>NC_135887.1:96063401-101994633 GCF_964194155.1 Cetorhinus maximus
GGGAGTTCCAGGATTTTGGCCCAGCGACAGTGAAGAAACAGCGATATATTTCCAAGTCAGGATGGTGAGTGACTTGGAGGGAAACTTGCAGGTGATGGTGTTCCCATCTATCTGCTGCCCTTGTCCTTCTAGATGGTAGTGGTCGTGGGGTTGGAAGGTGCTGTCTAAGGAGCCTTGGTGAATTCCTGCAGTGCATCTTGTAGATGGTACACACTGCTGATACTGTGCATCTGTGGTGGAGGGCGTGAATGTTTGCAGAAGGGGTACCAATCAAGCGGGCTGCTTTGTCTTGGATGGTGTCAAGCTTCTTGAGAGTTGTGGGAGCTGCACTCATCCAGGCGAGTGGGGAGTATTCCATTACAACCAAAGGAGCATGCTGTTTGATTCGATCAGCCAATCACTGGGACATATATGGCCTACATTTCTGGCTTCACACCAGCACTGAAATTCAAACACAACATTACTTAATTGTGAGATAGGCAGAACATCTTTTTGAACTGACAGTAGCCTCCTGTTAGTGGAAAACACCACTCGTGTAACTGCTGTATAATAGCAGCGTGAAAGGCTTGCTTAACCTGTTGTTCAAATTTTTAGGATACTATCATCTATCACTGGCAAGTCTATTACATGGTACCTTATGCCTTTCAAACATCTCTATACACAACATCAACTGCATTATCCTCATCCACCCTTTCTGTTACTTCGTCAAGTTAGTCAAACCTGATTTGCCTTCATCAAATCCATACTGGATTTAATTTATTAACCCATACTTTTCCAAGCGTCAATAAAATTTTGTCCTGGATTCATGTCTCAAAGTTTCTCCATCACTGACATTGAGCTGACCAGCCTGTAATTGCCAAGTTGATCCCTCTCCCCATTTTTGGACAGAGGTATATCATTTACAATCCTCCAGTCTTCTGGCAGCACTCCCATATCTAAGGAGGATTAGAAGGTTGTGACCAGAGCCTCTGTAATTCCTCCCACCTTGCAACCCTCAGCAAGGATAGGAATTGTAAGGACAGATGCAAAGTATTCATTTAGTAACTCAGCCATGCCCTCTGCCTCCATAAAATCTTTTTTTGCTCCCTAATTGGCCCCACCTTTCCCTTGACTACCAATTTATTATTTATATGTTTTAAAATATTGTTGGGTTCTATTTTATGTTCTTCTTTAATCTAGGCTCACCACGCAGTCTTTACCCCTCATTCCCTTTTTCAGTTCTCTGTTGTATTCACTGTATTCAGCTTGGTTCCCTACCGAATTATGAACTTGCCATCTATCAGAAGCTTTCTTTTCTTGTTTCATTTTAATCTCTATAGCTCTAGTCATCCAAGAAGCACTAGCTTTAGATGCCCTTCATTTCCCCTTTGAGGGAATGTGTCTTGCCTGTCAGGCAGCTCCTCTTTGAAAGCCTCCCATTGCTCATTTACTGTTTTACCTGCCAATCTTTGATTCCAATCCACCCAAGCCAGATGCCTGTCCAACTGACTGAAATTAGCCTTCTACAAGCTGAATATCGTGACATTTGATTTGTCCTCATCCTTTTCCATAACTACCAAAGTACTGATATAATTGCAGCATTTGTTTCTGTTGAATTACCCTAAGTTTTGTTTTCCAGCTTTAATATTATCTTGGACACAATAATTTATTTGCTACTTCTGTTGATGGCTTGGCATACATTCTAAAGTGTATGGAGGCTAATAATGAATAATTCATCATGTACTATGAATTCCCAATAACTGGAAGCAATTTAGTTAGGAACACATTATTCACCACTGACAGCAGCAGCTTGTGTCATTGATAGAGCTTGCCTCAGAGATACTAGATTGTGGTTGAAGCTTCCTTCCATAACATGAGCGCATAATGTGGTACTGAGAGAATGCTGCATTGCCAGCACTACCATCTTTCAGATGAGTTACAGAAACACCCACCTGCCTGTTCAGATGAAAAAAAAGATCCTACGGTACCATCTGAAGAAGGGCAAGGAGTTTTCCTGACTAACAGTCCTTCCTTAACCAAAGCCATCACAAACTGATGAAAGCAGGCATTTATCTCTTCATTATCATTTGTGGGACATCATTGCGGACAAACTGGTTGCTGTGCTTGCTTGCGCTACAACAGTAATTCATTAGTTGCAAAGTGCTTTGGGACATCCTGTAGACCTGCGAGATGCTAAATAAACACAAGCTATGTTTATAATGCAGCAGTCTATAAAACGGATTTTTGATTTTCGTCCTGCTGTTTTTAAGATATATTCTTCAAGTAAACTGATGAGAATTAAATAGTAATCCTCAATGTAGCAGATGTACAATTGCCTTCTCTAAATAAAGTTAATTTCTTCTGTTAATTAACTGATGTGTAATCAATTACCTTGGATAAATAAAAATTGTTTTTTCTACTAATACAATGCAGAGGTATAAATGAAAACTGAAGAGCGTGAGAAGTTCAAAGGAAAGAAGAAAGCTGCGACAATTAATTGTTGATCACTTTAAATGCACTCGGGTAAATCAAGCTCAGGTTCAATCTTCTGGGCAAGATTAGCGACTGCTGGGCCTATTATCCTCATCAGGTAATACTAAGCAGCTGTTCTGGAAGTGTGGCTGCGCATGGTCTGTGGTGATTTCTTGCCGTTTTCTGTGGAAGGCAAATCTTTTCAAAGGCCTTTGTGATCCCCCACTCATTCCAGCCCAACCCTTGGAAAGTTGTGAAGCAAAGCAAGGGGATTGTTTCCCAAAGCAGTGACATCACTCATATTGTGAGAACATGGATTTTCCAGTAAACTGACATGGCCACTTCTTGGAGCGCTGGACAGTTAATCCAATAGTCTGAGGAACAAGAAGCCAGTAACAAATTGAAAAGGGATGGTAGGCTCCATTCAAAGCAGTCAGCTCTTGTAGGAAAAGAAAATTATAATTAAAATTTGGTGCAGCACTTAATTCTGGAACAGCCTCAATCGAGAGTCAGAAGGTTGTGGGTTCAAGCCCCACTCTCAAATTTCAGTCTATAATTCAGGCCAATGTTGTAGTGCAGTACTGAAGGACTACTGCATTGTTGAAAGTGCCATTCTTTAGACAATAAAATCTGCCCTCTCAGGTTGACATAAAAGATTTTATTTGAAGAGAAGCAGGAGAGTACTTCCACTATTTGCCCTACAACCAATATCAGAAAAACATTATCTGGTCATTATCACATGTGAGAGGATTATCTCAAAAACTAAAACACAATAGTGTAAACTTCTCTGGTATACTTCTGGTGTTTGGCAAGGGAAGCTCATCAAAGAAAACTAATGAACATCGTTGTCAACTCAGTGTGAAAATAATGCATCTACTTTCATAATTAATGGGGAGCATTTTAGAATAAAAAGGGCAGATACTGAATGAAAAACTTCACTTTAAAGTTGGAACAATGAGACCTGCAAAGAATGTTGAGACAGTTATTGAGAATCAGTTAGGTGGGGCTATGGTGAGTGTAGGCAGGAAAATGAATATCAGATGTGGCTAATGAGAAAATGAAAGTTAATAAGCAGCAGATCTGTTGGGGTACAGATGAGAGCAGAAAACGGAAATCAATGACAAGCAATTGATAAACAAATACTGGGGCCCAAAAAGGAGATGGCCCCACAATAAGACATAGGTATATGGATGCTAGAAATGTAAAGAAGAAGTTGTTGTGACAGCAGAAAAATATGATATAGCAGAAAGACCAGAAAAATGGTAGAGACCAAGGGAAGGTAATGAAGACAACACATGAGAGTCATTAGGGACAGGACGCCGTCATAAAACCGATTGCGCCATATTGTCTGCTCGTGCCACCGAACACACCCGGCGCCAGCGGGCATGGAAAATCCTGGCCCCAGTTTCTCCAACATGAAACTCATATCCTGCAGGGTTACACAAGTCTGCAATTTTTATATATACATTTGCAACAGTCAAAGCTTAGTGAATGTCAAAGGTGACACAGGGATATGACTGAAGTTTAAAAGAGATAAAAGTACATAGGTTCATTAGGGCACTGGCTTCCAGGATTGTCTGAGCCAATTGGGAAAAGTTACTGCCTGAATGACAGATCTAGCCCAGCAAGCCTATTTGATGGGCTAGGCTAGTCAGTTAATTTTCAAGAATACTCCGAGGGACTGGAGACCCATGGGTAAGAGAATGCAAAATTTATTGAATTGAATGAAATTCTATTTAATTTTATAAATCCTGAGCTCATCAGATGAGTACAAATGTTGCTCTGGAAATATTGTACATCATTGTAGTTGGAACAAAGGCAAATTCAAATTCTTCTTCCAGTTGATATAAAATTTAGGTTTTTAACTATGTATAATGCAGCTAATTACTCAGTAATCTACTGCTGACAGAATACACACACCATCACAATATCAGTCACATTCAGTTATCCTTTAAGGACCTTGGTTGCTACAATCTCTAGCAGCGGTTTCGCAATCTTTTTACTTCTGAGGCCCCCTTTCCATGTTATAGAAATTCCATGGACTCCCTGTAACACAAAACAAGTATTCTTCCCATTTAAGAATTCTCTCAGTACCATTCCCATTCATCATGTTACTGCACCTATCATAGCACTGCAGAAAATAGACCCCGAGCCCATCCTGTTCCTTCCTTCTCTTCACATAAGCCTCAATTATCTGACTCCAAGTCTCCCTCTTTCTTCCTCAGCCCCAACTCCCTCACGGACTGTTCACAGACCCATCAGCCAGTCCTGGTTCTCTGCTTGATTATCAGTTAAACAGCCATTTTCCCCATCTCTAATATTTTTATAAATGCCACCAGCTGGAAGTTCCCCTCCAAGCCACTCATCATCCTGATTTGGAAATATATCGCCATTCCTTCACTGTCACTGGGTCAAAATCCTGGAACTCCCTTCCTCATAGCACTGTGGGTGTACCTACACCACATGGACTGCAGTGGTTCAGAAAGGCAGCTCACCACCACCTTCCCAAGGGCAATTAGAGATGGACAATCAATGCTGGCCTAGACAGCGATGCCCACATCCCGTAAACAAATAAAAATAATAAACAAAAGTGAACAATAAAAATTGAGAAAAAAAAGATTTTTTTCAGATCCATATGATTTATTTTCCCACAAATTGCTCACAGGAATGTCTAGATGAATGTTTTATTTCTGACGACAGGACACTCCTGGAAGGTGAAAAGCGAGTTGGAGGCCAACATTAAGTATGAATAATCCACACAGTTGTTAACCTCTAAAACAGGGTATATTATTGCTCAGTAAAAACCCTCACCATGTTTGCTGATTGCCATTATAGCTTTAATCATCCATCAAAATATTGTAGAACGCCTCATTTTCCTGTCACATGCATGGAGCCAAATTGAAAAGCAACAGTAGTTAGCAGAAATGGAAAGTACAAGTAAAAACTACGAAATGCTCAACTCTCCAGCATAAAAGTGCAAAGCAAAAATATTATACAATCTTCGAACAATTAATGCAACAGATCATTCTAATAAAGATATGCAAGAAACACAAGAACCTATTAGGAGATTACTGTCTCTTGTTCCCTCCACAGTTTGATCTAGGTCACCAATCAGATTCTGCAGTACCATCCATCACTGTGACCTAATTCAAATAAATTTATTATGTTTTGTGTTTCAAGAAGAAAAATTCCCAGGGATGTGCTTCAAGACAGCAGTGAAATCAGGGTTCAGATACTTGCAAAGAGTGCATGCTTTGCATTCAGCTTCTGATATTGTTTGAACGCAGCAAATTATCTCTCTCACCTTCCCCCAATTTTCTCTCCTTACTTCTCCAGAACTGAAGGTGCCAACTCATATGCTGCAACTCCATGAGCAGCAGCAGGTCCTCCTCTCCCTCTTGCTGTAACCTCCTCCAGCCTACAATCTTGCACCAAACTCTCCAGTCCTCAGTCCCTGCCTGTCTGTGCATCCTTCTCCCACCTTTGTCCTGCCATTGACGGCCATGCCTTCAGTCACCTAGATCCCAAGTTTTTGAATTCCTGGACGAAATTACTCTAACTTTGGCCTCCCACTCCTCCTTTAATACTTTTATTAAAACCCGCTTCTTTGACCAATTATCTAGCTGCTCCTTTGATTTAGCGCCATTTATTTATGATTACACCACTGTACAGTACCTTGGAAGAGGTCATGTTGTGCAGTGGCTAGTGCCCCTGCCTCTGAGCCAGCAGCTCTGGGTTCGAGACCCACCCAGGACTTGATGGCCAAGGAAGGTTGAGTATCAACCTGCAAATCCTTCCAACACAAGCCAAAAGCTGGTGGTAAGAGTGGGAGAGATTCTTGTGATGGAAAGACAGTTGGATCTCCTACCATCGCTATCCACAGCTCCAGACCACAACATGTATGTAAAAGTGCATGTTGCCACAGCAACTCAGGCTTGCTGAGTGAACTGTCACACACCACCACCAAAGCGCCTTGGAACATTTTTCCACAATAAATGCATTACATAAATGCACGTTGTTGTTGTTCGATGAGTGATTCTGTCCTCAGCCCAATTTAGAGCCTTTGTTAATTCATGGTAATTCTTATGTTCTCAACACTGCCCCAGTTTGTAACAGGTACAGATTCTCATCCATACACCACGCATTTACTTGCTGAATCATCAGGGAATCTATCCCTCGTAACAGCACCCTCTTATGGCCATTTGTGTATGTATGTCTATATCGTCAAACAGAAATCATGAGCTGCAGAAATCAGGCATAGAATTACAAAGTTATCGGAGGACAGAAAATCCCCACAATGGAAGTGTGTTGGTTCCAGTCACATACAAGGAGTAATGTGCAAAATTGCCCATTATTGTGGTGAAGGTGAAAAACCAGCCTTGTTAGAAAGAAACTGGTTAAAGGCACTCAAGTTCAATTGGGATGGGCTTTTTTGTGTAGGAGCAAATTCACAATGCAAAACAAAGTGATTGCCAAGCACCGCCAGGTGTCTAGTGAAACTGGCAAACCGATTCAAGGTTATAAGACCAATGTATGGTTCCAAAGTAACGCAAGACCTGTTTACTTCAGGCCTCGTCCAGTACTCTATACTGTAAAAAAGAAAGTAGAGCAAAAACGAAAAGGCACGAGACTGAGAACATAATCTCTAAAGTAGAACAGAGTTATTGGACAACTCCCATAGTGATAGTACCAAAGTCAGATGGTGGTGATTATGAGATAACTGTAAATCAGGGACTGGAATATAATCCGCCTGATTCTTTGCTAAACGTGCAGGACCTGTTCACAATGTTATCAGGAGGCCAGATACTTCACTGCTAGATCTGACAAACGCCTATCTGCAACTTGAGTCAGATGATGAGTCTAAGTCATATTTGACTATTAATACACACATGGATCTGTTTTAGTCTCATAGGCTGCCACTTGGTGTTTCTTCAGCCCCTGGAATTTTCCAAGGGCTGATAAACCAAATTTTGCAAGGAGTTCAGAGAGTGGTGTGCTATTTGGATGACATAGTTATTTCAACTCCAAACAGGCAGACCCCTGACGACAGACTGAATAAAGTGCTTCAACGATTGGGAAAGCAAGGAGTTCGGGCGAAGACAAGCGTGAAATGTTTCAAAATTCTGCCGAGTATTCGGGTCACCGGGAAGACAAAGATGGGTTACATCCTACCAAGAGTAAAGTTCAAGCAATAAGGGGGCTGGGGGGGGAGGTGATGGCGTAGTGGTATTGTTACTGGACTAGTAATCCACAGACCCAGAGTAATGCTGTGGGGACCCGGGTTCGAATCCCACCACAGCAGAAATTTGGAATTAAAAGTTTAATAATGACCATGAAACCATTGTCGATTGTTGTAAAAACCCAATCTGGTTCACTCAGGGAAGGGAAGGAAACCTGCCAGCCTTACCTGGTCTGGTCTATATGTGACTCTAGATCCACAGTAATGTGGTTGACTTTTAAATGCCCTCTGAAATAGCCTAGCAAGCCATTCAGTTGTAACAAACCACTACAAAGACACCAAAAAGGAATGAAACTGGACGGACCACCCAGCATCGACCTAAGCATGGGAAACAACAGCAAACTCAGCCTCATCGACCCTGCAAAATCCTCCTCACTAACATCTGGGGGCTAGTGCCAAAATTGGGAGAGCTGTCTCACAGACTAGCCAAGAAACAGCCTGACATAGTCATTCTCACGGAATCATACCTTACAGATAATGTCCCAGACACCACCATCAGCATCCCTGGGTATATCCTCCCCACCAGCAGAACAGGCCCAGGCCCAGCAGAGGTGGTGGCACAGTGGTATACAGTCAGGAGGGAGTTGTCCTCAACATCGACTCCAGACCCCATGAAGTCTCATGACAACAGGTCAAACGTGGGCAAGGAAACCTCCTGCTGATTACCACGTACCACCCTCCTTCAGCTGATGAATCAGTGCTCCTCCATGTTGAGCACCACTTGGAGGAAGCACTGAGCAAGGGCGCAGAATGTACTATGGCTGGGGGACTTCAATATCTAACACCAAGAATGGCTCAGTAGCACCACTACTGAACGAGCTGGCCGGGTCCTAAAAGACATGGCTACTAGACTGGGTCTGCGGCAGGTAGTGAGGGAAAAACATACCTTACCTCAGTCTGTCCAACCTGCCTGCTGCAGATGCATCTATCCATGACAGTATCGGTAGGAGCGATTACTGCACAGTCATTGTGGAGATAAAGTCCCACCTCCATATTGAGGATTCCCTCCATTGTGTTGTGTAGCACTACCAACAAGCTAAATGGGACAGATTTCAAACTGATCTAGCAACTTAAGACTGGGCATCCATGAGGCACTGTGGGCCATCAGCAGCAGCAGAATTGTACTAGAACACAATCTGTAACTTCATGGCCTGGCATATCCCCCACTCTACAATTACCATCAAGTCAGGGGATCAACCTTGGTTCAATGAAGAGTGCAGGAGAGCATGCCAGGAGCAGCACCAGACATACCTAAAAATGAGGGGTCAACCTGGTGAAGCTATAAAACAGGACTACTTGGGTGCCAAACAGCATAAGCAGCAAGTGATAGACAGAGCTAAGCAATCTCACAATCAATGGATCAGATTTTTTTAATTCATTCATGGGATGTGGGCTTCGCTGGCTGGGCCAGCATTTATTGCCCATCCCTAGTTGCCCTTGAGAAGATGGTGGTGAGTTGCCTCCTTGAACCGCTGCAGTCCCTGTGGTGTAGGTACACCCATGGTGCTGTTAGAAAGGGAGTTCCAGGATTTTAACTCAGCGACAGTGAAGGAACGGCGATATATTTCCAAGTCAGGATGGTGAGTGACTTGGAGGGGAATTTCCAGGTGGTGGTGTTCCCATCTATCTGCTGCCCTTGTCCTTCTAGATGGTAGTGGCCATGGGTTTGGAAGGTGCTATCTAAGGAGTTTTGGTGAATTCTAAGCTCTGCAGTCCTGCCACATCCAGTTGTGAATAGTGGTGGACAATTAAACAACTCACTGGAGGAGGAAGCTCCACAAATATCCCCATCCTCAATGATGGAGCAGCCCAGCACATCAGTGCAAAACATAAGGCTGAAGCATTTGCTACAATCTTCAGCCAGAAGTGCTGAGTGGATGATCTATCTCGGCTTACTCTGGAAGTCCCCAGCATCACCGATGCCAGTCTTCAGCCAATTCGATTCACTCCACGTGATATCAAAAAATGGCTGAAGGCACTGGATAGTGCAAAGGCTATGGGCCCTAACAATAGTCCGGCAATAGTATTGAAGACTTGTGCTCCAGAACTTGCTGCGCCCCTAGCCAAGCTGTCCCAGTACAGCTACAACACTGGCATCTACCCGGCTATGTGGAAAATTGCCCAAGTATGTCCTGTACACAAAAAGAGGACAAATCCAACCCAGCCAATTACCGCCCCATGAGTCTACTCAGAGGTCATCATCAGTGCTATCCAGCAGCACATGCTTAGCAATAACCTGCTCACTGACGTCCAGTTCGGGATCTGCCAGGGCCACTCAGCTCCTGACCTCATTACAGCCTTGGTTCAAACATGGACAAAACAGATAAACTCCTGAGGTGAGGAGAGAGTGACTGCCCTTGACATCAAGGCCACATTTGGCCGAGTGTGGCATCAAGGAACCCTAGCAAAACTGGAGTCAATAGGAATCGGGGGAAAACTCTCCACTGGTTGGGGTCATACCTAGCAAAAGGGAAGATGGCTGTGGTTGTTGGAGGTCAGTAATCTTAGATCCAGGACATCACTGCAGGAGTTCCTCAGGGTAGTGTCCTAGGCCCAACCATCTTCAGCTGCTTCATCAATGACCTTCCTTCCATCATAAGGTCAGAAGTGGGGATGTTCGCTGATGATTGCACAATGTTCAGCACCATTCGCGACTCCTCAGATACTGAAGCAGTCCATGTCCATATGCAGCAAGACCTGGACAATATCCAGGCTTGGGCTGACAAGTGGCAAGTAACATGCGCAGCACACAAGTGCCAGGCAATGACCATCTCCAAGAAGAGAGAATCCAACCATCGCCCCTTGATGTTCAATGGCATTACCATCACTGAATCCCCAACTATCAACATCCTTGGAGTTACCATTGACTAGAAACTGAACTGGACTAGCCATATAAATACTGTGGCTACACAGGCTAGGAATCCTGTGATGAGTAACTCACCTCCTGACTCTCCAAAACCACCATCCTGACTTGGAAATATATCACTGTCCCTTCACTGTCACTGGGTCAAAATCCTGGAACTCCCTTCCTAACAGCACTGAGGGTGTACCTACATCACATGGACTGCAGCGGGTCAAGTAGGCAGCTCACCACCACCTTCTCAAGGGCAACTAGTGATGGGCAATAAATGCTGACCTAGCCAGCGAAGCCCACATCCCCTGAGTGAATAAAAAAAAGATGTGCCACAATGTTAGAATATCTCTGAGCACAGATCTTTTTTGGGCTTAGTGAATTATTACAGTAAATTCATACCAAAGTTGGCAACCTTATTGCATCCATTGAATGAACTCTTAAGGAAGTGTGTTTTGTGGAATTGAAAGAGAGAGTGTGACAAAGCATTCCAGTTCTGTTAAAGTAAATCAATAGATGGTACAATGTCTGCACATTACAATGTGTCCAAAACAATTAAGCTAGCATGAGGCCTCTCCATACGGAGTAGGTGCTGCGATCTCTCTTGTGTTGGATAATGGTGAGGGGAGACCGATTGCCTCATGCACCCTCAGTGCCAGTGAACACAATGATGCTCAGAAAGAACATGAAGCATTGCCTTTGATTTTTGGAGTAAGAGGTTTTCAAAAATTCTTGTATGGTCATAATTTCATGATCAAAATTGATCATAAGTCACTGATGGCTATTTTGAATCCAAAGTCTCCAGCGCACACTTTAGCTTGGGCCCGAATGCAAAGAGGAGTTTAATTTTGTCTGCTTCTCAGTACAACATTAAGTACATACGATCAGAAGATAATTGTAAAGCCCATGCGATGTCTAGATTACCAACCCCAGCAGAGGCAGAGCCCAACAGGGAACATATAGTTTTCTTTTCACACATTGATGTGTTGCCAGTCACAGCAAATGACATTGGTAGCAAAACCCACAGGGACCTAATGACTATATTGCAGATGGGTGGCCAACACAGATACTGGATTTAGAAATCAAACCATTTTTTATGCATAAGAATGAGTTGTCCATGAAATGGGTTGTGATGTGTGGGGAGCCAGAGATGTAATTCCTGAAAGGTAAAGTTTGCAGTCGCTTTGTGATCTTTATCATCAACACATAGGGAGGAGCTTGGCAAAGAGTCTAGTGAGAAGTTATCACTGGTGGCCAGAGTTTATTGAAACATATAAAATTCTTAGGAGGCTTGACAGGGTAGACACTGAGAGTTTGTTTTCCCTTGTGGGAGAGTCTAGGGCCAGAGGGCATAATCTCAGAGCAAGGGGGTGCCCATTCAAAACAGAGATGAGGAGGAATTTCTTCTGTCAGAGGGTAGTCAATCTGTGGAATTCTTTACTGCAGAGGGCTGTAGTGGGTGGGTCATTAAGTATATTCAAGGCTGAGATAGACAGATTTTTAATTGGTAAGGAAATCAAGGGTTATTGGGAAAAGGCAGGAAAGTGGAGTTGAGGATTATCGGATCAGCCATGATATCATTGAATGGCGGAGCAGAATCGATGGGCTGAATGGCCTATTTCTGCTCCTACATCTTATGGTCTTTGGTCAGAGTTAGGTAAGGACATAGAAGACATGGTGAAACTTGAGTTTTGCTGAAAAAAGAGACAACTTTTGTTAAAGTTTTTTGTCTTGCACTCATCAGGACAATTCGCAAGAAAATACCAGTGTCAGGGGAAACAACATATTTATACTGTATAAGAGAGTGCTGATTGGTTGGCAAGTAGACAGTAGAGGCCATGGAGAATGCACCGGTGGATGTGGACTGACAGTTAACAGGAAAGCATTGTTTGACATATGAACCAGGCAGCTTGACTCTGATTGGTCAAGACATTGCCCTGGGGAATGAACCAGTGAATGACTGCCACTTATTTTGTTTAGCTGAAACAGGCGCAATGTGTGTACATGTTTTTGCTGTCTACAAAGAACTGGGCTCAGTGTATTAATATATGTAGCTTCCAGTACATGTGCCACACTGTGAGCCCGACTGACAATCTTACATTGGTTGTCAGTGTAATTCTTAGCATGCTGAGGATTATTAGCAAATGTTGTCCAATTACATAATCACATCAAATGTTGGACACTTTGTGTTTTGCGTTTTGCAGACATGGGCTGGTTGGGTACAGTCTGTGAAACAGTGTAGAGCATGTCAAGCTGCAGAAAAGAAGTTGCCATTTTGCAACCATGGAAATGGCCAGCTTGAGTGTTGAAGAGTCTGTACATAGGTTTTGCAGAATTAGAAAGGCAACAGCTATTCATTGTGATGGACAGCCATTCGAACTGGATTGAGGGGCTTCCAATGAATCGAGCAACAGCCAGCAAAACTCTAGATATTTTGCAGTTTGTTTGCTGCTTATAGGTTTCCAGAGGTAATTGTGTCCGATGATGGACTTTAGTTTTGTTCAGAAGAGATTTCAAGTTTCATGAGAATGAACAGAGTTAAACACACTAGAGTTCCACCATATTATTCTGCTTCAAATGGGGCAGCAGAATGCACAGCACAAATTGTTAAGCGTGCTCTTGTTAAACAAATGCTAGATACAATTTGAAAGAAATATCAGTTGTCAGTGAATCATAAACTTGTGATTTTTTATTTATTGTAATGCATCTCACAACTATTACACAGGATGACAGCTGAATTGCTTCTTAGAAGACAGCCCAGAACGAGGTTTTTTATTGCCAAAGCCACAATCAGTAGAAGAGAAACAATTCAGGCGGAAAGAGAGTCAAAATAGGGGTAGAGTGAGAGAAAGAAGTCTGAAGTTGAACCAGAAGGTTAAAGTGAAATAACATCAGCATAAGTGATTGAAGTGTTACCAGGAAGGGTCGTGAAAATATGTGGTCTTTGCATATATTTGGTCAAGAAGTTTGGTGAAGATGTTTGGTAGTGGAAAGGTTAGCTTTGTGCATATAGATTATGTTTTACCTTAGAGGTTCAAAAAGAAGAAGAGAGTTGGAAAGAATCAAGTGAGTTGAAGAATTGGATTGTTGGAATATTTACCCCAACACAAAATGTGCCTGAAACCAGTTCAGATCCAAGTCAGAGTCAGACAGGCATGTCTGATGAAGTGGAAAATTCAATTAAAAGTCAAGGTTAAAAATCATTCTTTGTTGGAGAAAACCGCTCCTCAGACTCAGGCCTAGATGGGTCTATGCCATTCTCCAAGTTCTGGATGTTTGGGTCAAGAAAGGAGGTATCCTCTTAGGAATTGGAAACCAATGGTTAAGTTGGATTTGTACATAAATTAAAAACAACAAATGTATGTAAGTTGTATGGAATTTGAACTATTGTGTAACATTTTCATTAAGTATGGAGGAGTATAGTAGCATCCTCTTGTGGCCATTTGTGTATGTATGTACATATGGTCAAACCGGAATAAACTAGTTTTCAGTTGGGTACCTTTGAACTCCATGTGCTGCACACAGTCTTATTTCCTACGTGCAAGGATATCACATTTCTAGGTAGCTGTTCTAGATGTGCTGGCTTCTTACATAAATACTGCATAATCTGATCCACAGTTTCTGTCTGGCAGACCTAATATTGCAGTACAATCAGGAAAAAAAGAAAGATTTGTACTGATTTGCCACCTTTCAGAACCTCAGGACATTCAAAAGTACTTCACAGGCAATGAAATTCATTTGAAATGTAGTTATTTTTATTCATTCAAAGGATGTGGGCTTCACTGGCTAGGCCAGCATTTATTGCCCATCCCTGATTGCCCTTGAGAAGGTGGTGGTGAGCGGCCTTCTTGAACTGCTGCACTCCATGTAGTGTAGGTACATCCACAGTGCTGTTAGGGAGGGAGTTCCAGGATTTTGGCCCAGCAACAGTGAAGGAATGGCTATATATTTCCAAGTCAGGGTGGTAAGTGGCTTGGGGAGGGGAGTTCCAGGCGGCGGTGTTCCCATGTGTCTGCTGTCCTTGTCCTTTTAGATGGTAGCGGTTGTGGGTTTGGAAGGTGCTGTTGAAAGAGCCTTGGTGAGTTTCTGCAATGCATCTTGTAGATGGTACACACTGTTGCTACTGCGTGTTGGTGGTGGAGGGAGTGAATGTTTGTGGTTGGGGTGCCAACCAAGCAGGCTGTTTTGTCTTGGATTATGTCCAGCTTCTTCAGTGTTGTTGGAGCTGCACTCATCCAGGCAAGGGGGGAGTATTCCATCACACTCCTGACTTGTGCCTTGTAGATTGTGGACAGACTTTGGGGAGTCAGGAGGTGAGTTACGCATCACAGGATTCCTAGCCTCTGATCTGCTCTTGTAGCCGCAGTATTTATATGGCTAGTCCAGTTCAGTTTCTGGTCAATGGTAACTCCCAGGATGTTGGTTTTAGCGATGGAAATGTCATTGAATATCAAGGGGCGACATTAGATTCTCTGTTCTTGGAGATGGTCATTGCATGGCACTTGTGCGGCATGAATGTTACTTGCCACTTGTCAGCCCAAGCCTGGATATTGTCCAGGTCTTGCTGCATTTGGACATAGACTACTTCAGTATCTGAGTCGTAAATGGTGCTAAACATTGTGTAATCATCAGCAAACATCCCCACTTCTGATCTTATGACGGAAGGAAGACCATTGATGAAGCAGCTGAAGATGGTTGGGCCTATGACACTATCCTGAGGAGCTCCTGCAGTGATGTCCTGGAGCTGAGGTGATTGACCTCCAACAACCACAACCATCTTCTTTTGTGATAGGTATGACTCCAACCAGTGGAGAGTGTTCACCCTGATTCCCATTGACTCCTTGATGCCACATTCAGTCAAATGCAGCTTTGATGTCAAGGGCAGTCACTCTCACCTCACCTCTGGAGTTCAGTTCTTTTGTCCATACTTGAACCAAGGCTGTAATGTGGTCAGGAGCTGAGTGCCTGGTGGAACCCAATCTGAGTGTCAGTGAGCAGATTGTTGTTAAGCAAGTGCCACTTGATAGCACAGTTGATGACCCCTTCCATCACTTTGCTGATGATCTAGAGTAGACTGATGGGGCAGTAATTGGTCAGGTTGGATTTGTCCTGCTCTTTGTGTGCAGAACATACCTGGGAAATTTTCCACATTGCTGGGTAAATGCCAGTGTTGTGGCCGTACTGGCATAAGTTGGCTCGGGGTGCGGCAAGTTCTGGGGCTCAAGTCTTCGGTACTATTGCCAGAATATTGTCTGGGCCCATAGCCTTTGCAGCATCCCGTGCCTTCAACTCTTTCTTGATAGTTTTTGGAGTGAATTGTATTGGCTGAAGACTGGCATTTTTGATGCTGGGGACATTTGGAGGAGGCTGAGATGGATCATCCACTTCACATTTCTGGCTGAAGATTGAAGCAAATGCTTGAGCCTTATCTTTTACAGTACTTGTCATTGTTTTAAGGTAGGAAGCATGGCAGCCAATTTGCACACAAGTTCCCAAAAACAGCAACATGATAATGACCAGATAATCTGTTTTTTAGTGATGTTCGTCAAGGGATAGTATTGGCCAGACCACTGGGAAGAACTCCCTCTATACCCTTCTTCGGAATAGTGACATGAGATAGTTTGCCATCACTTGAGAAGGCTGCCGGGACCTCGGTTTAACATCTGCTACCCCCAGCAGTACAAAGCACAAAGGGAAGCAGTATTTTGTGCAAAATATTTGCAACTAGCAGCTATAGCCGAGATTTTCAGGATTATCAGAAAAATACATAGGCCAACCCTACATAACAGCAGGAATTACTGATACAGCTGCTGAGATTGGTGAAATGTAGGGATTTCCTTGACAGCAGTAATAGATCTACATTTACCACATGAGTAATTTTAAGTCTTTGAATACTGAAGTGATGCACATAAAACATAATTAAACAGAATTAATTTGCTGTATATAAGTAAATTAATTGGGTATCATATTTTCAAAACTTAGACTCAGTGACTCTTAAAGGTCAATATTCAAGGAGAAAATACACATTGTACTGCAGCAGAGGACATTTTATGGTACACTGTATATTATATAAAGAGGTCTCATGGGAGCAACATTCAAACAAGGACCAATGCCCCGGGACTCCAGCGGTCATTTTTATTACAAGAAGTGTCATCAGCAGTTAAGACATTACATATCAGCCACCTAAAGCATTGGTTTACGATTATAAAAGAGGAAGCTATTAAAGATGTCATCTACATATAAGTAGCAAAGGTGACATGCACCAAAAGCCAACTGTCTTACAACAAAGCTGCAAGAGCTCACAATTGAACCAATTAGTCCAGGAAACAATGGTGAAAGAAGGAAGAGGAGAAAGAAGGAAATAAGGAAGGATAGAATAGTAAAAGGAAAGAAACAAAGAAGAAAAGAACAAATTTGTAGTTATATAATGCTTTCGAAAATCCCTGGTGTACTATATCCAATGATATGGCCTTGTTGCGGTGTAGACAATTGTGGTAGCAAATTTTGTCCATAAGATCCCAGAAACAGAAACTTGATCCATTTGTAGTGGTATTAGCTGAAGGAGAATTGTTGGCCAATTGCTAAAATAATTCTCTTCTTTTCCATCAGATCTTTTATATCTACTTGGGTAAGCAGATGAAGCCTCAGGTGTTTCGTACACCATCAGTGACTAAGCCCATTCTATTTTGTTCAGTTAAAAGTTAAGTCTGTACTATTAAATGAAGTTTACAACAATGTCCAGGACTAGCCTATACATTTTCATACTGATAGCTCATGTTTAAAACATGGTTTTTGAAGAAAATGCTTTAGAAATAGATCATGAACAAAGCAGGGACAGAGAAAGTGCTGCACAGTAATGCCACAGTAGCTAGAGCACAGATACCCAGCATCAGAATACAATTACAATTTATAGTATTGATGAGACTGGTTCAAGCAATGGGCTTGTGCAGCTTTGATCCCATGGGAACTTCAGGTCTGGCAGGAGGTGGGTTGGAAACAGTATTATCACAGGCTGCTCTGGTCATTAACTGGATCATTGAGGCAGTCTATCTAATAATAAACTTCCCTTATCTATACAGCCTTACTCAATTAACATCTGCAAGGTTCATCTGAGGACGTGAGGTGTTAGCAGGGTGAATGATAAGAAAGGTTTTGATGGCTGAAAAGGAAAATGGTTCTTGCCAAATAGGAGGACAGACAGTGTACTAAGGTTCTTGTCTGTATAATAAGCCTGAAGGTGCCAATTTATCTATTTGTATTTTGGCAGTAATTGTTGCAATTATTTCTTTTGTTTTCTGAATGAGAATAAAATGTAAATCTTCTGTTGATTGGCAAAAATGATATGTAATTTCAGCCAAAAATTAAACAGGGTCACCCGTTTCAAGGTGTGCCTCTTCATCATGAAGGTCAAAGCCCAAAAATAAAGGAGGGGAAGGATAAGCGTGTATCAGTCAATATTTCCCTTTTCACAAAAAGGTTCCTTTTTACATGAAATGCACCAAATTTCCTTAATTTTTACACACATTGTACGTACGTGAATGTGTTACCCGCTCCTGCCCACGATTGCAACCCAAATGTGATTTCATGCTGGCCAATTAAGGGCCAGCCAGCGTGAAACATGCACAGACACTGGTTCGGCGCTGCCGGTGGGGGCAGGAGCGTGGCAGGTGCCGGGTCCAATGGTGACCCGGAGGGGGCATTTAAAAGAGCACAGACAGCTCCCTGAAGGCTGCCAGGAATTGAGGTAGGGTCTCAGGGAGCTATCAACAAGAAAGTCCAAGATCATATGCTTGATAGGAGTGATGGCCTCAGCACCTGCTAGGCACACCAGATGGAGGCGAAATGCTGGTGGGCATTGTGCTCCCCAGTTCTCTGATGAGTGCCTGCCTGCTCTCATGGAGGCAGAATGTGCCCCGTGTGACATACTCATGCCGCAGGAAGCTGAGGATACCACCTCACCAGATGAAGAAGGCCTGCACGGAGGTTACTGTCCAGGTTAGCGGGCATGGTGTTGTGTGCCGCACATGGGTCCAGTGTCGGAAATGGTCTTGGAGGGTCACCGTTCACCATGGTGCTCAGGGGTGTGAGATGCAGGGCTTTCCCTGTGCATGCAAAGGTTGGGTGATGTGCCCACTTGCCTTATGTGTACAGAAGAGCAAGGTGTGCTAATTTGATGGGCACCTCAACCTGGGTCTCCTTGGAGTGGTGGGGGGGGTGAGGCTGTGATGGTGTGGCAGGTAGCGGGTGCACTAATGAATGCACTTTCTCCATTCAGGAGAAGAGAAGGCTTAATGCACTGGAGCACGCACAAACGAGTGGTTGGGTCACCAACATACTGATACTTTCCAAGTTCGAGATAGATGCTCTGGACATGGAATGCAAGCATGGAGCAAGGTCCACAGGTGGCAGAGAGGCAGGGGTCTCAGAGGAAAGTAAGAGCTCAGTGGACAGCTGAGAGGCTGGGGAAGTGTGTAAGAAATATCAGATTGTGGCATCTAGAAGTTCTAATCAACAGTTCCCATTGCTCATCCAATCACAATGCCTCAGTGAGGCAGTTGTCCATTGTGACAAGGAACCATAGTTTATGCACAGTCACTTTGTTACAATGCAAACAACCTGACATATTCTGTTCCTCCCTCAGAAGCGTCATCCTCATGAGGCCCGAGAGACCCTGAGGACCCTTCCCTTGACACTCGAGGAGCCGTAGACAGATGTACCTGCATCACATCATCTCCCCAAACAAGCACCAGCGCAAATAGAGGCACGCCAGTGGGCAATAGTGCGTTGGATCAGTCGGTAGTGCACAGTGGTGAGGGCACATCACATTTGCTTGAGGGGCTGGTGGAGGCAGAGAGTGCCCTGGGCACCAGCAGTGGGAAGACTACTGCAGACTAGGTCCATGCTGAGTCCTAGGCAGATGATGAGCCTCTGGAGTTGTCCATCAAGCGGTAGATGCTGGATGTCCAGTGGTATTCATGGGAGTATCTGGCAGAGATCCCTGAGGGTTTACGTGCCATGGTCTCTGTCATCGAAGAATGCAGCGTAAGCACGTGTTGACCTGGAGCTCTGAGCTCACAGCCTCCTCCATTGAGAAAGTGGCGACTCCCATGGAGAGGCAGCTCCAGGAACAGAATCAGGGGTTTCTGGGGGTCATGCTTGGACCTGCAATCCCTCACACACTGACAGTGACCTCAGCAGGTCACTGCCAGTGTGAGAGATGGATGAGGCAGCTAGCTTCTCTGCTAGGAGCCCGTCCATCAGTGGTGAGCAGAGAAATTCAAACCAACCCGACACTGGCTGATCAGCTGCATGTCGCATCTGCGGGCTCCTCTCAGGGCGCTCCAGACGAAGGCAGCAGCTCCTCTGCCAGTGCCCATGGCATCTGATGAGGCCACGACGACTGAGGAGTGTCCAGCCATGGCACTGGACCCTCCCTCCCCAACCAGGCCTGCACAGGTTCCACTGGCCAGAGGGCAGCCGCCAAGGTCATCAGGACCGACAGGACATCACAGTCAGGAGGCTGTCTCTATCGTCGCTGCCAGTGATGGGGGGAGCCAAGATGCAGCACTCGCAAGCAAAAGTTAAGGCACTATAAACACAAGAGGGGTTGCCATGGGTGATATGACTTCGGTTGAAATGTGTTCTATGTTCAAATTATGTAAACATGACCACCATCTAAAGACATTATTTTTCATGGTCTGATTGTGCTTTATGTCTCTCATAGGTGTTAGGCATGGGAGTGGCTTGTGACAGGCGGGGAAGGCTGCAATCTCTATTTCAGAGGTGGTTGGTAGACATAAGAACCACAGGATGGCTTCATCAGGAGTGTTCAGTAAGGAGGCATCACCCTTGCCCTCACTTTAAAGCCAAGCCTTGGATGCCTATCTGAATGAACAGAGAATCAAGGCCTCCCTGGCCTCATCGCCTCCCATAAGGTTCATCACTTCTGCAGCCACGCCCTCACCCTGGGCCTCCTTTGGCTTATCATCAGACCCATCATTTGAGTCGTTCCCTGTGGCCTGGGGAGCTGCCTCACTGTCTTCATCTTCCAAAGGGACCCTATTGATAGAGCCAGATTGTGCAACGTGCAGCACACAACAACAATAGGTAGCACACGATCTGGAGGATATTGCAGTGCTCCCCCTGATTGGTCCAGGCAGCAGAACCTCATCGTGAGCAGGCCAGTGATCCTCTCAATTATTGCACTTGTTGGAGCATGACTTATATTGTACCTCTCCTCCGCTTCCGTCTTTGGATGTCTGAGTGGCATCATGAGTCACCTTTTCAGGGATAGTTTTTGTCCCCCAGGAACCAACCATCCAACCGAGCTGCAGCAACAAAGAGCCTTAGCACCTGCGAGTGTCTCAGGATGTACGCACCATGGGAGCTGCCTGGGTACCTGTCACAGACCTGAAAAATCTGTGCCCTGTGGTTGCAAACAATCTGGACGTTGATGGGGTGGAGGCCCTTTCTGCTGACAAAGGGACCTGGCTCACCTGCTGGTGCCTTTAAGGCCATGAGTGCAATCTATGGCTCCCTGGGTGAGGGGAAACCCAACAATTACAGCGAAGCCTCTGGCTCGCTCAGCCTGACTGGCATCATCAGTCCAGAAATGAATGAAGTTCATCACCCATCTGAACAGAGCATCAGTGACCAACTCGGCGCAACTGTGGGCAGCAGATTGGGAAACACCACACAGATCTCCATCTGACCCTTGGAAAGAACCGGACGTGAGAAAGTTCAGGGCCACTGTCACATTAAGACCACGGCATCGGGTGGCCACTGAATTCGAGGCAATCACTGGGCCATTCGTGTGGTAAATGGAGGTCACAGTCTCCCTAGAGAGGCTGGACCTCCAACATGTCCAGGTAGCTGGAGCGCTGCCTGTAGACTCCCGCTACAGGATAATGGCATCTTGTGCAGACCCATCTGCCTTGCACTTCTTGCTGGCCCTGCACCCCATGTGGCTGCGCCTCTGTTTCCATTGGTCACTCTCTGGGACGCTGCCTGCAGACATTAGGCCTCCTCTCCCTTCTGGCCCTCTCCTTCTCAGAGGAGGAGGTCCCTCCAGCAGAGCAGACAATCCCCATTTGCTGGAATACAGGTGGCACAGGGTAGTGCCCTGACGGGTGCACTCAGCAGAAAGCCTCTAGGAGAGCTTGTAAACCAAAGAGTCCTCCAGAAAACACAGGGAATGTAAATAACTGTCAGAAAAGCACCTACAAACAACTCTCACCTAAACTCCTACCTACTCACATAGCCACGGCTCTGGTCAGCGTTTATCCCGCCCTAGACTGAGTTTCCAAAAAATAGGATGGCCGCCTGGATGTGTGGCCCGTGTGCCAACCACAAAGTCGCATGGACTGCATAAAATTCGATCAATTGCCTTTTTAATGAGTTTAATTGGCTGTTTAATTTTCAGCAGGCACACTTCTGACTCCTGTGTGAGACCGCTGACTGTAACATGGCGAGATGGCGCAATGACTTCGGGACAACGATTTCTCATGCAAATTGGGGTCGACCATGGGCCTGATCATGCAATGTAAAATTCTGGCCCACATCTGCATGTTATGGACGTTTATGAAATCAGCAGTAAGTGAAAAGTAAGCTAAGGATTGTGGAGTATTACATTGGATTGCACAATTAACTTTGAATTAATACAGACTTGATCTTACAAAATTAGAATATTTTTAATATTGCAGCAACTTATAATGGCTCTTTACAATAACAAGATGCAATGTAATCACAATTCATTTTAAGTTGGCTCCATCACAGTTAAAATGTGGTTGTAGTCTTGAAAGTGCAATTTTTAAAATTCACTTGCAAGATGGGGCAGAATTTTCCCCCTGTTTGGGGGGAAGTTGAAGAGCGGGCACACGGAGACGCGCTTCCGATCAGCGCCCCCGATTGGGGGTGCGTCGCCATTTTACGTGGGCGGGCCAATTAAGGCCTGCCCAGCATGATGTCCGCACAGAAGCGCTATGCGCTCCCTGTGTGGGCCGGGGGAGGAATCCCTCAACAGAGATTGCACTCTTTTGCGCATGCACACGAAAGAGCGCACTCATCTCCCTAAGGCAAAGTGCTGCCTCAGGGAGATCGGCTCTACAATAAAAAATATTAAAAATAAAAAAAAATTCCCTGACATGTCCCCTCATGTGATACTGTCACATGAGTTGGGATACGTCCATAACTTCTAAAAGCACTTTAATCAAATTTTTAAAAACCTACATAAAACCTTAAGGTTGGACAGGCAGGTCCATTAATTACTTAAATGACTCTGTCAATGGCCTCAATTGGCCATTGACAGGTCGGCAGGTGCACAGTTGATTTTGCTGAGCCCCCGCCCACCTGAAAATTTAAATGGGACGCGGTGACGTCGGGAGTTCCGCCTGACATCACTGCGCGTCATTTTACGCATTGGCGAATGGGCCCCGGTGTTTGGTGCTGTACAAAATCCACATTAATTGAATTTCATACATGTCAACACTCAGCGTTGCATGCTCAATGGCAGACAAATGTATGGTGGTGAAAAACAGAGGGAAGAGTGGGGCAGTGAAAGGAGAGGGGGATATCTGTATTTCCCCTTCACGCTTGCATTTCTGTTTTTATCCTCCCGTACAAAATGAAGGAGCTGCTTAAGTTTCAAATTCAATGCAATTTCTTCTTTTCACACGTCAGGGCAGTTTTTGCATCGTCAGATTTTTTGGCCACCCTTGGTCAGCTTTCGTCAGTTTTCCAGATCGGCATTCGCGACAATTAAAAATGAAAATTATTCAGGTAAATTCCGACTCAAATTGCAGCCTTTGAAGCCAAATGTACCTCCAAATCCTAAGATCACAGCACAGATATAAAATGGCACTGATCTGACTCTCCACAACAGTCGTGTAGATCAGTGATGTCCAACAGTTAACCACTCGCCACACGAGGCTAATTGAAAATCCAGATCTAGCTCATTTAATTTCTAATTAGTAAGTAACAAGCGAATAACAGATACTATTGTTGAGCACATGGTCTCTGTCTTTATGTTCGCATGGAGCATAACATATGAATTTTAAGCTTTTTGTGGGTTTGCTGGTAAAATAGTGAGATGGAAAGCAGTGTGTGTGATTGATTGTTGTGAATGCTTTATTTCCTGAATGGGGGTAGATGCTTGTTATTAAATATTCACATGCAGCATATTTCTCTGTATTGTGTGACTGCATGTAAAGTACTTTCACTAAAATTAGTGCATATGCTTAAACAGTATTGCCAAAGCCTCACCAGTAGCTAGTCAGCAATTTTCACTGAACAACATTGATGCTGACGGAACTAAAATTACATTACACTAAAGAGCCTGAGAAATAATCATGGTCAATTTGACAATCAGTGGCACATCCATCAGTGTAGGCATCAAATAGTGCAGTAATCCTGAGAGCAATTAGATTCTGCCCTACAATCCTTTTCACTGAGAAATCATAGCCTCAGCTGGACAGCCTGACAAGGCATTAAAGGACCAAGTATTCAAAATTGAGAATTAACTTGGCCTCTCATGGAGCCTGTTAACCAGCATGTGCCAAGAAAAGAGAAACTAATTTACAAAACAAAGAACAAAACAGGGACTCAGTGTAGCATACGTCCCTTAGGTGATGCTAGCAAAAGTAATACCTAATATCTTAAACCAAGGTGCATATTTACAGTCCTCTATGTATAAGCCCCCAATACAGTCATATTTTTATATTATAAATCATGTATACAGCACCAACTCATCTATCTGAATAACAATATACTAGAAAACATCTGGCCACTGCCTCACAGTCACATTCTTCAACCACAACTCCTGTCAGACAAAACACAAGGTTACATTTAATTTTGTTTCAAATATTTGTGATATTAAAACAATTGCTAGGAAATCACTTAGGATGAAATATATTAAAGAAATAGTGTGCTATAATTTGGAAGTAACTAAGACTTTTGAATCCAAAGGTATCATTGGAATACTTAACTTTGCAACTTTCACCAACAACATTTTAAAAAATTATAGTGTATTTTTAGTACTAAGGTGAAATCACTGTGATCGTACATTGAATTCATGTGGGGAAATTTTAGGCACGAGCCACACCCTGCCACAAGTTAGTGCACTGACACTTGTCTTTATTCATTCACCTTTTTTCCTTCATTCATGGGATGTGGGCTCCGCTGGCTGCACCAGCATTTATTACCCATCCCTAGTTGCCCTTTAGAAGGTGGTGGTGAGCTTCCTTCTTGAACCGCCGCAGTCCATGTGGTGTGGGTATACCCACGGTGCTCTTAGGATTTTGACCCAGCGACAGTGAAGGAACAGCGATATATTTCCAAGTCAGGATGGTGAGTGATTTGGAGGGGAACTTCCAGGTGGTGGTGTTCCCATCTATCTGCTGCCCTTGTCCTTCTAGGTGGTAGTGATCGTGGGTTTGGAAGGCGTTGTCTAAGGAGCCAAGTGGAGAGTATTCCATCACACTCCTGACTTGTGCCTTGTAGTTGGTGGACAGGCATTGGAGAGTCAGGAGGTGAGTTACTTATTGCACGATTCCGAGTCTCTGACCTGCTTTTGTAGCTACAGTATTTATATGGCTAGTCCAGTTCAGTTTCTGGTCAATGGTAACCCCCAGAATGTTGATAGTGGGGAATTCAGTGATGGTAGTGTCATTGAACATCAAGGGGCGATGGTTGGACCCTCTGTTGTTGGAGATGGTCATAGCCTGACACTTCTGTGACACAAAATTTGCTTACAACTTGTCAGCCCAAGTCTGGATATTGTCCAGGTCTTGCTGCATTTAGACAAGAACTGCTTCAGTATCTGAGTTGAGAATGGTGCTGAACATTGTGTAATCATCAGCGAATATCCCCACTTCTGACCTTATGATGGAAGGAAGGTCATAGATGAAGCAGCTGAAGATGGTCGGGCCAAGACACTACCGTGAGGAACTCCTACAGTGATGTCCTGGAGCTGAGATGACTGAACTCCAACAACCACAGCCATCTTCCTTTTTGCTAGGTATGAGTCCAACCAGTGGAGAGTTTTCCCCCTGATTCCCATTGACTCCAGTTTTGCTAGGGCTCCTTGATGCCACAGTTGGTCAAATGCTGCCTTGATGTTAAGGGCAGTCACTCTCACCTCACCTCGGGAGTTCAGCTCTCTTGTCCATGTTTGAACCAAGGCTGTAATGAGGTCAGGTGCCGAGTCGACCTGGCGGAAACCAAACTGGACGTCAGTGAGCAGGTTATTGCTAAGCAAGTTCCACTTGATAGCACTGTTGATGACCCCTTCCATTACTTTACTGATGATCGAGGGTAGACTGATGGGACGGTAATTGGCTGGGTTGGATTTGTCCTGCTTTTTGTGGACAGGACATGCCTGGGCAATTTTCCACAGAGCCAGGTAGATGCCAGTGTTGTAGCTGTACTGGAACAGCTTGGCTAGGGGCGCGGCAAGTCCTGGAGCACAAGTCTTCAGTACTATTGCCGGAATATTGTCAGAGCCCATAGCCTTTGCAGTATCCAGTGCTTTCAGCTGTTTCTTGATATCATATGGAGTGAATCCAATTGGCTGTAGATCGGCATCTGTGATGCTGGGGACCTCCAGAGGTGGCTAAGATGGGTCATCCACTTGGCACTTCTGGCTGATGACTGTAGCAAGTGCTTCAGCCTTATCTTTTTCACTGATGTGCTGGGCTCCTCCATCAATGAGGATGGGGATATTTGTAGAGCCTCCTCCAGTGAGTTGTTTAATTGTCCACCACCACTCACAACTGGATGTGGCAGGACTGCAGAGCTTAGATCTGATCCGTTGGTTGTGAGATCACTTAGCCCTGTCTATCACTTGCTGCTTATGCTATTTGGCACACAAGTAGTCCTGTGTTATAGCTTTACCAGACACCTATAGCTAGACACCTATTTTTAGTTATTGCCTGGTGCTGCTCCTGGCATGCCCTCTTGCACTCTTCATTGAATCAGGGTTGATCCCCAGCTTGATGGTAATGGTAGAGTGGGGGATATGCCGGACCATGAGGTTACAGATTGTGTTCGAGTATAATTCTGCTGCTGCTGGTGACCCATAATACCTCATGGATGTTAGACCAGTTCAAAATCTATACATTTAGCATGATGATGATGCCACACAACATGATGGAGGATATCCTCAATGTGAAGGTGGGACTTTGTCTCCACAATGAGTGTGCGGTGGTCACTCCTACCGATACTGTCATGGACAGAGCATCTGCAGCAGGCAGGTTGGTGACGATGAGGCCAAGTATGTTTTTCCCTCTTAAGACAAAAGCAAAATACTGTGGATGCTGGAAATCTGAAACAAAAACAGAAAATGCTGGAAAATCTCAGCAAGTCTAACAGCATCTGTGGAGAGAAAAAAAAACAGTTAACATTTCGAGTCCTTATGACTCTTTTTCAGAAGGGCATTTCAGGGGGCATTTAAGAGTCAACCACATTGCTGTGAGCCTGGAGTCACATGTAGACCAGACCAGGTAAGGATGACAGATTCCCTTCCTTAAAAGGACATTAGTGACCAGTTAGGTTTTTACAACAATCGACAATGGTTTCATGGTCATCATTAGACTTTTAATTCCAGATTTTTTAAATTGAATTCAAATTCCACTATCTGCCGTGCCGGGATTCGAACCCGGGTCCCCAGAGCAATACCCTGAGTCTCTGGATTACTAGTCCAGCGACATGCTGGACTAACACGTCACTTGCAATTTATAACGTAGATATCTATAAATTGTAATTCAGTAGATTTTCTATTAACCTGTGATTGAACCTTTGTTACTCCAATTGGTTCCCGAGTCCTTTATCCATCACCCTCTATTTAAAAACACTGCACTCGGTTTCTGTTCTGTCTACAGCAAAAGGACTGCATGAGTCACGCAACATGGCTTGTTGTCTCTTCTCATTCTCTTTGATCTGTCTGCTGGCTTTGACATTGCTGACCATTCCATTCTTTTTTAATGTCTCACCCCTGCCTTCTAACTTTCATGGGACAATTCCTCTGTTTATTTCACTAATACTTGCATTAAAATCACATCACCTCCAATGGCTTCTTCTTCAGTGTTCACATGATACCTCCAACAGACACCAAGGGCAGGATTTTTAGTTTGGCGGGCCCGGAAGCGGCCGGGAAATGGACCGCCGACCGTGATTGGCCCCCGCCCGCGATTTCACACTGGCTGGCCAATTAATGGCCACCCACTGTGAAAGATGCACTGAAATACTCAGCGCTGCCGGGGTGGGGGCAGGAGGAGAACGGGCACTGAAGTCAGCACGGGAACCAGGGAGTGCAGAATGAAAGCTCCATGAAGGTAGAGAGCTGCCTCAGGGAGCTGAAGAATTTAAAAGCAATGAATAAAGATATAAAAATCCAGAAAAAAAATGTCCACGCGTCAGAATCAGTCACCTGAATGTATAGATGATGAAAGTTCAGTCCAAATATTTTTTTTTATTATTAATAGCAGAAACTTCATCCCGCCCTTGGATGAGGTTTCATCAAAAATGCAAAGTCCGCCTGGCAGATTCGCCCGTCCGCCAACCGTAAGGTTGGACGGACCACGAAAAATCAGAGTCAATTTGAACTTTAATGGGCTTAATTGCCCTCTTAATTGCCAGTGGCACACTTCCGACTTTCACACGCACCACCTGACCGAGATATCGCGCGAGCGCAGGATGACGTCAGGACACTCACCGACATCATCACGCGCTATTTTATGTTCGAGCGGGTCGGGCCCGCACCCACACGCTGAGCTACAAATTCTGTCCCAAGGTGCTATTCCAGAAAGCCAGTTGATATTGGAGCCGATCTTTACTCAGTCTTATATTTATTTATAGAGTGAAATATCAGAGGCACATGCCGCCTAAATCAGCCACATAACGGTTTCACTAAGTGTCGCTTTATACTCTTTCCAGTGCCAATAAAAATAGACTAATTAACAAATAAACAAGTTACCAGTCCCTTAAAGGGGCACTGTAACAAAAAAGACAAAACTTTAAAGGGATCTTATCAAATTAAATTAAGATAATGTTCCCTGATCTGATGGTGCATTTCAGCACCTGCAGAGCTCACTGGTCATGGAAGGTTTCAAGTGTAGTGGCTGACACTGCAGGGGAACGTAGTCACAGAAATGGGGCAGGCAGTCGGGCCCATTGACCCCCTCAACTGCCAAGGGTCGCTTTACATGTGCTGAAATGGAACCCTAATTAATGCTCTCAACTTGCATATAATTAAACACAATTGATATACAATTAACAACCAGGATTCCATCCTTGGTATCCTCCCTTTCACCATTTACATGGTCCACCTAAAAACATTCTTAGAAACATGGGTGAGCTTCCATAAGTTTGCCGGCAATATTTAGCTCCACTTCATTGTTACTTCATTGATCCCAAGTCATTTTCCAATGGAACACCTGAATGAAGTACAATTCTCCAACAATACAGAAGCTGTCCTGCTGGCATCAGCATCTAAGTTATCTGTAGCCTTGACTCAATCCATTTTCCTTACTGCTATATGAGAGTTAGTCAGGAACTTAAATGTACTGCTTAATCCCAAGTTGAGTTTTCACCCTGTATTCTATTCCTTTCTTCCACCTTCATCCCCACTAATCCCCCATTGGCTCTAAAGCATTCTCCCTTTATCACCTCAATAGTAGAGTTTTCTAACATTCTCTCCGCCTGCCTCCCCATTTCCTCTTTCCAATAATGATACACCCTCAAAAAGTTGTGGCCTTGTGTACACCCCCACCCTCTCCAAACTCCACTGACTCCTCAAGACACAGTGACCAAAAATGTTTTGCTGTCAAATCCCTCCATGATCTTGCACAATCTCTACCTCATAATGTCCTTTTATTATATGTCCCTACATCCATACTTGATCTTCTAATACAAGGTTAATCCTTTTTCCCTGTTTATCCTGCTATATCACTACCACTTAGATTTTCCTTTACCTAGACACTTGGCCCTCCATGCCTACAAAGTCTACGTAACCATTCGCTTGCATGATGCCTTTGTCCCACCATTGAACATTTTGGGCTCCTTCCCTTTTCCTGTCTGCATTCATTACTTTTCTCTTCTACATATTGCAAATATCTTCCGAATTTCTCTTTCTACCATCAGCCATAGAAATATATGTAGTTGCTATTGCTGTAATAAAATGACTAATATGGTTCATAGTATCACTCCAGCTGGTCAAAGATACTATTGCAACATGAGGATTGATCTCAGTGTCCTTGGACTGGAAAGATGGAAATCTAGGTTCCTGATTTTTATAGCTATCCAGTGATCCTGTAGTGAAATTGATGGATGTGGATATCAGATAACGCTG
The DNA here is from genome assembly GCF_964194155.1 of Cetorhinus maximus. NCBI lineage: Eukaryota > Metazoa > Chordata > Chondrichthyes > Lamniformes > Cetorhinidae > Cetorhinus > Cetorhinus maximus. The sequence continues at coordinate 96,093,285 of NC_135887.1, forward strand.
AACTGTGATACTCTCCACAATTAAAAGATATCTTAACTGACAATTACAGGTTAGATTCACAGGTCAGGTGCCTGGATCCTAAACTCTGGAATTCCTTCCCTAAACCTCTCTACCTCTCTCCCCTCCTTTAAGATGCACCTTAAAAGCTACTTCTTAGGTCAAGCTTTTGGGTGCCCAACCTAATATCAGCTTGTGGCTCAGTGTCAAATTTAGTTTGATAATTCTCCTTTCAGGGTCCTTGGGACATTTTATTGTACCTATGGTGCTATATAAGTACAAACAGTTGTTGTGAAGAATGACCCACTGGGTGAAATAATGGAGGGCCACCACTAATTTTTAAATATCAATCCAGTGCCTGAGGTAGCTCTTTACTAACTGTAATAACTGTGATCAGTGGATATGTGCTTGAAGTTCTGTGACCTACAGGGTTAGACCAGAAGCTAGAAAGTGGGATTATGCTGGATAGCTCTTTTGCAGCTGTGATAGACAAGATGGGCCAAATGGCCTCCTCCTATGCCATCTATTTTCTATGTTTCTATGGATCACACATTTATAAACAGAAGGAAAGGAAAGAAAAGGAGGAGAGGAGAAAAACAAAACTACAGCATGTTATTGCTTTAACGGGAAAGGTCAGTTTCTCATTTCCTGTATACTCTTGTATATAAGACTGGAGGACACAGCAGGAGGACTTGCAGAAATATCTGCACACTCATCACTAGATGAACTCTATAAAATCTGGCATGAGATTAATGGAAGAAAGGAAGAATTAATGAACCATAGAGGAGGACACCGCTGTTCTTCAACTATTAAGGATCACATGACCTGCACTACATCTTATAACACAAGAGTGCAGCTACTGATCATACCAACTGTTCACACTGTTGGTAAATAAATATCCCAGGCACTAGATTAATGCTTTAACATCGCCTTCATTTCTCATCCCGTTCTCCAACAGCCAGCTAGTGATATTAAGCACTGTTGGTCTCTTGATCATTAAAGACATATTATGTCTTCAGATCATGCATGATCTTGCACAATTGATTTGCCCTCCTTTGATCTTTTCTTATTCATTATCATTTTATAGTACATTATATTTAACACTGAAAATAATCCATTTTTAGCTGTGCTGATTATTTGTTCATGAATCTCCAAGATTTATGCCTGTCCTAACAATTCCATGAAATATAATTATTTTTCTTGATTAGGAGGCAAGTCCATCTATTGTCCTCCAGGCACACGCATAGATGAGGCTAAAAGGATCTGATCCCAAGCCCCTGCTAATTCTACTTCGCTAGATAGCATCTGACCATGGCCTGGGTTGCCTTTGATTTTTCATGTCTCTTCTGGAGGGATGTACCTTGCCATCCACTTCGTACTTTCTCAAAGACGTATGCTGAGATTGACAACCTAGTAGTGTTGAAGATTAACTCCAGATCTCCTTCGATTCCCCAACTACCATGCTAGAAAAGTCAGAGCTCCAATGCATTATCCTAATCTCAACATTTTTAGGTCTGTATTTTATGAAATATATTTGCAATAATGAAGCTTCATGTATTAAATGTCATTTTTTAAAAAAATAAGTAAATTTTAAATCAATAGTTGTGAAATTCCATAATTTCACTGCAAATTATTTTCCCAATAAAACTCGTACCCATTGATGTTATCACTTATTTTTGACATCTCACCATTTGCTGTGGGTTGAGGGAATACAGAGTGAGACTAGCCCAGTATAAACTACCACTTAATAGACTTTCATTCTTGAAAATTGGCAGTACTACTGACTAAAAATAATGAGAAAATCTGCTGCAATCCTACTGTGACATAAATATTTGGCATTAAATCAAGGTCATGGTGTCTGTTGTCTTGAACAGATGCATCAACATTCTGAAGTAAGCTCCCAGGGTGAATGGGGATCAGGGTACTTCTTGTCTATGGCAATCGCACTGTGTGAGCTGCTCAGGCCGACAACAGACCTGCTGTGTGGATTCTGTAGAATGATGTATGCTTCTTCAGTTGATCAAGAGATGGAAGTAGCTCTTTATTGAAGTGGCTCAGAGAATGCAGCAGGTTTCAAGCAAACTCTGATTTTAGGACTGTAGAATGGGATAATATGAACCACACATTCCATTTGAGTAAGCTGACATCAGAAATTTCACTATAGTATAATTCTATACTGTAAAATTTAACAAGGTTAGGAATATGAATAATCTACTGAGCAACATTTACAAGTGTAATATTCCTTCTAAAAATATTCTTTAAAAATGTGGTGGAAAAACAATCAAATTCAGCTGCTTAGTAATTTCTTCGCACAGCAAGTATTTTGCATTTCACCACGTCTGTCATAAAATTGTTGCATGGCCATACTTTAGATTGACTTTTCTTTTGAAGTCCTGATTTTTCTTCCAAGCCTGACGCTTTCCATGCAGAAGTATTTATCAGGACGAGCAGTGCAGCTTCTAAGCTTCTCCAAGGTTTGCGGCATTGCTGTCTCATTATGGGATGCCTCTTCTAATGGGATCAACAAGTCTGTTTCAGACCATGAACCTCTTCTGCTGAATTGGTGCACTGTTTCATTCAATGTACTGAAGAGAAGATGAGAGCACACCTGCCACCAAAGGGACCAAGCAATCCATTGTGTGTAGGATGTAATCACTGACAAATGTGGCAAACTGTAATTATTGGTAGTGCCCATTTTAAGCATCATCCTGCAGCAGTGCCCATTGTTAATCATTTTCTGGGTTAAGTTACTGAAGTATCCGATGAGCAACTTGGCCTGGGGATTATTTAGAGACACTATTCATTGCAGCATGAAAGCCCAGACTCAATTGTTGATTTAAAAGGGCACAGTAAACATGTTGAAGAGCTGGATCTTTTACTGGTAATTGTACAGAGGCGGTCAATTACTGGTAACCTATGAGATTTTGTTCAATCAAAACACCACAGAACCTGTGCCTTCCATCGCTATCACTATTCTCTTCTTCATACAAGCATGCGTCCAGCTGATCCAAATCACAGTACTGTACAAAATCGATCCTCATTACCAGCTACTTAAAAATGCATACTAATTCCAAATGCACAGGCACACAAAGTATATCACAGCGACACTGCTTTCTATATTTAAATTGCCTTATATGCCCAGCTACTCTGGAACTACCCATAAAACCTCCAACCCTGCTGGGCACAAATTCATCATTGACTGGAAGAAATGAGAGCAGTTTATGTCTTTCCCCTTCACTGCTTTTTGTTCATTTTCTTTTTAGTGTGATGCAATTCACAGGAGACAGACTACACAGTTCACACTATGTGCTGGAGCCTCACCAGGGGTTCTACAACAACTTGCATTACTAGGTGGCAGCTGATGGCCATTGTATTAGGGTATTCATTCACCAGTGCCTTTGTACCAAAGTTAGTCTTTCAATAGCTCTGCCCCATCACAGATGTGCAGGAGTGAACTACACCATCAAATGTATGGTGAAACACAGCAGTATGTCTCCTGATCAAAGACAATGAAAAGAGTGTCATTATCTACACAGATTGAACATGAAGTAAGGCTACTGGCAACTAACATTTTAAAAGATGGCATGTTCCCAAGGTGCCGCTGACATTTGCTATCCAATTAACATTTACAAGCAGAACAACCTTCACCACTCTACCAAAAACCTCAAAACACATGCCAGGAAACGGACCTTGTAGATAGAGAAGGTGTCCTCAAGATACCTTTCGTTATGCAATGAACTATCATGGGCAAAATGAAAATTGCATATAAGGGGGCATGTTATGCGAAAGGATATTTGGAAGATGGATAGAAAAGGTAACAGTCTGGCTATTATTGTTTCCTGTCGATGATGAACGAGTGGAAAATTCCAGTCAAAGTAATTCAAGTAAATTAAAGATGATGAACTTCACACTATGCAAATTGCTGTTGCCACAGGCAATGCGCTACACAATTCATCTAAATTTAACTATGAACATCTTAATTCAACTCTCCAAAGTCTTCGTTTCTCTTGTGCATGCCACTCTGGAGCATAACTCATTTGGCTGGCTTGCTTTACGAGCAGTACATCAGTATAGCAGGTTCAGTTAAGCCATTTGTCTGGAGGGGCAGTCTTCAACACAAATTTTCAATACAAAGTTTCAATACAAATATCAGTGCTTTGGATAGGCTCAGCATTGACTTTCACAGCAATAAGCCCCATCTCTGTCAGACACACAACGTTCCACTGATTGTATGCAGCCCTTAATTTCTTTGATGCTCTCTGAAAAAATTATTGAACAATCTCTTATATTAGTCTGCAATAGCAACTTGCTTTCCTTCCTTTTTTATTGCATGCTCAGCCTTATTGTATTTTCTTTCTTCTTTAGCTCTGTTAAACTTGAGAAATTCTTATTAAGCTGCGTTGGTGATTTATGCCCATGTCATGTTATATACAACTACACAGAAATTACAACATGGAAACAGGCCATTCAAGTCAATCAGTCTGCATTGGTTTTCATTTTCCACAAGACCATTATTCCTACTTACCCATCCTGTTCCCATATCCTTTTACTTCCCCATTCCAATAGCTACCCATCTTATTTTGGTAGTGCATTCCACGGCCTCACAACCCTCAGTGATAAAAAAATGTTTCCCTTGCAGTTTGTCCTAAATCACTGATATTTAATCTCCTATGTTCCCAATCTTGTTCCAAATCCCTCAATCACTGGAAACAGTCCATTTCTATCAATTGTGTTCCTTCCCTTCATAGTTTTAAAACACCTCTATGAACTCAACCCATAATCTCCTCTGTTCTAATGAAAATAACCCTGATTTTTCCAAACCTTTCTTTATATTTCTTCACACCAGGCAGCATATCGTATCCCTCTTTATTGTCTCGACAACTTTCCTACAGTATAGAATCCAAAACCACACACAATACTCCACCTGTCGTCTTAATAAGTTTTACATGGATTCACCAATACATCTTGACATTTATATTCTATACCAATTGCCATAAACCCGTGTATTCAATAAGACTTTTTTATAGCCTTACACCTTGAGTAATGTCCCTTTAATTTCTCTGCATTATGAGGTGGCTTTTTAAACTGTGTGGTCCCTTTAAGGCCGTGGAGTTACACATGTGCACATCTTAAAGGAAACTTTGGTTGTGCGCAGTGTGTTTGTTCCCGTGCGGTTCATTATGGCTGGTTGTGTGGCTGTGCATACACACAATCAAGAGGGATCATTGCCCTCAAATTGTTGCTTTTAAATGGTTTGTGAATCTGGACCTCCAATCCTTTTGCCCCTCTGCATCACCCAACATTTCCCCATTCTTTATTTATTTTTAAATCAAAATGTACCACCTCACACTGACTGACAGTGAATTCCATTTACCACTGTTTCCCTATTCCTCCAACTCATTAATACCCTCTTGTAACTCCTTTCATTCTCAAAGTTAATTACTGTGGCCAGAATTTTATTGGTGTGGGGGGGGTCCCGAGGACTGGCCCAAAGCTGAGAGCAAACCCGACTTGGCCGGATGTGTGAACCCTCCCAGCCACATTTTTTGGACGATTGGCAACTAGTTAGTTGCTGTCGGGTATTCTTAAGGAATAGTGCCCTCCCTCATTAGTTACAGGTCATTTGGAAGGCCGGCAGCTCAGCAGTGTCAGCTGAAGTAGTGGCTGCTGGGACTACACCTGGAAAAGAGGATGCTATGGGCGCAGGCCATTCCTCCCAACTCCAATAGTAGACCGTCAAGTCATTGGCGCTCCCCTAATGCCAAAGATGCCACCGGTCATAAAGGCAGTTTTATCAGCAGCTACATCATTTTTCCGATAATAAGTTTCATCTCTCCGTTTCCCAGTTAAACCAATGAAAAACTGAGGATTGTGGGATAGTTTTTAATTCATAACAATGGTGCTTCATTGGGGGTACCAGGGCTAGTCAGGCAGGTCCATGAGGGGTGGCGTGGTGGGTGTTGGTGAGGGCAGGGTAGGGGTTGCTGCAAGGGCGGCCACTTTAATATTCATAAGTCAATGTTCTTATTTAATGACGCATTTTATGTTAGGCAGAAAAATAAGGGGCTTGAGATAATCTGAAGGTCCTGAGGGTCTAAAGCAGAACCCTGGCAACACTTCACACTCTCTTCACCTTCCTCTAATTCTCATTACAGGCACAAAGGTTTTACTGATTTCAGAAGAGTCTTTGTTCAGCTTCCTTCTCCCAAAATAGTTGAATATAATAAGTGAATATTTCCGGGTTCTTTTTAAAATGTGTTCTTGGGATATGGGTGACAACATATATTATCCATGCCGAATTGTCTGGAGAGAGTTAATGTGCTTTCTGCTTGCTTCTGTGTGCTAGGTTGTTCCTCATTCAGCCTACACCACTGGCTAGCAGCAATGTCAAAAAGGGAGCCAAATGTGTAAGTCTCTCCCTGCCAGTACACAGCCTCTTCGTCGACAAGTCCTTAGCTGTGCCTCCTCATGGTGACACATGGGAACTGGGTCCCTCGCTCAAGCTCAAAAGGAACTAAAGCTGAAGAACTCAGAGGAGGTTTGGCTGCCACTGTGCAGGCCCACCAGCATGTGGATACACCATGGTGAGACAAACTTCCAGCTGTGGACGAATAGCTACATTATCCTTTAGGTACCTTGGGAGAGTAGAAGGCTAAGGGAGTAAACCCTGACAAAAAATCTGGAGTGCAACCTAAAGGCGGACCGACAGCCATCTTTCTGGCAACTCCTGCAACCTGATAAACCCAACTGGACTGGCATGGAGAACTGCTGCTGCAGGCTGTCTCCAATAGTGGGAAAGACCATTGTGTCTCGCTGGCCAGTCACCACACATCTCGAGTCAGGCAGCCCCCCGACTAGTAAGGTGTTGTTGACCCATCATGGTCCATCTGCTTCAATGGGTGCTTAGAGCTTAGAGTCTCTGCTCAAGAAGTGTATGGAATCCATCACACCAGGCAAACAAACAAATCAAACAAAAGAAAAGTTGCCAATTCTTCGACTGGCAAGCTGAAACATCAGGATCATGTGCACGGGATTGACAGATGACTTACAGCTGGTCTATAAAGCATGCAAGACAGCTGTGCTCGACATGGAACTTGATCGGCTTGACATAGCTTCCCGATAAAGACCGGGCTCACCGACAGCGGATCATTGAAAGAAAAACATTACACATTCGTCTGGCAGGGGGAGAGTTCAGAGGAAACACGTGAGCAAGGAATAGGCTTCTCTGTAAGGAATTCTTTACTCTCAATGATAGAACCCCCCCCCACAAATGGCTCAGAACGTATTCTCAGCATCCACATCTCAACTCAAACGGAGCTGGTGAACCTCATATCTAAGCTCCAACACTGTGCTCCACTGCAGAGATGAAAGACCAGTTCTATGAGCAGTTGACACTGCCATCAGCAGAATCTCTGAGACAGAACATCTTTACCAACTGGGGGATTTCAATGCAAGAGTGGGCGCAGATAATGGGGCATTGCCCTCCTGCCTCAGCCTCACGGCCTGGGAAAGATAAATGAGAACACAGTGAGAATACTTGAGCCTCTGCTGTTACCACGAGCTTTGTGTAACTAACATCTTTCAGAACAAATACAGGACCGGCAGCCCCGAGGCCTCAGCAGCACGACCGAGAGAGCTGGCCACTGCAGAGGCAGCCAAGATAATATTCTTGAGCCGCCCTCTCATGGGAGAAAGGCACTTCATTTTTCTGTCAGGCCAAGCAGGCATGCCTCAGCATTCGGAAGAGAAACCCCTCCAGCAGCGGCGTTAGAGTCACTGGGGTGACCAATGTTGCCAGCGGTCCCCTCCTTTGGGCCTTGGAGCTTCCGGCTGGGATGGCTGGCCTACCCACCCTGGGAAGCTGCAGGGAAACCCCTTTCCTCGCAGCTGGGGTCTCCCCAACCTACTAGGGAGTGGGCGTGCTCCGCCACCGGTAAAACGCTGGCAGCTTAGGAAGATGATCCTGAATTGGGCCTTTAATTGGCTAATTTGGCCACCCACCCCTGGTCGACAGGCAGCCAAGCCATTCTCTGTTGCAGGAAACTTCCCCAGCTCCCTGGCATTTTACCAGTCCCCGGCCTCCTAGCCTGACACCCAGGGGCCAGTAAAATGTTTCTCTCTCCACAGACCCAGTGTGTATTTCCAGTACTTTCTGTTCTTATTAAATAATTTATTATTTGCTGAATAAAATTGATTGTAATGTTTCATCAAATTACTCTGGAGAATCACCATTGTCCATTGCTATACATAGCGCGTGTATATATAACATGCATATACAGTGATAACATTGGCAAGATTTTCAAAATCTTCTTGCTTTAGAATCTATTTATTGAGCCTTACAAATCCACCATATCAGTATTTAACTTGTCAAGTTAGTGTCAAGCTTAACACAGTAACCTATAAAACAAATGCTTTATATCATGAAAACACCATGGCAAAATATATAGGACACCGTATTTATAGCCATCAATTATAAACCATTCTCATTCTTTACAATGACAAATAAGATTAATAATCAGTAGGAAACTTATTGCAGTTTTGTTACTTAGCGGATAATGCACTTTCCTTTTAACTGTACCCAAAGCACAAGTCTTAATTCTAAAAAAAATGGTGAATTATTTGAAAATAACCCACTACATTACTATTCTTAAAATTCTTTTGTCTACATATGTTAAAAACTTCCTGTAAGCACAAGAGTTTGCAAAATGAGTCTAGTCCAGACGTAACAGATTCACTGTCCATGGTGATAGCACAGTGCTCACAGGTTCAATTCTGAAAGAAACCATTAACAAACATGTCAACCTGCAGAATTTGGAGAAGCTGCAAACAGCTTCAGAATATCTGGAAAAAATGCAACGGAAAAGGTTATACATCCTCAAAAAACCTGACAACTCAAATAAGAATAAACAACTGAGGAACAAACTTGAACAAAGGTCCTTCATTCAAGCCCTAGTTTCAAGACAACCAAATAAATTAAATTCCTTTGTAATTATATTGGATTTTATTTCTTTTTAAATAATATTTTGGGACTGTGTTCACAATTTTTACCTGGATTTTAATTCGCCAGATAGGTGTTTAAAATCTCTTGAAGACAGAATAAAAGGGCTTTGGCGTGAATGCACTTCCTATGACATCCTGAAATGGCTGAAATTTTACTGAATGTTGATGTAAAGCATTTAAACCGTGTATATTACAGCTTGTATTTATGGACTAATCAGTAAACTTTGCTGATCGTCAAAGTATCACTTGGAGAGAATCATATGACAAGAATGTTAACGCATACATAACTGACCCACAAACATATTGCTCTAGGCTTGCTATTGGTTGCAGTTTGTATAACATATTTTCGCTATTTTAAATGCTTAATTGATATGAAAAAAAGGTGCAACATGTTGTCAATCCCACTTACTATCTTTGATAACCTGTGGGATCGGCACAGCCCCATATCTGCTCAGTGGCTCAGCCTGGCACTGCACTTGATTGCTGCACAACTGCCCTGAAGTTAGCACCCTGAAGGAACAACTCTACAACACCAGGAATGAATGGGAAGCATTTAGGCGAATAATGCAGCAGGATAGCAATTTGAACTAATGCAGCAGAGAAGGGAGACACCTTCATAAAAGACAACTTCTGAACGCTGGAGAGGGAGGGGAAGTTGCAAGCTGTGCCTGCATGTAACAGCTGCAGCCCTGAGCTAGGAGTTCCAGAGTCATGATCCAAAGGCCTGGAAGGGTCACTAGGTCAGCTTCTCACAATTGTGCACCAGTGGCGAACCACATGTTGTGAGATGGTGCCTCCAAAAGCAGACAATTGACAATTATGTTCTACCAATGCAAAGACACTGACCAATAGAGGTCTCAAGCAACTGAAGGCAATAAGGTGGATTCCAGAAACAGAAGAACCAGGAACTAGGGACTATATTCAGAAAAGCACCTTTCCTTAAAATATTTTGAAAAAGACTAAAAATTATTAACTTGATGTCACCATTAGAGGAGCACACTTAGATGCACTTTGGCACTTGGGTGTGTGTTTGATGGAGAGCTGGCAGCAATTTGGACATATTCATCCAAGGCCAACATAGGATTGGAGTGATTGGAATCAAAGCAATTCCACAAAATTTCGAAGGAGAGCTAAGAGGAACACCATTTGGTTCTATGCCTGAGCCACATACCAGTGGAATTTATATGCAGACTGGAGAATAGTAAGCTTCCTGTCCCCAACCCCATCCCATCCCTTGAAAGTATGAATAGGTGGTGGAAAAGCTGACGATTTGCACAAAAGCAGATTGCTGACCTCCTCAACAATGGTAGAATACAAAATGTGATGTGGAGTATAAAGCAGTGTTGTTTTCTGATTGTGCTAAGCTTGATTTTCACCACCTATTGTTGCAAGCAAAAGTTTTGTTTCATTGCTAAAATGTAATGTAGCACCATCAGACCAATAGGGAAAGCAACTGAAAGAAATGGACTCTTCCAAGTGGGATAATTCCTCGAGAATTTCCATCAGAAATCCACAATGGGGAAAGAAGAAAGGAACGTAAGAGAAACCATGAAAGTTTGGAAACAGGAGAAATTAGGGAGAGAATTTTCCCCCTGTAGGGAGTTTGTGCGGGGACGGGCCACCATTTTACGTGGGCGGGCCAATTAAGACCCCGCGTGATGCATGCCTGGAAGCGCTGAGCGCTCCCTGTGCGGGCAGGGGAGGGTTCCCTGAGGCGGGAGTGTACTCTTTCGCACATGCGCATGAAAGAGCGCAGAAATCTCCCTGAGGCACCTCTGTAAGGTTTAAGATAAGGTTTAAGTTTTAAAAATTTTAATAAAGAGAAAAAAAATTAAAACATGTCCCCTCTTGTGACAGTGTCACATGAGCTGGGACATGTCAATGAATTTTAATGAAAAAATTTATTTAATTTATAAACCCTTCATGAAACCTCATCCCACCTGTGGATGAGGTTACATGAAAAATGCGAAGGCCGCCTGGGCTCTTCGCCTGCCCACCAACCTTAAGGTTGGACGGGCAGCTTTCTCAATAGCCTTGATTAGTTAATTAATGGCCTTAACAGGCCTTTGAAAGTTTGGCGGATGCGCAGCCGAGTCGGCTGCATGCTCACCAAACTGAAAATCTAAATGACACCAGGACGCATACCCGACATCACCCTGTGTCATTTAATGCCCCCGCCTCCGCTCGCCGAGCCGAAAATTCTCCCCTAAGACTTGATCAGCGTGTGCCAAAAGCTGTTTTATTTCATAGGCTCAGAAGGTCTGAGAAGCTATTTATATTTTCAGTATTAGCATGAAGTATCAACACGAAGCATAAATTACTTCGAAGTTTCAGCTGAATGCTTTCACTCATGTACCTATTTCTTGCACATGTTTAGTGCCAAGCCTTTCTTGCTACCTCTTCAAACTTTGAAGAATTACCTTTGAAAGGCCAAGCGAGAGAAACAATAATTGCTTCTTTAAACATTCTATGATTCAAGATGTTGAGAGTTGGAGAAGCGTGGTCTACCCTCAGTGCCTCCAGGTAAGAGCTAGCAGTATGACTAGAATCATATTTATCTGATAGGCATGGGATTGGAATGACAAATCAGCCATATTCCACAGTATGCCCAGGAACAGCATAAGGAAGACAGTTGGATCAGCTCTATATAATACTTGTGAGCAATGCAAGAGCAGAGTACACAAACAGGCTACAGCGCAGTGAATTTCTCAACAAATACTCCTCTGTACAGCAATGATGGTGCTTATATAAGCTATAAATATAGGTCTGTTTAAGAACAATATGTAAAGTATAAATGTACAAACCGAATTTCAATAGGTTCTCTATTTGTTAAAGTGGTTTCATGCTTGAAAGGCAGGGATTGATGTGCAGAACTTCATTTAGGGCTCCTACAGCAGAATTATTTGCTTGGAAATTTCTGCCTATAATTTTAAACTCAGTGCTCCTGCATCCTCATCAGAATGCCCTATAACTCGCATATCTTTAAAAAACATCCCTGCATATTTTCTGTGCATTTCCATGTATAAACGCAGTGCTAATGCATAAAGCACAGAACGATGAAAATGGTTCACTACTTCATTTCTTCTCAGAAATATTTTAATTGAATTCTCAAAGATGTAGATTCACATCTATATTTTATGAGGTTTTAAAAGGTTTTGATTGCATGCTGTATGTGGAAGAAGTTCATTGATTGATCTTGGTTTCCTGGTATCACTGTGCCTGTGTGGGAAGCTATGCAGTTGAAGAGGTTCAGGCAACTTGCTCTTGGTTTATGCAGATTGACTAGTTCTACGGTCGAGGGAAGTGCTAATTTTCGATTAATGTTGCTGTCCTTCATTGTCAGTCGATGGGTTTCTATGCTGGGGTGGGCCTACAAGACTAGGCTCCAGCAAGCTTAGAGTTGCCTATTTCCAGCTGGGGGCCAAACAGCACCCACCCTGACCAAAATATGTGCTTAAGCCACACTTGTTGAAGAGAGACCTGCATTTCTCCAGGGGTACATTATGGAGGAAAGGTTTAACGTCAGAAGGATATATGATGCTGATGTAATAATGATGTCAGATCACAGGTCTGAGAAGTAAGAGAGATCTGGAAGGAAGAAAAGCTCATACGAATATATAAATTAGGAGCAGGAGTAGGTCATTAGGCCCCTCATTCTGCTCCACCATTCAAAAAGATCATCGCTGATCTGATTGTGGCCTCCACTCCACATTCCACCTATCTCTGAGAGTCTTTGACTCCCTCGTTAGTCAAGAATCTATCTACATCTGCCTTAAAAATATTAATTGATCCTGCTTCCACAGCTCTGTAAGGAAGAGAGTTCCAAAGATTCACAACCTTCTGATAGAATAAGTGTTTTCCCATCTCCATCTTAAATGGGAGAACACTTATTTTTGAACTGTGTCCCCCAGTTTTAGATCCAACCTCATTCAGAGGTCCAAATGTGTAAATACTTGCTGTAAATAAAGATAGTGGTTTCTCTGGGAGAATAGACAATCCTCAAAACCCCATATTGACCTGACCACACAACAAACCATGCATCTTCTTGAGCCAAGTCGCAAGACTTGTGCTAACCTGTTCATTTGCAGGGCTCCCATTTTCCAGTGGGACAAGTAAACAGAATCACCCAAAATGCAAGATAAAGATGGCAGAGCGCATGGGAAGGACCATCGGCCATAATCCCTTCAAGAGTTCTCTGGTAAGAATGGGTGAAACTGTGGATTTTATGTGGAGCGCTAAATTATGACATATAATCTGGTAATCAAGCATGGAACTGTCTGCAGTGAGGAGGATGATTGGTTAAGTTGAGCTGGAGCGAAATTGGTCTGAGGTGACGATTGGCCTCATGTCACAAATGTGTGCGACTCTGATCGAGGAGATTGCCTCATAAAGTGATAATCTATCAAGTCTGAGTTGTCTGCTTTTTAGTTGAAGGTGAATTCATTTTCTGGATAGTGTCGTGTTATATTTCCTCAAAGCATACTGGCTGTTTGTCCTGGGTGCCCCTGCACTGGCAGCCTGTCTCTCTGGGGGTAGCGGCACAGTTTTGATCTCCACTGCATCCTTTATAGATTTTCAATCTAAGGCTTTGTTAAAAGTTTTCACTGTTTCCTGTTTATCTACTGGTCGCTTTTCTTCTCGTTACCAAAACAATTTAGTTTCTCTGCGATTTTTCTTCATCCTCTTCTTGCTTCCTTCACTTCTAACTCCCTTTCACTGATTGTTTTTGATTTAATTAGACTAGTTAAGTTCATTACAAGTTGTTAAAACGGTGGTCATTAGGCTTGAATGAGTTGATCATATTGACACTCACTTGCTTTCTCTTTCTCTCACTCACATAAATGACCTAATTTAAACTGCTGGCTCTCCCAATGGCTCAGGCAAGTTTTAGCAATAGCTGGGCAGAGCAACAAAACACCTGGCTGGATGCCTGCTGTGTATTGATTTAACTCATTTCAACCAGCGCAGTGGTAGAGGCTTTGCAACCAGCCTCAATATCCTTGAATTCAGAAAAGCAAAACCCCACCAGGATTCCAGCTCCTGGTTGTAAAACAGGGACTCCTGCTACACATGTTGTCATTTGATGGGAACTAGTTTCAGTTTGGATGTAATTCCCCACTGCTCATGTGGCCTAATGACACTCACAGCTCACACAAGAATAGTGGCCACCATAATTCAGTATTATGGAGGTTCCCGTATGACAGTAAATGTTTCATATCAGCTTAGGTACATAAATTAGAAACATTGAACTAATAATCAGTCTCTGAAGTTGCATCAACGGGACAGCTGAATTGAAGGACAGTAGTCCAGCACAGGTCTGATGGTGAAGTTTGTTAGCACAATATCATGACAGTGGATTACAGCCCCAAATTACTTATGGGCATATTGCACTTTTAAGGAAGACATGCTTTTTAAAAAAGACATACAAGCAAAAGCTGGTTGAGTATGTAAAGGACCCACTTTCTGCAAAATTCCTATGTGGTTTATACTTGACCAACTAGTCCCGAGGGAACATGGAATGTCACACCTAAAATTAGGTCAAGGTCTACTTCAGACAGAGACACTTGAAAGGAAGAGATGAAATACAAAAGACTGACCTTTAATCTCCTGTGGTTGTGGAGACAATGGAGACTGATTGCCACATCTCAGCAAAACATCCAAAACCATCTCCTGAGTTATATTTCAGAATGTGGAAATGATCTGAGTTGAAAGAAAATGGACTCTGGGCAAAATACATGTTTGTTTTTTTTTCCCTTCCAGGAGTACACAAGAAAAGTGGTTAAAAAGCTAGCTGCAGACCCAATCTGTGTGTTCTAGTTTTGGTGTGCTAGTATGTGCTAGTGAGAGTCACAGCAAAAGGAGATCGACTAGGCACTCCTTTGGAGTTTATAAGTAAAGGCTCTCTCTTCTCTTTCTGTTGCTGGAGGTAAGTCAGCAAAGCAACGATCAAAAAGGAAATAGGACAGATTCCTCAGCTAACTTGCAGAACCAAGTGGCTCCAAACCAACTGCTAAACTGCCGAAGTCAGCTCTACCAGAATCATCCAACTTAGCGGCCACAATGTTTTGCCACCTACGCCTCACTGACAAGCCAAAGACGGATTCGTATATCTTTTTTAACTTTTATTTTTGGACTCAGCTTCTTATTTCTGAACTTTGTGTATGTGTGTTGCATTTTTATTATATTTTCTCGGTTGTAGTAACTAATAAACTTACTCTTTCTTTGACTCAAGAAAGCCTGGTTAAATTGGCTCCTTTTAAAACAAATACATTTGGACTAGGGAAAGGTTTCCATGAGGGAAGGGATCCTTTTTTATTAACCTTGTTGTGACCAACCAAGGGGGTTGAATAAAGAAGGGGAGCCAGCTCATTCCTCCTCACCCAGGAGCATAAAAAAATTGGGGTCCCATTTGGGAAGTGAACAATTTGGGGGACTTCACCCTGGGACCAGTCGTATCAACAGTCTGAACTTTTGAATGTTGCTGAATACATATGATAAAAACAGAAAATGCTGGAAACACTCAACAGGTCTGGTAGCATCTGTGGAGAGAGAAATGGAGTTACCGTTTCAGGTTAATGACCTTGAGTCAGAAAATCAGAATGTTGCAGAATATATATTAAACTTTAGTGAAGTAATCTGTTTGTCACTTAATTTTGGGGATTGAATATCCTTGGCCGATTTTTCTAGACCCCCTTTAATAGCTGAGACCCGGCCATATTTGGGAAACTGCACTCAAATCTTGTAAAACAGTGAACACTCGGCCCACCCCTTGCAATGCCAGCCATGGCAGAGATGGTGAGGCTGGATACAGAGACACTTGAATTCAGGAGTTCCCACTTCCCAGTTCATAAGGAATTTAGTATAAAACAGGAGGTCAGTACCTTGTCTCAGATGAGGCGTTCTTGCCTCCAAGAGGGTCCAAGCAGGTTCCAATGAAAGGAGAGGGTCCAGACCAGGGAGGCAGCTAGGAGCTCCAAATGTAGGGAATGTCGTTAGCATTAGTTATTTTGCTCAGGGAGCCACAGAGACACAGAATGGGGTTTCTTGTGTGCTGGGGATGACCTCCCACAGGTTGGCTGGGGGAGCTAGAGTTTCCAGTAGTGGTGCAGGAAATTACTACCCCAATGCAGGCGAGATGCCCACGCCCTATCCCTGAGCCAGCAAATTCCTAGCAAGGTCAGTGCTGCATGGAAGCAGCTGCAATTCTGGTAGAACTGCCAGAGTTGTTCCCTTAGAATTTTCAACCCCAGAGATTTAACTTAGCGTGAAAGTGGCTGGTAGAAGGGCAATGAGCAATAAAAGAAGTATAATTTTTTTTATACAAAAGTGGCTCTCTGCAATAAAAATACAGGTAAAACAGAGAAGTTACAATTTCCATTTAGCATTCACGATATTGAAAATATTGCAAAAATTGAAGGAGACTTAAAAGTTTGAATTCTTTGCACCAGGTACAAGGAGCTGAATAAAAAGACGAGCCTTGTTTTTTTTTTCCTTTACATCTTATTGCAGGGGATCCAGTTCATATTTAAAATAATAATTTAAACTTTGAGGCTGGAAAGAATCTCACACTGGATCAATTAATGAACAAGCTAAGTAATATTCCTAGGAAGATGCCAGGTTTAACATCTTAAGTTAATTTATCTCAGCCAAGAAAGTGGTGGTGGTGCTACAATTAGCCTGACTGCTCTTAGGATGGGGAAGAAATAGTCAGCCAGTGTTTCCATCTCCTGATAGCTTTCCAGTCACCAATATTGAAAATACACCTGTCCGGATGGGAGTGAAGCCAGGACGATGCATGACTACGATTTCCCCACAAGTCAAATTATCTGCTAATGCTCCATGCCAAGACTTATGCAGAAATAATGCCAGTTGGAAAGGGTACCAGGGGACAACTGTAACTACAATATTCCCAAGGGAGAAGTGAGAAGAAAAGCTTATCAAGCGACAGGAGCCCTGCACCATTTCAAGGTCAAAATATTACTTTACCAAAATATTATGAATAGCCAAAACCAACCATGAGGATTCAACAAAATCTGCCTGAATAAAACATTTTAAACCCTTCAAAAAGAGCAACACTGAAAAGCAAACTCATTCACTGCCATGTTAGAAGGCACAGAGCAGGCAATTTATGTTCAGGAACATCAATTTTGCAAGCTTATATTTCCCAAAGGCAAAAAAAAATTCTTCAGATGATCCCCTTTTTAAGAAATATACGAATCCACAAGGTAGAAAATTGGTCACATGCAACGAACATTTTGGACATCAACTGTCACCTTTTTAAGACTGTTGTGCCACTAAATTTGGTTACTTGGACAAATTCAGCTGAAAGTGCACATTCATAACTGAATCCTCTCGAGTAACTCAATATATTACCACAGAAGCCTTAATACAGTGTTGCACAGATATCTCAACTTAAAATAGATATTACTTGCTTGGGTTCTAAGTGTGCATCACAAAGCAATACGGTTCTGTTTAAAATGATCCTCCAAGCAACATTTATATATTTTTTGAACTTTAATCACTTCCAGACTTCAGGATAGTAAAGAAGTGATAACGTAATTTTGATTTTCTTGGCACTTAATGTGCATTGAGATCATGATGAAGAATGCCCTGCACCAAATATTGCTAAGTCTTCTAAGTTGCCTCCCTCCTGGCAGGTATATGCCAAGGTCTTCTTCCATAAACCTTACCTGTTCATAGTTCACCTATGACTGTAAAATTGCCATCAACAGTCTCATTTTCATTATTATAAAAGGTTACCTACTAATTCTTCAATTAGTTGCTGCTGTCAGATTTTCACCATTCAGAATATACAAAAAATAATCTTATGTTTTAACCCTTCCCACAGGCTCTTGAAAACTGGTTAATAGTTAAATTTGGGATGTGAAGGCACACAATGCCATGGAGTAAACATGGTACAATGTTTAAAGGGTTGCCATTTCACAAAATCACACAGTGCAGAAGAGGCCCTTCGTCCCATCGAGTCTGCACCGACACATGAGAAACACCTGACCTACCTAGCTAATCCCATTTACCAGCACTTGGCCCATAGCCTTGAATGTTATGACGTGCCAAGTGCTCACCCAGGTACTTTTTAAAGGATGTGAGGCAACCCGCCTCCACCACTCTCCCAAGCAGCGCATTCCAGACCGTCACCACCCTCTGGGTAAAAAAAGTCCCTCCTCACATCCCCCCCAAATCTCCTGCCCCTCACCTTGAACTTATGTCCCCTTGTGACTGACCCTTCAACTAAGGGGAACAGCTGCTCCCTCTCCACCCTGTCCGTGCCCCTCACAATAATTTTAAATGTTATGGTACTAAAGAGTTAAGAGGTAAATAACTATATTAATCAAATTGTTCTTATATTCTTGTTCCTATTCATCATTCTGAAATTCAACATCTTTGTGATCATTTTGAATGAATATTGTGGCAGGATAGTAACCTCCATCCTACAGCTCTGAACAGATTAGAGAAAAAAGAAGTCCACTTCTTGTATGAGAATGAACAAGATAACTAACACACCATCTGCAGTCACCATCTAATGATAGTTCCAACAGTATATTAATAATTCAAACACAAAGTGCTCTGGGATGTCCTAAAGTCATCAAAAGTTCTAAATAACTGGAAGTTCTTTTTTACTAAAAGATTACTGCCCATAATGTTTTTAGTAGATCACAGAAAATCTCTGGGAAATTGGTAAATGAGGCATTTTCCATATACTGACAATTTTAATGAGCAAAATGCAGCTCTAATACACATTATAGTGAGTTTTTTTTTTGGTACTCGGGGACAAACTAGTTTCAAATATGGTAAACAGCATCATGATCTTCCAAAAGCGGACATCTGCAATGGCTCGTTGTTCTGTTATCTGTCAATCCGACTTGATGCAGCACTGAATAGAACTTGATTCCACAAGTTCTGATGAAAGGTCACAGGTCTGAAACTCTGACTCTGTTTCTCTCTCCACAGATGCTGTCAGACCTGCTGAGTGTTTCCAGCACTTTCTGTTTTTATTTCAGATTGCCAATATCTGCAGTATTTTGTTTTTGCTCGAAAGCACAAGTAACGCGCAAGTGGTACTCACAAGAGCAGCCAGAGGGTCACTTTCACACATTTGAGGGCAAGTAATTATCTAGTACCGGATACTTAACTTGCCGTGATTGATTTAAAAAGTCAGCTCACCATTACCTTTTCAAGGGCAATTAAGGATGGGCAATAAATGCTGGCTTTTCCAGTACCACCCACATCCTATGAATGAATAAAAAGCAATAGCACCTTGAATGCACACTTATGAAACCAGAACTAACTTTCCCACTGAAGAACTAGTTATTCACAGCTGTGCTAGTGCACAGAATAAACTGTTAAATTGGGTAGGTCCTACAGCACCATACATCTCACACCTCCGTCCAACAGACAATAGCAAGTTCCTCAAAGGAACTGTCAAAACAAACCTCTTTATGCAGAGAGTTTACACATCAACTGAAAGTTTATTTTTGGAGGGTGGGAGTACAAATGTGCAATAAATGTGATGAGATTCTAATAAATTATTCTAACTTTTATACATCTAATGTGTCCATAGACCCAATGGCCAGAATTTTCGGCTTGGCCCGCCCACATAAATTGGCGTTGTGGACCCAATCGGGGGCGCCGATCAGGTCTGCGCCCGCCCCCGCACAACCCCCCCCCCCCACCAAAACCCCACAATGGGGGGGAAATTCTCCCCAATATTTTTTTATTCTTTCATGGGATGTGGGCATCGCTGACAAGGCCAACATTTGTCACCCATCCCGAATTGCCCTTGAACTGAGTGGCTTGCTCAGCCATTTCAGAGGGCAGTTAAGAGTCAACCACATTTCTGAGAGTCTGGAGGCACATGTAGGCCAGACCGGGTAAGGGCAGCAGATTTCCTTCCCTCAAGGACATTAGTGAACCAGATGGGATATAGGGAGACATTTACAGGGAGACATTTACTAATGGTGGTTTCATAAGGTCCAGAAGCAAACTTATACACAATACTGCACTGTACCTGTATATCAGAGAGGAATTATTTGTCAGAAGCACAGGAAGCTCAAGAATAGAACTAGAACAAGACCAAGGTGGGCTGATAAATGCTGCTGCAAATAGTAGGGACAAACAGTGCTCTGAGTGCTGCTTTTCCTCTCCAGATCCATAGAAATACATTTACTTGAAGGGCCTCACTGCTGCTAAATAACAAATAAATAGCAATATAGTCTACTTTTTCCTTATGATGTACAGGAAAGAAGAACAAATTACCCAACGAGTCACTGAAGATTTCACTCATTAGTCAAGTTTTGAAAAAGCACAGAGCACCATGCATGTCCTGACACTGTACATGTCATTTCAAGGGCAGTCCATCAGTAACTCTTCAGACTGAATGATGGATTTCAGTACTAAGGGCAAATTGCACCTTTAGATATCATCACATTTAAAACTTTTAAACGAATTCCTGCAAGCTGCTAAGAAAATTCCGTGTGTCCATTACAGATATCCCTCACTTAGCACACCTCATCTTCCTGAAGAACTGTGTGCTAAATGAAGATGCACTAAATGAAAATAATTCTGCCATAAGAAAACATGTGAAAAGGTTGGTTGTTGTTCCTCCCCCAAACAGAGCATTGCCCACTGCCTTCCTTCGTATTCACCGCAACCACATCAGACACAGCAAGCGCCACCTGAAAAAAAAACGGAATGGCATCTGAAGCAACACAACACAAAGGAAGCTGCCAGAGATCTTCCCCCAAGGGCAGAAAGACTTTTACAGGACCAGGAGTGGTTCTGGCAGCTGCAGGTGGCCTGTACTTGATCCGGGAGTGTTTGAGTTGAGGACCTGGGCTAACATCTGGCTGCTGCACGGCTCACACTGGGACCTGGTAGTGGACACCAGCCTGGGCCAGAGCAGCCTCCCCAAATATCTGCCCCGGGCTGGTCTAACCAGCTCCTGGCCTGTCCTTGCTATTGCCACCCACATCCACTTCAACCACTCAGGCAGCCTATATCACTTCTAGAGCATGGCTGTGCACTGGGCCAAGACCCTGTCCCAGGGGGATAACCTGGAGGCGGTGACCTGGTTGAGCATGCAGGATGCGAAAGCTTGGCTGGAGGGCTAGCAGTACAGGTGACGGCCATGCGGCCCAGCTAGCTACTGGAGGATGGGGATATCATCAGCCTGTGGGATGGGCAGCTTAATGTCACTGTACAGTATTTTACAAAAACTCAGCTGTGAAAGCTGAAAACGCTGAAACTGAAATTAAACTTTGGCACGTTTCTTACAGTGTGCGCAGTAATAACTTATCAACCTCAAAAATCGAGCTCATGGCCGACAGGACTATTGGGAAAAGTTCCCTATTTTTAAAACCACTTTGAAACGAAAAAGTATCATGAGGACACGCTCTAAACGGGGTACATCTGTATATTGTAAAAGGCTGCGCACAGTTTACTTTTTGATGTTTAAAGTGCTCCATAATACATGAGAGCATGGAAAATACACAGCAACAAAATACGTTGTGGAGTAGAACATGTTACGAATTGCAAGCATCTGACGTGCTGCAGACAAATGAAGAGAGCACCATAGGGAACCAGATGTTTCACCATCACAGCTCAACAAGGCAGCTTCAAGCAACATCTGTGAAGAGACAAACAAAGTTAAAGTTTCAGGTCGATGACCTTTTGTCAGAGCTGCTTTCAGCAACAAAAAAAAAGACAGGTCTGACGAGAGGTCATTGACCTGAAACATTAATTCTGTATCTCTTCCCACCAATGCTGCCAGATCTGCTGAGATTACCAGCATTTTCTGTCTTTGTTTTAGACTTCCACCAACCACAGTTTTTTGCTTTTCTAAGGCGGCACTAATGTTAAACCAACGCACCAAACTTTGATTCAATGGATTAAAAATGAAATGTTTAAAAGCTGGAATAATTTTTCTGACATTTCTCGAAGGTTACATCACCAAATTATTTGCAAAAGTGCTGCAAGAAACAAAGATCAAAATAAGAACGAATCTCTTCTCCACTTATTATCTTAGAAGCTTTTCTCACTGACTCCAGTTCTAGTCGGTAGGGAGTTGGATTGAAATGCTATTATTTTGCAGTAATTCATGATTAACTTCTGTTATTTAATTATTTCCATATCACAATACACTTTGTTCATGGAACAAGTCAAGGACCGGAATTTTCCGGCCCATTGGCGTCGGGCGTCATGGCGGGCAGAAGGGGACATTATGATGATAAGACCAAAAATCGGTTTCACGCTATCATAAGACCAGTTTGCGATTGTCCGCTCCATCCATCAATGGCGGGCCGCATTTCCCGCTGTCTCAAGTCGAGAACCTAATTTCAACACTTTAGCATCTCATTATAAGCCCTGCCCGCTGGAATCATCTCCCTACACTGGATCATCTGGGCACGCCGATGTGTTTCGCCACTGTACATAAGTGATGTGCACCTGGCGAGCTTCACTACACACGGGACCTCGAGGCTTGTATGCTTATCTCACTTTCGGCAGCACTCACAGTCATCAGCGCCAGGCTTCGCAGGCAGCACCACATCACTTTTAGAGGGGCTCACAGGCAGGTCTCTACCTACCAGACTAGCCATAAGGCAAGTGAAGAGGTTGCAGTGTGAGGGCTGTACTGGGGAAGGGGGTGTCCCAGGATGTGTGGCGGGGGGCACATGTTGATTTGTGTAAGTGGCATCAAGATGGTGAGGACTGAGGAGGCAGTCTCCAGAGGAGATGAGGCCACATGGAGATGTGAGGGTGCGTGTGAAAGAGTGAGTGGTGATGTAACTTGAGCTGGTAGGGAATGAGATGCCAGTGAATGTGTGATGGCCTTGTGAGTGTGTGAGCTTAGAGTAATGGGGTTGTTGCCTTACCCTGGTGACACAGATGAGATCATTCATCTATTTTCTGTACTGGGATGGCTGACCTCTTGTGTGCAGCATTGGCACTGACCACCTTTGCCAACACCTCCCAAGCCAGACTGGTGAGGCTAATGGGCCTCCTGTGGTCAGAGTGGGGATAGAGGACATTGCGGTGGGCCTCCACGGTGTCCAGAAGGCGTCCCAGGGATGTGTCACTGAATCAGGGGCTGCACCCTTCTTGGCTTTTGGAGTCATGTCTTCACCGGAACAGTCTTGCGCTGCAAGCACTGAGGATTGTGCGCGTGACTGCAGTTTAAATATGCCGCCCTGCGTGACAAAGCAGCGGGGTAACGACGTGGCAGGCAAATCGGAGGCTGCCCCCCAGAGAGACGGCATATTTCTTGTGGCTGCATAATGATTGAGGCGGGCAAGGGATGAGATGGCACATAAACCCACCATTGCGGCCAGCGGGTAAAACAACATTTTCCCACCTACTACCACACTTTGTGCAAATCTGGGCCGATTTTGCCCAAGCCTTTACAGACTTTGTAGAAGGATGAAAATAGCTTTCAAAACAGAAATCTAGCGTGATATCACTAGAGTCCTAACTTAATTATATATTTGTGCTAGTGAACTGGGGTTGCATAATATCCAGAATATCAAAATTATAAACAATACTCCTGCAATTATTAATGAGGTAACTCTTCCAACAATGATTACACATCTGCACCTTGTGGAATGCATAACATTTCAATACAAGAATTTATGGATGTTTGATCTGGATTGAATTCCTGGGATGTTTCTTATGACAGATATGCCTGCTGGGGTTTTGCTATCTTTTGGACATTAATCGACCTGTTAATTCGCATTTGGAACGATGAAAAAGGAGTTGCAAAATGCCAAGTCACACCAACAATATTGTGCCCTTTCCATGGAGGAGCAACACATGTTACAGTGATTAATGAAGGCACTGGCTGTATCCGAGAAGAAGCTGAAGCACATTCGCAAACACTAACGTCATTGTGCACCAGAGCTCCCAACAGGGAAAATACCTATTATAGTGCTCCCTGTAGTGAACAGAAGAAATGTACAGAAGTGAATTTAATCCCTCATTGTCATCATAATGTAATCTTTATATTTTACTACTCTGTACAAAATGGAAACACGTCATTGTAATTCACTTATTGTATATATTGATACATTCCTTGTGCTACTGATGATGCACACATCTATTGATATGTGCATCTTTTCTTTCAGACGGGAGCGTGCTGAGCGGGGATCCTCCCGCCTTTCCATTTTTGCCCCGATTAAGTCCAGGAAGGGAAGGCTCGTGGAAAGCCTTCCTGCTCCGATATGAATTGATGCCCTCGAATGGGCATTTAATGCCCATTTAAGGACCTCATCCCGCTGCCACTGGATTTCAACCAGTGGCAAGCGGGGCAGCCGCCATGTGGGAAGTCCGTAGAGCAAACCCAGCAGCTCTGAGGGGGGGGGTCTTTTGTTTAATGGCACTCATTGTCTGATCGGGGGACCCGGCATCAGGAAGGGTGGACATGCTGAGAACCACATCGCTGCCCTTTCTTCCGAACCCCCTGCCACCCTCCCCCTGCGAGGCAACGACCCCATCTCAGCCTCAGGCATCTGTGACCTGGGTCCCTCATTGATCCTGGGCCTCTGTTGCAGCATGAGGTTAGGATCTAGACTGCACTGCTTGAAGTGGTGGAAGCAGGTTCAATTGTGGTTTTAGGGAGTTGGGTAAGCATATGAAGATTAAAACAATTGCACAGCCTCAGGGAAAGGGTCGGGGAGCAGGACTAGCTGAATTTCCCTTGCAGAGAATCAGCATGGACTGGACGGGCCAAATGGCCTCCTTCTGTGCAGTAATGATTCTATGCAGTATGACTGAATGGTCACTAGCATCACTAGTGAGTAAACCAATTACAATGCACGATCACAACATTAGTGTGATATCATCATTAATAAATATAAGTAAATATAAAACAGCCATCAAGGGGTCATGGAAATGATTGGCATGCCTGTGGAACATTACTGTAAAGTCCTTGACTTTGGTATTGCAAAACTAGTTATGGTACATGATGTTGCCCAATTTACCCAGATAAAATTTAGCCCAAACCTCTTGATAGCAAGTGGCATTAACTTGTCAAGTTCTTGGTACTGGCAACAACAACACTGAAATTAGTGATGTTCACACTATTATTGACATGGGCAATAAGTCGATGCATGTCCACATGGTACTATTCATGACTGACTGATGCACCTACAGTAGTAAATACAATAACAACAAATCAGCTAATAATAGCAAATGAGAAAAAAACAGTATATTAATGACAGTGATTTAGCCAAGTCACACACCGTCATGACTTGGAAATATATCGCCGCTCCTTCACTCTTGCCGGTTCAAAATCCTGGAACTCCATCCCTAACAGCATGATGGGTGTACCTACACCACATGGACTGCAGCGGTTCAAGAAGGCAGCTCACCACCACCTTCTCAAGGACAACCAGGGATGAGCAACAAAAGCTGACTTTACCAGTGACACTCACATTCCATGGAAGTATAAACGAAACAGTATCCACTATATTAATGACAATGACTTAGCGGTGTCCACATTGTAATGATCTGTAGAGGCATGCCCTATCCATAAGTCTTAAAACAGGAATTGTAATCGGTCTTCTGGAAATAGCTTTCTTTTAAAATGGACACTAAAAGGCTGCTAAGATGGCTGCCAAGGGTCAGGTGACTTTTGCAAATTCTGCACAGACTGAGAATGATCTCAAGTTTCTGGAAAGTTCCTAATGAATGTTCATGGCTGTGGTGCCTCCCCCTTGAATGGACGTACCAAGATGAAAACCATGGGCAAAACTTTCCGCCTCGTGCGCGCCCGACCCAATCGGGTATGAAATCGCAGGAGATGATGTCGCGCGAGCGCCCCAATATCATCCCGCACATGAGTGATCTTCAGGTCAGTGGCACGTGCAGCAGTCAGAAGCGTGCCCACCGACAATTAAGCGGGCAATTAAGCCCATTAAGGAGGCAATTGAAAGCGATTTTTTGTGGCCTGCACACTTTTACGTTTGTCAGACAGGCTAATCACCCAGGCGGCCTTTACATTTTTGCTCAAAACTCGATCCAGGGCAGGATGAAATCCATGGGGAAATGAAATAAAAAGAGATACCTGGGGACTGTTTTTTATGAGGTATGCTTTCAGATGCTTGATTGTGCTGCATGGACATATTTTGCAGCATTTTTGTTGTTTCGTTTATACTGTGGCGGTCTGCAGCTCCGAGGCAGCTGTTTGCCTTCAGGGAACTCAGTGGAAGTGCTCACCAGCATCCGTGATGACGTCGACACCCACCCCCACCGGCAGTGCTGAGCCTTTCTCAGCGCGTGTTTCATGCTGGCTGGCCGTTAATTGGTGAGACAGCGTGAAATCACGGTCAGGGGCCAATTACGGTTGGGGCCCGTTTCCTGTCCGCTCCCGGGCCCGCCGATCCCACGCACCCGACAACCAAAAAATTCAGACCCATTTGTGGAACTCACACCCATTAGCTGTGGGCTTGCCCAAAACGTTGGGCCAGACTTCATGGGTTGGATATTACGGCCTCCCAGTGTGTATTTATGGCCTTGGGGGCACATAAAATACGAGAGATGCCCAGCCCACCACCTTCCCATCCACCCCCAACCTATCCCCCATAATACAGTGGATAGGCAGCACTGCAGTCGGCAGCCCTGTCACTATATTTAAATATATATTTAAGGGCCAATTGAGCTTCCTACCAAACTAATTGACCAGGATATTACGCTGCCCATGCCGTAATACAGCTGGAGTGGACAGGCAGGTGGGTGTGGGCAGGTTGGACTACAGCTCTCAAGGGTGGGGCTTCCTACCTGACAGTGCAAGTTCCACCGTGCACTAGTTTAGCCCGTGGGCAGCACTTTATGGCTGCCGGGCAGGCTTCTTTCTTTCTTCCAGCTCTGTCGGCTGCTGGCTGACCTTATTTCTTTTTGGCTATATAGCAATGGCTTCTAACTTGCAAAACATTCGGGTGGACAATAGAAGTATTGATCATGTGATTGATTCAGATAGCAAATTTTTTACTCCAAGGACCAGAGAGAAACTGGTCAGTCTACAAACAACAACTACAGAGACAGCAGCAGATAGGGCAATAACATCTATGCCTGGTTTAAAACCTGGAGACTACAATATCTTAAACTCCCCCAGCCTTTTCAAATCTACCAGTGCAGAAACTTGACGTCATGGTAAGAAGGCTATAAGTAACTAACTTTGTGACCTGCTGAACAATCCATATCTTCGAGGGAATCTTGAAATAATCCTGATATATGACTCAGCTACTGAATCCACCTAGACTAACCTTCAGGAGTAAAACACCTTCTTCACCAGGCCTGCAATGCTTGCTTTCCTAAGACAAGCCAAACACCTGAACTACGAACTGTTCCTTTGTTCGTAATTAGTAAAAGTGCACTATTCTCTGTAACTGTATTTTTTCTCGAGAGTGAGAGTGTGTGTATGTGTGTGTGTGTGTGTGAGAGAGATGTAGCGTTAGACTTTTGGGGTAAATGCATGAATAAATAATCCTCTTTATTTAAATCCACAAAAGCATCCTGCTAGTTATTCAACTTGACTTCACACACAGGGGCTGAGAAACATGCACATCTTCGTTTTTAAACAAACACACTGATTGCGGACAGTACAGGGTAAGGAATTTGGGTTTCAGTAGTTCTCTCTCATCCCTGTCTGTTACAACACTATTAATTACAATGACACTGAATTGACCAATTCCTACAGTATTAATTGAAATGATGCTGCATTAGCTGGTGTCCACAATGCTGATTATATTAACAATGGTACTAGTCCATCTGAAGCCCACAGCATTATTTAGAATTAATTGATTGACTCCATGGTATTAATGAGAACAATATTGGATCAACTTATACCTATAGTTTTATGAGCCAAAATACTAAACTGGCCAAATACCCATGGTACAGAACATTTTAGTGATAATTATACTTCGTTAGCCAATGTCCACGCAATCAATGATAAATTATTGATACCCATGGTATTAATGACAGGGATAATGAATTGGTAGGCAGGGTAATCAGTTGGTTAATAACAAGGATACTGAATTGTCTCGTTGCATTGCCACTGAATTTGCCAGTGGCAATGCTGCTAAAACACAGTTGTTGTTAATCAAAATCTTCTTGGCTTTTAGTATTTCGTGTCAATGTTCTGAAAATATCTCTTTACTACACTGGTTAAAATCTTTACAGGCCATTTAAAGGACTGTTAGTTGTAAAACTCTTTTCTTTATTACTCCCCCAAGGTTGTGTTGCCTACAGTAGACAGAATGATTAACAAGCGACACAGCAAACTTCAGCTAGCTTTATAATGGGCAGTTACTGTAATAATTGTATTTTGGTTCACCCATTACACTCATGGGCAGACAGCTAAAATTGGACTTTTAACCATTGTATAAAACATACGGAAATGTATCATCTTTGAACTTGAAGACTGAAGAATGCAGGACTATTTATGAACAGTTACATATGTACATGTTATAAATATATCCCATAAAGTAAAATCCTTGGAATATGTTACTCTCAATAATAAAATAATGATATTTTACAGGTTGTTTATACAGTACCAACAAAGAAGAAATCTTCTGCCAAGCAGTATGCTTAGGCTACTACTGCATACTTAGCTCCAATTATGTAGTGACAGAAATGAAGGTTATTTTTCAGCATTATAAGGAAGACATTGTTGATGATATTGACAGACAGGTTGTCAATATGACTTTCTGAATGCAGAACACAGCATGCCTTGGAGAAATATAAAGGAAGAGGGAAAAAGGGAGAGGGCAGAATATAATAAATTAAAGTGTTAAACTCAGAAAAAAATGACAATGGATAAATAACATCAAGCGATAACTGCATACTAGGTAATGTTTCACCAGTCCAAATCATTAAAATGATATTTTTCCCCAGCCAGTCATTAATATTGAGAAAAGTGAATAAACTAAGCTACAGAACTAACAAAATATGAGCTCTAAGCTACAACAGCAACTTCGTAAAGCTCAATCATTTTGTCTCTGTTGTTATTTTTGTACTACTTCCTAACACTTTGAAGGCAAAAACACTGGAGTCTTTCAAGAGGCTGTTAAGCCCTGAAACTGTAGGTACCAATGAAGAACAAGCTAGATGAACCTATTGGCAGCCTTAATCTGTCCTTGGTTGTGTGATCTAATAACACTATATAAAAAAAATGCAAGCCTTACAAAAAGAAAGATATTAAATCTGAAATACCATGAAAACCAATTTCTAGTTTTCCTGAACAGAGATTTTAGACAACGCCATCTCGGGCTATTTAATAACGGCAAGAAAATTCATGTCTTGAGAAAAGTCACTTGAAAACAATATGAATGGCAAAAGCAGAAATACTGCTCCAACAGAAGATAAATAAGCCATGCTTTGAAGCAAGACTTTCAGATCATGGCTAGTTCCCAAAGTTATGCATATTTTTCTTGCATTTCCTTAATGATTTTGAGATGAGAAAACCTTGCTAACATGCAAAAGCCCAACCATCTCCCATTGACATTCACTGGCATTACATGTGCCACCATCAGCATCCTAGGGGATCATACCCTAACTGAACAAAACTTCTTTCCCACCAACAAGGCAGAAGTCTGAAGCACGATGAAATGCTCTTCATTTGCTTGGATTGGAGCAACTGCAACAGCCCTCAAGAAGCTTGATTGCATCCAGGACAAAGTAGCCTGTTTGATCAACACCCACCCACCACCTTAAACAATCACTTACTCCAGCAAAATATACCCTGGCTGCAGCATATAGCAGCTACAGGATGCACTGCAGCAAGTTGCTACAACTTCCATGGCAGCACCATCCAAACCTGTCACCTCCACCAACTAGAAGGACAAGGCTAGCAGGTGCATTGGACGAATGTCACTCCAAAGTTCCTCCCCAAGTCCCCCAGCATCCTAATTTGGTGTATATCACCATCTGTCAACATCACTAAGTCAATGTTCTGGAACTCTCTGCCTTATAGTATTGTAGAAATACCTTCATCACATGGGCTAAAGTGGTTGAAAAGTGCCCATCACCACCTTTGCAAAGGAAATTAGGCTTGGGCAATAAAATGGTGGCCTTATCAGCGATGTGCATATCTTAAGAATTTTGAAAAAAGTGTTCTCGTATTTCTGATGATTTGTAGTTCTTCATTGAGGAGATTTAATTGAACAATTATTGCAAATTTTTGGTGAAGGTATTAGTTCTTGACTGGTATGTTATCTGTATTAGCCACAAAGCTACCCGGTCCTCTTAATAAGCACTTTGCTTCTTCTTCAATGATGAAAGCTGCCATAACAACAACTCTTGCAATCTCTGAAGCATTAAAAATTTCAGGATAGTACATTTTATTATATGGCAATGTTCCAAACATAATTAGAAGGAATAAAAACTTTACCTGTTTCCAAATAGCAATACAGACTACTAAAATCTCACAAATAATGCATTTTTCAATGATTCACTCAAGGAAACAGTTGTGCAAGAAAAACTTTGGAAACTGATGAATATTTAAACTGCGCTAAGGAATACTTAAGTTTTATTTCTTTTCTGTCTTCAGCACAGCAGCAGATGGCTTTGTTGGTCATTTGAGAGACATATAGTCAATCATAATAACACTAATATTTTCTGGTAACACTGATGAAAAATAGTTTCTGTAATAAATTTAAATGATGAATTTTTCTGTTATATAAATTGAGATTTAATGCAAATCTTACTTGATGAACAATGTACACTACTTAAACAAAATGTCATTCATGCAAAAGTAAACCAGACTGCTGTTCCTACTTTCTGCTGAAAAGCCCTAACTTTATAGGGTGACCAGCAATGATTTCTCCTTTTCAAAACTGAGTGACAAAGAACTAGCATTTAAACATAATTTTATTTATTCATATCACTTACCACTACAAGAGAGCAGCCACAGATAATTAAAACAAGAATACAAATTTCAGATATGACTGGTGGATGTTGCAAATACAGAAGGATTTTGGAAGGATTGCTCTGGGATATCAAAGGACAAGTTGCTACTACCTATTTTAGTAACCCTGGTTCTGATTGGAATCCCCAAAGTCACATAGTGGCAAACTAACATAAATAGTATGAAAATATATTTGATTTTTCTCAATCTTTCTTTGGGATATTTTTTGCAAGATTAAATTCAGTGGGCACATATAAAAAGTCAGTGGGGGAAGCTACATCACTAAAAATTCTGAGATTTGGAGTGGAGGGAAAAAGGAGGATGTAACCCATGACAAAAGTTTGGCTGGGGCTGGGAAAATCTATGTTCACCTCATTCCCAATCCTAACCTTGTAGCAGTTTCCCTATGGACAACATCACTGGAAATAAGGCTTGGAAAATGTTCTCACTACAACATTAATGCATTAATGCCATTATTAACCCAGAATGCTTCGGCTGTGTGTAGGTTAATTCAGTTTCCAAAAACTGAGGCAAGATTATAAGCTGATTGCTCCATGTTAGCAAGACTGTAAATATAGTGGGAAGATTTTTCCTTTATTGCATAAAACCTTTCAAAATAAAGGAGTTCAAATCTCACAAGTAATAGCGATCACACAAAATTGCCTTGTAATGTTTATAATGTTACATTCCACTGTAAAATTTCCTTCACCTGGGCATTCATAAAACCGCTGCAAACCATTCTCTGGCAGCTTCAGCACACATTGTTTAAACAAGATGATTGAAAAAAAAAACAGGAACCATAAGCAGAATGGATCCCACTTCTTTTACTCTAGTTGAATTTTAAAAGTGATCTTTCTTCTGTGAATCTTTCTCTAAACAGCAAGTATTTCCATCAGTTCTGATGAAAGGTCATCAATCTGAAACATTGGTCCAGCTCTTCCGATCTACAGCAGAGCAGGAGCGCCCGCCACTGATTGCTACTTAAACTGCCCATTTACCTTAACTGGAGCCTTTGGACCTTCCAGTCCCGGTTCCAGCCCGAGTCTATCAATGAACAGAGTGGTGAGGCCAACAGAAGAGGCAACTACAGAAGAGCCATACCCCATTTTCATCATGAACATAAGACACACCTCTTAAAGTCTGTCTGCAGTTCATTGAGCTGCAGAGTTTCCAAATTTCCCTGCCAATCCCCAAAGCTGCACAGCTTCCCACAGCCCCTAACAATGATCATCTCCATCTCCATCCGACTATGCTGACTCTTCCCACATTGGCTGGACAGGAACCAGGGATTTCCGGAGGTCAGTCGGGAGAGCGGGTGGGGGAGGGGGAGTGAACATTGTTGGGGGGTGGTGGTGGTTGAACATTGTCAGGACGGATGAGCATTGTCAAGGGGTGAGCATTGTCGGGGGTGGGGAGGGTGAATATGGTCGGAAGGGGGCATTGAACATTGCCGGAGGGGGTGAGCAGTGTCAGGGAGGGTGAGCATTATCAGGAGGTGGTGTAAGCATTGCCAGGAGGGGAATGTGAGCATTGTTGGGAGGGGGGTATGTGGGCATTGTCCATGGTGGGGTGGGTTGAGCGTGCTTTGTTCCGGGGTCTGGGTGAGCATTGTCAGGGATGTGGGAGGGGCAGATGAACATTTATGGGAGAGGATGAACATTGTTGGGAGGGTGCTGAGCTGCATCAAGGGGGTTGCTGAGATGTGTAATATTAGGAGCCAGGATTTTACTGCCCCTCCCGCCCAACTGGATATTACAGTGCCGCCGAACTGAATGGAGATTTAAATGGCTTGCCACATCCACCAGCGGGAGACACATCGTGGCAGGGCCATAAAATCCTGGCCGGGGTGTTTGGGATTGTAAGGGTTAATGTGTGACTGGGGAAACAGTACCGCCCACGTTATGATGCCCAGAGTCGCACGGGTGTAGTAAAGTGTAATAGCGAGCTTGATAGAAGTCAGCATGAAGATAGAGCACCTAGTCAGGAATTTATCGTGTATATATGTATATAGTTATGTATTATTAACAAAGAGTTATTGTTCAACCATACAAGCCTCTAGACCTCTTCATGAGACAACATACAACCTTGCAACAAGATGAATCGGGGGTGCAATGATGCTGGAGTGCTTTGACACTCCAGCTGATTTACTTAAGAGCTCTGCTCCTGAGGAGGCTTTACACCTGCAAGGAAAAGCTCCAAGTAAATCAGAGTAAAAAACAGCCCAAGTCTGTGTGGGTATGGCCACCTCATTGCACTTCTTAGAGAATCATGCAGAGGTCCAGGTAGGGTAAAAACAACAATCGTGAAAGTACCACGCACATGCGTGCGTCCAGGTCTTCCTCCGGGTCTTGAGGCACAACACAAGAGGTTTACGTTGTATCATTTGTTGCTTCCCATATTGGAAGATTCAGGCCATTAATTCTGTGTTACTCTCTCCACAGCTGCTGCCTGAGCTGCTGAATGTTATTAGCATTTTCTATTTTACAATTTCAGAAGATTCTTGTTTTTATTCACTCTTACCAACACATCAAAAATGTCTTCTGCAAGGGACTGCATTTTCCAAGAATGTAAAAGGATAGGCCCGTTCTACACCATTATTACTTCTTACAATCAAAGCAGACTAAAATTCTTTCGAGAATGCTGACAAATTGATTTCCATGCCATTTAGAGACTTTGAAAACACATAGGTGGAAAATATGCCTATCAAGCATGACCTTCTTTATAGTTCCTTGCAACTGTGAAATAACCTAGCATTATGAACATGTAGAATCCCATTTTATTTAATGCATGCAAAATGTATCTAACCAATGGCAACAGATTTTCAATCAGTTCACTGGTGCACATCTCATAAGGTCCTTCAGCCTTCCCTCAAAGACTGCTAAAGCCTTGGAAAGCAATCCATTTTCACAAAAACTCCCTCCAAATCCAAGCAGCAAAGAAAGAGTCATGTTCTTAAAAAGTCACTATAAGCAAAATTCTTCTTTAGAAACATAACATTAGTTACTTCACTTCTGAGAAGCAGGAAGCAAAGTCTGTGTACAAGTACATCTGACGCAGTTTGATAGGTGGTAGAGTGTATGTGCTGCTGCTGGAGCTGGGTGATGGGCTGCATTATTTAGAACTACATAACCTCTTCCCAACAGGCAGCGATGCACCATAACTTGCAGAAGATGGTTAATAATATGTACGGTATTTGCAAGACCTGGGAACAGATGTGGGAGAAGATAATATACTTCAGTGGACATGGCAAGATAAAACTGCCCAACAGTACCACAAACCAGAATTGCATGCTATACTGTGTTGTCTGTCAACCTTAGCAGGGCATAGTTTCAAGCTGCAACTTAAATCCTCACCACATTCCCAACTTCCAAGAGTTCCATACATCACAGAACTGTAACACAGGAACTCAAAAAACTTCCTGACACCCAGAATAGATTTCAAACTGGCAGTTTTGTCAGCCATCAGTAACCCTTTGAAAAATAGACCAGTGTGATTTTGTTAGCCAGCTGTGTCATTCTGGTCAGTTTGTAAGGAAATGACTGCGCTGAACAATGTTGTCTATTTGATACATGTTCCATAGCTCATTAGCCGACACTGGACCAATGGGACAAGAGTTGAAGGCAGAGAAAGCCTTGCCAACCATTGGCAATGCAATTTATGTTTCAAATTGGCTTCAGGTATCTTTGCTGCAGATGGCAAGGCTCTACAACTGGTTCCCCACGGAGCAAGCTGAAGCAGTTGTCCGGCGTCATTGGCAGTTGGGTGTGCCAAGGTCTGCATGGTCTGATGCCTCCTCACCAGCTGGTCATGCTTTCTTTCATTTTACATCTCTCAAACATAAAATACTGAATTTCTGGTACTCGGAAACCAAACCTCCCTTAAGGATAAAAAGTGTCCAATTCTTCTCCCTCGAAAATAAATAACGTTTCACAATTACAGGAGGAGGGGGCCGGGGGAGGGTGTAATCCAGTAACATACTGCACTGAAAATATTATAAAGATTGAAATATTTGCCCCTACAACTCTTTTGGCTCCATTTGAAGTGGGTATCTAAGGAAAAAATAAGCAAACTGGGGACAACTCTTGAGAACTTTTCATGTTGTTCATCTGCCCAAACCCAGCCTTATAGACCAAGTCTGGCACACAGAATAGAACAAACTGCAGAAGTGCAGCACAGAAATGGGAACAGAAGCAGCTCTCCCCATTCTACCAGCCGTCTGTAGTGTTTTGCATATACTTCCCTGGTGCATACTACTGCATATCTACCCCAGAGTATATACTCAGTCACAGTGTTTCTATTATCTAATTCTTCCACTCCCTGTTAGCTTCTATTGTTGCTCTGAACATTCTATAAGGAAACTGCACCATTTACTTTTAACATTTAGAAATGACAATCTGGGACACACAGAAAATTACATTTCCCAAACATTCCTGCTAAACCTAGATCCACGAAAATCTAAATCCTAAAATTGAAATTGTGTAATGCTGGAATTTAATCTCCAGTTTGTGGACTTGACAAAAGCATTTTCGTCTTTCCCCTCTGTAATACAAGGATTATCCAGAAAGCGCTTTCAGAAGCAAAATGAGGAGTTTTATCAATACAAAAGTCAGGCAAGGAGCATCTACAAGTATGGATGTTCTTCAAGATATATAAATTGTTTTCCTAATCTTGTGGCAGTGCTGCTTACGTGTTGAGAAAGGACATTAAGTACATTGAAGCTTTGCTGTAAAATGGTTTCTTGTGAACAGTGTACACAGGTACAAAATAAAGGCATTAGGAGCTCTTTGGCGGCAAGATCTCAAGTAATCTACAGAAAAACTGCCTGAAACAAAAGGCCTGATTTTAACTTGGAGTGGGAGTTGGGCAAGCAAGGCATTAAGACTCGCAACAAACTGTACTGTCCTTGGCGGCATGAGACCTGAAGGAATTTAGCTCTCAGGCTACATTTCCATGACTCCGATCAGCTTCCTGCCTGAAACAGGTGGGAAACGAAGGCTGGTGGGTGAGAGAGAAATATCACACGTCACTCCTATTCCTCCTGGCCTGACAGAAAATGTTTAAATAAAGTTTTACGGCTTACTTGTTTCAGCCTCTTCAGGTCCCAAGCCTTCTTTTCACTAAGTTTACCTGGTGGAAAATCCACAAATGCCTCCCCACTCAGATCACTGGTTAAAATAGCTGTCCATCTCCCACGCCACCAGTGGAGCCTGATCTGCATGATCAGCAAAGCCTGCCAGTGACTGACAGGTGTCCTTCCCATCAGGACTGGAAATGGAAGACTGCAGTAATCACATCTTTCCTATAATGTGGTTGCCAAAACTGTAAATGAAACTCCAGCTGTAACTTAATTAATGTTTTATACTTAAATGCATTGCAGTTACTAAATTTCTTAAAAATGAAATCTGGTCCAATAGTTGCACTAGCGTAAGAGCTTAGGATTGCTGAAGAATTTGCAGATATAATATTTACACTGGCTACAATAAAAAAATGAACAATTAGCAACTCTGGTCCCAATGGTAAAAAATGAGGTTGGAGGTGACGAAACCATAAAAGCATACAATTTTAACAGTGTTCTATAGCCCCACCATAATTGTTAATATCAATGTGTAAGTCACATCTTCTTGTGCTTTTTTTAATTACTTGATAACCTGTGATAAACTCAAAGGTTTTGGAGTACAATTTTTACACAAATGCAACCAGTATAAAGTATATATGATTCACATAATAGAAGCAGGATTCTGCTGACATCAGGAGGAGGATATTTCAACTTTCAGTATTCCACAGGAATGCAAAATTGACAAAGCTATTTGCCTAAAGTACAGACAATATTATAATGTGAATTCGAACAAGTAATTTCAGTCAGAGAGCCCATGACAAAATGGAAATGGCAGATGCAGTCACATAATTAAACATTAACACAGGTTGAATCAATTCCTCACAATGAAACAGCACAGATATGCTGTTACGAAGGTGACAGATGAGATGAACTGTCACACACTATTGAATCCTTAATTGGACTAAATGTTCAACATTTAAAGTTAGCATTAGTATTTCCCCACAGCAGACGAAAATGTCAAAAGTAAAACAAGTTGATGCATTTGTCTTAAA
Organism: Cetorhinus maximus; assembly: GCF_964194155.1. NCBI lineage: Eukaryota > Metazoa > Chordata > Chondrichthyes > Lamniformes > Cetorhinidae > Cetorhinus > Cetorhinus maximus. The sequence goes on from NC_135887.1 coordinate 96,130,303, forward strand.
TCTTGTGTGACCTTTCGTTCCATAGCTAGAATTCGAATGGCATTCAAATGGGTCAAATATTGATCATATAGCATATTTCATTCTGCAATGGTCTTTCACAAACTCATCTATTTAAATATAGCTCCAAGGTCAAGGTTCTAATTGCAAAATGATATGAATTCAGCGAACAGCAGAATGAATGATAATTTATTCCTCTTATACCATGTGTTCATTAAAAGCTGGTCAAAGTAACATGTCAAACAATGCTTGGTTTGGGTGGAAAGCAGTTGTATACTGTGGTTCTGAATTAGTCTGAGCTCAGTATAAATAACAACGTCAAGAGTACAAATCAAGTAAAGAATAGTCCAACACAGCCAAAAGTAATTATTTTAAAAAGTCATTAACCTATTATGTAAGGTACTTTTCTCTTGCAAATATGACTAGTACGACATCAGAATGAGTTGACTACATAAGTGAGGAAACCTATTATGAAGAGCAATAGAATCGCAGAATCATTATGTCCAGAAGGAGGCCATTCAGCCCATCATTTCTGTGTCAGCTCTCCTTAGGGGCAATTTACCTTGTCCCACTTCCTCACCTTCTCCCCATAGCCCTACACATTCTTCATTCACAATCCTGACAAGCTTTGCTGTAAAATGGTTTCTTGTAAACAATGTACACAGATACAAAATAAAGGCGTTAGGAGCAAGATCTCAAGTAATGTATAGAAAAAGACAACATTATTGCTCTGCCTTAAAAGCTTTGACTGAAGCTGCCTCCACCACAGTCTCATGCAGTGCATTCCAGGTCCTAACCACTCGCTGCATGAAAATTGTTTTCATGTCGCTATTGTTTCTTTTGCCAATTACCTCAAATCTGTGCCCTCTTGTTCTTGATCCTTCCACAAATGGAAACAATTTTTTCCTATCTATTCTGTCCAGACCCTTCATGATTTTGAATACCTCTATCAAATCTCCTCTTAAACTTCAATGTTACAAATATGAAGTTTATAAGGTCATAAATTAAGTTATATTTTGAGATTATGGTCTGAATTTTCATCCTCGAGGCAGGTAGGGGGGGGTTGGGAAAATTCCTGGCTCAACCCGCCTGCCTCAGGCGAAAGTGCCCGCAAAAGGCACTTTCATTGTTTGGGCAGGGGGTGGGTGCTGGCTGGAGTTGGGCCAGCCAACCTGGGAAGAAGTTCGGAGGCCACAAGGGCTGCTGGGTATGGAAGCTGGGTGTTTAAAAGGTCCACCTCGATGCCATGGGACATTGTCCCAGCTAAAATAAAAACGCACAGCCCCATACCCCTCACACCCCCTTCACCCTCCAAATACTCCCCATGCCCTATGCATGCTATCTCATGCCACCAACCCAGCCCCCATGGACCTTCATGCCCTGTATACCTCTCTACCCAACCCATGTCCCCTTATGCCCGCTATGTCAAACACTGCCCTTCTACATTATGTATGCTTGACTGAGAGCCCAGACAGCTATTATAATACAAGAACACTTGCTCCCCAGAATAAACATTGTTTGATTGTCAGCTCAGGCTCTCTGATCTCTGTGGTCAATTACACAATGTTTGTTTACACAAGTTAAGTGGTTTCAAGAGTTTGTGGTTTATGGTTTTTGAGACTTCAAAGGGCTTGAATGATTGACACTTTTATTAGCTGATAGTTCAGACTTCTTTCACCAGGAGAAACTTCTCAATGAATACATGTTTTAAAGGTTTTATTTACACATACCACTTTACACGATAGGGTTCATTGGCTCTAGAAAGTGGGTCAATGGGGCTGGAAGTTCCATAACTTGGCATAGGGGGAATGAGGGGCCACAGGGGTCAGTAGGAGAGCAGAGCTGCGCTAACAGGGATATGAGGGGCCATATGGGGTGGGTGGAAGGGCATGGGGGCATGAGGAGCCATTGGGGGAAGAGGAGGTGGGTGGAAGAGCAGAGCTTGGCTCTTTGCCAAATTATCTGCCCCATTTGCTTTACCTATCCCACCACCAAACACATAAGTCCTGACCTTCCTGCCTTCTGAAGGAGCTTTTTCTTCCATGACACCATTCCTCATTTCTCCTACTTCCAGATACTGTCCTACACAACTCCAGCAGAGACTATGCTGGTCAATTTACCTCTTCCCACGCCAGAGTTTAGAGTTGCCAATTGTGATTAAATATATTCCTGGCGGCTTCATCACATGACTTCCCCCCACAGGCTCCAGCCATTCATCGGCCAACACATCCATCCTTGTGGCGCATTGCCTTCTTACACCAAATGGAAAACAAAAAGACTCATTAGCCAATTGGATGATGCTTGGCTGTCAGCCAAATAGCCTTTTTCCCCCATTTTAAATATTTTTATATCTGGTAAAGAGAAATGTTCAAAAGAAATGACAAAAAATAATTCTTTCTTAAGGTCCCAATGATTTTTCTCCTGGGTTGCACACTGCAGTGTCCTGGAGATTGATTTTCAATTCTTGGAGACTCCAGGCCTACCACAGTTGTGGCCCCAAATACTCCTCCTACATGATCCAGCAATTTGCCTGTATGTACTCCAATTAAGTATATGTATTTGCTGCTTATGGTATAGTCTCCCTTACACGGAAGAGCAAAATGAAGGTTACACGACCACTTTTCTAAACAGCTTGCTTTTCTTTTTGTTTCCAGACGGCCACAAGGTTCTTAACAGGGGATGTTGCTACAGGCTGTTATGTCTCTGTCCCCAATTTCCAGTAGCTTAAGGTCCTGGCAAAGAAAGAAGCTGCGACAGAGGCACTCCTCAGCTACACAAAGGATCTTAAGGATGAAAATTGGCAATCCTAGGCCTCGACAGGCACAGTACAGTTCAAGTATGTCGTACCTTTTCTCAACCAGGTGGAGGCCCTGTACATCTACCCTGTGACCTAAACAGACTACCTCTTTCACTTGGAACGTGCACTTTTCTTTTTTTAAATGTACTCCCACCTGTGAAAAACACTTCAAAACTTCTTCCAAGTTTGCCAAATCCAATCCATTTTAATTTCTTTCAGCCAGTTTCATCCAAGGAGGCCTGTCACCTCACCTGCTTCCACCAACAAGGGTAATTTCACTGATTGACTTCCATACTGCACAGTAACCCTGCTTATGCCTTTGATTTTGATGTCTTCTCCCATGTAAGTTTTCAATTTGGCATCCGCTTCTTCCAACTCTAACCTACATTTCCCATAATTCAGGTATTTAAAGGTATGCTCACCTACCGTAGAGGAAGCCCCTGTATCCACCTCCATTCTGATAGGCCTATTATTCACCCTCACTGTTACATAGATTGGTTCTGTTCTTCCTACCTTTAAATTATATAATGAATAAATATCTGAATCTGTTACTTCAGGCTCTTCTATGCTCTGAATCTCACGGGGTTTTTTTCTTTTGATTGAAAGTCTGCCTGATTCTATCCTTGCAATGTCCCATGAGGTGCCATTTTGATGACAGTAAAAACATTCAATATTTTAAAACTTTGATTCATTACAAGATTGCCTGCTTCCACCTGTGTTACCATTATTCCATGTTTTTGCTGCAAAGTCATTTATTTTTATTTGTCTATAAGCTGTGGTTGCTTCCCACAGCCGTACATTTTTGCGCCCTTTTTGGCTGGGGCTCCTCACCCATGTGGAGGACAGTGCTATTTTTCACCCCCTGTATGGCTTTTGAGTCCCTCACTACGCTTTCCATGGCCAGTGCTATTTCCTGCGCCTTCTGAAAATCCAACTTTGTTTCAGACAGTAATCTCTCCTGAATCGAAGCTTCATTTATACTGTACAATAAACCATCTCTAAGCATTTCATTTGTAGATGTACCAAACTCGCAATATTCTGTTAACTGTTTTAGACTTGCCACATAACACGCAACTGTCTCCCCTGGGGTTCTATTTCTTGAGTTAAATTTGAACCATTGCATCATTACCGAGAGCTTGGGTTGGTAATGATTCTTCACAAGGTTCACTAAATCATCGAAACTTTTCGAATCTGGGGCACTGGTGCCATTAAATTTCAGATCAACCCATAAGTCTTACTCCCACACGTGGAAAAGAGGATCACGGGCCTCTTCTCCTCCCCAGCAATGTCATTAGCTTGGAAAAAGAACGTGAGGCATTCAACATAACGAGACTAATCGTCCACCATTGGGTCGAAAGGGTCAACTCTTCCAAATTGCAGTATGCTTCAAGGGGACTGCTTCAACGATTAGTTCGGAAATTCTACTTTAAATTACCGTGTGAGGTACGGCACGATTTCGGTTCACTTGATTTCCTTCCTTGCTTTTTCTTGCTTTCTTCAACTCATCGTCAGTTTAGTTGGACTAATGGGTCCGGGTTGTACTCTTGTTTCAGGATAACTGAGTTGGTACTATAGACATAGCAGATCAGTAAACGGTTCTTATGTAGAACATAACAAAGGACAAAGGAACTTTTTTTAATGGATGTGGGCATTTATTGCCCTTGGTCCCTAATTGCCCTTGTTCAGAGGGAATTTAAGAGCCAACCACATTGCTGTGGATCTGGAGTTACATGTACTCCAGAACAGGTAAGGATGGCAGATTTCCTTCCCTAAAGGACACTGAACCAGATGGGTTTTTACAACAATCAACAATGGTTTCATGTTCATCATTAGACTCTTAATTCCAGATTTTTATTGAATTCAAATTCCATCATCTGCCGTGTCCCCAGAGCATTACCCTGGGTCTCTGGATTGTTAGTCCAGCAACAACACCACTACGCCATCACCTCCCTGTAGCTACTGCACGTGTGTACTTACAGCTAAAACCCTGTTTCTACTTTACAGACTCTTACTCTAGACTACTCACTACTAATTACAGACTAAAGACTACTAAAGTAACCCGCACTACGCTGTCATTGGATAATAGGATCATGTGATCTTCTACTATATAATTCTTCTTAAACGTATATTACACATCAGATTACCACAGTTCTCAACCCTTCCTGTCCTGGGCTTAATTGGGGGAAGGCAGGAAGGCAATGGGCTCTTCACCGAGCCTTCCCGCCCCATTATATGGCCCCCGCTGCCTTCCAATTCGCTCCCAGGGAAACATTAAATTCCACCCCAAGTTTTACATCCAGTAAAAGAAAACAAATCTTTCTAAAAAGATCAAAAGAGCAACAAGATTAGCAATTTTTATGGCCAATAATAGCACATCGGCATTTAGGCCTGAGCTTCCACCTCAATTATACTGGTTTCATGCCACAATTCTGACATCAGCATAAACTGGTGCAAAAGGTCACAGAATTCTAAGCACTAATTACGTTCAGTGCAAATCAAGTTTTTGCAATCTTTTGCACTTGTTTAAAAAACATTCCACTGGAAACAGGCCATTCATCCCCACTGTGAGTTTCCACTAGCTGCACTCATTTGTGAAACTTCAGGGAGGCTCCAGAAGTGAAGCTGGTTCATTTGGGTGCAAGGATACAAATAAGTAGGTATTCAAAGGTTTTGAATAACCTTTTATGCACTTATAAAGGAACTCACCACAATATCCCAATCTTACAAGACAACAACTAATTTGACAAAAGGAAAATGCTGCAGATGCTGGAAACATGAAATAAAAAAGAGAAATTGCTGAAAATACTCAGCATCTGAGACCAGAAAAAGAAAAAGGTGGGTCTAGAGGAGCTGAAAACGAAAAGAGCAGAAACGTTACCAGCAGCTGTCATTTTTTGTTTCTTTTCTTGTCCCATTACCACTCTTTTTTGCCTTGCACCATCATCCCATTTATTATTTACTCTTCTACATTCCACGCTATCCCAGGATGACTCGAAGATTTTATAAGGTCTTCCTTTTATTTCTTTTCCACCCTCTCCCCTTCCCCTGCCTCTGTACTTGCTTCACATCTGTTACGCCTCTAACTTTTTCCAGTTCTGAAGAAAGGTCATTAACCTGAAACATTGGGTGGAATTTTCCGTGCCCTCTGGCATTGGGCATTTTCAGCGGCATGAGCGGACAATACGGCGAGGAGGTCCGAGTTCCCCGTCATTGGACGGTGGGAACCTCATTGTAATACATCAGCACATCATTATAAGGCCAGCCCGCCAGACTCACCACACTCCCCAGCTGGATCATCCACCCATGTCGGTGGGAAAACACACCGGTGCAGCACACGGCTTGACAACTGTGATGTGCAGAAGTCGGGACTTACTGCCAGGGCCTTGCTTACATTGCAGACATCCGTGGGGCAGGAGATGCTGGAACCCGACAGCAACACACACTGCAGGATGGTCCATGACATGCTGGATGGATTCTCATGGACATGGCTCCACCACGAAGCAGCTCACGGAAGTTGGAAAGTCACTGTTGATGCTCACAACAGATGATGGTCGAGGGGGTGGGAGAAGAAGTTCTAGGGTCAACTGAGAGAAAAGCTGTCAGTGGAGGGGTGAGGGGTGAGGTTGGGAGGGGGGAAATGAAGGTGTTGGGGGAGTGAGGATGCAGGGGAATGAAGGTGTCGGGGGGCGGTGGAGGGGGAGAGTGTACAGAGGGGGAACAGGGAAGAAGGTGGCAACTGGGGAGGTAGATTTAGTTGGGGGGGGTGGGGTGGAAGCTGTAAGGAAAGGAGTCCAGGGGAGGAAGGAGTATGGAGAGGGGAGGGAGTCTGGGGAGAGGAAGGAGTGCAGAGAGGGGAGGGAGTAAGGGTGGAGGAAGGAGTCAGGAAGGAGGAAGGTGTAAAGCTGGAGGAAGAAGTGAGGGTGTCCGAAGGAGTCAGTAAGGGGAAAGGAGTAAGGCTGGAGGAAGAAGTGAGGCTGGAGGAAGCAGTCAAGAGAGGGATGGACTAAGGGTGGCAAAAGAAGTAAAGGTGTCTGGGTGTCTGAGGGAGTCAGGAAGGGGGAGGGACTAAGTGGGGGCAGGCAGGGAGTTCGGGGGGGGGGTGTGGGATGACTAAGGGAGGGGGGAGGAAGAGGTTCTGGGGGGGATGGGGTCCAGAGGGGTGGTGTCCAGGTGAACATGCAAGGGAGGTGTCTGATGAGTCCATGACTGCCTCCTGGGGAGCTAACCGAGGATGGGCGTGGTATGAGGGGATGGTGAGAATGACCGAGGGAAGACTGAGGTGGTAGGGTGGGAGGGTGAGGGTTTTGCGGTAGCAGTAAAAGAGACAATGAGGGTGGTTGGTGGAGGCAGACACAGACCCTGGGGGTGGGAAGGAGGAGGTCGGGGAGGTTAATATGGATGGGGGTGGGATTTTCAGGAAGGAAGGGAATGTGCACATTCACCTGGACATTCCCGAAGGAAATGGGTTGTGACTGGTAGGTCACAGAGGGGAGGTGGAAGGTGATACCAGGGTGGCAATTGTGATGGGGGAAAAGAAATGGGTGACTGGCAGAGGGTAAAGGATGGGGGAGGGAAAGTAAAACCAAATTAGCACCATGCTGTCCAAATCGAAAGTGAAACGAGAGTCATAGTGGATGAGATCAGGTGCTGCATGGGAATAAGATCAGCGGGTGGGCGGAGATGCAGATCAGCTCAGGTGGACAACTGAAAGCGAACCCTAGTAGACAGCATTCAAAATGCTCATGACATTGAGGTGAGTGTGATACGTGAAGGATCTGCGTGCGTGGGAGAGTACTTGCACGAGGCTCTGAAACGCTCTGCCACACACACACTTTTCCCTCCAGGATCACTCGTGGGCGAGCTGCTCCCTCTGCAGTGACAGAGGACGAGGTTGAGGGGCTCAGAGGAGGGAGTGGACAGCCTCTGAGACTCCTGAATGAAAGACCTAGGGATGTCCAGCTGTCGCTCCTCCTCCCTTCAGGTGCCCGAGGACAATGGCCTGACTCCTTGAGGGGAAGGAGCACCTGGAGGGACATCAAGGTGCCCCATTTCCCTCTCGCGCTGCCACTGAAGGAACTGACCTATGGCTCCCGCAACGAAGTGCAGGTGTGCATCCATCTTCACGTTCTGCTGGACTAGGGTCTGCAGGCCTCTGCCATCCTCCCCATGAGACCTCCATGCACACACATGTGGGCACCACTTCATCAGAGATAGGTGGATACAATCCTCTGTGTCACATGCCACTCTGTTGATGGCTTCCAACAGCTCGGCGTGATATTCCCCCACCTTCTGCTGACTCTCCAGGATAAGTTGGAAGGCCTAACCCAGAGGCTTGTCATCTGACTCGGACCTCACAGATGCCAGTTTCCCAGCGCTCCTCAGAGTGCCAGGGAGCTGGGCTGAACCTTCCTCCTCCTGCTGTGCCCATGTGTGTACATGCGGTGACCACCAAACTGTGAATCTGAGCCTTCTCTTGATCTGGGTCCGACCGAGGTGTGTGTCTCTGCGCTGGTGGAGGGTGTGGGTAAGCGCTGTGATCAGTCTTCCAATCTGCTTATTTCCAGTTCTTCAATGGAGGAGGTGTCCTCTTGGCTGGAGATGAGGACATGGATGGAGCTGAGGGACTGGCTGGCTGATGGTGTCGGTTGCTTGGCAGAGCTCCCTGTGAACTAAAGTAGAGATAATTAGTGCATGGCAGCAGAGTTAAAAGCAGGAGAGAGAGCACTCACAGATGCATTGACAGGGGGATGATGTGGTGCAGGATCCTCATGAGGGTGTTCAATGCTGCCCTCACCGTCACCACAGGCACTGTCCATGTTCTCACCAGTCAGTGCGATGGCACACTCCTCAAAGTGAGTGAGGGGCCTAATGTGGGCCACTCCACGCCCGGTCTGGGACCTCTTCCTGCTGATGTGAGCAGGCTTCTCCTGCATGGAAACAGATGGAGAGAGTGTGAGCAGGACAAATATGTGGGATGTTTGTGTGCTGAGCGGAGCCAGGGTGAAGACGTGAGCTCCAGAGAGTATGAGCCTGATGGAGATGTGAGGGTGTATGTGAGAGTTAATGGTGTTGTCCCTTGAGGTGTGAGGTCCCTATGGATGTGTGGTTTGTGAGGGTGAGAGTTGAGAGTGATGAAAAGAATTGAGTTACCTTGGCAGAATGGATGAGACCATTTATCCTGTAGCGGCACTGGGTGGCTGTCCTCTTTTGACCACCGCTGCTGCCTTCGCCTCCCATATTGGATTGGTGATACAGATGCCTATCCTGCAGTCAGAGCAGGAGTAGAGGACATCATGGCGGGCCTCCACAGTGTTCAAAAGGCGTTCGACGGACGCGTCACTAAACCCTGGTGCTGCAGTATTTTTGCCTTTCGGGGCCATGTCTTCTGTGCAGCAGTCGTGGGCTGGAAGCACTGAGAGGTGTGCGCGCAGCTGGACTTTAAATATAGCGTCCAGCGTGATGAAGCGGCAAGGTGATGGTGTAGCAGATGAATGAGAGCCTGTCTGCCATGGAAACAGCGTGTTTCCCAAGAATGCATAATGAATGTGGTGGGTTTGGGACGATATGGAGTGAGAAGCCGCCATTGCAGCCAGTAGGTAAAACGTCGTTTTATCTGCCCGCTACTGCACTTAGTGCAAATCTGGGACGATTCCGCTCATTAACTTTAGAAAGTAATTTTATATATTTTTTAAAAAGTCATTCTCAGTCATTTAAAACAGGGTTCCTCAAAGGTGGCAGATTGACATTGTGATTTAAAATGCTTAGTTTTTGTGATAAACCCATTGTCGCTGTATTAATCAAGCTTTACCAAGTTAGTACTATTGCACATCAAGGAATTTTTTTTAAATTATGTTTTATAAAATGCTGCACAACTGCACTGGTTCACAGCAGATTTTGCACTAGGCAATATATAAATAAGTTTGAGTGGAAAACAAGGGGAAAGCACTTCTCAAAAAGAGCACAATCTTGAGGACAATTTGTGCTGGAAATGCCAATTGCACTGAAAGTGGAAACTCCACCCCTAATGTCTGACATTCTTCTCTCCTCTAATCATTTAGAAATCAAGCATTTTTCCACCATCAAAATGATTTCTGTCCTCATATGACAATTTTTGAAAGGCACAGCAGGCTTTGTCAGCCTGTGAAAGGGGAAAGGATGGGTTAATATTGGGTGTGACACTTCATCTGAATTCAGTTCTAGAATTGTGTTTTGATGATATTGACTCAGCCTTATCCTTCTAAAGCTACTTGCAAATAAAGATTGTTTATTTAAAATATTTAAATCAGCTTTCTGTTAATCCAGGTAATCCCCTGCCTGCTGCAGATTGCCACAGGGACAGATGGGATAGGATGTCAGTTTTATCTCGTCTATGTGGAATGTGCTGCCAGTTAGGATTATTGCCGATCACAGCATCTTCCAAACTTGCGACCTCTACCACCTAGAAGGACAGGACAGCAAACACATGGGAACAACAAGTTCCCCTCCAAGTCAGACATCATCCTGACTTGGAACTATTCCTTCACTGTTACTAGGTCAAAATCCTGAAACTCCCTCCCCAACAGCACTGTGGGTGTAGCTACATCATATGGACTGCAGCGGTTCAAGATGGCAGCTCACCACCAATTTAAACAGTTTAAATTGTACACTTTCTGGGCCAGGGAGGGTGTTTGGCCATGATTAACATACAAACATACATACGCATTAGGAGCAGGAGTAGGCCACTTGGCCCCTCGAACCTGTTCCACCATTCAATGAGATTATGACTGACCTGAATGTAACCTCAATCCCACATCCCCACCTACCCCCAATAACCTTTCACACCCTATCTTATCAAGAGTGAATCTAGCTCTGCCTTAAAAATATTCAAAGACTCTGCTTCCACTGTCTTTTGAGGGAGAGAGTTCCAAAGCTAATCAACCCTCAGAGGAAACCCTGTCAAGACCCTTCAGTTTATTATATGTTTCAATCAAGTCTCCTCTTACTCTTCTAAACTCCAGTGGATACAAGTCTAGCCTGTGCAACCTTTCCTCATAAGACATCCATTCCAGGTATTAGTCTCGTAAAACTTCTCTGAACTGCTTCCTTTCTTAAATAAGGAGACCAATACTACACACAATACTCCAGACATGGTCTCACCAATACCCTGTATAACGGAAGCACAACCTCCCTATTTTTGTATTCAATTCCCCTCACAATAAATGATAACATTCTATTAGCTTTCCTAATTACTTGCTGGCCCTGCATACTAACCTTCTGCAATTCATGCTCTAGGACACCCAGATCCCTCTGCAACTCAGAGCTCTGCAGTCCCTCACAATTTAGATAATATGCTTCTTTTTTTATTTTTCCTGCCAAAATGGACAATTTCACATTTTCCCATATTATACTCCATTTGCCAGAACTTTGCCCACTCACATAACCTATATATATATCTCTTTGTGGCCTCCTTATGTCCTCTTCACAACTTACTTTCTTTCCTATCTATCTTTGTCTCATCAGCAAATTTATCAACCATACCAATTATCCCTTCATCCAAGTCATTTATATAAATTGTAAGAAGTTGAGGTCCCAGCACCAATCCCTGTGGCACACCACTCATCACATCCTGTCAACCAGAAAATGACCCGTGTGTGCCTACTCTCTGTTTTGTGTTAGCTAGCCAATCCTCTATCCAATATGTTACCCCCTACACCATGAGCTTTTATTTTCCACAATAACCTTGATGTGGCACTTGAATAAATGCAAACTGGAAATCTAAGTACAGTACATCCACTGGGTCCCCTTTACCCACAGCACGTTACTTCTTCAAAGAACTCCAATAAATTGGTCGAACATGATTTCCCTCTCACAAAACCATGTTGACACTGCCTGATTACCTTGAATTTATCTAAGTGCCCTGCTATAAGGCTTTTAATAATAGCTTCTAATATTTTTCCTATGACAGTCACTGCAGGAATTCACCAAGGCTCCTTAAACAGCACCTTCCAAACCCACAACCATTACCATCTGGAAGGACAAGGGCAGCAGATAGATGGGAACACCACTAGCTGGAAGTTCCCCTCCAAGTCACTCGCCATTCTGACTTGGAAATATACTGTCGTTCATTCACTGTCACTGGTTCAAAATCCTAGAACTCCCTTCCTAACAGCACTGTGGGTGTACCTACACTACATGGACTGCAGCGCTTCAAGAAAGTTCACCACCACCTTCTCAAGGGCAACTAAGGATAGGCAATAAAGAGTGGCCCAGCCAGCAAACCCGAAATCCCATGAATGAATAAATAAAAGCTAATTGGCCTGTAATTTCCTGCTTTTTGTCTCCCTCTCTATTTGAATAAAAGAGTTACATTTGCTCTTTTCCAATCTAATGAAACCTTCCCCAAATCTAGGGAATTTTGGAAAATTAAAATGAACATTTCAACAATCTCACTAGCTTCTTCTTTTGAGACACTAGGATGAAGTCCACCAGGACTCGGAGACTTGTCAGCCCTCAGCTCCAACAATTTGTTCAGTATCACTCCCCTGGTGATAGTAATTTTCTTAAGTTCCATTTCCAGTTCTTTCTTAGATGTTATTTGCATCCTCTATAGTGAAGACCAAAGCAAAGTACCTGTTCAATTCATCTGCCATCTCCTTATTTTCCATTATTCATGCCCCTGCATCTCTACTGACCTATCCCTTAGCCAAATTTGCCAGTTCACTTTAGCTAGCCCAGTTTTCATGCCTTCGAAATTGCCCTTATTTAAGTTTGAAATATTCGTCTTGGACCCACTCTTCTCTCTCTCAAATTAAATGTAAAATTCAATCATATCATGACCGCTGCTACATAGGGGCACCTTAACTATGAGGTCATTAATTAATCCTATCTTGTTGCACAATATCAGGTCTAGTATAGCCTGCTCTCTAGTTGGCTCCATAATGTGCTGTTCTAAGAAACTATCCCAAAAACACTCTATGAACTCCTCATCTAGCCTATCATTGCCCATTTGATTTTTCCAGTCTATAGCTGCTTAAAATTCCCCATGATTATTGCCGTACCTTTCTGATAAGCTCTCATTATTTATTCCTTTATACTCCGTCCTACCATGTGGATACTGTTAAGTGGCCAGTGCACCACTCTCAAGTAACTTCTTGCCTTTATCATTTCTCATCTCAACCCACACCACTTCTACATCCTGGTTTCTTGAACGTAGGTCATCCCTCTCTATTGTGCTAATACCGTCATTAATTAACAGAGCCACCCCTCCACCTTTTCCTAGCTTCCTGTCCTTCCTAAGTCTTATGTACCCTTCAATATTCAGGTCCCAATCTATGTCATCCTGTAGCCATGTCTCTGTAATGGCTATCAAATCGTACTTATTGATTTCTATTTGAGCAGTCAGTTTATCTGTTTTGTTCTGAACCCTATGCGGATTCAGATACAGAGCCTTTAGTTTTGTCCTTTTATTACTTTTGTAACCTCTAGCCTTATCTGTTGATTTACTCTTAGAATTGTACTCTCTATCCCTTCCTGTCATAGTCTATAATTTTCCATATTAAATATCTTTCTCTCCTACCTTGTTTCTACTCTGATTTACCACATCTTCCCAAATTTGATCCCTTGCTCCCACTATTTAGTTTAAAATCCTCTCTACTTCACTAGTTATGTAGCTCACTAGAACACTGGTCCCAGCACAGTTCAGGTGTAGACCATTCCAATGGTACAGTCCCCACTCTTCCAAGTACTGGAGCCAGCGCCTCATAAACTGGAACCCACTTCTACCAAACCAGTCTTTGAGCCACATATTAATTTCTCTAATCTTATTTTCCCAATGCCAATTTGCATGTGGCTCGGGTAATATTCCAGAGATTATGACCTTTGAGGTTCCGCTTCTTAATTTGGTGCCTAGATCCTTGTACTGACTATGCAGAACCTTTCTCCTTGTCCTGCCTATGTCGTTTGTACCTACATGGAACATGACAACTGGATCCTCCCACCCCAAGTTCCTCTCCAGCCCGGGGCAGATGTCCCAAAACCTGGCACACGTAGCTGTCTGGACTCTTGCTCTTTGCTGCAGAGAACAGTGTCAATCCCCCTCACTATACTGTTCCCTACTATCACCACATTCCTTTTTGCTCCCCCCACTTGAATGGCTTCCTGTACCACTGTGCCATGGCCAGTCAGCTCATCCAACCTGCAACCCCACTCCCATCTAAACAATCTGAAATAACCTCAAACCTGTTGGACAACTGCAAAGGCTAAGGCTCCTACACTCCTGTCCTCAGTGAGAGGACACTCACTGCCTCACTCATAGTCACACCATCCTGTCCTTGACTACTGAACAAATCAGAAGACCCTATCCTAAGGTGTGTGACTGCCTCATGGTACAAAGTGTACAGGTGACTTCCCGCTCTCCGCCTCAATACATCGCAGTGTCTGCAGCTCGGCTTCCAGCCAAATGATTCTGAGCTAAAGCTCCTCAGGCCACAAACACTTACTGCAGATGTGCTTGCCCTGGATCACAATGGCATCCAGGAGTTCCCACATGCTGCAGTCATGACACATCATCTGTCCTGCCATCCTTAATGTGTTTTAATTAACTACTTAATTATTTTATTAAATTATTTTCCTTTTTTATACGTTTTATTAACCTTGCCACCAGCTTGTATACTATTTTAAACCTTATGAATAGAATATACCTTAACCACTTACCAGATATTTACCAGATACTCATCAAACAGCTGGCTTCTTCCCTGCAGTAGAGTAAGAACCAATTCCTACAGTGTGAAAAAGTTAGTAGAAGGAAAGGAGCACCTCAGTCCCCTCTTCCCCAAATTCCCTCACTCACCAACTCCCAGCACTCTTGTTCAAAGTCACATTCATATGCTAAATTACACTGAGAGGCATGTATTTATATGTTCTGAAACTGAAGAGCTTGCTGAGCCCCAGGTACAGAAAAAACAGTTTAAGCTAGTTTCCTTAATTAACTAACTTCAACTGCTCTCCAGTGCACAAGCCTGGAGGAAATTTAGAATTTAAACTGTAAATTTCAGTTAGATGTTAAATGTTAAATACAAACAAAATTAGATTTTTAGCAGGAGGTTAACAACTATCATGATGTTAAAAGGGCACCTGCATTGTTAATTGCTAGACTGAAAGGATAGGGTAAACGCAGCAGACTATTTTCAGTAGTTGAGGAACCTAGAATGAAGGTTTGCAAGCAGGAGAAAATTGTTTAATCAGACAGTGGTGAGGCTGTGGAATTCCTGAATGCTTGAGGCAGGAATGTTCGGCCCAACTTTGCTGAAGTAGGGTATCTTGCAATGTGATAATGGTGTATGAGGGCAACAGAGCATCTAGGTGAATGGTGGTACCAAAAGCGTATCTCCTTAACTGAAGTGCAAGGATTGAGCAACAACAGAAGGGCTGGGAAGAGAAGGAACTTAAGCAGGTAAAGTGGTTAAGGACAAGATACTTAAGGACAAATACTTGTGGCAATCTCAATTCACAGGGTCCCTCTTCCTTGCCACAAATTGCTGGTCAATTTGCACATTAATAATTGCATGCATTGTTCACGTTATTATTTTTTCAGCAAATTTTGGCCCTATGTCAACATTCATGATTAAATAGGCTAGGTGTATTAAGAAAAGAGAACAAAACAATATTGGGACAGGGTGGGTAAATGCAATTCGGGCTATTTGTGTGAAGAATAAATGATCTGTTTCTATTTGTCACTTCCATGTATATCTGTAACTTTTTGATGATAGATTACCTTTGGCTGAAAAGTAAGGCATTAAGAATGCTACAAAATGCACCTAGTAAAATCCTGGATGTAATAACTTTAATCTTTCCACTTTGTTGATATTTCAATCTAAGCACAATTTGTTATCAATTATCTAATTAATCAGGATCAATTGCGACAACACGGTGGATAAATTGAGTTTAATCAGAGTTTAGGATGGAATATAACAGACTAGTTATAGAGCAAAAACATACAACCAGGAGGAGTAATGAGTACCGGTCCAGGTTAGGCAGGATGGCTGGCATGCATGAATAGCTCTTTCTATTTTTTTCTTCTTGGTGGCTCACATCTTCATGATTTTCCAACTACCTAAGAGTGTTAGTATGAATCTACCCTCAGGAGTTTCTCTCCACTGCCTATTGCACTGAGGCTTCCCAAAGTCTCTTACTTATTAAAGCAAATACTGCTCCATCTACATAGCCCCGTAAGACTAATTCTGTTATTCAATCACTCCTCTCTTCCCCCTATCACAGGCCTTCCTTTTGTCCTTGTCCCACCTATGCCTTGCTCAAAACCAATTAAATCCCAATTCTGATAAAAAGTCGTGAAAAGCCATCGGCCTGCAAGGTTAACTCTGTTTCTCTCTCCGTATACTCCAGGTACTGCCTGACCTGCTGAGTATTTTCAACATTTTCTGTTTTTCTTTCTCTTACTTCACACGCTTTTTCAGATGTGGACCTGGATGGATTATTGACGAGACCTTTTCGCCATATAATGATTTTTTTTTACAAAATGTCCAACAAAATATTGAGTTCTTTGTCTGAACCAAGGGGTAAAAGCCCACCTTTAATGTTAATGCACCTGCCATTAGATCCTTGAGCCTTCATGCATATCCTCTGCCATTGATCAATCAGGCCTTACATCCCCTTTCCTTAACTCATCTCATGTTGTTTCACCTGATCAGCTTCATTCTCCAAAGAAGTATTCCACCTCTGACCTTTAAAACTAACTTGCAGAAGTTTCATTAATTGTATCTGTTCCATTGTTATTTATTTATGTCTACGGCTGCTTGCAACGCCTGTTAATGAGTAGTCCATGTTGACCATTCAGTTCAGCTGTTCCTTTCTTACCAAACTATTGAAGTGTAGGGTTGTTCACTATAAGTAACTTCCTTACTTCCTCACACTAATTAACTTTTGCATTTCAGCAAGCATCTTAATTAAGCGAGATGGACTGAAATTCCAAAACAGCTTTGAAGGATTTTTTTCTCTTTTAAGTTTGTAGTTGCTCCCACATCACTGCAGAGGCCTCATGTGATCATAGCCCCCTTTCAGGCTAGCATTAAATATCATTATAATATTATATGATTAACATTAATCATCAATAATCATTCCACTGATTTGTTTCTAGAGAAACAATATTTTAAGCAGTTTCCAGTAAATTGAAACTTACAGAATTAACCTATTCTTTCACCTATTTCAGATTGACTATTAAATGTATGTTTATTCTAAGCATTGTCATGAACACTTTAATCACAGAAAATGGTTCATCTTCAAGGACTAAGGACGTCCTGGAAGAATTTGTGTTTTAAAAAGACACTGTCCCTTAAAGGGTCAATGCAGGACTCTGATTGTTATTCCTGGAAAAAGCATCCTTTCACAAGAAAAGGTAATTAAGCAGTTGAAAAAAAACTGTAAACCTCTTGACCCTGGCGAACTATGTACAAAGGGGGATCACGTGGTTTTTATGGCTCTGGGGAAAAAGAAACTCCATACCTGGAAGACTGTGTTTTAAAAGTTGGTTTTGGTTTTGAGGAGAGAAGGGCCAACAGCATGAAACGCACACTGAGAAAGGCTCAGCGCTGCCGGGGGGTGCAGGGGGAAGGCGGGGGCCGAGAAAAGGTAGGGTGCGGACTTGCGCTCCCTGAACGCTGACGGCTGCTGTGGAGCTGCCACAGGAAGCTGCAGTAATTTAAACATGAAATGAGCTCAATAAATTGCTGCAAACTGTGACAATACTGTAAATGCAAACACCTGGCAGCAGACTACATAGCAGGTCATCTCTCAAACATCTTCTTTTATTTTATTTAACCCTGGACATTTAACCCCTCCCTGGATGTAGTTTGTAATGAAAATGTGAAGGCCGCCTGGCCTGTCCGCCAACTGTAAAAGTGGACGGGCTGCGTACAATCGTCGACAAGTGGCTCCTTAATGGGCTTAATTGCCCGCTTAATTGTTGCCGGGCGCGCTTCCGATTCATGTGCGTGCCCACCAACCGTAATGTTGTGCTCGAGCGCGATGACATCGGGACGTGCGCCCGACATCTTCTCACATGATTCGGGGTCAGGCACACACTCGCATGAACAGAGTAAAATTGTGGTCTTTATTTCTAACAGGGCGCATGCTCACATATACCCCTGGAAGCTAAAGCTTATTCTTCCAGCACTCTCACTACTTTCAGTGATTTTCATTGCTGTAAACTGCTTACTTGTATTCTTCAGAATTTTCTGAACTTGCAAAAATGGTAAAATGGAGTAAGCATTTCTGCAGCAAAGTTATGATGTGGTCATTGCACTTTGAATCTAACTTCCTGCCTTTTACATGCCTAGATTCAGGACTATTTTTGAATGATCTTCTTCTTAGAAGCTGTTGGTCAGCTTTTGCCCATTTTTCTGTGTTGGCACATTGATAAGCAACCTAGCTACAGGAACAAATAAAGGATGAAAAGGAAACAATGTCTTCCTTCCCTCGAGCAGTTACTGGATTCTGAATTTTAATAGTTCTTCTGAACCCGATGCTTTTGTAAAGGATTTATCCCAATGAAAGTCATGACTCAAAGCATGATGTACACAGCAATCAGCAAGGATTACACTCCTATGTTTTATCTTAATCCATTGAAAATTCGTGTTACAGTGGGCTGATTGAGTACATAAACAACAAACTGTCAGTGGAGCCTGCAGGTTTCAGGTTTGTTTAGAGCTATAGCTCAGGGTTGCCTGTTCTCCTTCTCTCATAGCCATGTTACAATAAATTTTGGAGGGAAAACCCTTCCCAAAGAGCACTGTGTGTTCAGCAGCTGAGCAGAATTAACAGTTGCTTGATCCAAGTTCATGTTTGACCTTGAGATAGCAAAAAATGCTTCTGATAAGCAGTACCAACCACAGGATGTTAGATTGTGTGGATTCTAATAGCTTTGTGTTACTGGCAAAAAGCTGTAAATATCAGAACAGGCATGCATACACACATATCTATTTGAGATGTTGTACACGGTATGTTTCCACTGTTTTACTGTAAATCCATTTTACTATTTAAAATGTGGTTGTTAACACTGATTGTCAATGCCAATCCTTCTTGCCATGAGCCTATTTTTTCCACGCAACTTTCAATAGGTGATGCCCAGAACAACCTTTACCTGTCTGTCCGCTATGGTGTATTTTGAAAGGTGAGATGAATTCAGTGAGTCTCCCATCTATCCTTACAATGATCTTTGAACTAGGGTGGAGCACAATGCCTCTCTAGATGAGTCTGGCAGGATCACCACATCAGCTCTGCAAAGGAACGTTCCTATTTTTTCAAAAAATGCCCAAATGAGATCAATGTAATTAGGTATGCATTAATCTTAAAATGCTTAACAATCAGATATGAGGCCACAAGCTGTCGTGAACATTCCTTTCGAGATTAAAATGTAGCTTGTTCATATTTGATTTTTCTCCAGCTCTCCAAAGCAGCCAATATGTATGTCACGATAACTGAAAGATTTACATTAAGAGCCATCAAAACCAACAAGACTCCTCTACAGTTTTTGAACTAACTAGGATTCCCCCTAGAACTCACAACTTCTCTCAGAATACCAATGTGTCTTGCACATAATCCTAGTTACCAGCCAGCGAAGGGACTTCATGGTATCCACTAAGATCGTTACAATTTTGTCCATGCCTAAGACAGTCATAGGCTGATAGTTGATACATATATATTATTTCCCAGAGTGTACATTTTATATCACTCTTTGCAGTATATCTTGCATAAATTTCTGTTGCATATCATCCTTTGATATAATTTACATAACTTATTCTCTCCAATACAATTTGTACAATAAGTCTATGCAGTAGAGGGTCTAAACTAAGTATAGCCCTTGAGTGCCACTTCAACACAGTCATGGGGAAGTCATATGACCACACGTGCAGACCATGTCTGAAGAAATCTGTGGGCCACCTTCAGGCAACCTCAGAAAAGGAGCCAGGCAGCAGAGGAAGTGCTGATTTTTGTCAACAAACACTGACATGTGGACTCAGTTAGGTAAATGCTGATAGCTGGTACATATGCAACTACAAGGGCGAAAGGCAATCATTTTATTGCTGCTTAATGTTTTGCCCATAAAATAGCTCAGGTTGTCTATGACAAAACTTTCCATCAGGCCCCTTTACATTGAAATACATCCAAGTTACAGCATGAAAATGAGCCCTTTGACCCAGCCAGTCCATTTCAGTGGGTAAATAGCTCAAATCACATTTACCCATCCTACTCTAATATTCCTTCAATCCTTTTTACTTCATCCAACTATCCAGTCTTATCTTGAATATCAACATAGTTTCTGCCTTGGCCATCAAATCAATCCAGAAGTAAATTCCACAGCCTCACACTCTATGTGAAGAAACTTCTCCTGCTGTTATAAATGTTATAAATCTCCTACATTCAATCTTACACCTTGGGGCCCTTATTTGAGACGAGTTCATGTGAATATTTTCAGCTGTCTACACGATATTAAAAGTCTACAGTGACAGGCTCTATAAAACAAAATCGAAGGAACATGTCAGATTATCATGGTAGATCAGCTAAAACAGAGCATTATTGAATTCAACGTTTCCCTTGCAATATTAAAACATGCTTTGTATCATGAACTGCATACTTGGTTATTGGGACTCCATGAACTTCAAACATACGCCACTTTGCGCAAATATATAGTGCGATGTTACTATTAAGGACGTATATTTTTATTTAATTAATGTTGATAGGTTTATAGCACAAGGCCTATTGCACAACACAAACAATGATTATCTTACCTGCCATCTAGGTGCTAGGTCAGAGGTCAGTACAGACCTATGTACTCCAGTACATACACACACAGCAGAGAATTACAGAGCACTCTAAGGCAACCTCAGATGATGGGTCAGGCAGTGCAGGAAGCTTGAGGTTTGTCGCAAACACAGACACAACGCTACCAATGCTGATGGTGTTAAAACATTGGGGGACAGTATAAATGTTGATGTTAGCTGAAGAAAAACAATGACTTGGAATGGTTACATCAGGAGTGACACTAATTATGACACATCTCCTGTGAACCAAGTGAATCACAGGGCAGGATTTCACAGGTAGAGGTGGAGGAGGATTTACTCAAGGCCAGTGGCTGCGGGGCTACCCTGGGAGGGTCAGACCTTGGGGGGTCTCCAATCAGAAATGAGGGCTGTGAAGGAGGCAACCACCTGCTCCCTTTCCCACCTGAGGCCCAGGCAGACTTATGTGCCAGGCATCCCACCCTTCCCCAACCTCCTTCCACTGGCTGAAAAATTGCAGCCAAGCGGAGTGTGGTTCTTAAGTGGTCATTAATTGGCCACTTAAGGGCCTTGATTGGCACCAGGGTGGGTGAACCACCCAAGGCCTCGCTCACCACCTGTTAAATTGCAGCCGGTGGGGGGCAGGCGGATAGGGTGTGGGAAAGGCACCCTTGGAATTTTACAGGCACCATACCTGCAAACCACAGAAGACCATAAAATTCTGCCCATAAAATGATACAGCACATAAAGAAGCTTTATGGCCCACTGTGCCTGTGCTGGCTCTTTAATGGAACTATCTAAGTCAGTCCTCTCCCTGGCTCTTTCCACATGGGGCTGTAAGTCTTTCCCTTCACGTATTTATCCAGCAGAAAAAAAAAGTGCGATTCTTCTTTTTAAAAAAAATTAAAATCTTTCAAAACAGAGTTTCCTTAAGTTCAAATTTGTTCAATCTTTGGCCAGAGGTGGTTAATTGGCATTGCATTAAAACTTACATGTCATTAAAAAGGAACTTATGTTCTTAATTACTAGACTGTGGCAAGTTTAATGGACAACTATTGTGCAAATCCAGCAAGTTCATAAAAATAACAGGAAAGTTGAGCGTGAGCTGTCAATTGTGTGAAACAAAGAAGCAGATTGGTGTAAATCAACCAGCAAGCTCCAGAGATTGGCATCTGATGGTGTATCTCTTACTCCCTTAAACTTGCTGCCAGTTTTGCACATTAATAATGATGTAGATGTTGTAGATCATTCCAGCATTATTTTCCATCAAGACCAACCCATTTTTTCACATGACACGCAGTGCTAATTATTTGAAAAAGAACACAGAAAGCAAGCTATTAATTTCAAAACCTGCAAGAACATGCTGTGAATATCAGATAGAAATTTTAAAACTAGAGAAATAATAAATAGTAAAAGGAGATGTACAGAAAGGGGATTTACACCTGGAGGCAGAAGGCATAGCTGAGGTACTAAACAAATGCTTTGTGTCTGCCTTTAATCCTTTCATGAGAGGGAACAGTTTCTCCCTACCTACTCTGTCCAGACGCCTCATGATTTTGATAGCTCTATCAAATCTCCTCTCAACTTTCTTTTCCCTAACGAAAACAGTCCTAACTTCTCCAATCTATCTCTATAACTGAAGCTCCTCATCTTGGAACCATTTTCATGAATCTTTGCTGCACTCTCTCTAATGCCTTCACATTCTTCCTAAAGTGCAGCACCCAGAACTGGACGCAATACTCGAGCTGAGATCAAACTAGTGCCTGATACAAGTTCAACATAACCCCCTTATTCTTGTACACTATGTCCTTATTATTAAAGCCCAGGGTACTGTAAGCTTAATTACTGTTCTCTCAACCTGTCCTGCCACCTTCAATGATTTATGCACATATATATCCAGATCCTTTTGCTCCTCTGCCCCCTTTAGAATTGTACCCTTTATTTTATATTATCTTTCCATGTTCTTCCTACCAAAATGAGTCATTTCATACTTCTCTGCATTGAACTTCATCTGCCACCTGGCCACTCATTCCATCAATTTGTCTATGTCCTTTTGAAGTTCTATACTGCACAGTTCACAATGCTTCTAAGTTTTTTATCATCCCCAAATTTTGAAATTGTGCCCTGTACACCAAGATCTAGGTCATTAATATATATCAGGAAAAGCAAGGGTCCCAACACTGAGCCCTGGGGAACTCCACAATAAACCTTCCTCCAGCACAAAAACACCATTAACCACACTCTCCGTTTCCTGTTGCTCACCTAATTCCGTATCCATGTTGCTACTGTCTCTTTTATTCCTTAAGCTAAAACTGTGCTCACAAGTCTGTTGTGTGGCACTGTATCATATGCCTTTTGGAAGTCCATGAACACCTTATCATCAACATTGCTCTCAACAGCTCTCTGTTACCTCGTCAAAAAGCTCCAGCAAGATAGTTAAACATGATTTTCTGGCTGCACTCCCCAGATGAACCACCACTCTCATCAGTATTCAGAACTGAATACGGGCTGGAGAGTGTGATGCACTCAGGGGATTCCTGCTCTACCTTCCTGTTCCCTTTTAACTGCCTGGTCGTCACTTTCTCCATTTTTCCCTGCATACTCTTGAGCTGCAGGGTGACCACAAATATAAACATGCTATCCACGTAACTCTCAACCTCATGGGTGCATCGCAGTGATGCCAGCTATCGCTCAAGTTCCGAAACCTGGAGCTCAAGCTGCTGCAATGGACAATACTTGCTGCACAAACGGTTATCCAGGATATGGGAAGTATCCTGGAGTCCCCACAAGGTAAGATCCCAACTATTTATCCAGCAATGCTGTAAACCCAAACTAAAATGTCAGTTCACTTCACATCCCTTCACCATGCTATTTATAGTTCCACATAATTTTCTAATAAACTTAAGCAAACACGACCTTATCAATGACATGGGCTGATTGCCAACTGCAATCAAGTAGAAAATAATTTTCGCCAGTGGGACTGATAATAAAGACTTTGGCATTTCATTAAAACTATCCAGTTTTTTTTAAAACAAGTCACAGTCAGATTTATTCCAAAATCACTTAATGGTCCATTTGTGGTTACTTTCAGTGTTTCTTCAGTCACTTACTGTTGAAAATAAATCTTCCCTTGTACTTATTTTCAGCTGTGGTCGAAACATGTAATCAGTCCGCTCTACAGCTTGGGAAAATCGCTATTGATTTAAAGATGACAAAACAAAGTCTTCTAATTTGGAAAATGTCTGGCTCGCTACAATCACAATCTATTTTAATATTTACATAAAGGACTACATGACAGGGAGTAGTGGTTTGTCAGAAAGTTCATATAAGGAGAGTGACATAGGGCCACATTATCCATAAAATTGTTAATCGTTCTGGTTTCATTGAAAGTTAATTATTTTTGCTTAAATGAACTCTGTTATCAAATTGATATCTAAAAAAAAAACTACCATAATGTTTGTGTCAGTTGAAACAAAATGGCAGGCCAGGAATGTAAGAGAGGAAAAAATGAAAAGGCAGCACTTTTTTGATGGAATTTTAATTTGTTAGTACTGAAGTGGCATGTTTAATATCCCATCTGTTTGCCCAATGACATTGCAGGTATTAAAAATGTTAAATCTGGCAACTGAGTAGTGCAGCGAACTAAATTAGCCTTTCAGTTCAGAGACCAAAGTTTCTGACTGCAGGTTGGCCTGCCCCATGTGAGTTGCATTTTGGCAATCTCACATCAGTTCCTTGCGGGCTTGAGAATCTTAGAACAAACCTGCACTAAAGTCACACTGAGACACAGAAGCAAGTATGGCTTGAGAGGAAAATGAGGGAAATAGTATTGCACTGGTGCAGTAGGGATTATTTTTTATATAAGGTCAAGGCTGATTCGTAGTACAAGAAAGCCTCACAATTTAATGGAGCTGGATTTTGCCATTAGCGAGCAGGGGGCAGGGCCCGCTCGCCGACGGCAAAATGGCGCGGGATGACGTCAGGGGAACTCCCGACGTCATCCCGCCCCATTTAAATTTTCAGGAAGACTGGGGCGCAGCGAGATCAGCTGTCTGCCCGCCGACCTGTCAATGGCCAATTGAGGCCACTGACAGGATAGTTAAAACAATTAAAGGCCCTGCCTGTCTAACCTTAAGGCTGGCGGGCAGGCCAGGAGCCCCAGTGGGCTTCTGAAAAAACATGAAACCTCATCCACTGGCGGGATGAGGTTTCATGTAGGGTTTAAAAAAGTTTATTAAAGTTTCAGTGAAATTTATTAACATGTCCCATCTCGTGTGACATTGTCACATGAGGAAAACATGTTAAGGATTTTATTATTTTTCTATTTTTAAAGTTTATACAGCTGTCAGCGATCTCCCTGAGGCAGCACTTAGCCTCAGGGTAATATTGCTCTTTCGTGTGCATGCGCGAAAGAGCTCACTCTCGCATTTGGGGAATGCACCCCGCCCGCACAGGAAGCACATAGCGCTTCCTGCCGGATGTCACACTTAAAATGGCGATGGGGCCCGCTTCTCCGGCGGGGATCATCTCCCTGCCCGCCGGAGATTGGGTCAGGCCCGCCTACCCAGCAGGCAGAAAATTCTGCCCATGGTGATTGAAGCTGACCAGCATTCCCCTGCATTATCACCACCTTGCTGGAAAGAGAAATTCCAATAAGAAAAAAAAATCCACCACATATAATGACTAAAGTTATTGGGTCAACAAAAGTTTGACTTTGTGTGTACAACCTGTGAAACCTACTCATATCACCACTGCTGAAGGCGCTGGTTAGTGCAAAGGCTATGGGCTCTGACAACATTCCGGCAATAATACTGAAGACTTGTGCTCCAGAACTTGCTGCACCCCTAGTCAAGCTGTTCCAGTACAGCTACAACACTGGCATCTACTCAGCTATGTGGAAAATTGTCTTGTACACAAAAAACAGGACAAATCCAACCCGGCCAGTTACTGCCCCATCAGCCTCCTCTCAATTATCAGCTAAGTGATGGGGTGTGTCATCTACACAGCACTATTAAGCAGCACTTACTCAGCAATAACCTGATGCTCAGTTTGGGTTCCACCAAGGCCACTTGGCTCCTGAGCTCTTTACAGCCTTGAGCCAAACATGGACCAAAGAACTGAACTCAAGAGAGAAAGTGAGAGTGACTGCCCGTTACATCAAGGCAGCATTTGGATATTTTTAAAATTTATTCTTTCACGAGTTGTGAGCGTCACTGGCTGGGCCAGCATTTATTACCCATCCTTAATTGCTCTTGAGAAGATGGTGGTGAGCTGCCTTCTTGAACCACTGCAGTCCATGTGGTGCAAGTACACCCATAGTGCTGTTAAGGAAGGGAGTGCCAGGACTTTGACCCAGTGACAGTGAAAGAACGGCAATATATTTCCAAGTCAGGATGGTATGTGGCTTGGCGGGGAATATTCAGGTGTGGGTGTTCTCATGCATCTGCTGCCCTTGTCCTTCAAGGTGGTAAAGGTTGTGGGTTGGGAAGTGGTGTCGAGGAAGCCTTGGTGAGTTGCTGCAGTGCATCTTGTAGATGGTATATACTACTGCCACTGTGCGCCAGTGGTGGAGGGAGTGAACATTTAAGGTGGTGGATAGGGTGGCTATCCAGCAGGCTGATTTGTCCTGGATGGTGTCGAGTTTCTTGACTGTTGTTGGACCCACTCATCCAGGCCCATAGCCTTTACAGTATCTAGTGTCTTCAGAGGTCCTTTATATTAGGTGAAGTGAATTGAATTGGCTGAAAACTGGTATTTGTGGTGCTGGGGACCTCTGGAGGAGGTTGAGATGGATCATGTTGCAAATGCTTCAGCCTTGTCTTTTGCACTGACGTGCTGTGCTCCCCCATCATTGAGGATGGGAATATTTGTGGAGCTTGCTCCTCCAGTTAGTTGTTTAATTGTCCACTACCATTCATGACTGGATGTGGCAAGACTGCAGAGCTTAGATCCAATACATTGGTTGTGGGATCGCTTAGCTCTATTGCATGCTACTTCCGCTGTTTGGCATGCAAGTAGTCCTGTGTTGTAGCTTCACCAGGTTGACACCTCATTTTTAGGTATGCCTGGTACTGCTCCTGGCATGCTCTCCTGCACTCTTCATTGAACCAGATTTGATTCCCCATGATGGTAATGGTAGAGTGGGGGATATGCTGGGCCATGGGGCAGAATCTTCTGTTCGGCATGCGGGGGCGGGCCCTGCACGCCGATGCGTAAAATGACACATGGTGACGTCGGATGTGTGTCCCAACGTCTCCGCGCGTCATTCCGATCTTTTGTTCGGTGGGCATGCACCGGAGCCGTCCGCCGAACTGTCAAAGGCCTGTTAAGGCCATTAATAAAACAATTAACCCATTTGACAGGGCTGCCCATCCAAGCTTAAGGCTGGTGGGCAAGCGAAGAGCTCAGGCGGCCTTCACATTTTTCATGAAACCTCATCCACGGGCAGGATGAGGTTTCATGAAGGTTTTATTAATTAAATAATTTTTTAATCAAAATTCATAAACACGTCCCAGCTCATGTAACACTGTCACATGAGGGGACATGTCTGAATAATTTTATTTTTTCTTTTTTGCCCAACTTTACAACTGCACATAATCTCCCTGAGGTAGCTCCGTGCCTCAGGGAGATTTCTGCACTCTTTTGCACACATGCGTGAAAGAGCATAGGCCCCAACTCTCCCTCCACCCTCCGCCCGCGCAGATAGCACTGAGCACTACTGGGCACATGTAACGCTGGGCAGCCTTAATTGGCCCGCCCACCTAAAATGACGGCACGCAGCCGATCGCGGGCCCGCTCCCGACCGGCCCGCTCGACGGGGAGAAAATCCTCCCTGCGAAGTTACAGATTGCGGTTGAATACAATTCTGCTGTGGCTGATGGCCCACAGTGCCTCACGGCTGCCCAGTTTTAAGTTGCTAGGGCTGTTTGAAATAGTTCCCATCCAGCATGATGGTCGGGCCTCACAACATGATGGAGGGTTGCCTCAATGTGATGACGGGACTTCATCTCCACAAAGACTGTGCAGTGGTCACTCCTACCAATATTGACAAGGACAGATGCATCTGCAGCAGGCAGGTTTGTGATCACGAGATCAAGTAGGTTTTCCTCTCTTGCTGGTTCCCTCACCACGTGCCGCAGGCCCAGTCTAGCAGCTATGCCATTTAGAACTCAGCCAGCTCGGTCAGTACCAAGCCACTCTCGGTGATGGACACTGAAGTCCCCCACCCAGAGTACATCCTGCATCCTTGCCACCCTCAGTGCTTCTTCCAAATGGTGTTCAACATGGAGGAGCGCTGATTCATCAGCTGAGGGATGAAAGATGAAGAGTAGTCAGATGGTAGAAACAATGAGAGAGGGTGAATATTAATAGAGACACTAAAAAGGTGAGGGTAAAGAGAGTAACAAAGTTTATTATTATTGTGCCCTTAAGATAGGAATAAATGGGTGCTAACCCTGACCCCAGCAGGATCAATGAATAAAGCAGGTGGATACAGTTTGCATTTTGGAATCACGACTATGCTTCAAACAAAAAGAAATCAATAAACATGATAGGGAAAAACTCTAGTTTAAATATCTGAAGTTTTCTAGTGAATGCATACTTCAAACCTCTTTCAAATTCGTCCCCTCCCCCTACCCCACCCCCACTCAGGCCATCTGTCACTTGCTCATTCTGCTTTCTATTCTTAATGTCACCATTAGCACCTCCTTTAGCCAGTATCACCACCATCAACACCCCTTCGACCTTTTGTTTATGGCATCTTTTGCGATCTGATTTTGCCTCCACCGATCAACAGCCTTCTATCCAGCTTCACCTGTCCCACCCCCCTTAAACAGTATATATTTCACCACATTTTTACTTCTCTTTATTTCTGATGAAGAGTCATACAGACTCGAAACGTTAACTCTGCCTTTCTCTCCACAGATGCTTTCAGACCTGCTGAGTTTCTCCGGCAATTTTTGTTTTTGTTTCTCTTTCTGCTTCAATGTCTGACCACCAGTTTGGACCAGGGCCAGTGAGAAGGATGGATACAACGCATCTTGCTTGAATTCTCAAAACTACTGAGCTCACTTTTTATGTATTGATTAATTTGTCAACTAGAATTTTTAGTTGATTATAAACTTGTTGAATATCAACAAGATAATCTAAATAGAAACAGTTATAAGGAAGGTTTGGGTTATTTATTAAGGGGTTAGAAATACAGTAGATTTTTTTTTAATTGATTCATGGGGTGCGGCTATCACTGGCTAGGCCAGCATTTATTGCCCATCCCTAATTGCCCTTGAGAAGGTGGTGGTGAGCTGCCTTCTTGAACCGCTGCAGTCCATGTGGTGTAGGTACATCCACAGTGCTGTTAGGAAGGGAGTTCCAGGATTTTGACCCAGCGACAGTCAAGGTGGTGAGTGGCTTGGAGGGGAACATCCAGGTGATGGTGTTCCCATGTGTCTTGTCCTTCTAGATGGTAGTGCAGATTGATACTTTTCCCAAAATTGGAGTAGTATCAATGTGCACAGGGGCCATCTCTATCTTTGCAGCATAAATGCAAGATAACAAAATAAGCTTGCTAACAAATTCTACACTCATACTGGCTGTTTTTGCCGAATAGTTTTCATTTGTGTTCAGATTGGAAATTTAACTGCTGATTTTAACCTGGAGCAGCAGCGCAACATGCAGGGTATGGGGTAGGAGGGCAGTGTCCACTGTTCTGTGAGGCCTGGGCCATTTTAACTTCTAGGTCTCATTTAAATACCAGAAAGGGGAATCTCTGCCAAATTTGGCATAAATGATCTGCTGGCCAGCGGGGAGGAATGGCAAATCACACAGATGCAGGCAACTGCCAGGGAGCCTCAGAAACAGTCCCTGGCAAGGTAAGTGATGGGAAACGTGGGGGCAGGCTCAAGGATTCATTGTTGCCTGGAAGAGAATCTTTAAAAACACTTCTGCCCTAAATCCTGTCTTCTGCCAGCTTTTCTGAGAGGCTTTGGGACTGAACATGACAGCTGTGAAGCGGAGTTAAAATTTTGTTGGAGCCAAATTATATTGTCAGACATTTCCATATCAATGAGACCCTCATCTGCCTGCAGCAGGCATCCTCATTACTCCCAAAAACCCCTGAAGTTAAACTGGTGGATGCCATAAACATGGCGGTATTACTGTAGGTTGCACTGGTTATCGTTTTAACTCCGCATTTGCACCGTTCCCACTGGATGGACAGGATTGTAAGCTATACTGCAATCAGGCAAATTTAGTAAAACAAATACAGAATTCAGTTTTGCGTCTTTTATTTTCCCATGTGACCTCACATACAACCTTGTTGTTTTGCCATAGAGCAGTTTGATATGTATTTTTAATATAAACAGTTCTGAATGCTTCCTACTTATCAGACAACTGGGAAGCCTTCTCTCAGGCAGATACCTGACTACAATTAAACTAGCAACATATATATGTTTAAAGAAAAACAAGAATCAATAGCAACAGCTCCTCATATACCAGCTTCACTTCACGTTCTTATCCAGGTACAACAAAATAAACATTTAATAATTAATATGAAATGTTATCAATGGTTTCAAATTTGACACAAGAGTCCATCTTTGATTCTTATGCTTCTCAGTTTTTGGTTGGATGAAAATTATAATTTATTAATAACAAATGAATATTAATAAATGTATAATTAATAACATTTATAACCCATGGTACAAGAAGAAGGCATTCAGGTTTATCAAGCCTTCTCCTCCCACAGACCACATACAATCGTACCTACCAACAACAGCAACCAGAGCCAGCAACATCTGATAATTCTGACGGATGAGATTCAAATGAAGCATACACATGTGCCAAAAACAAACTGATGTAATTCAGAATTCACCTGATACTTTCACCTCACATGCAACGCAAAAGCTAGCTTCTGAGCCAAGCCTGCATTTCCGGTCAACTGAACCACAACCTTGTGTGTAAAGTAAACTGGAACAGGGTCCTGGATGAATAATCCGTATCCGAACTATGAAGAGTATTGAGCACCACAGATGATAATTACCAGTTGTCCCAAACACTAATAGATAAAACCACCAAACAGGTTTGTTCACAGATAGCCATTCATAGAAATAAGCATTAGCAGTGAATGTCTATAATCGGTTCAACTAGCAGAGCAGCTTTCAACTAGTTCATTCAAGGAAACAACAGACAAGCCCATTTGTTGAGTTTCTTCGAATGACTTTCTTAGCAGAAATTTGCAACGTAAAATGGACAAATACTTCTCAGAAAGGAATTAGATGCCTGATCCCCTACTACTTAATCTCCCTCAGAATTAAGTAGGTGTTTTACCCATGAAGCTGTGTTTTGTCTCCAGGCTTTCTCTCGCTCGAAAGCAATAGATAGTAACGGAGGCAGGACTAGCCCAGCACTCTCAGTTTACAGAAAGTCTGCCACTTAACTAAAGGTTTTATATTTTAAGAGGGCTTTCAATACTGATATGAATGTTTGGATAGCTCTGTCTCCAGTGCTGCATCCTGGGCTCTCCCACTTTACACTGAGGAAAAGTACCCCCAAATTATTGGCATTTTCTACACATGTAGCAGGAGCAGATTACAATCTCCGAAGGGAGATTCCAGCTGAATATAACTTGATTCTACTTCAACTGTTTAATAACCTCCATAGGAAAAGTACCAAATAAATACTCCCTGATCCCCAAAGGAAATTGAACAAAACTTCAAAATATTTCTCCAACTCTGCATCGCCATGATTCAACTCTGGCTTGTGCATTTCAACAATTTACCCTCTCTTTTTGCTAGAAGTTTATTTTTTTTAGTCCTGCTGGAGGCTTCTTTATCTTAAACTCATATCCATTCTTCCCACACATTTAAGCAACGTACAATCCCCGAATGTAGAGGCTGCCTTTTTCAAAAGCATCTTGTTATAAATAGAATCCCTAAAACTGCAGCACAGTTGAATCTGTAAACAGCTATAGGGAGCTGTCAGAGGCTGAAAAATGTTCCATGGAATATAGTAAGTAGCGGTGAGGTGTTTGGAATACTATACTAGGTGCTGAGATGTTATGCCTCAGTGATACCAGCCTTCCTAGACTTCATAAATGGTGTCTCCAACTGGGAAGCCAACCAAGAGTAAGAACAGGTTTTTTAATATTGAAAAAGCAAGTAATGAAATAACAATATGGGGTCTTGTGTTTAATAAGAAACTCAAATGAAGCCACAGCATCTCATTCATCACCATTCAGTTAGTACCCAATGAACATATCCTTATTTATGAAGGAGTAATTTATTTTTTGCACATTGCTTATTCTACAATGCCTCCAAATACATTTCTCATTAACTACAATAGTACATCCACATTTATAAAACATATATCTTTTACAATTGCAAATGTTCAAAGCCATGAAGGAAGCTGCCAAATGTAACTTGCTTATAATGTACTTCAGAAATGGTTTTAATGGACCTGGACCTGAATGTTTTGATGTTACAATGTCAAAATAACTATTAAATTAAGTCACAAGAGAGATGATAAATGTCTCCACATTGAGCACATTACACCACATTTAGATAAAGATATACAGCATTTGTACTGAAAACAAAAGCTACACCACTGTGGAAAATTAACAATTTATGTATAACCTGTTTTGTACCTCCGAAAGTATTTAGACTCCTGACTAATTAACTGTGGTTAAATAGTAAACAAGTCAGTCACTGAAGAAGCACAAGGAATATTTCAAGGAATATTGGCCAGTGTATGTTTTGCGACGTTGCACATCCGAAACATGGCACATTTTCCAACTTGCACAATGGAGCAGCAACATTCTCCTAGGCTGCGTGCTCAGATGTGTCAATTCCTGGTAGCTCCAAACCGTAGTTAAAAGAAACTTTGTTAAACCAGCCCTAAGAATTAGGGTTTTGCTTGTTACAATTCGGGTCATTTCCCGATAAACAAAGGAAAAGACAACCCCGTAATCTTACGCGTATAGTGAATTGGGTGTGGCGTGCCTCCAGTAGACCATCTACCCTTTTAATATTGGACCAGTAATAGTACAGGTTGTCCAAATATCCCTGGTCTTATTGATTAATAGAAAAACAACACACTTACATGCCACATATTTCAGGCTGTACTTGTTTATATACAAAAAATATACACAGAAACCAGATTAATTGACAGGTAATGATAGAAATACCTCACTCTCCAAGATACCCTGGCCATTTTCTGAGATTGAAATAACATGGCACCACTCCCTCCCTCCCACAAGTTATTTAATTGGAGTTGTGTCATCATTTTTTTATATATACACAAGCATTCTGCTTAGCTCTCATTGGATTCAGTCTCATCACAACATCTGGAGATACAGTTGACGTTAACGAAAGATAAGCAGCAAATTTACAGCCTTCTGCCAAAAAATACCTTTCATTTTACATGTCACAGGCGCCAACATTGAGACAACAATGGCTTTCCTAGCAGATACCCTCGAAAGGGCACCCTTTAAAGATAACAGCTCTGTTTATTTGCCACAGTGACAAACTACATATTTTGACAAATTAACTGAGCTACATTTGTCCTGATAGCAGCCAGTCAGCAAGTAATTATTATAGTCAGAAATGGTCAGTCCATTAATGCTAGCACCTAACTTCAGTCGGCCTTTTATTGCCTCAACCCACACACAGAGTACAGAAATCTCTTTCAGAAAGTAATAAACTGGAACCAGTTGCTGTCATCTAATGCATTTAGTCAGAGCTCTAAATGTGCTTTACCTATGGGCTCTCATCCTAAGAAGGCAAAAATAAATTTGACAAAGGAGTCGCCATGGCTTCCATTTTAAAAATCCCAGTGTTGTGGCCTCATTATAATTTAAATGAGAAGCTGTAACAGAAATTTTAGACTTGATACAGGACGAAGATCCAATTTTGTCATAGTCTGCAATCTTTTCAAGATCCTGTGTCAACTAACTGTTCTTTTGTCAGTAAAAGCCGATTATAGCCATGAGTTGAGTTACTTACGGGCATATTGAACTTTTTAAGGAAGACGTGTGTGTTTTTAAATAAACACAAGCAAGGACACTGAGCAAAAGGTGGTTGATAGGGTAAAGTGATCAATTTCTGGAAAAATTCCTATGTGGATTATACTGTGTGGATTATTCTGACAGGTCTGTCCTGACAGAACATGGAATGTCACACCTGAAAAGGTATCATGGCCTTCTTCAAGCAGAGACACTTAAAAGGGAGATAGGATAGATGCAAAAAACTGAACTTTAATCTCCTGTGGTTGCAGAAACAAAAGACTGATTACCATGTCTCAGCAGTCATCTTAAATCCATCTTCTTTTGATTCATATCTCAGAATGTGTAAAATGGTCAGAGATCAAAGAAAACAGTTTCTGGCGCAAGGTATAGTCTTTTTCCCTTACAGAAATACACAGGGAAAATGGGTTGAAAAGCTACCTGCAGAGCAGTGCAGTGTGTGCCAGTGTGCCGTGAGAGTGCCAGTGTGCTGTGAGAGCGCCAGTGTGCCGTGAGAGTGCCAGTGTGCTGTGAGAGCGCCAGTGTGCCGTGAGAGTGCCAGTGTGCCGTGAGAGTGCCAGTGTGCCGTGAGAGCGCCAGTGTGCTGTGAGAGTGACAGCACAAGAAGACCAACTAGTGACCCATGCAGTTGAAGGCGAAGTTTCTCCCTCTCTCTGTGTTGCTGGAGGTAACGCTCAGCAAAGTCACAATCAAAAAGGAAATAGGACAGCTTCTTCAGCCAACCAAGTGTCTCCAAACCCACTGCGAAACTGCCAAAGTCAGCTCTACCGAAATCACCCAACTTAATGGACACATTTACGCCTCATGGACAAGCCAAAGACAGTTTCGTGTATCCTTTTTTAACTTTTATATGGACTCCTAACTTCTCATTTCTGATCTGTGTGTATGTGTGTTGTGTTTTCATTATTTTTCTTGGGCTTTTAGTAACTAATAAACTTACTCTTTCTTTGACTCAAGAAAGCCTGGTTAAATTAGCTCCTTCTAAAAAAGAAACATTTGGACAGGGAAAAGTTATCCACGGGGGAAAGGATCCCCTTTAAATTAAACTTGTTCCAAGCAACTGAGGAGATTGAATAAAGAAGGGGAGCCAGCTCATTCCTCCTCAACTAGGAGCATTGGGGTCCCATTCAGGGGGTTAACAAATTGGGGGACCTTGCCTGGGGACTGGTCGTAACACTATGTACATTTATTGAAAGATATATAACATCATGAGACATATAACAAAAAATGTGTTGTGAAGTTAGCATGTACAATTAAAATGTCTATGGCAGGAATTTTGACTTGGCAGGCAGACGCATGCCCAACCTGCTCGGCCGTGACATGACGCGCGTTGACGTCGGCCGAGCGTGCCAACATCAACGCACAGTCGCGTGATAGTTCACTTGGCGGGCGCGCGCCAGAGCAAGCAGCGGTACCACCAACAATTAAAAGGGCTATTAAGGCCATTAAATAAACAATTTAATGTTAATTTGCATTGTTTTGGGGACCTCATCCACGGGCAGGATGAGGTTTCCAGATGTAAATAAAAATAAAAACTTTAATTTTTCATTAATATGATAGAGTAACATGAGGGGACGTTCTATTACATTTTTATTTCTTTATTTTTTTTATACCTGTTCATCTCCCTGAGGCAGCTCTACGCCTCAGGGAGATTATGCAATGCTCACTTGCGTGCATGCAGATAAGGGTGAAGCATTTGCTACAATCTTCAGTCAGAAGTGTCAAGTCGATGACCCGTCTCGGCCTCCTCCAGAGGGCCCCAGCATCACAGATGCCAGTCTCCAGCCAATTCGACTCACTCCACGTGATATCAAGAAATAGCTGAAGGCACTGTATACTGCAAAGGCTATGGGTCTTGACAACATTCCAGCAATAGTACTGAAGACTTATGCTCCAGAACTTGCTTGTGGCCCTATCCAAGTTGTTCCAGTACAGCTACAACACTGACATCTACCTGGCTATGTGGAAAATGGCCCAGGTATGTCCTGTACACAAAACGCAGGACAAATCCAACCCAGCCAATTACCGCTCCATCAGTGTACACTGCATCATCAGTAAACTGATGGAAGGGGTCATCAACAGTGCTATCAAGCAGCATTTGCTTAGCAATAACCTGATCACTGATGCCCAGTTTGGGTTCCACCAGGGACAGTCAGCTCCTAACCTCCTTACAGACTTGGTTCAGACATGGACAAAAGAGCTGAACTCCGGGGGGGAGGTGAGAGTGACTGCCCTTGAAATCGAGGCAGCATTTGACCGAGTGTGGCATAAAGGAGCCCTAGCAAAACTGGACTCAATGGAAATCAGGGGGAAAACTCTATGCTGGTTGGAGTCATACCTACTACAAAAGAAGATGGTTGTGGTTGTTGGAGGTCAGTCATCTCAGCTCTAGGACATCACTGCAGGAATTCCTCAGTGTAGTGTCCTCGGCCCAACCATCTTCAGCTATATCATCAATGACTTTCCGTCCATCATAAGGTCAGAAGTGGGGATGTTCGCTGATGATTGCACAATGTTCAGCACCATTCACGACTCCTCAAATACTGAAGCAATCCATGTCCAAATGCAGCAAGACTTGGACAATATCTAGGCTTGGGCTGACAAGTGGCAAGTAACATTCGGGCCACACAAGTGTCAGGCAATGACCATTTCCAACAAGAGAGGATTCAACCATCGCCCCTTGATATTCAATGGCATTACCATCGCTGAATCACCCACTATCAACATCCTGGGGTTA
This sequence comes from Cetorhinus maximus, assembly GCF_964194155.1. Lineage (NCBI taxonomy): Eukaryota > Metazoa > Chordata > Chondrichthyes > Lamniformes > Cetorhinidae > Cetorhinus > Cetorhinus maximus. The sequence continues at coordinate 96,166,617 of NC_135887.1, forward strand.
CCATTGACCAGAAACTGAACTGCACTAGCCATATAAGTACTGTGGCTACAACAGCAGGTCAGAGACTAGGAATCGTGCGACGTGTAACTCACCTCCTGACTCCCCAAAGCTTGTCCGCCATCTACAAGGCACAAGTCAGGAATGCGATGGAATGCTCCTCACTTGCCTGGCTGAGAGCAGCTCCCACAACACTCAAGAAGCTTGACACCATCCAGGACAAAGCAGCCCGCATGATTGGCACCACATCCACAAACGTCGACTCTCTCCACCAGAGTAGCATCAGTGTGTACCATCTACAAGATGCATTGCAGGAATTCACCAACGCTCCTTCAACAGCATCTTCCAAACCCATGACCACTACCATCTAACAGGACATGGGCAGCAGATAGATGGGAACACCACCACCTGGAAGTTCCCCTCCAAGTCACTCACCATCCTGACTTGGAAATATATTGCCATTCCTTCACTGTTGCTGGGTTAAAATCCTGGAACTCACTTCCGAACAGCACTGTGAGTGTACCTACACCACATGGACTGCAGCGGTTCAAGAAGGCAGCCCACCACCACCTTCTCAAGGGCAACTAGGGATGGGCAATAAATGCTGGCCTAGCCAGCGAAGCCCACATCCGTAGATGAAAAAAAAAATCAAGTTTTGAATGGGCTTTCATGAATTGGGAGTTTTTTTTAAATACAGTGAAGGTTGTAATAGATATTTAGAACTTATTTTATTTCATCTCAACATGGCTCCCGAGGTCTGCCCATGGTGGATGCTGGGTGAGTTGGCATGGAGGGTGTAAGGGCAAAACATGGGTTGACATGAGTTAGTATGGAAACATGGAAGTGGCATGACGAATGGGTGCGGGTTGATGGATTGTGAGGGGTGATGACTAAAAGGCCTCAAATTTAAGGAAACAACTGGGTCAGAGTCCTAGAGAACCAAGTCAGGCTTTTTAAACAGCCTGCCTTGGCTCTCAGCAGCCCCTGTGGCCGCCTCTGATCTGCATCCAGCGGTGGTGGGCTCAACTTCATCCTACCTCCCCTCTGGACTGAAAATTGGGTCTGACAGGGCAAACAGGAAATTTCTCGACTCGCGCTACCCTCCTCAGAAGTGAAAATCAGGCCCATTTACTCTACAGTTAATGCATCTAGTTATATATTGAACAATTTTGATATTATTCCTTTTTTTATACTTTGGTGGATGATTCCAAACATTTATGACTTTTTAGGTAAAGAAAGTTTCCCGATATCCATTCTAGGTTCACATTTTACTAACTTCCATTAATGTCTGCTTGCTTAATTTGCCACACCTATTTTGACGTAACAATCCAGGTTTACCTTGTCCATCACAACTACTTTATATTTTAACGAGGTCTCCCCTAGCAAAGATTGCAAAGATTTTAATCTTCTTGCATTTTTCTTCATGAATCACCCCTTTTCAAGTAGATTCAGTAATATTGCTCTTAATCTAACCTAACTACAGGTTTTATTAGTGGTGAGATTACCAAAAATAAATACAAAACTAAGCATGGTCTAAGCAGTACATTAAAAAGATTTGGAACAAGTTCTACAGACGTATATCCAACAATTTCTAACTTTTGTTTATTTTATTGAATTATCTGGACTTTGTGATTCAGAGCTTCCAAATTTATAAATACATGTCCGACTGACTTGTATTTTTATTCGGTGTCTTCAATGTAGGCCCTATTTGTGTATCAACACCATGATAGTGTTACAATTGCTGGATTTTTAAAATTTCATTGAATTTACGATAAATTGTATTTTTCCCTTTCCCTCCAACAGTGGGAGGGTTAAGTGCTGTCTGCTTTCTCTACTTATTGCCTTATAAGTTCCATCAACAATGTTCCATAGGTACAACCATGTTCAGAGCGGTATGTTATGGAGGGTATGTCCCATCGTTTTCTATTTTGATGTAATTCATTTTCCTCTCTCTTCAAACCTTTGAACTGCTCTTGCATCTCCCTCTAACTCATACATTATTGATCCACAGCACTGCTCCATTTGCAAACAGAAGATAGGCCACACTTACTGGTACTAATTTGTCCTCAGCCTTCCCACCTCCTTCCTCCCTCTCCTGCCCACAGCCAAGAAATCTAAACTCTGCACTACAGCAATTTAACAAACAACCCAATGAGATCTGGTCTGATCAAGTGAAAGTTGAAGCTATGCTTTTCAACTCTCTGCATATTCAAATCTCCACCAAAGTTACCAAAATAGCTATACATCAATGTTCATTTCAAATGTTCTGAAACAAGTCCGCAATTACCACCTTTGGGGTTAACTTCAAGAGTCACACTGCACGTGATGAGTAGTTTTCTGAAAACACATCCTTGCATGCCTTTGAAATGGTTAAAGTTGGAGACATATTTCCTCTTGTGCACAATATTCAGAAATGCACATCATCAGTAAAAACAGAAGCACTTTGAAAACTGAGAAACTACAAATAATTTAGTGGTGAGGAAAGTCTCATTTAGAAGACAAACAACAGTAGCAAATGACAGATAATGGCTCAGTCTGATAAAATCCATTACAAGGTAGAGCCCCAACAAGATTACATGAGAGATTACTCAATGAAATGCAACATCAGGAATGCTGTAAAGATATATGGTTTGTATTACTTCTTGTATTACTCATGGGAGATATGTAACCATGTGATCACCTTTAGTCAGAACAATACAGGTAGCGGACTAGTTCATAATCAGAGACTGTTATTTTGAAGTAACACATTGGAAGACAAGGAAGACGCCTAAGGCTGTGTTACCTTATCCCTCTTTTAAGATTTTAAATTTGAATTAATGAATCTTCCTCTCCTAATTTAAGAGAAGTAAACATAGACAATAAAAGGTTATTCAGACCATCAGACTATCCTCTCACATACAGTCAACCATATTAATCTGCCAAGATAAAGCTTCACATTATTCCTCTTTGAGCCCAATGTTAATTAAATGAAGTTGCAAAATATCTATCCATTTGCATTTCTCTGCTGTCATTGCAATTTCTGATTACTTTCCAAAGATAATGTTCCCCAACATTCCGGCAATAATACTGAAGACTTATGCTCCAGAACTTGCCGCGCCCCTAGCCAAGCTGTTCCAGTGCAAGTACAACACTTGCATCTACCTGGCTATGTGGAAAATTGCCCCGGTATGTCCTGTACACAAAAAGCAGGACAAATCCAACCAGGCCAATTATCGCCCCATCAGTCTACACTCCATCATCAGTAAAGTAATGGATGGGGTCATCAACAGTGCTATCAAGCGGCACTTGCTTAGCAATAACTTGCTCACCGACACCCATTTTGGGTTCCGCCAGGGACACTCAGCTCCTGACCTCCTTACAGCCTTGGTTCAAACATGGACAAAAGAGTTGAACTCCCGAGGTGAGGTGAGAGTGACTGCCCTTGACATCAAGGCAGCATTTGACTGAGTGTGGCATCAGCAAAATTGGAGTCAATGGGAATCAGGGAGAAAACTCTCTGCTGGTTGGAGTCATACCTATTACAAAGGAAGATTGTTGTGGTTGTTGGAGGTCAGACATCTCAGCTCCAGGACATCACTGCAGGAGTTCCACAGGGTCGTGCCTAGGCCCAACCATTTTCAGCTACTTCATCAATGACCTTCCATCCATCATAAAGTCAGAAACGGGGATGTTCGCTGATGATTGCACAATATTCAGCACTATTTGAGACTTCTCAGAAACTGAAGCAGTCCATGTCCAAATGCAGCAAGGCCAGGACAATATCCAAGTTTGGGCTGACAAGTGGCAAGTAATATTCATGCCACACAAGTGTCAGGCAATGACCATCTCCAACAAGAGAGAATCCAACCATCGCCCCTTGATGTTCAATAGCATTACCATCATTGAATCCCCCACTATCGACATCCTGGGGGTTACCATTGACCAGAAACTGAACTGGACTAGCCATATAAATACTGTGGCTACAACAGCAGGTCAGGCAAGTAATGCGCCTCCTGACTCCCCAAAGCCTGTCCACTTTCTACAAAGCACAAGTCAGGAATGTGATGGAATACTCCCCACTTGCTTGGATGAGTGCAGCTCCCACAACACTGAAGAAGCTGGACACCGTCCAGGACAAAGCAGCCCACTTGATTGGCATCACATCCACAAGTTTTCACTCCCTCCACCACCGACGCACAGTAGCAGCTGCGTGTGCCATCTACAAGATGCACTGCAGGAATTCACCAAGGCTCCTTTGACAGCACCTTCCAAAGCCATGACCACTACCACCTAGAAGAACAAGGGCAGCAGATAGATGGGACCACCACCCAGAAGTTCCCCTCCAAGTCATTCACCATCCTGACTTGGAAATATATCACTGTTCCTTCACTGTCGCTGGGTCAGAATCCTGGAACTCCCTTCCTAACAGCACTATGGGTGTACCTACACCACATGGTCTGCAGTGGTTCAGGAAGACAGCTCAACACCACCTTCTCAGGGGCAGCTAGGGATGGGTAATAAACGCTGGTCCAGCCAGCGAAGCCTGCAGCCCGTGAATGAATTTTAAAAAAGCAATGCAGGAACCATTATATTTAATGGAATATTCACATATTATGCAAACCCATTCCTAATCAATTATTTTTCTAGATAGTTTTTTTTGGACAGTGTAACTGTTTTTGTGGGAGTTTGTTCCACATATCTGCTGACTCTGTTCGGGGATGAATCTTTAATCTTCAGGGTTACTTGAGGCATGTTCATGTTATCACTCACACTAAATAGCCTGTTTTGTCTGTACAATCAATGGCTGTCAGCATTAGAAAGACCTGAATTGCGTCCCTGCACTGAAAATAAATTGAGCTTTGAAACTTCTGTTTGTAATGACTCATTGGTCCTAGAAACATCCCTGCCAGTGTTCTCTAAAGCCTCTTCTACAAACCACTGCTCTTATGAATTTAAGGGGCTTAAAACTGTAGATAAATGTATGTAATTCGAGACACAAATACAAAGAAGCTAACAGAGCTGGAGACAAGTACCTCAGCTTTCAGTTAGTCAGATGCACATTGGGAGAAAAATCAATTACAAGTTGGGGTAAATGATGCACACAGGTCCCCCCACCCCAACCCAGCCCCCACCAGGAGGTCAAGTTAAATACAGAAAATAGAACCAATTCTGGAACAGTGGTATACAGCAGGGAATTATATCAGTTGGATACCAATTCACATTCTAAACGCTAAATTATTTACAGTAGAAAAAAGGGCTACTAAGATATTTTGCTTTACAAGGAGGGGAGCGCTGCCCCAATGAGGCCTCGAATATACTTGATTCAGAAAAGCTGTTAGATTACATTAACATCTGTCCAATCATAAGCTAGCTACATATTGTACAAAGGACTGGTATATTAGATGTAATTTACTTCAGGGAAATAAATTCAACTCAAGAGAGGTGTTAGGATTTTCTCTGCCTTTAATATCACTTGGTTGTTCACAGATCATACAAGTAAACATGCATCTGAAATCATTACACAATTTGATTGAGTTCACATTCGGTGACAAGTGAATAGTTTTCTAGCTGTCCCAGAAGATTGAAGTATTCAATTGAACAGAAAGGTCTTTGCTATGCAGAGCAGTTCAAACATACCAAGAACTTAAAGCTACAGCGTTGTGCCACCAAACGCTAGAATGGGAAGAGTCTATGCAAAATTCTAATTATAGCCAGCAGCAAACAGACCAGAGCCCCACTCCCTCTCAATTTAATATCATTAAAATGCATTGTCACCATGTCACATTGCAAACAAGATTACAATAATTTGTAATTTTCAGTTATTTCTTAGTTCACCTGTTTTCATATTAGATTGGTGCAGGTATTGAAAACATGAAGAGATAATCATACTATGAATTTTGTTTGACGAAAATATGCTTTTCTAAAAATAAGCCAATTACAACATTTTATATTTGACATGGGTATCATATGCTTACTGAACATTTTGTAAAAAAATTAGCTGTAGCATTTTCTCAATTGCTTGGTTTGCATCTTGCACTGTGATAATCTCTGCCTCTGCCATGCAGACAAGCTTATGGACATAGGTCTTAGGAGCAGGGGTCGGACATTCAGTCCTGTGACCCTGCTCCTACTCAAAAAGATTATGGCTGAACTGGTTGTGGTCTCAACTCCATTTACCTGTCTGTCCCTCATGACCCTTGACTCACTTGTCTATCAAGAAGCTATCTAACTCAGCCTTGAATAAATTCAATGACCCAGCCTTCACTGCTTTCTGGAGAAGAGATTTCCACAGACTCATGACTATCTGAGAGAAAAAATCCTCCTCCTCTCCATCTTAAATAGTAGACCTCTTATTCGTAAGCTGTGTCCCCTAGTTATAGTCTCCCCCACAAGATGAAACATCCTCCCAGTATCCACTCTATCAAGTCCCCTCTGGATATTATATGCTTCAATAAGATCACCTTTCATTCTTCTAAACTCCAATGCGTATAGGCCCAACCTATTCGACCTTTCCTCAGGAGATAAGCCCTTCATCCCAGGCATGAGTTGAGTGAACCTTCTCTGAATCGCTTCCAACTGCAATTTTATCTTTTTTTCAAATAACGAGACCAAAATTGTACACAGTGATCCAGATGTGGTCTCACCAAGGTCCTGTACAGCTGCAGGAAAAATTCCCTATTTTTATATTCCATTTCCCATGCAATAAATGCCAACAATCCATTTGCCTTCCTAATCACTTGCTGTACCTGCATACTAACATTTTGTGATTCATGTACCAAAATACCCAGATCCCTCTGTACCACTGAGTTCTGCAATCTCACTCCATTTAAATGATATACTGCTTTCCTATTCTTCTTGCCAAAGTGGAAAAGTTCACATTTTCCCACATTATACTCCATCTGCCAAATTTTTTCCCACTCTCTTAACCTGTCTAAATCCCTTTGCAGGCTCTGTACATCCTCTTGACAACTTACTTTCCTACTTATCTTGGTGTCCCTTCGTCCAAGTCATTGACGTAGTTTGTAAACAGTTGAGGCCCCAGCACTGATCCCTGTGGCACTCCACTAGTTACAGCTTGCCAACCCAAAAAAGACCCATTTATCTCTGTCTCTGCTTCCTGTTAGCTAACCAGTCCTTTATCCATGCTAATATGTTACCCGATACCTATGCTCTTACCTTGTGTAGCACCTTATCAAATGTCTTTTGGAAATCCAAGTACACCACATCTACAGATTCCCTCTATGCTTGTTACTTCTTCAAAAAAATGCTAATAAATTAGTTAAACACAATTTCCCTTTTGAAAAGTCATGTTGACTCTGCCTGATCCCATTATGATTTCCTAAGTATCCTGCTGTAACCTCCTTAATAATGGATTCTAGAAATTTCCCTAGGACAAGTGTTGGGCTAACTGGTGGAGGTTAGGCTAACTCACAGACTTGATCTCACATGCTCGAAGTAAAGCATCATCAACAAGATGTGAAAATATATAGTGACTGAAATTCTACATTGGAGATTTTATCATTGTTCAAATAACCCAGAAGCATTGAAAAGAGAAATATACAGAAGATGCCCAAAATGACCATTGTTTGAGAGACCAGCCCCACTTACATACTTTCTTACTATATATATATCTAAACTCATTTTCTCCCCAGTGACATATCTAATTGCTTCAAAAACCCAAAATGGCACAGCATACCCATCTACCATTCTTTTAATTCACTACATGTGTGGTATACTAATATTAAAAATGTCTACCTGACTTCCACTGTATATGGATCTTCCCTCATTCTCCTTAATCTTCCTAATGTCTGTAGCATGACAAACCACTGCATCCACCTCCAACAACTCTCCTCTACAATCCACTTCCATTGTACTACTTTCTCCAGGCTCTGTTCTTACCAGTCACAGTAAAGACATTAGGGCAGAGTTTTCACTCATTTGCGTTTAGACATGTATGTTGCTAACACCCAGCTCTATTGCTGTACCTATTCCATTGTTCCAAAAAGTTGTTTGTTATGCTTTTCAATTTGTCTGAAATCAGAATTACTCACATCAAAGCTTGCAGAACTTTAAGTGCAAACTATAACAGCGCAAATTGAGTTACTTCAATCCCTTCCTCTGGTGTGATAAAAACCATGTTCTAGATACTGGCCTTGCCAACAAGATGAAATTCTCACAACAGATTTTTCACTAACAGTGTGTTTTTGCTGCCTTTGAAGCAGCTCTGAAAATTAAGCTGGTTCTTTTGGGCAGAGGGGCATTCATGGATACATTCTAAAAGCTGTTAAATATCTTTTTTTTTAACAATTACTGAGAATCTGACTTTTCAAAATCCGTTCTGGCATTAAGAATTGGAGAAGACAAATTTTAATCTAGTTTAATGCTGGCAAAACAAAAGCTATAATCTCCAGCTTCCACCTCCATTTATATTCTTTTACCCTCAACTCCAGCAGCCTCTCCAGTGACAACCTTAGGTTAGGTTAACATGTGTCAAAATTCAGCAAAATACTGGGCTCCATGCTGAACTACTTTGCTACATCCATTCAATCATGAAGACATCTTTCTTCCATCTCCACAACATTGCCTCCCTCCACTCCAACATCTCCACCGCTGAAACCCTAATCTGTGCATTGGTCATTTATCTCCTAACCTTCAACTTCCCTCTATGTATTCAGAAATTCCATCAAAAATATTTCCTTCCAACCATGCCTTTGGTTTCTCACAGCCTTCCCCCACCCACAACAACCTTTGCCATTTTCTCTTCCTCCCTCCTGTTTGGCAGTCACTATTCTTCCTCATGAAGGTGAAGTGCTTTGAGTTGTCTTTCTGTGTATGAGGAGCACTATAGAATTGTGGGTGGTTACAAATCCTAATCTTCTCATTTCTAACTTGCACCTCTTGGTACATGAACCATTTGAAGCCGTAATGAACAACTGTCAGAGTCGATTTGGTCAATCCCCTTCATAAATGTGAAAATTCAGTACTTGGAGTATCTGGCATGCAGCTGATGTGGTATCTTATCATTGCTAACACCCCAAACCTTGAAAGTTCTGCAGAATTGGCAACTCCAATCAGGAATGAGTCCTTTTTTACATCTATTTATAATGATCAAAATAAGTTAATAAAGGGGATATCAAAATTGTGATTTTACATGGAAAATATATGGTGTGGCATATTCAGCCATGTTACATGCTTTTTTAAGGCTGCCTTTAACTCAATGGTTCTTATAATTTAGTTTCAGGAGAATACAAAAAAATCTACAATCTTTAGGAATCTGCACTGTGGGTTGGGAGGGAAGGGGCAGAAGTGAGTCATCAGTTTTGTGAGAATAGGAGTTCACAATACCCGAGTCCCTCGATACCTTGGGCTGTCTGTGAGATAAACACATAATGAACAAGGGATGTATGGTATAGATGCCCCTAAGACAAGGATATCTTCTCAGATAAGGAGAGTGATGGAATGTGTGAAAATCCATCAACCCGGTGGGCTTGTTCTTCTCGAATTCTCTGCCCAAAGGCAGGTCCGACCCATAGCGCCACAACAATCAGCACGGGTGGGGCAAGCTGGCAGATCCCGAATCCATCCCAGCTGGAATGAGAATCAAACCCCATGCTGTTGGCATCAATCTGATCCACAGTAGCCATCCAGCTAACTGAGCCAACGCCCAATGCATGCCTCACACAGATTCCGGAAGCAACTGCTCTACTTGGAACTCGGTCAGGACAGGAGACTGTCAGGAGGACAGTGGAAATGCTTTAGGGATGTCACCTATCCATCTCTGGAGAGGTCAAATAACCGTGCCGACTCATGGGAGTCCCTGGCTTTTGACCAACCAAAATGGTGAAAGATCATCCGGAAAGGCACCAGACAGGCCAAGAGGTTTCATCGGAACACACAGAGGCGAAGTTGTGGCCTCTGAGGGAGCACACAAACCTCCAAATCACCTAACCAACCCTCCAGGCACCACCTGCCCTTCATGCACCAGAGTCTGCAGATCATGCATGGGACTTATCAGGCATCAAAGAGCTCATCAAACCAGAGTGGAAGCAAGTCATCACCCATCCTGAGGGACTGCCTAAGAAAAAGACTTATAACTATCTTTGCTGTGCTGTGATTTACTGGTGGTATTCACGAATGGAAAGATCAAAGGCAAAATTAGTATTAAAAGAGTGAGTCTCTAAATGCTGCAGTCATACTGGGATTGTGAAGCAGGATGTCTCAATAAAGACCTACAGCATAAGAACATAAGAAATATGAGCAGGGTAGGCCATATGGCCCCTCGAGCCTGCTCCACCATTCATTAAGATGATGGCTGATCTGACCTTAACCTCAACTCCACTTCCCTGTCTGTTCCCCATAACCCTCAAGTCCCTTTTAGCTCAAAATCTTTCCAACTCAACCTTCAATGAATTCAATAACTTAGTCTCCACAGCTCTCTGGGGCAGAGAATTCCAACGAATCATGATCCTCTTGGGGAAGAAATTCCTCCCCACCTTCATTTTAAATAGGCGACTTCTTATTCTGAAACTGTGTCCCCTAGTTCTGGATTCCCCACGAGGGGAAACATCCTCTCAGCATTTGCCCTGTCAAGCCCCCTCAGAATCCTATATGTTTCAATAAGATCGCCTCTCATTCTTTTAAACTAAAATGAGTATAGGCCCAATCAGCTCAACCTTTCCTTCATCCCAGGAATCAACCTAGAGAACTTTTTCTGAACTGCCTCCAATGCATGTATATCCTTCCTTAAGTAACAAGACCAAAACGGCACATAGTACGCCAGATGTGATCTTATTAATGCCTTGTACAGTTATCACAAGACTTTGCTACTCCATCCCTCTTGCAATAAAGGCCAACATTCCATCTGCGTTTCTAACTACTTGCTGTACCTGCATGCCAACTTTTTGTGCTTCATTTACAAGCACACCCATATCCCTCTGTACCACAACCTTCTATAGTCTCTCTCCATTTAAATAATATTCTGCTTTTCTGCTCTTCCCGCCAAAGTGGACAACCTCACATTTTCCACTAAAATAATAGCAAAATACTGTGGATGCTGGAGATCTGATATAAAAACAGAAAGTGTTGGAAAAACTCAGCAGGTCTGGTAGCATCTGCAGAGAGAGAAAGGCAATTAATGTTTCGAGTCCATTTTGACTGGTCTTTGGAAGTGAAAAGATGTAGAAGTGTGATAGTTTTATGCTGTTAAAAAAAAGGTGGGGGGGAGTCAGGTGGAACAAGCGGTAAGGTAAGGGATAGGTTGGAGGGTGGGGGGAGATTAACTATCAAATATGACATGGAACAAAAGGCAAAGAGAATGGTAATGGTTGTAGTAATGAAAGAAAACAATGGTCCAGAGTAGGTGTTAATAGCAGAATAATGGTCAGCTCAGTCTGAAGGCAAAAGCAAGATAAAGACTGGCACTTGGCTAAAAAAAGGAGTCAAAATAGAGGACAGAGTTCATGGTCTTATGTTATTGTAGTCAATGTTGAGTCCAGAAGGATATGAAGTGTCTAATTGGGAGATAAGCTGCTGTTCCTCCAGCTTGCGTTGGGCTTCACTGGAACATTGTAGCAGGCCGAGGACAGAAATGTGAGCATGAGAGGAAGATGATGAATTGAAATACCAAGCGACAGCAAGGTCGGGGTCATGCTTGTGGGCTGAATGTTCCGCAAAGTGGTCACTCAGTCTATGTTTGGTTTCCCCAATGTAGAGGAGACTGTAATGTGAGCAGCAAATACAGTAGACTAAATTGAAAGAAGTGCAAGTGAAGTGCTGCTTCACCTGGAATGGGTGTTTGGGGCCTTGAACAGTGAGGAGAGAGGAGGTAAAAGAACAGGTGTTACACCTTCTGCAATTGCATGGGAAGGTGTTATGGGAAGGGTATGAGGTGTCAGGGTGACAGAGTAATGGACCATGTGTCACAGAGGGAATGATCCCTTCAGAATGCTAACAGGGAGGGAAAGATGTATTTGGAGGTGAGGTTGAGGATGAATCTTTGAATGTGGAGGCTGCTGGGGTGGCAAGTAAGGACAAGGGAACTTTTTTGTAGTTCTTGGAGGGAGGGTAGAAGTGTGGGAAATGGGTCGGAGATGATTGAGGACCCTGCCAACCATGGTGGGGGGGAAGGGGGGGGAATCCTCGATTGAGGGAAAAGGACGAGTTGTCAGTAGTGCCATTATGGAAGGTAGAATCATCGGAACACATGAAGATTGTTCTGAACTGGAAAAATTAATCAATTTTGTTTCTAATTTCCTCCCTTCTCTCACCTTTGCAGGTCCATCTCCGACACTTGCCTTCCCTTCCTTGGCCTCTCTGTCTCCATTTCTGGTGATAGACTGTCCACCAGTATTAATTACAAGCCCACTGACTCCCACAGCTACCTCAATTACTGCTCCTCACACCCTGCTTCCTTTAAGGACTCCATCCCATTCTCTCGGTTTCTCCATCTCCATCGAATCTGTTCTGATGATGCTACCTTCCACACAGCGCTCCTAACCTGCCTTCCTTTTTCCTCAACCGAGGATTCCCGCCCCCGCACTGTGATTGACAGTGCCTTCAACCACATCCAGCTTATTTTCCACACTTCAGCCCTCGCCCCTTCCCCCCCTCCCAGAGCCATGATAGTGTTTCCCTTGTCTTCACTTTCCACCCCATCAGCCTTCACATTCGAAGGATCTTCCTCCACCATTTAGGGTTTAGAAGAGTAATAGGCGACTTGATTGAAGCATAAGATCCTGAGGGGTCTTGACAGGGTGGATGTGGAAAGGATGTTTCCTCTTGTGGGAGGATCTAGAACTAGGGGGTCACTGTTTAAAAATAAGGGGTCACCCATTTAAGACAGAGATGAGGAGCATTTTTTTCTCAGAGGGTTGTGAGTCTTTGGAACTCTCTTCCTCAAAAGGCGGTAGAAGTCCTAGTCTTTGAATATTTTTGAGGCAGAGATAGAACTATAGAAAAGTTATGGCACAGAAAGAGGCCATTCAGCCCACCGTGTCTGTGCTGGCTGAAAAAAATATTAGCCGCCCATTCTAATCCTACCTACCAGCACCTGGTCCATGGCCTTGCAGATTATAACATTTCAGGTGCAGGTCCAGGTACCTTTTAAATGAGTTGAGGGTTTCTGCCTCAACCATCAACCCAGGCAGCGAATTCCAGACACCCACCGCCCTATGGGTGAAGAAGTTTTTCCTAGTATCCCCTCTAATAGGTAGATGGATTATTGATAAGCAAGGGGGTGAAAGGTTATCAGGGGGTAAGCAGGAATGTGGATTTGACGTTTCAGTCAGATCAGCCATGAACTTATTGAATGGCGGTGCAGGCTCAAGGGGCTGAATGGTCCACTCCTGCTTCTAATTCGTATGTTCATATGATCCCAACCTTCCAGTCGCTTGCCATTTCAATTCACCATCTTGCTCTCATGGCCACATTTTGGTCCTTGGCCTGCTGCAATGTTCCATTGAAGCCCAACGAAAACTGGGGGAACAGCACCTCATCTTCCGATTAGGCTCTTTACAGCCTTTTGGACTCAACATTGAGTTCAACAATTCAGACCATAAATTCAGCCCTCCATTTTGATTTTTATTTGCCAAGTGCCTGTCTGTGTCTTGGTTTTGCCTTGATACAGAGCTGACCTTTATTCTGCTATTAACATCTACGGTGCACCTATGTTGTTTCGTTACTACAACCATTGCCACTCCCTTTGTCTTTTGTTCCATGACATCCCCCCGGCCCTCTAACCTAGCCCTGACCTTCCCCTTTGTTCTACCTGACCCACCCCAATTTTCAACAGCATAAAACCCATCACATTTCTACCTTCAGTTCTGAAGTGGAGTCTGGACTCAAAGCATTAAGGGCAGAATATTTCCAATGTCATCGCACAGTTTCGTGATATTTTGTTCGGTGGGCGTGTGCCAGAGTCGGCTGTGCACCCGCCGACAATTAAAAGGCCTATTAAGCCATTAAGAAGCTAATTAAATTCAAATTTACGCTGCCCGTCCAACCTAACGGTTGGCGGGCAGGCGAAAAGGCCAAGCGACCTTTACATTTTTTGGGAAACCTCATCCACGGCAGGATGAGGTTTCCTAAAGTAAATAAACATCAAATAAAAATTTTATTTTTCAATTAAAAACATGATAGAGCCACATGAGGGGACATGTTTTATGACATTTTAATTTCCTTTTTTTTAAATTGGGCACCATCTCTCTGGGGCAGCTCTTGGCACGCTCACCCTCCTCCCCCCACTTGCACAGGCAGCGCTGAGCGCTGCCACTCGTGTTACATGCTGGGTGGGCCTTAATTGGCCTGCCAGCAAGAAATCACGGTGTGGAGCCGACTGTAGGCGGTGGTCGGCTTCCTGACTGCCCCCGCCCGCCGAGCACCCCAGCCAAGGGCAAAATCCTGCCCGAACTCGCATTCTCTCTCCACAGATGCCGCCAGACCTACTGAACTTTTCCAGCACTTTGTTTTTATTTCACATTTTGCACATGGTACTCCATCTGTCAGGTTTTTGCCCAGTCACTTTACCTATCCATATTCTTTTGTAGACTCTTTGTGTCCTCCATTTGATTCTGCATTGTTACAACTGCATGTGCATGCACTCTCGTGTTTAAAGTAACAAGACAAATTGAAACAAGATAGCTGTCCACCAAATACGTGTTGGATTTCAAATAAAGGCAGCCAACTAATCCAGTCAGATGTAAAAACATTCCTAAATATAAAAAGTATAAGTATTTTGGATAACATGAACGCACTCATAATTTTCCCCCAAATACGATAACCATTAAAACAGCAATCTGTTCAATGCACTTGTTTCTTCCTCATAATGTTCAGCATTATGGTATTACAGACTGCCAGACACAAAGCTACATGCTAATGAAAATACCTCAGCATACAGCTCAATCTGTCATAGTAGAAGTACTGCTTAAAAGGTTACATTATATCCTCCAAGAATATGATTTTTGGGACTCACAATTGTGTTGATATATATGCAAACAGTGGCGCTTTTCGTGAAAAAGCTGTGTGTGCAATGCCCAACAAACTAATAGTCAGTGAGACAGCAATAGCATTTTGGGAGATGGAGGTTGGTTAGTGTATGCATTTGGTACTTTTAGCTTCAGGCTACAATTATTACTACTGCTGCCATGGAGATTTGTCGCATCACCATGACTGCCTTCCTCTCTTTAATCTCTGATGTCGAGGCCCATCAGCAAGTTCTCACAATATTCCAGAGGGATCTGTTCTGAAATCAGCTTGGTAATGATGTGCGCTACTAAAAAGATGCAGTGCAGTGAAATGCCAGAGGAGCTGTGCCATTCAACATACTGAAATCACTTTCACACATGGTCCACATAACAGCTGAGTATGCAACAGACTGAGCATCCTGTGTATAGCAACTCGTTCTACTGAGACCGTACTGCTCAGCTATGCAAAGGTTACACAGTATAGAATAGATTAGCTTTTCCAGAACCATAAGCAATTTGTTACAGAAATGTATTTCTGATATACTTCAAGCAATCTCAGTGGAATGCCTGTCCACTGTACGAGCCTTGTTACAATCATGCACAAATCCTCTACAGAATGACAAAAGTGCTTTCCTGGCTGGTTTTACACAATCGAATATTTTTTTTAATGTATGCAGATTTTATGCAAATTATTTTTTGATCACACATATCCCCCTTAAAGGCCATACAATTACTCTGCACTGAGTTATAAAAAGAACAGTAAACTTCGGATGTCTGAGGCAAAAATAGAAAATACACAAATCAGTCAAGCTTTTGAAAAAGAAAAACAACTTTCAAAAGTGAAATTAAACAAAGAAAGAGAGACTCGCATTTCATATAACGCCTTTCACAACCACCGCATGTTTTACAGCCAAAGAAGTATTTTTTGAAGTGTGGTCACCTCTGTCATATAGGAAATGCTACAGCCATTTTGTGCACAGCAAGCTTCCACAAACAACAATGTGATAACAACCAGATGATTTGGTTTTGTGATGTTGAGGGATAAACGCTGGCCAGGACGCCAAGGATAACTCCACTGCTCTTCTTCAGAATTATGCCATGGGATCTTTCATGCCTACTTGAGAGCGCACGGAGGCTCATTTTAATGCTTCATCTCAAAGATGGCACCTCCAACAGTCCAGCACTCCCTCAGTACGGAACTGGAACATCAGCCATGATTTTTGCGGTCAAGCCCCGGAATGGGATTTGAACCCACAGCCTTCTGACGAAAAGACAGGAGTATTACCAACTGAACCATGACTGACATCAGTATTTAGGAATAAATAGGAGGTTTAAGCAGAACTATTTCACTCAAAGAATAATAAATATGTAGAATATGTTACCAGTGAAAGCTTTTGAAGTTAATAATGTAACTGTTTTCAAAATTCAATCATGGTTCCAAAATTCTTCAGAAAACAAGCCGGACATCACTGGAGACTTCAGTTAGTTTGTATGATCCAAATGAGCACAAACACCAGTATAGAGTCATCTCCCCAGCTACCCCCATATGGCCACTCACTCAATGTATCATCTGTACCGATATACTATAATAGGCAATTCCTGCCTCTAGTTGTGTTCCTCTCCCTCGGACAACATTAGCCTTGTAATGGGCAGGTATAGGCTGTGCCCTTTACAAGGTAAGTCAGAAACTCCTGGAAATGGTAGAGGCCTTGCGCATTGCAAAGGGCACAACCTGCACCTACCCCTTACAAGACAATGTTATTGGAGGGCATGATCAAGTTTATTTTTGGAAAAGATTACAATATACACCCAACATAAGTAATTCTAGAACAGGAATAGGTTGTTTGGCCAGGCAGGCTGGTAATTTTTGATTGCTCTCAATTCTACTTCAGGTTCATCATCATACACTTGTGACAGAACAGAACATAACACTGTATGTTTTGTAAAATATATCCTCATGGCTATTTCTTAATTTTAAACTGGACCTTTCGGCTGAACAAAGACCATTAACATGGCTGACCCTCTGTCTGTGAGTTACTGTCCGTGAGTCAACGGAACAAAAGAAGCCGCTCCCCACTTTTGGAAATATCACACATCGTTAAATCTGAGGAGCTACTAACAGACCACCTGGGGACTGCACAACCCAATTTCAAAGGGAACTACACGAAGCCCATTTGCGTTTGATAGACCAGGCTTGCCAGCAGAGTCAAAGGGTGGGATTTTCTGGCCCTGCCCGCCTCCGGTCCCGCTGAAAGTCAATGGGCTTTTGGCTGGGCCACTGAATCTCCCATGGAAGGTCCCGTCATGACGGGGCCAGAAAATCCAAGCCAGAGAGTCTACTAAGACAATGGCCTCTCAACCCCATAATGGTGGGGACGTTAGCAGCCCTGAACGCCAAACTGAATTCGAGACACTGAATAAACGTCCTTTGTTGAAGACCTTTTGGAGAGATAAGGTCACATAACCTAAGACTCTGGCTTGTTGAGCAAGTTAATATTGCTTTCTTGAGCTGTAAGCCAGTCTTGCTGCTTTAACGTCGGACTAGCAGGCCACACAGACGGATCTCTGGCCAGACGGGACAACTGGCATTATCTACCTTGCCTCTGCTGAAAGTTCTGTACCATTGCCTACAAACTGATTCACCTCTCCTTGCCCATTTCATTTTGTGAAGTTAACATCACAGGAAAAGCGAATCTTACACCACCAGTCTTCAGCCCGCCAGCCTCCGTGAAGGAATTCCTCAAGCAACTTTGATTCTCGACTCTGGACCTCACGTGAACCAACATTTATTTTCTCTGCGGTCTCTGTACTGTAAAACCTTCTTTTCTCTATCCCACTCTTTACTGTGTGTGTGCGCGGAGGGTGACATTGCAGACCCTCCGTTTCACAGTCTTTGAATACGTGCAATAAACTAATCTTTTGAGTTCATCCTATGTTGAGTTTGCTGTGGGGTTATTAGTAGGAATTGGATCACACAAAAACGGAGAGGTTGGGAAATATGCCACCCCCTAGTAAAAAGGAAACAAAACAAAACATCTTTGTGTTTATAGACAGGTGGGGAAAGGAAAAATTAGTGCTGTTTGAATGGATTCCCCTCCTGTACGGAACACATTTTAATCCCATCCTTTTCCAGCTGAAATTCCTTGGGTGTCCTGTCAGTCCCCATCTGGAACTATGACAGAAAGCAAGTGGAAACCCTCAGAAAAAGTGTTTTTGTTGATTGCCATAATGAGCTTTACTTCCCTATTCTCTTCATTCCTGCATTAAAGGATGGACATCTTCACAGACATTGCCAATATTGCTTCGCAATTGACCTACTAGGAGTATAGGTCAGCAGTGTCTCAAGGTTTCCTTTGTTCTCTTCACGTGCCCTGTCACAATCAAGGTAGAGGGGCCCAAATTGAAATGATTCAAGCTGGAGTATTGCAGATATGAGGTCTTGTGGCGCAGTGGTAGCTTCCCTACCTCTGGGCCTGAAACTCCAGGTTTAAGTCCCACTTCAGAAATTGATGGCCATGGAAGGTGCATGTATAACATGGCCAAAAAGGTCGATTATTACCCTGTAAATCCTTCCGCTACACCTCATGGCAGGCAGTAAGAGTGGGAGAATTTCCTGGTCAGCCATTCTGCAGAAGGCAAGGGCAAACCACTGCAGTACTTTGCCAAGAATAACCATGGCCCAATCCAATGAAAGTCCATGGTCACCAATGCCCTCTTGGACATGGTACCTGAAGAAAGAGGTGGATTGCAGATATTACTGGAGTGCTCTAAGCTAAATGTAACCAATAATAGTTTTAGAATTAACTCAGCCACAAACTCTAGACAAGGAGGCAACACAGAAGCTCAGAAAAGCAAAGTTGAACGTGCAGTTTAGGTTTAATTATTTTAAACAGTGAATGGTGGTGAATATATTAAAAATACTGTCCAGGTAAATAGTGGAGTCAAGGTGTGGCCCAGAAAGTGCACAAGAACTAATCAGATAACGAAAATGATTTGAAAGAAGCCCAGTAAGCAGCACAAGAAGGTCACATTACTCAGGCGACAAAGATGGCTGTTTAGGAGGCAAAGACCAAAATGGGATGTACATTAATGGATATTAGAAGTAATTTAAAGCAAAGTGATTAAATCAGAGGCACTGGTGGCAACTAGTAATTAAAATGTCATGAATCTCAGACACATAGCTAAGCTTGGACAAATGAAGTAAATTTAACATACAAGGGTCAAAAGGAAGAACAGGAATAGTGGAACACTAGTCAAAAAACAAAAGTAGTACAGATGATGGACTTGAACCAACACAACATAAACTGAGAATTCGCAAGTGGGAAGGTCTTGTAGCTCATTAATGTAGTGCACAACTGCCTTCTCACTCAGTCAAGGTAACTTTACCTACCAGGCATGACTACAAGGTGCCTTGCCTAGTTTACCACTTTAAATGGAATTGGTAAGTGGCCCAGGTCATACAGGAATCCAGAGGTAATTTGTTGGCTGCAGACTGGTACAATATCAGGTTGCTCAGGGTGCACATAGTGAGTAGCAAGGTGGGCCGAATGGGAGAGGGGTTTAGGAAATGCAGAAAGATGGGAAAAGCCTGCTTTAAAGTTTTTCATGAAGCGGAAAAAGAGCTAATCAGTTAGAGACCCATGAAATTGTTTCTTTCCAGACTTGATTCTTGTAAGTGATGCAGAACCTAGCCACAGAATAGATGCAGCTAAATTTCTATGCAATAGTAACCACAGCAAAAATAACATTCAAATGAATTTGAGAAATACTAAAACATGCAATGCAGCCAAATCATCAGTCAAGTGTATGTACCTCATTCATGGAATATGTATATCCAAATCCTCAGGTTCAACTTCTCCCACCATTCAAGATAGGAACAGTGAGAATTCCCAACACTGCCCTCTGGAACATCCCAGTCAGCACTTCTGTCATCCTAACATCACTCTGTAAACAAGCTTCACTTGCTTCTTGCACTCAGCCAATTTCTTCTCCATTCCCAAGTTTTACTCTGAATCCTGTAGCAGTCCTCAATTTTACTCCTGATAAATAAATGTATTAATTAATGAGAGACTGGTGGTTCTATGCTTGGCTGGGTCTGTTTTGTCAACCATTGCGTCTCTTCCTGTCCTACACAGTCCTATGTTCTGAAGTTTGGATTTGTTTACCTTATGGCCACATGAGCTATATCCGAAATTGTTCCGGAAAGCTAGCTGCCTAAATTCTCCATTAAGTTGGCAAAGTTCCTTTTAAATCATGCATATGAACTAAAGCATGATGCTGGTCTTAAATTTAACCCAGTACAATTAAGCATTTGAAAGTAGGGGTAAGTTGATAATGATGATGAAGGTGATGGTGAGGATAAGTCCTAAACCACTGCAGACTGGCTCATAGTCTACCTCCAGAGCGATAATCATGTTCCTTCCAAAATGCAGTCATAAATGTCAAGCTGTAAAATTACACATTTTTTAATTCATTTATGGGATGTGGGCTTCGCTGGCTAGGCCAGCATTTATTGCCCATCCCTAATTGCCCTTGATAAGATGGTGGTGAGCTGCCTTCTTGAACTGCTGCAGCCCCATGTGGTGTAGGTACACCCACAGCATTGTTAGGAAGGGAGTTCTAGGATTTTGACCCAGCGACAGTGAAGGAATGGTGATATATTTCCAAGTAAGGATGGTGAGTGGCTTGGAGGGGAACTTCCAGGTGGTGGTGTTCCCATCTATCTGCTGCCCTTGTCCTTCTAGATGGCAGCAGTTGTGGGTTTGGAAGGTGCTGTCTAAGGAGGCTTGGTGAGTTCCTGCAGTGCATGTTGTAGATGGTATATACTGCTGCTACTGTTCATCGGTGGCGGAGGGAGTGAATGTTTGTAGAAGGCGTACCAACCAAGCGGGCTGCTTTGTCCTGGATGGTGTCAAGCTTCCTCAGTGTTGTGAGAGCTGCACTCATCCAGGCAAGTGGGGAGTATTCCATCACATTCCTGACTTATGCCTTGTGGATGGCAGACAGGCTTTGGGGAGTGAGGAGGTGAGTTACTCCCTGCAGGATTCCTAGCCTCTGACTTGCTCTTGTAGCCACAGTATTTATATGGCTAGACCAGTTCAGTTTCTGGTCAATGGTAACCCCCAGGACGTTGATAGTGGGGTGATTCAGCGATGGTAATGCCATTGAATATCAACGACGATGGTTAGATCCTCTCTTGTCCGGCCAATTACCGCCCCATCAGTCTACTCTCGATCATCAGTAAAGTGATGGAAGGGGTCATCAACAGTTCTATCAAGCAGCACTTGCTTAGCAATAATTTGCCTAACACTTGTGTGGTGTGAATGTTACTTGCCACTTGGCAGCCCAAGTCTGGATATTGTCCAGGTCTTGCTGTATTTGTTGTATGGACTGCTTCAGTATCTGAGGAGTCGCAAAAGGTGCTGAACTTTGTGCAATCATCAGTGAACATCACCACTTCTGACCTTATGATGGAAGGAAGGTTATTGATGAAGCAGCTGAAGATGGCTGGGCCGAGGACACTACACTGAGGAACTCCTGCAGTGATGTCCTGAACTGAGATGACTGACCTCCAACAACCATAACCATCTTCCTTTGTACTAGGTATGACTCCAACCAGTGGAGAGTTTTCCCCTGATTCCCACTGACTCCAGTTTTGCTGGGGCTCCTTGATGCCACACTTGGTCAAATGCTGCCTTGCTGTCAAGGGCAGTCACTCTCACCTCAGCTCAGGAGTTCAGTTCTATTGTCCACTTAGAACCAGGGCTGTAATGAGGTCAGAAGCTGAGTGACCCTGGCTGAACCCAAACTGAGAGTCAGTGATCAAGTTATTGCTAAGCAAGTGCCGCTTGATAGCACTGTTGATGACCCCTTCCATCATTTTACTGATGATTGAGAGTAGACTGATGAGGCGGTAATTGGCCGGGTTGGAATTGTCCTGCTTTTTGTGGACAGGACATACCTGGGCAATTTTCCACATTGCCAGATAGATGCCAGTGTTGTAGCTGTACTGGAGCAGCTTGGTTAGGACCACAGCAAATTTGGGAGCAAAAGTCTTCAGCACAATTTCCAGAATATTGTCAGGGCCCATAACCTTTGTAGTATACAGTGCCTTCAGCTGTTGCTTGATATCACATGGAGTGAATCAAATTGGCTGAAGACTGGCATCTGTGATGCTGGGGACCCTCGGACGAAGCCGAGATGGATTATCCATTTGGCACTTCTGGCTGAAGATTGCTGCAAATGTTCAGCCTTACCTTTTGCACTGGGCTCCTCCGTCATGGCAGAGGGGGATATTTGTGGAGCATCCTCCTCCAGTGAGTTGTTTAATTGTCCATCACCATTCACGACTGGATGTGGCAGGACTGCAGAGCTGAGATCTGATCCGTCGGTTGTTGAATTGCTTAGCTCTGTCTATCACTTGCTGCTTATGCTGTTTAGCACACAAGTAGTCCGGTGTTGTAGCTTCACCAAATTGACACATCAGTTTTAGGTATGCCTGGTGTTGCTCTTGGCATGCCCTGCTGCACTCTTCACTGAACCAGGGTTGATCCCCTGTCTCAGTGGTAATGATAGAGTGGAGAATATGCCAGGCTATGAGGTTACAGATTGTGTTCAAGTACAATTCTGCTGCTGCTGATGGCCCACAGCACTTCATTGATGGCCAGTCTTGAGTTGCTAGATATATTCAAAATCTATCCCATTTAGCACAGTGATAGTGCCACACAAAATGATGGAGGGTATCCTCAATTTGAAGGCGGGACTTTGTCTCCACAAGGACTGTGCTGTGGTCTATCCTACCGATACTGTCATGGACAGATGCATCTGCGGCAGGCAGATTGGTGAGGATGAGGTTATTCAGCAAATTTCAGATTAGAAAATTATCCCACAAATAGATCCTAAGACCATAAGATAAATGAGCAGAAATAAGCCATTCGGCCCATCGAGTCTGTTCTGCCATTCAATGATATCATGGCTGATCTGATAATCCTCAACCCCACTTTCCTGCCTTTTCCCCATAACCCTTGATTCCCTTACTGATTAAAAATCTGTCTATCTCAGCCTTACTTAATGACCCAGCCTCTACAGCCCTCCGCGGTAAAGAATTCCACAGATTCACTACCCTCAGAAGAAATTCCTCCTCATCTCTGTCTTAAATTGGCGACCCCTCATTCTGAGATTATGCTTTCTGGTCCTAGACTCTCCCACAAGAGGGAACGACCTCTCAGTATCTACCTGTCAAGCCCCCTAAGAATCTTATATGTTTCAATAAGGTCGCCTCTCATTCTTCTAAACTCCAATGAGTAGAGGCCCAACCTACTCAACCTCTCCTCATAAGAAAATCCCTCCACACCTGGGATCAACCTAGTGAACCTTCTCTGGACTGTCTCCAATGCCAGTACATCTTTCCTTAGATAAGGGGACCAAAACTGTTCACAGTATTCTAGGTGTGGTCTAACTAGTCCCTTGTATAGTTTTAGCAAGACTTTCCTATTTTTATACTCCATTCCCTTTGAAATAAAGGCCAATATTCCATTTGCCTTCCCTATTACTTGCTGAACTTGTATGTTAGCTTTTTGGGATTCTTGCACAAAAACTCCCAAATTCCTCTGTGCTGCAGCCTTCTGCAGTCTTTCGCCATTTAAATAATATTCAGCTCCTCTATTCTTCCTGCCAAAATGCATAACCTCACATATTCCCCCATTATATTCCATCTGCCAAGCTTTTGTTCACTCACTTAACCTGTCCATATACCTCTGTTGACTCTTTGTATCATCCTCACCACTTGCCTTCCCACCTCTTTTTGTGTCATCTACAAACTTGTGTCAAGTATGTTTTTCCCTCTGGTTGGTTCCTTCACCACCTGCCGCAGACCCAGTCTAGCAGTTATGTGTTTCAGGGCTCGGCCAGCTTGGTCAGTAGTGGTGCTACCGAGCCACTCTTGGTGATGGACATTGAAGTCCCCCACCCAGAGTACATTCTGTGCCCTTGCCACCCTCAGTGCTTCCTCCAAGTGCTGTTCAACATAGAGGAGCACTGATTCATCAGCTGAGGGATGGGGGCATTGGGTACATGGTAATCAACAGGAGGCTTCCTTGCCCATGTTTGACCTGATACCATGAGACTTCATGAGGGCCAGAGTCGATGTTAAGGACTCCAAAGGAAACTCTCTCTCGACTGAATATCACTGTGCCTCCACCTCTGCTGGGTCTGCCCTGCCAGTGGGACAGGATATATCCAGGGATAGTGATGGCGGTGTCTGGGATATTGGCCAGGATTTTCTGACCCCGTCACAGACGGGACCTGCCGTGGACGAGGCGGTGCCCCAGCCAGAAGTCCATTGACTTGTGGCAGGATCAGAAGGTGCATAAAATCCTGCCCATTATCCTGTGAGTATGACTATGTCAGGCTGTTGCTTGACTAGTCTGTGAAACAGCTCTCCCAATTTTGGCACAAGCCCCAGATGTTGGTAACGAGGACTTTGCAGGGTCGACAGGGCTGGGTTTGCTGTTGTTGTTTCTGGTGCCTAGGTCAAAGCCGGGAGGTCTGTCTTGTTTCATTCCTTTTTTGAGACTTTGTAGCGGTTTGATACAACTGAGTGACTTGCTAGGCCATTTCAGAGGGCATTTAAGAGTCAACCACATTACTGCAGATCTGGAGTCACATGTAGGCCAGGCCAGGCCAGGTGAGGATGGCAGATTTCCTTCCCTAAAGGACATTAGTGAATCAGATGGGTTTTTACAACAATCAACAATGGTTTCATGATCGTCATTAGACTTTTAGTTCCAGATTTTTATTAAATTCAAATACTGTCACCTGCCATGGTGGGATTCAAACCCTGGGTCTCTGGATTACTAGTCCAGTGACAACACCACTATGCCACCACAAAAACATCATGGTGGGTATAAAATTATAATGTTGAAGACAAGCATGGATTTGTATGTCGCACCTTTCACAGACTCTGGTCTCAAAGTGCTTCACAGCCAATGAAGTGTTTTTGAAGTATAGTCACAATTGTAAAGCCAGGAAAGATATATACATGTGAAATCTTAAGAAAAAATGGAATTAAATAAGAAATATTTTTCTCTGGCTAGCCATAGTACAGGAACACTGTCCCATGCTATAGCTGATTAATGGAGGAGATCGCCGCTACAATCATTTTTCAGTTACCCAGCTCTAAAAGTAACGCTAATTAGAATATGACAACATGGTTTCACTTAATTTGATCATGTTTTCCTTCGAGAAACATTCAAGATGAGCCATAGTGCAATAAACTGATTGTAAACCAAATTGATCACATTTTGCAGTGAGTACAAATAGACCTCTAATGGAGATCTGGATTGCACTGTCCATTTAAAAAGAGCTGCAAATACTTGCCCCTGACAGATGGTGACAATAAAATGTTATTTAACTGGAAGTGTATTTCTTCCCTTTACCAAGAAAAGGAATAGGGTAGGAGTTGACAGTAAATTACATTATCAGCTTTTGAAAGAATTCAAAAAGACTTCCAAACTACTAGCAAGCAGGAATGAAACATACCAAAAATTCAAACTCAGCCTGAGTCATGTGGACAGGAAACAGCCATACAAACAAATTTCAGAAAGGGATAGGAAGAACAAATGAATAAAAATAGAATTATCTTTACAACTATTCCATATTCCAAGGCTCACCTGATATGCATTATAGATTTCTGAGCTGTACAAAAGTTGCAGCAAGGTGAATTAAAAACTTAAGTACTGAGCTAAGTGAAATCCTGCTGCTAACAATTTGAAGGTCACCATAATTTTCATAGGACATGACATGTTTCATTTTGCATGCTTTGAAAACAGATGATTGCTTTGAAAATGTATTTTTATATTTGCGCTTCCTCCTAACTATCTTTTCTGAGTTTTCTGTGGTGCAACAGGGAGGGCTACAAGCGAAAGGTCAAGAGTATTTCCTCACTTCCATAGATGTAAAAGGCATAAGTGACAAAGCTGTGGTAATTTGCACTTTCATGTGCCAAGTGTATTGTCAAAGACAAGAGCAAGGATTTGAGAACAGAACAATTATGAATTTGGCAATACAGAATTTGAGCATGATACTGTTCATACAGTATACTTTTTATAATTTCTTGCGAGCTATCCTGATGAGTGCAAGACGAAAAGCTTTAATGGCTTGTCTCTTTTTTCAGCAATTAGGAATTTCTATCCTATGACCTGCTCTGCTAGCCACAGTATTTTAAGGCTAGTCCACTTCAGTTTCTGGTCAATGGTAACTCCTAGGATGTTGATAGTGGGGGATTCAGTGATAGTAATGCCATTGAATGTCAAGGGAAGGTTGTTGGAGAAGGTCATTGACTGACACTTGTGTGGCACCAATATTATTTGCTACTTATCAGCTCAAGCCTAAACGTTGTCCAGGCCTTGCTGTATTTGGACATGGACTGTTTCAGTATCTAAGGAGTCGCGAATGTTGCTGAACATTGTACAATCAACAGCTAACATCCCAGCTTCTGACCTTATGATGGAAGGAAGGTCTTCGATAAAGCAGCTGAAGATGGTTGGGCCTAAGACACTACTCTGAGGAACTTCTGCGGTGATGTCCTAGGACTGAGATGATTGACCTCCAACAAGCACAACCATCTTCCTTTGTGCTAGGTATGATTCCAACCAGCAGAGAGTTTCCCCTCTGATTCCTACGGAGTTCAGTTTTTCCCTGGTGCCTTGATGTCACACTCAGTCAAACGTAGCCTTGATGTTAAGGACAGTCGCTCTCACCTCATCTCTGGAGTTCAACTCTTTTGTCCATGTCTGAACCAAGGTTATAATGAGTTCAGGAGCTGAGTGGCCCCGGTGGAACCCAAACTGAGTGTCAGTGATCAGGTTATTACTGGGTAAGTGCCACTTGATAGCACTGTCACCAGCCCCTTTCATCACTTTGCTAATGATCAAGAGTAGGCTGATGGGGTGGTAATTAGCCAGGTTGGATTTCTCTTGCTTTTTGCATACAGGACATATCTGAGCAATTTTTTAAATTGCCAGACAGATGCCAGTGTTGTAGCTGTAATAGAACAGCTTGGCTAGAAGCACAGCAAGTTATGGAGCACAAGTCTTCAGTACTATTACAGGAATGTTGTCAAGGTCCATAGCCTTTGCAATATCCAGTGCTTTCAGCTGTTTCATGATATCACATAGAATGAAGCAAATTGGCTGAAGACTGGCGTCTGTGATACACCTTACAGCTGCAATTTTCTCCAATAAGTCACAGTTTAGACCTTGGTATCATTTTGTTTGTGAAGTGAATGGTGGCAGATTGGAAATGGTTGGCTCTTGTGTCGGTCCATGCATCAATGCACAACCCTCACATTCAGTATAAATCAAAGCATTGATGACAAAGAGACATCTTGTGTCGAAGCTTTTCATCTTGCACTCATCATGACAATTTGCAAGAAAATACCAATATCAGGGGAAACAACATTTTTACATTTTTATGCTGTATGAGAAGAGAGTGCTTATAGGTTGGCAAGTGGATCTGATTGGTAATGGTGTTGCCATGGACAATGAACCAGTTGATGGTGGCTGACAGTTAACTGCCAAGCATTGTTTGATATTTAAAACAGTCAGCTTAACTCTGATTAGTGGCGAATACCACTCAAGTTGCTACTGCATAGCAGCAATGTGAAACAGCTAGCTTCACATGTTACTCTAATATTTTTGAGATACCTTGCCCTTCCAAGGTAGCCTGAGGTAGGCTGGGCACTTCTCAGGGCTGAAAGTGATGGTCTTAAGCCCATTCATGAGCTTGCGTGATACGCAGTGTGAAATGATCTGATCAGGGTAGCCATTATCCCGAAAGCTGCCTTTGATGTGCTCTATACTGCCTATCACACAAATGAGTAATGTGGTTTATGAATTTCAGTGCCAGTGTGATGCTAGGTATGTAGGCTCTATGTCCCGAAGACTGGCAAATTGTGTCAAACAGTATGTCCTTTCCGCTGTTCACAAAGGGCTGGGTACAGACCGCACCCAAATAGCCCGTGCTTGCAAAATTCAAAACAGAGTGTCCAACAGTAGATGTGATTCCGTGATTGGACAACATTTTCTAAATAACTCTCAATGTGCTAAGAATTACATTGACTGCCAATTTAAGATCGTCAGTCAGGTTCACAGTGTAGCGCGTTTACATGTACTGGAAGCTAGATATATTAATGCACAGGGCCCTGTTCTTTGCAGACAGAAAGAACATGTACACACATTGTGCCTGTTTCAGCTAAACAAAATAAGTGACAGCCATTCGCTGGTTCATTCCCCAGGGCAATGTCTTGACCAATCAGAGTCAAGCTGCCTGGTTCAAATTTCAAACAATGCTTAGTAGTTAACTAGTCACCATCAACTGGTTCATTCTCCATGGCAACGCCTCTACCAGAGTCCACTTGCCAACCAATCAGAGCTCTCTTCCCATACAGAATAAATGTGTTGTTTTCCCCTGACATTGGCATTTTCTTGCAAATTGTCCTGATGAGTGCAAAACAAAAAGCTTTGACAAAAAAAAACTCCTTTTTCAGCAATGCTCATGTACTGTATTACCAAACGACAGTATATCAAAGCCTTTAATTCAAATATAAAACACATTTCTAAAGTTATTTAACAATAGCACATCAGATATATGACAGTATATTGTTTTCCACCGACTTTAACATTTTTTCATCTGTGTGTACCTTCACATCACACTTGGATGAAGCTTTACGTCCTATTTTTGGGCAGTAATGACATTCAAAACATCCAGTTGCTTGGGCAATGACAAGTCTTGATGTTTTCTTTTGTTCAGCCATGTTGAAATCTGACTTCATTTCCTCTCTCACCCACACAACACTGACAGACATTAGCAATGAATGGATACCAGATCCATCTGTTTTTAGGCATGTTGGCAAGCAAGCCCAGGATTGCGAGGTGAAAGCCTCAGGTTCAAAGATGAAAGGTCCCATTGAAGCAGGATTTCTGTATGCATATAAGCAGGAATTGCAATTAATTAATAAAGCAAACCATCTACGAGGGGAAGCAAAGAGGAAGAAAAGTGTGCCACTCGAATTGCCTGCATTAAAATCGGAATTGCAATTAAGTGAGTTGGAAATAAGCACGGACAACAGTACTTCAAGATATATTCCATGTTTCTGTATGCTTGTGGAACTGGATAGAAGAAGTAAAAACTTACAAGCAGTCTTTACTTATAGATATAATAGCCTGAAAAATGTGCATATTTTGAAAACATGTAAATGGCATGTTGGCTTTTCTTGCAAAGGAATTGGAGTACAAGAATAAAGAAGTCTTGCTAGAGCTGTACAGGGCTTTTGTGGGACCACACCTGGAATCCTGTGTGCAGTTTTGATCTAAGGAAGAATATTTAAGGAAGCATATACTTTCCTTAGAGGCGGTACAGCAAAGGTTCACTAGATAGATTCCTGGAATAAAATGATTCTCCTGTGTTGAGAGACTGAGTGAAAATTGGGCCTATACTCTCTGGAGTTTAGAAGAATGAGAGGTGATCTCATTGAAACAAAAAGGATTCCGAGGGGGATTGACAGGATTGACACTGGGAAGTTGTTTCCGCTGGCTGGGGAAACTAGAACACGGCAGCACAGTCTCAGGATGAGGGGCTGATCATTTAAAGATGAGATGAGGAGAAACTTCTTCACTCAAAGGGTTGTGAATCTTTGGAATTCTCTATCCCAGATGGTTGTGGATGCCCCATCATTGGATATATTTAAGGGCTGAGATAAACAGATCTTTGGTCACTCAGGGAATCAAGGGATATGGGGAGAAGGCATGAAGCTGGAGTTGAAGCAGAATGGTGGAACAGGCTCAAGGAGCCATGTCTACTCCTGCGCCGATTCCTTACTTTCCTAAAACTATAAATATTTAGCACTTAAAAAGTTGATACTAGTTTTATCCAGTCCCTCAATAAATAAGCTGCAAGGATATTTTGCACATCACAACTTGTGCTTCAGGTTTAGACTGAACTATGCAATTACCTCATCGATAATAGCATGCTCTTACAGACAAATGTGTACAATGTCATACCTAGAAATATCCTTATTTATCCACCATTCCTTCTGTCACCATATCAATTACTATATACCTATTTTGCCCCCCAGCACACTTGCTCTGTTCCACAAATTATGATACACTTCTATAACTCTTATGTTTCCACGGGTCTCCAAAGGCCTTTAAAACAGCACACACTTTAGTTCAGAGAGGCTTGGGCAATTTTTAATGTGTTGACATGTGAGTTAACCTTACACAAGGAAAATATGCTGTGGGGACTTTAAAACCATAGCTACACATAGCAAATGTGATATCTAATTTTCAGAAAATTTGAAGGCTTTATTTAGCAAACTTTTCTTGCTTTCACTCAGAAGCATATTGCAAGGCAGCAAGACACCCAGGGTTTTACATGGCATCCCAAATCACGCAAGTAAAATTCATGCGGTTGGTAACTATCATCCAAATCTGAGGAAGCCTTCTTCCCCTTTTCCACTCTTGTCTTCCTTCTTGTGTAAGCCTAGGCCTGGAATTTCAACAGGCTGTTCAACAATGGGGCACTTCCAGCTGAACCAAGATCTGTCCTCCCTCAATACCTAGAAATGTGTAGATTTCAGTAGGTCACTGAACTGCCATCAGCAGCAGAACCCCTGTTGAATGTTTGCCATCCCTCACCCAGGGGACCAAAATACTTCCCCCTTAACCCCATTGAGATCCGATTGCTCAGTACTGATTAAGGCTCAGCCTGGGTCCTGCCAGGTTCTGTATGCCCCAGCATCTCATCATGCAATAGTGAGCCAAGGATTACCCTTCACAGTGGAGGAACAATACCAGATCATCCTCACATACCATTAGAGGGCCAAATTGGTTCAAAAATCCAGAACTGACCAGAAATTTCAAGAATATGTAACATGACTACTTATGAAGTTTGATTCACATACTTGTACCAGGAAACACAGTGGCAGGTATTGATGCCAGGCAGATGCATGATGCTTCCACACTGGGTGAGATGGAATACTAAAGGGTTAGTCATTCTGGAGTACACTTGTGAAAGCCTTATCAACTGGTTCAATAGGACTGAACCTGGGGCCTGAAAACAATTCACCTGACAATTCATCCTGGTTGGGTGACAGTGCTGGGATATGGGAGGCAAACAAAAAAAAAAGAGATGCTTAGCAAATCTGAAAAAAAATCATAAGATAAAGAAACATCAGACAAGGAGCTGACAGCTGCAATTCAATCACAATGTCATGTGATGTTCATAAACTAGTAAAGCTTTCATCTCTATGTCATCAGCACCACAATGAAGTTATAATCTTATAACTCCCTCCCAAACATCCATTACTCTCAACGTCCAATATTTTTTCTTGTAAAACTCAATCAGTTGAGCAGATAGAATTATCAGAGTTGTACCAGTCTTCCACAGTCAACAAAGGGTGTACTGGATCTAACCAGACTGTGGTTCTTTGGTATCTAGACAATTATTGTTGCACTATAATTGAACAATGGCAAATATTTGAGCTCTCTACAAATTGATTATATGGCCCTGTTTGAAACAGCAAGATGAGTATATGATCAGTTGGGTTTATAGTGCTTACCCAACAAAATTCTCCTCTATTTTACAGGGCAGGATTTTCGGGTGGTCGGGTGAACGCGGTGGGCGGGCCTGGGAGCGGCCAGGAAACGGTCCAGGAAACGGTCCGCCACCCGCGATCAGCTCCCAGCCGCAATTTCACGCTGGCTGACTAATTAACATCCAGCCAGCGTGAAAGGCGCTCTGAGAAGCTCGGCGCTGCCGGGGTGGGGGCAGGAGGAGTGCGAGCACAAAAATCTGCGCATGCGCTGAAAGCTCCCTGAAGGCAGGGAGCTGCCTCAGGGAGCTGAAGAACATTAAAATCAAAAATAAAGATTATGAAAATGTGCAAAACATGTCCCTACATACGAATCACTGACATGAACATAAATGTTAAAAAATTTGTGTCAAATCTTTTGTTTTTTTTTAAATTAATGCTGGAAACCTCATCCTGTCCATGGATGAGGTTTCCTAAAAAATCCAAAGGCTGCCTGGCCGATTCGCCCGCCCACTAACCGTAAGGTCGTAAGGGCAGCGAAAAATAGGTTTAAATTAATTGATTAAGGGCCTTAATAGGCCTCCTAATTGTCGGAGGACGCGCTGCCGACTCTCGCGCGTGGCCACTGACCAAAATATCACGCGCGTGCGCAATGACATCAGGACACTCACCCGACATCATTGCATGCTATTTTACGCCCGATCGGGTTGGGCGTGCGCCCGCCCGCGGGATGTAAAATCCTGCCTATAGTTTCACTTTGAAATGATCTTAACCCATCCCAGCTTGATTTATTAGCAGGTACAAGACTGCAACCTGACCCTCATTCTGCATTAATCATATTAAATCTCACTCCACTTAGTTCATGCAAGGAGCCAATGGCATGATATGGGCTCAGCATTTGACTTTGTTTGCTTTGTTCAAACATCTGCCTCTTTATAATACAGGCTAGCTCCATAAAGAAGAGATATAAAAATGAACAGTACTCTCAGCTTCCCATCCTCAGTTTTCTTCCTCTACAGTAATGTGCTCTGTTCCTAGAAAGCAAATGTCACAAAACAGAGCAGTTTGTTATCTGCTCATGTACATACAGGACATGAGCATTGTATACATATACAACACGTAAACACATACATGCTTTTACTAAAAAAAGTCTATATTTATTTTGCAGCAAATCAAACTGGAGAAACAAGGAGAAACAAAACTGCTAACAACAAGCAAGCCAACAACAGGAGGCTAAAAGTATGATTGACCGCTTTTCAAAGACTAATTAGGTTCCATTCTCAATTAGATATAGAGTACTAAGAAAAGCTTTGCTAACTGGATGTAAGGAAAAGGGAAATGTTACAATGGGTTGCATGCGAGTGACATTGTGGGGACGTCCTGTTATTGAAGCAGTGCAGAAGAAGTTTTACATTGCACCTAATCTATGTTGCATTTGACCTGGGAGTGCTCAATTCCCACAGTATATAAGAAAATGGGGAAAAACAAAAAAAAAATGCAATATAATGAATTGTCACAAGCTGTATTTATTAGCCGAATCCACAGGTAAGTGCCGAAGTTCATAAATTCAATTTGATTCTTAGAAATGATTGACAATTTTTATTTATGGGTGCACCTTCTTGGCGCTTTCTGATTTTGCGTCATGTTGTGGAAACAGCTGAGACCCTAGAAAATGCAGTTATGAGCACCGAGTATTTATTTCTCAATCTAATGGGATTTTGGCCTAATCTGCTTTTCCCAATAGCTGCTTCTCATTTCTGAGAGCAATTGTGCCCTCTATCAGCAACACTCCATATAATCTAAACAAACCATCCTGCTGTCCCATCATTCCCTGCAGGAGAATTTGCTTGGGTTCACTGTGCCATCTTCACAGCATCATCTTTACCATTGCTAGGATAAATTAGGAGAGTCTGCACAAAATATGAACTTCTGAGAGGCATTTATTTTCATATGCCGCTGGTATTGTGCACTCACAGGTCAAACGCAAGATAGGTTAGGTGCAATATAAAGCTCCTTCTGCACTGCTTCATTAATAAAGCACTTATTTAAAATATTAAGCATAGTAGTATATGTAACAGCGGGTGAAAATGGCAAGCATTGTTCCTGATCGGTTTCCTCGTACCAGGATATTGTAGCCACACGAATGTTGTTCCTAGGACCGTGGAAAGAAAATTACAGTGTAGGATTTCTTAGCAAAAAACTACTCTTAACCATGTCACCCCTCCTGGGACTTACTCCAAGTGCTCATCTGGGGGTAGTCATGAGTCATCTTGAGGGTAACATGATGAACCTATACAGTCCTGCAACATCCAATAGCAAGGCATCATAATAAGTGCAACTACTGTCATTTGTACCAATCGCAAAAAATGACCTCTTGGGTTAACTGATAAATGAAAAGACAGACACATAACTTTTCAGTAATGCACTTGCCTCCAATATTTTCCAAAACTTGACTGATTGTAACACATGACGCAGTGTGATTCAGGGTAGACTGAGTTGTAGGGGAAAATGGGGTATACACTGCATGTAGGAAACATATGCAAGTAAACTTACGCATGCAGGTTCTATCAGTTAGATCAAGCAATAGCATTTAAATCATGGACGAAAAGGACATCTTAGAGTCAGGCAGTTACTATGTAAATTATACAAGATGCCTGGTTGGACAGGTCCTTATTTTTCAAGAGTTATCTCAGGTTCCATGAAGATACAACTTTCCAAGGCTCCTTTTTCACCAGGAAACTGATTTCGTTAATGAATTTGTCTATAACTGCCCCTCCCTGAAACCCCCAAAAAATTAACATCAGGGATCAACCAAAAGCAGCAACTGGAAGGCCTTACAGCTGGAGAAAAGCCAGCGCTTGCTGAAAACGTGCAGGAAAAATGGATGCCATGCCAAAGAAAAGAATGTTATGAAGGGTGACCTAAAGATTAGTCCAAAAAACAGGTGTTTTAGGAATATCTTAAAGATAAGTGAAGTAGAGAGACAGAAGGGAGAATAGGGAAGAATTTTCAGAGTCTCGGCCTATACAGCTAAAATCAAGGCATTCAATAATGGAACAAAGGGACAAGGCATGCAGGAGTCCAATTCAGACAAATAAAACATTTCAGAAGATGGAGCAGATGAGACATTGGAGAAGATGACAAAAGCACAGCCCTGGATAGATATAAACAAAAGAATAGGAATTTTAAATCTGAGCCACTGAATCAGACCACAAACCAATATAAATACAGTAGAATCCTCTTCAGTCACTTTAAGAAATTTGTTGAGTTATGCTCTGATGAAAAATCTCTGATATTCTTTTTAATCAGCTCTCAAAGTCTTTTACATTTTTTTTTGTCCTGCCACTCAGCACGGCTTTGTTCAATTCCTTCCAAACAAGAACCAGAGCTTCTTCATTTTGAAGTTTTAATTTGCGTTCTAGGACTCGAACACAACCCCACCCATGGAGACCAATAACTTTAAAAAAAGAAATTAATCTATTTACTCGATCAAATCACCTATGATTTTGAACATCTCTATCAAATCTCCTCTTAATCTTCTCTGCTCTATGGTACCATTCTAGTAAATCCCTTCTGCACTCTCTTTAGGGCATTGATATTCTTCCTAAAGTGTGGTGTCTAGAATTGGATATAATATTCCAGCTGAAGCCTAACCAGTGAGGGGCCGAATGGCCTACTCCTGCACCTAATTCCTATGTTTGTATGTCTGTTTAAATGATCAGATAACTTCTTGCTTTTGTACTCTCAGGGCCGAATCTTCCTCTGGGCTCAGGAAAATCCAACCTCTGCACTTACACAGATCGCAAACTGCACACTCGACCTGTGTGCGACTTCACATGCCATTTTATCTTTTCATACTGGATTTGGATTCGCAGTGCAGCTTACAAGCTGCAGATCAGTACGGGAGGAGTATGGGTACAGAGGAAGGCTAGTTAGAAGGCCCACCTCGGTTCTTCAACACAGTATCCCAGCTCCCAACAGTTTTAACGGCTCACTAAGCCTCACCCTTTACCTCCCTCACCCTCCCAACCACTCCCATGCCAGCCCATCCCCTCAGATCATCCAAACTACACCATGCCACCCCTATGCCCTCCACGTATCCTCCAGGCCCTCCCAAATTCTCCCATGCCATATCTATGCCCTCCAGGTATCCTCCACAGCCATTCACCCAGCATGTACTATGTGCAGTCCTCAGATTCCATGCAATATCAAGGGAAGTATTTTATATTCCTTGGGAAAAAAGAACCTCTCACCATCTAATAAAAGCCACCATATTATTGATAATGAGGGAAAAATGTATTTTGCCATGTGTAAAAAAAATCCTTGAAACAATTGTGACCCTATTAGCTTGTGTCAACAATCACATCAAAGGCATGATCTGTTATTACAAGTTCTTGAAACTGTCATTCATTCTTAGCTGAATGGAACACCTACTGTGCTGAAACCCATTAGCACTTGAAACTCAGTCAAGCATTGATTATGGCTATAACTATCCAAACAATAGACTCCTCTCTGGGAAGGAAAGAACGGGTGCTCATTTGAATTTCAAACCAGAGTGCCTGTAAATCAATGTAGAGAAGCAGATGGTTAGATTTTTTCAAGTATCAAAATCAGGCTTTTATCAGCTTGAGCCATTTAAACCAGAGTAGAAAAGATGACAGCATAGGGTGACGGGACATTTTGGAACATTTTTTACTGCATTATTGTGCTCTTGCCATTGGAAAAGCACCATAATGCATATGAACAAATATACAAGGCTGATCAATGTAAAGGTCAATGCACCTATGATGAATCATTGCATTAAAAACACACCTACATTACAATACAGCACCTATTGGTGGCATTTGAAGGTATGAAAACACCTTATCCTCAGCTGGTTTTCCATTTTCTTCACAAACTCGCAAACCTGGCATGCTTTTAATGGGCTTCCAAAACCCCGCACCACCCACGTGAAAATGGTATGCAGGAGGAAATCCAATTTTCGACCCCCATTTAACATGGAGAACGTGACCTCGGTGGGGGTGAATGCTAATTTTGCACACTATAAATTCCAAATCTGCAAAAAGACCAGAGGAAAATGGCAGGAGGCCAGGAATGTGGTGGAAAATCAGATTTCCTCCAAATGAAATGTGTGGCCATTCGTACCATGAAATGTGCCTTCTGATACCTGACAAAAATCCAGTCTATTACTAAAATCAAGGATCCCACCTACTTTCTTTAACAGCCTTCTCCACTTGTCTTGCCCCTTCAAAGATATGTGTTCATTAGTTCCCAATCCCTCGCTCTCTCAGCACTCACTTTGTAATTGTACATACCCTCTAGTTACAAATTTAGTTGCTGAGAGTTTAGTTAGGCTTCAGTTTCTATCTCCTTGAAAGAGGTGCCTTCCCAGGAGTCTGTTCAAAGCAAGGATTTTGCCACTTTTGGAACTACAGTGACAGTATATAACTAAACTGTCATCTTAAGCAGGTATTAACAATTCTGCAATGCGTTAATTATGTTGTTGCTTTCAATTAGCCTTGTATATAAGTTGGACTGTATTTAGAGCACTTCGTAGCATCTAAAAATAAAAGATGTCACATTCATACAGCAACTCCCAAAGCCCCAGGACACCTGTAAGCTATAAAAGAGCCTATGGATTTCTTTTGAAGTTTGGCCAAAGTTATTCCATAGACTGACTCCATGGTTAGCCTTTCAGACAGCAAGGTCCCACAAACAGCAATGAGGTGAATAACCAGTTAATGGTGCTGGATTGGAAACAAGAACTGTATTCAAGGTGTGTTCTAACCAGATCATTATTATACAGTTTGGCTATTAATTTCTCTGACCTATATTCTACTGTTTGGCTAGAGAGGATATATTTTCATGCTCTTATGACTGACATTCCAATATGCCTTTCACAACCAATTAAGTACTTTGCTGCTGCAATGCACACAGGGACATAGGAATTGGTTGGTGAAAAAGAGACCATTAGCCACCATTTCACCTTCTATCTCCCGGCAGTCACATGATGCACGGAGGGAAATTTGGCCCCCAATCTGCATGCAACAAGGTCCAAAAGCAGCAATGAGATAAATAACCAGATGATTTGTATTAATAATATTAATCGAGGGTTAAATGTTGGCTATGGAACTGGGAGAAGTCCCAGTCTTCATTGAGTAATGCCTTGGGATCTTTTACATTTACCTAAAGAGATTGATAAGACCTCTGTTTAACACCGTACTCAGCATTTCCAACAGTTCAGTACTTCCTTGGTATTACACTGAAGTGTCAGCTTAGAATATGTGCTCGAGTCCTTGAATGGGATTTCTGACTCTGCATCACATGGGGAGAAATGCTAGGTGCTATCACTGAGGCAAGATAAATATTTGTGTGTGTGTTATTGCCTCCAAGTTACATTTATGAATAACTTTCCCCTTGTGAAACTTCTTAAATGCGGGGAGGAAAGTCCATGAAGGCCAGCAATATAAAAATTGCACAATTGGGTTCAACTTTCAGCCCTTCTGTGGCCTGAGGACAAATGTGTGCTGTGGGTCTATCACCAGAGATGGCAGTGTTTGTCAGCCTTTCTCCCATGGGATGCAGAGACAAACCACCCCTCAAATTGAAACTCAATGTCCTAAGAAGCACAATAACATTATGCAGCCATCTTCAGCAATTGTGTTGTATTACTAGTGCTGCATAAAAAATTTAACTTACAATTGGCTTCAAATAGATTCCCTAAAATGTTAATTCAAGTCATTAACCAGTATATTTGCAGTTTTGCATATGAAAAGAAGTGAGCAGGTACATCTGGGGATGTGACACATTTGTATGCAATTGCAATTGGATTCCAACCTAATTAAATAACTTCAAACTAAAGATTTGATTGTGTAAATGCAGAAAGATATATGGAGGACATATTATTACTGCACAATCTGGGTTTTTTTAAGAATGGATTGTAGTTAAGCTGTATCTAGAATAATTAGTTTTAATTACGCAGAGTGTAAAAGCACCGAAGATATGCTAATGATATACAGGAAGACTGTAGTGTGAAGACCAATCCCAACATCAAGGACACAAATCACAACCTGGGAGTTTGAAGCATTTTAAATAGTCCTAGAATATATTAAGACGACATTTGCATGAAGAATGCAGAGTTTGTGTGGAAAACTGCCCTTAGTGACTTGAAAATTCAGCACATAATTTTTTGAAGGTCACCGAATTGTCTTAATCAAAAGTTTGTTGTTAATTGATTGCTGCAGGTTTCTTTACAGTACAAAATTCATGAAACATAAACAGCATAAGCTTTAGTTTGCACAGTCCTGTTTGCTGAGGGCTAGACCTGTGGCACTATGCTGCATTCACTCAAAAGTTGAATAAAAGTTCCCAGTTGTCCTGTTGATTTGCAACATTTCTGGATTGATTTTACCACAAAACACAAATGAGGAGTTTTGTACCCCTTTACCTGAGAGTGTATCATTCACTAAAGGTGCAAACTTTATACAGAACTGTGACATGAAGTGCTCAGCATAAAAGCCAACATTGCACTGACGATGCTTCTGTCATCACCCATATATGCTTTGTCCTCATAAATACTGCCTCCGGCAAATTTTTTACTCACTGAACCAAACTTATTTTTAAACCATGTCTTTGCATAACTGAGAACAATTTACTGACTGCAGTTTTACAGTTTACAGCACTGCAACAAAAGCTACTTCAATGGCATTTCTTCATGAAGTAAATAATCTTGTCTATACTTAATCAAAATGGAGATGAAAAGGTTTTATCTCTATGGTTGTGACTTGCATTATTATTGTGTGGCAAGTGCCAAGGCATTGATTATTTAACTCAATTTCACCCAATATCCCACGGAACCAGGCTTCAATTAATAGTTGAGCACCCCTCAGTTTCCAACTACAACTGAAATGGCTGGTAACCCAATGCAAACATCTTCCTGCAAATTTCTGTTTTCCATTCTGCTGCATAATTTTTAAAAATCCTCAGAGTAATGCCATTCATGTTCTTGCTCCACTTAAATTCAAGGAGATTTTCCTCCGTGGAAGCTGGGGGAACAGGAACATGCAAGAACACATTCTGAACCAAACCTAAAGCTATAGCAATTGGAATTGTAACTCTTTGCTTTTATTTTTGAACACTAATTTGGCCCAGGTCTGTCCATTTCAGGGTTTTAATCGTTTAAAAAAGTGTCTGGCATATTGGCATCACACCTCTGGGCATGTGGTAATCTTTACCATACCGAAATAGTGCCTTGTACTCAAGAATAAAACATTCCTGAACATTTGTGCTGACTGACTACATATTGAAAGAAGAGTTGGACGAATATATGTGTGTGAATGGGATAAAAGAGTTATAAAGAGTCAGTATAGATTTAAAATAATCACATTCTTTGTAGAGAATAATAGCTCCTCAACCCATGGCACCATAGAATAATCAGGCTGAGGAAGGGAATCCAGTCAACAATATATAAACATTGGATATAAGGCTAGAGAGATATTCTACAGTTTTGCTTGAGGGAGAAACTCAGCAAAACCTTTTCTCTGGAGGCTGATGTAGTACAAGCACCAGAGAATTTCATGCCATTTTCAGTTGAGGAGAAATACTATTGGACAGGCAGTTTAATTGATTTGGACTTTTGACATTGATGACTTCATAACAGTGTAAAAAGTAGCTTGTTGCTGAAATAGAGCGCATCAAAGACATCCTGTGGGATAATGGCTACCCTGATCAGATCATTTCGCACTGCATATTGCGCAAACTCATGAATGGACCTAAGGCTGTCAAGCTCGGCCCTGAAAAGTGCCCAGTCTACCTCAGGTTACCCTGGAAGGGCAAGGTATCTCAAAAATTTGAGCACCAGGTGAAGCTAGCTGTTTCACGCTGCTAATATGCAGTAGCAACACGAGCGGTATTCGTTACTAACAGGATGCTGCCGTCAAGCCAAAAATACATTCTGCCTTTCATACAAATGAGTAATGTGGTATATGGATTTCAGTGCCAGTGTGATGTTAGGTATGTAGGACATACATCCCAAAGATTGGCAAATCGTTTCAAACAGCATGTCCCTTTTGCTATTCATAACAGGTCAAGTGCAGACTGAAGCCAAACAACCCATGCTTGCAAAACTCAAAACAGTGTCCAACAGATGTGATTCCGCAATTAGACAACCTTTGCTAAATAATCCTTTGTGCTAAAAATTACGCTGACAACCCATATAAGATTCTCAGGCGGGCTCACAGTGTGGCACATTTGCATGTACTGGAAGCTATGTATATTAGTACACAGGGTCCTGTTCTTTGCAGACAGAAAGAACAGTACACACATTGTGTCTGTTTCAGCTAAACAAAATAAGTGATAGCCATTCGCTGGTTCATTCCTCAGGGCAATGCCTTGACCAATAAGTGTCAAGCTGTCTGATTTAAGTTCCAAACAATGCTTGGCAGTTAACTGTCAGTCACCACTAACTTGTGCATTCTCCATGGCAACGACTCTACCAATCAGAGTCCACTTGCCAAACAATCAGCACTCTCTTCTCATACAGTATAAAGTTGTTGCTTCCCCTGACATTGGTGTTCTTGTGATTGTCCTGATGAGTGCAAGAGGAAAAGCTTCGAATAAATGTCTTTTTTCAGCAATACTCAAGTTCTGTACTACCAAACGGCTGTTTTTAATACATTTCGGTTTAGCACACCATTTCTTAGGAATACATTGGGAGTACTAAATGGTGATGGGGGTGGGGTAGCTGTATTACAACAGAAAGAAAAAGTAAAGTTACAAACCTAGGATATTAAACAAGGGAGAATCGCACAAGAAAGTTTCGTTTTGACGAAAATTATAAAATGCATCTTAAAAAGATAGGGAATGTTGTTTGATTGAAGCATTATGATATTTGAAGGCAAGGGAATTTTCCTACTACACATTCTGCTGGTGAGCCTTGACCAGTGGGCGAGCATGCTTGAAATACAGGCTCACATTCCACAGTTTTTCAACCAAATGGAAACATGGAGTCAGAAAGGTTATCCCTTTAATTTTCAAACTAATTTTCTCCTAAAATGTGTGTATTTTTAAACTGATTGGTAGATCTTACCCCTACATGAGTTTAACCTCTACATGTTCAAGAATGTGAAATATGCACAAGTACTAATAACCCTTTGACACTGGCTAATTTGTGCGGAAAACTAAGAACATGTTTTACAGCAGTCCTGTCCAAACACAGTCTCCGCTGTATAACATTGAACTTGACTGTGCAATGTACAATCAAGGATGTACATGAATGTTTTTACCATTTTCTTTCCTAGATTAAGCCCTTTGACTGCTGTCCACTGCCCCTTGCCAAAGTTCCTTACTATTTAATCCTGTAGAGGGTATTGCTTGTACTCCAAAGGTTCTACAAAATACAAAAAAAAGTATCTAATTGTGACAATGAGCTCAGAGAACGAAATGTGTAAGAGGTGGGACATGGCAATTTGGTTTTAAAGCGCCACAGCAACACAAAGGTTTTTAGTGTTAATCAAGAGTTATTTATGTTTTATTGAATTAAAAAAACGTTTAAATACATTTTGTAATGATTATCTTCATAATCTGATGTAACAGCAGCTCCTGCAAGGACAATGAACTTGTCCAAATGATTGCTTCTTATTCAATTTCTCTTACCTTTTCATTATGTTGTTTCTGTGCTTTAGGCCTCAAAATTGACAGGAAGCTAAGACACAAAAATTCTCTGAGCTCAGACTAACAAGCTCCTCTAACTCCCTTCTATAAAAAGCTCCAGACCCACATTATGCTGTATAATGCTGCAATGAATATTGTATGCACAGTACAGTATTTGCTGCTACATGCGCAATGGCTTTAAAATCAGCAGGTGCAAGGGCCTTGGGGAATCCCTACAATGCTACTAATAGCTCTTTTGAGCTGTGACCCTCTCTTGTAAAAGTTCCTCCATACAACTTTGTCAGAAATTGGAGACTGTATGGGAATGTTCCTGGCAGGAATGGAGAGCTGGTGGAGGGAATGGAGTGAAAGAAAGCTGAAAGGGGACATTCGGTACAATACAAAACCGTTCGCCTTTAATGGCTATCATTCCCCTTGTGCATTTGATTCCCACAAGTCGAGAAGCTATTAAGATTTAAAAATAGGCAGAAATGTACAACTTATACACAATTTCTGTGTGCATTTTAAAATTGAAGGACAGTAACATGTTACTGGAAATTTGATCAGTGACCCCAGCAATAGAATTGAAAACGGAAACAGAAAAACTGTAGGGGAAAGGGGAAGGAAGGAAGGGGAAGAAGATCTCACTGCATGAAGTACATTACTCCTAAAATAAACTGTGAAAGTCACCAATGGTGATTGAGCCACCCAGACGTTAAATGCATGACCCCCAGTCTGTGCCGAGGTAGCTCATCTCAGCCAGTGCATAGTTAGAAGCACTACAATTGGCTTCAGTGTCCTTATGTTAAGGGGGGCAAAAACTGGCCATTTCACACCCTGATTGCTATGCAATGATTCTTGCTGGAATTATGCATAATACACGTGCCAACAATCAGAGGGTATAGGACTGGTCTTGAGTGTGATGCCCCCAGTGATACTATACTTTGTGATGCTCAAATTAATGTTAACCACCTCACAAAGTAATGACAATTGCTTAGAATCTGTGCAAACATACGCTGTGCGAAGAAACTAATGTCTTCATGAGATAAGAAGATAAACGTATATTTATTGTTATAATCTCAGTACAGACCAGCAACATTTTCTTACAAAGTAGTTGAAATTCAAAATTCCATTTATTTACTGAAAGAATAAAGCCACAAATTTCCGTGGTTTATAAATAGAAAAATTTTTACAAGAATCAACAAAGCAAACACTAAATACTATCTATCCTATACTCTAACATCCTTAATATGAGTTAAGCATGAATTAACAAGCAAATTGTGGATGATTATAAACTATAAATTTCACATTAAATGGCAGATATGACTAAGGCAGATCTTACGAATTGGCTTAGCAGTCTACTCAAATTTTGCTGATCATACTCAGTTACAAGGTCCTTCAAACTCTGTCTTCCACCTGAGAAATTTCAGCTCCTCTCCTTCTAGGAGCTAGTCTGATCCCCAGCCAACGGCAGCGCACAACCAACCTGAGTTCCACGGGCAAGGTCTTCATCACAAATGACACACATCTGCAGTACCTGCTCAACTTATTCTGGATGGGTAGACCTATTAATGTTATATTCCAGTAACAAAAACAGCTGCAGAAACTTAATCTTAGCTTCTGGATCTGTACTCCGTCTTCGTCAGCCTGTTGGCATTAGTAGACTCATCAGCTCCTACTGTTCAGCAAGGAATGATCTGTGTCCTTTTATATCTTTCAACCAGAGTCAGTTTGGCCAAAAGTTTTGGTTTCTAAACCTTACTTTGTTTGTGTTTCCTTTAGAAACTGGTAGGTGAGTTTCCTTTCTTTGTTTATCTGGTATGTTTTCCTTTCTGTTCCCTTTAGAGTTCAGTTTCTGTTTTAGTTAGGATCTGCCTTAAAAACATATAAGCTAAATTTAAAAACATAGATTTCCTCACATTGCGTAGTACTCAACCTCTCAAAGTGCTTCACAGCCGATACTTTTTGTTTGAAGGGGAGTCATTGCTGCTACTTAGGTAAATGAGTCTTGCCAATTTGCACACAACTTGGTCCCACAAAAGGGAAAAGAAATGTATGGAAAATGAGTTATTTTGTATTTTAAGCTCAGGGAGGAATGTTAGCCAGGATACTGGGAAACTCCTTACCATGTCAGCTGTGATTCAGCTGGTAGCACACTCACCTCTTAATCACAAGGTTCAGAGTT
This sequence comes from Cetorhinus maximus, assembly GCF_964194155.1. NCBI lineage: Eukaryota > Metazoa > Chordata > Chondrichthyes > Lamniformes > Cetorhinidae > Cetorhinus > Cetorhinus maximus. The sequence continues at coordinate 96,210,979 of NC_135887.1, forward strand.
CAAGTCCCACTCCAGGGCTTGGGCACAAAAATCAAGGCTGACGATCTAGTACATTACAGAGGGAGCATTGCTTGGATGAGACTTTAAACCGAGGCCCCCCAACTGCCTGTTTGAGTAGATGTGACAGATCCAATGGCACTATTTCAAGAAAAGCAGGGATTTATCTCCGGTGTCCTGGACAGTATTTATCCCCCAATCAATATGACCAAAGATGGATTATCTGGTCATCATCACAGTGCTATTTAGGAGAGATGCTGCATTAGCTACCATGTTTCCTACATTACAACAGTGAGTACACTTCAAAAAATACTTCATTGGCTGTAAAACACTTGGAGACATCTGGTGGGCATGAAAAGCACTATATAAATGTTTCATTTGAAAAATGGAATCCTCAGCAAGGCAACATTTCCCTAGTGACTGAAGTATCCATATAGATTATGTGCTAAAGGTTGGAATGAAAACTTAAACCCACCAATTTCTGACTCAATGGCAAGAGTGTTACCAACTAAGCCATGCTAACACTAAACTGGGTAATTTTCTGACTGAGCAGGGAGCCTTATTTTGCCAGCATCACACACTGGAAATTTCAGCAGGCAGTCAACAGCATCTTCCAACAAGCAGTCAGCAGCATCTTCCAACCATTAAATTGCACTATTTCCTAAGTAACAAGAGTGACTGCATTTCAAAAGTATTTCATTGGCTGTTACGTGCTTTGTAATATACTGAGGATGTAATAAAGCACTATGTTTAAGGTCACTGGCAAAGGGACCAGGGAAGCTGGGGAAAAGGGGGTGGGGTGCAGGGAGATGAGGAGAATTTTTTTTTAAACAGAGCAAGTTATGATGATTTGGAATGAACTACCTAAATGAGTGGTGGAACAAGATCCAATATTAACTTTCAAAGGGAACTGGATAAATGCTTGGAAAGGGAAAAATTACAGGGCTATTGGGATAAAGCAGGGGAGGTGAGACCAATTGAAAAACTCTTTTAAACAGCTTTCCAAATGCATCATGGCCAAATGGCATCTTGCACTGTATGATTCTATAAATGCATGATTCTATAAATGCAAAGATTTACACTTAAGTACAAAAATGTTTTTATGATTGATGATAAAAGTGACCATTCACAAAACATGCCAGAATTTGTTGTTTGTAAGCGTTACCCATTCCAGTTAAGAATTATTAAGAACCAATATCCCTGAGGAATCAACCTTAGGACAGTGAAAATAACCAATTAATAAAAAAAACACCCAATCAAAAAGTGGCAATTGACAACGACTACCAATAGTAGTAATAGTAGCAGAAGCAGCCAAAGTAGAGTCAATCAAGTCACTCCCAACAAGTCTATGCGAGTCTGTCATTAACAGTCGCTTTTTATTTTTCACTATGCTAAGCACTTGCGAGAAGAAAAATGCTCATATCATAAGAGGTCAAATAAATTGCATAATTTACAAGAAATTATGAAACGTATTTTCTAGAATTATTTCTTCCATGGAATGTTTCAGATGTTAAGCCCTATACTTCTTTGAGGAGTTGAGAATGTTGCTCCCAAAACCAACCTTACGATTCATAGCATGTCACGATCTTAGCATCTGCACTGTGGAGAAACTTGACAGCGTGGATCACTATACATTTCTACAGGTAATTGTATTATCCAGAGAGCAGGAGGACACAGAAGCCATTCCAGTATCTCTGAGTTTTATTGTTTTTGCTGGGTGCACCACCAAATTACATGCAGACATTTAGTAATCCAACTGTGATATTTATTTATTGATCTGCAATGAGAAAGGAATCACTTTTTTCGAGGTACCAATCGAAAGCACTTGCTTCATTGCTTATAAACTTCTTTCCAAATTCTTTCGCAGGCAGTCTCTACCCCTACCTTACTGCCACAACCATGCATCCGCATCTAAGCACTACAACCTGTAACTCACCACGGACAGCATTAGACATGTATCCATTATTATTAAGTATCTTGCATATTCGCTGGTTTCTTGTCAAGTAATACTCTCCACTCATGGTTTACCTGGCACACGACTTCAACCATACATGTCTGTCACAATTTCTCTGTTCTGATTAAACTTACCTATGTTATTTACCCCTGATTGAATCTTCAAAGATTGGTCTCCAAGGTAAGTGATGCTAGATAGTTCTGATCTGGAGCTAGAGATTTATAAACAGGCACGACTGACATCAAGGGTTTACAACGGGTATGATTACTTGAATTTAAAAACTTATGTCACTAAATCCGCACTGAAAAACAGGTAAATTAGTTTCCCTGAAAGTCATGACATTCTGACATGATGGTTTGCATTGCCCAAACTCCAACTGTTTTCCTGCACAGTACTAAACCATCCACAATAGATGGTCTCACCTATTCAACTGCCCAATTCAGTCTTTTATATCAAATTCACAATATTACTGACTTAGAACAAATGTGAAAATTCTAGTGATGACTGGTGATAAGTCCAGGCTGTGGGGAAAACCAGGTGATGCTTGTCCTGGTAAACAGAGACTGCCAGGCACATAGGCAAGGGATGCAGTGTGGAAAGTGCAGCCAGAGAAAGGAACCTAGGTCGGTGGAGCACACTGAACACACTGGTTCGCACACTATTTTAAAGGGAACATTTCCCAGTGTCAGCACAACTCTTCAAACACAAGCAAAATTATAAGTTCTTACTTAAGATATTGTTTACAACAACAGTTTTTCATTTTCAACAGATATGTCCAGCAACCACATCACCCAAAGCAAGAAAGCTTGAAATCTGCTGGATAATAAAACCCATGGGAATTAAAGGCAGTGAGAAAAGCAAGTGGAAAAACGGCGAAAAAATTCAAAAGAATTAAATGAACCTAATGGCGAAAATGCTAGAAAGCAATAGGAAAGGAAAACAAGAAAACTATAGGGCAGAGGGGCAAAGCCGAAATGCAATGAAAATAGGAAAAGAATAATTATAAATTAAAAAGCAGAAAGGAAGCTCAAAGTAGCTAAGCAGCCAAAGGTAAAAAAAAAAATGAATCCAAGCTACGGTGGTCTGTTCTGATTCAGATTCCTCATTTCTTCCTTTTGTTCTTTCTCACTTGGTCTTCATCCACCCCCCAGACCTCACAGGATACTGCTCCTGCACAGCCTTCTTTATAAAGCTGCACCTTTATTCACTGAGAAATGCCTCATTCTGGAACCTAATTACTGCAGCATTTTCAAAATGCTGCTGATTAAAGAGGTTCCATGAAGCTGCCTCTCTCCAGGAACAGAAGTGTGGACCACCAGGGAGAGAAAGGAATCCGACAAAGAAACGAGAACAGACAGCTGCACCATCACCCAGGAGAAGCTCAATTTGAACAAGTCAGCAAAACGTAGATTTTTTTCAGGTTCAGTTGGAAGGTGTGAAATAACCAAGTATTTTTGTAGATAATCTTTTCATTGGTTTTCATGCTCCACAATAAAAGGAACTGGTGTTGGTGAACATCTTAGAATATTCCCAAAAATGTTAAGCTTTACGAGTAATTATACTTAGCTTCAAGTTCGTAATTGGCATGTTCCTCATCTACTGTAGGCATCCTTTGAAATTAATAGAAACATGAAATTGTCAAGTGAAAGATTTTATACTACTCGCTCCTTAAAAAAAACTATCAAATAAATTAAATATAACTTTCATGCCTGTGAGGCATTTTCCACGCATTTTTTTTTTAAAAATCAGTAAAATTCCTTTATTTATAAGATCATTTCCTTCATGGGCTTGCTGACAAAAGCTGACAAAGTTGAAATACCTACAAAAATAAAAGCAGCAGCAGGGTTTCAATGTAGAAAGAAAGGAGTAGCAATGAAGACTGGACAATGCTGGTTATGACAAGGTCATTAATTTACTTTAATACAGATCATTTTAATTTAGATTGTACTCCTTGCTGAATGCCCCAGGTGTTAACCCAGTCCTGGACATGATGGTGATCCAAGACCCCAGTCCATTCTAACCGTCAATCTCATCCAGGGTGGCAATCAATTGGCCTCAGCATCCCAAGAAGAAAAAGAGACAATGAGCCACAATTCCACCCCCTGATTGCTGTCATAAGCCTATGTGAACAGCAAAGGATAGGTCTAATCTTTGGCATCCCCACCCATGACTGAAAACCTGCTGCCATTTAAAATCTAGGCTCATGCATAAAAATCAGGAATAGAATCACACAATTGTTATGGCGCAGAAGGAGGCCATTCAGAAGAAAGTCATTTGTGCCGGCTCTCCAATGAGCATTATGACTTAGTGCCTTTCTCCTGCCTTTTCCACGTACCCTTGCACATTGTTTCTATTCAAATAATCATCCAATGCCCTCTTGAATGACTCGATTGAACCTGCCTCCACCACACTTCCAGAATAGGAAAGATAGCAGTGGGTACCCATGGAATTGTATCTCAGCAGGGAGTTGATGCCTACAAGAAAGATGGAAGGAGAGCCAAAAAGGAATATCATAACTGTTGTTATGATCTCTGTAGAGACCTATAGCTTATAGAGCCTATAAGCTGTAGAGGTGCATGGGGGAAGGAAAATTCCAAACTTCCAGTTACTAGCTGAAAGAATGACACATCAAGATTTCACATCAAGGTTTTTAAATACTTTTAATGTATCAAATGACTGAAAACCATTTTCTTTTGTAAGTAACTTACACTTTAAACTATAGCAGTACAGTTCTTTTTCTCTCATCTCTCACCACGGAAATACAGTTCTTATAGCAAACAGTCCACAGTTTCTCACAGCATCCAATAGGTTGCTTCCTTTTAACTTTCTCAGCCAGTTAACTCCTAATCCCAGAACTGTGTTTCACTGGGAGACTTAAGCTGTAGATCCCTTCCTCTATTTCCAAGCTAGGTGAACCTTCCACCCTCCTTTAACTCCTCACAAACTCAGTCCTCAGTCTGAGTGCAAGCTTCTACCCGAGTTCTGGCTGTTCTGTTTCTTGCTCTCAACTCCTCAGTTGGCTGCAGACCACAAAATACAAAATGCAACCCCACCTGCCTGTGATATTCATGGATTTATAGGGAAGCCTGTAACCTGATCTCAAATGACTTCATCAACCCTCTTCCCCATAGCAATGGGAAACACATTTGCTTTGCACCTAAGTAGAAATGTTAATTATTTATTGTTGATTCCAACTCCATTCCATCTTAGAAATAAAGTGATAGGTGACAGCACAACTGTTTACACCTTTCTGGAACTTTGGGAGACATAAGCTGGAATCTTCCAGGTCCGCCAGCAGTGGGAAGCTTGTGGGCGGGAGAACTTAATTTTGGGGCAGCCAAAAATCAGTTTCCCGGTGGGGCGGGTTGAACTTTTGCAATTATGTTCTCGGGACATAAGGGGTGTGGTTAGTAAGGGAGACTACGCTTGAGTGAGATGGAGACCAAGTGAGAACTTGGGAATTTGATTTAAAGTGGGAATTCAATTGGTAAGTCTTTCTCAAGTTTAATTTTAGATTAAGAGCCAGACCCTGGCCTAGAAGTAGAAGTAACTAACCATGAAATAAGTTAAATTGCCTTGTTGAACAGGGGCCTGCCTGTTTCTGCCAGTTATCTGTCAATCAGCTGAAAGCCCTTGGTTCAATTGATGTTAATTACTGTAGGAGAAAGCTAAGTGAGCTGGTGATTCATCAGAGTCTCTCTACATAAGAAAGGGTTTTTAAACGGCACAGTTGGTAAATGGTGCGGTCAGCAAGGGAGACTAGGCCTGAGTGAGAAGACGACAGAGTGTGTACTTGGGAATTTGGTGCATGGGGAAAGAGGTACTTTAGGTAAGTTTTATTGCAGGAAGAAGAGCTTGCTGAGTTGGGAGTGAGGGGAGAAGGTGCTCCTTTCCTTGACTCTTTTTCAGTCTCCAGCATTTGATTTCCACTTTGGTGCAGCAGGAGGAGTAGGTTAATCAGTAACTGGTAATTAACTGGAGAGCTCCCAGAGCTTAAAGCAGCGGAGAGATAGAGCCGGGCGTTTACAGATAAAATCTTAAAAGTGATGTCACAGGAATCCTGTAAGTTGATTCATTCGTGAGTACAGACCTTTCTGGATCCTGCACAGAGTCAACGATTGGTGAGTGACAGGTGAGTTATTATATTATGCCATACTGTAGTAAACACTTTATGTAAAGTTTAAGGTATGACAGTGCAGCTTGGCCATGTGGAATATGCATCCTGCAGGATGTGGGAAGTTGTGCAGGCACATAGAGTCCTCAATGACTATATCCACTGGAAGTATCACTAGCTGCAGAAACTTGAGCGCTAGGCCGTGGAACTCAAGCGGTGGTTAGAGTCACTATTGTGCATCTACAAGGCTGAGGATTATGTGGATAGCATGTTTAGAGAGGTGGTCACACCGCAACTAAGAAGTACACAGGCAGAGAGGGTATGGGTGACTGCCAGAGTATCTAAGAGAAACAAGCAGGTAGTGCAGGAATACCCTGAGGCTATCTCACTCTCTAGTTGCTTTTCCATTTTGGATACTGGTGAGTGAAATGATTCCTCAGAGGACTGTAGCAAGACCCAAGTTCGTGGCACCATGGGTGACTCAACTGCACAGGAGGGCAGGAGGAAGAGTGGAGGAGCTATAGTGATAGGGGATTCCATAGTTAGGGGAGCAGACAGGCATTTCTCTGGCCATTGACGTGATTCCAGGGTGGTATGTTGCCTCCCTGGCGCCAGGGTCAAGGATGTCACAGAGCGGCTGCAGGACATTCTTTTGGGGGAGGGTGAACAGCCAGGGGTCGTGGTCCATATTGGGACCGATGACATAGGTAGGAAAAGGGATCAGGTCCTGAAAGTGGATTTTAGGGAGTTAGGAAGGGAATTAAAGCAGGACCTCAAAAGCAGTAAACTCAGGACCACTCCAGTGCCGCATACAAGTGAGTATAAGAATAGGAAGATCGAGCAGTTCAACACGTGGCAAGAGAAATGGAGTAGGAGCGAGGGCTTTAGATTTCTGAGGCATTGGGATCTGTTCTAGGGCAGGTGGGACCTGTACAAGAATGACAGGCTACACCTTAACAGGACTGGGACTAATGTCTTCGCTGGGAGGTTTGCTAGTGCTGTTGGGGAAGGTTTACACTAGATTGGTGGGGGGATAGGAACCCGAGGGGAGCCTCTAGGGGACAATGACCATTGTATCATAAGGTTTAAGTTAATCATGGAAAAGGACAGAGAACAATCCAGAGTAGGGATAATTAATTGGGGGAAAGCCAACTTAGATGGGATGAGAATGTATCTGAGTCGAGTGAGTTGGAATCAAATGTTGGCAGAAAAGATGGTGGCTGAAAATGGGCCATCTTCAAAGAAAAACTATTGCAGGCAACGTCAAGATATATTCCCTTGAACGGGAAAGGTAGAACAGTCTTCACAGTAGAAGACACTAATAGCATTCCAAAAATACTAAATAATCAAGGGGCAAAAGGGGAGGAGGAAATAAATACAATAACTATCACTAGAGAAAAAGTACTAGGGAAATTAATGGGGCTAAAGGCCGATAAGTCCCCTGGACCTGATGGGTTGCATCCTAGGGTATTAAAGGAAGTGGCTACACAAAGAGTGGGTGCACTGAATCCTTAGTTTCTGGAAAAGTCCCAGATGATTGGAAAGCTGCCAATGTAACACCCTTGTTCAAAAAGGGAGGGAGACAAAAAACAGGTAACTTATAGGCCAGTTAGCTTAACATCCGTCACTGGGAAAATGTTGGATTCTATTATAAAGGATGTAATAGCAGGGCATTTAGAAATGCATAATATAACCAAGCAGAGTAAACATGGCTTCATGAAGAGGAAACCATGCCAGACAAATTTATTAGAATTCTTTGAGGAGGTAATAAGCAGGATAGATAAAGGGGAGCCAGCAGATGTAATATATTTGGATTTCCAAAAAGCATTCGAGAAGGTACCACACATAAGACTACTTAATAAGATAAGAGCCCATGGTGTTGGGGTAGCATATTAGCATAGAGAAGGGATTAGCTAACTAATAGAAGACAGAGTTGGGATATGGGGGCCATTTTCAGGGTGGCAACCTGTAACTAATGGAGTGCCACAGGGATCAGTGCTGGGGCCACAATTAGTTACAATATATATTAATGACTTAGATGAGAAAAGTGAATATATTATTGCCAAGTTTGCGGATGACATAAAAATAGGTGGGAAGGCAAGTGGTGAGGATGACACAAAGAGTCTACTGAAGGATATAGACAGGTTAAGTGAGTGGGCAAAAACTTGGCAGATGGAATATAATGTGGGAAAATGTGAGGTTATGCACTTTGGCAGGAAGAGTGGAGAAGCTGAATATTATTTAAATGGAGAAAGACTGCAGAAAGCTGCAGCACAGAGGGATTTGGGAGTCCTCATGCATGAATCCCAAAGAACTAACATACACGTTCAGCAGGTGATAGGGAAGGCAAAGGGAATGTTGGCCTTTATTTCAAAGGGAATGGAGTATAAAAATAGGGAAGTTTTGCTAAAACTATACAAGGCACTAGTTAGACCACACCTGGAATACTGTGAACAGTTTTGGTCTCCTTATCTAAGGAGAGATATATACTGGCATTGGAGGCAGTCCAGAGAAGGTTCACTGGGCTGACCCTGGGTATGGAGGGATTTTCTTATGAGGAGAGATTGAGCAGGTTGGGCCTGTACTCATTGGAGTTTAGAAGAATGAGAGGCGACCCTATTGAAACGTATAAAATTCTTAGGGGGCTTGACAGGGTAGATGCTGAGAGGTTGTTTCCCCTTGTGGGAGAGTCTAAGACCAGAGGGCATAATCTCAGAGAAAGGGGTCGCCCATTTAAGACAGAGATGAGGAGGAATTTCTTCTGAGGGTAGTGAATCTATGGAATTCTTTACCACGGAGGGCTGTAGAAGCTGGGTTGTTAAGTATATTCAAAGCTGAGATAGACAGATTTTTAATCAGTAAGGGAATCAAGGGTTATGGGGAAAAGTCAGGAAAGTAGAGTTGAGGATTATGAGATCAGCCATGATCTCATTGAATGGTGGAGCAGACTCAATGGTCCAAATGGCCTGCTTCTGCTCCTACATCTTATGGCCTTAACAAATAAATCCACAGCACCCTGGATGACAAGAGCGGTAGAAGTGAAGATGAAAAGGTAGAAGTGCTTATACGACAGATGCCAGGTAGAAAATACAATAGAGAATCAGGCTGAATATAGAAGGACCACAGGGAAGTGAAAAAACTAATAAGAAAAGCAAGGAGAGAGCATTCCAGCTAACATAAAAGGGAATCCCAAGATTTTCTATCAGCATATAAATAAAAAAGGGCGGTTAAAGAAAGAGTAGGGCTGACTGGGGATAAAAAAGGGGACTTGCACATGGAGTCAGGAGAAATTGCAGAGGTATTAAACACATACTCTGCCTTTACAAAGGAAGAAAATGCTACCTAGACTGAGGTGAGAGAGGACGTAACTGTTACACTATAAGAATTTACAATTGAGAAGGTGGTGATGTTAGAAAGGCTATCTTTACGTAAAGTTGATAAGGCATCAGGACCGGATGAGATACATCCAAGAGTACTTGAAAGAGAGTGGAAATTGCAGAGGCACGAGTGATAATCTTCCAGTCTTCCTTAGACACAGGGTTGGTGCCAGAGGACTGGAGAACTGCAAATGTTATACCCTTGTTCAAAAAGAGTTGCAAGGACAACACCAGCAACTACAGACCAGTCAGTTTGACTTCAGTGGTAGGGAAACTGCTGGAAAATATAGTTTGGGACAAAAACAGTAGTCACTTAAAAAGTGCAGGATAATTAAGGAAAGCCACCATGGAATCATTAAGGGAAAATCATGTTTAACTAACTTGCTGGAGTTTTTTAAGGAGGTAACAGAGAAGGATGATAAGTGCAATGCTGCTGATGTGGTGTATATGGATTTTCAAAAGGCATTTGATACAGTGCCACACAACAGACTTGTGAACAAAATTTTAGCTCATGGAATAAAAGGGAAAGTAGGTACTTGGATAAGAAATTGGCTGAGTGACAGAAAACAGAGTAGTGATAACTGGCTGTTTTTCAGATTGGAGGAAGGTTTGTAGTGGAGTTCCCAGGGGTCAGTGGTGGGACCCTTGCTCTTTCTGATATGTTTCAATGACCAAGACTGTAGCGTTCAGGGCATGATTTCAAAATTTGCAGATGATATAAAGAACTGTGATAAACTTCAAAAGGACACGTTGGTGGATTGGGCAGACAAATGGTAGATGAAGTTCAATGCAGAGAAGTGTGAACTGATTCATTTTAGCAGAAGAACATGGAGGACAGTACAAAATAAAGGGAGAAACTCTAAAGGACGTGCAGGAACAGAGGGAGCTCAGTGTATACATACATAGGTCATTGAAGATGGCAGGGCATGTTGAGAGAGCAGTTAATAAAGCACATAGTATCTTAGGCTTTATTAGTAGAGGCATTGAGTACAGGAGTAAGGAGGTCATGTTAAACTTGAATAAGACACTAGTTAGGCCTCATCTGGAGAACTGCGTCCAGTTCTGGGTGCCATTCTTGAGGAAGGATGTGAAGGCATTGAAGAGATTACAGAGGAGATTCACAAGAATGATTCCTGGGATAAAGAATTGTAGCTATGAGGATAGAGTGGAGAGATTGGGCTGTTTTCCTTGGAGAAAAGAAGACTGAGAGGAGACTTGATAGAGGTATTCAAGATCCTGAGGGGTATGGACAGGGTAAATAGTGAGAAACTGTTCCCATTCAAGAGAGTATCAAAAACTAAACAGTTTCAAAAGAATTGGGAAAAGGAATAAAAGTGAGATGAGGATTGTCTTTTCATTCAGAGGGTAGTTGGACTCTGGAATGAACTTCCTGAGAGGGTGGTGGAGGCAGGTTCGATCGAGGTATTCAAAAGGGATTTGGATTGCTATCTGAATGGCGAGAATGCTCAAGGTTACAGGGATAAGGCAGGGGAGTGGGACTAGGTAGAATGCTCTTTCAGAGAGCCAGTGCAGACACGATGGGCTGAATGGCCTCCTTCTGCACTGTAAGGACTCTGTGATTCTGTGACTTTAAAGGCGGGTCAAGCTTCCCCATGTACAACGTTGGGAAATCCCTTTGCATGCATCAGCATGTCGTACATGCTCATTTAAATGCAAACTCACAACAATTAAGTTTCGCCTCCAAATTAAATTCCCCGCCAGTCAGAGATTAGAACATTCACATTTACAACTGCATATAAGTGGCATGCACCTGCTGAGGTTGATTTCTTCCACAACTTTGAAGTGAGTAGCTTTAGCCTTGGGGACTACTCACAAATGTCAGCCTCTTGATGGAAATCGGGTACTGGCTGGCCAAGCCATGCGGAGGCTGGACATGGAGGCGGGACCAGCCGGGAAGTGGGGGAGGGTGGAGCGGAAGCAGGATGGAGGAGGGAGGACCAGCTGGGAAGAGTGGAGCCGAGGCAGGAAAAAGGTGGGGGGAGGACCAGTGGGAAAAGGAGGGAGAAGCAGCGGGAAAGGGAGGGAGGCTGTCCAGAGAAGGAAGACAGATTGTCCAGGGAAGGGTGGGAGTCAGTGGGGGAATACAAGGGTGCAGGGAAGTGGTATGGAGGGAGGGGCTTTGCTTCTCTGGTTGGGCGGGGGATCCTGTAGTTGGGTGGGTGGGGTTTCCAGGCAAGGATGGTGGTCCTAGAGGGTGAGGTTGGTGCTGCCTACAGTATGGTCCTGGGGGTTGAACTGAGGGTACGGGGTAGTGGAGGGAATAGCCACAGTGAGGGGGGAGTGGGATGCAGTAGGGTGGCAGGTCTGGGGTAATAGTCGAGTAGCTGAAGATTTCACGATGAGGGGAGGGCGTTGGGATCATAGAAACAGACGAAACAGTTAGCTCAGGTAACAGGAGGGGTCAGGGTGAGCATGGCAACGGTAACAGGTGTAGGCTAAGAGGGAAGAGAAGGCATATGGCTGGGTGATGCTTATAGGTTCAAGGCTAATTGTGGGGCGGGGGGGAAGTTCAAGAGTGACAGAGGGGAGAGGAATGGTTATCTTGGATGGGTCAAGGATGGGAAGAGTGGAGCTGAGGAAGGAGGACCAACGGGAAAGGGAGAGAGTGCTAACTTCCACTGCAGCCTTCGCCTAGGTTGCTGTGATCAGACAGGAGTGCCTCCTGCTGCCATCGCTGGGAAACAACCCTCCTGCTTTTCCTGGATGGCCTGGAGGAGAATCTGCAGGAAGACTTCGCTAACCCAGGGGGCAACATGCTGTCTTCTCTGCGACACACTGACTGTGATCTGGAGAATATGGAGCTCCTGGCTTGCAGCGAGTGAATGGCTATCCAGGTGCCCTTTAAATATGGCGCCAGGACCTTCGACCCCATGAGGTAATGGTGGGGACAGGGGAAATCACTCTCTCTTCCACTCCTGCCACTGAACTTAGGCTCCAGAATGGAAGGTTCCTGCCATAGGGTTCATTCATGGTATACTCATATCTGCTGTCATTGTCTTCAAGCTTAAATACCTTGCACCTTCCCCTCAATAAAAAAAAATCTGAATCTTCCTCAGATCTCTAACAACTAAACTTGTCTGTCAGGCAGGCGACAGCATAGGTCACACAACCCCTTTCATCTACCTGACATTTAAAGCTACAATCCCAAAATATAGTAACTTATAAACCAAAAGATGCAACCCTAAAATATAATCTTATAAGCCTCATAATTATAACAGTTGTAACAGTTAGCAACATAGCAAAAAAAGGTAATATCTGTTGAACACATTTCCTGATAATAGAATAATTAATTTATGTTTATCACTGTTTTAATAGCTCTCAATTATCGGACTTGCCTGCCAATCCTGTACTGGGTGAGTAAAAATTTCCCCCAGTTAAACACTGGGAAGACAAATGCCATCATCTTTGGTCCCCACTACACACTTCATTCCCTAGCCACTGACTATCCCGCTCCCTGGCATCTGCCAGCGGCCGAACCATACTGTTCACCACTTTGGTGGCACATTTGACCCTGAGATGAGCTTCCAACCATTTATTTAGACCATCATTCAAACCATAAGACCTCCAAGAACATCATCCAACTCTGTTCCTGCCTCAGATCACCTGCTGCCAAAACCCTCAATATCTACAATTGATTATTCCAATTAATTCCTGACTGGCCCCTTGTGTTCGTCCATCTGTAAACCTGAGGTCACCCAAAACACTGCTGCCCATGTTCTCACTCACACCAAGTCCCATTCATCAATCACACCTGTGTTTGCTGGCCTATACAGGCTTCCCATTAAGCAACGCATTTACTTTAAAATTCTAACCTTTGTTTTCAACTTCCCCCACTTGGTTACCTTGCAATTTCCTCCAGCCCTACTACCCATAAGATTTGGTTCAGGGGTTATAGATTACCCAAAAAGAGGGTCGAAATCGTCAGCACTTTTAAAACAGATTATTGAGAAACAACAAGCTAAGGCAGAAACAACCCTTAACAGGTGAGAATGGTTTACTGGTCCTGAATTGGACAAACAGATGGGGGAAGCAAGGGGTTGCAGGTCTCCACGGCTGCTGGTAGCAGTCTCCTCTGAACAGTTTACTGGTTTAATGATTTACTGTTTACAAACGGACAGCTGAAGCTGATCTTTGTAACCGGTGGTGGAGTCTCTTCTGTTCTTGGTCTTTCTCTAGCTTGCCAAGGTGTTAGGCTGCTGCCAGCATAAATCCACCTCGAGAAGCTCTTTCCTGTCCAAAGTGATCTTTCCCTCTTGACTGCCCATTTATATACCTTATTTCTTGGAGGGATCTATGTCAATCACTTATTCAATTGTCCATTCACAAGTGACAGGCATTCAAAGTAATCATTCCCATTTTCATTAGAAGGCCATGAAGTCACCTCGTGGCTTATCACTTGCTAGGACATCCTGCCTTTACTCAGACCATTGGTTTATGTATGAGTTGTGAGATTCTTCACTAATCAGGCTTCAAAAATGTCTTGTTTTATGGCCTAGACTAGAGTTACGTTCTTGGCAGAGTTAACAGGCTTACACTGTCCTATGTTTGTCAGCCTGGCTACCTGCTAGGATTTTACTTAAGAGGGAGAGTTATTTCTATAATATTCAATTAATTTATTGAAGATTTTATAAGGTTGTTAGATAGCTATTTCTTACACATCATCAGTTATATGCGCAGCTCTAACTCTGGCTTCTTGCTCATCCCTGATTTTAATTGCTCCACCATTGGCAGTCATGCCTTCAACTGCCAAGGTTACAAGCTCTAGCATTCCCTCCTTAAACTTCTCCATTTCTCAACCTTACTTTCCTCCTTTAAGATGCTCCTTAAAACTTAACTCTTTGATCAAGCTTTTGATCATCTGCCCTAATATTTCCTTACGTGGTTCCATGACCAACCTGAACAAGAGAAAAATCAGATGCTGCCTTTTGAACTTTAATAGCTCCAGCATCACGAGGTTTCCCCCCATCATCAACATCATGAAGAGAGTGGGAGGGTCACTACTGACCAGAAGCTGAACTTGACCAGGCAAATTAACACCATGGCTGCAGTAACTTGCCAAGGTGATTCAAACACACCTCCTTCTTCTGCAATCTCTACCCCAAGAGCAGTGTCAAATTTCATTTTATAACAATCCAGTGAAGCATCTTACTATGTTATGGGTGCTATATAAATGCAAAGTTTTGTTGCAGCATTACTTGATATCTTTTCCATAAGGTGTGAAACAAAGGTACTTAAAATAACTGCAAAGCTGGCATTGAACAAAGATATAATGGCTGCAATTTAAAACATTATTCAGAGACAAACAGATGAGCAGTATTATTTCGATGATCAGTTCAGTTCAATAGACACAAAGAAAATTAACAGTATTGCAACTGTAAAGTGCTCTTTCAAGTTATCCATCTTACAATTCAAATGGAACGTCTTAGCTTCTAAAAGCCTATATCCTTCCTTGTATGGTAAGCTTTTGGCTCTGTTCAGTCAGCAACATTTTACAACTGTGTTTCATTATTTGAATGAAAGCTCAATGGAACAGGAGAGATGCTAAAGAGCTTTTAGTGCAGTGATAAAGTGGTGGTCAGTAATCAATGGTCAAAAATAAAATATAGCATCAGTTATGCAACATCCATCTTTAATGTTAAAACCAATTTTCAAGAATTATAACAGATCAGTAAAAACGTTCAAACAATTGGTTCCATGGTGATCAGCATTATGCTCAAGAAATTACAAAAAAGACCTATCTAACCCAGTCCATTACGACCCAAACAGCCTCCTCCCAAACATCAGTAAAGTTATATAAGTGTTCTTGGCCTGATTGTCTTAAGATGTTTCATTAGTGACCGCCCCCACCCCATGCTCCATCACGAGGACAGAAATGGCCTGTTCACTGACAATTCCATAATGTTCAGCTCCATTCACAACTGCTCTGAGAATGAAGCAGCCCATACCAGCTTGTAAGCAGGTCCTGGAGAACATCAAAACTTGAGCTGACTAGTGGCACATAACCGCAAAGTAATGACCGACCTGAACAAGAGAAAAATCAGATGCTGCCTTCTGAACTTCAATAGCTCCAACATCACGAGGATTCCACCCACTTCATCAACATCATGAAGGGAGTGGGAGGGTTACTACTGACCAGAAGCTGAACTCGAGCAGGCAAATTAACACCATGTCTGCAGCAACTCGCCAAGGTTATTCAACCGCACCTCCTTCTACAATCTCTACCCCAAGAGCAGCAATGATGCAGAAACACTATCACTTACAAGACACAAAGGATCCTGACTTGATGCAAATCACCATTCCTTCATCATCAGTGGGTCAAAGTCCCTAAGGTTCTTATCTAACAGCATTCTGGGAGCATCATCTGGGAGCAACAAGGGCTGCAACGGTTCCAGGACGTGGCCCATCACGAAGGATAGGCATTAAATTTGGCTATGCCCTTATTATCCACACTCCAAGAATACTTCTTAAACACTGCAAAATTATAACACAATGAATATGAGAATAAGTACATTAAAATGAAGAACAAAAGCTACATGTATGTAGTGGCCTAACATGTTGAAATATCTTTAAAAACTTCACACTGTGAATTGCCTTTGGAATTGTCTATTGACCTCCGCTCAACCCTTCACAGTGACACTACTGAGAACTCAATGGGGATTCAGCTTATGCCCTACTCACCATGGTACACCACGTTAATGCAATGACATGCTGGCCTAAGTTCTTAAAAATATACATTTCTTTTACTTTTGGTTCAGAATCTTTTTTCACCCAAACTAGAAACTATGGACAGCCACTAGTTTCAGATTCTAAGCTTTTCTTTCCTACCTGTACCATGCGCTACATATTATACTCCTATGTAGCATCCTCAATTTGAGGGTCACCACGGCTCAGGCCATGATTTACTACAGGGCAGGGTGAGGAGGCAGGCCCCAGGCTTACTCAGTCAGAACATGCATTAAACCCCATGCTGTTGGCATTATTCTGATCTACATGCCAGCCATCTCACCAACTGAGCTAACCAGCACCCGCATATTATAAAAATTGAAGACTTCCTACACTCATTACACAATCTAATTAATGTAAAAACCAACTACACCAATTGTTTCTTATATAGAGCATAAAACAGCAATCCGCACTAACAATTAATGTTTTAGTTAGTGGGCATCAACAGGCCAGAGGTATCCATACACACTGCAACTATTTTGACTATTATCCATATCTCACTAAGGGGCTTCTTGGTCATTTGTGCCGCATACTGTCCAAAGTAATACACAAAATGAGACAAATACAGTAAAAGTACAGAAAGCATGCACTGCCATCTGCTATTAACTGGTTTCCTGTAATGATCAGAATGCTGCTTAAGAAAAAACATACTCTCAATTAAAATTTATGGAGCGAAACAATAACACAATATTTTGTCTCTTTAGGGATAGGTCTTATAACTAGGGAAAATGAGCATTGACAGCACAGTTCTTTCTTTTCTATTTAGTTTGTAACATTTCCTCAGGAAAAAAAAAGCTTATTCTTTAATTTTACACCAATACAAAAGACAAATAGATCACCGTCTGGAGTGCATTTGTAGAGGGTTGAAACAGTCTATCATGTCACTGTATTTCATTACATGCATCTGTTCTCACATTTTCAAATTAAATTTACTGCACAGCAACAATGGCACGCTGCTCTAAATTTGGCATTTATGTGGATTGATGTGGAATTCACGACTGCCAGATGTAGGTGAAACAGATATGAAGGGATCCCTAAGCACATCAGCATCTGTCCAAGACCCACTACATATTCAGAATGTTATGACAGTAGGATGGAGTAGCCATTCTTTCGAACTCTAACAGCTATGGTTTGAGCATAGCATTAGTCAGGATTCATCTATAATAAAACAAAATTACCCAGCACAGCCAATCCTGCCTATCATATCACACACTACTAAGAATAAGCACATCCAGTATGTTAACTTGTGAAATACAGGTGGACTGATCAGTTAAATAAGAAGCTATGAAGGAAACAAAGGGCAGTAGAGAACTTAAAGTTCCATGGTTCTTTTGTGCTAAAAAGCGGGTTATTATTGGGATCATCTGTACTTCCTAAAATATTTCAGATAGAAACACAGGATAATGGTAAAAGTCATGTTTATGGATCAATATAGTAGGTGTAATAAGTTCTCTTAGTTGGGCTGTTAAAATTGTGATATTAACATACTATTCACAACTAATTCCTGGTGCACATATCATTCTCTAACCACATACTAGTCGCATTGTGAAGTCTCATTTATTCCAGCAGCTGAAGGGCTCTTTGGAATGAATGGCATGGTATAAGAGATCGGTGGAATAACTGGCTGTGATGGCATGTGGTGTGCATATTTGAAATAGAGATAGTGTAAGTAGGAATCAGAAAGGAAATATAATGTTGTCAAGTATAGGTGACACTGAGCAGCTGGATGTATAATTTGGACGCCTTTATATATCATAAATTACTAAAGCTGTGAGCTCTTAGTGGTTCGAGAAATCACTCGTAGGCACCTCTAATATTCACTTCTGGAATAGTGGCAGAATAACAGATTGCATGGATATTATGCAGCAAAGATTGTGGGGGAAATTTTTAAGCTGGCACATGGAAAGACTCAGGGTTTGTCAATAAATGTTCAATGTCCGAACCCCATCTATTTAGCAAATCCCACTGAAATGGTTTCAAGGCAAAAAAACAATTTCTGGTTTGTGCGGTGGTAAAAGCCCTGATCACTTCTGATTTTATAAACCAGAAAAGATACCAGCATTTACCAGCAATCTGCACCTGATTAATAAAATACAACCACACCAGCAGAGAGTTTTGACCATTGCCACTCTCACAATAGGCACGAGCACAATGGGTCAAGGCCAGACAACAAAACTGGAAAGACAAAGCTAATGACATGTAATAGGTTCTTCCAGAGCTAACTTCAGAATTACCACTTGTGCATAAAGTATTTTCTCCATTTGGATATTTACAGTGAGATAATTATGTTTAAAAAATCTCTCCAGTGTGGAGGCCAGGAACTTCCTGATAAAGAGGGAGAACAAAAATATTGAATAAGTCACCCTAAAGCCTTCTTTGATTGCAAACTGTTACTACACTAGTAATTCATTGTGTTAAATGCTTTGAGGCAGTTCAACGATGTGGTAAGGCGTTACATAACTGTTTACGTATTTCTTTCCTTTAACATCCAATTAAAGTGTGGCATATGTGGAATGGGTTGCTTGGCAACCCCATGCTCTCAGGCTTCCCAATGTTTCATAGGGGAGCACAGAAATAAAAAAGGACAGCAATTATACAACCGAGTGAAGAAACAAAAACTTTATCTGCAGAAACGGTTTCCAGAGAGTAGTGGTGTGAAAAAAAAGCGCTCATGACAAGCACCTGTGGTACTCACAGGTTATTTAGTTCAGGCACCTTAGTTGCTTGATTTGCACACGCCATTGCTCCCTGTCAAGATCATTCATGCACACAATAGAGCTTTAAGTTATTTCTGGTCCTTGTACTGCAGCTACTATAACCACCTGACACAAATATTACTAAATACCTGTAACAAATTCTAAATATATAAATTCTTGAACTTGATGACGGAAAATGGTAGATTCCAGCTGCAAGTTATGATTCAGTCTCTTTACTCAAATTGCCTGAACTCTCATGGGTTGTCATGGCAATGTTTCAATGATTCTTAAAAATAACCTACCTAGTTTAATTGTACTTGTGTTGAAATTCTTCTTACTCAATTTCTTTGAATTGTGCAATTTGGAATTCTTGGATCTGAACAGTCTTTTATCCAGCAGAGGAGATTTAAACCAACAGCTTCTCTACTTCAAGTAGTTTGTTAAATATTTGAAAACTCAAGTATGAGTGCAACTTCTCAAACAGCGAAAGAAAATCACATAATTATACACACCCACAGTCAAGCTCTCATGGACAACCAGTGAGAACAAAATGCCAAGAGTAACAAATCATGTCCTGGGTGCAATATCTTTCACAGAAAGACCTGAACTTTCCATGGTTTTGAATAGAACTCCTCTGCTCTCACCTCAATGAAAGGCACAACATTGGGTTTTATTTACACATCAGTTTGTTTACTTTATTGCTCAAAAGATGAGATGGAACTTCCTGCTCAAGGTACAGTGCTGCAATCTGATGCTTCAGTATAAAATCAACAGCTTGCATTTATATAGCACGTTAAGGTAGTAAAATATCCCAAATGACTTCACAGCAAGGTTAGCAAACAAAATTTGATACTGAGCTGTGTGAGGGGATATTAAGGGAGATGACTAAAAGCCCTGATCCTTCTATCCAGCTTCACCTGCTCCACCCTCCTTAAACAGCACACAATACATCACATTTCCACTTCTCTTCAGCTCTGAAGAAGGGTCATATGGACTCGAAAGGTTAACTCTGTTTTTTCTCTCCACAGATGCTGTCAGACCTGCTGAGTTTTTCCAGCATTTTCTGTTTTTATTTCAGACATTATCTGTAAGGTATGATTCCGTGAGGGTGACTATGTCAGGCTGTTGCTTGACTGGTCTGTGAGATGGCTCTCCCAATTTTGGCACTAGCCCCCAGATGTTAGTAAGGAGGACTTTGCTGGGTTGACAGGGCTGAGATTGCCATTGTCGTTTCCGGTGGCTAGGTCGGTGCCGGGTGGTCTGTCCAGTTGTGACTTTGTAGCGGTTGGTTACAACTGAGTGGCTTGCTAGGCCATTTCAGAGGGCATTTAAGAGTAAGGATGACTAATTTCCTTCCCTATAGGGCATTAGAGAACCAGATTGGTTTTTACAATAATGGTTTCATGGTTATCATCATCCCTAAGGTGGGATTCAAACCCAGGTCCCCAGAGCAATACCCTGGGTCTCTGGATCACTAGTCCAGCGACAATACCACTACACCATCGCCTCCCCCCTTTAAGCAGTGCCTTAAATGAAGAAAGAAAGGTAGAGAGGCAGAGAGATTTAGGGAGGGAATTCCAGAACTTAGGACCTAGGCATACCTAGGACATAGTCACCAAGGGTGGAGAGATTAAAAATGGGGATGGGCAAAAAGCCAGAATTGGAAGAACACAGGTATCTTGGAGGGTAGAAGGTCTTAAGTGAAGGGGAGGGGTGAGTCCATGGAGGGATCTGAAAACAAAGATGAGAATATTAAAATGGAGTACACCATGGGCCATTTACAAAGCAGCAGTAAGCTTGTATTATTCTTGCAGGATAATATGTTTCATTTTATTACATTTAATTCCAGTCACTAATAATAATACATTTAGTTTCAATCTCACTCAGAAAAGCTTTCCACTCCAGTTTAGGCCATTGTTATACTACGTGTATTATACTATTAAGTATGAGAATGAGCCATTTTTTCGACAAATTGGCCCCTGAAGTGGATATAATGCGTAAGGTATGATCTGAATAAGTGAGAAATCAACAAAAAGAAGTTCCTTGGAATCCAGAAAATGCTGGAAAAACTCAGCATGTCTAGCAGCATCTGTGGAAAAAGAAACAGAGTTAATATTTCAAATCCATATGACCCTTCTTCAGAGCTGAAGAGAAGTGGAAATGTGATGAAATTTATACTGTTAAAGGGTGGTGGGGCGGGTAAAGCTGGATAGAAGGCCAGCAATAGGTGGGGACAAAGGAGGAATTGACAAAGATGTCATGAACTAAAGGACTAAGGGAGCGTTAACGGTAGAGGTTAGTGGTTAAAAAAGGTGCAGATAGTGGCATAATGGTAAGAAAGCAGAATGTGATAATATCAGAACAAGGGTAGCATTGTGTGAAAGAACATCATGGAACAAGTAACATATGGCCCTGTAGGGGATGGGGTGGGGGGAGGGGGACAGTGGTGGGGAAAAAAAAGGATAGAAAATGGGATGGAAGGGAGATAAAAAGGGGATAAAACCACAGATAATTGAATGAAATAACAATGGATAAAAAATAAAAATGAATGTAGAAAAAATGGAATTAAAAGGGGGTGAGGCTGGAGGAGAGAGTTCATGATCTGAACTTGTTGAACTCAATGTTAAGTCCAGAATGCTGTAAAGTGTCTAGTCGGAAGATGAGGTGCTGTTCCTCCAGTTTGCATTGAGCTTCACTGGAACATTGCAACAAGCCAAGGACAGACATGTGGGCATGAGAGCAGGGTGGTGTGTTGAAATGGCAAGTGACAGGGAGGTCTGGGTCATGCTTGCGGACAGACCAGAGGTGTTTTGCAAAGCGGTCACCCAGTCTGCGTTTGGTCTCCCGATGTAGAGGATATCACATTGGGAGCAGCGGATGCAATAGACTAAATTGAAGTAGGTGCGAGTGAAGCACTGCTAAGTAAGTAAAGGGGCAGGTGTTGCACCTTCTGTGATTGCATGGGAAGGGGATGAGGTGTTGGGGGTGATGGAAGAGTGGACCAGGGTGTCCTGGAGGGAACAGTTCTTAGGGAAGGCTGACATGGGGGGGGTTTGGGGAAGGTGTATTTGGTGGTGGCATCATGTTGGAGTTAGCGGAAATGACGGAGGATGATCCTTTGAATGCGGAGGCTGGTGGGGTGAAAAGTGAGGACAAGGGGGACCCTACCATGATGCTGGGAAGGAGGGGAGGGTGTGAGGGCAGAAGCACGGGAGATTGGTCTGACACGGCTGAGGGCCCTGTCAAGCACAGTGTGGGGGAAACCTTGGTTAAGGAAGAAGGAAGACATATCAGAAGCACTATTTTGGAAAGTGGCATCATTGGAACAGATGTGACGGAGGCAAAGGAACCAAGAGAATGGTATGGATTCCCTGCAAGATGCAGGGTGTGAGGAGCTGTAGTCGACGTAGCTGTGGGAATAAATGGACTTGTAATGAATATTGGTGGACAGTCTATAATCAGAAATGGAGACAGAGAGGTCAAGGAAGGGAAGGGAAGGGAAGTGCTGGAGATGGACCATGTAAAGGTGATAGAGGGGTGGAAACTGGTAGCAAAATTGATAAATCTTTCCAGGTCCAGACAAGAGCATGAAGCGAAATTGAAACAGTCATCGATGTACTGAAATAAAGAGTTGTAGGTGGGGGTACAAGCATGACGCAGACCTTCCTGTCGCTTGCCATTTCAACACACCATCCTGCTCTCATGCCCATACGTCTGTCCTTGGCCTGCTGCAATATTCCAGTGAAGCCCAATGCAAACTGGAGGAACAGCACCTCATCTTCCGATTAGGCACTTTACAGCCTTCCGGACTTAACACTGAGTTCAACAACTTCAGACCATGAACTCCCATCTCCATCCTCATTCCATTTTTTAATCCCCTTTTTTCTAGATTCATTTTTATTTTTTATCCATTTTTATTTTATTTTCATTCATTTATACGTGGTTTTATCCCCTTTTTTTTATCCCCCTTCTATCCCATTTTCTATCCTTTTTTTTCCCCACCACTGCCCCCTCCTCCCACTCCATCCCCTACAGGGCCATAAGTTATTTGTTCCATTATGTTCTTTCACACAATGCTACCCTTGTTCTGCTATTATCACATTCTATTTTCTTGCCTTCATGCCATTATCAGCACCTTTTTTAGCACTAACCACTACCATTAACACCACCTTCGACCTTTAGTTCACAACATCTTTGGCAATCCCTTTGTCCCCACCTATCGCTGGCCTTCTATCCAGCTCCACCTGCCCCACCCCCCTTTAACAGTATAAATTTCATCACATTTCCACTTCTCTTCAGCTCTGAAGAAGGGTCATATGGACTTGAAATGTTAACCCTGTTTCTCTCTTCACAGATGCTGCTGGATGTGCTGAGTTTTTCCAGCATTTTGTGTTTTTGTTTCAGCTTTCCAGCATCCACAGTATTTTGCTTTTATTTTCCTTGTAATCCAACTCCTTGAGGCAATTTCACAATTTCAGGTGACTAAATGCTTATAGTTCATTTATGAAACGTTTGTGTTATGTTTTACTATGCGGTCGCTCTGCTTGTGAACCAGTTGCACGCTTATCTGTCAGCAAGTGAGCCGATTACAATATACGGCAGACGCAGAGACCAACATGAAATGAAGCACAAACTATTTATTTACACAAACAACAGAGCACTAACATGATGCGTGCTTTCCCAACCAGACCCTACTCTAGACTAACATTAACATGGTAGCCCGGACTACACAGCTATTGGGTCTTACAGTCACATGGTCAATCTGCTCACATTCTCTTAAAGGTGTATTACACCTCAGATTACCACAGTCTGTCCAAATGTTCAGAGCACATATGCTTTGGTGTTTTAAGCGGCAATGTTATTGATACATAAGACTTTCACATGCTACAGCACAGTACAGCACATTGACCCATTAAAGCTGTTCTTTTGGTGTAAGTTGATTCCCTATTACCCCTTGTTTTTAATATAAACTCCTTGTCCTCAAGTCCCTCCATGGCTTCAGTCATATTTGTGCAATTTCCTCTGGTCTTACATATCACCCACATTCTTCAGTTCTGTGACTCTAGCCCTCTCCCTCCCTCCACCTCACCTTGCTCGGGGGAAAGCCTTCAGCCACCTAGACCCTAATCTCTACAATGTTCTCCCTAAACTCCTCACCCTTTCCAACTTCTCTCCTTTAATAAGCTTAAAAATTATCTGTTCAACCAAATTTTGGCCACCGGATCTAATCTCTCCCTTCATGGCCATTCCACCGCCTGGTTTCCATTTGTGAAACAGCTTAGGATTTTTTCTGGACACTTAATGATTCAAATCACCATTTGGGTCATTTGTGAGTTCCAAAGGTTGTCCTAACTGATGGAACAAACTTTATTCCCCTGTCTCTCATTGTGCACCTCCAACATCTCAAGTGTGGTATGAAATACAAGCGTAATATCAGAAAGTTACAATATTATAACCAATATAGTGTTGTACACAACACAACACAGAGATATAATCTCTCATTTTAACATATTTGGTAGTTACCATGCCATAAAAAATAGCATTCACATTCCCTGTAAAACTACTAATAAAAATACTATTAAATCAGAATATTTTTATTTGCTAAAATTCACATACACATTTATGGCATATAAAGGGCATTCAGTGGAATGATTGAGATAAATAGGATCCTAAATTACACAGGGTGCGATACCACAGTTTTCAAATGCTTAGGAGTGCTAACAGGTGTTAGAACACTAAATACAAATCTTATCTTCTAACTTAACCATTGTTATGCTATGGATATGAGAATGAAACAGCCAGCATTGTCATCGTCAGCTGTCCCTCAATTTGAGGATGATGTCTACCAGGTTGATGGACAAGTTGTCGCCATTCTGAATGTTTGGTAGCAAGCTACTCCCAGTCATTAGTGTCAATGATGCCACACACCAAGAAGAGCTTCAGACTGGCTTTGAAATGTTTCTTTGTCCTCCCCTGGAACGTTGGCCCTTTGAGAGTTGAGAAAATAGGACCTGGCAGGAGATATGGTTTTCGGCCATCCAGACACAGTGTCTAGTCCATGAAAATTGATTTTTCAGGGGTTTTACTGCCTGAATGCTTGTGGAACCATCTCCAAGATGGACACTAGCATTAGTAGAAAGGATGCAGTAGAGGCATTGCTGATGGAATTTCTCTTGCACTCTTGTGTTACTGATACAGTCCAGGTCTTGCTGGAGTACAGGAGTGTGGTGATGACAACTGCTCTGTACACTAAGGCTTTTGTTAACTTGCAGAGGGCTTTGTTGTCAAATATTTGTTCTGCAGTTTGCAGAAGGCTGAGTTGGTGCAGCTGGCCCAATGTTGGATCTCCTCATCAATGGTGGTCTTTTGAGATATGTCGCTGCCAAAGTTTGGGAAGTGCTGAACATATTCCAGTGTTTCTCCTTCAACACATATAGAGGGTGGAATATTTGGCTGACCAGGTGTGGGTTGACATACGAGTTTTGTTTGGGCAATATTCAAGGGCAGACCAAGTTTTTTGTGTGCAGAATTGAAAAGATCGAGAGTGGCTTACAAATCTGCTGCAGAATTGGCAATGACAATGCAGTCATATGCAAACTGCATATCATGTATATCTATGGTGGTCAGTTTAGTTTTGGCATGGAGACCACTGATGTTAAAGAGTTTTCCATCTGGACTGCCCTACATTAGAGGGCAGTTGATCTTTGATGCGGCGAGTAGCCACTAGTCAAGTAGATTGTAAATGGTATGCGGCCTATCGCACAGCCTTGCTTGACCCTGGTCTGGATTTTGAAGTCATTTGTTTCAGATCTCCCACTCAAGACAGTTGCAGTCATTATCATCATGAAGTAATTGCAATATTGTGATGAGATATCTTGGACATCCAAATCTTTGGAGCACAATCCACAATGCCTTGCAATTTATTGAGTCAAATCCTTCGGTCAGGCCAATGAATGCAATGAGTTCCTGATGTTGCTCTTGGACATTTTTCTCTGTGGATTTGTCTGTGGCAACAAAGATCGTGTTGGAGGTTCCTCTGGATGGTCCAAAGCCACGCTGTATCTCTGGGATGATTTCCTCAGCCACAAGAAGGAGACAATCTAGGATAATGCAAGTCAGGATTTTCCCTGCTACAGGCAAAAGGGAAATATCATGATCGTTTCCACAACAAAATTTATCTCCCTTCTTGAAGATGGTTACAATTGCTACATTTCTGAAATCAGGGGTGGGGGTTGTGGAATGGAGATCTTTTTCCTCCCAAATTCATGGAATGAGTGCATGGAGTTTTGAGCAAAGATTCCACCATCTTTGAACACCTGGTCTGGAGTACAATTGGGGTGGCAGGCTTTGTTGTTTTTCATCCGTTTGATTGCTTGTTGCTGATCTCCCATCTCCCATAGATTCTACCACAGGGTGCTGGGAGATAACCTGAAAAGTATCATTTGTCACTGTGGATTCATAGTTGAGGAGTTGTTCGAAATGTTCCTTGGTGGATGGCATTGTCATTCTTAAAAAAAGAAACACCGTCCTGTAAGCAAAGGGGATTTTGTCAATTTGACCTCGGTCTATAAATGGCCCTGGTGGCTTCAAAGAAGCTTCACTTTAGAAAAGCATATTGTTGGATCTCTTGGGCTTTCTCTTCCCAGCACTTTTATCTTCCAGATTTGTCTTTGGGCTTCAGCCCGGAGCTGTGGGAATGCTGCCTTCTTAACTTGTGAGCTTGGGTTTTTCTGCCAGCCAATGAAGGCTGCTCGTTTTAGGAGGTCACATATTTCGGCATCGTTTTCATTGAGCCAGCCATGCTCAGCTTATAGCCATCTATCTGCTCACTGCCATCTCAACCAGGCAAAGTGCTTATAGTGTAGTGTGAACAGATGAGAAAATCTACAAAAAAGTTCCTTGTAATCCAAATGCTTGAGGCATTTTCACAGTTTAAGGCAACCAAGCTCTTTACTTATACTCCATTTATGAAATATCTGTCTAAATGTTAACTTCTTTAGCTGTGACCAACAATCCATACATTTCCAATATGTTCTATTTTCAATTTAGATTTAAAGCTTTTTCTCTTATGTTCCTCTGTACTATGAGTAGAGTCCATGACATAACAGATTGTACATGGTCTGAACAATGAACTGATAGGTCTTTCTCATTTTATATTTTCATATCTCTGAAAAACAGCCCTAATGATTTAATTGATCAAAAGAGGTTTCACTGGATAACAAAGGCAAAAGCAAAATACCGCAGATGCTCGCAATCTGGAATTAGGAGAAGATGCTGGAAAATGAGGGTGGTCCAGATCGGGTCATGGTGTTTGGGTGGTGATGGAGGTGGGAGAAAGGTTGCTCAGGGCACCACAGTGGGAGGCAGCTGGTTTGGTTTTGGGAGCGGGGGGTTGGACATGGAGGTGCATGGGGGATCGTGAGGCTGGCACTCCTGCTCCACCTGGACCATTAGTAGTGATCCAAAAAGCAGTTACCTGCTGCTGCTGTTAGCTCATGCCTCCCTTTATTGCTGCCAGGTTTCTTGAGCCCTCAGAAACATGGCTGTGCAACTTTAAATATAAATAATCTGAGGAACAGGGCCTCATTTAAATATTATAGCCGCGGATCCGCCTCTCCAGAGTGAGTTATTCAGACATCCCCAAACTAAAAGTAGGTGCACTAACGATGGGTGGAGGTCAGGTTTTCTGTATTTAGGTGGGCTGTGTTCAAGTTAATACATTATATTCCTAATACAAAAAAATGCTGTACTCTAGTTAGGTACTAATGAACGCCCACATGATAGCTTGTGAGGGAATAACAGGAAAGGAGTTAAGAGTGAAAGAACGTCCAGGTGATAAAACAAATCTCAAGTGCCATAGGTGCTTTTAGTCTGAAATATTAGAATCAGTCCTTTGGAATTCTGGACAATTTGAAACAAAAAGCTTCAATAATTCCACTGTAGACAGTACATTTCATAAATATATGAGAATATATAATTTCAACACATAATTCACTGTAACCCCTGCAGCCAACCGGAAAGGTGTCAGGAAAAGCATGTACACTTGCTCACACCGCGGCCACCGGCCCATGCACAACTGCTCCTGACACTTTTCTAGTCAACAGCAGGGGTTTGGATCCAACAAAGGCTATTTAGTCTCACCCTGCATTGGACCCTGCAATGTAAGCATTTCCCAGGTGAATTCTGATGTTAAAATGTAATACTTACGTGTGCGTATGATGCCAGTAATACTAGCAAGTGGCATTATAATTGGAATTCCACTGCACCAATTCAGTGTAGCACTGTAGCACATAGAACAACATATTTTGCTGGCAATAATTCATCCCAGCTCCGAATCTGTGATTGCGTCACAATCTCAATGAGATTTTATGTGAGTAATACTTCTTACGGCTAGATCCAGTGTGCTAAGACATTGTGCATGGGTAGCTGAGTTAATTGATGTGACACTATAATCGAAGGGTCATCATTTCAAGTCCCACATTGGGTAATGATTTTTTTCTTAAATGTTTTAGTCAAAATACATTTTTTATTGATTTTTACCAAGAAGTAGCCTTAAACTAAATATTAGAATCAATTCTCCACCTTGAAAGTTGAGAATCCCATTTCTGAAATTTCCTGATTATATTTTCATCATTTATTGAATCATCAGAAGCATTTTTTATAGAGGATATGGTTGCTAAATGATAGGTGGCCTAAATACAAGAACTTGCAACTGGTTAAGAACTGCAGACCTAAAAATGGGTAACTTGAACTTTATTGTTAGTCTGTGTCAAACCAATTTGTTTTAATGTTGCCAGCTGACACTGAGACTGCAATTGAGCATGTGCAGGATGTGCTCCCCCTAGTGTTGTGGCACAAAAAAACACAGCCAAAATAATAATGGGGCATGAGGGTTGAAATCACAACCCAACAGTAGGAAAAATTATTGTGTGAATACGTTACCTATCCTGTCCAACTGCTTTTAGTCACAAGCTAATGTGGCACTGTGTTTGGCTGCTCTCTCTGTTCTAGGCAGACATTAATGGTATCATACACAGGGTGCTACAGAACTAATTGCACACACATTGAGAAGGAATGCTCAAGTTTCATGGGGTAAGATACAATAAACTGGGCACATCATGTACCACATTTTTTTAATGAGAGCAACCCACTGTTGGACATCCTAAGGAAGAAGGTTGACTAGTAATATCCACTACACTGAGAACCTAAATTATTTTAAGTAGAACCTGCTGCTCTTCCACTTAATGACATTGGATAAATCTGGAAGCCCATTGGCAGTGCATCTATGCCCTCTGGGATGCAGTTGGGCATGATGTACAATAAGATAACATAATGCAGGTTAGATCTCAGCAAACACTGGAGCAACTAAAGAGGAGAGTTCAGGTTAGCATGAAACTGCTGGCATGTCACCCAACATATCGCCTTAACTGTGGAATGCTGTGCAAATAGAGCACAATGGTATTTCATATGGAATATGGCTGTTCGGCTTAATTTAGTCAGATCAATCCAAAAGATAATTATTTTAATTGGTATTTAAGTATCATGCAGTAATGTATTATAACAGTGTTTAATTCACTGTGGAAACCATAAACATGCACTATGAAAAGCAATACCACCAAAAAGATTACCAAAGAAAGAATATTTCCAAACTAACTAGTTCATTTCAGTCTGAAAGGAACATTTGCACATTTTTTAAAAAGCAAAATATTTTGTGATGTGCTCTTTTCTTTCTACTCTTACTTTACAGGGAGCTATATAGCAACATCCTGTGAAAGAATACAATATATAAAAACAGTTTCCAAGATATTTGCACTTAAAAACTATTCCTTTTTTCCCCCCTCATTAAATACCCATCGCTGATTTCTCAAAATAGCTCTTTCTGTCCCAGAAAGTGTGCTGTAGTCCTTGTTTTCTTTTATGCATTCATGGGATCTGGGCATTGCTGGCGAGGCCAGAATTTGTTGCCCATTCTTAATTTGAAAAGGTGATGGTGAGCTGCCTTCTTGAACCACTGCAGTCCATGTGGTGTAGGTATACCCACAGTGCTGTTAAGGAGGGGGTTCCAGGATTTTGACCCAGCAACAGTGAAGGAACGGTGATATATTTCCAAGTCAGGATAGCAAGTGACTTGGAGGGGAACTTCCAAGTGGTGGTGTTCCCATCTATCTACTGCCCTTGTCTTTCTAGATAGTAGTGGTTGTGGGTTCGGAAGGTGCTGTCGAAGGAGCCTTGGTGAATTCCTGCAGTGCATCTTGTAGATGGTACACACTGCTGCCACTGTGTGTCGGTGGTGGAAGGAGTGAGTGTGGTGCCAATCCAGTGGGCTGCTTTGTCCTGGATGGTGTCAAGCTTCTTGAGTGCTGTTGGAGCTGCACTCATCCAGGCAAGTGGAGAGTATTCCATCACACTCCTGATTTGTGCCTTATAGATGGTGGACATGCTTTGTGAGTTACTCCCCACAGAATTACTAACCTCTGACCTGCTCTCATAGCTACAGTATTTATATTGCTAGTCCAGTTCAGTTTCTGGTCAATGGTAACCCCCAGGATGTTGTTAGTGGGGGATTCAGCGATCGTAATGCAATTGGATATCAAGGGGCGATGGTTAGATTCTCTGCTGGAGATGGTCATTGTCCGGCATTTGCATGGCGTGAATGTTACTTGCCACGTGTCAGCCCAAGCCTGGATATTGTTCAGGTCTTGCTGTATTTGGACATGGGCTGCTTCAGTACCTGAGGTGTTATGAATGGTGCTGAATATTGTGCAATCATCAGCAAACATCCCCACTTCTGACCTCATGATGTAAGGAAGGTCATTGATGAAGCAGCTGAAGATGGTTGGGCTGAGGACACTACACTAAAGAACTCTTGCAGTGAAGTCCTGGAACTGAGAGGATTGACCTCCAACAACCACAACCATCTTCCTTTGTACTAGGTATGACTCCAGCCAGTGCAGAGTTTTACCCCTGATTCCCATTAACTCCAGTTTTGCTAGGGCTACTTGATGCCACACTCGGTCAAATGCTGCCTTGATGTCAAGGGCAGTCTCATGATGGCAGAGATGTCTCATCTCACCTCGGGAGTTCAGCTCTTTTGTCCATATTTGAACCAAGGCTGCAATGAGCTCTGGAGCTGAGCGATCCTGGCAGAACCCAAACAGAGCGACAGTGAGCAGGTTATTGCTAAGCAAGTGCCGCTTGATAGCGCTGTTGATGACCCCTTCCATCACTTTATTGTTGACCGAGAATAGACTGATGGGGTGGTAATTGGCCAGGTTGGATTTGTCCTGTACAAAAAAAGCAGGATATACCTGGGAAATTTTCCACATAGCCAAGTAGATGCCAGTGTTGTAGCTGCACTGGAACAGCTTGGCTAGGGGCGCAGCAAACTCTGGAGCACACGTCTTCAGTACTATTGCCAGAATATTGTCATGGCCCATGGCCTTTGCAGTATACAGTGCCTTCAGCTGTTTCTTGATATCATGTGGAGTGAATCGAGTTGGTTGAAGACTGACATCTGTGATACTGGGGACTTCCGGAGGACGCCAAGAAGGGTCATCCATTTGGCACTTCTGGCTGAAGATTGTTGCAAATGTTTCAGCCTTATCTTTTGCACTGATGTGTTGGGCTCCTTCATTATTCATGGTGGGGATATTTGTGGAGCCTCCTCCTCCAGTGAGTTGTTTAATTGTCCACCAACAATCACGAACAGATGAAGCAGGCTGCAGAGCTTAGACCTGGTCTGTTGGTTGCGGGATCTTAGCTCTGTCTATTGCATGCTGCTTATGTTGTTGGTACACAAGTGTCCTGAGTTGTAACTTCACCAGGTTGACACCTTATTTTTAGGTATGCCTGGTGCTGCTCCTGGCATGACCTCCTGCATTCTTCATTAACCAGGGCTGATCCCCTATTTTGGAGGTAATGGTGGAAATGGGGGATATGCTGGTCCATGAGGTTACAGATTGTGGTTGAGTACACAGCACCTCATGGATGCCCAGTCTTGAGTTGCTAGATCTGTTCGAAATCTATCCCACTTAGCACGGTGGTAATGTCACACAATACAATTGAGGGTATTCTCAATGTGAAGAAAGGGCTTTGTCTCCACAAGGACTGTGTAGTGTTCACTCCTACTGATTTTGTCATGGACAGATGCATCTGCAGCAGGTAGATTGGTGAGGATGAGGTCAAATGCTTTTCCCTCTTGTCGGTTCCCTCATCACCTTCTGCAGACCCAGTGCAGCAGCTATGTCCTTTTGGACCCAGCCTGCTCAGTCTGTAGTGGTGCTACTGAGGCACTCGGTGATGGATATTGAAGTCCCCACCCAGAGTACATTCTGTGCCCTTGACACCCTCAGTGCTTCCTATAAATGGTGTTCAATATGGAGGAGCACTGACTCATCAGCTGAAGGGGTGCGGTATGTGCTAATCATCAGGAGGTTTCCTTGCCCATGTTTCACCTGGTAAAATTGCTTTGTTTATACAAATGTTTTGGTTATATAAAGATATCAAGGGATATGGGGATAGTGCGAGAAAATGTTATTGAGGTAGAAGATTAGCCATGATCGATGAATATATATGAAGAAAGCTACAGAGGTAAGACAAGCTTCTACAAGCATGAAGAGTGTCAGCATTGACAGAGATGCTAATAAATAATGCGAAGTACATTCTAAAAGCAACATGCTATTTGGCAGCATAATATGGTTCAGTAACATATATCTGGCATGATCACATGCAGTCAGTGATATACTCATTCCACAATTGTGAGACAAGTGGACACACAGTGCATTAGTGAGGCCAGGAACATAGGAAATAGGAGCAGGAGGCCATTTGGCTCCTTCAGCCTGCTCCACCATTCAATTAGATCATGGCTAATCCTCTACCTCAATACCATTTTCTCGCACTATCCCCATATCCCTTGATATCTTTAATACCTGGAAATCTATCCATCTCTGTCTTCAACATAGTCAATGACTGAGCCTCCTCAGCCCTCGGGGGTAGAGAATCCCAAAGACTCACCAGCCTCTGAGTGAAGAAATGCCTCCTCATTTCAGTCCTAAATGGCCTACCTCTTATTCTGAGACTATGTCTCCTGATTCTAGACACCCTAGCAAGGGGAAATATTCTTCCTACATTTACCCAGTCGAGCCCTGTAAGAATATTTTATGTCTCAATGAGGTCACCTCTCATTCTTCTAAACTCTCAAGAATACAGACCCAGTCTCCTCAATTTTTCCTTGTAGGATAATCCCACTATCCCAGGAATCAGTAATCAGCCTGGTGAACCATTTTCCAACTTTTATCAAAATACAATGTCTTTGTACAGTTTCCCCCCCACCTCTCCCCTCATATGGCACAAAAGTCACTGTGTATTGCTGTCAAATTAGTGAAAGTCTTATTCTCTTTCTAGCAAAAAAAAATTAAGATTAAGATTGCCTGTTGCAGACAGGCTTAAAAGCCAAATGCTCCACATTGTCTGATTTTTCTAGCACAACGTGAAGGCTGTGTGAAGTGCTTGGTTAGAATACTGTTGCTTATATTTGATACATTGCTATAATATGTTACTTTTACTGTTACCTTTCCCTTCTCAGTAGCCAAGTTGTGAATCTCTATTTTCATATTCATATAGAAAGATAGCAGCATGCTTATATTGCGCCACAGATTTGTTTTCAAGTGTGCCTTAAGTGCAACAAGACTAGACTTCGGAGGGTGGAAGTTTACAGCCCTGGGTGGCAGGGGCGGGGACATAAAATGCAGTGAGCGTTCAAAAGTCCACTGACTTTGGTGGGACCGTAAAATCCCACCAGCGTAAAATTCTGCCCAGGTTGTTTTTCAAAGGTCAACTAATGTATATTGGTTTAATTAAAGCATCTAAATACAGTCTTAATGTAGCTATGTCTACATTCTGGCATTTCTCACCAATTCAGCACAATGGTTGAACTGAAATTAATAAAAAATCTATTTGGTAACCTTTTATGAAATTAGAAAATCATGGTAAAACTCATCCAATATATTTGATAATGTAATGTGATGTGATGTGTTTGCCCTTCATTGTCGAAAATGACCATGATATCAACTAGAATTCAATGAGTTAAGTTTCAGGTGTGATGTGTTCGAAGATAATTAATCAGTCCAGTTTGAGCATGCCAAGATCTGTTGCAAGTTGGACACGTATGGTTGGTACAGAAGAAGTGCTTGCGGTTCTGAACTTGCGAAGCTCACATTTCCTGTTAGCCATTGTGACCCTGTTTTGTTCTTAGAAGGTAGTGCCTTTACGGACAAGACTTCACGATATAGATCAATCTTTTGTGAGGTTCTCCCATGTCGCAGGGGCAGTGCAGAAACTCTTCAGTGAAACTTTCAGGGTGTCCTTAAAGGGTGTTTTTCTGGCCTCTATGTGAACACTCCCTTTAATTAGCTTGCCATAGGAAAGCTTTTTTGGCAAGCACTCATCAAACATTCTGGCTACATTTCTTGCCCAGCTTATCTGAATTCTCTTCAGCAAAATGTGGGTATTAGGCATGTCGGTCAGGGAGAGGACCTCAGTATTAGGAAATGTATCTTGCCGTCTGGTCTTGAGCAGTCTCCGCAAGCAGGTCATATGAAAGTAGTGTAACTTGTTTGTGTGCCTGAAGTAAACTGTCCACGTCTCTCAAGCATACAATAGAATGTGAGAAAGATAACCAACTGCTCTGTGTGCCTTCACTTCTTCTGAGACACTAATTCCTCTTCATTCCCAGGCACTTTTCATAGCTTGCCAAAGGCAATGTCAGCTTTAGCGATTCTGCCGTTGACTTCACCATCATGTGAACTGCTTGAAAGGGTGCTGCAGGGGTAGGTAACTTTGTCGTCTGCATCTGTAATAGCTGGCTTCACGTTTTTAGATGTCAATGCATCCAAACTGGCACGCCACACCTCTTTCTTTTCAAATGAAGGTTTGCTGAGCGCTTCATTATTGATACCAGATCCCCTTTAATGACTTTAAAAATCATAATTTGAATTAGTTGGCAACTCGACTCGAAGTTAAAGCATGCCTTTAGCTGACAGCTACCCATCCTGCTTGGACACATCTAAACATAGGCACTATCAGCACACGTATCCATTATTTGTGGTTCATCCAACCGGGGAAAAATGGCTTAAACGTAGACAGAAACACATATCCTGGGCAAGAGGAAGATTTAAGAGAAAAATATCACAAACTGTAAGCAGAAAGATGTCCACTCCTTCACCAATCCTATTTTCAGGATTGAATTATTGGATTTGCAATGCAGGAATACCCATTTCATTTAGTTGCAACATCAAAGAGCCTGAGCATATCTCCATAACACTGGACAGATTTAACAGGTTTATTCACTGGATGATTTTCTTTGGTATGTGTCCATTATTGCTGCTAATCACCACCAGAGGTGAACTTTTTAATCAAAGTCACTGCCTAGAGAGAGTAGATCATGGTTTTGCATTGTAGAACACATGATGTCAGGGGGCTTGACTGCAATTTTAGTAGAGAGCCAGGACTTGTCAGGAAGACGGAAAGGCCCAAAATGGTGTGTTTTTAAAAAATGTCTCTGTGGGGCTCAGAGGAGCAGGAGTTCTCCCGCAGGCCCCACAAGAAATGTTTAGGCCTCCTCTACTCCAGACTTCATCCTCCCCCAGCTCCTTCCCTCCTCCTCCTTTCCTCACATTTACCCAAGTGCCAGCCGTGCATGGGGTGTCCAACTTTCTGGAGGTCAGCAACAGCTTCCTGTCCACTGTAGGTGGGAAGTTGACAGGCAGCATGTTAGTAAGGACCATGAATTAAAATGGTCCAGGTCTAATTTCTGCAGTCCAACACACCTCATGGCCTAACAGCCCAAAATCCATCCAGAATTAAAATCAAAGCCCTGGCCTTTTTCATTAGTAAACTGATCTGCAGACATAGCATTGTAGTGAAATATTTATCTTACTATCCAAATTTAAGGTACGTCACCAAAGTGGTGGTTAAATAGAAATTCAGCACTGGCTGCCCACTCCTGGTCACTATCCAGTGACACCTAGTAGAAAGAACGTGTAGGTAGGGTGTCAAGTGAAGGCACGTTTGGGATCACTTGCCTAAATTCACAACTGAAGGATAATCACTTAAGCAAGCTATGACAGGGTTGCTGGTACATGTGTCTTTCGTGCCTTCAGTAGGGGAGGTGGGGCCCTGTGGAGAAAATTTGGAGAGGGAATAAACAACGTTTGATTACCATAGTCAACAAGTGAAAACAAATCATTTTAGAACAACATGCACTCTACCGCTAACTAATTAGCAAGAACTTCAGGTCAAAGTCCAAGATCGAAAGATCTAAAAAGGCAGCTCATGGGTCGGTTCAGGAATTTATAAATAAGTGTGGCAAAGCTTTCATGTATTTTTAAAGCATGCAAAAAAAAAATATTCCTTTCACTATTTAAGTAACTTAAAGATTTATTGTAATTCCTCGTCAAAAGATTCCTGGTTCCCTGAGGACTTCTGCTTTTCTCACATCAAACCGCACAGCCGATAAAGCTGCTGCCAGTTGCAAACATTCGCAGATTTAAAACATGATTCTCATTATGTTTCTGGCAAGAGGTCTCAATTATAGGTAGTGTCATATCCAAGTACATTTTCAAATACCATATCTTTTTATTTAAAGTTTTGCCTGTCCATTTATATATATCAAGTTTAAGAAAAAGCAAATGATAAAACTGCACAATTATTTTTGTGTAACACAGACATTGGGAACTCTTTCCTTAGGTGACCTCGCCTTTTGGGTGTTATAGATGCTGCCAGGAGGCAAAGTTGAATTTGTACTACATTAGTTTGTTTCAGAAAATGTTAATTCTTTGCCTATATAAAGTACACTTCATTTACCAGGTAAGTTAAAGTGTGAAGGGGCTTTAAGGCCCCATATCAATGCAAGGCTTATTATTTGTGTGAAATGACACGGATTAAGACTAAAAATAACAGCCTTTGGCCTGATCTATTTTCATCATCCAAAGCCTTCAAACTCAAAAGAGGTCAAAGGTCTTCTGTTTTCTCTTTGTTCTCCAAAGTGAAACACATGGTCATTATAAGGAAGGTTTCAGTGTTTGTCAAAATCAATCTAGAGGCTGCAGCAGCAAGTGACAGTAATTGACATCTCCACGTCAAGACAAAAGCTATTCTTCATATGTTATAGTGATCATATTTTTAAAATTCTTTCATGGCATGTGATGTCACTGGCTAAGCCAGCATTTGTTGCCCATCCCCAATTGTCCTTCAGTTGAGAAGGTGGTGGTGAACCACCTTTGTAAAGTGCTGCTGTCCATCTGCTGCAGGTACACCCACAATGCTGTGAGGAAGGGAGTTCCAGGATTTTGGCCCAGCAACAGTGAAAGAACGGCGATATAGTTCCACCACAGAATGGCAACAGGCCATTCTGTCTTGGAGGGGAACTTGCAGATGGTGGTGTTCCCATGCATCTGCTGCCCTTGTCCTTCTAGGTGACACAAGTTGCAAGTTTGGAAGGTGCTGTCAAAGGAGCCTTGGTGAGTTGCTGCAGTGCATCTTGTATATAATACACACTGCTGCCGCTGTGCATTGGTGGTGAAGGGAGCGAATGTTTAAGTTGGTGGACGGAATGCTAATCAAGCAGGCTGCTTTATCCTGAAATAGTGTCAAGCTTCTTGAATGTTGTTGGAGCTGCACACATCTAGGAAAGTGTAGAATATTCCTTCACTCTCCTGACTGGTGCCTTACAAATGCTGGACAAGCTTTGGGGAGTCAGGAGGTGAGTTACTCACCTCAGAATTGCCAACCTCTGATCTGCTCTTGTAGCCACAGTATTTATATGCTACAACAGCATGTTTTATCTGCCCATAGTACCAAAAACCTTTGAATTGCCTTGTGACCTTACCCAGAGAGCTAATCATTTGTCTTAATCTCTTGGTGGTTATAGATAGGCATGATCAGTTATATTCTCCAGGTCAGGTATCATGTGTGACAAACTGTCACAGCCTGAATGCCGAGCGATTCATAATGCGCTAATGACCAGAAGTGCTATGTCTAGCTATCTCTTCATCAGTTATTTTGCACGTGCCTGTGGATATTGACACAGGTAACTACAGCGAGACACACAGCACCAAAGGAAGGTTACTGAAGCTTGTTAAAGTAAGGGATGCTTCCCAAATGGGGCTCTGACTAGCAAATTGAAGAAAATGATGCATGGGAGAAAGTGATGCTGGAAAAATAGCAAACTAATAAAAATAACGCGCACACACAAAATAATTTCTTGCAAACCACAGAATGAAATAAATGGTTGGGCATTTCTCAAAGCTCTACCACATCACAAAAACAATTGTGTCTCAAAGATTTACAACCATATTCTCATAATACACCACATCACTTGAGTGCTCTTGAGTAATGCAAATAAAAATCACAGGTGGAAAAAATCCCTGCAGCAACCATTCTTCAATAAGAGTATTTTGAGATTCAATAATAATTTGAAAATTAAAGACAGTATTATGTTCTATTTTCCTGAGCTTCAACTGAATTTTGATGGATTTTGGAGCTAATGAGCCAAGGATTTCTGCAAAACCTCAGATTTAATCCTATTCCACATGCCATCTTACAGTTAGTTTTCCTGAAGCTGATTACTACAGTACCCCTCCGCTACTATGACCTGATTCACTATTATAAAACATGCTGCTTCCAGCAGCCCAATTGAGACCAGGCAAAGTTCAATACAAATATGACTGAAATGTTTGAGAATAAAGCCACCTGGACTCACAACCCCAGGGACCTTAAAGAAGTTTGTGCCTGTAACTGCTTTGAGATGCAACTGAGTTATAAAGGTTAAATTTCAGTTCTGTCATGCCCATGCAGACATACTTGTGGATTTATGGAAAATGGACATTTTACTTTCAAAAACTAAACAGAGAATTGACAATTTGCTTTGAAGTAAGAGGGAGTCGAGAGGTCAGCTGACTTCCTTTCTTTTCTGCCAATGTACATGGAACCACACCAGGCTAGAAGTTAGCCTGCCGTCTGGGCAGATATTAAAATACAAATGGCCTTTTGAGACATTCCATTGAGAAGACATTAAAATGCACCAGGTCTTTCCTATGGATTTAATGGCTACCGTTGTACAAATACCTGCAGAAGCTAGTTCACAATGACCGTGCAGTTTTCTTGGCTGCAGAATGGATTTAAACAGAATGGGTGTGAGGAGGTGCAAATGACTGAAACTCAAGTCGTCAGGGACCATTTGTGAGGACAATGGAAAACAGATACTGTGGTCACGTGACAGAAACCAGGTTGTGATAAGGAATATTTATTAACGCACCTTTTAGGAGCAGTCAATCAGTCTGAGAAACAAGGAGATCAGAGGAAACAGTTCCAGCCCAGCAAAGGAAGGACCCTGCCAGAAATCCACCAGCAGGCAGAGAATTGGGGCTAGCCTTTTACCCACCGATTTGAAGAATCAAACCAGGTCTTCGCTACAGGAGTTCGACTGCACCTTGACTGGAGTGAAGCCAGAAACCTGTTGTTGCAAGTAGTAAGCCATTGTGAATCTGTTGTCAGAATTTTCCAACCTCCATTTCTTTAGTGAGCCAAAAGGGAATCATCAGGCCTACAATGTTTCACACTTCCATCTCGATAGGCTCAAGTATAAGAGTGAATATTTTATCCCTTTTTTAAAAAACCTAAGTGCATTACTCTTTTGTAATCACTTTTGTGTGTGCGTGTGTGTGTGTATGTGTGTGCATGTGTATATATCTGTGTGTGTGCATGTTGTTGCAAATACATTTGGAGATTGAGAAATTAACATTCATTCATTTTTTTAAATTGAGAAAACCTGTCTTTTGTCTGTTTGAGAGTCAGCACCCAAGGGGTTAAACACACTTTCTCTTCAAAACACATCTATTTGTGGTCAGTTGAGAGGTAAAATAATAGGGCATCCATCCTACCATCTCTCCCTTGCTGGAACAGTTCACTAATCTATTCAGAAATGACAATTCATCTACTTGAAAATAATGGGCCAGGTTTTGCTGGAGCGGGCCATCTCACAGCGTGCCCTGTTAGATAGACTTGTTCATGCAGGTTTAGGTTTTCAAAACTTTTGCCCACAAAATTGCTGAAAATTTGAGCTGATTATGGCATGGCAAGGGCAGCACAGCATCTGGGAGCTTGGTGAATGATGCACCAACAGTTCAATTCTTTAACCAATGAGATTTAAGGATTGAAAATTATTAGGAGGAGGACTGAAAATGAGGGTGATTTTTTTTATTCATTCATGGGATGTGGGCTTCGCTGACTGTGCCAGCATTTATTGCCCATCCCTAGTTGCCCTTGAGAAGGTGACGGTGAGCTGCCTTCTTGAACTGCTGAAGTCCATGTGGTGTAGGTACACCCACAGTGCTGTTAGGAAGGGAGTACCAGGATTTTGACTCAGCAACAGCAAAGGAACGGTGATATATTCCCAAATCAGGATGGTGAATGACTTGGAGGGGAAATTCCAGGTGGTAGTGTTCCCATCTATCTACTGCCCTTGTCCTTCTAGATGGTAGTGGTTGTGGGTTTGGAAGGTGCTGCCTAAGGAGCCTTGATGAATTCCTGCAATGCATCTTGTAGATGGTACACACTGCTGCTACTGTGCGTCGGTGGTGGAGGGAGTGAATGTTTGTGGATGTGGTGCCAGTCAAGCGGGCTGCTTTGTCCTGGACAGTGTCAAGCTTCTTGTGTTGTGCAAACTGCACTCATCTAGGCAAGTGGGGAGTATTCCATCGCACTCCTGACTTGTGCCTTGACGATGGTGGACTGGCTTTGGGGAGTCAGGAGGTGAGTTACGGTAGGTATATACAAAGTCAAATGAGATGGAGATAGGGAAAGAAAGACTGAATTAAGATTCATAGAAAGAGACAAGAAAGAAAGGTAAAATTAAAAATCTGGCATTCTTAACATCTCATAGAACAATTCACATCATGAATGAATGAGACTCCACATTTATAACTGTTCACTTTCTGGGTAAGAAAGGTTGTCGATGGTCATTATTATTTATCAGTTACCACTTGTCAAAAGGGTGTTTGGAATCATAGGGCGAAATTTTACAGCAGCGGGATTTTACATTCCCGCCGAAGCCAATTAGGTTTAGAATGTCTCATCGCATTTTATGGTCCCGTCCCCACCGAGGGAGCCATAAAATTCTGCCCATAGAATAGTACAGCACAGAAGGATGCCATTTGGCTCACTGAGTCTACTCCAGCTCTTTTGAAGAGTAATCCAGTTAGTTTCATTTGCTGGTACTTTCCCCAAACCCCTGCAATCTTTTTCTCCCTTAAGTATTTAGCCAATTTCCTTTTGAAAGCTGCTATTGAATCTGCTTCCATCCCACTATCTGGCAGTGCATTCTAAAACCTAACCACTTTCTATATATAACAGTTTTTCTACATGTTGACTCAGCTTCTTTTGCCAATTGCCTTAAATCTATGCCCTCTGGTTATCAACCCTACAGCCATTGGAAATAATTTCTCTTGATTTATTCCAACTAAACCCTTCAGGATTTTAAACACCTATGAAATCTCACCTTTGCCTTCAACAACCTGCATTTATATAGCACCTTTAACATAATAAATGACCAAAGATGCTTTACAAGCTTTATCAAACAGTTATGATGTCATAGAGACCCTAAAAGAATGACATGTCAAGATTTCACATTTTTAAGAACTTTTATTGTATCAAATGACTAAAATAATACTATTAGCTAAACATTATTTCCTTATGTAGGCAACTTATACTTTATACCAGAGAAATGAGTGTTCCTTATTACTTATCACACATCGCACTCTCCTTGGAATCACAGTCCTTATGGCTAGCAGTTTGCAATTGTTCCCAGCTTCCTGTCGGCTGCTTGTATTTTTTTATTTTCCCAGCTGGTTAGCTTCTAATCCCAGAACTGCCTTTCACAGGAAGGGTA
This sequence comes from Cetorhinus maximus, assembly GCF_964194155.1. NCBI lineage: Eukaryota > Metazoa > Chordata > Chondrichthyes > Lamniformes > Cetorhinidae > Cetorhinus > Cetorhinus maximus. The sequence goes on from NC_135887.1 coordinate 96,252,806, forward strand.
ATGCTGTAGGATCTCTTCCTTTAGCTCCAAGCTAGGAAAATCTTCCAGCCTCTTTTAACTCCTCACAAAGCTCTGTCTTCAATCTGATTGCAAACTTCCATCCATGTTGTGCGTGGTGAATGATAGAGTCAGCATTAAGGTGCTGGCTGGTTGTTTCTATCTTTCTATCTATCATTTTCTCTCTCCTTCTCAGTTGGTTACAGGCCACAAAAGACAAAACTGCAATTGTCCTCTATGATATTCCCGAGTTTATAAGAAAACCTGTAACCTGATATCAAAATGGTTTCCTCTACATTCTTCCCCATGACAATAGAAATAACATTAGCATTTCTACTTAGATACATGCTTTGATCCCAACTCTCTTTCATCTTTAGAAGTGAAGGGATAGTTTGCAGCACAACTTTTTACAACTTAATAACACCTTTCTGGGGCTTTAGGAGTCTTGGGGTCCATTCATGGTATACTCAGTACCTGCTTGAATTGTCTCCAAGTGTAAATACCTTGCACCTTTCCAAAACATTGAGTCTTCCTCAGATCTCTAACAATTAAACCGCCCAGGTTTATTGTCAGGCAGACTCCAATGGAGATCACATAGCCTCTTCCATCTACCCTACATTTAAAGCTACGGTCCCAAAATATAGTAATCTTATGAACCAGAAGATATATAAGGAGACATTAGGTGAGTTGATCAAAAGCTTGTTCAAGGAGGCAGATTTTAAGGAGTGTCTTAAAGGAGGAGAGAGAAGCAGAGGGACTTAGGGAGGCATTTCCAGAGTTTCAGGTCCTGGCAGTTGAGGGCACAGCCGTCAATGGTGAAATAGTGAAGCAATTAAAATTGGGAAGTCTCAAAACTCCAGAATTTGTGGAATGCAGGTATTTGAGAGGGTTGTGGGGCTGGAAGGGATTATGTTATATCAAGATAGGAGGTGGTTTCAATATTTAAATATTAGAAGACAGAAGCCATTGTGTTTGGACCCTAACACAAATGTTGATCCCCTGTCCCTGGTGCAATTCCTCTTCTGGTCAACTGTGTGAGGCTGAACCAGACTGTTCATAATCTTGGTGTTACATTTGACAAGATTGGGAGAGGCGAGATTATGGGGTATTTGAAAACAAAGATGAGAATTTTAAAATTGAGGATTTGCTTAAATCAATAGCCAACGTAGGTCAGAAAGCACAGTGGCAATGGGCATGCAGGGCTTTCTTTCAATTAGGGCACGGGAGGCAGAGAATTGAACGATTTCAAATTTGCAGGGGGTAGAATTAGAGAGGTCAGTCAGGACTATATTTGAACAGTTAAGTCTGGAGGTGACAAAGAAATGGATGAGGGTTTCAAGAGCATATAAACTGAGGCAAGGGCAGGGGCAGGCAATGTTTCTGAGTTGGTGTAGGTATGTGGTAGGAAACTTATCTTGGCATCAAAAATAGCACCAAGATTATGAACAGTCTGGTTCAGCTTCACAGTCGACAGGGAGAGGGATTGCACCAGGGGCAGGGGAACAACGTTTGTGTTAGGGTCCAAACTCAACGGCTTCTGTCTTTTAATATTTAAACATTGAAACCTCCTCCTATCCTCTTGACAGAACATAGGCTACAGTCAGGATATCTCAAACTTAAATCTAAACATAGAATTGGTACAGCAGCCATCTTTGGGACAGACCTAAGATGACCTTTCAGAATAGATGGAGCCTTAATACAATGCTCAGGCATTAACGTAAAGAAGGATGTGGTTTGTTACTGCCGACAGCATGCACCTACATACAGCTGTACTTTAAGACAGTTTTCATTTTAAATTACACACAGCTGCATAATTGCAAGATTAGCAATTATTGTGTCATGTCGCCTTTCAATATACAACAATGCTCTGGATTGTGATGTTGTGAGCAGCCCACTGTCCAGCCTCCAAAGGAACTGGGTAATCTTGAAAGAGAAGTGTGTTTATATTGCTATCAAGCTGACACCATCTGGCTGTATACTGACAAAACCATTCTTTACCAAGTTTCACAGAAAGCAGAACACTACTATCTGATTAGTTTTGGGATAAAACTACAATAATTAAACTACTGTCTAATAACCAGCACTCTGATTAATAAAAACCATAGGAATGACAAAACTGTTCAGCTTGTATACACTATTTCTTGCTAGGATAAATACCCAAAGGTATTCTGGTAACAGTATTATTTTTAGAAAGATACCCTAAGGAATTATTGCACTGAAAACAGTGTGTTTCACATGTCACTGGTCAAAACAGGAAACTTTCACAACTTTAATCACACACATCTTCCTTTTCTCATCAGAGCTACTCTTATGTGCTATTTTCCTTGACTGGGACAGGACACAATCCTCTGGCTTGTAGCACCAAATCAATCTGGTTTAGTTAATTACAGGGAAAAAGGTAAATTTTCCCCAAGGTATAGAACACTGCACCACTAATGGCAGAATATCACACTGATCAGAGCTACAGTGAATGATCAGAAAAGTGACTTCATCTAGATGATGGAAATTAATTTAATATCCCAAAATACAGCGTATTCAGAAACTAAAGAAGGGAAAAAAGAGAGGAGACATAGCTGCATATCTCAGGGACAACTGGCAGGTTCATAAAGTTGAAGGACAGAATAAACTATAGAAAGAAATCCTCTGGATTAAAATCTCTAACGTGAAAGCATCTAATTTTGCCATTGGATTACACTGCAGGCTAGGTAGTCAGCTCAAGAATGAGTACATTTTGTTCTATGAAGAGATATGATGGGTGTCTGAGAACAGCAAGGATATTTCAATGGAAGACTTCATTCAGTTCAACAAAAACTGGTAAACCCAAGTCAGTTAAAGACAGAGTTCACAAATGGAATGCATGACTGCTTTAAGACTCAATAAGGAAGCCAGGAGAGGCAATGTTCAACTGGGCCTGGTGTTAGTAAATCACCCTGAAAATGGAAGTTGTAGCACCCCTATGCAGAGATTAGAGAAATTATATCTTCTAATTCATTCTTGGGATGTCAGTATCACTGGCAGTATTTATCATCTATCCCTAATTGCCCTTAAGCAGGTGGTGGTGAGTCACCTTCTTGAACCGCTGCATTTCATTTAACGTAGGCACTTTCACAGTGCTGTTAGGAAGGAAGTTCCAGGATTTTGACCCAGTAACAGTGAAGGAACAGCAATATAGTTCCAAGTTAGGATGCTGTGTAACTTGGAAGGGAATTTGCAGGTGGTGGTGTTCCCATGCAATTGTTGCCCTTACCCTTCTGAGTGGTAGGGATCACGGATTTGGAAAGTGCTGTCGAACACAATTTTTTGCAATGTATTTTATATATGCTACACACTGCTGCGACTGTGAACTGGTGGTGGAGTGAGTAAATGTTTAAATTGGTGGATGGGGTTCAATCAAGCGGACTGCTTTGTCTTGGATGATGTCAAGTTTCTTGAGTGTTGTAGGAGCTGCACTCATCCAGGCAAGTATAGAATATTTCATCATACTCATGCCTTATACCATGTGGATGGTGGACAGACTTTGGGGAGTCAGGGGGTGAGTTACTCACTGCAGAGTTCCCAGCCTCGGATCTACTCCTATTACCACCTTATTTATATGGTTGGTCCAGTTAAGTTTCTATCGATTAAGTAACTATCACATATAACAGCAGTATATAAAAAAATCTACAAAATAGCTACATTCAAAAACTGAGGGAAGCATTCAAACAAGTCAGTTGGGGAGGATGTTTGTCAATAACAGTGCAAGACAAGTGAAATGGGCCAGATTTTTTGCAGGAATTCACCCACTGGAATTGCAGATAACTTAGAGAATCAACATGAACAAGATATGTGATTGGACTGAACAAAACAGTTGAAGTTTAAATGTAGACAATTGTAAGGTGTATTGTGCATAGGAAGAAAAAAGGGGCAATATACATACTTGATGAATAGTTTTGACACAGCTAACTTGAATGTCTAAGAATCTTGGTATTTTACCACTATTCTCTCCCCTGCCTAAATCAGATGAAATATCTCCTAAAGAGGCTGGAAAGTGGGATCGACTACTACCTCTATGCCACAACTTTGAATTTGAGTATTGCTGAAAAAGAGACATTTTTGTCAGGCAGTTATCAGGACAATTCACAAGAAAATGCCAATGTCAGTGGAAACAGCAAATTTATACTGTATGAAAAGAGAGTGCTGATTGGTTGGCAAGTGGACTCTGATTGGTAGAGGCATTGCCATGGAGAATGTACTAGTGGATGGTGATTGATAGTTAACTGCTAAGCATTGTTTGAAATTCAAACCAGGCAGTTAGACTCTAATTGGTCAAGACATTGCCCTGGGGAATGAACCAGCGAATGGCTGTCACTTATTTTGTTTAGCTAAAACAGGTGCATCGCATGTATATGTTCTTTCTGTTTGCAAAGAACAGGGCCCCATGTAATAATATATGTAGCTTCCAGTACATGCAAATGCACCACACTGCGAGTCCAACTGGCAATCAGCACTCTCTCCTGATACAGTAAAAAATTGTTGTTTCCCCTGTCATTGGCATTTTCTTGTGAATTGTCCTAATGAGTGCAAGAAGAAAACCTATGATAAAAATTTGTCTCTTCTTTCAGCAACTTTGAATTCCCTCCTCTCCTCTGGCCGCGACTAGCCATCACTTTCTTGCCTGTGGCACATTAATGTTAGCAGGACGGCAAGGCCTTGAATCCCAACCCTTTTCCACCCTGCCACCCCCGCCGCTCCTCAGGACCATTTGATGGTAGACCCAAGCTGACAGTGCCAATGGCCCTGTTGTCTCCTGATCGAGGAAGATGATCTATCAATTATCAAAAAGACTAGTCTTCTCCTTTAAGTACAGCAGCAGAGATCCTCTGGCGTTGCAGCGACGTCCGTGCTAGATTCTATAGCATGAGAGGCACTGTTCAAACTGGCAGCTGTAGGATTGGCATCAGTAAGCTTTATTTCCACATAGTGATCAACACTTAAAATTGACCTCCATGCGGGGTTATGTATGTAAATAGCTTTGAGGTCAATTCTCACTCTCCAACACTCCTTTGAATCTTTCATGGAATAGTACAACACAGAATGCAGCTACTGGCCCATTAAGTCAGGTGCCAGCTCTTTCAAAAAGCAATCCAGTTGGTCTCACTCCCCTGACTCTCCCCACATCCCCGCAATTTTTCTCCTTCAATTTATCCCCTTCGCCTGTGAAAGCTACTGTTGAAAGCACCTTTTCAGTTGTGCATTCAAGATCCATGCTTATAGCAACATGTAAACATTGAGCCAAGTTCATACCAATTCCAAGTTTCAAAAGGAAAGGATAAATGTGCACATTCTAATATTTTGTCAGACACTATATTCTGAGAAAACATCACATATTTTGCTGAGCACAATAAATTGCACGATAAAAGTGTGGCTCCAAATGTGCAAATGCTGCAATCAAATGTTGACTTTTTACTTTCCTGCTGACTATAGCAGTATGAGAGATTTGGAACTGTACATATTCAGCATAAAATTTGCATTCTTCTCTTTGACTACACTGCCTGAGAATATTACAGGATGCTACAGATACTACACTGCCTCAAACACCACACAGGAAAACAGGTAACTAAGAAATGAAGAACTGTTCACTGTGCTGACAAGAGCCTAATGAGAGGACTGACTGGCTAACACCCAGGTTGTTGTTGGAGTGTCTGGTAAAGGACATTGTCATACAAATTTGGCTGAGTTTTTGACTGGCTAATACTTCAATATACATTGGAGCGTTTGCGAAGGTAATCAAACGCAGGTCAGGCTGTATAACGTTCAGTAAGAATGCTGCATCTCAGACATGGATTTTGATGGGCAGTGCCATGAACATCGCAACTCCCTTCTCACAAGTCATACCCAGCTGCAGTTAGAAACATCACAATCACTTTAAATATTCATGACGTGAAAATGTAATTACATGACTGTCACATTAAACCAGCAGAATTTGCACAGAATTAGAGGCATATTGCACTGGGGAGGGCAAGTTATCAAAATGAGATTATTAAATTACTTTTCTACTGGTTCACAATGGTCAGTTTACAATAATAAGTAACAGGATGAGCTAAACACACACCTTTGTATAATTCTTCTTAATCGACACTTCTGCTGCATGTTCCATATTAACCATGCATATATATCAAACACCAAAGTGAATCAATTGTGAAGTAAAATGTCTGACGCCATCAGGCAACAAAACCAGGGCACACATACATTAAAATAGCTACTTAAGTGCATCCAGTTATTCTTTTATCGAATGGCACTTTCCACCTATCGTCTCTTTGTTCTATGTTAACTGAAATTGAAGTAACTCTTGTTGAGGTACAATCATTAAGCTGGGAAGATTGCTGTGTAATTTTAACCAGGAATAGTAATTCAGCACGTTAATGTCTTTCACCTTTGCAACACAGAGAAACTCTAGTCAGTTGTTTTTTGTTGGGGTGCATTACACTGTAATTCAGATACCAGGCAGGCATCAACACATTCTGAAGAAGAGTCATGCGGACTTGAAACGTTAACTCTATTTCTCTCTCCACCGATGCTGTCAGACATACTGAGCTTTTCCAGCATTTTCTGTTTTTATACCACATTTATTTTGTCTGACTTCTACCTACCTAAAACTTTAATAGACTGACCCAGAAGAGAACCGTGCACATCTCTGGATAGACACTTAGCTCTTTTCCAACAGACAAAAAAAATGTTCAGGAAGCAAGAAGGGGAGGATCTCTCCTTTGCAAATGTTTAAATCGGTTCAGTGGGTTTACAAAGTGCTTAGGGACCCAGTGGATTCCCCAAGTGGTTTTTAAACCAGGTTTGCACCACAATGGATTTTACACTCCATGATCCAGAACTTCAGATCTCCAGATGGTCATACCCCAGAGGTAACCCCCAAAAATGCACTGGGGACCCCTTGGAAGTCCCAACACATTGACTACGCTGGAAATGCTGGAGAAGTTTGGACTTCCAATGAGCAATAACTCTGCGTCTGGAACCTTCTGAAAAAGTCCCCAACTCTGAGTTAGATTCAAAGACTTTGGATGGTTCAGACTCACTTACCTGATTAATTACCCAGGAAATGTTAGGAGGATTAAAACCAGTTCTAACTCCTGGGTAACTATATTACTGACCTTACCAACTCCCCACTGGACCTCCCAAGTCACGCCATCCTGACCCCCTGACTAACCCCCCCACCCCCGACCCTCCAACCAACCCGTTGACACCCTGACCACCCGGCTACCCCCCACTCACACACTTAACTGCAATCCAACCCCCTCACTCACCCACCTGCCACCCTACCTCCTCCCCGACCCACCTGCCACCCTACCCTCTATCCCTCACCCACTTACCTGCCACCCTACCCCCTCAGCCACCCACCTGCCACCTATCCTCTCACCCACTTACCTTACACAAAGCTCCTCTCTGTAGCTTCTCAAAGTAGCTTTTGGACATTTAAATTCTCTATTTACTGGAATACAGCAGCCAATTCGGCTTCTATGAAGATTCTCTGCACTGCTGCCTGCGAGGATTGTCACACTGCCTGAGTTTAGAAGGACCCTCCAATCGGAACACAGGCCCATAAAACCCTAGAAAGGTAGGTCGGTACCTTTTTTGTGTGACCTGGGTTACAAATAGGGATTCAAGCACAGAAGGGAAGTTCTGGGCCTATGTGCTGTCAAACCAAAGCAACATGAGGTTACCACCTCACTACATTTTACCACAGATTTAGATTGGGCCTGACTTTGGATTTACTTTGACAGGAATGTAAACTGGTGGTATAAATGCACACTTGTTCAATTATTTCATTAGACTTTTAAAGATATGGATTCAACTTATAATACCGTGACAAAACCAGATAGTTTCCTTTCCTATTCAACATTAACTGCAATAAATTTTCTGCTGGGGACTATACTAAGAGAAAGTACCATTAATGCTAAGGACAGCCCAACAGGTCCAGCACGCTACTTGACAATATTCATTGATTGCTCATATTTGAAAACCAGTGCAGATACAGATTAGCTTCTTCTGTGTTGCAGCAATTATATTAAACTCATGAAAAATTATACACAGATCTCAGAAAGAAAATCGTGATAAAAGCGAGAGGGGTCCTAATTCACTACTAAAAACTAAAATTAGAGAGCAAAAGGAAAAGAGCACAATGGATCTCTGACAGTGAAATCTCAGGTAATAATGTTATTGAGGGGCTCGAATAAAATAACAGCAGCAGATTATGGTCATCACTGAGCTCCAAATTAGAGTCCTAGTTCATAATTCATTCACTGAGATACCTCTGTTTTTGATTTATCAAATCTATATCAGCTATTATTTTACTTTAAATTCTTTTAAAAATAACTATAGCTTCATATTTCACGAAATGAAATGAAGATGAAAATGGCACCACACAAAAAAATAAATTTTTGTGGTACAACTTGTGCTTTGAAGCTTCATCAGGTATGTGATGCAGAACTTCGAATTATAATGGGTGGAACATAATATTTAACAGTCATTTCTTTGTATAGTTTATCCTGGTGTATGGATTGGATTTGATTTCCTACAGTCAAAGATCCAAATGCAAATACATTCAAATCTAATTAGATTTGGAGCTAATCTCAATTTCTTTCCTTAACTTCTGGATGTTGTAAGAAATGATATGCAAGATACACAAGGTTGAAAGTAGGCTGCCTTATATATCTAACAGTACTACAAAAAGAAAGATAATGAAGCTTGGCAACATAGGAAGCAGTCATGGCTTTACTAACACTGGTGGATAGCTCAGTGGTTTGGCAGAATTGTGGTCAGGCTCCTGAAATTTGGCAACACTGGAGCAGGGATGCTGGGTTTAAGGAGTTTGAAGGAATGGAACCTCTGAACCAAAAACAATGAAAGTAGCTAGAAAACTGCTAATGAAAAACTAATAAGGATTTATTAAATGATCAGTGACCAGAGCTGTCCAGTAAAAGGAGAAGGTCTTGAGTCAATGAAAAAATCTGTGGCTACCATGTTTTCACAGTAACTGAAATTTCTAATGTCTAAAATGAGGATTATGATATAAAGCAGCAACATAACAATGTATTTCATGGAGGCAAATCAAAAATGCATACTGAGTCAAAGTAGGAGATATTAGTAGTGGTCAAAAAGGTGGGTTTTAAAGGAGAAGTCAGTGATGAGGTAGAGGATTTTAGGAGGCAATTCCCAGTTGTAGGGCCTGAACAGCTGAAGGTACATCTAACTAAAGTAGAGTGAAAGAAGTACAGGGGAATGCACTGAGTCAGAAACCAGAGTCAAAGGAATGAACAATTCAAAGAGTAAGGATTACAGGCCTGGAAGAAGTGGCAGCAGGGGCCAAAAACAGATCTCCATTTATTTTCATAGGAATGCTCCTTTAACTCCACGCTAAATATTTGTCTCAATCAGCTATGTTTTTTTTTTAAATAGCTCATATTTTGGTGATATTTCCACACATTTTTGCTCCAAAATGGACCTGGAAGAGGTTGTGAAATATAATGGAAAGATGAAGTATACCCATGCCTCAGCTGTATGCGCTCAGAATATCAAAGTTTAAGTCCCATAAACACACAAACGCCTTTTATGTGTATAATAACCCAAAATTTGGTCCAAACCAAATATCTAACAGCAGGTAATTATATTTGGAATTTGTCCCCCTCATTCACTTCTGGCTCTTAAGTAATGGAGTTCTCATCACTTGTGGGATAAATTCCATATTCAATGTGCCTGGGCATTTTCTGTCAATTAGCACATAACCAATTTATTTAAAAGAGCATTTAGGAGCAGGAGGAAAGCAAATCAAAATTGAGCTCAACAAGGAAAAATTTCACTTTCAATGCGCATTCATTGAAAAATACACTCTTTACCCAGAAGGATGTAAAGCAGTATGATCCTTCACAGCATTTCCAAACCACATAATCCAAGAATGAAATCAGCTGCCTATTTGTTAATGTTGATTGCAAAAGTTATTTCAACTTTAATGTGGTCATTTAAAGTTAAATAAAATGCTATCACCAGGGCACAGATCATCAACTGTATAAAATTGGTAGTGAGTTGGTAATTAGCTGACCTAAATTGCTTGTACGTGTGATTGTACTGGCAACAGGACCAAGGATGTATGCTATTGAAACATAAAGCTTTGAAATGCCTCTTGGGGAAAGAGGCAGAAAATGGGATTAGAGTAGATAGCTCCAGCTGGTGAACTAGCACCAGCACAGGTGTGACAGGCTAAGTGACCTCCTTCTGTGCTGTAAATTTCTATGGCTTAATGAATGTAAGGGGATCATACTGTGGCATCAATCACACTATAAGGTTTACTCAGATCAAAAATGATCTTAACCAATTAGACCATTCTTGTTATTGCATCCTGCTTTAATCTATCCCACAATTCTACTCAAGTCTGAATAAAGTTCATTTGAGCTTGTGGTCCCTTCAGTACTACGTTATTATTTACTAAAGTGGCCACCTCGTTTCATTTTGTTCCAGCTGTGAATCATGATGAGAGAAACTCATTAAAGAACATGGATACAGAGTTCACTGGTCATGTGTCACAGCCAAAATGGAACAATAACAAGCGCTGATAATGTTCTAATGCTATGCATAATACCGGGGAAAGAGGCATTAGAGGTTTATAGAGCAGGTTTTCAATATCTAGCACTCCGCTGACAGTCAAAACTCTATGTGGTTTATGGTGTTTTCTGAACTCCGTTAATTTAATTAGCTCCTTAGAGTTCCCTCACAACTATCTACTGTAAACTGGGTTGTTTTCACCTGGGTTTTAATTTTACAAATTTTGTGTCAGGCCATTTGTCATTAGAAGAAACCTCTTACATGCTTTCTCTTGTCAATAATTCTACCAGTATCCACATGTTAGGTGTGAAAACTAAACAATGTGAATTTCCCCAAAGTCCCTTCTGCAAATATTTTCCATGTAAATTTCCCAATATACTGTGTATGTAGGGAATAAAAAGCCATGCACTAATAGTAAACCTGAGGCACTGGACACAAAACGTAGCATCAGCAAAACTCAAAAACACTTCATAATCAAATTCAGTTTATTGCACTGTACCCACCAGGTACAGATTTATGGTATGTTCTCCAACAACAAGATTAATACTGTATTTAATTCCAAGGTGTCTCTGAAATAATTATGGATTAATATGCAGGTACAGTATCGGTTATGACCATTAATTGTTTCATATAATGAATAAAATTAATTTTGTTAAGGGTAGCCTTAAAGTGGAGAATTTTACTGAAGCCCTCCCATTAGGCCATTACCTTCATTAGCACCGACTCACTGAGCTTCTCCCTGTTGACAATCTTTATTGCGACCTTTTGACATGTTACACAGTGGACTCCAAGCTTCACCAATCCTATTGTAAGAAAAACATAGGAGAAAGAACTAATTAGGAACCATTTAAAAAATGTTTCAATATTGGCATCTTCAAAGTCCAGCAGCGATAAGTATTCATAATTATGAGATTATGATGAACTACTTTATTTTTAAAAATCTTTAAAAGCATCCAAATGCCTAAACATCTCAGAACTACTGCATTTGCCTTGGGGACCAGAGTTCATGGATATATGTGTCATATTTGGGGAAGGTGCTAGCAAAGTTTAAAATGTCGACAATTCTACCTCAGTGAAGAAAAACAGCCTATTGTGTAAACAGACTACAGAGCAGAGATCTGCTCTGGCGTGAGATTAATTTTCAAAATAATGTACACAGCAGTAATTTCAGCAATTCTATTGAGTTCTAACCAGAAAGCTTTACATCTGAAAGAACTTAATTACTTCAAGCAAGTTGTCAGACAATAGTATCTGCCTCTTCTAAATTTGATTTGAATGTGTTCTCCTCATTTGGGATGATTCTTCTTCTTAATGTTCTTAACCTCTCATGCAACTATCAAGTATCCAATGGAGAGACGGTAGCGTTAGAAGATTGGTATTCACACACTGGCAGCTCACCAAAGGTTTTTCTCATTGCTTCAGGAGTTAATTGTGAATGCACAGACCACTCGTCAGTACAGCTGGTAGTCAGCATAACGGTTTTGCTTTAGGAGGGGTTAAGTAATGGCATGACATTTTCGAAGCAGTGAAAAACTTCCAGATTTATGTTACAGACGGCAATAGCCTCCCATCTGTTACATCAAGCAGTCAAACATGGCAATGTCTCTGGTCTTTTCGCTCTGATTATCCACAAAGTGTTAGATTTTGAAACGGTAGCCTGCAATTTCTTGGAACATTTCAGTGTAACTATACCGCAAGAGCAGCATTGTGCCATTTTCTTCTGAGAAACTGCCACACAGCTGATATATGCTTGTTTTACTCTGAAGCATTGCAACACGGGTATTTCTTTGCTTGTTTGCACTGCTTCTGAGATATGTTTGGTGGAACCATGTGCCACTCATTTAGCTCTGCTACCATGCAAAAGACCAGCGCACCTGAATTTACACACATAATGCACTGGAGTAGAGTTATGCCCCAAAATTAAACCACAATTAGGCCTGAAGCCACCTTATATTGGTTTAATTGCAATTTCAGGAGTTTCTTCACTTTTTTCCCCCGCTATTGAGACCTGCATTACCTATGATCAAAGCATTATTATTATTATCAGCATCAGTACAGCCAATAGCCTGGATTTTCAGCTTGACAGGCAAGCGCGATCGGCAGGCTCGGGATTGGCTGGGAAACTGACCATCGACCATGATTTCACGTGGCTGGCCAATTAACGGCCAGCCAATGTGAAATGCACGCTGAAAAGCTCAGCGCTGCCAGGATGGGGGTGGGGTGAGGGTGGGCAATGACGTCAACGCAGGCACGGGCCAGCGCTGACAGAAAGCTCCCTGAAGGCAGAGAGCTGCCTCAGGGAGCTGAAGGCCTGAAACTGCAAAAATAAAGGTTTCAAAAGCTGAAAAAAGTGTCCATGCATCATAATCAGTCACCTGAAAATTTAGCTAATGAAAATGATGTCCACAGAAATTTATTTATATTTCATTGTGGAAATCTCATTCCACCCGTGGATGAGGTTTGTTGAAAAATGCAAAGGCCGCCTGGCTGATGCGCCCATCCGCCATTCGTAAGGTTGGTTAGGCTACATAAAATGGCGCGGGATGACATCATGTCGCTCGCCCGACGTCATCTCACATAATTTCACGCACAATCAGCGTAAAATTCAGCCCAATATGTTTCAGGCATTCCAGCATGCATTCAGAAGCACTAAATGGCCTTTTCCAGTGGGTACATTCTTATCTTCAATAACAATAGAATAGGAAGAGGAGCAGCAAAGTCAAGAAAATGTAAGAGTGAAGTACACAGAAGGGACTGAAAGATTGAAGTCACAAGCACAGCAACACAACATCACTCAAGAGTTAAACTACTGGTAGGGATGTGAACCTCAGAAGGTAATTTTTAATAATTCATACTTCATTAATGATGGCAATGGCTTTATGAGACTAGTGCTGAAAGCTGTCTAGACTGACTTCATGGTGAAAGTTGTGCAAATTAACCGTAGTTACTAGCTGTACCAATGGTGCTGCCTAGTTTTTAGTTGCACATAGAAATGAGATGTCATAAAGCCTGGTGTACAAATGTCACTGATCTAAAGTAGACCAATGTGAATTTAAACCCAGATTTAACTGAGATTAACACTTCTTTTCCCTCATTTTGCAAGTTTGGTGGTCCTTCCCAGACCACTAGACAATGCAGTATGACTGCTTTGAAGCTTCTTGATTTTACACAAAAACAAATCCCCATTTAACAACAATGTAGTAGGTAGTTATTTTCTGAGGGGAATATACCATTTTAAAATTATAGCAACAATTGGTGTTACTGCATTTATGCTTAATTTTCTCAAGGTCTTACATTCTAACATAGGCAAATAAGCTCTGGAGGAACTTTCCACACAAGTTCCATTGGTAAGATCTGGTTCATGAGTTTTTGCATAGTTTCTGTGCAAATTCAAATGACAATCCTCACCTTGGAATTTAACTGAGCAAAAAACTCAAGTATAAGGAGGTAGAAAACAGTGAAGAAATCTGCTGGTTGAGGAAGATTTCCATCTGATTATGCAGTATTACCATGGTAAAGACTTTCGACCATTAACTCTATCCAGTCCTGAGAATTTGCTTTATTTCACACTTCTCACAAGCTGTTTGAACATCCCTAATTTTGATTCTTTGAATTGCAGATTACTCAGAATGCACATCAGCATTTTTAATGCTTCCAGAACATGTATTTTAGAGGCTCATCCAGTGGTATGGATCAACTGTTAGGTTGAAGTGCATTCAATGTGTACATCTAAGCATCAATCCAACACCACCAAGAAGGTCTGTGCATTTTTGAATCCTTTAAATGAAAATGAACCTGCCAGGCTCATAGTAGAGCAGGTAAACTGGGCATGGCACCGAAATAAAGATTGAGTTCGGCAGTGAGCTTTATTTCTTGTGCTTATATTCACCACATAAAGGCTGAACCCATATTGAAAATAATTTGCTGCAAGTTCAAATCCTTCTGCACTACAATTGCTCGCTTATAATAAGGGCTCTATTTGGCGATGTTGCAAGTGGGGAGGTCACACTTCCTGCCCATGCACAGTTGCAGTACCTGTATTAATGATATAGCCCACGTATCTTAAAATGTACCATATACTAAATCTCCAATAATAGTCTTTGCCAACCCATTTCAATTATTATGTTTAATTCTCATTAATCTATATTCCACTTTTCCATAACATACTATACTTAATTACTAAGAAGCCCATATCCCCCTATTCAACTGTACATTCTGTACTGTTTGTGTTATTGGAATTGATTAATCACTAATAAGCGATCAAATCTAGCCATTTGATTACTGCTCAATCATCTCAATTCCACACAGGGCTAATTAAACTTGAGGCAAACACGGAGGTAAACTTGAACTCCCCTCAACACAAATATCATATACTCCAACCAATGAGAAATCTGCACATTGACAGATGGGCACAATGCAAGGTGCGAGAGCTTGTGCAAAGATGCCTTCAAATCGTAAGGGAGTGCAGTGTATAAAAACAGATAGCAGGAGAGGTTTTCACGAAACAGGGGCAGCTTCTTTGCCATAAAATCAGAAAGAAACCAAGATCACAAAAGCAAAAAAATCCAAGTTTCAATGAACACTTGACAGATTGGGCTAAATCTTGCTGGAGCGAGGCATCTCAGTTTGCATTGTTGGATGTTTTTTCCTGCTCCATACAGCTCAAAAGATTTTTGCCCTGGAAGTGTCAGCTGATAATTCGTGGCCAGTACAACCGGACCTTTGTGAAAAATAGGACAAATAGTGTATCCCCCTAACCAATGAGGGTTAAGAATTGAATAAGAAATAGATGAACAATAAAGGAAGAGAGTGAACCTGGGCAAAATCAGGTACTGAAAGAGGAATGAGAGGGAAATAAAGATTAAATTAAAAGAAATAATAAAAAGAGACAGCAAAGGAAATTAATAATTTTCTTATAATTTAAAATGTATCAAATATCTAAGAAGAATTGACTGCAGCAGGAACGAGACTCAACAAAGTAAATAGTTCACTTTCTGGGCCGGAGAGGTTAATTGTCATTGCGTTAATTATCGCGTTATTAAACGATATTAAACGATACTTACCCTGGTAAGCACCAGTTCCAAGGTGATCTTTTCAGGGGTCTCATGTACAAATCCAGAAAGTTCTTCAAAAAGTACTGGGAGGTTGAGGATGAGCCGACGTTTGTGCACAGCAGTGGAGTGGTGTAAATCGACCAGCAAGTTCTGCCAAATCAGAACTCAAGACAAATGTCTATTCACCCAAGTTTTCTGACTGATTTGTGCATATGTGGGAGTTGTGAACTCAATGTTACTTTTCGAGCAAGATTTGGGCCAATATTGTCTTCAATGGGGCTCTATCTTTGCAACCAATGCTTGACTGTAATGTTCAAGTAGGTACAAGTTAGCTTCTCTGTATTAGGAACGATTTTCACTACTGAGGCACAGAGTCATTGGGCCCTTCAGCTAGGTACAAAGGCTGTCCTGCTAAGAATAGGACACAGATTCTCTTATAATATCCAGAATCTGGCATTCCTTCTGGTGGTTTGCTGAACAGGAGGGCCTTGCTGTTTGTTGTGAGCTTGATCTTTGGACTTTGGTTCAGCATCTTGTTACCAAGATATTGGCCAATTCGGTCTGTTCTACTGCCATTGTGGAAAACTAAGTTTGTATCCAAGTTCCTTATATCCAATGCTGTTAAGCCAGTCATTACAAGTTTAAACAAGGTATTTGTATTCTCTATAGTCTCCCGTTTCCTCAACCTAGAGATGAGGGGTTGACTGAGTTAATGGTTTTTCAGAATCAGAAAGCATTATTGTTTAAAAACACAAAATAAAGTTTTTGTTTTAAAATGGGTAATATTTTCCGTTTAAATCGGTAGAAAAAATAGGTTTTAATCAAAAAATAATGCATCATAATTTTCACCTGAATTTTCCAACTTCAGAAAAAAATGATTGTTAGGAATAAAAGGTGTATTTTTTTCTAGAATAAATTAATTGTAAAATAAAACGTAGTTACCAACAGCAGAAAGAGGGATAAATCTCCTGTTAGAATATCATAGAACAAGACCTTCTGCTGTTCAACATACAGTGGAGCAAACCCTGGTTCTTGCCAGAAGTTTGTAAAGGAAAATTGTGCCTTCACCCTTTTTATAGCTTCTTAAGGCCAAGATCCCACTGAGCAGACAGTACCAGAAAGTCTTACTGCTGCCTGACATACAGTACAGGGACTAGAATTCTATCACACTTACAATAAAGAGAGCCAAGCCTCCTGCCAGAAATCACTTGTTGCAATTCTGACAGCTAACAGGAACATAAGAAATAGGAGAAAGAACAGGTCATTTGGCCCTTCAAGACTGCTGTGTCATTCATTAAGACCATGGCTGATCTTCTACCTCAACTCCACCTTCCCATACTATCCCCATATCCCTTGTTCCCTTAATATTCAAAAATCTATCAAACCTCTGTCTTAAATAACCTCAACAACTGCGCATCCATAGCTCTCTGGGGCAGAACATCCCAAAGATTCACAACCACACAGCCTCTGAGTGAAGGCATTTCTCCTCATCTCAGTACTAATTGCCTAATTTTCTGAGACCATGACCCCTGGTTTTAGACTGTCCAGCTACGGGAAACATCCTCCCAGCGCTTACCTGCTCAAGCCCTTAAAGACATGAGACCATAAGATGTAGGAGCAAAAGTAGGCCATTCAGCCCATCGAGTCTGCTCCGCCATTCAATGACATCATGGCTGATCTGATAATCCTCAATTCCACTTTTCTGCCCTTTCCCCATAACCCTTGATTCCCTTACTGATTAAAAATCTGTCTATCTCAGCCTTGAATATACTTAACGACCCAGCCTCTTCAGCCCTCCGCAGTAAAGAATTCTACAGATTCACCACCCTCAGAGAAGAAATTCCTCCTCATCTCTGCCTTACACTGAGATTATGCCCTTTGGTCCTAGACTCTCCCACAAGGGGAAACAACCTCTCAGCATCTATCCTGTCAAGCCCCCTAAGAATCTTATATGCTTCAATAAAGTTGCCTCTCATTCTTCTAAACTCCATTGAGTACAGGCCCAACCTTCTCAACCTTTCGTCATAAGAAAATCCCTCCATACCCTGGGATCAACCTAGTCAACCTTCTCTGGAATGCCTCCAATGCCAGTATATCTTTCCTTAGATAAGAGGACCACAATTGTTCACAGTATTCAAGAATTTTAGGGTTCAATAAGATCACTGCTTATTCTTCTAAATTCTGGGGAATAGAGGTCTAGCCTACCCAATCTCTGCTCCTAGGACAATGTCCAGGAATCAGTCTACTGAACCTTCAAAAGCAACTATATCCTTCCTGAGGTAAAGAGACAAAACCTGTACACAGTATTCCAATATCCTACATCCTGTAATGCAGTAAGGCTTGCTAACTCTTATGCTCCAATTCCTTTTTAATTACAGGGATCCTAAGCTCCTGTGATAGACAACAAAGAGAGACTAGTTTTGGCCTATACTCGCTAGAGTTTAGAAGGATGAGAGGAGATCTAACTGTGGTATATAAGATGCTAAAGGGGATAGACAAAGTAGACGTGGAGCGGATGTTTTCCCTTGTGGGGCATTCTAGAATGAGAGGCCATAGTTTTAGGCTAAGGGGTGGTAGATTAAAATCAGAGATGAGGAGGAATTACTTTTCTCAAAGGGTCGTGAATCTGTGGAATTCACTACCTCAGAGTACAGTGGATGCCGGGATGCTGAATAAATTTAAGGAGGAGATAGGCAGATTTTTAATTAGTAACTGGTTGAAAGGTTATGGGGAGAGGGCAGGAAATTGGAGTTGAAGTCGAAATGAGATCAGCCATGATCGTATTGAATGGCGGGGCAGGCTCGAGGGGCTGAATTGCCTACTCCTGCCCTAGTTCTTATGTTGACTAGGGGTGGAATTTTATGCTGACGGGGTTTTAGGGTCCCGCCAGCGTCAATGGATTTTTGAACGATTCACCACATTTTATGGCCCCACCACTGCTGCGATGGGGCCATAAAAATTCCTGTCAGACATACAGTTTGGGAGCATCTGCTCCTGCCTGACATACAGTACAGTGAGGCCATGCTCATGGTCTCATCAGAATGCCACCAAATCTTTCAGTATTCAGAATAATTCTTTACTTTAAATCGATGGCCAACTTGCCAACACCAATAACTTTAACAACTGATAAACCTATATTGAAATAAGCATCCAGCCAGAAAAGAAAATCAGCCTGCAATTACGTGAGTAATATCAGCATTCATTATCTGCAATTAATCTGAAATTAACTTAATTGGTGATGCACAAAGCAAAGCTCTCATCATCCAGATACCTCTTTTAATCATACGATTTGACTGACAGTCTAACCACAGTATCATGACCAGAACCAATATTTTATTTTAATTATCTATTGTTTAAGATTACCAGATGTACTCCAATCTCTTGGTTACTTAAGTTCTTTAATAACGAATGTTCGACTTCAAGCCGGGCAAAATAACCTCCTCCACAAACACAAATAGAAGAGTGTAATTAATTTGCTTCCAGATTGATTTTCACAGTATAAGGAAGGAAAAAAGAAAGAAACTTAATTTCACGCCATAATATCGAGTGAGTGCACTTCTTACTGATCGATCACTCGTAATCTGTACAAATGTTTTCCCACTGATGAAATGAAAGTTTTTATTTTGAAGAAAGGGATAAAAACCTTTGATGTTGCAGAACCCTAGGGTGATGTGACAGTAATTCAGCTCCACTGTATTTGAACATCTGAAGAGCAGTCCTTCAGCTGCCTGTGATTGGACCTGCTACCAAAATAGAAAGTGTTGGATCTTTTATTCCAGACCTCTAATTTTCTCCTTGCTGGGACATGGTTCACAGACACCTGCTGCTTTCTGGTACCTCAGCCAAGGTGTACTTCTTTCCTTGAGAACACAGGTAATGAATGTTTGGCAGGCTATTTCACTCCGGGTAACAAGAGAGGGGGAAAGGGGCATTACAACAAATACTAATCTGGTCTTCATCCAAAATCCATACATGCATTCATGCCAACAGGGGTTACTGGACAGTAATGAGGAATGAGAGCTCTGGCTCCTGTTTCCTTTCCAGAGGCACTACTGCTGCCGCAGCTGAACTCAGTTAACTGAATAGGTCAGGGATATAAAGCAAGGTCTTTCTAATCTGTACAGCTGCTTCTATTTAATCAACAACAGGGCTAAATATTCTGTTACATCTCTCCGGAACAGGCACGATGGGTTGAATGGACTCTCCTGTGCTAAAATCTTGAGATCAAGATGCCACCAGTTGTACTATGTTAATGTACAACAAGAGAAGCAAAATGTGAAACCATTTTCATTGAAAACTAAAGTATTTTAATGCAGCTAAACAATTAATATTTTGTTCATGAAGGCAAAATTTTCACATAGTTTATGATCGCTGATATTTTCTATTGCCAATTGTTACCATTTCTGTAGAGACCCAATAACTTTTAAGAAATTAAAAATTCCCAGTGACCAACTTGAAGGATCACACAGCACGATTTCAAGTTTTACAACTTTCACTGCAACAATCAAACTAAAAGCAACATTGACTAAGCACTATTTTTGTAAGCAACTAATACTTTAAGAACTTTCCCCTTTTACTTTTAACACAACCAAAAATCCCACTCCATGGTTATACTTTACACTGTTCCTTATGTGGGCATTCAATTCTCCTGGAATGGGTCCAAAGAGATTCTTAGCTCCCGAGGGTTTACCTCTATTCTTTTCCTTTCCCAGCCTAGTAACTATTAACCCTAGAACTAACACGCACAGTTCAGGTTTTCCTGCAGATTCTCCCTCTTGCTCAAGCTAGCTGAATCTTACAGCCTCATTTTAAATCCTCACGAATTTGATCTTTTCAATCCAAGCGTGAGCTCCCATCTACATTCCTGGACAATGAACCATAGAAACTTGTTGCCTCTATCTGCTCCCTCTCTTTCTCTCGGATCCTGGCAGACTGCCCTGTCTGTGAAATTCAGGGATATCTTTTAGGAGAATTTAGTAATCCAATACTATAATGGCTACTATAATACCCCTTCCTCTCTCAAAGCCCATCTCCATGACAAAATGAATCACATGGGCCTTGTATCCAGGTAGAAGTGTTTATTAGCTATCCTTTATTTAATTCAAGATAGAATGAAATTGGGAGTCTAGAGAGTTAAAGTTATAACAATTTACAAAATCTCACATGCCCAACACCTTCCTAGGACTTTGGAGACTAACAGTCTATCTGCTGCCAGCACAGATGCTTCTGCCATTGTCTGCAAGTGTTAACACCTTGCATCAACTTCCCAGTTTAAAAGAAACCTGCCCTCCCCCTCCCTCCCGACCACCTCCGTTTAATGTTTAACAATTAAATCACCCAGGTTTGCGATCACCAAAATCTAGAACAGGTCACATGACTCCCTTCATTCCTCCATTTTCCCTAAATTAAAGTCACAGGCCCCAAAACACAATGATCTTCTAAAACTCATTTGTATCACAATAGTAAGTTATTCTTGTTGGCGGTGTATCAGCATTACATGGGATAGAAACTAAATTCTGTCAACACAAAAGGCAAAGAAACATGTGACAGAGATGCTAACTTCCCTTCTTTTGCATAGAGACAAGCAAGCTTGAGTTGACAACTTTTTCTTATTGTTTTGCTGATTCAAAATCTTGTGCGTCAGAAGGAGGAGGATTGAAGACCAGCTCTTCTTACCAAACTCTGCAACCTTCCAACCTGACACTGCACTCAGAGGAGGTGGCTCAGGGGTCAAGTTTCACTGGGGGAGTCCCACAATAATATGCAGAACCATAAAGCCAAAGAAGATTTTTACTCAGGGAGGGGGTGGGGGAAAGAGCTTTTCCTGGATAACCTTTGAGCAGATTCTGGATTCAGAATATGAAAACTGTAAGCTTGGAAGCTTAATATCAATCTTTACACTCACTCAGGATAAATCTGTAGTATCAAGTTACAAACAAAATACTGTAAAATGTAAATTCGCAGTCTTGTCTCATTCTCTTGATCTCTCTTAACGTCTGCAGTACCTTATGATTCCCTTTTGTCACCATGCTAAAATATCACTGGAAAAAATGCAAATTTTTCAATTTCTGCAAGTGCCCTTGAAGCTTCTTCCATTGCATCCTTTGTGATCAGTGAGCATGATGCTCCACGTGAATCCCTCTGTTGCCCCCATTTTCATGGGTTTATACTTCTCAGTACTCTGACATTTTCAATAGTAGCATTTCTGATGTACAGAAACAAAAGACAACCTAATTGGAGATATTTGTTTATCTTTTCCAATCTTGCTGTATCTCCCTCACCCTCCAGTTAACTAATTGCTCTCAATAGGTGACAGCTGATTTCCACCAATGTGAGAACATTGCTGAAATCGATGTGAAAGCCAGCAAGAAGCTTAATAAATACCGGACAGGATGATTACATAACCAGAAATGTCAAATTTCAGTATTGCATTAACAGAGAACAACCAATCTAGTAGCACCTTAGTTTTAGTCACAGACTGATGTCAAAAATATTGAAGAGTGAAATAAATTTGAACTATTTGCAACAATAAATACAGATGTTAAACCTGCAGCACTGTAGATGCAGGTGTTCTCTGGCATAAAAAGTTGCGGCAGTACAATACATGGCCTCTGTCAGCCTTCCTACTTTGCTTGATGTCCTTTATTAAAGGCATTGAAAGAAAATGTGGATTAAACATTAAATCAGGGATTATTTCCAATAATTTTGATATTGCTAGATGAGAAGGATACTTTATAAAGATGGTGATTATAACTGCAAAGCAAATATGCTGGCCGACACAACACATGACACTAGAGAGTGAACAGGCTGAGGAGCCCATGGCATAAAGGGTGCACAAGAGAAGTTGTGGGATGCACAGGATAAGACAAAACTATGCAGGCACACTCTCTTAGGGTAAGACATTAAACCCATGTGTTCCCTGCTGCACAGGGCTGATGTAAACTGTACCATGGACTCGATGGAAACAGCAAGTACATTATAGAAGTGGCAGTACTATTATTTAGAGATGCTGCCTTTAGAATTGCAAATTGGCATTTGGTGGTAAGAATTGATTTTTTTTTTTAAGAGCAGCAGACTTGACATAAATGGCATCCAATCAATAGACATCAGTCCCATGTGCATCATCACAACTACACAGTTCTCCTTGAAAATTCCATTGCACATACTAAAATACACCTCATGCTACATGGTTCCGTTCATGCCCTGTTGACATTTACCAAATAAGATGAGCTGAAAATAGGAATCAGCAACAAAATGCATTGTTAGGTATACAAATACTTCAAGCAGAACATTATTCATTACCAAAGTGGTGCACAATATGCCAGAAGGCATTATCACATAGAGCAAGTTGTTTCAGCCTTCTCTCTTTATTTCATAACCAAATGTCTCACGGACTCTCCTTCAATTAAAACAGCTAAGTTCATGGGAAGCATTTTGAACCTGAATGACATGGATTATGTCAGTTGCTCAGTCCCCATTCATAAGAAACAGCAATCACTGAGGGAATACAGCAAGATGAGTAGCCCATAGGATGCAAATAATACAAGAAGTATAAAGAGGGTAAAGTGAGATTGTGGAATACAGAGGATGCAAGACAAAAAAACCAAGGGAAGCAAAATAAGTCTTGAGATATAGGGCAAATTAGATAACTAGCCTTGAGATCTGGAAGAGCAGGAGGCCTAGGATCCCATGGAAACCAAAGAAGGGAAACCCTGAAATTTGGAATACACAAAAGGACAATATGCAGGATAGCTGAAAACTTAGTTCATCTGACATCATTTACAAAAAAATCTGATTGGTGTTTAAAAAAAGGCTAATCAGGAGCAGGTTGGTAAATCCCTGGTTACCCAATTTTACTTCTTCTACCTGGGTGCATTAGCATTAGTATTAAAGCCAGTATATGTATAGATTTTACTCGGCAGTTTAAAAAAAAAAATCAACATGCTATGGTCACTTCAAGAGGGAACTCAGGTATATTAGTCCCAATTGTGTCTAAGGTTGATAACGAATTCAGTATCACTGACCAGTTATAGATGTATTGCTTGGTTCTGTATGAGTCTGTGTACAGGGCTTCCTTTGATGCTTAATCTACTACTGCTTGCCTATTTATTTTAACGTGGGGATATCTCATACTCTGTACATGCAAAACTTTTGCTGCAAAATTGTGTTTCTAGTTTGAACTGGAAGATAACTGGATCTGAGCCTCTGAACTACCCCTTGGTGTGTGATTATTGTAATCATATAGTAACAGTGTATATTGCCAAAAATCTGCAGCCGATCAGTGCCAACTGTAAATGTATTCAAGCTTTCACAGCTGCCACTTGGCATCTGATTTGATTATCACACATCAGACTCCAATATAAAAAAAGCTTCTTCCAGTGAATTTTGTGTCTGAAATGAACATCTCTATCCCATTCAAAAGTCATTAATTGGGCAATAAATTTAAACTCTGGATTATAACTGGACTGCTGATTAAAAATTCCTTCAGGCAAGAAACAAAAGCATGACATAAAATTAAATAAAATAGTCCAGATGTATATGCTCTTTTGTATTCCTGCATGTTCCTCAAGAATTTAGGGCAATCAGAAGGGGTGGTTTACATTTGCTTGCTGATGAATTTTGGGTAATCATGGTATTCTGAAGGATGTTTGATTGGGAGGCAGGAAGAATTTTTCCTGGAAAAGTCAAGAGATTTATATTGCTTCCTCCAGGAGTAAGTGTTACTGACATTTCGGAAGGGTGCTGTAGAAGGCTTCACCAACTCAGAACTCGGCCAAGCAAGGATGAGCTCGATAGTCTTTTCTCACCTTTCTTTTTGTGTTTGCATCACGCAATACCAAGCCATTGGAAAGAAGGTGGTCCCTGCTTTGGGCTGGCCTCAGTTAACTGATCTAAAATATAACACTGAACATGACTGAAACCAGCCTGCCCCTCTTGGTCAAGGAATGGGGTGTAGCCCTGAAACCCCTAAAAAGAGGGAGAAAAGATAACTCATGAAAACAGGGGGAGAAGATCTAAATCAGTTCTGCAGTTCAACTGCGTCTGAGTACTGAAGCTAAAAGCACAGGTTCGGCTGTAACCCCTTCCTCTTCTGGACCTTTTGCACTTATCTCTGACTCA
Source organism: Cetorhinus maximus (assembly GCF_964194155.1). Lineage (NCBI taxonomy): Eukaryota > Metazoa > Chordata > Chondrichthyes > Lamniformes > Cetorhinidae > Cetorhinus > Cetorhinus maximus. The sequence continues at coordinate 96,277,564 of NC_135887.1, forward strand.
GAGCTAAGTGCTGGGTGGCATGAAAGAATGTTTCTATTTACAAAGTTAAGGACATTGTTTTTTTGGTTCCAACTGTTATATTATTGCATTCTTTCTGTTTCCAAATATTCTTTTATTTGCCCCCAAAATTTAACTCTGATACTCTTCAATCTTAAAAGGAATTCAATCCTCTTTCTCAATGTTTCTAGTATTTAGAGAGTCCTTTATCTCTGGTCTGATTCTCTTGACAAGAGAATCACTAATGCCCCCCTTTATGATTCATCTAAGTCCTTTGGCACAGCAATTCAATGACCCGTAGCTATCAAGTTTGAAAATGTCGTCATCTCTGGCCCTCTTTTGACTTAACTTTCTTCATCCCTTCACTCTCAAATCCAAAGCACACTAATCAGTTCATATTATCCACTAAAGTGACACAATTCTGAAAAAGGTGGTTTCCTATTGGACATTAATGATCAAAAATAGCTAAATTGTTTTTGAAAGTCAAAATATGCTTTGGAGATTGATGGCAATTATGCATCTTAATCACAATGGGCAGTAATGTCTTGTCTACTCTGTGGGTTTCCAATCCTGAGGGACAAGAACACTGTCATGCTCTCCCTCTGGCGAGAGCCCATAAGCACTTGGTCTGATACTCCAGTAGCATTAAGCAGTGTCATTACCCTAGACACTCTGTATAAGCCTCTGTGCCAAGCAAGCACTGTATTGCTATATCAATGATAGAGTCCAATTCATAATTTCATTTATCTCTATTTTGGTGTAATCCATAGCTTATACTAAGTTAGGATCATACAAAAGTGATGGGCAGGAAAACCAGTTGGTCCATCAAGCTTGTCCCACACTCACACTGGCTAGATGCTTCTTACCATCACCACCACAACCTCACTGCCAACACCCCCCACCCCCTCGCTCTCTGCCACCCACCCCCCACCCCCACCTCCCACAACCCCCTCACCTGCATCTATGGAAGAGGCAAGAGAAACCTTTGAAAAGAACAATTATAATTACATTACAACAGGGGTTACATTTCAGAAGTACTTCATTGGCTGTATTGGGGCATCCTCAGGCCGTGAAAGGCACCATACAAATGCAACATTGTTCTTATTTTTCTAGCTTCATGCAAGTTTAAAATATACTTGACCTGGATAGCAAAATGTTTATTTTGGAATCTGAAATGTACATTTAGTATGTGTCAGATTTCGAGATAATCCAATCAGGACTGGCATCCCCTCCTTTTAGTTGACAAAGTGCAAGTCCATGCTTTCTCTATCCCATTTGTGAGGTTAATTTTGCCAAATTTATTTTCCTTAAGATTAGTGTACAATTTGCACTCTGCTTCACTGTTGATTTACATTAAAATTTCCAATCTGTCACTTCTATCAATTACAGCACTGCTCCTTATTGAAATATACCAGTTGATAATGATTTTGTTGAAGTATTTTCTTTCCATGTATTAGCAATACTGATCATACAAAAAATATTTTAAAAAGTAAATTTTAGGACTCTGAGTTAAAGCAAGCAATAGACTAGTGTACTGTGATCATTGCTATGTGCATTCTTAAGTAGCTGTTCCATCTTCATTATTCCTGAAGGGCTGCCTTTAATCTGGTGCTTGCTGATAACTGGATTCATGCTGCACAGATTTTTTTTTCCCCTTGTTGATCGGCTCTGTGCTGAAAGTGAATACATAAATAAAGAACCACAACAAACAGAATCCTGTCCCTCCTACACTGGGATAACAGGGCTGTCGCAGCATGGAAAGAGATGAAAAGCATGTGCATGATCATACCAGAACATCTGAACCGATAACTCAGCATTCATTAAGCTGCATTAGAACCCACAGTGGGGAATCTATGAAACTACCTTTAAAAGTACATTCCAATATAATCTCACCAACTTGATAAAGGCTGAGGTTATTACAAAACAAACTGTGACACCATGATTATTTTCACTGTGGTCATTTAGTGCATGTAACTATATTTCAGTTGTTATATAACCTACTTCAGTGATACGATGGGGAAGAGGGTAGATCTGTGCTTGAGCTGATTGAAGATAATGTAGCCGAGCTCCTGCAGTCAAGTTGGGCTCGTGCTGCTATTGCACTGACCTTGTTACTTAAATCTCTTGGACCCTAAGAATTTGAACCCAAATTGATCTGTCTGCTGATCCCTGTTAAACCATCATCTGATGTAAGATGTAATATAACACACTTTGAATCCAAACGTCTTAATGATGAGGCTGGGCAGCAGCAGAGAAGGAAAGAAAGGAAGCAAACCCTGCACTCGGGGTCCCACTACCTAGTGCGGCATCCTGCCCTAAAGATCTATGGATCAAGGATCAGTCTCTTCAGTCACATGAAGACCCAAGGCAGAAACTCATGACCCTGAGCAGAATTCACTGGTAAAGCCTTCAGCAAAGAGCTACTCCATAAATGGATGAACCTATAGTGTTAAATGAGCATTCCATTTATTTTGTTTTGTTTGGTAATATTTACATTCATCATGATGATGCACAGCTCATTAAATTGGGATGTCTGCTAATGTCTGTTAAATTCTCGCAGTTCAGTTCAACAAAAAACATTTCATCTGGTTCCAACTGTGAAGCCTGAGGGGCAATAGAGTAGATAGAGTTATGGGACCTGCAACGGAAGATTCTTTCGATTGAAGCAGCTACCATATAGATTATGCAAAGTTCAAAAGCGTTGACTGGAATTTAAAATTATTTCCACTTCCCCCCAGAATTTGCCGTTGAAAATAATTAGTGCCCAAAGCATAGCTGCAGGAAACCTTCCTGCAAAATAAATGTCAGACTTGCATTCTTAGTCCTCCAAAGTCTAATGAGAACAGTCAACAAGGAATGAGTAAAGCAGGTCAACAAAAAACATCAGTGACCCATGAGCATCTTAAAAGGAAGTGTGTGTGTTAGGGAGGTGGAGAGGTTTGGGGGGTGGTGGGTAGTGGTGAGGGAAATTCTAGAGCCTAGGACCTTGGCAGCTGAAGCCACATCCACCAATGATGGCGATATTAAAGTCAGGTGTTCAACAGGCCAGAATTAAAAGAGCACAGATATCTCAGAGAGTTGTGGGGTTGGAGAGATTATAGAGGCAGATAGGGGCAAGGCCGTGAAGGGATTTGCGATGCTCCTTAAAACCTACTTCCTTGTCATCTGCCCTAATATCTCCTTGCGTGGCTTGGTGTCAAATTACGTTTTATACTGCATCTGTGAAGCATTTTGTTAAAAGTGCTGTACAAGTACAAGTTGTTGTTCTTGACAAATTAATGTAGCTAGAGCCATTCTTTATCACTATTTCATTTTCCTTTAAACACAGGTTATCCACCATAGAATATAACTATTTAAAAGCTTCAAATTTCCCAGCAAGTACATTAAATAAAATATAATGGGCCTAATGGACCACAACAAAAATCCGTGCACCATTCAATCACAGATCTGAACCAATTTCACACTCCTACTGAAAAATCATGAGAACATTAGAATACAACCTGATCATATGCTGAACAATGACACATTTCCATGACATCAATTTATTTACTTTCCTCTCATTCTCCAATCATAAACTCTTGTGAAACAACTGAATATGAATCAATGAGGTAAATCGCCGAGAATAAAATGTTTTAAGAAAGAACTATTACCTAAATAAAATTATTTCCATAGCTAACATGATGTGCATGGTAAATCTCCGTTCAAGAACTCATCTTGCTACACAGTGAATCCCAAAGTGGACAGATGTTTCTTTCCAGTTTATTTGGAAACTCTACCAATTGAACCACCATGACAATAAAAGCCAGAGGTAATGTTCTGTCAAAATGCGATGCAACCATGCAATGCTGGACTGATGGACACTGTAAAGAGTTACCAATCCAAACTGATGAAACCTATTCCAAGCAAAACTGCTGATAGATTAGGGTAAATTAGTTCTGACATTTGAAATGGCTGATGTTGCACAGAGGCTAATACTTGGGACTATCAGTGCGCATCTAATTTAGAACACAAATGCAAGAGTCTACATCCTGCCAATTTTGCTTATCGATATACTGTTTACAAAAACCCTTTGAGTTCTTCGAAGTGCACCACATGCACAGGAGGCTAAAATTCTCTGACTCCATCAGCTGATTGCCAGCAGCTATGAGAGGCATTCTCTGGAATTCAAAAGAAGTAACCTGTCTGCTAACAAATACACTGAACTGTGTTAAGTTCACTCAGTCCTTTAAAGAACTAAAGCGCAATTAAACCGAAATGTTTAAAGTTCTGCAAAGTTCAGACATGAGGGGGGATATTTTGTTCCACAAACTATGCAGTATATACTAAACAAGCGCTAGAGATTTTTATAAAAGGAATAGAAATTTAATAGAACATCTACTGTAGTAACTCGATTGTGAGGTAAGTAGGTAGGGTTATTAGTCAAAGCAAGTTGAAAGTATCTGCAAAGGCTACATGTGCATACAGTGAATGTCAGCCTGATTCAGGATGTTCACGACCATCATTTTGACCTTTTAATGCTATTTAACCCATTGCCTGCTGAATTAACTTTCTGTTACTTATTTTAATTTGAATTATATTTCTAAGTCAAAATTCTGTGATCTGCAACAAGATCATCACAGTAACATCATCACAGTAACCTTTCATTTGCCACAATTTCCATTCTTTCAATTACATGGTTTTCTGTTAACTAGCGGTTACACTTGTAATATTTGATATTTAATGAAAGGGAATTGTTCATAATCTGATTTAAAATATGGATTATAGTGCCCAGAATCTACCCAGTCACCTGACTGGAAGCAATAACACAACATTGTGCCCTGTTTCTCACCCCTGGCCTCCCATTTAATGTAGGCAGAGAATCCATTTAACCCATTACTGTTGACCAGTTACAAGTCTATAAATTAGGACATGATCCCCAATGTCAAACAGCTTAGTCTGTAGAGTACCAACAGAACGAGGTTGATTTTAGGTTCTATGGAGGATCTGCCTGAAATCAATACTAATAAGAATGGACAACACAGTAAATCCCTTGTTCTGCTCAACACCATTATCAGGGGACAACAGCTGTTATAAACATTTCAATTAGGCCATTTTTATTTCAACAGCTGGTGTCCATTCATATTCACACATCCACATCAAACTCTCTAAAAATGATTTCATTGATAAAATATAGTGAATATCTATGGGATCATCTTATATGAATCAGGCCTGATAAAAATCAATCTTTGTTTTTTTTTCCAGACAAGTTTAAATTGAAAATCTATAGAAATTATTGACGGGCAGCTTTTTTTTTAAGTAAATACTCATCTTGGTTATTTTCTGATGCTTCACTTCCTTGGATCACATTTTAGAAAGCCTATTTTACACATTGAGTGCACATTTTCTATACCTATACTGTATATGGTGTAAAATTATGATATACAGTAATTTGAGACATGGCACGTGCTAAGTGGAATATGCTTGGGAGGAACAGATGACTTTGGACCATGCTTCCCAAACCTTTCCAGCACCACTGGGGTTTTCCTATGCCACTGGTTTTGTTGTAGACTAATTGATAGAGATTGATTGCTGCAATTAATCAACAACTACATTATCATTGTATCACACGACTACCAGGATGGTAGAAGGCTAATAAGATTGGCTATGATGAGTTATAAAGTCACAGGCCAGATGGTTTTCACTGAATAAGTAGATAGTAAACTCAAATGTCTATGTCCAGCTGGTATAGAACATAATGTGGTTTGGGAGAACTTACTTTAGTATATTGTAGAAGTTAGCAGTAGTTGCTTTGGCAATGTAATGTTTTTTTTTCCATTATGGAGCTATGTACACTGTATGCATTATTTCATCAACCAGCGAAGGAAGATGGGAAGCTTGATAAATAAATGGTAATACCACAAGGTGACACAACAGATGAGGCCAATAGTTTTAAAGAAATCATTTTCATTTCTCTTTGACAGGAGGAGATATGAGCTTACTGACAGTTGCTCCTTTGTGAGAGATTATAATAGTCCAACCAGGTAAGCCCCAAAATGTAATTTGTCAGATACTAGGGTGGTATTCTTGATGTTTATTTCAGGTCATCAAGACAACAAATATTATTACTACAGAGCTTTTTCACATTTCAATCACCAGCATTTGCAAGAAACGCCGCAAAGGCTAGGTATGACATAGACGTACAGTAAAGCTCCCCTTATAAAGTTCCAATGCCAACAATCCTTATTGCACCTGTGTGACATTGCCCTTTCCCATACCTCCTATCCTTGAGGCATTTGTGAATAAGGTTAACTATTTTAGTATTAAATTCGAAAAATGTTTATGCTCTGGGCCCACATGCTCTAGAAATTGGTTCCAAAATGCCAACCTAGAAATCTAGCAAACTACTGACCAATATCTTCAGAAAAGCTGGCATATATTCCAAATGGTTGATAACTCAAAAACAGCACTGGATATAGACGTCATGATACATAAAAAGTTATAGTGATACTTTAGTGATATATGTGATTATCACAATCTTTCATCATCTTATGACAGGGAAAAGAATCTTAAAATAAATATACATGCCATTTACACCATCAGTGGATTTAGAAATTGTTGAAGGAGGGATGCAATGTTGGAAGGATCCCTGAAGTTATATCCAGGCATGTCCCCCCAACCCCTATTCAAGAAAATGATAACTTTTGACATTTACTTGATGCTTTTTCCAGTGCTTTGGAGCCATATGTAGCTCTGCTTTAAAAAAATTCTGGAAGGGTTAGAAATATGAATTATTTGTAGGTACTTCCACATAATTCTACGGGATCCTGTGTTTTTATTCTTGCAAATTAACTCCTGATGCAGCATGGTGATTTATGAAGTGAATACTTTACAATGAACACCAAATGGCATTGTATGCCACATTGACAAGATTAAGGCCCACCCAGTGTGATGCCCACCCAGAGGCGCTGTGTGCTTCCTGTGCGGGCAGTGGGGGATTCCCTGAGTCATGCCCACCGAACTGCCCACACATCATTTTACGGGTCGGTGAGTGGGCCCCACCCCCACTCGTCGACCAGAGAATTCTGCCCTAAGATACATGTCATTGCAGCTGTTGGCAGCAACAAAATATTCCATTGTGCTTTTCTAGCAGCAGTAGAAATTCAAAGCAGACAAGGCATGAGAAACCAAAGTATTAGGTGTTCAATCTTTCAAAGTGCAGTTACCACAAGGAAACCAGTTCTTCTGAGTCAAAAGTTAGAATATAAAGCACATTCTGTTCCCAAAAGACTTTTATAAAATGAGTTCCTTAATCATGTGTGCCTCGACCTTGCCAATATGGCCGAACCCAATTCCAAATGACTGAATGAAAAAATGCCAGATACAGTGGATGTAAAAACAAATATATTTTATAGGTAACCTACACAAAACACTTCAGGGTTTTTTTTTAACTCAGAGCACTTGCAGGGCGGTGGGGGGGTGAGGGCGGTACAATCCTTCATGAAGATCCCACCCTGCGGACCAGGCCTTCTTAACTCTTGAGCCTCATTGAAATACTGGAGCACTATCTATCAGCTGAAATCAGCAGGAATGCCATCAGGGCCCATAGGAGGGAACACAAATTGGGATGGGAACTTGAGGATGCCAAAGGAAATTAGTGCTGGGTGGGAAGGGGTTAACACAGGTGATATCAGTGCTGGGTGGATAGGAAGGTCAGGGCATCTGTTTCTCCTGGCCCAACATTAATCCTGACAATAGTTAAATTTAAATTCACTGCCCTCTTCTGGCCACACCACTAACTGCTGCCAGGTTCTACTTTTGGGTTTTGCCCCATGCAAGATTCCTGAACTTTTCACGTCCAATGACGTTGTGGTGTCAATGACATCATTGGGCTTCTACCTTTGAATGTAAAAATCAACATTTGATATTCACATTTACAAATGAAATGGGTGAGGTTTAAGAAAAATAAAGAGAATTTAACATTTTTAGTAATGAAAGACAACTTCATCGTTGAAAATACATGCCTCTGGCCTTTCAAACTGAAAATTATGTTTATAATTTTATAATAATAAATTTTATAATTTTATAAGTTTCTGAAGATAATTGTTACAAAACAGTGTTTTTGTTGTTTCCCCAATTCTCAAAGTGAATAAGGATACTCTATGCTTTACAGCTAAACATAAGTGAAATCTAAAGATCGTTCCCAGAGATATGACAAACTGGGATATCTTCAAGGCAACTTAAGTCGATTTGTGACTACTTTGTGTCCCCTTCCACACAGGTGTAGCAAAGGTTGGGATCTTCTGCATTAAACTGGGCGGGTGTCACAAAAGGTTGGAATGGCCGTGCACTATGATATCTTCCAATGTGTTGCCTTAATGCCGTAAAATGTTCGTGTGAAATGTAGAAGTGGGACAGGCCCAGGCTGTCAGGGTGAAGCTCTCCCTCTCGAGCTCCTTTGTGAAATGGGATGCATTTAGCAGCAATCTCAATCCAGTTCCTAATGACCACAAACCTGCAGCATAAAAACTGCTTCAGTTTATTTTAACTCCATGTGCCACTGTGCTGCACGTGTTCACTCCAACTGGTTAACGGTTCCATGGGGCGTCATCAGGCCTCTGAGCCCTTGCCTGGGAAACCAATCTTAATGTAAGCTTGGATAGTGCAAACCCATCGCTATCATATAGTGGATATCAATGCCACAACAGTTTCCATGGGTCAGCTTTTGCAATTGATGATTTGGGGTAAATTATCCCATCACTATAACCAACATTTCCCTTGTGGGTCTTTTCCAGTCTGGGCACTCACATTTCTTTGGTAGCATGACATGAGATTAGAAGGTTATGCTGATGTTGTGAGATGAAATCGGATGGAGAGGAGGCTTGTGTGGAGCACATACACTAGTTGGTCCAAACGGTCGTTAGATTCTGTCATTTTCACTCTTTGCAATACCACCAACAGGTGCAAACTTGCATGTATTTGATGTAGAACTACTGTAACCAACTGGGCCCCTGCTGCTCCAGGAAAATCTAGCAAAATTGCACTAATTCCATCCCCCTCCCCAGTCACTCTACCAGGAAGATGTAAACTGTACCTAACATTAAGATCCTAGTCAACCCTGAGCTGAGTTGCCAAACCCATATTTTCTCCTTCATAAAAGGCTGCCTACTTCCATCTACTGCTGAAACCATCATCTGTACTTTTGTCACCTCCAGACTTGACTATCCCAATGCTCTCCTGCCTGGCCACCCATTCTCTGACTGCAGTAAGCTCTTCCAAAACATGTAACGGTGGGTTGGTTCAGCGTGGAGTTAAAAATTGCATCGATGACACCATGCTACCAGTGGCAATAAAGGTGAGAATGGTACTTAACTTTTTTTCTGCAAGCTTGTTCCAGGCAATGGAAGGAGAATTTGCAAAAGTCAGCAAGTTTTCCATTTATCACTACATTAGCCAAGTCATATATAATCAATTTTTACAAGCTGGTGAACACATTTAAATAAGCATCCGCCTGCAGCATGAGCCTGATGGTTTTTCTGTAAAATGCAGCATTTCCCAGGATACATTGCAACATTGACTGCACCCATGTGGACATCCCAAGAATCTAATCAATAGGCCATCATGCACATCAAATTAGTGGATATAATTTGTTGAATGTCCAAATGGTACAATACCACCACCAAGCCTTTACGTGCCCAGCAAAAACCATTCCACCACACATTTGAGGTGAAGACTTTATCAAGGAAATATCTGGCAAGCTGATATTCAGAATGGATTGTAAGGCTTTTTCCAATATGTCCTGGAGTAGGATGGCAGAACATTTTTTTAACAGCATGCTGCAAACTGCACAACATAACCAGTGGAAAAGGCATGTGTGTTTCTGGAGCAGGCTCAAAGCTTAGCTGTGGAGGAACAATTATCAGAGGCTCAGCAACTACACCAAGGAATCAGTACATATTTACCCTGAAGGCTTACCTTTGTTTTTCACTGACTTTCCTAAATATAAAGCAACCAGTAGTACAGTTTATGTGGAAAGCATACATTTTGAAACTACACCATGGCTATAAAGTTGAAGGTGAGATGTTATGACCTTTGTAGAAATAATACTGAAGATCATTATGTATTTAATGTGTTATGCCACTTTACCTAACTTATACATGAACTAATGCATCTTGATATTTCTACTCCACTACTTAATGTGATATATTGCTGAACGAAGCCCATGTATAGACTCCCTGAGTGTCTCCTGCAAATTTGCTTGCAATTTAATGTATGTGGCAGACTCAAAATGACAGTGGCAAACCCATCCTGTTGCACCTGCAAAGTCCTCCTTAACAACATCTGATAGCTTGTGCCAAAATTGGGAGAGCTGTCCCACAGATTGGATAAGCAACAGCTTGACATTGTCTGTAAGGTATGATTCTGTGGGCATGACTATATCCCAGACACCACCATCACCATTCCTGGCTACGCCCTGTCCCACCGACAGGGCAGACCCACTAGCAGTTACGGCACAGTGGTATACAGTCGGAAGAGAGTTGCCCTGAGAGTCCTCAACGTTGACACTGGACCCCATGAAATCTCATGGCATCAAGTTAAAAAACATGAGCAAGGAAACCTCGTGCTGATTACCACGGACCACCCCCCCTCAGCTGATGAATGTATTCTTCCATGTTGAACACCACTTGGAGGTAGCACAGAGGGTGGCAAGGGCACAAAATATACTCTGGATGGGGAACTTCAATGTCCATCACCAAGAGTGGCTCAATAGCACCACTACTGATCGAGCTGGCCGAGTCCTAAAGGACGTAGTTTCTAGACTGGGTATGCGGCAGGTGGTGTGGGAACCAACAAGATCGTGGTTGATTTGATAGTAGCCTGAAATCTGCATCCCACCTACCCCAATAACCTATCACCCTCTTTGCTTACCAAGAATCTATCCATCTCTGCCTTAAAAATACTCAAAGACTCTGCTTCCACCACCTTTTCAGGAAGAGTGTTCCAAAGACTCACGATCCTCCGAGTGAAAACATTTCGCCTCATCTGTTTTAAATGGGCGACCCCTTGTTTTTAAACAGTGACCCCTAGGGCAGAATTTTACTGTCGGTGAGCAGGGGGCGGGGCCCGCTCGCCGACGCGTAAAATAACGCGGGATGACATCGGGCGGAACCCCCGGCGTCACCCCGCCCCATTTAAATTTTCAGGAAGGCGGGGGCGCAGCAAAATCAGCTGTGGGCTCGCCGATCTGTCAATGGCCACTTGAGGCTATTGACAGGATCAATTAACCAATTAAAGGACCTGCCCATCCAACCTTAAGGTTGGCGGATCGGTCAGGAGCCCTGGCGGCAACTAGAAAAAACATGAAACCTCATCCACCGGCGGGATGAGGTTTCATGTAGGGTTTTAAAAATTGTAATAAAGTTGTTCTGTAAATTATAAACATGTCCCAACTCATGTGACATTGTCACATGAGGGGACATGTAAGGGATTTTTCTTATCTCTATTTTTAATATTTTTAAAAGTCAAGGCCATCTCCCTGAGGCTGCACTTATGCACGAAAGAGCGCACTCTCGATTTTAGGGATTCTCCCCCGCTCGCACAGGGAGTGCATAGCGCTTTCCGGCGGACGTCACGCTGGGCGGGCCTTAATTGGCCCGCCCACATAAAATGGCGGTGCGGCCCCGATCGCTGGCGGCAATCGGCTCCACGCCCGCCCGCGATTGAGTCAGGCCCACCCGTCCGACAAATGGGAAATTCTGCCCCTAGTCTAGAATCTCCCACAAGAGGAAACATCCTGTTCACATCCACCCTGCAAAGACCCCTCAGAATCTTGTATGTTCCAACCAAGTTGCCTCTTACTCTTCTAAACTCCAGCAGAAACAAGCCTAGTCTGTCCAACCTTTCCTCATAAGACTACCCACCCATTCCAGGTATTAGTCTGGTAAACCTTCTCTGAACTGCTTCCAACGCATTTACATCCTTCCTTAAATAAGGTGACCAATACTGTACACAGTAATCCAAATGTGGTCTCACCAATGCCCTGTACAACTGAAGCATAACCTCCCTACTTTTATATTCAATTCCCCTCACAATAAATGATAACCATTCTATCAGCTTTCCTAATTACTTGCTGTACCTGATTCATGCACCAGGACACCCAAGTCCCCAGGTGCCTCTGCAACTCAGAACTCTGCAATCTCTTACCATTTAGATAATAAGCTTCTCTTTTATTCTTTCTGCCAAAATGAACAATTTCACATTTTCCCACATTATGCTCCATTTGTCAGATCTTTGCCCACTCATTTAACCTATCTATATCTTTTTGTAGTCTCCTTATGTCCTCTTCACAACTTACTCTCCTCCTATCTTTCTGTCATCAGCAAATTTGGCAACCATCCCATCCATCCCTTCATCCAAGTCGTTTACATAATTTGTAAACAGTTGAGGTCCCAGCACTGATCCCTGTGGCACACCACCCATCACAACCTGCCAACCTGAAAAAAACCCATTTCTGCCCACTCTCAGCTTCCTGTTATCCAGCCAATCTTCTATCTATGCCAATAAGTTATCCCCATACAATGAGCCTTTATTTTCCAAAATAACCTTTGATGTGACACTTTATCAAATGCCTTCTGGAAAAAACCTACTTGACTCATCCTCACTAATCTATCTGTCACAGGTGCATCTGTCAATGACAGTATTGGTAGGAGTGGTCCTTGTGGAGACGAGGTCCCATCTTCAAAATGAGGATACCCTCCACCGGTGCATGGCACTACCACCATATTAAATGGGATAGATTTTGAATAGATTTAGCAACTCAAAACTGGGCATCCATGAGGCGCTGTGGGCCATCAGCAGCAGCAGAATTGTACTGAACTACAATCTGTAATCTCATGGCCCAGCATATCCCCACTCCACCATTACCATCAAGCCAGGGGATCAACTCTGGTTCAGTGAAGAGTGCAGGAGCAGCACCAGGCATAACTAAAAATGAGGTGTCAATCTGTGAAGCTATAACACAGGACTACTTGCATGCCAAACAGCATAAGCAGCAAGTGATATACAGAGCTAAGCAATCCCACAACCACAGATCAGATCTGAGCTCTGCAGTCCTGCCACATCCAGTTATGAATGGTGTTGGACAATTAAACAGCTCACTGGAGGAGGAGGCTTCACAAATATCCCCATCCTCAATGAAGGGGGAGCCCAGCACAAGAGTGCAAAAGACAAGGCTGAAGCATTTGCTACAGTCTTCAGCCAGAAGTGCCAAGTGGATGATCCATCTCAGCCTCCTCCTGAGATCCCTATGTGCCAGAACTATCTGTGCCCCTATTCAAGCTGTTCAACTATAACACTGGCATCTACCTAGCAATGTGGAAAATTGCTCAGGTATGTCCTACAAAAAGCAGGACAAATCCACCTGGCCAATTACCACATGAGTCTACTCTTGGTCATCATCAAAGTGATGGAAGGGGCATCGACAGTGCTATCAAGCGGCACTTACACAGCAATAAACTGCTCACTGGTGCTCAGTTTGGGTTCCACCAGGGCCACTCAGCTCCTGACCACATTACAGACTTAGCCCAAAAATGGACAAAAGAGCTGGACTCCAAGGGGTGAGGTGAGAGTGACTGCCCTTGACATCAAGGCTGCATTTGACCAAGTGTGGCATCAAGGAGCCCTGGAAAAACAGGAATCAAAAGGAAAACTCTCCCTTGGTTGGAGTATGCCTAGCACAAAGGAAGATGGTTGTGGTTGTTGGAGGTCAATAATCTCAGTCCTAGGATATTGTTGCAGGGATTCCTTGGGGTAATGTCCTAGGCCCAACCGTCTTCAGCTGCTTCATCAATGACCTTCCCTCCGTCCTAAGGTCAGAAGTGGGGGTGTTTGCTGATGATTGCACATTGTTCAGCACCATTTGTGACTCCTCAGATACTGAAGCAATCTGTGCCTATATGCAGAAAGAACTGGACAACATTCAGACTTGGGGTGATAAGTGGCCAGTAACATTCGCACCACACAAGTGTCAGGCAATGACCATCTCCAACAAGCGAGAATCTATCCATCACCCCTTGATGTTCAATGGCATTACCGTCACTGAATCCCTCACTATCAACATCCTGGGGCTTACCATTGACCAGAAACTGAACTAGACCACAAATAAATACTGTGGCTACAAGACAGGTCAGAGACTGGGAATTCTGAGGTGAATAACTCCCCTTCTGACTCCCTAAAGCCTGTCCACCATCTACAGGGCACAAGTCAGGAGTGTGATGGGATATTCTCCACTTGCCTGGATGCGTGCAGCTCCAACAACACTCAAGAAGCTGAACACCAGGACAAAGCAGCCTGCTTGATACCTCACCCACCATCTTAAACATTCACTCCCTCCACCACTGACACACAGTGGCAGCAGTGCATACCATCTGCAAGATGTACTCCAGTAACTTACCAAAGTTCCTTCGATAGCACCTTCCAAACCCATGACTTCTACTACCTAAAAGGACAAGGGCAGCAGATAAATGGGAACACCACTACCTGCAAGTTCCCCATCAAGCCACACACCATCCTGACTTGGGCCTATGTCACCTTTGCTTCACTGTCGGACAAAATTCTGGAACTCCCTTCCTAACAATACTGTGGGTGTTTGTACAACACATTGACTGCAGTACATGGTTCAAGAAGGCGGCTCGCCATCACCTTCTCAAGGGCAATTAGGAATGGGCAATAAATGCTGGCCCAGCCAGTAACACCCACAGCTCGTGGACGAATAAAAAAAAAACTCAGATGGTCCTGCTTGGAAAGCATGAGAACTGCTCGCTTTTCTCTTGCGAGGGCCAGGTAGCAGGTTCCTCAGGTCACATGTTCAGAGGTAGCTGCAAGCAAAGGACTGTTGACAATCTCAGAGCCACTCATTATACCCTGTGTTTCTTCCCATACACCCCTGATGTTGACCATGCCTCTGCCCATCCAGTATATTGCACTGCCACGAGATCACTGAATCCCTCAATTATGCTTCTTTACAGCCTATTAAAAAACTTGCATTTATATGGTGCTTTTCCTGACCAACGAGACATCTCAAAGCATTTTACAGCCAATTAAGTACTTGTTGAAGTATAGTCACTGCTATAATGTTGGAAACATGGTAGCTAAATTGTGCTCAGCGAACTACACAAACAGCAATGTGATAATGACCAGATAATCGGTTTTTTTTGCAATGTTGATTGAGGGATAGATATTGGCCAGGACACTGGGGATAATTCCCCTATTCTTCAAAATAGTGCCATGGGATCTTTCACATCCACCCCAGCAGGCAGCTGGGACCTCAGTTTAACATCTCACCTGAAAGACAGCACCTCTGGCAGTGCACTGTTCCCTCAGTGTAGATGCTAACATCACCGGGAGCGTACAGAGATAATTTAACTGACAGCTGTGTGCCAAGGTTTTCTTCTGCATTCCTCACTGCACATCAACCAATTCTAGACTCATGTCAGCACACAACTAGTTAACAGTATCTATAAGCAGTGTGGCCTGAAAGGATGAAAGTGAACTAGTTTGTGCTCAAGAAGTAATCCTGAATTCATACTTATCCCCTCCTGCTGATACTCTTTCCATTCCACAAACTAGTCTACATTATCCTGAAGATTTTTTTGATTTTACAGTCCTTATCACCATTTGTCAAACTATTACTTTTGTGCCATCAGCAAACTCTGAGGTTGTATTTTCTATGTCAAAACTCCACAAATGTGGCAGTTGCTTGTTCTTTGGTGTTTGTGCATCTGAATGTTTGACATTTTTATAAAATTGGAGTAGCCACCCTAGGTAGCAATCAGAAGTTGCCTTCCCATCAAAGTGTTAATTCCTTGCTAAGGTATGGTTCCAAGGGTAGCCAATGCCTTCTGATAACTTGTCCAAGTGACCGTTATTCATATCTAAACCTTGTCGGTGGGCGACACAGTTAAGCTGAACATTGGCCTCACCTGGCATCCACATACATAGACTTCCAGCAGGAACCACTGAAGGTTGTGAATTACACACAGGAGCAGTAACATGGGGCAAATTTCACCCTCCCTCAAACTTAGGTCAGCTGTAAAGTGAATGAATGAATAGAAGTTGAAAGGGCTTGGGAGCAGGGGGGCAAGTGTGATTAGGACAGTTTCTTTACGTAAAGGGTAACTGTCAGCACAGATTGGTTGGGCTGAATATCCTGTTTCTGCAATGTACCTTAGTTTGTGATCAGCTCAATCTGTCTACACCAGGTAGCTGGGATCTTTGTGGCCTGTGTGACTCAGCTATTCACCGCATAAACTTGCTGACTTATCACAGGCATCCTTTATTCAGAATCTTAGCAATTGCTTTTTTGCAGATTTTGAGAGTAAGTGCAACTTCTGCATTTTGAGAACTGATTTTGTTTCTTCTGGTTTTTGTGCCTAAAGCATCTTCATGAGGGGGAAACTAGAAAAAGCAGCATAAGTCTACAAATTTCCACAAGCTACCGATGTAGTCCTAGTGAGGGTCTCCACGTGGCACAAGCCGATCGCTCACTGCATATATTGCAACGGCTGAAATTATTTTGAATTTGACCTCAATGTTCACATGCAAGGACATGTGTTGGGGCATTCATTTAGTCGGACTATCCACCATATCATACAAAGATGTTCAAACTATTACCTTATTATCAATCCTTTGTCATTTAAAAAATATGGTTTTGTAACAAACAGGTTCTTTAGTGATAAAACAACATAGCTGAGCATCGTAGCTTCTTCACTAGTATTTCAATTTTCATGGACCATAGCAGAAGTCAGCATTTCAATTGAGGCCGATGGGCAATCTATTGGGTGAGTGATTTTCTGAGGAACAGCTATTACATTATTCTTATTATTGAATAGTTGTGATGTAGTGTGGCCAACACCACTCCACCCTCAAATACTTTACTGACATATTAGTGGTTTCATAACTAAATGACCTTCTGGCCATATATTGCTCACTAATGTCATAAGCCAATCACAGTTTCCACAGAGCAGAACTGAATCATTCAGTTGTGCCCATCTACAAAGATCCCATCTATACTGATGTGACCTTGACAGAACAAGGTTGTGCTCCTAGGCTGTAACAGTGAATAATAAACACCCTAAACCATGCCTCATTGCATTTTAATGTATTAATTATCATAGCGTCTTCATTCCTTTTTCATTGGTTATAGCATACTGATAACCATTTAAAGGAACAGTCACAAATAAGTTTTTCTTGTTTTGGAGCAAAATAAACTTTGTGTTGCTGCAACAATTGTGAATTATATCTATTGTATTGTTATATTATTCCAATATGTTTAGGAACTATCATCAGAATTTTACGCAAGTGGGATTTTACAGTTCCGCTGAAGTCAATGGACTTTGGAATGGCTCGCCACATTTTATATTTTATATTCATGCGTATGTATACATAAATTTCCAGAGTGCCACATCACTCACTACTGCACTAGTCAGAATACTAAGCAACAATGTATCAGTCCGCAGCATATGCTGTGATCCCAGAAACACATTTTGATGGCAGCTCCTGTACCTTTGAAAAGCAGTGTGATCGTTTCAAACTGCTGGGAACCTCAAGATATTACAATACCATTCCCACGCACATGCAAGGCTGGGCCAAAAAAAACTTACCAGATCCAGATCTGGTGTTCGATTAGGTTAGATCAAAACTATGCTTTGTTTAGTTTGGAAGGGAGGAGTGGAGAGGTGAACGGGAAGAGTCTATTTTTAAAATGATTTAAAATGACAGGTACGTCTAGTTAATTCAGAAGTTTGGAGCAGTTTACTTTTCACTTGGCCTTCAAAACAAAAACAGTAATTTCTAAAGTTTTTTTCCCCCAACCCCTGGTTGTGGAAAAGTTTGCAAATCCTTAAATGGCAGCACAATAGGCAGGATGACCTTTTCTGGCTTACCCAGCCTTTAAAGAGGAACCGCTTCTAGTGATGGCTATACAATAAAGTCCCACCATTCACGACTTGGCTTACCCGCGCTGAAGTCTTTGTACACCAGATCATCCATTACCTACGGTTTTAAATGTAAAAAATAGAAGCCAACTTTAGAAAACGTTGAAAAAAAGAAAAACCACCTAAATTAAGTTTAAAAAAAGGAAGGTGCCTAATGACATCTTTCCTGCAGTAGAAAGTGCGCACTGCGTGTGCGTCTCTGCCGTTGTTTGCATACGGGTGTTCCTTGTTGCTGCTACATCTTCGCCCACTTCCTCCACATTCACACTCATGTAAAGTACAATACTGTGTGACATATTTTACACTGCTCTTGCTATAGCAAACAATTTCTCCAGTAAATTTCTCTTAAATTTATTAAAACATAGTTTTTATTGCCTTTAACCCTTTATACATGTCAAATTTTAGGATGGCTGGAACCTATCTAATTGGCTCCCATCGTAAAGCATGTTTGTTGTTTGCGATTTTGCCGTTTGCGGGGTTGCGCAGGAACATAAACTCCACGAATGGCGGCCCTTTACTTTCAACAAATCTCTTGGACTGTTTGTCCTGCGCAGTCACTTCAATGTCTGTCCACGACCACCAGGAGGAGTTTCCACAATAGAAGACTTCATACCTGCTGCAGCTCAAACTTCACCCTCCCCTGTATTAATTAATTTTAGGGAAAATGGTGGGCAGCATGTTTTCCCTTAAAGTTAATAAATGCATGTGCCTAATTGTAACCAGCCACATCATTGCATTTACTGTTTCTTTACCAACCTGCGGAAAATCCCTGAGGAGTGAACCTCCAAGAAACAATGTCATCTTTGATTGACAATTGGCTGAAACATCACTTTGTGCCAGTGTGCATCTTTCAACAGATCTGAGTGTAGAAAGAATCTGTACTGTTCTAAAATCTGGACGTGAAATTCCAAAGTAAATGTTTTTACAGGATAAAGTATTCTGAGGTTTTAATTATTTAAAACCCATTATTTTAAATTGTGTGAGCGAGTCATTAAATTGTATTTTTAAAACAATTGCCATTTAATATTTAAATATTTGATAGGATTGCACCTTCATGTGCCGCAGGCTGCAAATGACTGGTCAGCGAAATGCCTATACAGGGATAAAATGCTTTGATAAAAAATTCAAAGCATTATCAATTATAGTCCAAGAATAACAGTGGAAATGTGTAATCATTGTTGCTTATTCCAATACTGAAATATCCTTAATGTGTTAAGATAAAGAATTTGGTTTCAAAATATTAATAAAGTACAATCAAATTTTATTTGAAAACTACATGTTCACCTCTAGTTTATTTAAAAGTATCATATTGGTTGATAGTAATAACTCACACAAAGGCTTTTCAGGTACACCTTGGTAAACTTGAGGCTTAAATTTAAAAGGCCCATC
Organism: Cetorhinus maximus; assembly: GCF_964194155.1. NCBI lineage: Eukaryota > Metazoa > Chordata > Chondrichthyes > Lamniformes > Cetorhinidae > Cetorhinus > Cetorhinus maximus. Next base: position 96,296,919 of record NC_135887.1, read on the forward strand.
AAATATCTATGATATTTTGTTTCACTGCTCAGTCTTGTTACAGAAATGAAGGAACTGCTCACAAAGCAGTCACATTTCCACAGCCTATCACAGAACAAGTTATTTGTTAAATGCGTTAAAATACTTTTAAAATGTCATTATTCTGCACATCCAGCTCATCTTACATCTTACAATAACACAACTTGTTAGGTTAAGATTAACATAATACCATTTTCATCTTGTCTTTACTTCAACAATTAGTGAACTGGATCATTGGAACACTTAACAGTATTTAACAGGATTACAAGGTATGGCTTGGGATTGTTAAATATTGTCTAAATACCTTGGAATGTCAGATAGCCTGAGGGAATAGCTTACTGCTGCTGGAGTCCCTCTATTTCACCACATAGGTAAGCAGCACTTGTAGGAATCACTGAAGAACAAAGGTGTTATGTCATAGTGCACTCAAACTGTTCCAGTCCATATCCTAAACTCAGCCATGTTACATTACTGAACTGCCCCCTCTACTTTGGACAGGTACAAATGGTGCATTTCAATTAGCTGCTACTAAAGATACATTTGTTCCAAGACTCTTATATCTGACACTCTTGTGCATCCACACACCCGAGTAAGGTAACATGCCATCCAGTGATATCACAAGTACAATATTTTATGTGCAAGAAACAGACAAAAATGGAAAGCAGGATCTTCACCATCCTACAGCAGGTGAATATCCTTCACACTTCATTGCAGTATAACTCGTGTAAAGTCTGGAGAAGACATGTGCTCTCATTTTAAGCATGAGATGACCATGCAAATAGGTTGGATGTTACAAATAGGTGATGCCACACACGGCCCCCAAATCCTAGATCATATATAGTCCCAAAATCTGTGCTGCTACAACAATTCCATTACACTGGAAGCTCAACTGAAACAAACTACTTGCCACTAATTTCCTGAAAGCTATTCAGTTTCAGATTTTAGTGGTAGAGATCACATTGTGGATGTTATAGAGTTGATCTTCAGACAACTTTATTAGTGGAAACATTTGGTTTTATTTACAAGGCAGCAGCAGCAACTATACGTATGCATCAAACTCTATAACTAAAGAAGTACTCTACTCTGTAGAGGCCCCCCTGCTAACACATTGGTTTACACAGATCATGTGATCTTACATCACAGGATTATTCTTAAAGCTACAGTCCAACATTTCCCAAAACTATAATTACTACATTCCTCCCCCTTTAACTTTTCTGTACATTTTGTATTTACGAGGATATTTATCTCCTGATATTACAACATTTACACAGGTCATGAAATTAAAGTTCAGTCTTTCAGGTAGTTTCCTGATCGGTGTGGAACATCACAGCTCCATGACTTCAGACTCTTTTGTAGGAAACACCTTCTCTGGAACTGCATTAACATCAGGTACCTCATTAGGCACTTGCATTTCAGTATCTTCCACTCCTACAGAGATATCGTGAAAGTCTGTCTTTGATTGAGCATCTTCAACAGGAGCCACTGGTTCAGTAATGGTTACAGGTGGAACAATATCTTGTTGGGTTATCTCCCTTTTTCTTAAATGATCCACATGCTTACGGGTGATCCGGCCCGCCACTCTCATGTGGTATGACAATGGTCCGGTCACTGAACTTACTTTACCAGGTAACCACTTCGGTCCTCCACCGAAATTCTTTACACATACTGCATCTCCAACAGTAAATTGTCTCTCACAACTATGCAAATCATGAGTCGCTTTTGGTTACCTCGACCTTTCTCCACCTTCCCCTCCAAATTGGGAAGTATTAGGCTCAGTCTTGTCCAAAGACGGCGCCTCATCAATAATTCAGCATCTTCTTTCTACATATCTTCTTATTTTTACCACAGAATTTAGGCTTGACCTTTTTGACTTCACTGTCAGCCAGACTTCTCTCAGGTGCAATCTCAACTTGTTTTAGTTCAGTAGCTGAGCTACTCATGACTTCATTATCTGCTCACATCTTGGAAAGTTCTACGACTTTCACTTTCAAAGCCTCTTTAGTTTCATTTAGATGATTCTTCAGCTCTTTTGTCTCTTTCTTGATTCTGTTGGCTTCCTCCTAAATATTGCTGCATCTTCTCTGCCAGCTGATTCTTCAATTTGTTCAGAGGGGTGTTAAATTTTTCCTGTTTCTCTTCATACTTTATCAGAGGCACAAACTTCGGCCTGAGGAATTCTTGTAGTGTGACGGTCTTTCAACAGGTTTCCTTTTCTTTGCGAAGGTTACTCACTTTGCCTTGAACTCTGTCATTCAGCCGACTCTCCTTGAGTTTCTTCTGCTGTTCTTCCATGTCGTTGTTTAAGACAGTCTTCATTTCTTCAGGTTGTTGAATCCTTCCACACTCCTTTTTCATCCTGTTGCAGTCCTTAAACTCTCTTTCTGAAGTACCTTCCCTTGTTCCTTTTTCAAGGCAGAAACTCTTCCAGCTTCTTTTTGAAATCTCACTGGCCGATCAGGGTTAATTTCCCTCAACCAATTTCGACCTAGAAGGCTTGGTCTTCTGCCTTTCAATACCATCACTGGTAGTTGGGCCGACTGGTGTCTATAATGAACAGTTGCTCTGGTGATACCTTTCATTTGGATTTCTTTGCCTGTGTACATTTTCAATTTGGCAGATGTTTGTTCCAAATTTAATTGCTGATCAGCTTTATTTACATACCTGAAAGTGTGTTCTCCTATTACAGTGATAGAAGTACCTGCGTCTACTTCCATTTTCAATGGTTTACCATTCACTTGCACTGTAACAAATATTGGCTCTGTCTTCCCAACTTTCACATTGAGTAGTGATTAAATGTCAGAATTGGTTGTTTCTGGCTCTTCTACAATATGGACTTCATTGGACCTCATTTGTTGTCTGGAAGCCTGCTTAAATCTCGCTTTGCATTATTTCATTATGTGCCCACTTCTGTGACAAAAATAACATTATGCTTTTTTAAATTGCCAATCGCTAGAAGAATGATTGTTTCCACGTTGCTGAGTTATTTTTCGATTTGGTTGCTAAGCTGCTTCCTCTCATTTTTGGTTAGCAGAGGCTGTTTCCCATCCGATGAGGCGAATGGCGTCATTTTGCACTCCTTGAATTGCTTGTGAATCCCTTACAGCACTTTCCATCACCAGCGCTATTTCTAACACTTTCTTAAAATCAAGATTCACTTCAGCCAGCAATCTCCGCTGAATGTTTTTCCTGTACGCCACATACTAAACGATCTCTGAGCATGTCATCCAGGATTTCACCGAAATCACAATATTCAGTTAGTTGTTTTAATTTTGTCAGGTAGGTAGCAATTGTCTCCCCTGGGGCTCTATTCCGTGAATTGAATCTGAGCTTCTGCATTGTGACTGAGGACTTGGGTTGAAAATGTCCCTTAGCGAGGTCTACTAATTCACTGAAAGTCTTCAAATCTGGGCACTGGGGGCCATCAAGCTTTGGATTAAACTGTAGATCTTGCGCAAATACTTAGGAAAATTGCTCTCCTCTTTTTCTCCCCCGTGATTTTGTTTGCTTGAAAGAAGAATGCAAGACATTCTGTATATTGAGACCAATCGTCTGTGGCCGGCTCAAAGGGGTCGATTCTACCAAACTGTGGCATTTCAGATGAGTATATCTTCTTTTATTTTTTACGAGCTTAGTTACTAACAATCGCTGGGTGAGGTACAGCACTGAATCGGATTTATCCTCATCGCCAGTTTGTTATAGAGTTGATCTTCAGACAACTGTTCTTAGTGGAAACATTTGGTTTTATTTACAAGACAGCAGCAGCAACTACACGTGTGCATCAAATGCCATAAACTAAAGAAGTACTCTCTGTGTAGAGGTTTCCCGTGCTGCTAACACATTGGTTTACACAGGTCATGTGATCTTACATCACAGGGTTATTCTTAAAGCTACAGTCCAACATTTCCCAAAACTATAATTACTACAGTGGAGGATTATCTTTCATCTTCAATCTAAACATGAGGAGCATTCCAAAGTAGCTCCAAATTTTAAAAAGGATAGGCTCCTTCAAACCAGGTTCTGAAGAAATCTTGAATTGCTACAATTAAGTACAGACTGCAATGTTTAGTAAAATATGTAAGAATCGCTCTGTGTGACAGCCTTGTATAGGTTTCCAGCTGCAGCCTAACTGACAGATCTTCAGTCAGCAATCATGGTATGGATGGAATGAATCTTAACTTAATAACCAAGCTTATTATCTTCAAGATATAGCAATGCAAGTTGCACACAGCCATCCTTCTGGTTGGCTGCTGCTTAGACACTGCCTTGTCTTGGCATTTTGCACCATATGAAATGAAGAGCTGTTGGGATTTCGCAAATTACCCTGTGCAATATCGCAATTCACAGCTCTGTGAGCATCGGCAGTGAAAATAGCATTCTAGTTCTGACTTCAAGAATGGCAAATAAATGGAAAGGAAAATAGTCCAGCTTTCCAAGTTGAACTATCCTAAGATAGGCTGATGTGAAGAAAATGGGGTAGATTTCCTCAGTGGTTGTAATTGGCAAACTGGGTGCAAAATGCACTCAAAATTGCACTAGGTTTTGGAATTGAATCTGTTGCCCAAGTTTCCACTCAAACTTATTTGCATACTGCTGAACATAAAATCTTCCATTAACCAGTGCAAGCAGGCAACGTGTTAGCATGTAACCTTTTCTGCATTAAAAATATTCCCCCAATATTTAAGATTAGTAACTTAGTGCAGTTTTATTGACCCAGTTGAAAATCAGTTTATCAGTAAAAGTATTGTCTATTCCATCACATGCAAATAACTCGATTTTAAATAACTGAAAATGTCTTCAAAAAATTATACAGAAATATTTACTAGTTTCATTGGCATACAGTAGTCAGTCTTTTACCAAATTCAATATTTTAGAAGTTTTTAAAAAGGTGGCTATTAGTGTGCTTTCCCCTAAAAAATTCTTAAATTGAAAAGGCCCTTAAAGATCCACAAATGGGCACAATTAGTCACAGTGATCAATTCAACCTGGGAGTGTGGTCAGTTTTATAGGCGGGACTGGTTTTCAGCAAGATGATTGTTAAGTTAGCTCAAAAAAATCACAGAAACTCAAATTGCACTGAATTCAACTCAGTCTTGAAATTCCTGATCTTTTGCACTGGTTTGATATATTTCAGATGAACTGTATTACCAGCACAACCTAGCGAAAACTCCAGGCCATAACATTTAGTCCAAGTGGGGACTGCTTTCCAGCGCAGTTTGTTTCTGATCCAACAAGGGAAGCAGTGCTGCTTAATTTAGTTCCGGGAAATTACAACTGGACAAATATTTGATGAATGAGTAAAACAATTGGGAAATAACTGCTACAACATAGTTATTTATTTATCTTTTTATTCATTCATGGGACGTGGGCTTTGCTGGCTGGGCCAGCATTTATTGCCCATCCCTAGTTGCCCTATTTTCAATGTGAAAACAGAGAACAAAAACAGAAAATGCTGGAAAAACTCAGCAGGTCTAGCACCCTTTGAGTGAAGAAATTTCTCCTCATCTTAGTCCTAGATGTATGTCCCCTTATCCAGAGGCTGTGCCCTTGTGTTCCCAGCCAGTGGAATCAACCTCTCAGTGTCTACTCTGTCAGGCTTCTTCAGAATCTTGAATGTTTCAATCAGATACCTCTCAATCTTCTAAACCTCAAAGAATACAGACCCAACTTACTCAGCCTCTCATCATAGGACATCCCTCTCATCCCAGGTACCAATCTAGTAAACCTTCACGGCACTGCCTCCAATGCTAATAATATCCTTCCTGAAATATGGAGATGAAAACTGCACACAGTACTTTAGGTATAGTGTTATGATCCCAGCTGATGTTAATACTGGACAAATCAGATCCCAGAGTGAAACCTGCCTTGATGGGTCCTAACTTTTTATTTTAGAAATCGTGGAGGTAAGTACCTGAAAAAATTCAGAAGTCTGATGAACTTTTAATAGAATAAAACGTATTATAGACAAAAAGGTTGGAAAGATTTCAACACAAACACAAGTAAATGATTCAGATCACACTGTTCCTTCCCCCCCCAGCTATACCTTCACAGAGACATACAAATTCAGAAAGATAATACAATTCACAATATCTATTTTATTCTCTAACACTCAGGGTCAGTACACAGTACATGTGAACCAACTGGTGAATTGTGGTCAGAAATACCACAATCCAAAGTAAATGACAGGTGCCACCAAAGCAGATTCTATGGATTTCTCAACAACCCACCCAGAAGCTTGTCACACCATGAGCCAACCAGACTCACTGAAGCTCTGTCTTTATCATGAGGGTTTTTAATCTCCAAGTTTGAAGAACTTGCCTTGGAATTCGCTGCAAACGTCACTTCTACTCGGACATCTTCAACAAGACTCCACCTCCAGGGTTTCAATCTCACCCTCTGAGATTCCTTTCCCCTGGATCTCCGAGTACACTCAAGCTTTGCCTTCCAAGCACAATTTCAGATCTTCGGCCGTGCCAGGCAGAACACCGCTGCCCCAAAGAGTGCCTTTGGCTGCCTTCTCAGATCTGGGCTTCTCTTCAGCTCCCCTAGCTTCAGGTCTGCTCCCCGCAGCTCTCTCTCTTTAATTCAGAAACAATTGCTCTGCTCCTTTCTCTTAACTTTGTTTAACAGGATCAATTTCTGATCTCTGCCCTTGTCCTTTACCTAGGACTGTCTTCTGGGATCTGTTTCTGTCCCACTCCCTTGTTTGGGACCTTCTCCCTCTCCCCCTCCCCTTCCCATGTCCTGCTCCCTAGGGCACCTCTGCAATGATGTTCCTTTTCAGGTCACCTCACCTGCAGTTTCATACTGTTTCGCTTTTCTTCTTTTTCTTCTACGCAAGCGCGCAGGGCACGTTCTCTGCATAAAGACATAAAGGAAATGAACTGCGTATGTGCGCAGGGCCAGTTCCCGGCCTGAAGACGTGAAAGACACCAACTGCGCATGTGCGGCCCTTTCCTGCTGACACACGTGCAGAAGTCCCAAGACCCGCTGGGAACCATAATTCCCGAACTCCAAACTCCTAATTAAGTTAAGTTTCTATTTTTTTGCCTCTTGAGTTTCATCACAATGGTCTTACCAAATCCCTGTATAACTGTATCAAGATTTCCTTATTCTTGCATTCCAATCCCTTGCAATAAAGGTCAGCATGCCATTTGCCTTCCTAATCGCTTGTTGCACCTGCAAACCCTCTGTGTTCCTTTTACGAGTTTACCCATTTTGTGTTATAAACCTGTGAATATCTCGTGGGAATTAAAAGTTTTTAAAATTACCACTGAGAATATTTCAGGGCTATCAACGGGAATGCCTATGTGTTCAAATCTAATATTTCCCCTCACCCTCCAAGTGACAAAATGGCTTTTATCAATTCTAAGAAGTTACTGCTGGTCTTATTTAGGAAGTTGAATTAATTACGTAGTGGCTTTGTGGCATTCTGCCATTTGCACCAGGATGTGTGCCTATTTTGTCTTTAATTCCTCTCCTGAAATTGAGTCCTCTCCACTGGAGCCATGGCTGTGGACGTCCAGCTAAGTTACCCATTCCCTCATGGGTTGAGGCTTGAGAATAGAAACTTAGACTAATTGAGAAATATTTTCTTGAGTTACATTTTGGGGGCCTCCCAGTGTACCTCAGAGTTGTATTATTCTCTGCTTTGGCTGCTCCTGTGCACTGTAGTCTGCAGTAAACCTGGTGCTACCTGCCACTGAGATTGTTTCAACAATCCTTTTCTGTATGCAGCCAGCCTTTTGAACTCAGCGGTTTTTGTCTGAGGGGAGTTTGAGTTTCTAGATTAATAGTTAGCAGTTGAATATATCAGGTCTAATCCGTCCTAAATCATTTCTCAGATGCAGTGCCAAAAAGCGGAGAGACTGGAGTTTGACCAAGGCTCTATGTACAACCGAAGCATCATTTGCCGACTTTTGTATTCCAGTCCCCTTTAGGTAAAGGCCGACATTCCATTAGGCTTTTGGATTTTTTTTAAACACCTGGATTTGAGTGATTTGTAACACGGGCACCTAAAGTTCCGCTGCCCCTCCTTGATACCGTGTCTTGAACAGAACATGAAGCTTGGCATGTTTCAGTGGTACAAAAATGCATAAATAATTTTGTTTTGCAGGAACAATATGATTTTCAATTAGTTGTTTAATAGTGTGACAGGACACAGGACACTTTAATTATGCATTCCACGGAATGCTTCAAAGGCATTGCTTTAATTTTAAAATAATTAGCTCAGTACAGACTCGGAGATAAGTTAGATGTCGGAATTTTACCCATTAATGAAGTGAATGCTTTGAAGAGTTTTCCTCAAACCATGCATCATTTATTTAAAAACCTAGTAAAGTTGAAGTCAGTACTTCTTCTAAAGTAGTGCTTCAAAATAAATTGGAACTAATTGTTAGTAATAAAAACAGAAAGTTCTAGAAATACTCAGCATGTCTGGCAGCATCTGTGGAGAGAGAAATAAAGTTAATATTTTGAGTCGAATATGACTCTTCTTCAGCACAAGACCACAAAAATTAGGAGCCGGAGCGGTCTATTTGGCCCCTCGAGCCTGCTCTGCCATTCGACAAAATCATGGCTGATCTGATTGTGGTCGCAGCTCCAATTTCCTGTCTTCCTCCCATAACCCTTGACTCCCTTGTCTATCAAAAACCAATGAAGCAAAAAACCATAAATTCAATGACCCTGTCTCCACTGCTCTCTAGGGAAGAAAATTCCACAGATATGACCCTTAGGGCAAAAAAAAATCTCCTCATCTCAGTCTTCAGTGGGAGGCTCCCAATTTTTAAACTATGTCCTCTAATTCTAAACTCCCCCACAAGAGGAAACATCCTCTCAGTATCTACCCTGTCCAGTCCCCACTTTAATGGGTATAGTCCCAACCTGGTCAACCTTTCTTCATAAGATAACTCCTTCATCCCAAGAATCAGTCAAGTGAACCTTCTCTGATCAGCTTTGAATACAATTATATCCTTTCTTAAGTAAGGAGTAAGTCAGAACTAGATTCTAGTGTTTGGAGTCGTATTAAACTAACAACATTTATGATATAGTAATTCTTCGTGGTTTGTACTGTAGAGTAGTATGTCATAAATAATCAGCTTTCCTTTACACCTTGACAAGCACTTTATGTTAATACTTGATCATGCGCGACTTAAAATTATCAGAAAGCAAAGCATGATTTTTTTAAAAAAAATTTTTAAAGTTCAGGATTAAGATCATCATTTATAAGTTACAGCCCAAAATGACCATGAGAGAAGCAGATTTGTTGCTGACATACAGCAGGTTGTGGATGGAGAAAGTAAATGTAGTGCGACTATAGCCAAACCTGAAATATTCAATGCACAACCTTTAAGCTTGCCAAAAGCAGGAGAGAAACCAGATAATGCTTTTGCTCACAAGAACTCCATGTCAAAAATCAAAGTAACATTAGGTGGAATGATATCAGGGTGGCCAGCAGCTCCATGTTTCAGATTTATCTGCTGATTAGTATATCTGTCCATTAACTCTGCCTGTACCTCAGACAGCAGCATAATTCCAGTTAATCCTTAAGCATGACCATTTTGAAGTTCCAATGAGTTAGCAGGGGGATTTTCAGAAACAGCCCATTAGATTAACAAGCAAAACATTGACCATAGGTCCATTTACAGTTATTTGGTAAGAATGGAGCCCATTGTAGCAATGCAACCACAAGTTCCCTCGCAGGCCAAGCACAAGTCGTCCCCTTTAAGTTATTGCGTGTGAGCGCCTGCAAAACATTTAAAGGGCCCATGCACTTAAATGAGTAGGCCACGCACAACAAAATAAAATTTCTAGAGGACTTTGGCGAAGATGGAAGTAGGCAGTCCTGCTGATGGAGGGGGTGTGGGGTCAGAAGTTCAGCTCGGTGTCAAAACAGGCCATGGTTGCGAACATTCTGGTTCAGCCTCAGATAGTGGGTTGCTAGGGAATTAAATCCCTGGTTGGGAAACAGAATTGATGGCAGGAACTGAAGACCATAGTTTTGGTTGTCCATCGAGAAAGTTTCAGCTCATTAGGGATTCGCTATCAGACAAGCAGTCTGACAACACTGCAGCAGTGGAAGGGTCGAGAGAGATGGTGGCAGGGTAGAACTGGGTGTCATCAGCGTCCACTTGGGACTTAGCATATTTTTGGATCATGTCGCTGAAGGGCAGCGTGTACATGAGAAAAAAGAGGAGGCCAATCATTAATCCTGAGAGGACTGTGTGGGGGCAGAGAGAGAAGTCGTTACAGGAGCATGTTGAAGCAACAAGACATACGCCAGAGTGATAGTGTCACAGATTTGATTGGAATTCCATTTCTGACCGAAGCAATGTCGCTATTAGAAAGTGTTAAATGGAGGTTTCGTGCTTACCCATGGGTGGAATAAAATCATAAAGATAATCCACCCTGTATGTCTCCAGAGAGCTGGTTCCAAACATTAGCAAAAGCTGGAGAGTTCATTTGCCCATTGTTGTCAAAGCGTCCCATTCCTCAACGCGTTAAACACTTTTGCAGAGGCAATTTGTGATAGAAAGGTGAAATAGATTATTTTCAATCAACTGACTCTTTAAAGCATCAGGCAAAAAGCACTGTCACTTCAAATTAGAAAATATTGCCATTTTAAAATTAACCATAGAAGTATTTTAGACCGTCATCATTTCATTAAAAAAACTTTTCTTATAAAAATAAGTTATCGACTGTAATTTTGTATCTTCTAAGAGTTATTTGGGTCCCAATGTTCCTCTGTTCAGATACATGATACATGTGGAAATTCTGGTCACTTTAAATTAGGTTTTATCACTTTGCATCAGTCCTAAATTTTATATTATAATTCGGGTAATGGACAAATTAATCCCATATCTGTGTATTTAACCTTTTTTTGTTTGTGATGTTGTTTCCCAGTATTCCTCAGCTCATGGGCTGAGTATGCGCTGTGAACAAAGCACCTTTGAAAATTACTGCAGGAAGTGGATGAGTCTTTAAAGGAGTTTTGCAGGACAATTTAAGTGCAATGTAAATATCGTCTTTCAGGAGTGTGGTTTTAAGAGGAAGTATCCCATCACTTCTGAGCTGAGAGCAATTAGTTCATAGGCTGTGCTTAAATTCAAGCCCTGAAGTAGTGAGCTAATGAAAAAAATCACATGCACTTTCAATTCCATTCTCATAAAAGTAAAAGCCAATCATCTGGTCAGAAAATGACAGATGGAAGGATTTTGAATAATTAAGGAGCATCAGCACTGTCTCATCAAAAGACAGGGCTAATATCAAACACTGTAAAGCATGACAATATCAGTTCAAGGATGTCAGACATACTGATGGAATCAATTAATGAAATACTGAAGTATTCGCATTTAAAATATACTCCTTTAAACTAAATCACGGAGGTGATATTCTTAATTTTACTTTGCATTGGCTGCAGTAAAAGTGGCTGTTCATCTCGCTTTTTCCCCGTGTATCCAGACACAGCTCCATTAACAGCAGAATGGACACCAATGTTCATTAATTCATATAGAGCGCTTCTCCACTCCCAACAGATTATTCCTGCTACAAGTGCAGTCCCAAATCAGCAGGCCTTAAAATACAATAAAATTAAGATTGAGATTACTCAGCAGGTCAGGGAGCATCTGTTTGGAGAGAGAAGTGTTAACATTTCAGGTCAATGGCCTTTCATCAGAACCGGGAATAGTTAGAGGTGTTACTGGTTTAAAGATCGGGATGGGTGGGACAAGGACAAAAGGGAAGTCTTTGATGGGCTGAAAGACAGGAGAATTGAATGATAGAAGAGTCAGTCTTACAAAGAAAAAGGGAATGGTGCTGGTACAAGAAATGAAACAAAGGAAGATGTGCCGAGGGCAGGCATGCTGCTTTCTGAAAGTGAAAATAAGAGAAAAACCAAAGCACGGGAAAAAAACAGAAACAAAACAGGGGAACAGGGTTTTGGTCTTAAATTGGTGAACTCAATGTTGAGTCCAAAACTCTGTAAAGTGCCTAATCGAAAGCTGGAGATGCAGTTCCTCAAGCTTATGTTGAGCTAGAACAGTGTAGCAGACCAAGGATAGCAATATCAGCGTAAGAGTAAAGTGGAGAATTAAATTGACAGGCCACCAGAAGCTCCGGGTCATGTTTGCAGACTCCACAAAGAGGCCACCAATCTGCGCTTGGTTTCCTCAGTGTCAAGACGACCAGATTGTTAGAAGCAAACACGGTAGACTAAATTGAAAGAAGTACATGAAGTCGCTGCTTCACTTGGAAGGAGTGCTTAGAGACTTGGATGGTGAGGAGAGAGGAGGTAAAAGGGCAGGTGTTACATCGCCTGCATGTGCATGGTTAAGGTGCTGTGGGAAGGATTAGGGGTGTTTGGGATGATTGAAGAGTCGACTAGGGTATGACAGAGGGAGTCCCCTAGGATTACTGAAAGGGGACAGAGGGGAAAATGTGTTTGGTGTTAGCTTCACTGTGGAGGTGGCGGAAATGGCGGAAAATGATCCGCTGAATACGGAGGGTGGTGGAGTGGACGGTGAGGACAAGGGGAAGCCTATTTGGTTCTGGGAGAAGGGGAAGGGTGAGGGTACAAGTATGGGAAATGTGGCAGGCACAGTTGAGGGCCCTATCATCCACGGTGGCGGGGGGGGGGATCCTCGGTTGAGGGAAAAATACGACATTTTAAAACCAATGGTGTGGAAGTTTGCATCATGCTGAATATTTTCAACGTTTTCTCTTTTTCTTTCAGATTTTCAGCATCTGCATATTCTGCTTTTCGATTACGGTTGTGAGTACATTTTCTCCCCCTCAATCTTCTAAATTATTTAACTTCTTTTTTACTCATTTATGGGATGTGGGCATCACTGGCTAGGCTAGCATTTATTGCCCATCCCTAATTGCCCTTGAGAAGGTGGTGGTGAGCTGCCGTCCTGAAACACTGCAGTCCTTGTGGTGTAGGTACACCTACGGTGCTGTTAGGGATGGAGTTCCAGGATTTTGACCCAGTGACAGTGAAGGAACGGCGATATAGTTCCAAACATTTCCAAGCTTCTTGAGTATTGTGGGAGCTGCACTCATCCAGGCAAGTGGAGAGCATTCCATCACACTCCTGACTTGTGCCTTGTAGATGGTGGACAGGCTTTCAGGAGTCAGGAGGTGAGTCACTCGCCACAGGATTCCTAGTCTCTGACCTGCTCTTCTAGTGACAGTATTCATATGGCTAGTCCAGTTCAGTTTCTGGTCAATGGTAACCCCCCCAAGATGTTGATAGTGGGGGATTCAGCGATGGCAATCCATTGAATGTCAAGGGATGATGGTTAGATTCTCTCTTGTTGGAGATGGTCATTGCCTGGCACTTGTGTGGCGCAAATGCTGCTTGCCACTTGCCAGCCCAAGCCTGGACATTGTCCAGGTCTTGCTGCATTTGGACATGGACTGCTTCAGAATCCGAGGAGTCTACGATGGTGCTGAACATTGCGCGAACATCCCCACTTCTGACCTTGTGATGGAAGGAAGGTCTCTGATGAAGCAGCGGAAGATGACTGGGCCGAGGACACTACTCTGAGGAAGTCCTGAAGTGATGTCCTGGAACTGAGATGATTGACCTCCAACAACCACAACTTATATCATTGCTATCCATGGCATAATTGCTGATGGCATAAACAATAAAGGTGGCTAAGAGTGCTAAACTTAGCATGAGAACTGAATGAACTTACCCAGTTCATATGCTACAACCAAATAGTTAACGGGGCGCCAGCAAAACTGGAGTCAATTGGGGAAAACTCTCCACAGGTTGGAGTCATACCTAGCACAAAGAAAGATGGTTGTGGTTGTTAGAGGTCAGTCATCTCAGTTCCAGGGCATCACTGCAGGAGATCTTCAGGGTAGTGTCCTCGGCCCAACCATATTTAGCTGCTTCATCAATGACCTTCCTTCCATCATAGGGTCAGGAGTGGAGATGTTCGCTGATGATTGCACAATGTCCAGCACCATTCGCGACTCCTCAGATACTGAAGGAGTCCATGCCCAAATGCAGCAAGACCTGGGCAATATCCAGGCTTGGGCTGACAAGTGGCAAGTAACATTCGCACCACAAAAGTGCCAGGCAAAGATCATCTCCAACAAGGGAGAATCTAACCATCACCACTTGATGATCAATGGCATTACCATCACTGAATCTCCCACTATTAACATCTTGGGGGTTGCCACTGACCAGAATCTAAACTGGACTAGCCATATAAATATGGTGGCTACAAGAGCAGTCAAAGGCTAGGAATCCTGCTACGAGTAACTCACCTCCTGACTCCATAAAGCCTGTCCACCATCTACAAGGCACAAGTCAGATGTGTGATGGAATACTCCCAACTTGCCTGGATGAGTGCAGCTCCAACAACACTCAAGAAGCTTGACACGGTCCAGGACAAAGCAGCCGCTTGATTGGCACCACATCCACAAACATTCACTCCCTCCACCACTGACGCACAGTAGCAGCAGCGTGTACCATTTACAAGATGCACTGCAGGAATTCACCAAGACTCCTTAGATAGCACCTTCCGAATGCATGACTCCTACCATCTAGAAGGACAAGGGCAGCAGATAGATCGGAACACCCCACTTGGAAGTTCCTCTCCAAGTCACTCACCATCCTGACTTGGAAATACATTGCCATTCCTTCACTGTCACTGGGTCAAAATCCTGGAACTCCCTTCCTAATAGCATTGTGGGTGTACCTACACCACATGCACTGCAATGGTTCAAGAAGGCAGCTCACCCCCACCTTCTCATGGGCAATTAGGGATGGGCAATAAATGCTGGCCCAGCCAGCAAAGACCACATCCCGTGATTGATTAAAAAATAAAGAATTTTTTTTACTACCAAAGTAACTTCACGTTGTTGGGCTCATCAATTTCTCCAAGCCAATGTCACCAGTGTTGATAATTTAGACATTTTTCTTTTAAAAATTTAATAGAGAACGGCAAACAAAAATTTATAAAATTTGAAACTTGCATTGGGTCAGCCTATAATACAGGCTCGGTGTTTAAGGATATTGGTGTCAACTCTGGAAACAGCAATAGTTGCAGCTGACCTCAAGAATTAGAATATCCAAAACCTGTAAGTTGGCTTTGAACCTAAGGGAGAAACATTGCTGAAATACTCTAGAAAAAGTACAAGCTCCAATGCTATCCATCCACTTGAATTTGCACTTGGAAAGGGGTGGCTGGATGGGAATGTTGCAGACAGACAGTGGTGTAGTGGTAATGTCACTGGACTAAAGGCTCAGACTATGGGAATATGGGTTCAAATTCCACCACAGCAACTGATGGAATTTGTATTCAGTTAATAAAAAAGATCTGGAATTAAAAGCTATTCTCAGTAATAGTGATCATAAAACTATCATTGTTGCAAAAACCAATCTGGTTCACAAGTGTCCTTTAGGTAAGGAAATCTGCTGTCCCTACCCAGTCTGGCCTAATGTGACCCCCAGACCCGCAGCAATGTGGCTGCCTCTCAAATGTCTGCTCAAATGGCCTGGCAAGTCACTCAGTTCAAGCCCAATTAGGCCTCTCCAGCGATGCCCACAACCCATGACAGAATAAATTAAAAAACTGACAATAAAGAACAGGTGTGAGGTGATTCTGTTTTCACCTTGTACCAGTAAAGCTCTGGTGGATAACACTGAAGCTTAAAACAAAATGCACACTTCTACATGCACTGAAGTCAAAAAGCAGACCTAGGCTCCTAATTATATCTTTCAGCAGAGCCACTTATGGAATTGTTTCACTGTACAATTAAAAAGAATGGGAAGTGATTGGCTTTGCTAATAATAATTAAGAGAATAATTTGTGGTCATAAGTGGACAAATAAACAGTCAATTGTACATATCATAAATGTCAGAAACTTCACTGCCTAATTAAATCCCTGTTCTTTGAGACAGGCTCCACAACTAATTATTTCAGGTCAAATAGATAATTTTAAACAAATTTTAACATTTTATTATAAAATTGATAATCTAGGTGTATTTGGAGACTCTGCTTTTTAGTTAAAGATTTTTAAAAAGTCATGCATTTGTAAAGTTACTTCCAGTTTTGTTGCGTATATTTATAGAATATACTGGCACATTGGATCAGTACACATTTGCTGGGAAGGCTGCACTTTGCCAAGTGAGGACAGGAAGATGCATTTTCTTTCAACTAACAATGACTGATGCACTAACTTATGTGTTGCTGATATTCATCAACAGGCTCTATCATTCCTTGGCTTATCGTAATGATTTACCAGGAGGTGGTGTTCCAAATTTACCCTTTGTGTGCCATTTAAAGCTAAGAGTCCCTGTTGATTGAAAAAAAGAAATAACTGAGGTCTTTAAAATGCTTATAGATGCAATAGATGGTTGATTTGTTTTGGGAGTGCAGAGCTAAAGGAAAGGAGTATATAATACACAAGATACAAGCAAAACTAAAGATAAAGCAGAATTTTTTTCCTCTACAGAATATTGATGTGAAATGGACTCCCAGATAAAGCACTATAATTACTATTTATGTTCACATGCTCAATAGATGAAAGAAAAATCAGTCAGTTGTATTGATCACTATCCAGTGCCCCTGTTAGAAACTGCATATGTATGGATATGAAGGAATACACAATTGGGTTCCACACTGATCAGTAGTCCACCTACATTTGCTACCTAAGCTTGCACCTATGCATTTGGATGAGATACCAGCAGGTTACTGGGCACTGTGGAATTGTACCCCAGCATAAAGCTTGAGCTCCGGAGCAGTAGGGGAGGGAAAAATAAAATTCTGGCATCGACAGCTTAACAAAGCAAAAAGATCAAAGGCATTTCTGACTATTATTTTAAAAAGTTTGTCCTAATGATCTCTTTGAAAATATACTAAAATGTTCATTCTCTTTCTCTCCACTGAAATTGAATCAGTCTTTAATTGAAAGAAGCAAAACTGATCCAGTTCTCGCTCATTATTTCATCGCAACACTTTGAGAACAATAATCAAAGATGCTCTTTGACAAAGCTTCTGGTTACCTGGCCTAATATATCCCTATGTAGCTTGGTGTCAAATTTTGTCTTTATAACGCCCCTGTGGAGCACCTTGAGATATTTTGCTATGTTAAAGGCACCATATAAGCGCAAGTTGTTGCATCATTTACATAATGAAAAGCTACAGAAAATCTAAAAATAACCTGCAGGTTTTACATTTATAATTGGAACCCCAAACTTAACCACCAGATTTTATTCGAAGCATTTGTGCTTTGATATGCTGAAAATTGAGTACGGATATTTGATAAACCATTGTCAAACTGAAGAGTGATGCCATTATATATTAGAATAAAGGGATATAGAAAAATATTGACTACAATGTGATGACCCATGTGCTGGGAAAAGCCAGCATTTTCTTCTGTATTGATGTCCTTTATGACCCAAGTGGATCGGGGAGTATTCTGAAAGATTTCTTGGTTTCTTGATTATGACGTCATTAAGTTTCAAGAAATGCCCACGTAACCTGGGTTTTCTATGGGGATGAACAGCTAAGAAGAAAAGGGTAAATAGAAAGTTGATTGCAGTGGGGTTGGGTTAACCCGTGTTTTCTGTTTGGCAGTTCCAAACACACTGAGAATTTGCGCTAAGAGGAAACATGCAAGCTTCTCTCTGAATGGAACAGTTTTCTGTTTGGCAGTCTTCGAACAGATCCTGGTATTGAAGCAGATTAAAGCAGAAGCTGGGTTACTGTGTGATGGTGCGAGAAGGGCAAGGGATAAGGGATTGGACAAGCCCCATTGCTGCTGATTCAGTATTGCCAGAGCCCACCAGATCATTTAAAGGGATGGGACAAGGGAGTTTCTGGGGATTCTGTGCCATTAGGACTGTCGTGACTCGAGTGTGAGAGGGATCATAGATGTGCCCCTTGTCATTGGTAACCAGGTCTGGGGATTTTGGATGGAATAAGACTGTTGGTGAACGTGACTCAAGGGCTGAAACAATTGAGTGGGAAGTGAGAAATCTTACATAGCAGAGCCCAAATTGGAAAGACTGTGAGATTGTACGAAGTGCCACGTGTGCAGGAAGTAATGAGAATGCTTGTAACTAAGTGGGACGTATCTGTTGGGCCGACTATTTAAAGTGATATTTACTTCTTTGTTTGAAATATCCTTCACCTGTTAATTAGTGTTTATGTTGGTTTTAGTTGGTCTTTTACAGCAGAAGTCTTAAAAAGTGAAATCTTGCCCTGTGGATTTCCTTCCATTGGCATCGTGGGACGTCCGTTCTTTTTAAGAAGCTATTGGTCTTACAGGGATCGTAACCCTAATTATAGTAATTCACCATAAACTTTAGCTCATTGCTTCCAATAAAACAGATGTTGCAATAAACATCTTCCTGGAGACTCCTTGGGCTGGATTTTCAACTGCCCGTGGCTGGGGATGGGCGTCCTTTGAACATAACTCTCTCAGTTTCTGATGCCTCAGTGACGCGAGGCAATTTTCAAACGTAGGGTGGGTGGATGGAAATCCCTTTGCTTCCAAATAACTTGCTGTTAAGCTCATTGAAGAGCTTGTCAATAGGCTGGAGAGGGTCAAATGAAACTTTCAAAGGTAAAAACCGGAGAGTGAGCACTCTGAGGCCTGTTAGAGCACTGCTGTCGGGGGTACAGCAGAGAACCATTATTGTTGCTGCTGACAAAAAATCCTGAGAGAAAGGATAGTCAAACTGAGATGTTCATATTGTGGCCCAAAATTACCATTGCTTGAGCTGAGCGGAATAAGTGTCTGATGAGTAAGTGTTTGGGCACTTGTTTGGATGGTCAGTCTTCTGGCCCTCTGCTTTCCTGCTGCTCCATTCATCCAGCAGACAATAAGCCTAGTCATAGCTGGCATCTGCCTTTGAAAAATCACCCTCCAGAGCTAGTTCCTGCTTCCCGGCAGTGCCCAGTGCCAATAACTGGGCTCCCAACTCACCTCCAGCCCAATTGGGGTCTTTGCATATAAAAATCATTTTGTGTCAGTGACGTGGCATGGGGTCGGGACCTGAAAACAATCCGATTCCCCATCCCAGATCGAAAATCCAGCCCCGGGTACTCTATTCTGTTACATGTATTTCATTTGAAATGCACTTGATCAAAAGCTCTCTTTAAATGGTCAATATTATTTTGCTTTATTGAGAAATTTAGGTGATAAGGCCCATAGTGTAGGACATCAGCAAGGTTGAAGAGAGTAAGAGAGAAGGAATAAATCAAGAATTAGCAGTTATGTGATACCAACCTAGGGTTTTTAAAACCTGCATATTGTAGACGGAAAGGAATACCAATAGAAGTGGACATATACTTTTTATTCATTCACAGGATGCACGCTTCACTGGCAAGGCTAGCATTTATTGTCCAACCCTAGTTGGCAATGTGTCCTTTTCACAGCAGTCGCTGTAGTGATAGTATTTTCACAATGCTGCTCAGGAAGGAGCTTCGGGATTTTGACCCTGCAACAATGAAGGAATTAATCCACAGTTTTGAGGTCTGGATGAGAATATGTTAGGGCAGTGGGCGAAATGACCTTGATTTCAGTGCAGTAAGGAAGCAATGGAGAGTTTAGAACAATAATGACCTTGGTCTATTGTAATGATCAAAGATATGACCATCATATCAGCTCTTTGTATTAAAGAATAAATCTCTCAATGCAGCTTTTCATCTCCTTTGGGACAACAAACTACACAAATTGCTTAAGGTATTAGTGTAAATCCCTCAGTAGTTGCACTTGCTGCTTTCTTTTGTTCGGAGTAGTAAAAATGTTTATCTACATACCAGAAGTGCTAATCTATTTATAGGAATCCTTTGTCTTTATAAAACGTTTGGAAAATTCTTAATACAAGGACGTAGGAAATAGGAGCAGGAGTAGACCATTCATCCATTTCAGCCTACACCGCCATTCAATAAGATCATGACTAATCTTCGACCTCAACTCCTCTCTCCCACACTACCCCCCATATTCCTTTATTCCATTTGTATTCAAAAATCCATCATCCTCTGTTTTAAATATATACACAATTTAACATCTACAGCCCTCTGGGGTAAAGAATTCCAAAGATTTACAACCCTTTGAGTGAAGAAACTTCTCATCTCAATCATAAATGGATGACCCCTTGTTAGCTTCTTGAGCATTTAAAACCAGTGATATCAGAGCACAAATTTTGGTCAGATTTACTATCAAACCAGGTGGCATAGTGGTATTGTCACTGGACTAGTATTCCAGAGACCCAAGGTAATGGTCTGGGGACCTGGGTTTGAATCCAACCATGGCAGATGGTGAAATTTGAATTCAATAAAAATGTGGAATTAAAAGCCTGATGATGTCCATGAAACCATTGCTGACTGTCATAAAAACCCATCTGCTTCACTAATGCCCTTTAGGGAAGAAAATCTGCCATCCTTACCTGGTCTGGCCTATGTGTGACTCCAGACCCGCAGCAATGTGATTGACTCTTAAATGCCCTCTGAATGAGGGTAATTAGGGATGAAAAACGCTGGCCTAGCCAGTGACACTCACATCCCATGAACACATTTTTAAAAAGCTGCTTAAGCGACACCTTCAAGTTCTCTACATGTTATAGAGTTGATTTTCCTGGCAACTTTTCTTGGTGGAAACATTGAACTTTATTTACAAGGCAGCAGCAGCAACTACATGTGTACATCAAGCTCTATAACTAAAGAAGAACTCCCTCCTAGAAGCTCCCTGTGCTACAAGCTGATTGGTTTGCACAAACCATGTGATCTCACAACACTGAATTATTTTTAAAGCTACAGCCCTACGTTTATCAAAACTACAGGCACGATTTTTAGGTCAGCGGGTGGGTGTGATTGGCAGGTCCGGGATTGGTCCGCCTACTGCAATCGGCCCCCGACCACGAATTCACGCTGGCTAGCCAATTAACAGCCAGCCAGCATGTAGCGCACGCTGAAAGGCTCAACATGGTTGGGGGGGAGGCGGGAGGAGGGTGAACGCTGAAGTCAGTGTGGGCACAGGCAAGCACTCATAGAAAGCTCCCTAAAGGCAGAGAGCTACCACAGGGAACTAAAGACCTGAGCAGCCTAAAATAAAGGTCACAGAAACTGGAAAAAAGCATCCAAGCTTCATAATCAGTCACCTGAAAATGTAGGTAATGAAAATGCTGTCCACAGAAATTATTTTTATTTTAATTTATCTCGGATAAACTGCAAAGGCCGCCTGGCCGATTCGCCTGCCCGCCAACCATAACGTTGGACTGGCAATGAAAAATGTCTGTTAATTGGGTCTTTAATGGGCTTAATTGCCCCCTTAATTGTTGGTGGGCACGCTTCTGAGATTGGCGCAGGCCCGCCAACCGAAATATCGTGCAAGTGCGCGATGACGTCGGGTCGCTCGCCCGACATCATCACGTGCTATTTCATACTCGAGTGGTCAGACACTACAAAAGGGCGAGCAATACTAAACCATCACTGAGAACTAGAATCTAGCTTTTACATTAATACTGAAATAATTCTGTAAGCCACCTTTATAAGAGGATTAACAAAGTGTTTTTTGAACAACATGATGCTTTGAGAACCAGTACCAAGTTCATCATGTGAAAAATGGGAAGAAGAATTTAGGAGATTTCACAGCATGTTAATTATTTGCATATTGAAATGTTCATAATTGGCAATCATTTTATTTTATGCTTTATTTTTATTTTAAAGTTTGCTATAACTATGTTATGAATTATGATCACTTGTTTTATTTCTATCATCACCACAATGTGGCACCTGCCGCCATGATTTTTCAATAAACCAATTTTCTATCTATCTAAGCTGGATGAGGTCGAGACCACAAGCTTTGTAAATGCTGCTTCTGCATTTAGGTGACAGAAAGCACATCTTTGCTCAGCAGTATTGGTCTGGCTAGTTTTTTTTTCCCCTTTAACCAGTGCCTCCCCTCACACTCCCCATGGCATGATTCAGTCGTGCAGCCTCCATCTGGCACAGTTACTGATTCTCGTCTACTTTTCAAACACAGTTTGACTATTTAGCCAAGAAAACTACATCAGCTTGAGCAACAAGAATTGGAATTGTGACCCTTTGATTTAACATGAATGACTGTACAATTAGAGCTAGAGATTTTAGCTCTTCAAATGCTGTTTCCTTCCTAAAAGCTCTGCATATTCATCATGAGCATTTAACTCTGCTCCTTAGCACACAATCTAGTCTTAAAACTGAGCCTATACAAAAGTGGAGATGCCTGCTACAAGATGAAGGAGAATGTTTGAAGGATTGCGTTCTGGAGTATTCATAAGGCAGCCTTATGCAAACCATTGATTCGTCTCAGAGTAGATCTACAGGATTGTATAGTTATATTGTTGAGTGAAAATGAATAAGTCTCATCTTCTGGTAGTGTTTTATCTATTCATTAAACAATCCAGAAAAATAGGAGCAAATAAATAAAATACATTGCTTTTGTCTCCAACTATCACAAAATGTGCTCAATAATGAAGCCAATGATATCATCATAAGTAACAGCAGATTCTCTGACATTGTGCTAACGTACATTAAAAAATGCATACCATTTGCTTTAACTGGTTCTGAAATTGGAGTTCTCTGTAATTCAAACTCTATTTATATTCACCTCGTGGTTCACAAATACAATCTAAATGGGTGAGGTATGCTTGCTATCCATGTCAATTAAAAACCTGCACAGAAACACACGAACAGTCGGAGTGGTTTTGGAGTAGTAAGTCCTTTCAAAACATCAATTAACAGCAGAGTGACTCGTCTTTGCAGAAGGATTATAAAATGCCTTTTTTTTATTTTCATCTGATCTGATGTGATTGCTGTGTTAAGAATGAAAAAGCTCAAGGGTTTTGCTTTTAACGGGACATCACCTTTTTGAAATATGCTTAGCATCCTCTATTGGGTGGGAGGGGTGTTACAGGAGAATGATAAGTAGTTTTTGTCCAATTGGTGCTATCACATGCATAGGAGATGGTAAGTTGAAAAACAACTTATGGCAAACAAATGGAAAAGGTTTATAAAACATTTATTGGCAAAATGGTGCCTTTGAACAAGAGACTGCATAAATTAGGTCTTAAGTACATACATCCCCCTGATATCAATAGTTTGGCACAATCTGTGCTCCATTCTTAAATGGCAGACAATAGAAATAATAAAATTAAAATTATCTAAAGAGGAAGTTTGATCAGGGTCCAATAGCTTTCTTCTCTGCTCAAAGTGCAGGCACCAGCTGGTGTTTAGACAGAGGGAAACGCATGCACAAAATCAGAACTTATTTCCGAAAGAAATATGTCAGCAACAAAATGGTTTCCCAGCTCCAATCAAAAATCCCCAATCCAAGGGGCAACCTATATCTTGCTGACAACTACAATCAAGGCCATAGCACATATTTAAATCATTACTACCAGGCAAAACAAACAGGAAGGACCAAAAACTGGGCTGCTGTAGAAATGGGGAAAGAGGGGAAAATATGTATAGGTTTATGCACTTCCCTGAACATCTTCAGTGCAGTGACAAACTATTAATACTGTTTTTCTCTATGAAGTACCTTATGTTTTATTTACACACAAATATACAAGTATTGATGTTTCCATTATTTTAAATGTTAACAGTAATATATTGATTTGAATATGCCAAAATTCAGCAATTTACAACTACACAGCACAGCAGCATAAAGAGACGCATTACAAAGCCTAAGTGAACATACCAGCATATTCCCAGTTCAGTTTGCCTGTGAGACACTACAGGCTGCACATTACAAGGGGGAGAGGGGGTGGGGGGGGGAAACGGCTCACCACCCTTGGAAGTTAAGTCGGCATAGAGCCAACTTGCCCCATATCAGCCAACCTGCAGCCTTACTGCACTGTGGACAAGCCAAATACTCTGCCAGTGAGACTTCCGCCCCTCACTGGGAAGGAGGTCTCATCCTTGGTAGCTGCTGGCCAATTGGTTTGGCTGGCAGCTCCAGCATTCCCAACAGCACCAAGAGCACATTAGTAGGCACTACTAAGACCTGCAAGCAGGCTCAAGAAGGTGCTGCAATGGATCCCAGAGGAAGGTAAGTCTAGGGTATTGGAAGAAGAGGGTTTGGACAGTTTAAGAAAGGACTGGGAGTAGTGGGTTTTGGCGAACAGGTGGGTAGGAAGAAAGGGGTGGGCACTATCTTAGGGGGACTGCCACCAATGCGCAAAAGGTACCCTTGAAGATAGTACCCCCTTCCTTCCTGCCCTTGTTTTTAAAACAAAACACAGTCAGCTCACTCATGTCTGACTTCCCATGCCAACCGTATTATGGTGTGGGCAGTGGGTTATTAGGGCTTGTTAACAAGCTCAATTGACCCTTGGTAATTTACCTAAATATGGCTGGAGAGCGACTGATTTCGGCACCTGCCCACCTGCTGTGTTATAGGGGTGAGCTTGTGGGTGAGCAGGAAGGTGGTGAGGTTGGCAAATGCACTATTTTACGTGCCCCCCCTGCCAAAAACACACCCGACGGAGACACATAAAATCCAGCCTCGTGTGCATTATGCCAGTAAGGGGTATATTGGATTGTTCCCCCAAACCCTCTGCGGCAGCTCAATAAATTCAAAATGAAAGGAATCAACGCAACAATTACAGCAACGCAAATTAATCTTCTCTCTCACTATAAACTGGCCAAAGTGTAGAATGTACCCTCCTGCAGCACAGTGAGCAACCTGAAGAGATTTTATAAACGTACATAAAATGCATTTGAGCACTTTCATTGCCAGTATATTATTTTCACTTCATTTACATGACCAGCCCATGTTAATTTTACCTGAAAGAAACATTCCAACGATGCTTTGACAAAAATATATAATTAGCTGAAGGCTAGAATACATTTTTCAGACAGAAGACAATTAACTTTTAAGAATGTTACAAAAAGGAAAAATGAGGGCAAAGAAACCCTTTTGGTCCATTACAGCTCAGTTTTCTTTAGTTACCTAAATCTTCCATTTTAATATTCAGCTATTTTATTTAATATCCCAAATAGTTTTCCCCAATATTAAAAAGTCTTCAATATTGCTAAATCCTATCATTACTATTTATTTCACCATATAGATGACACCCCAGCTTACTTTAAAATAGTATTCTAGGTTTACTTCAGCTATATTATTTACTATGTAATATACCTCAATGAGGTTCCATTTTTTGAGTCACTTCCCATCTTAGCCCTGTGAATTGAATGTGACAAGGCAGCTGAAGCAAGAGAGGAGATTTTCTTGGGTCTGGATGTATAAAAATGAAGGGCACATTTTCCAAGAAAACTTGATAGAATCTCAAGTTACACTGCTGTTACTTCTGTCAAAGGAGAAACCCACTACAGGCAGGAGAATTTTCCTGCATCTGGAACTCTAGTTCTTGATTTTTGTAGCACACCTATTACCTCTGTGACAGAATAGGCTGCCAGCACACACTGCCCAATCTCACACACTGGTCATTACAGTAGGGCACTGGGCCAGGAACTATCCGAATGTTCATTTATCTTGGCTTGCAACTGAAAATGGCATAACATGAGTGCAAGCATAAGTCATTTATATGTTATGCACGGCAAAAGGGCAACCTATTTTTGATTTTGCTTTGCACATTGTGCGCTCGTGAAAAATACAGATTCGAGTATCTAGGAGGTTATCCTCAAAGGAATGTCCCTTCAGTCAACATCTCTTTGTTATGCATTCAAGGCTGTTTACAAGTGGCTATTTCAAAATACCTTGAAGTCAGCTGACACAAGCTAGCCATCGGATTGGTCCAGTAAAAGCAATTGGAGATATTGCTGCATTTGCAATGCATCAAATCCTTTTCATGCGCCACAGACAATGCAGTGAATTACTTAATCCTAATTGACCCGGTCTTTTAAATCTCTCCAGTAAAAGTGAAATTAGAATAATTCCCTCGTTAAAAACCCAATGAAGATATCTATATATTTGCATATAATTATGCATCACAGAATATGTAAATACATCCTGGCTTATTGCAGAGGTACTAATCAATTCTATTTGCATCACTGACTGCAGCTTCTCATTGGTATTGACCAAGAACTGGTAGGATTGTTGATGGTAATTCTAGTTCTAGTTTATTCTCATCAAAATACTAAAATTCTATTCCAATTTCCATTAACAATCCAGCGTCATCATTTTCCCTCTTCATTGGTCAGTGAAGCATGGGAATGGGGTGTAGTTAATTTCATTTAAAAATATATATATACAATTACTTATGCCATGAAACAAACATTTTTTTTAGTTCTCTATAAACACTTACAACAGAATGTAAATTATGCGGACCGACTTCAACATATCACTTGACTCTTATGTCTCTTACCTCTTCTCCCTCCTCAACTAAAGAAAGGTCTGCAAAATACTGGCCCATGAAAACAAATTATTTTAAATAAGCAAGAAACCCAAGTTGCTTTAATGCTTGTGTTAGTCTTTGCAAATTATTGGAAGTTGAATCTTTGACATTAGGTTTGCACAATAACTGCTTGCTAAATGCCGTACTAATCCAAAGGATACCTTTCACATTATCGCTGAAAACCTTAAGAATGCATGATCTTCCTGGTTAATCACTGGCAATATGGCTGATTGAAGTAATCCTTTTAGGTTGCAGTCTCTGGTTTAAAGAATGCATATACTTGTGGAGGGGAGATCCTTCTTTAAAATCTTTTTAAGAGCAGTTAATATATATTTCAGCTTTCGGCTGAGAGGAGGAAGTTGAATATTGCAGCTGGGACTTTTATGTAGGATTCATCTTCAAGCAAATGTATTTATGGAATGTTATTTCACACTTATAAGAAAATAACATGGGATAGGGATCTTTACGATCAGGTGGAAACTGATTATGGAAACTCAAGCAGATACGGCCTTTAATATTGCGGTAAACGTAAATTCTTCGAAACCAACTAATTCTTCTAAACCATCAGTTATGGTTTGCAACTTCGTATGTTTTATTTTGACTAGCCCCGTGGTACCAGATAAATGTCATTGTTAAATTACTGCTCCCCCATTAAGACTAAAGATTGTGTGCCAATCCTGTGCACTAATTACTCTACAACTTTTGTAACAACTGCAATGCTTTTTATCCAAAACTTATATTGAACATAGGAACAGGAGTAGGCCATTCAGCCCCTCAAGTCTGTTCCAACACTAAACAAGATCATGGTTGATTTGCATCTTAACTTGATCCACCTGCTTTTGCTCCATATCATTTGTACCCTTGTCAGGCAAAAATCCAAATCTCAGGTTTAAAATTGGGCTGGCATCTACTACATTTTTTTTTTACAGGACAGAGCTCCACACTTCTCCCACCATTTGCATGCAGAAATGTTTCCCAACTTCCCTCCTGCGCTGTCTGGATTCTAACATAATGTCCCCTCACCCTAGACTCTCCCAACCGGAAAAAAAAGGTTTCTCTATCTACCCTATCAACTCCTTTCTAAAGCCTATAGAAAAACTCAATCAATTCATCCCCTAACCTTCTACTTTCCAGGGAATACAAGCACAGTTTATGCAATATCGCTAGATAATCTAACCATGACTGATAGCACCTGTGGAGAAAGAAACAGAGTTGACATTTCGAGTCCAGTATGACTCTTCTTTGGAACTGAAGAGAGGTAGAAATGTGACGGGTTTTATGCTGTTGAGAAAGAGGGGAGGGGTAGGTGGAGCAAAAGCGAAGGTCAGGGATAGGTTAGAGGGCAGGGGAGATTAGATGACAAAGATGTCACGGAATTCAAGGCAAAGGGAGTGGCAGTGATAGTATTAAAGACTCAAAGCACCGGTCCAGAGCAGGTGTTACTAGCCGATTAAAGGTCAGTGCTGTCCAAAAGCAAAATAGCAGAACGTGTTAATAGCAGAATAAAGGACATCACTGTCTGAAAGACGAAACATGAGAACAACATACAGACTGGCGCGGGGGCGGAGGATTCAAAATGGAGGACAGAGTTCATGGTCTGAAGTTGTTGAATTCATTGTTTGATCCAGAAAGCTGTAAAGTGCCTAATCGGAAGATGAGATGCTGTTCCTCCATCTTGCACTGGGTTTCTCTAGAACATCGTGGAGGTGAATGGACAGAAATATGAGCCTGAGAGCAAGATGGAGAATTGAAGTGGCAAGTGACTGGAAAGTCAGGGTCATGCTTGCAGACTGAGTGAAGCTGTTCTGCAAAGCGGTCACCCAGTCTGCATTTAATCTCCCCAGTGTAGAGAAGACTGCATGTATTAATTGTATGTATTAATGTACTGCTTCACTAATATACAACTTACGGCCATCAAAATTTAGCTTGTGCCTTTACCTTTAGATTTTATTTTAAGTGTGATAAAGTCTCTCGCCACTAGTTACAATATAGGACTTAAAGAATTTCCTTCCAACAAAGCAAACATTCATTGTCTGCTGACATATTACTTCAAGCGTCAGTATCTGATTTATTTGACTGACTGAATATCTTTTGAGGATTAGGAAAATTTCAAAGCTGAGCCATAATGCTCAAAGGCTCTTCAAACAGTTTATGGTACCTACAAACAAAAAGTCAAATATTCAAAATCCAGAAACAGTTGTATGAAATGATGTACAAATATAACAAACTTCATTATTATAAATTACACTTTTGCAAATTGTGTCCTTTTAAAATCCAGCTTCTTGCATTACAACAGTCACTAAACATAAAGCATATTTAATTTACTGAAAGCGCTTTAGGATGTTCTAAGGTCATGAAAGTTGTTATATAAATACAATGTCTTTCTTCCATATAAAACAATCTGATCTACTTACATGTGGTTTCTGTCTCAAATGCCAGAAAATCTCAAACCTCATCAAAGTCAGAAAAGTAACAGACTTTAAAAAGTAGATTGTCAAGAAGACAAAACCACAGAACTCCCTCCTTCCCAGAACTCTGAACTGACTTTTCATTTTGACATTTCAACTTACGAAACATAGAACAATCTAATTTGTTCAACTCTGATATAGACCGATTTATGTGCTTCACAGTCTTATGGAAAAATACCTACTCTGGCATTTTATCAATGGACCAACCCTCTTTAAATCTAGATCACTGCTC
Source organism: Cetorhinus maximus (assembly GCF_964194155.1). Classification (NCBI taxonomy): domain Eukaryota; kingdom Metazoa; phylum Chordata; class Chondrichthyes; order Lamniformes; family Cetorhinidae; genus Cetorhinus; species Cetorhinus maximus. The sequence goes on from NC_135887.1 coordinate 96,325,999, forward strand.
GGCAAACCATAGCTCAATTCAGACTCTCTGGCCCACGTATTAATCTGAAGGCAATTTCTGTGCCTGGGCTGGAGGTGGGGGAAAATTGATGGGATTGTGTGGGGGAATGGTGTAGTGGTATTGTCACTGGACTAGTAATCCAGAGACCCAGGGTAAAGCTCTGGGGACCTGGGTTTGAATCCTGCCATGGCAAATGATGGAATTTGAATTCAATAAAAATCTGGAATTTGAAGTCTAATGATAACCATGAAACCATTGTTGATTGTTGTAAAAGCCCATCTGGTTCACTAATGTCCTTTAGGAAAGGAAATCTGCTGTCCTTTCCTGGCCTGGCTTACATGCGACTCCTTGATTCTTAAGTGCCCTCTGAACAAGGGCAATTAGGGATGGACAATAAATGCTGGCTTAGCCAGTGACACCCACATCCTGTTGATGAGATCTCAAATCAATTTAAACCAATTAATTTTTACTTCAGGGTTTTGCACCTCCAAGCTACACAGCAGACATGATATTCATGTACACGCTGCATTTAAAGGAAAATTGGAGGCCTTCAGTATGGACGGTGGACAAAGGGCAGCACCCAGGTTCAATGGTGCACCACTGGAATCGCTGCTGAGTTCAGGCAGGAGGAGGGACATACTTTTCTCCCACAATGGGAAGAAATGACCTGTGGCTCTCACTAAGGAAATGCGGTTGGAAGTAGCTGAGGAGGTGAGTAGGAGTGTCATGCCAAAGTTTTACATGCTGTGTAGGAAGCAATTTAATTACCTAACCAGGCTAGGAAAAGTGAGAACTTTAAAGATTCAACTACATCCTGTGCTCCGAGATTCCCCAACCCCTTAATTCTTTCTTTCTTTCTTTCTTCATCACATCACTCATCACACTCAGCTTTCAGCAACACCCAGCCTTCACTTTCCATGCACTTCATCACCCCTCCATTTATCCATCCGTCATTAACACCCATCCTGATCGTCATGTATCTGTCTCAGTCACTGCCACTGAATGTACTGCATCCATCAGATGAATAAATCACCTTCACTCAATCACAGGTCTGTTGCATTTTGTGCTCTCTGCTACAAGGACCTAAGCAAGGTTTCAGGAGGGGACCATCACAAATAATCCCATTTACAATGCAGAAGAGGATCCAATGGAGATAATTGGCAAATCAGCACCCCTCTATGTTGGAGGTGAAGAGATGGGGAGAGAGTTTAAAACGTGCTCACAAATGCTGACTTTGTTTCATCATTGACTGAAATATGAAAAGACTGAGTATGGTGATTGTCAAGATTGTGACTTTGCCTTGGCTAGATCAGATCCTTTTCTTACGTCTTCCAGGACCTTCACATGTATACAAAGTGACGCTGAACATCCATGAGGACAATTCCTCAGGGGATCTCATTCATTCTGAGAATGCACTGTCACAGGGTGAATAATTACACACCAGCACAGATATATGCACTTGAGTGGGTCCACTTAAGGCAGTTAGTTGGATTCTCATCTGGTGTTTCACATCTCACAAGCCAGCACAGGCAGACACTGGTGACAGGGACGGCTGTGTCTGGGGTCACTATTATCTCCAAGCTGTGCTCAGCTCTGAACCTCAGACGCTATCACTGAAAAGAAGAATGCTAGAGATACATCAGCAACTTAGTCAAGTACTGACATACATGCCACACATACTCTCAATAATAGAGGGGAGGATGGAACAGTCCGACTTGATTGTTAGCGGATATCTCGACAGCAATATAAGCAGCTGATGTGGCACCAGGCGCCCCATCTTCATCCTCCTCCTTAATGTTCTCCTCATCCAAAGATGAGCAATGGACCCTTTTATCCTCATTAACCTGTAAAACTCACCATAGCACATTGTGCTGCTTGTAGTTTTAGACCTCCTCACAAGTGAAAATAACAGCTCTACATTTACCCTGTCCAACCCCTGCAGAAGATGTGCTGTCAAACACGGTCAAGGCATTTCCCATCCAAACTATGTCAATCTGAAATCCTCAAAAGGCTAAAAAAAAGCCACTCTCTACCAAATATTTGCTGGGGGAACTGAGACAGCAGCTGCAATCCTTGAGGTTCGATTCAGACGGGACAATGACCCATCTGATCTGCTGTTTAAACTTGCCTCCATTTACCTGGTATTCCAGTTTCCTGAGTCCTAGGAAATACGGAATCACAGAATCTTTACAGTACAGGAGGAGGCCATTCAGCACATTGAGTCTGCACTGGCTCACGGAAAAAGTATTCAACTAGTCCCATTCCCTGCCTTATCCCCATAAACTCGCACACTCTTTCTTTTCAGATAGCAATCTAATTGCCTTCTGAATATCTCGATCGACCTGCCTCCACCACCCTCTCATGTCCTGCACAAGTAAAATTTGGAGCCAAGTTCAAACCTACCTCACTAACATGTCCTAAGGTCATTCATTGTGTCAAAAATACCTCCCCACATTTGACTTCAGCGAATAAGTTTCTTGCTAGCAGCCAAACCTGCCTCTATAAAACTTAAAGCTGGCGTATCAGAACAGAGTTGTGCTCTTGTTCTAAAAATCAATCATTTCTACCCTCACCTCCTCTCAATCAACCTGTTCTTGGTGTTCCAAATTCCCCCTTTATTTTATCCTTTCTGGACATCCTGTGGTATCCTGATGCAGCAACACCACAAAGCCTGGTATTGCTGTACTAAAAAACTGGTGTAGCTCAACCTGCAGACTTAGTCCTCCTCTCTCACTTAGATTGAGACTCTCCTCTGTAGCATCTCATAGCTACAAATAAACACAGATCCAAATAGATTTAAATGGAGTTTGCAACCTGTCCCACTGATCATAAATCTCATGTGCTAAAATTTCCTTGATGTTGTCAGCTCTGCTTCTACTCAGCTTAAAGCAATTGGTTGCTTGGTAAGGAGTCACATTGTGCTGAACTAATAACTCTAGCCTTTAGCCTGAGGAAAGAAAATCATCTCCCTCATACCTGTCTTTTATATTATCCCTTCCCAGCCTGAGGCCTACAAAGTTACCATGCTGTTACCATGCAAGTCTCTGCTGCACCATTACACTTGCTTCAGGCTACCCAAAATGGACTCATCGTGAGAGATTGATTTTGTCAGATATCTTATGTAAAATGAATGGCAACATGAACAAGTTTTTAAAATCAAATATTACTTAAGGACGGACACTGCTTTAATCTAGTTTGTCAATTTCTGCTGAGCCCCAGTACATTTATTGGTGGATTTTTTTGCCCTATATACTGGTGCTGACATAAGACAAATGCTTGCTTTTTTTGTTTTAAAAAACCTGCTACATCTAAAGCAGGGTAATCTGGTATTGACTGCAAACAGTGTCTGTGGTGTACATTCCAAAGGCTTAATAGGACATAAATTTCATCCTTCCAGTGGGTCACATGCGTATATTAATCCTCCAGTACTCCAGTATGAATGTCCAGGTTGTCTGAAATCAGTCTTTCCCTCTTTCCTGCTGCCCTTGCATGCAGTCCAATTACCTGGCACTCTCTCAACATTAGTCAAACAGTGTTAGCAAGGACTCTAATAACACGCATATGCTACGCCTCATCAGCCCCCTTTCAGCTGTAGAGCTAGCTTCCTGGGGACAATCTGACTGGCTTTATCTGTTCTATGCAAACTGTTACAAAAAGGATATGGAAGCATGGGAAAGAGTACAAAAGATGTTTTAAGGGCATTGCCAGAACGGTAAAGGTACACCTATCAGGAAAGATTGATCAGGCTGGAGCTCTTTTCTCTAGAAAAACAAAGACTGAAAAACGCCCTGATAGAAGGCATAAAAATTCTGCAGGGGTCTGATAGGGTAAATGTAGATGTCATTTCCACTTATGGGGAGGTGTAAAGCTACAGCTCATAAGCTAGTCACTAATAAGTCCTATAAGGAATTCAGGAGAAACTTTCTTTACTCAGAGATAAGGGGGAGGAGTGGCAATTTGGAACTTGTTACAACATGAAGTGGTGAGGTGTCAGCTGTGGCTCAGTTCATAGCACCCTCGCCTTTGAATCAGAGGGTTGTGGGTTCATGTCCCACTCCCGGAAAACCAAGAACTGTGATTGTACTCGAAAGAGTTGCAATCTGTGACTGATAACTCGAAAGAGTTTGAGGCAAATAATATAGATGTGTTTGGGAAGCTGCCCAAATACATGCTGAAGAAAAGGAATAGAAGGATAGATCATAGAGTGGAAGGAGATTGTCTGCACCATAAACACCAACATAGCGTTTGGGCAAAATGGCCTTTTTCTGTGCTTCAAATTCTATGCAATATTACAAGAGACTTACAAATGGCTCACATGACGACATTTGACATTGATAGTTTCTACTGTTACACAATAAATCTTAATTTATAGCATGGCGTTTTTTTGGAATGCCAGAGAATCTGTAGTAGGATGGCACGTCTAGATTCCTTGTAGCTGAGGCTAATTGAAGTCCGAGGTTTATATACAGATAAATGAAAACAGCTCCCTGACAGCATAGGGCCCCATTGTTGTTAGTTCTATGGCGATGATGCTGAATTACTTTAGCTTTTTGGGTCATGACAAAATGTCATTGCATTTTTACTCCCAGCATTAGAATGCAAGTTTCACATCAATCACAGCTGTGGGATTCAATTTATATTTTTGCATTACACAGGCCTTGGGCCTGCAACATTAACAGGACCACCGTAGTGGTGGCATAATGGATACATTTGTTTTTACTTTTCAAATCATAAGGAACAAATTTATCATGTAAATATTCTCATCATGTCAGGCCCTTAATGACATCCTTCACCAGTTGTAATATTTTGCTTCGTAAGCCATACAGCACAATAAGAAGAAGAATGCTCCCTTAGAATATCAGTTCAGGAGCAGCATGGTTCCTCTTTGCTGGTCTGCAGAGGAAAAATATGGTCTTATATCAGCATTCTTGAGTACATTCAAAGTGGAATTACCAGTGCAATGAAGGACTTGCCCTCACACCATCGTTAAATTTCTTGTTTTCCCACAAACTAGTTAAGCGAGATGGGAACACAAATTCATACCTGTGAGCCAGGAATTGAGCAAGCTGGCATGACAACTGTTTTAATGCAGCTCTCCACACCAGTCCTAGGAAATTAGTATGCAGATTCTGCAGTCAAATAGCAGACTCTGAGAACTGAGCATGACTGTGAAGATACCAGCAACCCTGACTAGATATATAACTACCGGGAAAAATCAGAGAAAATGCAAGGTTGGCATTTATGTGGGATGCCTGGAATTATACAAATTGTAAGTCTTGATATTAGAGGTCTTGATTTTAGAAATACAATTCGTCATTTACTTCTACACCTCACGATATCAATGGCATTCTGTGTTAAGATTCTTAACTAATTTTAATCATCAATAAAGCAAACAGAATGATCCCTACCTGCTCCTAACCACTTCATACTTTTCAATTTGTCTTTTTTCTCTCTTAATGTAATCTTTCTTTCCCTGTCTATTCCTCTTCCTGTACCTAACTTGACTCTAATTCATCCTCCTTCTCCAATCCTTTTTTCTCCTTAAACCTCATTGGTTACGGAGTTAGATTATTGGTTCCACTGTTCACTAAGCTCCCAGATATCCTGCAGCCCTCACTGTGCTGTTATCAGCTCAGACTGTAAGTAAATTATATTTGAGCTGAAGAGGGTAGGAAAAAGTCTAACTTATGGTGCACACTACGAGATCCCGGCTGCAGCACAATTTGGCCGATTGACAATACTGCAGCTTGTTTCTTGCAAAGAGTTCGGTACTGACTTAATGCAATTCGAAGCTTACCAGGGTAGAGGGGGTTCTGCAATCCTATTGTTTTCAGTTACTACTACAATGTGGTGATGGTAATAATTGTATTGAGAGCACTTCAAGCTTTGTAATCACATAACCCATTCCTTTGTACAGTACTGGCATTTGTCACTGTTGCCTTTCCAGCTAACTCTGCTTTACTTCTAGCTGTTATTGCAAATAGCCGAAAATATAACCAAACCTATCAATAGTGAAAGCAACAGACTATTGTGGGGGATTTGTGCCGCTTTTTAAGCACCACCAGGCATATTTCCTAAAGTAAAACACAAAGCCTCTAAAGAAATGTTGAAGCCGCTTAAGCTGTTGTTGATCCTAGCTGTAATGATTGGTAATGGAAACTTCCCAAAATGCTGGAACTTGGGTTCATGCTTACAGCACGTTCCCAATCTCAAAAAAACTGTGACTCAGCAGAGCTTTCTTTACAACAAAGGAAGGGAGAATTTCAGCTGCTTGCACCAAGTGGCCATGATGTAAAGTCCTGGTTAGTGACTTGGGAGTCAATCGCCGGTCTGCCCCCGAATGGTTTCTGGATTGGGAAAAGTTAAAAAAGATGGACACAAAGTTTCAAAAAGGAACATTAATTCCACACACCAAATGAGGCAATTCTCAGATACTACTAACCTGTGTTAGATACACAGGTCCATTTTGAGAATCTATAATTATTGCCTGGTGCAAAGCATGGTCGTGCATGCTACTTTGCCTAACAGCATTGAAATCATCTCCATAAGCAATGCACTGAGGAGGAAGCTCAGGCCTTAGTATCTTAGTCTGTGTCAGTATATTGAAAAAGCACTCAGCACTCTGTTTAGCTTTTCTCCCTTAAAGAACATACACACTGCTCACTCTTGATCATTCAATGGATAAATATAACACAAACTGCAACTTATACCATACAATTTCCAAATCTATCTGGGAAGATCCCAGGGTTACCTCTGTCAGCTCTGAATTCTTTGCTCCCAATGTTGTAGGAAAACCCCATGCTCAATCCAGTAATACGCAGCAATCAGGAGCTACGCTCATCATCTGGGATTATCCCAGTTGACATACTTGGCAATGATGAACTACATCAGGTTCCTGGTCTGTACTGAGTTAAGCAATCTTAGCCAGGGCAACAATAGAGCTACTACATTTGTCCTGTGAGCTATATATGAGCGTGGTTTGTAGTTGCCAAATGCACAAATGCAATAGCCCATACTTCCACATGCATGATACCCAACTGGATGATTTACTGAAAGGATGTTGCCAGTTCTAGAACTGCAATTCAACCAAGTCACTTTATGGTGGAATAGAATTGGGAAGGGGGATAAATATAGAATCATAGAACATTTACAGTACAGAAGTAGGCAATTCAGTCCATCATATCTGTGCTGATTCTCTGCAAGTAATGCTCACCTAGTCCCACTCCCCTGCCTTTTCCTGTAGTCCTGCAAATTTGTTATCCTCAGATAATTCTCCAAGTATCTTTTGAAAGTGATTGAATCTGCTTCACTACACTCTCAGGCAATGCATTCCAGACCCTAACCACTCGATGTGTAAAACAGTTTTTCCCTCAGGTCACCATTGCTTCTTTTACCAATCACCTTAAATTGGTGATCTCTGGTTCTCGATCCTCCCCAATGGGAACAGTTTCACTCTATCTACTCTGTCCAGACTCCTCATGGTTTTGAGTATCTCTACCAAATCTCCTCTTAATCTTCTCTTCTGCAAGGAGAACAGTCCAAACTTCTTCAATCTATCTACATAACTGAAGTACCTCATCCCTGGATCTATTCTCATGAATCTTTTTGGCACCCTCTTTAATGACTTCCTAAAGTGTGGTGCCCATGCAGAACTGGACATAATACTCCAGTTGAGGCTGAACCAGTATTTTATGCAATTTTATCATAATATCCTTGCTTTTGAACTCTATGCCCCTATTTATAAAGCCCAGTATCGCATATACTTTATTTCCCGCTTTCTCAACCTGCTTGCCACCTTCAATGATTTGTACACATACACCCAGGTCCAGGTCCCTCTGCTTCTGCAGCCCCTTTAGGCTTTAACTTTATATTACCTCATGTATTTCTCCCTATCAAAATGAATCACTTCACACTTCTCTGTATTAAATTTCATCTGTCCCTTGTCTGCCCTTTCTACCAGCTACCTATTTGGAGTTCATTCCTATCCTCCCCACAGTTCACAACATTTCCAAGTTTAATGTCACACTCTGTTTCCTGTCACTCAACCAATTTCATATCCATGCTGCCACTGTCCCTTTTATTCCACAGGTTTTAACTTTGTTGACAAGGCTGTTATGTGACACTTTGTCAAAAACCTTTTGGAAATCCATGTACACCGCATCAACTGCATTACCCTCATCAACAAACTCAAGCAAGTTAGTTAAACCCATTTGCCCATGACAAATCCATGCTGGCTTTCCTTAATTAATGCACATTTATCCAAGTGACTGTTAATTTTCTTCTGAATTCTCGTTTCTCGTTTCCCATCACCGAAGTTAAACTGACTGGCCTGTAGTTGCTGGGCTCATCTTTACATGCTTTTTTGAATAAGGGTGCAACATTTATAATTTCCCAGTCCTCTGGCACCGCCCCTGCACCTAAGGATGACTGGGAGATTAAGGCCAGTGTCTCCATAACTTCCACCCTCACTTCCCTCAGTAACCTCATATGCATTTCAGCCAGCTCTGGTGACTTATCAAACATTCATAATCTTGCATAGATACTTGGCTTTGTGCAGGGGTCCAAATGAATGATTTTTAAAAAAAATTGTTTGCAAAGTTAACAAAATTGGATTTGTGGTAAGATGAGCACAAAAGAAAAATCAAACGGTTGACTGCTTGAAAGGCTGTACTACCCCACTCGATGACTATTTTTGTTCAAAATCATTGGAGCAGGATTTGAATTCCAAGGTCACTTATTGGGTGAAAATTCTCATGGCAGAAACTTCTATTTGCTGTTACTTGGAGAATATTCTGGCATATCCAGCATTAATACAATTGCACTGAGAGGATATTTTTAGCCTTTGTTTTCCTTCTTTCTCATACCATCAAAAATTCCCTTTGATGTCTGACTTATTTAAATTAGGAGATGTGTGCACTTGTTAAATAAACATTTTGAAAAATAACTCAACATTGTTCAAGGGTGAAGAGAAGGATAAATCAATCATTCAATTGTGGAGAAGCTCCTGAAATTCTTAATCCAGATAAAATTGGTGATAATTTAGAAGTACATCAATGAAACAAGATTAGCCATCATGTTGCAAACCACTTGAGAAATTTAGAGCTATTTTTTATTTTAAATTAACTAATTGGATAGATGAAGGGAATGCAGTAGATGTAATATATGTGGGTTTTCAGAAGGCATTTGATAAGGCTTGTGAGAAACATTTAGGCATAGGGTAAAAGAGGAAATTCAGCCACAATGATAGTTGACAGACAGAAAACAATGAATTAGGGTAAACATATATTGCTCAGATCAGAGGATTGAAATGCTGTACCCCAGGGGTAAGTTTTGAAACCATCCTATTCTCAGTATAAATTGATGACTTGGAGATGGGCACATGGAACAGAATCTTAAAATTTGCTGATAGCACAAAAAGTTTCATGCAGCAAAATGATTCAATAGTTGGCAGATGTTATTAATATGGACCAGTTTGAGGTTATGCACTGTGATGGAAAGGGAGCATATACTTAATGGAACAGATGGATCAGGAACTCAATAACATAGGGCTGAATTTTCCGGTCAGCGACCGGAGGCGGGGCCTGCTCGCCGGTGCGTAAAATGATGTCACCGTGCGTCATTTAGATTTCCAGTTCGGCGGGCGGGCAGCCAACTCAGCTGTGCACCCGCTGAACTGTCAAAGGCCTATTAAGGCCTGTTGAAAACTAATTTAAGCAATTAAGTGAGCTGCCCGTCCAACCTTAAGGTTGGCGGGTAGGTGAAGAGCCCAGGCAGCCTTTGCATTTTTCATAAAACCTCATCCACAGGCAGGATGAGGTTTCATGAAGTGTTTTAAGATTCAATAAAAAATTTTAAAATAGTTCTTTGACATGTCCCAGTGTCACATAATTACTTTATTTCAGTTTTTAAATATCAAAGTAATCTCCCTGAGGCACAGAGGTGCCTCAAGGAGATTTCTGTGCTCTTTTGCACACATGTGCGAAAGAGCGCCAGCCCCAACTCAGGGAATCCCATCCCCACTCCCTGCCCACTAAGGGAGCGTCACGCTGGGTGGGCCTTAATTGGCCCACCCATGTAAAATGTTGGCGCAGCCCCAATCGGGGGTGCCGATCGGGTTCACGCCTGCCCCCGCACAACCTCCCCGACAGGGAGAAAACTTTTTGCATAATCCCATCAAAGTATGAGTTTAAAAAAAAATCAGAACAGAAATCAAAATATATAATTCGTAAATAAATAGGGTCACAGAGCTGAAGAGTCAAAAAGGAATAATAACATTGTGTAAAACATTTGCCAGGGGTGAGTTAGAGTGTTGTATTCAGTTTTAAATACTTCATAATTGAAGGAATATGAAAGCCAAAGAGAGCAGGCAGAGTAGATTCATTAGATTAATAGCGGGGATTGGCAAGAGATTCAGAGACCATCTCCAGTGGAGTAGAGAAGGATCAGAAGAAAGCTAACTCAGATTTCTAAAATTTGAAGAATTATAATAGAATATAAACTGCCTTATTGTGATTGTTAGTGTCTTCCGGAAGAACAAATTTGTACACATGCGCCATCAATAAATACATTTCTAAAAAGGAGAATGATCTTTCTATTATTAGTTTAAAGTATACAATACCAAATGCTCCAATTGCATCGGTGCACTGGGCTGCATGAGCTTGTGCTCTGTACACTGACATCAGCAATGCATTCTAACCTGTCAATTTGCAATGTGTGACAAGTGATGCTGACAGCAAGACCGCCAGAAGGAGATACATTTTGCAGAGTATCAAATGGAGTTATGGCTGCTGATATAAAATCAGAAGTACCTTGCAACACACACTATCACATGTGTAATAGGCCAGACACCAATGCACAAACACAACCTCAAACAGGAAGCAATGATGTTTTAAGCATGTGCCATCCCACCACCCCGCAATGCAGACGATGGTCATTTCTGTACCAACGCAGAGTCTTCAATGACAGCACAAGAAATCTGCACCTTATGTAGAGTGGGAACAACCAGAAAAGTAGTATCCTATATAGAGTCAGGATCATTTACAGCATAGAAGGAGGTCATTCAGCCCATCAAGCCTATGCCCGCTCTTCATGGAACAATCCAGTCAGTCCCATTCCCCACTCTATCCCCGTGACTCTGCAAGTTTATTTCCTTTGAGTGACTATCCAATTTCCTTTTGAAATCATTGACCGTCTCTACTTTCGCCACCTTCACGGCTAGCAAGTTCCAGATCTTTGCCACTGGCTGCCTATAAAAAGTTCTTCCTTACATTCCTACTGCATCTCTTACCTTAAATTTGTGTCTCCTAATCCTTGTAATATCAGCTAATGGGAACAGTTTTCTTTCGCATTACCTTATCCAAACCTGTCATAATTTTGTACACCTCTATCAAATCTCAACTCAATTTTCTTTGCTCTAAGCAGAACAACCATAGCTTCTGCAACCTAACTATGCAGCTAAAATCTCCCATCCCAGGAACCATTTTGGTAAATCTCCTCTGCACTCATGATATAGCTGAGGTCAGTGCCAGAGGCTATATCAAGCTTTGAGCTCAGCAGGTGCATAACAATGTGAGCATGAAGATAAAAAATGCTATCAAATGAGCAGCACAATGGACTTTGCACTGACCACCCACCATTTACCTGCTTCAGTTCTAATGACCCTGCTAAATATAGAATAATTTCGCTGCGTCCATCTGCCATCTTTGAGTCCATTCACATCCCCCCTACAGTGATCATTTTGGCTACACATTCTGTTATCTTTTATTATGTGTCTGTCGTTTCTATGCTGTATACATTTGTAGGATTAACTGCTGCCATTCTTCCCCCAGCAAATCCTGAAGCGCCTCAATTATACCAGAGATAACCACCTTTAGTTTGCCAATGAATATGAAGAGACAGCGAAAAGGAAAACTAATTTTCACATATTTCTTTTGGATTTTAACATTACATTTTTAGAAAGTTTTCTTTGAATAATTGCTAACACAGTACATATCCAAGGTCCAAAATTACTTTAACCTCTCGAGGCAAATTGTCTAATTTATGTAGCAAGAATATGCAAGCTGATTGTCAAGCTCAGGAAATGAAATTCCCAGGCCTAGAGTTTTAAGAGATTTAGAAAAACCTCAGTCTTTGATTTTCTTTTAATCTTAAATTATTCCATGGACCTAGTTTTTTTATAAAAAACACAAAAGCACACATTAAAATTGTAATTTTAAAGGAGATACATTACTATTTGATATTCAGCTGTTGATGTTTATTTTCCTTTAATCTTTTACCAATAAGAATATACAATATTGAAGGTGGAAAAATGTGCTATTCAGTGAAGTGTGGGTCAGCCAAATTTGACCCTTCTTCTAGAACACTATAAACAGAATGTCTTAATTGCTCTGTTGGTAAATGCACTGTATGGTGTGTTATGAGGCCAAACAGAACTAGACAAAAACCCTGGTATGTGTTGATTTTGAACTGGGAAAACTGGGTGTGATGGCTTTGGTCTTGGTGTTCTAGAGCAAGTGGTGGGGAAAAGGAAGTCAGCCAGTGCCACTATTCCGAATCAATGTTCAGTGATCTCTTCAGCTAAGAATGTGCATTGGTACAGGACCAAATAACATGTGATCACCCCTTCCTATGAAATGGCTTCGGTGGAAGCCCATTGTATTAGCGGGATAGAAACTGCAGGAGAACTATCACCTTTAAGACTGCATTGGTCTCAAGATTTTGTTCATTCCATTAAAATATTTCCGCATCAACATTTTTCAGAATATAACTCTTCCCCTTCACAAAAGCTGCCAAGTAAATAAATATGCTGTCAAATCTACCTAATTCCAAAATCTGCAGACCACTATATTATTAGCCAACTTAGCGACGGTAAGTCCATGCCTTCTGATCACATGGTACAAATCTAATCTACAATTGTCCAGCCTCCATGCTGGGTGTCTCAGCTGCACACTGCCTGTTTGGGCTGGGCATCTAATGAGGTGGAACATAAAATTACACCTTACCAGCTGTGCAACAGCCAAACTGCAAGTGAAAAAGAAAAAGACTCATCATACAGACTCCCTCCGAAGACAAACTTTCTCTGCATGTTTCCTATTTTCCTCATCAGGAAGTAGGTACAATATAACGGACCAAAGTGAGTTTCAATCATTTTGGTGACGAGCTTTGCTGGAAAAATAGGTTTTGCCAGCTGGTTATTTACTGTGGAGTAAACCTGCACTATAGCAACAAAAGCTTTTCTGAAGCCATCACAAATGCTTTAAGTATAAAACAACAGAGCACTAATATTTTTGGAATCATTGTATTAGTAACCATTGAACATATTGTGAGCAACAACATGTTCATCAGGTACCATACACAACAGACAATGAACTCTGTTTCTACCTCTTGATAGTATTTCAATAAAGGATTTTCAGATAGTGAGAATCTTGCTATGAGTACTCTTGCATCCTAATATATAAGACACAGTTCAAAAACCCATTGAAATGATGTATTCAAATACCAGTCAATCAAACTAAGTCAATACAGGCAGACTGTGTTGCCTCATCCGTTTCTGTACTACAGTATACTGTCGGCCCCTCTGATTTTCATGCTGATATTTTGCACAAATATAGTTCTAGCTTTCATACATAGACTGTTTAACTCTGTCCCACACCCGAATGTGATTTTGATCATTATTTTGGTACTCTTGCACTAAAATAAGAACATTCTAAAACAAAATGTCAGACTTCTCATAAGGAATAACAAGTGTCACTCCTTTGTTATTTTATACATTTCTTTCATGGACAGAGAACCACTGGAAGCAAATTCTTAATGAGGTCAGTGGGCTTCCCTGAACACTCCTAGCACTTGCATAGCTCTGGATAACACCAATTGGGTTTCAGAAGCCTGTCGATTGTAGGATAAAAAGATGACTCTCGTGCAGAAATGAGTTTAATGGCCTTAAGGTTCTGGGAGAGCTTGTGCTAGAATATTAGCTGAGTTTTGTTGTCAATATAGTTAGCATGCACAGAGCAGGGAGCATGTAAGCTGGCAGATTTGGATCTCAGGAAGGGACAAAAGGGCAGTGACCAAAAGAGTATTGCTAAAAGGTAGGCTGAAAGGAAAGGTTATGCCTGAAGTCATCCAAAACTCTGTCACCCACTTCCTAACTTGCACCAAGTCCCATTCACCCATCATCCCTGTGCTCACTGGCCTACATTGGCTCACAGTTAGATAACGCCTCAATTTAACAATTCTCATACTTGCTTTCAAATTCCTCTATGGCTTTGCCCTTCCTTATCTCTATAATCTCTTGCAGCCCCACAAACCTCTGAAATATCTGCATTCCTCTAACTCTGGCCTTGAGCACCCTTGATTTTAATCAGTCCACCATTGGTGGTCGCGTCTTCAGTTGCCTCAGATCTAAGCTCTGGAACTCCCTCCCTAAACCTCTATACCTTTCTACAAGATGTTCCTCTAAACCTACCTCTTTGACCAAGCTTTGACCATCCGCCCTAATATCTTGTTTCTGCGGTGTCAAATAATCCTCCTGTGAAGCACTTTGGAAAGGGCGGGATGAGGTTCCATGAAGGGTTTATAACTTTAATAAAAATTTTAATAAAATTCACAGACATGTTTTTCACAATCAAATTAATCTCCCTGCAGCAGCTCCGTGCCTCAGGAGATTTCTGCACTCTTTCGCACACGTGCGGCAAAAGAGCGCAGGCCCCGACTCTCCCTCCTACCCCCCCCCCCACAACCCGCAAAGGGAGCGCTGAGCGCTTCTGGGCGCGCATCATGCCTTAATTGGTCCGCCCACATAAAATGGCAGTGCACAGCCGATCGTGGGCGCCGACCCGCGCCTGCTCCCGCCCAGCCCGCACGATGGGGAGAAAATTCTCCCCTAGGTCACCAACACTAAATTGAAGGGGCAATTAATATTATGTTAACTGCATGATATTTTTGAAATTAAAATGTATATCAGAATGAAGAAAAAAGATGACTTAAAACACCTGAAATATGGCCATGAACGAAATGAGTTTAATTGAAGTTTATTCTCCACAGGATACAAGCCAGCAACAGAAAAGTATTCAATGTATCCCATCTTACCACTGAGATGATAATGTGCATTGATGGGTTGGCTAAGATTGCTTGAGAGTTCAATAAGTGAATAACGTATGCTATTTGCAGAGGCAAGTAAGGGATCGTAATCACGTGGACAAGAAATATTTATACCAATGAAAGAAGAAAAAGTTGATATACTTAAATCACACTGAGCCACAAATATTTAGGAAACTATCACAAGATTTGGCCCCTGTTGGAAGTGGTTTTCTGGCACAGCAAGAGCATTCTGTAAGTGGAGTTCATCTTTGAACCCATCAACTGCCTGCTCAATGTGGTATTTAACCTTCTACTAAATGGTGCAATGGAAAAGCTGGCCCTTTTCTTGTTGCTGGCTGCCCATCTCTTTGATGCATCAAGTTCAAATGTCAAAAATGGCAGTGGGGGCTGAATTCTTTCTTGCAGGTACAGCAGATCAGGCTGAGGCTCAAAAATGCCAGACTAAGGCTACAATTTTACACCACCTCTCCAACTCATGCCAGCTGTTGGGAGCAGCCTGGCAGACAGAGAGGGTGTACAATTAGGTGGCATGGTGAGGGGTACCGTGCCCATTGCTTACTTGCCTCTGCTGAAATTTTACTACGGCAGGGGAGGAGTCAGGCAGCCCACCAGCTGATTGAGGCCAATTGAGGCTCTTAAGTGGCCAATTAATAGCCCTTAATGGCCTCCTCCTACTGCCGCTGGTATCTAACTAGCAGTGGGTGGGTCCTACACGACTTGGTGAACCCTAGTGGTCTGGCTGCAGCAATGTCCTTCTGTGCGGGCACTCTGTACCTAATGGAGGACCCTTCCAATGGTAATTGCCACCCCCACTTGCTCCACCCTCCCCCGGCCTCCTGATTGCAGCCCCACACCCCTCTTGATGGAGCCTGCACGACTTTTTTTGATTCGTTCATGGGATGTGGGCATTACTAGTTAGGCCAGCATTTGTCAATGCCTAATTGCCCTTGTTCAGAGGGCAGTTAAGAGTCAACCACATTGTTGTGGGTCTGAAGTCACATGTAGGCCAGACCAGGTAAGGACAACAGATTTCCTTCCCTAAAGGACATTAGTGAACCAGATGGGTTTTTACAACAATCGATAATGGTTTTGTGGTCATCATGAGACTTTTAATTCCAGATTTTTATTGAATTCAAATTTTACCATCTGCCGTGGTGGGTTTCAAACTCTGGTCCCCAGACCATTACCCTGGGTCTCTCAATACTAGTGCAGTGACAATACCACTATGCCACTGCTTTCAGTGACGAGACCACCCTGACTTACCTTTCAGTCCGGCCTCCGCCATGGTTCCTCATAGGGGACTGTTGCAGTGCCAGCAGTGGCACTGCTGGGGTTAGAGAGCTTCCTGCCCTCTGACTGGCTGGCAGAGCTCAGAGGTGGAAGATCCTCCCAGATGGGGCGGAGGCCACAACCCCAGGCAGTTAACAGCCTGCCAGCTGTAAAATCTGATTGGAGATTCCCGGCCTGGCGGAGGTGTACTCGCCCTAACTTTACAGTCAGGGTCACTGCCTCTGAGTAAAATTCCAGCCGAAGTTTTTGAGAAAGGTAATAACTAAAACGTTAACCGATTTTTTTCCCTTTACAAAGGCTGAGACTGCTATGTACCTCCAGTGTTTTCTGTTTTATTTTTATTGCCTATTTCTAGCTTTTGTGTTTTTTTAAAAATTTTGATCACAGTCTCATTTTCTGGGGTCCAGAGAAAAGGTTCAGCACTTTGTGACTGAGGTGAGCTGATGTGACCCAGTTCAGCGAATCAGGTTAAATCCATGGAACAGGACAGTATATATTGATGATATCCCACACAACAAGTGGTAGTGCTGCCAGGGAATTCTAACAGTTGTGGATCACTTTAAAAGATTTTGGTTTCTTATCAAATTGAGGACAGTCTGGTGTAAGCATCTGAAGTATCTACCATCTGTACTCAGACTCTTTTCCTCTCTTCTTTTGTTTTTAATATCATGTTTATTTATTAATACTGTATGCATCTGTTTTGTATGCTTCAGACTCAAAATAAAATTCAAGCAGTTGATGTACTACTAAAGTAGTGAAACATTATTTTCCAATTATCATCATGTGAATTAGTTTAAATTATTTTTAAGAGGTCACTTTCCCAACTAATGCCTTGCTTCAGGGGCACTCTCCAGGATGTTGCAGTATGGAATGACAGGAAGTCTTTGTATGCCCACACCATGATCCTTTGGATTTCAATCATGATGCTGACAGCTTCTAAGTTAAAGAAGAAAAAAAATAAATAAAACTGAGTGATCAATAGTTCTGCTATAGATAGTTCTGTTCAAATGGAGCCTTATTCAATTGTTATGGAGTATGTGGAATAGCCATGTCCTCTGATTGTAAGGGAGGGAAAAACTAAGAAAAGGGAGCAGCACTGAAGCCATGAATGCAGGCCCCAAAGACGTGAAGCGTCAAGTCTACTAAGGTCACAGGTTAGATGAGGTAGGTTACAACAGATGCCTCCCACATCCCCCCAACCCCATATTCCACAAGAACATATTATATCAGTGGCTAATGCAAGTCTCCAAATATGGACTTGTTTTGATTTACCTTTCAGTGTGTGGCAGTATACACAGAGCTTGGTTTACAGCCCTAGAGACATATACATCTGACAAAGCAGAAGTTTATTTTTTATTAAAAAAAAGCCATCTAGGTTCACGCTTCTTCCATTTTTGTGATAGTGTTTTAACACTGAATATTATGAAATTCCAACCACATTCTCCCCCAGAATCTCTTATTTTATGCTACATTACACACTTTGTACAAGCACAACAATTTACAGATCACTGATCCTGTTGATAGTACAGGCTGGAAATAATGCTTACAACTGGGGAGAGAGATAGGAAAGGGGAAGAAGTTGGGGGGTGGGGAGGGGGGGTGGTGGTGAATTTACCTAATAGTACACCAGAACCTGTTTCTTAGCCCAGCAAACACAATTTGCCACCGAACCAAAATTTAAAAGTCCTGCCTTTAGAAAAATAATGGAGAACTGCTGGGAGCAGAAACAATTCAAAATGATCAAGGCCATAATTTTTTTGTAACAATTACACATTTTTCATAGAGATTGATTATACAGTGCATGTTATAATAAAACAACATTTCAGCTTGCTTATAAACACCCAGTGTTTGCCTTGGCAATGTTTTTCAATTTCTTATCTTTAATCATTCCCCATCTAGAGCTGCACATATTTTATGTCTACATTCTTCCAACTGAAAGAGCTGTACAAAGACTGCCTCGTTATATTTAGCTCCAACTGAGTAGCAATTGGTCTCCATGGGCAATACAGATAGGCTGTCCTTTCTCTTATTAAAAAAAAGGCAAAATTCTGGAAAATTTACACCCAGGATCCTCAGGCTAAAAGCCCATGGATACCACCTGAGTGGTGGCACAGTGCAATGTATCAGTACTTCTGGACTACAGGTCACAGCAATAAGGTTCAGATTGACACCTGTGAAAACTTCCAGCACCATACGGGCAAGTTCCCGATTTTGGAAGGATGTACTTAGTGGTGGGTGCTACTAGAACTAAACAAATTGACTCTCTGATGTTTGTGTGAATTCTACCAGGCGGTTAACAGAACAAGACTGACAGATGGCCGGTCACAAGTTACTGTCCTGTCCCAATATCCTGAGGAGAGAAAAGAGGGATCTTCAAAAAGGCAATAAAATAGGCAATTTGCCTTCTGCTACACTTAAAGGAACCCCTGCAATTGATTTCTCTCGAATAATCCTTTAAAAACATTATACATTTTTAAATTAAATGTAGGACTGAATAATATG
Source organism: Cetorhinus maximus (assembly GCF_964194155.1). Taxonomy (NCBI): domain Eukaryota; kingdom Metazoa; phylum Chordata; class Chondrichthyes; order Lamniformes; family Cetorhinidae; genus Cetorhinus; species Cetorhinus maximus. The sequence goes on from NC_135887.1 coordinate 96,344,890, forward strand.
CGGTGAAAATGGGCCTGTACTGCACCCACGTATTATTAGATGCGATGATGTTGAGTTGTGTTCCCGAGATCATCACGTCAGAACACGATAAAAGGTGGCCCTGGAAATCGGGAGCCCCCCACCTTATTCAAATGGATTGAAATTGGATTGTTAAGCTTGTTGAAGTTGCAATTAACTGGAATAACACTTGCTGCGAGCAATAAAATGTTTCGAGAAAAAAAAATGTTTCGAGAGTGTGAACCAGGCCAGTTGGGGGTCTCATTTTTTGCACTGAATGATTGTAAGGGTAGGTTTAAAGTCAGCAGTTGGGTCCTTTGTTTGACCTCAGCAGTTCAGGCTGCTGTGAATGCTGTTATCATTTGCTACTGGAAGCTGTGGTTCAAGGGTTATACCTTTGCTGTTTTAAGGCTTGAATGAGCCCGCAGAAATGTGCAGTTAGTGCCACGTCTGCATCTCAGCCTGTTTGTTTGTAAGAACATGGGGGTAGTGGTCTCCGTGCGGGACACATCTTCCAGTGAGGAGGAGAAGGAGATTGAAAGGAAGAGGAAGAATGCCAGATGGTTGGGGGCAGGATGCACAGGTGGTGCATGAGGGTGACAGACCTGCGCTGGAGCAAGTAGCTGATGAAGGCAGGATGCTGCAACCACAGAGGCACAGAGCAAGGACTTATGCTGCCAATCATGTATATAGGCAGAGAATGAGTTACCTTCAAGTATCTGAGACACAGTGCCGGAGGCACAATGACCTCTCTCTGTGACGGGGGACAAAGCTTCCAACTGTGAGGGTGGTCACCCAATGCCAGTCACCATCAAGGTCACTGTGGCGCTGAATTTCTTTGCCACTGGATCCTTTCTGTGGAGGTCTCCATAGCATTACACAGCCTGCTGTCCACCACACTGCATTTTCCATGGACCAGCAAAGTGAACTTGAACATGCCAGAGGCTTTACAGCGATTGCAGGTTTCCCCAGGGTTCAGGGAGCAATACACTACACCCACATTACCATAAAGGCTCCAGCAGGCTAGCCCTGTACATTGACTAACAGGAAGGGCTATTACTCTTTAAATGTCCAGTCAGCATGTGACCACCATCAAAGAATTGTACAGGTGTGTGCTAGGTGGCAGCCACGACTCCTATGTTCTCCAAAACCCCCAGAAGTGAGACATGTTTAATGGATCTGATGCCCTGAATGGTTGGCTTCTGGGTGACCAGGGTTACCCTTTAAAGAAATGGCTCATAACGCCAGTGAGGATCCAAGGTCCTCAGGCTGCTGTAACGATGTGGCTGGAGCTACGGCACCACCAGGGCCATCGTGGAGCGGACAATTGGGCTGCAAAAGATAAGGTTCCATTGCCTGGATAGATCAGGAGGAACATTGCAGTACGAACCATCCAGAGTTTCACTGACAGTCGTTGTGTGCTGCGCTCTGCACAACCTCACAATTCAGAGAGGGGATGCCCTGGAGGAAGAAGAGACACAAGATAACAGTCAAACCTCTGATGATGAAGTCGAAGAGGAGATGAGGGAACATCCTGACAGAGAGGAGCAAGGGCCTGCATGGCAGCGCATGGATTGGATGAACGTGATACATGGGAGGCCTTGACCAGTAGGTCATGCATTCTCAGTCTCTGAGATGCGGGTATTGTCTGTGTCCCTACATCATTCCATCTAGACTGTGGGCTCGCTGAGAAAGACCTGTCAGCGCACTCACCATATCGATACCTTAGGCACTGTTGCATCTTGACCAACATTCACTATTGACAAGTCAGGAATATTTTCTCCAGACACTTTAGAAATTAATTAGAGACAAACTCAACCTCTGCATGAGATAATAAATAGATGGTTTATCAACAAAAGGTCAATGGCTCACCTGATGAAAAGATGTTCAGAATGCACCCATGTGACCCGGTTTGTGGCTACTGTGGATTTTTCTTAATTCTTTTCTGTGTGCTCCGGCGCAGTACTTCCCCCGCCCACCCCCCTTGCTTGCTGCTGTGCTGGAGAGAGGCTGCTCATCTGCTTAGTCCCATTGCCCTGGATGATTCTGGCGAGCGTTCTCTGTGTGGCTCAGGCCTTAAGGGCCCTGCCATGTTAGAAACCCCCTGCTGAGTGGCAGGAGCATCTTCTGTCACCATGGCAATCAAGGTGGACCGTGCCAATGGCAGAGGGGCAGAGGAGAGGCTGCCCGCATCAGAAGTGCCCGGAGAGGTGCTTCCAGAGAGTGGCAGCTGCTGCTCATCCCAACTGGCCTCCCTACCTTCCTGTGAAATCCCAGGAGCTGGCTCAGTGTCCAAACTCCCAGTCCCCCTAGGCCCCTGAGCTCAAAGCCAAGGCGATGCCGGGCAGGCCAGAGTCCATACCCATGACTGCTTCTAAAATATGGTTGGTTTGTCCCTCCAGGACCATCTGTCCATGGAGAAAGCTTGGCTCTCTAAAGAGTGGGTGATCACATTGCACACGGCCTGGATGGACACCACAGTCCGGGCCATAGCACGCAACCCCTCTGGTATATCCGCCAAATCTCCATGCACCATGCACTGTCCATCCAGGATCTGCCGCCTTACGGAGTCAGTCTCTGGATCACCTCGAATACTTCTCCAACCGCCCGAGACCTGCTCCACCACACTCTCTGGCAGCTGCGGAGAGGTGCCCTCACCAGGTTGTGCATGCCCTTGCCCCAAAGCACTAATCCTTGCCAAGATGCCAGTATCTGCTGGTGCTAGGTGCAGGGAGAGGATGTGGCGCTGCACCCTCCGAGGCTTCCTCTTCCTCCTCGGAGGCTACTGCAGGTCCCTCGGGGCTGGCGGGGTCAGTTGATGATGGTTCTCCTGCACAGGACACGCAGAAGGGGGTTAACTGGCCTTGCACAGCCTTAATAGGGTGTGCAAGTACACAAGAGCCAACATTGTTAGCATTATATGGATTATGGGATATGACACCTTGCAGCCATTAAACCACTTGTAACATCCTCAAAAGGAAGCATTCCAGTCTTTGAATGCATAAACCACAATTTTACAATTCATTTAACCATGTCAGGCATCATTCAACCTTCTACTTGCCCCAACTCTGTTCCCAATTTGGATAAAGCTCCTTGCAATCTCACCAGCCCCAGGCCTTCCACCAATTCTGCCTCTGCCAATGGAGTGACTCCATTCCATGGAGGATAACAGCAGAACCTCCTCCTCCAGCGGCACAAGGATTGCCAGCTCGGGCACACCACCTCCAGGCCTATTTCTCTCACTGCCATTGTAGGCCTACTTTTCCTCAAATAAAGTGTGACATTGCTATGATGTTTATTCACAGGTACATTAATTTCAACACGTGTCCAAACTCTGTGAGGAATGCATAGTCTACACAATGATTGGCAGCCAAGATGCCATGTATCTTCCTCAAGTCTAAGGCTAAACACCACCCCCTCCACCCACCAGAACCACAACGACACCTCCTCAGAGGCACCAAGGCCACGAGCAGTGTTATTTGTGCATACTGCTGCCTTGGACTTCTGAGGTACTCACAAAGCTCGAGCCTTAACTAGCCTTCCCTGTACCTTTTGTGTACACTGCAGACAGAATGCAGACTTACTTACCCTTGTGGATCTCAAAAGGTCCTTTTAACCTCTTCCGGCATTGCCCCCAGCGTTGAGGCACCACACCAACGCTACTGACCTCTGCGACCACCTCCGTGCAGGCAGCTTGGGTCATTGTGGGAGGTCTTCTGTTCTAGTCCTCTGGCATTAGAACCTCATTCCTGGTGTTCACAGTCTGGGGAGGGCCCTGAGGGAATCATCATCAAAACACAGGGTGGTTCGGAACCTTCTACCCTCTCTTCTCTTGGCCATCTACAGAGGACTACATGTCTTAATGATTTAGCTGCTCAATATTCAGATCTTAACATTATGCAGTGGATCAGAATGCATGCCACGTGTGTTCCTTGCCAAAAGCACTTAAATCTAAGACTCTACAGAATTTCAAACATTGCTCAATTTAATAAAAAACTTACTTCAGCGAATGTTTATCAATCTTGCAGAATTCACAAACTTCCTTCTTGCTTTCAACTACAGCAAATCACAGGGGCACCTGACACCGTCCCGTACCAGGTGCCCCTTTCAATCAGTGGAGATCACAGCCTACAAATATGGCCACAGGACATCCCACCCTCCTCGTGGATTGGCTGGGGGAAAAGACAGTCCAGCGACATCATGGGCTGCAAACCTGACCTCCGACCATCAATTGGATGATTGCCGTATTATACAGGGAAGACAACAGCAGGGGCCAGAGTCGGCAAGCCACTTGTTTCTGGGTGCGAGTCCCACTCACTGAAACACGCCATAGTGTTTGGCCGGTAGTATTTGTAAATTGGTCAGGTTTTCTTCTGCCCAATCTGAAAAGGTTTAGAATATCTCAGCAATATTTTCATTATTTTAATAATGTTTTTCCACACTTTAATGTCCTCCTGAGCCAGAATTACAGGGCAAGCAAGCAGTTGACTTACAGACCTTTGTGTGGCTTCACCAGATATTAAGGGACAACCCAAGTCCACTGTCAACCATTCCCATTGGAAAGATGTCATTCTGAAAGCATGATGAGCCATGTGAATAAATTGGTATTCTCAATTGGTTTTGCTTAATGGTGAGCTAGATGCTTGGGCTAGATGCAGTGAATAATATAACAACACAGCTACATAACTCAGGACACCTGTCACGGACAGAATGCATGTGATCTCTTACTTGCCATGATCAGTATGTTTTGTATGGAAAAGGGTGTGCCTTTTTTTTTAGCCCATTTGAGTGTGTATCCCAATTAAATAATTCAGCAGCAACCTTTTGTGAGTTTTAAAATAAAGAAGGTTATTTATTCTCACACTTACCCTGAATTAAACGCAAAGTCAGGTGCATTCGTTCTCTCACAGAGAAATACTCACACACAAAGATTAGTTACAGATAAAGGTCATGCACTTTTACAGATTTTAGTTATCTCAGTCTCTTGGTTTATGATCTCCAATCTCCTGTGTGGCAGGCCTGTAGTTTCTTGGATGATTCTGATACTTTAAAATTGAAGGGAGCGTCTTGTAATGTGAAGGGTACACTGCAGGCTGTGAGGTTTCTTGCAGTCAAATTTCTGGGAGGTTGGTTCTCAGGTGAACTGTAACAGGAGCAGGTTACATCCTCTGGCAGCCTGCTGTCTCGCAGCTTGTTTCCGAGTCTGGTTCACAGGCTGGCTGAACTTATGGTTTGATGGCTTTGGTGGAACACCTACACGCAGCTCCAAACTATCTTTTAAACAGCCAAAGGCAACATGGCTGCCTTCCTGTGGCTTTTCCCAAGTTCAAAGCCTTTTTCCAAATAAGGTGGGGTGTTCATGTTGATTACACATCTTGAGTTATGGGTTATCACCTCTCAGAGTTTGAAGTAGTGTCTTCTGTTTTAGAATGACCCATTCAAATCAGATCTTTTGATTTGTTTCAGGGAAGGGCATCAATTCATGTCAGTCTCGAATGTTCTTTTTGTTCCCTCTTAAAATCAGGGGAGTGGTTCTAATCCAGAAAAAAAGTCAGGTGACCTTGGGTGGCCATCTTTCCCAGCCTTTTTGTGTCCAGTTTTTAAATTAGATTGAAGTTCAAAATATATGCTGGGTTTGAGCATGACACACCAATTACCGTTGCAATACAATTTATCAGGGACATCATACATTTAAAAGCTGTGGTTTAATAACCACCTGTGTGAGTATTTTATTTTAACTGCTTAAACATTAGTGTGGACATAACTAAAATATACTGTAACAGGCCTGCCAAATTTTATTTTAACTGTACATTTTAAATAAGATTTTTTAATGTTATTTTATGAAAATAGATCACTCATTTTGGAATTAAAGTATAACAAAAGCTCTGAGGTAATTTCTCACTCTTTACTCAGGTTAAAAATAAAATCACTCCTTGACTTAAGTGCTTTTCGCTAAATCCTGTACAATAAAAGAAACATACAATCCTTTTTTTCCATAAATTAAAAATAAATCAGCCCTAAGCTATTCCCTCTCCATCATCCTATTTTTCTCCCCTCAGTCTTTACCTGTGTACCTGAACAGCAGCCTGACTGATTATTGCTGCTACGGAATTGGAACTGGAATCCAGGGCTCCACCCGAGCTGGAAATCTAGAGTTGGCTTTACTTGCCGGACTCTCCACTCATTTCACCTCCGACTACTTTCCACGTTGAGTTTATAAACAGCTCTCTGTAATCAAACTCTAACAGTCAACCAGTGAGAGTCTGAGAGACAAACATCCCTTATGACCTCATAGGCAAACTCGCAATCCTGCTTCACAGCTGCAATATTCTCACAACACTGTTATGTGGGATTACCTGTAGCAGGCACAACATATAACATATGCATAGAAATATTTTAACCTAGTGTTTGGATAATGTCCTAAATCTGATCAGGCTCAATCCGCCTATTTCGCTTATTAAATTGGTGTAGGGCCGAGGTTCATCATGCAGCTTGCCACCCAAGTTGAAAACAAGAGAGAACACAAACTAACTCCAGAAAGTGATGCCAAAAAGGGGTGTTAAATGTCTGGTGGAAGAAGGGAAGATCACAGTAGGTGAGGCTTTCCAATTTTTTGGAGACAAGTTCTAATTTTAACAAGTGAAAGAGGAAAAGCGTTGAGACACCAAACCTTCAGTTCTGGAGAAATAAGCCTGAAGAACACTTATGAGGGTGAAGAAGATGGGTTTTCAGATCACTAACTCTTCCTCCTGTCCTCACCATTATATTACTCAGGTTTGCCTAAAATACTCAAGGCACATCAAGAAAAACAACTATTGTCACATTTTCCCTCATGTGTTTGCACTCCTAAGGGCTGGTTTCGTGTCACTGCACCAGCAGATAACAACTCTTTCAATACATGTTCATCGATCTTTAAAGTAATGCTACCATTTTACCCCTGCATAGTTACAGTTAGTGGATTCAAATAGAGTGTGTGGAGACAAGATTTCTCATATATTGGGAAATTACTTTTCCATGCTTCCTCTTACTTTGTAAAGCACTTCACCTTAATTTCATGCATCCCTATTCACTAATGCACACTGATGTGTTTTCAGAACTGCTGGAGAGGAGCTCCCTGGCTAGGTGCGTTAAATTGTACTTCATCGATTTTTATGCAACTTGAGTGAGGAGTGCTATACTCTGCAACTTGCAGAGCTGTTTTCAGAATGTATTAGTTCAACAATCATGGGAATGATGGAGTGAAGAAGGCAGCCTTCAACCTTTCACTACACTATTGTACTTTCAGTATTCCCCTTTTCAATGTCTCTGCATGTAATTCTTCAAGATGCCTGCAAGGACAAGAGGAACACTAATAGCATGCATGATGATGCCACCTCCATGAATATTTTTCTGATTCCATAGAGGAGACGTATATTGCTAAAGGGTGTAGTGTAGGAGTTTAAAAGAATACACTCCACAGTGCATCGTGTAATGTGAGTTTAAAAGTACATCTGAGGTTTTAACTAACGGGGGTATAAACAGAATATGCAAGATTTAATGAAATCTAATCAGCTGATTTAAATCATGTCATTTTGTTATTTGTAAAGTGACTCATTTCTTATAGATACATATAGTTGGTGGAGCCAAGATTCTGGCTTGTAAGATGGAAATTCATATATCAAAACCCCTTGTTTGACATAGTTTAAACTGGTGACGGCTTGTGAATGTGCCTAGTCTTTCAATACTATCCTGAACTATTTAAACAGTGTTGTTTTCCTGAGTCACTTCAAAAACATTATGCTGAAGATTGTAGTGGAAATGCAGCAGTTGCCACTTTGTTCACTACTGAAAGCTTACAGCAATTTATAACTTGCAAGCCATAAATCCATAATGACGACAATTCTTTTTGAAATATATTTCAGGGTTTCTTTCATTTCCATCTCCCCAAGGTGGACCATAGCTGTCCTTATTAACAAAGTTGCAAACATGTCGAAAAACAAGTTTTTAGTTTGGCTTGAACAGAGGATCTGGTTTCTCTTTATATTAGCCTCAACGAATTCAGTTAATGGCCTGAATTTTTCAGGCAGCGGGCAGGCTCAGCGGGAGCGGGTGAGGGTGGTCGTGGAGCCGATCGCCACCAGCAATTGGCTCCGCACCGCCATTTTACCCAGGCGGGCCAATTAAGGCTCGCCCAGCGTAATACGTGAGCCGTAGCGCTCAGCACTACCTGTGCGGGCGGGGGGAGGAGAGAGAGTCAGGGTCAGTGCTCTGTCACGCATGTGCGCTGAAAAGCGCTTCAATCTCCCTGAGGTACGGAGCTGCCTCAGGGAGATTGAAACACTATTGTAAATAATGAATAAAAGGTTTAAAAATTCATTCAAACATGTCCCCTCATTGTCACATGAGATGGGACATGTGTTTATATTCATTTAATTTAATTAATAAAAGCTTTAGGAAACCTCATCCCGCTCGTATGTAGGGTTTCCCAAAAAACCCGAAGACCGCTCGGCCTTTTCACCTGCCCGTCAACCTTAAGGTTGGACGGGCAGCATTTACAATTACCTTAATTAGTTCCTTAATGGCCTTAATAGGCTGTTTGCATATCAGTGGGCGCACAGCCGACTCCGGCTGCAACATCGCAACTCAACACGATGATGTCACAACACACGTCCAATGTCAACACACGTTATTTTACACCTCGGCGTGTCGGGCCTGCCCCGGCACGCTGACTGAAAAATCCTGCTGAATGTGTTAACAATGGAATGTTTTATATATAAAAACAGATCTTCTGGCTTACATAATTCTGTCAGTAATGTGCATGAGGTCTCATTGCTACAGTGCTCTATCTCATCAAGTCAGACATCTCACTGTGTGTTAGCCTCTCAGTGTCTCATCTGTAAGAATAAGACTTGGCAAAGAGTGACAAGTATGAATGGAGTTTCAGTTCCTTTCAATGTCCGAAAAATAGAAAGAAAGACATTTGAAAAATTATGTAGCATAGCACAGTAGAGAGTCGATGTCTGACTCCATGGGGTGGAGAGATGATCGCCTGGACCACTTAGTTCCCAGTTTCAAACCCTTACCTGTGAGGAAACTTTTAAGTGGAGGCAAGGCATTTTCCCACTGGAAGATGAGCGCAATGCAATCAGAGAACAAGCTACGCGTACATTTCTCAGTCCCCGAGTGCCCAAGGTGATGGACTAGAAGCAGATTCCCTAAGCTCCAACTAGCCTGGGGACAGAACTTCATAAAAATGTATGATTGTTTTGATGCAAAACACTATTTTCATAGTGTGAATCTAGTTTTTTTGAAAACCCAAAGTTCTACAGCACATGAGGGAATAATAAAATTGCTACAATAATTAGTCACTACAAATTTTAAGCGTGCTGCATCTGGAGGATACAGAAATTTTAATTTAAAATATGCACAGTCTGAGCCAAAATACTACACTATTTAAATGCAGTTCATCGCAATGTAATATTTCTACATCACTTTCGTTGTGCTTCAAACAGCAGCCATATCGTAATCAACAGAACTTGCCCGACTGAGAGGTGAAATTTGAACCAACTCACAGACCTAGAAATTTGACTAATCAGACCATCTTAAGCACTGGCTCACTTAAAATACTCCAAACTTTGCCTGGAGCTAACATGTAAATATGGCATAAGCTAAAACAGGTGGGATATCTATCTAGGGAGAACTTTATTGGATTGCAACTACAAAATAAAATCTTAATTCAAAAATATTCTTGACCTTACTGTATACCTGTATGATATTCATCAAGTTGTCATCCAACTTTTAATTGGCTATAGGTCCTCTCACTTGAGGGTAATTCACAAAAATTGCAGGCTGGTATGTTCCTAGAATGACCTACGCTTAGGAGATAATATTCAAAATAAAAATAATGGAACACAAGATATCATGTAAATATCATCATTCATCCTTTGATAACAATACAAGTAGAAATGTTTTTTACTTTATTTTATGACCATGGTTTGATATCAAGTCATACACAAACTGTTCTACAAACCAATACAATTCATTCCAGTTGTCTTCATAGCTGGATCTTTTATTTTAAGCCATGTTGGGCAGACTGGAGTAGAGCTTATGCAGCTTGTTTAAAGAGTGATGCTGCCAGACTAGACTTTTAATCCTTTTACTATCTCCAATTACAGAAAGCTATACAATCACACAAACAGTCAAAACAAATGCATGCATGAAGAGGATGCTGAAAGCTTTTGAAGGACATTTTCTGCAAAGCCATGGTGATATTTGAGGCAACAGCTTGAAGTAAAATGTACTTAATATGCTTTAAAACTTTACCATCGTATTTTCTTTTTAAATTTAACAGTAATGTCAGTTTCCTATGACACGAGAAGAATTCCAACACCGTATGTTCAAAACTTTATTTTTATGGGGTTTTTTTTAATGGACTTTTTGCTGAGCCAAAAAGATGGCTGCTACAAGTCACCTGACCACAGGTTGCCCTTTGTCTGAGAACCACCACCAAGAGTTTCAAGAACAAAAGAATTATTTTCTCAGCTTCTGGATTCTTGCACCTCATTGTACAGGCCCCTTGTAATCAGAAAAGTCCAAGAGATTTGTACATCCAACTTTGATATGCCTAGAGAGCTGCTAACAGACTAATCACATCTGAGATAAAAGCAAAATACTGCGGATGCTGGAAATCTGAAACAAAAACAAAAATTGCTGGGAAAACTCAGCAGGTCTGACAGCATATGTGGAGAGGAAGACAGAGTTAACATTTCGAGTCCGTATGATTTTTCAACAGAACTAAAGAGGAATAGAAATATGGTGAAACATGAGCTGTTTAAGGGGGGTGGGACAGGTGGAGTTAGATAGAGGGTCAGTGATAGGTGGAGGCAAAGGAGGGATTGCCAAAGATGTCATAAACAAAATGACAAAGGGGTGTTGACGGTGGTGATATTAGCTAAAGGATGTGCTAATGGTGACATTAAGGGGAGAAAGCAGGAATGAGCAAGTGAGAGATGGCCCTAGTGGGGGTGGGGGGAAAGGGTCAAAATAAGCTAAAAGGTGGAGATAAAACAATGGATGGAAATAAATTTTAAAAATAATAATAGAAACAGGTGGGAAAAGAAAAAAATATATTTTTAAAAAATTATAATTATTAGAAAAAAGGGGGATCAAAAAGGGGGTGAGGATGGAGGAGAAAGTTCATGATCTGAAGTTGTTGAACTCAATATTAAGTCTGGAAGGCTGTAAAGTGCCTAGTCAGAAGATGAGGTGCTGTTCCTCCAGTTTGCGTTGAGCTTCACTGGAACATTGCAGCAGGCCAAGGGCGGACGTGTGGACATGAGAGCAGGGTGGAGTGTTGAAATGGCAAGCAACAGGAAGGTCTGGGTCATGCTTGTGGACAGACCAAAGGTGTTCCACAAAGCGGTCACCCAGTCTGCGTTTGGTCTCTCCAATGTAGAGGGGACATTGGGAGCAGCGAATGCAGTAGACTAAATTGAGGGAAATGCAAGTGAAGCGCTGCTTCACTTGAAAGGAGTGTTTGGACCCTTGGATGAGGAGGGGGCAAATAAAGGGGCAGGTGTTGCACCTTCTGCAGTTGCATGGGAAGGTGTCGTGGGAGGAGGTTGAGGTGTAGGGGGTGATGGAGGAGTGGACCAGGGTGTCCCGGAGGAACGGTCCCTACGGAATGCCGACAGGGGGGGCAGGGGGGGTGAAAAGGGAAGATGTGTTTCGTGGTGGCATCATGCTGGAGTTGGCGGAAATGGCGGAGGATGATGCTTTGAATGCGGAGGCTGGTGGGGTGATAGGTGAGGACAAGGGGGACCCCTATCATGGTTCTGGGAGAAAGAGGAAGGTGTGAGGGTGGATGCGCAGGAGATGGGCCAGACACGGTTGAGGGCCTTGTCAATCACCGTGAGTGGAAAACCGCGGTTAAGGAAGAAGGAAGACATGTCAGAAGAACTGTTTTGGAAAGTGGTATCATCGGAACAGATGCGACGGGGGCAAAGGAACTGAGAGAATGGGATGGAGTCCTTACAGAAAGCGAGGTGTGAGGAGCTGTAGTCGAGGTAGCTGTGGGAGACGGTGGGCTTGTAAAGAACATTGGTGGACAGTCTATCACCAGAAATTGAGACAGAGAGGTTAAGGAAGGGAAGGGAAGTGTCAGAGATGGACCATGTGAAAATGATGGAGGGGTGGAAATTGGAAGCAACGTTAATAAATTTTTCCAGGTCCAGACAAAAGCATGAAGCGGCACCGAAGTAATCATCGATGTACCGGAGAAAGAGTTGTGGGAGGGGGCCGGAGTAGGACTGGAACAAGGAATGTTCCACACACCCCATAAAGAGACAGGCAAAACTGGGGCCCATGCGGGTACCCATGGCCATATGTTTTATTCGGAGGAAGTGAGAGGAGTTCAAGGAGAAATTGTTCAGTGAGAGAACAAGTTCAGCCAGACGGAGGAGAGTGGTGATGGATGGGGATTGTTCGGGCCTCTGTTCAAGGAAGAAGCGGAGAGCCCTCAGACCATCCCGGTGGGGGATTGAGGTGTAGAGGGATTGGACGTCCATGGCGAATCACATCTGAGACTGTCCAGACCCACTTCAAAGGGAACCACATGGATGTCATTTGCATCTGATAAGCTCACCTTGCTCATGGAGTCAGCGGGTCTGCCTAGACAATGGCTTCTCAAACACCAGACCATCAACAAAGATGGCAGCCCTTCAACCACTACTAACTAGGGCACTGTGAGCCCTGAAATCAAAGCCAATTCCAGGTGAAGTCATTGTGGAGAAGAAAGGTCACATGACTCAAGTGACCATCTTGAAATCCCTATATGCCTTTCAGAACTGAGAACTAGTCTGTTGTTTTGACATCTAACTGGTGAGCCACTGAGAAGCAGGCCCCTCCAAGCAGAACAACAGCCTGTACCACGAAACCTGTCTCTGCTGGAAGATTTTGTACCATCGCGATTGGCTGCACACTGCCATTTTACGCGGGCGGACCAATTAAGGCCCGCCCAGCGTAACGCGCTACCTGTGCGGGCGGAGGGAGGAGGGAGAGTCAGGGCATGCACGTGAAAGAGCGCAGAAATCTCCTGGAGGCACGGAACTGCCTTGGGGCAATGGAATAGATATAAAACATTTTAATAAATGAAGTAAAAATTTATTTAAACTTGTCCCCTGTTGGGGCGTGTTTCTGAAGATGGAAAAATTTATTTATTTATTTTATAAAAGCTTCATGAAACCTCATCCCACCTGTGGATGAGGTTTCCTGAAAAATGCAAAGGCCATTTGGGCTCTTCGCCTGCCTGTCAACCTTAACATTGGATGGGCAGCGTTCTAAAGTATTTTAATTAATCCCTTATTGGCTTTAATAGGCCCTTAGCACGCCCACGCATAAAATGACATCGGGCGTGCATCCCAGCATCATCGCGATATTTTGTTTGGTGGGCACAAGCCAGAGTTGGCTGCGCGCCCGCTGAACGAAATATCGCAATGACGTCGGGACGCACGTCCGAAGTAATTTTACTCGTCGGCGTGTCGGGCCCGCCCCTGCATGCTGACTGGAAGATTCAGCCCATGAAAGTCTTCAGTTTCATCTGATAGCCCAGTAAAACTGACCTACTGAAGATAATGAAGTTGAACATCAGTCACAATGATGATTTCACTGGAATACCTAGAATAGGTGTCTTGGTGATCATCAAGCTATCAAGGTCACAGTGCAACCTTTTTTTGACTGCTGATTAATCAAAACAGTCATCGAGCATCGGAAAAACAATCTTTGTAGAAAAATGATCATACAAATCACATTCAATCTTATACATAAATGGGATACTTTCTGACCATTTTATTTTAATTCAATGGACTTTAATGAGCAGCAGACCTTGTGAGAATAAGAGGAAAAGGAATACTGCAGTGTTCAAAGGTGATACCAATTGCTGATTATTTCACATAATAAATATTACATATTTAATTTAATATATATATATTACATGCTAAAACGTAAAAACAAGATAAAAAAAATTTATGTCATACAAGGAACCTCAAGGCATTGTGTCTCAAAATCAAAATCTCAACTCTCCAGTTTTTTATTTCAGGAAACCATTTTTTTTTGATCTGGCTGTCTTTTGCTTTTACTTTTAATATCAAGTGGGCAGCAAAAGAACAGCTTCTGGCTGTGCATTTTAATCTGGTATTGTGGAGTTTGCACAAAAGCATTAAAACTGAACCAACCTGATCTTAATCCCACAGCTGTTAAACCCTGCAGGCTTTTAAAATCAAGTTTAGCATCACAGGCAAGGAGAGGATCAGCATCAAAATAAATTCCCATACAGTTGAGTGTTAAGACCATGCAGTTGTTTCCTAGCCACACCAGTGACCAACATTAGCTTCTATCTGATTTGAACTTGATGCAAGTAGATGAAGCGATCCTGCGAAACATTGTCTACGACAGCAAAACCCGGACAAAAGAACGGCGCTCGCCGTTCACCTTGCTACATTTTCACTAAATCCAGTGCCCTTTCCAGTGCGGCGCTCTCTATAGTGTATCTGTGAGGAGGACAAGAAAAAATGAGGCTCTTTATTAACCAAGTTTTGGGTCCTCACTGAAGGAAAAGAGAGTCCAAACCAGAAAGTTTAAAGCAGCAAGTATGAATTAGAGTTAAATGCTGAACGGAGAGTCAAATAAAGATTGGAAAATACAGATTGTATTATGGGAGGGAAATAAAATACACACAACTTTTTTTTTAAATTTCAAAGATTTATTTCCTTCTGAAAGTAAAATTATTTATTCAGGGCCAGAGAGATTGTTCAGAAACAGTTATCACATATCATGTTGTTCAACAACTCACTTACCCTTGAATGCACCAGCCCTATCCTTTTCAACCATTTTAATGCTGAACTAGTGACCAAGTACAGCAAGTTCACACTGTTAGATTCATTTCAATGTCAAGCCTGTGGGTGAGGACAGCTCACCCTGTGCAAGAGTGGGATATTTCTGACTGCAACCTGTGGATTTCCACTTTTAACTGCGCTTGTGTGAATACCAGAAGTTGCTATCCAGAGAGCTAATAGCCGTGCCATTATTATTACCACTGCAAAATCCTGGTCAATATGTTATAAGCAAACAATAAAATGCACAGATACCCAGAGAAAAAGTTACACATCAAATCACAAAATCAGGAATTATTTGACACATGGCTGTTGAGCTACATTTTTTATAACAGGTTATCAGTGTTTTACACATATAAGCAGGTGGAATGTGTCTAAACCATCCAAAGGCCTTAGCTCCACTCTCAGTATTAACATAGTGTGATAATATTCTCATGTCAATCTAATTTGCAATTCAGCCATGTACCTTTCCCAGAGATCTTTTCATGCTATGTTCAAAGTAGCCTTAAGTCTCAAGGCAGAGAAATGCACAGTATTTTACACAGCAGAAGGTGTGAACAAGGGCTTGCAGCTGCAGTGAGCCCTGGGCCTGCCTGATAAAGCTGACTCACTCCTATAACTCATTTCATCTGTAGCAGCATCAAGGAGGTTAACTGTATCAGTCCATCAAACCTGACAAGCCAGCATCATTCATTCTGACAGCTTGGACTCTCAGCGCTGGTGGAGAGGGATCAAGAAAAGAACACAGAAGTGACAGGCTGCTGGTGACATCACACCTCAAAATGAACAACTTGTATTTTTATTCATTCATAAATTAATAGTGACAACACACTATCTTGCTCTCAGCAGCTGCTCCTCCACCTCCGCAGTTTTCCCAAACAAAAATTTTTACAAGGTCTGATTTCACTTCTCATGAAGTGGTTTCTAAACCAAAGATCACAGGTTTCAGTTATTGCCTTACTCTCATTTCTTTGTTCTACAAAGAGCAATAACATTGTACAGTACAATTAAACTGGCAGCGGGCAGGGAAAGTTATTCCCAAAGAGATTAAGAGTTAAATTATGATGCACAGGGCTTAACCTAAATCCTTTACTGTTGTATATAGTATATTGTGTGGATTGTAGTCACCATATCAAGTTTGACATTCAAATTGAATCAGATACCAACAACAATCATAGTGCGAGTGCCTCTATACCTTCCTCAGGGCTCCCTATAAATTAAAATGTGTCCCAATAAATGGGGGAGGGGGAAGATGAGGAAAGGGAAAAGGGCCCGAACTCTGCATTATGCCAAAATGTGGATCGCACATAATAATGTGTGTATACTAAACAGAATCTAACGCAAGCAACTAAAATCAATCTCTTTCATTTGAAATAGGTTAGAAAGGACTATATTGTCAAAATAACCACAGTACAATAGCAGGTTTTAATTCTCCATTGCACACGCAGAAAATTTGCAAGTTAATTTTTTTTACTTAAGATTATGAATTATTCAACACTAGACCAGATGGAAAAATGCTCAGACTCTTAGGGGCAAGTTCAGCTTCAAGTCCCGCCAGGCCTCACTTTAATAGGCTGGACTCCTTTCACTTTGGATTGCTGCTGCTTTCCTGCTGCAGTTTACAGAACACTGGAGAGCATTTTCCTGAACTAATATACCCAGGATCAAATGGCCTTTACAGCTCTTCGGAACTCAGAGAGAAATCCTAATGCTAAATAGAGTAAGAAACTATTGAATTTTAAGAACGGTTCCAAATTTATGAATTAGACCTGAGCATGAAGAGAGATGTAATTTTTTTGATTTGTTCACTGGATGTGGGTGTCGCTAGCTAGGCCAGCATTTATACCCATCCTTAATTGCCATTGAGGTGGTGGTGGTGGTGAACCACCTTCTTGAACCACTGTAGTCCATGTGGTGTAGGTACATCCACAGTGCTGTTAGGAAGGGAGTTCTAGGATTTTGACCCAGTGACAGTGAAAGAAGGACGATGTAGTTCCAAGTCAGAATAGTGTGTGGCTTGGAGTGGAACTTGCAAGCAGTGGTGTTCCCATGCATGTGCTGCCTTGTCCTTTGAGGTGGTAGTTTGCAGGTTTGGAATGTGCTGCTGAAGGAATCTGGCACCAATATAATTTTACACATTTTCCAGGAGCCCTTTTCGTAGTAGGGCCGCATTTTTTTTTCAAAGCAGTTTATTTTCTGACCTGCAGGTCATGATGGAAATCCCGATGAACCAGACTTCCACCTTCAGTAATGGTGCTTCTGCAGAGTCCTTCTGAGGACACAGGAAACCTGACAGCCCCCATCTAATGCTAAGGGGCTTGTTTAGAGCTGTCAAATGCCAGTTTGCCAAAAGGTCACCCTGGATGTGCCAACAATGAGATATAACCCCTGTTATATCTCCATATTTAATTTCCAACCCTACCATACCAAAGTTAGAGACAGTGGAAGGACCATTATTTTTCTTCCTACTATATTTGGATAAAATTGAAATATAGTGATATCTTATTCAACCCCTCCCAACCTCTTTTTCACTCATCCTCTCCTGAAGGCTGTGAAGTCGTGCTTCACGGCCCTTCAGGCTTTTGCCAAGGTGGCCATTCTCCATGTGAAATGGGTTTGAGTATTTGCACACATCTGTGGGCGGTATCACAATCAGGCCCAATCCAGCCCTCCGGCAATGTTCACACGCGCACACTTTCTTGCAGCAAGTAGCAAATCAGGAACAAAAAGAAAAATTGACTGATTTTTCTCCAAAGGCTTCACTGATACTGCCACCTCCATTGAGGTCATAAAGCTCAGCACAAAAATAAGAAGGGAAGCTCAGGTTTTCTTGATATATATGGCTTATCCATTGTGACAATCTATTAAACTTATCTTACGCATTGAGCAGTTGAAGGGGCCACCAATATTAAAAGTATATATATAAATTATAGATACATCCTAAGGTCTTTAAAAATGTTGTTTGAGACACTTAACAAAACTGCTGCCGTAGATTGTTTGCAAAAGAACTGCCTTTCCAATCTGATTGCCAGCACAGCAGTCACTGGACTTCAAAGTAATTCATGGCATACAATGTGTTTGAGACAGTTCTGAAGGAAATGATAAAGGCATTATATAAACCCAAATCCTGTTTCTTTATTCCTCCATTTCTACAGATCCATTTATTACAACTGGCAAGCCCTCTGTTTTTAACATTGCAATTTCAATAGAACTCATCCAATTTCCAATCTGTGTCACAGCAGTGAAACATCAGGAGATCTTTCACTGCTTGTTCTGCAGAGAAACAACTCTGAACATTGTCCTTCTTTTAGCGTCTTGAAATGTTATTTTCTTTGCTATAGTATATCTTCTCTAAATTGCACTGTGAATTGTGTAATAGTGTAAATAAAGCTACCAAGTTACCACTAGGGTTGCAGAACAAATCACAGGGGATTGGATTTGTGAAGATGAACCAGTATTTGAGAATTGGCCACATTACCACTGCATGAAATGTGCATTTTCATGTAACATGCATCTCATTTTGTGTCCATTTTTCAACAAAACAACTAATGGCTGCAATATGGAAAAATGATTTACATCTCTATTTGCTTAGAAATGCTGCATACATTGCACATGTAAAACATACTATTTCATGTCAATTATTCAGGGTAAAATTATGTGCATGAGGCTATAAAAGAAATTGAGAGGTCTTTTTCTTTTTTAAAAAAAAATGTCAATTTGAAACATTGGCTTGGATGGGGTGCCAGTAGGTCAGTGGAGATATCTTTCCCATTTACCTGGACTGCACAAATTATTCCACACTCCCCTTCTGCATCAAATAGAAGCTGCACAGCCCACTGGAGCACTAGTGCCATGAGTGATAGGATTTAGGTACGTGCAGCAATGTTCAGTGAACTCATGCGCTCAACTGTACCACCTCAGAATGAGCAAGGCCATTCTCTATACAGAGAATCAGGAAGTTTGCCTCCAAACTGCTCTCCCACAGTTTTACTACCAATAAATAAACCATATTTTCTACAAGTTTCTTAGGTATTTTGATGTCACGGCCATTCGAGAGCCCTGTTACTTGCAATATTTTTTTTTAAATGCACGATTCATGCAGGAAAGTTAACATAGCCATTGTGGCCGGGCCTGTAACAAGATAGTTTTCCCAGGCTTAGCCAAATGGCCGTTTCCATGATCCATCCTTCATTTCCCATGAAAAGTAGCCTTAGGCACAAAATCCCTGAGTTCTACCCCCTGGCAGTGGTTCTGTGGCCAGGGCCCACGGAGGATGGGCAAAAGCTCTCCTTAACTTAAGGCTCAAGAGATTTAGTACCTGGGCCTCATCTGCCATCAATCTCCTGCCCAAATCCAGCAAGAAGTGGTTGCTGGCTTGGAATGGAATTTTGGACAGGAGGTGGCCACTGTCAGAGACCCAAGGAACTGTTCCGGGCAGCCAGGTGGGTGGTTGGGGAGTGTGTGGTGGGGTTGGGGGGGGGGGTGGGGGGGGGTGGGTGGGGGGGGGTGGTGGCGGTGTTGGAAGGGCATTATATTCAGAGCTGCAAGAGAATGCCCAGGTCGGGGAGGTTAAAGGTTTACTTGTGGGGCTCAAGATGAACAATTCTTGGACCACAAGGGAAAAAAATTACTTCACCTTTCTGGGCCTCTTCCAGCCCCAGCTTTTCTTACTTCCAAGTTGATCTGGCAAGCAAGCCACAACAGCACTTTCGTACAGGTCGTCAACCCAATAACACCATTAAATGTCATCTGAAGATTTAAGGAAGGAGTCTGCTGCCTTGCAACAGGTGGTCCTCTAGCTTGCTCAGAAGAGCAGGTTAAAATTGCAACTCTCAGAAAGGAAGTTGGATGGTTAGTGACAAGTCACTGTGCTCACTGTAATGGCCTGGTTGACACCGGAGAGCCAAGGTTAAAATTGTTCCTAAAGTTTCTGATCACACAGCATGATTAACATGAATGATAAAGTCGTGTTATTGTTAAGCTTACAAGGAATAATACGAATCACTTTCACTTGTTTGGCCCCTCCAACCAACAGTTTGATAGATTATAAAAGGCCAATTTTCCTCTTCGCTAGAAAAATGGGAAATGTTCAGCTACACTTTTAGTAGTTGCAGGCCCAGAATAAGCCTGCTACTTGGGAGGAAGGCAACATTCTTAGTCCTCAATTTCCCTCTAAGATTGCTGTCAATTCCACAAGAAGCTGCTGTTGGAGCTTATGCCAGGGTCTCTCCCGACTGATGGATCCACCCCAAAGGTGGAGCCCAAGTCCCTTTTTTGGTTAGCAGACAACCTTCTGGTGCAGTATCCAAAAGACTCCAAAGCCAATGGCCAGAAATGCATCTCTTTCAACCACCCAAGAGTTTTCCTAATGCTTCTGTGAAACAAAGCAACTCTTTATACAGCGAGGCAGTTCTCCCCTCAGTGAGTTGGAAATCCCAAACAATTAGTTCAAACCCCTTCTTACAGTCATGTAAATGAATGTTTTTAATCTTTGGTGTCAGATGGAGGGTGCAATAGCTGGCAACAGTCCAGGTAAATGTTCAAGCTACTTTCCCTCTCCCCGCTTGATCCCCCAGTATTTCTGGGCAGAGAGATCTTGAACTTATTTTGCTACAATTTCCTACATTAATTAGTCACAAAATAAGTTGGTGTTGTTATCACTTAACTGAATAAGTGTCTGATCAAATAGCCGATTTCAGCTGCCCTGAAAGTGGTAGCAACTTGTGGAAAATATTAACTGTTTTTCAACATCTCTGTCTCACTTTGCATTTACAACTTATCTCGCAATCCGTTTAGACAAAGGAAACCGTTCAGTCTATTGAAATGTTTTCACCAGCAAACAAAAATTATGCTCATTAGGTGCACACACTATGTTTCCAGCAAACAGTAACCCAACTCAGATGGCTACTAACTAGCCAGCTACTATGACCAAAATAAACATTAAGATAAAACTAGAAAATCTAAGAATTTTAAGAGGTAAAATGGGTAAGGCACTGGCACAGGGGATCAGAATTTGAGATGCTAGTCAGATACATGCACGGCTTTGAGGGTTTCTGCACCCTCTGGAGTTTAATATCCATTTCAGAATGTCGTGTGGGGGCATGAGGGGCCATGGTGGGGGTGTGGAAAGGCACAGCTTGGCATTTGTGGGTATGCAGTGGAATGGATAGGGCATAGGGAGTGTTGGAGGGGGGGGCAATAAGTGGGTGTAAGGAATGAGGGCTGGAGGGCCTTCACGTTTTTATTTCAACTGGGACAAATTCCCACAGCACCGAGGCGGGCCGTTTAAACAGCCCGCCTCCACACCTGGCAGCCCCTGTGGCTGCCTCCAAACTTTCTCCTAGGTCAGCTGACCTGACCACAGCCTGCAGCCACTCCCCCGGCAATTTCTTCCAAGACAGGCAGGCCACGCTGGGAATTTTCCTGAACCCCACTACCTGCCTCAAGGATGAAAATCCAGGCCAAGGTCTCTCAGGGAATCGAAGGATACGGGATGGGGTGGTGGGGGGGAGGAGTGGAAGCCAAAGATCAGCCAGAAGGCTTGTGTGTTCTACTCCTGCTCCTATTTCTTATTTTCCAAAGGGGACAGCATCACAAAGCCAAGGTGGTCAGAAGCTTAACTATCTCAGTTCTAAATCACCCAACTAAACTTAGAGTGGTGGAGAATCAAGACATGGTCGGGAAAAAATATATGGGGTGAATTTTACGGGGATGGGGAGGACATATTGCTCACCCCTTCTCCCCCATTACAAAAGCCGGTTATAAACTGACCACCTGAATAAAAAATGAACGAGCAGATAGTGGGACTTCTGCTCCGCAGTGGATGGAAGTCCCACCCTCCAGAGCTGCCAGCCAATCTGATTGGTCAGCAGCTTTAACAGTCCCAGCACTGCCAGAACTCAGTAGTGAGCACTAATGGGATTGCAAGCAGACCCCGAGAAAAAGAGCAATAAATCCAGGATTAAGGTAAATCCTGGGCTTTTAAAGTGGGAACGAATCGTGCATTCTAGGGGGAGGTGGGCACAAAGGAGGTGTGGTGAGGGGGGGGAGAAAACAGGTTTTGGAGGCCAGGTGGGGAAACAGAAAGGGGGTATCATCTTAGGGAGGAGGGGGTTTGGGTGACCCGATGTACACAGGCCACAACCCCCCCCAAAGGATGCACCCCTCCCTTCCTTCCCATTTTGTCACCTCAGGTGCTGAAAAGGCATTCTCAACTACCTACTCACACCAACCACATTACGGGCACGGGCAGCATCATATTCGGATCAATTGGTTTATTAACAAACTCAATTGCCCGTTAATTATTTTTTTCAAAATGGTGGGCAGGTTGCCGATTTCAGCGCCCACCCACCTACTGTATTATGGGAACCTGGTCGTGGGTGGGCGGGAAGGTGGTGGACTAGCCATCTGTCATATTCATGTGCCCCACCCCTGTCAAAAACAAGCCTGCCAGGGGCTGTAAAATCCCAGCCCATGAAGTTGGCTATCAGATTAAGAGGCAGGGTGTTGCAGGTGATAAGGGAACTGATTATTGGAGTGCACCAGGAACCAGTATTCAGAAAATGGCATCAGCTAATTTACACACACAAATTGAACTTCAATGTTCAATGCAAATTCTTCACATTGAGTAGGGGAAATAACGAGGACCGTTGAATGTGAGGAGTTAGCCATGAACTTACATTATGAATTAGATAAAACATGTAAATTGCTAATCAGTGAGAAATTAAGTGTAATATTGACAGATAACAAAGTACTGTACTTACAAAGGAAAATGAATGTAATGCATGCTGCATGAACGAAATAGTTAAGGCTGAAGTTCAGATATCCAGAAGTACCAGTACACTCATTGCTCAACATATCTAATCACAGCAAAGCAACAAGAAACAATTTGAATATTTAACCATGTTATCAAAACAGTAAAAGTTATAGAAAGTCAGGCTTGGTGTATACTATAGTTGTACCAACTACGACAGTCAGATGTTTTGGTCTCAATGTTAATGATTTCTTTATACAAAAAGAGGAAATGCTGTCAATACTCAGTAGGTCAGGCAGCATCTGTGGTGAGAGAAACTGAAATAATGTTTCAGGTCAATGATGTTTTGGCAGAACTTGCATTCGTTTATATATTGTTATATAGGAAGTTGGCAGCAAAGCTAAATGCTAGTTACTCCCACATAATTAATATTCAGCTCGAAAGACGACATCACTGCAGGCAGAATCAATGGCTTTAGTATTCAGTTGAATAGACAGAGCATTCTTTCCAAGCAAACAAAAATCTTTCATGCTTTATGGCTTATGAAGCCATGAGCCAATTGTGCATTTATTCCACTGTTTTTCCAAAGTATAGATGATGAGGAGCCCACAATCCAGTAAACTACTTAGAGCAAGACGGTTTCTGTTGAATTCCTAGGCTTGCTACATTATCAGATGCTGGGTGTAAATGGGCAAAAAATCATATTTAGGACAGATGTCAGGAAGTCCTTCACACAAAGGACAATCAAAGTAGATTTACTGGGAGGGAAAACTCGGGTAATATAAAAAAAAAACAGATGGAGGCTGTGATGATAAAGGGCTGTCTATTTTTTGGATGGATGCGTTGGTCTGGATGCCCTTCCTGTGAAACCTGTTACCTTGTGAATATTGATGAGTTAAAACTATCAGTGGCAGTTCTGCAGTACAAAAGCAAAATATTGTCGATGCTGAAAATCAAATAGAAACAGAAAATGCTTGAAATACTCAGCAGCTCAAGCGATGTCTATGGACAGGGAAACAGAGTTGACGTTTCAGGTCGGTGACCTTTAGTCAGAACTGGAAAAGTTAGAGATGTAGCAGGTTTCAAGTAAGTATAGAGGCAGGGAAAAGAGAGCAGGAGGAGAACAAAAGGGGAGGTTTGTGAGAGGGCAGAAGACAAGAGAGATTAATGACTATTACAAAAGTATAATAATTTTAATAATATTATTCTGGTTTATTGTAAAGTAGGTTTATGAGTGTGAGTATAGATGGTTTTGAGAGTGTCGATGGTTTTGTCTGTATGATTTCATTACATTGGAGTCAGGTAGACTGCAAACTTGAAATTATCAAAAGAAGCTAGGTATAGAAATGTACTTGAAATGTTAATGAGTAAACATGGATGCTGTCTTAGCATGTAAGGTGTGAAGGAAATTTGCATTTTTAGATAAGTGAAGGAGTTGTTTGTATTTCAAAGGGATGTTAGGATGTTTACAACTAGCTAGATAAGCAAGGTCAAACAGTGTGTTTATTTTTCCCAAAGGTTACTGACAATATTGGCAACATGAAAGTTTTTATATTATGGGAAAATTACATTTCCAACGACATATGGAACAATGGAATTTACAGATAAAGAGAGGGAAACAAATATAAAGGAGAATGAAAGGCTATGTTGGGGGTGTGTGAAACTGCCTTCTAACAGGAGTGTGTGAAACTGCCTTCAGGAAGCCTCCAGCCATTTATGCATAAGTCTGCTGTGTCCAGTAACTAAAGTTGGAGAAAAGCCTTTGGAAATTCCACTATCAAGTGGGTACTGTGGTAACTTGCTGACTTGCTTTTTAAATTTAAAATCTATATTGGACTGTTGTCTTAAAGGGGGGGGTGTAATTGGGAATCAGGTTAATTAGGAATTTTAGGAGTTGTTATAGTATTAAGCAATTGTAGTCTTATGTATGTGCTTGAAATCTTTTCATCTGTTAATAAATGTTTTACTTTAATTTTTAAAAATTTTTAAAGGTCTTAGTGGACTTATTACTTCTGAATTCAGTGCACACACCTTCTCGTAATAAATACAAATTGCAAAATCATTGTGACAGTGTGGCCAAGTTTCCCTTGTGGGTTTGATCTGCCTGGCACACATCATCTGCCACGTCATAACAATGACAAAGAAGAGATAATGGTACAAGACAACTAATGGCGTGAGTAAAGAAACAAAAGACATGTCTAGAGGAGGTATAGCGGAATTATGACTGACAGCTTGCATCTGAAAATAAGTGGGAGCAGAGGTTATGATCTGAAATTGTTTAACTCAATGTCAAATCTGGGCACCTATAAAGTGCCCAATCTAAACACAAGATACTGTTCCTCCAGCTTACATAGAACTACAATGGAGGCGGCCAAGGACAGAGGGGTCAGAGTGGGAGTGGGGCAGAGAATTAAAATGACAAGAGACAAGAGTCTCAGGCTTACATTTGGGGACTGAACAGGGGTATTAAGGCCACTAGACCTTTTGTTTGGTCTTCCCAATGTCGAGGAGAATACAATATCAGCAGTGAATAAAAGTACTAACTTGAAAGAAGTAAATCACTGTTTGACATGAAGGGAATGTTTTGGGCTCTGGGCAGTGAAGGAGGAATTAAATCAGCAGGTGTTGCATCCCTGGTGCTTGTACAGGAAGGTGCTATGGGAAGGGGAGGGCGTGTTGGGTGATTGAGGATTGGAACAGGGTGTCACCAAAGGAGTGGTGGCAATCACAGCGTGGCCCATTTATGTGTACTAGAAGCTAAATATATTAAGACACGGGGCCCTGTTCTCTGCAGATGGAAAGAACATGTACACACATTGCGCCTGTTTCAGCTAAACAAAATAAGTGACAGCCATTCACTGCTTCATTCCCCAGGGCAATGTCTTGACCAATCAGAGTCAAACTGTCTGGTTTAAATTTCAAACAATGCTTGGCAGTTAACTGTCAGTCACCATCAACTGGTGCATTCTCCATGGCAAAGCCTCTACCAAAGTCCACTTGCCAACCAATCAGCACTCTCTTTTCATTTGGTATAAACATGTTGTTTCCCCTGACTTTGGTATTTTCTTGTGAATTGTTCTGATGAGTGTAAGACAAATAAAAAATGCCTCTTATCAGCAATCTTCTGTTAATGCTAATTTACACACAGCATCTGTTAATATAGCAAGCCTAAGAGTTCAACAGTACCTCTTGTTACTCTATGTATTTTACTAAGTACACCATTAGCTCCTCATAATCTCCTACACTTTAGTGAATGGTAAAATAAACACTCTCACCAGGCCATGACTTAATAAAAAAAAAGCAGGACATTTGCATTGGAAGAATGAATCACCTCCATTTCTACAGATTGACTTTGATTTGTGGCATCATTCATTTCTGTGACTTGTGGTTTGATGAATTTTCATTTAACCCTTTCAGATGTCTGCTACTGCACAAGTACAGAAGTAGTTTACAATTACTGCACAGAATTAAACCACGAATATGACTTTAAATCAGCAGGCAGGAAGTTTTCAATGCTGCTGCAATATTGAGAGTGTCCTGTGCTGGCTTTTATGGATCGGTGCCAGCACTGCAGTACCAATGGTTTGAAGAGAACTGGTGAGCCCAAAGGGTAAAATGAAGAGTGTGCGTCTGGACCATGAAACTGGCTTGTGCTACAATCCCTCTGTCAGGAAGAGATATTAATGTATATAATGTTATTGGAAATTATTTTTTTTAAATAGAGGTTTAGTCTATGTGTGTATTAATTAGATTAAAGTCAGCTAGTCTGAGTGTTTTGATGTATAGTAGTTTTGAGGTGTAACCAGTAAGGTAGAGGTACATTTGCATTTTGTTGGATAGGGCATTCAAAAGTGGGAGTGAAATCTTGCACCTAGCTAGGAGACACCAAGCAATGTTTATATTACTAATAAAATTGGTACTATGAAAGGGGTTCAAAGGGTCTGGTGATACAATGAAAATTTTCATTCAAAGGAGAAGGCTGACTATAACAGAAAGGAGTTGTGTGTGTACAGGGCAGAGGCACGTAAGATCTAAGCCTGTAAGCCTATAACTGTCTACAAAGGAACCAAATTGAAAGGAATCTCATTTTGAACTTGTAAGGTGAACGCTGCTTTGCCTGGTGTCTGCATAAAGTCTATGGGTTGTTGTTGCCTTAGTGGAGATTAATTTGGGAATTTGTTAAAAGTTATGATAGTAGTCATTTGTAGCCATGTGTATGTGTTTAGTTTGTTGCAAATTAATAAATGTCTCATTTAGTTTGATATAAAATCTCTCGAGAACTGGTGCTCTTATTCCTGAATTTAGAGCTGCAACTCAAAACATAATAATTGAAAATATAGGTTATGACAGCTGTTTAAAGTTTCCCTCTGGGATTTTAAATAACTCAGCCTTTAACAACTGCTGTGTCATAACACCCTCTGTCAATGTTTCATCTGCAGAAATGCTGCCTTAAAGGTTGATAGATCAGTATTCTCAGAAGGTATCAGGAACCAGTAGAAATAGAGCAGTTTGATACGTTTGATATGTCTAACACAAACAAATAGCTTCAAATTCTTCTCAACAAGGAACTCTGGAGGAGGGAAGAAAAATGCTGTGTACAAACTAATTCCATCTAACAAAATAACAAGCTGCCAATTGGTGTACTTCTCATGTGTTGGACATTTTTTGTCCCCCACACAGGTACATTAAGTACATTTTCTGGAGTCCAGCCCTAGGCAGTATGGCTCCCTTAAAACTGAATTTTCAAGCATTGTTTGGAGCTTGTCCAACAGAGTTTGTCCTCTCCTTTCTTCAGTGCCTCTGTTCCTCAGATCCTTTCCTTTCACATGGTGGAATTGAAAGGGGGCAGAGGGGAGAGAAAGGGCAATGTGAATGTAACTACAAGATGGTAGGTGGCTAAATCCCTTCTGCTTGAAAATACCAATACCATTTCAACTTCATCTGCAACACATCAACTGGAATACCACAGAGGAACTGCACAACAGACTTAAATCCAGCTTAGTGCTAAGTGTTAAAATGAAGCCATTTTCAGACACAGGGGTTGCAACAATTGAGAAATATTTCAATACAAATAAAGTTTAGTTAGACGTATAGATATCTGACATCAAAGAGAGAAAAAAGTCTTGGAATTAAGAGGGGTTATGTTCAGCACTAACAGTGGAACTGCTATGCCTTCTCTAAAGCACCATTGAACTGTGAGACAAACTGTGATCTGTGGGAAGATGGAAGTGCAATTGTTCCAGAGGACAGGCTACAGTAATTTGGAGAATGGACCATAAACATATGCTGATATATATTTTCTCATTAGCTTCTCAATGATCCTTTTTGATGTACAGACTCTCAAATAGTTCATAATGTTACAATTATGAGATTTATAAGATTGTAATGTTTTGGATTTGTATCTTTTATTTAAGGTAAAATGAAGAGGGCCATGTGACCTGTTCTGAAGACTGCCCAACAGCAAGCATGGGTGGTTTTATTGGTAGAGATTAAAGGGGGCCCAGACTCTTTTATTAGGAAGAAGGTGCAAGCTGTTTACACTTGGGGACACTGGCAGCAGCCTGTGTACTAATGGTGGATAAACTGTGAGTCTCCAAAGTACCAGAAAAGTGTTGAGAATGCCAGCTTGGAAACAATTGTGCTTTAAACTGTCAATTTGCTTCTAAGGTAAAAGAGAGCTGGGGTCTCAAGGATAGCTAATCAGCATTTCTACCTGGACACAAGGCCCGTATGATTCATATTGCCACATAGATGGGCTTTGAGAGGGAAAGGTCTAATATACACTTGAAAACTCACAGATAAGTTTAGTCTGCCAGGATCCAGCAGGGGCAGAAGGGCTTTAGACAGAAAGATGTTGTGGTTCACCATGCAGGAATGCAGGTAGGACTCACATTCTGACTGAAAAGATCAAATTCATGAGGGTTTAAAACAAGGCTGGAAGATTCGCCTAGCTTGCGCTAGAGGAAGAATCTCTGGAGAAAAACGTCACGGTGAAGTACAGTTCTGACATTAAAAATTACAAGGCTGAGAAAGGAAAAGAGCAAAAGTAAACCCTCAGGAACTAAGAATCATCTTGGACTGGATCTGAGATAATGTGTACTTAAAGGATGGTGCAAAGTATATCTGTGAAGTGTGTTTGGTTTTACTGGAAGAAAAAGGGGAATGTTCTGTTTTGTGGTTTAAAGTATAAGCTGGCTACAAAGATAGTGTTTAGTAAGTTTGTGCTTTTAGTCTTTTGTTACAGTAAATGTCTTAAAACATGAAATCTTACCACATCATCCTTTCAGCTTTTAACTGAAAGTTCAAGTTTCTTTTTAAAAGTTATCGGGCTCTACGGAGATCATCACAATTAAGATTGGACATTTCCATTTCTGGATTTGCTGTTGTTTTTACATGAAGTTCAACTCTGCTGGTAAAAGTCATGAAATGATGAATATTTGCTAAAACTCAGCGAGGCCACAAAACTGTCATTGCTTCCGCAAGCAGGAAACTTAATGTATGGTCAGATTGGATTTGAGCTATTTTGGTCAAATACAAATATAATAGATAGGACTGACTATAATCTTGTTTATATTCCAGTAATTCTAGGTTGTACTGTTGACATCCAGACAGCTGTAGTCTGGCTATTGACCTTTGGTATTGTGCTGACCCAACATCTTTACTGTAGATATCGTCACAGATATAACACCCTCAGTTAGGTATTTCAGAAGGTGAAAATAATCTGTTTGGATGGCAAAGATTTGTTTTGCCCAAGGTATGGAGACCGTATCCTCTTAGAGATCTGTGAAAGTAAGGCATGATGCCACTGATGTACAGTAAGTAGTTGGACCTCAACCAGTCTAAGCATTGGCAAAAGTTGAACATTATAAAAATACGTTTAAAAAAGGTTAGCCTGAATCGCAAGGAATTGTATTTTAGCATAACAGAATTAACAAGCACTGCACACTCAGATTACTGAGTCCCTTAAGTATATTTTAAACCATTTTTATTAGGATGCTAGTACTTCCTTATTTTAGCATTTTTGTCGAGCACACAACTAGTCACAACAGCACAAGACGAAGTAATAACTTGCATTGATATACAGTAGTGCTTTCAACATAATAAAACATCCCAAAGTGCATCATGGAGGTATCATTAAACAAAACATGACTCCAAGCCTCATGAGGAGGTTTCAGAATAGATAACCACAAGGTTGGTCAAATAGGTCAGTTTTCGGGAGTGCCTTAAAGGAGGAAAGAAAGGTGGAGATGCGGAGAGATGTAGGGAGGATATTTCAGAGCTTAGGTCCTTGGCAGCTGAAGGCACAGCTGCCAATGGCAGAGAGATTAAAATTGGGGATGCTCAAGAAGCTGGTTTTAGAGAAGCACAGATATCTTGGAGGGCTGTGGGCTGGAGGAGATTACTGAATTAGGAAGCGATGAGGACATGGAGAGATTTGAAAAGATGATTGAAAATTTTAGAAAACGAGCCTTTATTTAACCAGGAGCCAGTGCATGTTAGTGAGTACAAGGGTGGTAGGTGATGGGAACTTGAGAGAGTTAGGACACGGGCAGCAGAGCTTTGGATGACACCATGTTTATGAGGGTAGAATGTGGGAGGCCAGCCAGGAGAGCATTTGAATCATCATGAGGGTTTCAACAGCAGAAGGGCTGAAGTAGTGGAGAAGACGGGCGATGTTACAGAGGTGGAAATAGGTAGTCTTAGTAATAGTGCCAATAAGTGGTTCAAAGCTCATCTCAGGGTCAAATATGACACCGCGGTTGTGAACAGTCTGGTTAAGACTCATACAGTTGACGGGGAGAGGGATGGAACTGGTGGTGAGGGAGTGCAGTCTGCAGCGAGTAGGAAGATAAAGGCTTCGGTCTTCCCAATATTTAATTCATGAGGAAGGCCATTTGGCCCATCTTCACCCATCCATTCAGAATGAAAGACCTGGTAGCCTCCACCCGCCTCAGACCATTTAAGAACAGTCACATAATTGTGCAGACACAAAGTACAATCTTGTAGCATATACAATGAATGTCACAGTGGCAGTGCTGTTCTCATCACCAAACCGTACTTTGACCTGTTCCCTTACTACACTGGCACTTTCTCTTCCTTTGAGCGCCTCATATTGTTCCACCTCTTTAACCTCTCACTTAAAATCTACACTCTACTACTCACCCTAGTACCATGCCAGTTTTCTCACTGAGATATCTTCACTGCTTTCCTCCTTCAGCACCGAGCAATTTCTCAGCCTCGATAATTTCAACCTCCATCTCAATTCTACATGCTCTCTCTTTTGAGTTCACTGCCCTCCTTACCTCTCTTAATCTCTCCCTACATGTACATTCCCCAATCCATATTCACAACCTTTCCATCTGACGTGACCTTGCTATTCCCATTCTATCAATCTCAGGTACGCTCATCTATTCTTCTTATCCTAGCCAATGCCCCTAGATGGCCCTCATTTCTGCTTCCTTATGTCCAAAGGGCACAGATTCGAAAGGATACAGTGGAAAACCAGATTAACCATTCACCATCATATCTGGCTGGAGCACGTAAATCATTACTGGGTCCTGCTCTCATCAGCAAAACCAGCTCATTTTTCCAGAATCATCCTGCAAGGCACAGATAACTACCAGCTTCTTTTCTTGACAGAAAACTGTCTTCTTAAACCCATCCCCCCCAGCTCCTCCAACCTCACTCTTAACATGTCCGAGGAGCTCATGGATTTCTTTGTCACCAAGACTGAGACCATTCAAACCGTTACCTTTACTACTCCTCCCTTCCACTAAAACAATTGGACCAAACTTCCCCGAAAGCTGCTCCCTGCCCTCGTCGCGAATTGCAGCTTTCCTGCATTTCTTTCCTCATGCCCCATATCTGCTCATCTTGCCATGAGGCCCATCTCCTGCTCCCTCAACCTTATTCTCACTAGGGTGTGAAAAAGACAAGCTATCCCTGTTCCCGCCCTCCTCGTGTTTGACACCGTTCACCACACCATTCTCCTCTAACACCTCTCCACGGTCATCCAATTGGACTGCACTCACCTTGTTCATTCTCAAGTATCTAATCATAGAGAATCACCTGCAATGGCTTCTCTTCCTGCTCCTGCACTGTTACCTCTGGTATTCCCCAAGGATCTATCCTTGGCACACTTCTATTGCTCATCTACATGTTGCCCCTTGGTGATATCATCGAAAACTGCTTGTACTGCATGAGCAGAAATTTCTTCCAACTAAATACTGACAAACCCATTGTCTTCAATCCTCACCACAAACTCCATTCCTTAGCTACTGATTCCAGCCCTCTCCCTGGAAACTGAGACTAAACCAGACTGTTCACCACCTCAGTGTCATACGTGACCCTGAGATGAAATTGCAACCACATATTCACATCATCAACAAGACAACTTATTTTCCCCTCTGTAACATCATCCAACTCCATCCTGTCTCAGCTCATATGATGCTGAAACGCTCATTCTTGCCTTTGGTACATCTAGACTTGACAATTCCAATGCACTCCTCGCTGGCATCCCACATTCATGGTCTATAAATCTGAGGTAATCCAAAACTCCACTGCCCATGTCTTAACTCGCACCAAGTTCTGTTCACTCAGCACCTTGGTGTTTGCTGATCTATGTTTGGTTCCTACTTAAACAATGCCTCAAGTTTAAAATTCTCATCCTGTTTTCAAGTCCCATCATTGCCTTGCCCCTTCCTATCTATAATCTCCTCCAACCCCACTACCCTCCAAGATGCCTGCGCTCCTCTAATTCTAGCCTTTTGTACATTCCCAATCAAAATTGCCCAGCCACCGGTGGCTACACCTTCAGCTGCCTCCTGGGCCCCACGCTTTGGAATTCCCCCCAACCCCCCACCCCCCCACCTCTCTTCCTTTAAGATGCTCCTTAAAACATACATCTTTGACCAAGCTTTTTGTTATTGACTCTAACATCTCCTTACGTGCCTTGGTGTCAAATCTTGTTTTATAATGCCCCTGTGAAACGTCTTGGGATGTTTTATGTTCAAGGCCCTTTCCAAATACAAGTTGTTGTTGTAATTCACACATGGCATCATGTAATCAGCAGTATCTATTTAAAAATAAATTTTCAAACTAAAAAGATAGAAACCAAAGATGACAAAAGAACACTTGAGTTAATTAACATTTGTGATGACTGAGTGAATAAATGCCCCATAGTGTAGTATGTAACTCAGCAAGGTACCTGGTTTACTCTTTGGTGTCTGCTGAGCTAAAGATGCCTATGGTACTCTTCTGCAATGTGAGTCAGAGTGCAGGAGAGATGCAGAGACAAAGGAAGAAAATTTTATTAAAAATTAAAGGGAGACCTGTACTGGCAAAATTACTACAAAAACATTTGGTTATCCGTAGTATCATTCTGAGTTACTGTTCTCCTTTTAGGCTTCTCTAGAGACTGGCATTAAAATCTATAACAAAAATGAACTGCACTTGTTTCCAGGTGGTTGATGGCAAATAGTGGTGACGTGAGAGTCTTTGCTTCCCGGCATCCTCACTGGCCCTCGCTGAAAAATGGGAGGAAAGTACCATGCCATGAACCTTGACTGAGAATCCTACTCAACAGATAATTACACAGGGGCAATTTTCACCTTCAGTGGTCCAAATAAAAATTGGGCCTGTTACCAAACAGGCTGCAACCAAGCAGTGAAAGGTGAAAATTATATCCCTGATCTTAGACACTGTAAATATGTTAAAATAGCTTCAAAATACATTGAAAAATATGAACTTATAACCACGTTACATTGCACAAAAAAATAGATCAAGTCACACAGGGGCTTCTCCTTCCTTTTGGCACACCACTGATTGCATTTTATAACAAGTGCCATGCCTGGAAGCAGCAGATCTCTCCGTTCCACTGGTTAAACTCACTGAAAAAGATTATCGTCAAAAATACTGCTGCTCCAAATTACCTTTAAATAATTCCATACATAAACAGTCAAGTTCTGCTTCTATCACGTGCATTATTTTGGGTTTTGTGATCACCTTGTTTGATTCAGTACATCTTAAAACAAATACAGTTGCTGAATTGTGTTTTCTTTTAAATTGTGCATGCATCACCAGTTTGAGCTGTCATTGCTCTGATTTTAATGAAGGTGAACGCTCTAAAAAAGCACCTCAGTAAATGATTAGAATTGATCAAAGCATATATACTGAAATTGCACGCAGAAGTGTTGAACAGTCCTACAGAAGCAGTTTTGCGTGCATCCATCATGTGCAGGACTCAGAAACGTCAAGTTGCCTGCCAAGCACCTTTCCACTGATCCGTTCCACATCGGCAATGCTTAGGCTGTAACAACACTGCTCAGCAGAGCAGAACCATCAGATAGATATAAAACAGAAAAAAATACTTTGCTTCTCTCCCATCAAACTGAGAATAACCTAGGCTTATGATGAAAGCTCAGAAGGCAATTAGTAACTCAACCAAATAGATGACAGAACAAAAACAGAAATACCTGGAAAAACTCAGCAGGTCTGGCAGCATCGGCGGAGAGGAACAAGCAGAAGAAGAAGTTCTTATTCTTCTCCGCCGATGCTGCCAGACCTGCTGAGTTTTTCCCGGTATTTCTGTTTTTGTTTTGGATTTCCAGCATCCGCAGTTTTTTGTTTTTATATTTTTGTTTTTATCAAATAGATGCCAGTCCAGCTTCTGGCTAAATGAGCTGGTTTTTATTTTGGAAAAAAAAAAGTTAACATTTCACAACCTAAAAAGGTATCAAGAGGTATAGAGCAAAGGTGGGTAAATAGAATTGGGATCCAGCTCTGCCACAATCTAATTAAATAGCATAAATGGCTTGAGGGGCTGAATGGCCCATAGCTATTCCTACGATTATTGAAAGGATTTCCTTGCATTGATTTTTAACTTACAAGTTGCTGGCTCTCTTCCTCTCCTAAAAGCATCAAATCATGCTGAGAGCCAGTTTAATTCTCAGCAGCACTCTGGTGCCACACTCACACGGCCACTCATCATGTGTAAAACCAGGCAATGATGTAGGTAAATAATTCAACTTTAGGTTACTTCACTGCTGACTTAACATGCACAATTCCAATGGAGGCATCAGATAGCAATCAGAATGGAAAACTGGAGTGATCTTCCCATCCAAATAAGATTTGGCCCAGGAGTGAACAAACTGCTGCCCAGGATCTAATGCAGCAGAGTAAAGCTGTAAAGTAAACGTGCACGTCAATCCAATCCAGAGGCCCAGTGACTAGTAGCAGCCTGTGGGGGATGAGCATGGTGGAATGAAACAGGTTGAAACAGGTATTCTTAAATTAGAGGATATTGAAAAAGATTTGAGTGAGAAACCACAACTAAGGCATACAGTGTAGTCCAGCAGAGCAGTGCAGCTCAGAAGGGGTTGTTTTATGAGGAAAGATGGAGTAGTTTGGGCCTGTACTTATTGGAGTTTAGGAAATGAGATGTGAAGTGAACTTATTGAAATGTACAAGCTTCTGAGGGGGCTTGACAGGACAGATGCTGAGAGGATGTTTCCCCACCTGATGGAACCTAAAACTAGGAGGCACATTTTCAAAATAGGGGGGTCTCCCATTTAAGATGGAGAAAAGGAGGAATTTCTTCTCCCTAATAGTCCTTAGTGTTTGGAATTCTCTAACCCAAAGAGCAATGGAGTCTGAATCGTTGAATATATTCAAGGCTGAGTTAGGCAGATTTTTGATCTACTAGGGCGTCTACTAGGGGGCAGGCAGGAAAGTAAAGTTAAAGCTACAATCAGATCAGCCATGATCTTACTGAATGGCAGAGCTGGCTTGATGGGCTGAATGGCCTACTTCTGCTCCTGTTTCTTGTGTACTTGAGCTCTGATGGCAGAGATGTCTTGGAAACCCAGTGTGAGGAGAAGGTCAGCTGTTAGAAACAGTGACCAGGTAAAAATACAAAGTTGTGGAATGAGCAGTGTGATCTGTTTAGTAGCTTTAACTTATATCATAAAATTGCAGACTGAATTAAAATATACCTACTATTCAGAGCAGAGTCTTAAGTTGTCCAGGAAAGGATATTGCTGAAGCCAGGTTAGTGTAAAGGATAGCTATGAATGGAGTTGTAAAAGAGAGAGATTTTCAGTAGAGAGGTGCCAGCCTAGAAGACACTTTGTAATTCCAGGGTATGAAGCAATCTATATGAATGAAATGATAGCAATGTATTGTTCGCAAACATTACACTATTGTAAGTCGGTCAATAGATGCTGGGAACAAATTAAAATACCCTACCTGATGACATTAAAAAGCTTCAAATCAAGTTTAAAACTTCAACATCAAAGGTTTTTTGATGCTATCAAAATTTGATCTTGCACATAATTTCAAGTTAAACCAGAACTTCAGAATGAACAGTCACAGGTACTAGTTGGTAAATTCATAACTGATGTCAGGGGACATTTCTTCACACAAAGCCTGCATGGTCCTCTAAGTAAGATAGTGGAGTCAAAAGCTCTGTAATCAGCCAGGTACATTCAATACCAATGGTGTGGGATTGGAAGTGTTAATAGAAGAATGGATTGTCTCCCTAATATGTATTTATTTTGCTGTTTCCCCAATCTAATGGAATTTTTTTTAAAAAATGAACCTTTCTCTTGAAATAGAAATTTGACTCTTGGTTTCAGACACCAACTTCTTTCTTTAATTTAAATTTATATTTTTTTTCTCTGTTCCAAGATTCTGACTGTTATTGAAGAGATCTACCCTAATAGGTTTAAGAATCCTTCTATTTTCCACTTGTAGCTTCAGTCATCCCATTCTGAAATTAAAGATCCCAAAAGAAAACTCAGCAGCTTCCCAAACAGTTCTGTGGGTTGAGTCATTGAGCAGCTAAGTCAAACAGAAGAGAAAGTATCAGATCAGATCCCTGATGCGTGTCAAATTAGTTAATCAGGAGGAGTATTATGGATGCTATAATTAGGTTTACTAACCCAGGATTAAAGAAAGAAAATAAAGCTGCATTTCACATTCCTGGTAGCATATGCAGACACCAGAGGAAAAATTTTGACCCCGTTGGTGGGGAAGTGTGGGAGCGGGCGTGCCTCTGATCGGCGCCCCTCATGGGCAGGCCAACTAAGGCCCACCCAGCGTGACCTCCGCCAGGAAGCGCTATGCGCTCCCTGTGCGGGCGGGGAGGGGGGTGGGGGGGGTCCTTCAGCCGGGAGTGCGCTCTTTCGCACATGCGCATGAAAGAGCGCACAGATCTCCCTGAGGCTAAGTGCTGCCTCAGGGAGATTGGCTCGGGATTAAAATTTTTTAAATGATAAAAGAATTTCCCTGACATGTTCCCTCATGTGACACTGTCACATGAGTTGGGACATGTCCACAACTTCTATTGAAAGATTTGATAAAAATTTAAATACCCTCATGAAACCTCATCCCGCCCATGGATGAGGTTTCATGCTTTTTCCAAAGCCCACCAGGGCTCCCGGCCTGCTCGCCAACCTTAAAGTTAGACAGGCAGGTCTATTAATTACCTTAATTAGTTTTTCAATGGCCTCAATAGGCCGTTGACAGGTCGGCGGGCACGCAGCTGACTTGGCTTCACCCCCGCCTACCTGAAAACGGAAATGATGCGGGGTGACGTCAGGAGTTCCACCCAACATCATCCCACATCATTTTATGCGTCGGCGAGCAGGCCCCGCCCCCCCGCTTGCTGACCAGAGAATCCTGCCCCAGGTGATGACAAAGTCAGACTTAACTGTTGCCACCTACAGAATAAGTTTGCTGACCGATGACTAGAGAGACTGAGCAAGGTGTCTGAGGCACCTATGGAATCATATCATAACAAGGAGTCAATATCTTCAAGAGAGGAGAGAAGTTAACAGTAGATGTGGCAAGAAAAAAAAAGCCCTCATTCAATGATCCCCTGTCTCAGTCCTGAGTTTCCATGATAATTATAGATAGATGCATAGTGGGGAAGGTCACTATGGAAGATCTGTAGATTTCACTACTAAATCTAAATTCTTTAGAATATAATCTGCATATATTCCATGATATACCATTTGAAACTTCACAGTATGAGCCATTAATTAATGTTTTTTATTCACTCCTGGGATGTGGGCATTGCATGCAAGGACAGCACTTATACCAACCCTTCAGAAGGTGGTGGTGAGCTACCTTATTGGATTGCTGTGGTCGTGGAGTGTAGCTACTCCCATCCTGCTGTTAGGGAGGGAGTCTCAGAATTTTGAACCAGTAAAGATGAAGAAACAGTGATTTATTTCCAAGTCAGATGGTGTGTGACTTGGAGGGGAACTTGCAGGTGGTGGTGTTCCCATGCTTCTACTACTTTTATTCTTCTAGGTAGAAGAGATCACAGGTTTGGGAGGTGCTGCGAAAGAACCCTTGTTGAGCCGTTGCTGTGCAGCTTGTAAGATGGCATATACCTCTCTCACTGTGTGTCGGCGATGGAAGGAATGAACGTTTAAGATGGTGGATAGGATGCCAGTCAACAGGCTACTTTGTCCAGGATGGTATCAAGCTCGTTAAGTATTTTGGAGTTGCACTCATACAATTGGTGGCGGGTATTCCATCACATCCCTGACTTGTGCCCTGTAGATGGTGGACAGGCTTTTGGGGAGTCAGGAGGTGAGCTACTTGCTGCAGGATACCCAGCTCCTGATCTGTTCTTGCAGCAATGTCCTGGAGCTAAGATGATTTGCCTTGCGCAACCACAACCATCTTCCTTTGTGCTTGGTAAAACTCCAGACAGTGGAGAGACACCCCATCCCCCCCAATTCCCATTGAGTCTAGTTTTGCCAGGGCTCCTTGATGCCACACTCAAATGCTGCCTTGATGTCATGAGCAGTCACTATCACCTCATACCTCTGGAATTCAGTTATTTTGTCCATGTTTGGACCAAGGCTGTAATGAGGTCTGGAGTCAAGTGTTCCTGGCAGAAAAAAAAAGATCATTGGTGTGCAGGTTATTGGTGGGTAAGTGTTGCTCAATAACATTGTCAATGACCCCTTCCATCACTTTGCTGATAATTGCAAATAGGCCGATGGGGTGGTTATTGGCTGGATTGGATTTGTCCTACTTTGTGTAGACAGGGCATACTTGGGCAATTTTCCACATTGTCAGTTGCCAGTATTGTAGCTGTATTTGGAGCTGTCTGGCTACAGACACAGCTAGTTGTCATGGCCCATAGCCTTTGCTGCATCCAGCGTGCTCAGCTGTTTTGTGACATCACGTGAAGTGAATTGAATTGGCTGAAAACCAACATCTGTGATGGGAGGACCTCAGGAGGCCAAGATGGATCACCCTCCTGGTGTTTTCCAGTCGAAGATGGTTGCAAAAGCGTCAGCCTTGTCCTTTGTCCTCACACGCTGGGCTCTGTTATCATTGAGGAACGTGTGAAATTTGAGAAAATGCTTTGACTTATATCTCCATTCACCTCTCATACATTGGCATTAAATGAATTGGAAACAAAAAGGGAAAGTACAAGCATTGGGCATTGTACTGTTTTGCTGATTATTTTTTGATTTAAACTCAGCTTTTGCAACATCATACACCTTTACTTAGAGGCCACAATTCCTCAATTATTGGCAGAAATAATATTACAGACATGACGACTGTGTGAACTCAGTGCTGATAATCTTTTGAAACTGCAACTCTTGTAGCTGACAGTAGTTTCAAATCATTACGGAACATTGGACAACAGCGTTACAGCACTTCCCCATAGTGACAAAATAAATTGCTTGTACAATGACCATCTCAGACATCAGAAGAGAGCTATGAACCAATTGATATCCCATACAATAAAAATAAAATATCAAAATGCTGCAATTTCATAAAATAATAAAGGTAGTCTTGCATCTCTAGTGGTGGAACTATCAGCCCAGAGGACGAGGAAATCACATACCAGACTTGATTAGCATTCAAGTTCACCAGCTGTCATTGAGAAAGTTTTGCCAAGGGTCAGCAAGGCCACTGAATGAAATACTATGTAGGATCAGAGAGCTCTATCCCAATGGGGATGGAAGGAGGAACTGACAGGCTTAGTCTAGCCTTGTGAAGCTAAACCTCCTGTCAACCAGACACAAAAGGGGAAAAGGGAAGGGCAGCTGTTGGCAGTCATGGAGAAGTTAACTTCCAACACCATCCCAGCTCACTGGCTGAGGGAGTAAGGAAAAAAAGAAAATATTAGATGTGAGAATTAGGTGACTAATGAATTTCATATAGCTTTAGTTGATCACCACAGTTCACACTGCACACCAGTCATTCCTGGGTGATGTACTTTTGGAGTTCTTTAAAACTATGAGCAAGGAGGTACTTTTCCTGGGGAATACGGAATGTTGTATTGCAACCACTTATTTCAATTTTATGAACGCTATTGTTTTGTTCAAAACAATAGGCTCTGTGGCTGAGCTACACAGCTTTCAAGAGAGACATGACGGCCTCAGCATAGCTTTCAAAAATCCAAATGATCTGGTGTCCCTGAAACTTTGGATAACCTACAAGTTATATAAGAAAATCTACTATAATAAATGCATTATATTTTACTGCATTATTGATAAGGTACACTCATCTTCAGAATTGTGTGCTCTCAATGGCTCCACCAAACATTTCAAAATGGATAAAAGCAAAATACTGTGGATGCTGGAAATCTGAAACAAAAACAGAAAATGCTGGAAAAACTCAGCAGGTCCAGCAGCACCTGTGGAGAGAGAAACAGAGTTAACGTTTGAAGTCCATAAGGGTCATACAGACTCAAAACGTTAACTCTGTTTCTCTCTCCACAGATGCTGCTGGACCTGCTGAGCTTTTCCAGCATTTTCTGTTTTTACTTCAAAATGGATTTTGGACTTGAACAAAGCAAGAATTAGTTTTCTTGAACTCATGAGCTGGAAATGCAACGTCTCAGCAGGAATAGTCTAAATATCCCCTTCAGCCTGCATGACAAGTCAAAAAGTGCACAAGTGATAGACTCTGCTGGGCAATACTGGAGCCTCACTGCTGTCATGACTGCATGGAGAACCTTCATTCATATATTATTGAAAGAAAGCTATTTAGTCATTTAGTTTTAAGATGGATTAAGATGGAATGGTGGATCTTATTTTTGTACAAGTCAGTGTCAGCCATTAATCATTTATTATTACGGTCCATTCAGTAGAGACTTTTTTCTTCTTATTAAAGTAAATAGAACTGGTGCTCTCAGCTGCTTAAACTAAAGGTGAAAGAGCACTTTCTCTAAACAATCTGAAGCATATTAATCAAGATATCTACTGGAAATTATTACATTTATTAGACAGCAAAACTAAAACATTCACTGGCATAGATTTAAATAGGTTAGCAATCAATGGGTGTTTAATAAAGTATCCTTCACAAAAAGAATATCCTTGTTAACCATACATACCACTTGTCAGGTAACCTGTATGGTTCTGTTAAGCATTCCAACATAGTGTTTCAACTTTAAAATGTTAACATACAATATATGACCCCCTAACTTCCTCAAATGATTTCATTATGCACACACTATTAGGTCATAAACTGTTTACTGGGTGTTTAATGATGATCTGCACATGAACATAAATGTCTATGCAGAAAAAGGGGTCAACTGCTAGTGCACACTTTTTTTCTCCCATTTTTCTCCCAATTTTCTCCATCCCAGTCCTGAAGACTTCTGCTAGGTGTGGTTCCATGGTCACTCTACAAAGATCATCCAAATTACAATTCTTCATCAGTGAACTTAGACAACAGAGTGAACATGTGATGCGAGAATGCTGAGGACAGCAGGCATGTAGCCACATCTAATCCTTAACAGCAATGCCTAATCCACACATGGGCACTTTGCAGCAGGGTTACTGAATAGCAGTCAAGGTCAGAAGCCCTGGATGTTTTTCCCTCCCAAGCCACAGGACAGTGATGCTGTTCTCATCATCCCAAATGAAGATCAGATAAATTAATCATCAACCGCAGGTCAAACTTGGGACCTTCTAATTTAAATGATTCAGTACAGGAGTGGAATTATCCAGTGAACCATTGTGCAGTTTATCTGAAGTTATTACTGAAAACTTGCCAAATTACAGAGGGGCTGGAAGGAAGTATGTGTGTTGGAGGGAACTGGGGAACCAAAATAAAAAAGAGTTCGAAGCTAAAGAAAACTTCATGTATTCTCATTAATACTCAATTTGAAACCATCACTAATAAGATATTCACTAATAGCATAAAACTTTTTAAGCCTGAAAGATCAAATGTATGGAGGAATGCTTTCTCTATTCTGTTTTGATTACTTATTGCAAACTCTATGCAAATGATCAGCCTACATTGCTATGGAGCTATCATTCTTATTCTACACTGATTAGGTTAATGGTAATAGCTATTATTAAAATCATCCCTAAAGAAAACAGCACTCATTTTCTCTTATCAGTCTTTCCTAAAAC
The DNA here is from genome assembly GCF_964194155.1 of Cetorhinus maximus. Classification (NCBI taxonomy): domain Eukaryota; kingdom Metazoa; phylum Chordata; class Chondrichthyes; order Lamniformes; family Cetorhinidae; genus Cetorhinus; species Cetorhinus maximus. Next base: position 96,386,904 of record NC_135887.1, read on the forward strand.
CTCAAGTAAACGGGAGCTCAATTATGATTCTGCCTTACTGCACTATAATCTGTTCACAGAATTTCAAGACATCAAACTATTTCTAATTAATTTCTACATAATCTATCCTCATTAATGTCAAAATAGGCCTGTTTCAATGTCATTTATTAAAGATATTTCTATTGGAGTTATTAACTACCTCAAAAGCTCATTTATAATGGCATTCTGCTAAAACACGACAAAGCATCTCAGTTTGTCACAATTAACCTAAGGTTTAAAAGCTGATTGTTGCTGTTAAGGAAGCTGGGAAAAAAGACACCTCTAATGACTTCAACCAATTTGAGATGTTACCGTTAGAGGTAACATTTATCTAAAATATTGCTGACATGGGAGGCTATCAGGCTCTTTACAGTATTTACAGTAAAATGTTTTGATACAAAGATACTGGTTAAATTATTTTAAAATGCTACAGATAAAAATGTACCTGAAATCAGGCAGTGCCAATGGTATTGAAATAAGACAGTCCGTTAGTAAATATGAATGTCCATTTCCAAGCAAGAAATTGTTAACATTGCTTAATTAATGTTTGTGTAACTAACTGTTTTAATAATTAGAGGAAGACAGTAAGTTGCAGTACATCAGCCATCTTTTCCATGTAAAGAATTACCAAAAGGCAAAAACATATCAAAGTGTTATGTCAATTAGTCAAGTGCAGAGTGACATATTCACTTATCATGCACTTGGCTAGTGAATTGGACAGATTAATGTGCCATCGTACTTTGGGTGCAGTTCTCAGGAGGCACCACCTTCACCTTTTTTTGCCTGGGGAGCTGGAACAGCCAGAGTGTGCATCATTTCTATCCTAATTATGTCACGCATAATTGATGCACTGATGGGGTTTGATGTGCTATACATCATTGCACTGGGCATGTGCCAAAAAAAGATATTTTTGACAAACATGCTTTTAGAAAGAAGGTGCTCATTTAAATAGAAAGAAGTTAAAATAAAGGATATAAATAACACAGACTTTCATCTATGTTTCAAGAAAAAAATTACCAAAAATCAGCATGATAATTATATAATAAATAAATTTAAAGAATGGTTCACATGCATCCAAAAAGGATTAAAACCATTCAATTCCCCCTGTAGTGGCTGGACTATTTTGCCGTGTTTTGAGAGAAGTAAATGTCACTTCTGCTTGATGCAAGAAATGCTACCAGCAAATTGCACTTTTCAATTAATGTCACCAAGAAATAACCACTCCACAACAGTCTTGTTTAACGATAATTAAGTTTGTAATATCTTCAGTTTTTGATGTGGCTTAACAGCTTGTGTATTAAATAAATCAATCATTTTGAAAACCTATCTGTAATGCATGCATCAATTTAGCCTATTTTTACTATTCTTGGGCATGTATGGTGGAGGTCAGTTAGCTCAGTTGGCTAGATGACTAGTGTGTGGTGTAATTATGTCAATGGTATGGGTTCAATCCCTTTACCAGCTGTGGTAGTTCATTGAAGCCTGCCTCCTTGCCGTGCTCCAAGCTGGATGTGGAGTGATGCCCCTCAAGCTATATAACCAATTGTCTCTCTAACTACGGCTAATTACCCAGGCTTGTATAATCCATTTAAGCAGTCAGTACTGGCACCAGCTTTTAGAATAGTGTTAGTGTGGATGACACTGTTATATTGCCCCAGTCACACTGCGCTTTAGTTATAGGACAGGGTTCCTTGCATATACACTTAAAAGTACGCTCAGAACTCTGGTTACAAGCCTGTGAAATATTTATGACATTATATCTTCCCTGCTGCCCTGTTTTCTAACATCAGAAGCTCATGATTTGATGAGGCCGGATGCCAGGACTCTTAACACTTCAATTTTGAAATTTTAAAAATTGGCTCAACAGAGGTTGCAGTTATATTCCATCAATGCAAAGTTGAGGAAAAATTTGTGCCTCAAGCTGGTGTTGCATCCTTTGCCAACCAAAACCTGATGGAAGATCACCAACCTGAAACATGAACTGTATCTTGCTCTCTCCACAGACGCTGCCTGACTGAGTGTTTCCCGCATTTTCTGTTTTTATTTCACATTTCCAGCATCTGCAATATTTTGCCTTTTTGTTTTATTCACAATCATCTCAGCTCCTGGACATCACTGCAGGAGTCCCTCAGGTCCCTTGGCCCAACCATCTTCAGCTGCTTCATCAATGACCTTCCATCCATCATGAGGTCAGAAGCGAGGGTATTCGCTGATGATTGCACAATGCTCAGCACCATTCACGACTCTACAGGTACTGAAGCGGTACTGAAGAAATGCAAACGTAGTTCCATTGTTTAAAAAGGGATCAAAGAAAATGCCAAACAATTATAGGCCAGTTAGTCTTACATCGGTGGTGAGCAAATTAGCAGAATCAATCCTGAGAGATAGGATTAACTGTCATGTGGAAAGGCATGGACTAGTCTGGGATGGTCAGCATGGATTTGTTAAAGGAAGGTCTTGCCTCACAAATTTGATTGAATTATTTGAGGAAGTGACAAGAAGGGTTGATGAAGGTAGTGCAGTGGATGTTGTGTACATGGATTTTAGCAAGGCATTTGACAAGTTCCCACATGGCAGATTGGTCAGGAAAGTAAAAGCCCATGGGATTCAGGGTAATGTGGCAAACTGGATAAAAGGTTGGCATTGTAACAGGAAACAAAGGGTAATGGTCGATGGATGCCCTTGTGAATGGAAAGTTGTCTCAAGTGGTGTTCCACAGGGCTTGGTGTTGGAACCCTTGCTGTTTGTGTTATATATTAACGATTTGGACGTGAACATGGGGGGCATGATTGGGAAATTTGCAGATGACACAAAGATTGGCCGAGTAGTGGATAGCGTAGAGGATAGCCATAATCTCCAAAACGATATAGATGGGTTGGTGGAGTGGGCGGTAAAGTGGCAGATAGATTTTAACATAGAGAAGTGTGAGGACATATATTTAGGGAGGTCAAACAGTTACAGGGATTACAAAATAAATGGGAATATACAAAGAGGGGTAGATGAAGTGAGAGATCTTGGAGTACAAGTACACAGGTCCCTGAAGGCAGCAGTTCAAGTAGACAAGGTTGTAAAGAAGGCATATGGAACGATCTCCTTCATTGGCAGAGGTATAGAATATAAAAGTAAGGATATAATGTTGGAATTGTATAAAACACTGGTGAGGGCACAACTGGAGTATTGTGTGCAGTTCTGGTCACCACATTACAGGAAGGACATAATAGCTCTGGCGAGAGTGCAGAGGAGGTTTACAAGAATGTTGCCAGGGTTAGAAAAGTGTAGCTATGAGGAGAGATTAGATAGGTTGGGGTTATTTTCCTTAGAACAAAGAAGGCTGAGAGGTGACTTGGTTGAGGTGTACAAAATTATGAGGGGAATAGATGGAGTGGACAGGGTAAAATTGTTTCCCTTGGTGGAGAATTCTAGAACCAGGGGACATAGATTCAACATAAGTGGCAGAAGGTGTAGGGGGGACATGAGGAAGAATTTTTTTACGCAGAAGGCAGTGGGTGTCTGGAATTCGCTGCCCAAGTTGGTGATAGAGGCAGAAACTGTAAACTCTTTTAAAAAGTACCTGGATCTGCACCTTAAGTGCTGTAAGCTGCAGGGCTATGGGCCGGGTGCAGGAGGGTGGGATTAGAAAGGGCACCTGGGTGTCCTCGGGCTGGCAAGGACAAGATGGGCCAAATGGCTTCCTTCTGTGCTGTAACTTTTCTATGGTTCAATGTCCAAATGCAGCAAGACCTGGACAACATTCAGGCTTGGGCTGGCAAGTGGCAAGTAACATTCGCATCACACAAGTACCAGGCAATGACCATCTCCAACAAGAGAGAATCTAACCATCGCCCCTTGACATTCAATGGCATTGCCATTGCTGAATCCCCCCTATCAACATCCTGGGATTACCACTGACCAGAAACTGAACTGGATTAGCTATATAAATACTGTGCCTTCAAGAGCAGGTCAGAGGATAGGAATCCTGCAGTGATTAACTCATCTGACTCCCCAAGGCCTGTCCACATCTACAAGGCACAAGTCAGGAGTGTGATGGAATACACTCCAATTATCTGCATGAGTGCAGCTCCAAACACACTCAAGCAGTTCAACACCACCCAGGACAAAGCAGTCTGCTTGATTGGCATCCCACCCACAAATATTCACTCGCTCCACCACTGACCATAGTGGCAGCAGTGTGTACCAGATGCACTGCAGAAACTCATCAAGACTCCTCAGACAGCACCTTCGTAATCCCTGACCATTACCATCTATAAGGACAAGGACAGCAGATACATGGGAACACCACCGCCTGCAAGTTCCCCTCCAATACACTCACCAACTGACTTGGAAATATATTGCCGTTCCTTCACTATTGCTGGGTCAAAACCCTGGAACTCCCTCCCTAACAGCACTGTGGGTGTACCTATACCATATGGGCTGCACAGTTCAAGAAGGCAGCTCACCACCACCTTCTTGAGGGCTATTAGGTGGGCAATAACTGCTGGCCTAGCCAGTGACACCCACATCCCGTAATGAATATAAAAAAAACTACAATATCTAATGAAGTATCATTTTATTTAGACCATGAAATGTCCATTAATAAGTCTTCCTGTTTTATTAATGGAAGGCAAAATGGTGAGGAGATAGGGTGGATCACCATACAAAAAATCTTTTTTTAGATTTTTCTTGTAAAAGGTGTTGGAAACGTTTGTTTACTATATTTATATACTCAAGAAAAAGTTGCCTCATGCCAAAATCTATTGATTTAAAAATAGGTTCAAACACTTTCCACAAGAGTTTGAATATTCAATAAGAGCTTGCTTCAATTAGTTACAACAAGTCAATCAAGAGAAACTGTGCAGGCGAAACCTTCAGGGAACATCTCAAATTCTCATTACTTGCTTAACCTATCTCAGTCAATTTTCAGCATTTGTACTGAAGTAAATCCTCTGAGAAAGCCTTAGTAATGACGACTGGATATTTGGCCCAGTCCAGGGGCCTGCACAAAGGACCATGCCTTACATTCAAAATGTCTGACCATTGAGTTATGTGACCCAAGGGCATTACACTATTATTTTAGGAATAGTGTGCTGCCTAATCTATATATCATAAAGACCATGAGAATCAATTAAGTATTCCCTTGTTTACAAGGTACCATCATAACATGAACAATGAAACGCAGCTGAATAATACTAACTCTTTGAACACATGCATCAGACGTCTCTATGCTATGCAGTGCTAACCTTATGATAACTCAAAATCAGTTAAAGCTTTATCAGTTACAGTAACTCACAAAGTAAATGTCACATTCTTATGGATGTCTTGGACGTAACAGGCCAAGTTAATGTATATATATTTAGAGACATGTTTGAGAATGGAATGCTTCCACATATGAACAGTTTTACTTTATGCATCTATGTGGATATGGTCAAAATGCAATTCTACAGTGATCATAATATATTCAAAAATTAAATGCCAAAAAGCTGAACAGATATCCTTTGTGATTTCTAGCAATGGAAGTTTAGAAAGTTGTGGTAGTTCAGATCTTATAAATTTCTGTGTAAGAACAAAGGTTTCTGAAACCCTTCTGAGAAATTATATAGCAGTGACTATATTTACTTTTATATATATTGACACATGGAAGTATGATACTTTAGCTATTACTGAGACATGGCTGAAAGAGGGGCAGGAATAGGAGCTCAACATTCCTGGTTACAGGGTTTTCAGACGAGATAGAGAGGGGGATAAAAAAGGTGGGAGTCGTAATATCGATGCAAAGAAGCAATTATAGCTGTGAGGAGGGTTAAAATGGTTGAAGGATCATCAAATGAGGCCATATGGGTTGAACTGAAGAACAAAAGAAGGGGCAATCACACTACTCAGAGTATGCTATATTCACCCAAACAGCCTGAGGGAAATAGAAGATCAAATATGTCAGCAAATCTCTGAAGTGCAAAAACAACAGGGCAGTGAAAGTGAGAGATTTCAACTACCCCAATATTAACTGAGATAGAAAGATATAGAGAGAACAGAAGTGTTAAAACGTATTCAGAAGAACTTGTTTTAGCCAGAACGTAACAAATCCAACAAGATGCTTCTGGACTTAATTTTAGGGAATTAAGCTGGGCAGGTGGAAAGGAAAGGTGGGGAGCACTTTGTGGAAGTGATCCTAATTCGGTTAGATTTAGGGTTGATATGGAAAAGGACAAAAATAGACCAGGAAACTTTCTATTGGGGAAAAGCTAATTTTACTATGCTGAGATGTGATTTAGCTAAAGTAGACTGGAAGCAGCTACTTGAAGATAAATCAGTGCCAGATCAGAGGAAGGCATTCAAGGAAGGATAATGAGGGTTCAGAGCAAATACTTTCCCATAAAGAAAAAGGATGACACTAATAAATCCAGTGCCCCCTGGACGTCCAGGGACTTAAAGGAGGGGATAAAGAATAAAAGGGAAACTTGTGAGAGATACTGAGAGTTCAATGCTGCAGAAAACCAAGTGCAGAGGTAAAGTTAGAAAGGAAATTAGGAAAGCAAAAGGGGCATGAAAGACATTGTCAAGTAAAATCAAAGAAAGCCCATTTTTTTATTCTGTAAATGCATAAAGAGCAAGAGGATAACTGAAGGGAGAGTAGGGCCTATTAGCGACCATAAAGGTAACCTATGTGTGGAAGCGGAGGACATTGGTATGGTAGTTAATGAATACTTTGTGTCTGTTTTCACATAAGAGAGGGGAGAGGGATGATACAGACATTGCAATTAGGGAGGTGTGTGAAATACTATATTAAATTAACATAGTGAGAGGCGAAGTATTAAGGGGTTTAACGTCTTTGAAAGTGGATCAACCGTTGAGCCCAGATGAAATGTATCCTCGGCTGTTAAAGAAAGAAAGAGAAGAAATGGCAAAGGTTTTGACCGTTTTTTCCAATTCTCTCTGGCTACAGGTGTGGTGTCAAAGGATTGGGGGGCGGAAAATGTCATTACATTGTTTAAAAAATGATAAAGAGATAGACAGAGTCAATACAGACCAGTCAGCCTAACCTTGGTGGTGGGAAAATTATTGGAAAAAGTTCTGAGGGACAGGGCAAATCTTCATTTAGAAAGACTCAAATTAATCAAAGACAGGCAGCATGGATTTGTTAAGGGAAGGTCATGTTTGGCTAACATGATTGAATTGTTTGAGGAGGTAACAAGAAGGATCGTTGAGAGTGGTGCATTTGATGTAGCATGTGTGGATTTTTTGGTAAGGTCCCACATGGCAGACTGGTCAAGAAAGTAAGAGCCCATGAGATCCAAGGCAAAATGCAAGTCAGATCCAAAATTGGTTCAGAGCCAGAAAGCAAAGGGTAATGGTCGATGGGAATTCTTGTGACTGGAAGGCTATTTCCAGTGGGGTTCCACAGGGCTCAGAGGTAGGTCCTTTGCATTTAGTGGTAAATAGCATTGATTTGGACTTGAATGCAGGGGATTTGCAGACGGTACAAAAATTGGCGTGTGGCTAATAAAGAAGAAGATAGCTGCAGACTGCAGGAAGATATCAATGCACTAGACGGGTGGGTGGGATACTAGCAAAGCAGTTCAATCCAGAGAAGTGTGAGGTAATGCATTTGGGGAAAACCAAAAATGAAATGGAATGTGCAATATATGACAGAATGCTGAGAAGTGTAGCGGAACAGATAGAACTTGAGTTCATGTCCACAGATCCTGAAGGTGGCTGGAGGGGTGAATAAAGTAGTCAGGAAGACAAACAGGATACTTGGCTTTAAATGGCTGAAGCATAGAATATAAGAGCTAGAACTCTATAAAAGACTAGCTAGGCCACAGCTGGATTTCTGGTCACCTGACTATAGGAAAGATGTGATTGAATACAGAGGAGATTTATGAGGATGTTGCCTGCACTCGAAAATGTCAGTTATGAAGAAAAACGGGATAGGCTAAGGTTGTTTTCTTTCGAACAGAGGAGGCTATAAAATTACGAGAGGTGTAGCTACAGTGTTCCCTTTGATTGAGGGATCCATAACCACGGGCCATAGAGCTAGCAAAAGAGGTAGGAGGTTTAAAAGGAATTCGAGGGGAAGGGGAAATTTATTCATCTGGAACTCACTGCCTGAAAAGGCAGTAGAGGCAGAAACCCTCATAACATTTAAAAAGCACTTGGATACGCACTTGAAGTGCCATAACCTGCACGGCTATGGGCCAAGAGCTAGAAAGCAGAATTAGACTGAATGGCTACATGTCAGCCAGCATGGACACGATGGGCCAAACAGCCTCCTTCCATGCTGTAAACTTCTATGGTTTCTATGATATAGTTCCAAGCAAAATTCAACTCATTCATATACATCTCACGAAAGCTTCTTTTTATATAATAATTATATAAACTTTTATATAATGAAATACAACTTTATAAAAACTCCCCAGCAATAAGTTAAGATTTACTGACCAGAATAACCTGTTAGTCAGTGCTTTTTTTTTATTCATTCACGGGATGTGGGCATCGCTGGCTAAGCTAGCACTTATTGCCGATCCCTAATTGCCCTTTAGAGGGCATTTAAGAATCAACCACATTGCTGTGGGTCTAGAGTCATATGTAGGCCAGACCAGGTAAGGATGGCAGATTTCCTTCCCTAAAGGACATTTCGAGTACAGGCAACATCCTCATAAATCTCCTCTGTAACCTCTCTAGTGCAATCACATCTTTCCTATAGTCAGGCAGGGTGGCTAAAGGAACTCGAACCAGATGAGTTTTTACAACAATCAGCAATGGTTTCATGGTCATTATCAGACTTTTAATTCCAGGTATTTATCGAATTCAAATTTCACCATCTGCCATGGTGGGATTCAAACCCAGGTCCATGGAGCAATACCCTGGGTCTCTGGAATACCAGTCAGTGACAATTCCACTATGCCACCATCTCCTTGCTTCACCTCTGCTCAGGACGTTCCTCTGAGTTCATCTGAGATATACAACTTACTTTTGTAGAAGTTAAACAAACATCCAACAGCTTCAGGATACAGGGAAGTGTCTATTATAAACAAAGGGCAGATGTGCTTCCAATACCTCAACAGTGTGGCCAATTACAATCTGACAGCTACTCAACCTGCTCAAAGCAATCCTTACATAAAGTGCAATTACTTTCTTTTAAATTTACTTAAATTGCAGGTTAAATTTACACACTGAGATGTTCTGAAGCTGTTTGTCCCATATGCCTCTTCTGCTGCACCACCATCAGTCTACTTCTAATACCTTGCTCTCTTTCCATGGGTGTCTATTCCTTTGGCCATGCCCTCACCCTCTGAAATTACTTCTCAAGATCCTTTTACCTTGCCACCTTCCTCCCTGCCAAAAATTTTCTTTCAATGCTTTTTCTTTGAACATGCAACTCTTCCCTTGCCCAGCCTCCCTTCCCTTTCTCTCTGCTGCTGTGTTATTAGTCTGTCCTCATCAGTCAGTGATTAATTGCTGTAGGTGGCAGACAACAGAGCCATATTCAAAGGCCCAGGTAATTATCTATGCAATAAGTGCTACATAAATGCAAGTTGGAGTTGATTTTTGAAATGTCAGGCTCCACAAAGAAAATATTGTCTGCCCGAGGAAAAGTACAAACTACATTCCAGCTCTAATTTTCAGCACCATCACTTCACCAACCAACCTTGCTCAGTGTGGTTTCCATGTTTAAATTGTGACAGCAGGGTTGTGATTTTTCTCATTTCCAATATTTTCTATTCAACCTGTCAGCATGAATATCTTCATGACTGGATCACCACCATCACACAGCAAAAAAAACACCGACTATTACTGAGAGAAACTTTTAATGCTGCTTTTGAGCAGCAATAACTGCTGTTGCCCACAAGATTAAACTTCTGGCATCAGCTTCCTGTTTATCTCTCCAATTCCATCAGCTTTTTCCTTGAATTTCGCTAGATTGTAACTTGTTCTCCACACATTGAGAGGTCTCTGCATTGATATCAAGTACATTTAATCTGATGAATGGAGATTATGTCGGATCTGCAAAAAGCAAAACATTAAAAGCTCACTCACTGAATGAATTCAGTTAAGATTTTATTCTGATACTTCATCCTTATAGTTTTGATCTCCATCCCCAACCCAATTTCCTCCTCACTTATGAAAATGAAGGCACATTCAGAGATATATTTCCACTGATGTTGGCCATCTTTGATAGCTGAACAGCTGGCCATTATACACAGATGCCATTTTAAACAGGAATAAATCATAGAGGAACCTACACTGCTCTCACCTAATATCCACAGGTACTCACATTCCAGCAGGGGCCAATGGTAAGTAATAAAACAATGGGAATCCTGGATGACTTTCTCAATTTAGCCCAGGAATGTCAATTAATTGTAGCAGCCCTTTGACTCCCTTGTCAATCAAATCTATCTAACTCAGCCTTAAAAATATTCAATGACCCTGCCTCCACTGCTCTCTCAGCAAGAGAATTCCACAGACTAACAACACTTTGAGAGAAAAAAATTATCACCTCCATCTTAAATGGGAGGTTCCTTATTTATAAACTGTGTCCCCTAGCTCTAGTCTTTCTGATAAGGGGAAACATTCTCTTGGCATCCACCCTGCCAAGTCCCCCAAGGATTTTATCTGTATCAATAAGATCACCTCTAAACTCCAATGGATACAGACCCAACCTGTCCAACTTTACTTCATAAAATAACCCCTTCATTCCAGGAATCAGTCGAGTGAACTTTCTCTGATCTGATTCTGATGTAATTATACATTTTCTTGAGTAAGGAGACAAAAACTGTACACAGTACTCCAGATGTGGACCCACATTTTGACTCCTGGGTCAGGTACGCAGAGACAGGAGAAGAATAAAACAAAAAGAAAACAGCCTTCCAGCCCACACAGCCCCCACACACTCCCCATGCCCCATCCATGCCAACCAATGCCACCTCATTCCCCATGGCCCCTCATACCCCCAAACCAACCCATGCCCCTCTAACCACCTCCCTTGGCCTCATATGCCCCTCATATGCCCTATACCCCCCACATCTTCATGACCCTTTAAAGCCCTATGCCAACTTAGTGCCAACTCACACCAATCCATGCGAATCACCACCACCTTTGTCCTTACCCCCTTCATGCCAGTCACTAGTATCCTTTGACAGTTTCTTGACTGCTTTGACAGTTCCTTGATAGCTGGGTTATTTGACAGGTGGACAGTTCTTCGGCAGCTTGACAATCCCAATGAGTTTATGCACTTTTTACACACAATCATGTTTACTTTTAACAATCCCAAAAGATGCCTTAACTCCCTCAAAGGTGTCCTGGGACAGGATCCGAAAGGGGACCCCGGCTATCCAAACAAATCCACCAAGTTCAGACCTCTTCTTACCTAGTCTAATCTGCACACTATGGGCTTCACACTCCTGGCCTAGCAAAATTCCACCTCAGCGGAGGCAGCTGATGGATTAAATAGCCAGCTTCCTCCGTAAACCCCACAAGTACGAACCCTGGCCCAACTCCCGTCCTGTCCCCGCAAAAATAGAACATCCTGTGTTTGGGAATGGGACTTCGAATTTCTGGCCACTTCAGGAATTTTTGCCATGACGGAGAACCTAATGCAGAGGTTCTCCATCATGGCGAAAATCTGGGCCCTCGTCTCACCAACAGCCTGTGCAACTGTAACAAAACTTGCCTACTTTTATATCCCATTACCTTTGCAATAAACAACAAAATTCCATTTGCCTTCCTAATCACTTGCTGTACCTGCACACTAACTTTTTGCGATGTACCAGGACATCCAGATCCCTCTGTACCACTGAGTTCTACAATCTCTCTCTATTTAAATAATATGTTACTTTCCTTTCTTCCAAAGTGGACAAGTTCACATTTTCTGACATTATATTCCATCTGTCAAATTTCGCCCAGTTAACCCATCTATATTCCTTTTTAGACTCTTTGTGTCCTCATCACGATATATTTTCCTACCTATTTTTGTGTCATCAGCAAATTTAGCAACGATATCTTAGACTCCTTCATCCAAGTCATTGATATAAATTGTAAATAGTTGAGGCCACAGCACTGATCCCTGTGGCACTGCACTGGTTACATCTTGCCAACCTGAAAAATTATCCATTTATCCCTACTCTTTGCTTCCTGTTAGCTAAACAATCATCTAATCCATGATAATATGTTACCCTCTACACCATGAGCTCTTATTTTGTGCTGTAACCTTTAATGTGGCACTTTTTCAAATGCCTTTTGGAAATCCATGTGCACCACATCTACGGCTTCGTCGTTGGCCATATTACTGTTACTTCCTCAATTAAGACCAAATGTAATATTTTCTGTTAGATGTCTACAACAATTTATATTTATATAGCACCTTTAACGTGTATAAAATATTCCAATATGCAATTCATAGGAGTGTTAATAAACAAAATATGGCATTGAGCTACATAAGGAGATATTAGATCAGATGACCAAAAGCTTGGTCAAAATGGTAGCTTTCACAGACTGTCTGAAAGGGGGAAAACAAGTTAGGGAGGTAGAGAGGTGTAGAGAGGGGATTCCAGAACTTGGGTCCTAGGCAACTGAAGGCACTGCAACCAATGGTAGAGCAATTAAAGTCATGCCTCTGTTGGCTCTTTGGCAGAGCTATTCAATTAGGCCCACTTCCCTACTCTTTCCCCCAGCACTATAAATTATTTACTTTCAAGAATTTATTTAATGCTCCTCTGAATTTTACTATTAAATCTGCTTCCACCACCCTTTCAGGCAGTGCATTCCAGATCACAATAACCTGCTGCATAAAAAAATCTTTTCTTATGTGGCCTCTGATTTCTTTGCCAATCACTTTAAATCTGTATCCGCTGGAAACAGTTTCCCCTTATTTATTCTATCAAAAGCGTTCATTATTTTGAACACGTCTATCAAATCTCCCCTCTGCTCCAAGGAGAACATCTCCAGTTTCTCTAGACTATCCTTATAACCAAAGCCCCATATCCTTGGTACCATCCTTGTATATTTCTCTTGGACTATCTCCAAGACCTTGACAGCCAGTGCTAGAATTGAACCCACCATTCCAGCCCTACCTAGCTGCTGTTAAGAATTAGATGAGCACTAATATCTCAGAGGGTTCTGGGGCTGGAGGAGATTAAAGAGATAGGGAGGCATGAGGCCATGGCAGGATCTGAAACTAAAGATGAGAATTTTAAAATCAAGACATCGCTTGACTGGAAGCCAATATAGGTCAGCAAGTACAAGGGTGATAGGTGATCAGGGCTTGGTGAGCATTAAGTCACGGACAGGAGAGTTTTGGGTGACCTCAAGATTATGGAGGGTAGAATGTGGGAAACCAGCCAGGTGCGTGTGAGAATAGTCAATGAAGGGTGAGTTTAGTAACAGATTAGCTGAGACAGGGGCAAAGTCAGACAGCGGTAGAAATAGCGGTCTTGGTGATGCTGCAAATGTGGTCAGAAACTAATCTCAGGCAGTTTAGTCACAAGGAGGCCATTTGGGCCATCATATCTGTGTCAGGCCTTTACTAGAGCAATCCAAAAATAATCCCAGACCCCTGCTCTCTTATCATACAACTGTATCTTGTCCTACTTTAAATGTTTATCTATACTTTGCTTAAAACATATGGCAAAACATTCCATCCTCTAACAAGTCTGTGTGAAATAATTCGTTTAAACCTGCTCACACTTGGTGACAATTTGAAATAGATGACCGAATATCAATAACTCCCCAACCTGAAGGGACAATCTTTTCATATTCACCTTACCAAATTCCTTCATTATTTTAAAAAGAAAACCTTTATTAAATGCCCTCTTCACCTTTTCTGAGTAGAAATCATCTCAATATCTTAAGGGGGTGCCAGCACCCTCTCAAAATGGTTCAGAGTCAAAAAGGGGTATGTCCTCTCACCGTATCTATTCAACATCCTAGCAGAAATAGTTACAAGGGCAGCAAGTTTCGAATTTTTGATATGGTGATGACATTAATCTGCTCGCTAACTTAGTAGAGGAGCTACAGGAGTTGGTGGATCATCTTGATCAAGTTAACTGGAAATACTGATCAATGTGGACAAGGGAAAGGTGATGGGATGGATGGAAAGACCTGCAAGATTCTGATTAATGGAGTTCAACTTTTAAAGGTTGATACCTTCCGATATCTTGGGTCACTCATCACAGAAGAGGGAGGAGTTCAGGCTAGACTCAACAAGGGTCATGGTGTTGTGAACTCACTTGAAAGAGAATGGAGTAACCACAGCATCTCTTTTTTTATTCATTTGATGTGGGTGTCGCTGGCTAGGCTAGCATTTATTGCCCATCCCTAATTAAGAGTCACACGTAGGCCAGACTAGGTAAGGACAGCAGATTTCCTTCCCTAAAGGGTTTTCATGAACCGGATGGGTTTTTACAACTATCAGCAATGGTTTCATGGTCATCATTAGACTCTTCATTCCAGATTTTTATTGAATTCAAATTCCACCATCTGCCACGGCAGGATTCGAACCCAGGTCCCCGGAGCATTACCCTGGGTTTCTGGATTACTAGTCCAGTGACAATACAACTACGCATTGCCTCCCTGTGCCTCTCGATTTTAATAAAAATTCATCTTCTGAAAGCCCTTGTGTGGCCAGTGACAACATATGGCTATGAAAGCTGGACCAATAAGAAGAGTGATGAGGCTCGAATAAGAGCATTTGAAATGAAAGGACTCATGGATATTATGTATGTTATGGACGGCCAAGCTGATAAACGAGTGGGCCCTTGAGAAAGCTGCTGTTAAGAGGAACTTGTTTGAGGTGGTGATATCAAGGAAGCTCTCACATTTTGGACACCTAATGCCTACAAGTGGGGAGTGTTTGGAAAAAGAGGCAATGCAAGGCAAAACACCTGGAAAATGTGCACAAGATAGACCCAAGATGGCATGGATGGATAACATCTGAACGTGAACTGGCCACCTTATGGGACAGGCAGTGAGGGCAGCAAAGCTTAGAAATCAGTGGAAAATGATCGTTCATAGTGCGGATAACCCTTGGAACAAGGATGGGTGAAAGACAAGGTGATCTTAAGTTAATTCTCAAAACTATAATTTCTAATCCATGGCATCATCCTGGTGAATCTATACTGTACATTATCTGTGGCTTTAACAGTCACTCTGTCCTAAACTGCACACAGAACTCTGGGTCTACCCATTGCTTTGCACAAATCTATCTAATACTTCGCTCCTGAACTCTATACCTCTATCTTGAAACCTAATATTCTTTATCTGTTGACACACTCAGTTTTTTTGTTAGTATCCTTTGATCTCTCTGCTCATTCACACCCTTCAACACCTCTCCATTTAGCTCACACTTCCAATCTTTGCCTTTCCTCCAAAATCATTGCGCAGACTCCAATGCTTACACACAGCATACACACAGGAATGTTAGAAGAGGTAAGGGTAAGCAGGAGAAATTGCATTTTCTAAGGCTGCAGCTGGATAATATAAAGTAACGATGACTGATGATTCGGGGGCCCAGAGAAAGGTAGTGGTTTTCTGTTGTACAAGATTGCAATCGTTCTCCTGATTTACTGCTAAAATAACCGAGCATTATTACAGGTCCTGTCACATGATCTGTACAACTTCAGATTCAACATGATTGAGCTGATGATACCCTTTGCCCTTTGAGATGAAGGACCGTTTAATCTTCAAACAACATTCCAAAGCTGTACATCTAACAAGAACCCCTTCTATCCACAAAACTAATTTAAAACTGAAGATGATCCTTTTGTACATTAAAAATGATCACATACCCACTCGTGTCAGAAAAGGAATCTTGGGCCCAGGTGATATTCATGATATCATCTAACCCTCTTAACTTGATTACATTTAATAAGATTGCACTAATTCCTGTGATGAGTAGTTCACTAAAATTTGATAAGCTTGCTTTATCTACATTAGAATGATTGTGGAATTATTATACAAGTCAGTGTGGAAGCCATTATGTATGGGCAGCTGAAGGCCATGGGAAAGATCAGTCAGGAGAAAAGCACAACTGAATCACAGCATCCTCAAATTTCAAAGTGTATAGATGATTCACTCTTATAAAAATGTATACATTTGACAAATGAGGCCATTAACCTCACATGTTTTGGGTAAATTAAGGGCGAGGACAAAATCTCCTGAGCCTCTCAAAGAGATTGCAGCCATGTAAGGAACTCTTGATACCCAATATATTACATTTGAACCCTTCAATGAATTTACTTCATTCACAGGATATGGACGTCGCTGACTAGGTCAGCATTTATTGCCCATCCCTAATTGCCCTCAAGAAGCTGGTGCTGAGCTGCCTTCTTGAACCGCTGCAGTCCATGTGGTGTAGGTACATCCACAGTGTTGTTAGGGACAAAGTTCAGGGTTTTGACCCAACAACAGTGAAGGAATGGCGATATATTTCCAAGTTAGGTTGGTGAGTGGTTTGGAGGGGAACTTGCAGGTGGTGGTGTTCCCATGTGTCTGCTGTCCTTGTCCTTTTAGGTGGCAACGATTGTGGGTTTGGAAGGTGCTGTCTAAGGAGCCTTGGTGAGTTCCTGCTGTGCATCTTGTATATGGTATGCACTGCTGCCACTGTGCGTCGATGGTGGAGGGAGTGAATGTTTGTGGATGGGGTGCCAATCAAGTGGTCTGCTTTGTCCTGGATGGTGTCGAGCTTCTTGAGTGTTGTTGGAGCTGCACTCATCCAGGCAAGTGAAGAGTATTCCGTCACACTCCTGACCTGTGCCTTGTAGATGGTGAGCAGGCTTTAGGGAGTCAGGAAGTGAATTACTCCCTGCAGGATTCCGAGCCTCTGACCTGCTCTTGTAGCCACAGCATTTATGTGGCTGGTCCAGTTCAGTTTCTGGTCAATGGTAACCTCAGGATATTGGGGGATTCAGTGAAGGTAATACCATTGAATGTCAAGGGGCGATGGTTAGATTTTCTCTTGTTGGAGATGGTCATTACCTGGCATTTGTGTGGCGTGAATGTTACTTGCCACTTGTCAGCCCAAACCTGGATATTGTCCAGGTCTTGCTGCATTTGGACATGGACTGCTTCAGTATCTGAGGAGTCGCGAATGGTGCTGAACATTGTGCAATCATCAGCGAACATCCCCACTTCTGACCTTATGGTGGAAGGAAGGTCATTGATGAAGCAGCTGAAGATGGTTGGGCCTAGGATGCTATCCTGAGGAACTCCTGCAGTGACATTCTGGAATTGAGATGATTGACCTCCAAAAATGACAATCACCTTCCTTTATGCTAGCTATGACTCCAACGAGCAGAGAGTTTTCCCCCTGATTCACATTGGCTCCAGTTTTGCTCAGGCTCCTTTATGCCACACACAGTCAAATGCTGCCTTGATGTCAAGGGCAGTCACTCTCACCTCCTCCAAGTCATAATCACTGCCACGTAAACATTAATCCATGTACAATTTTATTGGATGGACCGTTTCCTTTTGATGTTGGGAAAAGGTAAATGCATGACACAAAGGGCAGAACTTGGGGAAAGTATAGGTTTTTTTAAGCATTGTTTTATAAATATTTTTCTTGCAATGTGAATGAGCCTATACTCATTGGAGTTTAGAAGACTGAGAAACATAAGATTCTAAGGGAGTTTGACAGGGTAGATGCTGAGAGGATGGGCTGGATTTTACGTGCCCCCACTGGACGTGTTTTGGGGAGGCACATAAAATAGGGTGGGTGCCCAGCCCCACCACTATCCCACCCAATCCCAAGCTCATTATCATAATACAGGAGGTTGGCGGGTGCTAAAAGCAGCAGTCTGCCAACTATATTGAAATAAATAATTAAGGTTCAATTGAGTTTGTAAACAGGGCAATTGGCCCCATATTACGCTGCCCATGCAATAATATGGTTAGTGTGGGAAGCTGAGTGAGGGTGGGAAGGCCGTTTTGGTTAAAATGTTTTTAATGGGTGGGAAGGAAGGAAGGTACTATGTTCAGGAATACCCTTTGTGCATTGGGGGCAGTCCTCCTAAGATAATACCCCCCATTTCCTCTCTACTGCTCTCTAAAACCCACCACGCCCACCCACCTCCCTAAGCTGGCCAAACCCTCCCCACCCAATACCCTGGACTTACCTCACCCCAGGATCCAATGGGCCTTCTTCTTGGAACTGGTTGCAGTCTCAGCCGGGCCCACTAATGAGATCTTGGTACTGCCGGGACTGCTGGAGCTGCCTGCCAATTGGACTTGCTAGCAGCTCCTGAGGGTGGAACTTCTTCCCCAGTGAGGGGCAGAAGTCCCACTTTCCACCAATTTAGTCCACTTGCAGCATGTTTCTTCTCCTGAGGGCATCTAGGACTGGGGACACTTTAAACGTAAGAGGTCTCCCGCTTAAGAATAGATGAAGGGTAATTTCTTCTCTCAGAAACTGGCTAGTGTCCGGAATTCTCTTCCCCACAGTGAAGGCTGGGGCATAGAATAAATGCAATGCTAAGTTAGACAGATTTTTAATTGACAAAGGAATCAAGGGTTATGGGAGGCAGGCAGGAAAGTAGAGTTAAGGCCACAATCAGATCAGTCATTACCTTACTGAATGGAGGGCAGGCTCGAGGAGTCAAATGACCTACTCCTGTTCCTCTTTCTTATGTTCTTATGTAATATACAGGTACATTCACCAATTTGATGCTTTATCAGGGAGTCATATGTGAAGGTAAAGCAAATTGGAGGTAGGAGTGTAAGCAACACTCAGAGGCACTAATTCTCTGACCTGTGCTTCCATCTAATGCAGCTCTTCCTGGGAGTGCAAGAACTGTGAAATAACCATCATTTTTAATGAAGTGCTTTTCACACTTTGTTGAAAAGTCATCGGTACTGGCACCATAACTATAAAGAAATGATGCCATGGAGAGCAAGAAAAGGGGTTAGTTAATTTCTGAATTTGCATTCTCATTCAAGGCCGTAGGAACACAACTGACTTACACCATTTGTAAATCAAAATCCTTCTAAAATCATATTGCTATTGTAAACAGGAGCACTTCTAAATTTATTTAAGAATTCGTAACATAACAGTCTTCAAAAGAATGCTTTATTTTTCAATTTTTGTTAAGTTCCTGCAAAATTTATCCTTTCCATTATTGCATCTCTTTGTCTTGTTGAAAATAATGTGGGCTTTTGCCTTCTGGGACCGAGATCCAAAGTGACCAATCGATACATGCTTCTGTACCCTGATTGCCTTTCATTGGTTTCAATAAAAAATGAGTTGGGTGTGCTGCAAAGCATTTGACAAGTGCAGTTTGATTTATAAAATGCTGGCAGTCATAATTCTACCCATGTAGAGAGTATAAGGATCAGCGCGTGGAATATTGAAAACCCACTGGATTTTATTAATCCTTTCCTTACATCATTTATTGCCATGCACTCTCCAATTCCACAAGTATAAATGGTCCTCCATATCACCGCTTCCCTATAATAAGCAATGGGAACAGGAGTAGGCCATATGGCCCCTTGACCCTGCTTCAGCATTCGATGAGATCAAGGCTGAATTTCTACACCAACTCCATTTCGCACCCTATACAGACAGTCCTCGATTCCCTTATTGCCCAAAAATCCATCTATCTTAGTCTCAAATATACTCATCAATTATGCATCTATAAGTAATTGGCAAAAGAAGCAATGGAAACATGAAGAGAAACATATTTTTTAAATGGTGAGTTTTTAGGTTCTGGAATGTACTGCCTGAGTGTGTGGTGGACGCAGATTCAATCATGGCTTTCAAAAGAGAAT
This sequence comes from Cetorhinus maximus, assembly GCF_964194155.1. Taxonomy (NCBI): domain Eukaryota; kingdom Metazoa; phylum Chordata; class Chondrichthyes; order Lamniformes; family Cetorhinidae; genus Cetorhinus; species Cetorhinus maximus. Next base: position 96,406,671 of record NC_135887.1, read on the forward strand.
TGGATCATTATCTGAAGAGGAAAGACTTACAGGGTACAGGTAAAAGGTGAGGGAACTGCATTTGGTGAATTGCTCCTTCAAAGAGCTGGTACAGTTACAACAGGCCAACTGGCCTCCTTTTGTGCTCTGAATCATTCTATGATTCAATTAAGCCTACTATGAGAGAGAATTCCAAAGATACACAACACAGTGTCAGGAATCTTTTCCTCATATTTGTCCTAAATAGCCAACCCCTTATCCTGAGACTATGACTCCTAATTCCAGACTCTCCACCAGGGGAAACAGCTTCTCAGTATCTACCCTGTCAAGCCCTCTGAATTTTATACATTTCAATGACATCACCTCCAAACCTTTTAATAAGTCCATTCAAATCAATCTCTCCTTAAAGTTCAGCCCTCTCACCCCAGGAATCAATCTAGTGAACCTTCATTGCACCTTCCCCAATCAACTCCCCAAACTCTGCCCTGCCCAAGGTAAGTGCATCTTTCCTTAGGCGAGGAGACCAAAACTGTATGCAGTATCCCAGGTGTGGTCACATAAGATAAAAACAAAAAGCTAAAAGCTACTGCGGATGCTGGAAATCCAAAACAAAAACAGAATTACCTGGAAAAACTCAGCAGGTCTGGCAGCATCGGTGGAGAAGAAATCAGTTGACGTTTCGAGTCCTCACGACCCTTCGGCAGAACTGAGTATAGTTAGGAGAGAGGTGAAATATAAGCTGGTCTAAGGTGGGGGGCGGGGGGAGAGAGAAGTTGAGGGTGGGGTGATTGTGGGGATAAGCAAGCAGTGATAGGAGCAGATAATCAAAAGATGTCACAGACAAAAGGATCAAAGAGGTCCTACATAATTGCAATAAGACTTCTTTACTCTTACACTCCAACTCACTTTGCAATAAAAGCTAACTTACAATGTGGCTTCCTAATTGGTTGTTGTACCTACATGTTGACTTTCTATCATTCATGTACAAGGACCCCCAAATCCCTCTCTAAATCAACATTTACTAGCCTCACTTTAAAAAAAAACCTGTCTTTGTTTTCTTTCTATGCAAGTAGATAATTTCACTTTTCCCCACATTATACTCCATCTGCCACCTTCTTTCCCAAATTACTTAACCAATCTATATCTCCGTATAAAAGCAAAATACTGCGGATGCTGGAAAGCTGAAATCAAAACAGAAAATGCTGGAAAAACTCAGCAGCTATAACATCTGTGGAGAGAAAAACAGAGTTAACATTTCGAGTCCGCTCTGAAGAAGAGTCATGTTTAGACCTGCTGAGTTTGCCAGTATTTTCCGTTTTTGTTTTGAATATCCCCCTGTAGTCTCTTTGTATACTTCATGCAGGTTACTCTCCCACCCAACTTTGCATTATCAGCAAATTTGTATGCATTACACTGGGTCCCCTCATCCAAGTCATTAATATAGATCATATGTATCTCAGCCCCAAACACTGATCCTTGCAGCACTCCGCTAAATTACACCCTACCACCCCAAAATGATCCTTAATTCCTCCTCTGCTTTTTGTCCATTAGCTAATCCCATGCATATTCCCACAATCTCATGATCCCTAATCTTATGAAAAAATCTCTTATGTGGCACCTTATCAAATGCCTTTTGAAAATCCAATTACATATCCATTTGTTCCCCCTTATCCACCTTGCTAGTTACACCCTCAAAAATCTCTATTAGATTTGTCAAACATGATTTCCCTTTCATAAAACCATGTTGATACTGTCTAATTGACTAGGGAAGTCATGATAGAGTTGCCCAAGAGGATTTGATCTCTGATTTCACCCCTTGTACTATGGGGTTGAAAGGTTGGGGGTGGGGGGTGAGCCTGCCTGCATATGGCCAGTTCTACCCACAGCCATTTTACGGCTGTTCACCATTAATTGGCTTGAGGTGGGATTTCTGCCCCCATTGGACAGGAAGTCCTCTTTCTGAGCACGACCAGCCAGTAGCTCTCTTGTCCCAGCAGCGCCACCGGGAACACTGGCCACTGTTGGAACCGCATACTATCCCAAAGAAGGGGAGCCAAGGAGCTCGGACTTACAGGCAAGTCCAAGGTCTCACCAGGGCCAGGCTGGCAGGCACCTGCATCAACAGGGCAGAGGGGGAGAGGGGAAACGGAGGCGCGAAGAATACATTGGGGGAAGGGGCCGCCAATGGGCACAGGGTGTTTGACCAGGAGACACATCCCTTGGCCCAGCCAGGATGTTGCCAGATTTCACCCAGCTGCCTTGACATTTGGCGACGGTCTCCCCCACCACAGGGAAAATTCCCAGCAACAGTGGGAGGAGGTCATTTAAGGGCCCATGGGCATACGGCCAACACCTGCCTCGCTGTGGCTAAAATATCCGCAGGAGCCGGCAAATGACAAGCATGGCACTGCTGTCTGGGTGCCCAATTTGACGACCCCCCCTGCCTGCCACCCCACCCTCAGGGAGAGCGTAAAATTCCAGCTTTGGTGCACAGCCTCTCTCAGGTGGTCCATGATATCAGAATCTGGAATTTAAGAAATGAGCCTGAATCCAAATGGATTACACTGAAAAAACAGAATGCAGTGTCATTCTTAGAATCATGAATCATTCAGCACAGAAGTCGCCCATTCAGCCCATCATTTCTGTGCCATTCTACTAAAAACTAACTGTGCTGGCACTAAAAAAAATCCACACTGCTTGTATAGTAAGTGCACATTATTTTGAAAATTCTCTCATCAAGAGTTACCAGAACAATCTCTGCCTCTAGGAGGGAATAATTATATGGCCCAATGCAAGTTGACGATTCATTAAATACATACGCAAAAAAAGCTCAGTGAAAGCTAGACCAATGGACTCAATTTTCGGATTTTACAACTTCTCATTTTATCATTTGCCTATTATGTTGCTATGTACTGTGTTCCATCATGGCTGTGTCTGGAATTAATGTCTACACTTAAAATGAGAAAGATTTTTTAACCTTTCAAAATCTAGAGAATGAGTTCCTCAACCAACATCATTGTCAACAGCAAAATCACAGACCTGCTTTAGTCATTTTCAGCTTGTGACCCATCTGAACCATCTCTCGTGGAATAGTTGTGAGTGGCATCCCAGTCTACTTACAGACAGTTCAAGTGCTGTGCTGGAATTAATAACTTTGTTCTAAATTTAAACCAGGCTGCTAGGTTGAGTGTCTGGTGGAAGTGGAACAGGAGAAAGGAAAAAAACTTAGTTGTCTCACTGAGCATATTTTTTGGTAGCAGAGCAGTGTTGCTGAGAGTCATGAAGAACTCTGCAGTCCGGCCCAGCTTAGGTTGGGAGTCCTGGGACTTGGTCAACTTGGGTAGGCTTCTTAACTGCTAATAAAATGGTTCTGATTTTTGATTTTCAAAATTATATTCTGTTGCATATTTATTCCTGCCCATACTTTTCTTCATTACCCTTCCAATATTTATATCACATTTGAGTAGTGAAGTGGAATATTCTTCTGGGAGTCTGAATGCACAGCAGGGTGTAGATGAGGGAAAAAGTTATATATTTATACCTTTGCCTTCCTCTTGATATCAGTAAACATGTTCTTCCTGTTGGTGGAGGTATAGGAACACAAGAATTGCTAAAGACCATCCTTTAGTCACACGATGCAATGATAATAAAAGTTGTTGACTAATCATGGCAAGCCACCTCTATCAAATAGTTTAAAACAGGTCCAGATATAAAACAACGAAAATATCTATTGATAAAAAGCTTTGAGAACCATAGGTCTAAAATCACCTGTTTCTCCCAGACATGCTACACCTACCCATATGTTACATCTCCAAACTACTCATATACCGTATCCCAAAATATTATCCTCTCAAAGAAATCTATATAATTTCATCTGAATGTGTTAACACTATCTGAGAGACTTAGAGGTTGCAGAGGCACCTTCTTAGCTAGAAAAGTGTGTGAGGCACTAGAGGCAGGGTGGAGCATTATCTAAAACAGGAAACTAGTGACAAAAATAAAAACAATACTCAGCCGGTCAGGCAGCATCTGTGGAGAGAAACAGAGTTAACGTTTCAGGTTGATGATCTTTCATCAGAATTGAGGAAAGATAGAAATATAATAGGTTTAAATCTAGTGGAAGGGCAAGGGGACAGGAAGAATAAAAGGGGAGGCTATGATAAGATGGAGGGTAGGAGAGGTTAAATAACAGAAGATTTCATTGTACAAAAGAGTGGTAATGGGTATAGTAAAGAAACAAAACATGAGTCTATCTGAGGCATCAAAGCTACAAAGCAGCCATCTAAATGCAGCATGAAGGGATAAAGAAAGAAACGAGATGAGATTGAACCAGCCAAAAACAAAACACAGGACAAGATGGAGGGCAGAGATTATCAAGTAAAACTGTTGAACTTGATGTTCAGTTCAGGAGCTATAGAGTGCTGAGTCGAATGATGGGGGACTGTTCCTTGAGCTCGCATTGAGACTCACTGGAACAATATAGCAGGCCATGGACAGAAAGCTCAGAGTGGGCATGTCAGGAAGATATAATAATTTTCATAATGCTATTGGAATTTATTGTAAAGTAGCGTAACAGTGGGATCTGTGTCTATGGGTCTGTGTGTGTGTGTGTGTGTGTGTGGGGGGGTGTGTGTGGATCTTAATTGAATTAAAGGCAGCTGGCCTGAAGGCTTTGATATATCAGAAGGTAAGCTAGGTTTGAAGTGTTAAGTAGTTAAACATGGGTGAAGTTTTAGAATGTGAGGTGTGAAGGGAACATTTGTATTTTTAAATAAACCAGACCAGCTCGAATTCAAACGAGATGGTGAAATGCTTCACCTAGCCAAGAGAAGTTAAGGAGCAGAGTATTTGTTCTTCTCAAAGATTACTGATAAAACTGGCACTATGAAAGATTTTTATTATTAGAAAGGTAAAGTCCAAAGACAATTTGGGACAATGGGATTTACATCGAAAAGGGAGAAATCTGTATAAAAGAGATGTGATTATGTGTAAGGAAAGAAGGAATTCTAAGATCTAACAAGTGTGAAAAGCCTCCAGCCTCTAAGCCACAAATTGCTTTCTGCAAGAACTGAAGTTAAGAAAACTCCCTTTGAATTCGACTGTTCAGGGTATTGTGTTACTTTGCCTGGGTCTTTTAAAACGGAGGTGTAACTGGGAGCTAGATTAACTAGGGGAGCTAGGAGTTATCATAGTAGTATGTAACTTGTAAAACTATGTATGTGCTTAAAATCATTTTTTATATTTAATAAAGCATTAATTTAGTTTTGTAAGAAACCTGTAAGACTCAGTGGTCTTATTACTACTGAATTAAAAGCGCGCATGTTGAAATATATACAAATTGCAAAACAGTTCTGGCAGTTGTTTCAAGTTTCTCTTTGGGATTTGAGCAGCTCAGCATTTACCATCAGCTGTGCCATAACAGGGAGCAAGTTGAAGAATTACAATGGCAAACAACTGGAAGCTCGGGGCCATACTTGCGGACTTAATGAAGGTGTTCCACAAAGCAGTCACTTAGTCCTCATTGGGACCACATCGTGAAAGCGAATACAGTATACTAAACTGAAAGAAGCACGAGTAAATTGCTGTTTCATTTGAAAGGAGTGCTTGGGGCCTTGGGTGGTTACGGGAGAAGGTGAAAGGACAGGTGCATCTCCTGCACTTGCATGGAAAGGTGCCATAGGAAAGGGAGGAGTTGTTGAGGGGGTGACTGAGGAATGGGCTCAGGTTTCGTGGAGGGAATGTTCCCCTTGGAATTAGTGACTAAACATGGGATACTGGAAATACTCAGCAGGTCTGGCAGCATCTGTGCAGAAAGAAGCAGAGTTAAGGTTTTTGGCCTTTCATCAGAACTCTCACTATGCTGTTTTTGAGAGAAATTTGTTTTTAAGAAAGTGTACGCTCTTCAAGGCAAGTGTGTTGATGCTAGGGAACAGAATGCTTCATTTTGGGTGCCATGTGTTAGGGTTGAGCATTCCTGCTGTGCTGTAAAGCATTCCTACATGATCGAAAAACTAGGTTAGATGCTGAATGATATTCTCCCCATTCCCCACATGCCTCCACCCCACCTACTGCATCAGACTGTGTTTCTGCCATTTTCCATACCAGCCATCCTATGTACAACTGCATATTTGGTGGAACTTTGAGTTTTTATGCTTTGAACCCATGCTCACCATCAGCTGCCCAAACCCATCCTTTATAGGATCTTTCCAGCTGGAAGACAAATTAAACCCTCACTCCATCAGTATGGATTGATGACAAACTTAGGTCTCAGAAATAAAAGGCTAAAGTCCAACCCACTTTACCAGTTAGTGCCCCTAATAGTGTACTATAGTATAGGGTAGGACTGACAACTGAACCAGAGTGTAATATCCACCCACTGACCAGAGAAATAAAAGTTTAAATCCTGCCAATTTGTTTTGTAAATATGTATGGTTTCTATCAAAAAATATCCAGAAATTCCAGCTTTACAAACATTGGAGTTTGCCATAAATTAAGTTTTAATCCTATAAATCACAAATAAGGTCAGATCTAAAAACAAGCAAGTCATTCTGGTCCAGGCAATAAGTTTAAATCGCAGTCAGTTATCTTTCTCAAAATACTTTGCCTAGAGTTTATTCTTAATAGCTATCCAACTAACTGCATTCACCTGAAAATGCCCTCAGGAAATCTGTAGCATGAGCAGAGTGTAATTCGTGATTACAGCTGATGACGTAAACCACAGAAGATCTATTCTGCCTTTCTAATCCTGGTATGAAGAAAAGCGTGCCTGAGGATGCTAGGGAGACAGGTTCTATTCTTAGACTTTAATTTCACAGAACATCATAACCAGATTTTACAGCAAGCGCTTTTACCTCATCTCCTTTTAACCAGCTCAGCAGCCAGAAGAAGCAATGCACTGTGAGAGAATGCAATAAAGTTGAGGCACAAGAGAGAGAGAAAAAAAAGAATCGACATAATTGTCCTTAGGAAAGTCTTGACTGACACCTTAGAAGAATCCAGCATTTATTATCTATTCAGTTGTGCTTTCCCTCCACTAAATAATACTTATCCCTGAGATACAGCACTGTGTTACCATTATACAAATTTTTTGTGGACTCAGTGACTAGTAAAATTAACTTGAAAATCTTGCTCAGAGCAGTTGGCAATCAATCCACAAAATCACTTCATCATTTAATACTATATCTTTGCTAACAGGAATAATAAAGTTCATTTATATTCAAAACACTGTAGGGGATTCAAAAAAAAGAAAGTTTCCATTAAGGAATGAACCCATAATTGATACATTAGGGTCAAAAGACATCAAAGTAAAAACGTACAGCACTGTGGCACAAGTGCATTACAATGCAAATATAAGGGAGTGCAACAGTGAAGACTGCTTCATAGGCCAGTTTTCACCGCAGTGAGTGGGAAATGCTGCCTTTCAGATGTGCTGCAAAAACAAAGCCCTGCCTGCCAGGGCAGATGGACATAAAAGATCCCATGGAATGATTCAAAGTTCTTCCAAATTCATGACCAACACTCATTCCTCAAGCGATACTGCCAAAACCGATTAACTGATTATTTATCTTATTTGCTGTTTGTGAGACTTTGCAGCACTCAAAAATGGCTGCTGTGCAGGCATTATCAAAGTGTTTATCTGTTGTAAAGCCTTTGGCATTTCCCAAGAACAGACAAGTCACGGTGCCATTTAAGTTATTTTTCATTTTACTGTATAGATCATCACCGCAATAGTTTTAGATTCACAGCATAATCTGCATGGGATGGAAAGTGGCACGACTGAAATTTGAACATATGGCTGGATATCAGCTCCAGGAAGTACATCACTTCAGTACTGCACTACAGCAGCACGATAACATCATGTAGAAAATGAGTTTTACAAAGTTCTCAGGAATTGGGCACTTTTAAAAGTTAATTTTTAATTTCCATAATATTCACTGAAAGACAGCTGTCCAGTTAGCTATTTGATAATACTAAAATTTGGTTGATGTCTGCCACTAAGTGGAAGTGTGCGCATGCTTGTGCTGGCTTGTTGTTTTCAAACTGCTCTATTCAGGTACCAATTTCAATCTAGTATGTGTGGGATAACACCACCCTTGTATCCATCGATGAACAAAATCAAAATAGACCTGGGTCCTACTGAGAAATGCTACTTTGAGGGGCTCGCTGACCTTTCTGGTGGCTGAATGCACAATAAAGCATGATTTGAGAATATTTTATTTTTGAGATATACACAAAACGAAGAGGACATAGTTCCACATCCTAACAAGCAAAACACTCCTTACTGGTGAGAAATAATCTCCATGTGGAACTAAGGAAAACACAGAGTCAAAGGTACAATATTCCATGGTTGTTGCTGGGCTTCTGAGAAAACTCTAAGGTTTTGAAATTTTACAACCATTGGCTTCAACTAAAAAAAATCACCCAGAAGTACAATCATAAATTTGCCCTTTGAAACATGGAGCTACCTCTAGAAAGAGCATTTAAGCCATGTAAACAGTATGATGATGAAGTAAGTTCTCACTCATCATGGAGGGTGCAATTAGAGACAGTGAATTAAAATCATCACACAAAAGCTGGTTCATACAATGTCAAAGAGTATTGATTTAAGTGTAATTTTTCCTACATCACATTGGGACTTCAAGATTGAGGATGGATTCTGCTTCAATGATGCAGCTTTTGCACGAACCAATGCCGATAAGTTAAACCAATTAAACTGTAACCGGGTTGTGTGAAATTCAGGGGTTTTTAATTAATGTGTCAAATGGGATAAGAGGATATTGTATCTCATCTATCTCAAATCTTCACATACCCAGTAGTTTGATTTGAGGACTAGGCTAATTCAAACTTTCTAACCACACTTCGGATCAGTGCAAAGTAGCTTGAGGTTTCAAACCTGAATTGCAAATCCCTGACTGCACAGTAGAAGGACTCTTCAGCCACTAGGGTTCCAAACACTTCTTTCTACAATCAGCAGCCTAATAATGTCATGATGTCAGAATATCACAGGGCTTCGGAATCACGTTGAAAAAAGGGAAATAAAAACAGGCTTGGAAGAGCCAATGCAAATGAGTTCTTGAAGCCTCAGCAAATTTGAGAGTGAGCCAGTAGATTCACTGTCAGTTCACCATGGGCTGTCTAAATACAATTACATATCTATATAAGATTCCCTCTAATCTGCTTCCTTTCAAAGCTGAAGAGTCCAAGTCTTTCTAATCTTTCCTCCTGACTCAGTCCTCTGATTCTATGGATCAGCCTTACAGTCCTTCTCCACATCGTTTCTATAGCTTGGATTTTTTTTGTATCTTAATGACCCGGAATGAACACAGGATCAAAGGTACAGTGCTCAATAGAGCACTGAAAAGCTTCTGTATAACAGCCTCATCCTTTGCTCATCTGAAAAAATTGCTCAGCAATCTGTTTATTTTCTTGATGGCTGCTATGCAATGATTGGACACAGCTACGTATTAAGCTAGTTGCAAGTCTCTTTGAGCCTTCAGTGTAGCCAGTCCTACACTGTTCAAGTAGTATGTTCACCGATTTTTATTTCCAGTGTGCAATACTCCATTCCTGTCACAGAGGCCTCCCCTATATTCATTGATCACCTCATAATTGCCTGTCAGCACTTTGTGAATTTCACCCCAGCTCACTTGACACCCTTGGTTATAATGTCAGTTTTTGGCAATTTATTTGATTTGAGCTTATGTGCAAGTGATGTCAAAGTTATTAAGTTTAATTGTAGAACTGCATACAATGGGTGAAACACTATCAATGTCTTCTTCTGCGCCTGCTCAGCATGTGCAACAGGGAATCTCCTCGACTCTTCTGAAGTTTGAAGACATGTCCATCATACGTCAGATATCACGTTCTGTCAACGTATGTAACCTTGTCACACTTATTTAAAAAAAGATATACAAAAAAGCCAATTTTTCCAACATTCAAACAGCCCCGTTGGAAAACCTTCTCACTGACCTCGGAGTTACACTTCTTTTCAAAAATGGCTGGAAGAGGAAGGTGGCCAATCATTTCTCATCTGCAGATAAATTATCCCACCAACAGAATTAACCTTGTTAAAATCGTGACTTATGTCCTCAAAAGCAATTAACCTTGGAAGGGCCTAAAGATATTATAAACGATTAGACCTTATATCCTTGAAAGCAGAAAAATACATTTTGCAACATGCCATTGTGTTCCTATCCTTAAAAGTCTGTGTATCCTCCAGCTGACTGTCAGCAACGCCAGAGAAGACCTATTAGCAGCAAGAAGAAAAGCAGCCTTTTGCAACACTTTTGTAAATGCCATGCAAAAAAATAAACTCTAAATTGTGATGATGATCTTAAATGTGTGAAAAGCTGGAGCACAGAAATAACCAAATTGTTTCACTTTCTTGTCTCTCGCAACTAAATTTCAAACATTTTACCCAAGTGGATAAATGGTGTTCCAGTAATTAGATATAACAAGTCTAAAATAGGGCCCACTCAGAAAATTTTAACTCTAATGTAAAACATAATCTGCTGCAGAATTAAGATATGCTTTATGCCAACCTTCTTAGATCCCCTCCAGCCGAGATTGTCATGGCTGGATGTAAATCTGCCCCCTTTCCTCCTCCCCCATCTTTAAATATGAACAAGCATACAGTATAAGACCATGAGATGAGACATACAAGTTCACCCACTCACTCCCAAATTCCCAAAACATTCTACTAAGGATTAAATCATACACAGATTTGGGCTTCACAATACAATACGGATGCTGAGCCAGTGAACAGTATATATTCATGAGGATATGAATGGTATCAGAAAATACAGGCTCAAAAATTGGGGTTCTTTTTGTTGAACAGAGTAGTTTATGGCGTGATTTGATACTGTAGAAAGAGTGCTTGCAGTGGTAGAAGAGTCATGAATGAGGGGACAAAGAGTGAAGGTCAAATGTAAGAATTTTAGGACGATGAGCAGGCGCAACTATTTTTTCAGATGGTGATTGTGAACCTGAGCTAATGACTGAATCAGAAACCATGGGCAGAATCATCCCAGATTTGCACTAAGTGCAGTAGCGGGCGAGTAAAACAACGTTTTACCTGCTAACTGCGATGGTGGGTTTTCACGCAGTATCAACCCAAACTCACCACAATATTTATGCACTCCTGGGAAACACGCCATTTCCATGGCAGGCAGGCTCTCATTCACCCGCCCGCCATCATCCCGCTGCTTCATCACAAAGGACGCCATGTTTAAAGTCCAGCCACAAGCACATATCTCAGTGCTTCCAGACCAACACTGCTGCATGGAAGACATGGCCCTGAAACTGAAGAAGACTGCAGCCCCCACATTCAGCAACGCATCCCTCAAGCACCTTTTGGATGTCCTCCACTCCGCTCTGGCTGCAGGATGAACCATCCTGGCTTGGGAGGGGGTGGCAGCAGTGGTCAGCGCCAACGCCCTTCAAAAGAGGACAGCCACCCAGTGCCGCAAGAGGATGAATGATGATCTCTGTTCCGTCAGGGTTAGTCGCTCTTCTCATCACTCTCACGCTCACAAACCCATCACACATCCACAGGGTCCTCACCCACTGCCAGTTCAAGAGACATCACCATTCACTCTCTCACACACACCTTCATTGTCCTCATCCTGTCCATGCACTCAACACCCACACAGGCCAGGCATAGTTATCATCAGGCCTGGCAGTCATCCTCCTTACACTCTCTCCATCTCTATTCACGCAGGGCAAGCTGACACACAACAAGAGGGAGGGGTCACAGACCAGTGGCAGAATGCCCAAAATCAAGGTCCTCATGAACTTTGAAAAAAGAGCCATCCAGCTGGCCAGCGAGGATCGGGACCATTCCTGTGCTGACGGTGAGGTCAGCGCTGCTCAACCAAGTGGGGATCCAGCAGTGCAACATCCATCAGACAACCATGCTGTGAGTGATGTGTCCTGTTTCACAGGTCACTGCCATGCAGTAATTATCTCTTCCTGCTATCGCAGGCACATCTACCAAACAGCCAACAGAGTCCATGACCCGAGGCCTCCAATTAAGCCCCAAGAAACCTCCGAAGAGGAATCTAAAGGCACCCTCTCTGAAGCCCCATCACAGCGTTCACCCACACTCTCCATCAGCATTTCTGGCACTCGGAGGACCATAACTTTGCTGAGTCCGAGTCAGATGACGAGCCTCTGGACTCGGTCATGTCACAGTTGCTGGAGCTGCAAAGGCAAGCTCGGGAACATTAGGAAGAGATGTCCGCGCACTCCTCAGATTGCAAGGCACGACGGAGGAGTCCATCCGCCTTCAGTCTGAGGTGATAGCGCCAGCATTGCAATGCACCGAGGTCAACACTGGCAGGATGGCGGCTGCCATGGAGACCTTGGTCCAGGCCTTCACTCCTGCAATTTTGCACAAGCTCAACTCCATCGCTGATGCCATAGGTGGCCTCCAACAGTGTGTACACAAGAGGAGTGCAGGGCAGCTTGATCTCACTCTAGCTACCCCTGCTCCTCAAGGAATCAGCCAGGAGCCCCCAGGCACCCGTAAGCAGGAGGATCCGCAGATGCACACTCTGGGCCCATCCATCCAGGTGACTCTGAAAGTGTCCAGCCCATCCGACTCCCCTCATCCTGTGACCTCAGCAGCTCCAGCTCTGCAGGCTGAGGAGGCTGCCACTGCCACACAGCAAGAACCAGAAAGCAGGCCTGGGCCCTCCAAGTCCCAGCCCTCCAGAGGACACCCGCCAGGTTAATCACAGAGAGGGCGTCACAATCAGCAGGCTGCCTCCGTCTCCGCTGTGGATGTCCGGGGAGCACCGAGACGTAGCAGCAGGGTTAGGAAAGTTAAGGAGATTTAGTTGCACAGCTTGGGCACAAGCATCTCAATGGTGCTCGTCATTGCTGCCAGAATGTCGTGAGCAGTCGTCACCGAGTTCTGTCATTCTCTCCGTGTGCTCTCAGCACCTTTAAGGAGGGGGGCTGGCCCCCATCTCTTCAGCATCTGTGACCAGAGACTCTGTGCTCCTGAAGGAGTCAAGTGAAGGCAGACAAAGGAGCAGATGCTTCTAATGTTTCATGGCTGCGTCTCTATGATATGACCCTGATCACAGAGTGGAAGCAAGCTGCCCTCAGCCAGACAGGAGTCAGACATTCTCAGAGGCTGTGTGAAGATCTATGGAGTGTCCTCACGGCAAGTTGTCATCATTCTCCTGCAATCGAGTGACTATTAGTGTCTCCGTTGTGTCTCCATGACAGGAGCCTTGTCACAGAGGGTATGTGCACTGCCATAAGCCAGACTGGAGTCAAATGTTCATGGATGTGATGTGAGGTTCTATGGGGACACTTCACTCCATGTTGTCATCATTCTCCACAAATCTAGTAGCTATGAGGGCTTTCTGTGCCCGCCTGTCTCGTCTAACCAGTGAGAGGGCCTCATCTCAGTTATTGTCGCCTCTGAGGACCTCCTCACCCTCATTCCTGTCAGTATCCTCCTCATCGGAGGAGACGTACAACTCCTCCATCTCCTCCTCAGACAGCTCATCTCACCGTTGCAGCACCAGGTTGTAAAGGGCGCATGAAACGAGACGATGCGTGACACCCTCTGTGGACTGTATTGCAGAGCACCACCAGACCGGTCCAGGCAATGGAACCTCATCTTCAGCATCCCGATGGTCTGCTCCACCAAGTTGCGAGCTGCTGCCTGAGACTCATTATAGCGTCACTCTGCTGCAGTCTGAGGCCGTCGCATGGGTGTCATCACCCACATCCTCTGTGGGTAGCCCTTGTCCCAAGGAGCCATCCCTACAGCCTCCGTGGACCCTGGAAGACTGCAGGGATCTGTGACCGACTTAGGATGTAGGCGTCGTGCACACTCCCTGGAAACCGTGAGCACACCTGCAGGATGTGTTTCTGGTGGTTGCAGACCAGCTGCACATTCAGCGAATGGAACCACTTGTGGATAATGTAGTCCACCGTGTGTTGCGACGGAACTCTGAATTTCACATGAGTGCAGTTGATCACACCCTGCATCTGGGGAAACGTGAGATCTGGGCGAATTTAATCACTCTTGAATCCTGGCTGTCCCGGTCCCGGGCGAAATGCACAAAGTTATGTGCCCTCGCGAAGATGGCATCCGTGACCTCATGGATGCATTTGTGGCCGGAGGCTTGTGATATCCCACAGGTGTCCCCTGTGGTGCCCTGAAAGGAGCCACTGGCGTAGAAAGTGCACACCATGGTCACTTTCACAGCCACTGGCAGTGGATGTTCTCCATGTGCCCGTGGCCCCAAATCCTGCAGCAAGTGGCAGATGTGACTGACCAGTTCCCTAAACATGCGCAATCTTCGGCGACACTGGTTCTCGGTCATCTGCAGGAATGAATGGCGGCGTCTATAGACCCTGAGTGTCGCTAGGCGCCAGCCTGCGATGGCTCACTGTGGCTCTTGGGCAGAGTGTGCGGGAGCCCCAGCCGCCCCTTCTTCCCGAGGTTGCTGCTCCTGCCTCTGCACAGCCAGGAGCCTCAGTCACTCTCTCCTCTGTCGTCTTCACTCTCTGTAGGCCATTAGACATACAGCTAGTTCACCAGGCTCCATCCTGATGTACTCCTCCTGCAGGATGAAAGGGAGAGACATGTGGTTAGCATAGGTGTAATAAGAACCTGTCTTGGTTAAATGTGATGGCCTCTTAACGCTTCCCGGAGAGTGTTGGCCACCAATTGGATGGCCAGAGATTAGTGTGCTGCAAGGCTGCCCTGTTAGCTGGAACCATGGGGGAGACTGGTCCAATCCAAAAGTAACTGCTCCATGGCCAGCTTTAGCAAGGAGATTGTACAACGTGTGCAGTCATCCAACTGTTCTGCAATGTCAATGTGGATGCAGCTAAACTGTCTCAGTTGCAGAGAAATGGTCACTTTCTACAGGTTTCCCTAATGTGTGGCCACTTCCCTTGACCACCCTGACCCCCACCCCAAATGCTTGTGCGCTATATTCAATGGCAAGCCTTCCTTGCCCTCCGCCAACCAGCACCAGTCGCCCCAACAGCAGGGCTGCCCTTAACCACCCCCCTACCATGAGTCACCTCAGCGGCAGAGCTGCCCTTCAGCCCGAAACCCCGACGCCCCTGAAGCTTGAAGTCCAACAGGTGACCCTGGCGAGACTTCCACAAAGTTACTGTGTACTCACTTCAGAGTACCCTTCAAAGTGCAACCTGCCAAGTGCTTGCCTTTTATGTGCTGTTTGAAACATGTTGATGTGCTTTCCCGCCGACGTGGACAGACAATCCAGCAGTGGGGTGGGGGGGACAATTCCAGCGAACTGGCCTGATAATGATATGCTGATATATTACAATGAGGTTCCCAACGTCTGATGGTGGGAAATGCGGCTCACTGTCGGCGGGCTCAGCGGACGATCACGAACTGGTTTCCCGCCATTGTAAAACTGATCACGCCATATTGTCCGCTCTTGCCACCGATCACGCCCAATGCCAGTGGGCATGGAAAATTCCACCCCGTGTCAATTTTTACAAATGGTTTAGATAGTTGGATGAAGGAACAGGGATAAGGGGCTATAGTAATAGAGTAGATACATGGAATTAGGACTACTGCTCACTAACCATGTATGGGATGGATTGCAGCAGTTCAAGAAGGAAGCTCACCACCACCTTCAGTTCACCACCTTCTCAAAAGCAATTAGGGATGGGCAATAAATGCTGGCCTAGCCAGCAACACCCACATCCATGAACGAATAGAAAAAAGGATAAAGACTAAAAAGGACCAAATGGACTGAGTGGTGTGTTTCTGTTTTGTAATATCTATTAATTCTATTCAAAGGAAGTTAATCTTGATTAAAGAAAATGGCATTACACATATTCTGTAGGACATGTTGTCTGTATGAATAAGATAGGGGACAAAATAATTACAAATACACATAAATACATTGTTTACTTTAGTCGCAACAGGAAGCTGTAAATCCTGAGGTGTCATAGATTCAGGAGTTCCTGAAAGCTAAACTAGGCAAATTCAACTTCAAATTCAGTTCAGTCTGAACATTAAATATTTCTTTTCATAAAGGCTAGTGTATGTGCCTCTCTCTTCCTGTGACCAACATTGGGGACACTTTTCTATTCATTAATTCTGGTGTTGGAATAAAGCAGCCGAGTTATTAATAGTCTAAATTCAGTGAGTCAGCTCGCGATGCTGGTCTCAGGAAACCAGCTCATAGGCATCAGTCCCAACCAAAACAAGCACTCACTGTAAATGAGATCTTCTGGCTCTCTCTCCTCCCAGAGAAAGGTGTGCTAAACAAGTTATAAGGACAAATAGGCTGATAAAAGAATTTGTAAACAGTTTGGTATTTAATATTTTGAAACGTGCAAAAGTCACAGGGAAGGAGAAGAAAAACCAAGATCCCAAAGGAAAGTATAAAAATTATCAAAAGCTGTGAAATGTATTCGCAATGGACAGGCGTGAAACCAATACAAGATTCTGATTCTACAGTCAAGCTGACAGGAGGCTCGACTATTCCCAAATGAACAAAGGTACTGCATTGTCAGACATGATAACATACCCTGTGATAATGCAGCTGCAATGTCTTTACCAAGTCACGAATCCTATACACTTAGACACAGTGTGGGGGAGGATGTGCACGCACTCCTGATTGGCCAGGCAGCAAGCACACCTACAAATACTGCCACCAGGTCATTTCAAATTACCATTATGCATATTAGGCAATCTCGCACTGATTTTATGACCTTTATTCATAAAGCTTGAAGACATCAAAATATGAGGGCAGAAAACGTACTTCAACGTCATAAGAGTCCTGAGGACTTTATTTTCTTCCCTTTTATACCACAAGACAGACATTTTGAAGATTATCCAACTAGAATGTGCTGTGCACTGATGGAAGTGTACTTAAATGGATCAAACAGCAAAATGCCCACAGTATTTCAGAAGCAAATTTGACTAGTGTTATATAAATGTTTCTTTAGCTTTTCAGTTTAATTCCGGGTGACATAAAAGGGCCTTTGGACAGGATATATGATTTTTTTTTAAAAAAGAGAGTCAAATCTGTCTCCAATCTGCACTGATGTTAAAGTGAAGCAAAAATGTTAAATTGATTGAAGTCCTTGGGCTAAGGCAGGAAAATAAACAACAACAAACAACAACTTGCATTTATATAGCACCTATAACACAGTAAACTGTTCCAAGGTGTCTCACAGCAGTATTGTCAAACACAGCATGACACCATGCCACATAGAATCACAGAATTGTTACGGTGTAGAGGGAGGCCATTTGGCCCACTGTGTCTGCACCGGCTCTCTGAGCATTTTAACTTAGGGCCAATCTCTTGCCTTTTCCCCGTAACCCTGCACATTGTTCTTATTTAAATAATCATCCAAAGCCCTCTTGAATGCCTCAATTGAACCTGCCTCCACCACACTTCCAAGTATTGCATTCCAAACCCTTACTGCTCACTGAGTGAAAAAGTTTTTTCTCACCTCGCATTTACTTCTTTTGCAAAGCACTTTAAAACTGTGCCCTCTGGTTCTCAATCCATTTACTAGTAGGAACAGTTTCTCCCTATCTACTCTGTCCAGACCCTTCATGGTTTTGAAAACTTCTATTGAGTCTCCTCTTAGCCTTCTCCTCTCCAAGAAAAACAGTCCCAACTTCTCCAATTTTTCCTCATAACTGAAGTGTCTCATCCCTGGAACCATTCTCGTAAACCTCTTCTGCACTCTCTCCAATGTGTTCACATCCTTCCTATAGTGTGGTCCCAGAAATGTATACAATACTCCGGTTGAGGTCTAACCAGTGTCTTATAGAAGTTCATCATAACCTCCCTTTTCTCTATGCCCCTATTAATGAAGCCTAGAATACTGTATGCTTTAGAAACCGCTCTCCCTACCTGTCCTACCACCTTTAATGACTTATGTACATATACACCCAGGTCTCTCTGCTCCTGCACACCCTTTTGAATAGTATCCTTTATTTTGTCTCTCTATGTTCTTTGTACCAAAGTGCATCACCTCATACTTCTCTGCATTAAACTTCATCTGTCACCTATCTGCCCAACCCACCAATGTGTCAATGTCCTTTTGAAGTTCTACACTGTCTTCCTCACAGTTTACAATTCTCCCAAGTTTTGTGTCATCTGCAAACTTTGAAATTGCCCCCTGCGCATCAAAATCTAAATCATTTATATATATCAGGAAAATCAAGGGTTCCAATACCAACCCCTGGAGAACTCCACTACAAACCTTCCTCCAGCCTGAAAAATACTCATTAACCATTACTCTGTTTTCCTATCCCTCAGCCAATTTTGTATCCACGTTGCTACTGCCCCTTTTATTCCATGACCAATGACTTTCCTCACAAGTCTGTTGTGTGGCAATGTATTGAACGCTTTTTGAAAGCCCATATACACCACATCAACAGCCTTGCCCTCATCAATCATCTCTGTTACCTCTTCAAATAGCTCCAGCAAATTAGTTAGACATGATTTTCCTTTAACAAATCCATGCTGACTCTTCCAAATCAATCCACATTTTTTCCATGTGACTATTAAATCTATCCCGAATAATTGTTTCTAGAAGTTTCCCCACCACCAAAGTTAAACTGACTGGTCTATAATTGCCGGGCAGATCTTTACAACCTTTTTTGAACAAGGGAGTAACGTTTGCAATTCTCCAGTCCTCTGGCACTTTCCCCGAATCCTGGGAACATTGAATGATTATTGCCAGTGCCTCCGCAATTTCCACTCTCACTTCCTTCAATATTAACTTTACGTACTGACAGCTTATCCAATATCTCCTCCTTATCAATTTTAAACTCTTCTAGTGACTGAGTTTCCTCCTCTGTCACTATGGATTCAGCAGCATCTGCCTCATAGGTAAAGACAGATGCAAAGTAGTCATTTAACACCTCAGCCTGCTTCTTGCCTCTCTGTGTAAGTCCCCTTTTTGGTCCTTAATCGGCCCTACTCCTCGTTTTAACACTCTTTTACTATTGATGTGTTTATAGAACACATTGGGATTTCCTTTTATATTAGCTGCCAATCTTTTTTCATAATGCCTCATTGCATCTCGTATTTGCTTTTTCACATCCCTTCTGAAACTTCTGTATTCAGTTAGTTTCTCAATTGTATTTGCTACCTGTCATACACACAATTTTTGCTTCTTTAACTTAATTTCTATCTCCTCTGTCATCCAGGGAGCTCTGGATTTGTTTGTCCTACCCTTCTTTTGAGGGAACATACCTTGACTGTGCCCAAACCATCTCCGCTTTGAAGGGAGCCCATTGTTCAGCTACTGTTTTCCCACCAACCTTTGGTTCCAGTCCATCCAGCCCAGCTCCATTCTTGCCCCATTGAAGTCTGCTCTCTGCCAGTTGATTATTCTTACTCTGGATTGACCAATGTCATTTTGCACAGTCATCCTAAACCTTATTATACAATGATCACTGTCCCCTAAATGTTCTCCCGCTGTCACTTGATCTACGTGGCCCACCTCAGTCCCAAGAACCAGGTCCAGCAGTGGACTGGACACATCCTGCTGTAGGAAATTCTCCTGAACACAATCTAGGAACACTTGTCCCACACTGCCCTTTACCCTACCACTATCCCAGTCTATATACGGATAAGTAAAGTCCCCCATTATAACTATTCTATAATGTTTACACCTCTCTGTAATTTCCCTGCAGATTTGTTCCTCTATATCTTTCCCACTAGCTGGTGGTCTATATATTACACCGAGCAATGTAATTGCACCCTTCTTATTCCTTAGCTCTAGCCAAATCGATTCTGTCCTTGAATTGTCTGACACACCCTCTTTCTCCAGTGCTGCAATACTCTCCTTAACCAAAAATGCTATCCTTCCTCCTTTTTTCCCTTTCCTATCTCCTACATAAGGAGACATTAGGGCAGATGATCAAAAGCTTGGTCAAAGAGGTCATTTTAAGGAGCATCTTAGAGAGGAAAGAGAGGCAGAGAGGTTTTGAGAGGGAATTCCTGACCTTCGGCAGTAGAATGGGTGGCCACCAGTGGTGAAGCGTTAAATTGGGGATATGTTCAAGAGGCTAGAGTTGGAGAGGTGCAGGTATTTAAGAAGTGTAGGGCTGGAGAAATTAGAAATCGGGAGAGGTGAGGCCATGGAAGGATTGGAAAACAAGGATGAAAATTTTAAAAATCAAGGTGCTGCTTAACTGGGAACCAATAGAGGTCAATGAGCACAGGGGGATTGGGTAACTGGGACTTGATGCGTGTTAGGGCATGGACAACACAGTTTTGGAGTCCACTCCATCCCTCTTCCTGGCAATTACCTGAGGCTGAACCAAACTCAGACTTCCAACTGTGGCAACGTACTTGACCGAAATGAGTTTTCGACCTCATATCTGTGCCATCGTTAGAACTACTTCCACCTCCATTACTTCACCTCATTCCACTGCTGCCTCAGCTCATTTGTTCCTGAAACCCTCTTCCAAGCCTTTGATATGTCTAGACATCACTATTCCAACACACTCCTGACCAGCATTCCATGTTCTACCCTCTATAAAATTGATGCATTCAAAACTCTATCTGGTAGAAGATCCCACAGCACTATTCAAAGGAGGGCAGGAGAACTCTCCTGGTATCCTGGTGAACATCTATCCTTTAAGCAACACCTATAATAGATGATCAAGACATTTACTTCAATGGTGTTTGTGGGGGCTTGCTGTGCACAAATTGGTTGCCAGGTTTCCTACATTTCAGAAGTGACTACAGTTCTAAAGTATTACATTGACTGTAAAAAGCTTTTGGGATATCCTGAGATTGTGAAAGGTGCAATATTCTGTTTTATTTAATTTAGCTTTGTATCATGCTTTCCTGCACTATCAGATATTACAGATTACATTGTACTTATAAACGTATGCACCAAGGTTTACATACTTCCATACATTTAGTTAGCACTAATTATTGTGGGTTGATGGGGGTGCGAGGGTTTGTGTCAGGTGATAAAGGTGGCTTGCAGGGCTAACTGGCCACTAGATAAAGACAAGGCTTGGAAAATGTGTAATCGCTTAGCTTTATGATGCGACATACAGCTCAAGAATTCTACAAACTTTACCAGATGTATATTTATAGCACTCTACAAGTAAACAATGGGCACAGAATGTACAGAGCAGGGAACCATCAGTCTCAAGAGACACATTGAAAGTGCTGAGAATAACAAGGAAGAAGAAACTGTATTGGGAATTACGTGAAGAACGATTTGATTTGGTTTGATTTTAGAAGTGGTAAAGGTGCGTAAAATTGCAAAAGAAGTATTTAACAAAAAATAAAAGGGGCTAGACTTTGCAGTTAATGTCAAAGCAGTATGCTCCCTGTGGACCTTGCTGCTCACAAAGATGTAGCAATCTGTGGTGTGGGTTTCCTCTTTCCCAACGGGCACTTTAAATCTTACGCCAAGTCAAGGAGATCTCAAGGCATGCACATCAGTGTTGTCAGCCTCAGGGTAAGCAGTCAATCAATTTGAAATATTCTCTCAGACAGAAAACCAGGGAGTTAAAATCACTTTTAAGTTAAATTCTCAATGAGCGAAATAAATGACTGGGATTTAGCTAGAAGCTAAAATATCAATATGAACAAATTTTAAAATTATTTTAATGATATTGAATTTATTTCACAACCACCAGACATCTCAAAGCACTTTACAGTCAATAACACACCAGAAAAATTTGACATTCTACAAATATAAAAAGGAGCTTTTCAGGACTATTGAGGGTGTTGAGCAGTAATTATTAAGTTAGTACGCCATTAAAAACCCGGTTAAAACTTATTCAATAAGGTATAACATCAAGGATTTTTGCAGTGAGATTAACAGCCTAAAAGTGAAAGTTTCCATAATTCATTGATTGCTCAGGGATCATACTCTGGAGAGTTCTCAACAATACATCCTCCGGAGCAGCACTGAATTACTGTTAGCGTCTTCTAGATTTCTGCGTTATTCCATGCGTGTATGGACACGTTAAGTTGCTGTCAGTTTCAGTGGAGTAATGACAGCAAATGCTGAATGTATTGCTAACATTCCCACCTCAAAATGCAAACCATTCATCTGTAGAACCAAGCTGGTTAGAAGAACGAAGGAAAGAAGGTAATTCTTTCATTTATATAGTGCTTTTCTTGAACACAGGGCATCCCAAAGTGCTTTACAGCTAATGAAGTGCTTTTGAAGTGTCATCACTGTTGCAATGAAATATGTTCTCATAAACAACAATGTGATAATGACCAATCTTTTTTTTAAGATGTTGATTGAGGGATAAATATTGGCCAGGACACTGGGGATAACGCCCCTACTCTTCTTCAAAATAGTTTTTACATCCAACTGCAAGGGTAGACAGGACATTGATTTAATACCTCATTTGAAAAGCAACACTCCATCAGTGCTCAGGCCTTGGGAATGGGACTTGAACAATTGGGAGGCTTCACAGGTGTGGCTTGACAACTTTCACACCAAGAATCAAAGTTATTTTTTGGATTTGGTACATGATAGAAAATGTGACAAGATAAGAACACTTATCATTCAAGCAATTAAAACCTTAAAAGCAGATAAGATGCCTGCTGTCAACTTTGTTTAAATGCATTTTTTTTAAAAAGTAGAATATTCAGATAGTTACCTTACGAGTGACGTTAATAAAGTTCTGGGCTACAGGCTCAAAATCCTGTAAGGCAGAAACAGGAGCAAGAGTAAATTCACACTCACTACTCCCAATATCATGAATTCACATTGTCAGCAATACCACCATGGGGAGCTAACAAGCAGAAGGAACCAGAGGGCGAGAGAGAGGAAGAGACACAACCTCAGGCCAACCATTCCAGTCCACATATGTGTAGTGCCTAGAAGCTATTTATGCAGTTATGATAGTGAAGACTTAGAAGCAATACTTACAATGTTGTACAAAAAAGTGAACAGTAGTGGAGGGGGAAATTAAAGAAAGAAAATTGAGGGATTTTTCTTTTTCTGCCAATTTGTTTCCATTTTCTTCCCTCCTGAAAGATCAACTCTTTGTGAGGTTGTGGTTCCTTACACATTGTGAGCTAAGACTGGTGGTTCTTCACACATTGTGAGCTAAGACTGGAGTATCAGCATATTATCTGATTACGACAGCCTCAAAGTCAAGTCCAAACCAGTCTTCATCCATCAATCACACACAGGCACCTCCAGCAGGATTAGTGGTCAGGGACGGGAATCTTGTCCCCAATGTAGGGGAAGGAAAATTAGCCAATTCTGTTTCTTCTTGGCAAGATCAACTAATTTAGCATAGACTAATAATCCAATCTCTGGCCTTCCTAGTCTGCATGGCTCAGCAATCTCAGTCTTAAGCCAGTTGAGCTATTGGGGGAGCTTGACAAAGCCAACCAGCAAATGTCACAGTACCAGCTGCAAAGACTTGAGTCATCGAAAAATGATAGGCAAGATCATTACTACGGGCAAGTTATTCACTCCTTCTCACCCAGTGATTGGGAATAGTCATTTAAGATTTTCAAAATTAAAGGCAATTTGGTTTTAAAAAGTAAAGCTTTCAGCTTAATATTCCAGTTTAGCATTTGTCACTCAGCTACCTTGTGGCTTCAACAATAACTCAGTTATGTAGCACAAGGAAATGGGTTTTCTTTCAATATTTTCTTACAGTATTATGGTCAGTTGACCATAGCATGTGGCTGATTTGCTGTTCACATGTTAGACCTTTGTCAACAGTGGGATGATCAGGTGTTAAAATTGTCATAGGCAACATCATGATGTTGTTTTATTAAAGGAAGATATAAGTTGCACTTATATAATGTCTTTCGTGCATGGGTGGACAAGCTCCCAAAGGCTGCAGCATTTTAATGGAACATGAGGGGGGCATCAATAATACTTCATTATGGAACCATTGACTGGGGCACCCTGGAAATCTCCCAATTTCCATTTGGCACGTTCGCCCCGGCTTTCATGCCCTCTGGAAATCTTAGCGTTCTTTGCAGCTAAGTAATTCCTTTTGAAACACAGTCAGTCATTCTTATATAAGGAAACGTAGCAGCCAATTTGAACCAAAAACTCTAACAACCACCAAATGAGATAAATAACCAGTTATAAAATCAGAAAATGCTGAAAACTGTCAGCAGGTCAGGCAGCATCTGTAGACAGAGAATCAGTTAGCATTTCAATTCATTGGGCCTTTATCAGAAAGTTAGAGATGTAACAGGTTTTAAGTAAAACAGGGAAGGGCAGAAGGAAAGAACAAAGGGAAGTGTCTGTAATGGGGGAGATGGGGATTAAATGAAAAAAGGAATAATGTTAAAAGGCAAAAGAGGGTGCATTGATGGGACAAATTAAGAACTAAAACACAGTCTTGGAAGAGGTGAGAATGGCAACAAAATCATTATGAGGCATTGCTATCCAAATAAGGAATGGTTATGATTTGAAATTATTGAACTCAAAGTTGAATATGGAAGTCTGCAAAGTACCTAATTAAAAGGAGGTGCTGTTCCTCAAACTTGCATCAAGTTCCATTAGTCATGTAGGTGGTCAAGGACAGGGAGGTTAGAGTGGGGGTGGGATGGAGAATTAAAATGTGAAGTGACTAGAAGCTCAGGGTCATGCTTGCGGACTGAAAGGAAGTGTTCAGCAAACCAGTCACCTAAGTGGTCTCCCCAGTTAAAGGAGAATGCATTATGAACAGGAAATGAAGTTACTAAGTTACAAAGAAATTACTGTTTCACTTAGAAGGAGTGTTTGGGACGCTGGATGATGAGAAGGGAGGGGGTAAAAGGACAGGTATTGCATCTCCTGCCCTTGTAAGGGAAGGTGCTGTGGGAAGGGGACTGGGTGCTGGCAGTGATGGAAGAGTGGATTAGGGTGTCACAGAGAGAATGCTAAAACGGAATGGGATGGGAGGGGAAGATGCGTTTGGTGGGGGCATCATGCTGGAAGCGGCAGAGAATGATCTGTTGAATGTGAAAGCTGGCGGGATGGAAGGTGAGGACAAGGGAAACCCTATCATGGTTCTGAGAGAGGGGAAAGACGTTACAGCAGAAGGAACATTGGAACTAGAGCAGGCCATTTAACTCCTCAAGCCTGTGCTGTCATTCAATGAGATCATGGCTAATCCGTGACCAAACACCACTTAGCCACCTTTCCCCCAAATCTCCAATACCTTTCATTAATAAAATCTCTGCCTCAATTGCCATTTGCAAAAAAAAAGAGTTCCAAACTTCTACCACCCTTTTTGTGTAGAAGTGTTTTCTAATTTCACTTCTAAAAGATCTGCTCTAATTTTTAGCCCATGCCCTCTGCAGCGGAAATAGGGCAGGGTGAGAGAGAGAAACTCTGTTCTCCTTAAAATCTTGAAAACTTTAATCAACTCATTCCTTAGTCTTCTAAATTCCAGGGAATACAGCCCTTGTTTGTTTAATCTCTCCTTGTAATTTAACCCAGGTGCCATTCTGGTAAATGTACACTCCACTCACCCCCCAGGCCAATATATTTTTCCTCGATGTGGTGCCCAGAACTGCTCACAGTACTCCAGGTGTGGTCTAACCAGGGCTTTGTATAGCTGAAGCATGACATCTACCCTCTTTTATTCTGGTCCTCTATAAAGGCCAGCATTCCATTAGCCATTTTGATTATTTTCTGTACCTGTTCATGACATTTTAATGATCTGTGTACCTGGGCCCCATGGTCTCTTTGAATCTTGACTTTTTCCAGCTTTTCACCATTTAGAAAGTACCCAGTTCTATCATTTTTAGGCCCAAAGTGGATGACCTCACATTTGCCTACATTGAAATCCACTTACCAGAGTTTTGCCCATTCACTTAATCTATTAATATCTCCTTGTAATTTTACACTCCCAGTCCCATGTCTCAGCAATGGCTACCTTGTCACACTCTCCAAGTTGAATTTGCATCTGTAATTCATCCAATTTCTTCCTTGTACTCTGTGCATTTATATAAGTTTATTTTATTTAGGCCTCACGCCTTAATCTGTTCTGCTCTAATTTTTTTAAATTTCTCTTTGCTGGTTTAATTACTTTTTATCTTTTACTTTGTCCTCAGTTTCTGCCTGCCACTCTACTCTCTTACCTTTCATTTGTTTTTGAATTATTATTTATACTATATTTCCCACCTAAGCCCTCCTCCCCATTTTCTAGCCCAAGTTCTTGTGACTGCCCTATTTATCCTTTCTGCCAAGACACTGGTTCCAGCTCAGCTCAGGTGAAACATGTCTCAATGGTCCAGTTTTTTTCTGTCCCAGAACTGGTGCAGGTGTCCCATGAAATGGAATCCCCTCTTTTCAGCATCACTCCGTCAGCCAAATGTTCATCTCACTAATCTGCTTATCCCTGCACCAATTTTCACGTTGCTCGAGTAATAATTCAGGGGTTACACGCTGGATTTTCACAGAGTCGTGGAGACTCTGCAGGCCTGTGAAAAAATAGTGGACGGGGCCCGAACTCGGAAGTCGCACTCCCATTTCCAACAGATCCCATTTTCGCTGGGGGTGAAGGGACAGGGTGCGATTCACATGTAAGGGAAAGCAAACACAACAGGGCCTTTTGAACCCAGTGCTGAGTTCAAACAAACCTCATTTTCGTGATAGCAAGGGCTTTATCCCTCAATATGACAGCCACGAATTTATGTAGGAGACGTTTGCTCCGTAGAACTGTCAAGCTGTGATGTTATTAAAATCTCCAGCCCTTTTAAGAATTTGTAAAAAGAAACAGCTTGCCTGTGATTGTGAGAGTTGGAAAAAATCTGTTCTAGCAATTACAATAGCTGTTTTTTGACATTACCCCAAGGGCTATCATTATATTATTATGATTGGCTGCTTTACACAGCTTTGTCCTAACAGGGTGAGGTTGTGAGTTCACATTTTGATTGACAGCTCAAAGAGGTTAGTGAAGGTTTGGCTGTCTTTGATGTGGAGTTATGAATATGTCTATCTGCTTTAATAAGGAATTCAGTACTTGAAGGGCTTTTAAAGTTTTGAATGGGCTTTCATGAATGGGAATGTTTTCTTTATTCTAGTGAAAGTTATAATACATATTTAAATCTTTATTTTATTTCATCTCCTGAGATCTACCCATAGTGAATACTGGATGAGTTGCATGGAGGGTGCAAGTGCAAAGGGTGGCAGGTGAGGGCATGAGGTTGGCATGGCAGCTATAAGGAGCCATTAGGAGTGGGTGGAGGACATGAGTTGGCATGGAGGGCATGAGGGGCTTTAGGGGATGGATGGTAGGCATGAGTTGCCATGGATTGGGCATGGGGAGTGTGTTGGGGTGATGGGGTATGAGGGGTGAGGGCTAGAGGACCTAATATTTAACAAAACTGACCTCCTCCGATTTGTAACAAGGCGTGGCAAACCCAACTCCGTCGCGCATTTGCCCCCACTGGAGCAAAAATCACACCATTCAGGGCACCGCACCCCCTCCCCCACCCCCCCCCCTCCCCCCACCCCACCCCCACCGAGGTGGGTGCATCCGGCAAGGAAATTTCCCAACTCGAGCTAATTGGAGCCAAAATCCAACCCTATAACTGTTGAGAGGTCCTGTTTGTTAATTTAGCTCCTAGTTTCTGGTGCTCTCCAATCAGGACCCCTTCCCTATATGTTGGTCCCAACATGGATCAAAAGGCTTTATGCTTCTCCTCAAATATCCCTGGTTCAAGATGCCCCTCGCCCTGGCTGGTATCATACATACCATGTGGGACTCTTCATCCTGTCTGTAAAAGATGCTGTCTACCCCTCTATTTATTCAATCCCCTACAAATACCACATTACGCTACCGCTCCTTCTTCTCCATCTTTGGACAGCCCCATGCTGCAAGGTGCCATGGTCCACATTATGCTGTCATTCCAACAGTCTTTATCCTTATCCTTACAGGTAGCAAGTACATTTTACCTGCTGAACAGGACCAGTTTCTGCAGATCCTCATTCTCTATTTGACCTGGGTTCCCCTTACTCTGCACACTATCGGACCACACCTAGAATACTGTGAACAGTCTTGGTTCCATTATCAAAGGAAAGATGTACTGGCATTGGAGGCAGTCCAGAGAAGGTTCATCCCGGATATGAGGGGATTTTCTTATGAGGAGAGATTGAGTAGGGTGGGCCTGTACTCATTGGAATTTAGAAGAATGGGAGGCAACCTTATTGAAACATATAAGATTCTTAGGGGGCTTGACAGGGTAGATGCTGAGAGGTTGTTTCCCCTTGTGGGAGAGTCTAGGACCAGAGGCATAATCTCAGAGTAAGGGGTCGCCCATTTACGACAGATGAGGAGGAATTTCTTCTCTCTGAGGATAGTTAATCTGTGGAATTCTTTACCACAGAGGGCTGTAGAGGCTGGGTTGTTAAGTATATTCAAGGCTGAGATAGACAAATTTTTAATCAATAGGGGAGTCAAAGGTTATGGGGAAAAGGCAGGAAAGTGGAGTTGAGGATTATCAAATCAGCCATGATCTCATTGAATGGCGGAGCAGACTTGATGGGCCGAATGGTCTACTTCTGCTCCTACTTCTTATGGTCACTAATCTATTCTGAATGTAACCTTCTATACAAGGTGTGATCAAAGTCTGGAGCAAACTCTCCAGATAGTGTTTCCCCCTCCCTTATATAGTGCTTTCAGTTCTTATTCAAATAGAACTATGGACCTTGTGCATCCATCTTTACAGGGCCTCAGTTTTAATGTCACAGGCAAAAAAATATACATAGCAGCTCTGACATAGCAATACTCAGTATTGCATTAAAGTGTCAGTTTAGGGTTATGTCCTGAAGTCCTGGAGCGCAGCTTGAATCCAAACCTTTTTAAAGAGGTGAGATTGCTACCCTAGTCAAGCTGACATATCACAGATCAATTGTCATTGTTAGCGACTGATCCATACATGAAAGAAAACTGATGACGTTTTGGGAATTGTCATTGTCATGATGGCTTTAAAAGCGAAAGCAGGCATTTATATAAGAATAGAGAGAGAAAAAAATAAAGTCAGTTAATATGAACGGGCGCTTCAAAGAAAGGAATGAAAGTAAGTAGAAAGTGAGAGAAATTAAAATTAGTTTCAAGACAGGAAACAGCAAGAGAGCAGAAGAGAGCCTACAAAAAGCCACTGAAAATAGGAGAGACAGACAGAAAAAAAAACTATGCAAACATTCAGAAAGACCTGAACAAAGGCTAGACTGAAAGAGTAGGCAAGAGTTGCATAAACAAAAATATGGGAAAAAGTAAAATGGTAAATAAATCTTGATCAAGAATCAATGTTTATTATAAATTAAACTGTATTTGGTTAATCACTTCAAACTGCACAGAGACAATCAATGATGTGGCCATTCTTTGGTCGACTACAGATTTTTAAAAATTAATTCTTGAGTTGGAAGCCAAATGGTAAATGGTGAGCTGCCTCCTTGAATACAACTGATTGGCTTGTTCAGTCATTTCAGAGAGCAGTTAAGAGTCAATCACATCACATACAGGCCAGACTCGATATGGACAGCAGATTTCCTTCCCTGAAGGATATAGTGAACCAGATGGGTTTTTATGACAATCAGGTAGTTTCTTGGCCACCAATACAGATAATAGCTTTTTTTTTAAATTCCAGTTTTTATTTAATTAATTGGATTTAAATTCCCCAACTGCAGTGGAGGGATTTGAACTCATATCTCTACAGCATTAGTCCAGGTTTTTGAATATACTAGATTCGTAACATAACAATATTCTATTGCACTGTATTTTAAAGCACAGATTCAGGATCGTGAGAGACTGAGACAGAACGTGGAAACAACCGTCAAGAAAATGTCCCCGCTCACGCATCCAATTAACTTTCCATTAACTTATTGCCCAGATAATCAGTATGATAACCTGTGTACAAGATCTTTCAGCGTGAATGTGCTGCAATTTCAGTATACGGCCAGCTTTGAAGAATAAACATTAAAAAAAAGCACATCTCTTGGCAAAGATATTTTGATTGCATTGAAAGTGTGAGCTGCATCGTCACTGAATTTGTCAACGGCCAACACTTGAGTCAGCCTAATTATTTCTTTACTGTTCGAAACCTTTTAACTGTGGTCAGGCAAAGAAAGAAAATGCAAGGTACTCAGCTATAAAAAAAACTTCTGAGCATAGAATATTAACCTCTTATTAAATATCATTGAAGGACCAGGTATCAAAATCATTTACATGTCATGGTACACACAAATATGTAAAATTGTACATTAAGTTTGGAACAGCTACAAAAGGTTGAAAACAATTTACCTTGCTAATCCAAATAATTACAAACGAAAGCATCACGGAACTACCAATCATCTCCATTCTCTAGATTTTGAAAAATACATCTTTGGAATTTATCCCAATCACTGGATTCTAATCCGCATCTCACCCCTTCCCTGACAGTGTTGCTAGATCAAAGGCCTCCCCCCACCCCACCCACCACCCCCACCACCCGATGTCCACCTCCGCTAGGTGTGGAGATTTTGGTTTAGTGGTCAGGGAAGGCTGAAAAGGAAAAAAACAAACAGGTTTTCTTTTCAAAATGTTCAACTTGATACTTAGAGTAGTCTTCTAGAGGGTTTTTTTTTCTGGCTGAAATACTTTGTTTAGTGTTCATTTCCTGCAGAAATCAAAAGCCATGGGCACCAACTGCCAGGCAACTAGTATGAGTTTTTCAAATGGCATCTAATCACCAGCTACTGCGATATTCCCAACTTACATCCTCCAGTGCCCATCTGTCCTTTTTAAAATAGGCTAGTAGCTGAGAATGGTGGTCTTTTGTTCTATGTTGTATCGGAGATGGGGAGGAGCGGAAGGTGTTCCTTCATTACCCTGCACCTGCAGTTTGAAAGTGAACTGGGGGATGGGGCTGAACACATCACCTGACCCCTGACCTGCAACTACTCAATCACCCTTCCCTACTCAGTCATCTCCTGTGGGACTAGTCCTTCTCAGTCCAAAGCAAGGAACAAACATATATGCTGACAGTCAGCTTTTTAAACAATCTATCGAGTTGTTTGGGGGGGTGAGGCAAGACTGAAAACTGTCGCAAGTTTGCTTCTCAGCCACTCAGTTGAACATCAACCTAAGGCAGAAAAATTTTGAGTAGGGCTGATGGTTTCTAAGGGTGTGTTAATTTAGCATTAATTATTAATTAATTATTATTATTAATTTAGCATTCATCCCCCAAAATAGTTACATATAAAATGCACTTTTTATAAACATTTCAAACTTTCCTCAGAAGTGACTTTCTAGGGCATGCCCAACCATTATCTTAGTTAAAGTATTATTTTGAAACTTATCAGAGCCACTGTTTTGACATAGGAAGATGTTCCCTGGTACGAATGAATTAATTTGCTTTACTCAAGTCTCGCTGTGACTCTGCAGAATTGCAGATTTCGGACTCCACTGCAATATCCCTGCAATGTGTACTGCAGATACCAGCCTGTTTGTAGATAGGCTGTCAAGCCTAGTTGGATTCTGTATCGTTGAAAGCTGTTTTCAGTTTGTTTACATAATTGCGGTGGCAATCCCAATGTTAACACCCACCATCTGTATTTGGCAAAATCCATAGCAAAAAGGTGAGCTGACATTAATAATTAATAAGTGTAATAATTTGGAAGCCACACACTGGAGTAATCCTTCATGTCCACCTGAGAGTGCAAAATCGGCTCTAATTATTGCAGTAAGTAATGATTATTTTCAACATGATAAAAATATTTTCACAATGTTAAAAGAGTAATACCATCCAGAACCCTCAGTTGGTGGTACCAGCAGGCAAATTGCCAATATGTTTACATATCCCTCTGTTCACTGTTTTACAGTAACCCTCCATTAAAAGTGAAACCAGAGGAATTTCTTATGAATGTGTAAAGTGTCCAACCATTCTCTCCCCAACAGTCATTTTTGGTCCCTCATGTTATCAGGTTTCCACATATATAGGTGAAGGGTTGGACTGAACGTGCATTAGCAGATGGGCTTATCATAATTTGAACTGCATTTGTGCCCAACATTCTAACACTTCAGATAAGCTGACGACTCAAAAACAGCCTTGAAAATTCAAGGCTTTGAGTTGTATGTATGAGCACATGGGCTCTATCTGTATGAGGTGCCTTTTATTCTATCCCCTTATCTCCAGCTCTATTTCTCCCCATTGTTGGTCATAACTCATATTGCTTCCCATCTCTTTCTCCCTGTTGCTAATTTACTCCTTCACATTTTCCCTCAATAACTAACCACAGGGGAAGAAAAAACACCAGAAGCCTCTGACAAAAATCAGACAGGAGTTAAATCACCGCAGTGAAGAGAAAAATCAGCAAACTTACAGTGACATCGGGCATCCTAAGATTCTGGCCTGGTAATGTTAGTTGAAAAATTCCTCACTGCCCTTGATGGTGATTACACCAATTGCAGAGAGAGACAGAGAGATAGAAAGAAAGAGAGAGAGAGAGACAGAGACAAAGGCAGGGAACAGAGAGAGGGAACACAGAGAGGGGGAAAAAGAGGGAGGGGGAGGAAAGAGAAGGGGGGAAAGAGAGAGGGGGGAAAAAAGAGGGGGGAAAAAGAGGGGGGGGAAAAAGAGAGACAGAGACAGAGAGAGAGGGGGAAAAAGAAGGCGGAATGATCCCAGATTTGCACTAAATGCAGTAGTGGGCGGGTAAAATGTTGTTTTACCCGTCAGCCGCAATGGCGGCTTTTCACGCTGTATCATCCCAAACCCGCCGCAATAGGTATGCATTCCCGGGAAACACGCCTTTTCGATGGTGGGTGCGCTCTCATTTGCCCGCCCACCATCACCTCACCCCTTCATTAAGCCAGGCGCCATATTTAAAGTCCAGCCGTGCGCACACATCTCAGTGCTTCCAGTCCAGGACTACGTCTGGGAAGGTGTCCACGAAAGGCAAAAAGACTGCATCCCCTAGGTTTAGTGATGCGTGACTGGAACGCCTTTTGAACGCCATTGAGGCCTGCTGTGATGTCCTCTACCCCCAGTCTAGCCACAGAATGGGCAGTGGTGTGACCAACCAAGCTTGGGAGGCAGTGGCAGTGGTGGTCAGTGCCAACGCTGCACAGAAGAGGTCAGCCATCCAATGCAGATAGAGGATGAATGATCTCATCTGCACAGCCAGGATATGGCAACCATCTTATCACTTTAACCTCACACACTCAAGCCCATCAAACATTCACTGGCATCTCACTCACTGCCAGCTCAAGGGACACCACCATCCATTCTCACACACATACCCTTACATCTCCATCTGGCCTCATCTCCTCTGGAGACAGGCAGCCCTCACCATCTTGAGGCCACTTGCACAGGTCAATCTGTGCCCCCACACACACCCTGGGATACCCCACTTCCCCAGTACAGCCCTCGACCTGCAGCCTCTTCCCTTGCCTGAGGCCACTTCTCCCCCTTCACCAAGCAAGCCCTAGCCCTTCAGCCATTGAGAAACCACCCACATTTGACTGATCTGGTAGATAGAGACCTGTCCGTGAGCCCCCCCTAAAAGTGTTGTGGTGCTGTGTGTGAAGCCTGGCACTGATGACTATGAGTGCTGACCGAAGCAAGGTAGCCAAACAAACCTTGAAGTCCAGAGCGAAGTGCAGCTCATCAAGTGCACGCCTTATACATGCTGTTGTGAAACATGTCAGCGTGTTTTCCCTGACCTGCACAGACGATCCAGTGGAGGGGGGATGATTCCGACAGGCTGGCCTAATAATGATATGCTGGTGTATTACAATGAGGTTCCTGATGTCGGAGGGCGGAGAATGCAGCCCGCCATTGGCGGGCTGAGCAGACGATCGCAAACCGGTTTCACGCCGTCGTGAAACTGATTGCGTCATGTTGTCTGCTTATGTCACTGAACATGCCTGACCCCATGAGCACGGAAAATCCCAGCCAGAGACATAATGTGAGACAGAGAGAGACAGAGGGCTGAATTTTATGTACACCCAGCGGGCACGTTTCCTGTGCTTGGGGGAGGGGGGGTGTTGGCACAGAAAATGGGGTGGGCTCCCATCCCACCATATTCCCACCCACCCCCAGCCTCACCCATAATACTGAGGCGGGGGGGGGGGGAAGAGAGCGGGCAGGCGCCGATATAAGCAGCCTGCCCAGCATATTACAATGATCAATGAAGGGTCAATTAGGCTTGTTTTGACCCTAATAATAAATACGCTGCCCACACCATAATACATTTGGAATGGGCAGCAGGGCAGAAGCGGGAAGCCCGACTTTTAAACTCAAATGGTTAAAGGGCGGGAAGGAAGGGGATGGGGTTGGACTTCAGTGGCTGCCCTTTGTCAATAGCGTCTTCCTTCCTACCTGCTCCCTCTCTTAAACCCACCGTCTTCCTCCAACACTGCCCCTCTCCCTAATGTTCCTAAACCCTCACTGCCCAAAACCCTGGGGTTACCTGCTCCGGGGATCCGAGGCTCTGGACTCCTCTCCTCAGCTGCAGTCCCAGCAGCTGCCACTGGCGCCTTCCTGGCGCTGCAGGGACAGATGGAGCTTCTACCTCAATGAGTGCTTCATTGCTGTGGGACTGGTTGGTGTGGGGCCGGTTGGCTTCATGTCGACATGGTTTCAGGGGGCATCTGACGTCTGCAAAACCACCCGCCCACCCTGCCCAATCCCATATTAATCAGTCTGGAGAGAAAGTCAGACAGGAAGAGAAAGTGTGTGAGAGAGACAGTTTCTTTGCAAACATTAGAAACTTTCTGGAACATTCCTAACCCACTTACTGTGCTATCTTTTCTGACAATTATAAATTTTTGACAAGCTTGGGAATCTGGGACTGAAACAGATGCATGAAGACATGTGACTAGGGGATGGGTTCTACTGGGACAGTGAGATACAGGCCCTATTATCAGCCCCAATGTTCCTACATATCAGCTTCAAATCTTCTGCCTAAGCTACAAAGGAAAGTTGTGGTTTACAATCAGCCACTAGGCTTTGCTACCCTGGATCAAAGGCACTGCATAGGTCTCTGGGTATCCCTGCAGTGTGAAGATATATCAATGCCATTTATTTTAATCAGTTGGTACTGTTGTAACAGCAGATGTGAAGTGGCCCCAGGCCCAGCTCAGGTCTCCAAGAAAACTAATGGAGCTAACAAAGCAAAATCCCAAATCCCGAGACATTTGAGGGCTAATGGCAGAAGAAAGCTTTGCTAAATCTGCTCCATTTGAGCTTGCCATATCAGTATTTATTATTGCTCTGTCTGTTGATGCTAATACAAAGGCAAAGTTAGTTCAACTAAGTTAATTCTAATAACGAACTGTGGTTGTTCGTTAGGCAGAAATTTCGAAAAGCTCCCGCCCCCCACCCCTCCCCACCCATCAGTCATCCAATGGTGTAAAAGGTATGGGTGGCCCTAGAGAAGAGGAGGACAAGCAGAGGCCCCAATAAGCTTGAGGTTTTTCACTAGCAGTGGGTACTCCAGCAACAGGAGTGTATAGCAAACATGGGTAATAGGATTATTATTTAATTTGATACATTTCCTCTGTTTTTAATGATTTAGTCAGAGGGCGGAATGGGCCCAGATTTACACAAAGTGTGGCAGCGGGCAGGAAAAAGGTTGTTGTACCCGCCGGCCACAATGGCGGCTTTTCACGCCGTATCATCCCATTCCCGCCTCATTAAGTATGCAGCCACAGGAAACACGCATCTCACTGGCGGGCTGCCTCTGATTTTCCCGCCACGCTATTACCTTGCCACTTCCTCACGACCGGCACCCTATATAAGCTGCAGCCACGCACACACTTCTCAATGCTTACAGCCCAGGATTGCTCCGGTGAAGACAGGGCCCCAAAAGCCAAGAAGAATACAGCCCCCCAATTCAGTGATGCCCCAGGATGCCTTCTGGATGCCATGGAGGCCCACCACAATGTCCTCTGCCCCTGCTCTGATTGCAGGAGACCCTTCAGTCTCACCATTCCAGCTTGGGAGGTGGTTGCAGAGGTGGTCAGTGCCAACGCTACACACAAGAGGTCAGTCATCCAGTGCACAAAACGTATCAATGATCTCATCCGTGCCACCAGGGCAAGGCAATAATCTCATCACTCTAAACTCTCACACTCAAGGCCATCACATATTCACTGGCATCTTGCTCACTGCCAGCTCAAGGGACATCACCACCCACTCTCACATACACACCCTCACATCTCCATCTGGCCTCATCTCCTCTGGAGACTACCTCCTCAGCCCTCACCATTTGAGGCCATTTGCACAAATCAACATGAGCTCCCAGACACACCCTGGGATACCCTCCTTCCCCTGTACAGCCCTTGCTCTGCAGCCTCTTCCCTTGCCTGAGGCCACTTCTCTTTCCCTAAGCAAGCCCTAGCCCTGCAGCCATTGAAAAGCCACCCCTGCTTTACAGCTGGTCTGGTAGGTAGAGACCTACCAGTGAGACACCCTAAAAGTGATGTGGTGCTGCCTGTGCAGCCTGGCGCTGATGGCCGTGAGTGCTGCCCAAGGCAAGGTAGGCAAACAAACCTTGAAGTCCCGAGCGAAGTGCAGCTCATCAGGTGCACATCACTTATGTACAGTTGTGAAACACCTCAGCGTGTGCCTAGATGATCCAGCGTGGGTGGATGATTCTGGGCAGCAAGGCTTATAATGAAATTTTAAAGTATTGAAATTAGGTTCCCAACATGCTGCAGCAGGAAATGCGGCCCGCCATTGACGGGTGGAGCGGATGATCACAAACTGGTTTCAATACGGCGTGAAACCGTTTTCTGGCTGTCTTGCCATAGTAAAAGAAGTTCCTCTCCACATTGCCCCTGCATCTCTTGCCCAAAAATCTGAAATCTGTGTTCCCCAGTACTTATGCAATCAACTAATGGGAACAGTGTTTCCTTGTCTGCCTTATCCAGACCTGTCATAACCTTCTGCACTTCTACTAAATCTCTAAACTCCTTTTGCTCCAAAGAGAATAACCACAGCTTCTCCAACCTCACCTTGCAGTTAAAAATCGCTCATTTCTGAAACCATTCTGGTAAAGCTTCTCTGCATCCTCTCAAATGCCCTCACATCCTTCCTAAAGTGTGGTGACCCAAACTGGACACAAATTCTAACTGTGCCCTAACCAAAGTTTCGTAAAGGTTTAGCATAACTTTCTTGCTTTTGCACTTCTATCAGTACTGCATCTTTAAAAGGGGGCACTTTTTGTGATTTTTTTAATATAAAGACACTGGGGCAACCCAGTATCCTTCCCTCTTTAATTTAGAAGAGATTCCAGGTACTTTTGCTGTCTGGTGCGGCACCTTACACACAGACCAGAAAACCCAGATTTGATCTTCATCTATACTCAGTTAACCAATATCAACTGGTACAGCAATAGGGGAGCATAAAGAAAAGTGATCACATTTCAAAAAATATAAGATATCAAACATTATGAAACATATAGGATCCTCAGGGGACTTGACAGGGCAAATACCAGGAGCTTGTTTCACCTTGTGGGGGAGACCACAGACCACAGTTGATGAATAAAAGGTCTTAATTTGATTGGGGGGGAAAAAATTCT
The DNA here is from genome assembly GCF_964194155.1 of Cetorhinus maximus. Lineage (NCBI taxonomy): Eukaryota > Metazoa > Chordata > Chondrichthyes > Lamniformes > Cetorhinidae > Cetorhinus > Cetorhinus maximus. Next base: position 96,444,156 of record NC_135887.1, read on the forward strand.
CCTCATAAAATTAAGACCTTTTAAGGGTCGTTAGTCTGTGGATTTCTCTTCCCCTGAAAGCAGCAGAGGCTGCATGGGTCATTGAATTTATTCAAGGCTTAGTGAGATAGATTGTTAAAAGATAAGGGAGTCAAGGGTTAGGGGAGGCAGGTAGGAGAGAGGAATTGAGGCCTTATCAAATGGCAGAGCAGGCTTGAAAGGCCGAATGGCCTACTCCTGCTCCTAAGTCCAATGTCCTTATGTTCCTATGTACAAAAAGTACTTCATTGGCTGTAAAGTGCTTTGGGATATCACAAAAGCCACCTTATAAATTAACGTCTTTCCTTCAGATACTCAAAATTCTTTCCAATAGGCTTCCAAGCAACTTCCAATTGCACCACAAGGCAAGGTTATTTTGGAGTGAAAAGGATTTCTTTCATTGCTCCTAATTTCTACCTTGAAAGCCACATGCCAATCATTAGGCTAGCAGACAGGGATTAACCCATGTCAACTTGTTAGCGTTTCACAAGAAAGCTCAACTTTTGCAAAGGTTGGTGGTCATCAATATTTATCCAATGAACCATGTGGTTAGAAACTGGAATTGGGGTCCAGTGGATCAACAATTAAGTTCATGTGCAAAAAGAAAGTAAGGCAGAAATTATTCAAGAACTGAAGGTTTTGCCAAGTCAGTTATTGTTGGATTTACTTAGATTTTGTCCCCCAAAAATAAAGCATCCATCAAATAACCCAAGATGTATCGTTTTTTTTAAAATTGCCTCAAATAGAATGTTTTGAGCATGTCAAGATATTGTCTTACATAGGATGTATTGCACAGAAACAGGCCATTTTGGCCCAACTGGTCTGTGTCAGTATTTACACTCCACATGAACCTCCTCCCACTCATCAGCAAAGTCATCTTCTTTCTCCCATGCATTTACCTAGCTTTTGCTTTAATACATTCATGTGATTTCACTGCACCCCCCACTCCCACCACCACCAAACTACGCCAAGGGTAGCAAGGTCCAATCTTAACCACTCTCTGGATTAAGAACTTTCTCCTGAACACTTTATTACATTTATTAGTGACCATCTTACATGTATGACCTCGACTTCTGGATCTCCCCACATGCCTTCTCTCCAGCTACCCTATTAAACCCCTTCACAGTCTTTAAGACCTCTATTAAATCACCCCTCAGCCTCCTCTCTTCTAGCCTGTTCGATCTTTCCTGATAGTTATAACCTCTTAGTTCTGGTATCATTCTTACAAATCTTTTTCTTGCACCTTCTCCAATGGCTTTCTATCCTTTTTCTAATATGGAGACCATATTATGTGGAAGTTTATTTATTTGCAGCTGCTTTTTGAGATAAGGATGTTGATTCCTGCTGTGAATGCATTAACTGTCATTTTTGAGCATTGCTGGCAATGCACTTGTGAAATTGCCAGAATTTGGAATTACAACAGGCAGAGATAGAGTGGTGCTTTATTTAGAAAATTAAATTGACATGTTCATTTTAAGGGTTATACAATTATGATGTGTGATGCATGCATTGGCTTGTGTGTGGGCGAGCTATAGTGCCAGGTTATGCTCTTTAACTTTTGATGCACCATCCACATTAGAATGAAGAGATTGTTTTCTTTTGGAGGCCTGAGACTACGTGGGAATATGACCCTTAAGTTCATACTGAAGAGATTGGAATCAGAGTGTTGCTGCACAGAGAGAGACTATTCAGTCTGTGCCATTATCTTTCTTCTCAAGGCACTTAAACTAACCAAAGTCTTCTACATGCTTCCATACCAATATTTCTCTTTAAAGAACCTAATTGCCTTTCAAAAGAATTTACAGACTCTGCATCAATAATGGTTTGGTGCAGAGGTCAATTCCAGATCTGAATCACTTTTTGTATTAAAACAAATTATAATCTTCCCCTTTAACTCTTTTGGTAACTATAATTTATGCCCTCTTGTTATTGCACTCACTGACACATGGAAACAATGGATCAGTGTCAACTTAAAGACTTTAAGCATTCTAAACCTGGATCAGGTCACCTCTTAACTTTCTTAGTGAAAATTGTTCTATTTCAGAGGAAAGAGCAACAGTTAACCTTTCTGTTAACTCTGTTTCTCACTCCACAGATGCTGCCTGATCTGCTGAGTATTTCCAGCATTTTCTGTTTATATTTCAGATTTCCAGCTTCTGTAATATTTAGCTTTTGTTTTAATTCCTGAGGCCTATCAATGTAACTATTAGCCCATTGTGGTTGGTAATAGTCTACTGAATCCATACTGAGCCTTCCACATTCTTTCCTTAATGAGGTACTCAAAATTACACACATTTCAGCTCCTGCAGCAGAATCTTATACAATTTCAACATTGCTTTTCTATTCAATGCTGCTGAATACAAAAACCTAGAATTCTGTTTGAATGTCACGGTCTCATCAATTTGTACTACCATATTTAATGGTTTGTGCATCACCAAAGTCTGTTTGCTCCTCTATTTTAAGGTACACTTCCTTTCTCTGGACTTATTTTTTAAAGATATTATTTCACATTTTTCTACATGGATCTGTATCTACCACCTATCTTTTCAACTTGCCTCCTATCCATGTTCTCCTGCAGGCTCTCCCAATGCTTTTCATAAGTTGCCAACCCCGCTCCCCACCAATTTGGTAATATTTTTAATTTTTGCAATGCTTCCTCACTTTCCAAGTCCAGAGTATTTATATATTATAACAAGTTAAGTGACTAATCCTTTTTCTCTTCCTGACCGGAAGAAATATGAAGTTCTTGTCTATGATGGAATATTGATTGGGCTTTTTACTTGCTGGCCATAACACACAGTGTAATAAATGGTTACTAATGGCTGTTTGTGCAGGGTGCAGGGAATACATATCAGACTGATATACACACCTCAGGAAACAATAGAGACCTTGCTTAAATTGATATAGAAGCAAAAACCCAGCTCAGGCACAATCAATAATGTAAGTTTCATGCCAATAAACCTTCAGTAACTGCAGTGTCCTTCATGGCCAGTTCATTTGGAGGCATAAATAATATGCCCCTTTTTTTCAGGTGAATTTTGAAATGAAATAAAAATAAGGTTGAAAACATCAGCATTTGGTCATTTAACATCCAAAATAAACCAACTACTGGTAGGTTATTAAAAGTATACAATCGCAGAATAGATATAGATCCTTAGTGAGGCCCTTTATTCCAAGGATCGTGTTTACAAGTGGCATCAGAGTGCTCCTTAGAATACGCCTCTTTGAGAATAACTTAAATATGTGCCTTCCAATGGGTAAATGAAACATCCTGGGGGTTACCATTGACCAGAAACTGAACTGGACTAGCCATATAAATACTGTAGCTACAAGAGCAGGTCAGAGGCTAGGAATCCTGCAGGGAGCTCACCTCCTGACTCCCCAAAGCCTGTCCACCATCTACAAGGCACAAGTCAGGACTGTGATGGAATACTCCCCACTTGCCTGGATGAGTGCAGCTCCAACAACACTCAAGGAGCTCAACACCATCCAGGGCAAAGCAGCCCAACCACAAACATTCACTCCCTCCACCACTGATGCATAGTGGCAGCAGTGTGTACCATCTACAAGGTGCACCGCAGGAACTCACCAAAGTTCCTTAGACAGCACCTTCCAAAACCTATGACTGCTACCATCTAGAAGGACATGGGCAGCAGATACATGGGAACACCACCACCTGGAGGTTCCCTCCAAGCCACCCACCATCCTGACTTGGAAATATATCACCGTTGCTTCACTGTCGCTGGGTCAAAATCCTGGAACTCCCTCCCTAACAGCACTGTGGGTGTGCCTACACCACATGGACTGCAGCGGTTCAAGAAGGCAGCTCACCACCACCTTCTCAAAGGCAATTAGGGATGGGCAATAAATGCTGGCCTAGCCATCGATGCCCACATCCCATGAATGAATAAAAGAAAATTAGCCATTTATACATTTGAATGCACATTACTTCTACTTCAATCAGATCTGTCCCATCCTGGAACATGAAGACTGCTGGATTTTTGCTCCAAAGCCAGATCAGCTGTCATTTCCATGCACACTATATAGCTTTAGAATAATACTACTCAACACCACAGAGGAAAATTATAAGCCATGCCCAATATGCACAGAATAGGAAGCAATCTATTGAATGCTGTTTTCACCCACCTCGGCAACCTTTTGATCTTATTTATCTGGAGAAGTATATGAGCTAAATTACATTGGTTTCACTAGGGGACATCCAATGATCAGAGACCAATCAGTGTCAATGGCAAAACACAGATGTAATACGTCATAATTGACATCAAGCGCTGACACCAATTGTTGGAGGCTATCAATATGTGAAAAGGCAGAGTTATTTCCAGCCGTTAGAAATTGCCATGAAAGGGTTACCTGAAAACAAACTATATATTAGTTTCCCACCTGTCCCCCAAAAGACCAATTTCTTTATGACCAATTCCAATATCCATCAAGAAAGCAAGTGACAGTATTGCTTTAAGTCAATTCAAAATGAGCTCCACATTTCCTAACACATACTGAGCGAATTAAGCATCAACAATGCTTTTGTCACAACCTATTGTCAACTTCCAACTCTCCTAATATTTCACTCCTCACCATCACAGTTGAGCTAAAATCAGGGACATGAGTTCCGCGTGGTGTATTGCCTGCATGAAAGAGTGTAGAACATTTTGTCGGGGAGTGAGGGGGGAGAAGAGAGGAAGGGCCACATGTCACGGTCCTCTACAAGTCCTCCTGTGTTCTGTACCTGACTGCCCACATCCGTTGGACTTCTGGCTCTGCCCTATTGTAGATTTTTCCATCACTTCCTTCACCTCAACCTACTCTCTGGAACTTATTCCCAAAACTGATTGCCCTCTCAAATGTTCTCGATTCCATTAAAAGCTTGCTCAAAGCACAAAGTTTCAGCTCCTTCTAGTCTCTCTCCACCACGGCTTGGCATCTGTTCCTTTGTCTATTTCCATTTGAAAAATTCTTTGGGGCATAGTTACATTAACAGTAGTATTTAAATACAGATTATTATAAAATTATGAAACTTAATCATACAGGCTAAAGAACATGCTCTGAAGACTGCACGACTGCAAAGTGTTTGTTGCCAGAATGTACATTAGTCAAATAAAACATACAGCTCTGCTAACTTTCATCACTCTTCTATCCAGCAAGATTCAACCAATAAGACCATATTTAAATAAATTGTCAGACCAAGTGCCAGGTAATTCATTTCTTAGCCAAACACTGCACAATTTAGATTATCTGATCAACAAAGTGCAAAATACACAAAAATATTTAGTTACTAGATTGAAAAAAGCACAATGGGAAAATTTCCCTCGCAGGCAATGTTACAATAAATAAAACCTCCAATGTAGAATTATAATTTGATTTTTAATCATTCCCATAGATCCCATATGTCCTCTTCCAATTTTAAATTCTTTCTGATCTATTTATTGATGACATGTTAAACCTTGAAGTAGTCTCCTTTTTTATTGTTATCTATTTATAGTGTTTTATTCAAAAGGCATTGCTGATTTACAATCCTGTGTACCAATTGTTCTGGTACTCACTTCAGCTAGCTGACTCATCTTCCTCGAATCTACTCTGTTCCAAATTGATGCCCTTGCCTCCAAATTAACTTCTTACCTTTCTACCCAGACTTTAAACCATATCATATTATATCCTCTAACTCAAATGCATTCTCTGACATTTAACTCATTTACCCAACCTATTTTGTCACTTATAACTAGATCTATCAATGCCTCTTGATGGCAGGCATTCAAAAAAATTACTTGAGAAAGAGTCCTGCACACATTTTAGGAAGCAATTCCCTTCTCTTCATTTCTTCAAATCTAACGGCTAACGAGCAAGATCTTTCAAACAGCAAGAGGATGAATGACCAAGAATTCTGTTTCTGGTAATGTTTGTTGAATCTAAGCCAAAAAAATAGCACCATGTGATCTTCAAATGTCCACCTGAACAACAGCAATAGGCTGAGGGGACCTTGTTGTGTAACACCCTATGTGAAGCACAGCAACTCTGTTGTGCTGCACTAGAGTGTCAATGAAACCCACAGCCTTCTGACTCAGGAGAAAAGAATGCCACTTATTGTGCCAAAGCAAGTCTGCCTTCCCCCAATCCTGACCTTTTCTATGGTTTTTCTTGCAGTAGACAGTTTTAATATTTAAATGTTACAGGGTGACACAATCATCTGTCGCCATCAATAATAGGAACTTGCTGACACTAAGCATTAATTCAAGTGAAAGTAAATAAGTTTTGTTTTTACTGAAACAATTTCCTAATGCAAATCGCTAAGATTTACCATGTCTAAGAATACTTATCACTCTTACACTGTAATACAATAAAAGCATATAAACAAGCAATTTATAAGGATTGGTGTTTTCATGTAAAATATTTGATAAACCTCTTAATTTGTTTACAGTTGCATAAAACCAAGGACATAAAGTCATGAAATGCATCACTGTGACACGTATCTGCAATTACCTTGTGACAAAAATGATGCATGACCCTTCCCTGAAGGCAAAAATAAAGTTAACATCTATGAAAACACAATAAAAAGGTAACTTAAAAAAATATCGTCCATCATTCTTTTTAAAAGGCATTTCATTACAATGATGGTAACACTAACTTTGACAATGGTGTTTTAAAATAAGTTAGCTGGCATCCTGCCAACAGGTGGACTGAGTCCTACAGCAACACAAAAGCAAAGCAAATTCTTATAGCTATTCTTACAGTCCAATGTTGCACGTCTGAATGGGTGGCCTATATGGCGGATTACCAACACTTAACATCTCAACTGTAATAAGTGCTGTCATGATAATAGCTGATTGTGGTAGTGGACTCCAGTATTAGATACTATATGGTACTCTGTACTAGATATGGGGTCACCTGACCTGGGGGTTGAAGGTCAGATAGCACACGTTGGAGCCTGTCTTGACAGAATTCAGTTACTGCAGGAATGTGTTCATGTTAGGAAAATGTGTGATCAATAAAGTTTGCTCAGCTACAATGTCAAAGGCCGTGTGCATCATCGAAACAAAAAATAGGATATGGTGTCAGAAGTAAACTAAACGCGACAATGGAGGTTCCGAAACCACTGACAAGGCTCAGTTTGGAGGAAAATCCCGCTGAAAACCAGGGGAGGTTCCGGCAGTGATTCGAGCGACAGGCAGTGATAAAAACACCCTCAGATACAGTTTTCCATCTTTCTTCACATAGCAGGGGAAGAAGCTCTCGAAGCCTTTAACACATTCACATTTGAAAGTGATGAGGAATGAAATAACTTGAAAGAAATAATGGAAAAATTTGAAGCCTACTGCAGCCCTAAGAAAAACATCACATATGAAAGATACCGAATTTTTACATGCACACAAGGCAGTGACAACATTAGTCAGTATGTAGCTGAGCTGAGAAAACGAGTCAAATTGTGTGAATTTGGAGAGCTTGAAGAATCACTCATCCAAGATAGAATAATTTGTGGGATCGCAAACAACTCTCTGAGAGAATGGCTTTTGAGAGAAGTTGATCTCATGCTGGAGAAAGCAATAAACATCTGCAGAGTGGCAGAGACAATGAAATGCCAGATCAAACAAAAGACAGAAGGTGATAAGCCACACACGGTCAAGCAGTTAGATGCAGTTAAACAGAAACAGCCCCGGTAAAGAACAAATAGACAGTTTGAACATAAAAAGAAAACTGCTATTAAAACATTTAAATTCAGCTAATACAGAACAGAGCATTTACCACGTAGTTGTCCAGCCTACAGAAAGCACTGTTAAGAGCTGTGATAAACTAAATCACTTTGCTAAGATGTGTAAATCGAAGAAAGTGCAGACGATTGACACAGACATTGAAATGAAGTTTTCATCGGTGCAGTAGCAACAAACTCCAAAGAAGATGAATGGAAGGTTGAGTTAAAAGTTGCCAACATGATGCTAAATTTCAAGCCTGACACAGGTACACAAGCAAATGTCATTCCCACAAGCCTGTATCATAAGATAAGCCGTGGAAAACAGCTAACTAAAACAAAATTGAAGCTGTCTACTTACACAGGTGAAAAACTGCAGTAGAAGGCAAATGCACACACAAAGTGAACTACAAAAAACAGTCTCAAGCACTACTATTCATAGTGGTGAAAACTGATGCAAAACCCATTCTTGGAATCAAAGCTTATGAAAATCTGAAGCTAATCAAGAGAATAATGACTGTCACCACTGATGACATCCTGAGCGAGTATAAAGCTGTGTTCCAGGGGATTGGCTGCCTAAAAGGAGAACACACCTTCAAGATTGATGAAACTGTGACACCCAAAATACACCCACTTAGGAAAATACCAGTAGAGACCGACTGAAAACAGAGTTGAACAGAATGGAGTAACTTCACATCATCAAGAAAACTGAAGGACCAACAAAGTAGGTTAATCTAAATGTAATTGTAGAAAAATCAGATGGGAATCTGCGAGTCTGTCCGGAACCCAGAGACCTAAACCAGGCAGTACAATGAGAGCAATACCAGCTGCCCACAGTAGAAGAGATCATGTGTAAGCTAGCTGATGCTAAATACTATTCAGTCTTGGATGAGTGTTCTGGCACGTCAAGCTGGATCAACGCAGCTCCTATCTCTGGACCATCAACACACCATACGGGTGATACAGGTTACCTTTTGGTATTAATTCAGCTCCGGAGGTGTTCCACAGAACAGCGAAGCAGCTGTTTGAAGGGTTAGAGGGTGTGGAAACCTTTATCGACGATGTCCTGGTCTGGGGAGCCTCACCAGAGGAACACGACCACAGACTGAGGCAGGTGCTGGCCAGGACTAGAGAAAGGAACCTCAAGTTGAAGATGGAAAAGTACAAAATAGGTCTTCGTGAAATCAAGTACTTGGGACATGTGCTAACAAGTGGGGGATTGAAGCCAGACCTGAGTAAAATTGAAGCAAGCATGAACACGCCACCCCCAGAATGTAAGACAGACTTGGAGAGGTTTTTGGGAATGGTAACCTATTTTGGGAAATTCATTCCGTACATGTCAGACCTGGCAGCACCTCCCAGAGAACTTCTACAAAATGATGTGGAATGGCACTGGGAACAAAGTCACCAGGACTCTTTGACCAGTCTGAAGAGAATACTGACCCAGGCACCAGTGTTAAAATATTACGATGTCAGTCAGCCAGTTAAGGTCTCAGTGGATGCTTCAAAGACTGGCCTGGGAGCTGTCCTCTTGAAAAATGAGGCACCAGTGGCATACACTTCAAAGGCAATGACTGAAACACAGCAGCGGCATGCTCAAATAGAGAAAGAAATGCTAGCAATTGTGTTTGGCCTAGAACGCTTCCGCCGGTTTATCTATGGCAAAGACATGGGGGCAGAGTCTGATCATAAGCCTTTGGAAGCTATACTTAAAAAGCCCCCCAACTGTGCACCACCAAGAATCCAAAGATTACTAATGCGTCTGCAGAAGTACCAGGCCAGAAATACAAACCAGGCAAGGAAATGTACAATGCAGACAGTCTGTCACGTGCATACCTACCCATCACGGAGGAAGAGGATAAAGAAACAGAAGCACAGGTTCACATGCTGACAAAGAACTTACCTGTGGCTGTAACCAAACTGGATGAGATCAGGGAAGTGACCAAGAACGACGCCACCCTGAGAAAACTGCAGCAGATTATGCAAACTGGTTCGCCCACACATTGGAGAGGAGCCCCTTCTGCTGTACAAGAGTACTGGAACTTTCCTGAGGAACTTCATGTAGCAGAAGGAATACTTTTCAAGGGAGAAAAAAATCATAATTCTTGCAACGCTGAGGAAAGAAATGCTGCAGCGCGTACATGAAAGTCACCTCGGCATAGAAACATGCAGGAGAAGAGCTCGAGATATAATGTATTGGCCTAGAATGGGAGCACAAATTGGGGAAATGGTGAATGCGTGTGTAGTGTGCCAAAAGTAGAGTAAGACACAACAAAAAGAACCATTTCAACCGCACACCATTCCCGGTAGGCCCTGGCAGAAAACTGGAGTGGACTTGTTCACATTTGACAACTGTGAGTACCTACCAGCAGTAGATTGTTACTCAACAAGTTTTTTGAATCTGTGCTGCTGAGAAATGATAGCAAGAGCAATACTGTAATAAATCATTTAAAATCTACTTTTGCTCGCCATGGTATACCTGAAGTGCTCACCTCAGATAATGTCCACAATTCTCAGGCGCTGAGTTTCGCAAATTTGCACAGGACAGGGAGTTTTGCCACATTACGTCAAGTCCCAAATATCCAAATCCAACGGAATGGTGGAAGGTACCGTGCAGACCTTAAAACACCTGTTGAAGAAGGCAAAGGTGAACAGAAGAGACCCCTACCCATTAGAGAGCATTGGATCATCTCCAACACAGGTACTGATGGGGGAGAAGATTAAGAACTAAGCTTCCAACTGCACCCCAACTGTCATTTCCACAGCCAGTGAGCTACAGCATGCAGGGCCTGCTCAAACTGAGCTAGCAGAAGCAGAAACAGTACTTTCATCGATGTGCCCGACCCTTGACTGACCTGAACATGGGACAGACAGTGAGGATTCAGCATGAAGGGATCTGGAATCCCACTGTTGTCACAGGAATCACGGGAGAACCAAGGTCTTACATAGTGCAGACTCCAAAAGGACAACAGTGCAGGAGAAACAGAAATTCTTACGGAAAAGAAATGAAACACAACCCTGCTCTGAACCAGAAAAAGTGTATCTGAAGATCAAAAACCAGAACGCACCAGTGAAGTAACAGATAACCAGACAAAGCCTGAGAGTCCTGTAAACTATCCAAGGGGTGATAGTGACACGAGGCTGGAGATGGCCCCTTGTCCTCCAAAATCACCTCGGTCACCATTCAGAACATCCAGTGGAAGAATTGTGAAAAAACAACAGAGATGCAGAGATGCGTCAAAGACAAAACTGAATGATCAAAACAGATTGAGAAAGAATAGATAAGAGACTTTGTGTACTTGAGTTGTATAAAAGTTTTTTTTAAAAGAGGGAAATGTTATAATAGCTGATTGTGGTAGTGGACTCCAGTATTAGATACTGCACTGTACTCTGTACCAGGTATGGGGTCACCTGTCCTGGGGGTTGAAGGTCAGGTAGCACAAGTTGGAGTCTGACTTGACAGAATTCAGTTACTGCAGATATGTGTTCATATTAGGAAAATGTGTTATCAATAAAGTTAGCTCAGCTACAATATCGATGGCCTGTGTGTATCATTGAAACATAAAAACAAGACAAGCGTCATGGGATTTTTTTTTAGGTTAAAAGTTACTAGATAAACCCAACTTTATTATTGTTGCATAAATATAGCCTCTTATCTGATGTCCCAGTTCTGTGGAATCCCTTACAATATAAATAGAACAATTTTGGTAACAGAAGTGCCAGGATTTTGAAAAAGAGCTTTTGTTGGAAGCAGTTTAATATAAAATTTCTCAAGGGTCAGACACAAGGGGCCAATTTTAACCCACTCAAAACCTTATTTACATAGAGTTAAAATCCAGCCTATAGCTACTCTGGATTTAACATTAAAGTGAATGCTAACAAAAGCATTACTTTGAATTAAACAGCACAAGGTAGTTAAAAGAGACGAGAAATGGAAATAACACAAGCAGCCTAAAAATCACGAATGATATAATTACCATCATAAGCTGAGGCAGGTATGGCGTTCTCAGCCCAGACATTATCTTAGCTGACATTATCATAAAAATTAATGCAATCCTGCATTACTGCACAAAGGTGCAAAGAAACCAACTTGTATCGTCCTGGATACAAAAAAAAAGGTCAAGTCTCTGAAGATGCAATCAATAAATCCATTAAAACTGCCTCATTCCATCATCTCAAAACTCACACATGCTTATTAAACCAAAATTATGTCTCGTAAAAACTATCAGTACAAGCCTTGTAGTTAACATTTTAAGTACTACTTTATCTGCAGTTTCAAACCGGAATAGTTGAAAAAGCAAGCTACAGTAAGCTGGGAAAGAACCACCCCATATTGTAACAATATGGGCCAAAACTTCCGAGGAGTGGCAATCGCCGTCGGATTCCCAATCCACTCCTTCTTTAAAAAAAAAATCTTGCACCGGAGCTCCGCATTTTTGGCCTGGACTTCCGAATGGGCCTCTTCAGAAATGCAGAGCGTACCTGTTCTGGGAATCCTTCGTCGTAGGCAGGATCGAGGAAAGCCAGGCCACACCCCTTTTTTATGGCACTAGCTGCCGTATTTTGGTAAGTTTTCATTCACTAACACACTGAAAAGCTTTGGGGCATTCAAATAGCTTTTCAATGTGTTAGCGAATGAGTATTGGTGAGGTAGGAGGGTAGGGTGGCAAGGTCATGGGGGCGTCAGAGGGTCGGGGAGGCGAAGTCAGAGGGTCGGGGGAGCGAGAGAAGGTCAGGGGGCAGGGGGAGGAGAAAGAGAAAGGGGGGGTTGGGGGAGAAATCGGAAGGCCGGCAGGGCGTCGGAGGGTCAGGGGGACAGTTGGAGGTTCGGGGGAAGGTAGTGAGGCGGGGGGTTTGGTGCAAGTGATTATGTATAGTTACCCAGGAGTTAGAATTGTATTTTTTTCTGTCTAACGTTTCCTGGGTAACTATCCAGGTAAGCGAGTCTGAACCATCCGTAGTCTCTGACTCTAACTCAGCGATGAAGACATTTTCAGAGGGTTCTGGACACCTGGGAATTACCCATCAGAAGTTCTAACTTCCCAGGCAATTCCGGTGTAGTCAATACATTGGGACTTCAGAGGGGTTTCATAGCACATCTTGTGGGTATGTCTGGGGTACAACCATCTGGACATCAAATGTTCTGGACCTATACCTTTTTGCTTACCCAGTGCGGCAATAATGGAATTTGCTCTTGCCAGAGGTTCCCTTGCTTTGTAACAAAAATTGACAGACAGAAAGGGTCCCACCCCCCAGTGCATTGGTGCATCATCATAATGGGAGCAATTTGCATTAATTACTTAACTACGGACAACACTGGAGGATGCATGTGTTAGAACAGTGTCGTTGACAATTGGGTTTGAATCCAGTTAAATTAGTAAAAGACCTTGACCTCAGGTGCATCTGCTTTTGGCCATGCAGGGATAGGAGTAGAGGGCACAGAGCATCCATCCTGCACCTAAACAGTGAGACCCAAGGCGCTTCTAATATTGGACGTGTGATAATGGAGCCTAGAGGCAGCCGACAGGAAAATTAAAAATAATGCAGTGGTTCTAAGGTAATTAAACCAGGTGTCAGTCTGGAGTTGAATCAGGCGGTAGGAGGAGAAAAGGCTGAGGGTAGTTGGGATGAGGAGAGGAGGTCCGGGTCGGCAGCAGTGGCAATCAGGGAGGACAACAGCAAGCTTTTGTTAAACGTAGGATCAGGAGTAGCACCCCAGTTACTCTGGGTTTCACATTAAGGTAAGTAAATGTGAAAAACCTGCCTTGTAGATGGAAGCGGAACCAAGGTCTCATTTTGAAGTGAAGCTGTAACTGGCACAGGCTACCTCGGCAAACAAATCTTGAAGTGGAGGCCTCAAACAGGCATTAAGGCCCTTCTTTGCGTAACTCCTGCTTCAGTACGGTAAAAGCACTATTTGCCCTTCCCCAATAAGGCAAGCATTGTCCTTTCCAGCTGGAAAATGTACATACTTTCTACTCACTATACTGAGAGTTTAATAGGCCAGTTTGCACCTGTAAAACATATGTGGCTGTGCTTATAGGCCCTCACATATTTTGGTGCCTTTAAATCATTTTTCTACAGCCACTTTTTCTGAAAATGCTGGATCTGAGCCAGTTATCTGTCATTATATTACGGCTCTCTTCAACCAGTGGCAGAATTGAAGATCTAATTTCTTGTGCATCTGTGATTCTGTTTCTAGGCTAAGGAAGCAGGTTTGGTAAAGACAGCAAGTCAGAGAATTAATATTGATCCACCAGAATCTGACACAAGCGCTGACATTCTAACGTAACTGTCCAGTCATTCATGAAAACAAAGGCTGAAAAAATAGTCTTAACTCTACACATCTTAAGTTAAAATTTGTTTTAAAGATGACTTTACTGACAAAATTCCATCTTACGAGACAGAAGATTGCCAAGCAACTGACAAAATTATAGTTAAAAAGGCAAAATATGAGATAATACAGAGTTAGGTCTATTTTAATTCTGTTTTTTTCTATTGATAAACAAATTCAATACATGTATTTTATTTATACAAGTGCAAATTGTGCATTCTACCAGAAACACTTGGTAATGACAAATTTTTGTCTTGCAGCTCCCCATAGGATGTTTTTTTTAAAAAGGCTCTTCAGGTAACTCCTGTCCTTGTCCATCTAGGCCGTTATCTCAGCCTTTCAATATATCTTTCTATTTTTTTGTCTCTCATGTACCGTCTAGTTTCTTTTTAAAAGCATCTAAGCTATTTACCTTAATCACTTGCCACAGTAGCAAGTTCCACCTTGTAACTACTGAGTAAAGAAATTTCTCCTTATTTTTCTATTGGATTCATTAGTATCTTGTGATTATGGCTCTTGGTTTTGGATTCCTTCACAAGTGGATGCATTCCCTCTACATCTAGCCTATCCAACTCATGCATAATAATGTTAAATACCATTATCAGGTCTCTTCTATGTCTTCTCTTCCCTAAAGCGAAAGCCCCAACCTGCTCAATCTTTCCTGATTTCTGTACCTTTCCAATTCTTCCGATACCATTCTTGTAAACCTTTTTTGCACCACCTTCAAGGCTTCTATGTCCTTTTTTACTGTATGGAGACCAGAACAATGCACAGTACTCTTAAATGTGGCCTGACCAGGGTCCTACACAATTTAATATAACTTAACTATTTAAAGTTCTATATCCCTAGAAATAAATTAAATGCTTTGTTAGTATTTCAGTTGGTTTGCTGACCTGTGATACTGCTTTTAATGTGTTCACCTACATCCCTAGATTCTTATGCTCTTTGGCCTGCTAGTTTTTTTTATTTTGTGAAGTTTGGGTTATGTTTCCGTTTTTCCCACCAAAATGCATCTCTTCACATGTATCTATGGTAAAGGCAGTTTGTCGCTTAACTGCTCAGTCTACAAGTTATGTAATGTCTTCTTGTATTATGTTGTATTAAATAAAAACATAAGAGACAAGAGCAAATATGGGCCGTACTGTCCCGTGAACCTGCTCCACTACTCAATAAGGTCATGGCTGAAATCCTATCTCAACTCAACTTTCCCACCCAATACCCATGTCCCTCCAAATCTTTCATTCTTCTTTACTGTTAGCTATACTCTCCAGCTCGGTATCATTGGCAAATTTTTGATATTGACTTATTCCGAAATCCAAATCATTACCAGTAATATAAATTGTAAGTAACAGTGGTCTCAACTCTGACCCATATAGAACACTGTTTACCTTTCCCAAAGTGAACAAAAACCCTTCAGCTCTACCCCATACTTTCTAATTTTTAGCCAATTTGTTATCCATTCAATTATTTGTCCCTCAACTCCACATGCCCTAAACTTTGTTATGAGCCCACCATGATACACCTCAATCAAAGGTCTTTGATAATCCAAGTTTATGATATCGACTACAATACCTTTGCACCCTCAGGTTAGCTAAGAATGGCTTAGCTTGCTTTATAACACATGTTTTATGTTATATTACGTATATAATACTGAGTGGGGCCAGTCAGCTCAGTTGGTTAGATAGTTAGCATGTAGTTCAGAATAAATGCCAACAGTACAAGTTCAAGTCCTGATTCGGCTAAGGTAGACTTGGGATCTGTCTCCTCACCCTATCCCTAAGAGTGGGGAGCAATGGCAAACCACCACTGCTAAAAACTGCCAAGAAAAACAGCTCAGGAAGCAGCAGCAGCAATGAGCCAAGGACCTGCCTTTGCGCAGAGCACACAT
This sequence comes from Cetorhinus maximus, assembly GCF_964194155.1. Taxonomy (NCBI): domain Eukaryota; kingdom Metazoa; phylum Chordata; class Chondrichthyes; order Lamniformes; family Cetorhinidae; genus Cetorhinus; species Cetorhinus maximus. Next base: position 96,460,092 of record NC_135887.1, read on the forward strand.
GGAATGGAATGGAATACATATAGGAACATGGGCTGGCTTTATCCCCGCCTTTAAGTAATTTTTATCTAAACTACTGCCTCTACCATCTCCTCCCTAGTTTCCTTGGCAATGCAAATGTGCATAATCTGAACCTATGGTTTTATCCTTTTTTCAGTTTTGATACATTGTCGATTATTTTTCACTTTCTGTCCCAAAATACCGAATATATATTTTTTATGTTCAAGCCTGTAGTTTAGTGAGAACATTCAATGTGCAGCAACTCGACCTGTCCATGTTGGTGTTTAAGCTCCACATGAGCCTTCTCTCATGCCTCTTCATCTAACTCTATTATTAGAATCTTGGCCAGGATTTTTCCTATGGCGGGCGGGCTGGGCGGGAGGGGCCACGTGACCAATCGCCGCCTGCGATTGGCTCCGCGCCGCCATTTTACACAGGCGGGCCAATTAGGGCCTGTCCAGCGTAATACATAGCCAGTATTACTCAGCACTACCTGTGCTGGCGGGGGAGGAGGGAGGGTTGGTTGGGGCCAATGCTCTTTCGCACATGCGCGCAAAAGAGTGCTTTAATCTCCCTGAGGCACGGCGCTGCCTCAGGGAGATTGAATGGAGATTAAAATAATTAAAGAATTGATTTTAAAATTTATTTAAACATGTCCCCTCATGTGACTGTGTCACATGAGTGGAGACATGAAAATTAATTAATTAATTTAATAAAAGCTTCAGGAAACCTCATCCCGCTTGTGGATGAGGTTTCCTGAAAAACGCGGAGGCCGCTTGGGCTTTCCGTCTGCCTGCCAACCTTAAGATTCAACGGGCAGCGCTCTCGAGTGGCTCAATTGATTTCTTAATGGCCTTAATAGGCCATTTACATTTGGTGTGCGCGCAGCCGACTCTGGCACGTGCCACTGAACAAAATATCACGATGGCGTCGGGTGTGCGTCCCCGCGCCATTTTACACATTGGCGTGTCGGGTCTGCCCCCGGACACCGACTAGAAAATTCAGTCCCTTGTATTCCTTTCTTCCTTATGTTGATCTAGCCTCTTACATTGCAATAGCGATTACATTCCACAAGGAATTGGCTGAAAAGCACTATGGGACATGCTATCATGAAAAGCAAGTCTTTCCTTTTTACCCCTTAAATATATCTATGGTAGTTACCTCAACTAGTCCTTGTTGGAGCAAATTCCATATTCTAACCACTTTCTCGGTAACATAGTTTCTCCTGTATTCCCTATTGAATTTATTAGTAACTTCTATTTATGGTTCTTGGGTTTACTTTTCTGGCCCCTGGGGTTTGATTGCCAGCAATCCCAAGAACGAAAACAAATTTGAAACATAAAATTCCAACAGTTGCTGTTTATAACCCCTCTAGATCCATTTTTGTTTCTTCATGTGTCCCATTACCAGCTCCCCTTACCTTGCTCCACCATCCCCCTCCCCCGTCATTTTATCACTGCTGCCTTCCACCTCATTACAGTCCTTCCCTTTTGTTCTTCCCTTCCCTCATCCTCTCTGCCACTTCTTCCCCTGCTTCTGTACTTGCTTAAAAACTTTGACATCTTAAACTTTTCCCAGTTCTGACAAAATGGTCATCGACCTATAACATTAACAGTTTCACTCCCCACAGACGCTGCCTGACCTGCTGAATATTTCCACCGGTTTATTCTTCTTTCAGATTTCGAGCATCCACAGCATTTTGCTTTAGTTCCAGTGACATGTTTGACATTATAATTTTGGATTTACTGGAGCATGAATAATGTGTCTAACTAAGCAACCAGCAGATCACACCATAATCACATTGACACACACAGTTGTACATTATCCATGAACGTTTCTCTGTGCGCTGAGGATAATGCATAAATTGTTTCTGCCTTGTCCCTAGTTGCATTGAAGACAAAAATAAGGCAGAATTCCGATTTGCCATGCATAATATTTAGTGAATCAAGAAATCCCCACACATATACATATATTATACAGATATATACAAAGCAGCTTGAGTTAATATGACACCAACCATTACAATATAATCCTATCAAAATCACTCCCTATCAAGTGTTCTATATTTAATCAGAGAATCTGAAAATAACAGTGCTGACTGGCTGAATGTCGCTGAAGGCAGCCCATTACTACTGGAGTCATTTTCTTTTTGCCACACCAACCATATTATTTATCCCTCTGAGTGATGCAGGCATTTGGGATCAGATTTTTCCTTGCGGGTCGGGTGTTCAAAGTCGGGATATTTCCCGTCTCCGAGCACCCAACCTGGGAAAAGGAGGCCTGGAAGTTGGGATTTTCATTCAAGTGGGTGGGGCAGGCTAGATGAGAAGAAGTCAAGCCCTCCACCCCCCAGAACAAGTGTGGAGGCTGCCGAGTGCGAAGGTGGGCTGGCCAGAAGGCCTGCCTTGGTGCTGTGAGAAAGATTGAAAGGAAGCAATGAAACAAATAATATCCCTCCAGCCCCCAACACACACCTCCCACACCCTCCACATGCCCCATTCATGCCAACCCCCCTGCAGACCCCATGCCCTCCATGTTAACCCATGCCCCTGTACCCCAATCCCCATGGACCCCATACCTTCCATGCCAACCTATGCTCCACTCATCCCCCTGGCCCTTTATAGACCTATGACAACTTAGTGCTAACCCATAGAACCACAGAAAAGCTACAGCGCAGAAAGAGGCCACTTAGCGTCAGCTGAAAAAGAAAAAAAAGAAAAAAAATAACCACCCATTCTATTCCCAACTTCCAGTACCTGGACCATAGCCTTGCAATTTACAGCGCTTCAGGTGCAGATCCATCACCTTTTCAATGAGTTGAGGGTTTCTGCCTCCACCACCAGTTCAGGCAGTGAATTCCAGACACCCGCCACCCTCTGGGTGAAGAGGATTTTCCTCATGTCCCCTCTAATCTTTCTACCAATTACTTTAAATCTGTGCCCCCTGGTAATTGACCTCTCAGCTAGGGGAAACTGGAATTTTCTGTCTACTCTATCAAGGCCCCTCATAATTTTGTACACCTCAATTAAGTCATCTTTCAGCCTCCTGTGTTCTAAGGAAAACAACCCTATCCAAACCAATGTTTCTTCATAGCTTCAATTTTCAAGCCCTGCCAACATTCTTGTAAATCTCTTTACTCTCTGCAGAGCAATTATGTCCTTCCTATATGCCAACCCATGCCTCCCACCCACCACCCTTTGCCCTTACCCCCAACATGCCAACTCATTAGTGTCCACCATGGGTAAACCTCAGGAGCCATGCTGATATAAAAAAATGTCGTGTGTGTGACACACACACACACACCTCCCCCGACTCCTGCTACTCAACTCAGGAGCGAAAATCCAGGCCATTATGCCTGTGTGCATTTTCTTTCAACTTTGGCCATTATAACATCCTTTGCCCACATTTATAATAGAAACTGTTCGTGCAAACTTATGCTGCAATTATTGTAATTAGTGTCTTTTGGACATGATGTTAAACAAGTATGTCTGTGCTTTCGGGGTTGGGAGGAGGGAGGAAAAAGAGTGAAAAAAAATCCCACGCGTTATTTCAAAGAAGAGCACAGGAGTTCTCCCAGGTGTCTTTGGAAATATTTATCCTTCAACCAACATCAAAAAGCTGATCACCTGATCCTTACTTTGCTGTTAATGAGGACATGCTGTGTACAAATTGGCTGACATATTCCTTACATTACAACAGTGACCACACTTCAGCATTCCATTAGCTATAAAGTATATTGGGACATCCTGCATCCTGCTATATAAATGCAAGTTATTTCTTTACATTTTTCTATAGTATTGACACTATAATGCCTCAGTTTTGCATCTTCCACCTCCTCAGCCCATACAGCAGACAAATACTTATGCACCAATTAAATCTACTTCTCTATTCATAAATTGCCCTGTTTTGTTATTTAACCATAAATAGTAATACAAAATTCAAGTACTAAATAAAAATATGAATAGCATGTAAGACTTTAAAATTTCAACCGAATTATACCTGCATCCCTTGGTCTAATTCTCCTCTGTCCTCCAATTCTGTTTCACATGAAGACAACACTTGCTCATAGTCCACATAATAGTTATTACTTAGAAGTTCAGTCGAAACACAATATTTGCAAAATATTTTAATTTTTAAAAAAAATGAAATATCAAAATTCGACTATTTTAGCTATATTATAGAGTTCAACACTCCAAGAAGAGGAATTTTCTGCTTGATGAAGCACCTTGATTTCTTTGAGGGCATTGTTACACATGAAGTGGATAATGGCAGCCTAAATGTAATAGGGCAGGATCTTCTATCTCTTCATTTACAGTGTATTTAGACTATATAAAATTTTTTGACCAAGATCTTTATGAAAGACAATCAGTGAAGCTAAAAGCCACATAAAACTAGGGTCAACATGGAAATGGATAACAAAATTATTGGACAAGAAATACCCTACAGAAGTTTATCAGACTCAGGCGAGAGATGTTGACATTGAGGAATTTTTGTTTGGACCTTTGTTCTTGCTAATCAACATTCATGATCTAAATACTGCAACCAATTGTCAGCTGGTCAAAGTTTGCCAATGGATTAAAAATGAGAGTGGTTTAAAAAAAAGGTAAAAACTAAATTTCAATCAGTTATGCAATTTGGGAGGCACATGGCAATTTGAACGGAATGAAAAAGCATTAAGGACAGATTAATAAAATGAGAGAGAAGTTTACGTTGAATCAATTTCAACTAGCACTGAGAGGGAGCCATGAGTGATGGTATTCACCTCTCATTCAATGTTCAAACATATTTGGTGAAGCAATTAAAATTGCCAATGGAATGCTAAGATAAATAGAACAGTGGGATAGAAGTTTATAGAAGTTAGGCTAAGACTTCTATAATGCAATTGTTAGGTCATACTTGGAATGTTTTCAATTTGGTTGCTGTGCCACAATGGTTTGGTTACACTGGAAAGGCTACCGAAAAGAGTAACTATATAGAACAAGTACAAAGGTGATGAGCTATAAGAAAAGAGTAAAGAAGCTGAAACTTGACAGTCTAGCAATGTGAAAGCTATGAGGATGATCATAGGATATGAAATATGAAATAGTACAGGTAGGCTAAACACAGTTTGCTACAAATCAATGCAGAGCCATAAGTAGAACCATAAGGCAAAAATGGAAATTCATAAAATAAATTTAGAACAGGCAACAAGAAAAATATTTACTCAAAAAGTGATAATTGTAATATTCTACAAAGCATAAGTACATGCAAAATGTTGGCACATTCAAAACACAATTAAGCATTCTTGATGGATGGGTTAGTTTTCTGGCAGAAAGACTTTGATGGGCTAAAAATCTTTTCTCATCCTTGGATTATTTTTTGTCTCAAAATAAATTGCAAAATCTACAAATAGGAAGAAACAATTAAGATGAGAAACAATTACCAAATTCTTCTAATTAAAAAAAAGGACAGGCACAAACTCATTGAAATGTACTTTATGCAAATGCCAATTGGAAATTTTCTGTAAGCGGAAATAACATCCTAAAAGTGCTTTGATGAGTGCATAGTAGACATGTAATCACAAGCATCAAAATCCAGCACAAGAGCAAAAACAACAGTAAAACTTAAGTGAGTCTAGAACAAATATGTATGCCAAATTATTTTATCTTAAGCATTAACTAGTTAAAACTCTATTTATCAATGGATTCGTGGTAAGTTGATTTTCTTGTACTGTTCTGTATTAAATATGAAATTGGAGGACAGTGAAAACAAGAAAACATAGTAAAAACACACACATTGCAACAAAACTTATTTAGTTCATAAAATGCAGTACCAATGCCTATTTTCTGCTGCAATACAAATCAGAAACTTTTGCTCTATACATTACTTGTATGCATTTAGTTATTATGTTTTGCAAGTCATAAAAGCATAAGGGGTGTAAAAATGGAAAGTGTTGGAAAAACTCAGCAGGTCTGGCAGCATCTGTGGAGAGAGAAACAGAGTTAACACTTCGAGTCCAATATCACTCTCATTATCCAATCGGAACTGGAAGCAGAAGTGGTATTCGGAAACTCTCTGTCACAGTGGAACATGTTCTTGACCAGATAAAGCTGGATAGATATTCTATCAAATCCACACAGGCTCTGAAGTTATAGCCTGGAATTCAACAGCAAGGGCTCAAGATACTGTTATGCTGAAGTGTGCTCTTTCCTCAAGCACAGAATGCTCAGCAACACCATAGCCTTTATTTATTATTGATTTCTGCTGACTGCAGCAGTAAAGGAGGATTAAAAGAAAACTTAGTATTAATAACGAGTCAGAGACCCATTACAGTACTGAGTGTGTCAAAGCTGCACTTTTTATTTTAAATTTGTACTTCAGCACCATCTGCATCTGATGCCAATATGTATAAGTATTAAAGACCTACAGCACTATTTGATCTAATTAGGTTAGTTTCTGCAGTGACAATGCAATAGCAGCTTCCTCAGCTTTAATGCCAGTGACTTACAGTGTGCAATTTCAGGCTCTACTTACACTAAAAATGTACTGGAATACAACTTCAAAGTTGTAGTGTAAATCCAGAATAAAGAGCTGAACTGGAGTTAGACATGTTGGAATCTCTAACTGTGCTCTTAGATGTCATAGCTGCCAGATGGACTTGTACGTTGTGTTATGGTTGATTATACATCGCATACATTGTTGATATACAATTTGATGTGTAATAAATGACCTACGCACATGTGTCTGTTGATGTCTCGATCTTTTTTGCTAATATTTGCATTGGAGGTAGGTTTCTCCTTGTTTAAAAGTAACAGAAAATTTGTTTAATCCTTTTTCAGCACACTTAAGAGCTTTCTTTCCATTGAGCGAGTTGTATGCACCTTTTCAGCTTTATCTTAGTATTAATGTAAGGAGAATGGGTTTATTAGTGAACATTAGTTGTTAATGGCAGAAGATCAGAAATGGAGATCAAGGACAGGATTTTAATTCACTCAAAACAAATTCACTTGCACAAAGTTAAAAATCAGGCCCCAAATTTTGAATCTCTGCTGACAAAGCAAAGACTACATCTTTCTTCAGATTGAGTCACTTTCCAGAGAGCTTTGACTAACATTGGCAGGTCACAATGGGAGAGAGCACCTTCCTTACCACCACTGTAGTGGAAAACATCACAAGGCTGCAGTTTGGGCAAACGCATAAGCTATACAGAATTGTAAAAAGGTGTGATTAACCAGAATACTGGATGCTTCCTCAAAAGAAAACCCCTAGTGTGTCAGCATTACATGGAGGAAGGGAGTTCAACAGCCAGTACACCTTGATCAGCCACAGTCACTAAGATACCAATGACCATATCTGCCAGCATTGTCACATCTACCTGAGAATGATAGTGGGAAGTTGTCTACAGAGGTTTCAGGTTGGCAGAACCAGCTGTAGAGTTGGATAATATCCAGTCAACGTTGGTGTCAGTCAGTTTCAATCTTGCAGGCATACTGCAACAATGACTTAAGGGGATATGCCATCTTGTGGGGAACGATGTCATGCAACCAGGTAATTTCAGCAGTCAAACAAGCAATCAGGTGGTGGGCTGCCCTGTTCCTTGCCTGAAAACACATGCCTGCATGTTGCGTTTCCTTTCCTTTGCTGTTTTCATGTTATTTTTTATGTCATCTTTTAGCCTTGCCTAAGGCTTCTGATGGTTTGAAATGCCTCTTAAGTCTTGGCAAAGTCTTTCAGTTCTTTTTTCGATTTAAGTATCACCATACCTTAAATTAACAACCATGTAATTTTCCATTCCTACAACTAGTGAATTGCCTGGGCCCATCCACATCTGGATCTGAAGCGATGCAAATATCCCAAAGTCAGCAAATTAAGTGCAAACGTCTATCTGCATCTGTCTAAAATTTCTAACCATTTGTGTTTAAACTTCATTCATCATAATACCTTAGCTAAAAAGTTATGCAATTGCTCCAATTTCTGGACTGTTGATCTACAATCAAGGAACCAATAACACTTCAATGTAGAAAACACCGGAACTTATGACCAAAGTGTACTCATCCCAGATTTGTAGTGGGCGGGAAAAATGACGTTTTACCCGCCAGCCCCAATGGCGGCTTCTCACGCCATATTGCCCCAAACCTGCCGCATTAATTATGTATTTCCCGGGAAACACACTGTTTCGATGGCAGTTGAGCTCCAATTCGCTAGCCACACCATCACCTTGCCACTTCATCATTCCAGGCACCACATATAAAAAGTATAGCCTCACTCAGTGCTTCCAGCCCAAGACTACAGCAAAGAAGACAAGGCCCCAAAAGGTAAGATGACTGCAGCCTTTGAGTGCCTTTTGGATGCCATGAAGGCCCACTGTGATGCCCTTTACCCCATTCTGGCCACAGGAGGGGCAGCAACATAACCACTCTGGCTCGGTAGGCATTGGCAATGCTGATCACTGCCAATGTTCTACATAAGAGGTTGGCCATCCAATGCAGGTAGAGGATGAATGATCCCATCCATGTGCCAGGGTATGGCAACCATCTCATCACTCTAGACTCACACACTCAAGCTCATCACACATTCACTGGCACATCACTCACTGCCAGTTCAAGGGACATCACCACTCATTCTCACACACAAACCCTCACATGCCCATCTGGCCTCATCTGCTCTAAAGACTGCCTTCTCAGCCCTCACCATCTTGAGGCCACTTGCACAGATCAACATGTGCCCCACACACCTTGGGATACCCTCCTTCCTCAGTACAGTTCTTGTCCTGCAGCCTCTTCCCTTGCCTGAGGCCACTTCTCCCCATTTGCTAAGCAAGACTTTGCCCTGCAGCCATTGAGAAGCCACCCACAAGGTTGATCTGGTCGGTAGAGGCCTGTCCATGAGCCCCCACTAAAAGTGGTGTGGTGCTGTCTGTGAAGCCTGGCGCTGATGACCACGAGTGCTGACTGAAGCAAGGTAGCCAAACAAACCTTGAAGTCCCGAGCGAAGTGCAGCCCGCCAAGTGCATGCCTTATATATGCTGTTCTGATTCACGTCTGCGTGTTTTCCCGCTGACATGGGTGGACGATCCAGTGGGGGTGATGAGTCCAGCGGACTGGTCTTATAATGATATGCAGATGTATTACAATGAGATTTCCAATATCCGATGGTGAGAAACGCAGCCCGCTCATGCCATCGAACACGCCCAACGCCAGCAGACAAAGAAAATCCCAATCTTTAAATCTCGGGGCCTGCCTGCGAACAGAACAGATGAACCCAGACCACTTCTACAAAAGTGATCAATAACTTCTTTTCAACTGCTCTGGGGTATATTAGGCAAAACCAATCAATGATTGTACCTAATGCTCCAGCAAAGCCTATAGTACCAAACCTGCATGAGCAGTTGTAGTGCATCAGAAGGTCCCAAAGAGGTTGCTCTGAAGTGGTAAAGGACAGTGACATCCAGCAGCTGCAATCAGACTGCTTGGATAATCAATTATTCAAGAATTCTACTTTCACCTCAAGTTAAATGTTGGAACAACTGAAGATCTCCCTGCAATACTACATAATTAATAACATTTTCAAACAAAAACAGACACAAAAATAACTTATAAAAAGGGAGAGTTTCCACAATCTCAAAATGACAAATGTTTTATAGTTACTAAATTAACAATTATTCTGCCTGGTCAGACGGAACAAAACTGAAACAAGCTTCAACATGTCGTTTCGTGCCTTTGCTACACTTTTATCCTGCAGGGTTAATAATAACTGCAAGTAGATTTTTCACTTGCAGGGTTGCAAGTCAGACTAAATCTTCTCAATTGCTGTTCTGAATTCTGTAGTGGCAGAAATCTAACATCGACATTTTGTTGCAGAGAAAAATTGAACCACTTCATCCCACGGTTTCAATGATTCGTGTCAGAGCAGTATATAGCACCTACCAGTTCTCTGCCTGCTCTTTCTTCTAATAATCAGCAATAACAGCTCAATGATTTATGCAAGTTCTTTGAGCTCAACCCTGTTTATTACTGCAATGCTTACATGGTTCAATACAGTACAGCGAGCATCAAGTTTCAGTCTGCATGGGCAGCAAAAATAAATTCACTAAGATTTATAATTTGCTTACATACCAAATTTAAAGCATACATATTCCTTTATTCACCCAGTTAGGAGTTAGGTCTGCAACTTCCCATGACCAAGGGGCCAGAAATGCAATAGCTGCTTTGTGAGCCCATTGCAGCTGGAAGCTTTGTGGAATTGCAGACATGGGTTCACATCTCACTTTCCTATGGCAGGCGGGCGCTCATTTGCTGCCTGCTGAGCTTAATATTGAAAATCTTTGCTTTGAAACTATGTACTTACAGGTCCTAAAAGTAATGGGAGTGCCAACCACCACAACTCACATGAATGATCAGCATTTTAGAGGTTGGTATCTCCAAAGAATATCTACCTCTTGCTGGTCTGGGCATGAAACTTTGCTACAGGTAGAAGTACTCCTGATTATGCATGGGATGAAAAAAAAACCATGTCAAAGATATATACATGCAGATTATAATGGGGTTTGAACCTCAAAAATTCATCTTTCAACAATATATCATTCTCAACATTAAAGAACTGAACTACTAAATAGATTCAATTTATTATTTCATCGAATGTTAAAAGTTAGCTTGTTATTAACTTCTTTAGCACATTGATACTTTCCACTCAAAGCAAGAGTTGGAGCTTGTTACACATGCACACAGACCTAATACTCTGATCTTACTGCTTTAAATAATGTCTTCAGTATTTGCACATCTCAACCAATTTTTACAGCGAACATTGGATTTATCTTCTAAGTACAGTTCGCCTTTAGAAAACCATTAGTGAAGAATAAGAAAATGATATTGGAATGTTAAGTGAGTGATTTTTCATAGTTTCACACTCTATCATGAAGTCATGGTTAGGCTGGAAAGACCAGAAAACCAACAACCAGAGAATCACACAAAACTCACAACTACTGCTCATCCTCATATCACAGCTCCCCGGAAAAATCCAGTAATAAACTCCGTAAACCACTGAGCCTACACACCAACATGCACAAGTTAAAACAAACTTTAATTAAAATGTTTGAGATTCAATAAGTAGGCATCTTTTGTGTCAATAACTCAATATGTTGTGAATTATCTCTGAAGCTTCAATTCCCTTTACACATCAAGGCAAATCTTGATAAAGATTCTAATAGCAAGTACCACTTCAAAGAATCAGAATCCAATGATGAGTTTAGCACATCTAAATCTTCATTAACAGTTTGTTAAATTACAAAGCCACTTGTGACTCGAGGGTTAATTGGCTACCTTTCGAGTTGTTAGATCTTAAATAAGCCAAAATCAGTTTGCTTTCAACATGTTACATTAGGCCAAAGACAGACTGAATGTTGTACTCATTAAGTTTGCTGCCAATTTGGTGGTGTAAAGCTGGACTGTTTTTTTGTAGCTTTGATACATTAGCTAAATTTGCAAGGTACATCACTGGTAATACTATCTTGTTTAATTATATTAAGTACAGGTGCTTTGTTCAGGATGTTAATTTGTAAATGTCTTTGCAGGAAGTTCATAGCAATTTGGATAAAAATGGCTATTTCTTAATGTACTGGATACAGTAGCCTGGTGGTTATGGCATTGGACAAGTAATCAAGAGATCATGGCTGAGTTCCAGGTTCCAGACATTTTTAAAGGGCCAGGCCAATTAATGGCAGGGAGCCAGCTTGCTGTCCAATCAGATGAGCAATCAGGAAGCCCTCCAGCATTCAGTGATCAGCAGTCCAACTGACCAAGGTGAGAGCTGCCAATGAGACATATAGATTAGATAGATAAAGCAGATTGATTAGGCAAATAGATTAGATAGCTATTTAGAGGGAGAAGTGAAGGAAAGTTTATTTTTGTTTTTTTTAAAAAAACCACAAATGCCTGGCCACGATCCCAGAGGGGCAACGCTGCCCGGCTCCCCACCCACCCCGTCCCACCCCACCACCGCCAGCTATGGCCTGACAGCCGTTATGGGTCTGAGGTGGTGGGGGATCTCTCCCTGTATGGCACTTCTGAAAGATCACCAACCTGAAGTGTTAACTCCATTTCTCTCTCTACAAATGCTGTCAGACTGCCGAATGTCTCAAGCCTCCTTTTATTTTTATTTGCCATTATTTACTTACTCATTATTTACTTACTATCTATCCAAGTTTGTAAAGTCAATCAAGTTTGTTTCGATCCCCCATAGAGACCGATAACTTTTAAAAAGATACTTGAATTTCCAGTGACTGACTGGAAGGATCACACAAGAAGATTTCAAGATTGAAGACTTTTACTGTAACAAACTAAAGCAACATTGACTAAGCACAACTTAGTAGGCAACTTATACTTTAAAAACAGAAACTTTTACATGGCCAAAAATGACACACCAGGGTTATACTTTACGTTGTGCCTTAAGCACTTTGTTCTCCCAGAATCAGTCCAAAGCTATTCTCTGCTCCCAATGACCTGTTTCCTTTTTCCCTTTCTCAGCCAATTAACTTCTAATCCCAGGGCTGACTTTCACTGTGATGCTTACACTGGAGATTCCTTCTCTCTAGCCAAAGCTAGCCTCATCTTCCAGCTCCTATAAGTTCTCACAAACTCAATCGCTTCAATCTAAGCACGAGCTCCCACCTGCATTAAGAACAACTGGGTCAGCATTTTTTCTGCTTCAGGTACAGGACTTGCTGCCTGTATTTTCCTGTTCTCTTTCTCTCTTTCACATTCCTGCAGACTGACTTGGTTCTCTAAGGTTTAATGATATCTCATGAAACCCTGTAACCCGATACCACAATAGCTTTCTATGGACACTTCCCCTCTCAAAGCCCATCTCCATGGCAATGTGAATCACATGAGCCATGTATGCAAGGAGAAATGCTAATTAGCTATCCCGAGATCCCCAACTCTATTCTATCTTGGAATTAAATAGATAATTTAAAGTATAGCCATTTATAAAACCTGACATTCCTAACACGTGTCAAACTTGAAGACTAAGACCTGGATCTTCGCTCCCATGCCGGGTGCACAGAGACAGGAAATTTCCGGGCTTGTCCCGCCCACTTTTGGAGAAAGTGCCCTAAATAACAGGATCTTTACTCTGGCGGGTGTTGTGGTGGGGGCGGGCAGGTGCATGGTACAGTTAGGCCAGTTTAAAGGCAGCCACAGGTGATGCCGTGCTGAGGCTGGATAGTTAAAAGGCAGCTTCAGTACTCTGGGACTTCGTCCCGGTTGTGAAGTTGAAAAATTAGGCCCTCTAATCCTCACATTTCACCCCTCACCCTCCCATCCACTTCACATGCCCCATCCATGCCAACTCATGCCCCTCTATACCCACACCCCTTGGCCCCTCATACCCTCAATGCCAACCTATGTCCCCCTACTCATCCCCATGGTCCCCTTATAGCCCTTATGCCAACTTATTCAAACTCATGCCCCTCACCCACCACCCTTAGTCCACACTCCATTCCAGTATCTACCATGGGCAGACCACAAGAGTCATGCTGAGATGAAATAAAATGAAGTTCTTAGGATATATTAAAGACATTATATGAATATAAGATCATTGATAAAAGCCCATTCAATGCAGTTAAATCCCCTCATGTACTTAATCCTTTATAAAAATAAACATTTATGTTCATAGTTCCACATCAAAGAGAGTTAATCCCTTAATAACCTCTTGGAGCTGTCAATCAAACTGTGAACTTAAAGGTCCCCCCACCCACCACTGTGATGATAGGCTTATGTCAACAAACAGCTATTGAAATCACAAGCATTGTTTTACTTAAGTCAGAGATGCAGCAGGCTGTTTTTTCAGAATTTAAAGATCAGGGCATTTAAATAACTTGACAGTTCCACAGATCTTATCTGCCTTTACGAGCATTTATGTCTATTCTTAAAAATTGTCACATACTTTGGAAAACGGACCTTGCTCCAGCAAAAATTGTGTCTGTTTGAACTCAGCAATGAAGTTAAATGGCCCTGGTGGGTTCTGGTTTACCCCATGTGTGAATCATATCCCAACCTCTTTTCCCTACCAGCGAAAATAGGATGTCAGAAATAGGGGCAGACTCCCCCATTTTGGATAAGGCACAGAGTCTCAACAAATATCCAGGCCTAACAGTCTACACATAGTCAGCACAGATGCTTTTGCCCTTGTCCACAGGGGTGAACATCTTGCACCTTCTCAGCAACTCTTTTGACTGGGCCCCTCTTGTCCCCATTATGACCCCCAAAACCTTATCACTCTTTAATATTCATCCAAGAGTCTCACAAAACAACAACAACTTGGGGGGGGTGGTGTGAAGCAGGGAGCCACTGTCTGCACAATTGTATTCCAGGATGAATAGCTGCCTTAAGGAGATAAGGGAAGAAATAAAAACAAACTTAGAGCTTCCAGCTTATCAAGAAACTGTGCTTGTTTGGAATTAGTATGTATTCAAAAAATAGCTGTAACAGTTTGAATTTTTCTTACATTAGCCAGTTTGAGCCATGTGAATTGTGTATAGTCTAATAGAAAATTTCAATTAGTGGACAATGTGTTGGCAATGAAAGACTTTACAGGTAATATATTTACAACTCAATTCAGCAAATGCATGACTCCCAAAAATATCGAACTAGAAGTTGGTATTTCACATGAACGTTCCTGCTTCTGTGTAAGTCTGCCTTCTTTTAAAATTGCAAGTAAACTTAGTGTAAAGAACAGACTCAGATGATAAGTGCCATTTCAAAAAAAAAACAGAAAAGAAAGATTCACCTGCAATGCCAATCAAATTCTATGTGCTGTCTAACCCATTAATCTCTGGCCACCAAAAACTTCATTAAAATGTATTGTGCTAGATTTGGTAAATAATTGTTAAAATTCCCAGCCAAGGCAGGAAATTGTCCACTCGTTGTTGCAATAACAGAGCACAAGGCCTCTGTCACAGAATGGCAGTGTCCAGGTTTAATCCCTCACTGTTAAATTTCCAATTCCAGTGATGATACACCAGGAGGTGCATCACACATGATAAGGCACCACTTTCTTTTTTATTGTGGGAGGGGAGGGGAGGAGAGAAACCAAGTTGAGTCTTTAATGAATTGCTCTTGCATAAATGCCTACAGGAGAATGTCATTCCAGCATGACAAATTTACACAGGCAGTTTTCTGTATAAGTTATTGACACTGTCATTTATATAAACAAGAACAGAATGAATGCCTAGAAGCAAAGGGATAGATTACAAGTGCCACCCAGGCCCAATTATCCCTTGACCTCTAAGTCCACTGCTCCATATTTGGTCTTGGTTGTGTGTAACATCATGGAAGATCAACCAATATTTTCATTAAAAATTCTACTTCTGTATGAATAAAATAAATCTCTGAAGAGGGCTACAGAATCTCTTATCACTGCAAAGCTAAAACCTATTTTTACAAATAAAATCGGTAATTCCATGTTCTCTGTTGTCTTCCAAAGGCAAATATGATTAAAGGGGAGCAAAGCCAATCTAGTACCTAGGAGCGATTACAAAAACAATCAAAATAAAGGTGATCAAATGACACTGTCATGTTTCATAAATCACCTCATCCCAATGATTATGCTGTAGCCTCAAAAACAATCGGATATTACATAAATCATTAAATTTTATTACATAAATAGTTTAACTTTGAAAAAAATTAAATCATACATTAATGTATATTTGTTTATTTGTAGATTCCAACTATCAGTAGCTTTCCTGCCTTTGATGTGTGATGTCATTCAGACATAAGCAGTTAAAGTAGTACGCAAGGGTCAACTCACACAAATCCTATTTGTGAGTCTTACCAAGGCATCTGCTAGCTCCTCAGGAGATGAGAAGTGTAAAGAGATGGCCTGCTGGGAGGGCAGTGTTCTGTTGTAATAAAATTTGATTCTAGTTAAGCACTCAGCTCAGTGTTGAGCACTCAGCGTCCAGCACTCCCCTGTTACCCTGCATCACTTCAAAATGCCGTTTTATTCTGTAAATCACTTTGGATTACAAAGTCAAATACCTTAGAGGGTTATTGTAAAAATGTTCATTTATTCCCTCCCCCCCACCCCCACTCCATGAGGAACTAGAAGACATTTGGTTAAGCCTCACAAACATGATTTAAGTGAGCCTTCTCTGCAATATATCTAAAAGCTATGAGGCCTTTACTTCAGGCAATCAGAGAACTAATCTGTTGCTCTTTTACATAAAAGCTTAATTTAACTTTTCATCTAAATATAATGTTTGCAAAATTTAACAACCTATTTTCAGTTTTGAAAATACCAGTAAATCTCCCATGCCCTTGCTCACAACTCAGCAGGAAGGTGGAACACAGTTCGATGATCCCTGCAGTCCTAAGGTAGCCTAAACATGACAGCAATATGCCACTCACTAACAAAATCAGCTTTGTATATATTAATTCAATAATACAAGATAAAAAAGTACACATTGAAGATAAAAGCTTCACAGTTAAATATTACAAATATATCACTTTATAAATGTGCTGAAACGCAACATTTGTTTTGCTTGCTCTTTGCTCCCCAAAACCTCTCATTCTCAGTTATGTTACACGAGTGGAATTCCCATGACATTGTGCACAGTGAGTCAGAGGATATGGTCCTTCATAACAACATTTGTAGTATATTGTGCATATTCTTATGAAATAAATCTCAGATTATTCCCAATCTGTTGGGGATTGAATTCCAAAACTGTCCATTGTTCTGCTAGAACAATGAATAGCCTTTTTATATACTCAAGTGACCCCATTGTCTATCTCTCTAGCGTGGACCCTTATTTACATTACTATATTTCTTTTTGTTATTTTCCACAACCAGAAACCTCAGCAAGAAGCATTTGACCTGATTCAAACATCTTCTCCAAAGTCAACTTTTCATAATAGCTGTCGCTATGTTCTATGAAATGAAGAGGGGAATGTACAGAGGAAAAATATAACTTCTGTACAGCATCTAAAAATAGATGGCCAAGAATGAAGAGGCGGCCAATTAAAACTCAACAAGAGCCTCAGAAAACAGAATAGAAAGCAAGGTTTCATTTTTGGGGTTGGGGGGGGGGGGGAAGGGGGGGTAAACTTTTAAGTTCTTTTAGTACTGCAGTGCAGAGGCTTCAGACTGCTGGGGCCTGACTATTGGATATGCAAGGAGCTTCCACTGTTCTGCAGTTCTTTCATGACAACATAAACACCATTTTATTCCTGCAGCAAGACTGAGCTCAATGAAGTTCAGTACGGATGATACAAAGAAATTAACTGACTTGCAACCATAAGAAAACATCTGACTGATCAGTCTACTGGAGCACTATATGGAGAATCCTTGCTAGATGCAGCATTTTATAACACTGCATTGTAAATGCAGCTCATCTATAAACTACTATACATCCTGTTAAGATGAGCAAATTGGACCAGAGTGAAAAAATCTAAGTAGCATGATCTGCACAGTCCATTAATAAAGTCATATCACTGCCCTTCACTGATAAATGAGGTCAGGCCAATTTGATTACTCATACCTGACCTTTCATCTGCTGTTTAACATCCCACTAATTGAATTTGTTCTGAATATTTGGCATTGCATGCAAACATTTTTTCCAGCTTCATGATTCAAAATGGGCATTGAGGTTCAGCTTATTAAGATCGAAGACATTAGCTTTATGATCAGATGACTTTATATTTAGCATAATTTCGAACCTGAAATAATCAATCTCAAACAGGAAACATTTTTCATACTTTATTACAGGTATCATGTTCGGGATATACCATATGTAAAAGCAAATCAATTAGCTGCAGTTGGATGCTATAGCACAGTTGACTCCTTTGAATGAACTTAAGCATTTTTGTAATCGCAGAAAAAAAGGGACATGTCTAAGCTTTTTAACTTGCACTCAAGACACTTCACAAGAATAGCAATATAGGGGGAAAACAACAATTCTTACTGGACATGGAAAGAGTGCTGATTGGTTGTCAAGTGGCATTGCCCTGAGAATACACTAGTGTTGGTGACTGACAGTTGACTGCCAAGCATTGTTTGAAATTTAAACCAGGCAGCTTAACCCTGATTGGTCAAGGTATTACCCTGAGGAATGAGTCAGCGAATGGCTGTCATTTACTTTGTTTAGCTGAAATAGGCACAATGTGTGTACATATTCATTCCGTCTGGAAGAACAGGGCCCTGTGTATTAATATATGTAGCTTCCAGTACATGCAAATCCTTTACACTGAGAGCCTGACTTACAATCTTAAATTGGTTGTCAGCATAATTCTCAACACACTTCGGATTATTTAGCAAATGTTGTCCAAATCACAAATTGCAGGATCCCATCTAATGTTGCACACTGTGTTTTGAGTTATGCAAGCGTGAAACATCATCTGTTGCTCAATTTTTTTGCATTACCTTGACCTTCTAGGGTAATCTGAGGTAGACTGGGCACATTTCAGGACCGAAAGCGATGGCCTTAAGCCCATGAGTTTGCGTGATATGCAGCATGAAATGATCTGATCAGGGAAGCCATTATCCTGCAGGATGCCTTTGATACACCCTATTTCAGCATGAAGCTTGCATGGTGAGCAAATGGTTAGGGCCCTATTAACAAGATTGCCAATAAGACCAATCTTACAGTGTCTGGAACTGTAAGAATTCCCATGCGTATATTGACCAGTGAATAGACCATGGTAGAGAAATCCCTGGACAATTTCTCAACTAGTACGTCAAGGAAGGGGAATTCATTTGACTGCTCCATTTCAAAGGTGAATTTGAGTGTGGGATGGAGCCCATTAAAACATGCAAGGAAATTATTACATACAGCTGCAGATTTAAATATAGCAAACATATCATCCACATATCAGAAATATGCGAGGGCTAGGAGGTTAGGTGTCATTCCATCAAAGTTACGTTGAGCAGTAAGTGAAGCTAGATGTTTCACACTGCTACTATGCAGTAGCAACATGAGTGATATTAACCACTAACAGGATACTGTCATCAAGCCTATAAGGTGTTCTGCCTATCATACAAATTAATAATGTGATATATGAATTTCAGTGTCAGTATGATGCCAGGCATGTATGCTGTACGTCCCAAGGACTGGCGGGTTGTATCAAACAGCATGTCCCAGCCACTGTTCGCGACAGTCAGGGTACAGACTGTATCCAACCAACCCATGCTTGCAAAACTCAAAACACAGTGTCCAACATTAGATGTGATTCCGCGATTGGACTTTGGGTTTATTGGGGACTGTCTGATATTGATGTCCCCTTGTTCGGATTTGTTGGGGATACAGTCTGTACCCTGCCCATCACGAACAGTGGCTGGGACATGCTGTTTGATACGATCTGCCAGCCTTTGGGATGTATGGCCTACATACCTAGCATCACACTGGCACTGAAATTCATATACCACATTATTCATTTGTGTGATAGGCAGAACACCTTTTAGGGTTGATGCCTGCATCCTGTTAATGGCAAAAACCGCTCATGTTGGTACTGCATAGTTGCAGTGAGCCAAGGATTATGCTGACAACCAATTTAAGATTGTCAGTCAGGCTTGCAGTGTGGTGCATTTGTGTGTACTGGAAGCTACATATATTAATACACAGGGCCCTGTTTTTTGCTGACAGAAAGAACATGTACACACATTGCGCCTGTTTCAGCTAAACAAGTGACAGCCATTTGCTAACTCATTCCTCTGGGCAATGCCTTGACCAATCAGAGCCAAGCTGCCTGGTTTAAATTTCAAACAATGTTTGGCAGTTAACTGTCAGTCACCATCACTGGTGCATTCTCCATGGCAAAGCCACTTGCCAACCAATCAGCACTCTCTTCTCATACAGTATAAATTGTTGTTTTCCCCTTATGTTGGTATTCTTACAAAGTGTCCTGATGGGTGCAAGACGAAAAGCTTAGACCTCTCCTTTTTCAGCAATACTCAAGTTCTGTACTACCAAATGACTATTTTTGTAATCATGAGCGCTTTTCAGATGCAAAAGTATCGCATACAGAAAATAAAAAGTATATTCATCTGAAATGGAAAAGAATTGCTATCTGAATTAAGCCACCATGTACTCTTCAAAAGGATGATTTTTGATTTAAACATAAAAGTTTCTCTGTCGAATTTATGCAACTTATTTTTAGCATTGCACTCCTTTTAGTGTTTCTGGACTAGTCCTGAAAAATCAGTTACAAGTGCAGTATCTTCCTGAAACTCTCTTCAACCTCCATATTACCTCTCTGTCTGCATTCCCTGCTTCACCACTGATCTTCCAGAGTGCATACCCTGCCATCTGGAACTTTTGCAGAAATCACTTTTACCCCTTTGTTCAAAAGCCTCCATGTTCTTTCAGCTTCATGTCCTGTCCCCTGTCCCTCGGCCCCTAATTTCCCATGCCTTACTCTTGTAAAGTGCTCAAAGGCTTTACTTCTGCCATCTAGAAGGACAAGGGCAGCAGATAGACAGGAACACCACCATCTGGAAGTTCCCATCCAAGCCAGACGCCATCCTGACTTGGAAATATATCGCCATTCCTTCACTGTTGGTGGGTCAAAATCCTGGAATGCCCTCCCTAACAGCACTGTGGGTGTACCTACACCACATGGACTGCAGCGGTTCAAGAAGGCAGATCACCACCACCTTCTCAAGGGCAACTAGGGATGGGCAATAAATGCTGGCCCAGCCAGCAAAGTCCACATCCTGTGAATTTATATTAAAAAATGCTACTGGTCTCCAGACTGGTAGCAATTTCTAGTTGAACTCCAATTCTCTTGCCCAGGAGACAGTTCGGCACATTTGTGGTTTTGCACATGCCTAGCACTGCACCCCCAGCAGTTAAAAATGTAAATGTTTAGAAACAACAGTGTCAATATTTAAATTACCTGCAGACAGGATCAGAAAGTGTCCAAGTAATCAAGGGAACCCCACCCACCCCCACCCCGCCCCCATCACCCCACCCTTGGCAACTTGTTAAATCCGAGGTTAGAGATTTCACTGTCGTTGGTTCTTATTAGTGCCAAGCTAAACAGTGCAAGATTATACCCACTCTTGTGATTTTTCTCTTTTCTTGGGATGCAAGCCTGACTAACTCTGAATCTATTTGGAAATAAGGACACAAGACGCTGCAGAGAGACCCAAGGAATCATTCAGCACCTGTAAAGAGAAGTGACTGTTTTCAGGTATAAAACCCCTTCTCAGAAATGAAAGATAAATTAAGCTGCTTTATAGAGAGAAAAAGCAGCAATTCCAAGAACACCTCAGGATAGGAGACAAGGACAGTAACCAACAGGCAAAACGATAAAGACTTAGCAGGTATTTGGATTGAGAAATGTAGGTCAAGTTAATCGTAAAGCCTAATGGCTTTACTGAACTGACAAATCTCTTAGGTATAGTGGTTAACCTTAAATATTGTTTACACGAAGCAAATAAACAGGCATTAAAATACCTGACATTAACAAGCTTTTTTGCAGTTCTCTTTGGTTCTGAATTTTCCAATTCCACTGACTTTGTTCCTGCTTCAAAAAAAATCTCCACTGCTTTGCTGCAATTTTGTGTTCAAAGCTTCATTCTGGCCCAACCTACAACATTCAGATCTGGCACTGGGGAAGATGGATTGGGCTTAGAGCATTCAGATCTGCAATCAGAAACAGCTAGACCTAGAAGTGCAAATGAGGGAAAACAGGGCAAGGTTCAGCTGTGATTTACCCCTGTGACTGAACAAGTCACCAATGCTGACCATCAAGAATATCACATGAATAAACGTTTGGAGGGGCCCTCCGATTTGGAAATGTACCACAACATGACTTCAATATCTTCAGGACATAGGGAATTTGTGAAGAATATTGACAAGATTTAGTATGGTTTCCTCTTCTTCAACCACCACTTGTAACAACACAGCTATTATTTTCCTGGTACAGATCTCATTATATGCTCAAGTCTGAGACTTGTACGTTTTTTTGGTACAACTTAAACTCTAACTCTGCAAGTCTGTACTCACAGGTTACTTGTTCATATCAGACTTTAACCATCAGGCAACGGGAGACAGTTTGGTGAAGTAACTCAGGAAACTTTACTTCAGTTATAACGTAATACTTAAAGCAGGGCAGCGACTTTATGGGCGCAGTACTGTTCTTGCTTCCTGGTTCGGCTTAGGGCGAGGGTCAACACTCTGACTTCCTCTCTGTCACTTCTGTGGTCTTCCACTGGAGAGCAGGCTCACAACCCTCAGGGATAAAATTGCGCCTCATCTTAGTTTTAAACGGGCGACCGCTTATTTTTAAACAATGACCCCTAGTTCTAGATTCCCCCATAAAAGGGGACATCCTCTCCACATCCACCCTGTCAAGACCCCTCAAATTGCCTCTTACTCTTTTAAACTCCAGCAGCTACAAGCCTAGCCTGTCTAAACTTTCTTCATAAGACAACCTGCCCATTCCGGGTAAACCTTCTCTGAGCTACTTCCAACACATTTACATCCTTCCCTAAATAAGGTGACCAATACTGTACACAGTATTTCAGACGTGGTCTTACTAGTGCTCTGTATAACTGAAGCATAACCTACCCACTTTTGTATTCAATTCCCCTTGCAATAAATGATAACATTCTATTAGCTTTCCTAATTACATGCTGTACCTGCACACTAGCCTTTTGCGATTCATGCGCGAAGACACCCAGATCCCTCTGCAACCTCTCACAAGTTAGATAATATGCTTCTCTTTTATTCTTCCTGCCAACATTTTCCCACATTATATTCCATTTGCCAGATCTTTGCCCACTCACTTAACCTATGAACAGAATTTTCTCTTCGACGTGCAGGGACACACAAAATGACGGGCGGTGACGTCAGGCGTGCATCCCGACGTCACTGCATATCATTCCGATCTTCCATACGGCGGGCGTGTGCCGGAGACGGCTGCATGCCGGCCGAACTGTCAAAGGCCTGTTAAGGCCATTAGGAGATTAATTTAAATAATTGACAGGGCTGCCTGTCCAACCTTAAGGTTGGCGGGCAGGCGAAGAGCCCAAGCGGCATTCGCGTTTTTAATGAAACCTCATCCATGGGCAGGATGAGGTTTCATGAAGGTTTTATTAAATTAAGAAATATCTTTCACACATTTCATAAACATGTCCCAGCTCATGTGAGACGGTCACATGAGGGGGCATGTCTAAATAATTTTAATCTGTCTTAATTTTAAACTTTCAATTCGATCTTAATCTCCCTGAGGCAGCTCCATGCCTCAGGGAGATTTCTGCGCTCCTTCGCACGCATGCGCGAGAAAGCGCAGGCCCTGACTCTCCCTTCTCCCCCTGCCCGCACAGGTAACGTTGAGCGCTACTGGGTGTGTGTCACGCTGGGCGGGCCTTAATTGGCCCGCCCACGCAAAATGGTGGCGTGCAGCCAATTGTGAGCAGCTATCAGCTCTGCGCCTGTCCATGCCAGTTTCCGAATGGCCTGCCCGACAGACAGAAGATTCTGCCTTATATCTTTTTGTAGCCTCCTTACGTCCTCTTCACAATTTACTTTCCTACCTATCTTTCTGTCATCAGCAAATTTGGCAACCATCCCTTCACCCAAGTAATTTATATAAATTGTAAATAGTTGAGGTCGTAGCACTGATCCCTGTGGCACATGACTCATTACATCTTGCCAACCTGAAAAAGACCCATTTATGCCTACTTTCTGCTTCCTGTTAGCCAGCCAATCTTCTATCGAGGTCAATATGTTACCCTCAAAATAACCTTTGATGTGGCACTTTATCAAATGCCTTCTGAAAATCTAAGTACAGTACATCCACTGGTTCCCCTTCATCCATAGCACATGTTACTTCCTCAAAGAACTCCAATAAATTGGTTAGACATGAATTCCCTTTCAAAAAACCATGTTGACTCTGCTGGTTTACCTTGAACTTAGCTTCTAACATTTTCCCTATGACAAATGTTAAGCTAACTGGCCTGTAGATTCCCAGTTTACGTCTCCCTCCCTTTTTGAATAATGGAGTTACATTTTCTGCCTTCCAATCTATTGGAACCTTGCCTGAATCTAGGGAGTTTCAGAAAATTAAAACCAACGCATCAACTATCTCACTTGCCACTTCTTCTAATTCCCTAGGATGAAGTCCATCAGGACCCGGGCATTTGTCAGCTCACAGCTCCAACAATTTACTCAGTACCACTTCTCTGGCGATTGTAATTTTCCTGAGTTCCTCCCTACCTTCCATTTCCTGATATATAGCTGCTTCTGGATTTGTATCCTCTATAGTGAAGACTGATGCAAAATACCTGTTCAATTCATCTGCCATTTCCTTGTTTTACATTATCAATTCTCCAGACTCTCTTTCTATAGGACCAATGCTCACTTTGTTAACTCGTCTCTTCTTAAAATATTTATAGAAACTCTTACTATCTGCTTTTATATTTCTGGCTAGCTTTCTCTTGTACTCTAATTTTTCCCTCCTTATTAATCTTTTCCTTATTCATCCTTTGCTGTTCCTTATATTCTGTCCAATCTTCTAGCCTTCCACCTAGCTTTGCACAATTATATACTTTTTCGTTAAGTTTGATACTATCTTGAACCTTTCTAGTTAACCACAGATCGTGTGCCCGTCCCTTGGACTTTTTACTTGTTGGAATATATCTATTCTGTATTGTGAAATATCCCCTTAACTGTTTGCCACTGCATCTCTATTGACCTATCCCGTAACCTAATTTGCCAATTAGGTAGCCTATTAGCAATGGATTCGCCTCCTGCTTCCACATAGTTTCCTTCAATGAGCTTCCTCATTTTCTTCATCTACACGTCTCTCAGCAACATCACCCATAAGCTCTATATGTATGCGGGCAACACTAAGTGGAGAGGGGGCACAAAGAGGCATTCGGGGTGTCAGGGAAGAAGCCCAGGAAGGGAAAGGGAGGACCAGCGGCCACTGAACCTTAAAGGGGGGGGTGCTCACACTCAGAAGGGGGCTTCTGATGGAGACGCTCACCACCCCGCCCCACACCCCCTTCCCGCCTGAGTTCTAACCCGTTCTTTTTCGGGCTTCCCCCAGGCCCAGATCAATCCTCCCACCAGCCTAAAAATTGAGTCAAGGCAGGAAATAGCCCTTAAATGGTCATTAATTGGCACTTAATGGCCTCAACTGGAGCAAGGGCGGTGGACACTTCCGAGGCTTTGCTGCCCAAGCATAAAATCACTGCAAAGTTGGAGTGGACAGGAACCTGGGAAATCCCGTTCCTTCAATTCCACACGCACCCCCACCCCCCCAACCTAAAAAGCCGCTGGCAGGGAAGCGTGAAATTCTGACCTCTGACTCATTATCTGACATCAGGACTAAATGAGCTAGAATTTCTTTCAATTGAATATTGGAAGGTTGAAAAGATTTTATTCGACCCTCACTAAAAACCTCTCCAACATGCAATCCCACACTCCTGCTACTTGTGCATACTGAAGCAGACAGTACACAATTTCAGTATTCAGCATGATCCAGCATTGAACATCATATCACCTACGATGACATTAACTGTCATTACATTTGTTTGCAGCAAAACTCACTTGTTACCTTTAGATTTGACTTCTCCAGTGCCTTCTTGCTGCCCTTCCACGAATTCCAATTCAGCCAAAACCAACCTACCAATACTCTGTTTCACAGTTCTATTCACTCACTGGGGGTAGGATTTATGGAGCCTGCGAGAGCAGGAAAGGTGGCATGCGCAGTGACTGAATTAGGTGGGAGCCAAAATTTCGATTTCCCAACAGCAGGCTAAGATGCAGAGATCAAGAGTTTGTGGTATGTCGGGCTTCACCATTCTGTGATCAGGTTTCTACTTGTAATACATTGGCATTAGCATGCCATAAATACTTATTATATCGAAACCTTTTTTTAATTACATTCTACCTTTACGAGTAAGTCAGCAGCACACGTGAATCTTGTGGCATTTGGTTCACGTTCATTTAAAGGTAGCATGCACCAGTTGGCCTTGTGCAGTTGTGTATAAGGTCACCAGTTTTCCCAATTGAACTCTGCAGCACAAGGAAAGGGAGCAGGGGAATGGCAACTTACATGAGGCTTAGGACCGGAAAGGGGGAATCAGAGGACCGAGGGAGGTGGGGGTTGAAAGGTTGCGGTCTGGACGCATTAAGTTGCGGGTGAGGGAAGGGCCTAGGGTCCCGTGTGTGGTGGGAACAGCTATAGACACTGAAGGTGAGGTGAATGAGGGTGAATAAAAAGTGGGTTGGTGCTGTCAACAATGAGGTACTGTGGTCGAACTGAGGGTGCTGAATGGCAGAGGGAACAGGTTTGGCGTCATGGTCAGGTATTCAAAGCTTTAATAGGGTGGGGCACGGGAGTGGACAAAAACATTAAGAATGATGACAGAAGGGTTTAAGGTCAGAGTGGGCACCTCAATGGGTATGGGTGTAGGCACAGGGGGGAGAGGTGGCATGTCGAGGTCAATAGGGATAGGGTCCAGGTTAATAGAGGGAGGTTCAAGAGCTACAGAGGGAAGACAAAAGGTTATGTTGGGTGGGTCAAGGGTTATGGGGATAAGCGTGAAGGTGACAGGAGGAGGGTGGACAGGATCAGGTTTGGAAGGTAATATGCGCCAATGTCTAGTGGCTTGCTGCAAATGCATGCTGGGATACAAGGATTGCAGATCGAAGTGGGAGGAGGCCAGTGTTGGGAGGATGGAGTTTTGAGTGTGGACAATGTGAGGATTTAAGGTGCTCACTGCTCATTAGTTCTATGGATGGGGAACCATGGACAAACATCTCAGTGTCTGCCTTCTTAACACAGTTCAATTGCTGCAATACCCATGGGTCTCATTCACCCGGTATTCTTGCAACCTCAGAAGCAGGAGGAGGAGATGTGACAAAGGAGAGCTCTTGCTGGCCAACAACAGCCACAATGCTAACAACAGACAGCGCTAGAGGGAGAGGCTGGTCAGGATGCAGATATCCAGGGAAGACATTGAAGATGGGCACTGGCGCATCAATGGGTCCTCAGGACAAGAACTAACTACCTTCAGATGTTGGAGAGGCAATGCCAGAGATGACCGAGGATGTCCTGGGAAATGGTCACCGAGATATGTGGGATAATTCAGCAAGACCTGCAGTGACATGGATTTGTTGGAAACTGCATGCTAGTGCCTGTCAAGGTCACTCTGATGCTCAATTTCTTTACAAGTGGTAGATTCCAGGGAGCAAGGGGTGACATACCTGGCATATCATAGGCTGCCACACACGGGTGCATAAAGGTGACCAATGCCCTCTTCCATTGTGCCAATGACTTCATCCATTTCTCCAAAATTGATGATAGCAGGTGGCAAATTCAATGACCTTTGGGGTCACCGCTCATTTTCCTAGAGTGCAAGGGTCATCGACTGCACTCATATGACCATTAAAGCTCCCTGGGTCCAACCAACTTCATTCATGAATCACAAAGGCTTTCGCTGCTTAAGTGTGCAACTGGTCTGCAACCACAAAGGAAGAATCATGCACATCTGTGCTCGTTTCCCAGGGAGCTGTCACAACGCATACAGCTTGCGCCACTTACAACTCCCGGAAATCTTTGAGGCCCCAGCCCAGGTTGTCAGCTGGATCCTGGGCTATCCACTGAACAATGTTTATGACACCAGTGAGGTATCCCTAGAATGCAACATAAAAGCTCTACAATCTAGATCACATTTCGACCAGAACTTTGAACATATCAATGGCTTGTTTAAAATGCACTTCCACTGCCTTGAACAGTCTGGAGGGGCTCTGTCGTACACACCAAAGAGGGTGTCACGAATATACATGGTCTGCTGTGCACTGCACAACTTGGCACTGCAACATAGGCACATGCTGCAATAGACGGGTGTAAGGAGCATCACCCCTCCTCAGATGAGGATGAATTGGCTAAGCCCGAGGACGAGGCCATGAATGTGAATGACCCGTTAATGGGTGCCAGGGTCATGGAGAGATGTGCACAGGATACCAGGGACAACCTAATCTACACACAGTTCGCACAACAGTGAGGCATCTCCATGACCATCGTCCCACCGCCAGAACACCATTAACTTCCTGGATTAGCATCCCTTGAAGAGTAGCCTCTAAACCTGCGACCTCTGCCACCTGGTGCCAAGGACATCTTTGTCACACTTGGGACATACACGTATCAGCCTGCCAACTGATCCATTAATGACCAAGTAATCTGTCCAGCTCCATCTTTAAGTGCTTTGAGTGCAGCTACATCTATCTCAGTTATATCCATTGAGAGCCAATCTCCTTCAGAGTGCATGGAAGGCAGGGAGGCTGGGTGGGGGAGCTGAGCCTGCGTCTTAAGCCATGTACAAAACTGGAACTCACATGAACATTCAAAAAAGATTGCACAAAAATGCAAAACATCTTTTTCAAAAATAAAGGCAATGTGCCTATTTCCTCTGGAACCAAAGTGTGTCAACCAGTATAAGTGTGAATTTATATAAGACACTGGTTAGACTTTACCTGGAGTATTGTGTACAGTTCTGGTTGCCACACTATAGGAAGGATGTGAACGTATTGGAGAGAGTGCAGAAGTTTACAAGAATGGTTCCAGGGATGAGACACTTCAGTTATGAGGAAAGATTGGAGAAGTTGAGACTGTTTTCCTTGGAGAGGAGAAGGCTAAGAGGAGATTTGATAGAAGTTTTCAAAATCATGAGGGGTCTGGACAGAGTAGTGAGGGAGAAACTGTTCTTGCTCATAAACGGGATCGAGAACCAGAGGGCACAGTGCTTTGCAAAAGAAGCAAATGCAAAGTGAGAAAAAGCTTTTTCACATAGCGAGTAGTTAGGGTTTGGAATGCACTGACTGGAAGTGTGGTGGAGGCAGGTTCATTGAGGCATTCAAGAGGTCATTGGATGATTATCTAAACAGAAACAATGTGCAGGGTTACGGGGAAAAGGCAGGAGATTTGCACGAAGTTTAGAATGCTCAGAGAGCCAGTGCAGACATGATGGGATGAATGGCCTCCTTCTACACCGTAATAATTCTGTGATATTCTGTAATATTTCTGAACCGTGAGGCACATCATTAAACTTAGCTCTCATACAACAGAAGTCCCCAAAAATTATTATATACATATGAATTAGCAAAAACAGAATATTGCGAATGTATTTACAAGTGAAATATTTTTGTAAAAGTCACCTGTGCCACCATTGAGCTCAATGTTTTAAGTTTACATTTTCTGGAACTATGACTATGTGCAACCCTAAGATCAGCAGCTGAGAGAGAGACAGTCCACTTACTGTGCTGCCCTGATGGCTTGGATGACTGTGGCAAGTGCCCTCTGGAGATCCAAGAGCTTGAGGGCTCCAGCCTATTGGCGGGGGGGGGGGGGGTTTCCTGCACTGGTGCAGAGGTGACCCCCTTGGTCTTGCCTGCTGGAACTCCTGGGGTCAATGGAGGAGGGAATGATGAGATGCCACTAACACTGGGGGTGCCCGGACATGAATAATCCAGATATTATCTTTGAGGTTCTGAGTTTTAATTTAGCTCCTAGCTGCTCAGTCTAAGCAGAATCTCTTTTTTAGTCCTAACTATGTTGCTGGTACCTATGTAGATCACAACAACTGGATTCTCTCCCTCCCACTACAAGTTCCTCTCCAGCCCAGAGCAGATGACCCAAACTCTGGCACCAACCAGACAAAATAGCCATTTGGACTCATGCACTTGGCTGCAGAGAAATGTGTCTATCCCCCTGACTATACTGTCCCCTCCTGCCACTAGGTTCCTATTAACTTGCCCTGCTTGAAAGGTGTTATAGCCAGTTTGTACACCACCCTACAGCCCCCACTTCTGTCCAGACCGTAAGAACCTCAAACTTGTTGAATAATTTCAAGGGCTGAGGCTCTTCCACTTCTACTTTCTCAATCCCCATACCTGCCTCACTCACAATCACACCCTCCTGTCCCTGACCATGGACCAAATCAGATGACCCTATCCTAAGTGATGTGACCACCTCCTGGAACAGTGTCCAGGTAATGTTCCCCCTCCCTGAAATATCAGTGTCTGCAGCTCATTGACTCTGAGCCAAAACTCGTCAAGGCACAGACATTTACTGAGATACGTTTGCCTTGTATCACACTGGTGTTGAGCTCCCACATTCTACAACCGCCATACATAACCTGCCCTGCCATCTTCATAGCCTTTAACTAATTAATTATTTTACTGATTAAATTTTATATCTCTAGTGCTTATATTATTATTTCAATAAATGTTCTACTTACCATGATTGAAATTCTCTAGTTAAGATAAATACAAAATACTCACCAGCCAATCTAATAAACTTTACTATTAGTAAACCTTACAATTACTAAAATTATCTGTGTTTGAAATATAAATAATAAAAATGCTCGCCAACCAAATACCTGTTTTCCTGTGATGTCACACTTTGGTTTTGCGGTGGTCTGCTCTGGAGCTACAGATTGGACAGGACTGGTAGCTCCGGGTCCTCCGCTCTCCCACTCTTTTAGGTGTTGCTGTCTGTCTCTGGAGGTCTCCTGCGCTGGTGCAGGAGTGTCCCGCTTGGTCTCACCTGCTGGGGTCCATGGTGGAGGGGATGAGGAGACACTGCTAACCCTGGGGATGTCCTGAGATGAATAATTCAGATATTATCTTTGAGGTTCTCCCACTTTTTTAGGTGCTGCTCTGGGCTCCGGGTCCTCCTCTCCTGTTCTTTTTGGTGCTGCTGTCTGACTCTGGGTCCTCCTCCCTCCTGCTCTTTTGATGGGGGGAGGCATTTGAGGAGGGTCTGAGAATTCTGAGGGGGCATTAAAATGATTGACCAGGAGGCTCTTCTATAGTCCATCCATAGCTACAACATTGTTGACTGACTCTGGATTTCACCAATAAAAAGCTTGCCCTGCCAAGAAATTGCATGTGTCTCCCCTCTACGTTTCTGGCACATTAAATTTTAATTATAATCGTGTGTGAAACAAGAGCAAGGGAGTGGTAAGGCACACATTTCTGGTTCCGCTATTGAAATGGCACAACAATTAAAATTCCGCCCATTATCCCTGTCCTTTCCATTGAGTGTTGACTCACTGCTCCACAATGTATCAGAGTAAAAATGCTTATAGTAATATACAAATCCTTTCACAGTCTTGCCCTTCCTTCTCTCTGCAACCAGCCTTATGTCCCACTCCATACCCTTGATTCTGACTTGTGTGGATGCTCAATTCCCTTCATTCTACCTTAGATTGACCTGGCCCTATTCTCTGGACGCCCTCGCTTTCTCTCATTCCACTCTAAATATATCTCTGCACTCAGAATTTCAGCCTTCTCAAATCCTAAATTGGTTCTACATAAGTGCATGTCATTATTTAAAAAATATAAAAGCTCTCTTAAGCCTTTAAGTACTGTGCTGTGTGAAAGTTTAAAGAGGACATCTTCTGGTTGCTACTGCAGGATGAACTGCAACATAACTAACAGAGAATGACGTGCAGTCTGCAATGAACAAACACAAATCTACAGAACATAAATAGTTTCACATTAACAACCCTAAATGGGTGAAGAATTCCTTGTTTATGTAACACAAATGAGGAGTAAACATGAACACCCACCATGTATTCTACACAAATTAGATGCATTAATCTTAAATACTTCATTTTGCTCAAGGGAGCATACAATGATCCCTAATGTTCGAATTGGCATCAAGGAATAGTCTTATTTTAAAAATTAACAACAAGCATTATAAAAGTTACGGGGTGAGAACAATAAACCACTTATTGTGAAAGGACCACACTGCAACAGAATAAGGTGTGACATAGTGATTTTGATTGATTATATGCGGCACTCCACAACAAAAGTTCTATTACATCAAGCTCTGACAAAAGGCCATCAAACTGAAACGTTAACTCTGTTTTTCTCTCCACAAATGCTGCCAGACCTACTGAGTAATTTCAGCATTTTCTATTTTATTTCTATTATATGAATGTTGCCAGGATTCCTAATGAAGTTGAAGACGCAAGTTGTGAAATACAAAAGTAGTCCACTTCACTGAATCACAGATAAAAATCGTTGATCAAAATCACTTAATTAAATCCTTATTAGAACCAGGTCATGTTACCTAAACAAGGAATTCTTCACACATTTAGGGTTGTTAATGTGAAAATATTTATGTTCTGTAGATTTGTGTTTGTTCATTGCAGACTGCATGTCATTCTCTGTTAGTTCACCCTGCAGTAGCAACCAGAATATTTATATATAATGCCCTAATATTTAAACTGCTGAAGGTACACTTAAATATTATTCAAGTCTTATGCTGCTTTCTTGGCTCTCAACAGACTGTTCTCCTGAGGGTGTCTAAAATGAATCTTAGCTATACAGCTCATATTATCTCTTCAATTTAGACATGGAGTGAAAGGTTGAGCAATATATTACAACAGTATTCAGACATGTAGACTAAAGATTCTGAACACTGGGTTTTAATAAGCGACACCATTAGCAGTCAGAGTTTGAAAAGCATGGCATCAGCTTAAATCTTCCTTAAACTTTTAGGGATACTTGTATCTTAAACCAAAATATGGATATAGTTTTCACCGCAGTAGGATTGAAAGGCCCAAGCCTGGAATAAAATCACATCCTATAATGTGGGTTCCAAGGCAAAATAGATTTTCCTTGTTATATGAACTGCAAGTCTATATTGTGAGACTAACCTCCAGTAATAATCATTTATGGTCCTCTAATACAGAGAACCATGTGAAAATACTTCTCTGTAAAATACATTCAAGATATTTTACTGTAGCTCCAATAAACAGCATTACAAACAGTCGTTTGTATTCCTATCTCATTGTTTTTCATTCACTGACAAGCTTTTCAGATTGTTCTGCTTATTAAGCAGGAATTTAAAAAGGGACTATATAAGTCATGCTGCATGCATAATGTTGTTTGAATTGAGAGATCTTCATTTTAAGAACCAAATCTCACTCTATAGATGCACAAGCTCCAAGAAGATTGCAACATTTTGGGCCTTCATTGAAGTCGTCATTTTAAGATTACAAAAGAGGAGCTCCACAAATCCATTAATTTTTTCTCAGTCTCAACCCATTATCACTGTCACAAGATCACAAAATACCTATGCATGAGAAATGCCATTGAGCCCATCTTAATTCATTCATTTGTTCAGAGATTTCGATATCTCTCCATCATTGCACCTAATAGTTTCTCAAATGATGGCACTTTTTTGTCTACCACTCTACTGAACTGAAGCATTAATGAGTCTATAACAAAAATAAAAAATGCTAGAAATACTCAGCAGGTCAGGCAGCATCTGTGGAGCTGATAATCTTTCATCAGAACTAATGGGTCTATGACTACTTTGAAGTCCTTTATGGGTATGGTGGCCACATTAATCTGTTTCCAATTGTCACAACGATATGTTGTGTGCAATGTGGAACATTAGTTCTTAGTTTCACTGCCTGGTGTAAAGCACTGGATTGGTTTTAAAAAGGAAATAAACAGCTAGAACTGCAAAGATGCTGTTTTAAAATGGCTGCAGAAGTCACCTGACCTACAATTTGGCCATGTTTCTAGAAGCTTCTGAAAGGGGATTACCAGGGGAAATGTCTAGGCAGTCGCCCTGATGGACTTCACACCTGCCATTGCCTGAACTCTGCAAAACATAGGGACAATAGGCCACCAGGCTTCCTGACACCAGAAACTGCCAGGAACAAAGACAGACTAATGAAACTCATTATGCAAGGAGGGTACTAAGGACCCCCTGTTTTGATGGCACCTTGAATGCTTTGACAATGGGAGATCAAAGCTCCTTCGTTAATTTGGATTGCCCTCATTGTGTACCAATAGTCAGCTATCACATGATCAGGACCCCTCTTGTGAAAAGCTATGATTTTAAGCGGGTCAGATTGTTACAACAAAAAGGAGTCTACAGAATGAACCGGTAACATCAAGGAGAAGACTGCAGAATGTAACATCACTGCTTTCTTTCCCTGCTATTCTCAAGTTTGGACCATAACTCTATTACATTTAGGAATACATCACAGAGATAAAGAATTTTAATCAAAATAAACTTCAAGTGCCATAGCATCCACTTTGGAAAAACACGGATTACAGTTAAAACAGACCATCTCCAGCAAAACAACTAGTTTACATCGGCCACACCACCACAGGAATTTCAAAACCACCAAAGAAACACTGGAACATACAGTTCTTACGAACTTTAACTCTATCAATTCCACCTTCTTCACCCAGTAACTTATGCCATTTGGCATGCTAGTATGCGTATGTGTCACAGGACTTGGGATGTGCTTTGACCTTTTTTAAAAACGTCTTATACTTTTACCTGAGTGAGTATTTAAAAAATAAAACTAACTCCTTACTTGTTAGCTCAAGAGGTCTGCTGGCTTATTTCTTCATATAACTTTACATACAGTCAAGCATTGATTTGAAAAATCACAATTTTCTAAATATTCAAACACTTGTTATAACCGAATTCAGGAGTGGAAAGGGAGGAGTTTATTCTTCCGTTTCGAACTTAGTCGTAACACAATCTACTGATATCATCCCAATATCCACTAATTCACTCAATAATCGTCAATGCTTCTCTAATCTCCTGCTAGTGTATCTCATAAATACATCTATCCCTGGGAATTTATTTGTATGAAGCCCTTTTAGTTTGTCTAGGATTTATACTGAAGCACTGATTTTTTTTCTTAATACTCCTGTTTAGGGGTGAGCATATTGTTCGCATATTCCTTTGCGAATACTCAGAAATAATTGTTCACAATATTTATCTCTTAATGCTTTCTTCCAGCACAAAGACATTTAATTGCCCTTTGAATCCTCTTACACTGTATGCTTCAGCAGTCTTCCTTGGTGATTTACTGTACAATTTACTTTTTAGGAATATGAAGTCAGGTAGAAATCTTTATCCAATCCAATTTTTAAAATGTGTTCACCTTGTATTTGAATCCTTAACAACATCAAATAATTTGCCTGTGTCAATTTTCTTAATGTTCTTGAAAACATACGTTACTGAAAGAGAATCCTTAATTGTTTGCATCTGTACATTTCAAGATAATAATACCTTACAATTAGATATCTTGCAATTAGGTGACCAGAAATGCCTGCAATACTCCATTGCATCCACAATTAGACCTCAGATCTTCAGCATATCAGTTTCAATCTTTTAACATAAGCTTTCTTATGAACAAAATCCTAACTAGCCTCCCACACAATAAGAAAGGCAATATCTAGAAAAGTTAGTTTATGATGCACAACTGATGTGGTATACACACAGCGCTGAGAAACTATATATTCTAATATTTTATTGTTCTGAAAAACTAAGCAATGCTCCAAAACATAATCAATAAAAAAAATCAGCTCTAGTAATATAGAGAGCTCGATATCTGATAAATTACTACATGTTTCACCAAGGGTGACTAAGAGGTCAGAACTAATAGAGGAAGCTACGAGAAAAAGTCTGTTTAGTTCAAGCTTCAGCTTCAGATTGCCATATACCAAAATTTATAAATGTGACACCGTTATAAAAGTTATTAAAGATTTCAAATTATAGTCATGTATAATATCAACCATCCATTTCTGCTACTTTGGTTCCTTACAATGGTTTACTAGGTCCCGAATTGGCCTCATCAGCCACCTTCGAAGGCATGGAAGACAACCATCTTCACTATTGAGGGATAGCCAATAATAACAGTTTACCATTAAAGGTTCCACATACTATAGTATTGATAGTTGAGTATTTAATTTACATAGTTAATAAGAATGGTGCTGGTGGCAAGTTACAGATCGCTCAAGGAGTCTGAGTTGCAGCACGCAATTTTACATGTATGTTGTAGTCTGGAGCTATGGATGGTGATGGTAGAGGTTCCAACTCTCTTTCCATTACCAAGAATTTCTCTCACTCTTACCACCTGCCATTGCTATGTGCTGGAAGGATTTGCAGGTTGATGATCAACTTATTTGTTCACATTATGAATGCGCCTTCTTTGGTTATCAAGTGTGGGACAAGAATCTGGAGCTTCTGACACAGTCAGGGACACTATCTATTGTGCCACTGGACCTTCCATAATTAGTAAGAATACTACAGCTTAATGTGTTTCTCAAATCTCTGTTCACCAACTAATTTGTATGCTGGCAGATGGATAGAAGCGTTGCTGCAAGCAAACTGCAGGCTGTTGTCGTAGTTTCTATTTACAGATTTGTCCACTTATTTAAATTAGAAGAGTTCCGCAATAAATGACTGGAACACAGCTTGGATGTTTGGTGTTCTATATATTTTATGTTTCATAGGATGTTGGTGTTTTGGGATTGGCTCAGTATGTGACTCCCAAAAGCATAAAATGTTTTGCTTCAAAGACGATGCTACACTGTAGACAGAGGGAGTACTTTTTGTAAAATTCCCTTTACATTTTAACCTTTCAAAGGCCCAATTGGGTAACTTGCTCCCGTGAATTTCCTAATGCCAGTCTGAGTGAGCCGTGAGCAAATGCCAGGATCAGCAGGGATAATTCTCATGCTGATTTGTTCTCCCTTCAAATTTGACACTTTCCAACAGTAACAAGGTCAAAAATTAGAGCTCAAAATAAGGAGCGAAGGGAAATCTGTCCCTCTCCACTTTATGACCCCTGCACACCATATTGGGCATAAAGAGTTTAGAATTAGTACAAAAATGCAGGCATTCTGCCTGTGTTTATCTCCAAGATATATTTACATAATTATACCAGAAATGATTTAAAATTAAGCAAATTGTTATTTTGCAAATAAAATGAAAGTTGGTAGGTTGCTTAAGGTTGAGCATAAATAGGGCTTTGTTAAATAATTATTCCATCTAATTTCCCAGCTAAAGCACAAGTGCTCAAATAATAGCCAACACCCCAAAATACATATCAATACCAATGTTTCACATCACAACAAAGTTCACTTCTCTGAATGGGAAGAACGAATGGGAAGAACAAAATGTAAACTTTGCACAGTTCTGCATCACGGACACACGGGTCAGTTCAATGGCTCGTATCTAATTTGCATAATTCTGATATTTTATTTTGTTAACTTTTAGGTATAGAAATATGTACTCATCTTAGAAGTTTCTCTCGGCAACTTAGTAAATTGATAAAATATCTACAGCAGTGTAAACGGTACATATTATCTGTTGCAAAAAGCAGAGCTGAAAGGTCGTTTATGGTCCCAAGTTCATATATAAATTCTGAGCCTATGTAGCTCTTAGCCTGTTGTCTGATCTGAAGAAAAGTAACATACAAACTGCCTTACAAAGATAACTTTTGAGAGGTAACCAAATGCATGATTAAAAATAGAACTCAGATGATCAGTGTAAATGAGAATTTTAGGACAAAGCTGTAGCTAGCCATAAAGTTAGTGGAGGGTGCAACAATTTGTTAGCTGGAGAGGGCTGATCTTGATGTAACTATATATATTTTTTATATTATTTAACGGGACATGGGCGTCACTGGCTAGACTAGCATTTTTATTGCCCATCCCTAATTGCCATTGAGAAGGTGGTGCTGAGCCACCTTCTTGGCCGCTGTAGTCCATGTGGAGTATGTACACCCACAGTGCTGCTGCAATGTGTATCAACTGATGCACATTGTCAACCCAAGTGCTGAGAGAGAACAAGAACAGGCATATGGATCAACTATAATGCAGTTTATTTTTCCAAAACCGGAAAGAATAAAGTTTATCAAAATTACTTCACAATTTATGCAATTAAATATATTTTCTAAATAGCCAGTTCGAAAATCATGCCACAGATAAAGGCACAGTGATAAAGTACATGTTTAATATGGTATGTTGTACTAAAAAGAGCATGACCTCAGTTAGAGATCACCAACTAGTGTTATGAGCCACGCACGGTTCTTTTATAGCTTAAGTATGGCTCTTTGCTCAGTTACAACTACTACTCAAGCTGCCTGGGAAAGGAGCAAGCTGGAAGCAATGCTAAAACTACTGTCACAAGTCCAAACCTTCAGTGCATTATAATCTGCAAACCTTCAGCAAAACACAAGCCAGATGGAGTGCAGGAACCACAGTCAATTTAGCACACAATCATTTGTGTTAACATGGATGTCACAGACATTGAAGTTCACCAAAAAATAGCAGAGCATCACAAGATCCCCTGGATTAGTTCCTGTTGTACTCCACTGAAGGATGATTCATTCATAAAATGAGTTAGTCATATCCTTATGAATTCAAGGGAATATCATATACTTATACCACCTTATGTCCGGTACCTCATTAAATAGAAACAGAAGACAAACAGAAGGACATAGGATAAGATAGGAGAAAGGAGAATTGACAAAAACCAAATGAGGGCAAAATCCTGATGTAAGCATAGCTCATTTCAAAATTACTTGCATTGTGTATAGTGTGCCACATTACAGATACAGTGAGCACACCACAGATAAGCTATAAGACATAGGAGAAGTAGGCCATTCAGCCCATTTGGTCTGCTCTGCCATTCAATGAGATCATGGCTGATCTGCTAATACTCAACTCCACTTTCCTGCCTTTTCCCCACCTTGATTCCCTTGCTGATCAAAAATCTGTCTATCTCAGCTTTTAATATACTTAATGGCCCAGCCTCTACAGCCCTCTGTGGTAAAGAATTCCACAGATTAACAACCCTCAGAGAAGAAATTCCTCCTCATCTCTGTCTTAAATGGGCGATCCCTTACTCTGAGAATATGCCCTCTGGTCCTAGACGCTCCCACAAGGGAAAACAACCTCTCAGCATCTACCCTGTCAAGCCCCCTAAGAATCTTATATGTTTCAATAAGGTCGCCTCTCATTCTTCTAAACTCCAATGAGTACAGGCCCAACTTACCCAACCTCTCCTCATAAGAAAATCCCTCCATATCCGGGATCAACTTCCTGAACCTTCTCTGGACTGCCTCCAATGCCAGTACATCTTTCCTTAGATAAGGGAACCGAGGCTGTTCACAATATTCTAGGTGTGGTCTAACTAGTGCCTTGTATAGTTTTAGCAAGACTTCCCTATTTTTATATCCATTCCCTTTGAAATAAAGGCCAACATTCCATTTGCCTTCCCTATTACCTGAACCTGTATGCTAGCTTTTTGGGGATCATGTATGAGGACCCCCAAATCCCTCTGTGTTGCAGCTTTCTTTAGCGTTTCTCCATTTAAGTAATATTCAGCTCCTCTATTCTTCCTGCTAAAATGCATACCCTCATATTTTCCCACATTATATTCCATCTGCCAAGTTTTTGCCCACTCACTTAATCTGTCTATATCCCTCTGTAGACTCCTTGTGTCCTCCTCGACATTTGCCTTCCCACCTATTTTTGTGTCATCCGTAAACTTGGCAATAATACATTCATTTCCCTCATCTGAGTCATTAATATATATTGTAAATAATTGTGGCCCCAGCAATGACCCCTGTGGCACTCCATTAGTTGCAGGTTGCCATCCTGAAAATGCCCCCCGTATTCCAACTCTGTCTTCTATTAGTGAGCCAATCCTCTATCCATGCTAATAAACTACCTCCAACACCAT
The DNA here is from genome assembly GCF_964194155.1 of Cetorhinus maximus. Lineage (NCBI taxonomy): Eukaryota > Metazoa > Chordata > Chondrichthyes > Lamniformes > Cetorhinidae > Cetorhinus > Cetorhinus maximus. The sequence goes on from NC_135887.1 coordinate 96,499,598, forward strand.
TGGCTCTTATCTTATTAAGTAGCCTTATATCCGATACCTTATTAAACCCCTTTTGGAAATCCAAATATATTATATCTACTGGTTCCCCTTTATCTATCCTGCTTGTTACCTCCTCAAAGAATTCTAATAAGTTTGTCACGCCTGATTTCTCCTTAATGAAGCCATGCTGACTCTGCTTGATTATATTATGCATTTCTAAATGCTCTGCTATTACATCCTTTATAATAGAATCTAACATTTTCCCAATAACGGATGTTAAGCTAACTGGCCTATAGTTACCTGTTTTTTGTCTCCCTCCCTTTTTGAATAAGGGTGTTACATTGGCAGTTTTCCAATCCTTTGGGACTTTTCCAGAATCTGAGGAATCTTGGAAGATTACTACCAGTGCATCTACTATCTCTGCAGTTATTTCCTTTAATATCCTAGGATGCAACCCATCAGGTCCAGGTGACTTATCGGCCTTTAGCCCTATTAATTTCCCTAGTAATTTTTCTATAGTGTTAGTTATTGTATTTATTTCCTCCCCCCAACCCCCTTTTTGCCCCTTGATTATTTAGCATTTTTGGCATGCTATTAGTGTCTTCTACCGTGAACATCTCTGCCATTTCCTGGTTGCCCATTATTATTTCCCCAACCTCATTCTCTAAGGGGCCTATATGGACTTAGGCCTCTCTCTTCCTCTAGACACACATTCAATATTTAAAACTCATGGGCACCTGTTGCAAGATGACATTTTTCTAGCTTTGAAATCTCGGCTGCTGTAACTAGTCATTCCCACTGAATAAAGGTATAAAAACATACATGGGGCAGCATCTCCATGTAAGTAGTTAGAAATGGGCTTTCCCGCATTTATATTTAAAGAAAATTAAAATAGACATACATTTATAGAATTTGGTTTTTGAAGCACTGCACATTGTTAACAGAAGAAAAATAGCCCAGTTATATCTTGTGACACAAATCAGGCAGGGGGAAGGCTGGCATGATGCAGTGAGAGGGTCAGACAATTTTAACAAGCAAGATTAACATTTAACCAATTGGCTTCCTGTCTCCTTGCCTTGGGAAACAAGCGGTGTTGGAAAAGGCTACAGCAGCACGGATGAGTAGAAAGGCTTGCCCCATCTTTGTCGATTGCACCCTAGAGGTCCGAACAAAGGAAGTGAGAGCAACCATTCCGCAAAAGCTGCAGAAGTGCTCAGGCAAACCCCACCCCCCCCCCGATTTGGGGGAAATTTGCCACAAATTGCCAAATTTTCTCGTATTGACTGCTGAGTTCAATGGAGGAATTGATGATTTGTTCAGCCTTGGCAAACAGGATGTCAGAGGCCAACTATAATGCTGGCTGTATTGCAGACTGTTATGTGGCTGATAACCCCTGTGACAGACTGGAAAAAGCCAGTGGCAATTAAGAAGTTAATTGATAGTGATCCTGGGAGACACTGACAAGGAATGCCACCTGGTCCAGCAGGCAGAGGAGGTTGCAGGGGTCTGAAATAGCGGTTCAAAGCAGCACAGCCCCTTCCCTACACTGCCACTCAGTCAGACCCAAGAAAGCGATCTTTGACCTGGATAGCCTCTCTCAGCCCAACTGCTGTTGGCCTGCTCCTCCAATTCATCCATCCAAATTAAACTAGCAAGAACAGCTCCCATTATGAACATGAACAGCTTACTGGGGATGATGAGGCCAAAAGAAAAGGGAAAGAAACATCTGGAAGCTGGAAATACTCCTGACAAACCAGGTAGCAAAGTCATGTTATGGATCCAGGACATGCAGCTCAGTGCTTCTGAGAGGCCAATTCCTCTAGGCTTTTCCAGTAGGTCAGACACTGGGGAGTATTTCCATCATAAGCTAAAATCATGTCAGACTCCTCATTATGTCACAGGGACCATGATTTAAATATATTCATGAGTCCCTCGCCTGCCTTTGGCAGGTGCCTGTCCCGAATGAATAAAACTCCCTGGTTAAAACAGTGACAGGCAGGGACAATTCAGGAACTAAACAGTAAGGACACAAAAGAGATTTTAGAAACCCCATCTACCATTTTCCTGTTGGGCAGATGGGGTTAAAATTGGGGCTACTGTTTTTAATTTCACACAAAGAAAATGTACAGCAGAGCTACCTGGTCACGAGAAATTAGACCAAAGTCGCTTGGGTATTGCACTGTAGCATAGCGACTATCTACACAGAGTTAAAAATGTCAGGGAACCGTAAGCTGTTCAGACAAGAATAATGGCATCACCTAGATCTCTATCGCCCAGAAAATCAATAGGATATGCCGTCATAAAAGAATACTCTGGAATCTATGGATTAACAAAAGGTAACATTCCACAATCTCATTACAGTGAAATCACATCTGTGAGAAATTTGTCAAATCATGCCTTCCTTACAAAAGTCCTGCATAGCATGACAAAGCTCTATAATAGCACTCCCCATTCTGAAGTATCTAGAAATTTCTAGAAAGATTAAATCTATGCTATTACAAGGCTACAATTCAGTGCATTCATAACGCATGGACTGCTAGATAGGCTCAGAATTAAATACAAAAGAAGAAGCCAACTGATACGATCTCCTCCGTTTCCATCAAAGGGCATATAAAGCTCCCTAACACTCAGGAAAGCCAGAGTTTTTTGTACTATTTGTGTGACACAAGCTCATTTTTGTGCTGATCTCAAAAAATGGCACAGTTGGCCACCTCAGCAATGTTATGCAAGTAATGAAAACGCATGAGCTCCCCTTTCACATCACTCCTGCTGCAACTGGGAGCACTTGAAATGCTGCAAAGTCTAAGCACATAGCTGGCAATTTAAAGGGAGGATATTGAGCAGGAAATCTTCAAATAGATGCAGCTCCAAAAACATTGTTGACAGGTGATAGGCTGGACACCTCGTCATGCTCATGCTGCAGGAGACACTACCTGCTGTACAGTGAACTTATCCAATCAAATTCCCATTAATGGTACAAAAGTTCTCTTTTATTCTGTCAGGTACAATTAATGACTTCATCGCATCACTGCACTCTCCCCTTTGTGCAAGCGTGGTATTAAAGTCGGATCACCATGGTAACATAGTACAATGTGACCTGGAATATTATCAAAAGTTGTATTCTGTTTTGTTGGCTCCAGTTTACAGCACTAACATGTGTACAGCAACATATACAAAACAGAACTTTGCAATAATTTTAAAAATCAATCATTTTTTAAATGCTAGCTTCTATTTCCTTAGAAATCAGGAGAAGCACCTTGGTGTGTTGCTACATTTGAGTTACAAGTATCAGTTATGTTTCTCAATGGAGCATTCAAAAGGAACCCAAAAGTAACAATACAATATGGCATAGTGTGAAAGTTTGGGTTCCCTAGACTCATTTGCTTCCAAGTCTGTTCAAGCCCCACTGCAGGATAGGAGTGGATCATTTGGGCTGACATTCACATGCTGTTCTGACGGAGTCCTGCCTTGTTGGAGATGACTTTCAGATTGAATGCTAAACTGAGACCCAGTCTATTCTTTGTTCAGATGTGATAAAAGGTCACTTGGCATTATTCAAAGAGCAGAGAGTTTGCTTGGTGTGTTGGCCTCATGACTAAATGAGAAAGTTGAGCCTGGTTTCCTTGGGATTAAAGGTTGGCCCCAGGCTGAAATACCTGGGAATCGGAGATTGGAACAAAATCAACCTGCTATGTTAGGCTTGATAATCCAAAATTGGTCCAAGCAGGTTCACAATACTCCAAGGTGCAGTTAATGTTTATGAAATCTGAATGATTAGACCTTTACTCATTTCGCTAAGTTCCACACAACCAAGTAGGCCAAAGCCAAAGTTACAGCTGTCCTAGCTGCTCAAGCAGCAGAAAGCTAACTAATGATCAGCTCTGCTAAGTTTTGTGGTTTTAGCTGGTTGAACTTCAATTGTCCAAATTCACAGCTCAAGGTCCTTAATGCACTCACGTTTTATAAATGTAGCTAAACTGGTTAAATGGGAAATGTCCTGATGACGCATACCACACAGGGAAAACAGTAGCCTTACAAGTAGGTGTAGATACCTGCCAGCTTGAATTCGAGACTCACATTTGTTAACTACCCAGCTGACAAAAAAATTGCCAGGTCCTTCTTAATAGAGTTGCGAGGCCTTTTATGTTAGAACAAAGGATAGTCAACATGGATTTGTTAAGGGAAGATCATGTTTGATGGATTTGATCGAATTTTTTGAGGTAACCAGGCGTGTTGATGAGGTCTACATGGACTTTAGCAAGGCTTTTGATAAGGTCCCTCATGGCATACTGGTCAAGAAAGTAAGAGCCCATGGGAACCAAGGCAAAGTAGCATGTTGGATCCAAAATGGCTGAGAGGCAGGAAGCAGGAGGTGATGGTAGAGGGATGTTTCTGTGACTGGAAGTCTGTTTCCAGTGGGGTTCCACAAGGCGCAGTGCTGGGGCCCTTGCTATTTGTGGTGTACATAAATGATTTGGACTTAAATGTAGGGGGTATGATCAAGAAGTTCGTGGATGACACGAAAATTGATAGGGTGGTAAATAGTGAAGAGGATAGCCATAAACTGCAGGAGGATATCAATGGACTGGTCAGGTGGGCAGGGCAGTGGCAAATAGAACCCCAAAAAGTGTGAGGTAATGCACTTGGGGAGGGCTAACAAGGCAAGGGATTACACTATGAATGGTAGGACCCTGGAAAGTACTGAAGATCAGAGGGACCTTGGTGTGCATATCCATAGATCCCTGAAAGTAGCAGGGCAAGTAGATAAGGTGGTTAAGAAGGCATATGGGATACTTGCCTTTATTAGCCGAGGCACAGAATACAAGGGCGGGGAGGTTATGCTGGAACTGCATAAAATGCAGGTTAAGCCACAACTGGAGTACTACATGCAGTTCTGGAATCCGCGTTATAGGAAGGATGTGATTGCACTAGAGAGGGTGCAGATGAGATTTACCAGGGTGCTGCCTGGGCTGGAAGGTCTGAGCTATGAGGAAAGATTGGATAGGCTGGGGTTGTTTTCCTTGGAGCAGTGAAGGTTGAGAGGGGACCTGATAGAGGTGTATAAGATTATGAGGGGCATAGATAGAGTGGATAGGAAGGCACTTTTTCCATTAGTAGAGGGGTCAATAACCAGGGGTCATAGATTTAAGGTAAGAGATAGAAGGCTAAGAGGGGAGTTGAGGAGAAATTTTTTACCCAGAAGGTGCTGGGAATCTCCAACTCACTGCCTGAAAGGGTGGCTGAGTCAGAAACTCCTGTAACATTTAAGAAGTATTTAGATAATCACTTGCATTGCCATAGCCTCCAGGGCTATGGGCTAAGCGCTGGAAAATGGGATTAGTGTAGTCAGGTCTTTGTTGACCAGCGTGGACATGATGGGCCAAATGGCCTTCTTCTGTGCTGTAGATGTCTATGATTCTAGAGGTTAACGTGTAATTTGATAGAAATAATTAAAACTATGAAGCGGAACAGATTGGAGAGAAACAGAAAATGCTAGAAACACTCAGGAGGCCAGTCAGCATCTGTGGAGAGATTTCAGGTTGATGTTTCAGGTCAATGACCTTTCATCAGAACTAGAAAAGGTTAGAGATATAGCAGGTTTTAGGAACGTACAGAGGAAGGGAAAGCAGTGAAGGAAGGAAAGTACAAAAGGTCTGTGATAGGGTGGAAGGCAGGAGAGATTACATGACAAAAGTGTAAAGCAAAAGGAGATAGCAATAGAACAAAAAGAAACAAAAGATGGATCTAAAGGAGGTGGTGTGACTGGGAATTGCAGAATTATCAATAGCTGCCTTTGCCCCAAATCCCTTCATATGTTGGGTTAATCTACCATTAATATTTGTGTAAAAGTTGAATTTTTGAGACTCATTTATTTAGGCAAAAGGTTAAGGGGTCAACCTTTACATGGGTAATGTTGTTGAGAGGCATACTTTCAACTAAAACACATCTGCCCAGCACACCTAACATGGCTCTCAAAGGAATCCACAAGGTAATGGGGGAAGCGGTGCCCATACCAGCCATTTGTTGTATCTCACTCTCTGGGTTTTTATTAAGGAGCCTCCCCTATCCCTACACCTTGGGAGAGGAAGCAGCAGTTGGGCCTGTAGTTTCAATACAGCTTTGGATCAGGGAAAGGGAAGGGCCACGCCATTGGAAATGCACTGATGATTCTGAGCCCTAGACCGAAGAATTGGTGCAGGGGGATTGCACTGAGTCGGGATTTCCAAGGGCCCAATTGGCAAGACCTGAGCCTCCCCTCCCCTCGCTTCCCCAGGAAGGCTGAGGGAGATGACTGAGATGACAAGACCCAGAGGTTCATTTATTTAAAGTTTGCTCAGGGAGTTAGCCCCTACATCCTGTTTCCATGTGCATTGTTTATTGCTCTTCCCCAATCTGTTCCGCTCCCGTTCTCCCGCAGCTCTAACAGCCCTGCTCCTGTTCTCCCGCAACTTAACAGCCCCATTCCCATTCTCCCGCAGCTTAACAGCCCCGTTGCCATTCTCTCGCAGCTCTGACAGCCTTGCTCCAGTTCTCCCGCAACTGCCCCGTTCCTATTCTCCCACAGCTCTAACAGCCCCGCTCCCATTCTCCCACAGCTCTAACAGCCCAGCTCCCATTCTCCCACAGCTCTAACAGCCCAGCTCCCATTCTCCCGCAGCTCTAACAGCCCCGTTCCCGTTCTCCCGCAGCTCTAACAGCCCAGCTCCCATTATCCCACAGCTCTAACAGCCCAGCTCCCATTATCCCACAGCACTAACAGCCCCGCTCCCATTCTCCCACAACTCTAACAGCCCTGCTCCCATTCTCCCACAGCTCTAACAGCCCCGCTCCCATTCTCCCGCAGCTCTAACAGCCCCGCTCCCATTCTCCCGCAGCTCTAACAGCCCCGCTCCCATTCTCCCACAGCTTAACAGCCCTGCTCCCATTCTCCCACAACTCTAACAGCCCCACTCCCATTCTCCCGCAGCTCTAACAGCCCAGCTCCCATTCTCCCGCAGCTCTAACAGCCCCGCTCCCATTCTCCCACAGCTCTAACAGCCCAGCTCCCATTCTCCCACAGCTCTAACAGCCCAGCTCCCATTCTCCCGCAGCACTAACAGCCCCGCTCCCATTCTCCCGCAGCACTAACAGCCCCGCTCCCATTCTCCCGCAGCACTAACAGCCCCGCTCCCATTCTCCCGCAGCTCTAACAGCCCCGCTCCCATTCTCCCGCAGCTCTAACAGCCCCGCTCCCATTCTCCCGCAGCTCTAACAGCCCCGCTCCCATTCTCCCGCAGCTCTAACAGCCCCGCTCCCATTCTCCCGCAGCTCTAATAGCCCCGCTCCCATTCTCCCACAGCTCTAACAGCCCCGCTCCCATTCTCCCACAGCTCTAACAGCCCCGCTCCCATTCTCCCACAGCACTAACAGCCCCGCTCCCATTCTCCCGCAGCTCTAATAGCCCCGCTCCCATTCTCCCACAGCTCTAACAGCCCCGCTCCCATTCTCCCACAGCACTAACAGCCCCGCTCCCATTCTCCCACAGCTCTAATAGCCCTGCTCCCATTCTCCCACAGCGCTAACAGCCCCGCTCCCATTCTCCCACAGCTCTAATAGCCCTGCTCCCATTCTCCCGCAGCTCTAACAGCCCCGCTCCCATTCTCCCACAGCTCTAATAGCCCAGCAGTCTTGCCTGCCCTCTCCAATGGACACAGTACTATCTTGAAGGAGAATGAGGGAGTTATCCCTCGTACCCTGGCTAATATTTATCCATTAATCAACATAAAAAAGAGACTATCTGCTCATTATCACATTGTCATTTATGGTAGTTTGCTACCAGCAAATTAGCTACTGTATTTCTTACATTACAATAGTGACTACACTTCAAAAGTTCAATGAATGTAAAGCATTTTAAGACATCCTGATGTTGTGAAAAGCATAATATAAATGCAAGCCTGCTGTTGTGAAAAACATAATATAAATGCAAGTCTTTCTGTTTTTAACCCTCTCAAAGAGAATAACACCACAAAAAAGGTCATTCTGGAAGGAATCCTCATGTCCTATTAACAAAGCACATGTACAAGTATTAATTTACTAAGTTTGATCTTTGCTGAGTTAAGTTGCATATCTAGCAGGAACCCCAGCAGACATGGCACTATCTTGTGGGTGCAGTGTGATTAGTGGCAGCTTTGAAATTACACATCACAAATTACTTCAAATAAGGGACTCCAGTGAAGTTAAACTTCTGCAATATCTGCATCTATTCAAGGACAGACAGAATGCTGATTGTTCCTTGGTATTTTAACAATTTGATTTTTTTTTTAAGAGCAAGTATAGATGCACATAGTGGTCCATGTCACTGTTTATTCACGTTGGTACAATCCCTTTTTAACCACTTAGAAAGTCAATGCAGCAATAAGGGCCAACTCTTATAGCCATTGTCACCAATTCCTTGTATTTTTATTTCTGATGTTTCTAAGTTATAGGGGAAAATAATATATGTATCATAAGTTCCTTAAAAATTCTAGTTCTTTTTTAATATTAGTTCATGGGATGTGGGTGTCGCTGGCTAGGGTACTAAAAATATCAATTAGGTAAAATATCAATTTTGCTACTGGTAGAAACATCCTAGAGGTCAGATCTTACACCTACTAGGCCACTTCAGCAACGTCAACAATGGTGAATTTATCCCCTTCATCCTAGAGTGCATTATTAGACAATGCCTTGGGGGTGGGGGAAGACCAAAAGGCAACTTCTGAGTGGCCTGAGAGCTTTACAAAATTATGTTAGTCATGTCAAACAAATTTATTGAATTTTTTGAGGAAGTAACAGAACTGGTTGATGTTGTGGATCTTGATTTGTACAGCCATTTGAAAAGGTGTCACACCAAATACGATGGTTGAAATACAGCTCTTTGGGATGAAATTAATAGTTGTAAATTGGGTAATAAATTGGCTAAATAATAGGAAATAAAAAGGGCTGTGATCAATGGTCATGGTTCTAATTGGACAGCTGTGGCCAAAGTGCCAAGGGATCACTCTGCTGTTCACAGTATTTATAAATGATGTTGATGAAGGTATTAGCAAGTAGAACATCTATGATTGCAGAGGATATTAAGTAACATACAATGTTTGAAGGAGAACTACAGTACAGAGATTTAGCAACTGAACAAATGAATGAATAATATATTAAGAAATATGAGGCATTGCACACGATACTAAAATAGCAAATATAAAAAGGCAAATAAAATAAATGTAAATAGATCCTTGTAAGTCAAAAAATGATGCTTTGTGGTCTATAGTCAAAGATGATTCCAGGTTTTAGATTACTGAATTATGATGAATGGAAAAAGTGGGAAAATGTTGGGATCAAAAATTTTTTAAATATTAAAGTCAACCAATAATGCTGTAAAAATCAGAACCAAAATAGCCAGTGAGCATGATTAAACCCTAAACTTAGAGGGAAATGACTTCCAGATTTAGTTACTGATTTATAGACTAGATTAAGCCTCAGGACCTTCATCAATCACAGCACTGCACTCTGTACCTCCTCTTAAAAATTTGAGCTTTTTTATATCTCCTCTCAGCTTCAAAAACAGTAAAAAGGCCCCTTGACCACCTACATTATCTCTTCTCTTAACTCCTGCACCACAATTACCACCTTTGTGAAGGACCTCAAGATGTATAGTGCTTTTAGTGCAGCAGGACAAGTGCAGGCAGTGACATAACCATCTAGTGGAGGAAAGACCAACTCAACTGCCCAATTCAAAAGTAATCTGAATCTGCAGTACAAAATAAATCGTGGTAGATAAAAAGTTGAATAAAGGTCAATTTGGGTCCTAGAAAATGAACTGGAGGGCTGAAACAATAATTATGCTAAAAGGCATTTCGCCACTTCCATACTTACATTGTTAACAACCATTTTACATGAAGTTTGATTATGAAACCATTTTTTAATTCAAGCCTGAACAGTCAGTGGATTGTACGGAACAGGCACTGCTGCAAAATTAATGTATTGTACAAGAAACTCAAAAGGTGAGCACTGCTTCTTCATACATGTTGCATTAGCTTCTGGTAAGGTTAATTTAGAAACTCAACCTGCTTGCCAACTAAGCACAAAACTGTATTTTGAAAGGTCTCTAGCATTAGATCTTCACCGGGGTTATTAAGAGGACATCCATACAGCTATGAGGATTGCATTTCATTGAGAAAAGGATCACAGATCAGTGCTTGCCTTTGGAACTGCACTTCCTGAGAACTGATCACTGTGTGACATAGGCACAGGCAGGATTGGAGATGACAGGAGGGAGGATTTAGAGTATACAAGTTCTTGGCTACTTTATACTTTTAAAAAGAGCTGTGCAGCGGAAATGCTGCTGAAATCATACGGTCATAAAGACAAAAGGAAATCAGAAAAAGATTTAAGTTCAACAATTAAAAATTTGGCTTTCAAAATAGAAAAAGAACACACCTCGGGTATGAAGCTGATTTGCAGGCTGGTGAAATGAGTTAAACAATCTATCCATCTCTAACTAAAAGCTGATCAAGTGTGTAAAGATTAGGCTCCAGTTCTAGCCTTCATCACCTGGCTTCCTGGGATGTAATAGTCTGTCCTAGTATCTCATGTGGCTTGGTGCCAAATTTTGTTTGAAAACTGTCCTTTGAAGCACTTGGGACACTGTACATTAAAGGGGCTATGTAAATGCAAGTTTTATTGTTATACTTCGTGCACTGAAAAAGCATTTAACAAGAAGCACTACAGATTCACAAATATCCAAAAAGTTGTAATTGATTGGAAAATCTCAAGACTCAGCAATATTTACTGGGAACAAAAATATTCAGTATGAAGTTGATGAATTAACAAAAGGCCAAAAGCAGAGTGAGGCAATGTTAAATCATTCATTCTTTTCAACATGCACCTTGAATTCATTATGGGCAAGTCAGGATGACTTAGACATTAAATTCAAAATCAATAGCAAACTGATAAGCAATGCAATGTACACCAATGACACGATGCTCATTGCAGATTCAAACAGGAGGCTACAAAGAGATACTTGACAAGGTAAATCAGACAAGTTTGGAATATGGATTGAAAATAAATGTTAAAAAGGCATAGCCATTGGTAATCAAATGGAAAGATAACTTCCCAAAATAACCTTGATGTGAATATAAAAAGTAGTGCAAGTGGCTCAAGTTATTTGAGTGCTAGTAGCAGCTGGTCAAAACAACTAGGTTGAGCAGAGAACAAAAATTCAAAAAGTGATGTTTAACAATATGAAGCTTTTGTATGACAGTAAAATCAAATTGGTGCACTGAAAGTACTTCATATTATGCAGCAGCCATTTTTTCTTTCATAGGCTATAACTGGCAAGGCCAGCATTTGCTGCCCATCCCTAACTGCCTTTGAACTGAATGACCTGCTAGGTCATTTCTAGGGAAGGCTATGGACCTGGAGTCACATATAGGCCAGAACAGGCAGATTTCCCTCCCTAAAAGGGCAAAGAATAAGTTTTTACAACAATTGATGCTAGTTCATGGTCGCCATTATTTAGAGTAGCTCTATATTCCAGATTTTATTAACTGAACTTAAATTCTACCAGCTGCAGTGGTGGGATTTGAACCTATGCTTCCACAGCATTAGCCTGGGCCTCCAGATTACTAGTCCAGTGATATTACCACTCTACCACCATCTCCCCCACATATAGTAAAATATCAGAGAGGAACAAGATGCATAACTGGTTAATCTGCTTTTGGCAATATTAGTTGAGGGAGTAATGTTTGCCAGAACACTAGAAGAACTCCATGCTTTTCTTTGAATAGTATTATGGGATCTTTACCATCCACTTGAACAAACAAATAGGGCCTCAACTTAAATAAAATGTTTAACAACTCGCTTTTGTGTAATGTCTTGAACTAAAAAGTGTCCCAAGACTCTCAAACAGACAGACAGAGAAAAGACAATAGAAGAGGTAACCAGGACTTTGATTGGTCAGATGGCTTTTGAGGTCTTTGTTTTTCTGAGAGAGAGAAAGAGAGAGGGGGAGATGGCGAATAGGCTGATGACATTGCCAAGGTGGCCACTGAAAGGTGGACTAAGTGAGGAAATGCTGCAAAGTTCAGAGTCAGAGGGAGTGAATTGGAATGGGTGATAGGGTCGGACACATTTGCAGAGAGGCTGGGGCAGGGTCATAAGAGGCTTCAAAGAGGAGGCCAAAGATTTTGCATTTAAGACACTTGGGGATGGGAAAGTCAGTGAATACAGCTAGAGCTGATGGGTGAACAGGACATGCACAAGAATATACGTTCAGCAGAATTTTGGACAAGTTGGAGCTCATAAAGAGTGTAGGATAGAAGGCCAGCAAAGAGTGTTGGTGTAGTCAAGTATTGATTGACAGAAGCATATAAAAGAAACAATGTTGCACTGGTGGAAGCAAGTGTCCTTTGTGATGGAGAAGGTAAGCAGTCTGAAGTTTAGCTCAGGGTGAAACATGAAACCAAGGTTACAAACAATTTGTTTCAACCAGACAGTGAGGACGGACGAGATGGAGTCAATGGTAAGGGACTGGAACATTTTGTGGTGTCAAAGGTGATAGTTTAAGTCCTGCCAAGCTTTGAGCTGCAGTAAAGGATAAATCATTCAAGACAGGATGGTAAACAAGTAATCTGACAGCACAGACACTGTTGCAGACTCAAGAGAAGCATTGGGAAGCATCATCAGTGTATGTGTGAAAATTGACCTAGAATCTGGGGATGAGGTAGAGCTTATAGACCAGCAAAGCGTATAAAGATAGATCTTTCATTGACTACAGAGGTAATAGTACAGAGACGAAAAGAGAGGCCATTGCCTTAATCCTCTCGGTACATTTGAAGAGAGGAACAGTGCCATGGTGCTGGACAATACAGGAGAGGCATTGTAAGGAAAAAGGTGCGGTGAACCAGATCAAATGTTGCAGAAAGGCTAAGGATGATGTCTCTGGTGTTTTGTGCTCCAAGAAGTATGCCAACTGGACTGGAAATTCAAACCAGGAACTACAGAAGTGATGAATACAGGGGTGGGAGGCAATGAGACACTCGATGACCAGAGAGAGGAAAAGGAGGCTGATGACGGGGTTGCAGCTGGTAAGAATTTAAGGGTCAAGTGTGTGTTTTTTTTAAGGTGAAGCAGTTATGCTGAGAGGGGCAATGACAATGTTAGTTAGGATAGAGGCCAGGATGGGGAATTGAATGGAACAGGAGGAGGGATTGGATCTCATGAACAAGCTGAGATTGGAGAGAATGAGAGAGAGAGAGAGCGAGTGCATAAACTTATATTGATATAAAGATGGGGTAAAAAACTGCAGAACAATGGGATTCATGGTTAAAGTGGTTAGTGGACATGGAGAACTAGAGGTTAAAAGGAAAGGAAGGACATGGCTAAGAAAGCTGCACAGATGGAGTCAATCTTAACGATGAAGAAATCCATGAGATACTTACATTGAGTGTTTGAGGCGAGGTTAGAGAAAGTCAGAGGAAGAAGGCATTAGGGAATTGGTCAGCCGTTGGTCAAAATAAGAGCCTAGCATTATCCTTTCCCTCCCCCTAAGGAGGATCTGTTAGTAGGTGTTCTCGTCAGATAACAGCAAATAATGCAGTGCTCAACGTGCTCAAGCCAAATCTGGTGATGGCTGAGCAGGCCAGGTATTCGCAAATTTGCACCCCACAGACTTGAAGAAAAGATAGGGGCTGAACCAGGGAATAACAAGACCTGGAAACAGTGATAGATTCACTGGAAACAGAACATTGAAGATGGAGGTGAAGGAGCAGTTAAGCAAGTTGATGTGAGCTGCAGAGGTGACACCACAAAGTAGAAAGACAAAGATGAAAAAATTGGTTATTTCAGAATGCAGTTGCAAGGGATTTTCCCCATTCCCCCACCCCATAGGTGGAAAAAAATAGTGGGATTATAGGAGAATTGGGAGATGTGCATGACAAGGGAGAAGAGGCAGTGGTTGGAGGTAGCATGGTCAATGATCAGATAGGAGCCAAAAGCTGACTAGGCTGAGGCAGTTGGAAAAAGAAGTTTATATGAAAGGCCAGTTTGAAAGAAAATATGAGAGCAATGAATTCAGCAGTTGATCTTACATGTGGTCAACAGTATCGTACTGATATGAAAACTAGATCTTCAATGCTAACATAAGTTGCAGACTTGAGACATTTGAGATGCATATACTACAGACTACCTTGGTAAATTAGCTGGGAATGAACAAGGACTGAGGGGCTAATGGGCATAGAAGAGCAGAGATAAGTAAGAGCAGACTTCCTCTATTCAGTTATGTTATCAAAAAAGTCAGCATAATCATAAAACAGATGAATCTAATCAATATTCACACCAATTTGTTTTGCTGAGTTTATCAAACAAATAATCACCACTGGGGGCACATAGCTGAGGAGCCAAAAAGAAATTGATGTTGATTAAAGTGGCAGGCAAAGGGGACGCGGCTGGATGATGAGCAGGTTTAACATTTTCGTCTGACACAAAAAACATCTGTGTAGAAATTGAAAAATATAACATTCATTGCTCACTAACCTTTAGAGTTAGAGTGTAACAACAGTTCCAAACTTCATTGAAATTAAACACTTTAGGATATCCATGGGTTGTGAAAGCTATTATGTAAATGCAAGTTTTTATTTTGCTAAAAAGTTAGAGAGAGAGAAATGAATTCATCATCTATGTGTCAGAACTACAGGCATCAGAGACATGCAAGGCAAGGAATCTATGATTGAAAACAAGACAAATCAGAATCCCATTTAAATAAAAACAGAAAATGCTGGCAACACTCAGCAGGTCAAGCAGCATCTGTGGAAGAGAGTTAATATTTCAGGTCAATGACCTTTAAATGGAAATGCAAGATTTTAGAAATGAGCAGCTTTCAGGCGAGTACAAAGCCAGAGAAAAGTCGGCAGGCAAAGAACAAAAGGGAGACGTCTGTGGTGGGGTAAAGGGCAGCAGTGATTGAATGACAATGTGATAGTGATGCAAGAAAAAGCAAATGATAATGAGTCAAGTATAGAAAGGAAGGATGTGTCCAGAGGAGGTGCAATTCATTCAAATGTTACTTCTCAGTTCAAATCTCTAATCTAAATCAAAAAATGAGCAACTGTTGACAAGTCTGCTGTTTGTCCCAAAAAGTACAACTTCTACGCAATTGAAATTATGTAGCTTTTTTGTTACTTATGGGATCAAGTTCAAATGATTCATGGCTGGGAATCCTAAAGTATTTTGTAGGAACGATACATATTTCACTCGGTTTTACTTTTTCTAACTTGCTAAACCTTTTGGCCTAACACGTAAGCTGAAGCTCCTTGCTTTGCCTTAGCCATTAATAGTGCACTGAAAACTGCTGTAAAATTCGAAAAGATCAACAGGACATAAACCATATCCTGTGGCTCGGAGCGCTTCAGGAAATTGTAGTCTTTGAGAAAAATCACTTTTAAGCTTCAGGCTAGACTAGATAAGTACAGGTGTAACTAAATTTAAGGTTCAATTCAGAATAAATCCTCCGTGACATTTATTGCAGATTTCCAAATCAACCGTGCATAACACTTTTAGAAAGAACAAACACTGATGCTGTAGCACCCTTACAATCCACAAGTCTCTTTTGTTTCTTATACAGTCACAGTTAAAATTGATTTTTTTTCACATCGACATATGGATCATTTCTGCCATATTATATACAAATGCTATTAGGTACCTTCAAATATCTGAAGTTTTTGCAATAGGCTATTTCTAGCCAAAAAATGAATTAAATTCAATTCATTTCCCTTTACCTTAGGTTTTTATTTTAATATCCTAGCATTGCTTTAATATTGAGCATCTTTATTGGAATCTGAAACAGAGGGATACATTTTTACAATTATGGTTATTTTCTTGGCTATTGATGTTCCTTTTCATTCATGTTTAAAATAAATGCAGTCAACATTTCATTGTGACCCAATAGCACATGTTTACAGTGACATTAATTACTGCTTCTAACCTTCAACTGAATAGAAATCTCAGGAAATTGCCAAGCATATTACAGCAGCTGCTGTTTAACACTGAGACCTTTATGACTGGTGGCCTTGGTACAATCATTGATTATTGGCTATTAATAGGTTGTGTAAGGATACCCCATACATCCGAACTTTGATCGAGTATTCAATGTGTTAATGATTTCAGCTCAGTAAACTGATGCTCCCAAACTTTTGCATCCCCTAGCTAATTATGTGCATATCACAACCTATATTTATTTGCATGAACGCTGTAAGCAAACCTTTCAAAAATTAGCCACATTTTATTCTGAAGCAGTACTTTTTAAACTGAAGTGTATAATTCCCAAATGCAGAAAGTTGTATATGTGTTCAAAGCTGTTGTGTGTGTGTGTGTGTGTGTGTGTGTGTCTGGGCAGTAGAGCTTACAGCATTCCCATGCCAAAAAAGGTTTTGCACAACCAGTGATGAGCCATATGTGAACTAGTTTTAAAGTCTGCAAAGAGCAATGGCATTCTCATGGCCTTGAGTTAATTGTTTTTCACATTCAATCTTTGCCTTTGGAAAGACACACATTCCAAGGCCTTGGGCCAAATTTTCATTTAGGCTCAGGAAAACCCAACCTGTGCACTTTAGCGGCTTGCAAAATGCATACCCAACCCATATGTAACTTTATGAGGGACTGTCACACAGGGGCTGGGCTCACAGTGCATTTTGTGAGCCACAATGGGATTCATGAGAAGTTTGGGTGCAGAGGTGGGCTGGTTAGAAGTTTTCCAACACAGCAGCCCAGCTCTCAATATTGTTTAAAAGCCTTCAAACCTCACCTTTCACCCCCATCCACCCCTGTGCCACCTCACATTCCACCTCACTTACCCCCATGCCACCTCCATGTCTCCATGTATCCTCCATAGCCACTCACCCAGTATGCACTATGTAAAGTTCTCAGGAGCCATGCTTTAGCAATGGGAATTATTTTAAAATCATTGGAAAACCATTGAACTGCTAAGAGTCTAAGAAAACTCTGAATTAGAACTCATTGTCATTGGTATTGGATCAAAAGACACCCAAGGGAAAAATATTGTAATCTTTTAAGTGACTATAAAGTTTGTAAACAAACAAGAAACCACATAAAGGACAAATTCTATTACAGGCTGGTAAAAGTTTCAATTGTTCTTGGATCAATGCCGGGCTCTTGCTTTTGAAACCCAGCCAAGCATTCAAATTGGAACAGCAGTTGTAATAAAAGCTCCAGTTCCACTGACAGAACAGGTATCCATTTCCATTTCAAAGCAGAGCGCCTGTCAATTAAAAGGAGGGGGAATAGGTTCGGACCACTTTTTCTACCTTCAGAAGCAGGTTTTTTTTTTAAAAAGTAGCCAAATCTGCCAGTCCAATTAAATCAGATCACAAAAACATGACAGAAGACATTTTTTTCTTTACATTTGTTTATATATTATTGTATTTTCTCTATTGGAAAAGTAGTGTAATGTGAACAATTTCACAACGCTGGTCAACATAAGGGTCAACTTACCTTTGCTGATCAAATCCCTATGATGAATCATTAAAAACACATCTACATTTCAATGCAGCACTTAATAGTGACATTTGAAGTTGTCAAAACAGTTTACATTTGCTTTTCAGATTGTTCCAGACTCCTCAGCAGGCTTTTCATTTTCTTCATGAACTCTCAAAGCTGGCGTGCTTTTAATGCACTTCCGAAACCCCACTCCACCAGATGGAAATGGCGTGCAAGAGCAAATCTGATTTTCATCCCCCATTTAAAATGGGAATCTGACTTCAGTGGGGGAGGGTGTGGGGTGTGCGTTTTGCACACTAGGCCCTTCAGACCCATAAAAAGGCCAGAGGAAAATGGCGCAGGATCAGGAATGCAGAGGGAAATCAGATTTCTTCCAAAAAAGGTCAAAGCGTGGCCATTCACAGACTGAAAAACACCTCTGCACCCAGTCAAAAATTCAGTCCCTTGTCTGCATCATCATGCTGACGTCTATTCCCACTACCTCGAGAATTGCTGAGAAAATTCCAAGGGCAGGATTTTTAGGTCGGCGTGTGGGCGTGCGCCTGACCCGCTCAAGTGTAAAATAGCGTGTGATGACATCGGGCAAGGGTCCCAACGTCATCCCGCACTCATGTGACATTTCGCTCAGTGGGTGCACACAAAAGTTGGAAGTGCGCCCACTGACAATTAAGAGGGCAATTAAGCCATTAAAGTTCCAACTGTCCTCGATTTTTCGTGGTCCGTCCAACTTTACGGTTGGCAGACAGGCAAATCTGCCAGGCAGACTTCGCATTTTTGATGAAACCTCATCCAAGGGCGGGATGAGGTTCCTGTTATTAAATAAAGAAAATAAAAATGTATGTACCAAATTTTCACCATGTATATGTTCAGGTGACTGATTCTAATGTGTGGACATTTTTTTCCTGGTTTTAAAATCTTTATTTATTGGTTTTAAATTCTTCAGCTCCCTGTGGCAGCTCTCTGCCTTCAGGGAGCTTTCATTCCACGCTCCCCCTACACCTGCGCTTACGTCAACTCCCGCACTCCTCCTGCTCCACACCCCGGCAGCACTGAGCATTTCAGCGCGCGCTTCACGTTAATTGGCCAACCAGCGCAAAATAGCGGTCAGGGGCCGATCGCGGGCAGTGGTCCATCCCCCGGCCGCTCCCGGGCCCGCCGATCGTGCTCGCTTGCTGACCTAAAAATCCTGCCCCAAGAAACCTGACTGGCAGTGCAACACTGGTTCAAGTAACAGCTATGCACTGGAGCATGAACTCATCTCAGATTGGGGTGGACTGCAATTTTGTGAATGGAACAGAGTTCTTGATTCTCTTATCATACAAACCAGTCAGGATTCAGAAAGAATCCAGACATGAATTTGAAAATTTAGGCAATAGTTAAACAGTTTGCGAAATGTGCATCCTCAATTTAATAAATATACCTCACTTTAAAGCAACGTACCTTTGCTTCATCAAGAATATACAGCAGTTCCCTTTTTAGCAGCAAAGGGTCAACTATTCCTAAATTCGGGTTCTACTTATGACTAATTTAATGCCTACATTTTGTTCTGTATACAACGGGCAGCATACTAGAGGGGTGGATGGCTCGCACCACCCCCCACCCCCAACCCCCAACCCCCAGGAGCAAAGTCAGCGTGGAGCCAAAAGACTCCATGCCAGCCCGCCCCGCAGCCATAACACACTGAGCAGGCTAATAGGTGCACTGTGGGAATTCTGACCCTCACTGGGGAGGAAGACATGCCCTCACAAGTGCCAAAAGCACACTATTGTGCACTGCCAGGACTGCAAGAAGGCCCAAGAGAAAGGCCCATGGATCCTGGAGCCAATTAAGTCCAGGGTCTTGGTAGGGAGGGTTTGGGCAGTTTAGGGAGGGCAGGTGGTGGGGGGGGGGTGTTTTAAAGAGCAAGCCAGTAGGAAGAAAGGCAGGGTGCTGTCTTGGGGCACTTACCCCCCGAAACGCAAAGGGGACCCCCCAATGACAGTACCTCTCCTTCCCGCCCTTTGACAAAGTTTTTTATAAAAAAGCAGCCTTCCTACTCCTGCCCAACTGCCCATGCCAACCATTTTATGGCATGGACAGCATATTATTGAGGTCGACTGGCTTGTTAACAAGCTCAATTGAACCTTAATTATTTATCGAAATATGGCGGGCGGGAGCTGCCGATTTTAGTGCCTGCCGCGTGCCCCCCCCGCCACCCCCCACATTATCGGTGAGCTTGGTGGTGGGTGGGACACCCGTCCTACTTTACATGCTCCCGCTAAAAACACACTTAGCGGGGGTACGTAAAACCCCGCCCAGCATTAAAGGTTTTTTCCTACTACAGCAGTTCAGTAAAATAATTTTTCTGAACATCAGAGGAAAATATAGCCCAATATCTTTTGTATCATCCAGCATGGAGGTATTTTCATGTATTTATAACGTAGTAAGACAGATTATACATTAGTGATAGGAGGGTGAAACATAATTTACAAAATAAAAGGACAAAGGATCTTCACAAATGTAAGTGACTCTGTGGAGATCAGACCAGTGTGAAAAAGTGCTTTACCAAGAAGAATACATTAGTTTGCAAAGGTTCAATGGCAAAAAATATCACTTTTGCCTTAGAATTGGGTTCGTTTCCAGTCATTCACCATGAAATAGGTTTGTTAATTGCTGCAGACCTAAAGCTGTCTTTCTGAGATTGATTACTGAAGGCCAGACTACTGTCTGGGGATTAAAAAGCCTTCACTGCCTGCTTTAATTCTGGTCAGTGCCGAGAAGTCAATAAATCATTACTCAAATCAGTCATTAGTGCTCAAGAGGCATCTTATAAATGTAATGTACATCTGGCAAGAAATTAAGAAGAGGAGGCAAATCTACAACAAAATACTAATCATTGACCCAAATAATAAATAGTAGAGGTTCCATCAAAAAGAATGCACTGAAAAATCACTGCTAAATCTGCTCAAACATAGCGGGTGAAAATTCTAGTAACTAATGACTGAAGCAGCCCAATTCTAGTTACTCTAGTTAACAGCTGAATTGTCAAATGCACTTTATGTTTTTGGCTGGAGTAGGGGATTGAGTGGAGAGAAGGGAAAATGCACAAGTACTCCATACACTTGCTCCCAGCTTTCAGATTTCAATGGGTGTAGGGTGTAAAACAGACTCCTGATTTGCTAATACCAATTTTGTGCTACTGCTGAATATAATTTTCACCACTGTAGTCTTCGTAGAACAATAGAGGTTTCCAGTAAAGGAGGGCAGGGGCCATTTATCCAATCTTTTCAGTACAAGCTCTATTCTACAGCAATCCAAAATTAATCCAATTTCTCTGCCCTTCTTTGCTCTTAGCACCTTCCTCCACTTTAAAGGAAAATTTAATAAATATTTTAAAAATGTAATGGTGTCTGCCTTACCCTTGCTGAGTCAAAGCATTCCATGCTCCAACAACCCTCTTAAAATCTCTGAATGTCTCTCCTCAGTCTCAATAACCATTTGAAATTGATTGAGTTATCGACTGCCTAAACTGAGGAAATAAGTCAGCCCGTTCAATCTATCAAAATTTCAATTCTGAAATTGTCTAAAAAAAAATTGTTTTGCCTTCTCTGCTTCAGTGGAAATAATCTTAATATCGCAGGTATCTTCAGAAAAATAAAATTCCTCATCCCTGACTTCATCCTGATCAAGCTACACTGTATGTGCTATGACTCTAATATTGAAAGCTTCTGTCAATTCTCTAAAGCATATCATTTTAAGATTATACATATGCATATTAAGGAGGGTGCAGCATAAAGCAAAACAGTTAATACAGCTACTTACTATACCTGTAATTTTCGTGGTCTAACCAGCGATGCCAGGATCAAAATCAATCCAAGCACATTTGACAGAAATATGTTTTGGGAATAGGAAATAATAAATAGCGTAAATCCATTCTGCAGCTTCTTGAGCCATTGGTAACAGGTGATCTCTAACAAAGTGAAATTATAGGGTCAAATTTAATAATAATACTAGAGAGGAATACCAAGGTGCAAGGAATATTGGGAGAGACAGATAGTATTAGAGGAGGAAATAGTAAGGATTAGGTGGGTTCAGTGTAAGATGGAAAGCAACGAAGTCCAAATTAGGGTTACAGTGCACGTATGTGAATGCGCAGAATGTGATAAATAAGATTGGTGAGTTGCAGACGCAGTTAACCATGTGGAAATATATTGTGGCTATAACGGAAACCTGACTCAAAGAAGGGCAGGACTGGGTGTTAAATATTCATAGGGTGTTCAGGAAAGATAGGAAAGGACGGAAAGGGGGAGGGGCGGCAGTATTAATTAAGGAGAACATTGCAGTGCTGGAGAGAGAGCATGTCCCAGAGGGGCCAAGGACAGAATCTATTTGGCTAGAGCTAAGATACAAAGAAGGTGCAATTACATTGCTCAGTGTAGTCTATAGGTCACCAGCTAGTCGGAAAGATGTAGAGGAACAAACTTGTAAGGAAATAATAGAGAAGTGCAAGAATTATAGAGTCGTCATAAAGAGGCACTTTAATTATCCAAATACAGACTGGGATAGTGGAAGTGCAAAGGGCAGAGAGGGGAAAAGAGTTCCTAGAGTATGTTCAGGTGAATTTTCTACAGCAGTATGTTTCCAGTCCAATGAGAAAGGAGGCACTGCTAGAGCTGGTTCTTGGGAATGGGGTGGGCCAAGTTGATCAAGTGTCAGTAAGGGAACATTTAGTTTACAGTGATCATTGTATCATAAGGTTTAGATTGGCTACGGAAAAGACAAGGAGCAAGCCAGAATAAGAACAATGAACTGGTAGAAAGCCAACTAAATAGGGTAAGAATGGCCCAAATAAATTGGAGTCAAACATTAGCATGCAAAACTGTAACTGAACAATGGGCTGCCTTTAAAGAAGAAATAGTTTGAGTACAGTCAAGGTATATTCCCAAGAAGGGGAATGGTAGGGCAAACAACTCCAGAGCTCCCTGGATGACAAAAGAGATAGATTAAGATGAAGTAGGAAAAGTGTGTTTATGACAGATGTCAGGTGGATAATACAACCAAGAATGATGCTGAAGAGAGAAGGTTCAGAGGAGAATTGAAAAAGTAAATAAGAGGAGCAAAGAGAGACTATGAGAAGAGACAGGCAGCTAACATAATGGGGAATCTAAAAGTCTTCTGTAGGCATATAAATAGTAAAAGGATGGTAAGGGGAGGAATGGGGCTGATTAGGGACTAAGAAAGAGATTTACATATGAAGGATTTACGTGCATGGTTGAGGTACTAAATGAATACTTTGCATCTGTCTTTACCAAGGAAGAAGAGTCTACCCAGGCATGTTAAAGAGAGGTAATTCAGGCATTTACAGGGTTTAAAATTAATAAGGAGAAGGTTTTGGATAGCCTGCCTGAGATAAAATTCATGAGGAACCAGGACCAGATGAGATGCATCCAAGGGTATTGGGGGAAGGGCAAGTAGAAATTGCAGAGGCACTGGCCATAATTTTCCAATCATCCTTAGATTCAGGAATGATGCCAGAGGACTGGAGAATTGCAACTGTTACATCTTTGTTCAAAAAAGGGTGTAAAGATAAGCCCAGTAA
Source organism: Cetorhinus maximus (assembly GCF_964194155.1). Classification (NCBI taxonomy): domain Eukaryota; kingdom Metazoa; phylum Chordata; class Chondrichthyes; order Lamniformes; family Cetorhinidae; genus Cetorhinus; species Cetorhinus maximus. Next base: position 96,522,678 of record NC_135887.1, read on the forward strand.
CTACAGAACAGTCAGTTTAACTTTGGTGGTGGGGAAACTTCTGGAAATAAAAATTCAGGACAAAATTAGTAGTCACTTGGCCAAATGTTAATTAAAGAAAGTTAGCATGGATCTGTTAAGGGCAAATCATGTTTAACTAATTTGCTGGAGTTTTTTTGATGAAGTGACAGAGAGGGTTGATGAGAGTAATGCTGTTGAAGTGGTATACTGGACTACCAAATAAGGTGCCACACAACAGTCTAGAGAGCAAAGTTAGAGCTCGTAGAATAAAGAGGAGAGTAGCCACATAGATATGAAATTGGCTGAGTGACAGGGAACAAAGAGTAATGGTGAACAGTTGTTTTTCAGATTGGAGGGAGGTTTATAATGGAGTTCCCCAGGGATTGGTATGAGGATCCCTGCTCTTCTTGATGTATATTAATGACCCAGACATTGGTGTACAGGGCACAATTTCAAAATCTGTGGATGATATGAAACTTGGAAGCACTGTGAACCATGAGGAGGATAGTCTAGAGCTTTAAAGGACACAGATTGGTGGAATGGGTGGACAAGTGTACAGTGTATTAAGTTTTGTAAGAAGAACCCAGAGATGACGGGGTGCAGGAGCGCAGGGACCTGGGTGTGTATGTGCATAAATCATTGAAGGTGGCTGGGCAAGTTGAGAGGGCAGTTAATAAAGCATTTGGCATTCTGGCATTTATCAATTGGGGAATAGGGTATAAAAGCAAGGAAGTTACGTTAAACACTGGCTCAGCCTCAGCTGGAGTATTGTGCCCATTTTTGGGCACTACACTTTAGGAAGAAGGCATTAAAGAGGGTGCAAAAAAGATTCACGAGAATGGTTCCAGATATGAGGAACTTCAGTTACATAGAAAGATTGGAGAAGCTGGGGCTCCTCCTTGGAGAAGAGAAGGTTGACAAGAGATTTGATAGAGGCATTTAAGATCATCCAGAGTCTGGGCAGAGAATATCGGCAGAAACCGTTCCCATTGGTGGAAGGATCGAGAACCAGAGAGCACAGATTGAAGGTAATTATCAAAAGCAATGGCAATATGAAGAAAAACTTTTTCCTGCTGTGAGTGGTTAGGATCTGGAGTGCACTACCTGGACACAGGGTCAATTGGGGCTTTCAAAGGGGAACTGGATCACTGAGAAATGAAAAATTTGCAGGGCTATGGGGAAAAGGCAGGTGAGTGGCACTCGGTGAATTCCTCCTTCAGAGGGCCAACACTGACATGACAGGCTGGATGGCCTCCTTCTGTGTTATAACCATTCTATGAATTATAATTCTAACCTGAATTTCACATTCTCCACAACTTTTCACATATAAAAATGTGCTTTTCACATGAGTCTCACTCATGCAACAGCAGCACATATTTTTTACCCATGCCAAATACTGCATAATGTGCATTCTAATGATACAGTAAGGCAAGTGGAAAGAGTAAAACATTCTTCTGTAATTAAAGCTTTGCATAAAATCAACTTACCTCAGTGTAAGTCAATGTCATGGCACTCAAAAGCTTTTTCATGAAAATTCTTATCTCTTTACTAGACTTACCTTCATTCTTCTTGAGAGTTTTTTTTAAACCTCAAAAGGATGTGCATATTGTTGGTAAACCAGCATATATTGCCCATCCCTAAATTCACTCAAGGAGATGGTAGTGTGCCACCCCTTGAGTACAGCTGAATTGATTATTAGGAAATTTCAAAGGGCAGTTAAGAATCAACCACATTGCACTGTGAAATAACTAGTTATGAACATAAATCAGCACCTTGATTGGAATAACCGTTCTGGTCAAAAATCATATGTTGTCTCTGTGCATCAATTCAATCTTCTAAAACCCTCTAATTATTCAGATCCCCTATTATTGCTCCTTAAAATTAGAATAATTGACTATACCAACCACCAAATAAAACTTCCAACATTTAAAGTATCTACACAAACAAGGTGATGGAATTATAGTTTCTACGAGAAGGAATACCACTACATGGCTCCCTACTACAATTTGTAGAAAAAAACAAAAACAGTATTGCATTTAATTTATTACAGAGATGGAAGCATCACTTTTTCATTTGGTAGCTGTTGAACTTGGAACCACATCTGTGAACCTGCACAGCCATGTTACTGATTTATGTTTCAAACAATACACATTAAAAGCAGGTTGCATTGACTGGTTACATAATTTCATGATTCAAAACTTATGAAGTGAAATATTTTCCTGCTAGAAAAGATGTCATGGACGTAGGAATTACTTTTCTCCAATGAAGAAGCAAATCTTCCATCGAGGATCTTTAATCATTTGCATATGCTTCCCGATGATGCACCATTTCAAAAGGTCCAGAACAGCTGTAGCTTCAAATGCATTCCTCTCAAGACTTCTGATGTTTTGCAATTCAATTCTAAATACTTCTGCAGCTAACCAACATGATATTACATACGTGCATCCAAATATAACATCAGCCTTATATTTCCTAATTCATACAGGAAAGATAGCAAACCAGGGAGTTTTGGGGGTAAAATAACTTTAAAAAAATTACTCTGCTGTTTAAAGATACTGTACTAATTCAATTTATCTGATACTGTATTACCATAGCCTTGATAAGTTTACTGGTTGCATTTCACTTCTCTCCTCTCAAGTTTCTCCCCTCATTCTTTGAAGGTATTAATTTATGTTAACTCTCAGTTCCATAGATGTGAGCAACTCTCCATTTACCATCAGGTACAGTGGCCATGTATGGGCCTAGGCAGTGATTTCCCGCAGGAAATCGGATAGCAGGGGCCAAGGATTATCCTGTCCTTACCAGATATGCACACACATCTCCGAACAGCAACCCTCGATGATATTTAAACTGTCTGTACCAGGAGTACAGAGTCCAACTGCAGCATCCTTACTGCTGCTGCCAACTGAAATGAATTAACTCGGCAGAGATCATGGATCAAATCAAAGGTCTGGACTGCAAGGCACAATACCACACTAAGCATCAAGGGAGCTTTCACCAGCTACTTTTCCAAAAAAAGTCAGAAATGCACCTCTGTTTTGCGTAACTTATAGCATACACCAATCTAATTTAGTAAAGACACACATGGGGGATCAAGGATTAGGAACCTACTGAGCATGTTGGATGGGCAAATGCAAATCCATTAGCATTACCTGCCCTACAGGATGTAAGGCATCGCATCACTAAAATCTAATAAATGTTAAACAGCTGGTTCTGATGTATTGTTAAAAATATGTAAGACATTGATATATTCCACAGTGATATATACACTGGATGTTCCCAAGTACAGTCTGGTGACTAATTAACTGGAACATACATTATACCAGTTAATAGATAATACACATACATTCATCATGAAACACATTAACGAACAGAAATTGACCTTTTCATATGCTAGGAATGATAGGCTTCTATTTGTCAATTTTCTCCATGTGACATGGCAGGTATGTTTTAAAATTAAGAATTTTACATTTAGACCTTTAAGGACACACAATTTGTGGCAATACTTTATATCCACATCGTCTTAGGTGGACTGTATTTGTGCTGCAAATATCCTGCAAAGGGTGGCTAGCAATCTAGTGGAGGGATAATCAAGCTTCAAAAGATAATCATGCTTCAAAAAGGTTCTGGTTAAGCAATTGAAAAGGAATTATTTTTCTTTGCCAAATGCAGCTTTCATATTTTAAATCTGGTTCTGGATGGTTCCAATTTTGGACTCTCCAAATCTATAGTAAGAATACATATCCTCAAGTTTAATTAAAATTTGCACAGGACCAATTTTTAAAATGAGCAAAATAAACTAATTAGAATGTGAAAAAAAATACATTTGAAATGGTGCAAAATATAAATTCTCAATTCTTGAATATAACCAGCTTTTCATTTTTCAATTTGATAAAAGTAAACATGCGTGATGCTTTCTAAATTGAGTCCAATCCTAACAAGCAGGATGCAAATTTGAGGCAGATGACAGCGTGACCATTGAACATGTAAACTTCAAATGGACCAGTGTGTTAGCTTTCAGATGAGTGTGAAAGAGAGGTGGCAAGAGGTGAAAGGGCACAAGCTAAAGCCTGGGGTTGGGGGGTGGTTTTAAAAAGTGGACTAAAAATTTCAGTAAAAACAAAATTGCCATTGTTTTTAAAATGTTGATGAAAGTCAATCTCACTTAATTTCCAACCCCCCAACCCTGAACATGACTGTTTATAACCACAAACATTAACCCAAAGTAAAAATAATGCATAAACAATGGCTTATGCAATTCAGTGCACTTTAGAATGATTCAGCACAAGGCTAGCCACTTGATTACAGCCTTCTGAGTTTGACAATTTCAGACAGTAATCCCTGCCCCCATTTTGTTTCTTTTTTTTCTTTGTACATTTCAGTTTTACTTTTTTGGCCTCATTTTGACTTTTGGATAACAGCTGTTCATCAATCTGCCATTCACACCTCCTCTAGACACATCTTTTGTTTCTTTACTTGATTACCACTCCCTTTGGCTTTTCACCACCTTTTCTCCTTTTGTCATGTAATTTCTCATGGGGAAGAATTCCCCCCCCCGTTTGGGGGGGGGAAACAGTGCAGGAGTGGGTATGTGCAGGCGCAACTCCGACCGGTGCCCCCAATTGAGGGCGCGCTGCCATTTTACATGGGCGGGCCAATTGAGGCCCACCCAGCGTGACGTCCACCAGGAAGCACTATGCACTCCCTGTGTGGGCAGGGGGGGGATTCCCTTAGCCAAGAGTGCACTCTTTGTGCATGCGCGCAAAAGAGCGCACTCATCTCCCTGAGGCTAAGTGCAGCCTCAGGGAGATTGGCGCAAAATTTAAAAATGGTACATGTACAAAAATAAAATTTCCCTAACATGTCCCCTCATGTAACACTGTCACATGAGTTGGGACATGTCCATCACTTTTAATCAAGCATTTATTAAATTTTTAAGAACCCCCATGAAACCTCATCCCACCCGTGAATAAGGTTTCATGCTTTTTCTGAAGCCCACCAGGGCTCCCAGCCCGCAAACCAACCTTAAGGTTGGATGGAGGTCCATTAATTACTTGAATTAGTTTTTAGATGGCCTCAAAAGGCCGTTGACAGGTCAGCGGGCGCACAGCTGATTTGGCTGCGCCCCTGCCGACCTGAAAATGGAAATGACGCAGGGTGACATTGGGAGTTCTGCTCGAATTCATCCCACGTCGGCGAATGGGCCCCGCCCCCCGCTCGCTAACCTAAATATCCTGGCCATGTCTTCCACCCTATCACAGATGTTCCCGTTGGTTCTTTTTCCACTCAAATAGTAGTGATAACAAAATATGATTATTTTTATCCATGACCTTACATAATTGTACAAAACAGAGGCCTGTCCTCACAACTCTTCTTCAGAACTAAGAGTCATACAGGCTCAAAACATTAACACTGTCTTTCTCTCCACAGATGCTGCCAGACCTGCTGAGTTATTCCAGCATTTTTTGTTTTTGTTTCAGATTTCCAACATCCGCAGTATTTTGCCTTTATCTTAGAGGCCTTTCCTCCACTGCATCACAGTCCTTTCTGCCCAAGGAAACCATCACACAATTTTAATGTTTTCAATTACACAGCTAGAGTAGTTTATTTTTCTGACCAGTTCCTGAAGGTTAGTCTATTCTGCTCAACATACAAAAGACCAGTTTAAATATTTAGTTTTACTGTAGGACAAACACACTTCTTGCAACAAACACACACACTCACAGATAAATCTCACATGTCATGTTCCCTTACTGTCAAATAACATTATTCCATCAACATCTTATATTACCAAGGCTGTTCCATTGTTATGCTTGTTACGTGATGGCACTGCCCTCAAGGACTTTCTGTAAGCAGGTTATATTTTTTAATTCACATTCCTACGTACAGAGCCAATTGTATAGATTATAAATAGCTAACACCAGGTTGGATTATGTTATAAGGTGCAACAAAATCACTGGGCTCATCAGCATTGTAAACCACTTGGGCTCAGTTTCAAGACCCTACAGTTCATTTATAAACTAACACAATACAAGGGATTAATGGAATTTGATTAATATTGTAGAAAGTATAGAATCACTAATAGTAGAAGCTAATATCCAAGAATAGAAACTGTTTGATCAATCCTACGTAGGTTTAGTGTCAATTTGAGTGGGTTACATGCCAATCAGCACAGTTCTCCAAAGAGATCTTAGTTAAGCGAAAATGTAAACAGTTGGAGCAAAGAGCAATAAATTCAAAATAGATTTAAAAAACAGACAACTAATAGCACAAATAAAGATAATGGGTTTGGATCAATAGCCATTACCGAGATATGGTTGTATGGTGATCAAGGGTGGAAGTTTGTTAGGAAGAATAAAGAAGCAGAATTTTTCAAATGGTAAGAAACTATTAAATATTGGTGTTCTGAGGGACTTGGGTGAACTTGCACAAGACTCACAGAAAGTTAGCATGCAGGTACAGCAAGCATTTAAGAAGGCAACTAGTTGGCCTTTATTGCAACGGGTTTGAAGTACAAGATTAAAGAAGTCTTGCTGTAATTATACATGGCTTTGGTGAGGCCATATCTGGAATACTGGGCACGATTTTACGCGTCGGTGAGCAAGGGCAGGGCCCGCTCGCCGACTCGTAAAATGACGCGCGGTGACATCGGGGGGAACTCCCCATGGCCATTTGGGGCCATTGACAGAGTCAATTAAGTAATTAAAGGACCTGCCCGTCCAACCTTGAGGTTGGTGGGCAGGCCAGGAGCCCCAGTGCGAATTAGAAAAAGCATGAAACCTCATCCACGGGTAGGATGAGGTTTCATGTAGCTTTTAACAAATTTTAATAAAGTTCTTGTGAAAATTATGGACATATCCCAACTCATGTGACATTGTCACATGAGGAGACATGTTAGGGAAATTTTATTTTTCTATTTTTAGGTTTTTAACATTTCGAGCCAATCTCCCTGGGGCTGCACTTAGCCTCAGTGAGATGAATGCGCTCTTTCGTGCGCATGCGTGAAAGAGTGCACTCTCGATTTTGGGATCCCCCCCCCCCCCCACCCACCCACCACACAGGAAGCGTATAGTGCTTCTGTTCAGACGGTACGCTGGGCAGGCCTTAATTGGCCCGCCCACGTATAATGGCGCCGATCGGAAGTGCGCCTGCCATTCAAATTTCCCCCCCAACGGGGGGAAAATTCAGCCCACTGTGTGCAGTTATGGCCTGCATATTAAAGGAAGGATATACTTGTCTTAGAGGCAGTACAGCAAAGGTTCAATAGGTTGGTCACTGGAATGAAACGGCTGAGTAAATTGGGCCGATGTTCTCCAGTTCAGAAGAATGAGAGGTGACCTCATTGAAATGCAGGATCTGAAAGGGTTTGACAGGGTAAGTGTTTACAGGCTGTTTCCCCTGACTGCAGAGAGAAGTAGGAGCAGGATAAAGGGTCATTTATGACAGAGGAGGAGAAATTTCCTAACTCAGAGGATTGTGAATCTTTGGAACTCTCCACCACAGGGGGCTGCGGATGCTCTGTCATTGAGTATATTCAAGGTTGAGATCAATACAGTTTTGATCTTATTGAATGACAGTGCAGACTCTATTGGCTAACTCCTGTTTCTATTTTGTATGTTCTTAAAATTGAAGGGACAATCACTGAATCATTGTTGTGCACTTACATAGCTGCATCCAGCACAACCTCTCTGTGATGCATTCAAACTGAGCACTGGTAAAACAGTAAATCAAAAGTTTTTTTTTGCTCAAGTAGTCTAACTCTTGCCATACATATTCTGGCCTCCAATCAAAACCAGCAAAGTTCCATGGTTGCCTCACCTTTGACCTTCTTGCTTGATGAGGAGAAAGTTTAGAAAGCTATGAAACTGAATATGATACCACTGCAATACATTCAGTCTCAGGAAGCAGGAAAACTTGCACTAGTGAGGTGTCAAAATACTTTCACAAGCCAATTATCCATTCACTACCGAATACATTTATTGCATTTCACCGCTGGCCATAACTTGATCCTTTTGGTGCACATCTATATTTACCATTTACTGTAAATCACTACATTGTGCACATTTAACCAGAGTATAATCTAAAGAGAGTGCGGAGACCCAAAAAATAGAATTACTCAATTTTATTCAAGATGAAGATAGCTCAGCACAATTTACATGTGGAAATCAGGCTGTAAAGCTATACAATTAAAATAATTACCCTCACCATTATTCATTTGACAGAACTGTCAGACTTTCATAGAGATCACGGCTAGGGAAAAGATATGAACTTCAGGTGGAGTAAGCTCACATCTTCCACATCAGATCGTGGAGAAGCCTGAAAAATTCTAACTTTTACATTTTAAGGTGTTTTGGCCTAAATCTAACCTACAAATATTTTGTAACCAAACACACCACACTGGAGGATATAAGATTTTAAAGAAAGTCACCTATATTATCCATGTTTATTTTGAATTTTTGTCAATCTTACACCCCAATTTAAACAAATTTGATCTCCCTATTTGAAATATACAAATTAGCATTGCGCTTTGAGAAGTTGGTGGTCTGTGCCGATATCTTATGTCTTTGTCAATCAGGTTGTTAGGTTCAGTTCTGGCACCAAGCCAAATTAGGGCCAGCATGAGAAAAACAACAACTGGCTTCAAGGCTCCAGAGTTGAGAAGGCAAAAAATATAAAAATAAACAGTTCCCACTCCTGACTTCCATGCAGTGACATTGTTTGTGATTACCAGGTGAGGGCAACATTAGGTCTCACATCTTCAAATGTTCAGCCAATACTCGCTGCCTAGGCCAAAGCATAAAGGGTAGCCACTTTGGCTATGCCTGTTGTCCATGCAGCCTAACTGGAGTAAATACCTTAAGAAAAGGAGAGAGGGAATGAAAGGAGAGAGAAAGTTGGCCCAAAAGCAACCTTGCTCCACCTCAAGTTTATGTCTTGTACAAAACTCATGCAGCAATATGTAAATTGTATGTGGAAGCTAGCACATGTAACTCCACCTACCATGTTACCAAAATGCCTTTGCATTCTTTATTTAACCATTAGACTTAAAGATTCAATATTCACTAAACTAATACTTTTTGGTAAAATGACATCCATTGCCAGCTTTGAAAAAAAATGAATACCGCCTTGAAAACCCCATCATTGGGACTGGTGGTCCTCTGTTGAAAAAATACATTACAACGGAATGTTTAGACTGAAGATTATCTAGCAGTTCCATGCCATTTTTTTTTGGAAACAGTTTGTGTATCTACAGCATGTGCCCTCAGATTAATATAGCTGCAGGTCAGAGTTCATTCAGATTATTCATGGTTGAGATCTATTCCACTGATTTACCACAAAGATGTACATTTGCATTTCAAGATAAAAACTGCTCATTGAATCATGCTTTCATCTTCTGAATGGCTATTTATTGCCCGCCCTGATCAAGGCTGCTGTACAAGGAAATTAAATATTGACTGACATAACTCACAACTGTAATTTTATTGCAACACCATTCTGTTTTCTAGGATCCTGTGTTTTATGGCACAGAAAATAAAAGCCCCTTGTTCAATACATCAAGAAACTGACAAAAATTGCTTTAAAGCACAATTTTCTGCCAACACCATCTTGGCAGCCACAAACCGTTCTTGGTCAAAGCTGTCACGCTTTGCACATTACGCTAAGATAATACTAATTCCCAAATATTGTTATGGGATACAAAGCTTTTAAATGAATGCAAAATATCAGAAATAATTTGATGAATCAAACCCCGGTTTACTGAAATGCAACAAAACAAATCCGAACACAGGCCCACAAAGCCAAAGTTTATTCCTTCCCAAACACTATTATCTACATTATAGAGGTCTTTGGATGCCTAATTAGTTCTGCAACCATAATGTAATTCATATTGATATGGTATGGGAGCACTTACGGCCACAAAAATGTGAGTTTTTGTTTCTTTTAAATATACAATTTTTTTTATGGGGGCCACAAAGTACATTTCTACTCTTTTGACCCCACAAAGATGCTGATTCTCACTCACCCACGCCACCATCCCCATGATTCATTCCCCTCATCCTCCATACCCAGGAGGTCCTACCTCCTACCAGCCAGCCTGCACCATGCAGAACACAGCCAATTTCCCACCCCATCGAACCACTTAACTGAAGTGAGCCCATATATGGTGCCCACAACTCATTAATAATATTCAAATGAGGCTTAAACCCAAATGTAGTTCAGACCTTCTGTCTGGGGCCTTGGATGGGTGCCTTGGCGCACAGCCAATTTAGGGCCAGATTTTGGCTATTGAAGCTGCTAGCTTGATTTGGGAAATTTCCCGACTCGCCAGACCTGCCTTGGTAAGAAGCACCCCAAATGGCAAGATGTTTGCTCAGGGGTTGGGGTGGGATACAATCAGGCCTGCTAACCCCAGAATCAGAGCGTAGGCGGCCACAGAGAGGGTTGGGGGGGGGGGGGGGGGGTGGTATTGAGTACCAAGGTAAACTGGTTAGTGGCCCACCTTGGTTCTCTCAGACTTAATCCCAGTTGTTTTACATGCTGTTAGGCCCTCTAGCCCTCAACCCTCACACACCTTAACCCCCCCTCCCCATGATCCCTCATATCCTCCATGCCAACTCAATGACAATTCAGGCCCCCATCCAGCCCCCATGGTACCTCATCCCCTTCTTTGCCATTTCCATAGTCATTTACCCAGTATCCACAATGGGCAAACCTCAGAAGCCTGTGTTGATGAAAAACTAAACTTCTAAAAATCTAAAATCGCTCTCACCCCTACACACTTGATAGTAAAACAAAACTCCCAAACACATTCAAAAGTTTTAAATCTCAAGTGGTTAAGTTCTTAAAAAACAAATATCTATTCAGAACCCACATTGAAGATAGCTGATCCTTTAATACTCTTTAAACTGTCAATAAAACTGTGAACTCAGAACTCCCTAAAAAAATTGTAGCTGTTGAAACTCATCCAAGCATTCATAGTGATGTAATGATAGCCCTGAGGAATTAACAAAGAGCTCTATTGAAACTGCACGACCAGATGTTACTTTTTTCTAACCTACACTGTTGATCAAAGGAGTCCAGCAGAGGGTTTTTCTAACCTACACCTATCGATTTAAAAGTTTTGACTATAAACAGGAGTTATTTTCCACTATCAAATGTGTAGCAGTGAGAGATGTATTAGATTGTTCGAAGTTTTTTTCATCTCCACATGGCTCCTGATGTCTACCATGGTGGATACTGGGTGAGTGGCTATGGAGGATATGAGGGGCCATGGGATGGGCAGAATAATTTGTCATGGAGGGTATGAGGGCCATGAGAAAAGGGCGAGGAGGGCGTGAGGGTCTAACAGCATGTAAAACAACTGGGACAAAGTCCCAGAGAACTGAAGCTGACCTTCTAACCAGTCTGCCTCAGCACTCGCCTATCCCCATGGCCTCCTACACTCTGCTTCTGGGTTCAGCAAGCCTGACTGTATTCCACACCTGGCTCTCCCACAGTGAAAACTGTGATTTTCGGGGTACGTTTTAACCAAGCCAGGAAATTTCCCAACTGGAGCAACCCACCTTGGTATGCAAAATCTGGCCCTTAGTGTCAGTTGGAGGGGCCAGCTTGATAATTACCCCACATCCTCAGATCCTAGAGACATGTCTAGCTTGAATGGTCAGTGAAAGTACAACAACAAGAGAAATGGTGTTTAAAAAATCCCAAACCTTACCAGGTTTCTCAAAATCTGAGTGAAGTTACCCAGCTTAATAGTAAACTGTAGCTTTTCTCTTTTAAATTCCAGGGCAGCGATGAATTGTTCTGATTATTGTGAATATTGTGAAATAGGCATGTCTACTGATTCCATTTTGTCTGCTGCTTCTGCTAACCAATTGAGAAAGGATTGCATCAGCTCAGTGAGAATTAAAATATACTCAATTAACACTGTTTTGATGGCTAACTTAAGGTAAAACCACTATTATCTTTGGACACCAAAACAACAAAATGGTACCTCAATGAAAGCAAGAGTGTGACAATTGTGCAGATGTTTTTAACCTTCTGTAGGAATATCATATCCAGTCTTCACCGATCCCTGTGCTAAATTAGCAGATTCCAGCTGGGTTAGCAGCCGAGCTGCTACAATTATGCTTCAGCACTTTAGGATTAGTGAAGAGTAAGGCTTACATTTATATAGCACCTTTCGTGAACCCAGGACATCCCAAAGAGCTTCACAAGCAATCAAAATATTTGAAATACTTTTGAAATGTATAGCCATTGTTGTAACGCAGGACACATAGCAGCCAATTCGCCAACACCAATGTCTCACAAACAACAACATGACGATGATCAGACCCCATTCCGTGATGTTGGCTGACAGTTCAATCTTGGCCAGGATGTCAGAGTAAACTCTACCATTCCTCTTTGAGATAGTTCACCCGAGGAGGCAGACAAAGCCCAACTTGTATCATCTAATAGATTACACCTCCAAAAGTGCAACTTTTAATCATACAGTACAGATGGGGGCATTCAGCCCATTGTTTATGTGCTGGATCCTTCAAAGAGCTATCTAATTAGTCTGACTCCCTTGCTCTTTCCCGATTGATCTGCAAATTTCTCCTTTTCAAGTGTTTATTCAATTTCCTTTTTAAATTCCTGACTGCATCTGCTTCCACCACTGTTTTTAGTCAATGGATTCCAGATCATCACAACTTAGTGTAAAAGAAATTCTCATTTCCCCTTTTTATTTTTTGGCATTTACCTTAAAGCTGTCTCTCCCTGGTTACTGACCCTCCTGCCTGTGGAAACTTGTTCCCCCCCATGTACTCCATCAAAACCCCTCATGATTTCAAATTTTCCCTCTCCCTCAGGGCACCAGAGCGGGATCTGAATCCACAACCTACCGACTCAGAGGCTACTGACTCATGCGAAAGCTGATGGAGTAACTAATTTCTGTCATGGTTTCCACTCCTGATACATCAAAAGTGCACTTCTATGATTGATTGTAAATCCAAAGAGTTAGCATCAGTACTTGTAATTTTCATTCACGTAAAACTTTAGCCAGTTTTGAGAGGTAGGGGGAGATAAGCTGAAATTTTCTCCAATTAAACATTGGGAAGGCCAAAGCCATTGCATTTGCCTCAACCAAACTTTGTTCCTTAGCCACAAGTTTCCTCTTTATTTCTGATCACTGTACAAGGCTGAATCAGCCTGCTTGCAATGTCAACAACCTATATGACTCTGAGTTAGATTTCCAGATCTATATTCATTATAAAAACTACCTAGTCCACCTCAATCTCCACCCGAGCTCTAGGCCATCAGCTGTTGAAATCCTCATCCACGTTTTTGTTATTCAAGATTATTCCAATGCCCTCCTGGTCATTCTCCCATCTTCCTCCCTCCATAAACTTAAGTTCATCCAAACCTCTGCTGCCCATGTCCTATCTCACACCAAGTCCTTTTTACCCAACACCTGTGTTCATTGACCTGTATTGGCTCCCAGTCCATCAACACCTCAATTTTATTATTTTCAGCATTGCACAGATTAGACCAGTCAAAAATTGCATATCGTGCGAAGTATACAACTCAAGTTGTGACTCTTGGGAAAAAGAAATAAAGAAGCTATTGGATCACAAGAATCTACTGAATAGCAACAAATAGTTTTATGCTGGATTGCAAGTGTGAAAATGTCTCCTGATTGAGAAGCTGAATCAAAAGAAACATGTTGAAAGGACTGCACAGGGATTCAAACAGTATAAATCTCACAGAAGGAGGCCATTTGACTCATTATATCTTTATCAGTTCTATGCTACAGAATTCTAAAATTAATCCAACTGCTTTCCCTACTCCCCTTCTCTGGAGGTGGTGAAAGTATAGGTTGAGATGAGGTGGGAAAGCAAGACTCATAAATCTTTCCAAATGGAAGGAGAAGGGGAAGAAATAGACAATGAAACAGTGAGAGATAAAAAAATGAATTGTTAGAAGGGCAAGGTACATCAATAAATTAAATGAGAAAACCAGAAATAAAAAAAAGGTCAAATAAATATATACACACACACACACACATTATATATATAACACATATACTTATTATATATATAACACATATACACATATATATGTTATATATAATATATATATATATATGCATTTACAATGCACTTAAAATAAAACTGGGCAGTTAGAAACAATAATAAGTACACAGACATACAAGAAGTATAATCGAGTCGTGGCTTAAGTTGGGAACTTAATATTTCTGGTTATAAGATTCAAGAAAGATTAAAGAAGGAAAAAAGGGTTGGCATGGCAGGGATAGTGGAATGTTCTATCACAGCACTAGAATGTAAGGATGTTCTAAGGGTTTCATTGATATAGGATCCATGTGGATAGAATTAAGAAACAGTACAATTCTTTATGTGCATTACAAGCCAAGCAGTAGAGCCGAGATAGAGGTGGAGATCTGCAGAAATTTCAGAACGATGAACAACAGGCAATATTATTGTCAATGCTAACTATCTTTAGGCTGCACTAAAAATAATGTAGGTGAAAGTGAAGAACACGTTCCAAAATGCATCTAGCACTGCTTCATAAATTGGTATGGTACCAGTCCAATAAGGAAAGCTTGATTTAGTTCTGGGAAATGAAATGGGGCAAATAATTCTACAAGAGGAGAACAAATGTGAAATGTTAAAAGCAGTTAGGTTCAATACAAGGGTAGAGCACAACAATGAGGAATAACAGACAAGCTTCATTGAGCTAAAAAGGAATGTAGCACAAATTAACTTAACAGAAAAATTAACAAGCAGGCCTACAGACAGGTGGCGGGGAATCTTCAAATATGAGCTGCATAGAGTACAAAATATTTTCTAATATAGTGAAATGATTAGAGACTTATATAGATAAAAGTAAATTAAAACTAACCCAAATCTTAAGAGGTACAAAGTAAATTTAGGACCAACAACAAGCATAAACATGAGAAAGCTGGAATTTCTGTATGGAGGTGGAAAGGAGATTAGAAGGGCTATAAAGGAATATGAAAAAAGACTAGCAGACAATGTAAAAAGATAAGGACTTTTATAAGTATATAACCTGTGAAAGAGCTAAGAAGAGGGAGGATGTAGGTATGGCAGTGATACTAAATTAATATTCTGCATCAGCTTTTAGGTGGTGGATGTGAGAACATAGATTTACTACGTTCAGAAATAACTGTAGGAAAATAATTGATTCTGAAAAAATTAGCATAACTCAAGGTGGACAACTCCCAAATCTTTCAGCGTGTGCACCAGAGCCTATTGGAAAGTACTCAGACAGGAAATAAAGAGAGCTTTGGTAATAATTTTCAATCCTTCTTCAAAAATGGTGAACAGGATAAACTGGATAATTATTAAGCAAACTTTTTAGAATCCATAATTTGAGATAAAATTAGTTAGCATTTAATAATACGCCTCAATTTTAATTTGTTATCCTTGTCTTTAAAACCCTCCATGGCCTCTCCCCTCCTTATTTCTAATCTCTTCCAGCTTCACAATCCTCAAAGATACTATACCCCGACTTTAAATCACTCCAACATTGTTGGCCATGCCTTCAGCTGCCAGGGCCCCTAACTCTGAAATTTCCCCCCTAAGCCTCTCTTTCCTCCTTTACGATGCTCCTTAATACTTACCGCCCATCTGCCCAAAAATATCATGTGGCTCAGGGTCATATTTTGTTTTATAAATTTCCTGTAGTGCTTTGTGTCTTTTTACTATGTTAAAGGCGGCACTATATAAATCTAAGTTGTTGTTTTCAGAAAGTATTCAGTAAGATGCCTCACCAGATTAAAATGAAGAATTAAAATGTAGCAGGATGGTAGACAAATTAATTGATAGAAAGATAAGGGTTAATGGATGTTGCTTAGACTGGAACGGAGTTAGAAGTGACGTAGCACAAGGGTCAGTGCTGGATCTATTGTTGCTCTTGGTGTATATATATATATATATATATGGTTTGGACTTGGGTATGGAGAACACTATCCCAAAATTTGCTGACAATAAAAAAAGATGCAAACGGTAAAGGAAGATTATGGAAGACTTCAGAAAATATATGGTTTAGTGACATGTGCATATCGGGACAGCTACAGCTTTACATAGATAAATGGGGTGTAATGCATTTTGGGAGACAAAAACAAGAAATAGGAGTATACATAATTTAATCGTATAACAAAGCCATAAAAAGGTCAATGGACTTTTAATAGGATCAT
Source organism: Cetorhinus maximus (assembly GCF_964194155.1). NCBI lineage: Eukaryota > Metazoa > Chordata > Chondrichthyes > Lamniformes > Cetorhinidae > Cetorhinus > Cetorhinus maximus. The sequence continues at coordinate 96,538,894 of NC_135887.1, forward strand.
AGAATGCAAGAATGAAGAAGATGATGATGAATTCTATAAAACATTGTTTAGACCACAGTTAAGAGCAGTGTCTGCTGTTCTGGGTGCCCCATTAGCCATTGAGATCATTCATTAGATTCACCAGCAAGGGAATTGTGCACCATTTGCACATACATGAGACATGGGAATCATTTTCACTGGAACACAAAGTCTGTGGAAATTTAACACAGGTTTTATAAAATTACGGAGAGATTAGATCAAGTAATGAGGAAAAGAATATTTGTTCTGATTGGGGTAACAGGGTTAGGGATATCAATTTAAAAATCATTAAGGCAATGAAGGGTGGGGTTAAGAGAAATTTCCTTACACAGAGAGTTGTTGGATAAGAAATGCTTTGCCACAGGAAGTGGTTGAGGCAGTAAGTCTGATTTCTAAGAAAAATTGGCCAAAATTTGAAGTAGTGATGGAGAAGAGAGAGATTATTTTTCAAGTACTCTAGTAAAGAAACAGCAGACACAATGGGCTAAATGGCACTGTTCAACTTCTATTCACCCATTTATTACCACAGTCCAAATACTAACGTTCCCAAATTAAAATCCAAAGCAGGTTAATACTTGTTTACACAAAATTGGGTGACTTATGTGCTAAGTATAGGTGTTTCAGCTAAAGAAGCAGACTTAATGGCCACAGAATTCATTCCCATACATGATAAACATGATGTGCATAACATGCTGATTTGTAATACAGCAATGGGTGGGTGGGCATGCATCTCTAAATAAATGAATGATGTATATTCAATTCAAGCTATCAAAAGGAGCTGATTGATTACTACATTAAACTGTTGAAAATAATGGAATATGATCTTGGTTAACTAAACCAGTGATGCATGATAGAACTGTCATTGGAGGCTGGAGGTGGGGAAGAAAATAACAAGACAAACTCACAATTGGAATAGGAGAAAGAATAAATAAAGCATTCCAAAATGATTTGCAATAATGAGGGTCAGTGACAATGTAGATGCTACATGTCAGTTAAAATGCACCCTCTGAAAATTTGTACAAACGCTATAGGGAATCCAGATGATGTTTTATGTTCAAAAAGTGTAAATAAAAATTAAAACAATATAATGGACTTTGAAACATCCAGTAGGCAAATGTTCCACACCAGAAGAGTTGCACACAATCATGTGTCCTATGTGCTATCGATAAAGGTGACACACCATTGTTGACTGCAGAACATGTTAGAAACTAAGGGCTGAATCTTCTGGCTGATGTGCGAGTGGTGGAGACCGCACGTCAGCGCTTAAAATGTTGCGTGCTGAAGTCGCGCGAGCGTCCCAATGTCTGCGCACGGCATTGCGGTGTTTTGGTCGGCGGGCGCACTATGCGGCGCAATGCGCGCCCGCCATTAATTAAAGGCCTCGTTAAGGCCATTAAGTGACCAATCGACCAGGATTTTGAGGGGCCCATGCGAACTTCGGCTCGGAGCACGGGCCCAACGGGCAGGCGGGTAAGTGGTTTTTTCACAAACTTCATCCAGTGGAAGGATGAGGTTTGATTTCAGTTTTAAAAAAAAGTTTACTAAAGTGTTTGTGTACTTCATTAACATGTCCCATCTCGTGTAACATTTTCATGAGGGGAACATGTTAATGATTTTTTAATTTTTCTATTTTTAACGTCTCACAGACTTTCAGCGATCTCCCTGAGGCAACACTTTGCCTCAGGGAGATGTGCGCAGTCTGACAGCTGGGGAAGGCATAGCTCTTCCCGTCGGGCGGCCTGCTCAGCAAGCCTTAATTGGCCCGCCCATGTAAAATGGCAACGGGGCCCGTTACGGCAGCAGCGATCGGCTGCCCACCCGCCACTGAGTCGGTCGGGCCCGCCCGCCCATCAAGGGCAAAATTCTGCCCTAAGTGTTACGGAGATACTAAGCATTCATTAACAAGACAGCCAATTAACCATTGACTTAAGAAATTCATATATGTGCATGTGTTTAAAGACTTGAGTTGCCTGGAAGCTAGATAGCGCACTGAAGTAAATCACAAATGGGAAAATTATATTGTGTTCTTGCCATGAAATATTCCTGTTGGGTCAAAGATTCAGAAGAAAATAATCAATGGTCCATTTGTTAAAAAAGTTGAATATATCGAGAGGCTGGTGGTTGGATTTTTCTCCGAAGCAGTCTTACTGCTGGACATGGAACAGGCCAAGCTTTCCACCTGTTGCCACACTCCCAGTGCAGTTCTGACCAATTGTCCTGCTCCAGAGCTCATTAAAAATGCAGGGCCAGCTCCATGCGGATCTTCCGTCAGAGAGGAAGCCCAACACTGCCAAATGGGGAAATGCAGTGGTGCCAGCAAGGCAGCAGCCAAAGGGGATTGAAGCACCACGAGCATTAGGAGGAAAAAATATCTTCAGGCCTCAGAAGCAGAGATCTATATAAAGTTGTAGATTGGGGGAGAAAAGGGGGAGAGGATCACTTCCAAGTCCTCTCCTCCTATCAGGCCATTAATGGAATACCCACTGCTCTCTGCTAATAGAAATTCTAACACTTTTTGAAAACAATATACATATATATATATATACACACAATGTTGCAAACTATAAGCTAAAAGGCAATACCCAGTAATGAGTAAGATTTATCAGTATGGGAACAATTCCATCTTTGCGTCATTTGAATACCTTACAGTAGTTTCTTCCGTAGAAAAGAACTCAAAACTTTTGTAAACACAGGAGCAAAATAGATGGGATGATGGAGACATAAAATCATTCTGCCAATATTCAAATTTTTGGTTGAAATCTGGCATCTGGCTCAAATGTTTCTTGCAACAATACAGTGTAGGAATAATCACTGGATATTTTAGCATGCCACATACATGCACTGACAGGCATGCCAATTATCGCACACTGATTGTGACGAACTCAATTTCCAGATAAAATTATACCCCTCTCACAAGGGGACTCCAGAATCTCGGCATCTCGAAAATCACCATCAGGAAAATGGTGTTGAAGTAGAAGAAGATCAGCCTTGATCTCATTGAATGGAGGAGCAGGCTCGAAGGGTTGAATGGCCTACTCCTGCTCCTATTTCAAATACCAAACAGGAACTGAGTAAACATGCGGCCAACCAACTACTGAAAGACACTTTCAATTATATGAAATTAGTTGTGCAAATCTCCAGTGATAACATACAGTGGAATTTGACAAGATCATGTCATTTATAATATTAAAATGAACTCTAGATTATACTTTGGATCTTACAAGACAAATGTAACTGCAAAGTCTTAACAGGGCTGAGCAGTGGCCATCTTGTGGAAAGGGAAAGCCAAATTTGGGAGGTTTATAGAACCTTAAAGACGACCTTAACACTAAAGTCAAATTTCTGTTCAAACATAGTCCTTTAAAAAAAGTGGCCTGGATTTTATGCTGAAAGGAACAGTGAGACTAACGCTATTACAGTCACTATGGAGTAAATTAAACAGCAACTTCCAGAGTACACGCCAGCACATTTAAAAATGTGGGAATCCAGAAGCTGCAATCTGACGACAGGTTGCACTATAACAGTAACTCACCAACATACTCAGCAGTGAGATCCAAGCAAAGGTGCAAAGTTGCAGCACTTACCCATTAAGCACACTAGAAAAAGGTGGACTAATGCATTCAGGTGTAAGTAAAATATTAACAGCATGATATGTCAATTACTGCCAAACAATTTCTCATCCGTTTTCATCTAAACTGGATTAAGAATTTGAGGCGACGAGGTGCCAAAAACAACAACTTATTTTTATCTTCTGATGAAGAGTCATATGGACTCAAAACGTTAACTCTGTCTTTCTCTCCAAAGATGCTGTCAGACCTGCAGAGTTTTTCCAGCAATTTTTGTTTTTGTTTCAGATTTCCAGCATCCGCAGTATTTTGCTTTTAACTTATATTTATATATTACATCTTTAACATAATAAAACGTCACAAGGCACTTCACAGGAGCATTATTAAACAAGGAATGATACTGAAGCACATAAGGAAATATTAGGTCAGAGAAGCAAAAATCCCACTTCTTTGCCCAAGCTTAAGTAGCGTCTTAAAGGAGGAAAACGAAGTAGAGGTGTGGAGAGATGTAGGGAGGATACTCCAGAGCTTGGAGCCGAGACAACTGAAGACACAGCCACCAATGATGCAACGATTAAAATCACGCATGATTCATTAGAGGAGCACAGATATCTTGGATTGTGGTGGGGTTGGAGGAAAATACAGAGATCAGGAGGGGCAAGGCCATAAAAGAGTTTGAAAACATGAATGAAATTTTTTAAATCAAAACTTTGCTTCATCAGGAGCCAATGTAGGTCAGCAAGGACAAGCATGATAGGGGAACGGAAGCAAGTGGAGACATGGGCAGCAGACCTTTGGATGATCTCAGGTTCATGGAGGGTAAAATGTGGGAGACCAGCCAGGAATGCATTTGAATAGTCAAGTCTAGAGGTAACAAAGGCAAGGATGAGGGTTTCAGCAGCAGATCAGCAGAGACAGGCACGAAGTTATGGATGGTCTCACTGTTACTGACAAATAAGTTCATGAACTCCTTGCACTTACAGTTGGAGGTGAGAGTAGAGGGGGCAGGGGACAGGGGTTTAAGAAAATGAGTAGAGAAAAGAAGTCATCTTTGCATTCAAGGAAGATCCTGGAATAGTGAACAGCTTTTACAGACAAGAGCAGGACCCAACAGTATTTCAAGAGGTCCAGCCGGATCTAGTGGTGGATGGCTGAGCCAACAGTCCATAATATCAAAGAACAAAGAAAAGTACAGCACAGGAACAGGCCCTTCGGCCCTTCAAGCCTGCACCGATCATATTGCTCGTCAACTAAAACATTTTGCACTTCCGGGGTCCGTATCCCTCTATTCCCATCCTATTCATGTATTTGTTAAGCTGCCTCTTAAACACCACTATCGTACCTGCTTCCACCACCTCCTCTGGCAGCGAATTCTAGACACTCACTACCCTCTGCGTAAAAAACTTGCCCCGCACATCTCCTCTATAGTTTTCTCCTCTCACCTTAAATCTATGTCCCCTAGTAATTGACTCTTCCACCCTGGGAAAAAGCTTCTGACTATCTGCTCTGTCCATGCCACTCATAATTTTGTAAACTTCTATCAAGTCGCCCCTCAATCCCTGTCGCTCTAGTGAGAACAATCCGAGTTTCTCCAACCTCTCCTCATATCTAATAACCTCCAGACCAGGCAGCATCCTGGTAAACCTCCTCTGCACCCTCTACAATGCCTCCATATCCTTCTGGTAATGTGGCGACTAGAACTGCACGCAATATTCCAAGTGTGGCCTAACCAAGGTTCTATAGAGCTGCAGAATGACTTCCCAGCTTTTATACTCAATACCCCTGCCATTGAAGGCAAGCATGCCAAATGCCTTCCTGACTACCTTATCTACCTGCTTTGCCACTTTGTGACCTGTGGACCTGTACACCCAGATCCCTCTGCCCGTTGATGCACTTAAGGGTTCTGCCATTTACTGTATAATTCCTACCTGTATTAGACCTTCCAAAATGCATTTGTCCGGATTAAACTCCATCTGCCATTTCTCCGCCCAAGTCTCCAACCAATCTATATCCCCTTCTACCCTTTGGCAATCCTCTTCACTATCTGCAACTCCTCCAACCTTAGTGTCGTCTGCAAACTTACTAATTAGCCCAGTTACATTTTCCTCCAAATCATTTACGTATACTACAAACAGCAAAGGTCCCAGCACTGATCCCTGTGGAACACCACTAGTCACAGCTCTCCATTCAGAAAAGCACCCTTCCACTACTACCCTCTGTCTTCTATGACCAAGCCAATTCTGTATCCATCTTGCCAGCTCACCTCTGATCCCGTGTGACTTTACCTTCTGTACCAGTCTGCCATGAGGGACCTTGTCAAAGGCCTTACTGAAATCCATGTAGATAACATCCACTGCCCTTCCATCGTCGATCAACATCCACTGCCCTTCCATCGTCGATCATTTCAAGTCTGTGTCCCTTGGACTTACGAGAGCGAAGATGAGGGTGGTACCAGGGGGAATGGCCAGGGTGAGAAATAGTTTTATTGAGGGTAAGGGCAAAGGGGAAGGTGAGGATGCGGTTGAGCAAATCAGTAGCTGAATAAATGTTGTGGTGAACAGAGAGCCGAAAGTCGGATGGTTGGGATTTTCGAAGTGCATTTGTAACTGAATTGGGGATGGTTTTTCTCATGGGGTAAGGATAAGTTTTGGAAGGGGCATGTGAGTGGAGGAAGTGATACAAGGAATTGATCAGAAATGGCCTTATCTGTAATTGATATAATGGGACTAGCAAAGCCCACGTGAGATAACAAGGTCAGGGTGGTGGCCATGAATATGGGTTGGGAAGTTTACATGAAGGGAGAGATTTAGGGAGGATAAAGAACATACTAAGTTCCTCTGCACAGCCACCCCACCATCTTTAATCCATCAAAACTCAAAGGTATAGCTAAATGCATGAAGAAATAGGTCTATAGAATATTAATCTAAGTGTACATTAAGTCATGTTATAATGTACTATATCCAAATAAACTATTGCACGGACCCTTGCAAGATCCCATTTTTGGCTGGCACTGGAGGACCATGCATTAATCTCACCTCTGGTTTTCATAGTAAACACCATCTTCCTGCTTCTATTATTTTTATGTTTAACTATTGAAAAAGCTGAATTCTGACAAGTATTTCCACTGACAGCCTTGTGTAGAAAAAGTTGCTCCTTTCTACGTATTTCAGTATAGAATCTACTTAAATTCTCTTTACTGTAAAATATTTTGAACCTAGCACTCTGATTTTCCTCACTTAAAAAATCTCACTTCATCCAACAGTCTAACTACAGCAAATGTGAAACATTGTTTTGACAAATTAAGTTGCACAAGATGCAGGCTTAGCAAACAGATATATAATGGATGCAGGGAAAATTAAAATAACCTCACTTATAATGACAATACATTTTAGAGGTCAAAAGGGATGAAACAGCTTCACACTGGTTTGAAATATACAGACAGCTCAAACGCTCACATGCTGTGACCTCCTCTCCCTCAAGATTCTATTCAAGAGCTACAAAGAACATCCTTTCTTTATGAGTGGGCAGTGACCTAATGTAAAACAAGTTAGTCATTAACTTAGCTTCAAGCCAATTAAATTAATCTTTTCTACATTCATTAAAAAGTGACAGACTGCATGTTGCCAATCGAAAGATGTCCAAGAGTTGTTCAGAGACTGAAGTGAGATTATAACAGGACAATGTACAACAGTTGCTCACTGCTGCCTGAGAAGCAACTTGCCAAGGACTGATATAGCATTGGTTTTAATTCATTTCAGAGTTTGCAGTATAAGTGAACATAACAAAAGTCATAAATTAACAAAAGGCATTCAGCCTAGAGATGATCATTTCTGGTGCATTCTCTCTCCCATGGCACATTATTCTTAATCACCCAATGCTTTACCATCTTGCATAATAGATTATTCAAAAATTTATTCCTGAGCTTTTGCCCCAGAGATCTGTTCCAAATGTAGTATTTCCATTTTATTTCCACAGAGCACTTCATATACAATTATTTCGAAGTACAATAACTTTAGCTACATGGGCAAACATCAGAAATTGCACACAGCAACATTCTACAACATCAACAGTATAAATGGCCAATTATTCTGTCTTTGGTGTCATTAATTGAATGAAGATTGTTGGCTGTAACACTAGAAGAACTCCCTATTGTTTGAGTACTGCTATGAAAACTTTAACATCTATCTGAACAGCATAAATTGGACTTGGCTTAACAACTCATCCAGAGGAGGACAGCTTCATTAGTGCACTGGGGTGTTAATTAATGTACTTAAGACCTGGTGTGGGACTTGAACCCACAATCTTCTGCTGTGTCAAGCTGACACAAATAATTACTTTTAAGTAATAATTAGTAGTTTACTTTATCTACATAATTAAAAGTCTAGTGACTATCCGCCATTCAGTGTCTGATTTTATAACCGTACATCACCCTTTAGTGATTTATTGCAACCAATCATGTTGATTCAAAGCTCAAAACGACTATATAATCAGCCGACATGTTCCAATTTTGCATTAAAGCAGCAGCTATCTGCTAAACCGACCAATTAAATACCTGAAAATTTCCTCCGACCTTGAAATGGTCGTCTTGATTCTCCAGAAAGCCCAATCTATGTGGTTAAAAGCATTTACAACAACAGAACTATATTAAAAATTGAAATAATTCTGAAAGAAAACATTCAGAGCACCAATAAAGTCAGTCACTGCAAATTAGAAATAGCACCTAAATGTTTCCTAAACATAGGTTCGTTCATTCAATGGGGACCTGTTCAAGTTTTTTTTTTCTGTCTTTCAGAACTTCCATCACGTATCTGATGTTGAAAGAAGTATACAACCTACATTAGTATAAAATGTCCCAAAACATGCCAGGTGCCCATGTTCCATGTTGGCAGTCAGTGTTTTGACAGCTTGGCCCATTGTTCAGGGTTTGGTGATAAAGACTAGCGCAGACTGCTTCTTTGACTAACAAAATGTAGTTCAGCCTCCGGACACGCTCAGTGGGAATTCTCACAAAACGGAAATTTCTGGCCACAGTTTGTAGGAGAAAGAGTCTCTTCCATTAGCAAACCAACTTGAGTGGGAAGTACTTTTTGTTCAAAATTCTTTTCTATTTTATAGAGGAAAATAACAGGCCAAGATACCTCATGCGGTATGAAGTAACATTCTTAAAAAATAAAACAGACTCTCAGGTCAGGCTCCCCTCCCTATCAGGCTGCTCCAGTGATATCACATGCAGAGACTATCTAGAGCAACTCTGCTGGAAACAGAGTTAGAGTTGTGGAACTCTCAGGACATTTTACTGGGAATACAGTCACCCAACCTGTAGTGTAACGTTCTGGGGTCCCTTTGCTGAAGCCATTCTTAAAACGTCTCGATGGTCCTCCATATTCCATGGAGCTTCTTCAAACTACATGGGAACATTCCCAGTTTGAAAGCATACATCAGGGAAGACCAGGCTACCATAGAATCATAAAATGGTTACAGCACAGGAGGCAGCCATTTGGCTCTTCATGTCCATGCAGAACATTACCTGCCGGTTATTGCCAGAACTGCTGGTTGAGCCACTGAATGTTTCTAGCATTCTCTGTCTTTGTTTACGATCAAACTTGGAGCTCTTCAGGCTAGTAGGAAATTATATATTTTTTGAAAAGCAAATCCACTCTCCTCAAAATTATTATTCTCTCTACAAAATAGCATTCTCAGAACTGTGAACAAACAGTACTTGTCTTGACAACCCTTCCTCTTCCAGGTTTCCTATTTTTCCCTCATTGCACACATTCTTCATTATTCGAATCTGTCCTGTTGCACTTTTCTGCGCCCTCTCTCATGAAAGCGTCTTTTGAGGTATGAAAATGAAACTTGAACAGGACACTATACTGTAAATCTTAGCACAAGTTCTATCTGTTAACATTCTGTTCACATCTTTGATTGCATTGTCATATTGTTTAGACATCGGAAGCAAGTCCCTTCTTAAATTTCCCCATGTTAATTTAATTCCAGTCACTGTAAAAAGCGATAGATGTAAGTACAGAATGTGAGTACAGATTTATCATTGTTAAATTAAATTTAGTGCATGTTGCCCAATTCCATACTGACCTAAATCTTTTTACTTGGCTTTATAACACACAGCAAAAAAATAAAATAAAATATAACATTGGGCTTATGCAGCAAATGTTAGAAAGTGATAATATGTAGGCATGACCTAAAACCAACATATCACAATAAAATATGAGTGATGTGCTATAAAGAGGTTCAAGGCAACCAAAGGAATTACAGAAAAGGAGATTCTAACATATTACATAACCATGAGACATTGTTGAATGTAACTGCAATAACTGTCATAATGTCGCATTATAAATACACAAAAGAGTTTCATTTGAGTTTGTGATGTGTCCAGTTAGTCACAATTGATAATCAAATGACTTCCTTCATTGGAAGCGACATTCTTCCTACATCTCTGTGCAATCAAATGTCATTCAGATAATGTGTTGATCAGCATGTGGCCTGCCATGAAAATGATGATAAATTGGACATTCTTGGACATTCATTTCTAACTGCCAATCCAAATGCATCATTTCAGCTGTAAAGCTCAATGCTGCTTTTTCTTCATTCAATAAGTTTCCATTTAAAAGAAAATCATGGTTCAAAATACCTGAACATCAAGTGCACAGGTTCTACAACCTTACCAGACTGCCAAAATCAATAAAGTGGTTATATTTTGACAATGTGATGTTTTTATCTTGATAACCGAAAAAGAGACAATTTTTCCCCTATCCAGACACATGGAATTCAAAACCATTCTTTTCTCTGTAAACATTGCAACCCAGTCTGTTTTCAAAAAAAGAGAAATAACACCAATACAAAGAAAGTGCAAGTATCATTTAAACACCTAAGGCTGATGTCATGTACAACCATAACTTATTTTTATATAGTGCTTTTGACGTAATAAAATGTCCCAAGGTACTTCACAGGAGCATTATAAAACAAAATATGACACTGAGCCACACAAGGAGATATTAGGCCAAGTAACCAAAAGCTTGGCTAAAAGGATGGGTTTTAAGGAGTATCTTAAAGGAGGAAAATGAGGTGGAGAGTCAGAGGGGTATAGGGAGGTGTTCCAGAGCTTGGAGCCTTGGCAACTAAGGCACAGCCACCAATAATGGAGCAATTAAAATCAGAGAGGCCAGAATTAGTATACTCAACATCCTTGGTTGAAGGAAAATGTCTATTTTTCAAATCATAAAATATGCAGATTTAGCTCTATTTTCATGTTCTCACTGTACATTAAAATAATCTAAAATACACTGCAGAGAACAAACAACTCCCTTCCCTATTTATTCTATTATAAAAATCCTCTATAGGATATTAGAAAATATTTTAATGCAATTTTTATTTTTCAGGTATTTGTCCTTTAAAACTATTTCTTCTTAAATGGAAACAAAGTGGAACTGCGACTCATTGTCATTATCTTTCAATTTTGCCATTTTATAGTTGCTATGTCATTATGGTGATAAAATTTTACCAGAGTCTAAACACTGAACATTTTATTGTTTGAACCACCTAAATTGCAATTTATAGAATACGAACCTTATAATCATTGCAAATCTAATTTAGCATCTTAAGTCTACACAAGTTCAAGAATGAATTTTTACAATGTTTCATCATTTTTAATGCTTATATATTAATACATTTAGTTCAAAGCTTCATAAAAGGAAGGAATAAAGCACCAAAAAATGTTATCCAACAAAATAAAAAAATTAAGCCATTTGAAAAACAGCTTATTTCTTATTGACTTTGATTAACAAAGCTTTAAAGCAATATATAAATGAGCGTATAGGAATACCAAGATTTATTCCATGCGAAATAGTCACCCACGTAATGAAAGCAACCACAGGGAAGCGGTATAATACATCCTTTGATGGACCATTATGTCCATCCTCCAAACCCCTGCCGCCACAACCCCCCCACCAAAAAATAATAGTCAATCACCTTACAAATCAATACTTGCCAATTCAAATTCATACACATCTTTAGTGGGGTGTGCGGAGTGAGTGTCAGAGGTAGTGCCTTTTGCAGGAATCAGCTGCATCCTACTTCATAACTGGATGGATAATGGCTTTTGGTCCTCGACACTCACCAACCTCTCACCAGCTCTATTTAGCTGTTTGTGCACAGCCACATCCCAATAACTGCATCGATTCACTGGCCAAATCAGATAAGGGTAGCATGCGGGCTGGTGTCCACATGAGGGAGAACGCCCACGTCCAACCACTCTTTTTCAAGTGCACAAAAAAAAAACCTGCCACGACGGATGTAGCAACAGAAATGGTATTCCCTCACTGGTACGGAAAGCATCGCCTCACAGCTGCACACACATCTGTAAAGTTCATCGGCAAGGGCACAGAAGGTGCTGCAGATCATCCAATGCAGTCGACCACGTCGCCAGTCATCTTGATGTGTCAAGTTACTGGGAACAGATGTGTAAGAGCAAGAGTAGGGCAGGCCAAGCAGAATCCATCTCCGCTGTAGTCAACTCATGTTTAGGTGTACACACCTTACCAATTCCTTCACAGTCATTCCGCTATATCCCCAAATGCACTTCTTTAGTATTCACTTATACACTACAGCATATTGTGGACGAGACAAAAAGAAGATTAAATGAAAACTCTACTCAGCTTTTTGGAACATACGAAATCTACTTGATAAAGGCAACAGCTCCCGAACCCAGTGTAGAACTGCTCTGGTTGGCAGGGAGCTATCGCGATACACTATCGACACTGTGGCTTTAACTGGAACCTACCTAGCAGAGGAGGGCCAGCTAACAGAGCTATAAGCAGGCTGCACATTTTTATTAATAGACAAGCCAAAGAGTGAGTGGCAACAAGCAGGTGTCAGTTTTGCTATCAAACCTGACATCACAAGAAGTTTGGATACTCTCCCTAGGGGCATAAACGGTTGCCTAATGAATCGACGCCTACATCGTGTGAACCAATACACGACTATCATCAGGGCATATGCTCCAACAATGACTAGTCCTGAGGATATCAAGAACAAATTCTATGAGAACCTGTGCAGAGCTCAATACGCCACAGGAAGACACGCTCATTGTGATGGGGGACTTCAATGCAAGGGTAGGAGCTGACCATCAGGACTGGGATGGTGCCCTGGGGAATCAAGCTGTTGGGAAATGCAACAGTGATGGCATGTTTCTCCTGAGTCTTTGCACCCACTGGAACATGTCAATCGCTAACACGCTAACGGAAGATAAAGTAAAAAAAACACTTGGATATGCCCAAAATCTAAGCACCAGCATCAGGTTGACATCATCATCACCCAGCAAAGCAACATAAAAGATGGTACAGTCACCATGGTTATAAGGGGAGTGGAGTGCTCTACAGGCGACAGGATGCTACGCTCCAAGATGTAATTTACTGTCTCACCAAAAAGAAGACCAACATGCACTTGTCCCCCAAGAAAGCTAGATATGCAGAAACTGGCATCTGTAGAGTGCTGCAAACAGTTAAAGTTCAGACTTGAGGAACTGCTGTCCTCCAAAGAAAACCCAAATGCTGATGTTGAGTGGCTCGGTCAACTTTCAAATCAGCAGCTCTGGAAGCTACCACTAATGTCCTGGGAACACAGAAAAGAAACTATAGAGATTGGTTCGATGAAAATAATATTCAAATTAAGGAACTGCTACAGGGAAAAAAATGCAGCATGGCTTGGAAACATCAGCTGGTAAAAAGTCACTCCAGGAGAGCAAAAGGAACCTACAGCAGAAGCTACATTGGACGCAAGATGCATGGTGGACCAAACAAGCTGAGCAGCATGACATGGGGTATTTCTATAAAGCCCTGAAGGCAATGTCTGAACTCACCTGTTCCTAGCGCTGATGGGGAAATCTCTCCCTACGGACAGGACAGTTATCAAAGTGTATCAGGCTGAGCACTTCAGTGATGGTCTTCACCACCCTAAATGGGGTAGCTTTAGAAAAGATGAAAACCTGGACAGCAAACCCCCTGTCGTGGAGTTGACAAAGCCATCAAATCCCTACACTCCAGGCTCAGATCAGCTCCCAGGAGGAATTTACAAATCTGAGGGACCCCAGTTAGCCATCAAACTCTCACAATTAAATCACAGAATATGGGATCAACAAATCATTCCTCAGGAGTTTAAGGATGCCACAATTATTCACTTGTACAAAAGAAAACAGCAAAAATGTGTGTGTGACAACCACAAAGGAATCTTGCTGCCTGTGATTGCTGGTAAGATTCTAGAAAAAGTTCTACTCAACAGACTGGTAAACCACATAACGAAATGTTAACTGCCAAAAAGTCAAAGTGGGCTCAGGAAAGGCAGAGGCACTTGTGACATGATCTTCACCCTTCAGCAAATACAAGGAAAATAATGCAAACAACAGGTGGGACTCTACTTTCCTTGGTTGAACTGACAAAGGCCTTTAGCACAGTAAATACTGTGGGAAGTCTTAGCCAAACTTGGATATCCTGATGGAACTGTAAATCTGACACAACAGTTTCATGATGGACTGACAACCAGAGTCACTTACTGTAGTGAATACACCAACCACTTTGACGTAATAAGTGATGTTAGACAGCGATGAGGCACGGCCTCTGTGCTCTTCAATATATTCTTTGCTACTACGCTGACTGGGGAATTTGATGGAAATGTTGATGGGATATACATCCAATTCAGAATAGATGACAATCTCGTTAAACTGAGTTGATTCAAATCCTCAACTAAGGTATCAGAGATGATGATTCAGGATGTTTGCTAAAGACTGTGCCCTCATATCACACTGTGAGCACGACCCCTTCAAAGGATTATGGACTGTTTTTCAAAAGCAGCTAATGATATGGGCTAATCATCAGTTTAAAGGAAGGCAGCGGTACTCCACCAACCACCACCAAATTCAGACTATACCCCACCTACTATAACTATCAATGACACAACCTGAAGACTGTAGATAACTTAACCTATCTCTGAAGCACAATCTCCAGAAATATCTTCATCGACAGCAAGATATGGCAAATAGAGTTGCCAGAGCAAGTTCAGCATTTTCCCGTTTACGCAGGAGACTGCAGAGGAAACAAGGTGTCAAACTTACAACAAAACTTGTTGTGTACAAAGCTGTGGTAATACCTGCCCCACTAAATGCCTGTGAGACATGGACTACCTAGTCCAGATATATTAAGCAGTTGAACAGGTTCCACATGGAATGCATTCGGAACATCATGGGCACAACACTGAGGTACTTCAAAGAGCAGAAATGTCTGGAATTGGAGAACTCATCACCAGAGCCCAGCTCAGATAGAGCAGACATGTAGAAAGTATGATTGATGATAAAATCCTTAAGGCAGTCATGTATTCACAGTTTAAACTTGGATGCCACCAGCGAGGTAGGCCAGGATTAAGGTTCAAGGACTCCTTGAAGGCAAACCTCAGGAAATATGGCATGGACTGGGAGAAAAATGCACAAGAAAGAACTACCAGGGGAGCGATCTCAAGTAGTGGCATTGCTTCCTTTGAACAGCAGGCAGAAAAGGACAAAGGGCAAGCTGGGAAGACTGGGTAGTCTCAACAAAAAAAAAATCATAAAATTCACCCTGACTCACACCGTGGAAAGCCATGCAGGTCTGCAGTTGGGCTCCACAGCCACATTAGACTACTCAACAGATGAGCAAGAAATGGCATCTTCAATAGTGAAAGGAAACCAATGATGACATCTTTAATACGCATTTATTAATTACTCTAACAGCTGCTAAAAATGTAGTGTTTACTACGTTTGTTGTGGAACTAATACAGAAAATGCATTTTCCAGTAAATATCCTGCTTATACAGTAAACAGTGAGCAGTAAGTCCATCAACACTCATTCCATGCAACCACTGACCTGCATTTTCAATGAAGCTGCCTCCAGTGACATTTCACAATGTATTGTACAATATTAATATCGCCATGTTACATTGATCAGTGCAGAGTGATCAAAAATGACTCTACCACCCTAATTGGGAACGACTGCTTCCTTCTATTGAGGGAAGTGAACGAGCAGTGTGTTACAGTGTACTTCCAAAGTACAAAAACATTATTTTCATTTGAGTTCCCTCTGGCATCAATTGACTTAGCAAGTTTGACATTCTAGCCCGAAAGCTCATTCAACACAATATGCATGGCATGGTTTATAAAGATTGCTCAACGGGAAAATAAATGCATGCCATCCTTCTCACCTAATGGAAACAGAGCACCTGGCAGTTTGCACAAAGTACAGTTTTGGTGTCAGAACATATGCTGAAGGTTGTTGCCCTTTAACCCACTTGTCCAGCAAATTGGCAAGCATCTGTGAAAAAAATTTCTTCACAAACGACACAGGAATCAATTTTTCAAAAAAAAAATCTAAGTGAATATGCAATCTTGACAAAATAATTCAACTTCAAAAAGATATCACATTAGCTAGCCAGGGTTTAGGATTTGTTCCAGAAATGTGTTATATTTTAGTAGACACTATCAAAACGGTTAGCGAATTCACTAAAATATTTCTATACAACATGTCTGTTAGGAAGCTCCATGTGCTGTACTAAATCTAAATTTCCTAAAAATATGAGACTTTACAATTTTAACCCACTAACCAATGTAAAATTTTGTTGTTCTGCACGGCTTATGTTTTCCAGTGCATGGTGCCTTTAAGTTTCTTAGCGTGGCAGCAGACATGTTATTTATCACAGAACAAGGCTTGCATGGTACCTTTTAGGCTGACATTGCCTCTAACGCACTTGTTTATTTTTCCAAAAATGTAATAAAGTGCAATGGTACAATAATACCATACTTCACTGTGCATACAGTGTACACTACTAGCTGCTCACCTCCAAAACAAAGTATTGCACAATATTGAAATACCATTTTACAAGTGTTACTGTGTAAAGTAATACATCATTAGATAATGGAAACTGTCAACACCATTAAAGCGCTGCTGTAATGCATGGGCTTCAGCTGAGATCACTTTATGAAGGATTAAAAGTAGCAGTGCCAACACACTGCCACAGGGACAACAGTTGCACTGATCCATTCACTCAAGTTAAAAGTGTTCTTTCTTCCATGCACAATACAATCATTTTAAATCTTCACATTTATTATGAAATGGGATCGACTGGTCTTTATTTTAGCTTACTAAACAGATCACACTTCTGGCAGTCAATTTCTGTTGGGTATTCAACCTTGAGGGTTGCAGCCTTTCAAGAGAAGGAAGAGAGATTATTTTTGACATTACAAACGTAGGAAGTAAAGCAACATTATAGTCAAATGTGTTTTTGCTCAGACATATAAATTGCTTTGTTTCCTAGGCAATTAGCCAGTTTATTTTTAATAATGTTGGATTTTGCACTTTGAATTCTTCATATGATCATTATGCTTTGTGGTTCTCCAAGTTTTCACTAATTTTTGACACCCTCATTTTCCAGGTTCCCTAACCCTGCTTTCCCCCACTTTCCTCTCTCTTTATTTTTGTAGCCTCATGTTTAACATAACCAGTGGTTTGGACATGCAACCGAATCCTGGCCCTCCTTATGCTGCTTAAAAAACCTCCTGGGTGATGTGTTAAAATGGTTGCTCCCAGGTATCCCATCCGGTTCTTCTTAGATATGACTCAGAATTCCATCTGCATCTCACCCATATTGCATAGCAGAGATCAAAAGCTCACATGTGAGATAAAAAGCTCAGCACAATCACAACATGGTAGTGCACTAATTTGCTACATAAATCCAGCTGCCAGTCAGCCATATCTTACATCAATTAGCTGGCAGAAATGTTTTAATTCGTTACTATATAAATATAAAAGTGAATCAGAACCAGAAAACAGAACTTGATGTAATTTTTAGACATTTAAAGAGATTTTGTTTGACCAAAAAGCAGCCCTCCAACAGTTACCACCAGCTAGGAATGAAATCCATAATTAAGATCAGAAAGAATAAAACCAAAAAGCAAAAACTAGCAATTTCCAATACACCATATAAATTATACATGTCATATTGGTTATGATTGGCCCAATAATGAGAGGAAACAGAGAAACTGTGTTCATAATTAACTGTTTACTCCAAAGTACTTTTTGAGTTCCAAAGTAAATATCATAGCTAAAGGCTTTTTGTAATATAAAACCAATTATCTTCTAAGGTTTTAAAAATACACATCTACAAATTGCAGCATTGGGTATATGCTTTGCTCTGTGCTTCATTTATCCTCTAAAACAAATGTGAATAATATTTCAATCACTAGCCATATACCTGTATCAGGTCGTCAGATTTCATCATATTTTTCAGCCAATGAATCCACCCTTCACTAATCAACTTACCATATATAAAGAGACACTATGCTTTGCTCTGTTGAATAGAAGGTCATAAATTTGACACTAGAATCCCAAATTTTTGTGCCCCCGCCTACATATAATTATATAATTATGTTATTTTACTCAAATCCTACTGCGGACACCTAGCAATGCAATGAGAAGTGGCCAGTTCAAGAGTGCAGTGTCATAAATGGCCTGAATGACAATGTTGACATTAGAATCCAATCTAGTTTAAATAAATAGATGCTAAAAGTGTAGCAAATATATTCTGCAATATGGGTCCCATATGCTTACTGATTTGCAAAATGGAGAATGAAAAAAAATGATCTGTCATGAAGCTCAACATGAATATTAAAACAAGTACATGCAAAGATGAAATTTGTGTTGCTAAATCGCAGTAATAAAATCAGTTTAATGGACTGTTTATTTTAAGTTATTTTGAACAATAAGCGTAATACTAAAGATCTTTTATCTTGACAATTTGGATTCATGTAATTTCTTACCATTGATATATACACAAAATAAAAATATCCAGTTCCCTAGGGCAGTGCAGAAGTTGATTTGATATTGGCTAATGTCAATGATCTTTCATCTGCTAAGTCCCAAATATCAGAATAGGAGAATACTAAGCAATGCCTAGATATTCCCCCATAGCGTAGGAAGAAAAAAAAAGTCATTCAAGGCATGTTCTTGCTTTTCCTAACATCTGACTTCAAAGATAGACTAGTGGAAGCCCAAGAGGCCTAAGGACTTCTGCACTCTGTTAGGAATATTGACTGTTGCACTTGGAGACACAAAATGGATGTTTAACAAAGAAAAGCCTGCACACTTTACACAGTAGGGAAAAGGCTCCCTTTGATGCACAAGCTCAAATGTCACACAAAGCTACTAATGGAGTTCAGTAGAAGAACAAGTGTGGCCAAGATTAAAGACAGTTGGATTAGGTTTTGTTGCCTTTCCCAAAGATCCCAAAAGCATGCGAGCAAGCTGAAAACAAAAAGGTTTTGGAACATATTTCAGATGAGGAACGTCTAAATGACTTATAAATTCATACATCCAGAGATCCTATTCTACTCATAACCTGCCTTCCACCATTGTGGCATTCAACAATTTCTCACATAATTCCATAGAATTTACCTCAATAACTCAAATCTGAACGTGTATGCCCCATATTGATCAACTCTTTGTATGAAGAAACTCTTTGTCAGTTCTAAAATTTAACTTTTGCTCGCCTGAACCAATGCCCATTAGTTATATGTAAATTGAAGGCACAATATAAAGTGCTGTCTGGCCAGACCACTATATGGTTTGATCAATACCTCCTGAAATATTCCACTTTGTTGATAGGAGCTAGCATTTATGTGGTACCCTTCAGAAATTCAGAATATCCCAAAGTAGTTCACAGCCAATTAAGTACTTCTGAAGTGTAATCACTGCTGTAATGTAGGGAAATGTGACTGCCAATTTTAACACTTCAAGGTCCCATAAATAGCAATGACATAAATGACCAGACAATCTGTTTTAGTGATGTTAGTTGAGGGATAAATATTGGCTAGGGCACTGGGAGGAGAACCAACCCCCCTCCCTCCCCAATCATCTGCAAATAGTGACATGGGACTTTTTGCATCCACTTGAGGAGGTTGGGTCCTTGATTTAACATCTCATGCAAAAAGGAACATTTTCAACAATACTGCACTTCCCCAATACTGCACTGAAGTGTCAGCCTGGATTATGAGCTCGAATTTCTGGAGTGGGACTGAACTCAACTTCTAACTCAGAAGTGAGAGGACTACCACTGAGCCAAGGTTGATAAATATGTAGCTCAACATTAACTGTTAATTTCTACTTGTACATTGATTGGACATGTTTAAGAAAATAAAGACTTGCATTTATTTAGCACTTTTCAGGACCACAGGACATCCCAAAGCCCTTTACAGCCAATGAAGTATTTTGCAAGCGTATTCGTTGTTGTAATGTAGGGAATGCAATTTGCGCATATCCAGCACCTTTGACAGTGCAGCATTCCCGCTGGGTACTGGAGTGTCCACCTTGATTTTTGTGTTCAATCCTGGAATGCTACTTAAACCCACAGTCTGGTGACTCAGGCAAGAGTGCTAGCAACTCAGTCACATTAAATGTGCATTGAGCCCAAGCCTCTTACAGCTTTATCCTTGCTTATTTCAATAGCATTTATGAGATATGCATTTTTCCTTTCACATGTGTAGTGGTTGACATTTTGGCCTGGATTTTCACTCCCAAGTCGGGAGCACAGAGTTGGGACATTTGCTGGGTCTGCAAATGTCACTGGGAAACATGCCTCTGAAGTTGGGATTTTAGTTCCAAGGTGGCGGGGTTCTCCATGAGTCGGGCACGGCACCCCCAAAATGCGTGCGGAGAAAAGCTTGGCAAAAGGTCTGCCTCTTTGCTCCCGCAGTGTGTCAAAGATTTTTTTAAAAGAATACAACAAAAAGCAGCCCTCCAATTCTCACCCCCCCTCACTTCCCCACACACTCCCCATGCCAACCCATGCCAATCCAAACCACTTCAACCCCTCTACCCACTCCCCATACCCACACCCTGTGGCCCCTCATACCCCCATGCCAACCTAATCCCCTCATTCTTCATGCCAACCTAACCCCCTCTACCCACTCCCCATGGCCCTTACAACACCTATGCCAACTTAGTGCCAACCCATGATAACCCCCCCCAACCATCACTCTTTGCCCTTACACCTACCATGCCAACTCGCCCAGTATCCACCATGGACAGACCTCAGGACCAACTCTAAGATCAAATAAAATAAGGTACTAAGTGTCTATTGCAAACTTATTTTAAAAAACACCCATTCACAACGTTTACATTCCTTCAATTACATCCATATAAAACACAAATATGTCATTCAAATGCTTAAATCACTTATAAAAACAAACATTGGAATTCATCGTCCCACTTCAAAGAGTCTATAACCGTTTGGAGCTGTCAAACTGCAAAATGGAAGGCACCCTACTATGATAATGGAAGGTTGTGAAATCAAGTTGTGCAGTACTCATCCAGTAATGGTAACCCTCAGGGTTAAATAACAATGACTTTTTTTTTAAATACTCCAGCCATTCGGTTTCTAAGATTTAAAGGGCAGGAGTTTTAAATGCCTCGACACTTTTAACAGTTGCCTTAGACAGTTCATTTTGACACTTTTGACAGTTCCAATGAGCTTGACAGTTAATGTATTTATACACATTTTTATGCACACTTGTGCCTATTTTTAACAATCCCAAGGGGTACCTGATAGCCCCCAAAGGTGTCTTGAGCCCATATCCAAAAGTGTACCCTGCTTCTCCAAAGGACTCTATAAAGTTCAGACCTGCTCCTACCAGGACAAATCAGCGCACAGTGTTTCAAACACCTGGGTCACCAAAATTAGACATGAGTTGGGGTTGCTACATATTTATATGGGCAGCTGCCTCCACAAATGCACAAATCCTGACCCAGGCCCATTCCTCCCATCCCAGCCCCCACCCACAAAAATGGTAGGTACAGGTTTGGTGGCAGAACTTCTGATTTTTGGTCTCTCCCTCCATTTGCAAACACCATTATTCAGCCCACTTGCACTTTTTGAGCAGTCCATTCTCTAATTTCTGAGCTGCATCTTGCAATCCCACTGTTCCATGTGCCTTTATATCACCTGCAAATTTGATGGCTTTGCATTGTGTTCTGAACCACTGAGGCACGCCACCCAGTACACCACTTTCCACCCGCCCAACCCTCCCCACCACAACTCCTCTAACAAATGTTCATTGGAAGGGCAAGGTATCTCAAAAATTTGAGCAACCGGTAAAGCTAGCTGTTTCATGCTGCTACAATGCACTAGCAACACGAGTGGTATTTGCCACTAACAGGATGTTGCTGTCAAGCCAAAAAGGCTTTCTGCCTATCACACAAATGAGTAATGTGGAACATGAATTTCAGTGCCAGTGTGAGGCCAGGTATGTAGGCTGTACATCTCAAAGGCTGGAAGATCGTATCAAACAGCATGTCCCAGCCACTGTTCATATATCCAACCAGCCCGTGCTTGCAAAACTCAAAATACAGTGTCCAACATTAGATTGATTCCGCAGTTGGACAACATTTACTAAATAATCCTCAATGTGCTAAGAATTAAGCTGACAGCCAGTTTAAGATTGTCAGTCAGGCTCACAGTATGGCATATTTACGTGTACTGGAAGCTATGTACATTAATACACAGAGCCCTGTTCTTTGCAGACAGAAAGAACAAGTACATACATTGCACCTGTTTCAGCTAAACAAAATAAGTGACGGCCATTCACTGACTCATTCCTCAGGGAAATGCCTTGGCCAATTAGGGTCAAGCTGCCTGCTTTAAATTTCAAACAATGGCAGTTAACTGTCTGTCACCATCAATTGGTGCATTTTCTAACAGCGTAGACTTGTGAACCAATCAGCATTCTCTTCTCACACAGCATAAATTGTTGTTTTCCCCTTGTAGGTATTCTTGCAAAGTGTCCTGATGAACGCAAGATGAAAAGCTTCGACACGTCTCTTTTTTCAGCAATAGTCAAGTTAAAATTGGTTAGCAAACATTTTTCTTCTTTCAATCAATGCTGGCTGCTATTAACTAAGTTACTGATGTACAGATGATCAAGGTTGATCGATTCCATTATTTTACAGGCAACGCACCTAATGGGTCTGTCGTTACCCCTGTTCGTTTTGTCACTTCTTAAAAAAACATGGCTACAACAGCCTGTTTCCAATCTACTGGTGCCTCCTTGATGTGCACTGATTCCCCCATAATGATCAGCACTGCTTCACAAATCTACACTAGTGTCTTAGGAATCTGGGAAAAATATCTATCATTGGAGATATGTTTGCCTTAAACTCATTTAGCCTTTCTAGGACTTCTATCTCATTAATATTGAAGTAATTGATTATACTTAGAATATCTATGTTTCTGGTGAGCAAATTGTTCAGGTCTTTCCTTGTCAATATTTGGAAGAAACTATCATTCAGAATTTTTCTTGTGTTCATCAGTTTTAAGCCGATTTGGATCCCTCATGATTTTCACCTCTCCCCTGACTGTTCTGTCACTCATGTGGTCCAGTGATATGCTTTTTTCCATATCACTCTGTTCTTCTAATCACACTTTAAAGTGGTATTTCTTTTTCTTGCGTTTATCCCAGTGAGCCCCATTCCTGGTCTCTCTGCATCTGCCCCCTTAATCCATTTTTATGGGCTATATTTGCTTAGTTGGAACTTGTTGGCTTTTGATTGCAATTATCCTGGATGCAACTTTTCTGGTGCAATTTTGCTCCTCTCCCAAACACTCTAGATCCTTGCTGGAACTTGGTTAGATGGGCACCTTCCTGTACCCCATCCAACTGGTCATTATTCATATGTCAGCCTTCACTATGAATGATAGGCTATTTGGCAATAAGGGTACACCAGCCAAACCAGATCCAATTCAAACACACCCTTCCAAAAGTGGGTGTTGGACATCAATTCATTTTATTTGAATTAGAAGTAGGATTTCAAAATTAACAGCAGTGTTGACTTTTGAAAGATACACAAGTATCAGCTTAAAATAATCCAACTGTATGCTTGGTTTAATGTAAAAAAAATATACAATTTAAAGGAATGCAGGGAACTTTGACTGAAACTGAAGAAATATTCCATTAAAATATTAGTTAAATACCGCATGATACACACTCAAAACGATAGTTTTGGAAACCAAAAGGTTTGATTTGGTTTTAAGATGATTCCTAACAAATCTAAAATAAAAGTCAGACAGATTAAAAAGAGAACTGCTAACCATTTAAATTTTGAATATTTATGTGAGCAGACAAAAAGCAAAATATAAGTGGGCCTACTTCTGAACAGCTTTCAAAATCATGCTTGTTGTGATGCCCACCATTACCTTTCACAGAAATCTTGTGACGATTAAAAACACAGAACGCAAAATAATTTGCATGTAAATTAGGATTACGTTTCTGAATTTGAAAATGGTGACTTGACTCACTGGCAAACTTGTTAGCACAGCACTGTGCTCTCACCTGTTGCAGGAGAAGAGCAAATATGTCAAATAGCTGTTAAACAGGCTAGCAGCATACAGATTAACAATAACACTTCATGCAACTGTACCATGATTACAAGATAATGTGCCATGAAGCAGTCTACACAAAGATTCAGCTTGGAGCTTACCTGCATAATTTTAAAAGGCTCAGTTTAAAGCAGCACAAAATTAAATTTTTCAAGAAGGGGGTCAAGGGAACTACCAACTCCAAGGCAAATGTTTAGCTCTCAAGCTTGCTTTAAGTTTCCAATATACAGCAACATCTTTAATACAAGTAATCTTGAAACTCTGTGTGCATTAGGGTTATGGAGATGGGTGGGAATGTGCTATAAAGAAGTCTTCTCATGGATCAAGGTTTGTTTGGTGTGATCGTAATCCAGTCAACTCGAATTTGTGTAGCGTCGATACATTTTTACCCTTTTGTAAATTATAGCAAGATTGACAACTCGGTGTTCACCTGACCTCAATTACTCGTAACATTTTAATCTGCAGAGTTTGAACACATCAACAGAACCTTAAAAAATAATTTCCTGCAATAGTTCCATCTTCATGATCACAAAAAGTTGACCAAATCCAAAATGAGTGGACATAAAGCAACAATATTACAGTAATAATCTTGCAACTATAGCTGCATTCATCAGCCTAATCAGAACTATAAAACCAACAGTCCATATAAACCACATCAAATCAACCCCACGTCACAGTCAATAAACTCTGGTACATTTTTACATTTATTAGTGGCATATTTATCATCTCCATAGACTGAATGCTTATGACCTTTTTAGTTCTATGAGTTTGAACAATTATCCCTCCGAATATGTCAATTCTTCCAACTACAGTACCTGTGACAAGGAGTTTTATTATGAAACAAAAACAAACGTGAAATGAATTTTCAATCTAGAATGTCATTTTTTTGATTTTAGAATAATTGACCAATATCAATTGAAAACCGTCCCACTTGCAGTATTTACGTCTAAATTAGAGGGTCCATTTGAACACAGGCTCCAAAATTTGAACGTCTGAAACTTGATAAGCTCATAGAATTGGGTCTAAAGTCAAAAATGAGACATGAACCAATAGGATGTAACTTTTAGAGCAACATAAATCACTCTTCATTAACATTATGCACTGTTTGAACTGAGAAAGAAAATCGCTCTACTGGCTGGAATTTGTCAAACGCTGGCAGATCATCTTTGCAGCTACGGACAGCGTGCTAGGCTTTTGCTGGGGTGTAGAATTAAAAAGAACTATACTGAAAAGAATTTGCAAAAAAATGTCAAAAAAGTTTACTTTTTCATGAATTCATGGGAAAAAAATATTTTCCCTATTCGATGAAGACACAGGTATAAATAATCTCTGCATGAAATAAGAGAAACATCTCTTGCCCTTTACCTGTTCACTTGTTTACAGCATGGATTTTAGAGCAGGCAAAAAGAAATTGCTTTTAAAAAAATTAGACGCTATTTTCTGTTATTGTCCATTTATTTATTGCGATAGTTTTATAGTGAACCAAGGAATAAACAAATTTGTATTTTTTCCTTCAAAGGTCAGAGAGACCTCATTATTATGAATCAATATCAGAAATGAGTCCATATTGAAAACCCTGGAAAATAAATATGCTCACTATTGCTAGCCCAGACTAGAGTACTGTTATATGAATGGCAGCCCAATGAAAACAAAATTCAATAGTTAAGTAGAAATCTTCTCCAGGTTAGTGAGCTGACGAATTGTTCCTCACCTACAACAGAAAAAGAAGGACACTCTCATTCCAGCAAGTACGGAGTATTTGGGCTTTTAGTGTCACCTGTAGTGAACCAGGGAAGTACACAACAATCCTTTCTTTGTAACAGGAAGCAAGAGGCAAATCATAACCAAATGAAAAAAATGACGACTGGGCTGTCATTGGTCTTAACAAACATATCAAATAAAGCCACGTTAAGGATGCTCTGGTTTTGATTTCAGCAGTTAGGCGTAGGAGAGGAGATGCTCCCTGTTTTATTACTAATACAGGTGGTGCTAAAATGCACTGAAATAACCAAATTACACAGTCACTGCCAGCCTCCTAATTCTACCTTAGCCATCCTTCTTAAGGACAGTCTTTAAATTTGATTAGGTGTTATACCATTGATGGACAGAGGAGCTGATAGTGAGTTAAACCAAAAATAACATTTCTCAAATTCATCTTTTATATTCAGATATTGAAATATAAATTTTGGTCCATAATTCCCCAGTAATCAACTAAATATTAGTCAATCAACCTGGCAACACCAGCATGAAAACAGAATAAAAGCCCCACAATATATCAAAAATGGCTTTACCCTTCACTTTTTTCAAAATAACAATGCTTTATGTGCATCTTGTTCACTGTAAAATGCATACATACTGTAAAAGAACAATTGCTAGTTTTCCTTATTCTTAGTATGATACAGGTAGCTGAGATATTATATCAATTATCTTAAATACACTAACAAGTAACTTAAAAGCCTACACCAAAGAATACTATCTCCAAATTTATGAAAGTCTTAAGCTATACTTTCCATAGTATGTGTAAATGTAGATGCATGTGCTCTCAATTTACTTGCATACACTTACGTTTTAGCCTTGAATCATTCAAAATGTGTATATGCTTACAGATGAGATCTACAATCTACAAAAAGGAATGCTCTGTCAAGTCTGTCAATCAGATAACTGAGTGTGCACAGCTCAAGAGCTAGATAAGTTCAAGTCAATACAGTAAGTACAGTAAAAATGAATCTTAAATGTATGTTAGATTATGCTACCATGTTACATAAACACTTCATGTTAATACCCATGACTGACCAACACCAAATAGTTCAAACTTCTTTATAAATATTAAAGTGAACAATGTTAAAACTGGAATTCTGCACTAAGACTACATAAGGGACACACTACTGTACTCATTCTCAAATGGAGACCTACAACTGAACTGTCAGGGAGGACAGAGTGAACATGTAGCTAAAATGTTGATGCCAATAATAATTATCTAATCTTTTTTTGGTATCTTCAAAGCAAACCAGTCTATTTCCAATAATTTAAAACAACCACAGGCAGCCATTTTTGTTTGCTTGCTCAGGATACATTTAGGCAAACTGGAATGGAAAGGTTAATGATCCCCTTAACTTAACTGATCTTTATGCACGATTTAATCCTACAAAAACCCAATTATGTTTTCCATTTCTAGTCATCATAATGAACAGAACGAGCAATGGTACTTAGTAGCTTTTTATAGCACACACAGTAAACACTCAAGTTCAAGTTATCTTCAAGGATGTTTACTGTATATGCTCTGTGTAGCAACAATAGATACTCCAGCACAACAGTGTAAAATCTTACCTGAAGAAAACACCAATTTCCAAATGTGGACATCTAAGCACTCAAAGCAGACTGATGGAATACTCTCCAAAGGCCTGGATGAGCACAGCTCCAAGAACACTCAAGTAGTTCAACACAGTCCAGGGCAAAGCAGCTCACTTGATTGGTGCTCCATTCACCACCTTAAACATTGACTCCCTCCAGCGCCAGAACACCATGGCTGCTGTATATCATCCATAAGATGCACGACAGCAACTCACCAAGGCCTCTTTCAACAGCAATTCCCAAACCCATGATCTCTACCACTTGGAAAGACAAAGGCAGCAGGTGCATGGGAACACCACCACCCCAAGTTCCCGTCCAAGTCACATACAATTCTGACTTCAAATAGTGACAATGAAGGAACGACGCTACAAGTTAAAATCTGAAACTTCCTATCTAACAGCACTGTGGGAGTACCTTCACCACAAGAATTCCAGCTGTTCAAGGTGGCGGCTCACCACTACCTTCCCCACATTCCATGAATAAATACAGAAATTACTGCATAGCTAAACCAAAATCCTATAGGGTTCTCAAAAAACAACCCACTTTTGATAAAGCTATATGACAAAGAATTTCAGGATTTTTTTTGTGATATATTCTGCTGTGTAGGCAGAAGAGTGCCACTCATAATAACAGGATTTCTCACTAGCTCTTTGGTATGGTTCTTGATACCAAAACTTCATGCAAGAAAGACTGAATGCTGGTGTTCACTAGTGTCAATGTTCAGAAATAAAGCTTTGAAGAATGATGATAGTTTCCATTTAGTTAAGACGCGAGAAGCTTGAATAGTGGAAGACACAGTAAATTAGAACTTTACTGTCTTACCTACCATGATCAGCTGCTTAAAGATGTCTTCCTAAGTTAGATGGTGGTTCTTTACTAAGGAATTTTCTCCAGTGACATTTGGGAAGAGTTGGAATAAAACATTTTTTAAAAGGCTGCAAGCTATAAAAGCAACACATATTTTGTAGTGTTCGATCCTGTAGATACTCAATAAATGAAAGAAAAATAGGTTTGCTCAGAAAATTTGCTCTGCAATAACGATAGTTTTCATTTACGAAGAGCTATACTGAAGAAGCATTAATATTTTGCTGCTGAAATGCAGTGTTTGGCTGCAGTAACCATTTCTGGGATTATACTTTGAAATAATGAGCACAGTTACTCACTAATCATAGTTCAACAAGTTTTTTCAAAAAAAGAGGGTCAGTATACCCCTTTACTATTGATAATGATAATCCCATACAAAGCTTGGAATTGCTGTTTTACTGTAGCTTAAAAAAGGCTTTTTTTGAGATTTCGGTTTACACCTTTAAATTAGCAACAACGTTCTCCGCACCCAGGCATATTCACAGCTTTCTTGATTAGTCTCATCCTTATCCATCTTATGATTAATGTTTCAAAATAACGTACTCTAAACTGGTTGAGGATTATATTAGTGTCAAGGTCATTTTGGGTGTAATGAAAAATTATTTGGCATTAAAAACTGTACATCTGTCAAGTTTTAATAAATTATAACTTGGGAGTAATTTCTGTTTTACCTGAATGGGTACTGAACAAAGTTGTCCATTACTTAAGGCAGATATGAGTGTTCAATACAGAATGTTAATAAGTTATCACTCACCAATGACCCATGCTCCTGTTCTATCATTCTGCAGCAAAATCTATGCCTCCCCACTCTCTCCCATCTGCATATAAGCCTCCTTATTCCTTCCATGTCCAGGTCCAGGACTTTCCAATATCTATAAGGCCCGTCCCAAATACCATGCCATGACATCCATACCTTGGCCTGATCCCACTTACGCCCAACCCCAGGTGCCACCTTATTCCCTTCAAATTTTGTATACATCCACCCGATCTGCCTGCACCTCCCATCCCCACTTTGAATCTCCCTCAACTATCCTTGGAGAATCAACATGTGCTCCAGGGCTCCAAACCACATGGTGACAAGAACATGTCAGTGGCATTCCAAGTGAGAGGAGGAGAACGAGAGATATACAAAATAAGAAGCCTGCCAGATTATAAATCTGGCACATGGAAAGAAACCTTGAGCCATACAAAATAAATAGAAAGAACTCTTTACAGATGCCTTCTTACATCAGCATTATGGATGGAAACTCTTAGCCAATGAAGTTGCATTGAGAACTGTTAAAAGAACTCTCTTGATTTAATTAATCGCTTGATTTAATTAAGATAATTCCTTAAGAATTTTAATATCCTCTGTAGCTTTTGAAATAAGTGGGTACTTTATTGCCTCTAAAATACAAACACACTTTCTCAAAGACATTCTTTTTTAATGTTGCATTCAACATATTCCTCCTGTGGCCACCTCTCATTCTCCAATCACTCCCTTCAGACAAGAACAAAAATGAACACAGTGGTAGGCTAATACAAAATTACAATCAAATAAAAAAATAATAAAATCACACAGGTGACAACCAGCAATAGTCCATTACTGCCCAAGATGTGAGTTTGGTTCACTCAAGATAGAATGATATAATATTTTGAATATAGAACTGTTATGGAGTCATTAGCAGCAGCCTGCAGAGATGGGTCTAACTGCAATCTAAGACCAAAGAAAACTAATCCCCTTAGGGTTATGCCTCCACACCCAAGACACAACTCTACTGAGTGCATCTTGTTCTGCATCATATTATCAAAGAACATGTTAGACCCTATGAAGTCCTAGTGAAAGGCAAACATACCATGCCCAATAAAGCCCCAAATTTAACTCCAACTCAGCAGGATATGTATAGGCCAGCAGAATTTATGCTATCAGCAAAGTCATGCAACCCAATCCTCATTATATATCCCTTCCCACAGACAGACATTATACCTGTCAGAAATTTGCAATTCCAATTGGATATTGTGTAAGCTACCTCAGCTATCTTCTAGTAGTGCACCATTTTCAACATTGGGTGGGCCCCTCACCCCTTCGAAGATGAATCAACAGAAGTGGACCATTTAGCTCTTCGAGCCTGTCCTAGCATTTATGAGATCATGGCTCATCTGCAACCTAAGACATTTGCTCCATGTTCCTTAACACCGTTGGTTAACAAAACAAAATCAACCTCAGATTTAAAATTAACAATTGATCTAGCATTAATTGCATTTGCAGAAGAGTGTTCCAAACTTCCACCACCCCTTATGTGTAGAAATGTTTCCTAAATTCACCCCTGAAAGGTTTGCCACTAATTATGAGACTTGCCCCCTGGTCCTAGACTCCCCGGCCAGCATAAATAATTTCTCTCCATTCAACCCTATATGTTTCCCTTAATATCATGAAAACTTTGATCAAATCAGCCCAAGCCTTCTAAATTTCAGGGCAATTTAACCCTAGTTTGTGCAATCTCTCATAATTTAGCCCTTGGAGTCTAGGTATCATTCTGGTAAATCTACGCTGCACTCCCTCCAAGGTCAATATATTCTTCCCAAGGTGTGGTGCTCGGAACTGCTCACAGTACTCCATGTGTGGTCCAATCAGGGCTTTGTGTAGTTGTTACATAACATTTGCCTCTTTGTATTCTAGTCTTGTACAGATAGATGAAGGCCAGTATTCCATTAGCCTTTTTGATTATTTTTCTACCTGCTTATGACAGTTTAATGATCCATATGACTGGATACCTTTTGTTGTTCTTTACCTCCACAGTTTCTAGCTTTTCACCATTTCAAATGTACTCTCGGAATCACAGAATCTCACAGTGCAGAAGAGGCCCTTCGGCCCATCGAGTCTGAACCGACACGTGAGAAACGTCTGACCTACCTACCTAATCCCATTTACCAGCACTTGGCCCATAGCCTTGAATGTTGTGACATGCCAAGTGCTCATCCAGGTACTTTTTAAATGATGTGAGGCAACCTGCCTCCACCACCCTCCCAGGCAGTGCATTCCAGACCATCACTACCCTCTGGGTAAAAAACTTTTTCCTCACATCCCCCCTAAACCTCCTGCCCCTCATCTTGAACTTATGTCCCCTTGTGACTGACCCTTCAACTAAGGGGAACAGCTGCTCCCTATCCACCCTGTCCATGCCCCTCATTATCTTGTACACCTCGATCAGATCGCCCCTCAGTCTTCTCTGTTTCAACGAAAACAACCCAAGTCTATCCAACCTCTCTTCATAACTTAAATGTTTCATCCCAGGCAACATCCTGGTGAATCTCCTCTGCACCCCCTCCAGTGCAATCACATCCTTCCTATAATGTGGCGACCAGAACTGCACACAGTACTCCAGCTGTGACCTCACCAAGGTTCTATACAACTCCAACATGACCTCCCTACTTTTGTAACCTATGCCTCGATTGATAAAGGCAAGTGTCCCAAATGCCTTTTTCACCACTCCATTAACATGCCCCTGCGCCTTCAGAGATCTATGGACACACACGCCAAGGTCCCTTTGTTCCTCAGAACTTCCTAGTGTCATGCCATTCATTGAATACTTCCTTGTCAAATTACTCCTTCTAAAGTGTATCACCTCACACTTTTCAGGGTTAAATTCCACCTGCCACTTATCTGCCCATTTGACCATCCCATCTATATCTTCCTGTAGCACAAGACACTCAACCTCACTGTTAACCACCCGGTCAATCTTTGTGTCATCCGCAAACTTACTAATCCTATCCCCCACATAGTCATCTATGTTGTTTATATAAATGACAAATAATAGGGGACCCAGCACAGATCCCTGTGGTACGCCACTGGACACTGGCTTCCAGTCACTAAAGCATCCCTTTGTCATCACCCTCTATCTCCTACAACTAAGCCAATTTTGAATCCACCTTATCAAATTACCCTGTATCCCATGTGCATTTGCCTTCTTTATAAGTCTCCCGTGTGGGAACCTTGTCAAAGGCTTTGCTGAAATGCATATAAACTACATCAACTGCACTACCCTCATCTACACACCTGGTCACCTCCTCAAAAAATTAAATCAAATTTGTTAGGCATGACCTCCCTCTGACAAAGCCATGCTGACTATGCCTGATCAAACCTTGCCTCTCCAAGTGGAGATAGATTCTCTCCTTCAGAATTTTCTCCAATTATTTCCCGACCACTGATGTGAGACTCACTGGCCTGTAGTTCCCTGGCTTATCTCTACAACCCTTCTTAAATAGCGGAACCATATTAGCTGTTCTCCAATCCTCTGGCACCTCCCCCGTGGCCAGAGAGGAATTAAAAATTCGGGTCAGAGCCCCTGCGATCTCCTGCCTTGCCTCCCTCAGCAGTCTGGGACACAAATCATCCGGACCTGGAGATCTGTCCACTTTTAAGCCTGCCAACACCTCCAGTTCTTTGTCACTCCCTATATCAATTTGCTTAAGAACCTCGCAGTCTCTCTCCCCGAGTTCGATACCTTCATCCTCATTCTCTAGGGTGAAGACGGATGTGAAGTATTCATTCAACACTCTAACGATGTCATCTGGCTCCACCCATAGATTGCCCCCTTGGTCCCTTATGGGCCTTACTCTTTCCCTGGTTATCCTCTTCCCATTGATATACTTATAGAATATCTAGGGATTTTCCCTACTTATACCAGCCAGTGCTTTCTCATATCCCCTCTTTGCTCTCCTAATTGCTTTCTTAAGCTCCACCCTGCACTTTCTGTACTCCACTAATGCCTCCACTGATTTGCTTCCCTTGTACCTGCTAAAAGCCTCTCTTTTCCTTTTCATCGTAATCTGAATATCTCTGGTCATCCATGGTTCTCTGGGCTTGTTACTCCTTCCTATCACCCTGGAGGGAACATGTTCTATCCTTTCAGGTCCAAAGTAGATAGCCTCACATTTGCCTATATTGCAATCCATTTGGCAGTTTTGTCCATTCACTTGATCTACCTTTGTAATTTTATGCTCCTGTCTACACCTCTTACAATGTCACATAACTTGGTGCCATAAGCAAACTTGGATATGTGGTTTCCTATCCCATTATCTATCATTAATAAATACAATATAGAGTTGGGGCCCCAACACAGATCCTTGCAGGACAGCACTAGTCACATCCTGCCAATTAGTATATCTGCCATAATCCCTACCCTGTCTCCTGCCACTCAGCCAATTTCTTAACAAATTGGGTAATTCAGTGGGTTCGAACACTTACCTTTCACTTCTGAGAGCTGTGTTTGAATCCATAGCAGCCTGATGGGCTTAAAATTTCCTTTTCTAGCTGCAATGGTTTGACCTGAAGTGATTTTGAACAATTTCAACTAAGTTCAGCTGCCCACAGTACAAATCTCTGCCTAATTTGACAGTTTCAATCTCAAGTGTCAAATTGGTACAGGAGAGTGTAATCTTCTGAAATTACCACATCACACATTCTTTAACAGAGTATGTAATCTCTGTCATACCTACCCTGGAAGTATTTGACACAAATATTGGGTTACCAAATTGAAAATGCTCCATTTATCTGATGGCATCCCTTATAATTCACAAAACAGAATCCAAACAAAATTAGTTCAAAATATCATACTTCATGTAAATGTTTTTGAAGATACAAAATGCTAATAAGAAAATGAAACATTTTTTCTGCTCTCCAAGGTGATAAGGAGGGGCTGCTGCGTGTGCTAGAGAATTAAACTTTTAGCTATCTACTGCTCCCAGATCTGGTCATACAGCCAGATGTACAGTAAACATTTGTACTCTACCCACTGGCTAACTAATGTCTGGGAGGATATGGAGGGGATATGTCACCTATTATCACATTCCTTAGATAATATCACCACCTTCAACACCTCTTTGTCCTTTTGTCTATGACATCTTTTGGTTATCTCCACCTATCACTGGCCCTCTATCCAGCTCTACCTGTCCCCACCACCCCCCTCCCCCTAAACCAGTTTATATTTCACTTCTTTTCTATTTTTCCTTAGTTCTGTTGAAGAGTCATACGGACTCAAAACGTTAATTGTGCTCCTCTCCGCAGATGCTGTCAGACCTGCTGAGTTTTTCCAGGTATTTTTGTTTTTGTTTTGGATTTCCAGCATCCACAGTTTTTTGCTTTTATCAATGTCTGGGAGGGCCTCTTACTGTACCCATGTGGCAGTTTCCTTTTCCCACACCAGTCAACCTTATGGCCCTTTAGAGATGACCAATTTATTTCCATTTTACGTGTAATCCTAGGCTTTCTTTGTGCTATGCCCTTTCCCTCATGATGAGACCAAAATTCATTTAGTTCAGGACCCTTGTAGTCAGTCTAGACTTAAAGCCGATATACAAAGGTAAAAGGACAACCTGCTAACAATGTTAGTCACTATTATAAAATGAAGTAACCTAAACACTTCCTACAGTTTCAAAAAAAGAATACTACAGAAATTATTTTGGAGTCTCTCCATGGCCACAATCCATTATTTTACTTTCTGATAATGTAACAGACATTTTAGTATCTAATCTCCTTGTACTCCCCATATCACCCCATTAAAGAATTGCCTTGGTCCTGGTCGTTAATAACTGGGAATTAGCAAAATGTCTTAAAATATTCCTTGCCATACAATAGGTTGTAAATGATTTTTAATTACAATGTATTACTTCATTGTGTTGCAGTCTACAAAAGAGTTAAATCACCAATAAGCAACTGTAGCCAAAGGGTGTAATAAAACAAACTGCAACTTTATGGTTAGAAGTGCTTAAATGCGTGCCCTTGGGGTTACATACGTGATCACTGCCGCGCAAAAATAACCTCTCCTAACTCCAGTTAGCCATTTACAAACCATCCTCAGCCAGTTAATATAACCCTGGGCTATATTTTAAGCGCCCAAAAGTAATAAAACTGCGTGAGTGATGTCGGTCACATCTTTCCTGAGAAATTAACACGAGCGCATCTTGACAAGGCAAATTTCAGTTGTACATTTCACCATTTCTCAAACAATATGAAATACTGCCCGGATTGGAGACGTGAACTGGAAGACAACACTTTAGAAACACCTCTGTATATTTTTTTAAAATAAGCTTGATGTTGGCCTTAATACGGGGCTATTTGGATTCGGTCTATCTGGCACGACCAAAGAGGGATCGGACAAGAAGCATTTTAATTATAATGCAATTATCGACCCGTAGAACAACACACCATGCACACCACTGATTTCAATCACTACAAGATCATCCTCTCTAACCTCCTTTTGGAGAACAGCAACAGGGAACATAATCAGCTTCCCTGGATAATGAAAATCGCCCATCTGGTAAGACATTCTTTTAAAAATGACGTTTCTCCAAATATTACTTTCCCCCTGTCTGACGGGAACAAAGAAATTGCGATTTAAATTGTCCGCTAACTTCTAAATTTTAAAAAAATTTAATAAATAGCAATGTCAAATCCAACTGTTAGATAGAGGCGGTACAGGCATGTGGGTAACTAAGAGGCGATGTTTCTGAAGGCAATACACTGCCGGCATGACCCAGAGGCACCGCCGACCAACAGCCTGTATTTGGAATGACAGAAGCTGGACAGTTCCTTACAAGGGGTGAAACAATGCTCAAAGAAGTGGGGAAAGACGGTCAGATCCGCAGCGACACGTGGGTTAAAAACACTGTTTAAATATCACCATTGCCGCTTCATTGTCTTCATCCCAGGTCGATAGAAGGCATTTACATACAAGTCTTCATATTCCTGCCCCCTTTTTCTGGTTATCGCTAACGGGGCATGTACGGTGATTCCGGTTAAAAAAAACAAGCTTCATTATTCATTCAATTCCGCTCTGCAAAAATCCATCTCAAACAAACCAGATTGAAGGACTGTCCCTTACTATCCAAACGAATAAAATCGTGTTGAGATGTTAAAACAAGCGCGCCTATATGTTTATTGAGCCTCGCATTTTCCTCTTTTTAACAGCGTCCTTGGTAACCCGCTCTCTCCTGTCTCCCCCTCTCTCTCTCTCTCTCTCACACACACACCTTTCTGAAGGTGCAGTACTGGGTTACTTTATTTCGAAAGCTGCTGCTGAAGCATCATGTGTAGGGTGCCCGAAAACGGGTACACCTCCCTGCACGAAATCAATACAATGGGAGCCCCCAAAAGTAGTGGTCAAAGCGTGCTAAAAATCATCACCCACCCATGAATACATCATTATCTACTTGCTTTGGTTCTGTTGTGATTAGTGGCTGTACGGTAATCGGTCAATAAAACCGCAGAAGTGTTGGCGTATCAGTCCACCACCGCCTAAGAAGATTAACAAAGCTAAATGCTCAGCTACATACTACATAACGCAATGCACTGACAGCCCGGTTTCCAAAAAAAAAAGGATTAGGCTATATTACTGCATTTGGACAGTATGATTTACAATATGAGAGACACCGGACATGCCCCAAAACTGCAAATAACTAGGGCAGCAGCTGGTAAGGTAACGCCTATTGTACTCAGACAACAGATGGGGCAAGCTCGGCGCTCGCATTAGATGCTACAGCGCATCAATTCCTTCTACAAAACATTAGCAAATAACACATTAAAACATTTTCCCACTTCCTCTCAGAAAGAAACCGCACCGCCCTCCCCACCCCACCCCCAAGAAAATATGACAGAAATAATTGCATTGGGCTCCTGAAAAAAAATGATCGAAATCTTAGCTGAAATAACATGTTACATCACAATTCTATTTTTAAAACCCCAATCTGATTACTCTTAATCAACATTGTTCAAAAGAAATCACAGAAAGGGATATCCCCAGACTCCAGTTCCTACAAACTACATGCAAGGCTGCTGGCACCACAGATGCACTCATACCGCTCACCAACACTTCTAGCAGAGAATAAAACTGTTATATATTATTCTATATAAAAAAACACAGCAATTCCAAAAATAAATGCGTTTAACATGTTACAAAGAACATTCAAACTATGCAAGACTTCACTGCAGTAGAAGATGGATTACAAGATATTCCATTAGCTTGATACCAATAATAAGTGAAACAGCTATTGATAGTCACTACTGTATGTCATTAAAATCTGCGCAAACCTGTCTGTCCCTTTCCAAGCGTTTTTTCCAGTCGATATGGTCCCACATATTGAGCATGTTGGGCTCCCCCGATTTCTTTACCCGTTGACATTTTGACCGGGTTGTTTTTTTAAAAAATTAAAAACCCTTGCAGATTCCACTAACTGGTAGGTTTTTATTTAAATTTTCTTTTAATTTGTAAAAAAAAATTCTTGCAAAAAATAAAATAAATGAAAAAGGCTATGATCCATACACCATTGTGCTGCCACTCGCCAGTTCTACACCATGAAACAGTAAGATACGATGTTATACGCTGAAGCAACCTAAAGTGCTAGCGGAAGCGCCTTGACGCGAGGTGATTGACACCACAACGACCCACACGCTGCTATGGAGAGACTGTCAGAACCACCGCAGCAATCACCAGCCCTAACACAATATAAAGAGGAACTTGAGGAGGAATCACTTTCTTTTTTAAATGAAGGATTAAAAAAAAGTTCCTGGGAAAAAAAATACTCGAGAGTCTTAACTTAAACTTCTCTGAAAATAATAATACATACGAATTTTCCTAGTGCAATTGGGAAAACTACAAAGCCCATCGTGCAGTGCTTCTACAGGGCACCTGTTCAGGGCTTGCTGCAATTTCTAGCTATTAATTTAAAATTTCCGCTCTCAGGGGGTGGGGCAGCTCATTCACTTTACACAAAAAAAACCCCACAATGTATTTCAGCAATAACCTGCCTATTTCTGATGGTTCTGTAGTTTAGATGTTTGTCATTTCGGGCTTCATGCTGTGGGGATGCTGTACCGAAGGGCGAGGATCGCTCTTACAGAGCCGCACCCTCTGCTAGTGGACGCGCAGGCGCGCCCTCTTTCTCCTGGGTATCAGGTGCACCGCGTGTAGCTTAGGGTGCTTTTTTTAAAAAAGAAACTGAGTGGATAGAAATTATTTATCTACTTATTATATACGATAACGGGCTGTCGTAATATACCTTTCTAGTGAATATAAATAGAAACACTCCTGCTCTTAAAGGAACAGTGATTTTGTTAGTCTCTTAAAGCAAGGATCAATTGTTCACATGCCCTTTCATAGGAACAAGAGTAACCTATAGATAGCCCAGCTTGTGTCACCATCCAATTAGATTTTGGTTGCTCTGTATCTCAACTGCATTTTCCTGCCTTTGTTCCATGTCCTTTGATACCCAAGCTCAACAAAAAAAATACTATTGAACTCCATCTTGAAAATTTCAGTTCCTTTAACATCCGTAGTCTTTTGCAGGCTTTTCACCATCCCTATCCACCCTGGAAAAAGTGGTCCCCGTTGAGAAGTGGCAGAGTCGGATTGTCAATCCAGTCCTAATTTTCTGTACCACACAGTGCCCCCTTTTATAGCACTAGTTGCGGTATTCTGGTATGTAAAGAGTTGAAGTGTCCCAAAGCTTCTTTGAAAAGCTATGGAAAGAAGGTAAGTGTGTAAGGGGGTAGGATGGGTGAGGGGTAGGGTGCGTAAGGGTTAGAGTGGGTGAGGTAAGTGGGTAAGAGGGTAATGTGGGTGAGGTAAGTGTGTAAGGGACTATTGTGTGTGAGGGGTAGGGTGGATAAGGCGTAGAGTTCATGAGTTAAGTGGCTAAGGGGGACAGTTGAATGGGTGGTAGATGGGTAGTCTGGCAGGAGGGTGGGGTGGAAGGGGAGCAACTGGGTAGGGCATGGTGGGTGAGTAAGATGGCAGATGAGTGGGGTGCTAGGTGGGCTGGCAGTTGGATAGGGTGGCAGGTAGGTAGGGTGCTAGGTAGAAAGGATGTCAGGTGGGTAGGGCGGCATCTGGGTAGTGTGGTAGGTGGGTAGGCAGGCTGTTGGATAGAGTGGCAGGTAGATAGGGTGGCGAGTGGGTAGGGTGGTAGGTGGGTAGGGTGGCAGTTGGCTGAGATGTTAGAGTGGCAGGTAGGTAGGTAGCAGGTGGGAAGGGTGGCAGAGTAGGTAGAATGGCAGCTGGGTAGAGTGGCAGGTGGGGAGCTGGTAGGTGGGTGAGATGTTAAGGTCATAGGTAGGTAGGGTGGCAGATGGTTGAGTGGGTAGGTGGGTTGGGCATAGTCTGGTCAGGAGGAGTTGTCAGGTAGATGCTAGTCTGGTCAGGTTGGGGGGAATCCGGTGGTGGGGGCTAGTCAGGTTAGATTGGCAGGGAGTTGGAGGATCGGTAGGGGTCACGGTGGGAAGTCAGGTGGCGAGGATGGTTCAAGTCAGGTCGAGGGTAGTCGGGTCTTGAGGAGGGTTAGTCAGGTAGTGGGGGCTGCTCAGGTTGGGTTGAGGAGGATTAAGAGTGTCATGGGATGGTCAGGGGTTAAGTGGGTAGTCAAGGGGGGAGTTGGGGGGTCAGTGTGAAGTGTTTGGGGTCAGTTGTTTAGTTACCCAGGAGTTAGAGTAGGATTTTTCTGTCTAACATTTCACGGGTAACTATTCAGTTAAGTCCCACAGAATTGTCCAAAGCCTTCAACTTTAACTCAAAGTTGGAGACCTTCTCAGAGGGTCCCAGGAACCAGGGGAACTTCGCAGGCAATTCCCATGGAGTCAATGCATTGGGACTTCCGAGGGGTCCCATAGCGCACCTTCCGAGATATGTCCAGTCTCCAATGATCCGGAGCCCGGAGGATCTGGGTCAGCTTCCTGCTTTCCCTCCTAAATGGCCTAGCTCTAATTTTAAAACAGTGGCAAATTCTTCTGGATTCCCCACCTGAGGAATTAGTCGAGTGAACCTTCTCTGAACTGCTTCTAACACATTTAATTTATTTGAATCCCTTCATCATTTTAAAAACCTTCATTAGATCACCCTGCAACTTCCTAAACTTAAGGGAATAAAAATTAAATTTACACACACTGTCATCATAATTTAACCCTTTAAGCTCTGGTATCATGCTGGTGAATCTACACCATACTGTTTCTAAAGTCAATATGTATTTCTTGAATCATACCTTACAGATCATGTCCCAGACACTACCATCACCATCCTTGGGTATGTCCTGTCCGACCGGTAGGACAGACCCAGTAGAGGTGACGGCACAGTGGTGTACAGTCAGGAGGGAGCTGCCCTGGGAATCCTCAACATCGACTCCGGACCCCATGAAGTCTCATGGCATCAAGTCAAACATAGACAAGGAAACCTTCTGCTGACTACCATGTACTGTCCTTCCTCAGCTAATGAATCAGCACTCCTCCATGTTGAAACATCAAGAGTGGCAAGGGTGCAGAATGTACTCTGGGTGGAGGACTTCAATGTCCATCACCAAGAGTGGCTCGGTAGCACCACCACAGGCTGAGCTGGCTGAGGACATTGCTGCTAAACTGGGTCTATGGTAGGTGGTGAGGGAAGCAACAAGAAGAAAAAACATATGACCTCATCCTCACCAACCTGCCTGCCACAGATGCATCTGTCCATGACAGTATCAGTAGGAATGACCACCACACAGTCCTTGTGAGACGAAGTCCCGCCTTCACATTGAAGATACCCTCCATTATGTTGTGTGGCACTACCACCATGCTAAATGGGATAGATCTAGCAACTCAAGACTGGGCATCCATGAGGCACTGTGAGCCATCAGCAGCAGCAGAATTGTACTCGAACGCAATCTGTAACCTCACTCACTTAGAATGTGTACATGCCTTTGTAACTTCCTGCTCTCATCAACACAACTTACTGTGTCCCCTCATAGTTATCTGAACATTGAATATACATGTTCCTATTGCTTCATCTAGCTCATCAGTATATAAGGTGAAAAGCCAGGCTCTGTTCTCGTGGTGCCTGAGTCATGGAATTTGTCACGTAACTTGAGATGATTAGTCAGGTATTGCTTTGCATTTTCTCTCCTCGGGTGTGATTTGCTAAACATCTGTAGCTCTTGGAAAATTAGCATAAATTCACTTGTTATTTTCTATATATAAATAAAACATTGACACTGTTAATAATAACTTGTTGCCAAGTCTACTGTTTAAAGAGGTAAGACACATTGTGCCAGTGGTGGTAGTGATTATTTAAAGCAACTTTCACTATTTTAGTAGACATCCCGGTAGCCGGCACAGGTTTTAAAGAAACACAAGAACAGAAGCAAGAGCACAATGGCATTGGAAGGTGCACTACTACCACCCTGAGCTCTCAAAGCTGGCAACGCAAATGTTGTGGGCAAACCGCAAAGACCAGAGCAAACCTGGAAGCATTATTCCTCGACAATGAAGCTCAGCCACAAGCTTAAACTGGTGGAAAGAAAGACTTGCATTTAGATAGAGCTTTTCACAACCACCAGAATCTCAAAGCACTTTACAGCCAAAGAAGTACTTTTTATTGTTTGTACACACATAGTAGTGAATTTGCACTCAGCAAACTCCCACAAACAGGAATGTGATAATGAGCAGATAATCTGTTTTTTTAATGTTGATTGAGGGACAAGTATTGACCAGAACTCTGGGGATAACTCCCCTGCTTTTCTTTGAAATAGTGTTATAGGATCTCTTACATCCATCCGAGCAGGCAGAAGGGACCACAATTTAACATCTCATCCTAAAGACAGCACCTCCAACAGTGCAATGCTTCCTTAGTGCTGTGCTGGAGTGTCAGCTTTGATTTGTGTGCTCAAGCGTGGAGTGGGACTTGAATCCGGAACCTTATGATTCCGGCTGTGCTACCAAATGAGCCATGGAGGACACTAGCTAACAACACATCTCACAGTAGCGGGAAAGAAGAGCATGAGGTCTACTTCATGTGGTCACAGCGGACCAACGATGGAGACAGAGACCAAGATAGAGCCACTGTTGGGAAATTGCTCAGTACCACCAGCTGTGTAAGAATGTTCCTTTTGAGATCTTCTGAAATGCAGGACCACCTCGGCCCTTTGAACTGTCCAGTCTGCAACGAAAGAAACAATAACTACATTAGCTGAAATGCCTGCTGGTCAAATATCAAACACTGATAACATATGATAACATAAGTAGCAAACACTTGTAGATCCTGGAAAATGATCAAAGTTTACTTGTTATTTTATATCTGTTTATAAAACACTGATACTTTTTATAACAAACCGTGGCTATGTCCACGACTTAAAGAGTTATTGATGCAATCCCCGGATAGATTCCTGAGGAACACCATTTCTCACATCCATTTCAATTACACATTTACTGACAATCTCATATTTGGATTTTTTTCTGATAATGGTTTTGCTTGCTTGTTTAGTAAATACCAGATAAAGTTTAGAAATATACTTAGTTTTGAAAAATAAAAACTAAAAAAAAATCAATTTTAAGTAACTGATTTTAGTTTCTGTATTTGCTTCAAACAATCTAGAGTCATTGGTTACTAAATTATGCAGTCCCTAAAGTTACTTTTGGGATTAATTTTACAAGCACACCACTGAATCCGTGTTCTTTTATTCTTTCATGGGGTGTGACCAATGTTGGCAAGACCAGCATTTGTTGCCCATCACTAATTGCCCTTGAGAAGGTGGTGGTGAGCTGCCTCTTGAATCGCTGAATTACTGCAGAACAAGTGGTATAGTTACATCCAGAGTACTGTTAGGAAGGTAGTTCCAGGTTTTTGACCTAATAAAGAACATTGATACAGTTCCCAGTCAGGATGGTGTGTGGCTTGGAGAGGAACTTACAGATGGCGGTGTTCCCATG
This sequence comes from Cetorhinus maximus, assembly GCF_964194155.1. NCBI lineage: Eukaryota > Metazoa > Chordata > Chondrichthyes > Lamniformes > Cetorhinidae > Cetorhinus > Cetorhinus maximus. The sequence goes on from NC_135887.1 coordinate 96,581,857, forward strand.
CGACTGCTGCCCTTGATTTTCTAGGTAATAGGGGTTGTGGGTTTAGAAGGTGCTGTCAAAGGAGTTTTGGTGACTTGTTGAAGTGCATCTTATAGATGCTACACCCTGCTGCCACTGTGCACCAGAGGTGGAGGGAGTGAACATTTAAGGTGGTGGATGTGGTACCAATCAAGCGGGCTGTTTTGTCCTGAGTTTCGAGCTTCTTGAGTGCTGTAGGAGCTGCACTCATCCAGGCAAGTGATAGGTATTCCATCACAATCCTAACTTGTGCCTTGTAGATGGTGGTCAGGCTTTGGGGTGGTCAGTAGGTGAGCTATTGCCATAAAATTTCCAGTCTTCGACCTGCTGTTATAGCCACAGTATTTATATGTCTGGTCCAGTTCAGTTTCTGATCAATTGTAATCCCCAGCATTTTGATGTTGGGGGATTCAGAGATGGTAATGCCATTGAATGTCAAGGGGAGATGGTTAGAGTCTCTTTTACTGAAGATGGTCATTATTGCTGAATGGGCCATGACATCATTAAGGCTCTAGTATTAAAGACTTGTGCTCCAGAACTAGCTGTGCCCTTAGCCAAACTGTTCAGTACAGCTACAACACTGGCATCTACCCAACAATGTGGAAAATTGCCCATGTATGTCACGTCCACAAAAAGCAGGACAAATCCAATTCAATCAATTACCATCAATCAGTCTACTCTCAATCACCCACTAAGTGATGGAAGATGTCATTGACGGTGCTATCAAGCAGCACATACACAGCAATATACTGCTCACCAATGCTCAATTTAGGTTCTTCCAGGGCCACTCTGCTCCAGACCTAATTACAGCCTTGGGCCAAACAGAAAGATAGAGCTGAATTCCAGAGATGAGGTGAGAGTGAATGCTCTTGCTGTCAAGGCAGTATTTCACTGAGTGTGGCATCAAGGAACCCAAGCAAAGTTGAAGTCAATGGGAATCAAGAGGAAAACTCTCCAATGGTTGGAATCATACCTAGCACGTAGGAAGATGGTTGTGGTTGTTGGAGGAGGCCAATCACCTCAGTCCCAGAAACAGTTTGACTAAGGGCACAGCTAGTTCTGGAGCACAAGTCTTTAATACCATAGCCTTGATGTTGTCAGGACCCATTCACCAATAATTACATACATCATGAGTATAGTGAAATTATCTTTGTAACATTCATTTTAACATGGGTTAGGGCAATCATAAAATGCTATCCCAAATGATCTTTATAAACAAGTCAATGAACAGATATATTCGCCTAGAATTTTCTCTGTTATCCCTGATTAAATATTGGCAGAAACAGCAGCAGTGAGTGGTGCCTCCTCGCCCTGACCTGGATACTCCCAGCTCTGACTCCCATCATAATAGCCACTACTGCCCTAACCTTGCCCATCGTGTCTAGGTCATGGCAGAGGCAGTGGTGGGCGTGGCAAACTATCTAATTTCTATCATTGCCATTCCTAGGGACCACCTTAAAAGGAGTGGAAGTTATCCCTATGCAGAGGTGGAAAGCCTTGCGTAATGCCCCTTTTGGGAAGGTTATAGGCATCTACTGGGCATTTATTCCTTCAATTAGGCCATTCTTTTACCTCAGCTTAAAAACTGCCTCCATCTTTTACCTTTGGAGCTTTACTATCCCCTTAAGTTTTCATGCCCCTTCGCGTGCTGCAGCAGTTCTCTTTATGCAGCACTACCAAGGTTTCCTTGAGGCCACTGGTGACCTTCAACTCACTGGCAGAGATGCTGCCGGGGACTCGTCGTGCATACATATTAATCCTTAATCTGGGACACTGGGTTGGAAGCATGGCATGGTTAGATATAAACAAGTGGACAGACCATCCTGTCCCTCCAGGGGCAGGAAAAGGAAATATCAGGCAACAAGATCTGATTTGCAGTGCACTAATGCCTTCATTGTATTGTTATCACCTTTCCCTTACATTTTTCAAATAAAAACCTATAGTTCTGGAAATATACAGTAGTCTTTACAGACCAGCAAAATTTTTGCCAAAAATAGCTGGCTTAAAAAAAGAACAATTTGCATTTACATAGTGACATTCATGAACTCAGGATGCCCCAAAGCATGTTATAGCCAATTCATTACTTTTTGAAATATAGTCACAGCTATGAGGTCTTGTGGCACAGTGGTAGCATCCCTACCTATAAGCCCAGAAGCTCTAGGTTCAAGTCTCACTTCAGGACTTGACGTGCATTCATGGCTGAACAAACAAGTTGATTATCAGCCTGTAAATCCTTCCAATGTGCCTGATGGCAGGTGGTAACAGTGGGAGAGTTTCCTGGTCAGCCATACTGCAGAAAGCAACAGAAAACTGCTGCAATACCATAATCATGGACCAGTCCAATGGAAATCCATATTTGCTAATGCCCTGTTAGGACATGGTACCTGGAGGAGGAGTCACAGCTATAATGTAAGAAATGCTTGTATCCAATCTTAGCTCCCTTTGTGGTTCAGTGGGAAGCAATCTTGCCTCTAGAAGCAGAAGGTTATGGGTTCAAATCTCACTTCAGAGGTTTAAATGCATAGAAGATCCAAGGAGGCAGGTTAATGTTGCTCAATGTTTATCTTGCCAACTATAGAAAAAACAGATGCTTGCTTGCTTTATCATCTCATTAGCGGTGCTGGTGGCATAATGGTAAGGTCACTGGAGTGGTAATCCAGAGACCCAGGGCAATGCTCTGGGGACCTGGACTTGAATCCCACCATGGCAGATGGAATTTGAATTCAATAAAAATCTGGAATTAAAAGTCTAATGATGACCATGAAGCCATTGTCGATTGTCATAAAAACCCATCTGGTTCGCTAATGTCCTTTAGCGAGAGAAACCTGCTGTCCTTACATGGTCTGGCCTACATGTGACTCCAGACCCACAGCAATGTGCTTCCCTCTCCCTCTGAAATGGCCTAGCAAGCCACTCAGTTGTATCAATCTCCTAAAAAGTCTAAAAGGAATGGAAGTGGATGGGCTACCTGGCATTGACCTAGGCACCAGGGACAACAATGGCAAACTCAATCCTGCAAAGTCCTCCTTACTAACATCTAGGGACTAATGCCAAAATTGGAAGAGCTGTCTCATAGACTAGTCAAGCAACAGCCTGACATAGTCATCCTCACGGAAACATACCTTAAAGACAATGTCACCATCACTAGCCCTGGGTATGTCCTGTTCCACATACAGGACAGACCCGGCAAGGGTGGCGGCACAGTGGTATACAGTTGGGAGGGAGTTGCCCTGGGAGTCCTCTACATCGGCACCACGCCCCATGAAGGCTCATGACATCAGGTCAAGCATGGGCAAGGAAACCTTCTGCTGATTACCACATACCGCCCCACACAACCCCACCTCCCCATCCCCCCCACCCCCCACCCCCTCCAACCCCGACCTCAGCTGACGAATCAGTGCTCCTCCAAGTGGTGTTCAAGGGTGGCAAGGGCACAGAATGTACTCTGGATAGGGAACTACAGTATCCCATCACCAAGAGTGGCTTGGTAGCACCACTACAAACTAAGCTGGCTGAGTCCTAAAGGACATGGCTGCTAGACTGGGTCTGCGGCAGGTGGTGAGGGAGCCAACAACAGGGAAAACTGCACTTGACCTCATCCTCACCAATCTGCCTGCTGCAGATGCATCTGTCCATGATGGCATCGGTAGGAGTGACCACCGCACAGCCCTTATGAGATGAAGTCCCATCTTCACATTGAGGATACCCTCCATCCCATTGTGTGGCACTACCACCATGCTAAATGGGATAGATTTCTAACAGATCTAGCAACTCAAGACTGGGCAACCATCAGGCACCATGTACTCAACCACAATCTGTAACCTCACGGCCCAGCATATCCCCCACTCTACCATTATCACCAAGCCAGGGGATCAAACCTGGTTCAATGAAGAATGCAGGAGGGCATACCAGGAGCAGCACCAGGCATTTCTGGAAATGAGGTGTTAACCTGGTGAAGCTACACTGCAGGACAACTTGGTGTCAAACAGCATAAGCAGCAAATGATAGACAGAGCTAAGCGATTTCACAACCCACGGATCAGTTCTAAATTCTGCAGTGCTGCCATACCCATGAATGTTGGCGGACAATTAAAAAACCTCACTGGATGAGGAGGCTCCTCAAATATCCCCATCCTCAATGATGGAGGAAGCCCAACCCATCAGTGCAAAAGATAAGGCTGAACCATTCGCAACAATCTTCAGCCAGAAGTGCTGAGTGGATGATCCATCTCGACCTCCTCCAGAGGTTCGCTGCATCACAGATGCCAGTCTTCAGCCAATTCAATTCACTGCATGTGATATCAAGAAACGGCTGAAGGCACTGGATACTGCAAAGGCTATGGGCTCTGACAATATTCCAGCAATAGTGCTAAAGACTTGTGCTTCAGAACTTGCCATGTCTCTAGCCAAGCTGTTCCAGGACAGTTACAAAACCCAGAAATGTGGAAAATTGCCCAGGTATGTCCTGTACACAAAAAGCAGGACAAATCCAAGCCAGCCAATTACTGCCCCACAAGTCTACCTACATCTTCAGTACAGTGATGGAAGGGGTCATTAACGGTGTTGTCAAGCGGCTCTTGCTAAGCAATAACCTGCTCACTGATGCTCAGTTTGGGTTCTGCCAAGGCCACTCAGCTCCTGACCTCATTATAGGCTTGTTTCAAACATTGACAAAAGAGCTGAACTCCATAGGTGAGGTGTGAGTGACTGCCCTTGACATCAAAGTAGCATTTGACCAAGTGTGGCATCATGGAGCCCTAGCAATATTGAAGTCAATGGGAATCAGGTGGAAAACTTTCTGCTGGTTGGAGCCATACCTAGCACAAAGGAAGATGGTTATGGTTGTTGGAGGCCAATCATGTCAGTCCCAGAACATCACTGCAGGAGTTCCTCAGGGTAATGTCCTAGGCCTAACCATCTTCAGCTGCTTCATCAATGACCTTCCTTCCATCGTAAGGTTAGAAGTAGGGATGTTCACTGATGATTGCACAATGTTCAGCACCATTCACAACTCCTTAAATACTGAAGCAGTCCATGTCCAAATGCAGCAAGACCTAGACAATATCCAGGTTTGGGCTGCTAAGTGGAAAGTAACATTCGCGCCACACAAGTGCCAGGCAATGACCATCTCCAACAAGAGAGAATCTAACCATTGCCCCTTGACATTCAAAGGTATTACCATCATTGAATCCACCACTATCGACATCCTGGGGTTACCATTGACCAGAAACTGAAATGGACTAGCTATATAATTACTGTGGCTACAAGAGCAGGTAAGAGGCTAGGAATCCTGCTGCGTGTAACTCACCTTCTTACTCCCCAAAGCCTATCCACTATCTCCAAGGCACATGTCAGGAATGTGATGGAATACTCTGCACTTGCCTGGATGAGTTCAGCTCCAACAACACTCAGGAAGCTCAACACCATCCAAGACACAGCAGCCCACTTGATTGGCACCCCATCCACAAACATTCACTCCCTCCACCACCGACACACAGTGGCAGCAGTGTGTACCATCTACAAGATACACTGCAGGAACTCAGCATGGCTCCTTAGGCAGCACCTTCCAAATCCACTACCACTACCATCTAGAAGGATAAGGGCAGCAGATAGATGGGAAAACCACCACCAGGAGGTTCCTCTCTAAGCCACTCACCAATCTGACTTGGAAATATATCACCGTTCCTTCACTGTTGCTGGGTCAAAAACCTGGAACTCCCTTCCTAACAGACACTACATGGACGGCAGCGGTTCAAGAAGGCAGCTCACCATCACCCTCTCAAGGTCAGTTAAGGATGGGTAATAAATGCTGGCCCAGCCAGCGACACCCACATCCCATATTAAAAAAATTGCTCTGGGGATACAGGTTCAATTCTCACCTGGTGGCAGCTGGTGAAATTTAAATTCAATTAATAAAATCTGGGAGAACCTCCTTGCTTTTTTTTGAATACTATCATGTGACCTTTCGCATCCACCTGAGAGGGCAGATGGGGCCTTGGTTTAACATTTAATCCAAAAGATGGCACCAATGACAGTGCAGGGCTCCCATATTACTGCACTGAAATAGCAGCCTAGACCTTGTACTCAAGTATGTGGAGTGGGACGATGACATATGCAAGTAATGCACATCCTGTATGCACTTCTGGGGACCAATATTCAGTGTCACATTTTAGAGGTAAAGCCATTTTATTTCAGTTTTCTTGTTAATGTTTCTGTCTATTATTCTTAAAGCCTGTTTAGCAAGGTTCTCTCTTACTGTTTAGCTGAAGCAGAAGCAAAGTGTACTCTTGAGGTTACCATCAAAAAATTGATCAATCGTGAGTTGTATGGAATGACAAAGGTTATAAGAAGCAAACGCCTTAACACAGAAAGTTTGAAGCTGCCATTGAGGTCCATAAAAGTAGTGATTATGACTCAAAATAATTGTGAGTTATCATTTAAGTGAATGGCACCTCATTAGTCACTTGTTTGTTTTCTTGAGACTTTGTGATGTTCAAAATGAAACTTGAATTTCTCTGAATTTATCCAGTCTTTAGGTCCTATTTCTTCCTAGGTTTTCTACACTTTTGATGCTAAAAATAAAAATGGAAAACAATTTTTTTAAAAAAAATCAACAACAACTTACATTTATATAGCACCTACAGTAAAATGTAACTCTAACATCGTAAAAAGTCAGATGGCATTTCACAGGTGAGGAATCAGACAAAAACTAGCTTCATAATGCCTCATATATGTGTCCTAAAAATATGAAACATCATATTAGCAGCCACTGATATCAGCAAGATTCCTTAGTATTCCCGGGCCGGAATCTTGCGTTCCGAGGTCGTGTGTGTGCCCGACCTGAACGCATGTAAAATTGCACAAAAAAACATTGGGCATGCATCCCAACGTCATCGCACACGCATGCAATAGTGAGGTCGGCAGGTACTAGCGGGAATCAGAGAGTTCCTGCTGACAATTAAAGGGCCAATTAAGGTAATTAAAAAGCCTATTGACCATGATTTGACATTGCCTGTGCAATTTTCAGCTCATTGCATGGGCAAAACGGGTGGGCAGAATTCACGTTTTAATAATTTCCTCATTCACAGGTGGGATAAAAGGCCCCGGGAGGAGCAGCGCTTTCTCTGTCATTGCCAGTTCTTTGCTGTGAGTACAGAGGTGTCCCAGAGTTTCTTGGCATCTCGTTTGATTGTCAAGCCTGCCTTTCAGCATCTCAGGTCCTCATCTTCCCTGGAAGGTTCCCTTGGGCATTACAGCACAGTGCTCCTTCATTTTCAAGGCACTTGTCCTCTGCATCCCATCTAAATGGGGATAGCTTATTCCGCTGGTGGAACCTCCTCTGAAGAGGAAGAGAGGGGCAGGAGGGAGAGGAGGCCGGGTGGGCATGGGCAGCAGCCCAGGGACAGACCTTTAAGAGGAGAGGTATGGGCTCAGTTGGTGCAGGGTCAGCAGGAAGGCCAAGGCAGGAGGCACACTGAAGACGCCACTACCAGCATCTAGATGTTCAGGCAGCACTCCAACTACCTCCAGATGTCTGAGGTCCAGTGTCGCTGGAGGCTCTGCCTCTCTAGGGGCACCGTGACAGCAATATGTCACATGATAGGTCCAAATGCATGGGCGGACACCCCATGCTGGTGGCTTTGAAAGTCACAGTGGCCCTCAACTTCTATGTCTCCAGTTCTTTTCAGGGCTCAGTGGGGGATCTGTTTCTCAATCAGCTGCACACGGTTGCATCAAGCTCCTGACTGATGCTATCTTCAGACATGTCCGTACATTCGTCCACTTCTGGACAGACGAGGTAAGCCAGGTGGAGAGGGCACGAGTCTTCGCTGCAATGGCTGGGTTCCCCCGTGTCCAGGGTGTAATAGATTGCACTCACGTGGCCATCAAGGCACCAGCAGGTGAGCCTGGAGCTTTTGTAAACAGAAAGAGGTTCCACTCAATGAATGTCCAGATCGTCTGTGACCACAAGACACAGATTCTACAAGTTTGTGCCCGTTACCATGGGAGATCACACGATGCTTACGTCTTGCGGCACTCACACAAGCAGATGAATGGCTCCTGGGTGACAAGGGCTATACCTTCGAGAGGCGACTGATGACCCCACTCCGTCATCCAAGAACTGAGGCCAAGGTGAGATACAACAGGAGTCATGCCTCCACAAGGGCGGTGGTGGAGAGGTCCATCGGGCTGCTGAAGATGCGCTTCAGATGCCTGGACCAGTCAGGGGGAGCATTGCAGCATCCTCCAGAACATGTCTTCCTCATAGTCGTCGCATGCTGCATCTTGCACAACCTGGCTCTGACAAAGGGGTCCCACTGGAGGCTGAGGAAAGTGAGGCAGCTCCACAGGCCACAGGGGATAACTCAAGTGATGGCTCAGGGGAAGAGCCAGGGAGGCACAGGTTGAAGAATCCAGGGGTCTGTGACCAACTGAGGATGTAGGCGCCATGCACACTCCCTGGAAACCATGCGCGCACTTGATGGATGCATTTCTGGTGGTCGCATAGCAGCTGCACATTCAGCAAAAGGAAGCCCTTGCAGTTGATATAGTCCACTTTATGTTGCGACAGAGATCTGAGTGCCACATGAGTGCAGTCAATCACACCCTGTCCCTGTGGGAAAACCAAGATCTGGGTGAATCCAATCGCTCTTGCATTCTGGCTGTCCTGGTCCTGGATGAAATGTACAAAGTTGTGATTTGCCCTCACAAAGATGGCATTCGTGATCTCATGGGTGCATTTGTGGGTAGAGGCTTGAGAGATCCTACAAAGGTCATCTGTGGGGCCCTGCAAGGAGCCACTGTAGAGATTAAGCGACGCAGCCACTTTCACAGCCACTGGCAGTGGATGCCCTACATGTCCCATGGTGCCAAATCCTGCAGTAACATAGATAAATAGAAACTAGGAACAGGAGTGGGCCATTCGGCCCTTCGAGCCTGCTCCGCCATTCAATATGATCATGGCTGATCCTCTATCTCAACGCCATATTCTTGCATTCTCACCATATCCCTTGATGCCCCTCCAAAAAAATATCAATTTCTTTCTTGAATATACTCAGTGATCTGGCCTCCACAGCCTTCTGTGGTAGAGAATTTCACAAGTTGACCGCCCTCTGAGTGAAGAATTCTTTCCTCATCTCAGTCCTAAATGGCCTGCCCTTTATCCTGAGACTGTGACCCCTGGTTCTAGACTCCCCAACCAGGGGAAACATCCTCCCTGCATCCAGTCTGTCGAGCCTTGTTAGAATTTTATACGTTTCAATCAGGTCCCCTCTCATTCTTTTAGATTCTAGTGAATAAAGGTCCAGTCGAACCAACCTCTCCTCATATGACAGTCCTGCCATCCCCCGTATCAGGCTAGTGCACCTTCGCTGCGCTCCCTCTATGTCAAGTATATCCTTTCTTAGGTAGGGAGACCAAAACTGCACGCAATACTCCAGGTGTGGTCTCACCAAGGCCTTGTATAATTACATTAAGACATCCCTACTTCTGAACTCAAATCCTCTTGCAATGAAGGCCAACATGCCATTCACCTTCCTAATTGCTTGCTGCACCTGCCTGTTTACTTTCATTGACTGGTGTACAGGGACACCCAGATCCCTTTATACATTCACATTTCCCAATATATCACCATTTAAATAATACTCTGCCTTTCTGTTTTTCACACTGAAGCATATAACTTCACATTTATCCACGTTATAATGCATCTGCTATGTGTTTTCCCACACACGCAACTTGCCTAAATCACTCTGAAGCCTCCTTGCATCCTCCTCACAACTCACAGCCCACCCAGTTTTGTGTCATCAGCAAACTTGGAAATATTGCATTTTGTTTCCTCATCCAAGTCATTTATATATACTGTGAATAGCTGGGGCCAAGCACTGATCCCTGCGGTACACCACTAGCCACCGCCTGCCATCCGGAAAAAGACCCATTTATTTCCACTCTCTGTTTCCAGTCTGTCAACCAATTCTCAATCCATGCCTGTATATTACCCCTGATCCTATGTGCTTTAATTTTGCCCAGCAGCCTCTTATGTGGGACCTTATCAAAAGCCTTCTTGAAATCCAAATACACCACATCCACTGGTTCCCCCTTATCTATTCTACTAGTTGCATCCTCAAAAAACTCCAGTAGATTAGTTAAGCATGATTTCCCTTTCATAAATCCATGCTGACTTTGTCTAATCCCGTTAATGCTTTCCAAGTGTTCTGTTACCACATCTTTTATAATAGACTCTAGCATTTTCCCCACTACTGATGTTAGGCTAACTGGTCTGTAATGCTCTGTTTTTTCTCTCCCTCCTTTTTTAAATAGTGGGGTTACATTTGCAACCTCCAGTCTGTAGGAGTCCAGAGTCTGTAAAATTTTGGAAGATGACCACCAATGCATCCAATATTTCCAGGGCCACTTCCTTTAGTACTCTGAGATGTAGATTATCAGGCCCTGGGGATTTTTCAGACTTTAACCCCATTAATTTCTCGAGCACCATTTTTTTACTAATACTGATTTTCTTCAATTCCTCCCTCGCTCTAGACCTTAGTTCCCTAACATTTCTGGGAAATTATTTGTGGCTTCTTTTGTGAAGACAGAACCAAAATATGTGTTCAATTCTTCTGCCATTTCTTTGTACCCCATTATAATTTCCCTCATTTCCGACTGTAAGGGACCCACATTTGTCTTTGCTAATCTTTTTCTCTTCATATATTTATAGAAGCTTCTACAGTCAGTTTTTATGTTCCCTGTAAAATTACTCTCATACTCCATTTTCCCCCTCTTGATCAATCTTTTTGTCCACTTTTGCTGAATTCTAAACTGTTCCCAATCCTCAAGTTTGCTGCTTTTTCTGGCAATTTTATATGTCTCCTCTTTGCATCTAATACTATCCCTAATTTCTTTTGAAATCCATTGAGCCACCTTTCCTGTTTTATTTTTGTGCCAGACAGGAATGAATAATTGTTGTAATTCATGCATACATTCCTTAAATATTAGCCATTGCCTATCCGCCATCAACCTTTTTAGTAAGGTTCCCTAATCCATCACTTGCGCCTCAAACCCTCGTAGTTCCCTTTATTTAGATTCAGGACCCTAGTTTTGGATTAAACTTCTTCACTCTCCATCTTAATGGATAATTCTATCATTTTTGGTTGCTCTTCCCCAAGGGACCCTGCACAACAAGATTGTTAATTCTTTCTCATTGCACAATACCCAGATACCCAGTCTAGCATAGCCTGCTCTGTAGTTGGTTCCTCAATGTATTGGTCTAAAAAACCATCACATACACACTCCTCCACAGTATTATTGCTAGTTTGGTTTGTCCAATCTATATGTAGATTAAAATCACCCATGATTACAGTTGTACCCTTATTGCATGCGCCTCTAATTTCCTGTTTAATGCCTTCCCTTACATCTCTGTTACCATTTGGTGGCCTATAGACAACCCCCACCAATGTTTTCTGCCTCTTGGTGTTTCTTATCTCCACTCAAACAGATTCCACATCATGATTTTCTAAGCCAATATCCTTCCTCACTATTGCATTGATTTCCTCCTTTACTAACAGTGCTACCCCACCTCCTTTCCCTATTTGTCTGTCCTTCCTAAATTTTGAATACTCCTGGATTTTCAGTTCCCATCCTTGGTCACCCTACAGCCTGGCAGATCTGAGCGACCAGTTTCCTAGATATTCGCAGTCTTTGGTGACACTGGTTCTTGGTCATCTGCAGGAATGAAAGACAGCATCTATAGATTATGGGTGTCACTAGGTGCCGATCTGCAACGGTTCACTGTGACTCTTGGGCAGTGTGTGCGGGAGCCCCAGCCGCCCCTTCTTCCTGAAGTTGCTGCTCCTGTCTCTACACAGCCAGGAGCCTCAGTCGCTCTCTCCTCCATTTTCTTCGTGGTCTGTAAGCCATCAGGCATACAGCTAGTTCACCAGGCTTCATGATCCTGATGTACTCCTCCTGCAGGATGAAAGAGAGAGAGAGACATATGGTTAGTATAGGTGTACTAAGAAACTGTCCTGGTTAAGTGTGATGGCCCCTTAACGCTTCCCAGAGAGTGCTGGCTACCCCTTAATGCTTCCCGGAGAGTGCTGGCTACCACTTGGATGGACAGAGATTAGTGCGCTGCATAGCTGCCCTGTTAGCTTGAACCATGGGGGAGACTGGTCCAAACCAGGATGCTGACATTGCAAGGGGCTGTGAGTTTCTCCAGCAGTGATTGCTACTGGCCAGCTTTAGAGAGGAGATTGTACAACGTGTGCAGTCCAACTGCTCTACAGTCCACTAAAGTGCTCATGAATTTGCAGCCTGTGCAGGGGGTGTGGGGGTGGGCGGTGGGGGGAAGCTCTGGACAGCTTGGTGGCACTTTGATGCCTTCATGCTGCTTGAGTGGGCAGATAAGGTAGAAGCCTGACCCCAATCATATCAAGGAGGCTGCGTCTGAACTGTCTCTGTTGCAGAGGAATGGTTGCTTTCTACAGGTTTCCCAAATGCGTGGCCACTTCCCTCGCCCACCCCACCCCTCCACCCCGAATGCATGTGCGCTATATTCAATGGCAGGGCTGCCCTTGTCCCCTGCCCCACCACCACCAACAACCCACCCTGCTCCCCACTCCTCCTCACCATCAAAAGTCAGCTCTGAGGCAGGGCAGCACTTAACCCTGACCCCCTGGCACCCCCAAAGCCTGCAAAGCAACAGGCGACCCTGGCGAGCTCTGCACAATGTCGCTGTGCACTGACCTCCAGTTCACCCAGAGAGCAGGCCATCAAGTGCACGTCACCTCTGTGCTGTTTTGAAACATGTTGGTGAAGACCAATGGGAAACCAGGGGATTGCGAAGCCTACAAAGACCAACAGAGGACAACTAAAAAAGAAATAAGGAGGGAGAAGATTAAATATGAGGGTAAACTAGCCAGTAATATAAAAGAAGATTGCAAGAGTTTTTTTAGATATATAAAGGGTAAGAGAGGCAAAAGTGGACATTGGGCCGCTGGAAAATGACGCTGAAGAAGTAGTAGTGGGGAACAAAGAAATGGCGGAGGAACTGAATAGGTACTTTGCGTCAGTCTTCACAGTGGAAGACACGAGTGACATCCCCAAAGTTCAAGAGAGTCGGGGGGCAGAGGTGAGTATGGTGGCCATTACCAAGGAGAAGGTGCTAGGAAAACTGAAAGGTCTGAAGGTGGATAAATCACCTGGACCAGATGGATTACACCCCAGAGTTCTGAAGGAGATAGTTGAAGAGATAGTGGAGGCTTTAGTGGTGATCTTTCAGGAATCACTGGAGTCAGGGAGGGTCCCAGAGGACTGGAAAATCGCTAATGCAACCCCCTGTTTAAGAAGGGAGTGAGGCAAAGGACGGAAAATTACAGCCTGATTAGCCTGACTTCGGTCGTTGGTAAGATTTTAGAGTCCATTATTAAGGATGAGATTTCAGAATATTTGGAAGTGCATGGTAAAATCAGGCAAAGTCAGCATGGTTTCATCAAGGGGAGGTCATGCCTGACAAATCTGTTAGAATTCTTTGAGGAGATAACGAGTAGGTTAGACAAAGGAGAGCCAATGGATGTTATCTACTTGGACTTCCAGAAGGCCTTTGACAAGGTGCCGCACAGGAGGCTGCTCAGTAAGATAAGAGCCCATGATGTTAGAGGCAAGGTACTAGCATGGATAGAAGACTGGCTGTCTGGCAGGAGGCAGAGAGTGGGGATAAGGGGGTCCTTCTCAGGATGGCGGCCGGTGACTAATGGAGTTCCGCAGTGGTCAGTGTTGGGACCACAACTTTTCACTTTATGCATTAATGATCTAGATGAAGGAACTGATGACATCCTGGCTAAGTTTGCAGATGATACAAAGATAGGTGGAGGGACAGGTAGTATTGAGGAGGCGGAGAGGCTGCAGAAGGATTTGGACAGGTTAGGAGAATGGGCAAAGAAGTGGCAGATGGAATACAACATGGGCAAGTGTGAGGTCATGCACTTTGGTAGGAAGAATACAGGCTTTTCTAAATGGGGAGAGAATTCAGAAATCTGGAGTGCAAAGGGACTTGGGAGTCCTAGTCCAGGATTCTCTTAAGGTTAACTTGCAGGTTGACGCGGTAGTTAGGAAGGCAAATGCAATGTTGGCATTTATTTCGAGAGGACTAGAATATAAAAGCAGGGATGTGCTGCTGAGGCTTTATAAGGCTCTGGTCAGACCACATTTAGAATATTGTGAGCAATTTTGGGCCCTGTATCTCAGGAAGGATGTGCTGGCCCTGGAGAGGGTCCAGAGGAGGTTCGCGAGAATGATCCCAGGAATGAAAGGCTTAACATATGAGGAACGTTTGCGGACTCTGGGTCTATACTCGATGGAGTTTAGAAGGGTGAGGGGGGATCTGATTGAAACTTACAGAATACTGAAAGGCCTGGATAGAGTGGACATGGGGAAGATGTTTCCATTAGTAGGAGAGACTAGGACCCGAGGGCACAGCCTCAGAGTAAAGGGAAGACCTTTTAGAACAGAGATGAGGAGAAACTTCTTTAGCCAGAGAGTGGTGAATCTATGGAATTCATTGTCACAGAAGGCTGTGGAGGCCAGGTCATTGAGTGTATTTAAGACCGAGATAGATAGGTTCTTGATTGGTAAGGGGATCAAAGGTTATGGGGAGAAGGCGGGAGAATGGGGTTGAGAAACTTATCAGCCATGATGGAATGGCGGAGCAGACTCGATGGGCCGAATGGCCTAATTTCTGCTCCTATGTCTTATGGTCTTATGTCAGTGTGCTTTCCCGCCGACATGACGGACGATTCAGCGAGGGTGCAAGAGCCTGGCGGGATGGCCTGATAATGATATGCTGATGTATTACAATAAGGTTCCCGACGACCAATGGCAGGAAATGTGGCCTGCCATCGGCGGGCTGAGCAGACAATCGGGACCTGCCTTCCTGCCATTGTGAAACCGATCGCACCATATTGTCCGCTAAAGCCACCTATCAGTCCCACCGCCAGTGGGCATGGAAAATTCCACCCATTGTTTCTATTTAAGCAATCATCCACTGCCTTCTTGAATGCCTCAATTGAACCTGCCTCCACCGCACTTCCAGGCAGTGAATTCCAAACCCTAACTATTTGCTGTGTGAAAAAGTTTTTTCTCACCTCACATTTGCTTCTTTTGCAAAACACATTAAAATTGTGCCTTCTGGTTCTCGATCCGTTTACGAGTGGGAACAGTTTCTCCCTATCTGCTCTGTCCAGACCCCTCAAGATTTTGAAGACTTCTATTAAGTCTCCTCTTAGCCTTCTCCTCTCCAAAGAAAACAGTCCCAACTTCTCCAATCTTTCCTCATAACTGAAGTGTCTCATCCCTGGAACCATTCTTGTAAACCTCTTCTGCACGCTCTCCAACGCATTTACATCCTTCCTATAGTGTGGTCCCAGAATTGTACACAATACTTCAGTTGAGGTCTAACCAGTGTCTTATATAAGTTCATCATAACCTCCCTGCTCTTGTACTCTATGACCCTTTTAATGAAGCCTATAATACTGTATGCTTTAGAAACATCTCTCTACTTGTCCTCAACAAACCTTCTTCCAGCTAGAAAAATACCCATTAAACATTACTCTCTGGACAGAAATTTCCCCCCATTGCGGGGGAGGTTTAGAAGCGGGCGCATGGAGGCGTGTGGAGGTCATTTTACTTGGACGGGCCAATTAAGGCCCACCCAGTGTGAAGTCCGCCAGGATGCGCTAAGCACTCCCTGTGCGGGCGGGGGGAAATCCCTGAGCCAAGAATGTGCTCTTTCGCGAATGTGCACGAAAGAGCGCACTCATCTCCCTGAGGCTAAGTGCTGCCTCAGAGAGATCGGCGCCCAATTTAAAAATGTTAACAATAGGAAAAAAAAATTCCCCTGACATGTCCCCTCATGTGACACTGTCACATGAATTGAGTCATGTTCATCACCTTCATTAACACTTTTACTAAAAATTTAAAAACCTGCATGAAACCCCATCCCGCACGTGGATGAGGCTTCATGCTTTTTCCAATGCCCACCAGGGCTCCTGGCCTGCCCGCCAACCTTAAGGTTGGACGGGCAGGCCCATTAAGTACTTTAATTACTTTGTCAATGGCTTCAATTGGCCATTGACAGGTTGGCGGACACAGAGCTGATTCTGCTGAGCCCCCGCCCACCTGGAAATGGAAATGAGGCGGGACGACGTCAGGAGTTCCACCCGATGTCATCCCACGTCATTTTACACATCGGCGAGCGGGACCCATCCCGCCCCGCTTGCCGACCGGGAAATCCCGGCCTCTGTTTCTATCCGTCAGCCAATTTTGTATCCGCAGGCAGGATTTTTCCCTGAGTGGGTGGGCACGCGCTTGAGCATAAAATGACGCGCGATGACGTTGGGTGAGCGTCCCAACGTCATCACGCATTCGTACAATATTTCGGTTGGCGGACGGGCGTGGGAGTCAGCAGCGCACCCTCTGACAATTAAAAGGCTTAGTAAGGCCATTAACAATGTAATTGAATTAAATTTTTCGCTGTCCGTCCAACCTTACAGTTGGCAGGGAGGCGAAATGGCCAAGTGGCCTTTGCACTTTTTAAGAAGCCTCATCCATAGGCAGGATGAGGTTTCGATCTGTCATTAAAAATAATTTTTAAAAAATTCATCCCAATTTCTAACTTGTCCCTGGTCATGTGACAGAGTCACATGAGGGGACATGTTTGTTAACATTTAAAAAAATCTTTATTTTTAATTTTCAAAACCCTTCATCTCCCTGAGGCAGCTCTCTGCCTCAGGGAGCTTTTCCAGCGCGCATGCAAGAACTTACACTCTTGCCCTCCTCCCCCCCCATCCGTCCACCCCCCACACAGGCAATGCAGAACGCTGAAGCATGCATTTCACGCTGGGTTGGCTTAATTGGTCTGCCAGCGCGAAATCGCGGTCCAGCCCCAATGGCAGGTTGTGCGTGGCATCCCCGGAGCTCCCGCCCGCCCCCGCCGAGCTCGCCTGATGAGGGCAAAATTCTGCCCCATGTTACTACTGCCCCTTTTATTTCATGACCTATAATTTTCTACCTAGCTCCCTAAATTTTGCAGGACCACATCCCCCTCCCTACTTATGTCGTTAGTACCAATGTGGACCACGACATCTGACTGTTCGCCCTCCCCCACAAGAACGTTGTGTGGCACTGTTTCCAATGCCTTTTGGAAGTCGATATACACCACATCAACGGCCTTGCCCTCATCAATCATCTCTGTTACCTCTTCAAAAAACTCCAGCAAGTTAGTTAGATACGAATTTCCTTTACCAAATCTATGCTGACTCTTCTGAATCAATCCACATTTTTCCATGTGACTATTAATTCTATCCCGAATAATTGTTTCTAGAAGTTTCCTCACCACCAGAGTTAAACTGACTGGTCTGTAATTGCAGGGCAGATCTTTACAACCTTCTTTGAACAAGGGAGTAATGTTTGCAATTCTCCAGTCCTTTGGCACCTCCCCCGAATCCTGGGAACATTGAAAGATTATTGCCAGTACCTCTGCATTTCCACTCTCTCTTCCTTCAATATTCATGGATACATCTCATCTGGTCCCAGTACCTGATCAACTTTAAGTACCGACACTTATCCAATACCTCCTCCTTATCAATTTTAAACCCTTCTAGTGACTGAATATCCTCCTCTTTCACCATGGCCCGGGCAGCATCTGCCTCATAGGTAAAGACAGATGCAAAATATTCATTTAACACCTCAGCCTTGCCTCTATGTGTAAATCCCCTTTTTGGTCCCTAATAGGTCCTACTACTCCTTTTACCACCCTTTTACTATTGATGTGCTTATAGAATACTTTGGGATTTCCTTTGATGTTAGCTGCCAGTCTTTTGTCATAATCCCTCTGTGCCTCTCGTACTTGCTTTCTCACATCCCTTCTGAACCTTCTGTATTCAGCTTGGTTCTCAATTGTATTTGCTACCTGATACCTGTCATATGCACAATTTTTCTTCTTTAACTTAATTTCTATCTCCTTTTTCAACCAGGGAGCTCTAGATTTGTTTGTCCTACCCTTCCCTTTTGCGGGAACATATCTTGACTGTGCCCAAACCATCTCCTCTTTGAAGGCAGTCCATTGTCCAGCTACTGTTTGTCCCGCCAACCTTTGATTCCAGTCTATCCAGCCCAGCTCCGTTCTTGCCCCATTGAAGTCTGCTCTCTGCTAGTTGATTATTCTTACTCTGGATTGACCAATGTCATTTTCCACCGTCATCCACTGTCCCCTAAATATTCCTCTACTGTCACTTGATCTACTTAGCCCACCTCATTCCCAAGAACCAGGTCTAGCAGTGCCTCCTTTCTTGTTGGACTGGACACATACTGCTGTAGGAAATTCTCCTGAACACAATCTAGGAATGCTTGTCCCTCACTGCCCCTTACACTACCACTGTCCCAGTCTATAAACGGGTAATTGAAGTCCCCCATTATAACTGCTCTATGATGTTTACACCTTTCTGTAATTTCCTTGCAGATTTAATCCTCTATGCCCTTCCCACTAGCTTGTGGTCTATATATTACACTGAGCTCTAGCCAAATCAATTCTGTCCTTGAATCCTCTGACACACCCTCTTTCTTTCATACTGCAATACTCTCCTTAACCAAAAACGCCATCCCTCCTCCTTTCTCTTTCCTATCCTTTCTGAACATCTTGTAACCAGGAATATTTAACACCCAGATCCATCCTTTCTTAAACCATTTCTCCGCTATTGCCACAACATCATAATCCCACAAGGCAATCTGTGCCTGTAACTCCCCAATTTTACTAACTATACTCCATGCACTCTCATACCTGCAGTTTAACCCTGATTTAGACTCCTTCTATTTACTTACTATTCTCTATTTTAGTGCTATCTGCCTCTCCCAGCGTTCCGTGCAGCCTGGTATTACTTTCTAATGTTCTCTTCTGGTTTCCACACCCCTGCTGAATTAGTTTAAACCCTCCCCAATAGCAAAACAAAACAACCTGCAAGGAACTCAGCCCGGCTCTGTTCAGATGCAACCCATCCGGCTTGTACAAGTGCCAACTCCCCCAGAGCTAGTCCCAGTATCCCAGGAATCTACAGCCCTCCCTCCTGCACTATCTTTCCAGCCACACATTCATATGTCTTATCTTCCTATTTCTGTACTCACTTGCACGTGGCACTGGGAGTAATCTGGAGATTACTACTTTAGAGGTCCTGCTTGCTAATTTTCTACCTAGCTCCCTAAATTTTGCAGGACCACATCCCCCTCCCTACTTATGTCGTTAGTACCAATGTGGACCACGACATCTGACTGTTCGCCCTCCCCCACAAGAACGTCCTGCAGCCGTCTGTGACATCCTTGACGTGAGCACCAGGCAGGCAACAAATTATCCTGGAGTCACATTGACGGCCGCAGAAAAGCCTCTGTGCTCCCCTAACTAAAGAATCCCCTATCAGACTGCCCTCCCATTTTTCTTCCTCTCTGCCTGTACAGCTGGGCCACGGTATTGGCTCTTGCTGCACTCCTCCAAGGATCCATTGCATTCACCAATATCCAGAATGGAAAACCGGTGGTCACCCATTCTCTATCTACCTGCTTGCCCCTAACTTGCGGTGTGAACATCTCATTGAACGTGCTATCCACGTAGTTCTCTGCCTCACGGATGCACCTCAGTGATTCCAGCTGCTGCTCAAGCTCTGAAATGTGGAGCTCATGCCTGTGCAGCCAGTGACACTTCCTGCACATAGGCTCGTCTGGGTCACGAGAAGCGTCCACAACTCCCACATGCCACATGATGGGCATTCCACTTGGCTGAGCTGTCCTGCCATGCCTTAACCATAAATTTTTAAATCACTTTATTTACTTAAACTTTAGTTACTTTTACTACCTTTCACTTACATTAACCTTACTCTTGTGCTATTAACTATAAACTGAAGGTTAATAGAAAGTAGAAATTCTTCACCCTTACTCACAAATCAGCTCCTTCTTCTGTGCCTATAAATTCCTACTTTCCCTGTGCTTATTTAGAAATTTATGTTTTTGTCCTCACGCTGTTTTCAATCTCCCGATTGTCTCTCCACTCGCACTGTTTTATCTCCTGAACTCCCACACCGTTTTATCTCCCGAACTCTCGCAGTTTGGTTTCCTGAACTCTTGCTGTTTTATCACCTGAACTCTCACTGTTGTATCTCCCGACCTCCTGCTGTTTAATCACCTGAACTCTCGCTGTTTTATCCTGAACTCTCGCTGTTTTATCTCCCGAACTCTCGCTGTTTTATCTCCCGAACTCACGCTGTTTTATCTCCCGAACTCGCGCTGTTTTATCTCCTGAACTCGCATTGTTTTATCTCCCTAACTCTCGCTGTTTTATCTCCAGACCTCCCGCTCTTTTATCACCTAAACTTTCGCTGTTTTATCTCCCGAACTCTCGCTGTTTTATCTTCTGAACTCCTGCTGTTTTATCACCTGAACTCTTGCTGTTTTATCTCCTGAACTCTCGCTGTTTTATCACCTGAACTCTCGCTGTTTTATCTCCTGAACTCTTGCTGTTTTAACGCCCGAACTCTCGCTGTTTTATCTCCAGAATTCTCGCTGTTTTATCTCCAGAACTCTCGCTGTTTTATCTCCCGAACTCTCGCTGTTTTATCTCCCGAACTCTCGCTGTTTTATCTCCAGAACTCTCGCTGTTTTATCTCCCGAACTCTCGCTGTTTTATCTCCCGAACTCTCGCTGTTTTATCACCTGAACTCTCGCTGTTTTATCGCCTGAACTCCCGCTGGTTTATCACCTGAACTCTCACTGTCGTAACCTCTCTCTCCTGAAGTCTCTCAGTTTTAACCCCTCTCTCCCGAAGTCTTGCTGCTTTAACCTCTGTGCCCTGAAGTCTCACTGTTTTAACCTCTCTCTTCTGAAGTCTCGCTGCTTTCACCTCTGTGTCCCGAAGTCTTACTGTTTTAACCTCTCTCTTCTGAAGTCTCGTTGTTTTAACCTCTCTCTCCTGAAGTCTTGCAGTTTTAACCTTTCTCTCCTTAAGTCTTGCTGCTTTAACCTCTGTGTCCCAAAGTCTTGCTGTTATAACTGATAAGACCTTTTGGGTTTACTGAATGTTGTGTTAAATGCTCTACTACATGTGTTTCTTTGATGTTTTGAAGGATAGACTGTAAAGCATTCTAATGAAATTAAAAGAAAGACTGGCATTCATATATTGCCTTTCTTGACCTCAGGGTGTCCCAAAGCACTTTACAGTCAAACTTCGCACAGCAAGCTCCCACAAATAACAACATGAAAGTGGCCAGACAATCTGTTTTTGTGTTGTTGATTGAGGGATAAATATTGATCAGGGTACTGAAGATACCTCCCCTCCTCTTCACTTAAATAATGTTGTAGGATGCTTTACACCCACCTGAGAGCGCTGACAGGGCCTCAGTTTAGCACCTCATCCAAAAGAAGGCATCTCTGACAATGCAGCACTCCTTCAGTAATGCACAGGACTGTCAGTGCAGATTTTTGTGTACAATTAATGAGACCAAGTCCAATTATAAACCAACAAAATGATTCATTTTACCAGTAATATATAAATGAACAGAATACAGTTTTCACAGTAAGAGTCAAGCTGTCATTCCTCATAGAACATAAAATATGAAACCTTGTCCATTGAAATAGACCTAACAAGTCAGGAATGTCTGAGTTGACTGGCAATAACTTTAGAAAGTGAGATTTTTCTAAAGTTCTAATTTGAAATCTGCTCAATTCTGCCTCTTCCAGAGAAAGAAAGCAAGATAAAGGTTACCCTTCAAATCTCTCTCGGCTCTCTCTGCCAGGGGCTGATTCACTGATCTGCTAATTAAACTTACCAAATTGCATGAGAATCCTTACTGCTTAGTGTGGAAATTATGTCAACCATATTGCCCATTTAGTTAAGACCCCCTACTGGCCGCCCAATGAACACCATTCCAACATTAGTACTAATGTTACGTGCCTCCAATCCCATTCTGAGCAATGGTTTAAGGTCCAAAAAGTCGACTGATTTTTGTTCTCTCAACAAATGCTGCCTGACCTACTGAGTGTCTCCAGTGTTTTCTGCTTTTGTTTTAAAGGTACCAATATGTGTGGAAGGTGTCAGATCATCCCCATTGTCTTAAACTGAGCTAGTATTTGGGAAAACACAAATCTTAGATGCCTTGTTTTTCCACATCGTTGACAGCTTCTCTGGGAGTTAAACTTTTGTGAGCTGAATCTAACATCATAACAATAACATGATATAAATTAAACAAAATCTCATCCAAATAAAATAATTTTTAAAAGTGATTTTTTTTTTTACTCTTGCATACATTTTGTAAGGTCACTGTGCAATTTGTCACATGAAACTTATGGAGAAATGCATTGCTACAGTCAGCACAATTGTGTACATGGTGGGAACAAAGCAGCTTTTAGAAATTTTGAGTCTGCCTTTGACATTCTCTCAGGTTCAGCAATGTTGAGCACTCCTGTCAGTGGTCCCCATGTCAAAACTTCATAGTGTACCCATACTGCACAATATTTAATCATACAATAGCGAGTGAACAGAAAGTGAATATAAAGAGAGACAGTTTTAATCAAAATTTATTTGCTTCACTTAACATCAAACATCCTCATAAATAAGAAAAAGCAATAAAATCTGCAACACTAGTCCACAATTTAGCAATAACTTATTTTTTTTTTAGATCAGTCCAGTTTCCCCTGTGCAGGTCAACATTAATAGGTGTGGATGCTCATAGGAAGCCTGAAACAAGATAACAAATCAACTATTGTCCCTAGTGACTGTGTAAATATATCTTCATTGCCTGATTCATTGACAGATAAACTCCTCTTTGTCTCGACGACTACAGCATATGTCTCGAGGTTCTTTCTGTGGAAAAATAGTTAAACAAAATTCAGAATATGACAAGGATACTTAAAGCTAATTTGGCAATGTTACCTAGATTTGGCTGGGTCAAAGTATCAAGTGTCTTACAAATGTGATGATGAGTTCTGTAGGTTTCAGATATTGTCTTATCTGGAGAACTAGCAGGTTATTTATTTATGGCTTTAATTTTGATTTTCCTGGAGAATAGTATGGAGTTCTGTGGAAGATGCCTCGTTTGTGTGACTTTCAGGAATGGATTCCAGAAAACTCAGTATTTCCTGAGTTTCAGGCAGAATTCATACATCACTTCTTCTGACTGACTTATCCATATATCTCAAAGGTGTTTTGTTCAAACATTTGTTGTGGGGAAGGTCATTGATGCCACCAGAAAGGATGCATTGCGATAGTTGCAGTAGACTGCGTCCTTCAGAGGGATTTATTTCCGAGTAGATATGCCCAGCAAGCATACGCTCAGATTTGCAGAGACAGTGAATCTGTCATGTTGTTCTTGACCTTCTGGTTAACTGCACAGAAAGGCTGAAGAAGGGACAGAACCAGTACATGTGTTGAACTTAGCCCAGGGGCCATAACCTTGCCAGCCTTCAACTGTCCAGAGAGAGTGGAATTTGCAGATCAGGCATGATGTTATGATATAATATCATAATCTAGCATAGGTATACTTTTCTGAGAATGTTAAATATGAGTATCTCCTTCCATAATTTTGTTACCTGATTGCCTAAATGTCACTCCTCAGATTCTTTAAGACTTGAGGGCTAGAAATTGGCATGCATTGCACCTGTTTTTCAGATTTAAAAGGGATACAAAGCATACCAAAGCAACCCTAATACACAGGCATTGAACCCCACTGCCAAATTCAGAGGCCTTTTTTTTAGGCATCCCAGGAATAGTTCTCAATCTGTTGCAAAATGCTCCTTGTAACATAGGAAATTAACAAAGCTAGTACTGGACTAAATCTCTGAAACTTGTCAGCTCTAACCTAGGAAGAGCGGTCCCGCTCTCTCCGTGAATATTATCCAACAAATTCCGCATTTGTGAAAACAGGAGTGTGTCTGGAAGCCAGATCCAACCAACTTGACTGATTTAACTCTGGTGCTTTTTCTCTTCTTCTGGGTTTGTTCCAGGATTCATTGGCTTCTTGCTCTAGAAGAGATCTTGCTAGAGGAAATGGCCTTTCCTTCAAAACTTCTTTATTTACGTCGCTAACTATTTATAAGGTCACAGAATATTAGGAAATAATTACAGCTACTGTCTGTGGCGCTTCTCACTCATCTCTCTGTGACTGACTAGGATTCAGTTCCTTTGCTTGGTTGCTGTCATTAGAGTTAACCCTTTATTCTACATTTTTGGGTGGTTGTGTATAACCCCCTCATGAGAAGTATTAGCAATTTAAATTTGCAAATGCTCATAGGAGTGATATCTCACTGTGCTTTCAAATTTACTGATGCAAGCATGTGTTTCAAGGCTTCCTGAAACTCGCCACTGTAACCAAGGTGAGAACACAAAGCAAAATCATGGGGCTGATTAAAAATCAGATAAATAGTGTTATGACCGGGATGGGAGAGGTGTGCATATGATCTAGCCCCACTGCTCTGCAGGCCATATCATTAATTTAAAAGCCTAATTTTCTCACCCAAAATAGCCAATTGCCTATTTTCCCAACTGGTGCCCAGAATAAAAGTGTCTTCAACCAGGCTGCTTTCAATAAACTCAGAACGATTGTTTACTATAAAATGAAACTTCTTTTTAACAAGTTGCAGTAGATTGGTTAACACACAATTATAATCAGGAAGTATAACTATCTATCTCTTCCCAAAGAATTCCCTCGCACACACACAGACACACGCACAGGCAAACAAAGAATGAACGGATAGAGCCTCTCTGCAGAGATGGGCTTTAGAGGATGAGTATTATAAAATAAAGGATAAAGTTCACAGAGTCTCGATGCTGTTGATCTGGAATTCTCTCTTGTGAAGACAGGCCACCAGTGGATGTCTGGAAGTTCTCACTCACTGGTCTCAGTTTTGCAGGTCCAAATACAGATCAGTTGACTACAGGTTGATAGCCATACACAATTTCAGTCAAGGTAGAGAGAGAGAGAGAGAGACAGTTAGGGTAGCCTTCCTTAGCTTGTTCCCCAACAAGGCTGCCTTCAAAACGAGCAGGTTCACAACTTAAGTTTTTTTCTCTCTCCCATGTGATTTCCAGCAAGTTACCAACTTTTGTCTTTTCAGGTTTTTCCCCATTGATTAAAGTGATTGCAGTTCAAAACAAACAACCAGATCTTCCTCAAGTACCACAAAAGTCAGATGATTTCTTGGAAGAGGCCTGCTTGTTGACAGTTCCAAGGTGAACTTATGAACTTCTTTTTTTTAAAAAGTCCCAGGTTAGCATCCAAATGTCCAGAGAATGCCATGGACTTCTATCTTGTGAAAGAAAAACTCAGTCTTGAGAGATATGATTCCAACAATAGTGCAAGAAGTGCTCAGTGCTAACAGCTACTTTGTTACCTACCATTTGGAAGGGATTTGTTCGCACTACTTGTGGTAAGAGGTTAGTTTCTACAGCTTGGGCGTTTTGAGATTGAGATCATGTTGGGTAGCATCTTGGCTGCTTTAGATTGGACCTCAGGCAAAGATCAAGATGAGCAGCAACAGGAGTGGGCTGCCTAGAATCCTGCATGTGGTGAGCAGAGATGGGAGCACCTATAGCAACAACTTGCTGCTAAGAGACCTGTAGTTGGTAAGCAGGGAGGGAAGAGCAGCCGAGTGGTTGAACTCACAGGAGGCATTACCCACATAACAGGGCGTACAGGCAGAGGCTCAGCTTTCTGGGCCTCTTGGAAGAGTAGTACTTGAGTACTTCCAAGGTCTGAGGTTGTCATGTTAGGTGGTGGTGGACAGTAGAAGAAGACCTACTCAGAGGACCTCATGGCCATGCATTACCAATGGCTGTAAAAATGACCACCGCCCAGAATGATGTTGTCTTCAGATCTGTTGTGTGGTGGCCGAGTTGTATTATTAATGATAGCGTTGATCTGCAGACATTTCTCGGGTGGAAACATTGGCCAGAAACTTACCTATGTCGGGCAGGCCAGGCAGGAGCGGGAAGGGGCGGGCGCAGAGCCAATTGCCGCCCGCGATTGGCTGCGCGCTGCCATTTTACATGAGCGGGCCAATTAAGGCCCGCTCCAGCATAAAACACATTCCGTAGCACTCGGTGCTACCTGTGCCGGTAGGGGGGTGGGGGAAAGTCGGGACCTGCGCTCTCTCTGAGGCATGGAGCTGCCTCAGGGAGATTAAGTACATATTGAAATCTTTTAATAAAGAAAGAGAAAAATTATTTAGACATGTCCCCTCATGTGACAGTGGTTTTATTAAACCTTCAGGAAACCTCATCCTGATGAGGTTTCCTGAAAAACATGAAGGTTGCTCGGGCTCTTCACTGGCCCGTCACCTTAAGGTTGGACGGGCAGCACTTGTTAATTAGCTAAATTACTTTCCTATTGGCCCTAATAGACCTTTGACAGTTCGATGGGCGTGCAGCCACCTCCGGCGTGCGCCCGCCAAACGAAATATCTAAATGACGCGCGGTGACGTCGGGACGCGTGGTGACGTCGGGACGCGCACCCGACATCATCGCGCATCATTTTGTGCGTCGGTGTGTTGGGCTCGCCCCCGCATGCTAACAGCAATATTCTGGCCATTAAGTTTATTTACAATATACTCAGCCACAACTACACGTGTGCTTTCAACTCCAACTCTATCTCTACACTGACTGCTGTGGTAGCCTGCTACTCTCCTATTGGTTACTACAGGTCATGTGATCTTGCCTAACAAGTATTATTCTTAAAGGTACATTACACACTAAATAAAACCATAATTAATACAAGATCCTTCTAGGGCTGTGGTGATGTGCTGTGCTTTCACAACATTGGAAGCAGTGAAGTTTAGAGCTAATAGAAGGAACAAGGTGTTAATTGTATATTGCATTGTGGTGCTTCATCAACCCCTTTAATCACTTTTTGATTTAATGTTTGTAAGTTTCCCTTAGATTTTGTCTTTTGTTTTTGCAGTTTCCCTTTAAGGGGCTGCCTTTTAATTTGTCGCTTTATTTGTTAATTTAGTTTATTTGTTTTGTAACAAAAGAGTTACAAATTGGAACAGGGTCAGCTGGAGTGCAGTATGAATCTCAGGGATGTCATTTTAATTTGAGTTATTGAGTTTCCTTTAAAGTTTTCTTTGTTACAGAGAGTTAGTAGTGTCCCTTTCAAATGGGGCATTTAATTGTTTATGGGTTCTTCAAATTGGAACAGACTGAAACTGTGGGTGTTGGGCTTTGGAGTACATCTTTGTAATGTATATCTCTGTGAATAAAAGCTTATGAAGTGTGCAAAGATTGGGGTCAGGTTCTATCTGTCACCAGTTGGCTATCAAAGAACTAACACAAGACACTTTAGCGTCCAATGTCGATGTTCAACTCTGAGGAAGAGGAGGAAGATGGCTGCTCCATCACAGCACCAGCCACGCACATTGCTGCTCAGGAATGCATAGCTGGATAATGTGGTTAGATACCAGTAGTGGGCCCATGTTAAAACCACATCGAAAGGCAAATTTCATTTCCCCTTGCCCCCAACCTCCCCAAATGCCACTGGCATAAAGCATTTCTGCTACTAACCAGCCACTCATTGCACATCACCCCATTAATTACTGCTGATACATGTCTTCCCATTCATTAAGAAATAACGGAAAAGTTGTGTGCCATCCAATAAACAGGAAAGGTAAACATGGGAAAGTGGTGCAAAGTAATACATTTTATGTGATTATATTAAAGAACGAAAATTTAACAACATAAAATGTTCTCAGACACCCATATACATACCCTTGTGCAACTATAAACTTTATTTTTCCTTTTCCTTCCACACCTATATGGTATACGAACCATTGTGTCTTCAGGAGAGGTACAGGCAGGCTGCTCGTAGCCCTGCTGTGACTGCTGAGGTACCGTTGGCTGATGGTCTCTGAGTTTTGGAGACCATGAGAGCCCCACTAAAGACTGTGGGCTCTTTTTCATCATTCTCCCTCTCATGGGCTAGCCATGCTTCATTGTTATCACCCTGATTGGAGAGCAGCTTGGCGTGGAGCAGTGGGCACAATAAAACCAAGGCTAAGGTGACTACCATCCTACTTAAGGCACCAGACGTGTTGGCACCCAGAGTCCACACAGCTATGGCCGTACATTTTCTGCTTCTTCTCAATGATCATCATTTTCATAATAACATAGGAAAAGGGAACAGGAGTAGACCATTTGGTCCCTCGAGCCTGCTCCGCCATTCAATAAGATCACGGTTGATCTTCTTGTGTTTTGATTTCCACATCCTCACCTACCCCCGATAACTTTTGATTCCCTAGCCTAACAAGACTATATCTACCTCTGTCTTAAAAATATCCAATGGCCCCGCCTCCACCGCCTCCTGAGGCAGAGAGTTCCAAAGTTGCACAACCCTCTGAGAGAAAATAAATTCTCCTCAATTCTGTTCTAAAAGGGCAACACCTAATTTTAAAACAGTGCCCCCCTAGTTCTGGACTCACCCACAAGAGGAAACATCCTTTTGATGTACACCTTGTCAAGACCATTCAGGATGTTGTATACTTCAATCAAATCACCCCTCATTCTTTTAAACTCTAGTGGAAACAAGCCCAGTCTGTCCAATCTTTCCTCATAAGACCACCCACTCATTCCAGGTATCAATCTAGTAAACCTCCTCTGAACCACTCCAATGCATTTACATCCTTCCTTAAATAAGGAGAGCAAAACTGCACACAGTATTCGAGGTGCAGTCTCACCAATGCCCTGTATAACTGACGCATAACATCCTTACTTTTATGTTCAAACCCTCTCATAATAAAGGATAGTATTCCATTAGTCTTCTTAATTATTTGCTGTACCTGCACACTAACTTTTTGTGACTCATGTACAAGAACACCTAGATCCTTCTGCACCTCAGAATTATGCAGCCATTCTCCACTTAAGTAATACTCTGCTTTTTTGTTCTTCCTGCAAAAGTGAACAACTCCACATTTTCCCACATTAAACTCCATTTGCCAGATCTTTGCCCAATCACTCAACCCATCTATATCCATCTGCAACCTCCTCATGTCCTCTTCACAAAATACTTTCCTACCTATCTTTGTGTCATCTGCAAATTTAGTTACCATGTCTTCTCTCCCCTCATCTAAGTCATCGATGCAACTCGTAAAAAGTTGAGGCGCAGCACAGACCCCTGTGGGACTCTACTCATCACATCCTGCCAATCCAAAAAAGACCGATTTATTCATACTCTCTGCTTTCTGCCAGCCAGCCAATCTTCTATCCATGCTAATATGTTACCTCCTACCATGTGCTTTTATTTTCCGTAATAACCTTTGATGTGGCACCTTATCAAATGCCTTCTGGAAATCTAAGTACAGTACGTCAAAGGTTCCCCTTTACCCACCACGCATGTTACTCCTTCAAAAAATTCCAATAAATTGGTTAAACATAGTTTTCCTTTCACAAAACCATGCTGACTTTTTCCGATTGCCTTGAGCTCTTCTAAGTGCCCAGCTATAACCTCCTTAATGATCGATTCTAACAACTTCCCCACAACAGAAATCAAGCTAACTGGCCTATAATTTCTTATTTTCTGCCTCCCTCCCTTCTTGAGTAGAGGGGTTATATTTGCTACTTTCCAGTCTGATGGAACCTCTCCAGAATCTAGTGAATTTTGGAAAATTAACACCAGCGCTTCGACTACATTAGCCACCTCGTTTAAGACCCTAGGGTGCAGTACATCGGGATTTCAATTTCCTTTCTCCCTTTCACCTCCTGATTTGCAGCTATTACTGGAATATTTTTTGTATCCTCTATAGTGAACACAGAAGCAAAGTATTTGTTAATTTCTTCCGCCATTTCCTAATTATCTACGATTAACTCCCCACTGTCACTCTCTAGAGGACCAACACTCACTTTACTTACTCTTTTCCTTTTTAAATACCTGTAGAAACTCTTGCTGTCTGTTTTTACATTTTTAGCTAGCTTCCTCTCATACTCTAATTTCTTTTTCCTGGTTAACCTTTTATTCATTCTCTGTTGTTCTTTATATTTGACCAATCATGTGACCTGCCACTCATCTTTGCGGAGTTGTATGCTTTTTCCTTAAGTTTGATGCTTTCCCTAACTTTTTTAGTTAATCATGGATGGTGGGTCCTCCCCTTAGCATTTTTCTTTATACTAGGAATGTACTTATCCTGAATACTCTGAAATATCCCCTTATATGTCTGGCGCTGCTTCTCTATTGATTTATCCTCTAGTCTAGCTTCCCAGTTCACTTCAATCAGCTTTCATCCCCACACAGTTGCCCTTCTTTAATTTTAAGATACTAGTCTTAGACCCACTCTTCTCCCTTTCAAACTGGATGTAAAATTCAATCATGTTGTGGTTGCTGCTACCTAGGGATGCCTTTACTCTGAGGTCATTAATTAATCCTGTCACATTACACAGTACCATGTCTAATATAACCTGCTCTCTGGTTGGTTACAGAACATGCTGCTCTAAAAAACTCTCACAAAAGCATTCTATGAACTCCTCACCCAGGCTACTACTGCTAATCTGATTTTTTCATCTTATATGTAGATTAAAATCACCCATGATTATTGCCTTCCCTTTGTCACAAGCACACAATATTTTCTCTTGAATACTTTGTCCTACATTGTGGCTACTGTTAAGGGGCCTATAGACCACTCCCACTAATGATTTTTCTCTCCTACTATTCCTCATCTCCACCCAAACCAATTCTACACCCTGATCTCCTAAACCAAGGTCATCTCTAACTATTGCACCAATGCCCTCTTTGAATAACAGTGCTACCCCTCCACCTTTACCTAGCTTACCTAGCTTCCTAAGACCTAATCATGTATCCCTCAATATTAAGGATCTAATCTTTGTTGTCCTGCAGCCACGTCTCAGTAGTTGCAATCAGATCATATTTATTTATTTCAATGTGGGTCATCAATTCATTTACTTTGTTATGACTGCTATGCGCATTCATATAGAGAGCCTTCAGTTTTGTCTTTTGGTTACCTTTGTAACATCTAGTCTTGACTGTTGATGTATTCTTAGTTTTTTTCTCTCTGTCCCTTCCTGCTATTCTCTGACCCTCATTTCACATATTACTATTTTGCTGTCCTGTCTTGACTCTACACCTTGACCCAAGCTTGATCCCTCACCCGTCTTGTTTAGTTTAAAGCCCTCTCTACTTCCCTAGATAGGCGATTTGCGAGGACACTTGTCCCAGCATGGTTCAGGTGTAAACCGTCCCAATGGTACAGCCCCCACTTTCCCCAGTACTAATGCTAGTGTCCCACAAACCGGAACCCACTTCTTCCACACCAGTCTTTCAGCCACGCATTAGTCTCTCTAATCTTATTTGCCCTATGCCAATTTGCACATGGCTCGGGTAATCATCCAGAGTTTGTTACCTTCGAGGTTCTGCTTCTTAATTTGGTACCTAGCTCCTCATACTGACTTTGCAGAACCTCTTTCCTAGTTCTACCTATGTCATTGGTTCCTGCATGGACCATGATGACTGGATCCTCCCCCTCCCACTGCAAGTTCTTCTCCAGCCCTGAGCAGATGTCCCGAACCCTGGCATAGGGCAGGCAACATAGCTGTCTGGACTCTTGCTCTTTGCTGCAGAGAACGGTGTCAATCCCCCCTCACTATGCTATCCCTTACTACCACTACATTCCTTTTTGCTACCTATGCTTGAACAGCTTCCTGTACCACAGTGCCGTGGCCAGTCAGCTCATCCACACTGCAGACCTTGTTTTCATCCACACAGGCTGTGAGCACTTCAAACCTGTTTGGCAATTGCAAATCCTGAGGCTCATCCACTACTGTCTGCTTGGTCCCATTATCTGCCTCACTGACAGTCACATCCTCCTGTCCCTCACTGCTGACCAAGATAGATGACCCTCACCAAAGAGGTATGACTGTCTTCTGGAACAAAGTATCCTTTCTCCCCCTCTCTTGTGTTGCACAATGTCTGCATTTTGGCTTCCAGATCCGGAATTCCTCAAGCTGCTTACATTTCCTGCAGACATGTTTGTCATGGATCACCTTGGGTCCAAAAGCTCCCACACCCCACCGCTGCAACATATCACCCGCCATTCTAACTTATGTTATTTGGTTAATTTACTTTAATTATTTTCTTCCTATGTATGCTACAATTTACTGTGTTTATTGAGTGCCCGTACAACTGACAACTAAAGGTTATATGCTTAACTACAAAGGGATATGTTTTAGATGTTTGTTTAAATTACTTTATTTTTATTGCTTCTTTATCTTTATTGTTTTATTTTAATTTTAAAATTTTAAAATTTTGATTTATTATTTTAAAGTTTCAGTTCTTTATATTTATAGGCCTACCTGAACTTGCCTGTCCTAAGCTGGTTTCTCACACACTGTCCTTTAGACTGAACACTTACTGGCCAATCAACTCACTAGCTTCCTGTGATGTCACAGATGCTTCTTTCCCCACCCTCCTGCTGCCTCACAGGAGCTGAAACAGTGCGCTCCTCAGCTCCTGACTGTGCCCCATGGGTCCACTCTGCTCCAACTCCCACCAAGGTAAGCTCATTGATGGCTCCAGGGTGCGGCATTTGTGTCCAGCTGAGCCGAGCTTGAGCTGTACCCTGCAATGCGGGCTCTCTCCACGGAAGTTTGAGTCACCAGATAATGAAAGATCATTGACCTGAAATGTTAACTCCGTTTCTCTCTCTCCACAGATGCTGCCAGATCTACTGAGTATTTCCAACATTTCCTGTTTATTTTATAGGTGAAAACCTAATTAATTGGACCCAACAAACTGCAGGTATCTTAACTGGTGTGTGGTAAGCATGAATCCTGTGATGATGCACCCTCAAAAGGAATTAATTCCTCTCAGGATTCGTCACCCATTACATTCAGCGACTGTTGCAGATTGCGTGAAGGCCCTCTCTTGATGATTTATCCTGGCAAAATAAGAATGTCGCAGCTTACCATGATGAAGGTGATCATATTTCACTTGCTGCTAAAATGAAATCCATATGACTGTTGTATGACATGTGGGAGGATGATCTTTACTTCTGTCACTAGGTAATTGGGAGGTCCCCATCTCCGATGGAAGTGAGATACTGCCAATCTTCAGCACCTGCTCTTGTGCAGTTGTCAGCTTTGTGATCTGAGGAGCAGCACCTTCCGTTCTCTTCCTTTCTCTTCCTCGTCCTTGTTTTGCAATCTCTTCTCCCACAACAGGGGGAAGAGCAGACATATGAGTGACTGTAATGGCCTGTGTTCACTTGATGGATGCAGTGCATTTGGTGAGATTGACTGTCAGGAATTTGCATAAGGATGAGGATGAAGGACAATGGTAGATAGATAGATGGAGATATGAGGAAATAACAGAAAGAGAAAGATGGATGTGAAGAGTGCTTGACAAGGCACAATGAGGCAGCGGTGGGGAGGGAGTGTGGTTGTGATGCGCACAGCAGAGTGCAGGCGAATGTACAGCTGTACTCACCTTTCCTGGCCTGCTTAGATCACTTACAGCACTGAAGTCAACAGCATGGCACTGTGGTCCTGCTGCTGAACCCCTGGGTCACCTCTAGTCATGGCTTCTTTGGTTTATTCATTCTGTTACTGGGGAAGTACATCACCTTCTGCTTACTCACTACCCCCAGCTGTGCATCAAAGGTGGCATCATTAAACCGTGGTGCAGCCTTTGAGCAACCTGCGTCCATTGTGAAATTGATGTGTTTGTGCCAAACCTCTCCACTGCTCCAAAATGTAATCCTTGGATTGACCCTTTAAATATTGGAGTTAAGCTCCAGACATGTGAATGCACACCACATCCCTGCTGTGCAAATGATGTCAAATGGTAATGAGGTGGTTGTGGTAAACTGTTGAAATTACTTACAGGGTTCCCAGGCGATACTGAAACCTCCAACTGGCTCCCAACATGCCTCTCAGTTAATATTTGGGCCCTTATTCTCTGCTGCACAAGACATTGCAGACTTAGTGTCCAAGCTACTCCAGCTCACCATGTCTCGGGATTGGCCAGATGAGCTGCTAATCAAACCTATTATACCCCACTCCCCGCTCCTGGGTTTGGGAAACTGGCACCTGCACCTGCACTAGGCTCAAGTGAGTGAAGAATTTCAGCATACTATGTTTGAATGTTGCTGAAACAATTTAAATGAATTTGATCGTCTTAAGCTGATTGCAATATGTGAAACACAATTTCTCCAGCCACTTTGGACCTAATCAACATTTGCAGCAGTTTACGTGTTTATATGGAATTACTTCTTATAATCTCAATTTGACATTAAAGGAAAATCTTATTAAATTTTATCCAAAATCACTCCCAGGCCAAATAATCAAAATTCCCAAAACATATCACTTCCTTAGAAAATAAATGCTGTGTCTTCAGTACTTGTGCTTCCCCTTTTCAGTCTTTCAGATACTCATGTTTCTTTTTCCTTCAATAAGAGTGAAGGAGTATTGAGTTTACCTATTGAGTAAGTTACAAGTTTGACCAGGCTATACTTGCAATGTAATTTTTGGCTTTTTAATGTTATTGGATATTTGGTGGCTGTGTCAACTTTTACTAATTCTCAAGGTTGACATATATGTTGCAGGTAGCAAATTTGGGAAGAATTTTTGCACTTGTATGGTGGAGGCAGGGTAACAATATTACCAAATGCAGCACCCAAGCAGCTTCACATACCTCGCAGAATACCACTAATAACTGTAAATACACCATGTACATTAGCTTCAAACACAATTACCATACCAATATTTCGCAGAGCTGGGATGTGCCCCTCATAGTAAAGGTGAGGATACAGCCCGGCTTAGGTTGGTGGGAAGAACCCTGTGATCCAGATGATTGCTAACTGCAAGCAGATGAAGCTCCTGCATGCTGGAACCTCCTTCATCATACAGATACTAACAACTGTAGTTGTTATGTAATTAAATTTGTATTTGCGAGCATTTCAGATTTGCAGACTTTTTACATTTTCTGCGTTTGCATTTTTTATCCATTCTGTTGCCAATTCATTTCATTCTAGAGTATTTTTGTATCTTAAGTGTCTGCTTAGTTATATTTATATATATTATATTCTATTAATTATATTTATAATTATATTGGGCCTTCCAAATATTCATAATAAAGACAAAATAGACTTCATTTCAATGTAGTAAGTGTCAGTCTTGGCTCAGTGATAGCCTTTTCACCTGACAATAAGGTGACTGTTCAAGCCCCACCCTGGAAATTAAGTACTTAAGTTAGACTGACACTCAGTACAGTATTGAGGAAGTGCTACATTGTTGGAGGTGCCATCTTTTAGGCAAGATTCTAATTCAAGGCTCCAACTCAACTGGATTTAAAAGATGTAACACTACCTGTAAAACTGCAGGGAAGTTGTCTCAAAAAAAATGTAGTCCACAACCAACATCACTAAAATAAATTATCTCATCATGTATCTCATTCTTGTTAGTGGAATCTTGCAGTGTACAGTGCTTACGCTTCGAAAGTACTTAACTGTGAGGTGCTTTGGGACACCCTGAATATGTGAAAGGCACTGTTATTGATGCAACTTCCTTCTTCTTTTAAATACGTTTCCAACCTCAAACCAATCATGTTTACATATCGGCTAATTACTAGAAATTATTGATGAGCACACAACTGTATAAGTTATTTTGTTTCTCAATTACCCTTCTTCTGTCTTGTACCACATATTATCCTAGATTTTCCAGTCCACACTATTTTAAGATATCCGTTACCACTACCAGTAAAATAACATTGTGCACTAAATCTTAACTATCTTGCAGTAAATGGATAGGCCCTAGAGCAGCTCCCAGGCTTCAGTCTCTATTACTCACAGAATCACAGAATCCTAACGACACAGAAGGAGGCCATTTGGCCCTAGTCACAGCAAGCAGGGGAAAAGAAAGTTAACTCCTCTCTTCTGGGTATCACTTGGGCTGAAAGCACTGTTGAGATTAGTGTGTGGAATCATGGCATGTAATGAAGGTCAGTTTCTATAAAGGTCACTAATGCCCTCAATTTGTATGCCTCAGAAGTCTCTCCAGCCCCCCTGGGACTCATGGAAAAGAATTAGTTTGTCATGCACCATTGCAATCTTGTTTTGCCTTGCGTTTGCCTGCAGCACTTCACCAGTTAACTTCCGAGCTGACGATGCAGTCTCCATTTTCTGGATACTTTCGAATGGGGTTTGAACAAGACCCTCTGACTCAGAGGCAGGAATCATACCACTGAGCCCTCCAGATGCCAACCCCATACTTAGAAACCATTTTCAAGTTTCTGGGGCTGTCTGGAGTTGTATTTGAAAACGTTGTCTTAGTGGCGGCATTCCTGCTTCAAAGGCAGGAGGCAAAGACCTGGAATTTTGCTCCTGGAGTGGGAGCACAGAGTTGGGGAAAAATTTTCCCCCTGTTGGGGGGGAAGTGCAGTAGTGGGTGCAGGCAGGTGCGCCTCCGATTGGTGCCCCCAATCGCGCATGCGTGCGAAAGAGTGCACTGATCTCCCTGAGGCTAAGTGCTGCCTCAGAGAGATCGGCTCCAAATTTAAAAATGTTAAAGAGACAAAACCAAAATTTCCCTGACATGTCCCCTCATGTGACACTGTCCCATGAGTTGGGACATGTCCATCACTTTTAGTGAAACCTTTATTAAATATTTTAAAATCCTCATGAAACCTCATCCCATCTTGAGCCCACCAGAGCTCCCGGCCTGCCCGCCAACCTTAAGGTTGGATGGGCAGGTCCATTAATTATGTTAAGTACTTTTTAAATGGCCTCAATAGGCCGACCTGAAAATGGAAATGATGCGGGGTGATGTCGGGAGTTCCGCCCGACGTCATCCCATGTCATTTTACACATCGCCGACCGGAAGATCCTGCTCTTGGGATAATTCCCGGCTCTGCAAACCTGACCTTAGAAAAAGTGCTCTGGAAGTTGATATTTTCGTTCCAGGGTGATAGGGTTTTCCGTTGCCCCTGGAATGAGTATGGAGGCAGCCGGGTGTGGAGGTGAGCTGGGCGGAAGGCCTCCCTCTGTGCTCCGGCAGTGTGCATAAGATTTTTAAAAAAGCAATATAACAACAAGTATCTCCCCAGCCCTCACACCTCACAGCCCCCACCCACCCCCCGTACATTCCCCATGCCCCATCTATGCCAACTCATTCCACCTTATGCCCCTACTCCCACTCCTGTTGCCCCTCATACCCAACATGCCAAGCTATACCCCTCTATCCACCCTCATGGCCCCTTATAACCCCTTTGCCAACCTATGCCCCTCTACCCACCCTCCATGGCCCTTTTTAGCTCCTATGCCAACTTAGTGCCAGCTTATGCCAACCCATACCCCCCACCCATCATCGTTTGTCCTTACATCTATCATGCCAACTAACCCAGTATCCACCATGGGCAGGCCTCAGAACCCATCCTGAGATTAAATAAAATAAAGTTCGAAGTGTCTACGGCAGATTTTATTTTTAAAAAACGCTCTTATTTATAAAAAACCCTTTCACTACATTTATATTCCATCAACTACATCCTTATAAAAATAGATAGTTCATTCAAGTGCTTATCCCTTATAAAAATTAAGGTTGGAATTCATAGTCCCACTTCAAAGAGTCTGTAACCACTTGGAGCTGTTGGTCAAACTGTGAAATGGAAGGCATCCTCCTGTGATAATGAAAGATTGTGAAATCAGCCATGCAGCACTAATTCAATTCGGTAACCCTCACGCTTATGTCAACAGACATAGTGGAATAGCAAGCAATGTTTTTTTTAAACACTCTAGATTCTTTTGAAAGATTTAAAAGGCAGGAGTTTTAACATGTGAATATACATACAAATTAGAAGCTGAAGTAAGTCATTCATCCCCTTGAGCCTGCTCCGCCATTCATTAAGATCATGGCTGATCTGATTGTGGCCTCAGATCCACATTCTTGACTACCCCAATATCCTTTAATTCCCTTGCAGTCAAGAATACATCTCCCTCTGCCTTAAAAATATTCAGTGACCTTGCCTCTGCCGCTTTCTGGAGAAGAGAGTTCCAAAGGCTCAGAACTGCAGAGAAAAAATTTTTTCCTCATTCCCTTCTTAAATGGGAGACCCCTTATTTTTAAACTATGTCCCCTAGTTCTAGTCTCTCCCACAATGGGAAACATCCTTTCAGCATCCACTTGTCAAGTCCCTTCTTATATGTTATATGTTTTAATCATTCTATGTTTTAAAGATCTTATATATTTTAATAAGATTGCCTCTTGTCCTTCCAAACTCCAAAGGATACAGGCCCAACCAGTCCAACCTTTCCTCATAAGTTAACTCCCCATCCCAGGTATCAGTCGAGCGAACCTTCTCTGAACTGCTTCTAACACATTTATATCCTTTCCAAAATGAGACCAAAACTGTACACAGTACTTCAGACGTGGTCTCACCAATACCACATATAAGGGAAGATGGTGGCATAGTGGTAATGTCATTTGACTAATAATCCAGAGACCCAGGCTAATGCTCTGGGGTAGCAGGTTCAAATCCCACCACAGCAGTTGGTGGAATTTAAATGCAATTAATAAAATCTGTAGCAATGCATCCTTTTATATCCCATTCCCCTTGCAATAAATGACAACATTCCATTTGCCTTCCTAATCACTTACTGTACCTGCATACTAACTTTTTGTGAATTATGAACCAGGGCACCCAAATCCCTCCGTCCCTCAGAGTTCTACAATCTATCTCCATTTAAATAATATGCTGCTTTTCTATTCTTCCTGCCAAAGTCGACAAGTTCTTATTTTCCTATGTTGTACTCCATCGTTCAATTTTTGCCCACTCACTTAACCTATCAATATCTCTTTGCAGGCTCCTTATGTCCTCTTCACAACTTACTTTCCTACCTATCCTTGTGCCATCAGAAAATTTAGCAACCATACATTCAGTCCCTACACCCAGGTCTTGACCTGTGTCCTGAGCTCTGCCCATAGTGGATACTGGATGTAAGGGCAAAGGGTGATGAGTGGAGGCATGGGTTGGCATGAGTTAGCACCAAGTTAGCAGAGGGACTATAAAGGGTCATAAGGGGTGGGTGGAGTGGCATAGGTTGGCATGTTGGGTGTGAGGGGAAATGTGGGTGAGTGGAGGTCAGGATGTGGCATGAGTTGGCATGGAAGGGATGTGGGGAGAGTGTGGAGGGGGGGCGGTGAGAGGATGTGAGGGGTGAGGGCTAAAGGGCTGTTTTAAATGCCCTGACAACTTGACAGTTGCCTTTGACAGGTCATTTTGATACTTTTGACAGTTCCAATGAGCTAGACAGTTAATGGGTTAATGCACTTTTTACACACATTCATGCCTAATTTTAGAATTCCAAGGGGCATCTTACGTCTCCCGAAGTGCTCCAATAATTCCAACAGATTTTCCCTGCAATTTCCAACACACTGACTTCGTGTGCCCCACTTTATTACAATGAAAACATCTCAACCTTTGAATGTCACTTCTACCTTCAGCACCTTCCTTTTTATCCTGAGAAAAAACTTCCTGGGAATTTCCAGTTATTCCTTCTCTTCCCTGACTACGTACCTTCCTTTCACCTTCCCACTTTCTATCCTTTAACGATTTGAAAAGGTGACGGAAAAAAGATTTAGCTCTATGAACTAACTAATAATCATCAGCTATCTCTGCTGCTTGCCTTATGGAATCAACCCTCTGTCCCTCCACATGAGTGATCACGACCAAAGGAATTCAAACTTTAAATTCTTCCAAAAGAATTACCTCTCTAAGAGCTGCATACGATGTCTCTATTTTAACGCCCATATCCAATGGTCAAAATTACTTTGTTTTACTCTCTCAAACTCAATATAAGTTTGCCCAGGCTGTTTTCTCATATTCCTAAATTTCTGCCTGTATGCCTCAGGAACCAACTCATATGCCCTCAAAATAGCCTTTTTCACCACATCATAATTCATTGATACTTCTGCAGACAGCGAAGCATACACCTCATGCACTCTACACACCAACTTAGACTGTAGCAACAACGTCCAGTTTTCCTGTGGCCATTTCACCTGTTAGCTATCTTCTCAAATGAAATAAAGAATGCTTCAATATCTTTTGCCTCAAAATTTGGAAGAGCTTGTACAAATTTAAACATCTCCCCACTGGGTTCTACTCTGGAGATAAGTCCTTCCTCACCTCCTGGCATCTCTTTTTTAACTGCCAGTTGAAATTCTCTCTCCCTCTATTTCTCTTTCCTCCTTCTCTATGTTCGCAATTTCTAACTCCCTTTGAAATGCCCTTTCTCTTTCCTTTGCTTCTAATTCAAGATTTTTCCTTTGCTTGTTCAAATTCTAGCATCTTCATTTGTAACTGAAGTCTCACTACCTCCAGCTGTGACTCACTAGTGTCAGGTAGCACTTCTAACTGTAGATGCTGTGCTATACTTTTAATTATATCTGATTTCCTGGCCCCTGCAGGTAACCCCAATTGTAATTTATCTGCCAACTCCGTTAACTTACTCTTGGTTACTTTTTGCAACCCAATCAGAGTTGTATTGACTACTCCCAGACAAGTCTTAGCAATTGCCAAAGCCATCTTGCAGTCCCACCACTTACAAAAAATCTCACCAACTCCTGAATTCAAAGTGCTTCTTGTACTTGTAACCTTAAGATTCACCAATTCAAAACCAATCAAGAAATTACAAATAAACCCTGCCAAGAACCCCCAATTGTTATGACACAGCAGTTGGTAAAGGCTGAGTTGTTTAAATCCCAGAGGGAAACTTGAACAACTGTCATAACCTATATTTTCAATTGGAATGTTTGAGATACAGCTATGAACTTGGGAACAAAACCACCAAGCCTCAAGAGGTTTTTTGATATAAAACTAAATTAAACATTTATTAATTTAACAACAAATTAAACACACATGCATGTCCACAAATTACTACCATAATAACTTTTAAACAAATCCCCAAAGTAATCACTCCCAGGTAAATCTTCATCAAGGCAACAATAACTCATAGGCTTTTAATAGACACCATGAAAAGCACATTTGACCTTACGAATTCAAAATGAGGTCCCTTACAATTTGGTTCCTTTGCAGACACAGTTGTAGGCTTACAGGCTGGTTAGATCTTAAGTACCTCTGACTGACACACACAAACTCCTTCACAACTTACTTTCCTACCTATCTTTGTCTCATCAGCAAACTTAGCAACCATACCTTCGGTCCCTTCATCCAAGTCATTTATATAAATTATAAAAATTTGAAGCCCAGCACTGACATCTGTGGCACACCACCCCTTACATCTTGCCAACCAGAAAAAGACCCATTTATGTCTACCTTCTGTTTCCTGTTAGCTAGCCAATCTTCTATTCATGCCAATGTGTTACCCCCTACACCACGAGTTTTTATTTTCCGCAATAATCTTTGAAGTAGCACCTTATCAAATCAAATATATATATTCAATGATGGCGCAACCACAACCCTCTGGGGTAGAGAATTCCAAAGATTCACAACCCTGTGAATGAAGAAATTTCTCCTCATCTCAGTCCTAAATGATTGGCCCCTTATACTGAAACTGTGCCTCTTTGTTCTAGATTTCCCAGCCAGTAAAAACAACCTCTCAGAATCTACCTTGTCAAGCCCCCTTCATAATTTTGAATGTTTCAATGAGGTCACCTCTCATTCTTCTAAACTCCAGAGAATATAGACCCAAGTTACTCAGCCTCTCATCGTAGGACAACCCTCTCATCCCAGGAACCAACCTAGTGAACCTTCGCCGTACTGCCTCCAATGAAAGAATATCCTTCCTTAAATATGGAAACCAAAATTACACACAGTATTCCAGGTGTGTTATCACCAAAACCCTGGACAATTCAAGCAATTATTGTACTCTAATCCTCTGCAATAAAGGCCAACATGCCATTTGCCTTTCTAATTGCTTGCTAACTTCTTGTGTTCATTGGAAAATTATACCCAAATTCCTATGAATATCAACATATAAAGTTGCACAACTTTTAAAAAATATTCCACATTTCTATTCTTACGGCCAAAGTGAATAGCCTCACAATTCCCCATCTGCCATCTTGTTGCTCACTCACTTTATCTGCCTATATCTCTTTGCAGCCTCTTTGTCCCTCCTCACAGCTTGCATTCCCATCTAGCTTTGTGTCATCAGCAAACTTAGATACATTTCTCTCTGTCTCTTCATCTAAGTCATTAATATAAATTTTAAATAGGTAATTAGCCATAGTCCACAAAAGACCATAGGCATCTCTATCCAGTAGAGAGAGACAATTGCATATATATAGCTTGAGGGACACCAAACCACAAGCATGGGGTAAGGCGAGGAGGCAGGCCTCCAGCTGGACTGGGTATTAAACCTGTGCTGTTGGTGTAATTCTGCATTATACGCTAGTCATCTAGCAAACTGAGCTATCCAACTCTCTGGGGCACCAGCAGTGATCCTTACAGCACTGCACTAGTTACGGCCTGCCAACTTGTTTTGATGAATTTCCTTCCAGCTTCATTCTAGCCATTAAAGGGATTGTGTCTCCCACAACCTTTCTCTGCACTGAGATATGTATGCTGATGCTTGGAGTCCCTCTCTGGAAGAGGAGAAGTAGTAGCAGAAAGCTCTCCTGGATTGATGAGCAGTAAGGCAGTGTGAAAGGAGGATAGCATCAACTCAAAAGTTTCCAGCTTGCTTACCTGACAGACATTCCTGAAGATCGATGCCTCTGCATTGGCTCTAGTTTAGCAGGGAGGCCATCAGGGTTGCATTATCTTCTGAGAAAGTTTTGAACCGCTGGTCCAGAGTCTTCTCCACACTGCCTTCACAGCGAAAATAACCAACGCACTCAATTTCTACACTGTAGGATTTCAAGGAGCATCCAGGGACATAGCTTACAACTGTCAACATAGTTGACAGTTCATCTGTGCATCCACCATATAACAGATGCCTTATTTGCTAGGGAAAATCAATTGACCATCTTCACTATGGATGTTTGGGGGTGGGAAACACATGCCCTTGGTTTCTAGTGACTGTTTTTTTTATTCATTCACGGGATGTAGGCTTCGCTGGCTGGGCCAGCATTTATTGCCCATCCCTAGTTGCTCTTGAGAAGGTGGTGGTGAGCTGCCTTCTTGAACCGCTGCAGCCCATGTGGTGTAGGTACACCCACAGTGCTGTTAGGAAGGGAGTTCCAGGATTTTGACCCAGCGACAATGAAGGAACGGCGATATATTTCCAAGTCAGGATGGTGAGTGACTTGGAAGGGAACCTCCAGGTGGTGGTGTTCCCATCTATCTGCTGCCCTTGTCCTTCTAGATTGTAGTGGTCGTGGGTTTGGAAGGTGCTGTCGAAGGAGCCGTGGTGAACTCCTGCAGTGCATCTTGTAGATGCTACTGATGCTACTGTCCGTTGGTGGTGGAAGGAGTGAATGTTTGTGGATGTGGTACTAATCAAGTGGGCTGCTTTGTCCTGGATGGTGTCAAGCTTCTTGAGTGCTGTGGGAACTGCACTCATCCAGGCAAGTGGAGAATATTCCATCACACTCTGAACTTGTGCCTTGTAGATGGTGGACAGGCTTTGGGGAGTCAGGAGGTGAGTTACTCCTTGCAGGATTCCTAGCCTCTGACCTGCTCTTGTAGCCACAGTATTTATATGGCAAGTGCAGTTCAGTTTCTGGTCAATGGTATCCCCCAGAATGTTGATAGTGGGGTATTCAGTGATGGCAATGCCATTGAACATAAAGGGGCGGTGGCTGGATTCTCTCTTGTTGGAGATGGTCATTGCCTGGTACTTGTGTGGTGCGAATGTTAATTGCCACTTGTCAACCCAAGCCTGCTTATTGTCCAAATCTTGCTGCATTTGGACATGGACTGCTTCAGTATCTGAGGAGTCATGAATAGTGCTGAACATTATGCAATCATCAGCGAACATCTCCACTTTGACCTTATGATGGAATGAAGGTCATTGAGGAAGCAGCTGAAGATGGTTGGGACAAGGACACTGCCCTGAGGACTTGCTGATTTGTCTAGGGTACAGGGTTTGATTGGCAGAACCTGTTTGGCTTACATACACCTACAGAGAGAAGTGCTCCAGACGTGAATCAAAAGAGATATTACTCCACTAATGAATGAGCACCAGTACAAAATTATGCAGGAGAATGCTATTCACTGGCAGCTCGCAGGATGCCTTCATTATTAGACAATCTTCTATTCTGAGCTCTGAGGAACGATATGTCTTGAAGGACTGGCTGTTAAAAGACCTTGACTACCCATTGTTGATATTCCTGTGAGCTCCACCTAATGAAGCAGAGCAGGGATATAATTAAATTAATGCTTTCACTAGTGTCACCATTAAGAAGGTCACTGAAGCAGAGGTTCCAAT
Organism: Cetorhinus maximus; assembly: GCF_964194155.1. Taxonomy (NCBI): domain Eukaryota; kingdom Metazoa; phylum Chordata; class Chondrichthyes; order Lamniformes; family Cetorhinidae; genus Cetorhinus; species Cetorhinus maximus. Next base: position 96,626,274 of record NC_135887.1, read on the forward strand.
GTCTTGAGCATTCCCATTTCCATGTAATCAAGGGAAGGTATCCAGGATAAGAGTTCCCTGCTGTACACTCTAATACTTTACTTTTGACAGGGCCATTCACCTGATGAAGCAAGAAGTGGAGTGGGCAGAGGATGGGCAGGATGATTTGTCAGGTGAGGAAGTAAAGGCTGCTGAGAGCAGGAGGGGCAATCAGCTTGAACCTGAACTTGTCATTCAGTATAGTACTAAATTTCATCCTCCCCCTTTTTACCTTCCTGAAAAATTAAAATTTTCCTGAAAACCCAGCATGGAATACTTCCACAGTCTCTTCCAGCACCAATTTACCTACTGCAATAATGTCAACTCCAGGTGGCATCAAAAGAATTTACACAAACCATAATCTCTTGCCAACATCATTATTGCATTAAGAGGTAGAGAAGGTAAAAGAACAATGGGATTCCCTTTAGGGACTTATGTACTGCTATTACCAACTCCTGCCACCTCTGTCGAGTTCCATTTTTGCAATGCTATAGCTCTTCATCAAACGGTGTCACACTATAAGGATTAGAGGGCATTAGGGCAAGTGTAGAAAAGATTCCCGAGAATGGTTCCAGTGATGAGGAACTTCACATGGATAAATTGGAGAGGCTGGCTCTGGTCTCCTTGAAGAAGAGAAGATTAAGAGGAGATTTGATAGAGGTGTTCAAAATCATGAGAATAGTAAGAGAGAAAATGTTTCAGTTTGCAGAAAGATTATGTTAAGGTGATTGGCAAAAGAAGCAACAGCGAAATGAGGAAATTTGTTTCTACTCAGTGAGTGGTTAGAATCTGAGCTGCACTGCCTGAGAGTGCGGTGGAAGCAGATTCAATCGAGGCCTTCAAAAGGGAATTAGATAATTACCTGAAGAGAAAAATTTGCAGGCTATGAGGAAAAGGCAGGAGAGTGACACTAGATGCATTGCTCTTGCAGAGAGCCGGCATAGACATAATGAGCCAAATGGCCTCCTTCTGTGCTGTAACTATTCCGTGATTCCATGATTTTTGCATTATAGCAGGCCGTCCTCTGATAGTGGTGGTCTGTCTTCTGTTAAAAGCTGCCTTTTCCTGCAGCGACATACAAGACTTTTATTACTAACTGCAGTGTAAGAATGCCCTAGAGCAGTAGTTCAGTCATCACCCTGTACATTAATAGGAGTTGTAGTGAAGTTACAATTCCTGCTGTTTCTGTGCATTAGAGCTTTCCAAGTGCTTGGGTGGAATGCATATAAATTATAACAAGAAAAATGTGCCTAAGTGGGCATGACACTGCTGGCTTACATTATGTAATTTAACGAGCACACCCTTGTGTGATAGGGAGCACTAGGGGCAGTGTTTAATGGAGGTGCTGGGGGCCGTGCCCGCTGGCTGGAGAGCCAGCAACAGCCCTACATCACCTCTTTTGAGGAAGGGCCACCAAATTAAGTGCCAATCAGGACCCCATAGTGGAAGTTCCACCCACTGAAATGCTGGAATGACACCCACTTGAAGCCTTGTATTGTTGCTGGATCCCAAGGCACAGGTGAGTGATGGTGGGAGGGGGTGGTCACGGGGGGGGGGGGGGGGGGGGGGTCACAGGGGTGGGGGGGGTGGTCACAGGGGAGCTGGGGGGAGAGGGGATCAGCTGCAAGGGCAGGAAATGGCTCTCAGCCATCCACTGTTCCTGGTGCTGGGCCCCTTGATCAGGCACTGAGTCTCTTAGGGACCCCCCTGGAAACCCACAGGTAAACACGCCAGAGTTTGCTTGTTGTGCTCACTGCAAGGTGAACACTCCACCCACTGCTGGGTTAATTGGGTTGGAGTTGGGAAGGTGGTGGAATCCCCAGCTGGCACCCTCCCGACTCTATAAATGCCACCCCCCTCCCACCAAACCTGCCACAGGGAGGGCATTAAATTCTGCCCTTGGTTGTTGTGAAGGGTTTCAGAATAGTTCACATTTACTTTCTCGCTTGTGGGGAGGTCTTTTGGCTTTGCATGAAATTCCTCTGGACTGTGCTACTACGGCTGGTGGCTTCAGCCACCCCTTGTAAAGCTCCCCATGCTGCAGCGTTCAGTGTCTTCCTTCCATGGTGGGCAAATCTTCTTTGCTGCAACTCCTGCAGCAGCAGCTCAATCATCTTATTATCAAAGCAGGTTGAAACCAGCCCTCGTGAATGACAGTGCTGAATTGCAATGCACTTCCACATTAAAAGGATCTCTGCTGGTAGCAATAACCTCTCAGCTGCACTCCAGAATACCTGGCTATGAGTTGTAGGCTTTCTAAATATTGTGATGAGAAGTCATTGACCTGAAAAGTTGGGCAGAATTTAATGCCCTCCCGTGAGGTAGGTTTGGAGGCTGGGAGCATTTTAATAGGTTAGCGTGTGCTGGGTGGGGACCCCACCACCACCCTGCCTCTGCCCTGATTAAGTCTGGGGTGGGAAGATTCGTGGGCAGTGCTGCGGCTGGAATTGTACAAGTGGGAAGACGGGGCAGTCACCACACATGGAACCCAAAAATCAAACCCTATTGCATTTTCTTGCAGGCTCCCAGGGGTGGGGAGTGGGTGGGGGGTGGGGAGTGGGTGGGGGGGTGTGGGGGGGCTGGGTGGGGGGTTGGGGGTGTGGGGTGGGGGGGGTGTGGGGGGGCTGGGTGGGGGTGGGGCGGGGGGGCTGGGTGGGGGGTGGTTGACAGTGGGGCAGAATCTCTCATTCAAAAGTATTCAGTGCCTGATTGAAGGACCCGGCATCAGGAAGGAGGGGATCCACTGAGAGTCACCTCCCTGCCCTTTCTTGTGACCCCCCTTGCACCACCAGCGGACAAGACCCCTATCAACTGGATTAAGTTCCATCTGTTAAACCTGTTTCCCTCTCAACAAGTGCTGCCAGACTTGCTGAGTATTTCCAGCATTTTCTGTTTTAACTTCAAATTTCCAGCTTCTGCAGTATTTTGCTTTTCAAAACGTTCAACTGTTCAGGATACAGTGTTTCCTACACAGCGCCTCCCAAAGACTGAAGATGTAGCAGCCCTTTCAAGCAGTCATGGGCCTTTAAGGTCTAAAAAAGTGCTTCAACTTCCTGTACTCTCATGAATTCGCCCAAAAGAGGCCTCTGCAACTTCAGAAAGAACAGCCACTGTATTATAATTTGCCCTTACAGGAAATTAGGATGCAGAGAAGTGACTTTGGGTGCAGCACAACTCAGGTGCACTGTGGTGCATTGCACTCACCATCATAGTCCCCAGGAAAATCAGTCCTCCTCTGTCTTCCTAATTCTTCCAAAAAAAATCATTATCGGGTCAGAACTTTCTGGTTTAGAACTCCAAAAGTGTCTCTTTAAGGATATTTTTCTAAACGTGAGAACAGTAAGGATTACATCCTTTCTCCCATCATGGAAACTGTAATACATAATAACTTATAATACGTTTTACATCCTTGTTAATATTCCTGTATCTATAGTTTTATGCATTCATTTTACAACTACAGCCTTTGGTCATATACGCTTATGTCGTTGTTGATACTTTACAGTAATATTCAGGCGTGACCTTGATGCTGTCATCAAATTCCCAGGTTGTTTTATCCCAGGGACAGTGTTCATCATCTGTGTGGCATTGCTCCATGCATGTCTCCTTAGTATGCTTGGGACTCATCGCTCACCAAAAATAATCTCAATTACATTCCATTACAACACTTGTGAGCAAGGCCACCCACTGATTAATGGTTTTCATGTAAAATGATGGAATTGTGGAATTCAATCTCCAAAACACTGAGAAAGATCACAAGAATGCCAAGTAATAAAGCAGAATTTGTATTACTCAGCTGCTTTAAACCAAAAGCCTTAATTGTAGACAAATGTAATTGTGAAAGTGATTTTAAAGCACCAGCAAAAGTCCAAAATCTCATAGAATAAAAACAGAATTTAACTCATTCACTCACCACAAATCTATAGCCCTGAGAACATGCAGTGTATTGTCCCTGAAATATAATTTTGTTACTTGCCTGTAAACCATTCTCTAACACAATTGCACACTCCACGTCTGGATTAATGAAGTCTGGGAGATTTCTACTGCCAAAGTGGCTCATTAGCTGCTTGAGAAGTGTTAAGGCATCATTATTTCAGGTGCACGATAATTGGTTGATATTTGTTCATTACCACTGGCAAAGTTCTTCTTGCAGAAACTGAACATTTTAATTTTGCGCATCCCCTCATTTCATTAGTTGGTCATGATTATCGTGAAAAGGGAAAGCTCTCCCAAGCATTTCATCAAAAGAGGAATTTCGGCTTCTGCACACAATTTTTGCTGGATTTGCTTCCCTCTTTATAACAACATCACAGGTCATACATTAAATTCAAAAAGCAGGGCTAAAAAGAAATTAAAATATGGAAAAAGAATTCAACCATATGTAAGAGGGTCTTGAAAGGCCATTTCATTTTTCAATCTGCTTCTTTTGAGTTTGGTTTGTCTTAATGATAGTGGCATTGAAAATTCCTGACTGATTGTATTTTATCTTAAAGTTGCAATGTAATATGATGCCTTCCTTCACAGGTATTTCCATTACTGCAAGAGCTTCTAACAAGAATCTCCACTCTGCAAGTAGTTGCTTTGTTAGTACGTCAGGGTTTCTCATGAGGGTTGAGCTTCCCTTTAAATTATTTATCTGCAATTGTTTTTTTCTCTCTTTTGTCTTTAATTTTTCGTCTCTCACAGACAGCATCTTTGTCTGACCAGGAGAGATTGTTGCCCTCCATCCCCACATATTGCCACTGTTGCTTCATGATGAGATAGCAGGAAAACATAGGATTTTTCTTTCTTGGTTGTATTGCAAGCAAAAATGAGCAAAGAAAATGACGATCCTCGCTTACTTGGTACTGTGAATGTCCCTGTATGAAAATCTGTGTGTTCCTTCATTTAAAAACGTATATCCTAATACATGAATAATTCACAAACCTATCTTCAGTCATTTCACACATAAATTAAACTACAAGTAAAATGGGACACAGTCCAACAATGTTGCTAACAATCAGATAGTCTGACATAGCAAGTATGGAGTGAAACAGTGTAATTTCGGAAAAAATATACAAAGGTCTTTTATATGTATATACTTTCTGTAATTGTCCCATTTAGCTCCTGTTGCATTTTCTTGTCAGTTGATTGCCATCATGCTGTTTCCATCACAAATGTTTGTTGCACTTTTCTGTCATGATTAAACTCCCCTATTATTTTATTTACTTCTGGTTTAGTCCATCTTGCTCCAAGATATGTAATGCCGTTCATCACTTGGCTCAGAGCCCTCCCCACTGTTCCCCACAGTGCCACCAGTAAACCTGGATCCTGGCCTGAATTCTTTTTTTGTGCAATAAAGTAAACATATTTGCGCACACATACTTAAAAGCTGCGATGTGGAGTGGGAGAAGGGGAAATGTTACAGGGCCCAGAACATGTTGTGGCATACGTAGCAGGGAAGGTGAGCAGATGACAGCAGACTCAGGAGGTAGTGGCACGTGGAGCTCTTGGGAAGTGATAGCAATGCAGGAAGAAATAGGGCTTGAGGCCTGGATCCTAGGATAACTTCAGAGCCATGAAGAGAAAGTGAGTTCATTGGAGAAAAAAATGGAACTGGGCAAATTAAATACTCAGTGAAAAATGTTGAAGACCAATTTTCTCCTGCTTGTGGAATGTTTATTTCCTGGGAGTAAAGCAAAGGAAAAGGGTCTAACTGCTGTTATACTGAGTCTCTGCCTATTTCACATTTTCTCACAGGGAAAGCTGGGCTCTTGCTCCAGGAATAGTGGAAATATTTGAAGGCCATATACACAAGGTAGGAGTAATGTGAACACATTCCTGTTTCACCTTCCTGATCTCTACTTGGTGTATATCCAAATGGGGTGTCGCCATTAATAATTGGCGCATAGTTATTGGGGATTAAACTGGATTATCCCCAAAAGCAAGGGTGGGATTTTCCAGTCCTGCCAGCAGTGGCAGGCAGGACTGGAAAATTCGGAGTGTGGCCAAAATTCAGTTTCCCGCTGGCGTAAAAAAGGATTGCAATCAACTCCTCCCAACTTTCATGGCAGGTCGGATTGCTCACCGTGCCATGTCGGGAACTGTATTTTCATGCCTTTGCATCTCATGAATGCTCATTAAAAACCCAACTCACCAAAATCATGGCCACTCCAGCAGCTAATTAGCCCGGTGTGAATCATGACCAGATATATCAGATGTGCACTTTGCGAACTGCACTTCACTCGCGACTTTGAGGTTTGTGCGTGCAGTGGTCTCCTACCTTTCACTGCGCTATTCTCACAGCTGCTCTGGCTCCGAATCAAGGCTGCTCAGGCAAGACCAAGCTGGAAGGCAGGGAAGGGCCTGGAAGGCACACGTTTGACTGCGGAGGCGTATGGGTGAGACTAGAGAGAGGAAAGGAAGGGGCTGGAAAAACATACATGGGGTGGGTGGCTAGACAGTGGCCAGGGAAGGCACAGGCTTGACTGTGGGGGGTGAGGGGGTAAGAGGGGTGGAGGTGTGACTAGACAGGCAAGGGAAGGGGCTGGGAGGCACACGCTTGACTGGGAGTGTGTGGTGGGGGGAACAGTAGTGGGGAGGTTCATTGGGGCCTGAAAGGGAAGGGATGGATAGAGACATAACTGGGGAGGGGGTAAGTAAGAGAGGGCATTAGGTCTGAGGCAGTCCTGGGGCTGTGCGCACCATGTAGTCGGGACCAGAAAGCAAAGTCAGTCCTGGGGTTGTGTGCACCATGCTACAAGGTGCCTGGTGCGCATGTCCTGGTCCCAGTGCAGGGAAGGGGAGGGCCTGCCTGTGCTGTGACAGTCGTGCACAGCATGTTGTGCAGGTCAGTCCCTCTCACATTTGGGCCCTGGGGGTTGGTGGCTTGTTACTGGGCCGCAGATGGCACAGTCACAGTCAGGGGAGGCATCTGCAGCCTGTAAATGGGGAACTGGTTAGTAAGAGAGGGGCAATTGATAGTCTCATGGGGGGAGTCTGGGTAGGCCACCGTACATAAATGGGGAGGGGTGAGGTCGACAAGGGGCATCAGGACATCCACAGAAAACAGTTTGGGAGGAGGACAGGGATATCTACACGAATCACAATGGATTCCAGGGTTAGAGGGAGAGGCAAGAGAGTGATCGGAGGGAGGGAAACTTGTACGTGATGCTCTTCCAGGGTGATTGGAGAGAATTGGATGGTAATAGTGGGGGGGCAGGTTGGAAGCTGGTCTCATAGTATTGGTGGATCAGCACCATTTCAACAGCCGATGGAATGATGCAGTTGAAAAATAATCTAGGAAACAAATCGCCAGAGAGGGGTCTGAGGGCTTGTGGGAGGAGTAGATAATGCACTTTTGGGCTGATTGAAGGAGCACCATAATAATTTCCACTTCAGGACATGGAGAGAAAGGCTCAGTGAGATATGTTAGGAAGATTCAAATGTCAATTGAAGGATTTGGGCAATTTAACTCATGGTGCGCATTCTTGCAAGAATCAATTATGGCTTGGAACCAAATGTTGGTTGGATATGAATGACTATTTGTCCCTCACATATGAATACACAAAGGCCATAAAAATTCAACTGTAAAGGGACAATGGTTAAAGTACATATGCAAAATGCTCCCAAGACCTCTACACGTTGCGGCTGAGAAGTTCAAGCTTTATACGCTTCAATGATTACAGCCATTACGTGGGCTCTAGTCTACTCCAAAGGAGGCAGCCTGATAGTGCCCTGATTAAGGCTTATAGCGCCTGTCCAACCTGCTTTGTGAAAGCGCTGCCATGCCTGGGGCATTGGGTGGGGGGTGGGGTGGGGTGGTACTCAGCTTCTAGTGATTCTTAAGGCTGTGCAACAACTGCAAAGGAGGATCTGGGGATGGAATGCCTGGACTGAGGATAGCCGAAGGGCTTCACGATGACTCCCTAGCTTGGTGATGGAAGGTGATCATTGTTGGGTTATGTTCAATCATATCTCTGTTCAATTTTTCCACAGAGACAAGGAGGAGTGCACAATAGAAGCAGTAGGCAATGCTGCCCTTTTCATGCTCTCTTGCAACTGAGGAGGAGGAAAAAGGCCCATTGCCATCAGGCAGGACAAAGTGAAAAGCCCCACCAAGAAAAATACAGGCCAGCAAGATCCCATGAAGACCCAGAAGCTGGGGCAGAGAGACCAGTTCCATGGAGGCATTTGGCATGACCCAGCGTGTACCAGAGCCTCTCATACTTTCAGATGAGTGAGAGATGGTGCTGAAGATGCCTTCGCTTGTCAAGGGATGTTGTGGCTCACACCTGCCACATTCTTCAGGAGGATCTGACGCTGCACGGTCTGGGAGGCCATCCATTGCCAGTGGCTCTAATGGTGATGGCCACACTCAACTTGTTTGTGAGTGGCTCATTCCAGGGCTCTACTGGGGACCTCTGCGGAATATCACAATCCTTCGCTCATAAATGCATCCGAGAGGTCACCGATGCCCTATTCAGTAAGGCACACAACTACGTCCAGTTCTCCCTGGATGAAACCAGCCAGGCTGCCAGCAGTGGTATTTGCAGCAATCTCTGGCTTCCCACAGGTGCAGGGTGCCATCAGCTGCACACACGCGGCATTAAGAGCTCCCTGGCAGCAGCCGCGTGATTCACCAGTAGAAAAGGCTTCCCCTCTCTCCGTGCAGTTGATCTGTGATCACCAAAAGCAGACCATGAATGTCTGTGCGAGATACCCTGGGAGCTCGTGTGCCTCTTGCATCTTGAGTCACCAGCAAGTGCCACAGTTCTTCGAAGGCCCTCATCGCATTCAGGGTTGTTTCATTGGTCATAAAGGCCACTCCAAAATATGGGGCTAATGATGCCCGTTTGATGGCCATAGAGTGCTTCAGAGGAAAGATACAATGCGGCTCATTCTGCAACATTCTCCTTGATTGAGCTGACTATTGGTATGCTGAAGGTGTGTTTCAGATATCTGGAATGGTTGGGCGCACTCTCCAGTACTATCCCAGAGAGTGTCCCACTTCATCATAGTTTGCTGCGCTCTACACAACCTGGAACTCCAAAGGGGGGATGAGTTGCCAGATGGAGAGATGGAAGAGCTGCACGTCTCCTCCAATGAGGAGGATGTCGAGGGGGATGAGTTTGATGAGGGTGAGAATGTTGAAGCCCCAGAGGAAGAGGCCATAGCACGGGACAGATGCGGCAGACATGCCCGTGAGATCCTTAAAAGCACAAGGTTCTTGGGCAATGAAGACAATTAGCTCCTATGAGCCTCTTTAACCAGTGCCCACCATGCAGGCTCAGCATTAACACCTTCTTTGCCATCTTCAGCATCTCAATGAAGGACATCAAACTCAGAATGAATAGTCACAATCTTGCATGATGATGACCTCATCCTTGGAAACCTAGGCAGCCTCTGGAGCATGTGGATACTCTGTAACTAGATAAGAATTCCACCAGTGCTCACTGTGAAGCAATTGGACATGGTGGAGTCCTTTCAATCATCCTGCCAACATTTCACTGCCTACAGCAGCCTCAAAGAAGCACAAGCAGCATTGCAAACATCAGTGCACTCATGGCAGTATGCTTGGAGCATTGCAAGGTGCCTCAAGAAGAACAATCATCAATCACTGATTATCACATGAATATCTGGGGACTGATCTGAATCCAGACCGTGGCATCTCTCCACAGGCCATCCCTCATGCAAGAATAATGTTCTGGCCTCATCCCCGTACTGAATGTCCAGCATGACATTGTTCTTTTATGCGCAGTGATCTGTCACTCTCAGTCATGAATGTGAGCCTGTTAGTCTGGTCACCTTTGTGTGCACTGAGAGAGCTTTAGCAGCACCATTACCTGATCATTGACAAGCACTTGTCTGGAATTTCCTAAGTTCACGTCCAGGATTGCCTTGACATCTGATGTGAGGTGGCTGTTATGACACAGCCGATGGTAAAGGCTGAGTTGTTCAAATCCCAGAGGGAAACTTGAAACAACTGTATTAACCCATTTTTGCAATTTGTATGTTTAGAGATGCAGGCTTTGAATTCAGTAGTAATAAGACTACTGAGTCTCAAGAGGTTTTTATAAAACTAAATTAAAAATTTATTAATACAAGAAAGATTACAAACACTTACATATGTCTACAAGATTACTACTATAATAATTACAAAAACCTCCTAATTAATCTGACTCTCAGCTACACCCTGGTAAGGCAACAGTAAAACATATAGATTTCAACAGACACCTGGAAAAGCACATCCTGGACAGTCACATTCAAAATGAGAATCTTTTAGCTCTGGGTTCTTGCAGACAGCAGCTTGAGGCTTACAGGCTGGAGGCTTCTCACACTTGTTGGGACTTAAAATACCTCTACCTTACACACAATCTCCTTTCTCCTTTATACATATCTTTCTCTTTGAACCTAAATTTTCCATTGTATCACTAGGCTTTTAACTTTACCTCTTCTAACAATAACATCCTTTCATTCCACCAATTTTATTAGTAGCTGAAAAACATAAACACGTCGCTTGGCATCTTCTAGCTAGGTGCAAGATTTCACCTGCATTCTTGAATGGTTTCTTTTAACAAATGCAAATTTACACTTTACCTTATACCCTCCTTACGTTTACCTAATTAACATCTCAAAATTACTATACATCAAAGCACCCAGACTAGCTGGCTTTAATCCAATTAAGACACACACAGACACATGCATAGACACAGACCCCACTAGAACTCTATTTTAAAAAGTAATTTCCAATAATGTTATTATATCTTCTTGACAGTGACCCAGTAAGTGTTGATACTGCATTTAGGCTATACTTCGTAACTTCATTGATAATATAGCGCACACATCAGATGTAGTGGAAATTCACTCTGATCCCATTTGAGTCTTCCATATTTTCACTCGAGCAGTTTCAGTTATACATAAGGATGGCTGGGACACTGATGGCAATATCAGGATCAGATAACCATGTTGATTGCATATCGGAGAGCTAGCTCATGGATTTTGTCAAGCTATGCTAGCCAGACCTTCAAATACAAAGCAGCATCCTCCCATTTAATAGTTGGTGACAGGAGCCTTGACACATGCCTCTAATCTTGCATAGCCATGGCCATCTAGCAGGCATTTTAGGAGTCACCAAGTACTAGCTTGGTCCATAGCTTTGCATCATGCAGGTTGAGAGTGGGAACTATTATAAGGGTGATGTCTGGCTGTACACATGGTCACAACATCACACGACAGGCCACCTTGAGTGGCTAAGGTCCCGACTATTAATTGAAACGTAACCCATACCCAAGCCTGACAGACATTACATGGAGGCCATTGAAAGATGCACCGAGCTAGAATTACTACAATGTGGTTCAATTAAACCCTATAAAATCCACATAGGCCAGTCTTCAGTGCAACAGCATCAGGAGGATAAACCAAACTGCAAAATCTATACCCATGAAGCCACATGATATGATCCTCTGAGTCAGTTATAAAATATGCATTTCCCAACTACCATGTTGATAGAGCAAGAAGCTTTGCTCATGTCGCTGCTGTAGACAGAAAGGTGACTCACTGTACTGAGATTGTGTGAAACATCATAAACCTGAGGCACATGATAGGGGATAAGTGAGGAGGTGGGGGGTACATCTGTTACACTTGTATGACCTCGGAGCATTGCATTAGGTAGAAGGACCATTCACTAGAGGAGACTTTCAGAAAAGCAAAATACATTTACAGATGTGCAAAGTATATACAGTGAGTGAATACCTGTGCCACTACTCTGCTCTCAATATTTCTTAATTTTCCTGATCGTACCGCCACATCTAGGTGCATTCCCGACATCCACCGCAGAAGTGGAGGCAGCCTGCTGACTGCTATGCCCTGTTGTCTGCGGTAACTTTGGCGGGTGTCCTCTGGAGGCCTGAGGCCCGGAGGGCCCCGGCCTGCTTTGTGTCTCCTGCTGTGTGGCAGGTGCACCCTCCTTGGCCTGAGCAGCTGGAGTTGCTGGGGTCATAGGCAGAAGGGACTTGGAGTGACTGGTCAGCCCATGGGAGTCTTGGGTGGATTGCCACGGGGTGTCCAACTGACACTCCTCCTCTCTGTGGGTACCCAATCACCCTCCCTGACTCCTTGAGGAAAAGGGGGTCCTGGAGGGGGATCAAGGTGTCCCATCCTCTTCTCGCATAGCCACTGATGGATCCCACTCCTGACTATAATGATGGTGTGCAGATCCGAGTACATATCCGCCACAAGCTGGGGGACCAAGGTTTCCAAGCAGATGCCACCCTTCCACTGGTGACCTCGCTATGCTGGCATGTCAGCGCCACAACATCAGACAGAATGTGGACGGACTCCTCCATCCTCTGTTCTCATTTGCTGATGGCCTCTGACAACACTGCCTGCCACACCCCGACCTGTCTTTAGAGCTCCAACATCTCTCTGTGGGCTGATTCGAGAGGCTCAACATCGGACTTGGACTCAGCAGAAGCCTGGCGTCCAGCAGTCCTCTCAGTGTCAGTAACCTTGGCTGTCACTGCCTCCACCTGCCGTGGACCAGAATCTGTGCTGTGCTAACTAGATGGTGACCCCGAGCCTGCTCTAAAACTAGGTCCCACTGAGGTGTGTGTCTTTGCACTGGTGGAGGGTGCAGGTGAGTGCAGTGACAGTTCTACGTTCAGTGGGTCCTCAGGATCCTCATCCAAGGTGGGCTGGGGACTAGGGCTGATAGGCTAGCTGGCTGTGTGTCTCCTCCTTTTCTTGCTGGCAGCTGTAATAGAGAGAAGAGACAATTAATGATTGTTTGGATAGTCACCCACATAAAAGAGCACTCACAACTTTGGAAGGTGAGCGAAGACTCGTGGATGGGGCCTCACTGGCTTGCTGGGGGTGCCGATCTCACCTTCGGTGCTAGAATGGTCCTGGTCCTCACCAGCCAGCTGTGCCGCCTGCTCTTCAAAGGGGGTGAATGGCCTGAACTCTGGCATTCCCCTTACTGCCTGGGATAGCTCCCTGTTGTTTTGGATGATCTTTTCCTGCTTAAAGACAGATGGACAGACTGTGAGCAGGACGGATGCCAAAGCAGATGATAAGCATGCCTCCCTGCTGTGTGTGCTGAGTGGACTTATGTAAGGGCTGAAGATGTGACTTCTGCAGAATGTGACAAGAGATGAAGATGTTAAAGTGGGTGAGAGAGAATCAGTGATGATGTCCCTTAAGCTGGTAGTGTGTGAGACCCCTGTGGACTGTAACCCGCTGAATGCCTGATGGCTTTATGAAAGTGTGAGTAGTGAGTGAGAAAGTTGACTTACCCTGGCGGAACAGATAAGATCATTCAGCCTTTTTCTGTACTGGAAGCAGTCCTCCTCTGAGGGCCACTGGCACTGACTGCACTGGTGACCTCTTCTCAAGCCTTGGTGGTGAGGTTGGTGGACCTCCAGCTCCTATCACGGGGGGTAGAGGACCTCCCACCAGTCGTTGACTGCCTGGAAGAGTGCCGCCAGTTCCTGGTCACTGAACATCAGTGTACATGGTTTGTCTCTTCTGGGGACTATTCTGGTGCTTGCCACGACAAGTCCTGGGCTGCAGAGAGTGAACGTGTGCGCAAGTGCCATTTAAATATGGCACCTGGCAATATAACCAGATGAGTAATGGTGGAGCGGACAAATCCCTGCCAACATTCCTGCCCGCCACCATTCTTAGTCTCTGGAGCAGAAAATTCTGCCCCAATGTGTGAGGGCCACAGTATGTGATTAACCTGAACCTGCTCATTTAATTGCAAGTGGCACATTAATTTTGTGCTGCTTCTTGTTTCACATGATTGTTGTGTGCAGCCGGTGCTATCTGCACTGCTCATGGTTTGCACATATTAGCAGGGGGCCCAATATCGCGAGTGGCTAACACTACTTAAACGCAAACTACACCTCTTAAAGGGGGGGCCGTATTGTGGTTGCAAAAAGTGGTAGGAGTCCTTTGTGAACTGAATCTATGATGTAGTATATTGTAGATTGGCTGAATCTGCGAGACTGCCAAGATTAGGTGTTATGATTAGCTGAGGAGGGGTAGAATGGCTCCCCTCTTTGTCCCACTCCTCCTTTGATCACAACAGGTTTTTTTTAAAAGGAGATGCTTGCCAATTAATTGAGTGTTTAACTACTTACATGCTGTGACTGTAAAAGACACACATAGATAGGTTTCCTGGTAAAAAAATTTTAAAAAGAAAAGAAAATAGTATTTATTGTACTTAACCCTGTCTTATAAAAAATAATAAAAATACTCCTATTTTCATATACACACACACACAGATACACACAGACAAACACACACACGCACACACACACACACACACACACACAAGGTTCCCGCACACACTTATGTAAGTTACAGAGTGGAAGAATATATTAAGCAACGTTTTTAGAGTCCAATAAAAGTTAAAGGTACCCACATCTTGTAAGCTGATGACTGGGAAGGTTTCAGGCTAAACTCAGTGGTCCCTCTGAAAGACTTAAATGTGTTGATGGATAATTTATATCTGTTCTTGTGGAATCAGCATCTGCTAGGTTAATTCTTAAATCACTGTCTGCAGCATGTGAATGGTCAATCAGCAGTCAGAGCTTGCAGGTGGCGTGGAGAGAGAGAGAGACTTACTCAAGGGTCCTCCTTCTCTGGCGTCTCTTTAGCTTCTGTCCTTTGTGACCTGGAGAAGAACATTTCTTAAACACAACAGAGGGTTAGCTGGCTTGTCATATGATCCCCTCTCTCCAATTGACCAGTGACCCAAATATGGTCACAGCTAGTGGATTCCAGGTGCATGGCTTCAACCTGATTAAATTATGGCATGCAGGGTTCCTCTCTCAGCCAGAGTCCATTGTCTATTGTCCTAATGTCTTGTTCCCCACCCAGGTACTGTCTGGATGTTTTGCAAATGGATCAGGAGATGTGGCTCATTCACATTCTTTCAGGTGATTAATTTTGATAGGTTCCTGCAGGCAGCTTGAATTGATTTTAATGGCTTTGGAAGATGCAAATTCAGCCATTTTAGAAATTGCTGTTCAAGTCACTCGAACATGGGTTCAGTCTTTTAAAACTAAATCAGTTGTTTTCAGCCAGTAAATCCATAAAGCCATTTATGATATGAAGCATGGCATTACAACAATAGGTAACCTCCAAAAATGCAGACAATTAAACCAGCAACCAGAAGAAATAATCCAGCATCTAATCCGTAAACAGCTCTAGATCCCTTTAAATAGTGTTGGTGAGGATCTTTCATTCCTTGTAATGTCATGTTCAGCTATGCAAGGTTAAGACAGAGTGTTAGCTGGGGGTTGGCATTACAAAATGGCAGTGGCAGCTCCACATCAGTGTTGCACACTCCTTTGTTTCATCATCTTGCTGTTCTGCATGCTGCTGCCAAGATAAGCACAAGCAAACCCCTTTACTAAGATTGTGTCCTGTGCACTTCCTGTTGAAAGTGCGCACTTGCCTCTTAGACCCCATTTTCGAATCTTAGTTGGCTGCATAGCACCTAAACAAGGCCATTACATGGCCCAGTTTAGCCCTCAGAATCTGTGTCCTGACATCCTCAAAATCCAGGATAAGAAAGGAGTGGTCAAGAATGTTCTGGAGATAGGAAAACTTAAGTCCCTTTTCTTCTTTCAGGGCTAGCATCATGGGCATTAGAAGTAGACAATAGCCAGAAGTTCCTGAAAGCATCAATCATCACCACTGCAGTAAGCTGCTCAAGCTTGTGGCAGTG
Source organism: Cetorhinus maximus (assembly GCF_964194155.1). NCBI lineage: Eukaryota > Metazoa > Chordata > Chondrichthyes > Lamniformes > Cetorhinidae > Cetorhinus > Cetorhinus maximus. Next base: position 96,642,007 of record NC_135887.1, read on the forward strand.
CTTGGTTTTCATCCCCTACTTCCAGGTGTAAGGCCCTTCTTAGGGCCGCCCTTCACCAGACGAATATCAAACATAGGGTAATAACTTAAATCTGAAACCTGGGATAAGATTTTCCGGTCATCGGGTGGACATGGTGGGCGGGCCCAGGAACGGTCGGGAAGCCGACCATCGCCACCGATTGGGCCCCTACTGCAATTTCACGCTGGCTGGCCAATTAAAGGGCAGCCAGTGTGAATCGCACGCTGCAGCGCTGCCAGGGTGGGGGCGGGAGGAGGCCGAGCGCAGGAGTCCACGCATGCGCGCAGGTGCGTGCAGCAAAAGTTCCCTGAGGCACAGAGCTGCCTCAGGGAACTGAAGATTTGATATTAAAAATAATGAAAACATGCCCCCTCATGTGTCTCTGTCACATGAGCAAGGACGGGTTAAATATGAGTGCTAAAAGATTTTATTTTTTTAAATCACTGGTCGAAACCTCATCCTGCCCGTGGATGAGATTTTGCCAAAAATGCAAAGGCCGCTTAGCCTTTTTGCCCACCCACCAGCCAAATGGTTGGATGGCCAGCAGAAAATTCTAGTCAATTAATTGATTAAGGGCTTTAATAGGCCGCTTAATAGTTGGCGGGTGCGATGCCGACTCCCGTGTGCACCTGCTGACCAAAATATCGCGTGAGTGTGCGATGATGTCAGGATACTCGCCCGACATCATCATGTGTCATTTTACGCTCGTTTGGGTCGAGTGTGCGCCCACCTGACGAGAGAACAATTCTGCCCCTGGAGTTTTTTTTTTATAATTAAATATTGCATTGTTTATTCATTGTGTAGCTTGGCAGCTAAAGAAAAAGTAGTGAATAGAATTTTTTCTAGTATTTTGAATGATTTGATCAGTTTTCCTTTCTGTTGTAATAAATTTGCAAACAATTTGAATTGCAAATAAATTTGCCATTATTTTTGCATTTAGCCAATACAGCCCTGGACTTACTTCTGAATGTCTTTACGGTTGCAACGTCACTGAGGGTGTGCATCATCTTGGCAGATCCCTGTAATATCAGCCAGAGAGCATTCTGGGCATGCATTCATCAGGTGATTGAAGCATTGGACAGCAAGGTAGCAGAGGAGCAGGGCTTTTAAAGGATTGCTGGTTTTCCCAAGGCTTAGGCTGCGATAGGTGATAGCCATGCTGCTTTGTAAGCTCCTACTTCCAACCTCCTTGGTTGCACTGATTTGGTGTGGCAACATGTAAAAGATCCTGCACATCAGTGCAAGATTTGCTGAAAGTTGTCACAATACATTAATCCATCAGAGTTCAGCCCTTCTTGAGCACTTCAACTAATAAAATTTGCTAACATTTGGCTTATGGGTGACAATGAATAATGGTCCCATTAAGAGTTGTGAGAACAGCAGCAGAACAGCAATACAATGAGACCCTTGCCTTTTGCAAGAACGGTCATTGAAAGAACAGTTGGGTCTCAGTGGGGTGCCTTTGCTGCCTTGATAATTATGCAATATTCTCCAATTTGCATCCCTAACTGGATAACTGTGTAACTGTAGTCTGCAGTGTCCTGCACAAGGTCATGATTCTAAAAGGCCTATTCATGGCCATTCCTGGGGAGGTGCCCAGTTACTTTGTGGCAGAATTATATGGTGAAGAACATCTGATTTGCATCAAACAGATGACTCCTCAGTGACTGCTGCAAGATGCTTCACTGCATACCTAAACACTCTCCTATTTTCTTTTCTATTTAACACTGTTTACTTTCGTCACCACTCTCGTAACTCCTTCTTCCGCACCTTCAAATAAAAGACTAATCATTCCTTTCAGTCTCCATTCTAGAACACCATACCACATCAGACCTTTATAGGACCATGTCATAGTAATTACCTGATTGGATAAGCCAGCATGAGAAAAGTGCATCCTTTCCTATGATCATAATGTCCATGATCACCATAGCAAGAAAGTCAACATTCCCCTTGAATGCAAAATATTCCAAAATGAACAGAAGCCACCCTACTCTTTCCTGTGTCCAAGCTTGTGCTGGGTATCTGAACACGCCTTTCTTCCTCCTATTCTGGTGCTTCACTGAGGTACCACTCGAGAGCCCACATCATGAGATGTGCCAGGTTGCTTTTGTGATATAAAAGTCTCATGGAGTTAAGGCAGGCCTCTTCCCATGGCAGCTTGCAGCCTGGTGCACCTCCTACATTGGCACAATGCTCTGAGAGGAAGCAATGTGCCACTGTCCTTAGAGATAGCAGCCACCGGCCGGTCATCTCAAGCTGTCACCATTTCACTGGGTCCTGGAACCATGTCTGCTCCAGTCAGTGGGCTGGCTAGTCTAAAGGCAACTATCAAATCTTGAAAGCCCTGAGAGTCAGCAGGCAGCATCCTGACTCTCAGAATTCAAGTCTACATTATATGAATGAATAATTGAGCACAATGTAATGCTCCCTTTCCTTATGATTATAAAGCCCATGAATAACATAGCACAACTAAGTGCGCTTGCTCCTTTATTACAAGCAACTCAGAAGTGAACATATGCCACCTGACCCTTTCCTCACAGCATACTTCCCTTGGGTGTCAGCAGCAGGTTATTCAGCCCCTTTTCGAGCCTGTTCCACCGTTCAATGAGATCCTGGTTGATCTGTATCCTAACTTTATCAACCTGCCTTGGCTAGCAAAAATCTATCGACCTCAGGTTTAAAATTATTAATTGAGCTCGCATCAACTGCTTTTTCCACACTTCTACCAGCCCTTGTCAGAAAAAGTGTTTCCTAACTTTTCTCCTGAATGGTTTGCCTTTGATTTTAAGGTTATGTTCTAGATTCCCCTAAATGCAAAAAAAGTTTCTCTCTGTCTACTCTCTATCAATTCCTTTCAAAATCCTAGAAATCTCAACCCCTTAAAAATCTCACCCCTTAGCCTCCTGTGTTCCAGGAAATACAAGCCTAGTTTATGTAATCTCTCCTCATAGTTTAACCCTTGGAATACTGGTAACATTCTGATGAAATGTGCTATGCTCCTTCCAAGGTGGAAGGTATGGTGCCCAGAACTGCACATAGAACTTGAGATGTAGGCTGGGATTTTCCAGCTCCGTCATGCCGGGACCCGCTGTGGGGGATTCGGCGGCCCAACCAAAAGTCCCACCCATAGTCTGACCAGGGCTTTGTATAACTGTAACAAAGCTCCCTCCCCTTTCTGTTTTAGCCCTTAGGTATAAAGGCTAAATCCATTAGATTTTTTGATTATTTTGTACTTGATCACCACATTTTAGTGATCTGTGTACATGGACCAATAAATATCTCTGGACTTCAATTGCTTCTAGCTTTTCACCATTTATAAAATACACAGATCTGTCCTACTTTTGCCTAGAATGGATGGCCTCACAAATGGCTCAATGGTCTTTTCCACCTCCTATTCTAGTGCTTCCTCTTGTGGGTGAGTCCAGAAATTAAGGGTCACCCTTTTAGAACAGAGATGAGGAGAATTTGTTTCTCTCAGAGGGTTGTGCAGCTTTGAAATTCTTTGCCTCAGAAGGTGGTGGAGGTGGCATCATTGAATATTTTTAAGACAGAGGTAGATGGCTTCTTGTTAGACAAGGGAATCAAAGGTTATTGGGGTTAGTTGAGAATGTGGAATTTGAAACACAAGATCAGCCATGATCTTATTGAATGGTGGAGCAGGCTCGAGGGGCCGAATGCTCTTCTCCTGTTCCTATTTCTTATGTTCTTATGTTTAAGCTTTAAACTGAGGTTCAGTCTGATGAGAGGCCATTACTTTCTGAACATGGCACCTTGATCCTGGGAGAAAATATCTGGCTGCATCTGTGAAGCTTTTGTGTGGGCTGTCTGGTATCACCTTCTATGAGCTACTCATGAGCTGCTCTGATGAGGGTGCTTGACATATGCTGCTGTCCAGAGAAATGGCAGCCTTATATGGCTCCATTTCAACTGTACTGGGCCCTGGATCTGTGTGTACATTGATCAGTGGGCTAGCTGGTATTATAACAACTTGAAATTAAATTTGAAAAAGCTAAGTAAGCAAGGGAATAAAGAGAACATAAAGAGAGCTTTAAGGAGAGAAAGAAAACAATTGAGCTTAGGTTACATGGTGGAGAAGGAGCTAATAGTTCAGATGATCAGTCGAGTTCCGCTCTGAGTTCTGATTTAGTTAGGAATATTCACCTGGTGCCTAAATTAACTGAGGACAGAGTTGAGAAATATTATATCTCATTTGAGAAAGTTGCTACAAAGCTCAGGAGGCTAAAGCACACATGAACTCTTATTTTGCAAAGTGTTTTGATAGGAAAAGCAATGAATGTCTATTCAAGTTTTTGAAGAGTTACCTTCAGATTATGAAATGGTTAAAACTGCAGTACTTAATGCAAATGAGTTTGGCTCTGAAGCGTGTCTATTAAAATTTTGGACTTTGAGACATCAATAAGAATCAAACGTTTATAGAATTTGCTCAGAAGGGAAAACTTTATTTAACCAATGGCTTCAATCAATGAAATTAGAGGAGACGATTGAGCATGTGAGAGAAATTTTATTAATGGAAGGATTCAAAAATAACATCCCGCTTATTGATAGGACACATCTGGAAGATTGTAAGGTTTCTAAAATAAGGGAAGCTATTTTGGCTGATAGCTATGAATTAGTTCATAGATGCCTAGGTGGCAGCAAAGCACTGTTCGTAAACCCACACAGAGGGCTGAATTTTATGGCTGACGGGTGGGTGGCAGAGCCCGCATCCCGATATTTAGGTGGGCAGGTGCGCTATGAAGCACAACGCGCGCCTGACATTAATTAAAGGCCTTGTTAAGGCCCTTAACTCGGCAATTGAAGCTGATTTTGAGGAGCCCATGCCAACTTCGGCTCGGCGCACAGGCCCAACGGGCAGGCGGGTAACTGATTTTTTAACAAACCTCATCCATGGGTGGGATATGTGGGCTCAGAGGGGTTGTTCACGTTCTTTCTGAAGTATTTAATGCAGAAAGTGTTTTGAACTTGCCTGTGTGATTGTTAGCATTTCCAATAGCTTTCTCTCTACTTTGAAGCTTCAGCTCACCAGTCTGCAGACAGTTATCTTTATCAGGCCTGCAGCTTTCCGGAGGCCTCCGTTTAGCCTGTGTATGGGTTCCGACATCTCCACTGGAGGCAGCTCCTCTGAGGAGGAAGGGAGGGGTAGAATAAGGAGGAGGCCAGGAGTGGACAATCAGCCTGCAGGGGAGCCATCTTTGGGAGGCCAGGCGCAGGCACAAGGGGCGCAGGGCCAAGAGGTTGGCCAAGGTGGAAGGGGCCGCAGAAGATGCCACTATCCTGCTGCCAGGTTATACAGGCGGTAAAGCAGCAACCTCAATATGACTGAGGTGCAGTGCTGAAGGAGGCTCTGTCTGTCAAGGGAAACAGTCAACTCTATCTGACAGATGATTGGCCTGAGATCTCCCCTAACTGTGTGGGTGGACACCCCATGCCAGTGGCTCTGAAGCTCACAGTTGCCCTCCACTTCTATGCATCTGGCTCCTTCCAGGGCTCGGTGGGTGATCTTTGTGGTATCTCCCAATCAGTTGTATACACTTGTGTCAAGCAGGTTACAGACGCTTTGTTCAGACAGGTATTGATGTTCATCCACTTCCGCTGCGACCAGGCAAGTCAGATACAGTGAGCCAGAGGCTTCGCGGCCATTGCTGGCTTCCCCCGTATCCAGGGTGCTATAAACTGCACACACGTGGCCATCAAGGTGCCTGCCAGCAGGTGAGCCTGGTGCCTTTGTCAGCAGGAAGGGCTTCCACTCCACGAACGTGCAGATAGTGTGTGACCACAGGATGCAGATTCTGCAAGTTTGTGCAAGGTACCCAGGCAGCTCCCACAACGCCTACAGCCTCAGACACTCCCAGGTGCCGGTACTCTTCAGTGCTCCGGCTTGGCTGGATGGTTGGCTGCTAGGTGACAAGGGCTATCCCCTCAGAAGGTGGCTCATGACGCCTCTCTGCCATCCAAGAACAGAAGCTGAGGAGCACTACAATAGGAGCCACGGCACCACAAGGGCTGTGGTGGAGAGAGCCATCGGTCTTCTCAAGATGCGCGTCCGTTGTCTTGACTGCTCAGGGGGTGCACTCCAGTACCCCCCAGATCACGTCTCTCTGATAGTGGTAGCATGCTGCGCTCTGCACAATCTTGCGCTGGAAAGGGGGGACGCAGTTGACGATGAAGACCTTGGCGCACTGGATGAGGCTGCACATGATGAATGGCTCAGAGGATGAGGAAGCACAGGGAAATGATGAAGGGCACCACGCCGACCCGCTACTACACCAAGGAGGCAGGAACACTCAGGACAATTTAATCCAACGAACCTTCAGCTAGCTGCACACACATGGATCAGCAGGACCAGCATTGCCTGGCGCTTCCACACATGGCACTTAGGTGCTACATCTTCCACCTCATCAGCTGCAACTAAGGGCTGAGTACAGAAACATCATTGTCCACTCAAACACTCATGAGATGTCTGTGAAACATACAAATGCAGCACAAAGGAAACACCCTCAGTCATGGTCAGAAAACTGGACTTTATTCCGTTCAATATCAAAGAGAAACGTCTCTATGACAAATATAACTGTTTGTTTCCTAATCTAGGGCCAACACAAAATCACCAGTGACATACCCGTGGAGTGCCTAACATGCCTTATGCTTACATTTGTGGGTGCTACGTCTTGGTGCCGCCTCATTGCTCGGAGTGGCTTGTGAGACAGCCTGCTGACTCTGCTGTCCTGTTGGCCTCGATGACCTTGGCGGGCGTCCTCAGGCCCGTGGAGCCTGTGATGGCCCCACCTGGGAGGGAGTGGCCAGTTCCAGAACTGGCACCTCCCCAATTGTCGCAGCCTCAACGGATGCAACGGTCATTGGCAGAGGGTCAGAGGAGCTGCTGCCCTCATCCGGAGCGCCCTGAAAGGAGCCCGCAGCGACGACAGGCAGCTGCTGCACTGACGTGAGGTCACATTGGACCTCCCTGCTCACCGCAGATGAATGGGCACCGAGCGGCAACACTTGGTGCCCAGAACATCTCCCACATTGGGAATGACCACCCGTAGTCAGTACCGCTGTGAGGGCTTGCAGGTCAGAGCGTAACCCAATCAGAAGCTTCTCCATCCGATCGAAGCCCCTCTCCATGAGAGTTGCCAATCTCTCAGGGGAGGAAGCGTGAAGCTCTGTCCTGAGGTTCATGCCTTCACTGACACTCTGCCTGGACTCCTTCACCACACAGACCAATTGAAGCACACCCTCATGTAACCCTGCCAGATGCTCCCGCGCATCCTGCCGCTTGTCCTGCAGCTGCTGCATTGCTGACATCTCCAGAGGCACATCATCACTGCCTGACTCAGCATGTGCCTGGTCCTCTGCAGTCCTCTGGCTGCTGGCGCCATCGGCACTCTCTGTCCGTGCCATCTCCTCCAGCGATTGTGAAGTGCCCTCTCCACTGTGCCCCGGGACACTAGCCGACATTATATTCCCTACCCAAGTGTTTGTTGCTGCGCTGGTGCCTAGCTGGCTAAAATAATGTGACGCAAGTTGCAAGTCTTGGCCCTCAGGTGTGGGGGGGGACTCTGGACATGCTGGGGGAGGCCATACAGTGGTGATGCTGAAATTAACAACAAGGATAGTGCATCAGTTAGTGTTCAGTCAGTAACACCTTTCATCCCTTTCCCCCCCAGCTTCATAAGTCGCTCACCTTTCAAGAACCTAAGGAGATGAATGTTGGTGGGCTGGTAAATAGTCAAGAGGAGGCCCAAACATTACATGCGCATACAGACAGGCTGGTCCGATGGCCTAAGGAATGCCACATGGAATGTTATGTGGATAAGTGTTCAGTTAAGCGCTTGGGCAAAACAAGCAATGTACGGGAATACATGAGTAATGGTAGGACCGTGGGAAGTCACGACGATTACAGGGACCTTGCTGGGCAGACCCGTTAAGGTAGCAGAACAGGAACATAAGGTGTTTAACAAGACCAAAGCTAGACGCTAGAAGCGAGCCTTCATTAGCCGAGGAATAGAACGTAGGAAAAGGGAGGTCATGTTGCAAGTGCAGAAAACGCTGTCAAGGCCACATCTACACTTCTGCGTCCAGTTGTGACCTGCGCTTCATGGGAGGGATGGCATTGGAGTGGGGAGAGTGCAGAGGTTCCTCACCTGGATGCATGCTGGCCTGGAGAGTTGGAGTTATGAGGAAACATTGCATACACTTGCGACATTTGCCGTGGAGCAGAGGAGATTGACAGGTCACATTATTGACCTTCATATCGTTATGAGGGGCATAGAACGGGTGGACACAAGGCAACATTTCCCCTTGGTGCAGGGATGACTAACGTGGCGGCATTTATTTGAGTGACATAAGGTTGTCAGGTGAGGTGCTGAGGACCTTTTGGACAGAGTAATGTGGGATGCACTGGCTGAAAGGGTGGTGGAGGTACAAACCCTCCTAAGATGCAATAAGTCTTTGGATGTGCAACAGCGATGCCATGGCATGTTAGGCCATGGGGATAGTGGTCATAAATGGGATAAGGCGACTTTGGAAGGTGCTGGAGATGTGCATCCTCAAGGGGTTGAGGGATCTTTGTGTATGACCCACATGTCTGAGTGTCTCAATCTGTGAATGAGCAGTGTAGCCGCATTAACAATTGCAGCAACCATCGGTGCTTTGGATGGTGGGGAGACAGAGTGGATGGGACTGTGGCCCTCAAATACCTGGCCACTGCACCCCAGCCTCACCGACACCTGCCGCCCTGGCTGCCTGCCTCCTCCCCAGCTCCATGGCCTGCTCCTCATAGGTGGTTAGGTGCTGCAGCACGGCGTGCCCACCACCAGTCTGCTGCCGCTCCCGGCTATTGTTCTCAGTTTTTGCCTGCAGAACAGAGAAGAGCATTTATTGGGGCTGATTGCTCATGTACTCTGCACGCGCACACCGCACCCCAACCACAGTGGCCCATCTGAGGCCTCCAATAGCTCCTATCCACACTACTGGTGATCAGTCCCCAGAAGATAGTATGGCTGGTCCCAACCCTCTCCCCCAACGGACACCTTGGACACATTCGGCGTCCATCACTTTGAATAACACATGAGTCTTAGCGCCCATGGCAAGGATCTAGGTGCGGCACCGAGGCCAGCAGATGGCACTTGGCCACGACACCTTGAGGCTCCCCTTCCAATATCTCATCACCATCAATAAGACATGTGTTGGAGTTCTGAGTATGTGTCTAGATGTCTCCCCTGCAGGTTGCCCCCAGACTACTCAAATGCCACAAACACCAACATATGTTGCAGGGAGAACCCATCTTCTCCTCAACCACTAAGGCTGATGTAAGCATGGTCACTATCTGTTTGCCCACCCAGCGTGTGCCAAATGCCCAATTAAGTAACGACACTAAGACATGGCGGTGGTGGGGGGCGCCTCAAAGGCTAAGGCTACCTGCTTGGTCAAATGGCCAAGGCTGACATGGTACTCACCCTTCCAGAGCGCAACAAATCATTGAAGCACTTGCGGCACTGTGTTCCTGTGCGCCGCACAGCGTCATGGGAGTTTACAGCCACCGCCACCTCCTGTCATGCCTACCTGGTGATGTGGGGGGCCCTCCTCCCCCCATCCTCTGGAAACAAAACATCCCGATGGTTGGACAACTCTTGGAGGAGGACAGCAAGGCAGGCATCTGAGAACCAAGGGGCACAATGGCCCCCGCTGGCCTATCCTGAAGCCTGCCCCCCTCCTCCTCCTCCTTTGGCCTCAAATCATGTCCTTCCCTATGAGTGGCCATGGTGAACAGCCTAAAGGAGGCTGCCTGGCCGCTCTTTATACAGACTGCCGGTTCCCCATTGGAACCGGTGGTCTGAACATGCCCGCTGACGATTGGATTTTCCCATTGTACACGCGAGTCGCAAACCCGCTGGGAGGAACTTAATTGGCTCACCCAAGCAAAATGGCGGAGTGGCCCATTTCAGCGGCGGCGATCGGCTGCCCGCCTGCCGCCGAGTTGGTCGGGCCCGCCCGCCCATCAAGGGCAAAATTCAGCCCAGAGGCTGGAGGGATAAAGAAACTGGTGGATAGCCCGACTCTAACTATAGTGGAAAAGATTGCAGAGATAAAAAGGCAAGTGCTTCTCAAGGTAGTCAAAAATATAATGTAAAGAGAGTAAGACTGAGTCAAAAACAGACCAACATGTTTTCATTGTCAGAAATTTAGACACTTAAAGACAAATTGTTGGAGGTTAAAATTGAAAGCTGTAGCATTGTGGCTGCTGTTTATCCAGAAAATACTACACCAAACAGGGAAGCTTATGAGAAATCAGTACCTACTAATGCATTCACCGTGGGGGCAAATAGGAATGCGGTGCAGTAAGTAGAGTCCTTGCAGCTGAGTCAGAAGCTCTGGGTTCAAGTCGCACTCCAGAACTTGGTGACCATGGGAGGTGTATCCATAACATGCCCAAACAGGTTGATTATCCATCTGTAAATCATTTCAATACACCTAAGGCAGATGGTAAGAGTGGGAGAGCCTCCTGGTCAGCCATACTTGATGTGGAGTGGTGCCCCCTCAAGCTATAGCCTCTGGCAACAGACTAGTGACCTGGAAAAATGAGCTATGGATCAGATATGTACTTTGTCTGCCCCATGCATCTCTAGGTGCAGGAAGAGAATCAAGAAGAAATGATGGGGGTGAGTGATTATGGAAGTTTTATATTTGAACAGGAAGTCACTCCACTTTTGTCCAAGGGAGGACCCAGAAGAAAATTGTAATCCTGAAAGATACTAGTTTAGCTCAGAGTTTATTGTTAGCAAAAGATTTAGGGCAGAATTGTCCCAGATTTGCACTGTGTGGTAGCAGTTGTGAAAAACGTTTTACCCACTGGCCACAATGGCAGCTTTTCACGCCATATCATCCGCTTCCCACCCCATTATTTATTCAGCCACAGGAAACATGCCGTCTCACTGGCCAGTGGCCTCTGAATCAACAGCCTCAGTTTGGGTGCCATATCTATACTGCAGCTGGGCACACAGATCTCAATGCTTGCAGCCCAGACTGCTCCAGTGAAAGCCGAGAAGAGTTCAGTGACACAGGAATGCCTTTTGAAAGCCCGCTGTGATGTCCTCTACCCCCACTCTGGCTGCAGGAGGTCCAGCAATCTCATCAATCTGGCTTGGGAGGCAGTGGCGGTGGTGGTCAGTGCCAACACGGCACAGAAGAGGTTGGCCATCCAAGACAGACAGAGGATGAATGATCTCATCTGTTCTGCCAAGGTAAGGCAACCATCTCATCACTCTAAACTCACACGCTCAAGGCCATCACACATTCACTGGTATCTCACTCACTGCCAGCTCAAGGGACATCGCCATTCACTCTCTCACACACACCCTCACATCTCTATCTAGTCTCATCTCCACCGGAGACTGCCTCCTCAGCCCTCACTATCTTGAGGCTACTTGCACAGGTCAGCATGTGCCCCCACACACACCCTTGAATACCCCCCTTTCCCAGTACAGCCCTCGTCCTGCAGCCTCTTCCCTTGCCTGAGGCCACTTCTCCTCCTTCCCCAGCAAACCCTAGCCCTGCAGCCATTGAAAAGCCACCCCCCGCCTTACAGCTGGTCTGGTAGGTAGAGAGCTGCCCGTGAGCCTCCCTAAAAGTGATGTGGTGCTGTCTGCGAAGCCTGGCGCTGATGACTGTGAGTCCTGCCTGAAGCAAGGTAGGCAAACAAACTTTGAAACCCTGAGCGAAATGCAGCTCGCCAGGTGCATGTCGTTTATGAACAGTTGTGAAACACACGCTGATGTGCCCAGATGATCCACCATAGTGGGGATGATTCTGGTGAGTAGGGCTTTTAATGAAATGCTAAAGTATTTAAATTAGGTTCCCAATATGTAGCAGCGGGAAACGTGGCCTGCCATTGAATGGTGGAGTGGATGATCACAAACTGGTTTCACAACAGCGTAAAACCAATCTTTGGCCTTCTCACCATATTGTCCTCTCACACCTGCCATGATGCCCGCTGGCAACGGGACCAGACAATTCCACCCTTAGACTTTTTATCAGAGTTTGCTGAATAAAAATGTACTGATACAGAATATTGATGGGAAGTGTGTGCCTATCCCCTTATTTAGAATTTAAATTGTGCTCAGATAAAGGGGTCTGTTATTGTTGGTGTTGGATCCAAATTGCCGATAAATCAGGTGGATTTTATATTGGGGAATAGTTAAGCAGCAGACATAGTTTTCCCAAATCCGGAGACAGCATTCAAAAGTTGTTCCTGTGCCTATTTGTTATCTAGCTGAACAAGGAACTGTTTTAAGTAAAGATACTGATGTATTCACCCCCCCCTAATGGACAGTACAGAGGCAGCAAATGTGCCTGAAGCACTTCAGATTAAAAGTTCTCCACAGAAAGGACTAAAACCTCAAAGTACCTTGAAGGACTAATGGAACCTAACACCAATTTAAACAAGGTAAAGCTGCAGAAATGCAAACAATGGGCAGAGTTGATATGACTATTTGAAATCTCAAAAATCAAGAAGTTATAGACATCACTCAAAAAGAATTAAACAAGACTCACTTTGACTAGAATCAAGAAAAACTGAAGGACTACAAACTGTTCAAAGATCAGACCAGACAGGAATATCAAACATTTTAACTTGAACATGAGCAGCATTTAAATGATATTCTTAAAATGGCTCAGGAAGATTTTGATCAATGAAAGGACAAATTGTTTGCACAAAATAAAGCCATTTGGAACTTGTTGTTATCTCAAAAAAGAGAATCCAAAATATTTGAGTCTGGAAAATGGACTTAAAACAGCAATACACCTGCAGTTAAGCAAGAAGAAAACTGAGGAACTGTGGAATTAACTGGGACATTCTTTTCGAATTTAGACAATGAAAGAACTGCAAATATGGAGGTGAATTCTGAACAGACTGTTTTAAAGACTGAGTCTGGAAATTCATATGCGAACAACAATGATGAAACTTTTTTTGTGGAAGGAACTTTGGATTATAATTTTTGTAAGAAGAAAACTTTCAGAAAACTCTTCAAGAAGTAATTTTTTTTTCGTGGAATGTGGTTCCTGGCTATGGAGTCAACAAAATCAAATTATCAAAATGGACTGATTAGTGCACAATGGGGTGATTATTATATGTTTGCATGTGGTAAGATAGTTGTTAAAATGGTGTAAGTTGTAATATTCTAAGTGGTATAAATGAAAACACATTTACAAGGGTGACGCATTTTCATTTTTTTCTTGGGGGGAGTTGTTGAAAATACTTGATGTCATAATAACGTGTTTTAGAAAATAACTTTTAGTTTTAGAATTTAAAGTGTTAAATGCAAAATAAATAAAACAACTGATTGAGAAATTTATTTTAAAAAAACTGAAGTAAACACAATTCACACATACCTGCAGCATGTTCAGTAATCATCCTGGTGGTTGCCTGGCTTTGATAATACCCATGTTACTCATGTATGCTGAGGTTATGGAGGGGTATTATGAGCCATGTGTGTAGGGGAAATCCCTTAACCCCCAGCAGCCATCCTGTCACCTTCCTGGGGAGGGGGGGGTGGGGGGTGATGGGGGAGGGGTTGTTGGTTGCCACATGGTAAATGCACAGTGACAGCTGCCTGGGTACATTGCACAAGCTTGTATGATCCTCTTTCTTCAATTAGATCAGCTGAAACTTTAAGCGCTGAGTGGTAGTCCTTTCTGTTCATGGGCACTGTTGCTGGTGATCTGGTGGGTCCGATGGCAACATGTGTGCAGTTGATATATAGCCCTGGATACAACTAAAGCTGGCCATTGCTGCAAATGCCGAGTTTGCTCATGTTTACTGTTGAGGCCAACGTGGAAGATGATGCATTGGTTAGTCCTGACAAACAGGCATCAGTGATTTGCATAATGCAGCTGTGTGCAGGAGATGTCCCATGTAATAGAATGGAAGGGGACAGTGGCAAAGACATTAAGGACTATGGTGACTTTGAGAACCACTGGCAAAGTCATGGGACCTGTTGCAAGAGGCTGCGGATGTCTACAACTGGAGAAGTACAGCCTTCTGATTCACTTCTCCGGGTAGATCCAAGAAAGTGATCTTTGACCTGCTGTATAGCTTGTGTGTTGGGTATGACCTCCTAAAAGCAGCATTATCTGCTATCTCCTAATAGGCCAGCTGCTGTTTTTATTGATTTCATGTGGCTCGACCCTCCTCTTCCTCCAAAAGTTCTTCCAAGAAAATTAAACTGGTGATACAGGCCCAGTTAAGATGTTGAGATATGTATTGGGAGCACAGGAGCAAATACTCTACTGCAAATTTAACCACCCACTCATTCTGTTCTCACCTAGGTATGCAGGGTTAAAATTTATCTGAGGAACACAGAGGGCAGAATTTTACTCTCATTGGTTGAGGGGCCCCCGACCCGAACAAGTGTAAAATGATGCGTGATGACGTCGGGCAAGCATCCCGACGTCATTGTGCACTCGCGCAATATTTCGCTCGGCAGTCATGTGTGGGAGTTGGTGCCATGCCTGCCATTAATTAAGCGGCCTATTAAGGCCCTTCAGAACTCAATTGACTCAATTTTTTTTCTACCCGTCCTACCGTTCGATTGGCGGGCGGGAAAAATGGCCAAGCTGCCTTTGCATTTTTGGCGAAAGCTCACCTACGGGTGGGATGAGGTTTCGACCAGTGATTTAAAAAATTAACATGCCCCTGCTCATGTGATGGAGTCACATGAGGGGACATGTTTTCATTATTTTTGGTATCTTTGTTTTTATTGTTAAAAATCTTCAGCTCCCTGAGGCAGCCCTGTGCCTCAGTGAGCATTAACTGTATGCACCCTGACGCATGCACGCATTTCTGTGCTCGTGCTCTTCCCGCCTCCACCAGGGCAGCACTGAGCACTGCAGCACGCGTTTCACGCTGGCTGGCCGTTAATTGGCTTCGTAACTGCTCCCGGGCCCGCCCGCCACGCCTGCCCGACGAAGGCAAAATTCTGCCCAGAGTTATCTTTACATTTGCCACCTCCCTCTCTGTTTCCTATAACCCAAGAGTCTGCCACAGAGTCAAATTCCACATGCTATTCCTCTTCCAAAGTACAGCAAAACCTGAGGACTCCCTAGGATGTTAAAACTGCCTCACTGCAATGCTGGCAAACTCCACAGCCACCCTCTCAGTCAATCAAAAATCCCAGAATCCTTGCCACAGCGTTGCCAAACTATAGAACTCCTATCTGGTTCTGCCAAATCCCAGGGCTGTACTTCCATCAAATCCCAAGACAAACTCTCACAACTGCTAAACTCAAAAACTACCTATATTCCAGGTGCTGCTACACACTTGTACTTACCTTCCACCAGGTATATTGCTGTGTATCCTTGTCTGATAAAGGAACATATCATAATAATTTAGCCCACTGAATTTAATTCTTTTTATTAACAAATGGAGAACAATGGAAGTTGATGCCAGAGGTACTTGATGATATCCCAGAATGATATGCATTAATAACGTAACTCCACTTATTTAGTCACCATAAATCAGTGGCCCAAACAACATGGTGCATTACATGGCAACCAGTATTGTTATTATAAAACAGTACATCCACCTACCTCACAGCTTTGGGAGGTCGTCTAATAACATAATGAAAATGGTACATATAATGTATCACGCCTCCAGTTTCTGTACTTCTCCACTACATTCCAAATGACACACTTCAAAATGAGTTTAAAGAAACGATGATCATCAGAGAGAATGTGCAGATAAATTTCAAGGAACAGAAAATACCAGAGTCAGAAAAGCTGCAGCATCTTAACTGATTTTATCATTCACACTTGTTAAAAAACAAAAAAGGAAGCCAGGACCTGGCCTACAGCCTGAAGGACAATTAGACTCATGACCTCATCCACTATTCACTTAATAGCATTCCTAAAGGGATTCAGCTTAATCTTGGTGGCAGAATAAAACTCATGCATTATGTTGTGTGACACGCCAGGCTTAATAAAACAGTGTACTAGCTGAGTTACTATCAGCAGTGCCATGGGAGATCGGCATACAATATAAGAATGGTTTCTCTGTGTACATTTCCTGTGCGTATGTCTGTTTCAATTCACTGTCTATTAAAAGTGGGAAGAAATAACATAGGACAACCATGTAGATAAAAAGCAATGAGTCCTAACTCCCATGGTGAACTTCTATGGGCAAGTGGTCCATCATGGAAATTGTAGGTTTCACTCTCTTCCTGTGAAAATGCAATACCTATTAAATAGTAATAATTTAAGTACATTCAGTACATTCTTTCTGCAACAAAAATCTGGAAAACCATGAATGGGGACAGCATAATTTCTTTTATATTCAATGTTTTAAGAACCAGGTGATTTTTTTTGCTTTGTTTCAGTATTAATTCATTGAAGGTGTTTTCGAATCAGTCTTTTTTCTTCATACACACGGTGAATCAATTCTTCGCAATCAGTTGGGACAACAGTTTAAAAAGCTGCTGAATCCTCTGAGTTATGATGCCAGAACTAGGCCATAGCTTTACTGACAAGTGTACTTACAAGCCTGAAAGATTAATAGAATGCCAGTTGTTACCTGAGGTCGATCGTTTCACCTAGAGGCCCAAGTGAATGGTAACCAACGTCATCACAGATATGGCTGGCAGATCTGCATGTCAATAAGTAAATAGCATCTGGGTATTGTATTTCCACAAGAGCAGATAACTGTTTGCTACTGGACCTTCTGTTGAAAGCCCACTTTAATTACTTCCTGTTTTACCATTCATGACTCCCTCCAATCATGACTCACTCCATTCATGACTCACTCCATTCATGCCAAAATGATTTTATTTGAAAAAGAAGCAAAACAGGAAGGAGAAAAACACAATTCTATTATTGCATGTCTGAATTATTGCAGTTATTTCATCTGATCACCTTGTTTTCCAAAAACATTATATTACAGTAATTTATGCAGTGACAGCTGCAATCCAGATTATGTCAAATGGACCATATGGATACCATAGCTGCTTTTAATTTATAAATTTGATGCAAAATTGATAAGCAGATTATTGAATTACGACACTGTGGCGATTATGTACTCATTTTTTGAAATTAACGTCATTGGCTAGCAATCAGGAGCAAGAACCTTGGGCAATTCTGTCTTAGTGAAGATCAACTAAGATGGCAGAGGCTGGGCATCAAACCCAAAATATTGGAGGTTTGCACATCCTGTAGCATAACATGTAGAATATTTATACACTCAGCCATTCAGGGAACACTGAGATTTTGAAAAGATGTTCAATCCTACCCCATCTTGGAATCTCCTTCTAGGGGATTGCAAATCTGTAAGAAAGGACAAGCCTGTACTTATATAATGTCACATCCTCAGGAAATCCCAAAGTACTTTATATTGAAGGAATTAATTTTGAAGTGCAGTTACAGTTGTTTGTAGGCATAATAGCCAACTTATGTATAGCAAGAAGATTAAAAGAGCAAATGAATGAATAACTAAATAATTTGTTTAGGTAACATTAGCTGAGGGAGAAACACTGACCACGAGGTCTCTCCATTTTCCTTGAACAGACAGGCAGACACTTGTTTCAATGGCTCAGGGTCAAATTTTCCCAGAAATGTTTCTGATCCCATGCCGTACTTCCAGGTTTCTAATGGTGAGGTTTTGAGGCTAAGCTTTCCCAAATCAATCTGCTCAAAAACTGGCAAAAAATCTAGACATTTGTTCCTAAATTAAATTGGTGTTCCTCTAATTCCTCTGTATAGGTGAGCCTGGGAGTCATTTTTAAACCCAGCTCATTGAAAATGGAAAATAAAATTGCACAGCGTGTAAAATGGGCAGTCAATCTGATCCTCCACCGCCACTAACCCCCTCCCCCTCACCCTCACTGACTGGTCAGATCAAAATTGCACCCCTTGCCCTCACCCCCCACCCCCCCACCCCCACACACCCCCCCACCCCCCCCACCCCCGCCCCCAAGCAATGCTCTCCAGTGCTTTCAGTCAGTGGCACCGAGAGGAGCAGGTGGATGAAGGACCCCAAGACAGGCAGTCAGTCCAGTTTGTGGTTTCAGAGCGGACAACCCCATTCTGAGAAAAATGTAGTGTGACATCACAGGAAAACAGGTAGTTGATTTGTTGGAGGTACACGCAGCCTGTACGGACAAAAGTGGGGACTTAGCTGGGAGCTAGAGAGGTGGTGGACCTGTGTGGAACAAATCAGGGCTGAGACTTGAGGACGACACCTACCTGGGAGTTGGAGAGGCAAAGCAGTCAGCTGCTTGGATTGGTTTATGCTGAGTTTGAAGGAAGAGTGAAGAAACAAACATTGACATCACTGCAAAGTCATAAGTTGATTTGTTGATGAGTACCTACTGTAAAGTATTGTAAATAGCTAGATTAATTCGCTACTTTTAGGAAAGATGTGTAAATAGCTGGATTATAGAAAAACGTAAATGTTTTACATAACCCTTAGGTACTTACCTTATAGGCACAGAAGAAGGAGCTGATTGGTGAGTAAAGATGAGTAATTCTACTTTCTAGTCTCCAGTTTATAGTCAATAGTCTGAAAGTAAATCGTATGAGGAGAGATTGGGCCGTCTAGGCCTGTATTCACTGGAGTTTAGAAGAATGAGAGGAGATCTCTTTGAAACATATAAAATTCTGACAGGGATAGACAGACTGGATGCAGGGAGGATATTTCCTCTGGCTGGGGGATCTAGAACAAGGGGTCACATTCTCAAGATATGGGGTAGACCATTTAGGACTGAAATGAGGAGAAACTTCTTCACTCAGAGGGTGGTGAACATATGGAATTCTCTACCATTGAGGGCGTGGAGGCCATGTCACTGAATATATTTAAGAAGGAAATAGATAGATTTCAAGACTCTAAAGGCATCAAGGGGTATGGCGTTGAGATAGAGAATCAGCCATGATCATATTGAATGGCAGAGGAGGCTTGAAGGGCTGAATGACCTACTCCTGATCCTATTTTCTATGCTTCTAAGTAAGCTTAAGTTATGGTACAGCAACTTAGTTGTGTAGAATGTGCATCCTGTAGCATGAGGAGAATTGTGAACTTTTTACATGGCCTTGATGATCGTGTGTAGAAAGTGTCACCAGCTGCAGAAACTTGAGCTCCAGATTTTGGAACTTGAGTGATGGCTGGAGTCACTGTGGTGCATCCACAAAGCTGAGAACTATGTGGATAGCATGTTTAAGGAGGTGGTCACACCTCAAATTAGGAGCATGCAAGCAAAGAAGGAATGGGTGACTGCCAGGGGGTCTAGGAGTATTAGGCAGATAGTGCAAGAGTTCCCTGAGTCTATCGCACTTACTAAGTGGTCTTCCATTTTGGATACTGGTGAGGGTGATGGTTCCTCAGAGGAGTGTAACAAGATCCAAATTTGTGGCCCCATGGGTGACTCAGCTGCACAGGTGTAGAGGAAAAAGAGTGGAAGAGCAATAATGGTAGAAGATTCGATAGTTAGGGGAACAGACAGTCATTTCTATGGCTGTGGACATGACTCCTGGATGTTATGCTGCCTCACTGGTGTAGGGTTAAGGGTGTCACTGAGTGGCTGCAGGACATTCTTTTGGAACAGCCAGGGGTCATAGTCCAAACTGGTACTAATGAAATAGGTAGAAAGAAGGAGGAGGTCCTTTAAGTAGATTTTAGGGAGCTAGGAAACTCATTGAAAAGCAGGACCTCTAAGGCAGTAATCTCAGGATTACTCCCAGTACCACGTGCCATTGAGTATAGAAATAGAAGGATTGAACAAATGAACACATGGCTGGAGAAATGATGCAGGAGTGAGGGCTTTCGACCTCTGGGGCATTGGGACCAGTTCTGGGACAGGGGGGACCTGTACAAGAACGATGGGTTACATTTTAGCAGGACGGGGACTAATATGCTCATGGAGAGATTTCCTAGTGCTGTTGAAGAGGGTTTAAACTAGCTTGTCAGGGTGTTGGGGGCCTGAGAGGGAATTCAGAAAGAAGAAAAAGAAAGCTGGTAATGGGAAGTACAAAAGTCATAAACAAAAGTGGAAGGCAGCAAAGCCAAAAGTTGATTGGTTGATGAGTATCTACTGTCATTCTCAGGTTGGCAGGCTGTGACTAGTGGGATACCAGAAGGATCAGTACTTGTGCCCCCAGCTGTTCACAATCTATATCAATAATTTTGATGTGGGGATGAAATGTAATATTTACAAGTTTGCAAATGACACAAAACTAGGTGGAAATGTATGTTGCAGGAATAATGGAAAGAGGCTTCAAGAGGATTTGGATAGGCTTAATGAGTAGGCAAGAACATGGCAGATGTAATATAATGTGGTTAAGTGTGAAATTATCCACTTTGGTAGGAGGAACAGAGGTGCAGAGTATTTCTTAAATGGTGAGAGATTGCAAAGTGTTGATGTCCAAAGTGACCTTGGTGTCCTTGTTCATAAGTACAAAAAGCTAGCATGGGGGTGCAGTGAGCAATTTGGAAGGCAAATGGTATCGCAAGGGGATCCGAGTAGAGGAGTAAAGATGCCTTGCTTCAATTGTATAGAGCCTTAGTTAGACTGCATCTGGAGTATTGTGTACAGTTTTGGTCCCCTTACCTGAGGAAGGTTATACTTGCCATAGAGGGAGTGTAGTGGAGGCTCACTAGACTAATTCCTGGGATGGCAGGGCTGCCTATGAGGAGATACTAGGGAGACTGTATTCTCCAGAATTTAGAAGAATGAGATGTGATCTAATTGAAACTTATAAAATTCTTGAGGGGCTAGGCAGGGTAGATGCAGAAAGGATGTTTCCCCTGTCTGGGGTGGATCTAGAGCCACAGTCTCAGAATAAGGGTCCAGCCATTTAGGACTGAGATGAAGAGGAATTTCTTCATTTAGAGGGTGGTGAGTCTTTGGAATTTGAGTATGTTCAAGACAGAGATTGATAGATTTCTCGACACTAATGACATCAAGGGATATGAAGACAGTGCAGGAAAATGCCATTGAGGTAGATGATCAGCCATGATCTTGTTTAATGGTGAAGCAGGCTTGAGGGGCTGAATGGTCTATTCCTGCTCCTATTTTCATATGTTCTTATTTCCCCATTACTGGCATTAACTTAACTGGTTGGACTTTGGTTCTCATGCCTATTTTGAATACTTAGATAACATGTGCTGTCCAACAATGTTTAGGTGTCATTTTTGTGCTCATATATCTTCAAAAATGTTAACCATTTATATTAGCTTATTGAATGTTTCATTCCCTTAAAACATCCTGAATGCATCCCACCTGGCCAACTGCTTTTCTCCGTAACTTCCAATGGAGTGACAATTGATTTGGACTGCCACACCGCTTGTAGTTACTCACCTTGAAATCCAGGTGATCCTATCTTGCCCAACCTTCCAACTCAGGCCGGGCGAGATCTGTGTAGTGTAGTAGGTTCCCAAAGACTACAGTGAAGGGCAGCTCAGTCACAGGTAAGTAAGTCACGCCCCCCCTTTTTTACGGCACTGGTTACTGTAAACCTGATCACTTTAAAGATCCAGTCAAGTTTAAAGGTCTTTGACAAGCCAGGGAGAAGGTAAGTGTATAAGGTAAGCGGTAGAATTTGAGCTAGGTGGTCGGGTCAGGTTGGTCCTGGGGGCGGGTGGGTGTGGTGTTGGTCCTGGCCTAGTTGGGGGTGGAGGGAGGGGGGGAGTAGGGTCAGTCCTGTGGGCAGTGTGGTGGGCAGTGGGGAGTTGGGCCGGGCCTGGAGGCTGGGAAAGGGGGGAGCTGGGTCGAGCCTAGATGGGGAGAGGGGAGTCAGGTTTGGTCTGGTGGGGGGAGTCAGTTCAGGCCTGGTGTGGGGGGTTTGGGTGGGAGTCAGGAGTCGGTCCTGGAGGGTAGGGGGAAGTGGGGAGTGGGGCCTGGATGGTGGGAGGGGGTGAGTTGGGCCTGGCGGGGTGAGGGTGCAGGAGCAGGGAAGTTGGCCCGGGAAACAAAAGTGGGGGAGATGGGAGTCAGGCCTGGAGTGGGTGGAGGATGTCGGGCTTGGGGGGCGTAGGGAGTCGGGGTTCGGGCCTGGGGTGGAGGAGTCTGGAGTGGGGTCGGGCCTGGGGGTGGCGGGCTTTGGGTCAGGTCGGGTCAATCCGGGATTGGGGCAGTAGGGTAGTCAGTGTGGTATTGGAGCATAGGTAATCCCGTGGATGGATTGGGGTGGTAGACCTGTGGGGGGAGGGGGGGTGGGTGCCAGGGGATTAGTCCCTTGGGTTCGGGGGAATAGTCAGTGGTGCAGAGAGTCCTGTGGGGAGGTCGGGTTTGGGGGGGATTCCCATGGGGTGTTAGTTGGGTGGGTTTGGGTGGAGTTCCATGGTGGGGGTAGTGGGCGGGGCGGGGGGGATCCCCATGGGGGGCTGCTTGGGGTGAGTCCTGTGGGGTAACCCCCAGATGCACTGCCGTGGAGCTTGGACATTATGGCCCATTAAGTTCTAACAATCAGCTTTTGTAGTATGCACTTTGTTGCCTGCTATTTCAACAGGGGTACTATCCCATTTAAAATAAGCTGGTTAATATAAGCACTAAAATAGAGAAAATAGAAGAATCTATTAAGATTTACGTATTAGTTGGATAATACTGGCATCAGACGTTTCTAGACTTTAGTACATAACACATACACTGAATGGTGCATCAGAAATAAACTGGCCGCATCAGTTATGCTGACCATACATTTTCTCAGAAAGGAAAGTGGTTCAACTATTATCCTCCTGTATCCCAAATGGCCACAGCACTATTTTGTGCACAAAAGGACTTTCATTTATCAAAACGACATGACTTGTTAATCTATACAGCATCCAAATGTGGTTAGTAGTTGTCCACTGAATACTTTTTTCCTATTATTTTAGTGTTCTTAACTGTTTTTGTAGCCGAATCAGTGGCCACCTGAACATGCTTAGCATTAAATCAGATAGGAAGCACCTTATACAAATTCAAGGCCGACTATGCTGTCTAAGCATATTCTTTTCTTTGTTATGTTCAATTTAAACAAGCAGCATTAATGTGATGTGACTAATGAAGTGAACATTCAGTTTTCAATTAATCATAATTTTATAAATTACTAATTATGTGCATTAGGCTGCAGATAATCATTAAGTGGCATCTTATGTGAAATTGTCACATAAATTACTCAGTGAAATATTCCATTACATTATTTACAAATAACCAACAATATGGCATGTTAAGCTGCTATATTTGTGTACTTTTCTGAAATGGTAAAAGACAAAATAATTTTCCTTTTAATTTAATTGAATCAATGATACCAATAATACCGTTTTCAATATTACTTTTTATATTAATGCCATTGGTTCTTTTGTTCAACTAAATATGTACATCCAGCGTAAAAAAGTCAACTTCACAGTGTACAATTTCATTTGTGGTATTTAACTTCATTAGTGGAGTCTAGTGACATAATGGTCAGGTCATGGGTCATGGTGGGTGATGAGAACCATCTATCATGTATGGGTTTTGCCTGATTCACTGGACAGTATGACTTTCCACAGGGGACAAGTTACATTCCTTGAGGTATTGATACTTTCCAATAGCTCAGCCAATGTATATAGCAGTGTCAGAAGCTATATACCTCATTTGACTATCCTTGTAGAACGTGATGAAGGGTGTGAACTGGAAGGAAATAAGGAAAAGAATCCATTTAAAACATTTTTTTAAGTAAAACTGTGAGAAAACCACATGAAGTGGACACATCGGCACATAAAATATAACATCAGCAGGAATTTACTGTGGTTTTAGGCTTTTGCTGCTTTAATTGTAACAACCATCTATACTGAACACACATTTGTAGTTTAGAAGAAAAAGGGTGAGAGAATAAATTTTAATATCTAATTAGTGTGAGTTGCTTTGTTCTGTTAGCTGTTGTCTATAGTACAAGACTGGCTGTTGCTGAGCCAAGGCAGAGCAATTGTAAATGCTGGGATCTGGAAAACTAAACAATACATTCAATTTATGTTTCCATTATGGTCCATAAATTGGTGTAGGTCAGGCAAAATGAATCAGATAAACAGGCCCATCCACCTCAATTTTGCAGCATTTAAAATAGTGTATGAAACTCAGGTCTGAAATAGTTAAATGTTTGTCTGCACAAGCGCTCCAATTACAGTCTGTTCTGTCAGCACTAGCCTGTCCGGTGGGACAGGGAGGAACCAGTGTCAGGAGCCCACTGGTGCATAGACAGGAAGTCCTAGGGCTGGATGAGAGCAGCGCACTTTAGGTGCAAGAAAATCTGAAAATACAATATCAAATTATACAGGAAAACTAGCTTATAAAATCCATATGGATAGAGAAAGAATAGTTTGTTTTTGGGGATGCAATACTTTCCTATTAAAAAAAAAACTGTTTGGTAAATGCGAAGGACATCCTTAGTCAGTAATTGAAACTTCTTTGGAGTAATCAAGAACAGAGGCAAATAATGATGCAAAGCATTGAGGATAATACCGAAAACAACAGAAGAATTTACTGATATCAGTGACCATTCTGGTGATTCCTTGAGACATCACAGCACTTATGATTCAATCTGTTGAACACTCTCCCAGTATCACCCGATCACAGATTTCATCAGGTGATGCCAAGGAGATCAGAAAGCCCAAAGACACACTGCCCCTATCTATAATTAAGGCAGCATTACAAATTTCTGCAACAAAATCAAAATCCTGCGGATATTGGAATTGTGAAATAAAAACAGAAAATGCTGGAAATTCACAGCTGGTCTGGCATCATCGGTGGAGAGAGAAATGGGCTATATTTAATGGCCACAGCAGTGGGCCATTCCACCAGCTGAAAGCCATGGCCATGTCTGGACTCCCCAGTGCAATTAAAAGCTAATTAACTACCTATCTGGTCAGCGTTGGGGTCCTGAAGTGTGGGTGTCCTGCCTCCAAGAACTGCCGGCCAATCAGAAGCTGGCAGCTCTTTAGTACCAGCAGTACCACTGGGAGAAGTGGCCACTGCCAGTACTGCAGTAGCCCAGGGAGAAGGAGCAGCCATGGAGCCTTAGAACCAAGGCAAGTGGGCAGGCTTGCCTGCGGCAGACACGCAGGTCCTGATGGGGTGGGGGAAATCAGTTTAAAGGGCAGGTGGGGCTCTTCCTGAGGGGGCAGCCCTTGCCCACGGTGTGGCCCCCCCATTGGGCACAGAGTGCCTGAACAGTAAGGACTTCCCCCTGAGACCACAGACAGGCCCTCTGGGGTATATCTTGCCGCTTGACCACATGACATGGTCTCCCCATCTGCCGCTGACAGAATACCAGTAGCAGTGGGCTGAGGCCCTCTGGCCTCTGGGCAGGAAGGCCATCCTCAACCCTGGACTTAATCAGGGCAAGTTGGAAAGGCAGCAAGTTCACCCACTGAGACTTTCGAGTAGAGGGTGGGGATGGTATTAAATTCCACTCAGTGTTTCAGATCGATGTCCTTTTATCAGGGTTCCATTACACTATTTCAAAGAAGGGCTGGGTAGCAGCTTGGGATCATAGGAGGTGGAGTAGTATGCCTGATGTCCTGGCCAATATTTATCACACAATCAACATCACAAAAAGAAACAAGTTAGTAAAATAAGCAGCAGCTTTGTGTGTGTCTGCAGCTGGAAAAGCTACGGATTTTCTGATGCACCAGTGGAAGTATTGATCATAACTGAGAGCCAGGAGAGATCATCTGATCAGCACTTAAGATAGGTGTCTCCTTACCTTTATGGTACAAACTGTATGGAGAGAGGTGGCACAGGCAGTCAGTGCAACTTTTGCCTCTCCACACAGTGAGAGAAGAATCTAATGACCTCACAAGGATGGCCAAGGTAAGTCAAGGTTCTGGTGTAAATTCTGGAAGCTACTCCCTGTTGGTGTGGAATGGGATGTTTTCATTTGTGTCAGTTATTCTGGCTTCGGTGGGGAAAGAATTAAAATCATATATAATTTCCACACCTAACTGGAATCAATGTGTGTGTGTGCATGTGTGTGTGAGCATGTGTGTGTGTGTGTGTGTGTGTTTATGTTATATTAACAATAACTATCCTGCCTAATCCCATTATTCAACTTTTGGTTTGATGCCGTATAGGTTACAATGCTCAAATGCCTACCCAAGTGCTTTTTAAATGTTATGAGCATTTCTGCCTCTACCACTCTTATAAGCAGTGAGTACCATATTGCCACCACCTTCTGGTGAAAACATTTCTCCTCAAATCCCCACTAAACCTCCTATCTCTTACCCTAACTCGATGCTCCCTGGTTATGGTCACCTAAACCAAGGTGAATAGGGCAAATCCACACTATCTCAACCCCTCATTATTTTATACACTTCAATTAGGTCACCCCTCAACTTTCTGTTGCAACCAACAGTAGCTTATCCAAATTTTCCTCAGAAGTAAAATTCTCCAGCCCAGGCAACATCTTTGTAAATCTCCTCTGTACATTTTCTAATGCAATCACATCTTTCCTACAGTGCGGTGGCCAGAACTGCATGGAGTACTCAAGCTGTTGCTTAACTAGTGTTTTATACTGTTGCAGCATGACTCCCAGCTCTTAAATTCTATGCCAGAACTAATAAAGGCAAGTATCCTGTGTACCTTCTTGACCACTATATCTGCCTGTCCAACCACCTTCAGGATCTGTGGACATGTACTCCAATGTCCCTCTGTTCCCCTACACTTCTCAGCATTCTACCATTTATTGTGTATTCCCTTGCCTAGTTAGCTTTCTCCAAATGCATTACCTCGCGTGGATTGAACTCCATTTGCCAGTATTCTGCTCACCTGTCTAGTCCTTTGATATCTTCCTGCAGTGTGCAGATTTCTTCTTCATTATCAACCACACTGCCAATTTTTGTATTGTCTACAAAGTTCTTAATCATACCTCTTATATTCAATTACAAATCAATACTATTTACCACAAAAAGCAAGGAACCTAGTACTGAGCCCTGTGGAAGCCCCCATTCCAGTCACAAAAACACTCATCAACCATTACAGTCTTCCTGCCACTGAGCCAATTATGGATCCAACTTGTCACTTTGTCTTGGGCTTTTACTTTCATGTAGGATCTTATCAAAAGCTTTTTTAAAATTCACACAGACTACATCAAATGCACTATACCCTCAGCAACCCTCCTTGTTACCTCATCAAAAAATCCAATCATGCTAGTCAGACATGATCTTTCCTTAACAAATCCATGCTGACTGTCTTTGATTAATTTGTGTCTTTCTAAATGAAGATTTATCCTGTCCCCCAGAATTTTTTCCAATAATTTTCCCGCCACCGACGTTAGTCTGACCGGTCTGTAATTACTCCATCTATCCCTTTCTCACTTGGTACAACAGTAGTTTTTCTCCAATCCTCGGCACTACGCCTGGAGACAGAACTGGGCTTGACTATGGTTAGAACATGTAAACATAATTTAGCTTGATCCTCCCATGCAGTAATGAGGAATTGCTACATTGCTGGCAGTAAAGTGCTTCAGATTACATATGATAGAAAAACTGTTCTGGTGGTTCATAAGGCCATTAAAGAACCAAAGCACTTTTTGAAGAAAAGCAACAATTGTCCCAGCTATCTTGCTAAGACAATCTGTAGTGTCTAAGAACATATTGACTGGTGATTCATCTAACAGCTCTCACTTCAAAACAAATTAATTGCATATAGTGCTTCAAGCATTTTGGTGATACAAATAAGAACATTATTTATTATTGTTTTCACCTCATAAGTACCCTGCTGACATTTCACTATTTAATCATCTAGGGTCACACAAAAAAAATCAGAGAACTGCTTAAGCTAATATCTTGCCCTAACTTAAGATGATTGCAAGCAAATGAAAAAATGTTATTGACTTCAGTATAATAAGTATATGGCTAGCAGTATTTGTTATATAATGATTGAAAACTTTAATTCAGCAGATTTTAATAGGAGTGCATACAATTACATTAATTACTTACATGTGTTCCAAGTTGTTGTTGATTCCCCTTATTTGAAAAAAAATCATCTCATGAGATTCTCAATTGCAAGGTTTCTCAAGACATTGCTAAGTTACAGCAAATATGTTGAAATGGAAGATAAGCAAATCATCTGTCAATTATTTTGAGTCAAAACATAAAAATATGAAAAATCAATGTTTGATCCTTGAGCCAGTTTATCAGGTTGATGACTTGTTAACTCTTTTGCATTAATAAATGTTAGATTATTGGCAAATACTGGAATTTTCCAACATTTGTCACATGCATGAAGTTAAAAAAGCTAGTAGCTAATGTCTGTCATAAATAAAATCTATTGATCGAATAGCAACAAGTTTCTATGACTTATCAGCAGGTGTAAATGCAGACAGGAAACTTTTGCTTTTTAGAATTTATTAGCAAATATCAATGAAATCATCAATCTTTCAAATTAAACAGCAATTAAACCGGCCTCTGCCTTTATGTCATTGGATCAAAGAAAAAAATCAGCGATGAGCTTATACACACTGACAGTCTGCAAAATGGGCTATTGAAGTTCATGATATATTCCAGTCACCAGTCTGTAATGTCAGCACATTAGTGCACACATCATTATCCCAATTAACATTTTAGCCTCAACATTTACTACATGAATATGATGCCCAAACAAAATTTGCATAGCTAGAGTCCAAAAGGTACCTTCACTAAAATTACCTTCTAATGTATTTTTAAAAAATCTATAAAATTATAAATTTTCTGAAACATGTAATATATAATTTCATGTTTGGATGTAAGTCTTTGTTAGAACAGTTCACCGCAATGTCATAACCTGTCCTTTCTCTTACTGGACTGTTGTCTATTTCAGGCATTATCTGTTCACATTTCCAATTTCCATCATTTGTTGGGTTGAATTTTACGGGGTATGTGTATTGCTCACCCTGTCCCTCTCCCCATAACAAAAGTCAGTTTTGAACTGACAGTTAAAAAACGACCATCCTATGGCAATAACATGCAGCGGGGGCATTGGCCTAAATGAGCAGTGAGTGGGATTTCCACCCCTCAATGGGAGGAAGTTCCACCCTCAAGAGCTATCGACCAATCTGATTGAACTCAGTAGTGGGTGCTGCTGGAACTGCAAGCAGACTCCGGGAAGAAGAGCAATGGACCCTGGGCTAAAGTAGGTCCCGGGCTTTTAGGGCGGAATGGATCAGGCACCCCTGGAAGGGGGCAAGGGGGGGTGAGGGCATGGGTTTTAGAGGCCAGGCGAGGAGACACAAATCGGGGGGAGGTTTCATGTTGGGGGGGGGATTTCCCCAATGCGCAAAGGACACCCTCAGAAGGATGTAATCCATGCCCCCTTCCCTCCTGCCTTTTAACCAGTTGTGTTTAAAAAATGGAGTTCTAACTCTCGCCTGCCTGCCCATGCCAACTATATTATGGCATGGGCAGCATAATATTCAGGTCAATTGGCTTGTTAACAAGCTCAATTTCCTGTTAATTCTTTTTTTTAAATAGCAGGGGATTGCTGATTTCAGTGCCAACCCACCTACTGTTTAAGGGAACCTTGTCGGGAGTAGTTGGGAAGGCCGTGGACGAGCCACCTATCATAATTTACATACCCACCCCTGCCAAAAATACATCTGGCGGGGGACTGTAAAATCCAGCCCATCCTTTTCTTTGTTTTTGATTACTTTGATATCTTATTGCTTCTGTAACAAAAGTGTGATTTTACCAT
This sequence comes from Cetorhinus maximus, assembly GCF_964194155.1. Classification (NCBI taxonomy): domain Eukaryota; kingdom Metazoa; phylum Chordata; class Chondrichthyes; order Lamniformes; family Cetorhinidae; genus Cetorhinus; species Cetorhinus maximus. The sequence continues at coordinate 96,671,700 of NC_135887.1, forward strand.
GGCCCCTGCACCTGGGTACAGGGCAATTCTACACTTGCCCGTGTTTCCAAGTTCAGGTCAATCACATTTGCCAAACGCTTCTTTGCTACTTTCCCACCATCTGACAAAGCCAAGCACCTGGAAAGGAGAAAAGAAAATGAGTTGCACTGCAGTTGGCCTGAGAGGCTACACCGGTGAGAATGGCTGCCTTGAACTGGGCCTTAATTGTGGTTGCTGTCAAAAACAGTGACCAGAAGACCGCCAGCACTGATCCCTGTTTTTGGGAGTTTAGTAGAAAGGAATACCCTATTTTTGCTGCCTTTGATTAGAGAGATGTTGTATATTCTTCCTATGACTCACTTCATCTTGCAACCACTTAAATTAGATGCACTGGTGATTTAAGAGGAAAATAATACTGGGAACACCCTCTCCTGCCTTATTAGCATAATTATCATCAGAGTGCACTTGTAGGTGCCATCCATCCCTAGGGAAACCCCAGAAATCCCAGGGCAGTGGAAAGAAGACCCACCATCATAGGTCCCGACCTCTTCTTCCTGACTTTATGCCTGAGGACTTAGCATTGAATGGATAAAAGGAATGGGAAATTGCCAATTACAGTTTTAGTATCCCAGTTCCAGTTGTTAATGGTCAAGGATCACATGGTATGAAAGTATCAATGTCTGATATTTAAATTGTGGATTCTGAGATACAAATTTTGTATCGCTATCCAGGTAACGAGTAGAAACTGTAGTTGAATGTAAGGGTGACAGCGTAGAAGATTTGCAACATTTCCCATTTACCTAGAGGCATTTATTTTTCTGAAAGAGCAAAGTACATCCTAACGATAATTGGAAATATATCGCCGTTCCTTCACTGTCAATGGGTCAAAATCCTGGAACTCCCTCCCTAACAATACTGTGGGTATACCTACATCACAGGGACTGCAGCGGTTCAAGAAGGCAGCTCACCACCACCTTCTCAAGGGCAATTAGGGATGGGCAATAAATGCTGGCCTATCCAATGATGCCCACATCCCATGAAAGATAAAACAAAAAGCTGTTAATTCGGAGCGGGTACCAGTGAAGGAAATCACAGCAGAGATGTCATCAGATATTAAACATAAAGGATGAAGTTTTCTGTGAGCACTATCCTTTTAAAATGATACTGATTGGAGACTGATTTATGCGTATTTTTTTGTGCATGCTGCCACTGGCCTGCTAATTGGGAAACTAGAAGATAAAAGGATATGTATGACATGGAGGATCCAGATTCACTTGGACATGAAATTATTTCCAACTTGTAGTTATTGATTTGTATGCATCTTCTATCTGATTGCCCCAGTAGCAGACAGGATTAGCTAAATTATCAAGGAAAAACCACTGCTCTGCTGAATGAAGCAAAACCATTGCATGTAATGAATAAAGGTGACTAGAATAATGATGATTAATTCCATTTCCTGAAGAATACAGATTCCTCTGAAAGAACAGGAGACCCTATTAGACTCTCATTAACTTCTTTGCTGTGAAGGATATTTGAATTTAGAAGTGGTACCAGTTTTACTACATGGTGAGAGTGCAACATGCTCTGAATTTTGCCTGTTTGTGGTTGGGTTCAAAGAACAAATAGCAACACTGAAGAAATGACGTTAAGTTTATGATTGCAAACCTTCACCAATATCCCGTGAAATCCAAAACAAAAACAGAATTACCTGGAAAAACTCAGCAGGTCTGGCAGCATCGGCGGAGAAGAAATCAGTTAACGTTTCGAGCCTTCATGGCCCTTCGGCCCGTGAAATCTAATTTGTCTTATGAGTGGACAGAGAACTCAGCCTGTCCATGATTAGAAAAAAGTGGCAACAACCAGAAGTTGGCACTACTTTGAGAGGTAACTACTGATGGTTTTTTAAATTTTTTGTGGAATGTGAGCATCACTGGCAAGGTCAACATTTGTTGTCATCCCTAATTGCTCTCAAGAAGGTAGTGGTATGCTGTCTTCTAAACCACCGCAGTCCATCTAGCGTAAGTACACCTACAACGCTGTTAGGAAGGAAGTTCCAGATTTTTTACATAGCAATAGTGAAGGAAGAGTGATGTAGTTCCAAGTCAGGATGGTCTGTGGCTTGGAGGGGAGCTTGTAGGTGGTGTTGTTCCTATGTTTCTGCTGCCCTTGTCATTCTAGGTGGCAGAAGTTGAGGGTTTAACCCCAGTGTATGGCCCAAATAATTTATTTTGGTCTGTAAAATGTAATTAAAATTGAAGGACGATCAGTGCATTTTACTTTTTTGCTGTCTGTGAGAATACTTCAATGCGATTAGTTGCTTGCCCTGCTGGCTAACATTACTGTTGTTGGATGCATGCACCAGATTCAAACTAACATCAGGAAAGGGGAAAGTCCACGCCACTGTGATTGCTAGATCCTTGTGGGCAGCTTTTTTCAAGATCAGCAGTGAGCGTCGTCAGTTCATGAAATCTGAACTACTAAATTTATGACAATGACAGCTAAAACTTTTGACGTGCAATGAAATACTGGAAACTAATAATTTACTGTACATTAGAAATAAATTCAATAAATGTGAAAGAGAGCTCTAAACTTCAGCCAGGATTTTGCTTGAGTTAGCCTCCTGTATAACAGAAGAAAATGAGAATGGTATATTATTGTAGTATTGAATCATTTGATCGATCTGAGTTTGATTGCGTTGGTCTGTTCTCTAATCTGTGTTATCTGTACTTGATTGTTTAAGGCTGTAGGTGGAGCTAGAGACTCAGAAAAACAGCGGGCAAAATTTGTACCTTGGCAGGCGGGTGCACTCTTGGTCCACTCGAGCGTAAAATGACATGCGTTGATGTCAGGTGACGTCCGGACATCAATGCCCAGTTGTACGATTTCTTGGTTGGCGGGCATGCGCTGGAGTTGGCAGTGTGCCCGCTGACAATTAATAGGCATGTTAAGGCCATTAAAAATATAATTGAACAAAATTTTTCGCTGTTCGTCCAACCTTACGGTTGGCAGGCTGGCAAAAAGGCCAAGCGACCTTTGTACCTTTTAGGAAACCTCATCCATGGGCAGGATAAAGCTTCCAGTATTTTAAAACATCTCAGAACTTTTAGGATTTTGTACACACACACATGGGGCAGCTGCCTCAGGGAGCTGAAGAATTTTAAAATCAAAAACAAAGATCTTGAAAATCAGAAAAAATGTCCAAACATAGGACTCACTCACACGAACACAAACATATAAGGCAGAAGCATCAGAATTTTTCCCTTGTTGGGTGGGCTTGGTGGGGGCGGTTGGATGCCAACTGCCACCCGCGATTGAAGCCAGAAGGTGATTTCATGCTGGCAGGCCAATTAAAAATAAAATGTAAAATTTAAATTTAATTAATAACATGTCCCTGTCTGTCACATGAGGGGACATGTTTTAATACATTTTTCATTTCTTCATTAATTTTTTTAACACTCTTCATCTCCTTGAGGCAGCTATGTGCCTCAGGGAGATTATCAAGTGCGCATTCGCGTGCAGGTGCGAAGTTCACGCTCTCCCCACTCACAGTCCCCCCCCCACACCCCCCCGGCCTCCAGCAGCGCTGAGCGTTCCCGCTCACATTTCACACTGGGTGGGCCTTAATTGGCCTGCCAGCATGAAATTGTCTTCTGGCTTCAATCGCAGGTGGCGGTTGGCTTCTCAACCGCTCTTGCCAAGCCCACCCGACAAGGGCAAAATTCTGCCCTATATGTTTGTGTTCGTGTGAGTGAGTCCTATGTTTGAACAATTTTTCTGATTTTCAAAATCTTTATTTTTAATTTTAAAATTCTTCAACTCCCTGAGGCAGCTGCCCCATGTGTGTGTGTGTGTGTACAAAATCCTATATGTTCTGAGATGTTTTAAAATAATGTAAATAAACCTGCTGTAGATTTGGAATGAGTATCATCTCTGCATTGTTCTGAGATAAACCAGATATATAAGACATACAGTAACCCACAAATACATAACAATTACAATTCATATTTGAATCAGTATTATGATTGGTTCAGTTACATATTTATATATATTCTACTCTAAAGCATTTCAAGTGAATTAAGCTAAAGTTGTGATAAATATTACTTTGAAAATCTTCAATGACCATGTGTATATGGTTATAATAGATTTTCCTAAATCTAAATTTTATTTGTGAGGTATTTTGGTTATAGACTATATTGGAGCACATACCACAGCTATACTTCTGTATGATCATCACTGTGCTTATCATCTGCAAATACAATTTACAAAATTAATAAAAGCTTAATCATGGCATTTTTGGGCTATCTTTAAACAGTTTCCATTGTAATCAGGAGAATCTTATGAATTTTCTACCACAGAGAACTGTGGGAGCTGAGTCATTGAGCACAATTAAGGCTGAGATAGACAGATTCTTGAACCATAGGGGAGTCAAGAGCCAGGGAACAGACAGGAAAGTGGAATTGAGGCCAAGATCAAATCAGCCATGATCTTATCGAATAACAGAGCAGGCTTAAGGGCTGTATGGCCTACTCCTGTTCCTATTTCTTGCGTCCATATGTTTTATGTTAATACATTGTTTTCTTAAGTTTATAAGAACAGAAAATGATGTAAATGCTTGGCAGGCCAGATAGCATCTGTGGAGAGAGTTAAAATTTCAGGTGGATGACCTTTCAGCAGAACATTTTTTTTCTCCTTTTCCTTGTAATTCCTTTATTTAACTTAATGCGTGTTTAATTTCCATATCTGACCTAATCTAGAAGAACATAAAAATATAAGAAATAGGAGCAGGAATAAGCCCCTTGAGCCTGCTCCATCACTCAATAAGATTATGACTGATATCCTACCTTACCAAAAATGTATCAAGTTCAGTTTTGAACATATTCAAGGACAGATCATCCACAGCTTGCCGGGATAGAGAATTCCAAAGAGTCACAACCCTCTGACTGAAGAAATTTCTTCCTATTTCAGTTCTAATTGGCTGACCCCTTACCCTGACACGATGACCATTAGTTCTAGACATTTCAGCCAGGGGAAAGAGCGTCTCAGCTTTTACCCTTTGTTACAGAGGGGGTGGGATTAATTTAAACAGCACTAATTTCTCCTCTCACCATAGAAAGGTGTTTTGATTTGTTTCCCTCTTTATTGGTGGAGTATTTCCCCAACCCCTCGGTGTTTGTGTGATCCAGGTAATAACCCCACAGTAAACTCAAGATAGGATGAGCTCAAAGGTTTAGTTTATTTGCACACACTCAAAACACAGGAAGAAGGGTTCCCAACATCACCTCCACACTCAGACAATAAAGAGAGAGATAGAGAAAAGAAGGTTTTACAGTGCAGATACCACAGAGAAAATAAATATTGGTTCACGTGAGTTCCGGAGTCCAGAATCAAAGTCCAATAAGGCATTCCATCACGGAGGTCAGCAGGCAGAAAACCAATGTTGTAGAATTTATTTTAACAGTGGTGTTGACTTCACAAGATGAGATAGGCAAGCAGTGATGACTCAGTGTTGTAGGCGATGACACAGAATTTCCAACAAAAGCAGTGTAGATAGGGTTACGTGTTCAACCTGGGCAGACCTCATTGTGTGTGGCTGCTAGTTTAAGAGCAGACTGAGCTATACAGTTCAGCAAGTCAATATTACTTGTTCTATAGACCAGAGGCCTAGGTCACATGACCCCCTACCTCGCCACCAGTTCATCATCAAAGGATGTGTATCATAATCTGGAATTCAGCTGTATGTCTCAAAGACTGCTAAACATCCCAGCTACTATGAGTTGAAAGGAATGTTTGAGGGGCCTTTCTCTTGGCAGACTCTTGGCCTCCTGCTGGCAAACCTGGGTTATTAAATGCAAATGGCCTTTGTATAGGTCTTTTTGAAGTTGGGCTGCGCAGTCCCCAGGTGATCATTGGTGGTTCCTCAGTGATAACGAGGTATGAGTTTTCCCGAAACTGCAAAGTGGCTTCATTTGTTCTGGGGTCACAGACAGACATAGGTTCAGCCGTTAAGAATCATGTTCAGCCAAAGCCCAGTTTTAAAATTTAGAAATAGCAATGAGTGTGTATATATATATATATATATATATATATATTTATACATAAAAAGGTACAGCGTGAGGTTACAGTCCATCACACCTGTCAAGCCCTCTAAGGATTTTATATGTTTCAGTAAGATCACCTCTCATCCTTCTAAACTCCAGAGAATATTGGTTCATTCTACTCGATCTCTACTCATAGTTCAACCCTTTCATCACAGGAATCTGCTCTAAGGCAAGTATATCCTTCCTTATGAAAGGAGATCAAAATTGTGCACAGTACTCCAGGTCTAGCTGCATCAAGGCCATATCTAATTGCAGCCAAACTTCCTTATTCTTATATGCCAGCCAATGTTCCCTCTAATGTCCATTTGCTGTGCACGGTTCCTTTAAGTTTGCTGGACAACACTGCAGGTTCTGTGTGTCCTGCTTGTCCCCTGCACAGCACATTCCTGATTGCTGCATGGCCACTTGTATAGCTTAGAAGAAATTTTGACTCCAACCCCTTTGCACTAAAGGCCAACACACCATTTGCTTTCCTAATTGATTGCTCTACCTGCAACTTAACTTTCTATGATTTGTGTACCTAAATCCCTCTGAATATCAACATTTACTAGTCTCTCACCATTTAAAGAATATTGTGCTTTTCTATTCTTCTTACCAAAGTGGGTCATTTCACATTGCCCCACAAAATATTTTGTCTGCCAGCTTCTTGCCCAATAACACAACCTTTGCAGCCTCTTCATCCTCCTCACTGTTTATTTTCCCACCAAGATAAGCTGCCGAGCTGCTACCAGGAATCTGCCAATATCATCTTGCAGCAGATTTAGTGAACATGTTGACAAGAGTGGCTGGGTGACAGGTGTTGTATTTTCTGATTTTGACAGATTATGCCTCTCCACAAAGCATCATATAAACCCTTAAACTAGCATTGTGTAATAGCGTATAATGGTAGTGCAATGCTTAAGAGTTGAATTTGCCCTGTGTTACTGCATTTTCAAAGAAAAAATATAATTCTTTCCCTATAATATTGTTTGCACCAAATACTTCCTCAATATTTAAAAGGTAATCTCCATTGTTTTGTTGTATTATGCAGAAAGTCATTAAATAATTTGTTTCTCGTAATGCTGCTGTGGTTTGTTCTAAACTGAAAGTTAAGCCATAGTTAAGATTGACCTAAACTTAGTTGATTACATTGATTCTATGCCATTCTATTACGTCACAATTATATTGGAAAGTTTGTGAAAGGATAAACCATGAGATATTATTGTAAACTTCAGTTATTCTACAGATTGAGAGAATTTTCACTCTGGTGATTAGTATTTTACTTTTTACAGACATTTCATGTCAAGGATCTGAATTAGTGCATTGTTATATTGAGCACCATACTGAATATTTGAGCATATTATCAACTGCTCAGATCCTGATTCATAACTTCATTACCTTTAGACATGACTATTCCAATGTAGTCCTGGCTGGCCTTCCATATTCTATCCTCTGTAAACCTGAGGTCATGCAAAACTCTGCTGCCTGTGCCTTAACTCGCAAAAAGTCCTGTTCCCCTATCACCCCTGTGCTCAAAGACCTATTTTGGCTCCCGGTCAAGCAACGTCTTGACTTAAAAATCACATCCTTATTTTCAAATTTGTTCATGGCCTTGTCCACCACAGTCTCTATAATCTCCTCCAGGCCCACAATCCTCCAAGATATCTATGCTCCTCTAATTCTGGTCTCTTGTGCATTCCCAATTAGAAATGTTACACCATTGGTGGCCATGCCTAGAACCCAAGCTCTGGAATTCCCTCCCTACACCTCTCCCTTGTTATTTCACTTTCCTCCTTTATAACCCTCCTTAAAACTTACCTCTTTGGCCAAGTTTTTGGTCATCTGGCCTATAAGTTAGTGGTGAAAGGGTACAAAGTTTGGATTCATTGCGCCACTGAAGATGGTGCTATGGAAGTCAACCACACTCCTGGGGGACTACCAGTCACTTCTGCTTGGTCTATGAAACACGCCATTTTGAGAAGGTTATTCATACACTCCCCAGTGAGCCCTGGAAGCTAGTGATCTGTGTGAATCATACTTCACACAGCCTGACCAGCCCATTTTCCGGATACCCTCTGTTCAACAAATTTGCATGTCACTCACAAAAAGTCATGAGTTCAGTTGCAAGATGGGGCACAAGACTAATATTATTTGAAGCACCAGCGATCCAACCTGCAGGTAAAGTAACTTTAAAGAACTTTTGCTATTGCAAAATATCTGAAAGTACCCTGGAATGTTTTTGGAGGCGTTGTGTGAGTTCCTAGTTTTGAGAGAAAGAATGTTGCTGCATCCTCACAGGAACAGCAGAGAATTAGATGATGTGTCCACACAAAGGCTGCAACAATTAAGGGGGCTGCAGTTGCAGGACATCTGGGTCTGCAACATAACAGGAGATGGAGCAGAGGCTGCAAGATGCTCTCTGCAAAGTTGGAGCTGGACTCCTATTTGCTCCTTGACAGTGACAGGAAGCAATCTGGCAAGCCAGTCAATGCACCCAGCATCTTGGTGTCCGTGTCCAACAGGATTCTCATGTATGGGTGCTCCATCAAGATTCCCATCCGAGTCCTCTTCAGTAGAACTCATCTGTGACCTCACCTTGGAGGAGCTGGCATCCTTTACCCTGGGGTGATGACAGCCCACCCATGCCCAGTAACTCACCACATGCTGATCCTAACTCTATACCACTCTCTAAGGTGCCGGAATGCCATTATTTGAACTGATGGCTGCGAATATCAGATCAAGTGATGGGGCCTCTTCATCGCTGCCATGCTATTGCACTCTCTCCTCCTGTGGAGCTGCTGTGGCTGGTTAGGCAGCAATTCTAAGGTGTCAGAAAGCAGGAAATCAGAAGTGGGTGGTTGGTATGAGGGGAGGGGGCTGAAATGGAAAGCAAGAGGTCAATGGTGAAAGCATCTGCAGCTTGCTCATCACGCCAGACAGCAGGATGAGGAAGAGCTGGGAGAAGACACATAAGACAGGAATAAATCATTACCCTCAATGTTCTCAGTGATGCTGGATACAACAGACTCTGTTGCAGGCAGACCCATGATGTAAAGAACCATCTCCTCTGTAGGTTTCAGGGGATGTAGGCATCTTTGGTCCCCGCCAGCCTTTTTCTGCTCTTTATATTATGTGCCAGCTGGTCATACAGAAGAGAAGGAAGAGTTTCAGTAATTGTGTTGTGTTATTGTTGGGTGATGTGCCTGTCATAGCTGAATAGTTGGAAGTATGTGGAAGCAGCGAGAGGTGGGTGTCAGGTTGACAGCATTGCTAGGTGTGTGAGGGTAAGGTGGAATATCTGAATATTAGGCATGAATCCTGAATGCCAGAGATTGTTGCTCTGATGAATGATGGTGGTGTAGTGCACTTAAAGGTGTTCAAAATCACGAGTGCTGGACAGAGCAGATAGGGAGAAACTGTTCCCACTTGTAAAAAGATCAAGAATGAAGGGGCGCAGATTTAAAGTGATTTGCAGAAGAAGCAAATGTGATGTGAGAAAAAACTCCTCCACACAGCAAGTGGTTTGGGCCTGGAATGAACAGCCTGGATGTGTGGTGGAAGCAGGTTCAATCGAGGCATTCAAGAGGGCATTATCTAAATAGGCAATGTGCAAGGATTATGGCAAAAAGGCAGAAGAATGGAACTGAGTCATGATGTTCATTTGGAGAGCTGGTGCAGACATGATGGGTCGAATGGCCCCCTTCTGCACTGTAATAATTCAGTGATTCTGTAATGGAGAGGAGGGTCAGAGATGTCATGATAAGATGCATTTACTGACCTTGATCACCTGCATGAGGTCATTAAACTTCTTGGAGCAGCCAGGTCTTTGGGTTCAGACACCAGAAATTTACCTCCCTGACCAGTTGCTCTCAATCTCTTCTGAGGTTGGTCTTTGAGGGCCTCCTACCTCCGCAGAACCATAGCATCACTCCTCATGTCCCCCTCTAAAGCCTTCAGCACTGCATCTGTGACCCTGTAGCTCTCTTTCTGCCCTGCTGTTCCATTTTTCTCATTTAGAATTGCAGGAATAGTATTCAGCAGAAGCTTTCTGTTATTCAGTGAAGCTTCCATTTAAGAAGGACAGACTGGCTTTAAGATCAGAAGGCTGGCTACACCACACAAGATGAACGAATGTTGCTTGGCTCCCTGCGGAGCACAGAGGCAGCCAGCAATCAGGTGAATGAGGTGGCAGCACCAAATTTGCATGCTGCCTATGGCCACTGGAACTGTTGTAGGCAGGTTGTGAATCCTAATCCCTAAAACCAAAAAATTATGCACACCAATTTTCAGCTCAATATCTGCTCCTAGTGCCTTTGCATGGATACCAAAGTAACAACACTTGAGCTTGATTGTAATGGTTTCCATGATTGAATATCCTTCCAACAATTAAGCCTACTTTTTCCAACTGGTGCTATTTATTGCTGTGGCTACCTTTGATGTTAACATAATGCTGGTATGGTTGATCCAAATGTTACTGTCTGGAAACTCTCATAAGACAAATGGCTTCTTGGGTGATCTACCAAAGGGCTGATAGTACCCTTGAAATTGTACCCTAGCATGGGTCACTGAATTCATAAAGAATGGAGCAAAAATGAAAATTCAAGGGAATATCAGAGGATACGAACAATGACAAATAAAAATCAATTGTTGATATGAGTAATTATTCATTTTATTAAAATGTGTTACTTGTCAAATAGTAGAAAAAATATTTTGGCATTTTGATATTTTATATCATCCAAATTTCGAACTGATTTTTGCTTAACAAGCTAATTAAAATTCTGCCAGTGTATTATGGTTTTAAACCACTGTAAACCATTTTCCTTTTGCTTAGCTAGGATCTACCATATAATTCTTTCATTTTATCTAGCTACATCACACAAGAACAAGAACCCTGTATATATTCAAGATCATTAAGCAAAATGAACAGCTAAATTTTAATATATGATGACTCACACAACATTGGTAATGAGATGCCTATGAGAAGTTATGCTGTAAAATTAGCTATTGGCCAAAGGTAAAATCTCTTGAAACTCTCTTTTTAAATATCTGTCAATATGACTTTGCACACTCAGGTCGCTATTCTCCCCATCCATCACAAATGGATAGTGGACAATTGCTCTAGCTCAGGGTTGTCCAACCCCCGGCCCACAACCCTGCCTCCGACGCCTTTGTATCTGGCCTGCAGGCTCTCTGTTCAAACTATGGGTAAGCTGAATGAAAGATTTGCAAGGACTGCTCCTCTAATCAGGGACTGATTCTCTCCTACCTTTGCAGTAAATTCGGGAGAGAATCAGTCCCTGATTGGATGAAGAGTGAGTAGTGTAAAAGTGCGTGACTACTCCTTTGCTTTCAGAGTTCGCGCTCTCTCTTGGGCTCCTGCGCAGGCGCCGGCTGAAAGAGAACAGGGTCGAGATGGCAAAGTGAGCAGGGAAGCCACGAGGAAAAGCAGAGTGCAAGGGAAGCAAGGGCTTGGGAGAGGAGTGGCAAGCAGGAAGCGACAAGTGTCCAGCAATCGGGTGGCGGTCGGGAAGGTCCACGGAGCGTGTGGAAGTCGGAAAGGTCTGGAGTGGCTGGTAGTCGGGTAGCTCCAGGAACAGCCGGAGGCCGGGTAGCACTGGAAGCGGCCGGAGGTCGGCTAACTCCAGAAGAAGCTGAAGTCGGGTAGCTCCAGGAGCAGCTGGAGGTTGGGACGGTCCGCCAAATGAGAATAGGGTGCGACTGCCACCTCCTGATAAATTCCTTCTGAAGTACTGTCCAAACTTTGTGGAGAGTAACTGTGTGTGTATGTGTTTGTATGTTTGTGTGAGGGAGAGATGGAGAGTCTGTATGTGTGGGAGACTGAGTGTGTGTGAAAGTCTGTGTATTTGTATGTGAATCTGTGTGTGTATGTGTGTGTGTGTGTGTTTGTGTGTGGGAGTCTATGGCCAGGACTTTTCAGTTGGCAAGCGGGGGTGGGCCCGACATGCTGATGCATACAATGACGCACGATGACATCAGGTGTGCGTCCCGACATCATCGCGCTGTCTCACGATGTTTCGTTCGGCGGGTGCACACTGATTAAGGCCATTAACGAAGTAATTAATGTCAAGTTTGTGCTGCCCGTCCAACCTCATGGTTGGTGGGCAGGTGAAAAGGCTAAGTGGCCTTTACGTTTTTTAGGAAAACTCATCCATGAGCAGGATGAGGTTTCCTAAAGCTTTTATGAATTAAATAAAAAGTTTTCCTGAAAAATAAAAACATGTCACATGAGGGGACATGTTTCATTAAATTTTTATTGATTTTATTTATTGCTTTCAAAAGCGCTTCAACCTCCCTGAGGCAGCTCTGTGCCTTTGAAGCGCTCTTTCGCGCACATGGGGTGCAAAAGAGCACTGGCCCTGACTCTCCCTCCTCCCTCCGCCCGATGCGGGAAAAAATCAGGCCAATGTGTATGTGTGAGAGTCTGTCTGTGTTTGTGTGAGTGTGCATGCGAGTCTGTGTCTGAGAGAGTTTGTGGCCAGAATTTTATGCTCCCCCACTGGCAGGTTTTTAGGCAGAGGGGAGACATGAAATTGAGGGCACGGGATTCCTTCTGGGTTCCCGTTGCCCCAACCATGCGGCGACTTTTGTGCTGGGGCGGGCAAGGCCTTGGATAGGAAGCCCTCCCTCCCCCAATTATTGGCCACATAAGGGCCATTTCCCACCCAGTCTCAATTTTTAGGCTGGTGGGAGGGTTGACCTGGCCTGAGGGAAGCCCGAAAATCAACGTGCCTAGATCTCAGGCAGGAAAGGAGGAGTGGGTGCCTCCATCAGAAGCCCCCTTCAGGCTGGGGTGCCCCCTCCTCCACCCAACCTTAAGGTGTGGTGGCCTCAGGACCTCCCTACCCACTGGTCTCACCCCAACACTCCGATCACCCACTTCGTGCCCCATCCCTGCCAAGGCCTTCCCTACCCTCCCCGCCCTAGGACCCCTTAAACTTAAAAGCAAAATACTGCGGATGCTGAAAATATGAAATAAAAGCAGAAAATACTGAAAAACTGAGCAGGTCTGACAGCATCCGTGGAGGGAGAAACAGGTTAATGTTTCGAGTCAGTATGACTCTTCTTCAGAGCTAAAGAGAAGTAGATCACCGGTTGTCGTAAAAACCCACCTGGTTCACTAATATCCTTTAGGGAAGGAAATCTGCCATCCTTACCTGGTCTGGCCTACATGTAACTCCAGATCCACAACAATGTGGTTGACTCTTAAAAAAAAATGCCCTCTGAAAGAGGGCAATTAGGGTTGGGCAATAAATGCTGTCCTAGCTAGCGACGCCCATATCCTACAAACGAATGATTTAAAAAAAACTCTGCTGCTTGGCACATTTTAATGGGCATTTTCATTAATCATTCTTTTTTGAAATTTATCGCTTTGACATTGATATTCATACAGTGTATGAAACCTTATCTTACCGAAATCTGATCATCGGCCCCTTGAGTGAGAATAAACTTGAAATGTGGTCTGAAACCCGAAAAGGTTGGACATGCCCTGTCTAGCTTTACTGGAAATGCGTGTGTAATTTTGTACAGTACTGAAAAAAAAACTTTTTTGTTGTTGGCTTGCTTTTCTTCCTGACAAATGCACAGCTAAACTTTGATAAGATAAAGTATTAGACCATAATCATACCTACAAGTGGCCAGGGAACTGACATTATCTGCAACAGCAGGAATAAGTCCAGCCTCCAGTCAGCCTTATCTCAACTCCCAGTATTACCAACACGCAAAGAGCAAAAATCTAAACCATCAGATTGATTGGATTTGAACAGTCTATCAGAGGACGCTATTAACAAAGCAGCTGATCAGTGCGGAATCTGAGGCAGCAGATAGATGGTTTCTGACAGCATATTGGACACCTAGGGCTGAAACTCCTCATTCAATTACATTTATCAAAAAGTAGAAGTTGGTAAAAAATGTTGGGATCAGTGGTGGGGATGTACTAATAGACTATTTACTTCCCTGATGATTCCTACCACAAACATTAACAAAAGAATTAGAACAAAGTCTGTAATTGTTTATCAATGCCTGTTAAATGTCAATTCTGAGAAACTTTTACATTATATTAGATTCAAAGCTCTTTGAAAATCATTACACCTGATGTTAGTGAGTTTAACAAAGTGGGGAAAATTTTGGACTGTCACATGAAGAAGACAGGAACGGAATCTGTAACATACTTGTAAAAGAAGCAGGAGAGTGGAGAGACAACCTCTGCCATTCCCTATGGGAATTTGAAAACATTATACAGTGCAGATCACATATTAGGGAGGGTGTAGAGCAATGATTATTTTGAGGGTCTGACACAGCCTCAATGTGTACATATACAAGGTTCTTTTGCCAAACTTGCACCCAAGTTACAGCAGTGGGGCAGAAGTCCCAAGGTAATTCCGGGCAACTGTGTGTCAATTACAATTACTTACGTGATGTTACCCCAACCTACTGCTGAAATCTTTATAACAGGGTCAGCACTGGAGTCCCAGCTCAGGGCATGAGACTTTTGGGGCCCATTTTTAAAAACTATTTGGACAAACATAGTGGTCATGATGTGAGTACCTTCATTGGCCATTAAAAGGAGATTATAAGGATTAATATTATTTTTAAAATGTCAGCTAACAATATTCTTTTTCAGCATTCCCAACTAGGGTAAATTTAATCTAACCTGCCAGGCAAGAAATTCTCCATTTACTTTAAAGGAATGTAAAGGATTTTGAGTGATGAAAATGCACCTTATTAACTCAACTTTTTAAGACATTACAATCCTCATAACCTTTTAATGACATTGACTTCAATGGAGAGTAAAGTCAGTTGATGTAAAATGACTCTTTCTCACCTGGGCATGTTAGGCTAAAGTTATCCATAAGATGATTATTATTGGCACTAATGACAAATTAGTCCAAGGAAAGAAAACATTAAGTTACACAGCCTTCAATTTGTCAGAGTTAGATATATCATTTTGTGAATATTTTTCTTAAAGATACATATTGAAATTTTGTTCGACATTCATCTTAGGACACATTAAAGAAATAGCTAGGGAATAGTGTCAATTCTACCCATGAAATGATTTATCTCAGGCTAAATACAGTTTTTAATTCTCTTTAGAATAGTGTCTGTGGGGAAATATGAATTATAGTTAGGTCTGCTAGTGCCATGTGCACTCAAATCAGTACCTATGCTTATTTGTTGTGTCAATTAACAGAACAATTCTGCAGTGCACAGCTAGATTAATGAAGTTGGTGACATTTAGACTTGTCAAGTGGCTCATTAATTGCTTAGGAAGTGTTAAAGAATCCTTGTCACAGGACTAACGTTTGACCATTCTATTAATGAAACCTTTCTTATACCAATTGTCATTCCAAAATTGTGGATTCCCCCATGTTTTTACAGAGATTCATTTTTAAAGCTGAAAACAAGGCCTGGCTCACATTTATTGCAAAAAGAATTTTGGCTTCTTAAGGAACTGAATTAGTTTTTGAAACTGATAACAGGAGTTCAAATAGTGTAGATGGCATAGAAATTATAATCTTAAACATTAGGTTGAATTTAAGCTACCCTATGTATTTCTCCCCCTGACCAACTCTCAGCCCAATGTTCAAGTCATGGGCTTATTGGAGAAGTATTGCAAGCAATCTCAGCCTTGAATCTACCATGAATAAACCCATGGCTACCCCATGTGTCTTTCTTGGCATTTTCCGAAGTGTCCATTAAAGAGCCATCTATGTCTTCTTAAGAAGATCAATCTAAATGACCATCCTCCACTTTTGTCAATCTTCCCACTGCGAACATCCACGTGGGACTATCCATATCAACATCCTCCTCATCACACCAACTACAGACCTCTTGAAATCTGCTGGTGATGAAAAAACACCACTGCCCTACATTTCCTCCAGGATGTCCAGTCCCATGCAAACAAGATCTGTGCCATCCACAATCTAAGAGCGTAAGAACTAGGAAGAGGGGTAGGGCCCTCAAACTTGCTTCACCATTCAATAAAATCATAGCTGATATGATTTCGGCCACAACTCCACTTTCCTGTCCACTAAAATTCACAAATCTGTCTATCTTAACCTTGAATGTATTCAGTGACTCAGTCTCCCCAGCTCTCTCTGAGAATTCCAAAGATACATTTTTATTTATTTATTCAAGGGATGTGGGCTCCGCTGGCAAGGCCAACATTTATTGCCCATCCATAACTGCCCTTGAGAAGACAGTGGTGAGCTACCCTCTTGAACTGCTGCAGTCCATGTGGTGTAGGTACACCCACAGAGCTGCTAGGGAGGGAGTTCCAGGATTTTGTCCCAGCGACAGTGAAGGAACGGCGATATATTTCCAAGTCAGGATGGTGAGTGGCTTGGAGGGGAACTTCCAGGTGGTGGTGTTCCCATCTATCTGCTGCCCTCTAGGAGAAGAAATTCCTCATCTCTGCTTAAATGGATCTTATTGTGGATAAAGCTTGGCTCAAGGTGTCAACATATTGCCTCTTACCAGAGCTCCACTGCTTGCTTATATTTCCACCACCTGCCCAGCCTAAACCACTGGTGGCAGTGAGGCCCTTATTAGAATAAGTTCTTGTATTTAGTGCCAGTTTTTTAAAATATAAAAATGCCACTCAAGTTTTCATTTTAATCTGATGAAATATGCATTGTTTAATGAAAAGCATGATATTAGGCTATTAAAATATGGGAAAATGACTTAAATAGTCCCATGGCGGTTAGTCTTTTGAGTATGTTTTCCTTCATTAAGAAGAACTTGCATTTATATTGCATCTGTCACAATGTTAAAAAGTACTTGATAGGCAATGAATTACTTTTGAAGTGTAGTCAATGTTTGCACACAGCAAGGTCCCACAAATAACAATGAGATTCATGACCAATTAAACTATTTTAATGGTGTCAACTCGAGGGCTAAATGTTATCCAGGATAACTCTGCTGTTCTTCTTCAAACAGAATCATTGGATCATATACAGCCACCCGAGAGGTCAGGTGGGGCCTTGGTTTAACATCTCATGATCAAATCTTTGTCAGAGAGTGCTGGAGTGTCAACTGAGATTATGCGCTGGAGTGGAGTTTAAACCTACAACCATCTGAATAAGAGGAAAGAATGCTACCACTGATCCAAGGCTATATATATATATATCTTTGATAAGATCTTAAAATTGAACAATATTGATAAACAAAAATGCTGCATGGAGTTAATTATTTCAGAGAATATGAGCATTGCTGGTAAGGCCAGTATTTATTGCCCATCCCTAATTGCCCTTGAGAAGATGATGGTGAACTACCTTCTTTGAACCGCTGCAGTCCATGTGGCGTAGCTACACCCACAATGCTGTTAGAGGGAGAATTCCAGGATTTTGACCAAGCGAAAGTGAAGGAGCGATGATTTATTTACAAGTTAGAATGGTGTATAACTTGGAGGGGAGCTCACAGGTGTTGGCATTCCCTTGCATCTGTTTCTCTTGTCTTTCTAGGTAGTAGAAGTCACTGGTTTGGAAGATGCTGTTGAAGGAGCCTTGGTGAGTTGTTGCAGTGCAACAACTTGTAGATGGCACACACTACTGCCACTGTGTGCCAGTGGTGGGGGGAATGAATGTTTAAAGTGATGGATAAGTTGCCAATCAAGTGGGCTGCTGTGTCCCGAATGGTGCCAAGTTTTTTGAGACTTGTTGGAGCTGCAATCCTCCAGACAAGTGGTGAGTATTCCATCACACTCCTGACTTGGGCCTTGTAGATGGTGGACAGGCTTTGGGAATCAGGAGGCAAGTTATTCGCTACAGAATTCCCAGCCTCTGACATACTTTTGTAGCCATAGTAGTCATTTTCCAGAGATGCGGGGCTTGTCTTATGAGGAGAGATTGAGCAGTTTAGGCCTATACTCGCTAGAGTTTAGAAGGATGAGAGATCATCTAATTGAAGTATATAAGATGCTAAAGGGGGTAGCAAAAGTAGACGTGAGGTGGATATTTCCCCTTGTGGGGCATTATAGAATGAGAGGCCATAGTTTTAGGCTAAGGGGTGGTAGATTTAAATCAGAGATGAGGAGGAATTACTTTTCTCAAAGGGTCGTGAATCTGTGGAATTCAGTACCTCTGAGTGCAGTGAATGCTGGGATGCTGAATAAATTTAAGGGGGAGTTAAACAGATTTTTAATTAGTAATGGGTTGAAAAGTTATGCAGAGAGGGTGGGAAATTGAAGTTGAGGTCGAAATGAGATCAGCCATGATCGTATTGAATGGCGGGGCAGGCTTGAGGGGCTGAATTGCCTACTCCTGCTCCTAGTTCTTATGTTCTTTATGTTCTTATGTGGCTGGTCCAGTTCAGTTTCTGGTCAATGTTGACCCCAGAATATTGATGGTGGGGTATTCTGAGATGGTACTGCTCCTAGCATGCTCTTCTACACTCCTCATTGGGCTGATCTCCTGTCATGATGGTCATGGTAAAGTGAGGGATAGCTGGGCCATGAGGTACAACTAAGTAGCTTGTTAGACTACTTTCAGTGGGCAATTGAGAGCTAATTATATTGGTGTGGGATAAAAGTCACATGCAGGCCAGGCTGCATGAGGACAGCAGGTCTTTTTCTCTAAAGGAGATGAGTGAAACAGCTTGGTTTTTAGGAGAATCCAACAGCTTCATGATTGCTTTTAAGGATGTCAGGTTTTTTTTTCAATTTGCGGATTTTTAAAGTTGAATTCAAGTGGAACGAAGGGTCAGCCTGCTTGCTACAGTAAAATGTCTCTTGCAGACTCCCTTCATACACAGAAAGCCTGTAATGATTAAGTCACTTGCTGCAGTAACAAAGTCTCTGATAACAACTGGAGTTACTGTTACTGGGCCCTTTAAATGCTTCCCATTTAAAAGAAGCACATGACTTCAGCTGCTTTATGGCCGGAATAAAAACTAGCATGGAGAACGTCCTCAGGATCTGAAATCATGTCAACGTTCCAATGATGTCACTTTGACTGCATTTGCAAAAATGAATGAAGCTCCAGCTTGTTTCAGATGGGAGACTATAGCCCTGACCACAGGAATGACTAGAAAACCAAACCGGATGCAAACTGGGCAGAAAGCAAGTGGAACCGATTTCTGCCCAATTTTATAGTCCCTTATGACCCATCTCTACCTACAGAGGTGAAAATCAATCACGAGCTCTTTACATTTTTTACTTGGAAACCACAGGGCCCTGGAATTGGAAAGTGTTTCGGTTCCCAAAAGACAGAATAAACAAAGTCAGAAGAAAAGGCCAGTAACAAAACATACACAAGAGCAATCAAGAATGATTTGCATTTAAATAGTGCATTTAACATAACAAAGGAGATATTAGGACAGATGACCAAAGTTTGGTCAAAGAGATATGTTTTATGGAGTGCCTTAAAAGATGAAAGAGAGGTAGTAAAGCAGCAAGATTTAGGGAGGGAATTCCAGAGTTTAGGGCCTAGGCAGCTGAAGATGTGGCTGCTGATGGTGCAGTGATTAAAACTGGGCATGAGTTTTACTGAATACCACAGATGTACATGCAGTAACAAAATGTACATAACTGAAGAAAAATAGCTGAAATTGGATGAGCACAGAGATCTTGGAGGATTATAGGGCTGGAAGAGCTTACAGAGAAGGGGTGGGGTTGCTGAGGCCATGGAGGCATTTCAAAACAATTCTGACAATTTTAAACTAAGGAGCAGGGTAGTACCAGTGGCAGGTTTAGGGGAGAATGTTCTACCCATCGGTGGGTTGGGGGGGTGGGGGGGGGTTGTGCGGGAGCGGGCGCGCAGCCGATTGGCGCCCCTGATCAACTGGGCACCGCCATTTTACATGGGCGGGCCAATTAAGGCCCGCCTGGTGTGACACGCGCCCAGAAGCGCTCAACACTCCTTGTGCGAGCGGGGGGTTTCCTGAGTCGGGGAGTGTGCTCTTTCACGCATGCACGAGAAAGAGAGCAGAGATCTCCCTGAGACACAGAGGTGTCTCAGGGAGATTACTTTCGCTTATAAAACATTGAATGAAGATAAAAAAAAAATTTTAAGGGAATGTCCCCTCATGTGAAACTGTCACATGAGCTGGAACATGTCCATTAATTTTATTAAAAATTTTTCAAACACTTTAAAAACGTTCATGAAACCTCATCCCACTTGTGGATGAGGTTCCATGAAAAACGCGAAGGCCGCTTGGTCTCTTCGCCTGCCCGCCAACCTTAAGGTTCGATGGGCAGCTCAGCTAATTGCTTTATTGGCTTTTTAATAGACCTTTGACAGTTCGGCGGGCCTGCAGCTGAGTCGGCTGCGTGATCGATGAACTGAATATCTAAATGACACGCAGCGACGTCGGGACACACGCCCAACATCACCGAGCGTCATTTTATGCCTCGGCGAGCAGGCCCCGCCCCCGCTCGCCGCGCCGAAGATTCTATTCTTAGAGTTATTGGGGCCCTGTGCGCAGCTTCATTTTCGCCCCCCTATAAGTCCAACACACACATGACGTGCAATTATTAGAAGTGTTTTTTGTAAAATGCAGATGTATGGTGCATGTGAAAGAGACGGTGTGAGTCCCGACAACTCAGTTGTCCTTTTGGAGAACAGCACTGGCTGGACGGGCCGAATGGCCTCCTCCAGTGCTCCATGACCACCCCATAACTGGACAATGTCCGGAGCTCTCGCTCTAGCCCATTCATAAAAAAAATAAACTCGACCATGGGAATTTAAATGTTGGGGAAGTAACAGCCACTAAAAAAAAATGTTTTGAAAGGAGTTGTTAGCAGCTTATTAAAGGTTTTTAATTCTAACTAACTAATCAAGAAGCATCTGCCTCCTTCTCTACTTCAGCTGAGTGGTTGCTCAGTGTGTTGGGGGCTTTGGAGTTTGGTATCCGGATCCCATCTTGTCAGTGGGGAGGGGGTCTCAGGGCCTTGAAAAGGGGTGAGATCCCAGGGCCTCGAGGTGGAAGGGGTGTCCCAGGGCCTTGGGGGGTCCTGGGGCCTTGAGGTCCGGGGGAAGGGGGCGGTACAGGACTGAGAGTGGCAAAGTGTTGTTATGAAGCTGCGAGGAACGGATTGGTGACATTGTCCGGTTATGGGGTGGTCACGGAGCACTGGATGAGGCCATTTGGCCCGTCCAGCCAGTGCTGTTCTCCAAAAGGACAACTGAGTTGTCGGGACTCACACCGTCTCTTTCACATGCACCATTCATCTGCATTTTACAAAAAACACTTTTAATAATCGCACATTATGTGTGTGTTGGACTCATTTTGTTGAATTATGATTATCCTGTATTTGGCGACAATTTGATCTGGTTTATCAGGGAGTAGCAAAACTGAAATAAATGTGTTACCACGTAGTGAAAGTAAAGCCTTTTCTTTCTGTATCTTTAAAGACAGTCCTACTTTACACAAGCACAATGGATTGAATATTCTTTACTGAGCTCGCACTTAGCCAACAGCCAACATCTGCAGCGCTCGTGCCCCTTCTCACTCGTCACCTCACTCGCCCTCCCCCTGGACCACATGCCGCAGCCGCAAGGATCCGACACAACAAACACATTTTTAAAAATTCATTTGTGGGATATTGGCAAGGCTAGCACTTATTTCCCATTCTTAATTGCCCTTGCTCATGGAGCATTTTAAGAGTCAACTGCATTGTTGTGGGTCTGGAGTCAGATGTAGGCCAGACCAGGTGAGGACAGCAGATTTCCTTTCTTAAAGGGCATTAGTGAGCCAGATGGGTTTTTATGACAGTTGACAATGGTTTTGCAGTTGTCATTAGACTTTTAATTCCAGATTTTATTTCACTATCTGCCATGGTGGGATTTGAACCCAGGTCCCCAGAGCATTACCCTGGTTGTCTGAGAATATGAATCAACCACTGCCTTCCCCAATACCAATGCCTCCCCTTTGCACACAAGAAGACCATGTCCATCTTAGACCATGCCCAATTTACATTCTACTGTCTATCTTTGCAAACCAGTAAATGTCATCTTGATTTAGACTATCACTCCCTTATATAGCAGACAAAGGTGATTTTGCTTTTTGCTTTTTTGTTGGCAGGTTGCAATTTATTTGTCAGATTTGTCCTGTGTTGGGGTCCCATGTCACCCCATGGTTTGTTTCATGGTAAATCCGCCGCTGGGTAGTACCATATCCTGCTGGGGAGAAGCTGCAGTCTACGAGCACAAATCTTTTCTATACTCTTACAGGAATTCTAAATCACAGTTGTAGTCTGTATGTCTTTCAGCTATTTTCCTTCAGTTATGTACATTTTGTTACAGCATGTACATCTGTGGTATTTAGTAACCATCTATAGACTACTTGTGGTAAGACTACTCGAGAAATGTTGAGATGTTTTTGGCAACTAATTCATGGTTCTATTCACTTCTTATTGTTCAGTATCTGTCACCTGACCATTTCCAATGCATGTGGCTTTCTCTGTGTCTCATCCACTGGCATTGATTAGTATGATGAGCACCTTATTCAAGCGGGGCTTGTAAATTGACTGATACGAACATCCTACCAAGTCCTCCAGAACTGATTAAGTAGCTTCATAGCCACAGCTTTTCCTGATTGTGATCTGTTCTCCGATGTTATTGTTACTGATGATTTCTGCTCCAAGACATTGGAGGTTGTTAACCTACTTCAGTTCATCTATCCCGAGATATTTGTGTTTGATAAGCAGTGATTTTATTTTATCCCATGCTGTTTTCTTGTTACAATGATTCACTCTGCTTAGTAAACATTATCTATCACATTAGTCCAGTGAGAATGTAGCAGAAAAACAGCAAATTAGGCTGGGACTGGGATATATTGTGTAAAGCAGATGACAGCAAATCGGCAGCCCATTATACATCTCTTTCAATTTCCATTTCCACTGACTTCACACTGATTTTAAAATGCAAGTTGGCAATTCCTGTTTTGTAAATGTTACTTCTTTTATAAGAATTCCAAAAGGATATATGAAGAGATCTTGTGGTGATAAGCAATGATCTTAGACAACTAAAATCAATTTTAGTTCACAACACATTCTTGTAGCTCCTCTGCTCAATTACACTGTTAATTTTCTGTAGTATATTGTGTCATGCTCATGGCAAATCCTTTTTAAAATGAGTTCATATGCTGCAGAAATTTACTTTGATTTTTCTCTCCAAACCTTTTTCCATTAGCTAGTGTAATGCAGTTTGTAATACTCAGACCCTTTCCTATTTCTTTCCCTCTTCCTTGCTTTAGCTGCTCTGATGGATTTTGTGGTATCATACCTCATTCAGCATTATTTCCTTCCCATTGTACATGCTGGTACAATGCTTTTTATCTCTTTTGAAAAATGACATTTAGTTGCATGTTTAGTCATTTGGTTCCCTTGTACAGCTGTGTAACTGATTATCTGATGTTTTTTGGTTATTGTAATATCATGCAGTGTGCTTGCAGGATAATTCTCCAGAGAGTCCGAATCCTGGTACCCAATCTTGCATCACATTTCTATGGAAATATTTATCCAACAAACATGGAGGTGGGAATACAACAGATAAAACTTGAGTGAATATTTGGTTAAGGGTTAAATGAGATAAAACCAAAGGATGTTGAAAGGGAAATACTTTTTTATGCCATTGTATAGGTTACGGTTTGGGCTTTCAGAATCTCCTTTTCTCTTAATATTCTAACAGCAGTTTTCATAAATAGACCTTGATTCTGACAAATTGGAAGTTATATCTTTTCTGTCCTCTATCTTTGCAAAGGTGAATTCCTGCAGAATGAACAATTGCTCATAGTAAGATGTAATTTGCAAGTCTGTGCACCCACCTGGAAGCTTTGCCTACCAGAATGCATATTGGAAACGTGGACATGCATTGTCCACCTTTCATCAAATTCCGATTTGTACAACACTGACAAAATTCTTTTGCTGGTGATTAGATGCAAAACTGAAGCAGGGCTGCTGGGAGATCTGCTTTCATGCAAATCAGTCTGATGGACTGTGCGTCAGTGTTGGCATACTTGAACAAGGCATATGGATGACATTATTATCTCTTGGGTGAAACTACATCCAGTCCCATTCAGTAGTTATGTGCCAGTGACAATAGATGTGCCAACAAGTCAGTTGAACCACCCAGCAGCAGCGGAGATTGCTAAATCAATTGCAAAGCCATTACATGAAACAGCTCAAGGATGTATAAGGCTATCCAAATTCCAACCAGCTGTTACTAAAACCCTGCAGCCAGCTGGCACACTTAACTCATTTCACAGCTAGGGGAATCACTTAAAAATAGTATGCTGGGGGTTAAATGTAACACACAATCTACCAACAGTAAGTAGCACTGTTGCAAAACATGGCAACATCCCTCATACATAAAAGAAAGAGGAAAATAAATTGGTTGCACTTGATTTGTACTTCATGCTGAGATTTCATTTATGATTGTGAAGAATAAGGTAGCAGCTCAGCAAATGATAGCGTTAATGGGAATTGAAGGAGTGTGGAGAGTTTCAGATAGTGTGTAGAGACATTTGTACATGTGGACAGGAGAGATCCTTAAAAGTGCAACTCAGGCACATGGCTAAATGTATCTTGGTTGCACTGGTGTTTCTGGAGCTAAATGCTCATGGTTACTATCTGCCTCCTGCTTTGACACTGATTCCTGATAGCCCCTTCCTCTTCCATGATTAGGACTCTTAGGGCTAGATTTTACAGCCCTCCGCTGACTTGTTTGATGGCAGGGAGGCATTTAAATCTAGCACATGAACTGCTGCTGCCTTCCCACCCACTCCTGACCTGTCTCCCATTTTACAGGGGGTGGTGGAAGTGTCAGGGGCTGCATGTTCTTCAGCCTATTGAGGCCTTTAAGTGGCCACGTAAGTGCTTTATCCCACCCCTGCATCGAGGGAGGCCCATGCCAAGCGGTAGCCAGGCAGGTTTTACTCGGTTAGCTGGTGTTGGCCAAGAAATGAAAGAATCTCCTTTGGGGGGTCCTGTGCTAGTAGGAGGCATCCTCCCTCAAGATCATACCCCGATCTTTAACCCTCCACCCCTCAGTCGGCCTCCCAAACCCAGCCCCCACCTCCCTCATCCCCCTTGCTGGAGCTGGCCAGCCATGCTCCGCCGGACTTACCTTCAGTCCAGCTTCCCCTCTTTTTCGGGTTCTGGCTGTAGCCCCAGCACGGGCCACTGCATGAATCTGCTGCTGCTGGGACTACAGAGCTCTAAGGTGGGACTTCCTCCCCAAATGGGAGTGGAATTCTCATTCTCAGCCAATTATGGGTGTGGGAGGTGGGGGCATGGAGTCCCATAAAATCCAGCCCTTCGTATCACAAAGTAGTGGAGTGTGCAGCAAACATTGAAGGTCCTTACAGCCTTATGTGGGCTATACTGAATTGCATCTCCTAATCTGTCCTGACATGTGATGGACAGCTTCAAGTAAGGTTTGCTGCTGGTTGCATAGGCCTCATTCCATAGGTACTTAGGTTTTTTCTGTAGCTAGTAATAGCTGCAGTCAGCATGTATTCAGAGGAGGAAGATCTTGTCTGACAAACCCCCTCAACTTCTTTGTGGAAACGACAACACAAATGGGCTGTGGTATACTTGACTTTCAAAAGGTTTTTCTCAAAGTTGTGGATGAATGGCTATTAACTAAACTCAGCTTTGGGGTTCAAGAGAAGGCCTGTGAATGGATAAGAAGCTGGTTGAAGTGTAGAAAATAATGAGTACTCATTAGAGGAGTTATGTCAGTATTAGGGGAAGTACTGAATAGGGAGTTTGATGGCTTTATGCTGGGACAACTGTTGTTTTTAATTTACATAATTAACTTGGATTCAGAAACTCAATGCAAAATAGTCACACTTGCCAGGCATATCACACTAGAATTATCAAAACCAATAGGATCAACTGTATCAGGGGTGGGAACCTTCGGCCCATGGGCTGGATCCAGCCTGTTGCTCAATTTCATCCTGCCCGCAGCAAGATTTCTAAAAATATAGACCCATGACAGTAGCACCTTCAAAATAGCATTTATCATCATCATTACAAATTTGCTTTGGATAAAAGCATCAGCTAAATGACTATAATAATATTTAACAATACAGACATACCAAGGCTCATTAGGAAAAGCAAACTCAGCCATCACAGTAAAACAGTGGGCGAGTTGAATATTTCTGCATTCCTCTAAAAAAAACTAAATTAAGTTGATTTTAATGTGTCTGTGGCCTGCGACTGATTTTGTTTGTGTGTGAATGGCCTGTGATAAGAAAAAGGTTCCCCACCCCTGAACTATATAGTTAAATCACTAGAATATATCAGGGGAGGTAATGATCAAAATTTACAGTGTTCTGATGATGCTGCACATTAACTACTGTATCCAGTTCTAATTCCAAAAACAAGATAGATATTCAACTCCTGGAGCCAGTGCAGCAACCATGATGCTGATCCACAGGGTCAGGGGTCTGAAAGACTGAAGAAATGGGATTTTCAAGCTGCAGTTGGTATTTGAGGGGGGAGATTAAATTGCTGGAGAAAAACTTTAATCCAGAATATTGCTTTAGACTGCAGGAGTCAAACAAGGAGATACATGTCTAGATAAGGGGTACTTTTAGGATATGCAGCAGGAAATTCTTCTCCACACAAAGAGCGATCAACATGTAAAATAAGCTTCTAGATAGAGGCAAAACATTGAAAGCATTTAAGAAACAAAGAATCATGTTAGAATCTCTCTGAATGGACAAATTATTTTGAGATCATTCCAGACATGTCTGCAGCCATTATGTTCCAATGAGTTCATCCAACATAACCAAGTAGAACTTAGTTAAGTCAAAACCCAAACCTAATCAGACTTTGTAGACTTCCCGCATATAGAGATGCATGAGACAGACAAATCATATACTTATGTCTGTTTTCCATAGTTTATTTTTCCCTGGAACACTAGTCAGAGGCTATAGCTTGTAGGGTGCCATTCCACATCAAGCATGGCTGACCAGGAATCTCTCCCACTTGCCATACCACTCTAACTGCCTGCCAAAGGCATGTTGGAAAGATTTGCGGGTTGACAGTTAGCCAGTTTGGCCATATTACAAACACACCTGCCATGGCCATCATGTCCTGGAATGGGATTCAAACCCGAGCTTCTAGCTTAGAGGTAGGGAGTGCTACCCACTACGCCACAGGATCTCCCTCCAAACCTAGTAAACAGTGTGGATAATTAAGTTTGTAATATGACTTTCATCCTTCAGTTCTTCCTCTCTCCTCCCTTCATGCAAAAAAAAATCAATGAACTAGTGCTAAAATCTCCTTAGTGTCCACATAGTCACTTGCTGTACTTGCCAATCTTGTCATATAATTTGTATTTGTTATGTACCTGTAACCTCTCCTGTTTCCTCACTTTGCCAAATATTGTTTCCTACCCTGGCCCCTCAGAGTCCCTTCAGCATGCACTTGATCCTTGCAGTTTGCACGGAATGTGTTTAATAATGCATGCTTATCCATGTGACAATCCTGAAGCAGCACGTTTACAGATTATTTTTTCCCTATTGTACAATGCACCATACTTCATGCATTGAGTGTTTTCTGTTTTGCTCTGCATTGGGGGAGTATTAGACTGTAATTAGTTGACTTCAAAAATTGACAAACTTCTCCCCCTTATCCCCACCCCAATGTTGAATCTGGGGAAAATGTCTCTGCAGTTTCCCCATCCTAAATCAGTGATGTCTATAGACAGAAGATTTCAATCACAACATCAGATTTTGATATTGTAATATTTATAAAACCAAGCACCTACAATGTAGTTTGATCGAATGCTTGAGACAAGATACCTAAAAGGGATAATCCATTTTAAAATTGTGATTTTATTCTAAAAGCATATTTGTTACTGGTTTATATATTGATTTTTAGAAGGGGTTCATGCTGCTGAGCTCAGATGGAAGGGGTTTTCTTCAAATATAAATATAGAACTATGAATAAAAAATCAAATGTAGTAAAAATAAATTTAATTTATTCAGTTGCTTTGAAACAGTGGTCTTGGTCATATGCTTTTATTCAGGACTGTTTCTCAAGTGTACATTGTCAACTTTTTTGCAACTGTACCAAATCGTCAGCTTTTTAGAGATTTGTAGGTTGGCAAGTAAGCCCATTTGCTACCAACATAAAGGAACATAGGAACAGGAAAAGGCCATTCAGCCTGTCGAGGCTGCTCCGCCATTCAATAAAATCATGGGTGATCGAACACTTTAACGCCTTTTATCCACACTATCCCCATAACCCTTTACGTTATTCTCCCTTAAACATACTCAATGACTGAACTT
The DNA here is from genome assembly GCF_964194155.1 of Cetorhinus maximus. Taxonomy (NCBI): domain Eukaryota; kingdom Metazoa; phylum Chordata; class Chondrichthyes; order Lamniformes; family Cetorhinidae; genus Cetorhinus; species Cetorhinus maximus. The sequence continues at coordinate 96,700,016 of NC_135887.1, forward strand.
CCACGGCCCTCTGGGGTAGAGAATTCCAAAGATTCACAACCCTCTGAGTAAAGAAATTTCTCCTTATCTCGGTCCAAAGTGGCTTCCGCCTTATTTTGAAATTGTGTCCACTGGTCCTGAAAGGTTTATGATGACGACAGAAAACACCAATATGCAATACTATAGTGGGCTTTGGTTTCTCAATGTATGTATTAATCCAGAAATCCTGTTGAAATGTAAATGGAAGTGGTGAATATTTGACTGTTTTTGACTAATTGCTGAAAACCATAATTTTGCCTCATTGTAAACTGAAGCTCCGGTAGTAATGGTACAATAACCGCACTGAGCTCCAATCCAAAAGAGTGAGGGTTCAACCCTAATCTTCAATCTTATATGATCTCAACCGTCCTCAATTTGGCTGCCAAATGGTATACTGCAGCAGATTATCTAACTCAGTGAAATGGAAGTCTGTAGGACCAGTCCAATGTTACAGAAATGCTACAGAAAATTAACAGCAGTCACAGATAATTCAGGTTACCTCATCGCATTGCACAAAAAGGCAGTGATAGTGATAAGAACCACAGTGGAAATACAAAAAGAGGACAAATAACATCTAAAATTAGAAAGTTTGGAACTATAAAATGGAGAGATATATTTGAGGATCAAGTGACTGTAAGAAGTTGCTAGGTGAAATGAGTTTAAATGCACAATAACAAAAGATTTTTGGAACTTCTTCAAGGTAATAAGGTCACAAAATATTCTGAGTTTTGTGGTATAAAATGACTTGTTTTCTGTCATACTTACTAATAAAAAAGTCAGCTCAGTATTACTACATTATATGATGACAAATATCTTAAGGAAAAATACAAGGTCACTATGTATTTTCCCTACAGGGAGGTAAAACAGAGAGTTGTATTTTTCCTCATAAAATCAATAGCAAATGAGACAGACAGATACAACTGTGTTCTTTGTTTCTACCACAACTGAGTTATTGCTTCCACCTGTGGGTTTTGAAGATTTGTCCAAATTTCATGCTTGATTTTATCTTAAAAGGACCATCCTGCAAATCGTAACACTTTTTGTGTTATGCAAGCAGCAGACAATTCAAGAATATTAATAGTTTAAAATTCAGTTGTTCGCTTTTTTAGACCTCTAAAGAACTGAATAAAAAACTAAAAGAATTTGTCACTATCCTGTCCACTAAACTAAACCAAAATATTTCAGTATATCTAACACGAATGTGAACAATTATGCATAAATTATGCATCTTTGCATAAACATTCATATCTATTCATATATTGTGATGGCCTGTAACCTGGAAGCAGTAACTATAAGGAAAATTTGTAATTACTTTAAAACATTTGAGGAATCTGTAATTGTTTTTAAAAATGTTTAAAAAGGACTTTTAAGAGTTTGGATCAATTACAAAAAAATTATAATTTTTGGACAATAAGAAATACTGATCTATGTGATGTGGAGACCTGGAAGCAGTGCCAACAGGAAGGAAGTTAAAATACGGAGACCATGTGGCAGACACAGGAACAGAGGAAAAGAAAAAGCTGGAGAGAGGAGTCTTTCAACAAGCTGAGTTGGAGAGCTGGATTCCTGATTGGTCAGAAAGCAAGTTGCTGCTCTTTATTTCACTCCCGAGTAATTGAATGCCCAGAATTGGCCATAATGTGCAAAGCTACCGGCAGTTCTGGTAAATCCATGCTAACACAACCCCATGCTAGTTGAGAAGGTTCTGGAAAGAAGTGCACCATTGTGTGGAAGATTGCATGGGTGGAACCCTGTTTATGTGGGTGCTGCTGCCTGCAGAGAATTGAAGGAAAGAAACTAGATTTATACCCTAGGAAAATCTGAGCTTGGAAGAACTTTGTGACTGAAAATGCTAGCTATACAGGCAGAGTGGTCCACCTAGAAACTTGTATATTGCTGAAAAGAGAGACATGTTGCTGAAGCTTTCATCTTGCATGCATCAGGACGAATGCAAGAATGCCAAATTTAAAGCTCCACGTCGCTTTTGCCATGGCAATTCCTCAGCCAATTAGAGTTGGCTTGCCAACCAATCAGTACCCTTTTCTCTTGTAGTATAAATTGCCTTGATTGTTTGAAGTTTGGTATTCTTGCACTTGTCCTGATGAGTGTAAGATAAAAAGATTCGGCAACATGTTTCTCTTTTCAGCTTAAAAAATTTGTGACATTTGTGGACTGGGATTTTCCAGCCCTGCCTGTGGCAGGCATTGTCATGGGCAGGATGGGAAAATTTGGAGAGCAGCCAAAAGTCGACTTTTGGCCACTCTCCAAATTTTCCCATCCTGCCTGCAACAATGCCCACCGCTGTCAGGACTGGAAAATCCCACCCCTGGTATCTACTATTCCAGGTGTAATTTACCAACCGTGACTTGCCCATTAAATTTACATTGATTCTGATTTGTGTTAAAGCAAAACTTACAAAATGTGAAATATTGTTCAGTAAATTTCTTTATTGGCACTCATTCGGTAAATTTTGTTTGTTTGGTTTACAGATGGCCACTGGGATCGTAACTATATATTAATTTTCCAGTTTGGGTACTTCTAGAATACAACTGACCTAATTTGTCCAGACATACTTATTGTTCTCTACAGTTCTATTGCGTTTAATACATTCATGTTTTTTGCATGCTTCTCTTTCTCTTCCTCACTCCGGGGCATCGACAATCTTTATAAATTTTCCTCAGAATTCTCAAGTATCTGCTTTAGGAGCAGAGTAAATACCATGAGAACATATATTATCGGGCAGAATTTTCCCCAGTCGGTGGGGGGCAGTTCAGGAGTGGGTGTGAACAGGCCTGCCTCCAATTGGCAACCCCTATTGGGGGGCACGCCGCCATTTTACGTGGGGAGGGCCAATTAAGGCTCACCCAGCGTGACGTCCACCAGGAAGCGCTATGCACTCCCTGCGCGGGCAGGGGGAGAGTCCCTAAGCCGAGAGTGCGCTCTTTCGCGCATGTGCAAGAAAGAGCACACTCATCTCCCTGAAGCTAAGTGCTGCGCTGCCTCAGGGGGATCGGTGCCAAATTCAAAAGTGTTAAAAATAGAAAAATAAAATTTCCCTGACATGTCCCCTCATTTGACACTGTCACATGAGTTGGGACATGTCCATCACTTTTAATTTAACTTTTATTAAATTTTTAAAAACTTACATGAAACCACATCCCGCCCGTGGATGAGGTTTCATGCTTTTTCTGAAGCTCGCCTGGGCTCCCGGCCTGCCCGCCAACCTTAAGGTTGGACGGGCAGGTCCTTTAACTTGTGCAATTACTTCTTAAATGGCCTCAATAGGCCATTGACAGGTCGGCAGGTGCACAGCTGATTCGGCTGCGCCCCCGCCGACCTGAAAATTGAATTGACGCGGGGTGACTTTGGGAGTTCTGCCTGACGTCATCCCGTGTCATTTTACTCGCTGGCGTGCGGGTCCTGCCAGCGCATCCTGACCGGGAAATCCTGCCCATGGAAATTTTGTGCAGCATACTTTGTCTATTTTACTTAATAAAGGCATGAGAAAATATCAGTTAATTCTGAGGGATAGCTGATGAGCTTTCCTAGTTTTAAAATTATGTGGACTCATTAAGGCAAGTCATTCCCTGCCCCACTGTCCACCTTCAAAATTCTCCTCTACTTGCTGTAGAGATCTCTTTCACACCTGATCCATTCCTGTAAAAATTTCCTCATTTGGCTTCAAATCTGACATTTCAGTCTTTCTGCTAGTTTCAAAGAGGGAAAAAAAAATTCAATTTATGTACTATCTTATCACATACCTCAGAGTTGGATATACCATTTTTACCGATGCTTTCTTGAAGTAGGATTTGCTGCAGAGGGTCCAATATTTGAGCCAGTGGGAGGAAAAACAATGTAGCTGAAGACTCAGGGCGGACTTTTCTGTGCCCGCTGGCATCGGGTGTGCTCGGTGACCTAAGCAGACAATTTGGCGAGAAGGCCAGAAAGCGGTTTCATGACGTTGTGTAACCAATTTGCGATCATCCACTCAACCTGTCAATGGTGGACTGCGTTCCCCGCTATCGGATGTCGGAAAACTCATTATAATACATCTGCATATCATTATAAGGCCAGCCTGCCGGAATCATCCCCCCCGCACCCACCCACTCGTCTGTCCACATTGGCATAATTGCGCGCTGGTGCAGAACACACCTTGACAAGTGTGACAGGCAGAAGTCAGGACTTACCGCCAGGGCCTTGTTCACATCGCGGACATCTGAGGAGCAGAAGATGCTGGACAGCAACGGTACGCTGGAGGAACGTTCATGGCATGCTGCGTGGATTCTCATGGACATGGCTCTGCTGCGAAGCAGCTCATGGAAGTTGGAAAGCCAGTGTTGAGGGTTTGCTCATAACGGATGATGGTCAAGGGGATGGAGATGAAGGTCCAGCTGTATTTGGGAGAAGAACATCTAGGATTGACTGGGAGAGGAAGAGGTGTCAGTATGGGGTGAGGTTGGGATAGGGGGAATGAAGGTGTTGGGGGGATGTTGGTGGGGGGGAAGGAGTACGGTGGGAGGAGGGGGTAATTGGGGAGAAGATGGCAACTGGGGAGGTAGGTGTAAGGAGGGTAAAAGAGTGAGGGAAGGAGTTTGGAGGGTGGAAGGAGTGCAGAGAGGGGAGGAAGTAAGGCTGGAGGAAGAGGTAAGGCTGGAGGAAGGAGTTGGGAAGAGGTAAGGACCAAGGTTGGAGGAAGAAGTAAGGCTGAAGGAAGAATTAGGGCTGGAGGAAGGACTGAAGGTGGCGGAAGAGGTAAGGGTGTCTGAAAGATTCAGGAAAGGGGAAGGACTAATTGGGAATACGGGGGGGGTGCCAAGCGGGAGTCTGGAGGTGGAGGTAAGAAGTCCGGTGGGGGGTATGTCCAGGTGAACATGCAAGGGAAGGGTCTGATGAGTCCATGACTGCCTCCTGGGGAGCGAACTAAGGATGGGTGTGGAACGAGGGAATGATGAGAATGACCGAGACTAGGGTGAGACAGTAGGGTGGGACGGTGAAGGCTTGAAGATAGCGGTAGAAGGGACAATGAGAGTGGTTGGTGGGGACTCAGAGGCAGTCATGGACCTTGGGGGTGGGAAGGAGGAGGTTGGGAAGGTGAATGTTGATGGGGTGGGATTTTCACGAAGAAAGGGAACATGCACGTTCACCTGGACATTTTAAAAAAATTATTCATTCATTGGATGCGGGCTTTGCTGGCTGGGCCAGCCTTTATTGCCCATCCCTAGTTGCCCTTCTCCACCTCCTCCATAAGTCTCTGTGCAACCCATCCCTCGTGTGCTTGCCTTTACCCTCCTCCACCTTCATGAGTCTCTGTGCAACCCATCCCTTTTGTGCCACACTAACACACACCACCTCCACCATCTTGTATTCCAGAGTAAGCTTGTATCTCCTCCCATTCATACAGTTCAATTCCTATCCAGCCCCTTCTGTGTCTGCATTCTAGTCTTCCATGTCTGTTCTCCTCTCTGCCTGCTATCGTCTCCCCACTCCTCTCTCCAACCCCACCGTTGCCCATTGTCCCATATGTCTGTGACTTGTTTCCCACCCTCCCCCATTTCCCCGGTCGCAATGCTGGTCTCTGTTTCGTCTGCAGCCATGCCTGAGTCATACAGAAGAGACCCTCCCTGAGAACAAGGAAACCAATGAGCAGAGAAACCCTACACCCCCACCAGTGTAGCGTCTCACTGGCATTGGTGAGAACCTGGAGTGGCGCTGTTGCAAATAGGCTTTGAGTGTTGCACTCACCTTGAAGTCACAAGCGAAGTCACAAGGCCGACAGCTGCACGCCACTTAATTCCAAACGTGTTTCAGACCAGAAAGATTCACCACTGACATGGTGCTAGATTAGGAAAGACTATGTGATTCCAATGAGTAACATTTTTAATGAACATTCATGACATGGCAATGCATACAAATAGCGTTCCTGCCATGGATCAGCGGGAAACCTGACCTGTCATCAGCCCGCCATGAAAGTGGCGAGGGGAAAATTCCATACTGTTTTGTGGCCAGTGGGAATCTGAAGTTTGGCCTCTCTCCAAATTTTCCAGGCCTGCCCACCATGAAACCTGCTACAGGCAGGAGGGGAATATTCTGCCCGATACCTCTGGGAATTCCCCAATTAGGTTAGTGGCTTAACAAGAAATACAATTAAGATAGAAGAGTACAGATAACTTTTAACTTTCTTCTCATAGCAGAGTGTTTCTTCCTAATTTGCAGCCAGGCACAAGGAATCTACTGGACAATATGAAGTCAGTAGTGACCTCCCACTTTACAACTGGCATCTGTACTTTTATTGGGCTGGGTCTTAGGCCCAAAGCCTCCTTTTGAGTACTTCCTGCAGCAATACTGCCAAATCTTCAGCATCAAAGAGAACGATATTGCCCATATATCTCCGCCATGTCTTTGTAAACAATTAGGCAACTTTTCTGTCACCACCAGAACATAACCTTTTATTGCCATATCCAATGCTTAAAGAGTTGGTCAGCAAAAGTGTATTGCAAGCCAAACTCTTTGCTTGAACTTTCTCATTGTCTGTAATCTAACCAAAATAGAAGACAACAGATATTCAGTGTAGTCTGTACCACGGGCATAAGCACACTCCAAAATTTCAAGAGGTGTTTGCGAGAAAGGAAGCACTTCCAACTCATGCCTTTCAGCTTCCTAGACAATGTTCATGCATCTAAATCGGATTTAATAAGAGAAAATATGTCCTGAAAATGTCACCAGAGTTAAACAGATACGATATGTAACAGCAATTATCTCCATAATGCCTTGGATATCTAGTTCCCTATCAACGGCCACTAAAGGAAATAACAAATTCGACAAAGTAAGCAATGATAATTGGGAATAACCAAGTCTAGTACTGTGTTTGCCTCTTGGAGTTACTGATAATAAGCCATTTGCATGGACTAGTGCTGCAGGCCCATGATACAAAAGTAGGTTCTACTACAAAGCTTCTCCGAAGATCAAATTGCTTCAAATGTCCATAAATATAGTCACCCAGTCTAACAGAGCGACTTCTCAGTATCCAGTGGGATTTTATAATCAAGTTAAACCTACAGGCTGGAGATAACATGTGCCAAAAGTGCTGTCTATAAATCCTGTCTCATACAGATCTATGACCTCTGGGAGAATACGCCCTAAGCAATTAAGCACTATTTTACCAATATTTTATAATCAATGTTGAGAAGTGAACTAGGGCTGTAACTGCTGTATTCCATCAAACATTATGTTTGGAACTGCACATATTATTGCTTTAGACACTACCAGTGGTCCCTGTAAAATTTTGTTATGCACAGCCAGTCTTTTATCAATGTGTGGTACCTTTAATATCTTTTTTATGGGCATACAGGCACAGAATAAAATGTGCGCAGTACCTTCCAGGCTGCTATGCAACTGTGCACCTTAGTGGAAATATTGGACACAACCTCTATAAACATACCAAAATATAACAAAACAAATGGTACTTAAAAATTCTTCAGATCCACAGAAAACCCTTATAACCTTCTGGTTTGCATGTATGAACTGAGCAGTTACTTTAAAAATTCTTCAGATCCACAGAAAACCCTTATAACCTTCTGGTTTGCATGTATGAACTGAGCAGTTACTTTAACTAGTGGAAGAAGATTTATAAGAGTTTGACCCTAACATTCCTTGAGCTTGGCAATTAAACTAGGATTGTAACTGCTGATCACCCACTGATGTTGATGCTTCTACAATAGGGAGGGTTTTATGGAGGCATTAGGGTTCCTGCCTGCCAGATGGAGATCCAGCGAGAGAGCTGTGTTGCCTACTTTGGGAAAGCCTGCCAGTATTAAGTGCCTCTCAGGCTCTTAAGTGTCCACCGACACTTAAGTACGAGTCGCCCGCACAAGTTTGCTTATTGTGCACGCCGCATGACGACAGACCAGCCCACCACTGGGTTAATATCAATGGTGGTAGGAAGAAGCCCTTAAGGGGTCACTAATTGTCCACTTAAGGGCCACAATTGGCAGCTGGGTGGAAAGCCCAACCACAGACCTTCCAGCCCCTGACTTAATTTTGGTGGGGACAGGAAGGCAGTGGGGTGTTTGCAGGCGACCCTCCCGCCTGATTAAATGCCCTCCCCGTGTCCAAACATGCTACGAGAGAAGGAAAAAATTCACCCCAATATGTAGGGCAGGAACTTCCCCCCATCTGGGGGGTTATGTGGGAGCCGGCGCGAGTGGGCGGGTTCCCGATCGGTGCCCCCAGTTGGGGGCGCGCCACCATTTTACATGGGCGGGCCAATTAAGGCCCGCCCAGCATGCTGTCCACCAGGAAGTGCTTTCCCTGTGTGGGCGGGGGGGGATTCCATGAGCCAGGAGTGCGCTCTTTGTGCATATGTGCGAAAGAGCGCTCAGATCTTCCTGAGGCAAAGTGCTGCCTCAGGGAGATCGGCTCAAGTTTGAAAGTTTCAATAAAGAAGGGGAAAAAAATGATTGACATGTTCACTCATGTGCCACTGTCACATGAGCTGGGATATGTCAATTTCTTTTATTTAAACATCTTATAAAAATTTTGATACCCTTATGAAACCTCATCTCGCCCGTGGATGAGGTTTCATGTTTTTTCAGAAGCCTGCCTGGGCTCCCGGCCTGCCTGCCAACCTTAAGGTTGGACGGGCAGGTCCATTAATCATGTTAATTACTTTTTTAATGGCCTTAATAGGCCTTTGACAGTTCAGCGGGCATGCAGCTGATTCGGCTGCATGCCCGCTAAACTGAAAATCTAAATGGCGCGGGGTGACATTGGGACGCACGCCCGACATCACCCCGCATCATTTCACACGCCGGCGAGCGGGCCCCACCCCCTGCTTGCCGAACAGAAGATTCTGCCCAAAGGATCAGTAGGAAGTTACCTAGCCTGAACACAACAAGCTGGTACATGTGACATTAGTGACACATCTCAGACATCGGGCTGCCAGTAAAGACCAGAAACAAGTTAACTGTGCCTCCAGTAACCCCATTTGTAAGGGGGCTGCCTGTTGCAACTCTAGAAAATTATATGCAGATTCCAGTTCTTGATCTGGTCCTACAAGGTAAGCCCCAAACCACAATGCAACAGGCCTTACAACTCTTCCTCTTCAATGTACCAGCATTGAAAGATGCACCAAGAGGCTAGGGTCACAGGGACTCCCAGAATAGGTGTCCCATATCCTCCACGGTGGTCACCTTGTTTGAGTTGGTCAGAGGCTTCTTACCAAGAGACACAAGTCTATGAGGCTGGGAATGAACTTATCCAGGTTCTGGCCGATATTCTGGCCATTCCACTCCACCCCTGCTAGGGTTGTGGGACAAATGCACAGGAATGGCTGAGGATTTTCAGCTTCCTTATCCTTTGTTATTGCAAGACTGTCATGAAGATATTAATGTATATAATGTTATTGGAAATTATTTTAAGTTGGACTTAGAGTAGGGTCTGTGTCTGTGGGGGTGTGTGTGTCTTAACTGAATTAAAGCCAGCTAGTCTGGGTGCTTTGATGTGTAATAGTTTTGTGATGTTTAACAGTAAGGTAAAGAGTACATTTGCATTTTGTTGAATAAACCATTCAAAGACTGGGGATGAAATCTTGCACCTAGCTAGGAGACACCAGGCAATATGTTTATATTACTAATAAAATTGGTACTAAGAAAGGGGTTTTATTTTATTTGTTCATGGGATGTGGGTGTCACTGACTAGACCAGCATTTATTGCCCATTTCCAGAGAGCATTTTTTTAAGAGTCAACCACATTGCTGTGGGTCTGGAGTCACATGTAGGCCAGACCAAGTAAGGATGGCAGATTTCCTTCCCTAAAGGACATTAGTGATCCAGATTGGTTTTTACAACAATCGGCAATGGTTTCATGGTCATTATCAGACTTTCAATTCCAGATTTTTATTGAATTCAAATTTCATCATCTGCTGTGCATTCAAACCCCAGGTCCCCAGAGAATTACCCTGGGTCTCTTGAATACCAATCCAGTGACAATGCCACTACACCACCACCTCCCATAACAATTTTATTGTTAGAAGTGGTGGAGTTGAAAAAGCCTGGTGATAAAATGAGAATTTGCATTCAAAGGGAAGGCGAGGTATATACAGAAAAGGAGTTTGATGTTTGAGTCAGAGGCATGTAATATTTAAGCAGCCTGTAAACCTTACGACTGTGTCTGCGAAGGACAAAATTGAAAGGAACCTCACTTTGAATTTGTAAGATAAAATGTGCTTTGCCTGGTGTCTGTTTAAAGTCTATGAGTTGTTGTTGCCTTGAGGAAGATTACCTGGGAGTGATTAATTTGGGAATTTGTTTAATAGTTATTATGGTAGCAATTTGTAGACATGTGTATGTGTTTAATACCTTGTTAAGTTAATAAATATTTAATTTAATTTATATAAAAACCTCTGGAGGCTTGGTGGTTTAATTTCTGAATCTAGAGATGTATCTCAAACATACCAATTGAAAATATAGGTTATGACAGTTGTTTAAAACTTCCCTCTGGGATTTTAAATAACTCAGCCTTTATCAACTGCTGTGTCATAACAAGTGGGGGCTCTTCCAGAATAATATTTGTAATTCCTTGATTTGTTTTTAACTGGTGAATCTTAAGGTTTTGAATACGAGAAGCACTTTGAATTCAGGAGTTGTTGAGGATTTTTTTAGAAGTGGAGAGACTGAAATATGGCTTTGGCAATTTCTAAGACTTGTTTGGGAGTAGAAGATATAACCCTGTTGGGTTGCATAAAATAACCAAGAGTAAGTTAACAGAGTTGGCAGATAAGTTAAAATTGGGGTTCCCTGTGGGGGCTAGGAAATCAGACATAAGTAAAAGTATAGCACAGCATCTACATTTAGAAGTAATACCTGACACTAGTTAGTCACAGCTGGAGGCAGTGAGATTTCAATTTGAAATGAAGAAACTTGAATTTGAACAAGCAAAGGAGCTGAGAAAACTTTAATTGGAAGCAAAGGAAGAGAAATGACATCTAAAAGGGAGCAAGCAGAAAGGCAGGAGAAAGAAAGGAAGCGGGAACTGGAATTTCAGGAGAGAGAGAGAAAGAGAATACTTGCTTAAAAGGCTGAAAGTTAAAAAAGAGATCTTGGATCCTGAGGAGAGTTCTGATGAGGAACAAACCTTCAACTTAAAACCCAGCAGGGAGATGTTTAGATTTGTACAAGCTCTTCCGAAGTTTGAGGAAAAGGATGTTGAAGCATTCTTTATTTTGTTTGAGAAGATAGCTAAACAAATGAAATGGCCACAGGAGTACTGCACGTTATTATTACAGTCTAAGTTGCTGGGTAGAGTGCATAAAGTATATGCTTCGCTGTCTGAAGAGGTATTGGTGAACTATGATGTGGTGAAAAAGTTTATTTTGAGTGCATATGAGTTGGTTCCTGAAGCATACAGGCAGAAATTTAGGAATATGAGAAAACAGCCTGGGCAAACTTATATTGAGTTTGAGAGAGTAAAACGAAGTAATTTTTACCGGTGGATATGGGCGTTAAAAATAGAGACAACATATGCAGCTCTTGTGGAATTACTTCTTTTGGAAGGATTTAAAGACTCAATCCCTTCAGTAGTGTGAACTCATGTGGAGGAACAGCAGATTCAAACTGCAAGACAAGCAGCAGAGATAGCTGATGATTATGAGTTAGTTCGTAGAGCTAAAACTTTTTTTTGTCATCCTTTCAAATTGGAACAGGATGGGAAATGGGATTGCGAAAGGAAGGTAGGAAGTCAGGGAAGAGAAGGAGTGGCTGGGAATTCCCAATAAGTTTTTTTCTCAGAGTAAAAAGGAAGGTGCTGAGGGTAGGAGTGACATTCAAAAACTGAAGTGGTTTCATTGTAATAAAGTGGGGGACACAAACTCAGTGTATTGGAAATTGCAGGGAAAATCTGTTGGAATTATTTGGGTACAGAAAAGTTCTGGATGTAAAAGTACTGTGGGTTCTGAGGTTCAGGCACAGGAAAGCCAGTGGTTTGTGTCTGGTAAAACTTTGAGAATCAATGATATGTAAAGAAGTGGGAATGTGTTCACAATTTACCCAAGAGAATTCTGTGGAGCAGGTTGCAGAAATGTTTAAAGATTTTGTGTGTGAAGGGAAAGTATTCCACGTGTACAGGGTGGAGTAGGTAAAGATGTTAAAATTATAAGAGACACGGGGGCTAGTCAATCTTTAATGTTGTGGGATAGTGTTATTTGTTGTTCAGTGTGAGTATTGCAGGAGCAGGTGATAATAGTGGGGTTCATGGAGATGCTAAATCTATTCTGTTGTGGAAGGTGAATTTAAAGAGAAAATCGAGGACAGGTGAAATTATTGTTGGAGGAGTGGAAAAAATGTCCATTGCAGGGGTTCAATTTATTCTGGGTAATGATATAGCTGGATCACAAATAGGGGTGATGCCTAGGGTAGATGAGCAGCCTGTAGATGTGTTTTCAACAGAGGTGTTACAGAAGGAGCATCCTGGATTGTTTCCAGATTGTGTGATAACGAGAGCACAGGCACACAGGTTGAAACAAGAAAAACAAGAAGGGCAGGCAGTTCAAAGGCAAGAAGAAGATGTAGAAATCCAATTAGCTGGCACTGTATTTGATAACATTGTTCAAGAGGAAAGTCTACAGGACAATTCAGCTGAAGTGTTTAACTCAAGGAGGTTAGTGGAGTTACAGAGAAATAATTTGCAAATAAAGCAGTTATGTCAGAAAACTTCTTCAGAAACAGAAGCAAAATGTATTCCAGTATGTTACTACCTTAAGGGAGATATTTTAATGAGAAAATGGAGACCGGATCATGTCTCAGCCAATGAAAGCTGGAGTGAGGTGCATCAGATTATTATCCCTTTAACGTATAGAAATGAGATTCTGAGGATTGCTCATGAAATTCTAATGGGGGAACATTTAGCAATTAGAAAAACACAGGAAAAGATACAGAGGTTTTTTTTTTGGCCTGGATTGCATAGGGATGTAGTTAAATTATGTAGAACCTGTCATACATGTCAAGTAGCAGGGAAAACGTAAACAGCAATTAAGCTGGTGCCTTTAATTCCAATACCAACATTTGAAGAGCCTTTTACTTAGGTCATGATTGATTGTGTAGGACCCCTCCCTAAGACTAAAAGTGGAAATCAGCACTTACTAACAATAATGGATGTGTCTACCAGGTTTCCTGAAGTGATACCTTTAAGAAATTTTACAACTAAGAAGATTGTGGAGGAGTTAATTAATTTTGTTTTACAAGATATGGTTTACCTAAGGAAATACAATCAGATCAGGGGTCAAATTTCATGTCACAGCTGTTTAAGGAAGTAATGAACAGTTTGGGGATAAAATAGTTTAAATCAACAGCTTATCATCAGGAGTCACAAGGAGCTTTGGAAAGATGGCATCAAACTTTAAAAACTATGATGACAGTGTACTGTCAGGATTATCCACAGCATTGGAATGGAGGAATTCCATTCTTGTGATTGGCTATTAGAGACACTCCGAATGCATCAACTGGTTTTAGCCCTTTTGAACTAGTTTATGGTCATGAGGTAAGGGGACCACTGAAATTAATTCATGAGGAATTGGTGGGTCAAAATTCAAAAACTATTCTCTTGGATTACTTATCAAATTTCAGGGAAAGATTGAATAGAGCATGTGAGTTGGCTAGGGAACATTTAAAGATGCCACAGCAAGTGATAAAAGTTAAGGCAGATAACAAAGCTAAAGCTCACAGTTTTGTTTCTGGAGAGAAAGTATTCGTTTTGTTACCAGTACTAGGTGATTCATTAAATGCAAGATTTAGTGGGCCTTACAGGATTGAAAAGAAATTGGGTGAAGTAAATTATTTAATAAATACTCCAAATAGAGGAAAGAAGCAGAGAGTGTGTCATGTAAATATGTTTAAAAAGTACTTTGACTGCAAAGAGGAACAAAATGAGGTATTAGTGATGGTGGATGATGAGAAAGAGGTAGAACTGTAGGACTTTGACATTGATTTTCCTCTAATCAAATTGGATAATGAGGGGGTGGTTGAAAATTTAAATGGAATATTGAGTTACCTTCCAAGCAAGTGTTAAAGTGATTTGGAAAAACAATTGCAATCGCACAAAACTATTTGTGGGAATAAATTGGGAAAGACACATTTAGCTTTACATGCTGTCTCTGTGCAGGTTTCATCTTTGATAAGGCAACATCCTTATAGGTTAAATCCTGCAAAGTTATCACCATTACAAAAATAAATTGATTTCATACTTCAAAATGATATCATTGTGCCTAGTTGCAGTAGCTGCAGTTCGCCTATTGTGCTGGTACTGAAACCGGACGGAACACAAAGACTCTGTGTGGACAATCGAAAGGTGACTGCGGTGACAAAAGCAGATTCATATCCTATACTACGGTTGGAAGATTGCATTGAGAAAGTGGGACAATCGAAGTTTATCACAAAGATTGACTTGCTTGAAGGATATTGACAGGTACTGTTGTCAGGGAGAGCAAAAGAGATATAGGCTTTTATAACACCAAATGGACTATATCAGTTTAAAGTTATGCTATTTGGTATGAAGATTCCACCTGCGACATTTCAAAGACTGACAAACAAAGTAATTGCAGGTGTAAGCAATTGTGCTGTTTATATTGATGTTATATAGTTTTTAGTCCTAGGTGAGAGGAGCATTTACAGCATCTGGAAGAATTATTTTCTTGATTACAAAAAGCTAATTTGGTGATGAACTTGGCTAAAAAGTGAATTTGCAAAAGCGCAAGTTACATATCTAGGCCATACCATTGAATATGGTAAGGTGGCTTTGAGAGATGATAAACGCCAAGGCTATCGTGGATTTCCCAGTGCCTACAACAAAATGAGAAGTTTTGAGATTTCTGGGCGTGAGTGGGTTTTACCAGAAACTTGTACCAAATTCTGACAGTGTGGTTGCTCCACTGACTGAATTATTAAAAAAGAACAAGAAGTTTCAATGGACACCGGAGTGTCAGAAGTCATCCAATAGTTTGGAAACTGTATTAACTACGACACCAGTTTTGGCAGTACCCAATTATTCCAAGCAATTCAAGCTGGCCGTTGATTCAAGCGGCATAGGCATTGGGGGGATGTCCTGTTACAAGATGATACTAGAACTGGAAAACTGACAGGGTATTTTTCGCAGAAGCTGAATGTACAACAGAGAAGATATTCAGCGATCGAAAAAAAGACTTAGGGTTTGGTTGTTAGCATTGCAGCATTTTGAAATTTATGTTGCCAACAATTCATCAGAAACAATTGTTTATACAGATTACAATCCTTTGAAGTTTCTGGACAAATTTCGAGAGAAAAGTGCAAGACTTTTCAGGTGGAGTCTATTATTACAACCATTTAATCTACAGATTATACATGTTGCTGGTAGAGAAAATCTGTTTGCAGATGCACTATCAAGAGTTTGACGCTTAAAGGAAAATTGGACATTTTTTAAAAACCTGGACACTGACCTGGAGTGATTGTTGATACCAAGGACTTGTGTATATATATATATATATATATATATATATATATAGTTATGTTAATGCTTGTATCTGATAGTGTGGGATGGGTTATTAAAAAATGAAGCCTTCTCTTAGAATTATGACAGTTCATTTTTCGATAGGAAGGCCGATGTCATGAAGATATTAATTTATATAATATTATTGGAAATTATTTAAAATTGGACTTGTAGTAGGATCTGTGTCTGTGCGTGTGTGTGTCTTAATTGGATTAAAGCCAGCTAGTCTGGGTGCTTTGATGTATAGTAGTTTTGAGGTGTTAAGCAGTAAGTTAAAGAGTGCATTTGCATTTTGTTGCATAAACCATTCAAAGACTGGGGGTGAAATCTTGCACCTAGCTAGGAGACAAGCAGCAATATGTTTATATTACTAATAAAATTGGTACGATGAAAGGGGTTTTATTGTTAGAAGAGGTGGAGTTGAAATGGCCTGGTGATACAATGAGAAATTGGGAAGGCTAGGTATATACAGAAAAAGAATTTGAGGTGTGGGTCAGAGGCATGTAATATTTAAGCAGCCTGTAAACCTTACGACTGTGTCTGCGAAGGACAAAATTGAAAGGAACCTCACTTTGAATTCGTAAGATAAAATGTGCTTTGCCTGGTGTCTGTTTAAAGTCTATGAGTTGTTGTTGCCTTGAGGAAGATTATCTGGGAGTGATTAATTTGGGGATTTGTTTAATAGTTATTATGGTAATAATTTGTAGACATGTATATGTGTTTAATACCTTGTTAAATTATTAAATGTTTAATGTAATTTAAATAAAAAACCTCTGGAGGCTTGGTGGTTTCATTTCTGAATTTAGAGATGCATCTGAAACGTACCAATTGAAAATATAGGTTACGACAGTTGTTTAAAGTTTCCCTCTGGGATTTTAAATAACTCAGCCTTTACCAACTGCTGTGTCATAACAAAGACATTCTGTAAAATAAATTTTCATTGGGTGGAATCGTCCGTGCCCACAGGCAGCAAGGATGTTCGGTGGCGTGAGCAGACAATATGGCGAGAAGGCCAAAAATCAGTTTCATGGCATTGTGAAACCAGTTTGTGGTTGTCCGCTCAGCCTGTCGATGGTAGGCCGCATTTCCTGCCATCGGACGTTGGGAACCTCATTGTAATACATCAGCATAGCATTATAGGGCTAGACTGCTGGACTCATCCCCACCCCCCGACCCAGCTGGATGGTCTGCCCATGCTGATGTGTTTCACAACAGCATATAAAAGGTGTGCACTTGACAGGCTGCACTTTGAGGGTAACTTGGAGGTGAGTGCACAATAACGTTGCGGAACGCTCGAGATAGACACCTGTTGGACTTCAAGGTTGAGGTACATTGGCGGGGGCGGCGGGCGCAAAGGCTGCCTTGCACTTGAGGTGACTTTGGGGGGAGTGGGGGGGACAAAGGCTGCCCTGCGCTTGAGGCAGCTTTTGTTGGGTGGGGGGGCAAAGGCTGCCCTGCGGATGACGGTAGTGCACAAGCACATGCAGGGTGTGGGTGTGGTGGCGAGGGAAGTGACCACACACTAGCGATACCTTGTATAAAGTGACCATTCCTCTGCAGCTGAGACAGTTCAGGCACAGCCACATTAATATGACTGGAGTCGGGCCTCGAGCTTATCTGCTCACTCATGCAACGCAGAGGCCTCAAAGTACCACCAAGTGCTACAGAGCTTTTCACCCCTTGGGCACAGACTGCAAATTAATGAGCGTCTTAGTGGACCTCAGAACAGTTGGATGACTGGGCACGTTGTACAATCTCCTTGCTAAAGCTGGCCATGGACCAGTCACTGATGGAGGTGCTCACAGCTCCTTGCAATGTCAACATCCTAGTTTGGACCAGTCTTCCCCATGGTTCAAGCTAGAAGTGCAGCCTTGCAGCATGGGTTAGGAGAATGCCTGTGCCTGAGCTGACAGCACAGCATGCAGTCCAATGGACAAAGCTGCTGCCAGTCAGTCAGGTGAAGTGGGGTGGAGGAAGATGGGGTTTTGGGCAGCCATGCACCGCACTAATCTCTGGCCATCCAAGTGATGACCAGCACTCTCAGGGATGCATCAAGGGAACTTCAGACTTACCCAAGACAGGTTCTTAATACGCCCATGATAACCCACACGTCTCTGTCTATCATCCTGCAGGAGTACATCAGGTTCATGGAGCCTGGTGAACCAGCTGTGTGCCTCGTAGCTTACAGACAGCCAAGATGACAGAGAAGAGAGTGACTGAGGCGCCTGACTGCGCAGAGGGAGGAACAGCACCCTCTGGAAGAAGGGCCAGACCGGGGCTCCCCCACACGCCACCAAAGAGCCACAGTGAGCCGTCATTGGTCGGCACCTAGCTAGACCCAGAGAGCCTTTCATTCCTGCAGATGACCGAGAACCAGTGTCGTCAAAGACTGCACATGTCTGGGGAACTGGTCGGCCACATCTGCCAGCTACTGCAGGATTTGGCACCACGTGAACATGGAGGACATCCATAGCCAGTGGCTGTGAAAGTGACAGCGACACTCAATTTTTACACCAGTGGCTCCTTCCAGGTTTCCACAGGTGACCTTGGTGGGATATCACAAGCCTCCACCCACAAATGCATTCATGAGGTCACGGGTGCCATATTCGTGAGGGTACACAACTTTCTGCATTTCGCCCGGGACCATGAAAGCCAGGATGCAAGAGCAATTGGATTTGTCCAGATCTCGGGTTTCCCACAGGTGCAGGGTGCCATCGACTGCACTCACTGCTCATATCACTGTCGCAACACATGGTCAACTATGTCAACTGCAAGGGATTCCATTCACTGAATGTGCAGCTGGTATGCAACCGCCACATGTGCATCCTGCAGGTCTGCACACGGTCTCCAGGGAGTCTGCACAATTCCTACATTCTCATTTGGTCACAGATCCCTGAAGTCTTTCAGGATCCACAGAGTCTGCAATGATGGCTCCTCGGAGACAAGGCTTACCTGCAATGGACTTGGCTGATGACACCCATGCGGCGGCCTCAGACTATAGCAGAGTGAAGGTATAACGACGCTCATGCTACAACTTTCAACTTGATGGAGCAAATCATGGGGTTGCTAAAAATGAGGTTCTGGTGCCTGGACCGGTCTGTTGGAGCTCTGCAATACAGTTCACAGAGGGTGTCACACATCGTCGTCGCCTGCTGCGCCCTTTACAAATTGGCGCTGCAACGGGCAGAGGAGCTGTCTGAGGAGGAGATGCAGGAGTTGGAGGTCTCCTCTGCTGAGGAGGACATCGATGGTGATGAGGGTGAGGAGGTTCTCGATGATGACAGCGATGAGGCCCTTGCACTGGCCAGATGAGGTAGGCATGCTTGGGAGATCCTCATAGCTGCTAGATTTGTGGAGGATGATGATGACATGCAGTGAGGAGACATCATAGATCCTCACAGTGCATCTATGAACATTTGACTCCAGTCTGGCTTACGGCAGCACACATATCCTCTGTGATAATGTTCCTATCATGGAGACGCAGTGGAGGCCCTAATAGTCGCTCGATTACAGGAGGATGATGATGACATGCAGTGAGGACACCCCATAGATCTTTACTTAGCCTCTGAGAATGTCTGACTCCTGTCTGGCCGAGGGCAGCTCACTTACATCCTGTGATCAGGGCCATATAATAGAGACGCAGCCAAGAAACTTTAAAAGCATCTGATCCTTTGTCCGCCTTCAGCACCTGAGCCCTTCAGGAGCACAATGTCACTGGTCACAGATGCTGAAGAGATTGGGGCCAGCCCCACCTTAAAGTTGCTGAGAGCACACAGAGAGAATGATAGAACTCTGTGATGCCTTCCCACGACATTCTGGCAGAATGACAAGCACCGTCAAGGTTCAGGCAACAGTAATGTGTCCAGGGAGTGTGAGGCTAGACCATTACTTTGGTCTGAAGGCTGCACAAAGCACAGGGAAGAGGCCCTGGACTGAGACACCTGCCTTTATCTTGTGCAGAAAGGCTTCACAACTGAGTGACATGAACACTGCTCACCAGAACAAGGAGACATAGGCAGGGAGATATTCTTGGGAGCTTATTGACAATAGTGAACATTATGTACCAGTGATCAAAAAAATTATTTCGAGTTATCAACAGTCACAGATTGCAACTCTTTTGAGTACAATCACAGTTCTTGGTTTCCGGGAGTGGGACATGAACCCACAACCTTCTGATTCAAAGGCAAGGGTGCTATGAACTGAGCCACAGCTGACACCTCCATACCAGTGATCAACACCCGTGGCTAGGATGTGCTTCCTGATTGGTCTCAGCTGCAGCTCATTATTTGCTGAGCTGTGCGCTGTTGTTGTTTCTGCTGCTATTTTCCTGTGGCTGTTCCTGCTGCTGTAGGATTTCCTGTGGCTGTTCCTGCTGCAGTGGAATTTCCTGTGGCTGTTCCTGCTGCTGCTGTATTCCTGTGGCTGTTCCTGCTACTGTGGGATTTCCAGTGGCTTTTCCTGCTGCTGTAGGATTTCCTGTGGCTGTTCCTGCTGCAGTGGAATTTCCTGTGGCTGTTCCTGCTGCAGTGGAATTTCCTGTGGCTATGCCTGCTGCTGCTGTATTCCTGTGGCTGCTCCTGCTGCTATGGGATTTCCCGTGGCTGTTCCTGCTGCTATGGGATTTCCTGTGGCTGTTCCTGCTGCAGTGGAATTTCCTGTGGCTGTTCCTGCTGTTGCTGTATTCCTGTAGCTGTTCCTGCTGCAGTGGAATTTCCTGTGGCTGTTCCTGCTGCTGCTGTATTCCTGTAGCTGTTCCTGCTGCTGTGGGATTTCCAGTGGCTGTTCCTGCTGCTATGGGATTTCCAGTGGCTGTTCCTGCTGCAGTGGAATTTCCTGTGGCTGTTCCTGCTGCAGTGGAATTTCCTGTGGCTATGCCTGCTGCTGCTGTATTCCTGTGGCTGCTCCTGCTGCTGTGGGATTTCCTGTGGCTGTTCCTGCTGCAGTGGAATTTCCTGTGGCTGTTCCTGCTGCTGCTGTATTCCTGTGGCTGCTCCTGCTGCTATGGGATTTCCTGTGGCTGTTCCTGCTGCAGTGGAATTTCCTGTGGCTGTTCCTGCTGCTGCTGTATTCCTGTAGCTGTTCCTGCTGCAGTGGAATTTCCTGTGGCTGTTCCTGCTGCTGCTGTATTCCTGTAGCTGTTCCTGCTGCTGTGGGATTTCCAGTGGCTGTTCCTGCTGCAGTGGAATTTCCTGTGGCTGTTCCTGCTGCTGCTGTATTCCTGTGGTTGTTCCTGCTACTGTGGGATTTCCAGTGGCTTTTCCTGCTGCTGTAGGATTTCCTGTGGCTGTTCCTGCTACAGTGGAATTTCCTGTGACTGTTCCTGCTGCAGTGGAATTTCCTGTGACTGTTCCTGCTGCAGTGGAATTTCCTGTGGCTATGCCTGCTGCTGCTGTATTCCTGTGGCTGCTCCTGCTGCTGTGGGATTTCCTGTGGCTGTTCCTGCTGCTGTAGGATTTCCTGTGGCTGTTCCTGCTGCAGTGGAATTTCCTGTGGCTGTTCCTGCTGCTGCTGTATTCCTGTAGCTGTTCCTGCTGCTGTGGGATTTCCAGTGGCTGTTCCTGCTGCTGTAGGATTTCCTGTGGCTGTTCCTGCTGCTGCTGTATTCCTGTGGCTGCTCCTGCTGCTATGGGATTTCCTGTGGCTGTTCCTGCTGCAGTGGAATTTCCTGTGGCTGTTCCTGCTGCTGCTGTATTCCTGTGGCTGTTCCTGCTGCTGTGGGATTTCCTGTGGCTGTGGGATTTCGTATGGCTATTCCTGCTGCTGTTCCTGCTAGGGCCTGGAGCCTGAAGAATTGGAGGAGAGAGAGAGAGAGGAGGTGTGGCAACACAGGGAGGCTGAGAGGCAAGGACTTTTTTTTTTCATTACATCTGCGGTGGGTGTCTAGACTTCTGTTTGGTGGAAGCTGTGAAGACCGTGTTGTTTTGTAGGGGGAGGAAAAAGACTCCTGAAGGGACTCAGGAAGAAGGGGTGCGTGCGTGTGTCCATTTAAGATCTTCCACCAAACCCACCTTCCCCCACTTCTTGCCCCACTCGTGTCCAAGTCCAGGTAGCAGGTGCTGCCTGGTGAACAGGGATGGACCTGACTTCTGTGTGCCAGCCAGTACCGGCTGCCTGGTGAAGACATTGCCCTCCCCCTACGGGAAGAACAGATAGGCCCCCACCACCCTCCTCCACTTCACCCGACGACATCCACCCACCTTGCACCCATTACCCTTTCCCCTTCTGTGCCTCCCTGTCATTTTTCCCTCTCTCTCCTCCCCTTCTGTCTTTATACACCATCAGGAGGGAGAGGGTAATCCTTCTTTTCCCCCTCACCCCCTTTCTAAACGCTGTTGCTACCACCGACAGGGCTCGTGGTGGCTGTGGTTCATCCCCCAATGGCTGCCGCGGGGTCACCAGTAGCCGGGCTGTCCGGGGCAACTGTGGAGGCAGCGCTATCACCAGTGGCGGGACCCGCCAAGAAGACCTATGCAAGAATGACTGCTTCCATGGCCTCCGCTATTCCCGCGGCCCTGTCACCGTTCTGCCTCCTGATCAGGGCCATGGGGTAAAGAGCTGCATTCACCCCGAGGTGACTGTAGAAATATGTGTGAAGACTTTGGCCAGGGTTGTTGGCCCCTCGACCATTGTTGCAGCCTCTCGCATTTGTGGGAAGGCAGTGTTCTTCTTGAGGTCCGAGCAGGCGGTGCACCTGGCCCTGGCCAAGGGGCACACCGTAGGCTGGACTATCTGGCAGTGGATCCTCTTGAGGACACCGTGGAGAGGCTTGACTTATCCAACCTTTTGTTCCCGGTGAGCTGCTCCTCCCCCACCTTCACCAACTAAGAGAGGTCAGGTCCAGGGTGCCGATCCCACTCAGCCTCAGGGAGCCCAGTCTCCACCATGTATACTCCTTCCGGCGCCAGGTCTTTGTTTACTTTGTGCACGGAGGGGCGGTTTGATGTCACCTTTGAGAGGGCTGTCTACCATGTCTTCTGTTCAATGGAAGGCAAGCAGTGCCATACCTGCAAGGAGGTGGGGCACATCCGAAAGAACTGCCCTTCCTCCAATGCCGCCAATATCACTGAGGCGGCTGCGGCTGGCACTGCAGCTCCTCCCCCTGCCACCACTCCATCTTCCTCCCCGCAAGGAGAGGTGCCACCGGCAGCCACCACCATCTTGGCTGCCGACGAGGCTGGGGAGAGACCCCGCGACAGAAGACCTGCCATGTGGAGGCGGCGCCCCAAACTTCTCAAACCCACCCTGAACGCACCAGCTCCCAGGCCTGTGTGTGCCTCAGCGCCATGTGCTGGGCCCGGCATTGTCCCTGTACGGGTTCCCAAGTCCGGCGGCTGTGGGGCGTGCGACCCCGAGTCGGCGGTCCTTTTAAAGAGGATGGACCTGCCCAAACCCCAGAAAGTGGAGCGTTCGGGGGGGGTGCTGGAGGAGGCAGCGGGGGCCTCGTAGATGGAGGTCTCCCCAACCCCAGTCTACCCCGGAAGAGATGCCAACCCTCGGAGGGGGAGGACCTCGCGACTTGCGAGGTTGGATGTGTCTCCTTCCCCAATGAAAAGGTGGCGGTGGCTCCGCCCTATAAGTCCTCGCTCTGCCCTCTGGGGGGAGCCCAAATCACCGACCCCTTGCTGCAGCCCCTGAGCAGGGCCCCTCGGGGTTCAGTGAGGGTATCACCTTTGCGGTGGTGCCCCACCCCGACCCACCTTTTACCCCCAAGATGCCATCTGGCCCGCCAGGGGCCTGTAGCAGTCCCTTCATGGCCACGACAACTGGGTCATCAGGCGGCGGTGGCGAGGAAGGCCTCCCGGTTCCCTCCCAACCATCAGTGCCGGGCGCCTCCGTGCTAGGTCCAGAGCTTCTTCCGGACTCGCTGGACGACCCGGTGCCTGGCGGGGGGGTGGGGGGGGGGGGGGGGTGCGAGGGGCTCTGAGCCGCTACCTTTGGCCCATATCCCCAAGAGGAGACCAGAAAGGACTCCTCTGCCCTTGATCTGGGGGTGGGATCGAGGTGGAGGTGGATGTGGAGCCGACTGACAGCTCTGAACCAGCCTCGGCACTCAATGCGGGGGTGGTTTTGGAAGCTGGAGGCGATGATCTGGATGAGGATGACGTTTCGGTTATGAGCACCGAGGACGACTTAAAGTTGTTGTCGGGTGAGGTGGCGGATCCGCTGGTGCCCCCCACCGATTTTCCCCTCATCCCTTTAAGAGAATTCCAGGATTTTTTAGCGAATAATCACATTGCCAAGACAGGGTCCAGTTGGCCCTATACCGGTGGCATTCTTTTCCTTGTGTTCTGGTCTCCCGCAAGGCCCTCAAGGCCCCTGGGCTGGACTGGAATGCTAAGAGGAGGGTCCACACGTTTCTCGCTGGGCTCCTGAGGAGAGGAAGGATTAAAATAGTCCCCTCCTTCTTGCACTTTGCATTAGGTGATGGTAGCACATACTTCTGACAATGAAGACTACCATAGCAAGCCTCAACAGCAGGAGGGGCGCACAGCGCAGGTTCCAGAACTTCTTGGTCCTCAGGGACAGGAAGTATACAGTGTGCTTCCTGCAGGAAACCCAAACCGTTCCGGGAGACAAAGCCACATGGCTCCTGGAGCAGCGAGGCAGGGTCTACATGAGTCACCTAGCCTCCAAATCTGGTGGGGTGGCTATCTTGTTGGCCCCACATTTTCAGCTGGAGATCTTGGGGCCAAGTGCCCCAAGGAGCCAGTGCCAGGCCGGTTGCTGCACCTTACTGTATGCCTCGGGGGCGCGGCGCCTCACTTTGTGAATATGTATGCTCCCCTGGGCACGCAGCAGCAAGTGTGCCTCTTTGAGGAAGTTCCACTCATCTCGGCTCCATTGACACGGGCGAGTGCATCGTCCTCGGGGGGGATTTCAACTGTACCCCCAAGGCCCGGGACCATCACAGTGCCTAGCACTGCTCGCTACGTGTGAGTAAGTTGTGGGACCTGGTCGGGTCCTTCAACTTGGTGGATGTCTGGCGGCACCTCCATTCTGACTCCAACGTTTTCACTTTTGTGTCACCTGGAGTCGGAGCATCCAGACTCGACCATCTTTATGTTTCCAAGACGTTCGTGTCCTGCGTTCCGTCAGCTTTTGTGCGGCAGGTGCCATGCATGGACCACCGTCTGGTGTGGGCAGAACTCGTTCCGTTCTGCACTTGGATGGGGTCCACATACTAGCACTTCAACAACCTGCTACTGGAGGACGAGCGGTTCCAGGACTCGTTCCATCGTTTCTGGGCCGGCTGGAGAAGGAAGCGGGGAGGATTCCCCTCCTTGAGGCTATGGTGGGACGTGGACAAGACTCACGTCCGCGTTTTCTGTCAGGAGTACACAAGGGGGTTGACAAGGAGGCAGAAACCCAAGGTCGAGGAGTTGGAGAAGGAGATGCTCGACCTGGAGGCATGTCTCTGTCAGCCTGATGTGGACCCGGCCCTGCGGCTGGTGTACGAAGAGAAGGAGGGCGCGCTGCAAGACCTGCAACTTGTCGGGTCCCGCGGTGCGTACGTGAGGTCGTGGATCCAGTTCCTTCGGAACCTGGACCACAGCTCCCCCTTTCTTCTACTCGTTGGAAAAAAGGCATGGCGTCCGTCAGCAGCTCCTTACATTGCTTGTCTTGGATCCGGAGGGCATCAGGGCCATCGCCTAAGACAATTGCACTGCCCTGTTCTCTCCGGATCCGTCCAGCGAGGATGCTCGTAGAGTTTTGTGGGAGGGCGCCAGAAAGCTTGACTCCCCTATAAGTCTGGGGGAGCTGACTGGCGCCCTCAACAGCCTCTCCAGGGGCAAGTTCCCGGGGCTGGACGGGCTGACCGTGGTGTTCTTCAGGGAGTTCTGGGATATCCTGGGGTACGACTATGCAGGGGTCCTGGGGAAGAGTATCGTGACTGGGGAGATGCCTCTCTCATGGCACAGGGCTGTGATTGCCCTGCTGCCTAAGAAGGGGGATCTCTGCCACCTTAAGAACTGGCGCCTGGTCCCCCTCCTCAGCACGGATTACAAGATCTTTGCCAGGGCAATGTCTTCTTGCCTTGGCACCATGTTGGACCACATGATCTACCTTGACCAGTCCTACACAGTGCTGGGCCTTACCATCTTCGATAATTCCATCTGGTCTGGGACGTCATCCACTTATCCCAGAGGACTCATCTTTCGAGCGTCTACCTGTCTCTTGACCAGGAGAAGGCGTTCAACAGGGTGGATCATGAATATTTATTCAGGACTCTGCGAGCATTCGGGTTTGGGATGCATTTTGTCACCCGGATACAACTTCTGTACGCTGCCGCAGAGTGTCTAGTGAAGGTTAATGAGTCCCTGATGGCTCCCCTTTGCTTTGGTAGCGGAGTGCGTCAGGGCTGCCCCCTGTCGGGCCAATAGTATTCTATCCGCATGGAGCCTTTCCTGCGCCTCTTGCGGAGGAGGTTGTCAGGATTGGTTGTGCGCAGGCCAGGCATTGGGGTGGTCCTCTTGGCTTACGCTGGTGACATGCTCCTCATGTTCACCGACACGGCTGACGTGCGGAGAATGCACAGTGGCCAGAGTCCACTCTGCCGCGTCCTCTGCCAGGATCAACTGGGACAAGTGGTCGGTCAGTGCAGATGGATCCTCTATCCGAGGAGTTCAGGCCTTTCACCTGGAGCAGGACCAGCCTCCTCTACCTGGGGGTCCACCTCTACCCTGCCCTGTATGGGCTGCTGCTGCACATCCTTCACTTCCGTGCCCTTGCCCACCGCCCATGCATGTGGCGTATCTTGTTGCCGTCCGGCGGTAGAGGTCCCCAGTGGGGAGCCTCTACGGAGGTGTCCTCCCACTTTCCATTGGTGTTGCATATAGCAGTCTGATACAATCGTAGGTTGTGTCAGTTCACAGATTCCCAAGATATCTGCATCTTTTGCGGCCTTGTGGAGTCCGTGGACCATGTATATATAGGGTGTTGTAGGCTGCACTCCTTTTTCAGTTATTTAAACATTATTTTACTGTTGTTTTGTTTGCACTTCAGTCCCACGCGCCTGATCTATGGGCACCTGGTGCAGAGAGGGGCCGGGAGGGAGGAGGCCCACCTCGTGAACCTGCTCCTGGGCCTGGCCAAGTTGGCCATTAACAGGTCCAGGCAGCGGGTGATTTAGGGGCGGTCATCCGACCCAACTGTCTGCCCTTCTTCCACGGCTATGTTCGCAGCTGGGTGACCCTGGAGAGGGAGCACGCGGTGTCTGCTGGCACTTTCGAGGCCTTCCGTGCTTGGTTGCCACCGCAGGGGCTGGGGTGTTTTATTAACCCTGTTAATCATATTTTGGTTTAATGTTTGTAAGTTTCCTTTAAATTTTGGCTTTGTTTTTGCAGTTTCCCTTTAAGGGGCTGCCTTTTACTTTGTCCCTAATTTTGTTAGTTTAGTTTACTTGGCTGACTCAAAAGAGTTACATCTTCTTAACCTTCATAACCCTGCTGCTACGCCTTGGTGCTCCCTGGACAACCACAGCAGAGGTGGAGGCATCCTGCTGACTGCTATGGCCTGTCTGTGATGATGTTGACGGGCATCCTTTGGTAGGCCGAGACCTGGAGGGCCCTGGCCTGCTTTCGGGATCCTGCTCTGTGTAGTGGCACCCTCCTTGAGCTGTGGAGCTGGAGCTGCTGGGGTCACAGGAAGAGGGGATTCGGATAGCTTGGAAACTCCCGGAGTCACCTGGGTGGATGGCCCCGGGGTGTGCACCTGCTGACCCTCCTCCCTATGGGTGCCAAGGAGACTGGCTGACTCGAGGAGAAGGGGTAGCTGGAGTGAGATCAAGCTGCCCTGCACCCCTCTCGCAAACTCACTGTTGGAGGCCACCTATGACGTCAGCAATGGAGTTCAGCCCAGCGCAACAGTGCAGGAGTGAAGTCCTGGACATAGGTCTCCATGGCGGCCGTCATCCTATCAGTGTTGACCTCGGTGCATTGGCATGCCGGCGCTATCACCTCAGCCTGAAGGTGGACGGACTTCTCCTTCGTGCCTTGCAGTCTGAGGAGTGCAGTGGACATCTCTTCCTGATGTTGCTGAACT
Organism: Cetorhinus maximus; assembly: GCF_964194155.1. NCBI lineage: Eukaryota > Metazoa > Chordata > Chondrichthyes > Lamniformes > Cetorhinidae > Cetorhinus > Cetorhinus maximus. Next base: position 96,727,586 of record NC_135887.1, read on the forward strand.
TGCCTTTGCAGCTTCAGCAACTGTGACATGACCGAGTCCAGAGGCTCGTCACCTGACTCAGACTCAGCAAATTTATGGCCTCCAGCAGTCCTCCGAGTGCCGGACACCTGGGAAGTCCCTGCAGCAGCCTGCTGTGGATCAGACAGTGCGATGTGCTCACCAGATTGTGATCCTGTGGCTACTCCAAAGCTAGGTCCCACCGAGGTATGTGTCTCTGCGCTGGTTAAGTGCTGTGGGTGAGCGCTGTGACAGGACTTCAAGGAGGGTGCCTTCAGATTCCTCTTCAGAGGTTTCTTCGAGGTTTGATTGGAGGGCCTGGGTCATGGACCCTATCGGCTCTTTGGCAGATGTGCCTGCGAAAGCAAGGAGAAATAATTAATGAATGGCAGTGGCCTCTGAAACAGGACACATCACTCACGGCATGGTTTCTGATGCAAGTTGCACTGCTGGATCCTCACTTGGTAGAGCACCGCTGACCTCCCCCTCAGCATAAGAACGGCCCAGATCCTTGTCGGCCAGAGCTGGATGGCTCTGAGCTCAGAGTCCATGAGGACATTGATTTCAAGCATTCTTCCACTGGTAAGTGACCTCTCCCTCTTCTTGTGTGCCAGCTTTTCCTGCATAAATAAAGATGGAGAGAATGTAAGCAGGATGCCTGCCAGGCCAGATAATAAGCATGCCTGGCATGTGTAGGTGGCGAGTGGTCTCATGGATGGGATGAGGACAATGAAGGTATGTGCGAGAGTGAATGGTGATGTGCCTTGAACTGGCAGTGAGTGAGGACCCTGTGAATGTGTGATAGATTTGAGAGTAATGAGAAGAGTGACTTACCCTGGCAGAATGGCGATCATTCATCCTCTTGCGGCACTGAGTGGCTGTCTTCTTTTGCAGGACGTTGGCGCTGACCACCGCTGCCACCACCTCCCAAGCCGGTATAGTAAGGTTGCTGCCCATCCTGCAGCCAGAGCGGGGGTAGAGGACATCATGGCAAGTCTCCACTGCGTCCAAAAGGCGCTTGAGGGACGCATCATTGAACCTGGGGGCTGCAGACTTTCTGCCTTTCAGGGCCATGTCTTCTGTGCAGCAGTCGTGGGCTGGAAGCACAGAGGTATGCGTGCGACTGCACTTTAAATATGGTGCCTGGCGTGATGAATCAGTGAGATGGCGGTGTGCCAGGTGAATGAGAGCCCGACAGCCATGGACCCGGCATGTTTCCCAGGAATGTATAATTAATGCTGAGGGTTTGGGACAATACGGCGTGAAAAGCTGCCATTGTGTGGCCAGCCGGTATAACGTCGTTTTACCTGCCCACTACTGCACCTAGGGCAAATCTGGGATGATTCCACCCATTAGCTGCAAAGAAGGAGTGCACTTTTACTTTCTGAAACCTTTAAAGCAATTACTTACCTGTTCTGTCCCCATAGTTCTGCTGTGTGAAAATTTTGCATGAGCTAACAGTAGTCCATTAAACTCAGGTTTCCAGTTTCAAAGTTCCTGTAATAATTGTGGCAATTTATTTAGGTTTAACTTTAGTAATGCATATTTTAATTCATCTATTTTGCCTATCATTCTCTTTTTAGGGCAGAATTGATAATCTTGCCTCTCATTGCTAGTTTAAATAAATAAAACAAGTGCTAGTTCCCATAAAATTGACAAAGAACAGATAGGTTCCTTCATAATCACTTTAAAAAATTTTTTTAAAAACCTGATCTTACATTAAAAAATGATTCAAATTCGATCATTTTTATTTTTCAAAGATTTGGCCCCAAGTAAAATAAAAGTAAGGAGGGTCTGACCTGACACAAAAACTGTCGTAAGAGCAAACTCAATAGTTTCTAACTTTGTAAAAGTGGATATTAGAAAAAGAATCAATGAGGGAAGTTGTTGTGGAAATGAATAAGCCTGTGCCATTGGGTTCACCACCCTTCTTATATCTACCATTTCCATTCTTCGGGTGGAATTCTCAATCCTGGGACTAAGTCCTGTGGCCGGGGCACGGATGGGGAATGTTTGGTGCCACAGAGCCTGCTGGGAATTCATGCCATATCGCGCACCCCCGGCTTCATTAATTATGCAGTTGGGGCAGGTTTTGTGCGGCAGGTTGTACGGCGCATGCCCTGCTGTCATATCTGGGTATTTAAACATTAACGGACATTAACTTACCCAACCTTCAGGGAGGAAGTAGCCACGGAGCTCCAGTGCCCAAATTTAGTGATGCCTCACTGAGCATCCCGCTGGATGAAGTGGAGGCCAGGAGGGACATCCTCTATCGGGAGGATGGGTGGAGGAGGCTGAGCAGGGAAACCAACCCAGAAGGGAAGGCAATCTCCAAGGTAGTCAGTGCCCTTGGCATCCAGCAAAGGTCTGCCCTGCAGTGCAGGAAGCGGATGAATGATCTTATCTGCTCCTCCAGAGTAAATGAACCCGCAGCTGCTCACACTCACCTTACTGTGACCCACATGGGCCTCAGTGGCAACGTGGTAAGGTCATGCCTCATAGCCCCACCGCAGTTCATCTACTCTGCAGGTGGAGAGGCTACTGTGGGTGCCTGCCCCTTTCACACAGAGAGCTCACATGCTGTCTGGCTGGGGGGGGTGCAGGGAGAATGCGGGGAGGGGGTTCAGACGTTCAGGGCACCAGCAAGCACCACTAATGACATGCCTTTGTGAGCCTTATCCTTATATCTGCATGTTTTCAACGCCTTGGAGGGTACTGCCCCAGAACCCTTGTGGACAACCTGCAGTACATTAATCACATGGCACACAATCCAATGGGTTCTTAAGAGTGGAAGTATTAGAAAGATATCTCAAACCCAATTGCTCTCAACCCCATCTTCTCTCTTTGTGCAGCATAAGTTAACACATAATAAGAGAGAGAGGGATAAGACACGAGGGGGCTGGCCACACCTGAAAGACCTCACTGACTCTGAAGAGTGGGCAGCACAGCTGGCAGGGCTCGAATGGGACAGGGAGGTTGGCTGGCGGCCTCCATCCTGTAAGGATCTATGCATAATGTAGTCACGTAGAAACCAAAGGGTCATGTTTTCGTCCATGTTGAAGGGTGCTCATGCAGTCACTTGCTCTCTCCTCTCTCACTTACAGGTGCCAGCAGGAAGAGGACAAGGCCAGAAGAGCACAAAGCCCTCTCCAGCAATGGGTCAAGCCCAGGCCGCAGATGAAGGAAGTGCACCTGTCGAAGCATCACAACAGTCACCTGCACCCCCCAGGAGCCCAGAGACACATATCCTGATGTCATGAAGAGATATTAACGTCTGTAATGTTATTGGAAATTATTTTTTAACATAGGGTTCTAGTGGGGTCTGTGTCTATGTGCGTGTCTTAATTGGATTAAAGCCAGCTAGTCTGGGTGCTTTGATATATAGTAGCTTTGAGATGTTAATTAGGTAAACGTAAGGAGGATAGAAGGTAAAGTGTAGATTTGCATTTGTTAAAAGAAACCATTCGAGGCAGCGGGTGAAATCTTACACCCAGCTAGAAGGCACCAAGCAATGTGCTTATTTGTTTTCAGCTTACTAATAAAATTGGTGGGATGAATTGATGTTATTGTTAGAAGAGGTAAAGGTAAAAGCCTGGTAATACAATGGAAAATTTACATTCAAAGAGAAAGATATGTATAAAAGAGAAAGGAGATTGTGTGTAAGGTAGCGGCATTTTAAGATCCAACAAGAGTGAGAAGCCTCAAGCTGCTATCTGCAAGGACCCAGAGCTGAAAGAAACTCATTTTGAATGCGACTGTCCAGGGTGCGCATTGTCAGGTATCTGTTAAATCTGAGATTTACTGTTGCCTTACTGGAGGTGTAACTGAGAGTCAGATTAATTAGTGGATTTTTGTAGTTATTATAGTAGTAATTTTGTAAACATATGTATGTGTTTACAATCTTTCTTGTATTAATAAATGTTTAATTTAGTTTTATGAAAAAAAACCTCATGAGACTCAGTATCTTATCACTCCTGAATTCAAAGCCTGCATCTTGAAACATACAAATTGCAAAAATGGGTTATAACAGTTGTTTCAAGTTTCCTTCTGGGATTTGAACAACCCAGCCTTTACCATCGGCTGTGTCACAATGCCATTGGGTATTAGATCTAGTTTAGAAGGGGTCTCACATTCTGGTGGTCACTGCACGGACTTTTGTCCACAGCAGGAGGAGGCAGGATCAGTCAAGCTCACTGGCACTCAGAGGACTGCTACAGAAGAGGCATCTGCGACATCTGAGTCAGAAGAGGGGCTTCTGAATTCAAAGCAAGCATCTCAAAACATACAAATTGCAAAAACGGGTTATGACAGTTATTTCAAGTATCCCTCTTGGATTTGAACAACTCAGCCTTTACCATCGGCTGTGTCATAATAATTGGGGGCTCGTCAGGGGCATATTTGTAATTCCTTGATTTATTGGATTGGAGAATCTTAAGGTTACGAGTACAAGAAGCATTTTGAATTCAAGTGTTGGTGAGGCTTTTTTTTAAGTGGTCAGACTGCAAGAAGGCTTTGGTAATTGCTAAGACTTGTCTGGGAGTAGACGATATAACTGATTGAGTTACAAAAGGTATCCAAGAGTAAGTTAACAGCGTTGGCGGATAAATTACAATTGGGATTACCTAGGGGGCTAGGAAATCAGACATTACTGAAGTGATAGCACAGCACTTAAAGTTGGGAGGAATACCTGACAGACAGAGTTCTCCAAGGGGTGGTTCATTGGAATGGGCTCAAATTCAGTTGAAAATGAAAACAATTGAAATGGACAAAAAGGAAAGAGATAGGGCACTCCAAAGGGAACAGGCAGAAAGGCAGGGGAGAAAAAGAAAACAGGAAAGGGAGTTAGAAATTGTGAAGATAGAGGAGGGAAGACGAAAAGAGAGATAGAGAATTCCAACTGAAAATGTTGGCAGTTAAAAAGAGATGCCAGGAATTGAGGAAGGACTTAACTCCAGAATATAACCCAATGGGGAGATGTTTAAAAACAAGCTCTTCCAAAGTTTGAGGAAAGGGATGTTGAAGCATTCTTTATTTTGTTTGAGAAGATAGCTAAACAAATGAAATGGCCACAGGAGTACTGCACGTTATTATTACAGTCTAAGTTGCTGGGTAGAGTGCATGAGGTATATGCTTCGCTGTCTGAAGAGGTATTGGTGAACTATGATGTGGTGAAAAAAACTATTTTGAGTGCATATGAGTTGGTTCCTGAAGCATACAGGCAGAAATTTAGGAAAATGAGAAACTTATATTGAGTTTGAGAGAGTAAAACAAAATAATTTTGACCAGTAGTTATGGGCATTAATAATATAGACAACTTTTGCAGCTCTTAGAGAAGTAATACATTTGGAAGATTGAATTCCTTCGGTAGTGATCACTCATGTGGAGGAACAGATGCTTGATTCTATAAGGCAAGCAGCAGAGATAGCTGATGATTATGAGTTAGCGCATAAAGCTAAACTTTTTTTCGTCACCCTTTTAAATCCGAAAAGAATAGAAAGTGGGAAGGTTAAAGGAAGGTGGGTAGTCAGAGAAGAGAAGGAATAGCTGGAAATTCTCAGGAAGTTTTTTCTCAGCATAAAAAGGAAGGTGCTGAGGGTAGAAATTACATTCAAAAGTTTGAGGTGTTTTCATTGTAATAAAGTGGGGCACACAGAGTCAGTTGGCTGAATTTTGCGTTTGTCGGGTGGTCAGGCCCGGCCGAATTGGCGACAGGTGGAGAGCCGATCTCCGCCGCCGAAATGGGCTGCGCTGCCATTTTGCGTGGGCGGGCCAATCAAGGCCCACCCAGCACGTTTCAGACTCCCTGTTCAGCAGGAAAATTAAATCGGTGGCGGGCGTGTTCAGACTGCTGGTTCCAATGGGGAACCGGCAGTCTGTATAAAGAATGGCCAGGCAGCCTCTTTTAGGCTGTTGACCATGGCCAGCAACCGGGCACTGCAAGAGGTGAGGGCAGAGGAGGAGGAGGGGGGCAAGCTGCAGGGTAGGCCAGCGGGGAGCCACTGTGTCCCTCGGTTCGCCGTTGCCTGCCTTGCTGTCCTCCTGGAAGAGGTGCCAAACCATCGGGAGGTGTTGTTTCCAGAGGATGGGAGGAGGAGGGCCCCCCATGTGACCAGGCAGGCATGGCTGGAGGTGGCGGAGGCTGTTAGCTCTTGAGGTGCTGTGTGGCGCACAGGAACACAGTGCCGCTAGCACTTCAATGACTTGTTGCACTCTGGAAGGGTGAGTACCATGTCAGCCTTGGCCCTTTTACCCAGCAGGTAGCCTTAGCATTTGAGGCCCCCCCGCCCCACGTCTTAGTGTCGTTACTGCATTTGGCATTTGGCGCATGCTGGGTGGGCAAACAGATAGTGACCATGCTTACATCAGCCTTAGTGGTTGAGGAGAAGATGGGTTCACCCCGCAGCATATGTTGGTGTTTGTCACATTTGAGTAGTCTGGGGGCAACCGACAGGGAGGCCTCTAGACACATACTTAGAACTCCAACACATGTCTTATTGATGGTGATGAGATGGTGGAAGGAGAGCCATCTGCTGGCCTTGGCGCTGCAACTGGTTGCACCTCCTTGCCATGGGCGCTAAGACCCGTGTGTTATTCAAAGTGATGGATGCCGAATGTGTCCAAGGTGGCCATTGGGGGAGGGGGTTGGGAGCAGCCATTCTATCTTTTGGGGCCTGATCACCAGTAGTGTGGACAGGAGCCACTGGAGGCCTCAGATGGGCCACTGTGGTTAGGGTGCAGCGTGCACATGCAGAGTACACGAGTGATCAGTCCCAATAAATGCTCTTCTCTGTTCTGCAGGCAAAAACTGAGAACAATAGCCGGGAGCGGGAGCGGACTGGTGGTGGGCACGCCGTGCTGCAGCACCTCACCACTTATGAGGAGCAGGCCATGGAGTTGGGGAGGAGGCAGGCGGCCAGGGCGGCAGGTGTCAGCGAGGCTGGGGTGCAGCGGACAGGTATTTGAGGGCCACAGTCCCATCCCCTCTGTCTCCCCACCATCCAAAGCACTGATGGTTCCTGCAATTGTTAATGCAGCTACACTGCTCATTCACAGACTGATACTGTATCAGTCTGTGAATGAGCAGTGTAGCTGCATTAACAATTGCAGCAACCATCAGTGCTTTGGATGGTGGGGAGACAGAGGGGATGGGACTGTGTGGGTCATACATAAAGGTTCCTCAGCCCCTTGAGGATGCGCCTCTCTAGCCTTCCAAAGTTGCCTTATCCCATTTGTGACCACTATCCCCATGGCCTAACATGCCATGGCATCGCTGCTGCACATCCAAAGACCTATTGCATCTTAGGAGGGTTTGTACCTCCACCACCCTTTCAGCCAGTGCGTCCACATTACTCTGTCCAAAAGGTCCTCAGCACCTCACCCGTCAACCTCATGGCACTCAACTTAAATAAATGCCACCACGTTAGTCATCCCTGTGCCAAGGGGAAATGTTGCCTTCTGTCCTCCCGTTCTATGCCCCTCATAATGGTATGAAGGTCAATAATGTGACCTGTCAATCTCCTGTGCTACACGGCAAATGTCACAAGTGTATGCAATGTTTCCTCATAACTCCAACTCTCCAGGCCAGCATGCATCCAGGTCAGGAGCCTCTGCACTCTCCCCACTCCAATGCCATCCCTCCCATGAAGCACAGGTCACAACTGAACGCAGAAGTGTAGATGTGGCCTTGACAGCGTTTTCTGCACTTACAACATGACCTCCCTTTTCTGACATTCTATTCCTCGGCTAATGAACGCAAGTCTGGCTTCGAACTTGTTAAACGCCTTATGTTCCTGTTCTGCTACCTTAACGGGTCTGCCCAGCAAGGTCCCTGTAAGCGTCGTGACCATTACTCATGTATTCCCGTACCTTGCTTGTCTTGCCCAAGTGCTTAACTGCACACTTATCCACATAACATTCTATGTGGCATTCCTTAGGCCATCTGACCAGCCTGTCTGTATGCCCGTGTAATGTTTGGGCCTCCTCTTGACTATTAACCACCCCACCAATGTTCATCTCCTTAAGTTCTTGAAGGGTGAGCGACTTATGAGGCTGGGGGGGAAAGGGATGAAAGGTGTTACTGACTGAACGCTAACTGATGCACTGTCCTTGTTGTTAATTTCAGCATTACCACCGCATGGCCACCACCAACAAGTCCAGAGCCCCCCCTCCACACCTGAGGGCCAACACTTGCAACTTGCGTCACATCCTTTCAGCGAGCCAGGCACCAGCGCAGCGACAAACTCTTCGGTGGGGATTATGGCATCGGCTAGTGTCCCGGGGCACAGTGGAGAGGGCACTTCACAATTGCTGGAGGAGATGCACGGACTGAGAGTGCCGATGGCGCCAGCAGCCGGAGGACTGCAGGGGACCAGGCACATGCTGAGTCAGGCAGTGATGATGTGCCTCTGGAGATGTCAGCCATGCAGCAGCTGCAGGACAAGCAGCTGAGTGTGCGGGAGCATCTGGCAGGGTTGCATGAGGGTGTGCTTCACTTGGTCTCTGTGGTGGAGGAATTCAGGCAGTGTCAGTGATGGTATGAACCTCAGGACAGAGCTTCAGGCTTCCTCCACTGAGAGATTGGCGACTCTCATGGAGAGGGGCTTCCAGCGGATTGAGAATCTTCTGATTGGGTTACGCTCTGACCTGCAAGCCCTCACAGCGCTAATGGCCACAGGTGGTCATTCACAATGTAGGAGATGTTCTGGGCGCCAAGTGTCGCCGCTTGGTGCCCATCCATCTGCGGTGAGCAGGGAGGTCCAATGTGACCTCAAGTCGGCGCAGCAGCTGCCTGTCATCGCTGCGAGCTCCTCTCAGGATGCTCCGGATGAGGGCAGTAGCTCCTCTGCCCCTCTGCCAGTGACTGTTGCATCCGTTGAGGCTGCGACAACTGGGGAGGTGCCAGTTCTGGAACTGGCCACTCCCTCCCAGGCGGGGCCATCACAGGCTCCATGGGCCAGAGGACACCCACCAAGGTCATCGAGGCCAACAGGACAGCAGAGTCAGCAGGCTGTCTCACAAGCCACTCCGAGCGATGGGGTGGCACCTAGATGTAGAACCCACAAATGTAAGCATAAGACACGTTAGGCACTCCAAGGGTTTGTCACTGGTGATTTTGTGTTGGCCCTAGATTAGGGAATATGTCATTATGTACGTCTGAGCGACGTTTCTGTTATATTTTGGACGGAATAAAGTCCACTTTTCCGACCATGGCTGAGGGTGTTTCCTTTGTGCTGCATTTGTATGTTTCACAGACATATCATGAGTGTTTGAGTGGATATTGATGTTTCTGTACTAAGCCCTTAGTTGCAGCTGGAGGTGGAAGGTGTAGCACCTAAGTGCCACGTGTGGAAGCGCCAGGCAATGCTGGTCCTGCTGATCCATGTGTGTGGAGCTAGCTGAAAATTCGTTGGATTAAAGTGTCCCGGATGTCCCTGCCTCCTTGATGTAGTAGCGGGTCAGCGTGCTGCCCCTCATCATTGCCCTGTGCTTCCTCATCCTCTGAGCCACTGCTGGATTCATCATGTGCAGCCTCATCCAGTGCGTCAAGGTCTTCATCGCCCAGCGCAGTATGCTACCACTATCAGAGAGACGCGATCTGGGGGATACTGGAGTGCGCCCCCTGAGCGGTCCAGGCAACGGAAGCGCATCTTGAGTAGACCAATGGCTTTCTCCACCACAGCCTTTGTGGTGCCGTGGTTCCTAATGTAGCGCTCCTCAGCTTCTGTTCTTGGACGGCGGAGTGGCGTCATGTGCCACCTTCTGAGGGGTTAGCCCTTGTCACCCAGCAGCCATCCATCAAGCCGGGCTGGAGCACTGAAGAGCCTCGGCACCTGGGAGTGTCTGAGGATGTAGGCGTTGTGGGAGCTGCCTGGGTACCTTGCACAAACTTGCAGAATCTGCATCCTGTGATCACACACTATCTGCACGTTCATGGAGTGGAAGCCCTTCCTGTTGACGAAGGCACCAGGCTCACCTGCTGGCGCCTTGATGGCCACATGTGTGCAGTTTATAGCACCCTGGACGCGGGGGAAGCCAGCAATGGCCGCGAAGCCTCTGGCTTGCTGTACCTGACTTGCCTGGTCACAGCGGAAGTGGATGAAGGTCAATGCCTGTCTGAACAGAGCGTCTGTAACCTGCTTGGCACAAGTGTGGACAGCTGATTGGGAGACACTGCGAAGATCACCCACCGAGCCCTGGAAGGAGCCAGATGCATAGAAGTGGACGGCAACTGTGACCTTCAGAGCTGCTGGCATGGGGTGTCCACCCACACAGTTAGGGGAGATCTCAGGGCCAATCATCTGACAGATATAGTTCACTGTCCCCCTTGACAGTCGGAGCCTCCTTCGGCACTGCACCTCACTCATATAGAGGTAGCTGCTTCACCGCCTGTATACCCTGGCAGCAGGATAGTGGTGTCTTCTGCGGCCCTTTCCAACTTGGACAACCTCTTGGCCCTGCGCCCCTTGTGCCTGCGCCTGACCTCCCAAAGGTGGCTCCCCTGGAGGCTGATTGTCCACTCCTGGCCTCCTCCTTATTTTATCCCTCCCTTCCTCCTCAGAGGAGCTGCCTCCAGTGGAGATGTCAGAACCCATACCCAGGCTAAATCGAGGCATCCGGAAAGCTGCAGGCCCAATAAAGATTACTGTCTGCAGACTGCTGAGCTGAAGCTTCAAAGTACAGAGAAAGCTACTGGAAAACGATCTGAACTGCTAACAATCACACAGGCAACTTTAAAAGACTTTCTGCATTATATACTTCAGATAAAACATGAACAACCCCTCTGAGCCCACATATTCCGCCCGTGGATGAAGTTTCTTAAAAAAATCAGTTACCCGCCTGCCCGTTGGGCCTGTGCACCAAGACGAAGATCGCACGGGCTCCTCAAAATCGGCTTCAATTGCCAAGTTAAGGGCCTTAACAAGGGCTTTAATTAATGACGGGCGTGCGTCGCGCTTCATAGTACGCCCTCCCACCTAAATATCACGATGCCGTGTGCTGACGTCGGGACACTCGCCCAACGTCAGCGTGCGACATTTTAAGCGCTGAAGTGTGGGCTCCGCCACCCGCATGTCAGCCATAAAATTCTGCCCAGTGTGTTGGGAATTGCAGGGAAAATCAGTTGGAATTATTGGAGTGCAGAAAAGTTCTGGAAGTAAAAGTACTGTGGGCTCTGAAGTTCAGGCACAGGAAAAACCAGTGGTTTGTGTACAAGTAAAACAGGGAAAATCAGTGATAGGTAAAGAAGTGCGAATGTGTTCACAATTTACCCAAGAGAATTCTGAGGTGCAGGCTGCAGAAATATTTAGAGATTTTGTGTGTGAAGGGAAAGTCTTTCCATGTGCACAGGGTGGAGTAGGTAAACTTGTTAAAATTTTAAGAGACACAGGGCTAGTCAATCCTTAATGTTGTGGGATAGTGATATTTGTTGTTCGGAGGGAGTATTGCAGGAACAGGTGATAATAAGCGGGGCCTATGGAGATGCTAAACCTATTCCATTGTGAAAGGTAAATTTAAAGAGTAAGAGGAAAACTGACGAAGTGACTGTTGGGGCGGTGGAAAAATTGCCCATTGCAGGAGTCGATTTATTCTGGCTAATGATAAAGCTGGATCACAAAGAGGCACAAACATGCCTACGGTACGTGAGCAGACTGCAGAAGTGTTTTCAACAGAGATGTTATAAGAGGGGCATCCTCGATTGTTTCCAAATTGTGATAACGAGATCACAGGCACACAGGTTGAGGCAAGAAAAACAAAAAGGACAGGCAGTTCAAAGGCAGGAGGAAGGTATTGAAATCCAATTAGCAGGCACTGTGTTTGATAACATTGCTCAGAAAGACACAGGAGAGGACCATTCAGCTGAAGTGTTTAACTCAAGGCATTTAATTAAGTTGCAGCAAAAGGATTTGCAATTAAAGCAGTTATATCAGACAGCTTCCTCAGAAAGAGGCAAAATGTATTCCAGAATATCACCTTAATGGTGATATTTTAAGGAGAAAATGGAGGCCAGATCATGTTTCAGCAAATGAAAGCTGGAGTGAGGTACATCAGTTTGTTATCCCATTAGAGTATAGAAATGAGATTCTGAGGATTGCTCATGAAATTCCAATGGGGGTACATTTAGGAATTCAAAACACACAGGCAGAAGTACAGAAACATTTTTATTGGCCTGGATTGCATAGGAATGTAGTCAAATTCTGTAGAACATGTTACACACGTCAGGTGATAAGGAAACTTGTGATAAATTTGCTGGATTTAATCTATAAGGATGTTACCTTATTGAAGATGAAACTTCTACAGAGACATCGGCCAGAATTTTTCCGTTGGCGAGCTGGGGGCGGGGCCCGCTCACCGATGCAAAAATGTGGCGGGATGATGTCGGGGGAAACCCCCGACGTCATCCCGCCCCTTTTAAATATTCAGGAAGGTGGGCGGACAGCAAAATCAGCTGTCTGCCCGCCGACCTGTCAATGGCCAATTGAGGCCATTGACAGGATAATTAAGCTAATTAAAGGCCCTGCCCGTCCAACCTTAAGGTTGGCGGGCAGGCCAGGAGTCCCAACGGGCTTCTGAAAAAACATGAAACGTCATCCACTGGTGGGATGCGGTTTCATGTCTGTTTTTAAAAAGTTTAATAAAGTTTTACTCATAGTTATTAACATGTCCCATCTCGTGTAACATTGTCACATGAGGGGACATGTTAATAATTCTTTTATTTTTCTATTTTTGATATTTAAAACACTGTCAGTGATCTCCCTGAGCCAGCACTTAGTCTCAGGGAGATGTGCGCTCTTTTGCGAGCATGCACGAAAGAGCGCACTTTGACAGTTGGGGAATCCCTCCCCCCCCCCACCCCACACAGGAAGCGCATAGCGCTTCCCGTTGGGCAGCCTGCGCACTTAAAATAGCGGCGGGGCCCGTTTCGGCGATGACGATCAGCTGCCCGCCCGCCGCCGAGCCAGTGGGGCCCGCCCACCCATCAAGGGCAAAATTCTACCCATCAAGTATAGCTAAATCAGTCCTCCCCAACTTATTTCCACAAATAGGTTTGTGTGACTGCAATAGCTTTTTCTAAATCACTTTGACACGAGTCCTACACTTCTACCTCATTCTCATTATTTAGCACCACTAATACCTCATTTTGTTCCTCTTTTCTGTCAAAATATTTTTTAAGCATTTTCACATGACACACCCTGTGCCTCTTTCTTCTATCTGGAGTATTTATTAAATAATTTACTTCACTCAATTTCTTTTCAATCCTGTAAGGCCCACTAAATCTTGCCTTAAATGAGTCATTCAGTACTGGTAACAGAACTAGCACTTTTTCTCTAGCAATAAAATTCCAAGTTGTAGCCTTCCTATCTGCTTTCACTTTCATCACTTGCTGTGATATCTTTAAATGTTCCTTAGCCAACTCACATGCTCTGTCTAATCTCTCTCTGAAGTTTGATATGTAATCCAGGAGAGTAGTTTCTGATTTTGACCTACCAATTTCTCATAAATCAATTTCAGTGGTCCCCTTACCTCATGACCATAAACTAGTTCAAAAGAACTAAAACCGGTCGAAGCGTTAGGAGCGTCCCTAATAGCAAATAACAAGAATAGAACTCCCCTATCCCAATCCTGTGGATAATCCTGACAGTACACTCTCATCATGGTTTTTAAAGTTTGATGCCATCTTTCCAAAGTTCCTTGTGACTCTGGATGATATGCTGTTTGTTGACTTAAACTGTTTTATCCCCAAACTGTTCATTACTTCCTTAAACAGATGTGATATAAATTTGAACCCTGATCTGATTGTATTTTCTTAGGTAAACCATATCTTGTAAAAAAAATTTAGTTAACTCTTGCACGATCTTCTTAGTTGTTATGTTTCTTAAAGGTATCGTTTCAGGAAACCTGGTAGGCATACCCATTATTGTCAGTAAGTACGGATTTCCACTTTTAGTCTTAGGGAGGGGTCCTACATAATAAATCATGACCCTAGTACAATGTTCTTAAAATGCTGGTATTGGGATTAAAAGTGCTGGCTTAGTCACTGCTTGGGGAGAACTGATTTAGCTATACATGACGTCTCTGTAGAAGTTTCATCTTCGATAAGACACAATCCTTATAGATTAAATCCAGCAAAGTTATCACAAGTACAGAAAAAAATTGATTTCATGCTTCAAAACTATATCATTGAGTCTAGTTGCAGTAACTGGAGTTCGGCCATTGAACTGGTACCGAAGCCAGATGGAACATAAAGACTGTGGGCAGGATTTTACATTTGGTGTTTGGGCACGCGCCTGACCCGCCAGAATGTAAAATGATGCGCGATGATGTTGGGCGAGCGTCCCAAAGTCATCGTGAACTCGTGCGACATTTTGTTCGACGGGTGCGCGCCGGAGTCGGCTGCGTGCCCGCTGATAATTAAAAGGCCTATGAAGGTGTGAAATCGAGGTGCGGAGTCGATCGGCTCCACGACCACCCCCAACCGCTCCCGCCAAGCCTGCCCGATGACTGGAAAATCCTGGCCTGTGTGTGGACATCAAAAGGTGAATGCGGTGACAAAAGTAGATTCATATCCTATACCACGGTTGGAGGATTGTACTGAGAAAGCGGGACAATCAAAATTTATCACAAAGATTGACTTGCTAAATAGATATTGGCAAGTACCGATATTGGAGAGGGAAAAGGAGATATCAGCTTTTGTAACACCAAATGGACTATATCAGTTTAAAGTCATGCCATTTGGTATGAAGAATGCACCTGTGACATTTCAAAGACTGACAAATAAAGTCATTGCAGATCTAAACAATTGTGCTGTTTAAATTGATGACTTAATAGTTTTCAGTCAGACATGGGAGGAGCATTTACAACATCTGGAAAAATTATTTACTCAATTACAAGAAGCTAATTTGGTGATGAGCTTGGCTAAAAGTGAATTTGCAAAAGCGCAAGTTACATATCTAGGCCATACCATTGGACATGATAAGGTGGCTCCAAGAGTTGTGAAAGTCAAAGCTATCGTGGATTTCCCAGTGCCTACAACAAAATGCGAAGTTTTGAGATTTCTGGGCATGAGTGCGTTTTACCTGAAATTTGTACCAAATTTTAGCAGCGTGGTTGCTCCACTGACTGAACTATTAAAAAAGAACAAGTTTCAATGGACACTGGAGTGTCAGAAGGCATTTGATCATTTGAAAACTGTTAACTATGACACCAGTTTTGGCAGTACCCAATTACACCAAGCAATTTAAGTTGGCCATTGACGCAAGCGATATAGGCATCGGGGCTGTACTGTTACAAGAAGCTGGCACTGGACTTGAAAAACCAATAGGGTATTTTTCACAGAGGTTGAATTCACAACAGCGAATATATTCAGTGATTGAAAAGGGGACATTGGGTTTGGTGTTAGCATTGCAGCATTTTGAAATCTAGTGGAAAACAATTCATCAGAAACAATTGTTTATACAAACACAATCCTTTAAAGTTTCTGGACAAATTTCAAGACAGAAGTGCAAGGCAATTCAGATGGACTTTATTACTGCAACCATTTAATCTACAGATTATACATGTTGCTGGTAGAGAAAATCTGTTTGCAGATGTGTTACCAAGAGTCTGAAGCTTAAAGGGAAAATTGGACACTTTAAAACCTGGACACTGAACTGGAATGACTTTTGCTGATACCAAGGATTTATGTACATATTGCTATGTTAATGCATGCATCTGGTAATGTAATAGTGTAAGATGGGTTATTAAAAATGAAGCCATTTTTAAAAATTATGACACTTCATTTTTCGATAAGGAGGGGGAAGTCATGAAGAGATATTAATGTTTATAATGTTATTGGA
This sequence comes from Cetorhinus maximus, assembly GCF_964194155.1. NCBI lineage: Eukaryota > Metazoa > Chordata > Chondrichthyes > Lamniformes > Cetorhinidae > Cetorhinus > Cetorhinus maximus. The sequence goes on from NC_135887.1 coordinate 96,743,416, forward strand.
AAATATTTTTTAATATGGAGTTCTAGTGGGGTCTGTGTCTATGTGTGTGTCTTAATTGGATTAAAGCCAGCTAGTCTGGGTGCTTTGATGTATAGTAGTTTTGAGATGTTAATTAGATAAACATAAGGAGGGTAGAAGGTAAAGTGTAAATTTGCATTTGTTAAAAGAAACCATTCAAGACTGCGGTTGAAATCTTGCACCTGTTTGGAAAACGCCAAGCAATGTGTTTATTTTTTATGAGCTTACTAATAAAATTGGTGGGATGAAAGGATATTATTATTAGGAGAGGTAAAGTTAAAAGCCTAGTGATACACAGAGTCATAGATTTATACATCTCAGAAACAGGCCCTTCAGCCCATCATGTCTGTGCCAGCCATCAAGCACCTATCTTATTCTAATCGCATTTTCCAGCACTTGGCCTGTAGCCCTGTATTCTTCAAGAGCTCATCTAGATACTTCTTAAATGTTGTGACGATTCCTGCCTCTACCACCCCCTCAGACAGTGTGTTCTAGATTCCAACCACCCTCTGGGTGAAAAAACTTTTCCTCAAATCCCCTTTAAACCTTCTGCCCGTTGCCTTAAATTGATGTCCCCGGTTATGGACACCTCCGGTAAAGGGAAATGTTTCTTCCTATCTACCCTATCTATGCCCCTCATAATTTTGTATACCTCTCTCAGGTACCCCCTCAGCCTTCTCTGCTCTAAGGAAAACAACCCTAGCTAATCCAGTCTCTCTTCATAGCTGAAACGCTCCAGCCCAGGCAACATCCTGGTGAATCGCCTCTGTACCCTCTCTAGTACAATCACATCCTTCCTATGGTTTGGCGACCAGAACTGCACACAGTACTCCAGCTGTGGCCTAACTAGCATTTTATACAGCTCCAACATAACCTCCATATTCTATGCTTTGGCTAATAAAGGCAAGTATCCCATATGCCTTCTTAACCACCTTATCTACCTGTGCTGCTGCCTTCAGGGATCTATGGACATGTACACCAAGATCCCTCTGATCCTCCGTGCTTTCTAGGGTCCTACCATTCATTGTATATTCCATTGCCATATCAGTCCTCCCAAAATGCATCACCTCACACTTCTCAGGAGTAAATTCCATTTGCCACTGCTGTGCCCATCTTACCAGCCCATCTATATCTTCCTGTAATCTAAGGCTTTCCTCCTCACTATTTACAGCGCCACCAATTTTTGTGTCATCTGCGAACTTACTGATCATACCTCCTATATTCACGTCTAAATCATTAATGTACACTACAAACAGCAAGGGTCCCAGCACTGATCCCTGCGGTACACCACTCGTCACAGGCTTCCAATCGCAAAAACAACCTTCAACCATAACCCTCTGCCTCCTGCCACTAAGCCAATTTTGGATCCAATTTGCCAAACTGCCCTAGATCCCATGGGCTCTTACTTTCTTGACCAGTCTCCAATGCGGGACCTTGTGAAAAACCTTACTGAAGTCCATGTAGACTATATCAACTGCACTACCCTCATCTACACAACTAGTCACCACCTTGAAAAATTCAATCAAATTTGTTAGACATGATCTCCCCTTGACAAAATCATGCTGACTATCCCTGATTAATCCAATTAATCAAGTGGAGATTAATCCTGTCCCTCAGAATTTTTTCCAATAGTTTCCCTACCACTGATGTTAGACTCACCGGCCTGTAACTACCTAGTTTATCCTTACTACCCTTCTTGAATAATGGTACATCATTCGCTGTCCTGCAGTCCTCTGGCACCTCTCTTGTGAGGATTTGAGAGGATTTGAAAATTAGTGTCAGAGCCCCTGCAATCTCCTCCCTTGCCTCACTTAGCAGCTAGATACATCTCATCTGGGCCTGGCGATTTATCTACTTTTAAACCCACTAAAACCGCTAATACCTCCTCCCTTTCAATGCTAATTTATTCAAGTATATCACAATCCCCCTCCCTGATTTCTATACCTACATCATCCTTCTCCATAGTGAACACAGATGAAAAGTAATCATTTAAAATCTCACCTACGTCCTCTGTCTCCATGCACAGATTGCCATTTTGGTCCCTAATGGGCCCTACTCTTTCCCTGGTTATTCTCTTGCCCTGAATATATTTATAAAATACCTTGGGATTTTCCTTTATCTTGTCCGTCAGTGTTTTGTCATACCTCCTCTTCGCTCTCCTAATTACTTTTTTAAGTATCCCCCTACACTTTCTATACTCCTCTAGGGCTTCTGCTGTTTTCAGCCCTCTGTATCTACCATAAACCTCCTTTTTTCCCTATCCAATCCTCCATATCCCTTGACATCCATGGATTTATTGGTCCTATCCTTTACCTTTACGGGAACATGTTGGCCTTGAACTCTCACTATTTCCTTTTTGAATGACTCCCACTGGTCTGATGTAGACTTTCCTACAAGTAGCTGCTCCCAGTCCTCTTTGGCCAGATCCTGTCTTATCATATTGAAATTGGCCTTCCCCCAATCCAGGACCTTTATTTCCGGTCCATCTCTGTCCTTTTTCAAAAGTACCTTAAATCTTAGAGTTATGGTCATTATTCCCGAAATCCTCCCCTGCTGACACTTCTACCACTTGCCCGGCTTCTTTCCATAATATTAGGTCCAATGCCGCCCCTTCCCTTGTAGGACTTTCTACATGCTGGCTCAAAAGGCTCTCCTGGATGCAATTTAAGAATTCCATCCCCTCTAAGCCTTTCACACTAAGACTATCCCAGTTAATATTGGGCAAGTTGAAATCCCCTACTATTGTTACCCTTTTATTTTTACACTTCTCTGAGATTTGTCTACATATCTGCTCCTCTATCTTCCCCTGGCTGTTTGGAGGCCTTGGATATAATTGGATACAATGGAAAATTTATATTCAAAGAGAAAGATATGTATAAAGGAGAAAGGAGAATATGTGTAAGGTAGAGGCATTTTAAGACCCAACAAGTGTGAGAAGCCTCCAGCCTGTAAGCCTCAGGCTGTTGTCTGCAAGGACCCAGAGTTGAAAGAAACTCATTTTGAATGCAATTGTCCAGGGTGTGCTTTGCCAGGTATCTGGTTAAATCTATGAGATTTCCTGTTGCTTTACTGAAGGTGTAACTGAGAGCCAGATTAATTAGGGGATTTTGTAGTTATTATAGTAGTAATTTTGTAGACATATGTATATGTTTACAATCTTTCTTGTATTAATAAATGTTTAATTTAGTTTTATAAAAAACCTCATGAGGCTTGGTGTCTTATTGCAACTGAATTCAAAGCCTGCATCACAAAACATACAAATTGCAAAAATGGGTTATGACAGTTGTTTCAAGTTTCCCTCTGGGATTTGAACAACTCAGCCTTTACTATCGGCTGTGTCATAATGTAGGTGGGTATTAGATCTAGTTTAGAATGGGTCTCAAATCCTGGTGGTCACTGCACGGACATGTGTCTGCAGCAGGAGAAGGCAGGATCAGCCAAGCTCACCGGCACTCAGAGGGCTGCTGGAGAAGAGCATCTGCGACGTCTGAGTTGGATGAGGGGCTTCTCTTGCTTGTGAGGCAGCAAGAGGCAGGGGAACATTGGACACAGGTGTTGGAGACCCTCAACAGAATAACACGCGAGTCAGAGGAGTCCGTCTGCCTGCTCTCTGAGGAAGTGGTGCCGACTTGTGCACGCATGGAGGTCTCCATGGGGAGGGTGGCAGACTTCATGGAGAACTTTGTCCTGCGATTCTGCCGGAGATGTGCGAAGGCCTGCACTCCATCGTTGTAACTATGGGTGAGCTTTCCCAGTGGCTACACGAGAGGAAGAAGGCGCCCCCCATCCAGGCGCCCCTTCCCCTCAAGGAGTCAGGCACAGGCGCTTGGGCACCCAAAAGGAGGAGGAGCAGCAGCTGGACAGCCCTGGACCTCCACTCAATACTCTCAGAGGGAGTCCGGCCCTTCCAAATCCCCCTTGCCTGTGACATCTTCAGCCTCGTCCTCTGAGTCCGCAGATGGAGGAGCTGCCCCACAGCAGGGCAGCCAAAGTAATCTGAGGCCCTACAGGCCTCAAGTCTCCAGAGGAGGGCCACCAAGGTCATCCAAGGCAAAGTGGTCAGCAGGCTGCCTCCATCCCTGCTACAGATGTTGGGGAGCACTTAGAAGAAGTGGTAGGGAGAGAAAGCTTAAGAAGTTTTGATTTCACATATGATTGCACGGATGCACTGTGATTGTTAAATTTATCACTTTTGAAAATATAGTTCACTTGCACTTTAATCATGTCTGATGTGTTTTACTTGCAATAGTGTTTAAGCTTCTGCATCTCACAAACACCCCCCATCTTCGAAGGGACACTCCAAGTCCCCTGGAATAAGGCATGTGCAGAGAGGCAAAGGTCTTTGCCGGGGCCCTTGCGAGCCATGTGCAAGAACATTTGCCCTTCACACTCTCATCTGTCCCAAGGCTCTAGCATTGTAAGTTCTTTATGCTGGGGTTCCCGTTCAGTTGTCCAGTTGAGCTGACCTGCATCTCTGCCCACCCCTGATAACCCAACTCCCATGTAGCATCTCGAGATCTCCACCATGAGGCTCTGCATAGTCACGAGCAGCTATGGTTGTTGTGACCTTCGATGTCCACTCGAACACCTTTACCCCTCCCCACTTCACTCACGCCTTCCCCTCCATAACCATTGACCCACAGGAATCACTGTGGATCTCCCCAGAGTCACCCTTCAACCCTCCCCCATGGCCCTTCATCCCATGCAGGCAAATGTCCACGTTCATTACTTTCCCAAAGAGCTCACCCCCATGACAGAGGACATGTCCTCCTTCATTCTTCCGGCCTCCAGAATCAGGATCTCATTTCATCTCCTCTCCAACAACCCTCAGCTCCCCTTCACTTGAAATTGCCAGACCCTCACCCTCCCACCATACTGGCTCCCACTGCCCCTTTTAACCCTCACCATCCCTTCCTACTACCGTTTCCCTGAGTTTGCTCCCCAGGACAGTTCCATTGACACCAATGCCCCTCCCTCTGAACCCCTTTCCCCTCTTCCCGCCATGCTCATCCGCACCTGCACATCCTCAGATGCCTGTTCACTCTTGTACACACCCCATCCACCACCCAGGCTCCAGCACAGCCCTTTCCACTCCATACCACCTCACACAGTCAAAGAGTCCCGCAGCATTTTGCTCTTTCCCCTGCTATCCCTGACATCTCCTGCCCCTTCTAGGCCTCCACACCCACCGCACCTCTTCATTCCTCTCCTCCCTGTCTAATTGCGTCCCCCCAGCCAGATCATCATTGCCCACTAGTACCTCCTGTAACTTGAAGATCCACCTCCTGGGACCAACAGCAGCTTGAAGATCCACCTTCTGGAAACTGCTACAGCTCGAAGATCCATGTGGTTGATGCTGCACCCATGCAGTGCTGCACGTGGTGTTCCAGAGTCTGGTCACTGGAAGCCTCCATTTTCTCCATATCTCCATTAGCTGCCCCAGGCCTTCTTCAGTTAAGTGCCGACATGTAAACACCACATTAGTCCAGTCGTGTTCTGGACCAGCGTGACTTCCTGCTGGTGGTGCAGACGATCGGGCAGGGAGGCGATTCCAGTTGGGTCTTCATCTTTCATGCCGATGGGAATCATGACCCTTTATGGCGGGCGGGAGCCTGCATGCAATAGTAAGAGGTGACTTTGGTTCAGGAGATCAGAATGTAGAAGCGGAGATGAGGAATAATAGGGGAAAAAATTCATTAGTGGTAGAGGTCTACAGGCCCCCTAACAGTAGCCACAGTGTAGGACAAAGTATTCAGGAGAAAATATTAGGTGCTATGATAAAGGGACGAAAATAATCATGGGTGATTTTAATCAACACATAAACTGGAAAAAATCAGATTGGCAGTAGTAGCCTGGATGAGGAGTTCTTAGAATGCTTTTGAGATAGTTTCTTAGAGCAGCATGTTCTGGAACCAACCGGAGAGCAGGTTATATTAGACTTGGAATTGTGTAATGTGACAGGGTTAATTAATGACCTCAGAGTTAAGGCACCCCTAGTTAGCAGCGATCACAATATGATTGAATTTTACATCCAGTTTGAAAGTGAAAAGAGTGGATCTAAGACTAGTATCTTAAACGTAAATAAAGGCAACTATATGAGGATGAAAGCTGAGCTAGCTGAAGTGTACTGGGAAACTAGGCTAGAGGATAGATCAATGGAGAAGCAGTGACAGACGCTTAAGGGGATATTTTAGACTATTCAGAATAAGTACATTCCTATTATGAAGAAATTCTGTAAGGGAGAACCCACCATCCGTGGCTAACTAAAGAAATTAAGGAAAGCATCAAACTTAAGGATAAAGCATACAACTCCACACAGATGATTGGTCAGGACATAAAGAATGGCAGAGAATGACTGAAAGGTTAACCAGGAGAAAGAAATTAGAGTATGAGAGGAAGCTAGCTAGAAATGTAAAAATGGATAGCAAAAGTTTCTACAGGTATTTAAAAAGGAAAAGAGTAAGTAAAGTGAGTGTTAGTCCTCTAGAGAGTGACAGAGGGGAGTCAATAGTAGATAATAAGGAAATGGCGGAAGAAATGAACAAATATTTTGCTTCTGTGTTCACTATAGAGGATCCAAAATAACATTCCAGTAAGGAGGTGAAAAGGAGAGGAACTTGGTGAAATTGAAATCACTAGGGAAACGGTACTGAGAAAATTGACGGAGCTGCAGGCTGGCAAGTCTCCGGGTCCTGGTGGACTACATCCTAGGGTCTTAAACGAGGTGGCTAATGAGGTAGTCAATGCGCTGGTGTTAACTTTCCAAAATTCACTAGATTCTGGAAAGGTTCCATCAGACTGGAAAGTAGAAAATATAACCCCTCTATTCAAGAAGGGTGGGAGGCAGGAAACAGGAAAGTATAGGCCAGTTAGCTTGACATCTGTCATGGGGAAGTTGTTAGAATCGATCATTAAGGAGATTATAGCTGGGAATTTAGAAGTGCACAAGGCAATCGGGAAGTGTCAGCATGGTTTTGTGAAAGGAAAATTGTGTTTAACTAATTTATTGGAGTTTTTTGAAGGAGTAACATATGTGTTGAATAAAGGGGAGCCTGTAGACGTAATATACTTGGATTTCTAGAAGGCATTTGATAAGGTGCTACATCAAAGGCTATTACAAAAAATAAAAGTGCATAGGGGTAATATATTAGCATGGATGGAAGATTGGCTGGCTTGCAGAAAGCAGAGACTATGTATAAATGAATGTCATGAAGCTATTAATGTATATATTACTGGAAAATATTTTTCTTTTAAAACAGAGGTTTAGTCTATGGGTGTGTCTCAAATGGATTAAAGCCAGCTAATCTGGGTGCTTTGATGTGTACTAGCTTTGATATGTAAGAGAGATCGAGTGCATTTGCACTTTTTGAATACAACATTCAAGAAGTGGGGTGAATTCTGGCACCTAACGAGCAGAGGCCAAGCAATATGTTAAATTGCTAATAAAAGTTGGTACTATGAAAGGGATTTTATTGTTAGAAGTGGCTGATGATTCAATGAGAATTTACATTCAATGGGCTGTGCTAGGTATAACAAGACAACCGTTTTACACGTGTAGAGCAGAAGCAATGTCAGATCAAAAGCAGCTGTAAGCCTCCAACTGTCTCCACAGGAACCAAAGTGAAAAGAACCTCATTTTGAACTCGTAAGGTAAAAATGCTTGCCTGTTGTTTGGTTAAGCCTATGGGTTGCTGTTGCCTTAATGGAGATTAGTTTGGGAATTTGTTAAGTTATGGTGGTAGTACTTTGTAGCCATGTATCTGTGTTTAATGTGTTGTAACTTAATAAAATGTTTCATTTAGTTTAATACAAAACCTCTCGCGAACTGGTGGTCTGATTCCTGAATTTAGAGTTGCATCTCAAACATAACACTTAAACTTATAGGTTATGACAGTTTTTTAAAGTTTCCCTCTGGGATTTTTAAATAACTCAGCTTTAACAACTTCAATGGTCATAAATATGGATCTTTTTCAGATTGGCAGGATATGATGAGTGGAGTCCCACACAGGTATGTGCTGGGGCCTCAACTATTTATGATTTACATCAATGAGTAGCCATGGTAGCCAAATTTACAGATGACACAAAGATAGGTAGGAAGGTATGTTGTGAAGAGGACATGAGGAGGTTGCAGATGGATATAGATAGGTTGAGTAAGTGGGTAAAGATCTGGCAAATGGAATTTAACATGGAAAAATGTGAAGTTGTTCACTTTGGCAGGAAGAACAAAAAAGCAGAGTATTACTTAAATGGAGAATGGCTGCATAATTCTGAGGTGTGGGGGATCTAGGTCTTCTAGTATATGAGTCACAAAATGTTAGTATGCAGTTACAGCAAGTAATTAAGAAGGCTAATGGAATGCTATCCTTTATTACGAAAGGTATTGAACATAAAAGGATGTTGTGCTTCAGTTATACAGGGAATTGGTGAGACCGCACCTCAAATACTGTATGCAGTTTTGGTCTCCTTATTTAAGAAAGGATGTAAATGCATTGGAGGCGTTTCCGAGGAGGTTTACTAGATTAATATCTGGAATGAGTGGGTTGTCTTATGAGGAAAGGTTGGACAGACTGGGCTTGTTTCCACTAGAGTATAGAAGACTGAGGGGTGATCTGATAGAAGTATACAAGGTCCTGAATGGTCGAATGGTCTTGACAAGGTGGACGTTGAAAGGATGTTTCCTCTTGTGGGTGAGTCCAGGACTAGGGGGCACTGTTTAAAATTAGGGGTCGCCCTTTTAGGACAGAGATGAGGAGAATTTTTTTTCTCTCAGAGGGGTGCGAATTTGGAACTCTGTGCCTTAGAAGGTGGTGGATGTGGGGTCATTGAATATTTTGAAGGCAGAGGTAGATAGATTCTTGATAGGCAAGAGAATCAAAAGTCATCAGGGCTAGGTGGGAATGTGGAAATCGAAACACAAGCGGAGCAGGCTTGAGGGGCCAAATGGGCTACTCCTATTCCTATTTCTTATGTTCGTATGTTCTTATCCCGCCATCATGAAACCAATTTTTCAGCTCCTGCTGCATTATCCCCCCTGTCCGCCATCAAACCTGCCTTGGCAGGGTCTGAAAAATTCTGCTCAAAGTTCCAGTACAAAGTTATGAGATGTTAACATAATGTAGAGTGCACCCTTCTACTGATCCGGTTTAAGAGCTAAAAGGAGCAAAGAGTTAAAATGTCCACCAACTATTGTTTGAAATCCATAAACTGGATGAGTTGAACTGATTTTTAAAAACCAATAGAATCCCCATTAACGACATATAAACACAGTTAAGTAGTTGAATTAGAGCCCAATGTCCCATTCACTAGCACAAATACTGCTTCAGGGTCTGTTTCTTGATGACTAACTTAAAATTAGAATTGCTTTACAAACTCAATTTCTAAAAGGCTTGCTACACTGCAAGGTCAGTTTGTGACATTCAATTTTTGTCAAATTATTTCTTGCAAAGAATGTATGTCTAAATTATGTTTTTTAGTACTGAAGAAATTTCCTAAAATGCCTTCAGTTGTGGATAAGTGTGTTGTCCCATCTGACAATGAGTCATAATGAACAGGAGGTCTCAGATTTAATGTAGCAGATCCCAACCAGGGCAACCAATTGAGAAAGTTAAAATAGCTCTTAGTGAACGAGTAAGGTGAAAAACATTAAACTGAAACCCAGTGATCTTCTTTAAAACAGTAACAAATTGAATATAACTAATAGACTTTAATCTAATGGCACACTTAAAATTGTTATAATCTTTTATTTACAACTAATTGATCACTGCAGTCCTGTTGTTGTGCTACATATGTTGATTTTCCCAAAACAATTAAGAAAGCACCATGTATTCCATCTGCATGCACTAGCCTGCAATACACTAATAACACTCCTGTCTACTGCAGCATGATTTAGTAGGCTTGCTGTATGAGAACTGAATTTCCTTTTGTGTTTTTCAGTATGAGACCATGTTTTCTATTACCAAACACATGTTAGAATTATATTCTGCAATGCTAGACTGCTGAAACACCAGAGCGGGAAATGAGAAGAAACAAAACATTTTTGTCTTTATTAGTAGAAATCAAATGAAAATTGTAAGTTCCTACATTATATGAAGTAATGAAAAAAACACAGTAATCCTCAATAGATTAAAAGGCCTCTTTTGTTGCATGATGCTGAGATGCTTGCTCATGACGATCAGAGGTCATAGCACATTGTGAGTGAACAGGGCTGCATTGGGGAATGATATGCTGGCCAGGGTCAATTTGAAAAGGCCAGAATCAATATATAGGGTGGTATGAAGTCTCAAAGTGAGTTAGTTGATCTATGGTGCACAGGCTTGGGTCACATTGAAAGTGAGGAACACATCAAATCTCTGTCACCATGCAGCACAGGCTAGATAGTAAAGATATAGATTACTTCTAAAATAGACTAGATTAGATTAGTCAAGATATAAACAGAGCATCACACATAGTATATCATCCTGGCTGGTACCAATGGAATTAAACAAAATTGGGTAAAGCCCTGACATTCAAAGCTTCAAAAAAATAAAAATCTAAGTTGAGAAATTTGTTTCCTTAGTGTTTCTGGAGCCGGTATTAGAAACTGGAGGCTCACCGGGTGAGACATGCAGTGCTTCCAGCCTTCTAGCACGGCCTCCGTGATGCCTCATGCTTGGAAGGATGTAATGTGGGCGTGCTGTGGGAAATTTGTGCCGGAAGCTTTCCAACTGACCAGATCATGACTTCCGGCTGATTGGAAACACTATTTGTAAACTTGGACCACGCAGGTCCACTCAACGTATTCACTTGTCATTCAAAACAGAATACTCATATGGATGGAGAAGAGACCTACCACCAGCATTATTTAAAGGTCCAGGCACAAAACTTGCAGGTGAGGTGATTTAGACTAACTTATGCTATTGCAAAGTTTCTGGAAATACTGTGGAATATTTTTGGAGGTGTTGTGGTGAGTTCCTGGCTTTGGCAAGGGGTGTGCAGCATCCTCACAGGGAGGGCAGAGGATTTGATGACCTGTCCTCACAAAGGCTGCTGCAGGTATCGGGGCTGCAGTGACAGTGCCTCTGGGTCTGTAGCTAAACAGGGAGCTGGAGCAGAAGCTGCAGAGATGGGAGGCTCCCCTCTGCCAAGTTGGAGGTTGACTCTTCCATGTTCCTTGTCAGTGACAGCCTGCTAATGCATCTAGCATCTCAGTTTGGATCCTCATTAGCTTTCTCCTGTGCCCCATCAAAGCTCTCATCTGAATCCCCTATCGCAGGACCCATCTGTGACCTCACCCTCTAGTGAGTTGGCACAAAAACCATCCTTTCCCTGTGGTCTGGTTGCAGCCCACTTATGCCCGGTGTCTCACCATGTTCTGATCCTAACTCTATAGTAGCCTTTAAGGTACGTACTATGACAGTATCTGAGCTGCTGAATGCAAGTGTCAGATCAAATGATGGGGACTCCTCATCAATGCTGTGGAGTTTCTCTCTTCTTCCTGGGGCTGCTGAGGCTGAATGTCATGCAGTTCTTGGATGTAGGAAAGCAGAAAATCAGAAAAGAGAGGGTTGTGGTGAGGGAGGGGAAGCGGGGTGGAAAGCAAGAAGTCTATGGTCACACCATCTGCAGCACACACACCATAACAGACAGCAGGATGACAGTGCACTGGGAGTTGTAGAGGGTCATAGACCAGGAAAATAGTCTTCCTCAATGGAAGCCATGGGCTCTTTTGCTGTGGCCTATCAGATGTACAGAACTATCTCCTTTGTAGTGCTCAGGAAATACAGATGTGCTCGACCCAACCAGTTCTGTTCTGCTCCAGGCTAATATGGGAAACCTTGCCCTGCAGGAGAGAAGGCTGAATGTCAGAAATTGTGTTTGGAAAATGTACCTGAAATAGCTGAATAGCTGGATGCATGTGGGTACAGTGGGGTGCTGAATTATTGATCTGTTTGTGAAGGTGGATGGAGTAACTGAATGTTTGGTGTGAGAGTTCAGTGCTGGGAACCGGTGATGGATAAGTGATGGGGATGTGGTGCTTTAAGCAGTGTGACAGGTTGGTGGTGCAGTGGATAGAAGATTCCTTGAAGATCCAATCACTGAACTTGACCATCCACATTAAGTCATTAAACTGCCTGTGACACTGCTGCCAGCTCCTTGGGTCCAGACTCCTTGTACTGATCTCCTTTGCCACCTGCTCCCATTCTGTTTGAACGCCTGTTCTTCAGGGTCTCCTGGCCCCTGCAGAAACATGACCTATCTTCTTCTGTGCACCTCTATGTCTACAACCTTCAGCTCCACATCTGTAAACCCAGGGGCCTTTTCTCTTCCTTGATGCTCCACTTTTGCAGGTCATGCATGCAGCCATTATCAGTTTAGACAGTTAGCAACTCCCTTCCAGTGAGTGCAGCTCCTCATTAAAAGGGACAGACTGCCTTTAAGAGAAACAGACTTAAATTGTACCACATAAGCGCTCAAGCAGCTAGCAGAACAAGCCATACTCAGACCAATGCTATAATGAGGTATATGAGGAGGGAGCACCAAGTTTGCATGCCTCAATGGCAACGGGTGTGCACTGGTTATGAACTGTGACGCCTATGCCCGCAAAATGGTCATAACAAATTTTTAATCCATAAAACTGAACTTTACTCCAGGATGGGAGTGCTATGTTGATTTGCATTTGTTTTAAACTAGCAAGATATATTTCCGAAGCAATTGCCATCCAGGCACACATTTTCCAGGATACCAAGTTCCTTTTGAAATGTTCCGGCCCAAATTGTACACAATGTGCTAAGTGTAATGGAACCAAATGACTCTATTTATGCAGATTCTGGCTGCAAAATTCGATAAAAGAACAAAATCAGGCTTGTGGATCATGATGTGTGATCAACTCACACTCGTTGTAGCTGATGCAGGCAGCACATTGCCTGCTCATTTAAATGATTATAGCATGCAGCCAGTGCTAAGTGCGTTACTGAGTAGCTGCTCAGCTGAGCAGGAAGCAAAAAATCATGAAATGCTAGCATACTTAAAGCTGGCCTGCAATATTTAAAGCCAGTCTGCACTTTTTAGTGGCGAGGTGAATTCTATCTAAAGTAGGTGTGGGAACTGATTGCAGAAGTGAGTGTGAGCATGAAGAACATTGAGAATTATGGCACAACATGACAGAGTGAGGGCTCCAAGATTTTCTGACGCTGCACTCAAGAACTTGATTGAGGAAGTGCAGAGGAATAGAGATGTCATCTGTCTGCAGGAGGCCATCCAGACAAACTCTCAGAAGACAGTAAGAGCTGTGACAGAGTAAGTAGCACGGAGGACAGCTCATTGGAGTACAGCTTCGACAGAGTATTGAACTCGGGAATCTGGTAAGTATGGGGATTTTAAGTGTTTTAGGGGTTGATCTCTTTCTGAAATCTAGTCAAGTGTTGCATTTAGCATTTAACTTAACTCTAACATTAAATTGTAGTTTCTTTCAGTCTTAGTCAGTGGTAAACAATATGCCCGCTAGCAACAGCTGCATAGTTAGTTAATTAGGTGGCTACTTAGAACTGGTTCCCTAGACAGCAGGCCCTGACCCAGGTCTTTGGAATTCCAGCTACAGGTGGAATTTTCCATGCCCGCTGGCATCAGGTGTCATAGTGGGTGTGAGCGGGCAATATGGCGGGAATGCCAAAAATCGGTTTCATGATGTCATGAAACCAGTTTGCAATTGTCCGCTCCGCCAGTCAATGGCGGGCTGTGTTTCCTGCTGCCGCATGTTGGGAACTTCATTGTAATACATCTGCATATCATTATAAGCCCAGCTCACTGAAATCATCCCCCCACACTGGATCATCCGAGCACGTCGGTGTGATTGCATGCCAACATGTTTCACAATAGCATTTATAGGGCGTGCACCTGGTGAGCTGCACTTCGAGGGGAACTCGGAGGTGAGTGCAGAGTAACCTTGCGCAGTACTTGCAAGGGTCGCCTGTTGGACTTCAAGGTTGAGGCGCTGCGCATTCAGGTGACGGCACAGGCAAGGCGCATTTCCCAGCTGGCTACACTGTTGTGCTGGAGCAAGGGCTCCGCCATGGTTGAAGCAAGTTGAGGGGTGGAGGGATAAGAGCAGCAAGGGCTGCACTGTGGTTGAGACGAGTTGGAGGGGTGACAAGGGCTGCACTGCGGTTGATGATAGTGTACAAGCACATGCTGGGGGTGGGAAGGAAGCAGCCACACATTAGGGAAACCTTGTAGAAAGTGACCACTCCTTCGCAGCTGAAACAATTCAGGCCCAGTCACATTAAAGTGCTTGGAGTCGGGCCGCTAGCCTATCTGCCCACTCAAGCAATGCAGAGGCCTGAAAGTACCACCAAATGTTCCAGAGCCTTTCACCCCTCAGGCACAGACTGCAAACTAATGAGCGTTTTAGTGGACTGCAGAACAACTGGACAACTGGGCACATTGTACAATCTCCTTGCAAAGGCTGGCCATGGAGCAGTCACTGGTGGAGGCGTTCACAGCCCCTTGCAATATCATTATCCCAGTTTGGACCAGTCTCCCCTAAGGTTCAAGCTAACAGTGCAGCCTTGCAGTGCAGGTTAGGAGAATGCTTGCACCTAAACTGAGAGCACAGCATGTAGTCCAGTGGGAAAAGCTGCCGTCAATTGGTCAGGTGGACTGGGGCAGAGGTGCATGGGGTTTCAGGCAGCCATGCAGCGCACTAAACTCTGGCCATCCATGTGGTGGCCAGAGCTCTCTGGGTTGTGTTAAGGGGCCTTCAGACTTAACCAAGACAGGTTCTTAGTACACCCAAGCTAACCCACATGTCTCTGTCTTTCATCCTGCAAGAGGGGTACATCAGGAGCATGGAGCCTGGTGACCTAGATGTATGCCTCATGGCTTATAGAGAGTGGAGACAAAGGAGAAGAGAGTGATGGAGGTGCCTGGCTGCGCACAGAGGGGAGCAGCACCTTCAAGAAGGAGGGGTGGCTGGGGCTCCTGTGCACGCCGCTGAAGAGCCACAGCGAGCCATCGCTGGTTGGCGCCAGCCTAGACCCAGGGTTTATAGATGGCGCTCATCATTCTTACAGATGACCGAGGCTGCACATGTCCAGGGAATTGGTCGGTGACATCTGCCGCCTGCTGCAGCCATGGGGACATGGAGGGCATCCACTGCCAGTGGCCATGAAAGTGACTTCGGCACTCAATTTTTACGCCAGTGGCTCCTTTCAGGGCTCCTCAGGTGACCGCTGTGGGATATCGCAAGCTTCCACGCACAAATGCATCCATGAAGTCATGGACGGCATCTTTGCAAAGGCTTTATGCATCTCGCCCGGGATCAGGAAAGACAGGATACAAGAGCGCTGTGATTTGCCCAGATCTCAGGTATTCCACAGGTGCAGGGTGCCACTGACTGCACTCATGTGGTGCTCAGATCTCTGTGGCACAAAGTGGTCAATCACGTCAACCCAAGCCAAGCAAGGGCTTCCACTCGTTGAATGTTCAGCTGGTGTGCAAACACCACAAACGCATTCTGTAGGTCTGTGCATGGTTCCCAAGGAGTGTCCATGGCTCCTACATTAACAGTTGGTCTTAGATCCCTGACTTCTTCCAGGGTCCACAGAGGCTGCAGGGTTGGCTCCTAGGGGACAAGGGCTACCTAGAAGATGTGGCTGATGACACCCGTGCGGCGGCCTCAGCGTGCAGTAGGGAGAGGGTACAATGAGGCTCATGCTGCAACTTGCATCTTGGTGGAGCAAACCGTCAGAATGTGGAAAATGAGGTTCCAGTGCCTGGACCGGTCTGGTGGACACCAGCAATACAGTCCGCATCGTCATCACCTGCTGCACCCTTCACAACCTGGCGCTGCAAAGGGGAGAGGAGCTGGATGAGGAGGAAATGGAGGAGCTGCACATCTCCTCCAATGAGGAGGACGTCAACAGGGATGAGGGTGAGGAGGTCCTCGAAGGTGAGGATGACGACGATGAGGCCATCACACTGGCCAGATGAGGCAGGCACGCTTGGAGGCCCTCATAGCTGCTAGATTCGTGGAAGGTGATGAGGACATGCAGTGAGGAGACACCATAAATCCTCACATTGCATCTGAAAGCGTTTGACTCCTGTCTGGCTGATGGCAGCGCACATACCCTTTTGTCATGGATACCCATAGTCCCTACATTCCAGGAGGATGATGATGACATGCAGTGGGGAGACTCCATAGGTTCTCACATAGCTTATGTGAATGTCTGACTCCTGTCTGACTGATGGCACCTCGCTTGCGCTCTGTGAACAGGGTCATATCATGGAAAAGCAGTGGGGAAACTTTAACTTCTCCTGATCCTATGGATTACTTTGTGAGCTGAACTCTTCAGGACCACACTGTCACCGGACACAATGCTGATGAGATGGGGGCCAGCCCCACCTCAAAGGTGCTGGAAGCACACAGAGAGAATGACGGAACTCTGTGCCGCTGGCCCAGGACATTCTGTCAGCAATGATAAGCCCCATTGAGGTGCAGGCATGATTGATGTGACCAGTGACAGTGAAAGCACACCAACAGTGCACTGGGAAGGTTGCACAAAGCACAGAGAAAAGGCCCTGGACTGAGACACCTGCCTTTATCTTTGCAGGGACCAAGGTTTCACATCTGAGTGACACAAACACTGCACATCAGAACAAGGAGCCATAGGCAAGGAGATATTATTGGGAGTTTATTAACAAAGTGAACATTGTGTACAAGTGATTAACACCCGTGCCCACACTGGACAACTACGTCTTCTTAACCTTCCTAACTCTGCCGCTACATCTTGGTGCTCCCCCAACATCCATAGCAGAGGTGGAGGCAGCCTGCTGATGGTTAGGTCCTGCCTGTGTTGACCTTGAAGGGCATCCTCTGGAGGACCGAGACCTCGAGGGCCCTGGCCTGCTTTTGGGGTCCTGTTGTGTGGTAGTGGCACTCTCCTCAGCCTGTGGAGCTGGATTTTCTGGGATCACAGGAAAAGGGGATTCGGATGCCCAGACACTCCTGAAGTCACCTGGGATGATGGCCCCGGGTGTGCACCTGCAGATCCTCCTCCCTATGGGTGCCCGAGGGCCCTGACTGACTCCTTGAGGAGATGGGGAAGCTGGAGTGAGATCGAGCTGCCCCACACCTCTCCCGCATTGACTGTTGGAGGCCATCTATAGCATCAGCGATGGAGTTCAGCCCGTGCAGCAGCGCAGGACCAAGGCCCTGGACCAAGGTCTCCATGGGGCTGCCATTCTACTAGTGTTGATCTCAGTGCTTTGCATGCCAGTGCTATCACCTCAGACTGAAGGTGGACGGACTCATGCATCGTGTCTTGTAATCTGAGGAGCGCAGCAGACATCCCTTCCTGATGTGCCCAAACTTGCCTTTGAAGCTCCAGCAACCGAGTATGACCGGCTCCAGAAGATCGTACTTTGACTTGGACTCAGCAGACTTCTGGTCTCCAGCAGTCTTCCAAGTGCCGGAAACCTGGGAAGGCCCTGCCTCTGCCTGCTGTGGATCAGACAGTGTGATATGCTCACCAGATTGTGACCCAAGGCTACTCTAAAGCTTGGTCCCACCAAGGTGTATGTCTCTGCGCTGGTGGAGGGTGTGGGTGAGCGCTGTGACGGGTCTTCAACTATGGTTTCAGCAGATTCCTCTTCTGAGGTGTCTTCGGGGCTTGAGTTAAGGACCTGGGTTGTGGACTCCCTCGGCTGTTTTCCAGATGTGCCTGCAAAGCAAGGAAAGATAATTAGTATATGGCAGTGGCCTGTGAAACAGGACACATCACTCACAGGATGGTTGTCTGGTGGATGTTGCACTGCTGGATCCTCGCTTGGTTGGGCAATGCTGACCTCACCTTCAGCACAGGAATGGTCCAGATCTTCGCCGGCCAGCTGGATGACTCAATTTTCAAAGTCTGTGAGGACTTTGATTTCAGGCATTCCTCCACCAGCCTGCGACCTCTCACTTTTGTTGTGTGCCAGCTTGTTCTGCATGAATACTAATGGAGAGAGTGTAAGCAGGATGCCTGCCAAGCCAGATGACAGCCTGGCATGTGTGGGTGGTGAGTGGTGCCATGGACGGGATGAGGACAATGAACGTGTGTGTGAGAGAGTGAATGGTGATGTCCCTTGAATTGGTAGTGAGTGAGATCCCTGTGGATGTGTGATGGGTTTATGAGTGTGTGAGTTGAGAGCGATGAGAAGAGTGATTTAGCCTGGCAGAACGAAGGAAATCATTCATCCTCTTTTGGCACTGGGTGGCTCTCCACTTTTGCAGGGCGTTGGCACTGACTACCGCTGCCACCACCTCCCAAGCCGAATTGGTGATGTGGCTGCCCCTTCTGCGGCAGAGGGGTAGAGAACATCACGGCAAGCCTCCAAGACATCCAAAAGGTGTTCCAGGGACGCATCACTGAATCGGGGGCTTCAGCCTCCTTGCCTTTTGGGGCAATTTCTTCTGTGTAGCAGTCCTAGGACGGAAGCACTGAGAGGTGTGTGCGCAGATGCATTTTAAATATAGCTCCTATAATGAGGAAGCGGCAAGGTGACAGCATGGTGGGCAGATCGGAGGCCAGCGAAATGGCGTGTTTCCAGGGAATGCATGACTAATGAGGCGCGATTGGAACGATACAGCGTGGAAAGCTGCCATTGCAGCTAGTGAGTAAAACGTTCTTTTTCCCACCCGCTATCCCGCTTAGGGCAAATCTGGGACAATTCTGCCCTGCAAAGCCTGAGAGCCTAAGTCCAGATGCATTAATTAGGTAAAGTAGGTGATTGGTTGGTGAGTTTTAGGTGTTCTTTTTCTCTAAACTGAGGCTGTAGTTTAAACTAGTACTGCTGAGATATGAGCACTGTATTAAATTTATAGCTTAACCAGTTAAAATACTTAATTTAACTATAAGTTATTATTGAGTGATATTTCTAAACTTGAAACATAATTAGTTAAACAAAACACAATAAAGATGGCAGGGTAGGTGATGTGAAGCGGCTGTAGCATGTGGGCATTGATGGACACCTGTGTGATCCACAGCAACCACATCTGCAGTAAGTGCTTGCAGCTCGAGGAACTTCGGCTCAGAGTTATCAGTTGGAGTCTGAGTTTGAAACACTGCAGTGCACCAGGGAGGGTCAAAATTACCTGCACACATTGTTCCAGGAGGCAGTCGCACCCCTTAGGTTAAGAACTTCAGATTTGACCTGTGGCCAGCGATAGGAGGGTGTGACTACAAGTGAGACTGGTACGGAGATCCAGAAGGTAGCACTGGAGGAGCCTCAGCCCTTGCACTTGTCCAACAGGTTTGAGGTTCTTGCAGCCTGTGAGGATGAGTGTAGGAACTGCAGGAAGGATGAGCAAACTGACAACAGCACCATGGTACAGGGAGCCATTCAATTGAGTGGGGGAGTAAGAAGGAATGTAATAGTGGTAGGGGACAGTATAGTTAGGGGAACTAGATACTGTTCTCTACAGCTGAGAGCATGTGGTACAAAGGCTATGTTGCCTGCCTGGTGCCAGGTCATCTCCTCAGGGTTGAGGAGGGACTTGGAGTGGGAGGGTAAGAATCCTGTTGTCTTGGTTCATGTACATAGGTAGGATAAAAGAGGTTCTGCTAAGGGAGTATGTGTAACTGGGGACTAAATTAAAAAACAGGACCACAAAGTTAATGATCTCTGGATTACTACCTCAGCCATGAGCAGATTGGCAGAAGGCCAATAGGATCAGAAAGCTGAATATGTGGCTCAAAGGTTGGCATGTGAGAAATGGATTTTGATTCATGGGATATTGGCACCACTACTGGTGACTTCGGGGGGATGGAAGGAGTCCAGGGGGAGGAGGGAGTCCAGGGGGAGGAGGGAGTGAAAGTGGGGATGTCCTGGTCAACATGCAGGGGAGGGGACTGTGGAGTCAATGACTGCCTCCTGGAGAGTGAACTGAGAGTTGGCATGGTATGAGGGAATGATGAGTTTGAGAGGGGGCCAGAAGGGTGGGAGGATGAGGGTGTGATGGCAGTAGTAGAAGGGACAGCGAGGGTTGGTGGGGTCTCGGAGGCAGACACGGACCCTGAGGGTGGGAGGGAGGAGGTCCGGGGGGTCATTGTGGATGGGGGTGGGATTCTTAGGAAGGTAGGGGACGTGGCACGCTTACCTGGATATTCTGGAAAGAACAGGGTTCTGGTTGGTAGCTGACAGTGGGGAGGTGGAAGGTGATGCCGGGGGGGGGTCAACAGTGATGGGGAAAGGCCATGGGTAACTGGGGGAGAGGAAAGGACAGGGGAGCTGAGAAGAAACTCAATGGCCATGGCTGCCAAAATCGAAAGTGAGCAGAGCTTTGTGTTGGATGGGCACAGGTGCTGCATGGGAGTGCTCCGGTAATAAATCTTGGTTCACACAAACTATATTCTGACTCCAGGAACATACTGGAAAGAGTGTAATGGAATCATGAATGCACCATTCCAACAAATCTGATTTGTGACAAGACCAAGAAGCAAACTGGTAGAGGCAGAAATCCTCATAATATTTAAGAAGTATTTGGATGTGCACTTGCGATGCCATGGCATACAAGGCTATGGGCCTAGTGCTGGAAAATGGGATTTGAATAGTTAGGTACTTGTTTGACCGGCGCAGACTTGATGGGCCGAAGGGCCTTTTTCTGTGCTGTAGACCTCTATGGCTCTATGAGTTGCCTGTATCCCAATATATAATGGCAATGATGGTTTGAGGCCAGAAAGGTATGCAATCTCAAAAGCCCACAGGATAACTACGTGTTGTGTCCCCTCTTCCCCTTGCACAAACATAACAATGAAAGAAGCTGAATTGCAAAACAAGTTTTCATCTTCTGCCACTCTGTCTTTCGAAAAAAATGGACCTGACTAAACAGGTCACAGGTGCTACATGGGAGTGTGATAAGTGGGTGGGTGGAGATGCAGGTCAGCTCAGATGGACAACTGAAAGAGAATCCCAGCAGGTAGCACTGAAAATGATCGGGACATTGAGATGAATGTGATTGAGGAAGGCTCCACGTGCAAGGCAGAGTGCTTGCATGAGGCTCTGAAGGGCCCTGCCACAGACACTTTTCCCTCCAGAATTATTCGTGGTCCGTCTGCGTGCAGCTGAACTGCTAATGGCGGGAGGGATATAGGGGGAGGACTTGCGAAGCCTGTAAATGAAGCTGAAAGGCACCATTTCACATTATTCAGTAAAAGTGAATATATTTTCACATGATAAAGTGACAAAATTTTGTTCACCCGTGCAATTACTTGTGATCAGAAATTCTTAACTTTTCCAGGCCTACCATATCTTCTAGGTGCCGCCCTGACATCCACAGATGGGGTGGAGACTGCCTGTGCAATGGATGGCCCTGTTGCCTCTGATGACTTCAGCGTGGTCTTCTGGAGAGCCGTGGCCTTGAGGGCTGTGATTTGCTTTGGCTGTTCTCCTGTGAGCCAACTGCTCCCTCTGCAGTGACAGAGGACAAGGTTGAGGGGCTCACAGGCAAAGGGGGCTCGTAGGGAGCAGACAGCCTCTGAGATTCCTGAGTGGATGACCCAGGGCTGTCCAGCTGCCGCTCCCCCTCCCATTGGGTGCCCAAGGGCCCCAGCCTGACTCCTTGATGGGGAGAAGCATCTGGAGGGACGTCGAGGTGCCCCATTTCCCTCTCGCGTAGACACTGCAGGAACTCACCCATGGCTACTGCTATGGAGTGCAGGTCTGCATGCATCTCTGCGTTCTGCTGGACCAGGATCTCCATGGAGTCCGCCACTTTTCCCATGGAGATCTCCATATGCGCATATGTGGGCACCGCTCATCAAAGAGCAGGCAGATGCACTCCTCCGACTTGGGTTCCACTCTGTTGAAGGCTTCCAACAGCTCTGCATGATGTTCCCCCACCTTTTGCTGACTCGCCATGATGAGTTGGAAGGCTGAATCCGGAGGGTCATTATCTGACTCGAACCTCACTGATGCCTCTTCCCCAGCAGTCCTCTGAGTGCTGGAGAGCTCGGCTGAACCTGCCTCCTGCTGTGGACACGAGTCCGTGCAGTGACCATGAGATTGTGGACCCAAGCCTGCTCTAGATCTAGGTCCCAATGAGGTGTATGTCTCTCCGCTGGTGAAGAGCGTGGGTAAGCACTGCGATGGGTCTTCCAAGCTGCTTATTTCCAGCTCATCAAAGTAAAGATAATTAGTGCATGGCAGCAGAGTCAAAAGCAGGAGAGAGAGCACTCACAGTTGCGTTGAGAGAGGGATGACGTGGTGCAGGATCCTCATGTGGGTATTCGCTGTTGACCTCACTGTTGCCACAGGTACAGTCCATGTCCACATGGTATGCTCCTCAAAGTGAATGAGGGGTCTAATGTGGGCCACTCCATCCCAGTCTGGGACCTCTCCCTGCTGTTATGAGCCAGCTTCTTCTGCATGAAAACAGATGGAGAGTGTAAGCACGGCACTGCGTGGGATGTTTGTGCGGTGAGTGGAGCCATGGATGGCTCCAGAGGAGCCAGAGGATATGAGTCTGATGGAGATGTTAGGGTGTGTATGAGAGTTAGTAGTGTTGTCCCTTGAGGTGTGAGATCCCTGTGGATGTGTGATGGGTTTGTGAGTGTGTGAGTTGAGAGTGATGAGGTGGTTGAATTATGTTGGCGGAACAGATGAGAGCAATCATCCTCTTTCTGCACTGGATGGCTGACCTCTGTGCTCTGGTGGCACTGACCACCACTGCCGCTGCCTCCCAGGCTGGATTGGTGACTCTGGTGGACCTCCTGCGGCCAGAGCGTGGGGTAGTGGCCACTGTGTCCAGCAGGCGCCCCAGAGAGGCATCAGTAAATTTGGAGGCTGATGTCTTCTTTGCTTGCCATTTTCTTTGCTTTTCTTTAGACCATCTGCCGCCTGGAGCAGTCCTGGTCTAAAGACATGAAGTAGGCATGCGCTCTGGTATGCTTTAAACATGGTGTCCGGAGCAAGGAAGCACTGAGATCATGGCTTGGCATGCAAATCCGAGCCCACCTGTCAGTGAGCCAGCATGTTCCCCATGAATGCATAATTAATGAGGCAGAACACGCTGGGAATGGGACAATACAACGCAAAAAGCTGCCATTGCTGCTGGCAGGTAAAACCTCTTTTTCCTGCCTGCTACCGCCCTTAGTGACAATCTGGGACAATCCAACCCATAGGGTCAGAGTTCCCCCTCTTGGGGGAACCTAGAACCAGGGGGCAAAATTTCAAAATAAGGGCTCTCCCATTTAAGACATAGATGAGGAGGAATTTCTTCTCTCAGAGTGTCATTAACCTTTGGAATTCTCTATGCCAGAGAGCAGTGGCGGCTTGGTTATTGAATATATTCAAGACTGAGTTAGACAGATTTTTGATCTACAAGGGAGTCAAGGATTATGGGAGGTAGGCAGGAAGGTCGAGTTAAGGCCACAATCAGAACAGCCATGATCTCATTGAATAGTAGAGCAGGCTCAAGGGGAGAAATGATCTACTCCTGCTGCTATTTCTTATGATCTTATAATGTTCTTATGGTCAATGCCATGAGTGTAATCCTGAGAAACTGGATGTAGTGCCACAAGAAGTTCAATTACCTCACAGAAGTGGTCAAAATCAGTAAATCTACCTTCAAATACCATTTTCTCCCACTCGCCTCACATACTGTTTAATGCATTACACCCCCATCGTGCACCTACCAACAATCTCCATCAGTCAACTCAGAACTAACAGTCATATGCCTCACATACTCAGCACTGCTGCAAGTCTCGGGCACATAACCCTCAACTTGTACACACTACCAGCTATTCATCTATATCAGCTGCATCACCCAAACATATTGCACCACACCCACTGGCACTCTTCTCTCTTGCAAGACAAGATGGTATGTAACTGGAGGCATCAGGAGCTTATCAGCGGGAGGCAGGTGCACACATGAGGTAAACAATGCTCGTCAATGTTGGAGTGGCCATGGCTGAAGGTGTGGCCATAGGTGAGGATGAATCCATCAAAGATGGTGGTATCCTCATACCTAATTCTCCTTCTTACATCCCACTTCCCCCTCATCCCACATTCTCTTCTAATTTACAAGCTGTAGATGGTGTAAGCATGCACCTCTTGCTCCTCACCCACAACACCACAAACTTTACTAATTTTTCGCCTTTCAGATATCCAAGAGCTGCAACCTGGCCAAGCAGTGGTGGAAGGAGAACAGTGGAAGAGCAAGAAGACAGTGATGAAAAAGAAACATTGTCACTCATTCTCACACTCAACCACCAGCGCAGATACTGGCACAGCCGGTAATTTAGAGGATAGTATAGAGGTGGGATCTGCACAAGATTAGACACTGGGTGCGAATGATCTACACGCTGGCAGGGCATGAGGGTAGCACAGATGTTAGCTCGTGAAATTTGAGGTCCATTGAGAGGTGAGCTGAACTGCAGCCTCACATCCTTCGCAGAGAGTTACAGATGACTATGTCCTGAGGATGTATGGGATGCTGCGGACTGAGTATGATGAAGAAGCATCGAACTTGTCTTACATGAACGATTGGCTGTGCGGAAAAGCTGCAGTGCAGAATCAGAATCGACCTCATACATGAAGGTGATATCCACTGAGTGAAGATTGACCTCCATGAGGTGCCTTGTCACAATGCAGGCATACTACCACGAGTGCACTGAGGAATGCAATGCTGCTCCAGCCTCTTTTAGGCTGCTGTAGGCAGTGGAATGTTGGCAAGATGCTTGAAGAAGCTGCACCCTCTCAACTGTGCTCAGTAAATGCCCTGTTACAGTTATTATCACATTATAGAAAGGCCACATGCTCCCAAGGCTGCCTTACCTTCCAAGGATGAGGGCATTGTGATGCTAGAGTGTAACTACTAATTCAGAGGTTGAAGTGGCACGTTGAGATGTGGAGAATAGCAACGAAGGTGGTAAGGTCAACCCAGCATGGAAGGCACTGGTGAAAGAGGATCATCATAGCTAGCTATCATCACCCTCTTGGAACCTGTGGCTATTAGCATTTCACGTGCACGCCTGCCCCGTCTGGCCCATGCTATGGCCTCTTCCTCTGGACCCTCAGCTTTCTCAACCTCATTGCACTGAGCTGTTCCGATGTCCTCATCATCGGAGGGCACATGCAGCTCCACTTTCTTGGCATCCGGCAAGACACCTCCCCCTCTGCAGCGCCAGGTTGTGTAGGGGGCAGCAAGCCACGATGATGCATGAGATCTTCTGGGAAGTGTACTGGAGAGCACCGCCTGACCAGTCCAAATATCAGAAACACATTTTCAAGATGCCAATGGTCTGCTCGATCAATGAGCATTTTGCGGCATGAGCAGCACTATGCCTTTCCTCAGAGGCACTTTGCAGCCACCCAATAAGTGCGAGAAAGCTGAGGGTCCAGAGGAAGAGGCCATAGCATGGGCCAGACAAGGCAGGCATGCACATGAAACGCTAATAGCCACCAGGTTCCAAGAGGGTGATGACAACTAGCTATGACGGTCCTCTTTCACCAGTGCCTTCCATGCTGGGTTGACCTTACCACTGTTATATCTCTAACTTCATCCGGTTCTGATGAAAGGTTATCAACCTGAAACGTTGACTCTGTTTTTCTCTCCACGGATGCTGCCTGACCTGCTTAGCATATCCAGCATTTTCTGTAGATAGATTAGGAAGTTGGAGTGAGAAGTGACAAAATGAGTTTAATGTCGACAAGTGCAAGGTGATGAGGCTCCAGAAAAAGAAATAAACATTGGTAATGTAAACTAAATAGTACTAGAAAAAGAGAAGAGAAAAGATGATGGGGACAAGTTTTCAGGCATTCAGATCTCTTAACAGTATCGACAAGTTGTTTAGTAACTGTTTAGTATGGCCCTAAGAACAATAATGTGAGGGCATGGGTTGAATCTCAGAAGAGGGAATATGAGTGGACAGATAAGGTGTAGTTACTTCACACAGAGGATACTGAATGTTTGGAATGGACTGCCCAGAGAGATTATTAAGGCTGATATCAGTAATGTTAAGAGGGCTATAAATTGTGAACCACTCTTAGGTTGGTCAGAGGATCTTTGAATAATATTTTCGGGTCTGCTACATTCTTATGATTATTATTTTTGTCCATGTACACTTCATGCCATTGGCTTATCCACTGCTCATTACCCTAAATGGGATTCTGCTAGGCAGTTGGCTAGAATAAATTGCTGAGTTGGCACAGGGAAAGTGCACCATCAGTTATAAGGATCACTCAGCAATTCAACCAAGATTACTCAGCATTATTGCAGAAGAAAGATTCAAACACTGAAGAGAATGGAGACCTATTGTGAGATATTTATCTTGTCATGCTGCAATTTATCTGACATCCCTCTGTACTCCTGAAGAAGTGGAAGATGTCAATAGAAAATTACTGAGAAATAAGGAAACTGCAACAAGTGGCACCCAGAAAGTTGATTCATTAATTTAAAAAATACATATATATTGATTCACGGGATGTGGGCCTTGCTGGCAAGGCATTTATTTCCCATTCCTAGGTTGTGTATGACAGCATTGTACATGGGAACAGCACTGCATATATAATGCTTCAGTAGCAGAATAGTTATTGCTCTGCCTGAGGGCTTTGGCTTTTCTCTCTAATCCTGGTTTCTAGTTTACACCACATCGCCTTGTATTTGGTTAACACAGCCCAAGAGTGAAGGGCTATTCATGTGCATTTCTTTTGCCAGGCTCCTGATACTCTATTGCATTTTAATTTAATCTCATAACTACAGGGGTAAATAACTATTAGTGTGGAAATGACTAGAAAGGATTGATTTAAACCATACTTTAATATGTATGAAAATATCGTAAAAATTTACAGAGAGAGACCCATGAGAGGTGGAGCAGTGATTATAGCACATTTTTTTTGTATATTGGTTAGTACTCCTCTGCACCCTACCACCTCATGGGACTATTAAAGGGGATATCTAATTATGTGTAAAACAACAAGAAGACCTTCAGATGAGCTGAAGGCTCAAGTTTTTCATTGTCATTTTTTTATTTGAACTAAATAGGAGGCAACATGATTTTCATTCAAACGGAACTGACCCCACAGGGGTAATTGATCTAAGATTCATGAAATGAACCGCCAAGACAAGGCATGTGGGAGGAGTGACCTTTATGATTTCAAAACAACATCAATAAATGTCTAAAAAAAACTTTTAGATATCCTCAGTGTTTTGTCTATATCTTTATAAAAACTGTATGACCCAAATTTTGCTGCAGCAGGCATTTCATGGCATGCTCAGTTAATTACACTTTTTCTGTCACCCTGTAGCGAGGGCAATGGGGCATCTGGGATTTGGTGAAGCAAATTCTGGTTAGTTACTAATTTTCTGGGAAAGTACTTAATTATTGCATGTGATAGCGTCACCAAGCAGTTGTTTAAACAAAAGCTCCTATTTCTCCCTCTAGTGTCTGGTTCAAAACAACACAAACTCTTTTCCATTAAGATGAACTAATAGCAGGCAACCAAAAGTTCTCCAAGAAAAATGGGGGTTTCTTGTATCTGAAAATGAGAATGCAAGTAGAGAGTGATCGATTCTGCATATTGATCAGAACACCATCTACTTCCATGAAATAAGTGTTATGTTCAATCTATGTGATATGCTGAGAGTCCAGCAATTCAGTTATTTCTCTGAAGAAACCTACATGTCTGGTTATTTAATGGGATCTCTTTGAGCAGTTATAGTGGAACCAAATTTGTGAATCGCAATGAGGACAATTGGTTTGTATTTTGTGAATATTCTCACTCACTTATTATTTCTCATTACATGGTCACCAACTTTGATTTCACTAAGTCAGGAATTATGACAGCACTGTGATACTGTGATATTCCTTCATAATCCTTCATTACACAGTAAATCTAAGTTTTTGCTGGAAGATAAACTGTCTACTCAACTAACATGGGCATACTTCTTCAATGTCTGCATTATCCTTCAGTTTGAGCATTTGATTTTTGATGTGATTCAATTGTGGGACAATCTACAAGTGCTCTGCAAACTTCTGGAATTCTCATCTCAAATGATGATCCTTTTTCTGACATAAAGGCCAGAATTTTTTGTGGAGTGGTGGCCAAAACCCCAAACTGAAAAGTCAGGGCAAGCCTGCCTCTGCATGCCCAGGAAGCCCCAACCTGATAAGCAGCTGGCTGTCAGTTAACTGGCTCAGATCGAGGATCCCGCCCACCATCTGGGAGGATATCATACCTGCAAGGGCTGCCAGCCAATCATGAGGCAGTCGTCCAGTCCCAGCAATGTCACTGGGGACAACAGCCATTGTTGGGACTGCAATCAGTCGCCCACGAGGATCGTCACTGGATCCATACACTGAGGTAAGTGGGGCGGTGGTGGGAAACTAGCAGGGATGGTGAATAGCATGGTTGGGGGTGGCTCTAGTCAGCACAAAGTACTCAAACAGGAGGGACCTCCCCCAAAATCCCACACCCAGACCACCAAGACGTGGCCTGGACACCCCACTGCTGCCGGTAAAATATTAGCGGTGGTGGGAGGAAGCCCTTAGGTGGCCATTAATTAACTACACAAGGGCCTAAATTGGCCCAAGAGTGAGCAGGCCACCTGATGCGTCCCCCATCACTGGTAAAATTCCAGCAGAGGCAGGTAGGCGATAGGCATGGCACCCCCTGCCATGCCACCTGGTTTGTCAACCCCCTCCCACCAGTCCAGTCCTGGGGCGGGGGAGGGCGGTGTGGGGAGAGCATAACATTCTGCATGAAAAATCCTTGCCTAGACATAGAATAATGCCATCAGATTTGCTGGTTATAGTAGATTTGCTTATTTCAAATGTTGGACTGTATGATTATCAGATCCCAGATGACAATTAACAATTATGTCCCAGGATTGGTCTTTCAGCAATCATAACTGGATATTAAAATTAGGTTTAAGATGTGCCTTGGAGGGTATGGGGACTGACGGCTTATATCAGAGAACATCATAAATGATTAAACATTGTTGCAAGGATTTGTTTCATTGCACAGGCAATTGCCAATAGTTCAATCTGGCTTGGGTAATGTGTAACTGGCATAAATGATAGGTCTGTTGAAACCAAAGCCAACTTTTTGGTTAAGGATGGCTCCTGATCCTGCAAGACTGGCATCAACCTTGGTGTTTGTGGTCATAAGTATTGAAATAAACCATCATTCAGAAATGTAGCAACACGAAGGATGGTAATAGTCTTCAGGAGGACATAGATAGACTGGTAAAATGAGCAGACATCTGGTAGATGAAATTTAATGCAGAGAATTGTGAAGTGATATATTTTGATAGGAAAAATGAGGACAGGCAATATAAACTAAATGGTACAATTTTAAAGGGAGTACAGGAATGGAGACTTAGTGGTGTTTGTAAGAAATGTCTGTGAAGGTGGTGAGATAAATTGAGATACGGCTATTTAAAAAAATGAGATCCTTGGCTTTACCAGAGAGGCAGAATCATAGAATAGAATCACAGAATAAAAGAACATAGAAGGAGGCCATTCGGCACATGGAATATTCACCGGCTGTAAAGAGTAAGCCAATTAGTCCCACTCACTACAACTATTTCTCCTACAAGTGTTTACCAATTAACGTTCAAAGGCTGCTATTGAATCTATATTCACCACCCTAAAAGGCATAGAATACGACAGCAAGAATATTATGCTCAACCTTTACAAAACATTGGCTAGACCTCAACTGGAATATAGAATATTGTGTACAATTCTGGATATTGACACTTTGGGAAAGAGGCCAAGGCCTTAGAGGGGGTCCTAATTATCTGGAGAGACTGGAGAAGCTGGGGTTGCTCTCCTTAGTGCAGTGAAGTTTAAGAGGGTAAACACAAAATACTACAGATGCTGGAAATCTGAAATAAAAACAGAAAATGCTGGAAAAACTCAGCAGGTCTGGCAGCATCTTTGAAGAGAGAAACAGAGTTAACATTTCGAGTCTGTGTGACTCGAAGTTTAAGGGAGGATTTGATAATAGAGTTCAAAACCATGGAGGGTTTTGATCGAGTAAATAAGGAAAAAATGTTTCCAGTGGCAGAGTGGTTGGAAGCCCAAGGACACGGATTTAAGGTGATTGATAAAGAAGGCAGCAGAGAGGCGAGATAAAAAGCTTTACAGTGAATGGTTGTGATCTGGAATATACTATTTAAAATGGTGGTGGACGCTGATTCAATAGTACATTTCAAAAGTAAATTGGACAAATACTTGAAGGGAAAAAATACAGGGCTATGGTGAAAGAGCAGGGGAGTAGGGCCAATTGGATAGCTCTACTAAAGAGCCAGCATAGGCTCAATGTGCAAAATGGCCTCCTTCTGTGCTGTATCACTCTATGATTACTGTATGCTCAGATAGCGATTACGTGTTCTGAAGTAGGGCATGACTACATTTGTCTTCTCAATTGAAGATGCTACCTTTAGTTCTTAGCTTTTGCACTAGCTCTGTAATGGTAGAAAAATTGAGAACAACAAGAACATTAATTAAGCAACTTTATGAGACATGAGGAATTTTGATGCATTATTTAGAGCTACGTTGGCCTTCTTGGGTCTCACAATATTCTCTACTTTCTTGTAGCCTCTGGAGAATAGTATGAAAATGTTCTTCTAGCAGAGTGAATGTATCAGACTATCATTGTTTAGTTTCACAAACCTGGAATTCCTTCAATAATGTATCTGATAGAACACTGAAATCCCTCTACTGTTGAAGGTATATTGAAAATTAGCCTTTTGAATTACTTCAGAACAAGGTACATCCCAAGGTGCATTGGAAAATAACGGCTCATAAAACTAGTCAAAATGAAGGTTACAGTTCTACTTTTGAGAAAACAGATGGTTCATTTACCTCTCCGATAATCTTAGCCTGGGTTGAAACATCATGCTGTTCAAACTTAATTGCTTTGTTTGCATTTAGGCACAAAGACATATATCATTGGAATTCTTAGAATTGGGGTGGATTACTAGAGGCAAGAACCAAAGTATAACCATCTGCATTTTCAGTTATACCACATCAATCCAACTTTTTTGTACAGGGGAAATTGATGTAAAGCCAAAAATGGCATCTTGCAAGGACACAGACCAATTGGTAAAACAGATTTGTCAATAAGGAGTTTAACCTTCTGGTCCAACAATTAGCCTATATTATCAGGTTCTTGAAAGAATTCATGCATATAACTTGCTCTGATATTAATATATTGAAGCTACATAATGCTGAGGGTAATTTAAGTTGCAGCGCTTGAACTGTATGTCAGAAAAGTAGACCACCAAGTTTTCTCTTTATAACAAACATATCAGCTGACACTACTTGTTTGCCAGAGTTGTTGTGAGCAAAACATTTATCAAGCACCAAGAGAAGTGTCATTGCATTAAATAGAAACCAGATGCACACATGGCAGAGTTTAAGGCAAGATTCAAGATCAACAATCATAAATTGGTAAATGGGTTCTTTGACCATAATCCATAAATATCTAAGAGCATGGTTTTAATCGACTGAAATTTCAGTTGAATTGAGAAGGCTTCCATGCCCTAGATTTCCTGACTACAACTGTACAATTAGCTGACCCACCAAACTCACCATTCTCCTGTAAGTTTAAAAAAGGGTGTTTTGACAAACCTAGACTTGTTTCAATTTAGTTGTGCGTGGCCTAATTACTAGATCTCAAATTAGGTCTACATCTAGACAGTCTACATCTGAAGGGAAGAAGGGAGGAAGAGCAATAGGGGATTCTATAGTCAGGGGAACAGATAGGCGCTACTGTGGCCATCAATGTGACTCCAGGGTGGTATGTTGCCCCCCCTGGTGCCAGAGTCCGGGATGTCACTGAACGATTGCAGGGCATCCTGAAGGGGGAGGGTGATAAGGCAGAGATTATGATAAATGTTGGTACCAATGACATAGATAGAAAGAGGGATGAGGTCTTGCATCAAGAATTCAGGGAGTTAGGCGTAGACTCAAAAGCAAGACCTCTCGGGTTGTAATCTCTGGATTACTCCTAGTGCCACGTGCTAGCGAGCTCAGAAATAGGAGAATAGCACAGATGAATACGTGGCTTAAGAGTTGGTGCAGGAGGGAGGGTTTTAGATTCCTGGATCACTGGGACTGTTTCTGGGGAAGGTGGGACCTGCACAAGCGGGACGGTCTACATCTGAACCACAGCAGGACTAACATCCTTGCGGGCGGGTTTGCTAGTGCTGTTGGGAGGAGTTTAAACTAATTCAGTAGGGGGAGGGGGACACAGAATGTTAGCAGAATAGGGATGCATCATAATACAGCAAAACAATCAAGTCAGAGGGAGTACAGCTGCATTAAGTTTAAAGGGAGTAAGGCAAGGCTGGATGGCCTCTACTTTAATGCCAGGAGTATTACAGGTAAAACGGATGAATTAATGGTGAGGATTGACACGTGGAATTGTGATATAGTAGCCACCACTGAGACATGGTTGAGGGAGGGGCAGGATTGGCAGCTCAACATTCCGGGATATAGAATCTTCAGGCGAGATAGGGGAGGGGGTAAAAAAGGAGGCATTGCATTATTAGCTAAGGAGTCAGGAGTAAGGAGAGATGATATCTTGGAGGGGGCATCGAATGAAGCTTTGTGGGTAGAGCTTAGGAGTAAAAAAGGGGCAGCCACATTGTTAGGTGTTTATTATAGACCCCCAGATAGTCAGCGGGAAATTGAGGAGAAAATATGTGCACAATTTGCGGAGGTGTGTAAAAACAATAACAATAGGGTAATTATATTAGGTGATTTCAACTTTCCCAACATTAATTGGGATAGACATAGTGTTAAGGGCTTGGATGGAGTGGATTTCTTGAAATGTGTACAGGAGAACTTTTTAGGTCGATATGTAGAGGGTCCAACAAGGGACGGCGCAGTGCTGGACCTAATTCTGGGGAATGAAGCCGGACAGGTGGCTGAGGTGGTCGTGGGCGAGCATTTTAGTGATAACGACCACAACATGGTACAGTTTAAGTTTGTTATGGACAAAGAAATAGACAAGTTGCAAAAAAATGTTTTGGATTGGGGGAGAGTGGATTTTAGTAAAATAAGGCAGGATCTGGCCAAGGTAGACTAGGAACAGCTACTTGTGGGGAAATCTACAAAGGAACAGTGGGGGTCATTCAAAAAGGAAATGGGGAGGGTACAGGCTCAACATGTTCCCTCTAGGGTGATAGGAAGGAGTAACAAGCCCAGAGAACCATGGATGACCAGAGATATTCAGGTTACAATGAGAAGGAAAAGAGAGGGTTTTAGCAGGTACAAGGGAAGCAAATCAGCGGAGGCATTAGTGGAATACAGAAAATGCAGGGTGGAGCTTAAGAAAGCAATTAGGAGGGCAAAGAGGGGATATGAGAAAGCTCTGGCTCGTAAAAGTAGGGAAAATCCCAAGATATTCTATAAGTATATCAATGGGAAGAGGATAACCAGGGAAAGAGTAAGGCCCATAAGGGACCAAGGGGGCAATCTATGGGTGGAGCCAGATGACATCGCTAGAGTGTTGAATGAATACTTCACATCCGTCTTCACCCAAGAGAATGAGGATGAAGGTATCGAACTCGGGGAGAGAGACTGCGAGGTTCTTAAGTAAATTGATATAGGGAGTGACAAGGTATTGGAGGTGTTGGCAGGCTTAAAAGTGGGCAAATCTCCAGTTCCGGATGATTTGTGTCCCAGACTGCTGAGGGAGGCTAGAGAGGAGATTGCAGGGGCTCTGACCCAAATTTTTAATTCCTCCCTGGCCACGGGGCAGGTGCCAGAGGACTGGAGAACAGCTAATGTGGTTTCGCTATTTAAGAAGGGTTGTAGAGATAAGCCAGAGAACTACAGGCCAGTGAGTCTCACGTCAGTGGTAGGGAAACTATTGGAGAAAATTTTGAAGGAGAGAATCTATCTCCACTTGGAGAGGCAAGGTTTGATCAGGGATAGTCAGCATGGCTTTGTCAGAGGGAGGTCATGCCTATCAAATTTGATTGCATTTTTTGAGGAGGTGACCAGGTGTGTAGATGAGGGTAGTGCAGTTGATGTAGTTTATATGGATTTCAGAAAAGCCTTTGACAAGGTCCCACATGGGAGACTTATAAAGAAGGCAAATGCACATGGGATACAGGGTAATTTAATAAGGTGGATTCAAAATTGACTTAGTTGTAGGAGACAGAGGGTGATGACAGAAGGATGCTTTAGTGACTGGAAGCCAGTGTCCAGTGGCATACCACAGGGATCTGTGCTCTGTCCCCTATTATTTGTCATTTATATAAATGACATAGATGACTATGTGGGGGGTAGGATTAGTAAGTTTGTGGATGACACAAAGATTGGCCGGTTGGTTAATAGTGAGGTTGAATGTCTTGGGCTACAGGAAGATATAGATGGGATGGTCAAATGGGCAGATAAGTGGCAGATGGAATTTAACCCTGAAAAGTGTGAGGTGATACACTTTGGAAGGAGTAATTTGACAAGGAAGTATTCAATGAATGGCATGGCACTAGGAAGTTCTGAGGAACAAAGGGACCTTGGCGTGTGTGTCCATAGATCTCTGAAGGCAGAGGGGCATGTTAGTGGGGTGGTGGAAAAGGCATATAGGACACTTGCCTTTATTAGTCGAGGCATAGATTACAAAAGTAGGGAGGTCATGTTAGAGTTGTATAGAACCTTGGTGAGGCCACAACTGGAGTACTGTGTGCAGTTCTGGTCGCCACATTATAGGAAGGATGTGATTGCACTGGAGGGGGGATGCAGAGGAGATTCACCAGGATGTTGCCTGGGATGAAACATTTAAGTTATGAAGAGAGGTTGGATAGATTTGGGTTGTTTTCGTTGGAGCAGAGAAGACTAAGGGGCGACCTGATCGAGGTGTACAAGATTATGAGGTGTATGGACAAGGTGGATAGGGAGCAGCTATTCCCCTTAGTTGAAGGGTCAGTCACGAGGGGACATAAGTTCAAGGTGAGGGGCAGGAGATTTAGAGGGGATGTGAGAAAAAGCTTTTTTACCCAGAGGGTGGTGACAGTCTGGAATGCACTGCCTGGGAGGGTGGTGGAGGCGGGTTGCCTCACATCCTTTAAAAAGTACCTGGATGAGCACTTGGCACGCCATAACATTCAAGGCTATGGGCCAAGTGCTGGTAAATGGGATTAGGTAGGTAGGTCAGGTGTTTCTCACGAGTCGGTGCAGACTTGATGGGCTGAAGGGCCTCTTCTGCACTGTGTGATTCTGTGAAATTAACCCTTAAACCTGCATTGGTTCGACAGAGATATAACCATCGGGCAAAGACTCAGACACTGAATTAGCAAATAAGACCAAAGTTTATGGAATAAAAAATAAAACAACAATACACTTATCAATTAACTATAGGAGCAAAAGAACAAAAAGTTATACTTATCAATACACCACAGAATTCACAACTTCAAATGGATGGACAGTCCAGAAGAAGAGGAAAATGACTTCAACCCAGCTTGCCGACAAAAATTCTGCCACTGGGTAAGAAACTGCACTCTCTGGGGTCCACAGGAACAGGAATTCTGCCCAGGATGAAAAAACATTTCGAACCAGTACTCTTATTTCCCAGTTTTTACTGGCGTTCCATTTTAAGGTATACAAGACCAGTTCGGACCAGCATTCTCATTTCCCAGTTTTACTGTTTTTTCTTTCTGGGTACTTCTATCCCTGAGCCCAGTTCCTGTTCCAACAGGATTTCTGCCTCTACCTCTGAGGAAACACAAGATAACTGATTTTTCTTTACTTGGTGATCACAAACAAGATGGTTTCTGAAACCCTCTCTTCTACCTAGTTTTGGCATCACCCCACTTTAATCCAAAATTGTTGCTAATAGCCAAGTGGTCAATGACATTGTAAAGGTTAATTTTATTAGATCTGGCGATTTGCGTTTATTGCCTTAAACATAAGCCAAGGGAGTATCTCAAGATATCTTTACCTTAACCTGAACAGGTTCCTTATTCATTAAAGGCATTACCAGACTAGTCAAGGACAGATCGTTTTGATAGGGGCCTTTGCTGAATAGTACAGCTTCCCTTCCCACAGCCACTTTCACAGCACGTTTAAAATACTGATAGTCCCAGGTTTTAACTCTGGCATAGGAATGTTAGCAGAAAATACAGAAACAGATAGGATCCAACTCTTATTAACTACTTGTTATTAATTACTTATTCTTCAATTAAGGAGTAATTGAAGTACTTCTAATACAATCATCTGTTACTGGCTGGATGCTACTTTACAATATTAGTGATTAGTATACTGTACAAAATGTGGGTTAGCATAGATTGGCAGCAAGTGTTCAAATGGCTTCTTTTAGGTAAGGTGCTAGTACAAAATGGTGATTTAACCTTGTTAGCCTATTGCAGAATACATGTATTGTAAAAAGTCTTTAAAAATGGTCAAGTTAAGCAAGCAAGCTAAAGTCTAATAAAACAAAATCTAAAATCTAGGCCTGCTTACAATCCTTTACTTCAACAAATTTATGGCCTTGTAAGTTGAATGCACCTGTATATATACAGGTGGTCCAAAACAAAAACAGAATTACCTGGAAAAACTCAGCAGGTCTGGCAGCATCGGTGGAGAAGAAATCAGTTAACGTTTCGAGGCTTCACGACCCTTCGGCAGAACTGCAGAACGGCAGTTCTGCCGAAGGGTCATGAAGACTCGAAACGTTAACTGATTTCTTCTCCACCGATGCTGCCAGACCTGCTGAGTTTTTCCAGGTAATTCTGTTTTTGTTTTGGATTTCCAGCATCCGCAGTAGCTTTTAGCTTTTTGTTTTTATATACAGGTGGTGTAGTTTTTAATGTGGTGCTTTGCCTTGCTGGCCATGTATGGCATGTAAATTCCTGCTTCAGCATCTGACATTTAATCAGGGAAACAAAGTGGCTCTGCCCTGGGAAATAATTGCTTCATCTATGCCCAGTTTAATCATTCCTCTTCTGCTGGGTGCTCCATCAGTATGTCCAGTGATCGGCACAGGAGCAGGCCACAGAGGATGCACTGAAGTCAGGAAAGCCCAATTTGTGTTTCTATTCAGCATGGTTAATCCAGACAAGGCAGAATTTTGAATCTTAGAGGTCAAGGTCTTTATAGCCTCAATCTGAATTTTCTTGGGAGATCCTGCCTCTCCACTTGGGCTTTGCCCTGGGAATATTGAATGTTCAGAGGGGACATGAGAAAGGAAATAAGAGAGGAAAAGAGAGACAGGAAAATGAGAAGAGACTGGCAGCTAACATAAAAAGGAATCCAAAAGTCTCCTATAGACTTAAAAAGGTAAAAGGGTGGTAAAAGCAGGAGTGGGGTAGGTTATGGACCAAAAAGGAGATTTATGTATGGAGACGTGACTTAAAGTACCAAAAGAGTAATTTGCATCTGGTTTTACCAAGGAAGAAGATGCTGCCAGAGTCATGGTGAAAAAGTAGGTGGTTGAGACAGTGTATAGGTAAAAATTGATAAAGATGAGGTATTAGAAAAGCTGGCTGTACTTAAGGTTGTTAAGTTACCAGGACCAGATCAGATGCATCCTGAGGGAAGGCAGGCTGAAAATTGCAGATTACTTACCATAATTTTCCAATCTGCCTTAGACATGGGAGTGGTACCAGATGACTGGAAAATTGTTAATGTTACACCCTTGACCAAAAAATATGTAAGAATAAACCGAGCAACTGCAGTCAGTTTAACCGCAACAATGGAAAAGCTTTTAGAAATGATAATCCTGGACAAAATTAACAGGCACTTGGGCAGGAAGGAATTAATTTAGGCAAACCAGTACAGATTTGTTAAAGACAAATCGTGTTCAACTAATTTAAGTTTTTTGATGAGGTAACAGAGAGGGTTGATGAGGGTAATGTGGTTTATGTGGTCTATATGGACTTCCAAAAAGCATTCAATAGTGTCACACAATAGGTTCATCAGCAAGGTTGAAGCCCATTGACAAAAAGGGAAAGTGGCAGCATGGATACAAAGTTGACTGAGTGACAGGAAACAGAGAGTAATAGTTAGCAATTTTTAAAAATTTGTTCATGGGATGTGGACGTCACTGGCTAGGTCAGCATTTATTGCAGATTTCAGGCTGGCCATTAATTAGCAAGCCACCATGAAATTGCAGTTGGGAGCCTGTTTCTCAGCCGCTCCCGGGCCCACCGATCGCGTGCGCCTTATGAGGGAAAAATTCAAGCCATCGTGTTAATTCTGAGCACCTCACTTTAGGAAGGATGAACGGCTTTACAGAGTTTGCAGAAAAGATTCAGGAGAATGATTCCAGGGATGAGGGACTCAGTTACGTGAATAAATTGGGCAAACTTTTTCCAGATTTGCACTAAGTGCGGGAGCGGGTGGGTAAAATGGAGTCCTACCCGCTGACGAATGGCGGGTTTTCATGTCGTATCGTACCGAGCCCACCTCATTATTCATTCACTCCCATGATACATGTCGTTTCCATGGTGGGTGGGCTCTCATCTGCCCACCCGCCATCACCCCACTGTTGCATCACGCCAGCCACCATCTTTAAAAGGCAGCTGCCAGCAAAGTGCTCATCACCACCAGCTCACCACCGCTGCCCAGAAGACATGGCCAGCAAAGGTAAAAAGACCGCAGCCCCCTGCTTCAAAGACGGGTCCCTCGAGCAACTGCTGGATGCCATGGAGGCCCCGCGGGATGTGCTCTATCCCCGCTCGGGCTACAGGATAGGCAGCAAAGTCACCAACCCGGCTTGGGAGTAGGTGGCAGCGGTGGTCAGCACAAACGGCCTGCAGAGGAGGATAGCCACCCAGTTCTGCAAAAGGGTGAATGATCTCCTCCGTTCCGCCAGGGCAAGTCACTCTTTTCATCACTCTCAACTCACACACTCACAAACCCATCACACATCCACAGGGCCCTCACTCACTGCCAGTGCAAGGGACATCACCATTCACTCTTTCACACACACCTGCATTGTTCTCAGCCCGTCCATGGGACCACTCACCACCCACACAGGCCAGGCATACTTATCGTCTGGCTCAGCAGGCATCCTGATACACTCTCCCCATCTCTATCCGTGCAGGACAAACTGGCACACAACAGGAGGGAAAGGTCGCAGACAGATGGAAGAATGCCGGAGGTCAAAGTTCTGACAGAATTCGAAAACAGAGCCATCCAGCTGGCCAGCGATGACCGGGGCAGGTCCTGTGCTGATGGTGAGGTCGGCACTGCCCAACCAAGTGAGGATCCAGCAGTGCAACATCCATCAGACAACCATGCCGCGAGTGATGTGTCCTCTCTCACAGGCCACTGCCATGTAGTAATTATCTCCCTTTGCTTTTGCAGGCACATCTGCCAAACAGCCAACACATTCCATGACCCAGGGCCTCCAATCAAGGCCAGAAGAAACCTCTGAAGAGGAATTTGCAGGCACCTTCCCTTAAGTTCCATTACAGCACTCACCCACACCCTCCACCAGCGCAGAGACAGACACCTTGAAGGGATCTATCTGTAGAGTAGTCTGGGAATCACAATCTGATAAGCACATTGCACGTTCTGATCCACAGCAGGCAGAGACAGGGACTTGCCAGGTCCCCAGCACTCTGAGGACTGCTGGAGGCCAGAACATTGCTGAGTCAGTGTCCAATGACAAGCCTCTGGACTCGGTCCTGTCACAGTTGCTGGAGCTGCAAAGGCAAGCTAGGGAACATCAGGAAGGGATGTCTGCTGCACTCCTCAGGTTGCAAGGCATGATGGAGGAGTCTGTCCGTCTTCAGGCTGAGGCGATAGCGCCGGCATTGCAACGCACCGAGGTCAACATTGGCAGGATAGCGGCTGCCATGGAGACTTTGGTCCAGGACGTCACTCCTGCACTGCTGCGTGGGCTTAACTCGATCGCTTATGCCATAGTTGGCCTCCAACAGTGTGTACGCGAGAGGGGCGCTGGATAGTTTGATCTCACTCCAGCTACCTCTTCCGCTCATGGAGGTAGCCAGGGACCCTCGGGCACCCATAGGGAGGAGGATCAACAGGTGCAGGCTCCGGGGCCATCCACCCAGGTGATTCTGGGAGTAGCCGGCCGATCCGAATCCCCTATTCCTGTGACCTCCGCAGCTCCAGCTCCACAAGCCGACGAGGGTGCCACTGCCACACAGCAGGACCCCAAAAACAGGCCAGGGCCTTCCAAGTCTCGGCCGTCCAGAGGACGCCCGTCAAAGTCATCACAGATAGGGTGTCACAGTCAGCAGGCTGTCTCCACCTCTGCTGTGGATGTCCAGGGAGCACCAAGACGTAGCAGCAGGGTTAGAACAGTTAAGTAAAAGTAGTTGCACAGCCTTGGCATGGATGTTGATCACTTGTACATACTTGTTCACTATTGTCAATAAGCTCCTAAGAATGTCTCCCTGCCTGTGGCTCCTTGTTCTGATGAGCAGTGTTCTTGTCACTCAGATGTGAAACCTTTCTGCATAAGATAAAAGGCAGGTGTCTCAGTCCAGGGTCTCTTCCCTATGCTCTGTGCAGCCTTCAGACGACAGTGATGGTCCAGCCTCACACTCCCTGGAAACATTACTGATGCCTACACCATGGTGGCGCTGGTCATTGCTGCCAGATTGTAGGGGGCAGGCGCCACAGAATTCTCTCTGTGTGCTCTCAGCACTTTAAGGTGGGGCTGGTCCCCACCACACCAGCATCAGCGACCACTGATGCTGTGCACCAGCTCCTGAAGGGCTGGAGTGCTGAAGGCAGGCACAACATCAGATGCATCTAAAGTTTCATGGCTGCGTCTCGAGATGGCCTTGATCATGGAGTGCAAGCGAACTGCCCTCAGCCAGACATTCTCAGAGGCTGTGTGAAGATCTATGGAGCGTCCTCACTGCATGCTATCATCATCCTCCTGCGATTGAGCAACTATTAGTGCCTCCACTGATCTCCATGACAGGAGCATTCTCACAGAGGGTATTGGTGCTGCCATAAGCCAGGCTGGAATCAAACGTTCACAACTGCAAAGTGGGGATCTATGGGGACACCTCACTGCATGTCGTCATCATCCTTCACAAATCTGGCAGCTATGAGGGCCTCCCGACTGCCCCTGCCTCGTCTAGCCAGTGCGAGGGCCTCGTCCCCATCATCATCACCACCGAGGAAAATCTCACCCTCAGCCCCGCCGGCATCCTTCTCATCCGAGGAGACCTCCAGCTTCTCCATCTCCTCCTCAGCCAGCTCCTCTCCTCGTTAGGGTACCAGTTTGTCAAGGGTGCAGCGGGTGACGACGATGCGTGACAACCTCTGCAGACTGTATTGCAGGGCTCCACCAGACTGGTCCAGGCACTGGATCTGCATCTTCAGCATCCCGATGGTCTGCTCCACCAAGTTGCAAGCTGCTGCATGAGCCTCATTATAGGTCACTCAGCTTCAGTCTGAGGCCACAGTCATGGCCTCTGCTGGTAGTCCTTGACCCCAAGGAGCTGACCCTGCACCCTCTGTGGATGCTGGAAGGCTGCAGGGATCTGCAAGCGACTCAGGATGTAGGCGTCTTGCACACTCCCTGGAAACCGTGCATACACCTGCAGGATGCATTTCTGGCGGAGACATACCAGCTGCACATTCAGTGAGTGGAAGCCCTTGCGGTTGATGAAGTCCACCTAGTGTAGCGACAGAGACCTGAGTGCCATATGAGTGCAGTCAATCAAACCCTGCACCTGTGGGAATCCCGAGATCAGGGTGGATCTAATGGCCCTTGCATCCTGGCTGTCCCGGTCCCAGGCGAAATGCACAAAGTTGTGTGCCATGGAGAAGATGGCATCCGTGACCTCATTGATGCATTTGTGGGTGGCGGATTGTGAAATCCCACAGAGGTCACCTGTGGAGTCCTGAAAGGAGCTACTGGTATAGAAATTGAGCGCCGCAGTCATTTTCACAGCCACTGGCAATGGATGACCTCCATGTCCCCTTGGTGCCAAGTCCTGCAGTAAGTGGCAGATGCAAGACACCAGGTCCCTAGACATGCACAGTTGTTGGCAACACTGGTGCTCAGTCATCTGCAGGAATGGTAGGCGGCATCTATAGACCCTGGGTGTCGCTAGGCACCGACCAGCCGCAGCTCGCTGTCGCTCCTGAATAACGTGTGCGGGAGCCCCTGCTGCACCTTCTTCATGAGGTTGCTATTCTTGCCTTTGCGCAGCCAGGAGCTTCAGTCGCTCTCTCCTCAGTCTTCTATGGTCTCTGTAGGCCAGCGGGCATACAGCTAGGTTACCAGGATCCATGATCCTGACGTGGTCCTCCTGTAGCATGAAAGAGGGAGAGATGTGGTTATCATGGCTGTGCTTAGCACCTTTTTATTGGCCTTGTCTGACCACCCCTTAACATTTCCCGGAGAGTGCTGGTCACCCTTCAGATGGCCAGAGATTTGTGAACTGCATGGCTGCCCTGTCAGCCTGTGACATGGGGGAGACAGGTCCCAAACGGGATGCTGAGATTGCAAAGGGCTGTGAGTGCCTCCAGCAGTGACCGCTAAATGGCCAGCATTGGTGAGGAGATTGTACAACGTGTGCAGTCCAACTGCTCCACGGTCCAATAAAGTGGTGGCGGGCTCGAAGTCTGTGACGGGGGAGGAGGGTGGGGGTGGGGCTAAATTATGGAGTGCTTGGTGGCCTTTTGGTGCCTCCGCATTGTTTGCATGGGCGGGCAGGCTAGGAGCCCGACCCCAATCATATCACTGTGGCTGTGCCTGGTCTGTCTCAGTTGCAGAAGCATGGTCAGTTTATACAGGTGTCCCTAATGCATGGCCACTCCCCTTGCTTACCATGACCCCCACCTCAATTGCCTGTGCGTGGGATGCAGTGCCAGGGCAGCACTTGACCCCCCCTCCCCCACTGACAACGGTTGCCTCCGAGGCTGGCTAGCACTTGCACCCGGCCACCCCACCTTCAGCAGTCACCTCCAAGGCTGGCCAGCACTTGCCCCTGGACACTACCTGTCTCTACCTGTCCCAACCCCCTCTACCAGCTTATATTTCACCTCATTTCTATATTTCTTAGTTCTGATGAAGGGTCACACGGACTCTAAACGTCAACTGTATCCCTCTCCGCAGATGCTGTCAGACCTACTGAGTTTTTCCAGGTATTTTTGTTTTTGTTCTAGATTTCCAGCATCCGCAGTTTGCTTTTAAATTTGTACCGAAGCTGGTTTCCTGTGCTTGATGAGTTCAGGCAGCATAGCATCAGCATCTGGAGTTTTGCCCATGGCATGTGACTCAATGGCTTTGGTAAGCTCCTCCACTATGGATTCAATATCCAGCTCTTTCATCACAAGCAGGCTTCCTGTGGCGGCTCAAGCTTCCTCAGTTACAGTGTTCTCCCTCGAGTATGACTCAAAGCAGTGTCCTACCCATCTCTCCAACTGTTTATTGTAGTCAGTGATGACCTCCCTGACCTTTGTTTCAATGAAGCCATTTTCTTTGCTGATGGACTTGTTGCCTTTCTGATCCCTTCATACATACCCCTAGTATTTCCTGTGTCAAATGTCATCTGGATATTCTGGCAAAGTTGTGACTAGTAGTCACTAGCGCACTGCCTAGCAGTCTGTTGGATTTTACTTTGAGCGACTCTTTTTGCATTCAGTTTCCTTGCTAGGATCTTTCTTTTAGTTAATGAGAGCGGACCACTTGATTTCAATAACAGATTCCATCACTGTGGTGTTAGCCTCGAACCAGTCAGCATTTTCTGCTCTTGCTTCCCATGTGTGGAGAGTGCGGTATTGTAGATGGTATGTTGAACTATGTTCCATTCTGCTTCTGCACACTGTGAGGGAATGCCGGAGAGTGCCTGTTCAAAATTGTGTGTACATCAGGTCAATGTGAGTGTGTACTGTGTGAGTGAAGAATTTGCAGCTTTCCACTTATGTGTGCTAGATTGTTTCTCATTTTCAGCCTACATCACTGGCAGCAATGCCAAAAAGAGAGCCAAATGAGTAAGTCTCTCCCTGTCAGCACGTAGCCTCTTCATCAACAAGTCCTCAGCTGTGCCGCCTCATGGCAACACATAGAAACTGGGTCCTTCGCAGTCTCAGGCCAAAGTTTCAGAGGGACTTGGAGATGCAGTATGTAGTCACGCCCTGACACTCATGAACCAAAGTCCCAGCAATGGGCGAATATCCCCACTGCCTTGTGGATAAGGCTTAGGGGGGTTAAACCCTGATAAAAAAAATTTGTAGTAGAGCCCAAAGGTGGACTCATGTCTAAATATGTTATCTTTCCAGCAACTCCTGCAACCAAGTTGGTGCCAAATGTAGTGCTTGCATTCCTTTGGACTCAATCAGGGAGGTTAAGAGGGAAGAGTCTGACATCTGGACAGCTCAGGGCCTGC
Source organism: Cetorhinus maximus (assembly GCF_964194155.1). Taxonomy (NCBI): domain Eukaryota; kingdom Metazoa; phylum Chordata; class Chondrichthyes; order Lamniformes; family Cetorhinidae; genus Cetorhinus; species Cetorhinus maximus. The sequence goes on from NC_135887.1 coordinate 96,787,730, forward strand.
ATAAATTTTGCCTAAGCTTGGGTCTGGACAAAATAGACAGAAACTCTTTACATAGGCAGAAGGGTTGAAAACCAGAGGTTACAGATTTAAGGTGATTGGCAAAAGAGCCAAAGGCATCATGAGAAAAAAACCTTTTTACGTAGCAGTGGTTAGGATCTGGAATGTGCTGCCTAAGAGGGTGGTGGAAGCAGATTCAATCGTGGCTTTCAAAAGGGAATTGGATAAACGCCAGAAGAGGAAAGAATTTGCAGTGCTCTGGGGAAAGGGCAGGGGAGTGGAACAAACTAATTTGCTTTTGCAGAGACCCAACACAGACTCAATGAATTGAATGGCTTCCTTCTGTACTGTAACCAATCTATGATTCTATTCTATGTAACTAGTAAGGCAAATAAGGGGCAACCCGTGGATGTAGTGTATTTGGATTTTCAAAAAGCACTTAATAAAATACCACATGAGAGATTGTTACACAAAAGCAGGACTCATGGATTTGGAGGTAATACATTAGCATGAATTGAAGAATTGACAGAAAACAGAGAATAGGAATAAAGGGGTAATTTTCAGGTTGGCAGGCTGCAACCAGCAGGGTACCACAAAAATCAGTACTTGGGCTCAACTATTTACAATCTATAATGATGGATTAGAGGAGGGGACTGAGTGTAACGTATCCATGTTTACTGACAGTACAAATTTATATGGAGAGTAAGTAGTGAAGAGGAAATCTAGGCCGCAGAAGGATATAGGCAGGTTGGGTGAGTCCAATCTAATGGAAGCTCCCCCGAGTCTCGGGAATCTTGGAAAATTAAAATCAACGCATCAACTATTTCCCTACCTATTTCTTTTAAGGCCCTAGGATGAAATCCATCAGGACCCAGGGACATGTTAGCCCACAGCTCCAACAATTTGCTTGGTACTACTTCCCCAGTGATTGTAATTTTCTTGGGTTCCTCCCTCCCTTCTATTTCCTGATTTACTTATATCCGCTTTGGTGAAGACTGATGCCAAATACGTGTTCAAATCTCCTTATTTTTTAATTCCCCAAACTCACTTTCCATAGGACTAAGGACTGTGATGAGGAGACATTTTTTTCACTCAAACGCTTGTGAATCTTTGGGATTCTCTACCCTAGAGAGCTGTGGATGCTCAGTCATTGAATATATTCAAGACAGAGGTCAGTAGGTTTTTGGGTATTAAGAGAATTAAGGGATATTGGGAGAGTGCGAAAGGGTGGAGCTAAGGTAGGAGACCAGCTATGGTCTTGTTGAATGGTGGAGCAGGCTCAAAGGGCCAAATGGCCTACACCAGCTCTTATTTCTTATGTGCTAGTGAGTTCCACATTCTCTCCTGAAATAAAAACAGAAAATGCTGTAAATCCTCAGCAGGTCAGGTAGCAACTGTGAAGCAAGAAAGAGAGTTAACATTCCAAGTCAATGACCATTCAAAAGAACTGAAAAAGGTTAGAGATATGACAGCTTTTGAGCAAGTGCAGAGGCAGGGGAGGGGGAAACAGGAGGAAAGAACAAAATGTAAGGTCTAGAATAGGGCGAAAGGCTGGGGTGATTAAATGAGAAAAATAGATGATGGAGCATGGCACAAGGGTGTGTGGTAATGGGGCAATAAAAAGACAAAAGACAGGTTAGAGAAACTAAAAATGACAAAAGCTGAATCATTGCCAGCAGCTGCTGTCTGAAAAAATAGCAGCAATGGATATGATCTGAAATTGTTGAACTTAATGTTGTGTTCTGAAGCTATAAAGTGCCTAATCAAATGAGATGCTGTTCCTCGCACTTCTGTTGAGCTTCATTTATAACAATGTAGGAGGCAGAGGACAGACAGAGAGGTCAGAGTGGGAATGGGGCAGAGAATTAAAATGACGATTGACTGGAAGCTCACAGTCATGCTTGCACACTCAATGGAGATGTCACACAAAATGATCAGCTAATCTGTGAATGGATTCTCCATTACATCATAAGCAGCAAATACAGTAAACTAAATTGAAAGAAGCTCAAGTAAATTGCTGTTTCATCTGGAAAGAGTATTTGGGGCCTAGGATGTTGGGAAGGGAGGAAGTCAAAAAGTGAAGTGCTGCATCTATGTTTTTCCTGAATTCCTTACTGGATTTATTAGTGACAACTTACATGTATGGCTGCTATTTTTGGACTTGAGCACACATTAAAACGTCCTTGCTACATATACTCTATTGAACCCCATCATAATTTTAAAGGCATCTATCAGGTCACCTCTCAGTCTTCTCTTTGAAAGAAAAGACCTTCAGTTTGATTTTCTAGTACTTACTAGTTTATGAATGGTGGATATTAAAAATATAGGTTCAGCTTTCTGCATTATGTGTTTATGTGTTATGTGGTCGTTTTGATTTTTGAATACTTTGGTAATTTAACAGATAATTGGATATATGAACCAATCATTATTTTTTGTGTTATGACATGGCACACTTTTGAGGTGTCACACTTCTGTGGCTACACTTTTAGGTGCTTTTGATTGATGTGATGCAAGAGATTGTGGGCAAGATGAAGGACTTATAATTTTACAGACAAGCAGATCTCCCTAGAATGGTTCACACTAAGTTGAAGGATACACAGTATTACAAGAATATAAGTATTATCAACAATGTAATGCAGAAAGTGTAACTGTGATTTATTTTTTGGTTACATCAACATACCATTCAGGGAACTGACATGGTGCTATCCAAATAAGATGTTGATGAAGGTGGAGAGTCTAATGTTGTTTTGGTAAATTTTATAAATTAAATACATGAAATGTTTTTGGGAAGAAGGTTTAAGTGATGTTGCTTCAATCTTTTAAGAGAAATAGTTCATCTCTATACATCTAAAAACTTTGGATGCACACAAACATAATGTGATACAAAATCCTTTTGCAAGATTAGTTTCTATATTTTACAGTTAGCATGATATGTAATGATCCCCGTGGAAACCAACAAACTAAAAGAACTGAATTTACTGATCGGCCCCCAAAGAAAAACCAATGGACAAAATTTCAATTTTTATAACCCTTACTTTAACAATCAAACCAAAATCAACAATTAACCAAGAATTTACAGGCAAATTCCACTCAATATAAACTATCAATTTCACTTTAAATAGCAGATACAACAAAGATGGATCTCTCAGATTTACCGGGCAGTCCATTTAGCATAAATGACACTAATTTCAGTCCTTCAAAGCTCTGAACTTTTGCCGGTAAAAATAAAATGTGTCCTTTTTATACAACATTTGACATCTGAAGATGTGCTCTATATCAAAACTTACAAATTAAGTATTCAGTTGATTCAAAATATTCTCTTCAGACTTAAGTACATGCATAAAGACCACAGTAAAAAAAGTTATTCAACATCAATTTAATGTATTTTGTGTTCTTCAGCTGTCAATTGGAATCTTGGGTAATGAAACTTGAGTCATTTGGCACTCGTGGCTAGACTTTCTACAGACAGAATACTACCAATTCTCACCCCAATTCTTCTTCTAGTAGTCCCTCAAAGTGAGGAGGATGCTTACCACAGAGTACAACCCATGGCAAGAATCTGCTTGTGGAGTCTTTTAACGTGGAGAGGCTGTTGCGCTGCAACTACCGCACAATTCTGGGTGACCAGAAGAATCTCCTGCTCTTACCTCCTGTTATGGGTATATTGGAAGCATTTGCAGGTTGATAATCAACCTGTTTGGCCAAGTCATGAACGCACCTTCCTTGGCCATCAAGTCCTCAAGTGGGACTTGAATGCGGAGCTTCTGGCTCAGAGGTAGGGACATTACCCGCTCTGCCACAAGACCTCTACTACCTGAGTTTTCATAGGCAGTACAGATGAGGTGAGGAGCCCAACTAGGCAGTACAGATGAGTTGAGGAGCCCAACTAACCAGAAAGAGTGAACATCAACAGTCTTCCATCTTAGATTGCATTTTAGCACCACCTACCAACTGGTCCTGGTATTGTCAAAGGCTATAGCACTATTTTATTAACGTGGTAAAATTTCCCTCACTGTGTCTAAGAACCAAGGAGAACCTAGTGAAATGAAACCTTTGAGAGAGCTGTTCTTAAATGTTCGTTGAAACAGGAATTAAAATTGGGGGTCTCAAAAGCCTAGCAACGCATTCACACTCCGCAAATTTAGCATTACTACAAAGCTGAACTGGTTTTTACCCCATGCTAAATGTAGGATGCGAAGTGAAGTTAGTTATCTTCCAAGTTAGAAGTTCTACTTTAGATTTTCCTTGTTCTTCTCCATTACTTATCTAAATCTTGTGGTAGGATGATCACTCATCTGCAGACACTTGGCCCACCTCATTTCCCAGCACCAGGTTCGTAATGCCTCCTGCCGAGTTGGGCCGCTCAGGAAATTCTCCTGAATACATTTCAGAAATTCCTCCCTATCCTTACCCTTTAATCTAAAATTATTTAACCAAATACCGATTGGGACAAAGTCCCTCAAAATCACCACTCTCTCATTCTTGCACATCTTTGTGAGTTCCCTACAGATTTGCTTCTCTATCTTTCTCCCTCACTATTTGGAAGTCTATAGAATACCCCGTGTAGTGTGATCATCCTTTTTTTTTCCCCCCTCAATCTCTAACCAAATGGAATCTGTCCTTGTCCCCTCAGGGAAATGCTCTCTTTCCAACATTACAATGCTTCCCTAATCAGTGCTTCACCCCTCCTCCCTTTTTTCTTTCCCTATCTTTTTCTGAACGCTTCATACCCCTGAATATTTAGCTCCCATAATTCATAATTTTAAGCCACGTCTCTGTTATTGCTACTACATCATTTTCCTACATGGCTATTTGTGCTTGTGGCTCATCCACTTTATTCACCATGCTTTGTGTGTTTACATACATGTATTCTAAACCTGTCCTTGTGTTCCTCAGTCTGCACCTATGGAGAAATGATGGACATCCCCCAGTGGTGGCCAGGCATAGTATTTCCTGGCAGTGTGATGCAGCTAGGCTCAGAGATGTGCTTGCAGTCACCCAGTTTTAAAGAGGGTCTTAGAGGAAAGTGAGGTAGAGAGGTGGAGGGTTGAAGGGAAGGAATTCCAATACTTGGGGCCTAGGCAACTAATAATGTGGCGACTAATGGTGGAGCTATTAAAATCATGGATGCTCAAGAGGTCAGAATTAGAGCAGTGCAGATATCTTGGAGCATTGTGGGCCTGGAGGAGATTACAGAGATAGGGAAGGGTAAGACCATGAAGGGATTTGATAACGAGGATGAGAATTCTAAAATAAAGACATTGCCTGACTGGGATCCAAGGTAGGTTAGCAAGTACAGGGGCGATAGGGGAACAGCAATTGTTGAGAGTTAAGACATGGGCAACAGAGTTCTGGATAATTTTAAGTTTAAGTAGGGTAGAATGTGGGAGGCCAGTCAAAAGTCCACAGGAGTAGTCAAGCCTAGAGTCAACAAAGGCATGAAGGAAGGTTTCAGTCGCAGATGAGCTGAGTCAGGGGTGAAGTCAGGTAATGTTATGGAGATGGAAATAGCGGTCTTAGTAGTGATGTGAATGTGTGGTTGAGAGCTCATCTCGGGGTCAAATATGACACCAAGGTTTTAAACAGTCTGGTTTAGTCTCAGACTGTTGCTTGGGGGGAGGGATGGGCTCAGCCCCAAATTCCCTCACTTGTTCCTTCCCTCCACCCCTCTACCCCATCCCCAGCTCAGCACTTACCTTAAGGTCCGATGCTGGAAAATTAGTAGCCCGAAATTGACTTTTGCTTCACCAACTACCTGGGGGTATACAAGTTGGCGTTGGCAGCTCCCTGCAAGGAGTTCTCCCTGACTTAGTTAATTAATCAATTTCTTTTTATATATAAAAATCAGCGATTACAGCCGACAAGAAACAATAAAGAAATTATACAGATGATCGGGATCTTAATGCAGGGATCAGCAGTTAGGCTCTCAAACATCCTCCTGTCTGTTCCTGATAAACTTCAACCACATCTTCATCCTCCGTGCCAAGCTCTTTAGGTGTTCGGTGATCTGTGATCCGCTGACCCTCAAACAAAAATCGAAGTGAATTTGGTGGAACACCCTGTCAGTGACAGTAGGACTCTTTTAGCTTTCTTAGCTGTGTGGTCATTTTCACTTTGAAATGAATCTCGCTGTTGTCCTGGCCTATAACTTTTAACTTAATGTATTCCCCATCCTTTTTCTCTCCCGATTGGCTGGAAGGCTTTGCCTCCTCACAAGGGGCTTATCCGCTTGTCAGCTACTCACATTAACAATCTTATCACAAGTTTTTCACTTCAAAGTACCAGACCCTTTCTATTGCTTCAATTCTAGCTAACAAGAACATTTTCAAATATGATAGAAGTTGCAATTATCTTCAAAAAATGTGCAGGTATTTTTAATATAGAGATTTTAATTTATCTTAATCCTTAATTATGCAATTATCTAACTTCAAATTAATCCATTGTAATCAATTAAATGATTTGGTTCGAACAAGACATAACCAAAAGACACAATGGAAGCTCCAGTAGTAAATTAAAAGAGAAAGTTTATTTTATAAAAGGAAAAGTATACTCAGCAACACAAAATAGACTTTACAGCTTCAAACGAGTGATAAGGTCGCTGAAAAGTAAGGTTGTCCTCCTATTCTTTTGTTGACAGCAATACTTTCAAGTTCTGCCTTGGGAATATCCAGTACATGACCAGCTAGCAAAGATGTCATTCAAAGCCTTTACTTCTCTCCCTAAATTATCAATACCTCATCTCAGACCATGGCCAGAATTTTCCCATCAGCGATTTGGGGGCGGGGCCCACTCGCCGACAAGAAAATGACATGGGATGACATCGGGAGGAACCCTCGACGTCATCCTGGTCCCTTTAAATTTTCAGGAAGGCGGCGGACAGTGAAATCAGCTGTCCGCCCGCCGACCTGTCAATGGCCAATTGAGGCCATTGACAGGGTAATTAAAGTAATTAAAGGCCCTGCCCGTCCAACCTTCTGATAATACATGAAACCTCATCCACTGGCGGGATGAGGTTTCGTGTTCCTTTTTTAAAACTTTAATAAATGTAATGTGATATTTATTAACATGTCCCATCTCGTGTGACATTGTCACATGAGGGGGACATGTTAATAATATTTTTATTTATCTATTTTTTAACTTTTGTACACTGTCAGTAATCTCCCTGAGAGAGCATTTTGTCTCAGGGAGCAGTGCGCTCTTTCGCACGCATGTGCAAAAGAGTGCACTTTGACAGCTGGGGATTCCCTCCCCCCCTGCACAGGAAGCGCATAGCACTTCCTGTCGGGCAGGCCACTGGGTGGGCCTTAATTGGCCTGCCCACTCAAGATGGCAGTGGGCCCCGTTTCGGTGGCAGGGGTCGGCTGTCCACCCGCCGCCAAGCCGGTGGGGACCGCATGCCCTCCAAGGGCAAAATTCTGCCCCATGTCTGTAATTTCACAATTGGTTAATTTAATCGTTGGTTTGTTTTAATTGGAGGTTGACTAGCTACGAACATCAGCTCTTGAAAGGACAATGTTTCTTTTGCAGTGTCTTTTGTTATCTGACTTCATACGATCCATTTGGTGAAGGCTTTTGCTGAGCTTAGCACAACATATCTGATTGATACTCATCCAAAGCAGACATATCAAAATAGTATTTAAACTTAAGATTTTAAATCCAGCTTTAAAATAACCACTTGATTAATTACTATTTCTTCAATTGTAACTTAATTGAGGTACACAGTATGGCCAATCATGTGTTTCTGGCTGATTCCTAATTATGTAATAACCTTTAATAAATACATGTGAGTGATTATAAAGGGCAGAACACAAAATTGCTTCTGATCTCAGTGTAACCATAAAATAACGTTTTGACTTTGTTAGCTTATTACTATGAATATATAACATGAAATTAATCTAAAAATGGTTAAATTACACTCAAATCTATTACCCAAGCTTACTTACAAACATAATTCCACATGACCACTGTATCATTGGGATTAATGACAATCTTTCTTGCTCATTGTCAGCTAATTTTAATAGGATTATGGATTTAAAACAATTCCTTTTAATACCACTATATTTACAAGTTATTCTGGCCAGTCTTGCTGTTCAAATCCTGTATAAAAGCTCTGCAAACTTGATTTTTGTTTCAAATATCTCAGGCAGCACAAACATTATTTCTGATATAAAAGAAAAGCTGCAAAAATCTACAAAAAGGTTCAGAGTAATAAAGATCACCATTGTCATGAAGATGTGCTTTATGCCAAATAATATTTTTTTTTAATCTACCAGCTAGAAATATGAATTGAACTTTCCAAACAGACTTTTTTTAAATCATAGAGACTAAAGAGGTTTGAACTCACAGCCCAAGATAGCTAACCCCAATTTGTATTACTATACATTCTACATTCCAATTCATTGGCATGGAGTCAGTATATCTGCAAAAACACATCGATGACAATGACTTCAGGGGACTGTAAAGGACTCACATCTCCTGCCTCATTAGCAAGACATCTATGGCAATCACCTGAGGTATTCAACTATTGGAGATGGGCCATTAAGATGAATCACTTGCAGAATGGGACCCTGGCTAAATTGCTTTCAGACATGAGCTAATCAAGTCACTTTTAGAATACACAGACAATGGCAGTTGGAGAAGGAAGGTCACATGATAAGCCAAACCTTTATATGCTTTAAGCACGTTTTCTCAGCAGAAAAACAACTTAGGGAGAAGACCTTAAGTGGGTTCATTTTTTTTTATTCATTCACGGGATGTGGGCTTCGCTGGCTGGGCCAGCATTTATTGCCCATCTCTAGTTTCTCTTGAGAAGGTGGTGGTGAGCTGCCTTCTTGAACCACTGCAGTCCATGTGGTGTAGGTACACCCACAGTGCTGTTAGGAAGGGAGTTCCAGGATTTTGACCCAGCGACAGTGAAGGAACGGCGATATATTTCCAATTCAGGATGGTGCATGACTTGGAGGGGAACTTCCAGGTGGTGGTGTTCCCATCTATCTGCTGCTCTTGTCCTTCTAGGTGGTAGTGGTCATGGGTTTGGAAGGTGCTGTCTAAGGAGACTTGGTGAATTCCTGTAGTGCATCTTGTAGATGGTACACACTGCTGCTACTGTTGGTGGTGGAGGGAGTGAATGTGGTGCCAATCAAGTGGCCTGCTTTGACCTGGATGGTGTCTAGCTTCTTCAGTGTTGTAGGAGCTGCACTCATCCATGCAAGTGGGGAGTATTCCATCACATTCCTGACTTGTGCCTTGTAGATGGTGGACAGGCTTTGGGGAGTCAGGAGGCGAGTTACTCCTCACATGATTCCTAGCCTCTGACCTGCTCTTATAGCCACAGTATTTATATGACTAGTCCAGTTCAGTTTCTGGTCAATGGTAACCCCAGGATGTTGATAGTGGGGGATTCAGTGATGGTAATACCATTGAACATCAAGGGCTGATGGTTGGATTCTCTCATGTTGGAGATGGTCATTGCTTCACACTTGTGTGGCGCGAATGTTACTTGCCACTTGTCAGCTCAAGCCTGGAGATTGTCCAGGTCTTGCTGCATTTGGACATGGACTGCGTCAGTATCTGAGGAGTCACGAATGGTGCTGAACATTGTGCAATCATCAGCGAACATCCCCACTTCTGACCATATGATGGAAGGAAGGTCATTGATGAAGCAGCTGAAGATGGCCGGGCCTAGGACACTATCCTGAGGAACTCCTGCAGTGATGTCCTGGAGCTGAGATGACTGACCTCCAACAACCACCTTCCTTTCTGCTAGGTATGACTCCAACCAGCGGAGAGTTTTCCCCCTGATTCCCATTAACCCCAGTTTTGCTAGCGCTCCTTAATGCCACACTCAGTCAAATGCTACCTTGATGTCAAGGGCAGTCAATCTCACCTCACCTCAGGAGTTCAGCTCTTTTGTTCATGTTTGAACCAAGGCTGTAATGAGGTCAGAAGCTGAGTGGCCCTGGCATAACCCAAACTGGGCATCAGTGAACAGGTTATTGCTAAGCAAGTGCCACTTGATAGCACTTTTGATGACCCCTTCCATTACTTTACTGATGACCGAGAGTAGACTGATGGGGAGGTAATTGGCCGGGTTGGATTTGTCCTGCTTTATGTGTATAGGACATACCTGGGCAATTTTTCATTGTAGCTGTACTGAAACAACTTGGCGAGGGTTGTGGCAAGTTCAGGAGCACAAGTCTTCAGTACTATTGCCGGAATATTGTCAGGGCCATAGCCTTTGCAGTTTCCAGTGCCTTCAGCCGTTTCTTGATGTCACATGGAGTGAATCGAATTGGCTGAAGACTGGCATCTGTGATGCTGGGGACCTCTGGAGGAGGCTGAGATGGATCATCCACTCGGCACTTCTGGCTGAAGATTGTTGCGAATGCTTCAGCCTTATCTTTTGCACTGCTCTGTTGGGCTCCTCCATCATTGCGGATGGGGATATTTGTGGAGCCTCCTCCTCCAGTGAGTTGTTTAATTGTCCACCACCATTTACGACTGGATGTGGCAGGACTGCAGAGCTTAGATCTGATCCATTGGTTGTGGGATCGCTTAGCTCTGTCTATCACTTGCTGCTTATGCTGTTTGGCACGCAAGTAGTCCTGTTTTATAGCTTCACCAGGTTGACACCTCGTTTTTAGGTATGCCTGGTGCTGCTCCTGGCATGCCCTCCTGCTCTCTTTATTGAACCAGGGTTGATCCCCTGGCTTGATGGTAATGGCAGAGTGGGGGGTATGCCGGGCCATGAGGTTACAGATTGTGTTCGAGTACAATTCTGCTGCTGCTGATGGCCCACAGCACCTCATGGATGCCCAGTCATGATTTGCTAGATCTGTTTGAAATGTATCCCATTTAGCATGGTGGTAGTGCCACATAACACGATGGAGGGTATCCTCAATGTGAAGGCAGGACTTTGTCTCCACAATGACCGTGTGGTGGTCACTCCTACCGATACTGTCATGGACAGATGCATCTGAGGCAGGCAGGTTAGTGAGGATAAGGTCAAGTATGTTTTTCCCTCTTGTTGGTTCCCTCAGCATCTGCCTCAGACCCATTCTCGCAGCTATGTCCTTTAGGACATGTCTAGCTCGGTCAGTATCAGTGCTACCGAGCCACTCTTGGTGATGGACATTGAAGTCCCCCACCCAGAGTACATTCTGTGCCCTTGCCACCCTTAGTGCTTCCTCCAAGTGATGTTCAACATGGAGGAGCACTGATTCATCAGCTGAGGGAGGGCAGTACCTGGTAATTAGCAGGAGGTTTCCTTGCCGATGTTTGACCTGATGCCATGAAACTTCACGGGGTCCGGAGTCGATGTTAAGGACTCCCAGGGCAACTCCCTCCCATCTGTATAGCACTGTGCCGCCACCTCTGCTGGGTCTGTCCTGCCGGTGGGACATTATCTGTAAGGTATGATTCCATGAGGATGACTAGTCTGTGAGACAGCTCTCCCAATTTTGGCACTAGTCCCCAGATGTTAGTAAGGAGGACTTCGCAGGGTCAACAGGGCTGCGACTGCTGTTGTCGTTTCCGGTACCTAGGTCGATGCCGGGTGGTCCGTCCGGTTTCATTCCTTTTTTGTGTCTTTGTAACGGTTTGTTACAACTGAGTGGCTTGCTAGGCCATTTCAGAGGGCATTTAAGAGTCAACCACATTGGTGCGGGTCTGGAGCCACATGTAGGCCAGACCAGGTAAGGACGACAGATTTCCTTCCCTAAAGGACATTAGTTCACCCTGCCTCCTTTTTCCTCCAACCCACTTGGTCAGCTTCGAGCCCTATTTGCCGACTGTGATCATCTTGAGACGCCCCTTAAAAGAATCCAACACAGCACTACCATCTCCTGATGAACAACCAACTCAGTCGTCTACATCTTTAAGTTGCAAGCATCAAAAACATCAAATTCAGCCTGAAGCCAGCTGAGACACCAAACTACAGACTGTATACGCTTTTATTTTTTTCTTTTACGGACTCTAATTTGGCCAATTTGTCCTTCCCCACTTTCTAATCTGTATTTGTGTGTGTGTGAACCTTGAGAGTGTGTGTGTTTGCAAAAGTTGGTGCATATTTTATTATTTTATTTAGATTGGTTTAAGTATAATAAAGCTAACCTCTTTCTTTGTTAAACTCAAGAAAACCTGTCCTATTGGTTCTTTCATGATCACAGCGCATAAACAGTTAAGTACTCACTGAACTGGCAAATATATTCTTTTCAAAATAAAAACCTATTACGGTCAAACAAGGATAGGGTAAAGAGGGAAGCCATTCGGCCCTTCCTCACCTGGTCGTAACACCATATTTTGAAAAATGAAGTCCTAAGTGCAGCAAATTTCTATAATTTGACAACTTCTTGGCCACATCTGTGGCTGAAGAACAAATGTAAACTGTTATCACCTGTGGAAATGTAGCAAGAATAGGCTGCATTAAAATTTTGAAATTTGCTTTACATTTATCTATTTCCCTTGGGATTTTAGGCTTCAGATAAATGTGTTCTTAGTTTTATAGCATTGGCAGCCCACCTGTACTTCTAGTGATAGTGTTGGGCTTTCATCTTAAAAAAGCCTGGGGTTGAGCATCATGTTCTGCTTAAATTAGACCACTTGGAGTGGGTGAGTTTTATCAATTCTTAGCTGTATTGCCACTTAAAGGATATTCTTCAAATTCCACTTCAAAAAAAATTACTTTTAATAGAGTGACCAACAAAAACTAATACATTCTTGGCCAGTCACTCACGCTTTCCCCTCTGTAAACTTGGAGTTATCCAAAATTCCGCTACCCCAACTCGAACAAAGAGCAGGATTTTCCCAAAGGGGTGGGAACTGAGGTGGATGGGCATGTCATTTCCCAACACTGCCCTCCTCATGTCATTCTGATGGTCGACAATCTTTGTGATGGTATGGAGGAGGAAATGAAACCTGGAAACCCTCCCAATTCTGAGCAATAATCAATTAAGCCTGTTAATGAGCTTGTTGCCAACTTAAGGGCTAGCTTTCAATTTTTGAGGGAAGGCACGGGATCCAAGTGGGATCTGGAGAAGGTCAAGGAGGAGGAGGCGGCAACGAAGTGGGGGGGGGGGGGGGGGGGGAACTCATTGCCACATCATTCAATGAGATGGGCTCATAAAAGGGTGCAGAGCTGAGATGGGCACTGATCCATTGGCACACAGTTGCTGTTGGGTGATTAGAGTTAACAGAGCAAGTCATTTGTGCGCACTCCATCAGTTAAGGGGGTTGTGACCCTCCAAGGATCATTGGGCCTTAAGAGGGGGCACAATAAGTACTCTGAGTGCAGCTGACTGCAAGCAAGGTAACATCCGGATATAGTTTTAAAGGTACCCTGAGATAGGGACAAGAAGCAATGAGGATCAATGCCCACAGGAGCAGATGCAGAGCCCTAGGCATGAGGAGGGAAGAGGAGAGGAACATGGGGCTGGAAGACAATGACGGTCATGCCCTTGACATTGAGTATACTGTTGAGAAAGCTACCTGGAAATGTCGGAGAATTAGTGCCCCAGGCAACTGTGCCTATCTAGGCAGATGATACTGTGATTTGTGCCCTTGTTGAACACCTTGCTGTGGAAGACCCCCACAGCACTGCTCACCATGCCCTACCAGTAGCCATTAAAGTCACTGTGGCCTTGAACTTCTTTATCTCTGACTCATTTCAAAGATCAGCTGCAGAGTTGGTGGTGTCTCTCAAGTGACAGCATGCCACTGCATCCCACAGGTCGCTGTTGCCTATTTGTGAAAACAAGGCAGTACCTACAATTTCAAATAGATAGGACCTCGCAGTTACAAAAAACAGTGGGATTGTTGTATCGCTTTAATCCCCCTGGTGCAGGGCATCATCAATTGCACCCATGTGGCCATCAGGGGCACCAAGTGAGCAGCCAACTTTTCCCTTCCTCTCTTCTTTATTTACATGTTATCCGTTGACAACATTAACAACAACAACTTGCATTTACTAAGCATCTTTAATGCAGTAAAACATTCCAAGACATTGCACTGTAATATTATCAAACAAAACTTGACACTGAGCCATATAAGAAGACATTAGGACACATCAGGAGCATCTGAAAAGAGGAGAGAGAAGTAGAGAGGCCAAGAGGCTTAGGGAGAAAATTCCAGAGCTGAAGAATTAGGCAGCTGCTGGCATGATCACCAGTGGTGGAGCAATTAAAATCAGGAATGTGCAAGAAACCAGAATTTCAGGAGCACAGAGGTTTCAGAGGGTTGTAGAACTGGCGGAGATCACAGAGATAAGGAGTAGATGAGGCCAGTGAGGGATTTGAAGTCAAGGGTGTGAATTTCATAATTGAGGCATTGCTGGACAGAGGAGTAGGTTCCACATGTATGTTGATGACATCCGGCACTGCCTCTCCACCACCTTTGTTCCTCTCTGCCTGCCCTTCAAAACCCGGCCCCACCCACCTCTCGCCACCTTCCTAGGCTAGGTTTTCCGATGCCTCCCTGCTCTAAAAACCCAGAACTTACCTCTCTCCAGTCACCATGATCTTCTTCCTGGGGCCTCCTTGCAGTCCAAGCAGTCCCACTGCTGAGCTGTGCGCTGCTGGGACTGCAAGAGCTGCCAGCCAATAAGATTGATCAGCAACTCTCGAGGGTGGTTAGCCCACCGACTTCCCTTCCTGGGGGGCAAGCAGTCCATCCCTCCCCGCACCATGACCATTGAGTAAAAATCTCTGTAAACACAGGCTCAATTCATCCAATCTATTAGCTAGTATATGATTTGCATGAGTTATATCATTGGAGTGACCAAGGACAGCAAATGGACATTTGTTTTACGCTGCACACAAACTTGTCCCTGCTGACTAATTCTTTAAGCAGCACAGATATCATGTTAAATTTGTAATGAGCCTACCTGTTCATACAATGGTTGGAGGCCAGGTGAGTAACTATGATATAAAGTAATGAAATTGAGAAAAAATATCACCAACTGAAAGAAATGATTTTGATTAAAAGTTGGTATAAAGTACAATAAAGGTTCTAGCATAATAAAAATACATTTTTTGCATGACTAAACTTAATGTTTTTACTTGGAGACATGAGCCTGGCAAAAGTTGAGGCTTCCAAGGAGCCACCACCGTGCCAGCTGAGAGGAGTTATCAGCTACATCTATGACTGTAAATTTCACTGTGACACAGTAGTATAGAGAGTGTCCTAGCATGTAATGGCACATGTACAGTTCAACTGCAAGGAATTCAATCCACAGTATTTATGTTTTTTCCCCAAAAAATTTGAAAATTTGAAACTGAATGGTAAAATTTAGAACCTTTGAGAAAACACTGCACTAGAAAACTCTCATCAGGGCCTCAGAGAGTCTGTTTCAATCAAAGAAACCAAGGGCCTGGTTTCCCATCAGGGGTCAGGAAACAGACATCAGGATTGTTTCCAGGTCCCAATATCACCTCGGGGGTGGGGCCGGGAAAGTAGGATAGTCACAGGCTCCATTTGCCACGGGAGTGGCATGTTAATTGGCTGGAAGGCAGGTTGGTAAGCTGATCAGTGGCCAAGGGGACAGAATCAGTGGTGGGACTGAGTAAATGCAGGCCTGATTTAAACAGGCCATTACTGTGGGTCCTGTTTTGCTGATTCAATTACAGTAACACACATGGAGCAGCAAAGGCAGAGGGCTGGAACCCAGGGCTGAGAAGACCCCCACTTCACTTATGCAGACTTGGAGATCCACCTCGAGGTAGTGAGGATGAGCAGGCAAGTCTTCATTCCAAAGGGTGGTAGGAAAAGTCCTCTGTCCCAAACCAAGCAGGCAATGGTAGAGGTGGCTGAAAATGTGAGCAAACGGAATGTGATCAGGAGGAACTAGGTGCAGTGTAAGTACAATGTCAGACTCTCAAAACAGGCCTCTGGGTATTCAACATCCAGTAGACACACCAGCTGATGAGCCTGAGGGCACAGGTTGTTCTTGAAGCTGAGAAGATTGTGTGACCAGGGTATTTGCTGACCCCTTAGGCAAGGCTCAGAGCCTTGGGCAGAATTTTCCCAATGGCGTGTGGTGGCGAGCCCCGCATGCACGCCATTGCGATATTTCGTTGGGCGGGCGTGCGATGCCCTCCAATACGCGCCCGCCATTAATTAACGGGCCACTTAAGGCACTTGAGGTGCCAATCGACCACGATTTTTCGGTGCCTGTGCAATCTTCGGGTAGGACACATTTGTATAAACTTCATCCACGGGCGGGATAAGAGGGCTCAGTGGGGTTGCGAGTGTGCTCTGTCAAATATTGATGTTTCAAAGTTACTGATACTTGCCTGTGTGATCTGCAATACTTCAAAACGCATACCAGCTGCTTGGTCTGGGCTCACAACCTTTAGGTCAGCACTCTGCAATGAGGAATCTTTTTTGGGCCTGCAGATTTCAGGTAGCCTTCCCTTAGCCTGGGAATGGGAGCTGAACTCTCCACTGGAGGCACCTCCTCTGAGGACGAAGGGAGGGGTAGAAGGGGGAGGAGGCCAGGAGTGCACATTCAGCCTCCAGGGGAGCCACCTTTGGGAGATCAGGCGCAGGCACAAGAGGTAGTCTGAGGTGGAAGGGGCAGCAGAAGACGCCACTATCCTGCTGCCAGGGTATACAGGCAGCAAAGCAGCTACCTCAATATGTCTGAGGTGCAGTGCCAAAGGAGGCTCTGTCTCTCAAAGGAGACAGTCAACTATATCTGTCAGATGATTGGGCCTGAGATCTCCCCTAACTGTGTGGGTGGACACCCCATGCCAGTGGTTCTAAAGGTCACAGCTGCCCTCAACTTCTTTGCCTCTGGCTCCTTCCAGGGCTTGGTGGGTAATCTTTGTGGTGTCTCCCAATCAGCTGTCCACACTTGTATCAAGCAGGTTACAGACGCTCTGTTCAGGCGTGTATTGATCTTCATCCTCTACCATTGGGACCAGGCAAGCCAGACACAGCGAGCCAGAGGCTCCATGGCGATTGCTGGCTTCCCCCGCGTCCAGGGTGCTATAGACTGCACACACGTGACCATCAAGGCGCCAGCAGATGAGCCCGGTGCCTTCGTCAACAGGGAGGGCTTCCATTCCATGAACATGCAGATAGTGTGTGATCACAGGATGCTGATTCTACAAGTCTGTGCAAGGTACCCAGGCAGCTCCCACGATGCCTACATCCTCAGCCACTCCCAGGTGCCGAGGCTCTTCAGTGCTCCAGCCTGGCTTGATGGATGGCTGCTGGGTGACAAGGGCTATCCCCTCAGAAGGTGGCTCATGACGCCTCTCCGTCATCCAAAAACAGAAGCTGAGCAGTGATACAATAGGAGCCACCCCTCCACAAGGGCTGTGGTGGAGAGAGCCATTGGTATTCTCAAGATGCGCTTCTGATGCCTGGACCGCTCAGGGGGCGCACTCCAGTACCCCCCAGATCGTGTGTCGGTGATAGTGATTGCATGCTGCGCTCTTCACAATCTTGCGCTTGAAAGAGGGGACGCTGTGGACGACGAAGACATAGACGCATTGGCTGCGGATGCACATGATGAGTCCAGCAGTGAGTCCGAGGATGAGCACACACAGGGAAATGCTGAAGGCGCTGACCCGGGCATACTCCAGGGAGGCAGGGACACCCGGGAGGCTTTAATCCAACGAACTTTCAGCTAGCGCACCACATATGGACCTCCAGGACAAGCCCAGGCTGTATGGTCCATATTTGAGACCTAAGTGCAAAATCTGCCTGGTTAGGAACATTAACTAAGATCCTTGTTAATAAAGCTAAATGTCCCACAAAGCACTCATTACATTATTGGAAACCATCCACCTGCAGAACAAAAGAGGCAACCTCAGCCATGGTGACATGTCTGAATTTAATATTGCAACCAAAGAAACTTAATGAAACAAAATGAGAAAGGTGTTAAAAATCACACCAGCTCATAAAGACCTCATTGCGGGCCAACACAAAAGCACCAGTGGTAAACCTGTGTGTGCCTAAGGTGCCTTATGTTTACATTTTCAGGTGCTACATCTTGGTGCTGACCCCTCGCTGGGAGTAGCATCTGAGACAGCCTGCTCACTCTGCTGTCCTGTTGGCCTGGATGACCTTGGCGATCATCCTCTGGTCCATGGAGCCTGTGCTGGCCCTGCCTGGGAGGGAGCTGCCAATTCCACAGCTAGCATCTCCCCAGTCGTCACAGCCTCACTGGATGCAACGGTCACTGGCAGAGGGGCGGAGGAGCTGCCGCCCTCATCCGGAGCGCCCTGAGAGGAACCCGCAGTGACGAAAGGCAGCTGCTGCGCTGACGTGAGGTCGATTTGGACCTCCCTGCTCACCGTGGATGGATGGGCATCAAGCTGGGAAAATTGGTGCCCAGACCATCTCCCAAACTGGCACTGACCAGCTGAGGTCAATGCCGATGTGAGGGCTTGCTGGTCCGAGTGCATCCCCAGGAATCCATGAGAGTCCCCACTCTCTCCGTGGAGGATGCATGGCGCTCAGACATGAGGCTCATTGCTTCAGCGATAGTCCGCGTAGACTCCCCCGCCACGACACCAAGCCAAGCATAGCCTCATGTATCTCCCCCAGATGCTCCCGCACACCTGGTTGCATTTCCTGCGCTTGCTGCATCGCAGTCGACTCCAGAGGCACATCATCAGGCACCAACTGAGAATGTGCCTGGTCCCCTGCAGTCCTCCAACTGCTGGCTCCATGGGCACTCTCTGTCTCTGCCAGCTCCTCCAGCGACTGTGAAGTGCCCTCACCGCTGTGCCCCGGGACAATAGCCGATGTTCTAATTCCCACCGAGGTGCTAGTATCTGCCCTGGTGCCTGCCTGGCAGAGATGGTGTGACGCTGGTGAGACTTCAGGGCCCTCAGGTATGAGAGGGGGCCTCTGCTGCTCCTCCTCCCAGCCCTGCTCCGCTGATGTTGAAAGGAAGAACAAGGACATTGGATCAGTTAACGTGGAGACAATGTCAATGTGTATCCCTGACCCCGGATCATTATGTGCTCATCCTTCCATAAGCAATGGTCAAGCCATGTTGCAAGCTTCAATCACTGAACATTCAGCACTGCCATGGCTGCTGGGAGAACAATGGTGGCCTCACTGCTGGGCATACATACCTGCCCGTGGCACCTCAGCCTCACCGACACCGGTGGACCTGGGCGCATGGCGCCTCTCCAAATCTAGGGCCTCCTGCTCGAAGCAGCTGAGAATCACTAACTGTGTTGGCCTGCCGCCAGTCCACACCCGCTCGGCTGCATTATGTGCATTCTTCTCCTGAAAAGGAGAGAAGAGCATTGATTAGTGCTAATTGTACGTGAACTCTCTTCACGGACGGCCCATCCCAACCACAATGGGACATTGCAGGGCTCTGTGTCTCCTCGCCCCGCTGCTGCCAAAAACACCGCACAAAGATGCTAGGCCTGTCCCCCCCACCCACCCCCACACCACCCCCTCTACCCCCTTGGCCAAATGCTGCTCACATCATATTAGGCACCACACGGTCTAACCTTCCATAGCAAGGAGGCGCAATCATGTGGAGCGCAGAGGACAGCAGATCAATCAGTGCCATGCCAATTTGAAGCTCCCCTCCAAGCATGTCATCACCCTGACTTTGACATGTCCTGGAGTTCCAGCACTGCACCTAGGTGCAGCTCCTCCAGGTTGCCCCCAAAACAATAATGTGGGTCACAGTGTACCACATGCTGCGGGGGCAGAACCAATCTCTTCACCACCCTCTCAGGGTGGCCTCGGCATGGGCAATATCTGCTGGCCCACCCAGCGAAGGACACATGCCGTCAACGGTTCAATGCAGTCACTACACTCAGACTTGGGCGGGGGGTGGGGGGGGGGAACCAGAGGGGAAAGCCTACCTGCTGGGTTAAGTCACCAATGCCAACCTGCTGGATTAAGTCACCAATGCCAACATGGTACTCACCCTTCCTGAGTGCAACAGGTTGTTGAAGCGCTTGCAAAACTGGACCCAGGTGCACTGCACCACGTCGCGGGAGCTCACCACCTCCTCCCAGACACGTGTGGTCATGTTGGGGGGCCTCCTCCTCCCTTCCTGGGGTACCAGGACCTCCCGCCCTGCTGCCACCTCCTCGAGGAGGGCAGCAAGGCAATCATCAGAAAAACGAGGGGTACGGTGCCCCACTGCCCTACCCTCCTGCCTGATCTGCTCACCAGCAGTGCTCTGGGAAGCCCTTCCACTGGCCATGACTCGCAGCCTTCGAAAGGCTGTAGCAACTTTTTACCTCAGCAACCTCAGGAGCCGCGATTCATGCTGGGCGGGGCTTAATTGGCCCGCCCGCACAAAATGGCGGCGCAGACACAAACGCGGGCAGTGATCAGGTCTACGCCCGCTCCAGCTCCGCCCCCCCCGCCAGCCAGAAAATTCAGCCTATAGTGTTGCTGAGGACCTGCCAGCACTGATACATGTGGCTTCTTCTGTTTATGAGTCACTGATATTCACCATAGAGGACAGCAGTACCTTTTCTCTCTCTATTTTGTCCTTGCAGGACAGAAGGGCACACTGATTACTACGTACTGCCCCTCTGCTCCTTAGCTGTTGAATCAGTACCCCTCCATGTTGAATACCACTTGGAGGAAGCACTGAGGGTGGCAAAGGTGCAGAATGTACTGTGGATGGGGGACTTCAATGTCCATCGCCAAGGGTGGCTTGGTAGCACCACTACAGACCGAGCTGGCCCAGTCCTAAAGGGCATAACTGCTAGACTGGGTCTGCGGCAGGTGGTGAGGGAACCGACAAGGGGGAAAAACATACTGACCTCATCCTCACCAACCTGTATGTCACAGATGCGTCACTCCATGACAGTATTGGTAGGAGTGAATACTGCACAGTCCTTGTGGAGACGAAATCCTGTCATCACATTGAGTATACCCTCCATTGTGTTGTGTGGCAGGACCTCTGTGCTAAATGAGATAGATTTTGAATATATCTAACAACTCAAAACTGGGCAACCATGAGGCGCTGTGGGCTATCAGCAGCAGCAGAATTGTATACAACCACAATCTGTGACCTCATGGCCTGACAAATCCCCCACCCTACCATTACCACCATGCCAGGGGATCAATCCTGGTTCAATGAAGAGTGCAGGAGGGCATGCCAGGAGTAGCACCTACTCTGCCAGGAGGCATACCTAAAAATGTCAACCTGGTGAAGCTACAACACAGGACTAGTACTTGCCTGCCAAACAGCATAAGAAGCCAGCGACAGACAGAGCTAAGCGATTCCTAATCCAATGGATCAAATCTAAGCTCTGAAGTCCTGCCACATCCAGTCGTAGACGGTGGTGGGCAATTAAACAACTCACTGGAGAAGGAGGCTCCACAAATATCCCCATTCTCAATGATGGAGCAGCCCAGCACATCAGTGCAAAACATAAGGCTAAAGCATTTGCAACAATCTTCAGCCAGAGGTTCTGAGGGTATGATCCATCTCAGCCTCCTCCAGAGGCCCCCAGCATCACAGATGCCAGTCTTCAGCCAATTTGATTCACTCCATGTAATATCAAGAAACAGCTGAAGGCACTGGATACTGCAAAGGCTATGGACCCTGACAATATTCCAGCAATAGTGCTGAAGACTTCTGCTCCAGAAGTTGCTTGTGGCCCTAGCCAAGCTGTTCCAGTACAGCTACAACACTGGCATCTACCCGGCTATGTGGCAAATTGTCCAGGTATGTCCTGTACACCAAAAGCAGGACAAATCCAACCCAGCCATTTACTGCCCTATCAGTCTACTCTCTGTCATCGGTAAAGTGATGGAAGGGGTCATCAACAGTGCTATCAAGTTGCACTTGCTTAGCAATAACCTGCTCACTGATGCCCAGTTTGGGTTCCGCCAGGGCCACTCAGCTCCTGACCTCATTACAGCCTCGGTTCAGACATGGACAAAAGAGCTGAACTCCTGAGGTGAGGTGAGAGTGACTGCCCTTGACATCAAGGCTGCATTGGACCGAGTGTGGCATGAAGGAGTCCTTGCAAAATTGGAGTTAATGGGAATCAGGGGGAAAACTCTCCGCTGGTTGGAGTCATACCTAGCACAAAGGAACATGGTTGTGGTTGTTCGGAGGCCAATCATCCTAGTTCCAGGACATCACTGCAGGAGTTCTTCAGGGTAGTGTCCTCAGCCCAACCATCTTCAACTGCTTCATAAATGACTTTCTTTCCATCACAAGGTCAGAAGTGGGGATAAGAAATAAAAACAGAAAATGCTGGAAAAACTCAGCAGGTCTGACAGCATCTTTGGAGATAGAAGATGCTGTCAGACCTGCTGCGTTTTTCCAGCATTTTCTATTTTTATTTCATATTTCCAGAATCTGTAGTATTTGGCTTTTATCAGAAATGGGAATGTTTGCTGATGATTGCACAATGTTCAACACCACTCGCGACTCCTCAGATACTGAAGCAATCCATGTCCAAATACAGCAAGACCTGGACAATATCCAGGCTTGTGCTGACAAATGGCAAGTAGAGAGAATCTAAGCATCACCCCTTGACATTCAAAGGCATTACCATCGCTGAAACCCCACTATCAATATCCTGGGGCTTATCATTGGCCAGAAACTGAACTGAACTAGCCATATAAATACTGTGATTACAAGAGCGGGTCAGATTCTAGGAATCCAGCAACGAATAACTCACCTCCTGACTCTCCAAAGCCTGTCCGACCATCTACAAGACACAAGTCATGAGTGTGATTGAAGTCTCTCCACTTGCCTAGATAAGTGCAGCTCCAACAACACTCAAGAAGCTTGACAGCACCCAGGACAAAGCAGCCCGCTTGATTGGCACCCCATCCACAAACATTCACTCCCTCCACCACTGACGCACAGTGGCAACAGTGTGTACCATCTATACGATGCACTGCAGGAACTCACCAAGGCTCCTCAGACAGCACCTTCCATATCCACGACCATCTAGAAGGACAAGGGCAGCAGACACATAGGAAAACCACCACCTGGAAGTCCTCCTCCAAGCCACTCACCATTCTGACTGGAAATATATTGCCGCTCCTCCACTGTTGTCAGGTCAAAATCCTGGAACTCTCTCCCTAACAGTACTGTGTGTGTACCTACCATAAGACCATAATACGTAGGAGCAGAAGTAGGCCATTCGGCACATCGAGTCTGCTCCGCCATTCAATGAGATCATGGCTGATCTGATAACCCTTAACTCCACTTTCCTGTCTTTTCCCCATAACCCTTGATTCCCTTACTGATTAAAAATCAGTCTATCTCAGCCTTGAATATACTTAATGACCCAGCCTCTACAGCGCTCTGCGGTAAAGAATTCCACAGATTGACTCTGAGAGAAGAAATTCCTCCTCGTCTCTGTCTAAAATGGGCGCCCCCTCACTCTGAGATTATGCCCTCTGGTCCTAGACTCTCCCACAAGGGGAAACAACCTCTCAGCATCTCCCTGTCAAGCCCCATAAGAATCTTATATGTTTTAATAAGGTCACCACTCATTCTTCTAAATTCCAATGAGTACAGGCCCAACCTACTCAACCTTTCCTCCTAAAAAAAAAATCCCTCTGTCCCCGGAATCAACCTAGTGAACCTTCTCTTGACTGCCTCCAATGACAGCATATCTTTCCTTAGATAAGGGGACCAAAATTGTTCACAGTATTCTAGGTGTGGTCTAACTAGTGCCTTGTATAGTTTTAGCAAGACTTCCCTATTTTTATACTCCATTCCCTTTGAAGTAAAGGCCAGCATTCCATTTGCCTTCCCTATTGCCTGTTGAACTTGTATGTTAGCTTTTTGGGATTCATGCACAGAGTCCCAAATCCCTCTGTGCTGCAGCCTTTGGCAGTTTTTCTCCATTTAAATAATATTCAGCTCCTCTATTCTTCCTGCCAAAGTGCATAACCTCATATTTTCCCACATTATATTCCACCTGCCAGGTTTTTGCCCACTCACTTAACCTGTCTATATCCCTCTGTAAACTCCTTGTGTCATCCTCACCACTTGCCTTCCCACCTATTTTTGTGTCGTCCACAAACTTGACGATAGTACATTCACTTCCCTCATCCAAGTCATTAATATATATTGTAAATAATTGAAGCCCCAGCACTCATCCCTGTGGCACTCCACTAGTTACAGGTTGCCATCCCGAAAATGCCACCCTTATCCCAATCTCTGTTTTCTATTAGTTAGCTAATCCTCTATACACACTAATATACTAACCCCAACACCATGGGCTCTTAGCTTATTAAATAGCCTGATGTGCGGCACCTTATCGAATGCCTTTTGGGAATCCAACTATATTACATCTACTGGTTCCCCTTTATCTATCCTGCTTGTTACCTCCTCAAAGAATTCTAATAAATTTGTTAGGCATGTTTTCCCCTTCATGAAGCCATGCTGAGTCTGCTTGATTAGATTATGTATTTCTAAATACTCTGCTATTACATCCTTTATAATAGACTCCAATGACAGATGTTAAGCTAACTGGCCAATGGTTACCTGGTTTTTGTCTCCCTCCCTTTTTGAATAACGATGTTACATTGGCCGTTTATATTACTTGCTAGTTTATCCTCAAAGTTTATCTTCTCCCTCTTCATTATTTTTTTGGTAATCTTTTGATGGTTTTTAAAATTTTCCCAATCCTCTGGCTTACCACTAATCGTTGTCACATTGTATGTTTTTTCCTTTCAATTTGATACTGTCCTTAACTTCCTTGGTTAACCATGGTTGGTTTATCCCCTTCCTGGAATCCTTCTTCCTCACTGGGAGATATCTTTGTTGAGTCAAATGGGCAGATAAGTGACAGATGGAATTTAACCCTGAAAAGTGTGAGGAAAGAGTAATTTGACAAGGAAGTATTCAATGAATGGCATGACACTAGGAAGTTCTGAGGAACAAAGGGACCTAGGCGTGTGTCCATAGATCTCTGAAGGCAGAGGGGCATGTTAGTGGCATAGTGAAAAAGGCATATGGGACACTTGCCTTTATAAATCGAGGCATACATTACAAAAGTAGGGAGGTCATGTTGGAGTTGTATAGAACCTTGGTGAGGCCACACTGGAGTACTGTGTGCAGTTCTGGTCGCCACATTATAGGAAGGATGTGATTGCACTGGAGGGGGTGCAGAGGAGATTCACCAGGATGTTGCCTGGGATGAAACATTTAAGTTATGAAGAGAGGTTGGATAGACTTGGATTGTTTTCATTGGAGCAGAGAAGACTGAGGGGCGACCTGATCCAGGTGTACAAGATTATGAGCGACATGGACAAGGTGGATAGGGAGCAGCTGTTCCCCTTAGTTGAAGGGTCAGTCACAAGGGGACATAAGTTCAAGATGAGGGGCCGGAGGTTTATGGGGGATGTGAGGAAAAACATTTTTACCCAGAGGGTGGTGACAGTCTGGAATGCACTGCCTGGGAGGGTGGTGGAGGCGGGTTGCCTCACATCCTTTAAAAAGTACCTGGATGAGCACTTGGCACGTCATAATATTCAAGGCTATGGGCCAAAAGTGCTAGTAAATGGGATTAAGTAGGGAGGTCAGGTGTTTCTCAGGTGTCGGTGTAGACTTGATGGGCCGAAGGGCCCCTTCTGCACTCTGCGATTCTGTGAGTGTCACGAACTATTTTCTTAAACGCGTGCCATTGTTCATCAACTGTCTTTTCTACTAAATTGCTTCCCCAGTCCACTCCAGGCAACTCTGCCCTCATTCCATTGTAATTACCCTTATTTAAGTTTAGCACAGTTGTTTCTGACCTAAGTTTCTCACTCTCAAGCTGAATGCTAAATTCTATCATAATATGGTCACTGTTTCTTAAGGGATCCTTTACTCTGAGATCATTTATTAAACCTGCCTCATTACACATTACCAAATCCAAAATAGCCTGATCCCTGCTTGTATTCACAACATATTGTTCTAAAAAACTATACCGAAAACACTCTATGAATTCTTGCTCACGTCTACCTCTGCCAATTTGATTTTCCCAATCTACATGAAGATGAAAGTCACCATGATTAATGTACTGCCTTTTTTACATGCCCTCATTATCTCCTGATTTATTCTCTGCCCTACAATATAGCTACTGTCAGGGGGCCTATAGATTACTCCCACCAATGTCTTCTTCCCCTTGTTATTTCTTACCTCCACCCAAATAGATTCTACATCTTCTGATCCAAGATCCTTTCTTGCTATCATACTTATTCCATCTCATACTAAAAAAGCTACCCCACCACCCTTTCCTTCCTGCCTGTCCTTTCGAAAAGTCACATACACCTGAATATTTAGTTCCCAGTTTTGATCTCCTTGTAACCACGTCTCCATAATGGCTAAAGATCATACCCATTAACCTCTATTTTTGCCATTAATTCATTTATTTTGTTCCGAATATTACGTGCATTTAAGTAAAGAGCCATTAATTTTGGCTTTTTACCACCCCCACCCCCACCCTTGACCCTATTTGCTGCTGTTTTTTAATGTTTGTACACTCTGGCCCTTCCTGTCATACTCTGGATATCATTACCTAAATAGCTGTCCTGCAAGGCTGCCAGGTCTTTGCTTTGTAAGCCTATGTATCCCCTTTCCAGAACCCTCCCCCCTCTATTTAGTTTAAAGCCCTCTCGACAGTTATTGGTTCCAACACAGTTCAAGTGAAGCCCGTCCCACCGGAACAGCTCCCTTCTACCCCAATACTGGTGCCAGTACACCCCCAGTGCCCCATGAACTTAAACCCATTCCTCCCACACCAATCTCTGAGCCACTCATTTAACTGCTTGACTTTATTTACTCTATGCCAGTTTGCCCATGGCTCAGGTAGCAATCCCGAGATTATTACCTTGGAGGTTCTGCTTTTTAATTTAGCTCCTAACTGTTCAAATGCTTTCAGCAGAAACTCCTTTCTAGTCTCATCAATGTCATTGATACCAACATGGATGACGACAACTGGCTCCCTCCCCTCCCACTTCAAGTTCCTCTCCAGTCCTGAGGAGATGTCCTTAACCCTGACACTGGGCAGAGAACACAGCCTTTGGGACTCACACGCATGGCTGCAAAGAACAGTATCTATCCCCCTAATTATACTGTCCCCTACCATTACTACACTCCCATTTCCTCCCCCACTTGAATGGCTTCCTGTACCACAGTGCCATGGTCAGTTCGTTCATCCTCTCTGCAGTCCCCATTCTTGTCCACACAGCTTGAAAAAACTTGTCACTGTTGGGCGGTTGCAGGGGCCAAGGCTCCTCGATCACTACCCCCTGGGTCCCCAAACCTGCTTCACCTGCAGTCACACCCTCCTGTCCCTGATCACAGACCAAATTTGAATTACCTGATCTGAAGGGTGTGACCGTCTCCTGGAGCAAAGTGTCCAGGTAGCTTCCCCCTCCCTCATGTGGCGGAATGTCTGCAGCTCAGACTCCAGCTCCTTAGCTCGGATCCGATGTTCCTCGAGCTGGTACAGATGTGTTCGCTCTGGATCCTTGGTGCCCAGCAGTCCCCACATGCTGCAGCAGCAACACATCACCAGTCCTGCCACCACTTTCGTATTTTATTCAATTTATTAATTAAATACTCTAGTATCCCCACTCTTTATACTTACTATAATTATTTTTTATACACACCAGTAGCGATCTTATACTTAACAAGCTATCTATAAGAAAGAGAAAAAAAAGACAGAGATCTAAATACAAACTAAAGACCTTACTTTAAAGACTTGAAATACTCACCAATCCTACTCACCAATCAGCTGCTCTCTGCGCTCTTTTCCCTCTCGCACTTTTTAATGGTTTAATTCTTCTTTCACTCTCTCACTGTTAAAGGCCCCGCTCCTCTCACACTCACTCCCTGTAAATGACCATGCTGCTTTTCTCACACTCTCACCCTGTAAATGACCCCGCCGTTTCTCTCACACTGTTTCGCTGTAAATGACCAAGCTGTTTCTCTCACACTCTCTCCCTGTAAATGACCATGCTGTTTCCCTCATTATAAATGGCCCCGCTTCTCTCACACTCTCTCACTGTAAATGACCCCGCTATTTCTCTCACACTGTTTCGCTGTAAATGACCATGCTGTTTCTCTCACACTCTCTCCCTGTAAATGACCATGCTGTTTCTCTCATTGTAAATGGCCCCGCTTCTCTCACACTCTCTCACTGTAAATGACCACGCTGTTTCTCTTGCACTCTCTTGCTATAAATGGTCCTGCTTCTCTCTCACTTTCTCCCTGTAAATGACCACACTATTTCTCTCACTCTCTCTTGCTGTAAATGACCTGGCTGTTTCTCTCTCACTCTCTCGCTGTAAATGATCACAATGTTTCTCTCTCACCTACACCAAATGGACTGCAGTGGCTCAAGAAAGCAGCTCACCACCACGTTCTCAAAGGCAATTAGGGATGGGCAATAAATGCTGGCCTAGCCCACGACACCCATATCCCATGAATGAATGAATTTTTTTAAAATGCCCATGAGGACAGACAAGGCCATGTTCAGCTGGACACAGAAAAGGCCTTGAGAGTCATAATAAAGAAGACTCTTCTTGACCAGGAGCAATGGGTGTTCTCCAACAGAATTCCTTGAATCAGAGCGGGATCACGGGCTAAGAATGGAGGATTCCATTCAACTCATGTGCACCATAATGACTCAAGGTTTTCAATGCATGAGCTCCTTCACTGAGACAGTGGCCAACCTCATGGAAAGCCATATATATGGCAGCACTCGGAGTGCATGCAGGAAGAGCATACTGACATTCACCGAATGCATGTCACACTCTGCAGCATGGACTGGTCGAGTTACTGCTGGCATAGAGACGTTTGAAGGGGGTGCCATTTGTGGCCTAACTGCTGGGCTGCTAACCAAGGGCTAAGGCAGTCACCGAGGAGGATAAGGGTGTTCCCTACTTCATGGGACACCACTGTCTTCATTGGCCTCCTTGGCCCCTCTGACAGAGAGTGCACTGGTGTGGTACGACCCAGTGATGGAAGCTGTCCCTGGCATGATGCCAGTGCAGCAGCAACAGGAGGTGCCCTCACATGCACCTTTGCAATAAGAATGACCATGATGTGCATCTCAACCACAAGCAGAGGCAGTTGAGCAGATTACCTCCACCTTATCCAAGGACACAAGGGGAGCACTGCATAGGAGTGGCTGAGAACAAAAGCTTAGCACATCAGGAAAAGCACTGAGTGGGTCACCGGGGTTTCTTTCAACATCATATAAAAATTGACACGAGGCCAGAAATGTGAGTTTTCCATTCTTTAATGGCAGGAAAAAAGGGATGAAGTGTTGACGGAGAGCAAGAGTCCTTGTAAAATCTCTGGACAGATGTGCATCCTTCACTGGTGGTAACAGTGGATCTATTCTAAGTTGCATTTTCAATAGAAGTGTTCTCACAGGCAGCTAAAAGTGTTCCAGACCATGCCATCCTCCTGGGTTAGAAAGGCTAGGCTGAAATGTGCCTGGGTCTCCTGACAAGACCCTTGAGCCCTACGCTGGGTCTGACCACATCCCGGGGCTCCTCTGTCTACTGCACCTTCCTCCTCCTCCATGTCCTGCTCCTCCTCTTCCTCCAATGAGCTGTGTAGTTCCAGTGCCTCACCCTCCTCTCTGGAGGGCGATGTTATGGAAGATGCAGCAGACCACCATTATGAGTGAGTGTACTGCTGGGCACCACCTGACCAGTACAGGCACCCGAACCGCATTTTCAGAAGCCTGATGTCCTACTCTATGGTGGTCCTTGTGTGCAGTTGGCTTTGGTTGTGGTGTCTCTATGGTTCCATTTCAGGGTTATATAAAGAGGTGAGAAGCCATCTCTTCAAGGGGTAACCATTGTCTCCTTGAATCCATCCATGTAGCCTGGAGGAGTGGAAAGCTAAGCACTGGCAACCTGGACTGCCAGAAGATGGAGTCTTTGCAGCTGACAGGAAAGTGAGCACATACATGGAGGAAGCTCTTGTTGCGGGCATTGACTGATTAAATATTGAGGGAGTGGAAGCCCCTCCTGTTGATGAATCCAACTAGGCACTCACTGGATGCCTTGATGGCTACATGGGTACAATCAATGACGCCCTGCACCTGGGGGTATCCAGCGAAGGAGATGAAATCCACTTTTACCTTTGTGCCTGCGAGGTCCCTTCTCTTTGGAAAAGAATGTAATGCCCAGCTCTTGCAAAAAGAGCATCAATGACCTGTGAGGGTAAAATGTAGTGCAGCCAAGAGTAAGAGGCACCAAGCTTCATAGTTGATCCTTGGAAGGGCCCAGAGAAAGGCCTCAGTGACTTTGACTGCCACCTGCAGGGCAAGTGAGCAATGCTGCGAGTAAATGGTCTTCCAACATAAAGGCACAAATCTCTGTGA
Organism: Cetorhinus maximus; assembly: GCF_964194155.1. Classification (NCBI taxonomy): domain Eukaryota; kingdom Metazoa; phylum Chordata; class Chondrichthyes; order Lamniformes; family Cetorhinidae; genus Cetorhinus; species Cetorhinus maximus. Next base: position 96,818,035 of record NC_135887.1, read on the forward strand.
ATAACTAATGGAAAGTTACAGTCTTCTGCAGTACTGATTGTCCATCATCTCCAGGTAGCTCTTTCTTTGCCGGTATATCCTACAGGGACATGGCCTCATTAACCCTTGCCCCTCTCCCCTTTCCTCCTCATTCTGAGGACTCTGCCCTTCCTGTGGAGGATGTTGCTCCTCATCACCTCTGGACCTAAAATCTAAAACTCTTGCACCCATTGCCAGCTGCTGCCTTCCTTTGCACAGTTGGCCTCCCAAATGTGTTTGGAAGCCCTTATTCCCCCACATAATACCAGGAGGGTGACAACCCCTTGCACCGCCCAAGCATGTCATGACTACACTCCCTGCAATGGAGGGCACACTCGCTAGCACCAATGTGCCAATGCTTGAGCGTCCATCTCAACTGTTCACTCTTTTATGGGGCCCACCGGATTTCTTGAGGTGGCCATGAATGGCTCTCTGCTGTGTTGCTGCCTCCATGCTCTTGATCTGCCCCCAACCCAGAGTACAGCCCTTGCCCACCCCCCACCACCAGAATCTCAAGCTGGCCCAAAATGATCTCTCAATGAGCTCCTTAACAGGTTTATTTCGGCCTTACTTTTGTGAACAGGGCAGGTTCTTGGGCTGGCTTTTCCCCCACTCTGATGAAACTCCCTGGTGGTGGGAATAACAACAGAAAACCAACATGCTGGCCAAGGATGCTATTTTCAGCGCCCACCCACCTCTGTATCTGGCCCTGTGGTAGGACCAAAAAATCAGGCCCCAAGAAGATAAAGGCAGATAGGCAAAGTCAGAGGCATTGAGAATGATTAAAATATCAATGCTTTTGTATTTACTGATTTTTTTTTTCTGTATACACTAAGAATTTAAAAGCAGGTCAATTTTACATAAATATTTAATTGTGCAGCTGTGCAACCTACTTATCTAGCTGCAGTGGATAAGGGAAGCACTAATTACTTACTTTCCAGAAATCAGTCAATAAACACTTGCTTTACATTCTCTAAGCAGAAAATGCATTTCTTTCCATTTTCTCTCATTGGCGATGTGCAACATTTCTTCCTTATCTAACCCACTGTAAAAATAAAATGTATTTGGCACTTGTTGCAAATCATGCCTTCTTATATGCAAACAACAACAAATCAGAACTCTCATATCAGCAGTGAGAAAATCTAATAAAAGAGGAAGCTAACCTAATCAAATTAATGAAAAATCAAAATCCTTTTGCCTGCCATACTGCTTCTGACCAATATCAAAATACTGATGCAAATAAAGATTTCTATTATACATAAATAAATTTCTATTGTACATAAATACATATACAAAGCTTATCCTGACCACGGTGAAAGTAACTTAAATTTCTTACTGGTACTGTCGTATCGCAATCTCCCTTCCCACCTCCGCTATATGTAGCGAGAAATAAGTGAGAAATCTGATTATTAATACTGTTAAACCAAGCATATTTTACCCATTCGTACTGAATGCTTCAGCCATTTTCTTACTGGTATGCTGCACTGGACTGCACCAGCTTATTTTCACCTCTGATCCTGACTCATGCAATTGCCTGTATCCTGTATGAGGCCTACACATTATGCAATCTGGCCCTCAATTTTCTTCCAGCCCTTCTTCTTAGGTTCATCTTTGCTCCTGTTATTTTTTTTCTCCCTAAAGGCCCTCTGAATGGTGCATATGCACATTCTGTATCTCTAATGCTTATCTCTCCATCCCATTCCAACACTTACATTGTCACATGCAGTAGTCTAATCACAGCATACTGGCGGTTTCACATTAATGTCATTTCTCCCTCTCTACACAATTTCCGAATACAGCTACAGACATCATCCAAAAGTACATAGACAAGAACTGACAAATTATACCCAGCACCCTGACTCACTACAATCCTTTTACCTATAAATTTATTCCCAGCACTACCAACTAGCCACATGCTTTTCACTCAGCACCTCCGCACTCTCCTCCACTACAGGATTACATTCACGACTCCTTCCCACTCTATCAATGCACATTTACCAATTTCACATCTTTTTCATTTATCCTCCATACCTATCAGCCCATTCATCCTCCCTTATGATCCTTCCTGCTGCCATTTGTATATATACCAATGCCTCACTCCTCTCTTTGACTCCTTTGATAGTACCCCAAAATGAAACATTCACCAATATAAATTCTATATATAAAATAATATCAATACTACAAACATAGTAACTTACATACTTATATCCTAATTCTATATTATGTATCTTTTTATTTGCCATTTAATCTACTTCACATTCATTTACTTTTATGTAACTAAAAACTGTCCTTTTCTTGTCAAATCTTTACAATTACATAATAAATAGTCGTTTGGTCGTACAGAACTTGAGTATTGCTGGAAAAAAGAGATTTTTTGTCAAAGCTTTTCTTCTTGCACTCATCCTGACAATTTGCAAGAAAATACCAATGTCAGGGGAAACAACATATTTATACTGTATGAGAAGAGAGTGTTGACTGGTTGGCAAATGGACTCTGATTGGTAGAGGTGTTGCCATAGAGAATGTACCAGTGGATGGTGACTGACAGTTAACAGCCAAGCATTGTTTGAAATTTAAACCAGGCACCTTGACTCTGATTGGTCAAGACATTGCCATGAGGAATGAATCAGCGAATGGCTGTCACTTATCTTGTTCAGCTAAAACAAGTGTAACGTGTTTACATGTTCTTTCTGTCTGCAAAGAACTGGGCCCTGTGTATTAACATTAATATAGCTTCCAGTACACATAAATGTACTGACAATCTTAAATTGGTTGTCAGCATAATTCTTAGTACACTGAGGATTATTTAGCAAATGTTGTCCAATTGCAGAATCACATCTAATGTTGGACACTGTGTTTTGAGTTTTCTCTCTTTTATCAGCAAATATATAATACTGTATTTACTTTCTACCCAAGATCCACAAAGCTATAAACACAAAGTTCTCTGATACATGTGAAATTCCACAAGCAGAATCTTGTGGAGGTGACAGGGGTCTTGGCTACTGGCTAGAGAGCTGGCGAGGGCCCCGTGCCGCCTCTTTACAAGAAGGCCCACTGCACCTCGTCAAGCACTTGACAGGCCTTCCCCTGGGATCAAAGACCCTGGGAATGGAAGTCCCGCCTGCTGGTAACTGCCAGTACGACACCCACCTAAGGCTTAACATCTTCGCTGAATCCCAGGCCAGAGATGAGTGATAGTGAGAGGGTGGTCATCGGGTGGGAGTTGAAGAGGCTCAGCAGCGAGGGCAGGATGGTGGCTCTCAGTGCACACCCATCCCCCCCCTACAATTTCACAATACCGTGTCTCTCGATCAGCCATTGAGTGCCATTGAACGCGGGACCTCTGTCGGGAACCTGCAAGCAACTCCGTGGGTTTGCTTGTCGTGCTCCACGAATGCTGAGCCCCACCCACCCCCACCTGCCATTGGGTTAATACCAGCAACAGGGTGAGGCCCTTAACATTGGACTAAGGAACGGGAGTAGGCCATTCAGCCCTTTGAGCCTGCTCCATAGCTGCTCTGGTTGTGGTCTCCACTCCACTCTGCCATCTGCCCCCATGTCCCTTGACCCCCTTGTCTATCAAAAATCTGTCTAACTACACCTTGAATAAATTCAATGAGCCAGCCTCCACTGCTTTCTGGGGAAGAGAAGCCCACAGACGAATGACCGTTTGAGAGAAAAAATTTCTCCTCATCTCCATCTTAAACAGTAGACCTCTTATTCTTAATCTGTGTCCATTGGTTCTAGTCTTTTCCACAAGAGGAAACTTCGTCCAGGTTTTCTACCCTATCAAATCCCCTCAGGATCTTAAATGTTTCAATAAGATAACTTCTCATTCTTCTAAACTCCAATGGGTATAGTGCCAACCTGTTCAACCTTTCTTCACAAGATAAGCCCCTCATCCCAGGAATGAGTCGAGTGAACCTGCAGTAAAGCTTCCCTACTTTTATAATCCATTCCCCTTGCAATAAATGCCAACATTCCATTTGCCTTTCTAATCTACAGCAAGTGATTAGGAAGACACACTAATTTTTTATGATTCATGTACCAGGACACCCAGATCCCTCCGTCCCACTGAGATCTGCAATCTCTCTCCATTTAAACAGTATACTGCTTTTCTGTTCTTCCTGCCAAAATGGACAAGTTCACATGTTCCCATATTATACTCCATCTGCCAATATTTTGCCCACTCACATAACCTGTCTATATCACTTTGCAGACCCTCTATGTCCTCTTGACAACTTATTTTCCTACCTATCTTGGTGTCATCGGCAAATTTAGCTGCCATATATTCAGTCCCTTCAACCAAATCGCTGCTGTAGACTGTAAATAGCTAATGCCACAGCACTCCACTTGCCAACCTGAAAGAGATCCATTTATCCCTACTCTCTACCTCCTAGCTAACCAATCCTTTATTCATGCTAATTTGTTACCCCTACACCATGTAATCTTATCTTGTGTAGTAATCTTATCAAATGCCTTTGGAAATCCAAGTGCACCACATCTACAGGTTCCCCTTTATCAACCTAGCTTGTTACTTCCCCAAAAATCTTTAATAAATTAGTTAAACATGATTTCCCTTTCATAAACCCATGCTGACTCTGCCTGATCAAATTATAAATTTCTAAGTATCCTCCTATAACTTCCTTAATAATGGATTCTAGCAATTTCCCTATGACAGATGTTAGGTTAACTGGCCTCTAGTTTCTTGCATTCTGTTTCCCTCCTTTCTTGATTAAAGGTGTTACATTAGCTTTTTTCCAATACACTGGGACCCTTTCAGAATCTAAGGACAGAATTTTCGGTCCCGTTGGCAGCAGGCATCATGGCGGAAGTGAGCGGATAATATGGCCAAAAATCGGTTTCACGCTGTCGTGAACCCAGTTTGTAATCGTGGGCCGCGTTTCCCACCATCCAATGTCGGGAACTTAATTTTAATACTTTTGCATCTCATTATTGTGCCCTCACGCCAGGATCATCCCCCTACATCAAATTTACCTCCCACGTCAGCATGACTTCAGAACAGTGTGCTTCATGATTGCCTTGAAAAGACGATAATCTTGCGAGCTGAACTTCAAGGGGAACTCGGAAGTGAGTGCACACAACATTGTGCAACACTCACGAGCATTGCCTGTAGGACTTCAAGGAAGAGGTGCTGCGAATTCGGGGTGGGAACACAGGCAAGTTGTTTTTTCCCAGCTGGCTTTCAGTACGATGCTGGGCCAAGGGCGCTGGGTGGCGTATGAAGTGGGGGGGGCAGGCAATGCAGCACAGACTGAAGGAAGTGCAGAAGCACATGCTGGGGGCAGGGTTGTGGGGGAGAGGGGTGAGGGAAGCAGCCACGCACTTGGAAAAGCTTGTCAAAAGTAAGCATTTGCAGCTGAGGCCGTTCCACAGCAGCCCCATTGACACGCTTGGAGTCGGGCCTCTGTAGGACAGCCATGAAGCGCGCGACACACTGGCCATCCAAATGGTGGCCAGCACTCTCTGGCATGCGTGAAGGGGCCTTCAGGCTTAACCACTTTATTGGACGAGGTACTGAATGAAAAAAACAGGGCTGTAATGCAGGAACTGTATAAAATGCTGGTTACGCCACAGCTGGAATTTAGTGTATAGTTCCGAACACCACATTACAGGAAGGACATAATTCCTCTGGAGAGAGTACAGAGGAGATTTACAAAAATGTTGCCAGGGCTTGAAAATTGTAGCCTTGAAGAAAGGTTGGATAGGCTTGGGTTGTTTTCTTTAGAACAGAGGAGGCTGAGGGGTGACCTAATTGAGATGTACAAAATTATGAAGGGCCTAGATAGGGTAGACAGGATAGACCTGTTTCCCCTAGCTGAAGGGTCAATTACCAGGGGGCATAGATTTAAGGTGATTGGTGTGAGGATTAGAGGGGGCACGAGGGAAACCTTTTTCACCCATAGGGTGGTGGGTGTCTAGAATTCACTGCATAAATTGGTGGTTGATGTTGACACGCTCAACTCATTTAAAAGGTAAACAAAAACAAAAATACCTGGAAAAACTCAGCAGGTCTGGCAGCATCTGTGGAGAGGAGCACAGTTAACGTTTCGAGTCCGCATGACTCTTCAACAGAAATAAGGAAAAATAGATGAGGGGTGAAATAAAAGCTGGTTTAAGGTTGGGGGGGGTGGGTGGGGTGGGACAAGAAGAGCCAGATAGAGGGCAAGTGATAGGTGGAGCTAACCAAAAGATGTCACAGCCAAAAGGACAAAGAGGTGTTGAAGGTGGTGATATTATCTAAAGGAATGTGCTAATTAAGGGTAGAAAGCAGGACGAGCAAGGTACAGACAGCCCTAGTGGGGGTGGGGTGGAGTGAAGGAATTGAAAAAGGCTAAAAGGTAGAGATAAAACAATGGATGGAAATACATTTAAAAATAATGGAAATAGGTGGGAAAAGAAAAATCTATATAAATTATTGGAAAAAACAAAGAGGGGGAAAATTGGAAAGGGGGTGGAGATGGAGGAGAGAGGTCATGATCTAAAATTGTTGAACTCAATATTCAGTCCGGAAGGCTGTAAAGTGCCTAGTCGGAAGATGAGGTGCTGTTCCTCCAGTTTGCATTGAGCTTCACTGGAACAATGCAGCAGGCCAAGGACAGACATGTGGGCATGAGAGCAGGGTGGAGTGTTGAAATGGAAGGTCTGGGTAATGCTTGCGGACAGACTGAAGGTGTTCTGCAAAGCGGTCACCCAGTCTGCGTTTGGTCTCTCCAATGTAGAGGAAACCGCATTGGGAGCAACGGATACAGTAGACTAAGTTGAGGGAAGTGCAAGTGAAATGCTGCTTCACTTGAAATGAGTGTTTGGGCCCTTGGACGGTGAGGAGAGGGGAAGTAAAGGGGCAGGTGTTGCATCTTCTGCGGTTGCATGGGAAGGTGCCGTGGGACGGGGTTGAGGTGTAGGGGGTGATGGAGGAGTGGACCGGGGTGTCACGGAGGGAACGATCCCTATGGAATGCCGCCAGGGGGGGGTGAAGGGAAGATGCGTTTGGTGGTGTCATCATGCTGGAGTTGGCGGAAATGGCGGAGGATGATCCTTTGAATGCGGAGGCTGGTGGGGTGATAAGTGAGGACAAGGGGGACCCTATCATGTTTCTGGGAGGAGAAGAAGATGTGAGGGCGGATGCACGGGAGATGGGCCGGCCACGGTTGAGGGCCCTGTCAACCACCGTGGGTGGAAAATCTCGGTTAAGGAAGAAGGAGGACATGTCAGAGGAACTGTTTTTGAAAGTGGCATCATCAGAACAGATGCGACGGAGGCGAAGGAACTGAGAGAATGGGATGGAGTCCTTACAGGAAGCGGGGTGTGAGGAGCTGTAGTCGAGGTAGCTGTGGGAGTCGGTAGGCTTGTAATGGATATTGGTGGACAGTCTATCACCAGAAACTGAGACAGAGAGGTCAAGGAAGGGAAGGGAAGAAGGAGATCGCTGTTCTGATGATGCCACTTTCAAAAACAGTTCCTCTGACATGTCCTCCTTCTTCCTTAACCGAGGTTTTCCACCCACGGTGGTTGACAGGGCCCTCAGCCGTGTCCGGCCCATCCCCCGTGCATCCGCCCTCACACCTTCTTCTCCTCCCAGAAACATGATAGGGTCCCCCTTGTTCTCACTTATCACCCCACCAGCCTCTGCATTCAAAGGATCATCCTCCGCCATTTCCGTCAACTCCAGCATGATGACACCACCAAACGCATCTTCCCTTCACCCCCCCCGGCGGCATTCCATAGGGATCGTTCCCTCCGTGACACCCTGGTCCACTCCTCCATCACCCCCTACACCTCAACCCCCTTCCACGGCACCTTCCCATGCAACCGCAGAAGATGCAACACCTGCCCCTTTATTTCCCCTCTCCTCACCGTCCAAGGGCCCAAACACTCATTTCAAGTGAAGCAGCATTTCACTTGCACTTCCCTCAATTTAGTCTACTGCATTCGTTGCTCCCAATGCGGTTTCCTCTACATTGGAGAGGCCAAATGCAGACTGGGTAACCGCTTTTCAGATCACCTTCGGTCTGTCCGCAAGCATGACCCAGACCTTCCTGTCGCTTGCCATTTCAACACTCCACCCTGCTCTCATGCCCACATGTCCGTCCTTGGCTTGCTGCATTGTTCCAGTGAAGCTCAATGCAAACTGGAGGAACAGCACCTCATCTTCCGATTAGGCACTTTACAGCCTTCCGGACTGAATACTGAGTTCAACAATTTTAGATCATGACCTCTCTCCTCCATCCCCACCCCCTTTCCAATTTTCCCCCTCCTTTTTGTTTTTTCCAATAATTTACATAGATTTTTCTTTTCCCACCTATTTCCATTATTTTTAAATGTATTTCCATCCATTGTTTCATCTCTACCTTTTAGCCTTTTTCGATTCCTTCACCCCACCCCACCCCCACTAGGGCTATCTGTACCTTGCTCGTCCTGCTTTCTACCCTTAATTAGCACATTCCTTTAGATAATATCACCACCTTCAACACCTCTTTGTCCTTTTATCTGTGACATCTTTTGGTTATCTCCACCTATCATTGGCCCTCTATCCAGCTCTTCTTGTCCCACCCCGCCCCCTTAAACCAGCTTATATTTCACCCCTTTTCTATTTTTCCTTAGTTCTGTTGAAGATTCATGCTGACTCGAAACGTTAACTGTGCTCCTCTCCATAGATGCTGCCAGACCTGCTGAGTTTTTCCAGGTATTTTTGTTTTTGTTTTGGATTTCCAGCATCCGCAGTTTTTTGCTTTTATCATTTAAAAGGTACCTGGAGATGCACCTGAAGTGCTGTAATCTGCAAGGCTACTGACCAGGTACTGGAAAGTAGGATTAAAAATGAGCAGCAAGCTTCTTTTTTCTCTTTTTATGGCCGGCACAGTCACGATGGGCTGGACAGCATCTTTCTGCCCCACAATTTTTCTATAGTTCTAACCAAGAGAGGTTCTTAGGACACATATGCTAATCTACGCATCACTCTCTTTGATCCTGCAGGAGGAGACCATCAGGATCATGGAGCCTGGGGATTTAGCGGTATGTATCATGGCTTACAAGGAGCAGAGAAGAAGAAGAGAGCAGTGGAGGGCGCCTGGCTCGACAAAAGGAGGAGCACCTCCCTCAAGATGAAGGGGCGGCAGGGTCTGCTGCTCACTCAGCTGGAGATCCACAGAGAACCATCACTCGTAGGTGCCTCTCTAGACGGCACCTGTCATTCTTGCAGATGACTGAGAACCAGTGCCGCCGAAGACTGCGCATTTCTAGGGAACTGGTAGGTCACATATGCCACTTGTTCCAGGATTTGATGCCACGGGGACCTGGAGGTCATCCACTGCCAGTGGTCATGAAAGGGACCATGGCACTCAATTTTTATGTCAGTAGCTCCTTCTAGGGCTCCACAGGTGACCTGTGCGGGATCTCGCAAGCCTCCACATCTCCTCCAATGATGCAAAATGCATTGTACTGCCAAAAATAAACACATTCTTATTTTCTGAAGAAGTCACATGGACTCCAAACGTTAACTCTGTTTCTCTCTCCACAGATGCTGCCAGACCTGCCGAGTTTTTCCAGCATTTTCTGTTTTGACATCCTTATTTTGTGTTAATTTTCCTGTACTTTTCCAATTCCCTTGGGAAAATATTTTGCAAAAATATTACTAACCCAGCAGATGGCAGGAATAGATCGACTTTTTTCTTTATACAGAAGCAAAATAAATCCTATTTTTATGAAGTGGTACTATCACAAAATTTTTGACTTTATTAAAACAAACTCAGTAATTAAAACTAAACTCAATGTATGTACACATCACTCAATACAACTGTTGATTTAATTATTTTTCCAACATACCAAAAGGTACACCCGCTCCTTTCTATAATACATTAATATTTCAAACTAAAATTTAAACCATAGTCAATGCCCCTACATGTTTTGCAATACATCTAAAACAAATTGATGATAAAAAGTAACTTCCGTCTAACATTTCTAACTGTAGATCATCCACCATGTTTTAAAATCTCAACTTTAAGTTTTCTTCCACTAGAGGGAGTAAGATGCAAAATCAAAACTAAAGCAGTTCAAGAATAATGCACTCTAAGATGCTACCCACAGATGCAGCCAGATGGTGAATAAGTCTTTTCTCCGCTTTCATTCAACAATGCGCTTCTGGACTTCTTAGGCTATTTGAAGTTTACTGTCAATAGGTGGTTATGGGCTGCGTAGTAAAACCCATTATAAATAGGGTTGAAATTGGTAATCACACCTCACATAGGGTTAGCAGCAAAAGGAGATTTTCATTACGTTAGTCTGAGTTGGATTTGAGCGCACCTCTGAGACGCAGCACCAATAACTACTATAATACACTGTAACTTCTCCAGTATGGAAATCTATTGTTCAGAAACTCCAGTTGTCTGGAAATTTTTTGAGCACGCCCAAGCATTTGTTCAATGTTATCAGCAGCATTTTAGTGCAGTATTTTGGGAGCAGAAACATGGAAGATACAGTATTTGAATAAGTATTACTACATTATAATGTTTTATCACTCTTTTTATGTTTCAGGTAAATATTTATATCTATTGTGTTTTCCAGTTCACACACTTGTGGTTAGGCATTTTAACGTTATTCTTTAATTCAGAAAATTTCAAAATCCAGAAATGACTTGGTCCCAAGAATTCCAGACTGGAGTCCCTTATACAAATGTTATACTGTAACACCAATAGCTTACCCACTACTCCATTTATCTCCCCAACTAAATAAAAAGGGGACTATGATATTGACATTATTTAAAACATATCTTATATATGACTAAAGTTTGAATTATGTGCACAGACACTCGGGGTCAGTATGCATGTTCATAAATGTGACCGCCAGAGGTAAAAAAAATGGTACTGTGTTTTTAAAAGTAGGGTTCTTAATGAAAATCTTCTATACCTGAAAATAATAAAGTTTGATATGGAAACTCATATGGAAATTAGAAGTCCTCACACTAAAATGATTAAAGGTGTCTGGGTTTTCAATGCATGTTCGCACAGCTGGTTTGGAAAGAGACGGTTACTTTACTAATAAGCACAGAAATTTTAACTGCAGCAGCATTTGTAAATTCAGAGGACAGGTTTAGTGTTTCAGATGAATATTATATTTGAAACATTAACCTACCATTTCTCTTTACAGATGCTGATTGACCTGCTGTACATTTCTAACATTTTGTGTTTTGGTTTCAGGTGTCTGGCACATGTTAGGCCTTTTTATGTGAATCCACAGGTTTGCATCTACTTGAAAGAGATGTCAAATATAATTAACTTTGTGAAAAAATACAAATTAGAAACAATTTAATTTAAGGCAGTGCCACTTTCTTCAACATTGCAGCCACGAGTGTCTTTATATGGCATTAACAATTTTGCATAACTAATATTATATATAGATGGACTTTTCTCAAGTGAGCCAGTTTGGCGATAAGTCACATTATTTCTGTTGTAGTTTTAATGGCTTATCAAACAGTTGGGTCAGTTTAAGTTCAAAACAAACAAAAATGCCTGATCCCTTAAAGAATTCTGTATGGTAGAGTCCTGGTAAGTCAAATTTAGGTCATTTATTTAAAGAAATTGTATAAATGCAAAATGATATTCATTTCTTAACTCTTAGTAGAGTCATTAAATTGTTACCACCATTAGAATTATCTTTCTGCAACAATGTGCATTTTCCTTACGATATGGAAGAATCATGTGTTTCTCCAAAATATGGAGAAAAATGAGAATACAAAGAAGACAACAAACTAAAACAAACCAGCTCTGAAGAAGAGTCATACGGACCGGAAACGTTAACTCTGTTTCTCTCTCCACAGATATTGCCAGACCTGCTGAGTTTTTCCAGCATTTCCTGTTTTTATTTTAAACTAAAATAAAACTCTTCTAGGTAAAGGATGAAAGGAATCACTTGAGGTGGAATCGTCCCAGATTTGCACTAGTGTGGTAGCGGGCGGGTAAAACAATGTTTTATCCGCTGGAGGCAATGGCAGCTTTTCACACAATATCAAGCCAAACCCGCTGCATTAATTATACATTCCCGGGAACCATGCCATTTCCATGGCGGGCAGGTTCTCATTCGTCCGCCACGCCATCACCTCGCCGCTTCATCACACCGGGCGCCATATTTAAAGTCCAGCCATGTGCACACCATTCAGTGTTTCCAGCCCACAACTGCTGCAAAGAAGACACAGCCCTGAAAGGCAAAAAGAGTGCAGTCCCCAGGTTCAATGAGGCATCCCCATGCGCCTTTTGAACACAGTGGAGGCTCGCTGTGATGTCCTCTAACCCCGCTCTGGCCGCAGGATGGGCAGCAACCAAACTAATCCGGCTTGGGAGGCGGCAGCGATGGTCAGCGCCAATACCCTGCAAAAGAGGACAGCCACCCAGTGTCAAAAAAGATGAATGGTCTCATCTGTTCCACCAAGGTAATTCACTCTTCTCATCACTTTCAACTCACACACTCACAAACCCATCACACATCCACAGGGATCTCATCTCAAGGGACAACACAACTAACTCTCACACATACCCTCACATCTCCTTCAGGCTCATACCCTCTTGAGCTCACGTCCTCATCCTGTCCATGGCTCCAGTCACCACACAAACATTCCACGCAGTGCCATGTGTCCTGCTGACACTCTCCCCATCTGTTTTCATGCAGGAGAAGCCTGTTCACATCAGCAGGAAGAGGTCCCAGACCGGGGGTCGAGTGGCCCACATTAGGCCCCTCACTCACTTTGAGGAGTGTGCCATCGCACTGACTGGTGAGAACATGGACAGTGCCTGTGGTGACGGTGAGGTCAGCATTGAACACCCTCATGAGGATCCTGTACCACATCAGCCCTCTCTCAACGCAAATGTGAGTGCTCTCTCTCCTGCTTTTGACTCTGCTGCCATGCACTAATCATCTCTCCTTTGGTTCACAGGGAGCTCTGCCAAACGAATGACACCCTCAGCCAGCCAGTCCCTCAGCTCAAATCACGTTCTTACCTCCAGCCAAGAGGACACCTCCTCCATTGAAGAGCTGGAAAGAAGTAGTCTGGAAGACTTGTCACAGTGCTTACCCAAACCTCCACCAGCACAAAGACACACACCTTTGTGGGGCCTAGATATAGAGCAGGCTCGGGTTCACAATCTGGTGGTCACCATACAGACACGTGTCCGCAGCAGGAGGAGACAGGTTCAGCTAAGCTCCCTGGCACTTGGAGGACTGCTGGGAAGCAGCAACCGTGAGGTCCGAGTCAGATGACGAACCCCTGGATTTGGCCTTCCAACTCGTCTGGAGAGTCAGAAGGCATGGGAACATCATGCAGGGCTGTTGGAAGCTCTCAACAGAGTGGCTTGCGAGTCAGAGAAGTGCGTCTGCCTGCTCTCTGATGAAGTGGTGCCCACATGTGCGTATATGGACTTCTCCAAGGGGAGGATGGCGGAAGGCATGGAGACCCTGGTCCAGCAGAATACGGAAATGTGAGCAGACCTGCACTCCATCGTTGGAGCCATGGGTGAGTTCCTGCAGTGGCAACATGAGAGGGAAACGGGGCACCTTGACGTCCCTCCTAGTGCTCCTTCCCCTCAAGAAGTCAGGCTGGGACCCCCTGGGCACCCGAAGGGAGGGGGAGCGGCAGCTGGACACCCCTGTGTCATCGACTCAGTCCTCTCCCTCTGAGTCCCCTTTGCCTGTGAGCCCCTCAACCTTGTCCTCTGTCACCGTAGAGAGAGCAGCTGGCTAACGAGTGATTCTGGAGGGAGAAGTGTGTCTGTGTATGTATTTGTGTGTGTGGCAGGGCCTTTGGGGACTTCATGCAAGCACTCTCCCACGCATGTGAATCCTTCACGTATCACACCTCAATGTCCTGAGCATTTTCTATGCAGCCTGCTGAGGTTAACTTTCAGTTGTCTATCTGAGCTGACCTGCATCTCCGCCCATCCACTGATCACACTTTCATGCAGCACCTGATTTCGTCCACTACAACTCTCGTTTCACTTTCAATTTAGACAGCAAGGTGGTGATTCAGATTTTCATTCGCTTCCCTGTCCTTTCCCGTTCCCCAGTCACACATATCCTTTCCCCCATCACTGTCGACCTCCTGGCATCACCTTCCATCTCCCTTACCAGCCTACCAGCCACAACCCTTATCCTTTGGGAATGGCCAAGTGAACGCCCACGTTCCCTTCCTTCCCAAAAATCCCACCCCCATCCACATTCAGCTCCCCGACCTCCTCCTTCGAACCCCAGGGTCCACATCTGCCTCCGAGTCCCCACCAACAACCCTCGCTGTCCCTTCTACCGCTATCGTCGAACCCTCACCCTCCCACCCTACTGCCTCACTCTGCTCTCAGTTATTCTCACCAATCCCTCATAACACACCCACCCTCAGTTCGCTCCCCAGGAGGCAGTCATGGGTTCATCAGAGCCCTCCCTTGTACGTTCACCTGGACATCCCCCCCTCTAGACCCCTTCTCCCCTCCGGACCCCTTACTTCTTCCGCCACCTTTAGTCCTCCCCCCACCCGACTCTTTCCTCTAGCCCTACTTCTTCCTCCAGCCTTACTCCTTCCCCCTTCCTGACTCCTTCAGACACTCTTACTTCTTCCTCCAGCCTTACTTCTTCCTCCAGACTTACTCATTCCCCCTTCTCGACACCTTCCTCCATCCGTACTTCTTCTTCCACCCTTACTCCCTCCCCTCTCCATATTCCTTCCTCCCCCCCACCCCGGACCCCCCCGCCTCTCTGCACTCCTTCCTCATCCTGGGCTCCCTCCCTTCTCCGTACCTCTTCCCACTTCCAAATACCTTCCCTTACACCTTCCACACCCCCCTCTTACACCTACCCCCCCAGTTGCCGTCTTCTCCCCCATTACCCCCTCCTACCCCCATACTCCCTCCCCCACCCCGACACCTTAGTTCCCCCGCCACAACCTCACCCCTGCGACACTTTCGTTCCTCCCCTCCCAACTTTACCCCCCTTGACAGTTCTTCCTCTCCCAATCGATCCTAGACCTTCCTCTCCCACCCCCGGTACATCTTCTTCTCCCAAACACAGCTGGACCTTCCTCTCCACCCCCTCAACCATCATCCATTGTGAGCAGACCCTCAATGGTGACTTTACAACTTCCGTGAGCTGTTTTGCAGCAGAGCCATGTTCATGAGAATCCACCCAGCATGCATGGACATTCCTTCAGTGTGCCGTTACTGTCAGGATCCGGTATCTTCTGCTCCTCTGACATCCGTGATGTGAGCAAGGCCCTGACAGTAAGCCCCGACTTCTCCACATCGAACTTATCAAGACTTGTATTTCACCAGCGTATTTTCCCACCGGTGTGGGCAGACGATTCAGCAGGGGTGTGGAGGGGGGAATGATTCTGGCAGGTTGGCCTTATAATGATATGCAGATGTATTATAATGGGGTACCTCACAGCCGATAGCAGGAAACGCAGCCTGCCATCGACGGGCTGAGTGGACAATCACAAACTGGTTTCATGATGTCGTGAAATCGATTTTCGGCTTTCTCGCCATATCATCCCCTCACGCTGCCGAACACGCCCGAAGCCAGCAGGCACGGAAAATTCCGCCCAAGGCTTCCACTACAGTACCAATAATATTAATATCGCTCTTTGTAAATCCACTGTTTTCACCCGATGCAACTGGTGCATTTGATACACCGCCCCAATCTATACTTATTGTCTCAGTCCTCAATCTTGTTCCATTAGCATGGAACTAAATTGTAACGCCATTTTTGTAATGGCGATTAAAAACTGCAACACAGATTTTCTTGCTAAATATCAACACTCCTGTTTCAGAAATTATAGAATGCTGCACTGTAGAGCAAAATCAAAGTATCTCTTGAATAGATTTCACAAAAATCAGGATCTGAGTTTTCAAAGCTTACATTCTCCTCATCACATCATCTAACTGTCTCTTGAAGGAATCTAACATTTTTGCCTCCACTACACAGTCTAGCAGATCATTCAAAGCATTAGTCATTCTTTGCAAAAAGAATTTTTTCCCAATATCTGTCATAACTTTCCTTTACTTAAGTTTTGACCTATGCCTCCTAGTTCTAGTATCCTGATTTACTTTGCAGTAGCACTCTAGATATACTTTGCCTTTGTTGTCTAATATCTTGTATACTTCAAAGGTCCCTTTTATTTTTCTGATGTTTCTCAATTGCCCCAGGCGTTTATGAAAAAAATGAAGATATTTTTGCCTAGTTTTCATTCAGTGGCTGTTTCTTTAAATCCAGTCACAGTATATAAGGGGGCCAACAGTCTGCATTGAGGAAGGATAGACAAGGAGATTTTCAATGGGAGGTTTGGAATTTGCAATGGAACCTAGATCCTCCAGGTTTCCACCCCACTTCCATTATGTCCCAAGGGCAGGTAGCTGGGGGTAAATGCAAATCCTCTGCTCTATGTCCTGTAAGTGCTTTGGAGCATATGAGGGGTGTTCTCAGATTACTCCAGAATGGGCCCAGTGGAACTCTTGCCAGCTCAGTTACATTGAGGCTTACTAAAGGCCATCCATTCCCACGTTAATTTTGAACCACCTTATGTCAAAGTCCTCAAATTTACATACAGTATTTTTGTTAATCCATGCATATTTGTTAAATACTTCAATTTAGTACTGATTGGCCATATTAACTATTCTCTGCTCATTCTCAGTTTCATCCCCATTTGGCACATTTTAGTATCTCACTGCTTCCATGATTACACTTTTGCTGTTAAGAATTTTACCATGATTTAAGAAGGGAGTGAGGCAAAAGACGGGAAATTACAGCCTGATTAGCCTGACCTTGGTCGTTGGTAAGATTTTAGAGTCCATTATTAAGGATGAGATTTCAGAATACTTGGAAGTGCATGATAAAATAGGGCAAAGTCAGCATGGTTTCATCAAGGGGAGGTCATGCCTGACAAATCTGTTAGAATTCTTTGAGGAGGTAACGAGTAGGTTAGACAAAGGAGAGCCAATGGATGTTATCTACTTGGACTTCCAGAAGGCCTTTGACAAGGTGCCGCACAGGAGGCTGCTCAGTAAGATAAGAGCCCATGGTGTTAGAGGCAAGGTACGAGCATGGATAGAAGATTGGCTGTCTGGCAGGAGGCAGAGAGTGGGGATAAAGGGGTCCTTCTCAGAATGGCGGCCGGTGACTAGTGGAGTTCCGCAGGGGTCAGTGTTGGGACCACAACTTTTCACTTTATACATTAATGATCTAGATGAAGGAACTGAGGGCATCCTGGCTAAGTTTGCAGATGATACAAAGATAGGTGGAGGGACAGGTAGTATTGAGGAGGCGGGGAGGCTGCAGAAGGATTTGGACAGGTTAGGAGAATGGGAAAAGAAGTAGCAGATGGAATACAACGTGGGGAAGTGTGAGGTCATGCACTTTGGTAGGAAGAATAGAGGCATAGACTATTTTCTAAATGGGGAGAGAATTCAGAAATCTGGAGTGCAAAGGGACTTGGGAGTCCTAGTCCAGGATTCTCTTAAGGTTAACTTGCAGGTTGACGCGGTAGTTAGGAAGGCAAATGCAATGTTGGCATTTATTTCGAGAGGACTAGAATATAAAAGCAGGGATGTGCTGCTGAGGCTTTATAAGGCTCTGGTCAGACCACATTTAGAATATTGTGAGCAATTTTGGGCCCCGTATCTCAGGAAGGATGTTCTGGCCCTGGAGAGGGTCCAGAGGAGGTTCACGAGAACGATCCCAGGAATGAAAGGCTTAACATATGAGGAACGTTTGAGGGCTCTGGTCTATACTCGATGGAGTTTAGAAGGATAAGGGGGGATCTGATTGAAACTTACAGAATACTGAAAGACCTGGATAGAGTGGACGTGGGGAAGATGTTTCCATTAGTAGGAGAGACTAGGACCCGAGGGCACAGCCTCAGAGTAAAGGGAAGACCTTTTAGAACAGAGATGAGGAGAAACTTCTTTAGCCAGAGAGTGGTGAATCTATGGAATTCATTGCCACAGAAGGCAGTGGAGGCCAGGTCATTGAGTGTATTTAAGACCGAGATAGATAGGTTCTTGATTGGTAAGGGGATCGAGGATCAAAGGTTACGGGGAGATGGCGGGAGAATGGGGTTGAGAAACTTATCAGCCATGATGGAATGGCGGAGCAGACTCGATGGGCAGAATGGCCTAATTTCTGCTCCTATGTCTTATGGTCTTATGGTGAGCTTCAGACCGAATGCGCTTTATGTAACAAAGACCAATATATCCTCACTTTGGCAGCCACCTCCACTCAACTTCAGCCAAAAAACTGTTGAATTGTTTACATATGTCTTCATCACCTCTAAACATGACTACTCCACTTTGCCATAAATTCCTACCTGTCCAAACCGCTGCCACATATATTGTGCTCAACAAACTGCCACTTCCAGAGAAACTCGGATGCAGGAAATTGCATATCAAATTTGGACTCCTCAATGTACGCTTTGCATCCGCAAAATCTGATGCAATGGGGACCAATTTCTCCCTCATTATGTGCAAAATTCTTTGAAAAAAAAATATGGCAACTTTTATTTTAATAGTGCCTATTACAAAAAAAAGGGATATTTCTTTGTATAAATAAGGAGTGCAGCTCCAACAACATTCAAGAAGCTCGACACCATTGAGGACAAAGCAACCCATTTAATTGGCATCCCATCCAACAACTTGAGTATTCACTCCCTCCACCACTGACCTACAGTGGCAGCAGTGTGTACCATATACAAGCTGCACTGCAGCAAATCACCAAGGTTATTTCGACAGCACCTTCCAAACCCATGCCCTCTATCACCTAGAAGGACATGGGCAGTGGACACATGGGAACACCACCAGCTGTAAGTTCCGTCCACGACACGCACTATCCTGACCTGGAATTATATCGCCGTTCCTTCACTGCTGCTGGGTCAAAATCCTAGAACTCCCTTCCTCACGGTACTGTGTACCTACACCACATGGACTGCAGCAGTTCAAAAAGGCCTCCAGCACCTTCTCAAGGGCAATTAGGGATGACCAATAAATGCTGCCCTTGCCAGTGACACTCACATCCCATGATAGAATAAAAAACATTTCCTGTGATTTCTTTATAATGAAATGTATGAATCTGTGTTTTAAAGAATTCTTATTTAAAAATAAACTTGAGCAACAAATGGACTAAGAAAAGAGAGCTTTTGGTATTACCATAGGACTAATCCTTTTAACTAACAGCAGCACTTTTATCCATATTTTGAAATGTGAAATACATAAAAGGTTAAGTTACATTTTAAAATGGTTACTTTAAAACACATATTCAGTTTTGAATTACTTCTTGGTCTCACCCCTATCTTGGTAACCGCCTCTAATGCTCTGAAAACTCTGCATTCCTCCAACTCTGGCCTCTTGTGCATCCTCCGGTACCTTTACCTCACCTTTGGTGGCCATGCCTTTGGCTGTCAATGCCGTAAGCCTTGGAATTCCCTCCCTAAACCTCTCTGCCTCTTTCTCTCCTTTGAAGACCGTATTAATGTAGTGTGCTCATGTATCACCGTTTTCCGGGAATAGTCTCTGAATCCCAAGACAAATAATGTCCCTGGTTCACAAAACCCATCCTCAAGTACCCTGTCTTTTAATTTCTCATGTTGGAATATGTCTAAAGCATAAATGACGTAGAGCACAGAGTATGTAGTACAAGTTGCCTGCTAAGTTTCTAAATAATAAGAAGAAATGTATGAGAGAGAAATATCTAGTCATTTCTGTTGTCATTATTACTGTTAGCTATGACATAGATAATAGAGCACTATTACAGTTCCCATAGTTGTTTCGAGGCTGACTGACATTGAACAGATGCAAGATTTGGGATTTGATGTGCAGTAAAATGAAAATTATGCCACCAACCAGCTTTAACAACCAGCTTCCAAAGGATTTTCCATATTTATGACTAAATGGAAAAATTGCATCTGTATTTAACATTTAATATGTCAATCAGTATTTTTAATTTAGAGTGCAGACGGGACATATATAAAAGAGCATGAAGGTACCCCAAAACATATGCCACTCTTATAGCATGTGCTAGTTCAAGCTGTGTTAGCGATTTTGTTTGCAAAGTTGAATCAACACAGGCTAAGCCATATAGATAGTGGATGTGAAAAGCAGTGAAATATATTATTTATAAACAGTGTTTGAATGTAGGATATTCTTCTGGCGGATGGTGAACAGCCAGAGATCGTGGTACACATTGGTACCTATGACATGGGTAGGAAGGGGGATGCGGTCCTGCGATCAGAATTTAGAGAGCTAGGTAAAACATTAGCAAGCAGGACTTCAAATATAGTAATCTCCCGAGTACTCCCAGTGCCATGTTGCAAGTGAGTACAGAAATAGGAGGATGAGGCAGATGAATGCATGGCTGGAAAGATGGTGCAGGAGGGAGGGCTTTAGATTCCTGGGAATCTGGAACTGGCTTTGAGGAACTTGGCACCTGAACAGAGCTGGGGCTGAGTTCCTTGAGGGGTGTTTTGCTGGTGCTGTTGGGAGGGCTTTAACCTAACTCAGCAGGGATGTGGGAACCGGGAGAGAATATTAGAGAGGAACACCAGGGTATGCAAAATACCAGGAGAGACAGATAGCACTAGTATAGAGAACAGTAAGTTAATAGGTAGAGTTGGAGTAAGGGAGAAAGTAATTAAGTCTAAATCAGGGTTCGTGTATGTACGTGAATGCACAGTATAGTAAATAAGATTGGGGAGTTACAGGTGCAGATTGCCTTGTGGAAGTATGATGTGGCGATAACATGAGGTGTACCAAATAGATCGAGTGTCAGTGAGGAAACATTTGGGAGACGGTGATCATTGTATCTAGGTTTAGGATGACGGTAGAAAAGGACACTAGGTAATCCAGAATAGGAATAGTTAACTGGAAGAGAGCTGACATCAATGGGGTAAGAACAGAGCTGGGCCGGATAGACTGGAACCAAAGGTTGGCAGGAAAAACTGTAGCTGAACAATGGGCTATCTTCAAAGAAGAAATGGTTCGGGCACAGTCAAGGTATATTCCCTCAAAAGGGAAAGGTAGGGCAACCAAATCCAGAACTCCCTGGATGAAAATGGAGATAGGAATTAAGACAAAGGAGAAAAAGTGTGCTTATAATAGATATCAGGTAGAAAATACAATTGAGAACCAAGCTGAATACAGAAGGTTCAGAGGGGAGGTGAAAAAACATAATAGAGAAACGAAGAGAGGTCATGAGAAAAGACTTGCAGCCAACATAAAGGGGGATCCCAAAGTCTTCTATAGGCACATTAATAGTAAAAGGATGGTAAAAGGAGAACTAGGGCCAATTAGGTATCAAAAAGGGGATTTACACATGGAGGCAGGGGACATGGCTGAGGTGTTAAATGAATACTTTGCATCTATCTTTACCTAGGAAGCAGATGCTACCGAGACCACGAAGGCAGAGGAGGAAACTCTGTCAAGAGAAGGGTTCAAAATCGATAAGGAGCAAGTGTTGGATAAACTGTCGGTACTCAAATTTGACAAGGGACTGGGATCGGATGATATGCATCCAAGGATACTGAAGGAGGTGAGAGTGTAAATTGCAGGGGCACTGGCCATAATCTTTCAGTCTTCCCTAGGCTCAGGTAAAGTGCCAGGGGACTGGAGAATTGCAACAATTATGCCCTTGTTCAAAAAAGATTGTAAGGATAGGCCCAGCAATTACAGACCAGTCAGTTCAACTTCAGTGGTGGGGACGTTTCTAGGAACAATTATTCAGGATAGAATTAATAGTCACGTGGAAAATGTGGGTTGATTAAGACAAGCCAGCATGGATTTCTGAAGGGGAAATCATGTTTAACTAACTTGCTTGAGTTTTTTGAAGGGGTAACAGAGAGGGTTCATGACAGTAATGCCGATGTGGTGTACATGGATTTTCAAAAGGCATTCGATACAATGCCACACAACAGACTTGTGAACAAAGTTATAGTGATGGACAGCAGCAATGTGGATACAAAATGGCTGAATAATAAGAAACAGAGAATAATGGTCAATGGATATTTTTCAGGCTGGAGGAAGGTTTGTAGTGGAGTTCCCCAGGGGTCACTATTGGGACCCTTGCTTTTCCTGGTATATATCTAGATCTTGGCACACAGGGGGAAATTTCAAAGTTTGTGAATGATACAAAACTTGGAAGCATTGTAAACTGTGAGATGGACAGTGTAGAACTTCAAAAGGACATGGACAAGTTGATGGAGTGGGCAGATAGGTGGCAGGTGAAGTTCAATACTGAGAAGTGTGAAGTGATGCGTTTTGGTGGGAAGAACATGGAGAGACAATATAAAATAAGGGGTACAATTCTAAAGGCGGTGCAGGAGCAGAGGGACCTGAGTGTACATGTGCATAGGCCATTGAAGGTGGCAGGCAGGTGGAGAGAGCAGTCAATAAAGCATACAGTATCCTGGGCTTTATTAATAGGGGCATAGAGTAGAAGAGCAAGGAGATTATGCTGACCTCAGCTGGTGTAATGTATACAGTTCTGGGCATCACAATATAGGAAGGATGTGAATGCAATGGAGAGTGCAGGAGAGGTTTACAAGAATGGTTCCAGGGATGAAACACTTCAGTTATGAAGATAGGTTGGAAAGGTTGGGACTGTTCTCCCTGGAGAGGAGAAGGCTAAGAGGAGATTTGATAGAGCATTCAAAATCATGAGGGGATAGATAGGTAGAAACTATCCCGCTCATAAAAGGATCCAGAACAAGAGGACGCAGATTTAAAGTGATTTGCAAAAGAAGCAACTGTGATGTGAATAAAACTTCTTCAGTCAGTGAGTGCCTCAAGTATGGAATGCAGTGCCTGGAAGTGTGGTGGAGGCAGGTTCGATCAAGGCATTCAAGAGGGCATTGGATGATTATTTGAATAGAAACAATGTGCAAGAGTATGGGGAAAAAGGAGAATAGCACTAAGTCATAGTGCTCACTTGGAGAGCCGGTGCAGACATGATGGGCTGAATGGCCTCCTTCTGCACCGTAACAATTCTGTCTGGTAAATTTATTTTGAAATTGGTAACACATTTGTCCTATTGTTAAAATATAGGCTGGTGGGGAAAAAATTGCCTTGTTCAGCTGCATACCTTACATTTTAGGCTATGTTGCTGTACTCCTACCCTGTCTGCCCCTGAAATCAGTTTGCAAACTACAATCGCCCCACCTTAAAACCTACCTCTTCGATCAAGCTTCAGATCACTGCTTTATAATCTCCTCCTTTGACTCAACTTCGTATTTTTTCTCTCTGACTACACTCCTATGAAAAGCTTTGGGCCGTTTCTAAAATGACCAACCGATGGATGGAATGGCCAATTGAACAAAGATGCCGGTGCCCGCCGACCCCAAAAGCCCCAATCAGGTGTAGAGCAGAAACCAGATCGATTCCAAAACGCAGCAAGTGCCTCTGCTGGATGACGTCAAATATAAACACAGAAAATGCTGGAAATACTCTGACTCCAGCCCAGTGGCAGCCAATCACTGAGAGGAGACGCCAGCCTTGCTTCTGCCAATCACCGAGCCCAGAGCTCAGACTTCAGCCCAGCGGCATCCAATCACTAAGCCCAGAGCTCACCACCCCCCCCGCCCCCCCAGCCCTTCATCCCACCACTGAGATCAAACTCCAGCCCTGTAGCCAATCATTGAACTCAGACCCTAGCACTACAGCCAATCACTGAGCTCATCCCCCCCCCACAGCCAATCGTTGGGCTCAGAAGCGAGCGGCTCGGAGCGCAGCCGCCCAGAAAAGAGCTGAGCCTGGTAGGACGGAGAGGCGCACTGGTCGGCTGGATTGGACATGGCGGCTACTACCATTGCCACCCAGAGGGGCCCGGTAAGATTCCTCTCTCCGCTTCTCAGTCGGTGGTGGTGGTGAAGGGCGAAGTTCTACGCGGAGGCTGGGCTTTGCTTTCTCCGCGCCCAGTCCCCGGCCTGGTCAGTGAACAGACTGTTCGGATTCGCTGCGGCAGCTCCTGGCATTGGCTGCACCAGTCTCTGTCCCCAGCCGGCTGCCGTTCCGAGGCCCCGGCTCATTTATCCTTAAGTTGGCTCCTTTGTGTGTTTTTTTTAATGTTTATTTTTACAGTTGTTTAACAATTCATCGTGTGAAATGTAAAAGCAGAAGGAGCCTGACGCTGTTTTTTGGCCTGCTAATGTGTTGTAAGATTGCTTAAAGGGCCAAGCAGGAGAATAAACCCTTGGGAAACATTCCTATCAGGATAGGACCATAGTTAGGATGTGTTTCGATGACAGTCATTGGATTCCGGTGCCTGTAAATACAGTTTGCTTCTTTCTTACTCTATCCTCTTGAGCATTTCACATTGCAGTAATATACTTAAAAAAAAATTACAAATGCATCTGTTGTGGGGTTGCCAACTCTGGGTGTATTCCTGGAGGTTTCATCACATGAGTCTTGCCACCAAACACACTGTCCCGTGCTTCTGACGTTGGTTGCCCAATACTGTATATTCATCTTCGCTGTGCACTACCTTCCTAGGCTAGTTGGAAAGTGATCCGATTTTTAATTACCTGATTGGATTATTCTTGACAGTCAGTCTCCAGTATTTTTATAATGAATAAATGAATTCCAGTAAATTAAAAACACTACTTTTTTCTTTTAATGCCCCTGTCGTTTTTCTCTCCGATTTTTTTTTTCAAGTGTCCAAGGTAGTCTTAAATTCCTGGAGATTCTAGGGTAGTCTTAGTGTTGGAAGCATCCTGCAAGAGAATAAGTAGGTTCAACTCTCCCATCTCAGTCACCACCATGTTGATAAAAAGATGGTAAGCTTAAACAGTAAACATTATCATTCTGCCCATTTGTTAAATCGTTCAGTTCAACTAATAGTAGACTTTTTGGAGCAGTTTTCAATTTATGTTGAGAGAATAAAGCAAAGAATATCAGATTTTATTTCCAATTTCAGCTAAGATTTCAACTCCCTGGCTTGAGTTCTGAAATGATAATACAACAGTTGGCACTATGCACTTCCAACACTAAATGGGGGATTCTCCCAAATTGATGTTATGTAGCAGGAAGTTAAAACAAGGATAAAAATATCTGTTTAAAAACTCAGCAGCTATGACAGCATCTGCGGAGAGGAACACAGTTAACGTTTCGAGTCCGTGTGACTCTTCAACAGAACTAAGGAAAAATAGAAAAGAGGTGAAATATAAGCTGGTTTAAGGGGGTGGGGGTGGGACAGCTAGAGCTGCATAGAGGGCCAGTGATAGGTGGAAATAGACAAAAGGACAAAGAGGTGTTGAAGGTGGTGATATTATCTAAGGAATGTGCTAATAGGTGACATTAAGGGTAGAAAGCAGGACGAGCAAGGTACAGATAGCCCTAGTGGGGGTGGAGTGGGGAGAAGGGATACATTTAAAAATAATGGAAATAGGTGGGAAAAGAAAAATCTATATAAATTATTGGGGGGGAAAAAGGGGAGGATCGGAAAGGGGATGGGGTTGGAGGAGAGAGTTCATGATCTAAAATTGTTGAACTCAATATTCAGTACGGAAGGCTGTAAAGTGCCTAGTCGGAAGATGAGGTGCTGTTCCTCCAGTTTGCGTTGAGCTTCACTGGAACAATGCAGCAGGCCAAGGATGGACATGTGGGCATGAGAGCAGGGTGCAGTGTTGAAATGGCAAGCGACAGGGAGGTCTGGGTCATGCTTGCGGACAACAAGGGATTGTTGAAGAGGAACAGGCATTCTTTTTTAAGGTTATGAGTTGGTTTTGTGTGGCCGTTATTGATTAGGTGAGTTTTAGAGCTTGTTTTAATGTTTCTTTGTTAACCATCCACAATTACATGGAAAGAGTCAATCAGGAAGCAAGGAAGAGCGATCATTGATTTGGAAAATTTTGCGGCCTTATTTCTTCACACACACACCTAACCCCCATCCCCCCACCACCCTTTTGTAGTAGTGCACCTACAAATGCTATGCCTCTGCGTCCCAGAAAGAACCCTAACAAAATGTATAAAGTGAGGCATTGGTTATGTCTTGAGTTTCCTTTTCATCTTTGCCTTAACATCTGCCTGGCAACCCCCCAAAGCAGTACTGCTGAGATTGGGAATTCAGTGTGGAATTATAACCTTTTATCCATTCATAAAGCTTCCAAAGCTGTTTTTAAATCTTAATTTAAATGGTAAATGTTTTAATATAAATTTTAAAATAGCACTTTTTTAAAGGGAGATAGTGTATTATGAACCAGAACCGCCACTGGTTCTGTGTATATTGATGGAAATTGTGCTCTTAATTTAAAAACAAACTCACTTGATGTTGAGGTTTTGCCTCAAAATTGACTAGCATAAATTAATGGACAATCCTTTCAAACATTGCCTATACTTTATGCATCAACATACTTCAGCATTGGAATTGCCCTACAGGATGTAAACAAGCCTGGTCTCATACTTGCTTACCAGTGTATCAGGTAAATTGGTGTATTCTAGGTACCAATATAACTGCACAGCTAAAGTCACTACCTAGTTGAAAATGAACCAGTTAATATTGTAATAGAGACTGGCAGATTTGAATTACAGAAAACCTAGGAAAACATGACCACTTTTGTAGATGTTGCCATTCTAGTGATATGGGTTGACATATTCTGGGTAATTACTCTGCAAGGCTGTCAAGTGATGTGATGGATGTGGCTGAGTAATCGGCTAGCATTTAAGCTAATATTACTAGCCTATTGTCAGGTAATAATATTTATGATGCTTTACTGCCAGTTGATGTGGGATATGTAACAGGCAGCTAAATAGAGTGTTTACATATCGCTTTTTCATGGAAGGTCTTCATTGGAGAATTACCACAGGACTTCCTTCGCATTGTACCAACTCAGCAACAGCAGCAAGTGCAACTTGATGCACAGGCTGCTCAACAATTACAGTTTGGAACTGGCGTGGCTACTATGGGTAGACTGAGCATCACTGTGGTACAGGTATGGAATGTTTGTTTTTTACCAATTTTATATACACACAAACCTTGCTTTGGTATAGGAACATAGGACTTAGGAGCAGTAGGCCATTTGGCCTTTTCAGCCTGCTCAGCCATTTGAAAAGATCCTGGCTGATCTGGTTGTGATAACAACTCCACCTTCCTGTCTGGCCCCCATAACCCTCAACTCCCTTACCTATCAAAAATATATATAACTCATGTACGTGCAGATCTAATTTTTTGCTAGCGATAATATTTGCTAATTAAGAACAGCACAATTGGTCAAGTAGCTGCCTATGCTCCTAAGACCTGATGCAGATTGTCTTTCGTGACGGGCTAAATTACCTCAGCCCAATCTTGTACTACCCTTTATTACTGTTAAGTAAATCATAAAAATGGTTTATATTGCCTGTGCTGCCTAAATTTGGAACGCTGCAAGAATTGTAAAAAGGAAAGAGTAGCTAAAGTAAATGCCCCTTAGAGGTTGAGACTGGGGAATTAATAATGATAAATGAGGAAATGGCAGAGACTTTGAATAAATATTTTGTATCTGTCTTCATGGTAGAAGACAAGAAGCAAACCAAGAATAGCAGGAAATCAAAGGGCAAACGGGAGAGGGGAACATAAAAATCACTGTGACTAGAGAAAAACCAATGGGACGAAAGGCTGGCAAGTGAAGACTTGAGAGTTTGGTGAGAGGGGAGTTTGATGAAGGAGGGGGTGGGAAGGAGTTGTTTGTTTCCTCTTTCCATCTTTCTCACCCCAGAGAAACTGGTTCTTGCTCTACTACAGGGAGAGGAGATAGCTGTTGAGTATCTGGTAAATGGGTAAGTTCCATTCTATCCCTAAGGTTTAAAATAGTACAATTTGGTGGTAAAGTTAATAGGATATATAAGAAAGCAACATAAATAAGTGATTAATATCATTAAGTAATTATTTAAAAAACATTAAGGATGGCAGGATGTGATGTATCAAGGTTGCAGCATGTGGGAGCTCCTGGGTAACATTGTGATCCAGGGCAAACACATCTGCAGTAAGTGTTTGTGGCTTGAGGAACTTTGGCTCAGAGTCATTGAGCTGGAGGCTGAGTTGCAAACTCTGCGACACATCAGGGAGGGGGAAAGTTACCTGGATGCTTTATACCAGGAGGCAGTCACACCATTTAGGATACGGTCTTTAGATTTGGTCAATGGACAAGAGGGTGTGACTGCGAGTGAGGCAGATAAGGGGACCCAGAGGGCAGGAGTGTGAGCCTCTGCAATTGTCCAACAGGTTTGAGGTTCCCTCAGCTTGTTTGGATGAGAGTGGGGTTGCAGGGTGGATGAGCAAACTGACCATGGCACTGTGGTACAGGAAGCCATCTAAGCGGGAGGAGCAAAAAGAAATGTAGTGGTAGTAGGGGACAGTATAGTAAGAGGAATTGACATTGTTCTCTGTAGCAAAGAGCGAGAGTCCAGATGGCTTTGTTGCCTGCTCGGTGTCAGGGTTCGGGACATCTGCTCGGGGCTGGAGAGGAACTTGCAGTGAGAGGGGGGAGGATCCAGTGGTTGTGGTCCATGTAGCTACCAACAAGATAGGCAGGATGAGGAATGAGGCTCTGCATAGTATGATGAGGTAGGCACCAAATTAAGAAGCAGAGCCTCAAAGGTAATAATTTCTGGATTATTACCTGAGCCATTAGCAAATTGACATAGGACAAATCAGATTAGAGAAATGAATGCGTGGCTTAAAGACTGGTGTGGGAGAAGTGGGTTCTGGTTCGTGGGGCACTGACACCAGTGTTGGGGAAAGTGGGATCTGTACCACTGAGACAGTCTACACCTGAACCATGGCTGATGTCCTCGTGAGCTGCCTAACTAGGGAAATAGAGAGGCTTTTAAACTGAATAGTGGGGGCAAGGGATCAAATTTGGGAATATGTGGTAACCCAAAGAGTAGAGACAAGGCAAGAGAGAGCGGTATTAATATGCAAAATGATAAACAGACTTGTGACAGAAAGGGACCGAGAGTACAAATCTAAGAGTAATTCAGCAGATAAGGTTAGACACTACTAAAATAATAAAAGGACAAAACTAAAGGCTCTGTATTTAAGTGCAATTAGCATTCGAAACAAAACAGATGAACTGATAGCGCAAATAGAAATAAATAAATATGATCTGATAGCAATTACAGAGACATGGCTACAGGATGACATTGATTGAGGCTTGAATATTGAAGTATATGTGACATTTAGGAAGGACAGGAAGTTAGGAGAAGGTGGAGGGGTGGCTCTATTAATTAATGATGGTATTAGCACATTAGAGGGGAATGACCTAAATTCAGGAAACCTGGATGGAGGAGCGGATTGGATTGAGATGAGGAATGATAAAGGCAAGAAGTCACGTGTGGGAGTGGTGTCCAGGCTCCCTAATTGTAATTACAATCACCAGGGAAGTGGCATTGAGCAAATTGTTGGGGCTCTGGGCTGACAAATCTCCAGGTCCAGATGGATTTCATCCTATGGTCTTGAAAGAAGTGGCTAGTGAAAGAGTTGATGCACTGGTTTTAATTTTCCAAAATTCCCTAGATTCGGGGAAGGTTCCATTAGATTGGAAAATATAACTCCTTTATTCAAAAAGGGAGGGAGACAGTAAGCCAGTTAACCTAACATCTGTCATAGGAAAAATGTTAGAAGCTATTATTAAAGATGTTCTAGCAGGGCACTAAGAAAAATTCAAGGCAATAAGGCAGAGTCAACATGGCTTTGTAAAAGGGAAATCATGTTTAACTAATTTATTGGAGTTCTTTGAAGGAGCCACATGTGCTGTGGATAAAGGGGAACAGGTGGTGTACTGTACTTTGATTTCCAGAAGGCATTTGATAAGTTGCCACATCAAAGATTATGGCAGAAAATAAAAGCTCATGGTGTAGGGCGTAATGTATTGGCATGGATCAAAGATTCGCTAGCTAACAGGAAACAGAGTTGCCACAAATGGGTCTTTTTCTGGTTGGCAGGAGTGACGAGTGGTGTGCCACAGGGATCAGTGCTGGGGCTTCAACTTTTTACAATTTATATAAATGTCTTGGATGAAGGGACTGAAGGAATGGTGGCTAAATTTGCTGAAGACACAAAGATAGGTAGGAAAGTAAATTGTGAAGAGGACGTAAGGAGGCTACGAAGCAACATAGTTGAGTGGGCAGAGATCTGGCAAATGGAGTATAATATGGGCAAATATGAAATCCTTCATTTTGACAGGAAGAATTAAAAAGCTTATTATCTAAATGGTGAGAGATTGCAGAGCGCTGAGATTCGAAGGGACCTGGATGTCTTAGTGCATGAATCACAAAATGTTAATATGCAGGTAATTAGGAAAGCTAATAGAATGTTATAACATATTGTGAGGAGAATTGATTACAAAAGTAGGGAGGTTATGCTTCAGTTGTACAGGGCATTGGTGAGACTACATCTGGATTATTGTGTACAAAACTGGTCGTCTTATTTAAAGAAAGAAGTAAATGCATTAGAAGCAGTTCAGACAAGGTTTACTAGATTAACACGAGGAATGAGTAGATTGTCTTATGAGGAAAGAGTGGACAGGTTAGGCTTGTATCCACTGGAATTTAAAAGAGTAAGAGGCATCTTAATTGAAACCTTTAAGATCCTGAGGGGTCTTGACAGAGTGGATGTGGAGAGGATGTTTCCTCTTGTAGGAGAATCTAGAACTGGGGGTTGCTGTTTAAAAGCAAGGAGCTTTTTGAGTGTTGCGTGTCTTTGGAACTCTCTCCCTCAAAAGGCGATGGAAGCAGAGTCTTTGAATATTTTTAAGGCAGAACTAGATAGATTCTTGATTAACAAGAGGGTGAAAGGTTATCGGGGTTAAGCA
The DNA here is from genome assembly GCF_964194155.1 of Cetorhinus maximus. NCBI lineage: Eukaryota > Metazoa > Chordata > Chondrichthyes > Lamniformes > Cetorhinidae > Cetorhinus > Cetorhinus maximus. Next base: position 96,848,866 of record NC_135887.1, read on the forward strand.
GGAATGTGGGGTTGAGGTAACATTCAGATCAGCCATGAACTTATTGAACTGCAGAGCAGACACGCGGGGCCAAGTGGCCTACTCCTCCTAATTTGTAAGCCCCCTGTACCTGATGACCTGTATCCTAGGGTCTTAAAAGAAATGTTTACAGAGATAGTGGATCCATTGGTTGTAATCTTCCACATTCTCTAGATTCTGGAAATAGCAAATATAACACTGCTATTCAAGAAAGACAGGAGACAGCAAGAATCTATTGGCCTGTTAGCCTACCATCTACCTGTGAGAAAATGCTGGAATCTATTATTCAGGAAATATTAGTAAGAAATTTAGAAAATCACAATGCAACCAAGCAGTCGTCATGGTTTTGTGAAAGGGAAATAGCGTTTGACAAACTTATTAGAGTTCTTTGAGGGTGTAACAAGCAGGGTGGATAAAGGGGAGCCAGTAGGTTTAGCCTATTTGGACTTCCAAAAGGCATTCAATAAGGTGCCACATAAAAGATTAATACACAAGATAAGAGCTCATGGTGTTGGGGTAATGGATGGATAGAGGATTGGCTAACTATCAGGAAACAAAGAGCTGAGATAAATGGGTTATTTTCAGGTCGGCAAACTGTAACTAGTGGAGTGCCAAAAGGAGCAATGCTGAGTTCTCAACTATTTACCATCTATATTAATGACTTGGATCAAGGGGACTGACTGTATTGTCAGAAAATTTGGCTGCAATACAAAGATAGGTAGGAAAGTAAGTTGTGAAGAGGGTACAAAGAATCTGCAAAGGGATATAGATAGGTTAGGTGGGTGTGCACAAATTTGACAGATGGAGTATAATGTGGAATATTAGTTATCCACTTTGGTTGGAACAATAAAAACAAAATATTTGATTGGGAGAAACTGTAGAATGTTGTTGTGCAGAGGGAACTTGTACATGAATCTCAAAGTTAGCATGGAGGTACAGCAAGTAATTAAGAAGGCAAAATGGAATGTTGGCCCTTATTGCAAGGGGATTGGAGTATAAAAGTTGGGAATTCTTGTTAAACAATACAGGGCATTAGTCAGACCACAGCTAGAGTACAGTTTTAGTCTCCATATTTAGGGAGGATACACTCATTGGAGGCATTTGAGAGAAGGTTCACTAGGTTGATTCCTGGGATGAAGGGGTTGTCTTATGAGGAAAGGTTGAGCAGGTTGGGCCTATACTCATTGAAGATTAGAAGAATGAGAGGTGATCTTATTGAAAAATAGGGCAGAATTTTACGAGTCGCCGAGCGGGGGCGGGGCCCACTCACCGACATGTAAAATGACGCGCGGTGACGTCGGGAGAACTCCCGACGTCACCGCGCCCAATTTAAATTTTCAGGAAGGCGGGGGTGCAGCAAAATCAGCTGTGCGTCCGCCGACCTGTTTGGCCAATTGAGGCCATTGACAGGGGCAATTAAGCAATTAAAGGACCTGCCCATCCAACCTTAAGGTTGGCGGGCAGGCCAGGAGCTCTGGCGGGAAGTAGAAAAAACATGAAACCTCATCCATGGGCGGGATGAGGTTTCATGTAGGCTTTAAAAAATTTTAATAAAGATTTTGCAAAAATTATGGACGTGTCCCAACTCATGAGGGGACATGTAAGGGAATTTATTTTTTTCTATTTTTAATATTTTTGAAAGTAGAGGCCATCTCCCTGAGGCAGCACTTCGCCTCAAGGAGATGAGTGCACTCTTTCGTGCTCATGCACGAAAGAGCGCACTCTCGATTTTGGGATTCCTCCCCCCGCCCGCATAGGGAACACATAGTGCTTCCCTGCGGACATCACGCTGGGCGGGCCTTAATTGGGCTGCCATGTAAAATGGCGCCATACCTCCGATTGAGGGCGCCGATCGGAAGCGTGCTTGCCCATCAACTTCCCTTCCCTGATGGGGGGAAAATTCAGCCCATAAGATTTAGAGAGGGCTTAACAGGGTAGATGCTGAGAGGATGTTTTCCCCTCATGGGGCAATTCATAAATAAGGGGTACAGTTTCAGAATAAGGGGTCTCCCATTTGAGATGGAGATGAGGAGGAATTTCTTCTCCTGAGGGTCGTTAATCTTTGGAATTCTCAACTCCAGAGAGCATTGGAGACTGAGTCGTTGAATACATTCAAGGCTGAGTTAGACACATTTTGATCTACAAGAGAGAGTCAAGAATTATGGGGGAGGGGCTGTCAGGCACGAAGGAAGAGTTGGGGCCATGGTCAGATTAGCCATGATCTTATTGAATGGCAGGGCAGGCTCAAGGGGCTAAATGGCCTACTCCTGATTCTGTTTCTCATGTTTGAATACACTCACAACCAGGTATTCTTGACAGTGGGTAGGCTCATTCAAATTTAGCAAAACATGGTATCTGGTTCCAATTGCTGAAATCAGAAGTTTGAAGGACTGATGAAGGATCTAAGCATAACCATCAAGATGGTTCATACAACTGAGGAACATCTGCTCTTGCTGTTAAGGGCATCACGGGTGAAATGTTGGAGCAGTTGGATTTTGAAGTGTCGGGGTGCATCAGCTGTATATAAAGTTACATTTAATAGCCCACAAGTCTAAACCTTCTAGATAACTAAAGTCAAGGATACCTTCAAGGTGACTGAACTGAATGTTTTCAAAAAGAGTGGATGCAAACACTGGATTTTTGGTACCTAAAAACTGTTATGGCTGTCCCCAACAAAGGCACAAAATGCCTCCAATGCTCCAGTGAGACTTAGAAGAAGAAGTGACTAGATATGAACTCTCTCAGCTGGTTAGAGTTACAAAGTTTGGCAAATTGACTAATCTTCACAGTTCTCTCTTCTAATCTGGGGCTTTGGTCATATAGCATAACCGTCTTGTTCTATTCTTTCCATATTGGTGCTAGGCTCTGTTATTTGAGTTAAGCCACAATGCAGATAAATGTGCATATTTAAGAATTCTTGGTATATTGGATCAGATGCTCTCCAATTTATATGCTAAGCAACTTTTAGTAGACAAAGTAATTTTTATGGAAGTACTAATGTGTGCATAAAAGTAGGAGGAGATATTAGGAGCAAAAACCAAAAGCTTGGTCATAGAGATGGGTTTTAAAGAGGGCCTTAAGGGAAGAAAAGAATAGTAGTTTAAAGAGGGAATTTCAGAGCATCATACCTAGAAGGTGGAAGGCTAAAGGGCTTGGGATGCACAAGAGGCAAGAGTCTGAGGAATGGAAATGTTGGAGGAGGGTAGAAACTGTGAAGACATGCTTATGCAGAGGGGATGAGAATTATGAATTAAAAATGTTGGGGTCCAGGAGACAATATACATCAGTGAGGACCAGGGTGATGGGTGACCAGTGCTTGGTTGTAATGAACCATCTTGATGGTTGTGCTTAGATCCTTCATCAGTCCTTCAAACTTCTGATTTCAGCAAATGGCACAGGATGCAGGGTTTTAGATAGGCTCAACTTTATGGAGGTTGGGAGGCTAATACGAATAGTTGAGGTTGGAGGTGGCAAAAGCATGGATAAGGATTTCAGCAGCAGATAGGCCGAGTTAGGGGCCAGATGCAGGCAGTGTTATGGAGGTGAATGTAGGCAGTCTTTGTGTTCGAGGTAATGGGATGCTACAGTTGTAAACAATCTTGTAAGGAGGGTGATGAAATTGGAGGCAAGGATATTGGGTTTGTGGCTGGGCTGAAGATGATGGCTTTGGTTTTCCAACCACTTAAAATCGCAGCTCATGCAAGACTAGATGTTGGACAAGCAGTTTAACAATATATAGGCAATGGAATGGTTCAGAGAGATGGTAGAGAGGTAGAGCAGCATGTTATCAACTTATGACTATCATTCTAGGATTGTGAAGGTGATAGGAAAGGTCTCGTTGGGATTGAGATGACTCCAAGATGATACTTTGATTGTTCAGATATCTTCATGAGTAGGATGGTCCTAGCTCAAACTGCACAAATTTAACAGGTTAAACTCCAGCAGTATCACTGTGAATACCTTGGGTTCCCTATGCCCAGGTTCTCAGGACTTGGCTATGAGATGGCTGTGTCCTTACAGAGACAATCTATGCAGTTAATTTCAAGCTATGGAAACCGATGTGGATTTGTGAGTACCTTGGTTTGGAGATTCTTAATGATGGTGATGGATTTCTGGGCATGAAAAGAATCTCTTTCAACTTTGGGGTGTGGTGGGAGGAGGTCCAATGGTAGAGAAACAGAGGGACTTGAACATGCCAGTTTCTGGTTTAATTTCCTCAACATCTTATAGTTAGTGTTCCTGCCCAATCTTCTAACCAAGACCAAAAATTTTCAGATGACAGGTTTTATCAAGCAATAGGAAAGAGTTAACTTCAGACATTGCACTCTTCTAACAGCTACTTTGACATGCTTAATGGGCACAAACCTATAGGCTGGCCGTGTTACACTTCTAAAACAAAATAAAAACAGAATTACCTGGAAAAACTCAGCAAGTCTGGCAGCATCGGCGGAGAAGAAATCAGTCAACGTTTCGAGCCCTCATGGCCCTTCAGCAGAACTGAAGCATAGTTTCAACAAGAGAGAAATATAAATTGGTTTAAGGTGGGTGGGGGGGAAGAGACACATTGAGGGTGTGGTGTGAGCAGATAATCAAAAGGTGTCAGAGACAAAAAGGGTCAAAGAGGTGTTGAAGGTGGTGGTCTTTGTCTGAGAAAAGTGCTAATTAAGAATGCAAGACAGGATATTCAAAGTACAGCTCTAGTGGGGGTGGGGTGGAAAGACTAAAGGTTTTAGTTTTAGATTTAAAAATAATGGAAATAGGTGGGGAAAGAAGAATCTATATAGATTATTGAAAAAAAAGGCGGGTGGGGGGGGGAAAGAAACGGGGTGGGGATGGGGGGGAGGGGGAGTTTAAGATCTAAAGTTGTTGAATTCAATATTCAGCCCAGAAGGCTGTAAAGTGCCTAGTCGGAAGATGAGGTGCTGTTCCTCCAGTTTGCGTTGGGCTTCACTGGAACAATGCAGCAAGCCAAGGACAGACATGTGGGCAAGAGAACAGGGTGGAGTGTTAAAATGGCAAGCGACAGGGAGGTTTGGGTCTTTCTTGCGGACAGACCGCAGGTGTTCCGCAAAACGGTCGCCCAGTTTGCGTTTGGTCTCTCCAATGTAGAGGAGACCGCATTGGGAGCAACGAATGCAGTAGACTAAGTTAGGGGAAATGCAAGTGAAATGCTGCTTCACTTGAAAGGAGTGTTTGGGCCCTTGGACGGTGAGGAGAGAGGAAGTGAAGGGGCAGGTGTTGCATCTTCTGCGTGGGCATGGGGAGGTGCCATAAGTGGGGGTTGAGGAGTAGGGGGTGATGGAGGAGTGGACCAGGGTGTCCCGGAGGGAACGATCCCTACGGAATGCTGTCAAGGGGGGTGAAGGGAAGATGTGTTTGGTGGTGGCATCATGCTGGAGTTGGCGGAAATGGCGGAGGATGATCCTTTGAATGCGGAGGCTGGTGGGGTGATAAGTGAGGACAAGGGGGACCCTATCATGTTTCTGGGAAGGAGGAGAAGGCGTGAGGGAGGATGCGCGGGATATGGGCCGGACACGGTTGAGGGCCCTGTCAACGACCGTGGATGGAAAACCTCGGTTAAGGAAGAAGGAGGACATGTCCGAGGAGCTGTTTTTGAAGGTAGCGTCATCAGAACAGATGCGACGGAGGCGAAGGAACTGAGAGAATGGGATGGAGTCTTTACAGGAAGCGGGGTGTGAGGAGCTGTAGTCGAGGTAGCTGTGGGAGTCGGTAGGCTTGTAATGGATATTGGTGGACAGTCTATCATCAGAAATTGAGACAGAGAGGTCAAGGAAGGGAAGAGAAGTGTCAGAGATGGACCATGTGAAGATGATGGAGGGGTGGAGATTGGAAGCAAAATTAATAAATTTTTCCAGGTCCCGACGAGAGCATGAAGCAGCACCGAAGTAATCATCGATGTACCGGAGAAAGAGTTGTGGGAGGGGGCCGGAGTAGGACTGGAACAAGGAATGTTCCACATACCCCATAAAGAGACAGGCATAGCTGGGGCCCATGCGGGTACCCATAGCCACACCTTTTATTTGGAGGAAGTGAGAGGAGTTAAAGGAGAAATTGTTCAGTGTGAGAACAAGTTCAGCCAGACGGAGGAGAGTAGTGGTGGATGGGGATTGTTGGGGCCTCTGTTCAAGGAAGAAGCTAAGGGCCCTCAGACCATCCTGGTGGGGGATGGAGGTGTAGAGGGATTGGACATCCATGGTGAAGAGGAAGCGGTTGGGGCCAGGGAACTGGAAATTGTTGATGTGACGTAAGGTGTCAGAGGAATCACGGATGTAGGTGGGAAGGGACTGGACAAGGGGAGAGAGAAGGGAGTCAAGATAATGAGAAATGAGTTCCGTGGGGCAGGAACAGGCTGACACGATCGGTCTGCCAGGACAGTTCTGTTTGTGGATTTTGGGTAGGAGGTAGAAGCGGGCCGTCCGAGGTTGGGCGACTATCAAGTTGGAAGCTGTGGGAGGAAGATCTCCAGAGGAGATGAGGTCAGTGACAGTCCTGGAAACAATGGCTTGATGTTCTGTGGTGGGGTCATGGTCCAGGGAGAGGTAGGAGGAAACGTCTGCGAGTTGACGCTCAGCCTCCGCGAGGTAGAGGTCAATGCGCCAGACAACAACAGTACCACCCTTGTCAGCGGGTTTGATGACAATGTTGGGGTTGGACCTGAGAGAACGGAGTGCAGTGAGTTCAGAGAGAGACAGATTAGAATGGGTGAGAGGAGCAGAGAAATTGAGACGGCTAATGTCACGCCGACAGTTCTCAATGAAAAGATCAAGAGAAGGTAAGAATCCAGAGGGAGGGGTCCAAGTGGAGGGAGAATATTGGAGGTGGGTAAAAGGATCCGTTGAACGGGGAGAGGACTCCTGCCCAAAGAAGTGAGCACGGAGACGAAGACGGCGGAAGAAGAGTTCAGCATCATGCCGAGCCCGAAATTCATTGAGATGAGGGCGTAAGGGTATGAAACTAAGTCCTTTGCTGAGCACTGAACGTTCAGCATCGGAGAGGGGAAGGTCAGGGGGTATAGTGAATACGCGGCTGGGGCTGGGATTGGAAGATGGGGTGAGGACGGAGGGACAAGCAGGGGTGGAGGGTCCCCGATGGGTGTTGGAGTCGATGAGTTGTTGGAGCTTGCGTTCCTTAGCACTTGAGAGAAAGAGAAAAAGTTTCTTGTTGAGGCGACGGATGAGGCGAAGAATAAAATGAAACTGGGGGCACGCGCAGCTTTGAAAAAGGGTGCGGCGGTGCTGCTGGAGGGAGAGGTCAAGTGTGTTCATATGGCGGCGCATGGCACTGAGTGTGGATCTCAGAATGCGACGGGAACAGCAGTCCGAGAAACGTTTTATGTCCCGGAGATACCTGTAATGTGCCATGCGCCGCCATATGAACACACTTGACCTCTCCCTCCAGCAGCACCGCCGCACCCTTTTTCAAAGCTGCGCGTGCCCCCAGTTTCATTTTATTCTTCGCCTCATCCGTCGCCTCAACAAGAAACTTTTTCTCTTTCTCTCAAGTGCTAAGGAACGCAAGCTCCAACAACTCATCGACTCCAACACCCATCGGGGACCCTCCACCCCTGCTTGTCCCTCCGTCCTCACCCCATCTTCCAATCCCAGCCCCAGCCGCGTATTCACTATACCCCCTGACCTTCCCCTCTCCGATGCTGAACGTTCAGTGCTCAGCAAAGGACTTAGTTTCATACCCTTACGCCCTCATCTCAATGAATTTCGGGCTCGGCATGATGCTGAACTCTTCTTCCGCCGTCTTCGTCTCCGTGCTCACTTCTTTGGGCAGGAGTCCTCTCCCCGTTCAACGGATCCTTTTACCCACCTCCAATATTCTCCCTCCACTTGGACCCCTCCCTCTGGATTCTTACCTTCTCTTGATCTTTTCATTGAGAACTGTCGGCGTGACATTAGCCGTCTCAATTTCTCTGCTCCTCTCACCCATTCTAATCTGTCTCTCTCTGAACTCACTGCACTCCGTTCTCTCAGGTCCAACCCCAACATTGTCATCAAACCCGCTGACAAGGGTGGTACTGTTGTTGTCTGGCGCATTGACCTCTACCTCGCGGAGGCTGAGCGTCAACTCGCAGACGTTTCCTCCTACCTCTCCCTGGACCATGACCCCACCACAGAACATCAAGCCATTGTTTCCAGGACTGTCACTGACCTCATCTCCTCTGGAGATCTTCCTCCCACAGCTTCCAACTTGATAGTCGCCCAACCTCGGACGGCCCGCTTCTACCTCCTACCCAAAATCCACAAACAGAACTGTCCTGGCAGACCGATCGTGTCAGCCTGTTCCTGCCCCACGGAACTCATTTCTCATTATCTTGACTCCCTTCTCTCTCCCCTTGTCCAGTCCCTTCCCACCTACATCCGTGATTCCTCTGACACCTTACGTCACATCAACAATTTCCAGTTCCCTGGCCCCAACCGCTTCCTCTTCACCATGGATGTCCAATCCCTCTACACCTCCATCCCCCACCAGGATGGTCTGAGGGCCCTTAGCTTCTTCCTTGAACAGAGGCCCCAACAATCCCCATCCACCACTACTCTCCTCCGTCTGGCTGAACTTGTTCTCACACTGAACAATTTCTCCTTTAACTCCTCTCACTTCCTCCAAATAAAAGGTGTGGCTATGGGTACCCGCATGGGCCCCAGCTATGCCTGTCTCTTTATGGGGTATGTGGAACATTCCTTGTTCCAGTCCTACTCCGGCCCCCTCCCACAACTCTTTCTCCGGTACATCGATGATTACTTCGGTGCTGCTTCATGCTCTCGTCGGGACCTGGAAAAATTTATTAATTTTGCTTCCAATCTCCACCCCTCCATCATCTTCACATGGTCCATCTCTGACACTTCTCTTCCCTTCCTTGACCTCTCTGTCTCAATTTCTGATGATAGACTGTCCACCAATATCCATTACAAGCCTACCGACTCCCACAGCTACCTCGACTACAGCTCCTCACACCCCGCTTCCTGTAAAGACTCCATCCCATTCTCTCAGTTCCTTCGCCTCCGTCGCATCTGTTCTGATGACGCTACCTTCAAAAACAGCTCCTCGGACATGTCCTCCTTCTTCCTTAACCGAGGTTTTCCATCCACGGTCGTTGACAGGGCCCTCAACCGTGTCCGGCCCATATCCCGCGCATCCTCCCTCACGCCTTCTCCTCCTTCCCAGAAACATGATAGGGTCCCCCTTGTCCTCACTTATCACCCCACCAGCCTCCGCATTCAAAGGATCATCCTCCGCCATTTCCGCCAACTCCAGCATGATGCCACCACCAAACACATCTTCCCTTCACCCCCCTTGACAGCATTCCGTAGGGATCGTTCCCTCCGGGACACCCTGGTCCACTCCTCCATCACCCCCTACTCCTCAACCCCCACTTATGGCACCTCCCCATGCCCACGCAGAAGATGCAACACCTGCCCCTTCACTTCCTCTCTCCTCACCGTCCAAGGGCCCAAACACTCCTTTCAAGTGAAGCAGCATTTCACTTGCATTTCCCCTAACTTAGTCTACTGCATTCGTTGCTCCCAATGCGGTCTCCTCTACATTGGAGAGACCAAACGCAAACTGGGCGACCGTTTTGCGGAACACCTGCGGTCTGTCCGCAAGAAAGACCCAAACCTCCCTGTCGCTTGCCATTTTAACACTCCACCCTGTTCTCTTGCCCACATGTCTGTCCTTGGCTTGCTGCATTGTTCCAGTGAAGCCCAACGCAAACTGGAGGAACAGCACCTCATCTTCCGACTAGGCACTTTACAGCCTTCTGGGCTGAATATTGAATTCAACAACTTTAGATCTTAAACTCCCCCTCCCCCCATCCCCACCCCGTTTCTTTCCCCCCCCCACCCGCCTTTTTTTTCAATAATCTATATAGATTCTTCTTTCCCCACCTATTTCCATTATTTTTAAATCTAAAACTAAAACCTTTAGTCTTTCCACCCCACCCCCACTAGAGCTGTACTTTGAATATCCTGTCTTGCATTCTTAATTAGCACTTTTCTCAGACAAAGACCACCACCTTCAACACCTCTTTGACCCTTTTTGTCTCTGACACCTTTTGATTATCTGCTCACACCACACCCTCAATGTGTCTCTTCCCCCCCACCCACCTTAAACCAATTTATATTTCTCCCTTGTTGAAACTATGCTTCAGTTCTGCTGAAGGGCCATGAGGGCTCGAAACGTTGACTGATTTCTTCTCCGCCGATGCTGCCAGACTTGCTGAGTTTTTCCAGGTAATTCTGTTTTTATTTTGTTTTGGATTTCCAGCATCCGCAGTAGCTTTTAGCTTTTTGTTTTTATCTTTGTGTTACACTTCTAGTTTGTTCAACAAAATGCCTGGAATGTGCTTAGTGGCTTCTAATTAACTGCACACTTTGCCCCTATAAGGACAAGTCCAGAGAGTCTGGACATTTAAAGTCAAGATTGTGTTGCTTTGTGATCTTAATGTCCTTTCCACTTGAACAATTTATTTTGAGGCAATTAACTTTCTGTTATTACTTCAGAACATTGGTTGGCAATGAAGGATATTAAGGAAGATTAATTTTTGGAATTGAGTTTGCTTCATTCAAAATATTTCTGAGGGGCAGATGGTGGCATAGTGGTAATGTTACTGGACTAGTAATCCAGAAGCCCAGGCTAATGCTCTGGGGACACAGGTTCAAATCCCACTACGGCAGCTAGTGGAGTTTAAAAGTTCAATTAATAAATCTAGAATAAAAATCTAGTCTCGATAATGGTAACTATCGATTGTAAAAATCCATCTGGTTCCTTTTTAAGGAAGGAGATCTGCCATCATTGCACAATCTGACCTACATGTAACTGCAGACCCAGAGCAATGTGGTTGACTCTTAACTGCCCTCTGAAATGGCCCAGCAGGCCATTCAGTTCAAGGGTAGTTAGGGATGGGTAACAAATGCTGGCCTTATCAGTGGTGCCCACTCCCTTGAAAGAATTTTTAAAAAAGTGACTGGGCCCAATCAGTTGAGTGGATTCTCTCTTTATTTCACCTCCCCAGATTTCAAAGCTGCCACAGGCCATAGCTTTCTCTGGGGGTTAGGGAGATAATTGAGGATGTAGAGAGAGAGAGAAGAGCCTTTTCAGTGGTTGTTAATAAGTAGAAGCTCAAGTAACAACAGACAACGATTACCTACCAGGGGTTGAATTTTGATTGACTAATCAAGTGATTTCTCAGCCTTCAGGAAGTGGTTGTCCTCTGCTACAGGAGAAGAAGCTAGTTCTTTGGTGAGTATCTGGTAAGTGAATAAGGTTTATTCTATTCCTAAGGTCCAAAATAGCCTAGCAACTGGTGGTAAGGTTAATGAAATATATAAAAGCAAAAGTAAAATATATAATTGAATAAAATAATTAATTAGAATACAATGATGTCAGGACAGGTGATGTCACAGCTGCAGGATGTGGGAGCTCCTGGGTATCAGTTTGATCCAGGGCAAACACGTCTGCAGTAAGTGTTTGAAGTTTGAGCAGCTTCAGCTCAGATTTTAAGCTGGAGGCTGAACTACAGACACTGCAACCATCAGGGAGAAGGAAAGTTACCTGGATTCTTTGTACCAGGAGGCAATCACACCACTTAGGACAGAGTCTTCTGATTTGGTCAGTGGTCAGGGACAGGAGAGTGTGACTGCGAGTGAGGCAGGTGAGGGCACTGAGGGCAGGAGTGTGATCCTCTTGAATTGTCCAACAGGTTTGTGGTTTTTTCAGCTTGTTTGGGTGAGAGTGAGGACTGCAGGGTACGTGAGCTAACTGGCCAAGGCACCATGGTACAAGAAGTCATCAAAGTGGGGGGAGTGAAATGGAATGTAGTGGTAGCAGGGGATAGTATAGTCAGAGGGATTGACACCGTTCTCTGCAGTAAAGAGTGAGTCCAGATGGCTGTGTTGCCTGCCTGGTGGGACATATGCTCGGGGCTGGAGAGAAACTTGTAGTGGGAGGGGGAGAACCCAGTCATCATGGTCCATGTAGGCACCAACGATTTGGGCAGGACAAAGAACCAAGGTCTGTGTAGTCAGTATGAGGATCTAGGCACCAAATTAAGAAGCAGAACCTCAAAGGTCATAATCTCTGGATTAATTACCTGAACGATGTGCAAATTAGCGTAGGACAAATCAGATTAGGGAAATTAATGTGTGGCTTAAAGACTGGTGTAGGAGAAGTGGGTTGCGGTTTGTGGGGCACTGGCACCAGTACTAGGGAAAGTGGGATCTGTGCTGTTGGGACGGCCTACACCAGAACCATGCTAGGACCGGTGATCTTGTGAGCCACGTAACTAGGGAAGTAGACAGAGTTTTAAACTGAATAGTGGGGGCAAGGGATCAAATTTGGGAAGATGTGGTAAATGAAAGAGCAGAGACACGACAAAAGAAAAGGGTAATATTATGGGAAATGAAAAACAGGCCGTGACGGGAGGAATAGAGAGTGCAAATCTAAAGTAAATCAACAGATGAAACTAGAGGTTACAAAAAGAACAAAAGGATAAAATGAAAATCTCTTTATCTGAATGCGCAAAGCATTCGAAACAAAAAGATGAACTGAGAGCGCACGTAGAAATAATTAATTATGATTTGATAGCCGTTACGGAGATATGGCTGCAGGAGGGCATGGATTGGGACCTGAATATTGAAGGGCACAGGATATTTAGGAAGGACAGGAAGTGAGAAAAGGTGGAGGGTTGGCTCTGTTAGCTAATGATGGTATTAGAACAATAGAGAGAGATGACCTAAGTTCAGGAAACCAGGATGTTGAAACGGTTTGGTCAGAGATGAGAAATGGTAAAGGTAAGAAATCACTTGTGGGAGTTGTGCTTAGGCTGCCAAACAATAACCACATGGTAGGGTTGAGCATAAGGAAGAAATAATTGGAGCTTGTCAGAAAGGCACAACGATAATCATGGGAGATTTTAATTTACATATAGACTGGAAAAGTTAGATGGGCTAAGATTGCCTAGATGAAGAGTAAATTAAATGTTTTCTGGATAGTTTTTTTCAGAACAGCATGTTCTGGAGCCAACCAGAGAGCAGGCTATACTAGACCTGGCATTGTGCAATGAGATGAGAGTAATTAATGATCTCATAAGTGAAGGCACCCCTAGGTAGCAGCAACCATAGTATGATTGAATTTTACATCCAGTTTGAGGGAAAGAGGACTGGGTCTGAGACTTAAGTTTTAAAACTTAAATAAGGGCAATTATAAGGGCATGAAAACTGAGCTGGCTAAAGTGAATTGGCAAATTAGGTTAAGGGATAGGTCAATAGAGCTGCAGTGGCTAATATTTAAGGGGATATTTCAGAATGCAGAGAATAGATACATTCCAACGAGTAAGAAAATGTCCAAGGGACAGGCATACCATCTGTGGTTAACTAGAAAGGTTAAAGATAGTATCAAGCTTAAAGAAAAAGCATATAATTGTGTAAAGATAGGTGGAAGGCCCGAAGATTAGACAGAATATAAGGAACAGAAAAGAATGACTAAGAGACTCATAAGGAGGGGAAAATTAGAAATTGAGAGAAAGCTAGTCAGAAATATTAAAAACAGATAGTAAGAGTTTTTATAAATATTTAAAGAAGAGTTAACAAAGTGAGCTCTGAAGAAGAATTATACGGACTTGAAACGTTAACTCTGTCTTTCTCTCCACAGATGCTGTCAGACCTGCTGAGTTTTTCCAGCAATTTTTGGTTTTGTTTGATTTCCAGCATCTGCAGTATTTTGCTTTTATCTTGATATAGTTGATGCATTGGTTTTAATTTTCCAAACCTCCCTAGAATCAGGGAAGGTTCCATTAGATTGGAAGATAGCAAATGTAACTCCATTATTCAAAAAGGGAGGAGGACAGAAAGTGGGCAACTACAGGCCAGTTAGCTTAACGTCTGTTGTAGGAAAAATGTTAGAAGCTAATATTAAAGAAGTTATAGCAGGGCACTTAGATAAGCTTAAGGTCATCGGTCATCAGGCAGAGTCAATGTGGTTTTGTGAAAGTGAAATTGTGTTTAACCAACTTATTGGAGTTCTTCGAGGAAGTAACATATGCTGTGGATAAAGGGGAACCATTGGATGTACTGTACTTAGATTTCCAGAAGGCATTTGATAAAGTGCCACATCAAAGGTTATAGTGGAAAATAAAAGCTCACGGTATAGGGGTAACATATTGGTATGGATAGAAGATTGGCTGAATAAAATGAAGCAGAGAGTAGGCATAAATGGGTCTTTTTCAGGTTAGCAAGATGTAATGAGTGACATGCCACAGGGCAAGATCTGGCAGATGGAGTATAATGTGAAAATGTGAAATTGTCCATTTTGGCAGGAAGAATAAAAGAAACATTATCTAAATGGTGAGAGGATGCAGAGGGATCTGGGTGTCCTACTGCATGAATCACAAGGCTCGTATGCAAGTACAGCAAGTAATTAGGAAAGCTAATGGAATGTTATCATGTATTGCAAGGGGAAATGAATACAAAAGTAGGGAGGTAACACTTCAGTTGTACGGGGTACTAGTGAGACCACATTTGGAGTATTGTGTACAGTATTGGTCACCTTATTTAAGGAAGAATGTAGATGCGTTGGAAGCAGTTCGGAGAAGGTTTACCAGGCTAATACCTGGAATGGGTGGGTTGAGGAAAGGTTGGATAGACTAGGCTTGTATCCACTGGAGTTTAGAAGAGTAAGAGGTGACTTGATTGAAACATATGAGATCCTGAGGGTCTTGACAGGGTGGATGTGGAGAGGATGTTTCCTCTTGTGGAATCTAGAACTAGGGGTCACTGTTTAAAAATGAGGTCGCTCATTTTTACTGTTTAAAACAGATGAGGCAAATTTTTTTCACTGAGGGTCATGACTCTTTGGAACTCTCTCCCTGAAAAGGTGGTGGAAGCAGAGTCTTTGAATATTTTTAAGGCAGAGGTGGATAGATTCTTGGTAAGCAAGGGAGTGATAGGTTATTGGGGGTAGGTTGGATGCAGATTTCAGGCTACTATCAGATCAGCCATGATCTTATTAAATGGCCTACTCCTGCTCCTTGTTTGTATGATTTTACATGATATGAGTTTTAAAAATGTAATTCTTTGAAAAATTTGGTTCTTTAAACAGAAACAAGTGACGGCGTTTTTATTAAATCCAGTAGCTACTCATTGTATAATTATGTAGAAGGTTAAAAAGAAATCATCTTACCTCTCCAGCTGAAGTTAAGCAAAATTACTCCTCCTCCATTATGTCCTCCATCACCAACCACCCCCTCCCTCAACCCTGCTTAAAAAAAAAAAATTGAAAAGCTTTGACATGCTCTCAACAAAAGAGAATGTTCCTGTAATTTTACTGTTAGTGTTCAGTGATTCAGAAAAGCTGCCATCTGGATTTCTCAAACTGATAGTTACATTTAGGTAGTGACATGTGACTCCCAGCAGCATTAAATGTTTGGCTTTGAAACAAATTAAGTTTAAATATTGCATTAGAAAATTTAATTCTCTTTCCTTCGTTATTGTTTCCCCTTTCCCTTCCTCACTCCAGCAAAAGGATGACATGCCATTATGGAAGGAAACACCATTGCCTGGCCTGGTATTCATTTGAATCAACAGTAGCCTAAGAGCAGCACCAAGTGACATTTGCTTCATTGTTTTGTAATATTGGTGTTTTTACACTAATAGAAAAGATGGATTTGTTTTGTGTACCTATGGTTTGAAATGAATTGTCCCACCACATGATTAGTGAATTGCACATTACCTGAAAATCTCTTCTAATCCTGTTTGGGATCTGTTTCAGGTATAAATTTCAGGCAGAAAAGTCTTAGCAATTAAGATAAGTTGAAGCTCAATTTTAATCCCTCCATGCCCCATTTTTACAGTGGATTACTTGAATGGCTTGTGAAGCCTCAGGAAAGCGATCTTACATAATCTGTCTCATAAGGGCAGAAGTTTATTCAACTGCTCTCTGGTAAAACTCCATTGTACTTTGTGTTGCATAGAAATTATTTAATTCTGTCTGTCTAGGCAAAACTGGCAAAAAACTATGGAATGACACGTATGGACCCATACTGCAGAATACGTCTTGGATATGCAGTATATGAGACACCTACAGCACACAATGGGGCAAAAAATCCAAGATGGAACAAAGTTATCCAGTGCACTGTGCCACCTGGTGTCGATTCATTTTACATGGAGATATTTGATGAGGTGAGGTTTCTGAACTGGGTTCTTTAGAGCATCACTCATATTCATGTTGATTTTCAACGTAGAAAACTCTATTTAAAAAGCCAAATTTTAGGTTACTACTTTTAAATATCTTAGTTTTTAGACTTGCTGACTTATTAGATAGCAGACTTACAATTGTACTGTCAATTGTTCACTACATTTTCTTTCAACAATTTCTGGGATTGTAACCCGTATGTTGTGTATTATCATATACACAATGGGGAAAGGGCTAAGAAATTAATTCCAAAATCAGGAAGAGTTCTGTTGGTGCATTGTGGGAGATGGTGGCATAATTGTAATGTCACTGGACTAGTAACCCAGAGGCCCAGGTCAATGATCTGGAGGCATTGATTCAAATCCCATCATGGCAACTGGTGATTTTATTCAATTAATATAAAAAAGGATCCCCAAATAAGCCTTTTTTAAAAATTCATTTACGGGACATGGGCGTCAGTGGCTATGGGCTATTGTCCATACCTGATTGCCCTTGAGAAGGTGGTAGTGAGCTGCCTCCTTGAACTGCTGCAGTCCCTGTGGTGTAGGTACCACAGGTGGGAGGGAGTTCCAGGATATTGACCCAGCGGCAGTGAAGGAACGGTGGAAGAATATATTTCCGCATCAGGATGGTGAGTGGCTTGGAGGGGGGCTTCCAGGTGGTGATGTTCCCATGTATCTGCTGCCCTGTCCTTCTAGAAGGTAGCGGTCGTGGGTTTGGAAGGTGCTGCCTAAGGAGCCTTGGTGAGTTTCTGCAGTGCATCTTGCAGATGGTACACACTGCTGCTACTGTACATTGGCGGTGGAGGGAGTGAATGTTTGTGGATGGGATGCCAATCAAGTGGGCTGCTTTGTCCTGGATGGAGTGGAGCTTCTTGAGTGTTGGAGCTGCACTCATCCAGGCTTTGGGGAGTCAGGAGGTGAGTTACACCCTGCAGGATTCCTAGCCTATGACTTGCTCTTGTAGCCAAAGTGTTTATGTGGCCAGGGGGTTTCAGTGATGGTAATGCCATTGAATGTCAAAGATGTTAGATTCTCTCTTGTTAGAGATTGTTATTGCCTGGCACTTGCATGGTGTGAATGTTACTTGCCACTTGTCAGCCCAAGACTGGGTATTGTCCAGATCATAATGCATTTGAGCATGGGCTACTTCAGTATCTGAGGAGTCGCGAATGGAAGGAAGGTCATTGCTGAAGCAGCTGAAGATGGTTCAGCCCAGGACACTACCCTGAGGAATTCCTGCAGTAATGTCCTAGAACTGAGATGATTGACCTCCAACAACCACAACTATCTTCCTTTGCGCTAGGTATGACTCCAGCCAGCGGAGAGTTTTCCCCCTGATTCCCATTGACTCCAGTTTTGCTAGGGCCCCTTGATGCCTTAAATCGGTCAAATACTGTGTTGATGTCAAGGGCAGTCACTCTTGCCTCAACTCTCGAGTTCAGCTCTTTTGACCATGTTTGAACCTGTAATGAGGTCAGGAGTTGAGTGATCTTGGTGGAACCCAAACTGAGCATCAATGAGCAGGTTATTGATAAGCAAGTGCCGCTTGATAGCACTGTTGATGACCCCATCCATCACTTTACTGATGATGGGCAGTAGACTGATGGGGCAGTAATTGGCCAGGTTGGATTTATCCTGCTTTTTGTGTACAGGACATGCCTGCGCAATTTTCCACATAGCCGGGTAGATGCCAATGTTGTAGCTGTACTGGAACAGCTTGCCTAGGGGCGCAGCAAGTTCTGGAGCACAAGTCTTCAGTACTGTTGCTGGAATATCCTCAGGGGCTCATAGCCTTTGCAGCATCCAGTGCCTTCAGCCGGTTCTTGATTTCTTACGCAGAAGAAAAGCTCAGATAGTGGTTTGAGGTCTGCTAATATGTAATAGTCATTTACAAAGTTGCCCTAAGATGGGAATGAGGGATGCTAAGCCAAAGAAAGACAAACAGTTTTTCTATGCTAAGCATTTTTTTTGGATTCCACCCCAATATCTTGAATTATTTTGCAACTCCTTGAGGGTTAATGAGTAAGTGATGTGTCCAATGGTGCCCAAAGTTTATATGTATTTAAATTTAATTTCACATTGTCATCTTGCGGTTAGAAGCTTCCTCTTTAATATCCCTTGTAATAGACCAACTTCCGATTATTCCATTAGCGTAGATTCTGTTGAAACGTGACTTGTGTTTTATTACTTGCAGCGAGCTTTTTCCATGGACGATAGAATTGCTTGGACTCACATAACTATCCCGGAATTACTAAAAGAAGGCAAAGTAGTGGATGAATGGTACAGCCTTAGTGGGAGGCAGGGTGATGATAAAGAAGGAATGATCAACCTTGTTATGTCCTATGCAGTAAGTAGCACATTTAGATTTCATTTATATTTTTAAAACATTTTGATGCTAAGGCTTTGGTGGGTGTTGCAATTCAAGAACTATTTCACAGATTAGTCCGGCAATTTCAGGTTAAAAATGTAACTTAAAAGAACAATGATATAGGTGACACTTAAAGACTTTCATCATGTAGCTAAAACATGAATCAAAATTTGTTATATTAGAATAATTTAAAATTGAAATAAACAAGCTTATTAAACTTCCACTTATCTAAATTGCAGACTGCAAATAAATGAAGTTTTCTAAAAATTATACTAAAAGCCATCATTACATATAACTTTTTGGCAAAGCCTTAATTCTCGGATCTGTTAGTGCTAGGCATGACTTGATCTCACAAGCTAGGTCTATAGTCCTGGGATGATTAGGCACAGTTCTTGTTGAGACCCCATTGATGCTGTGACAGCATGCTAGTTATATCTTGTAAAGCATCATACTCAGTTTTAAATTCCCCAATTTAGGAAGGGCTTACTAGCCACAGATTCACCGGGATGCTACCTAAGATAAAGGAATACGTTATGATCAGACACTAGTTAAGCTTTGGGTGTAATTCCTGGAGCTAGTAATTTAAATTGAGATGCTAAAAGTAGGGGAGATTGATAAGATTCCTTTCCCTGGTAAATTGATGGGCATTTAGGGTGGAGAATCCTTCATGCAAAGGGTTGTGCAAATGCAAAATGCATTGCCATGGAAGGCCATGTTTGCCGAATCAGTTGATTATTTTTTGAGAAAAAAGGGAGATATGGATACTTGGGGCATAATACTATTAAACGGCAGGGAGAAAGGATAGGGATTTAAAATTAAGATGATGAAAACTGCTGTGGTGAACAAAATGGCAGAGCAAGTTTGTTGGCTGGATCGCCTCTTCCTTTTTTGACCCTTAAGGGAAATAGTCTACTAAGTAAAGGTTGTCTGTTTTCAGTAGCAGATGTTGTTTCTGGAAAATTGTCTGTAATATGGTAGCATGTAGACAAAATATTTCATAATAGAACCTTAGCTTCAACAATATTTTACTTTTATTTGCAAAATTTGTTTTATTGATGTTTTGAACCTAGTTATGTTCATTAATTTAGCAACTGCTCCAGCATAAAAATGCAAAGAATCGCCTATCCTGGAAGATTCCAGTCTTTTGTCATATTAAGATACAGAACGTTAAGAAGCTTGTGGTACATTTGAGTTTTAATCTTGTGTAGGCCTACATTTGTTATGTTTAAGATGGTAAATGCTGTTATGTTGTTTTTGGTATGTTAAGTTGCCTGTTAGACCATAAGACATAGGAGCAGAAATTAGGCCATTCAGCCCATCGAGTCTGCTTGTTGTAGAAGCCTACCTGCAGTATTTTGTTAAGGATTTGAATTGGGCTGCTTTTAAACTTTCTTCAAAATGTTTAGATATTTCAAATTACAATACTTGCCCATCTCTACATTTCTAAATGTTTGAGTTTTGTCCAACAAATAATTTCTTTTGAGGATTTTTGGTTTTTTTTACTCATTTTTCACATATTCAGATAATTTATCATCTGTGTAGGTTATACTTCTAGCTGTACACAGTTGAAATAAGGCTACTCTTGCATGGCACAATTTAACTATCAACTTGTCCAATCTCTCAATACCTTAATTTTTACTTAATTTTTGAGAGGAAAATACTGTAATTAATTGTTCATTGTATTCCAACAGACGCTGCCGCCAAACATGTTGGTGCAGCCACAGCCAGTAGTGCTAATGCCCACTGTTTACCAACAGGGACTAGGATATGTGCCTATTACAGGTATGAATGATTAAACCTTTATAAATTTTCTTAAGGTGAGGAGGGAGTTTCTTGGTGTTTCTTTCCTTACATCTACGCAAATAAAAATATGGAATAATATTGATTTTTGGGGATGGCTGAAAGAGCTGTGATTGATGTCTTCTTGCTAGCTACGACCTAACTTGGTCTTTACATTAAATAAAAGTAAAGTAAACTTTATGATAAATATTCAATATTGCTGAAATCTGACAATTATTTTTCACTGCTATTTAATGAAAAATAATGAGGTTGATAATGCAGGTCTGGTGCAGTAGCACTGGGGCTGCTGTGAATCGTGTGTTAATTGTTCTGTGGCCAGCTGGACTTGACACACTCCCTGTGCCCCATACTTGGGAGATTCAGGAGCCAAAATGTCAGTCAACAGCTGCTACTTAAGGACTTTTGGCTGCACTTGGAGATACACTAATGTTCTTGATCTTTGAAGACCAAAGATGCAAGGTGGAGAAAGGAAGAATGGCCCATTATAAATGTTTTTTTAAACCAGTTTCCCTTAAAATGCACACTCCAAATGCTAGGCACCTAGTGCAATGCACTTTGCTCCAGCAGATGGGCAAGCATGCTGGATGTGCATAGGCCTTGGACCTCCATGTCTGACAGGAGAGGCCTCCCAAACCCAAAGATCTGTGTTGCTTTGAGCGACTGACGTCGTCCCACGCGACTGCCTAAAACAAGCATTGAGCTTGTTGTGTTTGTAACTGAGCTGCCTTGCAGGCATGATGGATGCTTGCAGTAGTTAATAAATTTCAGGATGGCCTTAGGCCTCATGTTTGGGGCGCACCTTCTATGTGGGGCATCCATTTTGGGGCCCAAAACGAGACTTACCTTAAAGAAATTTAGTCCCCCATTAACTTTTAAGTGTGGCAAGAGCACCTCAAACAGCAGAGAAAGCAAGCAATGGAACAGTTCCTAAAAATTCTTACCGGTTAAAGGCTCGATTCTGTACTTCTGCTATGTCTACATGATCCAGTACGTAATAGGTTTCTCATAACTGCTTTTGCTAAGTTATATTGTTAATTAACCTGTTCAAGATTGGTTCCAGCTTGTAGCACAGAACCATCTAAATGAAGCTGTGATTTTAAAGTCTGCTTTTCTGTATCATATTGATTTGATTCATTTCTTTTTGGGGAACAGATTAATATTACATATAACCTACCATTCATTGAGTGTCATTCAACCACTGCTTGAAGAATTTTCTTGCCCGTGGCAACTAATAGGAACTTTGTCAAGTGTCACACTATTAATAGGACAATGCCCTCCTGCTTTTGATGATTTGTTAATTTGGCAACTTAACTGCATTCAAAGAGCTAATAGAGTTATTGTGTTTTTCTTTTTGTAAAAATCTGAACTGATGGTTAGAATGTGCAATGTATGGGTTAATGGGTATATGGTGCTTGTAGTAAGTTGTTTTTTGTGCAAAAAAATAACTGGGTGTGACTTGCTTTCTAACTAATTCTAAATTTTCTGACATGTTATTAATGTTGCTTCTTGGTGTTTTGCTGCTTTAATTTCCTTATTACCCAATTCAGGGCTTGAGTATTTTGCATTGGGTAAGTTTTGAGAGACGTTTCCTGCCTTTCCTCACAGGCTAAATCTATGCATGAACACATGAGTATGCCATTTGCTTATGTATTTGAAAGTGGCTGTTGCTTAAGCATTTATTTATAAGATATCAGTAAATGATGGCTTAAAGTTTAACTGATTTTTATCATGTTATTGTGCTTTGCATACTAAATCTACACTGCCAGCAAATAAATTGCAGGTGCTACGTTCAATGGGTTTAGCAGACCATAAAAATACACAGTTCTGAGCTACAAAATGTGCTCTGTCAGGTAAAAGTGGCATGTCAACTGATACTGCGCCTTAAAACCTCATTTTCCCAGAAGTTGTGTATAAGCCTGTTTATTGATTTGTTGAGGTGAGAGTTTCAGAAAAGTATTAGTATTATTGGTATGTCCAGTAGAATTTACATCAGCCATATCGTGGATGATTCAAATTCACTTTTACTATTTTTTAAAAAGTTGTCTTCTGCACAAAATTATTGGAGTGGCCAAATACAGATCCTATTTTATACATGTCAAAATGTGTTGTACAACCAACCTGCATGATTGACTTCCAGGAGTAACGTTAACAAGGGGCTTTTTATTTTCGACTTTGTCTTCTTTAGAATTTTTTAAAAATATTTTTGGAATCGCACTCATCCCCAGTAAAATTGCAACTGACTCAGTGCACTGTTTTGTTCAAAATCATATTATACTTTTAGCAGGAAAAATTAAATTGTGCAGTACTGACAAAAATTACAGTTTACTTACAAAGCACCAAGAAAACAATGCCTTAATTTTTAGTGTTTAACACCTGAATGTAGATGAAAATTACACTTGCCATTAAAGTATCACCTGTTCCATTTGCATTGAATTTTCAAAATCCACAAACTGGACTAAGACTGGAATTTTACTGCTTACAGCTTGAAAGTCAGGTGCTAAGCCATTTTTCAAATCATTGCTTAAGTTTTCACCCTGTCTTGATTTCTGGAATATCATTATATTAAATAACATATTCTTTGATTTTCCAGGAGTGCCAACTGTCTATACACAAGGAATGATTCCAGTTGCAGCACCAACACAGGTATCTGCTCCACAAAATCAGTACAGCGAGGAAGATCTCAAATCCATCCAGGATATGTTCCCTAACATGGACAGAGAAGTGATCCGCTCAGTGCTGGAAGCACAGAGGGGCAACAAGGATGCAGCAATTAATTCTTTGCTCCAGATCAATGAAGAATCCTAGGAATATGTGCAGTCACTGTCAATATTGCCAAGACCCCATAATAACCGATGTATCTCTGCATCAAAGACTGAGCTTTCTCTCTGCCGATCTTTCTCGTTTACGAATGCACGTGTCCAGTAAACAGCACATTGTACAAAGTTTGTAACTGTATTAAACATAAAGAGCATTCCATAATCCAAGTGCATATGCTTAAGTTCAGAAAGGCTGATAAGTTCATATCTTGTGGTTATCATATACCAAGGGTTGCCCTACTGAGCTTGGTTAAACTTGATGCTTATGTCTTTGAAGTACGTCTGTTGTGCATTTGACAGCATTTAATGCTGATTGTCCACCTGTCAAGTGCTTTGAGAATTGTCTTATTTCTTAGAGTTTATTAAAAATGTATATTAATTGGAATTATGCAGTTGGCTTTAATCTAATTCCAGCTTTGAAATTAAGTACTGAAGCAATAGCCACTTACATTTTACAATCTTAAATTCCCATTATAAAATGCTAACCTCATACATATGTTATTGCATGGGGCAAAAAGTGGCATTAAGTATTACCACACACTTTTGGTGAACCAGATCATTTGCAATTTTGCTGTCCTAATACGCTTTATCATCAAAACCACTTAGCTTTTTAAAAATTATTTCACAGGATGTGGGTGTCGCTGGCTAGGTCAGCATTTCTTGCCCATCCCTAATTACCCTTGAGAACATGGTGGTGAGCCACCATCTTGAACAACTGTTGTCCATGTGGTGTAGGTACAGTGCTGTTAGGGAGTTTCAGGATTTTGACCCAGTGACAGTGAAGGATTGGCAATATAATTCCAAGTCACAATGGTGTGTGGCTTCGAGGGGAACGTTTAGGTGTTGGTGTTCCCATGCATCTGCTGCCCCTGTCCTATGTGGCAGGAGTCGTGGGTTTGTAAGGTGCTGCCAAAGGAGCCTTGATTTGCTGCAGTGCATCTTGTAGATGGTACACACTGCTGCTACTGTGCATCGGTGGTGGAGGGAGTAAATGCTGAAGTTAGCGGGTGGGATGCCAATCAAGTGGGTAGCTTTGCCCTGATGGAGTGGAGCTTCTTGAGAGTTGATGGAGCTACAGTCATCCAGGCAAGTGGAGAGTATTCCATCACACTCCTCACTAGTGCCTTGCAGATGGTGGACAGGCTTGAGGGAGTGAAGTGGTGAGTTACCACAGAATTCCCAGCCTCTGATCTGCTCTTGTAGTCACAAGACTGGTCCAGTTCAGTTTCTGGTCAATGATTCTCTCTCATTGGAGATGATCATTGCCTGGTACTTGTGTGGTGCAAATGTTACTTGCCACTTATCAGCCCAAGCCTGAACATTGTCCAGGTCTTGCTGCATTTAGACATGGACTGCTTCAGTGTCTGAGGAGTTGCAAATGGTACTGAACATTGTGTGCAATCATCAGTGAACATGCCCACTTCTGACCTTATGAAGGGAAGGTCATTGATGAAGCAGCTGAAAATGGGTAGGCCTAGGACATCAGTCCCAGTGATGTCCTGGGATCGAGATGATTGATCTCCAACAATCACAACCACCTTCCTTTGCTCTAGGTACGAATCTAACCAGTGGAGAGTTTTAATTTTCTCTCTCTTACTGTGCTTCATGTCCCTTCACTGCTGAGACGACTTAAAACATGCCTTTTCTACCTTGATTTAATTACCATGGTGCTTTTCATGATAGTGTCTCATCTTCCATGCTCTGTAAACTGCAGCTTGTTCAAATGTCTGCTGCCTGTGTTCTGATCTGGTCACCTGTCCTCACTGACCTACCCTGTCTCCTTGTCTCTCAATATATATTCAATTCCAAACCTTTGTCTTTAGATCTCTCTATTGTCTTGCCTTACCCTCTGCAACCTCCTTTTATTCTCCTTTGCTGCTTTCATTATTCTCTTTGGAACTTTCTCCCTAAACTCATATCCCTTCATTTCTCTTTCCTTCAACAACCTATGTAATGTATTCTTAAATACAGAAATTCTAAAACTGCTCAGCAGATTAAGGAGCACCTGTGGAGAGAGAAACCATGAATATTTCAGGTCAATGGCTGTTCATCAGAACTGCCTGTTAGTAAATAGTGTTTGCTTCAAACAATGACTTCTGTATTGCATTCCATCAGCCTGTGTTTTTAAGTTTCTTCTCTATTCAAAATCCTTATGTCTGAATTTTGTATCTATGACTCTTCGTTCTCAATCTTGTAACCACTGGGAACTGTAAACTTCCACCCTTAGAATATCTGCAACCCTGCCTCAGCTCAACTAGTGCTGAAACCCTCAACCATGCCTTTGCCTGCAGACTCACTGCAATGCTCTCCTGTCATGTTCCCATTCTGTGAACTTGAGTTCATGAAAAACTTTTCTACCCCCCTATCCTAACTTACACCAAGTTCTATTCACCCATCATCCCAGAGATCATTGACCTACATTTACTCTTGTCGGGCAAAACCTAGATTTTAAAATTGTCATCCAACAGTTCAAGTCCCCCTCCCCCTGCCATGGCCTCACCATTTTCTGAACCACAGACCCACCCTCTGCCACCAAATCCAAGATTTTCATTGCTTCACCACTGATGGCAGCACTTTCAGCTGCTTAGGCTCTAAAGTTTTGGAATTCCCTCCTTGCATCTCTCTGCCTTGGTCCTTTTAAGACACTCCTGAAAGCCTACCTCTTTCACCAAGTTTTTGACTGCCCGTCATAACTGATCTGGTTTGATAACATCCTGTGAAGTGGCTTTTGAAATGCTTTTACTATGGAAAGTTACTGTATGAATGTAAATTGATTTTTCCATCCAAGTCTGACTCATTTCATAATTATAAACACCTTGATCAAATCACCTGATAAATTTGGGTTCTTGAAAAACTTGAAAAGTTGGGTTTTTTCATTTATATTTTTCCATGCCATTAACAAAACTGGTATGGCCTCTGTTGCCTCAACATACATCCAATACAATCCAAAGCTGCACAAAGTACACCAACAGTGGTCTTATTAAGGCTTTATTTAAAGCTTTGCCCTTAGATATTTTTATATTCTATTCCTGCCATAAATGACAGCATTTTCTAATTACCTTTACCACTTGAGATGCTGTTTTTAATGTTTTGTGAACTTTGGCCTCTAAACTACACTGCGCTTCTAAACATTCTAGCCCCCATTCAAAATAGAATTTTTACGTTCATTTTTATTAGTATGATTTCCAAATTTGGGCACTGTTCCCTCCAAATAATTGTACACACAAATGGATCCAGAACAAGACCCTGTGGACCACACTATTCCCTTCCAACCACTTTGGGGGATTGCCCTGAATTCCTACTCTTCCTTCTAATCAGTTTTTATCTAATTTTCTGCCCTTCCCCTAATTCCATACCCCTTAATCTTTTCCATTAATCTGCTGTGCGATAACATGTCAAAGAATTTCTGAAGTCATGCATAACATGTCAAAGAATTTCTGAAGTCATGCATACCACATCCACTCATCCATCCACTTACCATTACCACTTTTGTTAAGTAAAATATTTACTGAAATGCTTTGGCTGCTTCTAATTATTTTCTATTCATCTAGCTTGTCTTTTGGATGAAATGTTAAATTAAAGCCCCATCTGCCTGCTCGGGTGATGTAAAAGGTCCTATGCACTATTTCGAAGAAGAGTAGGGGAGTTAATCCTGGTGTCTGGCCAATATGTATCCCAACGCATCACAAAAAATTATTTGATTATTATTACATTCCTGTTTTTGCTGCATGTAAATTAGCTGCTGCATTTCCTACATTACAAATTTCTACATTTCAAAAGTATTTTGTTGGTTGTAAAGCACTTTGAAAAGTCTGGTGGTCATGAAAAGTGTTATATAAAGGCAAGCCTTTCTAGACACCTAGTAATTTCATCTTTATTTTAAAGGTCTTGGAATTTTCCTTATCACAGTTTTTAACTAGCTGGTTTAGTACTACCTTATTTTACAAATGGATATTACATTGGCTGCTCCAATCCTCTAACCCACATTAATTCCCAATTGAGCCATGAAACCATTCTCTCTTTAAAAAAAGTATTGAGGCTGCCACTGGCCACTAGAGAGTTTCGTATGTTTTCTGGATCAACGTGTTTACATCCCCATTGATTTAAAACTGGTGTAAGCACCAAAATGGCCTGAAATCTCTATGCACCTTTTAATAACAGTTCAGCCTGTACTCTTTAGCAGCAGAAAAGTAGGAGAGGAATATTGCTTATCTATTTCACTTCACTGCATATTTTTGTAACACATGCACAGGATTATGACCACACAAACAACATCCACACCTAAAGGATACTAAATCAGACAAACCACATAAGTTCACTCAAATATCTAAACCCCCCGGGAGGAGAAGACAGAATGGAGAGACTTCTGGGTTTGAGGGTCACCTCATCATTCCCAATTATTACTCATGCCATCTAGATGGGTGACTGCCAACTCCCTAGCTGCCAGGACTGCTTAACTGCTGCAACAAGTTCCATGATCTCACAGAGATAAAAACAAAAAACTGCGGATTCTGGAAATCCAAAACAAAAACAGAAATACCTGGAAAAACTCAGCAGGTCTGGCAGCATCGGCGGAGAAGAGCAAAGTTGACGTTTCGAGTCCTCATGACCCTTCAACAGAACTAAGTAGAAATAGGAAAGGGGTGAAATATAAGCTGGTTTAAGGGAGGGGTGGATGGGGGCTGGAGAAGGGGGTGGGGGTTGTTGGGACAAGCAAAAGTTTTTCCAGGTATTTCTGTTTTTGTTTTGGATTTCCAGCATCCACAGTTTTTTGTTTTTATCTCTGTGTTTAATTGACTGCCACTTCTCTTCAAGAAATGCCTACCTTGGAGAAGTTTTGTACTACTCTCCGTCAGGATTTTCGAATCTCTCTTTTGCCTTGTTCCCTCCTATCACTGCTTGCTCGTCCCAACTCCCCCCCCCCCCAACCCCTTCTTCCCGCCCCCTGCCTAAACCAGCTTATATTTCACCCCTTTCCTATTTCTACTTAGTTCTGTTGAAGGGTCATGAGGACTCGAAACGTCAACTTTGCTCTTCTCCGCCGATGCTGCTAGACCTGCTGAGTTTTTCCAGGTATTTCTGTTTTTGTTTTCCATGATCTCACCCCCCTGGGCAAACAAGATACTTCTCATCTCTTTCATGT
This sequence comes from Cetorhinus maximus, assembly GCF_964194155.1. Classification (NCBI taxonomy): domain Eukaryota; kingdom Metazoa; phylum Chordata; class Chondrichthyes; order Lamniformes; family Cetorhinidae; genus Cetorhinus; species Cetorhinus maximus. The sequence continues at coordinate 96,877,231 of NC_135887.1, forward strand.
TTGCCCATCCTTCATACTAACACACTCTTCATCCTCTTACAGTAAATGCTGCACAAGTGTTCTTTGTTCCATTTTGTGCTAGTGCTCTCTGTCTACAATCATTAGCATACAAGAATGTGCCCATAGGAAATGTCAAATCTTCTTGAGAAGCTGGTGGTTTAACCCTTTAAGGAGCAAAGGTTGGTGGCTGTAGATATAGAGATTTCTTCAGGCACAAAACCATTTTAAAATAGTTGCTTTCTTTTGAGATCTCTGATCTCTTGTGTCAATTCACAACTTTTAGTAATGTCAATGTAAGAAAAATTGAAACCACTTAAAGGTATCTTTGTATAAAGTAAGATGCTGTTGTAATGTGGATAAAATAAGCAGATGTTTAATAGATTGTTTGCCCACAAATCAAGAACAAATTAAGGTACTTAAGATATACAAAGATAAAAGCAAAAAACTGCGGATGCTGGAAATCCAAAACAAAAATAAAAATGCCTGGAAAAACTCAGCAGGTCTGACAGCATCTGCGGAGAGGAACACAGTTAACATTTCGAGTCTGTGTGACTCTTCAACAGAACTAAGGAAAAATAGGAAAGAGGTGAAATATAAGCTGGTTTAAGGGGGGATGGGACAGGTAGAGCTAGATAGAGGGCCAGTGATAGGTGGAGATAGCCAAAAGATGTCATAGACAAAAGGACAAAGAGGTGTTGAAGGTGGTGATATTATCTAAGGAATGTGCTAATAGGTGACATTAAGGGTAGAAAGCAGGACGAGCAAGGTACAGATAGCCCTAGTGGGGGTGGGGTGAAGGAAGGGATCGAAATAGGCTGAAAGGTAGAGATAAAACAATGGATGGAAATACATTTAAAAATAATGGAAATAGGTGGGAAAAGAAAAATCTATATAAATTATTGGAAAAAAAAGGGGGGATCGGAAAGGGGGTGGGGATGGAGGAGAGTTCATGATCTAAAATTGTTGAACTCAATATTCAGTCTGGAAGGCTGTGAAGTGCCTAGTCGGTGCTGTTCCTCCAGTTTGCATTGAGCTTCACTGGAATATTGCAGCAGGCCAAGGACGGACATGTGGGCATGAAAGCAGGGTGGAGTGTTGAAATGGCAAGCGACAGGAAGGTCTGGGTCATGCTTGCCATACTCAACTCAGCCTCTGCTTGCAAAACTCAGAACATGTATAACATTAGATGTGATTCCACGATTGGACAGTACTTGCTGAATAATCCCCAGTGTACTAAGAATTACACTAACAACCAATTTAAGATTATCAGTCAGGCTTGCAATGTGGCTCACTGTACTAGAAGCTACATATATTCATGTGCAGGGACCTGTGCTCCACAGGAAAAAGGAGCATGTCCAGGCATTATGCCTTTTTTGAATTAAAAGCATGGGGGACAATAATTCCCTGATGCATGTAAATCTCCATTGTAATCAGAGCCAACTTGCCAACCAATCGGCACTCTTTTTCATGCAGTGTAAATTGTTGCTCCCTTTGAAATTTGGCATTCTTACGCCTGTCCTGATGGGTGCGAGACAAAAAGTTTTGACATCATGCCTCTTTTTTTCAGCAATACTCACGTTCTGTACTGCCAAATGACTTTAAATGTATTTAAAAATGCAGTGTTGGAAAATATGAGACAGTGCAACATAGAATTTCAGTTGTGCTGAGGCTTTAGAAAATTATAATGCACTGACCAAAATAGATTTGGAGCATTATGTAAATTTTGGTTGTATTTCTGCTTTAATGAGCGTATATGGGTATGTATAAGTATGGTGAATGCATGCATCTGGGTGGGGTGGGGTGCAGTTAGCTCAGTTGACTAGACAGCTACCATGTGGATCAGATTAACGCTTAACAGCACAGGGTTCAATCTCTGACAAAAACAGAATTACCTGGAAAAACTCAGCAGGTCTGGCAGCATCGGTGGAGAAGAAAACAGTTGACGTTTCGAGTCCTCATGACCCTTCGGCAGAACTGAAGTATAGTTAGGAGAGAGGTGAAATATAAGCTGGTCTAAGGTGGGGGGGGCGGGGGGGAGAGAGAAGTTGAGGGGGGGTCGGTGGTTGTAGGGACAAGCAAGCAGTGATAGGAGCAGATAATCAAAAGATGTCACAGACAAAAGGATCAAAGAGGTGTTGAAGGTGGTGATATTATCTAAGAAAAGTGCTAATTAAGAATGGATGGCAGGATACTCAAGGTACAGCTCTAGTGTGGGTGGGGTGGAAAGACTAACAAAGTATTAGTTGTAGATTTAAAAATAATGGAAATAGGTGGGAAAAGAAGAATCTATATAAATTATTGATAAAAAAAAGGGAGGGGGAAGAAACGGGGTGGGGATGGGCGGGGGGGAGTTTAAGATCTAAAGTTGTTGAATTCAATATTCAGCCCAGAAGGCTGTAAAGTGCCTAGTCGGAAGATGAGGTGCTGTTCCTCCAGTTTGCGTTGGGCTTCACTGGAACAATGCAACAAGCCAAGGACAGACATGTGGGCAAGAGAACAGGGTGGAGTGTTAAAATGGCAAGCGACAGGGAGGTTTGGGTCTTTCTTGCGGACAGACCGCAGGTGTTCTGCAAAGCGGTCGCCCAGTTTGCGTTTGGTCTCTCCAATGTAGAGAAGACCGCATTGGGAGCAACGAATGCAGTAGACTAAGTTAGGGAAAATGCAAGTGAAATGCTGCTTCACTTGAAAGGAGTGTTTGGGCCCTTGGACGGTGAGGAGAGAGGAAGTGAAGGGGCAGGTGTTGCATCTTCTGCGTGGGCATGGGGAGGTGCCATAGGTGGGAGTTGAGGAGTAGGGGGTGATGGAGGAGTGGACCAGGGTGTCCCGGAGGGAACGATCCCTACGGAATGCCGCCAGGGTGGGTGAAGGGAAGATGTGTTTGGTGGTGGCATCATGCTGGAGTTGGCGGAAATGGCGGAGGATGATCCTTTGAATGCGGAGGCTGGTGGGGTGATAAATGAGGACAAGGGGAACCCTATCATGTTTCTGGGAGGGAGGAGAAGGTGTGAGGGCGGATGCGCGGGAGATGGGCCGGACACGGTTGAGGGCCCTGTCAACGACCGTGGGTGGAAAACCTCGGTTAAGGAAGAAGGAGGACATGTCAGAGGAGCTGTTTTTGAAGGTAGCGTCATCAGAACAGATGCAACGGAGGCGAAGGAACTGAGAGAATGGGATGGAGTCCTTACAGGAAGTGGGGTGTGAGGAGCTGTAGTCAAGGTAGCTGTGGGAGTCGGTAGGCTTGTAATGGATATTGGTGGACAGTCTATCATCAGAAATTGAGACAGAGAGGTCAAGGAAGGGAAGAGAAGTGTCAGAGATGGACGCTGTGAAAATGATGGAGGGGTGGAGATTGGAAGCAAAATTAATAAATTTTTCCAGGTCCCGACGAGAGCATGAAGCAGCACCGCAGTAATCATCGATGTACCGGAGAAAGAGTTGTAGGAGGGGGCCGGAGTAGGACTGGAACAAGGAATGTTCCACATACCCCATAAAGAGACAGGCATAGCTGGGGCCCATGCGGGTACCCATAGCCACACCTTTTATTTGGAGGAAGTGAGAGGAGTTAAAGGAGAAATTGTTCAGTGTGAGACCAAGTTCAGCCAGACGGAGGAGAGTAGTGGTGGATGGGGATTGTTGGGGCCTCTGTTCAAGGAAGAAGCTAAGGGCCCTCAGACCATCCTGGTCTGCTACCTCGACTACAGCTCCTCACACCCCGCTTCCTGTAAGGACTCCATCCCATTTTCTCAGTTCCTTCGCCTCCGTTGCATCTGTTCTGATGACGCTACCTTCAAAAACAGCTCCTCTGACATGTCCTCCTTCTTCCTTAACCGAGGTTTTCCACCCACGGTCGTTGACAGGGCCCTCAACCGTGTCCGGCCCATATCCCGCGCATCCGCCCTCACGCCTTCTCCTCCCTCCCAGAAACATGATAGGGTTCCCCTTGTCCTCACTTATCACCCCACCAACCTCCGCATTCAAAGGATCATCCTCTGCCATTTCCGCCAACTCCAGCATGATGCCACCACCAAATACATCTTCCCTTCACCCACCCTGGCGGCATTCCGTAGGGATCGTTCCCTCCGGGACACCCTGGTCCACTCCTCCATCACCCCCTACTCCTCAACCCCCACCTATGGCACCTCCCCATGCCCACGCAGAAGATGCAACACCTGCCCCTTCACTTCCTCTCTCCTCACCGTCCAAGGGCCCAAACACTCCTTTCAAGTGAAGCAGCATTTCACTTGCATTTTCCCTAACTTAGTCTACTGCATTCGTTGCTCCCAATGCGGTCTCCTCTGCATTGGAGAGACCAAACGCAAACTGGGCGACCGCTTTGCAGAACACCTGCGGTCTGTCCGCAAGAAAGACCCAAACCTCCCTGTCGCTTGCCATTTTAACACTCCACCCTGTTCTCTTGCCCACATGTCTGTCCTTGGCTTGCTGCATTGTTCCAGTGAAGCCCAACGCAAACTGGAGAAACAGCACCTCATCTTCCGACTAGGCACTTTACAGCCTTCCGGGCTGAATATTGAATTCAACAACTTTAGATCTTAAACTCCCCCTCCCCCCATCCCCACCCCGTTTCTTCCCCCTCCCTTTTTTTTTCAATAATTTATATAGATTCTTCTTTTCCCACCTATTTCCATTATTTTTAAATCTACAACTAATACTTTGTTAGTCTTTCCACCCCACCCACACTAGAGCTGTACCTTGAGTATCCTGCCATCCATTCTTAATTAGCACTTTTCTTAGATAATATCACCACCTTCAATACCTCTTTGATCCTTTTGTCTGTGACATCTTTTGATTATCTGCTCCTATCACTGCTTGCTTGTCCCTACAACCACCGCCCCCCCTCAACTCCTCTCTCCCCCCCGCCCCCCACCTTAGACCAGCTTATATTTCACCTCTCTCCTAACTATACTTCAGTTCCTTGACCTACTACATGTCCTAGAGAGATCACTTTAGCCTTAGCAAACTCGCTCTTTTCAAGATTGACTACTAGGTCAATTGACTGTACTCTCTGGAAGAGGACTTCCAGTTGCTCTATGTGGTTTTCCCAGGTGTAGGTGTACACTAGGAGGTCATCCAGGTACATGGTGCAATTGGAAAAGCCCGCCACTACCTCATTCATCAATCTTTGGAAGTTAGCCGGGACATTTTGGAGTCTGAGGGTCATAACCCGGTCACTGGTATAACCTGTCTTGGAGTTACAAAGCCGGAGATTTACTTTCCATAGGCTGTCAAGGGAACCTGCCAGTATCCCTTGAGTAAATCATTCTTCGTGATATAGGCTGCTTTACCCACACTATATATGCAGTCTTCCAGTTGGGGTATCAGGTAGGAGTCAGCTCGGGTCACTGCATTAACTTTTCAGTAGTAAACTTAGAACCTTGTGGAGCCATCCGGCTTGGGCACGAGCACAACTGGGAGCTCCAGCTACTGTTGCTAGGCTCCATTAGTTGGTGCTCCAGCATGTAGTTAATCTCGTCCTGGGCCTGGGCCAGCTTCCCTGGGCCAAGACAGTAGGGATGTTGCCTTATGGGAGGGGCCTCTCCCACATCCACATCAGGTAGGGCGAGGGTGGTGCAGCCTGGCTTGTCTCTGCACAAGTCTTTAAATGCAGAGAGCAGCCTCGTCAGGTCTGCTCGCTGTTCTGCACCTAGGCGGGAGAACAAGGAGCCTAAGTTGGCTAGTATTTCTGTATTGGTTAGCTGGGTAGTAGGGGGTTCAATGTGGGCCTCACCCACGTCTCCTCCAATTCATCCTCACTGCTACCCTCCTCCTCCAGATCAGTGGCAACGGGACAGACCACCACTTGTTTGCCCCCTACTCTGCTGTGATATCACTTCATCGTGATGACATGACACAACCTTTGCTTTTTCCCCTGATCTGGGGTCTCAGTTAGATAGTTCACTTCCCCCAGTTGCTTTGTTACATTATACAAATCACTGAACCAGGCCTGTAAGGGTTCACCTGGTATTGGTAGGAGCACTATCGCATAGTTGCCTGGCTGAAAAGTTTGAGTCTTGGCATGCCTGTCGGCTTGTTTGTTCATAGCCATCTGGGAATTTTTCAAGTGCTCTCAGGCCATCTCACAGGCTCTCATGAGCCACTCCTGGAACATGGCTACGTAATCCAACATGGTGAGCTCCTCCTTCTGCTCTAAAAAACTCTCCTTGCTTAGTTTCAGAGGCCCTCACACTTGGTGCCCATAAACTAATTCGAACGGAGTTAACCTGGTGAACTTATTGGGTGAATCCCTCGTAACGAACAGAAGGAAACCTAATCCTTTATCCCAGTCATGGGGGTACTTGTGGCAGTATGCCCTGATCATTGTTTTTAGGGTCTGGTAGTACCGTTCTAGCGTCCACTGGTACTGCACGTGATATGCTGAAGATTTCAGTTGGGTCACACCCAGGTTACCCATGATTTCCTGGAATATCTTGGACATTAAATTTGAGCCCAGATCCGACTGGATCTCGGTGGGTAGACCATACCTGGGAAAGAATTGGGTCATTCCCTCACCACCTCTCGGAAACAGGTAGCCATATCCATGATGGACCGGTGGTCCTCTTCTGTTTTGGGTAGGGGCCCCACACAGTCCACTAACACATGCTGAATGGTTCCCCAAAAACTGGCACGGGAATCATAGTTGCAGGTCGTACTGCAGGTTGGGGTTTTCCCACAGGTTCTGCAAGACCTTACTACGCCTCTGTGGAGGTGCGGCCAGTAGAAATGCTGGCTGACGCGGGCTTGGGTTTTGCGTATCCTGACATGCCCAGCCATCGGAGTTTCGTGAACTAGCTAGAAGATTCCCCCACAGTACCTCGGCGGCACTACCACCTGGTGGATCACTGTCCATTCCTCATTTACTGGTCTGTGAGGCAGGGGGGTCCCCATTTCCTCATCAGCAAGTCATTTTTAATGTAGCAGCAGTCAGGGACAGCTTCTGCCTCGGCCTCATTGTGAGCAGTCTGAGCTAATGTTTTTAACGGTGAGTCAGCTTGCTGGGTCTCTACCAAGGAAGATTTATTTATCACCTCCTTAGAGTCTTCTAGACTCCTGTAAAAGGTTTCAGATAACCAGGCCAGAGGGTCTTCTGTCCACAGTGCCACATCGGTTTCCTCTGTTGGTGCTTGTCGGGCCATAGACTGGGTTACCACACAGTCAGGGAAGATACAACGCACTTTCTCCTGCGGCTGTTCGGTCTCCTTGGCCTCAATATGCTTCACTGAAACCACTGGAGATGCTATTACCGTTGATCCCTCCAGGTCATTGCTGAGGAGCAAGTCGACCCCGTCCACAGGCAAACTGGGGACAACTCCCATGGTCACTGGTCCTGATACAAGATTGCACTCCAGATGTGCCTGGTATAGGGGAATAGGCATGTGCCCTCCTTCAATCCCCTTTACCAGCACTTTGGCACTCTCCGGTGGGGAGGTTATGCCTTTTTCCAGCGGTAGAGTCTGGCTGGCTCCTGTATCCCTCGGTATTACTGTAGGCTTACTTGCTTCACCCAGGGGAAATGTGGCTGCTCTTCCTTCGGATACAAAATCCCAGTAACCCTCAGGGATTTGTTTAACCTCATCCGCAATCTCAGTACAGGGACTCACAGCCGCAGTCAGAGCCATATTTTGGTCTGCTATGCTCTCTGACTGACTCCAATTCTCTTCATTGGGTGTATGTGCCCCGATAAATCCCACTAGTTTTTCCTATAGCCTCCAGCAGTTGGCCCAGATGCGCCCTACCTCCCGGCAGTTAGAACACACAGGCTTCTTAGCTTCACTTTTCATCTCAGTGCCAACCTTTCGGTCCTGAGGAGGGCCCCCAGAATTTCCCTCTCTCGGGTGCTCAGTTTCTTATCACTGTCCCACTCTCTATCCTTCCCAGTTGATTGGGGGTGACTGGGGAGAGGGGGGGGGTGGAATTTCCTCTGGAGCAAGGATTGTGAATCAACTCATAATTGTCAACCCCTGTGACCCTCCTGCTCCTCTAGGTGTGTTCTTATTGGAAAGGGTAGGGAGTTTTTAAACTCAAGGAGAATTATTTCACAGAGGCATTCGTAAGTGACTTCTGTTTTAAGTACCCGCACCTGCTGGTCAAAAGCAAGTTGCTAAATTCCAGGTAGGTCTGGTCAGGCCGTTTCCCAAGGGTATGGAATTTCTGACGGTACGCCTCTAGCACTAACTGGTACACACTTAATATAGCCGTTTTTACTGCCTCATAGTGACACTTTCCTCAGGCAGGAGGGAGAAAACCTCGTGAACCTTTCCTGAAAGCTTACTCTGCAGAAATAGGGACCACTGTTGCACTGGCCACTTTAACTGCTGTGCTAACTGCTCGAAAGATATAAAGAAGGCTTCCACCTCTGTTTCATCAAACTTAAGGATTGAGGCAACCTGGTTCGCTCATCTAATCCTTAAATCTGAGCTAGTAGTGTCTTCAAGGGACCTAGGTCCCTTAGACTTAACAATTCAGTAGATAGACTCAAGAAAGTTGTTATGCAGTTTTGAAAAGCTGATTTCAAAAGGACAATTTACTTACCCCAATTTATTTGTCTGTGGGAAAAAATATTCCAGACTCCGAGCCCCCAATTTGTTCAAATCCCGGACGAGTGCTCCAATTTGTTACGACCCACCCCCCGTGTGAGGTGAGGTTTCTCTAAGCTGTTGATCCAGGCAAGACCCCTCAATTTGTCACCATCTGGCTAGGACAGCCCCAAATTGTTATGCCTCAGGTGAGGAGGGATGGACTGGCTCCCTATTCAGCCCACCCCCTCCCCCACACCCCTCCCATTGGTTGCAACAAGATTTAATCTAAAAAGGATCCCTTTCGCAAGTACCTTTTCCCAGACCCAATCGTTTGGTTTTGAAGGAGCAAATTTGATCAGACTTTCTTGAGTTAAAGGTAAGAGAAAGTTTGTTAACTACTAAAGGCAAAAAAGGATAAAACACATGCATATATGGTCATACAGGTTAAAAGAATTTAGCTTGAAGTGAATATATATAAATAAAGGTATACAGAACAGTCTTTGACCCGTGGGGAGTAGGTAATTGAATGTTATGACCGTTGCGATTTGAGATTCCAGCAGAATTGACTCCACTAGACAAATCGTCAGTTTCTAGGTTCCAGTAGAGTTGACTCCAGTAGATGAATAGTCGGTTTCGAGGTTCCAGTAGTGTTGAATTTAGTAGAAGGATCAAGGTACCTGCAAAATGGTGATTTGCAGCAGTGTGGCTGTTACTTCTGAGTCAAACTTCCAGCACTTGCTCTCTCTCAGAACACCCACCAACCGACAAGACACTGCAGCAGCTTGTCAGCTCACTTTTAACTCCTTTGTCTATTCCAAGTGGGAAGCGAATTCACAAACCTGTCTGGGCATTGCCCACAGGATTTCTTGATGAGATGACATTCATCTCTCATTATGTCCCATTGTCTCATCCGGAGGGCCAATTCTGGATGCCTTTAGAAGTACCTTGTCCGCCAACAGGATGGGGTTCCAATAACCTGCAGCATTCCAGCCAGTGGCTTGTGTGCATTGTTTAAAAACTCCGGTCTTATTTTTAAAGTCCAACGTTTCCAGACACAATTCAGTGTTTTTTTCTTTATTATCATGACAACTAAGTATAATGAGTTGAGTTGTGAAGTTAGATGCCCAAGAACCACAGAATATAAAAGGCAATGTCATTGAATTACAAAGTACTAATTATAGAGAAGGCAAACCCAAAATAATACTTCAAGGTATGATGAAAACTACAACATTGGGAAAAATGTCCCTCCTCAAAAGGACAAAATACTTGACCTACTAAATTAGATACGAGATTCATTATGTTATGGTACTAGAGGGAGGGATGAGCTCCTACGAGGGGTGTCTAGCCTACACAGCCAGGCACACAAGAGGATGGAATCTGAGAAATTGTGTAGTTGGAAGCAACTAAGATAAGTAATTTTGTAAGGCACAATTTGCCTTATACAAACCACTATACCTGTTAATTAGCCCACGTTACTTGGTATTAATTTTATCTTGCATTATGCCTCTCATTCATTCAATTATTAGGCAGACCGGTCTAGAATTACCTGTTTTAACCCTTTCAGAACAGCAGTGTTACAGTGGCAACCATCTGCTGACAACATTCACATTCAAAAAGGTTTGCTCCAAACTTCTGACTTGGAGCATAAAAAGTATATCTTCAGAACCAATTAAGCTTTTATCACCATTTTCTTTAGTACTCTCATCTATAATTAACCTATTTGCTCCATCATCTTTTATTGCACCATTTTGTTCTCATAATCACACTGAAGACCAAGACAAGGTCCTCAATAAATATATCCTTTATAAGATCTCTATTTCTACTTCAGCCTATCCTTTCAACAATATTTCGCCTATTATAAAATCCTTTACTAAATTCCTTCAGTACTTGCTAAGTTTTCATGCTTGCTCTTAACCTTTCTATTCTTTTTTGCCTCCCCTACACTTTTTCTACGTTCTGTTCAATTTCTTTTGCATCAGCCATAAACGTTTTTGTGACTCATTCAAGTATTAATATAAGAAACAATAATATTTGCTGCACTGTTTTCATGTGGGAAAATGTCTCATGTTTGTACATGGTTTCACATTTGACAACTTTTAATTCTAATTTGTCTAGGTGAGTTGTCTTTGTCCTCATTGGTATGTGCTATTCTAGAGTACCTTCATTTTTGACTGCTCGGCTTTTCAGTTGGTATTTTGAACCTAATTATGTGATGGCTGCTATTCTGTAGATGTTTTATGTACACTTAACTTACCTCATCTTATTTCCTAGACACATTGTTGAAACCCCCAAAATAAAAAAAATAAATACTGAACCTACAAAGCATGTTTAAAGAGAAAAGCCAGACTGATATTTTGATTGTGCACCCTTTCAGAATTGGGCTTCAGTATTTTGTTTATTTTTGACAGCCATCATTTTCAGGTTTCCTTTTTGTTTGTGCTCACATTACTTTACCTCTGTTTATCTTTACAGCAAAATTCAGGAAAAACAGGCATATAAAAATGGATGATTTTAGTTATTCAATTTGTCTATCTTCTATTGTTCAAAAGTCTATAATATACTCCGTCCCTCAGATTAACTGTTCCTTAATGCTAACCAAATAGGTTCAGCCTTTGCACGATCCTTATTATAGTAATGGAACTTTTGATCAAGTCATCTTTAGTCCGTTTTTTTGCTACTCTATCCCTCCTGAATATTTTGAGCTCAAGTCCTGCTCTTGCCTACTGCTAATTATATATTATCCTTTCAATTTGTGCCTCTCACAGATGTTAGCCATAATACTTTGTGCATTTAGTTACATAATTCAAATGTGATTGTTTGCTTGTCATGTTTTAATCCCTCATTCTATTGATCTGTTCTTTATAATTATCTTATACACCTTGTTTTGCTTTCTTTTCTGCTTCCCCAATTTGTTTTCACCTTCTCTATACTGTATTAGTTTATACCTGCCACCACAGAATTAGTTATTTGGGCCAGCTTGAAGCCCCTACAGGCCACTCCTACCCCCAAACTCATCCAAAGCCAATGAATTTGAATCCTTCCTTCCAGCCTTGAATTTAACTCTCCAATTTGAATTGGAGAATAAGTACATATTAGCAGTGATCCTGAGATTAGTACACTCAAAATCTTGCTCTAATCTGTCTCCTAATTGCTGAAGTTTCCTTTGAGGGCCTCCAATATAATTGATTCCAACTTCAACAACTATTGGCTGTTCCCATTTCCTCTCCAAAATCTTTTACACCCAGTGACATCTCATTCTTAAACATGGTAGGCAACCCAACATTCAGGTTATAGCTACAAATTATGGAAATCCTTGGTTACGATTGTGCTCCTGCACTTCACATATCAATTTAGCAATCACTTCTTCCTAAGTTTTGGCTCATGGTTTTGTCTGTTGTTGTCCTCCTCAGAGCTATATTTAACATATGACAAATACAAGTACTGAAGAGCTATGTCAAATAAACACTCAAAGCAGCCATGCACAGTTGATTATCGTCTCCTCTTACTTCGATGTGTACTACTCAGTGCTGTGGGATGATCCATCTCCTAGGATGTGCACACAGAGCTTCAACCTCCCAATGTTATGCAGTATGCTCCTTAAGCTCACAAACTGCTCAAACTCAAGTAGTCAGAGACAGTAAATTAGTTATCCCAGAACTTCCTACAATCACAAGCTGCACCTGACCCCTGCTGCTGAACTAAACCATTTCTCAAATAAGTGATTTAACTTTAGGCCCACTCTCTGCAAGGCTAAACCTGCACTGAAACTAAATTCTACACTTGTTTCCTTTTACACTTGACTGGCCTCTAGTTGCTCAAGACTAACTTGTCATCATTAAGCCCAAACATGTACTGTTTTAATTTGCACAATAGCCAAATTGCCACATTAAAAACTGTTTATCTCACCACTTATGTAACCAATTAAGTAATCTGCATCAGCTCAAGCCAGCAGGACCTGAAGTTACTCCAAAGTACTTAGATTTATAAAGACAACTGCATGGAACATTTTGCGGATAATCTCAAGTCTGTGTATGAAAACCAAAATTGACCAGATTCTTTCGGCAATCAAATGCATTCCAGTTTTAAGCAAAGCAGTTCAAAGCAATTTGTAAGCAACCCTTTTTATTAAGCAACCTATCATTTTAATCAAACCATGATACTTTTAAAAAGGGGCACCATACTAAAGATTTAGTTTATTTTTTTAAAACAAAGACAGGATTACAACCACTTTGTGAATAAACTTCAAACAGTAACCTCAAGAATGGCATTGGCAATTATGGGAGAGATTTGCAGTTCTGAAGAGTCATATTCGACTCAAAACATTTACTCTTTCTCTCTCCACAAATACTGCCAGACTTGCTGAGTATTTCCAGCATTTTCTATTTTTATTTCAGATATCCAGCATCCGCAGGGTTTTGTTTTTATAATTATGGGAGAGTTTCTTTTTGTACATCCGAGCACTGAGGAAATTTATGGCAATAATTTGTATCACTGAACATGTGACTAATAATTATTGGGCCACCATGCTCATATAACTTACACAATTCACTTTCATACAACTTAAGCAATTCACTTTATTGCAAACTTTAACTAATGGCATATTAATTTTAACAAGGTATATTTACATTGTATATTGGATGTACATCTGAAATAGGACAAATGAAAAATGTATCATACAACCAGAATAATCTGACAGTAAGAATTCAATACTTTTTACATTTTGTATTTGCTTGCGTGAGTGGTTAATGTCCATCCTAACGCAGTATTAAAAAAATAGTTGCCATGTTTTCATGCAACTAAACACACAAACATTGCAAATGAAGATTGTCAAGACAGAACAGGTTATTTTCTCCTATTTAGCAGCCACAGCCAAATAACGCCACTATTCCCAATGTTCTGGTTCGGAAACATTTCCTCCCCTCCCCCTCCTATTTTTTACAATACTTTAAAAAAATGTATACTATAATCCTACCAGTTTTAATTGATTGCTACTTATAGGGATGTGTCAACATCCCACCTTCAAGTATCTGTGATCAGCTATTTCAGAAGTGTAAGCAGTGAATCAAGCATTGGCAGCTGAATTGAACTGCCCTAAAGCAGTTAGGAAGATCACAGAAAATTGCATTGCTTGGTTTGATGATTTTTCTTCAAATACAGATGCGTAGAACTCTAAACCCAAACTGTCAACTTTTTAAACCAATGATGAAGTTGACAAAAATATTCCATTGACTTAGAATGTATTAAGGTGCTTGGAGGGTCCAACAATATAGATGCTGCAAAGAACAAGCCACACAAAAAGATGAGTGCACACCTCATTTTACTTTCCTGGAACAGACACTATTTTCTAAAGTGAAAGAATTCTTCCACAAATTCATCATGCATCACCATCATCTCTCTTCTGACTTAAACCAGTACCATAGGCACTTTGTCAAATGACACTTTTTCAAAACTGTCTTAGCTTAACCCAATACTAGCTGCCACTTCCATTAACAGTACAGTAAGGTCCCAATGAATAAGGGTCAACCTGTCATAACACTTCAAATCCCTGAATTTAAAAGTTGGAGTTAACCTCTTTAGTTATTGTCATACTTTATCAAAGTAGGGCTCTTTGCCACTCCTTAGAAGTTTATGCCAATAAAACCACTTTTAGCCAACCATTGTTACATTAAGTGCTCAGTTATCAGTTCACCCTGATTAAGTTCCATTGCCCTGGCAACTGAAATAACGGGGCTATATTTAAAAACAAATCAGTTAGTTAGTTCAATAGAAGTTTAAAAAGTTAAAATATAGTTTAAATCATTCAGGCAATGCACTGATGCAGACCTTTAGCAAAGAGAAACAGAAGTCACATGCAATTCAAGGCTAATCTTAAGTGTTCTTCACCTTTGATTTGAACAATTTCATGGTCTGAAAATGTAAAATACAGAGGGATGAACAAGCTTATGGCTGTTCAGTGACATACCAAATGATCAACTAGTCTTCAGTAACAAATATGTTTAAACTCCATATTAAAGGGCTTTCAATACTAATGTTCTAGAATTCAAGAAATGTTTACAAATAAAACCTGAAGCAAAGAGCCACTATTGAACATTTACAATTAGAATTTTCTCTAGCAATTGGTTTAATATAGGCAACTCAATCAAAATAACACTTTTACATTTGCATTTCACTTCTACAATTTACTCTGCTCACTTGGAAGAAACACTGAAAGTTAAAATTTTATACAAGATGAAAAAAAGTATGAAAATTTCTAAACACTTTGGTCACACTATGTGTCCCAATTGGTATACTTCAATTATATACGTCAGGTTTAAGTATACACATTTTTATAAAATATTCTACTCTTATAACCATTTAACTATGGCAACAATACTAATTATCACGTGAGTGGCAAGATATTTAATGGACTGATCATCCCGTTTATAAGAACATGTATTTGATACAAATGCACGCAAGAGTTCTTTGTATCTGCCAACATGTAATACCCTCAATTATACATTTCATTCAAACTCTTCTTTGCTTTCCATCTTAAAAAATCTGATAATATTGCTGGTCCTGATCCCATGTGAATTTAGTGCAGCAGTGACTGGCTTTGACAGGCCGAAGCCCAGTGCCTCCAGTGAACCCCACTGATACCCCTGGATAGTAGCTGCTCAGGCTGGAGTAGACAACAGCAGGCAGAATTAATCATGCAGGGCCATTAACCGAAGCTTCGGGTGGCAGGACTTGTTGAGTTGTCCTAAAAAACAGAAAAAGGCAATACAGGATGAAATTTTATATACATGAGCAAAAATGCAGTCAAATCTCTGTTCAACAATTATAAACAAAGATTTCTAGTAGAACAAAGGAAAAAAAGCTTCATACAGTTTTGTTTTTTAATTCTTTCACGGGATGTGGGTGTCGCTGGCTAGGCCAGCAATTATTGCCCATCCATAATTACCTTTGAAAAGGTGGTGAGCTGCCTTCTTAAAGTGCTGCAGTCAGTGTGGTGTAGGTACACCCACAGTGCTGTTAGGGAGTTCCAGGATTTTGACCCAGCGACATAGTTCCAAGTCAGGAAGGTGTGGGCCTTGGAGGGGAACTTGCAGTTAATAGTAATCCCATGCATCTGCTGCCTTTATCCTTTTAGGTGGTAGAAATCATGGGTTTGGAAAGTGCTGTTGAAGGAGTATTGGTGAGTTGTTGCAGTGCATCGTGTAGATGGTACACACTGTTGCCACTGTGCATAGGTGGTAGAGGGTGGATGGGGTGCCAATCAAGCAGGCTGCTTTGTCCTGGATGGTGTTGAGCTTCTTTGTTATTGGAGCTGTACTGATCCAGGCAAGTGGAGAGTATTCTATCACACTCTTGACTTAAGCTTGGTAGATGGTAGACAGGGTTTGGGGAGTCAGGAGTGAGTTACTTGTCACAGAATTCCCAGCCTCTGACCTGCTCTTGTAACCACAGTATTTATATGGCTGTTCCAGTTCATTTTCTGGTCAATGGTAACCCCCAGGATGCTGATAGGGGATTCAGCGATGGTAATACCATTGAATGTCATGGGAAGATGGTTGGATTCTCTCTTGTTTGTGGTGATCATTGCCTGGCAATTGTGTGGCTCGAATGTTACTTGCCACTTATCGGCACAAGCCTGAATGCTGTCTAGGACTTGTTGCATATGGACATGGGCTATAAATTAAACTATATTCATACTATAAATTAGTTCTTTTCTACCCACACACAATGCATATATTGAAAGCTACAAGGACTATTCATAACTTAAAACAGCCAAGCAAGAATTATAGGGCTTTAAAATAATGCAAAGAGATTATTAAATGCTCAGGTACCATTAGCTTCTCAACCACAGGTTTTAGAGTTTCAGTCTCTCAGAGTAATTAGCATTAATTTGAATCCACCTATCTCAGTGAGCATTAGTTTGATCAGATCTTGCTTGATCTCAGCTATCAGCTATTTTGCTAGGTGGAAATGAAATGTAGGCCTTCTGATTTGTATTGAATCTATATGACTGAAACAGGTCATTTGGATGAACTGGTTTATGTTGATGTTTATATCCCATGAGAGCTTCCTCCCACCCAAATGACCTCCTCCAGTCACATCCCTATCTGGGGTCACTCTACTCCCTGCCCCCTTATATGTAACACACCTCTCCTTAAATGCATCAATTCTAGCCAGTTGGGGTTGCTCCCCCTGACTAGGGAAACTAGAACAAGTATGCACAGTTTCAGTCTCATTCAGGACTGAGATGAGGAGAAATGTCTTCACCAGAAGAGTTATAAATCTTTAGAATGCTCTATCCCAGAGGGTTGTGGATGTGCCATCACTGAATATGCTTAAGGCTGGGATAGGTGGATTTTTGGTGTCTCAGCAGTCAAGAGATATGAGGATATAGGGAGCAGGCAGGAAAGCGGAGTAAAAGTCCAAGAACTGCCACGATCGCATTGATCATTGATCGCATGATCGCAAGCATGGTATGGTTTACTCCTGCTCCTATTTCTGTTGCTTTTAGTTTGCTTGCTACAGTAAAAGTCTTAGAACTTGAAATCTTGTCGTGCAATTCCTTTAAACAGATCATTGGGAATCCAAGTTCCTTTTTAAAAGTTGTTGGTCTCTATGGGGATTCTAACACTGTTCAATAAGGAGGCAATGTCATGCTCTTAAATGGTTTAAACTTTAATATCAATAGTGTACATAATTCTTGTTTCATAATGCATAACTCAACTATTTAAACTAGTCATTAGAGAAGACAGTGAGGTAATACCTTGGTCAGCCAGTCATTTATACAACATGTGCTCACTGCATTTTCCATTAAACAATGTGTCATGGAACTATCAGAAAATAGGCAGCACTAAAATTATATACTGCATAGTATACAGCTGTATAATGCGCTGGCTGCAGTGGAGGCTTACTTGATTTCTTCCATTGATGTCACATCATCAACAGGCCCATTCAAGGTGTCTTTTGCTCGAGACTTTATATTTCCTTCAGAAGGCTTCAAGCTGTTGATAAAAGTGTTAAAAGATGGAAATTAAACACCAGTATAGAAATGTATTCTCGCTTACACATATTCTAACATACCAAACTGAAAACCATCTGTTTTTAGTACTGATGTGTGCATGCACGACAGCTATCACTTAGTGAAGCAAATGCAAACCATTCCAATATCAAAAATGAGTGGAGAAGAGTGAAATGGTACAATGCTATGGTATAATTAGTAATCTTACTGTACTATCTAAAGCAAAAGCCCTTCATTCTTTGCAGCTGCAGTTATGTCAGCCGTGACTGGTTAGCTCTGTAAAACTTTGCATGTACCTACCCACCAACCCCCACCCCACAAAAGTATTGTTTCCATACAAAACATAACATATGTGCAGCAGTCCGTACATAAACCATTGTCCTCATGCTAGTTAGGAGGGATTTCATTAGATTAGAATTTGAAATTCTTTTCATTATTCATGTAGCTGAGTATATGAATGTCACATGAAGCATACGTAATTAAGACGCCAATATCAGCTTTAAACTAAAATTGACTATATAGTAGAAACAAAGCTGATGTAGCAAATAGCCCAAGATTCAAGCCTGCTTGCACATTCCATTTACAAACATTTAAATTTTGCGTAAGCAAACTAGTAAATGACAAGTTAACATCTGAAAGGTTATCAGATATGATTAAATTCTTCATAATTTGAATGCACATACCCATCTGTTCGATAATCATTAGACTGTGATGTTGAAGTCAGTTTTGGCGTTTCTAAGTTTTCTGGTGACACATATTTTGAAGAAACATCTTCAGAGGTAGACAACTTTACTTCCTCACTAAATAGAAAAAGGCAAGTTGATCAAATATCTAGAATGTTTTCAAAGTAATAAAATACATGCCCTATCACAATTGTTATGAAAGTCACTCTCCAATCATGCAGTATATGAAAATCTTCACATGCAAATGAAGAAAAGCATGAATAAATGAGCTTGCAGGCACTTTAAACTTTAACGTAGTATTTTGGGTGTCATCTCAAAATCATGCCATAACACGAGGAGAAATATAAGATCACATGAGGCTGTTTGTTTGCACATACAGCACTGAATTAATTTGCATTTAATTATAATACATACCAATAGGATTTCAACACTCTGAAGCCACAAGCACGAAAGAAAGAGAAAGGAAGCTTAAATTGTGTGAAACACTCAACTGAACTAGTATGATCTAATTATGATATTCAAACATTTCACACTCAAATGCTACTGAATACAGCTACATTAAAATATCTAGCATACTTCCATTATACTGCAAGAATTCACTACCTAAATGTTTCCAAACACCATTAAGTTGGAGAAAATACAATAGATCAAGTCTCACCACAAGCAGAATAGACAATTTGCTGTAAAGAAAGCTTTAGTTTTGTCAGAAATATAATATCCTAAAAGATAATTAGATCATAAACTGAATACATAAGGGTAAATAAGTGGCAGATATTCAAATATAATGCAACAAAGTTCCAACTTCAATTTTTCATTTTTTGAAAATTGTATAATACAGCACATCTCAAATTCCTTCCACCTCATCCAAATAAATAAGTGATAATATTTAAAAACTATCCAAGTAACTTGTCATGTGTGGAAGGGACACTTGTCTCTACTTCAATGCAATGATTCAGCATCATCAATGTTTGCCTCAAAAGTATTAGTTTCAGAAACTATATATGCACAAAAAAATTGTAAATGTGAAACTTAAAGCTATTTCTTTTACGAAACATTCAGCTCAAGAATATGCATATATAAAAGCAGCTATAAAAATCAGTGAGGCATTAGTGAACAAGGTTAGGTGGGATAAAGGCCTAATCTCAAATCCAGCTTTGTTTTTCAAATGCCAACATTGTACTTGCACTACAAAATTTCTCACATTATTTCTGCAGTAGGGCGAGAGAGAAATGGATGTTTGTTTTTATATTTTTGGGAAATATTGTGTTATTCTGTGGCAAAGGCTGTGTATGTGTTTATGATTTAATTAAGCTCACAGAGATTAATAGGAGCCAGGTTATCTGGGGAGGTTAGAACATGAAGAGCATAGATCTGAGATACAAGTAAATAGGTTAGATGTAACGTTTGTATTTTTAGATAAGTTGAGAATTTGTTTGAATATCAAAGGAGAGTCAAAGGTGTAAAGAAACATGTTTGCATCTTGCAGGAGTTCCATAGGTAAACAAGAAGTGGGGATATTATATTTTATTGACCTGAAAGCAAAATCAAGATGGAGTAGCTATAGTTGGAGCTGCTGTTTGAGCTGTGAGATGAGCAGCTGCAGATGTTTGAGCTGTTGAGTTGGGAGCTGTTACCTCTGGGCTAGGAGGCGGTACAGTTTGAATCAACCATCCAGTCAAGCCAGAAAAGTCTTGGGCTACAAAAAGCAGTTTTATTCTGAAGATTGGTTTTCCACAGCAGAGTGGAAGCGTCATACTACAGGTCATGTAGCATGCCTTTATTGAAGTTACAGCAGTTTGCCTTGGGTAATATTACTGGATTTTGTGAAGTTAAATATCTACATGGGAGTGTTGCCTGGAAGGTGTTTACATGTGGGTCTGACCAAGTGGAGTGCCTTTCTGGGGGACCGTTTGTAAGACTAACCTTAATTGTGCAACTGTAATCTTGTGTGCTTAAGTTTTCTTTTATTTTTGTTAACAAAACTTTTACTTTTAATTTTTTTAAATCCCAAAAGTGTTACTGGACCTCTCATTGCTGAGATCAGTATGTCGCCTTCTCATTTGCAGAATACAAAAAAAATACGGTATGGCCCGTAAGCCAGTTTCCCACTGGGATTTGGTTTGCGCAGCAATTAACACCGGCTGTAGTCATAACAGGTGAATGTAGTTATTCAAGTGGTTCTAATATAGTCAAACACATGGATAAAATTTATGAGTTTCCTGCATTGGTAATAATCTTACACTGATTTGAAAGATCTTGCTGTTCCATCAATTCTTTTCAAATCAGCAGGTAAGATAAAGAGAGGTTTGCATTGTGCCAAATGTTTTTGGAAAAGTAAACTGAGTGCATTACAGCTGATATTTAAAGAACTGCGCTACTGATACTCTGAACTGAGTTTCATTACATTGCACTTCTGGTACCGATAGGTCACCAAATGTTCAATTTAATGGTTTATGTTTTCACAAATCTTATATTTTAGGTTAACTAGGTATAACATCAAACAGAACATGTACAAGAGTCTACAACAAAATCATATTATCTGAATAAAACGTGTACATTTAAATTTCCCCTCAAGACTCGAGGCCCATCCAAAAGTAGGGAGATAATGTTAATTTACATAGAAACTTGGTTAGATCATCTTTCGGAACACTGCATACTAGTCGCCATACAACAAAAAAACTTTCTGCACCTTCTTGAACGCTCAAAACAATTACAAATGTTTCAGAATTGAGAGGATGCAACTATCAGGGAAAATAAGCAGGCTGTGGCTTTTCATTCCCTGGAAAACAGGAGACAGAGGAAGACTGGACATCGGGTGGATATCAAAAGACCAGAACAAGGAAATATAGACATAAGATAGCCACTAATAGATCAAATAAAGAATTTATTTTACACTGCATGGGAAAAGTATGGAACCCACTGCCACATGGAGATAGCACTGACACATTTAAGGTGGGGGAGAGGGAAACAGAGGGATACATGTGCTGTGTAGGAGGAGGTAATTAAGGTGGGAAGAGGTTCATGTGGAGCCTAAACACAGGCAAAGTTGAGACTACAACTCGATCAGCCAAGATTTTATTTAATGATGGAGCAGTCTCAAAGGGCTAAATGGCCTACTCCTGCTCCTAAGTCCTTTGTTCCTATGTTCCACAAATCAGATTGGCCATAGGGCCTATTTATCTGCTGTAGATTCCATGCATTTCCATGCAACCTAGCTCAAAGAACCCTGAGTGAAGTAACTTATCTCAGCCTAAATGATTGGCCCTTTATCCGGAGACTGTGGCCCCATGTTTGAGACTTCCCAACCAGCAGAAACAATCTGTGTGGCTACCTTAACAAGACCCTTCAGAATTTTGTAGGTTTCAATGAGATCACCTCTCATTCTTCTAAACTCCAGAGAATATAAACCCAGTATAACCTACTCAGCCTCTCATCATAGGACAACCCCCTCATCCCAGTCTAGTGAATCTTCACTGTACCGCCTCCAATGCAAGTTTATCCTTTCTTAAATGTGGAGACTAAAACTGTATACTCTATTCCAGATGTGGTCTCACCAAAACGCTGCACAACTGTAGCAAGATTTCTTTACTCTTGTAATCCAGTCCCCTTGCAATAGAGGCCAACGTGCCATTTGCCTTCCTAATTGCTTGCTGCACCTGCATGCTAACTTTGAGTCCCTTGTACATACACACCCAAGTCTCTTTGAACATCAACACTTTGAAGTTAGACACCTTTTAAAAAAAATATTCTGCTTTTCTATTCTTACAACTAATAACTTTACTCCCTACATTATACTCCATCTGCCATCTTGTTGCCCACTCACTTAACCTGTCTTCATCTCTTTACAGCCTCTATCCTCCCCATTTTGGTACATTACTCTCTGTCTCTTTATCTAAGTCACTAATATAGATAGTAAATAGCTGAGGCCCCAGCACTGATCCTTGCGGCACTCCACTATTTCACTGTCTTGAAAAAAACCCTTTTATGCCCATTTTGCTTTCCTTCTCTGTTAACCAATCCCCTACCCATGCTAAAATATTACCCCAACTCCATGAGCCCTTATCTTGCATATTAACCTTGCGTTTTTTTTATTCATGGGATGTAGGCGTCGCTGGCTAGGCTAGCATTTATTGCCCATCCCTAGTTACCCTTGAGAAGGTGGTGGTGAGCTACCTCCTTGAACCACTGCAGTCCATGTGGTGTACGTACACCCACAGTTCTATTAGGGAGGGAGTTCCAGCATTTTAATCCTGCGACAGTGAAAGAACAGCAATATATTTCTGAGTCAGGGTGACGAGTAGCTTGATGGGGAACTTCCAGGTAGTGGTGTTCCCACATCTGCTTCACCTGTTCTTCCAGATGGTAGAGTTCGTGGGTTTGGAAGGTGCTATCTAAGGAGCCTTGGTGAGTTCCTTGGTAATATTTTAGCATGGGTAGGGGATTAGTTAACGGTTAGAAGGAAAGCAAAGTGGGCGTAAATGGGGTTTTTTTTTCAAGGCAGTGAATAGTGGAGTGCTGCAAGGAACTTATCAAATGCCTTTTGGAAATCCAGGTATACTACATCTGCTGGTTCCCATTTCTACCCTACTGGTTACATCCTCAAGAAACTCAAATAAATTTGTCAAACAGGATTTCCCCTTAGTAAAACCAAGTTGACTTGTTCTAATCATACTATGCTTTTCAAAGTGCATTGTTAAGACTTTCTTAATAACAGATTCCAGTATTTTCCCAACAACTGATGTTGGGGCTAACTGGCCTAAATCAATAATGTGGGGAATAGAAGGAAGTTCACTACATATTCAAAAAAGATGCTGAATTCAAGATTGAAACACAATATTCTGTGGGATTTTAGAACATTCAACCTACCTTTTAAATACAGCAGTTTCAGTTTTGGCATCTACAGTAAGGCTGACTGTCTCTTTCATGGAGCCATTTGTAACTGTCTCTGTTATTTGGTCTGCAGCCACCTCTTCATCCTCTCCGTCAGAGAAGTTGGCTTCTACATTTAACGTGGCTGACACTACTTTTTGTTCCTTGCAGTCAAGCTGTGAGGTTGCAGCAAAATCTGTAGTTTGAAGACAAGATTAAATGTCTGTAGAGTTCCACAACCAGGCATGTTATATGGAAATCACATTTGAAAACTTAATTGACTATTATCTCAGACAATGTACAGTGCTGTAATTTGTTTTAAATGATACTATGTAAAATGTATCTGTGCTGTCAGGTGAGCCAAATTTCTTTTTAAAAAAGTACACTGAAGAGTAGAATTTACTGAGAAAAATCAGAATATATAATGCAAATTATTTCAAAATTTGCATCAGGTTTTATTATATTTCCTCCAAATAACAATTTATTTTCACCTCTGGAAAACAAATCTTTAAATTTCTTCTAAATCTATTCAATAAGACACAAGTTAGAAAGAATTAAAAAAAGCAAAATAAGAGATAATTGATAAATTAATCACATTAAAAGATAAAATCCCTGTCCGGATGGATTATATCCATGCATATTAAAAGTAGTTAGGGAAGAGGCAGCAGATGCACCATATTATGACACAGCCGATGGTAAAGGCTGAATTGTTCAAATCCCAGAGGGAAACTTGAAACCCATTTTTGCAATTTGTAAGTTTTGAGATGCAGGCTTTGAATTCAGTAGTAATAAGACCACTGAGTATCAAGAGGTTTTTATAAAACCAAATTAAACATTTATTAATACAAGAGAGATTGTAAACACATACATATATCTACAAAATTATAATAACTACAAAAATCTCCTAATTAATCTGACACTCAGTTACACCCCTGTTAAGGCAACAGTAAAACAGATTTAAACAGGCATCTGGTAAAGCACACCCTGGACAGTTGCATTAAAAATGAGTTTCTTTCTGCTCTGGATCCTTGCAGACTTGAGGCTTACAGGCTGGAGGCTTCTCACACTTGCTGGATCTTAAAATGCCTCTACCTTACACAATCTCTTTCTCTTTGAATGTAAATTTTCCATTTAAAAGCCTAGTGATACACTTTACCTCTTCTAACAATAACATACTTTCATCCCACCAATTTTATTAGTAGCTGAAAAAAAAACACATTGCTTGGCGTCTTCTAGCTAGGTGCAAGATTTCATTCGCAGTCCTGAATGGTTTCTTTTAACAAATGCAAATTTACACTTTACCTTCTACCCTCCTTACTTTTACCTAATTAACATCTCAAAAGTACTATACAAAGCACCCAGGCTAGCTGGCTTTAATCCAATTAAGACACACACAGGCACACACCCCACTAGAATTCTATTTTAAAATATTTACCAATAACATTAGTATATCTACTTGACAACCATTACATATATAAGTTTATAAATAGAAAAGGGAACCATGCCAGAATGGCAGACAGTTAATGTAGTTCCCATATTTAAAAAAAGAGAACTATAGACAATTAGCTTAACGTTGGTAATAGGAAAGATAATGGAAAACTTAGTAAACCATGCAATAGAAAAACATCTAGAAACTGAAGATATAATAAAGAGTGGTCAGCATGTTCACCAAAAGGGTACTATACACAAGTCACAAAAATTAGTGCAGCAGGTTCACAATACCGTAAAAGAAGCTAACAACAGAGGTAGTATTATTTGACTTGGTGTATTCTATAGGTCACCAATTTGCAGGCCACCAATCAGCAAATTTGCAGGCAAATTACAGAGGTGCAAAAATGAAAGTGATAAGGGTTACCGTAATTATTCTAAAATAGACTCGGTTGGAATAGTGTAAAGGGCAGTGATGGGGAAGATTCTCTGAAGTGTTCAGGAGAATTTTCATGTTCAGTATATTTCCAACCCTACAAGGAAGGTGGAACTGCTGGATCTGGGGAATTAGATGGATCAGTGGATCAAGTGTCAGTAGGGGGATATTTAGGGAACAATGATCATAGCATCTTAAGGTTTAGGTTAGCTACCGAAAAGAAGCAATCTGGATTTAAAAATAAGTAATTGGGGTGGGGGGGGGGTGTGCAGTTTTAGTGGGGTTACTCTCAAGAGTTTGAGAGAAGATTTGTTAGAGATATTCAAAATCATGAGGGGTCTGGACAAAGTAGAGAGAAACTGTTCTCATTGGTGGAATGGTGAAGGACCAGGGGACATTGACTTAAGGTGATTGGTTAAAGGGCAATGGTGGCATGAAGAAAAACATTTTTACGTATTGAGTGGCTGGGATCTGGAATGCAATGCCTGAGAGTATGGTGGAGGCAGATACAATTGTGACTTTCAAAAAGGAAAAAATAAGCATGTAAAGAGAAAATGACTGCAGGGCTACAGGGAAAGGGTGAGGGAGTGGGACCAACTGAATTGCTCTTGCTGAGAGCCAGCATGGACATGATGGGCCAAATAGTCTTAATCCGTACTGTAACCATTCTATATAGCACTGGGCTTTATTTCTAGAAGGTCAGAATTGAGAAAGCAGAAAAATTATGTTGAACTTGCATAGAGTCTTGTTTAGGCCACATCTAATTGGGTTACTCCCCTTACGAGTTTGAGAGAAGATTTGTTAGAGGTGTGAATGGCTCTGGCCTCCCTATCACAAAAAAAAAGGATTTTGCGCCACTGGGGAAGGTGCAAAGAAGATTTACTTCAATGTTACTGGAACTGAGAGGTTATACCTACCAAGAAAGAAACCTATCAGATTAGGCCTCTTTTCTCTAGAAAAGAGAAGAATGAGGGTTGATCTGATGATAGAGCCTAAAGATTATGAAAAGTTTTGATTGGGTAGGGATAGAGATGTTTCACTAGGTGGCAAGACCAAAACTAAGGGTTGTAAATATAAGACAATTACAAATAAATCCAATAGGGAATTCAGGAAAAATTTATTTATCCAGAGAGGTGTGCAACTGTGGCATTCGCTACCACAATTAGTAGTTGAAACCAATGTACCCTTTCCGTTTTTGCAGTGTACCGGTGACAAGTGCAGTGCCTTTGAATTTTTTTTGCACAACCACACCCACAGTAAAATAGGTGCTAACTTGTGCATGGCCTATGTGCTTGTGCGTGGTAACATGGGAACTTTCAGATTGCTGTTCAGCCACACAATTCAGAGGGAACACTGGTTGAGATAAATAGTATACAGATGTATTAAAGGGGAAGCTAGATAAAGAATGAAGAAGAAAGGAGTAAAAGGAAGCGTTAATGGGATTAGATGAAGAGGAAGCTCATGTGAGCATGGACCTGTAAACAGGTTCATCTGTATATAAAGTGATAGGGGATTCAATAGGGGAACAAACAAGTTTGTTGCACCCACATACGTGAATCCAGGTGGTACTTCCTGGTGCCAGGGTCAAGGATGTCACTGAACAGCTGCAGAGCACTCTGAGGTGGAAGGGTGAGCAGCCAGCAGACGTGGTCCCTATCTGTACCAATGACATAGGCAGAAAGATGGATAAAATCCTGCACGCAGAGTTTAGGGAACTAGGAAGGATCTCAGAGACAGTAACCTCCAGACTTCTTCCAGTATCACATGTAAGTATAGAAATAGCAGGTTAGGCCAGATGAATACATGGTTGGAGAGATGGTGCGGGAAGGATGGCTTTAGATTCCTGGGCTACTGAGGCCAGTTCTGGGGAAGATACAATACATACAGGTTGAATGGCTGCACTTGATCAGAGACAGGACCAATGTCCTTGCAGGATGATTTACTGGTGCTATTGGGGAGGGTTTGAAGTGACTTGGCATGGGTGTGAGGACCACAAGTTAACATTAGAGAGGAACACCAAGGTGCATGGAGAATTGGGACAGACATAACACTAGTAGGACATGGTAGGGTATTAGGTGGGATCAGAGTCAGAGGGAATGTTAAAGTCTAAATTAGAGTTATTCTGCATATATGTGAATGTGCTGACTGTGGTAAATAAGGTTGCAGGCACAGATAGACACTTGAGTGCAGTGAAGGGTAGGATTGGATACAAAATATTCTAGGACACAAGGTGTTCAGGGAAGACAGGGAAAGTAACTTGTTGAAAACGTTGACCGAATTCATATTTTAAAGTCAGAAGTTTAAGCCTTTTAACTTCAAACAAAATGGGGAACAGCTGCAACCTGAATCAGCCCGGAATTGTTTTGAAGTTTGTTGTCCTGTTTATTTTAGAAGAAACTGTTAAGTTAGACTTTTTTGGAGTGACGCAGGTGAGATTTCCTCGGCTGTTTATACATTTAAGAAAAGCAGAATATCATTTAAATTGAGATCAGGAGAATCCAGACAGATCTGGGTGTCCTTGTAGATGAATCACAAATAGTTAGCATGTAGGGTACAGCAAGTAATTAGGAAGACAAATGGAATGTTAGCATTTATTGCAAAGGGGGTGGAATATAAAAGTAGGGAAGTCTTCCTACAATTGAACAGGGCATTTGATGAGATGGCACCTGGAGTACTGTGTACAGTTTTGGTATCCATATTTAAGGAAATATATACTTGCTTTGGAAGCAATTCAGCTAAGGTACACTAGACTGATTACCGGGATTAAAGCGTGGTCTTATGAGGAAAAGTTGAGCAAGTTGAGCCTATACTCACTGGAGTTTAGAAGAACGGGAGGTGATCTTATTGAAACATACAAGATTATGAGGGGGGTGAATAGGGTAGATGCTGAAAGGATGTTTCCTCTTATGGGGAAATCTAGAACTAGAAGGCACAGCTTAAAGACAAGGAGTCTCCCATTTAACACAAGGGTGAGAAATTCCTTCTCTCAGTGAGTTGTTAGTCTTTAGAATCCTCTTCCACAGATAGCAGTGGAGGTTGGGTCATTGACTATATTCAAGGCTAAGTTAGACAGATTTTTGAATGACAAGGGAGTCAAGGATTATCGGGGAAACAGGCAAGAAAGTGGTGTTAAAGCCACAATCAGATCAGCCATGATCTTATTGAATGGCAGAGCAGGTTTAATGGGCTGAATGGCCTAGTCCTGCTCTTATTTCTTGTAAAAAAATGCAAGAATTTATAGAGAAGTTATAACGGGAGACTTTAATTATCCTAATATAGACTGGATTATAATAGTCAAGGGCAGTGAAGGGCAAGAGTTTCCAGAGTGTGTTCTGGAAATCTTTCTTCATCATTATGTACTCAGTTCAACAGGGAAGGTGGTGTTGCTGGATCTGGTTCTGGGAAATGAGTAGGGTCAAATGGATCAAGTGTCAGTAGGGGCCAGTGATCATAGTATCATAAGGTTTAGGTTGGCTATCAAAAACAAGGAGCAATCCTAATAAAAACAGAATATGCTGGAAAAATTCAGCAGGTCTGGCAGCATCTGTGGAGAGAGAAACAAAGTAACATTGAGTCCAAGATGACTTCTTCGGAACTGAAGAGAGGTAGGAATGTGATGGATTTTATGCTGAGGGGGATGGTCAGGTAGAACAAAAAGGAAGGTCAAGTACAGGTTAACGGGTGGGAGAGATTAAGTGACAAAGCTGTCATGGAACAAAAGGTGAAGGGAGTGCCTTTTAGGAGCAATCCATATTAAGAATAATTAATTGGGTGAGGGCCTGCTTCAAGGGGTGAGAACGGATCTGGCCCAGAAAAACTGGAATCTAAGGTTGCCGGGCAAAACTGTAATGGAACAAATCAGCTGCCTTTAAAGAGATAGTTTGAGTACAGTCATGGTACATTCCCAC
The DNA here is from genome assembly GCF_964194155.1 of Cetorhinus maximus. Taxonomy (NCBI): domain Eukaryota; kingdom Metazoa; phylum Chordata; class Chondrichthyes; order Lamniformes; family Cetorhinidae; genus Cetorhinus; species Cetorhinus maximus. The sequence goes on from NC_135887.1 coordinate 96,906,102, forward strand.
GAGGGAAAGGTAGGACAAACAAATCCAGAGCTCCCTGGATAATGAAGAGAGTAAGATAAAGCAGAAAAAGGCATATAGCATATGTCAGGTGGATAATACAATTGAGATCCAGGTTTAATATAGATTTTTTTCACTTCTTCTCTGAAACTAACAGAAGCAAAGAAACAGCATGAGAAGAGGCTTTCCGCCAACCGGTTCTGGGGCATTGGGACTGGTTCTGGGGGAGGTGGGACCAGTGCAAACTGGACAGGTTACACTTGGGCAGGACCGGGACTGATGTCCTAGGGGGAACATTTGCTAGAGTGGTTGGGGAGGGTTTAAACTAAAATGGCAGGGGGATAGGAACCTATACAAGGAGTCAGAGGAAGGGGAATCAAAGACAAGAACAAAAGACAGAAAGTGGAATAAGAAAAGTGATAGCCTGAGAAATCAAGGGCAAGAATCAAACTGGGCCTCAATGAAAAAGTGGGAACGGGACAAGTAATGTTAAAAAGTCAAGCCTTAAGGCTTTGTACCTTAACGCAAGGAGCATTCGCAATAAAGTGGATGAATTAACCGCGCAAATAGATGTAAACAAGTATGATATAGTCGGGATTATGGAGACATGGCTGCAGGGTGACCAGGGATGGGAACTGAACATCCAGGCGTATTCAGTATTTAGGAAGGACAGACAAAAAAGAAAAGGCAGTGGATTTGCATTGCTGGTTAAAGAGGAAATTAACGCAATAGTGAGGAAAGATATTAGCTCCAACGATGTGGAATCTGTATGGGTAGAGCTGAGAAACACTAAGGGGCAAAAAACGTTAGTGGGGGCTGTATATAGACCCCCAAACTGTAGTGGTGCTGTTGGGAATGGCATTAAACAGGAAATTAGAGATGCATGTAATGAAGGAACACCTGTAATTATGGGTGACTTTAATATGCATATAGATTGGGCAAATCAAATTAGTAACAATACCGTAGAGGAGGAATTCCTGGAGTGTATACGGGATGTTTCTCTGGACCAATACGTTGAGGAACCAACGAGAGAACAGGCCATCCTCGACTGGGTATTGTGTAATGAAAAAGGAATAATTGGCAATCTAGTTGTGTGAGGCCCCTTGAGGATGAGCGACCATAATATGATAGAATTCTTCATCAAGATGGAGAGTGACATAGTTGATTCTGAGACTTGGGTCCTGAATCTTAATAAAGGAAACTACGATGGTATAAGGCGCAAGTTGGCTATGATGGATTGGGAAACGTTACTTAAAGGGATGACGGTGGATAGGCAATGGCAAACATTCAAAGAGCGCATGGGTGAACTGCAACAATTGTTTATTCGTGTCTGGCACAAAAGTAAAACAGGAAAGGTGGCCAAACCATGGCATACAAGGGAAATTGGAGATAGTATTAGATGCAAGGAAGAGGCATACAAATTGGCCAGAAAAAACAACAGACCTGAGGATTGGGAGCAGTTTAGAATTCAGCAAAAGGAGGTCCAAAGGATTGATTAAGAAGGGGAACATAGAGTACGAGAGTAAGCTTGCAGGGAACATAAAAACTGACTGTAAAAGTTTCTATAGGTATGTGAAAAGAAAAAGATTGGTGAAGACAAATGTAGGTCCCTTACAGTCAGAAAGAGGGGAATTTATAATGGGGAACAAAGAAATGGCTGACCAACTAAATACATACTTTGGTTCTGTCTTCACAAAGGAGGACACTAATAACATACCAGAAATGTTGGGGAACACAGGGTTTAGTAAGAGGGAGGAACTGAAAGAAATCAGTATTAGTAGGGAAATGGTGTTGGGGAAACTGATGGGATTGAAGGCCGATAAATCTCCGGGGCCTGATAATCGACATCCCAGAGTACTTAAGGAAGTGGCCCTAGAAATAGTGGATGCATTGGTGGTCATCTTCCGAGATTCTACAGACACTGGAACAGTTCCTACAGATTGGAGGGTAGCTAATTGTAACCCCACTATTTAAAAAGGGAGGCAGAGAGAAAACAGGGAATTATAGACCAGTCAGCCTGACATCGGTAGTGGGGAAAATTCTAGCGTCCATTATAAAAGATTTAATAGCTGAGCACTTGGAAAACAGTGGCAAAATCGGACAGAGTCAGCATGGATTTATGAAAGGAAAATCGTGCCTGACAAATCTACTGGAAGTTTGCGAGGATGTAACTGGTAGAGTTGATGAAGGGGAGCCAGGGGATGTGGTTTATTTGAACTTTCAGAAGGCTTTCGACAAAGTCCTACATAAGAGGCTGGCGTGTAAAACTAAAGCGCATGGGATTGGGGGTAGTGTATTGAGATGGATAGAAAACTGGTTGGCAGACAGGAAACAAAGAGTAGGAATAAACGGGTTTTTTTCCGAATGGCGGGCAGTGACTAGTGGGATACCGCAGGGATCGGTGCTGGGACCCCAGTTATTCACAATATATATTAATGATTTAGATGAGGGAATTAAATGTAAAATCTCCAAATTTGCAGATGACACAAAGCTGGGTGGGAGGGTGAGCTGTGAAGAGAATGCAGAGATGCTTCAGTGTGATTTGGACAAGCCGAGTGAGTGGGCAAATGCATGGCAGATGCAGTATAATGTGGATAAATGTGAGGTTATCCATTTTGGTAGCAAAACAGGAAGGCAGATTATCTGAATGGCTATAAATTGAGAGGGGGGAATGTGCAACAAGGCCTGGGTGTCCTTGTACACCAGTTGCTGAAGGTAAGCATGCAGGTGCGGCAGGCGGTAAAGAAGGGAAATGGTATGTTGGCCTTCATAGCCAGAGGATTCGAGTACAGGAACAGGTATGTTTTGCTGCAATTGTATAGGGCCTTGGTGAGACCACACCTGGAATATTGTGCGCAGTTTTGTCTCCTTATCTGAGGAAGGATGTACTTGATATAGAGGGAGTGCAGCGAAGGTTTACTTGACTGATTCCTGGGATGGCGGGACTGACATGAGGAGAGATTGAGTCGATTAGGATTATATTTGCTGGAGTTCAGAAGAATGAGGGGGGGGATCTCATAGAAATCGGTAAAATTCTAACAGGACTAGACAGGGTAGATGCTGGAAGGACGTTCCCAATGGTGGGGGAGTCCAGAACCAGGGGTCACAGTCTGAGGATATGGGGTAGACCATTTAGGACTGAGATGAGGAGAAATTTCTTTACCCAGAGAGTGGTGAGCAAGTGAAATTCGTTACCACAGAAAGTAGTTGAGACCAAAACATTGTATGCTTTCAGGATGGAGTTAGATATAGCTCTTGGGGCGAAAGGGATTAAAGGGTATGGGGAGAAAGTGGGAGCAGGCTATTGAGTTGGATGATCAGCCATGATCATAATGAATGGCGGAGCAGGCTCGAAGGGCCGAATGGCCTACTCCTGCTCCTAATTTCTATATTTCTATGTAACATAAAAGGGAATCCAAAAGCTTTCTATGGGCATAGACATACTAAAAAAGTAGAAAGGAAGAGTGAGGCCGATTATGGACCCAAGAGAGGATTTGTGCATGAGGCAGGCAGCAGGGTTAAGGTACCAAATTAGTTCTTCCCATCTGTCTTTACAAAGAAAGATGCTGTCCAAGTCATTGCGAAAGAGGAGCTAGTAGACACAATGATGGACTAAAAACTGAAGAGAGAAGGATTTGATTGCCTGCCTGCACTTAAAAGTTGATAAATCACAAGGACTGAATGAGATGCATCCAAATATTTTGAGCGAAAGGTGGAAATTGCAGAAACACTGGGTATAATCTTTCAATCCTCCTTAGATATAAGGGTGGTGCTAGAATATGGGAGAAATACAAATGTTACACCGTTGTTCAAATAAAGGCCAAGGATATCCCAGCATATACAGGCCAGTCAGTTTAACCAGTGGTGGGGAAGCTTTTGGAAATCATAATTCAGGACAAAATTAACAAGGAAATGCAGATTAATTAAGGAAAGCCAGCATGGATTTGTTAAGGGTAAACTTGATCAAGTTTTGATGACGTAACAGAGGGTGGATGAGGGTAATGTGGTCGATGTGGCATACATGGACTTCCAGGAGGTGCTTTGATAAAAGTGCCACAGAACAGGCTTATAAGCAAGATTAGAACTCATGGAATAAAATTTATATATAGTGACTTGGACCTGAGTGTACAAGGCATAATTTCAAAATGTGCAGATGACACAAATCTTCAGGAAGGATGTGAAGGCCTTAATAGAAGGTGCAGGAAAGATTCAGGGGTGTGGGCTCCAGGATGAAGAATCTTAGTTATGTGGACAGGGTGGAGAAGCCAAAGCTATTCTCCTTGGAGAAGGGAAGGCTGAGAGGATATTTAATGGAGGTGTTCAAAATCGTGAGGGGCTTGGACAGAGTAGATGGGGAGAAACTGCTCCCATTGGCAGAAGGATCAGGAGGACACGGATTTAAAGTGTTTGACAAAAGCAACAGGAGGGATAAACGTTTTTACACAGCAAGTGGTTAAAATCTCGAATGACCTACATGAGAGTGTGGTAGAGGCAGATTCAATCGAGGCCTTCAAAAGAGAATTAGATAATTAAATGAAGAGAAAAGATTTTCAAGGCTACATGAAAGAGGGAAGTGGGACTAGATGAGATGCTCCTACAGAGAGCTGGCACAGGCAACAGGCCAAATGGCCTCCTTCTCTGCTGTAACCATTATTTTTGTTCACTAACACTATTTTTTTAGATTATTATGTAACTAATTTTTTAACATTTAAAAAAATCTTAGCAATTCAACATCTGAAACAAGTATGGAGGAGGATTACCTTCAGGATGTGCCGTTAGATTATTGTGATGGGGATCCACTGGATCAGCACTGGTTTCCATTTCAACAGGGGAGCTACTTCTTAAAGGATCCTTTGAGCTGAATTGAAAAATATTTAGTTTTCAACTTGCTGGTACCATAATGCAACATTTATTCATTGAATACACCTTTACACAACATGCATCATGAACATAAATGTTATCCATATATCAAGCTTGACAACATTTGGAACTGCATGCCTTAGATATCCACCCTCTGTTGCTAGATACTTGAGAGTCCTTGGTCCACTTTTATTTTTTGGAGGGGCACAATTTCTATCTTCTCATCTGAAATGTTGTCTCTCACAGCAAAAAACTCAGAATGTTCCTGCACAGTGGGAGCCAGCAAAGAATGCAACAGGTGAAGCTAGTCATTTCACCCTGCTACTATGCAGTAGCAACACAAGTGGTATTCTCCACTAACATGATGCTGCCGTCAAGGCAAAAAGATATTCTGCCTACCACACAAATGAGTAACGTGCATATGAATTTCAGTGCCCATGAGATGCTAGGTATCTAGGTTGTACATCCCAACGACTAGCGCATCGTATCAAACAGCACGTCCCTTCAGCTGTTTGCAACAGGCAAAGTACTAACTGCACTCAACCAGTTAATGCTTGCAAAACTCAGTACTGCGTCCAACATTAGATGTGATTCTGCAATCGGACAACACTTGCTCAACAAACCTGACTGTGCTAAGAAATACACTGACAACCAATTTAAGATAATCAGTCAGGCTTGCACTTCCAGCACTTACACTTGCTGGAAGCTATATATATTTACACACTGGGCCTTGTCCCTTGCAAACAGAAAGAACATATCCACATATTGCAGCTTTTTCAACTAAACAAAAGCCTGGGGAGGATAGCCATTTCCTGGTTCATTCCCCATGCCAATGCCTTGACTAGCGTTGACACCGCCCCCAGTCTGAATTTAAACAAAAGCTTAGCAGTTAACTGTTCCCTGGTGCATTCTCCATGTCAATTCCCCTGGCAGAGTCCGCCTGCCAACCAATCAGCACCCTCTTTTCATGCAGTATAAATTGTTGTTCCCTTTGAGACTTGGTATTCTTGTGAATCTGTCCTGATGAGAGCTAAATAAAAGCTTCGACAGCATGTCTGTTTTCAGCAATACTCAAGTTCTCGCCAGTTCAGTGATTTCTAATTGATTGTGTTTGTGAAGACTTCAATACCACACCTTATGGATAAGCAAAGAATCACTGACAACAACTTCTGGATTTCTGCATTTAACTTAGTGTGTGCTCCAGAAGCTGCCATAAATTTCAGAGCAGTAATGATGGTGAACACTGATAGTTTCACTGTCATTATTACTGCAAGATCTGTGCCATCACCTCTAGAAAGTGATGCAACAGGAAAACGCATTTGAACCGGGAAAAAGAGTGAACAAAAGTGGTTAGGTTTGCCCTGCAATGGCTCAATGAGCAAATGTATCATATGGCCTCTGAGGCTGCATTACAGCACAAGAGCTTCCAGGTTCACACTCTGCTAACTCAGCATGGAGTATATTATAGATGGCTATAGTGATGGTGCTACATTAGGCCTAAACATCAGAGTGCATTTGATGAAGGGCAGCAGGGCAGGGAGAGGAAAGAGAAAAACATTAAGTGTCACAGACTGCTTAAGATAGCATTCATGCTATCATTTTTGCATCATACCCTGACTCCAGAAGGAATAGTGCAGCCTTCTCTCTCTTGGATTGTCACATTAATTAGGGGACAGATTCTTTAATAACTGGCCTTGGATCAGTAACTGGAGCTTTCAAGCATGCTCAAACATCTGCTTCTTCATGCAGTTAATTTGGTCAGGTGACTTTTCCTTACTCCAACATCTTCGGGAAACATTCTGAAGCTTTCTTTACCAGAGGTTTCAAGTGACAATGTAAGCAATGTAACACAAAATATATTTACCCTAATAGCACTAGGTAGGTTGGACAAAATCTTACATGAGTTTGAATTTCTTTCCTTAAATGTTACATCACGCACTAAGTGAGGGGGATTTGGTGTTTAAGAGACCAAAAGCTAAATCAAGAGATAGGGCTTTAGGAAGATCATAAAACCATGAAAAGTAATGTGCTTAAATACAATTGGAAGAGAGTTCCAAAGAACTGGAATTTAATGCTTATAATTGGCCTCCAACAGTAGAATAAAGGCAAAAAGCATCAATACAATCACTACAGTTTTATTTTGGTTATCCAGATAAGTATTACCTTAACTGAGATGAAAAATCAGAAAAAGTAGCCCATCCAGTTTCCTGCGGTACTGAGTCACCTGAGCTCCACAAAGTAGGTTCACTAGAATTTGCTGCAGTTATATTTGCAGTTTCCATAGGCACTTCAAAGTTTGCTGTCCATCCTGGGGCTGTAAAAACAGTTCCTGCAATTAGCAAACTTATTCTGCAACCAAACAATCCATGACAATCACTGCCTTTAATTCATGCATAAAAGGTGCTTATTTGACTCAGTGAATAAAACCTTGGGGTAGTGTTATGATCTCGACTGAGGCCAGTAATATGTTTAGTTTTTTTTTAAGAATCCGAAAACCCAGGTATTTATTACAAGAATGAAGCCACAAGGTTCACGGTTGAAAATAAAATAATTTTATTACACCAAAATCAGAGAACATGAATACTAATAACTACATTCTGTCTGAAATAATCAGTTACTTTAAAGATATTAAAAGTACAATGAACGCCATTATTTATAATCTAAACCAAACTTAACTCGAATTTCCTTCTACACCCATTTGACTTACACCCCCAATAACTCAAGTCAGAAAATGGAAGGTTAACCACTTGGTCTGAGTACTGTCTCAACAATTCAGATAAGGGCTTTCTGCTTACTTGTGGTAAGGTTGTCTCTTCAAATCGCATCCAACCATCCTATAGTTGTAGACTGTCAGTTCAACACAGGCATCACTAGGGTCTTAAGTGTAGCCACCACAGGTCAGAACTTTCCTGGTTCTAATATTCTTTAACTCTGGAGTCTTGTATCTAAACTTCCCTCTCTCTCTTTTCTTGGCTATCCCAGAAGTTCAACCCATTAAGTCCTTCAATTATCAAGGTTTTCTTACCCTTTCAGCTAGCAAAAATACAATTTCAACTGAATTCTGCTTGAGATGTTCCCTGCACTCAGCTTGTTCTAAACTAAATGCAAACTACTTGCAAAATAGAAGCACACCCAGGAACTTACTCACCCCTATGATTAACTTCCAGTTGACCCTGTTTCTCATTTATCGTCCCGGCAACTTGTCACATGGTCAGTTACTGGAAGCCAGTTGCTTTCCCAGAAATTCCCTTTCAGAGAAATCTAGTTTTTAAAAGGCACCATCACCCCAACTTAAAATAAATTTTTCCCTAAAAGCGCACAGGTCCATCAAGTAGTTACGGCAAAATACCCAGTCCTATCAATTATAGCTAATGTGCTTAGACAGTTCTAATTGTTGTGATGAAAGTATAATAATCTTCATAATTCTTTTTTGGTTTATTGTTAAGTAGGTTTATGGGTGTGATTGTAGTTGGGTTTGTCTGTGTGATTTAATTACATTTGGAGTCAAGGAGGCCGCAAGCTTGAAATCATCAAAAGAAGCTAGGTACAGAAATGTGCTCGACATGCTAATGAGCAAACATGGATGCAGGCTTAGCCTGTAAGGTGTGAAGGGAATCTGCATTTTTAAATAAATGAAGGCATTGTTGGATTTCAAAGGGATCTTAGTCTGTTTACAACTAGCCAGCTAAGCAAGGCTAAGGAGTGTGTTTATTTTTCCCAAAGGTTACTGACAATATTGGCAACATGAAAGTTTTTATATTATGAGGAAGATACAATTTCAAAGGCATATGGAACAATAGAACTTGCATATTAAAAAGAGAGAAATATATATAAAGTAGAATGAAAGGCTATGTGGGGGAAGGCATGTAAGATATAACAGGAGTGTGAAACAGCCTTCAAGAAGCCTCCAGCCATTTGTGCATAACTCTGCTTTGTAAAGTAACTGAAGTTAGGGGCAACCATTTGGAATTCCACTGTCAAGTGGGTACTGTGTTAATTTGCTGAATTTGTTTCAAATCTAAAATCTATTTTGGACTGTTGCTTTAAAGGGAGTGTAACTGGGAGTCAGATCAGTTAGGAGTTTTAGGATTTGTTATAGTAGTAATTGTAGACGTATATATGTGCTTGAAATCTTTTATTTTTATTAATAAGTATTTTAATTTAATTTTTATTATCTCTAAAGGTCTTGGTAGACTCATGCACACATATTCTCATAATAAATACAAATTGCAAAACTGTTCTGATAGCGTAACCAAGTTTCCCTTGTGGATTTGGTCTGCCTGGCACACATCATCTGCCGTGCCATAACACTGTTAATTCATTAGCTTCCTATTTTGTAATTTATTTTCTCTAATGCCCTTCAAACTAATCCCCAAATACCATTGTCTAATAAAAGGGATAGATAACTGTGTCAGAAGTCTCTATCAATGCTATGCTAACACAAATATTCAATTCACTTAATTCTCTCTCTGGCAGAGAGGAGGGGCATCAAAGTCTCCCCACTACTTTGCCTAAGTGCCAACCCGCATCATCATCCTGGCTGAGATCTGCTAACGCGCAAGACCTAGAATGTTTATAATCAGAGCCTGGTATAACATCCAAGTTATTTTATCCAGAGTCACTAAAGTTGCATTTTAATAGTTCAATGGCAATCAAGTTTGTTCCAACACCTCTGTGACCTTGATCTGACTCCAGTCCATGTCTATTATGTCTTCACTATATTCTTTTCTATAGCTAGAACTTAATTAGGGAGGGGGAAAGTTACCTGCATGCTTTGTACCAGGAGGCAGTCATGCCACTTAGGATAGGGTTTTCTAATTTGGTCAGTGCTCAAGGAGAGGAGGGTGTAATTGAGTGAGTGAGGCAGGTAAGGAGACACAGAGGGCAGGAGCCTCAGCCATTACAATTGTCCAAAAGGTCTGAGATTCTTTCAGCTTGCTTGGATGATCAAATTGACCATGATGCCTTGGTACAGTAAGCCATTCAAGCGGGGGGAGCAAAAGAAGTAGTAGGGGGACAGTTTAGTGAGGGGGACTGACATTGTCTTCTGCAGCAAAGAACGGGAAGGCTGCGTTGTCTGCCTGATGCCAGGGTTCGGAAATCTGCTCTGGGCTGGAGAGGAACTTGCAGTGGGAGGGGAAGGATCCTGTTGCCACGGTCCACATAAGTACCAATGACATAGGCGGAACTAGGAAAGAGGTTCTGCATAGAGAGAGTATGAGGAGCTAGGTACCAAATTAAAAAGCAGAACCTCAAAGGTAATAATCTCTGGATGGTTACCTGAGCCACGAGCAAATTGGCATAGGGCAAACAAGATTAGAGAATTGAATGCGTAGCTCAAAGTCTGATGTGGGAGAAGTGGGTCCCAGCTCATGGGGCACTGGCACCAATATTAGGGAAAGTGTAACTGTGCCATTGGGACAGTCTAAACCTGAACCGTACTGGGATTGATGTTCTAGCGAGCCGCATAATTAGGGAAGTAGAAAAGGTTTTAAAACTCAATAGTTGGGGCTAAGGATCAAATCTGGGAAGGTGTGGTAAACCAAAAGAGTAGAGACAAGCCAAGAGAGAAAGGTAATAATATGGGAAATAATAAACAGAACGTGACAGGAAGGGGTAGAGAGTACAAATCTAAGAGTAGAACAGCAGTCAAAGCTGGAGGTTACAAAAATAAAGGCTCTGTATCTGAATGCACATAGCACACGACATAAAACAGATGAGCTGATAGCGCAAATAGAAACAAATAACTATGATCTGATAACCATTATAGACATATGGCTGCAAGATGACAGAATGGGACCTGAATATTGAAGGGTACATGACTTTTAAGAAGGACAGGAAACTAGGAAAAGGTGGAAGGGTGGCTCTGCTAATTAATGATGGTATTAGTGCAGTAGAAAGGGATGACCCAAATTCAGGAAACAAGGATGTTGAAGCTGTGTGGGTCGAGATGAGAAATGATACAGGCAAGAAGTCACTCGTGGGAGTGGTGTACAGGCCCCCTAATTGCAACTACATGGTAGGACAGAGTATAAAGGAAGAGATAATGGTCATTTGACAGAAAGATACAACGATAATCATGGGGGATTTTAATCTACATATAGACTGAAAAAAATCAGATAGGCATAGGTAGCCTAGATGAGGAGTCCATAGAATGTTTTCTGGATAGCTTTTTCGAACACCATGTTCTGGAGTCAACCAGAGAGCATGCTATGCTAAATCTGGTATTGTGCAACCAGATAGGATTAATTGATAACCTCATAGTGAAGACACTCCTAGGTAGCAATGATCATAATATGATTGAATTTTATATTCAGTTTCAGGGAAAGAGCAAGTGCAAGACAAGTGTCTTAAACTTAAATAAGGGCAATTATTTGGGAATGAAAGCAGAGATAGCTAAAGTGAGCTGGGAAATGAGTTTAAGAGATAGGTCAATATAAATGTAGTGGTTGACGTTTAAAGGGATATTTCAGAATCCACAGGATAGATACATTCCAATGAGAAAGAAAAATTCCAAGGGGAGGACCACCATCCATGATTAACTAAAAATGTTAAAGACAGTATCAAACTTGAATAGAAAGCATATAATTGTGCAAAGGTGAGTGGCAGTTCAAAAGATTGGACTGAATATAAAGAATAGCAAAGAATGACAAAAAGATTAAGGGGGGAAAAATCAGAGCACGTGAGAAAGCTAGCTAGAAATAAAAAGACTTAAATATATAGATATTTAAGTATCTATAGAAGCTCTTACTAAGAAAAACCTTAAAGCGAGCATTGGTCTGGGGAATTAATAATGGAAAATGAGATGGCAGAAGAGTTGAACAGGTATTTTGCATTAGTCTTCACTATAGAGGATATAAGTAACATCCCAGAAATAGTTGTAAATCAGGAATTGGAAGGGAGGGAGGAACTCAGGAAAATTACAATCACCAGGGATGTGGTACTCAGCAATCTGTTGGAGCTACAGAATGACAAATCCCCAGGTCCTGACAGGCTTCATCCTAAGGTCTTAAAAGAAGTGGCAAGTGAAACTGTTGATGCGTGGATTTCAAATTTCCAAAATTCCATGGATTCACAGAAGGTTCCATTAGATTGGAAAATAGCAAATGTAACTTCCTTATTCAAAAAGGGAGGCAGACAGAAAGCAGGAAACTATAGGTCAGTTAGCTTAACATCTATCGTACGGAAAATGTTGGGAGCTTTTTAAAAAGATACTATGGCAGGGCACTAAGAAGAATTCAAGGCAATCAGGCAGAGTCAACATGGTTTTGCGAAAGGGAAATCATGTTTAACCAATTTATTGGAGTTCTTTGAAGGAGCCACATGTGCCGTGGATAAAGGGTGATGTGTACTTTGATGTGGCACCTTATCAAATGCCTGGAAATCTATGGTTATTGTGAAAATAAAACCTCATGGTGTAGGGGGGTTACATATTGGCATGGACAGAGGATTGGCTAACTGACAGGAAACAGTTGGCATAAATGGGTCATCTTCTGGTTGGCAGGGTGTCACAAGTGTTGTGCCACAGGGATCAATGCTCGGCCCCCAGCTTTTACAATTTATATAAATGACTTGGATGAAGGGACTGAAGGTATGGTTGTTAAATTTGCTAATGATACAAAGATAGATAGGAAAGTAAAGTTGTGAAGAGGACGGAAGGAGGCTACAAGGGGACATAGATAGGTTAAGTGAGTGGGCAAATGTGAAACAGTCCATTTTGGCAGAAAGAATAAAAAAGCATATTATCTAAATGGTGAGAAATTGCAGCGCTCTGAGATGTAGAGGGATCTGGGTGTCATTTATATAAATGACATAGATGACTATGTGGGGGGTAGGATTACTAAATTTGCGGATGACACAAAGATTGGCCGGGTGGTTAATAGTGAGGTTGCGTGTCTTGGGCTACAGGAAGATATAGATGGGATGGTCAAATGGGCAGATAAGTGGCAGATGGAATTTAACCCTGAAAAGTGAGAGGTGATACACTTTGGAAGGAGTAATTTAACAAGGAAGTATTCAATGAACGACATGACACTAGGAAGTTCTGAGGAACAAAGGGTCCTTGGCGTGTGTGTCCATAGATCTCTGAAGGCGGAGGGGCATGTTAGTGGGGTGGTGAAAAAGGCATATGGGACACTTGTCTTTATCAATCGAGGAATAGATTACAAAAGAAGGGGGATCATGTTGGAGTTGTATAGAATCTTGGTGAGGCTACAGCTGGAGTACTTGTGTGCAGTTCTAGTCACCAGATTATAGGAAGGATGTGATTGCACTGGAAGGGGTGCAGAGGAGATTCACCAGGATGTTGCCTGGGATGAAACATTTAAGTTATGAAGAGAGGTTGGATAGACTTGGGTTGTTTTCGTTGGAGCAGAGAAGACTAAGGGGCGACCTGATCGAGGTGTTCAAGATTATGAGGGGCATGGACAGGGTGGATGGGGAGCAGCTGTTCCCCTTAGTTGAAGGGTCAGTCACGAGGGGACATAAGTTCAAGGTGAGGGGAAGGAGGTTTAGGGGGGATGTGAGGAAAAACATTTTTACCCAGAAGGTGGTGATGGTCTGGAATGCACTGCATGGGAGGGTGGAGGAGGCAGGTTGCTTCAGATCCTTTAAAAAGTACCTGGATGAGCACTTGGCACGTCATAACATTCAAGGCTATGGGCCAAGTACTGGTAAATGGGATTAGGTAGGTAGGTCAGGTGTTTCTCACATGTCGGTGCAGACTTGATGGGCCGAAGGGCCTCTTCTGCACTCTGTGATTCTGTGAATCACAAAAGGCTAGTATGCAGGTACAGAAAGTAATTAGGGAAGCTCATAGAACGTTATCGTTTATTACAAAGGGAATTGAATATAAAAGTAGGAGGTTATGCTTCAGTTGTACAGGACACTGGTGAGACCACATCTGGAATATCGTATCTAGTATTGGTCTCCTTATTTATGGAAGGACGTAAATGCATTAGCAGTTCAGAGAAGGCTTACTCAGCTAATACCAGGAAGGAGCAGGTTGTCTTATGAGGGAAGACCGGACAGACTAGGCATGTATCGCTGAAGTTAAGAGTAAGAGGTGACTTGAGGGGTCTTGGCTGGGTGGATGTGGAGATGATGTTCACCCTTGTGGCAGAATCTAGAACTAAGGGCCACTGTTTAAAAATGAGGGGTTGCCCATTTAAGACAGATGAGAATAAATTTTCTCTCTCAGATGCTAGTGTCTCTTTGGAACTCTCTTCCTCAAAAGGTGGTGGAAGCAGAGTCTTTGAATCTTTTCAAGGCAGAGGTAGATAGATTCTTGATAAACAATGGGATGAAAGGCTACCAGGGGTAGGCAGGAAGTTATAGTCAGATCAGCCATGATCTTATTGAATGTGGAACAGGCTCGAAGGGCTGAGCAGCCTACTCCTGCTCCTAGTTTGCATGTCAACAGAAATAAGCTTAGGGCATAACAGGCTCTATCCCACAGCACACAAATTTAGAATATTAGATACAAACATTAGCGACCAACATAAAGAAAATGAAAAATTATTTCATTGTTGAGACTAACTGAAAGCACTTACCTAGTGTATATAACTAGTTCACCAGGGGAACAGTTGTTACTGATATTTGGCAAAAAGGGCACACTTCCCTTAACCAATGAATCCTTGTTAAAACGGTAGAGAAAGAAAATCAATTTATTCTACAGCAAGGTCCTTTCACAGTTTAAATGCAGGGGTAAGACCTTATATTAAAGCAACTCCATGGCACAAAGTGAGAACTTGGTTTAAGGATTCTAAGAGCAATTTTTTTGGTCACAAAAGGTTTCCTGAAATAATTAAGCTTCACAATGGTCATACCCACATCATTTTAAAGATCAACTAAAATTCATTAAGTTGCATGCAATCACTACTTGCCATCATTTGTATCCACTTCCATTCTATCATCTGGACTGGCATTTGGCACAAATGAATTATTCCGTTTATCCACATCTTCATCTTCAGAATCAGTGCTTTCTTCACTGTCTGTGCTCCCTGAACTTCTGCACAAAATAGAGAATAAAATTTGTTTGTCAATCATAATCTTACTGCTAAAATTGCTTTTTCAGATTTTTTTGGGGGAACTAAATTGTGGAGGGGAAAGAGAGGGGGGCAGCAGCGGGGGAGAGAGGTGGGGGGTTGGCGGCAGGGCAGTGAGAGGGGGCGGGGGGGAGTGGTGTTTGGGGGGGGGGGGGGGGGGGGCGCAGTGGAAGAGGGGATGGAAACAAGGGACCAGTGGGTTGGGGAGCGCGAGAGTGTCTCTCTCCAAGCTAAATTACCTGTGTCGATTTTGTGCATCTTCTGCGAAAGTTATATCTTTTTCATCCCAAATATCTTCTTCATCAGAACCACTGTCATCAAATTGTTGAATCCTCTCTTTGCAGCATGCCTCAAATAGAGCTACATTAGCCTGGACCCAGATGGTAAAATGTCAGAAGTTCCCAACAAGTTAAAATTCAATAAAGTTTAATATGGCTCCAAATAGTTATAAATTTCTATTTCTCAGGATTAATATCCTTCCATCTCAGCTCCCAAGAAAAACTCAAACTGAATTATTGACACAGGTAAGTGAAAATGAAAAAAAAAACAAAAAATCGCTGACTTAACTGGGCTGTTAACTGGGGTAGGACAGGGTAGGAAACACTGAAAGCACCATGATCAGAACACAAATCTTTCACTCATACTGCAATAGTCTCCACACTTTGTGTGGCAGACACCTGCAAACGTTACCACACTTGTAGGAACCCCCACTTCCGAAAGAGAACTGTGCTTCAATTTTAGAAAACACATCAGTATATACTGATTGAAACAATGGGCAGGTAAGTTAATAAATACAGAATAAAAATATAGAAATATAGAAATCTAATTGCTGTGGAGTTCTCTAGGGTCCATTGAACAATATTTGAAGACATTCTCTTGTGAATTGTGAACCCAGCCCAATAGGATAAATGTTCTATTACAGTTAAGGGTTCTAGTAGAATTCGGCTTTAAGCACATCACTGAAATGTGGCACAAGTAACACTTACACAGTAATCATGCATTAAGTTTATAACATTGTAAAAAGGGGAGGTACTTTTGTCCTGAAGCCCCACACATGCCAAAAATATGTTCCTTCTTTGTATCCTCAAAAATAGTTTTCCTTGGTGGCAAATAGAATTTGGAGTGTAATGATTCAACTTGCCTATGATAGCCAGTGAAACAGTTTGAGTGATGTAAAATAAAGTTAATGATTTATTAGATAATTTCTCTCATTCTTATTTAAGCCAATTGTTATCACACATTGTATCTAACATTAATACAACTTGCAAGCATTAACCTTTCACTCAGAACACACGAAAACACAAATTACAAGGAGCAGGCCATTCATATCCTTGAGTTTGCTCTGTTATTCAATAAGATCACAGCTGATGGGATTGTGGCCTCAAGTCCACATTCTTGCCTACCCTTGATAATCTTTGACTCCCTTATTAGTCAAGAATTTATCTACCACTGCCTCCACCACTCTCTGGGGAAGCGAGTTCCACAGACTCATGACCCTCAAAAATAATTTCTCTGCATTTCTGTCTTAAATGGGAGGGAGACCTCTTATTTTTAAATTGTGTCCCCTAGTTCTAGTCTCTCCCTTCCATCACTTTACTGATGATCAAGTGTAGACTGATGGGGCAGTAACTGGCCAGGCTGGATTAGTCCCATTTTTTTTTTGTATGGAACGTACATGGAAAATTTTCCACACTGCCAGGTAGATGTCAGTGTTGTAGCTGTACTGAAACAGCTTGGCTACGGGTGCGGCAAGTTCTGGATCACATGTATTCAGTACTATTACTGAAATATTGTCAGGGCCCATAGCCTTTGCAGTATCCTGTGCCTTCAGCCGTTTCTTCATAGCACGTGGAGCGAATCACATTGGCTGAAAAGTGGTATCTGTGATGCTGGGACCTCAGGAGGCAGCTGAGATGGCTCATCCACTTGGCACTTCTGGCTGAAGATTGTTGCAAATGCTTCTGCCTTATCTTTTGCACTGATTTGCTGGGCTCCCCATCATCAAGGATGGGGATATTTGTGGAGCCTCCTCCTCTTCAGTGAGTTGTTTAATTGTCCACCGCCATTCACAACCGGATGTGGCAGGACTGCAGAGCTTAGATCTGATCTGTTAGTTGTGGAATTGCTTGGTTCTGGCTATCGCTTGCTGCTTATGCTGTTTGGCACACAAGTAGTCCTGTGTTCTAGCTTCACCAGGTTGACATCATTTTTAGGTATGCCTGGTGCTGTTCCTGGTATGCCCTCCTGCACTCTTCACTGAACCAGAGTTGATCACCTGGCTCGGTGGTAATGGCAGGGTGGGGGATGTGCGGGTCCATGAGGTTATAGATTGTGGTCAGGTACAACCCTGCTGCTGCGGATGGCGCACAGTGCCTGATGGATGCCCAGTTTTGAGTTGCTAGATCTGTTCAAAATCTATCCCATTTAGCAGGGTGATAATGCCATACAACACAATGGAGGGTATCCTCAATGTGAAGATGGGACTTTTGTCTCCACAAGGTCTGTGTAGTGGTCACCCCTACCGATGCTGTCATGGACAGATGCATTTGCAGGAGGCAGGTTGGTGAGGATGAGGTCAAGTATGTTTTCCCCTCTTGTTGGTTCCCTCAACCTGCCGCAGACCCAGTCTAGCAGCTATGTCCTTTAGGACTCGGCCAGCTCAGTCTGTACTGGTGTTATCGAACTACTCTTGGTGATGGACATTGAAGTTCCGCACCCAGAGTACATTCTGTGCCCTTGCCACTCAGTGCTTCCTCAAAGGGGTGTTCAACATGGAGGAGTACTGATTCATCAGCTGAGGGGGCACAGTACATGATAGTCAACAAGAGGTTTCCTTGCTCACGTTTGACCTGCTGCCATGAGACTTCATGGGGTCCATTTGTGGCCGCAGACGTGTATCCAGGGTGTGGTACGGTTAATATTGGTACCAATGTTGACCAGTTGACTCAACTACATAGCTAGAGAGGGATGTAGTCCTGCAGTCAGAATTCAGGGAATTTGCTGGAAAATTAGCAAGCAGGACCAAAATGATTAGGTAGGAGATTAGCAAGCAGGACAACAAAAGTAGTTATTGCTAGGTTAAACCCAGTTCAACGCACAAGTATAGAAATAGGAAAATAAAGCAGTTAAATGTGTGGCTGGAAAGATGGTGCAGGAGGGAGAGCTTTAGAATCCTGAAACACCAGGACCAGCTCTGGGGGAGATGGGACCTGCCAGATCTGTTAGTCTAAACAGAGCTAGGACTGACTTCCTCATGGGGCAATTTGCTAATGCTACTGGGGAGGATTTAAACTAACTTGGCAGGGGTGTGGGAACCATGAGATAATATCAGAGAGCAATACCAAGGTGCACAGAATACTGGAAGAGACAGATAGCACTAGAATAGGAAAAAGTGAGGTGTTCGGCAGGTTCAAGGGGTAAAGTAATAAATTCTTAATTAGAGATACTGTGCATGCTTGTGATTGCACGGAGTGTGGTAAATAAGATTGAGGAGTTACAGGCACAGGTTGCCTTGTGGAAATGTTATGTTGTGTCTATAACAGAGACCTGGCTCAAAGCAGGGCAGGAGTGGTTCTTAAATATCCCTGGATACAAGGTGTTTAAAGATAGGAAAGGAAGAAAAAGGGGAAGGGTTGCAGTACTGATTAAGATGAACATTGCAGTGCTGCAGAGAGAGGATGTCCCAGAGGGATCAGGGACAGAATCTGTTTGGCTAGAGCCAAGGAACAAAAAAGGTGCAATTACATTGCTTGGTATAGTCTACAGGTCACCAACTAGTGGTAAAGATGTAGAGGAATAAATTTGCAAGGAAATTATAGAGAAGTGGTGCAAGAATTATAGAGTAGTCATAATTGGGCACTAATTATCTGAATATAGACTGGGATAGTAGTAGTGCAAGGGCAGAGAGGGGCAAGAGTTCCTAGAGCGTGGTCAGGAGAATTTTCTACAGCAGTAAGTTTCCAGCCCAATGAGAAAGGAGGCACTGATAGAGCTGTTTCTTTGGAATGTAGTGGGCCAAGTAGATCAAGTGTCAGTAGGGGAATATTGAACAGGCAGAGAACATTGCATTGTAAGGTTTAGGTTGGCTACAGAAAATGACAAGGAACAATTCAGAGTAAGAATAATTTGATAGGGGAAAGCCAACTTTCAGTGGGGGTAAGAATGGACCTGGACCAGGTAAATTTGAATCAAATGTTAGCAGATTTCCATTGGTGGAACGATCAAAAATAAGAGGGCACAGATTTAAGGTAATTGACAAAAGGAGCAATGGCAACATGAGGAAAAACTATTTCATGCAGCAGGCGGTTGGGACTGGAATGCACTGACGGAGTATGTGATAAAGGCAGGTTCAATCAAGGCATTTAAGAGGGAATTGGATTACTATCTGCTAAGGATGAATGTGCAGGGCTACAGGTAGAAGGCCAGGGAGAGGCACTTGCCTCCTCCTGTGCTGCAACAATTTTGCGATTTTATAATAAAGCCACAGTTGAAATATTTCAGCACAATCCTGTACTCTATTTGATGCAGCTATACCATCCCAGTCCCGCCAAGATAATGTCAATTACAGCATTCCTACAGTCAAGCTGATGAAATCATCTGCTTCAGCAAAGACAGGTAAATCAAATTTGGGACTTTTCTGGTTTGTATGGCTCAGCTGTTCACTGGATATCAGAAGATGTTAAGAAATTGGTGTCAAGTTCTGCAATTTCTTATTGCCTAATTGGTTTTCAGATGGTTGTCCACAACACCCTCCCAAATATAATGAAAAAAATACTTACGCTCTCATTTGTATTCAATGAGAAGTTGATATCAGCAATTCTTTCGAAGGGAACACTGCAAATGATTCAAAATGTTTTCTAGGGTTACAATACTGCAAGTTATAAAATTACTTTAAGCACTGTGAACCAAGTAGTTTTATAAAGATATGGTTATCATATACAGATCTGTTTAAGCACAGATCACTTTTAAAATGCTATTTGAGAAGTTACCCAAGTTTAAGTTAATAAGGGAAAAAGAAAATCCTTAATTGATCTATGTCACTTTATACAAGTATCACAACGTCATTCTTTATTAAGGCTCAGATTTTGCATTATGCACAGGAAAAAATCTAAGTAACCTATTTTTTGGCACAGTTCAAGCTTCAACATCAAATAAAAAGGCTTAAGCAAGTGTTCTTTAATAACAAATATTTGAGCTGGTGATGGAAAAGGAAATACTATATCTAAATAAATTACCTACCTTCTGTATGATCAACCTCATTCTTTGAATGTAGTTTATCTACCACATATGATAGGATATGCCTACTGTCCACAAGTTAGGGCATGGACAACATTCTTCAAGTTATGCTCTACAGACGTCTTCTCTTTTTGTTCTCAAAGCATGAAAGGCTTACCAGAAGACCAAACCCAAGTTCCTAACAGAGGCAGCCTAAAGTGGAATTTACTCTTATAGAATATCTCCATTCATATAGTGCCTCTAATTTGGCTAAAACATACCAAGAGACTTCACAGTCGAGGCCAGATCCAAGAACAGGATGGAGACGGGGAGGAAGTCAACGCAGCCATCAAGCTAAAGATATCAAACTAAAGATATCAAACTAAAGATAACAAATTAACTCCCAGTCAAAAATGATGATGAAGGAGGGCAAGATGAATTTGAATACAGCTTATCCTTTATATAAAGGACAAAGAGGTCAACCCAAGGAAATCTAAAATGATCACTTATTTTCCACATATAAATGATGCTGAAAATGTACTACAGGTCTTTTGAAAATTAGGCCCGGTGCAAGGGTTGACCAAAAAAGGATTTTTCTTTGGAAGGTGTGTCCAGAAAAGTGCTCAAAATAGTATGAGAATTGCTCCACACAAACAAATAAATGTTGGTCTACAGTGATGAGATAGAGTCATAAGATGCATGAAACAAGAATTGAACGACTTCTCGCTGACTTTGATTTCCAATTTGCCAGCATGCAAGATATTTTATAGCTCATTTGGCACAATGTGTTACTGAATCATGGGGTGTATCATTAATTGAAACAATCTAGGGTTATACAATGTTTCAATTCTAGCAAGAAAATTAGCTTTTTAAATAAATCTAATTTCATTTTTACTCAAAAGAATGGTTCAATCCAAGTGACAGGAAATATGGTGGCTTTAACACTAGAGTTTGAAGCTCAGAAGAAACTAAGCAATGTTTTGTAGTGCTTGTATTAAGTGCAGGTGGAAGGTTGTCAATGGGGAAGAAGTCCCATGAAGCTCAAGCTATGATTACAAACAAAAGAAACTAAAGCAAGAATATCACAATAAATAATTTTACATGTGTTGCCTTGAAACTACTAAAAACACTTTGTTCACATGTGTTGAGTGAATATTTTTGTTATGAAAGATATCCACCACTGAAGATCAAAGAACTACAGTTAAAAGTCTGCCCCTCCAAAAGTATCACCACCCACGAAAAATCAAGAAACTGTGCTATCATTCAAAGGCAATGGACATAGCTGTCAAGGGATACAGCTTTAAAAGAGCTGAGAATTTAAGACTTTGTGGAGTAGTTAATTCCAAATAAGTCAAAGAAACTAAGGAATTACAGTTTTCCTTAGGAATACAAGATCAACAGTCCTTTTCCTGTTCTAGATTATTTAGACCTAGAATGAGAATGACCTTTCTGGTTCTAAAAGAAATGCTTTGTCTCAAGAAGTACACCTCTACTGTGGAGATGTCATTTCATGGAAGGCTTTGGCTGACAATTAAATCATGAATGCGATCTATGACCCAAATAACAGCTGCTCTGAAAAGGGGTCTTTTAGACCTAAGGAGGGCTTGCATGTAATTGGATGTGCCTATAGAACAGGATCCTACATGCACAGTGCATCACCACATCAAGGTCATTGCGATAAAACACATCTAGATTTAGCTCTGCATTCACTATTTCATGTTGCATCGGACTTTAGTTTGGCAATAAACCTAAATGGCTGACACACTGGAGGTACAATATTGCTTTGAGTAATGCAATAGGCTCAAAAAAGATAAGTGTAAATTATGTGCTTAACTCCTGGTGTAACTAATAACCCTTGTTCTTAGGAAATTTGGTTATTAACATGCATTAGCTCAACTTCTGTGGCACTTCTCAACAGTAAATCAGAGGATTTTCAATACGACTGTCTAAAGCCTCAAGAGCAAATGTCCATTCTGTTCTGAGTGTAGCCAGGGATGCTCTTCCACCCGTACAACAGGGTTAGTCTTTCTTCTCCCCACATCCCCACAAGCTTTCTCTCTCTCTCCCTGTAGTTCCACATATCCACCACATCTCATTCTTGCTTTTCCTGACCTTCATAAATCTCCTTTCCCTTTCCTCCTCTGGATAAGATCTCTTCCCTAACAGGGTCTATTTCTCTCTGACTGTCCTTTCTCGATCACACTCAAGAATCCCTTTCTTTAAAGGCAATCTATTTCCCTCCATTGTTCCATAATGAGTTTCTCTCCTTATTCCTTCCCCAAGGAAAAAGTCTCCCTCTTTCCTCCCTGTAATCAAGTAGCATTGTTGAAAGAAAGCTTGTTCATCAGAAACTTATTTCTGCAAATCAGGATCAATGTAGATTTTTAGTGACTGCCAAGCTTTTGGGCCAGTCCCAAAAGTTTTCAGGTTCATACATCCCTCTAACAGTGAATGGCAATATTGGAAAATCTATTAAACAAATTCTTCCTTCAGTTTCTACTTTTAGATCACTTAAATATTCTCAAAAGCATTTCTCTTTTCATCTTCTGCAATATTTAATAGCTCTCACTCTATCTTCCTATGACAGCAGTTTTCTCTTCAGGTTATTTACTTGTGCTGCTGTTGCAGTTTATTTACATAGAGGACTGAACCCTTGCTGAAATGTGCCACTTATTGTCATTAATGGCTTGAACTCAACTGAATTCAGTTGATGAATGAGAGACTAAACTAAGCTCCAGGCTATCACACCACATAGATATGAGCAAGTGAATTTGCCACTGCATGCAAATTACATTTACGTCCAGATCTCTCTTTTCTCTCATGTCTTGACTGATTCATTAGCATCTTATTCATTGGCAATATTATACAAGCTTACACGAGATTCCTGGGAACTGTAACTTAAAACATTGAAAAGGCCTAGCACATTTTTTTGTTTTACTTCGAGACCTTGGAAACTGGACTGTCAGCTGGTCAGATGGTGATCATACAGTAGCAGGCCATGAAGCTAAGAGGTTCACTTGGTTGCTCTGGCAGCTTGTGAAACAATTGGAGGTAAATTTATATATTAGTATTTAGAATTTTGGGAATAAAGTGGGGTGGGAGAGAAACTGTCATTGTGACTGTATCTTGGAATGGTTTTCTTTGGAATGTGATTGTGTAGATCTTGTCCGGTGGAAAAATGTCAAACTGTGGAAATTTTTGGGCACGTATTACTACTGAATGATGAAAGTAGAGATAGTCAATTAGAAAAAAAAAGAGATAAGCAATTAACCAATGACAAAAAGGTTGATGATAACAGGATGAGCACAATGCAAATGACGGATCTGACATGAGAAACCAAAGAAATATTATGTACATTATCCGAGCTAGCAGTGACTCTAGTGGGATTAATGCCTACAGATGTCAACATTTGGTGCTGCTACATCCATAAAAATGTACCATGTCTTTCGATTCAATAGTATTCTCATGCTTCCTTTTTAATAGGCATGCATTTTGCTGCATCATTATTAACCTTAATAAAAACAAAAAGCTAAAAGCTACTGCGGATGCTGGAAATCCAAAACAAAACAAAAACAGAATTACCTGGAAAAACTCAGCAAGTCTGGCAGCATCGGCGGAGAAGAAATCAGTCAACGTTTCGAGCCTCCATGGCCCTTCGGCAGAACTGCAGCATAGTTTCAACAAGGGAGAAATATAAATTGGTTTAAGGTGGGTGGGGGGCGGGGGGGAAGAGACACATTGAGGGTGTGGTGTGAGCAGATAATCAAAAGATGTCAGAGACAAAAGGGTCAAAGAGGTGTTGAAGGTGGTGGTCTTTGTCTGAGAAAGGTGCTAATTAAGAATGGAATACAAGATATTCAAAGTACAGCTGTAGTGGGGGTGGGGTGGAAAGACTAAAGGTTTTAGTTTTAGATTTAAAAATAATGGAAATAGGTGGGGAAAGAAGAATCTATATAAATTATTGAAAAAAAAGCGGGTGGGGGGGGGGGAAAAGAAACGGGGTGGGGATAGGGGGAGGGGGAGTTTAAGATCTAAACAACTTTAGATCTTAAACTCCCCCTCCCCCTATCCCCACCCCGTTTCTTTTCCCCCCCCCACCCGCTTTTTTTTCAATAATTTATATAGATTCTTCTTTCCCCACCTATTTCCATTATTTTTAAATCTAAAACTAAAACCTTTAGTCTTTCCACCCCACCCCCACTAGAGCTGTACTTTGAATATCCTGTATTCCATTCTTAATTAGCACCTTTCTCAGACAAAGACCACCACCTTCAACATCTCTTTGACCCTTTTGTCTCTGACATCTTTTGATTATCTGCTCACACCACACCCTCAATGTGTCTCTTCCCCCCCGCCCCCCACCCACCTTAAACCAATTTATATTTCTCCCTTGTTGAAACTATGCTGCAGTTCTGCCGAAGGGCCATGGAGGCTCGAAACGTTGACTGATTATTAACCTTATCCTGGAATTAATTTACATATTTTTTTCCATCAACTAATTTTCTTGTTAATTAGTATTGATATTAACAAAAGTTCAACTGAAAGCCCATTTTCAAAGGATTAAAGAAAATTAGATTTATAAGATCGAGGCTTTTTGCTGCAAGGGTGAGATCAGTGCTTTCCAACCAAGTTTTAAGGCAAGGTGTTTTGATGGGACTGAGAGATCAAAAACAAGACATCCGTAAGGCCACATATGACATCCCAAACCTTGACCATTTTTGTCCTTGAAAAGCAGGCACATCTATCCAAGTTGTGCTTAAATTCTGATTTGTTTCAATTGAATTTTGTGAGGTTAGAGGTTTGGAATAGGTTACTTTTAGTACTGTTGTCGCACTGATGATAAAACCTAATCAGAATACAAGATCTGTTGGTGTTTGCAACTTGAGATGTAACTTACTCCTAATAATTCATAGTTTGTCAATTTGAATAATCTTGATTCAAATTGAAATTGGACAAAAAACAGCTCGAGCTGAATTCTGAATTCAAACTGAACAAAAAATTAACAATATGTTGCATACGAAATGTTGAGCACAGGTTTAAACTACCAAAAGGACAATTCCCCAAGCTTTTTAGGTGCAAACTTGTAGCAAGATACAGTAACTTCTGATATGTTTTTAAAAAAATTCTGAATCCAGGTTTAAAAAAAATTATACTTTATACTATTAATTAAGATAGCTCATATTTGAATGTGCAAATATTTTAGTTTGCAAGCATTTGCATTTGTGTGGCAATATTCCATTTTCTGAGGAGATAGAAAAAAAAAACCGTAGAACAAGTCCACGTAAAGTGCAATATGGAATTTACCTCAATTGAGCTAATTGTTAGACCCGGGCTGCGTTAAACCTCTGCACGGGCAGAAGACGCAAGATGTACCCTTCCATTCACAGGAAGCACTGTACGACTGTGGGAAGAGAAAATTATACTTTAAAGGCCCGAACCATAACAAGAATCAACAGTACATTGTTGAAATAGTTCACCAATTTATATATTATCCAGCAGAGGAAACATCTTTTCACAAGGGCTTAGATTCCCATAGTCATTGGATATATTTATATCCAGTGAAAGTGTACCTTCCTGCTTCAATTGTTCAATTTCCTCTACAGTATAATGTTCTTTCCTTTAAAGGGAACATTTACTCTGTCTTCACTTGGGCTACCACTGAGAAATCTGCAACAGAAGTAAAAAAAGGGCTCTAAATTTTGCCCACCACTGAGGAAAATCTATTTGGATTCTTCTGAACAGAATCTATGGCAGACCATTGGGCAGATGGACATTATAATAGAAAAGATCCGGGAGCTAAGTAACGTCAATATATCCAAGGAAGAGCCCAAAAGAAACTTCAGGAACAGCAAGTAAAAGGATACATCATCCAAAGAGGATGTCACATGAACATGACATCCTTTGAGAAACTGGTGCATAATGCAGGGGTGCCAAAATGCAGTATATCATCACCCTTGCTTTCCCATTCTTTAGGTGTTTCATTTAAAATACTGCAAGGTTCGAGACTTCCAAGTTGGTTGAAAAAAGCAATAATCAGTCTATGCAGCAAAGAGTGCCCGCATCAAAGGCCGTAAGCTGGGCACTGACCAAGACTACTCCATAAACACTCCAAAGGCAAGTCCAAACCCAATGGTTTCTCTTAATTGGGTTAAAACAAGTGTGGAGTGATGCTAACTACAAATTTAACAAGAAAATTGTTTACGTGAAGTAAGGTTTCAGCGAGGAAGAGGGGAAGCGGCGAATCCTCGCCAGTGAATCATCCAGAGTCGATCCTGGTGCTATTATTTAACTTAGCACTTTAACCAAAGACCACAGTAAAAATTTGTTTGCTGAAACTGATGCTTGAGCTTCTATGCAGCCAGAGTTTTAGAGGTCACATATCGAGCAGATGTTCTAAGATTGTAGTCAGCTAACTTTAATGGAACCTTAACTTGAAACTATCAAAAACATTGGAATTTCCTCCTTTTACTAGTGAAAGTTCTCCTTGCAAATTAATCAAAGGGAATTTCCATCAACAACGTCAGGCACCATGGTTGGTGGCCCATAATTTCAAGTATTCCACACGTGCCCTTCGTAGTCATATGGAAGATCAGAAAGGACAGAATCACAGAGGATTTCCTGTGCCAAGATAAACCATGGAGAACAAACTCCTGCATTACTAAACCTTGAGCAGCATCATTTTAATTGTACATTTTCATTGAAACAAAAATCAGATTTGTATAAAAGGCAGATATCTACACTAAATGTACTGACCAAGTTCAATAATTTCTGAATGTAAATGTTTGGATGGTAAATATCCCCACCTCCCCAAAATGTTAGACATGTTCATGCAGCTTATCATGTACTGAGCTTTCCATCTTAAAAATATTTCAGAGGGAAATATGTTATTACAAGGGGGAAATTTATCTCCCATGAATGTTTTTGCATACCTGTTGTGACAGGTTCAAAAGTAGCAGTGGGAGAAATCTGGAAAACATTAGCCTTCCTGATCAGGAAACCGCTTACAGTGCAGGAAAATAAGTCGAGCAAGGTTAAAGTGGTACCACATGCTTAGTGCTAACAATTTGTTATCAAATGGGATGATGATTTAACATCTCGACTCAGTAGCATACCACACAGGAAGACTCCAAACACAGGCTGCACTATCGCCCCATAGGGCAGGAGAAAGAAAGTAAAATGTACAGCTACATTTAGCACAAGTAATGGACAGTCAATAAATGCACATCTAATGTAAAATGACATTGGCAGTAGTTATACGATAAATTATAACTTCTAATTTGGGTGAAGAAAGAAGCTGTGCATTATGCAGGAAATCGGTCACAGTTGCACACGAGTATAAAAATGAGACAGGGTCTCATGTGTTGACTAAAAAATCAGGGTTTCACTCTAAATTAGTTTAAATTTCCATCCAATTTTTCAGTCTATCTTAAACATAGCATTCATTAGGGTACAGTACAACAGGCAGAGGGAACTCTTCAATATTCCTTTTTAAGTGGGCATGGACTCTAAGTATCAGTGGCCAGTTTGATTGTAGGGAGATTTAAATGGAACATTAAAGTATGCCTTCACCACACATGCTTCAAATAAAAAGCAACCAAGTGTTGTTGTGGGAGTCAAGCAGTTGAAAGAACCAGTAGCAGTGCAATATGTTAATGCCAGGAATGAGCCT
Source organism: Cetorhinus maximus (assembly GCF_964194155.1). Classification (NCBI taxonomy): domain Eukaryota; kingdom Metazoa; phylum Chordata; class Chondrichthyes; order Lamniformes; family Cetorhinidae; genus Cetorhinus; species Cetorhinus maximus. The sequence goes on from NC_135887.1 coordinate 96,933,888, forward strand.
TAAATCATAGGATTAATAGGTTATCTTAGGATCTGTCTCAAGATGGCCTCAGTAGGATGTGACAAAATGTTGAAATATGGTACCAGAAACTTACAGATTCAATTTTCACAATGAACTCTTAAAGCCAAAAATGCCTCAATTATACCTCCTCTCTGAAAATGCAGTGACCACAGGGAGGAGTAGAAACAGGTGTTTGCCCAGCCGTAATTACAACTTTTCTGCCGTGGTAGATGGAGAGGTATTTTGATGGTACAGAAAGAACAATGGTGCAGTGTAAAACTGAGATTTACTATAAAGTGAAGAAAGGGAAGACAAAGTCACTACTCAAGATCCAGTTCTCAGAGAGGTGCATGCATCAGGCTATCTCATTGAAATATTGGATGAGCTACATCCTATTTAAACTGTGAAAATGAAAATTATTTTGACCTAGTGAGGGAACGTTGAACTACAGTTGCAGAGTTAGGCATTTGAGTCAAAAAGCATTAGGCACATCTTACGTTTTACGTAGCTATAAAGGTACTATGAAAATCAGAGGAGATATCATTGGTTAATTGGCCACAACTCATGAACAGTTCCGCAATATTTTCTTTTGGATGAATTGAGGTCAGAATTTAAAATTCAATCAATCAATAATGATGATGATCTGAATTCTTTAACTTAGCAAACAGGGGTATCCAACACACAATTCCTTTAACAGCCTGCAAAGGCTCTGCTTGTTCCTTTCATCTTTGTGCACAAAAGTGGTTTCAACTTCAGCTCAACTGTAGTCCCAGCCTCTTAAACATGAGGCCTGAGGATCTTCAAAAGGTCACTCCACCTATCTAAATCTACCAATCAAGGAGCAACCTTTTCCATCAACTAGGAAAGAACCTTTAACAGTCCTCCAGCTTTGGGGAGTAAACAGGGCAGACACTAGAGGTTCCCAGCTTTCAAGCTTATGGGAAAGTGGAGCATGGGTGGTCTTGAATATTTTGTCTATGGCAGAGGTGGTTTGGGGGGGGGGGGGAGGGGAGGGGGCGGCGGCGAGGAAGAAAAGAGAATGCAGCACAATTCTGTAAAGATGGGAATATTTGCACACTGATGTGTTCTCATTTTCTGTATCATCAATGCAGCCTAGTCACTGGTTTGAACATATACATTCCAGCTCCGAAAAGTTGAAAAACCCTGTGCTGTGTTCCTGTTACCATAGTAAACAAAATGTATAACCAGAGATTCATGATTCAAAGTTTCAAGCATAAGATTAAAATATATCAGCTGTGCAATGCATGCTAGACAGAATTAAGTTCTACTCCCAAAGAAGGAAAAAAAAGCCCAAAGCACCAAAGCAGTTTAAAAATATGTGGGACAGTTTAAAAAAAAATTTAGTATATCCAATGGAAGATTGCTGTCCAAGCAGTAAAATAGAAAAGGAAAGCAGAAGGATAGCACCAATCTCACCCAAATTAGTTACATACTTTCATTCCAAGAAATTGCATGCTACTGCATAAAGTTCTATAGCTAGCTACCCAAATCAAGGATTTAAACCAGTTTCAAACAAGTCATACTTACTTAACTATGTCCTCCTGATCAGCAAACTCCTCATCGTTGAAGCCGAACTGGTCAATAAAATTGGACGTCATTTGTTGCATCTGATAATCAGAAAAGGCCTGGCAAACCCAGGACCAATGACAGGGATATAATCTTGATACTCAATCATATGAGGAAATTCACTTAAGGGGGACCCAAACCTTCTAGTAGAAGCAGCAGCTACCAGATTTCAAAAAGCTAAATTTTAAACAAGTCTCCATAGCTGTAAATTTGAGAATTACAAAGCATCGCGTCTACAATTTAAAAAAAAAACCCTGAAGGTGGTACCTTGTGTCAAGTGACTATCCTTCTTATGTGAACTTTAACTCCAAGTGTTAACAAATAATCCAAACCATAGGTAAGCATCTCACTGGAGTTCAGGCATGCCCTCATCCTACATCCACATTTTCAATTTCCTCTGGTAAGCACTGGATAGTAATCAGGAAACTGATCTTTTGCTGCTTCTGCCCCTGCCCCCTTCCTTTATTCCCCAGTTACAGGGGCCAACTGACATTCTAGATGGAATAACTTCTGCCACTGTAAAAGAGAGACTTGCATATATGTAACATCCTGTAACATCTCTCAGAAACATTCCACAAACAGCAATTAGATTAGTGACCAGTTACTGATTTTGGTGGTGTTGATCGAGGAAGGAATGCTAAAAGAACATCAGTAGATAACTCAATTAGTGCTGTGGGATCTTCAATATCCACCTGCTTCACCAAAGCAGGCAAACAGTCTTTGCTGTTTATGGTTAATTTGGAGGATAGTTCTCCTGACAATGCAAAACTCCTTCAGTGTGGCAGTGACTGCAAGCCTCGATTGTGTTCCAGCCCAGTCTAAGACTTGAACCAAAAACAAGTCTGACTTAACAGTGAGGGTGATACCAGTGTACACGAGTGACTTAGTATTATAAAACACAGTACATTCCTTATCTAATGGTACCTTTAGTTTATGTTGACTGTTGCAAGTAAACAAAAATCCTTTTTAGTTGAAAGGCTCCTTTGAAAATTGATTCGTAATCATGGACCTCCTCTATCTGAATTATAATACTGTATTATACTACAACAGGAATTTACTTTTGTGCCCTTAACATTCCTTTTCAAGGTGAGATAGCCAGCCCACTTTTTGCTGTATATATGTGGCAGCCCACTCCACTCCCCACTCCCAGCTTGCATGTTTATGTTATTTTGCAGGCCCCTGGACTCTAGTTTGAGAACCATTGTGCTAGAATACTTCCCAATCACAATTCTAGTTGCTGGTCTTATAAGCCCATAAAAAATTCAAAGTCATAAATTGTGTGAAAAGATGTAGCATCAGCATATCTGCTCTAAGGCAAGAGAAGAAATAACAGTCTACATTTCCTTTAAATGATCTGTGAACATGCAATTCACACAATAACTCCAAAATAGGGTTTGTGTGCCAAATATCAACAGGAAGTTAAATCTCTAAACATGTCTTGAAACAAAGTTATCCATTCTACTCAATGTCTTCATCAACGATGCATTGAATAGCACTGTAAGAAGCTACCTCAAAAGTCCTATCTTAGGCATTTACAAAATTACTATCTGTGCCTCTTCAAAGATGACACAGCAGTAAAGATGAATCACCTGGGAACGTATTACATTCTACTCGAGGGAAGAAAGAACTGTGACAGCAGCAGTAGCAATGTCTCAAAGAATAAATGTTGTATATCATTCTTGGATATGATTTTATATTGAGAAATCAATTTAAAATAATTTTAAGCCACATCTAAGATCAGCATTCTTTTGTTTCTCTGGGCAAGTAGCCTATAGAGAAATCTGACTAATTAGCCACATTCCCATGATGCTCAACTGGATTAGCTGATTACATATGCTTACTATTAATCTCTGTAATCAAAAGATAACCATGCCCAAATATTGCTCACTCTCTTGCTCAGACCTTTGAGTGGAAGTGCTACACTGTAGGAGGTGCTGTCTTCTGGATGAGATGTTAAACTGAGGCCCTTCTCAGATGGACATAAAAGATCCCATGACACTATTTTGAAGATGATACAAGTAGTTTTCAAAGGTGTCTTGGCCAATATTTATCTCTAAACCAACAGCTAAACTGAACATCTGATTATTTCTCTCATTAGATGTTTGTGTAGTTTTCAGACTGGGCAAAGGGGGATGAAATCCATTAAAGCTGATATTAAACCTGCTTGCCTGGCAGTAGGTAGTCACTTAACATGCCTACAGCAACTTGCATCCTTCCACCTGCTGCCTTCTCTTGGGTTGTAACCAGGTATCAGCCTTAGCTCAGTTGGTAGCACTCTTGAACCTGGAACCTTGTGATTCAGTTGTAAGTCCCACTCCAGGACTTAAGCACAAAATTCTACTCTCACTCCAGTGCAGCATTGACGGAGTGTTGCACTGTCAGAGGTACTATCCTTCAGATGAGACATTAAACAGAGGCCCCATGTGCCTGCTCAGGTGGATGTAAACGATCCCATGGCAATATTTTGAAAAAGAACAGGAGTTACCCTGGTGTCTTGGCCAATATTTATCCCTCAGTCAGCATCACTAAAAAAGATTACCTGGTCATTATCACATTGCAATATGCAAATCGGCTGCTACATTTCCAGTATTATGGCTGTAAAGCACTGAGACATCTGGTGGTGAAAAGCACTATTTTAATGCAAGCCTTTCTTTTTTCTTCGTAAGGTTGCTCCTTTGAACATGAAAGGGATATCTGTTGGAATGTTGCATTACCCTTCTCCAAATATGTAGATTAGGTTCCAATGACGGCAATAAAGTCCAACTGCAAATTTAAGGCCTGAATTGCAAGGGGGGGTGGGGAAAGAGTAAAAAGAGCAGTCACCGCTTCCTCGCCAAGCCAAACAAGCGACAATGCCCCAGTTAAGATGCTTCTTTATTGCATCTATTCATCCATGCATGCATTAAACCAGTTTTAATTCTACATATCCTTCCCCTCCCCGATGTGAAAATATTCAGTTTACCAACTGTTCTATAACAACTAAACTGGTCTGAGTTCTTAAAATCTGATATTCTCAACATTTACAGCCACAGATTTTTTTCTAAAACAACTTTTGACCAAGTTTGAGTTCTCTTAAGTACTTCTTATTTGAAAGATACAGCAATTGTTTGGTAATTGAAATCAAAGTAAAACAATGCTATGTGTAAACACTTCAATCAATGACATTATGATTCCAGAGTAACAATGCATACTAATCAGCGGATTGACCACTTTTTCAGCAGTTTGTGCTTTACAAGATGTTATTGTTTTTATTTTCCCAAGATGATTTTGTTTCAAAAAGTACACTTTACTTGCTCAGAATCTTTCATCTCAATCTCCAGGAATTAAAGTCCTTTCAGTTGAAGGTATTTTATTTGAAATTGGGAGTTTAATTTGAAAAATTACGCCCCCCACCCCCCCCCGACTATATAAGAACTATATGCCGTAAAGTCTTTAATGAGGATGAGGCAAAGTGCATATGTAGGACCTTGGTACATAATAAGCAATAATGGCTCTGAAAACTCAATCTGTTTTGGGTCTACTTTGTTTTCAAGTGAGAAGAGCAGAGAATATACTGCAACATTAATAATGAAAATTCTTGAACAAGTAATGCACTTAGCAATGAAAAATTTCTCAAAGCATCATAGCTTAAATGTTTAATATATATGGGGAGGATAATTTTAGAAGATTTTTCATTTATGTTTGTATTCATGCAAGCCAGGTACTTTATCTAATTCAAGTGAAAAAGAATTGTGTGGTAACTCAGTAAAATACTTACTTGCTGTAACCCCGAGTCTGGAGCAAATCCCGGTTCTTTAAAATCAACTTCATCATCACTTGATGAATGTATATTGTGTGTGCTAACCTGGAATATAATTTACAAGATAAAGTGATTCCACTACAAACCTAACTGATTATACTACATTCTCATTTTCTTTCTATTAGCATCTTCATGCATAATTACACAATTTTAATGTTAAAAAAGAAATTTATGATTTAATTCCAAAGCTCTTTCAAGTTCAATACTCAAAATACATACAGCAGAGCATGCAATTTTTCACCCTTTCCCATAAACCACCTCCACTCCCTCCAGAAAAAAAAGTGTTATTTTGTGAAAGTTAGCTCAGCAGTAAGCACAATTTTCTCAACTGTTTCCCCAGATTTCAAAACTGTAGACTATAATCTCACTTTACAGAGGAAGACTAAGTTTGCCTTTTATGCAAAAAACAAGACACAGGGCAGAACCTTCTGCCCGTCGGGCAGGCCTGTTGGGAGCGAGCCGCTGGCGATCGGTTACATGGGCGGGTCAATTAAGACGCCTAGTAGCACTCAGTGCAAAAGGGCTCAGAAATCTCCCTGAGGCATGGAACTGCCTCGGAGATTAAGTTCGGTTTTAAAGTTGAAAATAAAATTATTCAGGCATGTCCTCTCATGTGACAGTGTCACATGAGCTGGGACATGTTTATGAATTTTCATGAAAATTTTTATTTAATTAATAAAGCCTTCATGAAATCTCATTCCGCCCTTGGATGAGGTTTCATGCAAAACACGAAGGCTGCTTAGGCTCTTCGCCTGCCTGCCAACCTTAAGGTTGGATGGGCAGCCCTGTCAATTTGTTTAATTGGTTTATTAATGGCCTTAACAGGCCTTTGACAGTTCGGTGGGCGCGCAGCCAACTCTGGTGCACGCCCACCAAACAGAAGATCGGAATGACGCGTGGTGACGTCGGGATGCATGCCCGACGTCACCGCACGTCATCTTATGCGTCGGCACGCTTAAGAGAAAATTGTCCCCGTAAGAACTGCATAATGGCCAACTGACTTTTCAGAATAATTTCATGCTTTCAGAACACTGTGGGGACCTAGAAGTCCGTTCCCAATTCAAAGCATGGGAATACTCTTTATAGCGCCATTTGGAAGAAGGGGCAAGTTTATATAGCTGGTGTTAAATAAACTTTGTGGACTCTGTGACCATAATTTCAGTTGAAATAACACTGCAAAACATAAAGGCAACTGAGGTCATTGCCTTCAACTCTACTACAAACTCTGCATACTTGACTCGACCCACTTCCTTGGCCACTGTCTCATGCTATAGCCAACTTTTTGGAGCCCTAAGTGTCTCACTGACCAAGCTGAGCTTCCAACTTTGTATTTTCATCAAACGATTACCTTCTTTCATCTCCATAATTCCACAGCTTCATGTTTATGCAAATTGCTTTAAATTTCTATTTCCTCTTAATCTATCTTTCAATATTTGCATTTGTTTTCCAACACCTACCAGATCTATTGTATTCTTCTTATTGGTTTCTGCCAATGAACCTGTGGTGAAAGTCTCCCATTTTTCCCTGTAGGCCTCACCAAGATCTGAAAAAGTAGTATAGGAAACATTATTTTTAAAAAAAGATTCATAATCTGGATTATTTATAAGGCACAAAGTTTTAGAACTGGAATAATTGCTCACTGCCACATAATCAGTTCCATCAAAAAACCTTTGCCCTTGGTTTGTTTACACAAAAACGGTCAGTAAAAACCACTCTTTTAAAAGGAAATAGCATAACTAAAATGTTAATGTGTTATTTCCAAACATTGCTGTGCTGGAAAGTTTGGTTGACAAGTAGCAAAGAAAAATGGAATGTTAAGTGTCATAAGTCACTTATTTACCAAGTTGTGCAGGCATTAAAATTTTGTCAAACGTTCTTCATAGAAATTATCTTACTCGAAGTCAGAAAAATAAAATGTCCCTGACTGGGTGCTAGTTTTTAATACTTTTGCAGGTGCTTCAACCTTCAGGGGCATTTGAGGCTAGTGTATGATGTACTTAATGTCTCATCCTTAAAGAGATATGAAGACGGCAAGCAACAAAGATTTGTCTGATTCAGCCAGCAATGTTCCATTCCAAGAAACTAAAGATAAAAGCAGTGTTTTTAAAATGTCAGGTTAACTCTCTGGAGATTGTTACCTGCACTTCTGTACAGCACTTCGTTATTTAGTATTTTTGTTAGTATTCATTTCCATTTCTGCAAACAATTGTTAACTGTAAATAAAGTTCATCAGTAGTTCAGCCATTACAGTGACCTAGCACAACACTATTTCTGTGTTCAAAACTTAGTGAGCATAAATATATTCGCCAGAAACCTCAATTAGAATTTGGTAGAGCTGGGCTAAACTAAGCCAACGCATCAGAGACACAGCTTTCAGATCATAATTGACGTAGCCTGCTTGCGGAATCTGTTGTCAAGTTGTTTACGGGGAAAAGGAAGTTAAATGCAGTTAAATACAGTTCAATTTTTCTCTCCACCCTTCTCAAAAAATAGTCAGGAAATTTAAATTGCATGCAAGAGTTCAATTCATTTCAGTATTCTAAAATGTCCAAATAAAATTGTGCTTTAAGAGAAATAGTATAGGATTAGTAGTGGCTGTACTGAAACACATGTTATCAACAGAAACAAATACATTTAAAAATTGTACCTTTAAGCAGCTGATTCATTAGCACACTGTTTGGCCCCTTTTCAGCATTGTGCACAACTGCATTAGCTATCCGTGTTAAGTGACCCATGTACCCTCTCCGTCTTCCACCCGTTGATCTGAAAAACAACAACTCAACTTCATCCACTAAACAAGGGTCTTCCATTTATTCCAAATTAAGATAGCCCAAGTAAGGAAGGGAGGGAGAGAAAAGGTAATATTTCAAGAAATCTTTCTAGCAAAAGTAAAGCTGCCAATTTTCTGCTAATTGGCAGAAAGAAGTCACACAATTTTTTCAAGAATTTTGAAGGGATAATTTTCCAAGTGCAAATTGATACAATAATCAGAGACAAAGTAATAGGCACTACATATTTTATGCTCTCTCTTCAAAAAGATAAGGGTTTGATTAAAAATATACACCATTACTGCCTGGGCTTGCAAGTTAGTCTCCTTTTAGTGCTAAGATCTGCAATATCCTGAGATTTCAGTTTAATTGGTACAAATACAAAGGGAAAAACAGACTACAATTATATTATTACTAACCGCAGAGGGCTGGCATTTCAGATTACCAAGACACAACTAATCCTTTTGATTTTGTTGTAGCAAAAGATATGAAAACAATTATCTAAAGTAAAGCAGTTAAATGATTAATCAACAGTAAGCTATTAAACAGTGAATCTACTTGTCACTAGGCCTGGATAAATCATCAATAATCTAGAGAATATTGAGAAAATGAGTTTTCACAATATTAACAGATATATACAAATGAAGAACACTATCCTTGCTTACATATCCAGAGAAAAATTCAATACTTTTCAAAACTCAATCATATGCTGCTTTTCAAATGATTCCAAGGTTTTTGTCATACTACCATGTGGAGAGATTCTTGTGTGAAGGACTTCCTGATATCAGCCCCAAATCAACCCTTTGTCACATTGAACCCGTGTCTTTAGGACTACTATTTTAGTTCAACTTAAGTTTTCCAGATTTACCCTTTTCAACAATATTTACTATTTTGTGCACTATGATTCTCTTTCAGTCAGTTCCTTTCAAGGCTGAAAAACACCAATTTTTTTTCAGTCTTTCCTCACAGCACAGTTGAGTGATCAGGTTAGTGTTTCCATATAGGACCGCTTTGAGGTCTTGAATATTTCTCAAGTCTTTGACCAAAACTGAACCTTTGCAATTATATTGCAAATTCTGTTGCAATGTGCATTCCCTCACTCAGTCAAATATCATACAACAATGAAAACAGAAAATGCTTGAAAAACTCAGCAAGTCTGGCAGCATCTGTGGAGAGAGAAACAGAGTTAATATTTTGGAACAGTTCTGAACAAGAGTCACATTGGACTTGAAGCACTAACTCTGCTTTTCTCTCCACAGATGCTGCCAGACCTGCTGAGTTTTTCTAGCATTTTCTGTTTACATTTCAGATTTCCAGCATCTGCAGTATTTTGCTTTTATTACACAGCAATGACCTTACTGAGGTGGAATTAATTTCCAATAACATCCAGGCTACAACTTCCGCCCGTATATTTGATGATGGAACTATTCGTTTAAATTTACACCACCTAAATACAGCTGCAGCAGAAATTGGAACTAGGCCAAAAAGTAACTGGGTGACTATTTGAGGATATTAATATGTTTCAACATTAAGCAAATTTGTCCTGACCAAAGTACAACTACTTTTGTAAGATCTGTAAGTCACATTTTACAGCTTTGTCTGAAACCTGGTGATATGGAATCGAGAAGTTCATGAAAACTTGAACATTTTAAAATGCAGCATATGATTAACAATAAACCACGTAAACAAGTCAGTCAAGTTGTGAAAAATAGACAACAGTCCACTAAAGCATTAAGAGCCTACAACTTCAAAGTTCTTTAAGCTTTAAAAATTACACCAACTACAGCTATTAGTCAAAAACGTAACTCGAGAAGTTGTATATCAACTTTTTCAGTTCTGAAAATCAATAAATCTAATCTATATTCGTGGTTGTAGCTTTAACTGCTTGAGGCTTTAAAAGGCCAGGATAGCTTCTAAAAAGGTACCAGGAAACTGAGCAACAATTGAAAGCCATGGGATAAAGAAAATCTGCAATTCAAGCTAGATTTTACATCTGAGAGTGACCACTGATTTAGCAACACATAGCTCAAATCTACAACTTGAAAACTAATTTGTCTGCAATACAGCATACAGCTCAATTTTATAAATGTTGTAATACATACACAAATATACTAATCTAAATTGCTTTAGGCAGCAATATAGTCTTTAAAAGCATAACATATCTACAGAAGCAAAGAAATACCAATAGACACACAATCCGGGCCAATGTTCTGCCACCTTCCAGCGTGAAAATATACTAAGATAAAAGACTAAGAAAATATACTAAAATTCATTAAGTTGCAAAATTTAGTTATAGAGCTACATTTGCTGTAAAACTTCTTGCTATTCTAAAAGCAAGAGCCATAGCATCAAGCCCTGCATCTACTCAAAACCAGAAAATAATGTGGCTGCATTCCTAGCTTGGAAATTCAAAACAGTTTTAAGAACTTCATGTCATTGTGTGGTTGCACCTGGAACAGTCATCATGAGTGTTTCCCCCTCTCCCATTTAATGCTAGCTAGAACTTCAGACAAATTTCATAGTCGAGTCATTTAAACTAAAAAGAAAAATGATCATGTTACTTTATTATGAAGAACAACAGGCTGTTGGCATGGCTGCATATTTTCATCTGTGTAAAACAGACAACTCATTTTACACGTTCTTATTTTACCAAGAATTGGGCCTGCACAGGTCAATACAGATCGCATCAAGCTTTATATATATGTGGCAGCATTAAAAAGTTTAAATAGATTTATTTTTAACACATTTTTTGTACTCCAAGGTGAATGATCTCAGTGCTGGGTAATAATACATTTCGGCAACCAGCACTAGTACTCTCATGTGAGGGATATTGTTATGATCTTGAGAGGGGCCAGCAACTTTTAAAAAGAAATTCAATTTCCCAGTTATTAACTGAAATAATTGTGCCACAATGTTTCACATTTTAAACAAAAGCTTTTACTGCACAGGAGTTAACAAAGCAAATACTACTAGCTTAACACTATATTTCATAAAAAAACTTATTCTTTAAACCCAAAAATCCCAACAGGATACTTTCCATTCTACCCAAGAGTTCCCCTAAACTTCACAGAATCTTGAGCATCCCGTTGCTTCTCCTGGTGCTAAACCAAGGTGTTTCACAGCTCTTAGGAGTTCACTTTGATTCTCCTGTGTTCCTGCGATTTTCCAAGGTATGAGATTTCTTAGGGTCCTTCCACGAGAATCCAGCTAAGTGATCCTTCAACTCTCAAGCACCTCATGATTGTGGACACCACATCTCAATTATGGGCCTGAGAGTTTTCTTGCTTAGTGATTCCAAATCAGAAAACACCCTTGGTTTCTGATAGCTCTCTGACTGGTTTACAGCTCCTGGAAGACACTTTATGCTCCTTAAAGCTGATTCCAGACTCCAACTACAACTGGCTGTTCTGTGAGAATAACACAGATGAACTCAAAACCAAAAAACCTCTCTGAATCCATCCCCACAGCGATGTGGCACTCCTGCAATGTCCCAGACAAAGAACTCAAGTAATTAAGAGGCGACCCACGTATTTTGTTATCTCACTTCCAACTCACCTTATTAACCAAACATAGGCCACTCTTTGAATTGCAATTACTTTAAATCTGTTTACCAGCTTCTCACCAAGTGCTCTCATTTATCTTACACTTTAAAATTTCCAAACTAAAAGCTATACTCCCAAAACATATGAATCATGAAACAAGACATTTTGCGACAATATACAGTCAAGGTTCAGAGTAAACCTCCTTCTACTATGCCCCAACTACATGCTGCTACATCCTGATTTACTCACCCCAGACATTTTTCATATCAATCATCCCAATGGTCTCACAAGAGGAGAGCTGCTTTGTGCAACTGACTCAACTTTAACGAGAGACTGGATGAGATTTTCCAGCCTCATTATAGATAGAATACTTTAAACAGAGAAATCTTCATTTCATCAATCCAGGTTGAATTCAAACCCAGGTCCCAGAAGGGAGTAAGTCACCACAAATCCCAGGCCCCTCATAGTGCCTAACCTCCGAATAACATTGTTTTTTAAAATTATAATCTAAGAGAAACATTACTTTTGATTTCAGCTCAATGTAGGCTTGAGTCATTTTTACTTACTGTTCTTTTTCATTATTTTCCCACGCGTCAAGTATCCTCTGAATTAATCGGCACTCCGTAAACAGCTGGATAACAAAAATCTGAGTTAGTATATACAGTGATTGAAACTATTTATTTCATGAGTCTACTGACTTTTGGGATCAGTTAAGCCATTTCAGACTCAGCTGTTGAGGTACCAGATACTCAGAATAGAAGGTGAAAACAGTTTCTAAGCAAGCAACAAAGATGAAAATCAAAAATAGTATTTTTCAACTAGAACAGTTTTGATACAAATACCGGTTTTTAAATAAAAGTTTGCAAGAATCTTTTTATGAAGATCCCATTTTTTCCAAAATGGTAAAACATATCTTTACTACTAAAATGGTTGAGCCTACGAAAATCTTAAAACATCTGACACCTTTCTATTCTAAAAGGCAATTTATGGCTTTAATTCAGAATCCCCGAGGGTAAATTGCCCACACGTGAACAAAAATCATCTAAAAAGGATTTAAGTCACAAAGGACAAAATTTCCTCCCCCACAAGAACATTAATTCAAAAGGTGGAGCCATAATTCAGACAATTCTACAAACTGAAAGAAAATCAGACTTAAATGCATTATAAAACTGCCCTTAGGATGAGGCACAAAGAGCAACTGGGAGTGGAGAGTACAATCTGAGAGTGGCTACAAAGCACAGGAGATAACACAAGAATAATGGTTCATCACAGGGGGCCTGAATTGGTGTCCAAATGTTTGTTTCACACTGATGAACCAAAGTACAAACCAAACATGAACCTACAATAAATCATATCAGAAAGCATGCTCAAGATATCTCAAACACGACACACAATTTTTAAGTACAACAGCAACAAATACTTTTACCCGAATCAAGATTGGATCAGGAGAAACGCACACTAGTATATCCGACAGCATACTGTCCAACATTCATGATACAACTTTAACAACGCAATGCCCAATTACACAAAGTAAAGGTCTTACATGTTTTATTAATATATTTTCTCTGGCAGTATTGGAATTATCCTCTATATTGTTTTCTGTGCTGGCATCATGGGGTGGAGGGCTTCCTAAGATCGTAGCAATGCAAATTTCTACTTGCACATGAAGAAAATTATTCCAAACGTATCTGAAGTACATATCCTTCATTTAAAAAAAAATCAATTAAATTTCTGGATTCAGTGCACAATGAAAGTTAATTTTAATAAAGAATCATCTTTAAGTTCTTAAAATACTCAAGCAAAATAATTATACATTCATAGATTGCTGTACAGATAATTGTTTACACAAGCAAATCATCAAATGATAGCCACTTAGCCCATCCTGACTGCCGGCTTTGGAAGAGCATCCAATCAGTCCCACTTTCCTGCTCTTTCTTCATAGCACTGCAATTTTTTCCTTCCATATCCAATTTCTTTTTGATGTTACTACCTAACCTGTTTCTACCACCCTCTCAGGCAGTGCACCATAGACTAGATTGGGTGCATAAAAAAAAATTCATCTCTCTTCCCCTCCCTCTTTTTTTTGCCAATTATCTTCAATTCGCATCCTTCGGTTACCGGCCATCTTGTCAGTGGAAACTGTTTTGCCGTCTATATAAAACATAATAAATATGAGCAGGAGGAGGCCTCGAGCCTGCTTTGCCATTCAATAAAATGATGGCTGATCTGATTTGGCCTCAACTCCGCTTTCTTCTGTTCGCCATAGCCCTCAATTCCCCTGTAGTTCAAAAATCTATTTACCACAGCCTTGAATTTGTTCAATGATACAGCCTAAACAGCTTTCTGGGACAGAAAATTCCAAAATTTCAAGATCTTCTGTGAGAAGAATTTCCTCCTTACCTCAGTCTTGATTAGGTGGCCCCTTATTCTGAAATTGTCTCTCTAGTTCTAGATTCTCCCACATGAGGAATATCCTCTCAGCATCTACCCCATCAAGCCCCCCCAGAACATTTTATATTTCAATAAGATCATTCTCATTCTTCGAAACTCCAATGAGCATAGATACCAACCTGCTCAACTTTTCCTCATAAGACAACCCCTTTATCCCAGGAATCAAACCTAGTAAGCTTTCTCTGAACTGCCTCCAATGTAAATACATCTCTCCTTAAATAAGGAGACAAAAAACTGTATGCAGGACTCCAGCTATGACCTCACCAACACTCTGCACAGTTGTAGCAAGGCTTCCCTACTTTTATACTCCACCGCCCCCCCCACCCTTGCAAATAAGGCTAACATTACATTTGTCTTCCCAATTACTTGCTATACCTTCATGCTAGCCTGCATGATTCATGCACAAGACCCTTCTGTACAACAGCATTCTGCAGTCTCTCTCCATCTAAATAATTTTGTTCCCTTGCATTATGCTCCATTGGCCCACATACTTAACCTATCTATACCCTTTGCAGACTGTGTCCCTCACAACTTGCTTTTCACTTATCTTGGTATAGTTAGAAATTTTGGCTTTAATACACTTGGTCCCTACAAAGTCATCAACATATATTGCAAATAGTTGAGCCACCAGCACTGATCCCTGTGGCACCCTACTTGTTACAGTTTTCCAATCTGAAAATGACCCAGTTATCCAGACTCCCTATTTTCTGCAAGTTAGCCCTAATAATGAGCCCACATCATGAGCTCATATCTTGTGCAGTAACCTTTTATATAGCACCTTATCAAAACGCCTAAGAATTTTGAACACTTCTATTAAATCTCCCCTTAACCTACTCTGTTCTACATAGAGAACACAATCCCAGTTTCCTCGGCATCTTTCCCATGGATCTGACATCCTTACTCTCCTTTGCACTCTACCCACACCTCGTTTTCTAACTCCTATCAGATCTATAAGGTTTACATAGATTACTACAAAAAAATAAATGGTTAACAATAAAATCAGTTCCCATTGTTCAAACTATTAACTGCCTATAAATGGAACATAAAACACCAGCACTCGGTGGATCCTCACCAATAGCACCTCCATTGTGTTGAGTTTTACAAACTCTGCATTAATGCTGTGCGTGTTTGTTTGCAGAAGGCTGGCTACAAGTCTGACCACGTTCAGGCGTGTATTCCCCACTGGTGTTTCTAATACTCCCCAGGTAGTTTTCATTGCACTTTTCTACAAATAAAAAGGGACATAGTGAAGACAGGTCAAACAGATTATCAAATGTAATCAAAATGGTCACATTTTTATGGCAAGCTCTTTAATGAAATGCAACTGAACACCTTAAAAGATGCTTTGCTATCTTTACAATATTTGCTCGTTTCTAAGATTTTTCACCTTTCTTTAAATCTTCCCAATATGGCCATTCCTTTGGCTGCATAGATATCAATTCATTACTATGAAAATTGGGTATATAATTCTGTGTTAAACACTTTATAGTAGTGTAATTCTGATTGATGGTAACATTAATAGAAAACCCAGGTTACCGTCGAAGCAAGGATTCTATTTCACTATCCTTCACTCCAATTTTAAGGTGTTGCAAATTAATTTGTTCAATGCATCCCTGGCATTAGTAGGATCTTTGTGACACTAAATCTGCATGCTAGCACAAGAATGGCATGTGGAAGCCAAATTACCGAGAAAACCCAGCAGTTGGAGTTCTCACATAACAGGGAACAATATTTTATTAATTAGCTTGGTCACATTAGTGAAGTCATCAGTTTTAAAGGTAAATAAATCCGCATATATCAAAGTACTGAAAGCCATTAAATCCATTTTACCTTAGGAGGCTCAAGTAGTAGTTGATGGAAGTCTTTAAGTCTTAGTCTAATGGCTTGTAATGTGCTATTACTCACAGAAAAGGCTGCATGGTTAATACCTGTTGGGCAGATCTCTAGCTGACCTTCAAAACTAGAAAAACAAGTGAAAGTAAGTTTTGTATTATTGCTGCGATCATACAAGAGGAAAATGGGAAAGATCTCCTAAGCAATCAAGCCAACTCCAACTAGACATGGAGATGCAGATTCACCTGCACCCTCACCCCTTCATGTATGTCCTGAAAGGGGCAAAAAAAACCTGTGACCAATTTAGGAAGATACTCTTGGGACTGCTACCTTAATCCCCTAAGACAAATCAAGCAAGCTCCCAAAGACTACTGTAATTCAGAAGCCAAGCTATTACTGTGCAACATATATTTAATAACTTGAATGTCCTCTCTCAGGAACTCATCTAGTTCACTTTGGAAAGGCTGTAGTGAGCCCATAATCATTGCAAATTTTGAGAATCTAATCTAGTAGGTGCTGACACTCTGAAAAAATCTTCTGGTCCATCTCTTCGCTTGTGTTTTTTTATAATTATGATTATATAGTTTTCCCATTCTTATCCACTTTAGATCCAACCCTTCATTATTTCAAAAGCCACAATCACAACTCCTCTCAAGTCCATTTTTTTGTAATGAAAACAGAATAAATCCTGGAGCCATTTTGTTAGGCAAGATCATAAGAAATAGGAATAGCAACACATTTGGCCCATCAAGCTTGCTCCGCCATTCAGTAAGATCATGACTAATTGGATTGTGGCCTTAACTACACCTTCTGCCTGCCCCCACCAAAACCCTAGACTCCTTTGTAGATCAAGAATCTGTCTCACTCAGCCTTGAATATATTCAATAACCTAGCCTCCATTGTTCTCTGGGGAAGAGAATCCCAAAGACTAACAACCCTTTGAGAAAAGAAACTCCTCCTCATCTCTGGTTCAAATGAGAAACCCCTTATCCTTAAACTGTGCCACCTAGTTTAGACTCCCCCACATAGAAAAACATCCTCTCAGCATCTACTGTCAAGCCCCCTCATATTTCAATAAGATCACCTAATTTTTCTAAACTCCAATGAACCCATTTAACCTGATCATATAAGACAACCCCTTCATCCCAGGAATCAGCCTAGAAAACCTTCTCTGAACTGCTTCCAATGGAAGTATATCCCTCCAAATTTTGCCAAAACTGGACACAGTATTGGTGCAGTCTCACCAATGCCCTGTACAGTTGTAGCAAGATTTCCCTACTTTTATACTCCACAGTGGCAATGTGTAACAGTTCACTCGGAGTCAGAGTTGCTGTGGCAACATGCACCTTTACATGCATGTTGCAGTCTGAAGCTACGAATAGTTATGGTAGAGGCTTCAATTTTCTTTCCAATACATGGCTGACAAGGAATCTCTCCTGCTCT
The DNA here is from genome assembly GCF_964194155.1 of Cetorhinus maximus. Taxonomy (NCBI): domain Eukaryota; kingdom Metazoa; phylum Chordata; class Chondrichthyes; order Lamniformes; family Cetorhinidae; genus Cetorhinus; species Cetorhinus maximus. Next base: position 96,951,311 of record NC_135887.1, read on the forward strand.
TAGAGTGTGCCACTGGCATGTGTTGGAAGGAATACCAGGTGGTTATTCAACCTGTCTGTATGAACGCACTTTCCTTGTCCATCAAGTCCTGGGTTGGGACTTGAACCCAGAGCTTCTTGCTCAGAGGCAGGGACACTACCTACTGTGTCACAAGACCTCTTTATATTCCATCCCCCTTGTAATAAAGGCCAACATTCTATTTGTCTTTCTAATTACTTCTTTGCCTGCGTGCTAATTTTTTTTTTGAGATTCACATATAAGGATGCCCAGATCCCTCTGTACTGCACTATGCTGCAGTCTCTCTTCATTTAAACAATATTCTGCTTTTCTATTCTTCCTCCAAAGTGGACAACCTCACATTTTCCCATATTATACTCTACCTGGCAAATCACTTAACCTATCTATATCTATTTGCAGACTCTTCTATCTATCTTTGTATCATCAGTGAATGATCATCAAATTGGCCATCAATTTAACTGTTCGCCTCCAGAGCTTTTCCAATGCATCAATATCACTCATTCCATATGCTGGTCAAAGCCAAATACAATATACTCCAAATTCAGCCTAAGTACAGCATTCTTAGTTTTATATTGTATTGTAAATACACAATCCAATTGCCCCAGTACCTAAAACTCCAAATGCTTTTCAAATGTTTGTCACACTGCTTGTTGGCCTTCAATAATTTATTCACTATGATCTCACATGCCCCTCTTGGTCTACAAGTTTTAGCAGGTAATCTTGTATTATACATAAATGCCTGGAGTTGGCTATTGCATTATGGACACATGCTTGAAGTTTCCCAAATCCAAATGAATCACACTGCAGTGATCCAGAGAACTATGCCTTTGTACAACACAGTTAAAGCAGAATTATTACATGGAGCTGAGCTCCGGATTACATGCAGAAATAACTGACTCACGCTGGTCTTCGAGTCTCCAGTAATGTCAACAATATTTGGATACAGCTCACAATTGCTGATTCAGTCTTTTCCTTATCAAGGACATTTGAAAGCAAGTATTCTAAAATTTCTTGCCTGAAAAAAAAAATGATGGGCAGTTTTAAGATTAAACAAGTTTCTATTTTCACCATTACTATTAGTATTAAAACAAAGAAACAAAAGAAAGACTTGCACTTATATAGTGCTTTCACAATCACTGGACATCTCCAGATGCAGCAGATAATTCACTCCCAAGAAACTCCAACAAACAGCAATGTGGTTATAACCAGATAATCTGTTTTTATGATGTTGATTGAGGGATAAATATTGGCCAAGACACCAGAGGTAACTGCCCCGCTCTTCTTCAAAATAGTGCCATGGGATCTTTTATGTCCACCTGAGCAAACAGATGGGGCCTCGGTTTGATGTCTCATTGATAGTGCACTGGAGTGTCAGCCTTGACAGTAACAGCATTACCAGAGCATATAAAAAGCCTACATTCAAATACACTGTGGAGATTTATGGTGACCAATTTGACAACTGAATTCTTCATAGCCACCATATCAAGTTTCTTTGCAAGGTTGAATCCATCTCCCTTAGCCATCCAACTGTCTTCAACAGAAAAAATTTCAGTTGGCATTCAACTGAGGTTCCAGTGAATGATGCAAGGAGGGAGCACATGAATATATTCCAAAATCTAATAAGTGATACCAATTTATTCTGCACAACCATTTCTGCTCAGTCAGAACTGCAATGTTATTTTGTTGATAAAAATGGAAGAATGCATTTCCTTTCTATTCCATAACAGTCAGGTATGGTATCTTTAAACACGTGCTCCCATATTTTATTCTTTGTAGATAGCACCATAACAAGAGCCTAACACAATTTTGCTCCCTAAAGCAAAATAGTTCTAGTGTATGCTGTGAAACAAATGACTACATCCTGTGAAGCAAATGACTAAATTGTGGATATTTTAGCAGTATATTTGGATTGATTTTATAATTGTGTGCATGTGGAAAAGATAAACCAATTATCTTTATTATATATTCATTTAACTACTTGGTTGATTTTATTTTTCACTTTTTCAAAATACATATACAGAGCAAGATGAGATGGAAGATGGTGTAGGATAGCTAGGTTGCAGGTATCGAACATAGCCCTTCAAACTCCGAGTAGAGCTGTGTGTTTGGGTATTATTGGCAAAGTGATGTTGGGATCTGGGAGCATAACGAGGGGGAGGTTGTGTTTTGGAGGTCACTTGTGCAGAGTGGAAGTAATGAATTAGCAGTGGGGAATATAAAAATTTCAGAGAGCGCATATATAAAAGGAGGACGTTGTTGCAGTGCAAGGAAAGAGCTGTGAGCAAGATGATTGGGTAGCACTAGGAAGGGGGCAAGATGGATCTTATATGTGGGAGGTCTGAACAAGGTACTAGGGTGCAACGGCCAAGAGCGGAGAGGGCTATCTGATTACTAGCATTGTAATAATGATTGAGATGATAGTTTTAATTAGGAGAAGGATTGGAATAGCAGTGGAAAGCTATGATGATGAAAAGCTAATGGTGACTATGAAACTACAGAATTGTCATTTAGCCCATCAGGTTCACTAATGTCTTTTAGAACACACAGGGACATCAAGTCTTCGTATAAAGCCATTTTGTCTAAACTGTACTCAAACTGATTTTGTGCCAACGTTTTAAGATAGAGTATGATGCAATTCATTCATCAATTCTGGCAGCTTTATTGATGCATTGCATCTTACATGGCAACTGCTTCTGAGATTCATTGAATTTGCATAATAGGCATGAATTTTAAAATAAAAACAAAAAGCTAAAAGCTACTGCGGATGCTGGAAATCCAAAACAAAACAAAAACAGAATTACCTGGAAAAACTCAGCAAGTCTGGCAGCATCGGCGGAGAAGAAATCAGTCAACGTTGACTGATTTCTTCTCCGCCGATGCTGCCAGACTTGCTGAGTTTTTCCAGGTAATTCTGTTTTTGTGATGAATTTTAAAATAACTGCTCAGGAATAAGTTCACTTTTCTGATCTCAAAAAGGCATTCAGTCTATGTTGCAATTTTGTGACATGACAATTGCCTCAATTTTAATCCATAAAACTTCAGCTTCTGGCATTAGACCCCATTTTCACGAACCCTGCAGGCATTGTGAAATAAAATCCATATATTTATTACATTTGGAAGTAGTAAAATCCTCTTTTTCCACATTGGCCTCCAATCCACTTGCCTCTTACCTCTATTTTCCTCTTCTTTCCTATCCCTTAATCCTTCATGAACTTCAATCTCCCCTCCTCTTGATGTCAGAAGCTCAACTTGGGGGCAAATAGCAAGCTTCTGCATCCTATCAGTTGGGTTCAATCCGAGTGCGGCTCAGGTCAGGGATGAAGATGGTGACACGTACAGAATTCGCAATGGTTTCGGTCCTTTAAATGTTTAACTGGAGGAACTTGTGGTTTTATCCAGGACTGGATGGCAGACAAGCAGTCTGGCAACTCAGAGGCAACGAAGGGATCAAGGGGAAAGCGAGAGCTGATGTCACCCAAACTCACATGAAACACAATACCATGTCTTCTGATGCTGTTGCCAAGGGGCAGTATTTAGATGAGCTAGAAAATAGGGTCGGGGTAGGCCCTTGAGGAATTCCAAGTTACTTTGCAGGGGCAAGAAGATGCTTTAGATAGCTGAATATGTAACAGCGGAACAAGGTGAGGGCAATCTGCTCAGCTGGGCGATGGAGGAGTTGGAGGATGATGACGTCAAAGGTTGCACAGAAACTAAGAAAGACTAGGAAGAATATAATGCATCAAGATTACAGTCACAGGGAATATAATTTGTGAACTTGGTTAAGACTGTTCAGTGCAGTAGCAGGGGTTGAAACCTAATTGGCGAGATGCAAACATGGAGTTGCAAGAAAGGTGAGCACAACTTTGGATGGGGACATTCTTCAAAATCTTTGAAATTAAAGGGACCTTGACGATGGGATCAAATGGGGTCTAATGCCAGAAACTGAAGTTTTATGGATTAAAACTGAGGCAACTGTCATGTCACGAAAGAATAGGCCACAAGTCTCAAATCAAAAGGATTTTGGCAGTTAGGAAGCAAAACAAAGACAAAGTTGTATGGAATAGAGTTCTATCTATTCAAAATACTTTCCCTTCCTCCATCCTCCTCAAATTTATGCTGCTTAAAAAGATTACTTTTTTTGAAAACAAGGAAGCTCACCTAATAGAGATCTATAAAATTCTGAAAGCTTTTGATGTGGATACTGTCAGAATGTTTCCTTTTGTGGGGAAGAGCAGGACTAGAGGCCATCAAAATAAGATAGTCACCAAGAAATCCAAGAGAATGCATAAGATACTTTTTTACCAAAGAGTGGCGAGATTGTGGATCTCGTTACCAAGTAGGGGTTGAAGCAAATGGCACAGGTGCACTTAAGGGGAAACACTAGACTAACATATGAGGGAGAAGGGAATAGAGGGTTACAATAGTAGATTTTAGATAAAGGAAAGATGGGAGGGGGCTCATGTAGAGCATAAATACATGCTTGGAATGGTTGGACCAGTTTCTGTGCTGTATATCCTATGTAATCCTAACAATGCCTTCTAACGATAAAAAATTAAAACACTTCACAACTCCAGTGTCACTCCAGAAATGTAGATTCAAGGAATTCCATTAAAAGTAGCACTAATTTGAAGTTAGATGGCACAAGTATGCACCTAGCCCAGAGATAAAATTCCCACTAGCTGAATTTTAGCCCCAGGTCTGTTTGAAGCATCACTGCCACTGAAGTGGATAGAACTACTCTGAACAAGACTTGCCATGCCAGCCTGCCACCACAGAAACACTGGGAATGTAAGGGCCAAGGGAGTAGAAAGCCAAAATAGTGGGTGAGAAGACAAACATCTAAGATGTTTAAGATTATCTAAATCATATATCTGGCTTTAGGAAAAGTGCATCATTTATTAGTTTCCTTTTGGTAACCCAAGCTTACAAGGAGGACACTGTAATAAGGAACTAATCACATGTAGCAAACTACTTTCAAGCTATTTTTCTTCGGATTTCAGGACATAATGAACATGGTCAACTCAACCAAAATCCATTTTTTAAAGATTTTCAAATCACTACTGCTTTTGATATTTAAATGATAAATCATTTCAAAGGCTCCAATACTTTTTATAAGAACTATTGATACAATTTTATAAATAATTATCAACTTTAAATAATTACATACATATATATATCCTAGAATTAATGTTCTCATCCTTTCAAAGAATAAAATTGCTTTCTCATCTGACTTAAGTTTGAAATCAAAGAATTTTCCTTTTATATAATTTTCCCCATCATCAAGACCAAAATAAAATTAAATGTTAGCTTTATTAAGTGGCTTTCAAACAATTTCTATCAAATTACATACTTCTCTATTGTTGACAGAAGTGGATCTGGTTCTGGAGAACTCTGCATTTGAATCATTTGGTCTCTGCTGAGGCGGACGATTTCACACAATGATTGTGATGCATTTGAGTGCCTCTAAAAAAACAAAATGTTAGATATTTGAAGTAATTTAGTTTAGAACTCATTAAAAATTCAGTTGTATTCAAAAAGAGCTAAGCAGACATGTTTTCACCTTCAAGCCTGAAATGCAAATCAAATGAATGGTTTTAACAGTATACCATCCAGAGTAACAAATTCACCAAGTTACTAGTTCTGATGAAAGGTCATCGACCTGAAAACTACACTCTGTTCATAAATGGTGCCTGACCTGCTGAATATTTTCAGCATTTGCTGTTTCTATTTCATCATTTTACTAATGGGTTACAGATACCACTTTCTTTTAAAAAATAAAATAATAAAAGGAAGTGTAGCATTACATGAAAAATACGGAATAGAACGATAGATTAGTTACCATCAGTATGATCGCCTTCTTCAAAAGGAAATTCTAACCCCACATACAAATATGATATCGCCATCAGGCCTCTGAGAAAAACAACTTCCAACCCTTTCAAGCAGCTTTGAGACTTCTGGTTAGGTTTGAATGGTCAAATAAGACAGAATACTTGTAAGTTGTTCAATACCCAAGGACGTTTTCTTCAGTCAATTAAATATTGAGAATAATCTGAGGGGGAGGAGAAACGTGTGCAGAAATCTGTTCTGCCAGAGGATTGACAGCCACTAACAAAATATCTCAGAACTTTTGTTCTGAAATGTGGCAATGGAGCTTATCTCTAGATAATTCCTTTAATCAAAAATCAAAATATTAAACGATCTTCCAAAGGCCTCTGTTGTCTTGTTGTGTACTCCAATCCAGATATTGGATCGTATTAATTACCATATCCATATGGCATCAGGATGAAAGATTGTTTATTGATATAACTGACAATGGTCATGTGATCATTATATTTCCACAACATTGATGTTTACGCTGAAGAAACCAGAGGCCTGTCAGTGTTCAAAGTTGAATCTGTATAAATGCAAGGTGTAACAAAATTCACCCACATCCAGATAGGCTCCTGCCTTACAAAATGGAGCAGTGATCAAAGGATTAGAGCCAAAACACAACTATGTCACAATCACTGCTAAAGTGTGCCAAATGCACTCCACCCTACAACAGGGACACTGAGGACGACAGATATGCAAACAGCTCACTTGCATTGGATATCTCAATAACCTTGTGTATTGCATAATAAAAAATTGCTGATGTCCCACTCCTTCTTTAAAAAATGTTTTGAACAAAATGCTGATGATTCCTTCAAGGTAACCTTGTGTTTGAAATTGCCAAACTAGTTTGTATTAATGTTTGTTTTTGTCTCTATTTTCCCAGAATAAAGAGATAACATTCTGCATCCAAAATTTCTTACTGAATTGGAGCATTAATCATGTGCAATAATCAGGGTAAATCCTGACTGCAAGAGAAGATATCCTTCATCATCTGCAAATAACCTTCCTTGAATGATGGATCTCCAGTTGGCCGCAGTTGGGATTTGTCTCCATTGGTCAACAATCCCAAACATGGTAGAACTTGAATTACCATCAGTATCTCCCTGGAGCGCAGCCATACCAAATCAGTATTCAAATACCATGGATTATGGAAAACAGCAATGAGAGGTATTGTTTAAGTGCATCATTTGACAGGGTCCATAGCACTCCACACATATTTTAGAACCAAAAAATGGAAGATACATGATCGGTCACTCCAACTAGACTAAGCCACAGCTCAAGATGCCATCAGTAAGAAATGGTGTATGAACTTTGCAAGCAGACTATAAATTTAAAAAAATCTTACCATAAAGTGCAAAACAATTTTTAAACTAAGAACGAACTTTGGGATCCAAAGGTTTTTCTTGTACATAAGACAGAAATCTTCTGTCAGGGTGAGAAAAGGCCTTATTCATAAGGGAAGAGACGATCACCTGACCACTCGGAACATGAGTCCAGCCACCCCATCCCCATTGCAAGGGGAGCAATATCCTATTTATATATGGAGGGTGAACCAATAAAGTAGTATAATAGCAAAAGGCAATCTGAAATTTAATCCATCCACCATGCTTCCAATCACTATTTTGCTGTATAGCTCACAAAGTGCATAATTATTCTACTAATTTTCTTAAAGTCATTTTAGCAGTCCATCAGTTTGGTAATTTATTATCTCTACTATGCCATATGTCTTAAATGCATACATCTTGTAGGATGAAAATACCCACTCCCATCACCCATGTAGTGGGAGACAACTGTAATCTACAGCAAAAAAAAGAGGACTGTATAAACTTCTCATGCCACACAGATTTGCTAACTATGCAATTCAATTCAGGAGATCCTGCAACATGCTGCTCACCCTCCAATTGTTACTATCAGGTGTGCCATCAGGGTTAACAGAGTATCACCAGTGGAGAAAAACAGTTGCAATGCTAATCCAGGGCATTAGTGGGAACCTCCAAGCAGGCAGAGCAAACACCATTTGGGCAATAACTCGGAATTAGGTTGCCATCTTCACTTCTGACCATTTTACCGTCCTTCAGTTTTAAACATAATGATTCCTTGGAGAGGAGTAAGGGAAGAGGAGGAAATCATCATAAATTTAAACAGATGTCTTTTATGATATTTAATAATTGATCCAAAAGAGATTAAGCGGAGTACTAATTCCAAGTCCTGGTAGAAAGCAAGCTAACCAGAGGGCTTTTGTACTGAACAAGCTATCAGCTGAAAAGTCCAATTGATACATCATGTTCTTAGTGGATGATGATAAATAGCTTCCATCAAGAGTGATTTGGTGTTTTTTGGGGGGGGGGGGGGGGGGGAGTAAGCAGTAGGGATGGTTGATGGGTGAGGTGCAGTTTTAGTTGAACTTTAGTTTCATCTGAAAGATGGAACTCTTCTCAATCTGAAGTATTACACTCACCAGAAACAGCCAAGGCCTACATTATCCACTTATCCAGTACGATCTAACAACTGTGGAGTGCAGGCATAATGTGGGACCTGTATGAACGGCTGTGTACTGAAACAGTTGATTTGTTGAACTTTAAGCACATCTACTTACATCTTCATCCTGGGATGGATGTACCATTTCCATTAGTTGCTGAATAATCTTTTCCTCGTTCAACCACTGCGAAAATAAATCAGTAAAGATGCAAAATAATTGAAAAATAGAGCTGAAGTTAATACTGAATTAGAATGTCTTTACCATTGCCTATAACTTAACCTCATTACCACACTTGAGCCATAAACAATATTCCAGTATAAAAATACACAAACTAATTGCACTGTAAATTACATCTGTAATCTCTTTCCATAATTCACTGTGCACTATTTAATTATTGTTCAAACTTTTGTTCCTGCATGCAACCTGCTTTTCTCCAACACTTAATTATTCCCATCCCCATCACTATCCCGCAATGGAAATCACTGTCAAGTACCTCTGCTTTGAAAAGCCTCCTTGGAGCCCTTCTTTGACCATGGTTTTACACCTTCTCCAACCTCTTTTCCATCCTTCTCGAGTTCTTTCTTTCTGTCAAGTGCTCCAAGATTGGCCACCATGTAAGTACTTTAGAAGTGCCAATTACTTAAATCAAAAGAACCAATTCACATGACTCTGTTCTATCTGCTTTATGCTTCATATAGCAAAAATTTCAACTTACATTTAAAACATCCTGCCTCAGCTGTGGTGGTTCAATGCATGTCAATAGCCTTAGCAGCAAATCCATGAGTGCTGAGGTCCCTATGTGTTTCAGCATTAAGCTTACAAATGCATCCCTCTTTCGTAAAAATGTAATAATCTGCAGAAGAAAAAGAAAATATTGAAACAATCAGCTGTAATACCTACAGGCAGAAATTATATAACTCTCTCCTTCCCTTACCCACACACTACCAAACCAAGCATCTATTTTGGAGATGATCAGTAAAAACTCTATCAGCTTCACAAATGTTCAAAAACATTTTCATTTATAAACATTTTAAGTATAGTTTCCTATTCCAGTACTGCAGTTAAAGAAACCTCCAGAAGAAGAGTTCAGATCAGTTTTACAAGATAGTCTATGTCTTTGTTTTACCCAATTAAATGTACTATAAAAGTGCAAGCTATGTAGAAAATCGTCCAACGGGCCCTCATGAAGTGGAAATCAAAGAAATGAGCATCAATCCAAAGGAGCAGATATTAGGAGGGATGACCAAAACCTTGGTCAAAGTGTTGGGGTTTTATGCGGTTGGTGGGGAGATGGCAAGTGGGTGCACGTTCTGAAAGGGTGTGTGTGTGTGGGGGGAGGTGCCAGTTCCAAGGAGCTTAAGGATGACAAAGGGCAGCATATGGGTGAGGAAGTGTGCAAAAAAAAAAAAAATTCATGAGGTATTTGAGAGGCAACTGAGGTGGCAGGAAGAAAACTATTGTTGAAGATCAAAAGCTTTGGAAATAGAGGGAGGACATTGAAGGAAGATGGCGTGGTTGCAGGTTTGAGAGTGACCAAAGACAGAAGTCAAAATTAAAGGCTGAACACAAAAAGGTCTGAAATTTTTTTGTGACAAGGAATCACGAGTAATTATAGCACTTATGACCTGCAGTGAAATGCAAATGCTCCCACGCCTTCAAATGGGTGGTATATTTAGGACATCAAATGGGTAAAAACATTAGTTTTTCCTTTCTTTACCTTCTATTACCGTCAAAACTATGGACCAATGCACTTATATAAAATCACCAAATTGACCTCAACATTACAGCATTCAATGCTGTTAGAGCATGTAATACAGGATAAAATCCATACTAGAAAAGAGTATAACCTTGCTGGATTACATGCGAAGTGAAGCAGAGGACTACAACAGTGCTTTGCAAACTATTTTCCAATGTGACCACATTTAAACTCACCACTGTAAAGGGTTAACGCTAATGAAATCTCCTTCCGCACATGCTCAGTAGCTATGTCATAGTGGTGTTACTGACAGAGAGATGAGCGTGAAGCATCACAGAGTAGTTCCAGCTAGAATTTGGTCTCATTTAAATAATTAGCGAGAAAAAAATAAGAGGACAGCTCAGTGACTGGCAAGACAAGCAGCGCAGGAAAGGAGAACTCCAACCTAGGGTGAGAAACGGTTACTACTTTGCCCCTACCAGGATCTTTTCAAAATATAGAGGGCCCCAGACAGGCTGAGCAGTAGCAAAATTGGCAAAGACGTTTTACCTGTTACCGCATTGCTGTTGGGAGCATAGCAGACGATGTGCTGCCCAGACAGGGGGTGAACGAAGAGGCAGCCTCCTGTGAGGATATCATCGGAGCCTTTGACTCATACTTCAGTCTTTAGAAAAATATTGTCATAGAGGGGGCGAAATTTAATCAGCGCAGTCAAGAACAAGATGAAGGGATTGACTCATTCATCAATGAATTATACCACCTAGCCGAAAATTGACAACATGGAACACTAAAAGCCAACCTGATCAGAGATAGAATAGCATTGGCATTTTAGATGAGAATCTCTCCGAATTATTACAATCTCGGGAAGATTTAAATTTAAGTAAAGCTGTACAACTGGCCAGACCAGCCAAAGAGCCGAGGCAACTAAGCCTTTTGTCAGAGGCTTTGGGAAATTTCCCAAGAACAGCCAGATGAAGTTATTCAATTTGTGCATTGTAAAACCAAAATTATAGCAAGGCAGCAACCAGGGAATTGTCCAGAAAAGGCACCAACCACCATTTTTCAATGTCCCTGCTGCTGCAGGAAGAAGGAAGAATGTCCTGCCTGAATTGCAGTGACATGGGTGTGGCTAAAGTGGTCTGCCATTTCAGGAAATCTGTATTTCCCAGACAGAGGGAGAAATCAGCTAAAGGAATCTCCATTCAAGAAATTCAAGATCTCGACAACCAGGAAAGCAGCCACCTAGAAGAAATAAAAGGGAAATAAAAACCAGTATTGGAATGTTGACATTGATGTAAATGGACATCTGACCCAATTCAAGCTAGATACAGGAGCTGGTGTCTCAATACTATCTAACAAAATTTCATGGCTGCATAACGTGACACTATAACTGTCCTCTATTCAACCCTCAAGGTCCAGAAGGAGTCAAGTTAAATGTTTAAGGCCTGGTAGATACAGTAAAATATAAAGATAGAGAAATTTCTGAAACATTGTATGTTATCAAGAATGTTGTTTGTTGAGCAGAAAGGCCTGCATAGCTCTGAACCTGCTCATAAAAGTTGGAAAAGCCAACAGGCAGGAAGAGAAAACATTCATTGAGGAAGTTTAAGCCATTCAGACAGGAGCAGAAAGAATCACTGCTGCCTTCCTCCTTCCCATCAAGGCCTCAGGAATGCCTAATATTTCTTTTAGTAGTAGGCTATTATTCCTACTTAAGGAGGTGCAAAAGCTACATGGCCTCACTTCTGAAGCCGTATTACCTCAATGAAGAAAATGTTCTCTGCACATGGCATTCCAGACATTATCATCTCTGATAATGGACTACAATTTTCTAACAAGTGCTTCCAATCCTTCGCAGTGCCATATAGATTTGTGTATGCTACAAGCTCCTCAAAATGCTTCAGTCTAACGGAGCAGCTGAGGGAGGAGTACGCACTATAAAAGCCCTACTGAAGAAGAATGATGACTTTGAGCACATACTACTTGGTTATCACTCCACATTATTACATAATGGGTTTACCCCATGTGAGCTTCTGACAGGCTGCAGGCTAAAGACCCAACTTCCTTTCCTGCCCCACACCTTGATACCAAATGTCATGGCGGAAGACCATGTTCAAGCTAGGAAGGAGGAAGAAGCCCAAGCAAATCAAGCCTGGATAAGTGCAGCTCCAACAACACTCAAGAAGCTTTACAAAGCAGCCTGCTTGATTGGCACCCCATCCACAAACATTCACTCCCTCCACCACCGACACACAGTGGCAACAGTGGGTACCATCTACAAGATGCACTGCAGGAACTCACCAAGGCTCTTTAGACAGCACCTTCCAAACCCACAACCACTACCATCTAGAAGGACAATGACAGCAGACACATGGGAACACCACCACCTGCAAGTTGCTCTACAAGTCACTCACCAGCCCGGCTTGAAAATACATCACCGTTCCTTCACTGTCACTGGGTTAAAATCCTGAAACTCCCTAACAGCATTGTGGGTGTACCTACACCACATTGGCTGCAGCAGTTCAAGAGGGCAGCTTACCTCCACCTTCTCAAGGGCAATAAATGCTGCTCTAGCCAGCAAAATCCACAGCCCATGAATGAATAAAAAGAACTCTCAGTTTTAACCAGAGGCATAGGGCCTAAGACTTTCCAATTCTTGGAAGGGGAGAGTGGGTATGGATTCGAGACCAGAACCGCGCTGGTACAATAATTGAGAAGCTAAAGCAACCGAGATTGTGCCTGGTCAAGACACAGTCAAACATCATTCAAGAATATATCTGCCCTAATTTCAATAGGCAAAAAACCATTAATAGCATGAGCAGAGTACCCTGAACCTCCAGGGAATGTCACAACTATAGAACCACAAATGAAGGAACCCAGAACCCGCGCAAGCTGACCTCAGAGCAACAGGATTCCAATGTACCTCAGAAGGAGCTCTGCGGTTGTTCAGGGAGACTGGTGAAACCAAAGAGACTTTCCCTTTAAAGAGACGGGACGTTGCAGGTAATTGTAGGAGAATGTGTAGAATAGTGTGGAGATAAAGACTCGCGGGTTTGGGTGGGGGGGGGGGGGGGAGGTAGTGTAAAGGGTTAACTCTAATGATAGCTACCAAGCATGTGCATATTAATTGAGCATGTGCATGTTAATTTTACTTAGGAACAGAAGATGTGTGAAGCACCTTAGCTCCAGCTATGTCTTGGTCTTATTTACTCTTGGTAAATAGTTAACATGTAAATAAACGGTTTTGAACAAAAGGCCATTGCTTCCAGCAAGATCTCTTCTAGAGGAAGAAGCCAACCAATTCTGAGATAACCCCACAGTAACAGAACCAGCAGCTGCTTGAGGGCAATTAGGGACAGGCAACAAAAGCTGACCTTGCCAGGAATGCCCACATCCCATATAGAGAACAAAAATAATTCTTGAAAATTAATGTGACCCCAGATGCCAGCAAAAACAAAACAGTAATAAAGCAGTGCACTAACAGTTTGTTTTATTAAAGCTCACGTATTAGAGATCATATAATAGTACATGAGAAATATAAAGATCTGTCATTACTCAGTAAAAATGTTATCATTTTATACAATAATTTAGGCTTCAACCAGACTCTCCAGATTCCATGGTGAAAGGAGAGGGTGAAACCTCATGCACACTTGCACCCCCCTTCCTAATCCGCACTATGCAGCCCATGTTCCTATCCCCTCCCCCACCCAGTCACTCAGCAGCTCCTCTTCCCAAACCCCTCACTCATGCCCTCACTCATGCCCCCCCCCGCCCCCACTCTCCCTCCCTATCCAGACCCACTCATCCCCTTCTCCTTCTCTGCCCTGCCCAGACTTAACTCCTTGTTGCTGCCAATGCCCCTTCAGTGGATGGCTGCAGCTCCTCTGGGCCAACGCCACTGCCGGGGATCTGCACTGCCAGGGAAGGATGAGCTACTTCTCTCGAGAAAGCAGCTCAGGCCCCGGGGCTCAGGTCCAAGCAGGCCGGGGAGAACAGGCTCTTTCACTGAGCCCGAAGATGACCAGTTTTCCATTGTAAGGGTGCGAAAGGGCGGATTGCAGTTTTTGATAAGGGCTGAAGTTTGCATCAGAGACATGATCTGATAGTGGCGATTTGACTCCACTGCCACCTTTATACTAAAAGCTCAAACTGAATTGAGCAGAGCCAATAATGGAAATCACCTGTATTGTAGGAACAGGTATTGGAGAAAGACTGCAGTGTTGTCACCAGTGCAGTTCAGTAGAGAGTGGGCAAGAGAAGTCTACACAACATGTCCACTTAAAATTTGAAAACCTTCAAACAGTATTTGAGTTTGGAAGTGTGATTTGTGATCCTACAGGGAGGGAGGGAACCTATGATTGGAGGAATAGTAAATTTAGCAAGAGTAGGCCAAGCCAGGTCTGGCCTGATGCGAGGAAGAATGACTGAAGCCCTAAACAAATTTTCTCACTGACTCCACCAGCACACCTTAGAGTTCCCCAAAAACCATAAATGAAACCAGAGTTAAGACTTCCCAAGGCCTGCTCCAGCCTTGCTACTGGCAGAGGTATCCTTTCTGTCAGTGAAACTGACAGTTCTGATTTTTTTTTTTAAAGCCAGTCTTTCAGGTCTGAAGGTTGGAAAAGAAGAAGCTAATGGTGTATTTTCAAAACCCCAATGTCAGAAATCCACCATTTGGCAGAAATTTCTCATTCCTGTGGTTGATTGTCAAAAGCTGCAAAATGGTCCAGGAGGAATAATGCACCACAATCATAGAGGATTACATTTGTGACCTTGGTAAGGGCCATGGAAGGAATAGAAACCTAATTGGAGGTTGTCAAGCATGGAGTTAAGAGAAGGGCACAGATTTAGGAGACGTTAGGTTGACCAAGGTTGGGAAATAAATATCTCAGGGTACACCACATATTGAAAAGATATACAGACTGGAAAAGGAGGAGCAGTAGTCCTGATAGTAAAGGATAGATAATTTAAGGACTGTAGTGAGAAAGTCTGTTGGCTCTGAAGGATCAGGAAATAGAATCAATTGACATGACAAGTACAACTTCTGTTCAACAATCGCGAAAGCACCTCAATCAGATAATGAGAAAGTCAAAACCAAAAGCTGATAATCTTCCGTCCATTCAGGTACACTTAAAGTTATGACACAGTATGGTCTAAAGGTAGAGATTAATCTAATTCCTTCCTTAAAGGGGGATAGTAGAAATAGATGGACCTTTAGCATCAAAGTTTTTCTTCCTATTCATCTTCATGCCAAAATATTCATAAACAGCATGAACACTGAACCAAAGGAGCCTGTACTGTAAAATCTGCGCTGGTAAAGCATCCATGTATTCAATGCAACAACGATATCCTGAGAAAAATGTAACTGCCAATTTATGAACATTTTTATTCCCAAGGTTCTATATGTTCCTCATTCCTGCAATCATGTTTATTCCAGATGACAAATCTGAGACATGGTCTTTTTATGCTTGTTGACAAAATTTGGACAGTAGAGCTACTTCTGATGTTTCCCAGTAGCTTGGTGTACATAGGGCGGCGGGGTGGGGGGGGGGGGGGGTCTATCAATCAAAGCCAATTGAGTCTTTATTAAGCAGTTTTCTTAAGTACATAAATCATACAATCAATACCCATGTCCCTACCTGCTCAGGTTTCCTGCTGATAAGAATGCTTAGCACCTTACTAAAGAAACTGGCAAGCAAAGGGTTAAGCGGTGGCTCATTCTGCAAAAAGCTGTAAAGTCGTGTCAACAAAGGTTCATCTTCTGCCAGTCGGTCATTCAGCTGTGCTACATCTGAAGTAAGTAGTTCACATGATATGTTGGGATATCTAAAAGAAAAAGAATTTTAAAACAACATACATTTAAGTTTAATCAAATAATTCCCAGTTCTTCTTTTGCAATAGCCTGCAATTATTTTCATAATAGTACAATATCATTAGAACAGCCGATCCTACTTATATTTTAAAACATTAAGTTGCCTGCCAAGATACTTTCCATCACAACAAACATCTGCCATTTTTGGTATCTCTCTACACACACAAAAAGGCTCAGCCGCTGTTCACCACAGGATTCTCAGCAAGTAATGTTTTTTATGAAGCTTTTAATCAGCAATTACTTCGCTACCAGCTTGGCTCAGCTGATATGGGTAGAATTTTTAAAAAAAGAAAAAAGATTTAAGACCATTGTGGGAGCTCTGCATGCTAGGTCAATTATGATTCTTAAATTGGACACTGATAGATTTTTGTTCACCAAGGTATTACAGGTTACGGGGCTCACCTAATGGTGGAACAGGCTCAAGCAGCTAAACGACTTACTCCAGGACAGCTACAATGCTGGCATCTACCCAGCTATGTGAAAAATTGCCCAGGTGTATCCTGTACACAAAAAGGACAAATCCAACCTGGCCAATTACCGCCTCATCAGTCTACTCTCGATCATCAGTAAAGTAACGGAAGGGGTCATCAACAGTGCTATTAAGTGGCATTTGCTTAGTAATAACCTGCCCTCTGACACCCAGTTTGGGATCGCCAGGGCAACTCAGCTCCTGAGCCTATTACAGCCTTGGTTCAAACATGAACCAAAGAGCTGAACTTCTAAGGTGAGATGAGAGTGACTGCCCTTGACATTAAGGCCGCACTTAACAGTGTGGTATCAAGGAGCCCCAGCAAAATTGGAGTCATTGGGAATCAGGGGGAAAACTCTCCACTGGTTGGAGTCATACCTAGCACAAAGGAAGATGGCTGTGGTTGTTGAAGGTCAGTCACCTCAGCTCCAGGACATCACTGCAGGAATTCCTCAGGGTAGTGTCCTCAGCCCAACCATCTGCAGCTGTTTCAATGAACTTCCTCCCATCATAGGGTCAGAAGTGGAGACGTTTGCTGATGATGGCACAATGTTCAGCACCGTTTGTGGCTCCTCAGATACTGAAGCAGTCCATATCCAAATGAAGTAAGACCTGGACACTATCCAGGCTTGGGCTGACAAGTGACAAGTAACATTCGCGCCACACAAGTGCCAGACAATGACCATCTTCAACAAGAGAGAATCTAACCATTGCCCCTTGACGTTCAATGGCATTACCATCACTGAATCCCCCACTATCAACATCCTGGAAGTTACCATTGAACAGAACCTGAACTGGACTAGCCATATAAATACTGTGGCTACAAAAGCAGGTCAGAGGCTTGGAATCCTGCAACGTGTAACTCACCTCCTGACTCCCCAAAGCCTGTCCACTGTCTACAAGGCACAAGTCAGGTGTGAGATGGGATATTCCCCACTTGCCTGGATGAGTGCAGCTCCCACAACATTCAATAAGCTTCATCTTCAATGTCCAGAACAAAGCAGCCCACTTGACTGGCACCGCATCCACAAACATTCACTCTCTCCACCACCGACTCACGGTGGCAGCAGTGTGTACCATATACAAGATGTACTGCAGGATTTCACCAAGGCTCCTTAGATAGCACCTTCCATACCTGCAGCCACTACCATCTAGAAGGACAAGGTCAGCAGATAGATGGGAACACCACCACCTTGAAGTTCCCCTCCAAGTCACTCACCAACCTGATGGAAATATACTGCCGTTTCTTCACTGTCACTGGGTCAAAATCCTGGAACTCCCTTCTTAACTGCACTGTGGGTGTACCTACTTCACATGGACTGCAGTGGCTTAAGAAGGCAACTCACCACCACCTTCTCAAGGGCAACTAGGGATGGGCAATAAATGCTGGCCCAGCCAGCAAAGCCCACATCCCATGAATAAATGAAAAAATACACAAATAACGATATTTCAAAAATCATTCTTATCTTTTAAGCATTTTGAGATGCCCAGAGTACATGAAAGACATATCGATGGAAGTTCTCTTTTCCCTTAACGAATTCCATTCTGGATGAGAAAATTCCACGCAGTCAAGCAACTTTGTGAGCTATTTTAAAACTAGACATTGAAATGGGAGTGGGGAGAGGTTGGAGAAACGAAGAGAATCAGTATGAATTTTAGGTTGAATTTTCTTTCTTCACTTCCCAGGAGTTTTATAACTAATATCGCTTGAAAATCCAAGCTGCTCACTGGGGCCTCGACAATCTCAAACAGTGAGAAGTTGTAGCATATAAAGCAGGAAGTTTCCAGATTTGGCTCAGCCAAATTATGAGCGACTTCATCCAAAGTGGCATTTGGTGGGTGTTGAGGGGGAAGAAATACGCAGCTTGGGTTCATGGTTCTAATTGCCAAACAACCCTTGCAGGAAATCCACGTGGACATCAGGTGACAACAGGCTCACACTTGGCTTTGATTTTCTTCCCCCTCCCCTGGCCTGGGTGAAATAGATGATAAATATTCAATCATTTGAGCAACGTAGTATCTGTAGAACTGTATCCCAGCATGTGGTCAGTGCCTTCAGAAGTGAATCCTTACCAGCCACCTGAACTCCTTCCTGCATCAATTTATTGAAAAGGTTCCCACCCGCCTCTTGTCCCACACAAGATCTCACTTTAGACCCAGTGAAGTTTCAAAGCTTCAGGTCAAACGAGGCCAAGAAAACCTCTTCCTGATTATTTACTATCCTCCTTTCATCTGTCAAATAAGTACTCTTATATGTTGACCACCCACTTGGAGGAAGGTCCAAGGGAAACAATGGAAAAGAGCAAACTTTGGTTGGGAGAGTTTCAATGTCTAAGAATGGCTCAGTTATACGAGAAGCACATATCTGCATTAGCTAATGAGGAGAACAACAGGAGGGAGTACCCTATCTTACTATGTCCTCAGCAACCTACAGGTCATAGGCTTGTCCGCCCTTCTTAACACTGGCAGCAGTGAAAACTATACAGTACATGTTAAATGTCCTCACCGCAGGAACACATTCCATTGCAGTTTGGTTGCTTAATTGGTAATGAGAGACTAAGGACGAAACTAACAACCCAAAAAACAGGCACCATCCAGCATTTAGGCCATTAGCAGCAGCAAAATTGTACTTCACAGTCTGTAACCTCAGTCTGACACATCCCTTAAGTCCTCCATTACATCAAGCTAAGAACCTAACCATGATTCAACTGGAAGTATAGTAAGGCCTATCAGTAGCAGAACCAGACGTATTAAAGAATGAGGCTCTAGAATTCATCACAGCTTTGATCCAAATATGAAAGCAAGAACTGAATGTCAGACGAGACACAAATGTAAGCTGTCCTCTACATCCAGGCAGCAACTGATGGAATACGGCACCAATGCACACGAGCAAAATTGAGGTGGTCAAGGGGAAAACATTCCACTGGCTGAAGTCATACCTAACACAAAGGAAGATGGGTATGTCCATTGCAGGCTAATCATTATGCCAAGAGGACATTGCTGAAGGCATATCCTCAGGGAAAGGTCCTCGAACCAACCATTTTCAGCTGCTTTGTCTATCCATCTTAAGGTCCAGAGAGCACTAATTTGCTGACAGTTCTAGTGTTCAGCTCCATTCACAATTCCTGCGAAAATGAAGCAGCCCACACTTGCCTAACACACGAACAGGATAACATGTGAGTTTCAGATGACAAGTGAAAATATCTGTGCCTCTACACACAGGTGCCAGGTAACGGCAATGATAAAGATCTTGGAGGAGGTGACCTCTGACCAGAAGCTTAACTGGATAGTCATATCAAAAATGGGGTTATCAGAGCAAGGCAGAAGCTGGGTACTGGCACATGGCTTACACCTTTGGAAACCTATAAGTTTAAGTCAGGAGTGTGATAATACTCACCATTCTACTGGATGGCCATCGCCAACACAAACACTAGCCAGGTCAAAGCAGTTCCAGCAACTCAGTATTCGTCCCTTTCACTGTAGCTGTAGGATTCACTCAACAACTCATTAAGCTTACTCATTGGGGATAAAAGACTGCCAAGATTTGACATTTATAACTTCAGGTTCTCAAATTTTCTTTTTTGGTTTATCAAAAACCCAAAATAATTTGAATTGTTAAAAACTGTAATTTGTGTAATTAAAATGGAAATAACTGATTGTAAAGAAACAATTCTGGATCATAAATTGATCTTTTAAAATAAATTCCAAGAGTTCCAAAGATAATTGAAGTTCTGTTTTTAAAAAAATCAGTCTATTCCTAAACAAATCTTTGCAAAATTCTAAAGTATAGTCCTGTTCAACTTGATACCCTCAGCTGTTATGAAAATGTTGCTGATACTAGTTGGCTATGTTTTTTAAGGGCAGAAGCACTATACCACATGAAATATAATATATTGTATTATGATGTAATGCTAAGTTGTAGCTTTGTGGATTTAAATAATACTTTGTTACGCAAAGTCTAATAGTTGTATCTTCCTGAAGTCACTCGCAGAATGTTAACATCACTCAGAGCTCATTGTCAGTTGCAAGAATGAAGAAACCAACTAAAATATGTCTGCACGACATGTTTCAAAACTTAAATTTACATACATGCTTAACATAGAAGACTGATCCCACCATTTATGTTGCTCATTTTATAGTCTGAGCTACAGATTTCAGATGGATATGTAGGTTCAATTGTAGAAGGCTACCAAATGGAATAATGCAAACCTCAAAATTTAGACAAATGTAACATTGGATCCTGAACCTTTGGTTTTATATCAAAGGATATCAGTCTTTTTTTCCTCCCTTACTCATTAAAATCAATCTGCCACAACCATTTTATCATATTTCTCATCAGCTACTTCAATGTACCATGGTTCTGCTACAACACTCATCACGTTTTAATATCCAACATTCAAAAATTTTGATGGCCCAGCTATATGACCACTCTTGAGTTGAAGTGCTGTGATCTTCCCTGAAATACATTTCATCGGAACTGATATTGCATTCATGTTTGGGATACTACGTGGGGGGAAAAAATAAATAAATCAGCTCAGCATTGCAATGGCAGAACACAATGATCTCAAAAAGTTTAAAAATCTTATGAAGCCCACTGTGTTACCTTTCCATTTCTAATTATTGAAAAGAGCCACCTAATCTTACAAATCAGAGAAAATTTTACCAGTGGTAACAAAAGAGCAAGAAGAGCTCCATGCATTTACCAAAATAAGCATGTGCGAAAGTCTAATGTCCCCCATTCAACAGCAATGTAAGCTAGTCTCCAAGTGATATTTCATCCAACCTGTTCTAGGGCAGTTAACTTCCTTTCTCCAGACATTTTTTGGGCTCAAATTTGACTACTCCTGTAAAATGAGCCTTCAATCCATATGTTCCGGAGAATATGGTCACAGGGTAAAGTGCCGGGGGAAAAAACACAAACCCCCCACCATTTTATTTCGGCATACTATTTTAGGTAAGGAAAGAGAAGTTAAATACAGAAATACTCACAGCATTGGTGCTGCATTATCATTTGGGCCTCGAACAAATTCACACAGGACTAACATTATTAGATCGTTGTCTAATTTATGTAAAAGTCATGAGCAAGCAAATAGCTGAAGAAATACAAGAGTCAGGAGGACTTAAGGAACATTCCTTAAAAGATACCAGACTCATTATGTGCTTTACAAAACTAATAATGACAACTTCTCCAATTAGTGCGTCTTGCTTTTCCTTTTCTAAAACAAATAGAATATATTAATAGGATAAGCATCTAACATTTCCCATTTTGAGCAATTAAGAATTAAACGACAACAGTTATTTCTAGCTTCCAGGTAATGCCATTTAGAAAGCCTCAACTTTCAACAATCAAATCTCACTTAGTATACTTCACTCATGTATGGAAGTATTCATTTGAATGACACTGCCCACAATAATACTTTCTTACTTGTATTTCATCTTCTCATCCATATCATCTGGTGGTTCCTGGGTGATGTATGTGACTAGATCTTCCATACTCTGTGATCGGACCAGAAAGTCCAACAGTTTGCGGTTCTGAGCTTTACATTCCTGCAAAACATCTTCCTCATCCATTAGTTCAGTAAGGGTGACATCTTCCTTCTCGAGGAGAGTGTCTATATGGGATGACGTGTGAAGATCAAACTTCCAAAACATGATGCACTGATTTGGAAGATAAAAAAAAAATCAAGGTCACTCTGAGTGCAGCTATAATTCAACAGGAAAGAAAACACTATTCTGTTTACATCAGAAAACAGGGTGTGTTTCTCTTGATAGCTCAGCGGACAAATGTATCACATAAGACAAGGTCATACAGACCATGAAAGATTAATCTGTAATATGTGCAGAGTGCACCCGGAAGGCCAAACCTACTAATAAAGGCACAAAACTGGAAAAAAATCTGAGACAAGGACTATGACAGCACTCAATCCGGGTGAACAGGGAGCCAAAGGATTACATGATATCGGAAGAATTGTAACAATGGCCAATATAGAGGGTGGAATGATCAGTTAATGTACCCTGACTTAAATTTGCCTAAAATATTCACCTGACCAAAGCAGGTAAAGCATCTCTGCTCGTTATATTCAAGGATTTCTGATGAGTAATTTGAATGCTGGGGAAATTACGGTAATTCTGCTTATGGTGGAAAAAACTTGGGATTCAAAATTGCTCCATAGCCATTACCGAATGAGAGAAGGAATTTTTTAGATTTGAAAAAGAGGAATATGAGAAACAACATAAACAGTATAGTGGAAAAGGAGATAAACACTAATACACTGCTGATTTGGGGCAAGTGGGCGAGAGAAGAGCATTTTAACAGTGAGACTATTTGAGTCTACAGTTCAGTCACAAACAACTTTAAATCAGGAATAATTCCACATTTCTCTTTGTAACCTCTTGTTTCAGCTCCAATTCTCTCATTTTAGGCTGCGTTTGCTGCCAATGCAACTGCAGGGGGCATATTCACCAGATACGCAGTCAAAGTGCCTATGACATCACTGCCAGCAATGCCACAGGTAGCAGCCTGCATCAAAGAATAGGATCTTACAGAATATTGAACAATGTAAAGATATTTAAACAAGTGCAGCATCAATAAAAGGTGTTTTTCTCACCATGGTTAAGAATTGCAGTTTTCACATAAAACTGAACGCCAAAACACCAGTTAAAAATCCTGGGATTGCAACTGCGATTTGCTCACCGCCCTGCTTACTTCCTCACTGACCGCCCTGTTCCTGATCCCTCACTGCCTGCCTCCCTCCCGCTCAATGCCCTGCTCCCTTGCTGTCTACAGGCAGCAAGTGAAGTGACCAAGGGTTGGGAGTAGGTGGCTTGTGAATGGGTGAGAGTGGCGTTAAGCAAAGTAGTGAGCAAAGTGACAAGTGGGGTGAGCACACGGGCGGTGTGTGTTCAATGGGCATATGATGACATCAGCAGCACCATGCACGCAGTGGGCAGTGGGTGCCAACTTCCTGTTCCAGGCGCACACTGATGATGTCAACTGCACTTACTTCCTGTTCCTGTGCAGTGGCAGGAGATGGTGTTAATAAATTTGATTAGTATTGATCACAATGCAAATTTTACATCAATTAAATATAGCTACTTGTTTACTAATTGCCGATAGTTGTCACCAATTTTTTCTCATTATACTTTAGTGGGATCTTTCGGTGCATAACCTGGCTACCATATTTGCTTACAAAATAATTCAAATGTATCCAATGCCAGTGAGGCACATGACATGTTCTGAGGACATAAATGGCACTATATAAAATTTAAATCATTTTTTTTGTTCAATGCCAAATTATCTATTTATATAGTACTTATAATCCTTTTCTCACTGTCCACAGAAGACATCTGACCTGAGCATGACTCTCCAAGGAGTTCAAACACACACTCCAATTTGATGTAGCCAAACTGATACTTTCTAAAAATAACCAGCACTATGGATGAGCAACAAAGGCTGGCCTTGCCAGCAAGGCCACATCCCATGAAAGAATTAAAAACTCAGCCATTTTGTTATAAGTATTAACACTATTTCCAATTAGTAAGGATATCATCTAATTGATAAGAATAATGCAACATTAATATTTTGTACTAGATAACTGGTGTAATTTTTCACTTGGGGTCTCAATACTAAAAATTATTCAACAGTTATGTCAGTTGCAAAACATAAAGCTAATGGTCAAGAAGTGCAACTCAGGTAGCAACTTTTGCATATTTACATGTAACCAAGCATCTGTTCCTTGCCTGAAGCTGTTGTACCATTTACTCAAACAGTGAACGTCATCAGCCTTATTATTTTGACAGCAAATTCTGTCTCAATGAAGCTTACCTCAGAATTACAAATGAGGATACCTTCCTTTAATAGGCTAGTAGTTACAAACATGTAGGGGGAGGTAACAAACACAGCTGGCAGCTTCTGCAAAGATCCAAGTCTTTATCGCGCTATCACGATTAATTTCATCCTCTGGAAGGGTTTCAAAGTGCTCCAAAACCGATGAACAGGATTTCAATATCCCACTCATTAGCTTGGAAGATACATCAAATGGTTATTCTGTATTGGATTAAAACCCTTGTGCCTGCAGATGTACTGTGCATAGATGCCACACATTCTCATTAAGGAACCTTACACTATTGCACGTGTGTGGGAATTTTCCTCAAACACGTTTACATCTCCAAGTGCTCATCAGATAGAGACTTTACAGAATTAAGAAGCAAACTTGAACAAAATGTCAATGTTTACTTCTAACTTTCCTTTGTCACAAAGACCTAAACAAACTTGGAAGAATGTGACCGTTCAGTGACCTGCCTTGTGTTATTTCATAAGAGTCTGTTTTAATAATTCTTAAGAATTCATATCTTCCCTATATTGAGATCACACTAATTTAAATAGCTGTTTTAATTTGCTAAATTTAGGTGTCAGCATTGATTTAGTAATAACACTCTTGCTTTGTCTCTTGAGTCCAAAAGCTCAGTGGTTTTACGTCCCATTCCAGAGACTTGAACACCATAATCCAAGCTGACACTTCAGTGCATCACTGAGGGATGCTGCATTTCCAGAGGTGCATCTTTCGTATGCGATATTAAGTAAAGGTCCCTTGCCCTCCAAAAACAGTTATAAAAGAGCCTATGGCACCATTCAAAGAACAGAGCAGCTCTATGGTATTCTAGCCAATATTTATTCTTCAATCAGTATCACAGATTGTCTGATCATTTATTTCATTGAAGTTTCTGGAACCTTGCTGTAAGCAAACTGCCTGTCACTTTACTATGTCCTAAGAACACAAAAGGCACTCAAGAAATGTGAAAGTTGTCTCTTTTCTTTCTATCCAACCATGATTTTACAATTGCCTTTTTCAGGGGTTCTTGGTTGTCCTGAAAATGGAATTGGCCAATCCAGAAGACGAGAAAGCTGTAATGACTCAATTGTAAAGAATGCGCCAAAAAAAACCTGTTGGACACACTGCATAATTTTGCAATAATTTGTGAACAACTGGTATAATTGTAAGAAAGTACCCTTGATCATGCTCTACCCCCAACTTGAATTCCAAAGCAGGAGAACTATAACAAGGTTTGGTAACATTCTTTGGCAGGGTGTTAAAACATTTGCTCAAAATGCACAGAATTACAAACTAGACTTTTGAAAGAAATAAAGTTGAATGAGATATTGCAAAACTTGTTGTATTTGCACTGGTCTCTATTTAATTTTACAAAGTAGGGGTACTTATAGCACTGCAATATGTCATTCAGCCCCATTGATCCATGCCAGTGTTATGTTCTACATGAGGTTCCTCCCAACCTCCTTAATATAACCCCATGAACATATCCTTTCTCCCTCACGTGCTCATCTAGCTTCACCTTAAAAAGCATCTCTACTAATTGTCTCAACTACTCCATCTGGTATACAAGTTCCATATCCTAACCACTCTCTGAATGACAAAGTTTCTCCTAAATTACCTATTGGATTTATTGGTGACTATTTTATCTATATAGTCTCTGGTTCTGGTCTCATCCTCAAGCTGATACATTTTTTCTATGTCTGCCCAATCAAATTCTATCATAATGTCAAAGAACCTGTATCAGGTCACCCCTCAGAGTCTTCTCTTTCCTCAAGAAAAGCAAGCTCAGCCAGTTCAACCTTTCCCAATAGCCTCTGTGTTCTGGTAACATTCCTATAAATCTTGTCTTGTCCCTTCTCTAGCACATAGAATCTCAGAACTGTTACGGGGCAGAAGGAGGCCATTTGGCCTATTGTGTCTAGGCCAGCTCTCCGAATGAGCATTATGATTCAGTGTTATTCTTCTGCCTTTTCCCCATAACCCTGCAGTTGTTTCTATTTAAATAATCACTTAATACCTTCTGGAATGTTTCGATTGAACCTTCCTCCATCACACTTCAGGCAGTGCAGTCCAGACCCGAGCCACCACTGTGGGAAGTTCTCACATCACATTTGCCTCTTTCGCAAATCACTTTAAACCTGCGTCCTCTTGTTCCTGATCCTTTAACAAATGGGAACAGGAAGTCTCTCCCTATCTACTCTGTCCAGACCCCTCATGACTTTGAACATCACTATCAAATGTCCTCTTAGTCTTTTCCTCTCTAAAGGAGGACAGTCCCAACTTCTCCAGCCTATCTTCATAACTGAAGTTTCTCATCCCTGGAACCATTTTTGTAAACCTCTTCTGCACCCAGAATTGTACACATTACTCCAGGTGAGGTCTAACGAGTGTCCTATACCAGTTCAGCATAACGGCCTGGCTCTTGTATTCTATGCCATTACTGAATGCTTTATTGACTGTTCTTTCCACTTGTCCTGCCATCTTTAAAGATCTATGAACATCTACACCCAGGTCCCTCTGTTCCTGCACACGCTTTAGAGTTGTACCCCTTATTTCATTATTGCCTCACCATGTTCTTCCTATCGAAATGAATCACCTCACGCTTCTCTGCATTGATCTTCATCTGCCACTCCACCAACTTGTCTATGTCCTTCTGAAGTTCTACACTATCCTCCTCAGAGCTTACAATGCTTCCAAGTTTTGTATCATCCACAAACTTTGAAATTGTCCCCTCCACACCAAAATCTGAAAAGCAAGGGTCCCAATACCAACCCCTGGGGAGCTCCACTACAAACCCTCCAGCCAGGAAAATATTAACCATTACTCGCTGTTTCCTATCACTCAGCCAATTTTGTATCCATGTTGCTACTGCCCCTTTTATTCCATGAGCTATAACTTTGCTCATAAGTCTGTTGTGCGGCACTGTATCAAATGTCTTTTGGATGTCCACGTACACTACATCAACAGTATTACCCTCATCAACCCTCTGTTACCTTTTCAAAAAACTCCAGCAAGTTAGTTAAACACCGTTTCCCATTTAGAAATTCATGTTGGCTCTTCCTAATCAACCCACATTTTTCCACGTGACTGCTAATTCTATCCCAAATAATAGTTTCTAGAAGCTTCCCCACCACTGAAGTTAAACTGACTGGTCTGTAATTGCTGGGATTATCCTTACAACCTTTTTTGAACAAGGGCGTAATGCTTGCAATTCTCCAATCCTCTGGCACCTTCCCAGAGTCTAGGGAGGACTGAAAGATTATGGCCAGTGCCTCTGCAATTTCCACATTCACTTCCTTCAATGTCCTTGGATACATCTCATCAGCTGCCGGTGCCTTGTCAACTTTAAGTACCGACAGTTTCATTCCTTAGCTGTAGCCAAATTGATTCTTTCCTGAACCCTCTGGGACATCCTCTTTCTCAGCACTGCAATGCTTTCCTTAACCAATACAGTCACCCCTCTTCCTTTCCTTCCTGCCCTATCTGTCCTGAGCACCTCGTACCCAGGAATATTTAACACCCAGTCCTGCCCTTCCTTGAGCCAGATCTCTTATCACCACATCATCATAATTCTGTATGGCAATCTGCACCTGGAACTCACCAATCTTATTTACTATACTCTGTACATTCATACATGCAGTATAACCCTGACACATGAACTGTTCACAGTCCTCCAAGTACGGTTTAAATTAAGCTCTAATCAAATTTAACAACTTCTCTTTTCAATTCTACTCCTCTAGAAATGAATTCCAGTTTGCCTTTTTAAATAGTTTATTAACCTTCCTCACTACTTTTAGTGATTAACTATATCTGCACACCCCCAATCCCTCTGCCCCTCTATTCCATTTAAACACTTATTTTCCAAGGAGTATGTGACCTTACCATTGATAATGCATTTTCCAATTATATACCCATTCAGCAAGTTTGTCACCTTGTATCTTAGTCCTCCTCCTATTAACTGCACTGCCAATTTGGTGTCAGCAGCAAATTTTGAAATCATAACTTTCAACTTCAGAATCCAAACCATTTACATAATTGGTGGATAGCAGTCCCAACACCAATCATGAACTTCCACTTCCCACCATCCGCCAATTTGAGTAACTATCTTTAACAGGGATGAGAGAGGGTGAAGGTAAAAAAGGTGAGTTTTTTTGTGAAGAGGAATCATTTGGGGGAATCTTTGGATCTAGCTTCCTAATTGTGTCCACAGCGGAATCTACAGGCCACGATCTAACATTTTCAATTTGATTTACTTTGCAGCTCTGCTTACAGTTGAACATACAACCTCTGCCTTTGGGACCAGAGTAAATCGCAAGTTTAAATGAGGTTTTATATCAATTGTAATGCATTATAAGCATGTCAGTTTCTACATGTACACTGACAACACCCAGCTCTAACTCACCTCTCTCAATCCTCCACTGTCTCTAAACTCTAAGACTGCTTGTTCAACATCCAGTACTGGATGAGCAGAAATTTCCTCCAATTACATACTGGAAGGCTGAATCTATTGTCTTCAGTTTCCATGACAAACTCCATTTCCTAGCCACTGATTTCATACCTCTGAGGCTGAACCAAACTGTTCTGACCCCAAAGATGAGCTTCCAAACACATATCTGCGCCATCACCAAGATCATCTGTTTCCAACTCCGTAACACTGCCCAAATCCATCCCCGTCTCAGCTCATCTGCTGCTAAAAGCCTTCATCCATTACTTTTTTATCTCTAGATTTGATCATTCCAATGCACTCCTGGCCAGCCTCCCACATTCTATCCTCTGTAAACATGAGGCCATCCAAAACTCTGCTGCCCGTATCATCAATCACACCAAGTCCTGCTCAGCTATCATCCCTGTGCTTGCTGAACTACATTGGCTTCTGGTTAAGCAACACCTCCGTTTTAAAACTCTCATCCTAGTTTTAAAATCCCTCCATGGCCTCGCTCCTCCTTATCTCTATAGTGTTCTGATTTCTCCAAAACATGGTGGTAGCCACAATCTCCAAACTAATTTAAGTCACGTTTTTAAAATTCAAATTTTTGCCTCGTTTTGCAAGGTTTGCTAAAAGAAAATTACAAATTGAATTTTCTATGTCATCTGTCAATGCAACTGTTTATGCTAAGCCTCAACAGTGCAGTCATGACCAACTTTCCTTGCTGGTCAATAAAGCTAAGCAGCTTCAGAGAATACAGAAGTTAGAGCATAAATACAGGAAAGGCCTGTAAATCAAAGATCCTGTAGACCCAGTGCTGTAAATCCAAGAAAACGAGTTTGCACACCAAAGTTCAAAAAAAATCTGTCCTCCATCTCTAAATTCACACTTACTGGTCCAAGAAAGAAAGAGACAGACAGACACTTTCAGGCCAAGGACACACAAACATCTGAAAAGGGAGTTCTTGTCAGTCATTACATACAGGGAGTCTGGGGCAATTGGGAAGCGAGAAAAGAAGTTTGCCCAGGGCAAGGTCTGACCTGAAAAGTAGGTACTATCAATCGGGAGAAAGAGGAAATAAGAGCTGCACAGTTGTACCTTTACATCGTGCTCACGAATTACACTTTCTGAAGTCAGGTGTCAGCCCCCAATTTCCTCCCAATCAGCAGCCATGTTCGAGGATGGCCCACCCAGTTGCCTTGCGCTTCAGACCACACTCAATTTTGGAAGTGTGGCCAGAATTCGCGTTTTGTGATGTTCACATTCCACATTCGATCCCTCCTCACCTAGCAGCTTGCACTTTGGCACCACATCTGACAAAGCCACATTGTCAACATATTGCACAGGCTTTCTCCCCTTTCTGTTGTTGTGTTAGTAAGCTCAGAGTCACATTGTGCTATTTTAAAAATATTTAAAGTGCAACGTATTTCAAATACACCTCTACCATAACTTCAGAGATGGAAGCAGAAAACATTTCAAAGGGGGGGAATTCCCATAATCAAAAATTCGGAATTCCGCCAAAAGGCAGAAGTTTCTCATCCCTGCTTTAACCTCTATTCTGCTGTCTGTTTTGTAGCCAGCTTTGAATCCATTCTGCTGCTTGTTCCTTGGCTCCACATGTTCTTCTACTTAATAGTATGCAACTCAAGATTAAGATCTGTCAGAAGGTTACTTGTCCATCACTTGGAGGATTGTGCAATAGCAAATCGTTCCAAAGTATAAAGGGTAAAAAGGGTTAAACTGTTCAGCCCATGGTGTGCTATTCCATATTACTAGGTACTAAGGTTCAGTATACCATATTTGCTGCTCACTATGCGGTCTGCTCTACATCGGGAGACAGCTTTGTGGAACATCTCCATTCAGTCTGCAAGCATGATCCCAAGCTTCCAACTGTCTAGCTTTTAATTCTCCGCCCCATTCTCACTCTGCTCGCAGCCTCCTACATTGCTCCAGTGAAGCTCAACACCAAGCTCAAGGACCAGCACCTCACCATTCAATTTAGGCACTTAACAGCCTTCCCAAATCACCGAGTTCCGTGATTTTAGATCATGTCTCTGACTGCGCCCCCGCAACACCCCCAACCAATTTTTAGACAGCAGCTACTGATGATGATTCTGCTTTCCACATTCACACCTCCCCTAGAACCACCTTTTGTTGCTTTACTTGTCCCATTACCATCATCTCCTTTAAACTTGCACCACCATCCCTTTTGTCATTTAATACCTTCTGCCTTCCCCCACCCACCAGCTTTCCCTGGTGTTGTACTTGTAACAGGTTTTAAGCGCCTCTAACATTTTCCAGTTCTGACGAAAAGTCACCCACTTAAAACATTAACTCTATTTCTAGCTCCACAGATGCTACCTGACCTGCTTTGTATTTCCTGCATTTTCTATTTTTGCATCTGTTGAACTTTGCCAAAATGTGTCACATTTTTCTAAAAAGTCCAGATTTGAAAATAGAACAAAAATTGCTAAAGTAATTCAAATTTTAAAGACTAAAATTTTTGCCACCAAATGCCTGGAGAAACCCCAAGAGAAACAAGCATTCAATTAAAATGGCAAGTGGTATACACAAAGGCGAAGGAGGAAACCAGAAAAATGGCATTAAAAACAAATCACCTTCAGGCTTTAAGTTAAAGGTAGCACTGGAAACAAGTGTTTTCAAGCAAGATTATCTTTTCAGTAAATGCATAAATCATTTCCTTTTTAAAATATAGGTTACTGCAGGGCTACATTGAAGGCATAATGGGATAACTCACCTGTTTTGGAAACGCAGTTACACAATGGCAGGTCTGGCAAGGTTAAGGAGATGAATCCATAAGATTTAACGAAACTATATACTGCAACCAAAAAATAAAAAAAAAAATCAATGCCTGGGCAAGTAACTATTTGTAATAATACAAAAAGGCTAATTTGCCATAATGAATAATTTCCAGAAAAGCACTCAAAAAATTCAACCATTTCCTTACCTCAGATTTCATGTTAGGGACATTCAGAAAGGAGATTGCAAATGAAGTAATTTCAAATTTTATTTTTTTTTATTTTCCAACATGGACAACTACCACACCCAAACATGTGTAAAAATTTGACCTTAAAACATCTTGTGAGCTAATGCTGGTTACACAAAATGTGCCATGATATTTTTTCAAAGCTTAACTCATAAAACCAACAAATTCACTGATGTATTTTACAGGTTTTTTCCAAGTTTATTCAGAGTTAGCTCTGCCAACCCCAATCACTTTCTAAGTCTTGTGGCTTTACTGTAAATGCATTATAGGTCCAAAGATAACAAACAGCACTGAAATATATAAAAAGACAAACTCAGAAACTAATTAATTCATAAATGTACCTATTACAAATAATTTACCTTGGTTATTACACTATGATGTCAAATGTTTACCTATGTTTCTCTTTAGTGTAAAATATCAGTTTCATCCAATTTACCTGCACTTGCATACGAGGCAAGTGCCACAAATTACAGCAGCATCCTGTCAAACTTTATGTAGAATATAAACTCATATGCAAATTTTGAGATTTAAAAAGTCAACAATTCCCATTAAAAAGGTTTTTTTCCAGGGAGAAGCAGAAAATACGGTGGCATGGTACATGAATGCATTATCCTTTCACCTCCAAAGCTTGGATTTGAAACACAGCCAGACTGATGGAATTAGTTTTTTTTTAAATTCATTCAAGGCAACGCCAGCATTTATTGCCCATCCCTAATTTCCCTCAAGAAGGTGGTGGCGAGCTGCCTTCTTGAACTGCTGTAGTCCATGTGGTGTAGGTACACCCACAGAGCTGTTAGGGAGGGAGTTCCAGGATTTTGACCCAGCGACAGTGCAGGAGCAGCAGGATGTTGTCAGGATGGTGCGTGGCTTGGAGGGAAACTTTCAGGTGGTGGTGTTCCCACGTATCTACTGCCCTTGTCCTTCTAGATGGTAGCAGTTATGGGTTTGGAAGGGGCTGTTTTAGGAGCCTTGGTGATGGTGATGGCATAGTGGTAATCTCACTGGACTAGCAATCCAGAGGCCCAGGTTAATACTCTGGTGATACAGGTTCAAATCCTACCTCGACAGCTGGTGGAATTTGAATTCAATTAATAAATCTGGAACATAAAGCTAATCTCAGCATTGGTGACCCGACAACTATCATTGATTGTTATAACAGTCTCCTCTCTGTCAAATGCAAGGATTTTATGCAAACTAAGGTTCAACAATCTCAATGGACACAAATGTTTACAACTCAGTAATTTTTCTCAAAGAGTATAGAATGACTAGAACAAGAACGAAAATCACACAAGAGTAAGCATTGCTTTGAGGTTAAAATGAAGACGCACAGCTGGAATGGGAAAAACAAGTTTTGTTCCGCTCTCAGGTGACAGATTTGATATGCTAGAAGGACACATTTCTGTTCAACAACATTCAATGATTTTTTTTTAAGTTTGTAGGGAAGCTTTAGTTGCATTTAGGAGGTGCATTGTATTATTTGCTGTAGATGCAGTCAGATTTTCTACCAGTGCAAAAGCCACTCATCTTTTGGAATCAAAGTAGTAGAATGGTCAAACAAAAACGGAAAATATCGGAAACACTCAGGTCAGGCAGCATCTGTGGAAAGAGAACAGCTCTGATGGCAGGTCATCAATCTGAAACGTTACCTCTGTTTCTCTCTCTACAGATGATCATACTAAATCCTGCTCTCCCACAGTCTTCCTCAACTTACAATTCTGAACATTTTAGGAACTTCCAAAAACTAAAGTATATTCAGTGATACTAATTCAGTGATGCCACTAACCTGCATAAATAATCAGTCTTCCTGTACATTGGCTCTGTACATCAGGGGGAAAGTAAATACATGGTGAAAATAAAAGTCAAATTTTAAGGCTACCTCCAGCCTTTCCTTCCAACCTGCCACAGAAAAGTCTGATGGTTTACAGATAAGTGGTCACATAAATAACAAGGTTCCCTGCATCAATGAATTGGGAGTCCAGCGAGAGCTACTTACTCTAGGGAAAAAATGGCCAATTGAACTAGTCTACAAAAAAAAAGCTTTTAAGTTCAAAAATTTGATTTTGGAATGCAGTAGAAAACTGATAGGATAATAGTCAAAGCCAACACCAGACTTTCAGTAGGATAAAGAAGATAAAAAACATTGACTGTTAATTAGTTTTACCCACTTCTTTGCCACACTAGTTTAAAACAATGTCACCTTTTCTCTATTTTTGCTCCTGGTTTAGTAATATTTAGCGCTAGGGAATAAAGCACTTTTATACAAAACCCACCATGCAAAGATCCTGCTCCTTATCACAATTTTTTCTATTATTTCTTCAACCATTGGAGCCTCTGCTCCTTTGCATGCTTCTGTTTTCCAAGCACTAAATGCAACAATCTACATGCTCTTGCTCTCTGCACTTAAATCTAATACATCACAATCACCTGTCCCAGCTCATTCATTACTTGGGCCTCAAAACCACAGAACTCGGTCTCCCTCAATTCCTGTTCCACACACGATATGTATACATTTAAAATCTAAACTTATCAGTATCTAACTACTATTTCTTACTTCATCTCATAACATGTTTCAATTGTGGTAGCACCCCTTATTTTAGAACTTGCCGTTTCACTCTTTCACAAAGTCTATAGACTAGGTACTGTACAGGTAACTGGAGTGTGAAGCTTCCTCTCAGTCCTAACGATGCACTAACAGAACTCTTCAAATTTAAACACCAGCCTATTTCTGTGTTATAATTTCTTAGCAATTCTTTGTAACGTATACTGTCTTTATTGTAGCAAACAAGTTCAAGAGTATGGTTACCAGTTCATGTCAAACTATGGGAAATTTATTTCTTGCCCATTTAAGAACAGAATATATAATTCCTTACATACAATAACACTGGATAAGTATTGAGTTGACACATGGGTCAGTTCCGATCCTTCACATAAGCCACTATATTGTCCTCATGTTTGCGGCACATTTAACATTTTTGCTATGTAAAATCATTCAATATGAATCAATAACTTTGGCATCGGGGTGCATATGACAAAAAAAGGGGACCATGGACAAAAGAGCTGAACTCCCGAGGTGAGGGGAGAGTGACTGCCCTTGACAAAAAGGCAGCATGTGATCGAGTGTGGCATCAAGGAGCACTAGCTAAACTGGAGTCAATGGGAATCAGGGGGAAAACTCTCCATTGGTTGGAGTCATACCTAGCACAAA
Source organism: Cetorhinus maximus (assembly GCF_964194155.1). Taxonomy (NCBI): domain Eukaryota; kingdom Metazoa; phylum Chordata; class Chondrichthyes; order Lamniformes; family Cetorhinidae; genus Cetorhinus; species Cetorhinus maximus. The sequence continues at coordinate 96,986,186 of NC_135887.1, forward strand.
GGAAGATGGTTGTGGTTGTTGGAGGTCAGTCATCTCAGTTCCAGGACATCACTGCAGGGGTTCCTCAGGGTAGTGTCCTAGGCCCAACCATCTTCAGCTGCTTCATCAATGACCTTCCTTCCATCATAAGGTTAGAATATGCCCTACTTGCCTGGACGAGTGCAGTTCCCACAACACTCAAGAAGCTTAACACCATCCAGGACAAGGAGAGACTGAGGGGGGACATGATTGAGGTGTATAAAATTGAGGGGCATAGATAGGGTAGACAGGAAGGAACATTTCCCCTTGGTGGAGGGATCAATAACCAGGGGGCATAGATTTAAGGCAAGGGTAGGAGGTTTAGAGGGGATACAAGGAAGAATTTTTTCACCAAGAGGGTGGTGGAATCTGGAACTCACTGCCTGAAAGGGTGGTAGAGGCAGAAACCTTCATAATATTAGAAGTATTTGGATGTGCACTTGCGATGCCATCGCATACAAGGCTATGGGCCTAGTGCTGGAAAATGGGATTAGAATAGTTAGGTACTAGTTTGACCAGCGCAGACTTGACGGGCCAAAGGGCCTTTTTCTGTGCTGTAGATCTCTATGACAAAGCTGTCTGCTTGATTGGCACCACATCCAAAAACATTTACTCCCACCACCACTGACGCACAGTAGCCGCAGTGTGCACCATCTACAAGGTGCACTGCAGGAATTCACCAAGGCTCCTTAGACAGCACCTTCCAAACCCACGAACGCTACCATCTAGAAGGACAAGGGCTGCAGATAGATGGGAACACCACCACCTGGAAGTTCCCCTCCAAGTCATTCACCATCCTGACTTGGAAATATATCGCCATTCCTTCACTGTTGCTGGGTCAAAATCCTCGAACTCCTTTCCTAACAGCATCGTGGGTGTACCTAAACCATATGGACTGCAGCGGTTCAAGAAATGCAGCTCGCCACCACCTTCTCAAGGGCAACTAGGGATGGGCAATAAATGCTGGCCCAGCCAGGGAAGCCCTTATACCGTGAATGAATAAAAAACTGAAGACAATGAAAAAACTTCAGAACACACAGTTTAGCAGATTGAATTTTATTTGACGATCTGCCCAGAAATATTAGAGGTGATGCATTTTGGAGAACAGGAGAAGACATACATTAATTGGTAAAACTAAATAGAGTGAGATTTTCAGGATTTCAGATATTCAAATCTTTAAAGTTGAAGCTCTAAAGCTGTTAAAATGTAAAAATTTTGTTAACAGTACAAAAGCAAAGACAAACCTGTACCAATCATTTGTCTGGCCACAGCTAGAATTTGTTCCATATTGGGTGCCAAACGTTACAAAGGACATCAAGACCATGCAAGTGAAAGAGATTCTACGTGATATCAAGGATGGCAGGAACAGGGGTAGCCTTGTTCTGCTATTCAGATCATGGCTAATCTGGATGTCAACTTCATTTACGCACCTTTGATCCATAGCCTTTGCTACACTTAACTAACAAAATACTATCGATCTCTGTCTTCTAAAATTTTAATTGATTCAGCATCCACCGCTTTGTTGATAAAGCTTCAAATTTCCACTGCCCTTTGCTTTAAGTTCACTCCTGAATTTAATCATAAGATTGCAACCCCCTGGTCTAAATTCCCATAGGAAAGAAGTTTTTCTACCGAATTATTTTGTTGTTTTAAATATCTTGATTAGGTTATCTGTCAACCCTCTACACAGACAGGTGCTGATTTTGCAGTTATTTTGTGGCAGCAAACTTGTCAGCATTTGCTATCATTAAAGCATTTCAAGAAGGCAGCTCACCATCAGCTTCCCAAGGGCAATTGGGGAAGGGCAATAAATAGTGGCCTAGCCAGCAAAGCCCTCACCCCTTGAATGAATTAAAAAAAAACTTTCTTCTGACATTCACACATGTAATTAAACACAGAAATCCAGAATAAAAGCAAAATACTGCAGATACTGGAAATCTGAAATTAAAACAGAAAGTGCTCAAAAAACTCATCAGGTCTGGCTACATCTGTGGAGGGAGAAAAGAGATAACATTTTGATTCCGTGTGACTCTTCTTCAGAGCTGAAGAGAGATAGAAATGTGATGGGTTTTATCCTGTTGAGAAGGGGGTGGGTGGAGCAAAATATAAGGTCAGGGATAGGTGGGAGCTCAGGAGAGATTTGACAAAGATGACATGGACACAAGACAAACTGAGTGTTAATGGTAGTGTTAAATGCTAAAGAAGTTGTTAATAGTAGCATAACGGTAAGATAGCAGAGTGTATTAGTAGCAGAACAAGGGTCAGCACTCTGTGAAAGTAAAACATAAGAACCAGTTACAGATGGCCTTGGGAAATCTTTTTTAAAATCAAAATGGAGGACAGAGTTAATGGTCTGAAGTTGTTGAACTCAATGTCAAATCCAAAAGGCTGTAAAGTGCCTAATCAGGAGATGAGATGCTGTTCCTCCAGTTTGCGTTGGGCTTCACTGGAACATTGCAGCAGGCAAAGGACGGAAATGTGAGCATGAGAGGAACGTGGTGAATTGATAAGCGACAGGAAGGTCCAGGTCATGACTGAGCGAAGGTGTTCTGCAAAACAGTCGCCCAGTCTGCGTTTAGTCTCCCCAATGTAGAGGGGGCCGCATTGTGAACAGTGAATACAGTAGACCAAATTGAATGAAGCGCAAGTGAGTCGCTGCTTCACCTGAAAGGAGTGTTTGAGGCCTTGACAGTGAAGAGGGAGGAGGTAAAGGGGCAGGTGTTGCACCTTCTGCGATTGCATGGGATGAGGTTTTGGGACGATGGAGGAGTGGACTAGGGTGTCGTGGAGGAACAGTCCCTGTGGAATGCTGACAGCAGGGGGAAGGGGAAGATGTGTTTGGTGGTGGCATCATGCTGGAGTTGGCGGAAATGGCAAAGGATGATCCTTTGAATGCGGAGGCTGTTTGGGTGAAAAATGAGGACAAGGGGAACCCTATCATGGTGCTGGGAGGGAGGGAAAGGGGTGCGAGAGGACACAGGTGCAGGATATGGGTTGGATGCAGTTGAGAGCCCTGTCAACCACAGTGGAGGAGGGGGGATTCAACTCAGGAAAAAGGAATGCATGTCAGAACACCATTTTGGAAACTAGAAACATCAAAACAGATGCGACAGACGCAGAGGGAGAATGGGATGGAGTCCTTACAGGAATCAGGGTGTGAAGAGCTGTAGTCAAGGTTGCTGTGGGAGTCGGTGGGCTTGTAATGAATATCGGTGGACACCGTCTATCACCAGAAATGGACAGAGGAGTCAAGGAAGGGAAGGGAAGTGTCAGAGATGGGCCATGTGAACCTGAGAGAAGGGTGGAAATTGGAGGTGAAAAAAAAACCCCAAAGATAAATTCTCCAGGTCCAGATGAAAGCATGAAGCAGCATCAATACAGTCATCAATTTACCAGAAAAAAAAAGTTGTGGGAGGGGGCCTAAGTCAAACTGCCACATACCCCACAAAAGGACAACTGAAACTGGGAGCCATCCGTGTACCTGTAGCCACACCTTTTATTTGGAGGAAGTGAGGCAAGTTAAAGGAGAAATTGTTGTGAGAGAACAAGTTCAGCCAGGCAGAGGATAGTGGTGGTGGATGGGGATTGTTCAGGCCTCTGTTCAAGGAAGAAGCGGAGAGCTCTCAAGCCACCCTGGTGGGGTATGGTGGCATAGAGGGATTGGACATCCATAGTGAAGAAGAGGCAGTTAGGGCCAGGAAACTGGAAATTGTTGATATGACATAGGGCATCAGAGGAATCATGAATGTAGGTGGGAAGAGACTGGACAAGGGGAGAGAGAATAGAGTTAAGATAGGAAGAAATGAATTCAGTGGGACAGGAACAGGCTGAAATGACGCATCTGCCAGGACAGTCCTGTTTGTGGATTTTGCGAAGGAGGTAGAAGCAGGCTATACGGGCTTGGGTGTCTATGAGGTTGGAAGCTGTGGAGGGAAGATTTCCAGAGGAGGTCGTCAATGACAGTCCTGGAAACAATGGCTTCATGTTCAGTGGTGTATGTTCAAATCTTATTATTGTAATGTCCCTGTAAAATGATTGAAGAGTGAGGAATATTAAGTGCTTTTAACTTCCTGGTTTGCAGTTTGTGAGAATTCTTCAATGTGATTGGTTGCCTAGCCTACTTGTTTGCACTACTGTTGTGGATGCTGAACATCCCATTGAGCTGACACCAGAATGAAATCAATGTCAGCAAAGTTCACATCAGAGTTCACTAGATCTTTGCAGTCAACTTTCATCAACAAATTACCCAAGGAGAAACTCGACAGCAACAGCAGACCAGGGTGCTTTGGAGTTTGAAAACATGAGAAAAAAGATCAGAACTGTGGCTTTGCAGGAAGGTCATAAGTTGATTGGCTGGTAAGTATTGTAGTTGTATTCCTTTTTCCCCAAAGTTAAGGAGTTAAGTCTAAGGAGCTAAAATTTCAATTTTAAAAACGGGTTAACTAAAACATTCAATTAACTTCCTTATAAGTGGCATCAATAAAAGGAAAGTAAGAAGCTGGTGAGTCTTTAAGCAGTCAGGGTAATTAGCAGTTCAATCTAATAGATAGAGGAATGACAGGGCAGCTCCAAACCTCGAGTACACATCCTGTGCTATGTAGGAATTCCAGAATGTTTCCTGTGTCCTGAATAACTGTATGTGCATGAAGTGTTGTCAGTTACAACAGATCAAGCTCCAGGTTTTGGAGCTCAAGCAGTAGTTGCCATCACTGCAGCAAATCTATGAGGTTGAGAGCTTTGTGGATATCATGCTGAGTTATGTGGTCACCACGCAGCTTAGGAGTATGCAGGGAGAGGGGAAATGGGCGACCATTGGGTAGTCAAGAAACAGGCAGGTATTGTAGGAGCCCCATGAATGCATCTCGCTCGCTAACCAGTATTCAGCTCTGAATGCTGATGAAAATGATGGTTTATCTTGAGAGTGCAGCCAGAGCCAACCCATAGCACCACAGGTAGCTCAACTATACAGAGGGTCACAAAGAAGACTGGAAAAGAAATAGTTATTGGAGATTCAATAGTTAGGGGAACAGACAGGTGTTTTTGCAGCCGCAGATTCAGGATGGTATGTTGCCTCCCTGGTGCCAGGGTCAAGGGTGTTAATAAACAGCTGCAGAGCAAGGTGTTCAGGAAAGGTAGTAAAGGGGAGAGGCAACAGTATTGATTAAGGAAATCATTGCAGTGCTCAAAAGGATGTCCCAGAGGGGTCAAGGACAGAATCTATTTGGCTATAGCTAAGGAACAAAAAAAGATGCAATTGCATTGCTTAATGTAATCAATATGCTGCCAACTCGTGGGAAAGATGTAGAGGAACAAATATGCAAGGAAAATTACAGAGAAGTGCAAGAATTATCGAATAGTTATAATGGGGTAATTTAATCATCCGAATAAAGACTGGGACAATAGCAGTGTAAAGGGCAAGAGTTCCTAGAGTTTCCAGTCCAAAGAGAAAGGAGGCATTGCGATACCTGGCTCTTGAAATGAGGTGGGTTAAGTGGATCAAGTGTCAACAGGGGAACATTTAGGGGACAGTGATCATTGTATCATAAAGTTTAAGTTAGCTATAGAAAAGCACAAGGAACAATCCAGAATAAGATTAATTAACTGAGGGAAAGCCAACTTCAACGGGGTAAGAATAATTTCACTTTATTTGAGTCAGATCCAAAGGTTGGTAGACAAAACTGTAACTGAACAATGGGTTGCCTTTAAAGAAGTGATAGCTCAGGCATAGTCAAGGGCAAACAAATCCCAAGGTCCCTGGATGATGAGATAGAAATTAAGATGAAGTTTGCTTATGGCAGATGTCAGGTGGATAATACAACTGAGAACTATGCTGAATATAGAAGGTTTGGAGGTGAAGTGAAAACACAAATAAGGAAAGCAAAAGAGAGAGTATGAGAAGAGACTGGCAATTAACATAAGGGGGGAATCCAAAAGTCTTCTATAGATATATAAACAGTAGAAGGATGATAAAAGCAGTGGTGCCGATTAGGGATCCAAAAGAGCATTTACGCATGGAGGCTGGGAGCATGGCTGAGGTATTAAATTTATACTTTGCATTAGCCTTATCAAGGAAGATGCTGCCGCAGAGGTAATGGTGTAAAGGGAGGTAATTCAGACACTTGAATGGTTTAGGATTGATAAGGTGGTGTTATTGGATAGGCTGTCCGCACTTAAAAGTTATTAAGGCTCCAGGACCAAATGAGATACATTCAAGAATACTGAGGGAAGTGAAAGTGGAAATTGCAGAGGTACTGGCCACAATTTTCCAGTCTTCCTTAGATTAAAGGGTGATGCCAGAGTAATGGAGAATTGCAAATGTTACACCCTTATACAAAAAAAGTACAAAGATAAGCCCTGCAACAACAGACCAGTCAGTCTAACCTTGGTGGTGTGAAAACTTCTAGAAATGATAATTTGGGATAAAATTAAAAAAATATTTGGGCAAATACAGTTTAATTAAGGAAAGCCAGTATGGATTTGTTAATAGTAAACTTGGAGTTTTGTTCAAGACGTAGCAGAGTGGTTTGATGAGGGTAATGCTGTTGATGGACTTCCAAATGGTATTTGATAAACAGGCTTGAGAGCAAAGTTAGAGTTCAAGAAATAAAAAGAACAGCAGCAACATGGATATAAAATTGGCTGAGTGACAGGAAGCAAAGAGTAGTGGTTAACAGTTATTTTTCACACTGGAGGAAGGTTTATAATAGAGTTCCTCAGGGGTCAGTGTTAGGACCACTGGTCTTCCTGATACATATTAATGGCCTAGGCCTTGGTGTACGAGGCACAATTTCAAATGTAGGAATGATACAAAACTTGGAAGTATTGAGAACTGAGGAGGATAGTGTACAAGTTCAAAAGGGCATAGACATGTTGGTGGAATAGGAAGACAAGTGGCAAATTAAAAATTGCAGAGAAGCACGAAGCAATTTATTTTGCTGGAAAGAATAGGGAGAGACAATAGTAAATAAAGTGTGCAATTCTAAAAGGGGCGCAGGGACTGGGGGTATATGCGCATAAGTTAGTGAAGGTGGCAGGACAAGGTTGAGAGTGCGATTAATAAAACATTCAGCATCCCAGGTATCAATTGGGGCATAGGAGGACAAAAGCAAGGAAGTTATGATAAACTTGCACAAATCATTGGTTTGACCTCAAATGGTGGTGCATGTGCAATTCTGGGCACCGTACTTTAGGAAGAACATGAAGGGATTAGACAGGGCACAGAAAAATTCAGGAGAATGGTTCCAGGGATGAAGAACTTCAGTCACGTACATAGACTGGAGAAGCTGGGACTGTTTTCCTTGGAGAAGGCAAGGTTGAGAGGAGAATTGAATTATGAAAGCTCTGGACAGAGTAGATAGGGAGTAACTGCTGTTGGAGAGGTGTGGGGGTGGGGCAAGGATAGAGTACCAGAGGGCACAGATTTAAAGTAACTGGCAAAAGAAGCAAAGGCAACATGAGGAAAAACTTTTTCACGCAGCGAGTAGTGAGGATCTGGAATGCACTGCCTGAGAGTGTGGTGGAGGCAAGTCCAATCGAGGCATTCAAGAGAAAATTTGATTATCTGAAAAGGAAGAATGTACAAGGCTACAGGGAGAAGGCGGCAGAGTGGCACTAGGTGGATCGCTCTTTCAGACCACGATGGGCTGAATGACCTCTTTCTGTACTGTAACCATTCTATGATTCTGTAGGTCAGCAATGAGCGCTGCCACTTTTTCACTGATCGCAAAATCTGGGCCAACGGAATAAAAGTAAAGTTAAGGTAACCCCTCCTAATAATGTAATCCTTTACGCCCCTGCACCAGTCTAGTATATCTGCACAGCACCTTCTCCAAGGTCAATATAACAACTTGAACTTATATAGGACCTTTAACTAAAAGAGAACCTCCCAAAGAGTCAGCGAATGTCTCAGTCTGAGCTAGAGTCAGAGACTTTGGATAGTTCTGATGTAGTTAGCTGGACAATTACCCAGGAAATGTTAAAAGAGATTAAAACCTAGTCTAACATCTGGGTAACTACAGAACTGACTTCCCAATAATTAACACCAGCCCTCCCTGACCAGCCCCTCCTGGCTCCCTGACTAACCCCCAAGCCCTTCCCCCTCTAGACCAAACACCTCAACCACCCATCAGCTACATACCCACCTCACCACCCTACCGGCAGCTAGTGCCATAAAAAGGGGGCGTGTCTTATCTTTCTTCCAACTCTACTCTGCTGCAATGAAGCCCTGAGGGCTGCTGTACTCCGCATTTCTGGGAAAGCCAGACTCGGAAGGTCCCAGAAGAAATGCACAGCAGCGAAGAGTCGGGGGAATGTTCGACTGGAGCGACAATCCATCGATGATTGCCACTCCTCAGATCTGGGTTAATAGACAGATAACCAAAAGTACAGTTAAAAGTAGCATTTTTTCCAGGAGTGTTTTAAACATTGGAAAGACTGAACCATTATTTGTCCCTGCTCCAAACTCCATTCTCAAGCTACTCCATCCCCCTTCCTGGCAAGTGTCAGATTAAGCCAGTCTGTTCGCAATCTTGGTGTCACATTTGATCCAGGGATGAGCTTCATAAGGAGCTCAGAAATAGGAGGAATAAGCCATTCGGCTGCCTGAGCCTCCTCCACCTGTTAATAAGATCATGGCTCCACTTTCCTGCCTCTCTCCCATAACCATCAACTCCCCTGTCAATCAAGAGGCTGTCTAACTCAGCCTTGAATATATTCAATGACCCAGCGTCCACTGCCCCCTGGGGGAGAGAATTCCTAACATTAACAATCCACTTCCAAGCTCATATTCGCACAATCGCAAGGCTGCCCATTTGCTTCTCTGTAACATCACCCGACTTCGCCCCATCACAGCTCATCTGCTGCTGAAACCATCAATCGTGCCTTTGTTAGCTCTAGACTTGACTGTCAATTCTCTCCAAGCTGGTCTCCTACATTCCACCCTCCACAAACTTGATGTAATCCTAAACTAGGCTGTCCTGTTTATTCACCTATCTTTCCTCTGCTTGCTGACCTACACTGGCTGTTTTGCCTCCTGGTCAAGCAATGTCTTGAATTCAAAATTCTTATCTTTGTTTTTGAATCCATCAATGACCTCACCCTTCTATCCCTGTAATGTCCTCCAGCCACATAAACCACCCCACCCAGAGTTCGTCAGGGTCATGTCGTAGGCGCAACCATCTTCGGGTGCTTCATCAATGACCCTCCTTCCATCATGAGGTCAGAGTGGGGATGTTTACTGATGAATGCACAATGTTCAGCACCATTTGTGACTCTTTAGATTCTGAAGTAGCCCATGTCCAAATGCAGCAAGACCTGGACAACATTCAGGCTTGGGCTGACAAGTGGCAAGTAACATTCACGCCACACAAATGCCAGGCAATGACCATCTCCAACAAGAGAGAATCCAAACATCTCCCCTTGACGTTCAATGGCATTACCAACACTAAATCCCCCACTATCAACATCCTGGGGGCTTTCCATTGACCAGAACCTGAACTGGACTAACCATATACTGTGGCTACAAAAGCAGGTTAGGGGTTTAGAATTCTGCAGCAAGTAACTCATCTCCTGACTCCCCAAAGCCTGTCCACCATCTACAAGACACAAGTCAGGAGCGTGATGGAATACTCTCCACTTGCCTAAGTGAGTGCAGCTCCAACAATACTCAAGCAGCTTGACACCATCCAGGACAAAGCAGCCCATTTGATTGGCACCCCATCCACCACCAATGAACAGTGGCAGCAGTGTGTACCACCTACAAGATGCACTGCCACAACTCACCAAGGTTCCTTAGACAGCACCTTCCAGACCTCTGCCACCTAGAAGGACAAGGGCAGCAGATGCATGGGAACACCACTACCTGCAAATTCCTCTCCAAGCCACATGCCATCCTGACTAGGAAATATATCACCGTTCCTTCACTGTTGCTGGATCAAATTCCTGGAACTCCCCAACAACACTGTGGGTGTACCTACAACACATGGACTGTAGCACTTCAAGACTGCAGTTTACCACCATCTCAAGGGCAATTAGAGATGGGCAATAAATGCTGGCCTAGCCGGTGATGCCCTCAGTCCATGAACAAATAATAATAAAAATTCTGTGCTCCTCCAATTCTGGCCTCTTGCGCATCCCCGATTTTAATCACTTCATCTTTAGGTGGCCACGCCTTCAGCTGCCTAGGCCCTAAACTCGGAAATATCCTCCCTACACCTCTCTACCTCGCTTTCCTCCTTTATGGCATTTCTTAAAACCTACCTCTTTGACCAAGCTTTTAGTCATCTGACCTAGCATATGCCTCAATGTCACATTTAATTTAATAATGCTCCTGTGAAGCGCCTTGGAAATTTTACTCTATTTAAATTGTGCCTTTAATATAAGTTTTTGTTAAAGGAAGCCAAAGGGGTAGACAGGGAATTACAAAGCTTAGAGCCTTGACAGATAAAGGCATGACCACAAATGGTGAAGTGATGAAACTGAGGATTAAGGGATGCAGATGTCAGAGGACTGTAGGAAACTACAGAAATGAGGGGGGGCTAGGCCATGGAGAGATTTGAAAACAAAGGTGAAAATTTTAAAACTGAGGCACTGCTTAACTGAGAACCAACATAGGTCAGCGAGCACAGATGTAACGGGTGAATGGGACTTAGTGCAAGTTAGGTCAGGCCAACAGAGATAAAAACAAAAAACTACTGCGGATGCTGGAAATCCAAAACAAAAACAAAATTACCTGGAAAAACACAGCAGGTCTGGCAGCATCGGCGGAGAAGAAAAGAGTCGACGTTTCGAGTCCTCATGACCCTTCAGCAGAACTGGAGGCTTCTGCTGAAGGGTCATGAGGACTCGAAACGTCGACTCTTTTCTTCTCCGCCGATGCTGCCAGACCTGCTGAGTTTTTCCAGGTAATTTTGTTTTTGTTCAGGCCAACAGAGTTTTGCATGAACTTTAGTCATGGAGAGCGGAAGATAGAAGTTCATTTCAATTGTCCTATTTCAAGCTAACAAAGGCATGGATGAGAGTCTCAACAGATGAACGGAGGCAGAGTTGAGCAATGTTACAGAAGTGGAAGAACATGGTCTTAGTGATGGCATGGATGTGTGGTTGGAAGCTGGCTTTGAGGTCAACCAAAGTTGCAAACTTTCTGGCTCAACCCTAAACAGTTACCAGGGAGAGGGATAGAGTTGGTGACTAGGGAATGAAGTTTGTAGTGGGGACCAAAGACAATGACTTTGGTCTTCCCAATATTTAGTTCAAGGAAATTTCTGCTCATCCAGCACTGGACGTGGGACAAGCTGCGTGACAATGTATTCTTCTTGAAGTGCAGTTTCCAGAATTAATTGCCATACTCCAGATGTGGTCAGATCAAGATCAGGTCAATTGAAGCACAACTTCATAATTTTTGTATTCTAGCCCCCTTGAAATTGCATTAGCCTTTAAGATTATTTTAATTACAGAACCAGTTGGAGGAATTGGGATCTTCTCATTATTAAAATGTTCTAAGAGGGGCAGATGATAGGTGTTGAAAATTATCAGGAGTTTTGATAAGGTCAGTCAATCTGTCACTAGAGTGCATAAATGAGACAATGATCAAAAGTATGAAGATGTCAGAAGTTTAGTTTGAAACTACATAAAGCAATGGAAGGAACATTTTAAAAGATATTGAGAGAAAATGGATACCTCTTTGGAAAAGTGTGCAGATCACCAGTGCCTGTGCTGTAAAATGCTATATCTACTCAGCAATGCACGAAGGAAGACTGTACACCTTACCCAAGTTTAGAAGTAAAAGTTCAGAATGCAGAGATTATTGTGAGTGGTATAACAAAACAATTGGTTACTTTCCAATTTTCCATCCTTTTCTGGTGCTGATGATTAGATTCTGAGATCAAATCCTACAAATGTGAATCATTTTAAAATAGAATATGAAGTACACCAAATAGGACTAATTTTGAATTGCCATACAAAAATTGTAAACATGAAAAACAAATTTGTATGAAAAATTATTCTAAGGTCATCTTTCTAAACACAAATATTGACACTTATAAAAGTGTGTCCTGTTACTGGTAAAAGTTTTACTTTGTGGTTTAAAAAAGATCAATAAACTTTCCACACACTGGTCCAGCAAATACTGTCCTTCACCAGATCCACGTTGTAACCAAATAAATTGATTCAATGTAAACAACACTGCATCAATATTTTGTATTACAAGTGGATTGAAACAAAGCAACAGGCAGAATATTTATGGCAATGGGGCATGCGGTGGAGAGAATTCAAGCTCATAGCCAATGATATTTTGTGCAAAAGGAATTTGGCAAAAAATGTCAGAAACTTAATTTCAGAATGAAAAGTGGAAGGGTTTCAAAATTGACAGGTGCTGTTTATTTTGAGAATTAAATAGAAATGTTTACAATTCCCAAGTTAGCATCAATTTGCTTTCTACTACTTCAGTGTTATCCAACAGAGGTCACTGACAAGCCACAGGTGACAATTTTAAATACATGCACTACATTTTTAGTAAAACACACCTTACATACATACATACCACATGTAAATGTACTTGGTGTGTATTTACTGAAACATCTACTCCTTTGCCTATTGAATGGTAACTGCTCATTTTCTACTTACAAATCAAAAATGCCAATCATCACATCTGGTTTCACAATTAGCCACATGGCTAGTAGCTAACTTATGACAATGTGATCCAAACAGAGAGAAAGTGTTATTTTATTTCCTTTTTAAACTCCCTTGAACCTGAGGACATCAAAGTGGGGGATTGGAAAGACTGCTCCATTCAATTAGTTCACAAAAAATACATTTTCACTCAAATGAAAAATTCTATTAAGAAGTTAATTTTCATTAATATAACTAAGGGTAAGGGTGAGAATTTGACAGTGAAACAGAAATACAGGACAATGGGCCTCCACTTAAAATTATGCAAAATGCTCAAGAGATTTTTTTTAAACGTACACAGTTCTACTTAAAAACTTTACTTCCTTTCTTAGATACCTAACAGTTTGGATCACACAGACATTAGAAATTCATTCATCCAAAATCAATGATAGAAATATTACAAATAATACCATTTAGTACAGGATAAACAGTGACATTTATTTTTCCTGGCTTTGATGTTCAAAATCAAATTAATTTGCACTGTAATGCTAGAGAAACGACTAAGTCATCACTGGCAGCTGAAGAATTAACTGATGGAGGGCCAAAATAACCATTCCCACAAGACAGGGAAATAAGTAAAATGTAAATTTCTGACTAGTGAAGAAAAGTATCTGCACCTCCATGCCACTCTTTCCCCCCGCGCCACTTCCATAATTTAAAAAATGCAGTTTCCTGATTGCTCACCAAGTTTATTTAGTAATTAGCTGCTCTATAAAGACCAGGAATGTCATACATTCAATCACCAGCCTAGATTTAGTCAGCTGATCAAAGCTGGTTGGTGGTAAGGAATCTGCATTTGGCATTGGCATTCTACGTTAGGGGAGGGAGAAAAAAAGATCCTGATTGCTATCCAGTAAAGCCTGAAATGCACACATGGACGATGTTGAGCAAGAACTTGATCAGGCTCAGCTGTGACACACCAAGTGGAATAGCCTTACAACCTTAGTATCACCATTCATATTTGACCATAACACCCTGGTACTAACAAGTGGCTTAAGACTGCGCTTCAGCATTGAATTGAAGATTCATGAGAAGGGAAAGGAAACAGAACAATGAAAGGAGCCTCAAACACTTTGCTGCACTTTCAACTCGGCACCCCATATTGACAGATTTTTGGATCTATGTTTTGACAGCCACAATTTCTAATCATTAAGCATGAATTGCTTTGATTCATCTCATTTCAATATTATAATAATTCAGTAGAAAGTTGTAAGTCAGGTAATCAAAAACAAGATGGTACATTCATGTTTACAATCAGTACTACAGTTGGACAACAGTAGCAAAAAATCTATTTTATGAAATATTAAATAACAATTAAATTAAGTTTTTGTTTAGGAAATCTAAACAACCACATTTAACTTGTGCTTGTTAGTACATTAGAACTCAAAGTTTTAAAACAATGAATATGCTGTTCAGAATGTGCACAAGTAGCAAGACATCAGCAATTATAGAACATTACAATGTTGTAAGCAAACTCCAACTGTCCAAGCAAGCAAAAAAATTAAGCATATTTCCTGAAAATATATCTAATTAAACTTAAATATAGAAATTAAGATTAAGCAAGATATTTTGAAAAATCTATTATTTTAGTTTGTACAGCTGTTTCTGAACCAAGATAGGGCACGAAGTGATTTTCAACATTAAGGCTGCAAGTTCAAAGGTCAGTGAGTCAAAGCATTAATTTGCTTGCAACCAATCCAGTTTAGAGTTGGAATCTCTGAAATACAAAGCATGATGGAAGGTCAGAACAGAAGAATCAGAATATCATGCCAGACAAAAAGGAACTTCCCACATAAAAGGTTTGCGGGCAAACAACTGAAAATTGCTCCAAGAGCACAATTTAAAATTCATAAACGGGGTAACACATTCTTGTATATATTGTCCAGAGTATTATATATAAGTACAAAAAACAGAGTTGCAATTCAGTCAAATCAGTTCCAGCAAAAAAGCCATAAGGATGAGTAAGTGAACTCAAAAGATGAAGAAATTAAAACCATAAGCTCACGTTTGCTTTTCTTGTTAAATTTTGTATAAATATGTTCTTCCAACCATTATGCTTTACTATAGTTAAGGCAACAGGATGCAAGAGATATTAAGGTTAACTATGATGCAAGACCTGATGCTTCACTTATCGTAGTTGGCTATAGCAACAGTGCACAAAAAAAGTTCACTCAAGTCTGATCCACTTGCAATACCTCTCCCACTAGCGTTAATACAGAATATTCAATATAATTTCAATTATATCAGTCAGGTTATAGTGACTGCTCAGGCTCCAAAAGTACACATCACACAATTCCTACATTTTTAAAGGAGGTTATAGAAGATGAATTTTAATCTAGTTCCATATATCCTAGGAAAACACCAGTCATATTATTTATTATGTGGCCAGGGGAATGAAGAGGGAGTGGAAAAGTCAAACTCCAGTAAACTAATGGAATCATAGTTCAACACACAGGGTTCTGAACCAAGTCCACTTTCATGAAATAAACCTTTTTTAAAAAAACTATACAGATAAGATCTGGAATACACACTTGAAAGGGTGGTGGAGATGGATTCAATCATGGTTTTCAAAAGGGAATTAGATAAGCACCAGAGCTATAGGGAAGTGGGATGAGCCAAATTGCTTTTGCAGAGAGACGGCATAGGCTTGACGGAACAAATGGCCTCCTTCTTTGCTGTAACCATTCTAGGATTCATACAGACCCAACACGTGACCTAACTAGACCACATCATTATGGGTGGGTCTCTGTGGGCAATTGACTGACTAATCTTCACTGGGAATTTGGTGCTGAATTTTACTATAAGTGTAAATATGGCACAAAATACTCAAGTCTAAATCCAGGATTTATCTTATACATTAAAGTTAATTTCCAAGATTTTAAACATTCAGGAGTCATACATTATTTTCAAAAACATTTTTACTACAAACTGAAACTTGCATTTCACCTAATGAATATCACCACGATGTTCTACTACAAAACAATTGTGGGCTTTAGATCTCAATTTGTCCAACAAGTCAAGATCAATTTGATTCAACATTCCTAATCTGGCTTCAGTTTTGAAAAAGTTACCAATTAAGCATAGAAGGCATAGTTTAATATTTATAATTGCTTAACGGTGTTGCCTATTGAATATGCATTACAAGGCAATATAAGAAATATATAAACACCATACTTCCAGAACTGATCATTTTAAAATATTAAATATACATTATAAATTGGTGACAGCTTGCCAGGCAAGAAAACATTTTCTCAAGTCATAATTCCATTTGAAATTCCAAACTGTAAACTTTAAAATAGCAGCATGACACAGCAAATCTAGATCAACCCATAATTTAATATCCTATAAAGTGCATTTCACACCAGCATACAAGTTAGCGACAAAATGGCAATTTCCTAAGTGCAAAACTAGTTATTCCAGAAAACCAAAGATCTTCCATTTCAATTTGCTACAACTTGCAAAGTAAAACAAAATACACGGCTACACAATTAAAGGTATTTATTAAAATAAAGTAGTTGTTCAGAGGTAAATTTTGTGTGGTGTCAAACCTGTACTGTTGTCACAACAGATTATGTTTTGACAACCTGAACCTTCGCTCTAAAAACAACTTAAAAATGAATCCAGTCTGTCACATACCGACAAATATATTAGAAAGAGATTGGTCAAAGATACTTTAAAAAAAAACATAAATACTCAGTTTATAAGGGAGCTCCTGCCCATTAGGCTTCCCCAATAGAATAGCGGGAGGGGTAAGGAACATTAATGGGACAGCAACAACCTCCGTTCTGCCAGTTACAGGAGCTAAAACACATAGTAACAGGGCCCGGCCGCAGTACAAACTCCCTTCTTCCTTATCTGTGAAATAAAATAGAGAGAAAAAATATAAATTGATACGTACCCAGCGGTTTCATAAATCTATTGTACGTAGTTATTAAAGCGGGAGAGGGTATTTGTTGCGAATAACGTAAGAGGAGGACGGTGATATGAAGTATATACTTTAGTTTAAAATATGGATCTGTATATGCAGAGAGCTCGGCGGGAAAGAACAGCAACAAGCCCGACTTTCCAAGATGGCGGCTTCGCCTGTGCTGGTTCAAGCCTTCGAACCGACGGATGCGGCTTGTTTTGACAATCCCAGCAACCTCTGCGCCGCGCTGCGCTGCGCCTGCCAATCATTCAGTAGCTCCGCCTTCTTCCCTTTTCTTTCCGCCCCTTTGGAACCGGAAGATCGATGCATTCTTCAGACAAACCACGCCCTCTCCCGACAAAGGGACCAATCGGCGAGGAGGATCTTCCCACCGACGTTCACAGACCCCGAGAAAGAAATCAGACGAGATTGTCCAATCAAAATGCGCGCTAAACCGTGACGCAACACAGCCCACCCACTCTCCCCAACCACCCAATCCCTCCAGGTTTGTGAGTAGGTAGAGCAGATGACAGTCAGGAAGCTGGCCGCTGTGAGTTTATTTTGGTGAAAACAAGGTTGGGGGGGAGAGAGAAAGTGTGATGCTTCAGGAAGAGAAATGACGGAAGTGTTTGAACGCAACCAAATCGTCAAATAGGGAGAAAATACAAACAGGAGAGCGTCATAAATAACCAATTTTCAATCAGGATAGGAGCCCTGTTTTAAAGATGCGATGTCTGTGTGGGTAGTTTTGTGAACAAGTTTGGTTCTTGTAAGGGGCTGCGTTTGTAAATCTATCCTTTTTTTGCATTCTGAGAATCGTATCTGTGATACTAGCCTTCTAATTGTACGTAACTATTTTAATACAATTATAGAATCATAATGATACCGCACAGAACGAGACCAAACGGTAAAGTTATGCAATTAGTCCCATTCTCCATTCTTTTTCCATGACCCTGTTTTTGCCTTCAACTATGTATCTAATTCTCCTCTGAATGTTAGTATTGAATCTGCTTGCACCACCTTTTAATGCAGCGCACTCCAGATCACAACTCGGTGTGAAAAAAAGTTTCCTCTGGTTCTATTAAAAATCACTTGTCCTATCTTTCCCCTTCTTGGAAATATGACTACCCGAACTATCTTTTCTTTAACAAAAACAAAAATACCTGGAAAAACTCAGCAGGTCTGACAGCATCTGCGGAGATGAATACAGTTAACGTTTCGAGTCCAAATGACTCTTCATCAGAACTAAGGAAAAATAGAAAAGAGGTGAAATATAAGCTGGTTTAAGGGGGGGGGGGGGGGGGGGGTGGGACAGGTAGAGCTGGATAGAGGGCCAGTGATAGATGGAGATTGCCAAAAGATGTCATAGACAAAAGGACAAAGAGGTGTTGACGGTGATGACATTAGCTAAGATATGTGCTAATGGTGACATTAAGGGTAGAAAGCAGGACGAGCAAGGTACAGATAGCCCTAGTGGGGTGGGGTGGGGGGGTGGGGGGAAGGGATCGAAATAGGCTAAAAGGTAGATAAAACAATGGGTGGAAATACATTTAAAAATAATGGAAATAGGTGAGAGAAGAAAAATATATATAAATTATTGGAAAAAGGGGGATCGAAAAGGGGTGGGGATGGAGGAGAGAGTTCATGATCTAAAGTTGTTGAACTCAATATTCAGTACGGAAGGCTGTAAAGTGCCTAGTTGGAAGGTGAGGTGCTGTTCCTCCAGTTTGCGTTGAGCTTCACTGGAACATTGCAGCAGGCTAAGGACGGACATATGGGTATGAGAGCAGGGTGGTGTGTTGAAATGGCAAGCGACAGGGAGGTCTGGGTCATGCTTGCGGACAGACCAAAGGTGTTCCGCAAAGCAGTCACCCAGTCTATGTTTGGTCTCTCCAATGTAGAGGAAACCGCATTGGGAGCAGCAAATGCAGTAGACTAAATTGAGGGAAGTGCAAGTGCTGCTTCACTTGAAAGGAGTGTTTGGGCCCTTGGACAGTGAGGAGAGGGGAAGTAAAGGGATAGGTGTTGCACCTTCTGTGGTTGCATGGGAAGGTGCTGTGGGAGGGGTTTGAGGTGTTGGGGGTGATGGAGGATTGGACCAGGGTGTCCCGGAGGGAATGATCCCTGCAGAATGCCGCTAGGGGAGTGAAGGGAAGATGTGTTTGGTGGTGTCATCATGCTGGAGTTGGCGGAAATGGTGGAGGATGATCCTTTGAATGCGGAGGCTGGTGGGGTGAAAAGTGAGGACAAGGGGGGACCCTATCATGGTTCTGGTAGGGAGAGGAAGGTGTGAGGGCGGATGCACGGGAGATGGGCATGCACACCAAGGTCCCTCTGACCCTCTGTACTTCCTAGCGTCCGACCATTTATTGTGTATTCCCTTGCAGTGTTCGTCCTTCCAAAATACAAAACCTCACACGTCTCAGGATTAAATTCCATTTGCCACTGCTCTGCCCGTCTTGCCAGCCCATCTATATCATCCTGTAATCTAAGGCTTTCCTCCTCACTACTTACGACACCACCAATTTTCGTGTTATCTGTGAACTTACTGATCATACCTCCTACATTCATGTCTAAATCATTAATGTACACTACAAACAGCAAGGGTGTTGGCACTGATCCCTGCGGTACACCACTCGTCACAGGCTTCCAATTGCAAAAACAACCTTCAACCATAACCCTCTGCCTCCTGCCACTAAGCCAATTTTGGATCCAATTTGCCAAATTGCCCTGGATCCCATGGGTGCTTACCTTCTTGACCATTCTCCCATGTGGTACCTTGTCAAAAGCCTTACTGAAGTCCATGTAGACTATATCAACTACACAACCCTCATCTGCACAACTAGTCACCTCGAAAAATTCAATCAAATTTGTTAGATATGATCTCCCCTTGACAAAGCCACGCTGAATATCCCTGATTAATCCCTGCCTCTCCAAGTGGAGAATAATCCTGTCCTTTTCCAATAATTTCCCAACTACTGATGTTAGACTCACTGGCCTGTAATTACCTGGTTTATCCTTACTACACTTCTTGAATAATGGTACCACATTCGCTGTTCTCCAGTCCGCTGGCACCTGTCCTGTGGCCAGAGAAGATTTGAAAATTAGTGTCATATAGCAGCCTGGGATACATCGTATCTGGGCCTGGGGATTTAGCCACTTTTAAGCCCATTAAAACCTCTAATACCTCCTCCCTTTCAATGCTAATTTGTTCAAGTACATCACAGACCCCTCCCTGATTTCTACACCTACATCGTCCTTCTCCATAGTGAACACTCAGAGGTCTACAGCACAGAAAAAGACCCTTCAGCCCGTCGAGTCTGCACCGGTCAAACAAGTACCTAACTATTATAATCCCATTTTCCAGCACTAGGCCCATAGCCTTGTATGCCATGGCATCGCAAGTGCACATCCAAATACTTCTTAAATGTTATGAGGGTTTCTGCCTCTACCACCCTTTCAGGCAGTGAGTTCCAGATTCCCACCATCCTCTGGGTGAAAAAATTCTTCCTCATCCCCTCTAAACCTCCTGCCACTTACCTTAAATCTATGCCCCCTGGTTATTGATCCCTCCACCAAGGGGAAAAGTTCCTTCCTGTCTACCCTATCTATGCCCCTCATAATTTTATACTCCTTAATCATGTCCCCCCTCAATCTCCTCTGCTCCAGGGAAAATAACCCCAGTCTATCCAATCTCTCCTCATAACTAAAACTCTCCAGCCCAGGCAACATCCTGGTAAATCTCCTCTGCACTCTCTCTAGTGCAATCATATCCTTCCTATGATGCAGATTCCAGAACTGCACGCAATACTCTAGCTGTGGCCTAACCAGCGTTTTATACGGTTCCAGCATAACCTCCCTGCTCTTATATTCTATGCCTCGGCTAATAAAGGCAAGTATCCCATATACTTTCTTAACTACCTTATCTACCTGTCCCTCTACCTTAAGGGACCGGTGGGCATGTACACCAGGTCCCCCTGATCCTTGGTTCTTCCCAGGGTCCTACCATTCATCGTGTATTCTTGTGCCTTGTTTGTCCTGCCCAAATGCATCACTTCACACTTATCCGGATTAAATTCCATTTGCCCCTGATCAGCCCATCTGACCAGCCCGTCTATATCCTCCTGTAATCTAAGGCTATCCTCCTCACTATTTACCACCCCACCAATTTTTGTGTCATCTGCGCACTTACTGATCAGCCATCCTACATTCAAGTCTAAATCGTTTATATATACCACAAACAGCAAGGGACCCAACACCAATTCCTGTGGAACCCCTCTGGACACAGGCATCCAGTCACAAAAACATCACCCTCTGCCTCCTGCCACTCAGCCAATTCTGGATCCAATTTGCCAAATTGCCTTGGATCCCATGGGCTCTTACCTTGTTATCAGTCTCCCATAAGGGACCTTATCAACAGCCTTGCTGAAATCCAAGTAGACTACGTCAAATGCATTGCCCTCATCTACACACCTGGTCACCTCTTTGAAAAATGCAATCAAATTGGTCAGACAAGACCTCCCCTTTACAAAACCATGCTGACTGTCCTTAATTAATCCCTGCTTCTCTAAGTGTAGATTAATTCTGTCCCTCAGAATTACTTCCAATAGTTTCCCCACTGCTGAGGTTAGACTGACTGGCCTGTAGTTCTCTGGTTTATCCCTTCCTCCCTTCTTGAATAACGGTACCACATTGGCTGTCCTCCAGTCCTCTGGCACCTCTCCTGTGGCCAGAGAGGTATTGAAAATTATTGCTAGCACCCGTGCTATCTCCTCCCTTGCCTCACGCAACAGCTTGGGATACATTTCAACCGGGCCTGGAGACTTATCTACTTTTAAGCCTGCCAGACCACTTGGAACCTCTGCCCTTTCTATGCTAATTTCTTTAATTAAATCACAGTCCTTCTGCCTGATTTCCATATCCATGTCGTCCCTCTCACTTGTGAACACCGACACAAAGTATTCATTTAGATCCCTACGTACGTCTTCCGGCTCCACACACAAATTACCACTATGGTCCTTAATGAGCCCTACTCTTTCCTTAGTTATCCTCTTACTCTTAGTGTACTTGTAAAATACCTTTGGATTTTCCTTTATTTTACCTGCCAATGATTTTTCATGCCCCCTTTTTGCTCTCCTAATTTCCTTTTTAAGTTCCTCCCGACACATTCTATACTCCTCTAAGGCTCCACTGTTCTGAGCCCTCAGTATCTGCCATAGGCCTCCCTTTTTCTCTTTATCCAATCCTGTATATCCCTCGACATCCAGGATTCCCTGGATTTGTTGGTCCCACCCTTTCTCTTTACTGGAATATGTTGGCCCTGTGCTCTCCCTATTTCCTTCTTGAATGAGTCCCACTGCTCTGATGCAGATTTACCTATAAGTAGCTGCTCACAGTTCTCTCTGGCCAAATCATATCTGATCTTAAGATCGGCCTTCCCCCAATTTTGAACTCTGATTTCTGGCCCATCCTTGTCCTTTGCCATATCAACCTTGAATCTAACGGAGTTATGATCAATATCTGCAAAACACTCCCCTACTCTACCACTTGCCTGGCTTCATTCCCTAAAATTAAGTCCAGGACTGCTCACTGTCTTGTAGGACCTTCTATGTACTGGCTTAAAAAGCTCTCCTGGGTCCATTTCAAGAATTCCGCTCCCTCTAAACCTATCTCACTATGGACTAACCCAGTTAATGTTGGGGAAGTTGAAATCCCCCACTATTACTACCCTATTATTTTTACACTTCTCTGAAATATCTGTTCTTCTATCTCTCTGACTATTTGGGGAGCTATAGTACACTCCCAGCAATGTGATTGCTCCTTTTTTGTTTTTCAGTTCTACCCATATGGCTTCATTTGAGAAGCCTTCTAAGATGTCATCCCTCCTTACTGCTGTAATTGATTCCTTGATCAATATTGCAATACCCCCTCCTCTTTTACCTCCTTCCCTGTCTTGCCTGAAGACCCCATATCCTAGAAAATTGAGCTGCCAATCCTGCCCCTCTCTCTCAGCCATGTCTCTGTGACGGCAATGACATCATACTTCCATGTGTTAATTTGTGCCCTTAACTCATCTGCCTTATTTGTCAGACTCCTTGCATTAAAATAAATACCATCCAACCTTGCCAAACACTCTTGTACTTAACTGGCCTATAATTTCTATGCCTTCTAGACTCACTTGCTCTCTCTTCTAATTTTGGCTGTGCATCTCTCCCTACTGAACCTCCTCTCAGGATCCCTTCCCCCGGCCAAGTTAGTTTAAACCCTCCCCAACAGCACTAGCAAAGCTCCCTGCAAGAATGTTGGTCCTATTCCGGTTCAGATGCAACCCGTCCGCCTTGTACAGGTCCCACCGCCCCCAGAAACGGTTACAATGTCCCATAAATCTAAAGCCCTCCCTCCTGCACCATCTCTCCAGCCACACATTCATCTGAACTAACCTCCTATTTCTATGCTCACTAGCGTGTGGCACCGTAAGTAATCCAGAGATTACTACCTTTGAGGTCCTGTTTTTAAATCTGTTTCCTAGCTCCCTAAATTCTGCTTGCAGGACCTCATCCCTCTTTTTACCTATGTCATTGGTACCAATATGTACCACAATCTCTGTCTGTTTGCCCTCCCCCTTTAGAATGCCCTGCAGCCATTCAGTGACATCCTTGACCCTGGCACCAGGGAGGCAACATACCATCCTGGAGTCACGTCTACGGCCGCAGAAACACCTGTCTGTTCCCCTTACTACCGAGTCTCCTACCACTATTTCTCTTCCCCT
Source organism: Cetorhinus maximus (assembly GCF_964194155.1). Taxonomy (NCBI): domain Eukaryota; kingdom Metazoa; phylum Chordata; class Chondrichthyes; order Lamniformes; family Cetorhinidae; genus Cetorhinus; species Cetorhinus maximus. The sequence goes on from NC_135887.1 coordinate 97,009,546, forward strand.
CTTTTTCCTCCCCCCCCCCACTGTGCAGCTGAGCCACTCACAGTGCCATGAGCGTGGCTGCACTCCCCAGAGGAACCGTCACTCTCACCGTTTTCCAACACAGAAAAACAGTTCTCGAGCAAGATGCACCCTAGGGATTTCCTGACTACCTGCCTGATACCTTCCTTCTGACTTATGGTCACCCATTCCCTCTCTGCACTTCCGTAAGCTGCGGGGTGACCACATCTAAAAACGTGCCATCCACGAAACTCTCAACCTCGTGGATGCACCTCAGTGCCTCCAGCTGCCACTTAAGCTCTGAAACTCGGAGCTCAAGTAGCTGCAGCTGGTGGGACTTCCTGCACACATGGTCAGTCAGAGCGCAAGGAGCATGTAGGACTTCCCACATGTTGCAGGCGGTACATAACTTGGGACTGAGCTGTCCTGCCCTGTCTCTAATTGAAAAAAACCCTTACTTTAAGTTAAGTTAAATTATTTATGTACTTTAAATAAAAACTAGAACCCTTACCTTTGCTTAGCTTAATCTATTTTAAACTGGAGAAAAAAAAACTGGAGAAAAACACTTACCCACTATTCACCAATCAGCTCTCACCTTTGTGCTGACCAAACTTTTTGAAGTGACTGCTTCACCATGATGCTGACTGCAGGACACTCTTCCCAGACTGCTTCACAGTGATGCTGACTGCAGAACACTCTTCCATCATTTAAAACCACACCTACGTCCTCCAGCTCCACGCATAGTTTGCCACTTTGGTCCCTAATGGGTCCTACTCTTTCCCTGGTTATCCTTTTGCCCTTAATATATTTATAAAATGCCTTGGGATTTTCCTTTATCTTGCCCACCAGTGTTTTTTCCTGCCCCCTCTTAAATGGGGAGAAACTTCAGAATACTTCAGTGCAGAGGGATCTGGGTGTCCTCATGCATGAATTGCTGAAAGCTGGTATGCAGGTACAGCAGGTAATAAGGAAGGCACATGGAATTTTGGAATTTATTGCTAAAGGAATAGAATATAAAAATAGGGAAGTGTTGTTGCAACTGTACAAGGCATTGGTGAAACCGCACCTGAAGTACTGTGCACAGTTTTGGTCCCCTTACTTGAGGAAGGATGCAGTTGCATTGGAGGCAGTTCAGAGGAGGTTCACTAGATTGATTCCAGAGATGCGGGGCTTGTCTTATGAGGAGAGATTGAGCAGTTTAGGCCTATACTCGCGAGAGTTTAGAAGGATGAGAGGAGATATAATTGAGGTATATAAGATGCTAAAGGGGATAGACAAAGTAGACGTGGAATAGATGTTTCCCCTTGTGGGGCATTCTAGAATGAGAGGCCATAGTTTTAGGCTAAGGGGTGGTCGATTTAAATCAGAGATGAGGAGGAATTACTTTTCTCAAAGGGTCGTGAATTTGTGGAATTCATTACCTCAGAGTGCAGTGGATGCCGGGACGCTGAATAAATTTAAGGAGGAGATAGACAGATTTTTAATTAGTAACGGGTTGAAAGGTTATGGAGAGTGGGCAGGAAATTGGAGTTGAGGCCGCAACGAGATCAGCCATGATCGTATTGAATGGTGGGGCAGGCTCGAGGGGCTGAATTGCCTACTCCTGCTCATGGTTCTTATGTTCTTATGTTCTCTTCCCTCTCCTAATTACTTTTTTTAAGTACCCCCCTACACTTTCTATACCCCTCCAAGGCTTCCGCTGTTTTCAACCCTCTGTAACTGCCATAAGCCTCCTTTTTTTCCCTTATCCAATCCTTTATATCCCTTGATATCCAGGGTTCCCTGGACTTGTTGGTCCTACCCATCACCTTTACGGGAACATGTTGGCCCTGAATTTTCACTATTTCCTTTTTGAATAACTCCCACTTGTCTGATGTGGACTTTCCTACAAGTAGCTGCTCCCAGTCCACTTTGGCCAGATCCTGTCTTATCATATTGAAGTTGGCTTTCCCACAATTCAGGACTTTTATTTCCAGTCCATCTTTGTCCTTTTCCATAACTACCTTAAATCTTACAGAGTTATGGTCACTATCCCTGAAATGCTCCCCCACTGACACTTCTACCACTTGCCGGCTTCATTCCCTGAGATTAGGTCCAGTACCACCCCTTCTCTTGTAAGACTTCCTACATGCTGGCTCAAAAAGTTCTCCTGGATGCACTTTAAGAATTCCGCCCCAGTCTACAGTAGGATAATTAGGGTCCCACATTATAGCTGCTCAATAACTCTTGCACCTCTTTGTAATTTCCTTGCAAATCTATTGCTTTGTATGTTTCCCAGTAGTTGGGGCCTATAGAATACAGCCAGTAATGTAATGGTACCTCAATTGTTCCTCAGTTCTAACCAAATTGATTCTTTCCTTGACCCCTCCAGGACATCTCTCTCCATAGTGGAGATGTTCTCTTTAATCAATACTGCCAACCCTCCTCCTTTCTTTCATTTGCTAGCTTTCCTGAACACCTTGTATCCAAGAGTATTTAGTACCCAGTCCTGCCCTTTTTTGATCAAAGTCTCCCTTATCGCCACAACACCATATTTCCTTGTGTCTATCTGGATCAGCAGTTCACCCTCCTTATTTATCACACAACACATTCAAATACATGCACAGTAAACTTAATTTAGACTAACATTCCCTTTTAACCTGACCCCACCTAAAACCTTACTATTTATGACTCTGGTGCTATCTGTTTTTTCCAATTGTCTGTGTTCCTTGGTTTTCCTCTTTAGTATTACCTCCTGGTTCCACACTCCTAGAAAGTTAATTTAAACCCTCTCCAATAGCAATAGCAAATTACCTTGCAAGGACATTGGATTTCAGCTCTGTTCAGGTTGCAACCTGTTCGACTTGTACAGTTGCCATCTTACCCCAATGTCCCAGGAGTCTAAAGTCCTCCCTCCTATATCATCTCTCCAGCCACACATTCATCTTCTTTATTCTCCTATTTCCATACTTACTTGTGCATGGTACTGGAGTAATCTGGAAATTACTACCTTTGAGGTTTTGTTTGTAATTTTCTTTCCTGCTTCCCTAAACTCAACCTGGAGGATCTCATCCCTCTTTCTACCTATGTCATTGGTACCAAGATGATCCACAACTGCCAGCTGCGCACCTTCTCCTCCCCCCACCCCCCCCCAACCCAGAGTGCTCTGCAGCTGCTGAGTGACATCCAAGACCCTGGGACCAGGGAGGTAACATACCATGCTAGATTCATGCCTGCAACCGGAGAACCACCTGTCTATTCCCGTAATTACAAATCTCCTATCCCCATTGGAAAAGCAATCTCCCTGCTGTCCCGCAGTACACCTGAATCAGCTGTAGTGCTGGCTACACACACTATCATTCTCACCAGTTTCTTGAAGTGACTACTGGTTGGAGATTGAGATACACTCAAGACACTCCTGCACTACCTATCTGGTCCTTCTCGACTGCCTTACAGTCACTCATTCCCTCTTTGCCTGCATACTCTTAAGCTGTGGGGTGACATGCTATCCGCAAAATCCTCAGCCTCACGGATGCGCTGCAGTGCCACCAGCTGCTGCTCAATCTCCGAAATCCAAAGCTCAAGCACCCCCCAGCTGTTGACACTTCATGCACATGCACAATTCCAGGACACGAGAAGCATCCTGGAATTCCCACATGGAACAGAATGTGCACTCCAGGGGATCTAGCACCCTGCCATGCCTTTATTTATTAGACTATTACACGTATGTCCTAAATAAAGAATGGCTGACCAGCTGTTCACCAATCAAGTGCTTCTCTTGTGCCAACATTTTTTTTAATGGAGGTTAACTGAAATGTTTTATGTAACTTCTATTATTTGAAAACCATAGATTTACTGAATAATTCAAAACTCTTTAGTATTATTATCCCTTATTATGTAATTATGTATAGCTGTTTTGATAAATTTAGACTTGATTTAATTTTGTTGCATGCAGCCTAATTACTGGATCCCAAATTAGCCCTTTAAATTGTTTGTGTTTGACAGAGATATAACCATCAGACAAAGAATTTGACGCTGAATTAGCAAATAATACCAAAGTTTATTGAACATAAGCAAAATGAAACAACAATACACTTATCAATTAACCAAAGACTGATCAATTAGCTAAAGACTTACCAATCAACTTACTTCATGAACTAAAACGTAACAAATAAGGGAAAGCAAAAGTAAAGCATCCCTATCAACAGAACCCTGCAGATTTCACAACTTCATTTTCTACTCTAGATCAGATTAATTAATTGAACACTAATTGTAATTATAGGATAAATAATAAAATTCACTTTCATTTTAGACTAATCAATCAAGTCTAATGTTATACATAATTAATTTAGATTAAATTAAAAGCTTTCCGGAAAACTCACCCCAACTGACTTCTTGTCCTGTGGTGTCACTTAACGATTTATTTTCCTCCTGTTCAGTTCAGGCTCATTGCTTACAGCCTGATCAATTGGCTCCCAGCCTGCTACAACACACTCTTAAAGGCTCCTCTCTCCTGCTGTGTTTTGCTGATCTGCCACTATTTCCCGCGCAGTTTATAAACCCTCATCTCTGCTGCAGGTCTTGGTGGTTCCAGCGTTGTTTTAAAAGGCTTCTTTCTCCCACTGTTTTACTGGTCTGCCGCTGAGGACGTTGCACACATTATTTTTAAAGGTTCCTATCTCAAGCTGTGCTTTGCTGCTCTGTCTAGAACGCCCTGGATGATGAAAGAGATAGAGAGTGAGAGGAAGCAGAAAAGGGGGTGCATATAACTGTATATTTAAAAAGGCCGTTCTGATAAATTTGGACTTTATTCAATTTAGTTGCATGCAGCCTAATTACTGGATCCCGAATTACCCCTTTAAACTGTTTGTGTTTGACAGAGGTTTAACCATCAGACAAAGACTCAGACACTGAATTAGCAAATAATACCAAAGCATATTGAACTTAAGCAAAATGAAACAATACACTTATAAGTTAGCCAAAGACTATTCAATCAACAAAAGACTTATCAATCAACCATACTCAATGAACTAAAACTTATCAACTAACAAGTGGAAACAAATGTAAAGCATACTTATCAACAAAACTCCACAGACTTCACAACTTTAAATGGATGGCCAATCCTGAAGAAGTGGAAAACAACCTCAACCCTTCGTACTGATAGGTGTTCACATCTGCCTCCAAAGAGCACTGCATCTTCCTAAGATCCAATGTAACGAACGCCAATACTTACCTTAAGTTTAAACTGAAGTAGCAGTTCAGGAACTACAGTTCCCAGCGGACCTTGGACTTCAGTACATGCGCTAGCCAGGAAATGGCCGCACATGCACAGTTTGTTGATTTCACATTCTTTAGGCCGGGAAACAATCCTGCGCACATGCGGAGGAGAAAAGGAAGCAAAGAAGTGAAACGGCACAAAACAGCAGATCAGGTGACCTGAACCGGAGTGCCATTAGAGAGGAGGTGTCTCAGGGAGCAGGACACGGGGAGGGGGACAGGGAGAAGGTCCCAAACCAAGAAGATCCCAAACCAGGGAGTGGGACAGAAAGAGGTCCAGGAGAAAGTCCCAGACAGGGACAAAGGCAGGGATCAGAGATAGATACCATTGAGTCAGGATAAACGGCAGGAGCAGAGGAAAAGGCTCCAAGTTAAAGAAGCTGCGGGGAGCAGAATCTTTGAAGCGAAACAGGCTTGAGAGAAGCCCTGAAGCCTTTTGGAGCAGTGGTGTTCTGCTTGGCATGGTTAAGGATCTGAAATTGTGCTTGGAAGGTGAAACTTGAGTGTACTTGGAGATCCAAGGGAAAGGAATCACGAAAGGTGAGATTGGAACCTTGGAGGTGGACCCTTGTTGAAGCTGTCGAATGGGAGCGACATTTGGAGAGAATTCCAGAGTGATTTCTTCAGTTGTGGAGATTGGAAGCCCTTGTGAGAAAGACAGAGTTTCAGTGAGACCAGTTAGCTCACAGTGTGACAAGCACCTGTGTGGGGTGTTGAGAAATGCATAGAATCTGCTTTGGTTGCACCTGTCATTTACTTTGGAGTGTGGTGTGTCTGGCCACAGTTTACCAGTTGGTTCACATGTACTGCATACTTACCCTTATCATTAAAGTATAAGATATGGTAATTTGTTTTATTTTTCTTAATTTTTATGTGTCTGTAAAGGTATAGCTGAGTTGAAAGAATAGTGAATATTTGAATCATTTTCTTGTGTTCGTATTGAGATCTTTCCAACCTTTTTGTCTGGTGTAATATAGTTAATTTTTCTTGTTTAATAAATGTTTTATATTTTGTGTTATAAGTTCATCAGTAGACTCCTGTGAATTTTCTCATTAACTTTCCACCACGGTTTCAAAAAAAAGTTAGGATCTATCAAGTCAGATTCCTGTCTAGAATCTTACTTGTCCAGTAATAACATCAGCTGGGATCGTAACACCAAGGTGACAGGAATTTGCCTCTGTCCCTGGCCCACTACCACTATCATGATATCTGCACTGTCAGGAATCCCACCTTTGTCCCCAACAAACTAGACCAGCATCCCTTCACTTGGTGTAGGCAACAAGAGGGTTCCCGTAACCCCTTTTTATACCTAAAAAGATGTGCCACCCCACCCTAGGCCATGTTGTTAGAAATAGCTAACTGGTCAATAATGTTGTACAGGTTAATTTCAGTGGTTCTGCCTAATGAGCACATTGCCTTAAACTTAAAGTTGCTTCAGGATGAACTCTTTATCTTAATGCCTTTACAAGCATCCCATTCATTAGACCAAGACTGAGTCATCCAAGGCCAGTGTGTTCTTGATAGACCAATGCTGGATAGTGTAGATTTCTTTCTCACAGTTTGTGCTATAGCACGTTTAAGTTTCAAAATTAAAATCCTAACATAGGAATATTATTAGAAAATACAGAAATAATATGATCCGTCTCTTATTATCTATTTGGTTAATTACTGATCCTTCAATTACAAGGTCATTGAGGTGCTTCCTTCTTATACAAGTATCTGTTGCCAGTTGGTGACCACTTCATAGTACTTTATTAGGTTAGCTTGTAGTAAAAGGCTAGCAACATCAACATGGCTTCCTTTCTGCCCATGTTTTTGTAAATTATCTATTATGATAGAAAGGTCAAGTTAAGCAAGAACACTAAATCCTACTAAAATGAAATCTAAAATCTAGGCCAGCTTACGGTGACAGATGTCAGGTGGATAATACTATTGATAACCAAGCTGAATAGAGAAGGTTCAATGGGCAAGTGATAAAACAAATAAAGGGAACAAAAAAGTGTTTGAGAACAGACTGGCAGCTAACATAACAGAGGATCCAAAAGTCTTCTATAGGCATATAAAGAGTAAAAGGGTGGTAAAAAGGGCCAGTTATGGATCTAAAAGGGGATTTGAGCTTGGAGGCAAGGGCCATGGCTGGGGTATTAAATTAGTACTTTGTATCCTTTACCAGGGAAGATGCTGCCAAAGTCACCGTGAAAGAGGAGGTAGTTGAGACGACGCATGGGCTAAAAATTGATAAACAGGATGTATTAGAAAGGCTGGCTGTACTTAAAGCTGACACATTACCAGGACCGGATGAAACATAGCTAAGGATACTGAGGGAAGTAAAGGTAGAATTTGCCGGGAGATTGGCCATAATATACCAATTGTCCTTAGGTACAGGGTGTTACCAGAGGAGTGGAGAATTGTAAGTGTTACACCCTTGTTCAAAAAAGGTCTAAGGATAAACCCAACAACTACGGGCCAATCAGTTTAGTCTCAATGAGGGAAAAGTTTGGGAACGATAATTTGAGAATAAAGTTAATAGCTACTCAGACAAATGCGGATTAATTAAGGAAAACCCGTACAGATTTGTTAAGAGCACATTTAACTAACTTGGTTAAGCTTTTTGATGAGGTAATAGAGAGGGTTAATGAGGATAATGCAGTTGATGTGGTGTGCATGGACTTCCAAAAGACATTTGATAAAATGCCGTATTTTTGCTTGTCAGCAAAATTAGAATCCATAGAATAAAAGGGACAGGAGCAGCATGGATATGAAATTGGCTGAGTGACAGGAAGCAGAGGGTAGTTGTGAATGGTTGCTTTTTGGACTGGAGGAAGGTGTATAGTGGAGTTCCCCAGGGCTCAGTGTTAGGAACCTAGCTTTTCTTGATAGATATTAATGACCTTGAGTTGGATGTACAGGGCACAATTTCAAAATTTGGGGATAACACAAAACTTGGAAGTTTTGTGAATCATGAAGAGGATAGTGAGAAAATCCTAGAAGACATAGACAGAATGGTGGAATAGGCAGACAAGGGGCAGAGGAAATTTAATTCAGAGAGGTGTGGTGACTCATACTGGTAGGAAGAATGAGGAGAGAATATAAAATAAAAGGTACAATTTTAAAGAGGAAGTGGAGGGAGCTGGGGTATATGTGCATAAACCTTTGAAGGTGGCAGGGTAGGTTGAGAAAGCAGCTAAAGCATAAGGGATCCTGGGCTTCAAAAATAAGGACATAGAATACAAAAGCAAAAATCTTGTGATAAACCTGCATAAAACACTAGTTTGACCTCAGCTAGAGTATTGCGTCCAGTTCTGGACAACACACTTCAGGAAGGAAGTGAAGGCATTAGAGAGGGTGCAGAAAAAAAAATCACAAGCATGGCTCTAGGGATGATGAACTTCAATTAGGCAGAGAGATTTGAGAAGCTGGGGGTGTTCTCTTTGGAGCAGAGAAGACTAACAGGAAATTTGATTGAGGTGTTCGAAATCATGAGGGGTCCAAATAGATGTGTAGGAACTGATCCCATTGGCGGAAGGATTGTGAACCAGAAGACATTGATTTAGGGTGATTGACTAAGGAAGCAACGTCAACATGAGGAAAAACATTTTTTACGCAACAAGTGGTTAAGATCTGAAATGCACTGCCTGAGAGTGTAACGGAGGCAGATTCAATCATGGCTTTCAAACAGGGATTGAATATTTATTTGAAGAGAAAAAAATTGCAGGCCTACAGGGAAAAGTCACGGAATTGGAGCAAGGTGAGTTGCTCTTGCAGACAGCCTCCACAGACGTGATGGGCCAAATGGCCTCCTGTGTTGTAACCGTTCTATGATTCTATGAAGTTAAATTGATGGCCTCTGATTACTGACCCAACTGCCACCTGAAAAAAGTTTCCCTTTATTTATTCTGTCAAAACTTTTCATGATTTTGAACACCTCTAAACCTTTGCTGCTGTATGGAGACAACCCTAGCTTCTCCAGTATCTCCACATAACTGAAGTCCTTCACCAGAGTTAAGAGGTGCTGTGATACAGCAAAGATTAAGGACCCTGACAACATCACAACTGTTGTTCTGAAGATTTGTGCTCCAGAAATAGTCACACCCCTAGCCAAGTTGTACCAGTACAGCTACAATAGTGTCATTTACCCAACAATGTGTAAAATGACCAAAGAATGTCCTCTCCACAAATAGCAGAACATGTATAATCCTGCCAATTACCACACCATCAGTCTACTTTCAATCATCAGCAACATGATGAAAGGTGTCATCGATGATGTTATCAAGCAGCATTCCCTCAGCAATAACCTGCTCATCATTGCTCTGTTTATGTACCTCCAGGGCCACTTATTTCCAGACCCCATTACAGCCTTGGCTCAAACATGGATGAAAGTGCTGAATTCCAGGGGTGAGTTGAGAGTGACTGCCCTTGACATCAAGGAAGCTTTTGACTGAGTGTGGCATTAAGCCAGAATTCAAGTCAATGGGCCCCTCCATCATTTGGAGTCATACCTAGCACAAAGGAAGATGGTTGTGGTTTTTGGAGGTCAATCATTTCAGCCCCCAGACAACACTGCAGGAGTTCCTCAGGGTAGTGTCCTGGGCCCAGCCATTTGTAGCTGCTTCATCAATTACCTTCCCTCCAACATAAGTTCAGAGGTATAGATGTTCATTGATGATTGCACAGTGTTCAGTATCATTTGCAACTCAGACACTAAAGTAGTTGATACCCACATGCAGCAAGATCTAGACAATATTTAGGCTTGGATTGATAACTGGAAAGTAACATTCAATCTACACAAGTGCCAGGCAATTACCATCTCCAACAAGAGACAATCTAACTATGCCACTTTGACATTCAATGGCATTATCAGCTCTGAGTCCCCCACCATGCTGGGGCTTACCATTGACCAGAAATTTAATTGGATTTTCCATATAAATACTGTGGCTATTGTGGCTGAGAATTCTGCAGTGAATAATTCATCTCCCAACTCCCCAAAACCTGTTCACCATCTACAAGGCATAGGTCAGGAGTGTGATGGAATATTCTCCACTTACCTGGATGAGAACAGGTCCAACAACCCAAGAAGTTCAACACCATCCAGAAAAAAGCAGACCACTTGATCAGCACCCTAACCTATGCCTTAAACATTCACTCTGTCCACCACTGGCGCACAGCAACAACAGTACGTACCATACAAGGTGTATGGCAGCACCTTCTAAACTCACCATCTCTACCACCTGGAAGAACAAAGGCAGCATATGTATGTAATGGTTTGGAGTTGGTGAATCTGAACGTTTTGAGTATGAGAAGCACATTGTATTCAAAAGTTGGTGTGAGGGATTTTAAAGTGGCGAGAATGCAAAAATGGCTGTATCCACGGGTAAGACTTTTTTGGAAGTAGAAGATATAACTCTGAATGGCTTACAAAAAGTATCTAAGGGTAAGTTAACATATTTGGTGGATAAGTTTCAGTTGAGGTTACCTGTACGGACAAAGACAACAGATATAGTTGAAGTGATAGCACAGCATTTGAAGTTCAAAGTGATACCTGACGCTATTGATTCACAGCTGGAGGTAGTGACTCTTAAGTTACAAATGGAGAAGCTTGAATTGAACAAATAATGGAAATGAAACAACTTGAACTCGAGGCAGCAGAAAAAGAAAGGGTAGAGAAAGAGAGAAAAAAAAAGTGTATTTCAAAGAGAAACAGAAATGCAAAAACTCGACCTCCAGAGGGAAAAGTTAGCAATAAAGGAGAGAGAGAAGGAAAGAGAAAGAGAATACCAGCTTAAAAAGCTTGACTTTAAAAAAGAGACCTCAGATGCTGAGGAAGGCTCTGATGATGAAAAAAACCTTCAGCCTAAAACCCAGTGGGGAGATGTTTAAATTTGTGCAAGCTCTTCTGAAGTTTGAAGAAAGATTTATAGGCATTCTTTATTTCATTTGAGAAGATAGCTAAACAGATTAAATGGCCACAAGAAATCTGGACATTGGGTATTTGTTTGCAATTTACCCAAAGGAGTTCTGAGGAGTAGGCTGCAGAAATGTTTAAAGTTTTTGTATATGATGGGGAAGTCTTTCCACATGTACAGGGTGGATCAGGTAAAGATTTTAAGATTTTAAGAGACACATGGGCTAGTCAATCCTTAATGTTATGGGATAGTGATATTTGTTGTTCAGAGGGAGTTTTTCAGGAACAGGTGATAATAAGTGGAGTTCATGGAGATGCTAAACTTATTCCATTGTGGAGGGTAAATATAAAGAGTAAGTGGAAAACAGGTGAGGTAATTGTTGGAGTAGTGGAAAAATTGCCCAATGTAGGGGTTCAATTTATTTTAGGTAATGATATAGCTGGGTCACAGATGTGGGTGATGCCTATGATATTTGATCACCCTGTAGTGGTGCATTCAACAGCAGTGTTACGGAAAGAGCATCCCAGATTGTGTTGTAAAGAGATCGCAAGCTCAAAGATTGAAACAGGAAGAAGAGGAAATGAAAAGGCAGAGAAAAGGTGTTGAAGTTCATATAGCTGATACTACCTTTGATAAGATTGCTCAGGAAGAGAGAATGGAAGAGAATAAAGCTGAAATGTTTGGCTCAAGGCAGTTGGTAGAGCTAGAACAAAAGGATCCATGAATAAAGCAGTTATATCAGACAGCTTACTCAGAAACAGAGACAGAATGTGTTCCAGAATGTTATTATCTTAAGGGTAATGTGTTAAAGAGAAAGTGGTGACCATATCACGTTTCAGTAGATGAAAAATGGATGGAAGTGCATCAGATTGTTATAACATCTGGATATAGAAATGAGATACTAAGCATAGCTCATGAAATTCCAATAGGGGGACATTTAGGAATTAGAAAGTCACAGTCAAAAATACAAAAACATTTTGATTGGCCTGGTTTACATCGAGATGTAGTCAAATTCTGTAGAACATGTCACTCATGTCAGGTGATAGGGAAACCACAAGCAGTGATTAAGCTGGCACCTTTAATTCCAATTCAAGCATTTTAGGAACCTTTTACTAGGGCCATGATTGATTGTGTAGGTCCCCTCCCTAAGACTAAAAGTGGAAATAAATACTTGCTGTATTCAATGTTTCCTTAAGCGATACCTTTGAGAAATATTACGGCAAAGAGAACTGTGAAAGAATTGACTAAATTTTTACAAGGTCTGGCTTGTCAAAAGAAATACAATCAGGCCAGGGTTCAAATTTCATGTCACAGCTGTTTAAGGAAATAATGAACAGTTTTGGGATAAAATAGTTTAAGTCAACAGCTTACCATCCTGAATCACAAGAGGCTTTGGAAAGATGGCATCAAACTTTAAAAACCATGATGAGGGCTTATATTCAAGACTATCCACAGGATTGGGATGGGGGAATTCCATTCTTGTTATTTGCCATTAGGGATGCTCCTAAAGCATCAACTGGATTCAGTCTTTTTGAATTAGTCTATGGTCATTAGGTGAGGAGACCAATAACATTGATTCATGAGAAACTGGTGGGTCAAAATTTGGAAACTACTCCCCTGGATTATGTATCAAACTTCAGAGAAAGATTGAACAGAGCATGTGAGTTAGCTAGGGAACACTTAAAGATATCACAGCAAGTGATGAAAGTGAAGGCAGATAGGAGAGCCACAGGTCATAGTCTTGTTGTTGGGGAAAAAGTTACCAGTACTGGGTGAATCATTAAAGGTAAGGTTTAGCGGGCCTTACAGGATTGAAAAGAAATGGAGTGAAGTGAATTATTTAATAAATACTCCAGATAGAAGAAAGAAGCAGAGGGTGTGTCATGTAAATATACTAAAAAATACTTTGAAAGGGAAGAGGACCAAAATGAGATATTAATGGTGGTAGATAAGGAGAAAAAGGTAGAAATGAAGGATTCTAAAATTGAGTTTTCCTCTAATCAAATTAGATAATGAGGGGGTTCTTAAAAATGTAAATGTAATCTTGAGTTACCTTCCAGACAAGTGTCAAAGTAATTTTGAGAAGCCATTGCAGTGCCACAAAGCTATTTATAGGAATAAGCTGGGGAGGACAAATTTAGCTGCACATGATGTAAGTGTAGGGGATTCATCTTCAATAAGGCAACATCCTTGTAGATTAAATCCAGCAAAGTTATCACAAGTACTGAAAAAAATTGAATTCAAGCTTCAAAATGACATCATTGGGCAGAATCTTCTGGTTGGCGGAGCCCACACGCCAGCACTTAAAATGTCGTGTGAGCTTCCCGACGTCAGCACGTGGCATCGTGATATTTCGGTCAGCAGGCACACTATGCAGTGGGATGCGCACCCGCCATTAATTAAAGGCCTCGTTAAGGCCCTTAACTTGCCAATCATTGACAATTTTAAGGGGCCTGTGCGAACTTCAGCTCGGCGCACGGGCCCAATGGGCAGGTGGGTAGGTGATTTTTTTTACAAACCTCATCCAGTGGCGGGATGAGGTTTGATATTGGTTTTAAAAACATTTATTTTAATAATGTTTATTTCATTAACATGTCCCATCTCGTGCGACATTTTCACATGAGGGGGACATGTTAATGAATTTTTTATTGCTCTATTTTTTATATTTGCCAGCCTTTCAGCGATCTCCCTGAGGCAGCACTTTGCCTCAGGGAGATGTGTGCTCTTTCGCGCGCATGCGTGAAAGAGCGAACTCTGACAGTTGGGGAATCCCTCCCCTCCCACATAGGAGGTGCATAGCGCTTCCCGTCGGGAGGCCCGCTAGGCGGGCCTTAATTGGCCCGCCCACTTAAAATGGCAGCAGGGCCCATTTCGGCGGTAGCAATTGGCTGCCCACCCACTGCCGAGCCGGTGTGGCCCGCCCACCCATCAAGGGAAAAATTCTGCCCATTGAGTCTAGTTTTAGTTACTGGAGTTCGCCTATTGTGGTGGTACCGAGATGGAACACAAAGACTGTGTTTGGATTATCGAAAGGTGAATGCAGTGACAAAAGTGGATTCATATCCTATACCACAGTTTGAAGATTGAGAAAGCGGGACAATCAAATTTTATCACAAAGATTGACTTTCTGAGAGGATATTGGCAAGTACTGTTATCGGAGAGAGCAAAGGAGATATCGGCTTTTGTAATGCCAAGTGGATTATATCAGTTTAAAGTCATGCCATTTGGTATGAAAAATGCGACATTTCAAAGACTGACAAAGTAATTGCAGGACTGAGCAGTGGTGCTGTTTATATCGACGACTTGATAGTTTTCAGTCAAATGCGGGAGGAGCATTTACAACATCTGTAAAAATGATTTAATCGACTACAAATAGCTAATTTAGGGATGAACTTGGCTGTAAGTGAACTTGCAAAAGCGCAAGTTACATATCTATGCTATACCATTGGGCATGGTAAGGTGGCTCTGAGAGATGTGAAAGTCAAAGCCAATGTGGATTTCTCCATGCCTACAATAATGAGAAGTTTTGAGACTTCTGGGCATGAATGGGTTTTACAGGAAATTTGTACCAAATGTGTGGTTGCTCCATTGACTGAACTATTAAAAAAGAACAAGAAGTTTCAATCGACACAGGAGAGTCAGGAGGCCTGTGATAGTTTAAAAACTGTATTGGCTACAACATCACTTTTGGCAGTACGCAATTATCTCAAACAATTTAAGTTGGCCATTGACACAAGTGATATAGGCATCGGTGCTGTACTGATGCAAGAAGATGAAACTGGAATTGAGAAACCGATAGGGTATTTTTCACAAAAGTTGAATGTACAGCAGAGAAAATATTCAGCAATTGAAAAGGCGTCTCTGGGTCTGGTGTTAACATTGCAGCATTTCAAGGTTTATATTGCAAACCATTCATCAGAAACAATTGTTTATATAGACCACAAACCGTTAAAATTCTTGGGCAAATTTTCAGACCAAAGTGCAAGGCTGTTCAGATGGAGTTTATTACTGCAACCATTTAATTTACAGATTATACATGTGGCTGGATGAGAAAATCTAATTGCAGACGCACTGTCGAGAGTCTAAAGCTCAAAGAAAAATTGGACATTTAACACCTGGACACTGGCCTGAAATTACCTTTGTTGATACCAAGGATTTGTTTATATATTGTTATGTCACTGCATCATCTGGTAATATAGTAGTATGGAGATACAGATAAGTGTAGTAAGATGGGTTAAGAAAATGAAGCCATCTTTTAAAATTATGATGGTTCATTTTTCCATAAGGATGGAAGTGTCATGAAAGTATAATAATTTTAATAATATTTTTTCTGGTTTATTGTGAAGTAGGTTTATGGGGGTAAGTATAGTTGGGTCTGTGTGTGATTTAATTACATTTTGTAGTCAAGTAGATTGCAAGCTTTAAATCATCAAAAGAAACTAAGTGCTTGACACGCTGATGAGTGAACATGGATGCTGCCTTAGCATGCAAGGTGTGAAGGGAACTTGCATTTTTAGATAAATGAAGGGATATTTGGATTTCAAAGAGATTTTAGTCTGTTTACAACTAGCCAGAAAAGCAAGGCTAAGGAATGTGTTTACTTTTCCCAAAGGTTACTGGCAATATTGGCACTATGAAAGTTTTTATGTTATGAGGAAGATACAGTTTCAAAGACATATGGAACAGTAGAATTTATAAATTAAAAAAGGGAAAAATATATATAAAGGAGAATGAAAGCTTATGTGTCAGAAGGTCATGTAAGATCTAACAGGAGTGTGTGAAATAGCCTTAATGAAGCCTCCAGCATTTGTGCATGAGTCTGCTGTCTAATAAATCAGGAGGTGGGGAAAAGCCATTTGAAATTCCACTGTCCAGGGTATTGTGTTAACTTGCTGGGTTTATTTTAAATCTAAAATCTATTTTTAGATTGTTGCCTTAAAGGGGGTGTAACAGGAATCAGGTTAATTAGGAATTTTAGGGGTTATTATAATAGTAATTGTAGTCTTATGTAGGTGCTTGAAATCTTTTATATTTTGTTAATAAATATGTTAATTTATTTTTTTTAATCTCTAAAGGTCTTGGTGGACTTGTTACTTCTGAATTCCGTGCTCATATCTCATAATAAATACAAATTGCAAAACTGTTATGATAGTGAGACCAAGTTTCCCTCATGGATTTGACCTGCCTGGCACAGATCATCTGCCACATCATAACATAGGTCATTTTTTTATTCTTTCAAAGGGTGTGGGGTTTGCTGGCTAGGCCACATTTATTGCCCATCTCTAATTGTCCTTGAGAAGGTGGTGGTGAGCTGCCTCCTTGAACCACTGCAGTCCATGTGGTGAAGGTACACCCATAGTGCTATTAGGAAGGGAGTTCTAGGATTTTGACCCAGGGACAGAGAAGCAACGGCAGTATAATTCCGAGTCAGAATGCTGTGTGGCTTGGAAGGAGACTTGCAGGTGGTGTTCCCATGAATTTGCTGCCTTTGTCATTCTAGGGGTCACAGGTTTGGAAGGTAATGTTGAAGGAGCCTTGGTGAGTTGCTGCACTGCATCATGTAGATGGTAAGCACTGCAGACACTGTGCACTGGTGGTGGAGGGTGTAAAAAGTGTAAAAAGGTGGTGGGTGGGGTGCCAATCAAGGAGGCTGCTTTGTCCTGGATAGTGTTGAGTTCTGAGTGTTGTTGCAGCTGCATTCATCTGGGCAAGTGGCGAGTGCTCAAGCACACTCCTGACTTGAGCCTAGTAGATGGTAGGCAGAATTTGGGGAGCCAGGAAGTGAGTTACTTGCCACAGAATTTTGAGCCTCTGACCTGCGCTTGTAACCACAGTATTTATATGTCTGGTTCAGTTTGGTTTCTGGTCAATGATAACCCCCAGGATGTTAATAGTGGGGGATTCAGTGATGGTAATGCTATTGAATGTCAAGTGGAGATAGTTAGATTCTCTCTTGTTGGAGATAGTCGTTGCCTGGCACTTCTGTGGTCCGAAAGTTACTTGCTGTTTCAAATATATGGACAGCAGTCTTCTTTACTGTGTGTCAGTGAGAGGTCTTTATTCAACTAATCTTAAGATGTATGCTCCAGAGGCAGAGTGGCTCATGGCAGAGTCACATTACTTTGGTAAACCAGTTAGTCAGTACAACATTGCATTTCCAAAACCCAAACACCCCCTTTTCATATTAAAAAAGATACAAACATCCCCTTTTTTCCCAGTGAACAGAAGAAACATTTGCATGCATGATCCTGTATGACTGTGAGTTGCCCAAGTTACCCATTATATATCCACTGTTCTCATGCATTGACAACTGTTTGGTCTACTATTCAGTTTCTGCACGTGCATTGCGCACATAGGGCACAATTTCACCCTTGTTGGCAGGGGCAGGTGAGGGTGGTCGGGAAACCGACTGTCACCAGCGATCAGGGTCAGAAAGCGATTTCACGCTGGTGGGCCAATTAAGGCCTGCCCAGTGTGAAATGTGAGCAGCAGTGCTCAGTGCTGTCTGTGCAGGCAGGGGGTGGGGGGGGAATGGCGGGGAGTGCAAGCGGGGCAAGCGTCAACTTTGCACATGCACATAAGTGAGTGCTTGAAAATCTCCGAGAGGTTTCCTAAAGCAAGTAAAAATAAAATTAAAAATTAAAAATTTAATTAATAAAGTCCCTGCTCATGTGACAGAGTCACATAGGGGACATGTTTTAGAACATTTTTAATTTTTAAATTATTTTTTCTTTAAGCTCTTCATCTCCCTGAGGCAGAGATTTCCTAAAACGTGCAAAGGCTGCTTGGCCTTTTCACCTGCCTACCAACCGTAATGGACGGGCAGCGAAAAATTCTATTTAATTGATCTTTTAATGGCCTTAACAGGCCTTTTAAATATCAGTGGGTGCACTGCTGACTCGGGCGGTGCGCGCCAAATGAAATATTGCACGACTGCGCATTGACATTGGGATGCTGGCCCGATGCCAATGTGCGTCATTTTACGCTCAAGCGGGTCAGGCATGCGCCCGCCCGCCGAACTAAAAATTTTGCCCATAGTCTTTAAACAACGCAGGCCTCTTAATGGAAAGCGTGTGCATTGACATTGCCTATTTGTTTGGGTTATGTTCCTTGTCCGCAGAATGTCGCTCCCTTGCCTTGGTGACTGTTGTTGTTCCATTGCTGTTGTTAGGGACTTGTAGATCTCTGGGATTGAGTTCTGTACTCAGTGCAGCTGGTGAGATCCCTTCTTCCTGCCTGCCCTATTGCTGTGAAGGAACAGCTTCGCTATTTAAGCGTACATGCCTACAGTTGCACCTGTACATCTGGTTGAGTTTTTTCAACTCCCACTTTGAGTTGCCAAATGTGAAATTGTGGGTCATTCTTACCTCCTGATGCCTTTGTGTTGCCCATGAAATTTGTTTGATCAGACCTCGCATAGCTTGGTTCAGTGAAGACTTCAGTTTATCGTGCGTTTTCAATGGTACAGACTCAGCTGGAATCTTGCCCTTCAACTCTTCCAGTTCAGCTCTGATGTGAACATTTTCCTGTATAACATTTACCTTTGGCTTGTGAATTTCATTGCACTGACATAGTCGGCAACCATCTTGTAGTTTACATGAACATTGCCTCCCTCTCTCTGGTGACTTCTGTCTCCTTCTCTCTGGAGTCTTCTGTTTCCTTCTCTCTGGAGTCTTTTTCTGCCCTTTCTCTGGGGTCTTTTTGTTGCCCTTTCTTTGTTGGCACGTTTAGGGTTACCAGCCCAAGCTTTAGACTTGCTCAAGCTGAGGTGAGTGGCCATTGCGTCCCATCTATGATCTGGAACTCAAGGTCTTCCTTCTTGCCATTGCACTGGGCTGTTATAATAATTCGTCCTCTCGGTATGAGCCTTGTGCCATCATATAGCCTCAATCTTATTTTTGAGGGCTTTATTTTTGAATCACTGCATTGAGCCACTTCACACAGATCTATGAAGGTCATTATGTTGCATGACGCACCTGTGTCTATCTGATACTGCTTGTTCACTTGATACTCACCTTTTATGGTTATCATTGTATCAGCCACAAACCATTTGTCTCCTACAGACTTGACTGAACCAACCTGTTGTATGATGTATAGTTCTTTATCAGACTCATCCTCTGAAATCTCACCAGTTGCCAACTGTATCAGCTTGTTTTTCTTTTTTCTGGCCAAGCATGTGTGCACAAAATGATTTTGCTTCTTGCAGTTAAGACATTGCTTTCTCCATGCTGGGCAATTCTTCTCCCGTGCATACTATCTTCTGCAGCATTTGCAGCCTGCCCTTTGTCTGTGAGTGCTTCTGGTCTGTCTCTCAGCATAATGTATCTCCTGATCTGCTCTGCCATAAATATGCTCTGGCTGATGTTTCCCAACTTCCTCATTTTGATACACATCTATCACTTTCTTTAGCGTCAGTTTCTCATCTTTCAGTAGACTTGCTCTCACTGAGGGGTCCCTCACGCTGAGGACCAATCTATCTTTAACTAGATCATCTTTTAGCTGTCCAAATTCATATGATTCTGCTAGCTGTGTAACCACCATCACGCATTGTTCAATGGTCTCATTTTCATTCTGAACTCTAGTGTTGAATACATATCGTTCATATGGAACATTCATTCTGGGTTCAAAATGTGCATTCAAAATGTGCTTTCAAAATCTCTGTCATCTTTTTTCTTTGCTCATCTGTTAGATTTAGAGTGGTATACACTTTGTAGCAGTCCTTCCCCAGCAGTGTTAACAACGTGGCTATTCTTATTGGTTCAGGCTTGTTCATTAAGCCTGTTGCTATCTCATAGCTTTGCCATTGTGAGTGGTAAACTGCCAGTTTTGCCATGCATCATTTTTCAATGCTACTGGAGATGGGATTGGAAAATTTACTGCAGCCATTGTTTACTCGCTGTTTTTTTACTTGCAGCCTCTCTGTCTGAGTTTTCTTTGTCCTTTTTCTCTGCAGCCAGTAATTTCACTTGCAGCCTGTGTGTGCTTTTCTTTTGTCCATTTTTCAGCAACTGTTTTTTTTGCAGATTTGTACTTTTCTGTGTGCCTTTCTGAACTGTCTCATTTGCAGCTCTTATCTGTTTTCCTTTGTTTTTTCAGCAGCACTTTTGCAGATTTGAACCTTTTTGTATTCCTGGGTTCTCAGTCTTCTCTGCTCATTTTGCAAGGTTTAAAAATCTATTTTTCTTCACTTCTGTACCCCATGGGCAGGATTTTACCCCCATCAGCGGGGAAGTTGAAGTGTGGGCGCATGGAAGTGCGCCTTTGATTGGCGCCCCCAATCGGGGGCACGCCGCCATTTTACATGGGTGGGCCAATTAAGGCCTGCCCAGCGTGACGTCCGCATGGAAGCGCTATATGCTCCCTGTGCAGATGGGGGCAATCCCTAAACCGAGAGTGTGCTCTTTCGTGCATGCGCACAAAAGAGTGCACTCATCTCCCTGAGGCTAAGTGCTGCCTCAGAGAGATCGCCTCTAATGTACAAATTATTAAAAATAGAAAAAAAAAATGCCCTGACATGTCCCCACTCATGTGACACTGTCCATAACTTTTTAAAAAAAACATTAATTAAATTTTTTAAAACCTACATGAAACCTCATCCCGCCCGTGGATGAGGTTTCATGCTTTTTCTAATGCCCGCCAGGGCTCCTGGCCTGCCCACCAACATTAAGGTTGGACAGGCAGGTCCATTAATTACTTTAATGACTCTGTCAATGGCCTCAATTGGCCATTGACAGATCGGCAGGTGCACAACTGATTTTGCTGCGCCCCCGCCTACCTGAAAATTAAAAGGGGTGCGGTGATGTCGGGAGTTCTGCCCAACATCACCGCACGTCATTTTACGCGTCGGCGAGCGGGCCCCGCCCCCCACTTGCCAACGGGAAAATCCTGCCCCATATTTCAAGTATAAGGACAGCAGTTTTCTTTAGTGTGTGTCTGTGAGAGGTCTTTACTGAACTAATCTCAAGCTGTCTGCCCCAAGAGACAGAGTGCCTCGTGACAGAGTCACATGACTATGGTAAGCCAATTAGTCAGTACAGCATTACATTTCCAAAACCCAAATATTTGCCACTTATCAGCCCAAGCGTGAATGTTGTCCAGGTCTTCCTGCACATAGACATGGACTGCTTCAGTATCTAAGGAGTTGTGAATGGTGCTGAGCATTGTACAATCATCAGCGAGCATCCCCACTTCTGACCTTATGATGGAGGGAATGTCATTGATGAAACTGCTGAAGATGGTTGGGCCGCGAACACTACCTTGAGAAACTCCTACAGTGATGTCCCAAGACTGAGATGATTGACCTCCAACAACTAAAACCCATCTTCAGTTTTGATCCATTGGCATTTTTGACACCAAATTAAAGAGAAAGAGCTAATACAAAAATATGTACAAATGTTTTTAAACGTATTTTCACCTGCATATTATGAATTGCATTGGGACCAACTTTTTGATAATGGCAAATATAAGAAATGTATTAAGTACACAGTGCATTAGACAAGCTTTAATTAAGTAACTGCAGTTTTATAGAATACTCATTGACAGAATAAACCACTAGATGGCAGAATTTGACTTAAAATTTGTTCAAATCTCTCTGAAAGCAGGGAACTGAAATTCTGGCAAACGTAGATTTGAGTTACCAAACAGATGGACTATAACAAAGGTCAGTGTGCCAAATTTGGCATTCTTAACTATTTTTAAATTAATTATGACTGGAAAATCAAGAGCAGTGCAGATAAGTTGCCCTGGTTTTAGTATCTAATTCTCCATTTCACACTTCCATCCAGTGAGATTCTGCGCTGGAAATGAAGACTCACAGCATTTATTGTGTAAAGTGTACTGCAGTACAAAAGTATCGCATTTTGATAAGTTTAGGCTGATGTTAAACTGCAGCTACTGGTCTTGGACAGCAGTGCAAATGTCACAGACTACATTTATGGTCCTGACACATTGCTCCGGTTTGACATGAGCTACTAACCAGAGGAGTAGGCTCCACAAAGATCCTCAATGATGACAACGCTAAAGCATTTACAACTACCTTCAGCCAGAAGTGCGAGTGGATGATCCATCTCAGCCTCCTGTTGAGATCCCCACCGTCACAGATGCCAGTCTTCAGCCAAATCAATACACTCCACATGATGTAAAGAAATGGCTGAAGGCACTGGATACTGCAAAGGCTATGGGCCCTGACAATATTCCAGCAATAGTACTGGAAACGTGTGCTCCAGAACTGACTGCGCTCATATCCAAGCTGTTCCAGTACAGCTACAACACTGGCACCTACCTGACAATGTGGAAAATTGCCCAGGTATGTCCTGTTCACAAAAAGCAGTGGATATTTTTCTCTGGCTGGAGTCATAGCTAACACAAAGGAAGATGTGGTTGTGGTTGCTGAGGCCAATCACCTGAGCCCCAGGACATCTCTGCAGGAGCTCCTATGGGCAATGTCCTAGCCCCAATCATCTACAGCTGCTTCACCAATGAACTTCACTCCAACGTAATGTCACAAGTGAAAATGTTCACTGGTGATTGCAGTGTTTAGTAACTTCTTAGATACTAAAACAGTCTATGCCCCTTTGCAGCAAGACCTGGACAACATTCAAGTGACCATAAAATCAAAAGAAATAGGGGCAGGAGTAGGCTATTCGCCCTCATCGAGCCTGCTCTGCCATTCAATAAGGTAATGGTTGATCTGACTGTGGCCTTAACACCACTTTACTGCCTGCCCTGCAGAACCCTTGACTTCCTTGTTGATCAAAAATCTGTCTAACTCAGCCTTGAATATATTCAATGACCCAGCCTCCACTGCTTTCTGGAGAAGAGAATTCCAAAGACTAACAATTCTCTGACAGAAGAAATTCCTCCTCATCTCCATCTTAAATGGGAGACCCCTTATTTTTAAATTGTGTCCCCTAGATCTAGATTCCTCCACGAGGGGAAACACCTTCTCAGTATCTACCCTGTCAAGACCCCTCAGGATCGTATTTATTTCAATAAGATTACCTCTCATTCTTCTAAACTCCAATGAATATAGGCTCAACCTGCTCAACTTTACCTCAAAAGACAACCACTTCATCCCAAATCAGCCTAGTGAACTTTCTTTGAACTGCTTCCAATGCAATTATATCCCTCCTTAAATAAGGAGATCAAAATCAGTATTCTAGGTGCAGTCTCACCAATGCCCAGGGCTAGGGAGAGAAACCATCAGCTTTGGGTGCTTCTCGTCTTTCCAGGCACCTTATTCCACCCCCACCACCCCACCCCCTACAACCACCCCCACTTGACCCTCCCTCTCAATCATGTATGATACATTTTCCCCTTTCAAGATTCACCAATCAATTAACCAAACAATCACAGAGAGCTCCTAGTAAAATGATAATGCCCAAAGTTGGCATCTAGTTACAAATATTGTTCAATATATGTGCAGCATGGGTCACTAATGTTAAGAGCAGCAACAATATAATTCTGGGGTAGTTTGTGTGCATCCAATAGGTGATCCCACCGCAACTATTAAACAAACCAGAGAGTACGAATTTTACTTTATCAACATCATGTAATATTGTTAACTTGACAGGAAAATATCCCATTAGTTATTTATAATTGTGCAGACAATAGCATTAATTTCAGTGACTGCCTCAGCCCTCATTAACATGTTCTGAACATTGCACCATATGAACATGGTGACAGTAAATTCATATTTGGGGGAAAGATTCAATACTTGCAACCCAGATAAATGCACAAGATCTTTTCCATTCTGTATAAGAATTAGAAGACTTTCACCTGCCTGGCTGCATGATATTATTCAATATAATTATTTCATAGAAGGGGTGTAATTGGATTCTATTTTATCAGTAATCTCACAGGGTAGAAAGATCAAATGACTCCTGAGCAACAAAGTGGAATGATAGAACAACATAGGTCTTCACTATCGACGAGAAGTGTTGGAGCCCTCAGGTATCTCTGTGCAATACAACTTTTAAGAGGCCAGAGGTCAAAGACTGAATGGTTCACAATTGTATCTATGTTTTCTTGATCAGCAAGTTTGAAGACTCTGCTCATTGCTGCTTCCTACTATAATATATTTCCATATCTACTATGCAACACAACTTTGTCATGATATCTCATTCCTCAACAAACTCATAAAAGCACCAAGACAGAGTGGGATAATAGGTAAGTAGACAAAAGGACAAGATTGAAGTCAATGGAAAAGACTCTTGAGAATCATGTGCAGAGTAAAACAAGTTACTGATTCGCTATGACCCCATTACTAACTCTTGTCCTGGCAATTTCACTGCACAAAGCCTGTTCACAGTAAATTTCCATCAGCAACAATACAAACAGAACTCCAGCCATGATTCCACTCTCTATTCGCAAGATAATTATGGATGCCAAAGGCCATCTAGTCTAGCTCATTTCATCCATCCAGAATAACATATGAACATACATATTAGGAGAAGGAGTTAGCCATTCGCCCCCTTGAGCCTGCTCTGCCACTTGGTAACAGGCTGACAGTTCCGATTTTTTAAAAGCCAGTTTTTCAGGTCTGAAGATCATGCGAAAGACAAAGAGAAGTCCATTTAAAACGTCAAGCCCGGGCCCCCCCTCCCCCGAGACCCAGAGCACCGGTGTTTGGCACTATCTGCATCCCCCTCTCCCAGGCCTGTCAATGCCCTGTACAGATGTAACAAAACTTCCCTGGTTTTATACTTCATCACCCTTGCAATGAAGGTCAATGTTTACCTTCCTAATTACTTGTTGTGCCTGCATACTAATTTTTTTGTGATTCATATATAAGGACATCCAGATCCCTCTCTATACGGCAGTATTCGGCAGTCTCTCCCCTTTTAGTAATATTATACTTTTCTATTCTTCCCACAAAAGTGGACAACCTCACATTTTTCCATAATATACTCCGCCTGTCAAATTTATGCCCAAGCTTTTGGCCTATCTATAACCCTCTGTAGACTCTTTGTATCCTCCACGCAACTTGCTTTCCTGCATATCTTTGTATCATCAGCAGATATGGCTGCAACGCAGTCGGTCTGTTCATACAAGTCATTAACATAGATTGTAAATAATTGAGGCCCCACCATGGATCCCTGTGGCAGTCCATTAGTTACAGTTTGCCAAATTGAAAATGATCCATTTAACCAACTTGGTGTTTCCTGTTCGTTAGCCAATGCTCTAGCCATGCTAATATATCACCCCTAACACTGAGCTCTTGTGCAGTAATCTTCTAATGTGGCACCTTATCAAGTGTCTTTTGGAAATCCAAATACACTACACCTTCTGGTACCCCTTTATCCACCCTGCTTGTTACATCCGCAAAGAACTCTGTCAAATTTGTCAAACATGATTTTCCTTTCACAAAACCATGCTGACTCCGCCTGATTGTATTATGATTTTCTAAATGTCCTGCTACTACTTCCTTATAAAGGGATTCTTGCATTTTTCCAATGACAAATGTTACACTAACTGACCTAACATGTTACATTTGCAATTTTCCAATCCGATGGGACTTTTCCAAAATCTAGGGAGTTTTGGAAGATTATAACCAATGCATCCACTTTCTCTGCAGCCACTTTTTTAAGACCCTAGGATGGAGGCCATCAGGTCCAAGGGACTTGTCAGCCTTTATCCTATTAGTTTTCCTAATACTTTTTCTCTTATGATCTTGATTGTTTTAAGTTCCTCCCTTCCTTTTGCCCTACTATCTGCACCTTATACTGTGAAGGCAGATACAAAATTCTTGTTCAAAGTCTCTGGCTTTTCCTTTTTGCTCATTATTAATTCTGCAGTTTCACCCTCTAATGCATCAATGCTCACTAGGTACACAAGTGCCAGGCAATTGCTATCTCCAAGAGAGAATCTATCCACCTCCTCTTGATATTCAATGGCATTACCACCAGTGAATCTCCCACCAACAACATCTTTGGGTCACTATTGACCAGAAACTTAACTGAACCAACCACATCAATGCTGTGGCTTCAAGAGCAGGTCAGAGGCTGAGAATCTACAGTGAATAACTCACTCCCTGACTCCCCTAAGCCTGTCAACCATCTACAAGGCACAAGTCAAGATGCCAGGATGAGTGCAGCTCCAACAACACTCAAGAAGTTTGACCCCATCCAGGACAAAGCAGCCCACTTGATCAACACCCCATTCATTCTCTGCACCACTGACTTCAGTATTATACTACCACTTTCATAACAATACACACAAATAACCGGTTTGCATCAATGTAAATGCAGTGATATAGAATCATAAGACACAGAGGAGGTCATTAAGCCCATCATATATCTGCCAGCTTTTTGAGAGTTATCCAATTAGTTCCATTGCTCTGCTCTTTCCCCATATCTGTACAATTTTTCCTTTTTGATAAAGTGTTGCACAACAGACTTGTGAACAAAGTTCAAGCTCATGGAATAAACCGGACAGAAGCAACATTTATATGAAATTGACTAGTGACAGGAAACAGACAGTAATTGTGAACAGTTGATTTTCTGACTGGAGGAAGATTTACAGGGAGTTCCCCAGGGGTTGGTGTTAAATCCTTGGTCTTCTTGATATATTAATGACCTAGACTTTGGTGTACAGGGCACAATTTCAAAATTTTCTGAAGTATTGTGAACTGTGAGGAAGACAGTGTTAAAGTTCAAAGGTACATAAACAGGTTGGTGGAATGGGTGGACAAGTGGCAAATGAAATTTAATGCAGGGAAGTGTGAAGTGATTCATTTTGGTAGGAAGAATGAGGAGAGGTAATACAAAATAAAGGGTACAATTCTAAAAGTGGGTGCAGGAGCAGATGGACCTGGGGGGTTTATGTGCACAAATCATTAAAGGTGGCTGGACAGGTTGAGAAATAAAGCATATGGGATCTTGGCTTTATAAATAGGTGCGTAAGTACTAAAGCATGGAAGTTATGTTAAACCTGTATAAAACACTGGTTTGACCTCAACTGAAGTATTGCATCCAGCTCTGTGCAACACACTTTAGGAAAGATGTGAAGGCATTAGAGAGGGTACAGAAAAGATTCACAAGAATGGTTCTAGGGATGAGAAACTCCAATTACGTCGATAGATTGTAGAAGTTGGTGCCGCTCTCCTTGGAGAAGAGATTAAGAGGAGATTTGTTAGAAGTGTTCAAAATCATGAGGGCTGTAGATACAGTAGATAGAATAAACTGTCCCCATTGGTGGAAGGATTGAGAACCAGAGAGCACCGATTTAAGGTAATTGGCAAAAGAAGCAATGGTGCCATGAGGAAAAACATTTTTACGCAGCGAGTAGTTGAGATCTGGAATGCTCTGCCTGTGAGTCTGGAGGCAGATTTAATTGTGGCTTTCAAAAAAGAATCGGATCATGATGTGGAGAGGAAAGATTTTCAGGGCTACAAGGAAAAGGCAGGGCAGTGTGACTAGGTGAATTGCTCGCAGAGAGCGGGCACAGACATGCCCAGATGAATGCCTCTTTTTGACAGTTACAATTGAATCTGCTTCTACCACCCTCTCAAGCAATGCATTCCAGATCCTAACAATTCGCTGCATAAAAAAAACCCATCTCCCCCCGGTTCTATTACTACTTATCTTAAAAATTATCTATTTAATTCCAGCCTTAGACCAGAATGTGTGGTTAGAATGCACTAATTGTGCATATTGTAAAACCACCAGCTGGGAACACAGATTTGGGATTTGCACTCCTGCCATATCCCAGGACCAGCTTTTTGGAATGTTTACCCCTTTTAGCAGGTCAATAATCATTCAATGAGAATCAAGTTATAGATTTTTGACTATATTAAACAATTTAAGAATTTATCTACAAGTTTAAAACATTAGAAATCTTAGAATAGAAAAGACCATTCTCCTTTCAAGCCCATTCCTTCGATAGCCCATATGTAAAAGGAAACAATTGTGAAGGAAGTTTATAGAAGTATTAAGATATTAATGATAGAAAAGGTAGATCTATTTCAAGGTAAGTTTCGACAATGGGATAAGACCGTTGAATCAAGCTGATATCAAGAAAAGTGAAGACAGTGGAAGCAAAAACTTTGAGTTGTTTATGGTAGAAACACTGTAGGTTTCTTTAGATGGAAGGAGTTAGAAAGATCAAATATCCTACTTCACCTACATTTTTCTTGCTTTTTTATCTGCTCTAAAAGCTTCCCTGAAATCCTCATGAACAAAGTTCCATAGCTAGGAATTCCCTCCACGCTGCTCTCATACCACTGGAGAGTTAATACTGTGCTGTTAATGTATGTATTTAATGATGGGGCTATCCAAGATATTCAGGAAATGTGCACTGCAACACGGATTGGGACAATACTGTGTAAAAGCTCACCATTGCGGCCAGCGGGTAAAACATTCTTTTTCCCTCCCGCTACTGCACTTCGTGCAAATCTGGGTCAATTCCGCCCTATGAGTCAACCAATCTCGTGAAACTCTGTCTCTTTCACAAGGGATTCCTATCTTCTATCTTTGAAGATCTCGCCTTGGAATTCTCTCCAAAAGTCGACCCACCTCACAGGGTTTCAATCTCGTGTCCCGAGATTCCATCCCCTGGATTCCCGAGTATGAACTCAGGGACCATTTCACAAAGCACAATTTCAGCTTTTTGGCCTCTCCAAGCAGAATACTACTACTTCAAAGGAGTACCTTTGACTCAACAGCCCACAGCACAGAGTCACCAACCCTCTGCTGCCTCCTAAGAACACTAGTGCTTCTCCCAAGCCATTTATGATTGCCAGGGCATCTCCTGAGGCCTCACCTCTTATAGTCTGCTAACCGCAACCCTTTTTCAGTTTGGAGCCTCTTTCTCTGCTCCTCTTTCTTTTTAACTTAACTGGGGCCTTTTCCCGTACTGTACCCTGTCTGGGACTCTTTTTGGGATCTCTCCCTGTCCCCTGCCAGGGACTCTTCACTACAATGATGCTCCACTCCCAGTCACATGATCCAGATTTTCACACCTTTTTCTCCTTTTTGTGCAGGTACGCTGGGCCTGTCCTCGGCCTGAAGAACTTAAAATGTTGAATTATGCATGTGCAGCCCGCTCCTGATCCACACATGCAAGGAAACTCTGACTTGGAGTTCCCGACCACTGCTCTTGACGAGAAGATAAGTTGGCTTTTGTAACAGGGTATTTCTAAAAAGAAATTACACACTACGCAAAAAAAACCTCATAGTTTCTGAGGAAAGATTAAAGAACAGATGTCTCATCTGATTATTCGCCACTTAAGAGCAGCAGCTTTATCACACATTTAATTTAGCCTTTAAAAAGTATGAGTGCAAAATTAATTTGCGTAGTGCCTGTCTGAAGATTTGTAGTGAAGAAGGTACCACTGGCTGCTTCTTGTGTGACCTGCGCACATAATTCAACCATGGTGGCACTCACAGGTGCATCCCCCTGCATGCATCCAAAGCCACTGAGTGTGCGTGTTCATGTCTTTACTGATGTCAACAGGCTGATGCAATGCAATAGCAAAATTGATTAATGATTGTGCAGACAGTGTCATGCTTATTCACTCCTGAAACAGCAAGCTTTAGAAAGCAAGATGGACCCTGCTCTGGGGCTATTTAAAGGGTCACTCGGTAGGTTTCAGCTGTGGTGCCTCTGACTTGTGCTCAGGCAAAGTTGGTGGAAATACTGTGGTGAATTGTTGGAGGAATTTGGTGTTTTTGCTGATCACAGAAAGGCAGAAAATAACTTTGTCTTGCATAGCTATTTGCACAGTAGTTAGAGTGGAATTTGTTTTGCAACTTTTTTTTATTCATTCCTGGAATAGGAGCATCGGTGGCAAGGCCAGCATTTTTCATTATTCTTTCATGGGATATGGGCACCACTGGCAAGGCCAGCATCTGTTGCCCATCCTTAATTGCCTTGAACTGAATGGCTTGTTTAGGCCTTTTCAGAGGGCAGAAAAGGCAACCACTTGCTGTGGGCTTGGAGTCACAAGTAGGCCAGTCCGAGTAAGGGCGGCAGATTTCCTTCTGTAAAGGACATCAGTGAACCAGATGGATTTTTACAACAATCAATGATAGTTGTCATGGTCACCATTACTGAGACTAGCTTTGATTTCCAGATTTATTAATTGAATTTAAATTCCACCAGCTGCATTAGTCTGGACCTCTGAATTACTATTTCAGTGACATTACTGCTACGCCACCATCTTCCCCCAAAGTATTGTTGGAGCTGCACTCATTCAGGCAAGCGGAGAGTATTCCATCACCCTCCCCAAAATGTGAGGACAAATTTAGATGAGGTAATAGTGATGTTCTATGTCAGATATTTCCATCATTATTGGCTCAGTAATGCTACACACTATTTGCATGTGTATACAACAGATATCAGTGTTACTAGACAAAAGGGGAATCAAGAAGAAAGAACTTTTAGTTACACTGGCCACTTGAATCAAGGGAGAGACAATCAAGGCAAATATCCTTCCTGGTATAAATTGTATAATTAGTGGACGCAATGCTCCCTGACTCTGTAAGCTGCTGCAGGTGTTGGTCTGTTCACAGAAATGTGGTTGATAAAATTAAATAAGGTGAAGCCTAGAAAATTTGCTAAAGTCAGAGCCAGATCAGTTTAATGAACAGAAAATCTCAGCTGTATCATTTTTGTATGATATTTTGCAGCATGGCAAATGAACTGGTCAGGGAAATGGAAGCTGCACAATTATCTAAGCATGCCTCAATTCAATCGCAAAACAACGCAAATCGGATCTCATGCCAAATTTCCTGTTCTTCAGTTAAACTCCACTCCCAATGCTAGCTTTGCCAATATTAAATGAGTACACATTGTTATGAAGACGTGCTTTTTTAGATATTATTTTTAATTCATTGGCTATAAACAGGAATTGGAGTTTTAAAAAGACAATTGTTTTTGAAACAGACTAAAGTGATTTCAACCTACATCAAGATTGGCGACACTAATTTATATTACTAAATATTTTTCATTCCAACCCTATGGAGAGGAGATGGAAAGTCTACAAAACTCAACAAAGATAATAACCCCACCACCACCACCATCACTCCCCCACCCCAGGGACCACGAAAGACATTCTTTTTTCCCTATTGACAACATGTTTATGGAAATCATCTACAGTATTCAATAGCTGAAGATGAACCATTCAAAGGTTAATTGTTTGGACAAAAAAAAACTTGATTTTTAAGAAAGCTCTCCAGACGAGCTTTTAAATTTCTAATTGGAATCTACAATTATATTTGAATTACTGGCAGTTGGAAAAAGATCACATAGCCAGCCAAGTCTTGTGGTATTAGCATGTGGATTTCTCTGCAGAATGGAACTAGCAGTTGAGCTAAGTGGAGCCTCTGCCTCTCTCTAACGGGCTTAGACCCTGCCTACTAATTTGACTTTGTCTCCATTCTGCAGTAAGCAGAGATTTCTTTAGAGAAAGAATTCAATTCCACAGGGACAAAGCCCAGCTACAGCTTCAAACTGCCTCAGCACTGAGAGCAAGACCATCAATTTGGCCGGCAGTCAGCAGATACTCCAAGCTACGAACTGTGAACTTCTTTTATTTCTTACGGACTATAATTTGGCCATATCTATGCTCCCCTACTCAGCAACCTGTATTTGTGTGTGAACTTTGAGTTTGTGACCACTTTTTGTTGAACTAAAGAAAACCTATCCAACTAGTTATTTATGATCACAGTGCGTAAATAGTTAAATACACACTAAATTGGCAAGGACCCTTATCCAAAACAAAAAACCCTGTTGTGATCAAATGAGGAGAGGGAAGAGAGGGGAGCCATTCAACCCTCCCTCAACTCTTTGTAACAATATGATGCACAGGCTTGGCATGCAAAATCTGGACTATTAAAATTGCTAGGTTGAAAAGGTTGAAGAAACATTGAAATATAGTAATGTTTTTCTCTCTGCATTAGTTTCTGTTGCTACAAAGAGTGTCATTTTCATATTGTAAGGTTTTCAACACTTTTCTACAGTATTCTGATTACTGCTACAACTTAGGTTGCTTAGGATGGGAATGGTTTTTTGGGTTCTTATAGCGCTTTCTGATTTAGTTGTGAGGGACAAGTTCTTGAGTGGATGCTGAATGCAAGTGCAGAATCCCCTGATGCATTGTGTATGCATCAGTAACCCATTTACTGCCCCTCCAGTTCATGAGGGAGACTGCAATGTAGCTGCAGCATTTCCTAGAGGCTGACCAGCAGACAACATTCCCTGGCAATTAGATTAGGAGAAATAAACACGAGAGGACATGGCTGTAGGGTGAAAGGGGAAAGGTTTAGGGGGAACATTAGGGGGAACTTCTTCACTCAGAGAGTGGTGAGAGTGTGGAACGAGCTACCATCTGACGTGGTAAATGCGGGCTCACTCTTAAGTTTTAAGAATAAATTAGATAGATACATGGATGGGAGAGATCTGGAGGGTTATGGACTAGGTGCAGGTCAATGGGACTAGCGGAATAATATTTCGGCACAGACTAGCAGGGCCGAATGGCCTGTTTTCTGTGCTGTAGTGTTCTATAGTTCTATGGACAACAAGAAGGCCAATACATCATAGCATCAGTAACATATTGAGGTGATGCTCTTAACATCAAGGCAGTATTTTTAAAATTCATTTACAGGTTGTGGGTGTCATTGGCAGGCATTTATTGCCTAACCCTATTTGGCCTAGAGAAGATAAGACTAAGCCACCTTCTTGAATACAACTGAGTGGCTTACGAGGGCAGTTAAGTGTCAATCACATTGCTGTGGGCTAGGAGTCACATGCAGGCCAGACCAGGTAAGGGTGCAATTTTCCTTTCCTAAAGGACATTAATGAACCAGATGGCTTTCTATGACAATCCAGTTGGTTCATGCTGGTCACCATTATTGATGCTAGCTTTTTAATTCCAGAATTATTTCATTAATTAAATTTAAATTCCTCAGCTGCCATGATGGGATTTGAATCCACCTCTCTGGATTATTAGTCCAGGCCTCTGGTTTACTAGTCAATTAGCATAACCATTATGCTAACATACCCCTATTTGACTGAATATTGCACCAAGAAGCTCCAGTAAAATTGAGGTTAATGGAGATCAAAGGGAAAACTCTTTGCTGGTTGGAGTCATACCTAACATGAATTGCAATGCTCAATTAACTTGAGTCTGTGGATTGAAATGCTGGCAGCATGCTAACTTCATGTAACCTTTTCATTATCATGATTTCTCCATGCAGCCAGCCAAGGCACAAAATCATAACTTCCTAGCACCACTGAAAACTAGCCTGCACTTCTTAAAGGGGAAGTGCATTGTGGCTGGAGTAGGTGCAGGAAGTAAATCTGTCTTGGGAAAGGAATGGCAGAACATGGTACTGAGCGGGTTCTATGGTTATCAGATGCAGCACTGGAGGTCTTGGTGGAGGAGTGGAAAAGAGCAGAGATATTCTGTAGCCACAGGGGAAAGGAGACGCTCCAGATACATGATCAAAAGGCAATGGGAGCAGATAGCCACAGAGGTCAACACTAGGAGTCAAGTCCTGAGGCCATGGTTGCAGTACCATAAGAAGTTCAATGATGTCATATGAGTGGTTAAGGTCAGTGAATGCATCTTCAAATGGCATATCCTATCAACTACATCACTAGCCTCAGTCACTCCTCAATTCACCACACCCCAGCGCTCACCTATAATTGATGTCTGTCAATCAAAGCTCAGACCTAACATTTGTATGCTTCACAGCACCTTTGCACAGTTAGTACCACTGCCAACCTCACACCCACATCTCACCACTTGCACAAACTGCCAACTATTCAACCATGACAGTCACATCAACCAAACAGATTGCAGAACATTCAGTGACACATTTCACTGTCTCTTGCCAGACAAGATGGCACATAACTGAGATATCAGGTGTGAATGCATTGCAGCCAGAGCAGGGGACAAGGATAGCACACGTGACCGGATGGCAGACTGTCTGCAGAGGATTCAGATGAGGACTTTGAAGGGTCAGCCTACAGAAGAATGCTGATGGGTATGCACAACAAAATGTTTAGTGCCTGCCAGAAAGCCTGCAGTTAATGTTGAGGAGCCCGGACGATTCCAGCACCAGCTTAACACAGGATTTGACAGAGCTTAGGCCTATCCTTTCCACCATATGAGTGGGGGCTAACTCCATCAGCACACTTAAGGACCTAAGCATAATGCAGCATGTGATGGCCGATGTCACAACTTTTATTGCAGTACAAATATCAGCCACCCAATGTCTGAGTGCTGCAGTGGAAACTCAGACTGCTGTCGTGCAACGTCAGTTTGATGCCATGCCAGCTCAGACTGCTGCCATCACAGCGGTGGGTTACAGTGTTTCAAAGGGATTTCCAGCTTTCAGGGTGTCACAGCAGTCCAGCAATCTATAAAACAGATTACTAGGATTGCTGATGTACCACCTCTGGGGAGTGGCATTGGCTCTTTGGAGCACAAATCTGCTTCCTCTCTCAGGATGACAGTATTCCAGTCCTGCCACTCAACTACCCTAGGCTGCTGCCGCACACGCTAAGATGGTTCCGTTTGCAGCTGGGCAAGCTGGACCAAAAGCTGTTCAAATCTGTCCTCCAAGGCCATCACAGTCTGTTCCACTGAAAGTCAGCAGCCTTCCACCAGCCATGCTGCATCTAATACTGCACAGGAGCACCAGGACAGGCAAAGGCACAAGGAACACAGGCACTAAGGGGATGCACAAAGATAATTAGTTTTTGTTTGTATCCAATATAGCATGACTTCATTTATAAATTTGGTTGGATTGTTTATTTTGTGATGGGTTTTATTTTAGCATTGAGACCAAATGGATGCTGGGATGGTCAGTGACAGAGGGAAGGTAAAGTGTAGTCACTGGTATCGCATTTGAATTATTTCTTCATGGGTAGCCCTGACAGAAAAGGGCTGTAAGGTTGTCTCCTTGCTTCCTTTTCATCCTCTACTTCTTCTTCCTCCTCCTCCTTATGCTCCTGCTCCTCAGCTGGTCATATAGCTAGTAGCAAGAGCTGTCCCTCATTTTGACAAGATTGTGTGGCATGCAGAGACAAGCACAAATCTTGACGCATGGTGAGCTCCGGGATTTAGGTCAGGTAAGATTCAGCAAAATAAAGCTATAGACTGTGTTCCGGGTTCAAGCACTTTCTAAGAATACATTGCACCAAATATATTTGCAACATTCACTAATTTTTCTCCTGCGATGTGTTGGAATTACTTACCAGCATTGCTCATGAGGTAGCATGGTGCCCTTTTTATCCCAGTCTTACTTGAAATTGCTTCCTCACTCATATATTGCCATTCTTTCATTCAACAAAAAAACCTCATGTGTTCTACAACTGCCCGATGCATGCATGTCATCACAATCATACTATGGGCTGTGTGTTAAAGTAACAAAAATTTTACAGCACAGGACCATTCGATCTAACAGGTCTAGGCTGGCATCCTCCCACCCTAGTTCATCTCACCATGTCAACATATATGCCAGGATTTTCCATGCCCGCCGGTGTTGGGCGTGCTCGGTGGCGTGAATGGACAATATGGTGAGAAGGCCAAAAATCGGTTTCACAATGTCATGAAACCAGTTTGCGATTGTCCGCTCTGCAAGCCGATGGTGGGCTGTGTTCCCCGCTATCGGACGTTGGGAACCTCATTGTAATACATCAGCATATCATTAAGGCCAGCCTGCCGGAATCATTCCCTCCCGCTGGATCGTCCGCCCACATCGGCGAGAAAACATACCATATTTCACAACAGCATATATAAGGTGTGCACCTAGTTGGCTGCACTTCACTCAGGACTTCAAGGTTTGTTTGCCTACCTTGCTTCAGAAAGCACTCGCAGTCATCAGTGCCAGGCTTCACAGACAGCACCACATCACTTTTAGGGGGACTCACGGGTAGGTCTCTACCTGCCAGATCAGCCATATGTTGCTTTTCAATGGCTGCAGGACTCGGGCTTGCTTGGGGTAGGGGGAGAAGTGGCCTCAGGCAAGGGAAGAGACTGCAGGGTGAGGGCTGTACTGTGGAAGGGGGGTATCCCCCAGGGTTTGTGTGGGGTGCACATGTTGATCTATGCAAGTGACCTCAAGATGGTGAGTGCTGAGGAGGCAGTCTCCAGAGGAGATGAGGCCAGATGGTGATGTGAGGGTATGTGTGTGAGAATGGGTGATGATGTCCCTTGAGCTGGCAGTGAATGAGATGCCAGTGAATGTGTGATGGCCTTGAGTGTGAGGTTAGATGGTGAGATGGTTACCATGCCCTGGATGAGATCATTCATCCTCTATCTATATTTGATGACCAACCTCTTCTGTGCAGCATTGGCACTGATCACCACTGCCATCGCCTACCAAGCCGGAGTGGTAAAGTAGCTGCCCCTCCTGCGACCAAGAGCGGGGGTAGAGGACATCACTGAGCCTCCACGGCGTCCAAAAGGTGCTCGAGGGCTGCAGTCTGCTTGCCTTTCGGGGCTACATCTTCTTTGCTGCAATTGGGGGCAGGAAGAACTGAGCACGGCTGTACTTTAAATATGGTGCCAAGCGTGATGAAGCGGCGAGGTGACGACATGGCAGGCAAATCAGAGCCCACCCGTATTCTCTTCTTCCTGTACTTATCTAGCTACCCTTTTAATGCATCAATGCTTTTCACCTCAACCAGTCTATATTGTAGCAGGTTCCACATTCTCATCACTCTGAGTAAAGAAGTGTCTCCTGAATTCCTTATTGAATTTATCAGTTTCAATTTTTGTACATATGATCCCTAGTTTTGGACTCCTCCACAAGTAGAAAGCTCATTTCTGTGTCAATCCTATTGAACCACTTCACGATCTTAAAGAACTCTATCAGGTCACCTTTCAGTTTTCCAGAGAAAAAAGCCCCAGCCTGTCCAGCCTTTCCTGCCAGTTGTACCCTCTTAGTTGTCATCCTTGTAAATTTTCATTGCACTTTCTCAAGTGCTTCTGTATCCTATTTGTAATTCACAGACCAGAACTGTGCACAGTACTCTAAGGCCATAACTTATGAGCTCCAGGGCAGTATTTGGGTGGTACCCCAAAGCTGCACTGGGGAACTCCCCGCCACCAGCCCAGAAGTTCCCAGGTAAGGATTGCACAGCAATTGCTCAGGAAATGCAAACTTCCAATGGGCAATTGCCCTGCACTGGGAACCATCTGAAAATGTGATCTCAGTCACAAATTTTGGATGGTTCCGACTGTCTTACATCAATAGTTACCCGGAAAAAGTTAGAAGAATTAAAACCACGGCTAGCTTCTGGGTAACTATAATACAGATCCACACCGACCCTCCACAGGACTCCCCTCAATGCCGCCTGAACCCCCAGGGGACACACCCTGCCCCCCCCAAACTAGGCCCCCGCCCTCTATGGGACTCCAGCCCCTTGACTACACTCCCCATGGGACTCACTCCCCCACTCCCCCTCCCAATGGGACTCCCCCCTTTCCGACTATCCCCCCCCTCCCCGACTATCTCCTCTCCCACAGGGCTCCTCTCGCCCCCTGACTAACCCCCCCCAATGGGATTTCCACCCCCCCAGAAACCCGCCTCCCCACAGGACTCCCCACCTCCCGACTACCACCTCCTGCAGGACACGACCCCCCTACAGGACACGCTCCCACCCACCCCACCACAGGACTCCCCCACTTGCCGACAACACCTCCACAGTATTCTTTCCCTCTCCCACGGGAACTCCCACCCCGCCCCCACCCCCCCAAGCCCAACATGTGACCTTCACCCCCTCTCCCAAGGCCCAACACCCAACTGCCAACCTTCCCCAGCACCCCCACCATGGCCAGGCCCAACTGACCCCCCCCCCGACACCATCGCCAGGCCTGACTTCTGACCCCCACCTACCCCTGGCCAGGACCGACTCCCAGGTGACCTGACCCGACCAAACTACCACCTGCACCCTCCCCCCACCCACCCCGACATCCTACCCACTTACCTTATTGTCATGAAGCTATTAATGTATATAATACTTTGGAAAATATTTTTCTTTTAAAATAGAGGTTTAATCTGTGGGTATGTCTTAACTGGATTAAAGCCAGCTTGTCTGGGTGCTTTGACGTACTAGTTTGAGATGCAAACAGAGAGATAGTGTGCATTTGCATTTTTTGATTAGATCATTCAAGTAGTGAGGTGAAAGTTGATACCTTTCTAGCAGCTACCAAGCAATATGTTTATATTACTAATAAAATTGGTACAACGAAAGGGGTTTCATTGTTAAAAGGTGAAGTTCAAAGAGGTTGTTGATACAATGAGAATAAACATTCAATGGGGCTGGTAGGTATAACTTCAGTAGTTTTCAGGTATGCAGGCAGAGGCAATGTAAGATCAAAAGGCAGCTGCAAGCCTCCAACTGGTCCAACTGGTTCCACAGTGAAAAAAACCCCAGCCTGAACTCGCAATGATTTGCCTGCTGTTTGGTTAAGTCTGTGGGTTGCTGTTGCCTTAATGGAGATTAATTTGGGAATTTGTTAAAAGTTATGATAGTAGTAATTTGTAGGCATGTGTATATATTTTAATCTGTGTAAACACCGTCAACACCTTTGTCCTTTTGTCTATGACACCTTTTGGCAATCCCCACCTATCACTGACCCTCTATCCAGCTCTACCTGTCCCACCCCCCCTTAAACCAGCTTATATTTCGCCTCTTTTCTATTTTTCCTTAGTTCTGGTGAAGAGTCATATGGACTCAAAACGTTAACTGTGTTCCTCTCCGCAGATGCTGCCAGACCTGCTGAGTTTTTCCAGGTATTTTTGTTTTTGTTTTGGATTTCCAGCATCCACAGTTTTTTGCTTTTATCTTAGTGTTTAATTTGTCTGCCACTTCTCTTCAAGGAATGCCTACCTGAAGAAGTATTGCTCTTCTCTCCGACAGGATTTCCACCTGTCTCTCTTGCCCTGTTCACCTTCATTGCTTTCCATTTCTCTCCTGGTGTTGGACAAGGTGTTTACTAAAACTCACGTTCACAGCCATATTTCCTTCCTCTGTGACCCTTAATGTCACCATTAGCACATTTCTTAGCTAATATCAACACTGTCAACACCTCTTTGTCCTTTTGTGTATGACATATTTTGGCAATCCCCATCTATCACTGGCCCTCTATCCAGCACTACCTGTCCCACCATCCCTTAAACCAGCTTATATTTCACCTCTTTTCTATTTTTCCTTAGTTCTGGTGAAGAGTCATACGGACTCAAAACGTTAACTGCATTCCTCTCCGCAGATGCTGTCAGACCTGCTGAGTTTTTCCAGGTATTTTTGTTTATGTTTCATTTAGTTTAATGTAAAACCTCGAGAACTAGTGGTCTGATTCCTGAGTTTAGAGTCGCATCTCAAACATAACATTTAAAATTATTGGTTATGACAGTTGTTTATAAGTTTCTCTCTGGGATTTTTAAATAACTCCGCTGTATCAACTGCATCAGTCATAACACTTATACACTTATATTCTCTCTGGCTTGTCAAAGACCTTTACACCCAGCTGGACCTTTAAACTTACCTGGTTTATGGCAGCTAGTACAGTAAAAAAGGGAACATCGATTACTTACCTTTGATTGAGCTTCCCTCAATTGTAAGCCCCAGGATAGAGCTGCCCTGCACGGATCTCACCCAGCCTGAGACAGGTCAGGCAAAATAGGATCGCTTGGATTTCCATAAGTATTTTTATGGTTGGTCTTTTGGTTCAAGCTGGTTTATTTTCAAGACAACTCCTAATGCTACTGACTTCCAAGTAGCTCCCACACAAAGTTTTCCAGCTGTATCTTTTTATTCTATTTAGATGGGATAATCAATGCCCATCACCTGTTTAACTAGCAATTGGTTTTTACAAGGTGATTGCCATATTAACAGTGAGGGGAATGCAAGAGAAGAGGCCTCGGACTTGGAAAAGCTTGTCAAAAGTGAGCACTCTTCCAAGGCTGTGATAGTTCAGCAGCAGTTCCATTGACATGCTTATAGTCCGGCCTCTGAAGCTTTTCTGCTCACTCAAGGAACGCATAAGGTGTGCCACCAAATGCTCCAGAAATATTCACCACTTGGGCACAGGCTGCAAATGAATGTGCGTTTTCAGGGGCAGCAGAACAATTGGATGACTGGGCAAGTTGTAGAATCCCCTTGCCAAAGGTGACCATGGCAATGTCTTTATTAAGGTTTGGATCAGCGTCCCTCATGGTTCAAGCTAACACTGCCTTGCAGTACAGGTTAGGAGAATGCCTGCACCTGAGCTGAGAGCACATCATGCAGTCCAGTGGCCGAAGCTGCTGTCAATCGGTTAGGTGGAGTGGGGTGGAGGTGGGCGGGTGGGGTTTTGGACAGCCATGAAGCGCACTACACAATGGCCATTCAAGTGGTGGCCAGCACTCTCCGGCATGCGTGAAGGGGCCTTCAGACTTAACCAAGACGGCTCCTTAGGACACATATGCTAACCCATGTGTCTCTCTCTCTTTGATCCTGCAGGAGGAGAACATCAGGATCATGAAGCTGGTGATTGAGCGGTGTGCTTCATGGCTTACAGGGAGCAGAGAAGAAGAAGAAGAGAGCGGTGGAGGTGCCTGACTCGACAAAGGGAGGAGAACCTCCCTCAGATGAAGGGGTGGCAGGGCCTGCGGCACACACAGTTGAAGATCCACAGCGTGCCATTGCTCGTAGGCACCTGGCTAGACCCAGGGTCTATAGATGGCGCCTGTCAGTCCTGCAGATGACTGAGAATGAGTGTCGCCGAAAACTGCACATGTCTAGGGAACTGGACAGTCACACATGCCACCTGCTGCAGGATTTGGCACCACGTGGACATGGAGGGCATCCACTGCCAGTGGCTGTGAAAGTGACTGCGTCGCTCAATTTCTATGCCAGTGGCTCTTTCCAGGGCTCCACAGGTGAACTGTGCAGGATCTCGCAAGTGTATCCAGGAGGTTATAGATGCCATCTTCGCGAATGCACAGAGCTTTTGCACACATTTCATTTCGCCCAGGATTAGGAAAGCCAGGAAGCAATAACACTGGGATCTGTGGCGATCTCTGGTTTTCCACAGGGGCAGGATGCCATCGACTGCGCTCATGTGGCGCTTAGATCTCTGTGTCAACAAGCAGTCAACTACATCAACCACAAGGGCTGCCACTCACTGAATGTTTAGCTAGTTTGGAACCACCATAAACGCATACTACAGGTTTACGCACAATTCTCAGGGAGCTCCATGACTCCTACATCCTTAGCAGGTCCCAGATCCCTGACATCTCTCACGGCCCACAGAGACTGCAGGGTTGGCTCCTCAGGGACAAGGGCTATCCACAGAGGCTGATGGCGCCTGTGCGGTGGTCTCAGACTGCAGCAGAGCAGTGGTATAACGAGGCTCATGCCGCGACCCAAACTTTGGTGGACCAAATGGTAGGCATCTTGAAAACGAGGCTCTGATGCTCGACAGGTCTGGTGGAGCAATGCAATACAGTCCCCAGAGGGTGTTGCGCATCATCACAGTTTGCTGTACATTCACAACCTGGAGCTGCAACGGGAGGAGGACCTGGCTGAGGAGAAGATGAAAGATCTGCACATCGTTTCCGATGAGGAGGTCATCGAAGGGGATGAAGGTGGTGAGTTCCTCAAAGGTGAGGATGCCGACGGTGAGGCCATTGCACTGGTCAGACGAGGCAGGCCTGCTTGTGAGGCCCTAAAAGCCACAAGATTCGTGGAGGATGATGACGAGATGCAGTGAGGACAATCCTGATATCCTCACCTTGCATCTATGAACATTTGACTCCTGTGTGGCTGATGGCAGCGCACACACCCTCAGTGCTCAGGCTCATGTCATGGAGATGCAGTGGAGGCCCTAATAATTGCTAGATTCCAGGAGGAGGATGACGACATGCAGTGAGGACACTCCATAGATCTTCACATTGCCTTTGTGAATGTCTGACTCCTGACTGGCTGAGGGCAGCTCGCTTGCACTCTGTGATCAGGGTCATATCATGGAGAAGCAGCCATGAAACTTTAAATGCACCTGATCCTTTGTCAGCCTTCAGCACCTGACCCCTTCAGGACCACAGTGTGACTGGTCACAGATGCTGAAGAGATGGGGGCCAGCCCTACCTCAAAGGTGCTGAGAGCACACAGAGAAAATGATGGAACTCATGACGCCTGCCCACATATTCTGGCAGCAATGACAAGCACCATCAAGGTGCCGGCATTACTAATGTATCCAGTGAGTGTGAAGCTGGACCATCACTTTGTCTTGAAGGTTACACACTGCACAGGGAAGAGGCCCTGGATTGAGACACCTGCCTTTATCTTGTGCAGGAACCAAGGTTTCACATCTGAGTGACACGAACACTGCTCATCAGAACAAAGAGCTATAGATAAGAAGACATTCTTGGGAAACAAAACAAAAACAGAATTACCTGGAAAAACTCAGCAAGTCTGGCAGCATCGGCGGAGAAGAAATCAGTCAACGTTTCGAGCCCTCATGGCCCTTCGGCAGAACTGCAGCATAGTTTCAACAAGGGAGAAATATAAATTGGTTTAAGGTGGGTGGAGGGGGGGTGGGGGAGAGACACATTGAGGGTGTGGTGTGAGCAGATAATAATCAAAAGATGTCACAGACAAAAGGGTCAAAGAGGTGTTGAAGGTGGTGGTCTTTGTCTGAGAAAAGTGCTAATTAAGAATGGAAAACAGGATATTCAAAGTACAGCTCTAGTGGGGGTGGGGTGGAAAGACTAAAGGTTTTAGTTTTAGATTTAAAAATAATGGAAATAGGTGGGGAAAGAAGAATCTATATAAATTATTGAAAAAAAAGCGGGTGGGGGGGGAAAAGAAACGGGGTGGGGATGGGGGGAGGGGGAGTTTAAGATCTAAAGTTGTTGAATTCAATATTCAGCCCAGAGGGCTGTAAAGTGCCTAGTCGGAAGATGAGGTGCTGTTCCTCCAGTTTGCGTTGGGCTTCACTGGAACAATGCAGCAAGCCAAGGACAGACATGTTGGCAAGAGAACAGGGTGGAGTGTTAAAATGGCAAGCGACAGGGAGGTTTGGGTCTTTCTTGCGGACAGACCGCAGGTGTTCCTCAAAACGGTCGCCCAGTTTGCGTTTGGTCTCTCCAATGTAGAGGAGACCGCATTGGGAGCAACGAATGCAGTAGACTAAGTTAGGGGAAATGCAAGTGAAATGCTGCTTCACTTGAAAGGAGTGTTTGGGCCCTTGGACGGTGAGGAGAGAGGAAGTGAAGGGGCAGGTGTTGCATCTTCTGCGTGGGCATGGGGAGGTGCCATAAGTGGGGGTTGAGGAGTAGGGGGTGATGGAGGAGTGGACCAGGGTGTCCCGGAGGGAACGATCCCTACGGAATGCCGTCAAGGGGGGTGAAGGGAAGATGTGTTTGGTGGTGGCATCATGCTGGAGTTGGCGGAAATGGCGGAAGATGATCCTTTGAATGCGGAGGCTGGTGGGGTGATAAGTGAGGACAAGGGGGACCCTATCATGTTTCTGGGAAGGAGGAGAAGGCGTGAGGGAGGATGTTCGGGATATGGGCCGGACACGGTTGAGGGCCCTGTCAACGACCGTGGATGGAAAACCTCGGTTAAGGAAGAAGGAGGACATGTCAGAGGAGCTGTTTTTGAAGGTAGCGTCATCAGAACAGATGCGACGGAGGCGAAGGAACTGAGAGAATGGGATGGAGTCTTTACAGGAAGCAGGGTGTGAGGAGCTGTAGTCGAGGTAGCTGTGGGAGTCGGTAGGCTTGTAATGGATATTGGTGGACAGTCTATCATCAGAAATTGAGACAGAGAGGTCAAGGAAGGGAAGAGAAGTGTCAGAGATGGACCATGTGAAGATGATGGAGGGGTGGAGATTGGAAGCAAAATTAATAAATTTTTCCAGGTCCCGACGAGAGCATGAAGCAGCACCGAAGTAATCATCGATGTACCGGAGAAAGAGTTGTGGGAGGGGGCCGGAGTAGGACTGGAACAAGGAATGTTCCACATACCCCATAAAGAGACAGGCATAGCTGGGGCCCATGCGGGTACCCATAGCCGCACCT
This sequence comes from Cetorhinus maximus, assembly GCF_964194155.1. Taxonomy (NCBI): domain Eukaryota; kingdom Metazoa; phylum Chordata; class Chondrichthyes; order Lamniformes; family Cetorhinidae; genus Cetorhinus; species Cetorhinus maximus. The sequence goes on from NC_135887.1 coordinate 97,053,722, forward strand.
TTTATTTGGAGGAAGTGAGAGGAGTTAAAGGAGAAATTGTTCAGTGTGAGAACAAGTTCAGCCAGACGGAGGAGAGTAGTGGTGGATGGGGATTGTTGGGGCCTCTGTTCAAGGAAGAAGCTAAGGGCCCTCAGACCATCCTGGTGGGGGATGGAGGTGTAGAGGGATTGGACATCCATGGTGAAGAGGAAGCGGTTGGGGCCAGGGAACTGGAAATTGTTGATGTGATGTAAGGTGTCAGAGGAATCACGGATGTAGGTGGGAAGGGACTGGACAAGGGGAGAGAGAAGGGAGTCAAGATAACGAGAAATGAGTTCCGTGGGGCAGGAGTTTATTTTCAATAGTGAACATTATGTACAAGTGATTAACACCTGTGCCAGGCTGTGGCTCAGTTCATAGCACCCTCGCCTTTGAATCAGAGGGTTGTGGGTTCATGTCCTGCTCCCGGAAACCAAGAACTGTGATTATACTCGAAAAAGAGTTACAATCTGTGACTGTTGATAACTCGAAGGAGTTACATCTTCTTAACCTTCCTAACCCTGCCGCTATGTCTTGGTGCTCCACCAGCATCCACAGCAGAGGTGGAGGCAGCCTGCTAACTGCTACTGCTACATCTGTGATGACTTTGTCCTTTGGAGGGCCTAGACCTGGAGGGCCCTGGCCTGTTTTGGGTGTTCTGCTGTGGGCCAGGTGCACCCTCCTCAGAGATGATGGGAAGAGGGGATTTGGATTGGCCGGACATTCCCGGAGTGACATGGGTGGATGGCCCCGGGATGTTGAGCTGTTGGTCCTCCTCTCTATGGGTGCCCAATGGCCTCTGGCTGACTCCTTGAGGAGAAGGGGAAGCTGAAGTGAGATTGAGCTGTCCTACACCCCTCTCACGATGACACTGTTGGAGGCTAACTATGGCAACAGCAATGGAGTTCAACTCGCGCAGCAGTGCAGGACTGATGTCCAGGACCAAGGTCTCCATGGCAGTCACCATCCTGCCAGTGTTGACCTCGGTGCGTCGGCATGCCGGCGCTATCACCTCAGACTGAAGGCAGACAGGCTCCTCCGTTGTGCCTTGCAATCTGAGGAGTGCACCAGACATCCCGTCCTGATGTTCCCGTGATTGTCTTTGCAGCTCCACCAACTGATTGAGGATTGAGTCCAGAGGCTCGTCATCTGACTCAGACTCAGCATATTCCTTGCCTCCAGCAGTCCTCCTCGTGCCGGGGAACCAAGGATGTCCCTGCCTCCGCCTGCTATGGAACAGATTGTGTGCTGTGCTCACCAGATTGTGATCCCAGGCTGCTCTACATCTAGGCCCCACTGAGGTGTTTGTCGCTGCGCTGGTGGAAGGTGTGGGTGAGCGCTATGACGGGTCTTCAATGGTGCTGCCCTCAGGATCCTCATCCGAGTTGCTCTCGGCGTTGTGCTCGGGGTCAAGGTTGCCTGAGGGAGCCGTAGCTGATGTGCCTAGGAGAGAAAGTGGAGATTATTAGTGCTTAGCAGCTGCGTTACACACAGAACAGTGGACTCAGAGTAGCGTTGAGAGAGGGATGATGTGGTGCAGAATCCTCACGTGGGTGTTCGCTCCCAACCTCACTGTTGCCACAGGAATGGTCCACATCCTCTCCGGCCAGCTCCAACGCGCGACTCTCGAACGGAGTGAGGACCTTGATGCCCAGCAGTCCATCCCTGGTCTGGGTCCTCTCCCGTCGATTGTGCTCGATCTTGTCCTGCATAAAGACAGATGGACAGAGTGTGAGCAAGGTGCATGCCAGGCCAAATGAGAAGGATGCCAGGCGTGCATTTGTGCTGAATGGAGCCATGGACAGGATAAGTAGGCAACGTCCAGAGGAGGTGAGGCCAGATGAAGATGTGGGGGTGTGTGTGAGTGTCTGAGTGGTGCTGGCAGTGACTGACTAGTCTCATGAGCTGGCAGTGACTGACATACTAGTGAATGTGTGATGGGCTTGTAAGTGGCTGAGTTGAGATTGATGAGATGGTTGGCTTACCCTGGCAGCACAGATGAGATTATTCATCCTTTTTCTGCACTGGATGGCTGACCTCTTATGTGTAACATTGGCACTAACCACCTCTGTCACTGCCTCCCAAGCTGGAGTGGTGAGGCTGTTGGGCCCCCTGCAGCGAGAGCAGGGGCCGAGGACATTGCGGCGAGTCCCCACAGTGTCCAGAAGCTGTCCCAGTGATATGTCACTGAATCGGGGGGCTGCGGCCATGTCTTCACTGGAGCAGTCCTGGGCTGCAAGCATTGAGAACAATGCACGCAGCTGCAGTTTAAATATGGCGGCAGGCGTGAGGAAGCAGCAAGGTAACGGCATGGCGGGCAAATCGGAGGCTGGCTGCCAGTGAGACGGCATGTTTCCAGTGGCTGCATAATTTGGGGGGTGGGAAGGGGACGATATAGCGCAAAAATCCAGCATTGCAGTCACCTGGTAAAACGTCGTTTATCACGCCCGCTACTGCACTTAGTGCAAACCTGGGACAATTCCGCCCGTAGTCTTCCTCAGTAATAACGAAACCCTGCAATTTGGTGTCAGTTTTAATCATGTACTTCTGATTCTTGAACCCGAATCATTTATATGTATGATGAACAACAATAGTTGCAACATTGATCTCTGTGGAACACCACAGCCTATTTTCTACCAGTCTAAGTAACTACCTTTAGCCCTTACTCTGTTTTCTGTTTTGTAACCATTGCTAGCCATTCTTCTACTTGTCCCCTGACTCCACAAGTTCTGACCTTAATTACTAATTTATTATTCAGTACTTTATCAAAGCTTTTTGAAAATCCTCATGTATTACACCCACTGTATTTCTCTTGTCTACTTCTTCAAAGAATTCCATAAGGTTGGTCAAGCATGACTTTCCTTTTGAAAACCTGTGCTGACTGATATATTTTGATTTCTGGATGTTTTTCTATTACACCTTTGTGTAAAGATTCCTCACTGGAGGTTCACTACCTACTTTCCTCATTTCAATTCATATCTGTTGAGTTCTGATTTATTGCCCTTTCATGAGTAAGAAATTGACCAAATGAGATGTATACTTGGTGCATAGTTTGCATGTTGTAGGTGACATTTGAAGTGTGACACAGGAATCATGATGCCAGATGGGTGACAAAGACATGTGTTAAGCATACAATTTTTATAAATGCATGAGTGGATCACCATGGTATTTTTCACTCTAAGTCACAGAATATGCTGCTTCATAAGGCCATGAAGCATGTTGAGTTTTATTCTCATGTGAGCATGTTTTATTCTATTGTTAGGGTGCCGGTATGTCCCTCTCCAGGGTTTCAATGTATAATTGTTTTGCGCTTTGAAATCAAAGCATTCATCAGTGAGAATTCAGTCAGGTAGCTTGGTTCTTACAGACATTCTGATTCCTAGGCCATGTAAATATGTGCTGTGGCTAATACCACACTACTACATGTCACCATTTCCCACCCAAAAGAGAGAAAAAAAGAAGAGCTAAAGAAATGGTAGAAAAGGTGTTATGATCTCGAGGGAGACTATTAACTTCTAAAAAATAAAATTCAAACTCCCAGTTATTACCTGAAAGAACTACAAGGTTTGGTGTTTTAAACAAAATCTTTTATCATACAAGAATTAAACAAAGCAAGTGCTACTAATTTAACACTGTATTTTGTAAATCTTTATTCTTTAAACCCGAAGATCTTAACAGACTACTTTCCGTTCTATTTTTAATTCCACCCAAGAGTTCCCCTATACTTTCCAGGATCTTGAGGATTCTTTCACTTTTCCTGGGACCAAACCAAGGTGTGCCACAAATCTCAAGAATTCACTTTGACTCTCCTCAGTTTTCAAGTCTGGCTTAGACTTCCAGAGCTCTCTTGCTCTGCGAAGATTCCACCACTGGTCTCTTCCACTAGCTTTACAGGCATGGGCCCCAATCGCAATTCCCGCTTAGCGACTCGAACTCAGGAACAACCCTGGTTCCTAATGGCCCCCCTGCTCCTCTTACAAGCTGACTAACTGTTTCTGTGAGAAAAACACACAGATAAACCCAAAGTAAAAGACTACCTCCCTGCAATCTATCCCCATGACAATGTGGCACACCTGAGATGTCCAAGGTAAAGATTTCAACTAATTAATATCCAATCCCAAACTTGTCATTTGATCTGAGAAATATATGGACGCCTTAAGCTTTTCCCTTGTTTACCCTTAACTTTCAACCTTTCTTATCTGGGACCCATATGAATAATTTAAAACCCTTCTGAAGATAACTGTAGACACCTCGTCTCTACCAGCACTGGGAAAAGGGCCACCTACCGTTTACTGTATTCACACTTCTAACTCTGACCTTGTCAGTACACATGGAAAGACTTTTGATGTGTAAACACCTTAGGAATCTAGCAATTTCTGAACCCCGGGATTACCTTACATTTACAAATTTAATTTTCTAAAACTAAAAGTTATATTCCTACAACATATAAATCATGAAATTAAACATTTTCACAACAAAAGAAAAACAAAGAAAAAGAAACAGAAGTGGAGAAACAGAGTGAGAGAAACAGCAACATGAAGATAATAGAGACAGATAAGAAAGAGACTACAGGCTAAAAATTGCTTTGTGCAATGGGCATGGGGTTGCAATTTGTGACCTGCCCACACCCATTGAGATGAATGTAGGCAACACGCAAATTTAGTGCTGCCAACTCATTTACCTGATTCTACTGTTGGGCTGAGTGGGGCCAGTACTGCTGGCTGTCTGAGCGCTCAGTAGGGAGCCAAGCAGCACATGCCAATAGCATGTGATGCAGCCAGCCTTCTGTTCTTAAAAGCAGCCTGTTCCTCTTAAAGGGAAGCTGTACTGAATTACAGATGGCTGCTGCTGAATGCTATTGCTGCAAATGTAAACAAAGGAAATGGAACACCAGGGCAGAGAGAGGGTTCCATGGTTGTGGATGCAGTGCTGGAAGTCAATGTGATGGAGCTAGACAGGAGAGGTTACACAGGGGCTAACAACCTCTCAAGAACCACTCTCAGAAGAGATTGGGGGCAGGGGGCCAAGGAGGTCAATTCCTAGTGTCTGGAATGAAGGACCTGGCAGCAGCACCACAAGAAGATTAATAACGTCAGGAGGGTGGTGAAGGTCAGTGAATGAATGCATCTTCACAGGGCATCTCATACCCCTCTCCATCAGCTCATCATGCTTCTGAATGTATCACACCCCCATCACTCACCCGTCAGCAGTCCTTGGCACTCAGGGTGCTTGCTTAACATCCAGATACTCCATCTCACCTCACACATATTCCAATGATGCCAAGCTCACACCCAGTTGCTTCCAAATGCCTCCAACTATTCAACTGTGGCAGGCACATCACCCAAATACAGTGCAACACAATCACTGACATTTTTCCCTCTCACTTGCAGGACAAGGTCACTCACAATAGCAGAGCAGAGCCTTTGGGGAACAAGGATATCTGCATCTACTGAGCCCAAGGGAGGGAATGTTCTCTGCATTATGGGGACAGCTATGACAGAGCCCAGGGCATGCAGCATCCACTGAGGACATTGAAGATGACAGTATGTTCCTCCCTTCTGCACTTTTCAACTCCCAGCTCATCCTGATTCTGCTACCTGGCATGATGAGCAAGCTGCAGATGCTGTTGCCGTAGAAACCCTGTTTTTGGCTCGGACTTGGCAGAGGGTATTGCACAGAGCTTTCTTTCTCCGCAGCCTCTGCTCCATTTTCCTGTTGCGTTGCAGACCCAGAGGCAATGCAGTTGCAGCCCTCATATCTGTTGCAGCCTTTGTGTGGACAGGTCACCAAATTGTCTGCCCTCCCTGTGAGGACGCTGCAATACTTCCTGCCAAATCGAAGAACTCACCATAACATCTCCAAAAACACTCCACAATACTTACAGAAATTTTGCAATGGCAGAAGTAATTCATAATTAGCTTCTCTGGAAGTTGAATGCCTAACCTTTTAAGTGATGCTAGTGCTTGTCCCCTCTTGCAGCTGAATACTTGATCTTTGGTAAGCGAAAAGCAAATTGGCTGAATGGACCTGCGTCATCCAAATTTGGAAGTTGGGTATCACACCAGCCGGTTAGGCTGCGTTATGTCATGCTCGCATTGCTTCTCATGCTTTTGCTGCTCGCAGGGGATGCTCGGGCAATCGCCCTTCTGAGCATATGGTGCCTTGTGGGCTGCACTGTTGGTGGCTGGAGGGGCAACGTGGTCCACTAGGAGGGTATTCAGCTTCCATAATGCAGTCTCCAGCAGCACTATGGATCTAATTTTTGTACCCTATATTCTCTGCCTTACTACATGCAATGTCTTGAGAGATAACCTAATATATTCAAAACAGTTCACCTAGAGAATGCAGATGTGACAGCGCAGGTGTCACACTTTATGAAAGATAACATGTGCTTCAGAGCTACAGCTTAAAGCAATGAGCAGATTCCAGTCTTCAAAGTTCCCTGGCAAATATAATTAAACTGTAAAACACAAACAAAATATTGAGATGCTGGAAACCTGAAATATAAGCGGAAAATGCAAGAAATACTCAGCAGGTCAAGTAGCATCTGTGGAGAGAGAAACAGAGTTAACATTTCAGGTCTGTGATGTAAAACTTTTCTTAGCCCTAATAAGTTTTAGAGTTCTTACCCAAGAATTATAGAAGTATTGAGATCACACTCAAAAGCTTCAGTTAATCATTAAAAATCTTTGCTACTGTTTTGCAACACATTCAATACATTGTTAGTTAAGCGATAGAACGCACAGACGAATTGGAAGGAGCTTATACCTACAAATCACCCCCAAATGGTCAATTGCACATTGATTCTAGTCTTCAGTGGTTGACCAAATCATCTCTCTCTCTCTCTCTCTCTCTCTATTGACAGCAGTACCAAAATTCAAAAGTGACTGTCTTTTATACAGTAAAGCTCCACCAGTACATGCCAAGTTGGGGTAGATCCTTACTTTCCGATGTTCTTTGACTGAATTTGCTTTCAGGTCCACTAAGTTGGCAATTTTCCAGATATAAAACCAGCGTCATTTGTTGGCTAGTAATTAGTTGTGTTTATCAAGTTTCAGAACATTGATACAGATCTTGTTTTCAGATCTTCGAAGTCTGTTTTTAACCTTTCCATAGCATTATGGAAGCTGAATACCCTCCTAGTGGACCACGTTGCCCCTCCAGTCACCAACAGTGCAGCCCACAAGGCACCATATGCTCAGAAGGGCGATTGCCCGAGCATCCCCTGCGAGCAGCAAAAGCATGAGAAGCGATGCGAGCATGACATAACGCAGCCTAACCGGCTGGTGTGATACCCAACTTCCAAATTTGGATGACGCAGGTCCATTCAGCCAATTTGCTTTTCGCTTACCAAAGATCAAGTATTCAGCTGCAAGAGGGGACGAGCACTAGCATCACTTAAAAGGTTAATAACTCTTCTTTGTCCTTTCCTGGTAACACATTTTGGCTCCCATGTGAGAAAATTAGCTCACGAGGTACCCACAGTCCAAACAACTTGGGCAAAACAAACTATTTCCCGCCAACTCTGTCCCTAATGTCTCAAAGCATGATGGATTTTTTAGTCAAGCTTAAGCATTTCACATATATTATCATGGTTGGATAACCTGCACAAGTCTTAACCATAAGCTATGGTTCTTCTTACCAAAGATTTCATATCATTCAGTCACCTTTTGTCAGAAATTTAGAAGTAAACTTTGATTGATCTTGCCCTCAGCCTTGGCTTGGTGGCTGTTAATGTTACTGGATATTTAGAGGCTGCTTAAGATTCCTAGTGACTTTGGGCAGTAGCATAACCTTGCATTTATTTTGATACAAATTATACCAGTACATTAAGTAATGAGATAAGTATATGTGTACTTTAAAAAATGCAGCTGATTGTTCATAAATGCAATTGACCTTGAATGTATGGTGAGACAAAATGGGAGGTTGTTTTCTCTCAAACTTCTATTTCCAATATATTACAGAAAACCACAAAAGATTGTACCTATATGTGAAATACAAGTGTCACCCAGTTAAGTTTTGACAACTTTAAATCAATGGTGGTATTGGAAAACATCCAAAGTGGGTCAGACTCATTGAACAACTTCATGTGACCAAAGAGGACAGAACGTATACTGGCATTACTCCAGTCACCTGATAAATGGCAGAACCTAATATTGTTTTCAGACAAAATCTTTTGGCGTTAGCGGCTAATTCAGAATCCTAAAACGTTTTCCATAAATAAAATAAACTTAGACCTCACGCATTCATCGTGATAAAGTGCATATAATCAATCAACATAACTACTGTTATTACCAATGTTTTGGTCTCTGCCTATTTTGCATCTTGCTTCCTGATTCGGTTCACTGAAAAGTGGTGTCAAATGACTTCCAAAACATTAGGAATACACTTTTGTTCTTGCTTAACTGGAATATAAGGACAGAATGAACTAAAGGTGAAGAGCTTAAATATTAACTAAGGCGTTCACTGGCTGATTTGAATATTGCTTCACTTGTTCTACTTGTGTTCATCCACATTTGATTCTCAGGAACAGAGTATGGCAGACGAGATGAGTGAAGATTCTTTTTTCCAGCAGACTTAAATTCACAAGTGAAGTAAATAGACTTTCTATATTTATATTCCTAAATTTAAAATTTGACTTAGTGATTTTTATTGCTTGTGTATGAATCTAATCTAAGATTAGGGAAACTTGTTACCAGAGACCTGATTACATAGTGTCGGTTTGCTAATCTGTTTACTTTTTAGAGCAATGTTAATTCCTAATGTGGGTAAAACATTGTACTGACAATGATGAGTCTGTTTTGCTAAAACACTAAAGTTATTTTTTCTTTCTGTTGATTTATTCTTAAGTTCTGTGCATTTAAAATCTTTAGTAAGTTTGTGTAAGTGAGCCTGCATAATTACTACATTAATCTGCTGTCGCAGTTTTCTGGATTTTGTTTCTGTGGCTGTCTGCAATACTGGGCACTTTGGAATTAGTATGATCTCATAAACTGAATAAGTGGTGATTTACAGACTCACTTATCGCTCAGGGAATTTATGCAACTCAGTCTTATAGACCAAGAGGTCTGAAGTTTGATTCCTGGTCTGTGCTACTTTGGAGGCATTACAACTGGTTTCAGCATCCTGATTTAGGAAGGTGAAAATCATTATGGCTTCTCATTCTTGGCTCCAATCCAGCTATTAGCATTGGAGCTTTATGTGGATGTTGAATTAGACCTGAATCAAGCTTGCATGTTGAATAAAACACTAATTTGGCTAATGTCAAGGCTCACTTGTGAATAATGGCCACTTAGGGCAAGTAACAAAAAAAAAACAAAAACAGAATTACCTGGAAAAACTCAGCAGGTCTGGCAGCATCGGTGGAGAAGAAAAGAGTTGACGTTTCGAGTCCAACGTGACCCTTCAACAGAACTGAAGTATAGTTAGGAGAGGGGTGAAGTATAAGCTGGTTTAAGGTGGGGGGCGGGGGGAGAGAGAAGTTGAGGGTGGGGTGGTTGTGGGGACAAGCAAGCAGTGATAGGAGCAGATAATCAAAAGATGTCACAGACAAAAGGATCAAAGAGGTGTTGAAGGTGGTGATATTATCTAAGAAAAGTGCTAATTAAGAATGGATGGCAGGATACTCAAGGTACAGCTCAAGTGGGGGTGGGGTGGAAAGACTGACAGGGTATTGGTTGTAGATTTAAAAATAATGGAAATAGGTGGGAAAAGAAGAATCTATATAAATTATTGAAAAAAAAACAAACAAAAGGGAGGGGGAAGAAACGGTGGGGGGGTGGGGGGGAGGGGGAGTTTAAGATCTAAAGTTGTTGAATTCAATATTCAGCCCGGAAGGCTGTAAAGTGCCTAGTCGGAAGATGAGGTGCTGTTCCTCCAGTTTGCGTTGGGCTTCACTGGAACAATGCAGCAAGCCAAGGACAGACATGTGGGCAAGAGAGCAGGGTGGAGTGTTAAAGTGGCAAGCGACAGGGAGGTTTGGGTCTTTCTACCAGAGAATGATATCTGTGTAACTCCAATAAATAATCATTGCCACAGGAAAGAAGGGGAGAAGATTGCTAAATAAAGAAAAAAAAGACAAAAACCTGCATTTTACTGCTTTAATGTTTGATGTTGGCCATAAGCAGTTTCTGAAACTACGTTATTAATACATTATTCTGAAATACAGAAAGATGCTTCATAAGTTCGGAGGTCTTGCTAGGGCTCAAGCTGCCTTAAGCTGAGGTTCAATAAAATGTTATTTATGTGATGATTTCTCTTATGTATGTTTTAGCTTCAGGCTGAGAGTCAAGAGCTGCACCTTTTGTGTATTTTAGGGAAGTCAAATATTGAACATAGATTCTTGTCTTAATGCCAAGATATAAATTAACAAGTAAGCTGTGTATTTTGTAGCTGCTAAGTCAGATGCCTGCTTGGCCCTTTTTCATTGTAACTGGCTAACAGGGTTGGTAAGTTAAAACAGAGCAAATTTTAAAAGGCAGAGCTTGATGAGGTTTGTTACTTGCAATAAAATGAGCAAAATTAAACTTTTAACCATGTGTTGTTTCTCTGATGATGTTTTGGTCAGCATATAAAAGGATGAGAATTTTAAAGTCAAGACCTTGTTTGACTGGGAGCCAATGTAGGTCAGCGAATTCAGGGCTGACAGAGGAATGGAACTTGCTGTGAGTTAAGACAAGGGCAGCAGAATTGTAGATTGCCTCAAGTTTATGAAGGCGAGAATGTGGGAGAACAGCTTGATAATTGAAATAATCAAGTCTAATGGTAATGAAGGTAAGGATGAGGGTTTCAGCAGCAGATGAGCCGAGACAGCGGCGAAGTTGAATGATGTTATGGAGGTGCAAACAGGCAGTTTTGGTGATGGTACTAATATGAAGTTGGAAGCTCTTTTTGGTTTAGGTTGTGAACAGACTGGCTTAACCTCATACTGCTGCCAGGCAGTGAGATGGAGTCAGTAGCCAGGGAACAGAGTTTGAAGAGAGGACCAAATTTAATGGTCTTAGACTTCCCAATAATTAATTGGAAGAAATTTCTGCTCATTCAGTACTGGATGTTGGATGAGCAGCCTGGTAATTTTGCAACAATGGAGGAGTTGAGAGAGGTGGTGGTGAGGTAGACCTTAGGTGTCATCAGTGTACATGTGAAAACTACTGCTGTGCCTTCGGATGATGTCACCAAAGGGCAGCATGTAGATGAGAAATAGGAGGAGGCCAAGGATAGATCCTTGGGGGACACAAAGGTAACGTTACGGGAGCAGGAAGAGAAGACATTACAAGTGATTCTCTGACTACAAGTAGATACATAAGAATGGAACCATATGAGGGCAGTCCCACCCGACTGGATCACTGTAGAGAGGCATTGGAGGAGGGTGCTGTGGTCAACCATTTAAAAGGCAGCAGACAAATTGAGAAGGATGTGGAGGGAAATTTTACCTTTGTCAAAGTCACATAGGATGTCATTTGTGACTTTGATAAAAGCCATTTTGGTTTTGTTTAAATCAGTTCATTATCGCAGCTCACTTTATCCCAGAAAAGAAAGACCTGTGTTGGATTCTGAGAGAAAAAGGCTGTCCTCTGCTATGGTGGCTCATAAAATCTGCCATGAGCTGAATATGATGAGACCCTTTCATACACCCAAGTAAAAACTGAGAACAGATTGACCTGGTGATGGTTTGCTTCAGGTGCCTGGATTGATCTGAGGGTATCCTGCTATATATTCTTGCTGCTGAACATTGCCTTACTAAGACACCTGCTCACGGAAGCACTGGAGGAGAAAGACGATATGGAAGACAACTTTTTGGCGGTTGCAGGAGACATTTATGCCACTCTCATACTTGAGACCTTATCTTCAATTCTATATCAATCACTTCATTAACAATGATGTCTACATCTTCGCTATTTCATTTAAAAATATGCCAATATCTGCAGATCCTTCCCTTCAAGTAATTTAACAAAGTCCCATTCATGCTACCTGGTGAAAGCAAGTTCCAAATTTTTCCAAGATCAATTACATTTGATTTTGCAAATCCTGAAAATTTAGGTTTGCACACCTGCACCCGTATGGTGAGGGTGTGTAGTGAGTGATGGGCCATTGCAATTTTAGCCTGGCTCCTACTCTGAATCAGTATAGGCGGGAAGAGAGTTTGGTCTATGGCATATTTAGTTGAGAAGTGCAAAATCAGGTGAGGAAACAGGTTAAAGGGCTTCAGCTTACCATCAAAGTGAGTTGTATTGGCAAAATGTAAACACATTAAGTTTTATTGTCATAACTGGGCACTGATTTTCTACCAGTAGCATCAGTGCCTGATTTTCATTCTGATGAAGGTGAACATTTACCCTATTGTTTCCAACAATACTTTGGAGACATGTACGTATCACTTCTCTCTTTGATGTTGAAGAGCTGGAAGTCCTGCTGCAGGTGAAAAGGAATGTGTTCTTATATTGTGCTGAAGGCCACCCTCCAGTAAAAATACAGGTAACAGCTAAATGGAGGGAGATCACCCATTGAGTCAATGCAGTCACCCAACTCCTTCATGCATATCTGCAAATGAGGAAGAGGTGAGTGCTGCTATCAAGAACAAAGCAAAGGTGAATGTGCTCCTCACATCTGTACACATTTCTTATCAAGCAAGATAAAGATTTGGGAATGGCCACGCTCTCTTTGAGTTACCATTTACAACATAATACGCAACCTTTTGCTTGCACTGGCTTGAATGGCACACCTTTGTTGATGGTGGAGGTAGCAGCTTAAGAAAAGCAAATGGATGGTGATATATCCAGGATGAGGTGCTTTGTTGCTATTGGGAACCTTCTCGGTTGACTCAGCAGCCATGGATGTGGAGGATAGCTCTGGTTTCATAAGTGCCATCCACCTAGTATTTAATCTCCTTTAAATAATGCACTCACTGAGGATCACCACATAGAAACATAGAAAATAGGAGGAGGAATAGGTCATTTGGCCCTTTGGGCCTGCTCCACTATTCAATATGATCGTGGTTGATCCCCTGTCTCAATGCGGTACTCCCCACGCCCCTCCCCCATCCCCTTGATGCCTTTAAAGTCCAGAAATCTATCCATTTCTTTCTTAAGTACATTCAGTGACATGGCCTCCACAGCCTTCTGTGGTCGGGAATTCCACAGGTTCACTACCCTCTGAGTGAAGAAGTTTCTCCTCATATCAGTCCTAAATGGCCTACCCCATACCTTGAGACTGTGACCCTTTGTTCTAGACCCCTCCAACCAGAGGAAACGTCATCCCTGCATCCAGCCTGTCCATCCCTATCAGAATTTCATACGTTTCAATGAAATACCCTCTCGTTCTTCTAAACTCCAGTGAATACAGGCCTAGTTGGTCCAATCTCTCCTCATACGACAATCCTGCCATCCCAGGAATCAGTCTGGTGAACCTTTGCTGCACTCCCTCTGTGACAAGTATGACGTTTCTTAGGTAAGGAGACCAAAACTGCACACAATACTCCAGATGTGGTCTCACCAAGGCCCTGTACAGCTGCAGTAAGACATCCTTGCTCCTGTGCTCAAATCTTCTTGCAATGAAGGCCAACATACCATTTGCCTTCTTAAATGCTTGCTGCACCTGCATGCTTGCTTCCAGTAATTGGTGTACAAGGACGCCCAGGTCCCTTTGTACATCAATATTTCCCAATCTATCACCATTTAAATAATTCCCATTCTGTTTTCCTACCGAAATGGATAACTTCACACTTATCCACAACATACTGCATCTGCCATGTATTTGCCCACTCACTCAACCTGTCTAAATCACCCTGAAGCCTCTTAACATCCTCCTCATCATTCACAAGTTTTGTGTCGGCAGCAAACTTGGAAATATTACATTTATTTCCCTCATCCAAATCATTGATATGTATTGCGAATAGCTGGGGCCCAAGCACTGATCCCTGCGGTACCTCACTAGTCACCGCCTGCCATTCCGAAAAAGATTCATTTATTCCTACTCTCTGTTTCCTGTCTGCTAACCAGTTCTCAATCTATGCCAATATATTATCCCCAATCCCTTGTGCTTTAATTTTGCATACTAACCTCTTATGTGGGACTTTATCAAAAGCTTTCTGAAAATCCAAATACACCACATCCACTGGTTCTCTCTAATCTATTCTGCCAGTTATGTCCTCAAAAAAACTCCAGTAAGTTACATAATAAAGTATCAACAATTGCTTCCTGAAGAACTGCCACCAACATCGCATGATGCTGTTTCCATGATCTGACATGTCCAGGTGCAGGCTTTGGGATAGTAGTGGACATGGTCTAAATGCTTCAGAGATCATTGCACTGACAAGAACTTGCCTTTGGAATCTCACTTATTCAGCACTTTTGGAATCTCCAAACAAGTATTCATGCTAATCTCTTCCTCCTTGATTGAAGTATGCATCTGGAGTGGGAGCAAAAATTTTCTATGCAAAGCCATATAAGTTACAGAGGCCTGCCACAGTAAAGTGTTACTTTGGCCCCAGTGCTACTGAGGTAAATCCAAAAATCTGTTTTACGTTTTTACCAATTTACCATTATTTACCTACCATAACAAATGCATGCTGATATATGAAACAATAGGAGTGAGTAGGGTAATATCACGTTGAGTTCTGTGGCAATTCTCTCCCATGTCCACCCAACTGAGTGGGACAAACTAGGTCCCTCTCTGAATCTTGCTGCAGCAAAAACAATTCTGATGATACCTGCCCCTTTAAACTGCTGCAGGCCTTTAATTATGTAACTGCACAGTATTTCTGATTCGCCCTGGTGAGGCTGGGAGAAGGAATCACCAGAGTGAGCTTTGTTGCTAGAAGCTGGTTTAGGAATTCTCAGAAGACTGAGGGACAGGACCATTGTCAGTCACTGGAGATTACAACTCAGCAAATGGGAAGAAGTGAATTCAGCTGGGAGTAACTTTGGACTGGTTCCTGTAAAGACTGCAGTACTGCGGAGAGCGTGTTGTAAATTATAACTGCAATGTGGGTTTTTGAGTGTGTTAAAACCCTAATAAGTAATATATTTTCTGTAGGTTTGAGTATGATCCCAGCTGCGGTTACCCCTGGACAAGCCTGATCCCTGGGGAGATCCCAGCTTGATAGATCCCAACTTTTATTTGTTTGTTTAGATAAATGGAGAGTAGCTACTGAACAGAGGCACAGGAGTCAGCTGATGAACTTTTAACAGAAGAATAAACATTTATTAAACAAAAAAAGATGAACTATATTACAATACCCCTTCACCTACAACTATAACTTTACAGATATATACAGATTTGTAAGGATAACTCAAGTTACAAAAGCTATCTTATACTCTAATGTCCACAGTACACAACCCATGTGCCAATAGGCACCCTGTGGGTCAGACACACCAAGTGACAGATACCACCTCAACCAGATGCTATGGATCTCTCCTCAACTCCCCCCAGATGCTTGTCATACCTTGAGCCAACTGGTCTCAATGCACTCTGTCTTTCACATGAGGGTTTCCAATCTCCACACTCCAAGACCTTGCCTTGGAATCTTCTCCCAAACCGATGCTTTCTCTCAGATGCCTTCTGCAAGGGTTCATCTCCAGGATTTCAAACTCTCCTTCTGATGTCCCTCTTCCCTGGGTCACTGCATGCATTCAAGCCATCTTCTACACACTCTGTCTCTCTGATTCAGTCATCAACAGTACACAACTGCTTCACATGCCCATAGCAAAGAGTTACAGATCTCAGTTGTCTCTTTGGATCTTCTTGCCTCTCGCTTTAAATCTGCTTTCTACGCCTTTTGTTTCTTTAAATCTGAAGGTTGGAGCCTTTCTCTCTGCGCCTCACTCTTAACTTCATTAACAGTACCTTTCTCCGGTTCCTGTCCTTCTTTTGACTAGGAGGTCTGCTTTGGACTTTCTCCTGTTCCACTCCTCTGGAATTGGGTTATTTTCTTTAGCTTCAAACTGACTATCTGCCTCCTTTGCTCCAGTGTCTCCTGGCAGCTACTTTCAAAACTAACTGAACCCAAACAGCTTCCAAAATCAAACTGCTGTTTCTAGTTATCTGTTTGTGTGTGTCTGTGGGAGGGACCTGCTTCTCTGGGCCCCTATTGCTAGGCAACAGCACTGTTTTTGTATACTCTGTTTGCTTAACTTAGCTTACAGTTGTAAGACTCTCATTAGAAATGCAAGCACCTTTTAAAATGAAACTAAAACTCAATTTGACCGTTTCTTAACACAGATACAGAAATACAAATCAAGCTAAAACATCAAAGTTAAAACCCATTCCTAACATTCATACATACCAATATAACTTACTTAAACTGTCTCTATTTCCTAACAGTTGCCTTCTAAGTAATGTTTAGTTGATGTTAATTTTAATTTGTTTGTTATAGTATAACTCTTAAAACTTGAAATCTTGTCATGTGATTCCTTTAAGTTGGTCACTGGAAATTCATTTTTTTAAAGAGTTGTTGGTCTCTATGGGATCATAACAACTCACTGAAGGAAAAAACATCCTTCTGTGCTGTAAAACTTTTGTGATTCTGTGAAAAGAGATTGTTAGCCCAAACACTTGTGTGTGGCTTTGTTTTGAATATGGAACCAACTTCTGTCTCTGTTTATTTCCAGCATTGGTTGAATATTTTTCTTATATGTTAGATGGAATACCATTTAGCAGCTGGTAACAAAGTTATATTGATGATGATAGCAAGCAGATGTAATAGTCAGCTGAATGCATTATGCTGCATTCCTTTGGTATAGAATGTGAATAACTTCCAATTAAATATCTTTGATGTGTATATCCTTATTTGATTTAGCATGGTGCGCACCACACATCGCCAATACATTTCTGGTTCAAACTGTCCCAGTTTCGGTAAAAATTGTTTATCCTGTGTATGATTATGCTTGTCAAGTAAAAAAATATTTTAATGACTTTTGGAACTAAAGATAGTTTACTAAAAGGAGTAACACAAGCATTCTGTTAGTGGCAATAGAGTGAAAAAGGACAATTCATCAGAATTTGTGTGAGCACGTGATGGGCAATAATTTCCACAAAGAACTGGTCTGTTCACTTATATTTGCAAGTGGGGTTTTGACAAGCTTGCTATTTACGTGAGCAGACATTAATGTGCTTATAATTTCTAGCAGGAAGGAGCCAAGATTACTTGGCCTTGCTGCTCCATGCCATGTTAGGGAGACAGATAACTGCTTGGGCTATATGAGGCAAATATAGCCAAATGGGTTAATTTTGATGTGCAGTGACATTTTTAGTTGGGCAAATGCAACAACCAATTTGTGCACAGCAAGATAGCAAATGAATGAGTGATAATCTGGGGGAAGAATGCTGGTCAAGGCACAGGAGAACATCCTATTTTTATTTCAAATACTGCTATAGGATCTTTAATGTGCATCTTTCCAAGGCTTCTGATTCTCTGAGTGACCCACATTGATCAAAGATTGAAAACGTAGAACATTATCATTATCCTTGCCTTTCAGGCAAACCAGGCAACTTGCAAGTCGTGTATGAATGTAGCATAACCTGTTATTTCTGCATTAAACAATCAGAAGTGCTTACTTAGAAAACCCTTTGTTGTTGGCAAATGTCAAGAATTGTGGATTATCTATAATACACTGTGTAATTATAAATTGAAGTTGAGAAAGCCTCAGGGCCCATGGCACTTTAATATTTTTCTTTGCTTTGTTGGCTAATGTCTATAGATATTTTAATAACCTATAAGACAGCTGCTTGCCTCTCAATTCGCATTGGTCTGCATAATATCCTCTTTGTAGTCTTTTACTGAAGTCTACACTACTCAGGATATGTTGTTGTCTAATTATAGAACTGAAGCCTAATAATTATTTAGAACATTTCCTCTTTGTACTAATTTTAGAGCGTAATATAATCATCCAGTTTTGAAAGTGGAAAGTAAATCTTGCATGTCTGGCTTGTGGTAACACAAGCACTTGCTGGAGTATATTTCCATTTATTTTCTTTCTCAGTTATCTGACTTGGTGAATGAGTTGGAAAGGTATATTAAGGGGGATTTGAGTGAGGAGGGAGATGGACGTAAAAAATTGAGCGGTTATGTCTACGTTCACTGAGTCACTGGTATACATCACACTGGTGAGCAAGTTGCAAAACAGGAGTAAAAGGCACAAAATATATGACTGAAGATGCGTGTCGGAATCCTGTGGAAGTCCTGCCATTCTGACCTAAATGGGAATTGCCCAAGAAGTTTCAACTTCCGATGGACAATTCCCCTGCTCCCCACGACCCTCCACAAATGACTCCAACTCTGAGCTAGAGTCGAAAACTTCAGACAGTTCTGATGCTTTTGTTTTTGTTTTTTTTTATTCATTCACAGGATGTGAGCTTCGCTGGCTGGGCCAGCATTTATTGCTCATCCCTAGTTGCCCTTGAGAAGGTGTACTTAACTGAATAGTTACCAAGGAAATGTTAAACAGATTTAAACCTAGTCTAACTCCTGGTTAACTACACAACTGGCCCCCCAATCAATCACACTGATCCTGCAACTACCCACTGACCCCTCCCCTGACTACCCCCCGACAACCTGTCTAACCCCCGACCCGACTACTCTCCTGACCCAACTACCACCTGATTACACCCCAGACCCAACTACCACTTCATTCACCTGCCAATTTAAACACCTACCACCTCATTTGCCTGCTACCTCACCCATCTGCCAACTCACCCACTTACCACATTGCTTATGTGTCACCCTACCCACCTGCTACCTCACCCACTAACCACCTCACCCATCTGCCACCCTACCTGCTTACCAGCTCAGCCATCTGCCATGCTACCCACCTACCACCTCACCCACCTACTACCTTACCCACTTTCCAGCTCACCCACCTGCCACCCCTCCCACCTACCACCTTATGCGCCCTATCCATCTATCCACTTACCCACTTACCTCATCCACCCTACCCATTCACTTATTCATCTATTCACCCATTCACTAACATTCAAACTGGACCTTTAAACTGGCAGCTAGTGCCATAAAATGTGAGAGTGTCCTGTCTTCCCTCTGACTCTACTCCGCTGTGACGGAGCTTTCAGAGGGACGCTACACTCTCATTTCTGCCAAGGCTGGGCTCGGTAGGTCCCGGAAGAAAGGTAGAGCAGTGTTGAGTCAGGGGAATGTTCAAGTTGAGTGGCAATCCAACAATGATTGCCGCTCCTTGGAAGATCTTAGCCAATATGTTACGTGACTCTCCATGAATCTTATCATGCCCAGTAAAGGCATGTCATATTCATAACTTTAAACATGGACTGTATTCAGTGTAGAATTTTTTGGAACTGCTTTTTCATTTAAAAATGGACATTAAAAGGCTGCTAAGATGGCTGCCGAGGTTTAGGTGACTTTTGCAATTCCAGTACAGACTCAAAATTACCTCAAGTCTCCAGGAAGTTCCTCATTGAATGGCCATATGTGAAGTACCTTCCTGGAATGGAAATACCAAGATGAAAATCATTTGTGGAACTCACACCTCCTATTGTTTGTGGACTCACCCAAAACTCAATATTCATTGACTTGCAAATTCATTGTCTCCGAACTCGAAACTTAACAAAGAGAACTGCCGAGAGACTAGCGCATCATAAGTATTTGTGAATGGCTACCATCCATTCCTCATTTTGTAGCAATGGCTCCTAATGTCGAACCATTTGTGTGGATAATAGAAGTAGTAACGAAGTGGGCACATGACTGGAACTGACTACAGATAATGAATCTTATTACGCCAAGAACCAGTGAGAAACCAATCAGTTCGCAATCAATACAGCAAGAAACAGCAGCAGCAGCAAAGGCAACAACATCTATGCTATAAGACTGGAGACTGCAACATTGTAAAAGTCTCCAAACTTGTTCCTTTTCAAGTCCACCAGTACAGAAAGCTGACCTCTTAGTAATAAAACTACAAATAACTAACTTTGTGACCTACTGAAAATTCACTTCTTTGAGGGAATCTTACAATGACTTTGATCTATGACTTAGGTTACTGAATTCATCTAGCTACTTTTCTTCAACATGCCTGCACAGAGACGAGCCAATCACATGACGTATGAACAATTCCTTTGTTTGAAACTTGCAAAAGTGCACTATCCTCGTTAACTGTATTTTTCCTCAAGTGTGTGTTTGTGTGCTGTTGTTTGTTGCATGTCTGTTCAGCAGGTCTCAAAAAGAGGTTCTGAGTCTTGTATGGTTGAACATTAATTGTTTATTGATAACCTATAACTCTCTCTCCCTCTCTCTCTTTCTCTAGGGTATAGCCAAAGCTGTGAGCTAACTTCATGCTTGCTTCTACTCAGGTGTCTGTCCAGTTCACAACTGACTCTAGTCTCAGGACATAAGTCTCTTAACATCACACTGTGGGCAGTACTGTTTCCCAGCCCCACATAAACCCTTGCTATGCCAGAACACCAAATAAACCTCTTTATGTAAACTCATGAAAAGCTTGCTGCTAGTTATTCAAATTGATCATACACTCAGGGGTTAAGAAACACCTACATCTTCCTTTTCAAAAAACACACTGATTACAGACAGTAAAGGGGAGGGAACTGGAGTTTCAGTTCTCTCTCATCCCTGTCCATAACAGAGTCATAATTGTGTATCACCTTTGTAATTTTAGCCTTCTTCATAGAGCTTAAAATTAAATGCTAGTGCCTCTGCATATCAGACTTTTCAAACCACCTGAAAACTGATTGTTGTTATTATTGTTATTACAACCATGCTGACATAATTTTTAAAATTCATTTATGGGATGTGAGCATTGCTGGTTAGGCCAGCACTTATTACTCATCCCTAATTTCCCCTTGAGAAGGTGGTGGTGAGCTGTCTTCCTGAACCACAGCAGTCCAAGTGATATAATAACACCCACAATGTTGTTAGGGAGGGAGTTCCAGGATTTTGACCCAGTGACAGTGAAGGAATGGTGATATATTTCCAAGTCAGGTTGGTGTGCGACTTGGAGGGGAACTTCCAGATGATGGTGTTCCCATCTATCTGCTGCCCTTGTCCTTCTAGATGGCAGTGGTTGCGGGTTTGGAAGGTTCCATCAAAGGAGCCTTGGTGAGTTCCTGCAGTGCATCTTTTAGATGCTACTGTGCGTCGTTGCTGAGGGGAATGAATGTTTGTGGATGGGGTGCCAATCAAATGGGTTGCTTTGTCCTGGATTGTGTCAAACTTCTTGAATGTTTTTGAAGCTGCACTCATCCAGGTGAGTGGAGAGTATTCCATCACACTCCTGACTTAAACTTTGTAGATAGTGGACAGGCTTTAAGGAGGTGAGTTACTCAGCGCAGGATTCCGAGCCTCTGACCTGCTCTTGTAGTCACAGTATTTATATGGGTAGTCCAGTTCAGTTTCTGGTCAATGTTAAGCCTAGGATGTTAATAGTGGTGGATTCAGCAATGGTGATGCCATTGAATATCAAAGGGCAATGGTTGGATTCTCTCTTGTTGGAGATGATTATTGCCTGGCATTTGTGTGGTGTGAATGTTACTTGCCACTTGTCAGCCCAAGCCTGGACATTGTCCAGGGCTTGCTACATTTGGACATAGACTGCTTCAGTATCTGAGGAGTTGCAAATGATGCTAAACATTGTGCAATTATCAGCGAACATCCAAACTTCTGACCTTATGATGGAAGGAAGGACATTGATGAAACAGCTGAAGATGCTTGGGCCTAGGACACTACCCTGAGGAACTTCTGCAGCGATATCCTGGAACTGAGATGATTGACCTCCAACAACCACAACCACCTTCCTTTGTGCTAGGTATGACTCTAACCAGCTGAGAGTTTCCTCCCTGATTCCTATTGACTCCAGTTTTGCTTGGGCTCCTTGATGCCGCACTTGGTCAAATGCTACCTTAATGTCAAGGGCAATCACTCTCACCTCACCTCTGGAGTTCAGCTCTTTCGTCCATGTTTGAACCAAGGCTGTAATGAGGTCAGGAGCTGAGTGACCCTAGTGGAACCCAAACTGAGTGTCAATGAGCAATGAGCATTAGATAGCACTGTTGATGACCCCTTCCATTACTTTACTGATGATCGAGAGTAGACTGATGGGGCTGTAATTTGCCGGGTTGGATTTGTTCTGCATTTTGTGTACAGGACATACCTGGGCAAGTTTCCACATTGCCAGGTTGATGCCAGTGTTGTAGCTGCACTGGAACAGCTTGGCTAGGGGCATGGCAAGTTGTGGAACACAAGTCTTCAGTACTTTTTGTTGGAATATTGTCAGGGCCCATAGCCTTAGCAGTATCCAGTGCCTTCAGCCGTTTCTTGATATCGAATTGGCTGAAGACTGGCATCTGTGATGCTGGGGACCTCTGGAGGAGGCCAAGATGGATCATCCACTCGGCATTTCTGGCTGAAGACTGTTGCACATGCTTCAATCTTATTTTTTGCACTAACGTGTTTGGCTCCCCATCATTGAGGATAGGAATATTTGTGGAGCCTCCTCCTCCAGTGAGTTGTTTAATTGTCCATCACCATTAATGGCTGGATGTAGCAGGACTGCAGAGCTTAGATCCGATCCATTGATTGAGGAATCATTTAGCTCTGTCTATCGCTTGCTGCTTATGCTGATTGGCACACAAGTAGTCCTGTGTTGTAGCTTCACCAGGTTGACACCTCATTGTTTATTTTTGGAATGCCTGGTGCTGCTCCTGGCATGCCCTCCTGCACTCTTCATTGAACCAGGGTTGATCCTCTGGCTTGGTGGTAATGTTAGAGTGGGGGATATATTGGACGATGAGGTTACAATGGTTGAGTTGGTTGTGGTTGAGTACAATTCTGCTGCTGCTGATGGCCCACAGCACCTCATAGTTGTCCAGTTGAGTTGCTACATCATCTAATTCCCAAACAGGCAGACTAACCTATAAGACATGTAACCCATAATCCTACAAATTGCCTTTTTTGCACAAAATTCAATGATTGGTTGGTTTAACATTAGAAATCACACATGACTAATCAATCTCTGTCAAAAGACTACCAGAACTTTAAGGGCCTGCTTGCAAAATTGCTTGATAAATTATTGGAAAATTGTCAGGTGGTGACAGGTTTAATTAGTTAGATCAATAGTTGATGTCAGAGGCCTGATATTGCATCAAATCAGTCTGAAGTCAAATATTAATTTAAAAAGAAGCAAGTATTGAAATCATATGCTTAATTGTACTGACAACTTTCAAATACGAATGTATTTCCGTCTGTGATAAAACTGTACAGTGACTTGACAAAATACCTGTCTATGTATCCTATGCTCTGTATAAAAAATACACTGAAAAAGCATTCACTGAAAACCTCATCCACGGGTGTGGTAAGAAGAGTCAGCAGCATTGTCAATGTGAGTAGTGAAGTGTTTTGGAGATAGTTTGCTGCTGGTGGCTTATTGAGACTTGGCAGCTTGTTCTCTGATCAGGAAATCTTAGCATTTTCAGGCTTCGTTTCTGGACCTACAGGTGTCTTCCAGGCCCCCTGAGGAGTCAGACCATGTGGACCCTTCCAGGTATCAGACAGGTATCATAAGGTATCCCTTACCCTGGTAGGCACCTCCTCTGAGGAGGGGCAAACAGGGGAGGAGGCCACATGTCCTAATGCAGCTTCCAGGAGAGCGACGTGGAAGGGGAGGTGCAGGCACAAGGGGTGCAGGGCTAGCAGGAAGCCTAAAGCAGAAGGTGCCACTACTCTGCTGCCAGGGTTTACAGGCAGTAATGCAGCTACCTCAATATGTCCGAGGTGCAATGCCGAAGGAGGTTCCACCTCTCAAGGGAGACCGTGACCTCCATTTGCCAGATGATTGGGCTTGAGATCAGCCCCAACTGTGTGGGTGGACACCCCATGCCAGTGGCTCTAAAGGTCACAGTAGCCCTCAACTTCTATGCCTCCGGCTCTTTCCAGGGCTCAGTGGGGGATCTGTGTGGAGTCTCACAATCAGCTGTCCACAGTTGTGTCAAACTGGTGAGAAAAGCTTTGTCCATTCATTACCGTATGGTTGAGGCCAGCCAGGCTGAGCGGGCCAGAGGCTTTGCAGCAATTGCTGGCTTCCCCCATGTCCAGGGTGCAGTAGACTGCACACATGTGGCCATCAAGGCTCCAGCAGGTGAGCCCGGTGCCTTCGTCAACAGGAAGGGCTTCCACTCCATGAACGTGCAGATAGTGTGTGATCACAGGATGCAGATTCTACAAGTCTGTGCAAGGTACCCAGGCAGCTCCCATGATGCCTACATCCTCAGACACTCCCAGGTGCCAAGGCTCTTCATTGCTCCAGCCCGACTGAATGGATGGCTTCTGAGTGACAAGGACCATCCCTTGAAAAGGTGACTCATGACGCCGCTCCATCACTCAAGGACAGAGGCCGAGCAGCAGTACAACAGGAGCCATGCCTCCACAAGGGTGGTGGTAGAGAGAACCATAGGTCTTCTCAAGATGCGCTTCCGATGCCTGGACCATTCAGGGGTGCACTATAATAGCCCGCCCAGAGTGGTTGCATGCTGCGCTCTCCACAATCTGGCACTGGCAAAGGGGGACTCACTGGAGGAAGAGGTTGATGCAGCTGCACAGGCCACAGATGATGAATCCAATAGTGAGTCAGATGAGGAGAACACTGAGGGTGTGGAACCAGACCTCGGTAACCTCCAGGGAGGCAGGGACATCAGGGACGCCTTGATCCAACAATCCTTCAGCTAGGTTGTCAAATAAGAACAACTCCTCATACCAAGGCTACCGCATCTATTGTGGATCGCAGAAATAACCCTTTCCTTGGCCCCCAAGATATACTCAGTGCCTGTGCAATAAAGGTTTGAGCCACCCACGTCCAGCATTACATATTGGCCTATCCTGTACCTACAAAACATACTCCTCTCAGCAGCAGCTCCTCCACCCTTCTGCCAGTGACCATGGCATCTGATGAGGGTTACAAATGAAACATACACAGGCCAGTAACACAAAAGCAAATTTAATTGTATGTTTGAAATCACATATTCTTGAACAGAAAGAAACCAGTGTTGGTAATCACACCATTAAAAAAGCAAAAAATGGGGGAACAAAAGATCACACGTGAGCTGTCCCTCTTGTGCTTAAGGTGCTTTAAACTTATGTTTATGGGTGCTATGTCTAGGTGCTCCCCCCTCGCTGGCACCGGCATTGGAGACAGCCTGCTGAGTGCTGTTGGCCTTGATGACCTTGGTGGTTGTCCTCTGGCCCATGGAGCCTGTGCTGGCCCCACCTGGGAGGGAGTGGCCAGTGGCACGGTTGGCATCTCCCCAGTCGCCGCAACCTCATCAGATGCCACGGCCACTGGCAGAGGGGCAGAGGAGCTGTTGCTGAGTGGAGGAGCGCCCTGAGAGGAGCCCGCAGAGACGACAAGCAGCTTGTGCGCCAATGTGAGGTCAGTCTGGACCTCCCTGATCACCATTGATGGACGGACACCTAGCTGGGGTACTGGGTGCCTCATCCATCTCACACACAGCTGAGATCAGTGCCTGTGTGAGGGCTTGCAGGTCCGAGCGCAACTCCAGGAACCCCTGATTCTGTTCCTGGAGCAGTGTCTCCATGAGAGTAGCCACTCTCTCCATGGAGGAGACATTGTGCTCGGCCATGAGGGTCGTTGCATTGATAATGCTCCAAAGGGGCCCCTCCGCCAGATCCTCCCACACTGGACAACCTCCGCAGGAGGGGTCTGTCAGGTTACAGCATGTTTGGGCTTGGACTTGGAGTTTTGGATATTGGAAGCTGTTCAGTTGGAACAGGGAGAGAAGGTGTTTACAAATTGAAGACTTGGAAGCCCGTATAGCATTGCTACCTCTACTGTATGCTGAACAGGATAGGAGGACTCTGTGCCCATTAAGGGAGAATCTTGAGGAAGAGGCTAAAATTATGAAGGATGTTCCAGGCTGGAAGGTTGGTAAGCGTGTTTACAACTCTGATCGCTGGCTCATGCCCTCGGTGGAGGAGCTGTTTAACCCACGACCTGAGGAGGAATACCTCCGAGCAAAGATTGGATTCCAGTGGTATGTGTGAGTGCCGTGTGAGGACTTTGAGCAAGGATCTGACCTTTGGCTCCCTAAAGGTCATCTTTGAATGAACTCTTGTTCCAAGTGTGGTATTGTTATTAAATCTGATGTATGTTAAAACAAAATCCAGCATCTGCTGCCTAATGTACGACTCCAGAGGCCCATCAACAGCTTTCGACTGAGCATCATCCCGGTCCCCAGCAGTCCTCCGACTGCCGGCACCCTGGGGACTCTCTGCCTCCGCTTGCACCTCAGGTGAGTGTGAAGTGCCCTCATTAATGTGTACCGAGATACTCGTCAGAAGCTAGGAATCGTGTGACGAGTAACCCAGTTCCTGACTCCCCAAAGCCTGTCCACCATCTACCAAGGTACAAGTCAGGAGTGTGATGGAATACTCCCCACTTACCTGGATGAGTGCAGCTCCCACAACACTCAAGAAGCTTGACACCGTTCAGGACAAAGCAGCCCGCTTGATTGGCACCACATCCACAAACATTCACTCCCTCCACCACTGACGCACAGTAGCAGCAGTGTGTACCATCTACAAGATGCACTGCAGGAATTCACTAAGGCTCCTTCGACAGCACTTTCCAAACCCACGACCACTACCATCTAGAAGGACAAGGGCAGCAGATAAATGGGATCATCACCATCACCGGAGAGCAAATGCCTGCTGGCGAAGCTAAAAGGGAGAAGAAGGGCATGTTATTAGTTTAAATCATCACACTGTCACTGTGCATGCCAGGCACCCTGGTGAGACCATGGAGATTTGCATCATGGTGCCCTCATCTTTCAATGATCAATGGGGACTCCAGGTTCGAGGTTCAGATCAATGAAGAGACAGCACTAGTATGGTTGCACAAGCCGAAATTTTCACCTCAGTGCTCTGCACTCTTACCTTCATCTGACCTCACCGCAGCCACTTGACCGATGTGCATGGCGCCTCTTGAGATCTAGTGCCTCCTGCTCATAGCGGGAGAGGATGAGGAGGTGTGGGGATCCTCCGCCGGTCCAGGACCTCTCAATATTGTCATGGAATGTCTTCTCCTGAAAGGACAGAGCAGCATTAATTAGTCCACTCTGTGCCTGCAGCTCCACTGCAGCCTGGCCAACCCCAGCTGAGGAATACCATGCAGGGCACATCCGACTCGTGGTCCTCGAGGTGCAAGGCACTCAGTCAAAGCAACAAGGTCTCACCCCCTTGGCCAGCTCCGGTGTGGTTGAAAGTTGGCAATCAGACTCTAGCACCCCTGAGCTCCACAGGGGGATGGCCAGCCCAAAACAATTGAACACACTGACCCATACCAACATGGTACTCACCTTTTCTGAGTGCAGCAGGTCATTGAAGCGCTTCCGGCACTGCACCCAGTTGCGCGGCACCATGTTGTGGCTGCTCACCCAGGCTGCCACCTCCTTCCATGCCCTGTTGGTGAGGTACGGTGGCCTCCTCCTCCCATATCTGGGGACAAGGGTGCCCTGTCTGGCAGCTACCTCCTCCAGGAGGGCAAGGAGGCACTCATCGGAAAAATGGCGTGGAGGGCCGAGTGCCACCCACCCCTACCCTGCCCTGCTGCCTGGCGTTTGCTGACACCCTGGACTCCATCCTTGCAGCGGTAGACAGATGTCCCAGCCTTCCAGGGGCTGCCTGGGACATTTTTAAACTGGACGCCGGGTCGTCATTGGACCCAGCGGCCGACAAGCCCCCGCCCCCTCTCGGCCCTTCCCAGCCAGTGACGAGCCACGCTTCATGCTAGGCGGGCCTTAATTGGTCCGGCAGCATGAAAGCACGGTCCAGCCCCAATCGTGGGCAGTGGTCAGCTTCCCGACTGCCCCCACCGAGCCTGCCCGATGAGGCCAAAATTCTGCCCTAAGAAATTCTCATGCCTATTTCAAACCCCTACACAGATCTTTAGGAGGTCGGTATCAAGTTACTGATAAGTACATGTCACTGGTTTGTTATTTGTGTCTCTCTGAGTTACCTTCCTATTATGGGTAAACTCTCAGTTTCTGCTTATATCCCCACAGCCCCCACACCACCCCCCCATCCCCCATTCCCCTGCCCCCCCAGTACTTGGTCATGGTCAAAACTTGCCATGTGAGAAATCACGGTTTTAGAACTACACTCCATGAAGAAAAACATTAACACACCAAACTTTAGGTTGACAGAATTGCTTTGCAGTAATATAAACTCTGCTGCAATTATATCAAGATCAGACTTTCCTTACTCAAAACAAAGCCATATCTCTTCACCACAGAAATACTGGTAATTAGTTGATGTATAATATCAACCCAACTGAATTGAGTTTTAACTGTTGCTTGCTAGCCATATGGCTGAGATCAGTAGCCTTTGTTAAAATTATGGAAATTATAGAAGGAGGTTAGTCAGCTGTGACTGGAGGATTAGAAACACACCTGTGTCACTGTTGGCTCTTTAACTGATTAATTTAAACCCTTTTGACTTTCAACTTCTCCCTTTTCAAATACTTATTTAATTTTCTATTGAGTTATATTATAGTTCCTGACTCCATCAAAACTTGTGGTAAAGTATCCCATTTTCTAATAGGATCATAAGAAGTGGGAGTAGGAGTAGGCCATTTGGCCCCTTGAGCCTGCCTTGTTATTCAGTAAGATCATGGTTGATCTGATTGTGGCACTTTTCTGCCTGCCCCCATCATCCTTGACTCTCTTGTAGATCAAAATCTGCCTAACTCAGACTTAAACATATTCAATGTCCCAGGCTCCACTGCTTTCTAAGGAAGGGAATTCCAAAGATTAATGACCCTCTGAGAGAAGAAATTCCTCCTCATCTCAGTCTTAAATGGGAGACCCCTTATTTTTAAACTGCCCCTTAGTTCTAGATACCCCCATGAGGGGAAACATCCTCTCAGCATTTATCCTGTCAAGACCCATCTTACATGTTTCAACAAGATCACCTCTCATTCTTCTATACTCCAAAGAGTATAGGCCCACGCTTACCTCATACAACCCCTTCAACCCAGAAATCAGCCTAGTGAACCTTCTCTGAACTGCTTCCAATGGAAATATATACTTCCTTAAATACGGAAACAAAAACTGCATGCAGTACCCTAGGTGCGGACTCATCAATGCCCTGTACAGTTGTAGCATGACTTCCCTATTTTTATACTCCATCTGCCTTGCAATAAAGGCCAACATTCCACTTGTCTTCCTATTCCTTGCTGTACATACATCCTAATATTTAGTGATTCATGTAAGGGGACACCCAGATCCCTCTGTGAGCATTCTGCAGTCTCTCTCTATTTAAATAATACCCTGCTTTTCTATTCAGCTGCCAAAATGGATAATCTCACATTTTTCCACATTATACTCCATCTGCAAAATTTTTGCCCACTCACTTAACCTGTCTATATCCCTTTGCAGACTCTTTGGGCAAAATTTTCCATGCCTGCTGGCGTCGGGTACCATGGCAGGCGTGGGCAGACAATATGGCAGGAAGGCCAAAAATCAGTTTCATGCTGTCGTGAAACCAGTTTGCAACCACTCTGCCCATCAATGGTGGGCTGCATTTCCCACCGCCGCAATCCAGGAACTTTATTGTAATACAT
This sequence comes from Cetorhinus maximus, assembly GCF_964194155.1. Lineage (NCBI taxonomy): Eukaryota > Metazoa > Chordata > Chondrichthyes > Lamniformes > Cetorhinidae > Cetorhinus > Cetorhinus maximus. Next base: position 97,083,340 of record NC_135887.1, read on the forward strand.
CTGCATATCATTATAAGCCCAGCTCAGCGAAATCATCCCCCCACGCTGGATCATCCAAGGAGGTCGGTCTGATTGCACACCGACGTGTTTCACAATTGAACATAAGCGACGTGTACAAGCAACTCACTCGGGACTTCGAGGTTTGTTTACCTGCCTTGCTTCGGGCGGCACTCGTGGTCATGAGCGCCAGGCTTCACAGACAGCACCATATCACTTTTAGTGGGGTTCACGGGCAGGTCTCTACCCACCAGACCAACCATAAGGCGGGGGTGGCTTTTTAATGGCTGCAGGGCTCGGGCTTGCTTGAGGAGGGGGTAGAAGTGGACTCAGGCAAGGGAAGTGGCGGCAGGGCTAGGGCATTACTGGGGAAGGGGGGTATCCCAGGATGTGTGTGGGGGGGCACATGTTGATCTATGCAAGTTGCCTCAAGAGGGTGAGGGCTGAGGAGGCAGTCTCCAGAGGAGATGAGGCCAGATGGGGATGTGAGGGTGTGCGTGAGAGGGTGAGTGATGATGTCCATTGAGCTGGCAGTGAGTGAGATCAATATGTGATGGCCTTGTGAGTGTGTGAGTTTACAGTGATGAGATGGTTGCCTTACCCTGGCGGCACAGACGAGGTCATTCATCCTCTTTCTGCACTGGATGGTGAACCTCTTCTGTGCAGCGTTGGCACTGACCACCACTGCCACTGCCACTCCTGCGGCCAGAGCGGTGGTACAGGAGATTGTGGTGGGCTCCAACAGTGTCCAGAGGTCACCCCAGGGATGAGCCACAGATTCAGGGGCTGGAGTCTTCATGCCTTTTGAGGCCATGTCTTCTGTGCAGCACTCCTGGGCTGGAAATACTGCGAAACGTGTGTGTAGCTGCAGTTTAAATATAGCACTCGGCGTGTGGAAGCGGCGAGGTGATGGCGTGGTGGGCGAATGAGAGCCTGTTTCCCAAAATACATGATTAATGAGGCTGGATTGGGGCGATATGGTGCGAAAAGCTGCCATTGGGGCCAGCTGGTAAAACATTCTTTTTCCCGCCCGTTACTGCACTTAGTACAAATCTGGGATGATTCTGCCCTTTGTATCTTCCTCACAACTTGCTTTCCTACTCATCTTTGTACAAGCAGCAAATTTGGCTACAATACACTTAGTCCATTCATCCAATTCATTAATATAGATTGTAAATAGGATGCAAGCCATCAGGTCCAGGGACTAGTCAGCATTTAGTCCCATTAGTTATCTTAGGGCTGGATTTTATGGAGTGCCACAGACCCAATGCACCCCCAGATAAAATGTTGATGGGAGCCCACCTATGATCCCAATGGCTGCCCTGCAGCAACTTAATGACGGGAGCAGCATTAATTGCTTTTAGGCAAAATCTCACCCCGTCTTGTGTGAAAGTCTTGCCTTAGAGAGCTGCCAACCTACCAGAAGACTGGCAAATCTGTACTCCCAGCATTGCCAGCTGGGAGTGGTAGCAACTGCTGGGAGTACAGGGAGTTCCACCACTCCCGAGGGGCCCAGGTAAGACCAGAATCATGGGTCTCCGCAAGGGGAGGTAATGGGTGTGAGAGACCAGGTTCAAGAGGCCATGGAGAGGGTTAAAGCAGCAGATGACCTTGTTTGGGAGGTGGGGCAGTGGTGCCTCTGATGGGCCCAGGGGACAAGCAAAGCAAGTCCCTCCCCTTGCCCAACACCAGCCCATGCAGGTAAATCTGCTGGTCTTCCCTCATGGCTTGGGCCTCCCCCTGCTGCAGGTAAAATACTGGCAGATGTGGGATAAGGCCCTTAAGTGACCATTAATTGCCCACATAAGGGCCTCAACAGGGCCAAGGGCTGGCTTCCCAAGGGCAGGCAGGTAGGTGACAGGAAGGCCACCCACTGGATTCTATGTACCTCACTGCCTTCAAATCTGCTGGTGGGGGAGTGTAAAATCCAGTCCTTGGGTTGCATTTGGAGACTTCTTCTGTGAAGACATATACAAAATACTTGATCAAAGTCGCTGCCATTTCCTTATTTCTCATTACTTCCACAGTCGCATCCTCTAAGGGACCAATGCTTATTTTAGCTACTCTTCTTTTTGATATACTTTGAAAACCTTTTACTATCTGTTTTTATATTTCTTGCTCATTTTCTCCTACTTACAGTTCTTCCTGTTTATTATATTTTTAGTCATCCTTTGCTGGTTTCTAAAATTTTCCCAATCTTTTGGCCTAACACTGATATTCACAGAATTTTATGTCTTTTCATTCAATTTTGTACCATTCTTAACTTCTTAGTTAGCCATCGATGGTGCATCCTTCTCATGGAGTCTTTTCTTTTTCAATGGAATACATCTTTGTTGAGATTGATGAAATAGATCCTTCTGTGTTTGCCACTGCTTCTCTACCATCTTACCCTTTAACCAATTTTCCCAGTCCATTTTAGCCAACTCTATCTACATACACTTGTGATTGCCTTTATTTCAGTTTCAGTTGACCAGTTTCAGACCCAAATTTCTTGCCCTCAAACTAAATGTAAAATTCTATCATGTTATGATTAGTCTTTTCTGAGGATCCTTTACTATGAGGTCATTCTAACTCACTGCAATTTACCAGGTCTAAAATAGCCAGCTCCCCGGCCCGTTCCAGAATGTACTGTTCTCAGAACCTTTCCTGAAAACACTCTACGACCTCATCCTCCAGGCTACCTTTGCTGATTTCATTTGCCCAATCTAAGTGAAGATTAAAATCGCCCACGATTATTTCTTACAAGCCCCCATTATTTCTTCATTTATGCTCTGTCCTACAGTGTAGCTCCTGTTAGGGGGCCTATAAACCAATCCCACCAGTGATTTCTTTCCTTTGCTTTTTTTTTATCTCCATCAAACTGATTCTACATTTTGATCTTTCAAGCCAAGATAATTTCTTACTACTGCACTGATCTCATCCTTAAGTAACAAAGCTATCCTGCCCCCTTTTTCTTTCTTCCTGTTCTTCTGAAATATCAGATACCCTTGAATGGTCAGACCCCAGTCTTGATCGTCTTGCGACCGTGACTCTGTAATGGCTATCATACCCGACTAATTTATTTCTGTTTGTGCTGCCAATTCACCCATCTTGTTATGAATGCTGAGTGCATTTGATAAAAAGTCTTTGGACGTAATTTTCCAGCCCCCCCACTGCAAGTTCAATGGTGGGGGGAGTGGGGTTGGGGGGAGGTGGGGAGGTGGCATTAAGGTGGAGGGAGCTGAAATATCGGTTTCCCGCTGACAGAAAAGGACAGCAGGGATTTTCCAATTGTGCCCTCCACAGCGGGTCACAATTCCCACCAGAGGCCGGTGTGAAACCAATTTGCATCCAGCTAACAGGATGCAGATGGAAGCCCGACCGGAATCTTCCCCAACCCCGCCCGATCGTCTGCACTACCAGCGGAAAATCACACCAATCCAGAACACATCTGGACCAACATGGCGTGTACATGTCAGCACTTACCTGAAGAAGGCCTGGGACATTTCGTGGAGATGAGGAGAAGCTGGAAGCCTCCAGCAACCAGATCCTGGAACATCCATGCAGCACTGGGTGGGTGGATCATCAGCCACGTGGATCTTCTCTGCACAGCAGCATCCAGGACGTGGCTGTTCCCAGAGCAGCAACATCTTCCAGGGCTCAGATCCTCAAACTGCATTTAGGATGGTCCTTGAATCTCTTTCTTTAAATACAAATTTCAATATACCAATAATTTTGTGCCCATTATCCGGTGGAAAGAGGGAATAAACAATGCAAATATCCTAGGGAGAATAAAACCCAGAAGAGACATGATAGATATCATCAAGATCCGTAAATTGAGTTATTTTGGCCATCTGATAAGGCAAAACAATATAGACAGGACACTGTTTGAAGGCCTTATCAATGGTAAAAGGAACCAAGGAAGACCAAGAGTTTCTTGGATAAACAACATCAAGGAATTGGCAAACATGAGCTATCAGGAGGCGATGAGCTTACAGTAGATGTGACTGGTGCAACATTGCATCCAACCCTCGTCAAGAGGGAGAAGAAAATCGGGTGCTATTGAATTTAGGCCCCATTCACTTATACTAACACATCCTTCTCTATCAATGTATATCTTCTGAAATGCTCTAAAGTAGAAAAATCTGATTAAATGTGTGATGAATATCTAGTTTATGGTTGATGTTAATATTTTAGAGGTCATGTTTAATTCTGAGAAGATTAAAATTTAACTGCAGAAAATGGGATAAATGCAACCAAAGTGGCTTGGAGTCTATTACACTGAAAGTTGAGGCCATGTTGACATAAGTGGTTAACAGCTAGAAAGGTAAGGGCCATAAAACAGCAGGAGGGCTTACTTAGCTGGAGAATTTGTAAAGTGATGTCTTCATTGTTAGTAAAGAAATGCAGTCCAGAGGGATGTTTTGTTATGGGAGTTAGAGCTAAATTAATTTAAAAGCATTCGCTGAACCCAGAAAGACCACATCATCATGGAGATATGTGGAGCTTAAGATGGTTCTCTGGCTTCAATTTATCTGTGTGTTTACTGGGAGAGTGAATGTTCTGCAGCAGAGGACAAAGCTATACTGAAAGGGTGTTGTTGTTAGCAGGCTCCAGGCAGTTAGGGCTTGATGAAGCCCTGAGAGCTATTGGATGCAGCTGAAGGTTAATTGTAGTTTGGACCTCATGTGGTTTGCAGCTGACAGAGAAGCCCTGGGAGATGTTAGCAGGCTTCAGGCAGTTAGGGCTCAATGAAGTCCTGGGGAGCTGAGATGGTGGCAGAAGGACCCTGGTTCCATGCTAGTCATTTAGGGTTCGGAGAAGCCCTGGGAGCCATTTATAGCACAGTGCATCTGGGAGATTGGAGTGTGAAAAAACCCAGGGGCACTGCCAGCTTGTTGAAGCTTGTGGACTGCAAAAGATTTGGAAGTGTGCCGGCAATTAGAGATGGGAGTGCAGCTTTGTGAACCCCAAGGAGTGCAGTCTCAGATGAAGAGATTGAACCATTGGGAGGTGAGCAATCATTGAAGCAATCCAAATCAGAGAGGCTTATAAGGGAATTCAGAGACTAGATCTTCTAACGTGAAGAGTGGAAATCCCGCATGAGTGAGACAGAGTTTTAACAAGCTTTTGTGATTCACAGTGGTCACTGACATCAGGGTAGGTTACTGAAAAATCCATGGGATCTGTCTTGGTTGCATCTGCCATTAAATGCACAGTGTGGTGTGTTTGACCACAACTTCCCTATTAATTTATATTTACTTCATTAATGCTGAATGTTAGAGTATAAGATAGATATTGTAAATTGTTTTACTTATCTGACTTCGTATGGTAAAGTTTATTTTGTTTGTTCAAAACCATGAAATCTTGTGGCATTATTCTCTTAGTGGGTAACTGGGATTTCAAACTCTGTCTACTTTAAACAAAAAGTTACTGGTCCCTTAACCGGATCGCAACAAATGTAATTGTGTTCTGCAGAGTTTAGTATGTCTCAGGGCAGCACTTGTTATTTTCTGATTACGTGTGTTGGAAAATAATCACGAAAGAAATCAAAAAATATTTTGAACTATTTTTCACATTGTATATTTTCTTATATTGTTACGTCAGATAGGCCGGGAGAGGGCATTTCTACAGACCGCTACAGGTAAAGTGCTGCAGGTTGCTGGAAAGGTGATGTGCAAATCATAATATGGTCTTCAGAAGTAATATGGTCCTCAAGCAGCACCTACACTTGAATTGCGACTTGCTAAGATCATCTTGGCTTAAGCTGTATGCTGTCATACAATGTAGAAACTTCATTAATGGAAAATAAGTGAATGTGGCATTAAAAAAGAAGTTACCACAAGTGATAGCCCTTCAAGCAGTAAATCCATTGTCTAAAATGTATCCAAGTAGGTATTGTTAACAATTGACTTTTGAAAAGGTCACAGTCAAAGGCTTCTCCTACAGGCCAGTAATTTCACCATGCAATGATTCAGGCACATTAGAGTAGTGTAACACAGAATACTACAGTAGGCTTGTTTCCTGATATTGATAGCAATACAATTGGATCACTTCAGGAATAACTATTACTATTCATACCATGCACCCAAGAGTTAACTACTGTTTTAAATGGGGTCATCATTGACCAGAACATTATCTCGGTTTCCCTCCACAGATGTTGCCAGACCTGCTTAGTATTTTCCGCATTTCCTGTTTAATTTCAGGTTTCCAGCACCCGCTGAATTTTGCTTTTGTCGTATGATCTCATTGATTGACGGTTCCTATATTCTGATGAGATACACAATTTAAATGGATGAACCTGAGCGACAGTTTGATCTGCTTTCTTTATTCACCAGGCACAATCATATAGGGCACCAAATGACAGGGAATTGTCTGTAGATCAGTTTTCTACCTCTGTGGAGGTTAGGGTGAGGAATAGTCGGAGACTGTTAAAATAAATAAACCAGAGTTTGAAACTATGTTCAATGTGAGATCCCTACAACTGCTGTTCCCTTATAAGCCACTGGGTGACAGCACCTAATCACTGATATTAAGTGCCAGTTTTACCTCATGTTAGCCTTTTGTTTTTGTGGCCCCCTGAAATCAGTTGAGAACTTCTATTTTAGAGGATAGTTTAGGGGTTGGATCAACATGTAGTGAGACACTGGGAACACGTGGCCAGTAGCCAGGGAGCGAGATAAGGGTAGTGCAGGTGCAGTTGCTAGAAACACTAAGCAGGCCTGGCAGCATCGGTGGAGAGAGAAACAGGTTTGCTTTTATTTTAGAGCAGGTATCCAGCTCACCAGAGGGCAAGGTTACACATGAGTTCTACGACAGAGGATTAGATGAGGGCTTTGAAACAGAAGAATGATGTTGGGTGCGCCCACTGAGATGCTTGGCATATTGGCCGCCTGCCAGAAAGCTTGCAGACACTGTCAAGGAGCCTGGATGTGCCCAGCACCAACTTGGCACAGGGCTTTGTGCAGAGCTTGAAGCCCATCCTTTCTGGTGTGGGAGTGGTGGCCATCCCCAGGAGAATACTTGTGGATTCAATCATGATGCAGCGTTTGAGAGCTAATGTCTCAGCTTCCATTGCAGCACAATCTCTGGGTGCTGCAGTGGAAACTCAGATTGAAGTCATGCATGGTCACCTTGCAGCCATGCAAGGTCAGACTGCTGCCACCATTGCTGTGGATGCCAGTGTTCAAAGAGACTTGCAGGGTGTCACACCAGTCCTGCTATCTCTCCTCCAACACATTACTAGATTGCTGAGGTGCCGCCCAGGGGAGCGGTGGTGGAGCATAAACCTGCTGTCTTCTCTCAGGATGTTATAATTCGTCCTCTCGCCCTGCCACTCCACCAGTGCCCTTGCTGTTGCCTGTCAGCCATCCCAGACTTGCTGTCACTCATGTCAAAATGGGGCAGTCTGAAGCCTGGACTTCTAGACCCAGATCTGCTCAAGCTAATCCCCCAAGTACATCTGTATTCTCCCCCACTGAAAGTCAGCCTTGAATGTCACCAGCCACGCTGAAGCTACTGGGATAGCACTGTGTACACTAGGACAGGCAAAGGCACAGGGAAGAAAGGCACTAAGGGAATGCATAAGGATGATTAGCTAACATTTGTATGCAATATAGCATGATTTAATTTATAGATTTGATTTGAGATGTTTGTTTTGTGATGACTTTTATTTTAGCGTTGTGATCAAGCAAATCATGTGATGTTCAGTGACAGAGGGAAGGCAGTGTGTTAGACTGTTGGTGATTGGGGGATTGGAGCGGCTTTTCTGCTATCACAGTTGGATGAGTCACTCACAGGCATCCAAGCCAGAAAGGGGCTGTTTGTTCTCTCCTCCTTTCCTCCTACTCTTCCTCCTCATCTTCCTTCTTATCTCCTCCTCATCAGTTGGTTACCATAAAGCTGGTAGCAAGGACAGTGCCCTCATGGGAATGTGCAGCATGCAGCAGACCACCATGAATCTTGACATGCATTCTGCTGAGTATGGCAGATCTCCTCCAGAGTGATCCAGACAACAGAAGTGTTGTTTAAGCACCTCATTATCTGCTGCATCAAATTTCATTTAGCAGCATGGCTTTCATTGTATGCATGATGTTCACATGTGCATGAGCTGTGCACCATTGTCATGAGCCATGTTGTCAGAGAAGAACTCTTGTCACCCAGTAGCCACCCTCTGGTTTGTCATGGTGGCCTCCAATGCAAATGGCACAGGAGGTTGCCACAGAATGAAGGCATCATAACTGCTTCTCGGATACCTAAGACTGACCTGCGTAATACACTCTTTTATGGTGGTACACCAGCTGGACACTGAGGGAATGGAATCCCTGCCATTTGGGCTGGATCTCAGAGTTAACAAGCAGCACTGCAAAGTGGCGTGCATGCAGTCAGTAGCACCCTACACCATGAAGACGCCTGTAATGTTTGTAATGCTATGTTCACTCTGGCAAGGATGATATGTATTCAGCTTTCCAGGATATAAAGTCAGGGACCTCCCTTATGTAGCAGTGGATGGCAAACTTGGAGATGGTGTAAATATTTCCTGTTTCACATGTAAACACTTTCACCAAAATGGCGGCTTGCAGAAGAAGTGTGTGCTCGTCATTTTGATAGCAAAATGGAACACATATCTTTGAAAAGCCAAGTGATAAGGAGTCACTTTTCATGGCTTTTGATTTTGTGACTGGTTTCATCTGAGAAATGGGCATCAATCAGAGCAGAGAATTGTCAGGCTGGTTCCCCACCCATTCAGTCTTCCATGCACGTTTCTGGCAGGATTCTCTAATGCTGTTGGTGATGCCTGTTAGTTTTTCCACTTCTAATATTTTTGTCCTCGTCAAGCTAAGGGATGTTGGTGCCGTTCAGAGTGTTCAGAGATTGCAGAATAGAGTTTGTTCTGCTCTGAATTTTGGGCATGGAGGTCATGATTCACAATGTGCCCTCCAGCCTGTTCAAATCAAATTGGGCAGAACGTAATTTTGTTTGCCCATCTCATTTGGTTGCATTGTTCCCTTACTCAGCATGTTGCCTGCCGCTTCTGTGCACAGCAGAAGTCCCAGCAGCGTTGTTTGGTGATCGCATGCTGTAGGTAACCTGCTCCTCTAAAGTCTGTCTGCTTATTAAATGGAAGCTGCACACCTGAAATCATGACGAACAGGAAATCATTTTGAAGTATTGGTAGAATATCATAGCAGGCAAGGGAGAGGGTTCCCTGGTTTCGTGACCCAACACTGGTCAACGAGGAGGACTCCAGGAGGGAGGCAGTGTTTTCCTCAAAGCACAGCCTGAAGAGGGAATGGGAGAACCCTCACCCAGGAGGTTACTGCCTGGAGTGTCGCCCCACATACATGGCAGAAATGTTGGAAGAAATACAAAGCCCTCACATGGGTGGTCAAGGGGAGTAAATGCATCCCTCATAGTTAACCTGCCCACCACACCAACAACCCCCTGTCACTCTGCTCAACACACTATACCCTCATCACTCAGTCAGCATCATCCCCTGCCAATCAGGGCTCATTCCCAATATTCAAAAGATCAACCTCACCCACCTACATCTACCAATCTACCCAGCCCTACCAACACTCACCTTCATGTATTCAGCTATAGTAGACACATCACCCAAGCACAGTACCACACAATCTCTACCCTCTCTCTCTCTTGCAGGAGAAGGGCGCACATAACACCAGGGAGAGGCAGAAGGCTGGGGAGGGGCAGAGAGAAGCTCTACAGATCCATTCTCTGAGCTTCATTGAGGTAATGGTCCTATGTATAATGGGGCCAGAGGCCCCAGAGGGGGATGAGCTTGAGCAGATCTGGGTCCAGGATGATAGTAATTAACAGCCTTATCCTCCTTTTCAATTCCCTTTTCATCCTTATCTTGAGATGTAGCAACAAGCGAAAGCCAAAGCTGGTGTCACCATGGTAATTCTCCTTCCCTCACACTAACCCTCCCCTTGTCTTTGTATTCTTTCAGATACAGTTGCTGTCTGGCCAGCAGCAGAAGAGGCAGGAAGAAGAGGAAGAGCTACCCCAAAAAAGTAATGAGGATGCATCGTCACTTGATCTTACACATGCAGTCACCAATGCGGACATAGGCATTGTGAGGACCTTAGAGTCCAGTATAGTTTTGGGATCAGCACATGGTGAGTTACCAAGCTGCATTTGGGACAGGGGGAAAGGGCAGCTTGTGTGTCAACTCCCTGGAGGGCGGAGTTGCAGACGAGTTCTGCTGCAGAGGACTCAGATAAGGACTTTGTTTGGGCAGTTTGTTGGAACACGCACACTGAGTTGCTAGCCTGTCTGACAGCCTGTCACAGTAAAGGAGCATGGAGGAGTCCAGCTCCAGTGTAGCAGAGGGCACTGTGCAGAGCCTGGATGCCATCCTTTCCAGTGTAAGTGCTGGCCAGCTTCATGGCAACGTGGAAAGATGCAAAGCTGGTTCTGCACCCACTAATAGTATCCTTGCACTGAATCTACAAACTAAGGTATTTATTCCTCCATCTATTGCAGCAGCAATGCCAATGCAGGCTGTAGTTTGAAAGAGACAATGTGGCTGAATTGTGCCATATGCTGCAAAGCGGCCTGCCAAAATCATTCCCTGCATGGGGCTGTAAAGCTCACAAATTAGGAATTAGTAGGATATGGTACCAAACTAGTAATCCAGAGGCCTGCAGATATGAGTTCAAATCCTACCATGGCAGTTGGGGAATTTAAATTCAGTTAATTCAATAAATCTGGAATAAAAAGCTAGTATCATAATGGTGGCTATGTAGCTACTGGATTGTCGTAAAACCTCATCTGGTTCACTAATGTCCACAAGGGAAGGAAATCTGCCACCCTTACCCAGTCTGGCTGATATGTGACTCCAGAGCCCAGCAATGTGGCTGACTCTGAACTGCTCTCTAAAATGGCCTAGCAACATACCAAGCCGTTAAATTAAGGGTAATTAGGGATGAGTGATAAATACTGGCCTTGCAAACAATGCCCACATCCATGAATGAAATTTTAAAAAGGCTCTTAGCTTCCATATTCCTGGACATATTATAAACAAGAGTTTTAAAATGATTGTCCAATATTTTTTCTGTGTATCTTCTAAACTTATTAGTGGGAAACTACCAGGTGCATTCACTATATTTTATTTTATTTTATCTTTCAGGCACAGGCGGAACATGGGTTTTGCCAGCAAATTCCTGGCTGTGATTCAAAACTTGAGCATTCATCTGGGTAACACAATGAAAGTTGTCCTGGTGGGGGCAGCAGGCCTTTTTTTCTTAGTATCCATGATAATTCTCGGGTGGCAGATCTACCGATACTGTAAACACAGAAAAGCAAAGAAAACAAAAGGTGGGTCCTGGGTAAAGTCTAGAAAGAAAGTGTCTGAGATTATTCAATGCCTAGCACTTCATGTCAATCCTTCTTTGTTTGAAACTAAATACAACTCTAAAAACTATTGTCATCTTAACCCCTACCAGTGATGCTATGAGTGGCATGGCACATAGAGCGTAGGCAAGAAAGTGCTATCACCTCTCATTAATTGTAGCACTAGATTATTACATTGCTGTGCTATGGGAGGGTGAGAGTCAGTGAAATCCAGAATATCATTACTTTTCAGTCGTGCACCAGCCTCAGCCCCACACGCTTTTGCCACAACCTCGTCCCAACACTCTTGTTCCCACCTTTGAGGCCATGTCACAATGATATTATGTCACTTTGTCTCAAATTGTTAAATTCCATAGACCCAGAAAGGTCAGGGGTTTGTGCTATTTTGTAGAGTAAAGGGTTAATGGTTATGTCAATTAGATAATATTAATGATGATATAAGCATGACATCAGGGTCAGATGACCAAGATACTCCAAGGAAGCAAGGCACAGAACACCCTGTGTAAGAGAATAAGGTACTTACCATGAGGTCTTGGATGTAAATAGTTGTAAATAAATTGTTTTAAGAAAAACTTAATACTGACTATCTCTAAGTCACTCAGAGTGAGCAAAACCTCAATCAGCCAGAAGACAACACAAGTAAAGGGCAAGAAGCCAAACCATACCCAGAAAGGCTGGGGGTTTGTGCAGTTTAACACAGGGAACTGCGCTGAGGGAGGAAATGGTTGCTTGTCTCTCACAAATCTATCCCCTGCCCAGTGAGATTAGCAAAAAGGTAGAGCATGAAAGTAGGTCAGAAACAATCTTCAGCCACAGAGAGGGAGGACCAAGTCAGATGAGAAACAGCTTTATTTCATTTCCCCAAAATGTTTTGTTACGATCCGTGTAGAGACCCCTAACTTTCAAAAATAAATGAATTTCCCAGTGACCAACTCTAAACATCGCATGACAAGATTTCACATTTTAAAACTTTTGCTGTGACAAACAGGGCACAGGTCAGGAGTGTGATGGAATACTCCTCACTTACCTGGATGAGTGCAGCTCCAAAAACACTCAAGAAGCTGGACACCATCCAGGACCAAGCAGTCCACTTGATTGGCACCACATCCACAAACATTCACTCCCTCCGCCACCGACAAACAATGGCAGCAGTGTGTACCATCTACAAGAGGCTCTGTAGAAACTCACCAAGACTCCTTAGACAGCAAACCCACAACTCCTACCATCTAGAAGGACAAAGGCAGCAGTTACATGGGAACACCACCACCTGGAAGTTCCCCTCCAAGTCACTCACCATCCTGACTTGGAACAATATCACCCTACCTTCACTGTCACTGGGTCAAAATCCTGGAAATCCCTTCTGAACAGCACTGTGGGTGTACCTGCACCACATGGACTACAGCAGTTCAAAAAGGCAGCTCATCAGCAATTAGGGATGGGCAATAAATGCTGGCCTAGCCAGCGACACCCACATGTCATGAATGAATAAAAAAGAACACTATAAAATCAACATAGACTAAATATTACATAATTGGCATCTAATACACTAAATTACAGAAAAGGTATTCCTTATTAGCATCTTAATACAATCGAAAACGTATTCTATGTCTATAACTTACACTGCACTCTCAGCAAAAATGTAGTCTTGTTCTTAAAATACCAAGCTCCTCCCGGCTTTAACAGGATCTCATCTCTCTGACCCACCAGGGTGAATCTTCCCTGTCCTTTTAAACAAAGTCCCTTCAGTCATACCTTTCAGCATAATCAAATGGACTCCTAGTAGCAAGGTATTCTCGAGTGATTCTATGGTTTTTAACTCTTCACAAGTGTTCTTTGAACCAGGAATCTATCCTTACCAGTGCTTAGCTTGTTGGTTAACCTTAAAATGGTCCTTTTCCTCTGCCTGGCATGACAGCACCCATTTCCAGTCTTTGTCTTCAGATCACCCTGTCTGACTGAGACTCCTGTGCTTCCAAAATCCAGTGGTCCTTTGTCTGAGAGTTACTGTGTCAAGGAATTCAAAACTTGCACCTTACTTCCAATAAGTTTCAACCCAGGCCATTGTCCCAATGGATGCCAGGTCACATGGGCTTGTCTCCAGGCAGATTTAATATGAGGTCATTTGAGCTTGTCTCCAGGCAGATTTCATAGGAGGGCACATGTCCCACTACAAACTATTCCATTTTATCTTGCATTGAAGACAACAGTTTAAAACATAATCACCTAATAAGGTTCAGCAGTCATAACAATTTTCATAAACTTGCAGTAGCGATATTAGACAGTAACATGAAATCAGTTGCTCAAATCTGAGCACCACAGAACTCATTGCAATTTATTTAACTTCATATTGCTTTATTATTTTGCAGAGTTTAATAGTTCAAAGATAAAGGACAATTTCCTAAAACGCTACAGCTGGCAGGGTGGCATGAACTTTTCTTTTAGGGCTGGGAGGAGCACTCTTGCTCTTCCTTGTCCCACAAAGTTTTATTTTGCTAGTCTCTCCCAGGCCTGATCCCCTTCTGTCCTGGTTAGCTTGAGGAGAAAGTTTAGGCTTCCCTGGTCAGGCCTGACTTAAAGTTGCAGTCATCACTCAGACATCATCAGTATGAAACATACAAATGACCCTGTCCAGTCTTGTTGGGTGTCCTTGCCAATTGCTTAGGAGAAAGGATTAAAATCACTGAAGGTGGGATCCTGGGGTGCTAGAGGTCGGGTAAGTAACAAGTGACACTTTAACTTCTTATCTGCTGGGGTTACACGCTAGCATCAGAGGACTGAGGCATGAGGAAATGCCGGAGAAACTCAGTATTTGGAGGGTCTAAGAGAAAGGATGAGACAGCTGTTAGTAGAGCTGCACAAGATAGTGAACAGTAGGAAAACAGCAGATCTGGAACACCAATTCAAATAGATTTCAAATGCAAGTAGGGCAACTTTTGGAATAGCAGAGAGCAAATTTAGAATTGATGCCAGGAACTTCTCCTTGCACAGACTTATCAACACAGTATGTATTCCTGGGAATAGTCATGGAAGCAAAATCCTTGGAATCATTTAAGAAAACGTTAGATGCCTTGTTAGAGTTCTGTGAGTTGTTTGCGGTTGGATGAGTCAAAAGCTTTCCTCTGCAAATCTATCATGTGAACTTCTGAAATATTTTGTAACATAAACAGAAATAAATTCTAGTTTTTGTACACCCAGACTTAGGATATAAAAGCTAGATATTAAAATTCCCTGTACTTCCAGAACGAGTGCACTATCATTCTCTGCAGGCCATTGAATATTGCACGAGGGTGTTGCCAACTATTTGCATAATAATGTAAAAAAATCGGTGCTTGTAAACAAATTATCTTCATCTGGGATACTCTTAAGAAACGTCCAACATACTGCACCAGGGAGTAATGGGATCTCTAGGTTTGGAACTGTGATTTCCCAGTAAGTGAATGTCTACTTTTAATTATTCCATTATTATACTTTTCCTGCACAACTTTCAACTAATATTGTGTTTGTAGCAAAAAATGCTGTGGGTGAGACTGATTCCAAGAAACAATATACAGAAAAAAGCAACTTAACAACACGCAGTAACTCTGCGGACTTTCTGGGCATGTCTGATGAAGATGAGTATTCAGATGTGAAAAAACACGAACTCAAGGCAAGTGAATTTCAGGATTTCTACTTCACAAATTGAAAAAATTGCATCACCCATTGGTTAATGTATTTTTACAATCTAGTTTTTGTGCGTATGTGTCTTTTTTTTAAGGTACACAAGCTCCAAGAGAGTATACAAAAGCTAAGTCTTTATCTTCAAAGCAGTGACCCTAGAGATTTTAAGCTGATTCAATCAAACGACGATCTCGTCATTGACTCAAAGATTGAGCTTTCCGGAAATTTGAAATTTTCTTTATCATACGACAAAAAACAATCAGAATTACAGCTGACAGTTATAAAAGCATCTAATCTTCCTGCTCGACACGTTAGTCAGTGCACTGACTTTTTCACTCGGATAAAGCTATTCACCAGCTTACTTCAGTACCAATGTATCCTTCACCAATGGGACACGAAGATTGTGAAGAACACTAGAAATCCCTCTTTCGGAGACCAGTTTACCTGTTTAATTGAAGATGATACCTACCGGAAGGCTACTTTAAAACTCGAGGTACTATTTTAAATTTTAAATGCTCTCGCTGCCTTTTTATGTTTATTCGAATATGTCATGTTTATGCCAATATTAACAAGCCACTGAGTTTGGAGTTCAGGCTAACTGTTTTGTTGTATCTTGACCATAGTGTGGGCGGCTCTCTCATTGCTGCTATCCTTTTCCTGTTTCCACGCTCTCGCTTTGTGTAACAATCATAGACTGAATGGGTTATGGCTATATATCATTTAGCAAAGGACAGATCAAAATGTGTGAATGAACACGGTGATAAACCATATATTATTTTGAATGCTTCTGTTCTTGCATCAGAAGTTTTATAGGGCAGAGCTTTCCATGCCCGCTGGTGTCGGGCATGCTTGGTGGCATGAACGGACAATATGGCGAGAAGGCCAGAAATTGGTTTAACAACGGCGTGAAACCAGCTTGATGATTGTCCGCTCAGCCCGTCGATGGGGGGGGCTGCGTTCCCCACCATCGGTCGTCGGGAACCTCATTGTAATACATCTGCATATCATTATAAGGCCAGCCCCCCCCCGGGCTCATCCCCCCCACCCACCCCCCCCATCCCGCTGGATCGTCCACCACGTCGGCATGATTGCACGCCGGTGCAGAACACGTCTGGACAAGTGTGACGTGCAGAAGTCAGGACTTACCGCCAGGGCCTTGCTCACATCGCGGACATCCGAGGAGCAGAAGATGCTGGAACCCGACAGCAACAGCACACTGGAGGAATGCCCATGGCATGCTGGGTGGATTCTCATGGACATGGCTCCACTGCGAAGCAGCTCACAGAAGGTGGAAGGTCACCATTGAGGTTCTGCTCGCAATGGATGATGTTTGAGGGGCTGGAGAGTGATGTCCAACATTGTTTGAAAGAGGAAGATGTACCGGGTTGGGTTGTTGGGGGGGGTGGAGGGGGCGAGGGGGTGGTGGAAGAGGAAGGTCTAGGATAGACTGGAAGAGTAAGATGTTGGGAGGGGAGGAATGAAGGTGTCAGGATGGAGTGAGGTTGGGAGGGGGGAGGGAGTATAAGGGAGGAGGGGGTAATAGGTGATGACAGCAACTGGGGAGGTAGGTATAAGGGGGTGAAAGGTGTAAGGGAAGGAGTTCAGATGGGGGAAGAGGTGCGAAGAGGGGACGGTGTCCAGGTGGAGGAAAGGGTGCGGAGAGGGGAGAGAATCTGGGGAGAGGAAGGAGGGACCAACGCTGGAGGAAGAAGTATGGGTGGAGGAAGAAGTCAGGAAGGGGAAGGTGTAAGGCTGGAGGAAGGAGTAAGGCTGGAGGAAGAATTAAGGCTCAAGGAAAGAGTCAGGAGGGGGGAAGGACTAAGCGGGGGTGGAGTCTGGGGATGGGCAAGGGCCAAGAGGTGGGGAGTCCAGGATGGGGGAGGACTAAGCGGGGGTGGAGTCCAGGAGGGGGAAGGAGTTCCAAGGGGGGAAGGAGTTCCAAGGGGGGAAGGGGTTCCAAGTGGGGGAGGGGGTTCTGTGGGGGAAGAGGTCCAGAGGAGGGGGGAAGTCCAGTTCAACATGCAAAGGAGAACTCTGATCAGTCCATGACTGCCTCCTGGGAGTGAACTGAGGGTGGATGTGGAACAAAGGAATGGTGAGAATGACAGAGGGCAGAGTGAGGCAATAAGGCGAGGGTTCGACGGTAGCAGTAGAAGGGACAGCGAGGGTGGTTAGTGTGGACTCGGAAGCAGACCCTGGGGGTGGGAAGGAGGAAGTCGGGGAGGTAAATGTGGATGGGGGTAGGATTTCCGGGAAGGAAGGAATCATGCGCCTTCACATGGACATCCCCGAAGGAAAAGAGTTGTCGCTGGTAGGTCATGCAGTGGAGGTGGAAGGTGATACCAGAGGGGTCAACAGTAACGGCGGAAAGAAAACATGTGACTGGGGGAGGGGAAAAGGCAGCAAAGCACACAAAAAGCCAAATCACCACCATGCTGTCTAAATCAAAAGTGAAACAAGAGTCATAGTGGGCGAGTTCAGGTGTGGATGGGAGTGTGATCAGTGGGTGGGTGGAGGTGCAGGTCACTCAGATAGACAACTGAAAGCAAACACCAGCAGACTGCATTGAAAATTCTTAGGACAGTGAGGTGAGTCTGATATGGGAAGGATCCGCCTGCGTGGGAGAGCGCTTGCAAGAGGCTCCAAAAGGCTCTGCCCCACACATACTTCTCCCTCCAGAATCACTCGTTGGCCAGCTACTCCCTCTGCAGTGACAGAGGATGATGTTGAGGGAATCACAGGCAAAGGGGATTCGGAGGGAGAGGACAGTCTCTGAGATTACTGAGTGGATGACCCAGGGCGTCCAGCTGCCACTCCCCCTCCCTTTGGGTGCCTGAGAGCACCAGCCTGACTCCTTGAGGGGAACGAGCATCTGGAGGGACATCGAGGTTCGCCGTTTCCCCCTCACGTTGCCACTGCAGGAACTCACCCATGGCCCCCGTGATGAAGTGCAGGTCTGCACACATCTCCACATTCTGCTGGACCAGGGTCTCCATGATGTCCGCCATCCTCCCCCTGGACACCTTCATACCCGCACATGTGGGCACCACTTCATCAGAAAGCAGGCGGACACACTCCTCTAACTCATGTGCCACCCTGTTGAAGGCTTCCAACAGCTCTGCGTGATGTTCCCATGCCTTCTGCTGACTCTGACTCTGACTCTGACTCCCTGATGAGTTGGAAGGCCAAATCCAGAGGCTCTTCATCTGACTCGGGCCTCATAGATGCCTCCTCCCCAGCAGTCCTCTGAGTGCCAGGAAGCTTGGCTGAACCTGCCTTCTGCTGCTGTGATGACCACCAGATTGTGTACTGCTCTAGATCTAGGTCCCACCGAGATGTGTGTCTCTGTGCTGGCGGAGGGCGTGGGTCTTCTAGGCTGCTTATTTCCAGCTCTTCAATGGAGGAGGTGTCCTCTTGGCTGGAGGTGAGGGCGTGGATGGAGCTGAGGGACTGACTGGCTGAGGGCGTTGATCGCTTGGCAGAGCTCCCTGTGAACTAAAGTAAAGATAATTAGTGCATGGCAGCAGAGTCAAAAGCAAGAGAGAGAGCACTCACATTTCCGTTAAGAGAGGGATGTGGTGCAGCATCCTCACGAGGGTGTATGCCGCCAACCTCACCGTCACCGCAGGCACAGTCCACACCCTCACCAGCTGGTGTGATGGCACACTCCTCAAAGTGAGTAAAGGGCTTAACGTGGGCCACTCCACCACCAGTCTGGTACCTCTTCCTGATGATGTGAGCAGGTTTCTCCTGCATGGAAACAGATGGAGAGAGTGTGAGCGGGACACATGGCATTGTGTGAGGAGTGTGCCATCATTCTGACCGGTGCGGACATGGTCTGTGCCTGCGGTGACAGTGAGGTGACAGGATGAGGATGCGAGCTCCAGGGGATATGAGCCTGATTGGGATGCGAGGGCGTGTGTGAGAATTAGTGGTGTTGTCCCTTGAGGTGTGAGGTCCCTGTGGACGTGTGATAGATTTGTGCGTGTGTGAGTTGAGAGTGATGAGAAGAGTGACTTATCCTGGCGGAACAGATGAGACCATTCATACTATAGTGGCACTGGGTGGCTATCCTCTTTTGCAGGGCATTGGCACTGATCACTGCTGCCACTACCTCCCAAGCCAGACTGGTGATGCAGATGCCCATCCTGCAGTCAAAGAGGGGGTTGAGGACATCATGGCGGGCCTCCATGGCATTCAAAGGGTGCTCAAGGGATGCGTCACTGAAGCAGGACGCTGCAGTCTTTTTGCCTCTTGGGGCCATCCTGTCTTCCGTGCAGCAGTCATGGGCTAGAAGCACTGAGAAGTATGCGTGTGGCTGGACTTTAAATACGGTGCCCGGTGTGATGAAGCAGCGAGGTGACAGCGTGGTGGGCAAATGAGAGCCCGCCTGCCAGCAAAATGGCATGTTACCTGGGAATGCATAATTAATGTGGCGGGTTTGGGATGATACAGTGTGAGAAGCCACCATTGCGGCCGATGGGTAAAACATTGCCCACTACTGCACTTAGTGCAAATCTAGGACGATTCCACCCATATTTTGAACTTTGAATTATTGTGAAGTTATTGTGCCTTTATATTTATTTATCTGTAACAACTTCTTGTCAGTCAACATTCTTTCAGTCTTCCTTTGGTGTAAAAACTTTAAAAGGAGCTATAGTAATGTTACATATTATATAAGCAAATCAAATTCATATTAAGTTGAAGGTTGCATGTTGTAATTACAGTACATCAGCTTTTAAAGATAAATAATCAATTATCTTGTCTGTCCTCCAAGTATCTTTAATAAAACCATTGTCCCTAACTAAAGCACCTGGTTGTTACATAGCAAGGAATTGATGGAGTGTTCACCTCTGCTTATTGCTGCCGTGTTTTCAAGAAAATAAATAAAATAGTGTATAAATAGCTTAGATTGCTGTTAATACTGACTTGGGTTAAACCCTTAATAGAGTACTATCAACCCTCAAGTGGATCAGTTGTACCTTAACTGGACAAGCCACTAGCCTAACTTGGTGAGAGTCAATGTTAACCTCTACATTATTAAAATCAGCATGTTAGCCATGTTAGCTCAGGTCAGCAAGTGAAACAGAAAATCCGACCTGCTCACGCAGAGATGGTTTTTGATACAAGGAAATTACAGATTGGGGAAGGGAAAATATTTTCCTTGAACTAAATGTATGTCAATTTGGATGGCCATGGTCATGTAAAGCTGCAGATTAATCCCATTGAAAGGAACTGGTTATTCCTTATATTTAAACTTAACGGTGATTGTTTAAAACCAAATGGTTGGAGGCAAGCTGGCAGTATCGGTCTTTAACATCAAGGTAGCATTAAGCTGAGTTTGGGACCAAGAAATTTGGATCTAGCAAAACTGACTTTCAATACTGGTCACACGCCCAGTGGTTTGAATAATTCATGCACAAAGGAAGATGGATGTGGTTGTCGGAGGTCAAACATCGCAGCCCCAGACAGTCACTGCAGGGGTTCCACAGCGAAGTGTCTTTGGCCAACCATCTTTAGCTGCTTCCACTGTGACCTTCTCTCCATCATAAGTTCAGGAGTGGGACTTTTGCCGTTCACTTTAATTCACAACTCACGGACCCCGGCTTGAGGAGGGTTGACAAGCAGCAGGTAAAATTCACGAGCAGCAGATAATGACCATTTCAAAAAAATAAAAAGCCAGCCATCTCCCCCAACCTTCAATGGCACCACTTTCACTAAATTCCCCACCACCAACATCTTGGGAACAACCATTGACCAATCATAGAATCATAGGGCTGGATTTAATGGAGGCGATGGGGGGTCTCGTCAGCTGGCTTGAGAGCTGGCAGGAGCCCCATGTCATCTCCTTTAGGGAAGGCCCACTCAGGCACTTAACTGGACAAGGTGGCCCTTCCCTGGGATCAAGGACCCCAGGGGCTAAAGTCCTGCATGCCAAGAGCTGCCGGTTAATCAGAGGCCCACAGCTCTATTGAATGGCAGTGCCACCAACAAGATGGTGGCTGCCGCCAGTATTATATCCACCCAAGGCCTAGGGTCATTGCTGGATACCAGGCCTAGGCAAGTGATGGCGGGAGAAAGGTCACAGAGTGGGAGTCTCAGGGGAGGGGAGCTAGAGGGATCACAAGCCAGGGCAGAGGGGGCTCTCAGCAAGCACCCCCACCTCCTGTCCCAATGCTGGATCCATTGATCAGGCGCTGAATGCCTTTGAGTGCGGGACCTCCCCCCTCTGGGAGCCCACAAGCAACACCACATGGGTTGCTTATCATGCTGCCTGGATGTCGAGCCCCCAGATGTCCAGCACTGGATTAATAGCAGCGGCAGTGAATAAGATCCTTAAGTGGGCATTAATTGTCCAGTTAAGGATCTCAATTGATGACAGCTTGGGAAGGCTATTCATGGGTCTTCCCACCATGGACTTAATCAGGATGGAGGTGGAAAGCAGCAGGGTCCCCACCCAATACCCTTCCGCCCAATTAAACGGCCCCCACATTGAAACCTGCCATGGGGGGAGGTTATTCAATTTCGCCCATAGAGTGGTTATGGCACAGAAGGAGGCCAATCAGCCCATCATTTCCATGCTGGCAATCTGCAAGAGCAACTCACCTAGTCCTACTCCTGTGCCCCTTTCCCGTAGCCGTGCAAATTTTTTCTCTTAAGAGAATTAACAAATTTCCCTTTGAAAGCCTTGATTGAATCTGCCTGCATCACACTCTCAGGTATTGCATTCCAGATCCTAACTACTCGCTATGCAGAACCGCTTTTTTCTCATGTCGCTGTTGTTTCCTTTGTCAATCACATTAAATTTGTGTCCTAGGTAAGGGTTCTTGACCCTTCCACTAAGGGGAACAGTTTCTCCCTATTACTCTCTCCAGACCCCTCATGATTTTGAGCACTCTTTCAAATGTCCTCTTAATTTTCGGTTCTCTAAGCAGAACACTTAGAATCTTAACTGGGCCAGCCAAAAACAACACTGTGGTTACATGAGCATGACACAGGCTGGATAGTTTACAAAAAGATGCTCACAACCTGCCTCCTCAAAGCCTATCCACGTCTTCAAAGCTCAGGTCAGGCGTGTGATGGGATAGTGAGCCCATCAGCAGCAAATGTGGGACAGAAACAGTCTGTGATTGGAGGAGCTGCGAACATCAGCAGCGGTGCATTTGCTGGGGAGAAAAAGATTTTCTTTCAGATTGGAGGAAAGGGAGGAGGGGAGAGAGAGAGGGAGTGCTGAGGGCCCAGGGGAGGAAGCAAGTGTTGTGGGCCTGGGTGGAGGAAGCGAGTGTTGTGGGCCTGGGGGGAGGAAGTGATTGCCATGGGCCTGGGGGAGGAAGCGAGTGCAATGGGCCTGGGGGAGGAAGCGAGTGTTGTGGGCCTGGGG
Organism: Cetorhinus maximus; assembly: GCF_964194155.1. NCBI lineage: Eukaryota > Metazoa > Chordata > Chondrichthyes > Lamniformes > Cetorhinidae > Cetorhinus > Cetorhinus maximus. The sequence continues at coordinate 97,105,730 of NC_135887.1, forward strand.
GAGGAAGCGAGTGTTGTGGGCCTGGGGGGAGGAAGCGAGTGTTGTGGGCCTGGGGGGAGGAAGTGATTGCCGTGGGCCTGGGGGAGGAAGCGAGTGTTGTGGGCCTGGGGGAGGAAGCGAGTGTTGTGGGCCTGGGGGGAGGAAGCGAGTGTTGTGGGCCTGGGGGGAGGAAGCGAGTGTTGTGGGCCTGGGGGGAGGAAGCGAGTGTTGTGGGCCTGGGGGGAGGAAGCGAGTGTTGTGGGCCTGGGGGGAGGAAGCGAGTGCCGAAGGCCTGGGGGGAGGAAGCGAGTGCCGAAGGCCTGGGGGGAGGAAGCGAGTGCCGAAGGCCTGGGGGAGGAAGCGAGTGTTGTGGGCCTGGGGGGAGGAAGCGAGTGCCATGGGCCTGGGGGAGGAAGTGATTGCCATGGGCCTGGGGGAGGAAGCGAGTGCCGAAGGCCTGGGGGAGGAAGCGAGTGGGAGGGCCTGGGACCAGAGGAAGAAAACAAGTGCAGAGGGCTCAGAGTGGAAATGAGTGCTGAGGGCCTGGGGGAGGAAGCGAGTGCCATGGGCCTGGGGGAAAAAGTGAGTGCCGAGGGCCTGGGGGAGGAAGCGAGTGTTGTGGGCCTGGGGGAGGAAGTGAGTGTTGTGGGCCTGGGGGAGGAAGTGAGTGTTGTGGGCCTGGGGGGAGGAAGTGAGTGTTGTGGGCCTGGGGGGAGGAAGTGAGTGCAAAGGTCCCAGGGAGGAAGCGAGTGGGAGGGCCTGAGACCAGAGGAAGGAAACAAGTGCAGAGGGCTCGGAGTGGAAGTGAGTGCTGAGGGCCTGGGGAGGAAGTGAGTGCCGAGGGCCTGGGGGAGGAGAGCCTGGCTGCGAGCCAGTAGAGCGAGATGCTGCAAGCCCAGGGTCAGTAAAAGCTGAGGTGGGGAGGGAGGGTTGGGAAGAGGCTGGCTGGCGTGGGTGAGAGATTGAGAGTGTGTGTGTGGGTGTGTGGGTGGGTGGGGGTGGGGTGTTCTGGGGGTGAAGTGAAAGAGAGAGTGTGAGTGCGTGTGGGAATGAGAGAGAGAGAGAGTAATTGTGTGGGAGTGAGAGTGGGTGCGTGTAGGAGTGGGAGAGTGAGTGAGTATGTGTTTGTGTGCATGTGCATGGGAGTGAGAAAGTGGGTGTGTCTGCCTTCCTCCCAGTCTCAGGTTTCTCACTCATTCTCATCACCACACACCAATAAATACTTACACCCCCTCACAAAGTGGGTGAGGGTGAGTGAGTAAATACCCAGAGACTCGAAGTGAGTCTGGCACGCACACCATGACCTTTTCACACTCTGGTCATTTTTATTAATTGCTCTTTTTTAAAACTTAACAATTTATTGATATGACATTGCTTTATTTTTGCTCAGCAAGTTGCTTCTTTTTGTAATACCTCAGCCTTTTTTTAAAATTCAGTTTAATGTGACAAACTTTTATCTTTTTGAAACTTGCTCATCAGCCTCTTGAGTGAGAGAAAAGTGGAAGTATGGCCCCCCCCCACCCCAAGTGAGAAGGTTGGACAAGCCTGATCTAGCAGACCAATGCACTTGCTCTGTACCTGAAACACTGAACTCAATATCTCACTATTCACCCATTCCATCCCCAGGGCACTGTGGCAGCAGCGCGTGTCATTATGGGATGCACTATAACAACTCACAAACGTTCCTCGACAGCACCTCCTTTTTGTTATTATCAGTGAATAGACATTCTTCTGTATTTGAAAACGCTGCACAATGTCTGAAATGTGAGAAAGCTCCAACAAAACAGAAGTGGTTATTTTATTTGTGCAGTATTTTTCCCTCTTCCCCACCCTGCCTCATCCCTGGTTTTGGCCACCCCGACACTGCTCACTTTTCACCAGCTAAAAGGTTGAGTGGATCTCTTGGCTTATGTCACTGCTGTTCTGTAACCCGCTTTGAGGAGATGTGTGAAAGAGCTTACCCCTTCTTGTGGGGTTGTACCCGGCCTCTCTGTTCAATATCTCTCCCTACTGGCATGGCCAGTAACAGGAGAGAACAGAAACCATCTGCTTCTCTACACTTACTATTTATGTCAGATTTCCAGGTCTCATCTATCAATGTTAGCACTTCTGTATTTTGCTGTGATTCTCTAGAATGGTGTTCAGCTCCAATGCCATCTGAAAAATTGGAGAAAATTGCAGAACAGCATGAAATATTTTATCAATCAGAACATTCCCTGATAGTGTCAAAATTTCTAATCTCTGTATACTTTTGGTATTTAATTCCCCTCCTCCACATACCATCAGTCTGCTGGTTACATGTTGGTAATGATTCCACTGTTCTCTTTTACACAATTTAAAATTCACCCTTCTAACAGGATAAAAGCAAAAACTTTTAATCCACCAACAAACCGAAGTTGGCAGGCTACATATGCAGTTCTTACTGACATTTAATAGTCTGTTTTTTCTGAATTTTCGTCATTTGTGCACTCTAATTCTGAATAATATTCTTTTGTCAGGTCTGGGATTTTGACAAATATTCACGACGTGATGTTCTAGGAGAAGTGCGCTTGCCGTTCAGCAACTTGGAATTCTCAAACACAGTAGCGTTCTGTGAGAAGCTACAGAAAGTCCAAAAGGTACAAATTATGTCATTATCTGGCCTCCATTACAGTAATATCTTTCATGCCCAGTGATATTTAGCAGCCATTTGTTGAGCACCACAACTTGAAAAAGAATCTTTCCCAGCGGAATATGCTGGAGAAAGCAAGCTAACGTGAAGGGAAACTGGCCTGTGCCCACAATTTGTCACACAGCTGAATTATGCCACATTAGGGTTTTGCTGAGCTGAGACCAAGGACTTTTCCAGAGGAAGAGAAAAAAATACCGGTATTATAGCTTGATTTCATACATCCAGTCTCATTGATCCCTTTTATTTGCTGTATGGGATAATTGTGCTTCCCATGACTTTGACAACATGAGGAGAGGAAATCCTCTCAGAGGTAGCAAATACATTGTGAGCTTCATGTGAATGGGATGTAGGCCTCAAGTGACCAAAAGCAACATCAGAAAGAAACATTGTAATGTAATTCAATGTGATTCTTGTCTCTGGAACTTGCAAGCTAGCAAGAGATTACTTGCAGAAGCTATACATCCAGGACTCCAGTGTTCAAAACATACCTGAAGATGCAGCCTGTGCAGATAATTGCTTAAAATTGACTGAAGGTGAACTGATTAAGGCACGTGTGTTAACAACAACAACAAGAACGCTATTTAAATGTATATGGTGCCTTTGATGTAATAATTTCAGTGCTACTATTATTTTATTTGTTTTTGTTTCCTCCAGGAGGTTGTTGGGGAAATCTTTGTGTCTCTTAAATATCTTCCAACAGCCCGGAAATTGGAAGTTACAATCCTGAAGGTGAAAACCGGCTGCCTGAGCAACAGACCAGATAGAGGTATTTAAGGCTTCAATTTTTATATTACATGGTTCTTTGGCTATTTAGGGGTGATACCTTATGATAACAGAATTTAGCAGACTTGTTTTCATTTAAATTTGTATTCAATAAACCCTTTACCACTCACGTGATCTTATCTTTACTGTTCTTCTAACACTGATGTATGTGTTTATAATGAATGTTCAAGCCTGAATCACTGAATGTTCTATTTGGACTGGAGACATTTATGCTTATGCACTGATATTTTCATTCAATGTAAAAATAAGACATGTTTTTTATGTTTGCCCAGTAAGTTCCTGATTTTGGACCATATTGTCAAGCAGAGATACACATAGAGAGCATATGATGCTCCATTAGAAGTTTGATGGCAAATCACCAGGAGTAATCTTGAACGCCATTTAGTTGCTGTATCAGATGTCATGGGATATAGTGGCATCGTGGACTATGTCTTCTATAGTGGGCATAAAGCCTCCTACTGGACTAGTAATCCACAGGCCTGGACTAATGATACACATTTACATGTCAATCCCACCATATCTGTTGGAGAATTTGAATTCAATGAATTAGATTAAAATTAAAATACATAAAAAGCTAATATCGGTAACTACAAGATTGTCCTAAAACCCCATCTGGTTTGCTAATGCCCCTTAGGGAAGGAAATCTGGTATGCTTATCCAGTCTGGTCTACATGTGACTCCAGACTCACATCAATGTGGGTAACTTTTAACTGCCCTATGAAATGGCCGAGCAAGTCAATCTGTTGTACCAACTGATTACGAAAATCTGAATGGACCACTTGACATCAATCTAGGCACCACTATCGTACACATAAAGGCACACCCAGACCCTATGAAGTCCTCCTCTCTAACCTATGGGGACATGAGCCAAAATTGGAAGAGATATCCCACATATAGTGAAGTAACAGACTAACAGTCATATACACATAATCCATACCGTTCAGCCAATGTCCCAGAGTTGGAAGCACAGGGGTATACAATCAGGAGGGAGTTACCCTGGGAGTCCTTAACACTGACTCCAGACTCCATGAAGGTAAACAATGGTCAATGAAACCTCCTGCAGATTTCACCAATTGATGGAAGCTGGTAGGTGGTATCAATACTTTTCTATGTTGCAATTCTTCAGATAATGAAGCAGCCTGTGCTTCATCCAGAAGACCTGGACAACATTCAGTCCTGAGGTGATAAATGGCAAGTAACATTTGTGCCTCACAAGTGCCAGGCAATGACCATTTACAGCAGAGAATCTAGCTATCCCCCCTTGACATTCAATGCCATTTCCATCACTGAATCCTCTACTATCAACATCCTGCTGTGTTTTTGTTTTCACTGCAATGATTGATCACAGGGCTCTGTCCTGCAAAAGTAAGTTGACCATTACATTGATCAGCATTGTGTAAGTGTTGAGATGCATTAAAATACCTTTCCCATTGGAAACAAAAGTACCACTATGCATTCAAAACTGAAGAAAACACTGCTTGGAATCTCCAGTATAATAATCTGAAGTGATTTAAACTTTCACAGCTTTATTAAATTGAAGAAAATGCCTTCAGCAGCTCTCACTTAGAGAAAAAAAGGACATCTGTTGTAGCTTAGAAGAAAAAAGGGCATCTGGTTTTCAGTTTCAATAAGCTGCATAGTTTGCATTTCCCAGGATTTGCTATTACAGCTGAGCCTATTATGAATTTTTGGCTGAGTTTCTAAAGCTGTTGAACCACTTATCTCAGCAGGGGGCTGTGTTCACAGTTTGATTGAAGGTCTTAAGAAGTTGTTAACGGATTATCTGTCTTAGATGTGTTTAGTCAATATGTGTTTGTTTTTACAACAGATTGACCATTTGAGGGGATTTTTTTGAATGACTTTTATGAATGAGAGTTTTTTCAGTATGCAAAATGACATCTCTATTAAATTGTTAGAAGTTCTGTTTTTAATGCTCATTTCAAAGACGCCATGAGGTCTGCTCATAGTGAATACTGGGGTGAGTGGCTATGGAGAATACATGGGGGCATGGACGGGGAATGGGGTGTATAAGGACACATGGAGGGGGGCAGGGACAGTATGAGGGAGCATGGAGGAGGCATGGAGAGTATGGGGGATATGAAGGAGGCATGGGGTATGAAGGGGTTTGGAGGAAGCATAGGTGGTATGAGGAGGCATGGAGGGCATGTGGGGTGGGTGAGGGTTGAAGGTTTGAGGGCCTGACATTCACCATTACAACTGGGCCAATGTCTCAGTAAACGGAGGCGGGAATTCCAGCCTGTCATCTGGCCATCCGCTCACTTCCTTTGTCACCTCAGGTCAGCCTCCTCCAGATTTCATCCCACCACTGCCTTCCCAGATTGAAAATATTTTTAAAGGAGATGGGTCTGCTCGGTCAGGGAGTTTCCTGGCTCAACCTTACCACTTCTTCCATGAACATCCAGCTCTAAAATCTTAGATCCTGTTGGATGATCTAAGTCATATTTTTTCAAATGGATGAGTTCAGATAGGGTAGTGTAGTTTCGTGGTTATGGCACTGGACTAAAAAACCAGAGGCTGTGCGTTCAAAGTTGTGAAATTAAATTCAATGAATCTGATCATTTGCAAGCCAATTTAAATTTAAAAACCAAGTGGTTCTGTAACATCCTTCAAGGAAGAGAATCAACCCTTCCCTGGTCTGGCCTACATGTTATCTCAGTTTCACACCACATAGCTGACTCTTAATGTTTCATGGTAATTAGGGATGGGCATTAAATATTGCCTGTCAGTGTCGGCCACACCCCAATGACAAATAAAAGAAAACCTGTTTCATCGCTATTTATCTAGTGATGTATGTGTGTGATTGACTTAAAGAATAACTGGAACATGTGACAGGTATTGTAGCATAATAGTATTAGGCTTATAGCAATTTAGTGTGGCATGACAAATATAATAGTGTACTTTGAATTTGACAATCTATGATAATAGAATTCAATTGTAACATGGAAACATACAGCACAGAAGGAAGCCATTCAGCCCATCATGCCTGTGTTGGTTCTTTGAAAGAGACATCTAATTTGTTCCATGTTCCTGCTCTTTGCTCAAAGCCCTGAAAATTTTTCAGTTTTAAGTATTTATCCAATTCCTCCTTGGAAGATACTTTCGAGTCAGCTTCCTACATCCTTTCGGACAGTACATTCCAGTGTATGCAATAGTGGTACAAACAAGCAAAGGCTAAGTTGTTGTACATCAGTGAAATGCCCCACATATATTGGAGCTGATTCCTGTACATCTGAAAATAAATTAGAACAGGCCAATACTCATCCTTTGCCTCCCCTCTCAATTCAAAAAAAAAAATCAATCAGGGAAGAGTGAAGGCAACAAAGCTTCACCAACTCACTACATTAAAAAAATGCCTCATCTCCTCTCTGGTTCTTTCGGCAAATGCCTTAAATCTGTGTCCTTTACTTACCAACCTATCTGCCAAAGGAATGTTTCTCCTTATTTACCCTATCAAAACCCTTCATAATTTTGTGCATCTCTATTAAATCTCCCCTAACTTCCTCTGGTCTAAGGTGAACAATCTCAGCTCCTCTAGTCTCGCCAGAGTCCCTCATGCCCCTCTGACTTCCGGGTAGCCGTTTTTAAAGATTGCAATTGCAGAGCTGGGAATTCTCCAGATTGTGCACCCGACCCAGGAGTGAAAATCTGAGCCCAGGAGTCTACAAAGGGATTTAGCTGGATTAAGTGAGTGGGCAAAAAATTTGGCACATGGAGTATAATGTGGGGAAATGTGAATTGTCCACTTTGGTGGGAAGAATAGAAGAATAGAAAAGCAGTATATTATTTAAATGGAGAGAGACTGCAGAGCTCTTCAGTCCAGGAGGATCTGGGTGTCCTGGCACATAAATCACAAAAAGTTATTATGCAGGTACAGCAAGTGATTAGGAAGGCAAATGGAATGTTGCTGCTTATTGCGAGAGGAATCGAATATAAAAATAGGGAAGTGTTGCTACAACAGTACAGAGCCTTGGTGAGACCACGCCTAGAGTACTCAGTACATTTTTGGTCTTCTTACTTAAGAAAGGATGTAGTTGCATCAGAAGCAGTTCAGAGAAAATTCACTGGGATGAAAGGGTTATCTTATGAGGAAAAGTTGAGCAGGTTGGACCTATACCCATTTGAATTTAGAAGGAGAGATAATCTTATTGAAACAGGTAAGGTCCTGAGGGGACATCACAGGGTGGATGTTCAGAGGATGTTTCCCCTTGTGGAGGGAGTCTAGAACTAGGGGTCAGAGTTTAAAACTTAGGAGATTCCCATTTCAGACAGGTGAGGAGAAATTTTTCTTCTCAGAGGGATTCTCTTCCCCAGAGAGCAATAGAGGCGGGGTAATATAGTGAAGGCTGAGTTAGATAGATTCTTGATCGACAAGGGAGTCAATGGTTATGGGGGGTGCAGATGGTTAAGTGGAGTTGAGGCCACAGTCAGATGAGCCATGATCTTATCAAATGGTGGAGCAGGCCCAATGAACTGCATGGCCTTATCCTGCTCCTAAATCTTGTGTTCTTAGAAAATAATGGGCAGAATTTCACCCTCGTCAGGCAGGCTGAGTGGGGGCAGGCGGGTGGCGGTCAGGAAGCCAACCACCACCCGCAATTGGGACCAGACCGCAATATCTTGCTGGCAGGCCAATTAAGGCCCGCCCAGCGTGAAATGCTGGCAGCAGCACTCAGCATTGCTTGTGTAGGGGGGGGCATGAGGGCGAGAGCGTAAGTTCTCGCATGCACGCTGGAAAAGCTCCCTGAGGCAACTCTGTGAGGTGAAGAGTTTTGAAAATTTAAAATAAAGGTTTTAAAAATGTTATAAAACATGTCCCCTCATGTTACTCTGTCACATGGGCAGGGACATATTATTAATGATAAGTTAAATTTTTATTTTATTCTTATTTGCTGTTGGAAACCTCGTCCCACCCATGGATGAGTGAAAAATTTCTTTCAATTATAACTTTAATGGCCTTAATAGGCCTTTTAATTGTCGGCGGGCATGCTGCTGACTCCCACGCATGCCTGCCGACCGAAATATCGCACGAGTGTGCAATGATGTCGGGACATTCGCCCAATGTCATCGCGCGTAATTTTACGCTTGGTCGAGTTGGGCGCATGCCTGCCTGATGAGCATTATATTCTGACCTATGTGTATTTATAATTATGTGAAAAACAGACCGAAGGCCCGATTGCCTGATTTTCTGATCTTTGTTCACATGATTTACACAAACACAACTGGCGAAGCAGATTGGGAATTTTACCATATTAATTCAAGGACTAAGAGATAAAAATTCCTCCCATTCATCCTTGACAGATGAAACATTAGTCCAAGGCAATGGAAAAATAATAAATTGACAGACAATAAAATACTAATGGAGAAAAGGAAGTAAAACTTGCAAGGGAACAGATCAGACAATAGAAACCTGTGAAGGCAGAATTGAATGTTGCTTCATCTCAAAATCTGAGGAGGCTTATTAAACGTAATCTAAGATCAAATGCTCATAGACACAGGGCTAATTGTTCTGCCGTTTTACTATATTATTTCACTGTTCCTGTGTGAAGCAAGCTGAGAGCACTGGCACCAATGTCTGAGTGCTGATTAGAAAATGAGATCCTAGCTTAGAATCTTAGCTTAAAAAAGGGGATTCTGCTTTGTGTGAGCATGGTGGCCTCCAGAGCTAACAAAGATATAGGTATTTATCAAAGTTTAATGTTCTTCTGGGAACAGTGCAGCAATCACTCAGTTACTTATTAAAACCCTGATCAGATAAGGCAAGCAATCAGGAAGGAATAGCATTGCTGAATTACTGGATTCATACACCAAAATAATCCTTATTAATGTACACTGTCAGACCAGTAATGGCATAATTTCTGTATCTTGGGAGCCCCCTCTCAACGAAGGCAGACGTGGACGATGAAAATCATCATCGCCTCCAATGTGCCAGCTCAGCCTTCAGCCGGCTGAGGAAAAGAGTATTTGAGGGCCAGATCTCAAATCCGAAACCAAGGTTATTGCTTGCCAGAAAGCAGTGATTTCCAGGCTCCTACGTGCTTTGGAGGCTTGGACAACCTGTAGCAGGTACCTCAAAGCACTGGAGAAGTACCACCAGTGGTGCCTTTATAAGATTCTCCAAATCTGGTGGCAAGAAAGACAGTCGGACAGCAGCTTCTTCTCCCAAGTCAACTTGCCCAGCATCGAGACGCTAATCACTCAAAACCAGCTTCACGGGACGGGGCATATTGTTCATATGTCTGACACCAGACTCCCAAAGCGACTACAATACTCACAACTGGGTCGCAGCAGGAGACTCCCAGGAGGACAGTGGAAACACTTTAAAGATGTCCTCAAAGCAACTTTAAAGAGGTCAAACATCCTTTGTGTGTAACTGACCAAAATGGAGAAGGTTCATTCAGGAAGGCACCAAACACAGGGAGAAACTTTGTTCAGAATGTGCAGTAACAAAGTTGTGGCATCGGAGGGCATGTGCAAACATCCAATCAGCCCGTCTATCCAAACTTTCAAGTACCACCTGCCCCACATGAGGCAGAGTCTGCAGATCGCACATTGGACTTATCTGCCATTTCAGAACTCATTGAACTGCAATGGAAGCAAGACATTCTCGATTCCAAGGGATTGCCTAAGAAAAAGAAGAAAGATATAATCACTTGTACACCCAAAGAGAAGCTAGGTTAACCAAAGTTATGTGTGTAGTAGAGGGATCTGGTACCTAAAGGGTTAACATGAGACTGAGTACAATACAGCCCACACGGTGACGTAAGAAGGCACATGACCTAGAGCTAGGGCCAGTCTAGAGATGAACAGCAATGTGTAAGGACCAGGTATAGAGTCTTCTCCATACGTACTGTAAATACGTTCATAGCTAAGTATTGTTAATAAAGATTTCCTTGTAACGAATACAAGACTGCTTCATGGTGTCCAAACTTCAAGGGCAGCAACAACAGAATATATCACGATAACAGTGGGAGGGCCCATCAATGTGTAATTCAAATTATTATCACAATTGGTTCTGCTAAGTTCATTACAGCAAAAAAACAAACCCTTCAAGAGAAAATGCGGTGATGAAAACTTTAAGCGAAGAAGTCACTTAATGAGTGTTTCTTTACTTGCCAAACTCTAAATTATAGGGAAATAATTATTGAGTTGGGGATAGGTAGCATTGGCACAGTCCTGGGTCATGTTGACCTTTATTCTTGAAATTGTGTGTTGGACCTTGAAAGAGTAAAGAAAGTAACCAGAGCAAGTAAAATAATCTAAAAAAAACACTAAAGCACATTTTTCTGAAACTTAACATCAATTAATTGCTTATCTATTCAGCCTTTGTAATAAGCCAATGAACACTAGGCATGAGAAAGTTAATGATTGCAAACAGATTCTGAAAGGCAAGTAATAGAGCTGAAAGAAATAATTTTAGGGCACTAGAGGACACTGTTACTCTATGGCTATGGAAAGGCTCAACTCGCTGTGAGCAAAAATAATTTCCACAATGAAGATAATTTGAATGTTTTCACAATTGTTTAATAAAGCATTAGCCAAACAATGGAACCAAAAAGTTCACCGAGGTGCATGTTGAAAATAAGGGTTGAGAAAAGAACGCCCAAAAGCATGATTAAATCACATTGGTGACAGTGAGCAGAATGAGGAGGGAGGGCTGTGTGGAGGTTTGAACATGCAGAGAGGAGAATCAAGCAAAATATCTAGAAATCAAAACAATATGGAGAAGGCCCATTATGACCAAATTCATGCTATAGGTCTCATGTGATAAGGGCATTATGAGAGCTTATTTAGGTTCCAAATAGAAAAGGATTGTAGGCAGGTTCAAGTCCTTTTAAACCTTTATCTCTGGGGATCTATTTGCCCAAAACAACAAAAACAGCATAGAAATAAAGTGATAAAAACCCACTCAACAATTAATTATTAGTATGATAAGAATCACTTGAGGCAGGTTTGGAATAAGTTACTCAGTATCAGAGAGAGTGCATGCACAGCTTTCAGGGAGAGCCTAGTTCAGAGTGACAGTCTCTCCCAGACATGCGACTCATTATGACAATAAAATGCATTTTTAGATCTTCATTGTGGAACATGCATAACGTAAAAGTGAATCCAAGGGCTGGATTTTACGGGGCCGAATTCCCCACTCCCTCCCCTGGTCGAAATGTTGGCCGTCAGCCCGCCCACCCGATATTAAGTTGGGAGCAGCCTTGACTGTTTCAGAGTGAGACGTCCACTCCCCTCTGGGAGGATTCCTGCCCTAGTGATCTGCCAGGCAAGCAGCTTAGCTGGCAGCACTGTAGCCCTAACAGCTCCAGGTTCGAGCGGTGGCCACTGCTGGGACTACAGGCAATTCCCGAGAAGAAGACTGATGCAGTCTGGGCTTAAAAGGGAGTCTGGGATTTTGGGCAGGCCTGGCTGGCAGACCCCAGCGAGGGGGAAGTGAAGGATTTGGAGCCAGGTTTAAGAGGCTGGGGGAGGGTCAAAAAGGGAGTACGGTCTTGGTGGGAGCTACATCTGATGGAGACAGGAGACCCCTCAAAGCAGGTACAACCCCTTCCTGCCTGATAGCAGCCTGCAAATTGAAAGCTGCTGGACTACCTCTCTTGTCCCCCCTCCCCCTGCCACACATGAAACAGTGGCGGAGGCAGAATGAGGCCCTTAAGTGGCCATTAATTGACCATTTAAGGGCCTCAATAGACTTCAAGGTGGGCGGACTGCCTGAAACTTTCTCCATCCTCCGTAATATTGGAGAGTTGTCAGGATTGGGCTGGAAGGTGATGGAAAAGCCACCTGTTTTATTTTATAAGCCCCCGCCTATAAATATGCTGGTGGGAGGGCCATAAAATCCAGCCCTATGCCTCTCTTTATAATGCCAGTATCCTTTATTTCTTTTAATCCACTTTCTGAACCTGCCCTGCCACCTTCAACGATTTATGCACATATATCCATGGATCTCTGAGTTCCTGCAGCCTCTCGAGAATTGTACTCTTTACTGATATTGTCTCTCCTCAATTTTCCTACCAAAATGTATCACTTCACACATCTATGCATTAAATTCGATTTGCCATGGGTCCACTTCACTCCTTCCACAGTACTTCCAAGTTTTACATCATCTGCAAATTTTTAAACTGTGTCTGTACATCCAAATATAGGCTATTAATTTTTTTTATTCATCCATGGCACATGGGCATTTATTGCCCATCCCTAATTGCCCTTGTGCAGAGGGCATTTAAGAGTCTACCACATTGCTGCGGGTCTGGAGTCACATGTAGGCCAGACCAGGTAAGGACGGCTGATTTCCTTCCCTAAAAGGGCATTAGTGAACCAGACGGGTTTTTATGACAATCAGCAATTGTTCCATGGTCATCATCAGACTTTAAATTCCATATTTTTATTGAATTTAAATTTCACTATCTGCCGTGGTGGGATTTGAACCCCGGTCCTCAGAGCATTACCCTGGGTCTCTGGATTACTAGTCCAGTGACAATACCACTATGCCACTGCCCCCAGGGAACCCCACTGTATACCCTGCTCAAATCCAAAAAATAAGCATTCATCGCTACACTCTGTTTCCTGTCACTCAGTCAACTTCATATTCATACTGCCACTGTCCCTTTACTTCCATGGGCTTTAACTTTGCTGACAAGCCTGATATGTGGCACTTTATCAAACACCTTTTGAAGTCCATATACAACACATCAACCACATTACCCTCCCTAATCTGTTAGCTCATCAAAAAAATCAATCAAGTTAATTAAACATGATTTGCCTTTGACAAACATGGGCTTTCCTTAATTAATCTACAGTTGTACAAATGACTGTCAATTTTGTCCAGGATTATCATCTCTAAACACTTTACCACGACCAAGGTTAAACTGCCTGGCCTGTAGTTTTAGGTTTATCTTTACATGCTTTTTTGAACAAGGGCGTAACATTTGCAATTCTCCAGTCCTCTGGCACCACCCTGGTATCTAAGGAAGGTTGGAAGATTATGGCCAGTATCTCTACAATTTTCACCCTCACATCCCTCAATATCTTCGGATGCATCCCATCTGGTCCTGGTGACTTATCAACTTTATGTACAGCTAGCCTTTCTAATACCTCCCCTTTATCAATTTTGAACCCATTGAGTGGCTGGGATTTTTCTGGTCCTGGCAGCAGTGGACATCATTGCAGGTGGGAAGGGAAAATTTGGAGAGCCGTTGACATTTAACGGCTCTCCAAATTTTCCTGTCCCACCCGCAACGATATCCGCTGCTGGCAGGACTGCAAAATCCCACCCATACAGTGCAAAAGCAAGGAAGTTATGATGAATCTTTATGAAACACTGGTTCGGCCTCAACTGGAGTATTGTGTCCAATTCTTGGCACTGCACTTTCGAAAGGATGTGAAGGCTATGGACATGGTGCAGAAAAGATTTACAAGAATGGTTCCAGGGATGAGGGATTTCAGTTACATGGATAGATTGGAGAGGCTGGAGCTATTCTCCTTAGAAAAAAGAAGATTAAAAGGAGATTTGATAGACGTGTTCAAAATCATGAGTTGCCTAACAGAGTAGGTAGAAAGAAATTGTTCCCATTGACAGAAGGGTTGAGCCAGAGGACACCAGTTTAAGGTAATTGGCAAAAGAACCAATGGTGACATGCAGCGAGTGGTTAAGAAAGTGGGGTGGAGGTAGATTCTGTTGTGTGTTGGTTGTGACTGGCTAAGGAACGATTGCAGAGACATAGATGTCTGAACAATAACTGGTTTATTATATGAAATATATGAAATAACTGGTTATCATTATATGAAATAACTGGTTTATTATTATTTCATTATATATTACTACATACAGATATTTTCAGAGATTTCAAGATTCTTCACGGCTGCCTCCACCTATATGCATCTATAACTCTATACAGATATACAAGACTGCAGATGTTTACTCAGTCTAAGCCACGAGGTTTCTCCCTCTCAACTCTTGATCATGTGTCTCTCTCTTACATCATCATGTGGGCTGTACTGTTTCTCCAGTGTCACACATGAACCCTTTCAGCCCTGAACACCATAATACTGCAGATTCAGTTGTGGATTTCAAAGGGAATTGGATAAGAATCTGAAGAGAAAAAATCTGCAAGGCTACAGGGAACAGATGGGACAGTGGGACTAACTGAGCTGCACTTGCAGAGAGCTGGCACAGATGCAATGGGCTTAATGGCCTCCTTCTGTACTGTAACGTTTCTATGATTCTGAAGTAGTGCTAAAGATGTAATCCAGAACTAGCTGCAACCTCACCAAGCTGTTCCAGTATAGCTTCTACCCAACAAAGTGGAAAATTGCCCAAGTATGTCCTATCCGCAAAAAGCAGGACATAGCCAATACAACCAACAAACTTCTCATTAGTCTACTCTCAATCATCAGCAAAGTGATGGAAGGTGTAAGAGCAGTGCTATCAAGTAGCAGGTACTCAGCAATAACCAACTCACTGGTTTGCTCAATTTGGGTTCGGCCAGGGCTACTCAGCTCCAGACCTTATCACAGCCTTGGTCCAAATATGGACAGAAGAGCTGGATTCCAGAGGTGAGGTGTAAGTGAGTGCCTTTGACATTAAGGCAGCATTTGACTGAGTATAACAGTCCTAGTAAACAAATTGAAGTCAATGGAAATCAGGGAAAATTCTCCACTGGCTGGAGTAATACCTATCACGAAGGAAATTGGTTTTGATTGTTGAAGGCTAATCATCTCAGCCTGAGGACACTGTTGTGATATTATCCCCATAGAAACATTAACGTTTAAAGAGAAATTTGAACACCCAGTGATCAACTGAAAGAGATTACATAACAAGATTTCATGGTTTAAAACAGATGAATGTTACTGTACAAGAAACAAGGAAAGCAAATACTACTAAATAAACATTGTCTTTACATCAAAAAGCATAATGAAACAATTATATATAATTTAGACTAACCATTTCAACTCAACCTCCCCTTTTTCCTCATGACTTCCCCCAAAAAGTCTTCGGCTACTTATCAGGTTCTTGAAGGTTATTCACTTTCTTGGGACTAACTCTAAACTTTTCCACAGCTCCCATGTAAGATCCAGGACTTTTCATCTTAAGCCTGAACTTCACTTTCAATTCCTGTACAGTGAATTTAACAGAAAATTAGAAACATCCATGGTTTCTAATAGCTCTATTCCCCTGATCCAAAGCTCTCCCACCCCTCTTGGCAAATTTCTTTTCCTTTGCCTTTTGAACTTGGGGCTTAGACATGAGCATGGTTGTTTCCAGCTCAAAATTCAAAACTTTCTGGCTGCTCTAAGCTGAACTGTTTGTTTTCTGTGAGAGTTACTGTAGATTTCTTCCTCTAGCTCCAAGCTAGGCAAATCCTCCAGCCTCTTTTGCTTCACAAACTCTGTCTCCAAATTAAGCTCCAGCTCCCAACCATATTCTGTGCAGTAAACAATAAAGTCAGAATTTTCTTTGTTTAAGGTACAGGCCTGGCTAAAATTTATCTTTTTTATCCGAGACTCAGAGAGCTACAACTATCTCTCTCTGTTCCCAAACTGAACTGCTTGCTTCTGTCAGCAAATAGACACAGATAAATTAAACAAACTTTCCTAAACCCCACAGCCCACCTCCATGGCATCTTGGCACACTAGGGATGTTCCAAACAGAATTGTAAACAAATTATCTTTTACCTTCAAAACCAAACCTTTTGATTCTGGGACCCATATTTATATCTTTAATGAAGTCAAGGCAATTCTCTTCAGACTTAAACTGACTGCAGTTCTCCAGCTAAATGAAGGCCATCTGCCATTTTTATGGCTCTCTTTTAGAACAAAGAACAAAGAGAACAAAGAGAAGTACAGCACAGGAACAGGCCCTTCGGCCCTCCAAGACTGTGCCGATCATATTACCCATCAACTAAAACATTTTGCACTTCCAGGGTCCGTATCCCTCTATTCCCATCCTGTTCATGTATTTGTCAAGCTGCCTCTTAAACACCACTATCGTACCTGCTTCCACCACCTCCTCTGGCAGCGAATTCCAAACACTCACTACCCTTTGCGTAAAAAACTCGCCCCGCACATCTCCTCTATAGTTTTCTCCTCTCACCTTAAATCTATGTCCCCTAGTAATTGACTCTTCCACCCTGGGAAAAAGCTTCTGACTATCTACTCTGTCCATGCCACTCATAATTTTGTAAACTTCTATCAAGTCGCCCCTCAATCTCCGTCGCTCTAGTGAGAACAATCCGAATTTCTCCAACCTCTCCTCATAGCTAATAACCTCCAGACCAGGCAGCATCCTGGTGAACCTCCTCTGCACCCTCTCCAATGCCTCCATATCCTTCTGGTAATGTGGCGACCAGAATTGCACGCAATATTCCAAGTGTGGCCTAACCAAGGTTCTATACAGCTGCAGCATGACTTCCCAGCTTTTATACTCAATACCCCTGCCAATGAAGGCAAGCATGCCATATGCCTTCCTGACTACTTTATCCATCTGCGTTGCCACTTTCAGTGACCTGTGGACCTGTACACCCAGAACCCTCTGCCCGTCGATGCACTTAAGGGTTCTGCCATTTACTGTATAATTCCTGCTTGTATTAGACCTTCCAAAATGCATTACCTCGCATTTGTCCGGATTAAACTCCATCTGCCATTTCTCCGCCCAAGTCTCCAACCGATCTATATCCCGTTGTATCCTTTGACAATACTCTTCACTATCTGCAACTCCTCCAACCTTAGTGTTGTCTGCAAACTTACTAATTAGCCCAGTTACATTTTCCTCCAAATCATTTATGTATACTACAAACAGCAAAGGTCCCAGCACTGATCCCTGCGGAACTCCACTAGCCACAGCTCTCCATTCAGAAAAGCACCCTTCCACTGCTACCCTCTGTCTTCTATGACCAAGCCAATTCTGTATCCATCTTGCCAGCTCACCTCTGATCCTGTGTGACTTTACCTTCTGTACCAGTCTGCCATGATGGACCTTGTCAAAGGTCTTACTGAAATCCATGCATATAACATTCACTGCCCTTCCATCGTCGATCATTTTACTCTGAACTTATTAAATAAACACAGGTCACCCTTTGAATTGTCACTACTTGAGATGTTCTGGCAATTTCTAAAGTCCAGCATTTTAAATATCTTACCCGCACAAATTTAATCTTCCTCAAACTAAAAGTTACCTCGAAATTATTAATATGAACCATGAAACTAGATGATTATGACACATGGCATCAAGGAGGCCTAGGAAAACTGGTCAATGGTAATCAGGGCAAAACTGTCTACTGGTTGGAGTCATATCTAGCAGAAAGGAAGATGGTTGTGGTTATTCGAGGTCAACCACCTCAGTCCCAGAACATTACTGCAGGAGTTCTCAGGGTAGTGCCTTGGCCCAACCATCTTCAGCTGTTTCATCAATGACCTTCCCTCTAACACAAGGTCAGAAGTCGGGATGTTCACTGATGATTGCACAATGTCCAGCAGCATTCGCTACTCTGCAGATACTGAAGCAGTCCATGTCCAAATGCAGCAAGACCTGGACAATATATAGGCTTGGGCTGATATGTGGCAAGTAACATTCGTGCCACACAAGTACCAGGCAATGACCATCTCCAAAAAAACTCTAACTCTAAATGTCCCTTTGACATTTAATAGCATAACCATTGCTGAATTCCACCACTATCAACATCCTGTGGGTTACCATTGACCAGAAACTGAACTGGACCAGCCACATGAACTGCAGCAGTTCAAGAAGGCAGCTCACCATCACCTTCTCAAGCGCAATTAGGGATGGGCAATAAATGCTGGCTTAGCCAGTGATGCCCACGTCCCACCACCTTGAAGGTGCACTGCAACAATTCACCAAGCCTCCTTCAACAGCACCTCCCAGACCTGCGACCTCTAATACTCAGAAGAAATAGAGCAGCTTGAGAAAACCATGACCTGCAAGTTTCCCTCCAAGTCACCTACCATCCTGACTTGAAAATATATCACTTTTTCTTCACTGTCGCCGGTTCAAAATCCTGGAACTCCCTTCCAAACAGCATGGTGAGTGTACCTATATCAAATGTACTGCAGTGGCCAAGAAGGTAGCTCACTACTACCTTCTTGGGAACAGTTAGGGATCAGTCGTAAGTACTGACCTTGTCAGCTACCCACCATATCCGTGAACAAATAAAAAGAAATCTGCAGCTGCAATTCGATAGCAGCTAAAGGGAAAGGCTTCCTTTGCCTCATGTAACTTATGCTTGTTTTGTCACCCAATCACCATGACTCTTCAAACTACTTGCAAGTCTGACTACCCCGAGAGGGTAGTTAGTTAATGGTGTGGGTGAGGTTAGATGAGGGCAGAGAGGTAATCAGAAAAGAGACCCAGGGAATGTATAGGAAGGTTGAAGTCACTCAGTGCCAAAGGCAAAAGGATCGATCCATTACTTCTTAACCAGTATTTTCACAGGATATAATATAAGGGGCACCAGTGACCATCCCACTTTCCACTTGCTGTCGTCTGACACCAGGAAAATGTTTTCAGCATTGGAAAATGCCCTAAGTGGTGCCTTAATTGGTCTAATTGGCTGCCCACCTCCATGGAATGATTCCTGCTGAACAACTTTACAAGAGGCAGCTTCCTATTTGGACAGCTCTGCATTGGCCAACCAATTAAGGTAGGCGGGCAGGCTCCTGTGGCAGGAGACCCAATGACATAGCCTGCAGCACTGGACAGCCAGCAGTCCCACTGGGAGAGGAGGACACTACTGAGGCAGAGAGGCGAGGATAAGGGCACTTCAAAATGAAGCTGCTCTCAGAAGTCTGCTGAAATTTCAAATCAGAGTGGAGGGGAAGCTGCATCTGGAATGGCTTTGGCCGCAACTGTGGCTTTTCACATTGGTTGCTCGCTTATTGGATCAGGCGGTGGCGTAGTGGTATTATCGCTGGACCAGTAATCCAGAGACCCAGGCAGATGGTGGAATTTGAATTCAATAAAAAAATCTGGAATTAAAAGTCTAGTGATGACCATGGAACCATTGTCGATTGTTGTAAAAACTCATCTGGTTCACTAATGCCCTTTAGGGAAGGACATCCGTTGTCTTTACCTAGTCTGGCCTACACATGACTCCAGAACCACAGCAATTGGTTGACTCCTAAATGCACTCTGAAATGGCCTAGCAAGCCACTCAGTCGTAACAAATCACTATAAAGTCACAAAAAAGGAATGAAACCAGACGGACCACCCGGCATCGGCCTAGGCACCAGAAACAACAATGGCAATCTCAGCCCTGTCGACCCTGCAAAGTCCTCCTTACTAACATCTGGGGGCTAGTGTCAAAATTGTGACTAGTCAAGCAACAGCCTGATGTAGTCATCCTCATGGAATCATACCTTACAGATAATGTCCCAGACACCACCATCACCATTCCCGAGCATGTCCTGCCTCACCGTCAGGACAGACCCAGCAGAGGTGGCGGCACAGTGGTATACAATCGGGAGGGAGTTGCCCTGGGAGTCCTCAACATCAGCTCCAGACCTGAAGTCTCATGGCATCAGGTCAAACATGGGCAAGGAAACCACGTAATGCCCTCTCTCAACTGATGAATCAGTGCTCCTCCATGTTGAACACCACTTGGAGGAAGGACTGAGGGTGACATTGGCGCAGAATGTACTCTGGGTGGGGGACTTCAATGTCCATCACCAAGAGTGACTCAGTAGCACCACTACTGACCGAGTGGCCGAGTCCTAAAGGACATAGCTGCTAGACTGGGTCTGCAGCAGGTGGTGAGGGAACCAACAAGAAGAAAAACATACTTGAGCCCATCCTCACCAACCCTGCTGCAGATGCATCTGTCCATGATAGTATTGGTAGGAGTGACCACCACACAGTTGTTGTGGAGACAAAGTCTCCATCGTGTTGTGTGGCACTACCACCACGCTAAATTCAAACAGACCTGGCAACTAAAGACTGGACATTCATGAGGCACTGTGGGCCATCAGCAGCAGCAGAATTGTACTCGAACACAATCTGTAACCTCATGGCCTGGCATATCCCCCACTCTACCATAACCATCAAGCCAGGCGATCAACCCTGGTTCAATGAAGAGTGCAGGAGGACATGCCAGGTGCAGCATCAGCCATACCTAAAAGTGAGGTGTCAACCTGATGAAGCTATAACACAGGACAACTTGCTTGCCAAACGGCACAAGCAGCAAGTGATAGACAGGGCTAAACGATCCCACAACCAATGGATCAGATCTAAGCTCTGCAGTCCTGCCACACCCATTCATGAATGGTGGTGGATAATTAAACAACTCACTAGAGGAGGAGGCTCCACAAATATCCCCATCCTCAATGATGGAGCAGCCCAGCACAGCATTGCAAAAGATAAGGCAGAAGCAATTGCAACTATCTTCTGCCAGAAGTGCCGAGTGGATGATCCAACTCAGCCTCCTCCGGAGGTCCCCAACATCACAGATGCCAGCCTTCAGCCAATTCGATTCACTCCATGTGATATCAAGAAACAGCTGAAGGCGCTAGATACTGCAAAGGCGATGGGCCCTGACAATATTCTGGCAATAGTACTGAGGACTTGTGCTGCAGAACTTGCCACGCCCTGAGCCATGCTGTTCCAGTACAGCTACAACACTGGCATCTACCTGGCCATGTGGAAAATTGCCCAGGTATGTCCTGTACACAAAAAGCAGGACCATTCCAACCCTACCAATTACCCCGCCATCAGTCTACTCTTGATCATCAGTAAAGTAATGGAAGTGGTCATCAGCAGTGCTATCAAGTGGCATTTTCTTAGCAATAACCTGATCATTGACATCCAGTTTGGGTCCCACCAGGTCCACTCAGCTGCTGACCTCATTAAATCTTTGGTTCAAACATGGACAAAAGAGCTGAACTCCCGGAGTGAGGTGAGAGTGACTGCCCTTGACATCAAGGCTGCATTTGACAGAGTGTGGCATCAAGGAGCCCTAGCAAATGGGCTAGGATGGAGTCAATGGGAATCAGGGTAAAAACTCTCCACTGGTTGAAGTCACACCTAGCACAAAGGAAAATGGTTGTGGTTGTTGCAGTCAGTCATCTCAGCTCCAGGACATCACTGCAGGAGTTCCTCAGGTTAGTGTCCTCGGCCCAGCCATCTTCAGCTGCTTCATCAACAACCTTCCTTCCATCATAAGATCAGAAGTGGAGATATTTGCTGATGATTGTACAATATTCAGCACCATCCTCAGACACTGAAGCACTCCATGTCCAAATGACCTGGACAATATCCAGGCTTGGGCTGACAAGTGGCAAGTAATATTCCTGCCACACAAGTGTCAGGCAATGACCATCTCCAACAAAAGAGAATTCAACCATCGCCCCTTGATGTTCAATGGCATTACCATCACTGAATCCCCCACTATCAACATCCTGGAGGTTACCATTGATCAGAAACTGAACTGGACTAGCCATATAAATACTGTGGCTATAAGAGAAGGTCAGAGGCTAGGAATCCTGCGATGAGTAACTCACCTCCTGACTCCCCAAAGCCTGTCTACCATCTACAAGGCACAATTCAGGAGTGTGATGGAATATTCCCCACTTGCCTGGATGAGTGCAGCTCCCACAACACTCAAGAAGCTGGACATTGCCCAGGATAAAGCAGCCCACTTGATTGGCACCACACCCACAAACATTCACACCCTCCACCACCGATGCACAGTGGCAGCAGTGTGTACCATCTATAAGATGCACTGCAGGAATTCACCAAGGCTCCTTAGATAGTACCTTCCAAACCCACAACCACTACCATCTAGAAGGACAAGGGCAGCAGATAGATGGGAACACCACCACCTGGAAGTGCCCCTCCAAGTCAATCACCATCCTGACTTGGAAATATATTGCTGTTCCTTCACTGTCACTGGGTCAAAATCCTGGAACTCCCTTCCTAAGAGCACTGTGGACACCTATACCACATGGACTGCAGCAGTTCAAGAAGGCAGCTCATCACCACCTTCTCAAGGGCAACTAGGGATGGGCAATAAATGCTAGCCTAGCCAGCAAAGCCCACATCCTGTGAATGAATCAAAAAAAAGAAAGTGAGGGAGGCATCAATGACCTTCCGGCCTGCCACCGGGACGCTGCCTCCAAGTTACTGCCAGCCGCCGGACTCAACTCAGCAGGGGAGCGGGGGTGCGGTCCAGCATCGGGAAAATGCTAATTGAGGCCTTATTTGGTCTAATTAGCTGCCCACGTTCATGGGGCAGTTTGTTATTTCCCATGGCAGCCTGTTGCTGGCAAACTCGCCCACATACAGGACAGCGTTGGGGAGCCATTTTCAGCTTATTTCTCAGCCCCCTTCCCTCCAAACCTGGGAAAAATTGATAAGTTGATAAACTGTGCACTGTTGACTGTAGTCATTTGGTAGTACAGAACTTGAGTGTTGCTGAAAAAAAGAGACATGTCTAAGATTTTGGTCCTGCACTCATCTTGGCAAGAATACCAATATAAGGGGAAAACAACAATTTATAGCATATGAAAAGAGAGTGCTGATTTGTTGGCAAGTGGGCTCTGATTGGTAGTGGCGTTACATGGAGAATGCACCAATTGATGGTGCCTGACAGTTAACTGCCATGCATTATTTGAAATTTAAACCAGGCAGTTTGACCCTGGTAGATCAAAGCATGGCCCTCAGGAATGAGTCAGCGAATGGCTGTCAATTATTTTGTTTAGCTGAAACAGCCACAATGCATGTACATATTCTTTCTCACTGCAAAGAACAGGGCCCCCTGTATTAGTATATGTAGCCTCCAGTACACGCAAATGCACCACACTGTGAGCCTGACTGGCAATCTTAAATTGGTTGACAGCGTAATTCTTAGCACATTGAAGATTATTTAACAAATGTTGTCCAATCGCAGAATCACATCTAATGTTGGACACTGTGCTTTGAGTTTTGCAAGCTAGGGCTGGTTTGATGCTGCCTGTAACTTGCCCATTACAAACAGCAGCTGAGACATGCTGTTTGATATGATCCGCCAGTCTTTGAGGCGTACAGCCTACATACCTAGCATCACCTTGGCACTGAAATTCATATGCCACATTACTCATTTGTGTGATAGGCAGAATGTCTTTTAGCCTCGACAGCAACATCTTGTTAGTGGTGAGTACCACTTGTGTTGCTACTGCGTAGTAGCAGCGTGAAACAGCTGGTTTCACCTTTTGCTCAAATTTTTGAGATACCTTACCCTTCCAGGGTAATTTGAGGTAGACTGGGCACTTTTCAGGGCCGAAAGTGATGGCCTTAGGCCCATTCGTGAGTTTGCGCGATACACTGTAAGATTGTATTGACCAGCGAAGGTAGGCTTGCGGTAGACCATGGTAGAGAACCCCCTGGCATGTTTCTCAACTAGTACGTTGAGGAAGGGGAATTCATTTTAATGCTTTATTTAAAAGGTGAATTTGAGCAAAGGATGGAGCCCATTAAGATGTAAGGAAATTATTACATGCAGCTGCAGATTTAAATATAGCAAATGTATCAACCACATATCGGAAATATGCGAGGGGTAGGGGTTATGTGTCATTCCATCAAAGATACGTTTCTCAGGGAACCCAGCAAAAATGTTTGCGAGAGCTGGGTCTAGAAGGGATCCCATGGCAACACCACCTATTTGGGCATACATAGCGTCATTAAAACTGAACTCAACTGCGCGAGTTGCCAAGTTCATAAGTTCAATGAATAGTGATTCACACAATTGTGGTGGTTATAGATCACCATGATATAGTGCTGCAGTGTGAATATCTGTGGCTTCCTAAAGTGAAACATTGGTGAATTGGCTAGCAATGTCAAATAAGCACATGGAAACAGCATTGTTATCGATATGTAAGTCTTGTATGGCCTTCGCAAATGTGAAGGAATCCTTCATCGTATGTGGAAAACTTGCTAAAAGCTGGTTGTAACAATTCGCCCAACCATTTGGCCAATTCATGTTGTATAGAACCGATCATAGATAATATAGGGTGTATAGGGATTATATTATATATTTTATATATATTAAAAGCTGCTATTATATGCATAGCAAAATGTGTGTTATTCACCATTCACAGGATGCTGCCGTCCAGAAAGACATTCTGCCTATCACACAAATGAGTAATGTGGCATATGAATTTCAGTGCCAGTGTGATACTAGGTATGTAAGCTTTACATCTCAAAGACAGCCAGATCATATCAAACAGCATGTCCCTGCCGCTGTTCAGCCCATGCTTGCAAAACTCAAAGTACAGTGTCCAACATTAGGTGTGATTCCACGATTGGATAACATTTGCTAAATAATCCTCAGTGTGCTAAAAAGTACGCCGACAACCAATTTAAGATTGTCAGTCAGGCTCGCAGTGTGGCACATTTGTGTGTACTTGAAGCTACATATATTAAAACACAGGCCCTGTTCTTTGCAGACAGAATGAACATGTACACACATTGCACCTGTTTCAGATAAACAAAATAAGTGACAACCATTCGCTGACTCATTCCTCAGGGCAATGCCTTGATCGATCAGAGTCAAGCTGCCTGGTTTAAATTTCAAATAATGCATGGCAGTTAACTGTCAGTCACCATCAATTGGTGCATCCTCCATGGCATCAGCTCAACCAACCAGAGTCCACTTGCCAACCAATCAGCATTCTCTTCTCGTACAGTATAAATTGTTCTTTTCGTTGGTATTTGTGTGAAGTGTCCTGATGAGTGCAAGATGAAAAGTTTCGTTATGTCTCTTTTTTCTAACTAGGTGGGGATTGGAGCATGTCACAGTGATGTAGTAGAGACCCTCTGCTAAATTTGAGGCTAAGACAAGGAGGAGGGAGCTTTGCTGTGTAGCTACTGTACCTGAATCCTCACCCCTGGCATGTCCCTCACCTGAACAAAGTCCAAAATTAATTTTTAAAATATTTTATAAATGAATTGAAACCAAAATCCAAATTTAAACATAAACATGTT
Source organism: Cetorhinus maximus (assembly GCF_964194155.1). Taxonomy (NCBI): domain Eukaryota; kingdom Metazoa; phylum Chordata; class Chondrichthyes; order Lamniformes; family Cetorhinidae; genus Cetorhinus; species Cetorhinus maximus. The sequence goes on from NC_135887.1 coordinate 97,131,154, forward strand.
TATCTTGAATGTTGCTTTGCACAATGAAAATTTATGAGTGCTTTAATTAGTCTGTAAGAACAGCCAACCAGTGGAAATAATTGTATAACCATGGGTAACATTAGAAAGCAGCTCAATTCTAAAGTTGGATGGTATTTCTAAATACTAAATACATTCTAAATACTGGTCTAGTTGTGGCAAGCTTTTTAAAATATTTCATTTGTACAACATAACAAAGAGAGAATTTAAAATGATCTACCTATTTACATTTTCAATGTGGAGAAGTTTAATTTTATTCAAATTGGAGGTTTAACATTTCCTTACTATTCTTAAAATTAATAGACAAAGGCACCAAACTAGTCCAAGCCAATATTTTTCTCGATTTCTCCATATGCAATGCTATGAGAAATCAACTAGTATAACCTAAATACAATAATTATCACCAATTCACAATTCATACTATATTGAGGCAAGAGACTACACAAGGCAATTAGGTAGGAATCTTGCTTCTGGGGAAGTTTGTGAAAATGAAGGTTAATTCCTATGCAGAGGGCAAGTCCATGAGAGAATTGAATTCTCAGGAAATTGTATCAATCTGAAGAACCAAAGTATCTCCTGCATTTGGAGACAAATATAACATCCTACCTGAATACAAGTAGATGCAAGAACATAATTTCAGCTTTGGAAATCTAGTAAACAATTACAGTATACTCTCAAGGCCCCCTTCTCCCTGAGCCGACGGACTGTGGTATTTTATGATGCGCTTAATACTCTCTCAGCATCCAGTCATCTGAAGGTACACAAGGAAATTCAGCCTAAATAATTAGTTCCACTTACATTTACTCAGCCAATTATTTCACTCCCAAATAAACAAGACAAAGATCCTACACAGCATGGGAATTATAACCACATACCCCTTTTCAATATCAGTTTCATAGACATCTGGAAGATATATTCCAAAGGTTAATAGGGTTTGATTAAGTGGGATTTGTTAAAATAAAAATGTTGTTCAGCAGACTGTACCATTCAAATGTTATGGAACTGGGAGGTGGGAGTTTGTGTTGGCTGTGAAACAGATTTCAGACTCTATTCAGATGTTCATTATAGTAACAACCACAAATAGGGTTGAACAGCATCTTGGAAAATATTGAGGAATTTGTGCTTTTGAGGAACTTGTGCTTTTGTCAGGTAGTAGGGATGAGCAACAACCAAACAGAAAAACTGAAGTGCAATAAATTGGTTAAATTTGGATCAGCCTGAAAATGCTGAAGCTTTTTCCAGTTCTGGTAATCTTCAGGCAGAATCGTCCCAGATCGCACTAAGTGCGGTAGCGGGTGGGTAAAACGACCACCAGCTGCAATGGCGGGGTTTCACGCCGTATCATCCCATTACTTATGCATTCCCAGGAAGCAGGCTGTTTCGATGGCGGGCGGGTTCTCATTCGCCCGCCACGCCACCACCTCGCCGCTTCATCACGCCAAGCACCATATTTAAAGTTCACGCACACGCACACATCTCAGTGCTTCCAGCCCAGGACTACTGCAGGGAAGATATCCGTGAAAGGCAAAAAGACTGCAGCCCGCGTGTTAATGACACATCACTGGAATGTCTTTTGGACACTGTGGAGGCCCGCCGCGATGTCCTTTACCCCCGCTCTGGCCATAGGATAGGCAGCAGCATGACTAAACAGGCTTGGGAGGCGATGGCAGTGGTGATCAGTGCCAATGCTACACAGAAGAGGTTGGCCATCTAGTGCAGAAAGAGGAAGGGGGGTGGGGGTGGGTTTTGGTGGGGACAATTCCGGCAGGCTAGCCTAATAATGATATGCAGATGCATTATAATGAGATTCCTGATGTCCGATGGCTGGAAACATGAGTGGATGATCGCAAACTGGTTTCACGCCATTGTAAAACTGATCACACCATATTGTCCGCTCACGCCACCGAACACGCTCGACACCGGCGGGCACGGAAAGTCCCGACCCTAGCTTTGGCTTAACCTGTTCCTTTATTAAATGTTTGTATCCCACTGTATGTATACCACTAGCCTATCACCCACATGGAAAGTGATAAGTTGATAATTATGTCTGAAGTCACATCAACAAGGAGAGTTAACTGCATCTTTTATTTACATTAATAGATTTTTGTTTAATTCTTTGATATATTTGTTGATGGATGCAAGAACTAGGAATGGAACACTTTCTATTTGAGACTCCTGATGCCCCCTTGGCTGGGTGTAAAATGGTTAAATGCGGAGGAAGGCTCCTTCTTAAATTCTAAAAAATGTCTCAGCTCTATCCTCTACTCCAATAATCTGACATTTTCCTCGCAGTGACCCCTCCGAGTGAGAATGCCAATTTTGCCCTGAATTGTGTGTGTTTGTGCTTTGTTGTATGTCTGCTAGGAACTGGACCTTTATAGCCAGCTGATGGAGGAGGTTTTCATTCTATGGGTTTGGTCTGGATTTGAAGCTGGTTGCCAGAACTGAAATGGCAGTATCTAATACACTGGATGACTCAACTCTCCAGTATGTTTTTAATGAGCTGGTAATCTTGTAGTCTGGTTAGTCTGTTGGACCATACTGCATCTCTGATAGTCCAGAGATGAATTTGTTTCATTTTCTTATGTAATAGCAGGGCATCAGATCCCCAACACCTGGGCCGATTTTCAATTTGTGGTCAGAAACTCAACACATGGATGAATTCCAGGTCTCTATGCCCAAATTGTGTCATTATTATGACATGATTGCTAAATATACATTGCCTAATTGTCCAGGACTCGAGCTTGACACCCAATATGAGGCACCGAGCGCCTCCAGGAGATGGGAGCTTCCTGCCTGCCACCAGTTGGAAAGGCAGGTGAAAGCCATGTTGGAGACTGATGTTGCCTTGCCAATTTCAACAAGGCGGCCCCTAGGAAGTGCAAAGAGGCAGACAACGGCCTTGCATGACAAGGTAAGACCCTCACTCGTGCCTGCGCTGGTTGGCCCTGCAGATTTGTTTAAGAGACCACTGCAGATAAAGTTATGTGGGCCCCATGGTGAACCTGACAGCTGTGCACACGACTGGTCGGGCTCACCCAAAAAAACTGAAAATTCCATTCCGCTCTGCGCCAGCCCCTTACAAGCTCCTTAAGTGTATTAAGAGGCCATTAATAGGTGTTGATGTTTTTTTCGCTCCCTCCCTCCTGCCATCTCTTTGCAAGTGCATCCCGAGTCCTCTGGGACTGCAATTTTCAAAGCCTACCTGCACCCGTTCCTGCCCCTGCCTGCTATTGAAAATCTGGCCCCTGGTGTCTGTATAAGTACTGTATGTGTAAGAGCATGTCAGTGTGTGTGTGTTTTTTGGTGGATTGATTTCTTCTACTCTAAAATATGCAGCTGTTTTAATAGGTAATACTGATACAGTAATTGATTGGGGAAGAAGGAGCTGTATGTAACCCTACAGTGTGAAGGTCAATAAGCTTGATTTTCACAGCTAGAGCAGAGGAAGAGGAAAATATGTTCGTAATTATTAGTGGCATAAAGAGACTTGCGAGATCAATAGCTTTGAGAATATCTAAATTATAGCACCCCTTGCTTCAATCCATTGCCTAGAATGGACAAAGAGTTAGATTTTCCTCTCTCCTCTGGTGGGATAGTGACAGAAACAGCCAGAAAATGGGATATGGGGATGGCAACTCTCTGGATTTTTCTCCCTGCTGGTCCTTCCAGGACCACTGCTGGCAGTCCCTTGCTGCCTGCTGCATGCAAAGGTTGGAGGGGAAGGGGAGCCCAGGCTCCCAGAAGATTTTCTCATCTGTCTCCTTCTCTTACATCTGCTCCATATAACCCTAAGGCCCAAAGTAATGGCCCCTTGCAGTTGTTGAACGCCTTCTCTCCGGAGTCCGCTGTGAGTGACCCTAGACCCCAGGGAAACGTGCCATGTGTCACCCTCAATCAGAAAAGCCCAGCCTATTTATTTTGGGACCAGTACTCAAACTAGCATTTTAAGGTAGAATGAGTTACTTTTGATTACAATTGAGATTCAGCTAGTGAAGGAAACAAACTACAGAAAAACCTGGCTAAAGTCTAATAAAAAGAGGATTGACTTTACCCAAATACCATTATCTCCCATTTCAATTTAACTCAGATGTTTATGCTCACTATTTTTCTATAGAAGATCTACATTCAGAATATGACAGGAAGTGCATTTTAATATCCTTCTCCGCTTTGATTAAAGACGGCAAATTTCAGAAAATAGATGTGATCAAGGTACTTGTGTGACTTCTCCTTCTATTGTGGGATAATTGTTTTCAGAAACCAGAATAAAACCTTCTCCAAATCAGTTGGTCAAAATCCCAGAATGACAAGAAAAGGAACATTAGATTATTTATTTGTAGACTGAGTGGTTAATTATGCTTACTCTGAAGATTTGAACTGTCGCAGGATCATTGTCCTTCCTTAGTTACTTATGTGTGGTTTACATGTTACTCAGTGCAAACAGGTTCCTAACATCATTCACTACAAACATTTTCACATGTGTCCCTTTCCTGAATTTTGACCTCTGCCCATTTACCCTGAAGTACAAATAACTGTCTGAAAACATATGAGCAACTTGTATTTTTAGCTAGAAACAATTTATTTTGAAGATTTATTTTATTTAGCGCCTTTTTAAATAATGCATGGGATTTTAAAAAAATGTTCCCAGACTAAATATTAATCGGAGGCACATAATAAGTCGTGACTTTTTAAAAAAAAACACCAATCTACCTGGTTACCCTATGTGACGAGAACAATGCTCAGTTACTACAAGTCCCCGTGTATGAAATAAACCAAACTTGAAGTTTAAGACATTTACATCAGTGTGGATTGATCCATATAATATGAAAGGCAAAAAAGATTAAAGAAATAGGCCTGAATTTTGTGCTTGTCAGGCGCGTGCAATTGATGGGCCCAGAAGCGAAAGCGAAATGTGCTTCCGCTCACGATCGGCCCCCGACCATGATCTTAAGCTGGCTGGCTAATTAATGACCAGCCAGCGCAAAACCTGCCCAGAGAAAGGCTCAGTACTGCCGATGGGGACAGGAAGAAGGCGAGCGCCGACGTCACCACAGGCAAGGGTGAGCGCTTCGAGAGAGCTCCCTGAAGGCAGACAGCTGAAAGGCCTCAGAGAGCTGCAGACCTGCAAATAAGAAAATAAAGCCCAATAATACTGTAAAAAATGTCCCTGCAGCACAATCAAGAACCTGAAAGCAGGCCTCATAAAAACTATAGCCCCCAGATGTATATTTTTTATTTTAAATCCTAACAGAGATTTCATCCCGCCCTTGGATGAGGCTTCACCAGAAATGTAAAGCCTGCCTGGCGGATTGACCCATCCGCCATCCGTAAGGTTGGACGGGCCACAAAAAATTGCAGACAATTGGAACGTTAATGGTCTTAATTGCGCACTTACTGGTCGGCGGGCGCACTTCCGATTTTTGCGTGCGCCCGCTGAACAAAATATCACGCGATGACATCGGGACGCTCGTCTGACATCATTTCACACAATTTCACGCCCATTCGGGTCGATCGCGCGCCCAGCCACAGGACGTAAAATTCTGGCCGTATACTCAATTGCGTTTGATTATGACTAAGGTCTAAAAGAACACACTAGTACAGCAAGCCTGTATCTATAAGACAGTGTGCATCTATGCACATTTGTTTCTTGGTAAGTTTGTGTGTATTTATGATTGTATCAGCAAGTATGCAAATGGAGTTATGTATGTGTGCATATCTATTTGTTATTGTGCATTTTTATAACCATGTGATAGTGTGTATATCTGGATATATTCTTTATTTACGTGCATATGCATTTTTGCATGTGTGGACATCTGGGTGTCTCTATACTAATGTTTGGTGTGTTTTGGTATGTATACCATGGCCATGACTATGATTACCTTCCCGTGAGGGGCTTGCGACATTTCGCTATACAGATGTGAGTTGTTTTACCTGTGTACCTGTGTATGTAATTTGAATTTGATGCGGCATGGGAATTAGACTGTTTTGAACTAAATAGCAAATCATTCTACCAGAAACGTTAAGGCTTAAAAAAAAGGTTGCTGAAAATTATTCATTACATTGCTGTCCTACAGAATATTCCTACAGAATTATCAAATTAGAATATACATACTACATCTCCAGCAGTGGTGAGGCTGTGGTTGTGTCTACAGGGATTGCAGTTGCCTGGCATAATTCCAGTTAGTTCAGTTTGACCTTGTTTGCTTCTTTTCCTTTCAGGTATTTACACAAGAGTCGATTTCTATGTCAATCAACACAAAGTGAAGCACCAGAAAACACCAGCAAAGCTGAAGTCTGAAATAACTGTGTTTAATGAAGTTATTCTGTTCACTGTGTCAGATTCTGTTATTAATCAGTCCATGATTATTACCTCTGTGTATGAAATTTCACTCTCCAAGGGCAGTGCAAGGCATCTCTTAGGTCGTGCCTATGTGGGAAGCAAGAAATCCAAAGAGGATGATCATTGGCTCTCTATGCTGCAGTCTTTAAGGCAACCCGTGTCAAAGTGGCACCCACTCTTAATCTAAGCACACCCTCTGGGATCTGTCTTACGATCACCATTAATTATCTCTTGAAGACAGCAGTAATGTGGCAGCAGATGCCTCAAGCACAGTGAGCACTCTCTCTTTTCCAGCCAATTCAATTCTATTTTGGATAAAATGTATAATTCTGCAAAAGCATACACTGAATTCAGTTGAAATATTCACAAAACTTTGGAAAATATAAAAGGAAAATTATGTATAAAATGGAATCAGAAGATTGATTCAGAATCATAAAATAAAGAACATTTCGTGATTCTACAATCTAGCACCAGGCCTGTTGACTGGGAGTTAGCACGTATGTTTAAATAATAATGGCACGAAGGGAATCCATCATTCCTATTCAACCATTGCTTGATCCACTTTCTTTCTAGGTTATTGGAAGTTTTAGAACTTGCTGGGCCAGCTAGAAAAACTACACAGCTGAGCAGCAGTGAAAAAGCTTCCATTGGCGCTGGTTGATTGACAGCTCAGCAGTTATTAATGTGTCTCCAGTCTTTTCACAACTGTTCTCAATCGAGTTTGAAGAACAACATTTAGTAAATCAGAAATTTGAGTTTAAAACATAAAATGATGTAATTTTACATTTATGAAATCAAATCACAAAACTGAATTTACAGTTTTTAATGCCAAATAGCTAGATTTAAAAAAAACTGTAGGAATCAAATGCGTCACAGTTGAAGAGTACAAGTTCAGAAAGTAGTTGAAATACAATCTCTTACAAAAGTCAGCTATATTCAATTAAAGCAAATACCAGTTAAATATACTTACCTCCAAGAGGTTTCTCCTGGGTTTCAGCAATGGTGTTTTAATTGAACAGAGTTGATGCTTCTTCTAAATTCTGGACTTGAATTTCCATTATTTTCACAGTCCAATGAAGAGACCAGTCAGGCTATTTGCATCTCCTAGTTTACTACATGCATAGGCCATCTGTTTTCTGCATTCTTTGACCAACTTTCATTGTCACTTTAGTGGCCTGTGGCCCATAAAGCACTGCCACACAAATATCATATTTGAGCAAGACTCAAATTAGGGCTGCAGAATGGATCATTAGGAACATAGCAAATAGGAGCAGGAGCCCACCATTCAGCCCCTCGAGCCTGCTCGGACATTGAATTAGATGATGGCTTATTTTCTACCTCAATATCACTTTTGCACACTATTCCCATATCCTTGATGTCTTTAATATGTAGAAACCTATCGATCTCTGTCTTGAAAATACTTAATGACTGAGCCTCCACAGCACTCTTGGATACAAAATTCCAAAGATTCAATACCCTTTGAGTGAAGAAATTCCACCTCATCTCAGTCATAAATCAGTCAGGCCTGCTTCATATTCTGATACTTTGGAAATCATCTTTCATTCTTCTAAACTCCAGAGAATACAGGCCCAGTTTCCTCAATCACTCCTCAGAGGACAATCCCAGCACCCCAGGAATCAGTCTGGTTAACCTTCATTGCATTACTCTATGACAAGTATATCCCTCCCTAGGTAAGGAGATCAAAACTGTACACAATACCCAAAGTGCGGTCTCACCAAGGCTCTATACAATTGCAGCAAGATATCTTTACTCCTATACTCAAATCCTCTTGTGATAAAGGCCAATCTAGCATTTGCCTTCTTAATTGTTTGCTGCACTTGCTTGCTAACTTTCAGTGACTCATGAACAAGGACACCCAGGTCCCTTTGGACATCACCGCTTTCTAATCTCTCACCATTTAAGAAATATTCTGCATTTCTGTTTTTGCTAACAAAGTGGATAATTTCATATTTTCCATGTGGTATTCCATCTGCCATGTTCTTGCCCACTCACTTAGCCGGTCTAAATCCCTTGAAACCTCTCTGTATCCTCTTCACAACTCACATTTGCACCTAGTTTTGAGTCACCAGCAAACTTGAAAATGTTACATTTGGTCCTCACATCCAAATCATTGGGCTAGATTTTCAGCTCGGCGTGTGGGCCCGCACCCGACACGCACAAGCGTGAAATAGCGCGCAATGACGTCAGGCAAGTGTCCCAACATCATCGCACACTCGTGCGATATTTTGGTTGGTGGGCACATGTGGGAGTCGGCAGCGCGCCCGCCGACAATTAAGAGGGTTGTTAAACCCATTAATAAATTAATTAAATCAAATTTTTCAACCTTATGGTTGGCAGGCAGGTGAAAAGGCCAAGCGGCCTTTGCAATTTTGAAGAAACCTCATCCACCGGTGGGATGAGGTTTCCATTGTTAATTAAAAATAAAATAACATTTTTTAAATCTCATTTTTAACATGTCCCTGTTCATGTGACAGACATGAGGGGACATGTTTACCTTAATTTTAAAGTCTTTATTTTGAATGTTGGAAATCTTCAGCTCCCTGAGGCAGCTCTCTGTCTTCAGGGAGCTTTCACTGCACGTTCCCCCATGCCTGTGCTGACTTCTGCGCTTGCCCTCCTCTCCTCCTCCCCATCCAGACAGTGCTGAGTGTTTCAGCGCGTTATTCATGCTGGCTGGCCGTTAATTGACCAGCCAGCATGAAATCGCGGTCAGGGCCTGATTGCAGGCAATGGTCCATTGTACGGCTGCTCCTGGGCCCGCCTGCCCGATGAGGTAAAAATTCTGCCCATTGGTATAAGTTGTGAATAGCTGGGGCCTAAGCACTGATCCTTGTGGTACCCCACTAGTCACAGCCTGCCAACCTGAGAATGACCCATTTATTCTTACTCTGTTTTCTGTCCGTTAACCAATTCTCAACCCATGCCAGTATATTAGCCTCAGTCCTGTGTGGTCTAATTTTGTTTACTAACCTCTTGTGTGGGACTTACCGAAAGCCTTCTTAAAATCCAAATACATCACATCCACTGGTTCCCCCTTGTCTATCCTGCTAGTCACATCCTCAAAAGACTCCAACAGGTTTGTCAAATATGACTTACCTTTAATAAATTCATGTTGACTCTGCCCAATCCTACCATTATTTTCTAAGTGTTCAGTTATCACATCCTTTATAATAGATTCTAGCATTTCCCTGCTACTGATCTCAGATTTACAGGTCTGTAGTTCCCCTTTTCTCACTCCCTCCTTTCTTAAACGGTGGGGTTACATTTGCTACCTTCCAATCTGCAGGAACTTTTTCAGAATCTATAGAATTTTGCAAGACGACCACCAATTCATCTACTATCTCTACAGCCACCTCTTTTAACACTCTGGGATGCAAATCATCAGGTCCAGGAGATATATCAACTTTCAGTTCCATTAATTTCTCCAGTACTACTATTTTACTAACAGTTATTTCTTTCAGTTCATCATTCCTGCTGGTCCCTTTGTCCTCTAGTATTTCTGGGAAATTTTTTGTATCTTCCTCTGTGAAGACAGACACAAAGTACTTGTTTAGTTTCTTTGTCATTTCCTTATTCCCCATTATAAATTTTCCTGTCTCAGCCTGTAATGGGCCCACATTTGTCTCTGCTAATCTTTTCCTTTTTACATACCTATAGAAGATTTTACAAGCTTTTTTTATGGTTCTCACTAGTTAACTCTCATATTATATTTACTCTTTCTTTATCAGTTGATTGGTTGAATTCTAAAAGTCTCCCAATCCTCAGGCTTGCTACTTTTTTGGCAACTTTATAAACTTCTTCCTTTGATCTACTACAATCTTTAACTTCTACTGTTAGTCACAGTTGGATCACTTTTCCTGCTGGGTTTTTTTGCCTCTAAGGCATGTAAATTTGCTGTAGACCATGTATTAATTCTTCAAATGCTAGCCATTGCCGAGCCATTGTCATACCTTTTAATGTAGTTTCGCAATCTACCACAGCCAACTTGTCCCTCATACCTTTGTAGTTTCTTTGTTTAGATTTAAGGCCATGGTTTCAGATTGAACTACATCACTTTTAAACTTAAATGTAAAATTCCACCATATTATGGTCGCTCTTCCCTAAAGACTCCTTTACAATGAGGTTATTAATTAGCCCTTTCTCATTGCACAATACTAGATCTAAATGACCCATTCCCTGGTTGGTTCCTGAACAAACTGTTCCAGAAACCATATTTTATACAACCCAGGAATTCATCCTCCACAGCATTAGTGCTAATTGGTTTACTCAGCCTATAAATAAATTGAAGTCCCCCATAATTACTATATTACCCTTGTTACATGCACTGTAATTTCTCAATTTATACCATGCCCTATATTACCATTACCGTTTAGTGACCTACAAATAAACCCCACCAATGTTTGCTGCTCCTTGCTGTTTCTTAGCTCCACCCAAACAGATCTTGTTCTGATCTAAGATCCTCACTCACTAATGTACTGGTCCCATCCTTTATTAACAGCACTACCCCACCTCCTTTTCCTACCCTTCCTAAATGTTGAATCCCCTTGAATATTTAGTTTCCAGCCTTGGTCACCCTGCAGTCACATCTCCATAATGGCAATTAGATCATACCTGTTTACTCCTATTTATGGTATCAAGTCATTTACCTTGTTGCAAATGTTGTGTGCATTCATAGTACCTTTGATTTTGCCTTTAATATTTTTCTGTATTTTGACGTTATTTGATGCTGTTTCTGCTGCCTTCCAATTTTGCTTACTACTTTTCTTCCTACTATTACCAGATTTGTTTCTGACCTATCTGATTTCCCTCTTTGGTTCCCATCCCCCTGCCAAGCTAGTTTAAACCCTCCCCAACAGCACTAGCAAATCCTTTGTTGAGGATATTGGTCTCAGCCCTGCTTAGATGTCTGTCCACCTTATACAGGTCCCAGCTGCCACAGGACTGGTCCCAATACCTCAGAAATCTAAAGCCCTCCCTCCTGCACCATCTCTCCAGCCATGCGTTCATTAGCTCTATCTTCCTATTTCTGTACTCACTAGCATGTAGCACTGGGAGTACTCTTGAGATTACTGCCTTTAGAGTCCTGCTATTTAGTTTCTTTCCGAGCTCACCAAAACCTGTTTTCAGAGCCTCATCCATCTTTCTACCTATGTCACTGGTACCAAAACATTTGGCTGTTCATTCCCCCCATAAAAATGTCCTCCAGCTGATCAGTAACATCCTTAACCCTGGCCGAGGAAGGCAACATACCATCCTGGAATCACATCTACAGCAGCTGAAATGCCTGTCTGTCCCCCTAATAATTGAATCCCTACCACTATTGCTCTTCCACTTTTCTTCCTCCCATCTTGTGCAACTGAGCCACTTGTGGTGCCATGGATTTGGCTCTGGTTGCACTCCTCTGAGGAACCATCACCCTCACCAATATTCAAAACATAATCAATTAATAAGCAAGATGGACTCAGGAGACTCCTGCACTACCCGTTTTGCCTTCCAATACCGCCTGGCAGTCACCCATTCCCTTTCCGCCTATACTTTCTTAACCTACAGGGTGACCACCTCCCTAAGCATGCTATCCATGTAGCTATCAGCCTCACGGATGTACAATAGTTAAAACTAGCTACCTAATTAATTAACAAACCGCAGCTGCCTGACCTGCATGGAGCTTGTTTATCGCTGACCAAGACAGAGAAAGTCAATCTCCTTAACACAATTAAATTTAAGAATAAAGAATAATTCCCTCACTCACTCACCAAATTCCCAAGCTCACACTCTGACGAGACTCAGAGGCCAGCTGCTGTCTTTGTGCTTGCTCACTTTGTACGCTTAGCAAAACCACCTCTATTTTTACCAGCTAAATACTACACAGATGAGTTAGCACAGGTGGCTAGAGAAACTAGTTCAAACAAGCTACCTAATTAGGCAGGCAATGGCGTAGTGGTATTGTCACTGGACTAGTAACCCAGAGACCCAGGGGACCTGGGTTCAAATCCGGGTTTGAATTCAATAAAAATCTGGAATTAAAAGTTTAATGATAGCCATGAAGCCAATGTCTCAAGGAAACCATGTACCCTGTACCCATCGTTCAGTCCCTCGAAGATATTCTGCTGCCCACTGTTGCCCTCTGCCCGCCCTGTCAATCCTCCATACTAATACCTTGGGTCTAAAGGAATGAAACCGGGCGGACCACTCAGCATTGACCTAGGCACTGGAAATGACAAATGGCAATCGCAGCCCTGTCAACCCTGCAAAGTCCTCCTTACTAACATCTGGGGGCAAGTGCCAAAATTGGGATAGCTGTCTCACAGACTAGTCAAGCAACAGCTTGACATAGTCATACTCATGGAATCATACCTTACAGATAATGTCCCAGACACCACCATCACCATCCCTGGGCATGCCCTGTCGTACCAGCAGGACAGGCCCAGCAGAGGTGGGGCGCAGTGGTATACCAGTCAGGAGGGAGTTGCCCTGGGAGTCCTCAACATCAACTCTGGTCACCATGAAGTTTCATGGCAACAGATCAAACATGGGCAAGGAAACCACCTGCTGATTACCACGTACTGTCCTCCCTCAGTGATGAATCAGTGCTTCTCCATGTTGAACACCACTTGGAGGAAGCACTGAGGGTGGCAAGGGCGCAGAATGTACTCTGGGTGGGGGACTTCAATGTCCATCACCAAGAGTGGCTCGGTAGAACCACTACTGACCAAGCTGGCTGAGTCCTAAGTGACATAGCTGCGGGTCGTGAGGGAACCAACATGAGGGGAAAACATACTTGAGCCAATTCTCACCAATCTGCCTGCTGCAGAAGCATTTGTCCATGACCGTATCGGTAGGAGTGACCACCGTACACAGTCATTGTGGAGATGAAGTCGCATCTTCATATTGAGGATACCCTCAATTGTGTTGTATGGCACTACCACTGTATGAAATTCGAACAGATCCAGCAACACAAGACTGGGCATTTATGAGGCACTGTGGGCCATCAGTAGCATCAGAATTGTACTCGAATACAATCTGGAACCTCATGGCTCAGAACATCCTCCACTCTACCATTACCATCAAGCCAGGAGATCGGATCAACCCTGGTTAAATGAAGAGTGCAGGAGAGCATGCCAGGAGCAGCACCAGGCATACCTAAAAATGAGGTGTCAATCTGGTGAAGCTACAACACAGGACTACTTGCTTGCCAAACAGCATAAGCAGCAAGTGATAGACTGGGCTAAACGATCCCACAACCAATGGATCAGATCTAAGCTCTGCAGTCCTGCCACATCCAATCGTGAATAGTGATGGACAATTAAACAATTCACTGGAGGAGGAGGATCCACAAATATCCCCATCCTCAATGATGGAGGAGCCCAGCACATCAGTGCAAAAGATAAGGCTGAAGCATTTGCAACAATCTTCAGTCAGAAGTACTAAATGGATGATCCATCCCGGCCTCCTCCGGAGGTCCCCAGCATCACAGGTGCCAATCTTCAGCCAATTGGCTCCACGTGATAAGAAATGTCTGAAGGCACTGACATCTGCAAAGACATCTACCTGGATATGTGGAAAACTGCCCAGGTATGTCCTATACACAAAAAGCAGGGCAAATCCAACCCAGCCAATTACCACCCCATCAGTCTACTCTCGATCATCAGAAAAGTAATGGAAGGGGTCATCAACAGTGTTATCAAGCGGCACTTGCATAGCAATAACCTGCTCACTGATGCCCAGTTTGGGTTCCACCAGGGCCAATCAGCTCCTGACCTCTTTACAGCCGTGGTTCAAACATGGGCATAAGAGCAAAACTCCAGAGGTAAGGTAAGAGTGACTGCCTTTGACGTCAAGGCAGCACTTGACCGAGTGTGGCATCAAGGAGCCCTGGCAAAACTGGAGTCAATGGGAATCGAGGGGAAAACCCTCTGCTGGTTGGAGTTATACCTAGCACAAAGGAAGATGATTGTGGTTGTTGGAGGTCAGTCATCTCAGCTCCAGGACATCACTGCAGGAGTTCCTCAGGGAAGTGTCCTAGGCCCATCTTCTGCTGCTTCATCAATGACCTTCCTTCCTTCATAAGGTCAGAAGTGGGGATGTTCACTGATGATTGCACAATATTCAGCGCTATTCGCGACCCTTCAGATATTGAAGCAGTCCATGTCCAAATGCAGCAAGATCTGGACAATATCCAGGCTTGGGCTGACAAGTGGCATGTAATATTCACACCACACAAGTGCCAGGCAATGACCATCTCCAACAAGAAAGAATCCAACCATCATCCCTTGATGTTCAATGGCATTACCATCACTGAATCCCCCACTATCAACATCCTGGGGGTTATCATTGACCAGAAACTGAACTGGAATAGCCATATAAATACTGTGGCTACAAGAGCAGGTCAGAGACTAGGAATTGTGCGATAAGTAACTCACCTCCTGACTCCCCAAAGCCTGTCCACCATCTACTAAGTACAAGTCAGGAGTGTGATGGAATACTCCCCACTTGCCTGGATGAGTGCAGCTCCCACAACACTCAAGAAGCTGGACACCATCCAGGGCAAAGCAACCCGCTTGATTGGCACCACAACCACAAACATTCACTTCCTCCACCACCAACGCACAGTAGCAGCAGTGTCTACCATCTACAAGATGCACTGCAAGATTTAACCAAGGCGCCTTCCAAACCCACGACCACTACCATCTAGAAGGACAAGGGCACAGATAGATGGGAACACCACCACCTGCAAGTTCCCCTCCAAGTCATTCACCATCCTGACTTGGAGTTATATCGCTGTTCCTTCACTGTCACTGGGTCAAAATCCTGGAACTCCCTTCCTAACAGCACTGTGGGTGTACCTACACCACATGCAGCGGCTCAAAAAGGCAGCTCACCACCACCTTCTCAAGGGCACCTAGGGGTGGGCAATAATGTTGGCCCAGCCAGCGAAGCCTACATCCTGTGAATAATTTTTTTTTAAATTAACTAACAGTAGTTGCTTGTCTTGAAGGCAGCTTGTTTATTCCTGACCAACACTAAGGCAGAGAGTTCCAACACTAAGGCAGAGAATTCCAAAGTCGCAAAACCCTCTGACAGGAAAGTTTTCTCCTCATCTCTGTCCCACAAGGGCGACCCCTAATTAAAACAGTGCCCTCTAGTTCTGGACTCACCCGCAAGAGGAAACATCCTTTCCATGTCCACCTTGTCAAGACCATTCAGGATCTTATATATTTCAATCAAGTCACCCCTCATTCTTCTAAACTCCAGTGGAAACAAGCCCAGTCTGTCCAACTTTTCCTCATAAGACAACCCACTCATTCCAGGTATCAATCTGGTAAACCTCCTTTGAACCACCTCCAATGCATTACATCCTTCCTGAAATCAGCAGACCAAAATTTTTAGGTCAATATGTAGAGGGTTCAACAAGGGACGGTGCATTGCTGGACCTAATTCTGGGGAATGAAGCCGGACAGGTGGCTGAGGTGGTGGTGGGCGAGCATTTTAGTGATAGCAACCACAACATGGTACAGTTTAAGTTTGTTATGGACAAAGAAATCGACAAGTTGCAAAAAAATGTTTTGGATTGGTGGAGAGTGGATTTTAGTAAAATCAGGCAGGATCTGGCCAAGGTAGACTGGGAATAGTTACTTGTGGGGAAATATACAGAGGAACAGTGGGGGGCTGTTCAAAAAGAAAATGGGGAGGGTATAGGCTCAACATGTTCCCTCTAGGGTGATAGGAAGGAGTAACAAGCCCAGAGAATCATGGATGACCAGAGATATTCAGGTTACGATGAGAAGGAAAAGAGAGGCTTTTAGCAGGTACAAGGGAAGCAAATCAGCAGAGGCATTAGTGGAGTACAGACTATGCAGGGTGGAGCTTAATAAAGCAATTAGGAGAACAAAGAGGGGATATGAGAAAGCTCTGGCTGGTAAAAGTAAGGAAAATCCCCAAGATATTCTATAAGTATATCAATGGGAAGAGGATAACCAGGGAAAGAGTAGGGCTCACAAGGGACCAAGGGGGAAATCTATGGGTGGAGCCAGAGGACCTCGCTAGAGTGTTGAATGAATACTTCACATCTGCCTTCACCTGAGAGGATGAAGGTATCAAACTCGGGGAGAGAGACAGCAAGGTTCTTAAACAAACTGATATAAGGAATGACAAGGTATTGGAGGTGTTGGCATGCTTAAAAGTGGACAAATCTCCAGATCCGGATAATTTGTGTCCCAGACTGCTGAGGGAGGCAAGGGAGGAGATCGCAGGGGCTCTGTCCCAAATTTTTAATTCCTCTCTGGCCACGGGGGAGGTGCTAGAGGACTGGAGAACAGCTAATGTGGTTCCGCTATTTAAGAAGGGTTGTAGCGATAAGCCAGAGAACTACAGGCCAGTGAGTCTCACGTCAGTGGTAGGGAAACTATTGGAGAAATTTCTGAAGGAGAGTATCTCCACTTGGAGAGGCAAGGTTTGATCAGGGATAGTCACCATGGCTTTGTCAGAGGGAGGTCATGCCTAACAAATTTGATTGAATTTTTTGAAGAGGTGACCAGGTGTGTAGCTGAGGGTAGTGCAGTTGATGTAGTTTATATGGATTTCAGCAACGCCTTTGACAAGATTCCACATGGGATACTTATAAAGAAGGCAAAGGCACATGGGATACAGGGTAATTTGATAAGGTGGATTCAAAATTGACTTAGTTGTAGGAGGCAGAGGGTGATGACAGAAGGATGCTTTAGTGGCTGGAAGCCAGTGTCCAGTGGCGTACCACAGGGATCTGTGCTCGGTCCCCTATTATTTATCATTTATATAAACGACATAGATGACTATGTGGGGGGTAGGATTAGTAAGTTTGCGGATGACACAAAGATTGGCCGGGTGGTTAACAGTGAGGTTGAGTGTCTTGGGCTACAGGAAGATATAGACGGGATGGTCAAATGGGCAGATAAGTGGCAGATGGAATTTAACCCTGAAAAGTGTGAGGTGATACACTTTGGAAGGAGTAATTTGACAAGGAAGTATTCAATGAACGGTATGGCACTAGGAAGTTCTGAGGAACAAAGGGACCTTGGCGTGTGTGTCCATAGATCTCTGAAGGCGGAGGGGCATGTTAGTGGGGTGGTGAAAAAGGCATATGGACACTTGCCTTTATCAATCGAGGCATAGATTACAAAAGTAAGGAGGTCATGTTGGAGTTGTATAGAACCTTGGTGAGGCCACAGCTGGAGTACTGTGTGCAGTTCTGGTCACCACATTATAGGAAGGATGTGATTGCACTGGAGGGGGTGCAGAGGAGATTCACCAGGATATTGCCTGGGATGAAACATTTAAGTTATGAAGAGAGGTTAGATAGACTTGGGTTGTTTTCGTTGAAGCAGAGAAGACTGAGGGGTGACCTGATTGATGTGTACAAGATTATGAGGGGCATGGACAGGGTGGATA
The DNA here is from genome assembly GCF_964194155.1 of Cetorhinus maximus. Classification (NCBI taxonomy): domain Eukaryota; kingdom Metazoa; phylum Chordata; class Chondrichthyes; order Lamniformes; family Cetorhinidae; genus Cetorhinus; species Cetorhinus maximus. Next base: position 97,148,957 of record NC_135887.1, read on the forward strand.
GGGAGCAGCTGTTCCCCATAGTTGAAGGGTCAGTCACAAGGGGACATAAGCTCAAGGAGGTTTACAGGGGATGTGGGGAAAAACTTTTTTACCCAGAGGGTGGTGAAGGTCTGGAATGCAGTGTCTGGGAGGGTGATAGAGGCGGGTTGCCTCACATCGTTTAAAAAGTACCTGGCTGAGCACTTGGCATGTCATAACATTCAAGGCTATGGGCCAAGTGCTGGTAAATGGGATTAGGTAGGTAGGTCAGGTGTTTCTCACATGTCGGTGCAGACTCGATGGGCCGAAGGGCCTCTTCTGCACTGTGATTCTGTGAAAATTGCACACAGTATTCGAGTTGCAGTCTCACCAATGCCCTGTATAACTTTTATGTTCAATCCCTCTTTTAATAAAGGATAGCTTTCCTTTAGCCTTCTTGATTACATGCTGTATCTGCATGTGACTCATGCATGAGAACACCAAGATCACTTTGCACCTTGGAATTCTGCAGTCGTTCTCGGTTTAAGTGGTACTCCGCTTTTTTGTTCTTCGTGCAAAGTGCACAACTTCACATTTTCCCACAATATACTCCATCTGCCAGATTTTTGCCAGCTCACTCAAACTAACTATATCCATCTGCAAACACCTTATATTCCAGGAAGAGTGCAGGAGGGCATGCCAGGAGCAACATCAGGCATGCCTAAAAATGGGTTATCAATCTGGTGAAGCTGCAACACAGGACTATTTGCATGCCAAACAGCATAAGCACCAAGTGATAGGCAAAGCTAAGCGATTCCACAACCACAAGATAAGCTCTGCAGTCCTGCTACATCCAGTCGTGAATGGTAGTGGACAGTTAAACAACTCACTGGAGGAGGAGGCTCCACAAATATCCTCAATGATGGAGGAGCCCAGCACATCAGTGTAAAAAATAAGGCTGAACCATTGCTACAGCCAGATGTGCTGAGCGGGTGATCAATCTTGGGCTCCTCTGGAGGTCCCCAGCACCACAGATGCCAGTCTTCAACCAATCTAATTCACTCTACGTGATATCAAGAAACAGCTGAAGGCACTGGATACTGCAAAAGCTATGGGCTCTGACAATATTCCGGCAATAGTACTGAAGACTTGTGCTCCAGAACTTACCACACCCCTAACTATGCTGTTCCAGTACAGCTACAACACTGGCATCCACTCAGAAATGTGGAAAATTGCCCAGATATGTCCTGTACACAAGAAGCAGGACAAATCCAACCCAGCCAATTACCGCCCCATCAGTCTACTCTTGATCATCAGTAAAGTAATGGAAGAGGTCATCAACAGTGACATCAAGCAGCACTTGCTTAGCAAAAACCTGCTCATTGACGCTCAGTTTGGGTTCCACCAGGGTGACTCAGCTTCTGACCTCATCACAGTCTTGGTTCAAACATGGACAAAAGAGTTCAACTCAAGAGGTGAGGTGAGAGTAACTGCCCTTGACTTCAAGACAGCATTTACAGAATGTGGCATCAAGGAGCCCTAGCAAAACTAGAGTAAATGGGAATCAGGGTGAAAACACTCTGCTTGTTGGAGTCATACCTGGCACAAAGGAAGATGGTTGTGGTTGTTGGAGGTCAGTCATCTCAGTTCCAGGGCATCACTGCAGGAGTTCCTCAGGTTAGTGTCCTCGGTCCATCAATCTTCATCTGCTTCATCAGTGACCTTCCTTCCATCATAATGTCAGAAATGGGGATATTTGCTGATGATTGCACAATGTTCAGCACCATTTGCGACTCCTCAGATACTGAAGCAGTCCATATCCAAATGCAGCAAGGCCTGGGCGATATCCAGGCTTGGGTTGATGAGTGGCAAGTAACATTCGCGCCCACCGAGTGCCAGGCAATGACCATCTCCAACAAGAGAGAATCTAACCATCGCCCCTTGACGTTCAATGGCATTACCATCACTGAATCCCCCACTATCAACATCCTGGCTGTTACCATTGACCAGAAACTGAACTGGACTAGCCATATGAATACTGTGGCTACAAGAGCAGGTCAGAGGCTGGGAATTCTGTGATGAGTAACTCACCTCCTGACTCCCCAAAGCCTGTCCACAAGGCACAAGTCAGGAGTGTGATGGAATGTGCTCCACTTGCTTGGATGAGTGCAGCACCAACAACACTTAAGAAGCTTTACACCATCCAGGACAAAGCAGCCCGCTTGATTGGCACCTGTTTCACAAGCATTCCCTCCCTCCACACTGCACAGTGGTAGCAGCAAGTAGCATCTACAAGGTGCACGGCAGAAACTCACCAAGGCTCCTTTGACAGCACCTTCCAAATCCACGACTGCTACCATCTAGAAGGGCAAGGGCAGCAAGCACATGGGAAAACCACCACCTGGAAGTTCCCCTCCAAGCCACTCACCATTCTGACTTGGAAACATATCACCATTCCTTCACTGTCACTGGGTCCAAATCCTGGAACTCCCTCCCTAAGAGCACTGTGGGTGTACCTACACTACATGGACTGCAGCGGTTCAAGAAGGCAGCTCACCTCCACCTTTTTGAGGGCAATTAGGGATAGGCAATAAATGCTGGCCTAGCCAGTGACACCCACATCCCGTGATTGAATAAAAAAAAGTCTTCTTCACAACTTACTTTCCTACTTATCTTTGTATCATCTGTAAATTTAGCTACCATGCCTTCACTTAACTTATCTAAATCATTGAAATAAATTGTAAAAAGTTGAGACCCCAGCACTGATCCCTGCGAGGCTCCACTGATCACATCATGCCAGACAAAAACCCTTTTCTGCTAACTCTGTGCTTTCTGCCAGCCAGCCAATCTTCTATCCATGCCAATATGTTACCCCTTACAGCATGCACTTTGATGTGCCACCTTATCAAATGCTTTCTGGAAATCCAAGTACAGTACGTCTACAGGTTCCCCTCTATAGTGAAGACAGAAGCAAAATATTTATTCATTTCATCTGCCATTTCCTTATTATCTATTATTAACTCCCCATTCTCACACTCTGGAGGACCAACACTCACTTTACCTACACTTATCCTGTTTAAATACATGTAGAAAGTCTTGCTATCCATTTTTACATTTCTAGCTAGCTTCTTCTCTTACTCTAATTTCTATCTCCTGATAAACATTTTAGTCATTCTCTGCTGCTCTTTATAGTCTGACCAATCATCTGACCTGCCACTCATCTTTGCGCAATTATATGCTTTTTCCTTGAGTTTGATGCTTTCCCTAACTTCTTTAGTTAACCACGGATGGTGGGTCCTCCCTTTAGAATTTTTCTTTATAGTAGGAAAATACTTATTGAGCATTCTGAAATGTCCCCTTAAATGTCTGCCACTGCTTCTTTATTGTTTATCCCCCTAGCCTAGTATCCCAGTTCGCTTCAGCTAGCTCAGCTTTCATGCCCACATAGTTGCCCATATTTAAGTTTAAAATACTAGATTAGACCCATTCTTCTCCCTTTCAAACTGCATGTAAAATTCAATCATATTGTGGTCGTTGCTGCCTAGGGGTGCCTTTACTCTGAGCTCATTAATTAATCCTTTTACATTGCACAATACCAAGTCCAATATAACCTGCTCTCTGGTTGGTTCCAGAATGTGCTGCTCTAAGAAACTATCTCGAAAGCATACTATGAACTCTTCATCCAGGCTACTACTGCCAATCTGATTTTTCCAGTTTATATGTAGATTAAAATCACCAATGATTATTGCTGTCCCTTTATCACAAGCACCCAGTATTTCTTCTTGTATACTTTGTCTTACATTCTGGTTACTGTTAGGGGGCCTGTAGACTACTGCCACTAGTTACTTCTTCTCCCTACTATTCCTCATCTCCACCCAAACCAATTCTACATCCTGATTCCCTGAACCAAGGTCATCTCTAACTATTGCATCTTTGCCATCCTTGATTAACAGTGTTACCCCTCCACCTTTACCTAGCTTCCTATTCTTCCTGAAGGTCATATACCCCTCAATATTCAGGCTCAATCCTTGTCATCTTTCAGCCAGATCTCCGTAATGGCTATCAGATCATATTTATTTACTTAAATGTGTGCTATCAATTTGTTTACTTTGTTATGAATGCTAAGTAAATTCAGATACAGACCCTTTAGTTTTGTCTTTTTGTTATTTTTATGACATCTAGTCTTGATTCTTTGTGCTCTTAGGTTTATTTCCCTCTGTCCCTTCCTGCCATTCTCCAACCCTCATTTCCCTTATTACTATTTTCCTCTCTGACTTTGTCTGCACTCTTTGACATACCACATCTATCCACATTTAACCCCTTTCCCCCACTATTTAGCTTATACCCCTCTCTACTTCCCTATTTATGCAATTCGCAAGAACACTGGTCTCAGTACGGTTCAGGTATAGACCATCCCAAAGGTACAGCCCCCACTTTCCCCAGTACTGGTGCCAGTGCCCACAAACCAGAACCCACTTCTCCCACACCAATCTTTGAGCCACGTATTCACCTCTCTAATTTTATGTACCCTGTGCCAATTTGCATGCTGCTCAGTTAATAATCCAGAGATTATTACCTTTGACATTCTGCTTTTCAATTTAGTGCTTAACTCCTCATACTCTCTATGCAGGACCCCTTTTCTCATTCCACCTATGTCATTGGTACCTACATGAACATGACAACAGGGTCCTGCCCCTCTCACTGCAAGTTGCTCTCCAGCCCCACGCACTTGTCCTGAACCCTGGCACCAGGCAAGCAACACAGCCATCTGGACTCTCGCTCTTTGCTACATAGAACAGTGTCAATCCCGCTCACTATACTGTCCCCTACTACCATTACATTCCTTTTTGTTCCACCCACTTGAATGGCTTCCTGTACTATGGTCAGTTTACTAATCCACCCTGCAGCCCCCGCTCTCATCCAAACAAGCTGAGAGAACCTCAAACCAATTGAACAATTACAAAGGCTCACACTCCTGCACCGCTACTCTCTGGGTCCCCTTATCTGCCACACGCGCAGTCATGCTCTCCTCTCCATGACGACTGACCAAATTAGAAAACTGACTGCTGATACAAAGCATCCAGGTAACTTTCCCCTGCCCTGGTGTGTCGCAGAGTCTGCAGCTCAGCCTCCAGCTCAATGACTCTGAGCCAAAGTTCCTCAAGCCGCAAACACTTACTGCAGATGTGTTTGCCCTGGATCACAATGTTACCCAGGAGCTCCCACATGCTGCAACCTTGACACATCACCTGGCCTCCATCCTTAATGTGTTTTAAATAATTACTTAATTATATTAATCACTTATTTATGTTGCTTTCTTATATATTTTATTAACTTTACCACCAATTTGTGCACTATTTTGAACCTTAGGGATAGAATAGAACTTACCCACTTACTACATACTCACCAAACAGCTAGCTCCTTTCCCTGTAGTAGAGCAAGAACCAATTCCTACAGGGCGAGAAAGGTAGAAAAAGGGAACAAACGCTTCCTTACCTCCCTCTTCAGCAAACTCCACCTTTCACCTAATTCCAAGTCTTCACTTAGTTTCCTCAGCCGCAAACCATTTGCCTTGGCTGCACTAAAGAAACCTGAATTTATAGTAAACTGAACGAGGACTAAAGTAACTACATTCAACCAGTTAGCTAATTAATTACTCAGCTCCTACAGCTGAGAGTGAGTTTACCCTGTCTAAACTGCCAGAAAGAAAGAACTTAGCCTGCTTACACAGCACTTTCCAGTTACTGCTAATTACAGGCTAGGTTAGATTTTAAGAGCAAAATTTAAGAATAAAATGAACACTTAAAACTCACCCCCTCTCACCAAACTCCAAGTCTTCAATCAGTTTCCTCAGCTGCACTCTGTTTGCCTCACCCCCATTCCACTGTTTACAATGGCCATAATTTTGTGCTGCACCAGAGGATGGGTTGGTGGGGAACGTAACATTGGGTGCCATGTCAGCAACACTTTGCCTGTCAATTACCTGCCCCTGTGGGTATTTTGCTCTCAGCAGAAGAGGAGTCAGGTGGTTCGCTCACCCTTGGGCCAATTGAGGACATTAAGTGGCCAATTAACGGTCAATTAAGGGCCACCCCCCCCTCCACCAATGGAATTTTACCTATGGCAGGCTGCGTGGCTGGCCTGAGTTGGGGGGTGTGCTTGTGGTCAGGCACCCTATACCCATTGAACGGTCCCTCGAAGATATTCTGCCACCCTCTGTTTGCCCAATGCCTGCCCTGTCAATCCAGGCTTATCATCCCCTCACAGGGCTATGCACTTCCTGTTCCGGGGGGAGGGATTCCCCATCTGTCAAAGTACGCTCTTTTGCGCATGCGAACGAAAGAGCGCACTGCTCCCTGAGACTAAGTGCTGTCTCAGGGAGATTCGTGACAGGTAAGTAAAGTCTAAGAATAGATAAATAATGAAATTATTAACAATATCACACGAGATGGGACATGTTAATAATAAACACATAAAATTTATTAAATGTTTAAAAAACGGACATGAAACTTCATCCCGCTAGTGGCTGAAGTTTCATGAATAATCTGGAGCCCGCTGGGGCTCCTGGCCTGCCCGCCAGCCTTAAGCCTTTTGAGGAAGAGAGTTCCAAAGACTCACAACCCTCTGAGAGGAAAAATTTTGCCTCATCTCTGCCTTAAATGGGCAACCCCTTATTTTTAAACAGTGACCTCTTTCAGTTACCTCTTTCCTCTACAATACTTAAAATAATGGTTCTGAAGTTTGTTACTGATGCTATCATCTCACTTGCATTCTGTTTCTGCTGCTTGAGCTGTCCACTTTGCATCAATGTAAAACAAAAAGAAAATTCATTCCAGGGCAAGTGTGGGTCCCATGTGATATTAATTTGGATGTCTCAGTCCAGGTTTAATGGTCACAAAAGTGTCACTAAATTAAAATCTCATTTAGAGAGTCCGTGAAAATAGTTTGGGGATAAAAGGGTGTACACTCATGCTGTCTCCTAAGATTCAAGTTAAAGCCTTTTGTTAGGGAAGCATTACTCCACATCAGACCTATGCCATACTTGACGCAGAAATATTGGATGCTGAAGCCAATTGCAAATTTTGGAAAAATATCTAATTCTCCACACAATTGTCCACCACCTTAATGACTGTGAAATGTACTCGGTCTGCTGACACCAACAAAATATATTATTCTAGCTATAAACCACCTTGGGACCAGGGCATTACTTAGATTACCACTGCTCCTCTTGGAGTCTAAATTTGTTTGCATCTCTGTGGTTTTCCATTACTCTTGCCCGAGAAAGTCTGTGAAGATCTCAAATGCGCTAGTGGGGTCAGCTAGCTTGTTTTGCTTTCTGTGTTATTTATAGAGACAATGAAAACAGCAACAGCTCTCCAGAAATAGGTGAACAGATGCACAAATTGGAGGCTGTTCTTGGGACATGAGAGAAAGTGCAGTGGAATTAACAGCTGGAATGTTCCAGAATTGGAAATCTGTCTTTTAAAGCCCAACAAAAACATGCAAAAAGGGTGTCCTGGAATGTGGGGATAGGCCTCTGGTGGAAAGAGCCAAGGAACTGATACATCTAAATAGAGCACAGTACAATAATGGTCAACAATAGACACTTATCAAAAATGAGTTGAACAAACTGCAGAGGCTGAATGGACAAAGTGATGATCCCTATTATAACACATACAAACTGAGCATGCTGCCTGAGAGCCATCTACCAATTAGAATGGCTCTCACAACATTTTTCTTTTCTGAATTGAATGAGGAAACCTACATTTGTCTCAAGATTATGATTTGTCACATCTATAATAAAAGCAAAATACTGCAGATGCTGGAAATCTGAATTTAAAACAGATCTTCACACAGACTCAAACGTTTACTCTGTTTCTCTCTCCACAGATGCTGCCAAAGCTGCTGAGTTTTTTTCCAAGATTTTCTGCCTTTATTTGTCACATCTAACTTATTTGGAATGAGGCTCAATCTTTCTGTCTTAAAAATATAAAATAAATTTTAGATGGATCTTATAGGCAAGATGAGCTCAGGGAGGGCATGAGGAGTGATGGAAAGGAAACAAGAATGCAATGCAATTACAGTGCTGGGGCAAGGGGTGAACCTGGGAGAGTTTTAGCTCTGTGGGCAAGGTGGGGGTGGGCAGGGGACAGGGAGGTGTGAGAAGCAGGTGAGATAGCTGAACAGATGATCTTAACATTAGTGACAAATAAATCCTTGATATCCTCACGTTTGTTGTTGACAATGAAGGTGTTGGGGTTTAATGAGATGGTTGATAATGGAGAACAGAAGCCACAGTTATTTTTGCTCTCTAGGCCGATCCTGAAGGAGTGGGCAGTTTTGACAGAGAAGGGTGGGGACTACTTGATGTGTGATTGATGACTGGACCAGTTGTTTGACAAACATGCTCATGTCAGTGCCCCTTGGACTTGAGGGAGAAAAGCTGGAGGCCATATAATTTCTGCTTTTTCCTCAAGTTGAAGGGAAGAATCTCAAAACAACAATTTCAGTAAGGATACAAACAAAAAGCTAAAAGCTACTGCGGATGCAGGAAATCCAAAACAAAAACAGAATTACCTGGAAAAACTCAGCAGGTCTGGCAGCATCGGTGGAGAAGAAATCAGTTGAAGTTTCGAGTCCTCACGACCCTTCGGCAGAACTGAAGTATAGTTAGGAGAGAGGTGAAATATAAGCTGGTCTAAGGTGGGGGGCGGGGGGAGAGAGAAGTTGAGGGTGGGGTGGTTGTGGGGATAAGCAAACAGTGATAGGAGAAGATAATCAAAAGATGTCACAGACAAAAGGATCAAAGAGGTGTTGAAGGTGGTGATATTATCTAAGAAAAGTGCTAATTAAGAATGGAAGGCAGGATACTCAAGGTACAGCTCTAGTGGGGGTGGGGTGGAAAGACTAACAAAGTTTTAGTTTTAGATTTAAAAATAATGGAAATAGGTGGGAAAAGAAGAATCTATATAAATTATTGAAAAAAAAGGGGGAGGGGGAAGAAACGGGGTGGGGATGGGGGGAGTGGGAGTTTAAGATCTAAAGTTGTTGAATTCAATATTCAGCCCGGAAGGCTGTAAAGTGCCTAGTCGGAAGATGAGGTGCTGTTCCTCCAGTTTGCATTGGGCTTCACTGGAACAATGCAGCAAGCCAAGGACAGACATGTGGGCAAGAGAACAGGGTGGTGTTTTAAAATGGCAAGCGACAGGGAGGTTTGGGTCTTTCTTGCGGACAGACCGCAGGTGTTCTGCAAAGCAGTCGCCCAGTTTGCGTTTGGTCTCTCCAATGTAGAGGAGACCGCATTGGGAGCAACGAATGCAGTAGACTAAGTTAGGGGAAATGCAAGTGAAATGCTGCTTCACTTGAAAGGAGTGTTTGGGCCCTTGGATGATGAGGAGAGAGGAATTGAAGGGGCAGGTGTTGCATCTTCTGCGTGGGCATGGGGAGATGCCATAGGTGGGGGTTGAGGAGTAGGGAGTGATGGAGGAGTGGACCAGGGTGTCCCGGAGGGAACAATCCCTACGGAATGCCGCCGGGGGGGTGAAGGGAGGATGTGTTTGGTGGTGGCATCATGCTGGAGTTGGCGGAAATGGCGGAGGATGATCCTTTGAATGCGGAGGCTGGTGGGGTGATAAGTGAGGACAAGGGGGACCCTATCATGTTTCTGGGAATGAGGAGAAGGCATGAGGGCGGATGCGCGGGATATGGGCCGGACACGGTTGAGGACCCTGTCAACGACCGTGGTGGAAAACCTCGGTTAAGGAAGAAGGAGGTCATGTCAGAGGAGCTGTTTTTGAAGGTAGTGTCATCAGAACAGATGCGACGGAGGCGAAGGAACTGAGAGAATGGGATGGAGTCCTTACAGGAAGCAGGGTGTGAGGAGCTGTAGTCGAGGTAGCTGTGGGAGTCGGTAGGCTTGTAATGGATATTGGTGGACAGTATTTCATCAGAAATTGAGACAGAGAGGTCAAGGAAGGGAAGAGAAGTGTCAGAGATGGACCATGTGAAAATGATGGAATGTCAGTAAGGATATGTCGGTGACTGAGTGAAAGGAAAAATAATGAAGCCTAAGGGAAATAATCTTCTAGATTAAATATTGTGACAAAAGCTTTTCGATATTCTGCTACTGTTTAATTAATATTGTAGGTGGTAAGCAGTCATTTTCGTTAATTCGTTTTTGGGATGTGAACATTACTGGCAAGGCCAGCATTTATTGCCCATCACTAATTGCCCTTAAATCTGAATGGCTTACTAGGCCATGTAAGAGTCAAGCACATTGCTGTGGGTCTGGAATGCATGTAGTCCACACCAGGTAAGGGCAGCAGATTTCCTCCCTTGAAGGACATTAGTGAACCAAATGTGTTTTCTGACAATCTGGTAGATTCATTATCATCATTAAAGAAAGTAGCATTTTATTTCAGATTTATTAGTGAATGAATTTAAAATCCCCCAGGTAACATAGTGGGTTTTGAATTCATGTCTCTGCAGCATTAGTCCACAGGCCTCTAGCCTGGTAACATTGACCTGGGTCTTGCTAGGAGCAGCAATCATCGGATTGCCACTCCACTTGAAAATTCCCCCGGCTCTAGACTGCTCCGCATTTCTGCCAACTCAGAGACCGGAAGATTTGGGCCATTGCCGCTATGCTACTGTCCTCACTGAAATACTACACTTGCAAACCTACCAATAAAATCTTTATGGCACAAAAGAAATTGTGACTTTCAAATATTACCTATTTGCATGGTTCCGTTCTTTGCTTAGTCCGCAGTTATTTTCAAAAATTATCCTTTCAGTATAGTTTCAAACAAATCAAGACCCAGATTTTCGCTCCTGAGTCAGAAAATTCCCAACTAGGCAACTCAGGAAGAAGAGCCCTGGGTGTTCTAGTTTTCATTCTGTGGGCGGGGTGTTAACAGGAGTCAGGTCTGTGACCCCCAGAAAGAGTACAGGGGCAGCCACAGGGGCTGTTGGGTGCGGACACAGGCTGTGTGAAAGGCCAGCCTCGCTGTTCTGGGACCGGTAAGAAATAATAAAACAAAAAAAACAGCCCTCTAGCCCTCATCCTTCATAGCCCTAAACCCCCCACACATATCCCCAAGCCCTGTCCATGACAACACATGTCATGTTATGCCTCCCATCCACTGCCCATGGCCCCCCATGGCTCCTTTGCCAACATACACCTCCCACCCACCCCATTGGCCCTATGCCAACTCATGTCAACCCATGCCCCCCCACCCACCACCCTTTTCCCTTATACCAACCATGCCAACTCATCCGGTATCCACCATGGGCAGGTCTCAGGAGCCATGCTGAGATGCAATAAAATAATGTTCTAAGTATCTATTCATGACTTAACCATTTAAAAAAAACACTCTCATGGATAAAGACCCATTCACTATATTTAAATTCCTTCAAATGCTTAATCCCTTATAAAAGCAAACATTTCATTCAAGTACATAATCCCTTATAAATCCCACATCAAAAACTTCATAACCACTTGGAGCTGTCAATCAAACTGTGAGTTGAGATACCCCTCTGTGATAATGATAGGTTGTGAAATCAGTCATGCAGTACAAGAACTACAATGATAACCCTCAGGTTTTTAATCAACAGGCAGAGTGAAATAGCAATCACTGATTTTTTTAAAAACAGCAGACTTCTTAAAATTTAAATATTTAAATGCCTTGACAGCTTGACAGTTCCAATGGAGTTCAAATGCCTTGACAGCTTGACAGTTCCAATGAATTTATCCACTTGTTACACACATTCATAACTACTTCCAACAATCTCAAAGTGCACATGACCTCTCCCAAAGGGCATGTTACCTCTCCCAAAAGGCATTGTACATCTCCCAAAGCAATGCCTGCACCTGTCTAAAAAAGATCCCTTACCTGTCCAAAAGGGTACCCTACCTCCCAAAGAACTCTGGTAAGATTAGACCTTCTCCTGAAGAGTTTAAAGCCCATGAGTTGCATTTCAGAAACCTGGCTGATGAAAATCGTGTTTGACTGAAGGCAGCTGCACTTTTAAATGTGCAGCTATTTCTGAGCCATGGATGTGCAAACTAAACCACACACCACCACCCCCCCAACCCCCTCCAGCAAAAGTGGTGGGTGCCGGGTTCAGGGATGGGACTAGGGGCTTCAACGCCATTTTGGTTGAGCCAGAGACCCTCTCCATCCCCGCAAAAATTCAGGCCCAAATCTCAGTGGCTTAAGAACAAAAAAAAAGCTGGAAAAACTCAGCAGGTCAGGCAGCATCTGTGATGGGAAGCTGAGTTAACAGCCGGCATTGGGTGTGTTCAGTAGCATGAGTGGACAATATGGCGAGAAGGCCAAAAATCGGTTTCACGATATCGTGAAACCAGTTTGCGATTGTCTGCTCAGCCCACTGATGGTGGGCCACGTTTCCCGCCATCAGATGTAAAGAACCTCATTGTAATACATCTGCATATCATTATAATGCCAGCCGCCGGACTCATCCTGCCCTCTGGATCATCCACCCACATCTGCAAGAAAACACGCCAACATATTTCACAACAGCATATGTAAGGCATGCACTTAGCGGGCTGCACTTCGCTCGGGACTTCAAAGTTTGTTTACCTATCTTGCTTTGGTCAGCGCCAGGCTTCACAGACAGCACCTCATCACTTTTAGAGGGACTTACAAGCAGGTCTCTACCTACCAGATCAGCCAAATATGGGTGGCTTTTCAACGGCTGCAGGGCTAGGGCTTGCTTGGGGAAGGGGGAGAAGCAGCCTCAGGCAAGGAAAGAGGCTGCAGGGCGAGAGCTGTACTGGGGAAGGAGAGTATCCCAGGGTGTGTGGGCGGGGCACATATTGATCTGTGCAAGTGGCCTCAGGAGGATGAGGGCTGAGGAGGCAGTCTCCAGAGGAGATGAGGCCAGGTGGACATGCGAGGGTATTTGTGTGAGAATGAGTGGTGCTGCCCCTTGAGCTGGCAGTGAGCGAGATGACAGTGAGTGTGTGATGGGCTTGAGTGCATGAGGTTAGAGTGATGAGATGGTTGCCATACCCTGGCTGCATGGATGAGATCATTCATCCTTTATCTGCATTGGATGGCTCACCTCTCCTGTACGGCATTGGCACTATCGCCACTGCCATTGCCTACCAAGCGGAGTGGTAATGTTGCTGCCCCTCCTGCGACTAGAGTGGGTGCAGAGGACATCACAGCGAGCCTCCACGGTGTCCAAAAGGCGCTCGAGGGCTGCAGTCTTCTTGCCTTTCAGGGCCATGTCTTCTTTGCTGCAGTCCTGGACTGGAAGCACTGAGCACGGCTGTACTTTAAATGTGGTGCCTGGCGTGATGAAGCCGCGAGGTGACAGTGTTGCAGGTGAATTGGAGCCCACCCGCCATCAAAATGGCGCGTTTCCCGGGAATGTATAATTAATACAGCGGGTTTGGGACGATATGGCGTGAAAAGATGGTATTGCAGCTGGCAGGTAAAACTTCATTTTTCCCACATGCTCCAACACTTAGTGCAAAGCTGGGATGATTCTGCCCAATGTTTCAGGTCGAAGACCTTTCTTCAGAACTGAAGAGAGATGTAAATGTAAGCCAGCAGAAGAGAATGGGGGCTGGCAGAACAAAGGAGAAGGTTAGTGATAGAGCGGAGGCCAGCGGAGATTAAATAACACTCAGTGGTAAGTGGGCCCAGCTTTTTTAAAATTAATACTTTTTCATGCCTAAGCATCTGCTCCTGCATGGACTACAATTATATAAGTACTCTATAAATATCTAAAAATGGTATTCACCAAAGACTAAAATCTGATTACTTTTGGATGCAACCTCTCAGTAATACCGTAATACTCTTCATCCTCCAGATCATGCCACTCTGCACTTTAGGAAAGAGTATGATGTTGTTCTATAACTGTCTATTAATTAATTACATGCTTTTTTGGGGGGGAGGGATGGGCAAAGTGGTCAAGTTAGAAGGCCTGCTGGATTCATACTTGTCACATGGTCTAACATAGATCTAGGTGTTCTAAAGCTGTCCAAATTTTGTAAAGAATATTGTTGATCATCAGAGATTTAACACTTTTCCAATGGAATATGTGTACATTCAATCAAAAGCTTGGAACATGTTGAGAAAACCAGTGATCCTGTGTGATGCAACAGACTTTTCCATCACCTTTGCTAGGCACATGTCAATGAAACCAGAAACCCTACGGAAGATAATGCTGGTTATCTGGTGAATGCAGGTCCTCAAAGCCCTCCGGGAGATGTCACATGTCACAAGTGCCTGAATAAAATGGCCCACCCACATAAAAGTTCAGTGCCGTGGTTACCTCCATTGTCACTGATAAGACTCTCCGGCATCTGGAGCTTGGCTTCTGGTTCTCCCGCAGAATATCACGACAGGCAATTGCCTCTTTATTGAAGCATAGTCACCTGACTCTTCTTTGTTGCTCTCTGTGTCATACTCTTCTTCCAGCTATTGCTCTCATATGCCAGAAAATATAAGGGCTGAAGGTGAGAAAAAGAGGCATATTTTCACCTCACAGGTTTAATCCACAAAAGACGTTGCACTAGCTGATAGAGAGATAATCAAAGTTACATTGGAGTCATCTTCCAAATGTCATATGCATGCAAACACAATTTTAATGGAGTTACAGAAACCTTGCTAAGAAGTAAAATTACATTAAAAGATCTTTTAAAAGACACTTTTATCTTGCTGCTGACTTATTTTGCAGAGGACTCACATAAAAATTGCTAAAAAGTAAAATTACATTAAAGGATCTTTTAAGAATCAAAAATGTAATATATATATATCTAACAAGTATTAAGAACATAAGAAATAGGAACAAGAGTAGACCATTCGGCCCCTCGAGCCTGCTCCGCCATTCCATAAGATCATGGCTGATCTTCTTATGTTTCGATTTCCACGTTCCCATCGAACCCCGATAACCTTTGATTCCCTTGCCTAACAAGAATCTATCTACCTCTGCCTTAAAAATATTCAATGACCCCCACCTCCACCATCTTCTGAGGCAGAGAATTCCAAAGTCGCACAACCCTCAGAGAAAATATTTCTCCTCATCTCTGTCCTTAAAAGGGCGACCCCTAATTTTAAAACAGTGACCCCTGGTTCTGGACTCACCCACAAGAGGGAACATCATTTCAACGTCCACCTTGTCAAGGCCATTCAGGATCTTGTATACTTCAATCAAATCACCTCTCACTCTTCTAAACTCCAGCGGAAACAAGCCCAGTCTGCCCAACCTATCCTCATAAGACAACCCACTTATTCCACATGTCAATATAGTAAACCTCCTTTGAACCACCTCCAGTGCATTTACATCCTTCCTTAAATAAGAAGACCAAAACTGTGCACAGTACTCGAGGTGCGGTCTCACCAATGCCCTGTATAATTGAAGTATAACATCCTTACTTTTATGTTCAATCCCTCTCGTAATAAAGAATAGCATTCCATTAGCCTTCTTAATTACTTGCTGTATCTGCATTCTAACTTTCTGTGACTCACGCATGAGAACACGTAGATCCCTCTGCACCTCAGAATTATGCAGCGGTTATCCACTTAAGTAATACTCTGCTTTTTTGTTCTTCCTGCCAAAGTGAACAACTTCACATTTTCCCACATTAAACTCCATTTGCCAGATCTTTACTCACTCACTCAACCTATCTATATCCATCTACAATCTCCTCATGTCCTCTTCACAACATACTTTCCTACCCATCCTTGTGTCATCTGCAAATTTAGCTACCATGTCTTCACTCCGCTCATCTAAGTCACTGATGTAAATTGTAAAAGGTTGAGGCCCCAGTACAGGCCCCTGTGGGAGTCCACTCGTCACATCCTGCCAATCCGAAAAAGACTCATTTGTGCATACTCTCTGCTTTCTGCCAGCCAGCCAATCTTGTCTCCATGTTAATATGTTACCCCCTACACTTTGCACTTTGATGTGGCACCTTATCAAATGCCTTCTGGAAATCCAAGTACAGTACATCTAGAGGCTCGCCTTTATCCACCACACATGTTACTCCTTCAAAAAACTCCAATAAATTGGTTAAACATGATTTTCCTTTCACAAAACCATGCTGACTCTTCCCTATTGCTTCAGCTCTTCTGAGTGCTCAGATATAACCTCCTTAATGACCGATTCTAATAACTTTCCCATGACAGACATCAAGCTAACTAGCCTATAGTTTCCAATTTTCTGCTTCCCTCCCTTCTTAAATAGAGGGGTTATATTTGCTACTTTCCAACCTGATGGAACCTTTCCAGAATCTAGCGAATTTTGGAAAAGTAACACCAGTTCATCGACTACCTCATTAGGCACCTCTTTTAAGACCCTAGGATGTAGTCCATCAGGACCCGGAGACTTGCCAGCCCGCAGCTCTACCAATTTGCTCAGTACCATTTCCCTGGTGATTGCAATTTCACCAAGTTCCTCTCGCCCTTTCACCTCCTGATTTGCAGCTATTACTGGAATGATTTTTGTAACCTCTATAGTGAACACAGAAGCAAAGTATTTGTTCATTTCTCCCACCATTTCCTTATTATCTAGTATTAACTCCCCACTGTCGCTCTCTAGAAGACCAACATTCACTTTACTTACTCTTTTCCTTTTTAAATACCCGTAGAAACTCTTGCTATCCATTTTTACATTTCTAGCTAGCTTTCTTTCATACTCTAATTTCTTTCTCCTGGTTAACCTTTTAATCATTCTCTGCCATTTTTTATATTCTGTCCAATCATCTGTCCTGCCACTCATCTTTGCAGATTCATATGCTTTTTCCTTAAGTTTGATGCTTATCTTTAAATCTTTAGTTAACCACAGATGGTGGGCCCTCCCCTTAGGATTTTTCTTTATAGTAGGAATGTACTTATTCTGAATATTCTGAAATATCCCCTTAAATGTCTGCCACTGTTTCTCTGTTGCTCTATCCTCTAGTCTAGTTTCCCAGTTCACTTCAGCTAGCTCACTTTTCATCCCCACATAGTTGCCCTTATTTAAGTTTAAGATACTAGTCTTAGACCTGCTCTTCTCCCTTTCAAACTGGATGTAAAATTCAATCATATTGTGGTTGCTGCTATCTAGGGGTGCCTTTACTCTGAAGTAATTAATTAATCCTTGCTAAAATGTTATCTACAATTAAAAAATAAAGTTCAACATTTAAATTGTATGAACTCACCTAAAGAAGCACTCCAGCAATTCCTGCCTTCCCAATTCAGCCTCTGCTTTGTCTCCCTTCCCACCCATGCCCTGCACCTGGTCTAACCAAACTGGGATAAATTTCATTGTAACTTAAGGGCATTTAGCCCAAGTCTCTGATGAAAGGGTCCCTTCCACTTTAACCAGCAGAGCCATCCTAAGAGGGTTCCAAGTACCTCTGCTCTCTGCATCCCAGTGTGGGTACACTCATGTGCGCAGGTTGGGACTTTCGAGTCTTGAGGCGAACATCCCAATGTTCTCCACCACTGGGAACAGAAGATCTGTGCCCATGGGCCAGACTTTACTGTCAAAATAATGGCACAGCATGCTCAGGAAGTCTTGTGGTGCAATGGGTAGTGTCCCTGCCTCTGAGCCAGAAGCTCTGGGTTCAAGTCTCACTCCAGGCCAAGGAAGGAGTATCATAATGTGGCCAAAGAGGTTGGGTACCAACTTGTAAATCCTCCCAATGATAGGTGGTAAGAGTGGGAGAGGTTTCTAGTCATCCATGTGATGGGAAGAAATTAGATCTTCTACCATCACTATCCATAGGTTACAACATACATGTAAAATTGTATGTTGCCACAGTAACTTGGATTTCTTGGGGGGTGGAAGTCTGGATGTTGGCAAGCATGGGGTTTGATCCCTGTTCTGGGACCTGCCTCCTTGTCCTGCCAGGTGGACCTGCCTTTGGGCAGAGAACTGAAGAAGAATGCCACTCACCATATGTGCAAATGGTACAGCAACTTCAGGCAAGGGGCAAATTTGCAATTAAACTTAAATTTCCAGAAGTTGTTGTCCATGTTGCACCACTCCACTCTTAGCTTCACAAAAAGAACAAGCATTTTGCTGTTTTCCTCATTATTGTGATATACTGAATGGGGTGATGTTGCTCTATTTGTGCGTTAGATACAAACTGAATTGACCACAGTCAACTCATTTCAAATCTAAGTACCCTTTAAACAATATGATTAGTGTTAATTGCTGCCAATCAACTTTTTTGGCACTGAAAATTAACTATTACAGGTGGGGAGCCTCATACAATCAGTAACTTCAATGTTTTAAATTGTCTTTTTCCTCGAATGTACCTCTCTGTCCTTTCTCTGTGCGGTTGTGTCATAGAGTTTGTAGATGAGCTGAAAAACTTTCATTGTCTGTGGAGGAGCTCTGACATTACTTACTTAAACCAGCAGATTCCCCACAGGTGCTTAATCAGTTATTAGTAACAAATAAAATTTGCATTGTACACATCCAATCAGTTTGTGCAATGAATTACTTTACAGTTATTTTATTTGTAAAGGCAAATACAGCAAACATTCTACCCTATTAGTATCATGCACAAAGCAATGAGCTGAGTGACCAGTTATTCTCTCTTTAGCAGCTTTGGTTTGTGGCCAGGACTTCGGTGGAAGGGACACTCAGGTGATTCGCTGTTACTGGTTTTCCGCCTCAATTGAATCTGAAGATCAGCCCCATGGTCTTTAACATCCACTTCAGCCAATGGAACATTATTTTAACATCTCAGACAAAAGACAGCACCACTGACAATGCAGCAGGCCCTGAATGCTGAATTGGAGTGACAGTTTGGATTCTGACCTGAAATCCACAACCTTCTGATCCAGAAGGAAGGAGGCTACCAACTGAACTGAGTTGGCACATGTATCTGTGATACTCTTTCGAGTTATCAACAGTCACAGATTGCAACTCATTTCGAGTACAATCACAGTTCTTGGTTTCCAGGAGTGGGACATGAACCCACAACCCTCTGATTCAAAGGCAAGGGTGCTATGAACTGAGCCACAGCTGACACCTGATGCAGCTTTCGCCTGCCATCACATTATTAGCAACAGGAGCTCTGCATCTTAGAAATTGTGGGATTATCAACTCCTAACCTAAGCATTAACAGAATAGTGATCCTACCAATAACACTCCAATCAATGTAGAGTAGACCCCATGTTGCACTCCCCAGCTGGTGCTGCCTGCCAAAGCACTTCACACAAAATGTATAATTACAGTATTATGTAAACCAGTGTAATACTAAAAAAATTAGATTTTACTCCAACCTGGTTACTGCTGTTCCGTTGTTATTACATCACAAAAAGTAGATACAAAAATGAAAACTAAATCATAGTAAGATGTTTTTTAGGATTTTCACAGGTCTTTTTTCTCGCCAGTATAATTGATAGTGTCATATTTTACCTCACTCCTGAGTGAATAATGAAGCTCTGTGTGTTTGACCTAATTTAAATTTAATCATCCACCCTCTGTAAACTTCAGCTCAACCAAAACTGTTTCATTTGTTTCATTTTCATCTGTTGTCTGTACCCTAACCTGCATTATTACAATGCAGTAATTCATTAGACAAACTGATTTGAGATGTTTTGATGTGTACAATGCAATTTTTATTTGTTACTAATTGCTGATAAAGTCGCTGATTCCCTCCAGGTGCTTAAAGTGAGTAATAAGGTATGACTTCCACCAGAAGCAGTGAAACCTTTTCACCTCCTCCACCAAATCGATAACACACCTGCACAGAGAAAGGGCGAAAAATATTTGAAAAAAGTACCTCAGATGAAAGAAAATTTAGAACATTGAAATTAGACTTAATACTTCATTAAGTTCACGCGTCATCCCCATCCTTGCTAACCACATTGCTACGTGGTTCCCTGTTACCTCCAATTTACATCGCTCATGGCCTGACCCTTCCCTATCTCTGAAAACTTTCTAGCCCTGTAGCTCCTCTCAAATCTGCCTTCATTTGCATCCTCTCCTTCCTTCATCCTGCCATTGTCTAGACATTATACTGACATTCTATCATTGATAGGTTACATCACCAATTTCCACTAGTAACAGGCCACATCACAGTGTTCCACTATTAACAGTCTATCAATTCATTTTATAGCTTGCAAAATTGGAACATAATTTCGGGAACAGAACTCCTGCATGTCATTGCG
Organism: Cetorhinus maximus; assembly: GCF_964194155.1. Lineage (NCBI taxonomy): Eukaryota > Metazoa > Chordata > Chondrichthyes > Lamniformes > Cetorhinidae > Cetorhinus > Cetorhinus maximus. The sequence goes on from NC_135887.1 coordinate 97,169,062, forward strand.
TAGGAAATCCATGTAGTAATCCTTTACATACACTAGGTGGAAGTGTTTACCATTTCAGTTACACAAGCAGTGCAATGGAGTAAGAAATATTTTGGCCTTAAAAATATGCTGCAGGATATGACTGTCAGAACATTTACGTGAGTTTCAACTTTCTTATTATTAATTTAAATGGTTCAGCTTCATCAGTAAAATAATGTGAAACATGGGAACAGGAATATGCTGTTCAGCCCCTCTGGCTCCTTCCACCATTCAATTAGAAAATTGCTGATCTATACCTCAACTCCATTTTTCTACCCTCATTCCTTATGCTTTGATACTCTTACATAACAAAGATCTATCTATCTCGGTCGTGAAAAATTAGTCCAGAATTCAGTGCGTTTTGAGGAGTGAGTCAAATTTCCATTGCCATCTGCGAAAAACTGTTTCCTAATTTCACTTCTGAATGGCCAAGACCTAATTTTAAGATCATGCCTCATGTTCTGGATTTTCCCCAACAGAGAAAAAAAATAGTTTACCTATATTGACACTATCAAATGCCTTTATTATTTTCAACAACTTCATTAAATAACCCAAAGAAGCTTCTAAACTCAAGGGAATTCATGCAAAGTTCCTGCAGCCTGTCCTCATAATTTAACCCTTTAAGTTCTGGTGTCAAAAATAAAAGCAAAAAACTGCGGATGCTGGAAATCCAAAACAAAAACAGAAACAGAAATACCTGGAAAAACTCAGCAGGTCTGGCAGCATCGGCGGAGAAGAGCACAGTTGAAGTTTCGAGTCCTCATGACCCTTCAACAGGGTCATGAGGACTCGAAACATCAACTGTGCTCTTCTCCGCTGATGCTGCCAGACCTGCTGAGTTTTTCCAGGTATTTCTGTTTCTGTTTAAGTTCAGGTGTCATTCTGGTGAAACTGCCCTGTGCTCTTCCATGTCCAGCATATCTTTCATGAGGTTGGTGAAATTAACCCAACACTTCAGATGGGCTTCACTTCCTCACTTCTGAATTCCAGCCCACTTGACATAAAAACCAACATTTCATCACACTCTTTGATTACTTCTTATACTTGTGCACTAGCTTTTAATGATTGTATACATGGACATCTTTTGCTCCTCCACAGCCTTTATTCCCTCAACATTAAAAAAAGTTCCTGTTGGTCTTTCTCAGATCGAAAGAGAATGATCCAACACTTACAATGAGCTCCATTGCCATAGCTATTTCCCATTCACTTAATCCATGTCCATTTGTAACTTCTTGTCCAGACTCAGACAACTTTCTCTGCCTCCTAACTTAGTGTCATAGAATCATATAATTGTTAAGCACGGAAGGAGGCATTCAGCATGTAAAGTCTGCGTTCACTCTTTTGAAGAGCAATCGAGTTAGTCCCATGCCCCCTTGCTCTTTTCCTCTCCATGCTAATCACATAACTGTATTCCCTCATTTCTGGAACCATTCAAGTAACTCTCTTCTGTACCCTCTCCAAAGCCTTTATATCCTTCTTAATATCTGGTATAGGATACAATACTCCAACTGGGGCCAGGCTAATACTTTATATAGGTTTAGCTTAACTTCCTGCCTTTTGTATTCTAGTCCCCTATTTATAAAGCTCAGGATCACCATATGCTTAATTAACTGCTTTGTTAACCTGTCCTGCCACCTTCAAAGATTTGTGCGCAAACTCCCCAGTCTCTTTCCTCTTGCACACCCTTTAAAATTGTACCATTCAGCTTGTATTGTCTCTCCTCATGTACCATCTCACACTTTTCTGTGTTGAATTTCATGTCACATGTCCTCCCAATCTACAAGTCTCTCTATGCCCTCTCGGAGTTTAGTATTAACTTTCACACTGTTTTATGTTTTATGACACTTTCATGTTTTGTGTTATCTGCAGATTTCATAATTGTCCTGTGCACCCTCAAGTTCAAGTCATTAATGTAAACAAATTTGCTTTTCAGGTAAATCAGGCAGTCTATTTGGCCATACTGTGACTGAACCTGCAACATTGCTGTTATTAACACTACACACTAACCAACTGAGCAAACCACCTCCACCTGTGACCTTAGATATAAAATTCTCTATTCTTTCATCCATGCCATTAATATATATGGTGAGAAGCTGAGGATCTAGTACAGATGCTGGGGAACACCATTGGCACATCCCACCAACCACAGAATGAACTAATTTCACACCACCCAACCAATGACTGGCCTTGTTACACAGTTACCAATAGTTCCACACACACTCATTTTTCCTAATAATCAAATGCTTGCTGGAAGTCCATATAGACAACATCCACGCACGCTCCCCTAATCACCATCCTACTGACCTCTTCAAACAATTTAATTAGTCAGGCATGATCTAACATTCAGATATCCATGCTGCCTCTCTCAGATTAGCCAACACCTGTCCAAGTGCTCTCTCTGTCCCCAAAGGTAGATTCCAGCAACAACCCCGCAATTTATATTTAAGTTGATGCACAGGATAACATTTTGAACTAATTCCCAGTCCATGCGTGTTTAATTACTGCATGTAGCAATCTCTCTGACATAGTATTTTGGTATTTCTGTTAGGCATATAAGAGAGCACCTCTATAAACAGTATCATGGAGGACTCTGCCATTCTTCCCAGGGACAAGAAGTTTTAAGTAAAACTTAAACAGTAAAACTATTTATTTTCTTATGAACTAGCATTGTCAAATTGGCCAATAAGTCTAAGAATCTATAAAATGAATTTTCAAAGATTGCAAGCTGGTATGTTTGCCCACATTAAAGGCAATATATAAATGTACGTTGTTGTCTTAGATGAGGTCATGGGGTCTCACAGAAAAACAAATTAAAAGAAAGAAAGGCTTGCATTTATATAGCACTTTTCATGACACCAGACATCTCAAAGCTCTTTGCAACCAATGAAGCACTTCTTGAATTGTAGCTGCTGTAGTAATGTAGGAAACGTGGTAGCTAATTTGGGATCAGCAAACTCCCAGAAAGCAACGTGATAGTGGCCTAATAATCTGTGTTTTGTGATGTTGATAAATATTGGCCACATCACCAGGGATAACTCCCCTACTCTTCTTCAAAAAAATAGTGGCGTGGGATCTTTTACATCCACTCAAGCAGGCAGCTGGGGCCTCGGTTTAACACCTGATCTGAAAGAAGGCACCTCCAATGGTGCACTGCTCCCTCAGTACTGCACTGGAGTGTCAGCTTAGACTTTTGTGCTCAAGCCTGGAGTGGGATTTGAACCTGGAATCTTGTGAGTGCGCTACCAACTGAGTCATGGCTGACAAATTGTAGAATTTTATCTCAAAACTTTGGTAAGAATCCTCAAATTCTATGTAACAAAGAATGAATTTAACTTAATCTATTACATTAATGTCAAATTTTATTGAAGATCCTTCCTGAGTTCTTGGATTTTCGGAGGTTGCATCAGCTTTTTTGAAGCTGTTTGTTTCTCTTCAGAATTTATTTTTAGATTGGAATGTATGCATCTTGTGATCTTGTTTTGTCAGTCTGTTGAAATGTACTTTTTAATTAGTTTTCTTTTTAAAGTTGATATTAGAAAAGCTTGAGTGACTTTAAAGATTGTGAATGATATTTTTGAATAATGGAAAACATAATTTTAAAAATTCATTTACAGGATGTGGGCTTCGCTGCATTTATGGCCCATCCCTCATTGCCCTTGAGAAGGTGGTGGTGAGCTGCCTTCTTGAACCGCTGCAGTCCATGTGTGTAGGTACACCCACAGTGTTGTTAGGGAGGGAGTTCCAGGGTTTTGACCCAGCGACAGTGAAGGAATAGTGATATATTTCCAAGTCAGGATGGTGAGTGGCTTGGAGGGGAATTTGCAGATGGTGATGTTCCCATGTATCTGCTGCCCTTGTCCTTCTAGATGGCATGGGTTCAGAAGGTGCTGCCTAAGGAGCCTTGGTGAATTCCTGCAGTGCATCTTGCAGATGGTACACACTGCTGCTGCTGTTCGTTGGTGGTGGACGTAATGAAAGTTTGTGGAAGGGGTGTCAATCAAGAGCAGGTCAGAAGCTAGGAATCCTGCAGTGAGTAATGCACCTCCTGACTCCCCAAAGCCTGTCCACCATCTACAAGGCAAAAGCCAGGAATGTGATGGAATACTCTCCACTTGCCTGGATGAGTGCAGCTCCTACAACACTCAAGAAGATTGACACCATCCAGGACAATGAGCTGCACTCATCCAGGCAAGTGGGGAGTATTCCATCACACTCCTGACTTGTGCCTTGTAGATGGTGGACAGGCATCGGGGAGTCAAGAGGTGAATTACTCACTGTAGGATTCCTAGCCTCTGACCTGCTCTTGTAGCCATAGTATTTATATGGCTAGTCCAGTTCAGTTTCTGGTCAATGGTAACTCCCAGAATGCTGATAATGGTGGATTCAGTGATGGTAATGCCTTTGAATGTCAAGGGGCGATGGTTAGTTTGTCAGTTGTTGGAGATGGTCATTGCCTGGCACTTGTGTGGCGTGAATGTTACTTGCGACTTGTCAGCCCAAGCCTGGATATTGTCCAGGTCTTGCTGCATATGGACACGGATGGTTTCAGTATGTGAGGAGTCATGAATGATGTTGAGCATTGTACAATCATCAGCGAACATCCCCAATTCTAACCCAGAACATCCGATACTCAGGGGGGAGGGTGAGTCATACCCGGGAGGTATCCCAAAAGATGTACTGGAGTCCCTCCGGAAGTCCCCAAGCAAGCACTGTGCGGAAATTTCCTGGGAAGTTCAAACTTCTGATTGGAAATTACCCTGAATGCAGAACCATCTGAAACTCTGATTTAAATCAAAGACTTTGGATGGTTCCGACTCTCTTAGCAGAATAGTTACCCATGAAAAGCTAGAATAATTAAAACCACTTCTAACTCCTCCGTAACTATAGCACTGAACACCCCTGGCCCCTCTACTGAACCCCTGACTACTCTCCCAAACCACTGACTACCCCTACTTCCCCGACTACCCTCCTGACCCCCTGACTACCCCCCACCCTCCGACAGCCCCCCACCCCCTGACTATCCCTACCCTCCTGATCCCCCGACTAGCCTCCCCACACCGCGATGACCCCCAACTATCTTCCCCGACCCCTGACTATACCCCAGCACACCCCGACTGACCATGCCACTTCCCTGATCCATCCTACTCCACCTGATTAGCCACCTGATCCATCCTACACCCTCCCCCATCCTAACACCTCTCCAAATCCTATCAACCTCCTCCCAATTCGTCCCACCCTCCATCCTATCCCCTTCCACCCCCTCAATCCTACCGACTAACCTTAAAAACTTATCTTCTCGCTGGCTTCTCAAGGTGGCTGGGACCTTTAAACTTATTTGGTTAACGGCAGCTAGTGCCATAAAAGGGGGCGTGGTTTCACTTCTCCTGACACTGCTGCCCTGCACCAAAGGCTCAGGGAACCCGCTGCCCTGCACCGAAGGCCCAGGGAACCCGCTGCCCTGCACCGAAGGCCCAGGGAACCCGCTGCCCTGCACCGAAGGCCCAGGGAACCCGCTGCCCTGCACCGAAGGCCCAGGGAACCCGCTGCCCTGCACTGAAGGCCCAGGGAACCCGCTGCCCTGCACCGAAGGCCCCGGGAACCCGCTGCCCTGCACTGAAGGCCCAGGGAACCCGCTGCCCTGCACCGAAGGCCTCGGGAAGTCGCTGCCCTGCACCGAAGGCCTTGGGAAGCCGCTGCCCTGCACCGAAGGCCCTGGGAAGCCGCTGCCCTGCACCTAAGGCCCCGGGAACCCGCTGCCCTGCACCGAAGGCCCAGGGAACCCACTGCCCTGCACCGAAGGCCCCGGGAACCCGCTGCCCTGCACCGAAGGACCAGGGAAGCTGCTGCTGTGCACCGAAGGCCCAGGGAATCCGCTGCTCTGCACCGAAGGCCCAGGGAACCCGCTGCCCTGCACCGAAGGCCCAGGGAACCCGCTGCCCTGCACCGAAGGCCCAGGGAACCCGCTGCCCTGCACCGAAGGCCCCGGGAACCCGCTGCCCTGCACCGAAGGCCCAGGGAACCCGCTGCCCTGCACCGAAGGCCCAGGGAAGCTGCTGCCCTGCACTGAAGGCCCAGGGAACCCGCTGCCCTGTACCAAAGGCCTTGGGAAGCCGCTGCCCTGCACCGAAGGCCCGCGAAGCCGCTACCCTGCACCGAAGACCCAGAGAAGCCACTGCCCTGCACCGAAGGCCCAGGGAAGCCACTGCCCTGCACCGAAGGCCTTGGAAAGCCACTACCCTGCACCGAAGGCCCAGGGAAGCCGCTACCCTGCACCGAAGACCCAGAGAAGCCACTGCCCTGCACCGAAGGCCCAGGGAAGCCGCTGCCCTGCACCGAAGGCCTCGGGAAGCCACTGCCCTGCACCGAAGACCCCGAGAAGCCGCTGTCCTGCCCTTTTCTCACCAGCCCCAAGTCAAAAGGTCGGATGAAAAAATGCGCAGTTCCTGTCTAAGGTAAGTGAAAAGGAGCAGAGTGGCAATCCGAGTGTGATTGCCCCTCCTTGGGTGTTCTGGCCCAATGGATTTTAATAAAAGATGTAGCATAATGCTTTTAAGCCGCTGACTATGTTTCTTGGTTCGTGTGATGTAGTGTACCCATTGTAATTCGACAATAGGCACTGTAGGATTTTGTATCAATGAACATAAAGGTTACACAACTTTAACCTTCCAACATTGACATTGATGCACTGCATTATTGAATACAATAAATGCAAATTTGCAGTTCTGGATATAGATTCTCTCACTATAAAAGGATATACTTGGTCGATGCGCTTAAAGAATTCTTGCAATTTGTTCCCTATGTTATCTAACATCATTGTTTTAGACAAGCATGTAAGCGAGAAGGGATTAGATGGTTCCAATGGTAGATTTGTGTGAGAAAAGATGGCAGGAGGCTCGAGTGGAGCATAGACATTGAAACATAAGCATGAACTGGCTGGGCAGAATGGCCTATTTCTGTGCTGTGTATCCTATGTAATCTGATATACTGCTCTGTTATCCTTTTTGGGTTGAGAGGGGATAGAGTGTATCACATTAACCAACCGCCAGGAACTGTATTTCAATTCGCAGCAATACAGGAGACTTCCCTTCCCCCACCTTGAAAAAACCAGTAATGACGACAGATTCACCCCTGGGGAGATTAGTTAAACTGCAAATAATAGTCGAAACTAGGCTTTGACCCTGTGCCAGCAAAACTGCACTCCAAAGCATCAGCATAAGCTTCCGCTTGTTTTTTTTTTTAAGTTTGGCCCTTTTGATTAATAGTAGAAAAATAAATCAACATTGTCTCTCTAACTTGCCGGGTATGGTGCCAATGTGATTGTGATACAGAACCATCTGTTAAATGTTAGCGACGTCTGACTGGTGCAAAAAGCCATTTTCGATTTGCGAGCAGTCAGGTCAATGGCGGAATGACTGCCAATCGCTGCAATGATAGCCGAGCACATTAAAACTCGGTCATTTCAATTATTAACTACCTATTCCTGCAATATTTTCATACACTTCAATTATGATACACGGACAGGAACAAAAGACTGATTTAATAAAGTGATCTCCTTTATTCGTTTCGAGAAGAACCTGGGTCTTTATTGCGGAAGGTGATTTGGGATTTGCCTTTTAACTTCAATAAACTTAACGTGTGGTTTTTTTTGTCTGCTCGGAAACGCTGGAAACCCACCTACCCAGCTCCCGCCCGCTCACTTACAGCGAACAGAGTGCGAGTGTAGCCGCCCCGGGTCACTCCACACTGCCCTGGGCTGCCAGCATTGGGTGATAGCGCTCGGTGCAGTTTTAACTGCCCTTTGCCAACCCCCAGTCTCGGGCACTGCCCTTCAAATTTAGGGGAAAAAAAGGGAGACATGTTCAGTTTAAACATGGCTGAAAAGCTCGGTACACAGCGAGTGTCAACCACGCCTTCTAGTGAATACATACATCTGGCAACTGTTGAGCCAGGGGTTCACCGTTGGACAAAGGAAATAGGGGCGGGGGGGTCAGCGCTTAGCCGCAAACAACAGGCTGAGTGTACAAAGGCCAATTGTTTCCCCCATTCTGTTCACAGTAGGAAAACTACTACAGGGCAGGACACACCACGAAATGAGGAAACAAAAGTACATCCCACGTTGCTGCCTTCTCATGTAGAATTGCGTGGAGAGCCATTTTCAGTTTCATCTCACAAAACGTAACCGTAAGGAAGGTTTACTGCAAAGGTAACTGCCATTGGTGAGGGTGCTGCTACTGCAGACTCTTGCTTCTCGCCAACCAACTGGGTTACCTGAATTCCCTTCTTTAGGATTATTCTCTTCGTTTAATTCCCGAGAGCTATAGGTTCATTTTTAGCATCATTATTCTCATAATTTATCAGTTTTTATCCTTCATGAAACCACATGATTGAGGTGGCATGAGATACTGAGACAGGTTGAGCAAGCTGCCCACTAAATTTGAAAATTATATTTTTAACAACTACAGATTCTAACGGGCTTTTAGTAAATGTATTTTCTGAATGTAAAACTTTAAGATGCCCGATGAAATCGAACCAAATGATAAAATGTTTAGCAGTATTACCTCAACAGCAAACATCACTAAATAAACCTTTGCCAGAGCTTAATTTTATTAAAATATTCTAAAGCCACCACAAGTTCTTGAAGTAGCTCAAAATGTTTTTGAACAAGATATTTGACAGACAGGATAATGCTGTATAGAAATTACTGTTCTGCAGATTGTTTCATGCAGATTAATGTAGTTGCCTGTTTGCAGTCTTAATTACATTTTTACTACAATCTTTCATAACTCATGGAATGTGATGCATTTTGGGACATTCTGAGCTCTGTGTTAAGGCACAACAACAAGGGTCAAAGAAATTGCGATCTTTATTACAGGATTTACCATGTACTACAAATCCTTTTAACTGTTCTAAACATCTTAACATCAATATAATTCCTATCTATCCTACTTAATGTCATTTTGTATAAAACAGTTTACAAAATATGTTCCAACAAATACAATATGTTCAATCTGTGATAATATGGAAATTGTGAAAAATAGAAAGCCTTTAGGGTACATGTTTTAGTCCGGGAAATGACTGGAGACAGTTCGATAATTTTTTGGAGCTGGCGATGGAGGATATAATTAGTCTCCATGGTAAAGATATGTGAATGTTTAAAAATAAAATGTAGTTCCAATAATAATTATTTTCTAAACTCTTGATAAAGAATCAATATTGTTTTCAATAAACTCCTCCACACAAGCCATGACATTGAAATCTTTGAGAATGATATTTTAAAAATACAGTAATGAATTGACATAGCAGACAAGTGTTAGTATTACATAGACAGTCTGCTGAATTGATGGAAGTCTATATGCTTACAAGTGAGCAATGTTTCCAGAACTGATCCAACCATGACCTTATATAAGAGCTGGTGTGGATGAACAAATTGCCTTGATTTCTTCTGGGAATATGGGTTAGCCTTCTAAATATCAGAGTGATGAACCTCCATCTATAGAAATCTGTTCCTCCTGGATCCTCTGCTTGTGGGTAAATGCACCTCCCATGCTAGTAGCTGTATCTGGACTAGCTATCTTGAATCTCACCCTCCTTGACCTCAGGGAAACTTACATGTCTCACGGGCAGAGCTACACAATATTAACTTTTGTAACCTCCCTGTCAAAAGTGCAATTTCTAATTTTACAGAGATATTTTTCTACATAAGCTAGACAAACAATCCTACACCTTTTACTACCAAGATTACAATAAGAACTTGTTTATTCCCTCGCTTCTCAAGCCTTTGCTAACAAAGGGGCCCCACAGGTGATAGGTAAGTTGGGTAAGACAGGATGTACTTGTGCCCTCCATAATGTGCTGCTTCCAGTCCTGTGGTCTTAAAAGACTGCCCTCAACTCCTGGTAAGGAGTGTTATGGCTTCACCAACCTTCATAGTTTAATTAGTGTTTGCAATTTTATTTTCTAAAATTCAGTCTGACTGGTTAAGTCCATCTTTGAAGCAATTTTTTAGGGCATTTCTCATACAGTAAATCACCTCATCTCCAACCTTCCTTTCCTCTCTAAGGCTCTTCATCACTCCCAGCCTTGTGTTTACCTCTCTAGACACTCCCTGTTCAAACACACCCATTGTCAAAGTCAAGAATGATGCCCTCTGGGACTATGATCCTGCTGCCTCCTTGTCTTGTGTGGATTTTGGCATGGTTAACTATGCCGTTGTCCTCCAAAGTCTATCCTCTGCCATCCAGCACCTTGGGACTATATGGTGTTATTCATACCTATCCAAACTCCACCAGAGCATATCAAGAATTTCCTTTTCTTGCACTTATGAAGTCCCACAAGGATCAGGTCTTGACTTTCTCCTTGTTTTACATGCTGCCCTTGGATAATGTAATTTGCAGACACAGAGCCAGCTTTCACATGTATGCCAGTGGCATCCAGCTCTATCTCTCCATCACTTCTGTCATTTCCCCCATGCGCCCCCATCAACTAAGTGCGTCTGCATTTAGACTGCTTATCTAATGTCAGGTCAGGAAGTATAACTTCCTTCAGCCCAAGATCAGTAAGACCAAAGACACTGTCTTTTTCACCTCCCACAATTTTTTTCCTCTTGCACCTGATGGCATCTTGCACACCCTTTCTGAAGCTGAACCAGAACATTTGCAACCATAGTATCCTGTTTGATCTTTACCACTTTTAACCTCACGTTTTATCCATCACCAGACTGCATTTTTCCATTCCTGCGTTCATTACATGCTTCTACCTTTATCTCACCTTATGGGCCGCCCTCAAACTGAACTGTTCATCCTTGTGCATCCCCTGTCTTGCTAGTGTCTTTGCCTGGCCTAATGCTCCAATGCAGTGCTACCCCAGTGGTTGCTGCATGACAGATGGACAACTGCTGACATTCAATGGAGGAGACTGCAGATGACCTTTGCAGGATGCCTTCAAGCATCTCTGGGCGTTGAGGGCCTGACTTCGGGCTGCATCACCTTGGCATAGGTGGTAGCAGTCTGGGCTGGCTGAAAGGCAACAGCAAGGGCACTGGCAGAGTCACGGCAGTGGTGGGAGGATGAATGCTGACATCTTGAAAGAGGACAGCAGGTTTGTGCACTATGGAGCCACAGCCACCTCCCCGGGACAGCACCTCCACAATCTTAGTAATCTGTTGGAGTTGCTGGACTGTTGCGAAGTAATGGAAGGGGTCATCAACAATGCTATCAAATGGCACTTGCTTAGCAATAACCTGCTCACTGGTGCCCAGTTTGGGTTCCACCAGGGCCACTCAGCTCCTGACTTCATTACAGGCTTGGTTCAAACATGGACAAAAGAGCTGAACTCCTGAGGTGAGGTGAGAGTGACAGCCCTTGACATCAAGGCAGCATTTGACCGTGTATGGCATCAAGGAACTCTAGCAAAACTGGACTCAATGGAAATCAGGCTGAAAACTCTCCAATGGTTGGTGTCATACCTAACACAAAGGAAGATGGTTGTGGCTGTTGGAGGTCAATCATCTCAGTTCCAGGACACCACTGCAGGAGTTCCTCAGGGTAGTGTCTTTGGCCTAACCATCTTCAGCTGCTTCATCAATGACCTTCCTTCCATCATAAGGTCAGAAGTGAGGATTTTCACTGATAATTGCACAATGTTCAACACCATTTGCGACTCCTCAGATACTGGCGGAGTCCATGTCCAAATGCAGCAAGACGTGGACAATATCCAGGCTTGTGCTGACAAGTGGCAAGTAACATTCACGCCACACAAGTGCCAGGCAATGACCATCTCCAACAAGAGAGAATCCAATCATTGCCCCTTGATGTTCAATGGCATTACCATCACTGAATCCCCCACTATCAACATCCTGGGGGTTAGCATTGACCAGAAACTGAACTGGACTAACCATACACATACTGTGGCTACAAGAGCAGGTCAGAGGCTAGGAATCCTGTGACAAGTAACTCACCTCCTGACTCCCCAAAGCCTGTCCACCACCAACAAGGCACAAGTCAGGAGTGTGAAGAAATATTCCCCACTTGCCTGGATGAGTGCAGCTTTCAAAACACGCAGGAAGCTTGACACCATCTAGGACAAAGCAGCCCACTTGATTGGCACCACATCCACAAACATTCACTCCCTCCCACACCAACACACAGTGGCAGCAGTGTGTACCATCTACAAGATGCACTGCAGGGATTCACCAAGGCTCCTTCGACAGCACCTTCCAAACCCATGACCACTACCATTTAGAAGGACAAGGACAGCAGATAGATGGGAACACCATCACCTGGAAGTTTCCCTCCAAGTCACACACCATCCTGACTTGGAAATATATCACTGTTCCTTCATTGTCGCTGGGTCAAAATCCTGGAACTCCCTCCCTAACAGCACTGTGGGTGTGCCTACACCACATGGAGTGCAGCGGTTCAGGAGGGCCACTCACCACCACCTTCTGAAGGGCAACTAGGGATGGGCAATAAATACTGGCCCAGCCGATGAAACCCACATCCCATGAATGAATTTTTAAAAATTAAGTTGATGAGCGGGCAGCACAAAACTTGCATCCTGCCTGCCTCAAATGGACCAGATCCGAGGTAATTGCACATTGTGACCGTCACGCCTACTAACCAGCTTCATTGAGTTTTTCTCCCCTCATCTTTAATTCTCTCTCTAGCCTCTCAGGCCTCTCAGCTCTTTCAGCCCTATAAGCTTTTATGAATATTCTATTCCTCACTCTAGAATCCTCATCTTGCCCCTCCTTCTACTCATCTTTCAGCCTATTCCCTAATCCCTAGAAATCCTTCTCTAAACCTCTGTCCATCTTTAAAAATCCTCTGAGGACCCATTTCTTTAACCAAGATTAGAACACCTTTCTTGATTTCCCTCTCTTCCTTGCTCAGCATCTACTTTTTTTTTACGTTCATTGGTGGAAGACCTAGGGACATTTATTAACATTAAAGGTACTACACAAGCTTAAGTTGTTGTCTCACAATAACCACTGCTAATGTAGTTTGTTAAATATTAAACTGTGTTTTTGTGCAACTGGCTTGTTAAAGGTGATAAATAGCACATTCTTACATTATAACCTCTGTTAAAAATCAATCTAAGATATTCAGTAATTTTCCATTTTTGATGTGCTTTCAAAGTCGTTCCTCAATTGTAGTTTTCAATTTTAGAAATTATAACATGATATTTTCCTCAACTATTTGGCAATTAAAAATTCTTTTGTTGATTTTGTTGTGTCTGATTTATTTTTATTTATTTCATTCCTAAGAATATCATAATTAAGAAAATAGCGATGATAAAAAAAAATAGGATGGCTAAATAGTTAAATGCACATATCAGCATTTTAGGCATTTTGTTCCTCTAATCTTCCTGGATCACATGCTGAATTTGTTACCTTCGGCCAGTCAGATGGCAGGCTTAAAAATAAATATGACCTGCTCTATTAAAATTCAACTAGTCTCATGGGCCTCATTATAATTGTTCTCCCTCCTTTCCTCTGTGAATGTCTTGTTCGGATCAGAAGCCATGACGACAGAGATATCCTGATCACCAAATCAACCACACTGACATACTGCCTTAGCCTTCAGAACTGGTACAGTAAACAACTTCCTGGTTCAGAGGTAATAACATGTATGATTAGATGATTGTCAAACAAATGTGTATAGCCACTCATTAAGTGAAAACCTTCCCTATTAATGAAATTGAGAGTTATCATATGGGGCTTTTCATTACCACATGTTACATCAGTTGGTCCTTGCACCTGTGAGAACCCTTCCAATCTACAGAATTTGACAACTTGCTCTCTTTGTTTCACAGTTTGGAAACGATGATACCAATCTGAATGGAGCGTTGGTGATCTTCTTTATGCAAATGTGTGCAGCTGCCTGATTATTTTCTTCTTTTGTTTCTCCCAGGAGATAACATGGGATGCAGGGGAAGGGCGGGGGTATGCCTAGTCATGATGCTCCTGCCGTCTCGAGTGTGGGGCCAATATGATTGGTCAGTTGGTCTTTTCCTGCCTGTCAATTTCATTTGTTCATAATGTGGTAGAGGTCAAACGAGACTGCCTGGAGAGCTATTGATCTCACTGCCACAGACAACACTGTTCTCCTGGTGGAATTGAATTGCAGCCAGAAGCTGACCATACTCCCCACTAGCTTCTGGCGGAAGTACATCTGGGGCATTGACAGACAGAAGTCTAAATAATACATTTCAAACCGGTGAATTATGTGGAGTGAATAAGGTGTAGGAAATCTCTTCTGTGATGTTTCCTTCTAAGATCTTCTAATCTAGCCTCTCTCTTGTCCTCCTTCTGTTCATAGCACAGGAATATATTGATTTCCAATGGGAAATCCAGTGTCTAGTGCAGCTTTCTCAAGTACTCAGACAAACTGTTAGAACAAAAGGGTAAAGATTCTGCAAAAAATCCTCCATGCGATCTTTTTAAGAAGCATGACAGTGCTGCTCAGATCGTCACTTATATAACAGCGTTATTCTCAGAGGTCAGGTTGACCTATAATTAAGGGACTCACTGGGCCGATGCTCATGAACAGCAAGAGCTCTGGGTGCCAATACTGAAAACGACTGTATTTTAAGAAAGAAAATCTTAGTGTAAGCTTTTTTTGGGGTGATCACAATTTACTGATTTTGCTCTCAAACACTGCAGGAAAAGGGTGTTAAAAATAAGGTAAGTCCAACCCCAGATATCTTGTCAAGTGACTCCAGTAAGCAATATTGGTTTCTGCTCTGTGCCCTCCCCTTATTCTTCATGTTTTTGTTTTGCCATCTCCCTAATGTGCTGAGTGGCCTTCTCCTCCTGATTCTTCACGATGATACTTTTTTGCAGGACAAAATTGTGCAGCTTGTACCAACAATCCTTGAAACTCTTGCCAAGACTGTACTGGAGAATGTTCCCAGATTTGAAGCACTGCTTGAATGTGCTAATTTGTATACACGATGACCATTATATCAGAACCTCATTATCCTTGTGCTCAACTGGTGTCCTGGGACATTGCAAAGTTGCAGCTTTAGATGAGGCTGACCATGATCACCAAGAAACTTGCCTTTGTTGAGAAAATAACTCTGGGACAGTGGACTGTCTTCAGATTAAGTCACTGTAACATATCGGGCCAAATGAGCCCAATCTTTAAACCCTCTAAACCTTTGGGAGTCCTGCCACTCTGTAAAGTCGAGTGAAATTCTTGATCAGAACTCTTGTCCATTGGGAAGGAGATAAAATGTTTTGCTCAATCAAACAAGGCATGGATCATTATTTGTCACATCTATCGATTGGCTTATATTGCTGATGTCGCCAACGGAAGCCTAAAATACAAATGTTCCAGGGCAGTTGTGACCTTATTACTTGCAGCGTGACCCTCTGTAGTAGTTTTGCTGCAGTTTGGATTGGCGTAAGCAAACTAATGATATCAGAGGTACCTTTGTAATTTGCACCCGAGCAAGCAATGCTCCTCTGATGTACATGTGGCTTAGTCTGTAGATTCTAGTGGTGTGTGTGCATGTGTACAGAGTGCTTCTGACCTGCCTGGCATCCTTCCATTGGTTCTTCTGATATTCCTTCAGGGAGCAAAGATATAAGGGGATTGTCATTGGGAAGCCTACAGTGGTGATCTTGGAGCTGTTGGTGAGCGGTGGGGGAAGCCCGTGGGGCTGGAATAGCAAGCAATGTAATTGACACAAGGCTCCTAAAAATTAAATAAAAATAGGAGAAATAAACAAACAAAGCTGTTGATAAATTGCTTTACAACTTGACAATTGTTTAATTATGTTCCTTATACTTATTTCTTTATAAACTCAGTGTCTAGCAGCCCAGTTTATATGAGTAATGCTAATCTGCTGGAAGTAACAGAAAATTATTTGTAGAATGTCATGATATAATTTTAGCTTAATCTGCATGCATCTGGCCACAAGCTGCCAGATGCTTCCTGCACAGATGAAAAATTGGAGTGAAAATCATGACAGATCCAGAAGTGGGTGGGAATTCAGTATAATAGGCCTTTCTGAATGACGTTCTTTGATGTTTCATGTTGACACAATCATACAAAGTAGCTATTGATCTGGACTCTTGGATGGTACCTATCTACTCTTACATTCCTTTTCCAACACGTGTTTCTTTTACATCCGCTCACAAGGAAAAACTGCATTTAGCAGAAGGCAGTACCTGCAGATATGAGGAAGTTCTCCCAAGCATTTTTGAGAAGCATCAACATAGATAATAGAAAAGGAAGGAAATCCTGAGTTGAGTGTGGAAAGCCTTATGATATGGTGTACCAAGACTTCCAAAAATAATTCAATAAAGTTCTTAACCAGAACTATTGTTTAAGTTCAAAATTGTAGGACAAAGGGTTAATATAAAAAATGCATTTTAAAAATTTGTTGAAAGGTGTTAAATAACAGGTGCTTCTTCCCCCATCTCCTCCTTACACTTCTTCCTCCTGACCCCCCCCTTTCATCATCGTTTTCTTGTCCATTGTTCTTGCCCCTTCTTTCCATCCTCCTCCCCTGCTCCTTCCATCACTTCATTTACTCCTTTCTCCTTCCTCACCTCTTTCCTCTGCATCATTCTCCCCTCCTTCATCCTTCCTCCTCTCCCCACTCACTCCATTCTTTCTCCCTCTTCCACCTTCCTCCCCTCCTAACCCTCTTGCCCTCCTACCTCACACAGAAAGCAGGTAAAGAGGATTGCCAAAAAGAGGAAACAAGTGAGCCTCTGATCTTTTATTTCTCGCTTGCTCATTCAAAAAAAGCATTCCAGAAATTGCAAGTACTTCAACTCTAATTAAACACAAAAGCAACAGTCCAACAGGAGGTTACTTTCCAAACATTTGCAAAAAGCAAAATGGAGCTGTGGACACTTAACTTTCCACCTATGTGTGTAAAGTTGTTAGATTACAAAAAGGATATAGAAACACCAGAGAAAGTGCAAAAATGATTTACAAAAATGATGGTAGGACTGAGAGATTATAACTGTCAGTAATGGCTGAACAGGCTGGGGCTCTTTCCTTTAAAAAAGAGATGACTGACACATGACCTGATTGAAATCTTTAAAATTATGAAGAGATTCAGTGGGGTAGATGTAGAGAAGATGTTTTTACTTGTGGGAAATCCAAAACCAAGGATCATGAACACAAGATCGTGGCAAATTGGATCCAGGATTGGCTACATGGCAGGAAGCAGAGGGTGATGGTCGAGGGGTGTTTTTGTTACTGGATGCCTGTGTCCAGTGGGGTTCCACAGAGATCGGTGTTGGGTCCCTTGTTGATTGTGGTATACATAAATAATTTAGACTTGAATGGAGGAGTGTTGATCAGTAAGTTTGTGGATGACACAAGAATTGGTGAGGTGGTAAATAGTGAGGAGGATAGCCTTAGATTACAGGAGGATATGGGCTGATCAGTGGCAAATGGAATTTAATTTGGATAAGTGTGAGGTGATGCACTTGGGCAGGACAAACAAGGCACAGGAATACACAATGAATGGTAGGACTCTCGGAAGTACCAAGGATCAGAGGGACCTTGGTGTGCATGTCCACCGGTCCCTTAAGGTAGCGGGACAAGTAGATAAGGTGGTTAAAAAGGCATATGGGATACTTGCCTTTATTAGCCGAGGCATAGAATATAAGAGCAGGGAGGTTATGCTGGAACTGTATAAAATGCTGGTTAGGCCACAGCTAGAGTATTGTGTGCAGTTCTGGAATCCGCATTATAGGAAGGATGTGATTGCACCAGAGAGAGTGCAGAGGAGATTTACCAGGATGTTGCCTGGGCTGGATAGTTTTAGTTATGAGGAGAGATTGGATAGACTGGGGTTATTTTCCCTGGAGCAGAGGAGATTGAGGTGTATAAAATTATGAGCGGCATAGATAGGGTAGACAGGAAGGAACTTTTCCCCTTGGTGGAGGGATCAATAACGAGGGGGCATAGATTTAAGGTAAGGGGCAGGAGGTTTAGAGGGGATGAGGAAGAATTTTTTCACCCAGAGGATGGTGGGAATCTGGAACTCACTGCCTGAAAGGGTGGTAGAGGCAGAAACCCTCATAGCACTTAAGAAGTATTTGGATGTGCACTTGCGATGCCATGGCATACAAGGCTATGGGCCTAGTGCTGGAAAATGGGATTATAATAGTTAGGTACTTATTTGACCGGTGCAGACTCGATGGGCCAAAGGGCCTTTTTCTATGCTGTAGACCTCTATGACTCTAAGATAGTCATTAATAAATTCAATGAGGAATTCAGAAAAAATATTTTTTATTCAGAGATTGGTGAGAATGGGAAACTTGCTACAAGGAATAGCCAAGGCGAATAGCACTGATGCATTTAAAGGGAAGCTGGATAAGTATTTGAAAGAAAAAGGAATGGAAGAATCTGTTGATAGGGTAAGTTATATTGGGCTGAATGGCTTATTTCTCTGCTGTAAACTCTATGTCATCCCATGTACTAAACTTAGCTTGAGTATCTACTATAGATTCTGGAAAGTGGAAGAATTCATGGTGAATGCAAGCTTTTAGAGGGCAAAAGAGGAGAATATTAAATACTATTCTGATCAGGGTAAATAAAAGAATGCACTAATAAAAGAGAATGGAAGGTGATTTTACAGAAGTGTGGCCCATTTCACCCACAATGAAATGCAGTCTTAGGAATTTTTATTTTTACACACAGAGTGGGAATGTTATTTTTAAATGTGCCAATTGTGTAAATATAACGTAAATGCGTACCTTAAAACTGCTGTGGTTATAATTTTCAGAAGAAATCTTGGGAGCAAAATGCGGATCTGTAGCACTGCTGGAGATAATGCTGTGTAAGCTGCTTGCTGTCTGAGAGAACACACTACAGTCCCAGTCGCTTCTGGCACGGCCCACGCAGCATACCATGCTGAGAAGGGTTCTTGCACGGGCATCTCTCCGGGTGCCAGAAGCAGCAGAAGTGGCTGATCTGATGTCCATTTTGCAAACCTGGAAGCCCCAGGTCCATTCATCAAATTTGCCTGTTCCTCAGCAAGGATCAGGTATTCAGCTACAGGAGGGACCCAGCACAAGTGTTACTCAAAGGCCCAGGCACCTAACGTGCAGGAAAGGTGATTTTGAATAGCTATTGCCATTGCAAATTTTCTGGAAGTACTGGGAGTGTGTTTGCGAGTGTTGTGATGAGTTGCTGGATTTGGCAGGGAGTGCTGCTGCATCTTCACAGAGAGGGTATAGGATCTGACAGCCTGTCCACACAAGGCTGCGATAGCTATGGGGGCTGTAGTGGCAGAGCCTCTGGGTCTGCAGCAGGACAGGGAGATGGAGCAGAGGCTGCAGAGGGAGCAAGTTCTGTGCGATACCCTCTGCCAACTTAGAGTCAGACTGCCCCCTGCTCCTCGACAGTGACAGGAGGCTGTTTGGCAGTACAGCCAATGCACCCAGCATTCTCCTTTGTGCTGCCCCATGGACATCCTCATCTGAGGCCACATTAGCAGAACTTGTCTGTGACCTTGCATTCTGTTGAACTGGCCCCTTACCCCTAGCCTGACTGCAGCCCACTCAAGAACAATAACTTACTATATGATAATCTCAACTCTATACTGACCTCAGGTACGTACAGTGACAGTGTCTGAGCTGGGGACACAAGTGTCAGATCAATTGGCACACCCTCTTCATCAGTGCTGTGCAGTTATTTTCTCTCCTACTGGAAGTGCAATGGCCGGGTGCTCTTTGATGTCTGAAGTCAGAAAAACAGAAGGGGAAGGTTGGGGTGAAGGAAGTGGGGGTGGAGATAGTAAGCAAGAGGTCCGTGGAGACAGTATCTGCAACTTGCACATAATTGTAGATGGCAGGATGGTGGTTGAGCTGTGAGTTGAAAAAGGGCATAAGGCAGGAACAAGATGTCAGCCTTAATGTTCTCAGCAATGCTAGATGCTACAGGCTCTGTCACAGTCACCCCGTGATGCGGAGAACCATCTCCTCTGTAGAGCTCGTGGGTTGCAGGCGTCCTTCCCACCAGCTTTGCTCTGTTCTTTTCTCTGCCACTTTGTTCTTCAAGATCGATATTGATTCTGTTGCACTGTGGTTGGGTGATGTACCTGCATGGGCTGAATAGCTGGAGTTATATGGAATTAGCCGGAGCTGGATTTGAGGCTGGCATCATTGGGATGTGAGTGAGGGTGAGGTGGAGTATCTGGATGTTAGGCATGAGCTCTGAGTGCTGGGGGCTGCTGATGGTTGAGTGATGGGAGTGTGGCCCATTGAGCAGAGTGAGAGGCTGTTGGACTGATGGGTAGGAGATTCATGTGAAGATGCATTCACTGACCTTGACCACCTGTGTGAGGATTTTAGTTTTCTTATGACACTGCTGCCTGGTCCTTTGGACCAGACGCAGAGAATTGACTTTACTGACCACCTGCTTCTAGTCCCTTCTGAAGGCGGTCCATAAGGCAAGGCCAGAATTTGTTGCCCATCCTTAAATGCCCTTGAGAAGGTGATTTGCCTTCTTGAACTGCTGCAGTCCATGAGGTGTGGGTACACCCAGAGTGCTATTAGGAAGGAGTTCCAGGATTTTAACCCAGTAGTGACAGTGAAGGATGGCAATTTAGTCCCAAGTCAGTGTGGTGTGTGGCTTGGAGGGGCAGCTGGTGGTGTTTCCATGCATGTGCTGTCCTTGTTCTCCTAGATGGCAGAGGTCACGGGTTTAGAAGGTTCTGTTGAAGGAGCCTTGATGAGTTGCCGCAGTGTATAGCACACATTGCTGCCATTGTGCATCAGTGGTGGAGGGAGTGAATGTTTAAGGTGGTGTATGAAGTATTGATCAAGTGGGCTGCTTTAACCTCATGCTGTTGAGCTTCAGTTGTTGGAGCTGCCATTCATCCAGGCAAGTGGAGGGTATACCATCACTTCTGTTTAGTGCCCTGTAGATGGTGGACAGGATTTGGGGAGTCAGGAATTACTTGCTGCAGAATTCTCAGCCTCTGGCCTGCTCTGTAATCACAGTGTTGATCTCTCCACCATTTTCCTCGCTCCCATCAATTGTTGGTAAGCAGCTGACTTTTTAGAGCTGATTTACCCTTCCCCCACCTCCCCTGCCACTTATATCGGATGGTGTACCTTATTTAGCAAATATTCTGCCTTGATCTTGGCTAACTACCAGACAGCCTTCTGGATTGAATTAATTATCATGTGTTAGGTCAATACTAGTTTGGACTAGTGACCCCAAATTGTCAGTCACATGTAACAGGGGCAAAGGTTTATGGGTTCTATTCTATGAGCAAAGAATCCACAAGTGAGGGATTAACCTTTATCATCTTTTAGACAGGGATGAATTTATTCTTTGGCTGGATTTAATGGGGCCCCATAGTCCATGTCCCTGGCTAAAAAGCCAGGGGTGGAGCCTGCCACCCCACCCACCATGGCTGCCCTGCTTTGGTAATTAATTGAGTGGAGGCAGGACTTCTGCCTTTCAAAAACAAGAGGTCCCGCTTCAAAGAGCTGCTGGCCAATCAGAGGTGCACCTCAGCCTCTGGCAAGGGGATAAAGGATGTGGGGAGCAGGTAGAATGGCCAGGGGGAGGGGAATCTGGAGGGGTGTGGTTACACCTTGAGAGGAGCTGGGAGAACCTCTGATGTACCCAGAGGCCTAATAAGGAGGGGCCCTGCTGCCTGCCACCAGCCCACGCAGGGAAAGCTGCTGAGCTGACATCTTGGTGTGGACCTCTTCTGCCACCGGTTAAATCCCAACGGTGGCAGGATGAGCCCCTTGTCTGGACATTAATTGTCTACTTAGGGGCTTCAATTGGCCCATGTACAGGGGGCAGGGGAGGGACACAAGACATCCACCTGCCACTGGTAAAATTACAGCAGAGCAGGGGCAAGTGGGTAGGCGGCAGGCATGGCACCTGCTGGACTTAACATGGCCCCACCTTCAAACCCCGTAGCAGGGGAGCGTTAAATCCAGCTATTTCCAATATTTTTGTGATTTTGTTTTAGATTTCCAGTTTTATCTTTTTAGGGCTGAAATTCAGCTTCACATCCTAACTAGTGCGAACTGGCAGACCCATTCGCCCCTCCCTGACCCCATGAAACGGTGTAAATTGCTGTTTACACCATTCCCACTGGAGTTACCCATGGAAGCCTTGTAGATTTTTAGCTCCTTTATCTCATCAATGTCCTTTCAGTTCTATTTTAACCATTATCATTGAGATGGAATATTAAAAACAGTTATAGAATGTAGAAAGCAAGTATGGACGACATTTATAATCAACCTGTTAAATGAGTCACATGAACCCATGGAGTGAATTAGTCTTTTACTTAAACCATCTAATTAATCTCCTCTTAAATCACCTAGCTACATATAGCCTGCAGACATCATACTGATATCAGGGTGGCATTGTAGTTGTTACTGAACTAGCACTCCAAAGGATTGGACTGATAATCCAGCGATATGCGTTCAATCCCTCCATGACAGTTTGTGAATTTGAATTTGGTTAATTAAATAAACTTAGATTAAAAAGCTAGTGCCATGGACTCTCTTCAGGGAAGGGAATCTACCATCGTTAACCAGTCTGCCCTGGATGTGACTCCAGACCCACAGCAATGTGGTTGACTTTTAACTGCTCTCTGAAATGGCCTACAAGCCATTTGGTTGTATAATTGTATGAAAAATATCAAATAAGAATAAAACCGAATGGACTATTCGACATCGGCCTAGGCTTTGGACACGACAAAAGCACACCCAGCCAGTCAATTCTGCAAAGCCCTGCTCGCTAACACCTAAGGACTTATGCCAAAATTGGGAGAACTGTCCCACAGACTGATCAACAACAGCCTGGTGCAGTCATACTCACAGAATCATTCCTATCAGTCAATGTCCCAGACCCCACCATCACTATTCCTGGATATGTACAGAGCCACATGGCTGCATCATGGTACTCAGTCTGGAGTCCCCAGCATTGACTCTGGACTCTGAAGTCTTAAGGTATCAGGTCCAACGTAGGCATGGAAGCCTCCTCCTGGTCATCACCTACTGCCATCTCCCAGTCCTCAACTGATGAATCAGTACTTCTCCATAACAAAATAAAAACAGAATTACCTGGAAAAACTCAGCAAGTCTGGCAGCATCGGCGGAGAAGAAATCAGTCAACGTTTCGAGCCCTCATGGCCCTTCAGCAGAACTGAAGCATAGTTTCAACAAGGGAGAAATATAAATTGGTTTAAGGTGGGTGGGGGGGAAGAGACACATTGAGGGTGTGGTGTGAGCACACCCTCAATGTGTCTCTTCCCCCCCACCCACCTTAAACCAATTTATATTTCTCCCTTGTTGAAACTATGCTTCAGTTCTGCTGAAGGGCCATGAGGGCTCGAAACGTTGACTGATTTCTTCACCGCCGATGCTGCCAGACTTGCTGAGTTTTTCCAGGTAATTCTGTTTTTATTTTGTTTTGGATTTCCAGCATCCGCAGTAGCTTTTAGCTTTTTGTTTTTATCTTTGTACTTCTCCATGTTGAATATAACTTGGAAGAAGCACTGAGCAAGGGCACAGAAGACAACTGATCAAGTGCACACTGGGCAGGAGACATAACATGTATGTTAATAAACAATGAACAGAGCTAAGTGGTCTCATAACTAATGGATCAGGTCAAAGCTCTGCAGTCCTGCAGTCCATTTGTGAATTAAACAACTAACTGGAGGAGGCTGCATGAACAATCGCATTCTCAATAATAGTGAAGCACAGTCCATAGCACAAAAGACAAGGCTGAAATGTTCGCAATCATCTTCAGCCAATTACTGCCCCATCAGTCTATTCAAACCAGCCTAACAATCTCTCCATGACTTTAGTGTCAAAGCCATCATCGAATCCCCCACCCTCAACATCTAGAAGGGGTCACTATTGACTAGAAACTTAACTGGACCAGCCACATAAATACTGTGGCTATAAGAGTGAGTCAGATGCTGGGAATTCCACAGCTACTGACTCAGCATCTGACTCCTGAAAGCCTTTAAACAACCTACATGGCACATGTCAGGAATGCTCCCTACTTGCCTGGATGAGTGCAGCTACAACAATGCTTGAAAAGCTCAATATCTTCCATGACAAAGCAGCCTGTTTGAATGGTACCTTCTACTACCTTAAACATTTTCTGCCACGACCACTGAAGCACCACAGCTGTAGTGTGTACATTCTACAAGATGCACTGCAGCAGCTCACCAAGGCTTCTTCAACAGCACCTCCCAATTCCACACCTCTACCACTTAGGGCAAGGGCAGAAGGCATGTGGGAATGCCAGAACCTGAAGCCTCCAAATCACATACTATCCAGACTTGCAAACGCACCACCATTTCGTGTTTAACTAATTTGCTGGAGTTTTTTGAAGAGGTAACAGAAAAGGTCAATGAGGGCAATGATGTTGATGTGGTGTACATGGACTTTCAAAAGGTATTCGATAGAGTGCCGCACAACAGACTTGTGAGAAAAGTTATTGCTCATGGAATAAAAGGGACAGTAGCAATGTGAATACAAAATTGGCTGAAAAATAGGAAGCAGAGAGTAATGGTCAATGGATATTTTTCGGGCTGGAGGAAGGTTTGTAGTGGAGTTTCCTGGGGTCGGTATTGGGACCCTTGCTTTTCCTGATATATATTAATGATCTAGATCTTGGTGTGCAGGGGACAATTTCAAAGTTTGCGGATGATACGTAGCTTGGGAGTGTTGTAACTGCGAAGAGGACAGTGTAGAACTTCAAAAGGACATAGCAAGTTGGTGGAGGGGGCAGATAGGGGGCAGATGAAGTTCAATGTGGGGAAGTATGAGGTGATGCATTTTGGTAGGAAGAACATGGACAGACAATATAAAATAAGGGGTGAAATTTTGAAGGGAGTACAGGAGCAGAAAGGCCTGGGTATATATGTGCATAGATTATTGAAGGCGGCAGGACAGAGCAGTTAATAAAGTACATAGTATCCTGGGCTTATTAATAGGAGCATAGGGTACAAGAGAAAGGAGGTTATGCTATATTTATATAAGACACTCGTTAGACCTCAGCTGGAGTATTATGTACAGTTCTAGGTGCCACATTATAGGAAGGATGTGAACACAGTGGAGAGAGTGCAGAAGAAGTTTACAAGAATGGTTCCAGGGATGAGAAACTTCTGTTATGAGGATAGATTGGAGAGATTGGGACTGTTCGCCTTGGAGAGAAGAAGGATAAGAGGAGATTTGATAGAGATGTTCAAAATCATGAGGGGGCTGGACAGATATGATAGGCAGAAGCTGTTCCGGCTCATCAAAGGATCAAGAACGAGAGGACACAGATTTAAAGTGTTTTTCAAAAGAAGCAAATGTGATATGAGAAAATACTTTTTCATACAATGAGTGGTTCAGGTCTGGAATGCAATGCCTGGAAGTGTGGTGAAGGTAGGTTCTATCGAGGCATTAGATGATTATTTGAATAGAAACAATGTGCAGGGGTGCGGGGAAAATGCAGGGCAATGGCACTAGGTCATAATGCTTATTTGGAGAGCTGGTACAGACATGATGGGCCGAATGGCCTCCTTCTGTGCTATTAAAATTCTGTGATTCTGTGACTCCTTCAGTGTCGCTGGGTCAAAACCCTGAAACTTCCTACATAACCGCACAGTGAGAATACCTTCACAATACTGACTGCAGCGGTTCAAGAAGGCAAATCCATCATCATCTGAAGGGAAATTAGGGAGGGGCAATAAATGCTGGCCTTGCCAGCAATGTCCACATCCCATAAATGAATAAATAAAGAAACTTGCAGAAACAAATCTCCATTTCATATGATAAAATATTTTCTGTTTTTTGAAGTAATCAAGAACTAATGAGAGTGGAACGATTGCCAGAACCAAGGGTATGTATTTTGCTTAAGTCAGGGCAGTAATAAAATGCAATAATTTAATGTAAGTAGACCAGTATCTATATCAGCACAAGGCATGACTTTCATATAAAACGTTATGTTGTTGATTTATTTCAGATATTGCAAAGATTATGTGAAGAATTGGTGCCAAAATTACATTTACACTTTACTGGGAGGCTCTGTCAAATGCAGAAAAGGTTTTTAGTATCAAAAAAGTGAAAAACGCAGCTATTCAGATTTGGAAGGCTGGAGCATAGCATGCCGCAAACACTTGACACTTAAGCTGGTGCACAATCAGTGAGACAGTCTGCAAAGCAGTTGGCCTAGAAATTAGATTGCACCTGAATCAGGGCACAATCCTGGTGAAGCACACTGTACATGCACTGAGGAAGGAGGCAGCAGGATTAAGGCAAATTTCCCAACGGCCTCAGGACAAAACCAGGGTGCTAGGGGTACCATTCACGCTCCAGAGACCACTTACTGGTTGCAAGGAGTCAGCAAGATTGGCCAGCTCGGACACCAGTCAAGGGAGAGTAGACAATCAGAATGGGTGAGCAATGCTAACAGCAGTCTTCTCTTCAATGTGGAGGAGCAGGTTGTTTCTCCTGGTTCCACATAATGATAAATAAAATGCTAGAAAATTACCTTCTGGATGCCAACCTTTAGCAGCCCTTTTAAGAACTATTCATTTCACTGCGCACACCCCCCAAAAAAAAGCAAAAAATTTACATTTACATAGTGCCTTTCACAATCTCAGGTCATCCCAAAAGTGCTTTACAGCGAATTAAGTATTATGGAAGTGTAGTCACTGCTGTAATGTAGCAAACATGGCAGCCAATTTGTGCACAGCCACATGCCACAAAAAAACAATGGAGTAAATAACTAGGTCATCTGTTTTAGGTGCTAATTGAAAGAAGTGTTGGCCTGGACACCAGAAGAACTCCCCTGCTCTTCTTCATGTAGTGTTGTGACATTTTATGTCCACCTGAAAAGGCAGACTGGGCATCAGCTTAAAGTCTCTTCTGGAAGATGGCACCTCCAACAATGCAGCAGTTCCTCAGTACTGTACGGAAGTGCTGGCCTGGTTTATGTGCAGAAACCAACCGCAGCATTTACGGTACATGCTGTGGTTATTCACAATCCATTTTACCAGAGATACATTAGGCTGGATGTGTGAATCCTCGAGGATTATCCTGAAGTCCCCAGGAATTGAAAATCAATCTTCAGATCTTCACGACCTGCTGGAAGCAAAACAGCAGTAAAATCAAAGGGGCATTAAAGAAACTTTTTTTGACGACTTTTGTTTATTAGTTATAGGAGTTGGCAAAAAGTCTATTTGACAGTATGGAATCATTGAAATGAGTCAAGAATTTCAAATTGGCGTGGGAAGGCAGTATTCCATGAGGCTGGGCATATTGGACAATCAATGGAGGGAACATGGAGGTGAGCAGTGGGAGATGGCAAGTCCTGTAATGAAACCTTTCTTATGAAACATTGCCGCCGGGATTGTCCAGTCCCGCCACAAGTCAATGGACCTCTGGCTGGGGCGCCACCTCGCCCGCAGTGGGTTCCGCCCGTGACGAGGTCGGAAAATCCTGGCCTTTCCCAGAAATTGCAAAAATTCTGTGAAGAATTGGTGCCAAAGTTACATTGACACTTTATTGTGGGGGGAGGGGGGCTCTGGCAAATGCAGAAAATGTCTTTACATCCAAGAATACATCCAACCAGAGTTGGCAAACCAAGTTGCACATACTGTTGAACTAATGCCAATTTCAGGGGCACATCCTGTGCAACCCAAATCAGCATTCCAGCTCCTGGTCTCAAAAAAAAACACTTTTTGGGCCTCACAAGCTTTAACACCAATAAAACTGGTCAGAGTGCAAAACACAAGCTCCAAAAAGTGCTATCTTAAATGGCAATTGGGTTCCTCCGAACATCAAAAATGTACCTGAAATGGGTAGACTGTTATAAAAGTCAGAGTATTGGCCCAACATCTGAGGCTCTCTATCCAGTGAGACTCAACACCTTGATAAGAGAAAAGTGAGACGATTGGAGGGACAAATCAAACATTCCGCTAACCCACAGTTTAAATTATTGAAATCCATAGTTCTCATCAAACTAGGTAACTGCATCTTGGACTGAATTCAAAGCAATCATCTTGTACTTCCTTGTCTGTGATATATAGCCTATGAGTGTACTGTCCACATCAATGGATCAGAACTAAAATCCACTAATGCTTTTTAAATTGAATACACGTGACATATTCTACATTCTTCCTGTGATCTCTCTACATGGAAAATTAAAGGAAATGAAAATCATTCCTTCTATTTATGTTGGAATATTCTTATGGTTGCTTTAATAAATTATGAAATAAATATTTAATAATTTAATAAATAAATCATCATGTGGTTTTAAAAGATATTTTGTTCTAATTAGCAAGTTTCAATGATTCATATGTCACTGGTACCATCAATTATGTACTATTCCAATTTCTATTTATTTTACACAATTATCAGTTAATCACATTTTATTTTTTTGAAGTACAAAAAATTAAATAACTTTTATGGATGTAGTGAGGCTGATTTTCTCAATTGAATTTTTTGAAGAAAATGCAGCATATATGGATTTACAAAAATGTATTTGAGGTTTAATGTAAAAAACAATGGCAAATTAATGGGCATGGAGTGCACATTTGTATTTTATTAAAAAGGGCTCAAATAGAGAAGGCCATAGAAATGTTTAGTAGCCAGAGCCATAACCTCTGAAATTTTGATTGGGGCCAAGTCTGAATCTAGACAGATCTCTAGATCAGGAGCATTGAGCTGGAACTTTTTACATTGACTATGACAGGCTATCAAATTTTAAACTCCCCTCTCTTGCTGCAGAGCAACTGCAAATGCCAGGGCCACATGGGCACTTCTAGTGCACAGAATTACGAGGGTGCAAATGACGGGAAATATTTTGGTCAATGTATTTTGTTAGGCTACGTTTGCTGCCAATGCCGTGCCTGTGCAGTTGTATGCTGCTTGGAGACCCAGGTTAGCAGCTGCCATCTTTATAGGGGGCAATGTGCAGCAGGGCTCATTCACAGTCATCACTGTCCCTGGCAGCAGTAAGAGAGAATGTTGTGAATTTCTATCCTGGACTGACTGATGGATTTTGGAAACTCCTTTTACAAGAGTGTAGAAGGGAAGGATTTGCAGACGGGAAAGTAAAATCTTTTCCTTGTGGGATATTACTGCAGTCATGTTGGTTAGCGTTTCTAAACTGCATCTCACTATTATCATGAAGCTATTAATGTATATAACGTTATTGGAAATTATTTTTTTTAAATAGAGGGTTAGCCTGAGGGTGTGTCTTAATTGGATTAAAGGCAGCTAGTCTCGATGCTTTGATGTATAGTAGTTTTGTTATGTAGGAAACGTAGAGTGCATTTTGTTGAATAGAGCATTCAAGAAGGGGAGTGAAATCTGTCACCTAGCTAGCAGAGACCAAGCAATGTTTATATTACAAATAAAATTGGTACTATGAAAGGAGTTTTATTGTTAGAAGAGGTGGAGTTCAAAGCGGCTGGTGATGCAATGAGAATTTACATTCAATGAGATGTGCAAGGTATAACAGACAGCAGTTTCATGTGTGCAGAGCAGAGGCAACATAACATCAAAGCCTTTAAGTCTACCACTGTGTCTGCAAAGGAACCAAAGTGAAAGGAACCTCATTTTGAATTTGTACGGTGAAAATGCTTTGCCTGGTGTCTGCTTAAGATCTATGGGTGGTCATTTCCTTAGTGGAGATTAGTTTGGGTATTTGTCAAAAGTTATGAAAGTAGTAATTTGTAGCCATGTATATGTTTAACTTGTGTAAATTAAGAAATGTCTCATGTAATTTGAAATAAAAACCTCTCAAGAACTGGTGGTCTGATTTGTGAATTTAGAGCTGCAGCTCAAATATACCACTTAAAATGTAGGTTATGACAGTTGTTTAAAGTTTCCCTCTGAGATTTTTAAATAACTCAGCTTTACCAACTGCTGGGTCATAACACTACCTGGTAATGTAAGTGGATTGTAGGTTGCTGTGAGTGTTAGACTATATTGCCTCTCCTCATTTTCCCCCTTCTGCCACTCTGAGTTCCAGGCTTCAGGCTCCAGCAGGTCCAGCAGCACACACCAGCGTGTATGCACAGATGGGTATCAGCAGCCATCTTGCATGGCCATATTGCACTGGCAGGAGACAGTGATTTTGTTATTAGAATATACCTGCCCATGGTTGTGTGGATATAGTCTAATCTTCTAACACCTTCAGTAGAAATTCCTGGAGGTGTAGGCTGGAGCTGACACAATTCCAGCAGAAAATCTTGCCCAGGGTACCTAACTGATAGAAAATTATACTGGTGATGACTGTCCATACTCAACATATTTTGTTCTTTAAAAAAGTCATTACCATTGACCATGGTGATACCATTAATACAAGCAGCAACAAACCCTAGCTGCTGGCATCCCTTTCAAACCCAACAATGGCTGGTTTGCATGTGAATGGTGATGAAGTATTCACATCACCCATATCTCTGTTGCCTCACCTTTGCATTGTTGCCATTGCTGTTACATAGGTGTTAACGATCATTGTGATTTTGTCTCAATGGCAGTCTCAGAGGCATCAAAGATACATGGGTGGCTTTGGTAGGCAATCGAAATGTGATGTCATTGTGAATCACAAATCCTACCCCAGCACCTCATTTGCTTGGCCACATCAGAAAGTATTGTCAACACCATTGCTGCCATTTAACCCTTCCCAGTCCCATGTGATAGTATCAATATCATAGTGAGCCAGCTCTTGTGTAGTTCACTATTCTTGTTTTGCTGTATCCAAGATAGGAGTATTAACTTCTAATGAGTGAAATTTCCAGCAATTGCTGCTGCCATACTAATCCCAAAAAAGTGATCAAAATGCACTTAAGTATTAGATAATGACAGGTGGCGGTGCATCCAATTTGTTTACCAACTGAAGATTTTTCAACATGGCCACAATAACCTTAGAAGATTTAAGCCTTTTTCACCTTTAAGCCTGTTCTAATCCTAATGATAACATTAAAGTAACCAGGAAATTGTAGCAAGCCAACCAAATTATATTCTTCACTACCGAAAAGCCATCAAATGGGCAATACTGGTTAGGCCTCAGCTGCAGTATTGTGTCCACTTCTTGGCACCACATTTTAGGATGTTAAGGCCTTAAAGAGGGTGCAGTTGAAATTTACAAGATGGGTACCAGGGATACTAGATCAGTTATATGGGGAGATTAGAGATATTGGTGTTGTTCTCCTTCGAGCAGATAAGTATAAGAGGAGATTTGAAAGAAGTGTTCAAAATCATGAAGTGCTTTGACAGAATTAAATAAAGAGAAACTGTTTCCAGAGGTGGCAGGGTCAGTAATCAGAGAACAGAGATTTAAGATAATTGTCAAAAGAACCAGAGAGGAGATGAGAATTCTTTTTACACAGCATGTTGTGATCTGTAATGCATAGTTGCCTGAATGGAGTAGAAGGAAAATCAGTAACAATAACAACTTTCAAAAGAGGATTGGATAAATGCATGAAGGGGCATATTTTGCAGGGCCACAGGGAAAGTCCAGGGGTGGTGGACTAATTGGGAAGCTCTTTCAAGCCTAGCACAGGCACGATGGATCGAATGGCCTACTTCTGTGTTGTATCATCCTGTGATTCAAATAAAATGCTGTGTGGTCTCATAGGATTATCCAAGCATCAAAATCTGATGATTTGTTAAGGTGTAAGCTCAGCAAAACTATGGGAGGGTGGGTGTGGGAGAGGCGGAATGCAGGGCGTGGTGGTATGAAGGGATTGGAATTTGGGGTGTGGAAGGGATTAATCAGTTTTATAACAATTAAATTTTGCCCTGAGTTCCATCAGGAGTAAGGGACGATATGTGTCCTCCATGGCAAGGGTGCATCTTAGGTAAAAAATATATCATTAATCATAACTTTTGTTGGATCTGCCCTAGGACCCACCCATTTAACTTGTTCAGCTATTAAAAAGGCTGGGAACTGTAGCCAAGGAAGGTTAATGCTGGAATCTGCTGTGTTTCTTTAAGACAGACTTTTGATAGGTTGTTTGTCAATTTTTTTGCACTACATTTTGAAGGCTCCAAGGTGAAGCTTATGCCAGCTGCCTATGGGGAATGAATAAAGCTGCCTGCTCTGGCAACAGTGTGTCAAGCAGCTGGTTATAAGCAGTGGACTGACTGACATTACAGGTCCACACAATGTCAGCCTGAAAAGAGTCAAAGGTGATAAGTTCAGAGTAGAAACGGCCTGTCACGTCTGTCTTGGAGTTATGTATCAGCCATCTTGGAGCATGCAGCATATCTGTGCCACCAATTCCTTGCTAACTCTAAGTTTGTGCATATATTGTGCTATTAGTCCCTGGGAAAATGGCAGAACCTGTGGGCTTGCTGCTGGAGTGGGCTTTGCTGTGGCTGTTTCCAGGCTAATCAGAGAGGGTGGGCAGGATCATGTGCTAGATCGGTCAATGAAGGCTCTCTATTTAAAGGGATCCCATCAGGGGTCTGAATGGCTCCAGGAAATCTTGCTGGGGAAGCATCCAGAAAGATTCAAAATGGAAGGAACACATGGGAAGGCTGCCTCCCACCCATCCCGATGCTCTGACTTATTGCTGGAGGGCATGCTGAAGGAGGTAAGAGCCTGGTAAGAAGTCCACTTCTCTAAGGATGGGAGGGAAAGGCCAGCCAGCCTCAGAAAGCAGGCGCAGTTGGAAGTGACAGAGGCTGTCAGCAGCAGGAGTGTGATACCCTGGACCTTTAGTAAAAGGTTTGATGACCTCGTTAGGTCAGGAAGGGTGAGTGTCATACTACTCTCAGCTGGAAACCATCACTCTCTGACCTCCCTAGCATTCTCCTGCACAGTGCTCCTCCGGCCGGCACACCTTGCTGCTACACAAATTCCTTTCTGTCCAACCTTCTCCCTAAATTTCCACCTCAACAGTCAGCACTCAGACTCATCCTCATCCTATTGCCCTCTCACACCCAATCCTCACCCCTCCTCAAATGTCCTTATTCCATCCTCAACACTCATTCCACTCTTCATACTCAACTCTGTCTTTTCTCATTGCAGGAGAAGAGAGTTCAAAATTCCAAGGGAGAGGCAGAGAATCGGGGGTGAACCAGTCAAAGGGTGCCGTTGAGATTGGCAGGATGGCATACCTACTGGGCACCAGTGATGGGGTGATTAGGGTGGCCCAGATATCTAGTGACAGCATTACATAGTGTACTGCCAGTTGGCACTTAACTCTCAGCCATGTTCAACTGAAGTCACCAGTAAGCGAAATTTTATGATACGTACCATTCTGAATTTGTACTCTCTCTCATTCTCAGCTCCAACTCATGTCTTTCATCTCCCACAGGTCCTTCACTGATGATAGAGGGTGATGATGAGGAACCAGCCTGAGGAGTCCTCAGAGAAGATGAGCACACTGAGGATGCAATGTCACATGACTCCTATGCATTCTCCACCAACACAGATACACACACACCTTGATAAAAGCAAAAAACTGTGGATGCTGGAAATCCAAAACAAAAATAAAAATACCTGGAAAAACTCAGCAGGTCTGGCAGCATCTGTGGAGAGGAACACAGTTAACGTCTCGAGTCCGTATGACTCTTCAACAGAACTAAGTAAAAATAGAAAAGAGGTGAAATATAAGCTGCTTTAAGGCGGGGGGTGGGGTGGGGGGGTGGGAGGGGTGGAGACAGCTAGAGCTGGATAGAGGGTGGAGATAGCCAAAAGATGTCATAGACAAAAGGACAAAGAGGTGTTGAAGGTGGTGATATTATCTAAGGAATGTGCTAATTAAGGGTAGAAAGCAGGACAAGCAAGGTACAGATAGCCCTAGTGGGGGTGGGGGTGGGGTGAAGGGAACGGATCGAGATAGGCTAAAAGGTAGAGATAAAACATTGGATGGAAATACATTTAAAAATAATGGAAATAGGTGGGAAAAGAAAAATCTATATAAATTATTGGGAAAAAAAGGGGGGATGGAGGAGAGAGTTCATGATCTAAAATTGCTGAACTCAATATTCAGTCCAGAAGGCTGTAAAGTGCCTAGTCGGAAGATGAGGTGCTGTTCCTCCAGTTTGTGTTGAGCTTCACTGGAACAATGCAGCAGGCCAAGGACGGACATGTGGGCATGAGAGCAGGGTAGAGTGTTGAAATGACAAGCGACAGGGAGGTCTGGGTCATGCTTGCGGACAGACCGAAGGTGTTCTGCAAAGCGGTCACCCAGTCTGCGTTTGGTCTCTCCAATGTAGAGGAAACCGCATTGGGAGCAACGAATGCAGTAGACTAAATTGAGGGAAGTGCAAGTGAAATGCTGCTTCACTTGAAAGGAATGTTTGGGCCCTTGGACGGTGAGGAGAGGGGAAGTAAAGGGGCAGGTGATGCACCTTCTGTGGTTGCATGGGAAGGTGCCTTGGGAGGGGGTTGAGGTGTAGGGGGTGATGGAGGAGTGGACCAGGGTGTCCCGGAGGGAACAATCCCTGCGGAATGCCACCGGGGGGGTGAAGGGAAGATGTGTTTGGTGGTGGCATCATGCTGGAGTTGGCGGAAATGGCTGAGGATGATCCTTTGAATGCGGAGGCTGGTGGGGTGATAAGTGAGGTCAAGGGGGACCCTATCATGGTTCCGAGAGGGAGAGGAAGGTGTGAGGGTGGATGCGTGGGAGATGGGCCGGACATGGTTGAGGGCCCTGTCAACCACCGTGGGTGGAAAACCTCGGTTAAGGAAGAAGGAAGACATGTCAGAGGAACTGTTTTGGAAAGTGGCATCATCAGAACACTGATGATGCCACCTATTTCTATTATTTTCACCAGGTTGACACCTCATTTTTAGGTACGCCTGGTGCTGCTCCTGGCATTCTTCATTGAACCAGGGTTGATCCCCTGGCTTGATGGTAATGGTAGAGTGGGGGATATGCCGGCCCATGAGGTTACAGATTGTGTTCGAGTACAATTCTGCTGCTGCTGACGGCACACAGTGCCTCATGGATGTGCAGTCTTGAGTTGCTAGATCTGTTCGAAATCTATCCGTCTTTCTGTGTCTTTGCCACCGTCAGTGCTTCCTCCAAGTGATGCTCAACATGGAGGAGCACTCATTGGCTGAGAGAGGGCGGTACGTGCTAATCAGCAGGTGCTTTCCTTGCCCATGTTTGACCTGATGCTTTGGAACTTTCAGATGCACCTCCACATATTAAATTCAGGCACATGGTGAATCCGTTGCAGGCTTCTCTGGAAGCTAGATGTTCAGCTGCAGGCTCCTGCTCCTTAGTCATTCCTCAGCGTGTGAGCTGTGACTCAGTTGGTAGCACTCACTTCTGAATAACAAGGTTCTGGGTTCAAGTCCCACTTCAAGTTTTGAGGACCAAAAATCAGGCCTGCCACTCCAGTGCAGTACTGAGTGAGTGCTGCACTGTTGGAGGTGCTGAGCTGAATTTTACCAGTTCTTTGGGGATGGGTTCAGAGGTTGGAAGGCTGACAAAATAGCATGGGATAGTGTCAGGTGACATGTTCATCATCTTGCTCTGGCAAGCCATTTTGCCAGTGGCAGGTAAGGTGGTAGACAACCCAACTGCTGGAACTTAATTGAGCTACTTAAATGACCAATTAAAGGCCTCTTCCGCTTGTGTGGGAATTTTGCTTACATTGGGAGGGCCCACTGCCGTGGAGAGACCACGAGATAAACCCTGGCAGCGTTCCTTCCTGCTTTAGGGAGGGGGTGGGGGGGGGGGTGTGGGGTGGGCCATGGAGGGGCCTGCGGTGACAATGGCTGCCCTTGTGATGACATCATCCGCCCTCAGCGTCCTGCGCCAACCTCCACCCCCCCACACCCCCATCCTCACCGGGGCCTGCCTGGCTGGCTCCGGCTCCCCCAAATCCCACTTACCTGACTTTGAGGACACATGGCCCTCCAATTGGGCTTTTGAGGAAGGCCCAGTCCCTTATACGGGTGGTAGACCAGGCAGTAGCCACTTAATTGGCTGTCGCTGGCATAATTTGGCCCCAGGTCACACCACCCACCGAAATGGGATCACCCTCTGCTTTCAGCACCAGTGATTGGACTTCTGCTTCCTCTTCAGCACATTGTTTTTTGAATGAGACATTAAACTGAGGCCCCACCTGCCTGCTCAGGTGACTATAAATGATTCCATGGCACTATTTTGAAGATGTGCAGATATATATCTCTGGTGTCCTGGACAATATTTATCCCTTAATCAACATCAGAAATAAAGATTATCTGGTTATTATCACATTGCTATTTGTGGGAGCTTGCTGTGTGGTAACTGGTTGCCGCATTTCCTACATTACATCAGTGGCTACGCTTCAAAAAGTACTCCATTGGCTCTAAATCACTTTGAGTCATGAAAAGTGTTATATAAATGCAAGTTTTTCCTATTTTTCCTTCTCAGATGTCAGGCACCGGAGCCTCATCTTGAGAGCAAGTTAATGGTTTGCTCTGTTGTTGCCCTGGTGATGAAATGGCTCCTGTTATATCTCTCCTGTGGCTCATAGTTAGCATTCCTTACTGGGGTCAGCAGCCAAGTCTTCAGTGTGTAGCTCGTTTCCTACAAGTCAACCTTTTGTGGAGAGACCACCTGCAGCAGATGTAATTAGTAAAGAATGAAAAGATGTGTACGAGATAGTTTTTTTAGACCAGCATGTCGAGGAACCAACTAGGGAACAGGCTATGCTAGATTTGGTATTGTGCAATGAGAAGGGATTAATTAATAATCTTGTGCGGGGTCCTTTGGGGAACAGTAATCATAACATGATAGAATCCTTCATTAAGATGGAAAGTGAAGTAATCCGATCTGAAACTAGGATCCTAAATCTAAACAAAGGAATCTGGAGGTATGAGCACTGAGCTGACTAAAATAGATTGGGAAACTTCATTAAAAGGCATGATGGTGGATAGGAAATGGCTAATATTTAAGGAACAAAGATACGCATTGCAATAGTTATATATTCCTTTCTGGCAGAGAAACACAACAGGAAAAGCAGCCCAACCATGGCTAACACAAGAAATTAAGGATAGTATTAGATCCAAAGAAGAGTCAAATAAAGATGCTAGAAAAAGTAGCAAGCCTGAGGATTGGGAGCAGTTTAGAATTCAGCAAAGGAGGACCAAGAGATTGATTATGAGAGGAAAAATAGAGTATGAGAGTAAACTTGCAAGGAATATAAAAGCAGGCTGTGAAAGCTTCTATAAATGTGCAAAAAGAGAATGGTTTATGAAGACAAATGTAGGTCCCTTACAGTCCAAAACAGGAGAATTTATAATAGAAAACAAGGAAATGGCAGAGCAATTAAACAACTACTTTAGTTCTGTCTTCACAGAGGAAGACAAATAATTTCCCAGGGATGCTAGGGAACCAAGAGCCTAGTGAGAAAGAGGAATTGAAGGAAATTAGTACCACTACAAAAATAGTGCTGGAGAAATTAATGAGACTGAAAGCCAATAAAACCCCAGGGCCTGATAATCTACATCTCAGGGTACTAAAGGAGGTGGCTATTGAAATAGTGGATGCATTGGTTATCATCTTCCAAAATTCTGTAGATTCTGGGACAATCCTGGCAAATTGGAGGGTGGCAAATTGGAGAGTGGCAAATTGGAGGGTGGCAAATGTAACTCCACTATTTAAACAAGGAGGGAAGGTAAAAACAGGGGATTACAGATCGGTGAGCCTAACATCAGTAGTGGGGGAAATGCTGGGCCAGAATTTTTCGCTCGGCGTGCAGGCGTGCGCCTGACACGCTCGAGCGTAAAATGACATGCGGGAGTTGGCAGTGCATCCACCGACAATTAAAAAGTCTATTAAGGCCCTTAATCAATTAATTAAGTACAAATTTTCGCTGCCCGTCCAACTGTTCGGTTGGCGGGCAGGTGAAAAGGCCAAGTGGCCTTTGCATTTTTGGTGAAATCTCATCACGGGCAGGATGAGGTTTCGACCAGTGATTAAAAAAAAATAACTTTTTGCATCCCTGTTTAACATGTCCCTGCTCATGTGACAGAGTCACATGAGGGGACATGTTTTCATTATTTTTCATTTCTTAATTTTGAGTGCTGAAAATCTTCAGTTCCCTGAGGCACCTCTGTACTTTTACTCTGAGCTTTTACTGCACACACCCGCACGCTTGCACGAACTTTAGCGCACACGCTCCTCCCGCTTCCACCCCGGAAACGCTGCAGCGCGTGTTTCATGCTGGCTGGTCATTAATTGGCCAGCCAGCGTGAAATCGCGGTTGGGGCCCGATCGCAGGCAGCTGTCAGCTTCCCGACCACTCCCGGGCGCACCTGCCATGCCCGCTCAACAAGGGCAAAATTCTGCCTTTCGAGTTTCTTATAAAGGATGTGATAACAGGACACTTAAAAAATATCAATGGGATTAGACAAAGTCAACATGGATACATGAAAGGGAAATCATGTTTGATAAACCTACTGGAGTTTTGGAGGACATAACTAGAAGAATAGATAAGGGAGAATCAGTGGATGTGGTGTATTTGGATTTTCAGAAAGCTTTTGATAAAGTCCCACATAAGAGGTTAGTGTGCAAAATTAAAGCACATGGAATTTGGGGCAACATTTTGGCATGGATTGAGAATTGGTTAGCGCACAGGAAACAAAGAGTAGGACTAAATGGTTTTTTTTTCAGAGTGGCAGGCGGTGACTAGTTGGACACTGCAGGGATCAGTGCTTGGGCCCCAGCTATTCACAATGTATATCAATGGATGAGGGAACCAAGTTTTCTGATGACACAAAACTTGGTGGGAATGTGAGTGGTGAGGAGGATGTTAAGAAGCTTCGAGGTGATTTAGACAAGTTGAGTGAGTGGGAAAATATATGGCAGTATAACATGGATAAGTGTTAAGTTATCCACTTTGGTAGGAAAAACAGAATGGCAGAGTATCATTTAAATGGTGATAGATTGGGAAATGTTGATGTACAAAGGGACCTAACTTATGCGCAAGGACTCCCAAATCCCTCTGTGCTGCAGCTTTCTGTAGTCTTTCTCCATTTACGTAGTATTCAGCTCTTGTATTTTTCCTACCAAAATGCATAACCTCACATTTTCCCACATTATATTCCATCTGCCAAGTTTTTGCCCACTCACTTAACCTGTCTATATCCCTCTGCAGACTCCTTGTGGCATCCTCACCACTTGCCTTCCCACCTATTTTTGTGTCATCTGCAAACTTGGCGATGGTACATTCACTTACCTCATCTAAGTCATTAATATATATTGTAAATAATTGAGGCCCCAGCACTGATCCCTGTGGCACTCCACAAGTTACAGGTTGCCATCCTGAAAATGCCCCCATTATCCCAACCCTCTGTGTTCTGTTCGTTAGCCAATCCTCTATCCATGCTAATATACTACCCCCAACACCATGGGCTCTTATTAAGTAGCCTTATGTGCAGTATCTTATCGAACACTTTTTGGAAATCCTAGTATATTATGTCTACTGGTTCCCCTTTATCTATCTTGCATGTTACCTCCTCAAAGAATTTTAATAAATTTGTTCGGCATGATTTCCCCTTCATGAAGCTATGCTGACTTCGCTTGATTAGATGATGTATTTCCAAATGCTCTGCTATTACATCCTTTATAATATTCTCCAACATTTTCCCAATGACAAATGTTAAGCTAACTGGCCTATAGTTATGTTTATTTGTCTCCCTCCCTTTTTGAATAAGGGTGTTACATTGGCTGTCCTCCAATCCTCTGGGACTTTTCCAGAATCTAAGGATTCTTGGAAGATTACTACCAGTGCTTCCACTATCTCTGCAGCTGCTTACTTTAATATCCTAGGATGCAACCTATCAGGTCCAGGGGACTTATTGGCCTTTAGCCCCATTAGTTCCCCTAGTACTTTTTCTCTAGTGATAGTTATTGTATTTATTGCCTGCCCCACTTTTGCCCCTTGATTATTTAGTATTTTTTGGAATGCTAATAGTATCTTCTACTGTGAAGATTGAAGCAAAGTATTTATTCAACTCCTCTGCCATTTCCTGGTTCCCCATTATTATTTCCCCAGCTTCATTCCCTAATGGGCCTATGTTCACTTTGGCCTCTCTCTTCCTTTTTAGATATTTAAAGAAGCTGTTACTGTCCATTTTTATATTACTTGCTAGCTTACTCTCAAAGTTTATTTTCTCTCTCTTTATTTTTTTTTGATCATCTTTTGTTGGTTTTTAAAACTTTCCCAATCCTCTGGCTTACCACTAATCTTTGCCACATTGTATGTTATTTCTTTCAACTTGATACTGTCCTTAACTTCCTTGGTTAACCATGGTTGGTTTATCACCTTCCTTGAATCCTTCTTCCTCACCAGGATGGATCTTTGTTGAGAACCATGAACTATTTTCTTAAATATCTGCCATTGTTCATTAATCGTCTTTTCTGCTAAACTGCTTTCCCAGTCCTTTCCAACCAACTCTGCCCTCATTCCATTGTAATTACCCTTATTTATATTTTGCACAGTTGTTTGTCACTCTCAAACTGAATGCTAAATTCTAATAATTAGACGTTAAGTGAGTGGAAGTGCTTCCGATTCAGGAAGATGAATGTTAATCTAAGGGCGCCTTGATTGTCACATGAATACCATCATTCACCCCCTGGACCTGTGGAAATCCAGCCAATGCAGCCTTTGATAGCAGCCAACAGCCTTAGGGTTTGAGTGGCCTCATCTGTGGAAAAATTGATATAATTACTTTGGCAAACAAGGTGACCTGAGTGATCCATTGTGGGCAGCTGTCTGCTGTGAGGTCCCTGTAAGGAGCTACAGGTGAAGAAACTCAGGGCTTTGGTAATCGTGATAGCCACTGGCAATGTATGGCCATCTAGTCCTCTTGGATGAAAATCTGCTTCCAGAAGCATGAATTTCCTGAGGAACTGTTGCTTTGACATGTTCAGGAAGCTCATCCTCAACCTATATACCCTCTGCTGGGGGGAGGGGGGTGGGGGCGGTATTGTCTCCTTCCAGTTGGAGCTCCCTGTCCATTACCCTCTCTCCGAAGGAGTGGCACTTGAAATAAGTGCAAAAAGTTGCAACTTTTAAAAAAATATTAATTCACCCGATGTGGGCTTTGCTGGCTGGGCATTTATTACCCATCCCTTGTTGCCCTTGAAAAGGTGGTGGTGAGCTGCCTTCTTGAACCACTGCAGTCCATGTGGTGTAGGTGCAACCACAGTGCTGTTAGGGAGTTCCTGGATTTTGACCCAGCGACGGTGAAGGAATGGCGCCATATTTCCAAGTCAGGATGGTGAGTGACTTGGAGGGCAACTTCTAGGTGGTGGTGTTCCCATCTATCTGTTTCCCTTGTTCTTCTAGATAGTAGTGATCATGGGTTTGGAAGATGCTGTTCAAGGAGCCTTAGTGAATTCCTGCATTGCATCTTGTAGATGGTACACACTGCTACTACTCTGCGTCGGTGGTGGAGGGAGTAAATATTTGTGGATGTGGTGCCAATCAAGTGGGCTTCTTGTCCTGGACGGTGTCAAGCTTCTTGAGTGTTGTGGGAGCTGCACTCATCTAGGCAAGTGGGGAGTATTCTATCACAGTCCTGACTTGTGCCTTGTAGATGGTGGACAGGCTTTGGGGAGTCAGGAGGCAAGTTACTCATCGCAGAATTCCTAGCCTCTGACCTGTTGTAGCCACAGTATTTATATGGCTAGCCCAGTTCAGTTTCTGGTCATTGGTAACCCCCAGGATGTTGATAGTGGGGGATTTAGTGTTGGTAATGCCATTGAATGTCAAGGGGAGATGTTTGGATTCTCTCTTGTTGGAGATGGTCATTGCCTGGCACTTGTGTGGCGTGAATGTTACTTGCCATTTGTCAGCCCACGTCTGGATATTGTCCAGGTCTTGCTTCATTTGGACACTGTGGATGGCAACGCAAAAATGTCCTATAAATCTCCTTGCCCTACAAATTCTAACGGGAATAAACAGTAATAAAAAAAATTATCCACAGTTAAGATAATGGGACTGAATTTCGTGTCTACCACAAACATCTTCAGTGAGCTTGTAAGCTCATTTTCTGAGATCAAAGACATTCATATATTTTGGGTGTGCGCTATGGCTATTAAGAGCACTATTGGAGTAACTACCTCAGGGAGGGAACAAAAGGAAATTGCTGCTCCATTACTTGTCTGCTGATACTTGATTTTGGACTTTCACTCCTTAACCAATTGTCCTTCAGCCTTGGCAAAATATTTGAACCAGCCCAGTAGTCACAAGCCAAAATTCTTCATGCTTCCCTAATACAACAGGTGCATTTGACCGTGAAAATAAAGTTACCAGGAGGAACAGAAATCTCTGAAAGTTATCATTTTCAAAGCTAGTGGAAGTACATTACGGTTTTTCCATTCTGAACTTTGCCATTGTCTGGGAAAGGAATTATATTACCCATCATTTCTATTGTATTAGCTTTGTGCACATTTCCTATTTCACAGAGCTTCAGCAACAAGCCCTGAATTTCCTGTACCCAGATGCTAGAAATATGATATCTTGCATCGAATCGTGAGAATCTTTAAAAAGGCAGGAAAGGACAATGAGGTTGTATTCACTTGGAAATTTTGATTTCAATGCTCTGCATTCATTGTATTCACAGTAGAAGAATGAATTATTTGCATTTAGAAGTTTCTATTAATTTGATAGGAATTTATGGCCATTTTGAGACAGTAAAGAGAATATTCTTCAACTAGTATTTCCTTATGCCACCAGGAAAAAAAGCTTTAATTAAAGATTTGATGTCAGTACATAGTGACATTTTACAAAAATACAACTGATTTGGCATCAACATAATAAACAACCACATCACTGCATTAAAAATGTAAAATCATTCATCATATTTTCTTTACAGTAACAAATCAATTCTCCAACATACAAGGTAAATTCTGATTGCTTATACTGTAATTCTACAAGTGCAATTACTCTGTCTTCCAGAAAAGATCACCATTTAAGGTGCCCATGCACCTTCCCAGTAAAACAGAAGTACTGCACAAAAGTAATAATGTTGGGTATTGTCAGAAACAATGTAATGTTGCACCAAGAATTATTCAGTGCTACCCAAATATACTACACTGAAATTTTACGCATTAAACAGGGTGTTATTAGCTTAGTCTGACTTGAAAACAGCTCATTAAACAGTACTTTAAACAATCAAATTATTACAATAGGATTTGGAACTTCACTGGATGTTGGGCTTTTACTATGTCTGCATTCAGCAAGAAATTTAATTACTATGATGAGTTAAAATCTACTCATTTACTGTGCATCACTTACTGCAAAAAAAATGTACAAACCTATTTGTATGTATTAATTTGTATGTTAGTGGCAGCTTCATTAATAATATTATGCTCAAGATACTTCAAGAAGTAGTGTCAAGGCAGACATACCGTCAGAAACTTTAACTAATGTGCAAAGTACCTCGTTCTAAATCAGTTTTGGCTTTGGTCTTAACGTCAGAACTCAACCATACTATTTACACAGTATACCATGTTCAACAAGACAAAGGCTCAGGTGTTAGCTTAAATGCCTCCATGTGGGCACATCAATTGAGTTACAGACAATAAGCAATAGAGTAAAAAATTATGAATAAATATTGATCACTGTTATTCTACCTCATGCACAGCAAACTGACAACAGTAGTACTTGAAGTTCACAATGCAATTTTCCTGGAAATTAAAAGTTGTGAATTAAACTACAGAATAGGCCACCTCATAAAAAGTTAAAGTGACATACTGGAGCCGAAATTCAGTTTCAGCAAGAGAGAGTAGAATATGTGGTAGCAAACTGGCTGCCCGTTATACTTCCTGCCTTGCTCACTTTGACTTGAATGGAAAGGAAAATCGGGCAGGGCATATAATGGGCAACTGATCTTCCATTATGTATTTTGGGTTCTTGCTGAAACCAAATTTCATCTTTGTTGACTATAGTTTTGAAGCAGAAGGCTACTTATGCCAATTCATTTCAGAAATTTGGCTGCAAATAATACAGGTTCCAAACTTGCAATTCTTTTTACCAACAATTAAAAGTATATTACCTTGTTTATTCTACATTTGTTATTCAGTATGAGGGAATAACAACACTAATGCAGTCATAACTTCTCAAAAACAGAGGCTTAACTATGTAATGACACATAACAAACAAGAAAAAATGATAAAACCACAACTTGATATCCTAAACTATGATTGTTTACTAAACTATGACATGTCAGAAATTATCATCACCATACTTAACTTTCCATATCAAACTACCAAGAAATGCACATTATTAGACTTTCTATTGACAGGTGCAGAGTGCACACTTTCTCCCCATAATGGCATACTCCATATAAGATCAAAATAAACGTAGGCACAGGTTGGCACCAGCTAAGAACTAGAGATTACTCAAGTGTATCTAGCGGCACTCCTGGAGTTTAACAGAAAAATGTCCAGATACCAGCACAGATGAATGAAAAACATTCTGGTGCTTAAGCAGCAAGGATCAACTTATTGAAAAGTTATCTGGAGACAACTGGGAAGATTCCAGCGCCCCACTGACAGGTCTATCCCTTTGGGTCCCATCAGTCAGCTATGCTAACTGGCCCATCATAAACAGGGCCATGGATACTACTGCCCTGTCTGGCTCAGGTATCAGTCTGTTGTATTAGAACAGCTTGGTTCCAATATTCTTTCACTAGGTGTATCATTATTAATAAAGCAAAATTATACTGTATTGTAT
Source organism: Cetorhinus maximus (assembly GCF_964194155.1). NCBI lineage: Eukaryota > Metazoa > Chordata > Chondrichthyes > Lamniformes > Cetorhinidae > Cetorhinus > Cetorhinus maximus. Next base: position 97,213,739 of record NC_135887.1, read on the forward strand.
ATCCAAAGTTAGCTTCAGCAGCTTTACCGATTTTCACATTTTACTACATTTAGCAATTAACCTGTCTTATAATATAGATTTCTAGGCAAGTACTTCAGAGTTTAAATCAACTTTTCTCTCTTACTTGACCTAAAAGTTGTTTTGCCAAATAACAAAAAATGAACATGTAAAAAGCATTAAAAAAAGACAGGAAAAGTCACATTTTCCAGCTGGAGGAAGATTTTGATGTACATTACCTAATTGTTCACTAAACATCTACTTTAATAAATGAAACTATTCCAGAGAATTAATTAGCAATTTTGTCCTGGATTAATGTTACGTTACTGCACTTTTCGAAGTTCTATACAAAGCAAATTCTGAAAGAGTAAACAGGTCACCATTTGTGCAGAACATAAATTTATATTATTTATCTTTAATTCTACAGATCCATTTTCTAAACTTCTACCACGTGAAACAAATCCACACACAGTCCGTATCTCTGCTGAACACTGCTGTGGTTCTCCATAGTTGGCTCTGACACTGTTAATTTTGCTCATGACTTCGTCTTTACTTCACATCACTGACTCCTCCCACGTTTTCCAATGATCAAACATCTAGCTGCTTCTTCTGTTCAAAGTACGTTTCAAATCTGGCTAAAGCATAATCCTGTGAAAGAAACCATTTACAATTAACAATTAAAAATTTCAGAATGGAAATTCATGTTTTACTTATATTTTGTCTCCTATTATTGAGAAAATGTTTTATTTCAAGAACAATACTAACATTTTGACCAATAAGTGTGTAAAGGTAAATTAGTGCCACATGTGCCTTCTTTCCAAACTTTTAACCATTATATTTCACTCACCAAATATCCAAATTCAATTGCTGAAATCCGAGCCTGAATAATGGACCACAGACCCCAAAAGAAATGTGATGCAAGTGCATATCTGAAAATTTTAAATACATATATCAATACATATGCACAGTTGAATTAATAGATCACAAAGGACATGCTTTGCTTAACACAGTAATGTAGGAATATACAGGAGTAGAAAAGACCACGACATGCCATTTCACCAATCCCAAAGTTCAAAATATATTATGCTTTATACACTCTCTTATTACCCTCATTTGTACTTTTTTTAAGAAAAAGCTATCGTAGTCAGACAACACTATCCATCTCCACAAGGTTATTTCAAAAGCAGGTGTGCATTTAAATATTTTAAAAGAACAATACACCACAAGTATTCCAGATACAACTTAGTTGTTAATTACTTGATTAAAATAGTTAAATGTATTATAATGAAAATAAAATCACAATTTAAATTGCTGAAAATTATCATTTCTATTCTACAGTTGAGAAGATGGAAGCTTGTAAAATGCAGCAATGGCTATATTGCCTTTGCTGCCTATTGATTTATCTCCTTATCGCCCATTTTCCTTGTGCTTCACTTACAGCGTCGGACAGATTTTATATTTTAAAACCAAATGGAAGCAACAGAATTTGAAGAAATTTTTACTCAGGAGAAAATAGCTATATTTCATATACTCTGAATGACAGAGAAGTTGAGATTACTGTATATTGGGTTCAAATACTCTCCTTAGAGCACTAGAAGCTGTGTTTGAATCCAGCTGGATCTAATGGGATGTAAATCAACTTTGGGCCACAAGAATGATTCACAAAAACCAGTGGCTGGCACAATAAATGTTGGGGCAGGAATCAGAGTCTATGGTGGGACAACACTCAAATCCTCTGTTTGATGGTTTGCAAAATAGAGATAATGCAGATTGCTGACAAGGAAGGGAGTTCTGCTTGCCTCTTAGGGCTTGGTTCTGAAACATACATGGAAGGAAGTGAAAGATAAGGTTGAAAGGGTGTAACTGATTCTAATGGTGCTGACATACTTCAATAAGGTCCATGGTCATTACCAGTTAAACCTGTCCTTGCAAACTTAGGTAGCCACAGTCAAATCTTTAGTGCAGCCTGATCTGCCTAACATTTTCCTAACTCTTGTTCCAAAAAAGTGAGCAAATAGGCATTGGATTTGGAAATCCATTGTACCATTATTGACAAAGAGGAGTGAATTTTAATTCAGGCAGGTGTTCAGCAAGCTGGACAGCAAACCGTCTGGACCGCGACACTGTGAGCCTGGGGATCAGGTACATGATGAGGATGGCAGTTCGGCTGTCCTGTGGAGATCTTGATCAGGAAGTGTGGCACTGGTCCATGGCTGGGCAGGCCTTACCTTTCACTGTGAACCCTGGAACAATACTCCTGTTCCTCTTGGCCTCACAAGGAAAGGGGAAACTTTCCTCGTGAGGTAAAACATATACTGCTAGGTGGTCTAGCAGGAAACCCACTGCCACTTTCTGCTCAGGCTGCTGAGTTAAACACTGATGCAGATGAAAATACCACCCTGCTGGCTATGGGTGGGCATCCCTTTTGTCTGCTCAGACGAGCAGCTTAAAATTTCAAATCAGACAACTTTAGGGTGGGAAGTAACCTGGAAAACTTTACCCTATCAAAAGTAGCTTTAAAATGGTGCTACAAATCTTAAAAAAGGGCACTTCAAATATACTTCTTTAAAACCGATACCCGAGTCTGGGCACCCATTTTCCATCACAGCTAGCTTACTAAATATTCTATCATTAAATAGCCTGAAATCTGGTGTAGCAGCTTTCGCCCCATATTTCTGTTACAGGCACCTTGTGCCCATTCATTTAGCACAATTAATCAGGAAATAATACAGTTGTGTTCAATTTCCCCAAATCTGGTGCTCCCGACCTAGGTCAGCATAAAAATTTCAAGTAATGGGTAGTAAGTTTACTTTAACAGATATGTTATTGCACCCAGTTATTTGTTAAGTGAACTGATTCATTGGAATGTTTTCCCACTTTGAAATTTGGCTTTACCATAAAATTTCATGATAAGCAGGTTGCACTTTTTAACCATACATGTGTATATTGAACTGCACAGAGGATAAATATGGGTTATTTTTAAGCAAAGTAATAATAATTACCTATTTATTTCTTCTAGCATTTGGTCCTCCATTTTTGCCATCTGTTTGCCATCTAAGGCGTCAAATTCATTCTGGCACTCAGCATTGTAAACTCTGATAAAGTGGAGCTGTAATAGAACAATAATAAAATAGATTTTTTTTGGTGAGAAACCAGTCTGGTACAGATTATTATATGGTCTGGAACAAAGATATCCAAATTAAACAAAGCAACTGCAATATTTGCATTTTTCTATTTGCCGGTTTGACCCCATTGATTGACATAGTCTATATCAGAACACCTGTTAGTAATTGCAACTTGAGATATGTGCAAATTAGGCAGAATAGAAAAGATTAATTCTGAACACTATTTTACATTAAACGACTACTGTAATACCGAGAGATCATGGGTACAAACTGGCAAAAAGCAAGTTCAGGATTGATGTTAGGAGGCATTTTTTCAGACTGCATAATTATTACCCAGAATGATTTTCCAAGTGGAAAGATAGAGGTAAAAACGCGAGTTGAATACTTAAACAAGAATTGGATGTTTTGACATATGGAATTGTAGGTTATAAATGGAGATGAGGGAGATGGGCCAATTGTCTTCCTCATCTATACTCACCTTCTGAACTTTGTGGAATAAAACATGCAATCTGCATTGCTTTATATTAACCATAGGTATTTCAACAGAATTTCTGGATCCTATAAGTAAAAGCTTTTCTTAAATTGCAATTTTGAAGAAGTCTAACATCATTAAAATAGTGTAATACAATGAGAGGTATTTTCCATCAATAAAGTGCCACTCAAACTAATTGGGAAGAGCTAACCTTGCAAGAACTTCCAAAATCAAAACTCACTTAATTGGAAAGGCAGGCTCCCACCTACAGACTCAATCTAGGCTGATTGCTATTTAATTCCCTACTTACGTGGCTGAAAATTGAGAGGACAAAACATAATGTGCCTCATCAGTCCTTAAATAGAGGTGTCAGCTGTGGCTCAGTTCATAGCACCCTCACCTTTGAATCAGAGGGTTGTGGGTTCATGTCCCACTCCTGGAAAACCAAGAACTGTGATTGTTCTCGAAAGAGTTGCAATCTGTGACTGTTGATAACTCGAAAGAGTATCAGTCCTTAAAGGACTGTGTACCTCAATTCTTCTGCAGTCTTTCCAAAGGGTGTATGGAGCAAAAGAATTGACTAGCTAAAAAAAAAAAGCAGTGGTGGGTAGAATGAATGTAGAGGCAGGAAACTGAGTCTGTGAGCAAATTACATCATGGTGCTGCATGGAAATCCTTGATTATATTAAACCCTTGCTTACAATGTGGAGGTGCTACTAATGTTGGTGCACAAAGGGTAGTAATACTGCTCAGCATCCTCCTCAGAGGACAATTGTGCATCATGCTTTACAGCAGGTGGCATCCAGAATACGACACCATCCTGCCTAAGTACATGCCCTTCTTGTCTCCAAGCTCGTCACCAACAAGAGCATAAGATTCCACCCTATGGGTTGATTTTTCCCAGGCAAGGGGAGGCAAGGTTGGGTGCACATGGGGAGTTAAATCCCCTAAAAGTGGCACTGGGTCAGGATCCCAAAATCATCCCACCCATTTACTGGTTTCACTTGGGTAGGTTTGAAGGTGAGTGGGGAACTCTCGTGCAACTGTCAGGTAAGGTATTTAAATATTATAATCGACTGAACGACTGTTTTAACTTAGTGTTCTGGCTTCAATAGCCAGGCACCTGTTTCCCAACCTGTTAGCAACTCGCCAGGGTGGATCAGGTGAGTGCACAATGGGGAGAACTTCTTCAGTGAAACTGACAAGCTGGGAAGGCTTTAAAATCAATGAAACTGCGAGCTCCTGCCATGGCCAGGTGACAGGCTGCTTTTCAATGCTCTTCTTCCCTGAGAGAGTGCCATCACTGGGTTGGAAGGTGACTGCCAACTTCTTAGAAGGCATTTCACCTGTCTTGCACTTCACTTAACTCCAGCTGTACTTCCTTGTTGTCAGCCTTCACCATGGCATGGGAGCAGGTTATGCAGCTGCACCTTGGACCTCTGATGAGGAACAAGAACAGAAGCAAAACCGCTGCCAACAGCAACAGTAGCAGCATCAACTGCTTTTTCCTCAGCCACATGCTCATACACAAGGCAGAGGTCCAGGTAGGAGGAGGCAAGATCCCTAACACAGGGTCTACAGGCAGAGGATCAACTCTTTGCATGTATGAGTACCAGTGCCTGAGGAGGCTCAGGTTTTCAAAACAGGTCACTGACATCTGCAGCCTCCTGGAGCAAGATCTCCTCTTTCCAGTGGGTCTGGTGGACACACACTGTTGGCAGCCTCCAAGATGCCTGTCACTGGAGGGCTAACATCCCATCTCCTCCTGGGTCTCTGTCTCTCCCTTAGGTTGTGTGCTCTGCTCCCCTGCAGGTGAGAAAAAATAGGAAGTGTAATAGCTTGTGTTGATAGCAGAGAAGGTCAACATTTGTGGGGGGTCACTGTGAGGCATTGGACAAGAAGGCAATAGGATGAGGGCAAGTGAGAGTGTTGGTTGCTTAGATGTGGGTATGAAGTGCTTGGAGAGAGAAGAATGAGTGAAGCTGCAAGATGTGTTGTCCCGAGCAGTGCCGTGCAGGAGAATGCCGAGCGGGTCAGAGTATGGGGTTTGACATCTGAAGGAGTTATGCCACTTGTCATGTCCTCGCAAAATTCTGGATTCTCTTGGTGCACTCTCTTCAGATTGGAGGGAGCACACTTTTGTTGCTGACTTCTGCAGCCACTTCTATCTACGCTATTTAGAAGAGCTCATCTCACTGCAGCCCCTCAGGTCTCACAGCAGGACCTCCAGGTAAGAGAGAGAGAGAGAGAGAGAAAGAGAGACCCAGGAAGCAATCTTCCCAAGTCTCCTCTCTATTCCTGTGGTTGCTGAAGCCTCAAGAATCCAAGTGCTGGTGAGCACTTTTAACCCATACCAGGGGGTTCCTATAATTAGAAATTAATTCTTTGACTGAGTCAACATGTCAACCTTCCTGCCCTTCCTGACTGGTCAACCCAGACTGGGGTTGCTAATGCATGGTTCTGTTAAAGAGCCTCTGCCAAGGCTGCTCATTCACCCTTTGTGTTTCTGGCCCACTACTGCTCCCACCATTTGGCCAGGGACTAACTTGGGAAAATGTCACCCGATGTCACTGTAAAACCACCTTACTGACACACACAGCTCTCTCAGCACCAAGCAACATCACAGCTCCACACATTCCAGGATCTCTATAGTGGAGTTGAGGAGGTAGTATAGGGTGAATCACAGGAATCAAGCAAGGAACAAGTGGAGCTGGTAGAGAATCATACAGTATAGGAGGCCATTTGGCCCACTGTGTCTGTGTTGAAGAATTGCATGAATCTGGTGCTCAGATATCCACATGGCTGAATTCAATGAGACCATGTATTTTGAAAAAAGAGTGCAGTGACAGGTCGTGCTTCTGTTGCTCTTTAGTAGGGAAAGACATCTCATTTTTCATTCTAATGCTGAAATCATGGCGCATGCCCAACCCAAACAAATGTGAAGTAGTGTGAGATGACGTCAGGCGAGTGCCCCAACATCATCACACGCTGGCACGATACTTCGCTCGGCAGGCACGCACAGCAGTCGGAAGTGCACCCACCAACAATTTAGTGGGCAGTTAAACCCATTAATGATGCAATCAACAGCAATTTTACATGGCCTGTCCACATTTACAGTTGGCAGATGGGCCATTCTCCCAGGCGGCATTCACATTTTTGCTCAAACCTTGACACAGGGCGTGGGGAAATAAAATAAAAGATATCTGGGTACTGTTTTTTTTTTATGAGGTATGTTTTCAGGTGCTTGATTGTACTACATGGACTTATTTTGCAGCATTTTTGTTGTGTCCTTTATTCTGTGGAGGTCTGCAGCTCCTAGGGGCAGCTGTCTGCCTTCAGGGAGCTCTCTTGAAGCGCTCACCTGCACCCTCAGTTATGTCGGCGCCCACCCTCTTCCTGCCTCCACCCCGTCAGCGCTGAGCATTTCAGCACGCGTTTCATGCTGATTGGCCGTTAATTGGCCAGCCAGCGTGAAATCACAGTTGGGGGGAGGGGGGGGGTCGATCGCAGCCGGTGGCCCATTTCCCCTCTGCTCCCGGGCCTGCCAATCGCGCAGGCCCGACGACCAACATATTCAGACCCATCTGTCTGGTTTGCTTTTGTAGGAGAATGTTGCCATTAACCTTCAGATGAAAACCTGTATTGGGGGTGAACCACCACCACTTCAACTGACGTGGAGCAATTCCTCTGAATAAATGCTGTGGAGAGAATTGTGGAAGTGGGTGAAGGAGTGCTTGGTGGCTTTAAAAACATTGAAGTACTCACTTTGGCTTGGAAGTCTCCAGCATTTGTTTAATACAACTGCTCAATGAACAAGAAATTGTTCTGCAAAGGGCCATGTACAATTCACGGGGGACCAATTTGCATTATTTAAAATGGTATTGTAGCAGTAATAAGACCAGTTCTCATACAAGGCCTCAAAATATTTAAGAAGCCTGTCCTCCTTTGAAATTGGGAATTCAGTGTTAAGTGTGCTGGAACTCATCTTCCCAATTCCATAAATACTTCCTACATGGAAACCCATGCTTCACCTCAATCTCAGACGTACTATGCCAGGCCATTGTTCCAGAGCTGTTGTATGTATCTTCTCATAAATCAGCTGACCGTGATAATATTTAAATATTGTTCCCAGCACTTTGTTCATAGCAGGCAGGGATATCACTGAGGTTATGAGGGAGCATCTCTTGCATTAGCAGCCTTCAGAAATCTGCTGGTCCCTTGACCACCATCTTTTGGTGTTGAAGATGGTGATGATGTCTCCATGTCAACCTTTTTAGGCCAATCTGCTTATGGACAGTTAGGGCCACTTCAATATAACCCCAACACCTTGCAGTGCCTATTTTCACTGATTGGCTGGTATCTTCCTCAAGCATGCTAGATACATTTCGGAGAGCAGGGTCTATTTGATGAGACTTGCATTGTACAGTGATCAGTGCACAACATCAATAGGCTCCAGATGGGTCCCAGAAAATGCAATATAATTAATTATCTTAAAACTGCATTTGAAGAGATCTTACTTTTATTTATTAAACTGTTAAATGTGACAATCTAGAAATAAAACACAAGGGTTGAGGGATTGAGATTGTCATACCATCAGTAATCCACAAAAATGAATGATTTACTATCAGCATCATGATTGAAAACTTTAGGCTAAGATGTAGAATCATTGCAGATTGTGCTTTGGAATTCAATGGTTTGCGCACTTCTAACTGGATTAAAAAAGGACTCAAAATTCTAGGTCTCAAAGAACATACCTGCTGCATTTTGGTGGGGTAATTCTTGATATCAACCTTGAAAAATGGATACTCATCACAATTGTAGTCATATATCCATTCACAGAAGTGATTTCCAAAATCAAACCCTCTAGAATAGAAAAGAAAACTTTTGGTAACTGGGGTGCAATTTATTTATTCCACAACTCAGTTATTACTGCATGCAACAAAGAACCAAGAATTGTCACAGCCAAATATGGTGATAATGTAATAATGTTAGGTTATCTCTTCTGTGAGCAGTTTCCTGTTTTTATAAATTAGTCTATTAGCAACTTCTTATACTTACTTTATACATAGCTCACTCTTCTGTGAAATACTTTATGATTCTGATTTGGAAAGAAGTGATGAGAAGTGTTCCACAAGGTGTGTGTTCATACTTACAAAATAGAATCACAGAATGGTTACAGCACAAGGGGAGGCCATGCACTGTGTCCAGTCCACAGTGGCTCTCTGCAAGAATTATTCAGCTAGTTCCACTACCCTGCCCTTTCCCCTTAACCCTGAATTTTTTTTTATCCTCAGGTGCTTATCCAATTCCCTTTTGAAAGCCACAGTTATATCTCTCCAATATATGCTTCATGAATTGAAGGGCACAATTATCAAGACATCAAATTGGTTGGAGGCAGAGTATAGCAAACAGTGAAACACTGTAGGAGGATATAGATATTCTAGCAGATGGCCAAATAGATGAAGTTCAAGATAAAAATATATGAAGTTAATCATTTTGCATGTATTAATAGGCAAAGAAAGTGTGCATAAAATGGCAAGATCTTAAATAGCGTAGAAGGGCCACGGTGGGTAGGTATACAGGTTACTAAAAGGTGGCAATGCAAGTAAATAAGGACACAAAGAAAAATTGAACATTTAATTTTGTAAGAAGAAGCATAGAACGCATAGACACAGTGGTGGTGTTGAATTTGTGTAAGGCCTTAGACTGAATTTAATGGTATGCAGTTTTGGGCACATCATGCTCAAAAGGGTATAAAAGCAGTGGAAGAGATGCAGCACAGATTTGCTAGCATAGTACCAGGAAAGAAAGTTACAGTTATAGTGAAAGATTCAATACAGTTTAGGTTTGTTTTTACTTAAGTTGGTCAAATATGGTCTCGATGTTAAAAGTTTCATTCTGGTTTTCAAATCCCTGCATTATCTCAACTCCCCATCTCTGTAATCTCCTCTAGGCTCACAACCTCCAAGATATCTGTGCTCATCTAATTCTGGCATCTTGAACGTCCCCAATTTTAATTGGTCCGCCAATGGTGGCTATGCTTTCAGCTGCCTAGGCCCTAAGCTCTGGGATTTCCCTCCTACATTTTTCCACCTTTCTAACTCACTTTCCCACTTATAGGCACTCCTTAACACCTACCCCTTTGACTAAGCATCTGCCCTAATATCTCCTTATATGGCCCGGTGTCATATTTTATCTTATCATGCTTCTGTGAAGAACCTTGGGATTTCTTATTGCATAAAAGATGCTATAAAAACAAGTTGTTGAGCTGAGTAGGTTAAACAACAACAGCTTCCATTTACATATTGCCTTTAATGTAGAGGCATTTCACAGGAGCGCTATCAAACAAAATTTGACACCGAGTCACATAGAGACAGAGCTGTTTGTTCAATGTGGTGTGTGAAAATGGCTTCTGCCTCAATCATTTGGGCAGAATTTTATGCCCTGTGGGAGGGCGTGCACCTGACCCGATCGGGAGTAAAATAGCACTCGCATGATATTTCGGTCGGCGGGCATGCACAAGAGTCGGCAGTGAGCCCGCCGACAATTAAGAAGCCTATTAAGGCAATTAATCAATTAATTTAATCCTGTTTTTTGCTGCCTGTCCAACCTTATGGTTTGCGGGCAGGCGAATAGGCCAGATGGTCTTTGCATTTTTGAGGAAACCTCATCCGCGGGCAGGATGAGGTTTCCAACATTGATTTTTTTAAAAATCAAAATTTTGAAACATAATTTTTAATATGTCCCTGCTCATGTGACTGAGTCACGTGTAGGGACATGTTTCCCTTATTTTTAAAATCTTTATTTTTCAGTTTAAAACTCTCAAGCTTTTGAGGCAGCTCTGTGCCTTCAGGGAGCTTTGAGTGCGCACTCACCCTGCGCATGTGCAAACTTCAGTGCTCACACTCCTCCCGCCCCCACCCCGGCAGCGCTGAGGCTCTCAGCACGCGTTTCACGCTGGCTGGCTGTTAATTGGCCAGCCAGCGTGAAATTGCGGTTGGAACCCAATCGCGGGTGGCAGTACGTTTCGCAGCCGTTCCCAGGCCCGGCCACCGCACCCGCCCAATGAAGAGAAAACCCTGCTCTTTGTTTTACTAAGGCAGAGCTCAGAGGTCGCATTACTATGGCAAGACACAGTATTCAAAAGGCAACAGTGCACCAATGCATTTCTCCAAACATCGCCATTTTTATAAGCAGAAAAAGCAAATTGCATGCACTACCATTTGCATTAGCAAATTACCCACATCCACGGTCTATGAAGAAAGTCATCATGCATAGACAAAATGTCTTTTCTGGGATATCATGAGTCATGAGCAGCTCTTTAGCTTACTTAGCTTGATGTTCCTTACAAGCATTGTACTGGCTGATCCTTAATCTCATTGCTCATTTTTGACCAGGAGAACACTCCTCTTGCCTTCCTCAGACTGGGCACGATTTCTTGATGGCTTGCATCGATACATTTCTTTTCTAATCTCCTTAGGGATGATGACTCCAGTTCCTTCATGCAAGTCATGTTCAGTTGCAGTTTTTTCTTGCTCAGCTCGCCAGATGAACCAGAAGTTATCTCTAGCAGTCTCACAAGATTCTGCTCAAGGCCTGCGATGGCTTCTTCCATTGTATCTCCACATCTATAGGCTAGCAGACCATCCAGGGTAGTTTCTACTCCTGGAGGATCACTGACTCGCATTCTGTCTTCTTTGATAGTCTTCAGGAGGAGTTGAAATGTCAATACACAAACAATCTGCATCTCCAAAATGGTGTCCAGAACGTAGTCAGAAAACTGCTGCTTTCATCCAACTTCACTTGCCAGTATCCATCCTTCACATCTAAGGTAGTAAAGACCTTTGCCTTGGCAAGTTGCGGCAAAATTTCTCCAATGGTTGGCATGGGGTAGTGAGATCTCTTCAAAGCTTTATTGAGGTCCCTTGGATCAATGCACACTCTCAGCTTTCCAGGTTTTTTCACTGTTACCATGCTGCTAATGCAGTCTGTAGGAGCTGTCACTTTCTTGATTCCTCCTATCTTTTAAATCTTCTCTATCTTGTCTTTCAGACTGGACCTGAGGGCAACTAGAACCCTCCTCAAAAGAAGATGCTGACTTGGTCTCACACTCTCATCTACTTCAAGATGATATTCATCAGGAAGACATCCAGGACCTGTGAAAACATCTTTGTAATTTGTCAGGATCTGTTAGCAGTCAATGGCTTGGTGCCAGGCAAAACACTGCAAATCTCTTCTGGTACATGGAGGGTTACCAGTCCAAGCTTTTAGACTTGTTTCAGCTGAGATGAATGAATTTTGCTTAGAGTCTACCATTTGGAACTGCAGATCTTCTTTCTTCCTGTTGCACTTGGCTCTCAGCTTGGTTGTCCTCTTTGGATGAGCATCGTTCCATAATATAGCCTCAGCTTTACCTTCGATAGCTTCATTTTTAGGTCACCCTCTTGTGCTACGTTACAATTGATGAGAATTTCAAAGATTCACAACTCTCAGTGAAGAAATTCCTCCTCATCCCTGTTCTAAATGGATGACCACTTATTCTGAGACTGTGCTTCGTAGGTCTGGGCTCTCCAGTTAGAAAAACAGCCTCTCAGCAGCTACCCTGGCAACTGGATACTGCGAAGGACATGGGTCCTGACAACATCCCAGCAATAGTACTGAACACTTGTGCTCCAGAACTAGTCGTGCCCTTAGCCAAGCTGTTCCAGTACAGCAACAATACTGGAAGCAACCTGACATTGTGGAAAATTGTCCAGGTATGTCCTGTCCACAAAAAGCAGGACAATTGCAATCTGGCCACTTCCCATACCATCAGCTTCCTCTTGATCATAAGTACAGTGATGGATGGTATCGTTGACAGTGCTATCAAGCGGCACTTACAAAACAATAACCTGCTCACTGATGTTCAGTTTGGGTTCTGCCAGGGCCACTCAGCTCCTGAACTCATTACAGCCTTGTCCAAACATGTACAAAGGAACTGAATTCCAGAGGTGAGGTGAAAGTGACTGCCCTTGACATCAAGGCAGCATTTGACCAACAGTGGCATAAAGGAGCCCTGGCAAAATTGAAATCAATAGGAACAAGGGGGAAAACTCCACTGATTAGTCACACCCAGCACAAAGGTTGCAGTTATTGGAGGCCAATCATCTCAGTCCCAGGACATCACTGTAGGAGTTCCTCAGGGTAGTGCTCTAGGCTCAACCATCTTCAGCTGTTTCATCAATGACCTTCCTTCCATCATAAGGTCAGAAGTGGGGATGATTGCTGATGATTGCACAATGTTCAGTACCATTTGCAACTCCTCCGATTAATGAAGCAGTCTGCATCCATATGCAGCAAGACATGGACAACATTTAGGCTTGGGCTGATAAGTGGCAAGTGACATTGGCGCTACATAAGTGTTAAGCAAAGACCATCTCCAATGAGAGAGAATCTAATCATCTCCTCTTAACATTCAATGGCATTACCATTGGTTGAATCCCCCACTATCAACATCCTGGGGGGGTTACCATTGACCAGAAACTGAAACGGACCAGTCATATGAATACAGTGGCTACAAGAACACATCACAGGCTGGGTATTCTGAGGTAAATAACTCACCTCCCAACTCCCCAAAGCCTGTCCACCATCTACACAGCACAAGTTAGGAGCCTGGATGAGTATGGCTCCAACAACAATCAAGAAACTCGACACCATGCAGGACAAAGCAGCCCACTTGATTGGCATCCCATCCACCAACCTAAACATTCTCTCCCTTCACCATCGATGCACAGTGGCAGCAGTGTGTGTTATATACAAGATGTATTGCAGCAATTCATCAAGACTCCTTCAACAGCACATTCCAAACTTGCGACCTCTACCACCAAGAAGGGCAGCAGAGGAATGGGAACACCACCTACAAGTTCCCCTCCAACCTGCACACCATCCTGACTTGGCGCCAAATCTCCATTCCTTCACTGTTGCTGGATCAAAATCCTGGAACTCAATTCATAACAGCACTGAGGGTGTACCTAGACCATCATGAACTGCAGTGGGTCAAGAAGGCAGCTCACCACCACCTTCTCATGCGCAATTAGTGATGGGCAACAAATGCCGTTCTAGCCAGTGATGCCCTCATTCCATGAAAAAATAAGAAAAAAAAACATATAAAACATTCTAAGGATTTTATAAGTTTCATTAAGATCACTTCTCATTTTTCTAAACTCCAAAGAATGTAGACTCATTCTACTTAATCTCTCCTCCATAAGACAAACTTTCTTTCCAGGAATCAATTTAGTGAGCCTTTGTTGTGACTCCTCTAAGCCAAGTTGGTATATTCATTGGATTCTCCCCATCACCCATTTGCTCCTTCTCTGTTTTTCCAACCTCACTAAAATGCCAGTTTATCTCTTGAGCTTCAGTATGCTGAAACATTACAATCTTTTGTCTTTGCAGATGATGACAGATGTGATGTGCACCTTCAGAATTTTCTGTTTTTATTTCTAGCTTTCAAGCAACCTAAAGAGATTATAAAGACCCGCTGACTCTTATCCCCAAATTTCATAAGGATAAGGCACATCTTTGAGTTAGTCATTTAAAATGGAAGTCGTAATACTGAAGTGAACACTATCTCAGGGTCCACAATGTTCCTTGCAGTGATATTCTCAACCCAATTACCTGAACTGATGAAAGGTCCAGTCAATCATTTAGTACTCTATCCAAAATGCCATAAACACTCACAAATTTCAAGGGTTAAGGATTTATTAGAATAGCTTGTGCAAATCATTCTAATAGTTAAGATTTCATTAAATGACATTATGTAAAACCAGGGATGGCTGGTTATCATCTGACACTACAGGAAGACTCCAATCACATATCTGAGTACAGCTGCTTTCCATTAACCTCGTCTGCATTTCAAACAGTACTACAGTTACCTGAAATTATAGCTGCTGTATTCAAAGTCAATGAGCATCAGTTTCTGATCATCAGAGTTCTCATTGTTATCCAACAGCAGGAGATTACCTGGGATAAAAAATAAAAGTCAAATGATGTATTAGATTCAGGCTGTACCTGCCCCAACCATCTGCCATTTTACAGACTAGTTATCGTCATGATGCTGAGATCTGGCTTTGAAGTGAGGAATTTACACTTTGGTCTAATTGGGCACTGCAAGTATTTCCAAATTAAAATTATCTTCCAAAAATAGATTAAATATTATGGTAAAGCAAATTAAACAACTTTCATTTTTATGTATAAAATATAAACCATCTTACCTTCCTGACAGTCATTGTGACAGAAAACAATTGGTGAAGGAGTTGCTTGAAGCAAAGACCTGAGCAGAATGAGAGAGTGACATTAAATGATATGGCTTGTGCTTCCAATGCTGGATTCTCAAAAACAACAGATACCACTCCGTCAGAATACTCACTGTTCTGTTTAAAAGGAACTACATTTTACCTTGGGTATTGGAGAGAATGTACTGACATACCTATTTATTTGAGGGCATGATAATAAAATAGGTGCAAATCTTGCTATTTAAAAGTTGTGTTAATTAGAAACATTTGTGCAATTTAAAACATTTAAGCTATCTTCCTATGAATTAGATAAAAATGTATTACTTCTCTGCTAGGTGTAACACCAGCATTCGCAGTAAATAACAATATTGCATATTTATAAATGGAGCTTTAATTAGTAACTAAGAGATCCACAAAACATTTGCGGTCACATTAGTATCTTTATTACAACAGTACTTCTTTAAATACAGTATTTCTAGTTATTCTTTCACCAAAGATGTCAGAATTAAAACATCTCATTTTGAAAAAAGCTACATAAAATTTTGCACGTGTAAAAATAAGCCTAGGAATATAAATACACATTTTGTAAGAGTTAGGCCTTGTGGCCTGTTTATGGTCAAAGAATATGAAAGTCTAATTGGTCTAATTGTTTTGAAACTAAGTTGAAAAGGGAGGTTTACATCTAACAAACTCTGTATTATTCAATGAATAAACACACTATTTGCTTGAAATCTGCCCACTGTAATTTCAGCATCAATCATTAAAGAAAACAGCTTCCTAACTGTCAATCTTGTTCCATGACAAAGTTCTTGTTTCGGATTCAAGTTTTGCAGCAACATTATAACTGCCCCTTCATTGAGTTTAAGTTTGTGCAATGGCATGCCCATTGGAGTTAGACTGTGGAGAAACTCTGGAAAGTATAAACTGTTATCATCATCTTCGTCTATAGAATGCTGATGTCTCTTAAAATTCATCTGACAGCTTTTCCAAAGCATTTTCATTCTAATCTCATGAATCGTTATTTCAGCACAAAGAATAGCTTTTGAGTGATAAGTTGTAATTTTGTCACACTAATTAATTCCATCATCTCATCCACCAATGCTGTCCCCATCCCATGTCATTCCATCTCTCGAATGCAATTCCCATCCCGTCCCTCACAGAAACATTCTCTCCAGCCAGGATAACTTTGTTGTTGGGCTCCCTCCCCTACCTTCTGTAATGTTCTTCTCTCACCAAACTCCCTACCCTGCCACCATCAACTGTTGACAGTTTAACATGCATCATGCGCTTCAGTCCACCGTGTGTCCTTAGTGCCTCCGTGCATGCCAGGCACCGCCCACCAAATAAACCCACCAACAGACATATCCCTTAAACTGACCAATCAAATCAGTCCAGACAGACATAAGCTGAGTAATGTTATTATAGATTTCTTTGACCTGAAATGAAAGATTACTGGGACCTTCCCCATTCTTGCCATTTTTAGTATTGGGAAACATTGGGAATTTATTCATGGCTTTCTGTGTTTTATAGCTATTAAGGTATACTTCAATTTCACGAGCATGCACTCCTAGGGGCAGAATTTTACGGCCGCGTTTCGGTGGGGACAGGGCCGTAAAATGCGGCGAGCCATTATAAATCCTATTGACGACAGTGGGAACATAAAATCCCGCTGTCATAAAATTCTGTCCCTACTGTGGGGTCTCAACTGTTGGGGGTGAGGGGGAGGGGATGCAGATGAACAAATAACAGGTATACACATCCCCCCGCCCCCCCCAATAATTGGCTATCGATTTGATAGATGAAAAATTCTGAGGAACTTGTCTGTGATTATTCTCAATGAGCAAGGCTCAATGCCAGCAGCGTGTATTCGTAATATTTGCCCTATTGTGCCAAGCCAGGTGATGCATAATGTTTCACAGTTTGGGTTGGCTTAGGCTAACCCCAGAAGGTAGAGTTACAAGGCTTCGGAAATTAAACTAAGATAGCATAAAACACCTAAGGCTGCAGGTATGTACTGGAGTCTTTTTATTATTGGTTCACGGGGTGTGGGCGTCGCTGGCTAGGCCAGCATTTATTGCCCTTGAGAAGGTGGTGGTGAGCTGCTTTCTTGAACCGCTGCAGACCATGTGATGTAGATACACCCACAGTGCTGTCAAGAAGGGAGTTCCAGGATTTTGACCCAGCGACAGTGAAGGGATGGCGATATGTTTCCAAGCCAGGATGGCAAATGGCTTGGAGGGGAACTTCCATCTGTCTGCTGCCTTTGGTTTTGAAAAGAAAGCAGTCTATTTCTAGAGTGAATACATGATTATATGGGAAGGGAAGCAACAGCTTGGGCATCATTAGTTCAGTCTCCCTAAGAAGCACCCTCTACTGACCCTAACTGGCAAAAAGCTTCAGTCACAGCTTTGGACATTTTAAGTTTTCTTCTTTTTAGTTAACTATATATAATGTTACCTTTGTTGTACTGCAATAGTTATTCACATTGTCTCCTGTAAGATTTCATCATAGGTAAAATTTCCTATGAAATCATTAGTTGGCAGCCTGCTTTACCCCATGTTTCCATTTTGGAGAAGAAAATCAGGTCTGGTGTAAAACCGGCTGCTGATTAGGTATCAGCTGTTTTGCACTTTCGCCAAAAACCAATTTCACCTCCAAGGTGACACAGTAGGAGCTACAGACTATAAGAGAGTAAACTCATGACTAATTAGTTTAAGAATAGTTAGTATGAAAATTAATGTTTTCTTAGAATAGTGGCAGAGTTATGTGCTTTATTATTTTCTGGTATAACAAGCATGGGAAACAGGTGAATCACACTGAAAACTGTATTCTTCTGTGTTCATTTGTGTATTTATGTAAAATAAACAGGTTTATTGGTTTACAATCATGCTTCACTTCACTAAAGCATCTTTCAGTTTGCCTTCCATAAAATTAGGAGAACACATGTAGCAACATAAGCAATATTACCATAGCCACTAGACGCAATAAGGGGGTCTGTTACGATCTCGGGCTCACGCTACTTTTTAAAAACTAAATATTGGTCAGCAAAGGTGCACGGTAGATCACGTGAGACACACAAGAGGCAGGGTTTTCGGGTTGTCGAGCGGGCGCGGTGGGCAGACCCAGGAGTGGCCAAAAAATGGCTCGCTGCCCATGATCGGCCGTGAACCACAATTTCACGCTGGCTGGCCAATTAACAGCCAGCCAGTGTGAAAGGTGCACTGAGAAGCCTGGCACTACCAGGGTGGGGGTAGGAGGAGTGCGAGCACAAAAGTCTGCACATGCGTGGGGGGGGGGGGAGCGCACACTGAAAGCTCCCTGAAGGAAGGGACCTGCATCAGGGGGCTGAAGAATTTTTTTTTTTAAATCAGGAAAAAATGTACACACAGCGGACTCACTCACCTTAACATGTATATTTGAAAAATTCCACCCAAAATTTTTTTCATGAATTATGAAACCTCATCTCACTTGAGGGGTGAGGTCTCCTAAAAAATCCAAAGGCCACTTGGTTGATTCGCCCACCTGCCAACCGCAAGATTGGTCGGGCAGTGACAAATAGTACTTAATTAATACTTTAATGGCCTTAATAGGCCGCTTAATTGTCGGCGGGCGCACTGCTGACTCTCACGCACATCCGCCGACTGAAATATCGCACGACTGCGCGCAGACGTCGGGACGCTCACCTAACGTCATCGTGCGCTATTTCACACTCGGGCGTGCGGTGAGTGACTGCAGACACTAAATTTAAAAGAACATATTGTGTCAGGACTGTTAAATTGTAAGGACTGTGAAATTCATACAGCCTGTTTATAACAGACAAGTTCCACTCAATATGAATTTATCAGAGTTTAATTCGTTAAAACGTAAAGTTTATCACTTTTGATTTTAAAAGCACAAATGTAAATATCATTAACCCAATCTAGCCCTACCTCAGCTTCTCCATTTCCTGTGGCAGGTTGTAACTGAGAAGTTTGTGGAACACTCTAACATGAGACTCTCTTGTAAAGCTGATTCGCATCACTTGCTGTAAGTATCTGTCATTAATGATAAATAAGCACAATGTTGTGATAAAAGTCAACTGTACATAGACATGCAAATGCCTTGTTTTGACAGAAGTACATTTAAGCTTGAAATGCAGGAAACAATGTAATCATTGAGCTTTACAGTATATAATTCTAAAATATAGACCCATAATCCTTAAAATATGCTTCAATTGAGTGAAGCTATGAAGCATTTTGAAGGTTTAAAGATTGCAAAATTTAATTTGCTCGAACAGGAATGCACAAATAGTTTGAATGTTCTCTTGATGTGGGTTGTTTTCTGAGATAAGAATTCCTCAGGCTGCTATTTATAGCACAGTTGTAAATGTGTTTGTGAGGATCTCTGTTCACTGTGCAAAATCTATTAGAAATATTAAGCAGCTGAAATCTTCACAAACATACATAATTACTATTGACTATCCTGAAGAATTCTTAACCCTTTATATTTGTTAAATGTAATTAAAATATCTAGATGATCAAACTGTCAAATCGCAAGTGAGAATATGTCCAAAATCACTGTTTTATACAATAAATCTCAACCAAATGTTGCCACAATTTGTTAAAGGAGGTCAAATCCCTGGTTACAGAATCTCCAGGTTGGGATGGTGGGGGGCAGAAATAATTGTGACACAGTTCCCTCTCCTGATTAGTGTTCACTGATCAAAGCTGAATTTGTGTGAAAGAGGATTCAGATAGGATTAGACTTGGCTTTGATGATCTCTCCAGGCAAATGGCCCAGCAAGAATGATTTTCCTGGTTCTCACATAAATAATATCCACTTACAGAAGCCAATGTCCTACATGAAACCATTAACCACTGTTTCCAAGAGGAGGAGGATTGGGAAGAAACTTGGTGATGAAAAGGGAAGAAGAAAACTCTGGAGGCAAGTACTGTTAAATCTAATGTCTAAGCCATATCTTAAAGACGCTTTTATGACTGCCAAACCTAGGATGCAACTTCTGCACAATTCCACAAATGTCAATGGCAATACAGTTCCAGCCACGTATTACAGATGTAATGGTGTTAAATTGCTCTGCTATTAGTGGTGGATGATAAAATGTAATTTCTAAGCTTATACAATGGAGCAAATATACACAAGGCTGTAGTGGGCAAGTGCCCAAAGTACATAATTCAGCAAAGCAGAAAAACCACGAATAAACCTGATTATGACAACATAAGATATCTATTTTGGGTGTTTAATATCTCTTCCTGCAATTTGAACTTGTACGTTGTTGGTATTTTGACCTAGTTCACAGTACAAATAAGATACCTGACAAATACAAGAAAAGTTGCAGAATTAACTAATCCATGCAGTCAAAATGTACTTTTTGCTTAAGTGCAGATATGGATGGTTATTGTAATTTAGGAACCCTTTTATTGAGATTTCTGTGAAATAAGTAATAGTTTCTTTTGATTTGTTTAATCCTCCCTCCCCTGTCTGGGTGGCATTACCACTGAAATGTCGGGATATTTTAGAGGGTTTCAATTAACATGGAAATCTGTCAGCGTTTTCAACGTTAATTTATTCCTTTCAACCCATAATGATTAGAGCCATTAAACAGTAGGTACAAAAGATTAAGTAATCGCACTTCAATGGTGCGAAGAGCTTAATGAATTGCTGAAAATAGCAGAGCCTTTGTAATATGTGATGGAAATGGTTACTGTTAATTGCCGGTGATAAATAAGTGCAGTGTAAGTAGTGGGAACTGTAATCACATTGAGAGCAACTTTCTACTTTAAATTCACAAGGTAGAATTTGTACAAATTCTATCAACCAAATCCATCCAAATTTTCCTTCAAAAATGCCATTTCTTCACCTGTAAAATACAGGCTGGAATTTTTCAGCCCCTCTTGGAGGCAGGATCTTCCGATCCCGCTGATGTCGACAGACATTTGAATGGCTCGCTGCCTCCGCCGCGGGGGAACCCGCCGCAGCAGAGCTGGAAAAACGCAGCCAAAATCAAGTTAAACAAGTCTATATAAGATAATGCTCAAATATTGTTTATAGGTTGTCCCTAAGTTAAATGTGTCAGTTAAGTACTCACTTCTCCATAGTACAAAACAACCATGTTGGTTCTTTGTTAAACGGCATTGTCATTCTATGGAATGTGGCCATCTTTTTCGCTATTTCTGCTGAAATGCTTGGAATAGCCAATTCTCTGGTCTCCAATTTCCGACTCTAAAGTAAAGTGATACAACATTTATGGGATAAGTCAAATACATACAATATTGCTGGATGCACGCTGTTATTTTACACCAATATGCAAGATTTATATACGATAAATGCCCACCTATACAAATTGCCTGTGTGCAGTCTGAACACATTTCATATATTTTCAAATCCACACTCTTCCTTACATTTAACTGCAAATGTCTTTCATAAAATAATGTTAGTCTTTGCTTCCTTTGTTAATCGTGCTTGCATACCTACTAATGTACCTTGTAGGTAAAATACTGGGAAGTGTAGTCTCAAACCTGGAGAGAAGGGCAAGTATGTTTACTGTTTCTTCATGTTCAGTTAAATACTGATACCTCTAGCATATGTTATACGCTCATTATTATATACTGTATAATGAATGTTACCAGATATTGTCTGCAATCAATTTGTTGATGTGTATTAACATAGGATATACAAATCAGGAGACTACGAATCCTGAATCAATTACATGGCCAAATAACTGAACATAATTTATGTTGGTATTTTGGAACATTTGCAGTACACTGACAAACCTATGAAATTCTAGTTATTTGCACTAAGTAGATCTAATTAAAATGGAGGTTCTTATCCAAGTCCCAAGAAATTTCACTCAGTAGGTATCTAAATATCTTGTTGACTACAAATTATTTTCTAATCTAAAAGTTGCTCTCTGGCTTTTCACTATTTATGTATTTTAGGATATGACTACCTAGTAAAATGCAACTTTTAAAAAAATGTGCTCAATTAAGATTGTTCATTTGGAAGAATTTTTACCGTGAAACATTTAATAATAGCAACACTAACAGCATACAACTAATGGCTTGTTGCCAAAATATTTTTTCCCACGTCTTTCATTTTCCACAAGCAGCAGGAGCCTAGCAAAAGCTCAAAGGCAATGGAACACAATCAATGATTCACACTGCCAGAGATAATCAGACTTACAGCAATGAACTGTTCCAAACGACCCTGAGGAAAGATTCCATATAGCTTCGGACCAAGTGATCGTTCTGCCAAGATAGCAAACATAACGCTTTCCAACACCATGGCATCAGCTCCCTATGTGAAAGACACAAATGAACACCACATAATATAATATTTTGTTACTTAAAAAATTACATCTATTAATGTACATTAGGTATTATTAACGTACAGGCTAGGAATCCTGTGACGAGTAATTCACCTCCTGACTCCCCAAAGCCTGTCCATCATCTACAAGGCACAAGTCAGGAGTGTGAAGGAATCTCTCCACTTGCCTGGATAAGTGCAGCTCCCACAACACTTAAGAAACTTGACACTGTCCAGGACAAAACAGCCCACTTGATTGGCACCACATCCACAAACATTCGCACCCTCCACCAACTTCACACAGTAGTAGCAGTGTGTACCATCTACAAGATGCACTGTGAGAATTCATCAAGGCTCCTTAGACAGCACCTTCCAAACCCACAACCACTATCATCTAAAAGGACAAGGGCAGCAGCTGGATGGGAACGTCACCACCTATAAGTTCCCTTCCAAGTCACTCACCATCCTGACTTGGAAATATATCACTGTTCCTTCACTGTCGTTGGGTCAAAATCCTAAACTCCCTTCCTAACAGCACTGTGGGTGTACCTACACCACATGGGCTGCAGCGATTCAAGGTAGCAGCTCACCACCACCTTCTCAAGGGCAACTAGGGATGGGCAATAAATGCTGGCCCAGCCAGCGAAGCCCACTTCCCGTGAATGAATTTTAAAAAAATTAGGTATCAGATATTTTGAAATGGATGGTCGATCTAACTAAACTGTTCATTCTTTTATTAAAAATAAACTAAAACTAAATTTGGGAAACTTTACGCTCA
This sequence comes from Cetorhinus maximus, assembly GCF_964194155.1. Lineage (NCBI taxonomy): Eukaryota > Metazoa > Chordata > Chondrichthyes > Lamniformes > Cetorhinidae > Cetorhinus > Cetorhinus maximus. Next base: position 97,236,686 of record NC_135887.1, read on the forward strand.
GCAAGTTGAATAAAACATGGGTTGAAATTGCAGGGTATAACCTCTTTCAGTAACTTGAACACTTTACAATCCCAATCTCGAGAACTGCCTGTTTTACCACATCACTGGGACATTGCCATTCATTATTTCAAGTTCTCTGAACGATGTACACCCTTTGAGGGGGAACCTAAACTCTTACGAAGGTGAATTGCGATAGGTAATTGGGACCATGTTGATGTTTGTGTCAGACTTGGCAACCCAATACCTGAGCCAGGCATGTCCTCACACTCCCAAAACATTGCTGATGATGAGCAGTTGGTTTAGCTCATTGACAGTGAGTGAGAAATGGACAAATCCTGTGGCATTGGAATATTTCCTGCTTAGGGTGGTCCTAACTAGAAATATTGCAAGAGATTTCTCAGTACTCTACACTTGTGGAATCCATGTTTTATCTAGTTAAACTCCAACAATATTCATGTGCAAAATTGGTGATTCCTAAACTTTGGCACTTGCTAACCTGTGCCTAATTTTAGGCTACTAGAGAACTTCCCTAGATTGACAAAGGACTGGATTTAATGGAGGTTCCAGGGTCTTTCCCACCAGCTGCAGAGCCGGTGAAAGCTCCATGTCGCCTCTATTTGGGAAGGCCCACTGAATTAAATGCTACTCAGGCACTTAACATGCCAGCAACGGGGGCTTCCCCCAGAATCAAGGATCCCAGGGGTGGAAATTCTACCCGGAGAGAGCAGCCCGCCAATCAGAAGCCACCAGGGAGGCATGGCTGCTGTTGGTACAACACCCACCCGAAGCCTAGGATCAAGGAGGAACCCAGGCACAGGTAAGCAATGATGGAAGGGGGTTAGCAGGGCGGGGATTGCGGCGGTCAGTAGCAAGAGTCAAGGGGTCTCTCTCAATGGGCCCCCCCGATTAGGCACCGAGTGCCTTTAAATAAGGGACCTCCCCTGGGAGCCCACTGCATGGCAAGCCCCTCCACGCTAGTGAACATCAGTGGTGGCAGGATAAGGGCTCAATTAGCAGCAGGGTGGGAAGGCTGTCCAAGGTCATATCTGCCACGGACTTAGTTAGAGCAGAGGCGGGAAGGTAGCAGGATCCCCACCCGCCATCCTCCCGCCTGTGTAAATGATCCCCACTCACCATGAGGGAGGGCATAAGTTTCCGTCGAAGTGTGCACAACTTATCAGCCACACAGAAACTCTATTTACATGAATTTCTCAATAGTTTGATTTGAAGACTCAAACATCAAACACAGACGACAAAAACTCCCCTTATTGTTGACTGGAATCCTTCTTGCTACACACGTAAATATGTCAGAAGAAATGGCTGCCAACGTAGGTCTATGAAAGTGGGGTCATGTTTGACAATCATTCAGATGAGTAAGTAATAATTAATGAAGGAAAACAAAGCCACCATTATATAAATGACATTTTTTCCACAGGGGCCCCAACAAATAAAATGATTAAAGATAAATGAAATCTCAAGACATAAAAAGAATTAGCAAAATGAATACAAAGTAGGCTTACAGAAATCAGACAGTACTAATAAGTAACGACTACTGAAATTGGCAATTTATCATAAACAGAATCTCACAAAGATCAAGGTACCTTGGCTATTCTCATTTTTTCTTAATGGCCTTAATAGAATATTCAAGTTTCAGCCAGCATGAAACGGTATGCAAATGGGTGCACTAAAATATTAGGATATTTTTTAAATAGCCTACAAACATGAAATCTTGCTGATTAATATAAAGATGAAATTATAAGACAGCGTTAATGAGTTAATGCTCCATTAAAATGGCAGAGGGTGACACCTACATATCGCTGAAAACATAATTTCAATGCATAAATATCTAGGTAGATATCAGATACAATTCCAAGTAAAAAATATGGGGAATTTGTGGTTCATTAACAAAACTATATTTAAAATAACGCTGCTGGTAATTTCCTTAGAGCGAACCCTCTCCGCTGCTGTAAAATTGGTGTAATTGCAGCAAAAATTCTGTTTAATCTACCATTATATTGCTCATTTACAAATATTATAATTTCTTTGGTAGGTACTTGACTGTTTTCTCCAACATACTACCTTAGTTTAGCACAAGAGTTAAACAGAATAAGATAGTTTGGATGAAAAGCATTTTCTTTTTACTCAGAGTCATTTGTATTTGTAATGACACTGTTACATCAATGCAAAAGCATTTCTATTTCCCACCATTCAAGTTCATAAATATTATTAACCAGAATTACATTGAAATAATTGCAACATGTGCCATTTATTCAATGTAAGCTTTATATACATCATTAAAATTTATGGAACTGTGGCATCAGTATGTCTAATGCAGTTCCAGCTATCTGAATTTAAGCCAATCACAAATACAAATGATACATCTACTTTCAAGCAAATATTTTAAAAATTAGGGCTTAAGTGCCTACTGCTAAAATGTAACAAAATGCACAGGCACAAGGACACACAATTGCACATTGAACTTCAAATAATTTTCCAACGGATCAACGTGACCTTTGGCACTGGTTTGAAGCAAAGGGTATCCCGCAAACAAGGATATGGCGACATGTGACCCATAGCTTTTGGTCATGTTTATTTTCTCAATAAGAAAGTTTGGACCTAAAGCAAGGTATTGATCATAATGCAGGCCTCAGTGCCGATTCCTTCATTTTAGGGAAAAGCATCCACAATCGTTGGTTTTGGATGTGCTCCATGCTCTTGATGTGCATACCTCAGTGTGGTAAAGAAAGAAAGACTTCCATTTATATCGTGCTTTTCATGACTACCGGACATCTCAAAGCAGTTTAAGCCAATGGGGTACTTTTTGAAGTGTGGTCACTTTTGTAATGCAGGACACACAGCAGCTAACCTGTGCTCAGAAAACTTCCACAAACAGCAACGTGATAACCTGTTTTTTGTGATGTTGATTGGGGGATAAATATTGGCCAGGACATGGGGAGATAACTCCCCTGCTTTTTTTTGAAAAAATAGCACCATGGGATCTTTTACATCCACCTAAGCAGGCAAGTGGGCCTCAGTTTAATACTTCATCTGAAAGACGGCACCAACTCACTCAGTAATGTACTGTAGGGTCAGCCTTGATTTTTGTGCTGAAGCCCTGGAGTAGGACTTGAATTCAGAATCTTACAGGTTTAGAGACAAGTGTGCTACCAATTGAGCCACAGCTGACAATAGACAAGGTAATTTAATTTAAACATTTTGAATGGCATCTGTACATTTCCCAAGTATGTAGGGAGTGCTATGGCAACATGAGAGAAGAAAATGAGTGTCCAGCGGTCCTTAAAGGGTTGCTGGCCTTATTGTGTGGAACCTGACTGACTAGACATAAAGCCGGTTGTGTGGAGCCAATGGAAGAACAGCCCCTTCAGTGAAGAAACTCTAGATAAGCTAAAGGACAGGAAACAGAAGTTGTCCATTTATATGGCTGAGAGGAACTCTCCCACCTAATTCAATGCACAGACAGCATGACAAGAGGGGGAGAACCATGTAAATTGAAGTTTCCATGTCCACCAGTTGTGGGGAAAAATAGGAAATCAATTCACTGGTCTGACAAAGTTTCAAGTTGTGGTTTTTTGAAGTATGCCCATTCAAAACGAAAGTAATGCTTTCACTTATGCATGGACTGAGCATCCACCATGCTGCCATATCAACATTGCCTATAAGTCATTCACCCTGTCTCTCATGTTGCTTCAGTTATCACATCTGTGAAGTGTGGGTTCCAAGAGGAAAGTCATGCTTTGTCTTATCTAACTGCTGCATGTTTTGCCAGCAAGTGCCTATGGCTTCTCAAACTTCTTTCACGATCAGCAATTATTCTTTCACATCTTTACTAGACTAGCAATTGAGGTGCAACTCTGTCATTTTTAATGCTGAACGTATTTGTTTTGTCCATTTTTAAAGAGGGCTGATCAAAATTATCACACCGGTGACAGGTATGCCAACCTGTAATGCTTCACCTACCAAATTAGTGGATGGAGGCCATAGAGGCTGTGGCTTTGATGACTACATGTACCAGTGAAATCTCTGTACTTTGGGGAAGGCAGACACTTGGTAAAAAGTCAAGCATCCTGTAATACCATGACCTCCTTTCCTTGGGCAAACAAAACATTATCTCTGAACCAACATTTCTGTTGCTTGCTCGACGCATGAGTGGACCGAAGTCTGGCTAATGTAGCTACTGATCACTAGAAGGATCCAGTGTAATAGAAGTTCAATCTTTCAACAACTTTCACAGAAACAGCTATCCATGCATTAGATCTCACCTGCCAATCAAGTTCCAGCAGACAGCATGGGCAGGGTTTTTAGGTTGGGTGTGGGCGTGATCGGCGGGCCCAGGAGTGACGCGGAACAGACTGTCGCCCATGATCGGCCCCCGATCACGATTTCACGCTGGCTGGCCAATTAACGGCCAGCCAGTGTGAAACACGTGCTGAAAAGCTCAGCACTGCCAGAGTGGGGGTGGGAGGAGGGCAGACGCTGACGTAAGCGGGGGCGCGGGGGGAGCGTGGAACAAAAGCTCCCTGAAGAATTTAAAACCAAGACATAAAGATTTTAAAAACCGGGAAAAATTGTCCACGCATCAGAATCAGCCACCCAAACATATACATGATGAAAATTGTGTCCATACACTTTTATTTGTTTTCATTTAATAACGGAAACCTCATCCCGCCCTTGGTTGAGGTTTCATCAAAAATGTAATGTCTGCCTGGCAGATTCGCCCGTTCGCTAACTGAAATATCGCGCTATTTTACACGCGAGTGGGTTGGGCGCTTGCCCGCATGCCTGCCCCATAGCTGTGACCATGGTTCTTGTGATGCTAAGATGACCAGCTGGTGTGCCAGTGTCTGAATGCATAGCTCCTGGGCCAAATGCAATTGGAGGTGCTAGCATTTTTCTTACATACCTCTTCCTTTCCTACATCCATGATAGCCTTTTAGCAGGAGGAACGGAATACAAACACTGAATATTGTGGTTGGAGCTGAGGTTGACAGCATGTGGCAGCAACAATGCTGAGGCTGGGGGTTTGTTCAAAGGGAGCCTTGTATTTCAAAAGTTCAGAAGCAAACAACTGAAATAATTATTATGCAAGTAACAATGCAGAAAGATCGATGTGGCAGGTCCAAGAGGCAAAAAAAATAAATCGATTTTGCATTTAAAATTGGATGATCTCACGCGAACAGTATGGAAATCACCAGTCACCCATTTCAAACAAGTGAGCATGTACATAGGGGTTAGAAAATTCAAACTCCCTTTAAAATTCAATAGACCAGATTTTCCAGTTCCTGTTTCTGAAGGTACTGAAAAATCTGGACAGAGCCGCAAAAGGTTAAAATTAGACTATGAGGACCACACACCCCATATGGAATCAGCCCAATTTTCTGCTCATTTAAATAAATGGCTAGGAAACTGGTGTCCCTATAAGTGTATGATCCCACTCATCCGATTTTTCCTCGATGCTCTGTACCTGGAAGATTCAATATGCCCAAGTTAGAAGCGCACAAAATCTGCGCTAATTTTTTAAAAACTCAATGAGAATAATATATTGATCACATTTCACCTAACCTAAAATTCTGAGTGGTAATTTAAATTTGTTCATCTGTTTTCCATTGTCGGCAAGATTCAGCTTCACTGAACATCATTAAACAATACTGCAGGCAGTGGAAGAGCCACAAATAGCATATCAACATGCCATTCTCATTATTATAATTTCATACAACAGTGTTATCTCGTGAAAGAGCACTAAAAATACCATGTTACAGCAGGGAATGCATAAAGCAATGCAATGGCACAATGCCACCCTCTGAAAGCCTAACCCAAATTGCTTGCTAACTGACTCTTTTTTTGTATGTACTGGCATTACATTAAACAATTGATAAAGCTTAAAACTGGGAATTTTAGTATTATTGATAGCTGCTGCAGGATTATACACTTAACAAAACGTCAATTCTTTTCCAATAATTTACAGTTTCCCATCGACAGCCAGTGTTCCACTTTGATCCATTTAACTGCGCCTACTTCTTTTCACATAGTCTACTCACATGCAGTGTTTTTCCACTGTGGTTTATTGAAGCAGACTAAATGAGATTCTGTGCAAACATTATTCACTCCCCAGGGTGGCACAGGCTATTGATGTAAATAGGACCTGAACTGTTCCTCATAACACTGCTACCCTGAAGCACTTGAACTGATAAATTCTTAATTTAAATATTCCAGGTTTTACCCTAGCCATAACACAGATATGACACAAATCTCACAGTAACAGCATATAGTCTGGATGTAATCCAGAGATGTGGCTGAACACTGAATTCCAACATCTGTTGCCAAGGTCTGAATATGGCCTTGTTGAAAAATACAACAAAAGCACTGTTAGCATGTTGGGCCCGATGTAGAGAAATCTTAGTCATATTTTAACATCTCAGCCAGCTTTGGTGCAGAAGGATTGAAAGTGACCCAGTTTTCTAACTGCCAGTCGAAACTAGCCACAGGGCAGAACTTTCAGGATGGTGAGTTGGGGCGGGGGCGGGGGTGGGGGCGAGGCCCGCTCCCTGATGCGTAAAATGACGCGCAGTGACATCGGGCGTGTCCCCCAACGTCACCGCGCACCATTTAGATTGTCAGTTCGGTGGCCAAACTGTCAAAGGCCTATTAAGGCCATTAAGAAAGCAATTAAAGTCATTTAGAAAGTTGCCCATCCAACCTTAAGGATGGCGGGCAGGCGAAGAGCCCAGGCGGCCTTCGCATTTTTCATGAAACCTCATTCACTGGTGGGGTGAGGTCTCATGAAGGGTTTATTAATTAAATTTTAAAAATGAGAAAAAAATTAATGGAAATGTCCCAGTTTCACATGAGGGGACATGTCCTTAAAAAAAGTTTTTTCAATTTATTATGTTTTTCAGAACTTAAACTAATTTCCTCTGGGCTCTTTCGCGCACATAGGCCCAACTAAGGGACCACCCCCCCGGCCCTCACAGGGAGTGCACAGCACTTCCAGGTGTGCGTCATGCTGGGCAGGCCTTAATTGGCCCGCCCACATAAAATGGCAGCACGCACCCGATTGGGGGTGCCGATCAGGTTCGCACTCGCTCCTGCCCGCCCCCCGCACAACCCCTCCCGATGGGGGAGTGGGGGGATTCAGCCCATAGTAATTCAGACCTCTTTCAAATAATTTCTGGGAAAGATGTGTTTTTTAACGTAATCCATGACTTAACAGTTTTTGATGATAGTTATCTAAAGAAAGTTAGTGTAGATCTTTTGCAGATTCTTCCACTCATACATACTATTCTCTATAGAGGCTGTTTAGGGCAGGGACTTCATCAATGAGTAAAATATGCATATTTTACATTTGAAAAGTTTTTGTGCTGCTGTGGTAAATTTTCAATGTCAACATATTCTACAGAAACAAAATTAAAATGTAAGCAATTGATGTTTGAACCAACTGTGAGCTTAAAATTGAGTCTAACAATTATAATCCTTCTGCATTATCAAAATGTTTCTTAAAATCAGACTAAGAGCAAAACAGTACATAAAAAATAGAGGATGATGGACTTTAGACTGCAATGCAGTAGAAAATGGAGTGCATCCTGGACTTCTGATCCAGTCAACAAAATGTTGGAACAAATCTTTCTGCAATAAGGAACTGAGACCAGATGTTGCTTAACATCTCATACAAATTGTGCACTGCAGTTGTTACTTATAGACTGATAGTAAGACATCACAAAAGCAGTTGTCTCAAGATATATCAATCTGCCCTAAAAACACCCACTTTCCCCATCATCCTAGCAGAATTAGTGAATGTTTATCAATCTAATTTATTCCCTGCTGCAAATAAGCTTCAAGTACACATCCTGCTTCAAACAAGAGATACCTATTCAGACTGAGTTCTATTAACTACAATGTGATCACACAAGAGGTACATTGATAACCAATGGAAGATTAAACTCTCCACAGATAAAGTTAAACACAAATGGGCTGAATTTTCCCCATGAAGGTAGGAAACAGGAATCAGAACAACTTTTGGGTCCCAAACCCACTTCCAGTGGGAAACTGATAAAAGTCGAGATATTGAACATGGGTGAGCCTTTAAATGTCATGGACACAGGTTCCCTGTCCAATTAGGGGCAGTGGGGCAAGCTCTTGAACCTGGAGGGCCAGGCAACATGCATGCATGGGTGCATGTGTGGATGTGTGCATGCATGGATGGATGCGTGCGTGGCGTTCTTTGACTGTACCCTCAACCAGGCAGAAAAGGAGGGCCTGTAGGCCTGCCCGGAGTGCTGGCACCCTAGCCTGCCACTGGGTACTTGCCTTCAGGCAATTAATCTGCCTCCCCCGCCCCCCCCCAATCACATTGGGAAACTGGAGGTCAACCGGAAAATCCTAGTTCGCTTCTTCAATCCTTGCTCAACAAGATTCCTTAACAAAATTAATTTCCTGCCCATCTCATGCAGGCAAGCGGCCTTCCTGGGCCTCAAAACCCATGTCAGCCAAAATGGCTGACATCGAGAACAGGGTGTGAAAGCTGCACGCTGATTGGCCTCGTAATTTTCGGGCCACATCTCCACCTCCGTTCCCGATGTCACCAGGGTCTGAAAATTCAGCCCAACATTTCTACCAAGCTGTTTATACAATATTACTAAGGCAAAAACCATTAACATAATGATTACATTTTTCTTTGAAGAACTTCCCTAGAGTTGTACACTATTTATTTGAGTTAGTTGAAACATCTGTTTTCTTTTTACTTCTCCCAATGCACACCAAAAACATAGTCCTCTTCACTCAACACCACCACGCACATAATGTGGCAGCCTTTCCATGCCTGATCGAATTTCAACTCTGCACAACAGAGTGATTTTTTTGTTTGTTTAGATAGGGTACACTTTAGGAACTGGTATTCTTTTACAAAATGAACTACTTAGCTCATCAAGACCATAACTCCCTGAACAACAGGTTTCATCGCAATAGCTGACTTTCCCCTAGGTGCAAGGAGTACTCGACTGCACACATGGCCATCAGGGCCCTCACCAACAGGCCTGAGAGATTTATAATTCAGAAGGGTTCCATTCTATTAATGTACAGGTGATGCGCAACCACAAAAAGAGACTCCCGCATCTGTGCACTTGATTTTCAGACAGATATCACGATGCCTTCATCCTGTGGAAGTTGGTGTCAGAGGCTCACCTTATTTTGGGCTAGCTAATGTGATTGGCCTGCATCTGCAGCCTTCAGAGTGTGAGGGTCCATCTCTGGAAAAAACCCACCTCCATGCCATGAAAATATGATGGGTGGGCACCTCCACAATGCAAAAGGAATTTCGAGGTTGGGAAAATTCCCAGCTCAATGATAAAAATCCAGCCTGTGGTGTGAAGTATTTTGATCTTAGTAATGCTTAATTTATCAGGCCATAGTAACTAGCAAACAAGTGGAAAGGATTTGAATAGTGTTAGTAATCCTCAAATTTTCCATCCAGGATTTCATAAATATGCTTACATCTCCGAACATTTAGATTCATTCACAATCATTTTGTTCAATCCAAGTTTCTTTCAGACTGTTTTTTCCTGAAGGCTGGAATTGTTCCAGATTTGCATGAAGTGCGGTAGTGGGCGGGTAAAACGGCAGCTTCTCACACCGTATTGTCCTGAACCCGCTGCATTAATTATACATTCCTGGGAAACCTGCCGTTTCGATGGCGGGCAGGCTCCAGTTCGCCTACACCAGGGGTACTGGTGTGAACTTCATCACACTGGGCGCCACATTTAAAGTACAGCCACGTGCACACTTCAGTGCTTCCAGCCCAAGACTGCTGCAAATAAGACATGGCCCCGAAAGGCAAGAAGACTGCAGCCCCCCGGTTTAGTGGGACATCCCTCGAGCGCCTTTTGGTTGCCTTGGAGGCCTGTGATGTCCTTTACCCCCGCTCTGGCCGCAGGAGGGGCAGCAACATTACCACTCTGGCTTGGGAGGCGGTGGCAGTGATCAGTGCCAATGCTGCACAGAAGAGGTTGGCCATCCAATGCAGATAGAGGATGCATGATCTCATCCGTGCTGCCAGAGTAAGGCAACCATCTTATCACTCTAATCTCTCACACTCAAGGCCATCACACATTCACTGGCATCTCACTCACTGCCAGCTCAAGGGACATCACCACTCATTCTTTCACACATACCCTCACATCTCCATCTGGTCTCATCTGCTGTGGAGACTGCCTCCTCCAACACCATCTTGAGGCCACTTGCACAGATCAACTTGTGCCCCCACACAAACCCTGGGATACCCCCCTTGCTCAGTACAGCCCTCACCCTGCAGTCTCTTCCCTTGCCTGAGGCCACTTCTCCCCCTTCCCCAAGCATGCCCTTGCCCTGCAGCTATTGAAAGCCTTTATGGCTGGTCTGGTAGGTAGAGACCTGCCCATGAGCCCCCCTAAAAATGATATGGTGCTGTCTGTGAAGCCTGGCGCTGATGACTGAGAGTGCTGCCCGAAGCAAATTAGGCAAACAAACCTCTAAGTCCAGAGCGAAGTGCAGCCCGTCAGGTGCATGTCACTTATGTGCAGTTGTGAAACGTGTCAGCGTGCAATGGGTGGATGATCCAGCATGGGGGTGATAAGTCCAGTGGGCCAGCCTTATAATGATATGCAGATGTATTACAATGAGGTTTTTGACATCCAATGGCGGGAAACGTGGCCCACCATCGAGGGGCTGAGCGGACATCGCAAGCTGGTTTCACAACATCCTGAAACCCAATTTTGGTCTTCTCACCATATTGTCCACTCATGCCGCCAAGCACATCTAATGCCAGCAGACAGGGAAAATTCCAATCTAAGTCTTGGAACTAGAAATGTTTTTGTGACAAGTCATTTCACTAATCTTTGCTCATTTTCTGTCCTCAGGCACTTTGATCATAATTATGGAAAAACTGCCAGCCTTGTAAATTGAATGGAAATACAGAGTATTTCTTAAATGATGATAGACTGGGAAATTGAAAAAATGACAGCCTTGTAAATTAAACAGAAATAGAGTTATTCTAAAGTGTTGAACTTCAAAAGGACTTTGGTGTCCTTGTTCATGAGTCACTGAAAGCTAACATGTAGGTACAGCAAGCAACTAAGGTGGCAAATAGTCTGTTGGCCATTATTACAGGAGGATGTGAGTTTAGGAGTAAAGATGTCTTATTGCAAATTATACAGAGCCTTGGTGAATTCCCTCTGATCCAACTGCTCTCCAACTCCGCTCCCCACCCCAAGATCCCCAGTTAACCCAACCTGACTGGCCCCCACCATTCAACTCCTTCCCTGTGCCCCCACCCCACGACCCAAACTCTTTAGCTGCCCTGACCCCCAACCTGACCCGACTAGCGACCGACTTGACAACCTCCCCCAAATCGACCCATCTACACACCTAACCCAGTTCACCCAGCTGCCACCCTACCCACCTGCCACCCTATCCACTTACCTCCCCCATCCTACCCACTTATACACCTACACATTCACCCATTCATTCTCCTATTCACCCACACAAACAGATTTTCAGCGTGTTAGTGAACACCTACCAGAACATGGCAGCTGGTGCTGTAAAAATGGGACATGGCTTGCCTTCCCCTGAAAATCCAGTGCTACGAGGAAGCAATTGGATTGAAGGTACGCTCCGCATTTCTGAAGAAGCCGAGATCAGAAGACCTGGTCAGAAACGCGGAACTCCAGCGTGACGCAGCAAAGCAAGAGCTGAATGACAATCCAACGGTGATTGCTACTCCTCGGAAGATACAGGCCAAAGTAGATGCCCTTCCTAAATAGTTTTATTATTTTCTGTATTTTAGTTTAAAATTATTTAGCCTTGATGGGTCAGTCAGTAAAGTAACTATAACTTGTAGCAGCAAAATGTACAGCCTGCAAAGTTCCAGGATCAAACCCTAGTCTAGGTTGACTAAACTGATCTCAGCTTGGGTGGGTTGCTGGGTTTGGGGAAGTGGGGAATTAAATTTTAAAGAAGTCAATCCTCATCATCCTTGCTGAAAGTTCATATGTGTGCATACTGGATGAGAGCAGGTTTGTACTTTGCTGCATTGTCCTCTATAGGATAACTCATGCATGAAAAATACCCATTTGACTTATATCACTGCAGAAGTCAGTGACAGCAGAAATGGGAAGGAAAACTGGAAATTAAGATATTTATACTGTTATGAAAGTATGATAATTTTCATAATATTATTCTGGTTGATTGTAAAGTAGGTTTGCGGTGTATGTGGTTTTGTCTGTGATTTAATTACATTTGGAATCAGGTAGATTGCAAGCTTGTACTTATCAAAATAAGCTAGGTGTAGAAATGTACTTGAAATGCTAATGAGTAAACATGGATGCTGTCTCAGCATGTAAGTTGTGAAGGGAATTTGCAATTTTAGATAAGTGAAGGGATTGTTTGGATTTCAAAGGGATGTTAGTATTTTTACAATTAGCCAGATAAGCAAGGCTAAGCAGTGTGTTTATTTTTTTCAAAGATTACTGACAATATTGGCAACTTGAAAGTTTTTATATTATGGGAAAGTACATTTCTAAAGGTATATGGAACAATGGAATTTACATATTAAAGAGAGAAACATATATAAAGCAGAATGAAAGGCTATGTTGGGGCCCATGTAAGATCTAACAGGAGTATGTGGAACAGCCTTGAAGAAGCCTCCAGCCATTTGTGCACAAGTCTGTTGTGTCCAGTAACTAAAGTTGGAGAAAGCCATTTGGAATTCCACTGTCAAGTGGGTACTGTGTTAACTTGCTGGTTTTTTAAAATCTAAAATCTATTTTGGACCATTGCCTTAAAAGGGGGTGTGTAATTGAGAGTCAGGTTAATTAGGGATTTTAGGAGTTGTTATAGTATTAAGTAATTATAATCTTGTGTGTGTGCTTGAAATATTTTATTTTGTTAATAAATATTTTAATTTAATTTTTAAAATCTCTAAAGGTCTTAGTGAACTCATTACTTCTGAATTCAGTGCACACATCTTATAATAAATACAATTGCAAAACCTTTGTGATAATGTGGCCAAGTTTTCCTTGTGGGTTTGGTCTGCCTGGCACACATCATCTGCCATGTCACAACAATACGAGGTATGATAATGTGCGATAATGTGCACATATCATATAATGGTTATGTCTGTTATCGCAGACTTCGCTCAGTAGTGGTACTTTGGCTGAGTCAGAAGTTCTTGAGTTTAAGCCCACTTCAGGACTCGAGTCCTTATTCTATGCTGACACTGACAAGAGTATGCCCATCATTCAGACCAATTGGTAAAATAAGACCCCATCTGCTTCTCAGGGGATGTAAAAGATCCTATGGTACTATTTGAAGAAGTGAGTTGTTTGGACAATATTCATTCAATACAGCAAATGCATAGTTGCCAATTGCATGCATGAAGGCAGGCTACAAATGTCATCAGGGTATGGTTAGAACCCAGAGATAGGGTAACACAGAATTGCCAGGCAGAGACCAATTATGCTAATCCTAGGTGTTTTGCAAATTTCAGTGTAAATGGACAAGTAGCTATTGCCAGTCAGAAAGGAACAATATAGTAAATATTAATGCAAGTATTAGCCATAATTCTGCATGTTAGAATTACTGGCTCTATGGCCTTATTTACCTAAGTTCTTTGCATTATAAACTTGCTGGCAATGAATTTCAGTTTCTTGCCTCATTAACTTGTTCACTGGGTTATGCCATGCAATGTGATGGCAGATAGTGGTTTAATTCCTGCGTAGTCATGAAGATCAGAACAAATGTCAACAATATGTGGCAACAAGTTGTTACTGATATGCATACAAAATAATGGATGAACCTCAAACAAATGTACTCAAAATTTATATCACCTAACCCTCAAAGTTTGCACAACTTCATTAAATTTCTTTAAAATGTTAGCCACAAAATTTGACTTTGTGGCTTCAGCGCTACAGGTGCCATTTCGGTTCCAAATGCCATCTGTGGCATATGTGCACAATTCCAGCAGGGCAAGTTGGGATCCTTCCTTGCTGGAACAGGCAACATCTCCCAGCTTGCTGCCAGCACTGCATAAGGGAGATGACTGACATTATGCCAGTTAGCTCCTGCTGCTTCCAACGTATGGCACACTGTCCTGAAAAATATAGGGAAGTGTGTCCACCAGTGAGTCCTTTAAGAAGTGCAGGCTGCCTTTAAGTGATGCAGGCAAGCTTTGAGTGGTGGTAGCCTAGCATGAATCTGGCCCCTAGCTGAGGCGTGCAACCATACAACAGCACATTTAGCATTGGGCTGCATACAGAAATCATGTAAATGAGCAGGCAGCACAAAGTTTGCAGGCTGCCTGTATTTGAATAAATCGGCATGGGTCAATCCCACTTCGCAATCCCCATACCTGTTTTTGGAGGCTAGTGAATTTTGCCCCAACAATTGCAAGGGCCAGTGTTATTTTGTATTAACCTGACTTTACAACTGCAGAAACTTGTATTTATATGATTATTTTTGCTTCATAAAAGTGTAATCTGATAAAAGTTGACACCAAACCGAAGGAGGAGACATTATGGTAGGTAACCAATAAACATGGCTAAAAAGAAAGGTTTTAAAGAGGGACTTAAAGGAGACAGAGGTGGAGATATTTAGGGAGGGAATTCCAGCGCTTAGAGCTGAGACGGCTGAAGGCACTGCGGCCAATGATGGGCGAAGGAAGTGGGAGAAGGGTAAGAGGCCAGTGTTGGAGCAAGTAAGACTTTTCAGAGGATTGGAGGCCTGGGGAGCTTACAGAGATTCGGAAGGGTGAGGCCATGGAGAGATTTGAACAAGAGGATGAGAATTTTAAAATCGAGGCACTCAGCAACTGAAAGCCTATTTGGACCAGTGAGCACAGGGATGATGGGTGAATGGGAGTTAGTGCGAGCTAGGATATATGAGTAGCAGAGTTTTAGATGAGCTGAAGTTTATTGAGGGTTGAAAATGGGAGGCTGGCTAAGGGAGCAGTGGGACAGTTGAATTTGGATGAGGATTTCAGCAGCAGATAGATAAACTGAGACAGAGACAGAGTCGGGCGATATTAAGGAGGTGGAAATGATGGTCTTGGTGATGAGAGTAGATATGGGCTAGGATTTTTACCTTGTCAGGCAGGCGCAGCAGGCAGGCCCGGGAGCAGTCGCGAAGCCGACCGCTGCCTACAAATGGGCGCTGGCATCAATTTCACACTGTCTGGCCGCTAATTGGCCAGCTTGTGTGAAACCCATGCTGCAGCACTGTCGGGTGGGGGGGCGGGAGGGCGGCGAATATGGAAGTTCACACATGCGCGCGAGTGCGTGCAATGAAAGCACTATGAAGATTTAAAAACACAAAAATAAAAAATTTACCACTGTTAAAAACATGTCCCCTCATGTGACTCAGTCACGTGAGCAGGGACATGTTATAAATAATATTTCGAAATTTTTAATCTTTAATTGCCGTTGGAAACCTCATCCCGCCCCGTGGATGAAGTTTCCAAAAAAATCCAAAGGCCGCTTGGCCTTTTCGCCTGCCCAACTGTAAAGGTTGGACGGGTAGCAAAACCTTTCAGTCAATTATTACTCTGATGGCCTTAATAGGCCTGTTAATCGTCAGTGCGGGTGCTGCCGACCGAAATATCGCACGATGACGTTGGGACATTCACCTGGCATCATCGTGCATCATTTTATGCTTCAGCTGCTTGGGCGCATGCCTGCCCACTAGGCGCAAATTTCTGCCCGTGGGGTCAGAAGCTCAGGTCAGAGTCAAATAGGATGCCGAGATCCTGAATACTCTGGTTCAGCCATAGACATCGGCCTGAGAGGGTGCTTTGGAACTGGAGGCTCACGAATATAGTTAGAGGCAAGGCCAAAGGCAATGGCTTTAGTTTTCCAACATAAGACAGAAACCTGCCCTGTTCAGTTTTTAACAGTTTCAGTCGTTTCGATGAGCTTGAGCATTATTTTCTGATGGTGCAACTACCAAGAATTAATTGCAAATTGTAACAGCTAACTTTAATCTAACATTTAACATAACTATTACAAGATAAATTATTGGCTTCAAATGCTTAATCACAATACACTTCAAAATGCAGAAGTGTCAAAATCAAAACTTCTGGAGGAAAGTGGACTCCAGACCGCCATAGAAAACGTCTTCTGCCAGATATGTTCTTTTTTTCAAAAAAAAATCTTAAATTCATCACAGCAAAAACAAAACTTACTCATACTTTATGTTTACATTCCCAAACAGTTCACCTGATAGATACAGCTATACACTGTGTTCTAAAAGGTCACAATTTCATGTCTCACTGCACTCCCATTGTAACCACTTCCTTTCGTATATCGTGCACAAGGCCATAGGGTTTTGTTTTTTGCAGAAAAGAAAAGCAAACTTAATTGTCTCAAAGCACTAATAAAAATCCTGAAATCCAATAAAGTGCTGTAATTTAATTTATTCAATGAACTTGAAACAGTGACCCTGGTCACAGACCTTTATTCAGGGATACTTCTCAGTTATACATTGCTTTGTGGGCTGTCAGCTTTTTAGCATGCCAGATTAGCTGTTTAGAAACTGTTTGTCAGCTTTTCTCTGACTTCTGTAGGTTGGCATAAATGCTGCTCTAACTGGAAATGTGGAATAAACAAATAGCAGTGGCAGTTTCAACCTTATTAACAACAACATCTTTAAGATTTTCTTTAAATCAGATACAAAAGCAATTGCAGTAGAATATTCTGGTTTACAAGTTTCAAAATTTCTAATATAAGCAACTGGAAGCAAATTCAGCAACAGATGTGCAAGGAATAGAGTCATAAAACTGAAAAGACCATGGAGTAAGACAGCTACTTTCTATCACCAACCATCTTGAATGTATATCAGGTAATAAAACCGAACCATCTTAATTGTGCCAACATGATTCTGTGCTGTAACCATTCTAAGATTCTATATTTAACAACATTTACAGCTAAATGTATAAGCCTGCAGACTATATTGCTATTGTCAGGAGAAATAAAAAGAGCTAAGCATAGTTCCTGTATTTAGAATTACTGATGACCTCAGGAGATAGTGTTACTGTGACAAAACCTTAGCCTGTTCCATTGTGTTACCACATCAATATTAACACTGCCTCTTTCCTTTCACAACCCAGTTGAAATACCTACAATTTCTGATATGGCTGTCATAATGTGATTTTTTATCTCATCCACAATGTGGTCAGCACTTAGCCTTTAGTATTACCAAAATAGATTAACTGGTCTCCATGTCATTGTTGTTTGTGGATCCCTGATGTGCACAAATTGGCTGCCATGTTTGCATACCTGACAATGACTATACTTCAAAAATAATTTTTTGGCTATGAAGTTCTTTGGGACATCCTGAGATTGTGAAATGCATGACTTAAAATTAAAGGTTTTTTTTTCATTTTCAGGAATGGTAATTGCTTCATACTGTAAAAGCAGAGTGTCAGGATAAGTGGGTCTTTTTCTGGATGGCAAGCTGTAAATATACAGTAAATGGTAGGGCACTGAGGAGTGCGGAAGAACAAAGGGATCTGGGAGTTCAGATACATAATTCCCTGAAAGTGGCGTCACAGGTAGACAAGGTTGTAAAGAAAGCTTTTGGCATACTGGCCTTCATAAATCAAAGTATTGAGTATAGGAGTTGGGATGTTATGGTGAGGTTGTATAAGACATTGGTGAGGCCAACTTTGGAGTATTGTGTGCAGTTCTGGTCGCCTAACTACAGGAAGGATATCAGTAAGATTGAGAGAGCGCAGAGAAGATTTACTAGGATGTTGCCGGGTCTTAAGGAGTTGAGTTACAGGGAAAGACTAAACAGGTTAGGACTTTATTCCTTGGAGCGTAGAAGAATGAGGGGAGATATGATAGAAGTTTACAAAATTATGAGGGGTATAGACAGAGTAAATGAGAGTAGGCTCTTTCCACTTAGATTAGGAGAAATAAACACGAGAGGACATGGCTTTAGGGTGAAAGGGGAAAGGTTTAGGGGAACATTAGGGGGAACTTCTTCACTCAGAGAGTGGTGAGAGTGTGGAACGAGCTACCATCTGACGTGGTAAATGCGGGCTCACTCTTAAGTTTTAAGAATAAATTAGATAGATACATGGATGGGAGAGGTCTGGGGGGGTTATGGACTAGGTGCAGGTCAATGGGACTAGCAGAATAATATTTCGGCACAGACTAGAAGGGCCGAATGGCCTGTTTTCTGTGCTGTAGTGTTCTATGGTTCTATAGTGTTCTATGGTTCTGTAACTAGTGGGGTGCCACAGGGTTCGGTCCTTAGGCCCCAACTATTTACGATCTATATTAATGACTTGGATTCAGGGAAAGAAGGTACTATAGCTAAATTTGCAAAATAGTGGGAAAGTAAGTTGCAAGGAAGAAATAAGAAATTTACAAATGGATATGGACAGGTTAGATGAATGGGCCAAAATTTGGCAGATGGAGTTTAACGTGGATAAGTGTGAGGTTATCCATTTTGGTCGGAAGAATAAAAAGGCGAAGTATTATTTAAAAGGAGAAAAACTTCAGAATGCTTCAGTGCAGAGGGATCTGGGTGTCCTCGTGCATGAATCGCTGAAAGCTAGTATGCAGGTACAGCAGGTAATAAGGAAGGCAAATGGAATTTTGGCATTTATTGCTAAAGGAATAGAGTATAAAAATAGGGAAGTGTTGTTGCAACTGTACAAGGCATTGTTGAGATCGCACCTGGAGTACTGTGCAGTTTTGGTCCCCTTAATTGAGGAAGAATGGAGTTGCATTGGAGGCGGTTCAGAAGAGGTTCACTAGATTGATTCGAGATGCAGGGCTTGTCTTATGAGGAGAGATTGAGCAGTTTAGGCCTATACTCGCTAGAGTTTAGAAGGATGAGAGGAGATCTAATTGTGGTATATAAGATGCTAAAGGGGATAGACAAAGTAGACGTGGAGCGGATGTTTTCCCTTGTGGGGCATTCTGGAACGAGAGGCCATAGTTTTAGGCTAAGGGGTGGTAGGTTTAAATCAGAGATGAGGAGGAATTACTTTTCTCAAAGGGTCGTGAATCTGTGGAATTCACTACGTCAGAGTGCAGTAATTCTGCAGAGCAAATTTAAGGAGATAGATAGACAGATTTTTAATTAGTAACGGGTTGAAAGGTTATGGGGAGAGGGCGGGAAATTGGAGTTGAGGCCGAAACGAGATCAGCCATGATCGTATTGAATGGCAGGGCAGGCTCGAGGGGCTGAATTGCCCACTCCTGCTCCTAGTCCTTATGTAAGAGATGGCAGATCAATATTGAAGGTTCATGACTGCTAGACATTTTAGTCTAATGTAGCAGTTATAAATAGTCATTGTGTACAGTCTGTAAAGAAATGCAGCAAAAATATTTGGATTTTTTTTCTTTTTGTTCCTGGATTTTGTGCTCATCAACATGAGGCACATTAATGCTGAGGAATGAAACATTTATTTCAAGTATTCAGTCTCCACATCAAGCATATGTTACGCTCCCTCTTCTCTGTCTCAACAGATGCCTCAACTTGAACCTCCAGGCCACCTGCCACTTCATCAGTTTTACTTTCTGACAACAGTCAGAGAGATGGTCAATTTAATGCAAATTAGGTGTAATTTTATGCTGTATACCAATGTCCACTAGGAACTGGACTGAGGCTGTACAACTCATTTCACATAAATCCCTTACAATCAGACAGATGAAATGGTCATCCTAACTTCAATATTTTTAAAACATACAAACTATAATTGGATATCATTGGTTGTCACAACAATTTGCATTTATACAGCACCTCTAACGTAATAAAACGTTCCAAGGCACTTCACTGGAGTATTATCAAACAAAATGTGACACCAAGTCACATAAGGGGATATTACGGCAGATGACCAAAAGCTTGATCAAAAAGGTAGGTGCAAAGGAGTGTCTTAAAAAGATGAAAAGAGAGAGCAGCAGAAAGGTTTGAGGGAATTCCAGAGCTTGGATCCTTGGCAGCTAAAGGCATGGCCGCCAATGGAGAATCAATTAAAATTGGGGATGCACAAGAGGTCAGAATTGGAGGAGCTCAAATATCTGAGTTTCGTGGGGCTGCAAGTGGTTAGAGATAAGGTGGGGAGAGATCATTTTAAAGGATGAGAGTTTTAAAATTCAAGCATAGCTCAACCAGGGGCCAGTGTAGGTCAGTGAGTAAAGGGGTGAGGTGTGAACAGAACTTGATACAAGTTAAAGGATGAGCGAAAGGAATCTGACCAGGAGTGCATTGAAATAATCAATTCTAGAGGTAATAAAAGGCATGGATGAGGGTTTCAGCAGCAGTTGGGCTGAGGCAGGGGCAGAGTCAGGCAATGAAACGGAGATGTAAGTAGGTGGTCTTAGTGATGGCATGGATATATGACAGGATGCTATTGGTGTCAAATATAACACCAAGGTTGAGAACAGTCTGGTTCAGCCTCAGATAGTTGCCAGAGAGAGAGATGGAGTCAGTGGCTAAGGAATGAAGTCTGTGTTGAAAACCAAAGGCAGTGACTTATGTCTTCCTAATATTTAATTATGAAGACATTTATGCTCATCTAGTATCAGATAAGCAGTCTGACAATTCAGAGCCAGTGGAGCAGTCAAGTGAGGTGATGATGAGGCAGAGTTGGGTGTCATCAGTATATAGTGGAATCTGTCGTGTTTTCGAATAATATCGCCGAAGGCAGCATGCAAAAGAGAAGTAGGAAGGGCCAAGGATAGATCCTTGGGGGACGCCAGAGGTAACTGTATGAGCAGAAAGTGAAACCTTTGTCAGTGAATCCTGGACAACTGGATAGATAGGAGTGAGACCAGGCAAGTGGAGGATTGAGGAGCGATGTTGGAGGAGAATGGAGTGGAGAACATGTCAAGGGTAGAAGACCAGTCAAGTAGGACAGGGAGGAATAGTTTACCATAGTCATGATCACATAGGATATCGTATGTGACTTTGATAACCATAAGACCATAAGACATAGGAGCAGAAATTAGGCAAATCGGCCCATCGAGTCTGCTCCGCCATTCAATCATGGCTGATAAGTTTCTCAACCCCATTCTCCCGCCTTCTCCCCAATAACAGCCAATTTGGGATTGTGGCAGGGGTGGAAACCTGACTGGAGAGATTCAAAGGCAGACACAGGAAAGATGGACACAGACTTGGAAGACAGCAGCATTTTCAAAGACTTTGGAGAGGAAAGGGAGGTTGAAAACGGGGCAGCAGTTTACAAGGAAGGAGGCGTCAAATGTTGATTATTTGAGGAGAGGTAGGATGATGGCAGTTTTGAAGGAAAGAGGACAATACCCAAGGTTTGAGAACCATTAACAACATTAGCTAAAATGGGGTCAAGAAAGGAAGTTGGGTGGTCAGCAATTTAGTGGGAATAGGATCGAGCGGGCAGGAGATGGGTCTTATGAGCAAGATGAGCTCAGAGAGGGCATGATGGGAGACAAACTAGAGGATGCAAGTTTAGGGGTAAGGCAGGCGGTACTTTAGAGGAAGTATGGCCCAGGAAGCTAGTGGAAGGGACGTGGCAGAGACAGCTGAACAAGCACCTGTCCAACTTGATAAAAGTTTGGGGGAAAAGGAACCTCCCTCGAAAATGGGTATAAAGATTTATTAATTTCTGAAGATAATTTCAAATTAAGACAAACTTACCCGAATATCATATGTGTCCTGGTTAGTCTGTTTGGACTCCCCTTTATTACAGGTCATCTATCAACAAGACAGAAAGCAACTCATTTTTAAAAAAAATAAAGTGTAAAGCAAGCCTACGTTCCATTTATATTAGCTGCTCCTCTCCTTCCCCCACCTCCCCCCCCATCCACCCAGAAAACAACTAATATAGTTACTAAAAACTGATCTGAGATCCAACATCTAAAATTTTAATGCTAGGGCACAAATACGATTCTGTGCCATTAAACATACAGACGTCAGTTACTACAAATTTTGTAAAAAGTAGTGCCATCTGGGTTTAAGCTGGGTCCTTTGCAGAAAGTAGCACATTAACCATTTTACTGTCATACTACCTGTTTAATGTTATACTCCTCTAAAATCTTAAGGTAGCATTTGCTATGAAAAATTGAATCTTTGGCAAAAATGATACTGTTACAAGCACAGAATGACACACACACAGACACACCCATTTGGTAAGTTACGGGTTTTTAAATTTCTGAATTTGAAACAATAAAATAAACTAGACATCCATATAAAATCTGTATTACAGCAAAATAGACAAACAAACTACCTAGAGAGAGATAGGCGAGTGGGCGGTAAAGACTGGGACATAACAGGGCAAGACACAAAGAGATAAACATGCATACAGACAGGGAATCGTACTGCTAATTTATAGTAACATTCTAATGTTTTTATATATGGATTACAATTATTTCAAAAAAATCAGACTTTTTTTTAAGTAACCATGGAGGTTTTTGAAATGATGGGTGGAACAATTTAGCCCAAATTTTCTCCACGAGGGGCTCTCCGTCATGGCGAAAATAGCAGAAATCCTAAGTTTCACCCTGAACATGCAATTCCTATTTTCGCAGGGGCAGTATTGGCGTCGGGCTGAGGTTTATTCATGCATGTTTTATGGAGGCAGCTGGCCATATAAATCATCAGCTCCCTCCACTGAAGTGGGACTTTGGTAGGCTGGGAGTGTGAAACCGTGTGCGCGCAGATTAGGGCAGGTCTGAACTTGGTGGATAGTTTGGATAGGGAGAGGTAAGGTACCCCTTTGGATCTGGTCCTGGGATGCATTTGGGAGAGGCTAGACACCCTTTAGAATTGTTAAAAGTAAACATGATTGTGTGTAAAAAGTGCATAAACTCAGTGGAACTGTCAAGCTGTCAAAGAATTGTCAAAGCTGTCAAGGAACTATCAAAACTCATTGGGCAGAATCTTCTGGTTGACGTGCGGGTGGTGGAGCCCACACACCAGCGCTTAAAACGTTGCGCGAGCGTCCCGACATCAGCGCGCGGCATCGTGATATTTCAGTCGGCGGGCATGCTATGCAGCAGGACGCGCGCCCGCCATTAATTAAAGGCCTCGTTAAGGTCCTTAACTTGCCAATTGTTGACGATTTTGAGGGGCCCGTGCGAACTTCGGCTTGGCGCACCGGCTCAATGGGCAGGTGATTTTTTTTTATTTACAAACCTCATCCAGTGGCGGGATGAGGTTTGTTAGCGTTTTTAAAAACGTTTAATAAAGTTTTTGTTTATTTCATTAACATGTTCCATCTCGTGTGACATTTTCACATGAGGGGGACATGTTAATGGATTTTTTTATTGTTCTACTTTTTATATTTGCCAGCCTTTCAGCGATCTCCCTGAGACAGCACTTTGCCTCAGGGAGATGAGCGCTCTTTTGCGCACATATGCGAAAGAGCGCACTCTGACAGTTGGGGAATCCCACCGCACAGGAAGTGCATAGCGGGCGACCCGCTGGGCAGGCCTTAATTGGCCCGCCCACTTAAAATGGCGGCGGGGCCCATTTCGGCGGCGATTGGCTGCCCGCCCGCCCATCAAGAGCAAAATTCTGCCATTGGAATTGTCATGGGATTTAACACTGCTGAGCTTTAAATTTTAAAAAGTGTGGAGTAACAACAAAAATCAGTGCTGGCTATTTCACTGTGTTGACATTAGCTTGAAGGCTATTATCGTGATCAATGACTGATTTCACAACTAACATTCCAGTGAGATGGCGTTCTCCGCTGATGCTGCCAGACCTGCTGAATTTTCCAGGTAAATCTGTTTTTGTTTTGGATTTCCAGCATCCGCAGTAGTTTTTTGTTTTTATTCCAGTGAGATGCCTGTTAAGTGAATAGTTTGATTGACAGCTCCCAAGTGGCTACAGAATTAAAGCGTGTTTTCATATGCAGTTAGTTGAAGGAAATTCCATGTAATTTTTTAAAAAATCAATGAGTATGTTATGTTTAAAACAGTGACTGCATCAATAGACACATAACTATTTTACGTCAGCACGGGTCCGGATGTCTGCCCATGGTGTTGAGTTGGCATGGAGGGGGTAAGGACAAAGGGTGGTGGATGGGGGGCATGGGTTGGGACTAAGTTGGCATAGGGGCTATAAAAGGGCCATGGGGATGAGTGGGAGACACAGGGCAGAATCTTCGGCTCAGCCAATAAAGCAATTAGCTGAGCTGCCCATCCAACCTTAAGGTTGGGGGGCAGGCGAAGAGCCCAGGCGGCCCTTGCATTTTTCGTGAAACCTCATCCACAGGTGGGATGAGGTTTCATGAACGTTTTTAAAAGTGTTTGAAAAATTTATAATAAAATTAATGGACCTGTCCCAGCTCATGTGACAGTTTCACATGAGGGGACATGTCCTTAATTTTTTTTTTACCTTTAATCAATGATTTATAAGTGATGCCTCGGAGATTTCTGCACGACAGAGCGCAATCCCCGACTCAGGCAACCCCACCCCCGCCTGCACAAGGAGCACTCAGCACCTCTGGGCGGGCCTTAGTTGGCCCGCCCATGTAAAATGGCGGCGCCCAGCCAATCGGCTGCGTGCCCGCTCACCCCTGCCCCCACACAACCCCCCCACCCCCCCCCCCCCCACCCCCGACAGGGAGAAAATTCCCCCCAAGGGGTGATGTAAGGGATATGGAGGAGCCATGGGGTTGGGCGGAGGGGCATGTGCTGGCATGGGGGTATGATGGGTCAAGGGGGTAGATAAAGGGGCATGAGTGGCCAAGGGGGATTGGGTGGGGGGAAATGAGGTGGCATAGATTGGCATGGGGAGTGTGGCAGGGGGGATGGATGGAGGGCTGTTATTTGTTTTAATAATCTTTTAAAATTAAATTCAACAAAGTGCCGGGGCCTCCGCATCTGGAAACCTCCGCACTTGTTTCAGGGGCAGCGGGCCCAAATTCTAATCCAGCTCGCCCCGGAATAAAAATAGGAACTGAAGGGTGCCAATTTTAAAAGTCAGGTTCACAGAGCTGAAGATTCTCCCGTCTCTGCACTCCTGACCCGGCAGCAAAAATCGGGGTCTTTGCATTTCAAATAGTAAGTATTCTTCAAATCTCTTTAATGGAAATTAGAAAAATGAAAGATTAAACAAAAATTCTTTGTGCTGTCACCCACAGGAACAAAGTTTTTGTGAATGAACGTGAGCATTTTAATTAAGTAGTTGAGATTTATTCAAACGTCAGTGGAATGTCACAAAAATTCTTATTCATTTATCACCTCATGAGGAGAAAGTTATGGGATTAAAATAGAAACTAAAAAACTATTATAATGGGTGCAAGATATTTAGATGCTTTACAGCAGATTCAATGTCAGAATTGAGTCAATTCACATAATTGTCAGTATAAGCAATTATAAACAGTAGTTTCTGTAGACTCCTTTAACCTCACTAGCAATACAGATTCATATAGGTGGAAAGGCATTTAAATGCATGACTCACTGGAAGCATATTTATGGTTAATTTTTTGCCAAACATTCAGCACTAATGAAATGTGGGCTTTATTTGGTTTTCCAAGATGTACAAATAAAGCTATAGTTAATGTAACCAGTCACCCTTTATTATTTAAATATGTAATGTTTTACCATATTTAGCTTTTCCCTAGGTGGCACATAGCTTTTTACACAAAAAATATCTTTAATTCAAACATTCTTCTCTTTTCCTTGCAACAGGTCACTTTTCTCTAACTTTCTGTCACCCTGCATTATTCTCTGACTGAGGGCAATCAAGCACCCTGCTCCCAGGGCTCTACCAATGCCACTCTTGGGTCAGCTAAAGGAGCCATATAAGAGCAACCCAAGCTGACTTGCTCTCCAATTTTATTTCCCCTTAAAGGAAGTGCTATACTTTCACTTGGCAGTTCTCCTCCCTTGAGATTGAGAACTCACGATGTGAGGAATCACAGGTTAGGGCCTGGTGTCTGACCACTCTGTGACATTCTCCTTTAAGTCGATGCATTCTTCTACATGGCCATTGGACTTTTGAAGTTTCAAAGCAGAAAGGCATTTTTGTGCTAAACCATACTGCACTGTCTGCTATTGAGCACATTCCAAAACCATTATGTAAACCAGTTATACAAAAGCCTAAGTAGAAATTACTTCCAAAATAAAAAATATCATTACAGTTGAGCAAAATATTTTACAATGAACTTAAAGGTCCAATTTAAATAGAGACAAAAATTAATATAGTAGGATTTGTTTACAACTGTAGAAGATGCTGCAACGTCAGAGATCAGATACTGTACCGTGAATCGTGTCTGTCACCTGGAAACCAGAGTGCTCAAGGCACGATCGCAAAGGCACGATCGCATGGGCAAGCCTGCAGCAGAGAACATATGCAAGTACAGCCAAGGTGGTATAGAACCCCCACAACATACGCAACTCCACACATCGGACATTACGGCAAAGACTTGTCACAGATTGAGATCTGGTTTCTTTCACAAATATAATTTTAAATGATATAATTTTACAAGATATATTAAAAACTGTCATCAATAAATTAACCAGCTGATTTTGCCTACTCAGATTTCACCTGGTCATATATAAATTCTTGAAGGATGGCCCATCACATTAGATAGGGCTACTTCAGCCTTTATTTACAAGTCCAGATGGCTTTTCTCTGGCAAATTAACTAAATCCAAGTTGGTTTAAAAATGCATTACTAACATAAGCAGATAAAGCAAATATAATTCTGGACATCATGAAATTTATTTGAAAAACTTCAAATTCGTAAAAATATAAAATATTTACCATCTAATACAAAGAATTACAACCTTGTTGTTGTAGTATTGTTCTTCTTTATATTTTCTCTCCTTTTCTAAGCAGATTTAATTAATTTTTTTCAAGTACTTTTTCTACTTAACCTGAAAAACTGGAAAAAAGTCCGCTACTAGACACTACAGTTGGTTTGAATAGTGGAACACAAGGTTCAAAGCTATAAAAGAGATGCGGCAACAGCAAAAGATTTACTGAGTCATCCCAGCTTCTCCATTGTGCTTTAGTCTTTCAACTCACTATCCAAACAGCAATTTACACATCTTCCATTTTCCTATCAAAAGTCTTTATGTTCAGCAACACTACCATGTTATGCTATTTGGACATGAAACTTCTTAAAAGCCACCACAACTCAAACATTGACCAGGTGACATTGTATGATAGGAATTTATGCTTTAAATCATGTTCCATAAGTTTCTATTAGTTAAAAATCTATCATGAAATTAATTTGGCAAGCTATTTTAACTGCTGGCCATCAAAAGAGGATAGATTTACTTACCGGAGTTTTTGAAGTTATAATTATACTTCAAATTTTAGTACACTTGGCCAATTAATGCATTCTAGAAATTGAATGCTAGTTTTTTCCTACACCATAAGTATAATTAGGTTTTAAACTTGTGATAGAATTCAAAATATTTGTTATCACAAACATCCTAAATTCTTTACATAGATTATGCAACTCAGAAGCAAAAGTTGATCACATGATTTCAGATCATATAACCACCACGTGCATTTTTATTCTAATTTTTTGGCTTGCCAATTTTTCTCCTAAATATGTTTCCGCAGGCACCGGGCTCCCTCAGATATCTTTGCCCAAATGGCCATTCATCGTCTGTGAACCTAGCCATGAGTGTTGGCTGGCTATTAAGTGTGTGGGAACATAACAGTTGAGATGGCCCAGTCATCATTTGATGTTGAAATTCAACGTCCAACTTTGAAGACTAAACTATGGTCAGGAGCAGGAACCATGTAAAATTTCCCCAACCTAACTCAGAGGTGTCATTCTCTACCTGAAATCAGCTAACAATGCATAGATTTGAGATTGAACCTATGATCTTCTGCTTTGTATAGCTTGTTCTTCACTGGATTAACTTGCTGAGCTTTTAGAGGTGTTACTTGTTTTATCAATTGTAATGTTATTTACCTGTACAGAATTTTATGCAGTTAAAAATAAAATTACCAATTGAGAGTTGAGATCTACTGGAAACAAATTTATCTCATGACCTCAGGAATGACATAACTCACTCACCCTTTGGGAATGTTGATTAAGTCTCAGCACACCACACCTCTTCCCCAATCAGAAATCTTCTGCAAGTGCTCAACAAAAACATGACTTTTCATCCTAAACAAAGACTGTAAGCACTGACAGCTTGCACAAAAATTCTACAACTAACCCCATTTTAGATTTCAGCAATTAAATAAAAAGGTAAAATTGATCATGACTACAATGTTTGCTACATACCAGCACTAGGATATTCTTCTTAAAAGTAAAGTGTTACATTGCCTGACAAATCCAAATCTTATAAAGGGAGCTAACTATATGCTTCTCCATGTCTCTCAGAGCTTGTTACCACATTTTATGTTTTAAGGCAACCTGGAAGGAAACAATCCGTACAGAAATATTCCTCGTGCAAAATTATAAAATTCTGCTTCAGTAAAATCAGGAACATTGATCTTTATCCACTGTACAACAGGTGGAGTAGTTCTATACAAACTGTCTGCTTTCAAGTGGCTTCTAGCCAGCAGTCATAAAGCATTAAACAGAGGAACAAGAAATTATGCAAAGACACTGACAAGTTGTACAAATATATGTAACATTTATGGTTATGAGAAACTTAATAGAATATATTTACTATTTATTTGTTTTGAGCTCTAACAATAACTCAGCCAGGCACAGCACACAATAGAACTGATGATCATCTTTCTTACTGTGAGGTTACATATTTCAATACCAACTTGTCCTGTAGCATTATACACAAAGTAAACGGCAATATTTTCACTAACCAGTTGACCATTTTTGGTTATTAGTTGAATGAATAACGTACCATGATGTTAAGGTGACTATTATCACAATTTTTCACAGTGCTTTTTTTTCAATTTAGTTTCAAACCTTTATTATTGTTACTGGAGGTATTGGAACTTTTAAGTATTATTCAAAACCTACAAAAATCATGTACATAGCAAATGAAATACATCTTGAATCAAACTTGGTTGTTAGAAAACAGATTCTTATAAGCAGCCAGAATTGAAATTCTTCACAAGTCATAGTCAATTATGTTCCTTTGACAAAAAAAAAGTATTATTTGCTCTAATGGAGTTTTGAAGATTAACTTTCCCTTATAAAAGGTATAAACACAATATTTATAAAAACAAAAACAATTGATATTCCATTTTAATAATAACTGAAACATTGCATTGAAGATTAAATGGCATATGCAACTTCAGATGCATTTAAGTCAGACAGTCAAGGTTGATTCCGGGTTAAATCCAACTTTTTGTCGAGTTAGTTACCCTAATCCTGAATGGCAACAGCACATAGGAATGGGGTGATAATGGAAAGAGGGGCAAAAATCAAGCAAGGAGCCTGCTCTTAGTCACTATCCAGAAATCCTTTTGGAAATCATGCATTTGGGCAATGATGAAGGTGAGTGTCAAACCCAGAGCAAACAACCTGGAACATTAACTGCTTAGAAGCATACTTGAATGAGGGCTGCCAGCACCCATTGTGCCACCTGTCTGAATCATTTTCAGGAGGTGGGTATGAAACTGGTGAAGAAACTTGCACCTGTAATCCTGAAACCCCAGTATTTAGTAATCTCGATGCTGACATTTTCACAACACAAGTAATAGAAAGAAAAAAAAACTTTTAATAGTTCAATAGAACAATTCTTTCCTAATAGAAAAAAAGTCTTAAGTTTGACTGTGAAACAAGTATAAAATGAATTCTAAAGCTCATTTTAAGACTTCAATAATGGATTTTTTTTTATTGGCTTCAAATCGGGAAAGGAAGAATATGATTATTAGGTTTGTAGAGGTGATCAAGTGACATTAATCTGACATCAGTCAACTCTGCCTTTACATTTATAATGCAAAACAGAGGAATATCTACTCCTGACAAAATAGCTAGCATCTTGATTGTTTAAATTAGAATGGCAGAGGGTTGGGAACCTGAACATAGATTCAGAGAGAGAGAAGCAAAGCTGGAAATGGAAGTCAGAAAATTAGGGAGCAAATATGGAAGGCCTAGGAAACAAATGCTGGAAAACAAATAAAATGGAATTGTTTAGTTATTAATGGTATATACTTCGCTAAAGAAGTCTAGTGAATAAGGCAGATAAGCTGAGGGCACTGACACCTCAAGTATGAGGTTGTAGCTATTAGTGAAACATGGGCTGGGATTTTCCAGCCCCACCATGATGGTTCCTCCACGGGAGATACAGCAGCCCAGCCAAAAGTCCATTGACTTTGCATTGACATGATTTAAAGAACAGGGATGGTAGCTCAACATTCCTGGTTACAGGAATGAGAAGGGTTCAAGAGGAGGCTAAAAAAGGAGGGCAGATTGCAATACTGGTTGAAGAAACAATTACAGCTGTGAGGAGGGATCATGTGCTCGAAGAAGCATAAAATGAGGTCACAGGAAAACATTTTAAAAATGAGTTGAACTAAGGGACAAAACAGGGGGAAATCATACTGCTGGGACTATACAATAGATCTCAAACAGTCAGCGGAAGATAGAAGATGTATGCAAATTGCTGAGAAGCACTGAAACAATAGGGCAGTAAAAGTAGAGGATTTCAATTGCCCTAATATTAACTGGGACAAAATCAGTGTAAAGCTATGCAGAGTGCAGAACTCTTAACATGTATTCAGGAGCACTTTTGTAGCCATTATGTTGTAAGCACAAGAGATCGGGCAGTTCTGGACTTAGTTTTAGGGAATGAAGATGGGAATGGGGATCAGTGGTAAGCATTTTGATGATGGTGATTGTAATTCAGTTGATTTAGCACAGTCATAGAAAAGGGCAACAACATACCAGGAGTAAAAATTTTCAACTCGGGATAAGCCAACCAATTTTATTAAGCTGAGATGCGATTTGGCAAAAGTTGATTGGAAATAGCCACTTGAAAGTAAATCAATGTCAGAGCAGTGGGAGGCATTCAAGGTGATGATACAGAGTCCCCACAAAGGATCAGGGTAGGACTCCTAAATATAGCTCTCCTGGATGTCAAAGAGCACAGAGATCAAGATAAGGCCACAAAAAAGCTTGTGTCAGAAATTGAAAGCTCAATACTGCAAAAAAAACATGGATAATGCAGGGGCGAAATTAGAAAGGAAATTAGGAAAGTAAAGAATATCGGCAAGTCAAAGCTAGGAAAATCCAAAGATGTTTTATGGGTACAGAAAGAGCAAGAGGATAAGAGTAAGGCCTGGATTTTCACAATGGCAAAGAGCCTCTCCATCATTACAAAAATGGCAGAGGAGCCCAAAATCTGGAAACCCCATCACTGAACAAGCGGGGGCACAAATGGGGCTGGGTCAGGATTTGCACATGCCTGCTTCACAGAGTCAGCTGCCCATATAAAACAGCAGCTGCCTCTGTTTTTCATTAGTCAGGACTGGGAAACATGACATGTACAGATTAAACCTGGTAGGAACAAATGTAAACTTTGCGAAGCCCATTGGTGTGGTAGTGTACCCCTTTGGATAAGGTCCTGGGACACCTTTGGGGGGAGGTCAGGTGCCTTTTGGAATTGTTAAAAGTGGATATGAATGTGTGTAATAAGTGTCAAAAGAAACTGTCAAAAATGTCAAAAGCAACTATCAAAAGCAGTTGTCAAGGCATTTGAAACTCCTGACCAGAGGATTTGAATACAGGAACAGGGATGTCTTGCTGCAATTGTACAGGGCCTTAGTGAGACCACACCTGGAATACCATGTACAGTTTTGGTCTCCTTATCTGAGGAAGGATATACTTGCTGTAGAGGGAGTGCAGCGAAGGTTTACCCGACTGATTCCTGGGATGGCGGGAATGACATATGAGGAGAGATTGAGTCGTTTAGGATTATATTCTCTGGAGTTCAGAAGAATGAGTGGGGATCTCATAGAAACCTATAAAATTCTAACAGGACTAGTCAGGGTAGATGCAGGAAGGATGTTCCCGATGGTGGAGAAGTCTAGAACCAGGGGTCACAGTCTGAGGATACGGGGTAAACCATTTAGGACTGAGAAGAGGAGAAATTTCTTCACCCAGAGAGTGGTGAGCTTGTGGAATTCGTTACCACAGTAAGCAGCTGAGGCCAAAACATTGTATGTTTTCAAGAAGGAGTTAGATATAGCTCTTGGGGCGAAAGGGATCAAAGGATATGGGGGGAAAGCGGGGGCAGGCTGAGTTGGATGATCAGACATGATCATAATGAATGGCGGAGCAGGCTCAAAGGGCCGAATGGCCTACTCCTGCTCCTAGTTTCTATGTTTCAAATCTTTGGAAAAAAAAATGCAGTGTTTAAAAAAACATTGCTATTTCACTCTATATGTTGGCATAAACCTGAGGGCTTTCATTACTGAATTTGTGCTGCATGACTGATTTCACAACTTTAAATTTTCACAATGGGGTGCCTTCCATTTCAGAGTGTGATTAACAGCAACAAGCGGTTATAGATTCTTTGAAGTGGGACTATGAATTCCAATGTTTGTTTTTAAAAGGGATTAAGTACTTAAATGAAATGTTTGTTTTTATAAGGGAATATGTAGCTGAAGGAATGTAAATGTAGTGAATGCTTTTTTATGAATGAGAGTGATTTTTAAAAAGAAATAGTCGGCATTAATCACTTAGAACTCTATGTTATTTAATCTCAGCATGGGTTGTGAGGTCTGCCTACGGCGGATACTAGGTGAGTTGGCATGGAGGGAGCAGGGGAAAAGAATGGTATAAGTGATGGTTGGTGGGGGAACATGGAATTGGCATGAGTTGGCATAGGACTATAAAGAGCTATGTGGGGTGGGTAGAGGGGCATAGGTTGGCATGGAAGGTATAAGGGGCCATAGGGTGGGTAGAGGACATGAGGTGGCATGGATGGGGCATTGGAAGTGTGTTGGGGAGTGAGGGGCTGAGGGCTGTTTTTTGTTTTATTGCTTTAAAAAAAAATCTTGCACAAAGTGCCAGTGCACCGAGGGAGGCTTTCCATCCAGCCCACCTCCACATCCATCCGGCAGCCTCCATACTGTTTCCGAGATTGCCTGCCAGAACTCCCATTTTCACCTAACCCCTACCCCAAACCGAAAATCCAATGTTCTGGGGCATTTTCTCTTGCATTGGATTTGTGGAGCCAGGAACTGTCCCATTCTGCAATCCCGACTTGGAAGCAAAAATTCAGGCCTAAGACTTATTAGAGACCAAAAGGTAACCTGTATGCGGAGACAGATGATGTGAGCATGGTTCTTAATGAATGCTTTACATCTGCAAACAGAAAAAAAAGAGACAGACTATACAGACATTGTAGTTAAGGAGGAGAATTAAGTCTAAATCATTGATATATACTTCAATGATGGGGGGGAGGGGGAATGGTTAAGAAGTTTGCAGATGATGCAAAAATTGGTTGTGTGGTTGATAGTGAGGAATAAAGCTATAGGCTCCAGGAAGATAACAATGAACTGGCCAGGTGGGCAGAAAAATGACAAATGGAACACAATCCAAACAAGAGTGAGGTAATGCATTTGGTGAGGGCAAACAAAGCAAGGGAATAAACAATAAATCATAGCATACTGAGAAGTATAAAGGACAGAGGGATCTTGGAGTGCAAGTCCACAAGATCCCGGAAGATAGCTGGACAGGTAAGTAAAGGCGGTTAGGCATACACAAGGCATACTTTTCACTCGATTTCCACTTTTGCTTTTTTTAAAACTTCTTTTCTCTTTACCTCATCTTTCCACCATCCAGTACTAGATGAGCAGAAATTTCTCCAATTAAATGTTGGGAAGACTGAAGCCATTGTTTGTGGTCCCCACTTAAAACTCCATTCCCTAGCTACCGACTCCATTCCTCTCCTTGTCAACAATCTTAGACTTTGCCTGTTCATAACCTGTGTGCCATATTTGACCCAGAGATGAGCTGCCAATTCCATATTCGTGCCTTCAATAATACTGCCTATTTCCACCCCCATAACTTCCCCAACTCAGCTCATCTGCTACTGAAACCCTCATTCATGCCTTTATTACTTCAAAAATTCACTATTCCAAGGCAATTCTGCCTGGCCTCCCACATTATATCCTCCATAAACTTGAGGTCATCCAAAATGCTGCTGCCCTAATTTACACTAAGTCCCATTCACCTAGCACCCTTGTGCTCACTGACCTAACGCTGGCTAGCAGTCAAGCAACAACTTGGTTTTAAAATTCTGAGTGTTATTTTCAAATTTCTCCATGGTCTCACCGCTCCATATTTCTGTAATCTCCTCCATGCTCACAACCTTCCGATATCTGTGCTCCTCTAATTCTGGCCTCTTGGGCATCCCCAAATTTTAATCACTCCGCCACTGGTAGTTGCATCTTCAGCTGCCTTGACCCTAAGCTCTGCAATACCCTCCCTAGACCTTACTTTCCTCCTTGAGACACACCTTAAAGCCTACCTCCTTGACCAAGCTTTTAGTCATTTGACCTATTGCCTTATGTGGCTTGGTATCATATTTTGTTTTCCAATGCTCCTGTGAACCACCTTGAGATGATTCATTATGTTAAAAGGTGTTACATAAATACTTGTTGTCATTGTTATTAGTCAAGACGTATAATATAGGGCAGGAAAGTTATGCTAAAATTGTATAAAGCACTAGCTAGACCACAGCTAGCCTACTGAGTACAGTTCTGGTCATCAAATTACAGCAAGGGTCTGATTATTGCAACAGAGAGGATACAGAGGAGATTCAAGAGGATGTTGGCAGGAATTAGGAATTTGGGTATAAGAAAAGGCTGTAAAGGCTGTACATGTTTCTTTTGGCACAGAAGATGCTGAAGAGAGATAAGTGTATAAAATTCTAAGGGACCTAGATAGAGTGTGTAGGAAGAACCTATTTCCTTTGACAGAGAGATCATAACCAGGCTGGCATAAATTTAAAATAATTGGCAGAAGAATTAGAGGGGAACTGAGGAAAATTGTTTTCACTCAGAGGTTGTTGTGGGTCTGAAACTCATTGCCTGAAAGAGTGGGTAGAGGAAGACCCCTCATCACATTTAAAAAATACTTTGAAATGCAATTCAAAGGCTGTAACCTACAAGGCTATAGACCAAGAGCTGGAAAGTGGGATTCGAAGGACCGTTCTTTTTGGCTAGCACAGATACAATGGGCTGAATGGCCACCTTCTGTGCCATAAATTTCCAATGTTTCTATATAACTTGAACCTTCCAAGCCCAATTTGAAATAGGTTATAGTACATTATGCATCATTCTACTCAGTACACGCTCCAACATTGTAAGCGTGTAGTATGTATAATTTACCATTTATATTTGGGAAAAAATTGTCACCTCGGTACTTTTTTCAAAACATAAAAAAGGTCATCTTTCTTTACATTCTAATACCAATCAACACCATTAATGAGTAAAAGGACTGGTAGGCACTTCACTCATATGCTTCCTCAACACTCAAAATTGGGTGCACAATAATGGATGGTGAGGCCAGAAGTGGGAGGCAAAGGTTTGGTCACAGACCCTAAAATTTTCCTTTCCTCTGGACAACCATCTTGTTTTCAATGTACACCTCCCTAAACACAGCAACTAAGATCAGATATTTACTGAAAAGAAATATGGGGAAAGTATACATCTTTAAAAAATAAAGCCTGCATCACACTGCATTCAACTTGTTTTCAATTGTGCATTATACAAATCAAAAGTAATGTGCAGTTGGAACTGCAAGCATGCATGTGACATGTTATGTCAGTTTTGACACATGAGGTTCTGATAATATCCAGAATTTCTGTAAAATGATTAAAAAAAGAAAAAAGATATATTGTTAAATACTTACTGCATCATTCTGTAGAGAATGCAATCAGAAGTATCAACATAAAATAGAATCTAGAGCAGCATTTACAAAGTTGGGGCATGCTGACTTGTTTTTATTTTACTGTCAATGTTTCGTTTGATTACAAGAAACATGAGCAAAACTGAAAATGGGTCTGTTAACAAATTGAAAAACTGAATGTTGGTTTTGAGAAGTTTACCATTACAAAACTGTCTTTTGCATCTACTCAATGATTGTAAATTTACCAAATTTGATTCACTCCAATGACACAGCTTCAGTATATCATTGTCACCAATTTTGTATTTAAGTTCTATGGAATTTCAAACAGTTGTCAGTTAACCAAGATAATCTTCTTAAAGTTTCCACAAATATGACTAAAACATAACTGTTCATTCAGTAGCCCTATCACATGAATTGTCAGCTAACTGTTTTGGACTACTGCACAGGAACAATTTGTGTTGCTATCTGGACTGCCTCACACTTTGGCTAGGGCACAACTGTCAAGTTTTTGTAGCAAGTTTGAGTAAATTTAAAATGGATCAGTACATTCCTGACAACTAAAAAGATCTGTTAAGATTTTTGGGTGTATGTTGTACATTAGTTCATTTCATCTTTCTTATTAATACTGTCTTGCACAACAATGTAATCTACTTATAATAAAGCTTCAGGTTATGGCAACTTCACTTGGTCATATGATGTTCTCTCCCTGCCTCCTCCCCCACAGAGGAAGTGTTTTCTCTAGTGCATATCTGTTTTTGTTGGCAAGGTCCAGTCTAAATGGCAAACAGGAGCTCTGTGTTCAGAAGAAATAAGCTGCAGCAGTCTCACAAATTAATTTTAGGTCCCAATAAAAAGTTCAGTGCTTATGCAGCTTTTCTCTGTGGGTGTGAAGATGCTGAACAAATTAAGCTTTCCAACAAACATGCTTGAACATGGTTCATATACATCACTTGGAATGTATTTGAAGGAAATTAACAGCACAATTTCTACAAAGATACAGAATGAAAAAATAAGTGGCAATGGTCATACAGATCTGGTACTTTGACAGTGACAATCAGAAATTTGGCACTTTATCCAATTCACATTTTAAAATTTTATCAAAAACTGTATTAAAAGATAATTGGTAGTAAAGATTTAAACTGTTAAAACATACTGAAATACAAGAAAAGAACCACAGATTTCTAATGTGGGCAATGTTTGTGAACTATGCAAATCTTCAACTAGAGAGAATGAAGTCAAACAATTAAGCAAGTAAATGCCATAGGCATTTCTTCCAAGCTAATTATTAAACCCCATGCATTCTTTTAGATGGAACATGTAAGATTTTTAAAGATACAATTGTTTCACTTATAAATTGTAATTTACAACAAGAATGTCTAAGTTACTTTACCTTTTGGTTTCACTGTCTACTTAATTCTTAGTGAACTAAATAAGGCACTGGTTAGAATCAGAGAATGAAAACTCTAGCCCATTTGAAAAATCAGTATGAACTGGCGGCAATAAACTACAATCACCCATTAATATTCAGTTTTTTCAAACTATCAGGAGAAATAAGAATTGTCAGCAAAGACTTTGCTTTATTCTGTATAATACTTTAGCAGGGAAACAAAGTTTGTTCAATTTATTGTGCTTTACGCACTTAGGCAACGGTAGATAGAAAGATAGAAATACAGGACTCAGCTCTCTTAAATAAAAACGATCATTTACTTAAAAATCCAAAATCTTACTGAAAAGTGCTAACCAATTAGTTAATTACCTCTGTTTGACATTTTGCTGTACACAATTCTTGTAAGCATTGCAGTCTGCTGTTCATCATGTACAAATGAAAATAAAGTTGGTAGACGGCAGTGAAAAAACTAGGCACAGAGAATCAATTAAAGGTCTGCCTTTAGTTTTAATTGCCTTCAAAACAAAATATTAGTAAGTTAACCCCCAACCTGAATCCAAGCAGTACCGAACTTCCACAAGTTTATAATAAACTGCATTCAGTTCTGGCATTGCACCTCAGGAAGAATATATTGGTCTTGGGAGGTGGATGCCACAGATTCACCGGAATGATAATGGGGTTAAAAGGGTAAAATTATGAAGACAGGTTGCTTAGGATAGGCCTGTATTCATTTAATTACAACAGGTTAAGGGATCTAATTGAAGTATTTAAGGCAATTAAAAGATTCACTATGCAGATAGAGCAGAACTATTTCCTCTGGTGGGGGAGTCCAGAACAAGGGGGCATAAGTTAGGTCATTCTGGGAAGGTTTGTACTGTCATTGCTATGTAAACATTCAAAACTGTGTTTTTGCTAATAGATAAACAAAAGTCACAGTAAATTTACACACACAAGCACACTGGCTTACTAATAATCAATATCAAAATCAAAATTCTTCATAAACTGTGGGGAAAATCATCAGCACGTTAATTATTTTGATCACGCTAAAGATAACGGGGTTGGAGAGGATCATAGTTTTGAACCTCATGTAGATAAAATGTGGATTTAAACATTTCCCAATGTCATTAAGCATTAATTGAAAACATTCTATTCTGAATCCACATCATCACATTAAAATGATAACAGTTTACAGAAATAAACTTTCCACTTACATCAGTAAATAGATTGTTAAAAGTTTGAAAGAGAACTGTGCTTATGATTAATAAGACTGTTCTGCACAGTTCTATAAGGATTATATGTTCTTACTTCTAAATTACTGAAGAAAGTTTTGTGAAGATTACTACATTTCAGTATGTCCCACAAAAAATATTTTTCTGCTCTACAATTTGAATATAGAATTCTTACCTTCATTCTACTGCAATAAGTATTGTGTTGCCACAAATGTTTTTAAAGACAAGATTTGTTTATCAAAAGTGCAGGTGCAGTTGTATACCCTTAGGCATACTCCAAGTCCCACTGCTTTATTCAAAGGTTGAAACTTAGCAGCTTTCCTTCCCCTCCTCCCAGTCCGCAGTGTTATCTCTTTTGCATGATTTTGGTAACTTTGCTTTTATAATATTTAGTGCTCTACAATTTAAGTAAGCCACACTGTCTTACATGATGGGTGTACTAGCCCAATCGCTTCAATAAGTGAAGTTTAACTTTTAAAACTGATCCTGCCTATATTTGAAACACTCCATTTGATGAGTCATATTGCAACTGTATGTGAAATAGCTGTTTCCAATATTTTTCTGCTACAAAATGGATGATGCGGTTGATGATTTTATCTTCTGACTGGATGACACAATTTTTTGATAATGTGTACATTGCCATTCAATATTTTGAAGTATTTATCCATTGTTTCTCCATTTCTTTGAAATCATTAAATTCATCTACTATGTAAGTCATAATTTTTAACGCATCAATGCATATAGCCACTAAAACATAAGCCATTACCGAAAATCATCCACATCAGCAAAAGTACATATCGTTGAATTTATATAGGTATGTATGCTTTCATAGGTAATGTTAATTTGCTAATATGAAGCAAAGCAGCTAATTTTTCAATAATTTGCCGTAAATAAAGATCTCTTTGCTGCAAGGGGAAATTTGGAATTCTGCCCCCCAAGTGGCTGTAGATGCTGAGTTAATTGAAATTTTCATGACTGAGATTGACAGATTTTTGCTAGGCAAAGGTATCAAGGAATATGGAGCAAAGATTGCTGAATGTAGTTGAGGTACAGATCAGCCGCGATCAAACTGAATAGCAGAACAGGTTCAGGAGTCTGAATGACCTAATCCTGCTTCAATTACTAACAGAGTTACTACCAAAGTAATTGTGATATTTAGGCATAATGTGGACTGCGGTAATCAAATTATGAAACTATAATTTTAGGATCATGTAAAATGTAACTTCTATTTCTGTGACTCATATGAGAAAAGTCTTGTGAAAGTAACAGATAGTTATTTTTGCAGTCCACCAAAGTTAGATGCAATAGAAATGATAAATGTGAACAGAGAGCTCCTTTGATGATCAGTCTTATATGACAAAGTTTATATTTTCACCTTGGAACACATGTGCATGCTGAACGTACACTACAGGAATCCAAATTCTCATTTATGTACTCCAACATGGACACTCCACCCCAGGACATTAAAAGGTGAAAATTTACCAACATAGGTCTCAGCCATACTCAGCAAGACCACCTCTGTATCACATCAAATCATCAATCAGGAGTGACATGACTTGGGCACAGTGGACTCTACACCAGATTTTCAACCTGCATTTCTGTCAAGTGAGGCTCGAGTGGAGTGTCACTGAATTTATGCTTGCATCTCAGCATGAGTCAACAAATTGGAAGTATAGCTAGTTGGCTGCAAGACAGGAAGCAAAGAAGAGGGTAAGGGTCACAGTGGCAAAAGACAAAGTGGATCATACAAGGATCAATGTTGGGACCTCATGTTCACTACTTATACTCACAATTCAGACTTTGGATTAACACTAAATGGACAACACTAAATGGAAGGGATGGTCAATACTGAAGAGGGCAGCAATAAATTAGAAGCGGACATCAATAATATACCTATCAAATGACTATCAACATTCTGGTAAGAAAAATAAGGAAATCACATATTACTAGTAAAATAAGAATCTAAATGGGGTAGAGAAGCAAAGGGAGTACAACTATACAAATCACTGTAAATTCTGATTAGGGTCAATAAGTCCAAAAAAAAAGCAAACCAAGCACTGGGGTTATTTCTAGAGGGACAGAATTGAAAAAGTAGAAAATTTATGCTAAACCTTTATCGAACTTTGGTTAGACTACACTTGTTGGAGTACTGTGTACAGTTCTAGTTACCATAATGTGGAAAGTATATAAAGGCACTGAAGAGGATGCAAAAAAGATTTACAAGGACGATACCAGAAATGCATGGATATAGGTATCAAGGAAGGATGAACAGACATCCTATCTTGAAAACAGAAGGCTGAAGGGGAAGAGCAAACCTAGAGGCCATCACCATAAGTTGCCAAGACATCAAATAGAGCATTCAGAAGAAACTTCTTTACCTGGAGATTGATGCGAACATGGAATACCCTACCACATGAAGTGTTGGAGGTGAATAGTTAAATACATTTAAGGGGAGGGTAGATATGCATATGAGGGAGAAGGAAATAGCGGGCCATTCTAATAGAGTTAAATGAGAAAAGATGAGAGGAAGCTCATGCGGAGCATAAACGCCAGCATGGATTAGTTAGGCTGAATGGCCTGCTTATGTATTGCATATTCTATATAATTCTTTTTAAGTTCAGGAAAAGAGGGATGAGAGAAAATTTGAGGAAAAAGATGATTGTATATTGCAAGAAGATAATTTTTATAATGATTAGTGCAAAGTTCATCCAATCTCTACTTGAAAATAATTTGTTTTATCACTCAGCAATCAGTGCTTTAATTTGGTCAATTACAAAAGCTACAAACAGTTGTAATTAACAGTTAACAATTAACCTCAATGTATTATATTTGTGTGTATAAATAATACAATCATTCTGTTATCATTGTTTCCATCAGTAATATATAGGGATAAATAGGATCTGTGCACATTATTGTTAGGGTTTTAAGGATTGCATGCTTGGTGGTCTGCAGATCATTTTACCCTACAAGGAGAAGATTCAAAATCACCTCAAAATTCATCTTTTCTCATTAGTTGCTTACTGTATGAGACTGCAAGTTAAAGGCAATTTGCACTCCTTGTAATGATTAACTACCATAGTCATATACGAAGGTCATCAGGTGGAAGGAACTTAGAGGATTGCATTGTCCTTGATGTTTTCAATCTTCACATATCCAATAATAAGCGCATGACTATCATAAATTTTTAGAACACTCAGCATAAAGTTTAACACAGTGTGACGTATAAATGTAGAATCCTACCTTTTGACCATTTGTAACAGGTGTTTCTTCTAAATTCTTAAGCATTTGTTTACGAGTCTGTTCTAAAGAACATGAACTAAACCAAACAGTTCTATCATAATGACCTGAAGTTTGCAAAGCCAATCAGTGACATGTCTAGCAGTTTACAGTACTCAAAATAAAAATGTTAAAAAATTGATTTTCCTTTATATGCATTTTCATGATTAATGTTTCAGTAATCTGCTGGGAAAGTGGTCA
Organism: Cetorhinus maximus; assembly: GCF_964194155.1. Lineage (NCBI taxonomy): Eukaryota > Metazoa > Chordata > Chondrichthyes > Lamniformes > Cetorhinidae > Cetorhinus > Cetorhinus maximus. The sequence continues at coordinate 97,278,557 of NC_135887.1, forward strand.
TTTTCAGTTGCACATTTTCTGAAAAGAAGCAAATTTCTTATTAGCTACTATATTTCTCAATTCCAGTTAACTATTAAATGTTTCATTAAGCTTTATATTAACCTAGATTGCCATTTACTCTATTCTACACTTTCACCAGTTACTAGGTATTAATATATTCCATATCACACAAAATGACTAATCTGCATTACTTTTCTATGCACTTATCTACAAACTAGAACATTTAAATCTTTAATTATAAAGCTATTTTGAGCATCTCAATGTATTACATCTGTTGTTTTCTGTTTCTGCTTATATTGTAGATTAAACAAGAACTGGAGCTCAGTATGTTGTTTTACAAGGAATTTCAACAACGAGAAACATTTGTATCAATTTATTGGGTAAAAGTCATTTACTCTTGCTCAGAACAAGGCAAGATTAGTGCAATTTTAACACCGCAACATTTTAAAGCTTTATTGTTGATGCAGAATGGCTTTACTTCACATGGAGACACATTAATAAACAATCTTAGTTTATAAAAATGGTGCTCAAAATGAAAATTGATTATTCAAACAAATCATTTACTCCATTACAATTTCTCACTAATTTCTAATACTTAATGGAAACATCTTTAGCTCTCACAGACAGACATACATCATAAATGAACATCCCACCTCCGGAAACACAATCTCACCTGAAGAATTGCACCATACAATCGAAGGAGAACACACCGTGGTTCATCCTTTACACAGCTTTTAGTATCAGGCAATGAGCATTGAAAAAGTAGATTACTAAGACCACCCCTGCAAAATAATAATAACAAAGATAACATTAAAAATAATACAAACACAGTCAAAAATGGAATGGTTCAAGATTTCCAGCCAAGTTAGTTACAAAATCATATGCAAGGCCAAGAAACATTATTTAGTTGTTACAAATTCAGATCTTGCCTCAGATATTCTCGTAGGTACAGCAACACTAGCCATTCCTGTACGTGGTCTAAGTATCTTGGGGTAGAGTTTCTCCACAGTTGCTCTGGTTTTTTTCAGTGCAATTTGACCAAAAATCAGCTTAACCCACACGAATAATCACAAAATTATAAATTTATATCGAACCAATATAATTAAACTTACTTTTTTCTTTACTATGATTGCTCTGGTTCATTTTTAAAAACTTTCTTTTCTTATCAATTTTTCTGGCCTCCACCCCCCTCCTGAAGGTGTTGTTTACCTACTGGTATGCAGGTAAATCAGCACGGAGTGCCTCCAGGGCTAGAACCTTCTTAGTTCCTTCCCGAAATTTACTAACATTGTTTTTTTTATTCATTCACGGGATGTGGGCTTCACTGCAGGGCCAGCATTCATTGCCCATCCCTAGTTGCCCTTGAGAAGGTGATGGTGAGCTGCCTTATTGAACCGCTGCAGTCCATGTGGTGTAGGTACACCCACAGTGCTGGTAGGAAGGGAGTTCCAGGATTTTGACCCAGCGACGGTGAAGGAACAGCGATATATTTCCAAGTCAGGATGGTGAGTGACTTGAAGGAGAACTTCCAAGTGGGGTGTTCCCATCTGTCTGCTGCCCTTGTCCTTCTCGATTGTAGTGATCATGGGTTTGTAAGGTGCTGTCTAAGGGGCCTTGGTGAATTCCTGCAGTGCATCTTGTAGATGGTACACACTGCTGCTACTCTGCGTCGGTGTGGAACGGAGTGAATGTTTGTGGATGTGGTGCCAATCAAGCGGGCTGATTTGTCCTGGACAGTGTCAAGGTTCTTGAGTGTTGTGGGAGCTGCACTCATCCTGGCAAGTGGGGAGTATTCCATCACACTCCTGACTTGTGCCTTGTAGATGGTGGACAGGCTTTGGGGAGTCAGGTGGTGAGTTACTCGTCACAGGATTCCTAGCCTCTGACCTGCTCTTGTAGCCACAGTATTCATACAACTAGTCCAGTTCAGTTTCTGGTCAATGATAGCCCCCAGGATATTGATAGTGGGGGCTGCAGTGACGGTAATGCCATTGAACATCAAGGGGTGATGGTGAGATTCTCTCTTGTTGGAGATGGTCATTGCCTGGCACTTGTGGCGCGAATGTTACTTGCCACTTGTCATCCGAACCCTGTATATTGTCTAGGTCTTGCTGCATTTGGACATGGACTGTTTTAGTATCTGAGGAGTCATGAATGGCGCTGAACATTGTACAATCATCAGCGAACATCCCCATTTCTGACCTTATAATCGAAGGAAGGTCATTGATGAAGCAGCTGAAGATAGTTGGGCCTAGTACGCTATCCTGAGGAACTCCTGCAGTGATGACCTGGAGCTGAGATGATTGACCTCCAACAACCACAACCATCTTCCTTTTTGCTAGGTATGACTCCAGCCTGTGGAGAGTTTCTCCCTGATTCCAATTGACACCAGTTTTGCTAGGGCTCCTTGATGCCACACTCAATCAAATGCAGCCTTGATGTCAAGGGCTGTCACTCTCACATCAGGAGTTCAGCACTTTTGTCCATGTTTGAACCAAGGCTGTAATGAGGTCAGGAGCTGAGTGGCCCTGGCGAAACCCAAAATGGACATCAGTGAGCAGGTTATTGCTGAGCAAATGCCTCTTCATAGCATTGTTGATGACCCCTTCCATTACTTTACTGATGATAGAGTAGACTGATGTGGCGATAATTGGCTGGGTTAGATTTGTCCTGCTTTGTGTGTGCAGGACATACCTGGACAATTTTAGATGCCATTGTTGTAGCTGTACTGGAACAGCTTGGCTAGGGGCGCAGCAAGTTCTGGAGCACAAGTCTTCAGTAATATCGCCAGAATATTGTCAGGTCCCATAGCCTTTGCACTATCCAGTGTCTTCAGCCATTTCTTGATATCACATGATGTGAATCAAACTGGCTGAATACTGGCATCTGTAATGCTGGGACCTCCAGAGGAGGCCGAGATGGATGATCCACTCGACACTTCTGGCTGAAGATTGTAGCTGGGCTCCTCCATCATTGAGGATGGGGATATTTGTGGAGCCTCCACCTCCAGTGAATTGCTTAATTGTCCACCAGCATTCGCGACTGGATGTGGCAGGACTGAAGAGTTTAGATCTAATCCATTGGTTGTGGGATCGCTTAGCTTTGTCTGTCACTTGCTGCTTATGATGTTTGGGATGCAAGTAGTCCTGTGTTATAGCTTCACCAGGTTGACACCTCATTTTTGGGTATGCCTGGTGCTGCTCCTGGCATGCCCTCCTGTGCTCTTCATTGAACCAGGGTTGATCCCCTGGCTTGATGTTAATGGTAGAGTGGGGGTTATGCCGGACCATGAGGTTACAGATTGTGTTTTGAGTACAATTCTGCTGCTGCTGCTGATGGCCCATAGTGCCTCATGGATGCCCAGTCTTGACTTGCTAGATCTGTTGGAAATCTATCCCATTTAGCACGGTGGTAGTGCCATACAACCCGATGAAGGGTATCCTCAATGTGAAGGTGGGACTTCGTATCCACAAGGACTGCACAGTGGTCACTCCTACCGATAGTGTCATGAACAGATGCTTCTGCGGCAGGCAGGTTGGTGAGGGTGAGGTCAAGTATGTTTTTCCCTCTTATTGGTTCCCTCACCACCTGCTGCAGACCCAGTATAGCAGCTATGTCCTTTAGGACTCAACCAGCTCCGTCAGCAGTGGTGCTACCGAGCCACTCTTGGTGTTGGACATTGAAGTCCCCCATCCAGAGTACATTCTGCGCCCTTGCCACCCTCAGTGCTTCCTCCAAGTGGTGTTCAACATGGAGCAGCAGTGATTCATCAGTTGAGGGAGGGCAGTACGTGGTAATCAGCAGGTGTTGTCCTTGCCCATGTTTGACCTGATGCCATGAGACTTCATGGGGTCCGGACTCAATGTTGAGGACTCCCAGGGCAACTCCCTCCTGCCTGTAAACCACTGCGCCACAACCTTTGCAAGAATGGTGATGGTGGTGTCTGGGACATTATCTGTAAGATATAATTCCATGAGGATGACTATGTCAGGCTGTTGCTTGACCAGCCTGTGAGACAGCTCTCCCAATTTTGAGATTAGCTCCCTGATGTTAGTGAGGAGGACTTTGCAGGGTCAACAGGGCCGAGTTTGCCGTTGTCATTTCCGATGCCTAGGTCGACACTGGGTGGTCCATCCAGTTTCATTCCTTTTTTGAGGCTTTGTAGCGGTTTGATACAACTGAGTGGCTTGCTAGGCCATTTCAGAGTGCATTTAAGAGTCAACCGCATTGCTGTGGGTCTGTAGGCCAGAACAGGTAAGGACAGCAGATTCCGTCCCTAAAAGACATTAGTGTACCAGATGGGTTTTTATAGCAATCAACAATGGTTCCATGGCCTTGTACTTGTGGACATTGAACTTGTAACTCTACATTTTTATTGAATTCAACTTCCACCATCTACTGTGGCAGGATTCAAACCGGGGTCCCCAGAGCATTACTCTGGGTTACTAGTCCAGTGATAATACCACTACGCCATTGTCTCCTCTTTGTTGTTCCACCACCAGTTACCATTCTTTTAATAAAATGATTAATCCTGTATTTCCTTTTTTTTTTAAACTGTCCTGAATTTGTAAATAAGTGTAAAAAAACCTTGTTCTTAAATTCTTACTTCAATCAAATTGGTCCAAACCATTCTTTTTTTTTTTAAAACAAATCTTTCATATTTCCTCTCAGTCTTCTCTTTGAGGATGGTTCATCTTTCCTCATATGTTATTCCCTTAAATTATGGAATCAACTACGTAAACCCTCAAATAACTTGAAATAGAAAAATTGCATGCATGACTCCAAATTCAGTCTCACCAGGGCCAAATTTATTCGTAAAATGGCCTCTTAGGATTTATACCCCTTGCAATGCATTCCATCTACTGCTTTAAAAAACGTAGCCTGGGACCATTGTCGTGGTCCAGCAATCCATTTTAATACACTTCCATCTGTCTCATGGGTTCAAACCTATTTTTTAGTATAGTGTCAAATACCTTTTGAAATCAGGGTAGATAACATCAACTGCCTCTTCCCTATCTACTAAGTCCACCATCTCCTCAAAGAAATGCAATGAGTTAGCCAGGACCTCCTACTCCTATGACCATGATCAGCCCATGCTCCTCAAGGTGCTCCCTTATTATCCCTCGTGATACTTTTCCAACAGTGGAATAAAGCTAACAATTTGATGCTTGATCCCTTACCACTTTTTGAACAGGAGGGTGACATTTGCTACTTCTGAAGTCACTAGAATTTGGCCTGAGCGAAAGGAACTCTTTAAAATGTCCATAAGAGGAACAGCAATTATTTGAGCCAATTCCTTTGGAACCAGGAATGAATATTCTTTTTTGGCACCTCAGCACTGCTTAACAACTAAATTGAATTAAATTTAGCCTATTGGCCGCACAACCCTTGTTTGAAATGCTAACAGATGCAAATTGAAATACTAGGGACATAGTTCTATAACTAAAGATAATAAACTTTGTCTATCAGGAAAATTTTATTCCAAGGGAAGTGACAGATATGCAAAAACTAGATAAGATGAAATTTGACATGTTGACAGCTGTTAAAACAAATGGACCACGTGTGGCAGGAGACTGCTCTTCATACCTTATTTACTTCAGTGTAGAAATTAATATCCCAATCACCCTTGCCATTGAGGATAATTAATTTGGACAGTCCAGTGCATCTGCTTCAGCATCAAAACAATGGACATATCATTAGGGAGCAGCCGTGTGATCTGCATTTTCCCACTGCTTATACCATTTGGAAAAGCTAAGAGGGAATCACTGGAGTTATATCCCAGGTAACAAGCTGGAGACTCAAAAAAAAAACACTAAGCAGCTTTGGGACTCTCTTCTTTTTGAACAGTTTATATAGTATTTAAGTCTAATATTGTACTATTTTAGTTTCTTACTACTTGTGTAAAACCTTGCTTGTAAAGATGGATATAGCGGACCGATAATATTTATATTATTATGGTATTTATCTCCTTTTGTCACCAAATAAGACTCATATTGGACTCAAAATATTAATTGTTTCTCTGTCCACAGATGCTGCCAGACCTGCTGAGTTTTTCTAGCACTTTCTGTTTTTATTTCAGATTTAAAGCATTTGGAGTATTTTGCTTTATTACGTAAGAGAATATAACTGGTGTCCACATAATGTTTTACCAGAATTCAGAAATAATTGGTGGTTCTCTGGCACACAACATGCATAAGATTGCAGGTCTCAATTCAAAAGAGACTTGGCATTCTTATGGAAACTCTCTCTCTCTATTGCGATTGTAATAAAAAAGCACTGGGAGAAAACCTGAACTGTTACAATGTTCAAACATGGTTTCTGACCTTCTCTAAAAGAACTCCTGTTTCAAGCTTGAGCATGTTAAAAGTGAATGCTCTGCTACTGAAAAAACAACTCTGGTGAAGTCACAACTTGATGCATGTCAACCTGGCAATATGAAGTGTGCATTAACACAACTGATGTTTTACAACATATACAACAGACTATAGTCAGCATACCAAGCTTTGAGCCATCCATACTGAGTAATTCAACCCTGCGAATATCCCCAGTGCATATTGCTACAATATATTCTCCATAGCATGCATGTTAAACGCTCCATAACCATGCCAGGTAATTTTCTAGAGCGGAACGTTAAGCATTTCCACTTACCTAAGTAGTGTTTTTTATGTCAATGGCAGAAAATTAGTTACGAAAATAGATTGCATAAACTTGGGATGTATTCCCTTGAGTATAGCAGATTGAGGGCTGATATGTGATTGAGATGTTTATAATGTTAAAAGGATTTCATAGGATAGATGTGGAGAAACCATTTCCTCTGAAGGTGGAATCAAGCTTAACATTAGAGCTAGGCCAACGCAACAGCAAAATCAGGAAGTTCCTTTTCACTCAAAGGGAGTAGAAATTTGGAACTTCTTCCCCAAAATTGATGTGAATGCTAGAACAAATTGGAGCTTTCAAGACTGAGACAGTTAGTTTTTTTTTGGTAAGGGTGTTTATGGGATATGGAACAAAGGTTGGAAAATGGAGCCAATTTGCATGATCTGGTTGAAAAGTAGAAAAAGCCCAAGGAGCTGAATGATCCACTCCTGCTCCTGTAACCGGGCTGATATATCTGTTAAGTTTTTACTTGCTGCAAAGACAATCAAATGAGATTTATACAATATATTTATTCTACTTACACCCCAAATCATTACTTGGTAATACTATCTAGCCCAAACCTGTGTGGAACTTTTCATTCCAAATTAGAATGAGACTAATTAACTCCACATCATTTGTATTTAGAATTGACTTAAACAGATAAGCTTTAAGTGCCCATCAAATAAGTATCTGCAAATCTAATGGAAATTGGCTTCGAATGGAACGCATACTGAACATTCAGCATTCTTGCCGGATGGGTTGCACCTGAACAGAGCCGGAACTAAGTTTCTTGTGGGGCATTTTGCTAGTGCTGTAAGGGAGGTTTTAAATTAACTTGGCAGGGTTGTGGGAACCAGGAGATAATATAATAGAGGAATACCAAGGTGCACAGAATATTGGAAAAGATAGATAGCACCAGAGTAGAGAATAGTAAGTTCATAGGCAGGGTCAGAGAAAAAGGGAAGATAGTAGAGTTGAAATCAGGGTTACACTGCATGTATATGAATGCACGGAGTGTGGTGAATAAGATTGGTAAGTTACAGACGGGTGTGGAAACAGTGGGCAGAATTTTCTGCTTGTTGGATGGGCTGGACAGCAGCAGACGCAGGCCTGTGATCGGCTGCGCGCCGCCATTTTATGTGGGCGGGCCAATTAAGGCCCACCCAGCGTGATGCACGGTCAATAGCGCTCTGCACTACCTGTACGGGCCGGGGGGAGGGAGAGCAAGTCGGGGCCTGGGCTCTTTCGAGCAGAAATATACGAGGCACAGAGCTGCCTCAGGAAGATTAAGTTCAAATTGAAGGTTTCAAATAAAGAAAGATAAAAAATATTTAGACATCTCCCCTCATGTGACAGTGTCACATGAACTGGGACATGTTTATGAATTGTGGAAAAAACTATTTATTTATTTATTTAATAAAACCTTTAGGAAACTTCATCCCGCTCGTGGATGGCGTTTCCTGAAAAATGCGAAGGCCTCTTGAGCTCTTCACCTGCCCACCAACCTTAAGGTTAGACGGGCAGTGTTGAAAATTACTGTAATTGGATTCTTAATGGCCTTAACAGGCCTTTGACAGTTCGGCTGGCGCGCACCCACCGAACGAAAGATCTGAATGACGCGCGGTGACATCGGGACGCACACCCAACATCACTGCGTGTCATTTTACGCGTTGGTGTGCTGGACCCCAATGCCGACGTGAAAATCCTGCCCATTATGGTGTGGCTATAACAGTGACCTGGCTCAACAAAGGGCAGGACTGGATGTTAAATATTCCTGAATACAAGGTGTTCAAGAAAGATAGGAAAGGACAAAAAGGAGGAGGGGTGGAGATATTAATTAAGGAGGGCATTGCAGTGCTGGAGAAAAAGGATGACCAAGAGGAATCAAGGACAGAATTTATTTGGCTAGAGATAAGCAACAAAAAAGGTGCAATTATATTGCTCGGTGTAGTCTACAGGCCACCAACTAGTGAGAAGGATGTAGAGGAACAAATTTGCAAGGAAATTACAGAGGTGCAAAAAATATAGAGTACTTATAATGGGGGACTTTAATTATCCAAATATAGACTGGGATTTGGTGTTAGTGTAATAGGCAGAGACCATCAAGGGTTCCTAGAGTGTGTTCAGGAAAATTTTCTTCAGCACTATGTTTCCAATGCAACAAGAAAGGAGGCACTAATAGACCTGGTTCCTGGAAATAAGGTGGGCCGTCAGTCGGAGAGCATTTAGAGGACAGTGATCATTGTATCATAAGGTTCAGGCCAACTATGGAAAAGGACATAGAACAGTGCGGAGTAAGAAAAATTAACTGGAGGAAAACCAACTTCAATGGGATGAGAAAGGATCTGGGCCAAATAAACTGGAGTCAAATGTTGGCAGGAAATGCAGGCGCTGATCAATGGGCTACCTACAAAGAAGAGCGGATTTGAGCACAATAAACGTAGATTCTCTCAAAAGGGAAAGGTAGGGCAAACAAATCCAGAGCCCCCCGGCTGACAAGAGAGATGGAAATTAACATAAAGAAGAAAAGGTGTGCTTATGACAGATGTCAAGTAGAAACTACAACTGAGAACCAGGCTTAATATAGAAGGTTCAGAGGGAAGGTGAATGAGCAAATAAGAGAAGCAAAGAGGTAGTATGAAAAGAGACTGGCAGCTAACATAAATGGGAATCTCAAAGTCTTTTATAGGCAGATAAATAGTAGAAGAGTGGTAAGAGGAGTAGGGCTAATGAGTGACCAAAAATAGAATTTACACATGGAGACAGAGAGCTTAGCTGAGGTATTATGTGAATACTTTGCATCTGTCTTTACCGAGGAAGAAGATGCTACCCAGGCCATGGTAAAGAGAGGGTAATTCAGACACTTGAGGGGTTTAAAATTGAAAAAGAGGTATTGGATAGGTTATTTGCACTTTTGATAAGGCGTCGGAGCCAGATGAGATGCACCCAAGGATACTGCGAGAAGTGAGTGTGGAAATTGCTGAGGCACTGGCCATAATTTTTCAGTCTTTCTTAGAGTCTGGGGTGGTGCCAGAGGACTGGAGAATTGAAAACGTTACACCCTTGTTCAAAAATCGTGCAAGGATAAGCCAAGCAAGTTTAAATTCAGTGGTGGGGAAACTTCTAGAATCAATATTTCAGGGCAAAGTTTAAATTCAGTGGTGGGGAAACTTCTAGAATCAATATTTCAGGGCAAAGTTAACAGTCACATGGACAAATGTGGGTTAACTAAGGAAAGCCAACATGGATTTCTTAAGGGAAAATCTTGTGTAACTAACTTGTTAGGAGTTTTTTGAAGGGACAATAGAGAGAGTTGATGAGGGCAATGCTGTTGATGTAGTGTACATGGACTTCCAAAAGGCATTTCATACAGTGCCACACAATAGACTTATGAGCAAAGTTATAGCTCATGAAATAAAAGGGACAGTATGGATATGAAATTGGCTGAGTGGCAGGAAAGTGTGTCGTGGTTAATGGATGTTTTTCAGGCTGGAGGAAGGTTTGTAGTGGAGTTCCCCATGGGTCAGCGATGGGATCCTTGCTTTCCCTGATATATAGTAATGACCTAGATCTTGGGCACAATTTCAAAGTTGCGGGATGATACAAAACTCGGAAGCATTGTGAACTGTGAGGAGGATAGCGTAGAACTTCAAAAGGACATAGACAAGTTGGTGGAATGGGCAGACAGGTGAAGTTCAATGTAGATAAATGTGAAATGGTTCATTTTGGTAATAAGAACAGGGAGAGGCAGTACAAAATAGGGAGCATAATTTTTAAGGGGATGCAGGAACAGAGGAACCTGGGTGTATATGTGCATAAGGCATTGAAGGTGGCAGGACAGGTTGACAGCGCAGTTATCCTGAGTTTTATTAATAGGGGCATAGAGTATCCTGGGTTTTATTAATAGGGACATAGAGTATCCTGGGTTTTATTAATAGGGGCAGAGAGTATCCTGGGTTTTATTAATAGGGGCATACGCTATCCTGGGTTTTAATAAGGGCATAGAGTATTCTGGGTTTTATTAATAGGGGCATAGAGTATAAAAGCAAGGTGGTGGTGATGTTGAACTTATAAAAGTCACTAGTTCGGTGTCAGCTGGAGGTAATAGTGACATGAGGTAAAACTTTTTTTATGCAGCAAGTGGTTAGGGTCTGGAATGCTTTGCTTGACAGTGTGGTGGGGGCAATTGAAGCATTCAACGGGGAATTGTCCGATTATCTGAAATGGAAGAATTTGCAGGGTTAGAGGGAGAAGGCGGGAGAACGGATGCAGGTAAGCGGCTCTTTCGGAAACCGGTGCAGACACGATGGGAAACCGGTGCAGACACGATGGGCCAAATGGCCTCCTGCTGCGCCGTACCAATTCTGAGGTAAGAGCAATGCTGGTTCAAATTCTGCCCAAAAGATATCCTTTCTTGGTAAATCTGCATTTAATTAATTCTAGATTATTTCAAACCCTCCCCTCCACTATACCACTTAACTTTCAAAAAAATTAATGTTATCTCTCTCCACCCACCCCCCCCAAGATATTTACTCATTTCTTTCACCATTTAAACAAGGTAAAACGTTGATCGTGTTACCATGGAGCTATCGGAAGCCTTCCCAACCACTCAGTTTTCCCGGTTTTTTTTTTACTGATAGCTCCGTTTGAAAATCGTAACTATGCAAATTGGGATATTGAACAAAAATTATTGGTCTGGATTATACTGCAGCTCATCTGGGATCGTTCGCCCCTTCTGAAGGATGTCGCATAGCCTCCATTTTTAATCAAGTCGTTTAATTTTTTTTCTCCTTTTCATGCCCCGTCATGAATTGAGTCATTAAATTCAAGGCTACTCGGTTTTTTTTAAAAAATAACAATCAGACACAACATAAAATGCCTAAAATGCAATAATGAAGAAAATAATAGATTTTAAGCGTACACACACACACACACCAACCTTATGATGCTAATTTGAAATTCGTCCTCTGACAAGGTTTTCCAAGCACCTCGAAGAAACTCTTTGCACCAAAGATAAGCTTTATGCTTGGTTTGCGAATCGGGTGCGTCTTGTCTTCCCGCTTTGTATTCTGTGGTTTCTTCATGCTGAACGCGGATCCCATTCTGTGCGATTAGCAGCCCCATCCCAAGAGTGTCCACTGCGCTGGAGAATTTGGTTTTCATTTATATTGACGGAAAGAATAAAATTGCAATTATCACTTAACGCGGAAAAACCCCACCTAACGGTTGGAATAAATCTCCCTCACTATTACTCCAGCAACAAAGGTTCTCAAAGCTGGAAGACAAAGGGAGGGAGAGAAAGAAAATCAAAGTCTATTAAAACAACCACACCTAAAAGCTAGTATCTCTGCGGGAGAAAAAAATCAATAATTTAAAATTATTTCTTTCGAACTATGTCAAAAAATACAATTTTAATATATATAATTAAATGTAAACGTCAGCAGATAAGAGAAATCTACAGATCTTGAGAAGATTAATTTGTCAATGATTTCCTTAAGTTAATTGCTGCAAAACAGTAATAGTAATGTTCTTCCTGTTTAAAAGCCCCAACTAACAGCTCTCAAAAACGGAACTCTCTGTGCGCAGCCAGAGGATGTGCGGTAAATATATTACATTCGTGACGTCTTTACCAGTAAGCATAAAGAATGTGATTGGAAACCCAGTTTGCCTCCGCCCCCATGCCATCCAATGGCAACAGAGTCTTCGGTTCAATAACGCCCTCAGTTCAGAACACTGGTACAATTACTAGTCATCTATCTTACGCAAGGCTTCATTCGCCAACCATTTCTTAAAAAGATGTTCTAAACGGCACTGGCTCAATGCCCTTTCCCCTATCGGAGGCCCACAGAGTTTAATCCAGCATTCCCCAACAGCAAAGGTGCTTTTAAGTGTTTTGGTTTACAAAACTGGCTTTTGGGTGATTACAGTAAAAAAAAAATGAAAAGTCTGCATTTGGAATCCAAATGCTGGAAAAGCATAGCAGGTCCGTTGGCAACTGTGAAGAGAAAAGACAGGTTTATGATGTAGAGTCGGTTAGGACTCTGATAGTCTACGTTTAAAATGTTACTCAATGCTGATGCTAGAGGACGTGCTGCAGCATTTTGTAGCATTTTTCCATCTTTAAGAAGAAAAAGAAAAATTCCAAGGGAGGATCCACCATCCGTGGTTAACTAAAAACGTTGAATATAATATCAAACTTAAAGAAAAAGCATATAATTGTGCAAAGATGGGTGGCAGGTCAGAAGATTGGAAAGAATATAAAAAAAAGCAAAGAATGACTATAAGATTAAAAAGGAGGGAAAAGTTAGAGTACGAGAGAAAGCTAGCTAGAAATATAAAGACAGATAGTAAGAGTTTCTATAGATAATTTAAAAAGGAAAGAGTTAACAAAGTGAGCGTTAGTCCTGGAGAAAGTAAGTATGGGGAATTAATAATGGAAAATAAGGAGTTGGCAGATGAATCGATATGTTGCATCAGTCTTCACTATTGAGGATGCAAGTAACATCCCAGAAATAGTTATAAATCAGGAATTGGAAGGGAGGGAGGAACTCCGAAAAATTACAATCACCAGGGAAATGGTACTTAGTAAATTAGTGGAACTGTGGGCTGCCAAGTCCCCGGATCTTGATGGATTTCATCCTCTTAAAAGAAGTGACTAGTGAGATAGTCGATGTGTTGGTTTTAATTTTCGAAAATAAACTAGATTCAGGAAGGTGACATTAGATTGGAAGATAGTTAGTGCAATTCCTTTTCTCTAAAAAGGAAGGGAGACAGAAAACAGGAAGCTATAGGCCAGTTTGCTTAACATCTGTCATAGGGAAGAAGAAACTAAAAGATGTTACAACAGGGCACTCAGATAAATTCAAGGTAATCAAGCAGGGTCAACATGGCTTTGTGGAAGGGAAATCATGTTTAAGCAATTTGTTGGAGTTCTTTATAGAATTAACAGGTGCTGTGGATAAAGGAGAACTGGTGGATGTACTTTACTTAGATTTTCAGAAGGCATTTGATAAAGTGCCTCATCAAAGGTTATTGCGGAAAATAAAAGCTCATTATATAGAGGGTAACATATTGACATGGATAGAAGATTGGCTAGCTAACAGGAAACAGAGAGTAAGCATAAATGGGTCATTTTTTGGTTAGCTTGATGTGACAAGTGGTATGCCACAGGGATCAGTGCTGGGGCCTCAACTCTTTACAATTTATGTCAATGATTTAGATGAAGGGACCGATGGTATAGTTGCTAAATTTGCTGATGCCAAATTTGGCAGGATGAATAAAAAAAGCATATTATCTAAATGGTGAGAGATTGCAGAACTTGAGATGCAGAGGGATCTGGGTATCCTAGTGCATGAATCTCAAAAGGTTAGTATGCTGGTGTAGCAAGTAATTACTAAAGCTAATAGAATGTTATCATTTATTACAAGGGGAATTAAATACAAGAGTGGGGAGGTTATGCTTCAGTTATATAGGGCATTGGTGAGACCACATCTGGAGTACTGTGTACAGTGTTGGCCTCCTTATTTAAGGAAAGATGTAAATGCATGGGCAGTTCAGAGAAGGTTTACTAGACTAATACCAGGAATGGGCAGGTTGTCTTATGAGGAAAGGTTGGACAGGCTAGGCTTGTATCTTGAGTTTAGAGGAGTAAGAAGTGACTTGATTGAAACATATAAGATCCCGAGGGCACTTGACAGGGTGAACGTGGAAAGGATGTTTCCTCTTGTGGGAGAATCTAGAACTCGGGGTCACTGTTTCAAAATAAGGGATTGCCTATTTAAAACAGAGATGAGGAAAAATAAATTCTGAGGGTTGAGGGACTTTGGAATTCTCTTCCTCAAAAGATGGTTGAAGCAGAGCCCTTGAATATCTTTAAGGCAGAGTTAGATAGATTCTTTGTAAGCAAGGAGGTTAAAGGTTATTGGAGGTAGGTAGGAATGGGGTTAAAATCAGATTAGCCATGATCTTATTGAATGGTGGAGCAGGCTCAAGGGGCTAAGTGGCCTACTCCTGCTCGAAATTCATATGTTCGTATATGAGTGCTCTGATAAATGGAGCAGCCAAGCTGTTCAGAGTCCTAATTGCAGTATCACAGTGCTAGAAATGTTAAAATGTTAATGTTAATTAACAATGTTAAAAAGATAACAGATTTTTTGAAAATAAGCTGTTCAGAAATATAAACAGGAAGGTGCAGGGATCAATAGTGCTTTGTACTGATTGTCAGATTAGGGCGTTTTAAATATTTTTGCGGTCATCTCGGAGGCAATAGTACTACCTTTTAGGTTTCATGAATTTTTAACACACCGAACTTATTAAATCATCCAATTACCACAGACCAACAACAATCATCATTATGTATGTCCAGAAGCAAGAAACAAGGTTTTTGAATCCAAGAGTATCTGGATGGTAAATGACATCAGTAAACGTCATATCAAACTAAATCCTGAAAGTCATAGCTAGAATGTAAAGGTAAAAGTGGAACAGGTCATAGTATAGAATGTAGCAACCCAGAAGGAAGATCTACCCAATCCCAGGATCGCTGTGAAGAAAGGTAATCAAATAGATTCTTAAAACTGCTCCAACTCTGCTGACATTACATGGTACAGTGGCAATCTTAGCCTCAATATTAACTTAACCTTCTACCTCCCCAACCCTGCAGGGAGGGTCAGGGAGTAGATTAAGATATCAATAATTGTGTAAACTGACACCAACACAATCAGCGCAATACTTATACTGGCAATTTGTGCTCTGGATGAGGCTTCCGCTAAGAGCAAGCCGAGGCTTAAAGCCTTTTAGTGGGAATATCAGCATGGCAAATTATTCTTAACCTCAACTCAGCAGTCTGCTGTTGCCTGGCAGTGGCAGCATGATGTAAGGAGCCAAAAGATACATTTTAGAATTGTGCAAATTTATGAGCTCTTTGTGGGCCATGAGGAGCAGGGCTGCTCCCCCAGGCCTCCAAAGGTAGTCTTTGGCCTCCCCAACCTTCCTGATTGCTATCATCAACAGGATCCTTCCTCCCAATTGTAGCCAGCAGCCTTCCTCCCCTCGTCCTCTCCCTCCCAACTGTAGTCTCAGCCTTCTTGACTGCAGCCCCCTGCCACTAAATTTCTGCTCCTATCAATGTTTCAGACTGTCACTGAATAATTTAAATGAGGCATTGCAGCTAAGTTCAGCACATCCTTCATATCCTTTGCCTTGTTATATTCTTCATCCGTTTTTGGCTTCCCAATACCCTACCCACATCCCCATTAATAACTGGGCCTTTGTTTCGGCGCATGTGGGTTTCCAGCTGCACCTCCAATGAAGTCACATTGGTGGTGTTGGAGCAAATCAGGAATTTCTTGGCAGTTAACTCCAGGAATAAAAATGACCTGTAAGAAGTTGGAAAGAGATTCAATAATAATGTGTTTAATACCAAACCAAAAAATTAACTAGGCATGAATCAACAAGTCTGAAATAATTGACATTAGCAGAACTATGGGTTATACATAGGAATATATAGAAGGTACAACACAGAAACAGGCCAGTCAACCCGCCAGCTTGTGTCAACATTTACACTCTGCATGGGCAAATAGTTATAATAACAATTGTCCATCCTTTTCCTATATTCCTTCAATCCACATATAAAATCTGATTTTGAATGTTGACATAGTTTCTTCCTCAACCTCCAAACTGGAAGTGAATTTCACATCCTCACAACTCTGTGAGACACAGTTCTCATGCTCTCTGGTCTAAATTTATTATATTTAATCTTGTATCTATAGCCCTTTTAACTAAAGTGAGTTGTCTTCCAGATCTTTTAGACAACCTAATGCCTGGAGGAGTCTGATGGTGATTTTGGAAGCACTGTTTTTAATCTGTTAAGTACCAGTTTGACATTTGCTGCCTTTTTATACAATACATATGTAATGAAAAATGCCAACAATGTTCATATATAGTTCAAGTCTTGTATGTATACCTGCTATACCACACATGATATATTCCACAAGGTTCTCTGTGCTACATATGCCAGCAGAATAACTCCAGATGGAAAACGTCTGCTACCATTGATTCTTATCCAGCAATGACCCTTTTTTATGCCTGTTGATGTCTTCCTTCTCTTGAATTTTCCATAGGTTTAATCCCATTTGCTGGTCAAAGCGAGCAACAACAATAACTTGTATTCATATAGGGGCTTTAATATAGTAAAATGTCCCAAAATGCTACACAAGAGCATTATTAAACAAAACTTAACACTGAGCCTCACTAGCAGATAATAGGAAAGGTGACCAAATGTTTTATGAAAGAGATAGGTTTTAAATAGCGTCATAAAGGAGGAGGGAGGTAGAAAGACAATGGCATCAGCATTATCTGAAGGGGTGGGAAGACTGCAGAGATGGTGTTGAGCTTAGGACCTTAGCAGCTGAAGGCATGGTCACCATGGTGGAGTGGTTAAAATCAGGGATGCGTAAGAGTCTAGAATCGGAGAAGTGCAGAGATCTTGGAATGTTGTTGGGCTGGAGCAATTTACAGGGATAAGGAGGATGAGGCCATGGATGGATTTGAAACAAGGATAAGAATATTTAAATAGAAGTATTGCCAAGCTGGAAGCCAATATAGGTCAGCGAGTACAGGAATACTAGGTGAAAAGGAGTTAGTGCAGGTTAGGATAAGGGCAGCAGAGCTTTGGATATGTTTAAGTTTACGGAGGCTGGCCAGGAGAACATTGAAATAGTTGAGTCTAGTGATAACATAGTCATAGATGAGGGTTTCTGCAGCAAATCAGCTTATGCAGGGGAGGAGAAGGGCAACACTGCAGAGAAAGTACAGAGGTAGGAAGTAGCCAGTTTTGGTACTGGAGGGGATATGGAGTCAGAAGCTCAGCTTAGGATCAAATAGGATGCCAAGGTTATGAATGATATAAAACAAAAACAGAAATACCTGGAAAAACTCAGCAGGTCTGGCAGCATCGGCGAAGAAGAGCAAAGTTGACGTTTCGAGTCCTCATGACCCTTCAACAGCACTAAGTAGAAATAGGAAATTTCTCTTCAAGAAATGCCTACCTTGAAGAAGTTTTGTTGTGAATGATATAGTTCAGCCTCTAACCTGGTCAAGGAGGGTGATGGAGTCAATGGCTAAGGAACAGGAACTTGTGATCTACTATATTCTTGGAGACCTTGGCTGGGTTAAGATGTACTGTAGTACATCTCTGCTTTGGCCAAATAACCAAAGCTCTGTACTGCTAGGATCCTAATTATAGCTGGTTTGTACTTCTCATCTGATTTCCTCAACACCATCTCTGCAGTCTTCCCACCCCCTCAGATAATGCTGATGCCATTGTCTTTCTGAGATTAAAAGAATCGTTAGAGCTGTAGGATAAGAAGTATGGATGTGCATAATTCTATTCCTATCATTGCAAAGCAACTGCAGACTCATAGGCTGGGGTATTAATAGCAAGTTCTAAGGCAGTTGGGGAGGTGGGGTGTGCTGTGCTGTAAAGTGTGGCTGGGACTCATTCAACCAGAAGTCTAACACTGACAGATGTTACGAGCAGCGGGAATCATGGAGGGCAGACTTCTCACATTGATGTGGTGGGACATCAATTAAAGTATTTAAAATGTCAATTAACCCAAAGTTTGTGGCGAATTTTAAATATTATCAATGGTTCACGTGAATCATGGGGTTTCAGAGCATTGCCTGGTTAAAGGAAACAGTAAGCAGACAAACGTTCAGTGCTCCCTGCATCAGCCAGACATCCAGAGGGCCAACGTGAGGTGCAAGAGAGGGCAGTGAATGGATGGAATTGCTGGGTATCGGCAGAAGGGGATAAAGCTGCCAGTGATGATGGAGGAGACATGCTGCCGGGGTCGCAGAGGGGCACTTGCCTCCAAGGGACTAGTCAGGGAAAGGCGTGGGTGGGGATGGGCTGAACAGAACACACAGGACTATGAGACAGCCCACCTTTCATGGGCCTAATCTGCCCAGTCTTTGTGGTCACTGACTGAACAGGAGAAGCAGCTCAGAGGGAGGGAGGTTCAGGCACCAGTGGGGGAACATCTGGAACATTAGAAGCAGCAATATAGGCAGCCGCTGGTTGGGTATGCTGAAGAAGTGCACAGGGAGGGGCACCATCTGCCTCCTGTGCAAAGACAGGCCTATCCCTGAGTGAGCCAACCATACTATCTGCAGATGGCCAAGCAGCAGTGTCAGCGCAATGCCAGTATCTCTAAACACTACAGTGGCTCTCAACTTCTATGCCTCTGGATCTTTCCAAGGATCCACTACAGGCTGCAGTCTATTGGTGCATCAGGTGACAAATGCCCTATTCAAGAGGGCAGGTGACTATGTATGCTACCACACCAACCCAAACAGCCTAGAAGAGTGGTCCATTGGATTCAGGGCCATCATTGGATTTCCCCAGATGCAGGCTGTCATCAACTCCATGCATGTGGCCATCATGACTTCCCAGGACCAGCCAATGGCCTTCATTATTATGAAGAACTTCCATTGCAACAGTGTCCAGCTAGTCTCTGACCAACAAAACTGGATATTTCAGGTGTGTGCAAAGCTCCGTGGTAGCAGCCACAGCACATAAATTCTCTGGTATTCCCCAAGTTCCAGAACTGTTTGAGCCCACCTTCAGGGATGGATTCTCAGGGACAAGGGATACCCACTGAAGACATAGTTGCTCATGGCCTGTGAGGAACCAGCACACTGTAGCAGAAGAGAAGAATAATACCTGCCATGTGTCCAGCCAAGTGACAATCAAATTGGTCATTGGGCTGCTGAAGATGTAATTCAGGTACCTGGATCACTCAGGTGGAACACATCCGTGTGCCCCAGTAAGGAGGACTGCTGTGCTCTTGGCTCAGAAGATCAATATGTAGAATAGGTTTGGGTAGAGATAAGAAATAGCAAGGGAAACAGTCACTGGTGGGAGCAGGTAGTAGTACTGACTCTGCCTGGTTGTATTATGATTTTCTAAATTTCTCTAATTCCCTTAATGATGGATTCCAGCATTTTCCCAGTGACAAATGTTAAGCTAACTGTGCTATACTCTCCTGCTTTCTGTCTCCTCCCTTTCCTGAACAGAGGTGTGTTTTTTCCAATCTGCTGGGACACCCCCGCCCACCCGCCCCACACACTAACAGTGGCTACACTGTAGGACAGAGTATACATCAATAAATAATGGGGGCTTGTAAGAAGAAAACTGCAATGATCATGGGCAATTTTAATCTTCGTATAGATTGGACTAATAGATTGGAAAAGTAGCTATGAAGATGAGTTCATAGTGTATTTAGAACAATATGTTCTGGAACCAATCAGAGGACAGGTTATTTTAAGTCATGTGTAATGAGTAAAGGTCATGTGTAATGAGACAGGAATAATTAATGATACCATAATGATGTCAAAGTACAGGATTCTCGAGATAAGAGTGATCATAACATGATAGAATTTCATATTCAGATTGAGCATGAGAAACCTGAGTCTGAAACTGGTATCTTAAACTTAAATAAGTACAATTACAATGGTATGAAGGCAGAGTTAGCTACAGTGTACTTGGAAAGTAGGTTAAAAGATAAGATGGTAAATAAGCAGTGGCCGACATTTAAGGAAATATTTCAAAACTCTCAACAAAGATGTATTCCATTGCAAGAAAGAAAGGCTCTACAAGAAGAATGTACCATCCATGGCTAACCAAGAAAGTTAAGTGTGTCATCAAATTGACAGATAAGACATACAATGCTGCAAAGATTAGTGGTAGGCCAGAAGATTAGGAAAATTTTAGAAACCAGCAAAGGATGACAAAAAAGGGAATAAAGTGGCAGAAATTAGAGTATGAGAGTAAACTAACAAGAAATATAAAGACAGACAGTAAGAGCTTCTATAGGTTTATAAAAATGGAAGAGTAGCTGAAGTAAACGTTAGTCTGTTATAGGGTGAGATTAGGGGAATTAATAATGGGAAACAAGGAAATGGCAGAGATTTTAAACAAGTATCTTGTATCTGTCTTCATAATAAAAGACAGAAAGCACCCAAGAATAGTAGAAAATAAAGGAGCAAAAGGGAGAGAGAAAGTAAAACAATCACTACCACAAGAGAAAAAGTACTTTGTAAACTAATGGGACTAACAACTGACAAGTCCCCTGGACCTGATGGCCTGCATCCTAGGGTCTTAAAAGAAGTGGCTGCAGAGACAGTGGATGCATGGTTGTAATCTTCCAAGCTCTAGATTCTGGAAAGATCCAGCGGATTGGAAAACACACACCTCTGTTCAGGAAAGGGAGGAGACAGAAAGCAAGAGAGTATAGCACAGGTAGCTGAATATTTGTCACTGGAAAAATACTGGATTCCATCATTAAGGAAATTATAGAAATTTAGAAAATCATAACATAACCAGGCGGAGTCAACATGTTTTCATAAAAGGAAAATCATGTTTGACAAATTTATTAGCATTCTTTGAGGATGTAACAAGCAGGATGGATAAAGGGGAACCAGTGGATGTTGTGTATTTGGATTTCCAAAAGACCTTTGATAGAGTGCCACATAAAAGATTAATCCACAGGCTAAGACCTCATGTTGTCAGGGGTAATACGTTAACAAGCATAGAGAATTGGCTAACAGGAAACAGAGAGTGAGGATAAATGGGTCATTTTCAGGTTGGCAAACCGTAATTAGTGGGGTGCCACAGGGAACAGCGCTGGGGCCTCAATTTAAATTAATGACTTGGATGGAAGGACCGAGTGTATCGAGGCCAAATTTGCTGACAATACAAAAGCAGGTAGGAAAGGAGGGCACAAAGAGTCGGCAAAGGATTACAGCAGGTTAGTTAAATGGGCACAAATGTGGCAGACGGAGTATATTGTGGGAAAATTTGAGATTGTCCACTTTGGCAGGAAGAATAGAAAAGCAGAATATTATTTCTTGTTTGTCCTTCAAGGAAGATAACCATGTTCATCGTTTGGGTATTTGGCAGGGTTCTGGTGGGTACATAGGTGACATCTCAGGCCGATCTGCGCACACAAGGTTCTACTTCAAATAGGAGAGTGTTATGAAGATGTGCTATACAGAATATTAATTTGTAATTTCATCAGCTGGTCATATATATATTGAACACTTTTCAAAAAAAATGACACTTTTGCTAAACAAAGGACACTGACTTGAAGTAGCTGCTAATTTGCACCTGTGAAGTTACATTCCATTCTAAGGAGACGCAAATTCTACGGAGATCCCAACAGAGACAGTGGCACCCCTGGAGGTGTGAACAGCTCCTTCCTACCTCATCAAGATGGAGGATGGATCATTCAGGGGTTAAATGGCTGGGACATTAAAAAGAGACAAAAAGCTAAAAGAGACAATGGCTAAAAATCAGCCCAGACATGGGTAACCAATTTCCTTTTGAATTCACGATTAATTTGTTAGAACTGCTGTGACTAAACCAGAGGTAGGTCATGTGATCCAAGTGTGTAAATGCTGGATTTTTGAACAAAGAGGTGGAGATATTCCAGCTGCTGGGAGAGCGCACCTGTTTTTCCTCTCTCTCTACAGTATTCCATCTAAGCTTTGAACCTGTTTTGAGTCTACATTCCTGCAGCAAACAGAGACTTTGTTGTAGGAAATCCAAAATCTTTTTAATAGAGATTCCAGGAGAAAAGGGGATCTACCAGTCACGACTGAAAAGCAGTCAAGAACCAGAGTCTGGACACAATCAGTGAATCTTTATTGACTTTATCTTTTTATCTGCATCTTTCTTGGCCAAGTTTAACATCTGATACCCTGTAAAGTTGTATTCTTTTCTGCATGCTGAGTGTTTGAGTGTGTGTTTGCATGTGTTAGTGAGAATTAAGATGTATTTGTATATTTTTGACAACTTTAATTTTTTTTTCCTGGGTGGGTTTTAGCACAATAAAACTAAATGCTTATGTGTTTAAATCAAGAATACCTGTCTGGCATCATTCTTATAAACTGCACACAGTCAGATACACACTGAATTGGCAATACAACATCCTGTTAAAATCCAAAACCTCTGCCATAACATACAGGGAATGGGAAAAGAGGAAAACCAGTCTATCCCTCTGCACCTGGTTGTAACAATAGGACACTGCAGGTGCTTGAGTTTGGGATGAATTGCTGGCTCGGGTTTCCTCTCCTTGATGTTCCCTCTGCCTCTGTTATGCACTTGCTTTCGAAGGAGGCTGCATTGTTTCTTTATTTGGTTACACGAGGTGCAGCAATCCTGGGCCTGCTTCTTCCAGGACTCAAAGTCGATATCAAAACTCTTAAGTGAAGCCTTCAGAGTGTCCTTGTAGCGTTTCCTTTCACCATCATGCGAGTGTACCCCAGACTCAAGTCCTCCATAGAAGATTTGCTATGGTAAGCAAGTGACAGGCATTCTGGCTACATGACCAGCCCAGCTCAGCTGCGGCTTTCTCAAAATGGTGTGGATGCTTGGCGTGCCAGCTCAGGTGAGCACCTCAGCATCTGGTATCCTATCCTGCCATCTGATCTTCAGAAGCTTCCAAAGGCAGCTCAAGTGAAAGTGGTTGAGCTTCTTGTCATGATGCTGGTACACAGTCCAAGTCTTACATGCATAGGGCAGAATGGGCAAGACTATTGCTCTACACACTTTCAGTTTGGTAGGCAGACTTACTCCTCGTCATTCCCAGATTGATATTCAAAGTCTGCTGAAGGCTACATTTGCTTTGGCAATTCTTGCATGTGTCATGTCGTCAATATAGACAGCTCAAGGGAGCGTAGTGCTGAGATAAGTGAACTCATCCACTGCTGACAGGTTCTGCTCAAAGACTGAAACCTTGGGTTCAAGATTGGGCTTTCCTGGGGAAGGCTGGTATATTACTTCAGTTTTCATTGTGCTGATTGTAAGGCCGAAGTTGTCACATGCACTGGAGAACAAGTCCAGGCTACATTGCATATCCAGCTCTGAGCCAGCAGATAGTGCACCATTATCGGGAAACAGGAAATCGTGAAGTATGTCTTTGAAGATCACGGTCTGTGCCTGCAGTTAACTCAGATTGAGCAGCTTCCTGGCCATACGATACCTGATTTCAATGCCAGGATCACTATCATGGAAGATATTAGAGAGCAAGGCAGAGAAAAACATGCTGAAGAGGGTTGCACTAGCACACAGCCCTAAGTAACTCCATTAGTGACTGGGAATGAGTTAGAAGACACATCATCATCCAGGACACACGTGAGCATGCAGTCATGGAATTGTTAAACCATCTTGATGAATGTTTCAGTGCAACCAAATTTCTCCGTTACCTTCCACAGCTGACTGTGTCAAAGGCTTTGGTCAGGTCAACAAACATGGTGTAGAGGATCACGTTTTGTTCTTGGCATTTCTCCTGGAGCTGTCTAACCATATCAGTGGTTCCTTGCCCTTTTCTGAAATTGCATTGACTCTCTGGCAGCAGATCCTGGTTGAGATGTTGCATTAAGTGTCACAGAAGGACTCTATCAAAGATTTTGCTGGTGATGGAGGGGACTGAGATTCCTCTATGATTGTCACAAGATTGGCAAGTTCCTTTCCAGATGTACAGGTGGACAATGGAGGCATCCGTTGTATCCTTGCAGGATGGTTCCTTGCTCCCACATAGACTGAAGGAGTTCAGTGAGCTCCTTGACCAGGCATTGACCTCCATCCTTTCAGACCTCAGCTGGGATAGCATCAGCTCATAGCTATTATTTAAATTAAGAGACTACAGAATGCTGCAGCACAGAGGGTTCTGGGTGTCCTCATGCATGATTCTCAAAAAGTTAGCATGCAGGTACAGAAAGCAGTTAAGAAGGCAAATGGAGTGTTAGCCTTTATTGCAAGATGAATAAAGTATATAAGTAGTGAAGTCTTGCTATAATTGCTGACCAGGGCATTAGTTAGATTAAACCTAGAGTATTGAATACAGTTTTGGTCTTCTCACTTGAGGTGGGATATACATGCATTGGAGCCAGTTCAGAGAAGGTTCACTAGGTTGATTCCTGGCATGAAGGAATTGTCTTATGGAGGAAAGGTTGAGCAGGTTGAGCCTGTATTTATTAGAAAGATTAGAAGAATGAGAGATGATCTTATTGAAACATAAGAATCTGAGGACACTTGACAGGATGGATGCCGAGAGGGGGAATCTAGAGCTAGGGGGCACAGTTTCAAAATAAGGGCTCCACTATTTAAGACAAAGATGAGGAGGAATTTCTTCTCTCCCTGGGTCATTAGTCTTTGGAATCCTCTTCCACAGAGAGCAGTGGAGACTGGGTCATTGAATATTTCCAAGGCTGAGTCAGATTTTTGATTGACTAGGGGGTCAAGGGTTATTAGGGGCAGGCCAGAGAGTGGAGTCAAAGTCACAATCAGATCAGCCATGATCTTATTGTGGAGTAGGCTCAAGAAGCCAAATAACCTACTCCTGCTCCTATTTCTTATTCTTATGTTTTTATGTTCTCTATAAAACCTTGCAATGAAGAGGGAGGAGGCTTTGAATAACAAGGACATCATTGATCATCATTTCTCATGACTGCAAGCTGGGCTGGTGTTTTGAATGACTTCAAGTTTATGGAAGTTTGAAAATGGGAGGTCAGCTAGAAGTGCATTCGAATAGTCAAGTCCTGAGGTAACATAGGTATGGATGAAGGTTTCAGCAGCAGATGAGCTGAGGCGGGGATATGAACATATGAACATACAAAATAGGAGCAGAAGTAGGCAATTCAGACCCTCGAGCCTGCTCCGTCATTCAATAAGATAATAGCTGATCTGTTTGTTTAAAATTCTACATCACCATCTACCCTTGATAACCTTTGATTCCCTTGCCTAACACGAATCTATCTACCTCTGCCTTAAAAATATTCAATGACACTGCTTCCACTGCCTTCTGAGGCAGAGTTGTAAAATTGCACAACCCTCAGAGAAAAACTCTCTCTTCATCTCTGTCCTAAAAGGGCAACCCATAATTTAAACTCAGTGCCCCCTAGCTCTGGATTCACCCACAAGAGGAAACGTCCTTTCCAGGGACACCTTGTCAAGGCCATTCAGGATCTTGTATACTTCAATCAACTCACCCCTCACTCTTCTAAACTCCAATGGAAACAAACCCAGCCTGTCCAACCTTTCCTTATAAGACAGCATGTTCATTTCAGGTCTCAATCTTGTAAACCTCCTCTGAATGGCCTCCAATGCAATTACATCCTTCCTTAAATAAGGAGACCAAAACTGCTCTCTTGATTATATGCTGCACCTGCATGCTAACGTTTTGTGACTCATGCACTAGAACACCTAGGTCCCTTTGCACCTTGGAATTCTGCAGTCGTTCTCAGTGTAAGTAACACCCTGCTTTTTTAACCTTCTTTCCAAAGTGAACAACTTCACTTTGGATGGAGTTGAGTAATGTTATAGGGGTGGAAATAGGAGGTCTAGTGATGGTGTGAATATGTGGTTGACAGGTCATCTTGGGGTCAAGTATGATACCAAGGTTGCGAACATCCTATTCAGTACAGTCAGTTGCCATGGAAAGGGATGGACTCAATGGTTAGGGGAGAGAATTTGTGGCAGAAACCAAAGACAATAGCTTGAGTCTTCCCAGTAGTTAGTTGGGAGGAAATTTCAATCCATCCTGTACTAGATATGGGACAAGCAGTCTGATAATCTAGAGACATTGGAGGGGTAGAAACAGATGATGGTAAGGTAAAGCTGGGTGCAATCAATGGACATGTGAAACCTGACATCCAGTTTTTGAATGACATAGTCTAGGGGCAGGGGATAGAAAAAATCCTTGGGACACACCAAGGATCTATCCTTTCCAACACTTAAGAAGGTTGAAACCATGCAGCACAGAGCCATTTGCTTGATGTGTGTCCCTGCCACTGGACTCCATATCCTCCTCCTCCATTATGGCTGCAATATGTGCGGTCTGCAGGATGCAGCCTCAGCAGCTTATCAAGCTTACTTCAAAAGCACCTCTCTAACCTGTGCCCTTTATACTGGTGAGAACATATGAGCAATCATATTGCAGGAACATCTATCAACCACCAAATTCCTCTCCAAGTCACAGAGCATCCTGAATTAGACATATATCGCCATTCCTTCATCATTGCTCAACCCATTGAATTGCTTGAGTTCCCTACCTAACACTATCATGTGGGAACTTTCGCCACAAAGTCTTCAGTGATTTGAGGAAAATGCTTTCTCAGGGCAACTATATCCCGAGAACAAATTTTTAAAATACCCGTTAGCTCCCAACTAGTAAGGTGCTGACCCTCCATGTGCTGCATTGGGAGCTTGGAGCTTAGAATTTCCGCTCAACAAGTGGATAGAATCCATCGCACCAGGCAAACAAACAAAACAAACAAAGAGAAAGAAGACGCCAACTCTTTGATTGGCAAGCTGCAACATCAGAACCATGTGCACAGGATTGACAGATGACTTGCAGCTGGTCGTCAATGTGCGAAAGACAATAGTGAACGGCTGAACACTGAAATAGCTTCCCTACAAAAGCCCAGGCTCTCCAAGAGTGGGTCACTGAAAGAAAACATCACTCTACATCTGGCAGGGGAAGAGTTCAGGGATTAGTGTGTGAGCAAGGTGTAGGCTTCATTGTAAGGAACTGTCACTACTCTTGATGATAGAAACCACCCCCCCCCCCCCCCCCCCCCCACACACACACACACACACACACACACACACAATGGTTCAGACCTTGTCCTCTCCATCTGCCTCTCAACTCAAACAGGACTGGTTAATCTCATGAGTATCTATGCTCCAACAGTGTGCTCCATCATAGAGGCAAAAGGTTTGTTCTGTGAGGAGCTTGACATTGCTACCAGCAGAATCCCTAAAACAGAATATCTTTACCTACTGAAGGATTTCAACACAATAGTGGGCATGGATCATGAGGCATGGCTCAGCTGCCCGAGAAGAGGTCCCAGAGAAAACAGAAGCCAGCAAATCGTGCACCTTATCAGCCCACTGTCTTCATCTGCAGCAAATGCAGCAGAAACTGCCATGCCAAAGTTGGATTCCTGAGTCACACCAGGCAATGCTTAACACAGAGTTGACCACCATGGTCACCAATCTTTATGATAAAGCCTTTTAAACATTTTGATTGCAAAAGAAAAGCAAATACATCAACCTTAAATAAATTTTAAACTAGACAGAGGTCTAATTGAAGCGTTGTTCCTTAGGAGCTCTTTGTTTTAAACACAGACGTATTGGATTAAACTAAGCCATTGAGCTCACTCTGTCCAATGGACAGTGTTCAGTTCACAGTGACCTTTTTAAGTGACAGAAACTTTTGAGGGAAACAAATAGCCCAAGTCATACTTCTGCAATAACAAACTGATTTTCACCAGACAGAACAGAATCAAAGCTTCCTCTGTTATGGCTAATATTGACCTGCTGTTATTTAGCAGCATGTCTCCTGCTCACACAGCAACAATCTGCACTGATTTGGCAATCTTCCTCAGAAAGACGATACTATCATGTGCTTGGGAGATATATGGATATTGCCAGAAATATCTTAGAAAAGCCTGTTCAATTTCCATACATTGTCACCCTTCAAGTTGACGAATACAGGCTCAAATACCCATTAAAGAGAGAAATAATGGTCAGTAAACTTTTCTATTAAAATAAAGGTAAAATTAGGTCAACACTCTCCACTTATCACTCTAAACCTGACAATCAAAGATCGTTCCGGATTTCTCTGCAGCAACACAGTACAGAGTACAGAAGATTTAATGATTTTTTTATGATGCCACATGTGTAACTGGGCAAAGTACAATAAAAGTACAATAAAAGTGCTATAAAAGTGGTGTAATCATAACATTGATAATTCAGAAAATTTGGACGAGATCTACAACTGCAAGGCTACTAGGAAAACACTTTAATCAGTATGGCAATTTGCCTTTGACTTTATAAGTTTGCTTACTTAGAAAAGCCCAAAACTCTATTCTTCTTTTTATAAATCTAGTGTTCTAAAAGCATGACAACTATTACCCAAGTTTAAAGAATACTGTGGACTGATATATCATGGAAAGAGTTTCAGACTTAAGTATGACAACGTATTAAATTAAATATACCACTTAGTCATCCTTCTAACAAACAGAAAGAATCAAATTTCTTTATAAAGCCTGTAATTTTCTCACCTTTTCTCCAGAGTACCCTGGCTCCTGCCATACGGGCACAGCTCCATGTGGCTTCCTTTGTGAGTAAAGATGAAGGGCAGAGCCTGAGTCAGACCTCATGCAATAACAATACCAGTATACTTCCCAGCATGGGTTACTGATGAATAATCTCTGGCTTACTGACTGCTTTATCCACTTCCTAGTTCAGGGGCACTTAGGCCTCTAACTGCAGCCCCTACTGAGATCAACTAACAGCCCAAAACTGGTCCCAGATGAACAAATGGTCTTCACTTGCTCACTATCCAGGTTTACACATGAAGTACTGCCTTCTGGATATGTCAAAGGGCAGCATTGTACAAGATATCTAGCATATGCCTGTTCAACAACAACTTCAAGACAGGAAGAAAAAATTGTTTGTTTTTTTTAAAGGTAACATTTGTTTCATGTTTGAAAAAAAACAGGCTTGGGAAAAGGACACTGTCTACCATAAGGGAGGGTTTTGTGCATCTGCTTGATACACATTATTCTGTCCTGAGTATATGAACACAGGCAGAATGAAATGCATACCGAACAGTAGCATAAGCAGTGAATCATAGAGCGTCAAAAGATTACTACACAGAAATACATATAAGTAATGGTAACCAACTCTTACGAAATAAAATAAGGGACTGGGAGGGTGGGGATTGCTGGTGGCCAGAAGAGTTGGTGTGGATTACTGGTGAGTGTGAGATCAGAGGTGATGTGGGGTGGGTATGTGGCAGGGTTCTGGTGACCAGGAGAGCAGTGAGGGGTGGTCTTGAAAGCAACCAAAACTTACAACTTATCTTGAGGAGCCACAACATTATCTGTTGGCTAGCAGACTCACAGACTTGTAGTCCTGCTCAACTCACTCAACTGAGAATCTCAGGCTCAATTTCCCACGGGTGCTGTCCTAGAAATACGGCACAAAAGGGCATACTTTATGGGAGGGGTGATAGAGTCAAAATAAGGGACAATCCTTAAAATACAGAAAGCTGGTCACCCTTAGAGAAGTTACAAAACTCGAACAGGCCACATAGCCCAATCAGTCCATCTTGGTGTTTACCCTCCACGTGAGCAACTAATCCTAATCACAGCTGCTTGCCTTTTTACCATATCCTTTCATCACTTTTTCCTCCATCCACCTATCAAATCAAAACTTGAATGTTAACATAGTTTCTGCCTCAAGTACTAACCCTAAAAATTAATTTCACAAACACTCAACACTATGCGGAAAAATTTCCCCTGCCTTTTGTTCTAAATCTGTTACATTTAATCTTGCAACTATGGCCCCCTCATCCGAGACCCTTCAACTACAGAAAGGCATCAATTCTATTGGTGTATCCTTTCTTGCAAAGCGCAAGCGTTTAAATTGTTAGATTTTTTTTTTGATAGCTAAGTATATGTGATCGAACATGCAGCCAGATCAATCTGAAATTATCTACTAAAATAAAAGCAAAATATGACAGATGCAGGAAATCTGAAATATAAACAGAAAATGCTGGAAAAGCTCAGCAGGTCTGGCAGCATTGGTGGAGAGAGAAACAGAGCCAATGCTTGGAGTCCAGTATGACTCATCTTCGGAACGGAGTTCCAAAGAAGTCCTGAAGTAGAGTCAGGTTCGACTCACAACCTTAACTCTGTTTCTCTCTTCACAGTTGCTGCCAGACCTTCTGAGTTTCGCCAGCGCTTTCTGCTTTTGTATCTGAAATTATCTGCCTGGCACAGGGGATTTGCTAAACCAAAATAGATAGAAAATAGTATTTCATAATGACAGCTTGCATTTATATATATTTTTTAAATTTGTTCTTTCGTGGGGTGTGAGCGTCACTGGCAACACCAGCATTTGTTGCCCATTCCCTAATTGCCCTTGAACTGATGGCTTGCTAGGCCACTTCAGAGGGCAGTTAGGAGTCAACCACATTGCAGTTGTTCTGGAGTCACATGTAGGCCTGACCAGGTAAGGACGGCAGATTTCTTTCCCTACAGAGTATAATGCCCTTACATGTAGAAAAACACCCTGAGGCGCCTCAAAGAGGAGCCATCAAACAAAGAATGGACACCAAGCTGAAGAAGCAGATTTTAAAGAGGGGTGATAAAAGCTTTATCAAAGAGGTGGGTTTTAAGGAGGGTCTTAGGAGGAGAGAGTGAGGAAGCAAGGGATTTAGGAAACTAATTTTAGTATGGTGGGTTGAGACATCTGAAGGCATGTCCTCAATGATAGGGAGAAGGGAGAGATGCATAAAGGCCAGAGAGACGAGTTAAGAGTCTGGGGATTGCCAAGCTCTAGGAGGTTAAAGAAATAAGGAGAGGCAAGGCCATTAAATAATTTATACACAAGGATTACAATTTCAAGTTGGAAACATTAGAGGATAGAGTCAATGTAGGTCAGCATGGATGAGTGCGACTTGTTGCAGGATGGGATAAAGGCAGCAGAGTTTTGGATCAGCTAAGATTTACAAAGCATAGGTAATATGAGGATAGTCAGAAGAACATTGCAATTGTCAAGTATGAAGTTGACAAAAGCATATAGGAGAGTTTCAGCAGCAGATGGACTGAGGCAGGTTTGCAGGTATGTAATGTTACAGAAATGGAAGGAGGTGATCTTTGTGACGAAAAGGATATGGGATCAGAAGTTCAGCTTGGGGTGAAATAGGACACTGAAAGTGTGAGCAGTCTGGTTCAGCTTGAGACAGTAGCATGAGAGTGAAATGGAATCAATGGTTTTTTTTTATATTTGTTCACGGGATTTGGGCTTTGCTGGCTAGGCCAGTATTTATTGCCCTCCCTAATTGTCCTTGAGAAGGTGGGGGTGAGCTGCCTTCTTAAGCCGCTGCAGTCCATGTGGTGTAGGTACACCCACAGTGCTGTTAGGGAGGGATTTTGAGCCAGTGACAGTGAAAGAATGGGGATATATTTCCTAGTCAGGATGGTGTGTGGCTTGGAGGGGAACTTCCAGGTGTTGGTGTTCCCATCTATCTGCTGCCCTTGTCGTTCTAGATGGTGGTGGTCATGGTTTGGAAGGCACTAAGGGAGCTTGGTGAGTTCCTGCAGTGCACCTTGTAGATGGTACACACTGCTGCCAATGTTCATCGGTGGTTGAGGGAGTGAATGTTTGTGGATGGAATGCCAATAAAGCAGGCTGCTTTGTCCTGGATGGTGTCAAGCTTTTTGAGTGTTGTTGGACCTATACTTATCCAGGCAAGTGGAGAGTATCCATTGCACTCCTGACCTGCCTTGTAGATGGTGGACAGGCTTTGGGGAGTCAGGAGGTGAGTTCTTCACCACAGAATTCCTAGCCTCTGACCTGCTCTTGTAGCCACAGTATTTATATGGCTAGTCCAGTTCAGTTTCTGATCAATGGTAACTCCCAGGAATTTGATCGTGGGGGATTCAGTGATGGTAATGCCATTGAATGTCATGGGGCGATGGTTGGATTCTCTCTTGTTGGAGATGGTCATTGCCTGGCACCTGTGTGGCATGAATGTTACTTGTCATTTGTCAGCCCAAGCCTGGATATTGTCCAGGTCTTGCTGCATTTAGACATGTACTGCTTCAGTATCCGAGGAGTTGTGAATGGTGCTGAACATTGTGCAATCATCAGTGAACATCCCCACTTCTGACCTCATGGTGGAAGGAAGGTCATTGATGAAGCAGCTAAAGATGGTTGTGCCTAGGCCACTACCCTTAGGAACTCCTGCAGTGATGCCCTGCAACTGAGATGATTGACCTCCAACAACCACAACCATCCTCCTTTGTGCTAGGTATGACTCCAACCAGCGGAGAGTTTTCCCCCTGATTTCTATTGACTCCAGTTTTGCTGGGGCTCCTTGATGCCACATATGGTCAAATTCTGCCTTGATGTCAAGGGCAGTCACTCTCGCCTCACTTCGGGAGTTCAGCTCTTTTATTCATGTTTGAGCCAAGACTGTAATGAGGTCAGAAGATGAGTGGCCCTGGCAGAACCCAAACTGAGCGTCAGTGAGCAGGTTATTGCTAAGAAAGTGCAGCTTGATAGCACTGTTGATGACCCCTTGCATCACTTTTCTGATGATTGAGAGTAGAGTAGGCTCTGGGGACCTGGATTTGAATCCCACCATGGCAGAGAGTGAACTTCGAATTCAATAAAAAAAACCTGGAATTAAAAGTCTAATGATGACTGTAAAAGCAGTCAATTGTTGTAAAAACCCATCTGGTTCACTAATGCCCTTTAGAGAAGGAAATATGCCATCCTTACCTGGTCTGGCCCACATGTGACTCCAGACCCACAGCAATGTGGTTGACTCTTAAAAATACCCTCTGAAAGGCCTAGCAAGCCACTCAGTTGTCACCACCACCTTCTCAAGGGCAACTAGGGATGGGCAATAAATGCTGGTCCAGCCAGTGAAGCCCACATTCCGTGAATGAATAATTAAAAAAAGACTGATGGGGTGATAATTGGCCGGGTTGGATTTGTCCTGCATTTTGTGACAAGGACATACCTGAGCAATTTTCCACATTGCCAGGTAGATGCCAGTATTCTCACTGTACTGGAACAGCTTGGTTAGGGGCATGGCAAGTTCTATAGCACAACTCTTTCGGAATATTGTCAGGGCCCATAGCCCTTACAGTATCTAGTGCCTTTAGCCATTTCTTGATATCACGTGGTGGGGGCCAAGGACAAATGTTTTGGTCTTTCCAAAATTTAATTGGAGGAAATAGCTCAGCAAGACTGGATGTTAGAAAAGCAGTGTCACAGCACAGAGGCAGTGGAGGGGTTGAATGAGGTGCTGGAGCCAAGTGTCAGAAACATGTGAAAGTTGATCACCCATCTTGGATAGTGTTGCTAAGGGGCAGGTCAAGAAAGAGGTCTGGTGAGGAAGAGGCTTGTCGAGGAAGGGGCCTAGGATAGATCTTTGGGGTTTCCAGAGTTAATGGCGCATGGCAGGAGGAAAAGCCATTGGAATATAAAATTTGGAGTAAGAAAAGGCCACTTGGTCATCAAACACACTTTAGCCATTCATGATTAATCTATCATGAACTTCCCTCACCCCCACCTCAAATGCTTTCCTGAACCTTCTGCTCCTCCATGCTCAAATGAAGAGACGATGGTAGTTTCCGTAACACAAACTTAGCTTGCTGTCTTGGTGCTAGGTTTGGCAAAAACTTCCTTTTTTGTTGTTTGAAATCAGAGTTTATCTTACATGTAATAGGTCAGCTGGCACCTTAGGAACTGCAATACTATCCATTGAATTGGTTCCTTCCCATCCACCCCCCCACCCCCCTCAACCCCGCCCTTCCTCCGCTCTATTTAACAAGATTAATATTCTTTTTCCATTCTGACAGTTTACGAAGTCCAAAGTGGGTTAAAAATTTGCAATTCCTCGCTTCCATTGGAAAAGCTAAAGTAACCTATACAACACAACCATTTCTTGTTATTGTCCTACTGTTAGAAAAAAAATGCAACATATGGAGATGTTCCCAACGCATTACATGCATCATGAGAGTTCCAAGCTAGTGCCATCAGAGAAATATTCTAAAGTAAAGTGGGACCATAATTTCATGAATTTATCTTGAATAAAATCAAATTAATTTGCTTCAAATTCACAATCTGCCAAAGTATCTAAACCTAGTCATTGTTTACCAGGAAAATCAGTCAGCATTAGAATGCCTGGTTATAGTTTCTGCCTGGATCAGAATGGTCAAGCAATCTGGGAAGATACATGGATCCAAGGAACAAGAAACAAGCAATTGCAAATTGTAGTGGATGTGAGTCTACTAGTGAAATTCATAAGATGGTTTGATTTCTTGTTGGATCAGGTTCATTACCCAGCACTGTTATGACTAATGGACAGGACCAGTGGATGTGTGGCTACTCCCTATTAAGTGTTTAGTAGTTTCCTTGTTGACCAGGATTGAAGAAACCTTATCAAAAGCTAGTGCTGGCATTAGTAATGAATTTTCATAACAAAGGATTTACTTGCACACTATTACAGAGGAATTCAAGGAATTCTGCATCAAAGAAAGCTCATCTAAATATATTATGGCAGTTTAGCTAGAGGAATTAAAGAAAACAGAATGAATGGCATGTTGAACCCTTTAACGCTGTTTCTGGGTGCAGCACCGACTTCAGTGGCAGTGTTGCTGTAAAGAGCAGGAGTTCCCTACCGGGGGTCTGCAGTCCCCTAGGGATCTGCAAGAAGGGTTCAAGTGGTCTGCCAAAAATGTACAAGAAGATTGACATGATAATAGGCCAATCAAAACTGGTGGCAGCTGGGATGTCTGTCAATAAAGGGATGCTGTCCAATCTGAGTGAATCAGTCTTCCTCCTCACATCACTTCAATTCCATGGAATTGATAATCTGCACTTGCCATAGCCATACAGCATGGAGGTGAGAAGCAATGAGGAAAGATGATGAGACAAAATTTTATTAAGTCTTAATTGGTGACTCATTCCATTAGTATTATAAAGTTGATTACCAGGATTTCAGAGCCTTACAATTGGGCAGGCAATACAGATCCTATTGTTACAAGTTAGACTTTCTTCCAATATTTTTGTGTTATACCTGGAGAAGAATAGCAGTTTTCAGAGCAAACTGAACTATAACCTACTTCCTTGCCCACTGAAATCTCCTCTTTTCTTGAAACAGCAGTGAATGGCATTATCATCGGACAATGTTTTCCACTGGATTTATTTAATAAACATAAGCACAAGTACACCACAAGATACTGGAAATACAATATGCAAAAAAGGGAGAATTAATCTTTATGGGGGTTAAAGTGCATATTTAAATTTATTCCTTACACAACAATGTAATTGCTAGGACTTTTAGATGGAGCAGCCTTTTGTGCCCTTTATAACATTGTGTAATAAAATGCCAATGTGTTTCTCAGCCATTTTGGAGAGTTCAAATTCTCTCGTCCAAAATTAATGATTTGAGCAATCTGTGCAATGATTTACATCATGAGAATTCTTTCATGTTACAGTCAGACCTTTGAATGCCACCATCACACCTTGGGTGCTAATGTTTAGGTGACGCTATGTTCCAACAAACATTTAATAGTTGCTTTGTTTTGATATCCAACAGCCACGTCACCTATTGCCAACATAATAGCAACTGCACTTGGGAAGTAATTTGTGTGAGCTGCTTTTAGAGATTTCTCAGAGATATAAACAGCTATATAAATCTAAGTCTTCTTACATGAGAAGGATTCGTCCTCCATTTTGAAATTTGCTTAGGAAAGACGGTTTCCATTTTAATCCAGCTTTTGCAAAGCATTGATAGAAATGAGGGGAATTCCAAGTTATGTGGGAAAATGGAACGTTTTCAAAGGATAAAATTTTAAAAGATCAATGGGCAAAAACAATTTTCAACACTTAATTAATTTTAACATTGGGAAATTGTAATATTACACATTCTAAATATATTATTAGAAATATAAATGATTACAAAATGACAAGTACATTGTTGAGTCATCGAAAATATTTTTGTACAAGTAGAATTTAACTCCAAAGAAAATAACATCCAGTATCTTGCAAACATTATTGAAATCATATATAAAGAACTGGAGGCAGATGTTTTTAACCATTCTGAACAAAGCACAAATGCAGTGGCAAGTACTAGGAAAAGGGCACAGGCCAGGACACCAGGGATAACTCCCTGCTCTTCTTTGAAATAATGCCATGAGATCTGTTGCAACCACCTGAGGGGGCAGACAGGGCCTTAGTTTAACATCTGACATGAATGGTGACACCACCAACATGGTAGTACTCCCTCAGTACTGCACTGGAGTGTCAGCTTGATTTTTGTGTTCAAGTCCTGGAGTGCATGAGACTTGAACCTATGATCTTCCTGAGAAGTAAGGGATGCTACCAACTAAGGTACAGCTAGACCAAGTTTGCTCTGATATCCATTCCTGTTTACAAGTTCTGCCTGACTTTGTCATGTGTTTCCTAATCTGTAATCCATATAACTCCACTTTTGCCTGAATCAAAAGTTGATCTGGTTCCCCTTGAAATGCTTCAACTCAGCTAGCACCTAATATTTTGGTGATAGTTATTTGGATAATCAGATTAGATGTGAAAAAATAATTCTTTAGGTTTATCCAATGGTTTCATTGGCTTATAATCTCATTATTTGGTTCTCCTACCCTAATTTTACATAAAACACCTCTCTGTTATCAGTTTACTTTAGTATAGTAAAACAAAAACGGGATTGAAAAATATTAAAGGGCAAAACAATGAAAGAAGCTTCTTTATCTCTATAGCCACCTCCTTCAACACATTGGTATTTGGCTCATTTGTTCCAGGGGATTAATCGACTTTCAATCCCATTTTTTGAGTACTACCTCTTTATTATTATTAATTTCTTTCGGTTCCTCATTTTCACAAGTCCCTTGGTTCCCTAGTATTTCTGGTATTTTCTGTATCTTCCTCTGTGAAGACAGACGCAAAGTTATTGTTTAGTTTCTGTACCATTTCCCTATTCTCTATTATAAATTCTCCTGTTTCCAACTGCAATGGACCCACACTTGTCTTTGCTAATTTTTTTCCTTTTCACATAAAGAAGATTTTACAGTCCACTTTTATGTTTCTTGCTAGCTTGCATTCATGTTCTCTTTTCCCTTTATCAGTTTCTTCACCCCTCCCCCCCCTTTCCTGGATTTTGAATTGCTCACAATCC
The DNA here is from genome assembly GCF_964194155.1 of Cetorhinus maximus. Lineage (NCBI taxonomy): Eukaryota > Metazoa > Chordata > Chondrichthyes > Lamniformes > Cetorhinidae > Cetorhinus > Cetorhinus maximus. Next base: position 97,315,981 of record NC_135887.1, read on the forward strand.
TCAGGCTTACCACTTTTTCTGGCAACCTTATAAGCCTCTTTGTTTGATCTTATGCAAACTTTAACTTCTTTTGTCAGCCATGGCTGAATCACCTTTCCTGTTTGATTTTTGTGCCTTAGAAGAATATATATTTGTTGTAGACAATGTAATATTAGGGGAAGATGGTGGTGTAGTGGTAATGCCACTGGACTATTACTCCAGAGGCTAGGCTAATGTTCTGGGGACATAGGCTCAAATCCCACCATGGCAGCTGGTGAATTAAGCAAAAATCTGGAATTCAAGAGCCAGTCTCAGTAATGGTGACCACAAAACCATTGTTAATTGTTGTAAAAGTTTCTGGTTCACTAATGTCCTTTAGGGAAAGAAATCTGTCATACTTACCCATATGTGTGACTCCAGACCCACAGCAATGTAGTTGACTTTTAACTGCCCTCTGAAATGGCCTAGAAAGCCATTCAGGTCAGGGGCAATTAGGGATGGAAAACAAATGCTGGTCTCATCCACATCCCATGAAAGAATAATAATAAAAAATGTATTTAAATACTAGCCATTGTCTGTCCACCATCAAATTTTTTAATGTATTTTCCCAATCCACCATAGCCAACTTGCCCCTCATGCCTTCATAGTTTCCTTTGTTCAGATTTAATACTCTAGTTTCGGAATGAACTATATCACTTTCAAACTTAATGTTAAATTCTATCACATTAGTATCACTATTTCCCAAAAGTTCCTTTACAACAAGGTTATTAGTTAGCCCTTTCTCATTACACAATACTAAATCTAAAAAAGCCTGATCCCTAGTTGATTCTTCAATGTGCTGCTCCAGAAACCCATCTTGTACACACCCCAGGAATTTATCTTCCACAGCATTAATGCTAATTAGGTTTACCTAGTCTTCCTGTAGTTTGAAGTCCCCCAGTGGTCAGTGTTGGGACCCTTGCTTTTCCTGATATTTATTAATGACCTAGCCCTTGGTATACAATGCACAATTTCAAAGTTTGTGCATGATACAAAACTTGGGAGCATTGTGAACCATGAGGAAGATAGTGTAGCTTCAAAGGGACATAGACAAGTTGGTGGAAGGGTGGAGAGGTGGCAGATGAAGTTCAGGCAGAGAAACGTGAACCGATTCATTTTGATAGGAAGAACATGGAGAGACAATCTAAAATAAGGGTACAACTCTAAAGAAGGTGCAGGAGCAGAGGGACCTGGGTGTATATGTGCATAAATCATTGAAGGTGGCAGAACAGGTTGAGAGAGCAGTTAAAAAGTCATACAGTATCCTGGGCTTTGTTAATAGGGACATAGTGTACAAGAATAAGGAGGTTATGTTGAACTTGTATAAGACACTACTTTGGTCTCAGCTCGGGTATTGCGTCCAGTTCTGGGTGCTGCACTTGAGAAATGATGTGAAGGCATCATAGAGAGTGCAGAAAAGATTCATGAGAATGGTTCCAGGGATGAGGAACTTCAGTAATGAAGATAGGTTGGAGTAGTTAGGACTGTTTTCCTTGGAAAAGAGAAGGCAGAGAGGATATTTGATGGAGATATTCAAAATCATGAGGGGCGTGGACAGAGTAGATAGGGAAAACCGTTCCCACTCATGAAAGGATCGGGGACGAGGGCTCAGATTTAAAGTAATTAGTAAAAGGAGCTAAAGTGATATGAGAAGAATTTTTTTATGCAGCAAGTGCTTAGGGTTTGGAATGTCCTGCCTGAGAGTGTGGTGGATTCACCAGGTTCAAAAGAGAACTAGGCTGTTATCTGAAATGGAACAATGTACAAGGTATAGGGAGAAGGCAGGGGATGACACTAGGTGATCTGCTCAGAGGGCCAACGCAGACATAACAAGCCAGCTGGCAGCCTCCTGTGCCATAACAATTCTGTGATTCTATGATTACTATATTATCCATGTTACATGCACCTCTAATTTCCTATCCAACATTACCACTACTGTTTGGTGCCCTATAAACAACTCCCAGCAATGTTTAGAGCTCCTTGTTGTTTCTTAGCTCCACCCAAACTGATTCTACATCTTGATCATTTGATCTAGAATCCCCTCTCACTAATGTACAGATTTCTTCCTTTATTAACAGTGGTACCCCACCTCCTTTTCCTTTTGGCCTATCCTTCTTAAATGTTGAACATCCCTGAATATCAGTTCCCAGTCTTGGTCACCCTGTAGCCATGTCTCCATAATGACAAATAAATCATACCCATTTACTTCTATTTGTGCCTTCAAATCAGCAACCTTGCTGTTAATGCTGCATGCATTCAGATAGAGTGCCCTTAACTTTGTCTTTTTAACATTATTTTGTATGTTGATCCTATTTGATGCTAGCCTTTGCTTTATCTGCCTTCTAATTTCACTTGCTACTTTTCTACTTCTTGTTAGTAGTTTTGCTTCTCTCCACTCTGAACTCCCTCGCAATTTCCCATTCCCCTGTCAAGCCAGTTTGAAACCTTCCCAACAGCACTAGCAAATTTCCCTGCAAGGATATTAGTCTTGGTCCTGCTAAGGTGCAACCTATCCATCTATAAACTGCACAGTAATCACATTATATAACTAGAAAAAATGGTGATGGGCACAATGGCTGAATGAGATAGAGAGAAATAGTTAAGAGCAGGTGAAAAGCGGAAAAGAGATTTAGAAGTAAAATAAGGAAAATCAAAGACAGCACATTCCAAGCCCTAAGTGCTTGCTGCATAAAAACGTTTTTCCTCATATAGCTGCTGCTTCTTTTGCCAATCACCTTAAATTAGTATCCTCCGATTGTCGATCCTTCCACCAAAGGGGATTGTTCTTCTTTGATATTGAATATAAAAGACTCAGACAAGATTGGACTTTTTAAAAACTTGTATGACATTTTAAAATTCCGCTCACATAAACTTTATGACCACTTGACTTCATCTAACCACAAACATCTCATCCACAAACAATCTCTGCATCATAACCTTTTAAGTATAAAATGGAGCTTTAAAGAAAAAAGATTTCCACCAGCTCCACAAGTGCTGGCAGATTACATTAAATCATTTGGTTTTTTTGTGACATTGCTCAGTGGTCTTTGGAATGCTGCTGTTGGCAGTCATAGTCTCTGTGACCTCCTTCCACACCAAGTTACTAATTTTTCTAGGCACCCTACACTTATCCTTACTGATAAGCCGGGGACACTTTGCCTCAAACTCATTGACAAATGTGTTGAGGTCTTCATCTGTAAAGTTATGACACCTCTTCCTCTCATCTGCCTTTTGCACTGCCATCTTCTTTTTAGTAGGCAAGTAAGTGAGTGATTTTTTAGAAAACTGTTAATTGTACTTAGCTTGTCTTTTTATAGACAAAATGGTGCACTTTCCCATTTATTTAAAAAAAAGTTTTGCAAGCTTATTGAATTATTTCAAAGGTTTCACAAGCTTTTAGAAAAACTTTAAAGTTTTTTTTTAAAAATTAAGAGATCAACAGAAAACACTAGCCTACCTTTCAGCTACAGCCTGGCCTTAATGGTCATGTCTTCAGGTCTTGAAATCATCAGTTGGTGTAGCTTTGCCAGGATTTGCTTCACTGAAGGGCCTCGCCATAGCTCATGTCGCAGGTCATGTCACAGGAACAAGTTAAAGTTCTTGCCCCAGATGAGCTGGATAAGTACACATTTTATAGCTGCTTTGCCACTGACCACAAATCTGGGCCATGATGTTAAATCAGCAATGTGGAACAGTGAGTTGGCATCTTAGCAGATTAGGCCAGAGAACAATATCAGTCAGATATGTGCCTCTAAAGATCAGTCTCCGGTCTCTGCTGGCTTCATCTGGGAACATAGGAAGAGTCAACTGACAGAATGGTAGTGATAGAATGCAGAAATATGCCCCTGTTATTCTTTGTTGGGGGTATGGTGCAATGGATTTTATACTAGGGAAGAATAATTCAACCCATTTAATAAACCTTCCAGTTATATTTAATTTATTCTTGTAAGGGATTCAAGAGCAACTTCATTATGCAGTGAATCCTGTGACTGTGAAAATCATTACATCATGAAGTGGTTTCGGCAAATAGCATAGATGCATGTAAGGGAAAGCTAGATAAGCACGAGGGAGAAAAGAATATAAGAATATGCTGATGTGGTGTGTAGAGACACCTGTAGAGCATAAACACTGGCATGGGGGGAGGCAATGACGTAGTGGTATTGTCACTGCACTAGTAATCTAGAGACCCAGAGTAATGCTCTGTGGACCCAGGTTTGAACCCCGCAGATGGTGGAATTTGAATTCAATAAAAATCTGGAATTAAAAGTCTAATGATGACTATGAAGCCATTGTCAATTGTTGTAAAAAAAAAACCCAGCTGGTTCACTAATATCCTTTAGGGAAGGAAATCTGCCTTCCTTACCTGGTCTGGCCTATGTGACATCAGACCCACAGTAATGTGATTGACTCTTAAACACCCTCTGAACTAGGGATGGGTAATAAACGCTGGCCTGGCCAGTGACACCCACATCCCAAGAACAATTTTTTTAAAAACCAGTTGGGACAAATGGCCTGTTACATTACCAATATGGGGATACAGTTCAACTGGTTCTATGGTTATTCCTGGAATGTCTATGTTATTTTTGTACTTGAGTAAAGTAGGTATAATAATACAGGGACCTGCATGAAAAAAATCTGGTCATAATGTTGAAGCTCTTGCTCTTTTGGCAACTCTCCAATGACCTTTTGTCTTTAATTCATCATCTTTTATTTCCAGGAGTTGGACTCTGCTTTAATCATGGAACCTGGACAAGCAAAATATCTACTGCTGTTTTGTCATCTTTCATTTCATACTGACTCACTGTTCTGGATTCTTTTTAGAATAATAATCACATGGAGATTAAGACAGCTTCACAATTCTGTTGGCATATATCCAGTGATCACTGTGAAGCTCAAAAAATAAGTGGGAGAAAGATTGTCACAAAGCCATTTCAGATAATGAGTGTGAGAAACTGTTTTCTGTAAAGTCAGAACCTCTCTGTATCAAAACCACAGACACCAAAAGTTTAATTGTCAAACCTTTTGTACGGCAGAGGTATGAAATGAAAGGAATCCTCAGAGTTCAGCCAAGTGTTGGACAGGCCCCAGGGAGCATGGACATCTCCTATTTGACTTACCAGCAAGGTTCTTTTTGAAAAACATTAAATGTGAGCTGTGCATTTGACCCTAGGTTTACTGTTTCATTTCTATAGAACTGTGATTATTTTTGGCCAATATAAGCAATTCAGGAATCAAAATATATCGATCACACTATTCCAGGTGGCCCAGGAAATCTATTTTCTGTCTTTTGAGTCGTCTACATAGCATTTTGACTATATTATGCTTTTAAAAATGTATTCAATTCACCACAATCTCCTTAAAAATCATCATCTTTTTCAGTTCCCCGCCCAAAGGCAGGTCCAACCTCCAGTGCCACAACCTCCACCATGAATAGGGCTAGGAGGCAGGTCCACCCCAGCTGAAATGGTAAAGGCTTCAATTTTCTTTTCATCACGTGGCTGACCAAGAATATCCCCCACTCTTACCAGCTGGCATTGGGATATGTTGGAAGGATTTACAAGTTGATGCACAACCTGTTTGGCCACACTATGATTGCACATTCTTTCATCAAGGTCTGGAGTGGGACTTGAACCCAGAGCTTCTGGTTTAGAGGCAGGGACACTGCCCACTACACCACAAGATCTCCACCTTAAAAATAGCTCCCAATATTTTGGAGTAGGAATAAATACATTTAACAAGTATATCAATCCACCTATAAAGCTGAAAAGAATATAGCAAACATTTTTTTCCATGATTAATATTCATATCAACATTTAATTAAAAATTGTTTGATTAGTTGGTGTCAGATATGTAAGGAAGTCCATGGCCACATTTAAGAATCAAGCCATTGTAAAATTTGCATATTCTGTTTTCCCAATTTGAAATGTACAGCCTCTTATCCCACCCACCCCACTACATGGGGATACACCCCACTTAATTTCACAGGACTTGATTTAACTTTTGAGCAAGCGACCAGCAGGGTTGGAGCAATGAGGTCGACAGCAGGTACATGAATGGCAAGATAAATGATACCATTCACCATGAAATGAGTGTGCTGTCACCATCCTTGTACATTTACACCTCCTATTAACTGGATATATACCAAAACACCAAGTCAGAAGTGCTGCCAGAAGCAGTGTCTGCAAACTTGACTCTTAAAAAAGGTGCAAAGAAACCAATTCATCTCAAGCAGATTTGAACAGCTACCATTAAAACCATATTGCGTAACTGTGGCATATAGCCTTGAATCAGTTATGTGGACAATATTGATAATGTTTAGAGGGGGCGGGGGGGGGGACACATGACCTAAACTGACATCAGATCACAAATTATCTTAGTACAAGAACCAGGGAGCAGATCAGCCTGCAAACCAACAGGGCAAGAGAGATCATTCTCCAGCATGAAAAACAGAACAACCAGTCAACTCAGGCAGTGAGAGAGAGGGACTAATTCATTTTCACCTGCAAGACTTTGCCTCCACAAACCTTGACTATGACTTCATCTGGCAAGCCAGAGGCTTCCAAATTCCATTAATCCATGAGAGAGAACACGTCCAGGCCTGCTATGAGTGCATTTTTAAAGGAATGAAATTTGAACACGTGACTTATTTCTTGTACTTTCTTTTGCTAATAACCTCACGCATGCTTTGTCTCTAGAATCCACCTTTACTTGTATATCTGTGCTCCTGAGGCAGAGTGTGTTTCATTGTGTTTACATTTTGGGTAGTTGTGTGAATAAACATCATCCTTTCTTTTGATTTAAACTTGCCCGAAAGACTTTTTTGTGTTTATTATTAAAAATCACAACACAAAAAGGCTTAAAACAGTCTCTCTAAAATACATCTTGTTGCGGACAACCAAGAGGTGAAGAGAAAGAATAAAAGTTACCTCGCCACCTCTCCCCATCTGTAACATAAGTTAGCGATGAACTTGGAATGATAGAACATTCATAGGGATTGTTGTGTAAGTTCTTATTTGTTCTCTTTCTCTTTGTTTTCAAAATCCTCTCAACCTTCTCCTGCACTGGGTAGATACCTTCACGATCTATTTAGTGATCCAGGTATGTTATACTTGATACCAAGAAGCAACACTTGTGTTTTTTGGCTTTGATGGCATACTCCTGAAGTTGAACTAGGACCTCATTCAACCTTAAAATGTGTTTTTTCTCTGTCTTACTGCTAATTAGAATGTCATCTAAGAAACAGCACACTCCTTTCATCCCATTTGGGACCTGATCTGTGATACCCTCGAAAACTGTGGGAGCAGTAGACATCCCAAATGGTAATCTTCATCCTGGTACAATCCTTTATATGAATGGTTAGTGGTTCTTTGTTCTTGGCAGTTAATTTTAATTGCAGGTATGCATTTGACAAATCTATCTTGCTGAATACCTTTCCATTGGTTAAATTAGAAAACAAATACTCACTGGTAAGCAGTGGCTAAGTATTATTCCCAATCACCTTATTTATTGTTTGTTTATAACATCCAAAAAATCCGAACAGACCCAGTTGTTATAATGGGCAGAATCATCTGCTCCCATTGGCGGCAGGTGTCATGATGAGCATGAGTGGGCAACATGGCAGGAAGGCCAAAAATCAGTTTCACACCGTCATGAAACACATTTGCAATTGTACACTCTGCCCGTCAATGGTGGGCCACGTTTCCCACCGCCAGATGTCAGGAACTTCATTTTAATACATCTGCATATCTGTCATGAAGATATTAATGTCTTTAATGTTATTGGAAATTATTTTAAATTAGACTTGTAGTAGGGTCTGTGTCTGTGGGTGTGTGGCTTAATTGGATTAAAGCCAGCTAGCCTGGGTGCTTTGATGTATAGTAGTTTTGAGATGTTAAACAGTAAGGTAGAGGGTACATTTGCATTTTGTTGAATAAACCATTCAAAGACTGGGGATGAAATCTTGCATCAAGCTAGGAGACACCAAGCAATAAGTTTATGTTACTAATAAAATTGGTACGATGAAAGGAGCTTTATTGTTAGAAGAGGTAGAGTTCAAAGGGCCTGGTGATCCCATTGAATGTAAACTCTCATTGTAAGGCTGGGTATATACAGAAAAATGTTATGGGAGGGGTGGGGGGAGGTCAAAGGTATGCCACCTGTAGGCCTACAACGGTCTGGAAAGGAACCAAATTGAAAGGAACCTCATTTTGAATTTGTAAGATAAAATGTGCTTTGCCTGGTGGCTGTTTAAGTCTCTGGGTTATTGTTGCCTTGAAGATTTACCTAGGAGTGATTAATTTGGGGATTTGTTTAATAGTTGTAATGATAGTAATTTGGAAATATGTGTGTGTGTTTAATACTTTGTTAAATTAATAAATGTTTACTTTAATTTATATAAAAAACCTCTCAAGGCCTGGTGGATTTTATTCCTGAATTTAGAGCTGCATCTCAAACATACCAATTGAAAATATAGGTTATGACAGTTGTTTAAAGTTTCCCTCTGGGATTTTAAATAACTCCGCCTTTACCAACTGCTGTGTCATAACAATATTATAAGCCCTCTTGCCGGAATCATCCCCCTACATCAAATTTACCACCCACGTTGGTGGGAAAACAGCCAAGATGTGTCCCTGCACCAGCAAAGTGGGACATGCAGAAGTCAGAACTTATCGTCAGGGCCTTGCTCATATTGTGGACATCCGAGGAGAAGATGCTGGAGCTCGTCAACAACAGGACCCTGGAGGAATGTCCATCGCATGCTGGGTGGATTCTCATGGACATGGCACCGCTGCTCACGAAAAGGTGGAAAATCACCGTTGAGGGTCTGGTTTGAAACTTCAGTGTCTTGGCCATGGTCTGTTACGAATGATCGTTGAGGGGGTGGAGTGGAAGGTCCAGCTGTGAGGGGGAGAGGAAGATGTATCAGGTGGTAGGAGGAGAGGAAGGTCTAGGGTTGGCTGGGAGAGGAAGGTGTGTTGTCGGTGTGGGGGGGGTGGGGGTTGAGGGTGGTGGAGGGTGTGAGGTTGGGGGTGGGGGAACAAAAATGTCGGGGTGGGGTGAGGGTAACGGGAGAGAATACGGCAACTGGGGAATTTCATGAAGATATTAAAGTATATAATGGTATTGGAAATTATTTTAAATTGGACTTGTAGTAGGGTCTGTGTCTGTGGGTGTGAGTGCGTGTGTGTCTTAATTGGATTAAAGCCAGCTAGTCTGGATGCTTTGATGTATAGTCATTTTGAGGTGTTAAACAGTAAGGTAGAGGGTATATTTACATTTTGTTGAATAAACCATTCAAAGACTGGGGATGAAATTTTGCACCTAGCTAGGAGACACCAAGCAATATGTTTATAATACTGATAAAATTGGTACTATGAAAGGGGTTTTATTATTAGTAGAGGTGGAGTTCAAAGGGCCTGGCGATTGAATGTAAATTTTCATTGTAAGGGAAGGGTAGGTACATACAGAAAAATGTTGTGTGGGGGTCAGAGGTATGTCGCCTGTAAGCCTACAACAGTCTGAAAAGGAACCAAATTGAAAAGATCCTCATTTTGAATTTGTAAGGTAAAATGTGCTTTGCCTGGTGCCTGTTTAAGTCTCTGGGTTATTGTTGCCTTGGTGCAGATATACCTGGGAGTGATTAATTTGGGGATTTGTTTAATAGTTATTATGGTAGTAATTTGTAGACATGTGTATGTGTTTAACTCCTTGTTGAATTAATAAATGTTTAATTTATATAAAAACCTCTGGACACTTGGCGGTTTCATTTCTGAGTTGCATCTCAAATATACCAATTGAAAATATAGGCTATGACAGTTGTTTAAAGTTTCCCTCTGGGATTTTAAATAACTCAGCCTTTACCGACTGCTGTGTCATAACAGGGAGGTAGGTGTAAGGTGGGGGGAGAAGAAAGGGGAAAGGAGTAAGGCTGGAGGAAGAACTAAGGTTGGACAAAGGAGACCTGAATGGGGGAAGGAGTAAGGGGGAAGAAGCAAGGTTGCAGGAAGCAGTTCCAAGGGGAGGGGGAGGGGGGTGGGAGGAGAGTCAGGCACCAGGGGGAGGAAAGAGTCCAGAGTGAGTGGTGGGGGGAGGGGAGGGGGAAGGAGTCTGGGGCGGGGGGGGGGGGGGGGGGGGGGGGGGCGGGGGGAAGGAGACCTGAGCGTGGGGGTTGGGGAGGAAGGAGGAAGAGTCCGGGTGCGGCGGGAGGGGGAGGAGAAGGAATCCGTACCGGGAGCAGGGAGGGTGGAGGACTGCAGAGCAAGGGTGAAGGAATCTGGAGCGGGGGAAACGTCCAGGTAAACATGCAAGGCCCGTGGACTCAATGACTGCCTCCTGGGGAGCAAAATGAGGGTGGGCATGGTAAAAGAAAATGACAGCAGGGTGAGGTGGGAGGGTGAGGGTGCAATGGTGAGGACTTGGAGGCAGACATGGGCCCTGGGGATAGGAAGGAGGTCGTTGGGGAGGTAAATGTGGAAGGGGGTGGGATTTTCGAGAAGGTAGGGAATGTACATGTTCACCTGGGCATCCCCAAAAGAAAAGGGCTGTGGCTGATAGGTGACGGTGGGGAGGTGGAAAGTAATGCCGGGGTGGGGTGGTGGGGGGGGCGGTGGGGAGGAAGGATATGGGTGACTGGGGGAGGGCAAAGGATGGGAGACCTGAAGAACAATGTAAAACGCAGCATGCTTGCAAATCTGAAAGTGAAAGGAAGCTTGTGGTGGGCGAGATCAGTGCTGCATGGGAGTGTGATCAGTGGGTGGGTGGAGATGCAGGTCAGCTCAGGCAGACAACAAAGTGAACCCCAGTAGGCAGCATAGAAAATGCTCAGAACATTGAGGTGAGCGTGATGGGGGGAGGATCCGCATGTGTGTGTGTGAGAGTGTTTGCAAGAGGCTCCAAAAGGCCCTACTACACATACACTTCTCCCTCCAGAATTACTTGTGAGCAAGCTGCATGCTAGGGTTGTGGGGGAGGTGGATGCAGCCAAATGACTTGCAAAGCCTGTAAATGAAGCTGAAGAACATTACACATTATTTCAGTGAAAATGAATATATTTTCAGATTATAAAGTGACAAAATGTGTTCATCCTTGCAACCAACTGTAATCAGAATTTCTTAATTTTTCTAGGCGCTGCCCTGACTTCCACAGCAGGGGTGGAGACAGCTTGTGCAATTGTTGAACCTGGTGCCTCTGATGACTTTCGTGTGGGTCCTCTGGAGAGCCGAGACCTTGGGGGCTCCGGCTTGCTTTGGCTGTCCTCCTGTGGGTCAGCTACTCCCTCTGCGGTGACAAAGGACGAGGTTGAGGGGGTTACAGGAAAAGGGGGCTCGAAGGGAGAGGACAGTCTCAGATTCCTGAGTGGATGACCCGGGTGTCCAGCTACCACTCCTCCTCCCTTTGGGTGCCCAAGGGCCCCGGCCTGGCTCCTTGAGGGGAAGGAGCACCTGGAGGGGCGTTGAGGTGCCCCATTTCCCTCTCACATTGCCACTGCAGGAACTCACCCTTCGCCCCTGCTATGGAGTGCAGGTATGCATGCAACTCCATGTTCTGCTGGACCAGGGTCTCCATGGCATCTGCCATCGTCCCCATGAAGACCTCCATACGTGCATATGGGCAACACTTCAGAGAGCAGGCGGACGTACTCCTCTGACTCACGTGCCACTCTGTTGAGGGCTTCCAACAGCTCTGCGTGATGTTCCCCTGCCTTCTGCTGACTCTCCAGGATGAATTGGAAGGCTGAATCCAGAGGCTCATCATCTGACTCAGGCCCCACAGGTGCTCTTCCTCAGTAGTCCTGAATGCAGGGGAGCTCAGCTGAACCTGCCTCCTCCTGCTGCAGATATGTGCCCGTGCGGTGACCACCCGATTGTGAACCCAAGCCTACTCTAGATCTAGATCCCACCGAGGTGTGTGTATTTGCGCTGGTGGATGGTGTGGTTAAGCGCTGTGATGGGTCTTCCAGGCTGCTTATTTCCAGCTCTTCAATGGAGGAGGTGTCCTATTGGCTGGACATGAGGACTGGATGGAGCTGAGGAACTGGCTAGCTGAGGGTGTCGGTCTCTGGGCAGAGCTCCCTATGAACCAAAGTAGAGATAATTAGTGCATGGCAGCAGAGTCACAGGCTAGAGAGAGAGCGCTCACATTTTTGTGTTGAGAGGGGGATGATGTGGTGCAGGATCCTCATGCGGGTGCTCGCTGCCGACTTCACCATCACCACAGGCATGGTCCATGTCCTCTCTAGTCTGCACAATAGCATGCTCCTCAAAGTGAGAGTGAGGGGCCTAACGTGGGCCACTCCATCCCAGTCTGGGACCTCTCCCTGTTGTGAGCCAGCTTCTCCCACATGAAAACAGATGGAGAGAGTGTGAGCGGGATGCATGGTACTGCATGGAATGTTTGTGTGGTGAGTGGAGCCATGGACGGGATGAGGATGTGAGCTCGAGAGAATATGAGCCTGAAGGAGATGTGAGGGTGTGAGAGAGTGTTAGTGGTGTTGTCCCTTGAGGTGTGAGATCCCTGTGGATGTGTGATGGGTTTTAGAGTGAGAGAGTTGAGAGTGATGAGATGACTGGCAGTGATGAGATACCCTGACAGAACGGATGAGGCCATTCATCCTCTTGTGGCACTTGGTAGTTGTCCTCTTTTGCAGGGCATTGGCACTGACCACTGTCTCCCATGCTGGGTTGGTGACCTTGCTTGCTGGCCTTTGCCCAGAGCGGGAGTAGAGGACATCACGGCAGACCTCCATGGCTTCCAAAAGGCACTCGAAGGATGCATCACTGAGTCTGCAGTCTCCTTACCTTTTGGGGCAATGTCTTCTCAGCTGTCCTGGGTTTGTAGGACTCAGAGGTGTGCATGCAGCTGCACTTTAAGTATGGCACCTGGCATGAGGAAGCGACGAGGTGATGGCGCGGTGGGTGCATTAGAGCCCGCACACCATCAAAATCACATGTTTTCCAGGAATGAATGATTAATGAGGTGGGATTGGGACAATATAGCGTGAAAAGCCGCCATTGCAGCCAGCGGGTAAAACGTTCTTTTTCCTGCCTGCTACCACACTTAGTGCAAATCTGGGACAATTCCGGCCAACGGGTGTCTCTCATTCACTGCGATTCACCATTCTTTCCAATCTATTCAGCTCTTTACTTACTACTTCTGACTGTGAATAAGGCACTGGCCTAGCCTTGGAAAATGTCAGCTGTATTTTGCCTTTTATCTTGACTTTGGCCTTGTGATGCCTAATTTTATCATTTGGGCCTCCTCGCTCAAAGACCGCTTTGTGTTCTCTTAGCACTTTCTCAATGTCAGAAGTACTGTTACTGATCCCTACTGTAAATAACTTGGCCCAGTTTAATTGTATCTTCTTAAGCCAAATCCTTCCCATCAGAGAGACTTTGTTCCCTCCTCCCACTATCAATGGCAAGTAATAGGATGCATCACCCTATTCCATCCTAACACAAACTTCTCCTAATACTTGAATACTGTTATTATACAGTTTCACACCAGTTTTGTAAAAGGGAATGTGGCTTAGAGATTTCTTACACTCTCCTGAGATAACAGACACGGCTGTAGCTGCATCAATGATAAAAACAAGTTGTGAATCTCCAACTTTCATTTTTACAGTGAATACTGGAATTATTTCAGCCCTAATAAACAGCACATGAAATTTGAATGTATCTTGCTCTGACTGAGTACAGTCTTGATCTTCATGCTCGATAACATCAATTTCTGTTTCCATATCTATGAGATATGCTTTCAAGGATTTTCAGACTCCTGAACTAGCTTTAGATTGACCATGGCCTTGACCACATCCTGGTGCATGCCTGCAACGTAGAGCCTTACCATGACCTGGAGCATTATTGGTTCTTCCACTCCGGCATGCCATCTGGATATGACTGACTTTCCCCCAGGCTTAGCTCTTTGACTAGAAATGGGGACATTTAAATGGTTGGTGGCTACCAGAGCAATGGTAACATCAAAATTTCTGACTCTGAGACTATGACCTGGATCTCACTGAAATCTGGCAGACCTCCCCTGCTGGCTCAAAAAATAACTCCCTTGCAATTCGCAACCATCTCTTTCGGCCACTTGTATAGCCGTGGTCTCATCACTGGCCTCCTTCCACGTCACCTTATTGCCTTTGCTCAAAAGCTTAGCCTGGATTTCATTGTTCTTTCGGCCTCCTACATATGTGTCTTTAACATACGAAATATAAGTAGGCCATTCAGCCCCTTGAGCCTGCTCCGCCATTCAATAAGACCTTGGTTGATCCGTTTGTCTTTCGAATTCCACATTCCCATCTACCTCCAATAGCCTTTGATTCCTTTGCCGAACATGAATTTATCTACCTCTGCCTTAAAATGTTCAATGACCCCGCCTCCGGAGGCAGAGTTCCAAAGTCACACAACCCTCAGAAAAAATTTCTCTCATCTCTGTCCTAAAAGGGCAACCCCTAATTTTAAAACAGTGCCCCCTAGTTCTGGACTCACCCACAAGAGGAAACATCATTTCCATATCCACCTTATCAAGACCGTTCAAGATCTTATGTACTTCAATCAAGTCACCCCTCACTCTTCTAAACTTCAGTGGAAACAAGCCCAGTCCATCTCACTTTTCCTCATAAGAAACCCATTCATTCCAGATATCAATCTAGTAAACCTCTTCTGAACTGCCTCCAATGAATTTACATCCTTCCTTAAGTAAGGAGACCAATATTGTAATAATGAATAACTGCACACAACCTTCGAGGTGTGGTCTCACCAACGCCCTGTATAACTGAAGCATAACACCCTTACTTTTATATTTAATTCCTCTTGCAATCAAGGATAGCATTCCATTATCCCTCTTAATTCTTGCTGTACCTGCATATTAATTTTTGTCACTCAAGCACCAGAGCACCTAAATCCAGCTTGAAGTTATGCAGCCGTTCTCCATTCAAGTAATATTCTGCTTTTTTGTTCTTCCTGCCAAAGTGAACAACTTCACATTTTCCTACATTACACTCTGTCTGCCAGATTTTTGCCCATCACTCAACCTATCTATATCCATCTGTAACCTCATGTCCCCTTCACAACATACTTTCCTACCTATCTTTGCATCATCTGCAAATTTAGCTACCATGTCTTCACTCCCCTCATCTAAGTCAATGATATAAATTGTAAAAAGTTGAAGACCAGCACAGACCCCTGTGGGTGTCAACTCATCACATCCTGCCAATCAGAAAAAGACCAATTTATGCACACACTATTTTCTGTCAGCCAGCCAATCTTCTACCAGCTAATATGTTACCCCCCACACCATGAGCTTTTATTTTCCACAATAACCTTTTTGATGTGACACCTTATCAGATGCTTTCTGGCAATCCAAGTACAGCACGTCTACAGGCTCCTCTTTATCCACTACACATTACTCCTTCAAAGAAGTCCAATAAATTTGTTAAACATGATTTCCCTTTCACAAAACCATGCTGACTCTTCCCAATTGTCTTGAGTTTCCCTAAGTGCCCAGCTATAACCTCCTTCATGATTGATTCTAACACCTTCCCCACGACAGACATCGAGCTAACTGGCCTTTAATTTCCCGTTTTCTGCCCCCTTCCCTTCTTGAATAGAGGGGTTATATTTGCTACTTTCCAGTCTGATGGAATCTTTCCAGAATCTAGTGAATTTTGGAAAATTAACACCAGCGCATCTACTACCTCATTAGCCACCTCTTTTAAGGCCCTCAGATGAAGTCCATCAGGATCCAGATACTTGTCAATCCGCAGCCCCATCAGTTTGCTCAGTATCGCTTCCCTAATGATTGTAATTTCACCAAGTTCCTCTCTCCCTTCCACCTCCCGATTGACAGCTATTACTGATACAAGATTTTTGTATCTTCTATAGTGAAGACAGATGCAAAATATTTGTTCATTTCATCCACCATTTCCTTATTATTTACTATTAGCTCCCCGTTCTCACTTTCTAGAGGGCCAACGCTCACTTTACTTCCTCTTTTCCTGTTTAAATATCTGTAGAAACTCTTGCCATCCGTTTTTACATTTCTAGCTAGTTTCCTCTCATGCTCGGATTTCTTTTTCCTGGTTAGCCTTTCCGTCACTCTCTGCCATTCTTTATATTTTCTTTATATTCTGACCAATCATGTGTCCTGCCACTCATCTTTGCACAGCTATATCCTTTTTCCTTAGGTTTTATGCTTTCCTTAACTTTAGTTAACCATGGATGGTGGGGCCTCCCCTTCAAATTTTTCTTTTCAGTAGGAATAAACTTAATCTGAAATATCCCTTTACAATGTCTGCCACTGCTTCTCTATTGATCTATCCCCTAGCCTAGCATCCCAGTTCATTTCAGCTAGCTCAGCTTTCATGCCCACATAGTTACCCTTATTTAAGCTTAAGATACTAGTATTAGACCCACTCTTCTCCCTTTCAAACTGCATGTAAAATTCAATCATATGGTGGTCGCTGCTACCTAGCTGTGCCTTTACTCCAAGGTCATTAATTAATCCTGTCACATTACATAATACCAAGTCCAAAACAACCTGCTCTCTGGTTGGTTCCAGAATGTGCTGCTCTCAAAAAACCCTCTCGAAAGCATTCAATAAACTCATCCAGGCTACTATTGTCAATCTGATTTTTCCAGTTTATATGTGGATTAAAGTCAGCCATGATTATTGCTGTCCCTTTATCACAAGCACCCAATATTATTTCTTGTATACTTTGTCCCACACTGTGGTTCTGTTAGGAACCCTGTAGACCAATCCCACTAGTGACTTCTTTCCCCTATTCCTCATCTCCAATTGAAACCAATTCTAAATCCTGATCCCCCGACCAAGGTCATCTCTAACTATTGCACAATGCCATCCTTGATTAACAGTGATACCCCTCCACCTTTACCTAGCTTCCTATTCTTGAATATCATATACCCCTCAACATTCAGGACCCAATCCGTGTCATTCTGCAGCCATGTCTCCATCATGGCTATCAGGTCATATTTATTTACTTCAATGTGTGCTATATATTCATTTGCTTTGTCATGAATGTTACGTTCATTCAGATACAGAGCCTTTAGTTTTGTCTTTTTGTTCTCTTTGTAACATCTAGTCTTGGCTGTTGGTGTATTCTTATGTTTTACCTCTCTGCCCCTTCCTGCTGTTCTATGGCCCTCATTTCCCATATTACTATTATGGTCTCCTGCCTTGAATCTACTTCTTGATTTGCCACATCTACCCAAGCTTGATCCCTCACCCTACCTTGTTTACTTTAAAGACTTGTCTACTTTCCTAGTTATGCGATTCGAAAGAACACACATCCCAGCACGGTTCAGATGTAGACCGTCCCAATGGTACAGCCCCCACTTTCCCTAGTACTGGTGCCAATGCCCCAATGGAACCCACTTCTCTCATACCAGTCTTCTCTCTAATCTTATCTGCCCTATGCCAATCTGCACGTGGCTCAGGTAATAATCCAGAGATTATCATCTTTGAGGTTCTGCTTCTTAATTTGGTACTTAGCTTCTCATACTGGTTATGCAGAACCTTGTTCCTTGTCCTGCCTAAGTTGTTGGAACCTACATGGACTGTCGCAAATGGATCCTCCCCCTCCCACTGCAAGTTCCTCTCCAGCCCTGAGCAGATACCCAAAACCCTGGTACCGGGCAGGCAATTACAGCTTTCTGGGCTCTCACTTCTTGCTGTGGAAAACAGTGTCAATCCCCTTCATTATACTGTCCCCTACTACCATTACATTCCTCGTGCGCCCTTTACTGATCTTACGGTTTGAAAAGCTGGTCTCTTTCATAGGCCTTCTGATGAGTCACTAGCTAACTTAGCTTCCTACTACAGTAATTAACACTAGAACCAACTGCTTTCAGGTGATTGACAGATAACACCCACTCCAGTCAGCTCTCTGCTTAGCAAGCTCTCCCAACTTACTTAAAGCTTAGTGCTATGTCAGATCTTGACTCCTAATCTATAGTTAAAACCTGAAAAGAACTTGCCATGTGAACCCAATTTGTTACTCACCTCGGTCTCTGTCTCATTCCGGCGTAGTTGCCTGCCTCCTCTCATGCCCCTTAGGGTTGATTTCTAAATTCACGCCATACCCACAATGACGAGAGATTTTCTTCAATTTGAGAATGTAATCTACAACAATCTCACTTGGCAACTGCTTTGTTTGATGGAACATAACTTGGTGCAATTTTATTCTCAGCTGTGCCATAATGAATCCAGAATCTCATTAATTTCACAGGAGTCCACAGACTGGGGCCTCATGGACAACATTGGTTAGACACCACCTCAAAATCATTTGGCTGCATCACGGTGAGGAAAATATTTACTTTATCCTCATCTCCTATTTTATTTGCTTTCAGCCAAATGTGTACCCTTTGTTTGTGATTACGCCAGCCCTCTTTGTTAGGGTTGAATTCCCCCATTGACCCCAAATATGTCCTCAGTGCCATTTCTCAATTATGTACCATGCTGACTCACTGTGTGCCTGAATTTATCTTGCACACAGAACAATCTTTCATACTACTCAAACTTCCTCAAAATCAACTTTAACAGTTCCAAAAAGTGTGTCACAATGTTCTTCTGTCCTTAATTTCTCAAATTAACGATAATTACCATCTTTCTGTCATGTATTGCACTGAGAAAGGATTAACATGTGGATTCACAGCAGGCAGCCATTATTGAACTAACTTTATTTACACCTTCCCAATCAAGCAGGCAGCAGAGAGAGCAGTACAACAAAATGCTCAGATCTTGCAATATACTATAGTGCTCTCCCATTCTGCTTTACTCGGTCCATTGTCAAGGTGACGTGGATGTTCCTCCTGGCATAGCGGAGATACTTTTGATACAGTGGTGAACAGCAAAAAAAAATCTAACTGATGTTGCCTGTTGCAGCCTGGAAGGAATCTGTTGCATCGTTGACAGCCATAGGCAGTCAAGCCCGTTTTATGCTCGAATTGTGACTGCAGATGACATAGCTCGGTGACAGCCTACTTTGTGAAGCAAAGGTGTTTGATGCATTGCTTCACTGAGTTGAAGAAGGAGCATTGGTCCCTGAAGACAAACTGTGGTTATGGCCTCCTGAAATCTGCCTTCCTTCTCAGTTCACCAGCTGCTCCTGCACTTTCCTTCAGTGTTCCTTTGTCCTTTAGTCAGGATGTTGTCAGGGACCACAGACTTTGGTGTATCCAGTGCCTTCAGCCATTTCTTGGTATCATCTGGAGTGAATGAAATTGGCTCAAGACTGGCTCAAAAGCTAAACTGTGATGCTTAATATCTACCTTTGTATGACTCCAGGCCCGTTGGTCAGGTGCTCACTGCGGTCAATTAAAGGCTACTTACTGTTACTGTTGACAATTTCCCTCGTTTGGAAGCTGCTAGGCTCCTCTCATTATCTCAAGATCAGAAAAAGCAGCAGGAAATAGAATATTTTTGAAACTATTCCTTGTAACTTCTTGATGTTTTACACAAAAGGGAGTGAAAGGTCATTGACCTGAAATGTTAACTCTGTTTCTCTCCACAGATGGTGCTTGACCTGAATATTTCCAGCAGCTTTGTTTTTATTTGAGATTTCCAGCATCTGCAGGATTTTGCTTTTGTAGATATGGAAATAATGTGGGCACATGTAATTAGGATTAATGCTTATATGGAGGACAAACAACATAGACTGGTTGGGCCAAATGACCTGTTTGAGTTCTAATTTCTATGCAATTAGTCATTTGATGGTACAGAAATTGAGTACTGCTGAAAAAGAGACATGGCAAAACTTTTCATCTTGCACTCATATCAGGACACTTCGCAAGTATACCAATAAGGGGAAAACTATTTATATTGTATGAGAAGAGAGTGCTGATTGGTTGGCAAGTTGTCTCTGGTAGAGATGTTGCCATGGAGAATGCACCAGTGATGGTGACTGACAGTTAACTGCCATGCATTGTTTGAAATTTAAACCAGGCAGCTTGACCCTGATTGATCAAGGTATTGCCCTAAGAAATGAGCCAGCGAATGGCTGTCACTTGTTTAATTGAAACGGGCATCACGAATTGCACCTGTTTCAGCTAAACAACCTAAGTGGCAGCCATTTGCTGACTCATTCCTTAGGGCAATGCCTTGACCAATCAGGGTCAAGCTGCCTGGTTTAAATTTCAAACAATGCATGGCAGTTAACTGTCAGTCACCATCACTAGTGCATTCTCCATGGCAACATCTCTACCAGAGTCCACCTGCTAAACAATCAGCACTCACTTCTCATACAGTATAAATTGTTTTCCCCTTATATTGGTATTCTTGAAGTGTCCAGATTAGTGCAAAACAAAAAGCTTGGACATGTCTCTTTTTTCAGCAATACTCAAATTCGATGCAATTCTGAGACTGATGGGAGCTTCATTATGTTTAAGTTTAGGAATTTTCTGACCATCTCAGTTCAAAGTCAAACAAATGGCAACCCTATCTTTGGTGAAGGATGGGAATGGGGTTGCTACAAAGGCACACATTTAAAGGCAACCAAACATTCTCTTACTTGTGTACTTTTGCAGTTACTGCCAATTTCCAAAGAAGCAGCAGCTTGTATTGGGAAATAGCATCTGTGATAGATTCTAGCAAGAACGTGGTAAAGTAGAATTATTTTCTGTAATGAAAAGTAAAACCACAGATTAAACTCAATTTGACAGCAAGTCTTGGCCATATCCAGTTTTACATATACCAAACATGAGCAAAAGCTTTTTCTCATACTCATGAAAATGAGTGAAAGTGTCGGACTTCAGGCATCCAGTCAGGTGTGCAATACTTCTATTCTGCATCAACTTAAGATGAGATGTGTAATTTTAATCAAACCAACTCTCCTTCTGAGTCAGATGGCCTGTTAGTGCCTAATACAAGAAGTGCCTTAGGCCTGAGCAAAATTAATTTAGGTTGTGTTTGCTGCTAATGCCAGGCATGCACAGCCAATTCTGTTGCTCCTTTACGTCATAGAGAATAAACAGAGTCGACTGTGACGGGGACCAAAAGTGGCGTCACTCAAATAATCACAGTTGCGTTTTCTCCCCTTGATCTGGTAACTTTCGAGTTATCGGGCACATCCGTTACTTTCATCCTTACATCTGCAATTGGTGCTTAAAAACAACATTCTCATTCATCATTCTTTGTCCATGTCAATTTAATTTGTTATAGTCACAAAAGTAAACAGTCATGCTGCAGCGATTCACACATTTTACTAACACGAGTCAAATGTAGCATTTGCAAATTAATAAACATCCAGTTGTCAAACTCACTTGCACTTGAACAAATTTTACGTTTATTTTACAATTTTAAGCCAAGTCCATCCTTTTCCAATTCTCAGGCAGTAAAAATTTGCAAAATCAGAGTGATCCAAGATGTAAAGTATTGCTTCAACATTTTTTTTTTAAATGAAGATGTAATACAAATGAGTTTTAAGGTTTGCTAATAGTTTGGGACTCGCTCCCATCAGCCTTTGCAGAGTTAACAGATACTTTCTTGTTATCAATTCAAAGGTAACAAGAGAAAGTACCATAACAAAAAGGGTACAGAGTCCAGATAATTGTTGTATAAACCTGCATCCTGTAGGATATTAAAATATTACTCCTGGATTTAAAGATTTAGTTTTAAAGATTAAAATATTTGTTATTGATGCAAAACTATCTTGCTTTTCTCTGAAGATTCCATTCAAAGCTTCTGGCCAAATATTGTTTTTGCAATCTAGATTTGAAATATTAGCTGGATTCATCATATTTGCCAGGGAAATGGGCATGGGACCCCACTGAGATTCAAACTCAGCATCTGCTGTTTACTAAGCAGGCACATTAACCCACTAAACCCACTGTGCCATGGGCAGCAGAGCTTGGTAATGCAAACTTTTGAATTGTATCCCACTATTTTGCTGCAAGTACCATTGGGAATTATTCTTTTGTTATGTGGCTGCATAATAGTGCGAATTGGGAGCTTTTACTTAAAACATCATCCAAGTACTGACATGAATCATGCAAAAAAAAAATCAGCACTAAAAGGGATAGGGAAGATGGAAGCTGATTTTACAAATTATTGAAATTGGAACGTATCACAGTATCCCAGAATCTTTTCAGTGCAGGAGGCCATTCAGCCCATCGAGTCTGCACTGGCTCTCAAAGAGGATTCCACCTAGTCCCACTCCTCTGCCTTATCCCTGTAACCTTGCACATCCTCTCTCTTCAGGTAGCAATCCAATTCCCTTTTGAATACCTCAATTGAACCTGCCTCCACCACCCTTTCAGGAACTTTGTTCCAGGCTCCAACCACCCTCAGTGGAAAAAAGTCCTCACATCACATTTACTCCTTCTGTTAATTATTTTGAATCTGTGCCCTCTGGTTCTTGATGCTTTCTTGAGCGGGAACAGTTTCTAACTATTTACCCTATCCATACCCCTCAGGATCTTGAATACCTCAATCAAGTCTCCTCTCAGCCTTCTTTGCTCCTAGGAAAAGAGTCCCAGCCTCTCCAATCTATCCTCATAGCCACAGTTCTTTATCCCTGGAAGCATTCTTGTGAATCTCCTCTGTACTCTCTCCAAAGTCTTCATATCTTTCCTCAAGTATAGTGCCCAGAACTGGATACAGTACTCCAGATAAGAATAGGAAATTAAATAACCCCAAATGCCATGCCATGCTATGCCCAAAGATTGCAGGAACGCCACTGTTTCTAATAATTGTCACCTAATCTTTTGCATCTGAGAGGATTTCACTGTACATTACTAGATGTTTTTTCCCCATCTCTTATGTGGGCAGAGAACAGCAAAGCCTTAAGAGCTTTTATTGAATAATTGTTTTTTTAAAAGCATTCTAAGGGCCTGGGTTGACCCACGTATGTCTCTAGCATCCTTTGTGTTGGAACGAAGGCATTAAGTAATGCATTTATAGAGTTTATTCATTAACAGTCTCTTACAAGAGCTTTGGAACTATTCACGCACACACAGGTGTACTGGCAGGCTGGGCACATGCGCGGAGCAGTGATCCTGCGTTGGCAGGAATTAGTGATTAATTTAATATGAAAATTTCTAACTGGCGGGCAAAGATTTTCATCCCTTTAAACCCAGGACTGAGGGGAAAGGTCAATGTCTAACCCATGGCACCATCCTAGTCTCTGCCCATCTTTTCTCCCCCCTCAATTACATGTAAATCACATTAATAACGCAACATGTCACAAATTAAGCAAATTTTATGCATTTAGGTTGAAAATATTAAAAAGCTGCATCTTATTAATGCTTTTGATTGGAGATCCAGGATTAAAAATAAACACATTCTCACCTGACCTGTCATCTATTTCCTCCACTAGGCTGGAGAAGGAACTAGCCACAACCCCATCTTCCTGGTTACATTCCATCAGATTGTCTGAAGAAAAACGATTGGTCAATAACGTTCAAACACAGAATGCTACATTTGCCTAAATCAGCCTATATGCAGGCAAACTAAAAGGAGGAACAGCCACACAGATTATGATATGTTTCACAAAAGCTGTACAACATTTGTCCTTTTCCACAATTGCCTGGCAAAGCTCATATGGTGCAACCATATAGTAAGAGTGTCTAAGTTGACAATCATTGAATTATCAGCATTGCACAGAGAAGTTCAGAGTGATGTCAGATTCACTACTACCGGCCAACTCGATGGAATCAGAGAAGCAGCATTGCTGATATTTTAGACCTCCTCTATGCTCATCTATTGCTAACCCTGAAAAACCTTTGTTCCACAAGACACAGGTTAAATGTGAATCCAGGATTTGATTGGGATAACGTGTATGTGTGGCTACGGCAAGGGTTGCAAGGGATGTGGAATAGAAAACCAGACCATGGTATATTCACATTGATGCTTGTAGCTGAATTTGCCGAAACCTGTTTTCTCATTCTCCATTTTTTGCACCAATAACAGATAATGCAAGACTGGTCTGTTACTTTACACTTTGAATGCATTGCTACAGAATTGGATTAATATTCAACATTTATTAAATCTCTGCCAAACAAATGTGGGAAAATACAACAAATCTGTTTTGAGAGCTGGTTTGTTTTGGCTTTCATTTAGGGAAACAACATTATTGCAGGCTTTCCCACATATAGAAATCAAATATGAAATGAAAACATTTCATCTGCATGCTTGTAACAGGTTTTAATGAGACACTCTCGTCATTACCAACTCTGCAGTTTCTGTGAAATCAGTTCTTCTCAGTAAGACATTATATAACTGAGTGAAATGTGAACAAAAAAAAAAACTTGTTTGTCTTTCATCTTTCCTCTGCACAATGCCTGTGCCAAGCACGGTCCCAGAATACAGCATTATAAGGTAGCACCCAAAGCAGCATGAAGAACTGATTTTTTTTGACCATATTGTAAAAAGACTTAAATATGAGCTCAGTAAGACAGTGAGATTCTGGGAAGGAATCAAGAGTTTCACTCAGCCCAGATCTACAGTTAATTGAAATAAAATAATGCAGCATTAATGACTATTAGAACAAGGTACTATTAGTGAATAATAATTATTGATAATCTCTTTCTTGGACATCATGATTCAGCAAGCACAGAATGAGCTAAAATGTAAACCAAGTCATTGTGTGGCATACACAACCTGTACATTTACTGCACTATTATTTTTAAATGAAGGATTTTTTTTCTAAATAAAAGGATTGGCTTGGGCGTAGCGAGATGTTCCCAGCATACAAACTTCATGGAAATCAGCTATTCCATTGAACCAGTGATTTGGTTTCTGTTGCAGCTGGTAAAATATTGGGGAAAAAAAAGTTTTTTTTAACCTAATCTGAGTACTTGAACATCAAAGACTAACTCTTGTATGGGCATTTTTTTCCACAGTCTCCACTACTCTTTTCAAATCTCAAGGAGTGATTCGAATAATGGCCTTGATCTACCATCAGTTGAAGTATATAGTGTCTTGCTATTTCAGCTGCCAGATTTACCTAGTGATTCCGGAGATATGGAATTGACTATTTCCTCTCACCTGTCTTGACACTGGTATAAAACCGGTGATGAATTGAAGGCATCAGCTTTTTATATCTTTGACTTCAAATCTAGTTTTTATATTTATCCACATCTTAAGTTTATATTTTACTGCCCATAACTACCTTAGGCAATGAGTTTACAAATTATATCAAGATAACCAAGTAGCTTAGTTTTTCCATGTCCTTTGTGTGCTTTTCAGCTGCCACTCCAGGTCTATTTCCCTGTTCTTTCCCTTCTCCTCATTCCTCCTTGCTGTTGTGCATCTCTTCTCTTCTCTGCCCTCCCATCACACCCAGTTGACGCTGTGGACTGACTGTTACTCCGATTGTTACTCAGACTCTGACTGGTTATCACTAGTCTCCTCCAAACCTCCTTCCACAATGTATGTTCACCTGCTAATAAAGCCCTTGCCATCCACTAGCTCATTGTGAATGATCACATTGACATTTTGGCCTTGACAGTGACCAGATAAAAGGTGATGACACCTTTCCCTTTAATGAAGCTTCCCTGCATAGCTTTACCTTCCACCATTTGCCCTGCTCCATAAGCGCAATGAGCTCATGGACTGTTATTTGTTACAAAGATCAGGGCCACCACCCCCACCCCTGACAGCCTGACCCTGAATTTGCATCTTTTCCTAGTTTCTCTTATCTCCCCTCATGCCCTCTAACCTCATCTCGATGAGACCCACATCTTTCTTTCTGGGCTCAATTCAGGTGTCTCCAAAAGAAGAAAATCTGACCAATCATCTCCCCTTAACATTCAAGCATTGAGGAATTCCCCCACCATCAACATCCTGGGCCAGCCATATAAATACTGTGGCAACAAGAGCACGCCCTAGACTGGGAATTGTGTAGCAAGTAACTCATTCCCTGTCTCCTTAAAGCCTGTCCACCATTTATAAGACACAAGTGTGATGGAATACTCTCCACTTATCTGGATGAATACAGTTCAAACAACACTAGAGAAAGATATAGAGTGAGGTTCCCCAGTGATCAGCACCATGACTACTGTTTTTCTTGATATATATATCAATGCCCAAGAATTGGGTGTGCAGGGCGCAATTCCAAAAATTAGCGATTACAAAACTTGGCAGGATTGTGAACTGTGAGTAACATGCTTGGCACTTGTGTGGCATGAAATTACCATCTCCAACGAGAGAGAATCTAATCATTCTCCTTGACACTCAATGGCATTACCATTGCTGAATCCCCCATCAACAACATTCTGGGGATTATTCTGAACTGGACCAGCCATATAAATATTGTGGCTATAAGACCAGATCAAAAGCTGGGAATGGTCACTGGGCTGGCAGTGAGTAACTCAACTCCTGACTCCCTAAATCCTGCCTACCATCTACAAGGCACAAGTCAGGAGCGTGGTGGAGTACTCTTCATTTGGCTGGATATGTGCAGCTCCAACAACACTTGATGCTTGACACCATTCAGGTCAAAGAAACCCATTTGATTGGCATCTCATCCACCACCTTAAACATCCACCATGAGTGTACAGTGTAAGCAGTGTGTACCATCAACAAGATGCAATGGAGCAATTCACCAAGGTTCCTTTAACAGAACTTTCAAACCTGTGGCCTCTACCATCTAGAAGGACAAGGGCAGCAGATGCATAGGAACACCACCACTTGGAAGTTCGCTTTCAAGCCACACACCATCCTGACTTGGAAATATGTCGCTGTTTCTTTCCTGTCACTGGGTCAAAATCCTGACAGCATAGTGAGTTTACCTAAACTAGACTGCAGTGGTTCAAGGTGGCTGCTCACCGCCACCTTCTCAAGTGCAATTAGGGATAGGTGATAAATAATACTGATTAAAAATAGTAAGACTGCGAGACAGACTGGTGGATTGGGTGGACACGTGATACATGAAATTTAATGCAGAGTTGTGTGAAGTAATACATATTGTTTCTCCTCGTTCTTCCTACAATAAAGGATGCAATTCTAAAAGGGCGCAGGAGCAGAGGAACCTGGGAGTATATGTGCACAAATTGGCAGGACACATTGTGAAAGTGGTAATAAAGCATACGGAATCCTAGGCTATATAAATAGGGGCAGAGTATAAAAGCAAGTGAACCTTTATAAAACACTGGTTTGGCCTCAACTGGAGTAGTGTGCCCAATTCTGGACACCACAGTTCAGGATGGATGTGAAGGCTTTAGGGAAGGTGCAGAAAAGATTTTGAGAATGTTTACAGGGATGAGATTGACCCCTAGCAAATTCTCTTCAAGATGAACAAGAGGAAATTTGATAGAGGTGTTCAAAATCATGAGGGGTCTGACAGATAGGGAAAAACTGTTCCTATTAGCTGAATTTTTGAGAGCCAGAGGACAAGAATTTAAGGTGAAAAGAATCAACAGCAACATGAGGAAAAACTGAGGCCCTCATCCATGTCTTCAGACTTTATTATTCCAATGTTGGTCTCCCACATTCTACCCTCTGCAAACTTAGTTATTCAAAACTCTGCTGCCTAGGTCTTAACTCGCACCAAATCATATTCCCCTATGCTTGCTAATCTACATTGCTTGACTTGGAAGCCAATGGCTTGATTTTAAATTCTCATCCTCGTATTCAAATTGCTTCATGGGTTTGGCCCTCCTTCAGCCCTACAAACCCCTCAGCAATCTCTGCACTCCACAAATTGTTATTGAGGATTTCAAGTATCTCTCTTATCAGACTGACAAAATAAATTGCATGGACAGTTAGTGTGGATTGTCTCCTTGTTCGAACTTCTCCCCCTACCGCAATTGGAATTATATGATTTCTAAAGTCTTGATACCATAGGCTCCTTAACATTCTTCACACTTGCATTTATAACCATTTGAATGACACTCCACATTGTACAAACACTGGACTGATACGCAAGGAATTTCCAGACCGTTAATGTTCTAACCATTAGAAAGGTTTTCAATAAAAAAAACCATGATCAAATATTTTTATTCTGCTATTGGTGGTACAGCTGGTCATGTATTTTAACAAAAGAAATAACAACGAATGGAACCCGAATGTAGGCCATAACCCCAATTGGCTGCCAAAATTACTCAACCTGCCCACTCCTGCTAACGGCAAAAAAAAAAAATCGAATAGGTGGGCCGTTTAGCAACTATTAAATGTCTCATTAGTCCTAATAATTCACGCAATTGTGTCTGTGGCTGTTAAACCTGTGAGGAGAGGTGATAGGGAATGATTATGAAATTTCAATGCAGAATAAACACTAGATTTATAGACTGCTGTTACTTTATTGATGGATGCCGTACTAGTTCACCAAAAAGTCTCACTAGTTTCATAGTTGGGAGGCATTGACACATAGCATCAAGACCTAAAGTGAGTCAAATACTCTCTGCACTGTACAACATAATAAGAGATCCTATTTTAGTCAGCCAGTAATTAAACTGATTATAGTTATAGTTGACAAGTAGTGAGACAATGAATGCATTCTCCTAATAAATGTTGTATTTTACATGATTTGAACCATTGTTCAAGACAACCAGGAGCAACAAATCACACCCTATTTTTTCTACTTTATTAAATGACTCAGGTGTTACTGACACCCCACAATTTACTAGGAGTTTTCTGACAGCATAACAGCAAATAGTGTAAAATCAGCAATTAACAGAAGCTAAAGGCAGCTGCCTTCATTTGATCTGATGCTTTCTCATCACCTTCAGAAGCAATTCATCTCCAAACTAAAGCAGGTACCAAGCACGGTGCCATTTAGTTCCATGCACAAACCCATGCCATTTTTAAGATAGTGCAATGTTCACACTTACCTTCCATTGCTAAATAGCAGGGAAAACTAACCAGCAGCAAAGAATGTGGCACCTATTTGTTGGTTTCTGCTCTGTCCCATTATCAGTTGAATATAAACATATATAGGCTATAAATGTAAGATTTTCTCACATTTTAAACCACAATTTCCACCAATCTTAAACCCGCTTGCATAAATAATGTGAAAATGATGTTTTGGAAAGTTTCAGCCTTGCTTCAGTGGTTGAGGGATTTTCATACATGCTTGATAAGATCGATTTGCTGATGGGAAATCTTTGTTATTTCAATTTATCCAGTCACTGAGGAAAACAAAATTAACAAAGCTGATTTTTTAAACAAACACAAGCTTAAAGAAAATGGTGAACTGGAAGCAATAAGAAACCTTTGATAGCTTTGAGTTATTTTTTGCCCTCGATATTACATATTAAAAGATGACAACTGGTGAGGAAGCAGCAAGTGGAATAGTGAGGAGTAGGAAATCCAGAATTAGTCAGGTAAAAATGTCTGAATTTTGAGCATGCTGCTTTCGAGTGTATTGTCCCTGCAGTCACAGCAGAAAGGGTCTCCTCCCCAAATATATATAGTGGTAATAAAAATTGCACTCAACCAAAAATTGAACAGTTAACAAAATTGTAAGACACAGGAAATAAGCCAAATTACAAAGGAGTGTTAAAACTGCTTATTTACCTCATACCACAGAAACAACCATTCCTAGTGACAATTAAATTTTAAATAGAATGATAGAAGAAAATTTCAGCACTCACCCCAGCAGCAATGGTTAACTGAATACCTACTGTAATCCATATCCTTCTCCCATGACCTTTAATATTAATTAAATTCATACCCAATTTCATTTTAAATGGAAAAATTACATTTATATAATTTTCAAAACCTCAGGACGACCCAAAGCACTTTACAGTCAATGAAGTGCTGTTGAAATGTAGTCATTGTTGAATGTAGTCTGTGCCTCAGTAGCTATTTGTGATAAAGCATTCTATGTTCTAATAATTTCTACAATTGTGGGAAAAGGTTTCTTGTACTGGAAACCTTTGCTTCTCTAGTGATAGTCCTGAGTTATGCCCCCTTGTTGCTGATCAATGGAAAAATATTTCATTATTTACCCTCAATATTTTTGTGGTAATACAAAATAAAAACTAGGCGTGGGAGGGGCAATATTAATCAGCCACCCCTTATACATTTTTCTAATTAAAACCACAAGAGATGTATTATGGGTGCCTGAAATAATATCGTCCACGATACACCAAAGTCAGAGATACACTTTCAGGTTTTGAAAATCACCATTCCAATAAAAAAAAATCAATTTTGAAAGCTCTTGAGGAGGCTTGTTAACATTGTTGCAGATCAGTGCAGTTCATAATATATACAAATGTTAATCAACATGAAATAATTCTGGTCGGGTTACAACACTAGTGCAATATACAGTAAACTTTGTTATCTTGCACTCTACCAACCAGAATCCTCCCATGCCTGGAGCATGCAGGATAACAGAGATTCTCCTTTACTTCAGATTGAAAACATCAATAGGGTTTACTAGATGGAGATCTCTAACCAAAGTATCTTTTAAGGACTGTGATTGTATACCTCTTTGGAACTAATTCTTCAATATGTCTTGATAATATTTGTAGTCCAGATTAACAGTGAGGCTATCAGTGTTCGCCATTATTATGGAGTAACAACATAGTAACTTCCAGGGTATGCACATACATAGTTAAATATGGAAATCCAAAAGTTGCTGTCCAGGTTACCTGGCTCCTCCACAGACTGCATGACACCAATGCCTCGTCAATAGACTTGGGATTAAAATACATCTTAGGGAGTGAAGTTATTGTTTTTATCCACAATTTACTCTCCAAATATGGCAAGAATAGTTAAGGCTGGTACATTCAGGTGTGAGTGCATTTTTAAACAGTGCAATAATTATTACTACCAAAGCTCTCTGGCACTGAAAGTGTATACCTACTACCACACCCTGCCAATCAAAAGCCTGTGAAATGTCTGCAGGCAATTGTCGGCATGGTGAATGACAAATGCCATCCCCCCACCAGACTGCAAAATTCCAAACTATAATTTATTTTGTTGAATTACAACATATTTGTGGTATCTCCATGCAAACACCAGAACTATAATTTTCCCAAAGATAATAGCTGGGTGTGAAATGTGGCCTTCAAGCAGAAGCTTAGATGCAATAAAATCTTTGGTTAAATCAGCCATGATTTGCATTTTGTATCCATGATGCACATTACATTTCATAGTGCATCCCTGTCTTCAGCCTACTTAAACCCCTCTCCTTTATTTTTCTTCAATCTTTCATTTTTAATAAATACTCAGGACAAAGAGTCATACATAACTTGCTTATTAACAAGGCTATAGGCGTTGGAGGATGAGGAAATGGGTTAGTAATTCTAGGACAAAAAAAAACTTCTGCAAATCCAAGCGGCTGAGAAAATAAATGAGTTGAAACAGATTTTTTCCCAAAGATTTGTGCGTGCAAAGCATATGTTTTGGCTCAGATGCAACTCAAAGAATTAACTAAATGTTTAAGGTGAGTTGTACTTATACAGAACTGAAAACAGATGGGATTGATTCAAAATATGTTACAGCATCCCCAGCAAAAACCAGAGTTTATACTTAAATAATACCAAATAAAAACAAGATGTTTGAGTTTCCCCATGTTTTGAGAATGTTTTTAACATTCATTGAAAAATGCAAAATCATTTTATTTTAACTTATGTTATAATGCTACATTATATTCAAAAAATGTTCATACTTAAAACTGCAGTGATCTATAAATTATTTTCTTGAAGAAAGCAAGCTACTTATCTGTATGGGAAAAATTACAACCCACCTCATTTTAAAGGTATTTGGGGGTTAAGCCTGCTGCTAAGGGGAAACAAATCGAACAACCTCCATAATAAAACATGGAGAGGCTGCAAGGTGGCTTGTTTAAAATTCTGGTTCATTGTACCAGTTTTAAAGGGGCTGCCGCCAAATCAAAAGACAGAACTGTTTAATATTTATCACAACTACTTTTCTCAGACTCCTTAATGATTTCCTTGAGCCATGTATGGCTTTTCCTATGACTGTACATCTATCTCCATGTGTGTATTGATTGCCACTCCAAACCTAGGTTTATATATTTCTCCATCTCCTAGCCCTTTCATCTCTCCCTCGCCCCACCCCCAATGCAAATGCCTGCCTTGATCTCCTCCCCACTCAACGTTTCTTTTTGGGTAATCCTGTCCCATCACCATAATAATTCAAGAGCCTCCTGGACAGGGCCACAGCTTCTTTGTTTTGACCTAGGCATCCTATGGTGCAGTTAATATGAAAACTGCTCTTGACTATCTGATCCAAATTGGTTTATCCTTGATGAATCCACACTCATCTTAGGTGTACACATGTCTAATGTTCTCCCTGTTCCTCTTGCCCAACTGATCAAACTCGTCTCCCCACAATTAACTAATATCCCATTACCAAGCTATTTCAAATTGTCAATAGAAAAATGACCACTCCCTTAAAACTTTCCCCATCCATGGCCTCATTTGGATGAGTCCACTGACACCCTTAACCTAACAAGAACAATTCCCCTCATTACCCCAGCCTCTCAATGAAGCTATCCTGCCCAGTTACACATCCCCAACCCAACACAAATGGCAGCAGCATAATTGTCACCTGCTGCTCCACCTCTGCCTGACCTGTAACAACTTTTGCTGCTTCTCATTAGAGCATTGAACTCTTCAAAAAGAGGTAATAACTTCACCAATTACAGAACACCAATAACTTCACCAAAATTTCCTTTGATTTTCCTACTCAGTCATTATATAAAGTGACATCTCATCCAAGATGACTACCTAAAATCCACCTGGCCCTCTCCTCTAAAGTCCCCTCTCCTCCAAGTACTCCACACTCCTGTCCCCAACTATACACATCCCTTGTGCACTCCCTGAACCAATCACCAACACTAATTTGAAGAAAAGAAACAAAGGAGGTAGTGCGACATGTGGAAATCACTCTCTGCAGACTCCAACCCAAAAAAATGTGCGGTATACAAGTGGCTGTAGGATGTTTCAAGTAAAAGTTAACTACTTGCTCACAACATACAAAGTGGGCAGAGGAACGAAACAGAGAGAATTATCCAAAGGCACAGTTTTTGAGCTCTCAGCAATTAGTTAAGGGGTGACTTTTGTTTGGGATTGGTTCCAAAAATGCCATATTTTAAAAACTGAAATATGAAGTATTCAAATCAGCCCCTTGTGACATCTCATTTAAAACAGTACTAACTGGCATACAATATAAATGTTCAGAAATACCTGTCTGATCTCAGAATTATGTACACCAATTATGCACAGTTTTTGCTTGCAATTCATTTGAACCTCTGTGTTGGATTACTGCCTCTTAATTCACTTATATTGCTTTCTGTAATTAGCACTCAAAACTCTGGTTTGGATACGAGCTCACTTAACATCTTCTGCAACTCACTGCAATTATTCACCATGAATTACTCTGTTTTTAAAAAGATGAACTGTAATCTCAATTCTACAGCAAGATTATAAATTGTCAACATGACAGCCTGTAGACCACAAGATACTTTGAAATAGAACCCTGTATCCTAAATTTGGTTAACAAGGACAACTGCAACCCACAAAAGTCAAGGCATAATTTGAACAGTTTGATTACTATCTTGCTACTTATATTAAGTACCATCATTTGATAGATAATACATGTTTTTTTTAACATAAACATAAAAGTTGAATGTTCCCCTTGGCAGCAAGACTTTATTGGCACATGATGCAAATCTAAAGACAATGGTAGCTTGAAGGAAAAATTTATAAATGAATTTGCATCTTTATAGTACTTTAGGAACTTCTGAGGATGTGATAAAGAATTCCGTAACTAATAAATCTTGTGTTCATAGAGTACAGGAACAAGGAGGTTATGTTGACCTTGTATGAGACACTGGTTCGGCCTCAGCTGGATAGTGTGTCCAGTTCTGGGCACCACACTTTAGAAAAGATGGGAAGACATTAGAGTGCAGAAAAGATTCATAAGAATGATTCCAGGGATGAGAAAACTTTAGCTACGTAGAAAGTTTGGAAAGGTTGGGACAGTTTTCCTTGGAGAAGTGAAGGTTGAGAGAAGATTTGATCAAACTATTCAAAATTGAGAGGGGCCTGGACAAAGTAGATAGGGAGAAACTGTTCTCATTGATGGGATTGAGAACAAGAGGCCACAGATTTAATGTGATTGACAAAATAAGCAATGACGACATGAGCTTTTTCACACAGTAAGTGGTTAAGATCTGGAATGCACTGCTTGAGTGTGTGGTGAAGATAGGTTCAGTTGAGGCATTTAAGAGGCAATTGGATTAATATTTGAAAATGGAAAAAATGTTTAGGGTTACAGGGAGAAGGAATGTGAATGGCATGAGGTGAATTGCTCAGAGAGCCATCACAGGCACAATGGGTTAAATTATCACACACACTCTCACAAAAAATACACCTTGTAAAAGGCTGAAAATTGAACATAGAAAAGTAATCCTGTGCAATTCAGAGCACTTTGCATGAAATGAAATCACATTTTAAGAGCTTGGCTGACAAGAAACTGCACACCTGATAGAACAGACTGAATACTGAAAGTCAAGAGGCTTTTCAGAGGGCCAATAGAGGCTGTACACTGAACCCTGCTTTAAGAACACCCCCCCCCACCCCCCCCCCACCCTCCACCACCTTCTACCCAACCCTCCTAGACAGTAAGTAATTAGGAAATTATAGCAATCTGTTGGCTTTGTTGCTGGGGGAATTGAGTGCAGGAATGGGAAGGTTGGACTTCGGTTGTGCAGAGCACTGGTGGGACCACATCTGGAGTATTGTGTATAGTATTGGTCAATAATACAAGCCAAACCTGTCCAACCTTCATCTTAAGACCACCGCCCATTCCTGGTATTAGCCTAGTAAACCTTCTTCTCTGAACTCAAGGCTGAGATAGACAGATTTTTAATCAGTATGGGAATCAAGGGTTATAGGGAAAAGACAGGAAAGTGGAGTTGAGGATTAGCAGATCAGCCATGATCTCATTGAATGGTGGAGCAGACTTGATGGTCTGAATGGACTACTTCTGCTCTGACATTTTATGGTCTTATGGCCTCCCCCTGTGTTGTAACAATTCTGTAAATCACTTCTGATGTGCAGTCATTATGCAGCCAAGTCGATTTGCCATTTATACACAGCAAGGTCACTTGTTTATGGTGTTACTCATAAATGAGGTCCCTCATCCCTGGTACCATCCTACTCTCTTCTGCACCCTCCCTAAAGCCTAAACATTCTTCCTAAAGTGTGGTGTACAGTATTGAACACAGTACTCCAACTGAAGCCCAACCTGTGTTTTATTAAAAGCATAGCTTCCTTGCTTTTGCCTTTTATTCATCAGCCAATAAAGCCAAGGTCCAATGTTTTTTAAATGGCCTTCTCAACCTCCCCTGCCATCTTCAAAAGATTTGTGTACATACACTCCCAGGTGTCTCTGTTCCTGCACCAACTTTAAAATTGTACCATTTAGTTCAATTTAGTCAAAATCTTCCAGTCTCCAGGTGGTCAGCCAGGCATACCCTGGAAGATGTGCCACGGAACCCCTCGGAAGTCCCGACTCAAGGAGTCCATGGGAATTGCCCGGGAAGTTTGAACCATCTGAAAAAAGTCTCCAACTCTTGAGTTTAAGTCAGAGCCTGGATAATTACCTGTGAACTGTTAGGCAGAAAAATCACAGTTCTCACTCCTGGATAACTATACAACTGACTTTCCCAACCCCAACCCCACTGCCTTCCCCTTTCTCCCTCCAAACCCAGACTTGACCTGACGTCCCCCCACCCCACCTCACTCCCTACCATCCTCAGCCACCAGCCACCCTACCAACTTCACCCACCTATCTTCTCTCCGTAGTTTTTCAAAGCGGCTCAGGGGCATTTAAAACTTTCTTCCCAGAATGCAGCAGCTAGTGCCACAAAAAATGTGGCGTGGCTCATCTTCCCCCGATGGTCCAATGCTACGAAAAAGCAGCTCCATTTCAGGTACGCTCCGCGTTTTTTTGCAAAAGCCAGGATTGGAAGCCTCAGCCAGAAATGCGGAGCTCAGCACGGCACACAGAAGGAGGAGTGGACTAGTAATCAGACAGTGATTGCCACTCCTCAGATGATTCGGGCCATTGGCTCTCATTTTTTTCCTAATAAAATTTATCACTTCACACTTCTCAGCATTAAATTTCACCTGCCATACACCTGCCCATTTCACCAGTCTATGTCTTCCTGAAGTCTGTTCCTACACTTGCTTGTTTTACATTGGAGTTTCAAGTCACTTGCAAACTTATACCCTGTGCACTCAACTCCAGGTCTTTATTAGTAAGAAAAAGAATAGTAGCCCTAATAACAAACCCAGGGAAACACAATTATACACCTCCCTCCAATCTGAAAAACAACTGTTCACCACTCTATCCCTCAGTCAATTTTGTATCTATGCTTTCATTGTCCCTTTATTCACATAAGCTTACATTTTGCTAAAAAGGATATTATGTGGTACTTCTTCATCCGACTTTTGAAAAACAATATATACAAATTGCACTAGACTTACCAATTATGTTACTTCAATGTAGAACTGGATCAAGTTAGTCAAACATGATTTTCCTTTAATATGTCCTGACTTTCACTTATTAGCCCAACTTCAAAACATCAATTGTCTCTAAAAGTTTCCCTACCGATGTTAGATTGATTGGCCTGTTGTTTCCTGGTTTATCCCACTTCCCTTATTTAAACAGGGGTGTAACATTTACAATCCTCCTGTCCTCTAGCACCATCCCCTTACCAATGTTAAATTTGGGTTCCTCCAGAGCCACTCAGCTCCTGACCTCACTATAGCCTTGGTCCAAATGTGGGGAATGAAAGAGCGGGTCTCAAGAAGTGAGGCAAGAGTGACTGCCTTTGACATCAAGGCAGCATTTGACAGAGTGTGGCATCAACAAGCTATAACCAAATTGAAGTCAATGGGAATCACAGAGAAAACTCTCCACTGGTTAGAATCATACATGGCGCAATTGATGGTTGTGGCAGTGGAAAGCCAATCCTCTCAGTTCCAGGGGATCCCAACCATCTTCAGCTTCTTCAATGATCTACACTCCTTCATAAAGATCAAAAGTGGGGATGCTCACCACCATTCACAACTCCTCAGAAGCTAAAGTAGACTGTGTCCATATGCAGCATGACATGGATAACATTCAAGTTTGGGCCAAGTGGTAAGCACACGCAAGTGCCAGGCAATGGTTAGCTCCAACAAGACAGAATCTAACCATCTCCCCATGACATTCAATGGCATTACCATTGCCATACCATCAACATCCTGGGGGTTACCATCGACCAGAACCTGAACTGGACCAGTCATATAAATACTGTGGCTACAAAAGGTCAGAGGCTGGCAATTCTGCAGGGGTAATTGACCACCTGGCTCCCCAAAGCCTGGCCACCATATACAAAGTCACAAGTCAGGGATGCGAAAGGGAATACTCTCCACTTACCTGGATGAGTGCAGCTCCAACAGCACTCAAGAAGCTCAGCATGAAGACAAAGCAGCCCGCTTGATTAGCGCCCCATCCACCTCCTTAAGCATTCATTCCCTCCACCACTGGTGCACAGTGGCAGCAGTGTGTACCATATACAAAATGCACTGGAGCAACCTACCAAATTTCCTTCAACAGCACCTTCCAGGTCTGCAACCATAATCACTAGAAGGATATGGACAGTAGATGCATGGGAATACCACCATCTATAAGTTCCCCTTCAATATACACACCAGTCTGACTTGAAACTGTATCATCCATCCTTGCCCATTGCTGGGTCAAAAACCTGGAACTCCCTAACCTAAACCAGATGGACTGCACAAAGACAGCACCGCACCACCACCTTCTCAAGGGAAATTAGGGGATGGGCAATAAATGATGTTGCCAGCGACTCTTGCAGCCAATGAAAAAATATTAAATAAACACAAGGAGGGTTAGATGATTGTGGTCAGTTTTTTTTTAAAAAGCAAGTGCTAATGACCTGGAACGTACTGCCTACGAGGGTGGTGGAAGCAGAGACAACAAATGATCTCAAAAGAAAATTGGATAAGCACTTGGGAGATGCAAACTTGCAGGACTACAGGGTCAGAGCAGGGGAATGGAACCAACTGGATTGCTCTACAGAGAACCAGCATGGACTGAGCAGAATGGCAGCCTCCTGTGCTGTAATGACTATGACTCTAAAGTGTAAGAAGTTAACCAGGGAAAATTTTGGGTCTATTAAGGACCCAAAGTGAAATCTTCATGTAGAGGACTAAAGTATTAAATGAGCACTTTGCTCCTACCTTCACACCATCTTCCTTTGTGAAGGCAACACTAAGATAGGACAAGGAATTATGGACAGGATAGTACGATAAAGAAGATGTACTAAAGAAAAGAGCATTATTGAAGGTTGGTAAGTCATTTGGCCCAGATAAGTGCATCTTAGGTTGCTGAAAGCAGCATGGTAGAAATAGCAGAGGCATTTTTCAATCCTCACTGGATACAGGAGTGCTAGTATTATACCACTCTTCAAGAAAGAAGGAAGAATAAGCCAGAACAAAACAGTCAGCTAATGTGAGTGGCAGGGGAGGTTACTAGAAACTCTCAGACAAAATAAACCTCCACCTACAAAGGCATGGTTTAGTCAAGGAAAGAGAGCATGGGTTTTGATAAAGGCAAATAGTGTATGACTAATTTGATTCAATTCTTTGACAACAGAAAACGTTGATCAAGGTAGTGCAGTAGATGTATGTAGGGACCTTCAGAAGGCATTCTACAAAGTGCCACAGAGGAATGGGAAGATGGTAGTGGATGGATATTTTTCAGGCTGGGAGGTGGATCAGAGTGGTATGCCCAAGGGTCAGTTTTGGGTACATTACTCTTTTATTTTTCAGCAGCTTTATAAAGTTTGCTGGAGGATACCAAGCTTGCCAACGTAGCAGATGGTGAAATGGGCAGAAGCATGACGGATGGAGTTCAATGCAGAGAAGTGTGAGGTGATGCACTTTGGGAGGACTAATGTGGAAAGGAAGTATACTATAAAAGGCATGATTTTGAAAAGAGTATGTGAGCAGAGAGGCCTTAATTGTCCATATACACAAATCCTTAAAAAGTGGCTAAAACAGTGTATGGGCTACTTGGGTTTATAAATAGAGGCATTGCATATAAAGGCAAAGTGATCATGCTTGAATTTTATAATACACTGGTTAGCCCTCAGCTAGAGTGTTGTGGATAATTCTGGCAACACATCAGGAAAGATATAAAAGCTTAGAAAGGGTACAAAGGAGGTTTACCAGGGACAAGAGACATCAGTGATGAGGAGGGGTTGGAAAAGTTAGGACTGTTCTGCTTGGAACAGAAAAGGGTAAAAAGTGACTAATTCAATGTTTTCAAGATGAGGAGAGGTTTTGGTCCTAGTAGATAAGAGAAAAATCTATTCTTACTGGAGTGGGTAAATGACGAGAGGTCAGCAATTTAAAATTATTCACAAAAAAATCCAAGGAAGAGAATGTTATCAGGGTCTGTGTAGCACAGTTACCTGAAAAAGGTGTGAAAGCAGATTCCATGAAGATTGTGAAAGTGAATTGGGCAGCTACTTGAAGATGAGGAACCTAAGGAAGTCACAGGGCTGCAGAGCAAAAAAGTGTGTGGGGGGGGACTAAATATGGCAGCCATTTCAAAGAGTCAGCACATGCACGACAGGCTGACTGGCTCCTTCTATTCCAAGTTTCTATGATTCTAGGGGCTCAGCTATGGCCTTTGCCTCAACAAGAATATCTCCTTCATGGTCCCTAATTAGCCCACCCTTGCTTTAACCTTTTATAACATGTTTATAAAAGACTTTTGGTTCCCTTTCATGCTGGATGTCAATCTATTTCCATACTCTCCTTGCCCTTCTTATTCCCACTTTCAGATCTCCTCTGTACTTTCTATATTCAGCTTAATTACCTACTATATTATGAACTGTACATTTGCCATAAGCCACCTTTTTCTGATTCATTTTAACCTCTACATCTTTAGTCAGTGTTCTGGTTCTTTTGTATGCATTTTAGGAACACCCCCTCCCCCTTTTGATCTTTATTTACACCGTTACTAGTCCAGTTTATGTAAGGATAAATGAAGCCCTGCCATTATCACTACTTAGTAGCTCATGCATCTTTCTGTAATTTGCATCCAAGTTTGCTCCTCTATTACATTCCCACTATTTGGTTGCTTTTGGTATACACCCAGTAGTGCAACAGCTCCTGTTGACAAGTTTCAAAAACTCGAGAAGTAGAGGAGATACGTAATTCCACTTTGTATTGTATTTCAATGAGATCATTTCACCCACTTGATGTCCTTTTGTCATCTTAATCACTACCAGCCTACTTATCCTTACTCATTGCCAGCTTACTTATCCTATACAAAGTGTTTTGTGGACATCTGTTTCCTACATTATGGTAATTACACTTCAAAAAGTGCTTAATTGGCTGTGGCATCCTAGCTTTGTAAAAGGTGCTGTACAATTGGGAGTCTTAATTTCTATTGTTAATTCTGACCAAATAAACTCCATCTTCGACATCAACTCTCTCGAGTGCTAATGGATTCTTTGATTAATACTGCTAACTCCCTGATTGTGGCCTTAACTCCATTCTCCTGCCTGCTCCTATTAACCCTCGTCAATCAAAAAAATATGTCCAACTTAGCTTTGAATATATTCAATGACCCAGCCACCAGAGTTTGCTGAGGAAGAGAATTCCAAACACTAACGACCCTCAAAATATTCCTCCTTAGTCTTAAATGGGAGACCCCTTATTTTAAAACATTGCCCCCCTTGTTCTAGATTCCCCGAGGGGAAATATCCTCAGAATCCACTCTGTCAAGCCCCCTCAGAATAGTGTGTTTCAATAAGATCACCTCATTCTTCTAAACTCCAATGTGTATATGCCCAACCTACTCAACCTTTCCTCGTAAGACAAACCTGTCATCCCAGGAATCAGTCTAGTGAACTGCTTCCAATGCAAGTATGTCCCTCCTTAAGTAAGGTGATCAAAACAGTACTCTAGGTGTGGTCTCACTAATGCACTGTTCAGTTGTAACAAGACTTCCCTACTTTTATATTCCATCGTCTTACAATAAAGATCAATGTTCTGTTTGCCTTCCTAATTACTTGCTGTACCTGCATGCTGACTCCTTGCGACTCACATACAAGGACACCCAAAACTGTCTGTACCACAGCATTCAGTAGTCTCTCTCCATTTAAATAATACTCTATTCTTCCTGCCAAAGTAGACCACCTCGCATTTCCCCACATTATACGCCATCTGCCAAACTTTTGCCCACTCACTTAGCCTATCTATATTCCTTTGCAGGCTCTTTGTATCTTCCTCAACTTGCTTTCCCCCCTATCTTCATATCAGCAACGAATTTGGTTACAATACAGTTGGCCTTTTATCTACATCATTAATATATATCATAAATAATTGAGCCCCCATCACACAGCACTCTACTACTAGTTTGCCATCCTGAAAATGACCCATTTATCACGGCTCTGTTTCCTGTTAGTTAGCTGGTCCTCCATCCATGTTAATTGATCAGCCCCCACACCTTATCTTGTGCAGTAACCTTTCATGCGGCATCTTTTTGAATGCCTTTTGGAAACCTAAATACACAAGAGAAGTTGGGGTTGTTCTCTGTGGAGCAAAGGAGCTTGAGGGGAGATTTGATAGAGATGTCAAAGATTATGACAGGTTTGGATAAGGTAGACAAGGAAAACGCGTTCCCACTAGCTCATGGTACAAGAACTAGGGTCACAGATTTAAGGTTTTAGGCAAAAGATGCTGGGGGGGATGCATGGAAGAACGTTTTTTTTTAAACACAGCGAATGGTAATGACCTGAAACACTGCCCACAAGGGTGGTGGAAGCAGAGGCATTGAACGATTTCAAAAGGATGGGCACTTTAAGTAAATAAACTTGCAGGGCTGAGGATAGAGCAGGGGAATGAGATTGACTGGTTTGCTCTACAGAGAGCAGGCATGCACTTGGTGGGCTGAATGGCCTGTCTGCAACAGAAAATGGCTATCACAGCCTACCTTGTCCCAGTCATGACCCAAATTTATACACGCCAGCTGTCAATGAAGAATCCTTGTTGAGTTTACCTTAAATTGCATTGTACAGGGCACGGAGCTGGAATGGAACTGAACCGGACAGGGCACGGAGCTGGAATGGAACTGAACCGGACAGGGCACGGAGCTGGAATGGAACTGAACCGGACAGGGCACGGAGCTGGAATGGAACTGAACCGGACAGGGCACGGAGCTGGAATGGAACTGAACCGGACAGGGCACGGAGCTGGAATGGAACTGAACCGGACAGGGCACGGAGCTGGAATGGAACTGAACCGGACAG
This sequence comes from Cetorhinus maximus, assembly GCF_964194155.1. Classification (NCBI taxonomy): domain Eukaryota; kingdom Metazoa; phylum Chordata; class Chondrichthyes; order Lamniformes; family Cetorhinidae; genus Cetorhinus; species Cetorhinus maximus. Next base: position 97,358,270 of record NC_135887.1, read on the forward strand.
GGCACGGAGCTGGAATGGAACTGAACCGGACAGGGCACGGAGCTGGAATGGAACTGAACCGGACAGGGCACGGAGCTGGAATGGAACTGAACCGGACAGGGCACGGAGCTGGAATGGAACTGAACCGGACAGGGCACGGAGCTGGAATGGAACGGAACCCGACAGGGCACAGAGCTGGAATGGAACCCGACAGGGCACAGAGCTGGAATGGAACCCGACAGGGCACAGAGCTGGAATGGAACCCGACAGGGCACAGAGCTGGAATGGAACCCGACAGGGCACAGAGCTGGAATGGAACCCGACAGGGCACAGAGCTGGAATGGAACCCGACAGGGCACAGAGCTGGAATGGAACCCGACAGGGCACAGAGCTGGAATGGAACCCGACAGGGCACAGAGCTGGAATGGAACCCGACAGGGCACAGAGCTGGAATGGAACACAGTTTCAAGTCGTACACAATTGTTCTTTTATCTACTGGATGATTCCTTTCTGGTTTGATTCAAAAAAATTGATCGGATCACTTCTTACCAATTGTTGATTCCTGCCGAAAAGGGAGACATGTTTTTGAAGCTTCTCGCCTTACACTCATCAGGACAAATGCAAGAATGTCAAATTTCAAATGATCATAGGGGGAAAGGGTGCTGATTGAGAAAGGAAAGGGGGACAAATAGGCTCTCCAAGCTTAGAGTAATACAAAAAAGGCTGCAAGGATGGAACATATCCCTTTTGTTTGTAGAGAACGAGTCCCTGCGTATTAAATGTATGTCGCTTCTAGAGTGTAAATGAGCCATGTTACAACTCGATTGATCATCTTAAATTGGCTGTTAGTGTAGTATTAGAGCACAGGATTGTTCAGCAAGTGCCCGATTGCAGAATCGCATCTAAAAGTAGCCATTTTGTTTTAGGTTTTGCCAGTGGTTAAGTATGGTCTATATTCTTATGTTTATTACGAATAACATTGCTTGTAAAGTGGCTCATTTACACTTGCTAGAAGCAACATACATTCAGATGGGGGGGGGGGGGGGGGGGGGGACCTGTTCTCTGCCAACAAAAGGAATATGTTCAAGCCTTGTGCTTTTTTGAATTACCCGGGAGCCTGGTGAGCTGGTCGCTTTCTTCATGGCCGAGGCATTGCCAATCAGAATTAATTTGCCCGACTCATGACTCTTTTTTCCTGTAGTATAAATTTTGTGATTGTTTCAAACTTGGCATTCTTGCATTTGTTCCTGATGAAATCAAGGCAAAAAGCTCCAGCAATATGTCCCTATTTTCAGCAATATTCATATTTGATACTTGTTCTCAATTGGTTGTGGTGGTTGGGGGGTGCAAAAGGGAGCTTTGTCTCATCTTTTAAGCAAAATCAAACAACTTTCTTCTTTTAAAAAAAAGTTACTCCAAATTCCAGAACGAATACAGAGACACTGAAAGATAAACAATATAAATTTAAAAACTAGCAAAAACAATGAAAATCTATTGAACAATTTTATTCAAATATAAAAATGTTAAAATAGGGCAGAAAAAGGGGTAGAAATTTCAAAACATGGCAAGTTTAATTTATCTTCATTTTTATTTAAAATCATGCTTTAGTGTTCCAAGATGCATAGGGCTTATGGTAGAATGAGAAAAGACTTATTACTAATTAATATTTGTGCTTTATGGACTCAGCAGCCATCTGCAGGTTAACTGGATTAACTTTATCCATATGACAAAAGTTAAGATGAGGGTGCTAATGATTGGATCATACAAGCCTGTCAACTCTTTCATACTATAATTGGGTAATGTCCATCATCAAATAACCAAGTGTATGACAATCCTCAATGCATGAAAGAGTGGAGAATAGTAATACAACACAATTATATTTGCATACCTGCATTGGCCTAAAATGCATTTAAAAAAATACCACTGACATATATATTAACAGAAGATATCTTTCAGGGAGCTCTCTAGTTGAAATGTTCTTTTCCCTATTGTGTACTCTATTCAGTTTGTTATTTTTAAAATAAATTGGAAGTATTCCAAAGTTGGAAGATTGCATTGTTGAGTGTCACATTGCCTTCAAGGTGCCGTGTCTTTGGATGTTAGAGTGAGCTTTTTTAAGCAAGATATAAAAAGAAAATAATTAGAACTAAATATTTTCTGCCTTACTTTTCATGCTGGTTAAGATCAACACAAAATTTCATAAAGCAAAAGAAACAGGTTGTCAGAACAATTTAGAAGTAATAAAAATAATCAATTATTAGAAGGTGCATTCTCATTTCATCCGGTCACCACTCCCCTTCTCCTTCTCTCAGAAATCCCTGGAAGTGTCGATCTTCTCTCTAACCTCTTCTAGTCGTAGCCATGTTCTGATTCAAACCATTAACAAATTCAATTATGCCTACTCAAGTCATGAACGTCAAACCCATTGCATCTGCTGCCCTGGTCCAAACCATTAATCTCATCCAGTTCATTTCACCTGTTCATGAATCAGAGTCAACTAACCCTACAGTGTATCCCATTTCTGATCCTATCAGATTCCTCCATTCACCTATAACTAGCCTGATCTTCCTCTTCCCTGTCTGCCTTCATAAATGCATAAAAACACACTAAAAATGTAAGGGTTCTTAATTAACAAAGACAAATACTTTTAAGAACAGAAGAGATCATAATTTGATTCATTAGGCGTTTTTCAAACTAGGGTGCAAGAAAATGCAGAAAAAAAAACGGGAAAAAAACGGACCTTTGTATAAAATGATCACCACAGGCAGAATGAAAAATAGGAAGTCTGAGCAAAAGATGACAAAATATATAGCATGTTGAATGCCCCACCATCAATATCCTGGGGGTTACCATTGACTTAACTGGACCAACTGTATAACTACTGTGGAATGTGCGTGCTCAGAGGCTGGGAATTCCGCGACAGGTAACTCACCTCCTGACTCCCCGAAGCCTTCCACCATCTACAAGACACAAGTCAGCAGTTTGATGGAATGCTCTCCATTTGCCTGGATGAGTGCAGGTCCAACAACACTCAAAAAGCTCAATACCATCAAGGACAATGCAGCCTGCTTGACTGGCACCCCATCCACCCTTTAAATGTTAATTCTCTCCACCACAGGCAGAGATTCAACAAGTACCATGTACAAGACGCACTGTAGTCACGCACTAAGGTTCCTTTGACAGCACCTGAGACACGACCTCTACCACCTAGGAGAACAAAGGCAACAGACACATGGGAACATCACCACCTGCAAGTTCCTCTTCAAGTCACACAATATTCCTGACTTGAAAATATATTGCCATTCCTTTAACGTCGCTGCATCAAAATCCCGCAGCGCTCTAACAACACTGTGGGTATACCTATACATTGACTGCAGCAGTTCAATAAGGTGGCTAATTACCACCTTCAAAGGCAATTAGTATGGGCAATAAATGCTGGCCTTGCCAGTGACATTCACATCTCAAGAATGAATTAAAAGGAACAAAGATTTTAAGTAGTAAATATAAAGGGTATTAAAGAGCAACCAAGACAAGCAAGTACAAAAGCTTTTTTTAAAAATTCAGATCTGCTAAAATTGAGGAAACTAGAAAGGTACAGTGGAAAAAAGGACACAAAAAAGAGAATGAAGAGTGATTAGAAAGAGAATGTTGAGAGAAAGATAAGTCAATTGATTATGAGAGAGACAAGCATGATGGGTAAACAAGGAACAGATACGAAAATGCTGAGAAAGGAATAGTTGGATATAAAAGATCACAAGAGAACAGCAATGCAACACAAGATGGGCATGCAACACATCAGAAGAGGATTTAAGAGAAAAGTACCTTAAAAAAAGCAGACATGAGAAACATAGACATGAGTGGAAAAAATAGATGTTAATTAGAGAATGAGTGAAAGCCAAGCATGAAAAATAGATATGATTCATACCAAGTGAAAGAAAAGTAGAATCACAGAGGGAAATAAACACAGGGCAATACACATAGGTGAAGGTGTTTGAGAAACAATGAATACATACAAAACATCCAAAGAGCAAAATCAAGAGACAGAGTTGGCGAAAGCATAAGGTAAAGGAATCAGGTCACAAACAAAACAACCTAAACCTCAGTACCAAAGTTGGAAAGCACAATGTAGTTTCTCCAAATTATACTGTGAAGGCTAGCTATTTTCTAAGCACACCATCCACCTCGCAGAGATGGTATTTTAAAATAGAATACACATGCCTAGCAATTATACAGAATAAACCAAGAATTGCCCAATGTATAACTCTTAAGCATCATGAGGACTAGTAAGTTAACAGTTCATGACATTTTTTTTTATGTAAACCAGTCCCTGCTATTTACTTCCTAAAGAGCTTCAAAAATCTTCAGCTTACATTCATTTTGATTAGCTATACATTGGTTTCACACAGGCTTCAAAGCACTTAGAGTAACACACAATGACCTATAAGCTGGGCTAAAGTGATTTTGAAACTTCATTTACACTCAAAATTGTTTTAAGACAAAAACACAAAATGAGACGTGTTGGAGCAAGAGGCTCATAAAGCAAACCACTATCGCCCCAGAATATCTGAAAAAACTTCGAGCAGTGGCTCAGTGGAAGCTTAAACCTTATATACAAAAGATGAGGTATAATTTCAACTAAGAAAATTTTTCTTGGGCTCACTTAAGAAGTCTCATATATTCACTTTACTAATAACAATTGCTTTAATAAGCCCAAACCAGAATTCAAACATCTGTTGTCAGGCCAAGAACCGCAGATGGGAGAGATGAAGGGAAATGCTGGATGAACATCACTACTGTTGCAAATTACATGTAAAATCTTTGTTTAAGCGCAAATTTAAATTCAGCTTTTATGACTTTAATACCAACTCATTACAAAAAAGGTGTGTTTAATTTTTAAAAACAAAAGTCATGACTATTCTTTTTCCAGGAAACCTACAAATACTGTTTTGTGTAATTTAACAGTCAAAAGTGAGTACAAGGATCCAGAGAATTTTACATATACAGGTGCCATTTAAACTATATTCATATTCTTATGCTGTAAAGTACTATACCCTGCACATATTCTGTATCACAAGGTCAGCGAACAGCTCACACTTATTTTATTTAAACAACTCCATTTATTTAAACTTCCAAACAATAGCTGGCTACTGACAAAGGCCACAAACAGTACATCTGGGACAGCATACAGTGTAAAACTGACATAACCTGGGGAAAACACCTAGCAAACGAGCCTAAAAGCTGCAATTCCTTGCTGGTGATAAGAACAGCTAGTAGAAATTTGTTGTTTGTACTTGCTGCCACTATCGATTCTTGAATTCTTTAACCTTCATTCATACAGGAGAGCAAATTAATGCTCATTTTAAAAAAAATTAGAATATCCACCATAATTGTGTTTCAAAATATTGAGGCTCAAGAGAAGAAAAAATGAAAAGAAAACCTGGTCTTTATGTACAACAATTCTGTTTTATACCTTAATTCTACCACAGAGAGTTAACACCCTCCAAAACTCAGAATTGCACATGGTAAGGCTATTAATAGTACAATAAAAATCTGCAAAAAAAATCAGGAGTCAATATACTGTACACTTTCTACAATATTTATGTTGATAATGAATACAGAAGTGCCATCAAAATTTACAGTAAGTTCATTCAAATGTGGAATTGATTGGAAAGTACTGTACATTATGGTTAGTATAGAACCAAAACTTATGCATTAAGTCTTAAAGACTGATCTTCTCTTCTCCTTGATGAGATATCTATATCTATGGAGTCTTTGCCAACAATCAGTCTTAGTCTTTTTGCCTGAGGAAGTGGAATAAAGTCATCTTCAAATTCGTCATCATAATCCTCCTCCTCGGATGACGAGGAAGATGAGGATGATGATGAGGACGATGAAGATGATGAAGAATCATCTTCCTCATCATCATCCTCACCTCTGTGTTGTCTGTGTTCATCCACTTCTCCATTAGACCTCACCAAAACAGAATCATCACAACACACACCACTGTTACAGAGGTCTTCCATGAGGGAGTGTGATCGCTTAATTCCTTTAATCTGTTCCTCACGTTTCAGCTGTATCTTGAGTTTTGTAGAATTATTTCCTGAGCTTGTGGTAAACCCATTACTGAGCTTTGCTACATAATTGTTACTTTTGTCATTTTCATGGTCTTTGCTCAGTTTGATACTAATCTTGGATTTCTTTCCATCCATTTCTTGGTCATTAGTCTTACTACTGCTGCTGTCACGCCTGCGGCGTAAAGTCAATTTGGGAATCCCAGTACTGTTTTCAAGTATCAATTGTGCATCATACCTTGTGATTCGCCGTTTCTTTCTGTTTCTTTCACCTGTTGCTCTGGAATCTTTCATTTTATGAGATTCTGAACTTTTTGATTTGTGAGAAACCATGAAAGAATCTGAAGTTCCGCCATTTGATGAACCAACACAGTCTCGGTACACACCAGACATATCCACCAAATTAACTTTATCACTCCCATTAAGATTATGAATTGGAGGAAGACTTATCAATTCTGGTATAGTTTCCTCCTTCACATTCTCTTTTATAGAACAAGATAACGTGTGTTCACATTCATCTAATTGTGCAGCAATTTTTTCTAGTTTTCCTTGTTGTAACCTCCTTCTGCTCAAACATATGCCATTATTTTGGCAATTTGTCCCTATATCAGACAAAGACTCTTGGATCAATGTATTTACATGGGAGCCATCACAGACATGTTGAATTGAGTCCACATGTTCATTCTCTTCTCTGCAATGAAGACTTTCATTGTCCACTATATTTGGTTCAAGCTCCAATGAAGAAGCAACATCACAGGGCTCTTTTAGAGCAAGTCTCGTTCTTTTTGCCCGTCGGGTCATGTAGGTACAAGGTACTGTTCCATTACGCAAGCGGGAAAATTTATGTAAATCTTTTACAGAATTTATGTTATTTTCTCGAACAGCATGTCTGGTCAGACATCTACTTGACCCTTCAACTTTTGCTGGCCCCTCTAAATCTTTGTCCTTTTCAAGTGGCAAATTCTTATAAAGAACTACTTTAGGTTCCTTGAGAACTAAATTGTCCATTTCAAGACTTCTAAAAGTGGTCTTTTGCTCTGACCTTCTAGATTCATTTCTTAACCTTGATTTTGAGGCCAAAGACCTAACCGGCCTTGAGGTTTTCAGTTTCTTTGGTACCTTGGAATTACCTACAGAACATATTTTTGAAGAGGATGAGGTAGAGCCAGAGGCAGCTGATGTTCTGGGTAAAGTTTGCCTTGTTCTGCTTTTGCTATCCTTTTTCATATTGATTGATTTTCTAGTTGCAGCTGAAACACAGATATCAATTATTATATTGTAATTTGCAATGTGTATTTTCTAAATAAAAACACAAGGAAAGATTTTACACAAGATTACCAAAAATATTATACTCAAGCCCAATGAGTGGCAACATTGATTCCTGCAGCACTTCCCTCAATTTCTTCATCAATCTAGCATTTCATCGCTCAAGTACCCTATAGGATGTAGTTGCAGGAGATGGAGGTAAATTAGCAACAATTTGATTGTGCTTTAACTCTCATTTTGCACAGTATTAGTTATGATGTTTAAGCTCTTAAATCAGAGTTTCTCCAGCCACAGCTTTTTGATTAAACATCTTACATCAGAAATATTTGTTTGGATTGTTTAAAAAAAAAGCATCAATATGGATGTATCCAAAGATTCAAAATAGGTGCAAACTCGCCATTAAGAAACCAGCCACTTCTTGGGACACAGACACGTACAAACATACAGTCACCACTTAATAGGAGGAAGAGGTGCAAGGGAAAAATTTAAGTAAAAGTGGAGGTGTAGAATGGGCAAAGAGGAAATGAGGGACAAAAGGTTCAGTACGAAAAGTGAAGTAGATCATGGCCCTGAGCAGAACCCATGCTAGGCTTAAAAAGCTTGTGGGAGGAAGAAAGACACCATCTGATGTAACCCTTTTAAGTGTATGATTTAATTATTGGAACGTAAAAAAACATGATGGCAGAGGTGGAGAGAAAACTTAAATGTCTGTACCACAGCAGTCTCTGGTGACCACAGTATGAAACTACAGACCGACTAAAACGAAGCTTTTTAATAAGGAACTGTAGAATCACAAGCTGTTGGGATTAAAAAACATGACAAAAGGCTGATTGGTTTAAATGGGAAAATCTTACTAGTACACCATTTACAGGCATCAAACACTATTACAAATGTACCAAAGTTGTAGTCACAATTAACTTAAAAATCACCATAAGCAATATTTACAAATGATAGGGCTTACTGACTTTACTATATAGTGAGGTGCTATCTACCAAACTTGTTTAACTGAAAATCACAAACATATCTCACAAATATAATTTGGATATCCTAGGTCAGTTCAACTAAATAAACTAACAGATGATCCAAGTTAGTGAGAAAAAAAACCTACTTGACCTCATCCTGACCTGTCAAGTAACAGTATTGGGAGAGTGACCACTGCACAGTTCTTATGGAGGACGTCTCATCTTCACTTTCGTGCTCTGTGACACTATCAGCGTGCTAAACGGATAGATTCAAAACAGAACTAGCCTCTCAAAAATGGCCATCCATAAGGTGTTGAGAGCCAACAGCAGTGGCAGGATTGTATTCCATCACAATCGGTAACCTCATGGCCTCACTCTCTCTACCATTACTATCAGACTCGAGAACCAACCTGGGTTCAATGAGGTGTGTAAAGAACATGCCAGGAACAGTATCAGGCATACCTAAACATTAGTTGCCAACCTGGGAAGCTACAGCACAGGGCTGCATGCAGGTTAAAACAGTGGAAGCAGCATGCTGTAGACAGAGCTAAGTCATGCCACAACCAACAGATCAGATCAAAGTTCTGTAGTTCTGTCACATTCAGTGATCAATGGTGGTGAACAATTAAACAACAGGAAGCCATAAACATTCCAGTCCTCAATGATGGTAAAGCCCAATTTGAGTACAAAAGACAAGGCTGAAATGTGTGCCCATCTTCAACCACAAGCACTAGTGGTCCCGTCCCCACGTGACATCAAGAAATGACAGAAGACACTGGATATAGCAAAAGGCTACAATGTCCAATTATATCCTGGTTACAGTAATAAACACATGCACCAGAGCCTCTAGCTAAGCTATATCAGTGAAGCTACAACACTGGCATCAATCCTACAATGTGGAAAATTGTCAAGTTATGACCTGTACACAAAAAGCAGGACAATTCCAACTGGGGGCAATACTCTTCCATCAGTTTACTCTCAAATCATTAAGGGGTGGAAGGTGTCATTGTCGTTGGCTGTACCTCAATTCAAGGATGTCATCTCAGGGTCTCAAGTTTCTGCCATGGGTCTTCATGTGACAGGCCAGTTTATGACCTGCATATCTTTGGCCATGTAGGGCAGGACATCCCACAAGGTAGTGGGATCTGGAATGTAGGAATTGCTTCTTGTTATTTCTTTCTCTACTACTGTTCTGCATCATTAAGATGTTGTGACTCAAAGTGTGATGCAGCTTGATGAACAAGTTATTGCCATTCTGAATGATTGGTAGCAAGCTCCTCCTAGTCATTAATGTCAATGCTGCCATACTTCAAGGAGTGTGTCAAGGTGTCTTTGAAGCGTTTTCTTTGTTCTCCCTTAGAACATTCATCATTTGAGAGTTGATAAAACGGGCCCTAGTGGAGGAAATGGTTTTTGGCCATCCGACAGGGTGTCCAATCTGTCAAAGTTAATTATGCAGGAGTTTTGCCTGAATGGTTACGGAACTTGCTTCAAGGACACCAATTTGTTTGACGGTCCTCTCACTGAATCCAAAGGCATTGCTGATGGAATTTCTCTAGTACTCTTATATGTCACTGATACACAGTTCAGGTCTCTCAGTGTACAGGGGTGTGGCAATGACAACTGCTCTGTACAATTGAACTTTCATGGAGGGTGTCATCAACAATGCTATCAAGTGAAACCTACTCACCAATAACCTACTGACCAATGCTCAGTTTAGGTTCTGCCAGGACCACTCAGCTCCCACCTCAGTACCGCCTTTACCCAAGTATGGCCAAAAAGAGCTGAATTCAAGAGGGGAAGCGAGAGTGATGGCCCTTGACATCATAACAGGGTTTGGCCAACAGTGGCATCAAGGAGTCATAGTAAAACTGAAGTAGATGAGGATCAGCAGGAACACTCTGCACTGGCTGGAGTTACATCAAATACAAAGAAAGATGGGTGGTATTGTTAGAGACCAAATCATTTCAGTTCCTCAGAGCAATGTCCTAGGATCAAATCATCTTCAGCTGCTTCAATGACCTTCTCTCCATTATAAGGACAGGAGTGGGAATGTTCGCTGAGGATTGTGCAATTCCATTTGCAACTCCATGGCAATAACATAGTAGTCCATGCCCACATGCTGCAAGACCCTCCAACATTCAGGCTTGGGCTAAGTGGCCACACATTCATGCTACATAAGTGCCAGGCATGACCATCACCAACCAGAGAAAGTCTAACCACTTATTAATATTCAATAGCATTATCAAAAAAATTCCCCATCATCAATACCCTTGGAGTGACCATTGACCAGAAACTTAACTGGACTACCACATAAACACTGGCTACAAAAACAGGTCAGAGGCTGGATATTCTACAGGAGGTGACTAACTTCTGACTTCCCAAAATCTTTCCACCATTTAAAAGGCACAACCCATACGTGTAATGGAATACTCTCCACTTGCCTCGAGGAATGTAACTCCAACAACTCAAGAAACTAAACACCATCCAAAAACAAAGCAGCTCACTTCATTGGCAACCCATCAACTATCTTTGATATTCACTGCTTCCACCAATGGTGCACAGTATCTACATTGTGTACCCCGTCCACAAGATACGCTGCAGTAATTTACTAAGGTTTCTTCAATAGCTTCTCCCAAACCTGTGAACTCTACTACCTGGGACAAGGGCAACAGGCATATGCAAATACCATTACCTCCAAGTGCCATACCAACCTAACCTGGAAATATATCACCATTCCTTCAGTGTTGCTTCGTTAAAATCCTGGAACTCCATACCTAGCAGCACTGTGGGAGTAATTTCACCCTACTGTTGTGAATATCCAGTTAATAATTTGTATATTTTTGAATATAACTACTGGTTTTAGGAATTAAGTTTTAACTGTAGAAAATGGGAACCTCTAAGAAACTGATAATAGCTCTGATGTAGATTTAATTCAATGAAGCCTGGGTTTATTGCACTTAAAAAGTAATTTGTGTTTATCTTAAAAGGTTAGAGTTGATAGTGGAAAAAAAACTTAAACAATAGGTGGCCCATTTCTGGACCTCCTGGTAGCGCCAGTGTGTCTATCGTTATCTCCATATAAGCTAAAAGCTAGCAACTTTGGGAAAAAGTCATAAAACTCCATGGGTTACAGAATCAAAGAGTAGCATGGAAGATAAAGTAATTCATTGACATTTCTGTTTGAGAATATCCCAAAGCATGCCATGTAGTCATGGCGATGAGATGGCAGGGTAGAAGATTCCTTTGCTTAATTTATTTCTGTTCTTGCTGACAGAAGCAAGCAGTTAAATTTGGGAACAGACAGAGGCAGTTGCAGATTTGGTCTTGTGTAGGCTGCAACGCACTGAGTGGAGAGAGCCAAAGGAAATGAATGTCAGTTAGGACTGCACGTCAAGCAGAAAAAATACTAACTTCATTGTTCACTGCATGGAATACAGGTGGGGCTCTTAGCTGGATTTTGAGGGAAAAGCAGCTGGAAGATTGACCCAGTTTGAAGCCAAGGGAAGAAACCTACAATGGTCCTCACAGCGCCTTGTGTGTCCCCATCCGTCCGTCAGTCAGCTTGAAACAGAGAGAATACATCTGCCAGTAGCTGGGAATCAGCTGCGGGATTAGCAGCTGTACAGGAGCTGTGGAAGCATCGAGAACCATTAAGAACCAGGGGATATTCCTGATCTTTAAGTTCCCAGCCAAGGCAGCAGTGAACATCACACTTGAACTGAACGCACAGTCTTGAAATCTGTAAAGAAAACTGGAGGATCGCTTAGCTGAAAGCTAATGAAAGGATCCCCATGAAATTTGTACCCTGAGGAATAGCTGGAATATTAAGAATTAATCGTGGAGGGCTGTGGCATACCTAGAACAGTAAGTAGTGGAGCAATGAGGATTAGGAAAGTAGAGTGGACTAGTGGAATGTGAACACCCAGGAATGTGTATGGGTTAGCCTCATGAGAAATTCTCAGAAGGATTTCAGCATTGGAGGGCAGTTGGCCTGAAAACTTGTAGTTAAAGGGTTAAATTACCAACTTGCATTTGTTTTATCTTAAAGTTTAGGGGAAAACAATTAACACAGAACTGAAGCCCATGATGCATGTTAACTGTGCAATATGCAAGTCCCTGAATGCTTTGGGTATCCAGAACGGTCACACATGCAGGAACCAACTCTGATTGCTTGCAGTTGATTTCAAGGTTTCCAAGTTTGAGGAGCAGCTAAGGATACTGTGTTACATATGGCAGTCTGAAGAGTTCCTGGAATGCACATCCTAGGTGATGACCGCTACTTAGGGATAGTGAGGTAGTTAGGAAGGATTTGTAAGAACAAATGTTATACTAAGCAATTTTGACCATATAAAAATAGACAGGGAAAAAGATGAAGTATGTGGTCAAAATGGGGAATACTTCCTAGAATGCATCCAATTCATCAGAATGGTAGCAGGTATGAGAAACTAATGTTATGAGGGGAGACTTAAGACATTGGGACTATTTATCCCGAAGCAGAGGTGGTCAACAATCAGCTGATTGAGTGATTAAATCTTACCATGATAAATTGTGAAAGTGAACTCAGCAATTCTTAGGCTAGCACTAAAAAAAAAAACCATGAAAGCTACTGTATTTGGTCTATTTTTAATGCTCTCAGGCTAAACAGGGATGAACAATAATTATAGATGATACAAAATATGGCAACGTAGTAGATGGTAACTGGGACAGTTGTAAACTTCAGGATGACATGGGGAAATGGGTAGAAGCATGGCAGTTAGGAGTTGAAGGCAGAGTAGTGTGAATTCATGCACTTTGGGAGGACTAATATGGAAGACAGTATATGATAAGTGGCATAATTTTGAAAAGGGCATATGAACAGAGAGCCCTTGGTGCCCACATACACAAATCTGTAAAATAAAAAAAGTAGCACAGTAAGTTGATATGGGGGTCAGCAAAACATATGGGTAACTTGGGTTTATATGTACTTGGGGGTAGAGATAATGCTAGAACTTTATAAATCACTGGTTAAGGCCTCAGCTGGAGCTTTGTGGACAATTCTGGGCAACACACTTCAGGAAAGATGTAAAGACCTTTGAAAGGGTACAGGGAAGGTCTACCAGAATATTACCATGGATGAGTAACTTATGTTACAAAGGTTAGAAAAGTTAGGCCTGTTTTCTTTGGAGTAGAGAAGGTTAAGAGGTGATCTAATAGACGTTTTCAAGATGATGAGAGGTTTAGGTAGATATAAAAGAAAAACTATTCCCAGGTGACAATAGGCCAATAACCAGAGAACACAGATCATTGGCAACAGATCTAAAGGAGAAAGGAGAAAAAGTTGTTTCACTCAGTTGTCAAGATCTGGAACACTAACTAAAAAGGTGATGGAATCAGATTTCATAAATAATTTTATGAATGGTAGCAGGATATATACCCAAGGATAAGAAGCTTGCACTTTTGCAGACAAAATATAGGGTGTAGGGCTACGTCTGTCTGCTGTTTTAGAATCATAGAGGGCAGCCATTTGGTCCATCATGTTCATGCTGGCTCTCTGCAAGGACAACTCAGCTTGTTCCTCTCCCTTGCCTTTTCCCCTAGGCCTGCAAATCTTCTCTTCAGATGATTATTCCATTTCCTTTTGAAAGCTATGATTGAACCTGCGTCCACCACACTCTTGGGCAGTGCATTCCAAATCTTTTGAAGAGGCAGCACAGGCATGATGAGCCTAAAACCCTCCTTCTGCGCTGCAAGTTTCTATGGCTCTATGCCTTACCAATGTTGTCTTCAGCCCAAAAACAAATACAGTTAAATGGGAAAGAATATTTTTGAGTAGTTAGTTATGAGGTGCAATCAATTTAACATTATCAGAGAGAATTAGGAGAGCATGAAATGCTCTGCCACTAGAACTGGTTGACATTTGAAGCAGAGGAAGATACAAGTATATGGGCAGAGAGCAGAGGAACGGGATTGGTTTTTGACTACTCCAGAAAGAAACGCCAACACACATACGGGCTGAATGGCCCCCTTCTGTTCTGTAAATCTCTTGGGTTCTAGGACCCAGGTTCAATTTCTTGTATGAAATGGTCACGGTTTGGGGGCAATAATTCAAATGTTACAGTTAGCCTTAATTTCCCTGGATTTGGGAAGGGAAGGATCAAGCAGTTATTTTTACGGGAGCAGGGTAAATTGGCAGAGTGTACTCCTACAGAAGAATCAATGCTTTCAGGTAAAAAGGCTGGGGAAAAACTGGCAAAATATGATGGAAATGAAACAAGATACAATACCTTTTTCCTGAGTAATCTCTGCATCAGTGTTTGAGCTCACGGATTGGTTGTCAGAGTTTTTTCCATTATCTCCCAACTTTTTTAATCTGTTCAAACGTTTGTCTGTTTCTCGGAGTCCATACTTGCTATTTATGACTGGTACAGGGTCAGGAAGTCCAGGTTTTGATCGGAATGCACCTTGCCCACGCCTGAAGGAAGAAAGTAAGCCATTAAAGTTCCTAATATACAGGAAAATTTCCATGATTGTACTAAGCTGTCCAGTTACAAAAGCAGATAAAAAAGATCACTTTTATTCAAATAAAAGTGGAATAAATGCAACTCATAAGCTAATCTAAAATAAATATACATAAAATAAATCCTTAAAAAGGAACTCCACCCTATTTTCAACTAAATTTGAATATATATCAAATTTTGGGTCATAAAAGTATCAAGTGTCCATTTTATGTATAGAGCAAAAAATAATTTTAGCATGATCATAAGATCGACTGGTATCCTACCCAGAATGCCTTGTAGACAGGCTGAAGTAGTGTCATCCTCTGGTGGTGAAAAAAAGTCTAACATTACAAAACTGTATTTATTTACAGTACAGCAGTAAGTCAGAAAACTGGGGATTTTTGTGCATGAAAAAAAATTAAATTTGCCATTTAACATATAGGGTAGAGTTCCCAGAGATACAGTTGCATAGTAGATAACCAAATTAAAAACAGTAATTCTTACCTTTCACAAGTATAGCATTCACAGAATTCATTATTTTCCCCAAAGAAACCATCCCCATAGTAGCAGGAGATTTCTTCCCCTGGTTCAATGTCTCGTAACGCTTTCACACAAGCTGTATCCCGACCAGTTGATACAAACTAAAGTTAAAAGAAATAAAACAAACATATATTCTTGGTCAACGTAAATCTGATCATGTTTTATTGAGGAAACCAAGTTGAGGTTAGCAAAATCATAGCTTACCTTACAGTTCGGCCTGCAGTCTTAAAGAACATCACATCGGGGAAAAAAAACAAACAGAATAAAGCCATTAATATTTCATCAAGGCAATTTAAAACAAATGCATTTCAAAATAATTTATCACTTCAGCAAACAATATGTAGGCATCATTATTCAGTACTGATCAGAATTCTGTCTCTTGCCAGGTGGATCTGAGGGTATTTCATGTAGCCATTAGGTGCCCAGAATTAAGTTCCCACTACTATGACCCAAAATGTCTCAAGTTGCACTGTTTTTCAACTATATTTCTGATGTGTTTCCAATGTTTCAATGGGTAATTGCACTTCCCGGTGTGGAAGTGCATTATATAGGCCAGGGAAGAGGAAACAAAAGGCATCCAGCGTCCCTACTGCAATTGCTATCCAGTGAACCCTAGCAGAAAATGTATGAAGAAAAACAGGATCAGGTTCACTCAAGGCACCTGTAATATTCATCAGAGTCATAAATGCATGGGTTTGGAGTGCGGTCCAGATTGTGATTAGCATGCTGATGACAAAATTGTTTGTATACTCCAGGAAGAGACTAAAGCAGCTAACACTCCCCCCACCCACCCACCCTGTTCTCAGTCATGGCAGTGATTGACAGTATTCTCACCAGAGGCAAAAAGGTGTGGGCTTACGCACATAATCTAGAATGACATTCCAGTACCGTACTTAGAGAGTATTAAGAGGGGTGTTATTAGCTTTCACATTTAAAAAAAAGGCCCCAATTGTTTGCTCAGGTGGATGTAAAGATCTCATGGCATTACTGCCTGCATAACAATAATGATTACACCAATGTGATTAATTAACCATGCTGTGTTTTGAACTATTCCGAGAACATGAAAGGCACAATATGCATGCAAGTTTTTTTTCCTTTCTTTAAAAGGTGAAGATAGATGGATAAAAGATGGGGGGAAAGTAGCCAGGGTTCCCATTCACGCTAATTATCCAGTGAATCTTGTTTAAAGCAGGTGCATGTG
Organism: Cetorhinus maximus; assembly: GCF_964194155.1. Classification (NCBI taxonomy): domain Eukaryota; kingdom Metazoa; phylum Chordata; class Chondrichthyes; order Lamniformes; family Cetorhinidae; genus Cetorhinus; species Cetorhinus maximus. Next base: position 97,374,768 of record NC_135887.1, read on the forward strand.
GAAAGGATTAGGGTTAGCTGTGATATAACCCCATCATCAAATAGTCTGCGAATACTTACTGTGGTTTATGGAAAATGGTCATGTGTGTCATATACTACAGGCCAACCGCTATCTGCTATATTGCAGCATAAACGTTAATCCCCAGAATAGAACAGGATAGAAAATTGGATGTGAAAAAGTAGACCGGCAAACTAAGTAGAATCCTCTCCCTTTGATTTAAATTTAATTAAAATGTATCTAATTTGCACGAAAAGCCCAAATGCAAGCGTATTTCTTAATTCTAACCTCTTAATTTGAATTAATGGCTAATCCAAATTCCCATCCCAAATGGTTCTGCCCAGCAATATCTATTGTTTAATTCAGATTAAAGATTCAAGGAACTAAACATCTCGAGTAAGCCAACTGTGTCGTTCTAGAAAAGAACAAATGAATTCACTGAAGAGCTGAGAACAGGTGCCGTTTTTGCATCATGAATCAGTCACCACACAATCAAGGGCCACAGATAGGGAGACAAAGCTGCCCAGAAAGCATCCACAACTGGATGGGTTATAAAATATCTGAAATGGTGACAAAACTGGCCTTTTTCACAAGCTGCACTCAAACAGAATGCCATCTTGAAGGGAAGAATGATTAGCTGGGGGAAAAAAAGCAGTGAGATACTGCCATGATTTGCATTTGTATTACAGGGGAAAAAAGAAAACTGCTGATTGAGAATTACAAAATCCATTAATCTCTTCATGGTTAAAAACAAAAAGCTAAAATCTCTTCATGGTGTTTGCTGTCCATAACATGGAAACAACAGAAGGACATGATATGACCAGAACTTTTTTTTTTGAGGAATATTGCATCACCTTGGTATTGTAAAACAGGGAAGTTGCTTCAACAGTTCACAACTGTGTGGCTCATGGAATGTCAGAATTCAAAAGCAGAATCCCTTCCCAGCTGCACTTGGCACAGTAAGTTCATTCCAACAGTAGAGGAAACTGTTGCATCTGCAAATCAAGAATCTTAGAGACACTAATGGCCAAATCTGAAAACCTGTAACTTCTGAAAGCCATAGGAGAGAGTTCATACAATCAGCTGACATAACGAATGCTAGTCAGAAATTGGTGGTGTGGTTCAGGAGAGTGTTGTTGCTTACAAGGGTGGGAAAAGGCCCAACACCAGTAACAAATGGAATTAGAGGAACCAGCTTCACCACAGCCATTATATTCAATTCTATGGAACTGGCTGACAGTCACATCAAATATTGCAAAAGAACTTCTCACTACACTAAATACCTGTATGGACTTGGCAGAGAATTGCAGCTCAAAGGAGGAGCTGATCAGAGACAGAACTGTTCTGGGGGTGCTGGGTGTTGCCTTGTCTGGCCACGTGTAGTCGAGAGGTGATCTAACCTTAGTAAGGGCAATCCAACCAAGCAGACAAGCCGAGGTCAGGAAGCAAAATCGAACTGTGATTCAAGACGTCAGGAGGAACCCCATCTCTAAAGCAGACCCAGTAGAGTGTGTCACATTTAAAAACAGAGAAGCCGTCGTTAAAAAAAGCAGGGGAGATAGATGGGGCTGTTGATGGACGCTCTAACTGTAATTGGTGTAGCAGGAAAAAACAAGCATGAAAACTGCCTTGCCAAAGTGGTCAGATGCCATTCATACAGAAAGGCTGCCTGTCGAAGCAAGAAGCAGAATACTCGCAAAGGGGAGCTTTCGAAAGGTGGCACAATCCATGAAGTAGATGCTATCCATGATATTGAGGTGCCTTTCCTTGGACAGATCCAGGGGCCAAGCATAAACTACCAGAGTGCTGATATCCTAGTAGCAGGAAACAAGATGCTCTTGGTGCAGCAGTTTTGGTTCTTTTTGAAGTTGAACCATGGTTAGAGAAGCGGGCAGGGAGGGATAGAACTCCAGGTCTTAGGAGAGTTAAACACAACCTTCCAGCAGAGAGAGAGAGAAAAAAAATCACAAACATTGTATATGATTCAGAACCAGAGTTGCTCACTCTTGAGCTGAAGGCCTGTATCAACTTGCATCTGATTTTCAGAGTAGAGGAACTAAAAAGCTGAAGTTCAGCCCAAAAACTTCAGAACCGAATTCCCACAGCTGTTCACAGCACTAGAGATAAAAGACAGCATACTATGTAACTCTATGTCAAGAAATGAAGCCAGTGTGCCTGTTAACACCCAGAAAAGTAAAGGAGGAAACTAACTATGTTGAAGCAAGGGATTATTTCACCTGCGGCAAGGACGGTCCTAGTGCCAAAACCCAATTGATCTAACAATGCGTATAGGTCTTACGCAGCTGAACAAAGGATGAACTTTCAACTTCTAGGTCATTGGTGCACAAGAGCTTAGCTAAATTGGAAAGAGTTCAATCTTCATGAAGCTAGATGCAAATAGTAGTTTTTGGTAACTATCCCTTGATAGAGTCTCATTGCACACAACCTTGAATACTTTCTTTGGGAGGTTTTGCTACAAACTACCCGTTGACATTATATCTCCCTGCCAGAAATCTACCAGAGTACAATGTCAAGCATCCTAGAAGGACTGGATGGAGTCGTGTGTCACATGGTGCTAGGAGGAAGCACAACAGAGTGGTCTTTTGAGAATATCAAAGAGATGCTGATATTAACTGATATTTTAGCTCATTATGACCCAGAGCTACCCACTATCATTGCCATAGATGCATCTTCTACAGGACTGGGAGCTGTACTCTTTCAGATACAGATGGATGGATAGCACAGAGCAGTTTCCTATGCATCCCACTCGCTGAACAGAGATATGCAGTGATAGAGAAAGAAGCATTAGCTGCTACATGGGCTTGCGAGAAGTTCACAGATTATGTTCTTGGTCTCCACTTCAAGATAGGGACAGACCATAAGCCTTTGATGACATGCTTAAATTCTAAGGAGTTAGAAAAGAATGCCTCCATGAGTACAATGATTCAGACAGAGGATGGTGAGGTTTGATGCAAAATACATGCCAGGAAAGCAGTAGAATGCAGATGCTTTGTCCCACGCCCAGTGGTGATGTAGCTCTTGTTGAAGAGGGAGAAACCTTTATATTGCCAACAACCACAACACTACCAGCAACAACTCACCAGCCAAATGAAATCAGAGATGCACAGAAATCTGATGAAGAATATGCTCAAGTCAGAGAGTACCGGGTCAAAGGTTGGCCAGCATACATGTCACACAATCCCATTCTTAGACGCTATGAACAAAGAGGACACCTCAGTATAGTTGATGATTTACTCATCTATGACGAGAGAGTGGTCATTCCAAGAGTTCTGAGGCTCGACATTGCACCACGTACATTTAGGCATCACAAAATGCCGAGCCACATAAGTTATTCTGTTTGGTAGACAGGTATCTCAAAATCACTGGAAAAGACGACATCAAGCTGTATTACTTGTGCTATTCATCGTCAGGAGACAAGAGAACCGTTGATGTCATCTCCCTTCCCATCACGATCACGGAAAGGTCTGAGATGGACCACTTCGAACACAGAGCTAAGATGTTCTTGCTCATAGTAGACTACTACTCCAAATGGATAGAAGTCATTACACCGTAATTACACGGGTCAAGGAGATATTTGCAACACATGGAATCACAGACCTTGTAATCTCAGACAATGGACCGCAGTCTCTTGCTCTGACATACACACACTCTGTTGGTGGGGGGGGGACGGTGTGTCTGTGTGTAAGCTGATGACTTGGACAAACCGAGAGAGAGACAGAGAAACAAATATTGTTCCAGCCAGATATGGAACTATGACAAATGTCACATGGCATGCAACCTGCCAGACCTCCAACCAGGAGAGCCAGTTTGGATCCAAGACCAAGCTTACTATGGACAAGTAGTTGAACAGACACTACATCCATAGTCCTACCTCATTCAAACAAAACAATACAGTGAGACAGAACAGACATGCACTGGCTGCCACACAGAAGTAACCTCCTAACCAGTGGATGCAGTAATTATGGTGTAATTTCGAACTGTGTAATATGCTAATTAGATACTAACAATACGAAAAATATTATAGGTAGCTGTTCCGTCAGCTGCCCAGGCCTTAAGCTCTAGAATTCCCTCCCGAACCTTCTCTCTCAAGATGGTCCTTAAAACTTACCTCTTTAACCAAGCTTTTGGTCACCAATGTTTTTATGTGGCTGAGTGTCAAATTTTGTTTGATGATCTCTCCTATGAAGTGCCATGGAATGTTTTACAATGTTAAATACACTATAAAAGTGCAAGTTGTTGTAATGTCAGCAGAAAGCAAACCAGAGTATTTTCCAAAATGACTGGAATTTGTGCTGTGAGACTCAGTTTTGATTATGTACATTTCAATAGTTGCTATGTTGCGTTATGAAGTTTTTAACTCAGTGTTTTGCTGGGTTGATTCTAAAAAATCCTTAACTTGAAGTACCAGATCATTTGAATTTCTTTCAAGCAAACAAAATGACTTTGAATTAACAGAAGGAGATTGCGCCCGAATTATAGCAGTGCACTAATAATCCCAACCACTATATTTATTCATTGTAATTAACTCTTATGAAGGGTTCCATACCATGGTTAATAAATGCTGCAGGTCCTAGCCAAAGCTGAGCACAGTTTTTCCTTGTGGAAAACATAACACTAAAATCATTTTCTCCATGCCGAAGAAGTAGGTTTTCTTCCATCTCTGACAGCTCTGCAATGCAGCCAACCAACAACTCAATCTTGTCATTCTTCTTCCTATGTACAGGTCAAATATTGTACAAAATTAAGATCTTTAGTCTGCAAAATACATAATACCATTAGAATCGTCTACTGGAGTAAGTTTTCTGGTTGGATGGGGGGCGGGGGAGTGGAAAAGAGTAAAATATTTACCAACATGTGAACATGGGAGCAGGAATAGGCCATTCAGCCCTTCGAGCCTGCTCCACCATTTGATAAGATCATGGCTGATCGGATTGTGGCCTCAACTCAACCCTCCTGCCTATCCCCGATACCCTTTGACTTCCTTGTTCGTCAAAAATCTAACTCTTGCCTTAAAGATATTCAACGGCCCTGCCTCCACCACTCTCTGGCAAGAGAATTTCACAGACTCTCAACCCTCAGAAAAAAATTTCTCCTCATCTCTGTGTTAAATGTGAGACCCCTTAGTCCTAAACTCATCCCCTAGTTATAGTCTCTTCCACAAGGGGAAACATCCTTTCAGCATCCACCTTGTCAAGTCCCCTCAGAATTGTATGTGCTTCAATAAGCTTACACCTAATTCTTCTAAACTTCAGTGGGTGCAGGCCCAATCTTTCCTCATAACTCCTTCATCCAGGAATCAGTCAAATGAACCTTCCCTGAACTGCTTCTCATGCAATCATATCCTTTCATAAAGGAGACCAAAAACTATACACAGTACTTTAGATGTGGTCCCACCAATGCCTTGTACAACTGTAGCAAACACCACTACTTTTATATTCCATTCCCCTTGCAATAAACAACACCATTCTATCTGTCTTCCTAATCACTTGCTGTACCTGCATACTAACTTTGTGATTCATGTACCAGGGCACAACTTGCAGGGTTACCATTCATTGCAAAAGACTAACCTGTTTAGCTTCATTTTCCTTACAGTTCATAGCCAAAGCCAAGCAAGTACAAAGATAATTAAGATTTTACCTCTATATCCGAGGAGTTCAAGGAGTTTAAGAAGGGCATAGATAAGTAATGAAAAAGACACTTAATAGTGCATTTACGGTCTAAGTATAGCATCAGAATGAAGGAGAATACTCCTGGAAATGGGAATCGTGCTCCATCTTGTTCTTTAATCAAGTGCCTTTGGGTTTACCCTTCACAAATTTAGCAGACTGGAGCCATTTCACGTGGAAACTAAATTGTGTAATTATACCCAAAAGAAAATGGCCAGTAACTAAAGAATACAAAGTGCTATATCATTAATATGCATGACCCAACAACCTAACTTGTGTGTGTTATGACGTTTCTTAGCATAATTACGGAAGAAGATTTTATATCTGCTGCTCAACTGCTTGGAACGATTAAAGTCAAAACTTCATTTCAAACTTCTAGCCAAAAAGTGGATTATTCATATACAAATCTCCTGACCTAACTTCGCCACTACTCGTTAACCATCTCTCCTCTGCCCCAACCTCATGGACAACTGCAAGGAGCTCATCGGCTTCTAATTGAGATCATTCGTTCAGTTGCCTCTGCTGCTTCCCCAGCCCTTCACCTTGCCCAAGCCAAATCTACCCTATTCTCCCCTTAATTTCTCTATCACTCATATCCTCCCTCAGATCACCTCAGCCATGGATTTACCCTTGCTCCATTGATCCTATTCCCTCAAATTAGACTCCACATCCCTTCTTGGTCCCCAAGCTGACGTTGAAAATTGCTCCTTTTCTTCCTGTACTGTCCCTCTCATTTACAAAATCAGTTATCGCCCCACTTCAAAAAAAAAATTAGATTGATCCCTCTGCCCTCGCAATCTATAACTGCCTTTTCCTCTCCAAGGTTCTTGAACTTGCACTGCCACCCAAATCATTAAAGCCCTCCCATCACTCTCTCCTCTTTCATGACACCTCTGAAAACCCATCTCCCTGAGGAAGCTTTTGGTTACCTCTGATAACATCCCATTCTTTGGCTGCACCTCTGTTAAATGCCCTCCTCTAAAAGAACTATATAAAAGCTAGCTGCTGTTGTGTATTTGACCTAACTTTAAGTTTTGATATTTCAGGTGTACAAATTTTCCATTTTTATAATATAATGCACATTTGTTCAATTGTGACGCCAATGGCAGAAATCAATTTATAAACTGGAGATCTTCAGCACACAAGGCCTTTCTTCAGCAACAATGATGATCCATGGGAGCCATGTATTTTGCCAGATTTTCCACGCTTTCTTCCACTGCCATTCTGCTGCAACCCATTATTTGTGTCTCATGATCACTTCCTTTTGCATTTCAGCATAACTATTTACATTTAAGCACTTCTGTCTTCCATCTCATCACAGAACACTATTGCTTTTTGCCTGCCATTCCCATCTCCACCATCGCAATCCTTTTCCTTTGGTTCTGCACTTGCTTAAAAGCTATTCAGCTGAAACATCTTTCAGTTCTGATAAAAGATCATTAACCAGAAATGTTAACTGCCTGATCTGTTGAAGGTTTCCAACAATTCTTTTATTTGTAATATGTAGCTATCAGTCTGTTTACAATCAATCAGTTTGATTGTTATGCCAAAGCAAAAGTGCACACACATGCGCACACACACACCCCTTGCAGGTGTAAAAGTAGCACAAATACTGCTTTCATTCTGTATGAAATGCAATAATTTAATTCCATAGATTCAGATTAGTTTTTGAAAAAAGTAGAGACCACAGGTCCTACCGCTGCTTTTATCTTTAATTCTTCCATGAGCATAGATTCACCATACCATGCCATGAGAGCATCAAAAATAAAATTACTACATATCTAAAATAAATCTATGACCTACAATTAGTCCACTTCTTACCATTCCCTGGTTGCAACTATCTTGGCTCCATTTTTCTCCGATGAATACCGATTACAAGGCAAGAGTTCAAATCCACTTTCGGCTGCAAACATTCTCAGATAAATGAAAACCTGCCCAAAATACATTAAACACTTTGTAGGTATAATGTTTACATTTATATAATAATCTTATACAGTTGCACTTGAGGAACAAAGTTGTGCTAAATCACAATTTCCTGTAAATGACAGATTCAAATATTCAATTGACAGATCATTGAACCATAACCCAGCACTGCAATGCACTTGTTGACTTTTGATTTGGCCCAAGAATTTATATCTTTCCACAGGGAATCGGACACATCATTATTTTCTAATTGCATTTAAAAAAATGGTCTCACCTCCCTTAAGATCTGGTGTTTCATGCAGCCGAACACTATACGTGAATTACAGGTAACCACTCCCACACAGTAATTCTCTTGAACCACATTTTATAGAAGTGCTTAGCAATGTTTAGATGCCCCAGTTAAATGACCAATCAGGAATCTTTACCATATCACATTTACACTGTTGTCATGGTCAAAGAATGTGTAATATATAGTCTAATGAGTTTGGAGCACAAGGGGGATTCTAGAGGCAGTAATCTCTTGCACTCCCCCAACCAAATTAACGGTAGCCATACAAATGGTCAAAATTGCAGAAAACTATAGTGGGAAATACAACAATTCCCTCTGCTGTTATGGGGCAAGATAATGCTACTGGTTGAATGGAACCTTATCAACTCCTCTGTTTTGTAAGAAAAAGGTACAAACCCACAATATTAATGACTACAGTTTAGACTGCACCCTTCTTAAGAGTATACATGGAAGACCATCAGTGGGCCTTGAACATGTAACAAAATTAGTTATCTACAAAACGAGATCATTTGCATCACCAACTGTGTTGTTGCCAAGAACGAACCTACATATATACAACCCACTCCACAGAAGTTTGTGCTGTGAGACTTCGCATACACCACAACATCAGCCTTCCTCGCAGCTAATATGACTGCTCCAAAACAAAGCTTTCCGTCAGCTCAGCTTGTCCAGAAGAGTTTTTCCTTTTAAAAAAGGTAGAATCATAGAATGATTACAGCACAGGAGGCCATTCCACCCATCATGTTTATGCCAGTTCTCTACAAGAGCAACTCAGCTAGTCCCACTCCCCAGTGTTTTTCCCATTGCCCTACAATTTTTTCCTCCTCAGGTAATTATACAATGCCCTTTTGAAAGCTATGATTGAATTGGCCTTCGCCACTCCCAGGCATTGTATTCCAGATCCTAACCAGTTTTCTTGACCCTTTCACCAATGGAAACAGTTTCAGTCCATCTACTCTGTCCAGACCCTCATGATTTTGAGCACCTTTATCAAATTTCCTCTCAACCTTCTCTTCTGAGAACAAACCCAGCTTCACTAATCTATACATACAAACTGAAGCCTCTCATCTCCAGAATCTTTTAAATCTTTTCTGCACCCTCACCAATGCTTTCACATCCTTCATAAAGTGTAGTTCCCAGAATTGGACTCAATGCCCCATTTGAGGCCAAGTCAGTGTTTTGTAAAGGTTCACCACAACTTCCTTGCTTTTGTACTATATGCCCCTATTTATAAACTCCAAGTTCCTGTATGCCTCATTAACTGCTATCGCAACATGCCCACCGGCTTCAACAAAATTCTATTCTAAAATATAGAACAGTTCCTGCCTAGCCAAAGGAGCTAGAGTAAATTGGGCCATATGGAAAATGCAGAACAGCAGGGTATACGAACATAGAACATTTTATTATTCAATAACAAAACAAGAACGCACACAAATATTTTACACAGAAGTCATTAGATTTCCAAAACTGTCCTCGTGAAATTTAACAGGAGGTTTATACTCAAGGTGCAATGCAGAAAATCTTGAAGGATTTGGAAGGCTTTCATGTTTCAATCAGACTTTTCTGTCAAATTGTATCAAAATGATGTTTTGGAGAGCTGGAGCACTTTGGATCATTTATACCCTTAAGCATACACAGTGCTCTCCTGGAAAATTTTTCATGAAAATAAACTTAAAAGAAAACTCCACGTACATGCTCCTTAAATAACTTTTCCTGACTTTTGTTTTTGTTGAGGAAATAGTGTCGCGCCCATTCTCCCGTTGTTAGTGCTTTGAAGGCTTTTTCTAAATTCTCCTTCTTCTTGAAATCCTCTATTACTTCTTTGAGGTCTTCCTGTCTTCCTTTTATGGGTCGAAATCTTAAAAAGGGCAAAAGAGAGTTGAACAATAAATTTTATGCACAGTATAAAGTTGCGTACAATATCAGTGATAATAATGAATTGAAAAGGCATTTGAAAGACAACCATTTTAAAATTAAACCATACAAGTATGTTGTACCATCTCTTTTATTAATAGTTACAACATATACTGCTTCCAGTCCTAAAGTCCATCTTGAACTAAAATTTTTAAACAAAGCATACTTCCAAGGATACCGAAGGAAGTAATGTTGGAAACTGTGGAGGCACGGGCATAATTTTCCAATCTTCCTTCAATATAACAGTGATGTCAGAGGGCTAGAGAATTGAAAATTTTATACCTTTGTTAAAAAAGAGTATTAGAGTAAGTCCAGCAACTATAGATTAGTCAATTAAACTTTGGTGGTAGAAAGTTTAAAAACGATAATTTGGGACATAATCAACAGCCACTTGGACAAATCTGGATTAATTAAGAAAAGCCAGCACTGATCTATTAAAGGCAAATTTTGTTAAATTAACTTCATTACATTTTTTGATGCAGTATTGGAGAGGGTTGATGAGGGTAATGTGGTCGATGTTGTGTGCGTGGACTTCTAAAAAGAATTTGACAAAGTGCCAAATAACAGACTTGTCAGTAAAGTTAAAGCCCATAGAATAAATGGGACAGTGAGAGCATGGATAAGAAATTGGCTGAGTGTCAGGAAACAGTAGTGGTGAATAGTCTGGAAGGAATATAGTGGGGTTTCCCAGGGGTCAGTGTTAGAACAACCGCTTTTCTTAATATATATTAATGACCCGGATTTGGGTGTGCAGGGCACAATCTCAAACTTTGCAGATGACAACACCTGGAAGTACTGTGAGCCTTGAGGAGGATAGTGATGTGTTTCGAGAGGAAATAGACAGACTGATGGAATGGGCAGAAAAGTGCTAGATGAAATTTAATGCCGAGAAGTGTGAAGTGCTTCATTTTGAGAATGAAGAGCGGCAATACAAAGCAAAGGGTTCAATTCGGAAGAGAGTAGATACACAATGATTAAAAAGGTGGCAGGGCAGGTTGAGAAATTGTTAAAAGTGCACACGGAGTCTTGGGTTTAAGAGTACAAAAACAAGGAAGTTATGAAGAACCTGTATAAAACACTGGCTCAGCTTCAGTTGGAACATCATGTCCAATTCTGGGCATCACACTTTTAGAAAAGATATGAAGGTGCTAATGGTTCAAATAGTCACTTGGTAGAATAGTGCTGAAAAGAGGCATGCTGTCGAAGCTTTTCTTCTTGCACTTATCGGGACAGAATTGCAAGAATACCAAATTTCAAAGGGAACAACAATTTATACTGCATGAGAAAAAAGTGCTGTTTGGTTGGCAAGTGGAAGCTGGTAGAGGTGTTGGCATGGAAAATGCATGAGGGAACAGTTTTCCCCCAAGCTTTTGTTTAAATTCAAACCAAGCAAGTCGACTCAATTGGTCGAGGCATTGCCCTGGTGCATTCCCATGCCAATGCCTTGACCAGGTCAATTTGTCTGGTTTGAATTTAGACAAAAGCTTGGAGGATAACTGTTCCCTGGTGCATTCTCCAGGCAACACCTCCACCAGCTCCCACTTGCCAACCAAAGAGCACCTTTTTCTCATGCAGTATAAATTGTTGTTCCCTTTGAAATTTGGTATTCTTGCAAACTCTGTCCTGATGGAGTGCAAGAAAAGCTTCAACAACATGCCTTTTGTCAGCAATATTAATGGTTCCAAGGATGAGAAACTTCAGTTACATGGATAAATTGGAGAAGTTGGGCTGTTCTCCTTAAGGAAGGGAAGGACAAAAGGAGATACAATAGGAGGTGGTGCTCAAAATCATTAAAAGGTCTGGACAGAGTAGATAGGGAGAAAAGGTTCTCATTGGCGGAAGAGTTGAGAACCAGAGGACATTGATTTTAAGGTAGTGGAAAAAGCAGCAATGGTTCAAATAAACTTTTTTTAAATGTAGAAAGTTGATAGGGTCCGGGATGCACTACCTGAGAGTATGGTGAAAACAGATTCAATTGAGGCTTTCAAAAGAGAATTGGATAACATCTGTAGAGGAAATATTTGTACGGCTACAAGGAAAAGGTGGGTAGTGCGACTAGATGAGTTGCTCCTGCAGAGAGCTGGCATGGACACAACAAACCAAATGGTCGTCTTTAGTGCTATAACCATTCTGTGATTCTATGAAAATTATGGTCAGAAGATTAAGTTAAAAAGCTTGAATTTTATCAAGTCCATTTATGTTGTTCTAGTCTTTGTAACAGTGAATGAAAAACTTGATAATTAATTAAAAAATCAGGTGCAATGTTCCCCTTTAAGCTGCATGGCCGCAACCTAGTTTCCACACAAGCGGTGCATGATTTGGCCCCTTTAAGCAACCACATGTGCAGGACTGCACAGAAAGTTTAAAGGACTCATGCACTTACAAAAATTATAAGGTACATTAATCAGGCATACTAGAAACCGCAGTGGCCTCAATTAGCTCACCCTTTAATATTCTATATTCAAACGAATACAAGCCGATGCAACCGATCATAATTTAACCCTTTTGGCCCTGGTATCATTCTAGTGACTGTGTTGCACATCCTCCAAGCCAAATACATCATTCCGGAATAGTGGTGCCTAGAACTGAATGCCGTACTCAAAATTGAGTTTAACCAAACATTTATATAACTGTAACATAACTTCCAACCCTTGTATTCCAAACTGCCACAATGTCACCATAGTGCCAATTGGTGAGGTGGGATGCCTTCAGTGCAATGCCTTTAAGTAAAAAGGAGATGATACAAAACAGGTGTATGATCCTAGACACCCACTGCATAGCTTATAAAAAGCTTTGCCTGAAAATCCTTTACTACAAAATACTATGGAAGACTACAGTGTAACAAAATGGCAGGGATACAATAAGGAATCTTGAAGGCCTGTTTCCCCCAGAACTCATCTAAGAATTTACCTCAAAAAATATTTCTGCACCTTAAATCGAGTAGTAGGGCAGGAAAGGCTGGTTAAAATATGATCAAGTGGAAGCTGAGAAGTGACATAACATGTTAAATGTAGAGAGCCAAGACAAAGACTTAAACATTGCTTGATGCCGTGCCCCTGTCAACATCTTGCACTCATGAGGAGCTATTCAAGATATATTGCAATATTAGATCCAGACTCTAGCTTTGGACAAGCTATGATGACCATGATCACAATTTAACTAAAGTTGCTTAATTAAGCAGGAGGCTAAACTAGCACCCGAGTTATTCATCATTGGGTTTTTTTTGCCAAGTTTCTTTCTCCCCCTCCTCCTTTTCTAATGACACTAACTCATGGTGGGAAGCGATACCACTGGCAACAGGTGCCTTTAGTACTGTGGCCAAGTAGCCATTTGTGACATGAAAGCCTTGGTTCACAGGTTATTTAAAAGTCAAACTTGATTTTGCGTTTATTATCAGGAGAAATAAGCCTGTCTAATTCTTTTCCATATGTAGGTTCAGCTACATAAGACCAATCAACACCAGCAGAATATTCTAATCAGCATAGGCCAGCAATCTAAAATGGGGCCTTTTGGTCTGTTTAACTTAGCTAACCACTTCCCTTACCAATTGACAGATCAAAGAAGTTATATTATGTAAAACTGATCCTCAACCCCTTAAATTCTAATTAAAATTGTAGAGTCATAGAAAACGATGGACAAAACATTTCATAAGATCTACCATTACGGGTAATATTAATAATCCCTCGGGAGATACACACAGATTATTTTACATTGGTAATCAAGTGCTGTTTAGACAACTATTACTCCTGCTTTTAAAACACTGTATAGAATAATCTTGTGCAGTTTTTCAGTCCAAGGTAGTCATCTAACAAAGGCTGGATTCCACCCACACCCAAGAAAGAATTGAGAAATGCAAGATGAGAATGCCATGTTCAAACATGTGCATTGGTCTCATTTGAAATGCTTTATTTTTATTAGTTTTTCCAGAAAATAGAAAACAATTTTCGATGCACAATTCTACAATTTAAAAAAAATAAACAGACTTCTCCATTGAAAACTAAAAGTGAAGTAGATTAACTGGTAGGCATTGACTGAAGAGAAGCAGAACATTCAGCCAGGCATCCAAGTAAACCAGCTGCATTTTCAGATACCATCAACTTTCCTACAACCATCTCAGCAGATCAGTTGCATTGAGGTATACAAGAGTAGTTAACAAGGACTCACCCTCAGTCGTTTGTCTTGCCACAAGAATGCACTTAGCACACTGAAGTTGAAGAACTCACCACATAGGAAAATGCCACAGTGCATCTTATTGTCAAGATGATGTACATTGCAAGAACAGCTTTGACTTACCATTTCTGTTTTACTTATCTGGTGACCTCAGGCATTCTTTTTGTAAATTATCGCCAGCGAACCTTCATCGTTGTGGGACACTTCATTTTAATTTGTCCCATTTCTAGCATCAAATGATCACGCATAAATGATTTGATTTTAATATTTTCTTCACCAAGTTTTTTTAAAAATTAATTGTGCAAAATACTAAACTTATTTTACCTTGCAGGTTATTCCTTTGTGCTCACCGTACTTTTCCATTGGTAATAGTCTTGCACATTTTCAATCGTTTCAATTTTGGCTGATATGTTTGGTGGGAGACCTCCAATTTATTATTTAAACACTTTTTAAAAAAAACACTGGGAAGAAAATAGTCAAATCTGCTTTCCTGTCCATTGTAGGTGGAGTTTTTTTTTTTGCTACCATAATTTATAACAATTGAAATGTAGATAGAGAAAACTGTTATTACCAAAACAAAAAAAAATAAAATAAAATTGTGGGACAGGTACTTTAACAGGTACCTTTTAACCATTTAATTTTTAAAAAGCTCAGCTTTTAAAATAACAAAGAGGAGGGGGAAAAAATGACTTGGATTTTGGAAGTAGTGAGGACTGAACCTACATACTGAACATTTTAAGTCACACAGCCCCATACAGCACTCGCCTCCCAATTAGGAGGTCGCGGGTTCGAGTCCCAGGACTGCCTGCTACTTGAATCCCCCTACCTCAAATCGGGTCAGTTTGGTCAGTTCTTGGCTAGGCTGCAAGAGCGTCGCGCAGAAGCGAGGCGTTCCATCTCGGGGGAGGTAGGAGGAACTGACATCGTCAGGCTCACCCCATTTCAGTCACACCTGCCTGCCAAACACGGAGCGTTACTGATGGCGGTCATCGAGAGGTCCGCGGCCCAAACCATCCCACCCTCCTGGTTGGAGGAGGATGTGAGGTGGTGAGCAACCTACAACAGGAAAAAAATGGGAGAAAAAAAAAAAAAAATAATTTTTGTATCGCATCCACAAATAGATTACAATTTACCGCTAATGCATCAGCAATCTATTTAGATTTGAAAACTGGAGTGGATGATACTTGCCTGACATACCTGGTGTTCATTTTGTGTGTCTGGAAACCCAGGTAGGGATCAAGGACTAAGCTTGTTGCTAGATCATCATTTTCACACAGCTCTTTGGCTGTCATTCCAGTGGAAGGTACATATCGAGAGCCATGGCCCTCAAAACCCATCATGCCTAAAAAAAAACATATTATGTTGGATGTACCTTAATTGGCATTTAGAAAAGGAATTTGCATTTATATAGCACTTTTCATGACCTCGATGTTTCAAAGTGCTTCACAGAAGCATTTTTGAAGTGTGGACAGTTTAAATAATCTTAAGGACGCTAGGTCGGAATTATTTTATTAGATTTGCCTATAAAGCTTGTTTATGCTGCAATAAAAATCTTGATTCAGCAAGTACTGCTGTACATATATTTATATTCATTAACAAGCCTTTCCTGTAAAATTTATTTCTCATTTCCATTGTCATTGCCATTCCTTGAATCAGCTTTCACATTTTTACAAATTGGGGTAAAAGTGTTCCTAATGATAGTTTTCCATTGTTTAATGGGATATTGTAAGAATCAACCGTATATACTTAGTGTCAATGATTGCCATTCATACCAGTCTCATGTTCTTTCAATACTCAAGAGTTCCACTTAGTTTCCACAAACTTTTAAATATCAGATTGTTGATATGGGTTTATCCATCAACAACATAAGGTCATCAAAAGGACAAGAAAGTCTCAACGAGTGCACATCCACTAAGGTCTATCATTTAAACTGTACAGAAAAAAATTCACTTCTTTCATAAAGATTATGCTTCTAAGCTGAAAATAAAATTCTTTTATGGGTTATGGGTGGTGCTGGCAAGGGCAGCATTTGTTGCCCATCCCAAATTGCCCTCAGGAAGATGGCAGTGAGCCACTTTCTCGAACCACTGCAATCCACCTGGTGCAGGAACACCCAGTGCTGTTAGGGAGGGAATACCAGGATCCAACAATACTGAAGGAACAATCATACAGTTCTAAGTCAGGATGGTGTGTGGCTTGGAAGGGAACTTGCAGATGGTACTGTTTTCAATTACATGGGGACATAGATTTAAGGTGAGAGGAGAAAACTAGAGAGGAGATGTGTGGGGCAAGTTTTTTTTTAACGCAGAGGGTAGTGAGTGTCTGGAATTCGCTGCCAGAGGAGGTGGTGGAAGCAGGTACGATAGTGGTGTTTAAGAGGCAGCTTGACAAATACATGAATAGGATGGGAATAGAGGGATACAGACCCCGTAAGTGCAAAATGTTTTAGTTGACGGGCAATAGGATTGACTCAGGCTTGGAGGGCTGAAGGGCCTGTTCCTGTGCTGTACTTTTCTTTGTTCTTTGGTCAAGCATTTGCTGCCCTCGTCCTTCTAGATGGTAGAGGGCGAGGATTTGGAAGGTGCTGAAAAAGGAACCTTGGTGAGTTGCTGCATGCATCTTGTAGATGGTACACGATGCTGCTACTGTGCGTCAGTGGTGGAGAGAGTGAATGTTTAACGTGGTGGATCGGTTGCCAATCAAGCGGGCTGCTTTGTCCTGGATGGTGTCGAGCTGTGTGTGTTGTGGGGGCTGCACTCATTCAGACAAGTGTAGAGTAATCCATCACCCTCCCGACTTGTGCCTTGTGGATGGTGGAAAGGCTTTGGGGAGTCAGATGGTGAGTTACTTGTCTCAGAATTTCCAGTCTCTGACCTGTTCTTGTAGCCAGCATTTATATGATTGATCCAGTTCAGTTCCTGGTCAATGGTAATCTCTAAGATGTTGATAGTGTGGGATTCACAATGGTAACACCACCGAATGTCAAGGGAGATGGTTAGATACGCTCATTGGAGATGATCATTGCCTGGCACTTGTGTGGCATGAATGTTACTTGCCACCTATCAGCCCAGGCCTGAATATTGTCCAGGTCTTGCTGCCTATGGACACGGACAGCTTAAGTGTCTGAGGAGTTGCAGATGGCGCAGAACCTTGTGCAATCATCAGCAAACATTCCCACTTCTGATCTTATGACAGAGGGGAGCTCATTGATGAAGCAGCTGAAGATGGTTGGGCCTAGGACATTACCCTGTGGAACTCCTGCAGCAATGTCCTGGGACTGAAATTATTGACCTCCAACAATCACAACCTTTTTGCTTTCTGCTAGGTATAACTCCAACCAGTGGAGATTTTGCCTTGATTCCTATTGATTTCAATTTTGCCAGGGCTCCTGGACAGCACACTCATGCCTTGGTGTCAAGGTGAGTCACCCTCACCTCCCCTCTTTTGTCCATGCTTGCACAAGGCTGTAAATGAGGTTAGGAGCCAAACCCAAACTGGCAGAACTCAACAGAGCATCACAAACAGTTGTTTTAGCTTGGTAAATTCCACTTAATAGCACTGTTGATGAAACCTTCCATCACTTTTCTGATGATCAAGAGGAGGCTGGATTGGGTTCATCCTGCTATGTGTAGATAGGACATACCCGGGCAATTTTTCATATTGTTGGGTAGTTGTACAGAAGCAGGGAGGAAAGGTGGTGTAGTGGTAATGTCACTGGACTAGTAATCCAGAGGCCCAGGTTAATGTTCTTGGGACATGGGCTTAAATCCCACCATGGCAGCTGGTAGAATTTAAATTCAATCAATTAATGTGGAATATAAAGCAAGCCTTATAATGATGACCATGAAATTATTTTAAGGATATAAATGCATTAGAAGCATTTCAGAGCAGGTTAGCGCAACTAATACTTGGGATGGGGGGTTATCTTAGGAGGAAAGGTTGGACAGGCTGGGCCTGTCTCCATTGGCGTTTAAGATTGAGAGGTGATCTTTTTGAATCATCCAAGATCCTGTGGAAACTTGACAGGGTGGATACAGAAAAGATGTTTCCCCTTATGGGAGACTAGAACTAGGGGACACAGTTTAAAAATAAGGTGTCTCCCATTTAAGATGGAGATGAGAAGACATTTTTCTCCAAGGGCTGTTAAATTCTGGAACTCCCTTCCCCAGAGGGTGGTGGAAGCAGGGTCAGTTTTTAAGACAGGGGTAGATAGATTCTTGGCTAACAAGGGAGTCAAAGGATATCGGGGTAGGTGGGATGTGGAGTAGAGGCCAACAAGGGAGTCAAAGAATATCAGGGTAGGTGGGGTGTGGAGTAGATGCCACAATCAGATCAGTTATGATCTTATTGAACGGCAGAGCAGGAACGAGGTGCCGAATGGACTACTCCTGCTCCTAATTCGCATGTTTCTATAGAACTGCTTGGTTAGGGGGTGTGGCTAGTTCTGGAGCACAAGCCTTCAATCATATTGCCAGGATGTTGTCAGCCTTTGTGACATCCAGTGCCTTCAGCAGTTTCTTGATATCAATGGAGTGAATCGAATTGGCTGAAGAATGGCATCTGTAATGCTGGGGACTTCAGGAGGACGCCAAGATGGATCATCCACTCAGCACTTTTGGTTGAAGATGGGTGAAAATGCTTCTGCCTAATCTTTTGCACTAATGTGCTGGGCTCCCCCATCACTGAGGATGGGGATATTTGTGGAACCACCTCTCCCTGTCAATTGTTTTAACTGTCCACCCCATTCACGACTGGATGTGGTAGAGCTCTGATCTGACTCACTGGTTGTGGGATCACTTGGCTGTCTATCTAATGCTGCTTCTGTTGTTTGGCATGCAAGTAGTCCTGTGCTGTAGCTTCACCAGGTTGACACCTCATTTTTATCTATGCCTGGTGCTGCTCCTGGCATGCTCTCTTGCACTCTATCGTTATCATCAAGCCAAGGGATCAACCCTGGTTCAACGAAGAGTGAGGTCACAGACTTTTGTTTAATACAATTCTGTTGATAGCTCACAGTGCCTCGTGGGTGCCCAGTTTTGAATAGATATGCTTTGAATTTATTTCATTTAGCACATCAGTAGTACAAACATGATGTGGGGTATGCTCGGTGTGAAGACAGGATTTCGTCTTTACAAGGATTGTGCGGTGGTCACTCCTACCTATATTGAACAGATGCATCTGCGACAGATAGATTGGTGAGGACAAGGTCCAGTAGCTGTAAATTATGTCCATAAAAAGCAGCTTGCATAATAGGAGGGAAACTAAAATTTATAGTTGAGTGCCCTAATCACATCTCCCAAAGATCTGTGGAAGTCTTTCACCCTCAACTCTTAACTTCTGAAATGCAGTGAATAAATTATAAACACATGTTATGATGGTTAATCAATTTGGTTTTGTTAATTTTTTGAGATTGGTTTTGAAATTTAAGTTACTTACGGGTGCTACGTTTTCCAAGTGCGATTCTTGTGTTGGCCCTTGAATTTCCCCTTCCAGAGTGTTGTAATTTGGTTTGACTCTGATGTTCACTGGACAACCTTCCCGCATTTTTCCTGCTGCCATTTACAAACATATTCCTCGTTTCGCCCAACCACTTCATACCCACAAACGACTTGAAGCTGTTGCATTTAGTCTACATCAGAACAAGGCAGCCTTTCTTTACAATATATTCTGATCTTCTCTCTGTTGAAGCAAATAAATTTTATTATTAGTACTGCAGTAACCAGGTAAGCTTGATAATCTGTAAAACTGGCATAGCAAATGCGTTAAAGGCTATTATAAATTACCCAGAAAAATTATTTGAACAGCTAAGAATTTTTTCGTCATGAATGTTCAGTGTTATCATAACTAATGTGTTATTGCTAAAAACAGCCAGGTCCAGTTTTAATGCCCATCTAGCACTTTTTTCCACTGTCAAAGACAGTTCATCAAATTTCCTAAACACCATGGTGTACAACTGTGACTTTAGAGCTGGAACTTACAACTCTTCAGTTTACTAAGGGTTGAACATTAGGTTAAGTTCAATTTCACTGTGCAAGCAAGTAACAGTGAAGTGCCTCTTCAACATTTACTGTTCCTAACAGTGAAATGAAGCAAAGTAATACTAGGAACTGGCAGTAATGAAAACAGTGAAAATTGCAAACTGCACACATAAACAATATGGTAGATCTAATGGAAAAAGTAACCATTAAGAGGAGGGATCACTTGGAGATATAAACTGTAAACCTTGAGATTTACAACTGATTAAATTGGCGAGCTTCTACACTTTAAGTACCAACCTAGAACTCAGTTCAAGGTAATCATGTTTTTTTTGTTACTCTCTATAGGCATTACCATCACTGAATCCCCCACTATCAACATCCTGGGGTTACCGTTGACCAGAACTGAACTGGACTAGCCATATAAACACTGTGGCTACAACAGCAGGTCAGAGGCTAGGAATCCTGCAGCAAGTAACTCACCTCTTGAATCCCCAAAGCCTGTCCACCATTTACAAAGACACAAGTCAGAAGTGTGATGGAATACTCTCCACTTACCTGGATGAGTGCAGCTCCAACAACATGCAAGAAGCTTGACAGCATCCAGGACAAAGTAGCCTGCTTGATTGGCACCCCATTCACAAACATTTACTCCCTCCATCACTGATGCACAGTGCAGCAGTGTGTACCATCCAGAAGATGCACTGTAGCAAATCAAGCCTCCTTCAACAGCACCTTCCAAATCTGCAACCTCTACCACCTAGAAGGACCAGGCAGCAGATGCATGGGAACACCACCACCTACAAGTTCCCCTCAAAGCCACACACCATCCTGACTTGGAACTATATCGCCGCTCCTTCACTGTTGCTGCGTCAAAGCCCTGAAACTCCCTTTCTAACAGCACTGCGTGTGTACCTACACCACATGGACTGCAGCAGTTCAAGGCGGCGACTCACCACCGCCTTCAAGGACAATTCGGGATAGGCAATAAATGTGGCCTAGCCATCGACACCCACGTGCCATGAAAGAATAAAAAGATTCCAAAACTATGTATCTATCTTGCTATATTGCCCATACACCCAAAATGCTTTACATTCCTCTGAAATTGGCGTCAGCATCTGTATCACATGTTTACTATGTTAAACATTTACTATGTCACACATATGCATGCACAGGAAAACTGGCAGTACTCCTAGCTTTTTGAAATCAGTTCCCAGCAAGTGTTATGTCAATATAATTTTTTTGGGTATAAGCAACAAATTACACCATTTTTCTCCCAAGTGATAAACCTCCATAACCATAAATACTGCAATGTCCCATAGATTTGAATATTGTTTCAAATCTGCTTTGCAGACATCATAACACAATAAGTACTGAGAACTGAGTAATACAAAACTCCTGGAAAGTAAATGTCACTCATAACCAAATCACTTTTTGAATCGAGTACAAATCCAGGCCAACACTCCAGTGCAGTCCTGATGGAATGCAACACTGTTGGGGGTGCAATATTTTATAGGAAACATTAAAATATGGTCTTGTCTACCCTCAGATGTAAAAGATCCCATGCCCTATTTTGAGCAGTAGGGGAATTGTCCCTGGTGACCTGGCCAATATTTATCCATCAACTAACCATGCTGTGAGCATATTGGCAGCCACGTTTACCTTTTCCAGTGAGAACCTTCCCAAATTATATTATTGCTTTTCATAAACAATCCCTCCAACCCCTCAATCATTTTGGTTGATCTCTTCTGCATCTTTTCAATACCGAAAATACCCTTTTTGTAACGTGGTGACCAGAAGTGCACACACATCAATCACATAAGGCAATCTCTGATCACTTCCCTGTATCACACTCCATCCACATCCTTCTCCCTGTTCCAACCCTACCTCCTGTTAGCTGCCAAAACTATCCACCAAATCACTTACAGCTGAACTTTCAAAATCCTAACTGCCTGGCCTTTGACCACAACATCACTGCAGCTACTGGTTTGCTCAATCACACCCTCACCTCCCCATTTGATGTCATGGGCCCCCAACCAATTCTCTCACTCTGGCTGTTCCCTCAGTATGGCCCTCATTTCCACTCAAGTCCAAGAGAAAAGATTTGAATGGATATAACTGACAACCGGTTTAGCTCTTCCATCCAGGAATGCAAAGATAACCCCCAGTTTCTTTTCTCTACTGCAAACTGTCTTTGTAAAACCCTCTCCCTTGTTCCCTCCATACCCACATCATTAAGTATAAGGAGCTTATGGACTTTGTCACTAAAATCAAAACCATCCGAGCAGCTACCTCTGCTGCTTCTCTTCCTTCCACTTGCCCACCTGGCCAAAATTACTAATGCTTCCCAGTCCTTGCCCTGAACTCATATCTCCCTCGCTCTGATCTCCTTTCATCCACGAGACCCATCTCCTGCTCCCTTGACCCTATTACCACGACACTGGTGATCACCCAACTTCCTTTCCTGGTCCCTTTGTTAACTCAGAACCATTAACTATCTTCAGGTCTTGCCTGCTCTCCTTTAAATCTGCCATCATCACCTTGCTCCTCAAAACAAAGCCAAACCTTCACTGCTCTGATCTTGCAACTACAGCACCGTCTACAACCTCCCTTTCTTCTCTAAGGCCCTTGAATGTGTTGTTGCCTCCCAAATCCTGAACCGCATGAATTGAATCCTTCCAATCAGGATCACGCCTCCGCCACAGTACCAAAACTGCTCTTAAAGTCTCAAATGGCATCCTATGTGACTGTGATAAGGGCAAGCTATCACTCCTTGTCCTCACCACCTGTCTGCAACCTTCAACATGGTTGACTATCCTTGTCCTTCTCTGCCTCTCCACACGCTTTCAGCTGAATGGGATTGTGTTGACCCGGTTCCATTCTTATTTATCTAATTATAGACAGGGAATAACCTATAATGGTTTTTCTTCCAGCTTCCCCATTGTTATCTTTGGTGTCCTCCAAGGATCCATCCTTGGCCCCCTTCTATTCTCATTTTCATGCTCCTCCTCATGGATATCAGACAAAAGTAGTGTTAGTTTTCACATGTACACAGGCAACACCCAGTTCTATCCCACCACCATCTCTCCCAACTCCTCCAGCATTGCAAATTATCAGCCTGCTTATTCAACATCTAGTGCTGGATGAGCAGAAATTTCCTCCAATTAAACAGTGGGAAGACTGAAGCATTATGAGTTCCCATTACAAACTCCATCCCCGAGCTATCGACTCCATTGCTCTGCTCTCCCTAACAACCATCTGAGGTTGAACTAGACTGTCTGCATCCTTAGTGTTATATTTAAGCCCAAGATGATCTTCCAGCCACATAACTGCACCATTACTACACCTCTGTAACACTGCTCAACTCAGCCGCTATCTCAGGTCATCCACTGCTGAAATCCTCATTCATGCCTTTGTTACCTACAGACTTGACTATTCCAATGCACTCTTGGCCAACCTCCCACATTCTATCCTCTGTAAACTTGACATCAGCCAAAATTCTGCTGATCGTGTCCTTACGCGTACCGAGTCCTGCTGATCCATCATCCATGTGCTCGCAGACCTACACAGGTTACCGTTCAAGCAACACCTTGATAAACTTCTCATCTTTATCAAGTCTTTCCTTGGCCCCACCTCTCACTATCTCTAATCTCCACAGCAACCATCATCACCACCATTACTCAGAACCCAATCCTGGTTAGAGATCAAGATCCGCCCACGGGACTCCTGTACTACCTGTCTGGTCCTCCTAGTCTGTTTGACGGTCGTCCATCCCCTGTCTGACTATGCAATCTTAATCTGCAGAATAACAACCTCCTGGAATGTAGCAGGTTTAGCAGCATCTGTGGAGAGAGAAACAGAGTTAACGTTTTGAGTCCGTATGACCCTTCTTTAGCTGTGAAGAAGGGTCATATGTGCTCGAAATGTTAACTCTGTTTCTCTCTCCACAGATGCTGCTAGATCTGCTGAGTTTTTCCAGTATTTTCTGTTTTTGTTTCAGATATCCAGCATCCGCAGAATTTTGCTTTTATCCTGGAATGTAGCTCTCAGCCTTGTGGATGTACTGCAGCAACATCAGTTGCTGCTCAAGGTGGGAAATCCAGAGTTTGGAATCCTCCAGCATGTGGTTGTCTAGGACACAAACAGCACCCTAGAGTTTCTACACAGCACAGGATCTGCATTTGATGGGACCGAGGTGCCCTGCTACACTTCTATTTATTGGACTACTACCTAAACCTACCAGAAATAAAACTTAAGGCTTTATACATCACTTCGCTCCACACTTCATATCTTTCTCCATTCTCACTTAGCACCCAGCTCCATTTTTGTAAATCTCAACATCAAGCCTCTTCTTTTCCACAACTAGTGCAATATGGGGAATCCTTGGAGAGCTTGAGATAAATCTCAATCCCAGCATAAAGAGCATTACTACTGGCCAGGTTAGCTCCTCCACAAGATCAAAACCTTCCAGCACCTAGCTGATAAATACTCCCCCTCATCCAACTAGATTTGTTCGGGTAAATTTATATAAACCAAGCACTCCTTTGAGGCTTAGCAATGCTTAGCAAACTCCAAGACAACCCCCTTAGACCAATTCAGACTCAAAGTTGCAAAAACATAGAATTCTGCCTTGGTGAGAAATGAAGTGCTTAAAGGGAGGCCAAGAATAAGACTTGGTTGCCAGCAAAAGTAGGAAACTATAGAATCAAGTTTTCATAAATACTGCAAGCAGAAAAACTCAACAGCCAAACAGATCAAATCAAAAGACTTACATTCACATAGCATCTTTCAAGACTTCTGCACCTTTCAAGACTTCTGGACACCCTAAAGTGCTTTACAGCCAATTAAGTACTTTTGAAGTGTGGTCGCTGTTGTAATGTAGGAAAAGTGGCAACCAAATCCCACAAACAGCAATGTAATAATGACCAGATCTTTTTTTTCTCACTGATGTTAAGGAATTACTGACGTTGATTAAGGAATAAACATCCACCAGGACACCAGGGGTAACTCTCCTTGTTTTTCAAAAGAGTGTTGTGGAATCTTTAACATCCATATGAGCGAGTTGACGAGGCCACTGTTTCATGTCACATTTGACAAATGAATGTATCCCACCCAGCACACAGGCTTCAACTCTCCAAAGAATTGGAATTAATGGCCAAATAAAAATTAACTGTGTTCAGGTGTGAAGTGCTGTACGCTTCCAGCATTTTTACAAATATCTCCAACATGCACAGTTCTACTATGTTCCTACCCTGGTGTAAAAAAGAAACAAACAGCTGTTAAAGATAGATCATCAAGGCCATGTTCTCCTTGAAGCCAATCCCCCACCGGCTTGATCTGATCAAAGACCCCTGTGTGATTTGTGGCATTAAGAAATAATCTTGCCCTAAACTACAAAGCACCTTTGAGATTAAACAACTATAGCATGTCCTCAACTTAAAGCTACAGAAGTAACAAGCAGCCTGGACCTCTTCCCAAGATCTATACAAGACCCAAAACAAACATTGTAGCACATCCACAGAGGGACGGGCAGTGTAACAGGTGAGAAAAGATGAATATAACAGCACACAGTTGCGTCAGATGCCCTATTCTCTCCACTACTGACCACCTGCCATCATCGCCATCACTTTACTCTCCCATTTCCATTGCCCTCTTTTATATAAAAGAACCTGTCCCATATTTAACATCTTTCTTGACCTTAGGATGTACCAAACACATTACAGCCAATAAAGTACTTTATTGAAATGAAGCCACTGTTGTAATGAGTCCCACCTCTGGCCTCTATGAACCTCTCCCATCAACCTCTAGCCACTGAACAGCCTTAATGGTGTGCAATGTTCATTCACCGTCCCTTTCCCTTTCAAATCCAACATAACCTCTCTCCCCAAAAAGTTCATTTGGTCTGTACACCCATCCCACCTCAAAATGCTGTCCCAGCTCTAACTTCCACTTAACTAATAGTACTTGAACACTTTGTTTCCTCTTGGCCTCTCCGTCAACTACCTATTTGAACTCTACAGTCCAGTTTGCATCCTGCCCACAGCACTGGGATCATCTTCACCAAAATCAATTATATCTGATGTGGCTACAACCTTTCTTGATCACTCTGCAGCATTCAACATAATCAAACCCATCATCCTCCTCTACTGCCTTTACTTCATGGTACCTCAGCGAGGCTTCCCTCCGTCATTTGACAATTACTTGTGCTGAAGTATCTCCTGAAACAGCTTTGTCCCAAATTATTACATTATAACTTTAGAGTTCCCCAGAGATTCCCTATTGATCCCCTCCTCTTCCACATCCATCCCATGATTCAGAGGCAGGTTCCACATGCACTCTGAAGATATCTTGCTCTAGCTGTCCAACACCAACTTCAGCCTACACCTCAAGCTACCATGACTATGTTTGATATAAAATTGTGGATGTCAGAACTTGCCACAAATAAGCATCAGGAAGATTGAGCGAATAATTTCTGGCCAAACCAAATACTTGTGCCCTGGTTATCAACTTTGTCCCGTCATCAGCATCTACTGTCTCAAGCCCTTTAAGAATTTTATATGTTGCAATTAGATCACTTCTCATTCTTCTAAACTCCAAGGAATAATGGCCCAGTCTACTCATTTTCTCCTCATAGGACAATCCCCCTCATTCCAGAAATCAGCCTAGTGAACCTTTGTTGCACTCTCTAAGGCAATTATATCTTTCCGTCGGTAAGGAGACCAAAGCTGCACACTTTCAGCTAATGGGATACTAGTGATCAGTGCTCTAAGGCTCACATTGCAAAATTCACCCCATCATAATCTAAATATTTACTATATTGTATACACAACAATCTTTTAATTACAAATTTGACAGCTAAGACTGATTGTTCCCTCTCATTTTTAATTTTTTTTTGGCTACTGCAGAATGCTTCTTTCTAACAAATTTAGGAATAAGTCAATCTGCCCCCGATAATTCAAAGTGCTGAAACAATTTTATAGCCAGTAATTTAAAATTAAGCAACACAAATGACATAAGGTACTAAGTTCCTACCTCATATCAGCTAATTCGAGTTAAGTGTCTTATAATAAAATCCACCTGTCTTAATTCTAAGGCAATCAAGCCCGATAACAACCAAATTACCTCAATATTTCCAAGTTAAAAAAAAGAATCATTACAGGATTTAGGAAAAGTGGATTAAATTGTTTTCTTTCATGGAATGTGGGTCTGCTTGCAAGGCCAACATTTACTGCCCTTAATTGCATTTGTATTGAGCGGCTTACTAGGCCATTTCAGAGGGCGGTTAAGAGTCAACCATATTGCTGTGGGTCTGGAGTCTCATGTAGGC
This sequence comes from Cetorhinus maximus, assembly GCF_964194155.1. Taxonomy (NCBI): domain Eukaryota; kingdom Metazoa; phylum Chordata; class Chondrichthyes; order Lamniformes; family Cetorhinidae; genus Cetorhinus; species Cetorhinus maximus. Next base: position 97,402,050 of record NC_135887.1, read on the forward strand.
CAGACCAGGTAAGTAGCAAACCAGATGGGTTTTAATAATTTCTTGGTTAATAGAGGCTAGCTTTCAATTCCAAATTTATTAATTGAATTTAAACTCCAGTTGCCATGGTGGGATTTGAACCTATGATCATTAGTCTGGACCTCTGAATTACTAGCCCAGTGACATTACCAGTACGCCACTGTCTCCCCTGAATCACTGCTTATTACACTAAATGTATATTTCCTTAGGAGTCACTCCTTCGTCAAAGTAACGTGGGAAGTTGTAATGCATTACTAAAGAGTATACTGACTGGATAATTAAACATGCAGTGGTGAAGCAGAATCAGTGTCCCCCAGTGGTAACACAATCTTATCAGATTATTCAGCAAAGATATTTTATTGAAACTCTAGTAACAAGTGATCTCCATACATTTTATATTTTCTGAAATTCTCTCTGTATACACTTGCTTTATCAGGATAAATAGACCATATTTCTGTCACAGATCTCCAGCGTCAGCCATCCTTTATGTTTTCTCATGGCACAATGTTGTTTATAACTATACTTCCTCATCATGATAGGACAGTTGTATGTTCATAAACAGAAACCAGGTGAAAGGGGAAGTTTTTTTGAAGTCATGGTTTATATGTTTCTCTAAGTAACAGATGACTGAAGAGGAAGTTTCTCTAAAATTGTTTGCAGGGGTTTGTGTTAATCACAAACACAAGCAGTGAACTATATGTCATTCATTCATTCACTGCTTATAGGGCTTGACTATGCACAAATTCAGTGCTTTTTTGGTACATAATACGTCAAGGTTTGGCTTTAGAGGACATCCACAAATGCAGCTAATGTTTTCTTTTAAACTGGAAAATTTTATTGCTGTTTTCAACTTTAATAGTTGTCCTCATCATTAGATATCTTGTTCCACATAGACATATAGCAATTCAATGTTTATAATTTCAATTAATTGAGAACAAGAAAATCATTGCATGTTCATAGTATTACTGAACAGTCTAAGAAACCACTTTTAAAAATATTATAAACAGAAGCTTACTTTGCTGCAAGAATATAAGCTTCTTCATACGTCACACACCTCCCAATTCTCAGATATTGATAACATTTTTATTCCAGCAAGTTCATGAAAAGCTATTAAAACTCAGATGGCTATTAGCACAACCTATTAACTTTCAAATGTACTTTTTAAGCACACACCTGTTGAAGTTACAGTAACTAAAGAGTACTAAAGCAACATTAAATGATATTTATATGGACATTGCTCTGAATAACTATGTATTCATTACTATAAAGACATCGCAGTTTATTTAAAGTTAAAAAATGTATAGAAACAGAAGGCCATTCAGCCCCTCAAGTTTGCTCCATTTTCAATGAGATCATGGCTGATCTGCACCTTAGCTCCATTTATCTTCCTTGGTTCCATATCCTTTTTATAGCCTTGGCTAATAAAAATCTATCAATCTCAGGTTTTAAATTATTAATTGAGCAAGCAACTTTTGTTGTATACTGTGTAGGCAAAACATGCCACTGAATTTGCACACAAGGTCCAACAAATAGCGAATGAATGAAAAACCATGCTACATTTCTGATGGGTGCTGGTTGAAGGTGAAGAAAATTGCTTGGGCACTGGCAGAATTCGCTCTTCCGTGAATAAGATGATGGAATCTTGTACTTCCACCCAAGCAGGAACACTGGTTTTTGACTTAACATCTGATCTGCAAGTCAGCACCATTAATACATACGTCAGTTCTGTTACTGAAAGATCAGTGTGTGATCAAGTCCAAAGTGGAGCTTGAACACAATCTTTTAATTCAGAGGCAAGTACTGCTAATTGAACTAAACTGACATTCTACATTGAGGAGTTTGTATTTGTCTACCTGCTTAACTAGTATCCAAATTTGCATCCTCAACAATTCAATGCGTGAAGCATGTGTTTCACATTTCATAATCACTAGCCAACTCAACATAAAGGAACGCCAAATAAACGACAAATACTAGGCCATTACTGAACATCAGATTTTCCACAATGATATCTATATAATTAAAACTCTAACATCTCAGGATGCAGCTTTCAAAATGACATCATCTATATATAAAAAAAGACTTGCATTTATATAATGCCATTCACAACCTCAGGACATCCCAAAGCATATTACAGCTAATGAAGTTTTTTTGAACTGTGGTCACTCTTATAATGTAGGAAATGAGATAGCCAATTTGTGCTCAGCAAGCATCCACACAATTTGATAATGACCGGATAATCTGTTTTAGTGATGTTAGTTGAGGAATAAATGCTGCCCAGGACGCCATGCTATTTTCCCCAAATACTGCCATGGATCTTTTACTTCCACCTGAAGAAGCATATTTGGCTTAACATCTCATCTGAAAGATGGCTCAACAGTGCAGCACACCCTCAGTATTGCACTAGAGTGTCAGCCTGAATTATATCTCAAGTCTCTGAAGTGAGTCTTGAACTTACAACTTTCTGTTTCAGGTAAATGCTACCATTGAGCCAAGGCCAGCAATAATTCCTAGTTCTTATAAGACAGATACATGAAGATAGGATATTTGGTCCATCACACTCATCAATCCAGAAGGATCCTAATTAATACCACTCATTCATCACAAGCATTCAACTATTCTTTAAATCATTCCAGTACCTTTCCCAAAAGTCAATTCCATGTAATTACTCTGGATGCATTCCTTACTCTCTGGAAGCTTTCCTGAGATCAGTCCTAAATATGCTTCTACGATTATCCTATGGTTTAGGTTGTAGCTGTCAGATTTGTATGTTCTACAGTTTACTCATGTACAAACCAAAGATCTTTTAAATTGTGGAATAAAAAATTGCTCGTCTTTGCTGATAATTAAATCCTCTGTCACAAACAGCCTTGCAGCCTTTCTTGAACGGACTTCAGTGTTTAACTATCTTCCTTGCTTTTCAGTGACAGAACGCAGCCTTCAATAGGTGGTCTGACCAAGCATCAAGTTTAAGCATGACTTTCTCAGGCTGCGCTACTTCTGGCTATTGTAAAGTCTCCAAGCTAAATTGGATATTACATACCCCAAATTTAATGTTAACTCAAACTGGCGCAAAATGCATAAAACACCACACTTTTCATACATGTTCAATTCCATGTTTGCAAAAAAATTCACTCCACTAGGAACCACCAATGCTTCACCTCTTATGTTCTTTATTACATAGCAATTTATTTAGATATTGGTTAGACACATAAGACATTGAAGTACACCTTCAAGAGTTGATCGGATCTACCATATATCGCAGTTTTAGAGTCAGGGATAGAAAGCGATGATACATTCCACATATATTCAAAACATAGCAACACTTCCAAGAAAATAAACGAAGGTCACGGGGAAATTCTCTCCAGCATTCACAAAGTTGGCTCACCTACTGCAGAAGGCGGCAGAAAACACCTTGTAGGCATTGCCCTGTTGTATAAATATACTAAGAGATCAGACAACATTGCTGACTACACCGTACCATGCCGGTTCTTTACTACAACAGTTTTTTTTTTACCCTTGACCTCAACACGAATCACAGACGAACCAACGTCGAGTTTGCAGCTCTCTCTCCCCCTGAGATAACTCACCGCCCCCTTCCGACTGAAATGGAAAGGAGCCCTCAGCAACAAAACCTAAAGCTAGTTTCTGGACACTTCACAGCAAGTCGAAAGAAACACGGGAAGGGAATAAAATCCCACACGACCATATTTTACATGCAACTGCCCCGTTAAAATGAAAAAGAATGTTGAAAAAGAAAAAAAAACTCGAACTTAATGACTGAGTTAGCAGCATTTAATCCTATTTTCCAAAATGACATGTTTCCCTTCTCCTCCACCTGGCGGCGCGTGTTTCTTTAAAATTGATTAGTCTCTTTAAATCATCAAGATATATATGAATATATAGATATTTATGACAATGGTTGTAGAAACGTAAACTTACATCTGTCGACAGGACACAGAATAACACAACACGCAAGAACAAAAAAAAATCAGTTTAAGTAAAAAAAAAAGTTACTGTAGAAACAAATTGTAGCTAAAAGGCAGACGATGGGAACTGAAGTTAAAACCGGTTCCATTTTGTATGACCAGGGGGAAGAGAGTAAAAAAAAGGGAAAAAAATATTCAGGCCGAAAGGAAAGCCTGGGCATAAACTCATCCCCTGGAAACAGGCTCCCTTCCCTCGCTCCCTCCCCTCGACACTGGCGTCGAAAACAATCCCCCACTCGTTCAAGAAGCGGCAGCAAAATAAAAAACCCCCCCAAAAAAAAAAGTCGCAAGAATTATCTTGTTTAAAACACACACAAACAAACAAACAAACAAACCCAGCCACCATTTCTCACACCTTCCTTACCCCAACTTGACTGCTTTCTGCGACCAGACGGGGCCAACATCAACACATTAAAGTCCGAGTCGTCCTTTTTTTTTCTTAAATTTTTTTTTGGGAGGGGGGGTGGGGGCGGGGGGGGGTAGGGGGGGGGGGTTGTTTAAAAAAAACACAAACAAACAAAAAAAATCCACTCGTTTTTTTTTCCAAATCTTTTCCCCCTCTCTCTCTCTCTCTCTCGCTCTCTGTCGCTTGCTCCCTCTCTCTCTCTTTCCTCAAGACGAGCCGGGAATCTCCGTCCAAATTTGTAGGGCAATTTCTAGAAAATTAACATTATAATCCAACATGGCGGCGGCCGGCGGGCTGACAGCGGCTCCCGCAGCGAGTGGCAAAATAATCCCGCAGCCTCTACCCCCCCCTCCTACTCTCTCTCTCTCCTCCTCCTCTCCTCCTTCCCTCAAACAACACCAACCCACCTCCTTCCTCCCCACCCCCCCCCCCCCAAAAGAAAAATACAACCCCCAACAGGACAATACACACAGCAACCCCAACAACTAGCCTTCCGCCCACAAACACCCAGAAGAAAAGGGATTTTGCTTTTTTTTTAAAACCGAGCCAGGGCGCGGCTGCCTTTTTTTTTAATTATCAATTTAAATCCCCTCTCATCCAACCCGCGGATGTATACAAAAAAAAAGTCCCTCTCTCTCTCTCGCTCGCTCGCTCTCTCTCTCTCTCCAAACAATTCATTTCCCTTTAACATCGCACCATGATGACAAGATAGCTCATCTTCATGCTCCAGCTCCTCTCCACTTTCCATTAATACATTTTTTTTTTGGAAGAAAAAAATATAGATATGTATTTGAAAAAAAATAAACCAGGGCTTATTTTTTTTATTTTTACACACAGCATTACAACAGAATACTCCCATTGCTACATTTGGGAACTGGAGCCAACGAAGCCTGGGTTATGTTCCGTTTTTAGTGTGTTTTGTCGTGTATTATTTCTCCCTCCCTTCCCACCCAGCCACCCACAAAAAAAAAGCTGTTGGTTTGTACTATTGCAAAAGTAAATGAAACCCCTCGGCAGCTGTCCCGTGGGGGAACCAGGATTTAGAGGGAGGGCCGATCAATTATCACAGCTACGAAAGTCTACCAGAAACAAGGGGTTTTTGTCCTTACGTTATTGACAGAATTAAAATTAGAAGTTATTTCAAAGTCACGCAATTACTGTGACTAAAGCAGCTCACACGCTTAGTCATCGGCGCTACTGTTACATCTTACAGAATGGACCCTGTTGTGGGCTTTAAAGTGACATTGAGGTATTTCACATAGGATTTGGTCTAATTTTGATAATGTATTATTAAAAATAAATATTACCTCTTTATGGTTTCATTGTAAAGTTGCTGTCAGTTTTCAAATATTCATTTCATTCATATCTTCCACGATGTGCCTTGAAGTTACTGGAACTAGTTTTAGAACAAAAGGAATAGCATTTTTCTCTTCCCCTTCTGTACTGGAACCCCTAGTAAAGTTAGAGGAAATCAATCAATGGAGAGGTCGATCGAAATAAATTATTCCATACATTCAAAAAAAAGTGCAATATTTATCTGAATTAGGCAGACAGATGATGAAGAGGCTTATAATGTTGTAAAGAATAGAAGAGAGCCTGAAGATTGAGAGCATTTTAGAAACAGAAAAGGGTGACCAAAAAGATCAGAATCATAATTGATAAAAAAGGGAAAAAAAGAATGAGAACAGACTAGCCAGGCATATGAAGGATGTGAAGGCATAGGAGAGATTGCAGAAGAGGTTTATGAGAATGGTTCCAGGGAGGAGACACTTCAGTTATGAGGAAAGATTGGAGAAGTTGGGACTGTTTTCCTTGAAGAGGAGAAGGCTAAGAGGAGTCTTGATAGAAGTTTTCAAAATCATGCAGGGGTCTGGACAGAGTAGATAGGGAGAAACTGTTCCCACTTGTAAACGAATCGTGAACCAGACGGCATAGTTTTAAAGTGTTTTGCAAATGAAGCAAATGCGAGGCGAGAAAAAATTCACACAGCGAGTAGTTAGGATTTGGAATGCTCTGCCTGGAAGTGTGATGGTGGCAGGTTCAATTGAGGCATTCAAGAGGCCATTGGATGATTATGTAAATAGAAACAATGTGCAGGGTTATGGGGAAAAGGCAGGAGATTGGCAATATGTTAAAATGCTCAGAGAGCCGGTGCAGACATGATGGGCTGAATGGTCTCCTTGTACACTGTAATAATTCTGTGATTCTGTGAATATAAAAATGTAAGAGCTTTTAAAAGGATATAAAAAGTAGAAACAGTAGAAACCTTAGAAACAGGAAAAATTATCATTTTTATCATGAGGAATGAAGAAATGGCAGAGATGTTGAACAAATATTTTGTGTCTGTTGTCACAGTAGAAGACACAAATTACATACAAGAAGTAAAGAATAACCAAGGGACTAACAATAGTGAGGTACTTCAAGTAATTAATATCAGCAGAGAAAAAGTATTCAAATAGTCATTTAGTAGATATTACTGAAAAAAGAGACATGCCTAAGCTTTTCGTCTTGCACTCATCAGGACACTCACAAGAATACCAATATAAGGCGAAAACAATTTATACCATATGCGAGAAGAATGCCGATTGGCTGGAAAGTGGCGTTGCCATGGAGAGTGCACCACTGATGGTGACTGATGCATTATTTGAAATTTAAACCAGGCAGCTTGACCCTGATTGGTCAAGGCATTTCTCTGAGAAATGAATCAGCGAATGGCTGCCACTTATTTTGTTTAGCTGAAACAGGCACAATGTATGTACATGTTCTTTCTGTCTGCAAAGAACAGGGCCCTGTGTATTAATATATGTAGCTTCCAGTACACGCAAATACATCACACTGCAAGCCTGACTGACAATCTTAAATTAGTTGTCAGCATAATTCTTAGCACACTGAGGATTATTTAGCAAATGTTGTTCAATCACGGAATCACATCTAATGTTGGACACTGTGCTTTGAATTTTGTAAGCACAGGCTGGTTGGGTATGGTCTGTATCTTGCGACCAGAAACTGAGACATGCTGTTTGATAACGATCCAAATGGTCTTTGGGATGTATGACCTACATACCTAGCATCACACTGGCACTGAAATTCATTTACCACATTATTCATTTGTGTGATAGGCGGAGTGTCTTTTTGGCTTGATGGCACCTGTTAGTGGCAGATAGCACTGGTGTTGCCACTGCATAGTAACAGCGTGAAACAGCTAGGTTCACCTGATGCTCAAATTTTTTAGATACCTTTCCCTTCCAGGGTAATCTGAGGTAGACTGGGCATTTTTCAGGGCCATAAGTGATGGCCTTAACCCATGTTCATGAGTTTGCATGATATACAGCGTGAAATGATCTGATCAGGGTAGCCATAATCCTGCAGGATGACTTTGATGCGCTCTATTTCAGCATCAAGCTTGCATGGTGAGCAAATGGCTTGGGCCCTATTTACAAGGTTGCTTTTAAGACTAATCTTGTAGCGTGTGGAAAGTGTATACTGACCAGTGAAGACCTTGCTGTAGACCATGGTAGGGCACATCAAAGAACTCCTGCAGGATAGCAGCTACACTGATCAGATCATTTCACACTGTATATCATACAAACACATGAACAGGCCTAAGGCCGTCACTTACAGCCCTTAAAAGTGCCCTGCCTATCTCAGATTACCCTGGAAGGTCAAGGTATCTAAAAAAATTGAGCAACAGGTGAAGCTAGCTGTTTCACACTGCTACTATGCAGCAGCAACACAAGTGGTGTTCACCACTAACAGGATGCTGTCGTCAAGCCAAAAAGACATTCTGCCTATCACACAAATGTGTAATGTTGTATATGACTTTCAGTGCCAGTGTGATGCTAGGTGTGTAGGCTATATGTCTCAATGACTGGTGGATCGTATCAAACAGCATGTTTCAGCTGCTGTTCACAACGGGTAAGGTACAGACCGTACCCAACCAGCCTGTGTTTGCAAAACTCAAAACACAATGTCCAATATTAGATGTGGTTCCGCGATTGGCCAACATTTGCTAAATAATCCTCAATGTGCTAAGAATTATGCTGATAACCAATTTAAGATTGTCATTTGGGCTCGCAGTATGACACATTTGTGTGTACAGGAAGCTACATATATTAATACACAGGGCCCTGTTCTTTGCAGACAGCAAGAACACGTACATACATTGCACCTGTTTCAGCTAAACACAATAAGTGACAGCCATTCTCTGACTCATTCCTCAAAGCAATGCCTGAACTAATGAGGGTCAAGCTGCTGGTTTAAGTTTCAAACAATGCATGGCGGTTAACTGTCAGTCACCATCAATGGTGCATTCTCCATGGCAACGCCACTTGCTAACCAATCACCACTCTCTTCACATACAGTATAAATTGTTGTTTTCCCCTTATATTGGTATTCTTGTGAGTATCCTGATGAGCGCAAGATGAAAAGCTTAGACATGTCTGTTTTTTCAGCAATACTCAAGAAAAAGCATTAGAGAAACAGAAGGGACCAAAAGACGACAAATCCCCAGGATCCGAAGGCCTACACCTTGGGTTCTGAAAGAGACAGCTGCACACAAAATTGAGTACACCGGTATGACTTTCAAAATTCTCTAGATTCTAGAATGGTCCCAGCAGATTTAAAGTTAGAAAATGTAACACCGTTATTCAAGAAAGGAGGGAAAGAGAAAATGGGAACCTACAGGCCAGTTAGGCTGACATCAATTGTTGAGAAAATGCTGGAATCTATTATAAAGAAAATCTTAACAATACTGTTATGATCCCAGCTGAGATCCCACCTGGACAAGCTTGATCCCAGCTTGATAGATCCTGACTTTTATTTGTTTGTTTAGATACGTGGAGAGTAGCTACTGAACTGAGTCACAGGGGTCAGATGATGGACTTTTAACTAAAGAATAAAACATTTATTCAACAAGAGAAGATTAACTATATTACAATACTCCTTCACCCACACCTATATCTTTACAGATATGTATAGATTTGTAGGGATAACACAAGTTCCAAAAGCTATCATATACTTTAAGGTTCACAGTGAATACACAGCCCATGTAAACCAATAGGCACCCTGTGGTCAGACACATCATTGCCCATAGCAAGGAGTTACAAACCTTCAGTTGTCTCACTGGACCTTCTTGCCTCTTGCAAGCTGTTCTCACTTTAAATCTGTTCTCTGCAGCTTTTGCCTCTTTTAAATCTGATGCTTGGACCCTTTCTCTATGCCCCTCACTCTTAACTTCATTAACAGTACCTTTTTCAGGTTCCTATCCTTCCTTTGGCTAGAAGGTCTTTGGATTTTCCCCTCTTTCACTCCCCTGGGTTTTTCTTTAGCTTGGGACTGGCTATTGCACCCTTTGCTCCAGCCTCTCCTGGCAGCAACTTTCAAAAACCAACTGAATTCCACAGCTTCCAAATCAAAACTGAAACTTAAAACTGCTGTTTCTTTGGTTTTTCTGTGTGTGTGTCTGCAGAAGGGACCTGTCTCTCTGGCCCCCCTGTTGTAAGGCAACAGTCCAATTCTTCCACCCTGGTTTGTTTACCTTAGCTTACAGTCGTAAAAACCCTCATTAGAAATGCAGGCACCTAAAACTCAATTTGACCTTTTCTTATTGCACAGATAAAGAAATACAAATCAAACTTAAACATTAAAGCTAAAACTCATTCCTAACACTCAAGAAATAAAATATATCTTAAACTGTCTCTATTTCCTAATGATACACTTAGAGAATCATAGTATGATCATACATAGTCAACATGGTCATACAAAAGGAAAATCATGTTATAAAGTCATAGAGTTATTACTGCACGGACAGAGCTTTCTGTAGAGCAATCTAATCAGTCCCATTACACTGCTCTATACCCATAGACCTGTAAGTTAATTTCCCTTAAGTGCCCATCCAATTTCCTTTTGCAACTATTCACCTTCTCCACTTCCGCCACCCTCATAGGCTGTGAGTTCCAGGCCATTTGCTGCATAAAAAAGTTTATCCTCACATCCCCTTGCATCTCTTGCCCAAACCTTAAATCTGTGTTCCCTAGTCCTTGTACCATCAACTAATGGGAACAGCTTTTCTTTGTCTACCTTATCTAAATCTGTCATGATTTTGTACAATGCTATCAAATCTCCCCTCAATCTCCTTTGCCCCAAGAAGAACAACCCCAGCTTCTCCAACCTAACCTTGTACCTAAAATTCCTCATCCCTGGAACCAACCTGGTAAACCTCCTCTGCACCCTCTCAAGGACCATCACATCCTTCCTATAATGTGGTGAACTGGATGCAATACCCTGGTTGTGACCTACCCAGGGCTTTATTAAAGTTAAGCATAACTTCCCAGTTTTTGTACTCAATACTTCTTTTTATGAAGCCCAAGATGCCATGTGCTTTGCTAAATACTCTTTATGCACATGAACCCCCAGGTCCTTCTGTCCCTGTACACTCTTTAGAGCTGTGCCATTTAGTCTATATTGCCTCTCCCAATTCCTTTTGCCAAAATGCATCACCTCATATTTCTCTGTATTAAATTTCATTTGCCACTTGTCTGTCCATTCTGCTAGCCTAATTGTGTCCTGTTGCAGTCAATTGATATTATCCTCACTGTTTGCCACATCCCCAAGATTGGTATCATCAGCAAATTTTGTTTGTTTTGACGAGATTTTTGAGGATGTAACTTGTATGGTAGATAAAGCAAAAAGAGTGATGTAGTATACGTGGATTTCCAAAACCCATTCAATAAGGTGCCACATAAAAGGCTATTAAGCAAGATAAGGAATCATGGAGTTGGGGGTAATACATTGGCATGGGTGGAGGACTGGGTTTACCTGGTGGCCTTGCCACATGGCAATATTGGCCACTTAAGGGCCTCAATCGGCTCAAGGGCTGGCGGGACACCCTGGGCATCTCCAATTTTACTCCCCTACTCAACTGCCAACCCGTTCCCAGGGTGGGGGCATAAAATTTCAGCCTTAGCTTCTAACAGGATTTGGAATAGATCTGGAAGCATGGCATTCCTGTTTGACTGAGAAACGTTGCACAATGTGGAGACTAAAATGAAGAGATTGACTTTATCTCCCACTTATTGGTACCTCCCTGTAAAAAAATGTTAGTACAAGTAAAATTCATTAAATGGACATTCATCTCATGGATGTTTATGAAGCCTTCCTGAGTATCGATTAGCTGCCATGTTTGCTTAAGTAAAATCAACAGTGACAACACTTAGTCATTTGGTGGTACAGAACTTGAGTATTGCTGGAAAAAGAGACCTTTTAGTCAAAGCTTTTCATCTTGCACTCATCAGGACAATTTGCAAGAATACCAAATGTAAAGGGAACAACAATTTATACTATATGAGAAGAGGGTGCTGATTGGTTGGCAAGTAGAAGATTGTTACATTTGGTATTCTTGCAAAATGTCCTGATGACTGCAAGAAGAAAAGCTTTGACAAAAAATTTCTTTTTTGAACAATAGTAAAGTGACAACACTTCAAAGAAATAAATGGAAGCTCTTTTTTCATTAAAGCTCAATGTACTTTAAACCATCTTTTCGATGAGATATTAAATTGATGCCTCACCTGCCTGCTCAGATGGATATAAAAGATCCCAGGAACAAGAAGTTCTCCTACATCTTGCCTAACATTCCTTTCTCAACCAACCTCAGATCAATCGGTCATTCATCCCATTTTTTGCTCTAACAGTCCCTCAAAGCAAGCAGGACACTTGTCATGGAGTACCGTGACAAAAGCTTGCACGCGGAGTCTTTTAACATGGGGAAGCTGTTGTGCTGTAGCTACCACACAGTTCCAGCTGACTAGAAAACTCTCCTGCTCTTATTGCCTGCCATAGGTAATGGAAGGAGTCATAGGTTGATAATCAACCTGTTTGGCCACGTTCTGAATGTAACTTCTGTGGCCATCAAATTCTGGGGTAGGACTCAAACCCAGAGCTTCTGACTCAGAGTTAGGGGCACATCCACTGTGCCACAAGCCCTCCTTCATCCCATTTACTGTCCATATAACATTGTTGTGCATAAATTTGATTTTTGCCTATAAAACAGTACTTGCATTTCAAAAGTAACTCATTGTAATGGACTAAGATGTAAATTATAAGGTGTTGTATAAATGAAGTTGATTTTTTCATGTTTTCTTGTGTGCTTTCATTCCTACTGAGGAGCATTTCTTCCATCAGAGTAACATTTCCATTTGTCACAACTGCCAAGTAGCCTTTGCAAATGAGAATGCCAATATCTTCTCATTTATGCTTAATTATTGGTAGTTTTGTTTGTGAACTCACATTCACTGGGAATTCAGTTAAAATTGTCTAAATTCATTTCACTTGGGATCTTAACAGACACAATTAAAGGTAACTTCAATCACAAGATAATCACAAATGAGGAAGAGCATCTGACCCCTCTTAATTTGTCCATCCAGGATAAGCTTGCATTCACCATATTGCAGAATCCCATTGTTTCTTAAATAATTCTAGGGATTTTTCCTCCACTCCACTACCTGGAAGTCTATTACACATTTTGAGTTCCCCGTAGGCTGGATTTTACGTGTGAAAATTGGGACTGCTGCATATGCATAAAATCTGCCGTGATGACATTGGATTGCTCACCCTACATCAACAGGCTTGTTTCCCATGACGTTGAAGTCGGGCAGATGCTGAAATCAGCAACCTGCCCGCCATTTTTTAAAAATCTCAATAAAGGGCAACAAGCCAGCTGATCTGAATAATAAAAACAGAATTACCTGGAAAAACTCAGCAGGTCTGCTTTTAGCTTTTTGTTTTTAGATCTGAATAATACGTTGTCCATGCCATAATGCACTGGAAACATTGCCAGTGGGAGTTATGTTTTCTTTCAGTTTTATATTCCATTAGGTCATTTCCTGAGGGGAGAGGAACATCCAGGGAGTGTTGCAGGCAAAATTGTGCATTGCAGCATTTGTGGTGAACATCGTTGTACGCAATGGGAATAGTCCATTCTGTGGGAGGCTCTTCCTCCAGTGAGGAGGAGAAGGAGAAAGCAGTGGGCAGCTTGGCAAGAACAGGTGCATCCTTTAGTCCAGCAAACTTGCTTACCTAAGGCTGAGCACGCGGAGGGGAGGCAACAGCAGCTACCAAGCAGTCAGAGGAGAAGACGCTATCTGGCCAATAGATTCTACCAGCAAAGGCTCACATACTTGCAAATGATAAGACTCCAGCTGTCCAGAGAGATACTTATAGCAATCTGTGACATGCTGGGCTGCCAACGCTGCATCTAATTGTGAAGGTGGGCACCCGATGCCTGAGCCCTTGTAGCCCTGAATTTTTCTACCATAGGGTCCTTCCAAGCATCATTTGGAGATCTGTGTGGGATCCCCCAGTCGGCTGTGCCTCAGTGCATCAAGGTGGTGCTGTTCAGGCGTGCCCATGAATTTATTTCATTTATTGATGACAACACCAGTCAGGCTGAAAGAACCAGAGGCTTTGGCAATATTGCCAGTTTTCCAAAGGTGCAGGGCACAGCAGACTGCACACATTAAATTAAAGTGCCTTCAGAACATTAAAGTGTTTTCTGGACATTCAGGGGCATTCGTAACAGGAAGGGATATCATTCCCTTACCATGTAGCTGGTATGCGACCAAAGGCAACGTATCATGTAGGGCTTCACACACTATTGGACAGCAGCCATGATGCCCATATACTGAGGCACTCCCAGGTGTCAGGGATGTTCAGTGGACCACACCTTTGGATAGTAGGTTTCTGGGAAACAGAGGATAACCTCTAAGGAGATGGCTGATGACACTGCTACAGAACCCATAGACAGAGCCTGAGAAGAGGTGCAATGAAAGCCACTCATCCATCAGGGCCCTCACTGAGCAGACCGCTGGTCTCCTCAAAATGCCATTCCGATATCTTGACAGATCATGTCTGCAATATTCACCTGCAAGAATGTTACTTAGTGTCATGGTATGCTGTGTGTTGCACAACCTGGCCTTGCAGAGAGGGGAAGCTCCGGCAGAAGATGATTTAATGAAGACAGCCCTGTCCTCTAATGATATCTCTGATAAAGAGAAAGGTGAGCCTTGACAACCAGGTGTGCACGCCGGCCCATGGGAGAGTCAGGATGCCAGGGAAATTCACTTATAATAAGAAGATTCCATTAGCAATGTGTCTTCAACACAACCACCTTATTGGCTCTTGCCACCTTCATGTGTTATCACCCTCTCATGAACACCAGGCATCTGCTAAGGGCTATCTAGAGTCAACAAATAATGTCATGCAGAGGGACCCACATGAGCAAAAACTCCCTTAAAACCACATTTAGTCCATCCAAATCAAAACCATCACATCACACACAGACAATGCAGCCGGAACTTGATGTTCAAAGACCACTCATTTAATAACATAATTGATTAGCAGCAATCAGAAATCAGATATTAAAATCACTAATGTAAACCCATGTGTATCTAATGTGATTTCTTGACATCTTTCCAGGTGCTACGCATGGTGCACCCCGCCTCCCCCCCGCCCCACGCTGCCAGCTATGCTGGAAACAGGCTACCCTTATGCCCCTTTGCTTGAGACCACGAGGTCCCTGCATGGTGGACGTCTCCTGCACAGTGGCAGGAGGATCATCTGTTGCCTTAGCACTCAGAGGCATTTGTTACAATGGCAGAGGGGCGGAGGAAAATCTGTTCCCATCAAATGCACCCTGAAAGGCGGCCCCGATGGCAGCAGCAGCTGCTCACCTGCTGCCATCTTGGCTCTCCGTCCATTTGGCCCTCCCTGCTTTTCTGAGAGGAACCAGAACCTGGATGTCACCCAGGCTCCTCGCCCCCACTCTTGACCTGCCGCTGGACACTGGAGCTCAGACACTTTTATGACCGATGCAGTTGGTAAAGCGGAATTATTTAAGATTCCCAGAGGGAAACTTTAAACAACTGTCATAACCTATAATTTAAAGCGTTATGTTTGAGACTCTAAATTCAGGAATCAGACCACCAGTTCTTGAGGCTTTACATTAAACTAAATGAAATGTTTTATCAATTTATACAGGTTAAAATATATATACACATGGCTCCAAATTACTATTATCATAACTTTTAACAAATTCCCAAAATAATCTCCATTAATTCAACAGCAGCCCGTAGACTTAACCAAATACCAGGCAAAGCATTTTCACCTTACGAATTCAAAATTCAAAATGAAGTTCTTTTCACTTTGGTTCCTGTGGAGACTGTTGGAGGCAAGCAATTGCCTTTTGATCTTACATTGCCTCTGCTTAGCACATCCAAAAACTGCTAAAATTATGCCTACCACTGACCATTGAATGTTAATTCTCATTGTATCAACAACCCCTGAACTAAACCTCTCTAACAATAAAACCCTTTTCATAGTACCATTTTTATTAGTAATATAAACATATGGTTTGGTATCTGCTGGATCGGTATCATTTTTCACCCCACTTCTTGAATGCTCTATTCAAAAAAATGCAAATGCACGCTTTTTCTCTTACATATCGAAATTAGTACACATCAAAGCACCCAGACTATCTGCTTTAATCCAAGTAAGACACACCCACAGACTAAATCTCTATTTTAAAAGAAAAATGTTTTCCAAAATATTATATACATTAATAGCTTCATGACAGACACAAGGTGATGGAGTGCAGGTCAACACCCATACACAGTATCCCATCAGTGAGCTGCTGGGTTTGGCCCTCCACGGCTGTCGCCAGTCTTTCAATAGAGGAAACCATGCATTCTGTAGAATGTGCCATCACACCACTCATGGCCTGGATGAATTCCTCCATGTCCATGCCAGTGCATGCAACCCCTCTGGAATCTCTGCCGCATTGCCACATACCTTGTGTTATACATCCAGCATCTGCTGTTTGATGGACAACTCCAGAGGCTCATCATCAGACTCAGGCCCAGCATTTAGGTCGCCTCCAACAATCCTCTGAGTTCCAAAGGCCTGCTCCATTTCAGCCTCTGACAGCTGGTCTTGTGACTGTGATGTGTTCTCACCACTGTGAATCCCTTAGGGCTGACTCATACATACCCACTGAGGTGCGTGTATCTGTGCAAGTGCTGGATGCAGAGCAAAAATGTGATGCTGCACCCTCTGCGGCTCTGTCCTCCTCCTCAGAGGTTAGTGAGGATCCCTCAAGGTTTGTAACTGTGGCTGCTGATGTTTGTCCTGCGGGGAAAATGAAAACAAGGAGATTGAGGGGCATCATCATCATTTGAGGTGATCTCAGAGAGACTTGCTATCTCAGAACAAACACTGGCACCATTAGGAGATGGTAGGCAGTGTTTAGACCCTAGACCCTTCCACATTCAGACAGACCATCTTCCTGAATTGTGTAGGTCTCCACAGTCAAAAGCCATCACTTCCATCTTCCCAACAGCCTTCCCAATTACTAAGACAGTTGCCCTCACCTTCCCCAGCCCCCCAATTAAGCACAGGTTACAGGAGAGAGCAATGCATCACTGGAATCTCACCATGTCAGGGCCTTTCTCCAACTTTGCCTCAGCCAATGGATTGGTTCCAGCAATGGGCCTCCAGTTTCTGGATCTCCTATTCTAGCAGGGTGAGGTGGTCAGCCCTACCAGGTTGGGCTGACCACCTCGGGATGCAGGTGGTCCTTTCCCTGTCATTGTGCACCCTCTTCTCCTGGAAATGAAAAAGGACATTGCCATGACTATGCTGTGCTGCAATAATGCCTTCAAATGTATGGCCAACATGTACTTTGTTGGGGACCAAATCACATAATGCTCCTTGTCAGCTATAAGGTGTTGCACTTCAGAATCCACCCTCGCACCCCAAACCCCCAGTTGCCATGCAGGGTAGCATGCCGCCTTGTACACTTGGGCAATACAATGGGCAACCTCACATTTGAGCCACCCCACACCCTTCCATCTAGATCCATCTCTGAAATGGTTAGACACTCACCCTGGCAGATCTCAAGAGTCCATTGAGTCTTTTCTGGCACTGCAGCCAGGTTCTCTGGATGACCCCATGGCTGCTGACCTCCACTGCGACCTCCATCGAGGCTGGTTTTGTCTGGCTGGGAGATCTTCTCTACTCATCTTCCAGCATGAGGACCTCCCACCTGCCACATACAGCCTGGAGGAAGACTCGCAGGGAATCATCATCAAACTGTGGAGCCGTCCTGAGCAGCTGGTGGGTTCATTCTCTCCTCTTTCTGTGGAGAGACAAAGAGAGTTATAGGGCTGAATTCAAGTCTTGCTTGAACAAACACCTGCTATTCATAAGGGGAGTGGGTCAGGTGTATACAACTGTCCTTTCCTCCCTGGCAAGGCACCTAAATGATTCACTGCTAGCATAAAAAGTCATATACATAAGTCTTCTTGGGAAAAAGCTTCAGTCTCTGTAGTATGATTTCTGGTGCAGCTGCCACAGTCCCGTGTCAGGGGTGCCTTTAAATGGGTGGCCATGATCAACTTCCGGTTCACGGCTTGACCATTCTTTCCCCAGACGTCCATGCCCAATTGGGCAGGCTGACAACCCTTCCTCTGTGCTGTTGGCTGGCTCCCTAGATGGCCATTAATTGGATGAAAAACGCATTATTCAGCGTCTTTCAAAGGTGGGAATGGGAGTCAGTGATCGACCCACTTCTGGGTCAGAATCACATGCAACTCTGAACAACGTAAAATTCACCCCCATGCTTGAATAAATATTTCCTAATATCAGTCCACAGATTGTCTTTTACTAGGTTAAACCTGCATCCCTTAGTCCTAATCCTGCAGGTTGATCTAAAGTATTAGGCTGGAGCTTGCAGGAGCAGGACTTCTCATGGTGCATGCTGTTAGTTAGACTTCTTTCTGCACCTTTCAGCCTCTACATTTTTTGTGCTTTAACTTGCTGCAAATAATTCCAGCTTCTAGCACATGGCAACAGGGCATCTGGAACCTCAGTGAGGAGTGGAGACAACTGTACAATCTCCTTAATAAAAACAGAAAGTGCAGGAAGCACTCAGCAGGTCTGGCGGCATCTGTTCCACCATTCAATTTGATCACAATTGATCTGTATGTCAACTCTATTTATTCACTTTTGTTCCATATCACAGACACCCTAACCTTAGAAAAATTTATCAATCTCAGTCTTGAAAATTTTAATTGACCAAGCATCTAAAACTTTTTGGGGAAGCAAGGGTACCAGATTTCCACTAAACCAGTGTGAAACAGCACTTCCTTACTTCACTCCTAAATGGCCTAGCATTAATTTTAAGCTTATGCCCCCTTGGATCTGCTATGTCCTGCCAAATTTTCATTGGAAAGTGAGTAGTAGTTGTAAAGCTTTGAAGAAGTGACAAATTCTTTGAAGAAGTAACAGAAAGGGTGGAGAAGTGTAGTGTAATAAATGTAAAATATTTGGATTTCCAAAAATCCTTTGTTAAGATATAGCATGGTAGATTCATAATGAAGATAATATCACACGCAGTCAGGGGGCAAGCAGCAGAATGGATAGCAAGCTGGCTATAAACTAGGAAAGAGACAGTAGGAGTTAAAAGGTAATTACTCCAATTAGCAAATGGTGGGTGATGGGTGATTGGAACTTGGTTCAAGTTAGGACATGGGCAATAGAGTTCTGGATGACCTCAAGTTTACAGAAGATGGAGTGTAGGAGGCTGGCCAATGAGACATTGGAATAGCCAAGCCTAATGGTTACAAAGGCATGGGTGAACATTTCAGAATGGATGATGTTACAGAGGTAGAAATAGGTGGTGTGGACACACGGTCAGATACTCATCTTGGTATAATGCCAAGGTTGCAAACAGTCTGGTTTAGTCTCAGAGACTTGCCAGAGTGAGGGATGGTGTCAGTGGCTAAGGGATGGAGTTTGAAGTGGGATGTGAAGACAATGGCTTGGGTCTTCCCAATATTTAGTTGGACGAAATTTCTACTCATTCAGTACTGGATGTAGGTCAAGTAGTGTGATAATTTAGAGACAGTTGAGGAGCTGAAAGAGGTGGTGATGACATAGAACTGAGTATCACCAGCGCACATGTGGAAACTGATGATGTATTTTCAAATGATGTTGCCAAGGGGCAGCATGGAGAAGAGAAATAGGATGAGGCCAAGGATAGATTTTTGGGGACACCAGAGGTAATGCTATGGGTGCAGGAAGAGAAGAGTGGCAATGACAGCAGATTTGAAGATGTGAAGGGCAGTACCTGAGGAAAGAAAACCATTAACAACATTAGCTAACAAGACAGATAGGAAGGCAGTTGGTCCATATTGGCACCCTGTTAAATAAAGACTCAATTTTAAAATTTACAACCTTGTTTTCAAATCCTTCCATGGCCTCACTGCTCCCTATCTCTGTAACCCTTTAAGCTTTCACCCTTTCAGCCCTTTAACCTTCTGACATATCTGCACTCCTCCACTTCTGGCCTCTTGTGCATCACCGATCTTACTTGTTCTATTATTGGCAGCTGTGCATTCAGTTGCCAATGCCCCAAGATCTGGAATTCCTTTCGTAAACTTCTCTTTATTCCTTTAAGACCCTCCTTAAAACATACCACTTTGACTAAGCTTTGGGTCATCTACATTAATATCTCCTTTTGTGGTTCCATGTCAAATTGATAATGCTCCTGTGAAGCACCTTGGGATGTAAGGAAGAAAGAAATAGAAGGATATGTTGATGGCGTTATATGAAGAACAGTGGGAGGAGGCTCACATGAAGCATAAACACCAGCATGAACCTGTTGGGCCAAATGGCCCGTTTCTGTGCTATAAATACATTGTAATACTTAGTAAACGGAAAGAAAAGCTGATAACAAAATATTTGAAGATTCATTGTACAAATGTTCTTATATAAATTTATCAATTGCGGTAAATTGCCACTATTGAAGATGCCACCAGAATTGGATGTCCAAACAATGGAATCACTGCTTGAGAGTGTGTAAAGGTGTTCCACTGATACCCTGGTGGAACTGTGGGCTATTATACTGTTGTACATGCCCAGTAAAGGCATGTCATATTCAAAACTTTACACATAGACTGTATGGAAGATTCTGGAGCTATCTTTTACTTGTTTAAAATGGATATTGATGAACTGTTAAGATGGCTGCCAAGCGGTCAGGTGCTCTTTGTTTATTCAACACAGACTATCAAGTTTCTGGAAAGTTCCAAATTGAATAACCATGGTTGTGGGCCAACCATTGGAAGGGACATACCAAGACAAATGTTATCTGTAGAATTTACACCTGCCATTGTTCAAAGCTTACACAAAACACAGAGTCAATGGACTCATAGACTCTATCTCCAGGTTTGCAGTTCAACAAAGGAAAGCTGACATGACCAGCTATCCACCAGTTAAGTGTGAAAGACCATCATCTATCTCCTTTTGTATATCAATGGCCTTTTAGTTTTAAGCCATTCTGGGTGGACAATGGACTTTGACCATATGACTGAAGCTGGCTTCTGATACTGGAATCCATTATTATCCAAAGACCCAGGAGGGAGCTGGGCAGACTGCAGAAGAACATTGGCAAGACAGCAGCTGCAGGAAAAGGCTGTACCATCTTTGCCTTTTAAGAACCACCAGTCATTAGCCAGTCTGAGGACCATACTCTGAAACTAGTTGAAAGTCATCAAGTAGCCAAAGTACTTAACCTGTTCCAGTTTCAAAATTCACCTGAAAGCCAACCTCCTAGGTATTTGACTACAAGGTCCTCATAACCTGCTGTGAATCGTTAGCTTTGCAAGACACTCACTTCAACTTTAAATCATTGAAACCATTCAATAAATCATAGGCCTGCCATGTGGGAGACCATAAATTGTAAATCAGAGATTGAATTAACTGTAATATTTTAAAATGCACTTTATTTACCTTTATCCAACCTTTGAGAGTGTGTAGCATGCATGTGACAGAGTGTGTGATGTTATGTTAATTCAGGGCAAGTATGTGAAAATAAATAACTTGCTTCATTTTAAACTCAAGAACGCTTGCTGCTGAGTTGTTTAATTGGAATGCACACTCCAAGGGTAAGAAAACACACACCTCTATCCATACAAAACATACTGATTACGAGCAGTAAGAAAGCAAATACATTCTGTCCCTGACAGTATCTATCCTCAAGTGTTGTGTGGATCATTCAGCAATTTCATATCCTTGGACCCCCAAAAGCAAACCTTGATGGCACTGCTGACTGTTGTAGGATGGAGAAATCAAGGGAGCTGCCAAAGTAAAGAACATTAGTGTGCACAATTCTGCTCTTATGGTCACAGGCCACCTGCAAGTTGTGGAGCGGTAGCTCCTTCAACTCACAAATGCAGTTACATTGGGATTTGTGACATGTAGGGCCACATAACTGCAGTCAGGTCTGCCTTTCACATTTTGGAATCTTATTACATGGTGGAAGTGGAGGGTCTCTCTGTTGCTGGTTGTTTTCCAGAGGAAAATTAACAAAATCACTGGCCATGACAAACAATGCCCCAGTGACCTGCCTGATAAAAATGCATTCTGACAGTTGGGAGACATGACAGAAATTTCCTCCATTTGTTTAGAAGGAGTCTGCTGCACAAATGTTGAATGCAGCTGTAACCTTGACATGATTCAGAGCTGTCTCTGTACTGGAACTGCTTTCCAGCTCTGGCTGTAAAATAATACATTGTTCTGTTATGGCATTCTTTGTTAGGTGTCCTAGGAAAGGTTAGGATGCTAGAGGTTAGCACTGCACACAGAAGTGTTGGAAAAAGGATATTGTAGTTTTAGGGTGTTCAGGACTGTAAGGGTTAATATGGGACTGAGGAAACAGTACCACCCACATTATGATGTAGAGAATCATACAGGAGTAGTGGATTGTAGTGGTGAATCTGGTAGAAGTCGGTATGAAGATAGCACCTAGTTGGGACTGTATCCTGTATATAGTTAGGTGTTATTAATAAACAATTATTGTTCAACCATACAAGCTTCCAGGCCTGTTCCTGAGACAACACATAACCTTACAACATGATGGCAGTAGGTGAAGTACCCCAAAATCCCTGAGAATGAAGAAGTAAAAAAACTGCAGTCTGACTTGAGAGATGTGTGTCTAACTTGAAGACCTCGAATATACAGCTAGAGATCAACTAGGAAACTCCATTACAGGTGTGGAGGCTGAACAGCAGAAGAAAGATCCATTGTGCAGTGTAAGAGGACTCCACCAGAGCACATGTATGTCCATTGCCAGACCGATCAAAAGCAGAGTGAAAGGACCTAGCCAGATTGCAAAAGGGTGAGCAAATTTCAAGTAAAAAGGCTGGAATAAGCTTTTAAATTAGGTGCAATAATCAGGCAGCACTGGCAGATCGATTGTTTTAATGAGTGGAGCTTGAAGAGCTCTGCAGCCTGAATCCAAAGTCAAAGCCATAACACTACGCGTGAACAGGAAAAAAAATTTTAAAGGAAAGTCAGGGCAAAAAGTCCCCTTCAATTTGGTTCTCCAAGCTTAGGAAAGCAACTAGTTGGCTAAAATAATTTGTTCAAAAGATTTTCTGCAAATTCGCTGAAGTTTAAAATGGCTCTGTAACTGTGACGGGAGCCCACCAAATCCTGACAAGCATGGGAAGAAAAAAAAAATGATTAGTGCAGCACCATGAAAAAATTAAAGCTATATTCCCTTGTGCTGAAAAAATGAATAGTAACTCAACACTGCAATACCAAATTAAGACAATTGGAAGGGCTAGACCAGGTGCACAATAGGCATGATGGGGAAGAAGATTTTTAAGATATATGATACCATCAGGCTTGAATAAGAAATAGGCTGATCAAATAAATACACTATTATATTCAGTAGATCCAATAGCTGATGACATAATTGCCAGACAAGAAACAAATGTATCTTCCGATAACTTTGAAGAGGTCATGAATTCCTTTGACACTTACTTTAACCTAAGAAGCAATAAAATTTTAGAGTGAACAAAATTTAACAAGAAAGTCCAAAAGCCCAGGAGCCCATAGACTCTTTCATAGATGAGTTACACAGATTGGCTGAAGACTGAGACTATGGTGACCTAAAGTTGGAAAAGACTTTATAAAAGACCGAATAGAAATAGGGATGGCTGATGATACTCTTTCAGATGTACTCCAACCTATAGAAGATCTGACATAGGAAAAAGTCACCCAAATCGCCAGATAATCAGAAGTCCACCAACAAAACCGATCCATTTTGTGCAGCGAAGTTAAATCGTCATATGGAGCAAACACGACAGTCCAGCTCATAAAGCAGCAAAAGGGCAAGGAGACTCCAGGGCAAGGAAAACAATACCCAAGCAAAACACAAAACAGTGGCAGACCACATCAGCGCTGTGGTGCCAAAAGACCTCAGAGGCGCAAGCAGTGTCCAGCAGTCACTGTGCAGTGCTTTCACTGCAACCACCTGGAACATTTTGGAAAGATGTGCAAGTCCAAAACCTCGAGACATGTGGAGGATTCCAAATGAGTCCATGAGATAGATGAGCCACACCAAGAAGAAGTCCAACAATATTTCTTGGGAGAAATTAGGATCCCAGAATCTGTAAATGGTCACCTCATGAATTTCAAGTTAGACACAGGAGCCAGTGTGACAGTCCTGTTGGATCAGGAACCGTGGTAAAGGACCTTTGGCTATGGACGACAGACACACCACTGTATGGTCTCAGAGGAATCCAATTACCAGTCATAGGCATGATTCAAGATTCCAGTATGACAACAAGCAAATAATCGAAACTCTGTACGCCATCCACAATCAACCCTTTTCTCTCCTGAGCAGAGATACCTGCATTGCCCTCAACCTCTTCAAAATGGCAGAAGATGTCAAAACAACTACTCTAGTCAACTACACTAAATTGGAGGCTCCAGTATTGATGATCCCAGTTGGGACTTCAGTTCGGAAATGTCCTCATTCTTTGCAGAGGCAGCTATTCCAGCTCCTTCGCAGACAACAGAAAATATTCCTCTTCGGTCAGACCAGCCAAACCTTCAGAGGATCACCTACATACTTAAAACAAGAGATATAGAGTAGGAGGAGCAGCAGCAGGAGATTGAGCCTGAACTTCAGTGTTAAATGGTTGCTGTCACAGAACCAGGAAAAACTACAGCAACAAAGCTGGAGCTTCAAGCTCACACCGACAACATGAAGTCGACCCAGGAGCAGGAGAGAAGTGACTATGAACTCACCAAGACAAAGCTCAGGGAGCACAAGTGCACATGAAGAAACAGAGTGCAGCATTAGAAGTTAAACTGCAGATTGAGCTCAAGGATGAGGCGCATAAAAATATAAGGAAGGTATACTTGAAACTTCCAGGAAGAACATGGCAGACCAGTGAAAAAGAAAACCCAAGTCCACTGTATGAATGAATCTGGAAGAGTTGTAAAGCTTCCGGACAGTCTGAACTTGTAAAGTCAGAGACTTGGGGGGGGAGAAGGCGTAGCATTTAAATATTATTGTAAATACATTTGGGTAAAGACTTGGGGGAGGTGTAGCATTAGGGTATTTGAGGTTGTAAGGGTTAATGTGGGACTGGGGACCACCCGCATTATGATATAGAGAGTCACATGGGAGTAGTAGAGTGTACGAGTGAGTCTGGTGGAAGTCAGCATGGAGATAGCACTTAGTCAGGATTGCATCCTGTATATATGTATATAGTCATGTGTTATTAACAAACAGTTATTGTTCAATCATACAAGCCTCTAGACCTCTTCATGAGACAACATACAACCTTACAACAGATATAATGGATTGTGTAAAGTGCAAACACACCCTTGTGCCATATGTCCTCTAATCCTCCTCCCCTTCTCATCCCAAGCTTGTGGAATACCACAGATGCACACAAATAAGCCAGCTTCTGCTTTACAGTCATAGGTGAGTGATAGAGTACATCTTTAACTACTGGTAAAAAAAGTTTCAAAGAATTCCTCTAAATTCCCTTGTCCAAGTCGAAAAAAGTGCAGAAAATGTGGCTGTAAAAATCTATAATGCACTCCACCACTGAAGCCACAGCAAGGAAGGTCTTCTGCCTGCTGATCCAAGGTGGTCATGACATTGTTAGACTTCTAGGGATCAGGATATTTGAATCAAATAGGTTTGTGGTCATGCAAGAACTGGTGCTGCTGGGGTTCCTGCTAATTAGGGAGGAAGGAAATCACAGTAGTAACCAACTGCTAACAGGTGTGTTGAGGTCTAGCTGATAAACTTCTGTACTGACAAGAATTGGCCCTTTTCGAAGAAGCACGCCTTCTTTCTGGCATTTGATTCCTGCTGTAGGGAAAAAAACAACGGACAGAATTTTACGGCTCCGTTTCAGCGGGGACGGGGCCATAAAATGTGGTGAGACATTCTAAACCTCATTGGCTTCGGCAGGAATGTAAAATCCCGCTGCTGTAAAATTTCGCCCAACATTTCTAAATTTGACGGGTCTAATTTCTGCCACCTGTCAATACTGTATGTTTGTTGCCAGTACCATTTCCTTTCTTCATATCAGCAAAAGAGCCTGACGTAATACTATCCCAAGAAACACAGGCACATCCAAATTAGATCGATAATCTAGCTTAAATATGTCTCGCCTCAATATTTTCCCCCGCCAGCATTAAAAATTCTCCAATTGTACCAAAAATCCAAGGAGATCTCCAGTTGCACAAGCCTATTGAAATCTACTCAGGCTTGCGGATAACAATACAGCAAGGATAGCTAATTTTTAAAAATCCCTTTAGTTAGCCTTGTGCATGTACTGTGTTAATATTGGTGTATATTTATATCCATGTAGTTAAATACAGGAAGTTCTCTTTGACCTAGAAATCTTTTGTGATTTGCAGTATACTAAGATGGCTGATGAATACAGACCATGGATTTCCTGATGCAATGTGAAGATGGTAGAGGTGCAAGGAATGTGTAATTTTGTTTGCCCATTGAGCCTGCTGCTTTTGGCAAATTTCCCAGAATAAATTATTTAAATAACTATTGGCAGGCTTCTGCTGAAATCCTGCCAGTGATTGTGTGTATTTGCATGTGGAGACAGAAACTGAGGTGCTTATACAGGATATAAAGTCCTTCAGCAACTTTAAACAACAGCCTAGCAGAGGAGGTTAAAAGTTATGACCACCAAAAGATCTACAGGATTGAAAAACATCAAACTTCATTGCTGCTGAAATGGAAAGTAAGGTGTGTAGGATTCTGGCACTTGGGGGAAGAGATCATTTTATGTCACAGTAAGGACACAATTGAAGAAGGTGGCTGATGCAGTTAATATTGCATGTATCACAATTGTATTGAAGCACCTCAAGAGTGAAACATGATCTATGCAGATAACTTAAATACCATTGCACTGTCTGTTATGACCATTATGAAATGTCTGCAATGTTCCTTGATTGTATTGAAGCACCTCAGGGTGTGACATGATCTATATGGAAAACCTGAATATGATTGCACTTTTTGTGATGGCTATTCTGAAATGTTTTGTAATGTTCTTTCAGATATTTTATGAATAAAGTATAGTTTTGCAAAAAAAAGGTAAATGTCATCTCCACAATCCCAAAATCAGCAACTCAGAGGCAGACAAAAAATTTCATGGCTTGACCAACGTAAGTACAACACACACCCTGCACCACCTATTTGTGCTATTGTTTCTGTGCTGCATTTTAAAAAATTCTTTCATGGGATGTGAGTGTCACTGGCAAGGTCAGCACTTGTTCTATTCGTCATTGCTAATTGCCCTTGAAAAGGTAGTGGTGAGGTGCCTTCTTAAACTGCAGCAGCCTATCTTGCGTAAGTAAATCCACAGTGCTGTTAGAAGGGAGGTCTAAGATATTGATTCAGCAACACTGAAGGAAGAGTGATATTGTTTCAAGTCAGGAAGTTGTGTGGTTTTGAGGGGAACTGGCAGATGGTGGTGTACTGTGCATCTGCTGCCTTTGTCCTTCTGGGTGGTAGAGGTTGCGAGTTTGGAAGGTGGGGCCGAAGGAGCCCTGGTGAGTTGCTGCGGTGCAACTTGTATATATTGGTACACACTGCTGCCAATGTGTGTCAGTGGTAGAGGGAATTAATATTTAAGGTGGTGGATAGGGTGCCAATCAAACAGGCTGCTTTGTCCTGAATGGTGTTAAGCTTCTAGAGTGTTGTTAGAGCCACACTCATCAAGGCAAGTGGAGAGTATTCCATCACACTCCTGACTTGTGTCTTGTTGATGGTGGACATGCTTTGGGGAATTAAAAGGTGAGTTACTCGCTGCAGAATTCTCAGCCTCTAACCTGCTCTTGTAGCTACAGTATTTATATGGCTGTTCCAATTAAGTTTCTGGTCAATGGTAACTGCCAGGATGTGGATGGTGGAGGGATTTGGTGATGGTAATGCCATTGAATGTCAAGGGGAGATGGTTAGGTTTTCTCTTGTTGGAGGTGGTCATTACCTGGCACTTGTGTGCCGTGAATGTTATTGGTGGAAATAGGCTGTATTAGTAGTGGCTGGATATGTAATCAAAAGTTCATCTTGGGGTCAAATATGACACCAAGGTTGTGAACAGTCTGGTTCAGCCTCAGTCAGTTGCCAATGAAAGGGATGGAATCAGTAGCTAGGAAATCCTGGTGTCTGTAACTGTAGGGGTGAAAATTAATTTCAAACAGAGACTTAATATTAAGGATCAGGAATACTGCACAGTTCTGTAAACCAATTATTTATCATGCAGCATTCCCTGTAAAACTAGACACGGCATGTTACCTAGTCAGCAATTAGAAAAGCTTTACAAAAATGTGAGGAAACCAAGAGATTGCATCAAGTCTCATTGACAAGTTAAATTATGTCAGAACTACCACATAAATTAACTGTATTAACAGATGTTGCAATGTAAGTACTTAAGATGAGAAGATGTTTAGAGAAACCAGAAACTCTGGTAGAAAATAAAGCCATTAGGAGAGAGAGACAACATTTGATTTTAACCGATGGAAACAGGGAAATAGTGGCCCTAGTTGATAGCTGTGTTACACATTCTGTCCCAGTATTGGAGGGGATTATGAAAAATTGCAAGGATGCAGCTAGACATGGAGAAGAGGAACCTTAGATTGTCCTACTCTTCCAGGTGATACTGACCTATATCTCAATCTAATTGTACTTGCATTTCAGAAAACTGCAAAAGATTGTGAAATGGAAGGGACAGCTGTGGCCCACTTGCTAGAAACAATATGGGAGAGGAAAGACTAGAAGTTTTGCAAAAAGATTTTAGGAAGATTTCACATGTTACAATGGGGAAGGATAGTAAGATTGGTTAAAGGTGGTATCAAGAGTGTTTCCATTTTATAGGCATTCTGGGGAAGATGAGAGCTATTCTGCAGTGGATGTGGTTCTTCTGGGCAGAAAGAGAGTTAATGAATTGGTAAAGATAATTGGGGAAGTGAAGAGGCATTTCAATAGGAAGGAAGGAGAGGTGGGGAAAATTTTTTTAAAAATTCTTTCATGGGATGTGGGCGTCGCTGGCTAGGCCAGTATTTATTGCCCATCCCTAATTGCCCCTGTTCAGAGGGCATTTTAAGAGTCAACCACATTGTTGTGGTTATGTTGAATCACATATAGGCTGACCTATATCCTAATCTAATTGTACTTGCATTTCAGCATATAGGACAGCAGATTTCCTTCTCTAAAGGATATTAGTGAACCTGATGGATTTTTACAACAATCGACAATGGTTTCATGGTCATCATTAGACTTTTAATTCCAGATTTTTATTGAATTCAAATTCCACCATCTGCCGTGGCAGGATTCAAACCCTGGTCCCCAGAGCATCACTGTGGGTCTCTGGATTACTAGTCCAGTGACAATACCACAATGCCATCGCCTCCCCATAAAATATGAGAAGCTATAAAAGATATATAGAGAAGATATAAAAAGGCAAGGTTAATAAATGAAAAGAAAGCAAAAGGGATGGCATGCACAAGAAATAAAAGAAGAAGAGGAAAATCATGTTGCCCAATTATAGGTAGGGAGAAGACTAAGGTAAAAGGAATGAAGCTTGATCAAAAAATAGGAAAAGGAGTAGCATTAAGCATGAACAAAAAAGATAATTGCAATGCTCAAAGTGTGGAAAATTAAGTGTGGGATATTGGAAACAAGAATATTATGCCACAAGAAGATACATATGAAAAATTGCTAACAAAAACTTGGTGACCAGCTGGATAGGGCAGAAAATTTACAAATCAGGCTATGATATTTTCATGCTTGAAAGAATAAGTAAGAAGGGAAGAACAGTCGCAATATTGATGAAAGAGGGTATACAAAGTGCATGGAGCGTGTATACAAAAAGAGTCATTTTGTTAGGAGAGCAAAGATAAAATTAGAAATTGTCATGACCACAGATCATTGTCCCGAATTACTTACAGACATATTGAACTTTTAAGTAAGACTTTTTTTTTCAAAAAAGGACCTACAAGCAAAAGCTGGCTGAGACTGTAAAGTAACCACTTGCTGGAGAATCCCTATGTGTATTACATGTGACCAACAGTCCAGAGAACATGGAATGTCGCACCTAAAAAGGTGTCAAGGCCTCTTTCAGACAGAGAAACTTCAAAAGGAGAGATGCAATGCAAAAAAAAGACTGATTACCATATCAGCAGAAACCATCTCCTGTTGAGTTATATCCCAGAATGTGGACATGATTTGAGTTGAAAGAAAGTAGTTCCTGGGTGAAAGACATGTTTGTTTTTCCCTTTCAGGAGTACACAAGAAAAGGGGTTAAAAGCTAACTGCAACCCTGGTCTCTGTGTGTTACTTTGGTGTTCTAGTTCTGCTGGGATAGCGTGTGCTGTGAAGGTCACAGCAAAGAACATCAACTAGGCATTCCTGTGCATGCAGGTAAAAAAGTCTCCCTCTCTGATTGCTGGAAGCAAGTCATAAGTCAGCAAAGCCGCAATCAAAAAGGAAACAGGACAACTCCTTTCAGTTAACCTGCAGAACCAAGAATCTCCAAACCAACTGCTCAACTGCTCAAAGTCAGCTCTACCGGAATCATCCAACTAAACGGCCACAATGTTTCACCATCTATTCCTCACAGACAAACCAAAGACTGATTTGTATATATTTTTTAATTTCTATTTCTGTATTCACTTCTCATTTCTAATCTGAGTGTATGTGTGTTGTGTTTTTATTATTTTAGTAAATAATAAGCTCACTCTTTCTTTGACTCAAGAAAGCCTGGTTAAATTGGCTCCTTTTTAAATTAACCTTGTTGCGACCAAAAGGGGGGGTTGAATAAAGAAGAGGAGCCAGTTCATTCTTCTTCACCCGGGGGTATAACAATTTGGGGTACCTCACCCGGGATCATAACAAACTGGGGGAAACCTCGCCCAAGGACCAGTCTTAACAAAATGTTCCATTCATTAGGGCTATACTACAAATGCCTAATTGTAAGATGGAAATAGAAGAAAAAATCTATAGATGTTGGAGGAATAACAATATTTTTCTAGGAAATTTTAATTATCCACTCATTGGTGGGGATATACAGGGAGTAAACAGAGCATGGAATTCCTACAATGTGTGCAGGGCTCCTTACTCAAGCAATATATTCATATGTCTACAAGGGGAGAGATGTTGCTAGATTCAGTGATGAACAATAAGGTAGTTCAGATAGAAGAGTTAAATGTGAGGGTGAACATTGTGGAAGTTGTAATGACAAGAAGGACTCTCAACAGACTCTAGAAAGATGAGACGTCTGGAGTGAGGTAGAAAGAAGAATTTTCACACAGGATCATAGATTAAAACAGATTTTTAAGAAAGGAGATAGCAAAGGTGCAGAATAAATATGTACCATAAAAAGCAGCATACTTTAAATTTTGGGATAATTTGGATAAATAAAAGGAAAGAAACAAACCAAAATTGAAGAAAAGGAACTATGGAGCCTATTGGTAAAAACCATTTTAAAGTGAGAATACAAGAAAACAAGGTAAGGAAGTCAAGGGTATGAGGAGACAATCTCAAGAAATATTAACACTAAGTACTATACAAAAACATGAGTAAGAAGAGGATTGTTATAAATGAGTTGAGACTATTGATAGGATAAGGTAGTGGGACAATTTCTGTCCTACCTGGCCGGCAAGGTGTAATTGGGACCTGGCTACAACTTTACACAGAGGCCTGAGTGGAAAGAGGCAGTTAGTTTATCACCAGGTCAAGCTAGGGAGGAAGTGGATTAAGACCAGAGATGGGAAGTTTAACTTTTTTTTATTATAACTTACTTCCTGCAGAAAGGAAATCTTAGGCCTGAAGACCTGGTAGCCGATCCTATTTACCTGGTCTGGGCAGGCAAGTTCTAGGTCATGCAAGTTTGCATCATCTCCCACCAAGTTCATGGCAATTCCTGCACTGGAGCCTAGATTATGTGCTGAAGTCTTTGACATTAGACTTGAATCCATGACCTGGTGGCTCAGAAGTCAAGAGTGCTATCACTGAGCCATGGCTGACACCTATGGAAGGAGTTTGAGAAAAGGGCGCAATTATGCCATCAGAGGCATAATGGTACTTCTGCTCCATTTTATGTTGTTCAAATTCAACCAGCAAACAGTGAATTGAATTCACTTCCTTCATCACAGACAGGTCTTTCACAGTCCAGAATGATCCTCGTAATTCAACAAAGATATGGGGAAGTATCTGAAGACAACAGTGAATATATGGGTGGAATTTTACGCTGGTGGGATTTTTTTTGGTCCCAGCGAAGTCAGTGGTCTTTTGAAGGGCTCGCTGCATTTTATGGCTCCACCCCCGCCACAATGGGGCTGTGAAATTTCATCCCATGTTTCTTCCTACCAGGCAACAAGACTGTAAGCTCTTTAGAGACAAACTACTGATGGGAAAGGGAATACCCACCACAATAGCTCATGCCATTTGCACTTTAAATAGATTATGTTTTCTTTAATTAACAAGAAGCTTTTAGTATTTTGCATGAAAATCATGGAAGAGATGCGTGTTGCATATTTACAGTATTAATTCTTTTACTAGTCAGAACATACTAATAATGCAGAATGTGCCTCATTTTAAATGCTTGTTCAAGGTATTGATAGTTTCCATTTGGGGATGTATTCATGAATTGCTGCAACAAGTAATGAAAAACAGTGTGTGATTCCAATAGAAAGTGCAAGACTGCCAAAATGTTTGCCATATTCCGGAAAATGAAGTTGTTTATGTAAGTCTTTCCTGCTTTGAGTTATTACACAAGACATTCTGTCAGGTTCAGCATCAGCAGTTACTCCCATAAATAGACCTCACATCTTCTACAATCCAGAGTGCATCTTTTTCTGCCCAATGTTTGGGTAAATGAGAAACAAGTGCCTGCTATTTTAACAGAAAACCCTGACTTTAAGCACCAGCTCCTGGAATATACCATATGAATTCTCCTCTTACTCAGAACAGTGGTTTGGATAAACACTTTTAACAATTTGAGGCAGAGATTTAATGGTTTTATTTACACAAGATACAAGACCAAACAGTTCACATCACAAGTGAAATACCATTCCATGTACATGTTAACCTATAAAACAAATATGCAACTTTCCCTCTGTAAATTATGGGCCTTTAAACAGATGACAATTTGCTGTATTACCTCCGTCTAGATAGACTATTAAGTTTATATACTCGTAGGAATATGGAATTAGGCATAGACTGTTCAGCTTCTCAGGGACTATTCTCCCTATATCTTAACTTCGTCTATCAGTCTTGGTTCCATAATCCTTAATATTCTTGCCTACCAAAAATCTATTAATCTTAATTTTGATACCTTTAATTGATCTAGCCTCAACAACTTTTTGGGTGAAGAGTGTTCTGGATTTTTACTACACTGTGTATGCAGAAGTGTTGACTGACTTCACCTCTGAATAGCCTAATTCTAATATTAAGGTTATGTCATCTTATTCTGGAATCCCCTACCAGAGAAGTAGTTTCTTTTTTGCTACTCCAGCAACTCTTCAGTCACCTCATTTAGATCACCCCTACATCTACTATATTCAAATAAATGCAAGCTATCCTATAACCTAAGCCTCATGGAATCAGTAACATTATGGTGAATTTACACTGCACCTCCTCCAAGACTAATACACAATTTCTGTGATGCAGAGCTCATAACTGAACACAGTACACCAGAGGGGGCTAACCAGGGCACTATACAGCTGCAACATAACTTCCACCCTTTTGTATTCCAGCCCTGTTGAGATAAAGGCCAACATTCCATTAGCCTTTTAAATTATTTTTTGTACCTGTCCATTAGCCTTTAGTGATTTATGTACTTAGACCCTCAAATCTCTCTGCTCATTCACAGTTCCTTTCTTCTTGTCATTTAGAAAATACTCTGATTTATCTTTCTTAGGTCCAAAATGAATGACTGCACACTTGCGCACATTAAAGTTCATTAGCCACATGTCTGCTCATTCACCCAATCCATCAATGTCCCTTTGCAATTTTCTGTTCCATTCAGACTATTTACGGTGCCACCTAACCTAGGCCCAGATTTTTGCCATGACGAAGAGCTTCTTCATCGTTGCCAAAATCCTACCCCCAGTCCCACGCCCTGAACTCGGCATTTCCCGATTTCGCAGAGGCGGGACTGGGGTTTGCACATGCGCGATTCGCGGAGGCAGTTGGCCATTTAAATTGCCAGCTGCCTCCACTGAAAATGGATTTTGGAAGAACAGGAGTATAGAATCCGAAATGTGACATCAGAACAGGTTAGTGGAGGTCTGAACTTGGTGGATGTGTTTGGATAGCCAGGGTACCTCTGTGGAGTGATAAGGTACCATTTTGGATAGGGTCTGGGACACTTTTTTGGAGAGATAAGCCACCCATTTGGACTATTAAAAGTGAACATGATTATGCACTTTGTATGCACAAACTCATTGGAAATGTCAAGCTGTAAAGAGCTGTCCAGCTGTCCAGGAACTGTCCAGCTGTCAATTGAGAGTGGAAAACCCCGGCCCTAGTTTATCTCTCCTGGATAACTTTGACAGCTTTGACAGGTTTGACACTTCCTGGATAGCTTTGACAGCCTTAGCAGCTGGGCAACTCCTTAACATTTCATTGATAGCTAGACAGTTCCTGAACAGCTCCTTGATAGCTGGACATTTATTTGACAGCTGGACGCTTCCTGGACAGCTCTTTGACAGTTGGACAGCTCCTTAACATTTCTTTGCTAGCTGGACATATCATTGGCATTACGTTGGCTTAGGGGTATAGGGGCCATGGAGTTTGGGTATAGGTTGGCATGGATGTGGCAAATAGGGGCGAGGGCTTGAAGGATGTTTTTGTTTTATTATTAAATCTCCTGACTCAGCAAGCCCAACCCAGGGATGAAAATCTGGGCCTTAATATCATTAGTAAACTTAGATATACAACTCTCTATTCCTTCAAGTCATTTATAAATGTAGTAAAACACTGAGATCCCAGTTCAGATCCCTGGAGAAGCCACTGGTCACATCCTGCCAATTGGAATACATTGCCACTATCCTTACTCTCTGCTTCCTACCTCCAACCCAAGCCAAAAGGTTGCTCCTAATTCCCTGCACTCTCATTTTTGTTAACAATCTCTTATGTGAAACATCTTCTGAAAGTTCACATAAATAGAGGTCATAGGTTTAAAATGATTGGTAAAAGAATAGGGGGGAAATGAGGAGAATCTTTTCCCCACACACTGCAGTTGCTAGGCTCTGGAATGTACCACATGAAAGGGTGGTGGAAACAAATTTTATAGGAACTTCCAAAGACAGTCAGAC
This sequence comes from Cetorhinus maximus, assembly GCF_964194155.1. NCBI lineage: Eukaryota > Metazoa > Chordata > Chondrichthyes > Lamniformes > Cetorhinidae > Cetorhinus > Cetorhinus maximus. Next base: position 97,437,162 of record NC_135887.1, read on the forward strand.
ATGTAACTCAAGAGAGTTAATTTGCAAGATTATGGGAAAAACGCTGGAGTGTGGTGCTACTCCAGCATTAACACCAGCATGGACTGGTTGGATCGAATTACCTGTTTCTGTGAATATATTCTGCGTAATTCTATGCAAAGAATAGTTAGACATGAATTATCCATCACAAATCCATGTTGGCTGTTTTTGATTTCAGTGTCTTCCCTACAACTGACATTAGATTAATCAACCTACAGTTTCCTCGGGCGGGATTCTGCACTAAGTGCAGGAGCAGGTGTGAAAAACAGCGTTTTACCCACCGGCCACAATGGCTGGTTTTTGCGCCATTTGTCCACTCCCCACCTCATTACTTTTGCACGCATGTAAAACATGCCAGACCACTGGCAGGCGGCCTCTGATTCGCCTACTCCGCCGTCAGTTCACAATTTCCTCACTCCAGGTCCCACATTTAAATAGCACCCCTGCACAGCTTTCTCAATGTCTTCAGCCTGGACTGCTCCATGGAAGATGTGGCTCCCAAAGGGAAGAAGCATGCTGCTCTGAAATTTAGTGATGCCTCACTGGAGCACCTGTTGGACGCAGTGGAAGCCTGCCACAATGTCCTCTACCCCCGCTCTGACCACAGGAGATCTAGCGAGGTCACCACTCTGGCTTGGGAGGTGGTGGCAGCAGTGGTCAGTCCAACGCTGTGCAGAAGAGGTCAGCCACAAGTGCAGGAAGAGGATGAATGATCTCATTCATTCTGCCAGGCTAAGTCAACCATCTCATCGTTCTGAACTCACAAGCCCATCACACATTCACTGGCATCTCACTTACTGCCAGCTCAAAGGACATCATCACTCACTCTCACATCTCCATCTGGCCTCATCTCATCTATTGCTCCAATCACCACCCAGACATGCCAGGCATCCTTATCATCGGCCCTGGCGTGCATCTTGCTCACACTCTCTCCATCTGTCTTCATGCAGGACAAGCCCGCACACCATAAAAGGGAGAGGTCCCAGGCCAGGGGCGGAGTGCCCAATACCAGGTCTTCGTGAAGTTCGAAAACTGTGCCACAGCTGGCCAGAGAGGATGTCAACCATGCCTGTGAGGTGGGTGGCAGGATCCCGTGAGGATTCTGTGCCAGCTCATCCATCAGACTGCCATACTGTGAGTGCTTTGTCCTGTTTTAGAATTGTCTGTCATTCACTAATGATCTCTCCTTTCTTTCATAGGCACCTCTGGAAAGTTCCCGAGGGCATCCTCAAGCCAGGCCCTCAGCTCCAGCCCTGACGACACCTCAGATGAGGAACCAGAAGACAGCACAGCAGAAGACCCGTCACAGCGCTCACCCACACCCTTCACCAGCGCAGAGACACACACCTCGGTGGAACCTAGTTCTAGAGCAGCCTCAGGGTCATGATCTGGTGAGCACAGCGCACAATCTGGTCAACAGCAGGTGGAGGCAGGGGCATTCGATGTCACAGGGCACTTGGAGGACTGCTGGAAACTATGATTCTGCTGAGTCTGAGTCAGATGGCTAGCCTCAGGACTTGGTCCTAAATCAGTTGCTGGAGCTGCATTTAACGATCATAGGAACATCAGAAAGGGTTATCAGCTTTATTCCTCAGATTGCAACGGAGAATGGAAGAGTCTATCTGCCTTCAGTCTGAGGTGATAGTGCTGGCATGCAAATGCACTGAGGTCAACACTGGCAGGTTGGAGGCTGTTGTGGAGATCTTGGTCCAGTACATCAGTCCAGCAATGCTGCAGGAACAGCACTCCATCACTGTAGCCCTTGGTGGCATCCATCAGTGGCTACGCGAGAGTGGCGTAGGGTACCTAAATCTCACTCCAGCTGTCTCTTCTCCTCCAGGAGTCAGCCAGGGGCCCTCAGGCACCCATGGGGAGGAGGACCAGCTGCTGGACACCCCGGGGCCATCCAGCCAGGTGACTCTCCAGCCAATCCAAATCCCCTCTTCCTGTGACCCCATCACCTGCAGCTCCACAGGATGAGGAGAGTGCATGTGCCCCACAGCAGGACACTGAAAGGAGCCAGGTCTCTCCAGGTCTTGGCCCACCAGAGGACGCTCATCAAGGTCATCACAGACAACAGGGCTTCGTGGTCAGCAGGCTGCCTCCACCTCTGCTGTTATGGAAGCACCAAGATATAGTGGTAGGGTTAGGAAAGTTTAATAGATTTAGGAGCAGTACGGTGGCATGGGTATTCACAACATGTATAAAATGTACATAAATGTAAATGGAATCGCATTCATTTCACATCTCCTCCTCTTGTGTATGCCTCCTTCTTATGATGAGCTGTGTTACTGTCAATCACGTATGATACCTTAGTCCCTTCCCCCACCTATCACCAATGTCGCTTTCATGGGTCTCTTGTCTGCGCAGTGTGCTTCCATATCACCACAGTATGTGTCCCTTTTCCAGATCATTCTCCATATCACTAATCCTTCCATCGTAATGTTAAGTGTGCTTGTGCAATGAACCTCGTTCACTTGCTTGGCAAGGTCATGTCATGTTTATTCTTGGCTGTGTAAGATTGAGGCAGAGGTGTTCTCCTATCTCATCTGCATTCTTGAAAGATGACAGTGTAGTGTCCAAAGAGAGATGTGTCCACGCATGGAGAAGGCTCATATATCCTGCTACTCCATGTGCTTTTTGTCTCTCGGCAGGGTTTTCAGGCAATGAGCCCATACTCAGAGTTCGTGGGTGCTGCTGTCAGCCAAGCATGTTTCCACTTTCAGAGTGTACATCTGCTAAGCTCAGCAATAAGTGGGAACACCTTGCCACCTCAAGGTGACGAAGCTCAACCCCTATCAACCACGTTACTGTGCTTAAATGTCCAAATTTGAGCATCTCTCACCCTGCAGTTGTGTGTCTTGTGGGGACAAGGCTCTTGTCACTAACTAGGGATACAGCGCTGTGTGTCCCCTCACCTGAACACTCGCCAAGGTCACTGATGCTAATTTAAAATGGTGATTTCTGGTGGACAGCAGAGGGTTTGAGCATGCTCCGGAATGGGACATGGTTGCTTTAGACATGTGGAGGGGAGCAATAGATAGGAGCGAGCATGTACTGAAGCTGAAGTGTGCTCTTTATTTGCAATGGCGCGTGCCCTTGGAGGGCTTCATGGTGCATGTGCATTTTGGACTTGGCGAGGGCCAGGGCTGGCCATGAGGGCACAATGTCTGTATTAAAGAGGAGGCATTTTAATGCCTGGCAGGCAAGTGTTTGAGGTTGTCATGCTCAGGTGGTCTGCACCCATATTAAGCTGAGGATAAATGCAGCCCAGGATCCTTAACTGAAAGCGCCGGATGTCAGTGTGATTTGGAAGAATGCACCACAGACGACTGAGTCATCTATAAATGGATTCACAGCAGCGGAATGTCATCGGCTGCCTTGTCCAAAGTGTGGCTTACCTGATTCACCATCAATGTTACACAGAGTGCGTATTTCCCTTGCTTGAGATGGATCTCCTTGAGGAGCCCTGTCATGTTGAAGGCATACAGCTACGAGACCAATGAGGATCAACAGACACCTCCTGGCTCTTGTAGGATGCAGTTGCGATTGGTATGCTGGAGAGACACTTGAAGAGGCAGCACCTTCTGACGACTGATGCCAGGAGGCCCTCCTCCAGCTAGCACCTCATCTCAACAAGGACACATGCTGCCAAGGGTTCATCATCGTTCAAGGATCTGGACAATGTGAGCCTGATGTCTGACTACTCACTCTCATATTGAAGTGCATGGGTGAAATGAGAGGAATGGCAACACTGGTGCTGTTGCTGGCCCATGATGGAGGGCACTTGTCCAAGAGGGTACTCACTACAACTCGTCATCCTCCTGGTGGAACCTGGTGGCTATCATGGCCTCACATGCACACCTACCTCATCTGGCCCATGCTATGGCCTCTTTCCCTGCAGTCTTGGCTTCCTTGAACTCATCACCCTCATCCCCTTTGAGGCCCTCTTCTTTGGAGGAGAAGTGCAGCTCCACCATTTCATCTTCTGGCAAGTCCTCCCGCCTTTGCAGGGCCAGGCTGTGCAGCACACAGAAAGCCATAATGATCCGTGAGATGTCCTAGGGACTGTACTGGAGTGCTCCGCCAGGTCTGTCCAGGCAACAGAATCGCATTTTTTGAATGCCGATGGCATGCTCCACCAATGCTTGGCTAGTGGCATGAGACTCGTATCTTCTTTCTGCAGGACTCTGAAGCTGCCGCACAGGTGTCATCAGCCACTTTGTGGGTACCCTTTGTCATTGAGGAGCCTGCCCTGGATCCTGTGTGGTACCTCAAAGATATCTAGGATCTGCGATCTACTCAAGATGTATGAGTCACGGACACTTTCTGGGCATCTGGCGTAAACCTGCATGATCAGTTTCTTATGGTCGTAGACCAGCTGAACATTGAGCAAGTGGTAGCCTTTCCATTTACATACTGGACTGCCTGTTGCCGGGGAGCTTATATAGCCACATGGGTGCAGTCGTTGGCACCCTGCACTTGGGAGAATCCAGAAATCTCAGAAAAGCCCAGTGCTCTGGCATCCTGCCTTGTTTGATCTCTGTCGAAGTTGGCATAACTGTGGGCCTTGGCAGAAAGGGTGCCTGTAACCTCTTGAATACATTTGTGCGTGGATGCTTGAGAAGTCCCGCAGAGGTCCCCAATGGAGACCTGGGAGTAGCCACTCGTGTAGAAGTTCAGAGTGGCTGTTACTTTCACAGCCACCGGCAATGGGTGCTCTCCCAGTCCCCATGGCAACAATTCCCAGAGAATGTGACAAATGTGAGGCACCAGATCCCTGGACATGTGGAGCTGTCGGCGACATTGGTTCTTGCTCATCTGCAGATAAAACATGCGAGTTCTGTAGACCCTGGGTCTTGCAAGCCGCCTACACACGACGCCTCTGTGAGCCTCATCCTCTGAGTCTAGAAAAGGCCCTGCTGGCCCTTGGTCTTGAGCGTATTGCTCCTCCCTTTGCTGATCCAGACGCCTCCATCACAATCTTCTTCTTCTCTCCTGTCTGTAAGCAATAATGCAGGCAGCAATAAATCCAGCCTCCATCTTCCTGATGGTCTCCTCTCTACAATATCAATGAGAAACATACAAGTGTCAGCATTAGTCTCCAAAGGTCTTCTTTCTCTTAATGACTCATCAGTGAAAGTGGGTTCAAGGGCTTTGTTCCCGTGTGGGAGAGTGCTCACCCTTCAAATAATGGTCAGTGTGGAGTGTGTGTCAGGGCCCCCTCCCCAGCCCACTGCTATGAAATTGCTTTGGCCAGGTGCTTGGATGTGCTGCTTTCAGTCCAGGTGCTGGGAGCTTCATTCACTGCATTCCAATACTACACTCTTGAGAATAAGCATGAGGGCAAATGTTTATTCAGGAAATGAGATTATATGAGGGGGGCCTGAGGTTTCTCTTCAGTGATCTGTCCAACACCAAGTTTCTAACAGTCTTCTGGAGCTTGTCCATTCACCCAGTTGCTCTGGAGTTCATTATGACTCTGGGGAATTTCCATGCTGTGATCAAGGAGCTAAAACAAGGAGATTGATTAGTGCCGCTCTGCAGGATTAGTCTCGCATGAATGGGCCTGGGGAAGTGGGGGGGCTAGTGGCCTCAGGCAGGAGAAGGAGCCGCAGGGCAAAGGTTGCACTGGGGAAAGGGGGGGAAATGGGGAGGGGCAAGTTCCTGATTCCCTGCACTGTGACTGAAAGGATCCTAACATGTCTCAGCTGTGCTTTTCTCCTCATTTGGGAATGCATAGTTCAGTTGGGGGCCACTTTAATCAGCATTCCCACCCCCACACCACCTCCTCCCCCCACGCCAGTGCATGTAGCTGCCCTCTACTCTGCCCACAGGGCCCTTGGCAGCAGAGCTTCTCCTCATTTTAAATTTGTACTGCACCATCACTGCAGGTTAAAAGGTAGTGGTGCAGAACTCCCACTGCCAGACCAGCTTGGACCCTCCCTGTGTGAGTATGGAAACCCCTCCCATCATCCTGGAGGAGCTTTATGTTCAGGTTTCCTTCCCTCACAGACCTCTCCACCACTGCACCCCCCCACCCCCCAACCAACCCTGGTGTGTTCCTTTGTTCACCCCTGAACATTTTGAAGTGGATGTGCCTATGGCCCGTGTGAACCTCACCCACCCCCATCTTGATGCCACTTACAATGTTCAACATATAACACACCACCCCGCATTCTCCCCCCAGTCTTGAGTCTGATTGCAACCTTCCTCACTCGTAACCTCTGGTATAGGCTGAGCCCTGCAGCCCCTTCTCCTGCCTGAGGCTACTTGCCCCCTTCCCCAGTGCAGGCCCAGCCCTGCAGCCCTGCAGCCCATGAAATGCCACCCCCACCTTACCACCGGGCTGGTAGGTAGGGACTTGCCTGTGACAACCCCCTGAAAGTGACGAGGTTCTGCCTGTGAAGCCTGGCGTTGATTCCCGCGAACGCTACGTGAGGCAAGATAGGTGAACTAACCTCGAGGTGAGAACAAAGTGCAGGTCACCAGGTGCACATCGCTTATATACTGTTGTGAAACAAGTTGTTCTGATTGCACACTGATGTGCCCGGATGGCCCAGCGTTGGGGGATTATTCCTGCGAGGACACCTTCTAATGACATACAAAAATATTGAAATGACGTCCCCGATGAGCCACGGTGGGAAACATGGCCTGCCATCGACAGCTGGAGCGCACAATCGCGGCCTGGTTTCACGACGCAAGAAAACAGATTTTTGGCCTTCTCGCGATATTTTCTGCTCCTGCCCATCATGAAGCCCGCCGAGAACAGAAGTGGAAAGTCCCAGGCCTATTCTTGTTAAATAATGGAGTAACATTGGCAGCTTTCCAATCCTAGGGGACAATTTCTAAATCAAGAGTTTTGAAGGATCATGACTAACACATCAACAATTTCCTCACCTGCTGTTTTTAACAGCTTGGGTGGAAATCATCTGATCAGAGACTTATCCATCTTTAATCTTTGATGTATCCATCACCATGTAAGAAAAATTCTTGCATTGAATCTAGTTATATCCTCCCCATAATTTATTTTTAGTTTTCCTTCTGCCTCTGGTACCTTTTCCTCATCCTCTACTCTGTGGGCCATTACAATTTAGTTACTTAGTCAGTCTTCCATTTCCAGATTTCCAAATACAATATCACCTACATTTTCATTAAGGAACCCATTTTATCTTAAACAATTTCTTATTCTTAATTTTATAAAAGCCTTTCGTATTGTCCTTGATATCCCTCACAAGCTTATTTGCAAATTTTATTGTTGCTGCCTTAAACACTTTCCTTTGCCTCTCTTTGTTGTTCTTCATATTTCTCCCAGTCAACAGGATCTTCACTCTTCTTTACCTTCCCATAGGCCTTTCCTTTAGTTTTATACCATCTCTAACTTTTCTTGTTCACAAAAGTTGTTTAATTACACATTTGTAGCCCCTACCCTTTAGGGTTATGTACAAACACGGGTTTTTTGAACACCTCCCACTGTTCACTCCCGCTCCTCGGTTTTATCCATTCACAGTTCTGCCAAGTCTATTGTGGTCAATCTATTGTGGTCATCCCTCCAAAGTCAGCATTCCTAAATATAAAACTTTGGTTTGTGACTCAGTCTTCTGCATCTCAAAATTCATATCAAATTCTATTATATTATGGGCACTATTAGCTAGAGTCAAATGCATTGGTCAGGTCAATGAATGTAATGAAGAGTTCCTAGTGTTGTTCCCAACATTTTTCTTGGATTTGTCAAGCAACAAAGGCTATGTCAGAGGTTCCTCTGGAAGGGCTAAAGCCACACTGTGTCTCTAGGTGAATTTTCTCAGCCACAGGAAGTAGGTGATTCAGGAAAATGCATGTCAGGATTTTCCCTGTGATGGACAAGAGGAAAATACCTTGATAATTTCCACAGCATGATTTATCTCCTTTCTTGAAGGTAGTTACAATTGTTGCATTCCTGAAGTCAGAGGACAGGGGTGGGGGGGGAAACACCCTTTCCTTCAAAATTCACAGGATGAGTGCATAGAATCTTGATGTGAGCAAAGGCTCACCCAGCTTTGATGGCCTCACTTAGAATACTATTGAAGCCGTAAGCTTTGTTGTTTTTCATCTCACCAACTACCAATTACAGAAGCCTCCAATCAATCCATTCAATGATTCCAAAAACAGCTTTCAATTAAACTCACTGGCCTAGGTCAGGAGTGCCTTTTAATCGATTATTGGGGACTTGTGAAAATATCTAGCAGATCCTCGCACAAAGGCAGCAGATAATACACCTCGCACAATTTAATTAAACCAAATAGCTATTGGTTAATATTGAATATGGGCAATCTCCGAAAATGGACTAAGATCCTTATCACTGAATCGAGTAAGAGCAGCCAATTAACAGTTGGAGTACCATTGTTCTTAGTTTATCAATTTGCACTAATGAAGAACACAGCTCCTAATTTGACTGCAGTTGACCTTTGAGAAATATCACATGAAGTGTTTTAACAACTTACATATAGATTCTAGCAGTACTGGAATATAAGTAAAAAAAATTCAACACAAGCTTCCTTGACCCTTTCCTAGTTCTCACCTCCGTGCTGCTGTTCAGCGATAACATCCAAAAAACATCAGTTTCATGTGTATGATGACAATTCCCACCTCTACCTCTCTTGACTCTTCCACTGTTTCTGATTGTCAGCCTGTTTCATAGAATCGTAGAAACACACAAAACAGAAGGAAGCCATTCAGCCTGTCATGCATCCCAGGTTGTTGAATGAAGCAAAGGAAGAAATAACAGACAAAAGCAAATTAACAGAGGCATGGGGAACAATATTTCAATCCATATTGGACACAGGAGTAGTGCTGGAGAAATTGAGGGTTGCTATGCAACTTTCAAGAAAGGGAAGAGGGATAAATCAAGAAACTACAGACCAGTTAACTGAACATCAGTAGTGGGGAAGTTTTTGGAAGTTATCATCAGGGACAAAATAAATATTCATTTGGAAAGGTATGAGTTAATCAAGGAGAGGCAGCTTGGATTTGTATTTATAGGGGAGATGGTGACATAGTGGTAATGTCACTGGAACAATAATCAAGAGACCCAGGCTAATCCTCTGGCCCAGCATATTACAAATGCAAGACTTTATAAGATTGTTATGTTTTAAGATGTTTCTTTTAATTTAAAGTGAAATAGAATGTCCAGTATAGAGGGTTGGTGAGGTCATAATAAACTCTGCCTTGAGTCAGGCCCATGTGATCTGGTTTTTATGGGGAAAGGGCCCAGGCTAAAACCTATTGAAAATCAAGTAGCAGTTTTCACACCCTGACACAAAAGACAGGCAGCTTGTTTTTCTGGACAGACACACACACAGACACAGGGGCCCACAGAGGGAAACAGAGCCAGCTGCTGCTCTGAAAAGTAGAAGAAAAGACTGTTTTGTGTTACCAAACAGGATGCCAATGATAACTGATTCTCTGTTCAAAGAGATGGGACTTGTGGAGTTTTAAGGACCAAGGAGTCAATGGGGGGTGCCTTGGGACAGAATTTTTTTGCTCGGCGGGCAAGTGCACCCTTGACCTGCTCAAGCATGAAATGATACGCATTGATGTTAGCCGAGCATGCCAACATCAACATGCACTCTCGCGATATTTTGCTCGGCAGGTACAAATTTTTGGCCATCGCATGGGCAAAAGGGGAAGGCGGGCAGGCCACAATTTGCAAAAGTTCATCTGTGGATGGGATAAGAAGGGTCGGCAGCATTGTCAATATGAGTAGTGAGGAGTTTGGAGATCATGTGCTGCTGCTTGATTTTGTGAACTGGACAATTTCATCTTGGTTCAGGGCTGCATTCTGAGCATTTCTAGGCTTCATTTCAGGACTCATTGGTGTCTTGCAGGCCTCTGGAGGATTCAGACCGTGTGGGCCCTTCCAGATATCAGACAGCCTTCCATAACCCTGGTAATGGGGATTGAGGTCTCTGCACGTGGCACTCCCTCTGAGGAGGAAGAGAGGGGCAGAAGGGAGAGGCAACCAGGTGTCCCAACACAGTTTCCAGGGGAGCAACCTGTGGGAGGAGAGGTGAAGGCACAAGGGGGGTGCAGGACCAGCTGGCAATCCAAGGCGGAAGGAGCCACAGAAGACAGCACTATCCTGCTGCCAGAGTTTACAGGCAGCAATGCAGCTGCCTCAATTTGTCCGAGATGCAATGCCAAAGGAGGCTCCATCTCTCAAGCGAGACAGTGGCCTCCATTTGTCAGAGGATCGGGCCTGAGAACAGCTCCAACTGTGTGGGTGGACACCCCAAGCCAGTGGCTCCAAAGGTCACAGTGGCCCTCAACTTCTATGCCTCCAGCTCTTTCCAGGGCTCATTGGGGGATCTTTGTGGAGTCTCCCAATCAGCTGTTCACAGGTGCATCAAACTGGTGACAGATGCTCTGTCCAGGTGTGCATTGATTTTCATTCATTACCGCATGGACGAGGTCAGCCAGACAGAGCGAACCAGAAGCTTTGCAGTGATTGCTGGGATCCCCGTATCCAGGGTGCAATCGACTGCACACTTGTGGCCATCAAGGCGCCAGCGGGTGAGCCGGGTGCCTTTGTCAGCAGGAAAGGGTTCCACTTATGAACGTGCAGATAGTGTGTGATCACAAAATGTAGATTCAGCAAGTCTGTGCAAGGTACCCTGACAGCTCCCATGACGCTTACATCCTGATATACTCCCGGGTTCCAAGGCTCTTCAGTGCTCCAGCCCGACAGGATGGATGGCTGCTGGGTGACAAGCGACATCCCCTGTAAAGGCAGCTCATGACGCCACCCCAAGAACAGAGGCGGAGCTGTGGTATAACAGGAGCCACGCCTCCACAAGGGCTGTGGTAGAGAGAACCATTGGTCTTTTCAAGATGCACTTCCGATTCCTGGACCGTTCAGAGGGCGCACTCCAATACCCCACAGAACGTGTGTCACTGACAGTGCTTGCATGTTGCGCTCTGCACCATCTGGCACTGGCAAGAGGATATTGATACAGCTGCACAGGCAACAGATGATGAGTCCATTAGTGAGTCCGAGGACGAGCACGGTGAGGAAAATGCTGAGGGCATGGACGCTGACCTGGGTAACCTCCAGGGAGTCAGGGACACCCGGTACACTTTGATCCAACACTCCTTCAGCTAGCCTGCCAAATAAGAACCACCACCACCACATGCCAGGGCTGCAGGCTCCGTACTCAAACCCAGAATGGACCATTTCCTTGGCCACCAACATACACTCTGTACCTGTGAAATAAAGTTTCAGGAGACATAATGGCTTACCCCATACCTGCAGAACAAATGAAGCATACAGAGGCCAATAGCACAAAATAAAATTTCATTTAATTGTGCATGTGAAACATAGCTGAAATGAACATAAACCAGTGTTGTTAATCACATTAAAAATTTTAAAAGTGAAAGCAAAATGGGGGAACAAAATATCACCTGTGATAAGGCCATTTCATGCTCAAGATGCTTTACATTTATGTTTGCGGGTGCTACGTCTAGGTGCTTGCTGGCACTGGCATTAGAGACAGCCTGCTGACTGTGCTGTCTGGTTGGCCTTGATGACCTTGGTGGTTGTCCTCTGGCCCGTGGAGCCTTTGAAGGCCCCACCTGGGAGGGAGCAGCCAGTGCAATGGCTGGAACCTCCCCAGTCGCCACAGCTGCATCAGATGCCATGGTCACTAGCAGAGGGGCGGAGAAGCTGCTGCCATCATCCAGAGCACCCTGAGAGGAGCCCACAGAGACAACAGGCAGCTTGTGCGCCAACATGAGGATGCTTTGGACCTCCCTGCTCACCATTGATGGACGGGCACCTAGCAGGGATACTGGGTGCCTAATCCATCTTCCACACTGACACTGACCACCTGAGGCCATTGCCGATGTGTGGGCTTGCAGGTCCAAGTGCATCCCCAGGGACCCTTGATTGTGTGCCTGGAGTAGCCTTTCCATGAGGGTCACCACTCTCTACATGGAGGAGGCATTGCGCTCGGCCACAGTGGTCATGCTCCGCAGGGATTCTTCCCAAAGGAGACCATGACACGCATCCCTCATGTATCTCCACCAGATCCTCCCGCACACCCCACTGGACATCCAGCATCTGCTGCCTAATGGACGACTCCAGAAGCTCATCATCAGCCATCGACTGAGCATTGTCCTGGTCTCCAGCAGTCCTCCAACTGCCGATGTCCTGGGGACTCCCTGCCCCCACCTGTGCCTCAAGCGAGTGCAAATTGCCCTCCCCAATGTGCACCAAGATACTAGAAAGCGATCTTATGCCCACCGAAGTGCTGGTACCTGTGCTGGTGTCTGCTTGACAGAGCAGGTGTGACGCAGGTGTGGGCTGAGCATGGTGGTCCTCCGGGGTCAGGAGTGGGCCTTCAGGGTCCTCATTGCAAGCGCCTGCTGGTGAACCTAAAAGGGAGAAGAAGGACATGTCATTAGTTTAAGTCATGACACAGTCACTGTGCATGCCAGGCACCCTGTTGAGATAACAGAGATCTGCATCATGGTGCCCTCGTCTTTCCACTATCAATGGGGACTCCAGTTTCAGGCTCACATCAATATAGAGACTACACTACAATGGTCGCAATAGCTGACATTCACACCTCAGTGCACTGTGCTCTTACCTTCGTCTGACACCCCAACGTCATTGTGGCTGGTTGACCTAAGTGCATGCCACTTCTCGAGCTCCAGTGCCTCCTGTTCATAACGTGTCAGGATTAGGAGGTGTGGGGCCCTCTGCCAGTTCGCGAGCTCTCAGTATTGTTATGGGATGTCTTCTCCTGAAAGGATAGAGGAGCATTGATTAGTCCACTTTGTAACTACATCACCATTGCAGCCTGGCCAATCTCAGCTGAGGAACATCTGACAGGGTTCAGCCGATTCATGGCCCTTAAGCGCTCAGTCCAAGCAGCCAGTGCTCACCCTCTTAGCCAGCTCCAGCGTCACTGACAGTTGCCACTCACACTCTAAAACCCCTCAGGTCCACAGAGGGATGGCGAGCCCTTGACTGTTCTGCACACTGACCCATGCCAACATGGTACTCACCCTTCCCGATCTCAGCAGATCATTAAAGCCCTTCAACCACTGCACCCATGTGCACCTCACCACATCGTGGCTGCTCACCCTGGATACACCTCCTCCCAGGCCTTTTTGGTGAGGTGCAGGGGTCTCCTCCTCCTCTCTCTGGGGACAAGGGTTTCCCTCCTGACTGCCACCTCCTCCAGACGGCAGTGAGGCACTCATTGGAGAAATGTGGGGCCGACTGCCCCACCGACCTGCCCTCCTGCCTGCCGTGTCCAACTGCACTGGAATCCATCAAGAGGCCTTCCGTGGCAGCCTTTCAGGAGCTGCCTGGGCTGCTTTTGAATCAGCCGATGGGTTACCATTGGACCCGGCAGGCATCATGACCCCACCCCTTCTTGGAGCTTCCCCAGCCGCCTTTCACGCTGGGCGGGCTTCAATTGGCCTGCCAGCGTAAAATCGCGGTGCTGTGCTGACTGCCCCCACCGAGCCTATCGGCCAAGGGCAAATTTCTCCCTTGATGTTAGAAACCCGTTTGGGGATACTCAGAAGGTTGAGTGGAACGACATTCAAAGGACACCGAAAGACTTTCGCTGGCGTGGCAAGGAAAAGGGAGCCTGTTGAAATGTGTGGAAGAGCTCAAACTTAATCTTCAAGGTACATGACTGCTGGGTGCATAGCATGAAGTACAAACTGGTCATAAAGTATTTTGGTTTTGTTAGTTAGTTAATGGAGAAATACGGTTTCTTTAGTTTGGTATATTATTGTCTGTTAAATAATGTTTAGTCTGTGTTGATTTTGGTTTGTTTGTTTGTTACAATAAAAGCCTTAAAATGGGATATCTTATCCTGAGATTCTTTCTGTTGGTCGCTGGGAAATTAATATCTATTTTTAAATGTTATCTGTCTCTGCAGGGATCATAACAAGAAACCTTGGTGCCTATATACACAAATCCTTAAAGGTGGAACAGCAAATTGATAAGATGGTTAAAAATGCCGATGTATTATTTTGGTATTTTAATAAAAGCATAGAATACAAAAGCAAGTAATCGTGCTAGAATGTTATGGAACACTGGTTAGGCCTCAGCTGGATCATCATGGAAATTCTAGGCAACATGCTTCAGGAAAAATGTGAAGTCCTTGGAAAGGGTACAGAGGAGGGCCACAAGGATATTACCTGGGATTAGGGACTTCAATTACAAGAACGGTTAGAAAAGTTTAGATCTGTTCTCCTTGAAACAGAGAAGGTTAAGGCATCACTATATTAGAGTATGCTCTAATAAACTGTCTCGAATACACTCTATGAACTCATGTCCAGATTACCTTTGTCAATTTGATTTGCCCAATTTAAATGAACAGTAAAATTGCCCACAATTATTGTAGTAACTTTCTTATGAGCCCCCATTATTTCTTGATTTATACGCTGACCTGGAGTGTAGCCACTCTTGGGTACCTATAAACATATGAATTAGGAGCAAGAGTGGACCATTCAGCCCCTCAAGCCTGCTCCGCCTTTTGATTAGACTACGGCTTATCTGGTTGTGTCCTCTATTTTCCTGTCTATCCCCTATACCCTTTGACTCTCTCGTCAGTCAAAAATCTATCTCACTCAGCCTTTAAAATACTCAATGACCCAGCCTCCACTGCTCTTTGGGGAAGAGAATTCCACAGATTAATGACACTCTCAGAGAAAAAAAGTCTCCTCATCTCTGTTTTACATGGGAGACCCCTTATTTTTAAACTGGGTCCCCGAGCTCCCACCAGTGAGTTCTTTTCCTTGCAGTTTTGTATTTCCACCCAAACTGATTCTATGTCTTGATCTTTCAAGCCAAGATATTAATTCCTCACTATTATACTGATTTAATCCTTTAACAGAGTTACCTCACCTCCTTTTCCTTTTTTCCTATCTTTCTAAAATGTCAAATATGCTTGAGTATTCAGTTCCCAGTCTGAATTTTATGGGTTGCGATGTTCCCTGCCCACCCCCTGCCATCCCTGACTAAAACGTCAGTTGGGAGCCCACCCACAAAAAAGCTGGCTACTCCCCAGACATATTACATTTACTCAGGTTCGGGTTTGGGACCAATCCAATTGGACGGCAGGTGTGTAGTCCCAGCAGCACCAGGTTCGAGCAGTGGCCAATGCTGGGACTACCAGTAGTGCTTAAAGAAGGAGGTTATGGAGGCCAGACTGAAGGTAAGTTCAGGGTATTGGGAGGGCCTGGCTGGTGGACCTCAGTGAAAGGTGGAGAGGGGGGCCTCATTTATGAGGCCAGGGGGTAGAAGATTAAAAGGGAGCTATGACCTTGGGAGAGGTGCCTCTGATGGGCAAGCAGACCCCCAAAGGTGGTCCCTCTCCTTGCCTGACACCAGTCCACCCAGTGAAAACTGTCAGGCTACCTGCTTGGCAAGGGCATCCCCCTGCTGAGAGCAAAATAGTGGTGGGAGTGGGAAGAGGCACTTAAGTGGGCATTAATTGGCCACTAAAGGCCCTCAAAAGACCAAACAGCGAGTGGGCCACACAACGCCTTCACTGCCCCCGGCCCCCATAAAATGGGAGACAGGTTGGGCGAGGCAGCAGGAAGGGGTTGGGCAGGCCACATGTTGGATTTTATAAGCTCCCCTGCTCTCAAACCTGCCAGTGGGAGAGTTTAACATCCAGCCCATTTGCTGGTGCATTCTTATGTTTGTACGCTCTGTCCCTTCCTGTCACATATTATCACTAATCATATCGCTATCCTGCACTATTGCCTTGTCCTTTCTCATTAACATTCCAACTCTCCCCTCACGTGAACCATCCCCCCCACTATTCATCCTGCCAATTCTGGCCCTAAGTTTTATCGAGCCACCATTGGCAACCACATCTTCAGTTGCCTAGGCCCTGAGCTCTGAAATTCCCTCAACAACAACAGCTTACATTTGTATAACACACTCAATGTGGTAAATGCCAGCACTAATTGGGAACTGAACATCACCCTGGATGGCCAGAGAGTGAAGCACAACCCCTACCCTGTTTATCCAGGTATCAATCTTGACAGGACCCTTACATACAGACAGTACCTCATCAAGGCTGCAGAAAAATAATAAAACTCGCAACTGCACGACTTGCAGTGTCAGCAGGAGTGGTGGTCACTACTGGGACTGCAGTAGGCCCCAGACCAGTAGTACTGGAAGCCAGAAGTAAAGGTAAGTGGGGCAGGCTCATTGGGGCCTGAACCAATATAGAGCAATATAGAGGTCAGAGGGGGGTTCTTTGTTTGGGGGTGACCCTCGCAAATAGGGGCACCCTTCATGAGCATAGAGTGTGTATACAGGAGAAACCCCTGCCCCCAAGCCTGTAGTCGGGACACCAAGGTATACCTGGCTGGTTTGGGTTCGCCCACCCCTGGTATTTTACAAGGGCAGTGTGAAGACACCCTTAAGTGGCCATTAATTGGCCACTAAGGGCCTCAGCTAACTAAGGATGACCTGCCATCTGCCCCACTGCTGGTAAAATACTAATGGAGTTGCATAGGCAACATGCATGGCAATGCCCCCCCACCATCCCACCCGATTTTATACACCTCTCCTCTGCCTACCAGCCTGATCCCAGGAGGGACGGGCGGGAGAGGGTGGTGTAAAATTCTGGCCTTATTTTCCGACGAGTATGTGGCCTCTTTATTGTTCCTACCAAAATGTACTACCTCACCCTTATCTATGTTGAAGTTCATTTGCTCATTACATGCCCATTCTGCAAGTTTATTAAGGTCTTCCAATACTTTGTTGTTGTAGTGTAATGTGTTATAATGGATATTGGGTTGTTATTGGGCTAATTCTAATTGTTTAATATGCTGACCATGTACAGTGTACATCATCACAGGAAGTGAGACAACATCATATAATTTGGTCTCTTGTGCAGCCTCGTGGAAGATACAAGCCAGAGCGGTAAGATGTGTACCAATAAAGCTCTTATTTCATTTACCTATACAGACTCATTAAGTATTTTGTATTAGTCTAACAACGCCAAAAATATTGTATGGTGGCAGCCTGTTAAAAATAGTGATGCAGAAGCCTCTACCATTGTTTGAAAGCTTTGAGAAGGTCACAGGCCTCAACCAAGTAGAAGCATGGCCAAAATGGTATCGGAGATTTGCCAGCTAACTGATCATGTTGGCCTTACTGTGAATGTGAGCAGTGAGCAGGTCAGTACACTGTTATATGCAATGGGTGGCATTGGATGATATCCTCGTCACGCAGGGTGTTAATGAGGAGAAAGCTATGTACAATGAAGCAATCAAAGCATTTGATACATACTTCCATCTGAGAAAGAATACCATTGTTGAGTGGGTTAAATTTAACAAATGTGCCCTATGTCAAAGGGAAAGTGTAAATGCATTCATAATTGACTTGTATAGACTTGCAGAGGACTATAAGTACGGCAGTATGAAAGATGAACTGTACAGAGACAGAATCGTCATGGGAGTGCTGGACGAAGCTTTGTCTGACCACTTGCAGTCAAGAGATGATCTGACCTTGGTGAAGGCAATTCAAATGATCAGTCAAGCTGAGGTCAGGAAACAGAATCAAGCTGTGGTTCAAGGTGGCAGGGAGAACCCTATCTCAAAAGCAGCTGACTCAGTAGAGTACGTTAAATATAAAAAGGAAAAGCTGTCATAAAAAAGCAGGGGAGACAGGAAGAGTGTCCATCAAGGGGTGCTGCCTCTCCCCACCCAGGAACTGCCCCCGTGCAGGTGCTCCCTCCCCTATGGCCACTCATGCAAGAACCCCCAGCCCCTCCACAGCGCCCCCCCATCCCCCAACTGACCCCCCCTACTGGCCTCACCTCCCCTGCCTCCATGAGACCCACCGGACTTGCCTGGACTCCAGAGCCAGAATTTTTCACTCGGCATGTGGGCGTGTGCCCGACACACTCGAGCGTAAAATGACACCCGATAACGTCGGGTGAGTGTCCCAACATCATCGCGCACTTGCACGATATTTTGGTTGGCAGGCGCCCACGGGAGTCGGCAGTGCACCCGCCAACAATTAAGCGGCCTATTAAGGCCCTTAATCAATTAATTGAGTACAATTTTTTGCTGCCCGTCTAACCGTTCAGTTGGCAGGAAGTGAAAAGGCCAAGCTGCCTTTGCATTTTTGGCGAAACCTCATCCATGGGCAGGATGAGGTTTTGGCCAGTGATTAAAAAAATAAAAACTTTATGCACTCCTATTTAACATGTCCCTGCTCATGTAACAGAGTCACATGAGGACTCATGTAACAGAGTCACATGAGGGCACATATTTTCATTATTTTTCATTTCTTTATTTTGAGTGCTAAGAATCTTCAGCCCCCTGAGGCAGCTCTGTGCCCCGGGTAGATTTTACTGTGTGCACCTGCAAACTTCAGTGCTCACGCTCCTCCCACCCTCACCCCTACCCCGGCAACGCTGAGCGCTGCAGCATGCGTTTCACGCTGGCTGGTCGTTAATTGGCCAGCCGGCTTGAAATCACGGTTGGGGCCCGATCGCGGGCAGCAGTCAGCTTCCCGATCACTCCTGGGCCTGCCTGCCTGCCGCGCCTGCCCGACGAGGGCAAAATTCGCCCCAGGACTCTGAATCTGGGGACTGCATGTAGTTCCCATCCTGGCCACTGCTGCCACTGGCACTGCTGGGACAGAGCTTTTTTTTTGAAAAATATACTATATTCATAAAATATCTGGAAGAACATTCCAAAACATTTCAAAATCACCATCACAAAAGTACAATCAGATTCAACTTTTACACATGGATCACAAGGTGCATCAATACAATCAACAAATATTACAATCATTTCAATATGGTCAATGCAGACAATCAGACAATGGTATTGGAGTTATCAACATACATCATGTTGCACTCTGAGGTGCTTCAATACATTTATAATACAATTAGTATTCATTACATACATTCATTTTGAGCTGTACAGTCCAAGGGGCTCTCAACAATTCCCAGCCCCTCGGTGCACTGTGGCAGAAAGGTCTTAGACAGCGACCCTTCTCCACTGCGCCTTTGCGACGGCTGCCCCAAGCTTTAGTGTGTCCCTCAGCACGTAGTCCTGGACCTTGGAATGTGCCAGTCTGCAACACTCAGTCGGGGACAACTCTTTGCGCCGGAAGACCAACAAGTTTTGGGCAGACCAAAGACCATCTTTCACCGAGTTGATGATCCTCCAGGTGCAGTTGATGTTTGTCTTGGTGTGTGTCCCTGGGAACAGCCCGTAGAGCCCAGAGTCCTATGTCACAGAACTGCTCGGGATGAACCTCGACAGAAACCACTGCATCTCGCTCCAGACCTCCTTTGCAAAGGCACAATCTACAAGGAGGTGAACAACGGTCTCGTCCCCACCACAGCCACCTCGAGGGCAATGTGCAGAAGGGGTGAGACTCCTGGCGTGTTGGAAGGATCTGACGGGAAGGGCCTTTCTCACCACCAGCCAAGCTACGTCTTGGTGCTTGTTGGAAAGTTCTGGCGATGAGGCATTCTGCCAAATGACTTTGACAGTCTGCTCGGGGAACCATCCCACAGGATCCACCCTCTCCTTTTCCCGCAGGGCCTCTAAGACGTTACGTGCCGACCACTGCCTGATGCACTTGTGGTCAAAGGCGTTTCTCTGCATAAATTTTTCCACGAGGGACAGGTGGCACGGCACGGTCCAACTACTTGGAGCGTTCCGCTGCAGCATGGCCAGACCCATCCTTCGCAACACCGGGGACAGGTAGAACCTCAGCACGTAGTGACACTTGGTGTTTGCGTACTGAGTTCTACGCACAGCTTGATGCAGCCGCACACAAAGGTGGTCATCGGTATGAGGGTGATGTTGGGCACGTTTTTTCCCCCCCTATCTAGAGGCTTGTACATCGCATCCCTGCGGACACGATCTATTTTCGACCTCCAGATAAAGCGAAAGATGGCTCGGGTGATCGCCATCGCGCAGGAGTCTGGAATGGGCCAGATCTGCGCCACGTACAGCAACAGCGAGAGTGCCTCACACCTGATGACCAGGTTCTTACCCACAAAGGAGAGGGAGCGTCGCTCCCACATGCCCAGTTTTCTTTGCACCATAGACACTCGGTCCTTCCAGTTTCTAACACATGCCCCGGTCCCTCCGTACCATATCCCCAGCACCTTCAGGCCGTCAGCCCTGACAGTGAAGGGGACAAAGGATCGGTCAGCCCAGTTCCCAAAGAACATGGCCTCATTCTTCCCATGATTTACCTTGGCTCCTGAGGCCAGTTCGAACTGGTTGCAGATGTGGATCAGTCTGCTCACCGACAGCGGATCCGAGCAGAAGCTGGCAACATCGTCCATGTACAGGGAGGCTTTGACCTGAGTGTCTCCACTGCCTGGGATCGTCACTCCTCTTATGCCCGGATCCTTCCTGATGGACTCAGCAAAGGGTTCTATGCAACACACAAACAGGACAGGGGAGAGAGGGCAGCCCTGCTTAACTCCAGATTTAATAGGAAAGCTATCTGATTCCCACCCATTGATTGAGACTGCGCTACTGATGTTAGTGTAGAGCAGTTGGATCCAATTGCGAATTCGCTCCCCAACCCCCATTTTGGAGGGCACATCCACCATGTAGGTGTGCAATATTCTGTCAAAGGCCTTCTCCGGATCCAGGCTGATGAGGCAGATGTCCACACCCCTGTCCTGCACATAGGCAATCGTATCCCTGAGCAGCGCGAGGCTGTCGGAGATCTTCCTGCCCAGCACAGTGCAGGTCTGGTCAGGGTGGATCACCAATTCCATGGCGGACTTGACCCGATTGGCGATGACCTTGGACAGAATCTTATAGTCCATATTCAACAGTGAAATGGGTCGCCAATTTCTAATTTCCTCCCTTTCCCCCTTGTGCTTGTAGATGAGGGTGATGATGCCTTTCCTCATGGATTCTGACATGCTGTCAGACAGAAGCATACTCTCGTACACTTCTAGCGGGTCTGGGCCGATCCAGTCCCACAGAGCCGAATACAACTCCGCCAGCAAGCCGTCGCTTCCGGGAGTTTTACTCTTCTCAAAGGACTCAAGGGCCTTAGTCAGTTCGTCAGGAGTTAGCGGTTTGTCCAGGCTCTCCCGTGTACTGTCGTCTAAGACCTCCGTGATAGAGGACAGGAAGGACTGGGAGGCCGTGCTGTCTGTGGGCTTCATGTCATACAATCCGGTATAAAAGGATTTGCTGATCCTCAAAATGTTGGACTGCGATGACTTTACTGAGCCGTCTTCTTCCTTCAGGCTGCTGATCCCAGAGCTCTCTCTATGTACCTTTTGGAAGAAGAAACATGAGCACGTCTCATCCTGCTCCACGGAGCGGACTCTGGACCGGAAGATGACCTTGGAGGCCTCTGAGGCAAAGAGTGAGGCTTGCTGGCTCTTCACCTCTTGGAGTTCCTCCTTGACATCGACCCCCATCGACTGCAGCCGGAGCAGGTTCTGCATGTTTTTCTGGAGTCGGGACATTTCCCTCTGTTCCTTTCTAGCTTTCTGGGCGCCTTTGAGAATGAAAAACCTCTTGATGTTTCCCTTGATTGCTTCCCACCAGTGTGTCAGGGACTCAAAGAGGGGTTTCACGGTTCTCCAACCTTTGTAATCCCTCTTGAGCTCCTCAATAGTCTCTGGGGTCAGTAGTTGCATGTTTAGCTTCCATGCCCCTCTGCCCACCCTTTGGTCTTCCTCTAAGTGACATTCAGCCAGTAGGAGGCAGTGGATCTGACTGCGAATGAACGGGACACAAACAGGAAGTCTATCCTGGAACGGATGGACCCGTCTGGCCACAACCAGGTGTATCTATGCTGTGCTCCGTCTGCAGGGTTGCTGAAGATGTCGTGCAGCTTGGCATCCTTAACTGTTTCCATCAGGGATCTGGACGTGGCGTCCAATCTGCTGTCGGTCCTGCCGGATCGTCCATCCGCATCAATGATGCAGTTGAAGTCACCGCCCAGGATGACCGGCCTGGAGGTCGCCAGCAGCAGTGGGAGCTGCTGAAAGACTGCCAGCCACTCGCCCTTTTGTGCCAGGGCGTACACGTTAATTACCCAGAGTGGAGCATTCTTGTACATTACGTTTGCTACGAGGAGGCGCCCGCCCACCACCTCCTTAACCTTGGAGATGGTGAAGTTGCCTCCCCGCAGCAGAATACCCAGGCCGGAGGAACGAGAGTCGTTTCCTCCCGATCAGATTGATGGCCCATAGGGCCACCATCGTGACCATTGCCTGTAGGAGCTGAGGTGCGGTATCGCACACTCCTGCAGAAACAACAGGTCAACTTTGACCTTGGCAAGGTAGTCCAAGGTCGCAACACATCGCGTAGTAGATTTAATGCTACGCACATTTATGGATACAATCTTTACATCCATTTTAAAGCATTTAGTCTCTTACCAAACCTGTTGCCTCTGAGAGTCCCAGACCTTTGGTCTGCTCCTGCATACCCATAGTATTCACAAATTGCCTCACTTTGGATGGGCTGAGGAAACTGTCCTGAACCACCCCATTGGAGATGTTCCGCTCAGGTGGCATCTGGGGGTTCGTGCAAAGAACAGGATTTGAAATGTCCTCTGTTGGAGAAGTCTATCCAATCCTCTCCCCCTCTGGGGCATTGCTGCTCCCGGCTTTCCGGAGCTGGGGTGCGCTGAGTGCTTCACTGCTCTCAGATTCCTGGGGCTGGGATGCACTGGCCTCTTCGGGTTGTGGGCAAAGTTGGGGTGCGTTGGTCTCTTCATTGTCTCCAATGTTCTGGAGCTCGGGTGTCTCGTCCTCCAGCTCCCTAGAGCTTTGCCGCTTCTTCTGTAAGTGCCACCCTTGCACTTCTTCGTCCGAAGAGCAGCTGCCCTTGTCATCCGTGTCGGATGGGAGACGCCTCTTGCCACTTGTCTGGGAAGTGGCTTGGTCCCTCCTTAGCCCATTCTTCCTTTTGGCTCTTTTCACCATTTGCCACTCCCCCTGCTGATTTTCCACTGCATCCTCCTCCTCCATTGATTCACTCTCCTAAGGAGTGGGAGGTTCAGGGGGCAGTGCAGTTGATTGGCTGTCTGCTGCCTCAATCTTTTCCTCCACCTTGTCTCTCTCTGTGCCCTCTTTTGTCCCATTGTTCTCACTGGGGGCCTTGGTGGTTGGAGGGTTGCAAGAGTCCTTAGTAGTAGTGACACGAAGCATTTCATCTGCTTCCTCCTCGTTGGCTTTCACTGCCTGTGCATAAGTGAGGCAGTGTTTGGGGCAGGTCCTGTAGAGGTGACCTGCCTCGCCACACAGGTTGCAGCACTTAGTCTGTTTGCAGTCCTTTGTCTGGTGCCCTTCCTGTTTGCAGTTCTTGTAGAGGGCGGTGCTGCAATTGGCCACCACATGACCAGACTTGCTGCAGGAGCAACAAAGTTTTGGCTGCCCAGCGTAGACAAGGTAGCCACGGCTTCCCCCGATAGCGAAGCTGGAAGGAGGGTGGAAGATGGCTCCCTTACCATCGGTCTTGAGCGTGACCTTGATCTGGCATTTGCATGTCCAAATCCCCAAGGCGTCTCTAACCTCGGTGCAGCTCCCAACCTTGTCGACGTACCTGGCGAGGAAGGTGAGCACATCAGCGACAGGGATGTGGGGGTTGTAGAGATGCACCGTCACCACACGGTCCCGTTGCGACGGCAGAGCAAACAGCGGCTCCACCATCAGGATCTTCATCTCCGGCTGGTCTCTCTTCTCCTCGAACACCTTCAGGAACTTGACGCAAGCTGCCACACCCCTGAAAGTCACGTCGAAAAATCCAGCGCTGTGGAAGTCTTGCAGGCAGTCGATCTCCTCCGCTTCAAATCCACACGCCTTCAACAGGATCCGCTTGCTGAAGAAGGCCCGATCCATGGGTGCCCCTCCTTCGCTGTCCTTCACCGTCACCCGAACGGTGTTACGTACCCCATGGTATGGGGCTCGACTGGTTATAGCCATCACTTCACTTGATCTTAGCTAAAAGGCTGAGAAGCGATAAGAAGCGCTGCTGGGACAGAGCTGCCAGCTACTCAGCTCTCTGAGACAGGGCTTTGGCTCGAGTGAAGGACAGAAATCCCATCTCCAGCCAATTAACACTCCTTACAGTGTTAAATGGCTGCACGACTGCTGCGATCAGCGGGATGTGTTCCCCACCAACTCATCGGGTGGAGGGGCAGGAAACCCCATCATCTGAAAAATCCTGCCCGTGGATTAGGATATTAAACCTGTATAATAATGTAGATGCAAATATATTGTAGCCTAAATAACAGCTAAACACATGCACATTGATTAAAATTAAAGAAAATGATAGAATTTAGCCTTTTCTATGCATAAAGTCTTAACTACTAATATTAAGTCCCAGTTCAAAGCTGTGTTAAATGAAAAAAGTCACCTTATTTGGAAGTTCCAATTTTAAGAATTGGATTAAAATGTCATTTTACGTTTTGTATTTAGAATCAGGATAAAGCAACCAGGAATACAAAAAATATTTTGTCCTTGAATTTCAAATTCACATTTGTAAAGTGAGATATGCATAGTGGGATAATTGCTGTTACATTTGGATTTGTTATTTAGCAATTGTACTGTCATTAATTTGAGTTCGCTGCTTGATATGCCGACATTATTTAGCATGCCAGTAACAATACTATTTGTTATTTTTGGATCACATTCCTGTTACATTCTTAATTGCTGTCAACATCAACCAACAAATGACATTTATTTTACACTAGGTTCACATTACAAAGAATGCTTTCATCTCATTTCATGACATAAATGCATTTTTCTGCAATTCTAGAAGTTTTAATTGATTTATACGAAGTGCAGGATGGTCATTTCTCACATACCCTTAAACCCTTGCTTTAGAGAAAAGTGTGAAGTCTTGGGAGGATTTGCAGGCTGATTAACAGTTTCACGGTCTGTGACATGAATGCTTTTTCCATGACTGTAACCATCTAACTACCTGCCCACAGAGTTTTATGGACTGTCACAACCCATACAAAGTGGGATGGGGGCCCCAAACCCACTCGACGTGAGTATCCCACTAGATGCCAACATAAAATTCAGAATATGGGTGATCAGATGCTTGGACTGTCTGGAGAGGGGCTCAAATCTTGCAAGTTCTGACTCTGGGCCAACAGCTCATTCCGCTGTACAGGGTAGAATTGACTTAATACTGGATCCAGGTATGGTTCAGTTAATCTTCTTCCCTTTAAAACTGACCCAACTGCCACAGCATTCCGTGAAACAATATAATTTTAATGTTTTAAAGACTATTGCTGTATGTGTCAATGCACAGATACAAGCACAATTTAGCCCTAAGAAATCCATAGCATTATTTTATCATCTTGTTCCAAAGGCAAACGATGTGAAATTAAAAGTACGCATAATTAATTTTGTGGATACATACTGGCCTCTAGCAAATTAACTGTTGCGGAATTTAGATTATGGGATAGCTAAAGAACGTCTATGGTTCAGAGACCTAAAGACCAAAACCTGCAGCTCTTGAAAGCCCAGGCCTACATTCAGGCAATTAGCATTGGGCCTCACAGTCAGATTTGTTTGGAAGCAGAGCTTTGCAGGTTCTTTCAAAAATGTTTTTGGCTGAAACCTTTACCTAATAATTTTGACTGTTAATTTGTGTATGTGCTCAATAAAGTGAAGGCTAGAAGTACAATGGACCTAGCGTTTATCTGGTGGCATGGAGCACAGTTGCGGGAGTTGATGCCCAGAGATTTCCACGAAAGCACAGGTTCTGACAAATTTAACATTGGGCCTCTATCTTTTTTTTATTCTGTTTCCCACCCAGCAGCTGGAAAAATGGCACAGCCAGGGTATCCTCGGATGGTCCCTGACAATCAAAAGGATCGGGCACATTGGGGCAGCCTTGAAGAATGGTAATCTAGAGGGAGGCAAAGATTGTAGGTCAAAGCAGGGAAAGATCAGAATCAGTAGAAAGTTTGCTTATGTGGAGGGAGGGGAGTTCTCCTGATCCTCCTAGTTCATAAATGGTGCTAGAAAAAGCACTAACTAGTTATATTATTTGCTCCTTTACTGTGTGACTGATGTAGGAGTCACAGGAATACAAACAATATATAATGAAAACATGGGTTATTCAATGTAACTAGAACTGTTATATGGTGTAATAAAAACAAACAAGTACAGGAGCACAGCTATAAACCTGTTACTCTGTCGGTCTACACCCACAACACCTGGGTCATGTGAAACATGTCATCACTGCCTTCAGTGACTATTCACTTAGTCTCTTAAAGTGATCTCACATCAATTACTTGATCCAATTGCTCTCGTCTCCATTTAGCTATTTCCCTGGCTGTCCATTGTTAAATTTAAATCTGGCTCCCAAATGCATCTATGGGAACCTAATTTAAATATCATAATTAACCATCTTGCCTTTCGAGGGCTAGTCACAGACAACCTGCACCCACCACTGTAGGCACGGTGGTAGGCACATATGGCAGAGGGCTGGGACCTTGTTACATGATTTTAAATTTTTAACACCACCGCCCCATCCCCCAGCCATCATGGGTTTGTGGGGATGTGGTTACTATCAACTCCATTAATTCAGGACATTATTAATGGCACACCAAACACTTGATTTAAAATTTGTAAAGCTAATGTTGCAATAACTAGACCATGTTTTGCACATAATGAAATATTAGTGCAGGCCCAGAATTAATTGACCAATGTGTAGTGATCAATGTGATTGTGACAGTCTCAAGTAGTGGTTTTCTGACCTTAGGCGTGAGGTAGAATTGATAGGTTTACTATTCTGCCCCCAGAATGCCTCTGCCATGCCATTTTGGGCCGATTGCGAGAAACAAGTCAAGCAGCAAACTGTGTACCAGGGTCAATTTTGATGCAATGATGTGTGGCATTAAAGAACATTGGAAATATCTTAAAACTAAAAAATAATTTGTGAGAATTACAAAAAAAATGTACGGACATAGATATGCAGAAATATACATTTCTGTATATATGTGTGTATGTGTGTGTGGGTGTAGTCCTTGGTGGTTTAGTGACTATTGTTGACACGATTGATTTTTGTTTTTGCTTTTCTTACCCCCCCCAGTTTTAACAGAATGGTAACAGGTTCTCAGAAAAGGTTGAGGTGAAATTCAATTTCGGCAGGAGGCCATAAAGGGCAGTTGTGTTACACACCAACGTTCCTTGTAATCAGAGGGGCCATGCAGCTATGCAGCAACCTGAAAGTTCCCTCGCTGGTCATGCACAAGTCAGCTCCTTCAAGTTACTGTGTGTGTGTGGCAGCATTTAAGAACATTTAAACCAGTTGCGCACTTAAATGTATCACCCACACACCCAAAAATAGCTAGAAGGTACATTGTTACACACAACTCCCTAACTTTCCTTTTCTTTGAAATCAGTGTAGGAGGTGTATAACAGATGTATCATCTGACTGTAGTCAAAGCCGTATTCATAACTCCCATGGACAGCATAACTCTATAGATTAACAACTAAGCAATTCTTTACACAGTTGACACCCAAGTTAAGACATAATTGGGATATTGCAATCGGAAGAAAATTCCCAAAAATAAAATTGGAATGAAATGTTATAATCTTGAGGAAAAGCTTTAGAAGTTTGAGCTTTTTTCCACTGAAATAGAGGTTAGTGTGCTTTCTAAAACAGATTTTTGAAATCATGAAGGATTTTGAGAGAATAAATAATGGAAGATTGTTTCCACTGGTGAATTGGTGACAAAAGGTCACAGGTCACAGATTATTGATAGAATAATGAAGGGAGAGTTAGAATACTGCTTGCATTACATGGAAGTGTTGGAGAACATTTTTTGTTTTACCACAAGTAAGGCAGAAACTATAACTTCATTTGAAAGAGAACTGGATAAATATTTGAAAAGTAAGGCCATTAAGAATGAGGAGAATTGGCAGGACAATGCAATTAGAGTTTAACAGCTCCAGATAAAGAGCTAGCTGCAACACATGAGTCAAATGGTTTCCATTTTGCTATAAATTTAATGATTCTACAGGGTAGATTTTTGTCCATTGGTTGGCATCTATTACAGATACGAGATCCTCATCTTGTGATATTCCTCTTAGCATTTTGCCCAGGCAAGACACTATGCCTAGGTGGTAATAGTGAAAATCGTTCACATGATCCTGTAATGTAACTAATGATGCCATTATTACTGACATGCAAACTGGTTATTTTGACTCAGATTGTGTTTGCATTTTGTTTCATACCCACCACACCAGTCTTAATCAAAAACAGAATTACCTGGAAAAACTCAGCAGGTCTGGCAGCATCGGCGGAGAAGAAATCAGTTAACGTTTCGAGCCTTCATGCCCCTTCGGCAGAACTGAAGCATAGTTAGAAGGGAGAAATATAAACTGGTTTAAGGTGGTGGGGGGGGGGGCGCGGGGGGGAAGAGAGACGTTGAGGGTGTGGTGATTGTGGAGATAAGCAGTGATAGGAGCAGATAATCAAAAGATGTCACAGACAAAAGGGTCAAAGAGGTGTTGAAGGTGGTGATATTTGTCTAAGAAAAGTGCTAATTAAGAATGGAAGACAGGATATTCAAAGTACAGCTCTAGTGGGGGTGGGGTGGCCAGACTAACAAGGTTTTAGTTTTAGATTTAAAAATAATGGAAATAGGTGGGGAAAGAAGAATCTATATAAATTATTGAAAAAAATAATCACCACACAATCACCACACCCTCAATGTCTCTCTTCCCCCCCGCCACCCCCCCCACCCCCCCCCCCCCCCCCCCAAACCTTAAACCAGTTTATATTTCTCCCTTCTAACTATGCTTCAGTTCTGCCGAAGGGCCATGAAGGCTCGAAACGTTAACTGATTTCTTCTCCGCCGATGTTGCCAGACCTGCTGAGTTTTTCCAGGTAATTCTGTTTTTGTTTTGGATTTCCAGCATCCGCAGTAGCTTTTAGCTTTTTGTTTTTACACCAGTCTTAATGCTGTGTCAATTCTTGAGCATTCGTATGATTTTGTACTGAGCTCTTCTGCCCTCCGCAGGACTGAGTCTGCATAGGCACACAAACTTCATCAATATGTTCTAGATGAATTTTATTTGCTTTTTTTCATCATTTTTGGAATGTAGGAACATATTCCTGAAGTGGGATAATTAGAATAATTCTTACTTACTCATCTTGCCCTCATAAAATACATAATCAGATGCTAAAATCTCTGATTGGGCAGCAAGACAAGCTGTGGTGAAACTCCTATGCAAGGACACAGTAAAATACAAAGGAAAGATTGAAAATGTTGTAAATCTACAATTTTAAAAAAAACAATAGTTGAAATGCACAACAGGTCATTGCATCTATAACATGAAAAGGCAGATAATGACAAATTAAGACTCCGATGACGCGTATTCCTTTTACAGATGCTGACTGACCTTCAGTGCACTTCCATATTTTTGGCTGTTGAAGACTCTAAAGCAAAATCCATGGTTTTTTTTGCTTATTCAGTTCTCATGCAATGGTAAAATCAGACCAATTATGAGATTCATTTAGAAATTTTAGTGAAAAGAAATTGTTCTGGATTTATATGAATTTGTGTAATGGCCTATTTATAAACTGAATAAATTAAAAGTTAGGACCACAATTCTCTGGTACTGAAGCTACTACATTAACAACGACAACGTTAGTATACATTTTTAGCACAGTAAAACATACCATGGCACTTCATAGGAGCATTATTAACAATATTTGACACAAAGCCTCATAAAGAAAATGTTAGATCAGATGACCAAAAGCTTGGTAAAGTGATAAGTTTTAAGCAAACACCTTAAAGGAGAAAATAGAGGTAGAGAGAGAAAATTGGAGCTTAGGGCCCAGGTAGCTGAAGGCACAGTGCCAGTTGTGAAGCGATTAAAATTGGTGATGTGCAAGAGGCCAGAATTAGAGAAATGAATTAAAATAAAATAATCAAAAATAATTAGAGAAATTAGTTCTGTTGAAGGGTCATGAGGACTCGAAACGTCAACTTTGTTCTTCTCCGCCGATGCTGCCAGACCTGCTGAGTTTTTCCAGGTATTTCTGTTTTTGTTTTGATTATTAGAGAAATGAAGGATTGCAGGGCTGGGTTACGATACAGAGATAGAAAATGGTTTGAAAACAAGGATGAGAATTTTAAAATTGAGGTGTCGCTGGATCGGGAACCAATGTAGGTCAGTGAGCACAGGGTTGATGGGTGACCAGGACTTGGGGCTGAATTTTATGGGGGAGGGTATTGTTCACTTATCAAGCTTTTCGTCATCTGATCTGACATTTTCTTTATGAGGCTTTGTGTCAAATATTGTTGATAATGCTCCTATGAAGTAGAAAAGTTGGTTGGGAGCTGACCGACTTTAACAAAGGTTGCTCTGCAGCGATAATACACTGATGGCGGCCTTCACAAGATAATTTGGGAACTTCTGCTGTGCAGGGAAAGGAAGACCCACCCTCAAGAGCTGCTGGCCAACCTGATTGGCTGGCAGCTGAGTAGCCCCTACAGTGCCAGAACACAGTAGTGGCTGCTGCTGCAACCAGAAGCAGTTACAAGAAGATGATCCATGGCAACTGGACTTAGAGGTAAACCAAGGGGTTCTTGGTTGGGGAGGGATTGAGGATCCTAGGAAGAGAGGGTAGGGGCATGGGGGATTGGGTTTTGGAGGCCAGGGGGAGAGAGTGACAAAGGGGGGCTAATATCTAGGGTGGGTGTCCCCAATGGCCACAGGGTACCCCGCTGCCCCCCAAAAGGAGGTACCCCAAACTTTCACCCTGGAGACGGCATGTCTGCAAAATACCCATCAAGGAAAATGACCTCAGAGTAATGTGAATGGACCATGTTTCCTAATCCATTAGCACAATGTCCAGATACTCAACTAGGTGGAGACAAACCATCAAATCCATTCATTTGAACAATGGGATCCTGACTAAAAGGGGAAATTTCCAGACCTGATTGAATCAAGTTACAATTGGAATACATGATCATGCCTGAATTACTGGTCAGCTGGAGGGGGCAGTCACATGAAAAGCAAACCCTTTGTATGTTTTAAACGCATGTTTTCTCAGCAGAAGTGAGGACAAGCAGCTGAGAAGGTGAAAGAGATCCTTCCTCTATTTCTTTCTCTCTCTCTCTCTCTCCAACTAGCTTGCAAGCTATTGGGACTTGTCTGCTATTGTTTGACTCTGTGCAGCAGGCAGAGATTTTAAAGAAGGAACTCAACTCCACAATGGTGTCTCCAGAAGAACAGATAGATCGTCAATCTGCAGTTTTAAACTACCTCGACACTGAAAGCAGAAGTCAACGGAGTGAAAGCAGCAAGACCAGGATTCACCCTGAAGCCAGCCAAGTCACCATGCTGCAGACTGTGAATTCCTTTTAACTTTTATGGACTCTAATTTGGCCAACCTATTCATGTGTGTGTGTGAGAGAGATAAAGTTGGTATGCATTTTATTTAGATCGGCTGAAGTATAATAAAGCTAACCTCTTTCTTTGTTAAACTCAAGAAAATCTGACCTTTTGGTCCTTTTCTGCTCAAAGCATGTAAACAGTTAAGCACTCACTGAATTGGCAAGTGTATCCCTTTCAAACAAAAAAAACCTGTTGTGGTCAAATGAGGAGAGAACAAAGAGGGGAGCCGTCCAATCCTTCCTCACCTGGTTGTAACACCCTCTTTGGTGTGAGTTAAGAATGGACAGCAGAGTTTTGGCTGAGCTGAAATTTATGGAAGGTCAAAGATGGGGGGTGCTGGCCAGGAGAATATTGAAATTGTTAAATCTAGAGGTAACAAAGGTATGGATGAGGGTTTTAAAAGCAGATGAGCTGAGGCAGGTACATAGTCAAGCGATGGCACAGAGGCAGAAATAGGTGACCCTCATGATTTTGGTGGTGGAGAAGTTATGTGGTCAGAAGCTCATCTCCGGGTCACATACAAGATTACCCAAATTACAACAGAGGTATAAAAGTGCACTGACTCCAACAACTGTACAAAACATTAGTTATTATTTAGAAAAAAAGTAGAATTTTTATTAATTGATCCCACCTGTTCTCCTTTTCATTCATGCTTATCATTAGTACTCTTAGAGATACGGGTTGCACACTTCTTTAAAACCAGATCTGCTGAGCTATGCATTAGGTTATTGACAGTACACACGTGCCAATTATCAGTGTTGCATGCTGGCAGTCAGGATTTCAAGAGGGCATGTCAGTGTCTGGTGACATCAATCAACAAAGATTCAGTCCATCCTACCTTGATGCTGCTCCTGTTGCAAGTCATTCTGTATACAATAGATAGGCATTCACTCAAAAGCAGGAATTCCCAATTGCAATATGCAGCACAGCAATAGGGAGGGGAGTATACAGAGGTTGAGCAGGTAGTTCAGTGGTGTTACAATTATGAGGTTTGGAAGATTGTTATGTTTTGGGACCATCTTTAATTTAAGGTAAAATGAAAGGGGCCATTTGACCTATTCTAGAGTCTGCCTAACAGCAAGTCTGGGTGGTTTGATTGCTAGAGGTTAAAGGGGGCCCAGATTGTTTTACTGGGAGGAAAATGCAAGGTGTTTAGGCTTGGAGACAATGTGGCTAGGATGTGAGTCTCTAAAGTCCCAGAAAAGTGTTGAGAATGTCAGGTTGTAAACATTAGTGTTTTAAGCTGTCCATTTAAGTTCAAAGATGAAAAAACATTGGGCTCTCAAGGATAGCTAATCAGCATCTGTATCTTGCTACAAGGCCCATGCGATTCACATTGCCATGGTAATGGGCCTAGAGATGAGAAGGGTACAGAGGAAGCCATTATGATATTGGGTTTTGGACTCTCCTAAAACACCACTGAATATCACTGCCAGTTAAACTGCCAGGGTCTGAGATACAGCAGCTAGAAGCCAAAAGTCTTTATGGTTCGCCACCCCAGAATGCAGGTGAAAGCTCATGTTTAGATTTGAAAGACCAAATTCATAGAGAGTTAAGATGAGGCTGGAAAGTTTGCCTAGCTTTAGCTGAAAGGAGAAGGATTCAGGAAAACTTGCACTATGAAAGACAGTTCTGGGATTAAAAGTTTCCAGGTTGGAAAGGTAAAAGATCAGAAGTAAACCCTTGGGAGCTAAGAATCATTTTGGACTGATTCTGGGAGAACTGAATGTCTACCTAAAAGACACTGTAACATGCATATGATGGGTTTTTTTTTGGTTGTGTTAAAAGTTCTGTTCTGTAGTTTTAAAGTATAAGTTGCTTACAAAAATAGTGTTTAGTAATTAGTACTTTTAGCCTGTTTGTTACAGTAAACATCTTAAAACATGAAATCTTGTCATGTCATTCTTTCAGCTTTTAACTAGAAGTTTGAATTTCTTTTTAAAAGTTAACGGTCCCTATGGGATTGTAACAATGCGAAGAGACATGGATGGTGATAGGAGTTTGGTGGTAGGAACAGGAATGGGGCTTAAGGAGATTAAACGATAGGGGACTTGCTGGGAATGAAGGTATAGGTGAAACAGGAGATTTAGGGAGAAGATGGGAAAAGAGTTGCTGAGGGCCACAATTTCCCTACAACCACTACTCCAAGTGCAGCCTGCAGGTGTAGCTCTTTTATCTGCTTTGCTTCACCATAGTACTCACCCTCCTCCAAAAGAAAAAAAATAAGATAGTAGCCCAGGGACAGTGAGCAGATGGGGCACATCCAGAATTTGAGATGGAACACTCAGTTATTCCCTTTTTTTAGTTCTAGCATTTTCCAGTAAGAGGGAGTGAGCTGATTTTCCACCCATAATCTCTCAAAATAGCATATATGGAGTGTCTCACTGTCCTGGGATTTCTGCCCAGTATACAGGTAAAGTTCTCAGCGAAGTAGTTTTGTGATTTACACCGAGGCCTCAAACCATGACCATACGTAGGTAAATGATCCATTCTGGAGCTCAGGAGCTTTCAAACATTTTAAATCTTTGGGTCTTTATAAGGATGTTGGTGTACATTATCAGAAGGGTGTAATTACTCCATGGCAAGTTTACATATAAAACTTGCAACGCAATATAGACTTAGTGGCCCCCATATGTCCTTGGCCCTTCCAGCATACTATCGCTATAACTTCAGAAGGAGTCTGCTGGAAGGGTCAGGACCCGAATGTGACAGGATCATCCTTTTTGGATGTGGAATCTTTCAAGCTTATTTGTGTTAGACGCGGTAAGACGGGTGGGGGGCATGGATTCCCCGTGTGGCAGCCCTCATATCTACAGCCCTCAGTAGGCTCCAGCATCAAATTTTAAACAAAAATATATTTCTGGGCGTCACCAACAAATCTTCCTGAACCAGTCAGACTTTCCAGCATATTTTCTAAGCTGGCGTCCAAGGTGTGCTCCTAGTAATGCAGATGCATACTGACAATAACCTCTCCCTGACTCTTAAGTCTATGAGGGTCAGCAACAGAGTTTGCTAGAAAGTGTATCTCAGCAGGCCATAAAAGGTTTTCAAGATCTGTAATTTATACCAAAATAAATACAGACAGATTACAAAAATTTAAAACAGGATCTGAAATATATCTGCACGCCACAATCTAAATATCCACTGGCCTCGAACTCCTCTTCGCCAAAGGACTACACTTGGACTTCCCATGAATAATATCATGACAGATTAGCATTTTTTTAAAAAGGGTTGTCCTAATGGGGCAAGATGGCTATATTGGTGCTGTCCTCAAGCTCAGATGGGCCTTACCTGCCCCACAACTCCCAGAAATATTACAAGAAACATAGAAAAATAAGAAATAGAAGCAGGCGTAGGTCATTCGGCCCTTTGAGCCTGCTCCTCCATTCAATATGATCATGGCTGATCCTCTATCTCAATGCCATACTCCCGCTCTCTCCCCATATCCTTGACGCCTTTAGAGTCTAGAAATCTATCTATTCAGTGACTTGGCCTCCACAGCCTTCTGTGGTAGAGAATTCCACAGGTTCACCACCCTCTGAGTGAAGAGATTTCTCCTCATCTCAGTCCTAACTGCTCTACCCCGTATCCTGAGACTGGGATCTCTTGTTATAGAACCCCCCAGCCAGAGGAAACATCATCCTTGCATCCAGTCTTCCAGCCCTGTCCGAAATTTATATGTTTCAATGAGATCCCCTCTCATTCTTCTAAACTTTAGTGAATGCATGCCTAATCGGCCCAATCTCCCCTCATATTACAATCCTGCCATCCCAGGAATCAGTCTGGTGAACCTTCGCTGCACTCCCTCTATGGCAAGTATATCCTTTCTTAGGTAAGAAGACCAAAACTGCACACAATACTCCAGGTGTGGTCTCACCAAGGCCCTATGGAGCTGCAGTAAGACATCCTTGCTCCTGTATTCAAGTCCTCTTGCAGTGAAGGCCAATATACCATTTGCCTTCTTACCTGCTTGCTGCACCTGCATGCTTGCTTTCAGTGATTGGTGTACGAGGACACCCAGGTCCCTTTGAACATCAACATTTCCCAATCTATCACCATTTAAATAACACTCTGTCATTCTGTTTTTCCTATATAGACATATATAGGGGTATAGACAGAGTAAATGCAAGTAGGCTCTTTCCACTTAGATTAAGAGAGATAAACACGAGAGGACATGGCTTTAGGGTGAAAGGGGAAAGGTTTAGGGGGAACTTCTTCACTCAGAGAGTGGTGAGAGTGTGGAAGGAGCTGCCATCTGACGTGGTAAATGCGGGCTCACTCTTAAGTTTCAAGAATAAATTGGATAGATACATGGATGGGAGAGGTCTGGAGGGTTATGGACTGGGTGCAGGTCAATGGGATTAGCGGAATAATATTTCGGCACAGACTAGAAGGGCCGAATGGCCTGTTTTTCTGTGCTGTGGTGTTCTATGGTTCTATGGTTCTACCGAAGTGGATAACTTCACACTTATCCACATTATACTGCATCTGCCATGTATTTGTCCACTCACTCAACCTGTCTAAATCGTCTTGAAGCCTCTTAACATCCTCCTCACCTCTCACATTCCCAGCAAGTTTCGTGTCATCAGCAAACTTAGAAATATTACATTTGGTTCCCTCATCCAAATCATTGATATATATTGTGAATAGCTGGGGCCCAAGCACTGATCCCTGCGGTACCCGACTAGCCACCGCCTACCACTCCGAAAAAGACCTTTTTATTCTTACTCTCTGCTTTCTGCCTGCTAACCAATTCTCAGTCCATGCCAATATATTACCCCCAATCCCATATGTGCTTTAATTTTACACACTAACTTCTTAGGTGGGACTTTATCAAAATAATTCATCTGACAGAGAATTCTGGGTGGCATTATGAGCATCCTGGACTGTGATCCAAATGATGCAAAGCAACTACCTTAACTGCCATATTACAAAATGTTGAATTTAATATTTGAATGTAAGAAAATTGATTCTGTGGAGCTAAGTTACCATGATAGTCAATGTTGAAAGTAGAGTTATTTTGGTACATATAATCAGCAGAGCTTGAATTTCTTTTTTTATGAATAACTTATTATTCTATATGACACTTTCTTAACATCATCATAGATTGATTTTTACAAAAAGAATCTAATTCTTCAATTTTTAGAGGTTGGATAGATTTTGATAGCTAAAATAAACTGTTTATTTTATAATGACACAAGCAATTTAAATTTCAGCATTCTTTTTGAAACATCTTTTGCATTTCATTTTTATTCAGTGCATCACAGTATTGAGAATTGAGATGACTCAATTGAGAAATAATTATATAAAGAAATTATAAATGAGATGTATGTTAGGACTGAACAGACTTCATGCCTGAGGCTCAACTATCCATTATTAATTGGTGGATAGTTATTAAAATTACTTGCTCTTTTTAGCTGACAGTTTACTCTAATTTCTGATAAGACTTTAGCATTTGTAGAACTTAATTACATAATAATGATAGAGAAGGAACAGAATTTCCAGCTCAGTGCTGCAGAACAAATGCAAATCCTGTGCATATCCAGTCAATGGAATAAATTGGACAGTTCTACAGGTTTCTATAATTTTCACCTGCAATCACTGCATTTTCTGTACCAATTTAAAGTTTTTCACTCCTCCTGGTTATAAATTTGTCAAGATAGCTATTTCACAAAATCTATTGGCGCTCAGGACTCCTGGGACTCAGGTCAGAGGAATTAATTGCAAGTGAAAGATGCAGGCTTGGGAGGGTGACAAGAGGAAGCAGAGAGCCAAGGAGACTGCTCAGATGACAGTTAACAGCTGGTGACTACATCAATCATAAAATATCTGAAACCACAATGTCTCAATGAGAAAACAGCAACAGCAACAACAATTGAAAATGTGCAGTTGCACACAATTCTTTGGGTAATAAATAAGCTCCAACATCAGAGTTCTGATAAAAGGTCATCAACATGAAATTTTGGGAAAATAGGGAGAGCCGTGTTGCGAAGCTCCCCGATACTTTCCCGCCTGCGGGAAGATTTCCTAGGACGGGCTGGGAACAGGGTTGACTGTACATCCCACAAAGGCAGGCAACAAATTAGCCCAATTAAGATCCCACTTAGGGACCGTTTTACACCAGCATTTTACTGACATTGGAGCACACTCCCCACTCCCCACCTCACCCACCCCTGTTGTGTGCAGACATCACCAACTCAATTGAGGCAGACTGCCATGTCAGGCTGGCAGCAGGTGGTGGGGGCCAGGGGGTGCGAATACCAGGACCAGAACCTATATGGCCCAATAAAGAGGCCATGGGGATGAAAGGTCGCAGCCCTGTCCGTGACCAGTCCTGCAGAAGGATTTTCCTTCCACCCCAATGTTCCTACCGGCAGGGTCTCCTTCTTTCATGAATTCTTTGCAGGCAACCAAAGGCGCCTCCAAGTTGAAGCTCTCAGGCTTGCATGCCTGCCTCAGCAGCGCCCACCTCTCCCAGTGGGGCTGCTAGCCTGACATTGTTGCACGCCTTCAGATTGGGCCAGTACCCTCGGCAGCCTGCCTGTTGACCTCAATAGGGCTGTGAGCATGGAAGTGACTCCAGGGTCCTGACGCCCGCCTGAAAATCTAATGTTAACTCTATTTCTACCTCCAGAGATGCTGCCAGGCTTGCTGAGTATTTCCATGTTTTTAACCCCACATTACAATATTACAGTATTGAGCTTATCATTGTTAAAAACAGTATCAACACAATGGGTAGGATTTTCCGCCGATCGGGGGGGTTGTGCGGGGACCCCCCAATCGGGTCTGCGCCGCCATTTTACGTGGGCGGGCCAATTAAGGCAGGCCCAGTGTGACACGCACCCAAAAGCGCTATGCTCTCCCTGTGCGGGTGGGGGGGGTTCCCTAAGTTGGAAGTGCACTCTTTCCCGCATGTGCATGAAACAGCGCAGAAATCTCCCTGAGCCGTTTTAAAAATTTTAATAAAGAAAAAATAATTTAAGACATGTCCCCTCATGTGACAGTGTCACATGGGCTGGGACATGTCAGTGAACTTTAATGAAAAAATTTATTTAATTTATAAACCTTTCATGGAACCTCATCCTGCCCATTCTATGAAAAATGCGAAGGCCGCCTGGGCTCTTCGCCTGCCCGCCAACCTTAAGGCAGCTTTCTCAATAGGCTTAATTAGTTCATTAATGGCCTTAATAGGCCTTTGACAGTTCAGCGGGTGCGCAGGTGACTCGGCTTCGCACCCGCCAAACTGAAAATCTAAATGACGCGCGGTGACGTCAGGACACACGCCCGACATCACCCCGCATCATTTTACACCTCGGCGAGCGGGCCCCACCCCCACTCGCCGAGCCGAAGATTCAGCCCAATGTCACATTATTTTGCGTTGAATTATGTGCTTTTGTGCCGAATGCAATACTGTACTAATGCAAGGTAATTGAAAAGCAGAATACTGCAGATGCTGAAGGTCTAAAATAAAAGTAGAAAATGCTGAAAATACTTAGCAGATCAGGCAGCATCTGTGGAGAGAGAAACAGAGTTACCATATCAGGTCAATGACCTTCCATCAGAACTGGGAAAAGTTAGAGATGTAATAGGATTTGAGCAAGGGTAATTAATTTTGTCCTATGGCTGAATTATTTTCTTACCTAGTTCATATCTTCTAATTTTGGTAGCTGTTTTACTAATATTCACTCGCATTGTAGTTCAGTGATCACTTTCTGTTATTTTCCATAACACACATGCCTGCACACATGCAGGTACAGTTTTGCCCTGGTTAGCCATGTCAGGCCATTTTTACCCGAATATATTTCTGGGGCAGAATTTTCTGCCTGTCGGGGGGGCGGACCCGACCCAATCTCCGGCGGGCAGCGAGCCGATCCCCACCAGAGAAGCGGGCCGCGCTGCCATTTTATATGGGCGGGCCAATTATGCGCTCCCTGCGCGGGCGGGGGGGGATTCCCCAAAAGCGAGAGTGCGCTCTTTCGCGCATGCGCACGAAAGAGCGCACATCTCCCTGAGGCTAAGTGCTGCCTCAGGGAGATCGCTGACACTTTTAAAAAGATGAAAAATAGAGAAAAAAAATTCCCTAACATGTCCCCCTATGAGATGGGACATGTTCATAATTAACATAATAACTTTATTAAAAATTTTAAAACCCTGCATGAAACCACATCCCACCGCTGGATAAGGTTTCATGTTTTCTCTATCTGTCGCCAGGGCTCCTGGCCTGCCTGCTAATCTTAAGGTTGGACGGGCAGGTCCTTTAATTGTTTAAATGGTCCTGTCAATGGCCTCAATTGGCTATTGACAAGTCGGCGGGCGTGCAGCTGATTTTGCTGCGAGCCCGCCTTCCTGAAAATTTAAATGGGGCGGGTTGACGTCGGGGGTTCCGTCCGACGTCATCCCGCATCATTTTAAGCGTCAGCGAGCAGGCCCCGCCCCCTGCTCGCCAACAGCAAAATTATGCCCCTGATGTTTTTGTGATTCTTTTTAGCAGGAAAGATATGGTGAGGCAGTATAAAATAAAGGGAGAGCCTCTAAAGGAGGTGCAGGAACAGAGGGACCTCAGTGTATACATACATTGGTCATTGAAGATGGCAGGGCAAGTTGAGAGAGCAGCATATAGTATCTTAGGCTGTATTAATAGGGGCATTGAGTACAAGAGTAAGGAGGTCACATTAAGCTTGTGTAAGACACTAGTTTGGCCTCATCTGGAGTATTGCATCCAGTTCTGGGTGCCATACTTGAGGAAGGATGTGAAGGCATTGGACAGAATACAGACATGGTTCACAAGAATGATTCCTGGGATAAAGAATTGTAGCTATGAGGATAGACTGGAGAGGTTGGGACTGTTTTCCTTGGAGAAAAGAAGGCTGGGAGGAGACTTGATAGAGATATTCAAGATCCTGAGGGGTATGGACAGGGTAAATAGTAAGAAACTGTTCCCACTCAAGAGAGCATCAAGAGCTAGAGGGCACAGATTCAAAATAATTGGCAAGGGAGAAAATGTGATGTGAGGAAAATGTTTTTCACCCAGAGGCTGGTTAGAGTTTGGAACAAACTTCCTGAAAGGGTGGTGGAGGCAGGTTTGATCAAGGTATTCAAAAGGAAATTGGACTGCTACCTGAAAAGAGAGAATGTGCAAGGTTACGGGGATAAGGCAGGGGATTGGGACGA
This sequence comes from Cetorhinus maximus, assembly GCF_964194155.1. Classification (NCBI taxonomy): domain Eukaryota; kingdom Metazoa; phylum Chordata; class Chondrichthyes; order Lamniformes; family Cetorhinidae; genus Cetorhinus; species Cetorhinus maximus. The sequence continues at coordinate 97,477,763 of NC_135887.1, forward strand.
GGTGGAATGCTCTTTCAAAGAGCCAGTGCAGACTCAGTGGGCTGAATGGCTTCCTTCTGCATTGTAAAGGTACTGTGATACTGTTTATTATATGTATGAGGTTCTGAACTACTGTTGTAAGTTGCCTCACACCCATATGACCACTCAGCTAATTTGGTCATTAACAACTGGAGCTCCATTTCTTTAAAATGTGTTGTTGACTTGACAATATTAATGGAAACCAGCACTTGAGTCTATCACCGCATACAATATATGGTATTGGGGTGGGCTTCCTTTCCTGGCTCTGCTGAAAAAAAAAACCATCTTACCTCTGCATCCGACTCCAGCGATGATATTCTTTGGGGATTGGATGCAGTCCCAGCACTAGCCACTGCTCCTGGTGACACTGCTAGGACCAGAGAGTTGCCAGCATTTGATTGGCTGGCAGCTCTTGGAGGCAGGAATTCCTGCCCAGATGGGGTGGAAATCTTGCCCTGAGCCATCCCTCTGAGGATTAAATGGCTGTGGGGCAGCTTGCCAGAATGGGGCGGGTTCACCATTGACTTTTTGCCACTGGGGCTGTGAAGCCCAGTACAGTATTACGCTAAAACCTGCCCATGCAACTCAATGCCAGTAAGCATGAGGTGATGCATTTTGGCACAAAAATAATAGCAGCAATTATATTCTACTTGGAAGAAGAGGGACCTCTTCCTCTTCACTGCCTGGCTCGACTGGTTGCAGCAGAAAAAATTAGCTAAGATCAGAAATTTCCTTGGAAATGAAACTGCTCTGCAGCCATAGTGTTGCTGGAAGTGTAACAGAAACTCCATTTTCGTATGTAAAAGCATTTCTTGTCACACTTCCATCAAAGTTATGGTAGAAAAGCAGAACTAGGTGCAAATTTCCTCTTAAATTTTAAGGAAAGGAAAAAGAAAGCAATAATATAAAAGCAAGATACTGCGGCTGCTGAAGATCTGAGATAGAAACAGAAAGTTTCTGGAAAACCCAGCTGGTCTGGCAGCATCTGTGGAGAGAGAAACAGAGTTAATGTTTTGAGTCCAATATCTTCTTCAGAAATAACTGCTTCTATCTCCTTCCCAAAATCCACAAAGAGGACTGTCCTGGTAGACCCATCGTTTCAGCCTGTTCCTGCCCCACTGAATTTTTTTCTTCCTATCCTGACTCTATTTTTCTCTCCCCTTTCCAGACTCTTCCCACCTACATTCATGATTCTTCTGGTGTACTACACCATTTCAATAATTTCCGGTTTCCTGGCTCTAATCCCACCTCCTCTTTACTCTGGACGTCTAATCCCTCAGCAGGATGGTCTGAGGCCTCTCCGCTTCTTCCTTGAACAGAGGCCTGAACAATCCCCATCCACCAGAACCCTCCTCCACCTAGCTGAACTTGTTATTTCATTGAATAATTTCTCCTTTAACTTGTCTCACTTCCTCCAACTAAAATGCGTGGCTATGGGTACTTGCAGGGACCCTAGTTATGCCTGTGTTTTTGTGGGGCATGTGAAACATTCCTTGTTTCAGTCTTATTCAGGCCCCCACCTACAATTCTTTTTCCTGTACATTGATGACTGTATCGGTGCTGCTGTGTGCTCTTGTCTGGAACTGGAAAGATTCATCGGTTTTGCTTCAATTTCCACCCCTCTCTCACCTTCACATGGTCAATCTCCAACACTTTCCTTTCCTTTCTTGACTTCTCTGTTTTCCATTTCTGGGGATGGACAGTCTACCAATATTCATTACAAGCCTACTGACTCCCACAGCTACCTTGACTACACTACCTCACATCCTGCTTCTTGTATAAAAAAAACAATAAACTGCATCATTACTAAACTGAGAAAAACAATAAAGTTCTGTAGTATTTTCTTTTAACATGGAGGGAAGGCGGTGGGGAGGGGGGAGGATTTCTGAGACATTCTCCCTATCTCAGAGAATCAAGGGTAAATCCTTCAGCCCTACAAGCTCTTTTTGTCACTGTCATGAAGCTATTAATGTATATAATATTACTGGAAAATATTTTTCTTTTAAAATAGAGGTTTAGTCTGTGGGTGTGACTTAATTGGATTAAAGCTAGATAGTCTGGGTGCTTTGATGTGTACTAGTTTTAAGATATAAGAGAGGTAGAGTGCATTTGCATTTTTTTGAATAGAGCATTCAAGAAGTGGGGTGAAATCTGGCACCTAGCTAGCAGGGACCAAACAATATGTTTATATTACTAATAAAATTGGTACTATGAAAGGGGTTTTACTGTTAGAAGAGGTGGAGCTCAAAGAGGCTAGTGATACAATGAGAATTTACATTCAATGAGCTGTGCTAGGTATAACTTCAGTTTTCATGTGTGCGGAGCAAACATGTAAGATCAAAGCATCTGTAAGCCTATAACTATGTCCACAGGAACTAATGTGAAAGGAACCTCATTTTGAATTTGTATGGTGAAAATGCTTTGCCTGGTGTCTGCTTAAGTCTATGGATTGCTGTTGCCTTAATGGAGATTAGTTTAGGAATTTGTTAAAAGCTATGATAGTAGTATTTTGTAACCATGTATATATATTTAACTTGTGTAAATTAATAAATGTCTCTCGTATTTTGATATAAAACTTCTCGAGAACTGGTGGTCTGATCCCTGAATTTCGAGTTGCATCTCAAACATATCACTTAAAAATATAGGCTATGACAGTTGTTTAAAGTTTCCCACTGGGATTTTTAAATAACTCGGCTTTACCAAACTGCTGGGTCATAACAATTGGGGGCTCGTCTGGGACAATAATATTTCTAATTCCTTGATTGGTTTGGAATTGGTAAATCTTAAGGTTACGAGTATGAGAAGCACTTTGAATTCAAGAGTTGGTGAGGTATTTTAGTTGTGGTGAGACTGCAAGGTGGCTTTGGCAGTTGCTAAGACTTGTCTGGGAGTAGAAGAGATAACTCTGATTGGGTTGGAGAAAATAACCAAAAGTAAGTTAACAGAGTTAGCAAATAAGTTAAAATTGGGGTTACCTGAGGGTGCTAGGAAATCAGATATAATTAAAAGTATAGCACAGCATCTACAGTTGGAAGTGAAACCTGACACTAGTGAGTTACAGCTGGAGGCAGTGAGACTTCAGTTGCAAATGAAAAAGCTTGAATTAGAAGCAAAGGACAGAGGAATGGCTTCGAAAAGGGAATTAGAAATTGTAAAGATAGAGAAGGCAGAAAGAGAAAAAGAGAGAGGATTCCAACTGAAAATGTTGGCAGTTGAAAAAGAGATGCCAGTAGGTGAGGAAGGATTTGTCTCTGGAGTAGAACCGAAAGGGGATAAGTTTAAATTTGTACAAGCTCTTCCAAAGTTTGAGGAAGAAGATATTGAAGCACTCTTTATTTCACTTGAGAAGCTAGCTAAACAGATGAAATGGCCACAGGAAAACTGGACGTTTTTAATACAGTCTAAGTTGTTCGGTAGTGCGCTTGAGGTATATGCTTCATTAATAGAAGAAATGTTGGTGAATTATGATGTGGTAAAAAAGGCTATTTTGAGTGCATTTGAGTTGATTCCTGAAGCATACAAGCAGAAATTTAGGAATATGAGAAAACAGCCTGGGCAAACTTATAATGAGTTGAAAAGAGTAAAACAAAGTAATTTTTACTGATGGATATGGGTGTTAAAAATAGAAACAACCTATGCAGCTCTTAGAATTTAAAGATCCAATCCCTTCAGTAGTGAGAACTCACATGGAGGAACAGAGGGTTGATTCTGTAAGACAAGCAGCAGAGACAGCTGATGACTATGAGTTAGTTCATAGAGCTAAACCTTTCTTTCGTCACCCTCTCAGTTGTTTAAAGTTTCCCTCTGGGATTTTTAAATAACTCGGCTTTACCAAACTGCTGGGTCATAACAGTCACTCAATTAGATCTTGGCTAGTCTGTACATCAACTCCACTTACTTGCTTTGATTCCATCTCCTTTAATATCCTTACCCAATAAAAAATCTATCAATCTCATTTTTGAAAATTTCAATTGACCCTGCAACCGCAGCCTTTTGGGAAAGGGTTCCAAATTTTTACTGCCCTTTGTGTGAAAATGTACATTCTGATTTCACTCCTAAGCGGCATACCTCTAACTTTAAGATTCTGCTCTCCAGTTTTGATTTCCACTACTGAAGGAAATAGATATTTGGTGTATCTATCCCATCAAATGATTTTATCTTGGTGGAGGATTAGCAAAAGGTGTGGAGAAATAGGAATAAATATTAATTTTAAGTCATTTCAAGCCATTTCTCCAGGGGTTCTACAAAGAACCTTTGTGAATCTTCCAGGCACAGGCATCAAATAAGAGCATGTGGAATAATTCCATCAGGCTACAATCTGGAGGTGCACAAGCTGATCTTTCCTTATATAAATGTGTGAAAGCAGGAGAAAGTCACATGGAGTGCCCTTCTGATATCATGGTGCCTAAACATTGTATTCAATTGTTCAATGTTCTTTGTTCTTTTTGCTATTAGACAAGCCTGAGTGTACAGAGAACCTGAAACTAAACTGAAATAAGCAGCTGTAAGCATGGGAGCGGACATTTTAAAGCATTGAATAAAACTCCTGCTCATACATAGAATCTAGTGTGTCATCTCTGCATATCTTCAAGGCATAAAACATAACGGCTGGTGTTGAAGGTGAGGGAAAAAAAGTTTAAATTTACTGGCTCCAGCATCATTCGTTTCTTCACTGGAACATACACCCATGTTGTGGAAGCAATGGATTTTGGGTTCAAGATGTACTTGCTCGCACCACAAGACGTAACAGCAACCCGCAAGAAGGTGGTACTCATATATTGACTCAGAGCAGAAGGCCAGCGAATATTCAAGCAACTAACAGGAGATACATCTAAATTTGATACAACAGTTAGTGCTCCTGAAAAATACTTTGGACCAAAGAAGCTGTGATGATCAAACAATATACATTTCAACAGAAGTGGCAGAGAGCCCATCACAGTCAGATATCCTCAAAGATCTGCCCAAATTGTAGAGGTCCCAAAACCATGTCCAGCTCAAGGGAAAAAGTGGTACCTCATGCTTAAAGTGGAATCACTTAGCAAAGGTATGCTGGTTGAAGAAGAAGACTTCATTAGTTCGACAAATGAAGAAGTCTCCACCTGAGAGTGAAGTACGACATGCGTACACCACCATGGATGTTAAAGCACCAAGTAATTTTAAGGAATACTCAGTCAAGATTGCCGACACCTCAGTGTCGCTTCTCATCAATGTTGGTGTGAAAATATCCATATTGAGCGACAAGGTCTACCATTGTTATTTTTCTCAACTTTCTCTCACTCCTGCGGCAAACAATCTTTGAGCTTATGGTGACTCAGTTATTCTAGTTTTGGGAATGATTACAGTCCAGTGCACTACAAAAATGTCATCCTAGAAGGTTCATATTCTACATAGCCAAAGGACAAAGGGAGTAAGCATTTTTTGGTAAGCTTGGCTTCAAACTTGCACACCCCAGCAGGGCACACATTAACAGGGTCGATGACACAGACTATACCCAACGGTACCCTTCCTTATTGAGATTAAGGGGTACTATCACATTCCTTGCATTGACACATCAATTCCGCCAGTTTCGCAAAATTTGAGATGGTTGCCATTTGCAATTGGTGCAGAAGTGTCACAGGGGCTGGAGCGATGAGAAGCAGATGGTATCATTGAGCGAATCAACTCATCGACATGGCTATCGAACCTAGTCATTGTGCGATGTAAAAATTACAAACTTAAACAATACATCAACCTAAAGGTGGTCAACAAGGCAATCGTTCCAGACGAGTATATACTTCTTGCAATCCAAGAACTATCAGCATCATTTCATAGCACCACAGTATTCATGAAACTCAACGTACAACATAGCACTAGCAAAGCAAAGCCGATATCTTACAGTTTTTGTTACTCACAAAGGTGTGTTTCAGTACCACAGAATGCCCTATGAACTAAGTTCAGCACCTAGCGCATTCCAGAAGGTCACTTCTTCAGTCTTGCCAAATGTTGAGGGGACGTTCAATCTACTCAACAACATCATTGTCCATGGAAGTACAAAGCAGAGGAAGGTACAATCAATGATTTTCAGCAGCGCTAATTTGACTTGCACAATTTTACGCTCAACAAGGATAAATGCACATTTGTGGCATCTGAGAATTATTTTCTAGGCCAAAGAGTGACAACAGCTGGAGTAAAGCCTACACATAACAATACCAAAGCCATTTATGCCCTTCCAGCCCCATATAAAGTGAAAGAACTGACATTATTCCTCAGTATTACCAACTTTTATCACAACTGCATTCCTAAGTACACAGAGATCATGGAGCCTCTTCAAAAGCTACTGCATAAAGATGCGCAATGGGAATGGGCAATTGCATAGCAAACAGCGTGGACACATTAAAGGTGAAGATAGCATTTCCACCACTCCTCACGCATTTCAACCCACATGTGGAAAAGTATGTCACAACAGATGCATTGAGAAATGCGATTGGAGCTGTGCTCTCAATACATTGAAGAAAGCGAATGACCGACCACTTATGTTTCACACCCATTGTTAGAAACTGAAGGCAAATATTCTACAAAAAATCTTAACATTTGACCTACTGCACGCTGCACCCCCAGTACACTAAGCCCTTCCCCTGACATAAACACATTGCTAGATCTCTGACCCATTTTCAGTTGCTTCGTAATTTCCGTACCATAAAAAATATCTTGCCTCTGAAATCTCATCCTTTTACTGTTGTCAGATAAAGAAACCACATTCTCATAATCTTGATTTAATAAACAACCTGCAATTACATTCACAAACAGGTTAAAACCTCAGTTTCAACATTATCTATGGTTGCCATGGAATTTTCTGCAAATACACTTTTATATTGAATGACCGCACTGTATATATGAGACTTCTTTGTTTCTTTCCTTCTTCCTTTTGACACACAGTAAAAATGGATGTTTTATGCTGTGCAGAATCATATAACTGGAAATTAAATACAGCGGATCACATTACTAATGGATGGCATCATATTAGAGGCTAATACACTCCACTTATAAAAATATTTTTTTGAGGCTGATACAAAATTATAATTAATCAGAAACCTAGATTATGAGGAATGTAACCTAAGCTGCAGCAATATAGAATAATAGTAATGATCTTTAAAATTTCTATTGAAAATCTTCATCCTCGATACAAGAGTTCCAACCACTATAAGTGGTTGCCAAAACTGTTCGCTCTTTCCCTGTCTGGCATCAAAGTTTGCTAGAGAAGCTTATGTCATTGCCTGGGCTGTACAGCTACAACAAACAGGAACAACCGCAGGTCGACTTGTATGTAAAAGCTGTTAAGTTTAGCTTGATAAAGCTGGCACCAAAATGTCCCATCCAAGTATCAGCTGACACTGACCATCTTCCTGCTCATGAGAAGGCAGTCAAACAGCATCATTTTAGCTCTGACTATCAATATAATTCTTCTCACCCATCCCTGTATAATCTACAAGAACCCTATCAAGGTCTGGACCCTCAACCCTGTGGGCTGAATTTTACAGCGACTTTCATTACCCTGAGTTAAGCCGAAAGGCAGATTCCAACCCCACACTTGCCAGCAGCAAAAACTGCTTGCAAGCCTCCTAATTGGCTGCCTGTGGGCCGACCATCCAATTAAGGATGGTAGGTAGGTTCCTAACTCGGCCAGCATCTTAAGTAAAAATTAAAATTTAGGAGCCAGAGAGTAGTAGGACCCACAAGACTGAAGGGAAATCCCTCCGTGGGATTGCTGGGGCTGCAGGAGCTGCCTTTGATGTCCAAGGCCTCCACTTTGGGCCATGCCACCTCTGGCTCTGATGTCCCCCTGGGTTGTCAGTGGGAAGCCACCTTCATGAAGCTGGAAACCTCCCCAAGTGGTGGGGGGGGCATCTCACCATCAGCAAAACGAAGTTTTGTGAATCAAGATTTTTTTTCTGGTCTTGTTAAACTTAATCAATTGCAAAAAATGACAGAGGACAGTAAGCAGGCTAAGTTTATTGCCCACCCTCCTAATTGCCTATGAGAAGGTGGCAGTGAGCTGCCTTCTTGAACCGCTGCAGTCCATGTGGAGTAGTTACACCCACAGTGCTGTTAGGGAGGGAGTTCCAGGATTTTGACCCACCGACAGTGAAGGAATGGTGATATAGTTCCAAGTCTGGATGGCGTTGGCTTGGAGGACAATTTTGTGAGCTGAATCAAATCTGGGAAAGAGAGATGAACATGGGAGAGCACGGGGCACCTAGGTTTTCCGGCACTGCACTAGAGGCCTTGGTGGAGGAGACGGAAAGAGGGAGAGATGTTCTGTATCCACAGTGGAGCAGGAGGCCCTCCAGACACAAGACTAGGGAATGCACAAGGCAATTGGTTTTATTTTATACGTAAAATGGCCTAGTTTAATTTATAAATTTGGTTTGAAATGTCTAGCTTGTATTGGCTTTAATTTTTGAAATGCAGCTAAGAGGACGATGTGATGGTCAGTGACAGAGGGAATGTAAAGCTTGTGGGAGTGTTAGTGGATTGGAAATTGGGGTTGGAGTTAATGGCATCACACTTGAACTAGTTCTTTACATACAACCCAGGTAGAAATGGTCTGACTAGGTTGCAAGCTCCCTTCCTTTTTCTTCTTTTCTGCTTCCTCCTTGTCTTCCTCCTCCTCGTGGTCCTGCTCCCCAGCTTCTCATTGGTAGCTGCTGGCAAAGACAGCTCCCCTATGATGTCAAGATTGTGCAAGATACATTGCATTTTGAATATCAAAAGATTCATACAGTTGGTTTAACATCCCATTGAGTGATGTTAGTAACAAATGTAATTATGATTATTGCAAAACCTTGTAATTCATATGTGATTATTTGTTAATCTACAGCTGACAGATAAATACAGCACAGACCTTATCAGAAAAGCAGCAAAACCTGGATATTTAACTGTCTTGCTTCATAGTTACTAGAAATAGAATGAGGAATAACAATGCAACCATTGGTCAAATTTTAATAAAATATATTTAACTGATGTCAAACTCTAACGTTTCTAGTGGATAAAGACAGCTGACACTGCAGAAAGCCACTCACAATCTGTCAAACAACAGCTCACCTGTCTCTTCTAGCAGTAACACTTAAGCATTCAAACCAAACACACAAACTTTAAAGGTGCACACACATAGGAATAGCTTTGATTCACATTGTTTATATCAGTGTTAACACAGACATAAACTTAAATTACAGCAATTTCTGGTGCATGTTCTTGTGAAGGCAATAAAATTGTAATAGGGGACTGAGAGTAATGATATTGCATTGGAAATTTAAAAGTTTACTTGTTTTCTGGTTATCATCCTAGATAAATCCAATAATCCCTCACCCCACTGAACTCTTGAAGCCTAGAAATTGGATCGAGCCCATTAACAGGTGATGGGGGCCTTCCCATAGGCTGCTGCCTTGTTGTGATAGAGGAGTGAAATTTGTGAAGCACAGGGGCGATCCAAGAATTGCATGAGTGAAGGCAGAATTCCACTGAGCAGGTCAAAATCTGGAATCTCAACTCAATTGTATCAATTAATTTTGACTTCCAGTTTTCACAACTTCAAGCTATGCTGGGCATGATGCACACCTGCATGATGCAATCTCAACTGTATTAAAGGGACTATACACAAATGGACAGTGTTTTTAAGTCATTCACAGAATGTGGGCGTCACTGTCCATCCCTAATTGACCTTGAGAAAGTAGTGGTGAGCTACCTTCTTGAATGCAACTGAGTGGCCATTTCAGACTGCAATTAAGAGTCTGGAGTCACATACAGGCCAGACCGGGTAAAGACAGCAGATTTCCTTCCTGAAAGGCCATTAGTGAACCAATGGTTCACATGGTCACTATTACTGAAACTTGCTTTGTGTTCCAGAGATTTATTTAATTGATTAAATTTCAATATCCCAGCTGCCATGGTGGGATTTGAACTCATGTCTCCAGATCATTAGTTCAGGCCTCTGAATTACTAGTCCACTAACATAACCACCATGCAACTGTACCCTCAGGACATTAAGGATGCATAGTGGACAGAGAGCAAGAAGAGCATTCAGATCTAATGATGACTCAATGGAATTACTGTTGGGTATAGTTGGGTAGAGTCAGGAGCAGGAGGTATATACTTTTCTCCAGCAACAAGAGGAAGAAACCTGTGGCTCTTATTAAGAAAGCATAGCTGGAGGTAGCTGAGGAGGAAGATAGAGGAATGTGGTGTTCAGCGAGTGGATTTTATGGAGGCAACAGATGACCCACCTCTGCCCCAAGATAAAAGCCAGTCGACAATGCACCAACTAGAAATCCAGCTGCCCCACAGCGATAATGCATTGGGGGCGGCCTTAATAGGGTGAGTGGGACTTCTGCCCCTCAGAGTTAGCAAGTCCCGCCCTAGGGGCTGACGACCAATCCGATTGTCTGGCAACTCTGTAGTCCGAGCCATGCCACAAGAGAGTGGTGGTCACTGTTGAGACTACAATCAATGCCCAGAGAAGAGGAGGTGAATACCGGATTTAGGTAAATCTGGAGGGTTTTGGGCGGGCATGGCTGGGAGACCCCAATGAGGAGGGGAGGGGTGGAAGTTGGATTAGAGAGGCTGCGGAGGAAGGGACAAAGGGAGGATACCATTTTGGGCGGGGGGGTACCCCAAATGAGGGACCCTCCACCTTCCTACTTGTCAGCAGCCCATGCAGTGAAAGCTGCCGGACTGGCCGCCTTCCTTCCGCCTTCCCCTGCAGACTGAAAATTGTGGTGGAAGTGGAATGACACCTTTAAGTGGGAATTAATTGTCCACTTAAGGTCCTCAATAGGCCTAAGGATGTGCCTGATGCCTTACCCTGCCTCCCCCCAACACCATAATGTGGCATGGGTGGGAAGGCGCGAGTTGGCCACCCACTTTGTTTTATGAGCCTCCGCCTTCAAATATGGTAACATTGGGGGTGGGGGCATAAAATTCACCCCAGGTTTTCAATGTAGGAATCTATTTAATGACCTAACTAGGTCAGGATAAGTGCTTTTGCTGATTCAGCCACATTCTGTTCTCTTAGCACCCATCCACCACCAGGGAGTTCATAGATAGCTGGTGACAAAACTACAAATAATTCTGATGCATATATACTGACCTTATTTCATCAATGACTGAACAATGGGAAGACTAGATATGGTGGTTACTGAGAAGGAGAAAGGTAGTCATGCATCAGCAATTTGGCCATCCTCTCAAAGACTTGTTTGCTGTCTTAAACAGCACAACTGATATGTTAACCAAGGCCTTACAATACATTAGTGATCTCCACCGAACTGGTGTGCAGCAGAGGGGTAGAGGTGATGCGGTGCCAGCCCAGGAGAGGGATGATGGTGAAAAGGGAACAGAAGTGGGAACTCCATTCAAAATGCTCTCACTTCTCGCCTGTTGACCTCTCCCTTCAACCTGTATACGACATGCTGCCCTGTCTGCCTTTGGCCAAGTTTACTCTGTACAAGTACAGAAACAGTCTTTGGCAGATGTGCTGACCTTTAGCCTGGAAGCAGTACAGTAAGGAAATTTTGTAATTTCTTTAAAAGGACTTTGAAAAGGATATTTGAGAGTTTAAATCAATTGTAAAAGGACTAATTATGATTTTCTTGGAAAATAAGAAATACTGGTCTATATGATCTGGCAGCCCTGATTTGGAAGCAGTACCAACAGGAATGAAATTAAGAAAGAAGACATGTGGCTGGCAGATGGAAAGAAGAGTTAAAAGCAGAGGAGTTGGAGGGGGAAGGTGATCAGCACACAGATGCAGACAAAGAGAAGGCAGACAGAGGCAGAAAAAGGAACACAGAGAGTTCCTGTGAGGAGAAGAAGCAAATCACTCTCAGCAAGAGATTGTTTGGCAGAAAAGGGGGCAGGAGCTCCGGGAGGTACTGTGCAAGCTAGCTTAAAAAGTCTAATACCTAGAAAGCTGTATGAATAGCTTGGAGTCACTAAAGAGCTGAGTGTTTTCCCTGAAGTTCCCAAACAGTCGTTGTTATTGGTTAATCGATTGAAAACGAACTCTGGAAAGCTAAACCATCAAGATTATTGTGACCCGAGGAAGAAAGGGTTTGTAGAAGTGTGCCTTGCTTATGATAATCATACCCATGAAACGCGGAGGTGAAAGCTGTTGTTGGATTGGATTTCTGATCTACCCTGCATGAATCAAGATTAATATATTGTGGAACTATATTGCTACATAACGTTATACATGTTGAAGGTGAATGCTTGTGGTCGTGTAAGATATATCTCTGTTGTATCGACCATTGAAAGTGAAAACGACCTTTTTATTTGAAGTATCATTTGTTTGTTAATTCATTCTAATTTACATTGGTACTGATTCATGTTAAAGTAAAAGCTACAAAAAAATGAAATCATTTGGGGGTCATTCAATAAGTATGGGCATTTTGGTTTACAGTTCTCCCATAGGGAAAATACACTCCTTAAAACCTACCTGTTTGGCCAAGCTTTAGGCCATCTGATATAGGCCAGAATTTTCTGCCCCGTTGGCGTTGGATGTCATAACAGATGGGGTGGGACGATATGGCGAGAAGGCCAAAAATCGCTTTTGCGCCATTGTGAAACCAGTTTGCGATTGACCACTCCACCCATTAATGGCGGGCTGCACTTTGCTCGGGACTTCAAGGTTTGTTTGTCTACCTTGCTTCAAGCAGCACTCACAGTCAGATTCAGGGGCGCACGGGAAGATCTCTCACTGCATAAGGCAGGGGCAGTTTTTTAATGGCTGCAGGGCTAGGGCTTGCTTGAGGAAGGGGGAGAAGTGGCCTCAGGCAAGGGAAGAGGCTGCAGGGCGGAGGCTTTACTGGGGAAGGGGGTATCCCAGGGTATGTTTGGAGGCACATGTTGATCTGTGCAAGTGCCTCAAGATGGGGAGGGCTGAGGAGCCAGTCTCCAGAGGAGATGGAGATGTGAGGGTGTGAGAGAGTGAGTGGTGATGTCCCTTGAGCTGGCAGTGACTGAGACGCCCCCCGCCAGCTGACAGCGTGTTTCCTGTGGCTGCATAATTAATGAGGCGGGAATGGGACAATATGGTGTGAAAACCCGCCATTGTGGCTGGCGGGTAGAACGACTTTTTTCCCCTGTTATGACACTTTGTGCAAATTTGGGATAATTCAGCCCATAGTATCTTCTAGGCTTGGTGTCATATTTTGTTTTATAATGCTTCTGTGAAGATTAAAGGTAAAATATAAATATGTTGTGGTTGTTGACATAGAAGTAAGGGAATTATGCTAAACCTTTATGAAACATTGGTTAGGCCTCAGCTGGAGTATTGTGCTCAATTCTGGGCATCACACTTTAAAAAGGATGTCAAGGCCTTTCAGAAGAGATTTACTGGAATGTTACCAGGGATGAGGGATTTTAGTTACATAGAGAGACAGGAAATGCTGGGTTTGTTCTTTTTACAGCAAGAAAGGTTAAAAGAGGATTTGATAAAGATGTTCAGAATTATGAATGGTTTCGATAAATAGGGAGCAACAGTTTCCAGTGACAGAAGCATCAGTAACCAGAGGACAAGGTGATTGGCAAAAGATCCATGGGGAAATTTTTTTTTTACACACTGAATTGTGACTTGGAAAGCATTAGCTTAAAGGGTGCTGCAAGAAGTTTCAATAGTAACATTGAAGAAAGCATTGGCTAAATACTTGAAGGAAAAAAATGCAGGGCTATGGGGAAAGAACAGATGAATGGAACTAATTGGATTAATCTACCAAAGTGCTGGCACAGGCACAATGGGTTGAATGGCCTCTCTCTGTGATATAGCATTCCATAATTCTATGATCCTCTGCATCTCTCTCCTGTGCATGTGCTGATTCTACCACGGTACACGTTGCTGCCATGGATGATGATGGTCTTCCTCTCCTGATGTGTTGTTAAATGGATCCAATGTACATTCCATCCAGAACTTCTCAACGTGAAATCAACCAAGGTTGAAAAAAACTGAATCCACAAAAGCATTCCCTGCCAAATGCTTGGCTGAGGGAACCGAGGCAGCAGCTGCAATAAATTAACTTTTATTCAGATGGGACAATGACAAGTTTAGATATCCTCCATTTTCCCTGGTCAGTTTCCTGACCCCTGGGAGAAAAGTCAAAACCAATTTGCAAAGACCCCATTAACATCTCCTAAGGATGCTAATTGCGGCAATAACCAACCCCGCAGCTGCAATAGTTAAACTCCTGAACCAAAAGCAAAAATGCTGCGGACGCTGGAAATCTGAAATAAATACAGAAAATATTTAGCAGGTCAGGCAACATCTGTGGAGAGACAGTTAACATTTTAGGTCAGTGACCTTCCATCAGAACTGGAAAAAATGAAAAGATGTAACATGTATTAAGCAAGTACAGAGACAGGGAAAGAGGCATGGTGGGTAGTGGGGGTTGGGGGATGAAGAGCAAAAGGGAAGGTTTGTGATAGGGTGGAAGGCAGGAGAGATTAAGTGATAACAGGGGTGATTGTGCAAGGTAAAAGGAGATGGTAATGGGATAAGCAAAGAAACAGAAGATAGGTTCGGAATAAACATAAATAGGAATAGCAGAATTATTGCTATCAGCAGGCGTCCAAGTAAATGGGGGCAGAAAATATGATCTGAAATTGCTGAGCTCAGTATTAAGTCCAAAAGGGTATATGGGGCCTAACTGAAAGATGAGGTGCTGTTCCTTGAGCTTACATTGAGCTACATTGGAACAATGTAAGAGACCAAGGACAGAGAAGTCTGACTGAGAGTGGGGTGGAGAATTAAAATGACAGGTGACTGGCTGCTTGGGGTCATGCATACAGACTAAATGGAGATGTTCTGCAAAGCAGTCACTCAATCTGTGTTTTGTCACGCCATTCCAGAGGAGGCCGCATTGTGATAAGTAAATACAATATAAAAAATTGAAAGAACTACAAGTAAATCACTGTTTCACCTGAAAGGAGATCAGGATGTAGAATTGGTTTGGGTGGAAATGAGAAATAGTAGGTGAAAGAAGTCACTAGTGGGAGTGATCTACAGGCCCTCCAACAGTAACCAGAATTCAGGACAAAGTATACAAGAAGAAATATTGTGTGCTTATGATAAAGGGACGGCAATAATCATGGGTAATTTTAATCTATATATAAATTGGAAAAATCAGATTGGTAGTGGTAGCCTGGATACTTTCTTAGAGCAGCATGTTCTGGAACCAACCAGAGAGCAGGTTATATTAGACTTGGTATCGTGTGATGTGACAGAATTAATTAAAGACTTCAGAGTGAAAGCACCCCTGGGTAGCAGTGACGACTATATAATTGAATTTTACATCCAGTTTGAAAGGGAGAAGAGTGGGTGTAAGACTAGTATTTTAAACTTAAATAAGGGCAACTATGTGGGCATGAGAGCTCAGCTAGCTGAAATGAACTGAGATGCTAGGCTATAGATCAATAGAGAAGCAGTGACAGACATTAAAGGGGATATTTAATGCAGGAATTCACCAAGACTCCTTCGACAGCACTTTCCAAACTCACAATCACTACCATCTATAAGGACAAGGGCAGCAGACAGGTGGGAACACCACCACCTGGGAGTTCCCCTCCAAGTCACTCACTAATCTGACTTGGAAATATATATTTCTGTTCCTTCACTGTCGCTGGATCAAAATCCTGGAACTCCCTTCCTAAGAGCACTGTGGGTGTACCTACACCACATGGACTGCAGCGGTTCAAGAAGGCAGCTCACCACCACCTTCTCAAGGGCAACTAGGGATGGGCAATAAATGCTGACCCAGCAGGGAAGTCTACATCCCATGAATGAATAATAAAAACAAATTTCAGAATACTCAAAGTATATTCCTACTATAAAGAAAAACTAAGGGGAGGATCCACCATCCATGGTTAACTAAATAAGGTAGGGAAAGCATCAAACTTAAGGAAAAAGCATATAACTGCACAAAGATGAGTGGCAGGTTAGATGATTGGTCAGGATATAAAGAACAGCAGAGAATGACTAAAAAGCTAATCGGGGAAAGAATTTAGACTATGAGAGAAAACTAGCTAGAAATGTAAGAATGGATAGCAAGAATTTCAACAGGTATTTAAACAGGAAAAGTGGAAGTAAAGTGAGTGTTGGTCCACTAGACGGTGACAATGGGGACTTAATAGATAATAAGGAAATGCAGATGAAATGAACAAATATCTTGCTTCTGTCTTCACTATAGAAGATACAAAAAACATTCCAGTAAAAGCTGTAAATCAGGAGGTGGAAGGGAGAGAGGAACTTGGTGAAATTATAAGCACTAGGGAAGTAGTGCTGAGCAAACTGATAGAGCTGCAGCCAGACAAGTCTCCAGGTCCTGATGGACTTCATCCAGTGTTTTAAAAGAGATGCTAATGAGGTAGTCAATGTGCTGGTGCTAATTTTCCAAAATTCGCTAGATTCTGGAAAGATTCCATCAGACTGGGAGGTAGTAAATATAATCCCTCTATTCAAGAAGGGAAGGGGGCAGAAAACAGGAAACCATAGGCCATTTAGCTTGGCATTTGTCATGGGGAAAGTATTAGAATCAATCATTAAGGAGGTTATAGCTGGACACTTTGAAAAACTCAAGGTAATGGGGAACAGTCAGCATGGTTCTGTGAAAGGGAAATTAACTCCAATTTATTGGAGTTCTTTGAAGGAGTAACATGTGCTGTGGATAAAGGGGAACCGTTGGATATACTGTACTTAGATTTCCAGAATACATTTGAGAAGGTGCCACATCAAAGGTTATTGCGGAAAATAAAAGCTCATGGTGTAGGGGGTAATATATTAGCATGGATAGAAGATTGGCTGGTTGGCAGAAAGCAGAGAGTATGCATAAATGGGTCTTTTTCCGATTGGCAGAATGTGACAAGTGGTGCCCTGCAGGGGTCTGTGCTGGGCTTCAACTTTTTACAATTTATATCAATTAATTAGATGAGGGGAGTGAAGGCATGGAAGATAAATTTGCAGATGACACAAAGATAGGTAGGAAAGTATGTTGTGAAGAGAACATTAGGAGGTTGCAGAAGGATATAGATAAGTTGAGTGAGTGGGCAAAAGTCTGGCAGATGGAGTATAATGTGGGAAAATGTGAAGTTGTTTGGCAAAAAGAATAAAAAAGCAGAGTATTACTTAAACAGAGAACAGTGGCAGAATTCCAAGGGACAGAGAGATCAATGTGTTCTAGTTCATGAGTCACAAGAAGTTAGTATGTAGGTACTGCAAGTAATTAAGAAGGCTAATAGAATACTATCCTTTATTAGGAGAGGAATTGAACATAAAAGTAAGGATGTTATGCTGCAGTTACACAGGGTATTGCTAAGATCACATCTCGAATGCTGTGTGCAGTTTTGGTCTTCTTATTTAAGGGTGTAAATGCATTGGAGGTGGTTCAGAGTAGGTTTACTAGATTGATACCTGGAATGAGCGGGTTGTCTCATGAGGAAAGGTTGTACAGACTGGGTTTGTTTCAACTGAAGTTTAGAAGAGCGAGAGGTGACCTGATTGAAGTATATAAGATCCTGATTGGTCTCGACGAGGTGGACGTGGAAAGGATGTTTCCTCTTGTGGGTGAGTCCGGAACGAGGGGGCACTGTTTTAAAATTAGGGGT
This sequence comes from Cetorhinus maximus, assembly GCF_964194155.1. Classification (NCBI taxonomy): domain Eukaryota; kingdom Metazoa; phylum Chordata; class Chondrichthyes; order Lamniformes; family Cetorhinidae; genus Cetorhinus; species Cetorhinus maximus. Next base: position 97,495,403 of record NC_135887.1, read on the forward strand.
CGCCCTTTTAGGACAGAGATGATGAGAATTTTTTTCTCTCAGGGAGGGTTGTGCAAGTTTGGAGCTCTCTGCCTCAGAAGGTGGTGGAGGCATGATCACTGAATATTTGCAAGGCAGAGGTAGATAGATTCTTGTTAGCCAAGGGAATCAAAAGCTATCGGGGTTAGATGGGAATGTGGAATTCGAAACACAAACAAATCAGCCATGATTTTATTGAATGGCAGAGCAGGCTTGAGGGGCTGACTGGCCATCTTCTCCTCCTATTTTGGATGCTCGTATGAATGTTTGGGGCCCTGGATGGTGGGGAGAGAGGAGGTAAAAGGGATGATAAAGGCAAAATACTGCGGATGCTGGAAATTTGAAACAAAAACAAAAATGCTGGAAAAACTCAGCAGGTCTGACAGCATCTGTGGAGAGAAAGACAGAGTTAACATTTCAAGTCCATATGACTCTTTTTCAGGGATGATATTGTTTCCTCTGTGCTTGCATGGGAAGGGAAGGGGATATTGGGGTTTATTTAAGATTAAGGAGTGGACCAGGCTCAATTTGGAATGCTGAAAGGGGAGGGGAAGATATGTTTGGTCATGTCAGCACCCTGGAGGTGGCAGAACTGGCAGAGGGTGATTTGTTGAATGTGGAGGCTGATAGGTTTAAAGGTAAAGACATGGAACCCTATCTTGGTTCTGGAAGGGAAGGGGTGTGGGAAATGGAATGTATATGGTTGAAGATCCTGTCAACCAGGGTGGAAAGGAAACCTTAGCTGAAGAAAAAGGAAGATGTATCAAAGGTATGGAAGGTGGCATCACCAGAAGAGATGCGACAGAGAGGGGAAATTAGGAGAATGGAACAGAGCCCTAAGGAAGGTTTGAGGAACTGTAGTCCTGGTGGCTGTGGAATATTGACAAAATATTGGGAAAAGAACCATGAATATTGGTCAAATGGAAATAGAAAGTCAAGGAAGGGAAGGAAAGAGTCTGAGATGTGGAGAAGGGTGAAGGTTGAAAATTGGAAGTAAAGCTGATTACATTTCCCAGTTCAGCATGAGAGCAGGAAATGGAACTAAGTCATTAGGTGGTGGAAAAATCTCACATTTTGCCATGTTTCCATTATTCCCTCTCATCATCCTCTCTCTGATCCCAGACGTCCCCAGAAAATGCCTCACTTTCATTCCCTCACATCCACACCTCGAGCCCAATGCGATATGCACCTGTAAATGTCCTCCATGGTGGAATATTTGAAAATTCCACTAATTATCCCTATTAGACATCATTATTGTCAGTGTAATTTCCATGAATAGAAGTAAGACAAATCCATCTCATGTAATCCAGAAACTTTTGCCCATTTCTCAGGGCTACCTGCATATCTTGTAAATCTGTTTTGTTGCTTCAGTGAGCTGCAATACTGCGCTTTAATCTGCCAGAGTGAGATGGTCACTATCATCTTCATTCTCAAACTACAGTGTTGGTGTCCTGGAGCAGCATGGCTTTCCTTTCATTGCTCTCTTGATTGAGGAGGAGGGGGAAACAGAAAGAGCAATGAACAGTGAGGCAGCTAAGAAGGACGCAATCAGCCTGCTTTTAATCTTCACCCTCACTGCCACCACCACCCCAGCCCCCCTCTCTCCTCCCCCGCTGCCCTGCCTTCAGCAAATTTGCTTTTTTTTTAATTCATTCACGGGATGTGGGCTTCACTGGCTGGGCCAGCATTTATTGCCCATCCCTAGTTGCCCTTGAGGAAGCATTATATGAGTTATGTTGCCTTCTGCATTGTAAACTGCTGCCCCAATCAAGTATCAAAACTGTTCTCTTCATGATGGTCAAAATCTACACAGCTCTCAACTTTGTCACAGGCACTCTCTAAACTGTCGGGAAGAAATCTACAATATAAATCAAGGCTCCCCACAAGTCAACCAAAGCTGACACTGGTCATCAGTGATGGCCAAAATTGCTTCCCTTCCCTGGATCATAATAGTCTACTCCTTGAAATATATTAATTCCCCTCCGAGGTCCACTACTAGTGGCCTGCCTCACCTAGGCATTGTGTTCTAACTTCTACTATTAACAGGAGTGGCTGAAGATAAGCATCAGAAGGGAATACCCCAGGTAGTAACAGACAGGGGATTTTTTTTTTTTATTCATTCATGGGATGTGGGCTTCGTTGGCTGGGCCAGCATTTATTGCCCATCCCTAGTTGCCCTTGGGAAGGTGATGGTGAGCTGCCTTCTTGAACCGCTGCAGTCCATGTGGTGTAGGTACACCCACAGTGCTGTTAGGGTGTTCCAGGATTTTGACCCAGCAACAGTGAAGGAACGGCGATATATTTCCAAGTCAGGATGGTGAGTGACTTGGAGGGGAACTTCCAGGTGGTGGTGTTCCCATTTATCTGCTGCCCTTGTCCTTCTAGGTGGCACTGGTCGGGGGTTCGGAACGTGCTGTCTAAGAAGCCATGGTGAATTCCTGCAATGCATCTCGTAAATGGTACACACTGCTGTTACTGTGCGTCGGTGGTGGAGAGAGTGAATGTTTGAGTTGGTGCCAATCAAGTGGACTGCTTTGTCCTGGATGGTGTCCAGCTTCATCAGTATAGTAGGAGCTGCACTCACCCTGGCAAGTGGGGAGTATTCCATCACGTTCCTGACTTGTGCCTTGTAGACGGTGGACAGGCTTTGGGGAGTCAGGAGGTGAGTTACTTGTCGCACGATTCCTAGCCTCTGACCTGCTCTTGTAGCCATAAAATTTATATGGCTAGTCCAGTTCAGTTTCTGGTCAATGGTAACCCACAGGATGTTGATAGTGGGGGATTCAGTGATGGTAATGCCATGAACAACATGATGGTTGGATTCTTTGTTGCTGGAGATGGTCTTTGCCTGACACTTGTGTGGTGCGACTGTTACTTGCCACTTGTCAGCCCAAGCCTGATGTGGTCCAGGTCTTGCTGCATTTGGACATGGACTGCTTCAGTATCTGAGGAGTCGCGAATGGTGCTGAACATTGTGCAATCATCAGCAAACATCCCCACTTCTGACCTTATGATCGAAGGAAGGTCATTAATGAAGCAGCTGAAGGTGGTTGCGCCTAGGACACTACCCTGAGAAACTCCTGCAGTGATGTCCTGGAGCTGAGATGACTGACCTCCAACAACCACAACCTTGTGCTAGGCATGACTGCAACCAGCAGAGAGTTTTCCCCCTGATTCCCATTGACTCCAGTTTTGCTAGGGCTCCTTGATGCCACACTCAGTCAAATGCTGTCAAGGGCAGTCACTCTCCCTCACCTTGGGAGTTGAGCTCTTTTGTTCATGTTTGAACCAAGGCTGTAATGAGGTCAGGAGCTGAGTGGCTCTGGCGGAACCCAAACTGGGCATCAGTGAGCACGTTATTGCGAAGCAAGTGCTGCTTGATAGCACTGTTGATGACCCCTTCCATTACTTTACTCATGATCGAGAGTAGACTGACAGGGTAGTAATTGGCCGGGTTGGATTTGTCCTGCTTTTTGTGTACAGGACATACCTGGGCAATTTTCCACATAGCCAGGTAAATGCCAGTGTTGTAGCTGTACTGGAACAGCTTGGCTAGGGGCATGGCATGTTCTAGAGCACAAGTCTTCAGTACTATTGCCGGAATGTTGTCAGGGCCCATAGCCTTTGCACTATCCGGTACCTTCAGCCATTTCTTGATATCACGTGGAGTGAATCGAATTAGCTGGAGACTGGCATCTGTGACGCTGGGGACCTCCAGAGGAGGCCGAGATGGATCATCCACTTGGCATTTCTGGCTGAAGATTGTTGCGAATACTTCAGTCTTATCTTTTGCACTGCTGTGCTGGGCTCTTCCATCATTGAGGATGGGGATATTTGTGAAGCCTCCTCCTCCAGTGAGTAGTTTAACTGTCCACCACCATTCATGACTGGATGTGGCAGGACTGCAGAACTTAGATCTGATCTGTTGGTTGTGGGATCGCTTACCTCTGTCTATCACTTGCTGCTTATGCTGTTTGGCATGCAAGTAGTCCTGCGTTATAGCTTCATCAGATTGACACATCATTTTTTGGTATGCCTGGTATTGCTCCTGGCATGCCCTGCACTCTTCACTGAACCAGGGTTGATCCCCTGGCTTGATGGTAATGGTAGAGTGGGGGATATGCTGGGCCATGAGGTTACAGATTGTGTTCGAGTACAATTCTGTTGCTGTTGATGGCCCACAGCGCCTCGTGGATGCCCAGTCTTGAGTTGCTAGATCTGTTCGAAATCTATCCCATTTAGCACGGTGGTAGTGCCACCCAACACGATGGAGGGTACCCTCAATGTGAAGGTGGGATTTCGCCTCCACAATGACTGTGCGGATGCTGTCATGAACAGATGCACCCGAGGCAGGCAGGTTGGTGAGGATGAGTTTTTCCCTTTTGTTGTTCCCCTCACTACCTGCCGCAGACCCAGTCTAGCAACTATGTCATTTAGGACTCAGCCAGTTCAGTCTGTAGTGGTTCTACTGAGCCACTCTTAGTGATGGACATTGAAGTCCTCCGCCCAGAGTACATTCTGTGCCCTTGCCACTCTCAGTGCTTCCTCCAAGTGCTGTTCAACATAGAGGAGCACTGATTCATCAGCTGAGGGTACGTGGTAATCAGCAGGAGCTTTCCTTTGTTTGACCTGATGCCAAGAGACTTCACGGGGTCCGGAGTCGATGTTGAGGACTCCCAGGGCAACTGTGTACCACTGTGCTGCCACCTCTGCTGGATGGTGATGGTGGAGTCTGGGACATTATCTGTACTGTGCGGATGACTATGTCAGACTGTTGTTTAACTAGTCTTTGAGACAGCTCTCCCAATTTTGGCACTAGCCCCCAGGTGTTAGTAAGGAGGATTTTGCAGGGTCGACAGGGCTGCGGTTGCCGTTGTCATTTCCGGTGCTTAGGTGAATGCCGGGTGATCCATCCGGTTTCATTCCTTTTTTGTGTCTTTGTAGCGGTTTGTTACAACTGAGTGGCTTGCTATCTGACACTCAAGAGTGTCAACCACATTGCTGTGGGGGGGGTCTGGAGTCACATTTAGGCCCGACCAGGTAAAGACGACAGATTTCCTTCCCTAAAGGGCATTAGTGAACCAGGTGGGTATTTACAACAATGGACAATGTCATCATTGGACTTGTAATTCCAGATTTTTATTGAATTCAAATTCCACCATCCCCAGAGGATTACCCTGGGTCTCTGGATTACTAGTCCAGTGACAATACCACTACGCCATCACCTCCCCTTTATGTAACTGGAGGGACAAATTTTGGAAGAACTCTCTATAGGAGGTGGATTTGTAAACTGCGGCGTGCATGAAGAGTAATTTCAACTGCTAGCCACATTTGGTCTCCACTCCTGCTGTTCTTCCACCCACCCTCCGCCACCCCTTGCCCTTACCAGGAATTACGTGATGGCTGCTGTCAGAGACAGTTGATCTGAAATTGTACATTTCCATCAGGTAAGTTGACTGTGGTGCTGGCAGCTCACCCTGAATATTTATATCAGGCCTCCAAATTCAGGAACTATGCAATTTCTACCCTATCACCTTGTGTTGCACGTCCAGTATCATAATCACTAGTCCACCTTACCTTGGCTGCCTTAATTAAACTTTTTGCAGTACTGTTCCATTATCCTGAAGCAGAGAGAGGTAGCACTCAGCGACACTGGCACATGGCCCTAGTAAGCTGTGACTGCTTTTCAAAAAGTGATTTACAGTTGGCTTTCATGTTTATTCAAAATAAAGAACTTAATCAGTTTGTTATTCTGCATGATTAGTGAATTTGTATTAATATTCCTACTGCCTAAACTCCTCCAATATTTAAACACAAAATTCTTACTGCTGCAATATCTATGAATTACTGATTAAGATGTGGGACTATTTCCTGGTTATTAACAGTACTGAACAAGGTTTGCTAACTGACTCCTGATGTGCTTTATAAGGTCCAACATTTCTGCATGTTTTGGCCTTCTCAGCTGAAAATGTCTGGAATTTGCATTAATATCACTGTTGTTCTTGCACAATATTATTTAAATCCTTTAAAAAATAATTAGACTGGAATCAATCATTCTTCTCTGAATTCTAACTTTTCAGTTAAAAATAATTGTAAAAGTGAAGTGATACTTGACTAAGCAGGTAACTTGTAATGAACAGCCACTACTTCATTCAGTGGCCTTTTTGCACTGGAAACCATCCAGAATTATGCCAGCTCCCACCAGTGCTAAATCATCCACATATATTGCAGAGCATAATCTGCAACAAATGAACAACTGTATATATCTGCAGACTGCAATCTCTATGGTTATGTTGGGATTCATTTTTGGATGCATTGACCCTGCCAGAGTTTTTATAGGAGGCTGTTGGCTGCCCATGCCATTGGGGCACATCTCCTGCACCCATCTGCCCCCCGTGCATGGAGTAATGGGGATGCAGATGTTCTGCGCCTTACAAGACAGGTTGAAAGATTCCCGAAACAGCAGAGACCTGATACAATCAGATCCCTGCCATTTTCTGATGTGTTTTGCTATTCCCCAACACAAGTATGGTAGGCATCCAGTATAACCCCTTAGGAAATTCATGCAATGTTCTGCAAGGAAGGCAAGAAGAATGTTCTGCTCAGCAATAGCACAGATTTATCTATGGGTCATGGATAGGCCGTAACAAGCCCTAATTTGAATAAAGGCTTTGGCTAGCAGCACAATGAAGGAGTATTTACAAAGTCATAAACAAACACAGGGCATTCTCTTTAGAAATCAAACTTCACTCCAGGCAGATGGGTGTGGATTCTTTTAGATTCAGATCCTTATAAGAAAAAGGACTCAATCATTTTCCCATTGGTGGATTAATGACGTGATGGGACTCCACCCACCTCAAAGACCATATCACCTTCCTGCTCAAGTTTCCTGGACTGGTCTCATTATTTTTGTGGAATGAAAGCAGTAAAACCACTGCTCATTGTTTCCCCGCTGCTATGAGGGAGAAAGTCAGTGGTGCTACAGCATTTAAAGCATTGCTGCTGATTTAAAGGGCACACTGTTTTTGGCAGTGAGCAGCAGATTAGTGCAGCCGAAAGTGAGGAAGGAGCAACACTGTTGGAATCAAAAGCAGGAAGGGGTTCCTGACTTATTAATGCCTCGGTTGATGTCCTTCTCACCAAAATAAGGTCCGGAAGTGAAAGTTTATTGGGAACTGAGGACAGAAAACACATTAGAAGGTCTATACTTTATGGAGAAAGGCGGCAAAGGCAATGGCAGAAAATTCAACCACCCCATGAATTGCAAACCATGCAGGAAGGGGTTTACTGACTTCAAAGTTGGTGAAGGTGATTGAAGGGGCTGTTCTGCACTCACATCCAGTAGGGGTTTGACAAACTTCCTTAGTTATCATCAACCAGACAACAAGAAAACCGAACAATTCACAGGGAGTATCTAGATACAATAGTGCATCATGTTAAATCCTAAACCACTGTGAGAACTTACATTGTGTGCATCTATAGGTTGTGCTTGTCTCAAAACTAAGGTATTTAAAGGAAGTCTCCATCTCTAATTGGATAGCAATGGTATCCATGCAGGAATATGGTGTCCTTGCCAGTCACATTATGTTAACTCTACCTTTTCACATTGAAAAGGAATAGATCACACATAATCAATGTTAACAAATTCTATTGGAGGAGGAACATCAAACTTGAAAACATTAAATCCAAGTGAGAAGGAATTATTCTAAGTCATTGGAAGACAAACAGGGCAAAAACTCTTCAAGGTAGAGAAATAGAAGGCAGAGTGCTCAGATCAGGTTGTTAGAGGCAGAGCAAGGAGAACCAGAGGTCCTTTCAGCTTTATGTGGATTGTCAAAATATATCACTGGTGGTGCACCTAGCCAAGGAATCATGTAACTGTTTGCATGAAAAAAGATTCAGCATTCTTGAAATCCTAGGAAGGAAGAGGCCAGATGTTCAGATAAGTTCACCAACTCTGTATTGCCTTAGCGCTAGCCTGGATACACCCCTTGAGAGAAAGTGGTTAGTGAGTCATTGAGTCTGACTGATCATGTTAAATTGAGAGTGGAAGATTGAGTGAGTGTATTCCTCCACAACGGTTGCAGAAATTACCTTCCTCAACTGAAGAAACTGGAGATCCAGATTTCAGAGGCCCAGTTTTTAAAAAAATAATTCAGAGCCCAAGGTCTTATACGCAGCTGGTGAAGACAGTTTCCATGTAAATGAGATAATGGAGAACTAGGAGGAGTCCACTAGCCACATTTACAATATATTGCAGGAAGTTTCTCATGAAATGCTGGACCCCTAGAGACTGTAACAGCCTGGGAGTTTCTGAAGCAACAAAATGCCAGGATGAGTGCTGCAGATTTACAAAGTCTGCCATTGGACCATCTTATCTACCTGATGTCCAATTTGCAAAAGGACATTTCACCCTAATTTGTACTTGTTCCAACAAGATTTCTATTGAATCTCATCAAGGCAGTGAGACTCCTTCTCTTTAAATGTCAGACATCTCTTCATTAGAACTGTGTAGCAAAAATTCCAAATTGTGTCTCCCATTTCTCTTATCCCTATTTTAGAAGTGCCTTGAACTGTTTTGTATGTAAATGATGCTATATAAATTTTGGCTGTTGGTTCGCAATAATGTTCAATCTTAAATCATGTCAGGCTTGATTATGTTGTGGTTGCCAAGTGGTGCTGCAGTATCTATTTTCTGTATTCTGGCCATTCTTACCATGACCAAATCAAGTTCAGAGTTTTCTTTATACCAGACATACTATGGAGGGCCCCCCATCCACTGGCTAAATGCTAGCAGAGGTGGGAAGAGGCCCTAATTGGCCACTTAAGTGGCTCATAGGGCATGAGCAGGAGGGCCATCCACCATCATCACTGCCACTGGCAAGTGGCACATTGCCAGGAAGTCGATGGGGACTCCACTTGGCGTCTTCTCGTGCATTTTACAGGTTCACCCCTCTCCCAGCAACCCCCAAAGGACTAATAAAATCCAGCCCATTTACAAGCCAGATTCTCACCATCAAAGCGGGTAGCTGGAGAAGGGAAATTTCCCAGCTTAGCACACCTGCCTTGGGGAAAAAGTTCCCTGAATGGCACAATTTTCACTCCCGAGTGACAGGTGTGGTATGGAATTGCACCCGTTGCCTCTGGATGCAGATCAGAGGCAGGGGCAGCCACAGAGTCTGCTGAGTAGCGAGGCTGTCTGGTTAAAAGGCCCGCCTTTGTTCTCTGGAACTTTGTCCCAATTGTTTTGTTAAATATTAGAGCCTCTAGCACTCATCCCTCACAGCCCATCAACCCCCACCCACTCCCCATGGCCCATCCATGCCACCTCTTGCCAACCAATACTGCCACACACCCTTAATAGCCCCTCATGCCCTTCATCCAACTCAAAGCAAAGCACTTCCATGCCCATTCACCCACTATACACTCTGTACAGAACCAATGAACCTTATAGTAACAACAGCAGGTGTGGAAATGCTTAAAAATCAGCCATTTATAACTTTCTTTAAAAGAAACTGGCACAACAAACCTATAAAGGGTCAATCAACCATGTCTTTAAAGTTTCAATAAAAGAAAGTATAAGCACTTGACAACTCTTTATCTTGTGTAAATAAACATTAAGCCAGTGACAAAATCAATCACAGAAAAAAAGCTTGTAAAGCTATCAATTATGCAATATTTCCCTCCTGTGCAACTGTTTCAACAAAATAATTAATGGAAATCTGGTGGGCTCTCTATGCTTGGCTCTTTTTTTAAGTATTTCCGCACATGATATTATTGCTATAGGATTCATTGGTTCTATACTGAGTGTATAATGGGTGAACGGACATGGAAGTGCTAGGAGTTGGCATGGAGGGCATGAGGGGCCATAGGGGCTGTGTGAGGAGGCATGCATTGGCGACGGCGGGGGGGGGGGGGGGGGCGGGCGTGGACGGATAAGACCTTTCGGAGTAAATTTCAAAAGGCTCCCACATTCAAACCACGTTTCACGATTCCAAGTGCCGTGAATGCACAAGTCCTGGAGAAGCTGGCCCGATTCCACGAAAATTGCAGAGGAAGCTCGGAGGTGCCTTCCCCCGCAATGCAGCCAGCTAGGTCGGGATTGCAGGGGGCATTGGGTTCTGCTCGCCATTTTTAAAGGCCCGCAAAGTGTCCACAACTCCGCGAAAATCCAGCTCCACATTTAAGGTCAATACCTTTCACAAGTCTTGAGAGTACGATTCAGGAAAAGAGTAGTATAGCTGTTTACAAATGGGCATCCTTCAAACAGACCATCTGAAAATTGGCCTTTGTGTATTTCACATTAAATTTTAAAATGTTAAAAATGTTAAAATGCATGGGTGCGGTGTCTGCTGGTTTATCTTCCTCAATGGAATATATATATATATATACGTATTTATAACATACCTATGATAAAGATTTTAGTAGCTACTTTACTAGGCTGCTCCAGATCATTCCTCCTACTAACCAGACACAGGTTCCTGCCTTGAATCATGCTGGCAGCAGTTTTGCGCGGCCCAGCTGAAAAGACAGGCCGGGAACAGGAATCTATCACTGGGAAAGAGGCAGACGTGTGCGTCCGGTTCAGACGCGCTGCAATTATTATTCATAGACGTAATTGTCATGCGTTGAAAATACAATCGTTTGGAAATCAGAAAGGAGCTTGGGACCAGCTGAAGACTCCTCGTCCCCTGCATTATTTCCCTGCATCAGTTAAATTGCACCAAGCCTCGCATGTTTTGACTGCTTTGTTCCGTGTGGTTACCTCAGTTGCGCTGACACTCGCGCGCGGGCTGCTGTCGCTTTTTTTTTCCCCTCTGACAATCCGAGTGCAGGCATGCGATGACGTTGCAGGCTTTCTGAAGCCAGAGTGCAGGAACCAAAGCTTCCTTCAGGCGCCGAATCCGGGTTCGCCACCAGCAAGCGGATCAGCTGCGGCTCCGCTCTTTTACCTCAGCACTGGAGGGGTAAAATAGTCTTGCTGCCGCTGACTGCAGCGAGACTTTGCTCAAGTTGGGGACTTTGATTCACAGCCAGCAATGGTAAGTTACAGAAGAAAAAAAAGTTAAGACTTGAAAGTTTTGCCTGGCCTAGTTCAAGAACTTAATTTACAGAATCTTGGTAGATCTCTTCACATAAATGATGCCTTTAGTTGTATGAAATGCCTTAGTCTTTCAAAGCTTACCTGATTTAGTAGTCACTTTTGTGTGTGTGTGATCTGATGGCAGTTCATAGACGTTTTTATTTTCCACGACTTGCAGTCTCGTAGCATATCCCTTCGTCCCTCATTCCAAAGTAAATATACAAGTATGTTCTGTATAAATCCTGGTATAGATTTGGGAGTTTGTGGTATGTTGAAGTCGAATGCCACTTATACACAGTGATTTGACCAACACACTCATGAGCAAACAAAGATCATGTTGATCAGTTGAATATTTCAGCTAATCCATATCTGTTCTTCCCCATATTATACAATAAGTGCAGTTGTTTATTTCTTTTAGTTAAAATACTTGTTACTGATGCATGGCTATAACACTGCTTCCTAGTAATTGGCTACTCATCAAATTGCTGTGACATGCTACTGGGCTCTTTTGGTCCTAGAAATCCATGGTGTCTCATGAGTTTTTAATTCATTCATGGGATGTAGGCATTGCTGCCTGACTAAGAAGTGGACTTGCAGACAATTGTGTTCCCATGTGTCTACTGCCTTTGCCCAACTAGATGGCAGTGTCTGTTCGGAAGGTCCTGTTGAAGGAGCCTTAGTGAGTTGCTGCAGTGATCTTGTAGATGGTACACACTGCTACCACTGTGTTTCAGTGGTGAAGGGAATAAATCTTTAAGGTAGTGGGTGGGATGCCAGTCAAGCAGACTGTTTTGTCCTGGATGGTGCCAAGCTTCTTGAATGTTGTTGAAGCTGCACCCATCCAGGCAAGTGGGGAGTTTTACCACAATCCTGACTTGTGCCTCCTTGGTGGTGGACAGTCTTTGGGAAGTCAGGAGGTGAGTTACTCGGTGCAGAATACCCAGCCTCTGACCTGCTCTTGTAGCCACAGTATTTATGTGGTTTGCCTCGTGAAGTTTCTGGTCAATGGTAACCACGAGGATGTTGATGGTGGTGGATTCAGCGATGGTAATGCCATTGAATGTCAAGGGGAGATGGTTAGATTCTCTCTTGTTGGAGATGGTCATTGCCTGGCACATGTGTGGCATGAATGCTACTTGCTACTTAATTAGCACAAGCCTGAATGTTCTCCAGGTATTGCTACATGAGGGCCTGGACTGCTTCATTTTCTGTGCAATAAGTGAACACCCCACTCCTGACCTTAGGATGGAGAGAAGGAGATTGATGAAGCAGCTGAAGATGATTGGATCTAGAAACTCCTGCAGCAATGTTTTGGGCCTAAGATGATTGGCCTCCAACAGCCACAGCCATCTTTCTTTGTGCTAGGTATGACTGCAGCCAGTGGAGAGTTTCCCCTGCTTCACATTTTACTATGATTTTTGTGATTATGCTTTCCTACTAATTCGGGTTACAGAACTGCTGGGCAGCAGGGTCATCAGTGACAAATATCAGAACTTCCCATTGGATAAAAATGTTGCCACATGACAAAATAATAGCTTATGTGAAAAGTTTTCTGTATGTGGGAATAAAGTATTCATTTACTGGTGCTGTGATATAGTCAGTAATTAATTTGGATCAGTACTCCGATTCCATAGTTAACTGTACTGCTTCCCTATTTATAAAGTAAGGATCAGTATTCTTAAATTTCATTATGCAATGTTCATAATTATTTATACAATATATTGATTTTGAGATTAATTGCGAATGACAAAACCTTTCCTAGATTGTGTATTTTTTCAGCATTCCCAATATTCCAGAATATGCTGATTTATGTTGGAGCATGTCTTTATCATGGTGGTTTCCCTCTAGTACATTATCCAAAAATATATTATTCACATGTGAACTCTAAGCTGAGTGTTAACCTTTTGAACCATGGAAGGTGTCATATCCTGGTTTATACTGATCTAAATCCTGTTCTATCTTGATTTCCATACAAGTGTGCTTCCAGCATTGCTCACTGGATAATAATAGGGAGACCCTTGGTTTCTTTTTCTCTCCTTAACTAGTAGCTGAGGCCAACTGAAACACTCTTACAGTAAATAGGCTAATAGCTTCACTTTGTACTTGGGTCCTTCATGGTCTCTATGACTCATGACCACAACGTGCTGTACATTTACATTAAAATCTTCAGGTTCTGTTTTTCAATGGCATGCAGTATTGACTTCTTGATGTTTACAGGCATGTTCTGCTTTTAAAGGTCCAGTAACTTCACAAACCACTGTGCAAAAATAATTGTGTATCTGGTTAAACCTGTCATATTGGATTCCACTTTCTTTTGTGAAATAATGTTGCTGCTGCAGTCATGTCTTGACAGCCAGGTTATGTCAATAATTGAAACATTTCAGACTCTCAAATGGTAAGGTGTGACTTCCATAACTTGCTGCTTAATGCATATTAGCACTTCGTAACTGGTGTGAAGATTGGCACTGATGCAAATCTACTCCCTTGCAGAATTTGGGCTATCTCATTTCCACAGGGGTTAACTAAACATGTATCTTTTGCATATTAATGTGATCAATGTTCATCAAAATTATAATTAAAAGAAATACAGGTGTTATTTTTAAAGTGATTTCTGCTTGTGATGTGTCCTTCTGCAGAATCATTGGAAGTCTGGTTCTGGTGCTGCACCGGATAATTTTGACAGTTTTTATATATACATGCCTTCTGGTTGAAGAAGTCATCTGTTACAGTTAGTTAAGTTGTGTTTCTGACTTTTGTCTTTGGAATAGATACAAATGTACATCAAAACATTTAGCAACACTTCAACACAATATATTAATTTATATTTGTTTGATCCATGCACAAGAAGGCCTATGTGCCTCTGCAGTTTAGGTTTCAGCATGAACACAAATCTGGAATTCTGACAAACTGTCCAATCTCATATCTGAACATCACTTTGTGATGAATTAGCACAGTGTTTCAGCCAACCTCCCAGACTTGTAAGATCACCATCCCTGGATATGGCCAGACCCTCCAGACATGGCACCATAGTGGTATACAGTCAGGAGGGAATGGCACTAGGAGTCCTCAACATTGAAATCTCATAGCTTCAGGTTAGATATAGGTAAGGAAACCTCCTGCTGCTTATCACCTATTGTCCTCCTTCAGCTGATGGATAAGAACTCCTTCATGATGAACTGAACTTCGAAGAAGCACTGAGGGTAGCAAGGGCATAACGTATTCTGGTTGGAGAACTTCAGCATTTATCACCAACGGTGGATTGGTAGCATCACTACTGACCAAGTCCTGAAGGAAATATCTACCAGACTGGGCCTGCGTTAAGCAATTAAAGGGAAAAACTGTTCAGCTGTTGACTTGAGACTCATTTGTGACTGATTAAGGACCACACAGGTACAGACTGTGATTATGAGTGACAATAGTCGTTTGGTAGTACTGAACTTGAGTATTGAAAAAAGAGACATGTAGAAGCTTTTTGTCTTGCACTCATCAGGACACTTCACAAGAATATTAATATAAAGGGAAACAACAGTTTATGAGAAGAGAGTGCCAACCAATCAGCACTCTCTTCTCATACAGTTTAGATTGTTTTCACCTTATTTTGGTGGTATTGCGAAGTGTCCTGGTGAATGCAAGAAGAAAAGCTTCGACATGTCTCTTTTTCTACACAATAGGTTTATTAAATATCAGAAGTTAAACTATGCGGTAGTTAACATTAGGTAGCAGTATACAGTTGAGCCATCTACAACTCTGGTCCTTATCTCCTGTGGCACCTGTGGCTGTGGCACCGTCTCTTCAAGTACCCTGTTGACTGATGATCTTTGATTCTTCTCCTGTCAGTGTGCACCGTTGTCTCAAAGTGTCTTTATCCTTTCCAGGATGCTGGTGCCTTGTTGCACTAACATGATTAGATTTGGGTTACATCATTGTTCCTCTGTGACCATACGATGGCTCAGTAAGGTAACATGATTGAAATGGAATGAGCAACTTTGTGGACTCGCACTTGTTTCTGTTGACCTCCCTTATCTCTGCCATTGT
Source organism: Cetorhinus maximus (assembly GCF_964194155.1). NCBI lineage: Eukaryota > Metazoa > Chordata > Chondrichthyes > Lamniformes > Cetorhinidae > Cetorhinus > Cetorhinus maximus. The sequence goes on from NC_135887.1 coordinate 97,510,539, forward strand.
TCTTAGTGCTGGAAAATATGGTTTTACAATATTTAATCAGACCAAGGTCAAGATTTTCTCTAGCACAAGCACCCGTACAAGTACATCAAAATCATATTTATTTATCATATTTACCTATTATTATATTCAGCAAGTCTTCTTCATTATGCTTTGTGGTTACATTTCTAATATTAAAGCAGCGTGTTACTACAGTGAAGGAAGCACAGCTTGTCTAAACTAGGAGATTTCTCCCCACATCAATTTAATTTAACAAGTGTCTGCTTATGCAGCCTAGCAGTTTAAATATCCTTCCTCTCTATAAGTATACACGAAGCAGAACAACTTGAATTGACGTCTTTTGCTACTTGAGGATTGTGTAAACATATTGTGGGCTCATTTATTAAGACTAGGCACATGAGAACACATACACATTGATAGAAAGCTTGAAGACAGCAGCAGGCTGGGCTCTGCTGACAGGTTGAAGTGAAATTGAGGCTGGATCACATGGGACACTTCCCCTCTAGTGATGGCATGCTCCTATCCCTTAATGGCATTATTTTTCCTTTATTCTATCATGGGATGTGGGCATTGCTGGCAAAGCCAGCATTTGTGGCCCATCCCTAATTGCCCTTGATTGGCTGGCTTTCTAAGCCATTTCAGTGGGCAGTTAAGAGTCTACCACATTATCACATGTAGACCAGACCAGGAAGGACAGCAGATTTCCCTTTTCTAAAGGATGTTAGTGAACCAAATGGATTTTTAATAATTTCATTGCACCACTACTGATACCAGCTTTATATTCCAGATGTATTAATTGAATTTAAATTCCACAAGTTACCCTGGTGGTATTGATCCTGTACCTCCAGAGCATTAGCCTGGGTCTCTAGATTACAAGTCCAGTGACATTACCACTATGCCACCATCTCCCCCAACAGGGGCAGAATAAACAACTTGAATTGACATCTTTTGAGCAACAGTCATGCTCTGTTACTTAGCCTTGACATAAAAAGATAATTAACATCATAAGAAGATCATAAAGAACTACTAAACCCCACAAAACTGACTTGACATCACCCTTACCAAACTACCATATATATCTATCCATGACAGTATTGGTAGGAGTGACCACCACACAGCCCTTGTGAAGACGAAATCCCATCTTCACACTGAGAACACCCTCCATTACATTTGGCACTACCATTGTGATAAATGGGATAGATTCAAAATAGATCCAGAAGCTCAGAACTGGGCAGCATGAGACTGGGGTCATCAGTAGGAGTGAAATTATGTTCCATTGTGTCAAAATTGTATTCCATTGTTTCATCGTGACAGAAGTGTGCCAGTTGCAGCTCAGGACATTTGACTCTGGATTAGAAGGTTGTGGCTTCAAGTCCCACTCACAGATTTGAGCACAAAAATCTAGACTGACACTGTAGTGCAGAACTGATGTAGTGCAGAATATGTCATCTTTCAGTTGAGAGGCTAAACTAAGGCCCTTCCTGAGACCCCCATCAACAGAGTTATCAGTTTTCAGCCAATTAAATTCACTTCATGTGATATCAAGAAATGACTGAGTGCAGCTTAATAACACCCTGGCTACATTGATGCAGACTTGTGCTCCAGAACTTGCCATCCCTCCAGTTGTTCCAGTACAACTGCAACACAGGCATCTATCCGACAATGTGGAAAATTGTCCAGGTATGTCCTGTCCACAGAAAACAGGACAACCTCAATTCGGCCAAATACCATCTCATCAGTACATTCTGAATCATTAGTAAAATGTGATGAAGATGTCATCAACAGTGCTAGCAAGCAGCAGTTACTTAACCAATAAGTTGCTCACTGATGTGCAATTTGGGCTCCTCCAGGAACTCTTGGCTCTAGACTGAATTACAGACTTGGTCCAAATATAGACAAAAGAGCTGAATCTCAGAGACGAGGTGAGAGTGACTGCCCTTGACATCAAAGCAGCATTTTACTGAGTGTTACATGAAGGAGCCCTAGCGAAATTAAAATCAATAGAAATTGGGGAAAACTCTCCACTGGTTGGAGTCATACCTTGTACAAAGAAAGATGGCTGCGAGATGTATCATCTCAGCCCCAGGACATTGCTGCTGGAATTCCTCAGGGCAGTGTCCTGTAACTCCACCTGGACCCCTCTCTCTGGATTCTTACCTTCTCTTGATCTTTTCATTGAGAACTGTCGGCGTGACATTAGCCGTCTCAATTTCTCTGCTCCTCTCACCCATTCTAATCTGTCTCTCTCTGAACTCACTGCACTCCGTTCTCTCAGGTCCAACCCCAACATTGTCATCAAACCCGCTGACAAGAGTGGTACTGTTGTTGTCTGGCGCATTGACCTCTACCTCGCGGAGGCTGAGCGTCAACTCGCAGACACTTCCTCCTACCTCTCCCTGGACCATGACTCCCCCACAGGACATGAAGCCATTGTTTCCAGGACTGTCACTGACCTCATCTCCTCTGGAGATCTTCCTCCCACAGCTTCCAACTTGATAGTCACCCAACCTCGGACGGCCCGCTTCTACCTCCTACCCAAAATCCACAAACAGAACTGTCCTGGCAGACCGATCGTGTCAGCCTGTTCCTGCCCCACGGAACTCATTTCTCGTTATCTTGACTCCCTTCTCTCTCCCCTTGTCCAGTCCCTTCCCACCTACATCCCTGATTCCTCTGACACCTTACGTCACATCAACAATTTCCAGTTCCCTGGCCCCAACCGCTTCCTCTTCACCATGGATGTCCAATCCCTCTACACCTCCATCCCCCACCAGGATGGTCTGAGGGCCCTTAGCTTCTTCCTTGAACAGAGGCCCGAACAATCCCCATCCACCACTACTCTCCTCCGTCTGGCTGAACTTGTTCTCACACTGAACAATTTCTCCTTTAACTCCTCTCACTTCCTCCAAATAAAAGGTGTGGCTATGGGTACCCGCATGGGCCCCAGCTATGCCTGTCTCTTTATGGGGTATGTGGAACATTCCTTGTTCCAGTCCTACTCCGGCCCCCTCCCACAACTCTTTCTCCGGTACATCGATGATTACTTCGGTGCTGCTTCATGCTCTCGTCAGGACCTGGAAAAATTTATTAATTTTGCTTCCAATCTCCACCCCTCCATCATTTTCACATGGTCCATCTCTGACACTTCTCTTCCCTTCCTTGACCTCTCTGTCTCAATTTCTGATGATAGTCTGTCCACCAATATCCATTACAAGCCTACCGACTCCCACAGCTACCTCGACTACAGCTCCTCACACCCCGCTTCCTGTAAGGACTCCATCCCATTCTCTCAGTTTCTTCGCCTCCATCGCATCTGTTCTGATGACGCTACCTTCAAAAACAGCTCCTCTGACATGTCCTCCTTCTTCCTTAACCGAGGTTTTCCACCCACGGTCGTTGACAGGGCCCTCAACCGTGTCCGGCCCATATCCCGCGCATCCTCCCTCACGCCTTCTCCTCCTTCCCAGAAACATGATAGGGTCCCCCTTGTCCTCACTTATCACCCCACCAGCCTCCGCATTCAAAGGATCATCCTCCGCCATTTCCGCCAACTCCAGCATGATGCCACCACCAAACACATCTTCCCTTCACCCCCCCTGACGGCATTCCGTAGGGATCCTTCCCTCCGGGACACCCTGGTCCACTCCTCCATCACCCCCTACTCCTCAACCCCCACCTAAGGCACCTCCCCATGCCCACGCAGAAGATGCAACACCTGCCCCTTCACTTCCTCTCTCCTCACCGTCCAAGGGCCCAAACACTCCTTTCAAGTGAAGCAGCATTTCACTTGCATTTCCCCTAACTTAGTCTACTGCATTCGTTGCTCCCAATGCAGTCTCCTCTACATTGGAGAGACCAAATGCAAACTGGGCGACCGCTTTGCAGAACACCTGTGGTCTGTCCGCAAGAAAGACCCAAACCTCCCTGTCGCTTGCCATTTTAACACTCCACCCTGTTCTCTTGCCCACATGTCTGTCCTTGGCTTGCTGCATTGTTCCAGTGAAGCCCAACGCAAACTGGAGGAACAGCACCTCATCTTCCGACTAGGCACTTTACAGCCTTCCAGGCTGAATATTGAATTCAACAACTTTAGATCTTAAACTCCCCCTCCCCCCATCCCCACCCCGTTTCTCCCCCCTCCTTTTTTTTTTCAATAATTTATATAGATTCTTCTTTTCCCACCTATTTCCATTATTTTTAAATCTAAAATTAAAACTTTGTTAGTCTTTCCACCCCACCCCCACTAGAGCTGTACCTTGAGTGTCCTGTCTTCCATTCTTAATTAGCACTTTTCTTAGACAATATCACCACCTTCAACACCTCCTTGATCCTTTTGTCTGTGACATCTTTTGATTATCTGCTCCTATCACTGCTTGCTTATCTCCACAATCACCACACCCTCAACTTCTCTCTCCCCCCGCCCCCCCACCTTAAACCAGCTTATATTTCACCTTTCTCCTAACTATGCTTCAGTTCTGCCGAAGGGTCATGAAGATTCGAAACGTTAACTGATTTCTTCTCCACCGATGCTGCCAGACCTGCTGAGTTTTTCCAGGTAATTCTGTTTTTGTTTTGGATTTCCAGCATCCGCAGTGGCTTTTAGCTTTTTGTTTTTATCCTATAACTAACCTTCCTCATCCGCTTCATCAATGACATTCCCTCCACCATAATGTCAGCAGTGAGAGTGTTCGTTGATAATTGTACAGTGTTCAGTTTCATTGCAATTCCTCATAATGAAACAGTCCATGTCCGCTTGCAACAAAACCTTAACAATGTTCAAGCTTGAGCTGAAAAGTGGCAAGTAACATTGTGCCACACAAGTGTCAAGCAGGACCACGTCCAACAAGAGTATAGCCACCTCCCCTTGACATTCAATGGCATTACATTGCTAAATCCCCCATCATCAACATCCTGAGGGGACATCCTTGATTCAAAATTTAACTGGATCACCTGATAAACACTGTGGCTACAAAAGCAGGTTAGGTGCTGTCCCCTATTCTGGGCTGATACTCATATCCAGACTCCTCAAAGATTTTCCCCTCTTCTACAAGATACAAGTCAGGATTGTGATGGAATGCTGCCTGGATGAGTGCAGCTCCAACAACATTCAGAAGCCCGACACCATCCAGGGCAAATGGACCACGTGATTGGCACCCGATCCACCACCTTAAACAATCACTTCCTCCAGCACCAGCATGCCATGGCTGCTGTGTGCACCATGCACCAGATGCACTGCAGCAACAAGCCAAGCTTCTTCAACAGTACTTGTCAAACCCATGGCCTCTACTGCTGAGAAGAGCAAAGGCAGGAGGTACATGGGACCACCATGACCTGCAAGATACCCTCCATGTTCTGGCTTGCAAATATATAGCTGTACCTTCAGCATTGCTGGGTAAATATTTTGGAACCCCTGGCCTAACAGCACTGTGGGTATGCAGTGCTACCTTCTCAAGGACAATTAAGGATGATGAATGCTGGCCTTGCCAGTGGCACCCACATCCATTAATAAATTTTTTAAAAGCACAAGGAAGTGCCCATAAATAAAGGTTGAACTGTACAACCAAATACACCTCTATTTCTCAATAGCAGTAAAATCTGTGTAATCTGTTCTCACTTCACTCATTTAATTTGTGAACGCTTATCTCGGCATCAAGGAATGCAGAAGTAATTCTGTGTAATAAATGCAGACATTTAAACTTTGTTGAGACTCCCTGTGTACAAGGTTCAACTGTATTATGTGAGGTAGAAAGTTCAAGGTATTATATTCTGTAATCTCAGAGTAGGCACATCACCTCCTCTTTTGCAGTACCTGGACAAGTTTCTAAGAGATAATTCTTTTGGCTCCTAAGAGCTTTCTGCTAATGAATCTTGTTTAGCATATCTATTGGAAGCAAAACAACATTTTCTGTTTGTTTAAAGTCAATCCTGTAGCACCACAGTCATCGTCTCTGTTTTAAATAACATCAATAGTCTTTCCAAGACTTTTTAAAATTATTGTTTGCATTTAATAACATTACCTCCTGCTGTATCTGTGCTTGTCAAATTCTTTTCATATGTTGGAGTAATTTATGCCAGAGTTCTTTGTTTCAAAGTTCTCACAACAGCTTAAAGGGCTATGGCATGCATCATCTTAAGGCCTGAAACAACCTAACCTAAAGATGAATTGATAACGCAAGCTTACATTTGTGATGTGTAATTGCCCCAAAATATATTTCTGTCATTTATTTTTCTCTATGGTTAAACTACGTCTGTTAATCAGTTGGAATCTTCTGTTTCTAAAGTGGTGAAGAAGTCTTCCAACACAAGGCCAGATGTACTCACTACTTTGTTATTGAGCGTCATCAAATTTAATTTTGTAGCTATTTTGAAATCTCATAACTCTCAATACAGAAAGCAGCGAGTACAATTGTACAAGTGATTGACTGTCATCTGCAGAATTTAGAACATTGATGTCTGCCCACATCCTATGAAAGAATTGAAAAATTAAGAAAAGCAAGCTACTTTGCATCTTTCCTCCTTTATCAAATGACTGTGCAGAAGAACTTAATGTTATCAAGAGATTTTGTTAAATATACATGTTTTAATGATTTATTCACAATCTCCCTCCAAGGGTGGTAGGCAACTTTGAGTTCTGAATAGAAGCATAAATCGAACACATACATTACAAACAATAAATACTGTTCCAATTAATTCTCCTTCCAGTCTTTTCCTATTTACAACAACACCTTATCTCACGCCTTTAAGGTAATGAAATGTCCCAAGGCACTTCACAGGACCATTATAAACTAAGTATGACACTGAGTTCCAGGTTTTAAAGAGTGTCTTAAAGGAGGAAAATGAGGTAGAGAGGCAGAGAGGTGTAGGGAGGGTTTTCCAGAGCTTAGGGCCTACGCAACTGAAGGCACAGATGCCAATGGTGGAGCAATTAAAATTGGGGATGCACAAGTGGCCAGAATTAGAGGATTGTGGGGTTGGAGATGATCACAGAGATAAGAGTGAGCAAGGCTATAGAGGGATTTGGAAAAAAGGATGAGAAGTTCGAAATCAAGACCTTGCTTGACTGGGAGTCAAAGTAGGTCAGCGAGCACAGGAGTGATAAGGGATCAGGACATGAGCAACAGAGATTTGGATGACTTCACAGTTACAGGCAGTGGAATGTGGGAGACTAGCCAGAAGTGTGTTGGAATTTTGAGTTAAGAAAGGAATGAAGGAGGGTTTTAGCAGCAGATGAGCAGAGACAGGAGCAAAGTGAGGAGGTGGAAATAGGCAGTTTTAGTGAAGGTACGACTATGCAGTGGAAAGCCCACCTCTGAGTTGAATGATACTCAAGTTGCAAACAGACTGGCTTAATCTCAGACTGTTGCCAGGGAAAGGAATGAAGTTGGAGCTAGGGAATGGGGTTTGGAGCAGGGCCCAAAAACAATGGCCTCAGTCTTCCCAATATTTAATTGGAGGAAATTTCTGCTCATCCAGTACTGGATGTCAGATAAGCAGTCTGATAATTTAGCAACAGTGGAGGAGTCAAGAGAGAGTTGGTGAAGTAGAGCTGGGTGTTGTCAGTGTACATGTGAAAATTAATGCTGTACCTTCAGATGATGTCACCAAGGACCTGCCTCCAGATGAGAGGTAGGAAGGGGCCAACAATAGATCCTCGGGGGTCACCAGAGGTAACGGTGAAGGAGCAGGAAGAGAAACCAATGCAAGTGATTCTCTGGTTACAATTAGATCAATAAGAATGGAACTAGGTGAGAACAGTCCCACCCAGCTGGATGACAGTGTGGAGGTGTTGGAAGAGGATGATGTGGTCAACTGTGTCAAAGGCTGCAGGCAGGTCAAGAAAGACAAGGGGAGAATGTTTACCCTTATCACAGTCACATAGGATGTCATTTGTGACTTTGATAAGAGCTGTGTCGGTACTGTGACAGGGTGGAAACCCGACCAGAGGGATTCAAACATAGAGTTCCGGGAAAGATGGGAACAAATTTGGGAGGCAACAACATGTTCAAGGACTTTGGAGAGAAATGAGAGATTGGAGATTGGATGGCAGCTTGCAAGGACAGAGCAATCAAGCTTTGGTCCTTTGAGGTGAGGGTGATGACGGCGGATTTAAAGAAGAGAGGGATGATACCCAAAGAGACTGAATGTAGGATAACATGGGGCCCTGGAGGAGAAGTTGAGTGATCAACAGTTTTGTTGGAATAGAATTAAAGGAGCAGGAGGTGCGTCTCAAGGACAAGATAAGCTCAGAGAAGCCATGAGGGGAGATAGGAGAGAAACCAGAGAAAGAAACGAGTTCTGGGGATAGTGTTAAAGGAAATTAGCCAGGTGAACTAGGGAAAGGGAGGGGCACTACAGAGACAGCTGATCGGATTGTCTTGGTCTTAGTGACAAAGCAGTCCACTTGTTGGAGGTGAGGGTGGAGGAGACAGGGGAGACGGGTTTAAGAAGACAGTTTGCAGTATTTATTGGTTTTCTCCATAACTATATTTTATGTTGCAGACTGTAGTTACAGGAGATCAATTAATTATTGTATACGCCATTTTTTTCTTTCAAAGCTACCACAGAAGAAATTGGGAACTTTATGCTTTCCATTGTTTTTTTAATGTTGTATAAAAATCAAATCACCTTAGCTGCTAATGGTGCCTTCCTGAAATTTTGCATTTTAATAATTTTCCATCAGAACAATGGGCCAGGTTTTTAAAGGCAATTCTTGGTAACTCTGTGAATGGCCATCAAGCCATTTTCTTTTAAATCAAGCCATGCACACAAATACATGCCACAACTGAACATCTGGTGAGCCTCTTCACCTGTGATGAATTAGTCTAGGACACCCAAGAATTCCAGGCCGAGGCTGCCAGTGCAGGTTAAGGCTTCTGACTAAAAACATTGGCATAGTTTTAAACACTGACATAACTCTTATGGTTTAATAACTTTCTCCTAAATGTTTATTTTTACAGTATTTTATCATTACTGGGGAAAAAGGTTTGTAAGTGCTCAGCTTACTAGACAGCTGCTGACTGAAAGGATTTGCAAATGTTATTTTGAGTAATTTTGATTGGCTCCCCACCTCTTAATTTATTCATATATTTTCTTGACCATTTACGCTTGATTAGTGAATCCTTATTGGAAATTATATTGATCCTGTTCCTTATATTGACATCCCTACCTCTTCAGGTGTGCTTCACTGCTGTTTTGAGAATGATAAGTATTCAGCTACAAAAAATTGCATGTATAAACTCATGATGCTGAAGTGTTACATAGACAGAACACTACCTTATATACTCATGTAAAAGTCAAATTCTAAGTCTAAATTTTTACCCAAAAAGTAGCGGGTTGACTTTTACACGAGTAATAGTTTCAAGGGGTTGAAATCCACCCTCTCCCATCATTTCACTATTGCAGAGTTACCAGGTGGGAGACTGTTCCTGCCAATCCCACCCCCAAAAGTAGCATAAAAGGAGCCAAAAAGTATTTTAATTATTGAATTTTTATTTATAAATAGATAGCTTCCATGGAGACAGGATTTAATTTGTGCATAGTAAATTCATCAAATTTATCAAATTCATCAAAAGCTAAAGCCATATATACAAATTTATATAATTTAATTCGTTTTTTTTTTCATAGCCAGTTGTCTTCACTACCACCGTTTTCTCTCCAACTTTGCTCACCATTGACTGGCTGGCATGTCAAAATTCATGGGAATCTCATCCAGATTCCTAATACAGGCCAATTTGTATCCATTATGTTGTCAATGTTTGATTATAAACCGCTGAAATGAGATAAGCCTGTTATCAAGTTCTGCTGGGAGATGCTGTGGAATCTTGGTCTTCTGTTGCAGTGCAAAATTGTTTCTCTTCATAAGCCTGGTTCACCATCCAGGACTGGCTTTGAAATCTGCAATACCTAATTTTCTTGCTTGTTTCAGGGCAAAGATTCAGATAGATCTGTGAGGAACTGAGAATGCATTCTAGTGATTTTCATTGACATATTTTGCAACTTCATTTTCCAATTCCAGCCACATTGCTACGCTTTCCTCTATTTGCACATTTATTCTTGGGCATCTACTTAAACTGTGTAAAGGGCTTCCTCCAATCTCGAACATTCTTCTCCGATATCTTGAATTCTCTCGCTACTGCACAATTATTTGTCTGCTCTGCAATCTCATTGACTTGAAGTTTGAACTGGACTGTGAATCTGCGGTTCCTTCTTGATACCATGTTGCTATATTAGATGGTGGGATTGGCGGGAATGCAGCACGCATCACTGAGGTGCTAGCATTGACAGCATGTGTTGACACGTGCAGACATGAGGAGCTGAACAACTGCCTTCAATGGTAAGCTATTCTAGGATTCTATCAGTGAATGAGTTTGCCAAAGGGCAAATTTGAATTCAGCGGCGAGCAGGTGGTAAGTACAAAGAGTTTGGATTTTTGGCCAAAAGTCAGGGGTTGACTTTTATATGAGATCAACCATTACTTGAGAATATGTGGGGCTGAATCGTCTGGCTGGTGTGTGAGTGGCAGAGTCCGCACACCAGCGCTGAAAATGTCGTGCGAGCGTCCCGACGTCAGCGCGCAGCATCACGATGTTTCGGTCGGCAGGCGCTCTATGCAGCGTGACGCGTGCCCACCATTAATTAAAGGCCTTGTTAAGGCCATTAACTCTTCAATCGACCAGGATTTTGAGGGGCCTGTGCGAACTTCGGCTCGGCGCATGGGCCCAACGGGCAGGCGGGATGAGGTTTGATATCGGAATTATGAAATTGTAATAAAGTTTTTGTGTATTTCATTAACATGTCCCATCTCGTGTGACATTTTCACATGAGGGGGACATGTTAATGATTTTTTAAATTTTCTATTTTTAATGTTTCAGTGCCTTCAGCGATCTCCCTGAGGCAGCACTTTGCCTCAGGGAGATGTGCGTTCTATCGTGCGCATGCGCAAAAGAGCACACTCTGGCAGTTGGAGAATCGCTCCCCGCCCACACAGGAAGTGCATAGCGCTTCCCATCGGGCGGCCCGCCCACTTAAAATGGCAGCGGGGCCCATTTCGGCAGCGGCGATCAGCTGCCCGCCACCAAGTCGGTGGAGCCCACCCGCCCATCAAGGGCAAAATTCTGCCCATGGTATGTTAGGTGTAATATTTGTGTATGTGTGATTATATTAATATTACAATTTCTGTAAATAGTTCCTTTCACTGCAGACATGCACACTATCACCTCCAGCTTTGACAGGCCTGGAGACCAGTTGCAGCTAGCCATGTGTAAGTACCTGATTGAACTCTACCTCACTAATCTACCCTGCTCTACCTCACCACCACCTCTCTCGATTCCTCCATTGATGCTAAATTATCAGACTGCTTGTCTGACATCTAGTACTGGATGGACAGAAATTTGCACCATCTAAACGTTGAGAAGACTGAAGCCATTATCTTTTGTCCTTGATACAAGCACTGTTCCTTAGCCACCTTAGATGGTACACACTGCTGCTACTCTGCATCAGTGGTGGGAGTGAATGTTTGTGGATGTGGTGCCAATCAAGCAGGCTTGCTTTGTCCTGGATGGTGTCCAGCTTCTTCAGTATTGTGGGGGCTGCACTCATCCAGGCAAGTGGAGAGTATTCCATCACACTCCTGATGTGCCTTGTAGATGGTGGACAGGCTTTGGGGAGTCAGGAGGTGAGTTACTCATCGCACAATTCCTAGCCTCTGACCTGCTCTTGTAGTCACAGTATTTATATGGCTAGTCCAGTTCAGTTTCAGGCCAATGATAACCCGTAGGATGTTGATAGTGGGGGATTCAGTGATGGTAATGCCATTGAACATCAAGGGGCGATGGTTGGATTCCCTCTTGTTGGAGATGGTCTTTCGCTGACACTTGTGTGGCACAAATGTTACTTGCCACTTGTCAGCCCATGCCTGGATATTGTTCAGGTCTTGCTGCTTTTGGACATGAACTTCCTCAGTATCTGAGGAGTCGCGAATGGTGCTGAACATTGTGCAATTATCAGCGAACATCCCCACTTCTGACCTTATGATGGAAGAAAGGAGATTAATGAAGCAGCTGAAGATGGTTGGGTCTAGGACACTACCCTGAGGAACTCCTGGGTCAGAATTTTTGGGTCGGCAAGCGGGGGCAGGGCCTGCTCGCCGACACGTAAAATGACGTGTGGTGACATCGGGCGCTACTGAACTGGATTTTCAGTTCGGCGGGTGCTACTGAACTGTCAAAGGCCTATTAAGGCCATTTAAAAACTAATTAAACTAATAAACTGAGCTCCCTTCCAACCTTAAGGTTGGCGGGCAGGCGAAGAGCCCAGGCGGCCTTCGCATTTTTCATGGAACCTCATCCACGGGCGGGATGAGGTTTCATGAAGTGTTTATAAATTGAATAAAATTTTTTATAAAAATTCATTGACATGTCCCAGCTCATGTGACACTGTCATGTGAGGGGACATGTCTTAAAATTTTTCTTTTCTTTATTTAAATTTTTAAAACTTAAACTAATCTCCCTGAGGCCCCAACTCACAGAATCAACTACCCCCCACCGCCCGCACAGGGAGCACACAGCGCTTCTGGGTGCACGCCACGCTGGGCGGGCCTTAATTGGCCTGCTCACGTATAATGGCGGTGCAGGCTCAATCGGGGGCGACGATCGGGTCCTTGCCCGCCCCCGCACAACCCCGCTGATGGGGGGAAAATTCTCCCCCTGTAGTGATGTCCTGGAGCTGAAATGACAGACCTCCAACAGCCACAACCACCTTCCTTTGTGCTAGGTATGACTCCAACCAGCGAAGAGTTTTCCCCCTGATTCCCATTGACTCCAGTTTTGCTAGGACTCCTTGATGCCACACTTCGTCAAATGCTGCCTTGATGTCAAGGGCAATCACTCTCACCTCACCTCGGGAGTTCAGCTCTTTTGTCCATGTTTGAACCAAAGCTATAATGAGGTCAGGAGCTGAGTGGCCCTGGCGGAACCCAAACTGGGCATCATTGAGCAGGTTATTGCTAAGCAAGTGCCACTTGATAACACTGTTGATGACCCCTTCCATTACTTTACTCATGATCGAGAGTCTGATGGGGCGGTAATTAGCTGGGTTGGATTTGTCCTGCTTTTTGTGTACAGGACATACCTGGGCAATTTTCCACATAGCCGGGTAGATGCCAGTGTTGGAGCTGTACTGGAACAGCTTGGCTAGGAGCGCGTCATGTCCTGGAGCACAAGTCTTCAGTACTATTGCCAGAATATTGTCAGGGCCCAAAGCCTTTGCACTATCCGGTGCCTTCAGCTGTTTCTTGATATTACGTGGAGCGAAACGAATTGGCTGAAGACTGGCATCTGTGATGCTGGGGACCTCCGGAGGAGGCTGAGTTGGATCATCCACTTGGCACTTCTGGCTGAAGATTGTAGCGAATGTTCAGCCTTATCTTTTGCACTGCTGTGCTGGGCTTCTCCATCATTGAGGATGGGAATATTTGTGGAGCCTCTCCCTCTAGTGAGTTGTTTAATTGTCCACCACCATTCATGACTGGATGCGGCAGGACTGCAGAGCTTAGGTCTGGTCCATTGGTTGTGGAATTGCTTATCTCTGTCTATCACTTGCTGTTTATGCTGTTTGGCACACAAGTAGTCCTATGTTATAGCTTCAACAGGTTGACACCTCATTTTTAGGTATGCCTGGTTCTGCTCCTGGCATGCCCTCCTGCACTCTTCATTGAACTAGGGTTGATCCCCTGACTTGATGGTAATGGTAGAGTGGGGGATATGCCGGGCCATGAGGTTACAAATTGTGTTTGAGTACAATTCTGCTGCTGCTAATGGCCCACAATGCCTCATGGATGCCCAGTCTTGAGTTGCTAGATCTGTTCGAAATCTATCCCATTTAACACAGTGGTAGTGCTACACAACACGATGGAGGGTATCCTCAATGCGAAGGCTGGACTTAGTCTCCACAATGACTGTGCAGTGGTCACTCCTACCGATACTGTCATGGACAGATGCATCTGTGGCAGCAGGTTGGTGAGGATGAGGTCAAGTATGTTTTTCCCTCTTGTTGGTTCCCTCACCACCTGCTGCAGACCCAGTCTAGCAGCTATGACATTTAGGACTTGGCCAGCTCGGACAGTAGTGGTGCTACCAAGCACTCTTGGTGATGGACATTGATGTCCCCCACCCAGAGTACATTCTGCACCCTTGCCACCCTCAGTGCTTCCTCCAAGTGATGTTCAACATGGAAGAGCACTGATTCATCAGCTGAGGGAGGGAGGTGCATGGTAATCAGCAGGAGGTTTTCTTGCCCATGTTTAACCTGATGCCACGAGACTTCATGAGGTCCGTAGTCAATGTTGAGGACTCACAGGGCAAAACTCCCTCCCCACTGCATACCATTTTTTTCCGCCACCTCTGCTGGGTCTGTCCTGCCAGAGGGACAGGACATACCCAGGAATGGTAATGGCGGTGTCTGGGACAGTATCTGTAAGTTATGATTCTGTGAGGATGACTATGTCAGGCTGTTGCTTGACTAGTCTGTGAGACAGCTCTCCCAAATTTTGGCACTAACCCCACCCCGTTGGGCCATTTCAGAGGGCATTTAAGAGTCAACCACACTGTGGGTCTGGAGTCTCACGTAGGCCAGACCAGGTAAGGATGACAGATTTCCTTCCCTAAAGAGCATTAGTGAAACAAATGGGACTTTTACAACAATCATTTCATGGTCATTAGACTTTTAATTCCAGATTTGTATCGAATTCAAAATCCGCCATCTGCCATGGCGGGATTCAAACCCAGGTCTCCAGAGCATTACTCTGGGTCTCTGGATTACTAGTCCAACAACACTACCACCAGCAACAATACCACTACACCATTGCCTCCCCTTAATATACAGGGGTGGCAGGCCCAACTCCATCCAGCACCTGCCCCTGCCCGAAACAAGGAGTTCCCCCAAGGCAGGTGCCGTGAGCCAGAAAATTTCCTGACTCACGCTACCTGCCTTGGGAGTGAAAATTAAAGCCTAGGTTTAAGACATAGTCATTAAATGCTGACAACAAAGAAGTACCATGGAAACAAACATTAGGCACTCATGCATGCTTCGATATTAAGATCCGATTGCATTGAAATGTTTGTGCAGAGTGTTGTTGCAAAGGTTTGTGAGTTTGTTTCATCATCATGAAATATTTGTGAGTTAGCTGTAAGATTTAAGGTACGATTTGTAGTGGGCATAGGCAGCTGCATACAGGATTATTAATACAGTGGCAGTTTTTAAAAGGAAGAGAAGACCTATATAAAAGTTTGTCAAATAGCTCCAAGAACCCAGATTTTGTTGTGCTCTGCAGCATCTTCAGGCTTTTCCTGTTCCTGTGCAATGGGGGCCTTCCTACTTCTGGCTTTCAATGAAGATGCCGGTGTCAGTTGGCCTTCATCCTTCATGATACATCCTCCTTGTAGGATGAGTTGTGCAGAATGCCGGCTAATGGAGCATTCCCTGAAATTTTAAACAGGCTGTTTTGTAGGACCCAACAGATCCAGCCAGGCATTTAAACAGTATGCCTGTTGATGAATACTCTGGTGGCTGTTTACAGCTCATTATTGAACTGATATTTTGGAATGGAATATCATGAAGATGTCAGGCACCATGCCTATGGAGGATAGCCTTGATTAGTCAGGGTTTGTCATCTTGGGTCAGGTATTGGAGTGGACTGTCATTGATGGTTGTCTCTGAGCCCTGTGTTTACAGTGAGCAAGAGAAAATATTCTGGCACAATTGTTGCTATACAGTACATAACGTTGTGGGGAGAAAAGCGATAAAAAAAAGTTGAGAGATTGGCTGAAAAACAGGGTAATCACACTTACTGAACTTATAAATTCCAGATACAACCAGGCCCTAACAGCCTTGGACACTGATTGAGTGAGTAGATAGTTCAGTGGTAGGTGTATGCAAATATCTAAGTGATGTTATTAGAGCTGGACTAAATATATTCAAATCAAGTTTCTGGCTTTTTCAGATTGAAGCTACTTGCATCCATAAATTCCCCCAGTGAAAATATGTAAAATGGGAGAGATCCCATGTGTGCTGGATCGCCACCCCTGCATGTTACTGATAGAAATATTCAACCTAGATTTTCCAAAAATCCAAGACCAAGATTTTCAAAAAGAAGTATAAGCATTTGCTAGTGAAAGGGTTAATGTTTCTTCACAAAACTGGAATCTCTGACTCAAGTAATGTCATTATGAGCTTTCTGGAGAAGATGATTTGCTTTCTGCATGGCAGATCTTTTCGTATGTACAGCTAACAGCAGCCTTCATCTTTATCTTCTGTTGCACAGCACAGTTGCACTTGGCATATACACTGGTAAAGCAAGTTATTATTTGCACAGGACTGCATTTTCTGTGATAAGTTTGTACTCTAAGAATGTGTAAATAATGATTAAAAAATTATCACATGATCTCAAAATGTTCCTCCGGAGGAATTTCTGATTACATTTTACGTGTAGGTATCAGTAGCATTGGAAGATATAGTTGTAGCTTGGAAGAAAGAGCTGTTGATGTGTCAGGAATAGGTGTGAAGTAAAACAAAAACAGAATTACCTGGAAAAACTCAGCAGGTCTGGCAGCATCGGTGGAGAAGAAAACAATTGACGTTTCGAGTCCTCATGACCCTTCGGCAGAACTGTTCTGCCGAAGGGTCATGAGGACTCGAAACGTCAATTGTTTTCTTCTCCACCGATGCTGCCAGACCTGCTGAGTTTTTCCAGGTAATTCTGTTTTTGTTTTGGATTTCCAGCATCCGCAGTAGCTTTTAGCTTTTTGTTTTTATATAGGTGTGAAGTAGTCCACTGAAAGGTAGTACAGTCCAGTCTGACCAAATAATTTTCTAGTTGGCTTTAATGGTACTAATGGCTGGTGCTTGGGTGATTTCCATGTGCTCTTTTTCTTCACCCTCCCCATTTTGGAGCGTTCTCAGAAGAACTGTCCTTATTCCATCCCTCTAAGTCTGTGGTGCTTTTGTAAACTGCACCCTCTGGAACAAGGTAATTGATTGACTGAAAATTACCTGTGCCCCTCCCTGCTAGTTGAACAACTGGTGATATTAATTGCTGCTCCTCTGTCAGGTCGCTGGAGAATCATTACAGTTACAATTATGGAATTATAAGGCAATGTAGAAATGCACATCTAACTACCCATTTTGACCTACATCCACAATACAAAAGCTCCCTTGGATGTGCCATTTAAATAATGCCAGATGCCTTGAATTTTAAATGTGAGTAAATTGATTTATCCAAATCCTCACTATTTAAAATTTAGCTTGGTGTTGTCTCCATTTTCTCTCTGGTCATTTAATTCCATTTACTAGTAGAATTTCACTGAGTACCTTCTATCAGGGATAACAGATTATATTGTCCATTAATTTTCTGTACCATTCTCTCATATATTATAGACAATTAACCTTTAGACTGTTTAATAACCTAAAACTTAGTATAGCCCAAGGATTATATTGAAGCGACTGGAAATTCTTTCTTTACATAGCTTCTATGTGTGAGTTATGAAGTCCAGACAGCAAGATGTTTAACTTCCAATGACTCGTTGAATAAATATCCCTCATTGTATGGAACATAGCCAGGAACGTCCCAAATCTGGTCTTGGCCAGTGCTAAGTAAGCAATTTCAGTTGTAACAGCAGTAAATGTGTTATAATTAGTTTAATTATGGGATTGAATACATTAAAAAATCAGAGTTCCCACTTCTAATCTTTGTCTTCTGTTGGAAGATCATGGGTAATGGGTGAGGACAAAATCTGGCTCAGCTTTCCCAAGATCAACAGCTCACATAGAATGTTAAGTTGCCACAAGGTTGTTGCCACCTGATGAATAGTACCCAAGCTTGAATCATCTTTCAAAAGAAGGGGAAAATTGGAAGATTCAACCTATCTTGGTCACGTGAATTCTGCAGAAGCTAAATGAAAAGCAAAAATGTATATGCTGGAAAATGTAGAAGATAAAACACTGGAAACACTCATTTTCAACACAGAAAAGTATAATGTTTTTAGGGGCCAGCCTCAAAAAATGTGAAGATTTCCTGATTTCATTCCAGACAATATAATTCCATTTGAGTCTGTGTATTTGTGTGTTTGGTAACAGCAGCCTTTGGTTTTAAGCATAAGTCTTTTGGCCTTGACAATTCCATTGTTATTCATGCAAAGGCACAAATGGATCTCCTGGGTGTTAGCTCACTAATTGGGCACTATGTTATATAATGTACCATGTATTATTCTGGAGCTCTTAGTAACCTGTCACAAGATCATATTGTTATAAATAGGCATATCTTGCAGTCAGTTAGTCATTTTTGTTGCTGGGAAAGATTTGATGAGACCACTAAGAAATAACTGACATTTCTTTTTAAATGCTTTCTTAAATATAAGTATGGCACAAAAATTCCATTGCCGATAATTATGCCAGGCATATCTAAATAAAAATATTTCTTAGGTTTTCAGATATTTGATGTTGTGTTGTGTTGACCATAAATTATTTTGCACGGAAATCAGAAACCAAGGGAACTTTTTGTCTTGGAGCTGCATTTACAATGCACTTGCGATGTTTTACTAAGATGACGGGAGTTTTGAGTTGCTGCCTGTTTATGAATTACGCCACCAGCACATGGCAGGAATGTTTCAGGTATAAGAATAAGCAGCATGATTTGTTTATTTTTGTTATCAAAACTGCTTCGTTGTGGATTTCAAATCTGTCTTGCTATGTCTTCTATAGTTTCCTTTTATAATGAAATATGAGTTTTAATGCATTTGACTAGAAAGAAATTTTAGCATGATTAAGCTTGGTTAAATGAGTTATGTGTTAGGATCAGATCTGCTCCAATTTAAAAAAAAGCTATAATATGTATTGTTGACATCGAATAAATGTTAAAATCAATAGATGGTTATTTGTACTCATGTCCAATTTACTATATTACAGCTTACCTAGTGCAGGGAGCTTAGGTTGTGCAATGCCACTTGTCCGACAGCCCTTTTTCCCGAGTAGAACACTGCATAGGAACATGTATAATTAACTCTCTGCCTGGAGAAATAGCTACTGATTGAATAAGTCAGGTAAAAGATGCGCTACCCTAAAACATAACTTAATTTTTAATAAATGATACCAAGTGGCAGAGTATTTTGGGATACTAATACCAAAGCTACTACATATGAGCATAAGAAATAGGAGCAGGAGGAGGCCATTTGGTCCCTCGAGCCTGATCAGCCATTCAATTATATCATGGTTGATCTGAATGTGGCCTTAACTCCATTTTCCTGCCTGCTCCCCATAACCCTTTTCTCCCATTTAGATCAAAAATCTGTCTAACTCAGCCTAGATTATATTCAATGAGCCAGCCTTGCGACACTCCACTAGTCACAGCCTGCCAACTTGAAAATGCCCCATTTATCCCTTCTTTTTGCTTCCTGTCCATTAACCAACCCTCTATCCATGATAATATACACCGCCCCCCCGCCCCCCCCAACAACTCCATGAGCCCTTATCTTGTGTACTAGCTTTTTGTGCGACACCTTATTGAATCCCTTTTGGAAATCCAAGTAAGCTATATCTACTGGTTCTCTTTTATCTAATCTGCTTGTTACATCCTCAAAAAAAGCTCCATAAATTTGTCAAACACTATTTCGCTTTGCTATGACCATAGCTGATGTTAATGCTGAACAAGCCAGATCTCAGAATGAAATCTGCCTCGTCTGCTCATAATTTTATTTTGTATTGTAGAAACGAGGAGGGAAAGCTATTGAACACACCGGATTCCAGCGATAATTTTAAAATTTGAAGAATTAATATGTTTATTAAAAGAAAGATAAGATAAAACAAACACACATAAGGTAAAAGATACACAGTTAGAAAAATCTTACAAAAATAGCCCCCAAAATGCTTTATCAAAGGTACACAATAAAACTATCTTTTTGGCAACAGCCCTCATAGACTCTTAACCATAAAATCCAGGAAATATTACCCAAACCAAGAAATTGTTTTAATTTTTAAACAGAAGTGCAATCCACGACTTCCCAGAACAACTCCATGCTGATGTGGATTTTCCAAAGGGAGATTTTTTTAAAAAGCTGTTTTGCAGGACAGTCTCCTGGCCTAAAACTGAGCTGCTTTTTCCAATCACAAGACTTTCACAGCTTTTTCAGCACACTCCAAACACGCAGGAGTTGGCTTTCAGCAGGACTGCTCCCCACAGCAACTCACCATAGCTGAAAACTAGTTTTCATAAATATCCTTTTCACCCCTTTCATCTTAGTTCTCCATTGTCTTCAAATATCCCTTTAAAAACTCAGGTTCCCAAATATTAAAACCTTTCACGTTGATATTTTCCGTCTATTTTGTGTCAGTAAAATTTAAAACGCCTGCCCTGTTTGCTCACAAATCTCCTGTAAAATGTAACTGTTCTTTTATACCTTTGAGACTTCTTTGAAATGTAACAGTTACACATCAATTTCAACACTTACCTCCCAGTGCAAATTTGAGATCTACCCTGTTTACTTGTAAGTTAAAACCCACCATAAGGCCTCATTACAAAATGCAAGAAGATAACGCCTTTAGTCTTTCACCCCTTAGATTTCACAGACAATTTGACTCCAACAGCCTCTCCT
Organism: Cetorhinus maximus; assembly: GCF_964194155.1. NCBI lineage: Eukaryota > Metazoa > Chordata > Chondrichthyes > Lamniformes > Cetorhinidae > Cetorhinus > Cetorhinus maximus. The sequence goes on from NC_135887.1 coordinate 97,531,175, forward strand.
TTGATTAACCCTGGACACACACAGAAACAGCTTTACCCTTACCTACACAGAATATATACATAAACACAGAAATATAAAAATATACACATATCACACATCTTTCACAAAACCATGCTGACTGATTGATTGTAATACGATTTTCTAAATGCCCTGTTACTATTTCAATGTCTTGTTACTATTTCCTTAATAATGCATTCCAGCATTTTCCAAATGACATATTAAGCTAACTAATCCAAAGTTTCCTGTTTTCTGTCTCCTTCCTTTCTTGAATAGTTATGTTACATTTGGAGTTTCCCAACGCACTGGGACTTTTCCAGAATCAAGGGAATTTTGGAAAATTATAACCAATGAATCCGCTATCTCTGCAACCACTTATTTTAAGACCCTAGGATGTGGAAATCTGGTCCTGCATCTCTGTCACGACACACACAATGGCAGCAGTGTGTACCATCTGCAAAGATGCACTGCAGGAACTCACCAAGGCTACTTAGACAGCACCTTCCAAAGCCACAGCCTGAATTTTGCCCTTGTCGGGCGGGGGCGGTCAGGGAGCCAATTAAGGCCCTGCCCTGCATGGATCGCGAGCAGCAATACTGAGCGCTGCCTGTGCAGGCGGGGGGAGGAGGGAGAGCCAGGCCTCGCGCACAGTTCGTGCATGCGAAAGAGCGCTTCAATCTCCCTGGGGCACGGAGCTGCCTCAGGGAGATTGAAGCTCTTTTTTAAAAAATTAATAAATACAGTAAAAATTGAATGAAACATGTCCCCTCATGTGACTGTGTCAGATGAGATGGGACATGTTTTTAATGTTAAAATAAAGGTTTTATTTAATTAGTATTAGCTTTAGGAAACTTCATCCCGCTCGTGGACGAGGTATCCTAAAAAATGTAAAGTTCCCCTCCAAGCCACTCACCATCTTGACTTGGAAATATATCGCCATTCCTTCACTGTCTCTGGGTCAAAGTCCTGGAACTCTCTCCCTAACAGCACTGTGCATGTACCTACATTACATTGACTGCAGCAGTTCAAAAAGGCAGCTCACCACCACCTTCTCAAGGACAATTAAGGATGGGCTATGAATGCTGGCGTAGCAAGCAACACCCACATCCCATAAATTAATTTTAAAAAAGGTCCACGGGACTTATCAGCCTTAATTCCATTAGTTTATCTAGAACTTTTCCTCTAGTCATAATGATTGTTTTAAGTTCCTCCCTCTCTTTTGTCCCTTGATTTTAGTGTCTTCTATCATGAAGACAGATACAAAACACTTATTCAAAGCCTCTGCCGATTCCTTGTTTCACATTATTAATTCCCTAGTCTCATCCTCTAAGGGTCCAGTGTTTACTTTAGCTACTCTCTTCCCTTTTATATTCTTGTGGAAACTCTTATTGTCTGATTTCTTTCCAGTTTATTCTCATATTCTAATTTCTTCCCATTTTTTAGTCATTGTTTGCTGGTTTCTAAAATTCTCCCATTCTTCTGGCCTACCACTAATCTTCGCAGCATTGTGCATCTTGTCTTTCAATTTGATACCATCTTCAACTTCCTTGGTTATCCACGGATGGTGCATCCTTCTCTTGGAGTCTTTCTTTATCGATGAAATATATCTTTGTTAAGAGTTATATCCTAAAATGTCTGCCACTGCTTACCTGCCCTCTTACCTTTTAATCTATTTTCCCAGTCCAACTCTATCTGCATGCCTTTGTAATCACCTTCATTAAGTTTGAGGCGCTAGGTTCTGATCCATGTTTCTCAAACTAAATGTGAAATTCTTGCATGTTATGATCGCTCTTGTCTAGAGTATCCTTTATTATGAGATCATTAGTTAATACTGTCTCATTTTCATTACCCTGTCTAAAATAAGCTATTCTCTGGTTAGTTCCACAAGGTATTGTTCTAAGAAACAGTCACAAATGCATTGTTATGAAATCATCCTCAAGGCCTTCTTTGCCAATTTTATTTGTCCAATCTATATGAATGTTAAAATTGCCCACGACCATTGCAGTATCCTTCTTACAAGCCCCTATTTTCTTGATTTATACTTTATCTTATAGCGTAGCTACAGTTAGTGGCCCTATAAGCTACTCCCATTAGTTACTTCTTTCCTTTGCTGTTTCTTATCTCCATTCAAACTGATTCTACATCTTGATCTTCCAAACCAAGATCATTTCTCACTACCGTTCTGATCTCATCCTTTATTTCAGAGCTACACCACCTACTTTTCCTTTATCCCTATCTTTCCAAAATGTCAACTACACTAGAACATTAGGTTCCCAGCCTTTGTCACTTTGCAACCATGCTTCTGTAATGGCTATTAAATCATACCCATTTATTTCTATTTGTGCCATCAATTCATCCACTTTGTTACAAATGTTATGTGCATTCAGATAAAGAACTTTAATTCTGCCTTTTTACCATTTTTTCCTACTCTGACCCTATTTGCTGGTGTACTCTGTCCCTTCTTGACACACTTTGGTGGTCATTAGCCATATCGCTACCCTGCACTCTTGTCTTGTCCTTTTTGCATTAACTTTCTAAATCTCCTCTCACATAAACCTCCTTCCCACCCCCGCCTCCCACCAAGCATACCCCCTACCCGCCCCCCACACCGGAATTTAGTTTAAAGTTCTCTCTACAGCCCCAGTTATACAAGTCGCCAGGATATTGGTCCTAGCCTGGTTCACGTGAAGCCTGTTCCAATGGTACAACTTCTTCTTTCTCTAGTACCGGTGCCTGTGCCCCATGAATCAAAACTAATTTCTCCCAGGCTAATCTTTGAGTCATGCCTTCGACTCTCTGATCTTATTTACCCTATGCCAATTTGCTTGTGGTTCAGGTAGCAATCCAGAGATTGTTACCTTTGTGGTTCTGCTTTATAATTTAGTTCCGAGCTACTCATACTCCCTTAGCAGAACCTCTTTTTTAGTGCTACCTATGTCGTGGACCACTCCAAGTTCCTCGCAGGCAACACAGCCTTGGGGACTTAAGCACTCAGCTGCTGCAAACAGTATCTATTCCCTGAATAATTCTATCCATTAATGCTGCTATACTATCCACTACTGCTACTACATTCCTTTTTACTCCTCCTACTTGAATGCCCCACGCCCCCCGCCCCCCTACCCCCGGACCAGTATTATGGTGCTGCAGTCAGTTTGCTCATCCTCCCTGCGGTCCCTGATCTCACCCACACAAGAACCTCAAACTGTCAATTTTGCTTTGTAAAACAAAGGCCCAGATCTTCTGATCTCCGGATCAGAAGGTACCCTCAGGAGGTACCCTGGAAGATGTGCTGGGAAGTCCCAACGCAAGGACCAGGATTTGCCCTCACCAAGCAGGCTAGGCGGGGGTGGGCGGGAGTGGTTGGGAAGCCGACTGCCGCCCACGATCGGGGCCGGACCATGATTTTACGTTGGCGAACCAATTAAGGCTCACCCAGCATGAAAGCGCTGCTTGTGTGGTGGGGGGGGCAAGGAGGGCGAGAGGGGAACTTTGCACAGAGCTGCCTCAGAGGGATGAGGATTTTAAGAAGTAAAAGTAAAGATTTTAAAAATGTTACAAGACACTTTCCCTAATGCAACTCTGAGCAGGGACATGTGATTAATGAAAAGTTAACATTTTTATTTTATTTTTAATTGCTGTTGGAAACCTCATCCCGCCCGTGGATGAGGTTTCCTAAAAAATCCAAAGGTCGCTTGGCCATTTCACCTGCTTGCCAATCATAAGGTTGGACGGGTAGCGAAAAATTACATTTAATTGGGACTTTAATGGCCTTAATAGGCCTGTTATTTTTCAGCAGGTGTGCTGCCGACCCCCACGCGCACCTGCTGACCGAAATATCACACATCATTTTACACTTGTTTGGGTCAGGCACACGCCCGCCCGACGAGGTACAAATTCTGGCCAAGGACCCTGCGGGAATTGCTGGGAAGTTTAAACTTCTGTTGGGCAATTACCCTGCCTCTGGAACTCTCCGAAGCTCTGAGTTAAAATTGGGGACTTCAGATGGTTCTGGCTCATTTAGCAGAATAGCTACCCAGGAAAAGTTATAAGGATTCATTTCCAGTTCTAACTCCTGGGTAATTATAGTACTGATCTCCCGACTAGCTCCCGAACCCCCACTGGACTCTCTGACTACCCCCCACCCACCAACTACCCCCTTGACCCCTGACTAACCCTCACCCCCCGACTACCCCACCTGAATACTCCCTGACCTCCTGACAATCCAACTGCCCTCCCGGACTCCTCCCCGACTACCCACCCTGACCACCCAACTATCCCCCCCAACTACCCTGACTACCCCCATTAACACCTGAGGTTGCCCCTTGACCCTCTCACCCATTTACCTTACACACTTACCATCTCTGTCAGCTTGTCAAAATGGCCTTGGGACATTTAAACTTACCGGAGAATGGCAGCTCATGCTGTAAAAAGGGGGCATCACCCAGCTTCCCCAAAACGCCTACACTACGAGGGAAGGCCTCCAGGAGCAGGTATGTTCCTCATTTCGCAGGAGGCCCAGTTCGGAAGCCCGTGCATGAAACCTGGAGCTCCAGTGCAGGGTAAGTAAATTGGAGCGGAGTGGCAATCCAACGGTGGTTGCCAGTCCTCGGAAGATTCAGTCCTATGTTATTACCCATATACACGTTTTCATATCCTGCAGGTAAATAACTGAAGAAACCACACTGACAGAAAGCTGTTTAACCCACATATGACTGGGTTTGCCACGATACACTCACTTTCACATGGTTGGACAGCAGCCAGATGAATATGTTTGTATTGTAGCTCAAGTTGTTTGAAATTGGAAGCCACTGAACTGGATCGCTGGCAAAAAGCTATCCAGTGCTACCATTAAAAATTAAAAGCCTTCTGTGAATATCATTTTTAAAAATCCCTTTGTGAATGTCTGTGTACAGTTGAACTATTTAAGTGTTTAATATAATATTTAATGGAGAATAGGTTTTAAATGCAACTTCTTGCAAGGTAAATTGAAAGAGAAATTCTTATCTAGGGACAAAATAATCTTCAAACTCTGCAACTATATTGAAAACTGCAGCCTCAAAATTACCGATGGTGAAATTAGTGATTACTATCTAATGTGTTCATGTGAAATTTCTCCGTCTACTATTTTACCAAAGGTGGTAACCTATTTAATACTGATTGATTCCTGTGTTCAAAGAGAAATCAAAAAGAAACATGCTTGTCTGCTATCAACGCCTAATAGTGCTAATTTCTAGGCTTTTATGTAAATTCTCCATATTACAATATAATAAAATTATTAAAGACTAGGGTGTCAAAATTTGGTAGAAAGTTTTTATCTCTCTGCTGCTTTCTATTCTTATTCTTAGTAGCAGTATGTCATCTTGAGCTGTCAGCTGGGGAGTTTCATGTTGGGTACATAAGCCATATGGAGCTGTTGAGGCAAATCCTTCATAATCCAGCAGCAATTAAGAGAATTTGCAGATAAGCCCTAATCATTTAATTTCTTTCAGAGAAAAAAAGCAAATGAATTTTAAACATATTGAGTTTAGTGAGGTAAAATCGCATGGTTATGGTGCTTGGCCATTTTCACACTACCAGCTGGTTACATGCAGCCACAACAGAGTCTGTTGTTGCACATTGGTCATAGTCATTCTATTTAGAATCAATTTAAAGAGTTGCATTCTACTGACACCTACAATACACAGGATGTGGCGTTTAAACTTGGCATAGTAATTAATTGAACTAATTCTCTCCAAAAATAAGGATTCCCTTTTGAACAAAAGAAAACAACTGCTGATGTACTATACAATCCAAAAAGCCATTAGTTAGATCCCTGGCCTGTGGTGAGTCAGCTCACCAAACCGGAGCTGGCAGTTGGAATATGAGAATTGGCACCAGTGCCCTGGCAAGGATCCCACCCATGATTGGCATACAACAACTGTTGGACAATGCGCAAATATGTAGATACCAGTTGAGAATAGGTTGAAGCTCAGGTGTGATGCTGATTATATCTCCAAGCTCACTCGTGAAGAGTAGCCACTTGGAGAAGTTACTGGAGAACTACAATACCATGGTTATATATTTCAACAAAAGTAAGACCTTTAGGAGAGGAAGAAACTGGGGAAGATGAGATTTCTATGTGAAAATGTGAAGAAAGTTTGGGAAGAGAAGAAAGAAAGACCTTGAATAATACTTTTACAACAAGAATCTCTGTGTTAAAAGATGGTACAGGCATCAGGGCAGGGGAAGGAAGGAATAATTCTTTTAATTTAGTTTTTTTTAACTTAGGGTCATAGAGTCATTTATGGCACAGAAGGAAGCCATATGGCCCATCGAGTCCATGCCGGCTGCCACAGAGCAATCTAGCTGGTCCCATTTCCCCACTCGGTTCCTGTAGCCCTGCAAATTTATTTGGTTCAAGTGTCCGTCCAATTTCCTTTTGGAATCATTGATAGCTTCCACTTCCACCACCCTTGTGGGCAGCAAATTCCAGGACTTGTCAATGAAACAATCCCATATTAACAAGAGTTTATATAGATGATGCAAGGTGTAGCTTGATGAAAGTTCTTCTAATATAATTGCCATAACCATGAGTTTAAAAGTCCTTCTCAAAGCTGAAAATTTAATTTTACATTCGGCACTCTGAGGTTTTGAGCTTATATTTTTGCTTTGTGCTTGGTGAACCAAGAAACTGTTAATTCATTTTTAAATTTTCTGCAATTATTTGACAGTTCAGCATGCAGGGTACAATTTTTATGCAGAAAAACTTGGTACGCTTGCAGGACATGATCACACCCAGTGACATGTAACATTTATGTTATGCTGTGATAATCACCACCTAGAGCCTCAATTGTCAGTCTAAATGTTTTCTGCAATATCCTTTATTTTGTTCTTCTGTGCTGAATAGATTAAGAGATGGACATGGGAGCTGATAAAAATCATATTTGGCCAATATGAAACTTCATTTGCAAACTGCCAGAGCAGAAAATTTGAAGTAAGACCTCCAGAAGAGGAAGAAACTGGGGAAGATGAGATTTCTTTGTGAAAATGTGTAGAAAGTTCACATTAACTATAACCAAAATGAGAAAGAAGCAGAAAATTTAAGGTTCCATTCTTGTTTTGTGTGGATTGATCTTTTGCCTCTTGTTTAGTTCGAATGAAATCTGTACATCCTTTGAAATAATTTTTATTTCCATAGTTATTTTTAACATCCATTGAGTCCAGAATAATTAAGTTCCCTCAGCTCTGTAAAACGAACTCAAATCCATTTTAAAGACTGCAATGTATTTGGACCAAAGGTTAATATTAATAAATTGAACCTTATTCAAAGAATACAGTAAAATAGAAATGTTCTGTCACAAAACAAAAGAAGATTTTTTTTGATGATTCCCCCTGCACCCCATCAACTGCCACCGCCACCTTTCCCCTGCAGAGACCCTCAGCAATATGTTATATTTGAGAGTGGCTCAGCTAGACTGCCCTTTTTTCCATTATCCCAATTACCAACAAAGAGTGGGGACTTTTCATCTGGTGAATAGCCAGCACTGACCTGACTCTGGCCACTTTATGCTGCCCAGGTATTTTCTCACTTCTTTCATCTTTGTGCCCACACACCTTCTTTGACTGCGAGGCTATGTTGGAGAAATGCTATCATGCTGCCAGCAGTATCGCTGCATGAGCAGCACAAGCCCAATGCTGGATGGTTAGTGGTCTGATCTACTCTATCTCACTCGGGGTAATTGTCTGTTCGACATTCAGTGTCTCTTATAGCAACATTGTTACGAGGGCTTTATGTGACGCAGTGTTTCGGAGCTTCAATATGGTGCATCACAAATTCTTGAGTCTTTCAATATTCACTAATCAGATTTTTCAGAAAGCAATTGCTGAAGACATTCTTATCAGATATGTATTTTGAACGTTCCAGAGGACACCAACTATCAGTAGTTTAATCAACTTAATGACATCGCAAACAACATGAGTAATGCAAATAGTAGTTGTTTTGTTCATCCGCTGATACTGTTCATGCTTCTTTAATCAATACTTTGCTTGGTGCTAGGCTGTGAAAGTCCGAGGAAGCAGTCATCTGCTATTTGTCATGCTGTATTTTATCTGACTGGCACTTTCTACACACAATGGCTATAATTTCATGCAGCATCTTCTAGAATGAACAGTTTACAGAAAGGCTCAATTTTTATTGTGAGCACAAACTGAAAGCACAAATTTCATACACACTCCGGATTATCAGAATTTTGCATGGCTATGATACTGAGAGCATTGTTACAACACTAATTACACACACACTGTGTGTTCTGGCTAACAGTGAACTAAGATCAATATCTCCAAGTACTGCTAAACCAATAATTTAAGACTGGGGTCTTGTGAGCAAATTCTGGCTTGTATCATGAGCAGAAATATTTATCATCCTGTCATGGTGTACTTGATTTATAAGTCTGCACAACACTTCCACATGGAATTCTACAAACTCACAAATATATTCTTAAAACCCTCTTTTAAATTCTTTGCTAGTACACAGTAATTTCACCACAAAAGGTGTATAATTCCCTACATGAGAAACAAAAGAACAAATCATTCACACAAATTATCACACACATCAGATTTCCTTAGCTTTGGTTGAGAATGAGAAAATTGATGTTTTTCTAAAAAAAAACTTTTCCTGCACAGTTTCTTTTCACCTCTCATAAATATTATAGATGATCCTTTAATAACTTGAAGGATTCACCATTGAGTGGCGACAGGTGTATGCTGGAATTGATTGTTTGTACTCCCTCATTCTCCCCATCGCATTCCGTAGTTAATATTGGAGGCTGGAGTCCAGACTCTGCCTTTGTTACTGTCAAATCGTCTGAAAAAGCTTTGCTTGGATCAGAGTTCTTTACAATGGTATTACAGTGAATTGTGATGATCAGTTGTTGTTGATCAGGTAAGTGTGCTGATCAAGACAGCTCTTTGTAATGAAACGAACACAAGAAGTGGTGCAATGACACAATGGCTGGGATTTTACTGGCAGCAATGAAGCCCTGACTTCGGGATCTAAAGTGGGTGGCATGGTCATATAGACAGGGGATGGAAGTCAGGGAGCAACATAGCGGTATTGTTGGGGCAATCCAATTAACAGCTTTCAAGAGTTTCCCCCATGATTCCCACTGACTCCAGTTTTGCTAGATCTCCTTGATGCCACATTTGGCAAAATGCTGCCTTGATGTCAAGGCCAGTCATTCACACCTCACCTCGGGAGTTCAACTCTTTTGTCCATGTTTGGACCAAGACTATAATGAGGTCAGGAGGTGAGTGGCCCTGGCCTAAGCCAAACTGAGTGACAGAGAGCAGGCTATTGCTGTGTGTCACTTGACACTTGATAGTTTCAGGTTGACAAGCTGTAACTAGTGAAGTACAGCAAGAATCAGTACTTGAGCTTCAACTATTTACAATCTATATTGGTGACTTAGCTGAGGGCTTGATTGCAATGTGTCCAAGTTTGCCGACTATACAATAGGTGGAAAAGTAAGCTTTGAGGAGGATGCATGGAGGCTGCAAAAGAATTTATACAGGTTAGGTGATTGAGTAAGAATATGACAGATGAAATATAGGCCAGGAATTTATGGCCCCTCCCGCCCAGCTGGATATTATGGTCCCACCATTCTGAATGGAGATTTAAATGGCTCGCCTCATCTGCCGGGGTGGGGTGGGGAGACACCGCGGCGGGGCTGTAAAATCCTGGCCTTAATATGAAGGATTGTGGAGTTATCCAATTTTGTGGGAAAAATAGAAAATAATGTTTTTTTAAATGGTGAATGACTGGGAAATATTGATATTCAGAGGGACCTGGGTGCCCACGTACACTAATCACAGAAGGTTGACATGCACATGCAGCAAGCAATTAGGAAAGCAAATGGTGTATTAAACATTATTAGAAAGGGCTTAACGCGTAAGAATAAAGAAGTTTTATTGCTCTTAAATAGGGTCTAGGTGAGACCTCACCTGGAGTACAGTATACATACAGTTTTAGTCTCCTTACCTAAGGAAGGATATACTTACCTTAGAAGGCGTACAACAAAGGATCACTAAGCTGGTTCCTGGGATGAGGGGAATGTCCCATGAGAAGCGTTTTAAGTAGCCAAGCCCTATATTCCCTAGAGTTTATGAGAAAGAGATGATATCACTGAAACAAATACAATTCTTAAGATGCTTGGCAGGACAAGGAGTATGGCTAAGGAAAACTAAGGACATATGATCAGTGATGGTTTGTGCCTAGGGTGTCTAGAACAAGGAGTCAGAGTCTCAAAATAAGGGGTCGGCTATTTAGAACTGAGATGAGAAGAAATTTCTTTGTTCGAAGGGTTATGAATCTTTGGAATTCTGTATCACAGGGATGCTCAGTCAGCGACTGTGTTAAAGACAAATGTCGATGGATTTTTGGATACTAAAGCAATCAAGGGATATGGGGATGGTGCAGCAAGGTGGAGTTGAAGTAGAAAATCAGGCATAACTTTCTTGAATGAATGATGGAGCAAACTCAAAGGGCCACCTTTGTTCATGTGTAAGAAGTGCACAGTCAGTGAGAGGAGACTTCAGCCTGAGTGAGACAGACTGAGTATATTTGGGAATTTGGTTCAAAGTGAGAATTCGGTGCATAGGGGGAAAGAGGTGCTTTATGTAAGGTTTACTGCAAGAAGTAAATTCTGGTGAGTAGGGAGTTCGGTGACGGGCGAGGAGGAGGTGCTTGTTTTTTTCTTCTACTCCTATTCAGCCTCCAGTATTTGATTTTCACTTTGGTGCAGCAGAAGGAACAGATAAATCAGTAAGTGGTACCATTAGTTTTATCAGTATTGTAAGTACTGTACTGTTTTATACAATATTGTTTGATTAGTATTGTAAAGTTTACTGGCAGTGTCGAAACCTATTGGGAGGTGTCGGCTTTATCAATTATAATTAACTGATTAGCAATTATTAATTAACTAACAAATATTGGAGATGGCAGGGCAGGTGATGTGCTGCAGTTGCAGGATGTGGGAGCTTCTGGATACTGGTGTGATCCAGGGTAAACATATCTGCAGTAAGTGTTTGCGGCTGCAGGAATGTCGCCTCTGAGTTATTGAGCTGGAGGCTGAGCTGCAGGCACTTTGGCATTATCAAGGAGGGGGAAGTTACCTGGACACTTTATTCCAGGAGGCAGTCAGACCCCTTAGGATAGAGTCTTCTGGTTTTGTCAGTGGTCAGGGACAGCGGGTGTGACTGCAAGTGAGGTAGGTAAGGGGACCCAGAGGGCAGGAGTGCAGAAGCCTCGGCTCTTGCAATTGTCCAAAAGGTTTGAGGTTTTTTCAGCTTGTTAGGATGAGAGTGGGGGCTGCAGGGTAGATGAGAAAACTGACCATGGCACCATGGTACAGGAAGCCATTGAAGCAAGGGGAGTTACAAGGAATGTAGTGGTAGTGGGGGACAGGATAGTCGGAGGGATTGACACCGTTCTCTGCAGCAAAGAGCGGTGCCATGGTTTGGGACATTTGCTCAGGGCTGGAGAGGAACTTGCATTGGGAGGGGGAGGACTCAGTCGTCATGGTCCATGTTGGTACCAACGACATGGGCAGGACAAATAAGAAGTTCTGCATAGTCAGTATGAGGTGCTTGGTACCAAATTAGGAAGCAGAACCTCAAAGGTCATAATCACTGGATTATTACCTGACCCACGTGCAAATCGGCATAGGACGAATCAGATTAGGAAGATGAATGCATGGGTCAAAGGCTGGTATGGGAGAATTGGGTTCTAGTTCATGGGGCACTGGCACCAATATTGGGGAAAGTGGGATCTGTACCGTTGAGATGGTCTACACCAGAACCGCACTGGGACCGGTGTTCTTGCAAGCCGCATAACTAGGGAAGCAGACAAGGTTTTAAACTAAGTAGCGGGGGCAAGGGAAGATGTGGCAAATCAAAGAGTAGAGACAAGGCAAAAGAGAAAGATATTACAGGAAATGAAAGACAGACCCTGACGGGGGGGTAGAGAGTACAAATCTAGCAATAAATTAACAGGTGAGACTAGAGGTTTTAAAAAGAATAAAAGGATAAAACTAAAGCTTCTGTATCTGAATGCATGAAGCATTTGAAACAAAACAGATGAACTGAGAGCGCACAAAGAAATAAATAATTATGATTTGATAACCATTACAGCGACATGGCTGCAGAAGGACATGGATTGGGACCTGAATATTAAAGAGTATAGGACACTTGGGAAGGACAGGAAGTGAGGGAAAGGTGGAGAGGTGGCTCTGTTAGTTAATGATGAACAATAAAGAGGGATGACCTAAGTTCAGGAAACCAGGATGTGGAAACAGTTTGGGTTGAGATGAGAAATGGTAAAGGCAAGAAGTCACTTATGGAAGTCGTTTACAGCCCCCCTATAAGACCATAAGACGTAGGCGCAGAAGTAGGCCATTCAGCTCATCGAGTTTGCTACACCATTCGATGAGACCATGGCTGATCTGATAATCCTCATCTCCGCTTTCCTGCCTTTTCCCCATAACCCTTGATTCCCTTGCTGGTTAAAAATTTTGTCTATCTCAGCCTTGAATATGCTTAACAATCAGCTTCTACAGTCCTCTGCGGTAAAGAATTCCAGAGATTAACTACCCTCTGAGAGAAGAAATTCCTTCTCAACTCTGTTTTAACTGGGCGACCCCTTACTCTGAGATTATGCCCTCTGGTCCTAGACTCTCCCACAAGAGTAAGCAACCTCTCAGCATCTACTCTGTCAAGCCACCTAAGAATCTTATATGTAGTAACCACATTTTAGGATGGAGCATAAAGGAAGAAATAATGAGAGCTTGTCAGAAAGGCACGACGTTAATCATGGGAGATTTTAATCTACATATAGACAGTAAAAGTTGGATGGGCAAAGTTTGCCTAGGTGAGGAGTTCATAGAATGTTTCCGGTATAGTTTCTTAGAACTGCATGTTCTGGAGCCAACCAGAGAGCAGCTATACTCGATCTGATATTGTGCAAGGAGATGGGATTAATTAATGACCTCATAGTGAAGGCACCCCTAGGTAGCAGCGATCATAATATGATTGACTTTTACATTCAGTATGAGGGAAAGAGGAATGGGTCTGGGACTATGTTTTTCAACTTAAATAAGGGCAATTATAATGGCATGAAAGCAGAGCTGGCTAAAGTGAATTACCAATTAGGTTAAGGGATAGATCAATAGAGATGCAGTGGCTAATACTTAAGGGGATATTTCAGAATACACAGAATAGATACATTTGAACAAGGAAAAATCCAAGGGGCGACACACCATCCGTGGTTAACTAGAAAGGTTAAAGATAGTAGCAAACTTTTTAAAAAGTATATAATTGTGCAAAGACAGGTAGAAGGCCAGAAGATTGGACAGAATATAAGGAACAGCAAAGGATGACTAAAAGATTAATGAGGGAAAAATTAGAGTATGGGAGAAAGCTAGCCAGAAATATAAGAACCGAGTAAGAGTTTCTTTAAATATTTTAAAAAGAAACAAGTTAACAAAGTGAGCATTGGTCTTATAGAAAGTGAGTCTGAAAAATTGATAATTGAAAACAAGGAAATGGCAGATGAATTGAACAGGTAATTTGCATCAGTCTTCACTATAGAGAATACAAGTAACATCCCAGAAACAGCTATAAATTAGCAAATGGAAGGTAGGGAGGAACTCAGGAAAATTACAATGACCAGAGAAGTGGTACTGAGTAAATTGTTGGAGCTGCGAGCTAACAAGTGCCCAGGTCCTGATGGACTTCATCCTAGGATCTTAAAAGAAGCGGCTAGTGAGATAGCTCATGCATTAGTTTTAATTTTCCCTAGCTCCCTAGATTTGGGCAAGGTCCCATTAGATTGAAAGACAGCAAATGTAACTCCATTATTCAAAAAGGGAGAAAGACAGAACGCAGGAAACCACGAGCCAGTTGACTTAACATCTGTCATAGGGAAAATGTTGGAAGCTATTATTAAAGAAGCAATAGCAGGGCACTTGGATAAGTTCAAGGTAAGCAGCAGAGTCAACATGGTTTTGTGAAAGGGAAATCATGTTTAACGAATTTATTGGAGCTCTTTGAGGAAGTAACATGTGCTGTGGATAAAGAGGAACCGTTGGATCTACTGTACATAGATTTCCAGAAGGCATTTGATAAAGTGGGACATCAAAGGTTATTGCAGAAAATAAAATCTCATGGTACAGGGGTAACATATTGGCATGGATAGAAGATTGACGGGCTAACAGGAAGCAGAGAGGAGGCATAAATAGGTCTTTTTGAGGTTGGCAAGATGTAGCGAGTTTTATGCCACAGGGATCAGTACTGGGACCTCAACTGTTCACAAATTATATAAATGACTCGGATGAAGGGATGGATGGGATGGTTGCCAAATTTGCTGATGACACAAAGATAGGTAGGAAAGTAAGTTGTGAAGAGGACATAAGGAGGCTACAAAAATATATAGATAGGTTAAGTGAGTGGGCAAAGACCTGGCAAATGGAGCATAATGTGAGAAAATGTGAAATTGTCCATTTTGGCAGGAAGATTAAAAGAGAAGCATATTATCTAAATGGTGAGAGATTGCAGAGCTCTGAGATGCAGAGGAACCTGGGTGTCTTAGTGCATGAATCACAAAAGGCTAGAAAGCAGATACAGCAAGTAATTAGGAAAGCTAATAGAATGTTATAATTTATTGCGAGGGGAAATGAATACATAAGTAAGGAGGTTATGCTTCAGTTGTACAGAGTATTAGTAAGACCACATCTGGAGTACTGTGTACAGTATCGATCACTTTATTTAAGAAAGAATGTAAATGCGTTGGAAGCAGCTCAGAGAAGGTTTACCAGACTGTTACCTGGAATGGGCAAGTTGTCTTATGAGGAAAGGTTGGACAGGCTAGGCTTGTATCCGCTGGAGTTTATAAGAGTAAGAGACAACTTGATTGAAACATATAAGATCCTGAGGGGTTTTGACCGGGTGGGTGTGTAGACGATGTTTCCTTTTGTGGGAGAATCTAGAACTAGGGTTCACCGTTTAAAAATAAGGGGCCGCCCATTTAAAACGGGGATGAGGTGAAATTTTTTCTCTCGGAGAATCATGAGTCTTTGAAACTCTCTTCCTGAAAAGGTGATGGAAGAAGAGTCTTTGAATATTTTTAAGGCAGAGGTGGATAGATTCTTGGTCAGCAAGCGGATGATAGGTTACCGGGGGTAGGTGGGATGCAGATTTGAGGTTACTATCCGGTCAACCATGATCTTACTAAATGGCGGAGCAGGCTCGAGAAGTCGAATGGGCTACTCCTACTCCTTGTTCGTATGTGCTTTTATTACTTAATTTATATATACTGTCACCATAAAACTGGTACATCTCAAAACCTTATTCTTGAGAATGGGAAACCCGACCCCGACCCATTGAGTGCACCAACTTTCAGTTTAACTGGGGCTGTATGGGTGGGATTGGAGGGCAAGTAAACTGCTCTCAAATGGTGTATCAGTAATTTTAATATGTTAATGATGCTATGTGTCTCAGATTTCAACCACAATTTTGATTTAATAGCTGCTGGTAGGGATTATCAGAGCTTGCAAAGCCTGTCAGATCCAGTCAGCAAGTGGTTTTCCAGCACTGTCTTTGGGCCAGAGGCAGAGGAGTGCTTCCCCAACCCCAAACCCCCAAAGTTAAACTACTGCAGTCTACTTCTCTGCCATATGCTGCAATCCCCACCCAACCCCCTTTCATGATTTGATGTGGATCCACCAGCACTCCCTGTGGTCTGGCAATGAACCCCCATCGTGTAGTTTAATAATGATGCCCTTCTGCGACCTGATTTAAATCTCCCACCACAATCTCTTCCTCCCCTCCTGTCCAGTCCCTGCCTACAGTAGGTTTCAACCATAGGCCATTCCGCCCGACCGCCAGCCAATCTGGCCAGCTGCTGGACAAGAAACAGAAGAAATAAATTCAAATTCAGCCAGACCTCCACATTAGCCATGTTTACAGATTTCTACATTTATAAAGGTCAGTGATGTTCCCTCCTTTCAAACATCAGGCTGGAGATGTTTTGAGTTGCTTCTGGGCAGCAAAACAATATGCAAAACCAGCTAGTAGTATCTAATTTCCAGGGATGGGGCTGGCCATCAAGCATGGCAAGTTTACTGCAGTGACACAATTACTTGTGTTAATCACAAAAATTACCTCTAGCCTTTGAAGTATTAATGTTTTCAAGTTTGCACCGGGGCATATTTCAAAGGAGCTGGTTGTTTCAAGTTTAACACCTGTAACAATCTGTAATTCCTGACTGTTTTAAGGAATCCATTTGATCTTGTGGGGATCGGTTAGCTCAGTTGGCTGGCAGCTGGTTTGTGATGCAGAGTGATGCCTACAGTGTTCAATTCCCATACCGGCTGAGGATATCCGTGAAGGCCCCGCCTTCTCAACCTCACCCTCACCTGAGGTGTGATGACCCTCAGATTAAACTCACCACCGGTCATCTCTCTCCAATGATAGAGAAGCCTATGGTCCTCTGGGACTACAGCGACTTTCATTTCATTTGATCTTCAGAGGAAATTGACCATTGAAACTCCAGAAAACCATATGACAGAAGGTTCCATGTTTCAGCTGCCTGATTCCACATTAACATGCAAGGGGCTCCATGCTGTTGAATGTCCATGTAACATTTCTTTATATACTCAGTTCAAGCCTTGCTCGAATGGATTCCAAAGATTGTTACTTTCTTTC
Organism: Cetorhinus maximus; assembly: GCF_964194155.1. Taxonomy (NCBI): domain Eukaryota; kingdom Metazoa; phylum Chordata; class Chondrichthyes; order Lamniformes; family Cetorhinidae; genus Cetorhinus; species Cetorhinus maximus. Next base: position 97,547,906 of record NC_135887.1, read on the forward strand.
GCTGTGTGTTTCTGCTTCTGTGTAATTAGTTTGCTTTGTGAATAAATTCAACTATCTATTTTAGCCTGAAAACATGGTGGGACAATATGGCATATTTTGCCCTTTCGCAGCAATAAGGAGAATAATTGGAAGCTCACAAATATGTTGATTTGTCACATCATCATGAAAGGGGCATTGTTAGAATATGTGATGCTATTTCATGTTTATTATTAGATCATAAATTTATGGAAACTGATTTTTGTTGTAAAATTTAGGACAAAGATCAAGTAATACTCGATTAATAATCTTAATTGATAAATACACTTTCATTTGGGACTAGTGTTAAATCTGATCTACACTGAGCATTCCAGATACTAGATTTCCCAGTTCCTTTCAAAATAATTAAAATCCAGCTACGCGTGTCATATTTTTATCCATTCATGGGATGTGAGTGTCGCTGGCTAGGCCAGCATTTATTGCTCTTTCCTAATTACCCTTGAGAAGGTGGTGGTGAGCTGCCTTCTGAAACTGCTGCAGTCCATGTGGTGAAGGTGCTGTTAGGGAGGGAGTCCCAGGATTTTGAACTTCTTCACCTCAAACTTTAAAGGTGTACATAGTAAGCTCATGTATATATTGAATCTATATTTAGCATATTGAGAACACCCAACATGGCTTCAAAAGAGGTCTTGTCTTACAAATTTAATTATACACTTAAAGAAGTCACCAAGGTGGTGGATGAGGGAAATCACAGAATCACACAGTGCAGAAGAGGCCCTTCGAACCATCGAGTCTGCACCGACATGTGAGAAACATCTGACCTACCTACCTAATCCCATTTACCAGCACTTGGCCCATAGCCTTGAATGTTATGACATGTCAAGTGCTCATCCAAGTACTTTTTAAAGGCTGTGAGGCAACCCGCCTCCTCCACCCCCCCAGGCAGCACATTCTAGACCGTCACCACCCTCTAGGTAATAAAGTTTTTCCTCACATCCCCCCTAAACCTCCTGCCCCTCACCTTGAACTTATGTCCCCTCGTGACTGACCCTTCAACTAAGGGGAACAGCTGCTCCCTATCCACCCTGTCCATGCCTCTCATAATCTTGTACACCTCGATCAGGTCACCCCTCAGCCTTCTCTGCTCCAAAGAAAACAACCCAAGTCTATCCAACCTCTCTTCATAACTTAAATGTTTCATCCCAGGCAACATCTGGGTGAATCTCCTGTCCACCTCTTCCAGTGCAATCACATCCTTCCTATAATGTGGCCACCAGGACTGCACTCAGTACTCCAGCTGTGGCCTCATCAAGGTTCTATACAACTCCAACATGACCTCCCTACTTTTGTAGTTTTCCCTTAATCATAGTGCATGGGGTCTGCCTTCATTCACTAAGGAGAGAGTGTTGGCTGCTGGCTTTCATTGTTCACTGCAAAGAGTGGGTCAGGAGATCGCCTATAAGCCACTGATGAAGTGAGTACCAGGGTCTGCCAACTGTAATCAGTTAGTTGGAGAGTCTGGGATTGATGGCTGTGCCACTACGGAGAGAAAGAAATGCTTGTATTCATATTGTGCCTTTCACAATCTTACAATATCCCAAATGTTGTGCAGCCACAAAAGTATGCTTGCAGTGCAGAATTATCATTCATGCCAGCTCTTGCCATTTCCCTGCTGTTGGTCCTTCTCTCAGCCTATGAGTAGAATTTTCTGTGCCTGTTGGCATCGAGTGCCATGGTGGGCGTGAGTGGACAATATGGCGGGAAGGCCAAAAAATCGGTTTCCCAACGCCGTGAAACCAGTCTGCAATCGTCCACTCTGCCCGCCAATGGTGGGCCACATTTCCCACTGCCTCACATCAAAAACTTCATTCTCATACATCTGCATATCAGTATAAGCCCTGCTCGCCAAAAGCATTCCCCCACGTCAAATCCAGTAGACACTGTCTGCTTAGACTTCCAGAAAACATTAGACAAGGTACCACAGCAGAGGCATTTCTTACAAGATCGAACTATCTGGGATAGTGGTAATATACTCAGCTGGACTGAGAATTGGCCGAATGGCCATAGTCAGAAAGCAGTTTTAGACATTGAGAAAATAGGTGCTGAGGTGCACCTATAGGACAATTGATTATAAGACAAAACATACCATTTTGTCCTTGTAAAAGACGTTGGTCAGGCCTGAGTTGGGATATTGTGTGCAGTTCTGATCTTTACACATGATAGGTTAGGGTTAGAAGTTTTGGAAAAGGTACACAGGAGGGCCACTATACTAATTCCAAGTTTAACAAATGTTGGTTATCAAAATAAGCTGAAAGAACTGATATTCCATATTTTAGAGAAGCACAGATGTAGGAGTGACCTGATCAAGTTTATAAGATGATGAAGAGATTGAAGGTGGTGTGTGATTGTTCTTAATTGGTGGAGCAAATCAGCAGAGGGGCTGGGAACAGAAAGGTAAAAGAGAATCGTGAGACTGGGAAACGGGGAAGAAAAGAGTGCCTGCTGGCCCTCAGTCTGAATCAGTCTCCAGTGTAATACAGATAGAGCAGTGCAACAAGCAAAAACTTATTTATTGTCACAGACTTATGTGTATCACTACATTGTTTAATTCGGTGTATTATAATAACCAATTGCTATATGTGATTGACCATCCATCTAATCCTCTATTTTGTACAAGGTTTTGAAGTATGAGATAAGTAAAAAAAATTTGAGAATCAATGAAGAGTGAAGCCTGGTAATTAACTAACCGGGCTTACTCAGGCTCCAGTGGGAAGTATGTGCTTTCTCACCGACGGGCTAAAAAAACAAGACGCATTTATTTAACAGAATTATTGAATGAAAGGAGACCTCCAATTAAGTGGTAGCCAGGTCCACTTAATAACAAGGGGGTAAATAGGAAATTGCTACAAATTGTGCTGATTTGTTCCAAATGAATAGGTTAGGGAGGACCAGGGATCACAATTGTAAGTTGTTTAAGATCAGATATAGGTTTGATGTCAGGAGGTGGTTCTTTTCCCTGAGAATAGTGAAATTTTGGGAAAGACTGCCAGTTCATGCAGTCACAGAGCTCCTTCAAGCGAGAGTTGGATTTGTTTCTAGTTGGGATGAGATCACCTCTTTAAAAAAGGTCGGTATTGCATAGAATTGTCAGGGCCAGAATGATTTCCTGGACTATTTTCAATTGCCTGTCAGGTGGAGGAACTTCCTAGATTCTTTTCCCCCACAAACTGACTTGCATTTTTATCTTTATTGCCTCTCCCAGGCGATCGCACATAGCCCCAGGTGGGGTGGAGAGTGTACATAACTTGCTTGTATCTTCTAATTTATCCTTTCCTCGGCTCTCCTCTCTATTTCCTACTTCCTCCTTTTCCCTTCTCCCTCCCCCAGTCACTCCCAAACCCCTACCATCCTGGCAACCATTTCCCTCAGGAATTGTATAGATGGGAAACTCTCGGTAGGCTGTGCAATTCTCTTGAATGACTGCCCGTGCTGCTTTCTTGTCAGCTAATAAAGGGTTGGATAAACCTGACCAAATAGATTTCTATTTTCACCAAAATGTACCAACTAAGAGCTGAAAATATCTCCTCCTAATTGGCTTTGAAGTGACACACAGGCTTTGGAAGCTTGAAGCCATCTGGCTCGAGGCAGGCAGTCAATAACCTGTGTTGCTGCATGGGTTGCTCACAAAGCCATTTTTTTTTGCACAAAACATAATTAACGTAACTAATTATTTATATGAAGCCGGGAAGTTTCATTACATTTTGTGCTTTTTTTTTTGTAACTTACTTTGCTGGTTTGGAGGAAATTATTTAAATTTTTTTTTTCAAAAAAACATCATTCCCACAGTGTAAGTAACTGAAGCATAAAATAGGGACCGTGCCTACTGGTTAGTAAAACCAGATGTTGGTTCTCATCTTGAAATTTCTGCAATTATCCTTCCATATAAATTATGTATTTGCACAGAATTCAGTCTGAAACACAAAGCTGGGTTTAAAAATGTGTAATTTCCTTGTAAAAGATAAGCTGCATTGCATTTAAAACTGGCTTTAATGTGTGCCTTTATTCTCTTCTATTCTGTCTCAAATAGCTAAAATGGGTTAATGTACTCATTCAGGTTTTTTGACACAATTACGCATCTGAATGCAATATTTGGTTCCCTTTCTGTGGTCACAATATATAGTGGAGGCTACAGAAAGAATAGAACAGTATTCATTGCCCGTGAGCAGCGTGTGGCCATTCCTATGCCTATGAGGAATCTCAGTTGGCTTTGACCGACTTTTACCTAAATTGACTTGATTCTTTTTGTTCCCAGTGTTCAAACAAATATTGTCAGGACAAACCAAGCCATGGAACTTAAAACAGTTTTGCTTTTCGGGACAGCTTTTAATGAAAATTTATCACTTCATACATGGGTTAAAACAAGTGTATCCCCAAGTGTGGAATGCCTTTTGCTGCTTTGTGGTATCTGCAAATGTTCAGTGACTCATTGAATATAAGCACAGGCCCATAAAACAGCGCAATATTCTTTTTAAAAATACTGTACACACTTTGTGCAGTCAGCATAAATCTCATAATTTTGTGTGTGTGATGTATTTTTCTTTCTGATATATTTTTGAAATAGTGGCCAGGACAAAATATTAATGTATGTTGTTCTTAACAAGTCAAATTTTTGAACTGTATGTATGTTATCATTCTACACGATTCTAAAAGCATTTGGCTTTTATCTTAATTGAGTCTATTTTTTTCACCATTCCCTGGGTGTGTACAATTTACAGCTGAGAGGGTAACTAGGAGATATGCTTCTAGAGTATTCCAATCCCAGCTTTAACTATAGGTTATGTGAAAGTAATCCATATTAACTGTTCCTTATGGTTATGCTTTTTGGAGGGAAGGCAATGTCCCTAGGTTCTGGATCACTTTTCAATACAGCAATATAGTTGATATCAAGAACTCAACAGTGTTGAGGATTTTAAGTGCAGAGCAACATCCTGCCCATCAGGATGCATCCAGGTATATATGTGTGCATCATTGTAAACAATTGATACTGGTGGCTGCTGGCTGTTATTACAGCCTCAAGGGAAGAATACTCTGCCTACAGAATACTCTGCCTACTTGCACCAGGTTGACAATGTAGTTAGTCACAACTTTCCAGACAAGGATTAACCTCAAGTGTGCTGGCAAAGAATTGTATTTTAAGGTATGATGCTGCCTGGCAATAGCATTAACAACAAGTTGCATTTGGATAGTGCCTTTAACATAGCCTCATCAGACACAATTTGACACCAACTTACATAAGGAGATATTGGGACAGGTGATCAAAAATGTTTTGTGAAATGCAGGTTTTAGGGAGCGTCTCAAAGTTAGGGAGAGAGAGGTGGAGAGGTGGAAATGTTTAGAGAGGGAATTCCAAAGCTTGGGATCTAGACACCTGAAAGCGTAGCTGCCAGTGGTGGAGAGGAGGAAATTGGGTTGCACAAAAGGCATGAATTCAAGGAATGCAGAATTTTCAAAGACTGGAATAGGTTGAAGAGATAGAGATGGGCGAGGCCAGAGAGAAATTTGAACACAAGGGTGAGAATTTTGAATGTGGCTCCCAGTCCGCAAAATGCCTCAGTGTAAGTCAGCGACCAGAGGAATGATGAGAGAAGAGGACTTGCTATAAGTTAGGATATGGGCAGCAGTGGAGCATGGAAGAGCTCAAGTTTATGGAGGGTGAAAGATAGGCAGCTAGTGAAGAGATCATTGGAATAGTCGAGCCTGGATCTAACAAGCATGGATGACAGTTTCAGCAGCAAATGGGCTGAGAAAGGGGCAAAGATGGGCGATTATTCTGGGGGGAAGTAGACAGTCTTGGTAATGGAGTGGATTTATGTTTTGAAGTTCAACTGGGGTCCAATAGGGCGCCAAGGTTGTGAACAGCCTGGTTCAGCCTCAGACAACGGTCAGGAAGATGGATGGAATCAGTGGGTGAGGAGCAGATTGTACTGCCAGCTGAAAATTATGCCATTGATCTTCTGAATGTTTAATTGGGGGAAATTTCTGTTTATTCAATGCAGGATTTTAGACAAGCAGTGTGAAAAAACATAGGCATTGGAGGGGACGAGAGAGGTGGTGCTGAGGTAGAGCTGTGTATTGTCAACGTACATGTGGAATCTAATGCCTGTTTTCATATGATGTTGCTAAGGGCCATCACGTAGATGAGAAATAGGAATGGGCCTATGTAGACCCTTGGGGGATTCCAGTTCTGCTTTGTCAAGCATGACCTTCCTTTCCAAACTCTATGTTGGCTGCTTCTAATTATTTTCCCTTCCTCCAGGTATATAGTCATCCCATCTTCAATTTAGCTTAGATAGAGTAGACAGGAAGGACCTAGTGGAGAGGTCAACTACCAGGGGGACACAGATTTAAAGTGATTGGTAGAATGATTAGAGGGGAAATGAGGGAAAACTCCTTCACCCAGAGGGTGGTGTGTGCCTGGAATTCGCTGGTTTGGTGGTGAAGGCAGAAACCCTCAACTCATTTAAAAGGTACCTGGATCTGCACCTAAACTGCGATAACCTGTGAGGCTATGGACCAGGTGCTGGAAGGCGGGATTAGAATGGGTGACTGGTTTTTTTATTTTTTATTTTTCGGCCGGCACAGACAAGCTGAGCTGAATGGCCTCTTTCTGTGCCGTAACTTTCCTATGGTTCTATAGTGGAACAACACCCAGGCTTTTGATTGCAAGCTATGGGAACAATGGGGCACTTTGTACTTTAATTCACTTTTGTTGTGCTTAGATCTAGCAAGTATTGTGTTGTTTTACATTTTATGTTCCCAAAATTAGGTTTCAACAGTTTATTTAAAGAAAGATTGGTATTTTTGTAATATATTTAAGGAATATTGTCACAACTCACTGGGGATAGTGCACGGTACTATCAAGCCCCACTGTTCCCCGAGCCGCGACATGTGTGAAAAAGTTTGATCAAACCACCAGATTGCCCCCATTCTACCAAATTGTTTAATTTAGGTTAACAGAATACGAGCACCGGGTTTGTAAACTTAATAAGTAAATAACTGTTTTTTGAACAAACTGTTGTTTACCAGTGGCAAAAGAAAGAAATATGAACTGCTAATTTCTAACTCTATAACCTAAATTCTACCCCTTCTTAAATCCCTATACACACACATACAAGACACATAAGACACACAAAAACATGGATATTAAGGGTGGGATAAAACAGTTCAATAGCACCAATTCCAGAGTACAAGATTTGATGGGTTGATTTTGATTGATGTCTTCCAAATTCCTTTCAGTTCTTGGTGATGGCACGAGGTGGTCTTCCAGGACTTTCAGTATTTAGTTCACTGGTTGAGCACTTGCCTTTTAATGTCTCGAACAGCGATTTTTCCCCTTTGTCTCTTGACAGGGGTTGTCAGAGAGAGAGCAGGTTATAAAGATATGAGGAGAAAAAGTCAGCTAGCTAATATTATGGAATTACTGGAATCTTCCACACACAGGAGAAAGAGGTTTTAGGTCTTGTTCCTTTCAGGCTAGGAGCTATTCTGCTGCACTGCTGTCACAGAAAACCTGATCACCTGGTCAGGAGCCAATTAAAACATTGTTGCCAGGCAGCTCCCTTGGTCCAGGACTCATTTCTGGCACCATCCTGTATTTCATGGCATACTCTGTTCCAGGACTGCAACATTGTATATATCTCTCATCCTGTTCCAGTGGGCATGTCTTTCAAACTGCAGCCATTGTAATTTTAATCCACAGTCCAACAGAAAATAAAAAGATATGTTCTTTACAACAGTCCAACAGAAATAAAAAGATATGTTCCTTACAATATCAATATTGTAATGTGCTAGTGGCATTAAGCAATTAAATATAGAATTAAAGCTACATAAGTACCAGCATGTGAATGATGGGCCAAATGGCCTCTTTCTTTGGTGTATGATTCCACGAAAGCTGTAGTGCGCCACAACATGAGGATTATTTTCCCTCTTTTTGCACCTATTCATCCTACCCCCCTCCCCTCCTTGAAAGTGTCTATTCCTTGCTGGGGTGTTGTTGGATGGGTGCCAAGCATCCTTTGGTACATTGTAAAAATATTTAAGATTATGGGCAGAATAATGCCGTCGGCATTCGGGGGCGGGCCCGACACACCGATGCATAAAATGACACGAGATGACGTCGGGCGTGTGTCCCAACATCATCGCGCGTCATTTCGACATTTTGTTCGGTGGGCCATTAAAAAAGTAATTTACCTGATTAACACCGCTGCCTGTCCAACCTTAAGGTTGGCGGGCAGGCGAAGAGCCCAAGCCGTCTTCGCGTTTTCCAGACAAACTCATCCACGGGCGGGATGACATTTCCTGAAGGTTTTATAAAATTAATAAATAAGTCTGGTAAACTTCACAAACATGTCCCAGCTCATGTGACACTGTCACTTGAGGGGACATGTTTAAATAATTTTTAACTTTATTATTTATAAACTTTTATTATGTACTTAATCTCCCTGAGGCAGCTCCGTGCCTCAGGGAGATTGCTGCACTCTTTCGCGTGCATGCATGAAAGAGCACAGGCCCTGGCTCTCCCTCCTCCCCCTGCCCACACAGTACGCTGAGCGCTAACGGCCGTGCGTACGCTGGGTGGGCCTTAATTGGCCCACCCGCGTAAAATGGCAGCGTGCAGCCGATCGCGGGCGGCAATTGGCTCCGCCCCCGCCCGCTCCCACCCAGCCTGCCTGACATGGTTAAGATTCTACCCTATGTGTGAGCTTTGACAGTCAATTCAGGAGGCTTAGTTATGCATGGAAGAATCGGACCCAAACCAGATCATGCCCTCACCCAACACTCCCAAATACTCACCTAAAGCAAGGATCACTGAATAGAGATCAGAAGCAGTCAATTGATTCCATTCATAAAGAAATGTAAGCTTTAACTCAAAAACATAAATTTATCTAAAGGGCTTTTACTGCTGTTAAACTTACTAGCAGATTTTTAAAAATCAAACGTTAATACTTACAGAAGGTTGTGAGACTTGATGCCTGGACTATGGTGATCTCGGCCGTTTCACCTGAGGCAGCAGCATTAGACATCTTCAGTGTTCCAGGGGTGGACAAGGGCTTCTGCTTCCAGTAGTTATTAAGTGATCCCTGCTGTGTGTGGATGTCTGATGAGGTTAGGATCAAGCTCAGCTGCGAAGTCATTCCGATGCTCACGCTTTGATGGAGTTGCTCAAAGGCTACTGATCCAGTGGAACTGAACTGGAGCAGATTCAACACTATCAAATAGTCTGAGGGAGGATACCACAATGAAAAAAATCAATTTTTCCCAGAAATGGATTGGACAATGCCTTTTCATGTCAAAGACCCAAATTGAAATCCAGACCAGACAACCAGAATGAAAGTGGCATTGAAGGGGTAATTATTGGTGGCTTGTGGGGTTCATATTTGAAGTAGTAGGGCTTTGAGCCAGTTGCTGGTGGGTTGGATTCAACTAAACAAAATTAGCTTCATTTCGGCACAAAATTGACATTTTCACTCAGAAGCTATGAGCGATAACTGGCATGGACCAGAAGTTTAGCAACAGGTCAGAAGTGGGACAAAAACAAAAATAGCTGGAAAAACTCAGCAGGTCTGACAGCATCTGTGGATAGGAATATAGTTAACGGTCCTGATGAAGAGTCATACGGACTCGAAAGGTTAACTGTATTCCTCTCCGCAGATGCTGTCAGACCTGCTGAGTTTTTCCAGCTATTTTTGTTTTTGTTTCAGATTTCCAGCATCCGCAGTATTTTGCTTTTATCTTAGGTCAGAAGTGAGAATGTTCGCTGATGATTGCACAATGTTCGGTACAATCGCAACTCCTCAGATACTGAAGCAGTCCTTGTCTGCACGCAGCAAGACCTTGGCAACATTTGGGCTTGGACTGATATGTGGCAAGTGTGATACAAATGCAAGGCAATGACAATCTCCAACAAAAGAGAATCTAACCATCTCCCTTTGATGTTCAACAGCATTACCACTGCTGAATTCCCTGTTATCAACATCCTAGAGGTTACCTTTGACCAGAAACTGAACTGGATCAGACATTTAAATACTGTGGGTACAAGAGCAGTCAGAGGCTGGGAATTCTACAGCGAGTAACTCACCTCCTGACTCCCGAGACTCCACCATCTACCTGGTTCAAGTCAGGAGTGTGATTGGGGACTCTCCACTTGTCTGGATGAGCGCAGCTCCAACAATACTCAACACTCGACACCATCCAGGACAAAGCATTCACCACCTTGAACATTCACTCCCTCCACCACCAGCGCACAATGACAGCAGTGTGCACCATATACAAGATGCACAACTCAACAATCAGCCGGGATTTTCCATGCCTGCTGGCACCAGACATGTCCGGTTGTGTGAGCGGACAATATGGCACGATCGGATTCACGACGGCGTGAAACCAGTTTGCCATCGTCTGCTCAGCTCACCAATGGCCGTGTTCCCCGTCATCGGATGTTGGGAGCCTCATTGTAATACATCAGCATATCATTATTAGGCCTGCCCACTGGAATTGTCCCCCTTGCTGGTTCGGCCGCCCATGTAGGTGGGAAAACACGCCGATGTGTTTCACAACGGCACATAAGCAACGTGCACCTGGCAGGCTGCACTTTGTTTGGGACTTCAAGGTTTGTTTGCCTACCTTGCTTCAGTCAGCACTTGTGGTCTTCAGCACCAGGCTTCACACACACCACCACATCACTTTTAGGGAGGCTCATGGCAGGTCTCTACCTACCAGACCAGCCATTTGTGGGTGGCTTTTCAATGGCTGCAGGGCTAGGGCTTGCTTGGCGAAGGGGGAGAAGTGGCCTCAGGCAAGGGAAGAGGACGAGGGCTGTACTGGGGAAGGAGTGTAAGCCAGGGTGTGTGGGTTGGGGCACATGTTGATCTGTGCAAGTGGCCTCAAGATGGCGAGGGCTGAGGAGCCAGTCTCCAGAGGAGATGAAGCCAGATGAACATGTGAGGGTTTGTGTGTGTGAGAATGGGTGGTGATGTCCCTTGAGCTGGCGGTGAGTGAGATGCCAGTGAATGTGTATGAGAGTTTGAGTATGAGAGTTTAGAGTGATGAGATGGTTGCCATACCCTGGCTGCACTGATGAGATCATTCTCCTCTATCTGCATTGGGTGGCCAACCTCTTCTGTGCAGCATTGGCACTGATCACCGTTGCCACTGCCTCCCAAGCCTGTTTGGTCATGCTGCTGCCCATCCTGCGGCCAGAGCGGGGGAAGAGGACATCGCGGCGGGCCTCCACAATGTCCAAAAGGCATTCCAGTGATGTGTCACTAAACCTGGGCGCTGCAGTCTTTTTGCCTTTCATGGACATCTTCCCTGCAGTAGTCCTGGGCTGGAAGCACTGAGATGTGTGCGCGTGGCTGGACTTTAAATATGGTGCCTGGTTTAATGAAGTGGTGAGGTGACAGTGGCGGGCGAATGAGAACCCGCCCGCCATTGAAACAGCGTGTTTCTCAAGAATGCAAAAATAAAAAAAAGACGGGTTTGGGACAATATGGCATGAAAACCCGCCATTGCGGCCGGCGGGTAACACATCGTTTTACCCACCCGTTACTGCACTTAGTGCAAATCTGGGATGATTCTGCCCGTCTTCTTCAACAGCACCTTCCAAACCCGCAACCTCCACCACCTCAAAGGACAAGGGCAGCAAGCACCGCCACCTGCAAGTTCCCTTCCAAACTACACCCCATCCTGAATTGGAACTATATTGCATTCCTTCACTGTCACCAGGTCAAAATCCTGGAACTCTCTGCCTAAGAGCACTGTGGGTGTATTTACACTCCATGGACTGCAGCGGTTCAAGAAGGCAGCTCACCACCACCTTCTCAAGGGCAATTAGGGATAAGCAAAAAATACTGCCCTTGCCAGTAATGCTCACATCCCATTAACAAAATGATCTTTAAAGACTCTAATGCCTCTTCATACTCAGTTACAAATAAGATTTGTTGTCACATTGGAATTTCATTTATAAGCTTTAAGTATTAGATATGTAGGCTTTTAAAATTTAATTAGACTTGGGCTCAACAGAAAATAAGAACAACTTTACCATATTCTAGGAACCTGATTAGGCAATATACTATCTCTGGATGGTAAGCAGCCTCTTTAGTAGCTGCATCACCAACCTGCAGTTCTATGACCCCTCCAATGTCACCAGGATTGATGAGCAACGCAGTATTTATGAATTCTTCTGTTTGTGAAAACAACTGACTTTTTTTCTCTTGTTGTTAAAGAATAAGGCGGATGAAAGATTCCTACAGTCATCTAAACCGAAGTAAACCTGTGAGTATATTATAAAATGCTTAAAACAAACTTGTCCTGTAATGAATTAATTACTATTTGTAAAGGACTAGGTAGGACTAGTGGTGCTCCACTTTATCTTTTTGGTAGGCTTCCAGGAAGACACAAACCCATTTTTTATTCCTGGATTCAGTACAAAGCTGTATAGATGAACAGAATGTGAGGATGGCCTACTCCATTTCAGAATCCTAGAGATCAGCTGTCAGTCTCTCAATAGTTAAGACCTAGAATGGCACCAAAATAATTGTTCACTGCTTGTCATAGTTCTGTCTTTATCTTGGTAACCTGTAGTCCATATTACTATTCCATACAGATTTGAAAATTCCGCACAGACTACAGGTGCTGCATCTTCAAATATTGATTATGTTGCCTGGGCTCTCTCCAATAGTACTGTTGACTGGAATTCACAGAGTCACAGAATCACACAGTGCAGAAGAGGCCCTTCAGCCCATTTAGTCTGCACCGACACGTGAGAAACACCTGACCTACCTACTTAATCCCATTTACCAGCACTTGGCCCATAGCCTTGAATGTTATGATGTGTCAAGTGCTCATCCAGGTACTTTCTAAAGGATGTGAGGCAACCCGCCTCCACCATCCTCCCAGGCAGCACATTCCAGACCATCACCACCCTCTGGGTAAAAAAAGTTTTTCCTCACATCCCCCCTAAACCTCCTGCCCCTCACCTTGAACTTGTGTCCCCTCATGACTGACCCTTCAACTAAGGGGAACAGCTGCTCCCTATCCACCCTGTCCATGCCCCTCCTAATCTTGTACACTTCGATCAGGTCGCCCCTCAGTCTTCTCTGCTCCAGCAAAAACAACCCAAGTCTATCCAACCTCTCTTCATAACTTAAATGTTTCATCCCAGGCAACATCCTGGTGAATCTCCTCTGCACCCCCTCCAGTGCAATCACATCCTTCCTATAATGTGGCGACCAGGACTGCACACAGTACTCCAGCTGTAGCCTCACCAAGGTTCTATACAACTCTAACATAACCTCCCTACTTTTGTAATCTATGCCTCAATTGATAAAGGCAAATGCCCCATATGCCTTTTTCACCATCCCACTAATATGCCCCTCCGCGAATTCTGTTCTTTCTGTATGTAAGTTCAAATGCAGGGTTGACATTATTCATTCATTGAAAATGTAGGCTAGTCGAAGATTGGTGACACCCACTGATACTCTAACTAAGCCCCTCTCTTTCTTTGCTCCCACGCCAGTCACCAGCTAATGTGCAAAATACCTGCTTAGTGAACCTACATGTGATGTGGAAGCTGGTTTGCAGGAGACTGGTCAGATTTTGTATTCAAACTTTTGTAGTGCTGGTTTCTCCATGTCCCAGTTAGAGCTAAGGGTTGATATTGTGGATTGGCATTTAGATGACTATCTGTCATTCTGCTCCATTTATAAATTAAAATAAGAAAATGGCAAAACTATAAAAATTGGTAAATAGGAAGTCAATATAATTTAGGTAAGAATGTTGACCATGTAGCAAACTATATCATTGATAAGAACTTGATGGTAATGAATGGCAACTTGGAAATTTCATTAATGAAAATTTAGCTATTTGGAGGAAATTGGACTTAAACAAGCCATTTGGAAAGAATTGCAAATATTGCACCTTTGTTGGTGTAAGGATAAGCCCAACAACTACATACCAGTCATTTTAACCTTGGTGGTGGGAAAACTTTTAGAAATGTTAATCCAGCACATAATTAACAGTCACTTGGAGAAATATGAATTAATTAAGGAAAGCCAGCATAGTTTTGTTGAAGGCAAATTTTGTTAAACTAACTTGCTTCAGTTTTTTGATGAGGTAACAGAGAGGATTGATGAGGGTAATGTGGATGATGTGGTGCAAGTGGACTTCCAAAAGGCATTTGATAAAGTGCCATTTAGCAGGCTTGTCACCATAGTTAAAGTACATAAAAAGAACAGGGGCAGCATGGATACAAAGTTAGCTGAGTGACAGTGAACAGAGTGTATAATTAATGTTTTTTTCAGGCTGGAGGAAGGTTTACATTGGGTTCTTTGGGGGCAGTATTAGGACTGTTTTTCTTGATCTATGTTAATGACCTAGATTTGGATGTGCAGGGCACAATTTCAAAATTAGCAAATGACACAAAACTTGAAAGTATTGTGAACTGTGATGAGGAGAGTGAAAGGCTTCAAGAGGATGGGCAGACTGGTGGAATGGGAGGACACGAGACAAATTAAATTTAATGCAGAGAAGTGTGAAGTGTTACACTTCGGTAGGAAGAATGTGGAAAGCAATATAAAGTAAAGGGTATAAATCTAAAGTCTGTGCAGGAACAGAGGGACCCAGTGGTATTTGTGTACAAATCACTGAAGGTGACAGGGCAGGTTGAGAAAGTGGTTAATAAGGTATATGGGATCCTGGGCTTTATAAATAAGGGCATAGAGTTCATAGAATTTATGGTGAACCTTTATAAAACACTGCCTCAGCCTCAACTGGAGTATTGTGTCCAATTCTGGGCACCAGGCTTTAGGAAGGCTGTGAAGAAAGTAATGGGCAATTAGGGATGGGCAATAAATGATGGCCTAAAAAACGACGCCCACATCCCATGTATGAATTCAAAAAGTAAAAGATTTACAAAGAATGGTTCCAGGGCTCAGGGTTGTCAGTTATGTGGATAGATTACAAGGTTATTGCTCCTTCATGCGCTGTTACTATACAAATCACAAAGCCTTTTATATTAAAAAAAGAATTATATCAATAGATTGCCAAAACTTACAATGGAAGAGTATTCTGTGTTTGGCAGCCATGTCATTTTTAAATTCACTGTTTGAACTTGAACTGTTTTCTACAGTTTAGCTTTCATTTCCTTGGAGATTTTCATGACAGGAAAGTAACTTAACCCGTTCTCCACTCTGGAGAACTGATTGTTGACCTGCTGTATGTGCTGTTCAATAGAGATATGAGCTGAGGTGAATCAGAGAAAAATTAAGGTAGGTATTGAAATCCAAACCAGCAAAAGAAAACATTCTAGGTTTGATAAAAGGTCATTGACCTGAAACATTAACTCTGTTTTTCTCTCCACAGATACTGCCTGACCTGCTGAGTATTTCTAGCATTTTCTGTTCATATTTCAAAATTCCAGCATCTTTTTTTTATATTCATTCATGGGATGTGGGCCAGCATTTATTGCCCATCCCTAGTTGCCCTTGAGAAGGTGGTGGTGAGCTGCTTTCTTGAACTGCAATAGTCCATGTGGTGTAGGCACGCCCATAGTAATATTAGGGAGGGAGTTCCAAGATTTTGACCCAGCGATTGTGAAGGAACAGAAATATGTTTCCAAGTCAGGATGGTGAGTGAGTTGGAGGGGAACTTGCAGGTGGTGGTGTTTCCATCTATCTGCTGTCCTTGTCCTTCTAGATGGCAGTGGTCGTGGGTTTAGAAGGTGCTGTCTAAGGAGCCTTAGTGAGTTCCTGCAATGCAACTTGTAGATGGTACACACTGCTGCTACTGTGTCAGTGGTGGAGGGAGTGAATGGCACCACATCCACAAACAATCAAGTGGGCTTTGTCCTAGATAGTGTCAAGCTTCTTGAGAGTTGTGGGAGCTGCACTCATCCAGGCAATTGGGGAGTCTTCCATCACACTCCTGACTTGTGCCTTGTAGATGGTGGACAGGCTTTGGGGAGTCAGGAGGTGAGTTACTTGTCACAGGACTCCTAGCCTCTGATCTGCTCTTGTAGCCACAGTATTTATATGGCTAGTCCAGTTCAGTTTCTGGTCAATAGTAACACCCCAGGATGTTGATAGTGGGGTATTCAGTGATGGTAATGCCATTGAACATCAAGGGGCGATGATTAGATTCTTTGTTGTTGGAGATGGTCATTGCCTGGCACCTGTGTGGCATGAATGTTACTTGCCACTTGTCAGCCCAAGCCTGGATATTGTCCAGGTCTTGCTGCATTTGGACATGGAGTCTGAGGAGTTGCGAATGGTGCTGAACAATGTGCAACCATCAGCGAGCATCCCCACTTCTGACCTTATGATGGAAGGAAGGTCATTGATGGAGCAGCTGAGGATGGTTGGGCCGAGGACACTAACCTGAGGAACTCCTACAGTGATGCCCTGGAGCTGAGATAACTGACCTCCAACAATCACAACCATCGTCCTTTGTGCTAGCTATGACTTCAACCAGTGGAGAGTATTCCCCTGATTCCCATTGACTCCAGTTTTGCTAGGGCTCCTTAATGCCACACTCAGTCAAATGCAACCTTGATGTCAAGGGCAGTCACTCTCACCTCACCTCAGGAGTTCAGCTCTTTTGTCCATGTTTGAACCAAGGCTGTAATGAGGTCAGGACCTGAGCGGCGGAACCCAAGCTGGGCGTCGGTGAGTAGGTTATTGCTAAGCAAGTGCCGCTTGATAGCACTGTTGACCCCTTCCACTAATTTACTGATGATCGGGAGTAGACTGATGGAGCGGAAATTGGCCGGGTTGGATTTGTCCTGCTTTTTGTGTACAGGGCATACTTTGGTAATTTTCCACATAGCCAGGTAGATGCCAGTATTGTAGCTGTCCTGGAACAACTTGGCTAGTGGCATGGCAAGTTCTGGAGCGCAAGTCTTCAGTACTATTGCCGAAATATTGTCAGTGCCCATAGCCTTTGCACTATCCAGTGCCTTCAGCCATTTCTTGATGTCATATCAGTGAATTGAATTGGTTGAATACTGGCATCTGTGATGCTGGGGACCTCCGGAGGAGGCCAAGATGAATCATACACTCGGCACTTCTGGCTGAAGATTGTAGCAAGTTTTATCTTTTGCAGCTTTATCTTTTGAACTGGTATGCTGGGCTCCCCCATCATTGAGGATGGGGATATTTGTGGAGCCTCCTCCTCCTCCAGTGAGTTGTTTAATTGTCCACCACCATTCACAGCTGGATATGGCAGGACTTAGATCTGATCAATTGGTTGTGGGATTGCTTAGCTCTGTCTATCATTTGCTGCTTATGCTGTTTGGCATGCAAGTAGTCCTGTGTTATAGCTTCACCAGGTTGACACCTCATTTTTAGCCTGCTGCTGCTCCTGGCATGCCCTCCTCCACTCTTCATTGAACCAGGGTTGATCCCCTGGCTTGATGGTAATGGTAGAGTGGGGGACATGCTGGGCCATGAGGTCATATATTGTGTTCGAGTACAGTTCTGCTGCTGCTGATGACCCACAATGCCTCATGGATGCCCAGTCTTGAGTTGCTAGATCTGTTTGAAATCTATCCCATTTAGCACGGTGGTAGTGCCACACAACAGGATGAAGGGTATCCTCAATGTTAAGGCGGGACTTTGTCTCCACAATGACTGTGCGGTGGTCACGCCTACCGATACTGTCTTGAACAGATGCATCTGTGACAGGCAGGTTGGTAAGGATGAGGTCAAGTAGGTTTTTACCTCTTGCTGGTTCCCTCATCATCTGCCACAGACCCAGTCTAGCAGCTATGTCCTTTAGGGCTCGGTCAGTAATGGTGCTGCTGCACTCTTGGTGATGGACATTGAAGTCCCCCACCCAGAGAACATTTTGCACCCTTGCCACCCTCAGTTCTTCTTCCAAGTAGTGTTCAACAACTGATTCATCAGCTGAGGGAGGGCAGTACGTGGTAATCAGCAGGAGGTTTCCTTGCCATGTTTGACTTGATGCCATGAGACTTCATGGGGCCCAGAGTTGATGTTGAGGACTCTCAGGGCAACTCCCTCCTGACTGTTTACCACTGTGCCGCTACCTCTGCTGGGATGGTGATGGTGGTGTTTGGGACATTAAGACATGATTGCCTGAGGATGACTGTGTCAGGCTGTTGCTTGACTAGTCTGTGAGACAGCTCTCCTAATTTTGGCACTAATCCCCAGATGTTATTAAGGAGGGCTTTGCTGGGTCAAAAGGTGGTTTGTCCAGTTTTATTCCTTTTGAGGCTTTGTAGAGTTTTTAAACAACTGAGCAGTTTGCTAGGCCATTTAAGAGCCAACCACATTGCTGCCGCACATGTAGGGACATCAGTGAACCAAATGGGGGTTTATTACAACAATCGACAATTGTTTCATGCAGATTTTGCAGACGTTTTTTTCAAATTCAAATGCCACCATCTGCTGTGGTGGGATTCAAACCTGGGTCCCCAGAGCATTATCCTGGGTCTCTGGATTACTAGTCCAGCGACAATACCAGTACGTCATTGCCTCCTCTTGCAATCTCTCTTTAGTGGCTGGCAGCCTTGCCATGAAATACTTAAACCATTGTGTAATTCCAGTAGGTTTTGGGTGTGTCTGTCTGTGGCAGCCATTGTTTCAATATCCAGTGCTTCGCATTTTTAATGTCTCTTCTTGAGACAGTTATGAGTTTTGATGCATGTCTGTATTATAGGAAATGTCTCTTTCTTCACACTCCCCTGAGGGTGATTTGTTAGTTTCTCACCTTCACCTTGGAATGTGGCCTTGCATTTTTAAGCAGTTTGCTGTCTCATTTCAAATTGCAAAAGTTCCAGTCAGTTGAAAGTGAAAAATCATATTTTCAAAAATAAAGGGCAGAGCCTTGTTACAGCTGTATAAATGCAAGTCTTTCTTCCTCCAAAGGAAATTACTGAATGACAGTCTGACAGCTTCATGGTGACTTTTACTGAAATAAATGTTTTATTTCCAGATTTTTAAAAAAGAATTAAAATTCTTTAACAGCAGTGGTGGGATTTGAATTCATGTTTTCTGTATTACTAGGTCAGTAACATAACTGCCACAATACTGTATCCAGACTAAAGATATTGCCTCCAGAGCAATGAGATAATGTCTGCAGATTAACATTTCCAGCTTGAACTACAGTACTACTGTCTTGTGTGCCCAGAAGTCTCTCTAACCACCAATCTGATCCAATAAATTTCATAAATGAATTTTACCATGTTTGATCTATAGTGATCTTGAGTTTTGAGGTTGCTTGAAACTCAAACCAGTTTACTGCCTCTTTTAACAGGTTGAGTCAATCTTCAACCAGTCTGCCTCAGGAGGTAACTTCAAAGAAATGGCTGTTTCCCTCTTGCAGGATTGGCAACGCTAATTTGGTTGACCGTGATTTTATTTCATAGCATGGTGGCTGTTTGGGTAAAGATTACAAATTGGACTTGTAGCTCGCCAGCTAAAGCTACGTGTATGGAGCCAGCAGGCATGTTGAGGATGTCGGGGGAGTGTTGGTGAAGTGATGATGAATTTTTTTTAATATTACAATTGGAAACTAAAGTTTGAATCACCTCATGTATATAAGACATGAAATGACAGCAGCATTTTATCTGTGTTGAGCTACTAATGGCATCTTAAGTAAACCAAACTCCCTTGACATGTTCTGTGCCATTTCTAGCAGCTACTTTCCAGTTTAATAGCAATGGAGGGCCATACTGATGACAGATCATAATAACAGAATGAAGTGGAACAGCTTTTATCACATTAGTTTGTTCAGCATTTTCCTTTCATCATCAACAACAACTTGCATTTATGTAGCACCTTTAACCTAATAAGACATCCCAAGATGCTTCAAGCAAACATTATCAAACACTGAGCCACATAAGGAGATATTTGGACAGGTGAACAAAGGTATAGTTAAAAGAGATAGTTTTTAAGGAGCCTCTTAAAGGAGGAGAGAGAGTCAGATGTTTTGGGAGGGAATTCCAGAGCTTAGGTCAATAAACACATACATGATGGATGAATAGGACTTAATGTGAGTTAGCATATGAGAAGCAGTGTTTTGTATGAGCTAAAGTTTACTGAAGACTGCACAAGAGCATTGTAATATTCAAGCCTTAGAAGTAAAAATGGCATGGATGAATATTTCAGGAGCAGAGGAGCTGAGGGAATGGGTGGAGACAGCCATAGTCACAGAAGTGAAAGTAGGCATCTTGGTGATAGAAAGGGTGTCGGGTCAGAAACTTAGCTCAGGGTCAAGTGGAATACCGAGGTTGAAAATGGTCCAGTGCAACCTCAGGCACTGGTCAGAGGGACCATTAGAATTACTGGTTAGGGAACAGAGTTTGTGACGGGGA
Organism: Cetorhinus maximus; assembly: GCF_964194155.1. Taxonomy (NCBI): domain Eukaryota; kingdom Metazoa; phylum Chordata; class Chondrichthyes; order Lamniformes; family Cetorhinidae; genus Cetorhinus; species Cetorhinus maximus. The sequence continues at coordinate 97,568,271 of NC_135887.1, forward strand.
CTGAAGACAGTGGTGTCAGTCTTCCTGATAATTAATTAGAGGAAATTTCTGCTGGTCCATTATTGGATGATGGCCAAGCAATGTGACATATCACTCATACCCTACACAGAATTTTACATCATCTTGCTTTGGAAGAATACTCTCCATCGTGATGAAGGAGAATAAAGAATTATTTTCCTGTGTGGACAAATGGCTTAAGTGAGAAATGGTGAGATCATTTGATGCGGCACAAAAGCAGGAAGCTGACTTTAGTAAAGATTGTGATGGGAATTTATGCTTTCCTGCTGGGGGCACTCTTGAGTCATACACAGTTGAAGTGTTTAAGATAACTCTGCAGTGCTGAATTAAAGTATGTTAATTGTACTCACACAGTTGCTGTACCTTTTCTTTAAAAACAAAGTCATAACTATTAATTTGTGCTCAAAACAGTATCAAACTCCAGACAAATCTGATCAGAAACTCGATTACAGCTTCAAGCAATGTTCTTGTTCCCTAACCCCTTCCTCTATGCTGAGCACTATTCCCCTGCTAGAATAGACAGGTTCCTGCATATTCTGTCCTTTTGACCAGCTGCTGGAAGGTGTGCCAAAAGGCTTGGGGTGGCTCACCTGTTGACTAAATTTTATTTACTTCATTTTTTAATAAGGAAGTATTAAACCTTATGTCCTGGTTCCACAACATTTCCAAGATTGGTAAAACTTGTGTGAGATTATGGGTGTACACTGTGGCACAATCCAATGCACAATAGGGTTTTGGTCTTCATACGTTCTTTTAACGTACAAAGAAATTCAATTTAAATTTGTGAAAATATATTCCTGAAAAGCCAAATTCAGGACAGTTTAATTTAGATCTTAGAGCTTTGAGTCATCTTTCGCCAAATATGCGTCTTACAAAAATGCAGCCCAAACATTGTATGAAGCAGCCAGTTACATTATTGTATAAAGGACCCAGCATGGTCCATAGAGAGTTTAATTTCAAAATCCTTTTAACTTCGAAAATGTCTAAATACTGGGCGAGTTGAGTTCGTGTAACTCCTGACTCATCCTCAGCTAACGCTCTTCACCCTCAGCATTTTGACACAAAATTAAAAATAGTCAAAATTTCTAGCTATCAGTAAGGGTACAGCAGCAATGAAAATATAGCTTGCTGTGAATGTACCTTAGCGTTTTTATAAATATAAAGAACACAAAAACATAATAAATAGGAATAGGCCATTCGGCCCCTCAAACCTGTTCCACCATTCAATAAAATTATGGCTGATCTTCCTCAATTCTACTTTCCTGTTCTATTCCCATATCTCTAGACTCCAGAGGAGCTGTTTGAAATAAGCCTGCTCCTGATACCTCTTATTTTGAATTCAGTTATTTCAAGTTCTTTTCCGCATGATTTATACCGTAGATGAACTTGTTTATTGCCTAGGTTGAAGCATCTTATGCAGCCATAACTGATTCAACTAAGATTGCTTTTAGTGTACAAGCATTTATATCTACACACTGTTGTACATATTCTGGCCATGACCTTGAATATTTTTGGACAGACTCTGTTTGCTAATGGAGCCACACTGGTCCTCATTAGATCCCATGACCATGATATTCAACTACCCAGCTGTCCTTTGCTCCACAAATATTGACTGACCAGCTGAGTATTTCCCCTAGTTTTATGTTTATTTCAGTTTTTCCAGTGGTTTCAGTTTTTTTGTTTTTTCTTTATCTTCTTTTATTATTGTGAAGATGGTGGGTTCAACCAAGAGACCAGCTGCTCCATAGAAAGTTATTTTTTGTACTATAATTTACTTCAATTTTCCAGACTTAATTGCACTCACTTATACTACAAGATCAACACTGCACAGTAACAACACATGTTCCATAATAAATACAGAGTCAAGGTCCAAGAGGAGGAAGCTTGTAAGACTGAGGTGAGGTTGACACCGATACAGTATCAAACTAGGTTTTAAGAAGTGCTCAAGGGGATTGAAAGGGCCTCCTGGACACTTTTTAAACTTACCTGAAATTAATATAAAAGCTTTGATAGTGAAAAGGAGCATTGCCAACCAGGCTGGGTTAGCTTAAAGTGTAAAGATTAAAGGGTTTCTGCAGATCTTCTTCTAAAGTTACAGTGGATGATTAGGAGACACCCCCACCGCCAACGCCCCAGGAAATGCTACCCCTAAAATATTATCTGTTGTGTCGGTAGCTGTAATACACAAATGCATTATCAATCTGCGTGTTATACTTCTTTTAATAACAAAAGAAAACAGCATATTTTGTAGAAAAGTAGTTTTAAAGCAAGTGCGGTGACATGGTGCATTAGAACCCCATGGGAGTAAGGAGCCATGATCAGGTACACAAGTCTTTCCTTGGCAGCTATTAGTGTCATTCCTAATCATTTGACATCGGGTGTGATTTTCTGGGTGAAATTGATTCTTTGTCTTCCTGTTAGAGACAAGGGTAAGTTGGTTCTGTGAGCCACCTTGTTTGCAAGCAACCAAGCTGAGAACTAGAAAAGATCCCCCATTGGGACTAACCGCAATCAAATATTCATCAATGCTGAGATTTGAACTTGTTCCACAGCCTGAGATTCACATACAGATTGTCAGGCCCCCTGATGATAAATTATTTTAAAAAAAATTCTATAACCATATTTTTTTATATATTTTTCTTTCAGATTTGGAAAAAAGCAAACAGAATTGGATCAGTGTACCAATGACTCCTTTACACTGCAATTCTGGCCAAACCAGGATTTTGTTTGGATTATCCCCAAAAATGTGGACGACTCTTGGTCTGATTCTTTACATATCCATTTCCTCTTTGCCTGCGAGCTCAATGTATAATTTACAAAATAATGGAATCAAAGTGCTGAAGTCCCTTCGTGTCAGTGGTGCAGAAGAATGTAACCTAACTTGTGACAATGTAGCAGACCAAGGTAAAGTATGTCAGTGTAGATAAATATGGGAGCAAGAGAATACTCACAGGTTGTTTTATTGACTGCTGCCATTCTGCTAACCTGTGTATCACCTCCTGAAGTCATTTGCATTCCTCCTCAGCATTTGCTAAGCTCCCTACATTTGTGTCATTATGAAATTTTGATATTGATAATTCAACTCCAAATCAGGAATAAAAATGTGCCCCTAGTGTACACCAATCCGAGGAGCATGCATTAACCCAAACTCTTCCTTTCCGGTCTTTTAAAATGTACTACTACATTTTGTCTCTTGTACTATACACTTAATTAGTTGTAACAAACCTCTTATGAGGTACCTAATTGAATACCTGAACATATATATCACATCATAATAAAGCAGCTCTGTATTATTTTGACCTTTTATAATCCCAAAGATGTACCTATGTACAATTCTTATACAGAAAATGAAACTTTATTATACAGTAATCCAATTTTATCGTGACATTTTCATGATAGATATTTTACATGCATTTCCCTTTAAAGTCAAATCCTCTTTTCCTAAATTATACTTTAACGAAGTATCAGAATGTACACTCAATGAAAAAGAATGCGTGAACAGAAATAAATATTAATACATTTACTGGGTGAGAGAGTCACTGATCTTTAGAACAAGTTGACAATTGGAGGTAGGGTGCAGATGAGGCAATGGAGGCAAAAGCAAAGTGCAGCAGGTTGATGAATGGGAACAGGGTATGGTAAAGGTGCTGAGGATAGGGTTTGGTCGTGGGTGGGAGGGACACTAGTGGCAGGGATGGATTCTGTCAAGGTGGGGAGATGGTATTTCCTAAAACATTTCTATGGCACTGACTTGGAGAAACCTGATTTATTTAAAATTGATATGGCTATGTTTTTTTTAAGTAACCAATCTCACTTGTACCCCTTCACCACTCCTCCCCATCACAACCAGGCCCGATGATAGATTAAAGGTTGGAACTTAGGTCTGGTCATAGCAGAGAACCAGATTGCAGGAGGGCGTATCAGGCAATAAGTTCTGGTCTTTGGTGGGGCAGCAACTGCTATAAGGGGTTGAAGGGACAACGTTGCCAAGCAGCAGGCCTCAGGCTTGATTCTTAGCTCCTCCAAGACAGGACCCCTGTGAACCCAGCAACCTCTAATCTTGGAAATGTATGGAAGGTAAGTGAAGAAAAGTGCCACGCCCCTTGAAGATCAAGCTTGGAGGCTTGAGTATTAAGTAAAGTTAATACCGTAACTGCAGCCCCGATACCTTTGTGTGGACAGATCACCCACTCCTCTGCCCTCCCTGTGAGGATGCAGCAACAATCTATACCACAAATCCAGGAACGCACCACAACAACACCTAAAATACCTTAGAGTACTTTCTGACATTTTGCAATAACAGAGGTCCTTCAACATCACCTTACCTGCAAGTTGGGTGCTTGGCCCTTTAAATAATGCTAGTCCTGGGCCCTTCTTGCAGCTGAACACTTGATCTTCAGTGAGTGACTTTCAAATTTGTTGAATGGACCTTGAATGGTCCAGTCACATCAGTCGGTAGAGCTATGTGACATCAATAAGATTTGTGATGTTGCTTTTTTTTAATCCTTTCATGGGATGTGAACGTCACTGTCAAAGCCAATATTTGTTGCTTATCAATTGTTGGTCTTGCCAGTGACTATCACATCCCATGAAAGCAAAAAAGCAACTGAGCTGTTCTTATTGTGCTGTCACATTAACCCTATTGGTGCCCACTTTTCTCAACATGACTCAATCCACAGACTAAGCTCAAAGTGGCTGGTGGTACAGCATAACAGCCCCCTGAGGGAAATCAGCTGTTGTTAACAATCCAAGTTTCAAATCCTTCATCTGAAGATGCATTCACTGATCTTGACCACCCACATGAGACCAATAGACTTCTAATAGCACAGCTGCCAGCTCCTCGGGCCTAGACTCCAGAAATTGTCCTCAGTGGCTACCTGCTATTAATCCCTTTCGAGGGTGGTATCAGAACCTCCAGGCCCCCTGGTGGAACCATGGCATATATCCTTCTGTCCACAACCATCGCACCCAAAAAATATCTCAAACCCATTTTTAGCCCTTAATTTATTGTAGATACAGTATCTGTGTGTGAATTCGTTAGTAAATTAAAAGCAGTGCGTGATGTGTAAGTTTTTCTTCTAACTTTTGTTGCAGATGGCTTGAAGTGTAACTGGGTGGTGATTGAAGAAAAACAAAACCTCTGTTTTTATTTACACTGTCTTGATATTCAGACCTGTAAAGGAGTGTCTGTGGAAGATGTTAAAGCTTTGCAAATAGGTATGAACAGAATCAATTTACTTTTTAAAAGTATAAAATTGTCACGTGTTAATGACTATAGGCAATTCCCTGATAACTATGTAAAATGTTTCTGATTTTAAGTCCAGAAATCTTTTCATAAGTTTGTTTTTCTTTTCCTTTGACTGTATGCAGATTACGTGGATGATAGATCCTCCCAAGTAATTTGCACTTTTTGTCCGTTTTCTAAAATTAAGTATATTTTTATGCTTTATTGTTCTGGCCTTTGAGGGCATGATGTTATTCCCTGACTGTAAGGACAAGCAAACCTCTGCCAATAACAATCAGCAGAAGTTAATCAAAGTAGTTCAGTCCTGTGTGGAAATGGTTAACCTCCAATTGCTCTTTTCAATGATACACAGTATTGAAAATTACATTGGTTTGACTTGCTGTTTATGTGGGTTGGGTAGAAGGATCTTGAACATCCAAGCAGACCTGTCGTATGTGAACATTCTGAGTAACCATTCAGGAATAGTGAGAAGGTGTATGGTATTACTAAAAATTTTTAACTGAGGTTTATTTTGTGTTTTCTAGGGCAAGGTTTACCAATCAAGATGTTTTTAAATCGTGTACAAAGGACTAGAATAATTAATAAAAGGCTTCCAAGAGACGCTCCAAAAAGTAAAACTAAATCAGAGGTAACAATTTCAGCGTCATCAACGATCACCACTGCACCAGCTGTCACCAGTACAGCCACAGCCACAATCGTGACTACAGTAACACCAGCTGACACCAGTACAACCACAGCCACAATCGCAACTACAGTAACACCAGCTGTCAACAGTACAATCACAGCCACACCAGCTGTCACCAGTACAACCACAGCCACAATCGCAACTACAGTAACACCAGCTGTCACCAGTACAATCACAGCCACACCAGCTGTCACCAGTACAACCGCAGCCACAATGACAACTACAATAACACCAGCTGTCATCAGTACAATCACAGCCACACCAGCTGTCACCAGTACAACCACAGCCACAATGACAACTACAGTAACACCAGCTGTCACCAGTACAGCCACAACGACAACTACAATAACACCAACTGTCACCAGTACAACCACAGCTACAGTATCACCAACTGTCACCCAAACAGCCACAGCCACAACTACAATGTTACAAGAAGTCACAAGTACAACCACAACTGTTAATGTCACATTGACAGCTTCAAATACTTCAGGTTCTCTATCTACAAATGCAGTGATTACAACAGCCCTCACTACAAATAATTCATCAGTAAATGCCACTGAACCAACTCCAATGATATTCACATCATCAACTGAATATACCATGCATCTCCCCACTAGCTCAGCAAAAAACAATCTACCAATGTCAACTGGACAGCAGACTACGTCAACAACTGTTAATCAAACCACAATGGCAAATGCATCAACTACAAAACTCAATAGTACTTCAATTGCCTCTGAAACTTTCCCTGAAACTACTACAAAGCAAATGCATTCCTTGAAACCATCAACCCCATCATCAACCTCCAAATCAAACACCAAAACCCTTATGATGACCATGATTCCAACAAATGGGTCGACGACACAGGAAGCTATAACGCAGCAGAAACAAAGAGATACAACCAAAGTGAGTAGTTCAACCCCTGGAACCATGCCCACATCCACAGTGGCTGGAGGAGCATCAAAGCCACCAGAAATAATATCCAGAACTACACTTGCTTTTAATGATGGGAAGAATTACATCTTTCCTTCGGTGCCTGCTGGATCCCTAATCAAGTATTTAGCTGATACCACTTCATTAATAACTGTACTAATATTTGGGCTGCTGTTTCTCTTAGTGAGTATTCTATTGTTTGCTCAAAAAGCATTTGAAAGCTATAAAAGGAAAGACTATATGCAAGTGGACTATTTAATAAATGGAATGTATGCAGAGTCAGATATGTAAGAAAAAGGAAAGTGAGAAATATAGGAAACATAACACTTCTTTACAGTAATGGGAGCGTTTCATCAAACTAAGCACATCAGTAGAAAATATGGTGTGGATCAATAGCAACTTGTGCCACAAGTCAAACAGTACTGTCTCATTCTGGAACCTTCTGTGGGGCTTTCAGAGGATCAGTTGCCTGAGTATTCTTCATGAATTTCTGCATATTACTATGTTGAAAACAGGTACTGTGATTCTAATTTGGGCTATCTTAAAATTGATTGCACTCCTGTTTGTTAATATTGATTAAATATTTTGGGGACTGCCCTCCTTCTGGCTAGATTGCAACAAAAAAATACTGCTTCAGCCACTGTTTCATTTTTTAAAATGTCCTTGGTGTATTTTTGATCAAAAAGGAATTTTGCAATAAAATAAGTTTTTAATGAGAAAAATGCATTAACCTAAAATGACCTTCCCAGCAATACAGTGCAAAAAACAGTGCTACTTAACACTGAGCCAGAATGTACAATTGTAATGTATCACTAAGTTTTCTTGCCTTAAAATTTAATTTTTTTAATCCTACATTTCTGAAATGTACATCTCTTTTCTCGGAGGTGCTTGCGTATAATTTTTCAATTCCTATGCATTAGTTCATCAAATAACTATTAAAATAGCTCCTGTATATTAATTACTGAGATACTATTGTATCCCACTGCTGCAAATGCCCTGCTTTTCTGAACTACAGTATTACCTTAATGGAAGACCGAATCTGATGTACATAAAAGTGCAAAGCTCACACAATTTCACTTGTACTACTTTGGCATATGTCTTTCACAACATGTGTCTTAACAGCAACTTAGTCACATCACAGCAAAACCCAGCAGCTACCAGGTCAAAATTGCCACATGATGGATGTCTCTTGCTCTTCCCAGCACTGACACAAATTCTCAAGACATGGAATGTGTGTAGCATATGAAGCAGGAGGCTATGTTAAAGAGACTTTGAGAAAAATGGATGCATTCCATAAGCAAGAATAAATGGTGAGATTGGGCTCAGCAGCACCCATTTTTTGAGTGCTATGAGACCCTTTACATTTCTAAAATAGTTTCTGCAGTAAAGGCACTTTTCCCATACTTGTTAAAATTTTCAGTAATCTATATGGTGTGATCTGGCTGATGCTGGACTACTTTTTTGCTGACTTAATGGTTTGTTCACAAAACATGCTAACAGACATGGTGGCCAAATAGAGCTTCCTCTTGGAATGAGCATGATAACTGGGAGAATGAGCGGAAGCCACATAGAGCAGGACAACTGCCAGAAGAGGGAGGAGGAGGTGAAGAAGAGCTTTCAGCAGGAGGGCATAACTGCAGAAGGTGTTTAGGAAGCAAATCTGTTGGAGAACAAGTGCTTGAGTGCTGTGAAGCCCCTTTACACACTGGTATTCAAACTCATGATGGCAGCTGTCTGAGTTCCCATGGCAGCACCAGGCATTAGGTGGGTGTTGCTTGGGCTGCACTTGAGGCTGAGATATCAGCCACCAGTAGCTGCATCATGATTGGGTCCATAGGTATGTTGATGGAAGTGGCAACCTGTTCCATGTTGGAAAGAATTGCTTCCAAGGTCTGCACAAAGCCTTGTACCAACTTGATGTTAGACTCCTCTATCCTCCTCGACATTGAACGCAGGCTTTCTGTCAGACTTTCCAGTGCACCAACATTTGGGTGTGCACAGCCATCAACTCTCTGTGCTAGCCTGCCCATTCAAAGACATCATCTGAGTCCTCCTGGAGTGCATGACCTCTGGTGAGCTAATACCTATGCTATCCCTCCCCTCCTGCCCTGCACTTGTGCCTGATGTTTCACCCACGTGCAGATCCTGTCTCTATCCTATCCTCTCAAACTACACAAAGTGTCGATATCAGGGCTCGTGACTGAAATCATCTGATGATGTGTCTTCATTTTCACTATTTTCTCCACTGCCTAGATAGGTTGCTGTTCTTGGATATCCGAAAGGAAAGAGGGATAGGTTTGGTTTGTGGTGAGGGAAGAGGGGAGAGTAAGAAGTGCATGTTACATCAACAGTTTCTCAGTCAGAACAGACTGCGGGATGAGAGAGAAATGGGATGGGAGAGGGAGGATTAGGTATGAAGATACTGCCATCCTCAATGGTTTCAGCCCTACCGATGGCCACAGTGTCAGCAATGACCTTTCTTGTGATGGTTAGCACCATCTTCTCCAAGGGGGTTTGATCATGCAGGCATGCCTCTCCCCCACTTGTTAGTTACTGCTGCTTCCAGTTGTGTGCTACCTTCTGAGAGAGAGGGAAGTATGCAATTTGTTTAGGTGACATAGCTATCATAGGAACGGCTTATGGTGTGTGCAAGTTGTGAAATGTGGGTATGAGGCTTGCAACAGTGCTAAATAGCCAGGTCTGTGAGGGTGAGATGAAGTACATGAATGTTAGGGATGAATACTGATTGTTAGAGATTATTAGTAGGTGAGCGACTGGGTTGTGGAGAATTGAGCAGTGGCTGAAATTAGTGGTGCACTGGTAGGATGTGTTATTTAAAGGTGCATTCACTGACCTTGACCATTCAAGTGAGATCATTAAACTTTGGTTAAAGTTATATCCTTCCCCAATGCCTCCCCCATCCGGCTGGGAATTAAAAAACTCACATTTAGAAAGTGCCTTCCACAGCCTCAGAACTAAAGCACTTCACAGCCAATTAAGTATTTTTTGAAATGTAGTGATTGTAATGTAGGCATGTCCAGAAAGACAGTGCAAACAGCAATTGGATAATTGACCAGATAATCTGTTTTGGTGTGCTGGCTTCCTTTGTGTTCTATTAGTTTATTCCAACAATGTTTTCTTTCCTTCTCTCCAGTATTCTCCCAATGAGCTATCATCAGCTCCCATCTCTTTGTACATGCTGCCCCTCGATGACATCATCTGGAGGCACTGGGTCAGATTTTACATGTATGCTGATGATACCCAGTTCTAATTCTCCACCACTTCTCTTGATTGACTGAATGCAACCAGACTGTTTAGTTTGAATTTTTGCAGAGAGGGAAGGGCTTTGCGCCTTAGCCCAAATGGTGCTGGAGCCCTGATTCTGGAAGCCCTGCCCCCAAATCTGACACCTACCATTTTTGCCAGGGTGGGGGAGGAAATAGAGGCGGGTTGAACTTTGCACATCCATGGTTCACAGAGGCACCTGCACGTGTAAAGTGAGCTACCTTCAAACAGAATCAACTTTCGTTACTGGGGTTTCCAGAACAAGACTCATGGGTTTTAGACATTTGAGGAAAAGGTCTAAAACTGCTGGAGTTATTTGGTGTGGCCAGGTGCTCATTTGGAGAGATCAGGTATCTCTTTGGAATTGTTAAGGATTGACATAAATGTGTGTAAAAAGTGGGTAAGCTCTGTGGAACTATCAAACTGTCAAATAATTTAAATCCACAGGCACTTTAAATTTTTGAAATAAAACATCCTGCCTCCTGCAGTTGAAAAGAATTGGTGCTTGCTTTTTCACTGTTTGTTGATGAAGGGATTAGTGCTGCTTGACTGCTTCCACAACCTATAATTATCACAGCGGTGGGCCTGTAAATTACAGTTTGAGTGACAGCTCCAAGTGATTATGAAGAGATTAGCTGTCTTTGATGTGGGGTTATGAATACAAATATATGTCTTCCTAAAGGATTAAGTATTTGAATGAAATGTTTGTTTTTTTTATAAGGGATTAAGTACTTGGAGTGATTTAAATGTTATCAGTGAGAGTGTTCTTTTTAAATAGTGATGCCTCCAAGAGACAGTTAGAACTTATTTCATCTCACCTTGGCTTTTGAGGTCTGCCCATGGTGCATACTGGGTGAGTGGACATGGACGGTGTTAGGGCAAAGGGTAGTGGGTGGGGGCCATGGGCTTGCATGAGTTAGCACCAAGTTGGAATAGGGACGGTAAAGGGCCGTGGGTATGAGTGGGGGCATGGGTTGGCATGGAGTGTATGAAGAGCTATGGAAGGTGATAAGAGGAGCATGGGTTGATATGGAGGGTATGGGTATGAGAGGTCATGGGAAGTGGGTAAAGGGGCATAGGTTGACATGAGGGTATGAAGATCCATGGGGAGTGGGTAGAGGGGCATAGGTTGACATGGAGGGTATGAGAGGTCATGGGGGGTGGGTAGAGGGACGTAGGTTGGCGTGGAGGGCACGTGGACCATGGAGGGTATGTGGGGCCATAGGGGGTGCACATGAGGTGGCATGAGTTTGCATGGGTGGGGCATGGGGAATGTGTTATGATGAGTTGGGGTGAGGGTTAGACCGCTGCTTTTTGTTTTTTTATTGTACTGGGACAAAGTCCCAAGCACCAAGGTGGGCCTTTTAAACAACCCATACTGGCACCCAGCAGCCCCCTGTGGCTGCCCCTGAACTCTTGCCGGGATCGTTAGCACCTGCCCGTCCAGAACAACAGTCGGAAGATTCAGGGCACTTTCTCCTGAGTCAGAATTTTCCTGACTTGGCAGTGAAAAATTGGGCCCTTGTCTGGCATCAGGGGTGAAATCTTGTCACTTTAGACTCTGGTACAAGAGCAGGACTATTTATGGGTAACAAACCCAACCTCCCAATTAGTGGGCCTTTCGGATTGCTCTTTGCCAGGGCAAACCAATTAAGAGCCTTCCTCCGGGCTCCCCAACTACTTAGGTGGCACGGGTGGGATGATGCGGCCATTTTGCCAGAGGAAGGATTTCTATTTAAAGGAAACATGACATGTTTCAGAAAAGCTCAGTAGCACTTGGATTTTTCAAGCTGCAGCACTGAGAGGAATGGAGAGCTGACCTGGGAAGGTTGACCTCCCCACCACCCCACTCTGCCAGGTCTTCCACTCTTACTGAAAGGTCCAGCTGAGGACCTATAGTAAGGTGAGCTCTCCAAAGGATAGGTGGAAGAGGACAACCTCTCCAACCAAGCAAGGATGGATGGAAGTAGCCAAGGAAGTCAATGGCAGAAGTGTAGTCCCTTCAACTTGGAGACAGTGCATCAAAAGGATTCAGGATGCCAAGAGGACATGACAGGTGAGCCACATAGCATTTCCCATACCAATCCCACTTGCCCAACTTCTCATGCATTGCACTTTTCAGGTTAACATGCCTTGCAAATCCACTCATCCCTCTCTGAAGGCACCTTACAACCCATTCAAACAGCCAACACTCACTCTAACCCTCAGCCTGTTTCCCTCTTGCATCTATGCCTCGCAGTGACCCTCCACAAACTGTCTTTCCCTCCTCGCCCACAAGTCATTACCAGCACCTCCTTGCTTTCTGTTCTTGTAGGAGAAGAGAGCACACAAGTTGACCAGAGGCAGAAGTGTGGAGTTGGGAGAGGCAGGGTGGTGATGGGTCTCCAATGACAGGGACAAGGTCAGCCTGGGAAGGACACTGGTGCTTTTCAGACATGTTGTGAAAGCTGATTCTCTGCCTGTAGACCCTGTGTTTGGGATTTCATCTCCTAACTGAATCTCAGCGGTCATCCCCTCTGCACTGTGGAGGGGTATGTGGCGGAGGAGAAGGTGGTTCCTCATGCTGCTGGAGCGGTTGGCAGAGGTGCAGCTATATACCCTGCATCCATGTTGCTTTGAAAGTTGGCAGCCGGGAAGTGCAGCTGAGGGTGGGTGAAATGCTGAACAGGTGAAGTGCCCTCCAACTGTTGGCAATCGCTGGTAGCACTCTGACAGCATCAGTTTCACTGGGGATTTTTTATATTCAATTGCACTCGCCTTCTGCAACCTGCTGGCTTGCAGACACAGCTGGAACTATCCTGCTATGTTGGGAAGGAGGGAATCCAGGTGAAAAATGTTTCCCAATTGCCTTAAGTCCTTCAATTGGCTTCCCTCCTCAGCCATGGGCACTTCCTCACTACACTCCCACTTCTTCTATGGGAAAGTTGGTAGGGGATGGGATAGCAATCTGACATTGTGCTCTGCAATTCTTTCATCCCATCCCTGAACCCACTCCACTGGACTGGGAAAATTCCACCCCAAGTCTTGGATGAATCAAAATGTCCTCTAGCTGATCCATCTGGACCAAAATTCAGTCACATGTATCCTGTCTTGTGCCACCCCACTTGCTAGTCTCCTCCTCATCTACACTGACTCCACACTCTTGAATATAATCAATTCAAAAATGTCTTTGTCTAAACCACCATCCTCCCTATTTCTACAATCTCCCCCAGACCCTGCCAATCACCTTTCACAGGTCTTCTGTACATTCCCCTCTCCCAAAGGCTTTAGCTCTGTTGATCCTACTTTGAGAAACCACTTTAAAAGCTTTCACAAAACTCACCCCTTTAATCTAGTCTTCAGCAACTCCCAATACCTTCCTTCCTGAATCAGCATGCACAACTTTCTATGACTGTCAATAAAGTGCTTTGGGATGTTTTACTTCATACATTAAAAGGGGCTATGTAAATGCAAGTTATAGTATAACAATCTTGCACCCATCACTTATCAAGTTGAGTGTTGCACAGAAATTCAAAAAGGCAAAATACTGCAGACGCTGGATATCTGAAATATAAACACAAAATGCTGGAAATACTCAGCAGGCCAAGTTGCCATGGAGAGAGTTAACATTTCAGGCCAGAATGGAAAATGTTAAAACTGGATGTAACAGGTTTTAAGCAACCACAAAGGTAAGGAAAAGCAGGGGAGGGGAAGAAAGAACAAAAGGGAAGGAATAAAAGAGAGCAATGTTTACAATCTGAAATTGTTGACTCTGGAAGGCTAACTGCAGGATGAAGTGCTGTTCTTTGAGTGTCCCTGAACTTTAATGGAACAGTATTGGACAAGGACCCAGAAGTGGGTTGGAGAATTAAAGTGGCAAACAGCTGGAAGCTGTGGGCATGCTTGTAGGTGCTCAACAAAGCAGTCACCCAATCAGGAATTGGTCACCACCATTCTAGAGGAGATCCACCTTGGGATGTGGGTGTCACCAGCTAGGCCAGCATTTATTACCCATCCCTATTCAGGGGGCATTTTAAGAGTCAATCAACCATATTGCTGTGGGTCTGTAGGCCAGACCAGGTAAGGACAGCAGATTTCCTTCCCTAAAGGGCATTAGTGAACCAGATGGCTTTTTATGGCAATGGTTTCATGGTCATCATTAGACTTTTAATTCCAGATTTTGTTTTTATATTGCATTCAAATTCCACCATCTGCCACAGTGAGATTTGAACACAGGTCCCCAAAGCATTGCCCTGAGTCTGCTAGATTACCAGTCTAGTGACAATACCACTATGCCATTGCCTCCCCTAAATATCCCCACTGTTGCTCCCACACTCTCAAACTGTTAATATCCCCACGGCTGCACTCACACACTCTCACGGTTAATGTCCCCACTGCTGCCCTCAAACTCTCTCACTTTTACTGTCCCCGCTGCTCTTCTCCACTCTTTCACCATTAATGTTCCCGCCACTGTACTCAGACTCTGTCACTGATAATGACCCCTCTGCTCCTCTCACACTCTAACTGTTAATGTCCCTACTGCTGCCTTCACGCTCTCTCGTGGTTAATTTCCCTGCTGCTCCTATCAGATTCTCTCACTTTTACTGTCCCCGCTGCTCTTCTCCACTCTTACACCATTAATGTTCCCGCCGTATGAGAAGGGCAGTGAGGACATTAACAGTGAGAGTGTGTGAGAGGAGCAGCAGCAGGAATATTAACAATGAGAGAGCATGAGAAAAGCAGTGGGGACATTAACAGTGAAAGTGTGTGAGAGGAGCAGCTGCAAAATTCACAGTGAGAGAGTGTGAGAGGAGCAGTGGGGGGACATTAACCTTGTGAGAGCATAAGAGGAGCATTGGGGAAACTAACAGTGAGAGAGTCTGAGAAGAGCAGTGGGGACCTCACAACATTTAAGAAGTCTTTCGATGAGCACTTGAAACACCATAGCATACAGGGGTATGGGCCAAATGCTGGAAAATGGGTTTAGAAAAGATAGGTTCTTGATGGCCGGCACAGACACAATGGGCAGAAGGGCATGTTTCTGTGCTGTATAACTCTATGACTCTATGACATTAACAGTGGGAGAATATGAGAGCAGCAGTGGGGACTTCAACGGTGAGAGAGCGTGGGAGCACAAAGGGGCCATTAACAGTGAGAGTATGTGAGAGGGGCAGTGGGGCCATTAACAGTACGAGAGTGTGAGAGCAACAGCAGGGTCACTAACAGTGAGAGAGTGTGAGGGAAGCAGTGGGGTCATTGACAGTGAGAGAGTGTGAGGGAGGCAGTGCAGTCATTAGCAGTGAGAGAGTATGAAGGAAGCAGTGGGGTCATTAACAGTGAGAGAGTGTGAGGGAAGCAGTGCAGTCATTAGCAGTGAGAGAGTGTGGGAGCAGCAGCAGGAATATTAACAATGAGAGAGCATGAAAAGAGTAGTGGGGACATTAACAGAGAGAGTGTGAGAGCAACAGCAGGGTGATTAACAGTGAGAGAGTGTGAGGGAAGCAGTGGGGTCATTAACAGTGCGAGAGTGTGAGAGCAACAGCAGGGTCACTAACAGTGAGAGAGTGTGAGGGAAGCAGTGGGGTCATTAACAGTGAGAGAGTATGAAGGAAGCAGTGGGGTCATTAACAGTGAGAGAGTATGAAGGAAGCAGTGGGGTCATTAACAGTGAGAGAGTGTGAGGGAAGCAGTGGGGTCATTGACAGTGAGAGAGTGTGAGGGAAGCAGTACAGTCATTAACAGTGAGAGAGTGTGAGAGAAGCAGTGCAGTCATTAACAGTGAGAGAGTGTGGGAGCAGCAGCAGGAATATTAACAATGAGAGAGCATGAAAAGAGTAGTGGGGACATTAACAGAGAATGTGAGAGCAACAGCAGGGTGATTAACAATGAGAGAGTGTGAGGGAAGCAGTGGGGGCAATAACAGTGAGAGTGTGTGAGAGGAGCAGTGGGGGCAATAACAGTGAGAGTGTGTGAGAGGAGCAGTGGGGGCAATAACAGTGAGAGTGTGTGAGAGGAGCATTGGGGACATTAACATTGAGAGAGTCTGAGAAGAGCAGTGGGGACCTCACAACATTTAAGAAGTCTTTAGATGAGCACTTGAAACACCATAGCATACAGGGGTATGGGCCAAGTGCTGGAAAATGGGTTTAGAATAGATAGGTTCTTGATGGCCAGCGCAGACACAATGGGCCGTAGGACATGTTTCTGTGCTGTATAACTCTATGACATTAACAGTGACAGAATATGAGAGCAGCAGCAGGGACATTAACAGTGAGAGTGTGTGAGAGCAACAGCAGGGTCATTAACAGTGAGAGAGTGTGAGGGAAGCAGTGGGGTCATTAACAGTGAGAGAGTGTGAGGGAAGCAGTGGGGTCATTAACAGTGAGAGATTATGAGAGGAGCAGCAGGAACATTGACAGTGAGAGAGTGTGAGGGAAGCAGTGGGGTCATTAACAGTGAGAGAGTGTGAGGGAAGCAGTGGGGTCATTAACAGCGAGAGATTATGAGAGGAGCAGCAGGAACATTAACAGTGAGAGAGTGTGAGGGAAGCAGTGGGGTCATTAACAGTGAGAGAGTGTGAGGGGAGCAGTGGGGTCATTAACACAGAGAGAGTGTGGGAGCAGCAGCTGGAATATTAACAGTGAGAGAGGGTGAGTAGAGCAGTGAAGACATTAACAGTGAGAGAGGGTGAGTAGAGCAGTGAAGACATTAACAGTGAGAGAGGGTGAGTAGAGCAGCGAGGACATTAACAGTGAGAGAGTCTGAGAGGAGCAGTGCAGACATTAACAGTGAGAGAGTGCAAAAGGAACAGCGGGGACATTAAGCATGAGATAGTGTGAGAGAGCAACGGGGACATTAAGCATGAGAGAGTGTGAGAGCAGCAGCAGGGCCATTAACAATGTGTGAGTGTGGGAGGACTAGATGGACTCTCTGCCAGCGCCACCAGGAGACAGTCAGAGCCCACATTCGGAAAGCAATATTACCATGTGACATCACAGGGAATCAGGTAAGTGATTTGTTGGTGAGCTTTTCCTGTTTATCTTATATAAACGAGGCAATAAACTGGGGAGTCTTATACTTCTTTTGTTAAACAGTAATTCTTATTGCTACAATAAGCTGTATTAAGTATTAGCAGGGTTTATCAGTATTCCTAAGGTTTAGTAGAATCACAGGAATTTTAACGGCACAGAAGGAGGCTATTTGTCGCATTGTGCCTGCACTCTTTCTCCAAATGAGCATTATGACCTAGTGCCATTGTCCTACCTTTTCCCCCTACCCATGCACATTGTTTTTATTCAAATAATCCTCTAATGCCCTCTTGAAAGCCTCAATTGAACCTGCCTCCACCACACTTCCAGGCATTGCATTCCAGACCCCAACCACTCGTTGAATGCAAAAGTTTTTTCTCATGTCACATTTGCTTCTTTTGCAAATCATTTTAAATCTGTGCCCTCTCGTTCTTGATTCTTTTATGAGCAGGAACAGATTCTCCCTATCTACTCTGTCCAGACCCCTCATGATTTTGAACATCTCTATCAGATTTCCTCTTAGCCTTCTTCTCTCCAAGGAGAACACTCCCAAACTCTCCAATCTATCCTCATAGTTGAAGTTTTTCACCCCGGGACCATTTTTGTAAACCTCTTCTACACTCTCTCCAATGTGTTCACATCCTTCCTATAATGGGGCGCCCAGAACTGTACACAATATTCCAGCTGAGGTCTATAAGTGTCTTATATAAATTCAGCATAACCTCCCTGCTCTTGTCCTCAGTGCCCCTGTTAAAAAAGCCCAGGATACTATATGCTTTATGAACTGCTCTCTCCATCTGTCCTGCCACCTTCAATGATCTATGCACATATACATTGTAAATAACTTACTTTTTTATTTCTGTTAGACTGTTATAAAGAACATATCTTTTTATTTCTGTTGGACTGTGAATCAAATTACAATAGCTGGAGTTTGAAGGACATGTCTACTGGATCAGTGTGAGGGATATATACAATGTTATAGTCCTGGAACCGAGCGTGCCATTAAAGACAGAATGGTGCCGAGGAAGAGTCAAGTATAATGGGGAACTGCCTGGCAACAATGTTCCAGTTGGCTCCTGACCAGGTGACCAGGGCCTATGTGAGAGCAGTGCAGCAGAATAGCTCATGGATGAAAGGAAAAAGACCTAAAACCTGTCTCTCATGTGTGTCAGATTCCAGTAATTCTACAATAATAGCTAGCTGGCTTTTTCTCCTCATATCTCTATACCTGCTCTCTCTGAAAACCCCTATTAAGAGGCAAAGTGGAAAATCACTGTTAGAGACATTGAAAGGCAAATGTTCAACCAGTGAACTAAAAACTGAAAGTGCTGGAAGACCACCTCATGTTATCAACAAAGAACTGGAAGGAATTTGGAAGACATCGATCAAAATCAACCCATCGAATCCTGTACTCCAGAATTGGTGCTATTGAACTGTTTTATCCCACCCTTAAAATCCATGTTTTTGTGTGTCTTATGTATCTTCTACGTGTGTGTATAGGGGCTTAAGAAGAGGTAGAGTTTATGTTATAGAGTTAGAAGTTAGCAGTTCATATTTCTTTCTTTTGCCACTGGTTAAAGACAATTTGTTCAATAAATAGTTATTTACTTATTAAGTTTACAAACCTGGTGCTCATATTCAGTTAACATTAATTAAACAATTGGGTGGATTGATCAAACTTTTTCATATTTGTCACAGCTCAGGGAGCAGTGGGGCTTGATATTGCAGCACACTATTCCCAGGGAGTCATGACAACGGCCAAGTCTTTCTGTTCCTGCACCCACTTCAAAATTTCACCCCTTATTTTACATTGTCTGTCCATGTTCTTCCTACCAAATTGGATCACCTCACACTTCTCCACATTGAACTTCATCTGCCACCTATCTGCCCCCTCCACCAACTTGTCTATGTCCTCTTGAAGTTCCACACCATCTTCCTCACAGTTCACAACAGTCCCATGCTTTGTATCATCCGCAAACTTTGAAATTGTGCCCTGCACACCAAGATCTAGATCATTAATATATATATCAGGAAAAGCAAGGGTCCCTGGGGAACTCCAATACAAACCTTCCTCCAGCCTGAAAAATATCCATTGACCATTACTCTCTGCTTCCTATTTTTCAGCCAACTTTGTATCCATGTTGCTACTGTCCCTTTTATTCCATTAGCAATAACTTTTCTGACAGGCCTGTTATGTGGCACTGTGTCAAATGCCTTTTGAAAGTCCATGTACACCACATCAACAGCATTACCCTCATCAACCTTTTCTGTTACCTCTTCAAAAAAAAAACTCCAGCAAGTTACTTAAACAGAATTCCTTCTGTAGAAATACATGCTGGCTCATCCTTATCAACCCATATTTTTCCATGTGACTACTAATTCTATTCCGAATAATTGTTTCTGGAATCTTGCCCACCACTGAAATTAAACTGACTGGTCTGTAATTGCCGGGCTTAGCTTCACAACCTTTTTTGAACAAGGACGTACTGTTTGCAATTCCGCAGTCCTCTGGCACTACCCCTGAGTCTAGGGAAAAGTGAAAAATTATTGCCAGTGCCCCTGCAATTTCTACTCTCACTTCCTTCAATATCCTTGGATGCATCTCATCTGGTCCCGGTGCCTTGTCAACGTTAAGTACCGACAGTCTATGTAACACTTCCTCCTTGTCAATTTTGAACCCTTCTATTGACAGAGTTTCCTCATCTGTCACCATGGTCTGGGTAGCATCTACCTCCTTGGTAAAATCAGATGCAACATGGAAAAAAGAGTTGAAATCCCGAGGCGAGGTAAGAGTGACTGCCCTTGACATCAAGGCTGCATTTGACTGGGTGTGGCAACAAGGAACCCTAGCAAAAATGGAGTCAATGGGAATCAAGGGGAAAACTCTCCGCTGGTTGGAATCATACCTAGTACAAACGAAGATGGTTGTGGTTGTTGGAGGTCAGTCATCTCAGCTCTAGGACATCACTGCAGGAGTTCCTCAGGGTAGTGTCCTCAGCCCAACCATCTTCAACTGTTTCATCAATGAACTTCCTTCCATCATAAGGTCAGAAGTGGGGATGTTCGCTGATGATTGCACAATGTTCAGTACCATTCACGACGACTCAGTTACTGAAGCTGTACATCTCCAAATGTAGCAGGACTTGGACAATATCCAGGCTTGGGCTGACAAGTGGCAAGTAACATTCATGCCACACAGGTGCTAGGCAATGACCATCTCCAACAAAAGAGAATCCAACCGTCGCCCCATGAGGTTCAATGGCATTACCATCACTGAACTCCTCACTATCAGCATCCTGGGGATAACCATTGACCAGAAACTGAAATGGACTAGCCATATAAATACTGTGGCTACAAGAGCAGGTCAGAGGCTAGAAATCATACGACAAGTAACTCACCTCCTGACTCCCCAAAGCCTGTCCATCTACAAGGCACAAGTCAGGAGTGTGATGGAATATTCCCCACTTGCCTGGATGAGTGCAGCTCCCACAACACTCAAGAAGTTTGACACCATCCAGGACAAAGCAGCCCGCTTAATTAGCACCACATCCACAAACATTCATTCCCTCCACCACCGATGCACAGTAGCAGCAGTGTGTACCATCTACAAGATGCGCTGCAGGAATTCACCAAGGCTCCTTCAACAGCACCTTCGAAACCCACAACCACTACCATCTAGAAGGACAAGGGCAGCAGATAGATGGGAACACCACCACCTTGAAGTTCCCCTTCAAGTCACTCACCATCCTGACTTGGAAATATACCGCTGTTACTTCAGTGTCGCTGGGTCAAAATCCTGGAACTCCCTTCCTAACAGCACTGTGGGTGTACCTACACCACATGGACTGCAGTGGTTCAAGAAGGCAGCTCACCACCACCTTCTCAAGGGCAACTAGGGATGGGGAATAAATGCTGGCCCAGCCAATGAAGCCCACATCCCGTGAATGAATTTTAAAAAACCTCAGCCATGGCCCCTTCATCCATGTGTAAGTTCCCTTTTAGGTCCCTAATCGGCCCTATTCCTCCTTTTACCACCCTTTTACTATTGATATGTCTGTAGAAGACTTTGCGATTCCCCTTTTTGTTGGCTGCCAGCCTTTTCTCACAATCCTTCTTCGCTTTTCTAACATGCTTTTTCACTCCCCTTTGAGCCTTCTGTATTCCTCTTGGTTCTAAATTGTATTTTCTACCTGACACCTGTCATAAGCACACTTTTTCTTCTTTATCTTAATTTCAATCCCTTATTTCATTCAGGGAGCTCTGGATTTATTTGTCCTACCTTTCCCTTTCAATGGAATATACCTTGACTGTGCCCGAACCAATTATTTTTTGAATGTAGCCCATTGTTCAGCTACAGCTTTTCCTGCCAATCTTTCATTCCATTCTTTCTGGCCAAGCTCCGTTCTTGCCCCATCGAAGTCAGCTGTTGTCCAGTTAATTATTTTTACTCTGGATCGCCTATTGTCCTTTTCTATAATCATCCTAAAGCATACAATGCAATAATCACTGTCTCCTAAATGTTCCCCCACTGACACTTGTCCTACCTGGCCCACCTCATTTCCAAGAACCAGGCCTTTTCTTGTTGGATTGGACACATACTGCTGTAGAAAATTCTCCTGAACGCTATCTGGGAACTTATACCCCTCTCCACCCTTTACGCTACTACCGTCCAATGCTACATTCGGATAATTAAAGTCCCCCATTATAACTAATCTATAATGCTTGGATCCCTCTGTAATTTCCCTGCAAGTTTGTACATCTACGCCTATTTGGCGGTCTATAGACTACACCGGGCAATGTAATTTCACCCTTTTTGTTCCTTAGCTCTGGCCAAATTGATTCTGTCCTTGAACCCACTCGGACATCCTCTTTCTCCAGCACTGCAATGCTCTCCTTAACCAATACCACCACCCCCCCCCCTTTTCCTATCTCTTCTGAACACCTTGTACCAAAGAATATTTAACACCCAATTCTGCCCTTCCTTGAGCCAGGTCTCTGTTATTGCCACAACATCATATTTCCAAATGGCAATCTGCACCTGTAACTCCCCAATCTTATTTACTATACTCCATGCATTCACATACATGCATAGTAACCCTGGTTTAGATTTTGTTACTTTCTCCCTTGCCCCCACTTTACCTATTAACTCACTATTCTCTATATTAGTGCTATCTGCCCCTCCCAGTATCCTATGCACCCTGATATGATTGTTTGGGCATACTCAAGTTATATCCCAACAAAGGGAAAGGTAGGGCAAATAAATATAACACTCCCTAGATGACAAAAGAGATAGGCATTAAGATGAAGAAGAAAAAGTGTGCTCAAGACAGCTGTCAGGTGGCTAATAAAACTGAGAACCAGGCTGAATGTAGAAGGTTCAGAGGGGAATTGAAAAAGCAAATAAGAGAAGCAAAGAGAGAGTATGAGAAGAGACTGGCAGCTAACATAAAATGAATCCAAAAGTCTTCTATAGGCATATAAATAGTATATAGGCATATAAATGCTTAAGTGTGGTAAAAGAAGGATGGAGGTGAATTGGGGACTACAAAGGGGATTTAGGAATGGAGGTAGGAAGCATAGCTGATGTATTAAGTGAATACTTTGCACCAGTCTTTACCAAGGAAGAAAATGCTGCACAGGTCATGATGAAAGAAGGGGTAATAGAGACCAATTTTACACCCTTAGGCCAGGATTTCCCGGGGGGCTCGCTCGCCGACGCGTAAAATGACGTCGGGCGGAACTTCCAACCTCACCTCGCCTCATTTCAATTTTCAGGTCGGCGGGGGCTCAGCAGAATCAGCTGTGTGCCCGCCGACCTGTCAATGGCCAATTGAGGCCATTGATAAAGTAATTAAAGTAATTAATGGACCTGCCCGTCCAACCTTAAGGTTGGCAGGCAGGCTGGGAGCCCTGGCGGACTTAAGAAAAAGCATGAAAACTCATCCATGGGCGGGGTGAGGTTTCACGTAGGTTTTAAAATTTTTAATAAAATTGTCAATGAAAGTGATGGACATGTCCCAACTCATGTGACAGTATCACATGAGGGGACATGTCAGGGAAATTTATTTCTTTGCTTTTAAAATTTTTTCAGACAGGAGCCGATCTCCCTGAGGCAGCACTTAGTCTCAGGGAGATGAGTGTGCTCTCGGCTCAGGGAATCCCGCCCCACCCGCACAGGGAGCGCAGAGGGCGCCGATCGGAGAAAATTCTGCCCTTAAAGTGTAAGGAGGAGGGATTGCATAGGCTCCTGTACTTAAATTTGATGAGGAACTAGGAGTGGATGAGATACATCCAAGGATACTGAGGGAAGTGAGTGGAAATTGGGGATGCACTGGTCATAATTTTTTAATCTCCCTTAGACTCAGCAGCAGTGTCAGAGGACTGGAGAATTAAAAAATGTTATACCCTTGTTCAAAAAGATAAGCCCAGCAACTACAGGCCAATCAGTTTAACCTCAGTGGTGGGGAAGCTTCTGGAAATGTTAATTCTGGACAAAATTAATAGTCACTTAGGCGGTTAATGGGAATTAATTAAGGAAAGCCAGCATAGATTTGTTAAGATGAAATTGCGTTTAACTAACTTGCTTGAGTTTTTTTGTTGAGGTAACAGATAAAGGTTGATGAGGGAATTGTTGTTGATATGGTGTACATGAACTTCCAAAAGGCATTTGATACAAATTATGACCAGTACCTCCCCAATTTCCATTCACTTCCCTCCGTATCCTTAGGTTTATCTCATCCAGTCCTAGTTCCTTATCACCTTTAAGTACAGGAACATATTCAATACCTCCGCCTTACACTTGAAGGGTTTAAAATTGGTCTGTACTACCTTCTCTTTCACCATAACCTGTGCAGCATCTTCTTCCTTGGTATCATCTTGTCATACAACAGACTTGTGAACAAAGTTATAGTTCATGGAATGAAAGGGACAGTAGCAACATGGATATGAAATTGACTGAATGACAGAAATCAGAGAGCAGTGGTTAATGGACGTTTTTCAGGCTGGAGGAAGGTTTGTAGTGGAACTCCACATGGGGTTAGTGTTAGGATCCTTGCTCTTCCTGATATATATTAATGACCTAGACCTTGGTGTAGAGGGCACAGTTTCAAAACTTGCGGATGATATAAAACTTGGAGGTCTTGTGAACGGTGAGGAGGATAGTGTAGAACTTCAAAAAGGCATAGATGGGTTGTTAAAATGGATGGGCAGGTGGCAGATGGAATTTAAAGCAGAGAAGGGTGAAGTGATTCATTCTGGCAGGAAGAACGCAGAGAGACAATAGAAAATTTAGAGTACAATTCTAAAGGGGATGCAAAAGCAGCTGATATATACACACATAAATCAATGAAGTTGGCTGGACAGGTTGAGAGAGCGGCTTTATCAATAGGGACATAGAGTATAAAAGCAAGGAAGCTAAGTTAAACTTGTATAAAACTAGGGTGCAGAAAAGATTCAAGAGAATTGTTCCAGGGATGAGGAACTTAAGTTACAAGGGTAGATTGGAGAAGTTGGGACTGTTGTCCTTGGAGAAGAGAAGATTGAGAGGAGATTGATAAAGGTATTCAAAATCATGAGGGATATGGACAGAGTCATTATGGAAAAACTGCTCCCATTGTGAAATGATCAAGAACAAGAGGGCACAAGTTTAAGGTAGTTGCCAAAAGAAGCAATGGCAACATGAGGAAAATTTTTTTCTCACTGCCTGAGCGTGTGATGGAGGCTGATTTAATGGAGACATTCAAGAGAGAATTGGATTATTATCCGAAAATGAACACTGTGCAGGACTAAGGTGGGGGAGTGCCTCCAGGGTGAATTGCTGCTTCAAAGAAAGACGGGTCGAATGGCAGTCTTTGCTGTAAGATTCCATGATTGATTCTAAAAAGTAAAAGGATAATTAAAGGAATGGTGAGACAGATTATGAATTAAAAAATGATATTGCTGAAAAAATAAACATTTTTTGTTGAAGATTTTTGACTTGCACTCATCATGACAATTAGCATGAAGAGAAATCTGCCAGGAGGTTCTCTACCACGGTCCACCGCAAGCCTATCTGGTAAATATACATGTTGGGATTCTTACAATTCCACGCGCTATAAAATTGGCCTTATCGGCAACCCCGTAAATAGGATCCAAGCCATTTGCCCACCATGCAAGCTTAATGCTGAAACAAGGCACATCATAGGCGTCCTGCAGGATAATGACTACCATGATCAGATCATTTCACGCTGTATATTGCGTTGATTCATGAACGGGCCTAAGGCCGTCACTTTTGGTCCTGAAAAGTGTCCAGTCTACCTCAGCTTACCCTGGAAGGGCAAGGTATCTCAAAATTTGAACAACAGGTGAAGCTAGCTGTTTCATGTTGCTACTATACTGGAGCAACACGAGTGGTATTCACCACTAACAGGATGCTGCCATCAAGCCAAAAAGATGTTCTGCCTATCACAAAAATGAATAATGTGGTATATGAATTTCAGTGCCAGTGTGATGCGAGGTATGTAAGCTGTACATCCCAAAGACTGGTAGATCATATCAAACAGCATGTCCCTTCAGCTCTTCACAATGGGCAAGGTACAGACCACACCCAGCCAGACCGTGTTTGCAAAACTCAAAACACAGTGTCCAACATTAGATGTGATTCCACAATTGGACAACATTTGCAACTAATCCAGTGTGCTAAGAATTGTGCTGAAAACCAATTTAAGATTGTCAGTCGGGCTCACAGTGCAGTGCATTTGTGTGTACTGGAAGTTATATTAATGTTAATACACAAGGCCCAGTTCTGTGCAGACAGAAAGAATGTGCACACGCATTGTGTCTGTTTCAGCTAAACAAAATAAGTGATAGCTATTCGCTGGTTCATTCCTCAGGGCAATACCTTGACCAATCAGAGTCAAGCTGCATGGTTTAAATTTCAAACAATGCTTGGCAGTTAACTGTCAGCCAGTGCATTCTCCATGGCAACACCTCCATCAATCAGAGTCCACTTGCCAACCAATCAACACTGTCTTTTCATACATTATAAATTGTTGTTCCCTTTACATTTGGTATTCTTGTGAATTGTCCTGATGAGTGCAAGATGAAAAGTCTTGACAAAATAGTCTCTTTTTTCAGCAATAATCACGTTCTGTACTATCACATTACTAAAAAAATGATATCTTGTTATGGCAAAGAGCATAGTATTGAATGAGTACTTTGCATCCATCTTTACAAATGAAGAGGATGCTAATGTTGAAGTGGGGATAATAAAAAGGGTAAAAACATATAAAAGGAAGTGCTATATAGGTTGGCATCACTAACTACAGACTAATTAGTCCAATGTCAGTGTTGGAAAAGCTACATAATTGTCAAGGATTGACCATGTTCTCTAAAATATGGAATGGACTGGCAGGAATTAACAGCAACAAATACTTGGTGCCCTCTGGCAATAACAAAACATAAGGTTGCCATTCACACAAACTACAAAGATCATTTGTTTCCAAGACAGTGTATCAACAATCTTTCTTCCCAAGGATAATCGCACAGTGGAGTAAGCTGCCAAAGGAAATAGTCACAGCCTCATCACCTGAATTTTCTAAATTATTTCCATTTATAAGTTTTCATTATCTGGTCATGTCTGATTTATCTAGTGCTAATCATATATATATATATATATATATATGCTTACAATAGGTGGAATATGAATGCTAGTCTGTGATACTGACACAACCAAAGCAGAAGAAGAAGAAGAAAATTGATTCTCATTTTAAGAAGCAAGTATTAATGAAGGGGAGTCAGCATGGATTTGTCACGAAAATCATGTCTGACTAACCTGAATGAGTTCTCTGATGAAGTAACAGAGAGGGTTTATGAAGGCAATGCAGTAGATACTGTACAGATGGACATTCAAAAGACATTTGTTAAAATACTATGTAACAGACTTATTCATAAAATAGAAGCATAACGTATTAAAGGAATGATAGTAGCTTGGATATGTAATTGGCTAAGGAATAGAAAGTAGGGAGTAGTGATGAATGTATGTTTTCTGACAGGGGAGACATATGCAATGGAGTCACTCAGGTCAGTATTCAGCCTATTGCTTCGTTTGTCTATATAAAAGAAATGGACTTGGTGATACAGAGATTAATTCCAAAGTTTTAGGATGACATAAAACTTGATGACAAAGCATGTAGTGAGCAGAATAGCAGCAGACTACAAGAGGACATAGACTGGTAAAATGGGCAGACGTATGACAGATGCAATTTAATGCAAATAAGTGTGAAGAGATTAAATTTTGGAGAAACATTGGGCAGAATTTTCTGCCTGTGAGGTGGGTGGGCCTGACCCAATCTCCGGTGGGTGGGGCCAGCGGAGTGGGCCGCACTGCCATTTTACGTGGGCGGGCCAATCAAGGCCCGCCCAGCTTGACATCCGGCAGGAAGCGCTATGCGCTTCCTGTGCGGGTGGGGGGATTCCCCAAAAGCGAGAGTGTGCTCTTTCACGCATGCGCTAAGTGCAGCCTCAGGGAAATGGCCTAGACTTTGAAAAATATTAAAAATAGAAAAAAAAATTCCCTAACATGTCCCCCTCAAGTGACAATGTCACATGAGATGGGACATGTTCATAATTTACACTATAACTTTATTAAACTTTTTAAAACCCTGCATGAAACCTCATCCCGCCAGTTGATGAAGTTTCATGTTTTTCTATTCCCCGCCGGGGCTCCTGGCCTGCCTGCCAACCTTAAGGTTGGATGGGCAGGTCCTTTAATTGTTTAAATGATTCTGTCAATGGCCTCAATTGGCCATTGACAGATCGGCAGGCCCGCAGCTGATTTTGCTGCGCCCCCGCCTTCCTGAAAATTTAAATGGGGCGGGATTGTGTCAGGGGTTCCGCCCAACGTCATCCCGCGTCATTTTACGCATCGGCGAGCAGGCCTCGCCCCCTGCTCACTGACGGCAAAATTCAGCCCATTATGTAGAGACCGGATAGCAGTGCTTCCCACTTTCCCAGCATGACCTCATTTTAATGCCTCAGACATCATGTGATGCCAGAGTGAAAATTTGGAAGGTATGAGAGCTGTTGAGGCTTCAGGCTGACAGACTAATCAGTCTGTAGTTACTAGATATATCCTTCTCCTTTTTTCTGAATAAGGGGGGAATATTTACAATCCTCCAGTCCTCTGCCACCATTCGTATTCAAAGAGAACTGAAAGATTGTGTTTAGAGCTTCTGTTATCTCAACCATAACTTCCCTCAGCAACCTTGGATGCATCCCATCTGGACCAGGTGACTTTTTAATTTTGAGTGATGCCAATCTATATAGCATTTTCTTTTTATCTATTTTTATCCTATTTATTATCTCCACTTGTGCAATCATTGCAGAGCACTTGAAGCAGCTAAATACTTGCAATAACCTCAACTAAAATGTGATATATCATTAAATCTATATTGTAAATTTGACTCATATAATTAACTCTTTACAATTCTCTATATAACTCTCTATAATTCTTAGCTACATAAAATCTTGAAGTTCCATTTCTGCATGTACAGGACATTTGATATATGTGACTGCAAATTACATGCAGATTTTATGATAGTCACTACAATAGGGTTTTAGTTGTATACAACACAAAATATCTGTGTGATATACATTCAAAGATTTTTCCTCCTCTACAAAAATATTATGGCTCATAAAATTTTAGCAAGCATGAATATATACTTTTTAAAACTATGTATGTAAAATTCTCAAATTGAGACTGATTTGCAAAAGCTTTGACTGCTGCAATAACAGAAGAGATAGCAAGCTTGTTGCATCTATCTTAATACCCAGGATATGGGTTTGGGTTAGTTTAGCATTGACTAATGAGTTGGAAAGGTCATGAAAATGGCAGGTTTTCTATTTAAAAATATGAACATCTACCTTTTCACAGGCTTTTTTGGCAGCAGCAATCAGGCCTCAGAGGCCAGTCCATTAGGCCGTGCCCACCATTAAAAAAAAACACGAGGATTTAAAGGGGCCTCACAACTGTTGAAAATCAGTCTGAGCTCCATGGCAGCCATTGCTGCCTCGGAGCTGGCGACCCAAAATGACGTCTCGCAACCCCACTGCGGGTCACAACCCACAGTTTGTGGAACCCTACAGTATGATCCAAATGGTACTATTATGAAGAGGGTACAAGAGCAGAGAGATCTGGGGTACATTTCACAAATTTTTGAAGCTGGCAGGGCACATTGCTAAGGTGGTTAAGAAAGCATATGAGATACTTGACTTTGTAAATAGGAGCATTGAGTACAAAAACAAGGAAGTTATTCTAAACATTTACAAACCTTGGGTGGAATTTTCCCAGATTTGCACTAAGTGCGGCAGCGGGTGGGTAAAATGGAGTCCTACCCGCTGACGAAAATGGCAGGTTTTCACGCCATATTGTCCCGAGCTCGCCTCATTATATATTCACTCCTGTGAAACACGCCGTTTCCACGGTGAGCGGGCTCTCATTTGCCCACCCGCCGTCACCCCACTGTTGCATCACGCCAGCTGCCATCTTTAAAAGGCAGCCGCCAGCAAAGCATTCATCGCCACCAGCTCACCACTGCTGCCTGGGAAACGTGGCCAGCAAAGGAAAAAGACTGCAGCCCCCCGCTTCAATGACGGGTCCCTCAAGCGACTGCTGGATGCCGTGGAGGCCCTCCGGGGTGTACTCTACCTCTGCTCTGGCCACAGGATGGGCAGCAAAGTCACCAACCCAGCATGGGAGGCAGTGGCAGCGGTGGTCAGCGCAAACACCCTGCAGAGTAGGACAGCCACCCAGTGCCACAAAAGGTTGAATGATCTCCTCCATTCCGCCAGGGTAAGTCACAGTTTTCATCACTCCCAACTCACACACTCACAAACCTATCACACATCCACAGGGCCCTCAATCACTGCCAGTACAAGGGACATCACTATTCACTCTTCCAAATACACGGCCATTGTCCTCATCCCATCCATGGGACCACTCACCACCCGCAAAGGCCAGGCATACTCATCATCTGGCCGGCAGGAGTCCTGATACACTCTCCCCTTCTCTATCCATGCAGGACAAACTGGCTCACAACAGGAGGGAAAGGTCGCAGACAGGCAGAGGGACGCCAGTGATCAAAGTTCTGACAAAATTCGATAAAAGAGCCATCCAGCTGGCTCTGGGACTTTGGCTCTACCAAGTGAGGAACCAGCAGTGCAACATCCATCAGGCAATCATGCCGTGAGTGATTTGTCTTCTTTCACAGGCCACTGCCATGCACTAATTATCTCTCTTTGCTGTCGCAGGCACATCTGCCAAACAGCCGACATAGTCCCTGGCCCAGGGCCTCCAATCAAGCCCTGAAGAAACCTCTGAAAGGGAATCTGAAGGCACCCTCCCTGAAGACCTGTCACAGTGCTCACCCACACCCTCCACCAGTGCAGAGACACACACCTTGGTGGGACCTAGCTTTGGAGTAACCACAGGATCACAATCGCACGTCGCACTTTCCGATCCATAGCAGGCAGAAGCAGGGACTTCCCAGGTCCCTGGCACTCTGAGGACTGCTGGAGGCCAGAATGTTGCTGAGTCTGAGTCAGATGATGAGCCTCTGGACTCGGTCATGCCACAGTTGCTGGAGCTGCAAAGGCAAGCTCAGGAACAACAGGAAGGGATGTCCGCTGCACTCCTCAGATTGCAAGGCACAATGGAGGAGTCTGTCCGTCTTCAGGCTGAGGTGATAGTGCCGGCATTGCAACGCACTGACGACAACACTGGCAGAATGGCGGCCGCCATGGAGACCTTGGTCCAGGGCATCACTGATGCCTCCAACAGTGTATACATGATAGAGGTGCAGGGTAGCTCGGTCTCAAACCAGCTATCCCTTCCACTCATGGAGTCAGCCAGAGGCACTTGGGCACCCATAGAAAGGAGCATCAGCAGGTGCACACTCCAGGGCCATCCACCCACGCGACTCTGGGACTGACCAGCCCATCCGAATCCCCTCTTCCTGTGACCTCTGCAGCTCCAGCTTCATAGGCCGAGGAGGCTGCCACTGCCACACAGCGGGACCTAGAAAGCAGGCCGGGGCCCTCCAGGTCTCAGCCCTCCAGAGGACGCCCGCCAAAGTCATCACAGACAGGGCTTCGCAGTCAGCAGGCTGCCTCCACCTCTGCTGTTAGTGTCCGGGGAGCACCAAGACATAGCGGCAGGGTTAGGAAAGTTAGGTAAAAGTAGTTGCACAGCCTGGGCACGGTTATAGATCACTTCCACATACTGTTCACTATTGTCAATAAACTCCTAAGAATTTCACCCTGCCTGTGGCTCCTTGATCTGCTGAGCTGTGTTCTTGTCACTCAGATGTGAAACCTTTTTACACAAGATAAAAGGCAGGTGTCTCAGTCCAGGGTCTCTTCCCTATGCTCTGTGCAGCCTTTGGACCACAGTGATGGTCCAGCCTCACACTCCCTGGAAACATTAGTGATGCCTGCACCTCAGCGGTGCTGGTCATTGGTGCCAGAATGTAGTGGGCAGGTGTCACAGAGTTCTCTCATTCTCTCTGTGTGCTCTCAGCACCTTTAAGGAGGGGCTGGCCCCCATCACACCAGCATCTGAGACCATTGGTGCTGTGCACCAGCTCCTGAAGGGCTGAAGTGCTGAAGGCAGACACAGCATCAGATGCGTCTAAAGTTTCATGACTTTGTCCCTGAGATGGCCCTGATCACAGAGCACAAGCGAGCTGCCCTCGGCCGGACAGGGGTCGTACATTCTCAGAGGCTATGTGAAAATTCATGGAGTGTCCTCACTGCAATCTGTCATCATCCTCCTGCAATTGAGCAACGATTAGGGCCTCCACTGCATCTCCATGACAGGAGCGTTCTCTCAGAGAGTATTCGCGCTGCCATCAACCAGACTGGAATCAAATGTTCACAACTGCGATGTGAGGATCTATGGGGACACCTCACCGCATGTCGTCATCATCCTCCACAAATCTGGCAGCTATGAGGGCCTACTGAGTGCGCCTGCCTCGTCTGGCCAGTGCGAGGGCCTCATCCACATTGGCGTCCTCCTCATCAGAGGTGACGTGCAGCTGCTCCATCTCCTCCTCAGCCATCTCCTCTCCCCGTTGCAGTGCCAGGTTGTAAAGACCACAGCAGATGACGACGATGCGTGACACCATCTGTGGACTATATTTCAGGGCTCTACCAGACAGGTCCAGGCACCAGAACTGCATTTTCACCATCCCGATGGTCTGTTCCACCAAGTTGAGAGCTGCTGCCTGAGCCTCATTATAGCGTCGCTCTGCTGCAGTCTGAGGCCGCCACACTGGTGTCATCAACAACAACCTCTGCGGGTAGCCCTTATCCCCGAGAAACCAACTCTGCAGCCTCTGTGGACCCTGGAAGGCTGCAGAGATCTGCGAGTGACTCAAGATGTAGGCGTCATGCACACTCTCTGGAAACCGCGCGCACGCCTGCAGGATGCGTTTCTGGTGGCCGCAGACCAGCTGCACATTCAGTGAGTGGAAGCCCTTGCGGTTGATGAAGTCCACTGAGTGTAGCGACGGAGACCTGAGTGCCACATGAGTGCAGTCAATCACACCCTGCACCTGTTGCCCACATCAATGGCCCTTGCATCCTGGCTGTCCCGGTCCTGGGTGAAATGCACAAAGTTGTGTGCCATGGAGAAGATGACATCCGTGACCTCATGGGTGCAATTGTGGGTGGTGCATTGTGAAATCCCACAGAGGTCACCTGTGGAGTCCTGAAAGGAGCGACTGGCATAGAAATTGAGCGCCGCAGTTACTTTCACAGCCACTGTCACTGGATGCTCTCTATGTCCCCTTGGGGCCAAGT
Organism: Cetorhinus maximus; assembly: GCF_964194155.1. NCBI lineage: Eukaryota > Metazoa > Chordata > Chondrichthyes > Lamniformes > Cetorhinidae > Cetorhinus > Cetorhinus maximus. Next base: position 97,601,278 of record NC_135887.1, read on the forward strand.
ACTGCAGTAAGTGGCAGATGTGAGCCACAAAGTCCCTAGACTTGTGCAGTCATCGGTGACACTGGTTCCCAGTCATCTGCAGGATTAGCAGGTGGTGTCTATAGACCCTGGGTGTTGCTAGGCGCCGACCAGCCACGGCTCGCTGTCACTCCTGGGCAACGTATGCGGGAGCCCCTGCTGCCCCTTCCTCATGAGATTACTGCTCCTGCCTTTGCGCAGCCAGGAGCTTCAGTCACTCTCTCCTCAGCCTCCTATGGCCTCTGTAGGGCATCAGGCATACAGCTAGGTTACCAGGGTCCATGAACCTGACGTGGTCCTGCTGCAGCATGAAAGAGGGAGAGATGTGGTTATCATGGCTGCACTTAGCACCTTTCCTGACCCCGTGCGACCACCCCTTAACGCTTCCCGGAGAGAGCTGGACATGCCTCAGATGGCCAGAGATGAGTGCGCTGCATGGCTACCCTGTCAACCTGCGACATGGGGCAGACAGCTCCTGACCGGGATGCTGAGATTGCAAGGGGCTGTGAGCACCTCCAGCAGTGACTGCTACATGACCAGCATTGGCGAGGATATTGTACAACGTGTACAGCCCAACTGCTCTGTGGTCCAGTAAAGTGGTGCTGGACTTGAAGTCTGTGTCAAAGGTGTTGGGGGGGTGGTGTGGGGGATGGGGGGGTGTGGGGGTGGGGGTAAGGTATGGAGTGCTTGGTGGCCCTTTGGTGCCTCCACATTCCTTGCATGGGCGGGCAGGCTAGGAGCCCAACCCTAATCGTATCACGGTGGCTGCGCCTGATCTGTCTCAGCTGCAGAGGCATGGTAAGTGTCCCTAATGTGTGGCTGCTTCCCTCGCTTGCCCTGCCCCCCACCTCGATTGCCTATGCGCGGGATGCAGCACCAGGGCAGCATTTGACCCCGCCCCACCCGGACTGACAACGGTTGCCTCCGAGGCCAGCCAGTACTTGCCCTGGACAACCCCCCCTCCCCCCCGCCACCCTCAGCTGTCACCCCTGAGGCTGGCCAGCACTTGCCCCTGCCCCCCGGCGTCCCTGAGGCCTCTAAATGCTGATGAATGCTGATGCTCATTCACCTCAGTTCCCCCAAAGTGAAGGCCGCCAAGTGCACATTGCCTGCATGGTGTTGCAAACATGTCGGTGTGCTTTCCCGCCAACGTGGACGGACGATATGGCAAAGTTCCAAGAGCCTTGCAGGACAGTCTTTTAATTATATGCTAATGTATTAAAATTAGTTCCCCGCCAACCGATGGTGGGAAACACGGTCCGCCAATGGCAGACTGAGCGGACAATTGCCCCTTGCCTTCACGCCATCGTGAAGCAGGTCGTGCCATATTTTCTGCGCACACCACCTAACACACCCGCCACCAGCGGACTCAGAAAATTCCGCCCCTTGTGTTAACCTACTGCTCGAGTATTGTGTACAATTCTGGGTGCCACACTTTTGGATGAAGATACAGCTTTGGAGAGGTTACAGAGGAGGTTTACCACCATGATACCAGAGATGACGGTCTTTACTTATGTGGCAAGATTGGTAAAACTCAGATTATTCTTATAGCAGAGAAGCTTAATGGGAAACCTAACTGAGGTATTCAAAATTATGAGGGTTTTGTTAAAGCAAGTAGGGAGAAACTTTCATCTGGCAAATGCAGCAGTAATCAGAAATCATAGATTTAAAATAATTGGCAAAAAACTGGAAAATAAGGAGAGATTTCTTCACACAGAGCATTGTTAAAATCTGTAACACTACCTGAATGTTTGATGGATTCAGATTCCATAGGAATTTCAAAAGGCATTGGACGTGTACTTGAAGAGGAATAATTTACCGTATTACGGAGAAAAAGCTGGGCTGTGGGATTCAATTGGATAATTCTTTCATTGAGCAATATAGGCACGATGGGCTGAAGGGCTTCTGCAGTGCTATAAAATTCTACAGTGGTGACAATGGGTGTAGTGCTATAGTGGCTACTGGACTAGCTTTTTTTAATTCATTCAAGGAATGTGGGCCTCACTGGCTCGGCCACCATTTATTACCCATCTCTAATTGCCCTTGAGAAGGTGGTGGTGAGCTGCCTTCTTGAACCACTGCAGTCCACATGGTGTAGGTACATCCACAGTGCTGTTAGTGAGGGAGATCCAGGATTTTGACCCAGGGACAATGAAGGAATGATGATATATTTCCAAGTCAGGATGGTGAGTGACTTGGAGGGGAACTTCCAGATGGTGGTGTTCCCATGTATTTGCTGCCTTTGTCTGTCTAGATGGTAGTGGTCGTGGGTTTGGAAGATGCTGTCTAAGGAGCCTTGGTGAGTTCCTCCAGTGCATCTTGTAGATGGTACACACTGCTGCTACTGTGCGTCGGAGGTGGAGGGAGTGAATGTTTGTGGAAGGGGTGCCAATCAAGCAGGCTACTTTGTCCTAGATGGTGTCAAGCTCCTTGAGTGTTGTTGAAGCTGCACTCATCCAGGCAAGGGCAGAGTATTCCATCACACTCCTGACTTGTGCCTTGCAGATTGTGGACAGGCTTTGGAGAGCCAGGAGGTGAGTTACTCGCCACAGGATTCCTAGCCTCTGATCTGCTCTTGTATCCACAGTATTTATGTGGCTAGTCCAGTTCAGCTTCTGGTCACTGGTAAGCCCCAGGATGTTGATAATGGGGGATTCAGCAATGGTAATGCCATTGAATGTCAAGGGGCAATGGGTAGATTATCTTTTGTTGGAGATGGTCATTGCCTCACACTTGTGTGGTGTGAATGTTACTTGCCAGTTGTCAGCCCATGCCTGGTTGCATTTAGACATGGACTGCTTCAGTAACTGAGGAGTTGTGAATGGTGAACATTGTGCAATCATCAGTGAACATCCCCACTTCTGACCTTATGATAGAAGGAAGGTCATTGAGGAAGCAGCTGAAGATGGTTGGGCCTAGGACACTGCCCTGAGGAACTCCTGCAGTGATGTTCCTGGAGCTGTGATGACTGACCTCCAACAGCCACAACCATCTTCGTTTGTGCTAGGTATGACTCCAACAAGCAGAGAGTTTTCCCCTTGATGCTCATTGACTCCAGTTTTGCTATGGCTCCTTGATGCCACACTCGGTCAAATGTGGCCTTGATGTCAAGGGCAGTCATTTCTCACCTCCCCTCTGGAGTTCAGCTCTTTTGTCCATGCTTGGACCAAGGCTGTAATGAGGTCAGGAGCTGAGTGTCCCTGTGAGCAGGTTATAGCTAAGCAAGTCCCACTTGATAACACTGTTGATGACACCTTCCAGACTGTTGGGGTGATAATTGGCTGGGTTGGATTTGTCCTGTTTTTTGTGCACAGGACATAACTGGGCAATTTTCCACATTGCTGGGTAGATGTCAGTGTTGTAGCTGTACTGGAACAGCTTGGCTAGGGGCGCGGCAAGTTCTGGAGCAGAAATCTTCAGTAATTTTGCCGGAATATTGTCAGGGCCCAAAGCCTTTGCAGTATCCAATCCTTTCAACCATTGCTTGATATCATGTGGAGTGAATCAAATTGGCTGAAGACTGGCATCTGTGATGCTGGGACCTCCAGCTGAGGACTGTAGCAAATGCTTCAGCCTTATCTTTTGCATTGACGTGCTGGGCTTCCCCATTATTGAGATAGGAATATTTGTGGAGCCTCCTTCTTCAGCGACTTGTTTAATTGTCCACCACCGTTCACAGCTGGATGTGGCAGGACTGCAGAGCTTAGATCTGATCTGTTGCATGTGGAATCGCTTAGCTCCATCTATCACTTGCTGCTCATGCTGTTTGGCACGCAAGTAGTCCTGTGTTATAGCTTCACCAGGTTGACACCTCATTTTTAGGTATGCCTGGTGCTGCTCCTGGCATGTCCTCCTACACTCTTCCTTGAACCAGGGTTGATCCCCTGGCTAGATGGTAATGGTAGAGTGGGGGATATGCTGGGCCATGAGGTTACAGATTGTGGTTGAGTACAATTCTACTGCTTCTAATGGCCCATAGCACCTCGTGGTTGCTCAGGCTTGAGTTGATAGATCTGTTCGAATTTAGCACAGTGGTAGTGCCACACAACACGATGGAGGGTATCCTCAATGTGAAGGCAGGATTTCGTCTCCACAACAACTGTGCAGTGGTTACTCCTACTGATATTGTCATGGACAGCTGCATCTGAGGATAAGGTTAAATATGTCTTTCCCTCTTATTAGTTCCCTCGCCACCTGTGGCAGATCCAATCTAGCAGCTTTCTTCTTTAGGACTCAGTCAGCTCGGTCAGTAGTGGTGCTACCGAGCCACTCTTGGTGATGGACATTGAAGTCCCCCACCCGGAGTACATCCTGCACCCTTTCCATCTTCAGTGCTTCCTCCAAGCAATGTTCAACATTGAGGAGCACTGATTCATCAGCTGTGGGGCATCTGGGGTGCGGTATGTGGTAATCAGCAGGAAGTTTCCTTGCCCATGTTTGACCTGATGCTATGAGACTTCATGGGGTCTGGAGTCAATGTTGAGGACTCCTGGGACAACTCCCTCCCAACTGTATCCCACTGTACTACCACCTCTGCTGGCTCTGTCCTGCCAGTGGGACCGGATGGTGATGGTGCTGTCTAGGACATTACCTGTAAGATATGATTCCATGAGGATGACTATGTCAGGCTGTTGCTTGACTGTCTGGGATACAGCTCTCCCAATTTTGGCACAAGCCCCCAGATATTAGTAAGGAGGACTTTGCAGGGTCGACAGGTCTGAATTTGCTGTTGTCATTTCTGGTGCCTAGGTCGATGCCGGGTGGTCCATCCGGTTTCATTCCTTTGAGACTTTTTAACAATTTGATACAACAGAGTGGCTTGCTAGGCCATTTCAGAGGGCGTTTTTAGAATCAACCACATTGCTGTGGGTCTGGAGTCACATGTAGGCCAGACCAGGTAAGGCGGCAGATTTCCTTCCCTAAAGGACATTAGTGAACCAGATGAATTTTTATGGCAATTGGCAATGGTTTCATGATCATCATCAGACTTTTAATTTCAGGTTTTTATTGGATTCGAATTTCACCATCTCCCACTGTGGAATTTGAACCTGGGTCCCCGGAACATTACCCCAGAACAGTGGATTTGTAGTAATTTAGTAATCCAGAGGCCTGGACTAACGGTCTGTAAATATGAGTTCAAATCCCACAACGGCAGCTAGGGAATTTAAATTTGGTTAATTAAATAATAGCTTTTTATTCCAGATTTATTAGTAATGGTGAGCACAAAACTACTGGATTGTCCAAGAAAAACTAACTAGTTCACCAGCATTCTTTGGGAAGGAAACCTGCTGTCCTTTCCTAGCCTGGTCTATATGTGAGTCCATACCCACACACCAATGCGTGTAACTCTTAACTGCTCTCTGAAGTTGCCCAACAAATGACTCAGTCAGCAAATTCACTACAATGGACTGCAGTGGTTCAGCAGGGTGCTCAACATCACTATCTCAAGGGTATTAGGGGATAGACAATAATGCTGGCCTAACAGCGATGCTCGCATCCTGAGAGTGAATATATTTTAAAAATGTCTTCTGGAGCAGGTTGTTAGTGTGCTTAGCTTTAGTGCACTCACGGATCAGGTCATGATATGGTAGCTGAGGTTTATTGTTAGTTTTGCATTAATTCACATCCATAACAGCTTTGTATCAAAACCAATCTGCCAATATACCTGTAGTGTAAACATTAATTATTAGTGATTTGGATCTGGAGCGGAACTAACTATAATTGTTTTGTAGCTGTCCTTTTGTATTAATGCAATTTTTTTGGCATGGTTGTAGACTAATATCCAGTTCATTCTACTTTAGTATTTAATGTGTAAATGGACCTGACAATTGAACAGACATCTATACAAAACACAAAGAGACCACAAAATTAAAGCAAAGCTCAAGTATGTTTAAAATATGATCGGTCTTAAGAGTTGATTTATAACCGAACTCCCAAGACATTTTTTTTGAAATATGCAATTTTCTGTTATGGGACAAGGTGCATCTGGCTGGGTGGAGGTATTGAGAAATATTATTGCTTTTCAATTGTGCATTGCATTCTGTCTATCAGTGACTGTTCGATCTGTAATTTTGCTGTGTACCATTTCACTAATTTTTTTGCCCAGTTAAGTACACTCATCTAAGAAATCAAACAAATGAATGGAAACAATTTTTATAAAACTGCTAATCTTATTAGTAATCTTATGTCAAAACTCAGTTTTATAAATTATTTTTCATCTCTATAATTCCATTCCCTATTTCACATTTTGGCCACCTCCATGCTGTTGGAACTATTTTCTATAAGCTAGATGTTTGACAATGAGAAGGTTCCACCTTATAGCTTGTTGATATACTTAGATGTAGTGAGACCAAATTGTGCTGCTGACAACATACCAGTTTATATTTTTGCACTATGTCAGGAAGATATAATAATTTTCATAATGTTATTGAAATTTATTATAGAGTAGGGTCTGTGTCTATGGGTCTATGTCTTGTGTGTCTGTGTGCGTGTGTGTGTGTCACTTCTTTGAATTAAAGGCAGCTGGTCTAAAGACTTTGGTGTGATAGAAGATAAGCTAGATTTGAAATGTTAAGTAGGTTAACATAGGTGTAAATTTTGCATTTGCATTTTTTAAACAAACCAGACTAGATTGATTTCAAAAGAGGGAGTGAAATATTACACCGAGCCAGGAGGAGTTAAGAAACAGTATGTTTATTTTTCCCAAAGGTTACTGGTAAAATTGATAATATGAAAGATTTTTAATATTAGAAAGGTAAAGTGAAACAATGGGAATTTGCATTCAAAGAGGAAAACATGTAAAAAGGATTGAAGGTTGTGCGTAAGGGCAGGAATTGTAAGAACTAATAAGTGTAAAAAGTCTCCAGTGTCTACGCCTCAAGCTGCTGTCTACAAAGAACTGAAGTTAAGAAAACTCACTTTGAATTGGATTGTTTGGGGTATCGTGTTTCTTTACAAGGTCTTTTAAAATCTATGTGTCTTGCTATTTACTTAACGAAAGTGAAAATGGGAGTTAGATTAACTAGGGGATTTAGAAGTTACCATAGTAGTAATTTGTAGATCTATGTGTGTACTTAAAATCATTTCTTCTATTAATAAATGTTTCATTTAGTTTTGTAAGAAGCCTATAAGACTCATTGATCTTATTACTACTGAATTCAAGGCATGCATCTCAAAATTTATACAAATTGCAAAAACAGTTGTGGCAGTTTTTTCAAGTTTCCCTTTGGGATTTGAACAGCTCAGCATTTACCAATGGCTGCGCCATAACAACTAGAAGAAAAAAGCATCAAAAGTGAGCATTTTGAAATATATATTGTAACCTGGCTGAATGTAAACATTCACAATGTTCTCTGACAGGGGCAACACAAAAATAAGGTGTATTTGTGTCCAAATTGCTAGCTGAAGGCTGCTCGTGGTAGTTAAATCCTCACTCTTGGCTCTTTGCTGTAATAAGTCTGTTTACAGTTTTGTAATTGAGATTGCAATATTCTTAGTATTGTTAAGTGGTTTAGCATTTTGTTTCTGTCATTGCACTGAACTTTTATTTTACTGCTTCCAAGTATTGCCTTTTCTGTCTGCCTTCTTTTTTTGGTACTTTTTACTTTTTCCTTCACTAGTGTTTTCATGTCCCTTGGAATAAGTTTTTAGTTTATTGTTTAAATTCAATTAAAATCAGAGAAAATTGAAAATTAAAGCAAAATTAAAGCAGAAAAATGTGTTAAATTGACTGAAAAATAGCAAATGGAAATATTTCAGTCAGATACTAAATGTATGTTTGAAATTCAATCCCCAGTGTAATGAGAACATAGGCCAGTAATCCTCTTGCTCAGTGTTAAACAGATTGTAGGATATTGATCTAGTTGGCATAATTGCCACAGATTGGTGCTGTACTTTGGTTTCCAAATCCTATAATAATATAGTATCTTTAATGTCATAAAACATCCCATGGTGCATCACATGAGTATTATCAAACACAATTTGGCACAGAGTCACATAAGTTGTTAGCAGGGCAGATGGCCAAAAGCCTAATGAAAAGGAGCACCTTAAAGCAGGAGAGAGAGGTAGAGAGGAGGAAAAATTTAGGGAGGGGATTCCAGAACTTAAAACCCAGGTAGCTGAAGGCACTGCTGAAAATGGTGAAATAATTAAAATTGTGAATGCGCAAGAAGCCCAAATTGGAGGAGCGCAGAAATCTCAGAATGTTATAGGGCTGAAGAAGGTTATAGAGATAGGGAGGGGTGAGGCCATAGAGTGTTTTGAAAATAAAGATGAGAATTACAAAATCGAAGCATTCTGAACTGGGAGCCAATGGGTTGCTGTATTTGGGTAATAAGTACTGGGGTAATGGATGAATGGCACTTGGCCTGAATTAGGATATGGATAGCATAGTTCTAGATGAGTTCACCTTTAAGGAGAGTGAAAAATGGGAGGACAGCCAGAAGATCATTGGAATGTCATGTCTCAAGTTAACAAAGGCATAGATGAGGGTTTCAGCCAGATGATGAGCTGAGGTAGGGGTAAATGCCCAATATTGTGGAGGTGGAAGTAGGTGATAATGCTGATGGAATGAATATGCGATCAGCAGCATATCTCTGAGTCAAATAAGATGCCAAGGAGAGGGATGAAGCTGATGGCTATGGATGGAGTTTGTAGAAGGGCCTGAACTCTCTGGTCACAATCTTCTGAATATTTGAAAGAAATTTATGCCCACCAGGACTGGAGGTCAGACAAGCTGTGTGACAACTCAAAGACAAGGAGTCAAGAGAAGTGGTGGTGTTGTTCGCATACATCTGGAACCTGGAGTGTTGTTTGATGATGTTGCTGAGCTGCAGCATGCAGATGAAAAATAGGAGGGGGCCAAAAATAGATCTTTGGGGGCTCCAGCAGTAATGATGCAAGAGTGGGAAGAGAAGTCATTTCTGGTGATTCTGTGGCTATGATTAGTTGGCTAAGTATGGAACCCAGGTTCCACCCAGATGGCTGATGGAGGAGAGCCGTTTGAGAATGGTTTGTTCAGCTGTGCCAAAGGCTGCAGGAAGATTGAGAAGAATGAGGACGGGTAGTTTATTATGGTCACATTCACTAGTGCTGCTCATAAGGGCCATTTTAGCGCTGTGGTAGAGGCAAAAACTTATTGGAGGACATCAAAAAGTTGCGGATTTGGGAGACGACAATACATTCCAGAACTTTGGAGAGAAAAGGGTGATTGGAAATGGGACGGAGATTTGCAAGGAGGGAGGGATTAAGGGTGGGTTTTATTGAGAGGGGTGATAACAGCAGATTTGAAGGGGAGGTGAGTGAACCATTAACAACATGTGGGGTCCTGGAAGGGAAGCTGGGTGCACGGCAGTTTGGTGGAAAAGGGGTCAGAGGAGCAGGAGGTGGGTCTCTTGGAGATGAGCTTGGCGGGGTCATGAAGTGAAATATTGGTTCAAAACAGCTCAGCAAAATAGGTACTCCTCCCCACAGCAATGGAGAAAGCTCCTCCATGCATCATGGACAAATTGACCTGATGGAATAAAAGATGCTATTCTATTAAGGTCAAAGTGCGTGGTTAAGACCGAGTACATGAAGCATTATTCAACTCCTTATTGTGCTGCATTTAATCTAGTGGAAATGTACAGAGCAGGTGTTGCATTGTGGAATGCTGTCATTCAGATCAGACATTAAACTGAGTTCCCTTTCTGCCCATGCAGTTGGACAGAAATGATCATTTGGCTCTATTCAGAGGAGAGCAGCAAGTTCTCCTGGAACCCTTGCAAGCATTTCTGCTTCAAATTAAAAAACAGGATTTCGATCATTCATTTCATTTGCTATTTATAGGACTTTTTGGTGTTACCTATATAAGTATGGTGACTACACTATAAAAAGAATTCATTTGTGGTGAAGCACTTTGGAATATTCTAAGGCGGTTAACTAATCTGGCAGAGCCAAACACTTGTCCTTTGTACAACCCACTTGATTTTCATTCCATTGATTTCCACTCTGATAGATTATTGCCCAGGCAGTAGGGATGAAAATCTAACCTGCTGTTATGGCACAGCCAATGGTAAATGCTGAGTTGTTCAAAGCCCAAAAGGAAACTTGAAACAACTGCCAGAGCTTGTTTTGCAATTTGTATAAATTTAGAGATGCATGCCTTGAATTTAATAGTAATAAGACCACCAAGTCTTATGAGTTTTTACAAAATTGGATTAAACATTTATTAAAAGAAGAAATGACTTTAAATACATACGTAGATCTACAAATTACTACTATAACTTCTAAATCTCCTACTTAATCCAATTCCCAGTTACACTTTCGTTAAGGCAGCAGTAAGACACAAATTTTTAAAAGACCCAGGCAAAGTAAACAATACCCTGAACAGTCAAATTCAAAGTGAGTTCTCTTAACTTCAGTCCCTGAAGGCAGCAGTTTGGTACATACAGGCTGAAGACGTTTCACACTTGTTGAATCTTAGACTGCCTTCCCTCATACACAGCCTTCGCTCCTTTATACATATTTTCCCCTTTGAATGCAAATACCCATTGTTTCACTATGCCTTTGGACTTTACCTTCCTGATAATAAAAATCTCTCATAGCACTAAGTTTTACCAGTAATCTTTGGGAAAATTTAACACACTGGGCAGAATTTTGCCCTTGATGGGTGGGCGGGCCCGACCGACTCGGCGGCGGGCGGGCAGCCGATCGCCGCCGCCGAAACGGGCCCTGCCACCATGCGCTTCCTGTGCAGGCGGGGGGAATTCCCCAACTGCAAGAGTGCGCTCTTTCGCGCATGCGCGTGAAAAAGCGCACATCTCCCTGAGGCAAAGTGCTGTCTCAGGGAGATCGCTGAAAGGCTGGCAAATATAAAAAACAGAGCAATAAAAAATTCATTAACATGTCCCCCTCATGTGAAAATGTCACACGAGATGGGACATGTTAATGAAATAAACGAAAACTTTATTAAATGTTTTTAAAACCGATATCAAACCTTGTCCCGCCACTGGATGAGGTTTATAAATAAATCACCTTCCCACCTGCCTGTTGGGCCCGTGCACCGAGCTGAATTTCACACGGGCCCCTCAAAATCGAAATTGGCAAGTTAAGGGCCTTAACGAGGCCTTTAATTAATGGCGGGTGCGCGTCCCGCTGCATAGAGCGCCCGCCAACCTAAATATCGCGATGCCAAGCGCTGACGTCGGGACACTCGCACTACGTCAGCGCGCGACATTTTAAGCACTGACGTGCGGGCTCCGCCACCTGTACGTCAGCCAGAAAATTCTGCCCACTGTTTCTAAACTTCACCTGACCAGGTGACACATTTCACCCCTCCTTTGAAAACAATCTAGTCTGGTTTATTTAAAAATGCAAATGTCCTTTTATACCTTACATTCTATAATTCAATATTTCCCCCATGTTTACCATGTTTACATCAAAGCTTTCAGACCAGCTGCCTTTAATCCAATTAGGTCTCTCTCTCTCTCACACACACACACACACACATGGACACATCCCACTATTACTCTATTTTACAATAAATTATGAGAATTATTATATCATCCTGACACCCACTGTATCAGTGCAAGTTCTTTTTGTGGGCAGATTCAGAAACAGTGGGACAAGCTGCCAACTCTGGCACAACCCTTCCAAAACAAACTATTTATAACACATTATGAATGTCATCACCCTGTGTCTTTCCTGCAGTCAAGCTGAGAAAACTTACCAAATGTACTCTCAAAACCAGATGTTGCAGTCACTGTTCAATTATTTAAAGGATTGCTGCTTAATACCTGTTTCACTTTTTACTAATGATATTTGTTTTTTGTCACCAAATGTGAAGGTGAGCAGGTCAGAGAAAGTACTGTTGGGTCTGCTCCTGGAATAGGAAAATCGGCCTTGCATATGGGTGTGAAGGATCATTGAACCAAGCTTGCCAGTTGTGTTTTAGGAAGATCTCTTCCAGGCTGATTTTTGACAGTCATACCACACTTAGGTTGCAGGGCTATAAGCTTCGTTGCAAATTTGAGACCTACATTATAACAGTTAAGCACAACAAAAAAGTAAACATATATTGTCAAAATACATTTTTGCCTCAATTTTCTTACTAAGATAGTTTGATTGTTATCTTGTTCAGTCACACTTTGATTAGTGTATTGTTTAAATTTTGCCTGGCCTGGCCAGAAGCTTTCTATGAAAGTCGTGGCATCTTTTGTAGAAAAAAATCCATTACTAGCCAAATCTAACTACCTATTAAGAAATTGAAGTCACTTCATGACCTAAATCATGATTTTTTGCACTGAACTGTTTTTCTTATCTTTTGTTACCTCCTTTGTATTAAAGGAGTGCACTTTTCTGTACTTCTCTGGCACCACATAGTGGTCAAAAATATTTGCATGATCAGGAATACTTTGGCTTTGTAATGCAATGACAAAGGTACAGCTCTTTGCTAAGCAGCAAAAACAAAGTAACAGGCAAAAACTTGTTCATAGCTTTTTGTTACCATATCAAGGTGTCACAATGCTGCTAAATTGCATGGGGAAACAGAAATTGATGTGAACACAAGAAGATACCCCCAACCACCAACACACACACCTGTCTCCCTTTTGGTGCTACCTCATGCTGTAATGCAATTATACAGGTACTCAGCTATCCCACACAAATAATCATTCTTTAAGTATGAACTTGGACACTAAAGGCGGGACTTTGCCATCCCAAGCTGGGAAAACGCATCCCGCCGACGATTTTGATTGGTGCAGGAATTGTGGCAGGCGACAACCCAAACTCATTCAAAATGACATCGGGTCAGCCTTTTAAATGCCTGTTCAATTGTGAATTTCCCAGACATTGAGATCTTTAGCAAGGTGGGTAGGTTCTTAAAGCCTGTGTGAAGCACATCAGGTCAGTAAGTTTGTGAACATTGGGTGAAGCCTGTCATGGAATCAGGAATCTTTTGACAAGTAGGTTTAGAAGCTCTTGTCTACTTTAAATGTTGTCATGTAATGGTATATGATAATTTAAGTATGTCTTTAATACAGTGATTGAACATAAGGCTCTGTCCTTAAAGGATAAGCAACCATTAAATTGACCAGGATTGTTTAAATGTTCACATGCATTGGAGTATTTTATCAGGTGGATAAAGTGCTCTTCTGCACCCAACAGAACTGAGAATTTGATTTCAATATGTCATCTGGACACTATGCTTTGATTTTTACATTGGTTGAAAGTCCAGGCATCTGTTGAACTTTTGAAAACACTGAACAAATACCAGACTTCTTTGATTGACAGTTCATCTGTTGATCCTTTCAAAGAAATTAACAGATATCTGGCTATCTAGTCAAGCAACTTCTAAGAGCTATTTATTGATCTCTGGAGGGTTTTTCTATGCAGTTGTGTAATGGAATCTCATTATGAATGCATGATTTATTTCCAACCCCACTAATGGATTTAACTCAGCAGGGGTTGTTTACTCAGCTGTGAAAGGAATTGTCAGATTTGTTTGACAGTTTTTTGAGCAGATAATAGGGTTACAGTGTTTTCAAAATCTTTTTGAATGGCTGTTTGTTTATTTTGATCGAGTTATGAGCACTTGGGAGGAGAGATTTTTTTTCAAGAGGAATTTGAATGGCTGTGTGTTTGATTGGCAGTTGTATGAGCTTCTAAGAGGAACAATTTTATTCAATGCAGTTTGAATGAATTATTGTGTATCTTCATTTAGTGTGCATCTCAACGACTGACCAGTGTCATAGGGCTCATGGGTAGAATTTTTCACCCGTCGGGGCAGTTGTGCGGGGGCAGGTGCGGGCAGCCGCGGATCCGATCAGCACCCCCAATCGGGTCCATGCCGCCATTTTACGTGGGCGGACCAATTAAGGCCCGCCCAGCGTGACGCACTACCGGAAGCGCTGAGCGCTCCCTGTGCGGGCGGGGGCAGGTGTTCCCTGAGTTGCGGCCTGCGCTCTTTCATGCATGTGTCCGAAAGAGCACAGAAATCTCCCTGACGCACAGAGCTGCCTCAGGGAGATTAGCTTAAGTTCCAAAAATTTTAATAAAGCAAATAAAAAATTTTAAGACATGTCCCCTCATGTGACAGTGTCACATGGGCTGGGACATGTCAATGAACTTTCATGAAAAAATTGATTTAATTTATAAACCCTTCATGAAACCTCATCCCGCCCATGGATGAGGTTCCATGAAAAATGCAAAGGCCACCTGGGCTCTTCGCCTGCCCACCAACATTAAGGTTGGACAGGCAGCTTTCTCAATAGGCTTAATTAGTTCATTAACAGGCCTTTGACAGTTCGGCAGGTGCGCAGCCAACTTGGCTGCGCGCCCGCCAAACTGAAAGTCTAAATGACGCGTCGTGATGTCGGGACACGCGCGTCATTTTACGCCTCGGCGAGTGGGCCGCACCCCCACTCGCCAAGCCAAAGATTCAGCCCCATGTGTTCTGTCTATAGTGGATACTGGGTGAATGGGTATGGAAGGAGCATGGGGTTTATGGAGGCGGGTGGTAGGCAAGCAAGATCATCCCCAGAATCTTAATTAAAAACAGAAAATGTTGAAGACACTTAGCAAGATGGCAGCATCTGTGGAGAGAGAAACAGAGGGCAGAATTTTCTGAGCATGTTAGGTGGCGTGCACGGAAAATATGGCGCAACCTGCTTCACAACGGCATGAAGGCAGGTTGCGATCGTCCACTTAGCCCACCAATGGCAGGCCGCGTTTCCCACCATCACTCGGTGGGGAGTTAATTGTAATTCATTAGCATATAATTAAAAGGCCATTCTGCCAGGCTCTTGGAACCCTGCCGTGTCGTCCGTCCATGTTGGCGGGAAAGCACGCTGATGTGCTTCATAACAGCACGAAGGTGATGTACACTTGGCAGACTTCATTTTTGGGGAACTGAGGTGAGTGAGCAGCAGCGTTCTCCACAGTTCGCCCGTTTTTAACAGGCCTCAGGGGTGCCGGGGCATGGGGGCAACTGATGCCTGGTCCTGGAGGCAACTGCTGAGGGGGAGGTGGGGAGATGATGTCCAGGGGAAAGTGCTGGCCAGCCTCAGAGATGACTGCTGAGGGAGGGTGTGTCTGGGGGCAAGTGTTGGTCAGCTTTAGAGGCAACTGCTGAGGGAGAGTGTCCAGGGGAAAGTGCTGGCGAGCCTCGGAGGCGACTGCTGAGAGGGGGGGGGTGTCAAGTGCTGCCTTGGTGCTGCATCCCACACACCGTCAATCAAGGTGGGGGTCAGGGTAAGGGAGGGGAGTGGTCGCACATTAGGGACATCTATATAAACTGACCATGCCTGCGCAACTAAGGCAGATCAGGCACAGCCACAGTGATATGATTGGGGCCAGGCTCCTAGCCTGCCCGCCCATGCAAGCAATGCAGAGGCACCAAAGGGCCACCAAGCGCTCGATACCTTACCCGCACCCCCGCCCTCCTCCCCCGGCACAGACTTCGAGCCCGCCACCACTTTATTTGACTGCGGAGCAGTTGGACTGCACACGTTGTACAGTCTCCTCACCAATGCTGGCCATGTAGCAGTCACTGCTGGAGACACTCTCAGCTTCTTGCAATCTCAGCATCCTGGTTTGGACCAATGTCCCCCATGTCGCAGGTTGAGAGGGCAGCCATGCAGTGCACTCATCTCTGGCCTCCGAGGGGTGACCAGCACTCTCCGGGAACTGTTAAGGGGCAGTCACACAGGGCCAGGAAAGGTGCTAAGTACAGCCATGATAACCACATCTCTCTCTCTTTCATGGTGACAGTGACGGGGATAAGGCAGGCGCACTCAGGAGGCCTTCGTAGCTGCCAGATTTATTGAAAATGATGACGACATGCAGTGAGGTGTCCCCAGAGATCCTTACATTGCAGTAGTGAACGTTTGACTCCAGTCTGGCTTATGGCAGCGCCAATACCCTCTGAGAGAACGCTCCTGTCATGGAGACGGAGTGGAGGCCCTAATAGTCGCTCGATTTCGGGAGGATGATGACAGCATGCAATGAGGGCACTCCATGAATCTGCACATAGCCTCTGTGAATGTCTGACTCCTGTCAGGCCGAGGGCAGCTCATTTATGCTCCATGATCAGGGCCATCTCAGAAACACAGCCATGAAACTCTAGATGCATCTGTTGCTTTGCCTGCCTTAAGCACCTCAGCCCTTCAGGAGCTGGTGCACAGCATCACTGGCCACAGATGCTGGTGTGATGGGGCCAGCCCCACCATAAAGGTGCTGAGAGCACACAGAGAGAATGAGAGAAATCTGTGGCGCCTGCCCACTGCATTCTGGCAGGAATGACCAGCACCGCCGAGGTGCAGGCATCAGTAATGTTTCCAGGGAGTGTGAGGCTGGACCATCACTGTGATCTGAAGGCTGCACAGAGCAAAGGGAAGAGGCTCTGGACTGAGATACCTGCCTTTTATCTTATGCAGAAAGGTTTCACATCTGAGTGACAAGAACACTGCTCATCAGAACAAGAGCCACAGGCAGGGAGTCATTCTTAGGAGTTTATTGACAATAGTGAACAGTATGTACAAGTGATCAACACCCATGCCCAAGCTGTGCAACTACTTTTACCTAACTTTCCTAATCCTGCCGCTATGTCTTGGTGCTCCCCAGACCTCCACAGCAGAGGTGGAGGCAGCCTGCTGACTGCGAAGCCCTGTCTGTGATGACTTTGGCGGGCATCCTCTGGAGGGCCGAGACTTGGAGGGCCCCGGCCTGGTTTTGGAGTCCTGCTGTGTGGCAGTGTCACCCTCCTCGACCTTTGAAGCTCGAGCTGCAGAGGTCACAAGAAGAGGGGATTCGGATGAACCGGTCACTCCCAAAGTCACCTGGGTGGATGACCCTGCAGCGTGCACTGGCTGATCCTCCTCCCAATGGGTGCCTGAGGGCCCCTCGCTGACTCCATGAGCTGGAGTGAGACGGAGCTGCCCAGCGCTCCTCTCACGTACACACTGTTGGAGGCCGACTATAGCATCAGTGATGGAGTTAGGCCCGTGCAGCAATGCAGGAGTGACGTCCTGGACCAATGTCTCCATGATGGCTGCCATCCCGGCAATGTTGGCCTCGGTGCGTTGCAATGCTGGTGCTATCACTTCAGCCTGAACATAAGAACATAAGAACATAAGAACTCGAAGCAGGAATAGGCAATTCAGCTCCTCGAGCCTGCCCCGCCATTCAATACGATCATGGCTGATCTCGTGTTGGCCTCAGCTCCAATTTCCCACCCTCTCCCCATAATCTTTCAACCCGTTACTAGTTAAAAATCTGTCTATCTCCTCCTTAAATTTATTCAGTGTCCCAGCATCCACTGCACTCTGAGGTAGTCAATTCCACAGATTCATGACCCTTTGAGAAAAATAATTCCTCCTCATTTCTAATTTAAATCTACCACCCCTTAGCCTAAAACTATGGCCTCTCGTTCTAGAATGCCCCAGAAGGGGAAACATCCGCTCCACGTCTACCTTGTCTACCCCCTTTAGCACCTTGTATACCTCAATTAGATCTCCTCTCATCCTTCTAAACTCTCACGAGTATAGGCCTAAACTGCTCAATCTCTCCTCATAAGACAAGCCCCGAATCTCTGGAATCAATCTAGTGAACCTCCTCTGAACCGCCTCCAGTGCAACTACATCCTTCCTCAAGTAAAGGGACCAAAACTGTGCACAGTACTCCAGGTGTGGTCTCACCAATGCCTTGTACAGTTGCAACAACACTTCCCTATTTTTATACTCTATTCCTTTAGCAATAAATGCCAAAATTCCATTTGCCTTCCTTATTACCTGCTGTACCTGCATACTAGCTTTCAGTGATTCATGCATGAGATCCCTCTGCAATGAAGCATTCTGAAGTTTCTCTCCCTTTAAATAATAAGGCACCTTTTTATTCTTCCAACCAAAATGGATAACCTCATACTTATCCACCTTAAACTCCATCTGCCAAATTTTGGCCCATTCACCTAACCTGTCCATATCCATTTGTAAATTTCTTATTTCTTCCTTGCAACTTACTTTCCCACCTATTTTGGTGTCATCTGCAAATTTAGCTATAGTACCTTCTATCCCTATGGACGGTCGGACTCCTCCATTGTGCCTTGCAATCTGAGGAGTGTAGTGGACATCCCTTCCTGTTGTTCCCTAGCTTGCCTTTGCAGCTCCAGCAACTGTGACAGGACCGAGTGCAAAGGCTCGTCACCTGACTCAGAGTCAGCAACATTCTGGCCTTCAGCAATCCTCTGAGTGCCCGCGACCTGGGAAGTCCCTGCCTCCGCCTGCTGTGGATCAGAAAGTGCGATGTGCTCACCAGATTGTGATCCCAAGGCTACTCTAAAGCTAGGTCCCGCCGAGCACACCCAACACCAACGGGCACTGAAAATCCCGCCCAACGTTTCAGGCCTATGACCTTTCATCAGAACGAGATTCTTAATAGTGGATTCTCAAGGAATAGATCATTTTATCTCCTAACATATTAAAACGTCTTTTTTGTTGAATCTGCTCCTGGTTAAAATAACAGATTGACATTGGCCCCAATTTTCCTGCAATGGTAAGATTGGCAACAAAAGCCATAAATAAAATATTGTGCGCACTAATCCTCCAATGTCAAATTTATACCAAAATTTGAGTCCGGACTGATTGCCACATGCTGCGGAATAGCAGCAAATCAGAAGCAGTGCAGCCAATGGTCAATGTTTATCAGCCTTCAGCACTTGCAAGTTATATCAGTCTTCAATGCACCACCAAATATAATTATTGCGTTTATTTATTTATCATGGAATGAGACAACACAAAATGAGGCCAATCAACCCATTGTGCCTGTGCTGGCTCTTTGAAAGAATCATCCATTAGCCCCACTCCTGTGCATGCGTTTTTGTAAGTTGGACATTTTCACTTGCAGGGGTGCCCCTTGAAACGTATTTGCAGGGAATAACTTCGTAATTGTTAATTGTGTCCTAAAAACTGAGGAAGAACATTAAGGATAGACAGGATGCTGACACATGCACTGATGTTGTTACAAGTGCTTTGGGAGCTCAGCCCTGTTCTGAAATTAAGTTGGGTTAAGCTAGAGCTCAGCAGACTGCAAGTGTATTTAACTTAATTTTCCTTGTAAGTGATGACTGTGTGGAGAAGAACCACAATCTCGAGAGTACAGAACTGAACCACTGGGACCCAAAAGTCTCTCTGAACCCCCAATAAAGGTGGATGCAATCGTTTTTCCACCTGATGTTATTTTTAAGTAACATTAATCATGAAAAACGGACTAGTTTTAAGTAATGTTAACTAAATAATGATATATTATTGATGTGGCATTTTGTGCAAAATATGTAGATACCCAAATAATGAATTAAAATTCATTGAATGAATTGAATGAATGAATGAAATGAAATTAAAATAGGCAAGCCTTCAACATATTACTGTTAAAAATCAATCTTTTTTGAGAAAACTAGAACTTAATTAACATTGAAAATTTATTTATCTATTCTTTAAATATGTAGCTTATGGTGACCGTAATGGCTGATACTTTTTAACGAATCGAATGAGGGAGAGTTGAGAAAGTTTATACCGAGGAAAATAAATATTGGAGTTCAGCAATCTTAAACCTTCCAGCCTTTACCCTAGTCTTCGTGCACCGATCTAAAGATTAACATTGCAACACCCATCTTTGCAATTAATTTGATTTGAACATCCCAACCGTGGACTTTTTAATAATTGCAGATAATTAATGATAACTGCAGTGTGGACTGGTTGTATTTTTCTTCCATGAAACTGAGCTGAAAATAATCGGATCCAGTATTTAAAAGCCTCAGTGGCCTTGGTGAGAATGTGAATCAAGGAAATTCACAATCGCTATTAGCAGAATTAGTGAGGAAATGCAGTTACATTCATCAACTGCTTGACAGGTATTGACAGAAATCCCTGCAACTTATGGTAGTGTGCGAATTGTAGCATAACTCGCATGCCAGAGACTTCTAGTCTAGATCTACAGAATACACTGTAGATGCGCCACTACTATGGTTCCGATTTCCAGGAAATTCTGGGCCACATGCAATGGTAGGTTCCCACACTGCCTTAAATACGGAGCCCAGCAACAGTGGTGATGGGAGCTCTATGCTGCAAGCTCTAGAAACTGTGTCTCCAACTCCCTTTTGAGAGATAACCATAGATAGATTAAAGTTCAATATTGTTCAAGAAGCAGAGATCTGGGCCCTGAACACCGGTTAGCGACTCAGGTCATATACACCCTCCAGCTAGAAGGCAGATGGTGAAAATTTGAATTCAATAAAAACCTGGAATTAAAAGCCTGATGATGACTATGAAACCATTGTCAATTGTTGTAGAAACCCATCTGGTTCACTAATGTCCTTTAGGGAAGGAAATCTGACATCCTTACCTACATGTGACTCCAGACCCACATCAATGTGGTTGACTCCTAAATGCCCTCTGAACAAGGGCAATTAGGGATGGGCAATAAATGCTGGCCTAGCCAGCGGCACCAACATCCCATGAACAAGAAAAAAAAAGACACAGCGACCTGCCCTCTCCAAACAAAAGAAATATATTCAACCTTGGGCCTTTTTTGCCACAGCATAGTGGTGGCATAGTGGTTATTGTCACTGGATTAATAGTCCAGAGACCCAGGGGAATGCTATGGGACCTTGGTTTGAATCCCACCACAGCAAATGGTGAAATTTGAATCTGATAAAATAGAAGGCCTTGCCCTGTGCCTCTATTGCCGGCGAACCAATCAGGTCCTAGATCACAGCTGGCTGGGCCTCAAACACCAACCAGCCAAGGCCTGCATTTTGTCCATCACTTCAGATTTTTTTTCTTCCTTGAGTGCTAGAGAACCCAGGACATTTTTCTTTCCTTGACCATCACCAGATGCTGTATTCCTTTACCTGTTATTAAACCCTGGTCTGTGTTCACCACTCCTGATCAATTATATCACCATTACAACATCCTGGATGACTTTATTTACATTGGATCCCGCCAAAATATACATCATTCTTTCCTGCTGATCTCGCCCACTCTGCCTGGGTAAATGTATTCCATCAAATACCCTGCACAAACTGTTTTGGTCCCAGTTGGTTTTATTATCAGCTCCCATCTGGACCTACCCACTCAGTCCTTTTGATTTCACAACCATACATTCCAACTTTCTTGATGGTTCTTTATCATATTCCACCCATCCAAGTTGTCAGGCATCTTCCTGGCTGAAATTTCTTCCCTCCCTCACTCAGCCTCCCTCACTGAACAACCCCTTGTATTCAGTGACTTCAACTATCAGTAAAATTACACAAGCCCTTCCCCTTCCAATTTCTCTGCCCTCCAGTCCTCAATCAAATTCACCATGAATGCCAACCGCACCTATGGCCTTGACCTTGTCATCTCACGAGTCTTTGTTAACTCCAAGGTTTCTAGTACTGACAAGCTCATCTATGATGACTCATTTATGTTCCCCAATGGTTACACCGCCCTACCTTCCTCTAATGTCCTCTGTTTTTGGTGAAAAAAATGCTCTGTCTCAGTGCCTTCTCCCATGCTGCTTCAAATGCCCAAATTCCCCTTCTGTGGTTTAACATCTGCTATAACACTACTACTGTTAAAGCTGTTCAACAGTTCCCTTGCTTCCTACAGCTGTGGCTTCCCTTGAAGACTGTTGTCATCATCCTTTCTTCAAAAAGTCCATCCTAAACCCTTCTGTCTCCTCCATCTGCTGCTCCATCTCCAACCCACCTTTTCCTAAAGTCTCCAAATATGTCATTGTCACACAATGCTCAACTGTCCCATCAAATCACTTCACTCCAATTCCATCCTGGTCACAGCACTGAGTCTACCCTGGGGTCAGTCACTCACTAACAACATCCTTTGTGGTTGTAGCCATGGTGTGCCACCTCACATTCTCTTCCAACTCTCTGCAGCATTCAACACCATTGGCTACTCCAATCTCCTTCACTGTCTCTCCTCTACAGAAGCTCCTTAGAACTGACTTAGCTTGTTTCCACGCAACTGTCACAGCAAATCCAGCGCATTTTCCTGCAATGGTTTCTCCTTCCACTATTGCATGGTCATCATAGGTATGCTCCAAGCTTCCATGCATAACACTGAAATGAATTGTTTCGACTGTGGTAGCTCATTACTTCAGATTTTAATTGTTGGAAATTTTAAGAACCTGAGATTTAAAATTTATATATTTTTTACTTTTCCTTTAGGTCTCTATTTTTCTAACTCTCTTAATATAATCCATCTTTCCCTCTCTTTCTTTCTCTTTCTTTGCCTGGTTTGACATTGATTCACTCACTCTAATTTTCATTTCCTTTTCAGCCTTCCATTGTTAATAGCAGTTGCTTGCTCCATTCACTCAGGGCCCAGATACTTAGTTTCTCTCACTGAGACGTTATCAGCTCAATCATTCAGAACTTGCCACTCAAAAAAATTTTACAACCTAAAAGTACAGGGGCATGTGTAAATAATGGTAGATGTTATTAGATGCTTTGTTACTGCAAATGCTGTGAAATTGTCTCTGAGCTTCTCAAATTGTCCCTTCAATTCTGATTCTTGCAAAATAATAAGATAGACAGCATTTCTGTTCTTACTTCTTTTCTCCCAAGTATAGGTTTTATCCTTGCTTGGATATGGTCCCACCAGTGGTGGCTATTCTCTGATACACTGCCCAAGTGACCATTCTTCATGTGTGACCCTGGACAGTTAAGTGTCAGCAGGCTATCCAGCTGGGGAGCATAAAATATTTTAAATGCTAAACTGCTTGTTATAGTTCCGTTTCTAATGGTCGGTTCAGGGACGACAAGTCAACAGAGATTTTATTTCCTGTTTTCGTAGCAATGAAGCTTTGTCAAAAATTGCTATCCCAGAATACCTTGGGGAAGCCCTTTGGTAAATTAAATCTGACAGCACAAAACCGCTGGAAAAGTACTTTAGTGAGTCTTGAAGAATGTTTTGTTGGAGAAGTCCAGTATTACACAAATACTAGTCCTAACACTAATAAAAAAAAATAGGCTCTTCAACACAGGCAAGAAATATTTATTTTAATAAAAAGTTTTTCATATAAATTACTTACTGTTGGGAAACAACCCTGAGAGATCACACAGCCACTTATATCTTACTGTGGAATTATTCACCTGGTTTATTCAAAAAAATCATATCTACATGCACATCCTTTCATGTAAGGCAATGCAAAAATTGTTTTGAAGAACTTAAATTATAAAAAAATTATTATGCTAAAATAAAAAGGACATAAATTGGGAGCGTATGGCTTACTAAAAATAAGATTACTTGTTTTGAGCTACATTTAAATTAAGATTCCAATTATGGAGCCTCAAACTCCTAGAAGGGAGCAGGGCAGATGATGTCCAGGATGATTTAACTGTCTGGTCACTCCATCCTGTGGTTTGCGCTGAGCTTGTCGAAGGAACCTTGCGCTGGCAAACTCATTCACTTCAAATACTGGACTCATACCGTCAAACAAGCAATTTCGACCAAATTACTGTATCTAGTTTTTGAATGAGCAGTCCATATATTTCTAAGGTGTAAACTACATGCAGAAGTTTGGTTTTAAATATTAAAAAGTGTCTCTAAGCAAATTGTAATGTTTTTAATGAAATTTAGCACTTATAACCCTGCCCCTGTGCCCTGTCATTATCCTGGCTCGAGCCTGATTTTGGACTTGGCAGAAGGCTCTAATCCCAGCTGAAACAGACAAGCATGAGATCCAGTTTTGCAGTTGAGAGACAGCCACACAGTTTGTAAAGGGCTACCGGTGCAGTGAAATTTGCTGAGATCACCGTTGAGTACTCAGTAATGGGCTAGTAGTCCCACCGGTTGGCTGTTAATTAGTCGGCTGGTACTTAATCGTGCCGGAAACAATGCGATGGGCAGGAACGTGCGGGCCATGCGCTTTAACCTCTGCCATTGTGACCTCGCCACTCAGTGTTAAATCCAGCCAATGGTCTCACTGCCATCATAGTTTGTCTAAAGGGCCTCCAGGCCCCCAGTGGATGGATCACATCTCTCCCCTTCTTTACGTCCTCCATCAAAGCAACATGAGCAGCATCAGAGAACTTTGGAGCACGGTCTCTCCCCTACTGCACAATAATTCTTCCACAAACAGTTCTGGATCCTCCTCCAACACCTTTTTAAATGTGCAGGCTAACTTTAAGTGTTGAGAGCCTCACACAAACTTGGGGCCCTTTGCTGAGGGCTGTAGCCACTCAACAGTGCATTTAACACTGGTTGTTCACAGCACTCATGCAAATTAACAGACAGCATAAATTTGGCATGGTGCCTGCATTGGAAGCAGTGGGCATGGGTTAACACACGTTGTGATTCCCTTGACCATTTTCAGGGGTATCGAATTTTTCTCCCATGATCTTGTCATTTGTCTCATTGCTGTTTGTGGGGCCATGCTGTGTATAAATTTGCTGGTGCTTTACCCTATACCAAAACAGTGTGACCACTCTTCAATAGTACTCCATTGGCTGTAAAGCACTTTAGGATATTGTGAAAAGCATTATATAAATTAAAGTTCTTTCATTATGCCCTTCCTCCATCCAGGAATATTAGTGCCTCAAGAATTCATTTTGCAAACATATTTCATTTTAGTCCCTGCTTCATATTTGCCAAACATGCAGGCTTTTTCTTTAGCTCTACTCCACCCACACTATTCATTTTGTTTTGGGTTTTACAAACAAATGTGTTCATGTGTAAGTATTCATACATAGCCAAAGTGAAATCCAGGAACAAGAAGCTGTAGCACATGTGTTAAACTTGTATGATATGCTTTACATGCATATACAAGTCAGGGTAAAAGGCTTTAAGTAAGCTAAGATCCTGTATAGCATTGCCTCTATGATGTTTCCAAAAATTAAAGTTATCCTTGTTGCAATTAACTTTTAACCATTGATTTCATGACTAAGAATGAAACAATTATATGTTGGGCTTGGTGGATGTTAAGTTTGCTGTTGTCCCCTGGTGATGTTACTACAATTTACAACTCATGTTGTACAGTAAAGGAATATAGAGCTTGTAAAAGAACTGGAAAGTATTGTTCATTATATGTTAACCCATGCAGATGGTGATGTTTAATACAAAATATTGACACATAGATGCATAGGCTTAACTGTTTTGATCTGGCAAGAATCACACTGATTTGGTGGCAAAGTAGCTTTTGAACCAGTTCCCCCTCAGCTTAAACCCGCAGACCGCTTCTACACTCAGGCTTATTTAAGTTTTTTACATGACTTCTACGCATTGGGCAGAACTTTACTGTCCCTGTGGTAGTGGAAATGAAGGCATAGGGCTGGTAAAACATTGGCTGTGCATCGGGGTGGCTTCCTGGCGCAACGCCAATGCTGGGGAAGTTTATCAGCTGCGGGCAGGATTGCAGATTGACTGCCCACTCTGCGGGGATGGACAGATGGTTTGCATAATTAGGGCCCCAATTAGGTGGCAGTTTCTTCCACGACTGCTGGTATTTTGCTGGTGGGGGTGAGGAGAGGGGGCGCGGGTATGGTAGTGGGTGGTGGGTGGGGGGGTGGGGGGGGCGATGCTGGGTGGGTGGGGCGGTGGGGCAACCAGCTTAATGGATGCAGCCTCCCTGTGGCAGCCAAGGGTGCCATTGGAATCAGAAGTTCCATGCCTCACTATAGGGGACCATGGGCAGCGAAGGCACCGCTATGGCTCCAATACCCCCAGAGAGCTTTCCCCTCTGATTGGCAGGACCCTTTCCAGGGCACATCCATTTTGAGGCACTAATTTCCTATAGCTCCCTCGTCAGTGCCCACCTCACCCAGTGGGGCCACTCTAGCGTCAGAGCTGCTAGCCCATTGATTAGGCTGGCAACATCAGAGGCCTGCCTGCCATCCTTAATTAGGTGATAGGTCCAGAGGTGGCCAATGAGGGGGCCACCCCCAGTAAAACCACCGAACCAGTAGCTCATGGTAAAATTCAGCCCTCTATTTCACCCCCTTTTCCTTCGCTTGACAGCCCGGAAACCAATACATACTTGAACAGAGGAAAATCAATCCCAACATATGTTCCAAGGCACTCCCGTTTATTTATTTTGAAGGGAGGAATGTTTCTAGGAAAATAGTGAAGGAAGGAATTTCATGTGAACTGGTTACACATTCATATGCAAATATTCCCAAATGTAATTTCAAGCCCCTTGTTTTTAGCACAGCCCCTGATAAACTTACTTTATATACAGCTTCCAAAGCAGTGTTATTGAAAGGATCTGTTGCACCCAGATTTGAATGTCAGAATGCAGCCAATTGAAATGTTGCCCAAAAAAATTGAAAATGTGAGTAGTTAATTCAAAGACATAAGCACTAGTGGCTTTACAATGTCTAGCTTCATTAAAGTCAGCCTTTTTTTAGCTGTATAATAATAAATACAATATGACCATTTTTGTTTTGGTTTTGTTTGTGGCTTATTAACATACTTTTTCTCAAGTTGGCATCATATCTACTTGCTTGCGGTCCAGACTCAACAGTGCAGCTGGGAGATAGTCTGCTAAAAATCTATTCCATATGTGCAGAGACCATTTTGTACAGAGATTTACAGGGTACAGAATGATTAAACAATGCGTTTTGGAATGTTGCTCAAATTTACCTTTAGACTTCCATTAATATAACACCAAATGTATAGGAAGAACAAAATGTTTGCATGCAAATGCTAAAGCTTCATGCAAGTGCAATTTAGCTTGGCAAAGAAAGTATCATATCAGGAGGATATTTGTAACAGGGAATTTACTCTGAAAGAGGTACAGTATGAGGTGTTTGGTTCTTTATCCTGGAAGTAAAATGGCTGCAAACATTACAAGAAAAGGCTGCTGCATATTTTTACTCATTCCCTCGCCACATAGCCACATGAAATTTATATTATTATGGCAATACTATCCGCCTGGAGCTCATTTTAAACAGTTTTGCCTCATATTAAGAACCTGTGAAAAGCCTTTTTTTTAATGAATTTCAACCAAGTGTTGAGTTCTTTTGATGGTAGGGTTATTTCCTATACAATAAAGACTTGAGGAAAACATGAGGGCTGACTCCACCATTTTGTGGTCTCGTTTTCTTTTGTAATTTAGAAAATTTGTACATCAAAGCATATAGGTTAAGGTACTTAGTTGTATGGATTGTCTTTAATAAAGGATTACTGTAATAAGGTTTAAGACAGCTGCCTTAAAGAACGTAGAGCAAGTACTGTGATGAGTTCTTTAATACGCAAGTTTCACTGCTTATTTTAGTGCGATAAAACTATGGATTATTCATTCTTAAACTAAATACATTTTCTTAAAATAACCACTATTGAATGAAAACATAATATTGTGAAATTTGTTCATTTAAAAGGAATATATATATTTATGAAAACACACTTCCAAAATGTCAAATGTCCAAAATAAGAATTTGAAGAAAATAAAAATTTTTAAAAACTAATTTTGTAATAACATGGTTAAATGCTCCACAACAAAAGCAACTTGCATTTAAATAATGTCCATAATATACCACAGAGACATAAGTAAAAAGAATGTTCAGTGAGTCAAAGTGGAGCTATTATGAGGTGTAACTAGAAACGATGTCAATTTGGTGGAATTTAAAGGAGCTGAAGAGGCGGAGGAGCTTACGGAGGAACTTCCTGGGATTGATTCTGCAATCACGCAGAAATCAAAAGAGTATACTGGAGGCAATCAGACAGCAATTCTGAAGTTGAAACGTTATCAATGTGGGGCTAACCACTCTCTTGAAACATGTATATTTAAGGAGGCCGAGTGCTATTACTATCGCAAAAGAGGACATTTGACAAAGCAGTGCAGAGCTAAGTCCAGGCTGCCAAGTAACCAGCCAGCAAAGATGTTAGATGTACGTAACATGAAAGAGCCTGAGGTAACTGACATTCACTCTCTTTTTAATCTTAAAGCAGCCAAGGCAAACCCTATTACTGTCACACTCCATGTGAACGGGAAGCCTCTAGTTATGGAGGTAGATACAGGAGCATCAGCCACAGTGATGGGTGAGCACACATTTCAATACCTGAGAGAAAGTATCCAACCCTTGAGTGGAAAACTTACACGGGAGAAGCTATTAAAGTAAAAGGCACCACCTTGGTACCTGTGAGCTATGGGCAGCAGTCAGCCCAGCCCCCATTAATAATAGTGACTGGGGAAGGACCAAGCCTTCTGATCCATGATTGGCTAAAAGAAATCAAGTTAAATTGGTCCAAGATTTTTCAAGTGCGGTCAGGAGGACTGCTAGATTTGTTTAAAAAATACGACAGTGTCTTTTGCAATGAATTAGGAAAAATTAAAGGCTTGCAAGCCAAGCTTTATGTTGATCCAGAGGCAACTCGCCAATTTTTTAAGACAAGACTGGTACCATATTCCTTAAGAGAAAAAGTGGATGCTGAATTAAACAGGTTGGAAGAACTAGGCATCATACAGCCGGTTCAATTTTCAGAATGGGCAGCACCTATCATCCCCATACTGAAACCAGATAAGACCGTCTGCATTTGCGGCGATTATAAGCTAACAGTTAATCAAGTTGGCTGCCAAGTTGGACAAATATCCAATTCCAAAGATTTGAAGACTTGTACGCAAAGCTGGCAGCAGGTCAATCCTACACTAAGTTGGATATGAGCCATGCCTACCAGCAACTCGTGATAGATAATACATCTCAAGGGTATGTGTACACACATAAACACACACAAAGGCCTATTCCAGTATACATGCCTCCCTTTTGGCTAGTCTTCGGCATGTGCAATATTTCAAAGGACGATGAGAGTCTGCTACAGGGACTACCATGGGTTGTAGTATACCTTGATGATGTCCTCATAGCTGGATCGACAGAGGCCGAGCATTTAGCAAATTTAGAGGAGGTAATAAAGAGATTTCTGGAAGAGGGAGCTTGCCTAAAAAAAGGAGAAATGGACTTTCCAAGCCACCGAGGTTGCCTATATGGGGCACCATGTAAACGCACAAGGATTACACTCAGAGGTAGAAAAGGTTAAGGCGATAAAGGAGGCGCCTTCCCCCACAAATATCACCAAACTCAAATCATTTTTAGGGATGGTAAACTACTATGGACAATTTTTGCCCAACTTATTGACTGTCTTCATTGAATCAAATAGTGTTGAACTGCCTGTGCCAAAAGAGGTACCCACTGTCACAGTTCCTGTTAGTTTTGAGCCTCAGTATATAGTTACGCCGCTCTACTCGAAACAGAAAATCCCCTCAGTGACTTGATTTGCAATTGCTGGGCCTGTGTTTATAAGTGTATTAAATGAATTCATGGCAAGTGTGAATATTTCTAAGATTTTTGATATTGTTTTCTATTTGCCTGTATAAAATAAGGAATGTAAAACAAGGAATTAAAGGGCAAGGGATGTGGTGATTGTTGCTTTAAAGCCAGCCTTACTGAGTAAGGAGCACGTGGTCAGAATAGCCAATCAACACCAAGCGTGGGGAATCTCATAAGGGATTGGAGTTTTTCTGACCTGGGGGAGTGTATTGTAACCTTGCTAGAGACAGGCAGCTAATCCAACAGTTCTGTAAATAGAGTTCGTTGTTCAACTAAAGAGGCCTCTTGGTAGTACATCTGCACAGCACTGGAAGATGCTTGTTGCCCTTGCAAGGACTTGGATGGGTCAACACCATGAGTTGGATCTTATGCTCCCCCACCAGGGGGTTTAAAGGCAGGGGGGCTTGTAAAATCTATCTAATGGCCTTCCAGCCACCTACTCACCTACCCCAACCTGTCTGAAAGTTTACGGGGGTGGGGGGGGGAGACTTTGGGCCTACTAAGGCCTCAACCCACCGCCACTGTTATGCAACAAGAGGCTTCCCCATTTCCCCAACCCTCACATTGTCTTCCTAACTCTCACTGAGCTCCATGGTTGCCGCCGTGGCAGTCAACAAGGTCCCCGCCAGCAGGTGGCGATGGTGGGGGAGAGAGCACTGGGGAGAGGAACCATTTGACCTTGTGGGCTCATCGGTGGAGAGTGTGGCATCTTCTGGCAGCTGAGCGAGAAGCCCTGAATGTGGGCTGAAACGGGAGGCAGAGCCAGGAGCCCAAAGCATGGGCGAAAGAGGGAGCTGGATCTAGAAGAGAGTGAAGAGAAGCAGCAGGACCACACGGAGCAGGCTGCAGCGTGGCCAGAAGCAGCAGAGCCGTTGTGGCCACAGGGAAGAAGTTTGCTGCTGTGGGCAGCAAATGGTCCCATCGGTGTGTTTGAGAGGGACAAGTTAAGCCATGAGGTTTCCAGCCAAGGAAGGTAAAGCAGATTACCCCCTCGCCACTTGCAACTTAGAGTCATAGAGTTATACAACACAAAAACAGGCCTTTCAGCCCATCATGTCCGTGTTGGCCATCAAGCAACCTATCTATTCTAATCCCATTTTC
Organism: Cetorhinus maximus; assembly: GCF_964194155.1. Classification (NCBI taxonomy): domain Eukaryota; kingdom Metazoa; phylum Chordata; class Chondrichthyes; order Lamniformes; family Cetorhinidae; genus Cetorhinus; species Cetorhinus maximus. The sequence goes on from NC_135887.1 coordinate 97,631,684, forward strand.
CAGCACTTAGCCCGTAGCCCTGAAGAGTTGGATTATTTAAACAAAGCTGCTATTGCAGGTGATGGTGTCTTTCCACACATTCACAAATCCCTGATTGGCAAAAGGCAGACAGCGGGCTGGCTTGGGACTGTTTCAACAGTTTGTCTGTGTTTTGGAGTTTTGAGCAATGGTCATCCATTGTAAAATTGTTCATTTCTTTAAGATAAGCTTTTACATCTATGTATTTATAGGTTTGATGCCAGTGGAATAAAAGATCACTGTGCTGGAACTTTTGTGTATTCTGTGTGCTTAAATCCAGCGTTACAGGTATTTTACCAGCAAATCTCCTTTGCAGGCCCACTGGGACCTTTGGAGGCATCCCTCCCAGAGTTCACCCACCCCCACTTAAACCTTCCGCCAGCCTTTTGAACCCAAGTTATGCATATTGCCCAGCAATTTGTGGCAATTTGTAATTCACAATGTATCTCTTCCTTGCCACAAGTTTCTGGACAATTTAAACAACAATAATGGCAAGCACCATTAAATTAGTTTGGCAGCGAAATCTGGGCCAATATCAACCAGTTCAACCTAGCATTATTGAATCTGAAATATTAAATGAAGTTATGTGAGGATATATCACTATAGAGGGATTTTCCTTTCACCTGCTTAGTTCTACTAGTACAAGGTCTTTCTTTCAGCAAGCATGTATATCCTAACGTTGTGACATGTGTGGAAGTTGCTTGAACAAGTAAAGAACTAAGGAGATCACATCCTTCAAAGGACGCTCATCTGCTCAGCTGGAGTTTTTTGGCTCTTAATAAAAGATAAGTCAGACACAGATGGAGATGAAGCAAATAAATGTTAGTTGATCTCTGTGCTAACTTGCATAAAGATTCATAATTGTAGTTCATACAGCCCAGCGTGTAACTGTGAAGTTGACAGCAACCCTCAGTTTTATGCTGCTGGCTCTTTTCCATCTCTAGACTGAGATTTATCTGGCTAATCTTGCTGTAGATTTATTACTCAAATTATTGGAATTGGAGTTAAATGGGTTAATCTGTATGGCCTGCTTTTCTATTCCCAGTGCTAAAGTGATGGAATTGCACTTACCAAAGTCACACTCTGTCTGCCACATACTTAACCAATTTTCACAAGGTCAGCCTCATTGCATGTACACAGCCAGCTCCCAGCCTGGTTCACCATGCCCACAGGAGACTTGCTATCAACAACAAGAGGGAAACAGCAGATAACAGAATCTTTCACAAGTCTGGGAATAGCTGGTTGAGGGTGAAGAGTACCTCCATTTTCTGATGGTGTTTCAAATGCATTTGTCAGCAGGGTGCAGGACAACACAGGAGTGACCTCAAGTATTTAAACAACAGCACAGCACAGGAGCAGCAACACATTGAGAGAACATGGAGCAATACAAGAGCAGCCTGTGCAGAAGAGAAACAGAGCAGGAGGAACAAACTCTGAGAAAATGTACAAAAGTGATGCCACAGTTGACATAATGGAGGAGCCCAAGGAAGCTAATGTTTACTCTCTATCTCAATTGTAGTTGATTACCATTGATGGAGAAATAACCATCTAAAAAAAAGGGGCAAATAAACAAATAAATAAATATAGGCCTGGGTTTTCCAGTCCCATCTGTGGTACGGCCCCATTGCAGGGAGGATGGAAAATTTGGCGGCCCAACAAAACAACCATTGACTTGGAAGATCCCAGCTATAAAAACTAATTACTAACTGTTTAAAAATCAAGCCAAATGTATTTACTAATTATAATCTATTTTAGACCTCTAGTGATCCTAAAGTTTCATGAACTAAGTGTACAGAGGACGTTCACCAGGAGGATACCAGGCATGAGTGACTTCAGTTATGAGGAGAGGTTGGAAAAGTTCGGATTATTTTCCTTGAAACAGAGAAGGTTAAAAAGTGACCTAATAGAGATTTTCAAGATGATGAGCAGCATTGATAGAGAAGATAAAGAAACACTATTCCCTCTAGCGAGTGGATCATAGATTTAAAATCGTTAGCAAAAGATCTAGAGGGGAGGTGAAGAGGAATGTTTTCATTCAGAATTGTCAGGATCTGGAATACTCTAAATGATAAGGAGCAGGAAGCTGATTCCATAAATAATTCTAAAAGTGTGTTGGATAGGTACTTGAGGATGACGAATTTACAGGGCTATGGGAAAAAAGCAGGAATGCAGGACTAAGCACGACTGCTCTTTTTTGAGAGGAGGAATTCTTGAAATGTGTATTGGAGAACTTTCTGGATCAGTGTATTTCAGCAGTGCTTGATCTACTTCTAGGGTTTGAAGTAGGGCAAATGGAGCATGTTTGATGAGGGAGCATATAACAAAAAATGAAAATGATTAAAATCCAAATTAGTAGGCAAAACAGTAACTGGACAATAGGAGGCCTTCATGGAGGAGATGGTTCAAGTGCAGTACAGACAACAATCCCATGAGGGGAAAGGAAGGCAATTAAAAGCTAAAGCTACCTAGATGACTCATGATATATGGCGTAACATCTGGTTCCGTAGTACCCATTTTTTGGGCACTATGAGTGCCCTTAGAGGTCCAAAGTGGCATCTGCAATGCCACTTCTGGTGTGAGTCGAGCTAAATGCAATATTGGTGAGGACACTAGCACAGTGAACATCCTCTGGAAGTATGTGGAATAGGAAAATTATGACATTAAGCAGCACTTAATGCAGACTTGATGCCAGTACTGCCATGATGGAGTTCAACACTGTCTTCTCTTAATCACGCAGAAATCAACAGCTGTAGGGAGGAACCCCCGCACCACTGTTACATAAAGGGATTAGTTACTGACTGATTTCTATTGCTTCTTCCTGCAATTGTGGAAGGGTTTACTGGTTTCTAGAGTTTCATTTAAAGTTGCTAAAGTCTACAGGGAATGTTGTGATAGATGCTGAAGGACTTTGTCCTAACTTTGAGGTTTCTGCACAAACCACTTGCACTTGAGTTCAGTAGTAGGCATTCTACTTGGAATGCAGCATGACAGGGAGAATGAGCAAAGGGTATACAGAGCAGGACAAGCTGCTAGAAGAAGGAGGATGGTGAGACAGGCTGTCAATAGGAGGCCATATCTACCAGGGTGTTCAGCGAAGGATTCTCTTCCCTGAACTTCAGTGAGGAACAGTGTGTGAGATATCTGAGCTTCAGTAAAGATATTCTTATTGAAATCTGCCACCTGCTGCAGCCATAACTGTAACCTCAGAGCAGGGTGAGGACCATAATGCCAGTGGCTGAGACAGCGACTGTGTTAATCAACTTTTATACATCTATCTCCTTCCAGCTGGAAATATTTTCATCATCTCACAGTTCAATGTCCACTGTTGCATTAGGAAGTTCACTGGCATTTTCTAGTCATAGAGAACTAAATACATTTAATTTTCTCTTGCCAGAGAGCAGCAGGCAGGAAAAGCACACAACTTCATTAAAATTGCAGGCTTCCTGATGGCACAGGATGCCAATCAATGCACACACATCATGTTGCAGGTGCTGCATATTTCAGTGTACTGCAACCAAGAGGGAGTCCACTCCCTCAACCATAAGCAGAGAATCAGGCAGCTTAATGCTCACTATCCTAGCATCAGTCATGGCATTTTCATTCTATGGCAGTCCACTGCATTTGATCCACCATGGTAAACCAAAGAATGTCACCTTGCTTGGTGACAAGGGCTATCGGCTGACGAGATGGCTCATGATTTTGGTGCGCATCCCACTGTCACGTGGGAATGCAGACAATGAGAGCCACGCTGCCAAATGAAATGTGGAACAGCAGACAACTGGTGTGATTGGTTTCTGTCTTGATTGCTCTGGAGCAGCCCTGCAGTACTCAGCAAGGCGGGTGGTGGCCTGCTGCATGCTCCACAACTTCATCATCATGTGGGCACAGCTCTGCCATCAGTCATAGAGTGAGCAGCTGAAGAACCAGGAGGAGGGGCAGGAAGAGGAGGAGGGAAGGGGGTGGAAGCCTAGACAGCGGTTTCTGACCGGGCTCTAATGAACAAATTATCCTTATTCAATACCATGTTCCATGGAGACACTGCCACCCCTTGGGGCAGGGCCTCAACAATTCTAGTAAGCTGTTGGAACACAGATTGCTGGATTTCTGTGACACCGAGCAAGTCCCTTTAAACACTGGAATTCAGCACCTTGATGGCAGCAGTCTGCATTTGCATGGCAGCCAGCTGACCTTGCATGACGAAAGCCTGAGCTTCCCGTGCAGCACCCAAACCTTTGGTGGAAGCTGCTTGTGATGTGACAGAAGCTGAGACGTTGTCCATCCGACACTGCACTATGGTTGGGTCCACAAGTGTGCTAATGGAGTTGGCCACTACTTCCACGCTGGAAAGGTTGGGATCCAAGCTCTGTGCAAAGCTCTGTGCAAAGTTGGCAAACACACTTCTCCATGTTCCTTAGCACTGGCTGCAGGTTTTCTGGCAGGCCTGCCAATGCAGCAAGAATTTCATTGTCCATACCCATATCAGCCATCTTCTGTAGCCTGTCCTATTGACATGTTTACCTGATCCCTTTGCAGCAGAACTCATGTGTGGCCTTGCCCTCTGGTCAACTGACAGTCACACAATCCTTTCCCCCTGCCCTGGCTGCAGGTCTTTCATCCCTAGTGTCTCACCATGTGCAGATCCCACCTTTAGGCCATCGACTAAATTACAGGCAGTGTCTGTAGTTGCCAGTGTTAAATCAAGGGATAAAAACAAAATATTGTGGATGCTGGAAATCTGAAATAAAAATAGAAAATACTGGAAAAACTCAGCAGGTCTAGCAGCATCTGTGGAGAGAGAAATAGAGTTAACGTTTCGAGTCCATATGATTCTTCTTCAGAGCTGAAGAGAGAGAAATGTTTCCGACTCTCAAGTGCGCCTGCTGACAATTAAGAGGCCTATTAAGGCTATTAAAGTAGTAATTAACTGAGATTTTTCATTGCCTGTCCAAGGTTACGGTTGGCAAGCAGACGAATCGGCCAGACGGCCTTTGAGTTTTTCAGGAAACCTCATCCACGGGCGGGATGAAGCTTCCAATGTTAATTTTTTAAAAAAAAATATTTGGGCAGAATTTTCATCATCCATGTGTTCCGGTGACTTCTGATGCGTGGGCATTTTATCCCGGTTTTAAAATCTTTATTTTTTTTTGCACTTAAATTATTCAGCTCTCTGCCTTCAGGGAGCTACCATTCCGTGCTCCCATGGGCCCCCGTTGACTTCAGCCCTCGCCCTCCTACCGCCCCCACCTGGCAGTCCTGAGAATTGCAGCGTGCCTTTCACACTGGCTGGCCATTAATTAGCCAGCCAACGTGAAACCGTGGTCGGGGGCCAATCACAGTTGGGGGCCCGTCCCCCGGGTGCTCCCAGGCCCGCCGATCACTGGCGCCTGCTGAACTAAAAATCCTGCCCATACAGTTGTCTGGTTCCTATGGGCAGGATTTTTAGTTTAGTAATGGAAAATACCACTCACGTAACCACTGCATAGTAGTAGCGTGAAACGGCTTGCTTAACCTTGTTGTTCAAATTTTTTGAAATACTTTGCTTTGCCAGGGTAATTTGAGGTAGACGAGGCACTTTTCAGGTTCAAAAAAGGTGGCCTTTGGCCCATTTGCGGGTTTGCACGTTACACAGCGAATAATGACCTGATCAGGATGGCCATTGTCCCACAGGGTAGCTTTGATAGGCTCTGTTTCTATGTCAAGCTTGCAAGATGAGCATAAGTCTCTGACCCTATTTACAAGATTGATGATAAGGCCAATCTTTTCGTCAGTGGATCTATACAAACCCCAACATATATTTGACCAGTGAAGGTTGGCTTACGGTAGACAGTAGTGGAGAACCTGTTAGTAGGCTTTGCACTGAGCACTTCAAGAAAAGGGAGCATGTTAGACTGCTCCATCTCAGAAGTGAATTTAAATAAGATCTGGAGCATATTAAGGTGTGAAAAGAAATCCTTACACGTGGCTATAGATTTCAAGATTGCAAATATATCTACGTATCAGAAAGGAACATGGGGTAAGAAGTTAGGGTTCATTCCACCAAAAGCGCGTTTCACTTGGAAGCCAATGAAAATGTTAGTGAGTGCTGGACCTATGACTACACTATATTTCTGGGCATACATGGGCCCATAACTTCCAAGTTTCATGGAGCCATAACTTGGAGGTATCCCATAGATGGGCTGGGGAACAGCCCCTCCCAGAGGCCAGTTACCAACTCCCCTCCCCACTGACCTCTTGACTCCCACCCCCCAACCACCTGACCCCACTGTAAAAAAGGGGCGTGGCTTCCTTACCTCCAACTCTCCAGCCCTCAACTAAAGGCCTCAGGAGCACGCTGCCCCACACAGTTCTCACCTGGCCTGAGTCGGAAGGTCAAGCAAGAAAGGAGCAGCTGGATTTCCAGGTAAGTAACTAGGAGCAGAGTGGCAACCTGACTCTCATTACCACTCGGTGGAAGTTCAGGCTCATTGTGTCATTAAAACTGAACTCGATTGTGCAAGTTGCCAAGCTCATATATTCAATGATGGATCCAAAATAAAACCTTTACTGTTAGATGTGATTCTGCAATTGGGCTACACTTGCTGAACAATCCTGAGCGTGCTAATAGCTACACTAACAACCAATTCAAGAGAATCAGTTGAGCTTGTAACATGGCTCGTTTATGCTTGCTAGAAGCGACATATATTCATAAACAGGAACCCATTCTCTGCAAGCAAAAGGATATGTGCCAGCCTTGCAACTTTTTTTGGATGAGGCGGAAGCTTGGGGAACCTATAGTTGTGATCATTTGAAATTTGACACTCTTGCATGTGTCCTGATGAGTGCAAGATGAAAAGCTTTGGTAATATGTACATATTTTCAGCAATAAGTACAGCAAGAACTTTTAAGGAATTCAGGTTGGCTGCACTTTACTTCAATGGTGGCCAGAAAGTTTTCTTCTAAAGATGTAGCATAACATAGCTGAGTTATGCAGAATGTTGCTGAAGATAGTTTGGTCCAGTGCATCGTGCACATGTGTAAGGACAGTTAATGCATTGGTGGATCTGGCACTTAGTCAAACATCTTCTCTACAGCCCTGTCAAATAGTACTTTTTGCTGGAAAATGTATTTTGGCAGTGACATCTTTTGGCTAATTGTCAATGTCTTGATTTGTCTTTGGCCGAGGGTGGCTCTCCACCTCCTCCATCCCATATGGACAGCAAAGATAAAGAGCATAGAACAGATGACAATAATGTTGCAGATCATGCACTGTATTATAAGACATTCCTTGATCTGCCCATTCATAGAATCAGAAATTTACCACAAAGAAGGAGGCCATTCATCCCATCGATATTGATATTCTATTGACTGCATGGACATTCACAGCTCATAGAGAAAATGAAGGCAGGGCAGGCAATGTACTACACCCAAAATCAGAGTCAGTCTAATTTTCTATCTATTCACTTAGTTTAAATGGATAGAAAATTGAGAAAGTTCTGTTACAGAATGCAATTATCCCCATCAGATTTAATCTTTTGTGTCCAACATAAGTGCTAAAGAGGAAAATCTGCAGCAGGGGGTAATTTAGGTATCTTTGTTGTAACCAGATTGCAGTGCCACATCTGGAACAATTAAGAATTACAAGTGTTACCGTTCTTGTCACAGTTGTACACATTAATTTCAATGGACTGGTGTGTGACAGCATTACCAACTCAAGGATTTTAATACAATTATACAAATAGCTATTATTGTTTAGCTAAGAAATGCATACTCATTGCATTTTCAGGTTTTAAAATTAACTTGATGAGAAATATTAATGTTTGAAATAGCTATAGTTTATATAGCCTAATTGACTGCATCAATGATACAACGATAGATGTGAAGTGGTTTAAATAGAATGGGATTTATTTAAAGTAAACGCCCACACAGCCATAGTTAACTTTTGAACTTAAAATAACTTGCCATTAAAATGCCTGTGGGACTGCTACTAGCTCGGCCTTGGCGGCTTGCACTGACATATATTCCATCAGCTTCCCAGATGATTGCACTAGCAATTGTGCATAGAAGTTGTCATAAAGAAGTTATGATTTAGTTTTGTGATTTATTCAGAAATAATCAAACTGCACATTATTGAAACGAACTTTCACATCCTGCCACCTACGGGTGTTTTGAATGATTTGTGCGATTGCAGAAACAAAATAAAGCTTTGTACTAAAAATGTATTTCCTCCCATTTTTAGGCATGGCAATTGATTTGCGTGCCATTGATGCAGGCAGCATGAAAACTTCATGTGTCTCTTCATTTGAGTGATTGTGGCATTCAGCGCTGGCTGCCTGAGAGCTCAACAGGACGCTGAGAGCACGCGGGGTTAGCATGTGTTCCAACCAGTATCCAGCTCTTTTAAGCAGTCTGCACCTCTTACAGGGTAGTTGCATACATAATGAAGCTGCTACTGACTGCCAGTGCTGCAATTGGAAACGACGGAAATGGAGAGGGCAAAGAGAGGGCTCTCCTGTTCATGTATGTGGCGCTGGAGGTTGAGAGGAGGAGAGGGAGGCCAGAAGACACACAAGGAACACTCTCAGAAGGGACTGGGTGCTGGTGGCCATAAAGGTGAATTCCTGCAGTCTGGCCCTGAGGACCTGGCAGCGGTGCTGGAAATGTTAAAAGAATGCATGCAGATGGTGAAGGTCAGTGAATCCATCTTGACAAGACATCCACCCACTGAATCACCAGTCTCTCAAGCTTCTCAATGCATCACACCTGCATCACTCACCCAAAGGCAATCCCCACCACTCAGGACTCAGGCCTAACATTAGATACTCCACCTCACCCTCACACACTGACCAATAATTGCTGTCTCACCCCTACTTCTTGCTTCCTCCACTTACCTCCAACTATTCACCCATGGCAGGCGCACCACCCAAACAGAGTGCAAAACAATCACTGGCATTCTCCCTCTCTCTTGCAGGACAAGGCCACCGACAATAGAAAGGACAATAGAAAAAACGAGACAGAACTGCCTGCGTTCCCTGAACCCCACAGAGAAGATGGTGCTCTGTTTCATGGAGCTGGCTGCGACAGAACCCACTGCATCCAACATTACCAAGAGCTTTGAAGATGACAGCATGTTACTGCCTTGTGCCCTTCCTCAAATCCCACAGTACCCTCATCCTGCGATCTGAGATGGTACAAGCTGCAGATGGTGTGACAATGGACCTCTTGTTTTCCACTCCAGCTTTCCTACCCTCTTCCCAAACCCTCCCTTCTGATTTTCTACTTCAGATACCCAAGAACTGCTGCCTGCCCAGCCACAGCAGCCTCAGGAGGAAGAGAGAGATAAACACCACATCGCTGATGAAGAAGCAACATCACTTGAAATGACAATCACAGCCACCAGCTCAAATATTGGCATTACATGAGCTTCAGTGGCCCGAAAAGAGTCGGGATCAGCATGTGTTGAGTCACTGAGCATGAGTGGACTGCAGCCAGGCCAGAGAGAAAGGATATCTCAATTTCCAGTTCACTAGAGGGAGAGGTTGCAGACAAACTCTGCTATAGGGGACTCAAATGAGGGCTTCCATGAAGCAGCCTACATGAGGATGCTGATGAGGATGCACACTGAGATGCTTGGTACATTGGCAGGTTTGCCAGACAGCCTCCTATCACTGCCGAGGAGCAAGGAGTAATCTGGCTCCATTGTGGCACAGGGCACTGTGCAGAGCTTGAAGCCCAGCCTATGCAGCATGATAGCGGTAGCCAGCTACATGACAGTACTACCGGACCCAGCTATGATACAGTGTTTAGTGGCTGTTGTCTCAGGTTCCATTGCAGCACAGACAGAAGTCATTCAACATTGCAGTGTTGCAATGGAAACTCAGATGGGAATCATGAGCTCTACACTTGCTGCCACACAGTCTCAGACTGCTGCCACCATAGCTGCAGATCTGTGTTTAAAAAGACTTGCAGGCTCTTTTGGCAGTCCAGCAATCTGTCCTCCAAAAGATTACTCTCAGATTGCTGGGGTGCAATCCTGGGAGAGTGGTAGTGGCTATATGGAGCACAAACCTGCTGAAGTCTCTCAGAATGATTGTATTTGTGCTTCCACCACGGCAGCAGTCTGTCAGGCAGCCAAACAGACTGCTGCCACCCATGTCAAGATGGTGCAGTGCTAGGTCAGGCCCTCAAGGCTCAGAACTGCTCGAAGGTCTGGTGAACTGCACAGTCATCTGCAGTCTCCACCAGTGAAGGTCAGCAGCTTTCTACCAGCCATGCTACAACCACTGGTATAGCACTGCACAGGAGCAATATACAGGTAAAGGTGGGGAATGCACAAAGGTGAATATCATAGAATCACAGAACCTATACAGTGAAGAAACAGGCCATTCAGCCCATCAATTCTGTACTGGCTCTCTGAAAGAGCATTCTACTGAGTCCCACTCCTCTGCCTTATCTCCGTAACCTTGCACATTCTTTCTTTTCAGGTAGCAATTCAATTCTCTTTTGAATACCTTGATTGAACCTGCCTCAAACACCCTCTCAGGAAGTTCGTTCCAAACTCTAACCAACCTCTGGTTGAAAAAAAAAAGTTCCTTACATCACTGTTACTCCTTTTGCCAATTATTTTGAATCTGTGCCCTCTAGTTCTTGATGTTCTCTTGAGTGGGAACAGTTTCTCACTATTTACCCTGTCCATAACCCTCAGGGTCATGAATATCTCTATCAAGTCTCCTCTCAGCCTTCTTTTCTCCAAGAAAACCAGACCCAACCTCTCCAATCTATCCTCACAGCTACAGTTGTTTATCCCTGGAAGCATTCTTGTGAATCTCCTCTGTACTCTCTCCAGTGCCTTCACAACCTTCCTCAAGTATGGTGCCCAGAACTGGATGCTTTACTCCAGAAGAGACCCAATTAGTGTCTTATACAAATTCAACATGACCTCCTTACCCCTGTCCTCACCTGGTGTGATGCTGCAGGTCCACTTGAAGGAGGCACAGCTCTGTGACCACCTGCTGTTGAATCTGAGTTACCTCAGGCATTGCTCCTGGGTGACGTGGGTAAGAAGTGGTCTCTGAAAACCTGTGGTGGCAAGGGCCTTCTGTGGAGAGTCCTCTTCCCCCTCCCTCTATGCAGAGCTTCCCATCTCTCCTGCCTCTGCTCATTTTGTTGATCATGTTTAAGACCCAGAGGCACAGCAACTAGAGCCTGTTGCAGACTTGGTGTGTGTGGGTGACCAAATCCTCTGTCCTCCCTGAATGGATGCACTAACTTAACTGATCTCCAAAAATAAGTCACCATAGTTCCACAAACTGTACAACAGAAGTCTAAGGCACCTCACCTGCAAATTGGATTGTCCCTTTAAATAACGCTGGTGCAGGGATTCGTGCTGTGAGTGATTAGCACAGGCATTTGTTGGACCTGCGCAATTAAGGTTACAAAGACATAAGTCAAATCAGCTGGAATGACTGATTGACACCATGACTTGACCTCTCCTACGGTTCCGGTGTATGCATGAGACGGCACCATCCCTTCACCACAATGGCTCCACTATTCTCCACCTTACCATCCATATGGGATACCCCATCACAGTGTCTCCTTGATAAAGAACCTGCAATGAAAGCCACCAACAACAACCTTTCCATAAAATTTTGATCCAAAAGCATGTCTAATTACACAAGCAGAAGGAACTATTCGCCATTGTGCATCCTGGATTTCACACATATGAATACATAACAATAATGAATAGGGAAAAAAACCAGATCATTCATTCCTACAGTCTAATGCCTGAAATTTAGCATACCATAACTTCATCCCCACTCCCACTCCCAAACCTATTTCCCAATTAGTCTACTGAGAAACACAGGACAGAAAGAGAAAAACACTATGCCAATTTGGGACGGGTGAGAGAAATTTGGTAAATTCCTCTATTTCCCAAAAACACTGGGAGTTTCAGGAGACCATGTGCTCCAGCACCCCACATATCTTCTGCCCAGTTGCTCAGCTCCCTTTTGAAGGTTTGCATCGAATCAATGATAATTGCGTACGCCAATAACTAGTTCCAAATGTTGATGACCCTCTGGCAAAAAAGTCTCAGATATCTCACCTGGTTTTATGTTTATGTAACTTAAATATGTTCCAAGTCCTCCCTTACCAATCTAACTTGAATAACCTATCCACATAGATCAAATCTATTCCTTTGAATATTTAAATATCTTTTACAGATAAAACCTTTCCAAAGACTACACTTTTATAGAGTTAAAAACCTAGCTTTCTAAACCAAGCATGATAATAAAGATATTTTAATTAGGTATCAATTTTAAATTCTCAAGAGAAGTAAAATCTGCTATTTGGGTTAAATGGGAAGAAATCAATACTTTAAGATCTGATAGCATATTCATAACCCAGCAAAGGAGAAACAAAGAACTCTCCGAGTCAACACTTACTCTAAACCTGTGAAGATCACAGTGATTCTATTGTGAATTGCTTGATGCCACAAATAAAGGGTGGATTCATTCTATTCCTGCCCACGTCAGCGCAGTGGGCTATGGAACTGAGGTTTCTGTGACCAGATTTTGGGCTCATTTCCGTTTCAGCTACAATTAAGTGATTTATTGTTATAAATGCTTTAATTTAGTTTCCTTTTCCCCTTCCCTCCCCCAAACCCAGCCCCACCCCACAACAGTTGCTTCACTATCATTTACCAATTACTGCGGATGAAGAATGACGTCAAATGAGGTATAATCTCTGTTTACCTGTTAAACCTGTTTGACGGCATGGACTGCATGACACAAAAGAAAAATAGGTCATACTAAATATCGTAAAGAACCAACTAACTTCATTTCATAAATAAATGTAATGTTTGAAAGTGTCTTAATTTTTGTCTATACACACAAAATTACTTATAGTAAGCCAACCTATTTCCCAACAGCATTTTCTTAAGAGCAGTGAGTTAGTAGATTTCTTTGAAATAATTTCTCTGAAATGAGAAGCCCAATATAATGCCAAATGTAAGACACCAGCGAATATCTGAGCTCAAAAGATTTTTTATACTCCATTCCACAAAGCATGTTTCCTCTTAATGGTTGTTGTATTTCTGGTTCAGCAAAGGGTTAATATTTGATACATGAAACTCAGGTACCAAAGCTAAGTACTGCTAAAGGCTAAAGTCCAGACTAAAAGTCAATAAATTAAGTAGATTTATGGTAATCAAACTAAAGATGTGGTATATGCATCAAAATGGCTCTTTGGTTTGATCTTAGGTTTGTACCAGGAAATAATTGTCTGTCTGCTACAGGTCTTGCCATTTGATGCAAAGACTGATGAGATGAACAGGCAGCTGTGCAGTGATTAAATTTGTCTCTGTTGCACAATCACAAAAAAGAAGGCATTTTGTTCATAACATATTAAAGGACATCCATGATTATAGATATTACACAATAGTTGTGGTGTCTCCACTTTTCCTTATACTATGAAATGTGGCCTCCATTAAACTGAAGGAGAAGAACATGTTTCTAAGAGGCATCTCCACAGCTCTCCATGACACTTCATAGAGAGCACACCAGCAGTGAAGACACAGCACAGAAAATCCACTAATTAACTGAATAATTAGATGCATTTACTCATGCATCTGTGAGATTGCTCTAACCAGAGACACTAGATGGCAAATGGCAAAAAAACATAAACATTAAATGAAATTTAATAGACTTGAACAGCTTAAAATTAATATGGAAAAGTAATGGGCCTGAATTTCACACTTGGCGTGCGCACCAAGTCAGTGGGCCTGGAAGCAGATGTAGAATCTGCTCCTGGGCAAGGTCGTGTTCTCAACGCAAGTTCATGCTGGGGGCCAGTTAAGGCTCGCCAGTGTGAAAGGTGTCTTTATACTGCTCTAAAGGGCCAGGCAAGGGTGGGACTCCATCAGGCGCTGGGTCCAATGGCGACCCAGTGTGGGATTTAAAAGCAGCAGAGGCAGCTCCCTGAAAGCACGTTGTAGTTTTGGAGTTGTTTGAGGAAACATTTTTTTTGAGCAGCAATGGCATCTGCACCTGCTGGGCACGCCAGGCAGGAGGGCAAGCCTGTTGGCACTCGGCCCCTCCCCGGTTCTCGAATGAGTGCCTAGGAATCCTCATAGAGGAGGTCAGTGCCACAGATGGGACATCTTCATCCCAAAGGATGGCAAGAGGAGGCCACTGCACCTGACCAAGATAGCATGGGCAGAGGTGGCAGCCCAGGTCAGCGGCCATGATGTTGTTCGGCGCACATAAGTGCAATGCTGCAAAAGGGTTCAACGATCTGCTGCACTCAGCAAGGGTGAGTACCGAGTTGGCATGGATCTGTGTGGAGTAGTGTTAATGTCTGGCTGACCCCCTTGGGTGCTCAGAGGTGTAAGAGCCTGAGTGCCAACTGTCAATGACATCGGCACCAGCAAAGACGGTGAGCTCTGGCTGCTTGGCCTGATTGCTTTGAGGGTTGAGGGTCACAACTCGGATGTGCCCTGCAAAGCGTTCCTCAGGTACGGTTGGCCAGGCTGCAAAGGCGCTGCAGGTAGAGAGTGGACTAATCAATGCTCCTCTGTCCTTTCAGGAGAAGAGAAGCCATAGCACCATCAAGAGGTCAAGGACAGGCAGAGGCACCAAACCTGCTGAGACTGACGAGATACGAGATGGATGCCCTAAAGATGGAGTGCCAGTGCCCAGCTCGGTCCACCGGTCATGGAGAGGCAGGGGTCTCTGACGAAGGTAAGAGTGCTGCGCCTTGGTGCCCACCCCCCTCCCTCCCCATTGTTCATTGAAAGACGATGGCACCACGATGCAGATCTCCATTGTCTCACCAGCCCGCCTGACAGTGACAGTGTGATGACTAATACTAATAATGTCATTTTTCTCCCCTGGAATTGCCATCCAGCAAGCGAGTGCAGGATCCCGATGACCCACCATTGACGCCGGAGGACCAGTGCCTGTCAGATGCACCTGTATCACACCCCCTCTCTGCACCAGGCACCAGTGCAGACACCAGCACCTCAGTGGGCACTAGATCATCGACTACAATGTCGGTGCACAGCGGTGAGGGCACGGCACACTCGCATGAGGAACAGGTGAAGGCAGAGAGTGCCCAGGGCACCAGCAGTTGGAGGACGGCTGAAGACCAAGACCATGCAGAGTCGAAGGCAGATGATGAGCCTCTGGAGTCGACTATTAGGCGGCAGATGCTGGATGTCCAGCGGGATGCGCGGGAGGATCCGGCAGAACTTCCTGAGGGTTTGCGTGCCATGGTCTCTGTCATGGAGGAGTCCATGCAGAGCATGAGTACTGCATTGACCCTTGGCACTAAGTGCACTGCATCCTCCATTGAGAGAGTGGCAACTCTCATAGAGAGGCAGCTCCAGGAACAGAATCAGGGCTTCCTGGGGTTGCACTTGGACCTGGAAGCCCTCACACTGGCAATGACCTCAGGAGCTCACTGCCAGAGTGAGAGATGGATGAGGCACCTAGTATCTCTGCTAGGTGCCCGTCCATCAATGGCGAACAGGAGATCCAGACAGACCTCACATTGGAGGACGTGCTGCTTGTCGTCTCTGAGGCTCCTCTTGGGACACTCTGGATGATGGCAGCAGCTCCTCCGCCCCTCTGCCAGTGACCGTGGCATCTAATGAGGCCGCGATGACTGAGGAGTGCCCAGCTGTGGGCTGGAAGCTCCCTCCCAGGCTGAGACTGCACCGGCTCCACTGGCGAAAGGACGACCGCCAAAATCATCAAGGCCAACAGGACAGCAGCCAGCAGGTTGACTCCAATGCTGCTGCCATAAGGTTGGGGGTTGCAGGCACCAAGATGCAGCACTTGCAAGGGTAATTTTAAGGCACCATGAGCACAAGGGGGACTTTCCACAGGTGACCTTCTGTTCTGCCAATTTGTGGTAATTTGTTTACTGCTGTGACCATTAACATCTTATATTGTCGTGCTAATTTTCTGTGAATGCCAACATTATATAAATTTTGCTTTTGTGTTAATGGCCTGAGTATGCTTCACTTGTTTTATAGGTGCAGGACATGCCAGTATCTCATGCTGGACATGAGTGGCTTTAAACTTTATTGCACAGGCACTGAAATGGGTCATTTCAAACATCCAGTAAAGAGACGGCTCCCCTGGCAGTGCCTTGGCAGCCTAGCTGAAGGAGCACTGAATCAAGGCCTCCCTGGTGTCCCTGCCTCTCTGAAGGTTCCAGAGGTCTGCCTCCACATCCTCACCATGTTCTTCCCCGGGCTCCTCTTCTGATCCACCACTGGATTCATCCTCTGAGGCCTGTGGAGCTGCCTCAAGATCCTCTTCCTCCAGTGGGTCCCCCCTTGCTAGAGCCAGATTGTGGAGAGCGCAGCATGCAACAACTATCAGTGACATATGCTATGGAGGATATTGCAGTGCTCCCCCTCAATGGTCCCAGGCATCTGACTCTCATCTTCAGCAGACCAATGGTCCTCTCTATCACTGCCGTTGTGGAGGCATGAGTGCTATTATACCTCTGCTCTGCTTCTGTCCTTGGATGCCAGAGAGACCTCATAAGCCACCTTTTCAATGGATAGCCCTTGTCACCCAGCAGCCACCCATCCAGTCGAGCTGGAGCCATGGACAGACTTGGAACCTGTAAGTGTCGGATGATGTGTGCATCATGGGATCTGCCAGAGTACCTTGCACAGACGTGCAGTATCTGCGTTGCGTGGCCACAAATTATCTGGACATTCAAGGAGTAGAAGCCCTTCCTGTTGACGAAGGCACCTGGCTCACCCGCTGACGCCTTGATGGCCACATGTGTGCAGTCAATGGAACAGTGGATGTAGGAGAACCCAGAAATCACTGGTACTCAGGTACTCCCGAATCCCAGGTACTCACTCAGCCTGGCTGGCATCATCCATCATGAAATGTATAAATGTCATTACCCGACTAACCAGAGCTTCTGTCACCAGCTTGATGCAACTGTGGACAGCTGATTGGGAGACTCCACACAGATCCCCCACTGAGCCCTGGAAAGAGCCGGAAGCATAGAAGTTGAGGGCCGCTGTGACCTTCAGAGCCGCTGGCATGGGGTGTCCACCCACACAGTTGGAGATGATCTCCATTCTAATCATCTGACATATTGAGGTCACGGTCTCCCTAGAGTGGTGGCGCCTCCTTCAGCATTGCACCTTGGAAATTTTGAGGTAGCTGCATCACTGCCTGTAAACCCTGGCAGCAGGATAATGGCGTCTTCTGCAGCCACTTCCACCTTGGCCTCTCTGCTGGCCCTGCATCCCCTGTGCCTGCACTTGTCCTACCACAGGTCGCTCCCTATGGACACCTGGCCTCCTCTCCCTTCTGCCCCTCCCTTCCTCAGGGGAGAAGGCGCCACCGGTGGAATAGCCAATCCCCATTACCAGAGAAACAGAAGGCTGTCTGGTGACTGGAAGGGTCCACACGATATAAATCCTCCAGAGGCCTTGGAGACACCAATGAGTCCTGAAATGAAGACTAGCAATGCAAAGACGGAAGCTTAAAACAGAGATAAAGCTGTCAAGTTTCACTAAGCAACCAGCAGCAAGCTATCTCCTAAACTCCTCACTACTCACAATAACAATGCTCCAAACTCTTTTTATTCTGCCCTTGGATGACAATTTGTTAAAAACATGCTGCCCGCCTGCATGTTTTGCCCATGCGACGTGCAAAATCGCACGGGCAATGTAAGATCGTAGACAAGAGGCTTTTTAATGGCCTTAATTGGCCCTTTAATTGTCGGTGGGTGCGTCTCCGACTCCTGCATCAGCCCGCCAACCTCGATATTGCACGCGTGTGTGATGAACATTTTGCGCAATTTCACATGCATTCAGTTTGGGTGCGCGCCCTGCCTCGGGATGTAAAATTCAGGCCACGGTGTTGTACAATGCTACACGTCTGCATTATACTTTTATATTCTTCAGAAAGACAATGAACCTTTTGAAAAAAATTCAACAATTTATGAAGAAAATGTAAAGACTAAATTTTTGCCTCAGGGGTAGGAAAAAGGAGCCGAGTCTATTTCTGGGTCAGAAACCTGCCTCTGTTGGGAATCTGATTAAAGTTGATATGAAGACAAGTTTACTACCCATTTAGAACCAGTAGGAGCAGGAAGGGAAGCGAGCAGATAAAGCGTGGGACTTATTTGGACACTCATTTAGGCAGCCATCACTGAGACTGCTGCTTGTCCTGAGGGACAGATCCTCAGTTTGTGCCAAAGCCTTCCAATTCACTAGAGGGGAAAGCAAAAATTTATAGGGGCAAGCCAGACCGTCGCTTCATCAATGCCAACCTGGATCTAAAACTGGAGGCTATACCCGAGAGGTCCTCTTCCCAGGCAGTGACAGGAGGAGGCCACCTCAACATAAAGCAGGGACACCTCACTTTTCAGTGTCATTTCCCTCCACCTCCACCTCTATCACCTCCTGCTCCTGTTCTTTCCCCAATAAGCTGCCTCCTCCCAGGGCCTCAGCACCCTCAAAATCCACACCTCTCTGGAGGGCCACCTTATGAAGAGTGCAGCAGAGCAGACCACCACAATGACTGAGACCCTTGCAGTAGGGTATTGGAAGGCAAAACCACAGGTCCAAACACTTAAAACACAGGTCCAAGCATCTCCAGAAGCCCAATGGCCTGTTCAATGGTTGTCCTACTGAGCAGGTGACATTGGTTGTATCACCTCTCTGTGAAAGTAAATATCCAACACTTCAAGGGATTTTCCTCATTTCCTGGCATCCATCCATGCACTTTGGTGATCGGAGTGAAGATCTGAGGCTGCCTGGACTTGCAGAAGATGAAGGCGTCATGGCATCTCCCAAAAAAGCAAGCGCATACATGCAGGAAGCTTGTGTTGTGGTCAATGACCAGTTGGGTTTAGATGATGGATCTCACTGGCTGTCACTGTGTGCCTTAATGGCCACGTAAGAACTTATGAAGTAGGAGCAGGAGAAGACCATACTGCCTCTCAAGCCTGCTTCGCCATTCAATGTGATCTTAATCAATATGATCATTCATACCGCCCCTCAAGCCTGCTTTATCATTCAATATGATCATGGCTGATTATCAGACTTAATTCCACTTTCCTGCCCTCTCTCCATATCCCTTGATTCCCTGAGAGACCAAAACTCTATCCATCTCCACGCTAAATATATTTAACAATGGCGCACCCACAATCCTCTCAGGTGGAGAATTCCAAAGATACACAACCCTTTTAGTGAAAAAATGTTTCCTCATCTCAGCCCTAAATGATCGGCCCTTATCCTGAGACTGTGCCCTTGTGTTTTAGATTCCCCAGCCAGGGAAAACAGCCTTTCAGTGTCTACCCTATGAATCCTTTCAAAATTTTGTCTGTTTCAATGAGGTCAACTCTCATACTTTTAAACTCCAGGGAGTATGGACCCAATTTACCCAATTTACATCACAGGACAACCCTCTCATCCCAGGTACCAACTTAATGAACTTTCACTGTACCACCTTCAATGCAAGCATATTCTTCCTTAAATATGGTGACCAAAACTACACACATGGATGCAATCGATAAGGTCATGTACCCTGGAGGAATCCTGTGAGGACTTGTCTATCTTCAATTGAATGTGCTGTCCAGCTCTAGCAAAGAAGGCATGAGTGACCAGCTTAATGCTGGTGTTTCTGAGATGCCACTAAGATCATTAAGGTGGCATCAAGGATCAAATTAGTGGCATTAAGATGCCACTAAGTTGATCCTTGGAAGGAGCCAAAAGTTCAAGACCACAGTACCAATGGCCACTGGCAGGGTACAAAGAGCAGTGCTGAGAGGTGTGAGGTCTTCAGCAACATTGGTACAGATGTCTGTGACCATCTGCCTGGAGAGTCACTGTGCCTATGGCACTGGATCTTGGTCATCTCCAGGCAGCTCTGTTTTCGCCGGTCAATCCTGTGTTCAGATTTCAGCCTCCATTGCCTTCCTGCCCTCTTCCTTCTCCCATATGTTCATGATGCCCAGGGTTCAACCCATCCTGCAGAAGTTGTTGCCCCTCATTGAGCCCAAAATCTGATAGCCGGACTCCCATTGCCAGGTGGGGCCTTCCATCCAGACAGCTGGCCACCCAATTGCTCTTGGCAGTTTTTCCCTGGTTCTTCTGCCCCCACGATGTGAGGGGGGAGAGTGTTGACCACCTTCAAAACCTGGGTGTCAGGTGTCCAGGCGCAGATCTTTGTCCCATTGATCCTCTTACAGGGTCGGGGTGATTCCCTGGAGCAGTCATGACTGGCTCCCCACTCTTTCGTCACCTACCTTCAGCTGGTCAGTTTTCAGAAGGCATGGGTAATCTGTCCACCCATTTAAAAATGTAAAAGTCACCCTTTGCAAGCTCATAACTGATTTAATTAGCCTCAGTTAGGAGGAAAGCAGGATTCCTTGTTCCACTTTCCCCCCACCCTGGTGTTTATTGCTGGTGCCAGCATTGGTGCCTTGAAATTGGTAAGCCCCCGGTGTTGGTATTTTGTGAGTCCCCCACCTCCAATCCCACTTTCAGGGGGCACCAAAAATTCTGCCCCATGTCTCTACACCATATGCCAATGTTTATTGCAAACGTTCAGCTTGAATTACTGATATAAATTTCACCTCAATAGGCACGCAATTTTTATCATACATTCCAGAATGAAAATAAACCATCTCAAAAATATGGTCAGGTAGATGGATCAGTTAATGGAAAGTAGGTGAATTTACAACCAAGTGAACAGAAAAACACAGAGTCAGGAGTAGGGCATTCAGCCCTTGGGTCTGTTCCACCATTCATTGAGATAGGGTGCAGTGACCAGATCTGTACACAGTGCTCCAGCTTTGGGCCGGTATTTTACGATTTCTGGTAGAGTGAGAGAGGCAGAACAGGAAGTGCAAGGTCCGCTCACTCCTGTCCCTGCCCTTTCAGCAGGGCAAATCAAGCAGGGCAAATCAACCAACCTGTGGGAGGACCGGTCGATTAGCACTGGAAAGTGGGGGCTCCATGCCCAATCAAGCATGTAGAGCAGGATGTTCAGCAGGAGTGGGGTTAGGCTTTGAACTGGAAGTTGGTCACAGCCACTCATTTAAAGCCACACTGGCATCAGATTGGTGGCAGTTTATAGGAACATAGGACCAGGAGCAGGAGTAGGCCACTTGGCCCTTAGAGTCTAATCCACCATTCAATAAGATCATGGCTGATCTGGTTGTGGTCTCAGATAGATAGATATATTCTTGATTAACAAGGGGGTGAAAGGTTAGCAGGGGTAGGCAGGAATGTAGATCAACTGTGATTTTATTGAATGGCAGAGCAGACGCGAGGGATCAAGTGGCCTACTCCTTCTCCTAATCCGTATGTTCACATGCACTCTTCACAGAGGGCAGCATGAATAGTAGACACTGAAACAGTGGAACCGTAGTGGGTGAGAGGATGTTCTTCCATTCTGCGGACTATTGTGACAACAGTGTCTCAGTCAGAGAGGAAATAACATCTGAGCATTCCTGTCCCATTCCCCCTTTGAATAAGAGGTGCTCAGAAAAAGAGCCATATTCTACCCTTTAACTCTGTTTATCTCTCCACAGAGGCTGAAAGACCACCTGACTATTTCTAGCACTTTCTGTTTCGATTCCTCACCAGTTCTATCCCTATAGTGCGATGATGACTTCCCGTTTGTCCTCAGACTCGTCCTGAGTCTCGTCATGAGAGGATGCGGCTCAATCTATTGGATCATCTCTTTCAGGGGTGCCTCTGTGTGGAGTGTCAGATTGTGTAAGGTATAGCAGACCACAAGCCGGTGAACATTGCAGGGAGCCTCCAGCACAGTCCAAACATCCAAATCACACTCTGATGCCCCAATATATGCATGTCTCTCATTGTAACACATCTCAGCCTCTGTCTGCGGATTTTTCAAGGGGTACATGAGCCACCTCTTCAGCGGATACTCTTTGCCTCCAAGAAGCCAACCCCCAAAAGGCTCTGGTGGATAGAAAATCATGGCACCCAGGAGTGCCTAAGGGCGTAAGAGTTGTGACTACCCCCAGGATAGTGGGCATACACCTGTATGATCCTTTGATGATGGTCACACAAGTTGGACATTTGATGGAATGAAAACCTTTATGATTGACAAATGCCCATGGCTGGCCCGAAGGAATTTTGATGGCCACGTGCGTGCAATCCATCAGACTTTGAACCATGGGGAATCCAGCAATACATGTGAAGCCTCTGGTTCTCTTGGCCTGACTAATGTCATTGGTGAAGGAGATGAAATAATTTGCTTGCCTAAACATTGCATCCATGATTACCTTTATGCAATGGTGAGCTGAGGTTTGAGATATGCTGCAAAGGTCTCCAGCTGGTTCCTGAATGACCCCCAGTGCATAAAAGTTCAAGGCCATCTTGAGAGTGACAGACATAGGGTGGCCCCCAATGCAATTTGAACTGATCTCCCCAGCCAGCAATTTACAAAGGGAGGCCATTGTCTCACTGGAAAGACACAGTCTGTGAAGAGCTGAAGGTAATTCATCCTTTCCTGTAGGCCCTCTGCACAGGATAGTGTCTTCTCCTTCCACAGACTGGCTGCTGTTGCTGTCTGTCTTGTTCTGGCCCTTGTGCTGCAGCAGGTCCTTCACCTGCCTGGACCACAGGCCTACCTGTCCCTGGATAGCTGACCTCCTATGTCTCCTTCTCCTAATTTCCTCCTCCTTGGAGGAGTTTCTAGGATAGCCCTGGCTCCTGGCCCTCTTCCCTCACTCTCTCCTTATTTGTAATGTTAGCCTATAAAAACTGAAGAAATAAAGTCTACTAACAGCCAAACGCTGCCCACCTTCAATAGCAGACTCTGGTCTCATTTGCAGGCCCTTTCATCTGCCCTTTTGCCGCCACTTCATGTCTCATTCCCAATGCTTTTCCCATGCGACTACCAAGAAATGGATTAGTCAATGTAAAATTGCAGTCAACTACCTCCTTAACAAGCTCAATAGCCAGCTAATTATTTTTTTCAGAATCGCTGGCAGGCTTCCGATTTCAGGACCCGCTGCTTGGCTTTCATATTATCGGAACCTGGTGGATGATGTTGAATTGCTGACCTGATGTCATCACGTGTATTTTACGTAAGAGTGTGGAAACGGCTGCCCAATTTGTGGCCATAAAATCCAGCCCATGGTCTAACCAGGGCTTTGCGTAGCTCTGGAAAAGCTTTCTCTCCTTTATATTCTAGCCATCTAGATTAAAAGGTAATGGAAAGTTAGCTTTTATGAGTGTTTTTGCACTTGATTACAACATTTTAATGATTTGTATACATGGTCCCAAAATCTCTTTGGGCCTCTACTGGTTATAGTATTATTTAAATTGCGGAAAGCTATGATTTTATTTTTGGTCCAAAATGGATGACCTCACATGGATGAATATAAATTGCAATGTAATCTGGCTTTATTTATCAAATTTTAATCATCACTCAGGTGGCTAGATAGAATATTGCCCAGTAAGGTTGAAATATTATATGGAGTTAGGGACTTTAACCTGATCTCCCTGTCCTTCCCCCTACATCCTTCTATATTCTTACTCTTTAAATATCTATCCAATGCTATTTTGAATTGTGTTATAATCAATCCCTCAGTGGTAAAATATTCAATATTCTGAAGGAATCACTGAAGAAAAGGTAGGGAAGCATTTTTTTACTTCTGCTCCTCTGGAGCCCATGAAGTGCTCTTACCTTTCCCAATTTCACTGCACTATTGCAGACCATTGCTAGCTCACGTTCACCCGCCCTTCCCTGATGGAACTTGCCTGATGGCTGGTGTTGGCGAAGCAGCAGGTCAAATTCAGTACCTGCCATTCAGCAATCTGTCTCTGGAGATGTGACAAGCGGCCTGTTATTACAATGAGGCCTGAAACCCAAATTCTGAAGAGCTTAATGTCTCCCTGTTTATGCATATGCCGGAAGGACTCTGTCATTTATGCACCAGAAATGGGTCATATGGAATATGCCATGACACTATTTCAAAAAGGGCAAAGGAATTATTCTGGTGCCTTGACTGTCAGTCACCATCACTGGTGCATTCTCCATGGCAACACCACTTGCCAACCAATCAGCACTCTTTTCACATACAGTATAAATTGTTATTTCCCTCCCTGTATTGGTAATATTGCGAGTGTCCTGGTGAGTGCAAGATGAAAAGCTTCGACATGTGTCTTTTTTCATCAATACTCAAGTTCTGTGCCACCAAGTGCTTTATTTAGTATTCTGGTGTTTAGAAACCATCTGTTGCTCATGGCTGTTTTTTCTCATGGGAGTGAACTTGGGCTGAAGCCTAGCCTCAGCTTTCAAAATCTGTAGACCTCTTTAGACGAAAGGAGCCACTGCTTAAGCCATTTTGGAACTGATAAACTCTTAAAAGGTGTTGGATCTTCTTTCTTTTGGAAATTATGTTGGAAATGTTGGCAAAGCTTGCTGGATGCATAGTTATAATCTATGTCAAGGCACCAGAGGCTGAGTTATGGCCACTGATTACAGGACGGGTTTTTCTCCAGCTGATACAGATTTTGAAGGCAGGGCTTGTCAACATTCCTCCTCAAGTACTCCATGACAGTAACCTTTAGCTCTTGTGTATAACTGAACAACTCTTTGTGCTGTTGCCATCGTCCTCTTGCATATTATTATCTGCCATGTTAAATAATAAAATGGCAGCAACAGCTGTTGCATGTTATTCACTCGTTGGGTGCTCTTAAGCTATGAAAGAAAAGCAACTATATAATTATAAATAGAGGTGAATATGACTCTGAAAGCACTTTGTTCAAATCATTGTTCATGTTTATGGCAACAAAAAGTTTAATCTTTGAATACTGGCCTAGATGTCATGGAGCATCATAATGTTAATACTTAATAGGCACTGTGAGTGACAAGAAATAATTATTTTCCGATCATTTTGAGTCCCCGATAGTAGCTGAGTAATTGGGGAGTTACTCAATAAAGTAAAGGGGATTCCCATTAACAGGCAGGGAAAAGTAAAATTTAGTAAAAGTAAAAGTAAAATTTCCCAGCCAGTTCTGCTTATCACTTTCAATTAAAAAAAAATACATATTTCAACCTTACTCTTTTTTTCTGTCTTGATTTTGCTTTCAGGTGGCAGCTGTTCATTATTCAGATTATGAATCTGCCTTTTGCATCTCCTCTAGACACATCTTTTGTTTCTTTGCTGGTTCTATTATCATCTCCCACACCCCACACACACACTTTGGCCTTTGGCCTTACAACAGATCTTTTGTCATCTAATCTCTCCTGCCTTCTACCCTTCCCTTTGTTCTTTTTCCATCTTTCCCCATTTTCCCTACTTAAAACCTATTACATTTCTCACCAGCCTCCACCATTTTATCCTCTTAAAACCTATTAAATTTATAACTTCTCCCAGCTCTGATGACGGGTTTCGACCTGAAACATTTACTCTTTTACTCTCTCCATAGATGCTGCCTGACATACTGGGTATTTCCAGAATTTTCTGTTTCTATTTCAGATTTCCAGCATCCACAGTATTTTGCTTTTAAAATGAATGGATGGAACATTGTGAGGTATGCTTTTTAAACACTGTTATCTCCTGAGTTCTTTGCATAACTCATAATCCATCAACCAGAAAATGAGGAATAGATCTGGCCCTTAATTCTTCACAGCCTTCAATGATATGGCTGATATGGCTAAGGTTGGAAGCAAACCCTCTGGAAATTGTAGATGCTCTAAGACACAACACAGCTTTCCAATACCAGAACATTTGTGGCTTTTAATAGTGGAATGTTTGCACCCTTAAATTAAATTCTTGAGAAGCATCCTTCCAAGGTCATCTTGCATACCCTTGCACTTAATTATGAATAAATAAAATGCAGACTAATTATCCCTCTTTGCATCGGTGCACAAACTATATTTATCATAATTTTTGAACATAATCTAATTATTTAATCCAACAATCTGCCCTCAACCAATACCACCTAAAAAGAATGTTCAGATGTAATTGTTAATCTATGTAAAGCCTCAGTAAGACTCAGTCGGAGTACTATATAAAGGTTTGGTCTGAACACTTTAGGAAGGATATTAAGGTGATAGAGAATTTCACTAAAAATGCTCCCTTGTGTGAGAAAATACAAAGATGAAGCCTATACTCATGTTAGCTCCTCAAATGACACTGTTTTCTGTTTCGCTGGTCTTTCGCCATTGCCTTTTATGAGACTCCTTTTCAAATACCTACCCAATTCTATTCATGTTATGGTCACTGCCTTGGTATTCTCTCGTGGTAAAACAGTGCATAGTCTACTGATGCTCTTTGTGAAAAAAAAGACCTTAAAATTTCCCCCTTAATTCTTCCAGTGAATATCCTTACCAACTGGTGGAAACAGTATTTCACTGTCAGCTTTTAGGAATCTTTAAGAATTTTGAAAACTTTTATCAAATCCTCCCTAAAACTTCTCTGTTCCATTGAGCTAAGCCCCATTTTTTCAATCCTTTCTTTCTTTGTAAACCCTTCATGCCTGATACCATTCTAGTACAACTTTCTCTCTTCCCTTTCCATGGTTATAATATCCTTCCCATAATCAAATACTCAAGACTACATTCGTTATTCAAATGGTGTCCTAACACAATACCTTATACAAATTCAACTTCACTCACTTGCTTTTAAATTTAATGTTGCAATATATAAAACATAGAACGCCAATTGCAATAAAATGCAAAAAACGGGGTTTAAATAGATGATTAGCTTTAAGCTTTCTTGGTTTTTCTTTATATCTTTCTGTAATTTTTCTCACACTTCTAAACTGCTCCCAGTGAGCTAGAAAGGCCATCGTTCAGATTATTGATATTCTTTTCTCAGCCCTCTTCTTCTGAAATTGCTGACTCTTGTTGAGGAATTCTTTACCAGGCAGCAGAAGCCTTTCAGCCTCTTGCTCAAGTGCTTATTTTTCAAGTGTTCCTGGATGGTGAATGATGGTGAAACATTTTGATGCGGTGGTATTCAGCCCAACCAATGTTTTTGTTCCTTGCATATGGGTGATATCAAGCAAACCTTAGAATGACGCAGAAAACAAGTGGAGCTATTTAGGAGGAAAAGGTTCCATCAACAATTCCACCTTTAACTATGATAGAGCCCAGCATGTGAGTATAAAACACAAGGCCAATATCTTCAGCCAGAAATGCCAGGTGGATGATCCTATTTGGCCTTTCCCAATGTCCCCACCATCACAGATGTCATTGTCCAGCCAATTCAGTTCATTCCACATCCTATAAAAAAGAGATAGTTGTCAAGTATACTTCTCTACACAGAAGATGATCGAGGTTAGAACACTCCGGAAAGACTATGTTCAGAAAACCAGACTCATTCAAGAAACAGCTAGATGCTGTAATGGAAAGAAGGTAGTCTGAAAGAATGAGATCAAAAGGTTTGAACAAATCTTTTGACCTTGTCCTCAATTTAAAGCTGGCTGAGTTGAGGTAATTCCACACATTTACTATTTAAAGCAAAGGGAAAAAACAATAGCCCAATATATCTGTAATCATCACACCTATTTAATGTCCACTAATGTTGTAAGTGGCCAATAGCAAAAAGTTACTTTTTAGAGAAAATTTTTTAGAGTATATGACAACTCACCACCTCCCCTTTTGGGAATGGGCAATAGAGGAGAAGTGTGGAGCTCAATACTAAAGTGTCTCTAACATCAACCAAGTTAGAGTACAGGACTTTCTCTGTGGAAAGATAAACTGCAAATGTGTATCTGGGCTTCCTGGTGACCATTACTGATCCTTTCCAGCTGGGGAATGGTGCATAGTGACTTGAAAAATACATTGTAAGAAAACTTTTAAATTTAAACAATTCAATTAACAATAATTTTAACAAGATAAAATTGACACATCTTCTGAAATAATTGATAGAGCCTAGGGAGGTACAAAGATGTAGCACATTAGACACCCAAAGCCCTGTACCACCATTTAATGAGGCATTGGTTTATGCCTGTGACTTTCCCATATATGTCACTCTCAGCCATGCCAACTTGGGCAGGTGGCAAGAAGATGGCAGGTACCCCCTCATAGAAAAATCAGAATAAACACAATCCCCTCACACACTTTCATTCCTGAAAGTAGACGGGAGAATGTAACCCAACTGATGACCAAGTCTATATAACCTATAATGAAATGTAAATGATACTCATAGTAAATGCAAAGATTTTGAGTGCCATTAAAGAAGAGGTGCATTGTTAATTGTGTATGAAAGACTATAGAAAATGCACAGTTTAAGAAAACTCACAAAATAAGTGACACACATTCGCTGACTCATTCCTCAGGTCAATGCCTTGACCAATCAGGGTCAAGCTGCCTGGTTTAAATTTGAAACAATGCTTGGAAGTTAACTGTCAATCACCATAAATTAGTGCACTCTCCATGGCAATGCCTCTACCAATCAGAGTTCACTTGCCAACCAATCAACACTCGCTTCTCATACAGTATAAATTGTTGTTTTCCCTTTATATCGGTATTCTTGCCAAGTGTCCTGGTGAGTACAAGACGAAAAGCTTTGACATGTCTCTTTTTTCAGTAATACTCAAGTTCTGTACTACCAAATGACTTTTTAAAACTCACAATGTTTAGTGTATCAATTATTATTTTAATAATATGAACAGTTTTGTTTTCACAGTGGGTGGCAATACATCAGTAGCCCTACAAACTTTTATTGATGTCTACCAGACATGAGGAATCAGCAAAGAATGTTTGGTATTTTATATGTTAAACAAAGTTTGTATATCATCCTCAAGAGATGGACATCCGAACATCAAGATCCTGTTAGCCACTAAAACTATAAAAATAGCAGGAAAAAACTACTGGCAATGGCATTTATTTTAAACAAACTATTTGGCAAACACTTTTTTCAGCTTGTTTACAAATTCTCAATGCATTGAGCCAAACTCATGATTCTATCACATTCAAATATCACAGTTAGTGGTACTATGCCCTTGTCACTTTCGAAAAGAAAGAAAAACGCTTGTCCAAGGCCATAATTTTGAGGTCGTTGGACGGGCACGGCGGGCGGGCCCGGGAGCGGCCGGGAAATGGTCCGCCATGCGTGATCGGGCCCTGACCGCAATTTCACCCTGGCAGGCCAATTAAGGCTCCGCACTGGCTGGAAAGGGCTGAGCGGGGGCCGGGGCCTGCCGGCTGCCAGAACCAATGGTGACCCGGCGGCCGGTTTAAAAGCGGCCCAGGCAGCACCTGGAAGGCAGCCACGGAAGGATGTCTCTTGTACTCTCACTATGGATTCGAGTTGGACCCGGCAGGCGGGAAAGCAGGTTGGGTGGTCACTCAGCACCCCCCCACGCCCCCCTCCCCTCCACCCCCAGCTTTTCTGATGAGTGCCTCGCCGTAGAGGTGGCGGCAAGGAGGGACACCCTTGTCCCCAAGGATGGGAGGGGGAAGCCACCACACCTCCCCAAGAGGGCATGGGAGGAGGTTGCAACAATGGTGAGCAACCATGATGTGGTGCGGCGCACCTGGGTCTAATGCCAGAAGCACTTCAATGACCTGCTGCGCTCAGGAAGGGTGAGTACTATGTTGGCATTGGTCAGTGTGCAGAGGTGTTAAAGTGTGGCTGTACCCCCATGGACCTCAGGGTTACTAAAATCTGAGAGCCAACTGTCAATGACACCGGAGCTGGCCAAGCGGGGGAGCTCTGGCTGCTTGGACTGAGTGCCTTGAGGCTTGAGAGCCACGACTCGGGATGTGCCCTACCATGAGCTCCTCAGCTGGGGTTGGCCAGGCTGCAATGCGCTGCAGGTACAGAGTG
This sequence comes from Cetorhinus maximus, assembly GCF_964194155.1. Taxonomy (NCBI): domain Eukaryota; kingdom Metazoa; phylum Chordata; class Chondrichthyes; order Lamniformes; family Cetorhinidae; genus Cetorhinus; species Cetorhinus maximus. The sequence continues at coordinate 97,661,489 of NC_135887.1, forward strand.
GACTAATTAATGCTTCTCTGTTGTTTCAGGAGAAGATGGCCCACAACAATATTGAAACGTCACGGACCGGCGGAGGCCCCACAAGCCTCCTAATCCCATCCCAATACGAGCAAGATGCCCTGGATCTTGAGAGGTGGCACGTGCCCCATGCGACCGGGCTGGGGTGCCAGACAAGGGTAAGAGGGCAGTGCACAGAAGTGAGAGCTTCGGATTGTGCACCGTTCTAGTATAGTCTCTTCATTGATGTGAACCTCAAACCTGGAGTCCCCATTGATCATTGGAAGAAGGGGGCACCATGATGCAGATCTCCATGATCTCACCAGGGTACCTAGCATGCACAGTGACAGTGTGTTGGCTTTAACTAATGACATGTCCTTGTTCTCTTTAGGTTCACCAGCAGGCATGCGCTCTGCAGACCCTGAAAGGCCACCCCTGACACCGGAGGACCACTGAGCTTCTGTTGCACCCGCTCTCCGAAGCAGGCACCAGCGCAAATACCAGCACCTCAGTGAATATTAGAGTGGCAGTTAGTATCTCAGTGCACTTTGGTGAGGGCACTTCACACTCGCATGAAGTGCAGACAGAGGCAGAGAGTGCCCAGGGTGCCAGCAGTCAAAGGACTGCTAGGAACCAGGACGATGCTCAGTCAATGGCTGATGATGAGCCTCTGGAGTCATCCATTAGGCGGCAGATGCTGGATGTCCAGTGGGATGTGCAGGAGGATCTGGCGGAGATACTTGAGAGTATGGTCTTCGTTATGGAGGAGTCCATGCGGAGTGTGAGCACTGTGTTGACCGTCATGGCCGAGCGCAAGGCGTCCCTCATTGAGAGAGTGGCAACTCTCATGGAGAGACAGCTCCAGGGACAGAATCAGGGGTTCTTGTGGTTGTGCTCAGATCTGCAAGCCCTCATACAGGCACTGACCTCAGGTGGTCAGTGTCCATGAGGGAGATGGATGAGGCACCCAGTATCCCAGCTAGGTGCCCGTCCATCAATGGTGAGCAGGAAGGTCCAAAGTGACCTCATGTTGGCGCATGAGCTGCCTGTCGTCTGCGGGTTCCTCTCAGGGTGCTCTGGATGATGGCAATAGCTCCTCCGCCCCTCTGCCAGTGACCATGGCATCTGATGAGGCTGCGATGAGTGGGGAGATGCCAGCCCTGGCACTGGCCGCTCCCTCCCTGTCGGGGCCAGCACAGGCTTCACTGGCCAGAGGATGACCACCAAGGTCATCAAGGCCAACAAGACAGCACAGTCAGCAGGCTGTCTCCAATGCCAGAAGGTGGAGCACCTAGACATAGCACTAACAAACGTAATTTAAAGGCGGGATTTTCAACTGTGGAGATTGGAATCCCTCGTAAAAGAAACAAAGTTTCAGTGGGATTGCTTGGCTCACACTGTGACGAACATCTGGGTAGCTGGTAGAGGAATCCGTGGAATCTGCTTTGATGGCCCTCTGTCATTTACTTTGGAGTGTGATGTGTCTGACCGCAGTTTGCCTGTTAATTCACTTGTACTGCATACTTTCCCTGAATATTAGAGTATAAGATAGATATGGTAAATTGTTTTATCCTTCCAAATTTGTATGTGCCTGTGAAGATATAGCTGGGGTCAAGGAATAGTGAATATTTGAATCATTTTCTGGTGTTTGTATTGAGATCTTTCCAACCTTTTTGTCTGGTGTAATATTGTTCATTTTTCTTATTTAATAAATGTTTTATTCTTTGTGTTAAAAGTTCATCAGCAGACTCCTGTGAATATGTTCAGTTACTTTCCTCCACGGTTTCTAAAAAAAAGTTAGGATCTATCTAGCCAGGTTTCACTCTGGGATCTGACTTGTCCAGCAGTAACATTAGCTGGGATCGTGACACTATGAGAAAAAGAAGAAATATACGATCAACAACAATCGAAATATTAAGAAAATAAAATACAAGAAAACAGATTAATGAGGACAGGAGTCACACTAAAGTCAGTTGAGGATAATCAAAATAAGTTTAGGTACATTATAATTATTTAGATTCCTAAACTATATGTTCATATGTCTATAGGTAGACATGGTAAATGTGGTTTAGAAATGGGATTAAGAAGTAAACTGTCTTTCTTTATTCAACTTCAAAATGGAGAGCAGAGCCCAGTTGCTCAAATGCTTTATTATGTAATCAACATATATATTAAATATACAATAAAAAAGGGCATTTCATCTCCTGTGAAATGATTATATCTTTATTTATTTTCTCATTATTTGTACCATCAGTATCTTGCTTTGTCTTACTGTTATTTTATAATATCTTACTGCAAACAAATCTATTAGTTTTTGCCTAAATGTAACAGTTTAGTGGTATGGTTTTTAGGATAAACAGGAGAATGTGGTGAACATCCCATGTGGTGTCGGTATCACTATACCATAGTTAAAGGGCAATCATAAGGTTTATGGCAGGCTATCCTACTCAGTGTAAACTTGAAGCCTTCACAACTTGCCATCTTCAGAGATTTGTGTACATAATACCCACAGGTCACTGTGGTCCTACACCCACTTTGAAATTGTACTATTTAGTTCATATTGCCTCCTCATGTTGCCTACCAACATATCACTGCACACTTCCCGGCATTAAATTTCATCTGCCATGCTTCTTCTTTTTGTAATCAGTATGTCCATGCCCTCCTGAAGTCTGCTAGAATCCTTCCCATTATTTACTCTAACAGCATGAATAGTTCCACAGTGTACGCGTCTTGTTATTCATAAGTGTTACAGAAAATGCTAGAAATACATAATAGATCTATCAGCATGTGAAATAAGAAAATACATCTTTGAAGCCCCTGCATCAGAGCAGTTTGGCACACAGATTTAAGAATTAGAATTCCTGATCTAAATAACCTTGTAGCATTGGTGAAAGACGCATGGATTCTTGGATACATGTATCGCCTGCTCTTTGTGTGACTGGCAACAATTTTCTTACCAGCATGTTTCTCTGGAAAATGTCTGTCTCAAAAAATAATTGGATAACAGCGTGTATTTCGTGCCTAGTTTAAGGCCTGTGTCATTAAGCTGAAAAATAGCATTTGAAGAGAACATTTGTAAATGGTAAATTAAAGAAAGAGTTATGCATCTAGTTAGTAATATTTTCTAAAGCACTAAGTTAAAGTTTCTGTGAACAATTGGCCTATATGTGCTAGTGCTTCTTTGTATCTTTTGTTCAATATGAAAGGAGGGATGTTTGGGTTTTGAAATGTAATCAGTCTGATGTCACATCTGGCTTTCTGTAGTCATGTGAATATGCCATAGGAGGCAGTCTCTCTGGAAGCAAATATCTGAATTTCAGTTCAATAAAGGCCTCTCACCGAGAAGACACTGATGAAGCACTGCTGTCCTTAAACTTGAAACATGGTGACAGAAGTGGGGAACAATAACAGTCACCAAGACAACAAGGGCCACGGGAACAACACTCTGTGGACAGGGAACAGCACCCAGATGAACAGCCAACGTCAACGTGCACACGCACTATTGACAGACCTGCACGGTTTAAAGACAATGGCCAGGACTTTTCCCTGGTCGGGCGGGTTCAACGGGGGTGAGCGGGAGCATTCAGGAAGCCCGCGATCAGGCCACAACCACGATTTCATGCTGGCGGGCCAATTAAGGAGGGCGAGTGAGGAACTTCGCGCATGTGCGCAGGTGCACGCAGGAAAAGCTCCCTGAGCTGCCTCAGGGAGATGAAGATATAAAAAAATAAAAATGAAGAATTTTAAGGTGTTAAAAACATGTCTCCTCACGTGACTCTGTCACATGAGCAGGGACAAGTTAAAAATTGGTATGAAATTTTTTTTTTTAATGATGGATCGAAACCCATGGATGAGGTTTCGCAAAAAATGCAAAGGCCACTTGGCCTTTTCGCCTTCCCGCCAACCATAAGGTTGGATGGGCAGCGAGAAATTGAATTCAGTTAGATTGTTAATGGCTTTAATAGGCCTTTTAAATGTCAGCGGGCACTCTGCCAACTCCCGCGAATGCCCGCCGACTGAAATATTGCGTGAGTGCGCGATGACGTCGGGACGCTCGCCTGATGTCATCGCGTGTAATTTTATGCTCATTTGGGTCAGGCTGCACCCGCCCGACAAGCAGAAGGTAGGCAAACAAACCTCAAAGCCGCAAGTAAAGTGCAGCTCACCATGTACACGTCGCTTATGTACAGCTGTGAAACAAGTCATCATGCAATCACGCAGATGTGCCCAGACAATCCAGCGTGGGGACATGATTCTGGCAAGCGGGGCTTATAATGGGATGCCAAAATATTGAAATTAGGTTCCTAACGGGTGGCGGCCGAAAACGCAGCCCACCATTGACGGGTGGAGTGGATGATCGCAAACTTGTTTTATGACAGCGTGAAACTGATTTTTTGCCTTCTCGCCATATTGCCCCCTGACCAACCACCATGATGCCCAACACCAATGGGGCCGGAAAATTCTGGCCTTCAGCTCGACTTTCTCAAGGGCAATTAGGGATGGGCAACAAATGTTGGCCTTGCCAATGGCACCCACATCCCATGGAAGAACAAATAAAATATGGCTTTAACCATTTGTTTTTAGGTGGCTTCAGAGTGGGAGAACAAAATGTATAATCTGTAAAATTTGTATAGCCACATCCCCTCCCTCCCTGCCTCCCCTCGCACACAAATAGGGCCAATGATGAGATTCTTTGCAAACAAAAATGATGGTATTAGAAACTGCTCAGTCAAATATAGAAGAGCATATAAAACTCAATGTAAATGATTTAATGACAGCTAAAGTCAGACTTCCTGGCATTTGTCCTACTCAATGCTCAGAACACCTACATATGAAGGGGTGCTGAGTATTATTAGGTGTCGCTCGACAGGTGGGTCTCAAGTTAAAGGGCTGCTAAAATTAGATTTTGAAGAGTCCTAACTTTGTGGCTTCTCTGATGTTCACAATCATAGAATTTTGTTTATTATCCAATGATTCTTCATATTCTGTCTAGCACTCTGTGGCTTCAACTTTAATCGACTCATATGTTCTATAGGGGAAGAAATGGGATTTCTTTTGGGGTTATTCCCATCTCTGTTTCTTGAAAGAAGAAGGGAAAGGTGAAGGGGAAGAATGCAAGGGTTCTTGATGAGGCTGTACAGGATGTGGTTGCCCCCCAATTGATGGTATATTTGCACCTGCAAATACCCATCAAGGTGCTCCTGTCTACACCTGAACAGTGCTTGTGGAGATTATGCTTCATTCAGAAAGCAATAAATCATTAATATGGGGAGATAGTAGAGTAGTGTTAATAATACTGGATCAGTAATCCAGAGCCCAGGTTAATGCTCTGGGACACACGTTCAAATTCCACCATGACAGCTGGCGAAGTTTAAATTAAATAATAAATCTGGAATTAAAAGCGACTCTCAGGTATAGTGACCATAAAGCCATTGTCGATTGTTGTAAAAACCCATCTGCTTCACTAATGCCCTTCAGGGAAGGAAATCAGCATTGACTCTAGGCCTCATGATGTCTCATAGCATCAGGTCAAACGTGGGCAAGGAAACCTCTTGCTGATTACCACGCATCGCCCCACCCCCAACTCCCCTCCTCAGCTGATGAATCAGTACTCCTCCAAGCTGAACACCAATTGGAAGAAGCACTGAAGGTGGCAAAGGTGCAGAATGTACTCTGGCTGGGGGACTTCAATGTCCATCATCACAAGTGGCTCGGAAGCCCTACTACTGACCAAGCTGGTCGAGCCCTAAAGGACATGGCTGCAAGACTGGGTCTGCAGCAGGTGATGAGGGAAAAACATACTTGGCCTCATCCTCATCAACCTGCCTACCACAGATGCATCCGTCCATTACAGTAGCAGTAGAAGTGCCAGGCAATGACCATCACCAACAGGAGAGGATCCAACCATCTCCCCTTGACATTCAATGGCATTACAATCACCAAATCTGTCCTGGATGTTACCATTGACCAGAAACTGAACTGGATCAGGCATTTAAATACCTTGGCTATAAGAGCAGTTCAGAGGCTAGGAATCTGTGGAGAGTAACTCACCTCCTGACTCCCCAAAGCTTGTCCACCATCTACAATGCACAAGTCAGGAGTGTGATGGAATACTGTCCACTTGTCCCAATGAGTGCAGCTTCCACAACACTCAAAAAGCTCAACATTATCCAGGACAAAGCAGCCCATATGATTGGCACCCCATCCACAACCTTAAACATTCACTCCATCCACCACTGACGCACAGTGGTAGCAGTGTTTACCATCTACAAAATGCACTGCAGCAACTCACCAAGGCTCCTTTGACAGCACACTCCAAACCCAGGACCTCTACCACATAGAAGGACAAGGGTAGGAAGGTGCATGGGAACACCACCACCTGCAAGTACCCCTCAAAGCCACACACCATCCCATCTTGGAACTACTTCACTGTTCTTTTCCTGTCGCTGGGCCAAAATCCTGGAACTCCCCCCTGAACAACATTGTAGGTATATCTATACCACATGGACTGCAGGAACTCAAGAAGGTGGCTCACCACCACCTCTCAAGGACAATTGGGGATGGGCAATAAATGCTGGCCTAACCAACAACACCCACATCCCATGAAATAATAAATTTTACAAAAAATCAATCATCCTACATGGCAGCACTTCCACATAGCCACCGTGAAGGTGTACATTACTATGTACTGTTATGCTACAGGGTAATTTTAAGCTATCTCTGCAGACATTAGCAATATTTCCCAATCAACTATGCATAAATACATCAAGTGAGTCACAGAAGCATTATCTGCCAGAGTTGTCTAGTACACCAACTTCCTGAAGCACACGTAACATCAGCTCGACAGAGGCATTGCAATTTTACCACTTGGCCCAATCCCTCAAAATCCAGGGAATTATAGACAGTGCCACATCGCCATATCTGCCCCTTTCATAATTCCACTAACTATATCAATAGGAAAGGCTGCAAATCTTTCAATGTCCAGCTCATTACAGATCAGTAGGGCCAAACCCTGCAGGTAATGCTCATGTTCCTGGAGGCTGCCAGAATTCCTAATAGAGGAATGCAAATGACAAACCTTTGCTGGCTGTAAGATTCAAGGTCATCTGATACACCTCCCCATAATTACCATATCAGCCCCACTACAACAGAGGTCCTGTCTCCATGTCCATCTATCCTAACCCCCCAATTTGTTGACATACTCAAACTTCTCTATTACAAAGTAGTTCCATGTCTAACATTAATAACAAGTCTCTAAAGTATTCTCCCAAAACAAGATATACATAATTTGTAGTGCAACAAGTTTTTTTCTGTCAGTGTTTTTCAGTGTTTTTCCTTGGGGCCTGCAATTGGGTGTCTAATCTCTCACCTCCCCAGACAGATGCCTATCCAAGGGGAAAGAATGTTATTTGGAGCTCAGTTGGAAAAAGCTGTAACACAGCAGTGTGTATGAGCAATCTGACCTTTGGTCTACAGTACCTTGCTTTACTAACTGAACGAAGATGCCATGAAGGCCAAAAAAGGAATATTGAGAAAATTACAAGAAAATTCTTCAGCTCTGAAAGAATATCTGTAATGCAGTGATAGATAACTAGGCTATAGAAACAGGCTTTGTCAACTGAAGCATTCTGCGAAAAATTAAAGAGAATTTGGCACAGCAACATTGTATTACTCTTTGATGCACTGCTGTTACTACTTAGTCAAACATGTGCCGGAAAACGAATCAATCACAATGTTTCACATTTGTTGTTAAAGAATCTTCAGATCAAATTCTGGTGCTTCTAAGCATGTTCTCTGCCCGCATGTTGTCCTATAGAAAAAGTATCTGGAATTGCAACATGCTGTTGAAGGATTATTATTAATTATATGGTTGTAATATGCCTTTAAGGGATAGCAGCATGACTTCACTCAAAGGGATGTGTGTTATGCGATCCAATTTTAATTTCACTTTTGCTCGTGAGCAGAACACAGCACAGCTCCAATGTCTTCAAGCTTTCTATCCATGTATATCTGTTCCTATGTGCCTAGACTTAATAAATGACCCCATAGCGTGTTTACCGAATCCCTTATGAGTGACTATGGTGCCTTTATATCATTATAACAATGCAATTTATATCAGAATATCCATAAATCACAACCAAATGTATTGTGCAGGCAAAGCAAAATAACAAGAGTAGGATATAATGATTTTAATGGAATTTTATTTCTGGAAATGAAAATATTCCTGTCAGGTTTGTTCCAATCTCTTTAAAAATCTGTATTTCTCTGTGAATTTCTCATTTTCTCCCTGTTTCATTTCCAAAGTTAACCTTCTCCTGGACTCTCAGGGAGAATGTTGGAGGGGGTGGGGTCTAAATTGAATAGCCTCAGAGAACGGGTGTGGTGGATCATGATGTAGATTTACCCTTCTCCTGTTCAATGTAAAGGAGGAAGTACCCCAACTTGGTGCTGCCTGCTCATTTGAATGATTGCAGCATGCAGCTAAGGCTAACTGTCCTGTTCATTGGCTGCATGCATCATCAGGGGGCTCAAAATCATAACTTGTTAGAACTGGTTAAAGTTGGCCCACGCTGCTTAAAGTTAACCTGCACTCTTAAAGGGCAGGTGTATCATGGCGGGAGCAGGTTCTGGGAGTCATGTGGGAAGCGAAACTGACCTGGAAACAATAAAGAATGGCGCAACATAGGAGAATGCGGGAACCAAAATTTTCAGGTGCTGCACTGGAGGTCTTGGTGGAGAAGGTGAGAAGTAACAGATATGTCCTGTTCCTGCAGGAAGCTCTGGAGGCACATGTTCAAAAGGCAATGGGAGCAGATATCTGTGGCTGTCAATGGCAAGAGTCAAACCCAAAGACCTGAATGAAGTTCAGTAACCTCAAAGGAGTGATCAAGGTCAGTGAATCTATCTTCAAATGCTGCCATATCCTATCAAATGCACCACTAGCCACAGACACTGCTCTAATCACCGCACTCTATCAATCATCTACTAATAAGGCAATCAATCAGGATTCATAACCAACATTCATATGCTTCACTTAACACTGCTGCATGTCTCACACCCAAATCTCACAACTTGCATACACTGCCAGCTATTCAAACATGACAGCCACATCCAGCCAGATTGCTCAACACTCACTGACAAACTTCCTTCTTTCTTGGAGGACAAGGTAGTGCACAACCAGAGGCAGCAGAAGCTAACCAAAGGGGGACAGGCAATCCTGCATGTCTTAACCCCAGTGATGGAGATGGTGCTAGACACAATTGGGATAGCTATTGCTGAGGCCCTGGCCAGTGGCGGGGTTCAAACCATAGGAGCTGACAGAATCCTAATAATCCTTCTTTTAACATGCCGCTTCTGACTCACCCCACACTCTCTTCTGATTTACAAGCTACAGATGGTGTAAGCATGCACCTCCTACTTTCCCAGAATATAAACCTTATCCTTGTGACTTTTTGTTTTTACATACCCAAAAGGTGTGACCGAGTCAGGCAGTGGAAGAATATCAAGAAGAGAGTGATGATGAAGAAACAGCTCTGCCACTTAATTTTACACTGCTAGTCATCAGCTTGGTTACTGACAGTGCTTGAGGATAGCTTAGGGGCAGGGTATGCATGGAGTTGAGAAACTGGGCACAAGTGGGTTGCCGGCACTTCAGAGGGTGACGTTGCACACTGGTGCAGAGGATTCAAATGAGCACTTCAACAGGGCAGCTTACAGGAGAACACTGATGGGAACACACAATGAAACGCCTGGTGCCTTGGAGAGTCAGGGTCAATGTCAAGGAATATGGAAGACCCAACATCAACATGGCACAGGACTTTATGAAGAGCTTGGAGTCCATCCTTTCCAAAGTGGAAGTGGTGGTCAACTCCATTCGTATAATCAAAGACCTAACTATGATGTAAAGTCTGTTAGCCGATGTCCAAGCATCCAAGCAGCAGCGACTAAGGGCTGTACTTTAAGGCCCTAAGGCCAGAATCGGAGGCAGGTGGGAGCTAAAAATAGCTTCGATGGCTGGTGTGTTTGTTCACTGGCCCCATTCTGCCCCCACGGTAGGTAGCCTTCACAGATCATTAAGGGTCATTTAAGGGAGGCCGACTGGGATTCCCACAAGCAGGGGGGGCAGGTTAACTGTCTGGAAGCAGCCTCCCAGGGAGAGTTCATGGGGCCAGTGTTCTAAGCAGGCCTAAAGGCCCTCCCTGCCTTCCTGCAGCAACCTCAGGCCTCAGGTGGATTTAACCCACTCTAGGGTTTCAGTCATAGACGGCATGGCCAGGAATGGCCTGTATATATTGCTGCCTCCCTTCCTTTTCCTTGTCTTCCTCTCGCTCTTGCTCCTCAGTTGCTCATCATATAGCTGGTGTAAGGACCATGATGGGGAGGTAGTGCAGCATATAGCAAACCCCACAAATCTTTTATACCTGCTCTGCTGAGTACTGCAGGTCTCTTCCAGGACAGTCAAAGCAGCAAAAAATATTATTTCAGCATGCTCAGTGGTCTGCTCTATCATATTTCATGTGGCAGCATGGCTTTCATTGTATGCATAATGTGCACGGGTATATGGATTGTGCACTGGAATCATCAGTCATGTACATCAACAAATACCCCTTGTCACCCCTTTTGATTCGCGGTTTTCGTATAGGGCAGAGTTGACATGCAGTGGCTGCAGAGCAATGTATGTGCAGTCAATGGCACCCTGCACCATAGGGAAGCCTGCAATCCTAGCAACGTCACATTCTCACTCTGCTTGCTTGTCTCTGGCAGGATAGAATTAAATGTAGAAGTGGGGACGAGCGTTCCTTCCTGCTGCTGAACAAAGTATTCAGCTGTACAAGGTTGAAAGACGGCATTGCTGGAAAGTTTAGCTCAAAAATGGGACCACTGGCATCATATCAGCCTTCCATGCTGATTAAAGTCACAAACTGCCTGTTCTACATACTCTTGCAAACGTTCACTGCGTGCAGGCTATTGTCCTCACTATTATGGTTTCTGGCACAATTCGTCCCAGGTCTGTGTGTGTGCTAACATTTTGTGCTCCAAGGGCACTCATGGCAGCCAAAAAAATGGGTGTTGAGGAGTCCAATTTTGTGTTCTTTCTCTGCAGGTATCCTTGAGTAATAGTTACATTAATGCTATGTGGTTTAGGTAGGCATATGGTGAAAAATGGTAATATGACTTTGCAGCATGTTTGTCTTATTATTACACCAAACTAAAGGTTCCAGGTGTTAGGTTGCAGCTCTAATTAGTTTCCAGTGCTGTAAAAACTTTGCTGACCTTACCAAGTCAAATAAAGCCTGAGACCAGCATGCTTTTCAAGGATAGACTGTAAAATGGCCACCACTCATACTTTGTTGAAATACTTGAATTGCTTACTATTGATGCTATTCACACCCGTAGCCTTAAATGCAAGTGTCCCTTCACTTACATCCTTGTATGCTTTCACCGATCAAAGGCTTGCACGGCATATAACTGCCTGTTAATGCATTCTTCCTCATTTACTGTAATGTTTGGTGGATATGGACACCAAGCTTCCTTCATTTTATGATTTAATTTTCTATTAGTTGTGCTAACTTTGGAACTCCGAGGGCACTCAGTGGCCAAAACATGGATGTTAAGGAGTCCAATTTTGTGTTCTTTCTCTGCAGATGACATTTTTTTAGAAGGGGACATTTTTTTTATTTGAAGACACTGGAGCATCCTAATGTCCCCTTACCATTTAAATTAAGAGAAGGTATACTAAGAATTGTGCATTACTGCACAGCATTGTAAACAAAGATCATTTGAAGTTTTTTGCTTTCTTTTACAAGCACAAGACAACCTATAAAGACTGGAGAGATCAGCAGCAAGTGGTACCCCCAAACTCTGATCGCTCCCCTCCTAAAAGAAGCAATTATTCTACATCATGGAGAAGGAGGACACTGAGTTTTGAGACATTTGTTAGCTGCAGATGGGTGATAACATTCTGCTTCTCTTCTCTTCCAATTGTACCCTGTATCACCTGTCAACCATATTATGCCGCATTTTAGGAAATGTGTGAAGGCATTGGAGAGAGTGCAAAAGATGTTTACGAGACTGATTCCAGGATGAAAAACTTCAGTTATAAAGATCGATTGGAAAAGTTGAGACTTATTTCCTTGGAGAAAAAATGGCTGAGAGGAGATTTGACAGAAGTATTCAAAATCATGAGAGGTGTGGATAGAGTAGATAGGGGGAAACTGTTCCCATTGGCAGAAGGATCAAGAACTAGAGGCAACAAATTTAAGGTAATTGGTAAAAGAAGCAAAAGTGATATGAGAAAAAAACTTTTTCACACAGCAAGTGGTTAGGATCTGGAATGCACTGCCTGAGAGTGTGGTGGAGGAAGTTCAATCGAGGCATTCAAGAGGGAATTAGATGATTATTTGAAAATAAACAATCCGCAGGTGTTACAACCGGGATGGGAGGAGTGCACAGTTTATCTAGCCCCACCATTCCGGAGGTCACATCATTAGTTTAAAAGTTTAATTTACTCACCAAAATGGAGGTTGAGTGCAGCTTGCGACATAACTCAATGAATGTACCTTGAATGTAGTCAGCGGGCACTCATCATCAGGAGCACATGTCAGACACTTGTTTATGGCAAATCGCAGCAAAAATCATTGGTTCTTGATGTGTCAGGGAGAGCGCTGGGTTCTGAACCCTCTCTGTAAGAGGTCCACTTAAAAATACAAAAGAGGTTGAGACTTTAATTTTTGGGTGAATCCAGGCCACGATTCCAACCTTCAGGACCAGGGCTCACTACCCACATTTGACAGCATGCTATGCCTGGTCTCAGCAGGCATATTTACTGTTGATGCTCCAAGTTTTAAGAAGCCAGGGGCATCAGGAGTCTAGTGTTGGGAACCTCGAGCCTGATCCCATCCTGCATCGATTGTCTTGCTTGGCATGAACAGATGTTCTGACCCCAATCGGGAACTCCAGAGGTAGGTCAGGGCACACTTTATCCAAGTTCTGACATAACTTTCTGCTATTCTGCTGTATCCTGCTGGGGTAACAGTAAAAGAGCGCCATAAGGGTCATGGATTTTTGGCCTCTTGACATTTATAGTTTTTTTTTAGGCAATAATGTCTTGCTTTGATGGATCATGTGGGCTCACCATTCCTTCACTGTCATGTCTTATCCCCGGTTACAAATATCGAAGTTTATGGTTCATATGTTTTAGGACTATAACTTATAGGTTGAAGATTGAATTTTTAAATGTAAGATAAATGGCAAAGTCTGACCAACAGGTAAACACCCCAAAGATAATTACAATTCGAAGACTGGTCTGTGTTTACTTAAAGGGGTTAGAATTAGAGGTGTGAAAACAATAAACAAAAGGTAGTCCTCTCATAGCTTCATAATGGAGCCAATGAGTCATGTAAGATTTCAGTTGCCACAATTAGAGATAAAAAAATATATTCATATGGGTTCCTAGAACAAAGGGGAGGTTTGGGAATTGGAGATAATTATTTAAATCTTTATCTTGGACATCTCAGACATGCCACATTGCCGCGGGGATAGATTGTTTGGTTTTGGGGTTTTTAATCTGTGTGATTTCTGACAGAAACTGTTGGTAAGCTTGGGAGGAGCTTTGTAACAGCAGAGAGAGAATCTGCCTGGAGCTGTGAACAAGGAGCAGAGGATCAGGAACCAGGGGTGTTTCTTATTTGGGTTCACTAAGCAAGAATGCGATGAGACCCAAGCTCGAGCTGGGGAGTCCACAATCATGAGAAAGAGAGTTGGAGCATTCACCTAGTAGGATGCTAGTGGAAGGACCCAAGAAACCTCATAGCTTGGAGAATAGTGATAATATTGAATGGAATCAAATCAAATTCCTGAGAGCTGTGGCATGCTTTGGATTAATCCCAGGAGAAATGAAGGAATCCTCCAGAATACACAGAATATATATGTTCCAATGAGAGAGAAAAATTCCAAGGGGAGGGCCCACCATCCATAGTTAACTAGAAAAGTTAAAGGCAGCATCAAACTTAAAGAAAAAGCATATAATTATGCAAAGACGGGTGACGGGTCAGAAGATTGGAACGGATATAAAGAACAGCAAAGAATGACAAAAAGGTTAATAAGGAAGGAAAAATTAGAGTATGAGAGAAAGCCAGCTAGTAACATAAAGATGGATGGTAAGAGTTTCTATCGGTACTTAAATAATAAGAGTTAACAAAGTGAGCGTTGGTCCTATAGAGAGTGCATCTGGGAAATTGACAATGGAAAGTAGGGAGATGATGGATAAATTATACAGGTATTTTGCTTCGGGTCTTCACTATAGAGAACACAAGTAACATCCCAGAAATAGCTGTAAATCAGGAAATGGAAGGGATGGAGGAACTCGGGAAAATTACAATCACCGTGGAAGTGGTATTGAACAAATTGTTGGGGCTGTGGGCTGGCAAATCCCCAGGTCTGGGTGGGCTTAACCCGAAAATCTTGAAAGAAATGGCTAGTGAGGTAGTTGATGCACTGGTTTTAATTTTCGAAAATTCCGTAGACGGGGAAGGTTCCATTAGATTGGAAAATAGCAAATATAACTCCTTTATTCAAAAAGGGAGGGAGACAGAAAGCAGGAAACTATAGGCCAGTTAGCCTAGCTTCTGTCATAGGGAAAATGTTAGAAGGTATTACCAAAGAAGTTATAGCAGGGCACTTAGTAAAATTCAAGGTAAGCAGGCAGAGTCAACATGGTTTAATAAAAGGGAAATCATGTTTAACCAATTTATTAGACTTCTTTGAAGAAATCACATGTGCTGTGGATAAAGGGGAACCGTTGGATGTACTGTACTTAGATTTACAGAAGGCATTTGATAAAGTGCCACATCAAAGGTTATTGCAGAAAATAAAAACTCATTGTGTAGGGGGTAACATATTGGCATGGATGCAAGATTGACTAGCAAACAGGAAACAGAGTTGGCATAAATGGGTCTTTTTCTGGATGAAAAGGTTAGGCTTGTATCCACTGAAATTTAGAAGAGTAACAGGCAACTTAACTAAAACCTTTAAGATCCTGAGGGGTCTTGAGGGGGTGGATATGGAGAGGATGTTTGCTCTTATAGGGGAATCTAGAACTCAGGGTCACTGTTTAAAAATAAGGGGCGCTTATTTAAGACGGATGAGGAGAAAATTTTTGTCTCAAGAGGGTTGTGAGTCTTTGGAACTCTCCTCCTCAAAAGGCGGTGGAAGCAGAGCCTTTGCATATTTTTAAGACAGAGCTAGGTAGATTCTTGATTTACAAGGGGGTGAAAGGTTATCGAGGGTAGGTAGATAGGTAGGAAGGAATGCAGGGTTGAGGTTACATTCAGATCAGCCATGATCTTATTGAATGGCAGAGCAGGCTCGAGGGGGCGAGTGGCTACTCCTGCTCCTAATTCATATGTTCTTATTTTGTAAAATGTGCTCTTGGTGGAAGTGAAAGTAAACCGGGTTTAAAGTATAAGATATTACGCTCGGCTGAGGATTTTGGATATAAAGTATAGACAAATACAAAATTTAGCGTGGAACTTTCCACTCTGGAGTCTAAGTGCGGTGGCAGGCAGGAAGAGCAGTACATTTCCCGCCAGCCGTCATGGAGGGTTTATGTCCCAGATTGTCTGCTTTTAACTTCATTATATGTGCATGAACGTGAAGCACGTCGTATCTCATGGCGAGGCAGACTGGGATTCATCTGCCCACCTTTACCTCATCAGCTCACCTTTCCAGGCGCCATATTTAAACCCCACCCATGCACACATTCATTCTCTGCAGTCCAGGACTTCTCATGGCAAGCATCGGTATGACACCCAAAGGTAAGAAGCCCACAGCACCAAAGTTTAGCAAGACTGCACTAGCCGTGAAGGTCCAGTAGGACATACCTTTCCCCCATGATCGGAGGCGGAGGTCCACCAACCGCACCACGCCGGCTTGGGAGTAGGTTGTTGGGGTGGTTAGCCCTAGAGGAGAGCTGCCATCCAGTGCAGAAAGAGGATGAATGGTCTTATCGACTCCGCCAGGGTAACTCAACCTTCTCCTCATTCAACTCACACTCTTACAAGCCCATCAGCCATTCACTCCACAGGGATTTCACACACTACCACCACAAGGGACATCACCACTGACTCTCTCACACACACACTTTGACATCTTCATCTCTTCTCACATCCTGTACAAGTTGCATCCTCCCCCCTTACAATGGTCCACTCAGCACACACAGAAGGCAGGCACGCTTATCATCAACTTTGTAATCCATCCTGCTCATGGTCTTGTCCATCTATCTTTATGCAGGTAAAGATCGCACACAACAACAGGAAGAGATCCCAGACTGGAGGGCAGTTGCCTGAGCTCAGGCCCCTCACTCAGTATGAAGAGTGGGTGGCAGAGGTGGCCAGCAAAGACCAGGATTGTGCCTGTACCGAGGGTGAAATCAGCCTCTCTCAAACCAGTGAGGACCCATAACCAGCTTATCAAAAACTGTGAGTGCTTTGTAAAGTTTGTCAGTATGCAGCCAATCACTCATTATCTCCTCTCTCTTTGACAGGCACAAGCAACAAAAAGAAGAGGCCCACCGGCTGTCAGGCCATTAGTCCTGCCCCCACAGCACTTCGGATGAGGATCCTGAGGACCCACTACACAACAGCATTCACCTGCACCTCCTAACAGCACAAAGACACATATCTAGGTGGCACCTAGTTCTAGAGCAGGCTCAGGATCATAATCTGGTGAACACATCACAGATTTGGGTCCAATGCAGGCAGAGACAGGGAAATCCAAGGTCGCTGGCAATCAGAGGACTGCTGGAGGCCAGGCTCCTGCTGAGCCCGAGTCCGATGACGAGCCTGTGGACTCAGCCCTAACACAGATGTTGCAGCTGGAAAGACAGACACAGGAACATCAGGCAGGGTTGTCAGATGATGTCATCAGATTGCAATGGACGATGGAGGAATCTGTCCGTGTTCAGTCTAATATTGTCATGCTGACATGCCGAGGTCAACACTGGTAGGGTGGCAACCACCATGGAGACCTTGGTCCAGGACGTAGGGCCTGATGTGCACCAGGATTTTCACTCCATCACTGTAGGCATAGGTGGGGTCCATTAGTGGTGAAGTGAGAGTGGACATGGTACCTGAACCTCAGTCCAGGTCCACTTCTCCTCAAGGAGTCAGGCAAGGGCCCTCGGGCACCTACAGGGAGGAGGAACATCAGCTGAATACCCCTGGGCCATCCACCCAGGTGACTCCAAAAGTTTAGCCACTCCCAATCCCCTCTGCCTGTGACCTCATCAACTGCAGCTCCATGGGCCGAGGAGGGTGCACCTGCCTCGCAGCAGGAGACCCAAAGCAGGCCGGGGCACTCCAGGTCTCGGTCCTCCAGAGGATGCCTGCCAAGGTTATCACAGACAACAGGGCATAGCAGTCAGCAGGCTGCCTCCACCTCTGCTGTGGATGTCGGGAACTCACCAAGACATAGCAGTAAGGTTAGAAAAATTAAGGAATGCTAAGCACAAAGGTAGCACAGGTGTTCACAATCAGTATGTAAATGGCACAAATGTAAATACAATTTGTTTCAGTCTACTGCTCACCTAGTGTATACCTCATCTATTTTATGATATGCCCCGTGGTCAATCAAGTGCAACAGATGCCCCACCCATACCATACAGATGTCGCACCACCTGCCTCAGGTCTATAGCGTCTCGCACCATCTCATTATTGTGCAGACAATGTCAGGCACTGTGTCAACATGAGTGAAGCCTCAGGCTCTAAGAACTTGGTGGTTGGGCATCTCTGAGACATGCTTCAGAGGTTCCTGTAATGTTGCTTCATGAGTTTAGAAGCTGGAGGCTGCTTTAGTTTCCTGATGCTTCTGCATTGAATATTGCTCAATTTGGATCTTAGAGGACTGAATGTTGACACATATTGCAGTCAATCTCAGTAGGAGCATCTTTCATTGGCCTCCATGTAATAGCCATCAGCCTCAAGCATGCTTTACTTATGAACCAAAAGTCAGGGCTCTTGTGCGCTACTGGCGACCTGTAGTGTTATTTCATGTCCACCTGTACACATAAAGATCACCCCAAAAGTAGTCCCCAGCTTCCCACCTCCATGATGCAGAGCTATGGACTTCGCTGACACATGTTATGCCTTGCCAATCATACTAGCTGGGTAAAACAATGCGAGGTAGGAGGTGTGTGTAAAGGCCTCAGATGCCGGACTTTGAGATGGGAGGATGCTGCGCTGGGCCAGAAGGTCTGGGCTAGTGTCTCATGACATTAATCCTGTGCCAGGTCTCAGATGGTCAGTTGACATGGTTATGTGCTAGTTACAAATGCATTGGTGTGACTGGTTCCCTTGAAGACATGTCAGACTGGTGGAATTAAAATGTGGAGGCCTCAATTGGGATCAGAGCAAAGCTCCAATACATCAGATGTGTGCTCTTTATTATCAAAGATTGGAATATTTAATGCCTAGATGGAGTGTCAGCATTCTTGGGATCCAGATGCCAAGGCTAGGCTGTCCAGGAACTTGGGAGATTCCAAACAAGGCCATTGTTATGAGTGCTGACAGAGAGCAGACCATGCTGCTGCAGCTGAAGTTTTCATGGTCCACTGAAAGGTGGGCTGAAATGCAGGCTTTCATTCATTACAGAGAGTTACAGGTGACAGTGTCCTGAAGATAAATCTCATGCTGGGGGCTCAGTATGATGATGAGGCCTGAATACTTGTCTTGCAAGAATTATTGCCTGTGCGGAAATATTATAGTGTGGATTCAGATTAGACATCAGGCATCAAGGCAAAAACCACTGAGTGAGGATTTTCCTCCTTGAGGGGCCTTGCTACACTTCAGGCATACTACCACAAGTGCACTGAGGACTACAATGCTGTTCCTGCCTCTTGAAAGCTTCTATAGGCAATGCGATGTTGGCGAGATGCTTGAAGAGGCTGCAGCATCTCAGCTCTGCTCACAAAACTCGCTGTTGCAGTAATCATCCCATAACAGAAAGGCCACATCATCCAGAGGTTGCATAACTTCTGAGGATGAGGATATCATGATGGAAGAGTGTAACTACTCATTCAGAGGTTAATGTGCTTCATTAAGATGATGACGATTGCAACAAAATTGTTAAGCTAGGCCCAGCAGGGAGGGCACTGATGAAAGAGGCTCACACGAGCTATTCGTCATCATCCTCCTGGAACCTGGTGGTTATAAGCATCTCACATGGATGCCTGCCTTGTCTGGCTCGTGCTATGGCCTCTTCCTCTGGAGACTCAGCTTCCTCAACCTTATCAAGCTCAGCCCCATTGACATCATCATCATCGGAGGAGATGAGCAGCTCTTCCATCTCTCGTTCTGGCAAGTCATTCCCCCTTTGGAGCACTAGGTTGTGTATAGCACAGTAAGCCATGATGTTGCATGAGACCCTCTGGGAGAGTACTGGAGAGCGCTGCCTGACCTGTCTGGACATCGAAAATGTATCTTCAAGATGCCAATGGTCTGCTCAATTAATGAGTGTGTTGCAAAATGAGTAGCATTATACCTCTCCTCTGAGGCAATTTGTGGCTGCTGAATGGCGTCATCAACCACATCTTTTCAGTTGCCTTTGTCACTGAGGAGCCAACCTTGGATGCGCTGAGGGTCCTCAAAGATCTGTGGCACCTGCAAGTGGCTCAAGATATTGGGTTGTGGGGGCTTCCAGAGTATTTCGTACATACCTGCACAATCTGTTTGTGATGATTGCAGACCAGCTGCACATTGAGAGAGTAGAATCCTTTCCTATTGATGAATTGTAGTGGCTGCTGCCAGGGAGCTCTTAACACCACATGTGTGAATTGTTGGCACTCTGCACCTGTGGGAATCCAGAGATAGCAGCAAATCCCACTGCTCTGGCAGCCTGGCAGGATTCAGCTATGGAGAACTGAACATAATTGTGCACCGTGCTAAATAGGGCGTTCGTAACCTCTCGAATTCATTTGTGAGCAAATGCTTGAGAAATCCTGCATAGGTCCCCAGTGGACCCCTGGAACGAGCCACTTGCAAAGAAGTTCAGAGCGGCGGTCTCTTTTACAGCCATTGGCAATGGGGGGCCTCCCAGTCCCAGAGAATGTGGCAGAGTGAGCCAATACATCCCTAGACATGCGAAGGCATCTACAGCACTGTCTGTCACACATCTGGAGGAATGAGAAATGGCTTCTGTACACCTTTTGTCTTGCCAGATGCCTCTGCTCAATGGCTCTGTCAGCCTTAGTTCCTGGGTCTTGAGGGGGCCCTTCAGGCCCTTGTTCATCAGGCTGAGGCTCTTCCCTTAGGCCAGCCTGGCGGCAGTGGGCCCTTCTTCTCCTCATTCTTTGCTGCCTGATTACCAGGATGAATGCAACATTGCCTGATCCATCCATGTCCATGAGGTTCTCATGCTCGTGAGTGCAGTGTCATTGAACAGAAACAGGAATGAATATAAGCCTGCAATTATCACCTTCCAGTCATTAGCTAGGGAATCATTGTGGGGCCCATGGATCACTTTCATCCCAGCTATTACACCCCCACTTAGTCCCTTGGAGCACTATTACAGCCTTCTGGAGCACCAGTAGGGAAATGACCCGCCCACCACCGCTCCACCTCCAAATGACACGGGCATGACAGAGCTTTGACACAGGGGCTTGGATCTGACTGAGATCTTCCAGGCATGAGAAGCCTCAGTCAGGACACTGTCCAGCTGTATCCTTTGGATTATACAACAGCCCTCAGGTGATGAGAGTATTGTGAGGGAGGGGGACTTTTAAATCTTACACTGCCAGCTGCAATGTCTGGAGGTCTTAGGGCCATTAGGGATATGCATTTTGATCCATGGCCCCCTTTCAGTTGGTTCCTTCTGACACTCGGGATTTCCCATGAGAGGGACAAAGGGTCTTTGGAAGCCAATCCTGCAATGGCCCCAATCGGGTTTATACTTTCGCAAGAATGCGCAACGTGAGTTAAGGTGCCACATTCCCTAAATTGGCATTTGACTGTTCCAAACATGTCTCAGCTGTGCCTTCCTCTCCATTTTGGAAATATGGACATTAGTAGGGTAACCCTTCAATTGGTTCACTAGTGCAGTAGTCGATTCCTCTCACAAGCCCTGAGAATCGATCGCTGGCAATCGTTTTCATAGCTTTTTTCCTGCTTTTCAACTGCACCATTGTGTCAGCTTGAAAAATGGTGGTGCTGAGGTTTTACGACCAGACCAACTTCAAGCACCTCCACCCCACATGCCCCCGTGACCGTCGAAATCCCTCCCATCGGGCTGGAGGATCATCGTGTGCACGTTTCCCTCTGTCCAATCACTCTCCTTTCTCCCCCTCTAATCCTTGATCCCATTGTTATAGCTGTTGATGTCCCTGTCCTCCCCCCTGAACTGTTTGATGTTGATGTCTTGATGTCCCATGTAGACCTGCCCCCTCCCCATCTTGAGGCCCATCGCACTGTGACTTACCAAGTCACCCCCCCACGATCAGGCCAACGAATGCCACCTCCCCACCATTACCTGTTCCCCATCTACAGGCTGCAGATTTCTCCCAACTGTGATCATAATATCTGCAGCCCAGTAGCAAGCCACCAAGCCTCAGGTAATTGATTCATTTCCAAAGGTTGCTTACCTCTATTTTGACTGTACACACACTATCAAAATAAGGACATTATTCATTGGGTCAAAATTGGGTAGAATTTTAAAAATTCATTCATGGGATGTGGGCGTCGCTGTCTAGGCAAACATTTATTGCCCATCCCTAATTGCCCTCAAGAAGGTGGTGATGAGATGCCTTCTTGAACTGCTGCAGTCCATGTGGTGTAGGTACACCCATAGTGCTGTTTGGGAGGGAGTTCCAGGATTTTGACCCAGCAACAGTGAAGGAATGGCGATATATTTCCAAGTCAGGATGGTGAGTGGCTTAGAGGGGAACTTCCAGATGGTGGTCTTCCTATGTGTCTGCTGCCCTTATCCTTCTAAATGGTAGCGGTCGTGGGTTTGGAAGATGCTGTCTAAGGAACCTTGGTGAATTCCTGAGTTGCATCTTGTAGATGGTACACACTGCTGCCACTATGCGTCAGTGGTGGACAGAGTGAATGTTTGTGGATGGGATGCCAATCAAGCAGGCTACTTTGTCCTGGATGGTGTCAAGCTTCTTGAGTGTTGTTGGAGCTGCACTCGTCCAGGCAAATAGAGAGTATTCCATTGCACTCCTGACTTGTGCCTCGTAGGTGGTGGATAGGCTTTGGGGAGTCAGGAGGTGAGCTACTCACTGCAGGATTCTGAGCCTCTGACCCGCTGTTGTAACCACAATATTTATATGGCTAGTCCAGTTCAGTTTCTAGTCAATGGTAACCCCCATGATGTTGATAGTGGGGGATTCAGTGATGGTAATGTCATTGAATATCAAGGGGCAATGGTTAGATTCTCTGTTGTTGGAGATGGTCATTGCCTGGCACTTGTGTGGTGAATGTTACTTGCTACTTATCAACCCAAGCCTGGATATTGTCCAGGTCTTGCTGTATTTGGATATAGACTGCTTCTGTATCTGAGGAGTCACGAATGGTGCTGAATATTGTGCAATCATCAGCAAACGTTACTACTTTTGACCTTATGATGGAAGGAAGGTCATTGATGAAGCAGCTGAAGACAGTTGGGCCTAGGACACTACCCTGAGTAACTCCTGCAGCGATGTCCTGGAATTGAGATATTGACCTCCAACAACCATAGACTTCTTCCTTTGTGCTATGTATGACTCCAACCAGCGGAGAGTTTTCCCCCTGATTCGAATTGACTCCAGAATCAGAATCACAGAAACTTTACACTGCTGAAGGAGGCCATTCAGCCCATTGTGTCTACACTGACTCTCTGAAAGAGCATTCTACCTAGTCCCATTCCCTGGCTTATCCCCGTAACCTTGCACATTCTTTCTTTTCAGATAGCAATCCAATTCCTTTTTGAATACCTCAATCAAGCCTGCCTCCACCACCCTCTCAAGAAGTTCGTTCCAGATTCCAACCACCCTCTGGGTGAAAATGTTTTTGCTCAGCTCACTTTTGCTCCTTTTGCCAATTATTTTGAATCTGTGCCCTTTACTTTTTGCCACTCTCTTGAGTGGCAACAGTTTCTCACTCTTTATCCTGTTCATACCCCTCAGGATCTTGAATACCTCTATCAAGTCTCTGCTCAGCCTTCTTTTCTCCAAAGAAAACAGTCCCAACCACGCCAATCTGTCCTCATAGCTACAGTTCTTTATCCCTGGAATGAAGAAAAAAACTCCAGTTTTGCTAGGGCTCCACGATGCCACACTCAGTCAAATGCTGCCTTCATGTCAAGGGCTGTCACTTTCACCTCACCTCTGGAGTTCAGTTCCTTTGTCCATGTTTGAACCAAGTCTGTAATGAGGTCAGGAGCTGAGTGGCCCTGGTGGAACCCAAACTGAGTGTCAGTGAGCAGGTTATTGCTAAGCAAGTACCGCTTGATAGCATTGTTGTTGAGCCCTTCCATCACTTTACTGATGATCTAGAGTAGACTGAGGGGCTGTAATTGGCGGGGTTGGATTTGTCCTGCTCTTTGTGTACAAGACATACCTGACAATTTTCCACATTGCCGGGTAGATGCCAGTGTTGTAGCTGTACTGGATCAGCTTGGCTAGGGGCGTGGCAAGTTCTGGAGCACAAGTCTTCAGTACTATTGCCAGAATATTGTCAGGGCCCATAGCCTTTGCAGTATCCAGTGCTTTCAGCCATTTGTTGATATCACGTGGAGTGAATTGAATTGGCTGAAGACTGGCATCTGTGATGCTGGGGTCCTCTGGAGGAGGCCGAGATGAGTCATCCACTCGGCACTTCTGGCCGAAGATTGTTGCAAATGCTTCAGCCTTATCTTTTGCACTGAGGTGCCGAGCTCCCCCATCATTGAGGATGGGGATATTCGTGGACCCTCTTCCTCCAGTGAGTTGTTTAGTTGTCCACCACCATTCCCGACTGGATGTGGCAGGACTGAGGAGCTTAGATCTTATGCTTAACTCTGTCTATTGCTTGCTGCTTAAGCTGTTTGACACACAATTACTCCTGTGTTGTAGCTTCACTAGGTTGACATCTCATTTTTAGGTATGCCTGGTGCTGCTCCTGGCATGCCCTCTGCACTCTTCATTGAACCAGGGTTGATCCCCTGTCTTGGTGGTAATGGTAGAGTGGTGGATATGCCAGGCCATGAGGTTATAGATTGTGGTTGAGTACAGTTCTGCTGCTGCTGATGGCCCACAGCGCCTCATGATTGCTCAGGTTTGAGTTGCTAGATGTGTTTGAAATTTATCCCGTTTAGCACTGTGGTAGTGCCACACAACATGATGGAGGGTATTCTCAATGTGAAGATGGGACTTCATCTCCACAAGGACTGTGCGGTGGTCACTCCTATCAATATTGTCATGGATAGATGCATCTACAGCATGCAGGTTGGTGAGGATGAGGTCAAGTATGTTTTTCCCTCTTGTTGGTTCCCTCACTACCTGCTGCGGGCCCAGTCTAGCAGCTATGTCCTTTAGGACTCGGCCAGCTCAGTCTGTGGTGGCACTACTGAACCACTCTTGTTGATGGACATTGAAGTCGTGCACCCAGAGTACGGTCTGCCCCCTTGCCACCCTCAGTGCTTCCCCCAAGTGGTGTTCAACATGGAGGAGTACTGATTCATCAGCTGAGGGATAGGGGGTAGGGGCACGGATGTAGTAATTAGCAGGAGGTTTCCTTGCCTATCTTTCACCAGATACCATGACACTTCATGGGGTCTGGAGTCAATGTTGAAGACTCCCAGATCAACTCCCTCGCAACTGTAAACCACTGTGCTGCCCCCCGCTGCTGGATCTGTCCTGCCAGTGGAAGAGGACATACCCAGGGATATCCATGGAAAGTGATGATGGTGCCTGGGACATTATCTGCAAGGTATGAACATACAAACAAGGAGCAGGAGTAGGCCATTCAGCCCATCAAGCCTGCTCCACCATTTAATAAGATCATGGCTGATCTGATAGTAACCTCAAATCTGCATCCTGCCCAACCCCGGTGACCTATCACCCCTTTGCTTACCAAGAATCTATCCACCTCTGCCTTAAAAATATTCCAAGGCTCTGCTTCCATTGCCTTTTCAGGAAGAGAGTTCCAAAGACTCACGACCCTCTGAGGGAAAAAATGTTGCCTCATCTATGTTTTAAATAGGCGACCCCTTATTTTTAAATAATGATCCCTAGTTCTAGATTCTCCCACAAGGGGAAACATCCTCTCCAGATCCACCCTGTCAAGACCCCTCAGGACCTTATATGTTTCAATCAAGTCACCTCTTACTCTTCTAAACTCCAGTGGATACAAGCCTCGTCTGTCTAACCTTTCCTCATAAGACAATCCGCCCATTCCAGGTATTAGTCTGGTAAACCTTCTCTGAACTGCTTCCAACGCATTTACACCCTTCCTTAAGTAAGGTGACCAATACTGTAAACAATACTCCAGGTGTGGTCTCACTAGTGCTCTGTATAATTGATGCATAACCTCCCTACTTTTGTATTCAATTCCCCTCGCAATAAATTATAACATTCTATTAGCTTTCCTAATTACTTGCTGTACCTGCATTCTAGCCTTTTGCGATTCATGCACTAGGACATCCAGATCCCTCTGCATCACAAAGCTCTGCAATATCTCACCATTTAGATAATATACCTTTCCTTTATTCTTCCTGCCAAAATGGACAATTTCACATTCTCCCACATTATACTTCATTTGCCAGATCTTTGCCCACTCACTTAACCAATCGATATCTTTTTGTAGCCTCCTTATGTCCTCTTCACAATTTACTTTCCTACCTATCTTTGTGTCATCAGCAAATTTGGCAACCATCCCATCCATCCCCTGATCCAAGTAATTTATATGGGATAGAGAGATAGAAGGTACTATAGCTAAATTTGCAGATGACACCAAAATAGGTGGGAAAGTAAGTCTTCACAATTTACTTTCCTACCTATCTTTGTGTCATCAGCAAATTTGGCAACCATCCCATCCATCCCCTGATCCAAGTAATTTATATGGGATAGAGGGATAGAAGGTACTATAGCTAAATTTACAGATGACACCAAAATAGGTGGGAAAGTAAGTTGCCATAAAGAAATAAGAAATTTACAAATGAGTAAGGACAGGCTAGGTGAATGGGCCAAGATCTGGCAGATGGAGTTTAACGTGGATAAGTGTGAGGTTATCCATTTTGGTCGGAAGAATAAAAAGGCGATTTATTATTTAAATGGAGAGAAACTTCAGAATGCTTCAATGCAGAGGGATCTGGGTGTTCTCGTTCATGAATCGCTAAAAGCTAGTATGCAGGTACAGCAGGTAATAAGGAAGGCAAATGGAATTTTGGCATTTATTGCTAAAGGAATAGAGTATAAAAATAGGGATGTGTTGTTGCAACTGTACAAGGCATTGGTGAGACCACACCTGGAGCACTGTGCACAGTTTTGGTCCCCTTACTTGAGGAAGGATGTAGTTGCCCTCGAGGCGGTTCAGAGGAGGTTCACTAGATTGATTCCAGAGATGCGGGGCTTGTCTTATGAGGAGAGATTGAGCAGTTTAGGCCTATACTCGCTAGAGTTTAGAAGGATGAGAGGAGATCTAATTGAGGTATATGAGATGCTAAAGGGGATAGACAAAGTAGACGTGGAGCGGATGTTTCCCCTTCTGGGGCATTCTGGAAGGAGAGGCCATAGTTTTATGCTAAGGGGTGGTAGGTTTAAATCAGGGATGAGGAGGAATTACTTTTCTCAAAGGGTCGTGAAACTGTGGAATTCACTACCTCAGAGTGCAGCGGATGCCGGGACGTTGAATAACTTTATGGAGGTGATAGACAGATTTTTAATTAGTAATGGGTTGAAAGGTTATGGGGAGAGGGTGGGAAATTGGAATTGAGGCCAAAATGAGATCAGCCCTGATCGCATTGAATGGGGCGGGGGCAGGCTCAAGGGGCTGAATTGCCTACTCCTGCTCCTAGTTCTTATATAAGTTGTAAACAGTTGAGGTCCCAGCACTGATTCCTGTGGCACACCACTTATTACATCTTGTCAACCTGAAAAAGACCCATTTATGCCTCCTCACTGCTTCTTGTTAGCCAGCCAATCTTCTATCCATGCCAATATGTTACCCCCTATACCATGGGCTTTTAGTTTCCACAATGATGTTTGATGTGGCACTTTACCAAATACCTTTAAGAAATCTAAGTACAGTACATCCACTGGTTACCCTTTACCCACAGCACTCCACGAGTATCGCTAAGTCAAGCTGTTGCTTGACTAGTCTGAGACAACTCTCCAAATTTTGGCACTAGCCCCCAGATGTTAGTGAGGAGGACTTTGCAGGGTTGACAGGACTGAGTTTGCTTTTGTCATTGCTGGTGCCTAGGTCGAGGACAGGTGGTCCGTCCATTTCATTCCTTATACAATCTTCTGTAGTGGTTTGATACAACTGAGTGGCTTACTATGCCATTTCAGAGGGCATTTAAGAGTCAATCACATTACTGCGGATCTGGAGTTATATGTATGCCAACTGAGTCAGGACAGCGGATTTTCTTCACTAAATGACATTCGTGAACCAGATGGGTTTTTATGACAATTGACAATGGTTTCATGGTCATCATCAGACTTTTAATTCCAGATTTTTATTGAATTCAAATTCCACCATCTGCCATGGTGGGATTCAAACCTGGGTTCTCAGAGCATTACCTGGGTCTGTGAATTACTAGGCCAGTGACAATACTGCTCATTAGATAGAAGGAGTACCGTCCAATTGATTTGGGCCCAGATCTTCCAGTCTCCAAATCGTTGGGAGGCCAGACATACAATCCAAGTTGTACACTGGGACCCTGTACCATCTACAAGATGCATTGCAGCAACTCACTGAGGATCCTTCAACAGCTCCTTCCAAATCCACAACCTCTACCAGCTAGAAGGACAAGGGCAGCAGATGGGAATATCATCACACCATCATCTGCAAGTTCCCTCCAAGCCACACTCCATCCTGACTTGGAACTATATCAATTACTGTTCTTTAATTTTCACCAGGTCAAATTCCCAGAGTTCCCTCCCTAACAGCACAGTGGGTGTACCTACACCGATGTACTGTAGCAGTTTAAGAAAGTGGCTCACTATCACCTTCTCAAGGGCAATCAGGGATGGGCAACAAATGCTGGCCTGGTCAGTGATGCCCACATCCTGTGAAAGAATTAAAAAAAGATCAGCTAGATTCTCTCTTTGAGATCTCCTTCTGACAATCCCATTGGGGTCCCCTTTCCTTGCCGGCAGTTAAGGTCTCTAATGTGTTCAATCTTTTAGACCCTTTTTCAGGGGATGGGGGTAATCTACTATATTGCAAGTCATACTGTACTCTAAAGCTTCATTTAAAAGCACAATACACGTTTATATTCTGCACTTTTGTTTCAAGCATGATTTGAATCCACCCATAAAGCTTTCTTTCCCTAATAATCTTCCATTATGTTAAGCCCCTTATGGTTAGTTTTCCAAAAAAGAATGTTGTATGTTGTTGTCTGTATTACTATTGCTTTTCTCAATAGCATTTGCTTTTATTTCTCAGTTTAGCAAGCACAGTGCATTTATTTAAGAAAGACAGCACAAGAGATGTTCTCTCAATCCAGTTCATGTTACTGCGAAGTGCGATGGATAACATGGCCAAGCTTTTTGCTGTAAATTTGTTTAAAAGGCATTCAACCACCATTTTAACAGCAACTTTTATTTAGTCAGCTGAGGTGCCCAGGCATAGGCGAGACTTTCATGAATGCATGAAAATCAGGATTCTATGACATCATTAGCATCCCAACGATTTTAATGTGAAACTGCACAAGTCCCATGCAGTGCTTAAACTGCTAGCAAAACCTAATAGTATTAGTAGCACTAAAGGAATACTCAGCTGCAAGTAATTCATGGACTTGGTGTGTCACTATGCTACTGGGTTGTCAACAGTTTCCAGTTTCCAAATTTCTTCTGCCAGCCTACACTCAAAGCTCTAGTTTCTTATCAAGGTGCCTCTTGCCTGTTTGCCAGAGGTTCAAATTATAAACAGCATAAACACTGGCATGGCTTGTTTCTGTGCCACATATCTTATGTAAGGATATGCATGCATTTTCAGTTTGTTTGGATGGAACAAATGGTGCAGGCAAGACCAGAAGCAGCACTAGTGGCTAGGCCTACTGGAGGACAATAGGTATGGGGAGCTGCTGCCAAATATTATATGTTTACTTAGCATCTTTCATAATGCTAGGACATCTTAATGTCTCTTACAACCAATGAGATCATACCCAGCATACAGGGTCTAAAGGCTGAGTTAGTTTCTTGGATCTGAGGGGCAGTGTATCAGGTGGCGGTACATGATAGGCTGCTGTAGATCTCTATAATCGCCTGTAACAGGGCCTACTGCCTGTGGGGTTGGGGGCCTATGCTTTGCTGCTGGTTCCCTGTAGCAGAGTGAAAGGAGCATCAGTCACGCATCCTAGTCTGTAGTACACAACTGCATCAAGCAGCTCAACAATGCACTGATTAGCAGGATTAACCAGTGCATTACATTTCCCATTGTATTTACCAGACAACAGGGGTACTCGGCTATTACAGCAGTGGCTGGCTTTCCTCAGGTCCAGGGTGTGATAGGCTGAAGACATGTTCCTCATGGCACCAGAAAATCAGCCACCGGCCTTAGTAATTCAGAAAGGTCATCACTCAACTAACATGCACTCCATCTTCAATCACAGAAATAGGATAATGCACATTTATGCAGGATTCCCAGGCAGCTGTCACAATCCTGCAATACTCCATTATCCTGGAAAGATCGAATATTTGGTGTGACAAAGTGGTTGCTGAGGGTAAAGGTCTCCCCACCCTGCTTACATGGTTCATGACAGCTCTCCGCAATCTCGCCACGCCTGAACAACATATTCAGAATAATTGGACCATGAGAATTAAATTTGAGAATACCACTGGGACCCTTAACAGTTCTGGGTACTCACAACAATATAACCCACAAAGAATCTCCCACATTATAGTAGTATGCAGCGTTATGCATGACCTGTCCATCCAGAAAGGCCTTTACTTGGAGGATGCAGACTAGCAGTACCTGTCCACAAGAAGACCAAAGTGCAGGCCAGGAAGGAGTAAAACAGGCTACCTCAACACCTTAAGCCAGAGAGCAAGGGGTGAGTTAATTGCACAGGGATTCCAGTGTCCTGCTTAGTCCCCTGCCCTGCATTAACTGCCTTCATTACATTCTTCACCACTTCCTTAATCTTCATTAATATTGAAACAATTCAGCCAGCTTCTATTTCAATGACATGTTGGCAATGCAAACTCAAAAGCTTTTATCAGGCACACTGCAGATCAAAGGGCCAAATGTGCTAAAAGGTGAAAAATTTAATGGAACACACAATAATTGCTTTGGATATTTTTTTACCCAAACATCAACCCAAAATGCCTTTTTAAAAAAGGTGTATGAACGCCGCTACTTCTGCGAAACATTCTTCTTGTGGCCTCTGCAAAGCTGGAGAAGGCCCCTCGAGATGTTTGTGGCCTGCAACCTCCAGGTGGACAAGCCTGTGAGGGCCTTATTGCTATCGTTAGAAGCAGTCTGATGCAACAAGAAGAGCAATTTACATTTATATAGTGCATTTAATCAAGTATCCCAAGGCACCATCGCAGGTATCAGTTGAGGGAGTGACAAAAGACCATTTGTGCAGACATCATTCTCTGCAATCACTTTGAGAAATGGCTCCATTCTAGGGACACAGGTTCAATGTCTTTAGAGACTTAGTGGATATAATCCCCAATGATTCTTGGTTTGTAATGAAAGCTCTGCAAGATGCAAACTATTATCTGATTTAAACCTCTTAAAATATTGCACTGGGATTCCAAATCTAAAAGTGTTGTTATCCAGCAGCATTCTTTTAAAATAATAAACCTTTGAGAGTAATTTTCAAGGCTGTAATGGAATTGGGGGTTATTTGATGTGTCAGAAACCACAAGTATGAAGTATGGGCACATTCCAAAATTAAAGGCACTCCCACATGTTTTGTATATTATATACTTTTAAAGAGTATCTTTTATTTTCCCTCTGTGATGTCTCTCCATACCAGGTACATTCTGTATCTAGAAGAATGGATTGGAGACATACAATACTCTCAGTTCTCTTCATGCTGCTCTCCATCTCTGTGGGGAATCACAGGTGAAAATCTATATTCTATCACTGTCAGTGTTAAAGCACACATGGAGCTCCAAACATTGCCATTGTTCACCTTTTAGGAATTGTTTCATAAATTAATGATCTATATTGTGACATTTGATCTGAAAGCATTCAGAATCAAAAGACCAGTTCCTAGCAGTACAATGGCTACTATTTCATGTAACGCCTAGTACTTTTAACTGTAGCATTCAGTTTTAATGACTTTCACAGCAATTACAACATAGTTGATATCAGTCATTCATGTTTCAGGATTAGAATGCTGACCTCGAATCTTAAATGTGTCTGATGAAGGAAAAATTTTGAGGGACAAACCAATAACAATTAATTATCTAATGGATGGAACTGATCAGTCAGTCAGTCAGGGGAAATCTGAGCTTTTATAAAAAGTAGAAAATTGTTGTTAGGGCCTATTCTAGAATTTTATTTGATTTTTTGAGAAAAAAAACTTTTAGGTAGATCCCCACATGATCACAATAGCACAATTTTTAATTTTAAACAATTTCACAAAATAATTTTAAAATCTTCAACACAGCCAATGAATTGCAGTAGTCATTTAGCATCACAATTGCGAGATTGTGCAGGTGGTGAAAGGAACCCTTTGTAGTCCAACGTGGGTTGGATTCTGGGTGTTATGTTGTGTGGTTCCTAGTTCAAATTAATCAACACTTTTAAACTCAAACGCTGCAACTTCATCAAATGTATTTCCCAGGTCAACCATGTACTATAGACTGATACATTGTTGCTGGGCATCCTGGCAGTATTGCAGGAGGGAGTCATGTGACACTCTACTTCTGTATACATATAGTTCCTAAATCATTTGGAATAATATGATTTAACATCCCTCTTTCTTTAAAAAAAAATGCCTCTACATATCAATCATTAACTTTATATTGTCCAAACTAAATATTAACAACTAATATTTATAATTAAATTGAATACCACAAGAGTCTTTATAGCTTGCTTTCTTTTCTCAAAACATTATTCACAGTATTGCTTCGGTGGTAAAATGTTGTGCCTCTTCCTCAGAGCTAAAGCAGCATGCTGCAGTCGGTCTTTAACCTAGCAGTACTTCTCAAGCTCTGTGGCAAGATTTAGTCGCTCATTTCTCTCTTCCAACCACTCTATGTGCCTTCTTCCCACCAGTTTTTCAAGCTCTGCTTGTCTTTTTGCATTTTATAAATAGTTGCATCCAGCCATTTCATGCAGCTGTATGGTTCTGTTGTAGGGTGGCTGAGTTGTACTATTAATGATAGAGTTGATCTGCAGACACTTCTTGGGTGGAAACATTAAGTTTATTTACAATATGCTCAGCAGCAACTACACGTGTGTTTTCAACTCCAACTCTACACTGGCTGCTGAGGTAGTCCACGCTACTCTCCTATTGGTTACTACAGATCATGTGATCTTCCTTAACAAGTATTATTTTGAATGTACATTACACACTAAATAAAACCATAATTACCACAGGTTCCTATGTCAATTAAGTTTGAAGACACATCTCCATCTTCCAAAGTATGGATGTCTTGGTTTCTTTTCTTTCTCATTCACCATGTTACTCTGCCTCTGATAACTCCTTTATCATCTTTTTTGTTCCGCACATCTTTTCCAAGTGATTGGGCTTTCCACAAACTCTGTAGTTTGAACCATATGCAGGACATTTCCTTCTATCTGTGAACTCAAGTGGTCACCCACAGCGCTTTCACATCTTTCCACCTGGTGTGCATTTTTTTGTTGCTGTTGCACTTCATCAACCCTGTTGCCTCTCCCTTGGCTTAACTGAAGATGGCTATTTGGGTAGTCAGTGTCTTCATCTGTCTACTTGTGGCTTCAAGTGCTCTGGCAGTTTTGATATTCTGATATTGTGAGCTTGTCTTTTCCAATCAAAGCTTTTTGCACATCAGGGTGCGCAAAGCCCCAAATGAGCTGAACTGCCAGCATTTCATCATTTCCCCTGAATTTACACTTGGCTACATTCCTCAATTTCATTTGAAATTCATATCAGTGGATCCGATGGCTTAACTTTGGTTACAGATGTGTGCTGAATTTCTCAAAACTTTGTCTGGATTTTTGCTGTTGTTCTCACCGATCCTCCAGCTATTAAATAATTAGCTATTTCTCCCCTACCCACAAAAAGATGTAGCTGTTATTTTCCTCTTTGCTTGTGCCTTTTTGGAAAACTACTAAGTTTAAACTTCTCAAATGCCTCTACGACATCACCAGCCTCCCAGTTCATCCAGAGCTGGAACCGTGTGTTCATTGCTGTGGTGGCAGCCATTTTGTTTTTGCACGATTCTTTCAGTTTTTCGTTCTCTCCGGCACTAATTCAGGTTGATTTTTCTCAACCTAATCCAGCATTTATTTTGTTTATAACACTTGTGTTTTACTCACAGACACCTGCTACCACCGAACATTCAAAATACTCTCTTAAACTCAAATGCTATAATTTCATTGAATATATTTCTCAGATCAAACCATGCCCTCTGGACTGATACATTGTTGCTTGCTACCTTGGCTGTAGAGCAGTAGTGAGTGATCTGGCACCCTGGCTCCTTGTGTGTGTGTGTATATATATATATATATATATACACACACACACAAACATACAATTCCCAAATCATATTGGAATAATGTAACACTGGGTTTACAATCTTCCACAATATCGCTACACAAAGGGATTTAATTATGCAGCAAGTTAAAAAGCTCTAGGGTGGAACAGGAGCACAGGAGGAAAATAAGAATGAGGAGAAAATGTAACATTTTGGAAGCGACAGGTGTGTAGTGGGTTGTAATTTCCTTTTATCTTGATGACCTGTTCAAATCCAGCTGATTTTGATGAGATAAAGGTTAGTTCACTTGAAGGATTCCAAGTGAATTATCTTAATTAAGTTATATGATATAATCCACATCACAAAATTGATCAAATTCAGTACTAACCATCTCTGATCTTGAAGTTCTGCCTTTGTTGCAAAGTGGAAAAAATAATGACCTGAATTTCAGGATCAGTGGTGAAACAATGGCATTCATTACTGACTCAGGAAAGCAGCCAATTACATTGAAGTATTCTCATAGACAGCAAACCAGTAAATACAATGCACTGACATCCTTCACATTTAATTAAAATTTTACAAAGAGAAATAAATGATAGACATGGGTTTAATGTAGAAGCTGAAATACCATAAACTTTTTTAAATAATGAATTTTATTGTAATGAAGTAATTTGACATTCCTTAAATATAAAGTAGTTTGCCAGGGCCAGAGAGTTTTTGAACTGTAATTATGAACTTAGTCTGCCAGCAAAAAGCTAATTACACCTCATTCAACAAGATAAACATTTTTAAAGGGTTTTTACATCAAGACTAAAAGTGTAAAAGAGCAAATTCTTGACAATTCAGTGATTTCTACCCGATAGCAGTCTAGAGGAACTGCAACAACACACCTTGTGGGGAAGCGTAAGGTCACTGATGACAATGTCTGGATTTCCTCATTTAACTGCACATGTGCTGACTCCAGAAGTTGCTGTCAGCTTCAATGGTAAATGCTGACAGTTGAACTGTCATTACTACCAGAAAATCTGATTCAATAACACACACCTAATTGCCTCCAACACATGGTAAAACAACAAACACATGAAACATACGAAATAGGAGAAGTCGGCCATTCAGCCCCTTGAGCCATCTCTGCCATCCAATAAGATCATAGTTGATCTGTTTGTGCTTCCAGTTTCACGTACCGATCTACCCCCGATAACCTTTGATTTCCTTGGCTAATAAGAATCTATCTACCTCTGCCTTAAAAATGTTCAGTGGCTCTACACCTCCACCACCTTCTGAGGCAGAGAGTTCTAAAGCTGCACAACCCTCAGAAAAAAATTCTCCTCATCTCTGTCCTAAAAGGGCAACACCTAATTTTAAAACAGTGCCCCCTAGTTCTGGATTCACCCACAATAGGAAACATCCTTTCCACGTCCACCTTGTCAAGACCATTCAGGATCTTATAAAATTCAATCAAGTCAACCCTCAATGGAAACAAGCCCAGTCTGTGTAACCTTTCCTCATAAGACCAGCTGGTCATTCCACGTATTAATCTAGTAAACCTCCTCTGAACCACCTCCAACACATTTACATCCTTCCTTAAATAAGGAGACCAAAACTGCACACAGTATTCGAGATGTGATCTCAACAATGCCCTGTATACCTGAAGCATAACATCCTTACTTTTATGTTTAATTCATCTCGTAATAAAGAATAGCATTCCATTAGCCTTCTTGATTATATGCTGTACCTGCATGCTAACATTTTGTGACTCATGCACGAGAACATCTAGATCCATTGGCACCTCAGAATTCCGCAGTTGTTCTCCGTTTAAGTAATACTCTGCTTCTTTATTTTTCCTGCCAAAGTGAACAACTTCACATTTTGCCACATTTTACTCCATCTGCCAAATTTTTGCCCACTCACTGAACTTATCTATGTCCATCTGCAAACCTCTTATACCTTCTTCATAACAAACTTTCCTACCTGTCCTTGTGTCGTCTGCAAATTTAGCTACAATGCCTTCGCTCCCCTCATCTAAGTCATCAATATAAATTGTAAAATGTTAAGGCCCCAGCACACACCCCTGCGGGACTCCACTTGTCACATGCTGCCAATCAGACAAAGACCCATTTATGCATACTCTCTGTTTCCTGCCAGCCAGTCAATCTTCTATCCAGGCTTGTTACCCTCTCTTTTTCTTTCCAGAGTAAAAGATCAAGTCGCTTAAGAAGAATATGACCAAAATGATTGTGGTGGGTATCTTTTTTTTATTCCTTTTGTACAGCCCTGATAATGTCAAGATAATCTGTTTCAATCATGTTAATTAAGAGATAAATATTGGCCAGGACACCAGGATAACTCCCCTCCTCATCAAAACAGCGCATGGGCTCTTTTACATCCACTTGAGAGGGCAGATAGGGCACAAGTTTAACCATTCATCTGAAAGTTGGCACTTCTGACAAAGCAGCACTCCCTCAGTATTGCACTGACAGGTCAACCTTGATTTTTGTATTCAAGTCCTGCATGAGAGGTGGTCTCATTGAACATATACAATTCTGAGTGGGCCTGACAGGGTAGATGCTGGCTAAGTGAATCAAGGCATATGAAAATTGGGCATGAAGAGTTGATAAAACTCTAAATGGTGAAAAGTTGGAAACCGTGGAGGTCCAATGAGACTTGAGGCTCTGCATACAGTGGTCATTAAAATGACATGAACAGATACAGAAGATAATTTAAAAGGCTAATGAAATATTGGCCTTTACATCTAGATGAATAGAATACAAGGGGGTAGAATTTATATTTCAGCTATACAAAGCACTGCAAGCAGTTCTAGGCAGCACACCTTAGGAAGGATACATTGGTCTTAGAGGGAGTGCATATCTATTAGAATGATACCTGGTCTCCAAGGATTAAGCTACGAGGAGTTAACAATCTACAGTTGTATTCCCTGGAATGTGAAAGGTTAAGGGGTGATGTAATTGAGGTTTTCAACATAATAATGGGGAACAGAAATTGGGAGAAAAAAAATTTCCTCTAGTTGGGAAGTCCAGGATTAGGAGGCATACTAAAATGTAAAGGAGTGAAATCAGAAAACACTTTTTATTTCAAAATAGATGTTTAGAATATTTCCTCAAATGGCAACTGATGCTAGATCAATTATTCATTTTGTTATGAACTTGGACTAGAGCCCCCCCACCCCCCCCCACCCCAACCTCACCAACAGTTTTTGGTACAATCTGGTTAGGGACCAATATCTTTTTGTTTAAAGTAGACAACTTTTGAGAATAAACTAGGAGAACAAAGTCACAATATTCCATAGTTTCTGAACAAACAAAATAAACTTTAATATACAAGGTCAGAAAAATAAAACAATTTACAATATCTATCTTATGCTCTAACGTTCAGGGTTAATAAAACCATAGAAAAGTTATGGTCCAGAAAGAGGCCATTCAGCCCATCAAGTATGCGCCGGCCAAAAAGAGAAAAAAGAATCTAGCCACTCATTTTAATCCCACTTTCCAGCGCCTGGTCCATAGCCTTGCAGGTTACAGCACTTCAGATGCTGATTCAGGTATCTTTTAAATGAGTTGAGCGTTTCAGCCTCAACCACCAACGTAGGCAGTGAATTCCAGATCCCCACCACTCTCTGGGTAAACAGATTTTTCCTCATGTCCTCTCTAATCCTTCTACCAATCACCTTAAATCTATGCCCCCTGGTAATTGACCCCTCAGCTAGGGGAAACAGGTCTTTCCCGCCTACCCTATCTAGGGCCCCTCAATTTTGTACACCTCAATTAGGTCACCCCTTAGCCTCCTCTGTTCTAAGGAAAACAACCCTAGCCTATCCAATCTCTCCTCATAGCTGCAATTTTCAAGCCCTGGCAACATTCTTGCAAATCTCCTCTGCACTCTCTCCAGAGCAATTATCTTCTTCCTGCTGCTGATGGTTCCTTCCCTGGCTCTCTCTTTGGGGCCTCTCCCTAGCCCCTTTCCTCTCATTATGGTACCCCACTCCTGGGTCCTGTGATCGGTTTCCATGCCTCATTTTTCCCCACACAGGTGCACTGGGACTTCTCCCTGGCCCAAACATCTCTTAATGCTGAGCTGCGCAGGGCCAGCCTGCTCCCAATTTGTGTGTGGAAACGCCCAGAGCACGTTGGGACTTGAGTTCCTAACCTCCGCACAGAAATCAGATAAGTTCCTATTTAAAACAGAGATTGAGAGATTTCTGTTAGCCAAAGGTAATAATGGGTAAAAGGTTAGGAGTTAGGTCGAAAGTATGCCATGATTTTCACTGAATGGCAGAACGGGCTAGAGGGGCTAAATGGTGTACTCCTGTTCCAATGTTCCTTGTTGAGGTCGTGGAACAGCCACAATCTTATTAGATGGTGGAGCAGGCTTGAGGGGCCATATGACCTACTTTTCCTAATATTTCTTATTGGTTTTAAACTAAATCAGTTTTAAATTCTACGAATGCCATCTAATGCTAACCAGAAATTTGAGTGGATAGTCAATGCTAAAGCTTTGGTATGGAAGAATCCACTATTAGCGATATATTTTGAAGCTGAACAGTTGTCTTAAATTCTAGACAGATGCACTTACTTAACTGTCAGATCTGTTCAGCTGCTTTAGGATTCTGAAAGCTGGAATAAAGCTTACTGATTTTTATCACTAGTCCACCATCAGCCAAGAAATAAGTCTGCAACACTGAAGAAATCGTACTGCATTAAAGCATTTTGGCAGAGTCTACTGGCTGAAATGCATCAAGTTCAAAGTTAGGATTAAGCACTGCAATATGACTGGCTGTGCTGCAGAATCTTCCGCCAAATATGTTGGAGCTAGTTGCAAAGTGCCAGATGATAGGACAAGTGGGAGATGTTTCTTTCCCTCCCCAAAGATTATAGACTTCTTAGGCTCGTCACTGATTTATTGGTCAAGAGTGAGCATATTGGGTACAAAATATGTTAAAAGCAGGATAAGAGATACAGGTGTGCTACAGAATGTTACAACACAATGAAAAGTTTCCCCTATTATGTGAACTTTCTTCATACAGCTTTATTTGTGGGCTACGGAGACTAAAACGAATGTGGCTCCATAGTGGTGTCAGAAATTTGAGATGGATGACCAAATGTAAGATTTTAGCTTATCATATTCATCAATTTAAGTCACAGTCCATGCCTGACAGAATTATCTGGATTCACTTTACAGTAATGAGGAATGAAGCACTCGAATTGTGTTAACTGTTGCATTAATTCTAAATTTACCAAGAGAAATTAGGCTTTTTCAAATATATCTTCTATGCCAAACATAGGCTGATAATATTTTAACTACTTCTAATTTAACTTTAGTGGTGGATTGCTATTTAGATAAAAGCAATAGGACATATCTAAAACTGCAGAGAAAATCTAGCTCACCAACTTTTGTCACAGCTACATAAAAGTAGCCGTGACAATATTGATGATCATACAGTGCCAAGAATGGATTTACATCCCCGCTCCCCACCCTAACCCATCCTGTGCTCCTACACACAGTGGGGTTCTTAATCTCAGCTGGGAAGACACTAACTAGAGTTCAGATGCTTTCTCTGGTGAGAAAATTGGATGGTGTCTACTAACTTTCAGATCAAGAACACTACAGCTCGAGGCCTGGGGCAAGTAAGCAAGGCAGCTTATGCCACTGTTAAAGAGCTTCTACATTTCCTGTGTGAGAGAATACCTGACCTCACATTGCTCAATCTCAGTAGCATCACAACTGGTGTAATTGGCATTCAGACATCGTATTATTAAAAGTTAACAAAAACCCTATCTAAAGAAAGGTTTGAGTAGTCAAAGTGAAAAATTGATCGGTATTTCACTTTGGCAGATCAGCTAAAACAGGGGTTTCTAGGCAGATATTTATCTTTGTGGACTGCATAGGCTCATGGCTACACATAAAATTTAAACGCGTTTCCACGGTACGTCAATAATTCTTGCTGCTCGAATTTAGGGTTCACACACAATCTGCTTTTCCCACATTCAACTACCCTTTTCAAACCTCCAAGTCGGCAAAATTCAAACATAATGAAAATTTTAAGTGCCAATTGAGCTGCCGGCATTTGAAAGCCTGGATTGGCAGAGTTTGGGAGGATCACATCTGGCACAAAATTAATGTTGCTTTTAGTTTGCCAGTAGTCAACAAAAATAACCATATTTGCAATAGTGAATGGGAATTATAAGAAAAGTGGTACGTGAACTAAGTTGTGAGGCGCAGATCACATCAGAACAAAGATTGTTTGCTGTTTTATTCGATACCAAATGGTGGCAGTATTTTTTGCATTTTGAGGCGAATTCGCGAATAACCTGGCTAAGTTTTGAAAACATGCAACTTTCCATATAGTCAGCCATTCGATCTGGTACCTTTCCCCAGCTTTGTTGCTCGTAGGGAAGTAGCGACAACACTCACAGCAGCGGGTTTTGATCATGCTTCAGTATCTGAGAAACCTGCTTACTGAGAGAGAAAATTAAACACTTGTTGCAACATTATACTTTTCACTCCCAGGTCATGTTCGATTTTCAACGCGCGTCTGCAAGAGTGAACTTCGGAAAACAATTACAAAACTACGTACAGGAAGCTTAACATCAATAGAATCACTGCTGTACTTAAGCGACACCCTTTTGAAGGTTCTATGGCATCGATCCAAATGCAAAAAATTTTCAACTCAGCCCAACTTCCATTTGTGTGTGAGGAGACGGGGGGCGGGGCGGTGGGGAGAGGAAAGGAGGGAAAAATCCCGCCTCCTCTCGCTTCTTATTGGTCGGGACGGAGCCAATGATTTGGCAACATGAAAGATTAAACGTGCAGAGCCGCTCTGCAGATTGGCCGACGTTCACTGTCAATCAGAAGGAGTCTCTGGGCTTCCGCTGGCGAGTTCGGTTGTGGCTGGGGGAGGGAGGGAAAAAGTAGCCAGTCGGGAAAGTGCTGGCGACAGAGCAGCGAAGCTGAAGGTGCTGGAGTGTGTGGCGATACATTGTAACCATGGGGCCTGAGTGAAACATGTTCTTCCAACTACAAATGGAGACTTTACTACTAACGTTGATCGCTTTTAGTCACTACTTGGTTGCAACAGGTAGGTAGGTGTGGGTTGTGTGTGGTGCTGGGACACTGGATGCTTGTTATCTATGATCAGCCCGTGGGCTCCGCGTTGTTAGCTCGTTCTGTTGTTACTTGTAGTAAATTAAAAATTAAAGAAAATCCATTGTGGTATCTGTTTTGTGGCAGATTAGCAAATGTCTTCAGACTGCTATCAGTGCAAAGCGGGTTTTTTTAAAAAGGCGCAGAGTCGTCTAGATAAAAAGATCTTTTCGATCGAGACGCTAGTTCTTCGACATGTTTCTGGATCTTGGACCGTCAAATGTAAAATTATGCCTTTGGTAAATTGAAATGGGTTGATCGTGTATGAAAAGTTTATTTGGAAAAAATTACACTAAGGTCACAAAGACAAGAATTTAAGACGTGGTGTCGGGTGTCACTTCCCAGTGTTCTGAAAAGTTCGTCAAAATCTAAGACGCGACCTGCATAAACTCAATAAATGCAATACAAGTAAGCAGCAAGCGTTCGCTCAAATGTACTTGTTCCTGACTGCTAACAAATTATTAAGATTGTTTGTTTGCTGTTTAAGTGTGTGCATGTATGTGTGAGAGATTTCTATTCGAGAAAGTGACGCACAGCTTCAAGAAGTTGCAAGTTTCGAACTGAACTGATCGAGTTGAATACTATATATCTTGCGCACAGAAACTGGAGCACAAAATCTGGTGAGGCAATGAATACGTTGAAAATAAAAACCGAGATTTTGTAAAGTGCACATTCCAAGGGGGCATAATTTTATTTTGCTAAAATATCATGTTGGCAGGAAATAAAATGGTTTATTAATTCATTGAGGTGAGCTCTCTAACCTAGGCTTTATTATTTGAAGCAGTGTTATTTTATTGAAAGGGTTTTTAAAAAATATATATATAACTAGGTCTAACATGACCTAAGCTTTCTAAATTAGCGTATTCTTTGTACCTCAAAATGGCTTGTTTAACTTAATAAGATGTAATTGATTTTCTTGAAACATGTTTCATATAAAGCTGTATTTTTGAATTATATTTCAGTGTACTGCAACTTCCAGGACTCTAAATTGGATAAGTGTTCTGTGGATCTGCCCACTTATCGGACTTCTGAATTTTATTCACTGTTGGAAATTTAATGTACATTAGTTTAACATCTACCATTATAAAATAATACAAAGGCAAGAAATAATATCCCAACCTGTGTCAAGTGTGGAAAGTAAAATTAAATCTTCCTTTTTTAATAATGTTATTGAACTATTTGTATTAGGAAAATATAAGTTTCTTCAGTTTTAAAAGCACTTGATCATGGGCTCAGCACATGTTTGTGATCCTGACATTCAGATGTAGACATTTATGATGTAGCTTGCTTTGGGAAAACTTACTTTCTGTGTACTAAATTTTTATTGTTTATGCTAAGATAGTTGGATTGTTTATAGTGAATTTTATAAGAAACTTGTTTTATTACAATTATCCCAGCTTCATAACTTTAAAAAATGATCAAACTATGTGACCAGAGTTGGAGAGAGAATTTTAAACCAAATGAGCATGTTACCTCTTTTCAATAATGAAATAGTGGCTACTGAGGGTATGTGATAAGTTCACTTGATGCAATGCTTAATTTTTCTATTAAGTCACTTTCCACACTTTAATGGTGTGCATATGTGATTGGTTAATTTTTAACTTTATTGTACATCAAGAATTTTTTTGAGTGTTCATATAATGAGCAAGACTTCAGCTGTCCGATTATATATTTTAGTTCAATCATTTTGACCTGAAAACAGTGCAGTCTCATAATAAGAGTTCCCTCATTGTACAAGTACATGTTAGAGGCATTAAATAGTTTTAAAGAGCTGGGGGCACAGTTTCTGAATAAGGGGTGTCTCCTTAGTGGAGTTGAGGTGGAATTTCTTCCCTTGGAGAGTTATTTATCTGTGAAATTCCCTGCCCCAGAGTGCAGTGGAGGCTGGATCATTGAATAAAATCAAGGTTGAGTTAGACAGGTTTTTCATCTACAAGGGATTGGAGGGTAATGGGGGACTTCACCCTTCTTAAAAGAAGTGGCTACTGAGATAGTTGATGCATTGGTTTTAATTTTTCGAAACTACCTAGGTTCGGGAAAGATCCCACTAGGTTGTAAGATAGCAAATATGTTTTTTTACTCATTCTTGGGATGTGGGCTTCACTGGCTGGGCCAGTATTTATTGCCCATCCCCAGTTGCCCTTGAGAAGGTGGTGGTGAGCAGCCTTCTTGAACCGCTGCAGTCCATGTGGTGTAGGTACACCCACAGTGCTGTTAGGATGGGAATTCCAGGATTTTGACCCAGTGATAGTGAAGGAACGGCGATATATTTCCAAGTCAGGATGGTAAGTGGCTTGGAGGGGAATTTGCAGGTGGTGGTGTTCACATCTATCTGCTGCCTTTGTCTTCCTAGATGGTGGTGGTCATGGGTTTGGAAGGCGCTATCAAAGGATCCTTGGTGAATTCTTGCAGTGTATCTTGTAGATGGTACACACTGCTGTTACTGTGCGTTGGTGGTGGAGGGAGTGAATGTTTGTGGATGTGGTGCCAATCAAGTGAGCTGCTTTGTCCTAGATGGTGTCAAGCTTTTTGAGTGTTGTGGGAGCTGCACTCCTCCAGGCAAGTGGGGAGTATTCCATCATACTCCTTACTTGAGCCTTGTAGATGGTAGACAGCCTTTGGGAAGTCAAAAGGTGAGTTACTCGGCACAGGATTCCTAGCCTTTGACCTTCTCTTGTAGCCACAGTATTTATATGGCTAGACCAGTTCAGTTTCTGGTCAGTGGTAACCTCCAGGATGTTGATGGTGGGAGATTCCGTCATGGTAATGCCATTGAACATCAAGGGGTGATGGTTAGATTCTCTCTTGTTGGAGATGGTCATTGCCTGATACTTGTGTGGTGTGAATGTTACTTGCCACTTGTCAGCCCAAGCCTGGACATTGTCCAGGTCTTGCTGCATTTGGACATGGACTGCTTCAGTGTCTGAGGAGTCGCAAATGGTGCTGAACATTGTGCAATCATCAGCAAACATCGCCACCACTGACCTTATTATGGAAGGAAGGTCATTAATGAAGCAGCTGAAGATGGTTGGGCCTAGGACACTACCCTGAGGAACTCCTGCAATGATATCCTGGAGCTGAGATGGCTGAACTCGAACAACCACAACCATCTTCCTTTGTGCTAGGTATAATGCCAACTAACCATTATTGAAAAAAGGAAGGAGGCAGAAAGCAGGAAATTACAGACCAGTTATCTTAACATCTGTCATAGTGAAAATGTTAGAAGCTATTATTAAAGAAGCTATAGCCAGGCACTTGGATAAGTTCAAGGTAATCAGACAGAGTCAAAATGGTTTTGTGAATGGGAATTCATGTTTAACCAACTTATCGGAGTTCTTTGAGGAAATAACATGTGCTGTGGATAAAGGGGGACCAGTTGATGTACTTTGCTTAGATTTCCAGAAGGCATTTGATAAAGTGCCACATCAGAGGTTATTGTAGAAAATAAAATCTCATGGTATAGGGGATAACATATTGGTATGGATAGAAGATTGCCTAGTTAACAAGAAGCAGAGTAGGTATAATTGGGTCTTTTACTGGTTGGCAGGGTGTGACGAGTGGTGTGCCACAGGGATCAGTGCTGGGGCCTCAAATGTTCTCAATTTATGTAAATGACTTGGATGAAGGGATGGATGGGATGGTTGTCAAATTTGCTGATGACACAAAGATAGGTAGGAAAGGAAGTTGTGAAGAGGTGTAAGGAGGCTACAAAAAGATATAGATAGGTTAAGCGAGTGGGCAAAGATCTGCCAAAATGGACAATTTCACATTTTCCCACATTATGCTCCACTTGCCAGGAAGAACAAAATAGAAGCATATTATATAAATGGTGCAAGATTGCATAGCTCTGAGATATAGAGAGATCTGGGTGCCTTAGTGTATGAATCGCAAAAGGTTAGTGTGCAGGTACAGCGGGTTATTAGGAAAGCT
This sequence comes from Cetorhinus maximus, assembly GCF_964194155.1. Lineage (NCBI taxonomy): Eukaryota > Metazoa > Chordata > Chondrichthyes > Lamniformes > Cetorhinidae > Cetorhinus > Cetorhinus maximus. The sequence continues at coordinate 97,706,391 of NC_135887.1, forward strand.
AATAGAATGTTAGAATTTATTGCGAGCGGAGTTGAATATAAAAGTAGGGAGGTTATGCTTCAGTTATACAGAGCACTAGTGAAACCACATCTGGAGAACTGTGTACAGTATTCACCACCTTATTTAAGGAAGGATGTAGATGCATTGAAAGCAGTTCAGAGAATGTGCGGTTTGTCTTATGAGGAAAGGTTAGACAGGCTGGGCTTGGATCTGCTGGAATTTAGAAGAGTAAGAGGTGACTTGATTGAAACATTTAAGATCCTGAGGGGACTTGATAGGGTGGATGTGGAGAGGATGTTTCCTCTTATGGGAGAATCTAGAACTAGGCGCCACCCATTTAAAATGGAGATGAGGTGAAATATTTTCACTTGGAGTCGCGAGTCTTTGGAACTCTCTGCCTGAAAAGGCAGTCAAAGCAGAATATTTGAATATCTTTAAGGCAGAGATGGATAGATTTTTGGTAAGCAAGGGGGTGATAGGTTAGCGGGGATGGGCAGGATGCAGATTTGAGATTACTAGCAGATCAGCTCTGATCTTATTAAATGGTGGAGTAGGCTCAAGGGACTGAATGCCTACTCCTGCTCCTATTTCTTATGTTCTTGTTTTGATGGCTCAGTGCATTTATTCAGCTAAGCTATAAAATCCAAGAAGGCTCCAGGTTTGTTTTTCCATTCTGTGCTGAACTAGCTAATCTCAGCCAGGCAGTGGTACTTGGCTAGGTTAGTGAAGGGAAAAATCAGCCAGAATTTCCACCACTGCTCACTATCCAGTAACCTCAGCTGGAAATGCAGGTATGTGGATGTAGGGTGAGGACATATTGAATCTGGTCCCTATTGACACACACGGGCAAACTTCAATACATGATTGATTGCTGGTAGTGTTCAAATTGATTGGTAGATTGTGGAATTGTAATACATCAAAGGTTCAGGAGGAGGAGAGAAAATTGGAAAAGGAAAGAAATGTCAGGGAAATTCATAGTAAAGAAATTGACTCAAGATCACAATGGTGTTAGTCTGATAAAACTTCGCTGAACTGCTTTCAATGCATTTATATCCTTCCTTAAATAAGGTGACCAATATTGTACATAGTACTCCAGATGTGGCCTCACTAGTGCTCTGTATAACTGAAGCATAACCTCCCTACTTTTATGTTCAATTCCCCTCGCAATAAATGATAACATTCTATTAGCTTTCCTAATTAGTTGCTGTACCTGCACACTAGCCTTTTGCGATTCATGCACTAAGACACCCAGATCTCTCTGTCTCTCAGAGCTCTGCAATCTCTCACCATTTAGATAATATGCTTCTCTTTTGTTTTTCCTGCCAAAATGGACAATTTCACATTTGCCCATATTATACTCCATTTGCCAGATCTTTGCCCACTCACTTAACCTGTCTATATCTTTTTGTAGCCTCCTTATGTCCTCTTCACAACTTTCTTTCCTACCTATCTTTGTGTCATCAGCAAATTTGACAACCATCCTGTGCATCCCTTCATCCAAGTTTAGATTATTTATATATTAAAAAAATCTTCAGCATTTCACATGAAATAGTAGTAGGAGCCAGTGCAGGCCAGCACTGTGAAAGAGAAGGGCTTGAACCTATGATCTTCTGAGCTTAGGGCAGAGTGCTACTGCTTAGCCCAGAGTGACCCACTAAATAGAATAGAACAGTTATAACAAATTGAGGGACTCTTGCTGAAAAACGATTCAGTTCAAGTGGGAAAATCAGGACTTCAGTTACATTATTCACTTCTCTCTATCACAAAAACTTGGCATTGTTAGGTATTTTTAGTCCAGTAAAACAGCTAATGGACATATAATTGGATAAAAATTGAAACCAAGCCAAAGAAGGTGACATTAGGACAGCTGATCAGTAGCTTAGTCAAAGAGGCAGGATTTTAGGATTGTCTTAAAGGAAGAAAGAGAGGTGGAGAGGTTTAGGAAAGGAATTCCAAAATTTAGAACCTAGGCAGTTGAGGACAGAGCCACCAGTAATGGGGCACAGGAAACTGGGGATGGGTAAAAGACCAAGCATTGTAGGAGTGGAGAATTCTCAGAAGGCCATTGGGCTGGAGGAGGTTAGAGATAGGCAGTGGCAAACCCATGGATGGATTTGAGAACTTGGATGGGAATTTTAAAATCAAGGTGTAGTAGGAGCCAGTGTAGGCCAGCAAGCATGAGAGTGAAGGGTGAATGGGAATTGGTGTGAGCTTGGAAGCTTAAGATCTTGGAGAATGAAAGATGGAGGCTGGCCTGGAGAGCATTGGAGTTGTCCAGTCTGGAGGTAACAAAAATCTGGATGAGGGTTTCAGCAGAAAATCAGGAGAGACGAGTAATATTACAAAGGTAGAAGTAGACAGATATATTGCTGAGGCTGTGGGCAATCTGGTTCAGCCTGAGAGAGTGGCTAGGGAGGAGGATAGGAAAAAGTAGCTAGCAAATGGAGTTTGTGGTAGGTTGGGGTGTGGGGAGGCAAAGACAATGGCTTCAGTTTTCCCAGTGTTTAATTAGAGGAGGCTTTGGCTTATCCAGAACTGGATGACAAACCGTTTGAGAAAACTGGGGTGGGGGGAGAGCTGAGAGAGGTAGTGGTGTGATAGAGCTGGGTGTCATCAGGTATATGTGTGCAACATATATTTTAAGATGCTGTTGCTAAGGGGCAGAATGTAGATGAGAATTAGTGTCAGGCCAAGGATAGATCCTTGGGGAATTCCAGTTATAACAGTACAAGGGCATGAAAAGAAGTCATTGCAGTAGATGATGAGTGGAACCAAAAGAGGATAGTCCTACTTGCCTGGATAATAGAGGAGAGGCATTGGAGGAGAATGGTGTTATTAACAGTTTGACAATTTGTGAAGGGTAAGGAGGGATGGTGTGCCATGTTTGCAATCACATAGTATGTCAGTTGTGATTTTGATTAGGACCATTTCAGTGCTGTGACAGGGATGGAAACCTGATTGAAGATGTTTAAACATGGAACAGTGGGAAAGATGAATACAGGTTTATGAGGCAACAATAAATTCAAAGATAAAAGCAAAAAACTGCGGATGCTGGAAATCCAAAACAGAAAAATAAAAATACCTGGAAAAACTCAGCAGGTCTGATAGCATCTGCGAAGAGGATCACAGTTAACGTTTCGAGTCCGTATGACTCTTCTGTCAACAGAAGAGTCATACAGACTCGAAATGTTAACTGTATTCCTCTCTGCAGATGCTGTCAGACCTGCTGAGTTTTTCCAGGTATTTTTATTTTTGTTTTTAATAAATTCAAAGACTTTGCAGAGGAAAGAAGGCTGGAACTGAGGTGGTCGTTTCAAAGGACAGAAATTTCATGGTTGGGTTTTGTGATGAGAGCAGTTTTGAAAGGGAGGGACCAGTACCTGTCTCCTGCCTGGGAACCAAATACAATGTCAGGTAGTGTGGAGGCCAGGAAGGGAAGCTATATGGCCTGAAGTTAGTGGGAATAGGATCAAGAGAGGGGGTGTTGGGTCTCATGGATAAGATGTGCTCAGAGAAGGCATGAGGAGAGAATCTGCAGAAAGATGCAAGTTTTTGGCTTGGTGAGGAAGAGGGAGGGAGGAAGGGATTTATCAGAAGCACCTGAACTGATGATCTCACTTTTCAAGACAGGGAAGACCATGAGCTCCACCTTTGAACATAAAAATAATCTATTGAGGTGTGCTACGACGTAATGCCTCTTTCCTGCTATGAATGGTGGGTGAAGTGTTACTTAGGTTTTCACAGGAAGTAAAGGCCCTTTCTGCTCTACCCCTAGTCACAATTGACTTGTTATCACAGAATGTATTATGAGGATTTTTTTTTTCAAAGGATACACGAGATCAGACTTTACCATTTCTATCTTGTTTACCTTTTAAAAGATTTCTTAACACCTCAAAGATTTAAGTGAGTTTATAAAGTTACATAACAACAACTTTCATTTACATAGTGCCTTTAACATAGTAAAGCATCCCAAGGCACTTCAAAGGAAGGTTATCCAACAAAATTCGTAAAATTTGTCACTGAGCCACATAAGGAGATATTAGGATTGATGACTGAAAGCTTGGTTGAAGGCGTAGGTTTTAAGGAGTGTTTTGAAGAAGGAGAAAGGTAGAAAGGCTTAGATGTTTCTGGAGCAAATACAGTGTTTAGGGACTATGCAGCTGAAAGCATAGCTGCCAGTGGTGGAGCTTTTAAACTAGAGGATGTGCAAAAGGCCAGAGTTGAAGCAGCACAGTTAATCTCAAACAGAGGAGAAAAGTGAATTGTTAAGAGCACTGGAAGATTTTCCTGCACTTTAGTTAAATAATAAGCACATTGTTTAGAAACAGGATTCCAATTTTGCCACATGTACCACGCAGAGAAAGTATTTCTCTGTTGTTCTTTGCATTTGTATTATAAAATTATAAATATTCTTGTTGAGTTCAAAAAATTGCCTAAACACCCAGTGCATCTCAACTGACACATGGGAGCATAATGCTTATGACAGGAAGAAGCAGCAGAAGGTGATTCAGGAAGGCATTTATTCCATTTATCTCCGTTTTAAGACCGTGATACTTCCTCTGATTTTTGCAGCACTAAAAATGTCTATGGATGGGGATGTTTTCTTTTCAGTTATGATACCTGGAAAATTATAGGCCCCTTGCACTTCAAATTATTTTCCATAGCAGCTGCTTTGAACATTCTGCATCTGTTGGAATCTCTTCAAAAGGTGCATGATTGATTTATGGTGCTTCTGAAATATAAATTAAGAAACTCAAAGCAAAAAAGGAATGCTGTTTTCTTTCATTTTTTTGTGACCACCCCAGATGTTAATTTTTTTATTATCAGTAGCTTTGGTTACTTGTTCCTGTGATCATGCCAGACAGATCAGTTGTTCTCATTTCCCTTGCAAGTATACCTGATACCAGAATCACTTATTGACAGATTGTGACAATAACTTACGCAGCTGCACTTTATTCATAGGTTTGTTTTATTTACAAGGAGGTAGAAACATCGAACCATGTGCAGAATACTTCATGTAAAGTTGACAACACAGAAGTCTGGTATTATTTATGGCTTGCAGTTAAATATTGTCAACGCAAGATTTGCTGTAACTGATGCTTACAGCGTCTATTACTGACAGATGTTTCTTAATGAAATTGATAATAGGCTAATACTTTAGTAGCTGACCTATTAAAACTACGATAATTAACTTTGTACTTTTGTTATAAAATGTAACTGTTCATTATCATTATGTAACAGTGTTATCACTGTGCATGTTTAATGCACCTTTCTCAATATGTTATAGGGAAATTTGCACCAAATCCAATATGCTTCCATGTATTATACTTTAAATTGCTCCCATCACTGTAAGACACAAGCCATGTTTGAAAGGACAAAATTCATGTTGGTTAATTGCGGTCAGAATGACAAAGTTGTCTATCAATATATAATGTAGGAAGCTGAAATTAAAAACAGAAATTGCTGGAAAAACTCAACAGGTCTAATAGTACCTGTGGAGAGAGAAACAGAGTTAATGTTTCGAATCCAGTGCAGCGACTCTTAAGAGCGTTTCTTGCTAAGAAGCTTTCCTGCTTTGTCTGATGAGCAGGTGTTGATATCATAAGCCAGATATCGCTGCAGCAGGGCGTCTAACAGCATCTGGCAATAGTTAGCCTTATTCCTGCAACCTTCAGCTCAAAATATATTTGCTCACAAAGCTGCTGAAAGTGTGAGTTTATAAAGGCAGAGCGAGAGGGACAGGGCATCTGAGATTTGTCTGAACAAGAAGATGAATAAGGTGAAAGGTTTGGGAAGTAAATAGAGGAAGGACCAAGAAGGAATCAAATCAGGTACAGAAAGAGTAATAGAGAAATAGAATGATTGGGATAGGAGAGAGAAAAATGAGATAGAAAAGAAAAATAAGAAAAATAAAACGGTTTGACATTTTTAACATATTCTGGAAAATTTCATAACCTGAAGCAATGGCTTTCCACATTTGGAATAGATAGTTAGCAGTGCCAAAGAGGTTGACTGGCAGTCATTAAAAGTTCACATTATTAAAAGGACACCTGTGATGGCAGGTGTTAACTTTCTGTGGTGAGTTTAGTGGGGAAATACAGCAAATTCCAGACGAACCAACTTTCTTTGGTCAGCTTTGTGGACCATTACTACATGGAGTTTAAAGTTTAGCGATCAGAAAAAGAACACTTGATTCTCAAATTTATTTTTTTTATTTGTTTAAAAAAATTGGGCAGTAGTACTTTGAGCATAAGCCAAATCTATTCCAAAGACAAGTAAGCAAAAGGTGAAGAATGTAATCAATCCCTGAAACAAAATTGACCCTGCACCAGATTGTATGACCCCTGTTAAGAATTTTACAAAGTTACAAATTATTAACAGTACAGAAACAGGCCAATTGGCCCAACACGCCTTTCCTGTGTTTATGTTCCTTACGAACCACCACCTGCCCCTCTCCATTTAATCCCATCAACATGTGCTTCTATTCCTTTCTCCCTCGTGCTTATCGCACTTCCCCCTTGAATTCATTTATGCTATTTGCTTCAACTGCTCCCTGTGGTAGTGAGTTTCGCATTCTAACCACTCTCCATGTAAGGAAGTTTATCATGAATCCTGGATTTATTTGTGACAATCTCATATTTAGTTCTGGTTTGCCCTGCAAGTATTTTATTTCATGGAATGTGAGCATCACATGTTTGTTCCCCATCCTTAATTGTCCTTGAACTGAGTGGCTTGCTAGGCCATTTCAGAGGGTAATTAAGAGTCAACCACATTGCTGTACATCTGGAGTCATATGTAGGCCAGACTGGGTAGGGATGGCAGATTAATGAACCAGATGGGTTCTTATGACAATTGTTGATAGTTTCATGGTCACCATTACTGAGACTAGCTTTCAATTCCAGAATTATTAGTTGAACTTATATGTCAGCAGTTGCCGTGGTGGGATTTGAACCTGTGCTCACAAAACATTAGCCTGAGCCTCTGGATTATTAGTCCAGTGACATTAGCACTATGCCACTGTCTCTCTTTCTACCATATCAAACCTTTCATGATCTTAAAGACCTCTAACAGATCACCCCTCTGTCTTGTTTTCCCTTACAAAGAGTTCCAGCTTGTTTAACCTTTTCTGGTAGGTATACCCTTTCAGTTCTGATATAATTCTGGTAAATATCTTTGCACCTTCTCCACAGTCTCTGTATCCTGTTAATATTGCAACCAGAACTGTACACGATATTCCAAGTGTGGTCTGACCAAGGTTTCTGTGCATATTAAACAGATCGTAGCTCACGGCGTATAAATTGACCTGACATATAAGATGACCCCTTTTTTTTATCAAAGCCAAATTCAAGTTCACACTGGGCGTGTAAGTCAACCCCCCCTCCACCCCCCAACTTTTCTGTTAAATGCTATATTCGCATTAGTTGTTGGCCTCAAGTTTTCACTTCAGAAATGCATGTTTTACTCACCTTTATAAATCGGCGCATGGGATAAAGCAGACAATATGGGCTGAGTTGCCAAGAAGAGTTCAAGCAATGACTATGCAGAGCAGACTGTACATTGCAAATGACAAACAGAAATGGGTCCTCCGGCAAAAAGAATGAAGGATGATGCTTCTTTCAAGCTAAAAGTGTTAACATTTGCTAACTCAGCAAGTAACTATGCTGCAGTGTGGGAATTTGGTGTTAGTGAAAAATTGGTGTGAGAATGGAAGAAGAAGAAATCTGCCTTGAAGAAGATGCCCAAGACCAAATGTGCCATGAGAAGAGGGAATTAGAACCTTGAGAAACATGTGCCGGAATAGGTCCTTGAAAATTGTCAGTGTGATTATATCATCACCAGAAATGCAGTGGGTACATACACAATTAAGTGGACCAAATCAAACTGAGTCCAGCAAAGGTTTCAGAGCAACAGCTTGTTTGTGTAGCCAACAATCTAGTGTTGTGGCAGAAGACCAAGATTGCTCAATGACTACCAGAATACCTCTGCCAATATTATCAGTTTCCAGCAATTCTTCATCAGGCAGCAGTAAAAACACAAGTACCCATTATGTCACATCTGCAACATGGATGAAGCACTGATGAATTTAAATTTTCCCAGCAACCGAACTGTGGAGTGGAAAGGTTTGAAAACAGTTCTGCTGAAAACCACAGGACATGAGAAGTCAAGATTCAAGGTGGCACTAGCCTGCATGGCCAATGAAACAAAATTACAGCCTGTGGCAATTTTCAAACATAAAACTATGCTGAAAATGAAGTTCCCTGAAGGCATTTTTCTGCACGTCCATGGCAATCGTTGAATGGATGAGGATGGAGTGAAGTTGTGGGTCAATATTGTGTGGAATAGTGATGACCTGTGCAAATTAGTGCAGGACATATGTTCAAATCCCGTGTAACTGATGAGATCAAGAGGTCCCTGCGAAGAAATAACACCCAAATTGCAGTTATACCATTGGTCTAATGTCCATAGTTTAGCCTTTGGATGTGTGCTCCAACAAGCCATTCAAGGATCATGTTCATGCCAAATGGAATAGATGAATGGTTGATGGAGAAAAATCTTTCACAAAGAGTGGGCAGAATTTTGCCCTCGGATGGTGTGCGAGCTTGGCGGCAGGCGGCCAGCCGACCCCTGCCACTGAAACGGGGCCCTTTTAAGTGGGTGGGCCAATAAAGGCCCGCCCAGCGGCATTCCTGACGGGAAGCACTATGCGCTTCCTGTTCCGGGGGGAGGGAGGAGGAGGGAATCCCCATCTGTCAAAGTGCACTCTTTCGCACATGTGCGGGAAAGAGCACACTTCTCCCTGAGGCAAAGTCCTGTCTCAGGGAGAATACTGACAGTGGAGAAAACTTTAAAAATAGAAACATTAAAAAATGATTAACATGTCCCCCTCATGTGACAATGTCACAAGAGATGGGACATGTTCATAAAGAACACACAAACTTTATTAATTTTTTACAAAACGGACATGAAACTTCATCCCGCCAGTGGTTGAAGTTTCATGAATAATTTGGAGCCCGCTGGGGCTTCTGGCCTGCCCGCCAGCCTTTAGGTTGGCCGGTCAGGTCTTTAATTACTTTAATTAGCCTGTCAATGGCCTCAATTGGCCATTAACAGATCGGCGGGCGGACAGCTGATTTCACTGTCCGCACGCCTTCCTAAAAATTTAAATGGACCGGGATGACGTTGGGGGTTCCTCCTGACGTCATCCCGCGTCATTTTCCCCTCGGTGATTGGGCCCCGCCCCCAAATCACCGAGGGGAAAATCCTGGCCTGTGGAAATATGCACGCTACTCCGTTTGATGTTTTGTATGGTTTCATTATCAAATGGTGGGATGTTTGATCATTCAAAAAACGCAGAACATCAATTCAATGGATGGAGAGTAAGATGTGATTTGTTGTGGAGGGATGAATCTGAAACCAGAAGCACCAAATCGGATCCAGAGTGGGATCCTTACGATGGTGCCATACACAAAGTGACTCAGAATGAAGTTGATGAACTCTTTACATCAGGTGCCAAAGACAGTGAATTTGACAATTTTTTAAAAGCTTTGATTGTGGTTAAAGGTATCCTTGTAGAATTAATTCACTCAATAAAACATTGATTTAGTTTGAAATACTGGTGTTTTTTTCACATTCCAAAATGGCCAACCACCTGCACCAACGCTAGTAGTTCACATTTAATACTTGGCATATAAGTCAACTCTCATTTTTAAAAATATTTGTTTGAGGGTTCAAATGTCAATTTATGCACCATGATCTACGGTAAATTCTCTATATTTGTATTCCATCCCTCTAGAAATGAACCTGAGTGCTTTGTTTGCATTTATATGGCTGTATTAACCTGTATGACTAATTTTAGGAATCTGTGTATTTGTGATTTACAAAGAGCAGACATGGTTGATTTTTAACCAGGATTTCAGATTGAAAGTGAATCTAGAGCTTTAATTCGGATGATGAAAGATTTGGATGAAATCAGTTTACACTTGAGTAACAGCCAATTGGGTGAAATACCAGAGCAAGTCTGGCTTTTGGAGCCATACCACTAGGAAGGAGAGGATGAATATTGGTGAAGGAAAAAAAACTAGTTGAAACCTCAAACTGTATGCCTTGGTTAAAATTTATTGAACAATGTGAATGAAGCCCAAGTAATTGTACTGTATGCATGTAGATGCTGGCAAGACATGATATGTTTTGATGAGGATTAAAGGAAGAAAAGTTGTGGTTATATCACCATTAAAAGCAGATTAAATGGAGGTTAGATGAGAGTCTTTGGATATGATCTTTCAATGGGTAGCCTTGTTAGATAAAGTATAAATAATGTAAGACAGTTGGGTTAAAAAGTGCTGCTTCTGTTTGCATTCTGGTTTGAGCAGGAATGTTCAAACTATGACTCTGATTTTGGGGTGGGGGGGGTGGGTGTTGTTGGTATGTGTGGCTCCCAAACCATGGAGGTGGGGTCTCGTGCAACTAGGTTCCATTTAGTGCTTATTATTCTTGCCGGTCTATCATTTTTTAATCTTGTGGGCTGAATTGGTAGTTAAATCCTGAATCAGAACATCCAGATTTGTTAATGTCAGCTGCTTCAGATGTATGCGAACTCATGGTAACATTGAAGCTTTATATGTGGCTGAGGAAGTATTGAAGTGGCCCACAATATGGCTAAAACAGTGGCCCAGAAGACCTGCTAAAATGGATCTTCCTGCCAGCTGATCTTAGTGAGTCAGATAATTTTATAAAAAAACAGAAACCACTGGACGTACTCAGGCCTAGCAGCATCTGTGGAGAAATAAACTGAGTTAACATCTCAGGTCAATAATCTTTCATCAGAATTTTATATTAGACTTGCCGCTGGAATCTGGTGACATTAGCATGAAGTTTGTGTAAAGTCCTGGTTAAAAATATTTTTTAAAATGTGGGCATTTCTGGATTAGAGATACTAACCAGTTTTTCATTAATTAATTTAGGTTCCTATTCATTTGTTGCTTGGAGAATGTTTGTTTATTTAATGGTTGTTGACCCCCACTCAAAAAATAATTTGGTTGGAAAGAGGACTCTTTTTGAACATGTCCTTTTTTCACTCAATTTTGGAAACCCAATATTTTGTTGTATTTCTTGGATATCATAGGCTGAATGATGCAGGGTAAATCCTGAAGCTCCTTATCTTGCATACAGTTTATAACATATGCTAGTTAGGCAATTAAAATTGAAACCATTAATTATAAATGTTTGTACGAGTACAATATATGGATCTGTAAATATAGTGAGCGATTCAGCTGATGTTTCTGTGAAATATGCTTTTGTGCCTCCAACAAGCCCACATCAATATACTGTCTGTCAATGATGATATTTTGATAAAAGCTAAAATATGGAGATGTGTGGTATGGTTGGCAGGGAACCCTATATATCAATTTGTTAAATTTACTGTTATTAAAATTTTGTTGTTTGAAAACGTTTCCACATTTGGAAAAAAATTATATATTTAGCCTGTGTTTTGTACAAAATAATATGAAAGTACAACCATACGAATTAGGAGCGGGAGTAGGCCCTTTGAACCTTTGATTCAGTAAGATCATGGCTGATCTGATTGTGGCCTCAACTCCACATTCCACCTACCCCTTAGTCAAGAATCTATCTACTTCTGTCTTAAAAATATTCTTCTCTTTACTGCAATCCCCTTTTACCTCACTGTGGGATATTAACAGAATAGGGGGGACATAGAGACTGGTGGAAGCAGAAAAGGTTACAGGTTAAATTTCTATTAAAATCCTCAGGTGGAAGCCACCTGGGCCTGGCAATGCTTCAGTCTTATCCATGTTCTTTTGACCCAGAAATTGCTGGTGAATAATGGTGAGTTAACAGTATGTAAAAATCATTGCATTTTGTATCAAGAAAGGGATGTACTGTAAATTGCAAATCCATCGCAAGTTACTGGATGAGTTGCGCCTCTCCATGCATGTCAAGAAATTGCTGAATCTGCACTCTGAATATGAACAATCTTCTCTGCAGATGATCAGGTCTGGTATTTAATGTCATAAGGACCATTAATGATATGATTTTTGGTTTTGAAATGAAACTCAACTCCAAGCAACCTTGCAGGTTCACATTTGGTCAAAAAGATTAAAATGGGGATGTTGATCTTCATCATGAAGTGAAGAATTTAAAGCACTTTTCATGACATCCTGACATCCCAAAGCACTTTACAGTCAATGGAGTACTTTTGAAGCTTAGTCACTGTTGTAATGTAAGAAATGCAGCAGCCGGTTTGCACAGACAGCAATGTGCTAATGACCAGATGGCCTGTTTTGGTGATCTTGGTTGAGGGGCACATATTGGCCAGAAGATTAAGGAAAACTCCTAAACTTCCTTTAGAAATAGTGTCCTGGGGCTGATTTTCAGGGAGGCTGGTGGTGGTCGTTGGTGGGGGCGGAGAAGGAGTAGCGGAGCTTACTGCTCCCCCCCCCAGTTGCAAACGTTGGATGCCAGCTGACTGATTCAATAGAAGTCCGCCCTGCTGCAATAACGTGTTGCTGGCAGGCTAAATGAGCAGAGAGTGGGACTTGCACCACTCATTGTGGGGGGAAGTCCTGCCCTCAAGACCTGCCAGCCAACTTGATTAGCCGGCAGCCTTAGCAGCCCTGCCTGCATCAAAATTGAGTAGTGGATGCTCTCGGGACTGCAGGTAGGCCCTGGGATGAAGACAGTCATGGTGTCATGGTTTGGTGGCAAGGTGGTGGAGTCGCCATCTGCCATATTTTACGTGCCACCCTGCTGTAAACATGACTGGCACAGGGCATAAATCCAGCCTGTGGGGTTTTTATATTCATCTGAAGGGGTAGATGAGGCTTTGGTATAACATCTGATTTGAAAGATGGCATCTCCGACATTGCAGAACTCCCTTAGTTGCTCAGAGCATTGTTCAGACCTCAATTTGGAAAATTTTCACTCCCCCACTTTAGGGACAATACTCTGAACTCAGAAGTTCAGCAATAACTTAATAGGTGAGGGGGCTTAACCAAGGTGAGAAGTTGGGTAAACTTAGGTTTTGTATCCTGGAAATGAGATGGTAAAGAGATGATCTGATTGAAATAATTAAAATAATGAAGAAATTAATACATTATCTAGAGAATGTCTTCTCTTTAGAGGGGAATCCAATCCAAGGTACATTAATCTTAAAATTCAGACTGAGGTAGTTGAAGGCAAATTCATAATGTTATGGAATGAGCTGCCTAGAAGATTAAACATGCAAAGTAATTAATATGTTTTTAAATAGATTGACGTTCACTTATGAAGAGTATTTTTTTATTCGTTCACGAGATGTGGGTGTTGCTGGTGAGCTGCCTTCTTGAACCAGCTGTAGTCCATGTGTTGTAGGTACACCCACAGTGCTGTTAGGGAGGGAGATCCAGGATTTTGACCCAGCAACAGTGAAGGAACGGTGATATATTTCCAAATCAGGATGGTGAGTGGCTTAGAGGGGAACTTCCAGGTGGTGGCATTCCTGTCTGTCTGCTGCCCTTATCCTTCTAGATGGTAGTGATCATGGGTTTGGAAGGCACTGTCTAAGGAGCCTTGGTGAGTTCCTGCAGTGCATCTTGTAGATGGTACACACTGCTGCTACTGTGCGCCGGTGGTGGAGGGAGTGGATGTTTGTGGAGGGGGCGCAAATCAAGTGGGCTGCTTTGTCCTGGATGGTGAAGGATATGGAGTAAGAAGAGGGTTTTTGTAATTAAAAAGATAGAGTGGCCGTGCCAAGCTGGGCAGACTTGGTGGGCTAAATGGTCGACACCTTGCTGAAGTGATTGCTGGTCACTGACAACTTTCCCAATTGTCAATTATTCATCTGCAAATGTCATCAGGCCGGCCAACTAAGGAAACATTACACCTGAAAACTTGATGCTGAATTTCCAGCAGGTGTCTCGGATAATGATCATGAGTGGAATGCCTAGTAGATTTCTCCTCCCAAACCCAGAGATGTGACCATTATCTTGGCTGACATAAATACGGCCTGGAGATTGAAAGTGAGACCTTCTTGATGTATGTTGGTCAAATACTCACTGATTTAAACTTTGAGAAACATGACATAATCTGTTATATTTTGCACTATTTCTAACAAGTTTCATTCCCCTTCTATTTAACACAATTTATTGAGTAAATGGACATTGCAGTAAATGTTACTCTTCCCTTACTATGTGAAGCATTATAGCAATAACTGGTACCAAGGCAAGACTGGTCTCTCTCTTATGGATAAACATTTGTGTTACATGCAGGGGTGTTGTGTCAAATTTTGAGGTGCTGGAGCTCTAAGAAAATGTGTTGGCCACATCATTTCTAAATTTACTATTGCATTGTTTTCCTATGTATTTATCGTTTGAGTCCCCAACAGCAGTAAAACTATTCTTTTTAAGTGAAAAATATTAGTGCTGGCAGGCATTTTATTTCAAACCATGTGATATTTTGAATCAATCTTTAGCATAGCTCGAATTTTATTATGCAACAGTTTAATTATTTAATTAAAGCCTATTAAAACCATGAATTACAGAAAACTTTACTTACTTCTGCTGGGGGATGGTCTATAGAGGGACCACTGTTTTTCCTGATTTATAATAATAGCCTAGACCTGGGTGTACAGAGCATAATTTCAAAATTTGAAGATGATGCAAAACTTGGGAGTATTGTGAACTGTGAGGAGGATAGTGATAGACTTCAAGAAGATATAGACAGGCTGGTAGAATGGGCAGACATGTGGCAGATGAAATTTAATGTGAAGAAGTGTGAAGTGATACATTTTGGTCAGAAGAACAAGGAGAGGTGACATAAAGGGTACAATTCTAAAGAAAATGCAGGAGCAGAGGGTCCTGGGTGTATATGTGCATAAATCATTGAAGGTGGCAGAGCAGGTTGGGAAAGCATTTAATAAATTATACTGAGTCCTGTGTTTTATAAATAGGAGCATAGGTATAAAAGCAAGAAAGTTATGAACTTTCATAAAATCCCTAGTTCAGCCTCAACAGGAAGGATGTGAAGGTTTTAGAAAGGGTGCAGAAAAGATTTAAAAGAATGGCCTGAGGATGTGACACTTCAGTTATATAGATGGGCAAAGCTGGGGCTATTCTCCTTGGAGATGCGAACGCTGAGAGGAGATTTGTTAGACGTGTTCAAAATCGTGAAGGGCCTGGACAGAGTAAATGGGGTGACACTGTTCCCATTGGCAGAAGGTCGAGAACCCTAAGGTGATTAACAAAAGTACCAGAGACTGTTTGTTTGTTTCTGTGCTGTAACTTCCATGTAAAGTTGCCATAAGACATACAAACACTATGCTGTGCTTCAGACCATCACAGCCAAGAAATTAATGTTCAGTAGGCAAATGCAATTGGGTGTTTGGGGATATTGATGCTGCCTGGAAGCCTGAGCTTCAACGACCCTGAAATGCCTGTTTGAGAAAGCTCTGTGGAGGGAGTTGTAAGGTCTGTATATTTTTTTACAGTCAGGGAGCTGTACAGGAAGGTTATTGCTGTTGCTGCACAGTGACTCAGGGACATTCAGCAGCAGCAGTGTGAAGCCTGGGACCCTGGGCCAGGCCTCCCGTTCACCACCTCTTAACTTCCCCAGGCTGTGGACTAACAGCCACACCATGAGCTTTGGACTTCCAGTCAAATCTTACCATCTGGCCTGAACTTGACCTTGTGCCCCACAGAATACTGCAGGTAGCATTCACTCAACATGATCCTCGCATGGGCTGGCTCTGTGTCACACATCATGCAGCCCCAGGTGGTTGCTAGATGATTTCCCTCCAGTTCTGATTGTTGCCATCAATGAGCCCAATCCCCCTGCATGTGTTACTCCGGGAAATAAGTAGCTTCAATATTGGAGGCAGTGAGGATTAAAATCAACACCAGTCTTACAGATTGAAAATCCAGTCAGACAATTAATGGAGTGGATTCTACTGAGATCAGTAGAAAGGAAAATCAAGTAGGGCATACATATAATGGATGGTCAATCAGCAAAGGAGAATTCACCATTCAGCGGAGAATATTAAAGCCTTTAAATAGGAGCTGCTCTGGCAGCACTACACCCCTGGTTAAATTACTTCTACATATGTTCATCTTTACTGTTGTGTGCATTTATACTACAAGTGAATTCAGTTACTGTTGTGTGTATTTATGCTATATGTGAATTCAGTGGTCGGTGTAAATGATCCCATGACACTATTTGAAGAAGAGCAGGGGGTTTCTCCTTGGTGGCCTGGCCTATAGTTATCCCTAATTTAAAAAAAACGAGATTATCTCGTCGTCATTGCTGTTTGTAGGGCCTTGGTGTCTGTCAGTTGGCTGCCATGTATCCTACATTGCAACAGTGACTCGCTTTAAAGTATTGAATTGGCTGTAATGTGCTTTGGGACATCGTGAGGTCATGGAAGGAGCTGTGAAAGATGCTATATAAATGCATGCTCTTCCTTTTCTAGAGTTGACTTGAACACTAGAAATGATAAAAAAAAGTCTGATTCAGCAGCAAAGTGAGTAATGGGTGAAGAGTTTGTGTTCTTTTAAACCTGCTATAGGTTAAATACATTCATTGATAAATATTTGTCTACAGAACAACAGTGATTGCATGTTAAAAATAATCCACTAGTTATAAAGCGCTTTAGGATATCCTGTGGATGTGATGAGGGCCTATTTAAATGCAGATTCTTTGTGTGATGGTTTTGTGCTCCTGGCAGCTTCCTAGAACAATGCCAGCTGGGTGTGTTGAGAGGTGCTTTTAGAGGTATGAAGCTGTGTTATTTGTGCAGCTGGGGAAATGGGTGCAGCTATGGGAAAACTGCATGTTTTGTGAGCCCTTAAGGTGAGAAGAAGGAGGTTGAGAAAACTTGCCAAAGCAGCTGCTATAAAATAAAAAAATAACTTGGTATTTGATGTTCAGACTTTTCTATTGACTCAACTGAGAAAATCTTTTATTTTTAAATGGGAGGATAGATAGAAGTTAAGCTTTTCATGGAAGATTAAGTAAACATTGGCTTTCCTTGACATTGTGACACCGTATTCAACAAATTACACAACCAACAAATAATCTTTATTGGCAGTTTTTTTGCCTACATGACAACAAGGCACTGAAAAAAATTATTACCACAAATAAATGTATTTTTAATTGGTTTTAATACCTAAAAAGTGACTGGCTAATGAAAGAAATATCGATAACTGTTAAGGCTTTGGTATTTGTGTCCAGGTCATTAACAGAATGCTGTCATTATTGCCCTTTGATTCACAATCATGAGGAAAAGTATCCCTTTTCCTGCAGATATATTATCCAGGTGAAAAGACAGTTGAGACTCTTTAGCTTGAGGTGCATGGTTGAAGAAACTTTTTTTCTATGCTTCTGTATTCAGATAAATGGAGAATAAAGGATTGAGAGCAACAGTTCAGGGCTGAGAGGCCACCATGACACAGGGGTCTGAGTTTTAAGTGTGAGTAGATTATGAAGTGCGCTATATGGTTTATTTTGCTACAGGCATCTTCTGGTTTGGTTTATTCAGTTGAGATGAATTTGAGTGAAGTATTTGTAGCATTAGTTTGAACTGTTGATATTTTGGGGGTCTGTGCAAGGTCAATTAAAGTATCATCAATGGGAAAAGCAACCCATGCTTCTCAAACTACGGCTTTGGTCTAAATTAGAATCAATGTGTTATTTCTGCAAATGCAAACAGATTCTTTCTTTTATTATTTTATATTTCTGCCAGTTTCAGTGAATTGCCTTTTTAAGATATTTATTTGCTGGAAGTTTGCTTTAAGCCTTGTCCCATGACCAGAACACACTGAACGATCGACAGAAGTTTGATTTTTATGGCAAAGTCAAAGTTAATCATATTGTCTGAAAAGTCTGAACGTCAAATGCCAAGTTATTATTTTATTTTATGGCAGCTGCTTTGGCAAGTTTTCTCAACCTCCTCCTCACCTTAAAGGCTCACAAAACATGCAGTTTTGATGGATTGGAACATATTTGCTGACCTTGAGCAGTTTAACAATTCAATTCTAATTAAACAGGCCGCAAATATTTTGATGTTAATTTTGTACTTCTAACTGGTGCCACATTGGAGGCCAGTTTCCTTGGGAATATTAGCTAAAGCAGCCATATATACTTTAGAATTATTCTGCTCCAATTAATTCTTTTCAGCTATTTAGGTAGATTAAAAATTCTTAGCAGCGTGATTTGAAAGTACTTCTTGTAAGCTTATCTGAAAATGTTTTCAGAAACACCAAATGTGATGTAGCCATTTATACGGCAACACATGCTCAAATTGTTTTTCTGAATATTTTTGAAGTTTTCTTCTTGAATCAGTGTTGTGAAGTCTATAATGGTCCTTGTTTTTAAAATTGGTCTGTCTTCCGTCTGGGTAGTTGTCTGAGGGGAAAAAGTAACCTGTGAGGATGCCAACAAATACATCTGGGGAGAGCAAGCCAGGGTACTTGAAAAAGAACAGGATAATTATATAGCATTTTCTTAGAGATTGGTAACCATTGAATTATGTAACTAACCAGGGATAGTGCATGGCACGTGGAGGAACATTAATGTGAGATGCCTTCTGAGAAAGTTGCAGTAGAGAGAGCTGGCACGTATAAGGCTACAAATTAAGTGCAGGTCCAAGGTTAAGGGCAGACACAATTAATAGAGAAAATCATATTGGAACCAGTCCAGACACAATGCAAGTTAGTTTTAAGGAGGCAGTAAGCAGTTTAAGAGACTCTGATTGGTGCCAAAAGGGAAAACCTCCCACAAAAAAAAAATGCTTGATGTTTGTATGATGGGTTATGGCTTTAGGAAACTGACATTAATAGTTGCAATACAAAGCATACATGCACTCCTGTTGATGGGCAAGAAAGGTCTATCTTGCTCTGGACAGTTTGGCATTCACTTTGCAAATTATGTTCCTGATTTTTCAGTAGGAAATATAAGGATGATTTTTGTGAAGAAACTACCTGAATCCCTGGGAAAAAAGATTGTAAACGTTCACATGGCTTGCCTGGACAAAATAAGATGTTCCGAAAACATTTGAAAGGCAGTTCTGTTATCTTGGGCAGCATCATTACTCTGATTATTAGCAATGATGCTCCCACAGTCCGAGAACTGCATATTGGTTGGTTATAATACTTCAAAAAAAATTTTTATTTAGAGTCATAGAGGTCTACTGCACAGAAAAAGGCCCTTTGGCCCATCAAGTCTGCGCTGGTCAAACAAATACCTAATTATTCTAATCCCATTTTCTAGCACTAGGCCCATAGCCTTGTATGCCATGGCATCGCAAGTGCACATCCAAATATTTCTTAAATGTTATGAGGATTTCTGCCTCTACCACCCTTTCAGGCAGTGAGTCCCAGATTCCCACCACCCTCGGTGAAAAAATTCTTCCTCACATCCTCTCTAAACCTCCTGCCCCTTACCTTAAATCTATGCCCCCTGGTTATTGATCCCTCCACCAAGGGGAAAAGTTCCTTCCTGCCTACCTTATCTATGCCCCTCATAATTTTATACGCCTCAATCATGTCCCTCCTCAATCTCCTCTGCTCCAGGGAAAATAACCCCAGTCTATCCAATCTCTCCTCATAACTAAAGCTCTCCAGCCCAGGCAACATCCTGGTAAATCTCCTCTGCACTCTCTCTGGTGCAATCACATCCTTCCTATAATGCGAATTCCAGAACTGCACACAATACTCTAGCTGTGGCCTAACCAGCATTTTATACAGTTCCAGCATAACCTCCCTGCTCTTATATTCTATGCCTTGGCTAATAAAGGCAAGTATCCCATATGCCTTTTTAACCACCTTATCTACCTGTCCCGCTACCTTAAGGGATCGGTGGACATGCACACCAAGGTCCCTCTGATCCTTGGCACTTCCCAGGGCCCTACCATTTAGCATGTATTCCTGTGCCTTGTTTGTCCTGCCCAAGTGCATCACCTCACACTTATCCAGGTTAAATTCCATTTGCCACTGATCAGCCCATCTGACCAACCTGTCTATATCCTCCTATAATCTAAGGCTATCTTCCTCACTATTTACCACTCCACCAATTTTCATATCATCCGCGAACTTACTGATCAGCCATCCTACATTCAAGTCTAAATCGTTTATATATAGCACAAACAGCAAGGGACCCAACACCGATCCCTGTGGAACCCCACTGGACACAGGCAACCAGACACAAAAACACCCCTCGGCCATCACCCTCTGCTTCCTGCCACTCAGCCAATTCTGGATCCAATTTGCCAAATGGCCTTGGATCCCACGGGCTCTTACCTTCGTTATCAGTCTCCCATGTGGGACCTTATCAAAAGCCTTGCTGAAATCCAAGTAGACTACGTCAAATGCATTTCCCTCATCTACACACCTGGTCACCTCTTCACAAAATTCAATCAAATTGGTCAGACATGACCTCCCCTTAACAAAACCATGCTGACTGTCCTTGATTAATCCCTGCATCTCCAAGTGTAGATTAATCCTGTCCCTCAGAATTGCTTCCAATAGTTTCTCCACCACTCCGGTTTAACTGACTGACCTGTAGTTCCCTGGTTTATCCCTTCCACTCCTCTTGAATAACGGTACCACATTGGCTGTCCTCCAGTCCTCTGGCACCTCTCCTGTGGCCAGAGAAGTTTTGAAAATTATTGCCAGTGCCCTTGCTACCTCCTCCCTTGCCTCACTCAACAGCCTGGGATACATTTCATCTGGGCCTGGAGATTTATCTACTTTTAAGCCTGCCAGACCACTTAGAACCTCCTCCCTTTCTATGCTAATTTCTTTAAATATATCACAGTCCTTCTGCCTGATTTCCATACCCATGTCGTCCCCCTCACTTGTGAACACCGACACAAAGTAATCATTTAGAACCCTACCTACGCCTTCCAGCTCCACACACAAATTACCACTATGGTCCTTAATGGGCCCTACCCTTTCCCTAGTTATCCTCTTACTCTTAATTTAGTTGTAAATTAACTTTGGATTCTCCTTTATTTTACCTGCCAATGTTTTCTCATGCTGTCTTTTTGCTCTCCTAATTTCCTTTTTAAGTCATTCCCCCCCCCCCCCCCCACACACACACACACACACACACACACACATTCTATACTCCTCTCGAGCTTCCGTTGTTTTGAGCCCTTGGTTTTTGTCATAAGCCTCTTTTTTTTTCTCTTTATCCAATCCTGTATATCCCTCGACATCCAGGGTTCCCTGGATTTGTTGGTCACACGCTTTTGTCTTTACTGGAATATGTTTGCCCTGTACTATCCCTGTTTCCTTCTTGAATGAGTTCCACTGCTCTGACGCAGATTTACCTAAAAGTAGCTGCTCCCAGTCCACTCTGGTCAAATCATATCTGATCTTATTAAAATCGGCCTTCCCCCAATTTTTAGAACTCTGATTTCTGGCCCATTCTTGTCCTTTTCCATAACAACCTTGAATCTAATGGAGCTATGATCGCTATCTGCAAAAGGCTCCTCCACTGATACCTCTACCACTTGCCCGGCTTCATTCCCTAAAATTAAGTCCAGGACCGACCCCTCTCTTGTAGGACCTTCTACGTACTGGCTTTAAATGCATCCAGGATTTAAGAATTCCGCTTCCTCTAAACCTATCACACTATGACTAACCCAGTTAATGTTGGGGAAGTTGAAATCCCCCACTTTTATTACCCTATTATTTTTACACTTCTCTGAAATTTGCCTACATAGCTGTTCTTCTATTTCTCTCTGACTGTTTGGGGACCTATAGTACACTCCCAGCAATGTAATTGCTCCTTTTTTTTTGTTTTTCAGTTCTACCCATATGGCTTCTTTTGAGGAGCCTTCTAAGATGTCATCCCTCCTTACTGCTGTAATTTATTCCTTGATCAATATTGCGATACCCCGTTGTCTTTTACCTCCTTCCCTGTCTCGCCTGAAGACCCTATATCCTGGAATATTGAGCTGCCAATCCTGCCCCTCTCTCAGCCATGTCTCTGTGATGGCAATGACATCATACTTCCATGTGTTAATTTGTGCTCTCAACTGAACTGCCTTATTTGTCAGACTCCTTACATTAAAATAAATATCATCCAACCTTGCCAAACTCTCTTGTGCCTTAACTGGCCTATAATTTCTATGCTTTCCAGACTCACTTGCTCTCTCTCTTCCAATTTTGGTTGTGCATCTCCCCCTGCTGAACCTCGTCTCAGGATCCCATCCCCCTGCCAAGTTAGTTTAAACCCTCCCCAACAGCACTAGCAAACCTCTCCGCAAGGATGTTGGTCCCGTTCCAGTTCAGGTGCCACCTGTCCGCCTTGTACAGGTCCCACCGCTCCCAGAAATCTAAAACCCTCCCTCCTACACCATCTCTCCAGCCACGTATTCATCTGGACTAACCTCCTATTTCTATACTCACTAGCGCGTGGCACTGGAAGTAATCCAGAGATTACTACCTTTTGAGGTCCTATTTGAAAATTCCCTTCTGTTTCTGCTATCAACCCCATTTATGACTGGTACAGAGGCTCATCAAAATAAAACAAATTTCATCATAGGTATGTTACTTTTGTTTGAAAGGTTTTTTTTGTTAGATTTTCTCCCTTTTTGTTGCTCCTTCCCTTTTTGAACTATTTGACCCAGTGGAACCAGTGGCAGATGTACATACATTTCCCAGGTTGTACCAGTGTCCCTTCTAGTAAAGTGATATATTTTCCTGTCCTGATTGCAAACAATACTCAAACATCTAACCTTTTAAGCTTATACTATTCTTTTCATTCCTATTTGATTGAGATCCTCAAAATTTCTATGAGTTAAAAAACAACACTGAATCTTTTTGAGTACATTTCTACCCAGAATTAAGAAATCTGTTGCTATACAACCACTGGTGCCACATTTGTTTATGTAACACCTTCTTTTGTAAAGTTAAATGGGATGATCTCTAAATTGTCGGATTGCTTGTCTGACATCCAGTGTTGGTGTGCAGAAACTTCCTTCAACTGAGTATTGGGAAGACCCAAACCATTGTCTTTAATCCCCACCACAAACTCCACATCCTTGCCACCGACTCCATCCCACTGACAACTGTCTGAAGCCCTAACTGACCGTTCACAGCCTTTGTCATATTTAACCCCAAGGTGAGCTTCTGATCACGTTTCTGCACCATCACCAATTGGTAACTGGATTTACCAATTCTAAAGCTGTCATGGCTGACCTCCCATCTTCCATAAACTTGGAACTTGTTTAAACTCCTGCGGCCTGAACCTTAACTCACACCAAGTCGGGTTCATGCATGACTCCCGTGCTTATCGGCGTACACTGGCTCCCAGTGTGGCAATGCCTGAATCTTATTATTTTCATTCCTGTTTTCAAATCCCTCCATGGCCTCACTCTTCCATATTTCTATACTTCCTCCAACTCTGCAATCCTCTGAGATTTCTGTGCTTTTCTGATTCTGGCCTCTTGTGCATCCCCTATTTTAAATACCCCACCATTAGTGGCTTTGCTTTCAGTTGCCAAGGCTCTATGCCCTGGAATTCCCTCCTTAAGCCTGCACACCTCTCTACCTCTCTTTCCTCCTTTACGAAACTCCTTAAAACCTACCTCTTTGACCATGTTTTCGGTCATCTGTCTTAATACCTCCTGAATTCAGCTGTGATATGAAGAAGCAAAGGTCATGGACTATTTTCTATTTTTCCCCTGTCTTCTCTCTCTTTACCCCACATCACAAGCTCGTATGCTGAGTCAATTTGCTGCATCCTTGGCACATTGTGCTGATTGTTAGGAAGAGGAGGAAGGTCATCTCTATCAGAAAATGTATATTCCTGTATAATGAACAGTCATTTAAGCCTTTTGTGATTTTGTTTTGTCCCTGAGCCATTTGGCATAAAAATCATGTACTTTCGTAGTGTGTTTCTGAATAAAATTTTGCACATGGTTATTTGTTGTTCCAAGTTGCAGAATATTTACAGAGATATACGTTGATACTTAGAGGAGCCTGCTAATAGATTATGCACACAATGGGATCAGTGCATTATCGCAGATGTTATTGTGGAACCAAAAGAAAGTGTTCTTGAAGGAGTTTATTATGTAACAAAAATAACAGTCTCCAAATAGTTAATGTCTCCTTCATTATTAGGTATTCCTGAGTTCCTATTGGCCTTCTAGGAGTCGATGAAGAGTACGCTGCTTAGGGGGATTGACTGTGAAACTCTGAATTCCATGTCTAACCAAGAGTTATAGACACAGGCTAGGTTTCAGGGTATTACTCCCAGAATTGTGCTGTTAGTAATCATTGAACAGATGTCTTATGGTGTCCGCTGAATGACAGCCCCATATAAGGTTTGGTCAGCAATAGATTAGACAAAGGACAACGGCATCCAGTTTCATAGCCAAAATCTTGGTCAGTGTTTTGTAATCTTGCTGAGTGGGGATACGGATCTTTAGAAAAATATAGAGTGGAATCTTTGCTTTTTTTATGTGCTAATTTGACTGAGGCAGCCTTGTGGAGTTCATCTCATCATTGTGATGATCCTTCAACCAGCGAAAGAACTTTTATTTCTAAAGTATCAGTTTAGGGAGTTGGACCTTGTAGGATATAGGTGGATAAACATTGTTTTTTTTAATTCATTCATGGGATGTGTGTGTCACTGGCTCGGCCAACATTTATTGCCCATCCCTAATTGCCTTTGAGAAGGTGGTGATGAGCTGTCTTCTTGAACCGCTGCAATTCATGTGGTGTAGGTGTGCCCACAATGCTGTTAGGAAGGGAGTTCCAGGATTTTGACCCAGCGACAATGAAGGAATGGCAATATATTTCCAAGTCAGGATGGTGAGTGGTTTGGAGGGGAACTTCCAGGTTGTGGTGTGCTAAAGGCTTTCCCAGATTTGAGGCTTCACATTTCTTCTTTAACTGAGACTTGGTAGTTTTGTGATTGAACCTTGGTTGGTTGGTTAGTTGGTTGGTTGGTTGGTTAGGTGGGGGTGGGGGTGGTGGCACGGGATGGAGGTTGACTTTTGCTCTTCTATTGGTCTAGGTTCAGAAAAAATGCTTTAGAGCCCATTAGCCCTCTGCCCAATTTGCTACAGTTGGGGAATTTGCAGATATATTTGTCTCTGGGTAGGGGCTTCCACACTTTGTATGACAAGCTTGTTGCCAGCCTAGGTCAGCTTCTCAACAAAGAGCATATTGTGCTGTCCAGTAACTGATTGATTGATTGAATTTCTATTTCATCCAGCATGATCTGTTTCACTGCCTCTGAATGAAATATCTTCTCCAAATGCACTCAAAAAAAACCCCCTGCAATGTAAGCTGTCCTCTTGGGGACTGTAACACAGTACAACAGGAGAAGAGCGCGCAACCACCACTTGCAGCAAATTGTGAGAGGGCTGGCTTAAGGTAACACATTGTATATAACTGTATTCATGCCTAGTCCACAAATTCCACACTGCTGGGAGAGATGAA
Source organism: Cetorhinus maximus (assembly GCF_964194155.1). Classification (NCBI taxonomy): domain Eukaryota; kingdom Metazoa; phylum Chordata; class Chondrichthyes; order Lamniformes; family Cetorhinidae; genus Cetorhinus; species Cetorhinus maximus. The sequence goes on from NC_135887.1 coordinate 97,731,836, forward strand.
TGCTGGAGGAGTTAAAACCAGAGGGTACAATACTGTACATGTTCTGTTCTTACTACTTAATATTTCTATGCAGCAGTTTGATTGATTAACAGCTCTTACACATTGCTGATCTGAGCCTTTGCCTGCCAGGCCTATCCACTGTGGAGCAGACTCACCAATCCTGCCAACCCCTTACTCCCCATCCCCCACTCCTGCTCCCAACACCTAACCTCCATGACATGCAGGCTAGCACAGCTGACACTTCTAACTGCAAGATAATGCATTCCTTTGCTGTGGCAGAGACTGCAAGCATATGGGTGAAAAACATGAAACAAATATTAGTGAGGATGTGTATGGGCTCTACTTGGAATGGTGGAAATGTGAGGTATTCTGGAGCCCATACCTGGTTGAGCCCACGTGACCAGGCATTATTTATGGGATAATTAGTATGCTAAATTAGCCAATTCTTGGGGGTAACCACCAAATTAGACTGCTTTCCTACCCCCCACCCCGTAATAACTCACTGATCCTAGTGTGTGCATAACCTGTTAATAGGCTCCCCTAAATACCATTGTATATCTTTGTAAATATTCTGCAATTTGGAATAATAAATAGCCATGTGCGACATCTATTACAATCCACCTTAATGACTTGGATTAAGAGATCGCAAATGTATGGTAGCTAATTTTGCTGATGATTCTGTAGGCCGCCCTTCCCTCATGACAGTATGCTCCCAGGTTCGTAGGTTTACTCTTGATATCAGTGGCCCAGATTAAAATCCCACTCAACCACACTTGGCAAGTTTGAATAAAATCTTGATCTTTTTTGGCTCATTGGCAAATTCTTATACTTACAACCGTTACTAGCTCTGGTTGTTGAGAGCCTTATCCGAGAACAGAGCAAGAGGGATGATCAGCCCTTTGCCTGTGCCTCCAAGTGGTGGATCAGACCACTTCTGAGCTAGCCAGCTTGTCCCTCGTGCGCTGCAGATTTTTTATCATGTCTGCTTCGACTTCTGGCTACTTGTGTATGAGTCTCGCTTACACGGCCGGTCCTCCCTGACTGGCATCTGGCCTGGAGGTGGGGAGAAGGTGTGTGGGTAGCATCTCCACTGCAACTGGTTGGCTCCACTGGGCTTGGTCGCCCACTTCCCCTTTTACTGTTACTATTGGCCGCAGCCTTGCTCAGAGAGAAACCTGCTCCACATTACCACATATGTCTGGTGCCTGTATCTTCGATCCGTTTCTTTTCCGAAGCTCAACCACTCCTTCCTATTTTAAATCTCTGTTCCCAGTTTTCAGCCCCTGACAACCATCACAAGATGGTTTGCACAAGTTATAATTAAATTTCCTCTGTTACAGCAATCTTCTGAACTTTACCCTTAACCCCGATGTTGACCTCTAATTGTAAGGTTACTCTGTTAGTCATCATCTCTATTTAAAACACACCGTTAGACAGAACATGATTAGGTTTAAACACTCCGTTACATATTGTATGCTGTACTTACAGCATTCCACCCTTTTAAAACTTTTTACACTTCGTGGAATAAGACTTAAACCACCAACTGCCTCTTCTCCAGCTGTTGCTGCCTCCACCACTTTTGTTGTTCTTCCCGACGCATCCCGCGCTTAGTACAAATTATCAGCACGGTTACATATATCACAATTACCAATTGTACAACCACTAATACACGTGAAATAATTCTGATCTATGGGTGCATTTGTGTACATTCAGTCCCCTATCTCTCAGTCTGTTATACCATGTTGGCTTCCCAGGCTCTCAGTGCCTTTGTTTATTTTCATGGCTTACTGTTCTAGTTGATAGAACACTTCCTTGGATGCTTACACTCCATCCCACAGTTTATGGAGGTGTTCTGGTCCGGGTGGGATATCATAAACAAAACGTTCAATGTACTGGCGGAGATCACCCACTGTTCTATTTTGAATGTCCAGCTGGGTTTGGTTATGATGCTTGATCGCCAACAATGTTCGCTCTCCAACAGTCACGTCAGTGGACAGAATCAAACAGAAAGTGGATACATTTATGGAGCACGAGAGATTACCAATTTCATACATCAGTTTGATAGTAGTTACACCATATTCCCCTTTGCCTACATAGGATGCCATTGTTTCTTGATGGTCTGCTCACTGGGCAACCAGCATGCACCTCATATCAGTTTGATTGAACCCACATTCACTCCTATTATTTCCCCTAACCTTCAGATGATCGGGACCGATTATTATCACACCCCTACCCTCATCACACCCTGCAACGCGGTTCCCACTGTCCTGTCTTCCCAGGCAACCGCTACAAACGAGGGCAGTGAACGATAGCGAACGTGTATAGAACCTTCTATTTTTCCTATATTCTCTACTTGGTATACTGGCAAAGGGTTCTCACCGTGTGGAATCACTGGTAAACTCAGAACCAACCCTATCATCATTCCCCTTTTCTCTCCCTCGCATGTCACCTGTGTTGGCCACACTCGTGCTAACCTCCGCACCTGGCAAGTGGTGAGATCGTTTCGGTATTTTTGTAAGATTTCTAAATTCCTGTTACCTCTCCCCTGTGGATCTGTCCCATATTTTCCCTCATTTGCTCTATTAACCAGGACCCATACAGGAAACGTGCATCATTCTGGGCCGCCTCCTTTTGAAGTGTTTTGGTTTTCCTTCATCAGGTTATTGATGGTCCTTGCATGCTCCTCTAGGTTGCCTAACATTTCCAGTAAGCGCAACATTACTATCCCATTCTCATGCACTCCCTTTCCTACAACTGCGTTTTCTTCCTTTTTCCTTTTCATCTGTTCATCCAACCCTTCTAGTTGTTCCTCCATTCCTTCAGTGTCCACACTATTTATCATTGATGTTCCGGAGTTAATTATTCCCAGTCCCATCTCCATCATGCTGCACTTCATGCGCCCATTCTTCCCTTGATACCACCTCTTCCATGTCCCCTTTTCTGGAGGTTTCATAAAGGACCAGGACCCTTCCCTCATCGTTGCATGTATCAAAGTTGCCCACAGTTCCCTAGTCTTTCCTGGTTGTCGTTTCCTTTAATGACGCCTCCTAATAGGTGGAGAAGGAGAGGCGTCTCTTTTAGCTTGGCGTTGGACATGTCGACGTCTTTGCCCACCCCTTCTCAGAGTCTGGGGTAGTCTTTCCTGTCTCTTGTCATCCTCCTTTTCCTTCATTTCTTCCCTCGATTGACTGTCCACCTCTTCCCAGACTAGGGGGCTTATCGAGGGGTTGGGTTTCTCTTTATTTGTACTATTGTCTACCTTTCCTCTCTCTCAGGGCTGACCATGGGTACTCGTTTCATTTGGTTAATATAGAACCATTTAACTCGTTCGGGTAATCGGATAGCACAGACCACGGGGCTAGCCTTGTCCACAATGTTGTATTGTCCCTTTCATACAAGGGCTCGAAAGCTCCCACCCTTGTATAATTCCTTACCTGATCCCCGATGTCCCATTCCTGAGCTCTAATCTGCATCAGCAATAATTTATTTTGCTGGCGTCCACTCCCGATATTGGTAGCCACTTGTTCATGCAGCAATTGTAACTGATACCACAAATTCTGAGTAAATTTATGTTTGGTCACTTCTTGTACCTGTTTGGGGCTCGTTTGGGGCTTTGCAATCCCTCTTAAAGTGCCCCTTTTCCCCACAATTATAATATTCTCCTTGGGTCCCTGTAAATCCACTCCCGGTCCCTCCTTGTCTCCAAGGTTTTGCGCGCCCCCCCCCCCCGCCCCGCTTCACGCACTTTCCTTTTTAGCTTCTGTTCCACTCCCATTTTTTTTCTATTACATTGCCTCCTTTCGAAGCGCAGGGTAATTTTCCGGCCTCAGTGTTGGTGGCCACTTCAGGATCGAAGTCCTGGAATGCCGCCTGTAAATATGGGAGTGAATGGGCAATGGATCAGGGCCTGCCCATCCAGGTCAATCCGGTTCCCCCGATCCCCAGGGGCTGGAACCCGGTATGCTGCCCACAGTCTGTCGGCGTATGAGTTCAGGGACTCTGTCGGTCCCTGCTGAACCTTCCCTGAATGCCCTGTTGGGTCCCCTTGCGTGTTTCCCAGGGCTGTCAGCACTTCCGTTTGGAGTTCGGGGTATAATCTCTCTCCCTATTTGGACCTCGTGGGGAGTGCGGCGAAGAAGCTACTTCTGAATGTAAACAAATGTACCCTCTTCTATCTGCCATCTAACCCATGGAGAACTGCTGTTTGGTCTATTTCCTGGAAATGCCCATATGGATCCTTCCCAAAGTCCAGCTTAGGGATGTTTTCTGCTATCCCCCTTACCCCCGACCAGTTAAATGGCACTACAGACTCTCGCTCCACTGCTCCGGGATGCCCGTCTGCTCCCGGAGGGGCATGACGCCTCTGCACCATGGGGGCCAATGGAGGATGCTCTGAAGGAACGTGGGGCGGGGATCAGCCTTCCGGTTGTCCTGTGTCCTGTCTGCTGTCGCCCTCCTCCAACTCCCCTCCGCTATTGTCTACCCTTCCTCCCATGGCACACACTATTCCCTTTGTTTTGCCAAGGTCTTCTTTAGCCTGCGGAGTTTGTCCTATGATCTCCCCTGTGATACTCACCCTTCTGCATTTCTCCCACCAAACACTGGTATGCTACCTTCAGATTGGCACACTGACCCTCTGTCATTTCTGTTCTACAACGCTGGTCGTGTGCTTCGTTTGCCCAGATGTCACACTGACGATGGTTATTCACATATTGACTTTCCACATACTGCAGTTGGCTGCACCATTTAACTTTGTCTGCCTTGTACTTTTCCAAATCCTTCTGTCTTCCTTTCTGTTCTAGTTCTAATTCCTGTAATAGTCTCTTTATTACCGCGCCCTTCTCCTCCACCCTTTTCTCCAATGTCTCTACGCCTTCCCACAGCAGTTCCTCTTTCTGGTGATAGGTCATCAGCCAGATGGCTTTCTCAACCTTACCCCGCTGTGTGGAGTCCGAGTCCACTCTCCTGCTGCTAAAACGGGGTCCTTAATATTTTTTCCATTTTTTTCCTTAGATGCTTTCCTATCCGGTCCGTCATTGACAGTTCCCCTGACTTAGCCATGTCTCTACCTTCAACCTCCTGGCTGGCTTACCAATCCTGTAGGCCGTCTTTTCTTCTGACAGTACCTTCCCAGGTTCATAGGTTTACTCCTGATATCAGTGGCCCAAAGTCAAATCCCGCTCAACCACAACAGACAAGTTTGAATAACCTTGATCTTTATTGGCTCACTGGCAAATTTTTATACTGACAGTCGTTACTAGTTCTGGTTGTCGGGAGCCTTATCTGAGAACAGAGCAAGAGGGATGATCATTGCATTGCCTCCATCTCCAAGTGGTGGGTCAGACCATTTCTGAGCTAGCCAGCTTGCCCCTCGTGCACGCTGCAGATTTTTTAATCATGTCTGCTTTGACTTCTGGTTATGTGTGTACGTGACTTGAGTCTCGCTTATGCAGTCAGGGTCCTCCCTGACTGGTATCTGGCCTGGGATGGGGGAAGGTGCATGGGTAGAGTTTCCACCACAACTGGTTGGCTTCGTTGGACTTGGTCGCCCACTTCACCTTTTACCGATTATTATTGGCTGCCTTACTCAGAGAGAAACCTGCTCCACATTACCATATATGTCTGGTGCCCGTATTTTCTATCCATTTCTTTTCCAAAGTTCTACCACTCCTTCCTCTTTAAATCTCTGTTCCCAGTTTTCAGCCCCAGACAACCATCACAAGATGGTTTGCACAAGTTATAATTACATTTTCTCTATCATAGCAATCTTCTGAACTTTACCCATAACCCTGATGTTGGCCCCTAATCGTAAGGTTAGTCTGTTAGTTATCAGCTCTTATTTGAAACACACTGTTAGACAGAACATGATTTGGTTCAAACACGCCGTTACATACTATATGCTGTGTGTACAACACCAAGATAGGTAGGAAAGTAAGTTCTGTAGAAGAGTCATATTGGACACGAGACGTTCACTCTGTTTCTCTCTCCACAGATGCTGCCAGACCGGCTGAGTTTTTCCAGCACTTCTGTGTTTATTTCAAATCTTGAGCATTTGCAGTATTTGGCTTTTATTTTACATAAAGAGACATAAGTTAAGTGAGTGGGCAAAAGTTCCGTAAATGGAGTATAATGTGGGAAAATGTGAACTTGTCCACTTGGGTAGGAAAAATAGAAAAGCTGTATACTATTTAAATTGAGAGAGATCTGGGTGTCCTGGTACATGAATTACAAAAAGTTAGTATGCAGATACAGCAAGTGTTTAGGAAGGCATGTAGAATGTTGGCAGTTCTTGCAAGAAGAATGGAATGTAAAAGTAGGGAGGTTTTACTGCAGTTGCACAGGGCCCTGGTGAGACCACACCTGGAGCACTGTGTACAGCTTTGGTCTCCTTATTTGAAAAAGCATATAATTGCGTTAGAAGCAGTTCAGAGAAGGTTCACTCGACTCATTCTTGAGATGAAGGGCTTTATTATGAAGAATGGTTGGACAGGTTAGGTCTGTATCCATTGGAATTCGAAGAATGAGAGGTGATCTTGTTGAAACATTAGATCATGAGGGGACATGATAGGGTTGGATGTGTCCCCTTGTGGGGGAGACTAGAACTAGGGAACATAGTTGAAGCATAAGAGGTCTCCCTTTTAAGATGGAGATGAGGAGAAATTTTTTTGTCTCAGGCAGTCGTTAGCCTGTGGAATTCTCTTCCCCAGAAAACAGGAAGGCTGAGTCATTGAATTTATTCAAGGTTGAGTGAGATAGATTTTTGATAGACAAGAGAGTCAAAGGTTATGGGGGCAGATGGCAAAGTGGAGTTGAGATCACAATCAGATCAGCCATGATCTTGAATGGCAGAACAGGCTTGAAGGGCTGAATGACCTACTCCTGCTCCTAATTCCTATAATCATGTTTTTTTTTCTTGCCTAATTTTATTAATGTGACCATAATCACAATTGATTTACTCTGTTAATTTGCATGCTTGCTGATGTCAACATTTTTTTGAGAGGTTTCTTGGCAGCAATTAACACTTATGATTAAAAGGCTACTTAGACTGGAATGGACATAATTTAAGGTTTTGTGGCGAGTTTCACAGTTTTTCAATGGTGAGCCAGACAGTGAATTATCTTTTCGCTAATGGTGGAATGGCACAGTTCGGAGAGCAGCCTTTGGATATAATAGTGCATCTGCCCCTTGCCCAAAGTTGCAGAACCACTTGCATCTAAAAAAACAGTTTTTGCTATTAATGTAATCATTATTGTAATAAATTCTAACCTAATCACTGGCAAGGGCGTGGTAACCTTTAAAGTTGTTGTGTTAGATGAGCAGAAGTGGTACTATGGAAGATCTCAAACTGTCACTGTTGATTTGTGCTTCCTTTTGTGTAGACTTGCCTACAAATAGTTGTTGTTGATGTTCTGTCAGATTTTCTGCAAGTAAAAGGTTCTTGAACTTAACATCCAAGGCACAGCACAGGACTTTAAATTGCTGGTGTTGTAAGGATAGGCACTGAATATGAAGAGATTTGCAATAGCAGTAATATTGGAAAGTTTTACATTGAGTAGACTAAAAGGCTACAAAGCCCAGATTTATCATGCAACATGAACATTGCTGAATATAAATCTATATTCATTGTTGGATCATGACTGATTAATGCATTTGTCCACTATATTACAGGGGTTATAATTTACTTTAAATGGTAACACTTCTGCCAAAATAGCAGAGGATATTGTACATTGTGGAATGTTGCTCTGCTAATATCTGCAACAGCAATCTCTATAGAGAGCAGAGTATACAAAATGTGCGGAGATGAAGCTTGATTTAACGATTGATTTTCAACCTACTGCATTGAAGGTTTTCTACATCTTTACCTTTAGTTTATACACAGATCTATCTTGTTCCCAGGAATTTCGAACCATAAGCTATTCAGCTTTACTTTGCCTTGGACCTCTTAAATGTTGAAATCTATTACTAGGTTTTCTCTTATTAACAATAAAACTCTTAATTTTAAAATTAATTTGAATAGATGTGTGGGAGTACCTGATATTTCCACAACTGGTACTCAATTACATTGTTCTGGTAACTTCCTTAATGTGAAATGTTTAGAAGTAGTGCAGTCCAGATTAGTTTATGGCCTTTGAAGTACTCTTTATACCTGTTTTTAAAAAATATGTATTGTTCCAACTTTTCATTGGAGTCTTGGTCGTGCAGTGGCCTCCAGTAATGATGCCAGTTGTTAATGTGCTTCATGTCCTTAAGGCATGATTAAACGTATACAAGGTCTGTGATATCATTAGTGCAAATATATTGGAAAATAATCTGCAGTTGAGCATGTCAGCGAGTCACTGGGGTGCTGAGTTTTTTGTCTAAAATCTCAGTTTTTCTTGGTGGTCTGGATGGCTGTGGAAATTTTGTGAAACTACTTGTTGGAATATCCCCATTTTCCACCTTTTTTTTGTAGCGAGGATTCGGTAAGATAAATTTATGAGTTTAGAGACCTTGATTCACATTCAGCTCGGACAGTTCATTAGTGTAAGATTTCTTCTGTCTGAAAACTATGCTCAAAATTATAAGTTCTGACAGTTTGTTTAGTTCCCACTAAACAAGAGAGTGCATAACAAAAACACTCTAGCATTTAATTCTCAAACTTGATATTATCTGGCAAATGCTGAGCTAAAAGGATAGAAATGTTTATGTTACTTAGACCTGAACTCAAAATGGAGAAAAATAAGTCATTTTATTTTCCCTCTAAGTTAGTTAATAAGACTCTTTTTATGAATCTGACTTTAAAATGCACGTTTTTTGCACTGTAGTGTATTCAATATTGCATTTCCTCTATTAACTGTTACTGATGATCTGCAATGTTTAAGATCCTAATTGTTGCTTAAATAAAAGACATTTAACAATAAGGCTCTTTTTATTTAAAAAAAAGCTAGGATGTCCATAAGCTGCTACACATTGTAGAGAAACCAACCTTCCCCTGAAGCAGCCCTGGTTGTAAAGCAGTCAGTCCTTAGTTAGTTCGATTTCTTGGTTGCATCAGAAGTTTATTGCGTGCAAAAAGCCTCATAGTATGAAACTCTGAAATTTTTATTTCATAAGTAGCTTTATGGTATCTCTATTCAATCTGTAATTCAACTGACAGCACTATCTCGCAAACTGTAGAGTCATGAACAGGCCATGAAAATTCTGTTTTAGCCAGCAGTGAGTTATTATCGAGCTTTGACCAAAAATAGATCTATTGGTTGTGTGCAGTGGGCCTCATAACATTTTTAGGTTATATATTCTGCCGAAGGGCCATGAAGGCTCGAAACGTTAACTGATTTCTTCTCCGCCGATGCTGCCAGACCTGCTGAGTTTTTCCAGGTAATTCTGTTTTTGTTGTGCCATATTAAGTTATAGGTTGTACCTGAAGAGTTGATTGAATCATATAATTAATGAAATATCCAGTTACAAAACTAAATAGCTCTACAACTCTTTAAATACTGTTAGAACCTAACTGTCACAACACTTCGCGCCCATTCTTGGCAGGTTATGTCTTAGTCTTTCACTGGCTCAGAAGGTGCTTGGACTGCAAAAATGGATCGCTCGGCAATCTTCAGCAAATGGTTTCAGCTGTAAAAAATTTTAAAAAGCACATTACCTACAGATTAATTGTCATCTTTAACCAACCGTCCAATTTATAAAAACGTGTATTATTCTGTAAACACAGATTTGATATCTTGGTCAGGAGTTTACTTCCTTCTGGTAGAAGGCCCTCATAGTCAACTTGTTCACAGGTGGATTTTTACCACTTGTAGTGTAATACCCATTTTATGTCAGAATAGTGATTGCTGGGGATTCTGAGTCTTGATAAACATGAACTGTTTTTAATCAAAATGCACCCATTTATGCTCTGTTTGGTTTTATGTTCGGCCTTGCTACTACTGTTGGGCACCTACGCAGTTTTAGTAGGATATATGTTGCTCCTATGCTGTAATTCTCATCCTGTTAGGCATAGCTTTTAATCATGTTAGTTTTTAAAAATGGTGGATCCCAGATTTTAAAATGGACTGAAGTAGCTGCTGACACTTTTTTGCCTCTTTTAACCTAACTTGGCAGATGGGAAATCCTTGGGATTGAATGGACTGACCGTTTTACACCCTGCCCAATATGTCTTCAATGGAAAGTAAAATGGGGTGGAGTGTAAAACCAGCCTTACATACAATTTCATCCCTTTCCCCATGGATGGATTAAGTCAGAATTGCCCGTTTAGTTACAAGCTGTCTTTCATCACAAGTTACATACAACATGAAGAAATCATTTAGCCTATTTTTGCTCATCCATCCAGAAAGATTTTACAGTCTCCTGGTCCACACCGCTTATCACACATTTAATTACACAAGAACACAAAAAATAGAAGCGGGAGTAGGCCATTTGGCCCCTTGAGCCTGCTCTGCTGTTTGATAAGATCATGGCTGAACTGATTGTGGCCTCAACTCTATTTTCCTGTATACCTCCGATAACCTTCAGCTCCCTTGTCAATCAAGAATCTATCTAATTCGGCCTTAAAAATACTCAGTGACTCTGCCTCCACTGCTCCCTGGGAAAGAGAAGTCCACAGACTAACGACCCTGTGAGAGAAAAAAATTCTCCTCACCTCTGTTTTAAATTGGAGACCCCTTATTTTCAAACTCTGTCCCCTAGTTCTTGTCTCTCCCACAAAGGGAAACATGCTCTTAACATCCACCCTGTTAGTTCCGCTTAGGATCTTATATGTTTCCATAAGATCATCTCTCATTCTTCTGACTCCAATGGATACAGGCCGGATCTGTCCACTTTTTCCTCAAAAGACAACCCCTTCATCCCAGAAATCAATCAAGTGAATCTTCTCTGAACTGCTTCTAATGCAATTATATCCTTTCTTAAGTAAGGAGACCAAAACTCTACACAATACTCTAGATGCAGTCTCGCTGGGGCCCTGTACAACTGTAGTAACACCTCCCGACTTTTATGCTGTATTCCCCTTGTAATAAACACCAACATTCCATTTGCCTTCCTAATACCTGCTGTACCTGCATACTAACTTCTTGTGATTCATGTACCAGGACATTCACCCTCTGTACCATAGAATTCTGCAGTCTCTTTCCCTTTTAAATAATATACTGCTTTTCTATTCTTCCTGTCAAAGTGGACAAGTACACATTTTCCCACATTATACTCCATTTGCCAGATTATTTCTTAAAGGATTTCAGATTTTGCTTCCTATTGTAGATAAATTGTTGTACAGGATAAATAAACATCCTGACATCAACTCTACATTTGCCTTTTATTAGCTAGCACCTGTGCCTTGGTTTCATTTTAAGTAGTGATATGAATTTACTTTTTCAGCGTTGTTTAACACCTCTTCATCTCCATTCAAGACTAAAAAGCCCAGGTCTCTCGAGTCTTTTCTTATAATTACTAGCGATCAATCTTGGTGCTCTTTTTTGAATGCTTCTGTGGCTTGAATGTTTCCATCTGTGTTGGCGACTAGAGCTAGATGCTGTACAGCAATTGTGGTCTAATCAGAGCATAATGCGGTTTCAACATGACCTCTTTTGACAATTTTACGTACCTGGTTTGGATCTTTTTCAACTTCATCCATGACTATTTAGGTGCTTAGGAACTAGAGTAGCCCATTTAGCCCCTCGTACCCTGTTCTGCCATTTAGTGAGATCATGGCGAATCTGTGACCTAACTCCATATACCTGCCTTTGCTCCTTATCCTTTCAAATTTTGGTGACCAGAAATCTATTGATCTCAGATTTAAAATGAACAATTGGCCCAGCATCGACTGCTGTTTGCGCAAGAGAGTTCAAAACTGCTGTCATCCTTTACATGTAGAAATATTCCCTAACTTCACTCCTGAAAGGCACGGTGCTAATTTTTAAAAACTATTCCCTCTCTATCTACCCAACCTGACCCTCTTTAAAATCTTGAAAACTTCTGTCAAATCCCTTATCCTTCTAAATTCCAGAAAATATACAAAAGTTTGTGTCACCTCTCCTCATAATTTAACTCCTGGTGTCCAGGTATCATTTTGGTAAACCTACGCTGTAATCCCTCCAAAGCCAATATAATTTTCCTAAAGCATTTTGCCCAGAACTGCTCACAGTACTCCAGCTGTGATCTAATTAGGGCTTTATATAGCTGTAGCATGACATGTAATATTTCATACTCTAACCCCCTAGAAAAATAAGGTAAGCATTCCTTTAGCCTTTTTGATTTATGTTTGTATCTGTCCATGAAACGTTAATGATCTATGTACGTGGACACCACAGTCTCTTTGACCGTCACTGCTTTTGCTTTTCGTCATTTAAAAGTAGTCTGATCTATCCTTCTTAGATCCAAAGTGAATAACTTCAAATTTGCCAATATTGAAGTCTATTTGCCACAGTTTTGCCTAATATCTCTGTCATTTATTGCTTCCATCTATACTACTACAATGTCGTCTGTCTTGGTGTCATTGGCAAACTTGACAATTGGCTCTCTTACCCTGACATTTTAGTAATTGATAAATACTTGAGGCCCCAACACAGATTCATGCATCACATCACTAATCACATCCAGCCAGTTAGTGTACCTGCCCATTATCCCTACTCTGTCTCCTACCACTTGGCCAATTTCTTGACTATGTCACTAATTTGCCTTTAGTTCCATGAGCTCCAACTTTAACCAACAGTCTCTTATGAGGGACTTAACCAAATGCCTTCTGGAAGTCCATATAAATCACATCTATGGACAATCCCCTGTGCACTATTACAATCAGGCTCTTTAGGCACAGCCTTACAAATCTATGCTGCTCTCTCTAATCAGCTGAAAGTTTTCAAGGTGCTTGGTCACTCTGTCCTTAATTATAAACTTGAATGTCTGTTGTCGGGATTAGATGCTGGTCTAATTGGTCTGTCATTCCCTGGTTTTCCCCTATCTTCTTAAATAGTAGAATGCAATTTTCCAATCTAAAGGAATGGTTCCGAAATTGAGAGAACTTTAAGAACCTATTTGCTTTAAAACCCTAGATTGGAAACCACCTGGCCCTGGGGATTTGACACTCTTAAGTGCCATTGTTTTCTTCATTACTGTTAATTTTCTTACATTAATTATGGTGAGTTCCTGAATTTGATTCAAAATTAGTTTCCTTAGGGTGTCTGGCATGCTGTCCTCTTCCTCCACTGCAAATGCTGATGCACAGTCATTATTCCAACATGCCCATTTCCTTTTTTTATGATAACCTCAATTGTCAATTTTTAAGGAGCCCACATTGATCTTGACCATTCTCTTTTTTTTCCTGGTACAATTATAAAAGGTTTTGTGTTGGTTTTGAAATCCCTGCTAAGTTTCTTTTCATACTCCCTTTTGTAGCTCTTGCCATCTGCTTTGTCAACTTGCCATTCCCTGTGTCTTTCCTTTTCACCAGGATCTATGCTTTTTTTTTTGCATTTTTGTATGCATTTTCTTTTAGTTTTATGTTACCCATTAATGACTGAAGAGGTAGGGGATATGTTTTTTGTAAAGAGCTCTTGCCCTTTGATGCAGGACAAGTTTATAAACCATGGTGAATTATTTTTTTTAACACCTCCCTATGTCTTTTAACCATTTGCCCAGGTTTACCCAGTTTACTGTGGACAGTCTCTGTTCTGTCCTGTTGAAATCAGCCTTATCTAAATCTAGAATCATAGCTGTTTCACATTTCTTCCTTTCAAACACAACATTGAATTCAATCATATTATGGTCATTATTAGATAAATGGTTACGTACCATTCGGCTGTTTACTAAATCTGGCTCATTACTCATTATTAGATTTAATAATGCAATATTTGTTCCTACAAATTCATCACCAGTTAAAATGTTCTTTCATTCTACAACTGCCTTCTCAAATTAAAAGGGCTCTAATAGTTTGGAATCCCTTGCAAATTTGACAGGTTTTCACTTAGCTCTTGAATCCAAGTCATGGAATCTGTTACTTGTTACAGATAGATAAAGCTAATTTCTGATTACCATACTGTTGCTACAGTCTATTTGAGATGCAGGAAAGGAACTGTTATAAAGCATTATCCCTTTGTTTACTAAGATGTTGACATTTAATTTTGACATTTTTGAAGAAATTAGCTGAATTTCAAAGGGGAACATACCCTTATGGCCCCTGAATCTGCTAGTGCTCATCATTCTTTTTCATTGTTACATATACAGATGATTGACCTTGCCCTGGGGTTTCTGCTAGCTTGCAGTGTTTCTTTTTCTCAGTGTAATTTTCCCAAAATCGGCCAAACCGCCATCAAAGATTGAAAAATTAAAATGCGAATTACATTCACCATAAATTAAGTTTCTTTTTGATCTTTTGAGCTGGCTTGAGGGGCCATATGGTCAACTCCTGCTCCAGCTTCCTGTGTTTCTTGGTAGATTTGGGATGTGTAAAGGTGCAGCAACTTCTTATGCTGTACGATGCGAGCATGTTTTGATGTCGCTTTAAGATTATGTTGGGGGGACAGGGGGAGTGTGTACTGAATGCAGATAAGTTGCATCACCTGCAAGGAAAGAAAATTGGCGGCTGGATTACTGTACGTTGTTTTCCCTTGCTCCTGGACGGAAAATGACTGCAATCTTATGTTTGGTCTTAAAAGGATAGAGCGGGGGGGGGGACGACTGTCAAGATGTGGTGATAATTTTTTTTTTAATTGCCTGGTAACTAACTGTATTTTCTTGTTTCTCCATAGCATCACCTCTGCTGCTTTTCGCTAATAGGCGGGACGTCAGATTGGTAGATGCAGAAACAGTGAGACCTGAATCTACTGTAGTAGTTAGTGGTTTGGAGGATGCAGCTGCAGTTGACTTTTTGTATTCTGAAGGTGCGATTTATTGGACTGACGTGAGTGAAGAAGCCATTAAACAAACATACGTGAACCTAACTGGGAATGTGCAGAAAGTGATCATCTCTGGTCTCGTTTCACCAGATGGATTAGCTTGTGACTGGTTAGGCAAGAAGCTCTATTGGACAGACTCTGAAACTAATCGGATAGAGGTTGCCAATCTCAATGGAATGTCTCGAAAGGTCCTTTTCTGGCAGGATCTTGATCAACCAAGAGCTATTGCACTTGATCCACAGCATGGGTAAGTGTTTCATTTTTGCCTTGCTTTTTAATTTTGAGAGTTAAACACTTTGTGATTTTTGAATTTGGCATGAGAATTGAAATTTGATACATATTTCCCTGGTGCCACAACCTTTTCAAAGGTATTATGTCTCTTTTCTGCAACTGAACAGATGTTTACACTTAACCAAAAATGCTATGGTATGCACTCATGGACAATCCAACCTCCAACAAAAGCTAAATTGAACGTGGAAATAAAGGACAATATTGTTATTCACCCCCCCACCCCGCCTTTTTTAGAAGTCTGTTTCTCTTTCACTGATCTCCATATACCACTGGAATAGATCAGGAATGTCTTAATTTTCAGCGTGATTGCACTGCAGCTATCTGGAATTTAATTTCAATTTATTTTTCTACAAGGCACATTTTGTGAGAAGAGAAGTTGATTTAAAAAGTCAATAATTAATTAATTTGGAATGTCGCAAATTTGGAGGTTTGATGGTTTCTAAGGATCATGTATATTTTTTCTGATGTAAAAAATAAATGAGCTGTGCTCTGGCAATATTGTAAGCTGACCTGTCACAGCCTCTCTTTGCAACTTGTGAATTGTGGATGTAGGATGCATTTGGTTGTTAGTCTGTTAACATGGTAGAGTTTGGGAAGGCATGTGTTCCCATTGGACCATAAGTCATCATGAAGGAATATTTTCAAAATACAAAGGGAAAATATTGGGAAAAGATTTTTTGTTTTAAAAATTATTGCTTTTCCCAGCCCTTGCCTTTTCTTTATTCACAGAATTGTTACCGTGTAGAAGGAGGCCATTCAGCCCATCGTGTCTGCACCGGCTCTCTGAGCATTTTAACTTGGTGCCAATCTCCTACCTTTTCCCTGTAAATATGCACATTATTTCTATTTAGATAATCATCCAATGTCCTCTTGAATGCCTCAATTAAACCTGCCTCCTCCACACTTCCAGACAGTGCATTCCAAACCCTAACTACTTGCTGTGTGAAAACATTTTTTCTCACCTCACATTTGCTTCTTTTGCAAAACACTTTAAAACTGAACCCTCTGGTTCTCCATTCATTTACGAGCAGGAACAGTTTCTCCCTGTCTACTCTGTCCAGGCCCCTCACTATTTTGAAAACTTCTATCAATTCTCCTCTTAGCCTTCCCCTCCCCAAAGAAAACAGTCCCAACTTTTCCAATCTTTCCTCATAACTGAAGTGTCTCATCCCTGGAACCATTCTCGTAAACCTCTTCTGCACTCTCTCCAATGCATTTACATCCTTACTATAGTATGGCACCCAGAAGTGTACACAATACTCCAGCTGAGGTCTAACCAGTGTCTTATATAAGTTCATCATAACCTCCCTGCTCTTGTGCTCTATGCCCCTGTTAATGAAGCTTAGAGTACTGTATGCTTTAGAGACAGCTCTCTACCTGTCCTGTCACCTTTAATGACTTATGTACATATACACCCAGGTCTCTCTGCTCCTGCACACCCCTTAGAATAGTACCCTTTATTTTATACTGTCTCTCCATATTCTTTGTCCCAAAGTGTATCACCTTACACTTCTCTGCATTGAACTTCATCTGCCACCTATCTGCCCACTCCACCAATGTGTCAATGTCCTTTTGAAGTTCTACGCTATCCTCCTCACAGTTTACAATTCTCCCAAGTTTCGTGACATTCGCAAACTTTGAAATTATCCCCTGCACACCACAAGATCTAGATCATTTATATATATCAGGACAAGCAAGGGTCCCAATACTGACACCTGGGGAACTCAACTACAAATCTTCTCCCCGCCAGAGAAATACGCATTAACCATTACTCTCTGTTTCCTATCCCTCAACCAATTTTGCTACTGCCCCTTTTATTCCATGATCTATAACTTTCCTCACAAGCCTATTGTGTGGCACTGATTCGAATGCATTTTGGAAGTCCATATACATCACATCAATGGCCTTGCTTTCATCAATCATCTCTGACATCTCTTCAAAAAACTCCAGGAAATTAGTTAGGCATGATTTTCCTATTGTGTGAAGAGAAGTCTAAGACATGAAATGTCTGATAATGGAATCCCTACTAAAGGAGAGAATAGAAGAATATCTAGAAACAAAAAAACATAATGAATAGTCAGCATAGATTTCAAAAGGGAAAATCTTGCTGGATCAACCCTTTTTTGAATGGAGGCAACAGAACGAGTAGACAGTGGTAATGCACTAGATGTAATTTATCAGGACTTTAAAAAGGGCTTCAATAAGGTCTCATTATAGACTAATGGACCAGGTCAGAGAATGCAGAGTCGGAGGACAAGTTGCAGAATGGATTGCTAGCTGGCCTCAAGACAGAAACCCGAATGGTAGTACAGGGTAGTTAATAAGAGTGACGAGAAGATGGAAAGTGGTGTTCCACAAGGATCAGAGCTGGGACCACTTTTGTTCACAATTTACATTAACAATTTGGACTTTGAAATCAAAAACATAATTGCTAAATTTTGCAGATGACACCAAATTACAGGCGGTAGTCAATTCTGAGGACTGCAACAGGTTACAGGAGGACATTAATAAACTTGCAGAATGGACAAATAATTGGCAAATGAAGTTCAACAGAGACGAATGTGAGGTAACACATTTTGGTAGGAAGAATAGGGAGGTCACTTATTATTTGAAGGTGCAAGTCTAGATAGGGTAAGGAGAGAAAGGGACCTTGGAATGGAAATACACCAATCATTAAGTGCTGCGCCACAGGTTAGCAAGGCTAGGAAAAAGCAACCCAAGCACTAGCATTTATTTCTAGAGGGATAGAATTGAAAAGCAAGGAAATGTTACGTTTGTATTGAACCTTAATTAGACGACTGTGTGTGTAGTTCTGGTCGCCATATTAGAAAAAGAATATAGAGGCATTGATGAGGGTACAACAAAGGTTCACAATGATACCAGTAATTCATATCAGGAAAGGGTGGACAGGCTGGATCTTTTTACACTTGAAAACAGAAGGCTGAGGGGTGACCTAATAAATGGTCTTTAAAGTTACGAAATATTTTGATAGAGTGGAAGCAGAGAGAATATTTCTACTTGTGGGGAAGAGCATAATGGGATCATCAATATAAGATAGTCATTTTGAAACCTAATAGAGAATTCAGAAGAAATTGCTTTACCCAAAGAGTTGAGAGAATGTGGAATTCACTACCACAGGAGCATTTGAAGTGAATAGTATAGATGCATTCTAGGGGACACTAGAGAAGCATTCTAGGGGACACTAGAGAAGCATTCTAGGGGACACTAGAGAAGCATTCTAGGGGACACTAGAGAAGCATTCTAGGGGACACTAGAGAAGCATTCTAGGGGACACTAGAGAAGCATATGAAGAAGAAAGGAATGAAGGGTTTTTTTTTTGTTCAAGGGGTCACTGGCAAGGCCTGCCTTTGTTGCCCATCCTTAATTGTCCTTGGGGAGGTAGTGGTAGACCACCATCTTGAGCCGCTAAAGACCATGTTGTGTGGATACACCCACAGTGCTGTTAGGAAGGGGCTTTGAGGTTTTTTGACCTAGTAACAGTAAAGGAATGGTGATATAGTTCTAAGTTAGGATGGTGTGCGGTTGGAGGAGACTAGGCCTGCTGCCCTTGTCCTTCTCGGGGTAGAAGTCACAGGCTAAGAAGGTGCTGTTGAAGGAGGCTTGGCACACTGCTGTAGTGTATCTCGTTACTCTGATAGATATAGATGAGGAAAGATAGCAGAGCTCATTTGAAGCATAAATGCTAGCATGGGCTGGCTGAATGGCCTGTTTGTGCTGCATGTACATAAACCTAGGGTTAGGATGGCTGTAGTAGTGATGCAAATAAAAATTTCCAAGTACCAGTACTGGGAAATATGACAAAATGCTGGACTTCCCAGTACTGGTACCACAATGAAACTAATTTAAGGAAAGGTTTGATGCTAGGCCTAGGAAGTCCAGGATATTGGGCTGAATTTTAGCCTAACGAACAGGCAGATTTGGGTTGGGTGAGGAAGTTAAAGTCTGAAAGGTCTATTTCCCAACCCAAAGCACCCACCCCCCCCACCCTGTCCAACCCACCCTTTTCCAGCTTTAACTGAGGCCAGGGGCAAGTTGGAACTTTAAATATGATGATGAGACTGTGAGTCGCATCGCCATTCAGGTTTTCCACATGAACTCTGATCGACCTATTTTCCAGAGTATTGAGAAGTCTATTTGATCTTGAGGATTGGAAGGGAGATCGCAGTTGAACCTGATTAACCATACCCGATATATGTGTCGGTGCGTGTGCCAGACCTTCCATTTTGGATTTGAACCTTCTTAACTGTCTCATCTGGCATTTGTTACAGAACCACAATAATTCCCAATTTTTGAAAAAATGTAGTAACCATATATTAAGAAAATTAATCTGCCATTATAGGTCATGTATTCCAGCAATTTCTGCAGTTTGTGCTTTGGGTTGTATTTGATTAATTAAAGGTCAAGAGATTTTAACATCTGTAGTTAGTATACAAACTTGTTAGTTTGTGCAAAAAACAGAGTAATTTAAAAATATTTTAAGTGGATGAAGTAGAGAGACAAATTTCATGTGACATAACCCTTCATAAAGATCTATTTAAATCTAAAATGTAACCCTGGAATTCAGGACTAGGAAGTACTTTAACCCCACAAATTTCTTGAAAATTCTGCAAGGTTTTGTGGCTGAATTGCATTATTTAATGCAATAATAATGCAGAAAAGCATATTGACTGTCAGTCATCACACCAATAGTCTTATCCCTTAGTTTATTCAAACTTTCAGAATTTTGAAGGGAAGCCTGAAATTAAGGAAAATTGCTTCTCATTTTTACCATTAACTTTTAGAATGGACTACTTAAGATAGTGAATATGGGCTCAACTGAAGCATTAATATTTTTACTTTCTTTTGATTGCTTTGTACAAGCCTGTCTAATTGAGGGAGGTTGAAGGAACTGTAGAGGAGTTGACCAGGTGCCAGAGAGCTTGATTTGAGGTGGAGATTTGATGGAAAATGTAGCAATCTTGTAATATAACTAAATATCTAAAGTTCAAACTTCAATTAGCTAGGCACGGGACAGGGAAGGAGAAATGTCATTGCTCAATGGAAAAAGGCATAGGAATATATACTGTTAGAATTATAATAGACTTCGCATTAAGGATAACACTGTTATCATGGAGTAAATGGCTCAGCAATTTCCAGAATACGCACACACAACTAAATGTGGAATTTGCGGCCTGAGTTATTGTGCTGCTCTACAGGTTGTGCTCTAACAAAAGTCGAGGATAGATTTCAATTCTGAAGTTGTGGTATTTACTCACTAATTATCCACTAAACATGACAGAAAAGTTAGGGCTGGTGCCTTCATGTATAAGGGAATTTTTATTGGCAGTCGGTCGTAATTCCTTCACTGTCGCTGGATCAAAATCCTGAAACTCCCTTCCTGACAGCACTGTGGGTATTCCTACACCACATGGACTGCAGCAGTTCAAGAAGGCAGCTCACCACCACCGTCTCAAGGGCAATTAGATTTGGGCAATAAATGCTGGCCCAGCCAGCAACAGCCACATCCTGTGAAAGAATTTTTAAAAAATCTCCTCCTCGTTCCTCTGTTAATCTCTTCAAGGGATAGCCCTTGTCCCCTAGAATCCATCCGTAAAGTTTGGGAGGTGAAATGAAGAGCTGTGACATTCTGGGCTACTGGAGGATGAAGCAGTCATGGCAGCTGCTAGGAAAGTTAGTGCGCACATGCAGGAAGCTCTTGTGGTCATAGATCAGCTGAACTTTGGAAGGAGTGGAAGCCCTTCCTGTTGATGAATTTGACTGACTGGTCACTTGCCTTGAAGGCTACATGGGTGCAATCAATGATGACCTTCACCTGCAGGATTCTAGTGATGGAGGTAAACCTCACCGCCCTTTGTGCCTGTGAGACCCTATCTATCTGAAATTGGATGTGCTGCACAGCTTTTGCAAATAGGACATCAGTGACTTGTGAGATGCTGCGGATTGCTGCCACTTGCAAGACACCAGCAAGGTCAGCTGCTGATCCTTGGAAGGAGCCAGGGAAGAAGTTCAAGGCCACAGTGACTTTGATGGATACTGGCCAAGCAGTGCTGCGAGGTGTGAGGTCTTCCTCAACAAGGTTAAAAATCTCTGTGACCATCTGCCTGGCTAGGCATAGTCTCCTGCAGTACTGGTTCTCCAACATATCCAAGAAGCTCCTCCGTCTTTAGTGGTAGATCCTATGCTGAAGATGGGGCCTCCGTTCCCTTATTGCCATTCAACCCTCTGTCATCCTCATGCTTCTGAGAATGTTGACCCTCATTGCCATTGGACCCAAGACCTGAAAATTGTACTCCCAATTTTTTAATTCTTTCATGCAATGTGGGCGTTGTTGGCTGGGCCAGCATTTGTTGCCCATCCTTAATTGCTGTTGAGAAGGTAGTGATGAGTCGCCTTCTTGAACTGCTGCAATCCACCTTGTGCAAGTACACCCACAGTGCTGTTAGGAAGAGAATTCCAGGACTTAGAACTAGTGATTGTGAAGGAACAGCGATATGGTTCCAAGCCAGGATGGTGTGTGGCTTGGAGGGGAACTTGCAGATGGTGGTGTTCCCATGCATCTGCTACCTTTGTCCTTTCAGTTAGCAGAGGTTGAGGGTTTTGAAGGTGCTGTCGAAGGAACCTTGGTGAGTTGCTGCAGTGCATTTTGTAGGTGGCACACACTGCTGCCGCTGTGCACCAGTGTTGGAGGGAGTGAATGTATAAGATAGTGGATGGGGTGCCAGTCAAGTGGGCTGCTTTGTCCTGGATGGTGTCGAGCTTCTTGTGTATTGCACTTATCCAGGTGAGTGGAGATTATTCCATCACACTCCTGACTTGAGCCTTGTAGATGGTGGACAGGCTTTGGGAGTCAAGGGGTGAGTTACTTGCTTCAGACTTCCCAGCCTCTGACCTGCTGTTATAGCCATAGTATTGAGTTGGCTGGTTCAGTTCAGTTTCTGGTTACTGGTACAATGCCGCCGCCCCCGCGCATACGTGCACGGTTGTTATTTGCCATGATATATCAGCTCAAGCCAAATGCTGCCTTCTTTGCACACAGCTGGACACCCTAACCCCTTCCTGTTATGACCCTTCAATGCCAGGACGGTCAGGACCCCCTGCACTGCCCGAAGACATACAGACCACTCTCCTCGCAACCTCTACACAACCAAAGGCACCTGTGTGCCAATGAGTGAGTGTGCCCTCAGCTGTGCTTTCTTTAATGGGCCCACCTAATACAGTAGCATGGTGCGGCCATGACTGGTGTCCTGATGTCTTGCCACCTCCATGTACCTGCTGTGCCCTGATCCAGCATGCCCCCACTAAAATCTGAAACTGACCCTCAATGAATGACAATGAGCTCATGCACAACATTATTTGGCCTCATTCCCAAATAGGGTGGGTTTCAAAGACCCGCCTTCCCCCATCCTGAGGAAAATTGCCACTGGCAGGAACTGTGAAAGGAAACTGGCACACTGGTCAGTGTTGCTATTTTTAGCTCCTGCCTGCCTCCGTTCTTACCCCCATTGGGAGAGAAAAATCCACCCTACATCTCTCATTTTAAGTAGAAAAGTAAGTATTTGAGCATGTATCTGACTGGAAGAATTCAAATGCAAATACTAAATAAATGGTTCAGCTTAATATGTCTCAATATTGATAAAAAATATGCATAACATTGCAGATGAAATAATGTTTGACTCAAGTACCAACTTGCCTCAGTCATTCACGCTTTTGGCATGATTTTCCCTGCGAGTTTTGGAACCCCACCATCATGGTCAAATGGAGGTCAGAAGCCCACACAGGGGAACAGATGTGATTTTCCTTGAATTGACCAATTAATGGTCAAAGGGTGGTCTTGCTGACTTTAGGCAGACTTTAGAAGCTGAGGGCCAATAGAAGACCCTGCAACTTAAAAGCGTTGGAAGCTACACCTTCCAGGTAATTAAGAGAGAGGGTGTTGCCATTTTGAATTAAATGTGAATTTAAAAATGGCCTTAGTGGCATTGACGGGGAGCTCCTCCACAGGGCAACCTGCAACTGCATCTGAAGACAGGCATTCCGGGAGGGTCTCTAAGTCTGGAGTGTTGTTTCCACCTCCCCTCGTCTGCCAGCAGGAGACTGCCTCCAGGCAGCTATACTGTTCCCCGATGCCTCTGGGCAGTTGGAGTCTACTTGAAAATTCTAGGCAGCCTGCAACAATAGATCTTAATAGGCTTTTAACAAGCAATTTAAATGTCACCAATTTAGGTGCATTTTGGGTATGAAGATTTGATTCTAGTTTGCTTCTCATGGGTGATATGCTAGACCAAGTGGATAGTGTTTGGCCCATTCCTATGCTACTTGGGAACATGCTTGGTTTATTAAAGCTGCTGATGATAACATGGAATGGACTCTTGGCGTTTCATGCAATTTTTTTTCAAATGTGCTAATTCATAATGAGATGTCACTGCTAAAGCACAATCTAAGAGTTGATGGCAAAGCAATCTAAACAGACTTTGAGCCTCTTTAACGAAGACTGAACTCTGCATTATAACAGGAGCCTTTGTATCTGTTGACCCTAAAGGAGAGCAAGAGCTGACCTCCAGATCCTTCAGATTCTTTGAATGTTATCCAATTGAATTTTAAATCTCCTCAGGTAGCTTTTAGAGAATAGCATCTGCATCAAGATAACATGAAGGCTGTTGTAACGGGAGATAGCCCTACCGATATTAAGGCAGTCTCTTACCATGGCTGTACTAGATTATTTTATCTGCCTAGTGTTGTGATTATCTTCTGGATTATTTTAAATGAATTTTTGACCGCAAATGTTGTAAATCAGTCTGATGATTTAAATCGACTTGATGGTATCTGGTAACCTAGGCTACTGTCCAGCCAAGATATCTTCAATTCTGAGGTGAAGTTTTGTTGCTTGAGATAAATTGTTATGTTAGTGTATTGGTTTTCTTACAGCAGCGCAAGAGATCTTGGAATATTTACATTGCCCGCTTTCTGGTGCACACTTTCTGTAAATGTTGCCCTTTTTAAGATGTCAAACTTCAGAGCCTTCATTGGTACATGTTGAGCAATGCTACGAGACAATTTTTAAGAATAATATATAGAAACATTGTTCCTAGCCCTTGTTTGTCCATCACAATTTGGGTGTGTCTCACTTGAAGAGTATATACTGCAATGGTGTCTGACTGACTCGAAAGTTCGTATTCATAAAAATACAATAAAACAGGAATGAAAACTGAGAATTATGATGTTCAAAAAAACTACAAATGAAAATGGGCAGTTAGCAACAGCTACCATTCAAATTGACAAACATTTTTTGGAAAATCTATTCAACTGCTCTTTTGCATTTCCTGTTAAGCTGATGCTGTACGACAGGAACTAAGTTTTTTTTTGTGTGACAAAACAAAAATGTAAAACTAACAATTTGAATTTATAAATTGCTGTTCACAATCTCAGCATGTGCCAATGTGCTTTACAGCCAATGAAGTACTTTTGAAGTATAGTCGCTATTATAATGTAGGGATTTAATTGTACAATAGCATTCCATATGTTCTGAAAACCTGTAACAAGCTTTCTGTGAAGAGTTTTGTTCCTATTTGAGTAGCCTCAATCTGAAGTTCATGGGGATTACTGAGCTATCAATCTCACCTAAAGAGATTCATCAGTCTGGAGGCTGCAGTTCCAACAACTTGAAGAATTTGGCTTTTCTAATTGGCAGCAAGGCTGACCTTTCACAGGCCATGTTAGCACTCATGTTTTAAATTGCATCCTGCACCCCTGTGTATTGAGTAAAAAATAATACATATTAAAACATTCATGCAATCCATTTTTAAAAAAGCTGTTAAGGTAATTTGATTTTTTTTGTATCTTTAAAAAAAAGTAGAGCTTGAGCACTAACCCTTAACACTAAAAGTAACACTACAACTGGCTAATCTGCAACTTTAGATGACAAGGAGAATAAGAAAGTTGAACACACTACTATGTTACGGAGAAAACCTTTTAGAGGGGATGAACTTGACGCAGCTCTTTGCTTTGATTTCCAAAATGTTGACAGCAGCTGCTTTTCTCTGCGATCAGTTCAAATTCTTTAAGCCTTTCAGCTAAGGGTTAGCTGCTGTATTGAACTAAACCCTAACAATTTCCTTCATTCCTGCCTGTATATAACATTTTGCCATTTTGTTCCATATTAACACCTTCAAATATCTGGAAAGGGCACTGTTCCCACTAATTTTCAAACATGCTGGCAGTGCAACTTGTATAATGCACTGCCTGAGAGCATGGTGGAGACAGATTCAACTGTGGCTTTCAAAAGGGAGTTGGATAAGCACCTGAAAAGAAACACTTAGTTGGACTATGAGAAAATTTGGGGAGCTGATGGAGTTGCTCTTGCAGAGAACTGGCATGGATGCAGCATGATGAATTGCCTCCTTCTGTGCTGCAAGCATTCTATAAATTGAAGTTTGAGGAGTGGAGCTGGAAAGTGTTGAAAAAAATCAAGTTTTTACATGACAGTTATAAATGAAGAAAATAGAAAAGAACACGAAAAGGAGACTTGCTGGAGGTACTTAAAATTATGATAGGTAAATGTGCAGAAGCTATTTTCATTTGTTGGTGAGTCCAGAAAAAAGAAGCATAAAAATTACTATGGAAAGATCAAAAAAGAAGATTTGAAGGAATTTATTCGTAGAGTGGTGCCATTGTGGAATTTGCTGCCATATGGAATCAGACAGCCTTGACACATTTAATGGAAGACTTGATGCGTACATGAGGAAGAAGGGAATAAATGGATATGGGGATAGGTTGGTGTGAGGTCATTGGAGTGGGAGGAAGCTCATGTGGAATATAAACACTGGCATAGGAACATAGGATTTAGGTGCAGGAATAGGCCATTCAGTCCTTCAAGCCTACTGCATCATTTGATGAGATCATGGCTGATCTGTTCTGATCTAGTCTCAACTTCACTTTCCTGTCTGCTTCCCATAACTCTTAACTCTTTTGTCGATCAAAAATCTATATAACTCAGCCTTGAATAAATTCAATGACCCAGCCTCCACTGCTTTCTGGGGAAGAGAATTCCATAGACTCTCGGAGAGAAAAAATCCTCCTCATCTTCATCTTAAAAAGGAGACCTCTTATTCTTCAACTGTGTCTCCTGGTTGTGGTCTCCGTCACCAAAGGAAACATCTTCCTGGTATCCACCCTATCAAGTCCCCTCAGGATCTTATATGTTTCAGTAAGATCACCTCTCATTCTTCTAAATTCCTATGGATACAGGACTAATTTGTCCAAATTTTCCTCATGAGATAACCTGTTCTTCCCAGGAATCAGTTTGTTTGCACCTTACAATGGCCTGACCTTGTAAAGAGCTGCAGCTTTGCATTGAAAAATTTTGGGAGTTAGATCTGGAGAAACTCCATAATCTTTCTCTGCTTAACATGCTGTCTTTGGACATGCTGATACACCCATCAATATAGTCAAACATTTTGGCGTTTTTGTGCTGCAGTGCGAAATCCCGGAGCGTCTCTATGGCCTTTGTGGCATTGGCTAAGGAAACAGGCGGGTGATCTCCGATCAACAGCACTTTTAACTCTCTCACAGGTTTACTTGTACTCACAGGCTTTGCACGTCTTTTTACAGGGAGATCTCGATGTCAAATGGTTTGCTCAGGGCTCCATGATTTTGCACTTTTGTGTGTAGTTTAACTCCACTCTGATTGGTTAATGCAATCTTACGACAAGCTTAGACAAGTTCAGCTAACATGGAATTACCCATGTGGAATTTTGGCTTATCACAGTTCTGTGGGGTTTGCTATACTGCCGGCAGGAATGGTTGATGACTTCGACGTAACAGAATTTCATGTCTTCTGAGTTTGCCGCATCGCAATTTCACTGTACTGAACTTGAAAAGTTTCTAGAAGGGTCAGAAGATTGTGTGGAAACCTTTTGAAACATGGCCTCACACCAAACTGGAGTTACTCATGACCTAGTGCAAATCTAAAGCACTAAGACCTACCACTAAAGACATTATTTGACTTTAGTACATGTGGGAACTAGATCATACCCAATTTTCGCATTCTGGTCACATAGTTTTGAAGTGTAACCAATACTCTTGTATGGATATGTAAACTATAGGTCATGGCTCTTATGATTTTATAAAACAAGTATATTGGTACAATGTTAAAGCATAATGGCTGCCATTCTACTCCACTCCCCCACCTCAATTATCAATAGTTGTACTAAGATACTATATTTTCTTATCGTCAGTCCCTAATAATATGAAAGTTACTCTTTTGGGTGCCTCCAGTTGGTTGAAATCAGCCCTCGCTTGAATTTGGAGTTTTGGCTGTGAATTAAGGTTTGTAAAAGTGTTACAGCACCCCAGTGTAACGAGGGTACCCTCCTGGATTTTCATTTGTCTTATTGCTAGATTTGTGCATTTCTATTTCATTTAGCCCTAAGGATTTTGTTGGTGTACTTTCTGGTTTACAGTTATGCTTTTCTTTTTAACATTCTGCTTCATTGTGAAAGTTTTTTTAAAATTTCCATTGTGCTACAAGGAAGTACTTGTTTCAGCCGTGGGCAGTATTGCTAGCATTTGTAAAACAAGGGCCAGTTGGTCATTTTCTTGAGACTCAAATTGGCTTGTTAATTCTAGCTTTGCTAGAATTTAGTTCAAATAAATTATTAATGGCAATAACTCTGTAGGTCATATTTAGCCATAACTGTTTATAGATCACAAGTGTGCATACTGTAATTTAAAAAAAAACTCCTATAAAATAAGCACTCCTTTTAAATAATATTGATGTTTAATGATTTGTGCCTTCGAACCCTATATGTAGACGAGTTCTATCAACAAACTGGAAAAAATGTATACGTTCAATATCTGTTCTGTAATACTGATGAAATCGGACTCTTTTGAGAGCAATTGTGGCAGCTTATTAATTTTTCTGAATGCTCCTGAAGGCATGGGAAGGCACAGTAAACAGCTCACGGTATGAAAAGATAAAATCTCTGCATGATTTTATTTTAATAAAATCCCTTTATGCATGGACCTATGTTCAAATCTAGGCTGGATTGATGTGATATAAATCTGCTCTTGGGTCTGTAAGCCTCAAATTGCATTGGCTATCCACAATCTAGCTCTGAAGGAGCAAAGCTTTATGGAACAAAAGTCATTGATTGTCTGAGACAGATTGTCAATCCTATTTGGAGATCCAAGAATGGCTGATGTTGGAGATTATAGGATTGAGTTTGAGGCAATTGCTACCATAAGAACTGATTCTGCATTAAGGCTGCTTTGCAGCAATGCTGAAGTCTAGGGTTAGGGCCTGTCCTGATTTAAAAAACAATTCCGTAGGTTTCAGCACCAAGTAGAATGGTTACCAGTATTACAATTGCACAATAAATCCAGCTGACAGCAGGCTATTAGGATAGGAGTAAAAGGGTGGACTATTTCTATATCTGCTTTAATAATAGTTGGTAATCAATCCAAAACCAAAATTGCGCCATCTTCAGTCATTGAGCTCCAGTGTACAGATGGTGCTTGTGTGCGCACTCACTCAGAAACTGAGCTCTAGGTCATTGTTGACTCCTTTTCCAAAGCACATGAGAAAATGGACCTTTCACTAAACATCCAGAAAACCTAAAGTCCTCTTCCAACCAGCTCCCATTGATTAAGATCAACGACAAGATCCTGGAAATATGGACCATTTTTCATATATTGCGAACCTCCTCTCAGCGAAGGCAGGCATAGACAACAAAATTCATCATTGCCTAAAATGTGTCAGTTCAGCTTTCAGCCAACTGAGGAATAAAGTATTTGAGGGCTAAGATCTCAAACCTGAGCCTGTTTACCGGACAGCAGTGATTCCTGCACTACTATATGCCTTCAGAAACTTGCACAACCTACAACAAGTATCTCAAAGCCCTGGAGAAGTGCCAGCAGCAATGCTTTCACAAGATACCCTAAATCCAATTGCAAGAAAGGTTGTTCAACAGCAGTGTCCTCTGCCAAACCAACACGCCCAGCATCTTGGTGATAGTCACACATAACTAGCTCCATTGGTCAGGACATGTCATTCATATGCCTGATACAAGACTCCTGCAGCAACTGCTCTACTTGGAATTTAGTCATGGTAGGAGATTCCCATGAGGACAGCAGAAACGCTTTAGCAAAATCCTCAAAGCATCCCTGAAGAGGTCATACATCTCCGGTGACTCATGGGAGTCCCTGGCCTGTAACCAACCAAAATGGAGAAGGTTCATTAAGGAACACACTAAACACATCAAGAAATTTCGTCAAGAACACGCAGTGATGGAGTTGAGGCGTCAGAGTGAGCACAAACCTCCAGACAGCTCATCTACTCGACCCTTCAAGCACCACCTGTCCTAGTCTCTGCAGATCGAGCATTGGACATCAGCCATCTCTGGTCGCCACATTATAGGAAGGATGTGATTAAACTGGAGGGGGTGCAGAGGAGATTCACCAGGATGTTGCCTGAGATGAAACATTTAAGTTATGAAGAGAGGTTGGATAGACTTTGGTTGTTTTCGTTGGAGCAGAGAAGATTTGAGGGGCGACCTGATCGAGGTGTACAAGATTGAGGGGCATGGACAAGGTGGATAGGGAGCAGCTGTTCCCCTTAGTTGAAGGGTCAGTCACAAGGGGACATAAGTTCAAGGTGAGGGGCAGGAGGTTTAAGGGGGATGTGAGGAAAAACTTTTTTACCCAGAGGGTGGTGACGGTCTGGAATGCACTGCCTGGGAGGGTGGTGGAGGCGGGTTGCCTCACATCCTTTAAAAAGTACTTGGATGAGCACTTGACACGTCGTAACATTCAAGGCTATGGGCCAAATGCTGGTAAATGGGATTAGGTAGGTAGGTCAGGTGCTTCTCACGTGTCGGTGCAGACTCGATGGGTCGCTTCTGCACTGTAATTCTGTGATTCTGTGAACCCATTGAACTGGTGAGGAAGCAAGTCATCCTCAAATCCAAGGGACTACCTAAGGAGGAGGAGGATAGGAGTAGAAGGGTGAACTATCTCTACATCTGATTTAATAATAGTTGAAATTGCCTCTGGGTGTAAAAAGTAGAAAAATGTTCCACCCTCAGCACTGATTTCCCTTACCTTAACCAAAAAAATTCAACCTACTTCTTTAGAAAAGCAACAGTATGATACTATGTATGGCAAAGATCCATAGGGTTCCATAAGGAACCTCGTTGTACACAAATTGGCAGCTGCATTTTCCTACATTGCAATACTGGCTACACTTCAAAAGTACTTTATTGGCTGTGAAGTGTTTTGAGACTTCTTGCAGTCATGCAAGACGCTATGCAAATGTGAGTTCTTTTTTCTCCTTCCTTAAAAATTTCTCCAGTGTATGCTTTTTGTCACGAAGGTTGAAGGATAGTCATAATTATAATTATGAGTTGGCTAAGGCACTATACATGTGGCTAAATATTGGAAAGTCCCAAATGCAAAACAACTACCCAAACCTTAAGGCAGTCTGTCTCGGAGGCGATACAGGGTAGAAATCAGATCTGCTAAAATCACTAGAGTTATGTCATAATCACGGCCTTAGAAAAGATTTTAAAAGCTCCACTTTTAAACCTTAGTCTTCCTTTTGCGCCCCCTGAATGGAGCCTGCAAGAGTAAGATTATCACTTTTAAGTTCAGTGTGCAACATACTCAGCCTGGCAAAGGATACAAATTAATTTCTTGTTCACTTTTAGATTTGCCTGTTTTATAAATTAAAGGTGGAAAACATTAAATTAAATCAATTATTGTATTATTTAAATAAAAAAAGTATTTTTAGAAGTAGCATTTCTGGAGTTGCATTCAGTGAAGTTGTTGCAGATATCCTATTTAAAACAATTTTAGAAAGCTTTTTTTCATGGGATTATAGAATATTACAGAACATTTATTCAGCAGGTATGCACTGGTTTTTTTACATGAGCCAGAAAATCTAATCTCTCTTTCCTGCTCACACTCTATACCATTTAATATTCCTCTCTTCCAGTCATTTCTGGATTTTCCTTTAGCAGTGCTATGTGATGATGAATTCGAAAATGATTCACGTATATTAATGTGAAGACGGTCTCTTTGTTGCACTAAGCTCCACATTGCATGACCTTCTCGACGAAGACCTTTTGTGTAAGCCATGATCACAAGTCAGTGTTTTAGTTTTGCTGTAAGAGATGTGACAAAATCTCTTACACATTATTCCTTGAAACATAATTCCAGAGATCTGCAACCTAGATTTCCTCACCATAAAGAAAATGGAGAGGAAATCTAGGTTGCAGATCTCTGGAATTATGTTTCAAGGAATAATGCGTAGCTTTCTCATGTTCTTTGTTTTAAAACATTTTTAGATATTAAAGTTACCAAAAGCTTATAAAATATGATTGAGTTTAGATGCAATACCCAATGATTCATGATAAAAATAGATTCCAGCTGGCTTTGCAACATGATTGACAAACTGTGTTACAAGTAACGAGACATATTATAAGTAACATCTCTTGGAAACTATCATTCAAATTTTTATCCTGTCTCTTTCTTCCTCTCTCCTCTATGTCCGTGTTGTGACCCTTTGTGGGCCTAAGCAAATTAATTAATATTAGACTGTTTTAGCTATTTATTCTGCAAAATGGGAACTTTAGATGGGCAAATGACTTTGTATCCTTTCAAAATAATGTCCATGTTTAGCTTAACAGGAAACAAGAACATTTTCCAATTTTTTCTGAAAACAGCTGACTTCCAAGTACAGTACAATAAAGAAAAACCTGAAGTAATGTTCTGGACTGTGATTCGTAGCAGTGGAAGTATTTAGGGCTCGAAGAGGTTCATTAATATAAAGTGGTCTGCTACCTACCCATGCTGCACACATCTGAGATAGAAGCTAATTCATGTTAATATGATAGAAAGGACTGGTTTAAACTTCAAAATGAAATGTATCCAGTGCATGTTTGTACAAGAAATCTAGTTCAAAAGGATTCGATGAATAACTAGTGCTGCTGCATTTGCCTTTGTAGAGAAATTGAATTCGGTTTCAAGCGGAAGTTGGTCATTAAAACCCTATCTCATACTTAATTTGGTACATTTTAAATCTGCTTTAAACTAAGTTAAATTACAATAGGTATGTTATCATGACTGAAATAGCAGCAACATCTCTGTATCTTTTGCTCCCCCCATATTATATTTTCAGTTTAATAATAGTTATGGATGGAAAGATGTGAGAGTGGCTAGGAGCAATTTGGCACCACTGTTCATCACTATCACCGTGTTTAGATTTTTAGAGAAAATGTGGTCATTTTATTAACTGTCTGTTTGAATGTCTGACATTTTGATCAGGCTTCCTGCATCACACGCAAGTGTACATTACAGCAAAGAAAGTTAAATTTGTCTCTGGCATGCTGCAAGAGAATTTGGAAAATGGTTGTATTGTAACAGCTATTGTTAGACTTCATTTCCATTTAGTTGCCTTCTCAATGCTTTTGTTTCCACTGTTACACCTGCAGTTATTTTCCTTGCTATTTGCTGCCTGTTTACCCTTTTCATCTATTTTTTGCTGTTCCTCACTGCTTTTTGTGCTCTTGCTTTTTCTCACTTTATTTTCCTTCTCTTTTTCTTTTTTTCATTCTCTTCATTCTCTCCCTTTATTCTCTGATTTTCCATTTCCTTCTGTTTTAGCTTTGTTTTTGTTAACCGTTTGTTCTTGTCTAGTCTCTACTGGCCCAACCACAAAACAATCTTATACAGTTATACTTCAGAGATAGTTTTCAGGTAGTGGGAGCTGGAAATTACCCTGTGGGATACTAGCATTTGAATGTGTTACCAGTTTAGCACTAACCTATTTATCTAAAATGGGTTAATGTCCCCATTAAAACAGCAAAACATTTCAGATGAATATGTTGAACATTTTTAAAGTAGTTTCCAGTGGCATCATTTCTTAGTCTGGGTTTTGTATCTCAAACTGTGAATAAAAAACCAAATCAGTGGCTGAATAATGATGTCCAGGTGTGCTCAGTGATTGAGTTTAATTTCGAACACTGAGGAAAAATCATAAGCGTTCTCTCTGTCAGTTTTCTTCTTATGTCGTTAATCCTGTCAATATAATGCAGTGCATCAATAATTAAAAGGCATCTACGTGCTGGCTGTAATAGAAAAAGTGTTCATTAAGTCAAAGGAAGGCAGTTGGCAGAAATTGTTACCAAGTTGGGCAAGGGAAAATGGACTTTTAAAAGAATGGAGCCTCCCTTACTTGTCCACCTTTCTTCCCAAGCTATTGCAGCCAGTATTTTTTCCTAAAATTCCCCACAATTTTTTATTCTGCTTATCAGAAAGAGGCACAGAACAGAAGTGAGGCCTTTCCTTAGCACAAAATAAGACCGTAAGATGTAGGAGCAGAAGTAGGCCATTTGGCCCATCAAGTCTGCTCCTCCATTTAATGAGATCATGGCTGATCTGATAATCCTCAACTCCACTTTCCTGCCTTTTCCCCATAACATTTGATTCCCTTACTTGATTAAAAATCTGTCTATCTCAGCCTTGAATATGCTTAACGATCCAGCCTCTATAACCCTCTATGGTAAAGAATTCCACAGATTCACTACCCCCTGAGTGAAGAAATTCCCCCTCATCTTTTTTTTAAATGGGTGACCCCTTACTCTGAGATTATGTCCTCTGGTCCTAGACTCTCCCACAAGGGGAAACAACCTCTCAGCATCTACCCTGTCAAGTCCCCTAAGAATCTTATATGTTTCAATAAGGTCGCCCCATATTCTTCTAAACTCCAATGAGTACAGGCCCAACCTACTCAACCTCTCCTCATAAGAAAATCCCTCCATACCTGGAATCAACCAAGTGAACCTTCTCTGGACTGTCTCTAATGCCTGTTTATCTATCCTTAGATAAGGGAACCAAAACTGTTCACAGTATTCTAGGTGTGGTCTAACTAGTTCCTTGTATAGTTTTAGCAAGACTTCCCTATTTTTATACTCCATTCCCTTTGAAATAAAGGCCAACATTCCATTTGCCTTCCTTATTACCTGTTGAACTTGTATGTTAGCTTTTTGGGATTCATGCACAAGGACTCGCAAATCCCTCTGTGCTGCAGCCTTCTGCAGTCTTTCTCCATTTAAATAACATTCAGCTCCTCTATTATCCCTGCCAAAGTGCATAACCTCACATTTTCCCATGTTATATTCCACATGCCACTTTTTTGCCCACTCGCTTAACCTGTCTATATCCCTCTAGATTCCTTGTGTCATCTTCACCACTTACCTTCCCACCTATTTTTATATCATCTGCAAATTTGGTGATAGTACATTCACTTCCCTCGTCTAAGTCATCATTAATATAGTAAATAATTGAGGCCCCAGCACTGATCCCAGTGGAAGTTAGAGGGAAAATCTTCTTGGAGCATGTTTGCAGAATTGTGTTTTTTTTGTTTAATTTGCTCATGAGGCGTGAGTGCCGCTGGAAAGGCCATATTTATTTCCCATCCATAATTGCCCTTGAGAGGGCGATGATGGTACATCTTCTTGAACAGCTGCAGTCCGTGTAATGTAGATGCACCCACAGTGCTGTTAGGAAGGGTGTTCCAAGATTTTGATTCAGTGAAGTGAAGGAACAGCGATACATTTCCAACTCGGGCGATGTGCAACTTGAAGGGATCTTGTATGCGGTGGTATTCCCATGAGCCTGCCGCCCTTGTTCTTCTGGGTGGTAGGGGTCATGAGTTTGGCATCTGCTGTTGAATTCATGGCGAGTATAGATGGTACACACTGCAACTATTGTGCACTTTTGCTGGCAGGAGTGAAGATTTAAGGTGGGGAATTCAGTGCCAAACAAGCAGGCTGCTATGTTCTGGATTGTGTTGAGCGTCTTGAGTGTTGTGGATGCTGTACTCATCCAGGCAAGTGCGTAATATTCCATCATACTCCTGACTAGTGCCTTGTAGATAATGGAGAGACTGGGGCGTCAGGAAGCCAGTTATTTGCTACAAACTGGTATCAGTGGACCCTTCGGGAATGTTATAGGTGTTTAAAGATGGAGTGGAAAGTAAATGGTAAAAATTAGTAATTTTTTTTTGGGACTTTTTTTATATTAAAGGCACAAGTTGACGTAAGAAAGA
Organism: Cetorhinus maximus; assembly: GCF_964194155.1. Lineage (NCBI taxonomy): Eukaryota > Metazoa > Chordata > Chondrichthyes > Lamniformes > Cetorhinidae > Cetorhinus > Cetorhinus maximus. The sequence goes on from NC_135887.1 coordinate 97,767,125, forward strand.
ATTTGCTTTTATATAACATTTTTCATGACCGCAGTACTTCCCAAAGTCTGTCACAGCCCATGAAGTACTTTTTGAAGTAAACTCACTTTTGTAATGTAGGGAAATATGACAGTCAATTTGTGGACAGCAAGGTCTCATAAATCATCAGATAATCTGTTTCAATGATGTTGAGTTTGGGTTGTGTTGGTTGAAAGAAGATTGTTAAATAGTGCTATGGGATCTTTTCATCTACCTGAGAGGACAGACAGAACCTCGGTTTAACCTGAGATAATGTTGCAGTAGTCTTCATAACTAATTCTTTCACCATGCTAAGAGCACAGATTTCAATCTAATTTTGATCTGGCTATTAAGAGGTGTGCAGCAATGGCTGAATACACATTCACCGTTTTTTAATTCATCATTCTTGAGATGTGAGTTTTGCTGGCTATACCCCTAATTGCCCTTACAGCTGCCAAGACAATCCAGTAGTTTCATGATCATTATTAATCTGACTAACATTTCATTCCAGATTTATTAATTAATTGAATTTATGTTTTCCCATTGTGGGATTTGAGCTCAGATCTCTAGAGCATTTGTCCACTCTGGGTTATTAGTCCAGAACACTACCACTATGCTATCGTCCCTCTGGATGTTTTGATGGGATTGATAGAGACCTTTATCTGTAGTTAATGACAACCATGAATATCTTTGGCACATTCCCATCCATTTTGCAGCCTTGCACATCTATTTTCGAAAAATGAGCAATGGCTTGGAAATTTTGTCACGTGTATATGTGACTGTTCCCTTCAGATTTTGGTATACTATTTTTTATCTTACACTTTTCCATCCTAATGAATGCCAAGGCTGGCTTCATTGCTCACTTGTACAAAGATCGAGATAGAATTACTATTTTTCCATGTGAAATAGATTTTAAAAATGGGGCTGGTTAGCTCAGTTGGCTAGCATGTGGTTCAGAATAATACCAAAAGCATGGGTTTGATTCCTGTTCTGGCTGAGGTAGACTTGGGACCTGCCTCCTCATCCTATCCCTGTGAGTAGAAGGCAATGGCAAAGCACCATTGACAGAAACTGCCAAGAAAATGGCTCTAGATGAAGGATCAGCAGACAGTGAGCTAAGGACCTACCTTTAGGCAGAGCAGAATGAATGAATAGATTAAGAAGTATAAAGAAGGGCTCATACTTTTGGGTGGATTGTGTGCGGCACTAATAGTCAAATCTTGAAGCATTCCCATGTTCATTATTCGTCAACTATAATGTTACTGTGCTACAATGCTCAACTGTTTGATAGTGACAATACTCATATAGTTTTACTAAAAAAACAAGATTGTCCGTATAGTAAATCAAAAAGAGCAGTCAGATTTTCAGCATGCCATGACATGGTGTATTGGAACATGATTTATTGGAAATTTTCCCATAAGCTCTGACCTTGGGCAAGCTACTATTGAGGAGACGGGTGTGCAGGCACCAATTTGAAGAAAGGTATTTTCCCAGTGGGAGAGGCAGAAAGTTAGAAAACAAGTAACCCAAACTTTTGTCATGTAGCCCCAATTGCTCGGTTATCAAAATTGTATAGAGGTGGCTTGAGAAACCCCTGCTTACTCGTTCAGCCAGTGACTGTTAATATAGAATGACAGCATTTAAGAATTTTGAACAACCAGCAAAACTTGTATTCATTTGGTTTACTTTCAATTTTTTATATCTAATCTCTTGAAAATAGACCCAGTACAATTCCACAAGCACTAGCAGTTCTCGGGAAGCTTGACCAACATACGCAGTATCAAACAATTCAGCCATGCAGGCATCAACGGCAAAGTGTTGCATGTTTATTCTTGTTCTATGTATGTGTGCCAGTCTGTCTCTATCTCTCTTTTTGTGTGTGTCTCTCTCTCTGTCTGTCTCTTTTTTTTCTCTCGCATCATCTCTCTCTTTATCTCTTTCTCTCTCGCGCTTCCTCGCGCTCGCTCTCTCTCTCTCTCGCGCTCTCTCTCTCGCGCTTCCTCGCGCTCTCTCTCGCGCGCTTCCTCGCGCTCTCTCTCTCGTGCTTCCTCGCGCTCTCTCTCTCGCTTCCTCGCGCTCTCTTTCTCGCGCTTCCTCGCGCGCTCTCTCGCGCTTCCTCGCGCGCTCTCTCGCGCTCTCTCTCTCGCGCTTCCTCGCTCTCTCTCGCGCTTCCTCGCGCTCTCTCTCTTTCGCGCTTCCTCGTGCTCTCTCTCGCGCTCTCTCTCTCTCGCGCTCTGTCTCTCTCGCTTCCTCGCTCTCTCTCTCTCTCGCGCTTCCTCGCGCTCTCTCTCGCGCTTCCTCGCGCTCTCTCTCGCGCGCTTCCTCGCGCTCTCTCTCTCGCGCTTCCTCGCGCTCTCTCTCTCGCGCTTCCTCGCGCTCTCTCTCTCGTGCTTCCTCGCGCTCTCTCTCTCGCGCTTCCTCGCGCTCTCTCTCTCTCGCGCGCTTCCTCGCGCTCTCTCTCTCGCGCGCTTCCTCGCGCTCTCTCTCTCGCGCGCTTCCTCGCGCTCTCTCTCTCGTGCGCTTCCTCGCGCTCTCTCTCTCGCGCTCTCTCTCTCACGCTTCCTCGCGCTCCCTCTCTCTCGCGCTTCCTCGCGCTCTCTCTTGCGCTTCCTCGCGCTCTCTCTCTCACGCTTCCTCGCGCGCTCTCTCTCACGCTTCCTCGCGCGCTCTCTCTCACGCTTCCTCGCGCGCTCTCTCTCTCGCTTCCTCGCACGCTCGCTCTCTCTCTCTCTTGCTTCCTCGCGCGCTCGCTCTCTCTCGCGCCTCCTCGTGCTCGCTCTCTCTCTCGCGCTTCCTCGCGCACTCTCTCTCGCGCTTCCTCGCTCTGTCGCTCTCTTGCGCGTCCTCGTGCTCTGTCGCTCTCTTGCGCGTCCTCGTGCTCTGTCGCTCTCTCGCGCGTCCTCGTGCTCTGTCGCTCTCTCGCGCGTCCTCGCGCTCTGTCGCTCTCTCGCGCGTCCTCGCGCTCTGTCGCTCTCTCGCGCGTCCTCGCGCTCTGTCGCTCTCTCGCGCGTCCTCGCGCTCTGTCGCTCTCTCGCGCGTCCTCGCGCTCTGTCGCTCTCTCGCGCGTCCTCGCGCTCTGTCGCTCTCTCGCGCGTCCTCGCGCTCTGTCGCTCTCTCGCGCGTCCTCGCGCTCTGTCGCTCTCTCGCGCGTCCTCGCGCTCTGTCGCTCTCTCGCGCGTCCTCGCGCTCTGTCGCTCTCTCGCGCGCTCTGTCGCTCTCTCGCGCGTCCTCGCGCTCTGTCGCTCTCTCGTGCGTCCTCGCGCTCTGTCGCTCTCTCGCGCGTCCTCGCGCTCTGTCGCTCTCTCGCGCGTCCTCGCGCTCTGTCGCTCTCTCGTGCGTCCTCGCGCTCTGTCGCTCTCTCGCGCGTCCTCGCGCCCTGTCGCTCTCTCGCGCGTCCTCCCGCTTTCCCTCTGTGTGTTTGATTTTTAGGCTTTTGCTCGGAGTGGAATCGGAGGTGGGTAGAAACTAAATTGAGAGCTCCACTTGTGGCATGCCCCTTCCCTGGCTATCTCTTTTTCCAAAAGGACCCATTGGATGACAATTAAGAATAGGAACAACGGTTGTTATTTCCCTTTTTTTATTTTATTGGACCCTGTGTGCTTCATCCTTTCACGTTCTCCTAAGCTTTGCTTGTGTTGGATAGTTGTTTATTCTGTTTATTTCCACTATCTCTTCAGTGTGACGTCAGCCTTACCAGCACTATCTCCACGCAGCTGTCTCTAGAGTACTGGAAAGTATGAATCCTTAACCCCTCTATTCCTCATCTATACGTTTGCCAATGCCACCATTGACCATAGTCTTTGGTTAGCTTTTACATTTCAGCTGATAATACTGATCTCTACCTCTGTGCCAGCATCCTGAACTCCTGACCATCAGTGGACCATCAAGATTGCTGGTCAGTTATCAAGTCATGGGTGAAATTTCTCCAACCCCATAATGGCAAGACTGAAAACAACCTGTTGAGCTTTGCCAAAAAAAAGTTAAAGGGTAAAGTGAGGTACAATGATGGAATTAAAATTTTAATTTGGCTAAGTATCTTTAATTTAATGATTTGGTGATTTGGGAGCTAGTGAAAGTTTGCAAGATGGAATGATGTGCAAATGGGACTAAATGCGTTTTGGATGAGTTGGAGTTCATGTATGGTACAACTTTGGAGGATAGCAAGGAGTTAGCTGGTGACATTAAGCCTGGATGTCACAAAAGTGTGATGCGGAGTTTCAGCAGCAGTGGGCCATGAAGGAATATTGAAAGCAAGTGTAATTGGAGCGGCAGGAATAAGTGGCCTAGTTTAGTGATGAGATATGGAATTTGAAGTCAGCTCAAGGCCAAAATGCACAGAGAGGTTGCACACAGTCAAGGTTCAACTGAGTGAGCAGCCAATGGCGGGGAGCGTAGGGGGGAAGTTATGGATAATTTTTGACAGAAGCCCATGCCCTCTGGTCCTCTGATGCTGTGCAGGGTATTTTCAACTTTGGGTAACACCTTCAGTTATATTCACTCTCCTCTCTGGAATTTTTTTTCTAAAATCCTCTGCCATGTTATATCTGTCTCCACATCTGTAAACCTCCCCAGAATTTGTCCATTTGGTCACTTCTAGACTAACCCAAAATTAGACCCACAGCCCACTTTCCCGTATCTGGTCATCTGTTTGGCATCTATTTCTTGTGAATCACCTTGGAATGTTTGCAATGTTATGGTTATAGAATGAGTTTAAGTTGCTGCAGAGCTGTCCCAGCTGATACAACATTGCACAGCAACCAAGCTTGCAACCTTCCTTTAGGGCTTAGTACTACACCATACCTTGGGCTTCCTCAATGAACAGTATGGAGAAAAGAGTACAGTTTATCCAAGAAGAGAATTTTGACTTCAGTTTCATTTCTGAAAAGACGGTGGCCACATATGGTGTTTCCAGATGTGAACGACATCTCACATCCCCAGCTGGCAATCTCCTTTTTTGTGAACTATTTCTGAAAAAGAAACATTGGTTGCTCCATTATAAATTTCATTCCAAACCCATTATTGTTTTGACAGTGAAGTTTAAACACTTGTCTGCATTCACAGGACTAAACACACCTGTTCAGAAAAACTAACCATGCAGACGGTGGAACATGTATTACTTTGTCTGGTATGTAAGCAGGATAGCCTTTCAACATTTTTGTGAGATATCTTGTTAAATGAAGCTTGGACAAAGAAGGTTAATTGATGAATAAGAATTATTTTTGATGACTGCGATTCTACAATTCCTTTAAAATATTACAATTTCTTTGTCATGCTTTTTGCACCTACTGCACTGCACATAAATTGAGAATATTTAAAATGGGAAAACAAAGTTCATGACTGTTAGCATGTTCTTATTTCTGTTGTTCTGTATATTTTTAAGGTACATGTATTGGACAGACTGGGGTGAAATACCAAGAATTGAGCGAGCTGGTATGGATGGCAGCAGTCGTTCTGTTATTGTGGACTCTGATATTTACTGGCCAAATGGACTGACAATTGACATAGAGGAACAGAAACTTTACTGGGCAGATGCAAAGCTGAGTTTTATTCATAGATCCAACTTGGATGGCTCTTTCAGGTAACTTCATTCAAATATTTGATTTTCTTTCATCATTTAAGATTGTATAGAGCAGTTGTTTCACAGAGAATATAAGGGCAATTAATTTACTGTGATAACCATTGGCGGTTATTGCTTTACTCTGAATAACAGAATTATACTCTACTGTTTATTGGAACCAGTAACGTGGTAACATTTTTACGTTTTTCATTCTTTGCATGTTTGACCTCCATTATTATTCGCACAAATATGGTTAAAATTTTACAGGATATTTTTAGAATGCGGGACATGGGGAGTAGTAGCACTTTTTAATATATAATAAATACAGAATAGCACCTGTGTGTATTGATGCCAATTATCTAGTTTGCCAACCAACTCCATGGTTTTCTTTCCTGCAAATAAATCCTTCTTCCAATGTAACATGTGAACACTGCACTAAACTCCAAAGGCCATATAAGGTAACATTTCTGCTCAGAAAAAGGTTTAAGTTGGCCAATCTCCTTGAAGGTTTTCCCAAAAGCTGCATCATTATATCTGGAAAGTTTACTTGGTGTCACACATTGTTTGTTTTTGCATTTAACTATTTGTGGAAGAGCATAGGAATTCTCTGAGGTTCAGGTGATTATTACCAGTACAAAATGCTCCTCATAAGATGTGTTTCTTAGACAACTGACTGACCTGTCTCTTTGCACAAAAAACACATCAACTTGTATAACTTGCAGCTCCCACATTCCAGGAACCACGTTTCAAATGGTTCAAGAACAATCTCTGCCAGTTTTTTTTATTATTCTTTAACAGGATTCGGGCATTACTGGCAAGGCAAACATATATTTCCCATTCCCAATTGCCCTTTAGAAGGTGTTGGTGAGCCACCACCTGCAGCCCATGTGATATGGATACACCACAATGTAGTTACGTAAGTTCCAGATGTTTGACCCAGTGATGATGAAGAATTGGCAATATACTTCAAAGTGAGGAAGGTGTGTGATTTAGAGGGGAAATGCAGCTGATGGCATTCCCACTGCACCTGTTTCCCTTGTTCTTCTAGCAGGCAGAAGTCACAGATTTGGAAGGTGTTGTTAAAGGAGCCATGGTGAGTAGCTGTAGTGCATTTTGTAGATGGTACATGCTGCAGCCACAATGCAGTGGTGGTAGAGGGAGTGAATGTCTAAAGGTGTTAGATGGGGTGCCAGTCAAGTGGGCTGCTCTGCCCTCGATGGTGTTAGGCTTCTTGTGTGTAACCTTAAGAGCTGCCCCCATCCAGGCATGTGGAGAGTATTCCATCAGATTCCTTACTTGTCCCTTGTAGGTGGTGGAAAGACTCTGAGGAGTCAGGAGATGAGTTACCAATCCTAGAACACCTAGCCTCTGACCTGCTTTTGTAGCCACAGTATTTGTGTCTGGTGTTACGATCTTGACTGAGACCAGTAATTTTAAAAAGGAATTCAAATTCTAAGTTATAAACTGAAAGAATTACATCACATGATTTCATGTTTTAAACAAAAACTTCTACTGAACAAGAGTGAAAAAAACAAGTACTACTAACTAAACACTACATTTTGTAAACACATACTTTAAACCTGAAAATTGCAACAAACACTCCTTGCTCTACTTTTATTTCCACCCAAGAGTTCCCCTGTACTTTACAAGATCTTGAGAGTTCCTTCACTTCACTTCTCCTCAGAACAAATCAAGGTATGCCACAACTCTCAGGAATTCACTTTGATTCTCCTTAGTGATCTCACTATCCTCCAAGGTGTGAGATTTCTTGGGGTTCTTCCACTAGCATCCAGCCAGGCAATCCTCCAACTCTGCTTCAACACCTCACAATTGTGGACTCCCTAACTCAAGCATGGACTCACTGCATTCTTGCTTAGTGACTTCAAATCAGAAACACCCCTGGTTTCTGATAGTCCTCTGCTACTGGTTCCAGGTGCTTTATAGCCCCTTGCCAGATCCTTTCGCTGTCTGCTCTAAACTGTTCTGCACTGAGACATCAACTAACTCTTTCTGTGAGAAATCACAGATCAAACCCAAAAGCCCTGCAATCTATCCCCACGTAATGTGGCATGCCTGGGATATTCCAGATAGTGATTTAAACTAATGATCCCCATTTCCCAAACATTCCCTTTCTTCTGAGAAACAATATGAATAACTTAAGTCCCTTATTGAGATAGCTGTAAACATCCCAACTCCACCAAGAAGTTCAGAAAGGCCGCCCATTGTTTTGTTTCTAATATAGCCCACTATGACTCTTCTAAAATAAGCATAGGGCTGAATCGTCCATCCCCGTTGGCGCGGGCATCATGGCGGGCGGGGGGGGGAGCAATATGGTGGGAAGGCCAAAAATCAGGTTCACATCACCATGAAAGCAGTTAGCCATTGTCCGCTCTGCCCGTCAGTGGCGGGCTGCCTTTCCCGCCATTCAACATTGGGAACGTAATTTCAATGCACCTGCACCTCATCATCATGCCTGCTCTCCAGAATCATCGCCCCCACGTCGAATTTACCTCCCACGTTGGCGTGACTTCAGAATGATGTGATGCACAACAGCATTTAAAAGGCATGCACCTGGCAAGCTGAACTTCGAGGGGAACTCGGAGGTGAGTGCACACTAACTTTGCGCAGCACTCGCGAGTGTTCAAATTCAAGGAGGAGATGCCACGCATTCAGGCAAGGGCACAGTCAAATTGCTTTTTTCCGGCTAGCTGACAGTGCAGTACCGGGGTAAGGGCTGCCCTCTGGTTGGTGGGGGGGTGGGTGCCGTACTGGGGGAAAGGCAGCACAGTCTGATGGTAGAGCACAAGCACATGAGGCGGGGGTGGAGGGAAGCTGCCATGCATTAAGGAAATCTTGTATAAACTGAGCTTTCTTCCGCAGCTGAGACAGTTCAGGTGCAGCTACATTGACATGCTCGGAGTCGGGCCTCTAGCTTATCTGCCCACTCAAGCAACACAGGCATGAAAATGCCACCAAATGCTCATGAACATTTCACCCCTCTGGCGCATACTGCAACCTAATGAGCATTTTAGTGGATTGCAGAACAATTGAATGACCGGGTAAGTTGTACAATCTCCTTGCAAAAGTTGGCATGGAGCAGTCACTGGTGGAGGTGCTCACAGCCCCTTGCAATTTCTTCATTCAGGTTTGCACCAGTTTTCCCCATGGTTCAAGCTAAAAGTGCGGCCTTGCAGTGCAGGTTAGGGGAATGCCTGTCCGCAGTCACTTTCACAGCCATTGGCCGTGGATGCCTGAACTGAGAGCACAGCATGCAGTCCATTGGCTGAAGCTGCCGCCAATCAGTCGGGTGGAGTGGGGCGGAGGTGGGTGGGGTTTCAGGCAGCCAAGCATCAGGAGCATGGAGCCTGGTGACCTAGCCGTATGCCTCATGGCTTACAGGGAGTGGAGACGAAGGAGAAGAGAGTGACGGAGGTACCTGGCTGGGCAAAGGGAGGAGTAACACCCTCAAGAATAAGGGGTAGCAGGGGCTCCTACGCATGCTGCTGAAGAACCACTGTGAGCTGTGTGGGTCAGCACCTAGGTAGACCCAGGGATGGCGCTCGTCATTCCTACAGATTACCGAGAACCAGTGTCGCTAAAGACTGCGTATGTCCAGGGAGCGAGTTGGTCACGTCTGCCACTTGCTGCAGGATTTGACGCCATGGAAACTTGGAGAGCATCCACAGCCAGTGCCTGTGAAAGTGACTGCGGTGCTCAATTTTTACACCAATGGCTCCTTCCAGTACTCCACAGGTGACCTCCTGCAGATCTAGCAAGCCCCCCACTCAAGTGTATCCAGGAGGTTACGGACGCCATATTCGCGAAGGCATGCAACTTTGTGCATTTCAACTGGAATCAGGCAAGCCAGGAAGCAAGAGCGCTGGAATTTGCACAGATCTCTGGTTTTCCACAGGTGCAGAACACCATTGACTGCACTGACATGGCACTTAGATCTCCATGGCGATAAGCAAGGGCTTCCACTTGCTGAATGTTCAGCTGGTCTGCGACCACAGCAAATGTACCCTGCAGGCCTGCGCATGATTCCCAGGAAGTGCCCATGACCGCTACAGCTTCAGTAGGTCACAGATCCTGTCATCCTCCAGCATCCACAGAGGCTGCAGGGTTGGCTCCTTGGGGACAAGGGCTACCCGCAGAGGATGTGGCTGATGATGCCTGTGTAGCAGCCTCAGAATGCAGAAGAGAGAAGGCACAATGAGGCTCATACTATGACTCGCGCTTTGGTGAAGCAAACCATTGGGATGTTGAAAATGTGGTTCCAGTACCTGGACCACTCTGTTGGAGCCTGCAATATAGTCCACAGAGGGTGTCACGCATCGTCGTTGCCTGCTGCACACTACACAACCTGGCACTGCAATGGGAGAAGGGGCTTGCTGAGGAGGAGATGGAGAAGCGGCGCGTTTCCTCCGATGAGGGCGATGTCGATGGGGATGAGTGTGATGAGGCCCTCATTGACGAGGATTATGGCAATGAGGCCATCGCATTGTCCAGACAAGGCAGGCACGCTTGGGAGGCCTTAGCTGCTAGATTTGTGGAGGATGATGATGACATGCAGTGAGGTAACACCATAGATCCTCACATTGCATCTGTGAACATTTCACTCCAGCCTGGCTGATGGCAGCGCACATATCCACTGTGATAAGGCTCCTGTCATGGAGATGCAGCAGATGCACATAGCTCCTATATTCCAGGAGGATGATGACATGCAGTGGGGACACCCCATAGATCCTCACAGAGCTTGTGTGAATGTCTGACTCCTGTCTGCCTGATGACAGTTCACTTGCATTCTGAACAGGGTCAAATCATGGAGATGCAGCAAGGAAACTTTAACCGCTCCTGATCCTATGGCTTCCTTCATGAGCTGAACCCTTCAGGGCCACACTCTCACCGGACACAGATGCTGATGAGAATTTTGCGGGGGCGGGGCACACCTTTAAAGGTGCTGAGAGCACACAGAAAATGACGGAATCTATGCCGCCAGCCAAAGACATTCTGGTAGCAATGATCAGCCCCATCCAAGTGCAGGCATGACCGATGTGTCCAGTGACTATGAAGGCACACTAGTGTGCTGGGAATGTTGCATAAAGCACAGAGAGGAGGCCCTGGACTGAGACACCTGCCTTTATCTTGTGCAGGAACCAAGCTTTCACTTCAGACTGACACGAACAGTGCTCATCATAACAAGGAGCTATAGACAAGGTGACACTATTGGGAGTTTATTTGCAATAGTCAACATTATGTACAAGTGATTGATGCCCGTGCCCATGCAGTGAAGCTGCATTTTCTTCACCTTCCTAACCCTGCTGCTATGTCTTGGTATCTCCTCCTCCTCCCCCCCACCCCCAACATTCCCGGAGTCGGAATCACCTGGGTGGATGGCCCTGGGGTGTTGAGCTGCTGGTCGTCCTCCCTATGGGTGCCCGAAGGCCCCTGGCTTGAGGAGAAGAGGGTGCTGGAGTGAGATCGAGCTGCCCTGTACCCCTCTTGTGCTGTCACTGTTGGAGGCCAACTATGTCATCAGTGATGGAGTTCAGCCCGCGCAGCAGTGCAGGGCCGATGCCCTGGACCAAGGTCTTCATGATGGCCGCCATCCTGCCAATGTTGACTTTGGTGCGTTTGCATGACTGCGTGATCACCTTGGAGTGAAGGCAACCGACTCCTCCATCGTGTTATGCAATCTGAGAAATGCAGCTGTTCCGGTGATTGTGCTGCAGCTCCAACACTGATTGAGGACTGAGCCCAGCGGCTCATCATCTGACTCAGACTCAGCTGACCCCTTGCCTCCAGCGGTCTTCCAAGTGTCAGTGACCTCAGGTGTCCCTGTCCCCGCCTGCTGTAGAGCAGATTGTGTGCTGTGCTCACCAGATAGTGAACCCGAGCCTACTGTACATGTAGATCCTACCGAGGTGTGTGTCGCTGCGCTGGTGGAGGGTGTGGGTGAACATTGTGACGGGTCTTCGAGGATGTTGTCCTTACGGTCATCATCCCAGGTGCTGGAGTCAGGGTCAAGGTTGCCTGAGGGCGATGTGGCAGATGTGCCTATGAGAGAAAGTGGAGATTATTAATGCATGGCTTCAATGGTACACAGAACAGTGGGCTCACAGTTGAGTTGCTAAAGGGATGATCTAATGCATTGATCCTCACTTGGATGCTTGCCGCTAACCTTGCCATTGCCGCAGGAATGGTCCACATCCTCTCTGACCAGCTCTAACGCGCGGTCTCCAAAGGGACTGAGGACTTTGATGTCCGACACTCCAACCCCAGCCTGGGACCTCTCCCTTTTATTGTGCACGATCTTGTCCTGCATAAAGACAGATGGAGAAAGTGTGATCAAGGTGCATGCCCAGCCAAATGAGAAGATGCCAGATGTTCATGTGTGTGTGATGAGTGGAGCCATGGACAGGATGAGGCGGTGATCTTCAGAAGAGATCAGGCCAGATGGAGATGTGAGGGTCTGTGAGAGAGAGCGTGGTGGTGTCCCTTGAGCTGGCAGTGAGTGAGATGCCAGTGAATGTGTGATGAGCTTGAGTGTGTGAGCTTGGAGTGATGAGATGGTCACCTTACCCTGGCGGTATGGATGAGATCATGCATCCTCTTTCTGCACTGGATGGCTGACCTCTAGCGGGCAGCGTTGACACTGACCACCACTACCACCGCCTCTCAAGCTCGATTGGTAATATTACTGCCCCTTCTACGGCCAGAGTGGGGGTACAGGACATCATGGCATGCCTCCACAGCATCCAAAAGGTGTCCCAGGGACGTGTCACTGAATCAAGGGGCTGCAGTCTTCTTGCCTTTTGGTGCCATGTCTTTTGTGCAGCAATCCTAGGACGGAAGCACTGAGAGGTTTGTGCACAGCTGCAGTTTAAATATGGCGCCCAGCTTGAGGAAGTGGCGAGGTGATGGCATGGCAGACGAATTGGAGGCTGTCCGCCAGTGAAAGGGCATGCTCCCCATGAATGAATAATTAATGAGGCAGGAAGGGGACAATGCTGTGTGAAAACTCACCATTGTGGCCGGCGGGTAAATTGACTATTTTCCTGCCCACTACCGCACTTTGTGCAAATCTGAGACAGTTCCGCCCATTGGCTATCCCTTTGATTTACAATTACTGTAGGTCTGTTTACTAGTTTCTCAAACCGTGTTTTCATTCATCCTATATTTAAAAATTTCAATCCCCAAACTAAAAGTTATAGTCCTAAAATATATAAATCATAGAATTAGATACGGCATTCTTAACACTGTTCTAGTTAAGTTTTAGTCAGTAATGAATCCCAGGATGTTGATGCTGGAGGATTAGACAATTGTAATGCCATTGATTGCCAAGGGGAGGATAGACTCTCTCCTAATGGAGATGGTAATTGCCTGGCATGTTTGTGTTTCAGCATTACATGACGGTTATCAGCCTAAGCCTGAATGTTGGCCAGGTCTTGCTGCATGCAGGCACAAACTGTTTCAGTATCTGAGGAGTTTGAATGGTACTTAACACTGTGCAATCTTCAGCAATGATTTTCCCCTTCTGACCTTATGACGGTGGGAAAGTCATTGATTAAGGTGTTGAAGATAGTTTAGGCTAGATCAATACCCTGAGGAACTTCTGCAGGGATGTCCTGGGGCTGAGATGATTGGCCTCCAACAATTACCACCACCTTCCATTGTGCTAGGTGTGGCTCCAACCAGTGGAGCTTCCCACCCCCCCCCACCCCGACTCCCATTGACTTCAGTTTTACTAGGCGTCCTTGATGCCACACTCAGTCAAAAGCAATCACTAACACTTCACCTCTGGAATTCAGCTGTTCCTTCCATTTTTGGATCAAAGCTGTCATGCCTGGCAGAACCCAAACTGAGCAGCAGTCAGCAGGCTAATAATGAGTATAAGAGGAAAGTACTCCAGATGCTGAAAATCTGAAATAAAACCAAATTTTGAAAATCTCAATCTGTGGAGAGAGAAACCGAGTTGATGTTTTCAGCCAGTGACCCTTTGTCAGAATCCAGTGTAGTGAGTAAGTGCCGCTTTGTCAATAACTCCTTGCATTACTTTGCTGCTGATCAAGGGTAGACTGATGGGACTGTAATTGGCCTTAGTTTAGATTTGTCCTTTTTTTCTTTGACCAGGACGTACCTGGGCAATTTTCCACTTTGTCGGCTAGGTGCAGTGCTGTATCTGCACTGGAACAACTTGGCAATTGGTACAGCTAGCTCTGGAGCTCAAGTTTTCATCACTAGAGCTGGGATATTGTCAAGGCCTTTGCTTATCAAGTGCACTAAGCCTTTTCTTGATATCACATGGAGTGAATTAAATTGACTGAAGACTGTCATGGTGGTGACTTCAGGAGGATACTGGGATGGGCTGTCCACTCTACTTCTGGCTGAAAATGGTTGTGCAAGCTTCAGCCTTGTTTTTTGCACTGACTTGCTGAGATCCACCATCATTGAGGATGCTCAGCTTGCATTCTGCCAAGACAATCTGGCTCCGGACCTCATGACAGCCTTGGTCCAAATATGGATGAAAAAGCTGAATTCCAGAGGTAAGGTGAGAGTGACTACTCTTGACACCAAGGCAGCATTTGACCGAGTGTAGCGTCAAGGCATCCTAGTAAAATTGAAACCAATGGAAATAATAGGAAATCTCTTCACTGACTGCACTCAAGTACCCAACTTCTCCCTCATTAGTTGTTTAATTCATGATTGGATATGGTATGAATGCAGAGCATTGATCTGATCCGTTGGTTGTAGGATTGCTTAGCTTTGTCTATAGCGTGCTGCATCTGCTGTTTAGCATGCATGTAGTCCTGTGATGTAACTTCACTCAATTAACACCAGGCATACCTAAAAATGAGGTGCTGCTCTTGGCATACTCTTTTATACTCCTTATTGAAACAGGGTTGATCCGCTGGATTGATGGTAATGGTAGTGGTAATGGTAATGACACGCCAGGCCACGAGGTTACAGATTGTGGTTGCATACAATTCTGCTACTTATCACCTGCAACACCTCACGGTGCCCAGTTTGAGCTGTTAGATCTGTTCTGGCCTTAAACTTTTCTGCAGCTTGCTTTTGAATAAAAGCTTGTTATCCCTTCTCTTTATCTTTACTCCTAAGGCACAAAAATATGCACTGTGTGCCAGGGTCAGACATTTTGTCCAATTTCTCTTTGTACTGAGAGGAGATGGATACATTTTGACCTCTGTCTAAGTCACCGTGAATTTGTGCATGCACCCTTCCAAAACATGCCACTCAACGTTTTACTAACCAGTTGTCCAACTTTTAGCCTGGTCCTGCCGTAGTCGCCAATTGTTGATATTTTAGACAACTCGTTTAATTGTAAGCACTGATATTAATTTAATTGCAGCCACTCCGATTGCCAGCGATTGTAAATGACGTAATAAACCTATTTTTATTCGGACAAGACTTAACCAATTAAGGCAAAACAGGACTCCTTGGATAGTAAATTTTAGGAAGTTTATTGAAGAAAAGATATACTTAAACTTAGGAGAATGACTTTTACAGCTTCAGCTGGTTGTGCAGTCCATTTAAGTGTAGGTCATGTTCACCGCCTCAGCTCTCTGGTCTCTATCTTGAACCCTTTTGTGGAAGTTGACACGTGGTTTGTACTCCGGAGTTTTCAAAATCTGGCTAGTGGCGAAACGTTGAAGAACCCCTGTATTTAATCTCTGTATGACCATCATACCATGTTAGTCAGGCTATTGTTGGTTTAATGAATGGCTGTAGCTGTTCCCAGGTAAATTTGGTTGGCTTCCACTTGAATCTTCCACCCTGAGACCATCTGGCCTCTGTATCTCTAATAGGAATACAATGGGGTTAAATATGACTGCTTCTTAATCTGATTTTGAACAGCTTTTCATTCATTAAGCTAGACTCTTGCAAGGTACTGCCTCATGGATCTTATCAGGGCCTCAAAAGATTTCCTTGCTTGTGCAGTTTCAGCTGAAACATTACTTTTTCATGAGAGAGAGAGAGATTTAAAACTTATAGAATGATACATTAATAATTAAATGAAAACCCCGTCTTTCTGATTATCAATTACATTGATTCATTGATTATAGCTCTATCAAGGTTCATTACTTTTACAATCATCTGTTTCATGACTGGTCACTACTCAATACTGTATTTTGATTATTACAAGTTGTTAATACGGGATACAAAACAGATTCTTAAGTCATATATTAGTATTAAAATGGTTTCCTTGACCTTGTTGGTTACTAGAGTGAATTTTATATAAAAATAGTCAACTTGAACTAAAATTTAACTACCCCAAATCCACTTACAGAAGAGTGAGCAATATGAATACATTCTGCTGCTGATGGCCTGCTGCACCTCGTGGTGCCCAGTTTTGAGGTGATAGACCTGTTCTGAATCTAAAGTAAAAGCAAAATACAGGAATGCTGGAAACCTGAAATAAAAGCAGAAAATGCTGGGGGGGGAAAAACTCAGCAGGTCTAGCAGCATCTGTGGAGAGAGAAACAGAGTTAATGTTTTGAGTCCAATATGACTTCTTCGGAGCTGAAGAAGTCGTATTGGACTCGAAACATGAACTCTGTTTCTCTCTCCACAGATGCTGCCAGACTTGCTGAGTTTTTTCCAGAATTTTCTGTTTTTATTTCTGGTCTGAATCCATCCCATGTATAATGTTTCCACACAACATTATGATGAGTGCCCTCATTGTGAAGATGGGACTTCAACTCCACAAGGACTGTGTGGTGTGGTCACACCTATCAATTCTGTCATGCAGAGACCATTAATCTTGGATAGCTGCAGGCAGTAAATTAATTTCAGGATTCTGAGATACAGGGATTGATGATTTAGCTGGATGATAGGATGTGAGTGTGCACCTGTGTTTCCAGCCACAACTCTCGACTAGACCATGCCAAGGCTTCAAGCAAAAGACCAGGTGTTTTAACACAGGAAGGAAAAGTGCAGACTTCCTTAGTATCCTGGAATGTCAGATCCTAATTTTTAATAAGTATTGGTTAAGACCTGAATCTGGCACTTACGTTCCTGCTCCGTCCACCTACTGACTTGTCTAATGATGCCTTGTGACGTGGTGAAAATGAAATATTTTTCATAATTTAAAAAAAACGTACGGTGCATAGGAGTTAATTCTTACCGAAGGTACGGTTTGATGATGAAATGTAAATACCATCGATATCTAAGATTAATTCCAAAATCATAGCAAGGTTAATGGTTCTTGAATGAAAGATTCTTAAATTACTTATTTGGGATAGTTGATATTTCTGTAGTCAAGGAAACGCACGCTACAGAACAATGCGCGCTAGACTTTTTGGTGAGGTTGAGGTATGGATACTTACTTCCTCCGCATGCCCGCCCCCCCAAAAAAAAAACTGGTGGCAATGATTCAGGTTATACTTTGTTTCTAATTACATAATAAATTAATTACCTTACATCGACCACAATGTCCTGATGGCTTTTGATTTTTCTTTTAAGTATCCTGTGGTAACGGTTCCAGAATCTGTTATTTGTTGTAAACATGCACCAAGTTCTTTAAAAGAATTTGGCTGTTGTATTGTACTATTTATACTTCATAAACGCTAAGTATTAATGGTAGTGTTTACATTTGAGGCAAGTAATATTTGTCTTAATTGTCCCAGACATTAGTTGAGTTGCTTCATGCAGCATTCATCTGGCTTACTCTGACTGGAGTCTGAAGTGAGCAGGGGGACAGTGTCTGCTTTGCCCTATGCAAGGGATTGGTTTGCGGTAGAGAATTCAAGTTGTTTCTTTTCCCCCCAAACTGGCAGGCCTGTTGTAAATGCTGACGTACACGAATCTTCTAATCAACGTGCTTTATTGCTGCCACTGGGATCAAACAAACAAGGGTGGCTGGGGTGGTGGCGGGGAAGTTTGCAAGGTTTGATCATCTCTGCTATACAACCAGTGCCTTTGAAAGCCTCTTCAAAGGCTATATTTTGTTGCATTCTAGTGGCTTTGAAATAAAGACTGTAAAATGGATTGTTGTTTTTTTTCCCCAAGTTCTGTGTAAATATTTGCTTTTTTTATTTCAAATTAAAATGAAAAGGTGACTCGATGAAGAATAAACAAGCGGGTTATCCTGACTTGAAGTTATAGAATGCTGCTGTATTTAAAAGATAGTGTCCCCAAATCAGCCTTGATCTGTAATTTCTGCTTAAAATAAAAAGATAAAATTTAGTAAAATTGATAATGAGGCAGTTTCTGTTTTCATGTGACCCCTCAAATTGGATGTCTACTGTGCTAAAGCTATATAAGAGAGTTTTCTTCAAGCAAGTATGTAAGGCAGCAGACTGCAAACAGCATGAAAACCTTGCAATTAAAACTATTAGTTGTAACAACATATTGGTACACTTACACAAATTGCTGCCATATGTTAAAAGAACTACAGGGATTTATCGAGACAAAAAGCATTAGTAAAATTGTTTTGAATTTGAACTTTACAGATCATATCAGAAACACACAAGATTTTTTTTTAGTCAGTCAAGTATCTGACACGCACATATAACCCGTCACATGTTTGAGTCCCTGAGTTAAGCTACTGAGAGATTTACTCCTGTAGAATGAGTGATGTTGAATGCATGCTCCCTCCACATAGGGTAACACCCTTCTCTAAATGCAGAGATTTTAGGCATAAGTTGGCAGGCTCGAGAGACCCCAAGTGTATTCAGGAGTATTGCTGAAATTAAATTTTCTAAAGCCATGCGCATACCAGTGCAAAGCACTGTTAAGCTTTTCACAGCTAGGATTGCCCTACCCTTAACAAAATTGTCTTATAGGGTTCTCTGCAGCCAATAGAAAGAATCTCAACCAACCTCACCCCATCCTGCCTGCTTTCATACCTCTCCAGATTTCATTAATAAGCGAAAGTGACTGGCCAGTTATCAGCCGTGCCCTGAAGCACTGCAGACCTCCCTGGCTCAGATGCCTGATTACAAATCTCCCATAGAGAATTGACTGGTGGATACTGGTTCCAGAGGGGCCTGCCAGTTTGCAGTTTATTAAGCTGAAGCCCTGTCCATGGAATTTGCTGTAGTTGATATCGTGCTCAGTCACCTGCTTTCACATGTAAAATGGCTGCTAAGGTGTTCTGTTTATGGGAGTGTATTTAAAGAGTGTTTGTAGTAAGATTTGTAGCAGGATTTTGAGGCTAACCTGATGCATTGTATTTTTATTTCCTTCCTGGTTTGACTTAGTTGGCATTGTGCCAAGTGTTCTTGCCAACATTCCCTCAAATTCTTTTTTGGTGTGCATGGGTGATTTATTTAAGTACAAGGCCTCTAAATTTTTTTTTTTGCGCAGCTGACTTGTGCACAGCCTGTGTGAGGATTTTCAGGTTGCTGCATGATTAGAGAGTTCGCAGGGAACATCAGTTCTTGTACTGTCATTTGTTTTGAGGTGCCCACCTTATGGGGACAGTGGATTGACCAATGGAAATCCTGCTTCACTTGTATTTTTTGGACAACGCGGCAAAGGAGTTGAGCCAACCTCCTTGTACCCTCCTGTCGATATTTAACCATGCAAACTCAATACAACTTTTCAGGTCAACTGATGTATCATCTGCATGGACACTTTCAACTAACAAGTGCCATTAAGTGGGACAGCCTGTGGCAGTATCGGTTACTTATGTCCTTGCGGTCTCTTTCTTTGCCTCCTTGCTGGTATTCTAAAATACTATTAGTTGGACAGTTCATCCTAGTCCATTAACCTCTTCCTTACCATCTAATTACTTTCACTTCAACATCCCTCATGCAGGAGGGGTTTGAATGTTGTTTTGCTTTACCTTTTAGCCAATGTTTCCTGACCCAGCATCTATTATACTAGCTTCTTGATTACTTTTGTTATCCAGTCTACGTGAAGATTGATGTGTATCCCATTAAAAACACTTGTAAGCTTTGTAAAGCTACCAACATTTTTTGTCCCCATAGGCAGGAAGATACCTTCAAAATGGATATATCCATTTAAGTTAGGGTCACATCCCTTTTAATTTTGGCTACATTTCCAACATTCTGTGGGTCACTATCGACCAGAAACTTAACTGGACCCACATATAAATACTGTGACCACAAGAGCAGGTCAGAAGCTGGGAATTCTGCACCAAGTAACTCACCTTCTGAGTCCCCAATTCCTTTCCACCATTTACAAGGTACAAGTCAGAAGTGTGATGGAATACTCTCCACTTGCCTGGATGGGTGCAGCTCCAACAACACTCAAGATGCTCAACGCCATCCAGGATAAAGCAGCCTGCTTGTTTGGTACCCCATACATCATCTTAAACATTCACTCCCTCCACAACTGATGCAGAGTGGCTGCAGTGTGTACCATCTACAAGATGCACTGCAGCAACTTGCCAAGGCTCCTTTGACAACACCTACCAATCCCACAACTTCTTCCACCTAGGAGGACAAAGGCTGCAGATGCATGGTAACACACATCTCCATATTCCCCTCAAAGCCATTCAATGTCATGGCTTGGAAATGTATCGCTGTTCTTTTAGCATTGTTGTGTCAAGCTCTGGAACTCAAAAATGGCATTATGGAAGTATCTTAACCACATAGACTTCAGCGGTCCAAGAAGGTGGCTCACCACCACCTGCTCATGGGCAATAAATGCTGATCTTTCCAGGGATGTCCATATCCCATGAATGATTTTTTTAAAATACCCATCATTCCCTCCTTAGATACAATTTCCCAACCTCCACCCTGTCCCCAGGAAGCTGCCAACATCAGATTGATACAAACTGAGATCCTATCCACAAAAGCCTGGATTCAGCAAGTTAACATCAGATAAATTTTAATAATGCACCATCAACTAATTGAGGCCTAGTTGGAAAATATATCTGAATTGTTTTCCAGCTGCTATACACAATGTCAGTCATGTAACCAAACAGCATAAAATAGCACTCAAAATCCAAGGATAGGGAAGCTTCAATAATTAACGTTACAGGCGACTGCTTGTATAATTTCTGTAGAAGCCTGACTAAATTGTAAATTTTGCATTTCAGCGTGATGGAGTAGGTTGCACTAAACAAAATACTACATTTCACACAGGCTTGCTTTGGAAACATAGGAGCAGTGTGATTTTAACTGAAAAGGGCAAATTGGGTGTTATAGTATACCCTATCTCAACTGAGGGGGGGGAAATAACTTTTTATTAGTAATTTGTGTAGTGCAGTCATAATACAACTGATGACACTGAGTCAGATCAAGTGGAATGAAATTCAGCTCACTATTGTGTACCAGGGAGCCTTGTCAGACAGCTAGCCAGCCTATTTAATTGTAGTTAGCATGAACCATTTTTAAAAGCCCTTTTACTGTACCTAACTAACATTACTTTTTAAAAGCCTAGAACTTTCCTTTAATGAAAACATAGATGATGGAAATATATAGCAGATCTACCATTAATTGTAAATAGAAAGGGTATACAACCACTGGTGACCCCTAGGATGTTGGGGGCACGTCCCCAACTTCAAAGGATGTAGCCATTTGGTAAAGCAATGCTACAATCTGCTAATCCCAGCTGCATCAAAATGCATTCTATGGTAAAATGCAGGGATTATCATTAAACGTTGAATTAATTTACAAGAAAACCTTTGTTTATGGTACAATTCAATACTAGCAACTTTTACCATCAGCAATATTTTCAAATTTTTGAAATTGGGTTTGCACTTGCAAATTACACATTCTGTCACAGCCTATCTAAAGCCCCTAATTTTCACATGTAGATTTAAGAGCCAATGGATGATGTGACCTCTTAACACTGAGCCATATAAATTGGAATGCCTGTTCTTGAGTTAGCTGATCTCACTTGGGGAAGCATGTGGGTAGAATATATTCTAACTGGCATTGACATTGCAGGATAGAAAGGAGAAGTGTCCAGGTACCAGTTCCTTCCCAAAAGCCCACTCACGTGTGGATGTTGGGTGAGGATTGAACTGGGTTCAGCTGTGATGTTTCAGCAGTCCAATAGCCTTTTGAGAGCTGTTGTCCAGTCATGCATGAGTATTGGATGCACACCCATCCTATTTACATGTCCTGGTGGATTTTCTATGTATTTCCAGCATTTATGTTTTTAATTAAAGAACATTGATAGGCTTTTAAAAATAATTTTAGGTACAGTAAGCATAATTTTGAAAATAGGTTTAAGCTAACTATAGTTGAGTAGACCATGCATTATATCTGTAGACCATGCATTATATCTGTATGAGGTTGTGGTCAGCACATGAAATTGTCCAAACACATTCACAGTTTCAGTGAGATTCTACCACTCTTGGCCCCATTGCCTGTACTCTGAAATGAGTTGTGTCAAATCTTGTGTGTTGGTTGGGCAACCCTTCTTGCTGAAATATATAAACCCACAAAGCTAGTGGGGAGTAAGCAAAATTCAGCATGTTTCATGTTTTACCCATCAGACAATATGTTACAGGGTAATTTAGTTAAAGGCTATATTTTTCTCCATCTTACTACTCGATTTTAGCATGGCTGGAAGAGGAAAATGGAGCTGTGACCTGTGGTACATCATGCCTGCCTTTAACAATGGGCCAAACATGTTTTCATCCTTGCCTTTAAGTGAGATAAATAGCCAGAAAAGTCTAAATACTAAAGACTGTGTGTAAAATAGATTTAAATGCTTCATGACCTTAGCTGCCATTGTCAACCTATTCTGCCCGTGTCTATCCATCGAGAAGGAAGGCAGTAAATAAGGATGTTCTGGTTTCTAGGCGACGGCCTAAGTTGAAGTATATTTCAAAAGAAATTTCACAGAATCTCTAAATCACTAAGTTGCTCCACAGTAATCGTTTTGAGTAATTTTTTTGTGTATATTATCATCAAAACCTTGCTAGGTTCAGTACACTGCCGAACTCTGAGACTTCAATTTTTTAAACCCAGAAACGTTCAGTAGAGGAGGCTGTAGGAGTGCTAATATTAACTTCACCATCTCTGTGATGTGGAAGATTCCTGTAACTGGCCGCATGGTTAGATGTCATGCGTGAACAGGATTTGACTGGGTGATGTCCATATGCCAATTGACTTTCACTATTTGGCTCACACTTATGGAATAGGCACTTTGGCAACATACCAGCAACTTCAAAGTGTCTTGGGGTGGGATTGATGACAGGAAGAAATGGGCAATAATGTTCCTTTCTCAATATTAGAAATCAATAGGCATTTTTAAGGAGCTGCTGATGGGAGGGAATAAATGGCTTTGTGAATTTGAAATGTTATTTATGTTAGCCTTTTTGCAATATTTTTTAAAAGAATTGTGTGTTCTTTTGAGTAGATCATTATGGAGGAGGAAGAATGTGGAACCTTTCATTATTCAAAGAAAAATTGGCAGAAATTTGAATGTAACGTGGATGACTTAATTTTGTTTAGTACATAACTACAGCCCCTATCTTACTGGGCAGAGAGGTTGAGGTTTTATTTAATGGCACAGCATGTTCTGTGGTTTTTATTGTATGTGTATGTATATATATATTTTATATACACTTGGTTTGCTCTACAATTTCTGGCACAAAGTTAGTGCCTCCGTACTGTAGATTATAATTCCAGCCTTCTACTTGTAGAGTAGATCATTTCAGCAGCAATTATTTAATTTTTGCAGCTGCAGTGAACTTTTTGTTGGCCTGCATAAACCACTTTCAAAGCCTTCAAAAGAGATTCCATGGAACCTTCCTGAATGCACCTCTAATCCACAATATTTGAGAAAGTGCCATCAAAACAATGGGCAGAATTGTCCAGTCCCGTTGGCAGCAGGCATCATAGTGGGCGTGAGTGGACAATATGGCGAGAAGGCCAAAAATCGGTTTCACACTGTCATAAAACAAGTTAGCGATTGTTCGCTCTACCCGGCAATGGCGGGCTGTGTTTCCCACCACCACACGTCGGGAACCTAATTTCAATACTTTAGCATCTCATTATAAGCCCTGCTCACCGGAGTCATCCCCGCACGTCAAATTTACTGCCCACGTCGGCATGATTTCAGAACAGTGCGTGCACCTGGCAACATGATCTTCGTGGGGAACTCGGAGGTGAGTGCAGACAACCTTGGGCAGTGCTTGCGAGCGTCACCCGTAGGACATCAAGGAAGAGGTGCTGTGCATTTGTGGGGGGCACAGGCAAGTCGCCTTTTCCTGGCTGGCTTTCAGTGCAGTGTCGGGGCAAGGGCTGCAGTGCGGGCGAGGCGACATGGGGTGGGGATGGGTTGGGGGCAAGGTGACAAGGAGGTACACAAACACATGCCGGGGGGGATGGGGGGGGCAAGGCAGCACGGACTGGAGGAAGTACACAAGCACATGCCGGGGGTGGGAGGGCAGGAGGGAGCGGCCATGCATTTGGAAAAGCTTGATAAAAGTGAAGATTCTTCTACAGCTGAGACCATTCAGCAGCAGCTCCATTCACATGCTTGGAGCCAGGCCTCTGAAGCTTTTCTGCCCACTCAAGCAACACAAAAGAATGAAAGTGCCACCAAATGCTCCAGAACTTTTCACCCCTTGGTGCAGACTGCAAATTAATGTGCATTTTAGGGGGCATTTTAGCAGAAGTGGGCAATTTGTAGAATCCCCTTGCGAAAGGTGGCCATAGCGCAGTCACTGGTGGAGGTGCTCATGGCCCCTTGCAATGACTTTTTTAAGGTTTGGACCAGTATCCATTATGGTTCAAGCTAACAGCGCAGCCTTGCTGTGCGGGTTAGGAGAATGCCGATGCCTGAGCTGAGATCACAGCATGTAGTCCAGTGGCCAAAGCTGTTGCCAATTGGTCAAGTGGAGTGGGGCATGCATGGATGAGGTTTTGGGCAGCTATAAAGCGTACTACATGCTGGCCATCCAAGTGGTGACCACTTTCCGGTATGCGTGAAGGAGCCTTCAGACTTGACCAAGAGAGGTTCTTAGGACACATATGCTAATCCACACATCTCTCTTTGATCCTGCAGGAGGACAACATCAGGATCATGGAGCCTGGTGTTTTAGCGGTGTGCCTCATGGCTTACAGGGAGCAGAGAAGAAGAGAGTGGCGGAGGCACCTGGCTTGGCAAGGGGAGGAGCACTTCCCTCAAGATGAAGGGGTGGCAGGGCCTGCTGCATATGCGGCTGAAGATCCACAGAGAGCTGTCACTCGTAGGCACTTCATTAGACCCAAGGTCTATAGACGGTGTTTATCAGTCCTGCAGATGACTGAGAACCAGTGTTGCCAAAGACTGCACATGTCTAGGGAACTGGTCGGTCACACATGGCTCCTGCTGCAGGATTTGGCGCCACGGGGACATGAAGGAAATCCACTGCCAGTGGCCATGAAAGTGACCGCGGTGCTCAATTTTTATGCTAGCGGCTCATTCCAGGGCTCACAGGTGACCTAAGTGGGATCTCGCAAGCCTCCATGTACAAATGTATTCAGGAGTTCATGGACGTCATATTCATGAAGGCACAGAACTTTGTGCATTTTGCCCGGGATCAGGAAAACCAGGAAGCGTGACTGCTGGGATTTGAGCAGATCTTCTGGTTTTCCACAGGTGCAGGGTGCCATCAACTGCACTCACATGGCGCTCCGATCTAGGTAGCAGCAAGCAGTCAACTACGTCAAGCACAAGGGCTTCCATTTGCTGAATGTTCAGCTGGTCACAACAACTGCATCCTGCAGTTCTGCACACGATTCCCAGGGAGCATCCACGACTCCTATATCCTTAGCTGGTCTCAGATCCCTGGCATCTTCCAGGGTTCAGAGAGGCTGTAGGATTGGTTCCTTGGGGACATGGGCTACCCACAGAGGACGTGGTTGATGACGCCCGAGCGGCAGTCTCACACTGCAGCAGAGAGATGTTGTAATGAGACTCATGCCACAACCGGGACTTTGATGGTGCAAACAATAGGCATCTTGACAATGAGGTTCCAGTCCCTTGACAGGTGCGGTGGAGCACTGCAACACAGTCCCCAGAGGTTGTTGCGCATCATCGTCGCTTGCTGCTCGCTCCACAACCTGGCGCTGCGATGGGGGAGGACCTGGCTGAGGAGATGGAAAAGCTACACATCTCCTCTGATTGGGAGGACGTAAAGGGAATGCCGGTGATGAGGCTATCTCACTGGCCAGACAAGGCAGGTGTGCTCAGGAGGCCCTCATAGCCACAAGATTCGTGGAGGATGATGACGAGACTCAGTGAGGACAGTCCTGATATCATCACCTTGCATCTGTGAACATTTGACTCCTGTGTGGCTGGCAGCACACATACCCTCAGTGCTCAGGCTCATGTCATGGAGATGCAGCGGAGATCCTAATAGTCGCAAGATTGCAGAAGGTTAATGATGACACGCAGTGAGGACACTCCATAGATCTACACATTGCCTGTGAATGCCTGACCCCTGTCTGGCCGTGGGCAGCTTGCTTGCACTCTGTGATCAGGGTCATATCATGGGGACGCAGCCCTGAAACTTCAAATGCACCTGATCCTTTGTCACCCTTCAGTACCTGATCCCTTCAGGAGCACAGCATCACTGGTCACTGAAGAGATGGGGGACCAGCCCCACCTTAAGGGTGCTGAGAGCACACAGAGAGAATGACGGAACTCAGTGATGCCTTCCCATGACATTCTGGCAGCAATGACAAGCGCCATTGAGATGCAGGCATCAGTAATTTGTTCAGTGAGTGTAAGGCCAGATCATCACTTCGTCCTGAATGTTATACAATGCACAGGGAAGAGGCCCTGCACCAAGACACCTACCTTTTATCTTGTGCAGAAACCAAGGTTTCACATCTGAGTGATGCGAACACTGCTCAATATAACAAGGAGTCACAGGCAAGGAGACATTCTTGGGAGCTTATTTACAATAGTGAACATTATGTACAAGTGATTAACACCCGTGCCCATGCTGTGCAGCTACAATCTTCTTAACCTTCCTAACCCTGCCACTACATCTTGGCGCTCCCCTGACATCCACAGTGGAGGTGGAGGCAGCCTACTGACTGTGACATCCTGTCTGTGATGAATTTGGCAGGCCCTGGCCTGCTTTGGATGTCCTGCTGTGGGCCAGCTACAACATCCTCAGCCTGTGGAGTTGGAGCTGTGGGGGTCACAGGAAGAGAGGATTTGGATCGGCTGGACATTCCCGGAATCACCTGAGTGGATGGCCTCGGTGTTGGGCTGCTGATCCTCCTCACTATGGGTGCCTGATGGACCCTTGCTGACTCCTTGAGGACAAGGGGAAGCTGGAGTGAGATCGAGCTGCCCTGCACCCCTCTCACATTGACAACTATGGTGTTAGCGATGGAGTTCAGCCTACGCAGCAGTGCAGGACCAATGTCCTGGACCAAGGTCTCCATAGCGGCTGCCATCCTGCCAGTGTTGATCTTGGTGCATTGGCATGTCAGCACTATCACCTCAGACTGAAGGAGGACAGACTCCTCCATAATCCCTTGCAATTTGAGGAGTGCACCAGACGTCCCTTCCTGATGTTCCTATGAGCCTCTTTGCAGCTCCACCGACTAATTGAGGACTGAGTCCAGAGGCTCATCGTCTGACTTGGACTCAGCAGGTTCTTTGCCTCCAGTCGTCCTCCTAGTGTCAGCGACTAAGGATGTCCCTGTCTCCGCCTACTATAGAACAGATGTGATCCCAATGCTACTCTACATCTAGGCCCCACTGAGGTGTGTGTCACTGCGCTGGTGGAGGCAGTGGATGAGCACTGTGACCGGTCTTCAGCGGTGCTGCCTTCAGGGTTCTCATCCAAGGTGCTCTCGGTGCTGGGGTCTCAAGATTGCCTGAAGTTGACGTGTCAGATGTGCCTAGGACAGAAAGGGGAAATTATTAGTGCTTGGCAGCCATGTTGAATAGGGAAGAGTGGACTCAGAGTAGTGCTGAGAGAGGGATACTCGTGTGGGTATTCACCGCCATCCTCTCCGTCACCACAGGAACGGTCCACATCCTGTCTGGTCAGCTCCAATGCGCCACTCTCGAATGGATTGAGGACCTTGATGTCCAGTACTCCACCCCCAGCCTTGGACCTCTCCCATCGATTGTGCGCGATCTTGTCCTGCATAAAGACAGGTGGAGAGAGTGTAAGCAAGGCACATGCCAGGCCTAATGAGAAGGATATGAGGCATGTGTGTGCTGAGTGTAGCCATGGACTGGATGAGGAGGCTATCCCCAGAGTTGAGGCCAGATGGAGATGTAAGGGTGTGTGTGAGAGAGAGAGAGAGTGAGTGGTGATGTCTCTTCAGCTGGCAGTGAGTGAGATGCCAGTGAATGTGAGATGGGCTTGAGTGGGTGAGTTGAGATAGTTGACTTACCCTGGTGGCACATCCATTTTTTGCACTGGGTTGCCAACCTCTTGTATGTGTTGGCACTGACCACCTTTGCCACCACCACCCAAGCTGGAGCGGTGAGACTGATGGACTTCCTCCAGCCAGAGCGGGGGTAGAGGACATCGCGACGGGCCTCCATGGGGTCCAGAAGGCATCCCAGAGATGCGTCACTGAATCAGGGACTGCACTCTTCTTGGCTTTTGAGACCATGTCTTCACTGGAGCATTCCTGGGCTGCAAGCATTGAGAAATTTGTGCACTACTGCATTTTAAATATGGCTCCCAGCATGTGGAAACGGCGAGGTAACGGCATAGCGGGCCAATTGGAGGCCAGCTGCTAACGATCCGGCGTGAAAACCCGCCATTGCGGCCAGCAGGTAAAACGTCTTTTTTCACACCCAGTACTGCACTTAGTGCAAATCTAGGATGATTCTGCCCAATAAGTTGCAGATCATGTATTTCTGATTTTTTCCAGAATATTGCAACAATTGCTGATTTTACTTCTCCTAGCAGGTGTTTGAAAAAATGTATGTTATGCTTTGTCTCAGTGGTGGCACCTCACCTTTGACTTGGAAGTTCACAGTTCAACCCACCTCTCCAGGACTTGAGCATGTCATCATGGTTTGACGTTTCAATATGGTACCGAGAGGTGCAGGTTTCCAGATGCTCTGCCCACCCACTGAAAGCAAAATACTCTATATACTATCACAGAAGAGCCAGAGAGCTCTTCCAGTGCCTGACCAACATTTATCTCTCAACCAACATCGAAACGAGTTATCCAGGAATTTATATCATTGTTGTTTGAGAGCTTACTGTGCACAAATTGGCTGCTGCATTTCCCTACAAGACCAGTAGCTACAGTTCAAAAATAATTCATTGGCTGAGAAATGTTTTGGGAATGTTCTGAGGCCATGGAAGCACCCGGAAGGTGCTATATAAACATTTTTTGTTCTGTTAAATGAATTATCCTGATGAATGGAGTACTCGATCAGTTCTGAATTTATTTTTAATCTTCGGTTGAGGTGATAATTAACCATTAAGTGCATATGTTTTATTCCATAAGAGGTCTACCGTTAAATAGTTTGACTTCAGAATTTCAATAGAAGTGTAAGCAGGAATCTTTTCTCTGTACCAAATATTTGTTTGTTCTCAGACTGACTGCCAAGTCTTAATGCTGCACTCCAGGAAGATAGCCTTGCTACATGGCAATTGCTGATGGCAGGAGTAACTGCCGTGTAGTAGAAATTTTAAGAAGTGGATGTTTAAAAGTAAAAGAAGGCACCAATACATTTGTTTGCCCGAGAGAGAGAGAGGAACACCTTCCATTACACAAGTTTTCAGCTTCCACCAAGGTGCAAATAATATCCATCAGAAAAACAATCTGGAATCTTAGAACTTACAAGGTAACATGGGAGGAAAGAGTTAAAGCACTTTGAGTGGTTCAAACAATGTTGCATTCCATTAAATTGAACATCAATCCTTTTATACAAGTCTTTACAATTCAATGGGTGTAGCAAACTCTTTAACTCATTCATAATTAGAAGAATGAGATGCAAAGCTGTTTGATTCTGAATTTTTCAAAATTTGTTCTGTTTTTCAAAATTAATTTCTCTTATTCCATCTTTTCTTCTCACAAACTGTATGCTATGACCCCTTATATCAGTGTGGGGAAAAAGGCAGGTGACATGTTCCCGGTTTCTGATAATCCAAGTTGGTTCGCTCTTTCTTTCTGGCTATGTCAGCCATGGCTCGCCTCTGAGTCACGATGTTCTGAGTTCAAGTTTCACCCCAGGACTTGAGCACAAAAATCAAGATTGACCTATTAGAGGTACAGTTTTTTGGATGAGATGTTAAACCGAGGCCCCATCTGCATTCTCAAGTGGACGTAAAAGATTCCACGGCACTATTTTGAAGAAGAGCAGAAGATTTATCTCCAGTGTCGTGGCCAATGTTTATCCCTCAATCAACATTGCAAAGGCAGATTATCTGGTTATTATCACATTTCTGTTCATGGGAGCTTGCTGTACACAAAGTGGCTGCCACATTTCCTACATTACAACAGTGACAACACCTCAAAAGTACTTCATTGGCTGTAAAGCCCTTTGGGATTTCTGGTGGTAATGAAAGACATTATTTAAATACAAGTTCTTCTCTCTCTCTCTCGCTTTCTTTCTCTCTCTCTCTCTCTCGCTTTCTTTTTCTCGCTCTCTCGCTTTCTTTTTCTCGCTCTCTCTCTCGCTCTCTTTCTCGCTTTCTTTTTCTCTCCCTCTCGCTTTCTTTTTCTCTCCCTCTCGCTTTCGTTCTCATGTTCTCTCTCGCTCTCACACTCTTGCTTCCTCTCTCTCGCTTTCTTTTTCTCTCTCTCTCTCGCTTTCTTTTTCTCTCCCTCTCTCGCTTTCGTTCTCATGCTCTCTCGTGCTCTTGCTTCCTTTATCTTTCTTGCTCTCGCTCGCTCTCACTCTCGCTCTCTTTTCCCCCCTCCCATTTTTTTGCCAGCTGCTGTGTATGAATTGTGGGTGCTGAAGTGCAAAGCTGTGACTGGATTGACAATGCTAGTAAAGAGCATCACTGAGAACGCTCAGATGGGAAATGGAAATGTCTCAGGAATATAGGAGTGGATGCTTTTCTCAGGTTGAGGTACATTGTTCAGATCTATTCCAGAGAAGTTAAGTGAGCAGGGTGTACTGACCTCCATACCCAAATGGCCGGTAAGCATTGCAATATGAGAATCACTGTGTTGGTGGTGTTAACTTGTAAAACGTACCCCTAGATATTTGGTATGGAAGGTGTTCTTCCCTTGAGTGCAAACAAATATTATGATGCCTTTTATTTTTAAACATCCACTTCTTCAATTTTATTTTAATGCATAAACACATGACTCATTAAACATCATAGTGTGGACTTTGCTTGTTTAAAAGACTGCATTTGCAACTCTTGAGAGCACTTGAGATATTTCTCAAATTATGGGCAGATTATTATGGTTAATTCAGTAATCATAAATAGATTTAAGCCACTTAAAAATTTACTTCCATTGAATTATGTGCTCAATTAATATGCACCTGTTGCATAAAAAAGATGTAGAAATTCAGGACTGAGCTTTGTAGGAAAATATGAGGCAGAGGTAAAATTCACTGTGTAAAGCTCCATTCTTCAGTATATCTTCATTCCAATAGAGACCAATAACTTTTTAAAAGAGATGAATTTCCCAGCAACCAATGGAAAGAACTGAAGGATAAGATTTCACATTTTAAGACTTTTACTGTAACAAACAAACTAAAATCAACAATGACCAAATATTCCTTAACAGGCAACTAATACACCAAACTTAAAAAAGATACTTTTGCATCAACTAACTAACACAATTGAAATACATCTTAGAACCCCTTTTACTATGTAGCACACTTATGGCAGATTTGTAACATTACAGGAAGAGACCCTCTATAGCTCCCCCTCTATAGCTCCAAGCTGTCCAGCAGGCTCACTTCTCCCTGTCACACTAGGTCATAACTTCCAGTGTCCTTTAAACTCATTCCACTCAACTCGAGTTTTTGCTTTATTCTTTCACAGGATGTGGGTGTCACTGGCTAGGCCAGCATTTTTTTATTGCCCATCCCTAATTGCCTTGAGAAGGCGGTAGTGAGCTGTCTTCTTGAACCAATGCAGTGCATGTAGTAGAGGTGCACCCACAGTGCTGTTAGTCGTCCAGATCCAATTTTCACCAGCAAGGCCCACCTAAGAGACTCCTTGCTCCTTAAATCTGCAAAAGTTCTGTCTGTTCTGTCCCCTTTCTTTTGAACAGAAAACAAACTCTCTCAAGCATCCTGTTTGGATATTAACACAAAACAGTCCTTCTGCTTCTCCACAGCAGTCGATGCTTTATCTCTCTCTCTCTCTCTCTCTTTCTGCCTCAAAAAGAAGTTCTGTGAGATACTGAGTAAAGGTATGAAAACCGTCACTTGATATTTCAATAGGTTTCTGTTTGAGTTTCTCCCCATGGCAACCAGATCACATAGGCATGTCTCCAAGCTGGGTACGTTTCCAAGCTGAGGTACTTCCGGAATTCTCAATCTTACCTTAAATTAAAGGAGACATTTTAAAACAAAACGTCTTGTACAGTTCAGCTTCATAACAAGTAAAATACAAATGATTTCACCAAGCTTGTGTATAGATGAGAGCTGCAAAGGGTGTGGAAAAGAAAAGGCAATACAGTACCAGATTTTAAAAAGAGAACACTAGGATAAAAAGACTGCATGAAGTGTTGTCTTTTGGATGGGACTTGGATTGAATTTTACCCTGGATACACGTTCTCACAGTTGCAAGCCTGCCTGTGCTTGGCTGGCTCGCCCTACAGTAATTTAACAGCTGCTGGGCTTTTATTTGACTTGAAGGGGGTTTTCTGCCTCTGCCAGAGAGGATGTCTCACCTCTGAGAGCTGCTAGCCAGTCAAATAGGCACATCAAATAGCTGAAAGGCTTGTCAGGTTTTGACTGGGTGGCCTGGACACTTGGTGCTGGTGACCCCCATTGTGGGTAAAATCCAAGCAGTGGCAGAAGGAGGCTCTTAAGTGATCGTTAATTGGCCACTTAAGAGTCTCAACTGAACCACAGGTGAGCGGGCCACATGACACCTGCTCTGCCACTGATAAAATACCCATGGGGTTGGGTGGACGTAGTACCACTATTTGAAGATGAACAGGGGAGTTTCCCCTCTGTCCTTGTCAATATTTATCCCTAAACCATCACCAGTGAAACCGACTGTTAGGTCTTTTATCTCATTGGCACTTGAGGGAACTTGCTGAACACAAATTGGCTGGTGGATTTGCCTAATACAATAATATCTGCATTTCTTTGGTATGTCATTGGCTCTGAAGTACTTTGGGATGTCCTGAAATGAACGACCAGAAAGGTGCTATATAAATGAAACTTCATTTGTTCTTTTAGCTGTTAGTTGAAAAATGCTATTTCTTTTTGATGTACAAGTTTTAATTTCTTTGTTAAAATGACCAAGTTGCAAAATATAAAGTTATGTGTCTCCAGAAAAATTGTCCCAGGTAATAATATACATAGATTTTCATTAACTCTAAAGTGATCTGTAGTGCAAGTGTTAATTTCTTTTGTGCGGTATTTATATTAAACTAAGAAAATGGTTATTTTTTTAAAAGATGATAATTTCACAGTGCTGCACTTCTCCATTCAATTGTCAAGACTGGAATTCTATGCCTTCACAAAATTGTTCTTTTGCATCTTTATCTCGCAACCCCCCCCCCCCCCCCCCCAACCAACCCCAAACATCAGAATTTAAATTAACGCATTATTACCTTAAACGTTGAATATCTACAATTAATTCCCTTACTGGCTTCCCAGCCTCTTTCCTCCACATTCTGCAATTATCATGGAACTCTGTAGTCCATGCTTCCTCTCACACAAAATCAAATCGTTCCTGTTTTCAACTTCCACATACACTCAGTTTTTCTGGCATATGGGATCAAAGATCCTCATCCTAGATTTCAAATCATTTCGTGGTCTTACTTTAAGCAATTTTCTCCAGCCATCTGTTCCAACTCCTATATCTCTGTGACTTCTACACCAGATTTCAATTTATTGTTCAAGCCTTCAGTTTCACCTGAGATTGTCCTTCGGAACACTCCTAAAATTACTAAACTTTGCTATCTCTTATCAAAATTTATCTCTTCACTCCTGTCTTCCTGAATTTTTTCACCCCCTTGCTTGGTTCTCTTCCTTCCTCAGTTAAGTGCTCTGAAGTGTCCTTCTATGTGACGGGTAATATAAAAATGCAACTTATTTCTGTGCTTGAACAGGAAGGGCTGTGTATTAGCCCTTGTTGCCTCTTTGCTTTAATTGCTTTGTTTTCTTTTGCTCTTTAACAGGCAAAAAGTTGTGCAAGGTACTCTGACTCACCCATTCGCCCTGACATTGTTTGGCGAAACTTTGTACTGGACAGATTGGCAAACCCGCTCAATCCATGCTTGTAACAAGAGGACTGGTGCAAACAAACGGGAGATACTTGTCAGTATTTACTCTCCCATGGATATCCAGGTCTTCAGTCAGGAGAGGCAGCCGCACAGTAAGTTTGGGGGTGGTCATCAAGGGGAAAACATTAATATCTAAAATATTTCCTTTCATGAAATGTTTTGATCAATGTCAGTATTTACAGTTTAATGAGCAAAACAGTTTATTACTAAATCTATTCAATTCTTACACACTGCAGTTACCCTAACAATTTTCTTTACATAAACCAAACCTGGAGTCATACCCTGTAAGGTCACATGTATATTTATGCAACCCCGGTCCAAACAAATCTGTCAAAATATCTTAATTTGGCTTCCAGATGGTTATTAGATTGTAATTTTGTTCGTCACATAATGATATTACTGTTATATGCAAAGCTCTTTATATGCAACTTATATACCTATCGTTGGAATACAGTAATTCCTCGTTTAACGTTGTAGTTGCATTCCTGAAAAACACAACTTTAAATGAAACAATGCTAAGTGAATCAGATTTTCCTATTACAACCCATGTAAAAGCTTTGGTTAGGTTGTATAGGACCTTTTCCATCAGAGAAAAAAAATTAAAACATTATACCCTGTAAATTTAAATACTGTACATTGCTGAATTACTATATTTGTAAATGAAACAGCTTTTAAAATAAAATTGAAAATATAAAAGAAATATGCTAATTCTTTCTACTTGCTTCCTGCTTGCCATCTCTCCATCTCACTGCTTCTCCTACTCCCTGACCCTTTGGCTCACTGCCAATTGTGCTCCCCGACTCTCCTGCTCCACAACCCTCCTGCTGCCCTCCTCTCCAGGTCGCCAACCCTCCTGCTCACCACTATCCTCTTCCGAACCCTCGATCTGAGCCCGGGCTCGGGAGATGAGTGGCGAGAGGTAGGAAGCAACCTACGGAGTGAAAGCAACTTCGAGTTGCAGGGTTGTAGGTGTAAGCTGCAAGCTGGAGGGTTGATGATCAGGAGGGTCAGGCGTGGGAGAGGCTGCTCCAAAATGGTGCTGATTGGGTCACACGACTCTACGTCTCACCAATGCGAAACAATATTAATGCAAACTCACAACACTAAACATGAATACCGGCCCCATTAAAAACATGATGTTAAATTGAAACAACTTAAAACGGGGGATCTTAAAGCAAGGCCTTAATGCATTCCATTCTTTAGCATAAAACATCACAATAAATGATTATATTTTGAATTAATAGGCAGCAATTTCATGCTTAGAATATGTCTTCATTACAACACTGCTGCTATCTGATTCCAAAAGTTACCTTGTAGACCTATTAATCTGAAAAACAGAAAGAAGGAAATTGATAGCAGTTGGTATTTATTTCTAAATTTGCATAAAAATACAAAAAAATTCAAAACAAGTTTTGAACTTTTAAAATTCCATTTCTATTGTAAGTTCTATTCATTAGAAAAACTTTATTTCTGCTATTGTCTTGAAACTGAGCACCGCAGCATTTGTTGTCTACTGTTGTAACACCAATTCTAATTTCCAGAGTTTGTGATCGAAATGAAACATTATACTAAAGTTGTGTTTAGTTTATCTAAATGTTTAACACTCCTAAATTCTAATGAGATCTTGGTGGTGAGTTGGTGTCCCATAGTGATGGCAAGACTATACATAATGCCACCACTGGAGTTAGCCTCAACTCGAACATGAGAACCGCCATATCAAATTGACAGTGCTAGTCCCTGTGGTGACTTGGAGACCCACCAAGAGAGGTAGTTTTCCCCTGCAGCACTGAATTCAAAACCCTGCTGGCAGCAAGTGTAAATATGGGCAAAATTTTCACCCTGATATGGAGGCAAGAACGGAGGTGGGTGGGCAGACACATAATTTTATGGCACCGGTGGCTTATCAGTTTGACAGCACCAACCCGCCCCAAAGCCATTTCCCCAGAGGCACGGGACTGGGGGCAGAAGGGCTACCCACACACAAGCAGTCAATTAAGGTAAATGAAGGACTAGCTAAGGCCAATTATCAGAGATTTAGCCTGAGAGTCCCCCAGCATTGGGAACAGGTCCAGTTGCCTGCAGGCAGCCTTCCTGCAGCAGACCTGGAGAGGGCCAAAGCTGCAAGCAGGCTTTGAGACCTGCTGCTGTGGCCATCTTTTAATTTCAAAATTTTAAAAGTTGCTGAGAGGGCTCCTCAAGATGGAGGCGCCCTCTCACTTCCTTACCTGCAATGGCAGGCAGCAGCTCCTTCTGTACTGGAGGTCCTCCTGTTGGCCCTCCAGCTTCAAGAGTCCACCTCCGTCCTTAATTGGACAGCGAGTGTGCTCCCAGCCACTGATTGGCCAATTCAGAAAAAATAGCCACTGGGTGACTGCTCCCGATAGAGTGCAGGGTTGGAACCATCATTTGACCATAACGCAGGATCCAAATTCAAAACTCGAAATCCTGCCCCTTGATCCTAGATGTGACTTAGAAACAGTGTTGCTGGCATAGTTGTTTTTGTGTTGCTTCTTGCAGCCTGAATCCTGTTTCACAAATGAATGGCCTTAACACATTGCAAATCCACAATATAGACATTGTATAGAAGAACATTTCTGTTATGGTTGATAGAGTCTCAAAGGGAGACAATTTTTGGCAGCATTATTCCTTAGGCTCAATAATGGTCTCAGTTTTGAGAATACTAATGGTGTTGCAACATTGCTTTCTTTGTAAGATGTCTTCCTGGTGCTCAGTGAAGCACTGACTACAAAATGTCAGGTTCCATTAGGTACCATAAAGCCTGATGCTAATGGGGTTAAATGTCAGCATGTCATGACTCAGAAGTATACAGGCCCAGTGGGGCTTCTTATACCAGCACTGTGCAGAACATCTGCTACATTTGCTGTGTCTCTGCTTACTCACAGTACTTATTTTCTGAGTTAAATGCATTGTGTGCAACGCTTTTGAGTTTTGGCATCATGGCTGCGGGATCTTGGTAGCATTGGTAATTTTGTAATCTTTCTGTCTCCACTTGATGTGTATTTTTTTCTTTGCTATCGGAGAGGGCCAGGGAAACAGATTTCAGGGAAACGTTAGAATCTGTAGACTTTTCAGCAAAACTGCATTTGAGTAAGTTTGAAAAGAATGAGATTTAAGGACCATAAAACATGCTGAGCATAATACATTGAGAGCATATCAGACATTAAAATATGCTTATTTTACAGCAATATGCAAAGATTAAAAAAAACTATAACTGTTAAAGAATAATGTTCCCCAACTCCTGCTTTCCTCCACCTCCAAAAAAATCTGCATTGAAGAGTTGAACCAAAGAAAGTCAAGTTTAGTTGAGAGAAAGGTCAAATGCTGAACATTTATGTTGATTCTGGGGCAGTAAGTTGGCACTTCATTCATTCCTTTCTGGCTTTTGCAATCTCAAAGGAAATTGTATGTAGCATTTAAAAAAAAATCAAGATTAAATGTGTAAGTGTAATGACAGGGCACATTTTTCTGTGGTGGAGATAAACAGTAGCTGAATCCGGACGTCATATTGCTGTTTATTTTGAAGCAGTAGCTTTTAGAATTTTTAGCGTCTTGTGGAAAACAGCCCTGTTTCTTCAGCAAGGTTAGTAAAGTGCATTCATAGGTACAACATTGAAGAAAAGGTAACGTGAGTTGTGGCACAAATTTGCAAGTACTGCAGTTGTTTGTCGTATTTTCAAAGAGAAGTGCTCGAGGGTATAAATTGTTTTCTTTAAGGCTTTCTTTGTCAGTAATCCAAAGTGCAGAAATATTTGAATATGATTTCAGAAAAAAGATTCCTGGAAAAAAAAAATTGCTTGTTTTCTTTTAATATTGCTAACCAATAATTTGGCTTTTTTGATATGTTGAAGAACGGGTATCAGCTTCCTGGCAGAACATAAATGACAGAATTGACAAGTATAATTATCAGATTGGCAGAATTGCTACAGGCCTCATTCATCAAGGCCTTATGGTTCCTGAAAGCTAGCTTGTTGATTTAAGAATGACTCAGAACTCAAAATGCTGTGGCTAAAAGTAAATAATCAGTTGCCTTGAGTGTGCTGGTATATCCCTCAGAGGTCAGGTCTGTAAACCTGAAAACCTCTGAAGAGAAGACGAGGAGAACCATGTGACCAATGGAGAGGCAAACAGATGCAAAGAGTCAGAATGGACTGTCAGTTATCAGTAGTCCTGCATTTCAAGAGCCTACTTTGTGTTGATTACATTCCCAGCATTCTTTTCAGCGTACAATTGCCCACTTAAGGCCTAAATTGGAGGCAGGGCAGGAAGACCTGCCCCAGGTCTTCCCACTATGGGCTTAATCGGGTTGGAGACATGAAGATGATGGGGAACCTACCTGCCACCCTCCCACCTGATTAAATGTCGTCGTCCCCACCCCTACCACCAAACTTGCCACAGGGTGCAAGATTTGGGCCAAAGTTTCAGATTGATGGCAAAAGAGCTGGATTTTACACTCCCCACCACCTGTTTAAAGGCTGGGGAAGAGGGGGTGGGCGCATAAAATCCCGCTCTTGGACCGCTCACTGTCTACCCACCCATCCCTGCCCTTACCAGAATTTTACGAGTGGCTGTGCTGGCATTGTACAGCCCACCCACCACGAGCCTCATTCTGCGGCCGCCAGGATTTAATGGGTGGCAGGAGAGGTCCATGCTAAGCGACCAGCCCAGCAGGTTTCCCTGCATCAGTGAATAAGTTATTGCTGAGTAAGTGCCACTTGACTGCACTGTTGACGACCCTTTCCATCACTTTGCT
Organism: Cetorhinus maximus; assembly: GCF_964194155.1. Lineage (NCBI taxonomy): Eukaryota > Metazoa > Chordata > Chondrichthyes > Lamniformes > Cetorhinidae > Cetorhinus > Cetorhinus maximus. Next base: position 97,805,760 of record NC_135887.1, read on the forward strand.
GATTATCGAGAGTAGACTAATGGGGCGGTAATGAGCTGGGTTGGATTTGTCCTGCTGTGTGTGTACAGGACATATCTGAGCAATTTTCCACATAGCCAGGTAGATGCCGCTGTTGTAGCTATACTGGAACAGCTTGGATAGAGGCATACTCTAGTTCTGGAGCACATGTCTTCAGTACTATTGCTGGAATATTGTCAGGGTCCCTAGCCTTTGCACGATCCAGTGCCTTCAACTGTTTCTTGATATCACATGGAGTTAATTGAATTGGCAGAAGATTGGCATGTGTGATAATGGGAATCTCACGAGGAAGCCGAAATGGATCATCCACTCGTAGCCATCTTCAGCCAGAAGTGCCAAATGCTTCAGCCTTGTCTTTTGCACTGATATCCTGGGCTCCCCCATCATTGAGGATGAGGATATTTGTGGAACCTCCTCCAGTTAGTTGTTTAATTGTCACCATTGCCACAATTCACGACTGGATGTGGCAGGACTGCAGAGTATAGATTTGATCTGTTGGTTGTGGGATCACTTATTTCTATCTATCACTTGCTGTTTGGCATGCAAGTAGTCCTGTGTTGTAGCTTCACCAGGTTTAGGTATGCCTGGTGCAGTTCCTGGTATGCCTCCTTGCACTCTTCATTGAACTCAGGCTGATTCCCCCGGCTTGATGGTAATGGTAGAGATGCTGGGCCATGAGGTTACATTTGTGGTTGAGAACAATTCTGCTCCTGCTGAAGACCCACAACACCTCATGGATGCCCAGTTTTGAGTTGCTAGACCTATTCGAAATCTATCTCATTTAGCACAGTGGTTGTGCCACACAACGCGATGGAGGGTATCCTTAATGTGAAGACGGGACTTCGTCTTCACAGGGATTGTGCACTGGTTACTCCTACCAATACTGTCATGGACAGATGTGCATGTAACAGGTAGATTGGTGAGGATGAGGTCACGTAGGCTTTCCCCTCTTGTTGGTTCCCTCACCACCTGCCAAAGACCCAGTCTAGCAGCTATGCCCTTTAGGACTTGGCCAACTCGGTCATTAGTCGTGCTACCGAGCCACTCTTGGTGATGGACATTGAAGTCCCCTACCCAGAGTACATTTGTGCTCTGGTACATGTGCCCTTGCCACCCTTAATGCTTTCTTCAAGTGGTGTTCAACATGGAGTATTGATTCATCAGCTGAGGGAGAACGGTAGTTGATATCTATCAGGAGGTTTCTTTGCCCGTGTTTGACCTGATGCCATGAGACTTCAAGGGGCCAGAGTCGATGTTCAGGACTCCCATAGCAACTCCCTCCCAACTGTAAACCATTGTGCTGCCACCTCTGGTGGGTCTGCCCTGTCGATAGGACAGAACATACCCAGGGTTGGTGCTGGTGGTATCTGGGACATAGTCATACACACAGAATCATACCTTATAGGTAGTGTCAGGCTGTTGCTTGACTAGTTTTTTTACAGCTCCCACAATTTTGGAAAAAGCGACTCCCCCACCCCCCACAATGTTAGAAAGGAGGACTTTGCCGGGTCGACAGGGCTGGGTGTGCCATTGTTGTTTCCAGTGCCTAAGTCGTTTCCAGTGCCTAAGTCAATGCCAAGTTGTCCGTCCGGTTTCATACCTTTTGGACTTCAAAGCAGTTTGGTATAACTGAGTGGCTTGCTAGGCTATTTAAGAGTCAAGCATGTTGCTGTGGATCTGGAGTCACATGTAGGCCAGACCAGGTAAGGATGGCAGATTTCCTTCCCTAAAGGGCATTAGTAAACCAGTTGGGTTTTAATGACAATCCAGATATATGAAATTAATTGAATTTAAATTCCACCAGCTGCCGTAGTGGGATTTGAACCTGTGCCCCCAGAGCATTACCCTGGGTTTATCCAGTGGGCCTATGGATTACTTTACCACTCCGCCACCAACTCCCCATACTCCCTGCGGAGTATTTCCAGCATCTTCTGCATTTAATCTGTTTGTGACATTGTTGAGGAATAGCTATTGGCAGGGCACCAGGGAGAAACCCCCTGCTCTTCTTCAAAGTAGTGCCAAGGGATCTTTTACATCTACCTGAGAAGACAGATGTCTCATCCAAAAGTCTGCACCTCTGACAGTGCAGCATTCCCTCAGTACTGAATGTCAGCCTAAATTTTGCACTTTTGCAGTGGAGTGGGACTTCAACCCACAAGCTATTGATGCAGAGTTAAGTTACTACTAAGCCAGAACTAATACCTAATTTGGATTTCTGACAGAAAAAAGAAGCATTGTTTATTGTCCAATTGGAATGGTGCTGCTTAGAAACTTGTGTTTTATTTTGTCATTTGTTTCTATATGGCATTATAGTTGCTTGCAAGGGCTAGGTACAATTTAACACTGGTTAACCGGAAGAACATGACTTCACACTTGTGCTTCCCTCAAGTCAGTGTGTCTAATCTATTGCTCTGAGAGGATGCTGTTCCTACCTGAAGGAGTTCTTCGGCACCTCATAGTGCCTGTGTCAATTTAGCACCAGTAGTGACCTTGTAACATGTGGCTCTCTTGATGCTTTGTGGTACAGGAACAAAAACCATTCTGAGATGGAATGGTGTGTGGGGTTGTGAATTAACTTAAAAAAAGAGGCAATATTGACTTCCAAAAAAGAAGTCATCCACAATATGTGCACTAAAATCCTGATCATAAAAGTCAGATTCTATGTTGGTGAGGACCAGCAAAGACCAGTCTGAGAATAGGTCACATCAACAGAATGACCCAGTCACAGCTAAGTATAAGGAATAGAGTTATGCCACGCTGCAAATTAGTTTGGAAGCACACACCAGATGACTAACTCTTTGAGCAGGATTTTTAGTTCGGCGGGTGCGGAGGGAGCGGCCGGGGAAAGGACCCTGACTGCGATCAGCCCCAGACCATGATTTCACGCTGGCTGGCCAATTAACAGGCAGTGAACGTGCAAGGCGTGCTCGAAGGCTCAACGCTGCCGGGGTGGGGGCGGGAGGAGGGCGAGCACTGAAGTCTGCGCAGGCACGGTGGAGCGCGCAATGAAAGCTCCCTGAAGGCAGAGAGCTGCCTCAGGGAGCTGAAGAATTTAGCCAAAAATAAAGGTTTTAAAAACCGGGAAAAAAATGCCCATGTATCAGAACCAGTCACCGGAACATACACCAGATGAAAATTCTGTCCTTGCGTTTTTATTTTTTTAAATTTAATAACGGAAACCTCATTTTCCCTCCCCCACCCCCTGTAGATGAGGTTTCCTGAAAAATGCAAAGGCCACCTGGCAGATTTGTCTGCCCACCGACCATAACGTTGGATGGGCAATGAAAAATCTCAGTTAATTACTACTTTAATGGCCTTAATAGGCCTCTTAATTGTCGGCCGTGCTTCCGACTCTGCGCGCGCCTGCCGACCGAAGTATCGCGTGAAGTGCGTCGGGATGCTCGCCCGACATCATCATGTGCAATCTCACGCTTGAGTGGGTCAGGCACGCGTCCGCACACCAAGCCAAAAATTCTGCCCTTAGCGTTTTTCAGTAATTAGTAAATATCAAGTTAAATGGAAAAAGATTTAGAACTGAGGTGGGAAATTCCTTAACTCAAGTGTTGTGAACTTTTCTAACCCAGTGATTACTCAGCCATTGAATATATTCAAGTCAGTGATTAATAGATTTTTGGATACTAAAAGAACTGAGGGATATGGAAGCCAGTGGGCAAGATGTAGGTGAAGTTGGAGATCAACTAGGATTTTACTGAATGATAGAGCAGGCTTAAGGGGCCAAATGGCCTATTCCTGTTCCTACTTCTTGTGTTCTTTATAATGGAAATAGCATTACAGAAAATTGTGATGGGGCAAGTAGTACAGAAAGGAAGTAACTATTACAGAACGTGTATGTTATGCACTTATCTCGCTCTCCTGTGGTATTGCATGGGAGGTTATGATTGAGACCAAATGTAGACTCAGCGGAAGCGAGGTTAAATGGTGGGAGATAATTAAACCATGTATCAATTCCTGCTTCCTGTCTTTTATTTTAATATTATACTTGGTTTTATATTATTATAACTAAACTTGGGGCTACTTGGGAAGCAGAGAAGTAGATTTGGTTGGGAGATAGGGATTTCTCTAGTGAAGGCTGTGCAGCTGGAAGTTGCAAGACTGAGGTGTTGTACCACCACTGGTGGGAAGTGCAATTATATTGTGGCAAGTTTAAAAAATAGTTTCTATTCTATATCGTCAGTGTAATTGGCTGGAATATACACTGTGCACACTGCAACCAATTTGATCTTAAATTTATGTCATGACATCCCAATTTGGGCATCCGAAACAGGCAGGTGTTTCGACCAACTGGTTTGCTAGTCCAATAACATATTCACTATGCTACCATGCTCTAGTTATGTGGTGCTTTCATTTTTAATATTGCTCTCCATAGTCTATGATTCCCATGAGAGTATGTATTCATAATGACTCCAATGCTGGAATATTAGATTATCTTTTCTGATTGAGCAGTACAATTATAATTTGTCTATTATTTTAAGCCATGTGTATAGTAGATCACTAAATTTAAGGCTACTTCACAGTACAGGTCCCAGTATATAAACACTGAAGAGTTACTAACTGTGATTATAGCATGAAGAAAATGTTCCCTACCTTCACTTGTGGTTTTCAGCAAAGCTAAAAATCATGTGGTCAGTATAAATGCCTTGTGCAAGTCTCCTCCTGCGGTTTTACAGCAAGCAAATGCTCAGCACTCATGTTTGCCTAATAACTTCAACATTGGCTGGTGCACAAACTGAATTGTGGTAAGACAAATGTAAATGTTAGGAGATTCATATCTGTTTAGTTTCTTCCTGATTTGAAAAGGGGATGATTTTTATATAAATATATTTGCACATATCATTAAAGGCGGCAGGGCAGGTTGAGAATACAGGACCCTGGGCTTTATAAATAGGGGTATAGAGTACAAAAGCAAGGAAGTTATTGTACACCTGTATAAAACACTGGTTTGGCCTCAACTGGGGGACTATTGTTCCCATTCACACTTTAGAAAAGATGTCAGAGAGGGTGCAAAAAAGATTCACGAGAATGGTTCTAGGAATGAGAAAGTGCATGGATAAATTGGAGAAGCTGGGGCTGTCCTCCTTGGAAAAGAGAAGGTTGACAGGAGGAGTTAACCTGCTCAAAATCATTAGGGGTCCGGACATAATAGATATCAAGAAACTGTTCAGTTGGCAGAAGTATTGAGAACTAGATGGCACTGATTTAAGGTGATTGGCAAAAGAAGCAACAGCGACATGAGGACATTTTTTAGGCAGCAAGTGGTTAGGACCTGGAATACACTGTCTGAGGTTGTGATGGAGGCAGTGCCAGTTGAGGCTTTCAAAAGAGAATTGGATCATTGTCTGAAAAGGAAATATTTGCAAGGTTACAGGGAAAACATGATGGAGTGGGTTGCTCTTTTAGAGAGCGAACATGGACACAAAGGTCTCAAAAGGTCTCCCTCTGTGCTGTAACTATTCTATGATTCTACAAAATGTAGCACCGACAATCTTGCAGTGACGATAAATTGTTCAATTTGAATGGAGACTGAGCATCTGTCATTTTATTTCACTGATGTTGTTTTGGAGCACATTAGTCTGACCTTCAATAGTCATAACAGCTGAAATAGATTCAAAATTCCATTTTTTTGGGAGTGGAAAAGTGGTGTTTATTCTGGCATAGTGGACCAGGATTTGAGATGGAAGCCAAATAGACCAGAATTATGAATAAAAGCAGAAAATGCTTGAAGTACTGAGCAGGTCAGGCAGCATCTATGGAGAGACGAACAGAGTTAAAATTTCAGGCCAATAACCTTTCATCAGAACAAGAAAAAGTAAAGATATAATAGGTTTTGAGCAAATGAAAGGGGGGAGGGTGGAAAGAAAAAAAGGGAAGGGCTGTGATAGGGTGGCAAACAGGAGGGATTAAATGAAATAAGAGTTAGTGGTGTAGGGCCAAAAGAAATGGTAATGGGACAAGTGAAGAAACAAAGGATGTGCCTAGAGGAGGTGTGAATGGCAGTAGTTCTTTGCTCCCTTCACTCACTCTAACTTGCTGCACTCAATTCTCTGAGATGTAATCCTGACATTTTCATCAAACCTGCTGACAGGAGTGGTATCATTGTTGTCTGATGAACCGACCTCTATCTTGCAGAGACCAAACGTCAATTACAAACGAACATACAAATTAGGAGCAGGAGTAGGCCATTTGGCCCCTCGAGCCTACGCCCTTCAATAAGATCATGGCTGATCTGATTGTGGCCGCAACTCCACTTTCCTTCCTACCCCATATACCCTGTGACTCCCTTGTCAATCAAGAATCTATCTAATTCAGCTTTAAAAATATTCAATGACTCTGCCTCCATGGTACTCTGGAGAAGAGAGTTCCAAAGTCACACAACCCTCTGAGAAAAAAATTCTCCTCAGCTCCATTTTAAATGGGAGACCTCTTATTTTTAAACTATGTACCCTATTTCTAGTCCCACCCACAAAGGGAAACGTCCTTTCAGCATCCACCCTGTCATGTCTCCTTGGGATTTTAAATGGTTCAATAAGATCGCCTCTCATTCTTCTAAACTCCAATGAATACAAGCCCAACCTGTACAACCTTTCCTCATAGGATAACCCCCTAATTCCAGGAATCAGTCGAGTGAACCTGCTCTGAACTGCTTCTAATAAAATTATGTTGTTCCTTAAATAAGAAGACCAAAACTGCCCACAGTACTCCAGGTCTCACCAATACCCTATACAACTGTAGCAAAACATCCCGACTTTTATATTCCACTCCCCTTACAACAAACAATTACATTCTATTTGCCTTCCTAATCACTTACTGTACCTGCATACTAACTTTTTGTGATTCATGTACCAGGGCACCCAGATCCCTCTGTACCTCTGAGTTCTGCAATCTCTTCCCCATTTAAATAATATGCTGCTTTTGTATTCTTCCTGTTAAAATGGACAAGTTCACGTTTTCCCACGTTATACTCCATCAGCCAAATTTTTGCCCACTCACTTAACCGATGTCTCTTTGTAGACTCCGAACGCCCTCTTCACAACTTAACTTTCCCTCCTACCTTTGTGTCATCAGCAAGTTTAGCAACCATACGTTCAATCCTGTCATCCAAGTCAATAATATAGATTGTAAATAGTTGAGGCCACAACACTGATCTCTGTGACACTCCACTCGTTACATCTCATCAACTCAAAAATGACCCATACATGCCCACTCTCTGTTTCCGGTTAGCTAACCAATCCTCTATCCATGCTAATATGATACCTCCTACATCAAGAGCTCTTATTTTGTGTAGTAACCTTTGATGTGGCACCTTGTCAAATGCCTTCTGGAAATCTGTGTACAGCACATTCACAGGTTTCCCTTTACCCAAATTGCTTGTTAATTCCTCAAGAAGCTCTAATCAGTTAAGCACAATTTCCTTTTCACAAAACCATGTTTACACTACCTGATTGCGTGGAGATATTCTAAGTGCCCCACTATAACCTCCTTAATAATAGATTCCAGCATTTTCCCTACGGCAGATGTTAAATTAACTGGCCTGTAGTTTCCTGCTTTCTGTCTCACTCCTATCTTCAACAGAGGAGTTACATTCACTATTTTCCAATCAGATGGGACCTTTCCAGAATCTAGGGAATTTTGGAAAATTAAAATCAATGCATTTATTATCTCAGCAGCTACTTTTTAAGACCCTAGGATGAAGTCCATCAGGACCTGGGGACTTGTCAGCTTTTAGTTCTAATAATTTTCTCAGTACCCTTTCCCTGGTGATTGTAATTGTTTTAAGTTTCTCCCTCCCTTTCACCTCTTGATGCACACTTATTTCTGGGATGTTGTATTCTCTGCAGTTTATCTCTACTGACCTACTCCTTAACCTAATTTCCCAATTCACGTTATCCAGCTCTATCTTTATAGCCTCATAATTGCCTTTATATAAGTTTAATACACTAGTCTTAGATCCACTCTTCTCTCCTTCAATTTGTATGCAAAATTCAATCATATTATGATAATTACTACCTAGGTGCCCCTTTGCTACAAAGTCATTAATTAATTCTGCCTTGTTGCACATTATCAGGCCTAGAATAGCCCATTCTCTGGTTGGCTCTAGAGTGTAATGCTCTCAAAAACAGTCCTGAAGGCACTCTATGAACTCACCTCCCAGGCTACTTTTGCCAATCTATATATAGATTAAAATCACCCATGATTATCACCACACCTTTGCACAAACCCCATTATTTCTTCCTGTATACCCCATCCTACAGCGTGGTTACTGTCTGGGGGCCTTTAAACCACTCCCACAAGTGGCTTCTTACTTTTATCATCTCTACACAAACTGATTCTACAACTTAATCTCCAGAACTAAGGTCATCTCTCTCTATTGTACCAATGCCACCCTTAATTAACAGGGCTACCCCACCATCTTTTCCTAACTTCCTGGCCTTCCTAAATGTCATATACCCTTCAATATTCAGGTCCCAGTCTTTGTCATCCTGCAGCCATGTCTCTGTTATCAGATTATGCATATTTATTTCTCTTTCTGCTGTCAATTCATCCGATTTGTTATGAATGCTACATGCATTCAGATACAGAGCCTTTAATTCTGTCTTTTCACTATTTTTGTAACCTCTAGCTTTATCTGCTGGTGCGTTCTGTACATTCTGTCATGCTCAGATCATTAGTTCCCCGCTATTTAGTTTAAAGCCCTCTCTACCATCCTAGTTACATGATTCACCAGAACACTCATACCCTCACAGCAGAACCTCTTTCCTAGTCCCAGCTATGTCATTGGTACCTATGTGGACCACAACCAGTGGATTCTCCCCCTCCCATTGCAAGTTCATCTCCAGCCCAGAGCAGAGCAAACCAGGCAGGCAACACAGCCGTCAGGACTCCTGCTTGTGGCTGCAGGGAACTGTGTCTAATAACTATTTTTGGTCTACTGACTATTTTTTTTTTTATTCGTTCATGAGATGTGGGAATCGCTGGCCAGCATTTATTGCCCATCCCTAATTGCCCTTGAGAGTTGAGTGGCTTGCTCGGCCATTTCAGAGTCAATCACATTGCTGTGGGTCTGGAGTCACATATAGGCCAGACCAGGTAAGGATGACAGCTTTCCTTCCCTAAAGGGCATTAGTGAACCAGATGTGTTTTTACAACAATCAGCAATGGTTTCATGGTCACCGTTAGACTTTTAATTCCAGATTTTTATTTTATTGAATTCGGGTTTCGCCATCTGCCGTGGTGGGATTCGAGCCCTGGTCCCCAGAGCATTGCCCTGGCTCTTTGGATTACTAGTCCAGTGATGGTACCATTATGCCACCACCTCCCCAATTCTGTCCCCAACTACCGCTGTTTATCCAAGTGCAACAATTCCTATTTACCTCCCCTACTTGAATGGCTTCCTGTACCATGGTGCCATTGTGAGTTTTCTCAATGACCTGCAGGCCCTGCTCTCAACCATACAAGCTGTAAACACCTCAAACCTGTTGGAAAATTGCAAGAGCTGAGGCTCCTCCACTTCAAAGAAGGCATATGGAATGCTCTCCTTCATTGGTAGAGGTATAGAATATAAAAGTAAGGATATAATGTTGGAATTTTATAAAACACTGGTGAGGCCACAACTGGAGTATTGTGTGCAGTTCTGGTCACCACATTACAGGAAGGACGTAATAGCTCTGGAGAGAGTGCAGAGGAGGTTTACAAGAATGTTGCCAGGGTTAGAAAAGTGTAGCTACAAGGAGAGATTGGATAGGTTGGGGTTATTTTCCTTCGAACAAAGAAGGCTGAGAGGTGAGTTGATTGAGGTGTACAAAATTATGAGGGGAATAGATAGAGTGGACAGGATAAAATTGTTTCCCTTGATGGAGAATTCTAGAACCAGGGGACATAGATTCAAGATAAGTGACAGAAGGTGTAGGGGGGACATGAGGAAGAACTTTTTTACGCAGAGGGTAGTGGGTGCCTGGAATTCACTGCCCAAGTTGGTGGTAGAGGCAGAAACTCTAAACTCTTTTAAAAAGTACCTGGATCTGCACCTTAAGTGCTGTAAGCTGCAGGGCTATGGGCCGGGTGCAGGAAGGTGGGATTAGAAAGGGCACCTGGGTGTCCTCGGGCTGGCGTGGACAAGATGGGCCGAATGGCCTCCTTCTGTGCTGTAACTTTTCTATGGTTCTATGGTTTCTATGAAGACGGATGCAAAACATCTGTTCAATTTATCTGCCATTTCCTTATTTTCCGTTAGTAATTCCCCAGACTCACGTTGGTTCTCTTGAGTGAGTCCGGGGAATTAATTTTTTTTAAAAATTTGTCCATGGGATGTGGGTGTCGCTAAGTAGACCAACATTTATTGCCCATCTCTAGCTGCCCTTGTTCAAAGAGCATTTTAAGAGCCAACCACATTGCTGGGGTCTGGAGTCACCTGTAGGCCAGACCAGGTAAGGATGACAGATTTCCTCCCCTAATGCCCTTTAGGGAAGGAAATCTGCTCTGGAAATCTTCCCTCCATGGCCTCCAACCTTATACTCTCCCAACCATGAGCTGCTCACTTCCACTTCTTTTCCAAGATCCACAAGCAGGACTGCCCTGGTAGAACTATTGCTTCACCTCTACCTGCCCCACTGAACTGATTTCTTCCTATCTCGACTCTTTTTTGCCTTCCTTTGTCCAGTCTTTTCCCACCACCATATGTGACTCTTCCATTTCCCTCCATCACTTAGACAATTTCCAATATCCTGACCCTAACCATTGCCTCCTCTATGGATGTTCAATCTCTCTGCACCTCCACCCCCCACCAGAAGGTTTGAGGGCTCTCTGCTTCTTCCTTGAATGGAGGTCCAACCAGCCTCCATCACTACTACTGTCTTCCACCTGGCTGAACTTGTTGCCACGTTGAACAACTTATCCTTTAACTCCATTCACTTCCTCCAAATGGCTGTGGGTACCAACATGGCATAGCTATGCCTGCTTTTTTGTGAGATATGTGGACCATTCCTTGTTCTGAGTTCTACTCCCTTATCTCTTTTTCCAGTACATTGATACCTCTTTTGGTGAGCTTTCTTTGTTTCCAAGTTCTACCCTTCTCTCATCTTCATACGGTTTATCCCTGATTCTTCCCTTCCTCAACTTTTCTGTCTCCATTTTTGGGGATAGGCTATCAACCAATATTCATTATAAGCCTACTGACTTCCATAGCCACCTTAGCTACATTTCCTCTCACACTGCTTCCTGTAAGGACTTCATTCCATTTCTTCATCTTCCCTATCTCCGTCGCATCCTGTCTGATGATGCAGCCTTCCATTCCAGTGTTTCTGAAATCTCTTCCTTTTTCCTTAACTGAGGATTTTCCGTGCCCCCTCACTGTGGTGGACAGGGACCTCGACCGTGTTCATCATTTTCCACATTTCTGCTCTTACCTCTTCCCCTCCCAATCAGAACCATGCTAGGATTCCCTTTGTCCTCCCCTTCCACCGCGTCTGCATCCGTATTTAATGGGTAATCCTCTGCCATTTCTGCTGCCTCCAGTGTGATGCCACCACCAAACTTATCTTCCCCTCCCCTTTCAGCATTCCAAAGGGACATTTCTTTCTGCAACATCTTGGTCCATTCCTCAATCACCCCAACACCCCGTCCCCTTCCCAAGACACCTGTCTATACAAACGCAGGAGATGCAACACCTGCCCTTTTAGCTCCTGTCTCCTCAGTGTCCAAGCATTTCTTCTGATGAAACAGTGATTTACAGATACTTCTTTCGCTTTAGTATACTGTATTCGCTGCTCGCAATGTGGTCTGGCCAATACTGGCTGCGTGACACAGACTGGGTGACCACTTTGCAGAACACCACTGTTCAGTCTGCAATCGTGAACCCAAGCTTTCAATGGCTTGTCATTCCAATTCTCCATCTTGCTTTCACACTGACCTCTCCTGTCCTCGACCTCTTTCAGTGTTCCAATGAAGCTCAACATAAGCTTGAGGAACAGCAGCTGATCTTTTGACTAAGCACTCAGCATGGAGTTCAACAATTTCAGATAATAATCTCTGCTCTCATTTTGTTTGTTTTTGCTTTGCATGTTTCAGCTTTGCCTTGCTTTTCCCTGGTTTTTGCTTTCAGGCAGCAGGTGTTCATCATTCTGTCGCTCACACCTCCTGGAGACTGATATTCCCGCTAATTTTTTCCATGCATGTGCAGAATGAATTTTGTTATGTGCACCAATATCAAGGTAATGTTTGGATGTGCGCCATCAGTAGAAACAAACAACCTATATCTGAAATACATGTTTTAAAAGTTACCATAGGTATGGAAGAAGAAGAGAGAATATGGTGACTTGCTAGTCCATAAATTACCAGGTTTCTTTAATTCCACTTTAAATTTATCATGGCATGTGAACTCAACCGCTAGGTTTTAAGTTCAGTATCATAACCACTACATTACCATACATGAGAGAGGCATTTGTTAGTTTTTATATTGTAGGTTGTATTTTAGTCATTTGACAGAAGAAAAGTTGAATTGGTAGTGATGGCTGAAGACAAGACTGGGACTTTTTGTTTTAATTTGACAAGCCCAAAATAGAAAGAGCTAAGGAGGCTCACCTTTTGAATTGATAGAAAATGTGGAAGAAGCAACTTTTATTTTTTTCAGCTTGTTAAGTGTTTTCTTTACTTAACACTGCTATGAATAGTGAGGAAAATAGCTCAGTCATTTCTTCACATCAACAAACATAATCAGGCTGAGTAAAGCCCTGTCTCTGAATTTGGATAGAGGTTGACTCTTTTAAGCTGGAGGGCGAAGGTCAAGAGATACCGTGTCCCTGTAAATTAAGTGAATATTGAAGGGTGGAAACTACATCTGGGAACTGAGGAAGAGAGAATGGAAATCACAGGAGGGAGAATGACTGTTGAGGTAGTTTTGGGGGAATAATGGTATTTATCCCACCTACAGTTTTTTTAGATTAAAAATCTATGAACAGTAAACCAGTTCACCATTTTTAAGGTAAACTGCCTCTCACAATATATACAAAAGTGAATTGGGGAGAGGTAGTATTTGGAAGCATGCAGGGTTTAGTATATTCCATGAGATAACCTCAGAAGAACCTTTGCATTATTATTTGGATCTGGGAGGGAAGTTGCGAGCTGGTGGGTTGTTAGGGGGGAAGGGCAAGCGGGATGGTCGTGGGAGAGAAGTGGCAAGTGGGAGGGCCCATGGAGGGAAGCGGTGAGCGGGAGGTTGGCAGCAGGCTGCAAGAAAGACAAGTGCTGACATAGCTTCGGGCTCCAGGAACTGACATGAGTGAATTTCAGTTGTTAATTCCACCTGATTAATCATGTCAGTCTTGGCTCTTGTCCATTAATTTTCTATAGTGGGAGAGTCTACCAGTTCTTTGTTTGTGGGGCAGACTAGTAGTAAACCTCATTTAACCATCAGGATGTGTGTGGCTGTAAAAATTGAGTGTGCCGCACTTGGACTGTTACGCGGCCGCACAGGTGTACAGCTTAGAGAAAACATAGGTCTGGACACATTTTTTGTTTATTTACTTATCTTTTTACTCACCCCATTTAGCTCTGTGCCACCAACTATTTGCCATTTAATCTCTCCTGCCCACACATCCCATCAGAGACCTTCCCTTTTGTTCTTTTTCATCCTCCCCGCTTTCATTTGTTTAAAATCCACTGTTTCTTTTTCCAGTTGTCTTGAAAAGTCATCAACTCGTCAATGAAGCATGCAGGAGGGCATGCCAGGAGCAGCACCAGGCATAACTAAAAATGAGGTATCAACCTGGTGAAGCTATAACACAGGACATGCCAAAAGTCATTAGCAGCAAGTAATAGAGCTAAGCGATCCCACAACCACGGAGCAAATCTAAGCTCTGCAGTCTTGCCACATCCAGTCATGAATGGTGGTGGACAATTAAACAATTTGCTGGAGGAGGAGGCTCCACAAATATCCCTATCCTCAATGATGGAGGAGCCCAGCACATCGTGCAAAAGATAAGGCTGAAGCATTTGTTACAATCTTCAGCCAGAAGTGCCTAGTAGATGATCCATCTCGGCCTCTTCCGGAGGTCCCCAGCATCACAGAGACCAGTCTTCAGCCAATTTGATTCACTCCACGTGATATCAAGAAATGGCTGAAAGTACTGGATACTGCAAAGGCTATGGGCCCTGACAATATTCTGGCAATAGTACCGAAGGCTTGTGCTCCAGAACTTGCCACACCCCTAGCCAAGCTGTTCCAGTACAGCTACAACACCGGCATCTACCCAGCTATGTGAAAAAAAGCAAAAAACTGGGGATGCTGGAAATCCAAAACAAAAACAAAAATACCTGGAAAAACTCAGCAAGTCTGGCAGCATCTGCGGAGAGGAACATAGTTAACGTTTCGAGTCCGAATGTCCCTTCAACAGCACTAAGTAAAAATAGAAGAGAGGTGAAATATAAGCTGGTTTAAGGGGGGGGGTGGGACAAGTAGAGCCAGTGATAGGTGGAGATAACCAAAAGATGTCACAGACAAAAGGACAAAGAGGTGTTGAAGGTGGTGATATTATCTAAGGAATGTGCTAATTAAGGGTAGAAAGCAGGACAAGCAAGGTACAGATAAAATCCTGGAACTCCCTTCGTAACAGCACTGTGGTTGCACCTACACCACATGAATTGCAGCGGTTCAAGAAGGCAGCTCACCACCACCTTCTCAAGGGCAACTAGGGATGGGCAATAAATGCTGGCCCAGCCAGCGAAGCCCACATCCCGTCAACAAATAAAAAAAACTTGAAAAGTTAACTCTTTTGTCTTTCCATTGATACTGCCTGACCTGCAGTATTTTCTATTTATTTCAGATTTGCTGCATCCACAGTATTTTGTTTTTGTATTAGACCTGAATTGTGCCCATTCTAAAATACACAAAATTCTGGTTGAATCAGCTCATGACTGAGAAAGCATCCACCACAAAGTTTTCCATGTACGCAGATTCCATGATAATGGATGGAAAGGTGCATCCCAGAAATTTTGCCATTTATACCAGCATTGCAGCTGACGTAAGTCTGAAGACCAAGGTGCTTGACTGCACTGTAGGACCCTGATTTGCCTTGTTCAGGCCAAGCCAATGTGGCATTCTCTGCACTTCCATGGCAGTTCAAACTTAGCAAATGCAAAAAGTTGGAGGTCTAACGTTAGTTTTACACCAGAACAGCGAGTGACCTTGCATCGAATTTCTACCTCATTTTAAATTTAAATTCTTAGCTGCTAAAATAATCTCTATTTTCTTCTACAGCGGGGATGGAAATGAAACAAAATTATCTAAATTGTAAGCAACTAAGCTTGAAAACCTCTTCCCTTTCTCCTGTCCTATTTCAGTCACCACAACAGGACATCAGTAGAGCAACGTTGCTAAGTTAGGATATGTAAACTAGTTTGGAATTGTTCAGAAACTGAATTATCCAGTATATTTTTAGTTTCCTCTAGCCAGCCAATTTAATTATTTGACGTAATCAAGATTGATTGATCTTCTATTAAACTGAAAAAAGAGCAAAAATTGCGATTTTTTTTAGAAGAATGCTGGTTTAAGTTTTCAGATTCATCATTAAAAATAGCTATGGGCAGAGTACTGCACTCAGTAAGCCGTTAAAAGTTTTCTTTGCTTCATGTTTCCATGTCCATCTTCCCCCAACCATTTCCATTCCAGTATCAAAATGTCTGTACGATAGCCAGTGCAGAGAACTAATTAAAAACCAAGAACCATGCCAAGACTCTTGCTTTCAGAGAAAGCCTAGGTAGATCATCCCAAAAAAATCCCCTTATATTGTGTAGCACTACACTTTGGTGGTGAAATTCAAACTCCCCTTTTAATGAAATAACCAGAGAATGCTTTCGATAATTAATAACCTGTCGATGAAAACTAATTCTCAGGGATCATACATGTTCATGATTCACTAATGTACTGTTAATTAAGGAGGAAAACAAGCATCTCCTCTTGTGTTAGATGGATCATATGGGCATGTTTCTTTGAGGATTAATTTCAGTTCCTCTCAAAGTTGGCTTTGTTGTGATGCGAAATTTTCATCTCCCTTAAGCTGTTGCATACATTGGGTAGACTCAGTTTTATAAAAAAATTCACGCCAGAATGAGTAAATCAATATCAACACAATCCAAATCCGCAATTAAGAAAGCCTGTCCAAAAAAAATTCCACTACTTTATTTGAACATATTTAATTTTGTAGCTGTGCAATTAAATAAAATTGCTCTTTGTCACGGCATATAAAGTTAATCTCTTTCATCACGCCAGCCTTGCAAATTTTCAGTTTTATGAGTCACTTCCAGCCTTCCTGTTCCAAGGATATTTGAATCTTAATTAGGAAAGTTAGGAATAATACAGTAGAAAATCAAAGACTGCAATTTGAGTGCAGGCAAAGATGTCTTTCATAGCAAAGAAAAAAATTGTATCTATATAATCCCATTTTATTTGTGTTCTAGAAGATCAATATATGAATATAATATTTGTTTAGAACTTTTGACACTGAAGATGGGAGAAGGTAATGTTTTTGCCCAGTTTGTTAGTCTATTAATCTGTCTGTCTGTAAACAATATATCTCAAAAACTAGAGGACGGATTTCAATGAAACATGGTACAGATAGGACAGGATTTTCCCTTCGGCGATTTGGGGGCAGGGCCCACTCGCTGGGTGGAAAGTGACGCAGGTTGACGTTGGGAGGAATCCCTGACGTCACCCCGGTCCCTTTTAAATTTTTAGGAAGGCGGGCAGACAGTGAAATCAGCTGTCCGCCCGCCGACCTGTCAATGGCCAATTGAGGCCATTGACAGGCTCATTAAGATAATTAAAGACCTGCCTGTCCAAGCTTAAGGCTGGCAGGCAGGCCAGGAGCCCCAGTGGGCTCCAGATTATTCATGAAACTTCATCCACTGGCGGGATGAGGTTTCATGTCCGTTTTTTAAACATTTAATAAATTTTATGTGTTTATTATTAACATGTCCCATCTCGTGTGACATTGTCACATGAGGGGGATATGTTAATAGTTTAAATATTTATCTATTTTTAGACTTTACTTACCTGTCACGAATCTCCCTGAGACAGGACTTTGCTTCAGGGAGCAGTGCGCTCTTTCGTGCACGAAAGAGCGCACTTTGACAGATGGTGATTCCCTCTCCCCCCACACAGGAAGCGAATACTGTTGGGCAGGCCACTGGGCGGGCCTTAATTGACCCACCCACTGAAAATGGCGGCGGGCCCCATTTCGGTGGCAGGGGTCGGCTGTCCGCCCGCCGCCGAGCCAGTGGGGCCCGCACACCATCCGAGGGCAAAATTCTGCCCATAGAGTATGTCCCATGGAAGAACTAATTAGATTTTTGGTGAAGATGTGGTTTCGGACCCTGGAATTTTTTGAAAGGATCTGTTAACATTGAGAGAGAGAGAGCGAATTGACATTTTTATAAGTTGTGGATTGTCTCAGCTGCTGAGGTGGAATTTGTCTCAGCTGTCAAAATGTGAGCAAAGTTTTCAGAGCAGGTTGTTGAATATGAATTGGCCTGAAGTCTCCTCAGTGAGATGGAGCTCTTAATAAAACAATTTCTTTTTTCATAGAAACATAGAAAATAGGAGCAGGAGTAGGCCATTCGGCCCTTCGAGCCTGCTCTGCCATGGCTGATCATCCAACTCAATAGCCTGCTCCCGCTTTCTCCCCATATTCTTTGATCCCTTTCACCCCAAGAGCTATATCTAACTCCTTCTTGAAAACATACAATATTTTGGCCTCAACTACTTTCTGTGGCAGTGAATTCCACAGGCTCACCACTCTCTGGGTGAAGAAATTTCTCCTCATCTCAGCCCTACATGGTCCACCCCGTTTTCTCAGACTGTTATCCCTGGTTCTGGACTCCCCCACCATCGGGAACTTCCTTTCTGCATCCACTCCTGTTAGAATTTTATAGGTTTCGATGAGATCCTCCCCCCCACCTTGCCATTCTTCTGAACTCCAACGAATATAATCCTAACCGACTTAACCCCTCCTCCTATGTCAGTCCCGCCATCCCAGGAATCAGTCGGGTAAACCTTCGCTGCACTCCCTCTATAACAAGAACATCCCTCCTCAGATAAGGAGACCAAAACTGCACACAATATCCCAGGTGTGGTCTCACCAAGGCCCTGTATAATTGCAACAAGACACCCCTGCTCCTGTACTTGAATCCTCTCGCTATGAAGGCCAACATACCATTTGCCTTCTTTACCACCTGTTGCACCTGCATGCTTACCTTCAGCGACTGGTGTATGAGGACACCCTGGTCTTGTTGCACATTCCCCTCTCTCAATTTATAGTCATTCAGATAATCTGCCTTCCTGTTTTTGCTACCAAAGTGGACAACCTCACATTTATCCACATTGTACTGCATCTGCCATGCATTTGTCCACTCATTCAGCTTGTCCAAATCACACAGAAGCATCTCTGCATCCTCCTCACAGCTCACCCACCCACCCAGCTTTATGTCATCTACAAATTTGGAGATATTACATTTAGTTCCCTCATCTAAATCATTAATATATATTGTGAATAGCTGGGATCCCAGCACCGATCCCTGCGGTATCCCACTAGTCACTGCCTGCCATTCGGAAAAAGACCCATTTATTCCTACTCTTTGTTTCCTGTCTGCCAGCCAGTTTTCTATCCATCTCAATACACTACCGCCAATCCCATGCGCTTTAATTTTACACGCTAATCTCTTATGTGGGACTTCATCGAAAGCCTTCTGAAAGTCCAAATAAACCACATCCACTGGCTTCCCCTCATCAACGCTACTAGTTACATCCTTGAAAATTTCCAGTAGATTTGTCAAGCATGATTTCCCTTTTGTAAATCCATGCTGACTCTGTCCGATTCTGCCACTGTTTTACAAGTGCTCAGCTCTAGAATTTTCCCCACTACCAACGTCAGGCTGACTGGTCTATAATTCCGTTTTCCCTCTACCTTCGTTTTTAAATAGTGGGGTTACATTAGCTACCCTCCAATCTGTAGGAACTGTTCCAGAGTCTATAGAATCTCGGAAGATGACCACCAATGCATGCACTATTTCTAGGGCCACTTCCTTAAGTACTCTGGGATGTAGATTATCAGTCCCTGGGGATTTATCGGCCTTCAATCTCATCAATTTCCACAACGCCATTTCCCTACTTATACTGATTTCTTTCAGTTCCTCCCTCTCATTAAACCCTGTGTTCCCCAACATTTCTGGTATGTTATTTGTGTCCTCCTTTGTGAAGACAGAACCAAAGTACGTATTTAGTTGGCCAGCCATTTCTTTGTTCCCCATTATAAATTCCCCTGTTTCTGACTGTAAGGGACCTTGTCAGATATCAAAGGATATTTGTCTTCACCAATCTTTTTCTCTTCACATACCTATAGAAACTTTGACAGTCAGTTTTTATGTTCCCTGCATGCTTACTCTCGTACTCCATTTTCCCCTTCTTAATCAAATCCCTTGGTCCTGCTTTGCTGAATTCTAAACTGCTCCCAATGCTCAGGTCTGTTGTTCTTTTCTGGCCAATTTGTATGCCTCTTCCTTGGATCTAATACTATCTCTAATTTCCCTTGTAAGCCATGGTTTGGCCACCTTTCCTGTTTTACTTTTGCACCAGACAGGAATAAACAACTGTTGCAGTTCACCCATGCACTCTTTGAGCGTTTGGCATTGCCTATCCACCGTCATCCCTTTAAGTAACGTTTCCCAATCCATCATAGCCAACTCACGCCTCATACCTTTGTAGTTTCCTCTATTAAGATTCACTTTGTAGTTACAATACCTCAAGAAAGAACTGTGTAATTGTAATAACGTTGATTTAGCACAGCATGACTGAGGTGTGCACTCTACTGGATGCCCTCTTCACTTGTCTGTTTTTGTTATTGCATGATTGTCAGATGTTTCCATGTTTCTAACTTGATTATTCAGTTTGTGTGTGAATTTTATGATTTTTTTAAATGTAAGTTATACTGCAATTCAGCCTTTGGGCTAGGAATGTGTTTCTTGAATAAAATATCATTGTTAAAATACCATTACTAATTATCTGAACAGGCAGAGTAGAGGAAAGGAGAGGCCCATATCAAAAATTGGGACCAGTTAAGTTAGCCATTTGCTGAGCCATACTCAGCAAGAAATGTTACAAATTTGTTATGGGGAATCTGTACCGAGTTAGACAGTGATAAGAAACAAAAACAAAAATAGCTGGAAAAACTCAGCAGGTCTAACGGCATCTATGGAGAGGAAGACAGAGTTAGCGTTTCGAGTCCGTATGACTCTTCATCAGAACTAAAGAGAAATAGAAATGTGGTGAAATATAAGCTGTTTAAGTGGGGTGGGACAGGTGGAGCTGGATGGAGGGCCAGTGATAGATGGAGGCAAAGGAGAGATTGACAAAGATGTCATAAACAAAAGGTCAAAGGGGTGCTGACAGTGGTGATATTAGCTAAAGGATGTGCTAATGTTGACATTAAGGGTAGAAAGCAGAATGAGCAAGTGACAGATGGCCCTAGTGAGGATGGGGTGGGGGGAAGAGATCGAAATAGGCTATAAGGTGGAGATAAAACAATAGATGGAAATAAATTTTAAAAATAACAATAGAAATAGGTGGGAAAAGAAAACTATATATATAAAAAATATATAATAATTATTAGAGAAAAGAGGATCAAAAAGTGGGTGAGGATGGAGGAGAGAGTTCATGATCTGAAGTTGTTGAACTCAATGTTAAGTCCGGAAGGCTGTAAAGTGCCTAATCAGAAGATGAGGTGCTGTTCCTCCAGTTTGCTTTGAGCTTCACTGGAACATTGCAGCAAGCCAAGGACAGACATGTAGGCATGAGAGCAGGGTGATCTGTTGAAATGGCAAGCGACAGGAAGGCCTGGGTTATGCTTGCGGACAGACCGAAGGTGTTCCGCAAAGCGGTCACCCAGGCTGCGTTTGGTCTCTCCAATGTAGAGGAGACCACATTGGGAGCAACGAATGCAGTAGACTAAATTGAGGGAAGTGCAAATTTCTATTGTTATTTTTAAAATTTATTTCCATCTATTGTTTTATCTCCACCTTATAGCCTATTTCGATCCCTTCCCCCCACCCCACCCCCACTAGGGCCATCTGTCACTTGCTCATCCTGCTTTCTACCCTTAATGTCAACATTAGCACATCCTTTAGCTAATATCACCGCCGTCAACACCCCTTTGACCTTTTGTTTATGACATCTTTGCCAATCTCTCCTTTGCTTCCATCTATCACTGGCTCTCTATCCAGCTCCACCTGTCCCACCCACCTTAAACAGCTTATATTTCACCATATTTCTATTTCTCTTTAGTTCTGATGAAGAGTCATACGGACTCGAAACATTAACTCTGTCTTCCTCTCCATAGATGCTGTCAGACCTGCTGAGTTTTTCCAGCTATTTTTGTTTTTGTTTCAGATTTCCAGCATCCGCAGAATTTTGCTTTTATCTTAGACAGTGATAAGGCTGGCCTCAACACTCCGGATGAGGGAAAGTGAGAAGTTAGCCAAGATTTCCATTACTGATCACTAACAAACTTGGAACGTGTCTGTTTTTTTTTTTAATTCCTTCATGGGATGTGGACTTCGCTGGCTGGGCCAGCATTTATTGCCCATCCCTAGTTGCCCTTGAGAAGGTGGTGGTGAGCTGCTTTCTTGAACCGCTGCAGTCCATGTGGTGTGGGTACACCCACAGTGCTGTAGGAAGGGAGTTCCAGGATTTTGACCAGGTGACAGTGAAGGAACGGCAATATATTTCCGAGTCAGGATGGTGAGTGACTTGGAGGGGAATTTCTAGCAGGTGGTGTTCCCATCTCCCTGCTGCCCTTGTTCTTCTAGATGGCAGTGGTCGTGGATTTGGAAGGTGCTGTCGAAGAGCCTTGGTGAATTCCTGCAGTGCATCTTGTAGATGGTACGCACTGCTGCTACAGTGTGTCGGTGGTGGAGGGAGTGAATGTTTGTGGATGTGGTGCCAATCAAATGGTCTGCTTTGTCCTGGAAGGTGTCAAGCTTCTTGAGTGTTGTGGGAGCTGCACTCATCCAGTCAAGTGGGCAGTGTTCCATCACACTCCTGACTTGTGCCTTGTAGATGGTGGACAGGCTTTGGGGAGTCAGGAGGTGGGTTACTTGTCACGCTATTCCTAGCCCCTGACCTTCTCTTGTAGCCACAGTATTTATACGGGTAGTTCAGTTTCTGGTCAATGGTGACTCCCAGGATGTTGATAGTGGGGGATTCCGTGATAGCCATGCCATTGAACATCAAGGGGCGTTGGTTGGATTCTCTCTTGTTGAAGATGGTCATTGCCTGACACTTGTATGGTGCGACTGTTACTTGCCACTTGTCAGCCCAACCCTGGATATTGCCCAAGTCTTGCTGCATTTGGACATAGACTGCTTCAGTGTCTGTTGAGTTGCGAATGGTGCTAAACATTGTGCAATCATCAGTGAACGTACCCACTTCTGATCTTATGTTGGAAGGAAGGTCATTGATGAAGATGGTTGTGCCGAGGACTACCCTGAGGAGCTCCTGCAGTGATGTCCTGGAGGTGAGGTGACTGACCTCCAACAACCACAACCATCTTCCTTTGTGCTAGGTCTGACTCCAATCAGTGGAGGGTTTTCCCCCTGGTTCTCATTGACTCCAGTTTTGCTAGGGCTTCTTCATGCCACACTCTGTCAAATGCTGCCTTGATGTCAAGGGCAGTCACTCTCACTTCATCTTGGGTGTTCAGCTCTTTTGTC
This sequence comes from Cetorhinus maximus, assembly GCF_964194155.1. Taxonomy (NCBI): domain Eukaryota; kingdom Metazoa; phylum Chordata; class Chondrichthyes; order Lamniformes; family Cetorhinidae; genus Cetorhinus; species Cetorhinus maximus. The sequence goes on from NC_135887.1 coordinate 97,828,548, forward strand.
CATGTTTGAACCAAGGCTGTAACAAGGTTAGGAGCTGAGTGGCCCTGGCGGAACCCAACTGGGTATCAGTGAGCAGGTTATTGCTAAGCAAGTGCTGCTTGATAGCACTGTTGATGACCCCTTCCATTACTGATGATCGAGAGTAGACTGATGGGGCAGTAATTGGCTGGGTTGGATTTGTCCTGCTTTTTGTGTACAGGACATACCTGGGCAATTTTCCATCTAGCTGGGTAGATGCCAGCGTTGTAGCTGTACTGGAACAGCTTAGCTAGGAGCGCGGCAAGTTCTGGAGCACAAGTCTTCAGTACTATTGTTGGAATATTGTCAGGGCCCATAACCTTTGCAGTATCCTGTGCCTTCAGCCATTTCTTGATATCACGTGGAGTGAATCCAATTGGCTAAAAACTGGCATCTGATGCTGGGGACCTCCAGAAGAGGCCAAGATCGATCATCCACTCGGCACTCCTGGTTAAAGGTTGTAGCAAATGCTTCAGCCTTTTGCACTGATTTGCTGGGCTCCTCCATCATTGAGGATTGGGGTGGTTTGTGGAGCCGCCTCCTCCAGTGAGTTTTTTAACTGTCCACCACCACACCAGGACTGTGTATGGCTAGGATGGGGTTTAGGTATTATGCAGCACAGTTTTTAATAGTCTGTTTACACTTTTTCGCAATTAACTTATCCACTCATAAAAAGACCAGGAATGAGAGGGGACAGATTTAAAGCAATTTGCAAAAGAAGCAAATGTGACGTGAGAAAAAACTTTTTCACACAACGAGTGGTTTGGGTCTGGAATGCACTGCCTGGAAGTGTGGCGGAGGCAGGTTCAATCGAGGCATTCAAGAGAGCATTAGATGATTATTTGAATGGAAACAATGTGCAGGGGTACAGGGAAAAGGCAGGGCAATGGCACTAGGTCATAATGCTCGTTTGGAGAGCTGCTGCAGATATGATGAGCCAAATGGCCTCCTGTGCTATTAGAATTCTGAGATTCTGTGAACAGCCACTTGTTTATGATAAAGGAGGCAGTCACTGAACACAGACCAGGAGTTAAAAGCTTGACGGATTTGTTTTTTTGTCTTCTCTAACCCAGGGCTCCCAAGCCAAGTACAGTGTCCTTGTCACTATCATACATCTGCAAAGAGTCAGTGTCTTCGATAAAGGAGAGGAAGTGGGAAATTGGTGGAAAAGGGAAAAATAGTCACAATTTTGGGCAGGAGATGTATATTTGAATTATATTAACCTGGGTGTTAAGACAGTTTGTTGAACATCATTTTGTTACTGAGAAGGATATTCACTTTTACCCTTTTCACCTATCCTATGCAGTTCACATCCCATGTGATGAAAGTAATGGAGGATGTTCTCACTTATGCCTGCTTTCCCCAAAAGAACCATTCTTCAGATGTGCCTGCCCAACTGGTGTCCAGCTAGAAAAAGATGGAAAGATTTGTAAAAAAGGTAAGAAATCCTATTGATAAGGCCAACTTAATTTTTGTAGTTTTAGGAGAAAAGTGGTGAGCATGCTTTCACTGATTTGAATTGTGCTTGGATGGAACAAGTCTTTGGAAATTTTGTGGCCATCGTCTAAGACTTGTTTTTGGTTTTATTATTTTTAACCTGATACCTTTCTCACCAAACGGTTAAGCATAGGACCTAATTTCTAAAAGGGGAAAAGTGAAGTTTTTCATTAGTAGCTATTAAGTACATCATTTTAGTAAAACTACTAATTTCAAGCTTTTTTTTTTAGTGAAGGTTCTAAAAATAAAACAACTTCTGTAAAATAATTTCTCCAATCTCAAATAGATTGCTTGCAGTGAGATTTTTCATACCTGTACTTTAGTCCTCATGTTTGCACTATTACCTTCTTCCAGCATTCAACTCAGTATTCTCCCTCTAGTTTTATAATTTATTTTTCCACTCCCTTCTTCTTTGATATATTTGCAATATAAAACTGTAACTTCAAAACATTAATGTATAAATTAGCAGAAATGGTTTAACAAATTCATCAAGCATCTATTGTGGGCGTTCTACAGTTTTATTTTCAGGTGTAATCTAACTTTATTCTGATTATTGAATTTCAATTTTTCATGTTTTGATCATTTCTACAAACATATTCAAATTGATACCTTTAACAGGCTTAAAATTGATATTGCATATTTCATTGACATCCTTATTATTTTAGGATTATTATTTTAAATTTACACCTTTAGCGCTATACATTTTGACTAAAAATACACTCCAGTTTACATGTGGAATACTTGAATAGTATTGCCAAGCTGGCCTGCATGTAGCGATTGCTGTAGTTTTTTTTGAAGTTGCCCTTTCCTGTGTTACAGTATGAGATTTAATTAAACGGTTGTAATATCAAATCCCTTCGCAAAAGTTTGCATTAATAATAATAAGAAAGGAAGTTTATGGCAAGGTTTTCCAGAATAGCGGTTTTATTTTTGTTTTCTATATTGGAGCTTAGAAATGGACAAAGGTTGTACCTTTAACAACAATTTTCAAGTGTGAAGACAAAGACTCCATATTTTCATACAAGGCAAGAAATATCATGTTTCTGTTTTGAAGTTAAAAGAAGGATGAATCGTCTTGCTCATCTACATCCTATTTGTATTTATCCATCTGAGTACCTTACAATAAGGATAGCGTGAATGTCAAGTATGGGAAAAGGGGGAGGTGCTTCAATGAGCAACTGACAAAGAGAAGAGAATTTTGGAGGTAGGGTGGAAAGTGGAAGAAACTGCATATAGGTTTGATGCTGGTAGGACCATAATGGCTGAATGATTAGTCGCAAGTAGTGTAGTGGAAGGAGTAAGTGATGAGTCGACACCTCTTTATCTTGTGAATATAACCATTGAGCCTTTGACAATGGAGATCACAGAAACTATAGCTTCTCTACACCAGTGTCAACAAACTCGCTCACATAATCCTTTTTTGAGAACCTGGGCTCACAGCCTGTGGGCAGAATTTTACGGCCCCATTTCGGTGGGGACGGAGCCGTAAAATGCGGTGAGACATTCTAAACTTCTTTGGCTTCGGCGGGAACGTAAAACCCCACTGCCGTAAAATTTTGCCCTGTGAGTGAGTTTGTTGACACAGGTGCAGAAAAGATTGACAGCTTCATGATACTATAACTTTTTAAAATTAATTCACGGGATGTGGGCATCGCTGGCTGGGCCAGCGTTTATTGCCCATCCCTAATTGCCTTTGGGAAAGTGGTGGTGAGCTGCCTTATTGAACCGTTGCAGTCCCATGTGGTGTAGGTACATCCACTGTGCTGTTAGGTAGGGAATTCCAGGATTTTGACCCAGCGACAGTGAAGGAACGGCGATATATTTCCAAGTCAGGTTGGTGAGTGGCTTGGATGGGATCTTGCGGTGATGGTGTTCCCATGTGTCTGCTGCCCTTGTCCTTCTAGATGGTAGCGGTCGTGGGTTTGAAAGGTGCTCTCTAAGGAATCTTGGTGAGTTCCTGCTATTTTTTCTCTGATCTCTTTTATAAATGGTCCAATGTTTATTTGTACAAAATGACAAGGTGTCAAGTTCTTAAAGCTTTTGTTAGTGACACTTTAAAGGTCTGGTTGATTGACAAATTTGTGTAGGATTGTAACAGTAGTTTTTTAAATGAATGGGTGTTTTTGAAGTAGTTTCACTCATGCCATTGTTACTATAGGGTTCATTGGTTCTGTACAGAATATATACCAGGTAAATGGGCATGGAAATGGCATGAGTTGCACGGAGGGTATGAGGGCCATTCGGCGTAGGTGGGGACATGAATTGGCATGGAGGGTATGAGGGGCCATTGGGGGTAGGTGGGGGCATAAGTTGGCATGGGATGGTGTGTGAGTGTGAGGGGTGAGGTCTAAAGAGCTTAAAATATAAGCAAACAACTGGGACATAGTCTTACTCTTTTAAGTAGCTTGCCTTGGCTACCTCTGTGGTCACCTCTGATCTGTTTCTGGAGGTGGTGGACCTGACTGCACCCTGCACCTGCTCTCCCGGAGTGAAAATTGGGTCTGATGGCACACTTGCTACCAAGGCGGGTTTGCCAAGTCGGGAAATTTCCCAACTCGAGCTGCCCGTCTCTAATGAAAACCTGGCTCTCTGACTCTATGGGCTGGATTTTCCAGCCTCACCCGCCACCCGGATCCTCCCTTCCTGCCGAAAGTCAATGGACTTTTGTCTGGGCTGCCAAATCTTCCGCGGTGAGTCTTGCCATGACGGAGCAGGAAAATCCCAGCCTAATAGGCTCAACTATGAGGGCAATTGCCACGTAACGGGCTTAATTTGGATCCATTGAGTTTTTTTTAGTCATGGGACTACCAAGAGGCCAAATTTATGGGTATTCATAAAAATGTTACACAAATTTAAAATAAAATCTTTGTAAAGGAGCTAGAAATTCAAATTTCCGAAATGAATAGTTTGAGCAGGCCCATGAACCACCAACACAAATGATGAATTCTTGCATGCTACTTAAGAGTTCAGTCACAACCAACATGCTTTATACTTTTGGAAAGTTAATCAAATATTTACAAGTGTATTTTAATACAGACTTAAAGGAAAACTCAAACCATGTCTGTGAGCCCTCCTGAAGCAACTGACAGCTTTTTAAAAAAATATTTAATTCTCCAATAGGCCCTAAGTAGCAAGGTGAATGCAGCTATCAATGCATTCCCATGCAATGGCATAGGTGTACTGGATACAAAGTCTAAAAGTTCAGATTTCAGTCCTGCATCAATTTCAGATTGAATTCAATTGCAAGGTTACACCACCTATGCAAGTCAACAACAACTTGCATTTATATAGTGCCTATAGAAAAATGACCAAGGTGCTTCACAGAGACTTAAATCTTCAAATGGACTAAACATGAATGTAATCAAACAACAACCTTTACTTTTTAAATTATACTCAGATAATTTTACACCATTTTAGATTTTAGCACCTTCCCTCAAAGAATATTGAAGAATCACCCTAAGTCACTCCCATATTTATGCAATTAGTTCTAAACCAGCTTTGGTGAAAATCTGAAAACAGTTCGACTGCCAGTGTTCTAGGCAGAGTGCTTGAGTTACACAAAAACAAGGGAAAAGTATACTTGGAGAAAGGTTGAAAAAAGAAATGTTGTTCTCACCTTCCTTTCTATATTTAAAAATCTTGTGATAACAATAGTTCTTTTGTCTTTGTGGTGCTTTAAGTTCAAAATGTTGCATGTTCTTTCTATTTGTGAGTTAAATATCCTAATAAAAGATCAACATTGTTTGAAAACAAGCATTCATTATAATGAATGGTGGTTGTTGAGACTCAAACTTATTGGTGCATCCACAGTCTTGAAACACTTAGCCTGCCTAATGAAAAGTGCCAACATTGTGCATTCACTCTGTAACCTTAACAGCTTCCTGGCACATTAGTTGTAAATTAAAACTAAGGCACAGATTGTAAAATAAACAACCCCTTCTCAACGCACGCATCACATCAGGTCCAAGCATAGCACGTATGAAAGCTGGAAATTAGTGCCATTCAGGCAATAAGTATTACAATGTTGACGTTCTTTCCTGCATTTAAAAGACAGGAAGAATAGCTTTGGAACCATGTTGTTCACGGCCTGTTTCATTACACAGTTAGTGAGTGGAAAGGACAAGAGTTCCCAGCGGCGTTGACTGAGAATTTGGATGAAACAATGACACATTGTACTAATCTGATTAGCAGAAAGACAAACGGGACAGGAATAGCAAGGAGCTCTGGCAGGGCTTGGGGGAACTGAGGCTGCGCTTTACATTTGTTTGCATTAGTTTGATAAATTGGCACATTTGTTACTATGTTATAAACGGTCTTGTCACCTGTCAAATGTGAAGTGGTGCAGAGGAGGATGAAAAAGCATCTTTGTCAACTTGTGGGATGTTCTCCCATTTTTCTTGTCACTCCGGACTGAAATTTTACAAATGTAATTTAACTGGCATTTCAGCACTGAAGCATGACTATTAATAATGCAACTCCAATCAATAACCATTTAAATGATGTTTACAAGCTGCATTTCAAAACTAATTAAAGTAAAATTGGCAGCTTGCACTGATTTATTTTGTACACTCCAGTCTCTCATGTAAAATTCACTCCTAAAAGCAATCAAATAAAATAGCAAAAAAAATTAGCACAGTGTCATTTTCAAAATATTAGGAATTCTAAACAGGCTTCTTATTTCCTTGAATATTATCTTTCACAGCATTTGAAATAATACTTCTCTGCTGTACAAGTGATTATTTCTTCTGTCAATTTTAAACGCGGATAAATTTTTGTAATTATGTAAGGAGTCCTAGATTATGAATCTGTAAAATTATCTGAGTATAATTTAAAAAATAAAGGATTGTTGTTTGATTACATTCATGGTTAGTCCATTTAAAGGTCTCTCTGAAACACCCTGGTCATTTTTCTATAGGCACTATATAAATGTAAGTTGTTGTTGACCTGCGTAGGTGGTATAACCTTGCAATTGAATTCAATCTGAAATTGATGCAGGACTGAAATCTGAACTTTTAGACTTTGTATCCAGCACCTCCATGCCATTGCATAGGAATGCATTGATAGCTGCATTCACCTTACTTCTTAGGGCCTATTAGAGAATTAAATTTCTTTTTTTTAAAGCTGTCAGTTGCTTCAGGAGGGCTCTTGAAAAATTTTGAGTTTTCCTTTAAGTCTGTATTAAAATACACTTGTCAATATTTGGTTAGCTTTCCAAAGTATAAAGCATGTTGGTTGTGACTGAACTCTTAAGTAGCATGCAAGAATTTATCATTTGTAGTGGTGGTGGATCATGGGCCTGCTCAAACTATTCGTTTTGGGAATTTGAATTTCTGCTCCTTTACAAAGATTTTATTTTAAATTTGTGTAACATTTCTATGAATACCCATAAATTTGGCCTCTTGTAGATGTTCAGCTCACAATACTCCCTTTCTTTAGGTAGAGAGCAGAACAGCCTAGTTTGTATCATCCATTACCGTAATTCCAAGATTGAATAAAAGGAATTTAATCTCGGGGAAAAAACAGTTGTTTATCCTCTGTCCTTACATCTGCCACTCCTCTCTACCCCACCCTGACTAGTTCCCCTTTTCAGTATACACCGCCATACACCAGCTGAGGCATTGAAAATACTCCTGTATCTGGGTACCAGTTGAGCAGAGTATAAATAAGGACACCTGGATAGGAATCCATGCTCCCTGATAATTTTGTAGCTAAAGTTTATTTGGATAGATTGACAGCATGATAGGAATAATTGTGTCATTATAAATCAACAATTGCATCACTAATTAATAACACTTTAAATAGGGGAAAGTTTGATGGCATAGCACATTAAAGCTCCAACTCACTGACATTATCGATTCACACCTATGATTTCCCCACATGTTAAACTCCTGATTGAACTGCACTATCGCTGGATGATGCTGAACGGAGACTAAGCACTTGCTGAGAAGGGAAGGGGGGAATTTGGCGACCTAATTTCACAGGCTGTTCTTGCATATTTTCCTCTACCCACCTAAGGAGAGCCTTTGTTAGGGGCTTGGAAGCAATTTGCCAAGCCTTCTTCTTACCTAGAGCAAATGAATATCAATAGAAGATTGTGGCTTGAATTCATGCTGTGCATCATTACTGAAGTACATGTTCGTATGAAAGTGTTCCCTGAAAGGCATTAGCCCTTTTAATATGAATAGGTAACACCTTGTTAAAATAATATTGTTGAGTTTTCATACAAATGCATCAATATGTTCTTACTGTCACCTATCAAGTAAAGATATTATATTTACAATGGAATTGAAAGTATGTCTGTATAAACATCAAGAATTTAACATTGAAGGGAAAACCCAATAAACAGTTTTGAGTTTTGACTTGCTTTTTGAATTAATAGTGAGAGTGTTAGAATGTTTCGTCTAAAAAAAAACTATGCTTGGTGTATTATAAATTAAAAGGTTTTTGAATTCTTTGCAATGTCTGTAGTCAAATAGTCTGGTACCTTTTAAACCTATGTGACCTCAATTTAAATATTTAGAGTGCAGAGCAGAGCTTTGTTCTTCCGCTCCATTTAAATTTCTGTCAGGAAAGAGGTCTGTGCAATTTTGTATCAGTGCCGGCACTGATACCTCTCCTAAGCAGGACAATTAGATTTCCAGCCAGTCAGGAGCCAAGCAATATAAACACAATTTTGACAGATGAAAAAGTGAGCTTCAGTTACTAGTCTTCGATTGGAAGTTGCAGTATAAATGCTTCCTGCGACCATAGATTAAGGCTGGTAGCCTTTTACTTTTGCTTGTCTGATTAAAGTGTAACAGTTGTGCTGTGCCTGAAATTTTCTGATTATGCACAGCCAGTTATTTTCCATTCAAACTGGCAGTAATAGCTTCACATGAGATTATGTAAAACTCATCTATGTATCCTTAACTGCACCTTGAAATAAATGTTTTCATGTCAAATTCCATATATAGAAATATATACAAAAATAGAATGTACAAAAGCTGTGACATCATTTCTGGGTTCTGATATAAACATAAGATTTTTCCTGGTATGACCAAATTGGAACTCCATGATTGAGTTGCAGCTTTATCTTTGTGACCATCTATTAAACTGCGTATCACTGCCCTTTCTTGGAAAGTTGAATTTTTTAAGACGATCCTAAAGTGATTAATGCTCTTTCTGATTGTTGTCTAAGCAAATAGTCTTTCATGCTTATAACTATATACATTTTTTAAACATATGCCACTGTGTTGCACATTTTTAATGAGCAAAGACAGTAGTTCAGTTGGGAAAACGCTAGATTAATTGGCAAGCATGTCTCAGTGGTTGCACTCTCACAAAACAAATTATCTGGTCATTTATCTCATTGCTGTTTGTGGGGCTTTTGAGCATGAAATGGCTGTTGTATCTTCCTACATTGCAACAATGATTACTATTTAGCTAAGTGCTTCATTGGCTGTGAAACACTTTGGGACATCCAAAGATCTTGAAAGATGCTGTATAAATGCACATTTGTTCATTCTTACCAAGAAAGCATACTTGCTTGTACAGGTGTTAAGAAATTGCTGCCTTAAAACCAAATAATGGTAATAAACAGGAGTGGATTATCACTGTTTCACAGCATAGCAAGTATTCTGCATTACTATCATGCTGTGTGTATGTTTTTGAGTTTTGCAATTCTTCAAAATCACCTTAATGCCTCCAGCAGGCTGGTAGAACATTCAACTGAATAATTATTGCTTAAGAAAATCACTTTAATCTTTTTCCAGTGAACTAAGTAATTGTCATGATGAAAGAGCACTAGGTGTGAATGTTCATGCTGATGTGTGACATGCTTAGGCATAGAGCATTACAGTTTCACAATGTAGGTGATTTATTCTTCACAACTTTTGATCAAATGTTATTTTTGGAATGATGAATTCAAATAAAACTTTGTATCACTTGAACTTCATTTGTGAAAGGGGATTCAATATATAAAAGGCAGATAACTGATGCTAGGATAACAAAATTACAATCTGTTGAATAAACTTTGGCATAAAAACTATAATCTTAAATGTCTTAATGACGAAATCTCAACCTCTGTACCCTTTTTAGAAACTAAATGATTGAAAATGAGGATTTTGGTTCTGCTTATTTGTCTGCAAATATTTATATTAAGCAATAAATGATGATTGACTTATCTGGACAAACAGACTAAAACTTTTTTTAAAAAAAAACAGAAAATGCTGGAAATACTCAACAGGCTAGGCAATATCTGTGATTAGAGAAACAGTTGAGTTGATGACATTTCATCAGAACTGGAAAATGTTAGCGATGTAACCATTTTTAACTAGCTACAGAGACAGGGAAAAGTTAGAGGGTAGGGGGAAGAACAAAAGAGATCTGGGGATATGGTCTGGATAGAGGTCTATCCAAAGAGGTCTGGGATATGATAGAAGGAAGCAGTAATTAAATGACAAACGTGATGATACTGTAAGACAAAAAGCAGTAATGGGGCAAGTAAAGAAATAAAAGATCCATCTACAGAAGGGGTAAATAGGAATAGCAGAATCATCACCTGCAGCTGCTGTCTGAAACGCTGGGGGCAGAGGTTATAATCTGAAATTGTTGACCTCAAGTATGGAGTCTGGAAGGCTAAGTACTTTTTAACCAAAATTGATGGTGTGTGTGTGTGGTTCCATGAATTTGTAATTTCAGTTTTTTATACTAATCCAGATCTAGCAGGTCCTTTTAATCAATCTAATTAGGTGATAGCTACTCACTTTTAAACAAGGATATATGCTGAACCAAGAGAAACAAAATAAAGGTTGATGGTCATTTTTTAAAAAAAAATTTTAAATGATACATGAAATCTCTGTTATAAGGTATGTCATTATAAAATGCTTTCCCCTGTTTATATTCATTGCCATTCAACCTAGGGATGAATGTGTCTGTAGTTATTTTCCTGTTTTGTTTGGAGTGGAGGACAAAACATAGTTAATCTTCTTTGGTTTTCACTGTATAAATGGTCAAGATTCACAGCTGAATATATTTTGCCTGCCAATTGTTATGTTTAGAGGCAACCTTAGAACAAACATTTATTCTATCCTACAATAGGTGCTGAAGAGGTCTTGCTGCTTGCAAGAAGAACAGACCTACGACGTATCTCCTTGGACATGCCAGATTTCACAGATGTTATTCTTCAGCTCGATGATATTCGACATGCAATAGCAGTAGACTATGATCCAGTGGAGGGATATATTTACTGGACTGATGATGAAGTTAGAGCTATTCGTCGTGCATTTCTGGATGGCTCAGGAGCCCAGACATTGGTGACCACAGAAATTAACCATCCTGATGGAATAGCTGTTGATTGGATAGCACGAAATCTTTATTGGACTGATACAGGAGCTGACCGCATTGAAGTGACCCGGCTTAATGGGACATCTAGAAAAATACTGATAGCAGAAGGTCTTGATGAACCTCGAGCAATTGTCCTTAATCCAGTGACTGGGTATGTGCACAAGGGTTTTTGGTGTGAACACTATTTAAATATTAATTCAGGATAAAAAATATAATGGTATAAATGTCTTTTGCATGCTATGTTTTAAAGTATACAGGTGGTAAAGTTGTTTGCTGTTTTTAAGTACCAACTATTGAGAAATTGATCTATTGACAAAAAAGTCGTCATCAAAATTCCTGGAACATTATTGCGAAGAAAGCAGTGATTTGTATTGTTGCTTTGAGTTTATTTAAACAAAAATCAAGGACAATAATTAACTTTATCAATGTTTTTACAGCTATATGTACTGGACAGATTGGGGTGAAAACCCGAAGATAGAACGTGCAAACCTGGATGGCTCTGACCGAATAATTCTGGTAAACACCTCTCTGGGTTGGCCCAATGGCTTGGCATTGGACTATGCTGAAAACAAACTTTATTGGGGTGATGCCAAAACAGACAAAATTGAAGTAAGTTCTGAAAGGAAACTTGAGCTGGTGATATGGCACTGTTAGCAGAAACCTAAACCGGGAGATTAGAATATATTTGGAGCCCTGAGTGAAGCAGTGGTATACTGTATTGTGTTCAATGTCATTAAATACCTTTCATCCAGCAGACAGAGAAGACATCCTAGATTAATATTAGCTTTCAAAATGAGCTGTACAGGTGGGGCACAAGCTTCACAGTTGAGAATGGTACCAATGCAGGAAGTGATGATGTCACATTAATAACATAGACACTCTGAATGTAATTTAAACTAAGTTCATTATTATATAAAACATTTAGTTGAGGACAATTAGCCCATCTTGTCCTTGTATTCTGTTTCTGTGGATTATACCACCTACACAATTCAAATTTGAAATAGAAAGTGATTGTAATATTTATGTTATATTTCAGTTTTTGGCAGAATGTCAATTGCAATGTTGTCACTTTCAGGTATCCTCATTCAAAGTTTTTTAATTATTGGATGGCTCAATATTTTAATGCAAAAAGGTATTGACAGTTCACGAGACTGTAAAACCTAGCAAAATAACATTACAGGAATGAAGAAACACTATAGGAATAAAGAATAATCATTCAGCTGATTCACTTTACTCATCTACACCAGTTTCAGAATCTAATCATGCTATTCTTGATTGTTTTCTACTCCACATTCTTATCATTGTATTCTTTATTGAATGAAGTGATTGATCTAATTCCTTCATGAATACTTCAACTGCATATGCAGTTTTTTTATTCATCCATGGTATTTGAGCGTTGCTGGCAAGGGCAGCATTTATTGCTCAACCCTAAATGCCCTTGAGAAGGTAGTGGTGAGCTGCCTTCTTGAACTACTGCAGTCCATGTGGTATAGGTACACACACAGTGCTGTTAGGAAGGGAGTTCCAGGATTTTGACGCAGCAAAAGTGAAGGAGCGGTGATATATTTCCAAGTCAGGATGGTGTGAGACTTGGAGGGGAACATGCAGGTGATGATGTTCCCACTGCTGTCCTTGTTCTTCCAGGTGGTAAAGGTCATGGGTTTGGAAGGTGCTGCTGCAGGAGCCTTGGTGAGCTGTAGTGGTATTCTCTGCTGCCACTGTGCACCCACAGTGGAGAGAGATTAAGATGGTGGATGGAGTGCCGATGAAGCAGGATGCTTTGTCTTGGATAGTGCTGAGCTTCTTAAGTGTTATTGGAGCTGCACTCATCCAGGCAAGTCCCTCCTAACGTGCCTTTTAGATGGTGGACAGGCTTTGGGAGTAAGGGTGTGTGTTATTCACCACAGAATTCCCAGCCTCTGACCTACTCTTGTAACCACAGTATTTATATGGCTGGTCCAGTTAAGCTTCTGGTCATAGGTGACCCCAGAATGTTGATAGTAGGGGATTTGTCAATGTTAATGCCATTGAACATCAAGGGGAGATGGTTAAATTGTCTTTCGTTGCAGATATATATTGCTTGGCAATTGTGTGGCATGAATTTTACTTGCCACTTATCAGCCCAAGCCTGAATGTTGTCTGGGTCTTGCTGCATATGGACATGGACTGTTTCAGCATCTGAGGAGTTGCAAATGGTACTGGACACTGTGCAATCATCGGCAAATATCCCCTTTCTGACCTTATTATGGGGAAACGTCATTGATGAAGCAACTGAAGGTGGTTGGGCTTAGAATACTACCCTGAGGAACTCTTGTAGTGATGTCTTGTGATTGAGATGATTGACCTCCAACAACCACAACCATCTTCCTTTATGCCAAGTATGACTCCAACCAGTGGAGAGTAATTTCCCCTTGATTCCCATCGACTCCAGTTTTACTAGGGTTTCTTGATGCCACACTTGCTGAAATTCTGACTTGATGTCAAGGGTAATTACTCTCACCTCCTCTCTGGAGTTCAGCTCATCTATTCATATTTGGACCAAGGCTATAATGAGGTCAGGAGCTGAGTGGCACTGGTGGAACCCAAACTGAGCATTGGTGAGCAGGTTATTCCTGAGTAAGCGCTGCTTGATTGCACTGTCAATGACACCTTCGGTCACTTTGCTGATGATTGAGAGCAGAATGGCCCGAATTAGATTTGACTTGCTTTTTGTGGACAGGGCACGCCTTTGCAATTTTCCACATTGTTAGGTAAGTGCCAGTGTTGTATCTGTACTGGAACCACTTGGCAAGGGGCACGGCTAGTTCTGGAATACAAGTCTTCACTGCTATAGTCAGGATGTTGTCAGAACCCTGTAATCTTTATGGTTTCCAGTGTCTTCAGCTGTTTCTTGAATTAAATTGGCTGAAGACTGGCATCTGTGATGCTGGGGACCTGAAGAGGAAGCTGAGATGGATCATCCACTTGGCACTTCTGACTGAAGGTGGTTGCAAAACTTCATGTGTAAGGTAGCAATATTTGTAGAAACACAAAGATGTCATTGGGACCATCAAACCCGTTTTTTTTTGCATAGATTGGCCTCATGATACCTTTTTATCACATCATCTGTGGAAAACTAAAGAAGTTAAGGAAAACGTCAAACTTAAGGAAAAAGCATACAACTCCGCAAAGATGAGTGGCAGGACAGATGATTGGTCGGAATATAAAGAACGGCAGAGAATGACTAAAAGGTTAACCAGGAGAAAGAAGTTAGAATATGAGAGGAAGCTAGCTAGAAATGTAAAAACGGATAGCAAGAGTTTCTACATGTACTTAAAAAGGAAAAAAGTAAGTAAGTGAGTGTTGGTCCTCCAGAGAGTGACAGTGGGGAGTTAATAATAGATTAGTAGATAATAAGGAAATGGCAGAAGAAATTAACAAATATTTTGCTTCTGTGTTCACCATAGAGGATGCAAAAAACATTCCAGTAATAGCTGCAAATCAGGAGGTGAACAGGAGAAAGGAACTGGGTGAAATTGAAATCACCAGGGAAACGGTACTGAGCAAATTAATGGAGCTGCAGGCTGGCAAGTCTCCGGGTCCCGACCGACTACATCCTAGGGTCTTAAAAAGAGGTGCCTAATGAGGTAGTCGATGCGCTGGTGTTAATTTTCCAAAATTTGCTAGATTCTGGAAAGGCTCGATCAGACTGGAAAGTAGCAAATATAACCCCTCTATTCAAGAAGGGAGGGAGGCAGAAAACAAGAAACTATAGGCCAGTTAGCTTGATGTCTGTCATGGGGAAGTTGTTAGAATCGATCGTTAAGGAGGTTATAGCTGGGCACACAGAAGAGCTCAAGGCAATCGGGAAGAGTTTGTGTGGTTTTGTGAAAGGAAAATCATGTTTAACCAATTTATTGGAGTTTTTTGAAGGAGTAACATGTGCAGTGGATAAAGGGGAGCCTGTAGACGTGCTGTACTTGGGTTTCCAGAAGGCATTAGATAAGGTGCAACATCAAAGGTTATTACGGAAAATAAAAGCGCATGGTGTGAGAGGTAACGTATTAGCATAGATAGAAGATTGGCTGGCTGGCAGAAAGCAGAGAGTATGCATAAATGGCTCTTTTTTGGATTGGCAGGATGTGATGAGTGGAGTCCCACAGGGGTCTGTACTGGGGCCTCAACTTTTTACGATTTAACATCAATGACTTAGATGAGGGGAGTGAAGACATGGTAGCTAAATTTGCAGATGGCACAAAGGTAGGTAGGAAAGTATGTTGTGAAGAAGACATGAGGTTGCAGATGGATATAGATAGGTTGGGTGAGTGGGCAAAGATCTGGCAAATGGAGTTTAATGTGGGAAAATATGCAGCTGTTCACTTTGTCAGGAAGGACAAAAAGCAGAGTATTACTTAAATGGAGAACGGCTGCATAATTCTGAGGCGCAGAGGGATCTAGGTGTTCTAGTATATGAGTCACAGAATGTTAGTATGCAGGTACAGCAAGTAGTTAAGAAGGCTACTGGAATGCTGTCCTTTATTGCGAGAGGGATTGAACATAAAAGTAAGGATGTTATGCTTCAATTATACAGGGCATTGGTGAGACTGCACCTCACTGTGTGCAGTTTTAGTTTCCTTATTTAAGGAAGTGTGTAAATGCATTGGAGGCTGTTCAGAAGAGGTTTGTTAGAT
Organism: Cetorhinus maximus; assembly: GCF_964194155.1. Classification (NCBI taxonomy): domain Eukaryota; kingdom Metazoa; phylum Chordata; class Chondrichthyes; order Lamniformes; family Cetorhinidae; genus Cetorhinus; species Cetorhinus maximus. The sequence goes on from NC_135887.1 coordinate 97,844,057, forward strand.
TTATACCTGGAATGAGTGGGCTGCCTTATTGGGAAAGGCTGGACAGACTGGGTTTGTTTCCACTGGAGTTTAGAAGAGTGAGCAGTGATTTGATTGAAGTATACAAGACCCTGAAAAGCCTTGACAAGGTGGACGTCGAAAGGATGTTTCCTCTTGTGGGTGATTCCAGAATGAGGGGGCACTGTTTCAAAATTAGAGGTCGCCCTTTTAGGACAGAGATGAGGAGAATTTTTTTTCTCTGAGGGTTGTGTGACTTTGGAACTCTGTCTCAGATGGTGGTGGAGGCGGGGCCATTGAATATCTTGAAGGCAGAGGTAGATAGATTCTTGTTAAGCAAGGGAACCAAAGGTTATTGAGGGTAGATTGGAATGTGGACTTCAAAACACAAGAAATTCAGCCATAATCTTATTGAATGGCAGAGCAGGCTCGAGAGGCTGAATGCTGTACTCCTGTTCCTATTTCTTACGTCTTATGTTCATTCAGCCTTCCTTTCTTCAGAATTGTCACTTGAAACCATTTATGCTGTCTGTCTAGTGACTTCCTTGGTAAGTTACTGCATAGTGGAACAGTTCTGTTTGAATTATCCTCTGATTCCTAACTTCTTAATTATTCATGTCTTCCCATCACTTTTAAGCACCCCATTTGTTTTTTTTTTGCTTAGCCGACCTTTGCTGTCGGTTTTAGAGATTTCTTTACTTTAACTTGAAGACCTCCTCTCCCAATCAATGTATTATTCAACTGTTCTACTTAACACATGCTCCAGCCTATAGTTCCATATTCAGATATTATTTTACAAATATCCACACTATGTCTTTCACTTATTGGCCACATTACCTAAGACAGGGCTGATGTTTATTATATACATTTCTTATGTGGACAATTCCAAGCATGAAGGAACTATTAAAGTTAATCTCGTGGTTACTGGAGCTTAAGGTCGTACTCTCAGATTTTACCATTCTAGTTTAATTAAAACTATCTTTCCAGATTCACGGTTATATGTCCTTTTGTTATTTTAAGATCTGAGGTGAATTTTAAATGGAATTTATTATTGAAAAGTGTATGGTTTTCCATATTGGTCCAAACATTGTAGCTAGAAAAAATATTTCCTATTCACAGCTTCTGGAGTCTCAGAGCATTTGTTTCATTCTTCTGCTTCTGCCTTTGGCCTTGTACAGGGCCATTGAGATGAAAATAAACTTTGTACTGCATAACCTCAACATGAAATAGAAAAGCACAATCAGAGTGCTCTTTAGTATATTTATAGGGTGGAAATTTTAAAAATGTGGCTGCGAAATCATTTGTGAAATGCAGGTAAATCTTTATCTTACGTTTCACGCCTCATCTTGAAAGTGTCTTGAATGGCGGCCTGTGCAAACATTATAAAGAGTAGAAGCACTTGGTGATCTCTCCCCCCGCTTACCAGCATGTTGCACAGCTGGCATAATTGTGCACCGCACAATTAAAAAATATTTTTATGGCCTTGTAGTACTTCTGCCCTCTATAACTGAATCATGTGGCATGCTTAACTTCTTAAAATTCTACTTGCATTTCATCCATGTAATTTAATTTAGGAGGGGGAGGAATGTTGACAGCTGTAGTGACATGTATAAGTTTTCAGTCTTTGTGACTGCAGCAGTGGCACTTTCTTCAAATGTTACTTGGCAAATTGTTTTAATGTATATTTTAATATATTAAAGCTAATAGTTGGAAGAATTGTGATATGAATTACAGATTAAGTGCATGGCTATGTAGCAGGCATGAGTATGCATGAAATTTCATGCAGCAAAACCAGCAGTTATTTCTCCTAGCAGAAACCTTTGCATCTGTACTGTTTAGTTGCAGCACAAAGAACCCAGTCACTTCATTAAAATCTTGTATTCTGAAGAAGCCATTTGGCACAGCTTGTCAAACCTTTCATGACACCAGACTATATAGGGCTTTCCCTAAAGCTTTGGCACCCTGTGGTAACATTGTTTGCAACTGAAAAAAACCTTTGAATTGGCAGAGACTGAAAAAATGTTATAAATGGGAGTATATTAACGTTTTGCATGGTTTGTGTATATTGAACAAATTACAAGTTGAGACAAAAAATTAAAATGGAATTTGTGTGCAAAATAGATACTTTTATAGTAGATTTGGATTTGTTTTACATGGATTAACATACAGCAGCAGGGATAAAGGAAAAGTTTTCTTATACCCTTACTAACTCTACATAGCTAATTACTAGCAAAACTTTTTTTTACTTCTAACTCATTGCAGTTAACAGTAATGCATTGAGTAGACAGAGTGTAAAACACCATGTAATATCTCCATTTTACAATGGGCTCGTTCATATTCCTGTTGTACCTGCATCATCCCTTCAGAAAAGGAAACAAAAACTTCAGCTCTCTGGAAGTACCTAATGTGTTATCTTGTGTTGTAAAAAGCACAGCTATTAGCCATTGCTAGAATGGTTCCTGTGCAGACTACCTCATTTCAAGTCAGTTCACCCAGAACATTTCATTGTAACCAGGTCAAAAGTAACAAAGCGGAGAGTGATTTGTAGAAAACAATAGCAGGATTTAGCCAGTGCAAATGAATTTACTCAGGAATTAGCCAGTGAAGATGAGTGTTCTCGTCGTTCTCTGAAATTCTATTTCCACCTGAAAACCCACATCAAGACTTCCTCCAATGGAAATAAGTAGCTGAGTTTTGACGACCGGTTGGGTCTCTAGTTAGCTTTGTTGCCTGTGCCAAGCTTAGCCAAGGAGGTAGGAGCAAGATTAATAAGGGTGTGGATAATCAACCAAAGTTCCACTGCTAAAGATTATCCAGTGAGCACTGTTGAGCGTTTGTATGTAAACTTCAAATAAAGGCAGGATTGAACTTGGAGGTGTGCCTCTATAAAGAGCAGTGCAACAAAACCCATTTGTGTGGGTCTCCATTTGAAGGTGGTCATTTAGACAGGAAACCAGAGAGACCTTATGAGGTCCGTGTTGGAGTCAGTGCCTTCAAGACACGTGGAAGATATGTGAGAAAACTGACCGAGAAATTTACCATCTACAAAGCACATGTCACAGGATGATGGAATACTCTCACTTGTCTGGATGATTGCGGCTCCAACAATACTCAAGAAACTCAACACCATCCAGGGTAAAGCAGGCCCCTTGATCCGCACCTCATCCACCACCTTAAATATTTGCTCCCTCCATTGCAAGTGTATCAGGGTCAAGTTTAAAAGGTGGTTAAATATGAAACATGTAACCTCATTACATTTTTAAAAATTTTATGTTCTTATTAAGGGATATGGGGATAGTGCAGGAAGGTGAAGTTGAGGAAGAAGATCAGCTATGATCTTGTTGAATGGCAGAGCATGCTTGAAGGGCTGAATGGCCTACTCCTCCCGTTTCTTATGCTCTCTTATAATCTACAAGATGCACTGCAGCAACTTATCAGGCCTCCTTCGACAGCATCTTCCAAACTCTAGCACCTAGAAAGATGCCTGGGAACACCAGAACCTGCAAGTTCCCCTCTAAGCCATACACCATCGTGACTTGAAAATATTATCGCCATTCCTTCATTGTCACTGGGTCAAAAATCCTGGAACTCCCTTCCTCTTTGTGCTATGAGTGTACCCACACCAGATGGACTTCAGTGGCTTAAGAAGGTGGCTCACCACCACCATCACACAAGGGCAATTAAGTAAGGGCAACAAATGCTGACCTTGTCAGCGATGCTCACACCCTGTGAACAAATAAAAGAAAGGGAAAATAAAATACATATCAAGCTGTCCTTTGATAATTTGCTGGTTGAGTTCTATATTACCATAAGAATAAAAGCAAAATACTGAGGATGCTGGAAATCTGCAATAAAACAGAAAATGCTGGAAAAACTCAGCAGGTCTGGCAGCATCTGTGAAGATAGAAATGGTTAACATTTTGAGTCCAATATGACTCCTCTTCTATATTACCATGTTTTCAGCATGATCCTGTGATGTGTTTATTGATGGTTAACATTATTAAGTGTCATGAATGAATGGCATTTTCGAATCTCCTCTTCTCATTCTTTGGCAGTTAATAGGGGTATCTGTAAACCCCAAAAACTGTTGAGTTTGTGTCAGATGGGATGTTAAAATGTTCAAAATCTCAAATCAGATCCCCCACCCGGCTCAAACCTGCCAATTTGCAGTTTTAACAGGAGTTTTGATATCAACCCCGAATCCTGAATAAAGCTTGCCCAGGATCACTGGGCAGACACAATGGGCCAGATGGCCTCTTTCTGTGCTGTAAACTTTCTATATTTCTAACAACAGGAGGGGATGACTAAATTGCTCTCAAGAGGTGGATGGCTTAGTTAAATATTTTAATGAGGCTGAGTATCTCAGATTTTGCCATCCATTTTAAATTTTATGTTGGTCAGCGAGGTTCTCCTTACTTTGGGAAACCTGGCAACTAAAGCGAGACGAGAACTGCTGGATCCAGTAGGTCCATGCCTATCCAGCGTTGCTTGTGAGCCAGGAGGAGCAGCACTGTTTGGAAACTTGGAAACTGCTTTACTCTTTGATTGCCCCCTTCTAATCCCTCCCTCCCTCCTCTCCACTTCCCAGCCAGGTAGTCTTCAGCACCAGAGAGCAACATTAAAGCCAAATTGAAATAAGCCACATTCAAGTTATTGTTAGCTGATGAGTACCAGGGCACCATTGTTTGTTTGTCAGTGTCACATTGTGATGGACATGGTTTGCCCATACAATGGATTTCTGTTCTTAGCCATGCTCATTACCTAGCATTCTGTTACAATGCAGCATTGACTGCACCTGAGAAGAAAGTTGTTTGCTTTTGATCAGAGTTATGATATATAAAGACCTAAAGAAATAATGCGGTGGAATGACAGAAAAACGACATCGGGCAAAACATATAAGTATTAAGGAGTAATGTTTCAGCTTTAAATGGAAAAATAACCAAACTGCTGTGGTTTTCTACTCGTATAAAAATTGATTTCAAAGAGTTAGATCAGTTCGTTATTTAACTTAGCCAGTCTACCTTTGGTCTCTCCAAATACCAGCATTATTCTCTCCTGGAAGTTTGTGAAGCAGTCTGTCATTGTTAGTCTTTTAGGTCTTTCTATCACAATCCTGGTACTGGCCTTTTTCTTAGTCAGGATCCGTGAGAAGGAAGTTGGTTTCATATGTTCAATGAATATCGGGGTGACATCAATCAGGGGTTCAACAACCATCGAATCCTCTATAAGAATATTTTGTCAGTCTTCATGAGAGTTTTTGTGGCAGAGTCTTCCTTCTTTTCCCCAGTTTCCATTTGTCAAGAACTTTGTATTTAGATGCACAAAAAGAAAACATAAACACCCTGCACGATGAACTCTCCAAGAATGATGAGGGATCCTGTTCTGTGAAAAGGCTGTGCTGAAGGATTTATCCTGTTCACCCTGATCACCTTGTAAATGAAGATAATAGGTATCGCAAAAATAACTATAAGCCAGGATAGAACTCCTTTTGTATGAGGGATGACACCTATGTAAAGTTACCTGCTCTAGCCAGTGTATTTTGCAGTAATTTACATTTTCAATTTGTAATGAAGTTGGAATGTCAGCATATTTTATTGTCACACTAGCACCTCTCTTACTGTTCATGGGGGTGTGGAGATGCTTTTGGAACCTTGTCCTTCAATTGCTGCTGAGTTGTTTTCCTATTATCTTGCAATTCTAGATAGAAGGGCATTTTGGGGATAACATTATAAATGGAGTAACAGAAATGTTCTACGGTATTAATTTCTCCATTGTTGGTTTTCTTTTATGGAAGATATTTTATTTCTTTAAGTGTGTTTCTGCTTTCTGCAAACTTCTCCTTAGTTACGAGCCATGGACAGGAACCCACATATTGACTTTGTGGTGCAAAAGGCAATAGCAAACATTTTGAAGCTTTTTCAATTGCTAAGGAAATGCAGCACTCCAGGGATTTTAGTAGCTGAATGACTTTAATCAAAAGGAAAATACTTCGATTTTAGCATTTGTGTGCTTCTGGATTTGTACAGACATCTGACTTTTAACACCCCATATTTGAGAGCTTTAAAACAATACTCCTGAACGGCTGTTTGTACTGAAGAAAACCAATGGTAAACTGAGACACACTTTTCCAAACATTCATAATTAAAACACAGAAAGTACCATGCTAAATTTAGAATTGTTGCAACTTAAGGGAAATTTATTTTAAAAATGTTAAAGTGGTGATAAATCTACATTTATTGTTTCCCAACCCCCACCTTTGCTTCACAAAGTAGCACTTTCTGTCTAACTGTCTTTCTTAGAGTGATGATAGTAATGCACATTCCTTTTTTTCTTTTTTGGGCTTTGTTGAATCCAAATGACATTAGTACTCAATCATGGTTGCAGAATGAGGCTCGTCTTTCAGAGTTTTTGATTGACCGGCATGGTTCTGTGGGAAAGGAAGCTGTCCTTTTCTTGACGGGAGGTGACCCTCACCTTCTACTCTAACAATGAAGACATAATGGGGGCCTGATTGGGACGTATGAGAACCCCCACAGTCTGCAACACACTCCTTTTAGCAGAAGTGTCTCACACTCGAACTTTCATTTGACAATCGTTCTTTCACCATTCCTTTTCATTAATGCTCTGCAGAGCTGTTAACTTGTATTGGTTTTATTCAAAATCTACTCGGATAATTTTTTTAACAAGTTTCCATATTAATCTTGGACAATTAAAGACTATTAAAGTGAATGTTTTTCTGCTCAAGTTTTCCAATAAACTACCAGGATAAACATTGTGATTGATAATGATGTAGAATGTAATTAAGAAATTACGTGCATATGTATTTTTGCTATATGCCTTTATATTGTTCAATGTCAGAGATAAAATAAACATCAGGTCTGGTGATTGAAGGGACCTGAATATGCCTTGTGGCATTTGGAATGTGCCTATTCACTGCCCGAATGAGTATAAATGGAAGACTTTGAGTCATGTAGCTCTCCTCCCAGGCTCCCTGTGTAGATATCCCTGTGCCTCTGAAAGCTGATTTCTGAAAAGAACTTTGTTCCTCCTGGCAAACTAAATTATCCCTGGAACAATTTTTTTTTCTTTCAATCTTGAGAAAGGACTGTGGTCTTAAGTTTCTTTTCAAGCTGTGCACCTCCTTGTTTCTGAGTTTGTAGAATAATTCCTGTGCCAATAGACACATGTGAGGAAATAACCAGAGTTGCGTTTCTGCGTAATTTAATGTACAAAAAGATATATACAGAGCAGCTTCAGCAGAATTCTCCATGCTTTTCATTGGAATCTTGTTTCTGGCCTGCTTCCAGAGATAGTACCTTTTATCTTTTCTACCATGCTTTGGAAATCAGATCAAATTGTTGGCACTTGATTCTTGAGAAGTTTCAGAAAATAATCATGTGTATGTGTTGCTTTTTGTTGACTCGTTTCAAAAAAAACTCCCTTCTTGTCTGACAACTGTTACAGCAATTTTTAAAAAAATATTTACATGAAAATGTATTGAGATCAATATTCTCCTTTAATGCTACAATAGAATGATATCCTGGATTAATATATTGTTGCAATTTTAACAGAACTTAAAGGGGAAGATATAAGTTTGCTAGGTACTCCCTTAAGTAAATTCCCGCCCCACCCCCATACAATATGAAGGAAGTTCCTATCTGTTCATTACAGTTGAACCTCACTGAAAGATAAAATCATATATAGTAATTCTCACTACTGTTCACTTCTAAGGAACGCTGCATATAGAAACCCCATTAATGAAGCTGGTGTGATTTATTATGCATATTTTAAATAGTGACCTGGAAAGGAAGGAGGAATAAACGCAAAATACCGCAGATGCTGGAAATCTGAAACAAAAATAGCTGGAAAAACTCAGCAGTTCTGACAGCATCTGCGGAGAGGAATACAGTTAACGTTTTGAGTCCATATGACTCTTCAACAGAACTAAGGAAATATAGACATGAGGTGAAATATAAGCCGGTTGAGGGGGATGGGACAGGTAGGGTTGGATATAGGACCAGTGATAGGTGGAGGCAAAGAAGAGATTGCCAAAGATGTCATAGACAAAAGGACAAAGGGGTGTTAACGGTGGTGATATTAGCTAAGGAATGTGCTAATGGTGACATTAAGGGTAGAAAGCAGGACAAGCAAGTGACAAGATAGCCCTAGTGGGGGTGGGGTGGGGGGAAGGGATCGAAATAGGCTAAAAGGTAGAGGAGGAATGTTCTGTCTGTAAATGTGGTGGTTCTGGTAATACTTTATCGTAATTTCTAAAATATATTTGCTGCCAAAATTGAGTCTGTTGTCTAAAGAACTGAGCCCAAGTTGCACCACCTAACTGCTCAAGTGTGGTTTTGTAACTCAGGATATATTTTTGAGTGCACTTATATAATCTAGCAATAAACGCAGTGAAAATCCTCAAACATAATCAATGTTTAGGTATCTCAGATACATCAGATGAGCTTCACTCAGATTTTTATGTAATTGTATCAGTTCTGTTGTAACAATTCCCTGTCAACTATCTTTTATTCTTGACATAAAATACATTAGAGTGTTTGTTTCAGTACTTAATCGACACATTTTTTTGTGTGAGACTTTAGTAGTTATTTGATTGAACCAAATTTGCTTTGGCAGTGATGAAGTGGGGTTAATCTTTTTAAGAACCATTTATATGCCGAATCATGCAGTGAGTGTAGTGCAGAAAGACTATTTCTTGTATAGCAAAATCAAGCTTTGAGTAAATATGTAAAATCAATGTTGCCAGCCTAGAGCTGTGAAAGAGACTGACTGCTGGAGTAACCTAACTTTTATCCATGAAATGAACAAGCTCAAGCATTAGGTTGACTTATCAGATGAATGAGAGTCTCTTGCCGTGGCAAAATCAGGCTTGCATTCTTAGCTGAAAGCAATGAAAGTCCCTAAAATAATTTATGTATTTTTTTTAAATCCATCTCTTAGCACTATAGGATTGGTTTGGCATAGCCTACTGTGTAAATCGTGTTTGCATAACTTCTCATTTGTACAATGTAATTTATTGTCAGCTTATAGTATGGAGCTTTGCTAGTGATGAGAAACAAATTCGAACATGCCACCAAGAAATAATGCAATAAAGTGGAACACCAATGTAGTGTACGGCTGGGTGACTGTTTATTTCCACAATTCCCCACACAATGAGGTTAATTTGAACTCGCCAATCCCTTCCATCCCCACCACCCGACAGAATGGAGAGGGTCAGGAGCAGGATTAAATTTGTAAAAATATGAAACGTGACCCCAAGCCACTGACAATGTGCCTATTTATGGTTTAACCACAGTGAGTTTGAGGTCAGTACAGGCCAATGATTATAATAATTAAGCGAGGCTCAATTCCTCCAGTTTCAGAAGCTATTTGAGGGTAACAGCTGGGAAACCTGGCAGCTGAAGGGAGGCACAAGCTGCAGATACTGCAGGAGTGCTCCACCCTGGCCCCTCAAGCAAACCTGTTGTGATCTTCCCCATTCTTCCTCCATGTAATATTTCTCTCTCTCTCTCTCACACACTGTCTCTTCATCCCACCCTGCAAGATTGCTTTCCTGCACCCTGAACCCCCGCCCCAACCAACCCCAAGCTTTTCCAGTTGCTGGGGACTGTCCTGAATAGTCCACGGCCTGCAGCTTTCTGCCACAGGCTATCCTGCCTGTCAGCCAACCAGCCTTCAGTTGGGCTGACTGCTGGGCAGGCAATTTCAGCAGGACCTCTGCATTCCTGGAATTACTATGTCTCCTGGCCGCTGACATGTCCCACCACTCTCTCATTGCCTCCCCATAAATATTGGGACTAAGCAGCTTCCTATCTCAAACTTGTACAGGTGGGAAACAGCACATTTGTATAATTCTTTGTAGTTCACTACCATTTTTCCCTTTTGATCTGTTAACACACAACCTTCAATTTAATTGCTTTGGCTTAGAAGCAAAAGTTTCCTGATTGATAAATCGGTTAGACTTCTTGTTTTTGTATTCTTTCCATATTAAAGCCTTCATGATCTCTCTTTTATTTCTTGGTTTAGGAAATTGTAATGCCCTCTCAATACTTGACTTTGTTTGCTTTTGTTTTAATCCTCTTTCATTTGATAGAAAATGTATCATCGTGTCCCTTGTTTCTTCATGTTTTCAGCATATTGCATGATGTGTAGATTGAGGAATTTGCTCTCTGTGCCCAAACATTTCCATAGTTTTTGCCTCAAGTATTGATAAGTTGATATTTCCTTGTCTTATGACCACAGCATGCTGTTGAAAGTGCACTTGGGATATTCAGGATTGGGACACTCTTGTGCGGAGTTCACTTAGTTAGGGTCAATTTGTGCTTTGTTCAGTTTGGGTTAAAATTGTATTGAGGAAGAGCTCTAGTAACCTTTATTTAATTTGCCCTCTATTGTCATTTGAACTGGTTTTGTAAATGTAAAATCAATTGCTTATATTGAGCGGGAGCAACCAGTTCATGGACAAAGTATGTGTGATACATGCACATAGGTGGTGGAGGAATTCCATTTTTGCGTTTTTCTAAGTGTTCTGATCTTGCATGAAATACACAAGTCGATATTTCTGATTTGAACCATTTGTTGTTTTAGTTACTGCATGCTCATCCCACTTCCCCATTTTAACTTGCTTTTGTCACTGGACAAATATTAAAATAAGCTCCTGAGGAGATTTGGTGGGAGGGGGTGCGAGGTGGGAACAGCAAAATATGCTTTGCAGGTAAAACACAAGAATGCTATCACTAGTTGAAATAAGGATAGTTACCAAAAAAGCTACATGGAGGAGCAACATTTGTATTGCATAAATGCAAGAGTGTAGCACTGCAGATGCTGGAAACCTGAAATAAAAACAGAAAATGCTGGAAATACACAGCAGGTCAGGCAGCATCTGTGGAGATAGAAAGGCAGAGTTAATGTTTCAGGTTGACAAACTTTTGTCAGAACTCAGCCAGTTAGTTCTTTTTGTTTGTTTTTTTACACATTGCAATGTTTTTTTATTTATTTCAAATAAGTAATTTCAGAGTTCTTTATTATGTTGAAACAGTAACACATTTGTAATTTTCATGTATTTGCCTAATTTAAACTGGATAGAAGCTCTGAGGTAATTAATGTTCTTCAATATTTAATGTCATACTTTGCCATGTAATACAAGATCATAAACCAAGTAAGATCCTGAGCTGGCATGTTTCATTGATACTGATCAGAAACAAATTCTTGTTGTCAGTCTATCATGTAATGTAATAATAATTTGCTGATAATATCCTGTATTGAGAAAATTGATTGTCATGCCTGTTGGCAAAGTATAATTACTGAAATAATTTTATAAACTAGTATAAGCTTGAAGAATTCAGAAGTTAAATTGAACATTTTATTCTTCTAAATGCATTTATTGGTAGTGGAATTTTTTCATTTATGCTGTCTTGCTCAATCTATACCAGCGTACTCAAATAAAATTGGAAAGTGCTGAGAAGATAAATCGGATCAATCTATTTGAAAGAGAAAGACTGGTTTCAGATTAAGTGTTCCATTCAAATTATTTATCTTATAGATGTTGCATAATCATGTACTTCCAGCATTTTCTATCACTATTTCACACCTCCAGCATGAATGCTTTCTCCCTCTTTCTCCACAATGCTAGCTTGCTTCTGGCCAAGGAATGGTGATGGAGAAACAAGCCAAAGAAAATTTAGGATAATTTAGGATAGCAGTTGGCATAGAGATTGTGTTAGTCTTCGGGATCTAATGACAAACTTTAGAATGAAGTTTGAATGATTTCCAAGGTTTATAAAAACATAGAAAATAGGAGCAGAAATAAGTCATTCGGCCCTTCAAGCCTGCTCCACTATTCGATATGATCATGACACTCCTCTATTTAAACGCCATGCTCCTGCACTCACCCCGTACCCCTTGATGCCTTTAGAGTGTAGAAATCTTATCTATTTCCTCCTTAAATATATTCAGTGACTTGGCCTCCACAACCTTCTGCAGTAGATAGTTCAACAGGGTTCACCACCGTCATGAGCGAAGAAGTTTTTCCTCAGTCCTAAATGGCCTACCCTGTATCCTAAGACTGTTACACCTTGTTCTAGACCACCCCCCCAGCCAAAGAAAACATCCAGTCTGTCCAGCCCTGTCAGAATTTTATACATTTTAATGAGATCCCCTCTTATTCATCTAAACTCCAGTGAATACAGGCCTAGTCGACCCAATCTCTCTTCATACAATAATCCTGCCATCCCAGGAATCAGTCTGGTGAACCTTCGCTGCACTCCATCTATGGAAAGTATATCCTTTCTTAGGCAAGGAGACCAAAACTGCACACAATACTCCAGGTGTGGTCTCACCAAGGCCCTGTACAGCTGCAGTAAGACATCCTTGCTCCTGCACTCAAGCCCTCTCGCAATGAAGGCCAACATGTCATTTGCCTTCTTAACTGATTGCTGTACCTGCATGCTTGCTTTCAGTAATTGGTGTACCAGGACACCCAGGTCCCTTTGTACATCAACATTTTCCAATCTATCATCACTTAAATAATACTCTGCCATTCTATTTTTCCAACCAAAGTGGATAACTTAAATATATTCAGTGACTTGGCCTCCACAGCCTTCTGCGGTAGAGAATTTCACAGGGTTCATCACCCTCATGAGTGAAGAAGTTTCTCCTCAGTCCTAAATGGCCTACCCTGTATCCTAAGACTGTTACATCATCCATGATAACATTATCCATGTTTCTTTTATTCATTCATGGGATGTGGGTGTCGCTGGCTAGCATTTATTGCCTATCCCGAATTGCCCTTGTTCAGAGGGCATTTAAGAGTCAACCACATTGCTGTGGGTCTGGAGTCACATGTAGGCCAGACCAGGTAAGGACAGCAGATTTCCTTCCCTAAAGGACATTAGTGAACCAGATGGGTTTTTACAACAATGGTTTCATGGTCATTTGACTTTCAATTCCAGATTTTTATTGAACTCAAATTCCACCATCTGCTGTGGTGGAATTCAAACCCAGGTCCATGGAGCATTACCCTGGGTCTCTGATTACTAGACCAGCGACAATACCACTACACCATTGCCCTCCATGTTATACTGCATCTGCCATGTATTTGCCCACTCACCCAAACTGTCTAAATCACCTTGAAGCCTCTTAACCTCCTCCTTACCACTCACATTCCCACCAAGTTTCATGCCGTCAGCAAACTTGGAAATGTTACATTTGGTTCCCTCATCCGAGTCATTGATATATATTGTAAATAGCTGGGGCCCAAGCACTGATCCCTGCGGTACACCACCAGTTACAGTTTGCCACTCCAAAAAAGATCTACTCACTGTTTCTTGTCTGTTAACCAATTCTCAATCTATGCCAATATATCACCCCCAATCCCATGTGCTTCAATTTTGCACACAAACCTTTGACTTGGGACTTCATCAAAAGCTTTCTGAAAGTCCAAATACACCACATCCACTGGTTCTCCCTTATCTATCCTGCTAATTACATCCTGAAAAACTCCAGTAGGTTTGTCAAACATGATTTTCCTTTCATAAATCCATGTTGATTTTGTCTAATCCCGCTGATCTTTTCTCAATGTCCTGTTATCACATCCTTTATAATAGGCTCCAGAATTTTTCCTACTACTGACATTAAGCTAACTGGTCTGTAATTCCCTGTTTTCTCCCTCCCTCCTTTTCTTAAATAGTGGGGTTACATTTGCCACCTTCCAATCTGCCAGGAATGTTCCAGAATGTACAGAATTTTGAAAGATGACAACCAACACATTCACTATTTCTGTGGCCACCCCCTTTAATACTCTGGGATGTAGATTATCAGGCCCTGGGGATTTATCGGCTTTCAGACCTAGTAATTTGTCCAGCACTATTTTTTAGTAATGCTAATTTCCTTCAATTCCTCCTCCTCACTAGACCCTTGGTTCCCTAGCATTTCTGGGAAGTTATTTGTGTCTTCCTCCGTGAAGACAGAACTAAAGCAGTTTTTTGATTGCTCTGCAATTTCTTTGTTCTCTATTATAAATTCTTCTATTTCGGACTTTATATTTGTCTTCACTAATCTTTTTCTTTTTACATACTTAAATAGGTTTTTACAGTCCACTTTTATGTTCCTTGCAAATTTACTCTCATACTCTATTTTTCCCCTCTTAATCAATCTCTTGGTCCTCCTTTGCTGAATTCTAAACTGCCCCCAATCCTCAGGCTTGCTACTTTTTCTAGCAACTTTTATGCAACCCCTCTTTGGATCTAATACGATCCTTAATTTCTTAAATCACCACAACCCAGAAATCATGTTACAGCTTCCAGATTTCATATGAACAAACTGTTATTTTATGCAATAGAAGTTAAGCTTACTTTATTATAAATTTCTCATATGTTAAAAAAGATGATGCTAAAAACCATTATGGTTGGTTTTAAAAAAAGAAAAAGCTGAAAGCTGATGAGAATTAGCTTGTTGGTTACCAAACTTCTTTCCTGGCAAGATTTCACTAGTTTTTGCTGTTATGGATTCAACAGTTTTTATAAATACACTTTTGACATCGCCACTAATGGTAAAAGATACAAGCAGAAGTTTGTTATTGTCACTGTGATGAGCACTGTGATTTAATCCAAATAAAGTGAGAGAACACCATATAATAGGCAACTATGTTACAAAGGTTGATTATAAGAAAATGACCAGACATCTTTAATTTTTTTAATGATATTTGGATTTACAGTTGTGCCTTTATTGGGCTTGTTCATGTATGAATCAAATAAGAAGAGGTGGTTATTTCTATTTAAAAAGGACCACTCACTACAGGTTATTTGTGCAATATAAATTACTTTAACAGTTTACCAAGAGCCACAATTTCTATTTTATGAAAGACTTAGAACTATTTATGCCAGGCCTATAATGGCAAATAATGAAAATAATACTGGAACTGGAACAACTACCAACATGTGTACATGTTTACAGTGACTACTTTGTGTGACGCAGAGAATCTTTTGCATAGTTTCTAGGTATCATATTTGCATTTGTACCTAAGATTTTTAAAAATGACAACATCTGATTCATCCTTCAAATTGACACAAGAAAAAAAACACCAACACCACCATCTGTAGCCCCAGCATTCATTGGTCATATCTCCATGGTTCCTATCACGTTCCCCCAATCACAGCAACGTATTTCACTAAATCTGCTGCTGCGGCCACCACTGCTGTGATTGTACTCACAATTACTTCCTTCACTTCCTCAGACCTATAACTTTTTTTCACACGCAAGCAGCACTCTTCTACCCTGATGGGCACATCTTCATAATCAACCTTTTCATCAGATCACAGACTAACACACTCCTTCTTTCAGAACAAACTATCACACAGCAATAGGGAACAGGCATGGGCAGAGAACGGATAGGGAACTGCAAGCACCATGTCTTATCCCCCCCATTAGCAGGACAGCCCATGGTAATTATGAGCAGGTGGGGAGGGGTGGTGTGAGGGTAAGGAGTGTTGTGACTGGCAAGGCAACTCTTGTTGTGTTCCATTGAGAATGTATGAATTTGTAATAGGTACATAGGAGCAGGGTAAGCCATTCAGCTCCTCAAGCCTTTCCAGCATTCAGTTAAATGATGGCTGATTTTGCTCTGATTAACGAGGAGGACATCTGTGACCTGCCTGAGGCAGCAATGAATGGCAAGTTATCTAGTCTTGCTGATGTCACCTGTTTCGGCCTGGAATGATGCTGAGGTTTAGAAATCCAGGGCCACATTCACATTTCTAACCATAGACAGTGGTGTGCTGCCCTGTGCTGGGCTGCTGTTGGTGCTGAAATAGATGACTCAGCCTCCTCGGTGATGCTGAGCTGCCTGACACACTGCTCTTCACTTAAGTCAAGGTAGGATGTTTGATTCCGGGTGACCTGCGTGGTGTAAGGCCTCCTTTGAGCCCCCACCCCTCTTTCAAGAAGCTTCAGGTCGCTGCTCTCTTCCTTTCTGCTCTTCCTCCTTCATCCTCCTTGTGCTCTAGCCCTAATGCCAAACAAAGCAGCACACGCTTCATTTTAGAGATTATGTACTACTATCCTGCACCTCTAAAATGTCAGCTTCCAAAGATCTTGCACATTGCTGTAGCAATACTGCCTAAAAAGGCCTACAAGCTCATTAGCAACCTAGAAAGACTAACCAGAAAACCTGGGTGTAGCTGCTTGCTTCTCAACTGTTTAAGGCAAGGTGGGTTTAGAGTCAGCTAACCTGGCAATCCCACAGTTCAGCTTGTGAAATGGGTCCTCAGACAGGCACACAGGCCCTTATTTTAATGAAGTGCCACAGTTTGTAACTGACTGCCTGTGCTGACTGAAAACAGATATCTCGGAATCTGTTTTCATGGTGTGGACATGGATTGGAATGCATATTTAAGTGCAGTAACATTCTTTTCTGTGCAGAGACTTGGATTAGACAAAATTGTTTTTATCAGGAGAAATATAATCTGTAGCAATTTGGTCCCTTACCAGGAGATTACGGGCGGAATGGTCCCAGATTTGGACTAAGTGCGGTAGCAGCCAAGGAAAACAACGTTCTACCCACCGGGCGCAATGGCAGCTTCTCAGGCCATATCGTCCCAAACCCATTGCATTAATTATGCATTCCTGGGAAACACGCCATTTTGATGGCGGGCAGGCTCTCAGTCGCCAGCCACGGCATCACTTTGTCACGCCAGGTGCCATGTTTAAAGCCCAGTCGCGAGCACACCTCTGTACACCCAGCCCAGGACAGAAGACAGGATGGCCCGAATGGCAAAAAGACGGCACCCGCCCCCACCAAGGTTTAGTGACACATCCCTCAAACACCTATTGTATGCTGTGGAGGCTTGCCATGATGCCCTCTATTCCCGTTCTGGCTGCAGGAGGGGCAACTGCATCACCAGTCCAATACGGGAGGCAGTGGCACTGGTGCTCAGCGCCAATGCCTTGCAAAAGAGGACAGCCACTCAGTGCCGCTACAGGATGAATGGTCTCACCTGTTCCGCCAAGGTAAGTCACTCTTCTCATCACTCTCAACTCATATACTCCCCGGCACTCGGAAGACTGTTGGAGAAGAGGCATCTGTGAGGCCCGAGTCAGGTGACAAACCGCTGGGTTTGGACTTCCAACTCATCCTGGAGAGTCAGCAGAAGGTGCAGGAACATCATGCAGAGCTGCTGTAAGCCTGCAACAGAGTGGTGCGTCTGCCTGCTCTCTGATGCAGTGGTGCCCACGTATGCGTGTATGGAGGTTTCCATGGGGAAGATGGCAGACGCCATGGAGACGCTGACCCAGCAGAACACGGAGATGTGTACAAACCTGCACTTCATCGCAGGAACCATAGATGAGTTCCTGCAGTGGCAACGCGAGAGGGAAACTGGGAACCTCAATGTCCCTCCAGATGCTCCTTCCCCTCAAGGAGTCAGGCTGGGGCACCCAAAGGGAGGAGAAATGGCAGCTGGACACCCCTGGATCACCCACTCAGTAATCCCAGAGGCTGTCCTCTCCCTCCAAGTCCCCGTTGCCTGTGAGCCCCTCAACCTCATCCTCTGTCACCACAGAGGGAGCAACTGGCCAATGAGTGATTCTGGGGGGAGAATTGTGTGTGTGGGGCAGGGCCTTTCGGAGCCTCGTGCAAACACTCTCCCACACACACAGATCCTTCCCATATCACACTCCCCTCAATGTCCTGAGCATTTTCAATGCTACCTGCTGGGATTCACTTTCAGTTGTCCGTCTGAGTTGACCTGTATCTCCACCCACCCACTGATCACACCCCCATGCAGCACCTGATCTTGCCCACCACAACTCTCGTTTCACTTTCGATTTAGACAGCATGGTGGTGATTCAGTCCTACATTCACTCCCCCGTACTTTCCCCTCCCCCCAGTCACCCATGTCTTTTCCCCCAACACTGTTGACTCCCCTGGCATCACCTTCCACCTCCCTCCGTGACCCACCAGCGACAACTTTTTTCCTTTGGTGATGAACAAGTGAACGTGTACATTCCCTTCCTTCCCGAAAATCCCACCCCCATCCACATTCGCCTCCCTGACCACCACCTTCCCACCCCAATGGTCCATGTCTAGCTCTGAGTCCCCACCAACCACCCTCGCTGTCCCTTCTACCGCTACTATCGAACCCTCACCCTCCCACCCTACCGCCTCACTCTGCCCTCTGTCATTCGCACTATTCCCTCGTACCACGCCCACCCTCTGTTTGCTCCCCAGGGGGCAGATATGGACTCAGAAGAGCCCTCCTTTGAACATTCACCTGGACATCGTCCTAGATCCCTTACCCCATCTTGGAACCCCTTCGCGCTCTCTCCCTTAGTCCTCCTTGCCCCAGCTTAGTTCTTCCCCCTTCCTGACTCTTTCAGACACCCTTACTTCCTCCACCACCCTTAGTCCTTGCCCGTCCCCCTTCAGACACACTTATTCCTTCATCCTTCACTCCTCCCCTCTCTGCACTCCTCTTACACCTACCTCCCCAGTTGCCATCTTCGCCCCCATTACTTCTTCCCCACCCCCAACCTCAACCCCTGACATCTTCGCTCTCACCCCGCAACCTCACCCCATCCTGATAGCTCTTCCTCTTCCAGTCGATCCTAGACCTTCCTGTCACACTCCCTGATACATCTTCCTCTCCCAAACACAGCTAGACCTTCCTCTCCACTCCCTCGACCATCATCCATTGCGAGCAGACCCTCAACGGTGACTTTCCAACTTCCTTGAGCTGCTTTGCGGTGGAGCCATGTCCATGAGAATCCACCCAGCATGCCATGGGCGTTCCTCCAGTGTGCTGTTGCTGTCGGGTTCCAGCATCTCCTGTTCCTTGGATGTCTGCAATGTGAGGAAGGCCCTGGTCGTAAGTCCCAATTTCCGTATGTCACATTTGTCAAGATGTGCTCTGCACCAGCGTGCAATCACTCTGACGTGATTCAGTGGTAGACGGTCCAGCGGTGTGGATGATACCAGCGGGCTGGCCTTATAATGCTATGAAGATGTATTACAATGAGGTTCCTGACGCCCAACACCAGCAGGCATTGAACATTCCACCCTATGAGTGGAATTTAGTACCCACCTCATGCCAAGTTTGGGGGCTAGCCATGCTGGGAGCACAACGAGCAAACCTTTGCCATTTGCTTGTGAGTTTCAGGAGGTGGGGTGTGGAGTCCCCTGTTTGAATGCACACTGCCTGATCGAAGAGCCCTGCATAGGGAAGAGGGAACTCACTGAGAGCCATCCCCCTCCTCTCCTATCTCCCCTCTCCTCCCCCATTTCCTTGCCTCCCTCTATCGCCCCACCATCTCCCTTCCCCCCCACCCCCCAAATCTCCCCTGCCTTCCCTCCCCACCCAATCTCCCCTGCCTTCCCTCCACCCCCCCCGCCAACTACCCCGCCTTCTCTCCCCTGCCTTCCCCCCCTCCGTCTCCCTCGCCTTGCCCTCCCCTGCGGCCCCCATCCTGAAACTCCCCTCCCGCCATCATTCACCTGTGGCCTGCAATTCAACGACAACACAAGCCCTCGGGCAGGTATGGCACCGGCAGCAGCCACTGTCTACCCAATGATGGTGCTGCCGTTTATCAGAGCTGCTGACCTCTCTCTATTGGTTGGCAGCTCTGTGGGTGGGACTCTTCTCTCCCCACCCCAGCCATTAAATATTGCCCTGTATATCTTTTCTTATAATTGCAAATTCAAACCTGGCTATGCATTTAGCATTGTATTTTTAACTGTATAGACAGAAGTTTAAATATAAGCTTCAGGCTTAAAACTAAAAGCCACCTAATTCATAACATCGGAAACTCTCAAAACTACACATGGTAAATGATGTTTTGGTCTGTTCCACCACACCTCTTTCCAATAGGGAAACATCTGTTTTTTTGCTTAACAAACCACCACAACTGAACGGCTGAGATCAACAGTTCAGCTTGTGGAATGGTAAGTATCTGAAGCATTAATTAAATTGTTTAAGAAATTGTCAAATACTGGGATATATTCAAAAATATTTGCTTTTGACCTATTTAATTTTAACTTTCTGTTAAGCAAACATCTGACAGATCACAAATGATCCTCTTTGACTGACCAATGTACATTATCTCTGCTTGCCATTCTCAACCACTCTGCAGACTTTGACACAGAGGACCCACACCATCCTGTTCCAATGCCTTTGTCCAGCTCAGTGGGACTGCCCTCCCTCGCTTCCCCTCTTAATTTTTGCTTCACAGTTAATTATTTATGAATACTGTATACCAACAGCTACAATTAATAAGGAAGGGAGATGAAAACAGGTATATCTGCGAAGAAAGTCAGAGTGAGGAACAACCCTTACATTTTGTTACATTTTGAAAATTTCAGCTACAGCCCTCTTATTTTTGTTTGTTACAAAATTCTTTAAAAATAAAGAAAATAAAAATATTCATGTAAACTGTATACCGGAATATATTCAGATTTGAAAGAAGGTTGTAAATAAATGTGCTGAATATAAACATGCTTATTTGAACAGAACTTCTTAGTAACACAAAATTTTGTAGCAGTAATGTTTTGTAAAGAGGGAAAGAAAGCAATTTACTATATTGTTTTGTTACATTTTATATACAATTTGGCCTTTTGTTTAAAAAAAGGCCTTGTATAGTCCTACACAGATGGACTATAAAGGTGAAGAGCTACCCCCTCCTCAACAATGCATTTAGAAGAAATTTATTAGGCGAGTGTAACATGTGAGGGGGAAATTCTTTATCTACCTGCAGTAATGAAAACAGTTTAGTTGCTTGAAAATTAATAATAAGACCAACTCTGGGGATCTCTTTTTAAAAACATTTTACAGCTTAACACACTTCAACATTTATACAATATTGGCAGAATCAATAAGTTGGTACAATACACTGTCTTCCATTAGGCTGACTTTCATGAGATTTTCTTTTGTAGCAATGTTTAATTAGCAAAACATTTAACTGAGTTATGTTAATTATTAGTGTTTTTGCCTGCAGCCACCTTATAAATGTGGAACATAATATCATGGAGAGGTGATCAGTGGAAGCGTAGCATTGCCAATTAGAGGTGTGAAATATTGGACGTCAGTGAAGTGGTCTCAACCCACCACTTTTAATTGGGAATTTGTGTAGCGTAGGTCTCATACGGAGCTTAATCAGGTGATGTACTATTGATTCCTATCTTAACGATTGTTTCTTTAAATGTGGTTCAGACACTTGGTAGGTTGAACAAAAATAAGCACAAGATGCTGGAAATACTATATTTTAAACATGTGTTTTTTAAATATATGACAAATTTTTCACACCTTGAATTTTTTTTCTTTTTGTCTCACCTGTTCCTTTCTTGTCTTGTCATCTGTGTTATTCAAAAAGGCTTCAGATCTTGGGAGTATTAGCTAGTTGTTTTTTTAAGTTCTTTGCTTTTCCTCACTCCTCCTCCTTTCTCATTTGCCACGGAAGGGTATTTTTACAACAGGTAGTGTAAGAGCACTGGCTTAGTGTATATTGTTGATGTTGCCACTGCAGAGCTAGGTGACCAATGATAGAATTCTATTTGTAATGCAGACTTAATTTTGATGCTATGGTGAATTACACTTTCCTGTTCCAAAAAAATGTCAAAATAAAAATAATGTTTGAATTCCTGCTCATCTGAGTCTGGCAAAGAGAATTGGATTCTTGCTCACTTGGCCTTGGAAAGGGTACAGCACAGATTCATGAGAATTATACTAGGGCTTAAAGGATTGAAATATAAGGACAGGTTGCATAAATTGGTTTGTATCCTCTTGAGTTTACATGGTTGACAGGTGATCTGATCAAAGTCTTTTAAAAATGGGATAAAGGGAATTGATAGGGTAGATACTGAGAAACTATTTCTCCTGATCAGAGCATCCAGAACAAGGGGACAGGTGAGTAGCAATAACCCTATGGAATTTAGGGTCAGTATGTCTAACGCACACAGATGTTATAAGCCAGAATGCCATACTTTATTGATAGAAAACAATTTGCACAACAACCTAAAACTGATAAGCATTGGCTGATGTGCAAGGTATACTCAGCAAATAACTGAATTCTGAGTAAGCTCAAACTGATCGAAGTTTGACTTTGTGACTTGAAAGGACAAACTATCTTAAATAAAACTTTATCTTAGAATAATGCATGTGTAGTACATTTTATAATACTCTTGTTATTATACAACATCAAGTCATTGGATTAATTATAAGTAACACAGTGGAAGCTCCACATTATAAACATGGTTTCAACCATGGCGATTACAACCAAGTCTAACTCTACTCGGTGCATATTTGTTTCAGGTGCAATTCAAACTTAAAATGCTGTTTACTTAAGAGATGTAACCTGAAGCTAATGCAACTTGTGAAAATTCACTGACCAAACAACAGTTTATGGTTGTAAGAGATACACTTCCACTGAACCAAAATAATACATTGAATACTGTCATGGCTTAGCATTCCCTATAAAATAGCTTATCATCTGACTTTCTATGAGCAGCATTCTAGATCTGCTGGAACAGGGGCTCTCAACCACGAATCCACATAGAGGACTCAAAGGGTCTGCAGTAAGAATGAGTGGGGAGAAGAAGGAAGAGAGAGAAAGAGATCTACTGTCACTGTCCTTACACCATTTGGAAATACTCCACTTGCTGAATTCAGGCTGCCTCCACACCAACGACAGCGGTGCCATTTTAGCCTGGGTTCCTATCCACAATGTGTCACTGACGCTGAACCTTACGGCGGGGGCCGGCCTGCCCTGTTCCTCCCTCCCTCCCTCAGTATTGGGTGCCCATGCCCACCCTGCCTGTTGTGTTCGACAGGACTTAACATTGAGTTCAACAACTTCAGACCATGTACTCACTCCTCTATCCTCAACCCTTTTTTCACCCCCCTTTTTCAATATTCATTTTTATTTTTTATCCACTTATTTTTATTTATTTTCATTTTTATTCATTTATTCATTGTTTTTCCCCACCTTTTATCCTATTTTCGATCTTTTCTCCCCACCACTGTCCCCTCCCATCACCCCACCCCCACAAGGGCCATCTGTCATTTTGTTCATGTTGCTCTCTTCAGAATGCTTACCCTTGTCCTGCTATTAATACATTCTGCTTTCTTACCTTAATGCCACTATCAGCACCTCCTTTAGCCCTTACCACCATCATTAACACCCCCTTTGTCCTTTTGTTCATGACATTTTTGTCAATCTCTCCTTTGCCCCCATCTATCGCTGGCCTTCTATCCAGCTTCACCTGCTCCATCCCTCTTAAACAGTATAAATTTCATCACATTTTTACTCCTCTTTTGCTCTGAAGAAGTCATAAAGACTCAAAATGTTAACTCTGTTTTTCTCTTCACAGATGCTGTTAGACCTGCTGAGTTTTTCCAGCATTTTCTGTTTTTGTTCCAGATTTCCAGCATCCGCAGTATTTTGCTTTTATCTTTTGTGTTAGGTGTTGGGAGGGGAAACCAGGCTACCAGGACATCGCCAACCACCATTAACAGCACCCTCCTACTGTGCCTGACGAAGGAGAGAATTTAAAAAAATAACAGACCAAGAACGGACTTTGAAATTAAACTTTTTGAAATTAAAGTTACACTGAACCAGTTTTGAATAGAAACAGGCCTTGTGTGGGGGGAAAAAAAAAATTCTAAGCTGAAGTAGAAAAGATGGAGGGGCTGAAAGATTCCACCTTCCTTTGATAAACAGTAACATTGTCAAATCAGGAGGCAGATTGTTTTGTGATGTGTCACAGAGGCATGCTAGGAGCAGTCGAGCGAGCACCTGAGAGGTGCTGTAGTCACACAGATGTCTGTGATATGTTAAATGTTGGCCACACTGGAGCTCCCACAATCTGTTCATGTTCTGTCACAAAGGCAAGGTAGTGATTTCAGACAATGCAAATATTGCCTGAAAAATATTTGGTGCTTTTCTGCCAGCCTTGCATGTAAAAGCACCTGTTTTCCAATGTGCTGTCTGATCCAGCAGGATTATTTTAGTTGGTTGTGTAGGCTAATGCTGTATTTTTAAACACTGGAAAGTGGTGGCCCCATTTCGTTTCACATCAGTTAAGTAAAATGTATAATATGTATTACATTGTATAGCTAATTTTTATGCCGATAAAAATACATTGTTTTGGGATGAGGGTGGGGGCTCCATGGAATTTTTATAACATGGGAGAGCGTTCTTCAGAAGCAGAAAGGCCAAGGGCCCATATGCTTTTTCTTTTCTCGCATGCTGATTTTCTCTCTGCTCTCCGGAAAGCACTGTCTCTTGCATAACTGTGATTCCAAAAGCACCAACTGCCACCTTAAGGCTTGCTTAAGAACCAGTCTTCACCTGTAAGCCTTAATAGTGAGCCATTTGTAATCATAGGGGACATTATAACTTGGCCCAATAGTGTCCAACTGAGCACACTTTTTCAGTAGAACTGAGATCAGTGACTAAATTTACTCCACTTCATAGGCCACGGGCCTGAAGCTGTTTGGTATGATTTGAGCACTGTCCTGGCTGAGATTAGTTGGCTTAATTCCAACCATTGATCAAGGTTAGAATGTTCTTCATCTGTGTGGAGCAGTTCTGGATGGTCTATTTACTTGAGCTATGGGAGAAGCTAGATACATCCACATACACAGACAAATGCACGCACAATCAAACTTAGATTTAAAAGTTACCCTACAACCCAGTAGTATTTTTGCAGTGTTTTGTAATTCCTTGCCTTATGATGATGCATCTGTCATTTCTGTGTGTGACAGAAGAGCTACACACAGTGGTGATCTTTAGGGTTTGGTTTTGTTTTGTGGCTTTTTAACACCATTTTTGTGAAACTGGCATCAGCTCTCCTTGTTTGTGGTCCACAGTCGCCACTGCAGCTGGTGGACGGTCTGCTCACAATAGATTCCATATGTGCAGAGACCACATTGTGTTGGAATTTACAGGGTACAAGCCATTTAAATAATGGGCTTTGAAACATAATTCCACTTTTTCCCCCTCTTAAAGTCCATTTATAGCAGACGAAATCTAACAGCAGGAGGTAAGGATTTGCGTGTGAACTTTGTGTCTACATTCAAATGCAATTTAGTATTGGCAAATGAACTTGAGTTTTGGCAAGACATGTTTTGCCTGTATAACAAGTAAACTTTATAGTTTAGATTATTAAATTTATCGTAAGAGGTTTGTAGTTTGCATCTGGAAAGTATAATAATTTCAAAATGCTGTAGTAAGTTATATAAGCAACTGTGTACTTTCCTGTAGTTAGTTAGGAACAGGAGTAGGCCATTCAGCCCGTCGAGTCTGCTCCACCATTCAATACGATCATGGCTGATCATCCACTTCAGTGCCTTTTTCCTACACTATCCCCATATCTCTTTATGTCATTGATATTTAGAAATCTGTCAGTCTCTGCTTTAAACATTCTCAATGACTGAGCTTCCACAGCCTCTGGGCTAGAGAATTCCAAAGATTCACAACCACCTGAGTTTAAAAAAAAAATCTCTTCTCGGTCCTAAATGACTTCCCCCTTATTTTGAAATTGTGTCCCCTGGTTCTAGACTCCCCAACCAGGGGAAGAAACTACCTGCATCTACCCTGTCTATTCCTTTAATATTTTGTAGGTTTCAATGAGGTCACCTCTCATTCTTCGAAGAATACAAGCCCAGTTTCCCCAATCTCTCTTTATAGGACAGTCCCGCCATCCCCGGAATAAATCTGGTGAACCTTCGTTGCACTCCCTCTATGGCAATAATATCCTTCCTAAGGTAAGGTGACCAAAACTGCGCACGGTATTCTAGGCACATTCTAACCAAGGTTCTATGCAATTGAAGCAAGACTTCACTACTCCTGCACTCAAACCCTCTGGCGATAGAGGCTAACATACCATTAGCCTTCCTAATTGCCTGCTGCACCTGCATGTTAGCTTTCAGTGACTTATTGACAAGGACACCCAGGTCCCTTTGTATATCTACACTTTCTAATCTCTTACCATTTAAAAAATATTCTGCACATCCGTTCCTCTTACCAAAGTGGATAACCTCACATTTTTCCATGTTATATTCCATCCGCCACGTTCTTGCCTACTCACTAATTCTGTCCAAATCCTCTTGAAACCGCTTTGCATCTTCCTCACAAGACATTTTCCCGCCTATCTTTGTGTCATCCGCAAACTTGGAAATATAACATTTGGTCCCCAGATCCAAATCGTTGAGATATATTGTGAGCAGCTGGGGCCCAAGTAATGATCCTTACAGTACCCACTAGTTACTGCCTGCCAACACAAGAATGACCCGTTTAGCCCTACTCTGTTTTCTGCCTATTAGCCAATCCTTAATCCATGTCAGTATGTTACCTCCTATCCCATGTGCTTTAATTTTGCCAACCAACCTCCTGTGGGGGACTTTATCAAAAGCCTTCTTAAAATCCAAGTATATTATGTCCACTGTCTCCCCTTTATCAATTCTGTTAGGAATATCCTCAAAAAACTTCAACAGGTTTGTCAAACATGATTCCTTGATATATATGTGCACTTTGCTTGAAGACTATGCATATTCCTTGTGAGATCATTGTAAAAATAACTGCCCTTGGGATAGATGAAGTACTGGAAAAATAACTGTCAAGTTTCAGCATTTCCAAACTGGAGGTGGCAAGTCTCCTTCATCTCTGTTATTGTGTTCCATTACTGCCTTTTTGAGAAGGTCGCTGCTTGGGAAATCTAAATGACTAAACTGCATGTAACATATGCAACATTGGTCCATCATGCATGTTTCTGCAATTATTGATGTGAAGAACTGTTTCAGACTGTCTGTCTGGATTGTTACTTAAAGTGGCAGAATATTACAATGGTAATCTTCATTGTAGGTTGAATTCATTTTTTGTGAATACCTATTTCAGATACAAGGTTAAAAATGGTTTTTCATTAATTTGATGCTGTTTTTATCAGCCCAGTCTAGGCTGGTGTTTACTTCCATCACTGATGTCAATATCGTACTTGGAAAATATTTGACGTGGGTGCTTTATGTTTGGCCTTATTAAACTGAAGATTAAAACAATGATTGGTGAGTTAAGTGGAATTTAGGTAGATGTGGGCAATTCAAATTTCACACCATTATTACCTGCTGTCCTTCTTTCCAC
Organism: Cetorhinus maximus; assembly: GCF_964194155.1. NCBI lineage: Eukaryota > Metazoa > Chordata > Chondrichthyes > Lamniformes > Cetorhinidae > Cetorhinus > Cetorhinus maximus. Next base: position 97,871,192 of record NC_135887.1, read on the forward strand.
TAAAATATAATTCATAACAGCTTATTTTAATATATTCCCCTGAAATGAATGGAAGTTTTATTGGCCAGAATGAACACCCCATGAACAAACCATTCCTAGTAATTACTAAAGGTGTAGAATAATGAACAGCACAATATTATAGGAAGGAGGAAAAGTTGTGGATTGAGACCAAATGCAAAACAAATGTTGGTGAACAGTGAAAATTCAGTGTGCAACACAAAGAACTTTCATTTAGATAACGTCCTTCATATCACCAGGCAAAATTATTACAGCCAATTAATTACTTCTGTTGTGTAGCCAAACAGAGCAGCTAATTTGTGCCCAGCAAAGTCTCTCAAAGAGTAATGAGATAATTTTCCAGCTAATAGGTCTAATTGGTATTGACTGCAAGATAAATATAGGCCAGGACACCAGAAGAACTCCTTGCTCTACTACAAGTAGTGTCATAAGATCAGGTGAGATCACGTCTGAAAGATGGAACCTCTAAAAACTCAGCGCTGTGCACCACATGGAAGTACCAACCTAGATTATGTACTCAAAGGGAGAGGATCACAACTAAGCTCAGCCAACATTTTTATGTTTGAAAGTTGGAAAGGGCAAGAGAGATGCTAAGAATTAGGACGTGCTGGTTCACAAAAGTCAGGTTCAGATTTTATGAAGTTACCAATTGTAGAGCCTATGAATTGTATCTCAGATTAGCTTTTTTTGTTGGCACAAACAAATTTAATTTCATACAAAAATAATATGTGCAAAAACAGAAACCAAATGTGTTCCGAAAAGTATGGGAAATGTTTTTGGGTCTTGGGCAGATTGCAAAAGAAGCTTTGCTGTGCTCAGCCCTAAACTCACATCTTCACTGCATTCAAAAGCCCTGACCAGCAGCTAATATATTGTATTACAATAATGAGATTTAATAAACTCTGAGTGCACTAAAATGACTTTTAAATACAAATTCCTGTATATTATACAGAATGTGGCATGTTCTTAAGGAAATTAAACAACTGACAGTGGGATTTTGTGCTGACAAGTTAAATTAGCAATGCAGTGAAATTTTGGCTGAACCTGTTTAAAAGTGATTTCACCAGAAGGGTTCTTGGCACAATGATGAGTAGTCATTGGATCAAACTTTTAGTTTCAAATAGTATGTTTTAGGGCTATATCATACCAGAGCTTTTCTCAGGACTGGGGGAATTTTTTGTTGTTGTTTTAGCATTGATCCTTTTTTCTCCAAATATAAGCACACAGCAGCATGTATGGCTCTTCATTTTTGCAACAAGATGTGCTTTATGCTGTCTTTACAAGTTCTGCACAAGCCTTGTGTATTGAATTATTTTTTCATCTTGTACAGTAGTAATCTGCTGCAAGAAATCGAGGTTTGATGACAGGTGTTGGTGCGTTGCTGCATGATCACAGCTGGTGATGTGATTGACAGTCACAAGTGCTACAATGGCTGTGGACATATAGTCAGACGTTAGCATTTTGTTTATGCAATAGGGTTCTGAAGAATATGGCAAACATGAATTGCACAAGTTTGTACTTAGAAGGAAAACTTTTATGACAGTGAAATAATAGTGAAGTTGCAATACGACTGTATTACTTGGCACATAATTCAAGATATATCAGAGCCCTCAAGGTTGTTCCACATTTTTCAGTACATCATATTAATCAATTATGGTATGCATTTCCATTCACTTCTGTGGACAGCTTGCCTCCAATTATTATTCTTCTGCTGATCCATAAGATGATAAGAAATAGGAGTTAGGACTAAGCCATTTGGCCCATTGAGTCCGCCCTGCATTCAATAAGATCATGGCTGATCTGACTGTGGCATTCACTCCACTTTCCTGCCTGCTCCCCTTAACCCTTGACTCCCTTGCAGATCAAAAATTTGTCTAACTCAACCTTGAATATATTCAATGACCCAGCCTCCATTCTTCTCAGTTAAAGAGAATTCCAAAGCCTAATGACCCTCTGAGAGAAGCAATTCCTCCTCATCTCTGTCTTAGATGGAAGTCCCCTTATTTTTAAACTGTGCCCCCTGATTCTAGATCCCCCACGAGGGGAAGCATCCTCTCAATATCTACCCTATCAAGCGCCCTCAGAATCTTATGTTTCAAAAGATCACACCTCACTCTTCTAAACTCCAATGGATACAGGCCCAACCTGGGCTCATAAGACCACCTTTTTATCCTAGAAATCAGCCCAGTGAACCTTCTCTGAACTGCTTCCAATGCAATGATATCCCTTCTTAAAAAAGGAGACCAAAAGTGTGCACAATACTGCTAGGTACGATCTCACCAGAGCCCTGTACAGTTTGTATCTTCACAACTTGCTTTCCTACCTATCTTTGTATCATCAGCAAATTTGGCTACAATATAGTCAAAAATATAGATCGTAAATAGATGAGGCTCTAAGATTGATCCCTCTGGTACTCCATTAGTTAGTTTACCAACCAGAAAATGACCCATTTATCCCGACACTATTTCCTGTTCATCAGCCAATCCTTTATCCATGCTAATATATCACCCCCAACACTATGAGCTCTTGTGTAGTAACCTTTTATGTGGTACCTTATCAAATGCCTTTTGGAAAGCCAAACACACTACATCTACTGGTCCCCCTTTATCCACCTTGCTTGTTACATCCTCAGATAACTCTTAATAAATTTGTCAAACATGATTTCCCTTTCACAAAGCCATGTTGACTCTGCCTGATTGTATTATAATTTTCTAAATGTTCTACCAATACCTCCTTATTAATAGATTCTAGCATTTCCCCAATGATAGATGTCAGACTAACTGGCCTTTGGTTTCCTGCTTTCTGTCCCCCTCCTTTCTTGAATAATGCTGTTACATTTGTCGTTTCCTAATCCATTGGGACCATTCCAGAATCTAGGGAATTTTGGAAAATTACAACCAATGCATTCACTACCTCCCTTCCATGATTGGCTGGAATGAGACATATTTCAAGTTAGGCTTTGCATATTTCCTTCATCTACTTCACCCTCCTCAAAATGCCCTGTTTCCATTTCCAACTAGAAATCCAGTGTAAAACTAATAATATTCCCAGACTTAGCTGTACTGGACTAGTAGTTCTTGGCTGTTCCGCAATCCACAACCATCATTCACAAGTGAATGCTCAATTTTAAATCAAACAAAAAGCAGTTAATCTAATTTTAAGTAACTCAGACAGTCAGTGCAAGTCTTGCAGAATCAGAGTACTTTAACAAAAGTTACCTTAGATCATTTTTTGAATATTTTGTATAATTAATTTTTTTTCATTCAGAATGTACACAATGCATGTTATTCAGTTTCCTTTACTCAAGGCTGTAAAATTATATTCATATTACCATTTTCCACCATATAAATAATTTTAAAACTTTTTTATACTCCAGGAAATGGAATTTAAACAAACTTCCTCACATTCGTGATGTGATCCAGTTGATATTGGTGTGTTTCCTCCAGCTGGTGTGAATCCTGCACTAATCGGGACAGGAAAGTGTACAAGGTCAAGAATAATATTTCTGAGCGAGAGATTGGTTGTGTTCAAATTTTTTTAAAGCAGGCAAGAGGTTAATGGGCTAACTGGACTAGGTTGCACCAACAATAATCATTCACCATTTTAAAGTGGTACATTCTGTCCTTTTTAAATTTCCTTTCTAAATTGCTATGTCCATAAGTATAATGGAAACTATGTAAACTTGTTGTCTTGTAATTACACAATCTGCAAGTGACATTGGCAATGGGAGGAAAGGGGAATGCAAAGGAGGGAGAATAGAGATGGGAAGAGTGAAGGGAAATGCAGAAGTTGAATGGGTAGTATGAGTAGGCAAAGTAGCCAGGGGCAAGATCATTTTAATATTCCATCCCCACCTTCCACAACACTCCTATTCCACTCTCCCCTCTCCTCAATAAGGAATGAGTACTATTAGTTCTAGAAGCTTTTGTGACGAATCAAAATGCAAACCAAGCTGGTACAGAAAGCTGTTCCACTATCACGCACAATTGTGCAGTCAGTGTGACAAGTTTATGTAGGCAAAACACATTATAAATGTGTAAATAGGAAATAATAACAGGAGATATTGACGCCAAAATTGTGCCAAAAACGTGAACAGAAAAATCAACTGGCACAAAGTAGATTCAAATTTAAGATATTTAACTTTTTTAAATGGGAAATGCATACTGATTTCCTGCCCATTTATTTTAAGAGCAAATTTGCCCTCAAATGCTCTGGAGGCAGAAGACACAAAGAATGACGAATAACATGGGAAGCAGTAGGGAGTACATGAGGATGCAAATGGAGCTGCAATAGAGTCAGATAACACAGCTCAGTCACTGATGGCTGAGTCTGGTGGTTTAGCAATACTGCCAGATCCTATTTCTAAAACTCCCTCACCAGTCCTGCTGGACCCTAGAATTCCAGAATTCCAATTCCAGGTCCCAAGACTCCTCTTGGTATTCACAAATACTGCATTTTTAGTACTTTCCGATCTCTGAACTAGCCTCAGTGGTTCCAGACACTGTTGTTGTTCTCAAGGCTCCCGGATCCCAATACCTGCTGCAAAGTTCCCAGATTCTCTAATTCCTCCTACAATCATTAGATCTCATTCCCACATCCTAAGACAACTCTTGAGTTTTGATAGGTCATTGTCCCTGATTCTACTGTCCTTATGAAAACTCCAATTTGCTATAAATTATGACATGGAAGATCATTTAATTGTGCAGAAGCAAGCACCAGAAGCTAAGAGAAATACAGTGTTCTATTGGAATTCTACTCAATTTCAGCAGCTACATTTGTTTAGAATAAAATTCAAAAAAGAATGAATTCTTGTTGAACCATTCAGTTACAATATAAGATTGAAGTACATAAGATCTCATCAGATCTGAATCCTCAAAGAGATGCACATATCGAAATCAACTTCAGTCCTTGAGAAGTTGTCTGCAACAAAAGGAAGAAATTTAATCCTGAATTATAAGAAGTGTCACAAATTTGGGACGGATTTCTAGAAAATTGTGAAATGTTTATTAATATAACAAAAATAAAAAGTTTGGAAAATAAAAGGGAAGTCACAAAAATTATATGCGCTAACAATTCACAGAAAATACTTGGTGTTGAGTGATTCTGATCAGTTCCCCATAACTTGAAAGATTTGAAGTAGGTGCTTTGCATATTGAAGCTTGGCATTCTTCACATTCTCAGGCAAAATGCAAGTCTGACGTTTTGGAGGTGGGTTGAATCCCATTGGGATACTATTATTTGTTGTTTTACTCTCTAACTTTAGCTGACTTGGCCTTGCCGATAAACATTTTATTTTATAATTTTACCCTCCAGTTCCTTCAGTCTTGGCTTACTACCCCTTTAATGAAGGTCAAATTTCAGCCTCCCATGTCCTTGACTTGCATGATGGGGTCCAGATGTAATTAGTCATGATTGGACCACCTTTCTAGCATCAGACTGTTACAATTTCCTTCTGATAAGGGTTCTTCGATTTGAAATGTTAACTCTGCTTCTCTCCACAAGATGCTGCCTGACCTGCTGAGTGTTTCCAGCATTTTGTGTTTTGATTTCAGATTTCCAGCATCAGTATTTTGCTTTACAACATCCATGCTGTCAATATCTAGTCCTTACCCAGATTAATTCTTCATTTTTAACTGGAGAAATTGAAGATGGGTTCACTAGGTTTTCACTGAGTTGGCTTTATTTTCACGTTTTCTAGTCAACCATCTGACTGTTTAAATCCTTTGTGCAAATGGTGGTTTGGAAATTTCTGGTTGAGTAATTAGATATTGGATTGTGCTGTAAGCTAATTTGACTTTTTTTCATCTTTTTCATTGGGTATTTTTGCAATTACCAGGAAATCAGAAATAAGAGAAGATGGGATATGGTGGAACGGAGTGGAGTGGAGTTGAGGGATTAGTGAGAGGGTATGAAGTTGGGGATGTAGAAGAGGGAGGGAGGGGAAGGTTAGGCAGAGGGGAAGAACTGAAAAAGAGTATCAGTGGGGCGGAGGACACGAGGAGACCAAAGACAGATGCAGAGATCATGCTTGTAAAGTCTTTAGTATGGAGGGGCTAGAATATTATCTCAGTAGGTGTGGAATGGTGGTGGAATGCTACCAAAGTTTGTTCCTGGGAAACGGTGGTGGAGCAGGGGAGGAATTTTCCTTTCTCCCTTTGGGGGGGAGGGGGGATGTCATATTTTGATCCTAAGGAAAAGGGGGAGTTATTGCAAGATAATAAGAAAACCAGTATCTCTCAGATGGTATTAAAGATTGAATTGTATTCATTGTTTCTGCTTGGAGTGTATGACGATTGTTGCAGAGCCACCCAGTGGTGATATATGGAAACTTGAGGCTGCAATTGGTGCCTTGGGAAATAAGATTTAGCCAACCACCTCCACAGGAATTCACATAGGCATAGCAGGCATAGAATAGATTGTGATATGTACAGAATTTAGGACGATAGTTCTAATTTTTTTTGTTCATTTCTGGTATATTTGTATTTCCCTTTTTGGTTTTGTTTCTCTTCATGAAAAATTACAACTTTCCTATTCCTATATTTTGTCTCAGGAGCTGCAGCAGTTCTATAAACTGTCTGAATTTGAAACCTTCTGAGGGGATGTTTTTCACTTCTTAAAACGGAGTTAATCTTGCTTTTTTGTTTACTTTAATAGTAGCATTTAAAAATATGACGGGTCCAATGACAGGCCCAAATTTGTATCCATTGGACCTGCCGGTCAAGATGACTGGACTGCCTTGTGTTTTTTAAGCTTACTTTCGAGCTTATTGGACCTGTGTAAGAGCAATGAGCTGCCGGGTGATATATTCGACAGGGTTCATCCTCACAGCTCGCTGCTAGACCTGCTGAGTTTTTCCAGCATTTTCTGTTTTTGTTTCAGATTTCCAGCATCCGCAGTATTTTATATCGATAGCGATGCTGTGTCTATTTGCTCATTTGACATTGCTAGCCTATTCCCCGGTGTCTCATTTAAGGTAGCCATTGATATATGTGCTGCAGCACTACATCATGGCAATCTAGACCTGCAACAATTGTGTGAATCAGTATTCATCGAACTTATGAACATGGTAACTTGCACAGTTGAGTTCAGTTTTAATGACACCTTGTCCGCCCAAATAGATGGTGTTGCCATGGGATCCCCTCTAGGCCCAGCTCCCGAAACATCTTTGCTGGGTTCCATGAGAAATGTGTCTTCAATGGAATGACACCCAACCTCCTACCCCTCGCATATTTCCGATTTGTGGATGATATGTTTGCTATATTTAAATCTGTAGCTGTATGTAATCATTTCCTTACATATCTTAATGGGCTCCATCCTGCACTCAAATTCACTTTTGAAATGGAGCAGTCAAATGAACTCCCTTTCCTTGACATACTAGTTGAGAAATCTGCCAGGGGATTCCTTACCATGGTCTACTGCAATCCTACCTTCACTGGTCAATATACGCATTGGGATTCTTACAGTTCCACACGTTATAAGATTGGCCTTATCAGCAACCTCATAAATAAGGCCTGAGCTATTTGCTCACCATACAAGCTTGATGCTGAAATAGGGTGCATCAAAGGCATCCTGTGGGATAGTGGCTACCCTGATCAGATCATTTCGCACTGTATATCGTGCAAACTCGTGAACAGGCCTAAGGTTGTCACTTTTGGCCCTGAAAAGTGCCCAGATTACCCTGGAAGGGCAAAGTATCTCAAAAATTTGAGCAACAGATGATGCTAGCTGTTTCAAGCTGCTACAATGTAGTAGCAACATGGGTGGTATTCGCCACTAACAGGATGCTGCCATCAAGCCAAAATGATGATCTGCCCTATGAGTAATGTGATATATGAATTTCAGTGCCAGGCATGTAGGCCGTATGTCCCGAGGACTGGCGATCATATCAAACAACATGTTCGCGGCAGGCAAGGTAAAGACCATACCCAACCAGCTCGTGCTTGCAAAACTCAAAACACAGTGTCCAACACTAGATGCAATTCTGTGATTAGACAACATTTGCTAAATAATCCTCAGCATGCTAAGAATTATGCTGACAACCAATTTAACATTGTCAGCCAGGGCTTGCAGTGTGGCACATTTGCATGTCCTGGAAGCTACATGTATTACTATACAGTGCCCTGCTCTTTGCTGACAGTACGTGTACACACCTTGTGCCTATTTCTCCTGGACAAAATAAATGACAGCCATTCACTGGCTCATTCCTCATGGCAATGTCTTAACCAATCAGAATCAAGCTGCCTGATTTAAATTTCAAACAATGCTTGCCAGTTAACTTCAGTCACCATCAACTGGTGCATTCTCCGTGGCAATGCCTCTACCAATCAGAGTCTAGTTGCCAACCAATCAGCACTCTCTTCTTATACAGTATAAATTGTTGTTTCCTTTATATTTGGTATTGCAAATTGTCCTGATGTGTGCAAAACAAAAAGCTTCAAAAAAGTATCTTTTTCAGCAATATTCATTTAAAAATACTAATTTTTCAAGTGTCTGTTGGATTTTTTTTTTAAGCGATAATGGCAGATGCTTGCCAATTTCAAATTCACTTGCAATAATGCTCATTTAATCACTCTTATGCTTTCTTGACAAGTCGGGTAAAGACTACTTGACATAAAAATCTCTAGGCAAAGAATGTTGGTCCCACTCCAGAGTATAGAAACTGAGGAAATTTAGGAAGCAATTATACATTGGCGCAGCTATTTCAGAATCATAAATGACTAATTTATAATCCAGTGGCATTGGAACCAGAGTATTTGTTGTTATGTGTGTAATTGACCTAGAGTTTCCAAATCAAATTAAGATTTTAAATATTATGTGCCCTTTACTGCTTGTGTAGTTTGTTTTGAAAGTTATATTTCAATTAATTACCCGTTTCACTTTAATAAATCATTGCAGGAAGGCTAAAACGTCAAATCTAAGATTCTTGATTATCTCGGGTGGAGAATGAAATATAAAACCAAGCAAGTACTGCATTGAGGTTTTTAAAAGTGATATGTTTATTTAAAATGCCCCTAAACTGTTTCTGCTCAGCCAATTCGAGTGATGATGAGCAAAGCTGAGGAACCTGTTTAAATTTCTGATTTTAGTTTGAGGCTGATGCTTAATCTCCAGCGGACCCAATGCTTTTGGTAACTCTCTCCTGTGTGCTAGTACTGACCCAGTTACGGTAGCATCACAGCCAAGCTGAATCCTGTTCTTGCCCAAAGCTTATGTCTTTGCACTTCTCAGCAGCAGCCTCGAAAAGCCGAGTGATGGGAAAAAGGGAGCTGAACTAGGCTATAGGGTCAGAGGTCCTGGTGTGGCTCAGATGAGCTGACAGCAAAAACTAGAAATTGTATTTTGGACTGTGCAAAATAGCACTGTGCATTTATCTGCTGAGTCATTAGAGAGATTTTTATGTCAAGTAATCAAACTGGAGTATTTTTGTCTCTGTTACAAGTCGCAACCACAGCTTTTAGAACCGTAAACAATAGAAAAGTTACAGCACAATAAAAGGACATTCAGCCCATCGTATCTGTGCCGGCCGAAAAAGAAACAATAAAAATCCAGCTGCCCATTCTAACCCCACCCTCCAGCACCTAGCCTCGCAGGCTTTACAGCGCTCAGGTGCAGATCCAGGTACCTTTTAAATGAGTTGAAGGTTTCTGCCTCCACCACCAAACCAGGCAGCGAATTCCAGACACCCACCACCCTCTGGGTGAAGAAATTTGTTCTCATGCCCCCTCTAACCCTTCTAAAAATCACCTTAAATCTGTGCCCCCTGGTATTGACTTCACCGCTAGGGGAAACAGGGCATCCCCGTCTACTCTATCTAGGTCCCTCATTACCTTGTACACCTCAGTCAGGTCATCCCTCAGCTGCCTCTGTTGTAAGGAAACAACCCTAGCCTATCCAATCCTCCTTCATAGCTGCAGTTTTCAATCCCTGACAACATTCTTGTAAATCTCCTCTGTACTCTCTCCAGCACAATTATGTGGCGATCAGTACTGTACACACAATTCCAGTTGTGGCCTAACCAGTGTTTTATACAATTCCATCATTACGTCTCTGCTTTTGTACTCTATACCTCTTCCAATAAAGGAAAGCGTTCCATATGCTTTCTTTACCACCTTATCCACCTGTCCTGCTACCTTCACGGACCTGTAGACGTACACTTCAAGGTCTCTCACTTCCTCTATCCCTCCCAATACCCTCACATTTACTGAGTATTCCCTTGCTTTGTTTGCCATCCCCAAATGCATTATCTCACACTTCTCTGGGTTGAATTCCACCTGCCACTTTTCTGCCCATTCAACCAAACTATTGATATCATTTTGGAGACAACACCTATACTTTTCACTGTCACCTCCACAGTCAATTTTTGTGTCATCTGCAAATATCCCAATATTACCCACATTTAAGTCCAAATCATTAATATATACAACAAACAGCAAGAGCCTCAACACTGAGCCCTGTGGAACACCACTGGAAACCGTTTTCCATTTGCAAAAACATCCATCAACCATTACGCTTTGTTTCCTGTCGCTGAGCCAATTTTGGATCCAACTCGCCACATTCCCCTGTATCCAATGGGCTTTTACTTTTCTGACCAGTCTGCCATGTGGGACCTTGTCAAATGTTTTCCTGAAATCCATGTAAACAACATCCACTACACTACCCTCATCAATCCTCCTTGTTACTTCCTCAAAGAATTTTATTAAATTAGTAAGACGTAATCTTCCCCGAACAAAACCATGCTAACTATCCCTGATTAATCTGTTCCTTTCTAAGTGACAGTTTATCCTGTTTCTCAGAATTGGTTCTAATAATTTGGCCACCACCAAAGTCAGACTGACTGGTGTATAGTTATTTCGCCTATCCCTCACTCCCTTTTTAACTAATGGTACAACGTTTGCAGACCTCTAATCCTCTGGCAGCACACCTGCATCTAGTGAGGATTGGAAAATGACCCTCAGCGGATCTGTTATTTCCTCCCTGGCTTCCTTTAACAACCTGGGATACAATCCATCCGGCCCTGGTGATTTATCCACCTTCAAGGATGTCAGTCCCTCCAGTACATCCTCTCTCACTATGCTTATTGTATCTAATATTTCACACTCCTCCGCTTTAACTACAATGTCTGCATCATCTGTCTCCTTAGTGGAGACAGACACAAAGTACTCATTGAGAACCCTGCCCACATCTTCAGCACCAGCACACAAGTTACCATGCACATCTCTGGTAGGTCCTACCTTTTCCTTAGTTATTCTTGCTCTTAATGTATTGGTAAAATATCTTTGGATTTCCATTGATTATATCTGCCAATATTTTTCCATATCCTCTCTTTGGTTCCCTATTTACATTTTTTACTTCATCCCCGTACTTTCTATACTCTTCTAGGCTTTCTAAAGTATTAAGTTTTTTTGTGACTGTCATAAGCTTTCTTTTTCTGCTTTGTTTTACCTTGTATGCTTCTAGGTAACCAGGGGGCTCTAGATTTGGCAGTACCGCCCTTCTTCTCTTTGTGGGGACATGTATACACTGTGCCCGTAGAATCTCACTTTTGAATGCCTCCTACTGGTCTGTCACTGATTTCCCTTCACGCAGCTGTAACCAGCCCACTTTCACCAGATCACCTCTCAGCTTCGTAAAATTAGTATTTCCTCAATTTAGAACTTTTACTCCTGTTCTATCTTTATCCTTTTCCATAATTATGCTAACTGTATTATGGTCACTATCTCCAAAATGGTCACTCACTGCTACTTCATCCACTTGCCCAGCTTCATTTCCTAAGACTAAATCTAGAATTGCACTCCTTCTTGTTGGGCATGCTGTATGCTGGTTAAAAATGTTCTCTTGGATGCACTTGAAGAATTTTGTGCCCTCTGTGCCAATTGCATTGTTTGTATCCCAACTGATATTATGGTGGTTGAAGTCCCCAACTATTATTGCCCGATTGTTTTTACCCTCGGAAAGTTGCCTCCATATTTGTTCTTCTAGCTCCCTCTCACTATTTGGGGGTCTATAGTACATTCCTGATAGTGTGGCTGCCCCTTCTTATTTCTGAGCTCAACCCATATAGTCTCATTTGATGATTCATTTACTATGTAATCCTCCTCACTGCTGAATTGATTCTTTAATCAATAATGCTACTTCCCCCATCTTTTTTAGTCCCCTTTCTATCTTGCCTGAAAACCCTATATCTAGGGATGTTGAGCTGCCATTTTTACCCCTCCTTAAGCCAAGTTTCTGTTATAGCAATGACATGCTGCCATGTGTCTATCTGTGCCCTCAGCTCACTGGCTTTGTTTGCTATACTCTTTGCATTTAAATAAATACTTTTTTAACATTGCCAGATTCCTGTGCTGTAAACCTTTTCACCTTTGCTTCTGTCTTTCAGAGCCACTCGCCAATTTTTTGTCTCCCGCTCTCTTCTCTGAATTTGTCCTATCTGAATCTGCTCTCGGGTTCCCATCTACCTGCCAATCTAATTTAAACCCTTCCCAACAACATTAGCATATCTCTCTGAAAGGACATTCATCCTGGTCCTGTTCAGGTGTAGACTGTCCAGCTTGTACCAGATCCCACCTTCCCTAGAACTGGTTCCAATGCCCCAGAAATCCGAAGCCCTGCCTCCTGAACCATCTCTCCAGCCATGCATTTATCTGGTGTATTCTCCTATTTCCATACTCACCACTACGTGGCCTTGGAAGTAATCCGAAGATTTCTCAGAGAAGCAGTAAAGATTCGAAAGCAGTGTTTTATATGTACATATCTACAATACTCTTAAGGATATTTTTCATGTATTTTCTAATTGTTTACTTATGAATCCAAAAAATAAGTCATTTTCTTTAGAATAGTTATTTGACTAGATTCAAGTTTTCTTTTAAAAAGTAGTTTTAAATTCTAACTGGCTGTAAACAACATGGATACAATGAGCAACACAAGTGAATTGTGTTCAACACAAATGAATTCTGTTAAAGACAAGCAGCTCTCAATCACACAGAATTTACAGCAGAGAAACGGGTCATTTAGCCAGCAGGTCTGTGCCAGTATACACCCTCAGAACAAGCCTCCTCCCACCTTAACTTACCCTAACAACATACCCTTCTTCCTCGTGTACTTAACTAGCTTCTCCTTAAATGCATCTGTCGTATTTGCTTCAACCACTGCATACGGTAGCATGTTCCACATTCTCACCATTCTGAGTGAAGGGGTTTCTCCTGAATTCCTTATTCCATTTCCTAGCGACTAATATTTGTTATCTAGTTTGGATTCCCCACCTACATTCACCCTATCAAAAGCCTTCATGATTTTAAAACCTCCAAGAGATCATCTTTCAACTCTTTTCTGTAGGAAAGAACCCCATCCTGTTCAGTCCTTTTTGTTCACTGCACCCTCTAAGTTCTGGTATCATCCTTGTAAAACTTACTTTTTACACTTTCTGATGGGCTTCTACATTCTTTTTGTAATATGGAGACCAGAACTCTTAACACTATTCCAAACATGATTTAACCAAGGTTCTACATTAGTTCATCATATTTAACATCCATGGTTTAATATCATGATTTCTAATATGAAAGAATTTGGACTGATATTCTATGCATACCTAATCCAGCAACAAACTTGCATTTATATTGTGTCTTCAATGTAGTAAAATATCCCAAAATACTTAACAAGAAAGTGCTATCAAATAAAATTTGCCAAAATCCAAGAGCATAATACCAGTCATTGCAAGTGAAGAAAATATGCCTGACGAAATGCCTATTTTCCACTCCTCCTGTGCTGGCCTTAACACAAAGATTTTAGTCCTGTCCCTTCGAGTCTCAGGATGGTACAATAAACCTGTCCAAACAGGTACATACAATTTAAGTGGTGGGATGTGAATTTATATTCTTCAAAATTTGCCAGGCCTTAAGCAAACTAAAACTTGCAACTGTTTCAGTCAAAGCATTTTTCATGTTGTTCCTCCAGGCTAGGAAAACATTGTGTGCAATGAATTCCCTTAGTTGGTGCTTCTCGGTGAACACAGGTGTCTATAATCAACAGGTTTAATTATTCTTCCTCTTACTCAAGGAGCTGTCTAATAAGACTGTTTTGTGTGTGAATTTAGATATAGTTACATGGTGAAAGCAGAAATTAGTAAAACAATCTGCACTAGAAATAATATGGAGCTAATGTCCCATTGTATCACAATATATTCTTTGTAGGAATTGTTAGCTCTCCATTATAGTAACCAGATCTTCTGTGATTATATTCTGGGGGAGATTGGGCTACATTTTAGCACACAAAAATGAATGAGTTGGGTCAGGTCAGTTGTTAAAATTTTAAAAATCTGAAACTCAACTCCTGTGAAGACAGGGCAAGGAACAGGCAACCAACCCACTCCCAGAAGGTGGGTTGTCAATTTAAATATTTTAAAGAGGCTGTCGGTCTTTAATTTATCCTGCTTCTGGAGTTTTTACAGTGAGCAGCCTGATACCCAAGCCCCAGGCTACACAGCAGCTAAAGTAAGGTGAGAACAGCCTCTGGTAGAAGGCGAGTTCTTTCACAGCACTGCTTGTGGGCCAGAAAGAGCAGGAGCACTTCCTTTGGGGACTCCCTCCATTTCTGTGCTCCCCCACCACTGCATGAAAAAGTCCCTGAGATTGGGGACCAGGCCCAAGAGTCAGGGGTCATTTTCTACCTGGTTCTGAGGCCTGCTAAGAGCGCTTCCCATTGAAAGTCAAACCTGTCGGGTAGATGGACGTGCAGGCAGGGAACTAGTTATAACTCCGCAGCATGCAGGGAAATCTGAACTTCTGGGATCCCTGTCTGAAACTCTGTGTCCCCCCCTACCCCTGACAACCCCTACCCCACATAACCTGTAAATATCCAGACCATTGTCTTTGTTCTCTGCAGAGAAATTCACATCACTGTGTATGTAGATTGCTTGTAGGACTTGTCATCTTATTCCAGTTCGCGTTTTTCTCTACTCACTTACTCACACACAGACTACCATGCCACACACTAATATCTATTTGCCATTCCTTTGTTTGTACCTGAATAATGGAGATCATTTCCCAAGAAAAATCTTACTGCCAAAAAGAAAAATGCCAGATAGACCTGAAAAATTTAACAAACTCAAACCCAAGGTTAAAGTCATTTTCATATGCTCCACATAAAAATACAGCTGGTGTCTCTTAGAGCATGATTTGATATCAGTCCAGAACATACCTGACATTCATTGCTCATTTTATATGGGCAAACAGAGTGTACTGCACATTCCTAAGGAGAAAATTGAGAGTGGTGCCTGGTTTGTTTCTGTGTTGTTGAAGAAAGAACTTGGGCTTACGTCATTTTTTGATCTCAAGATATCAAAAAGCCAGTTAAATACTTTGGAAGTGTAGTCACTGTTGTAATGTAGAGAAACACGGCAGCCAATTTGCACACAGTAAGGTCCCACAAAAGCAATGACTTAATCAGTTTTTGTGATGCTTGTTGAGGGATACAAGTTGGCCAGGATACCAGGCCTCTACTGCTTGTTGAATAGGATCTTTTATGTTCACCTGAAAGGGCAGATGAGACTTTTGGATGGCATGTTAAATAGGGACCCAAAATTCGACATTAATACCTTTGTTTATTGAATTAATGAACATGCAAAGAATACTTGGGTCATAGTCTTTTATTATAGCAGCGACTTACAGGGGAGAGAAAAAAGATATGTAGAAACTTAACATTCTTGTCACTCCTCAAATTTATGGTTTCTGCCTTGGAACAGGAATCTTGGAAATTCTTCAGATAGGTTCAGATGTCAGGAATATTGTGGATGAGTTCTTACAAGGATATGTTACCTAAGTGTTTATGATATGTTTTGGCTGTACTGGGTGTTGAATAAAGGGAATTATGTGCTGTGTCTCCTGTACCATTGCTGCGTTCTCTTCTCTGGCCACCATCCTTTGCAATATTCTCTACGCTATTCCCTAGCCCACTGTATACTTCCCAGCAGCCCATTCCCACTGTACACTGCTTCCTGCCGACCCCCCGCTTTTCTCCCCCCAACCCACAACCACCCACACCACCAGCTTTACTGTCTGGCTCTCATTCCCTATGTCCCTTAGCTGGGTTTTTCTTCCATTGTGTAACAACAACAGCTTTCGTTTATTTAGCCCCTTTGCATTATTCCACTAAAGTTGTTTTTGTTAATGTTGTGCAATGAAATGTCCCAAGGTGCTTCACAAAAGCATTAAAGAATGACACTGAGCAGCATGAGAAGATGACCAAAACCTTGTTTAAAAAGCTAAGGGGTGTCCTAAAGGCGGAAAGTGAGGTAGAGAGGTGGAAAGGTTTGGGGAGGGAATTCCAGGGCTTAGAATTTAAAACTTAAGGCAGAGCCACCAAAGGTGGAGCAATTAAAATGGGGGATGCAAAAAATGCAGAATTAGAGGACCACATATATCTTAAAGAATTGAGGGTTGGATGTGATTACACAGGTAGGGAAGGGTGAGGCAATGGAATGAGTTGAAAACAGGGATGAGCATTTTATAGTCAAGGCATTACTTGACTGGCAGCCAATGTAGTTCAGTGAGCACAGGGGTGATAGGGAAACAGGATGAGTTAAGACAGCGGTTCTGGAAAGAAGCATGAACTAGAGCCTCAGGCTTCTCGGAGGAGCACAGATGTTCACTGTAAAATGTTGTTTGATTCATCTCAAATACACAAAATACTCCTATATCAGTAACTTAATTAAGAAATTACAGGTTTACAAGAAAATCATGTCTATATTTTGTTAAGAAACAACTTGCGATAGTAAGTTCTTCACTGCAATGAGAAACTAGGATAGGGATTTTAATTGTGGCTTATTGGTTGTTTTCATTTTTTGTGTTGTTTCATCGAAAATATATTTACTTGCTTTCAACTGATTTGTTACTGGTATTATTAATATCATTTATGAATGTGATTTGAGCCAATCTGGTGTAAGTATCACATGCCTTTGCAATTTAATTGTGATGCGTACAAAGTACAGCCACAGATGTGCTATGTATTTTTAATTCCTTTGATACTTGTTTATCAGAAGCTTGTCTGTTCCTATGTTTGTGATAACAATAGTGTTCAATGGAGAATATCTTTTGATCTTATTTCTTCAAAGTGAGGGCCTTGGACCACATCTGATGGAAGAGTAGGCTGTTCCGCACATTTCAGTGTTCCTGTGAAGTGCCTTGGGTGTTTTACTAGGTTCAGGGTGCTATATAAATGCAAATTGCTGTTTTGGTATTCTGATGAGGTTTACTTGGATTTCACAGTTGGTACCTGAGCATGTTTGGTAGGCGCTTGAACATTCGGCCATCATGATAGCTGTGGGAAGGATGCTTTTAAAGAAATGCCTGACTAGGTTTAAGGTCAAACAACAACCTGTCAAATGTCTAGAATAACAGTACTGTAAATGTATGTTTTTGTTTGTTGATATGGTTCTACCATTTTTCAACTCCCATGTGTGAGGGTGTCATTTACTTCAGAACACTGATTCCAATTGTAGGCCCAACTTTGGTGGCAGCTTTAAGGTAAAAATGTCGGCACATCTGCCTCAATCTGCCAAGGCCCAGTTAGACGGGTCTGTCCATTTGCAGTGAAATAAACATTACCACCAGAGATAAAGATTACCATCATTCCCGGTTGCTAACAGTCCAAGGGTGCCCTCTTTGTTTCTCTGCTGTAACAGCCTTTCCCAGTTTTTGTAAAAGTTACAACATGCTTCTTGTTGATCTTGTGAATTCTTGTGAATTTCAAGTGAAGCAGAAAACAAAACCTACAATGATATTGAAGCATTTGCATGCACAAAATTATTCATGCTTTTGTCCTAGAGTCTATTGTTCACTGTACAATATAAACAGGATGGTTTCAAAGTACAGAGACTGGAGCAACATTACTATGTTACAGAAAGAGGTTTTGCAATATAAATTGATCTAGTATTAACGGCAAGAATAATTGCATTGGCAGTCAGTGCTGAACCTTGGCTAAACTCCTAACAACAAGGACAATTGCTTGCAGTTATATTGTGCCTTTTAATGTAATAAAACATCCCAAGGCACTTCACATGAGCGTTATCAAACAAACTTTTGACACTGAGCCACACAAGGTGATATAAGGACAGATGATCAAAAACTTCATCAGAGGTAGATTTTAAGGAGCATTTTAAAGGAGTAAGGAGAGGTAGGGCAGTATTTAACACAGGCAGTGGGGTCTTACCTGTCTGTAGAGTCAGCAAAAGCTCCACTGTGCTTGCTTTCAGGAAGGCCCACCATATTAAATGCCAATCAGGCACTTAAGTGATCAATGGTGGGCTTCCCCCAGGATCAAGGATTCGGGGGCCGAAATCTCACCCAACGAGAGCTGCTGGCCAATAAGAGGCTGGCAGCTTTTCATTGCAGGCAACACCACTGGGGGAGTAATGGTAGCTGCTGGTAATGCATCCACCAGAGGCTTAGGATTAGTGAGACACCCCAGGCCACAGGTGAATGAGGGCCTGATGGGAGTTAGTGAGGAGGGGATCAGTAGCAAGGCCAGGGGGGGGGGCTCTCAGTTGCGCTTCCCCCCCACCCCAGTACCTTTGAACATGGGACCCCCTGGAAGCCCACAAACAAACACCCCATAGTTCATTTTTCTGGCTTACCATGTGGTGACTCCCCTGCCGCTGCTGGTTGGTTACTGGCAGCAGCAATTTGAGGTCCTTAAGAGGGAACTAATCGCCTTCCACTCCTGGACGTATTCAGGGCAGAGATGGGAAGACAGCTAGGTTGCCACCTGCCACCCTCCTACCTGATTAAATGACCCTCTTCACCTTCAAACCCACCTGGGAGAAGACTTTAAATTCCACCCATAACGATGAAGAGATGGTTAGGGAGCTAATTCCCGAGCTTAAGGGCCAAACTGCTAAAGATACAACCACCATACATGGAGCAATTAAAACTGGAGATGCACAAGAGACCAGAATTGGAGGAATATAGATTGTTGCGATCCCTGTATAGACCAAAAACATTTCAAGAAATAAATTCAAACTCAGACTTTCAGTTAATAGCTGAATAGATAACAAAAACAAGATTTCACATTTTAAGATATTTACTGTAACAAACAGACTAAAAACATTATTTTTATAGACAATGTATACTTTAACTTACAGAACAGAACTTCTAACACAACCATGAAAAAAAAACACATTATTGGGCATACATTACACTGTCCTTTAAGTAGTAATTCAATTCTCCCAGAATGATTCTTCGCTCCCAAGGGTTTACTTCCTTTCCCATCCTGGAAACATTTAACTCCAGAACTGTCTTTCACAGTGAGAGTTTTTCTGGAAACTTTTCCCTCTAACTGGGGGGAGGTGGTGGCATAGTTGTAATGCTCTAGAGACCCAGGTTCAAATCCCACCACAGCAGATGGTGAAATTTGAATTCAATAAAAATCTGGAATTAAAAAGTCTGATGATGACCACAAAACCAATGCCGATTGTCGTAAAAACCCATCTGGTTCACTAATGTCCTTTAGGGAAGGAAATCTCCTTACCTGGTCTGGCCTACGTATGACTCCAGACCCACAGCAATGTGGTTAATTCTTAAATGCCCTCTGCAGTTTGGGGCAGTTCGGATGGGCAATAAATGCTGATCTAGCCAGTTATGCCCACATCCCATGAACAAATAAATTTTAAAAAGCTAGGCAAATCTTCCATTCTCATTCTAACTCACCATGAATTTGGTCTTTCCAATCTGAATGCAAGCTTCCATCTGCATTCCAGCATGGCAAACCATAGAGACTTTTGACCTCTAGCTACTCTCTCTCCCGGACCCTGGCAGACTAACCTGTCTGTGACATTCAATGATAGTTTAGGAAAGCCTGTAACCTGATATCACAATGGTTTCATCTGTACCCCTCCCATCTCGAAGCCCATCACAATGGAAATATGAATCACTTGGTCATTGTACCCGGTTAGAGATGCAGATTAGCTATTCTTGAGAGCCCAACACTGTTTCACCCTGTTTACAACCCAACGCTTCTCAACACTTCCCTGGGACTTTGGAGACTCACAATCTATCCACGGTTAGCACAGAGGCTGTTGTCATTGTCTGCAAGTATAAACTCCTTGCATCTTTTTCCCAGTAAAACAATCTGGGCCCTCTTAATCTCCAACAATCAAACCATCAAGGCTTGCTGCCAGGCAGACTTCAGAACAGGTTACATGACTGCCTTCATGTGAAGTGAGAGCCTCATCAGGCACTCAATGTTTGATTGAGGAAGCCAACAAGGGAAGTGGGGGTCACTGAAAGCCATCTCGTGACCTTGCCACCGCCCCGCCTCGTGACCCTCACTCACCTTTGCTGATCCGCTAGTGGGTGCATTACCAGCAGCTGCCACCACGCTTGCTGGCACTGCCTGCAGTGGACAGTTGCTGGCCTGTAATTGGCCAGGAGCTCCTAGGCACAGGTCCCCATACTGCAGTAAATTTGCAAATGAGGTTATATGCTCAAGTCTCTGGCCTGGGGATTGAACACAACCTTGTGACTCCAAAACAAAAATGCTACTACTCACCTAAGGCAGCCATCCTGATAAGGGGATAATGGTACTGCTGACAAAGTTTTAATTTTTGCATATTTTTGAGAAGCAGGAGGTGAAATAGAGCATTTGTCGATGCAGGCAAGCAAAGCTTGAAGAGTTCATTACATCCCAATAGTACGGTAATCTCAGGGAATTCATTTAATAGTAATCAGCCCTTGTGCCTTTCTAATATACTTGCTAGATGAGTATTTGATGAATTAAAATTACTTCTGTCAGCTGTATATACCTGGTAAGGCAAGTCTACCTGAAGCTGGTGCTCCTCATTTAACCTTACACTTTTTTTTACTTCTTTTAATTGCTGCTTTACTCTTCTAAATTCTGCATTTTGGTATGCGTCCATAATTGAAGTTGATGCATGTTGAAGTTTGTTCTGTTTCAGATGAACAAAGTTCACATGTCCTCAACATGGAAGAATATGAAAACGTGTGCTGTAACTGAACTATGAATGAAACAAATTTCAGTCCCTTGTGCAATTGAGGTTTAACAGTGGAACTTACGTCATCTTGTATATGAATTTAAGAATTCTTCTTTGCTTCACAAAGATTTTGTAATGATATGCAAAAAATAATTGGCTTCTGAGCAAACTGCTTCCCCAACTCAATTGGGACTTGACATTGGATTGAACATCAATTTGATGAGGTATACCAGCATCAGTTGGTCAGTAGTGAGTCCTGCCAGGTCAGCTGGTGAAGCAGGCTGAGCCGCCAAAGAATAAAAATACTTTAAAGGTCAGCATTTTTAATTAGGTGCAATGTATTAATCAGGTAACTGTAGCATGGGATTGTAGATCATGGTTGGGCATGTCCTGGTTAGAATTCATCTTATTCTCCTTGGTTGTACTATGTATTTCACATTATAAATATCTCTTTCTCAGCTGCTATCCCACAGCTCAGCTTTAGGATGCTGTAGAAAATGTCACATCTATTTCTAGATTTTCTTTATTCCTTTTCTCCAAAACTGAAAATTACCATATAAAAGAACTTGCCCTTGTCTGAAGATACAAGTCAGATCTGAGAGGACAACATACAAACTCCTGCTAGGAATGTCATCAAAAATTAGTTTGGTACTGAGGAAATGCCTGCTTGGTAGATAAGACAGGTCCTCCCCCATCAGTATTCATATCTTCTCTGAACTGGACATTTTTACTTCTCTATTAAACAGGTGATTAATGTGGATGGAACTGGTCGTAGGACACTTGTAGAAGATAAACTTCCTCACATATTCGGATTCACTTTATTGGGTGATTACATCTACTGGACAGACTGGCAGAGACGAAGCATTGAACGTGTTCATAAGCACCATGCAGAGAGAGAAATCATCATTGATCAGCTACCTGATCTTATGGGACTGAAAGCAACAAGAGTAACAAAAGCATTTGGTATGTTATCTTGGAGGATGTGCATACAACCTAATCATTACTTGAGCTTGTAAAAAGAACTATTGGTCAGGGTTCCCCTCCATAATTGTAGACCCGTTTTCTGAATGGCACGTATGCATTTTTAATTATTCTTTCAGGGAATATGGGCATCACTGACAAGGCCAACATTTGTTGCCCATTCCTAATTGCCCTTGAACTGAGTGGCTTGACACACCATTTCACAGGGCATTTAAGAGTCAGCCACATTACTGTGGGTCTGGAGTCACATGTAGGTCAGACCAGGTAAAGATGATGGATTTCCTTTCCTAAAGGATGTTAGTGGACCAGATAGGTTTTTATGACAATTGATGGTAGTTTCATAGTCACCATCACTGAGACTAGTTTTCAATTCCAGATTTTATTAATTGAAGTTAAATTCCACCAGCTGTTCTGGTGCGATTTGAACCCATATTCCCAGAGCATTAGCCTGAGCCTTTGGATTACCAGTGACATTGCCACTACATCACCATCTCTCTAGTGTATACATTAGTGAGGACAAGATCAGATTATACTGTGATGTCTTGAAAGTTACTTATCCTAAATGTCTGGATTCACTCATGAAAAATCACTTGTACTACAATATACATCACTGAGGAGATGAGAGTCAAATAGCTCACTTTTGCCTAAATTGTTTCCTGTGCAGTGTCCAATCTGAGTGCAACACCAATATGTTAATGAGTGGACTTCACATCTATAGAGAGGTCTGCTTCTCATGAGAGGACTGCTCACAGACATGCACTATCCCCAATGCAACAGGGCTGCAATATTTAGTCTTGTGCTGCTACATGTCCTTCATATATTTTTTACCATATAATCAGTTCCTTAAATAATGGTACTTCTGCATATTGTTATTACAGGATCAAACCCTTGTTCGAAGAATAATGGTGGCTGCAGTCACCTATGTTTGTATGTGCCTCAGGGTCCACGTTGTGCCTGTCCAATGGGCCTGGAGTTAATCAGGGACATGAAAACCTGCATTGTACCTGAAGCCTTCCTGCTGTTCTCCAGTAGGGCAGACATCCGTAGAATTTCCTTGGAGACCAACAACAATGATGTGGCAATTCCATTAACAGGGGTGAAGGAAGCTTCTGCTCTCGATTTTGACGTTTCTGACAACAGAATTTATTGGACAGACATCAGTTTAAAGGTACTGAATAGTAATCAGTTCCAAAAATGGGTGGTAAATAGACATTTATGTGTTTAAGAAATGGCTTCTCTTTGAAATCTGAGTGGAATTAGACAAGGTGGTTTATGCAGAGAAAAACACTACACAGGCTTCCTGGCTGAATGGCCTGTTTCTGTGTTATAGCATTCAGTGATTTTATGAGAAACATGAGTAGAAATGTGGGTTTTGCAAATCTTTTTTCATTTGAGATCACCCTTTATTAAATATATAGGGCCGTAACTTCCTCAGAGTGGCAATCAGCATCGGATTGCCACTCGGTGCCCACTTACCTATGCCAAATTTCTTCCGTGCCTATCTCTCCCGACCTTCCAACTCAGGCCAGGTGAGATCCAGGCAGCGCAGCTGTCTTCGAAGTCCAGCACCGTCAAATTGAAGGAGGTCGACATGCTCCCCTTTTTTACAGCACTAGCTACTGTAAAGCAAGTCAGTTTAAAGGCCACATTGAAATTGACAGGCCAGGGAGAAGGTAAGTGCCTAAAGTAAGTTAAAAGAACTTGAGGGGTGGGGGTGTTCCGAGGTGGGGTGGCGATGGGGGCAGGGAGTCGGAATTGGGAGGGCTGGGAGCCGGACATCAGGAGGGTTGCACCCGCTGGGGGAGGTGGGGTGGGAGCTGTTGGATGAGGAGTCCTGTGCAGATGGGGGGAATCCCATGAAGGGGGTTGGCAGGTGGGGAATACTGTGTTGAGGGTAGGGGGTGGTTAGTCAGGGATGGCGGGGGGGGTGCAGTCAAAGCTGTGGTGGGTGTCCCATGGGGGGACATCGGTCTGGGTCTTTACAGTAGTTACTCAGAAGTTAGAAGAGGCTTTAATTCGTCTACCGTTTTCTGGGTAACTATTGGTGTAACCCTGGTGGTAGCATCTGAAGTTTGCAATTCAAATCACATTTTCGGATGGTTCCCAGCGTAGCACAATTGTCCAGAGGAAGTGTGCACTTCTGGCCAATTGCCTTGTAAACTCTTACCTGGGAACTTCCCAGAGGGATTCCCCAGCGCATTTTTGGGGTACCCCCCCCAAATCCGACGCTGGGGAGCTCAGAGGTTACGGCCCATTGCCTGTGCATGTGTGTGTAATATATGTATAAATTAAACTTACCTGTAATGTTTAATTAAAATAATGTATTTAATTCAGATTTGCAATTTTAGGACTGGGTATCTTTCTAAGTGGAAAGATATACTGTCTATACCTGTGTAAAAGTCAAATTTTTGAGACCAGTTTTTTTACACACAAATTTAAGGGTTGACTATTACATGAATAATATCTTCGAGGGGTTGACGTGTGCTTGATTTGGATCCACACAGCATGAAACAAGGACCAAAACAAAAGCTTAAGTAAAATCCTAAAATGACCGTCACTTCATCAACTGAAAAGTATGAAGTCGTAGGCTTACTTTCAACATACCCACCCAAACATTACACCAAACATGGCTCTCAAAGAACCCACAGGTAATGGGGGAAGCAACACCCACGTCAGCTGCTTATTGACTTTTTCTCTCTCTCCCTCTCTCTCTCTCTCTCTCTCTCTCTCTCTCTCTCTCTGTCTCTCTCTCTCCCCCCCCCCCCCCCACTCTGTGTATCTCTCCCTCCCTCTCTCTCTCTGTGTATCTTCCTCTCCCTCTCCCTGTGTATCTCTCTCTGTCCCCCTCTCTCTCTCTCTCTCTCTCTCTGTCCCCCCCTCTCTCTCTCTCTCTCTGTCTCCCTCTTTCTCTCCCTCTCTCTGTATCTCTCTCCCTCTCTGTGTGTCTCTCTCTCTGTGTATCTCCCTCTACCTCTCTTTCTCTATCTGTCTCTCTGTCCCTCTCTCTCTCTCTCCCTGTGTGTGTATGTGTCTCTCTCTCTCTCTCTCTCTCTCTCTCTCTGTCTGTATGTGTGTCTCTCCCTCTCTGTCTCTCTCTGTGTCTCTGTCTCTCTCTCTCTTTGTCTGTCTCTGTCTGTGTCTCTGTGTGTGTGTGTGTGTGTGCCTCTCTCTCTCTCTCTCTCTCTCTCTGTGACTCTCTTTTTATTCAGGAGCCTCCCTCCCAGCTTCCATTTCCCCAGACCCGATGGATTAGTCACTGGATTATTTCCTTTCCCTCGCCGCCCGGCTCAGCTGCCATTTGCTTTGAGGCTGGGGAGGCCCCAGCTTGTCCGATCCTAATCCCGGCCCCAGCCTGAGGAGATGGTTTTTCTTTGGATTAATGACACATTTTAGAGCAGAAAGGGGGGAGCAGCTTGCCTTGTCTGTGCTGAACAGTTCTCCCCCGCCCCCCCACGGACCCGAATCCACGGGTGAGGGAGTGGTGGCATTGGCTGGGCCTGTAGTTTCATTGCTGCTCGGAGGCTGGTGGAAGGGAAGGGTAGGGTCACACTGTTAGTAAATGTCACACTGATGGCCCTCACCCCTTGTCCTCTGTTTTGGTGCAGTGGGATTTCACTGAGACAGTACATGCAAGGGCCAGAATGGCAAGACCCTAGTCTCTCCTCCCCTCCCCTCCTCAGGAAGCCTGAGGGTGGTGGAGTTAATTTGTTTATTGGTTGCTCAGGAAGTTGTGAATGTAGAGGTTCTACTTTGGTTTTGAAATTTTTGGGCTTTGATCCCTGAAAAACTAAGGTCAATTTCACATAAAGTTATTTTTTAAGCCAAAAATTATGGGTGAACTTTTACTTGAGATTGACTTTTACACTGATATATACAGTACTTAGGCTTAGGGATACCTGAAACAGCTTTGCAAATATGCAGAGAATTTTTATAATGTAGAAACCATGTAACAGTAACTTTCTAGCTATTTCAAACAGTTCTTTTGATGACTACCTGAAAAATCAAATTGAAAAATAAATCTAAGTTTTCCAAGATTTATAGAACCTTTCTAATTGAGAATTTCTGATATTACAAAACATTGAAGAAGATTGAATCAACATTGAAGAAGATAAATACACATTTAGTTCGTTATGCAGTTTCACGATTTATATAAATTATTGAAATCTGTGGAGTGAAAATTCCAATTAAAATGCAGATTTTTGGAGGGAAAGTAAAGCAGCCTTGAAGTGGCTTCATTCATGAGACTTTTCTGTTCAGAAGAAACATTAGATTGATATTATTTCGCTTTCTATCAAATATAGGGAAAGATTTGAATTTTTTTGATGTGATTTATCTTAATAATTAGCTACTTGTGGATTATGTATTCAGATTAAATTGAAATGAACTCTGCTTTTTGACAATTTCTTTTCCCGTAGACCATCAGTCGTGCTTTCATGAATGGAAGCTCCGTTGAGCATGTGATTGAGTTTGGTCTTGATTACCCTGAAGGAATGGCAGTAGACTGGTTGTCAAAAAACCTCTACTGGGCAGACACAGGCACCAATCGAATTGAAGTGGCACGGCTGGATGGGCAATATCGACAGGTTTTGGTTTGGAAAGAGTTGGACAATCCACGTGCTTTGGCTCTTGATCCTTCTGATGGGTAAGGAAAGAGCGAGTATAGTAAGGTATCACATGTTCTAAAGGTTGAAAAAGTTTCATCACAAACATGGGTGTAAGCTTGAAGATAAACCATATCCCTTGGGAGTACTGAAGTGACATTGCAGGAGTTATAGCATTCAAATTTCTGATCTCTTGGGTCATAATTCATCAATCTGCAGTTAACATGTTGTGTTTTTGTATTAGTGCCTGTTAAAGTAACTGGTCAATTCTTAATCATGTACAATAAATGTTATCAAGTCCCAGTGAAGATTGCAATGTTGAAAATGTGGAAAGTAAAACATCAGTAAGGGGTTTTGTTATGAACATGTATGTCAAAAAATTTTTGTCTACAACTAAGCTGTTTATGTATGGGTGTTTTGTCCCATTATGTTACAGACAGGAGGAGGGGGTTAATTTAAACAGTCCTGATTTCTCCCCTCACCACCCATCCACAGAAAGGTGTTTTGTATTTTTGATTTCACCTTTTTTATGTGGTGGTATATTTTCCCAACCCCTCAGTTCAGGTGTGATCCAATTCTCTATTAATAACCCCACAGTAAACTCAAGAGAGGATGAACTAAAAGGGCTAATTGATTTGCACACAAACATGAGGGGAAGGTCAAAACGTGACCTCCTTTTCATACATATAATAAAGGTGGGATAGAGAATAGAAAAAGCTATAGGGCAAAGACCACAGACAAAATATGAATTATTGTTTCACGTGAGTCCAGAATCAGAGTTCAATGATGTATTGATGGGCTGAATGGTCTCTTTCTGTGCCATAACATTTCTATGGTTCTATGGTTCTATTCTTTCACAGAGTCGGCAGGCTGAAGATGGATGTCGGATAATCTACTTTTCCAGTAGAGAGGACTTCCACGATGGGATAGACATGTAGAGATGATTTAGTCTTGTAGGCGCTGGTATAGAAATTCAGAAATTCCAGTGCAAACAGCGTAGATGGGACTAAGGCATTCAAACCTGGAACAGAGCTCTGGTTCTGTTGCTAGATGGTAAACTGGCAGTCTGCCGTTGCAGCTCCACAAGGCAGTATAACTGGTTATAACAGCTTTGGTTGGGGGGGGCGGTTTTCATGTGACATGACTCCCACTTTTCCACCTTGGTTTGGACAAAGGATGTATATTCCTTGTCTGGATTCTTCAGATGGTTAATGTTTCAACCATTAATAAGTTCAACAGAGGTTTCAGGGTTCTTTTGTCTTCACAGATTGATCATCTCCATTGGCCAGGGCCTGGCCTTGAAATGTAAATGGCCTTTGTAAATGTAAATGGCCTTGGGATTTGATCACTGCAGTCACAGGGGGTCAGTGGTACCACTTTAGAAATAGTGAGGTTACTGCTTTTCTGAAGGCCAGACTTTTGTGTAAGTCATAGTCAGCCATGGCTTCAATAATTTTAAAACCTTTGACCAGTTTTTTAAAAAATAATTATAAATTAGCCAGGATGATATTTTTTTTTCTAAAAATATGAAGTAAGACCTTAGCTCCGGGACAATTATAAATGGCTACCTGATTTATGTCTCAAAGCATGTTAACATAAAACTCGAATATTTAGTTCAGTTAGCACCTGCTGTTTGTATCAGCTGTTAGTTGTAGCATAGCAGCACATTACAGCCATATTGTGAGCAGGTTTGGAATTAGCTGTAGTGTGCTAGGGAAGCTAGCTGAATTTCGAGCTGTACTGTATCATGATTCAGACTCATCTGTAGTATTAGCTGACACAGCTCCTGCTTAGTTGAACCCGCAGCACACTAAAGGTGATTTTGAATCCAAAGTCAGTTACTTACAGTAGAAGTTAATTGTTTAGATAAATCTGTATGAGTGAATGTGGTAAACAATAAATTTACCATTGACCTCAATGGTCTTGGTTTGGAATTCAAGGTTTTATCTGTTCTAAATGGCTGTTTATTATATCCATGTCTGATGGAAGTGTAGCCAATTGTACTTTCTAATCACCTTCCTAAGACACAGTCTGGTCAAGAGGACAACCAATTTGGTATCAACAAAGACCTTTTGGCCCAAAGTGTTTGTATGTTCTGGAAATAAGAATCTGTTCAAAAGTTAGGCCCTTGAAGGATGCACTTAAACAGTTTTTAATTCCTGCTTTTGGAAATGTTCTGTGAAATGATTTGGGTATTTCACTTACAGGATGCAAGATGTACAAAACTTGTGGCAATCTGTCAGTAAATTGCTATTCTCTCAAGTTGCTAGATTTGACTCAGTGATACCACTCCTGACCAAATCAAAAATAAGGTCATAGATTCAAGCCTCATGGCAGAGACTTAAGTATATAACTTAGACTTGTACCTCAATATGAGAGAGTACTTCATTGTCTCATGCCACCTTTCAGGTGAGCTGTTAAGGCAAGGCGCTGTCCCTTCTATTGTGTAAAAGTTGAAGTTTCCAGTGTACTTTTTGAAGAAGGGATTTCTCCCAATGTGCTGGCAAACATTTATGCCTCAACCAAAACTTAATATACAGGTCTGGTCATTTATCTCTTCATAGTTTTAGGACTTTTATGTGCACAAATGGCTGACATGTTTCACTGCATTATAATAGTGAAACATGTTGGGATAGCCTGAATTTGTGTAAGGTACTGTACAAGTTCTTTTTATCTTCTTTAGCAATGTCAAAAGGAAGTGGAAATATTTACATTGCTTCAACAGAATGTGCCCTTCTGAGAATGGATTTGAAGCAGCATGTTGGTAACTTGATGCTTAAACTGGCAATCCATTGCTACCATCAATTATTCACAACACTAACACCTATTATTTTAAACACAAAAGAATTACTCCTTCCACTTCTGAACAAAAGAAAGAAAAAAATTATTTTATTAATTTTCTATGTTTGAAATATATAAAATTGATGTTTTTATACATGAATGCCATTAAAAAGACTTACATGCGATTTATGAAATAACATGGTTTCTTGAAGTTCTTTTGTTGTATGAACATGAAACCTGATGAATTTTTGAACTATGAAAATGTTTAGTCTCCAAGTTATTGATTTTATTCATAATATCAGGATGTTTTGTTCAGTGATTTGTTTCCCTCTGTCAAGTCCAACAGTTTTGATAACTGTTTCCTACACCAGATACATGTACTGGACTGAATGGGGTGGTAAACCAAGAATTGTCCGTGCCCACATGGATGGTACGAATAGTGCTGCATTGGTGGACAGAGTGGGACGTGCCAATGGACTTACTATTGACTATGTGGAGAAAAGACTGTACTGGACTGACCTGGATACGTCAATGATTGAATCTTCAAATATGCTAGGTAGGAGGAAATTCCAAACTTGGTCTAGAGGTAACTTGTGAATAAGAGCTTTTATCTGTCACAATTATTTATTGTTTAAATGTGGAACGTATGGTCTTACAAAAGATTTGTGTGTGGAATTTGACTGATGATAAACTTTTTTTTAATACGCCTTTTTTTGTTTCTGAAATTTAGTATTGAGAAAAACAGTTGTACGTTTTTAATTCATTGCATTTCATACCATATTGAATATTGGGGCCAACTATTCACAGTATTGTCATTTTAAATTTGATATTCTAATAATATATGTGGGAGTCTATACCACCTCACAAAAAAGTGCTTTTGAACTTGGGCCACAAGCTGCTGTTGCAGTTCTTCTGTGAGTATGATTGTGACTCAGAAAGTACTTCATCTAGTGTTTCTTGGATAATTCCTCGGCAAATATTTTCAATTTTTAAAAAAACGTACTATATTTTGTTCCAAATACACAATTTGTTTGCAATTTTTTCAGCATGTTTCTGTGACTTTCTTCGGCTGACTGTTTTCTTTTAGGGTAACTATGTTATTGTTTGCATGGTTAACAATCTTGAAGAGATGAAAATCTCAAAATCTCTAGGATTCTAATGATGTATTATGTGCTGCCTTCAGTGCCTCTAGTGCATTACTGTTAGCAATAATGTGAGAAGGAAACTTTGGTTCTATGACTGCTCACATCAGTGTTATTCAGGAAATAGCAGAACTCAAAATTTTGCTTTCCACCCTCCATCTGAGGTCAATTTCTTTGGATTGAGAGGTGATGGAACAGTCAGCGCATTGTACCAAAATTGTGTTTCTTTAAATCGCAAATAAACTTAAAGCATAGCTTTTGAGCCAACTGAAGCTTGTGCAAAACCAAGCAGGACCACATCTTGAGTTTATCCAAATAGTGCCAATACCGGGCAAAATGGCAATGCTATTGTTGCCCTCTTGGCTTCAGTTTTAAAAGTACATGTAGGAAGGCAACATTACTAATTGTACTTTTTATGCATTCAGCTAAATTGGTTGCAAAATATAATCTTTTGTTATTCACCAATTAAGGAAAACAACGCGAAATCATAGCTGATGATCTGCCTCACCCTTTTGGACTAACGCAGTACCGAGATTACATCTACTGGACTGACTGGAATCTTCGCAGTATTGAGCGTGCTGACAAGATGAATGGACAAAACCGTACTCTTATTCAGGGACATTTGGACTATGTGATGGACATACTAGTTTTTCATTCTTCACGGCAAGATGGCTGGAACGAATGTGTGCAAACCAATGGTCACTGTTCTCACCTTTGCCTTGCTGTGCCAACTGGGTATAGGTGTGGGTGTGCTTCACATTACATTCTTGATGATAATAACAGGACTTGCAGTTGTAAGTTTTTATTTCTATTACTCCAACATTATGACCAGAATTTCACGGCCCTGTCGTGGCGGGAATGGGGGCATAAAATGTGGCGAGCCATTCTAAACTCAATTGACTTTGGTGGGAATGTAAAATCCTGCTGCTGTAAAATTCCACCCTATGTTCATTTTATATGGAGTTTCAGAGCTACTAAAATTCATTTTTAAGCTATTGCAGTCAGTTATCTCTTATAATGCAGGGGCTTTAACTTTAGCAGTTCCCACTTTGTAAACTGCAGTAGGTACTGCTGAAACACAATCAAGGCATAATTAGTAAGATAAAAGCAAAATTCTGTGGATACTGGAAATCTGAAATAAGAAAGCCCCAAAGAAGAGTCCCATTGGACTCAAAACATTAAATCTGTTCCTCTCTCCAGAGATGCTGCCAGACCTGATAAGTTTTCCCAGCACTTCCTGTTTTTTTTTCATAATTTAGTATAAGTTACTAAATATTAAATACTATACATTCAGGCCACCTGCAGGTTTATGAAAATATTTCAAAGAAATGTTACCAGCATACATAAAGCTAAATGGTTATATTTTTAAAACAGGTATCCCATGTTTTGGACATTACTGTTATGTTACCCTCTTGCAGCTGAAATATAACCTTATTCACTCTGAGCATTCTATACCACTCAAATGTCAAAGAATTTGATAACTTAATATATTTAAAAAGTTGCTTCAAAAGGTCATATTTTAATTCTGTTTGGATAATTGCAGTAATCATATATCTTGTTAGCTGCTCCCATTTACTTATAAAGCTTAATGGGCTGGATTTTACAGTTCGTGGCAAATGAAGGATACATCCCACAGACCTTCTGTGGGTTTTTGTGCTGGAACTTGGAATTAGAAATCCAAAACAGCTGTGTTTTTCCTTAATCAATTAGGTTGAAGAATCTTTGCTTAGTTGTGCAGAGTCTGAACCAGGAAATGTAGTTGAAATATTTAATTCAAAGCCTAATCAGGCACAAAGCAAAAAAGATAGGATTAAGTGGATCTGCCCATCCATTTATTGGAATGCCAGGTCTCTTGGTGAGATACTGATATAGCAAAGCTTGTGGAGGAGCAGGATAACTCAGACAGCAACTTTCTGTTTTTAATCCAAAATCCAGGCCAACATTTTCACTGACTTGCAATGAGATTTCCTTTAGCAGTTATGGCCCTGTAAGTTTATCCGATAGCAATTGGATCATTGTAGAAATATTTGGTAAAAATAGGTTTTTAATATATTTAATTTGTCTTTGCTCTTTTAGCACCCATCAACTTCTTGCTGTTCAGTCAGAAGACTGCAATTAGTCGTATGGTGTTGGATGAACACCAAAGCCCAGATATAATATTGCCTGTACATGGTTTGCGTAATGTGAAGTCAGTGGAGTATGATGCTGTTGACAAGTTGATTTACTGGGTAGATGGACGCCAAAATGTCATCAAAAGAGCTAGAGATGATGGCTCTCAGGCAAGTGACTGAAGGAATCTTTCAGAAACAGTGCTACCACAATGGAATTAGAGTTTAGCTTCGATTAAATGGGTTTTAGCCCTCCTCCTCTTAGTTTTCTCTCATTTTCTTCACTCACATTGACACATGGGGATGATGCTACAGGAGTAGAGTAACTCAGAGTGGTAACTCATCCATGTTGCATCTTTGCATGAGTGTCAGCTGGCCTAATGAGTTCTATCCTGTCTTTGGTTGACTTTTGCATTTGCCCACTTTCCATCAGGGTTACAAAATAACAATCAAAAACAAGAGACATGGCTAATTTTATTTCTCTGCCCAGTTGGACCTCTTGCTCTATCCAGCTGATACCAGTAATCTCTGCACAGAACAGAGGTAAAACCTGGGACCTCTCTGGTTTGTGTTGCTTCGTATCATATCATCCCTTGCATTTATCCATAGACATCAGGAAAGTCCTGAGCATCTATATTTTTAATACATGCATGTTTCTATATGTGCAAAAGTATTGCTTTTGAGTGTTCTGCTTTTCAAATTATTTTACAGCCCGTATTGTACTGAATTAATTAACAATTAACTACACCAGAATGATAAACCTAAAATTTATTACCCTTAGGTATTTATCTATAAATACAGTCCCATATATTCTGGGTTCAAAGTCCCACTGCACAAAAGTCAAGGTTACACTCCTGTGCAGTACTGTAGGAATGTTGGACTGTCATCTTTTGGATGAGATGTTAAACCAAAGAACCCATTTGCCCCCTCAGGTGGACACAAAAGATCCCATGGTACTATCTGAAGAAGAGCAGGGGAGTTATCTGTAGTTTCTTGGCCAACATTTATTCCTCAAATAACATCACAAAAATAACTTATCTGGTCATTAACACATTGTTTTTTGTGGGAGCTTGCTCTATGCAAGTTGGCTGCGGTATTTCCTACATTACAACAGTGACTACATTTTTAAAAAGTACTTCATTGGCTGTAAAGCACTTTGAGATGTTCGATGAGCATGAAAAGCACATATAGATGCAACTCTTTCCCTTTCGTTCTCTTTCTTTCTTTCTTTCTCTGTAAGATATCTCTTTGATCATCTTTGCATTTGACATTTTGTGAACTTGCCTGAGCTCTGGACACCCCTTGCTGCTTTTCGAAGCATCATAATGTATTTATCCTGGAGATGGTACAGATAGTTAACTTTTCAAATACGCTTTAGACACACAATGAACTGGATTTTCATCATCGAGGCAGGCAGCAGGAGTTGAAAAAATTCCGAGCTTGGCCTGCCCACCTCAGGAGAGAGTGGCAGGAAAGACGGGATTTTCATTCTGGTGGTTTGGGGGTGAGGGGGGGTGGCGGGTGGTGTACAGTGTACAGGTGCAGGCCGCAATCGGGCAGGTCAACCCAGGATAAAGGTCGGAGGCAGCCAGGGGCGGCCAGATGCCAGGATGGGCTGTTTTAAAGGCCTGCCTTGGTGCTGAGTTAAAATGGACAAAATAAGGCCCTCCAGCCTTCACACCCCCTTATCCCCCACACTCTTCCCGTGCCACCTCATACTCCTCCATGCCAAGGTATGCCTGTCATGCCCCCATGCCAATTTATGGCACTTCCATGCCAATTCACCCACTATACATTGAGTAGAACCAATGAACCCTATAGTGACAATAGATTGTGTAAAAAAAAAAGTATTTTTTTTAAAAGTCAGTAATTGATAACTTTCCACTTTCTTAAAAACTTGTTTTTTCCTACAGGCCGATACATGTGTCAATCATCCAGACCCTTTAAAGTATCAATAGCAGAAACTGCAAGCACTTGAAACCCCATTATCTTGTGTAAATAAACATGATGCAATTAACAGAAGAGATCAGAGAGCCAGAGCCTGTCAATCCAGCAATGGTTTTCCTGGGGTTCAGCTGTTTCAACAAATTTCAGGGCTCTCTGCTAATCCTCACTATGCATTTTTGGCTGAAAGCCCAGAAATCATTAGATGATTGAAACTTGTATTGGGCTGTAATAAAAAGGAGTTTTTGTCTTAAAAAAATGGGAGTTATTAAGGAATGACTGCTTTTCATCACTATAGGGTTCCTTGATTTTATACAGCGTATAGTGGGTGAATGGACCTAGAAGTGCCATAGCTTGGGATGGGGGTCATGAGGGCCAATAGGGGTAGGTGGGGAGGAATGCCTCGGATTGGGGGACACGAGGGGCCATAAGGGGTGGGTGGGGCATCATAGCTTGGCAAGGGGGGTGCATGAGGAGGACCTTTTGAACTTACTTTTCAAAAAGTTCCCTCATGCAGACTATCATTCACAACACCTCTGAGGCGCCATGAACCACGACTCTTTGAAAAGCTGGCCCAACTCCTTGAAAATTGTGGAGGACTAGGACATGCCTCTCCCCGCAAAAGAGCCGACCAGGTCAGAAGTACAGGTTGTAGGGTCGGGAGTGCAGGGTGCAGGCTCGCGACACCAAAGGCCCTGGTGAAAATCACAAAACGATTTTCTGGGAATGGGCTTGGGAATCCAGAATCTTGTCACCCTTGCCATTTTCACCACTCCATGGAGTCTCCCCATCTCTATGAAAATCTACCCCAATGTCTTATCACTGCACCATACAATATGTTGGTAGGCTATGAGCAGCTCGCCCAGTTTCCCAATAAGTCAATTCTTTTTGATTATGCCATTTGGTAAAAGTTAAGTTGTGGTTGGGAGCTTCCTTAACAGGTGAATCCTCCCAGCCTTTGCAGCACAACTTGATTCTGAGACAGTAGAGCAAGCTGACTGCTGAGCGGATAAGTTGGGGTGAAGGGTTTGGGAGTAGGAACAACTCTGGACTTTGTTTCCATGTCTTATACTTAATAATTTTGGTTCAGTTGGCCTGAAACTAAGGTTTGGAAGCACCTGTCAGTGATCTGAAATTCTGTTGCATTCATGACAGGAATTATGCCATTGAGCATCTTGATATTGGGTGAAGAAATTCTGCACAAAAATATTATTGTCTAACTCTCTGTATCCTACAATTTTAAGCCATAATATGCTTAAAGAAAGGACAACAGAAATGCCTTTTATGTACAGAGATCTTTCTTGTATCATTATGTTTATCTTTCAATTCAATGGAAAATAATTTCATTTCAAAACTAGCGCAGATAATGCATGTAAGTTGTTGCTGTAAGAATGTCATGGCACCTTCCTAGCATTATGTATACTAAAAGGTTAACCAGTAATTGTTTATTTATCCACCTAAGTTTGTCGTTTATTTATCTAGGCATTTGTGGTAGTTTCTGGACCAAACCAAAGCCAAAACCCAGATATACAGCCTCATGACTTAAGCCTTGATATCTACAGTCGAACTGTCTACTGGACTTGTGAAACATCCAACACCATCAATGTTAATAGGCTTAATGGAAAGCCTATTGGAATAGTTCTCCGTGGAGAACATGACCGACCAAGAGCTATTGTTGTGAATGCAGAAAGAGGGTAACTCATATTCTTCTCTATATTTATTATTGAAGTGGAACTTGCAAAACATTAATTAATTAACTAAAATTAATTCATCCATCCCTCTACCAACTCTTTCAACTGCTATCAGACTGTCTGTCCAGCATTCCATTTTGAATGAGCCAGATGTTTCTCTAGGTAAATATTGAGAAGCACAAACTCCATACCCTCAACACTGACTCCATCCCCTTGCTTAGCCTCAACCTGCTACTGAACCAGGCTCTTCATAACCTTTGTCCCTTGTTTGACCCTGAACTGAATTTCTATAACCTCATTCACAAAGTCCATTTATTTCAACCCTCATAACGTCATTTACATCTACTCTTCTTCAGTTCATGTCCACTGAAATCCCCATTCATTCTTTTTGTCACCTCCAGATTCAATTGCCCCAATTCTCTCCTAGATAACCCCTAACCATTCTAGTGAAACTTAAGAATTGTTGCAGCTTTGATTTGTCCCTTTTTAAAAAAATATTTTTAACAAGTGTAATAAGTTTTACATGCAAGACGATGTCTCTGATCAGCAAAATATTTGTTTTAATCCTCCTTTGTTGTGTATTAAAAATGTGCAGGTATATGTACTTCACAAACATGCAGGACAGGTCTCCAAAGATTGAGCGTGCAGCACTTGATGGTACTGAAAGAGAAGTATTATTTTCAACTGGATTGATCCGACCTGTTGATTTGGCAATTGATAACAAACTGGGGAAGCTCTTCTGGGTTGATGCAGATCTGAAACGCATTGAAAGCAGTGATTTATCTGGTAAGTTTTGAGATCTCCACAATGCTTCTCAAATGTACTCACTCTGTGTTCTATAAAATGACAGTTCCAATATTCCACTTCACTGAAAATGTGAAGTGAAAACTGGTTTCCAGCTTTGAGTTTCCACAGCTGTATTTAGTGAAACTTTGAAATCCATCTTTAATAGTGTTTCTGTCTATCTTTGATCTTTCTTGTATAGTTTGGCAGGACTAGTGAGTGTTTTCAAGCTAGAAAAATCTCGTATCATTTCGTTGTAATTATGCTTGTCAGTGATTCAGGAGATCTTAACTTTGAAATATTGGATTTTCTTGGATTGAAAAAAAACAGAGAGGATTTTTAAATTGATCATGTAGCCAAATTATTAATGGCTCAAACAGCAAGGTAATATGCAAACAATACTTAACTTTATAAGTTTTATTGTCCCAAAAGTTCAGTAAGTAATGATATTTAACATGTTTGGATCATATTCCTCTTTTTGCAATTTAAAGGTAGCTTTAGCCTTTTTAAAAAGGATTAATGCCTCTGTTACAATACAGAGAGTGGAATTTGATATGATTGCGTGAAACATTTGTGTAGTAACATCACTCAGAGTAACTTTGAGGCTGTTATCCACAATATAACAGTAAAAAGCTATCTAACCAGGGCACATTGGAATTAGTATGGTACTGTTAGAATTGACTATCAGTAAGTTAGTAACGTAATACATCATCAGTTATGTAATGAAATGTGATGGGATGAAAGCCTGTTGGCTGTAGGGATCATATTCACAATGAGTTTGGTAATCTTGGCTCAATTTCTTGTTTGTATGGGCCTGCAGCACTAAACTGCATTTAATTTAAGACCAATCGGCACTAATCTGGCAGTAATTTTACTCTGAGAGGAATCACAATGGTTGAAAACACGTTAGTAGGAGGTCCTCACCTGAGATTCGAGCTGAGGCAGATTCTTGGTACTGAAGATGGTTTCTTTTATGTTTTATGTTGCTTCCAACAGTTCTGTACCTGACATATAATTGTTTGATGTTGACACAAGACACCCAAAATGGAAAGTGTGGAAAAATTCTTAAAACGGATGTTGGTGGTGAAAAAAACAATAGCAGACTTTTGTTTTTTTTTTGTGTACCTGGTTGGCTACCAGCACTTTATTGTATTCTGTATCAGTGTGTGCTGTATTTAACGTATAACTTTGTAGAGAGATACAAAGCCACTTCAGCTGACCACACGTTAATATTGATTAAATTAGTAATAATGGCTCCTAAGCCATAGTTTTGGTGACAAACATTATTGCTAAATAAACTTTTGCTTCCTTTTTATATTTTAATCTTGCTTCTAATAGGGCAGATGTAGAAACCTATTACATTGTTAGCTCTAGCCAGTATGAAGACTTGTTTTTCATAGCAGCAGGAGCATATCTTAAATCCTTAGTTGCTCTGCACTGTACCTATGTGATAACAGGATTAGGTAGAATATCATTTGACGTTTTTCACCTGCATGAAGTTTATGAAATTAAATCTGCTTTTATTATTTGTATAACTAAGCCCATTGAACTTGGAACTTGGCAGACATTCAAATCCACACTTTTTTACCTACCCTTTAGGTAAAAGAAAAGCCTTGCATTTATATGGCACCTTTCTCAACCTCAGAATGTCCTAAAGCACTTTAGAGCCAAGTTTTAATTGTAGTCAATATTGTAATGAAAAAAAAAAGGCAGTCAATTTGCACACAGGAAGCTCACACAAACAGCAATGTGATAATGGCCACCAGGTAGTCTGATTTAGTGAAATTGATTAAGGGGCAAATATTGGCCAGGAAACAGGGGATACATCCCTGCTTTTTCTTCAAAATAGTGCCATGGGATCTTTTACATCCCCCTGGAAAAGCAGTCGGGAGCCTCGGTTTAATTGTCATCCAAAAGACTGCACTCTAGCGTCAGCCTGGATATTTGTGCTCAAGTGTCTAGAGTGGGATTTGAACTCTCAATCTTCTGACTCATGGTTGACACCTGGGAAAACTTGCCTTATTTTTGTTGATGCTGGGCTGCTCAAAAAAGCATAGTCTTGGTAGAATACAATCTCCATAAACATTTTTTTTAAGTGCTTTATGGTGCTACAATTTATAATGAGGAATTCTTGCTATTACGTACAGTTTACATTTTCATTGATTTATTTAGTATCAACAATTGATGTCCAGTACTTTATCCAAGTAGCCCTTATTCACGTATGAGCCTAAACCATGAATGTTAGCATGTTCAGCAATATTTGATGTTTAATTTTTGATCGTCATTATTGAACATCTTTTAAATTTCACTCAGTGCTGAGTTCAAACGGCCCTGCTGGGTTTGGATTGTGTGAATCAAATCCCACTTCCTTTTCCCTACTGGCACAAATAGAATCTGTTGGAAATGGAGACATGACTTCTGGATCTGGGGTCCCAGTGCCATTTTGGATAAGTCTCCACCACTCCTCAAAAATCCGAGCCAAAGTGTTACTGTTAGTTGTAATGAAAATGAATATTAAAGCGAGTCATTGGGACGCTGTAAGCTAAGGTTCAAAGCAAGTTTTTTCAAACGTGAAGACCTTTCTGACTGTTTTCTTCTCTTTATTCATCCTTGTCTA
Organism: Cetorhinus maximus; assembly: GCF_964194155.1. Classification (NCBI taxonomy): domain Eukaryota; kingdom Metazoa; phylum Chordata; class Chondrichthyes; order Lamniformes; family Cetorhinidae; genus Cetorhinus; species Cetorhinus maximus. Next base: position 97,910,841 of record NC_135887.1, read on the forward strand.
CCTTTATTTCCCGTAAGTACTATTCACTAAAATACTCTTCACTAGAGTGTAAGGCCCGTAGGCATTGTCAGCCTTATAGAGCGGAATCTTCTGTCAGTTTCCTGACAGCGAGAAATTAGTTGGAATTTTGTTCTCCCGACTTTCATAGCGGCTTAAAGGTGGGTCAAGTGTTCCACGGAGCTACATCAGAAGCACCATTTGCATCTCATGAATGCTCATTACAAGGTCAACACACTGGAATCTTGTTCTCCTTCCAAATATTGCGCCTCACTGGCTGGAATTTTGATTGTTCACTTTCACCACTGAACATAAGTGGCTGTACCTGGCGGGGTAGACTTCGTCCTGCACTTTGAGGTCAGTAGACTATGATCTCGCCTTCCTTTCACACCATCACTGAGAGATATCAGCTGCCTGTAGCACACGCTGCACCAAGCCCAGGCACAGGGGAGGGATGCGACCAAGGCAGGACGGGTGGGGTGTTGGTGGCGGGAAGTCGAGGAGCAGAGTGGAAGTCAGAATGATTGTCCAGGTGCCACTTAAACATGGTGCCCGGACGTTGGAGCCTATGAGGTAATGGATGGGCAGACCACTTCCTGCCCACCCTGCCACAAGGTTCAACGTACTCCTCACAAATGCATAATTAATGAGCTGAACAGCGCAAGATCTCGTGTGTTCAACTGCCCTGCTCTCCAGCAGCAGTCATTCCAACTTCCGTTCCCACCACCAGATTTAGGGCGGAATCGTCCCACATTTGCACTAAGTGCGGTACCAGGCAGGTAAAACAACATTTTACCCGCTGGCCATGGTGGCAGGTTTTCACACCATATCGTCCCAAACCCGCCTCATTATTTATGTACTCCCAGGAAATGCACCGTTTCCATGGCGGGCGGGCTCTGGTTCGCCGCTGGCCATCACCTCGCTACCGCATCAAACCAGGCACCATGTTTATTACAGTCCAGCCACAAGCACAGTGCTCATTGCTTCCAGCTCACCACTGCTGCACGGAAGACATGGCCAGCTAAGGAAAAAAGACCGCAGCCCCCCGCTTCAACGACGGGTCCCTCGAGCAACTGCTGGATGCCATGGAGGCCCGCCGGGATGTCCTCTACTCCCACACTGGCCACAGGATGGGCAGCAAAGTCACCAACCCGCAGGGAGGGGTGGCAGTGGTGGTCAGCACCAACGCCCTTCAGAAGAGGACAGCCACCCAGTCCCACAAGGGGATGAATGATCTCCTCCATTACACCAGGGTAGATCACTCTTCTCATCGCTCTCAACTCACACACTCACAAACCCATCACACACCCACAGGGCCCTCACTCACTACCAGTTCAAGGGACATCACCATTCGCTCTCTCACACACACCGTCATTGTCCTCATCCCGTTCATGTTATATGTTATAACACAGCAGTTGTTAAAGACTGAGTTATTTAAAATCCCAGAGGGAAACTTTAAACAACTGTCATAACCTATATTTTCAATTGGTATGTTTTGAGTTGCAACTCTAAATTCAGGAATAAGAGCACCAGTTCTCGAGAGATTTTTATATCAAACTAAATGAGACATTTTTAATTTGCAACAAATTAAACACATACACATGGCTACTGATTACTACTATTATAACATTTAACAAATTCCCAAATTAATCTCCACTAAGGCAACAATAACCAATCGACTTAAATAGACACCAGGCAAAGCATTTTTTACCTTACGAATTCAAAATGAGGTTCCTTTCAATTTGTTCCTTTGCAGACACAGTGGTAGGCTTACAGGCTTAGATCTTACATGCCTCTAACCTGCACATACAAAACTCCTTTCTGTTATTCCCAGCCTTCCCCTTTGAATGTAAAATTTCATTGTATCACTAGGCCCTTTGAACCCCCTTCATAGTACCAATTTTATTAGTAATATAAACATTGCATCGTGTCTCCTAACGAGGTGCAAGATTTCACCCCGTCTTTGAATGGTTTATTCAACGAAATGCAAATGCACCCTTTACCTTACTGTTTACATCTCAAAACTACCACACATCAAATCACCCAGACTAGCTGGCTTTGATCCAATTAACACACATACAGACTAAACCTCTATTTAAAAAAAAACTTAATTTCCAATATCATTATATACATTAATACCTCTTCATGATACTGAGCATGGGTGTTAATCACTTGTACATACTGTTCACTATTGTCAGTAAACTCCCAAGAATGTCTCCCTGCCTATGGCTCCTTGTTCTGATGAGCAGTTTTTTTGTCACTCAGATGTGAAAACTTTATGCACAAGATAAAATGCAGCTGTCTCAGTCCAGGGCCTCTTCCCTGTGCTTTGTGCAGCCTTCAGCCTAAAGTGATGATCCGGCCTCTCACTCCCTGGAGACATTACATTAACTCAGTGGTGCTTGTCATTGCTGCCAGAATGTAGCGGGCAGAAGCCAGTATTCTCTCATTCTCTCGATGTGCTCTCAGCACCTTTAAGAAGGGGTTGTCCCCCATCTCTTCAGCACCTGTGACCACTGATGCTGTGCTCCAGTTACTGAAGGGCTCAGGCACTGAAGGCGGACAGAACATCAGAACTTCTAATGTTTCATGGCTGCGTCTCTATGATATGACTGATCACGGAGCGCAAGCAAGCTGCCCTCAGCCAGACAGGGGTCAGGCATTCTCGGAGACTATGTGAAGATTTATGGAGTGTCCTCACTGCATGTTGTCATCATCCTCCTGCAATCGAGCAACTGTTAGGGCGTCCACTACATCTCCATGACAGGAGCATTCTCACAGAGGGTATTTGCACTGCCATAAGCCAGACTGGAGTCAAACGTTCACAGATGCAATGTGAGGATCTTTGGGGTTACCTCACTGCATGTCGTCATCATCCTCCACAAATCTAGCAGCTATGAGTGCCTCCTGAGTGCACCTGCCATGTCTAGCCAGTGTGAGGGCCTCGTCTCCATCGTCTTCGCCTCCGAGGACCTCCTCAGCCTCATCCCTGTCGGCTTTCTGCAGGCCCTCCGTTTCCTCCTCAGCCAGTTTGTCTCCCCATTGCAGTGCCAGGCTGTAAAGGGCGCAGCAGACAATGATGATGTATGACACTCTCTGTGGACTGTATTTCAGGGCTCCACCAGACCGGTCCAGGCACTGGAACCTCATCTTCAGCATCCTGATGGTCTGCTCCACCAAGTTGCGAGCTGCAGCATGCGCCTCATTATACCATTGCTCTGCTACAATCTGAGGCTGCCGCACAGGTGTCATCAGCCACGGCCTCTGTGGGTAGCCCTTGACCCCGAGGAGCCTTCCCTACAGCCTCTGTGGACCCTGGAAGACTCCAGGAATCTATGGCCGATTGAGGATGTCGTGCTCACTCCCTGGAAACTGTGCACACACCTGCAGGATGCGTTTCTGGCGGTTGTATGCGAGTTGCACATTCAGTGAGTGGAATCCCTTGCAGCTGATGTAGTCCACCGTGTGTAGCGATGGAGACCTGAGTGCCACATGGGTGCAGTCAATCACACCCTGCACCTGTGGGAATCCCGAGATCCGGGAGAATCCAATGGCCCTTGCATCCTGGCTGTCACAGCCTCGGGTGAAATGCACAAAGTTGTGCGCCCTCGAGAAGGTGACATCCGTGACCTCATGGATGCATTTGTGGGTAGTGGCTTGTGATATCCACAGAGGTCACCTGTGGAGCCCTGAAAGGAGCCACTGGCATAGAAATTGAGCACCGCGGTCACTTTCACAGCCACTGGCAGTGGATATTCTCCATGTCTCCTTGGTGCCAAGTCCTGCGATAAGTAGCAGATGTGAGCGACCAGGTCCCTAGACATGCGCAGTCGTGAGCGACACTGGTTCTCAGTCATCTGCAGGAATGACAGGTGACGTCTATCGACCCTGGGTGTCACTGGGCACCGACCAGCCATGGTTCGCTGTCGCTCCTGGGTAGTGTTGTGAAACATGTTGACGTGCTTTCCCACCGACGTGGACGGACGATCCGGCAAGGGTCCAAGAGCCTGGTGGGATGGTCTTTTAATGATATGCTGATGTATTACAATGAGCTCCCCGACGACCGTTGGCAGGAAATACGGCCCACTGTGGCGGACTGAGCGGACGATCGCAACCTGCCTTCCCGCAGTCATGAAACCGATTGCACCATATTGTCCACGCATGCCACCTACCATGCCTGCTGCCAGTGGGCGCGGAAAATTCCACCCTTAGTCTCTAGAACAGAAGAGTCTGCGCATAGTGTCCAATCACCCAAATGTGTCCAATATTAACCTTGATTGAGTGCTAGCCAGCAAGCTATTCAACTCTGGAGGTATCCCAGAAGAACCATTACTGACTTCATATCTAATAACCATGTAGGTGCACTTTCCAGCAAGGGTCACCAGGCAGTGCTCACAATCCAGAACCGTGACTGATACTTTCTTTCCATGTCACCAATTTCAGAACTATTGAGGCCAATTACAAGTCTCCATTTCTACTCTGGCTGAAATTAGCTAATCCAGTTCTAACCTGGAATAGAACCTCCGACTTCCCTGGTATGACTGGCTTTGTATCACAGTTGGCAATGGGGTTACACACTAAAGCGTAAAGAAAATACTCATGTTTGTTGCGAATATTTATACTTCATCCCTTTCCCTCTTGAAGGTTTCTCATATTCTAATGTTGGGCAACAAGTAGAAGACCTCTAACACTTCTCAATCCTGCTTTTTTTATTGGTTGCTAGGAGGAATATGAAAGAAACGCCAGTTGACTTTCCTCAGATTTTTCTTTTTCCAATCTTGCCCCTTCCTGAAAGAAACTTGTTTATGAAACATCTCAGGTGCAAATCCGCATCTACTCTTGGAATGCATTATCTGTTGGTTTTGGTGCTATTTTGTAAATAATTCAGGCATATTTTCATGTGGTATTTTGTACACACATGATGACATCTTAAAAAGAAGAATTTGGTTAATTTACTTAGGTGCCAATAGACTGACATTGCAGGATTCCAGCATCCTTCAACCAATGGGACTTGCTATACTTGGTGACTACATTTATTGGATTGACCGTCAACAGCAGATGATTGAGTGCATAGAAAAGATTAATGGAGACCACCGCACAAGAATTCAGGGCAGAATAGTTCACCTTACTGGTATCCACGCAGTAGAAGAACTGAATGTAGAAGAATTTAGTAAGTTTGCTTTGTTTAACACTATTGAAATTTTATAACACAAATGCACAAGATATTATTTTATGATATCACAAAACATGGCTATGGTAATATTGTAAATGAATGTAGTCCAACAGTTGCTGACAGATGTAATCAAATATTAACATTTTAAACTGCTCCCTTCAGGCACTTTTTTTAAAGAAAAAAAAATAAAGTCAAACTAGCAGAGCAGTGAAAACAACCAAAAATGTATTGGGACACAACATTTTGTGTTGTTAAAACCTGTGCAATTCACACAAACCAGTTTATCGTGGTTTGCTGCTATTTACAGTGAATGAAATACAAATTATAACTACCTGCAAATTTTACAATTTATGCATGAAATTAACAGAAGTAATTAGGTGGTGAACATAGCCATTAAATGACAAGGAATCAAATGTATTTAGATATCACATTTTCAGCATGATCTTTTGAAACAATCTGTACATATTAAACATAATTAATTAACACTGGAGCTGCCTTTACCCTGCAGCTTGTTTTCCAACACTTTCAGTTATGATCTGGAGTAGTTACTTTGTAAACCTAACTCTCTGGTGCACTAGAGTAGGATAAGGATCTGAAGCGTTTATTACTGGCATTGAAGTCCTGAGTTATTTCTTCACAGGTTCACATCCTTGTTCCCGTGATAATGGTGGCTGCTCACATATCTGCATTGCAAAAGGTGATGGGACACCACGATGCTCATGTCCAGTACACTTGGTGTTGTTACAGAACCTACTGACATGTGGAGGTATTGTATCCATATACTACAGTTTTATGATTTTAAATCCCTTTGGTATATTATACTACTGTACACTATCTGGAAGTCAGTGACATATCAGTCCACATTAAAATCTGCTCTTCAATTGAAGTCACAAAGTGCGACTTAGTCCTGATCAATTGAAAAACTAAATTACTCTGGAATAAACATTGGCATTCTTTACAAGCAAATATATCTTTGAAAAATCCCTTCTCTTTAATGTTGCTGTTAGAATTTTGAATTCTGCCCTCTCCGGATCTATAAATAAAGATTCTGACCTCTATTTGGACTTGTATTAAGTTATCCGTCTTAATATTACCCTCGAGGGTGTGCATAATGGAGGGTTGCACTCCCTACCAGGGAGAAAAAGAAAGTTTAAACAGGAGACATTTCCCATCCTAATGGCTATCCTATGACACCTACTAAAAAGTTGTGTGCAAGGGCAGAATGAGGATTGACTGTAATCTGCTCCATGACGTAAGAGGCTGATCATTCAAAGGCAGGTGGCTCCGATATTATCAGAAATGGTAGCCTGAGGCTTACAGCGCACCCCAACCAATGTGGTTGGCCAGCAGGAAGGGCACAATCTGCCTTCACACAAACAACGCAGGTTGAGATTCCCCCAGAAATTCTTAAATTATTGAACCTCCCATTATGTAATCGGAGCAACTGAGCAGCCCTCTGCCCCCTGCCCCCCCACACACACACCCCCAGCGATACAGCATTTGTTTTGGGAAGGGAAAGCCTTAATTTTTTTTTTAATGTTAAAACCCCCTTCCCTGGTATCATATCTGCGCCCCCACCCCTTTGCCATCCTCACAAATGACCCCTTCCCTGTGCTTTCTATAACTGCATCATCTCCACCCATCACGTACCCAATGCCAAAGATCCTGCCAGCACTACTCTACGAACAGTCCACTTTTGGCTGACTGCTCATGTCTGAAATTCGGTCATGTTAACAATGTGCAAGGGTGCTTTGAAAAATATTTGCGTTATCGGAGAAGGTGAACTCAACTCATTCTCACACAGAGCACCTGGGTAATGTTGGTGTTGGTATCAGTGGCACTGCTAGGACTCCACCTAATTGACTCCTTGACCTGTTGAAACTTAGTCTCTTGGTTCACGCTTGAAGAATGGCAAATGGGGACAATAGTGCTGGCATCACATGATGCCAAGCCTTCTTCAACAGCATCTACCAGACCCATGTCGTCTGTCACCTAGAAGCACATGGGCAGCAAACACACGGGAACCCCATTAATTCCAAGTTCCCATCTAAATCATACGCCATCTTGACGTGGACATAGATTGTCATGCTGTCATCATCGCTGGGTCAACACCGTGAAACTCTTTATCTAACAGTGTCATGGAAATACTTTTGCCACACATTCTGCAGTGGTTTGAAAAGATAACTCGCTACCAGCTTCTCAAGGGCAACTAGGGATGGACAATGAATGCTGGTTTTGCCTGTGACACTGGTATCCCAAGAAGGATAAAAAATATAAACATGTTCAAGCATGTATTGCACCTTCAAAAAAGATGAAAAGGGAGGGCAGAAAATGAGTGCTTGAGAAGTGCTAAAGAAGATAAAGTGCACAGATTCAGATATGAATCCTATAGCTTTCTGATATTCCAGTTGAAATGCACATTCAGTAGATAAAACAAAATTTAAAACATTAACAATGAAAAGCTTATTCTGAATAATGAGCATCTTCTTTCAGAACCACCGACCTGTTCACCAGAACAATTTACATGTGCTACTGGAGAGATTGATTGTATCCCAATGGCATGGCGTTGTGATGGCTTTCCAGAATGTGATGATGATAGTGATGAGGAAAACTGCCCAATCTGTTCTGCCAACCATTTTCAGTGTGAAAAGGGCCAATGCATTGATGGACGTTTACGATGTAACGGTGAAGTAGATTGTCAGGATAAATCGGATGAGGAAAACTGTGCTGGTAACTTTCTTTTTAATCTTATTAACCAGTTAGTATTCAAGCGTATGTTTGTTTGGATAGTGTGGTTTAAACTAATTTTTAATCGCATGTTGAAATTGATGTTGAAATTCAGTCCTTCGTCAAAAAATAAATGTCGGTTTTATCTTGTTTGTCACTAAAGACATCGTTTGGCATTTTCTGTCCAATCGTTGCGAGTCTTGGATAACACTGAACAGGTTGGTTACTTTCCAGTGGAAAACAGCTAAATGTGACATCGCAGAGGCAGTGTTATGTCAAAGCAAAAAGGTGAAACAAAAATGTGCTAAAACATTTAATATGGTTAGAGTGATCCAATCTATTTGACGCCAAATAATTCCTTCAGATCCTCATGCATTTTGAAAATATTGTAACTGCAAGACAAGTGGCCTGGCATTTTTGTGATTGCTAGTCTTTGCAAAGAAGTAGAATTGAATAAAGGGCAACAGAATGTTGGAAGAAAATGCCAATACAGAATTTGGCCCTGCTTAACATCTCTAAAGGAGTTAAAAGGGGCAACAACAAGTGAGGATAAAAGCCAAGTCACATGTTAATTGCTTGGTATGGCCTGTATTGAAGTATTTGTGCAACATTCTATAGTTTTAAACCTAACTGAATTTGTTAAGGTCTCAGGTTCTCTCTATCCTATGTGCACCATGTTCTCTCATTTTGGCCCAATTTTGTCTTTAAGTATGACAGCCATATGAATTAAGTTAAATAGTAAATGTCCCTGTGCTCGCAATAGGAAGCTGCTGTTGAAGAACTGGTGCAATTGGACTGTAGTCCTATGTGTAGCCTGCAACCTTTTCTCCCTGGGACAAGTCACAAAATTGGTGAATTTACTCTTTGGTTATTTGGCACATGGAAATTCTTTCCTGTAGTAATTTTTTTCTCTCTCACTGGCATGTGAATGAACTATCTGTACCCCTAGCCAAGCTGTTCCAGTACAGCTACAACATTGGCATCTACCCAGCAATGTGGAAAATTGCCCAGGTATGTCCTGTTCACAAAAAGCAGTGTATGTAACACTACTCCAGCGAAGTGATACTCTTTCTCTCATAGATGAGGCTTGATGAATGACTCACAAATGAGTATCTAAATCCAAAATGGGAGGTTTCAAAACAAAAAGGAAAATAAAAGCAAATTACCTTTCTCCTAACCAACAGGATTTTACTTTAGCAGCACTTCATACCAAAAGTACATGCACCTATACGTTTCTTTTAATTAATAGCTATTCATGCAATCTTGCTGTAATATATTTTTAGTAAAATCCCTGCACTGCTCCATTTGAGCTACAGAGAATGTCAGGCTGGCCAGTTTTACCTCGTTTGTTTTCAGGATTTCAAAATGTTTAATTTATTCTCAAAACTGGCTGGTAAATAACTGCGCTTTTCCTTAATTCCAGTGATCTGTCGTCCCAACCAATTCCGCTGCAACAGTGGTCAGTGCATTTTGAAGAAGCAGCATTGCAACTCATTCCCTGATTGCCATGATAGTTCAGATGAACTTCTTTGTGGTTAGTATCCTCCACCGAGTGAGTTTTAGACTTCTACGGCCCTCAGGATGCACTGGAAAGCACATGTTCTAGCTCTTATGTAAAGCATTCTTTTGAAAGATGGTCCAGCAATTTTTTTTTAAAAGTCATTTTTCTTTTGCTACTCTTGTGATCATTAAGATGATGAATGGAAAGTTCCAATTTTTCCACACCCAGTTTCTGCTTCACACACACCCTGGCTAGATATAGCATACAGATGTTAATGCATCAATATATTTCCATTTCCCACAATAGCTCTTGTTATGGCTCGAGTTGGAATGCTACTAAATTGAAACAGCTGTAAACTTTGCAGGAAGTGGATTTCACTTGAGGCCCATTTTATAAATATGAAATTAATGTATCTGTGTAAATATATGTACCAAATATCATACTTGCCCCATTGGTACTCTGTGCAGATAAAAATTCAATTTTGAAAAAGCATAGTTACTCATTTTATTAATGCAAGTATATGATATTAAGAAAGTAACAACAAAGCTGTATTTAAATAGCACCCTATCACATCCGCAGAACCTCCCAGTAATGCCTCACATCCTATTGAAGTGCAGTTACTGTTCTTAGTTAGGCAAACAAATTGTTTGCAGCAAGGTCCCACCAACATTAAATGAGGTGGATAAAGTTAAACTGTTACTGGTTGAGGAAACAATGTTGGCCTTAGCACCATTTCTTTTTTGAATGGTGTCATGGGATATTGTACATCCACTAAAACAGGCAGACTGGATCTTGATTTAACATCTGGTTTCCAAAAATATAACACACTCTCAGCACTGCACTAAAGTGTCAATTTTGTTTGTGTTGAACTCATGAACTAATTCAAACTCTAGAGTGGTACCAACTGAGCCAAGCTGACACTTACCAGTTTAAAATTGACACTTTATTTTTTCTCGGTGTTCTTCATAATGCTCTACAGTAGTTGCAACACTTGGAGACCTTCAAATAACAAATATTGAACCTTCAAATATTAGACCTTCAAATATTAAGATGTTCTGATTATATTTGCTATGTAAATAGTAAAATTAGTCATTGAGTTGATTTTGGAATAACTTCTCAACCAAATCTGCTTACTTCCCATCAGAATTGACTAAAGCTTCAGTGAATGAGTTTCAGTCTCATAGCAGTGCAATTGGACCTGTCATTGGTATAATCCTTTCACTCTTTGTAATGGGTGGTATGTACTTCGTCTGTCAGCGAGTCGTCTGTCGCCGTTACAAGGGACCCAATGGACCTTTTCCACATGAATATATCAGTGGAGCCCCACATGTTCCCCTTAATTTTATTGCTCCCAGCAGTTCACAGCATGGCACTTTCACTGGTAAGGAGTCCTACAGATTGTCCATGATGTTAATGATTTATTTGATATTTGCTTTGCATGATTCCAAATGAGGTGCAATTAGCATGTTTCTAAACAATAGTGCATATTTATGTGCAAATGAACAAATAACATCTTATGGTTTCCTGTAATATTGCCATATAATTTATAGAAAATGACGTTAAATTGCCAAAATAATGCATAATGCCAGCAACTATCAATAAGCATGCTTGCCTCATATGATGTTCAATGGCATTACCATCACTGAATCCCCCACTATCAACATCCTGGAGGATACCATTGACCTGAGCTGGACTAGCCATTTCAGTACTGTGGCTACAACAGCGGGTCAGACGTTAGGAATCGTGTGACAAGTAATCCACCTCCTGACTCCCCAAAGCCTGTCTACCATCTGCAAGGCACAAGTCAGGAGTGTGATGGAATACTCCCCACTTGCCTGGATGAGTGCAGCTCCCACAACACTCAAGAAGCTTGACACTGTCCAGGACAAAGCAGCCCGCTTGATTGGCACCACATCCACAAACATTCATTCCCTCCACCACCGATGCACAGTAGCAGCAGTGTGTACCATCTACAAGATGCATTGCAGGAAGTCAAAGGCACCTTAGACAGCACCTTCCAAAGCCAAGACCACTGTCATCTAGAAGGATAAGGGCAGCAGATAGATGCGAACACCACCACCTGGAAGTTCCCCTCCAAGTCACTCGCCATCCGGGGGGGGATCAGCCAACCCTTCTATGACCCGTGTGGGAAAAATGTGTATGTGTGTGTGAAAGTCAGGTGAGGACAGGACCCAGACGTCACTGTGATGCTCTCTCACATGGTTAGAGCACACAGTGCCTGGACTCAGCTAAAGAGAATGACCAATTGAGCAATGTACCAAAGGACTTATGAAACACATGGAACTGTACCCCAGTGTAATTCGGCACTTAAAGAAGGGGAAGGATATTGTTACTGTAGTCAGATTTGATGTTGCATTAGAATGAAAGCTTCAGTTATATAGGGCATTGGTGAGACCACATCTAGAATTCTGGCCCCTTCATTTAAGGAAGGATGTAAATGCATTGGAAGCAGTTCAGAGAAGGTTTACTAGATTAATACCTGGACTGGGCGGGTTACCTTATGAGGAAAGGTTGGACAGGCTAGGCTTGTATCCGCTGGAGTTTAGAAGAGTAAGAGGTAACTTGATTGAAACATGTAAGATCCTGAGAGGCCTTGACAGGGTGGATGTGGAAAGGATGTTTCCTCTTACGGGAGATCTAGAACTAGAGGGTCACTGTTTAAAAATAAGGGTCACCCATTTAAGACAGAGATGAGGAGCATTCTTTTCTCTGAGGGTTGAGAGTCTTTGGAACGCTAGATAAATTCTTGATAAGCAAGGAGTTGAAAGGTTATCGGGAGTAGGTGGGAATGTGGAGTTAAGGTGACAATCAGATCAGTATGATCTTATTCAATGACAGAGCAGGCTCGAGGGCCCAAGTGGCCTACTCCTGTTCCTAGTTCATATGTTCATATGTATATTTATGTTGAGATTTCATTTTTGAATTAGGTAATTTTTTCATATGACAAAGTAAAATGCAAAGGTTATGTAATAATTTTCATTTAAATGTGTATAAAACTATCACTGAAGTTTGGAATGAAAATGCTAGTACACAATTCTGATTGTATTTTAGGAGTCTTTTGTGCAGACATTGTAACTTTATTTTGTCCTGTATAGGCATGTCATGTGGCAAGTCCATGATCAGCTCCATGAGTCTAATGGGAGGGAGCAATGGGGCCCCACTGTATGATAGAAATCATGTGACCGGAGCCTCCTCCAGCAGTTCATCAAGTACAAAAGGAACCTTCTATCCACAGGTGTGCATTTCTATGCGTTCAATATCCATGTCAATTATAAGAATACACCTCCTCCCCAAGCTACCGATTCGGCTCATACATTGATGTACAGAAATGGAGTGAATTCATAAACAAAGATTCCCTGTTGATTGAAACAACGTTCATTTTATTTAAAAATCCTGCTCTATGTGCTTTAGTGCATTTAATGCAGATCTGTTTCTGAAGTTACTTCTTTGTCAGTGTACAATGTACATAGTGAGGAGGATACAGAAAGCCTACAACAGAATACAGTGAGTGGGCAAAAATTTGGCAGATGGAGTGTAATGTGAGAAAAATGTGAGGTTGCACACTTTGGTGGGAAGAATAGAAAAGTAGAATATTATTTAAGTGGAGAGAGAGACTGCAGAATGCTCTGGTACAGAGGGATATGGGTGTCCTTGTACATGAATCATAAAAAGTTAGCATGCAGGTAGAGCAAATGATTAGGCAGACAATTGGAATGTTGGCCTTTGTTGCACAGAGGATGGAGTATTAAAGCAGGGAAGTCTCTCTACAATTGTACAAGACATTGGTGAGACCACATCTAGAGTACTGTACAGTTTTGGTCTCCTTACTTAAGAAGGGATTACATTAGAAGGAGTTTCACTAGGCTGATCTTTCGCGCACATGAGTGCTACTGGCCGTGTCTTACGCTGGGCGAGCCTTAATTGGGCTGCCTGCGAAAATGGCAGCGCACAGCTGATCGCAGGCAGCGATTGGCTCCGCACCAGCCCAGCCTGTCCACCATAGGAAAAATTCTCCCCCTGATCTTTTTTTCTATTCCCCCTAATGTGGTGTAAGTTTTCACTACATGTTTTTTGTCTGATCTTTAATAAGAAAGTTGTATGTTTGGACAACTGAGAGCTAAATTGCCTTTTCCTTTAAGCAGAAATGTTGTATTGCAAACCTTTGTAGAGGAAAGGATTGTGTGGGATATCTATCCACATTGCCTTTCTATTGTAGTGCCTCCTTATCTCAATTACTAGGAGGGGTGTAAGATTCCGTCTAGGGCATCTCACCTTCAAATGTTTCTCATCTTCATGCATGGTATAAACCTATTCCACTCTGTACACTACCTGCCGATGGTATGTAGTTTTTCAAGACATTAAAGTTAAAATTAGAATTTTTAAAATTCCACAATCCACAAAAAGCAAAAAAGAAAATTTGAAGACGCAGCATCATAGTTTGGTTTTTCTCTTCCTATTGGCCAATGTTAGTGTTCCATTATGACTTGGCAAAGTTCACTTACTTGCAGTGGAGGAGAGGTTAGATAGATTTTTTTTTAAATCAGATGTGGAGCTGCTAAACAACTAGGCTGAATTGAAACTGATACTTGATACTCTGTTGTAATATTTCATTACCAAAATATTACTAATGATGTTTGATTTTATCAAGGACTTTTGCACTTCATAGACAGACTTAGGTGATCCTCAGAATAATTTTAGTTGCAGGCTCATCACTGAGCCTTAAATTTAATAACAGCAAGAACTTGCATTTTTATAGAACCTGCAATCTAGAAAATGTTCTTTTGCACTGTAGAAGGAAGCATGAGGGGAGGGAAAAAGCAGGAGCAAAGCCTCAGAAGGAGAGATTAAGTGGAATAACCAAAAGTTTGTTCAGAGGTGAGATTAAAAGAGGATCTTAAAGGAGTAGAGAGAGAGCTAAAAGCGAGAGAGAATTCCAGAAATTGGAACCTGTGTGGCTGAAAGCACAGCCACCAGTGGCGAGGGGGTTGCTGGGGCGGGGGTGGGGCGGTGGGAAGTTGAATAAGAGGCCTGTTTCAAAGGATCGGAGAGTTCAGGTTAAGGCTGGAAGGGGTTTATAGTGATACACTGGTGCAGATTGGGCACGTCGTAGATGGGCGATGAATACCTGCTCTGCTTACGTAATGACATCGATGAGAGCTGAGTTGCCAGGGAAGGTACACTTTTCAAAGGTAGTCAATGGACAATACATTACTGAAGTAGCAGGCAACATGAGATTGTTTTCTTCATTTTGGTCAATGAGAGAAGCACTGGTTATACAATGGAAACTTCCATTTGAAGTTTGGGAAGGAAAATCTATGTTCAAGGGTTTATCTTGGTGTTAATTTAGTTAGTTGATTCTTACCACTTGCCCTGCACAAAAGCAACAAACATATTAAATGTTTAGAAACAATTCCAAACATTCTGAATCATTTATGTTTTTTTAATAGATTTTAAACCCACCTCCATCTCCAGCCACTGATCGTTCTCTCTATAATACTGAAGTGTGCTACTCCTCCAACAGTCCTTCCACTACAAGGTCTTACAGGTGTGTATAAGGCACATGTCTCTGGCTGTTTAAAATCTATTTGTTAGCAATTGTTGCAGAAACATTCAAAGGGTAGAGATGCAGGCATGTAGTGTAATGGCTGAGATGCTGAAGTTCTCAATGCTGAACACAGCATACAGTTTAGAGTGTGCTAGTTAAAGCCAATGAAAAGTTCACATTCTCAGCTTTTGGATGAGCACTTCATTAGACCTTTTTTTTTAACTTCTGCACTTGCAAAGCCTTTCTGTCAGTATTTCCAAGTGTCTAGAAACTACCACTTTAGACAAATAAATGTTCCACAGCCAGGTCCCTTGAAGTCCAAACTGTCATTGATTTTTCACCCTCTATCTTTTGGCAATGCAGAAACAGCCCAGATTAGATATGGAACTATTTGATAAGGACAGTTTAATGATTGAAAAGTGTGACCACACAGGAAGCTATTCTTCTTTGTACTGTGAGAATATCTTGTGGAGGGGGGAAAAAAATCAACTTCAGAATCAGCCTATCTGTCTGCTTTATTTTAGTAATGCATCTTATAAAAATTTATAAAAATAAAGTATGACAGATGCCATCATAAATGTAGCTGCGGGGATAGAAATTGAGGCCATAACTGAGTTCAGTAGTTTGAATGATGTAATGTCATTTATTTGACAATTAAATAATAAAGTTAATGTTACAGATTATTGGGGGAATTAGTATAACGTCATTGTATTTTAATGGTGGAAATCTAGTGCATCAGCGATGATTTTTAAAAGGAGCTATATACTAAAATTGTGCAGTCAACAACAACAGCTTATATAGCGCCTTTTAATGTAATGAAGTATCCCAAGGCACGTCATGGGATCACTATAAAATAAAGAATGACACTGAGCCACATAAGGAGATTCAGGTCAAATGACTAAAAGCTTGGTCAAAGAGGTAGGTTTTTAGGAATGTCGGAAAGGAGGATAG
The DNA here is from genome assembly GCF_964194155.1 of Cetorhinus maximus. Classification (NCBI taxonomy): domain Eukaryota; kingdom Metazoa; phylum Chordata; class Chondrichthyes; order Lamniformes; family Cetorhinidae; genus Cetorhinus; species Cetorhinus maximus. Next base: position 97,926,756 of record NC_135887.1, read on the forward strand.
CGAGGTAGACAAGCGGAACGGTGTAAGGAGGATCTTCCAGAGTTGGGGCCCATGTAACTGAAGGCACGGCAACCAATGCTGGACCAATTAAAATCAGGGGTGCACAGATATCTCTCAGATATCATGAAGGGTTGTGGGGCCGGAGGATATTACAGAGAAAGGGAGTGGCAAAGCCATGGAGGGATTTGAAAATAGAGATGAGAATTTTAAAATCAAGACATAGCTTGACTGGGTGCCAGAGCAGGTCAGCAAGCTCAGGGCTGATAGAGGCACGGGCAGCAATAAAATCAAGTAAGAAAATATAGGTTTGAAATTAGGATTCTCTCAAGCTAGATTGTAATTCTTCAATATGTCCCCACAAGGAGATAACCTGCAAAGGGCAGCTATTTCCTCACAAGAAGGAAATAAAAATCAGAGAACCAACCAGGGGGTAGTATTCATGAAGGTCTGGCTACTGCGTGAGATTTCAGCCAAGGAAATTAGTTGTTGTGAGGAGGTAGTAGGAAGGGGGAATAAATGCCCTCAATTTAACCTCATTGGTAGAATTTGTTGAATTTTTAATTTAGATCAGAACAACGGGCTAAATATAAATAAAGTGTTCTCTGATTTTAATTGCAATCAGAGTAATGCTACCAAGCCTGTGAAGTGGCTAATATGATTGTATTTACACAATCCTCTCCGCCTCCAAATAATGCATGATACAGTAGCAGTCATTGGTCTACTGTCACGTCTGTCACTAGCTAAGCTAGTGGCAGGACAGCAGGACTTGAATTAGTGCGTTAATAAGCAGTATGAATGCATTCAATTTACAATTCTAGAAATCTTAAGGCAAAATGCACACCTTAAATCGTAGCTTTGGCAAATAGTTTTTGACTGTTGAAATGAATTGAAGAGAAACTCAACAACTATTTTTCAATTTTACAGACATTACATTATGCAAAGTGTGGCACCACCAACAACTCCATGCAGTACCGATGTATGCGATAGTGACTATACCACAAGCCGGTGGAAGAGTCCCAAATACTATGTGGATCTGAACTCTGATTCAGATCCTTACCCACCACCCCCTACCCCTCGAAGTCCATACATGTCAGCAGAAGAGAACTGTGAAAGTTGTCCACCATCACCTTCCACAGAACGAAGCTACTTTCATCTCTGTCCTCCCCCTCCATCTCCCTGTACAGATTCCTCATGACCCTATGAAAAGAAACATTTTTATAATTCTGTACATAGCTTTAAATACAAACAGAGAGAAAGTATATTTTATGAATTAAAAATAACAGATGGGTGGGATTATCCAAAAGACAGTGTACAGAGAATATAAGCTGGTCGATAGGGTCAATGGAGTTTTGTACAGTTGGAAAGAAAAATATATATAACTGTCTTTTTTTCTTAAGTAAATACACCACTTGCACCTTTGTGCCATATGCTCATTATACAGAACAAATGGGGAAGCAAAAGTATAAAAAGGTCACAAATGATGGCACAGGCACAATGGGCCAAATGGCTTCATTCTGTGCCCTATAATTTTAGTTAGGAGAAACCATATTAGAAATGAAATTACAGAATGCCATATTCATGGATACTAGTGAACAATTGTTTATTTTATACTTTTCTACCTGTTTATCAACATTATACCTGCTGTTCTGTGGACTTTAAGCACTTCATTATTAATATTTCCAATCAGAATGTCGTGTTCTGTTCTGAAAGCACACATTATTGTATTATGGACTCAGTACACACAATCCTCAGTGTCAATTACATGAACTTGAAAATAAACCACTAGCCAGAATTTTTGTAAGTTTAGTGTCACAGTGGGTTAGCATACTATCCTTTCATGTCAAGGACCTGTGTTTGGATTCAGCCTAGATTGATGACGTTGAAGTCTGTTATCTTTGCTGTTTCTAATGATACGAAGAAATGAATTTAAGCAGTATCAGTCCAGCTCCTAGAGGGTCCAGGTTCAAGACACAATAATAATCCATAACCCCATTGTAAATTTATACTGGCACTCAGGATTCCTGGTGTGGGAAATAATAGCATCACGCTGGTACCTTTTAAGGAGTGCACCTCTGAGGTTGGGATGAAAATATATTGAGCCAAATAGAAGGATTTTACTGTATATCTGACCTGGGGGTGCTTGATAATCCTTCTAGCTGTCAAAGTTTTTTAAAAAATATTCCATCTTAACACAGATATTCCTCACTTTGTTGAGCACAAGGTTCTCCAACAAAAGATTATAGGGCAAATTTCTAGTTGTTTGTTGTGTGATATGTATTTTAACATTAAATTATTTATCATGGATAATAAAACCAATTTTTTTCATTAGAAATTAATTTAATGTTTGGCTTTTTTTTCCTTTGCTTGTATGCACAAAAGTTGTAGCTATCACTACTGAAATTTTCTGAGGAGTGCCCATTGTAAATCAATTCAAGGACCTGCACACTAATAATAAATAGCTAAGATTTTGTTGGATCGCCAAGCTGCCTTATTTATCATTAACATGAATGTGCATGCTTGTACCACTAACTTGCTGTGGCAGCATTAAACTTAAGATGAGGGACTGTTGACCGACTGACTTCTAAGATCATTGTGGTACGCAGAATCTTTAATTCCAAAAAAGAACCCTTTATGAAAAGATGTCATAAAAACCATTTACTTTTTAAACAGTTTTACAAGGCTTTCCATTCTTAAATTTACCTCTTAGCACTATAGAAGTTAAAAGTGTATTTTATCTGATTTAATTGCGTTATTTATAAAATGCTATAATTCACAGATTATATGTATAATTTTCAGCAGCATCACTCTTATCTACTGTTTCTGTTGCAATGACATTAACTTTAGCTAAAAAGATAAACAAAACTGATACAAAACTTTATATCCAAGCATTTCTTCTAATGTCAATTATATTAACCATGGTCATGTTTTAGGTAGTCCCATAAAATGTGTACAACCCGGATTGCTGCATTCGTACGAAGTGTTCAGTTTCTTTCTGTGATTGAATTATCTAATCATTACAGTGAGGGCACTTTATGTCCTTGCATTTGAAAATGTGCTTGGCTGTTTGGGTGAAATATGAGCATACAGCTGACCGACCTATCTCTGAAACATTGTATGTTAAAGCAGAGAAACAAACTTCAGATTGTTCTCCTTTCCAGTTTTAACTTTTTGTACTACAGTACATAATTTAAAGATCATACTTTAAGGAAATATGAAACCTTGTTGATGTAATTATATGCGATTAAGGCAGAAGTGCTGTTTCATCAGTACATTTTTGTTTTTAATTGATTTTGGTGTACACCGTATTTAAATCGATCACAAATGCAAGTCAAACCCTTTAATTTTAGTGAATTAATAGTAGTGAATCTGTGGAATTCTTTACCGCAGAGGGCTGTAGAGGCTGGGTCGTTAAGTATATTCAAGGCTGAGATAGACAGATTTTTAATCAATAAGGGAGTCGAGGGCTATGGGGAAAAGGCAGGAAAGTGGAGTTGAGGATTATCAGATCAGCCATGATCTCATTGAATGGCAGAGCAGACTCAATGGGCCGAATGGCCTACTTCTCCTGCGTCTTAAAGTCTTAAAAAGCTGAGGCAGAAATAGTATAAATCAAGCATATGAAAGACTTCATACTTAATTCCTGCATTCTTTAGATTTATTTTATGTATCTGCCTCAAGTCCTCTACCAAATTTCAAATATTGTCATCTTTTCTTCATTAACAATTGAAGTTGAATAGTTTATGAAGAAAGGCAAATAAAACTGGATTTAAGAGATGCACAGTAAAAATGATATTAAATGGTTAGGGTGTCGAGTTTGGAATCACTATAATCGGTGAGATTATGTGAAAGCCATTTAGGAGGGCAGGGGAAGGTTATATTTACTACGGAAGAATAGTGATCCCAGTACGTTCCTTCAGTGCTTGCCTGCGCAGCATCTCTTGTTTAAAAACAGAAAGCCCCTCTCAGTATTGCTGATCTGGGAAAATTTAATATGGTCAGCTACACATTTTTGGAATGTTCTAATAAAATTCTTGTAAGTAATCAATAATTGGATTATTGGTGTGTCTGTGATAAAAACATACCATTCACAGTTTTTGTTAACGTTGCACCACTTACAGAATCATTGCTTTGTTTCTATGTTATATTACCTTTCAGCTCAATAAGCCTGGGGTCCAGTTTCTTGCATGTGAGCCAGCTGATCCCATGCAATTACCCATTTTATACCATTTAATATTTCTCATTTTCAAGCAACTATACAACTTGACTTTTAAAGAATCAATGATTTCTGCTTCAACAGCTTTTGGTGATAAATTCCAAATTCTAACCAATAAGAAACTTGTTCTGAACTTTCTCTTCAATTCTTTTTCTCATTAAATGTGTCTCACTTTGTTGCTATTTGTTTCTACTGGTTGGAAATCAATTGCCATTAAACTCAACACAACCCTTCATAATCTTGAAGACCTCTATTACGTCACCTCTTAAAGCAGAAATTGCTTAAAACACAGCAGATCAGTCAGCATCTGTGGACATAATAAACAAGTTAATGTAATTCTTCGACAGAACTGAAAAATGAACAAGCATTGAAAAAATTATGGCTAAGGTGCTCTTCGGGATTAACAAAATTTATTCAAGACATAAGAGAAAAAAATGTGAATAACTAAGACAGTGGGAGATAAATTAGGTCTGAAATTGGAATGGGAAAAGCTTGCAAAATTGGGTGGGATCACTGATCCAAAGAAGAAAAGCAGGCCAGTATCCAGGGTGCAGAATCCTCTATCAGTACTGTTCTGACAAAAGGCCTCCACTTCAAAAGCTGGGAAGTCATGCTGCAGCTGTATAGAACCTTGGTTAGGCCACACTTGGAATATTGCGTGCAATTCTGGTCGCCACATTACCAGAAAGATATGGAGGCATTGGAGAGGGTGCAGAGGAGGTTTACCAGGATGCTGTCTGGTCTGGAGGTTATTAGCTATGAGGAGAGGTTGGAGAAACTCGGATTGTTCTCACTAGAGCGACGGAGATTGAGGGGCGATTTGATAGAAGTTTACAAAATTATGAGTGGCATGGACAGAGTAGATAGTCAGAAGCTTTTTCCCGGGGTGGAGGGACATAGATTTAAGGTGAGAGGAGAAAACTATAGAGGAGATGTGCGGGGCAAGTTTTTACGCAGAGGGTAGTGAGTGTCTGGAATTCGCTGCCAGAGGAGGTGGTGGAAGCAGGTACGATAGTGGTGTTTAAGAGGCAGCTTGACAAATACATGAATAGGATGGGAATAGAGGGATACGGATCCCGGATGTGCAAAATGTTTTAGTTGACGGGCAATATGATCGGCGCAGGCTTGGAGGGCCGAAGGGCCTATTCCTGTGCTGTACTTTTCTTTGTTCTTTGTTCAGGTGTCAGTCTATCTCTTCCCTCCTCCTCCAAGTCCATTGCACATTGTCAGCATTCTCTACCATTAACCTTCTTAGCTGCAGTGAAAAGGCCTTACCTTCCCAAGCCTCTCTTTGTAACTGTGGGCAGAATTTTTTTGCTCGGTGGGCAGGCGCATGCCGGACCCGCTCAAGCGTGAAATAACCCGTGTTGATATCGGCCAAGTGTCCCCACGTCAACGTGCGCACTCGTGATATTTCACTCAGCGAGTGCGTGAGGGAGACGGAGACGCGGCCGCCATTAATGAAGAGGCCAGTTAAGGCCCTTGACACACCAATCGTCTCTGAATTTACGTAGCCCGTGAGAAACGGACAGGTCACAATTTGCAAAAGCTCATCCACGGGTGAGATTAGAAGGGTTAGCAGCATTCTCAATACGAGTAGTGAGGAGTTTTGGAGATGTGTGTTGCTGGTTGCTTATGTGAACTGGACAGCTTCATCTCGCTTCAGAGCTGCATTCTGAGCATTTCTAGGCTTCATTTCAGGACTCATTGTTGTCTTCCAGGCCCCCGGAGGATTCTGACCGTGTGGGCCCTTCCAGATATCAGACAGCCTTCCATAACCCTGGTAATGGGGATTGTGGTCTCTGCTGGAGGCACCTCTTCTGAGGAGGAAGAGAGGAGTAGAAGGAAGAGGAGGCCAGGTGTCCCAATGCAGCTTCCTGGGGAGCGACCTGTGGGCAGGAGAGGCGCAGGCACAAGGGGAGCAGGGCCAGCTGGCAGTCCAAGGCGGAATTGGCCAAGAAGACAGCACTATCCCGCTGCTAGGGTTTACAGGCGGTGATGCAGCTACCTCAATATGTTCGAGGTGCAATGCCGAAGGAGGCTCCATCTCTCAAGGGAGACAGTGACCTCCATTTGTCTGAGAATCAGGCCTGAGATCAGCTCCGACTGTGTGAGTGGATACCCCGTGCCAGTGGCTCTGAAGGTCACAGTGGCCCTCAACTTCTATGCCTCCGTCTCTTTCCAGGGCTCAGTGGGGGATTCTCCCAATCAGCTGGCCACAATTGCATCAAACTGGTGACAGAAGCACTGTTCAGGCATGCATTGACTTTCTTTCATTTCCGCACAGATGAGGCCAGCCAGGCTGAGCAAACCAGAGGCTTTGTAGCGATTGCTGGGTTCCCGCATGTCTAGGGTGCCAGTGGGTGAGCCAGCTGCCTTCATCAACAGGAGGGGATTCCCATCCATTAACGTGCAGATAGTGTGTCATCATAAGATGCAGATTTAGCAAGTCTGTGCAAGATACCCTGGCAGTTCCCATGACGCTTACATCCTGAGACACTCCCAGGTGCCAAGGCTCTTCAGTACTCCAGCCCGACTGGATGGATGGCTGGTGGGTGACAAGGGCTATCCCCTCAAAAGGTGGCTCATGATGCCTCTCCGCCACCCAAGAATAGAGGCCGAGCAGCAGTACAACATTGCAATACCCCCCCAGAGCGGGTGTCACTGACAGTGGTTGCATGCTGCGCTCTCCACAATCTGGCACTGGCAAGGGGGGACCCACTGGAGGAAGAGGATCTTGAAGCAGCTGCACAGGCAACAGATGATGAGTCCATTAGTGAGTCCGAGGATGAGCATGGTGAGGAAAATGCCGAGGGCATGGACGCTGACCTGGGTAACCTCCAGGGAGGCAGGGACACCTGGGACGCTTGATCTAACACTCCTTCAGCTAGCCTACCAAATAAGAACTACCACCACATGCCAGGACTGCAGGCTCCATACTCGATCCCAGAGAGGAGCATTTCCTTGGCCACCAACATACACTATGTGCCATTACAATAAAGTTTCAGGAGACACACGTCCATCATTACATAATGGCCTACCTACCCTGCACCTGCAGAACAAATGAAGCATACAGAGGCAAATAGCACAAAATAATAGCTAATTTAATGTTGCATGTGAAACATAGCTGAAATGAACATAAACCGGTGTTGTTTATCATACCAGTAAAAAAGTTAAAGCAAAATGGGGGAACAAAATATCACCCGTGATAAGCCCGTCTTGTGCTTAAGGTGCTTTACATTTACGTTTGCAGATGCTATTTCTAGGTGTTCCCCCTCGCTGGCACTGGCATTGGATACAGCCTGCTGACTGTGCTGTCTTGATGACCTTGGTGGTCGTCCCCTGGCCCGTGGAGCCTGTGAAGGCCCTGCCTGGGAGGGAGCGGCCAGTGCAATGGCTGCCATCTCCCCAGTCGCCGCAGCCTCATCAGATGCCATGGTCACTGGCAGAGGGGAGAGGAGCTGCTACCAGCATCCGGAGCACCCTGAGAGGAGCCCACAGAGACAACAGGCAGCTCATACGCCAACATGAGATCACTTTGGACCTCCCTGCTCACTATTGATGGACGGGCACCTAGCTGAGATACTGGGTGCCCAATCCGTCTCCCACGTGGACACTGACCAGCTGAAGTTATTGCTGGTGTGTGGGTTTGCAGGTCCGAGTGCATCCCCAGAGGCCCTTGATTGAGTCCCTGGAGCAGCCTCTCCATGAGAATCGCCACTCTCTCCATGGAGGAGGCATTGCGCTCGGCCAAGAGGGTCATTGCATTGCTCATGCTCCGTAGGGACTCCTCCCAAAGGAGACCATGGCACAAATCCCTCATGTATCTCTGCCAGATCCTCCCGCACACCCCACTGGACTTCCAGCATCTGCTGCCTAATGGATGACTCCAGAGGCTCATCATCAGCCATCGACTGAGCATTGTCCTGGTCTCCAACAGTCCTCTGACTGCCAGTGCCCTGGGGACTCTCTGCCTCCGCCTGCACCTTAAGCTAGTGGGAATTGCCCTCATCAATGTGCACCGAGATACTAGACAGTGATCTTATGCCCACCGAGGTGCTGGTTTCTGCGCTGGTACCTGCTTGACAGAGTGGGTGTGACGCAGGTGTGTGCTGAGGATCGTGGTCCTCCGGGATCAGGGGTGGCCCTTCAGGGTCCTCATTGCAACCGCCTGCTGGTGAACGTAAGAGGGAGAAGAAGGACATGTCATTCGTTAAAGTCATCACACTGACACTGTGCATGCCAGGCACCCTGGTGAGACAACAGAGACCTGCATCATGGTGCCCTCGTCTTTCGATTATCAATGGGGACTCCAGGTTGGAGGCTCACATCAATATGGAGGCTACACTAGAATAGTTGCAATAACTGACATTCTCACCTCTGTGCACTGCATTCTTACTTTCGTCTGACACCCCAGCCTCACCGCGGCCGGTTGATCGAGGTGAATGCCGCCTCTCAAGCTCCAGGGCCTCCTCATAGCAGCTGAGGATGAGGCAGTGTGGGGAGTCCCCCGCCAGTCCACAACCTCTCAATATTCTTATGGGATGTCTTCTCCTGAAAGGATAGTGGAGCATTGATTAGTCCACTATCTGCAGCACCATTGCAGCCTGGCCAACCTCACCTGAGGAACACCTCACAGGCACATCCAAGTTGTGGCCCTCGAGCCGCAAGGCACTCAGTCCAAGCAGCCAGGGCTCACTCCCTTGGCCAACTCCGGCGTAATTGACAATTGCCACTCTCACTCTTAACACCTCTGAGGTCCATGGGGGGGGATGGCCAGCCTTTAACTGCTCTCCACACTGACCCATGCCAACAGGGTAGTCACCCTTCCCTATCGCAGCAGGTCATTGTAGCGCTTCAGGCACTGCACCCATGTGCGCCTCGCCACATCGTGGCTACTGAACCGGGATGCCACCACCTCCCATGCCCTCTTGGTTAGGTGCAGTGGCATCCTCCTCCCATCTCTGGGGACAAAGGTGTCCCTTCTGGCAGCCACCTTCTCCAGGAGGGCTGCGAGGCACTTGTCAGAGAAATGCAGGGCCGACTGCCCCACCGACATGCCTTCCCGTCTGCGGTGTCCAACCGCACTGGAATCCATAGCGAGAGTACAGGAGATGTCCTTCCATGGCAGCCTTCCAGGGGCTACCTGGGCCGCTTTTGAATCGGTCGCCGGGTGGCCGTTGGACCCAGTGGTCATCATGTCCCACCCCTTCTCGGAGGTTCTCCAGCCGCCTTTCACGCTGGGCAGGCGTTAGTTGGCCTGCCAGCGTGAAATCGCCTTCCGGACCTGCTCGCAGGCAGCGGTCAGCTTCCCAACCGAGCCTGCCCACCCACCAAGGGAAAAATTCTGTCCTATAACTTTATACCTGACAACATCCTACTGAATCTATACTGTATATTTTCCATTGATTTTATGCCCTTCTATAATAGGGTGCCCAAAATTATACAGAGTATTCAAGTTGCATTCCAAAGCTCTTGAACAAGTTCAAAATTACTTCTTTGTTTTTCTATTCTGTATGATTTTTTTATAGCCTTGTCTATATGTGTTAATGCTTTTTAATGACTGGTATGTTTGCACATCAATATCTCTCTGTTGCCCCACTCAATTAAAATATTACCCTTTAGGGTGTATTCCCTTTCCTTATAATAATTTCCAAATTACTTTATGTCACACATTTCTACATTGAACTGTATCTTGCTCCCATCTGACCATCCCAGTAGGCTATCAATGTCATCCTGCAGACTTTGACAATTATTGTCACTACTTACCATGCACGCCATATGGTGTTATCAACAACTTCTAATACTGTTCCTTAAGTCCCAAGACTAGAATCTTTTAATGTTGCTGAAAAAAAGAGACATTTTGCTAAAGCTTTTTGGCTTGCACTCATCAGGACAAATGCAAGAATGCCAAATTTCAAATGATCACAACAATTTATGCTACAGGAGTAAAGGGTGGTGCGGTTGTTAAGATTTCTTTGTGCGTTCTGTAGATTAATTAGGTTTTATTGCATTAGCTTTCTGTTAGAATAGAGTTGCACATGGATTCTACTAAAAACAGTACTTTATATTCCAAGTTATTTTAGTTTCCACCTGTCACTCCAATCAGGTATATTCTTCCTATAATGAAACCCCCATCAGTCTACAGCGTTACCCTGGAGTTATGATCATTCAATATTGCTCCTCTTAGCTTTTTCCAGTACTACACATAATTCATTTACAACCTTATATAGATAAACCTGCAGGTTTTTTCCACCATACACGTACAACTTAATTTTGTCTACCCTTATTGAAGCATTGCCTGTTTGACTGCCGTGTTACTCTTAAGTGCTCAAAATCTAATGATTTTTCTTTGCATTTGTATTCCAAATTTAATATCTCAATATATTAATGTCTGTGCCACATCATAACTTGGTGTGCTCACTAAATACAGAACAAACGCCTTCGTACACTGCTGCATAGTTGCCACTGATATGATCATTTAAATTTATTTTGCAGCTATTTGCGAATTGTAGTGAATTTTCAAGTTCCTGTTCTTAGCCAAGTATTAGAGGAATGGAAGGAGACAAAAGTTTAACCCAATGGCAAAATACTGCAGATATTGAAAATCTGAAATAAAAATAGAAAATGCTGGAAATACTTAGCAGGTCAGGCAGCATCTGTGGAGAGAAACAGAGTTAACATTTTAGGGTAATGCCCTGAAGCCTCATTGACCTGAAACACTAACTCTGTTTCTCTCCACAGATGCTGTATGACCTGCTAAGTTTTCCAGTGTTTTCTGTTTTTATTAAAGGTTTAATACACCTAGTCATTTCAGTAGTTAAACAATTAAGTTATTCCACCTCTGCAAAAGATTAATATTTTTCTAAAGCAATTCAAAAATTCTCCTCCAGAGACATGATTTATGAACATTATTCTCTTTAAATTTGATTGTTTACCATTTTAAGCTCTCAGTACATTAGATTAATCTCAAGCAAGAGGGATAGCAAGAACCTGCTCTAAGAGCCTTAACAATGCTGCTTTTCATTCAGCCACCAGGTGGTGCAAAAGAACACTGCAGCAAAACTCCTCAATTACCTATCTGTTCAACATTCTTTCTCATCCTCAGTTTTTTTGAGGAGGCTAAGATCAAGGACTTACTATGTGGGGAGTCATGAATATAGATATGCATCCTAACTATGTGTGGTACGGTATGTTTGAACACCGATACACAGTACCATTACAGTAGGTAATGGGATAGGTAAGCACACTGGACCAAAGGTCTTCTCCTAAATGAAACCTTTAATATATTAACTTCTGATCACCTGGACCATTAGACTTAATTAGCTGGCCCTTCTTGAAAAATACTAATGTCTGTCAAATTCCCTTTCATTTTGATTTAAAGTAATCTTTTACAAAACAATTTGTAATGAATACACTATTCATACATCGTTCCCTGAAAGCGCTAGTACAAGGAGCTAGTCACTACGAGAACAAGAAGTAGAGATTAATTTATGCAAAATATTGGTTATATCAAATAAGAGTATAGTGATCTGGGAATGCAGGTACATTAATCACTAAAAAGTAGCAACACATGTTGATAAAGCCATATAGAGTGCAATTTCAAATGAATAGAATAGAAAAACAGGAAGGTACAGTTAAATTTATATAGAACCATGGTTAGACCACAGGGTTCTGTGAGTACTTCTGATCTCCATACTACAAAAATGGATATTGAAGCACCGGAGAAATTTACAGAGATGTTTCGAGAGTTGTTGGGATGCAACTAGCCGGAAAGGTTGAGCAGGCTGGGGCTCTTTTCCCTGGAAAAGAGGAGAACTGATTGACCTCCTCAAAGCTATGAAGGGTTTCAATAGGTTGGATGTGAGGAAACAGTTTCCACTTGTGGGTGAGCTTAGACAAGGCACATAAATACCAAGTAGCCACTTACAGATGAAATAAAGGATTTAGGAGAATGTAAAACGTGCTGCCACATGGATGGTTAAAGCATGTAGCGTTGACACATTTACAGGGAGGCTTGATGAGTAAGTGAGGAAGATAGGAATATAGACAAAGTGAGAAGAGGTAAGTAGAATGGAGGCAGCTCATTTACAGTATAAACATCAACCTAGACTCATTGGGCCAAATTGTGCTGTAGATTCTATGTAAAGACCATAGTGAAATTAATGTATGCAATTTTGGGTTTCCTATTACAGAAAAGACATTAAAGTCATAGAAAGCAAACAATACAGTTTCACCAAGATGATGTCAAGGATGGAAAGGTTTCCATTGCTAGCAGAGGAGGCTGATGAGTTGTAATATAGGTTTTCAAAATTCTGAGTGTTTTGATTCTGAATTGGGAAAAAGTACTTCCTGTAGTTGGGAACTCAGTGACAAAGGACTATTAATTTAAATCAGTCACTGAGAGTGAGGAAAGAGATGGGAGAAATGTGTTAAAGCGTGGAATGCTTGTCCACAGTAGTTGAGACAGAGACCATTGTCTCTTTTAAGGAAAAATTGATCAATTTTGAAAGGTACAAGAGGGAGGTGCAAGGCTGTGAGGAGATAGTAGAATAGCGTGATTAGTTTTGGATTGCTATTGCAAAGAGACAGCATGGGGCAACAATTGACTCCTTTGTAAAATCTGATGTTTCTATTTGATAGGAGGCAATGGTACTATCTGACAGCAATTTATTTACTTATTGGCTTGAATAGAAATGCAATTTTAACATGTAACTTGCATTTTTCCTAAAGGTATTACCCCCCTCCCCTCCAAACCAGCACCACCACTATCCCCCCAAACAGTCACTAATTGTAAGCTGTGATTATCTTTCCTTTAGTAATGGTTTTAAATTTTAGATCTAGATGAGCAAAATGTTCCATTAAAGGTGAACCAACTTTAAATTCTGAAACTTAATTCTGAAATTAAGTTTATTAAACTTTCACTTGCAATTTTGTTTGTAATTGGAAACTACAGCTTCTCTGCCCACACTCCCAAACCACACATCAATGTTGTGCTGCCTTTTACAAGATATTAATGTATTTAAATTTGGTGTTACAAGCATGTCTCACACTGGGGCTCACCAAACAAACTGAAGTTTGTAAACAAATTGCTTTAATAACTACTACAATGGTTGCAGCAAGAAACAAGAAGGCACAGTGACTGGCTTGATATCTTAAAAGCTGTATGGAATATCTGCAGCAAGAAACGTTGTGTAATTCAACACAAAAATAATGGACTGACTATAATAGTGAGTGACCTTGTCAGCCTTTTAACTTTTTACTCACAGTGGACATAAGGTTGCCTTTACTTTCGTAGTTACCATGGTTTTTTTTGTTGAATGATGTTTGTCTCTAATGTTTAAATTTATGGCCAACATTTGGTCTGTTCTCGCCCTCAGCTCCTGGTGATCACATGTTGAAACCTTTTGCTTGTATTTCTTTGTATAAATATTTGTAAAGACAACATCAAATCACTACATTTGTAATAAAGATGCTGTTGATTTTTATAATAAATTTTTTTATTTTAAAAGCTGCACTTTTTGGTCACTTGAATTTTTTTCTTCATTTTGAATACACTGCTGAAAAGACAGAACACTAAAGAGATGTCAACACTAAAATGAAGGAAAATAGAAGCAAAATGCATGGATGCTGGAAATCTGAACTAAAATCAGAAAATGCTGGAAAAACTCAGGAGGTCTGGCAGCATCTGTGGAGAGAGAAACAGAATTAACGTTTCAAGCCCAAAATGACTTCTTCGGAACTAGAGAGAAGTAGAAATGTGATATGTTTTATGCTGTCAAAAAAGGAAAGGGTGGGACAGGTGGAGCAAAATAGAAAGTCAGGGATAGGTTAGAGGGCAGGAGAGATTAAGTGACAAAAATTTCATGGAACACAAGGCAAAGGGACTGGTAATGACAGTACTAAAGTCTAAAGCTTTGGTCCAGAGTAGGTGTTAATAGTAGAATAAAGGGTAACATTGTCTGAAAACAAAATAGCAGAATGTGTTAATAGCAGAGAAAGGGTCAGCGCTGTCTGAAAGCAAAAGCATGAGGGGAATTCAAAATGGAGGACAGAGCTCATGGTCTGAAGTTGTTGAACTCAATGTTGAGTCCAGAAAGCAGTAAAGTGCCTAATTGGAATGTGAGGTGCTGTTCCTCCAGCTTTTGTTGGGCTTCACTGGAACATTGTAGCATGTCAAGGATGGAAATGTGAGCATGAGAGCAAGATGGTAAATTGAGATGGCAAGCAACCAGAAGGTAAGGGTCATGCTTGCAGACTGAGCGAAGGTGTTCCGCAAAGTGGTCACCCAGTCTACATTTTGTCTCCCCAGTGTAGAGGAGACTGCATTGTAAGCAGTGAATGCAGTAGACTAAACTGAAAGAAGTGCAAGTAAATCATTGCATATCTCAGTGTAACATTTGCTCGTTTACTTTCTTCCTCCTCACCATCCAAGGTCCTAAATATTCCTTCAGGTGAAGCAGCAATTTCACAATCTGAGGATATCAAAAAGTGTTTTCCAGCCAACAGAGGACTTTTTGAAGTGATGTCACTGTTGTTAAACATCACAACCAATTTGCACCCAGCCATGTTCTATAAACAATATGATAATAACGAGATAATCAGTTGTAGCGATGTTGGTTCAGTGATATACGTTGGCCAGGACACAGGGAAGAATCAACACCCCTCTTCCCCGCTTCCACCCCCCCCAGCGCACGAAACTGAAGATGAAGCTGATAGTAGTAAATACTCAGAATAACTACTTGAAGGAAAGTAAAATAAGAGCCATATGTCTTGGAAAATTATGGGCTAATAAATGAAAGTCAGCACAAATTGGTTAAAAGCTATATCATGTTTGATTTTAACTTAATTGAATTTTTGGTAACATAATAAAAAGGGTTGTTGATGGTAGTGCAGTTGACTTCTATATATGGAATTTCAAAAGATGTTTAATAAAGCATCACAAAATAATCTTGTAAGCAAAATGAAAACCCATGGGATTAAAGTGACAGTGGTTCTGAAATTGGCTAAAGGACTGAAAGCAGAGAGGAGTGATGAACTCCAAACATTATGCACCTATGCTTAAACAAACAACTTCATCCATCACATTAACAGCAAGTAGTACTATTGAACTATTGTTTAAGCCGTAAGTGTGTTATAATTTTTGTACAATGCTTTGGCATTCAAGGGCTTAAAATACTAAAACTGTTTGCTGCTGGTGTAGTTGGTAGATCTGGAAGGGGATAGGTAATAAATAAGATTTGAGAACCTCTCCTATATTACGTGGAAGTCCCAGAAAACAATAATTTGTGTTTATATAGCACTTTAATATAGAAAAATATCACAAGATGCTTGACAGATTTGTGATCGGATAAAAGTGGATATTGAAGGAGATCTTAGGAAGGGTGACTTGGTCAAAACATACAAAATCTCCTCATGGGGAAGCAGGTTTCTGTAAGTACACATGAGCAGGGCTCTCAACTGATAGAAATTAGGCAATGGCCAGAATATTCTGCCCCCACAGGAAGTCAGGAAGGAAGTGAGCAGGCCTGAAAAGCTGGTAATAAAAACAAAAAACTGCGGTTGCTGGAAATCCAAAACAAAAACAGAAATACCTGGAAAAACTCAGCAGGTCTGGCAGCATCGGCGGAGAAGAGCAAATTTGACGTTTTGAGTCCTCATGACCCTTCAACAGAAGTTGGTGGTTGGTGGTGGTTTGGTGTCAGTACCGATACCTGACACCTTCCCACTTCCACCAGAAGTAAGTTCTGGGTGGGTAGGCCCATGGTTGAACTTCCCACCCCGTCTCCACTTTTACCCGCCAGCCACAATGGTGGGTTTTCACACTGTTTCATCCCAAACCCGCCACATTATTTATGCATTCCTGGAAAACACGCCGTATCCATGCCAGGCGGGCTCCAATTCGCCTGCCACACTGTCACCTCACCACTTCATCACGCCAGGCACCACATTTAAAGTACAGCCGTGCTCAGTGCTTCCAGTCTAGGACTGCAGCAAAGAAGACATGGCCCCGAAGGGCAAGAAGACTGCAGCCCTCGAGCACCTTTTGGACACCCTGGAGGCTCGCTGTGATGTCCTCTACCTGCGCTCTGGTTGCAGCAGGGCCAGCAAAATTACCACTCTGGCTTGGTAGGTGATGGCAGCTGGTGATCAGTGCCAATGCTGCACAGAAGAGGTTGGCCATTCAATGCAGATAGGGGATGAATGATCTCATCAGTGCAGCCAGGGTGTGGCAACCATCTCATCACTCTAAACTCACACACTCAAGCCCATCACACATTCACTGGCATCTCACTCACTGCCAGCTCAAGGGACATCACCACTCATTCTCTCACACACACCCCCACGTATCCATCTGGCTTCATCTCCTCTGGAGACTGCCTCCTCAGCCCTCACTATCTTGAGGCCACTTGCACAGACCAACATGTGCCCCCCCACACACACCTTGGGATACCCTCCTTCCCCAGTATAGCCCTTGTCCTACGGCCCCTTCCCTTGCCTGAGGCCACTTCTCCCCCTTCCCCAAGCAAGCTCTAGCCCTGCAGCCATTTAAAAGCCACCAACATATGGCTGGTCTGGTAGATAGAGACCTACCCGTGAGCCCCCCTAAAAGTGGTGCTGTCTGTGAAGCCTGTTGCTGATAACTGCGAGTGCTGACCATAGCAAGGTAGGCAAACAAATCTTGAAGTCCCAAGCGAAGTGCAGCTCACCAAGTGCACGTCGCTTATGTGCTGTTGTGAAACATGTCAGCGTGTTTTCCCGTCTACATGGGCGGACGATCCAGCAGTGGGGGACGATTCCGGCAGGCTGGCCTAATAATGATATGCTGATGTATTACAATGAGATTCCCGATGTCCGATGGCGGTGAGCCACTGGCGGGCAGAGCGGACGATTGCGAACTAGTTTCACTCCACTGTGAAGCCAATCGCACAATATTGTCCACTCATGTCACCGAACATGCCCGACGTTGGCAGGCACAGAAAATCCCGGCCAAGAGTAATAACAACTTGTAGTTACATAGACCATTTATAGCAGTAAAACATCACAAGGCACTTCATATGAGTGTTATGAAACAATATTTGACACCAAGCCACATGAAATGTTAGGACAGATAAGCTTAGTCAAGAGCTTAGTAAGGAGCATCTTACAGGAAGAGAGAGGCAGAGAAATTTAGGGATCGGATTCCAGAGCTTAGGCTCTTGCAGCTGAAGACATGGCTGCGAACCGTGGAGTGATTAAAATCCAGGATGCACAAGTGGCCAGATTTGGAGGAGCGTCCAGATTTCAGAGGGTTGGAGCCAACGTCCCCTCTAAACTCTTCTCATTTTACATGGCCTGTTCATTTCAGTGGGTGGTACCTTAAATTTTTTGTATGGCCATGCATCTACAGTACCTTAAAGAGGACAGCTTGTGAGCAAATCATGTGGCACCTACCAGGTTGCTGCACACTTGTGCAGCTTACAGACAGCATTGGTTATAAGGCAGGAAAGATTAGAATCAAGCTTAAAGGGGAAAGGCCACTGTCTAAGACCCTCCCGCCATAGTACACCGAAGGGGTGGAACTTGTGTAAAACCTCGCAGGCTGTTTGTTTGATATGAATTGTATTGTAATTTTAACCTGTAATTGTATTGCAGTGAGGCACCTCAGAATGCCACATACCATAATAAAGGAAGTTAAACTGCATTGCACTTTATGCTGTGTCAAATTTGAACTGTTATTTAATGTACATTTAGAAATTTTATGAAATTCCTTTGGGAAAAAACCAAAAAGGTTAGTGAGATGGGGGTCAAGGGAGGATTTGAAAACAACAATGAGATTTTAAAATTGAGGTATAGATGGGCTTGGAATCAATGGTCAAGTGTAGAGTGTAACAAAGGCATGGTTGAGGCTTTCAGCAGCAGATGGACCAAAGCAAGGGTAGAGATGGACAATGTTGCAGAGGTGGGATTAGGCTGAATAGCATTTTTCAGCCAGCATGAACACATTGGGCTGAAAGACTTCCTTCTGTACAGTAAATATTTCTATGTTTCTAGGTGGAAGTAGGTGGTCTAAAAATAGAATGGGGATGTGGTCGAAAATTCATCTAGAGCCAAATATGACACTAAGGCATTTGATGCCCATCCCTAATTGCCCTTGAGAAGGCAGTGATGAGGCACCTTCTTTAACCGCTGCAGTCCTTACGGTGTAGGTACATCCACAGTGATTTTAGGAAGGGAGTTCCAGGATTTTGACGCAGTGACAGTGAAGGACTACAACATTGTTCCAAGTCTGAGTGAGATGTGACTTGGAAGGGAACTTACTGGTGGTAGTGTTCCCCATGCATAAGCTGCCCTTGTCCTTCTAGGTGGTAGGCGAGTTTCCCAGGTGTTGTCAAAAGAGGCTTGGTTTCTCATGTGTCGGTGCAGACTCAATGGGCTGAAGGGCCTCTTCTGCACTGTGTGATTCTGTGATTCCGTGAGTTGTTGCAGTGCATTTTGTAAATGGTAGACACTTCGGGCACTGTGCATCAGTGGTGCAGGGTGTGAATATTTAACAGACTGCCGATCAAGTTACTGCTTTGTCCTGGATGGTGTTGAGCTCCGTGAATGTTGTTGGAACTGCACTCATCCAGGCAAGTGGGGAGTATTCTGTCATATTTCTGACTTGCGCCTTGCAGATGATGGACAGGCTTTGGGGAGTCAGAAGGTGTGTTACTCATCACAGAATTCCCAGCATCTGACCTGCTCTTGTAGTCACAGTATTTACATAGCTGGTATAGTAAAGTTTCTAGTCAATAGTATACCCTAGGATATTGATGGTGGGGAATTCAATTATGGTAATGCCATTAAATGTTAAGGGGAGATGGTCAAATTCTCTCGTTGCAGATGATCATTGTCTGGCACTTATGTGGCATGAATTTTACTTGCCACTTGTCAGCCCAAATTTAAAAGCTATTTAGGTCTTGCTGCATGCTGGTACTGTTTCAGTACCAGAGGAATCGTAAATGGTGCTGAACACTGCTCAATCATCAAAAAACATCCCAACTTCTGACCTTATGAAGGAGGTAAGATAATTGATGAAGCAGCTGAAGGTAGTTGGGCCTAGGAAACTTTACTGAGGAACTCCTGTAGCAATGTCTTGGGGCTGAGATGATTGGCATCCAACAACCACAACAATTTTCCTCTGTGCTAGATATGACTCCAATGAGTGGAGGGTTTCTTCCCTGATTTTCATTGACTTCAATATTGCTAGGATTTCTTGATGGCATAGTCAGTCAAATGCTGCCTTGATGTCAAGGGTAGTCACTCTCACCTCAACTCTGAAATTCAGCTCTTTTGTCCATATTTGTAACAAGGCCTGTATAAGGCCTGAACCCAAATGCCCCTGGCAGAACCCAAACAGAGCTTTGCTGAGAAGGTTATTGCTAAGTAAGTGCTGCTTCATAGCACTATCAACAGCATCTTCCATCACTTTGCTGATGATTGAGAGTAGACTGAGTAGACTGATCAGTGATAATTGACTAGTTTGCAAACTGGCTGGTTCAGCGTCAGAGAGTTGCCAGGGATAGGGATGATGTCTTTGGTTAGAGAACAGAGTTTGTGGCAGGGACCAACAACAATAGTTTCAGTCTTCCAAAAATTTAGTGAGAGGAAATTTCTGCTTGAACCAGCAGTGTGACAACTTGGAGACAGTGAAGGTGCAAGAGGTGGTGAGGAGGTGGAGAAGTGTGTCATTAGATTACGTGTACTGTTGCCACTGCCAGAGGTCAAGAATACTGGATACCAGACCAGCAAGGCCATGGCATGGGGGAAGGATAACACCACGTATAGCGTTTATGTCATCACTGTCTCTCGTATGATTTGAGATGGAAAAGGCATGATGGGAATTACAAGTAAGTGAGAGATGATGGGGGTTCGTGGAGAGGTGGGGGGGACAAAAAATATGAAAACCAAGTTTTCTGTGTCCGTCAGTTCTTTATGTTGAAAGATGTCAATATGTGAGGAAAAATAAGCATGAAAATGTGCTTCGCAAGAGAAATAAGGCTTTTAAAAAATCTCTTCTTATCTTTTATTGTTGTGGAGGGAAGATGATGTGCTGCCATCTCGGATTTAAAGATGGTTACCTGATTCACCAAAAGCTCCTACTGTCTGCAACTAAACAGTGATGATCCAGCCTGGGATTGGGTTTTGGCGGGGGTTGAGGGACAACTTGCTGCCCACCCTCAGCACTCAAACAACCCTTGACTGAATGAACGTGAGAGTCGCATGCAGAAAGAAGTGTTTGATTTGGGGCTGCTGCTGATGGGGAAAAGAATGAACAAAGACCCCTGCCGGTGCTTCGCTGCAGCAGGTGTAGGTTAAAAAATGCCATAAAGGCATCTGGTAAAGGACAGTGGCCAGACTGGCTAAAAATTGGACTATTTGGTATAAAACCAGATGAATGGCCATGTGGGACCTAACTATGTGTTTTCAGATACCGTTGATGAGGAGAAGCCTGTAAATAAGAAATAAGAGGTGGGGCAAGGATTCGGTGGGGGACTTCAGAGAGCATATGGGTGGGAAGTTGCAGGATATTCTTTGACCATGACTGTATAGTTGTGGGTGGATACAGGCAAGAAGGAGCGGTGTTGGGTGGAGGATGGTGGGGTCATCTGTGTCAAAGGTTGTAGCTGGATTGAGAAGAGTGAGTTCAGATAGTTTACCATATAGTCACAATGTCATACAGAGATAAAAGCAAAGAACTGCGGATGCTGGAAATCCAAAACAAAAGCAGAAATACCTGGAAAAACTCAGCAGGTCTGGCAGCATCGGGGGAGAAGAGCACAGTTCTGTTGAAGGGTCATGAGGACTGGAAACATCAACTATGCTCTTCTCCCCCGATGCTGCCAGACCTGCTGGGTTTTTCCAGGTATTTCTGTTTTTGTGTTTGTAGAGTCACAGTGTCAGCAGTGACTGTGACTTCAATAACTTTAAGGCAGCTGGTTTCAAGGGCTTTGAGTTATTGACCCTCAAGAGGTTGGAAATTAATATTGAAAATGATACCCAAGCAGTTAAAAGGTGTGTATCAAAATGATTAGAAGGAAAGATTCTACTGAATTAAACGTTTGCTATTCTTGCTCAGATAACATATTAAACAAGCAACCTTCAGGAAGGGGAATTAGCTCAAATGGTAGAGCGCTCGCTTAGCATGTGAGAGGTAGCGGGATCGATGCCCGCATTCTCCAATACTTTTAAAGGTTTGCTCGGCAGTTTGTCACCCTCTTCAAGCGGACAATAGCGCGGTCAGCACCCTCCCCAAGACCACCCAGACCGGGCCCCACCTTCTGCATTTTATATTGTTTAATGAGGATTTAACCGGTAGAGGAAACCGGCGCAGCCGAGACTAGAGTCTCTAACGCGCGTTAGTCCAGCGCCGGGGGGCGGGGACAAGAAGCGCGGCCCGGAGGCCGAGAGTCTGACCAGGGCGGTGGGCTGGGGCTGATGCTGAGGTGTCGGTGTGAGGGCCGGGTTCGGAGGCCGGGGTTGAGTTTCAGTGGGTGATAAGGGCCGGGTAGCTGCACTTTAATCACAGGCGGGAATGTTGCTCAATTCCAGGCTCCAGCCGCTGGTTTCGATGTGTGGGCTCTACATTGGGGAGTTCTGGTTTGCCTCTGTCGTCATGAGCGTTTCCGTAGTGTAGTGGTTATCACGTTCGCCTAACACGCGAAAGGTCCCCGGTTCGAAACCGGGCGGAAACATTTTTAAAAATTTATGTTGCTAATAATTTCACAGAAGTCTTAATTTTTTTCTTCATTATTTTTGATTTTAAATGGGATTTTATGATTGCACCACAATATGTCCAGGGTTAGGATTTCGTATTTTTCTCTTTTTGGGCTGCCAAATGACCCAAACCAAATTAACCAATTGAGTAATTTTCAAATCAAATGTTGTTGTTGTTGTTGTTGTTCTGTAGGGAAATTCTAATAACTCTTTCATTAATGTTTAGAGTGCACACGTACCATATCATTCAAGTTGTTACAATGCAAAATCAGCTGGAGTAATTGCACTATCCCACAAGACCTTATTTATGGATAGAACAATAATTAGTATCTATAGCAGAAGGAAGGACAAAGTGTTGGTAGCAACAATTTTGGAATTTTGTTTCTTTTGGTAGCTGGGAAAATAACTCACAAAGGTGCTTCTTAATGGCCTAATATGGCCAATGCTTCTCATACAGTCAGATAACCTGCTCTGTAAAAACTTCTGTTCAATATGAGTCTCTCTTCTTAGGCAATCTCTCGGGATCAAGGATCACTTGTTTCCATTCCAGTTCAATAGGTTCTGAAATGGTTGATAAGTCCAATGGGCAATCTGCAGATTCTGCCAAATTCAGGACTGGTGATGCTTGGAAGAGTCAGGCAGATGAGGTATTTGGAGGTTTTTGGACTCTCTCCAACTCTCTCCCCTGCATGCTCGTGACGAAGTCTCTCATTGTGTTTTATGCCTTCCCACATAAACCACATTTTGGTTGGTCACAAGCAAGGGACGCCATGAGTCAGTGAGGATGTTTGACCTCTTCAGGGCTTTGTGGACATCGCTGAAGCATTTCTGTTATCCTCCTGGAAGTGTCGTGACTGAGTTCCAAGTAGAACAGTTATCCTCAATGATGGGGGAGCTCAGCACTCAATGCATAAGACAAGGCTAAAGCAGTTGCAACCATCTTCAACCAGAATTGTTGAGTGGATGATCCACCTAGGCCTCCTCATGCAGTCTGCAGCATCACAGATGCCAGCCTTCAGCCAATTCAATTCACTTCATGCGATTTCAAGAAATGGCTGAAGGCAGTGGAAACTGCAAAGGCAATGGGCCCTGACAACATTGTGGCAATAGCACTGAAGTCTTGTCCTCCAGAACTAGCCGTGCCCCTAGCCAAGCTGTTCCAGTGCAGCTGACATCTACCTGACCATGTGGAAAATTGCCCAGGCAGTCCTGACTATAAAAAGCAGGACAAATCCAATCCAACTAATTACCACCCTCTCAGCCTCCTCTCGATCATCAGCAAAGGTGTCATCAACAGTGCTATCAAGCGACACTTACACAGCCATAATCTGCTCACTGATGCTCAGTTTGTGATCCACCAGAACCATTCGACTCCTGACCTCATTACAGCCTTGGTCCAAATAAGGACAAAAGAACTGAATTCCAGAGACAAGATGAGAGCAACTGCCCTTGACATTAAAGTAAAATTGAAGTCAATGAGAATCAGGGGGGGAAATTCTCCACTGGTTGGAATCATACTTAGCAAAAAGGAAGATGTTTGTGGTTGTAGGAGAGCTATCATCCTCTGTCTCCCAGGCCATTGCTGCATTAGTTCCTCAGGGTAGTGTTCTAGGTTCAACGATCTTCAGCTGCTTAATCATTGACCTTGCCTCCATTATAAGGTCAGAAGTGGAGATTGCACAATGTTCAGCACCATTTGCAAATCCTCAGATACTGAAGAAGACTGTGTCCATATGCAACAAGCCCTGGATAACATTTAGGCTTGAGCTAATAAGCAGCAAGTGGCATTTGCACCAGGAAATGACCATCCCCAACAAGAGAGAATTTAACAATATCCCCTTGACTTTCAATGGCATTACCATCATTAAATCCCCCACTATCAACATCCTGGGGTTACCATCGACCAGAAACTGAACTTCGCCAACCGTTTAAATGCTGTGACTACAAGAGCTGGTCAGAGGCTGGGAATTCTGCAGCTGGTAACTCACCTCCTGACTCCCCAAAGCCTGTCTACCATCCACAAGGCACAAGTGCTTGACTGGCATTTCATCCACCAGCCTAGACATTCATTTCCTGCCCAGTGGCAGCAGTGTGTGCTATAAGGTGCAGTGCAGCAACTCACCACGGTTCCTTTGACAGCACCTTCCAACCTGCAACCTCTACCACCTAGAAAAACAAGGTCAGCAGACACATGGAACACCACCGCCTGCAAGTTCTCCAAGTCGCTCACCATCCTGACTTGGAACTATATCGCCATTTCTTCACTGTCGTTGGATCAAAATCCTGGAACTCCCTTCCTAATAGCACTGTGGCTGTACCTACAACACATGGACTGCAACGGTTCACGAAGGCAGCTCACCACCATCTTCTCAATTAGGGACAGGCAACAAATGCCCATATCCCATGAAGATTTTTTTTTAAGTTGTTTCAGGAGTCTGGTGTCAGGAATACAAATGACACGTCCCATCCAATGGAGCTGATTTTGAGTGATTAGCACCTCGATGCTGGGCATGTTGACTTGGGAGAGGAGGCTGCTGTTGGACTACCATTGTGAGTGCCCGAATAAGAACACAGCTGTGCTGATCAGTAATAGGTTGAGAACAATCTCATGGACAAACTGAAGCTAAGTAATTGGTGGTGGTAAACCTTGCAACAGGATGCATGAGTCAATAAGTGTCAGTTGGTATGATGCTAGTCAGTGACAAGAGAAGAAATGTGAACAGCGGAACCCTAGTCCACTATCAGATGTGCTGTGAAATATGTAGGAGTGCTTGTACCTCTCATTTTGGCCTGAGTTGTCAAGACTGATTCTCTTTCAACAATTGTCCTTTTCTTCCAGTATGAAGGACCAGCATCATTAGCTGGTTTTGAAAACACCAAGACAACCACAGAAACCACACTAAAAGCTGAGTGTACAGGTTTCCCAACCTATTGAAAGATTTCCCATGGCCAGACCTGATCAGAGAGACCCAGCAGTGAATGAAACTCTACTCAATAATTTAGACGCCAATAAGAAACTTGCAAGGAGGAGAAATTAGTTCACGTAGAGTCGTTACCAGACTACGTCGATTCCCTGGGGACAAGTTTCTTCGATGATATCAATGGAGAAGTGGCTCTATGCGAATTAATTTCTCCCCCTTGATTTTTGCTGGACAATCAATAAAAACTTCCTGAAAAATACATACTGTTTAATGCTAATAATTTACAATCTTGTGTCTGAAATAAGAAAGTCTTCCTTTTAGTTGTTTGTGTAATATGGGTTGACAATCTAATTAAAATATTAAAATTATGCACAACACATACATAAAAATAATTAGATTATAAAGCAAAGTTACAGATTCAGTCTCCATATATCTTTAACGTATCTTTTGTTCTGTCATGCCTTCAAAAGTGAATTCCATTGCATTTAGCTTATTACTTTCACAAACATGTTTTAATAGCCCATGAACTTTCACCCCCTGATATTTACCCATAAATCATTGTTCCTCTCTATCCCAGTGATTGTGCAACATGACAAATGCAAATGTAGCAAGCAGCAGTGCACGGTAAAGGTACGTTGATAATATTTTAATACTAAATACAATGATACACCATAGGATCTCAAAAAGAAATGGTAAATTCTTTTGAGCACTTAAAGATAAAAGAAATCAATAGGGCGTCTGGGGTGAAATTCCATTCTTCTCCATTTCCAATATGTTACAAGCTGTGCCTGTTTTGAAAAAGAACTTTACACTCTAAAACTATACAAAATATAAGAACTTTACACTCTAAAACTATACAAAATATAAGAACTTTACACTCTAAAACTATACAAAATATAAGAACTTTACACTCTAAAACTATACAAAATATAAGAAAAGGCTGATCACAATGTAAATTCAAAAGTCATTATAAAATATGGGAACATTGGATGGGGCTGACATTCATCTTGCTGCCACTCCACTTAAAATGGGGCAGGTTAAAAATTCCAAACAAAATATTGCCAACATGCAGCTGAAGATCAGCATGTCTGATTTTTGGATAAACTTTGATTTAGGCAGCCAGCAACCCCACCCAAAATAGGCGAGGGCTTAATAAATGTGTGTAAATCAGGGCCAAATGACATTGTCAGCACCCTGTAACTATTTTGTTTTCTACCTGTGATGCCATCACCAGTTCCTCAGCTGCTCAAAAACCCCGGTCGATCAGGAGGTGGTCATTTGTAGTGGAATTTAAAGGGATTCTCAGCTACTCTCAGTAAAATTCTGGAAAGTTTTGGGAAATATTTTATTTCTATTACATTGTGGCTTTTCGACTACTTAAACAATTTCGTTGTGGCTGTAGTGTCTGTCAGCATTCTGAACTCCTGGACTTCTGACCCATGGATCCAAGAATTTTGAATCCAACTCTGGCAAAGAGAATCCCTTGGGTTTAGTTATAAAAGCAAAAAACTGCGAATGCTGGAAATCCAAAACAAAAACCGAAACAGAAGTCCCTGGAAAAATTCAGCAGGTCTGGCAGCATCGGCGGAGGAGAGCACAGTTGACGTTTCGAGTCCTCATGACCCTTCAGTTCTGTTGAAGGGTCATGAGGACTCGAAACGTCAACTATGCTCTCCTCCGCCGATGCTGCCAGACCTGCTGAGTTTTTCCAGGTATTTCTGTTTCGGTTTTTGTTTCCCTTGGGTTTAGTCTTTTGCAAATTTGTATGAGAACAGTTAGGAATTATTTTGCATGTCAAGCAAAGTGTAGCATTTTCATTTTTATGTATTATTACCTCAAAACAAGTTATACTGATTGAATTAAGTGAGTTTGATCATAATTTTTCTCTTATATTCACTTGCTGCCTGTGAAGTGAGGCAACTTAAGTGTTTTCTCAGTCCGCCCTCAAAAAAATTGGAACAGTACATGCAGTTCAGATCAAAAGGGGGTCCTATTTTTACAAACTTGGGTTGTGATATTGTATGATTGGGACATTTGGCAGTACAGAAATACCTCTAAATGTAAGAAACTTGGATCACTTATGGAGGGAGATAAGTTTTTGAGAGAATATCTAGGCAAGGTTCAACTTAGGTTTAGGTCAGAAACCCTCTACATTCTGAGTAGGGGTAGCTTGGCGATGAGGCTAAATGAGGACATCACAGAGGAGATTACAGTGAGGAAAATACTTGGAAACTAAACAGGATGGATAACCATAAGGATTTTGAAGGAAAGGTAAATGGAGTGGTAGAATATGAAGTGCTGAAAGGAAGATTAAGTACCAGAAGGCAGATTGATTAATTTTTTTTTAAGAGGCAAGAAGGAGGGTCAATGAGGGTAGCAGATCCCAAATGACAAACTGGTCAGGAAAGTAAGTACCCATTGGGTCCAAGGGTAAGTGCCAAGTTGGATCCAATTTTGGCTCAGTAGCAGGAAGCAAAGAATAAAGGGTATTGGCATTTTTGTGACAGGAAGGTTGTTTTCAGTGAGGTCTAGCAGGGCTTAGTCCTGCTGTTAGTAATATATATCAATTATTTAGTTTTAAATGTAGGAGGCACAATTAAGAAGTTTGGAGATGATACAAGAATTGGTTGTTTGGGCGATAGTGTGGAAGAAAGCTGTAGACTGCTTTAAAGTATAAATGGACCAGCCAGGTGAACAGAAATGTGGCAAATGAAATTGAATTCAGAGAAATGTGAGGTAATGCATTTGGGGAAGGCAAATATAGCAAGGGCATGCACAATAAATGGTAGGATACTGAGAAGTATAGAGAAACTTAGGGACCTTGAAGTGCATTTGCACAGATCGGTGAAGATGGCAGGATAGGTGGATAAGGTGGTTAAAAAGGCAAATGGGATACTTTTCTTTTTGAGCCGAGCCATAGAATACAAGAGTAGGAAGCTTATGCTAGAACTGCATAAAACACTAGTTAGGTCACAGCTAGAGCACTGCATATAGTTCTGATCACTGCATTTCAGGAAGGATGTGATTATTATAGAGAGGGCACAGAGAAGACTTATGAGGATGTTGGCAAAAATGGAGAATTTTGGCTCTGAGGAAATATTGGTTAGGCTGGAGTTGAATGGAGTGTATAAAATTGTGAGGCCTAGATTATGTGGTTAGGGAGGACATTTTTCTTTTAGTAGAGAGGTCAGTAACAAGGTGCATAGATTTAAAATTGGCGGGGGCAGCAATTCCTCGGAACAGAAGATGACGTCTGTCAGGCTTGGTGAGATTTCAGATAACTGAGGAGCCCAATTCTGGGTCCACATGTTCTTCCGCAGTGGGGGCATGTTGTTGTGAAGGAGAGTGGAAGTCGCAGCCCCGGGTTGGCTTCCTTCTCCTTTCTCTGCTGCTGCCACCGTTCCGCTTCGCTGTCGAGTTGCTGAGCCTCGAAATGGCTTGTGCCTTGATACACCAGGTGGTGCCATGCCGAGCGATCGGCAGCATTCTCCTCCCAGTCGGTGCTGTTAATGTCTCTGTGCTTTAGGGCGACCTTGAGCGTATCCTTATATCTTTTCCTTTGGCCACCCTTTGATTGTTGGCCAACAGAGAGCTGTGAGGAGAGAACCTGCCGAGGGAGGCTGTTTGAGAGCATCTGGACGCAATAGCCCATCCATCGGTGTTGGTTCCGCAGGAGCAGGGTTTCAGTGCTGGTAGACACAACTTCATGGCAGGTATTAGTCTGGTGGTCCTCCCATTTGATCCCCAGGATTCGACAAAAGCACCACTGATGGAAGCTCTCAAGGATCTTGATGTGGCGTCGGTAGACAGACCATGTCTCACTGCAGTAGAGGAGGGTGGTCAATACAATGGCCTTATAAACCAGAACCTTTGTTGATTTGCAAAGGTACCTGTTGTCAAAGACACGTTGCAACAGCTTGAAGAAGGTGGCACTGGCACAGTTGACGCGGTGTTGGACTCCCTCATCGACGGTAGTCCCTTGACAGAGGTGTCTGCAAGATAAGGGAAGTGCTGCACATACTCCAGAGCCACCCCATCTACATGGATGGTGCGGGGAATGTTCAACCAGCCTGGGGAGGGTTGGTGAAGGACCTTCGTCTTGGCAAAGTTAAGGACAGGCCAAGCCTCTTATACAAGATGTTGAAGGGGTCAAGCGTCCTTTGCATGTCCTGTACCTTGTTTGACTCGTTGACTCGGGTTTGGAAGTGAAAGGTGTCAGTTTCAGAACCTCCACTCAGGTCGGTGATGGTCCTGTTGTCATGCAGGAGTCTCAGGATGGTGACAAACTTCAATGGGAAACCAAAGCATTGGAGGACAATCCACAGAGCTTCTCGGTTTAAAGAATCAAACTCCTTGGTCAGGCCGATGAAGGTGGGAAACAATTCTTGATTTTGCTCCCAACATTTCTCCTGGATCTGCCTAGCCACAAAGACCATGTCCTCGGTACCCCGGGATGGTTGGAAGCCACACTGGGTTTCCAGAATGATCACCTCAGCGACTGGACAACGGCAGTTCAGGAGGATGCGGGCCAAGAACGTACCTGCAATGGACAGGAGGAAAATCCCTCTGTAGTTTTCACAACCAGATTTGTCCCCTTCTTGTGGATAGGAATAATTGTCGTGTCCTTGAGATTCCGGGGGGATGTCTTCTTTGTCCCAGAGGCAGAGGATGAACTGGTGGAGTAGTGATGTGAGCTGACAGCTGCCAGCATGGTAGACCTCTGCAGGTATACCGTCTGGCCCACAAGCTTTGTTGGTTTTCATCTGTTGGCCGGCCCGCTTGAGCTCATCGATGGTTGGTGGATCACCAAGGGAATCCTCTACAGGGTCTTGTGGGACAGCTTGGAGGGTCTCCTCCGACATGGTGGAGTCCTGATTGAGGAGCAGTTCGAAGTGCTCCCTCAAAACCTGATGATGGCATCATTATCCTTGAGGAGCTGGGGGCCGTCCTGTGATCGGAGAGAGTTTTGTTCCATTAAACGGGGTCCATAGATCATCTTGGTAGCCTGGAAGAAGTTGCGCATGTCATGCTGGTCGGTTTAGGCCTGAATCTCGTGCACCTTCTCCACCCACCAGTTGTTCTTCATGTCTCAAATGCATCGCTGGACCTCAGTCTTCAGTTGGTGGTACACTGCCTTCATTCGCCAGGTACGTGAGAGATTTGCCAGGCAATGAAGGCTGCTCACTTCCACTCGAGGAGATTGCGGATCGGGGCATCATTGGCATCAAACCAGTCCTGGCTCAGAAGAATTACAGGGGAGTTAAGGAGAATTTTTACACCCAGATCTCACTGCCTGAAACACTTGGATATGCACTTGTAACCTACAAAGCTACTGACCAAAGGCTCTTTATTGATCAGCAACATGATTGGCTGAATGGTCTCTTTCTGTGATGTAAATTTTCTATGTAACACTAATGGGATAGGTCCAGATGGGACCTGGAGATGAAAGCTAGGCTGCCACCATGATAGTTTGCTTGGGGATGGGGCAGGGGCTAGTGGTGGTGGTATGTAACAAGTCAAGGGTAGTTTTGGTGAGTGGAAAGGATTCACTATCAGCCAACCTAGTTTTGGTTTGGCCCATTATGCTAATTAGCTCAACTAGCATGGTCATGATTGGTGAGAGCCTTATTCACAAGAGATTGTGATGAGTTCTGTTGAAAGGTCACAGACCTGAAACATTGGGCCAGGTTTTTATTCTGAGACCAGGATCCTGACATCAGGAAAACACTGAGGTCCCAAGATCGCATTGTGTAGGCCTGACAACCCACAGCTATTTTCAAGCCATCAGGCCAATTAGTGGCCAGGGAATGGGCTCGCTGCCCAATTAAGGTTGGCAGGCAGGCTCCCTAGGCTGGAAGACCAAGAGGCCTTCCAGCAGTGACACATGGCAGCCTCACCGGCCGAGAGGGGAGCTGCAGGTGAAAAAAATAGAAGGGGCACCTCAATATGGAGGCACTTTGTGAAGACAAGGAAGTTCTTTAAAAAATTATAAAGGCCACAGCTGCATGACCATCTGTGGAGGAGCAAAGCCCTCCACAGGACAGTCAGCGGCCATGGCTGCGGCCTGGTGATCATGACGGGGCAAGAGGAGGGCTCCTCACGAGATTAAGTGTAGCCTACCCCACTTTCAGGAGGCTACCTCGTCACGCTAGCCACGTCTCAACTGCTGTGCACGACCCACACCTCATCTGGCACAGGAAAGGGACCTATTAGGCATCAATTCAAGCGGTGGCTCGCTGTTTCAAACACAACCCAGCCATTTTAACAAGGGCTTGAGTTTGGGATCATGACGTTGAAACAACACAACAGCTGATGGAGCGAAATTCTGGGCCCATCTAACTCTAATCGCTATCCTGTCGGGATTTAAAAACTCAGCCCATTAATTCTGTTTCTCCCTTCACAGGAGCTACTGGATTTGCTGCTTTTTTTCCCCCCCAGCATCTTCTGTTTTTATATCACAAGGGATTGTATTGCATTTTGGAATTGAAAGTGACTAGATTTCAATGACAATCATGATTGGTAATATTTATTGATTTTCAATGGTTTTGTCCCAAAATTCCTAGTTCACTGCTGAAGGCTAAAATGTGCTATCCTTGCTTTCACCAGTAGGTGGTAGTATAAACCCTTGTGAACTTTCTCCAACATTCCCCTCATTCTGACGTGGGCTAAGCAAGTAAGTCGTCCCTAAAGGACCATAAACAACTGCAAAGATAAGACAGAAATCGATAGAACATTGCAAATCAGAAAGAATATCAGAGGAGTTGAGAGTATAGTAAAAGATGGAGAAGCTGGAGGGAAAAGTGTATTTGGTTAGTTCACAATTCAGTCAATTTATTCATCTAACTTAAGTTTTAAAAATGTTTCTATGTGTGAAAAACTAACCAATTTACTAAGTTGTCTTAAAGCTAATGGAAGGCAACAGTTTAATTGGTTGCAATTGTGCTATACCTTCCAATCACCTTACACATTGAAGAATTGCTCTATGCTGCAGTCCTTACATAGGAACATAGGGCAGGATTTTCCCCTTGTTGGGCGGACAGGGTGGGCAGGTGGGCCCGGGAGCGGCCACGAAACTGACCGCCGCCTGTGACCAGGCCCTGACTGCGATTTCACACTGGCAGGCCCGCCCAGCGTGAAACGTGGCTCCACACTGGCCAGAAGGGCCAAGTGGGGCTGGGGGCCTGTTGGCCGCTGCGTCCAATGGTGACCCGGCGGCCGGTTTAAAAGCGGCCCAGGCAGCCCCTGGAAGGCCCCCACAGAGGATGTTCCCTGACCCGAGTGAAGCTGGACACGCCGGGCGGGAGGGCAGGTCGGGTGGGCACTCAGTCCCCCTGCTCCTCTGATGAGTGCCTCGATGTCCTCCTGGAGGAGGTGTCTGCCAGGAAAAACACCCTTGTCCCCAGGGATGGGAGGAGGAGGCCACTGCACCTCACCAAGAAGGCATGGGAGGAGGTGGCAGCACTGGTCAGCAGCCACGACGAGGTGCGGTGCTCCTGGGTGCAGTGCCAGGAGCGCTTCAATGACCTGCTGTGCTCAGGAAGGGCGAGTACCGTGTTGGCATGGGTCAGTGTGCAGATGTATTAAGGTCTGGCCGCCCCACAGGGGTGCTAGAGTCTGAGTGCCAACTGTCAATCACGCCAG
Organism: Cetorhinus maximus; assembly: GCF_964194155.1. Lineage (NCBI taxonomy): Eukaryota > Metazoa > Chordata > Chondrichthyes > Lamniformes > Cetorhinidae > Cetorhinus > Cetorhinus maximus. Next base: position 97,959,270 of record NC_135887.1, read on the forward strand.
AGCTGGCCAAGGGGATGAGCCCTGGCTGTTTGGACTGAGTGCCTTGCGGTTCGAGTGCCACGACTCGGAAGTGCCCTGTGAGGTGTTCCTCAGCTGGGGTTGGCCAGGCTGCAATGCGCTGCAGGTACAGTGTAGGCTAATTAATGCTTCTCTGTTGTTTCAGGAGAAGATGGCCCACAACAATATTGAAAGGTCGTGGACCAGCGGAGGCCCCGCTAGCCTCCTAATCCTTTCGAGGTACAAGCAAGACGCCCTGGAGTTTGAGAGGCAGCACACCCCATGTGCAACTGGGCATGGAGAGGCAGGGGTGCAAGATGAAGGTATAAGCGCAGTGCAAAGGGGTAAGAGTTGCGGCTTGTGCAACCATTCTAGCATAGTCTCTTCATTGATGTGAGCCTCGAACATGGAGTCCCCATTGATCATTGGAAGACGAGGGCACCATTATGCAGATCTCCGTTGTCTCACCAGGGTGCCTGGCATGCACAGTGACAGTGTGATGACTTCAATGACATGTCCTTCTTCTCCCTTTTAGATTCACCAGAAGGCGTCTGATCTCCAGACCCTGAAGGGCCACCCCTGACACCAAAGGACCACCAGGCATCATTTACACCTGTGCCACACCTGCTCCCTGAAGCAGGCACCAGAGCAGATACCAGCACCTCGCTGGGCATTGGAGCGGCTAGTATCTCGGTGCACATTGGTGAGGGCACTTCACAATCGCTTGAGGTGCAAGCAGAGGGAAAGAGTGCCCAGGGCGCTGGCAGTCAGAGGACTGCTGGAGACCAGGATGATGCTCAGTCGAAGGCTGATGATGAGCCTCTGGAGTCATCCATTAGGCGGCAGATGCTGGATGTCCAGCGGGATGTGTGGGAGGATTTGGCGGAGATCCCTGAGGGTCTGCATGCCATGGTTTCCGTGATGGAGGAGTCCATGCAGAGCATGAGCATTGCATTGACCGTCATGGCCGAGCGCAGGGCCTCCTCCATTGAGAGAGTGGTGGCTGTCATGGAGAGGCAGCTCCAGGGACAGAATCAGGGGTTCCTGTGATTGTGCTCGGACCTGGAAGCCCTCACACAGGCAATGACCTCAGGTGGTCAGTGCCTGTGCGGGAGATGGATGAGGCACCCAGTATCCCAGCTAGATGCCTGTCCATCCATGGTGAGCAGTGAGGTCCAGAGTGACCTCCTGTTGGCCCACGAGCTGCCTGTTGTCTCTGCGGGCTCCTCTCAGGGTGCTCTGGATGGCGGCAGCAGCTCCTCCAGTCCTCCGCCAGTGACCGCGGCATCTGATGAGGCTGAGATGACTGAGGAGATGCCAGCCCTGGCACTGGGCGCTCCCTCCCAGGCGGGGCCAGCACAGGCTTCACTGGCCAGAGGATGGTCGCCAAGGTCATCAAGGCCAACAACAAGGTCAAAAACAAAAATTGCTGGAACAACTCAGCAGGTCTGACAGCATCTGTGGAGAGATAGACAGAGTTAATGTTTCGAGTCCGTATGAACTAAAGAGAAATAGAAATGCGGTGAAATATAAGCAGCTTAAGAGGGGTTGGACAGGTGAAGCTGGATAGAAGGCCAGTGATAGGTGGAGGCAAAGGAGAAATTGTAAAAGATGTTATAAAGAAAAGGTCGAAGGGGTGTTGATGGTGGTGATACTGGCTAAAGGAGGAGCTAATGGTGACATTAAGAGTAGAAAGCAGGATGAGCAAGTGACAGATAGCCCTAGTGGGGGTGGGGTGGGGGGAGGGGATCAAAATAGGCTAAAAGGTGGGGATAAAACAATAGATGGAAATACATTTAAAAATAATAATAGAAATAGGTGGGAAAAGAAAAAATATATATTTTTAAAAATTAAATTTAAAAATCTGTAATAATTATTAGAAAAAAGGGGATCAAAAGATGGATGGAGGGGAGAGTTCATGATCTGAAGTTGTTGAACTCAATGTTAAGTCTGGAAGGCTGTAAAGTGCCTAATCGGAAGATGAGGTGCTGTTCCTCCAATTTGCGTTGAGCTTCACTGGAACATTGCAGCAGGCCAAGGACGGACATGTGGGCATGAGAGCAGGGTGGTGTGTTGAAATGGCAAGCGACAGGGAGGTCTGGGTCATGCTTGCGGACAGACTGAAGGTGTTCCGCAAAGCGGTCACCCAGTCTGCGTTTGGTCTCTCCAGAGTCAGCAGGCTGTTCCAATGCAGGTTCCAGCAAGGGGGGAGCACCTAGACGAAGCACTCGTAAACCTAAGTTAAAGGCACCTTGAGCACAAGAGGGACAGGTCACGGGTGATTTTATGTTCATTTACGTTTACTTTATCTATACTGGCCTGGGAATGAAGACAAAAGAAGTTTATGTTAATAGTTTGAAATTAACAAAATGAGATAAATTTTGTTTTTGTCGTCATGGCCTGAGTATGCTTCACCTTTTTATTTTATTGGTGCAGGGTACACCAGTATGTAATGCTGGATGTGGGTGGCTCTGAACTTTATTGCACAGGCAATTAGTGTTTTTCGTGTTCAAATAAAACGGTTCTTTCAGACATCTGGGATGGAGGAAGCAGCCCTGGCATGCGTTTGAACTTGATCTTTAGCCTAGCTGAAGCAGCATTAGATCAAGGCATCCCTAATGTCTCCGTCTCCCTGGAGGCTACTGAGGTCTGGCTCCACGCCCTCAGCATTCTCCTCACTGTGCTCATCTTCTGACTCACTACTGGATTCATTCTCTGTGGCCTGTGCAGCTGTGTCAAGATCCTCTTCCTCCAGTGAGTCCCCTCTTGCCAGTGCCAGATTGTGGAGAGCGCAACATGCAACCACTATCAGTGATCACTCTGGGGGTATTGTCGTGCTCCCCCTGAATGGTCCAGTCATCGGAAGCGCATATTGAGAAGAACTATGGTCCTCTCTATCACAGTCCTTGTGGAGGCATGGCTCATATTATAACACTTCTCTGCCTCTGTTCTTGGGTAGTGGAGAAGCATCATGAACCACCTCTTCAACGGATAGCCCTTGTCACCCAGCGGCCGACCATCCTGTTGGGCTGGAGCAATGAAGAGCCTCAGCACCTGGGAGTGTCTGAGGATGTATGTGTCATGGAAACTACCAGGGTAACTTGCACAAACTTGCAGAACCTGCATCCTGTGGTCACACACGATCTGCACATTCATGGAGTGGAATCCCTTCCTGTGGATGAAGGCACCAGGCTCGCCCACTGGCGCCTTGATGGCCACATGTGTGCAGTCTATTGCACCCTGGACACGGGGGAACCCAGCAATCACTGCAAAGCCTCTGGCTCGCTCAGCCTGGCTGGCCTATTCTGTATAGTAAAGAATAAAGGTCAGTATCTGCCTGAACAGAGCTTTTGTCACCACCTTGATGCAACTATGGACAGCTGATTGGGAGACTCCACACAGATCCCCCACTGAGCCCTGGAAAGAGCCGGAGGCGTAGAAGTTGAGGGCCACTGTGACCTTCAGAGCCACTGGCATGGAGTGTCCACCCATATAGTCGGAGCTGATCTCAGGCCCAATCATCTGACAAATGGAGGTCACGCTCTCCCTTGAGAGGCGGAGCCTCCTTCGGCAATGCACCTCAGGCATATTGAGGTAGCTGCATCGCCGCCTGTAAACCCTGGCAGCAGGATAGTGGCGTCTTCTGCGGGCCCTTCCGCCTTGGACTTCCTGCTGGCCCTGCGCCCCTTGTGCCTGCGCCTCTCCTCCCACAGGTCACTCCCATGGAAGCTGCAATGAGACATGTTGCCCCCTCTCCCTTCTGCCCCTCTCTTCCTCCTCAGAGGAGGTGCCTCCAGCGGAGACCACGATCCCGATTACCAGGGTAAGGGAAGGCTGCCTGGAAGGGTCCACATGGTCTGAATCATCCGGGGGCCTGGCAGACAGCAATGATTCCTGAAATGAAGCCTGGAAATGCTAAGAATGAAGCCTCGAACAGGGATGAAGCTGCCAAGTACCAATAAGCGACCAGCTGCAAACTTTCTCCAAAACCCCTGACTACTCACACTGGCGATGCTGCTGACTCTATTTATCCCATCCTTGGATGAGGTTTGTGAAAATGTCAGCTGGCTGCCTGCCCTTGTGATGAGCAGAAAATCGCACAGGCAACGAAAAGTCACAGTCAGTTGGACTGCGAAGGGCCTTAAGTAGCTGCTTAATTAATGGCGGGTGCTGCTCTGGCACCCACGCGCACCCGGCGAGCGAAATATTGCGTGAGTGCACAATGAAGTCAGGATGCTCACCCGACCTCATCACGCATCATTTTACTCCCGATCAGGCTGGGTGCACGACCACCCGCAGGACGAAAAATTCTGTCCATGTGAACAGGAGGCGGCCATTCAGCCTGTCGAGCCTGCTCCACCATTCAATACAGTCACGGCTGATCATCTGCTTCAATGCCTTTTCCCCACACTATCCCCATATTCCTTTATGTCATTGGGTATTCAGAAATCTATCAATCTCTACTTTAAACGCACCCAATGACTGAGCTTCCACAGCCCTCTGGGGTAGAGAATTCCAAAGATTCGCTTACAGGAAAATGCAGTTCCTAGATATTACATTTTAATGGCATGAAGAGTGTAGGATATATTTGTTAAGAGCTTGGATTAAATCATTGACTATGATTTTTGAAACCAATTAATAATTGAAGCTTATTTTATAAAATTAGATAATCCCAAAATAAATTTAAGATTTAAAAAATCTTTTACAGAAATCCAGAACCCAAACTATATACACACACTGACTAAAAGTTTGCACATAATGTGAAAATAATCACTACATCAAGAGATGGCCATTTGTTTTCATTATTACAATATACCTTTTCTAAAATTAATTTACATTTTAAGATTCTTATTTTGACAAAGCCTGCAGTTAAATCTTTTTGAAAACCACTTGCATACAGGTGCCATTTTTACCATGTGTCTGTGTCTTGGCTACTCATAAAATTTTATTTGCAGACTTGCCAATTCAACAATGGATAATTACAGACCTTCCATAAGCTGCAGAAAGCACATCAAGACAAGAGAGAATGAGTGAAAGAGACAAAAATAATGGCCCCAAATTTATGCAAACTTTTCTGGATAACTTTGGACTGGGCACAATGAGGTGAGTATCAAGCCCCAATCTGTTTGCTTACTGCATCGGCCTGGCATGAAAATCGCTGCTGCTTACTGTTCAGGCTGCTGAGTTGCAGCTAGGTCTCAGTGACATAATTGGGACTCTGCCTTGCCAAGTGCTCAGTAGAGCAAGTTAAAACAGCAGCAGGTAAGCTGTTGGGTAGGTGAGTGACTGGTGCAATTTTAACTGTCCACGAACCCAGTTAATTTCCCAACGATTTCATTTACATGTCTTATTGAACTTGGTATTCAAGTGTTGAGCTTCCTCTGAAAATCAGCCTAAAGAGAACACATTGGCCTGGATTTTCGCCATGACAGTGAGCCTCTCCGTCATGACGAAAATGGCAAAAGTGTCCGAAAACCGGAAGTTCTGGCCCTCAGCACGGCACTTCCCATTTTTGCCAGGGCAGGAATGGAAGCAGTTCGCACAAGCACATTTCACAGAGGCAGCTAGCCATTTAAATCAGCAGCTCCACTAAAGTCAAATTTTGGCAGACTAGGAATGTGAAGCCCAAAGTGTGCAGGACAGACTTGAACTTTGTGTATTTCTTTGGATAGCCAGGGTAATCCTTTGGAGAGGTAAGGTGCCACTTTGGATATGATCCAATGACACCTTTGGGGGAAGTCAGGTGCCCTTTGGGAGAGGTGAAGTGCTGTTTGGAATTGTTAAAATTAGCATGAATGTGCTTAAAAAGTGCATAAACTCATTGGGCAGGATTTTACACATCGGCGAGCGGGGGCGGGACCCGCTCACTAACACGTAAAATGACGCGCGGCAACGCCAGGGGGAACTCCCGACGCCACCACGCCCCATTTAAATTTTCAGGTAGGTGGGGGCACAGCGAAATCAGCTGCGCACCCGCCGACCTGTCAATGGCCAACTGGGGCCATTGATAGAGTCAACTAAGCAATTAAAGGACCTGCCCGTCCAACCTTGAGGTTGGCGGGCAGGCCAGGAGCCCCAGTGCGAATTAGAAAAAGCATGAAACCTCATCCACAGGCGGGATGAGGTTTCATGTAGGTTTTTAAAAATTTTAATAAAGCGGGAAAATTATGGACATGTCCCAACTCATGTGACATTGTCACATGAGAGGACGTGTTATGGAAATTTTACTTTTCTATTTTTAGGTTTTTTACATTAAGAGCCAATTTCCCTAAGGCTGCACTGAGCCTCAGGGAGATGAGTGTGCTTTTTCATGTGCATGCGCGAAAGAGCGCACTCTCGATTTTGGGAATCCCCCTGCCCGCACAGGAAGTGCATAGCGCTTCCCTGCGGACATCACGCTGGGCGGGCCTTAATTTGTCCGCCCACGTAAAATGGCGCCGCGCCCCCAGTTGGGGGTGCCGATCGGAAGCGTGCCTGCGCGCGCGCGCCCTTCAACTTCGCCCCCGATGGGGGGAAAATTCAGCCCTTTACTGTCAAGCTCATTGAAACTGTCAACAGACCTGTCAAAATCAACTGTCAGAAGTACCAAAAGCAAATGTAAAGACAACCTGTCAAAAGTGCCAAGAGAACCTGGAAAAAGCAATTGTCAAAGCGAGCTGTCAAGCTGTCAAGGCATTTAAAAGCCTGCCCTTTAAATCTTTGAAAAAAGTGTCTTCATTGTTAAAATAAACCATTGCTTGTTATTTCACTCTGTCTGTTGACATAAGCCTGAGGGTTTCCATTATTGGATTAGTGCTGCATGACTAGTTTTACAACCATCCATAATCACAGTAGGGTGCTTGCCATTTCACTGTTTGATTGGCAGCTACAAGTGGTTATGGACTCTTTGAAATGGGACCATGAATTCCAATGCTTGTTGTTATAAGGTATTATGTAGTTGAAGGAATGTAAATGTAGTAAATGGGTTTTTATGAATGAGAGTGTTCTTTCAATATAGCAAGTCTGCAATACAAACTTCAAACTTAATTTTATAGAACTTTATTTTATGTTATCTCTGCACGGGTCCTGAGTTCTGTCCATGGTAGATACTGTGTGAGTTGGCATAGTAGGTGAAAGGGCAAAGGGCGGTGGGTAGGGGGCATGGGTTGGCATGAATTGGCTTTAAGTTGGCATGGGGGCTATAAAGGACCATGGGGGTGGGTACAGGACATGGAAGTGTATGGGGGAGGTGGAGGAGTGATGGATGGATGGATTTTCATGTTTTATTCCTTTTTTAAAAATTTGTACACAGTGCTAGGGCCCTGAGGTAGGCCTCCTGCCCAGCCCGCCTCTGCACCTGGCAACCTCCTCACTACTTTCGGGGTCGCCTGCTCCAACTTCTAATATAGCCTGCCACCTCGCCCCCACCCCCCACCCCCCACCCCCCCCTCCCCCCATCCCCCTCCCACCCCCCAACCTCGCCCAAAGACCAAAAATCTGACATACGAGCATCCATCTTTAAAAGTCTGGTTCACAGGGACAGGACTTATCCTGACTTTGCAGCCGACTCGCGGACAAAAATCCAGGCCATTGTCACATATTGAAGAGGCTTTATGGAAATAGATGTGTTTTACCTTTTTTGTACTCCCACGGCCAGAATGCAAAAGTCATGTTTTCCACTGGAAATCTGCCTTATCTCTGCTCTGAATTAAAAAAAGGTGGGGTCCAACAGCCTTATGATACCAATATAAGCTTCACTGACCACTTAGGAAGAAAGAGCAGTCAAAGTTGGTTCTGAACTTTAAGCTGAGGCTGTCCTACTTCCCATCTCCACCACCCTCTATACTGTCTCTTAAAGGTCTTCATCAACCAGGGTTAGCAAGTATGAGATTGGCTGCATGTTTTTGATCCCTCAAGTTTGCTATGGGCTATCTTCCCCTCAGGGGTCAAAATAATTTTTTTTCGAGGGCTTTTCTTGAGTTTTTCTTGAAAGCTACTTTTTTTATTTTTGAGGGCTACTTTTTAGTTTTCAAGGGCTCCACGTAGTAACATATGGGGTAACTGGACACAACAAGAAGTAGAAGTAGAAGAATTCATCAATATCCTCAATAATCATCGCTCCTCCATTAACTTAAAGAAGGAACACAGAAGGAAAGCATTAATTCCCTAGAGAACACAGTATTTAAAGTGGCACAAGACAACAGGCACAAGTTAGCAACAATTTTTTTTCAAAATAACCGACACGCACTTTTACACACAAAAAGTCATCACCTAAACATGCCTTCTGCAGACTGCTGAGGTCACAGTTAATGTGCTTTCATCACATATGTACAAAGCTGGAAGATTTTAACCATGCAGTTACTACCCTTTTTACTGCATTTCAGATTTCCATTTCAGATATAATTTAACAATTGATCTAGCATTGGTATTGATCTAGCATCAATTGCTGTTTGTGGAAAGAGTTCCAAACTTCTACCATGCTTCGTGTTTCCTAATTTCACTCCTGAAAGATCTGGTTCTAATTTTTAGATTATGCTTCCTGGTCTAGACTACCCTAAATTAATTGATCATTTACCTCATTACATTCCCTTCATTACAACAGAGACTACACTTCCAAAATATTTCATTGACTGTAAAGCACTATAAAAATGCAAATCGTTTATTACAATTTGTGATCTTAGTATATGCAAAATGGTTGCATGCTTGTCTCTAACACAGTCATTGCAGGTCAAGTAATTTGCACTATGTGAAATGCTTTGAAATGTGATAATACGTAAATGCAAATCTCTCTTATGAAATAAAACTGTTCAGTATTAAATTATTCAATTAACACCGTGTTCATTACAACAGCATCCACTACATTTTTTCCCCATATAGTAGCTTCTGCACATATGCAACCTTAAGCGAGAAACTCCATATTCATTTGCAAGGAATTCATTACCTCAGTGACTTCAAGTTTTCCTGGTTCCAGATAGCTGATTATTCCTTTGTTGACAGGTTGAAACTGTTCCCCCTCCCTCACAGTCTTTCTCCCTCTTTGCAGCTTCCTTCTCCTGTTTGTAGCCTCTCCCCCTCTTTGCAGCCTCACTGCCCCACGGTTTTGGCAGCCTCACTCCCCCCACCGCCCCACCCAGCCTCTACTCCATGGCCTTGGCAGACTCACTTCCCCCCTGGCTTCAGCAAACTAGTTTCCCCCCCACCCCACCTCACATCCACCCCACCTCACCCCCCTCATGCCTCGGCAGCCTTACTCACACCACCACTCACCTTTCCACTGCTCATTGCTCCTCCAATCACAGGCTGTTTCACTAGCGAGCCTATCAGCAGCAAATATGGGAGAGAACAAGCCTGAGATTGGAGGAGTAGCTCCTCACATTCTGTCAGTTCCATGTAGGGGGTGACTTTTCTCTGATTGGCTGCCTCCATGATTGAATTTTCCAGGGCATTTTGCAGAAGGGTGGGTGCAGGGGCAGAAGGACCTGGGGGTGTAACTCTTTCGAGTTATCAACAGTCACAGATTGTAACTCTTTCGAGTACATTCACAGTTCTTGGTTTCCGGGAGTGGGATATGAACCCATAACCTTCTGATTCAAAGGTAAGGGTGCTATGAACTGAGCCACAGCTGATCACCAAAGGCTGCAGAGCAGATTGAGAGCATGGTTAACTAAGCATATGAGATCCTGGATTTTATAAATAGGGATATAGAGTACAAAAGCAAGGAAGTTATCATAAACCTGTATAAAACATTGGTTCAGCCTCAGCTGGAGTATTGTGTCCTTTTCTAGGCACCATACTTTAGGAAAGATGTGAAGGCATTAGAGAAGGTGCAGGAAAGATTCACAAGAATGGTTCCAGCGATGAGGAACTTCAGTTATGTAGACAGTTTGGAGAAGGTATGGCTGTTCTCCTTGGAGAAGAGAAGGCTGAGAGGGAGATTTGAAAGAGGTGTTCAAGATCATGAGAGTCCTGTACAGATTCTATAGGGAGAAACTGTTTCCATTTGTGGAAGGATCAAGAACTAGAGGACAATAATTTAAGATGACTGGAAAAAGAAGCAAGGCCCTATGAGGAAAGACTTGTTTGCGCAGCGACTGGTTGAGATCTGGAATGCACTGCCTGAAAGTGTGATGGAGGCAGACGTAATCATGGCTTTCAAAAGAGAATTGGATCATTATCTGAAGGGCTATCAGGAAAAGTCAGGGGAGTGGCACTAAGTGAGTTGCTCCAGAGAGCTGGCACAGACAAAATAGGCTGAATGGTCTTTCAATGCTGTAACTATTTTATGATTCTATGCTATCTGTATAGTGTTGTTGTCAAAACTACATTGGGCATGCAGTGGGATAATGTTGTCTTTGTGCGATTGTATGGAATGGATGATAGTGAGTCAACAGCCCGTTTTACCTCTCTCCTGATTTTTATTTCGTTGTTCTACTCTATTGCGCAATTTCAAAATCTAGCCCAGTGTGTTTTTTCCCTTCTCTTATAAAGGAAGCATTCTCCTTTAAAACCACAAATAGGAGTTAACATATGCTTATTAAGCATTGAAAAAGCTAACTTTTATTGGAAATTATTTTTATTAGTTTAAAACATGATATGCTTGTGGACGAATATCTTCATTATTACAATCTTCCCTGGCCTTTAAATAAAAATAGCACTCTTCCTGTTAAAACATCAATGAAGAATAATTTAGTCACTGTATTCTCTGCTGTACATAGGACAGGAAGTGGAGAGTCAGCTTAAAAATCCAAAATTTCCAACTTTTCTACCAACTTTGTTTTTGATAATAAATTAATATTATTTAATCAGAAAAGAAGGAAGGAATTCCTTTTGGAAAAAATTATGGTGCATATGCATTTTCCAGGATACCTGACAACCTGTGAAAAAATTGGCCAAATGGTTTTGTTCTTGTTTTATTTCAGTGTATATATGAATAAAATGAATAAATGAATAAAAACAGTCATGAGAGAAATAAATGGTGGAGTTCTAGCAAATGCAACTTACTAATTAATCTAGCTTTAAGATAGTAGTTCAATTGTCCCCAGAGGTTATCCATTTGAAACTATTAAAGGAAAGCAAGACTGATAATCCAGTGTCATCTAGGTCTGGGAATCAATATTAATGATGGTGGATATATTAATAAGCCTTCTGCATTGGTTCCTGAATGAGTTCATCAGAAAATAGGGTCAGGTAACCAATAGTCAATTATTGGCTGTTTTGATAAATTTCAAAAAGTAGGTAATATAGGTTGATAATAAAAATAAAAAATAGAACTGTTGCTATCATGTTTTTTTCTTACGGTTGTACAGAACGTATTTAGAGTGTGCCCTTTCCCAAACTGATTCAACAAGTCAGTAAATCTACCATTTTCTTTCGCACAAAGCCCTCTGCAAGTTGCAGATTTTGTGTCCCTTCCCCCACAACTATCCATATCAGTTGGTCATCCCAAAAGACACAGCATGACTAATGTAAACCGAATAATGAAAATTAAAATGTCAAGCTATCCAATTTACTGTCACATTAATTTGTTACAAGGTTAAAATGCTTCCTCTTTGCTCGCTAACAAATTCTGTTATAAATGTTGGCCTCCCACAAGCCGTTAGAATAATAACTAAAATAAAAGGTTTAAACATGAAGATGCAGCTTCAATACATTACCATAGTGAAATGACTATGCTGGGTCTGTATAAAACATGATATTGGCCTCTGATGCTGGTGACTATATTATTTTATGGGACCACTTATAATTAAGCCATCCACAGAGACAGTCTTGGGGTGTGCAAGTTGCATGGCTGTAAAGGATGCTGTGGTTGGGGGAGGGGGTAAAGAAAGGACAGCCAAACACCATGAAATATGAACCTAGGAAAATACACTTTTACAAAGTGCAATATATTCCCTTTTATACCCTCATTTTTAAAGGATTTTTCTCAACCTCACCCCTCCAAATCTGCCAACAGCTCTGATTCTTCTGTAAATATCTTGCAGTAAAGAATTTCTTTCCATCTATTTGAATTTCTGAGAAATTTCCATTCCTGAAAAATTATTTTTCCCCCCTTACAGATACTGGCAGACCTGCTGTGCATTTCCAGGATTTTCTGTATTAATTTTAGCTTATGTTGTTTTTTTCTTTCTTTGAATTGTAATGTTTTTCACTTTCAGTTTGCAACTTGAGTCACACTTCTTCCTCATAACTAACATTTCCATGATTGACAGTTCTGTCTTGCACTGCAAAACAGTTTGTTTCACCTGACCAGAAACATTACTGAAACAAAATAATCCAGTTTTCAGTTTATTCTACTCATGAGTCAATGTTTTAATATATAAGCAACCCTGTCACTTTTTAACTTGTCAGTTTGTTTATCTCTTGTACAAAAATTCTTTTTTCTTATTCATTTACGGGGTGTGGGCTTTGCTGGCTCGGCCAGCATTTATTGCCCACCCCCAATTGCCCTTGAGAAGGTGGCGGTGAGCTGCCTTCTTGAACTGCTGCAGTCCATGTGGTGTAGGTACACCTACAGTGCTGTTAGGGAGGGAGTTCCAGGATTTTGGCCTAGCGACAGTGAAGGAACAGTGATATATTTCCAAGTCAGGATGGTGGGTGCTTTGGAGGGGGATTTCCATGTGGTGGTGTTCCCATGTGTCTACTGCACTTGTCCTTCAAGATAGTAGCAGCCATGAGTTTGGAAGGCGCTGTCGAAGGAGCTTTGGTGAGTTTCTGCAGTAAATCTTCTAGATGGTACACACTGCTGCCGTTGTTCATTGGTAGTGGAGGGAGAAAATATTTGTGGAAGGGGTGTCAATCAAGTGGGCTACTTTGCTCTGGATATGATGCCTGTCAAGCTTCTTCAGTGTTGTTGGAGCTACTCTCATCCACGCAAGTGCAGATTATTCCATCACACTCCTGACTTGTGACTTGTAGATGGTAGGCAGACTTTGGGGAGTCAGGGGGTGAGTTACTCATCACACTATTCCTAGCTTCTGACATGCTCTTGTAACCACAGTATTGAAAGGGCTAGCCCAGTTCAGTTTCTGGTCAATGGTAAACCCCAGGACATTGATAGTGGGGGATTCAGTGATGGTAATGCCATTGAATCTCAAGGGGCGATAGTTAAATTCTCGCTTGTTGGAGATGGACATTGTCTGGCACTTGTGTGGCGCAAATGTTACTTGCTACTTGTCAGCCCAAGCCTGGATATTGCCCAGGTCTTGCTGCATTTGGACATGGACTGCTTCAGTGTCTGAGGAGTCGTGAATGGTGCTGAACATTGTGCAATCATCAGCGAACATCCCCACTTCTGACCTTATAATGGAAGGAAGGTCATTGATGAAGCAGCTGAAGATGGTTGGGGCTAGGACACTACCCTCAGGCACTCCTGCAATGGTGTCCTGGAGCTGAGATGATTGACCTTCAACAACCACAACCACCTTTCTCTGGGATTGATTTGCCTCCAAACAGTGGAGAGCTTTCCCACTGATCCCCATTGACTCCAGTTTTGCTAGGGCTCCTTGTTGCCTCACTGAGTCAAATGCGACCTTGATGTCAAGGGCAATCACTCTCACCTCACCTCTGAAGTTAAGCTGTTTTGTCTATGTTTGAACCAATGCTGTAACGAGGTCAGGAGCTGAGTGACCCTAGGGGAACCCAAACTGAGTGTCAGTGAGCAGGTTATTGCTAAGCAAGTGCCATTTCATAGCACTGTTGATGACCCCTTCCATCACTTTACTGATGATTGAGAATTGACTGGTGAGGCGGTAATTGGTCGGGTTGCATTTGTCCTGCTTTTTGTGTACAGGACATATCTGGGCAATTTTCCACATTGCTGGGTAGATGTCAGTGTTGTAGCCGTACTGGAACAGCTTGGGCTAGAGATGCGGCAAGTTCTGGAGCACACGTCTTCAGTAATATTGTCGAAATATTGTCAGGGTCCATAGCCTTTCCAGTATCCAGTGCTATCAGCCATTTCTTGCTATCACGTGGAGTGGCATCACATGGCATCTGTGGTGCTGGGGACCTCCGGAGGAAGCCAAGATGGATCATCCACTTGGCACTTCTGGCTGAAGATTGTTGCAAATGCTTCAACCTTATCTTTTGCACTGCTCTGCTGGGCCACTCCATCATTGAGGTTGGGGATATTTGTGGTTCATCCCTTCCAGTGAGTTGCTTAATTGTCCACAACAATTCACAACTGTATGTGGCAGGACTGCAGAGCTTAGATCTGATCTGTTGGTTGTGGAATTGCTTAGCTCTGTCTATCACTTGCTGCCTATGCTGCTTGGCGTGCAAGTAGTCCTGTGTTGTAGCTTCACCAGATTGACAACTCATTTTTAGGTATGCCTGGGGCTTGTTCCTGGCATGCCCTCCTGCACTCTTCATTGAACCAGGGTTTGGTTTGGCGGTGATGGTAGAGTGGGGAATACGGTGGACTATGATTTTACAAATTGTGGATGAGTACAATTCTGCTGCTGCTGATGGACCACAGCACCTCATGGATGCCCACTCTTGAGTTCAAAGTCTAACCCATTTAGCACGGTGCCTAATGGTGATCTTCTATATGTGCTAACACCTAGATGCAAAAAGAAATGACCCTGTTAATCAGCCACACTTACATGGTATTCTTAAATGTATATGTTCAAATGTACAAATAGAAATATATCCCAGTATTTTCTATTATTTTCAGATTTGCTTTCTTTTCAGAAGCTATCCTGGAACAATACGGCTTAAACTGCAACTTTGTTTAATTTTTTGAACCCTTACTCGTAGTATTGCTAATTAGAGTGTGGAGGTTTTTTCTATTTTTAATTTATTTGACAAGTAATCTGCTCCAGTAATATTTATGTTGCTCAGGCATGGCACTGCTGTACAATGTAGCTGAGGTGAGCATGGTCATCTCTGTGTGCATATCCATCAGAATGACATGCAGGCCTTTCAGTAGGGATCAGGGATCTGCAGTCCCACAGGAACAGGAGAGAGACGCATAGCAGTTGGAATGCAGAACTCAGAATCTAGCAAAACGTACTTATCGACAAGTACCTCTAATGATGGACACCTCCTACTGCTGTGGTTGTGCATTGGTCCTCATTAAGAATGTATAAAGCAACTTCTCAAAGTGTTAAACCTAATGGGAATAATGCTCCATTCTAGCTTGGCAGGTGATCTCCCCAGGATTGCTGGTAACGGGGTTACTCCTTGCATTCATGTATGCCACAGTTACTTGACTTTATTTTGATGCCACTGAACTTCTTCCTCATTTGTTCCCAGACACAGCAGATCTGGGAGATTGTGCTCATTTGTCCCACAGATGACTTGGTACCCTGCTTTGAGAAGTAAGTGGCCTTCTGCTCGAAAGATAACTGTGCACCTTCTCCACAACCCTCAGCAAAAATACCTCTAAGGCATATTACTGAAAGGGGCTCCTCCTTGACTATGATTAAAATTAAACACATCTTAAAAGAGCCTGTTGCTGTGCCTTCACAAGTTGTAGTACTTTCAATCCATTAAGAGTTAGTAGTAGCTCTTTCAGAGCAGTTGACTAGCACATTTTTCCAACGTGCATCTTCCAATCCTGATTACCTCTGCATGAAAAATATATTCTGAGGGCCTATTCAAATTAAGACAAGGAGCCTAATTTAGAATAGTGACTATGCCAACCTTATTTCACCCCTCTCCTAACTATACTCAGTTCTGTTGAAGGGTCATGTGGACTCGAAACGTCGACTCTTTTCTTCTCCACCGATGCTGCCAGACCTGCTGAGTTTTTCCAGGTAATTCTGTTTTTGTTTTGGATTTCCAGCATCTGCAGTAGTTTTTTGTTTTTATAACTATGCCAACCCCCTTGTGCTGCTGACATGGGCACACTGAATTTGGATGCATACGTCTCTCATTTTGTCAGGATTATATATTTTTTAGGAGTCATATGTTTTTAAAGCATTGCATTTATAAAGGAAAATTGTTCGTGGGAAAATGTATCGCAGTGCTTCTGTTTGGGAGGAGAGGCAAGCTATGTATTCTTTTTGTCACTTGCAACTGATACAATAATGTGTGCTGATATGATTAATATTACTGCTTCATGCATCTTTAAACAAATGAACAAGTGTTTGCCAAACATTTCTTCATGGAAACAGTGCTGCACTAAAAAGGGATTTTGAAAACAGGAAAGTAAACACTTCTTCCACCAGTAGTGGCACATTGCACTGAAACTCAAGCTTGCTTCAAGAAAGTTCATCCCTCATAGGTATTCTCCCTTACAGCATATTGGAGTACCAAAATACACTGCTATCCTGTCACTTCCTGCAAGTACCTAAATTAAAATCCCCGCTACTTTAATCCTTTCAAGAAAGAAGCAATATATCTGCAGCCAAAATAAATAATTTTTTTTTAGATTTCATGAGATATGTCATGTATATTTCTGTCATTCTATTTTAAAGTGTTCACCATTAAGGTTCAGACCAAAATAAAATCCCCAGAAAGTATACCAGAGATATAATGCTTATTTGCAACATTTCTACAAAGATGAATTTGCATTGAATATTTCCTGACTTCTTCATGCGTGGGTTCCCAAACTCGGGTCGCAGCTCCCATTGGAGTCACAGAGATAGCGTTTTGGGTCGCGGGCTCCTCCTCCTCCAGGACATCAATGGTGACTCTGGCAGGACAGCCCTTGACACGCTGTCTGCCGCCAAACAACATGTGGTGGACTGTGAGCCCAAAGCACTCTTTAACCTCAGAAAATACCTTGAGCAGTGAGCTCCGAGCGATTTGTGCACCGACTTGGTACAGGCAGAATAGGCAAGTGTAACTCAGTGACTGATTGAGAAACAGAGAGGTCTTGCGGCTGAGCCGGGAAGGTGAGTGGGAACTTCAAACCCATTGTACATGTTCCTTACCCTGGGCTGGGGACTCAGCTTTGCAGTCACTGGCAACTATACCAAAAGAGGTGATTGGGTGGTGATGGATGAGGGGCTGATTAGTGTGGGGGTGGGGGGGGTTGGCTGGGGGTGTGAAAAGAGGGGAGAGGAGAAGGGATAATTACTGGGTGTCAGGGGAGAAGGGCTTATTACTGTGTCTGTGGAGGGAGAAGGGCTGATTATTGTGTCGGGGGGGTGGAGAAGGGCTGATTACTGTGTCTGGGGGAGGGAGAAGGGGTGAATACTGTGTCTGTGGGGGGAGAAGGGCTGATTACTATGTCTGTGGAGGAAGAAGGGCTGATTACTGTGTTTGTCGGGGGAGAAGGGCTGATTACTGTGTTTGTCGGGGGAGAAGGGCTGATTACTGTGTCTGTGGAGGGATAAGGGCTGAATACTGTGTATGTGGGGGGAGAAGGGCTGATTACTGTGTCTGTGGGGGGAGAAGGGCTGATTACTGTGTCTGTTGGGGGGGAGAAGGGCTGATTACTGTGTCTGTGGAGGGAGAAGGGCTGAATACTGTGTCTGTTGGGGGGAGAAGGGCTGAATACTGTGTCTGTGGAGGGAGAAGGGCTGAATACTGTGTCTGTGGAGGGAGAAGGGCTGAATAGTGTGTCTGTGGGGGTAGAAGGGCTGATTACTGTGTCTGTGGGGGGAGAAGGGCTGATTACTGTGTCTGTGGGGAGAGAAGGGCTGATTACTCTGTCTGTGAGGGGGAGAAGGGCTGATTACTGTGTCTGTGGAGGGAGACGGGCTGAATAGTGTGTCTGTGGGGGGAGAAGGGCTGATTACTGTGTCTGTGGGGGGGAGAAGGGCTGAATACTGTGTCTGTGGGGGGGAGAAGGGCTGATTACTGTGTCTGTGGAGGGAGAAGGGCTGAATAGTGTGTCTGTGGGGGAGAAGGGCTGATTACTGTGTCTGTGGGGGGAGAAGGGCTGATTACTGTGTCTGTTGGGGGGGAGAAGGGCTGAATAGTGTGTCTGTGGGGGGAGAAGGGCTGATTACTGTGTCTGTGGGGAGAGAAGGGCTGATTACTCTGTCTGTGAGGGGGAGAAGGGCTGATTACTGTGTCTGTGGAGGGAGACGGGCTGAATAGTGTGTCTGTGGGGGGAGAAGGGCTGAATACTGTGTCTGTGGGGGGGAGAAGGGCTGATTACTGTATCTGTGGGGGGAGAAGGGCTGATTACTGTGTCTGTGGAGGGAGAAGGGCTGAATAGTGTGTCTGTGGGGGCAGAAGGGCTGATTACTGTGTCTGTGGGGGGAGAAGGGCTGATTACTGTGTCTGTGGGGAGAGAAGGGCTGATTACTCTGTCTGTGAGGGGGAGAAGGGCTGATTACTGTGTCTGTGGAGGGAGAAGGGCTGTGTCTGTGGTGTTAGGAAATAGAGACAGCTTAAGTAAGTTATATTTGTATTTGTTCGTGTTAGGAATGAGTTTTAGTTTTAAAGTTTAAGTTTGATTTGTATTTCTATATTTTCGTGTTAAGAAAAGGTCAAATTGAGTTGTAGTTTCACTTAAAATGGTGCCTGCATTTCTATTGAGTTTTACGACTCCGAAAGAGAATTTAAGCAAACACAAGAATCGAGAAAACTGTCCTGTCGCCTAACAACAGAGGTCCAGAGACGCAGGCCACACACACACACACACACACGGAAAAACTAAAGAAAAAGTGGTTTGAATTCAGTTTTGAAGACAGCTCCCAGTCAGAAGCAGCCTAGAAGGTACAGATAGTCATTCCCAAGCCAAAGTTGGTTTGAAGACAGCTGCCAGGAGAGACTGGGCACTGGGAGAGGGAACTACAGAGATAGTAGCTTGCCCAAAAGAGCCAAAAGGTCCCAAGGCCAAAGGAGTGGGACTGAAACAGGAGAAAGTCCCAAGCAGACCTTCTAGGAAGGAAGGACAGGAACTTGGAAAACGTCCTGTTAAGTGAAGTTAAGAGAGAGGGGCAGAGAAAGGTTCCAAGCTTCAAACTTAAAGAGATAAAGGCTTGTGAGAGCCCAGAAGGTCCAAAGAGACAGCTGAAGGTCTGTAACTCTTTGCTATGGGCATGTGAAACAACCCAGTGTGACGCGCGCCCGGAAATGCTGAGTGCTCTGTGTGCGGGTGGGGGATGGGGGGATTCCTTGAGTCGGGGCCTGCACTCTTTCACGGATGTGCACAAAAGGGCACAGAAATCTCCCTGAGGCACAGAAGTGCCTCAGGAAGATTAGTTTAAGGTTTAAAAATTTAAATAAAGAAAAGGAAATATTTTAAGACATGTCCCTTCATGTGACAGTGTCACGTGAGCTGGGACAGGTTCATGAATTTTGATAAAAAATTTTATTTAATTAATGAAACCTTCATGAAACCTCACCCCGCCCGTGGACGAGGTTCCACAAAAAATGCGAAGGCCCCTGGGCTCTTTGCCTGCCCGCCAACCTTAAGGTTGGACAGACAGCCCTGTTAATTGTCCTAATTACTGTTTAAATGGCCTTAATAGGCCTTTGACAGTTCTAAATAACGCGCGGTGATGTCAGAATGCCTGCCCAACGTCACTGCGCATCATTTTATGCATCAGCGAGTGGGCCCCAACCCTGCTCGCCGACCCGAAAATTCTTCCCTTGGTTTCAGGGTGTGGTGTGTCTGACCACAAGTTGCCTATTGGTTTACATGACTGTGTACTTACTGTGAACATTAGAGTATAAAATAGTTTTTGGTGAGAGCTGATCGGTGATTAGTGAGTAAATGTTTTTCTCCAGTTTTTTCTCCAGCTTTTCTCCAGTTTAAAATAGATTAAGCTAAGGAAAGGTAAGAGTTCTAGTATTTATTTAAAGCACATAAATAATTTAATTTTTTTTACTGTATTTAACTTAAAGAGCTTTTTTTTTAACTAGAGTCGTGGCAGGGCAGCTCAGTCCCGTGTTAAGTACCGCCTGCAACATGTGGGAAGTCCTAGACGCTTCTTGAGCTCTGATCGACCATGTGTGCAGGAAGTTTCGGAGCTTGAGCAGCAGCTGGAGGCACTGAGGTGCATCCGCGAGGCTGAGAGTTTCATGGATAGCATGTTTTTAGATGCGGTCGCCCCACAGCTTACGGAAGTGCAGACAGAGAGGGAATGGGTGACCATCAGTCAGAAGAAAGGGTGTCCAATAGGTAGTCAGGAAATCCCCAGGGTGCATCTCACTCCAAAGCCATTTTTCTGAGTTGGAAAATGCTGGGAGTGATGGTTCCTCTGGGGAATGCAGCCACGCTCATGGCACTGTGAGTGGCTCAGCTGCACAGTGGGGGAGGAAAAAGAGGGGAAGAGCAATTGTGGTAGTAGACTCGATAGTAAGCAGAACAGACAGGCGTTTCTGCGGCCATAGACGTGACTCCAGGATGGTATGTTGCCTCCCTGGTGCCAGGGTCAAGGATGTCACTGAATGGCTGCAGGGCAAACAGGCAGAAATCAAGGTACATATTGGTACCAACAACTTAGGTAGAAAGATGGATGAGGTCCTGCAAGCAGAATTTAGGGAGCTAGGAAGCAGATTAAAAAACAGGACCTCAAAGGCAGTAATCTCTGGATTACTTATGGTGCCACACGCTAGTGAGTATAGAAATAGGAGGTTAGTCCAGATGAATGCGTGGCTGGAGAGATGGTGCAGGAGGGAAGGCTTTAGACTTCTGGGACATTGGGACCGTTTCTGGGGCGGTGGGACCTGTACAAGGCAGACGGGTTGCACCTGAACCGGAATGGGATCAACATCCTTGTGGGAAGGTTTGCTAGTGCTGTTGGGGAGGGTTTAAACTAACTTGGTGGGGGATGGGATCCTGAGAGGAGGTTCAGCAGGGGGAGATGCACAGCCAAAATTAATAGAGAGAGCAAATGAGTCTGGAAGACCTATGGCTAATTATAGGCCAGTTAAGGCACAAGGGATAAAAACAAAAAACTGCGGATGCTGGAAATCCAAAACAAAAACAGAATTACCTGGAAAAACTCAGCAGGTCTGGCAGCATCGGCGGAGAAGAATAAAGTTGACGTTTCGAGTCCTCATGACCCTTCAACAGAACTGAGTAAAATTAGGAGAGGGGTGAAATATAAGCTGGTTTAAGGTGGGGGTGGGGTGGGGGGAGAGAAGTGGGTGTGGGGGGCGGTTTGTAGGGACAAGCAGTAGTGATAGGAGCAGATAATCAAAAGATGTCACAGACAAAAGAACAAAGAGGTGTTGAAGATGGTGATATTATCTAAGAGAATGTGCTAATTAAGAATGGATGGCAGGACACACAAGGTACAGCTCTAGTGGGGGCTGGGGTGAAATAAGACTAACAGGGCATAAAAGGTATAAATTTAAAAATAATGGAAATAGGTGGGAAAAGAAAAATCTATATAAATTATTGGAAAACACAAAAGGGAGGGGGAAGAAACGGAAAGGGGGTGGGGATGGAGGAGGGGGGGTGTTCAAGATCTAAAGTTGTTGAATTCAATATTCAGTCCGGAAGGCTGTAAAGTGCCTAGTCGGAAGATGAGGTGCTGTTCCTCTAGTTTAGGAGTTTGGCAAGGTTGGATGGTGTTTATTTTAATGCTCTGTAATCCTTCTGTCAATTGCTTAAGCAATGCCCCCCTGGTTAGTATACACTGCCCATGAAATATAAATATCTAAGGATTTTATTTTTGTTAGTTTGTTGGAAACAAAGACACATATACATATGGGTTTGAAATCCAGCAATTATTTTTAATATTATTTATAGCTTTCGAAAATATAAATAGTTGAAATATTCATGGCAGCAAGAAATGGAAGAAAACATATTGGAGAATGCGGGCATCGATCCCGCTACCTCTCACATGCTAAGCGAGCGCTCTACCATTTGAGCTAATTCCCCCTACGAAGAATCATGTGTTACATAGAGTTCTCCACTTTATTTCCTGTATATTTTGGAATTTTTTTATAGATGATTGCATTCATTTGTTGTTGGTAAAAAAAACTATGTTCTTTGCAAGTATTTGCCTTTTACTGCTTTATCATCATTGCAATGGTAAGAGGAATTAAAAGTCGAGGTTTCCACTCATTACTTTTTGCAGTCTTTAAAATATTGCCGAATCAAACCTCCCAGCAATGTGGTCAAAGTACTTCCAATAGCCAAAGACAATGCAATGAACTGGGTGGAGTGATTTTTTTTATATACACGGCATCCAAGATAAAGATCACTGCAAGGTGCTTTTCTCTGGCTGCCTGAATTCACACGTCTTTTCGCTGAATGCAGAAAGACAATAAAGGAACGACATTGGACAACGAGTGCCTCTGAGGCTCTTAAATCAAAATGCATAGTAAATATAGAGCAAGAGCACTTCCTCCCTCCCACTACACATGAAAGATCCAGAGCAGATGGTACTGCTGCTGCTGAACAGCCTGCGCGCGCGCGCCCGCCCGCCCACTGAGTGACAGGGCGCGAGGCGCAGAGAGCCAGGGGGCGGCAGAGGGCGCGAGGCGCAGAGAGCCAGGGCGTGAGCAAAGGGGGATGGGGGGGGGGGGCGGCGCCGGGTGCGCGGGGACGCGCGAGCAGAGGCAGCGCAGCATCTCGGTGTCAGGCAGGAAGAATGAAGACAGAGCCGCCGCGGCTCAGTGACAGCAGCGAGCAGCACAACTCTTAGGGGAAGGTAAGGCGCCGGCCGGGCTTGTCCCACCCTCGTTCCCTCTGCCTGCCTGTCTGTCTGTCCATCTGTCTAACCGGCTAGCGGGGGTAGCTGCCTATTCATCGAGCCGGGGTTGGTAATGTTGAAGGAATTGGTAACCGTGTGTGTCCGTTCGTGGCCCCGCTTCCAGCCATTGGCGGTGGTTGTTTTTGTTCTGACAGGGCTCCGACGCTCTGCCGCTGTCATTTATTCCATCAAGGGAGGAATCCTCGATTGTGTGGATTTATAATGTTGCATCTCTCCATTCTGGATATTGTTGGACACTGGATTTATGGGGCGGGGGATGTCAGTAATAATGAAATGGGTTCGGTTGCGAGGTCGGACCGCCCTGCCATGATATCTATAAACTGTTGGTGGTACACATTTCAAAGCTGTTCGGAGTAAGAGGAGGACGCACAGCGCGAAACGAGTTGACAGTGTTAGTGCTACAGCAAGAACCATGCGTCCAACACTGCTTAAAACTAAACTCTCACAATATCTGAGAACTTGTATCACCAACAGTACCCCCCGGGGGAACTGCTGTACTAATGAAATGGAAATCAGATATTACGTCTCTTGAAACCATATTTTATTTCACGCCAATTTATAAATAATTTACAGCAGAAATATATTTTACAGCGCTGCCCTTCTCTATGGTGAATGCTGTCAAACACGTTTTAATTTGCAGACTAAATATTTCAATATCTCTTGTTCCGAAGGAGAGCACCCAATCTAATAATACATCGTGTGTGTGTATTGTGACATTTCTTGGTTATGATAATAAAGCTTTGAGGAATACAGTAGCAATATTACAGCGATGGAGTGTACACAATTATTGCATCTTAAAAGACCTTAAGGCGGACACCAAGAGGCTGCAAAAAGATGTAGACAGGTTAAATAAGTGGGCAACAAGGGGAAGTACGAGGTTATTCATTTTGGTAGTAAGAATAGAAAAGCAGGATATTTTTAAAACGACGTGCAACTTCTAAATGTTGATGTTCAGAGAGATTTTGGTGTTCTTGTACAAGGAACACAAAGTTAGTGTGCAGGTACAGCAAGCAATTAGGAAGTCAAATGGCATGTTGCCCTTTATTGCAAAGGGATTGGAGTACAAGAATAAGGAAGTCTTGCTCTAATTGTTCAGGGCTTTGATGAGACCACATCTAGATCAATGTGTCATCTTGGTCTTCATATCTAAGGAAGGTTGTACTTGTATTGGAAGTGGTATAGTGAAAGTTCACTAAATTGGCTCCTTGGATGAGAGGCTTGTCCTATGTTGAGTAACAGAGTAAATTGGGCCTGTACTCTCTGGAGTTTAGAAGGATGAGAGGTGATCTCATTAGAACATACAAGATTCAGAAGGGGCTTGACAGGATAGACACTGAGGTTGTTTCCCCTCACTGGGGAAGCTAGAACATGGAGGTGAGGTCTCAGGCTAAGGGGTGGATCATTTAGGACTGTGATGAGGTGAAATTTCTTCACCCAGAGGGTTGTGAATCTTTGGAATTGTCTACCCCAAAGGCTTGTGAATGGTTTATCATGGCCATATGGCTGAGATAGAGATTTTTTGGTCTCTCGGGGAATCAAGGGATATGGGGAATGAGTGGAGATGAGGCACAAGATCAGCTATGATCATCATGAACAGTGGAGTAAGCTTAATGTTCTACTCCAGCTCGACGACTTATGTTCTTACAAATATACCAGCTGTTGTATGATTAAAAATAGGTACATAATTTTGAAAGTTACATGGAAAATTGGCTACAGAGGTTGATTTGGTGCCTCTGTTTCATTGAGTTATGTGTTCGGATTTATACATGCCTCCTATTTTTAATGTCATCTGCAAATTTGGACCCCTCGGACTTCCACTCTCACCTCATGCATTTCTTCCTTTGGTCCTAGTCAATTTGGGATATGTGATGGTGAATGGAGGTTTGTAGGCAATTTTGGGTTGATTGGTTGGGAAGTACGAAATGTTATAGGAGGAAACTTTGGGGCTACAGAAAAATTGAGTAGTGAATGAGAATGCCGAGTGGCAGGGTCTAGCGAAAGTCTTGTGAAGAAACAAAGGAAAAGTAAAACTAGGGGCCCCAGAGAATTTGGTAATGGTTATTTATGAACATGGAAGAGATAAATGGATTGAGATCTAAGTGAGAAAATGCAGGTTATAATAATATAATAGATACGGTGAAGACTGATGAGGCAAACAAATATTTGTAAGAAACTCTTGGAGTTTTGGAGTATATGGGTAGCAGGTAGGGGTGCGGGTTAAAATGTAAAGCAGGAGTAAAATTAAAAGAAACACGAGCACCACAAGAGGGCCTAAAAAAAGACACCTCCCACCATTTACACTCATTATCTCTCCACTCGCCATACTTCCTCCGCTCCTCCTCCCTGCTCCTTCACTTCCCAGTATCTTAAAATATAAGTACCTTGCATGGAATATACAGCTCAGAAACAGGCTAACTGGCCCATGCCTATGTTTATTCTCCACCACCTGAACCTCCTATCACTCTGATAACTCTGCCCCCATATCCCTTCATTCCCTTCTCCCTCATGTATGGTTCAAACATCCCCTAAATGTATCAGTGCTATCTGCTCCATCTTTTCCATGTAGATGGAAACATGTAAGTGGAAACAATTTCTCCATATCCACTCCATCGATCCCCTTCATAATTTTAAAGACCTCTATCAGGTGTCCCCCTCGTCTTTTCTTTAGAATCTTCCCTGATGGTTGCATCCTCTCAGTGCTGGTACATCATCAAGCCCATACTCTCACCTTCAGTGCTATGCCCTCTGAGAATGTGGAGCCCCGAGGGGTGGCTGACGTGACCCTATAAGACCTGAGAGTCGTGATTAGCAGGGCTATGTTAAGGTTACTGGAAATCTGTATATATTACCTTTTCTTAGTACTTATAAAATTTATCATGCCATTAATTCTCTTTGTACTGGTATTATATTCCATTGAGTACTTTTCTTTTCCCAAATGTTTGAAACCCCAGAACTGCAAAATAACTATCTTTGAAGCTTTCCATATTAGGATGCAGAATTACTTCCTTATTAGGAATTTCTGAGAGGAGCCTGAGGTTCAGAATGTGGCTACTTCAGAATATTATAATGTGTATCCAACTAACGAGTTTGTATATTTATGGAGGGTTAGGTTTAAAGATGGAGCATTTCATTCTTCAGCATTGCTTTGAACTGCTACTGAGTAATATTATCTCAATGCAGAACGTGCTGATACTTTTCTGATCTTATGTTGTGAATGAGCTTTTTTCAACTCTAATGCTCTTTGTGGTCTTTCATTGCCTGTGTAGTGATTCAGTTTGCTTTTGTTCCAGTTTGAGTGTGTATCCAATTGCTTTTGTATCTGATTAATTTAGTCCAATTGAAGTGTGAAATAAACCTGATAAATTGTGATAGTGCATGCCAGCGTTTCCTTATCTAAACTTAGCATTAAGTGTTGTGTTACTAGTAACTCCCTCAAAACAATAGATTTTGATGTTGTCATTGTTACAGCTATTAGTTTCCCTCCATAGATTTGTGTAGAAGTTAACCCCACCATACAATGGAGCATTCTGTCTTGTTCTGCACAAAGTGAAAACATTGGTACCATGCTTAACATTACAGTATTTGTTTTATAGTTCACCGATTGTTTGGGGAATTGTTTTACAAATGCATAAGCAAAAGTAAAGATGGCAAATGATAATGAGTTTGTTCATTTAACTGAACACAAAATATCTCCTGTTAAAATGCATGCATTGTCTGTATTCTTCTTTGGTCTGTGGTACAATCAACTTGATCATATCCCTTTCCCCATACCAAATTCCTTTTTGCCACTGTCATAATATACCCTTATCTGGAATGAAGAATCAAATTAACCTCTGGTGTAGAACTTGATAGATCAGTTAGTCACAAAGTAAGAATCAAGTTTAAACTTTGTCATTTGATATAGAGTTGCAAACTGTCTGAAATTAAAATGCTTTCGTACTTAAAATGTGACTGAATCGTTTTAAAGAAATATTATGTGGACTATCTTTATGTTGGATCTATATCTAACATTTATTCCTAGCTTTAACTCAACTGTTTGCTATTTAGTTTCGAGATGCCTTTGTGTTCCACCATTTGCCCCACCCAGAATGTTGCAGTGATGTCCACACAGGTTGTGTGGACATTACCCACAATCACACCTTGGTCTGTGTTCCCCTACTCCTCTGGCATCTTCCCCTCCTTTGAGCATCTCACTCTGTTCCAACCCTCTCTCCATTCCTCAAATCTTCATTTTCTAATGCCAAGTTTCTCACTGAGATATTCTCGTTGTTTTTACTTCCATCAGCAACATCTCATCCTTGTTACTTCAAGCTCCGTCTCAACCCAACTCTCTCCTCAGAGTTCATTGCCTTCCTATCTTCCCTCACTATCTCCCTCCAGATAGACTCCACTGCGTGCATTCACAGTCATTCCCTCGACTTTGCCACCTCATGTGGATCACTACTTTCCTTCATCAGTTACATCCCCTTTTGTTTACCAACCCCACTTCCTTCTGGAACTGCCCCAGAAAAAATTGCTTACAGTGGCGCTTTCTAACAGCTTCCAATTTTCAGACAGAAGATGGTGTTGATGATTCCGGTGTTGTTGTTCACAGCTTCACTGGACCTATCACTTATTTCTTTACTTGTCCTATATCACCCCTTTGTACCTTGCACCATCCCCAATATTGCATCCTAATATGGAAAGTTTCAAAGATTTCACTCTCAGAGATTTGCCCTTTTTCTCTTTCCTCCATGCCACTCCACCTCATGCATTATCTCTGTGCTTGCTTAAAACTTGTTACATCTGTACCAGTTTCCATTTCTAATTAAAGGTCAGGGACCTGAAACGTTAACTGTTTCTTTCTCCACAGATACTGCCTGAATTGCTGAGCATTTCTAGCATTTTCTGTTTATATTTCAAATTCACAATTGTCTGGCCTTTGGTCCTCCATTCACCATATTCCTGCAGCTACCAATCTAATCAGTCACACCCTCACCTCAATCTTTGATGCCCTTGTCCTCACTAAAACCATTACTCCCCCTCACCCTGATTGTTCCCCTTGGTATGGCCTTATCTCCATTCCCTTAAATCCAAGGGATGCAGTTTTGAACGTTTATTGTGGGCACCTGGTTTAGCCATTCATTGACAGATCTAGTTGGACCACATAAAGCACTAAAGATCCTGCTTTCCCTTCACAAAACTGCGCACTATTCCAGGATCATTCTGGAATAAAAACTTCTCTTCACTGCAAACTGTCTACTTAAACCCCTCTCCCCTACATCCAACAACAAATGTGTGAAGTTCATGGATTTCTTTGTCACTAAGATTGAGACCATCTTTTCAGCTGTTTCAATGCTTCTCCTAGCCCAGCAAACCAAACATCCCATAAGGTTATGTCCTGCCCTCACCCTGGACTCTCATTTATCTCTGATTTCTCTCCTTCCTTTGTTCTGGCCCTCTCTGAGCTTATCTTGTCCATGAGACCTACCTCCTCCCTTAACCCTCTTTCCACCCAATGTCCCTTCCTGGTCCCCATGATATTGTTAATGGTTCTCTCTCCTCGGGTACTGCTTCCCTTCTCTTCAAGTTTGCCATCATCAACCCCTTCCTCAAAAAACCCCACTCTTGACTCATTTAGCTTTGAAACTACCACCCAATCTGCAATCTCGCTTTCCTCTCCAAATTTCTTGTCTCTGTTGCCTCTCAAACCCATGCCCATCTTTCCCGCATCTCCATGTTTGTACCCCTCCAGTCAGGTTTCTGCCCCACAACAGCACTGAAATAGCCCTTTTCAAAGTCACATATGACATACTATGTGATTGTAATCATGATAAACTATTCCTTCTTGACCAGTCTGTAGCCTTTGACATGGTGGAACACACCATCCTTTTCTAGTGCCCCTCTGTTGTCATTCAGCTGGATGAAACTGCCCCCTCCTGGTTCCATTCCTATCTATCCAGTCAGGGATTCACCTGCAATGACTTCTCTTCCTGCTCCTGGACCATCACTTTGGTGCCTCCCAAGAACCTATCCTTCCCATTTCTACCTGTTGCCTCTCTGCTATTATCTGAAAAAAGACATCAGGTTCCCTAGATATGTTGACAACACCCAGCTGCACCACCATCTCTCTCGACCCTTCCATTGCCTCGGATTTCTCATACTGCTTGTCCAACAGGATAAGCAGAAATATTGGGAAGACTGAAGCCATTGCATTAAGTCACTGTCTCAAACTCTGTTCCCTAGCTGTTGACTCCATCCCTCTCCCTGGCCTCTGTGTGAGGCTGAACAAGACTGCTTGTAATCTTTGCATCCTGTTTCACCCTGAGATGTGCTTTTGTCCACATCTGTGCTCCATCACCAAAACCTCCTACTTAGACCTCTGACACATTGCTCATTTTTGTCTCTGCCTCAGCTCATTTCCTGCTGAAACCCTTATCCATGCCTTTTCTATTCTTTCATGGGATGTGTGCATTACTGGCAAGGCCAGCATTTGTTGCCCATCCCTAATTGTCTTTGAGAAGGTGGTGTTAAGCCACCTTTTAGAACCGCTGCAGTTCATCTGCATATTTGTTAGCTCTGGATTTGATTTATTTCATTGCTGTCCTGGTCAATTCTGGACTCTTGACCATCCTCTCTTTTAATCATTCCACCATTGTCAGCCATGCCTTCTGCTGCCTTGGACTTGCATTTTAGAATTTCCCCACTAAGTCTCTCTGTCTTCTCCCCCTCCTCCTTTAATATGCTTCATCAAGCCTATCTCTTTAACCAAACTTTTGGTCATCTGTCTTAATGCATCCTTATGTGGCTTAGTGTCAAATTTTGTTTTATAAATGTTTTATAAATGCCAGTTGTTGTAGTTCAGGTGATGTTCAAGATGATAGTCACACTTTTTAAAAGTGAGATCGCCAGCAGATTGCATAGTTTAGTGAGTTGCTTTTTTTTATGGATTAAAAAAACAATCCACAGCTAAACCATATATAGGTGCATATAAATGCAAGTTGCTGTTGTAAAACTAGTATTAATACCACCAATTGAGTTGAAGACTAAATCTCAATCACAGCTTTTTTCAGTTCTAAATTAAATTCTGTAACTTCATAGAATTCTGTTTCATTTGCAGTGTGTCATCTGCATCCATAATTTCTTAGTACTGAATATTATAAACTAGCTCATGAATTAATCAAAATACTGTCAGATTGGCTAAGGCACTTGCCATTAATTGAGCTAATATTCATTTAAGTTGGTATTCCATATTGAACAGCCAGATGGTAATGTTGGTTGTTATCTCATCCTATACTAGTCACCGTCATCAATTTTTAAAAATAAACTTAGATTGCCTCTGATCTGTAAACATATTCCAAGCAGTTATTGAAGGTTATGCTAATAATCTGTTTATTGATATTTGTCCAGCTGAAGGGCAGGAGGTGTTTGAATTTAAATTTAATTTATTTGAAAGTATGCAACTAATCATTGGCAAAAAGATTTATGGTACTAAACTTCTATTATAATAAATAAAAACAGAAAATGCTGGAAAACTCAGCAGGTCTGGCAGCACCTGTGGAAAGAGAAACAGAGTTAACGTCTCAAGTCTGTATGACTCTTCTTCAGAGCTCTAATATATATTATACCTCTTTATATTATATATAATAAACTTCTATTGATGTTTTAATGTTGGCTGATTATTATTTTTTTTACCTTGTAGTGCAATACAAGAAGGAATATTAACATGATATGTTAAGTAGCAGAAATTAAATATTTTAACTACATAGTGATGTTAAAATATAGCTTCTTCAGCCTAGCTCACATCCACTCTGTCTAGCTGCAGCTATAATCCCATCTGCTATTTTTCTAGGACCATAAGTTTCAGAGGGATTTGTTGCCAAATGGCGATTTTCATAGTTACTGACCATAAAACAGCTGTTTGTTTGAACCTTTTCAGCAAACATTTATTATTCCTAAATTATATCTCTGAAAAAGATGACCTTGGTGGTATATTCTGCTTTTTCACAGAGTGTCATTTTTGTACTTGAAAATGTAAAAGGGAACCTATCTGCTTTACCTTTATTATTTTGGAAGAGAAGGGAGTAAACTAGAAATACAATCCATAATCTTTGTTACATCGGTAAGCTGTGACATTGGGAGCACATGGTAAGTGTGGATCAGACAGTTCTCCTTTGGTAGACCCGCTTTTGGCTCAAAAACCTATAAAGAAGTTATCCGAAAATCTGCAGGAATCACTGGAGCTGCAGAAGTGCTGGAGATCAATCCAAACAAACTTTTATTAAAATTCAATAGTAACATTGAAAATATGTGGTCTAAAGTTTTTTTTATTATTTTGTAGCAGTCATCAGTATTATCATTATTCCTTTCATTTTTGGTTATAAGTCTGGGTTTATATCAAAAAAATAATTTTTCAAAAGATTTTTGTAAATGGATGACACTGGCAATGTTGTGTTTATTGTCCAGCAAGTGCCTTGAGGACAGCAAGAGGTCAACTACTTTCTGTAGGACATGGAGTGACATTTAGACAAGACCCATCACCTTTTTAGACAGTGCATTCCAAATTCTAACTACTCACTGCGTAAAGAAGTTTTTTCTCATGGCACCTTTGGTTCTTATGCCAATTACCTTATATTGTGTCCTCTAGTTGTTGACTCTCCTGCCACTGGGAACAATTTCTCTATCTACCCTGTCAAAACCCCTGATGATTTTGAATACCTCTATTAAATTTCCCCCCAACTTTTTGTTCTCTAAGGAGAAGAACCCCTAGCTCTCCAATCTAGCAGCCTACCTGAAGTCTTTCATCACTTCTGTGCACCCTCTCTAAAGCCTTTTCTCTCTCCCACCGCAATTACTCTGCTCATACCTGCACCCCCACTACTCACAACCCTCTCCTCCTCTGCTTTCCTACAATCATTACACAACACTTCACTTCACCTCACTCTAATCCTACTCACACACATTACACCACCTACAATCCAGCAACTTTCATGGTAGTCCACAAATTATTATTATTATTTTTTTAAAGTGCTGTGATTGGATTTAAACACATGTACCTAGAAATTGGATTGTTTTTTTGTAGGTCAGAAGTTTGCAAAGGACACTTCAATTATTTACTTATACAGTATTAACATTTTCAAGGATCATAGGTCCCTTCTATATATATATATAAATATATATATATAGTCAAGGGAAGAATTTTCTGGTTGGCAAGTGGGGGCGGGGCCTGCTCGCCAACGCGTGGTGATGTCGGGCAGGTGTCCCGATGTCACTGCGCGTCATTTAGATTTTCAGTTTGGCGGGCACGCAGCCGAGTCGGCTGCGCGCCCGCTGAACTGTCAAAGGCCTATTAAGGCCTGTTTAAAAACTAATTAAAACAGTTAAATGAGCTGCCCGTCCAACCTTAAGGTTGGCGGGCAGGTGAAGAGCCCAGGCGGCATTCGCATTTTTCATGAAACCTCATCCACGATGAGGTTTCATGAAGTGTTTTAAAATTCAATTAAAATTATTTTAAAAATTAATTGACCTGGCCCAGTTCATGTGACACTCTCACATGAGGGGACATGTTTTAAAAGTTTTTTTTCCCTTTTATTTAAATTTTAAAACCTTAAACTGATCTCCCTGAAGCACCTCCATGCCTCAGGGAGATTTCTGCACTCTTTCGCACGCATGCGCAAAACAGCTCAGGCCCCGACTCAGGGAATCCCCCCCGCCCGCATGGGGAAAATTCAGTGTTTGTTCCCGTGACATCATATGGACAATCTTGAAGAAACTTCACAGTAAAGAATGAGTCCCCTGAAGTTTGTGGTTTTATCTTGCTTACAAGTAGGATTTTAAAAATGGTTTGGGTGTATGCCACTGTAACAATAGAACATATGTAATTGTTGCACTTATCTGGAGCAATTATAAAATGTTCCTAATTTTCTTGTTTCTGTTTTAATTATCAAGAATAAGGCTTCCTCCTCTGGCAATTTAAAAACAAATATCCTCTGTTGAATGGCACTTAGTACAGAGAAATATGTATCGATGAATAGCCTGTATTACGTTTTGGGATCTTTTCTATCCTTCTTTCTCAAAATTAATTAAGTCATTTTGGGGATGATACAAAACTTGGAAGTATTGTGAACTGTGAGAAGGATAATGTACTCTCTTCCACAAAAGGCGGTGGAAGCAGAGTCTTCAAATATTTTTAGGCAGAGCTAGATAGATTCTTGATTAACAAGGGAGTAAAAGGTTATCGGGGATAGGCAGGAAAGTGGGGCTGAGGTTACAATAGGATCAACCATGATCTTATTGAATGGCAGAACAGGCTCAAGGGCCTGAGTGGCCTACTCCTGCTCCTAGTTCGTATGTTCGTATGTAGAACTTCAAAAGGACATAGGCAGGTTGGTGGAATGAGGGAGCGAGTGGCAGAGGAAATTTAATACAGTGAATTGTGAAGTGATTCATTTTGGTCAGAAGAACATGTAGAGGTAGTACAAAATAAAACATACAATTCTAGAGGAGGTGCAGGAGCAGAGGGACCTAGGTGTATATGTGCAAAAATCATTGAAAGCAGCAGGACAGGTTGAGAGGTGACAATAAAACATATGGCATCCTGGGATTTATCAATTGGGGCATGGAGTACAAAAGCCAGGAAGTTGATGTTTAATCTGTATAAAACACTGGTTTGACCTCAACAGGAGTACTATGTCCAGTTCTGAGCACTGCACTTTAGGAAGGACATGAAGGCATTAGAGAGGGTGCAAAAAACAGAATGGTACCAGGGACAAGTAACTTCAGTTATGTAGATAGATTGGAGAAGTTGGGACTATTTTCCTTGGAGAAGGCTGAGCGGAGATCTGATAGAGGTATTCAAAATCATGAAGGGGTACAGACAGAGTAGTTAGGGGAAAACTGTTCCCATTGGTGGAAGGATTGGGAACCAGAGGGTACAGATTTAAGGTAATTGGCAAAAGAAGCAATAGCGACATAGTGGTTAGGTTTAAAATGATTAAACAAATTTGTCTAACCTGATATGAGAAAGCAAATAAGTAAGCTATATAATATAGATGCAAAACAAAAACAGAATTACCTGGAAAAATTCAGCAGGTCTGGCAGCATCGGCTATATAGATGCATGTTTGCAATGTTATAAATAGCTAGCTCATTGTTCATTGTAGTAATATTTTAGATGTAATTTTTAGTTCTAGGAAGGTTAAAGTTAACTGTAGAAAATTCAAGATAAATGCACCTAAAGCAGCTTGAAGACTAGTACACTTAAAACGTTGGGGCTGTGTTGACTTAAGGGGTTAACAGCTAGAAAGGTAAGATTATAAACAGCCGGTGGGCTTACTTAGCTGGAGAATTGGAGATGGGGGGTCTGCAGTGCTGGCAAAGAAATGCAGTCCAGAGAGTTGTTTTATTTTGGGAGCTAAAACTACTATTAATTTAAAAACATTCAGTGAGCCTTGGAGGGCTATGTGGTCATGGGTGGAGCTTAAGAACGTTTGAGGATTTCAATTTATCTGTGTGTTTGCTGGGGAAATGAGTGTTCTGCAGCAAGAGAAAAGTTGATACACTTGGCAGACTCCAGGCAGCAAAAGTGTTGCTGTTGGCTGGCTCTGTGTAGTTGGGACTCGGGAGAAATCCCAGGAGCTGTTTGATAGTTTTGTGCAGTTGGGGCTCAAGAGAAGTCCTGGGAGTTGAGAAGGTGGCAGAAGGTCACTGGCTCTGTGCTGGAAAGGGTTAGGGTTCAGAAGAAGCCCTGGGAGCCATTTATAGCTTGATGTAGCTGGGGAGATTGGAGTTTGGTGAAATCCAGGGACAGTGCCAGCCCAGAGAAACTGGTCGGCTATTAAAGAGCTGAAATTGCGTGAGTAAGCAGAGGCTGAAGTGCAGACTCTGAAATCTAAGGGAACGGAATCTCAGGAGATGAGACTGAAACCCTGGGAGGTGTGCGTTGAGATAGTCTGAGTTGGAGCGGCTTTGAGGGAATTCAGAGGCTTGATCTTCAAAAGTGAAAAGTTTGGAGTCCCTTGTGAGGGAGACAGAGTTTCAGTGAGATTGATTGACTCAGTGTTTACTGACATCTGGATGGGTTGCTGAGAAACCTCGTGTGGTCAGTCTTGGTCGCATTTGCTATTTATTGTGCAGTGTGGTACATTTGACCACAGTATGCCTGTTAATTCACATGTACCTCATATTAACCCTGATTGTTCGAGTATTAGAAAGATATTGTCAATTGTTTTATGTTTTTGAGCTTTTATACTAAAGTTTAATTTTGTTTGTTCAAAACCCATGGAATATTATGGCTTTATCGTCTTAGCAAATGTCTTGAATCTCAAACTTTGTCTACTTTAAACAAAATGTTATAGGCTGTTAACTGGATCCTACCAAAAACCTGGGGATCTGGTCTAAGATGGTAACACCAATAAAAATCTTACTACCTAACTTGTGGTGGTGGGGGGTGGATCACAACACTAAGTACTTAACTGATTCTTTCTAAATAAGTACTAACACTCATTATTTTTCTTAAATTGAATGTCACTGTGGGAATTCATTCTAAACTATATGTTGGAAATTTCAATGCAGCCAGTTCTTTCTAAAGTTTTCAAATTCACTCTGCGATACAAGGAGAATATCACATTGTGTAGCCTAGAAAATAGTTACTGGGACTTCCCAGATTTTGAATAATTGACCACTCGAGGTGAATTGTGATGTATGTACACGTTAAACCAATCTCACACTTTATTCAGTCTCAATTACTCCTCTTAAGCCTGTAACAGCCAAAACTGCAACACTATTAGATTAAGCTCTGTACAAGAAAAAACATTTTTTAATTGTGTACTATGATTAGATTTAAAAGAGCAGCTATCAAACCAAAACTAAACAAAAATACCTAGTTTTTATTTCAGTGAGGGCTTAGACCCCGATCAATGTCACGGTCAAGCCAATTTTGGCAATGAATAGAAGGGCACTTTTGGGCATGACTTTGATTTTTTACTCAGCACTCCTTGGGCAGAATCGTCCCAGATTTGCACTAAGTGCGGTAGTGGGCAGGAAAAAGAAATTTACCCGCTAGCTGCAGTGGCGGCTTTTCACGCCGTAATCTGAGGGGGAGGGAGAGGCGATGGTGTAGTGGTATTGTCACTGGACTAGTGATCCAAAGACCCAGGGTAATGCTCCGGGGACCCAGGTTTGAATCCTGCCACGGCAGATGGTGGAATTTGAATTCAATAAAAATCTGGAATTAAAAGTCTTATGATGACTGTGAAACCATTGTCGATTGTTGTTAAAAACCCATCTGGTTCACTAATGCCCTTTAGAGAAGAAGAAAATCTGTCGTGAGCCTATACGTGACTCCCACAGCAATGTGGTTAACTCTTAAATGCCCTAGCAAGCCACTCAGTTGTAAACTGCTACAAAATCACAAAGGAATGAAACCGGATGGACCACCTGGTATTGACCTAGGCACTGGAAACAACAATGGCAATGGCAATCTCAGCTCTGTTGACCCTGTAAAGTCCTCCTTACTAACATCTGGGGGGCTAACGGGGGAGAACTGTCTCACAGACAAGTCAGGCAACAGTCATGACATAGTCATTCTCACAGAATCACATCTTACAGATAATGTCCCAGACACCACCCTCACCAGCAGAGGTGGCAGCACAGTTGTATACAATTGGGAGGGAGTTGCCCTGGGAATCCTCAACATCAATTCCAGATCCAATGAAGTCTCATGGCATCAGGCCAAACATGGGCAAGGAAACCTGCTGATTACCAGGTACCGCCTTCTCTCAGCTGATGAATCAGTGCTCCTCCATGTTGAACACCACTTGGAGGAAGCACTGAGGGTGGCAAGGGCGCAGAATTTGCTCTTGTCTTCAATGTCCACTACCAAGATTGGCTTGGCCGCACCACTACTGACCAAGTTGGCCGAGTCCTAAAGGACATAGCTGCTAGACTGGGTCTGCGGCAGATAGTGAGGGAACCAACAAGAGGGAAAAACATACTCACCAACCCTGCTGCAGGTGCATCTGTCCATGACAGTATCGGTAGGAGTGACCACCGCAAAGTCTTTGTGGAGATGAAGTCCCGGCTTTACATTGATCAGTGCCAATTCTGCACAGAAGAGGTTGGCCATCCAATGCAGAAAGCGGATGAATGATCTCATCCGTGCAGCCAGGGTAAGGCAACTATCTCATCACTCTAAACTCTCACACTCAAGCCCATCACACATTCACTGGCATCTCACTCACTGCCAGCTCAAGGGACATCACCACTCACTCTCTCATACACACCCTCACATCGCCATCTGGCCTCATCTCTGGAGACTGCCTTCTCGGCCCTCACCATCTTGAGGCCACTTGCACAGATCAACTTGTGCTCCCACACACACCTGGGATACCCCCCCTTGCCCAGTACAGCCCTTGCCCAGTACAGCCCTCGTCCTGCAGCCTCATCCCTTGCCTGAGGCCGCATCTCCCCCTCACACAAACAAGCCCTAGCCCTGCAGCTGTTGAAAAGCCACCTCTACCTTATGGCTGGTCTGGTAGGTAGAGACCTGCCCATGAGCCCCCACTGAAAGTCATGTGGTGCTGTCTGCAAAGCCTGGCACTGATGACTGTGAGTGCTGTCTGAAGCAAGGCAGGCAAACAAACCTCAAGTCCTGAGCCGAGTGCAGCTCGCCAGGTATACGTCGCTTATGTACAGTTGTGAAACACGAGCATACTTGGATGAACCAGCGTGGGGGATGATACCGGCAAGCTGGGCTTATAATGATGTGCAGATGTATTACAATGAAGTTTACAATGTCTGATGGTGGGAAACGCGTCCCGCCATTGACGAGCTGAGCGGATGATTGCAAAATGGTTTCACAACATCATGAAACCGATTTTTGGCCTTCTCACCATATTGTCTGTTAATGCCGCCAAACACCCGCCACTAATGGGCATGGAAAATTCTGCCCCTTATGATGCTTTGGTCTGCTTAATGTTCATCCAAAGCAACAGGACTAAGTTCAGTAAGTGGAGGACCATCAAGAAGAACAAATGTTCTATTTTGTGGCACAATCCTGCATTGTCTGTTTTGTGTGTTCTGGTTTCCATAGAAATAATCACATTTTAGACTGGCACTCAATGGAGTTCCAGCATTTTATTTCTTGCATCTCTCCATGTGGCTGGTAGACTAATACATTATTACTTGACACATGATTGCAGTTTAACAATGAATGTGGCACCCTGGGATATATATATTCACACGACAAATAGTTCCTAGCTCTTTACAAATAGTATAATAATATAACATTATCTACCTTTTGATAACAGACAATGTGGCATGAAAGACACACAATTCTACTTTCATAGAATAATACACTGCGGATTTCAAGGTACAACACTCAACTCTGAGAGAATATGGGATGAACATTGTGAACAGTCTGGTTAAGCCCCAGACAATGGCCAAGCGAAGGAATGGTATTGGTAGCTAGGGAGCAGAGTTTGTGGTGGGGCCCAAAGACAAAGGCCTTCTTCTTCCCAACACTTAATTCGAGGAAATTTCTGCTCAGCCAACACTGAATTTTTACAAGTGGCATGACAAATTAGAGGCTGTAGAGGGGTCGAGAGAGGTAAT
Source organism: Cetorhinus maximus (assembly GCF_964194155.1). Taxonomy (NCBI): domain Eukaryota; kingdom Metazoa; phylum Chordata; class Chondrichthyes; order Lamniformes; family Cetorhinidae; genus Cetorhinus; species Cetorhinus maximus. Next base: position 97,997,413 of record NC_135887.1, read on the forward strand.
GGTGAACTGGAGCAGAGTGTTGTAAGTGTACAAGTGGAACCTGACTCTTTGTTTTCAGATTATGTTGCATGTATTTAATGTGATTTAAAATCATGTAAAATTAAATCTTAAAAAGTGGTGAACATGTGTTTGAGAATATTTTCAGATCAACTGTTGCTTTTTAATCCTGGAAGGAAATTGCTGCTATGAAAAAGCAGAGTTTATTTTAAATGTTGCACTAAACCATTGATACTATCACCTTTACTTCTGGAATATCTTTCATGTTAAGAGACTTGTTTGCATTTGCCAATGCAGCATTTGCTAGCAACTAGTGAAATCTAGATGTGAAATTAACTGTGAAAATTAATTGAAATTTATTGAGCTAACCTGGGTACTGAACACCATTATATAGCTCTAATGCCACTTTATAAAGCCATTTGTTTTGACCATTAAAATATAAGTGCAGGGAAAGGAATTGAGATGTAGTTGTTAAGGAAGCAAACCATGAAATTATTTATAGTTAAAAGCAAAAAACTGCGGATGCTGGAAATCCGAAACAAAAACAAAAATACCTGGAAAAACTCAGCAGGTCTGACAGCATCTGCGGAGAGGAATACAGTTAATCTTTCGAGTCCGTATGTCCGTATCCTTAGTTCTGGTGAAGAGTCATACGGACTCGAAACGTTAACTGTATTCCTCTCCGCAGATGCTGTCAGACCTGCTGAGTTTTTCCAGGTATTTTTGAAATTGTTTGTAGTTATTTCCCATTCTTGCTTACTGATATTTAGTTTAATTACCAAGTATGACACAAACCAAGTATGCACTCCAAATTAAGTATTTTTAAAAGGACACCAGAAAATTTATTCCAACCCTAATGAGACATACAGGTTAGTTCCAACAGCAGTAGTTCAAAATTAAGGCTGAAAGACTATTACCTCATCACTGTCATCCTAGAAGCAAGAAATGTTCTGCATAATGATGCACCTCCCCCCACTGTGGTGAGGGTAGGCCTACACCAGTTGATGTAACATTGGAGTGTTATGAAATGCCAACAGGCTTTGGCAAAATTATGACCAATACAGCAGCACCACAGTTGCAAATTTTATGACAGAATATAAGCAATGCGACCAGTTGAACCCAAACAAACAGAAGGTGTTTATGGGATCTTCGTAGTGTATCATCTCTAATTGTAGGGTTATCCCTGATAATGTCATTTGTTGAATGCCATTATCTAGACAAGTGACCTGATTAACGGCTCCACATTCTTTACTGATGCTTCTTTAGAATTATTCTTCTTCTCCAAGTTAGCCGCAGCCTAGAGCTTGCTTCAAGGCTCGCCTGTACTTAGCTGCCCACTAGTATGTTTGTGAGCACAGGTCGGGTTCACTCTTTGCTATTCTATTTCCTCCCTTACTTCCTCAGTGTATTTTCATCCTTTTAATTTGACAGTGGTCAAATACGCAGTGTGCAAAATTGTAGATGAGCACCAGCATCCTTCCTCTCTGCAGTGCATAAGTGCTTATCCCATTGAGTGGATGATTTGTTTTGCTTCCTTTTTTTAAAAAAAAATTACTTTATACAGTTAGATTTAAGTAATTCCAAACATAGATTACTTTAACAACTGCTCACACTTCACCTAGTCACTTTTGTGCTGGCCAAACTGATTGGAATGTGTGAACGGATGAAATGTATCCCAGGCTGTTGAGTGAGGCAAGGGAGGAGATAGCCGAGGCGCTGGCAATTTTCAATACCTCTCTGGCCAGAGGAGAGGTGCCAGATGATTAGAGGACAGCCAATGTGGCACCGTTATTCAAGAAGGGAGGAAGGAATAAACCAGGGAACTACAGGCCAGTCAATCCAACCTCAGTGGTGGGGAAACTATTGGAAGCAATTCTGAGGGACAGAATTAATCTACACTTGGAGAGGCAGGGATTAATCAAGGACAGTCGGCATGGTTTTGTTAAGGGGAGGTCATGTCTGATCAATTTGATTGAATTTTTCGAAGAGGTGACCAGGTGTGTAGATGAGGGCAATGCATTTGACGTAGTCTATTTGGCTTTTGATAAGGTCCCGCATGATAACGAAGTTAAGAGCCCATGCGACCCAAGGCAATTTGGCAAATTGGATCCAGAATTGGCTGAGTGGCAGGAAGCAGAGGGTGATGGTCGAAGGGTGTTTTTGTAACTGGATGCCTGTGTCCAGTGGGGTTCCACAGGGATCGGTGTTGGGTCCTTTGCTGTTTGTGGTGTATATATATAAACGATTTAGATCTGAATGTAGGAGGGTTGATCAGTAAGTTCACGGATGACACAAAAATTGGTGTGGCGGTAAATAATGAGGATAGCCTTAGATCACAGGAGGATATGGATGGGCTGGTCAGATGGGCTGATCAGTGGCAAATGGAATTCAATCCGGATAAGTGTGAGGTGATGCGCTTGGGCAGGACAAACAAGGCACGGGAATACATGATGAATGGTAGGACCCTGGGAAGTACTGAGGATCAGAGGAACCTTGGTGTGCATGTCCACCGGTCCCTTAAGGCAGTGGGACAGTAGATAAGGTGGTTAAGAAGGCATATGGGATACTTGCTTTTATTAGCCGAGGCATAGAATATAAGTGCAGGGAGGTTATGCTGGAACTGTATAAAACGCTGGTTAGGCCACAGCTAGAGTATTGTGTGCAGTTCTGGAATCCACATTATAGGAAGGATGTGATTGCACTAGAGAGAGAGTGCAGAGGAGATTTACCAGGATGTTGCCTGGGCTGGAGAGTTTTAGTTTTGAGGAGAGATTGGATAGACTGGGGTTATTTTCCCTGGAGCAGAGGAGATTGAGGGGGGACATGATTGAGGTGTATAAAATTATGAGGGGCATAGATAGGGTAGATAGGAAGGAACTTTTCCCCTTGGTGGAGGGATCAAGAACCAGGGGGCATAGATTTAAGGAGGTTTAGAGGGGAAGTGAGGCAGAATTTTTTCACCCAAAGGGTGGTGGGAATCTGGAACTCACTGCCTGAAAGGGTGGTAGAGGCAGAAACCCTCATAACATTTAAGAAGTATTTGGATATGCACTTGCGATGCCATGCCACACAAGGCCAAGGGCCTAGTGCTGGAAAATGGGATTAGAATAGTTAGGTACTTGTTTGACTGGCGCAGACTTGATGGGCCGAAGGGCCTTTTCCTGTGCTGTAGACCTCTATGACTCTATGACTATGGAATAATTGCAAAGTGGATGTTCAAGAATGCAAAGGCTGTGCAACTTGCTGGCACAGTTTTCTAAGTGCAGTAATTGGAACATTGATTAGCAAAACTGAAAATTAGCTTGCATCTTACTAATTACCTAGCCAACAATTTGAACCCTGGTTATTGTGCATATGTGCTTGTTGTTCTATACCATCTTATAACAATGGAAACAAACAGTATCCAAACTTAAACTGTCTTGGTTTGTCTTACAACTCAGCTCCAAAACATTTTTCCATTGAAACGTTGCACTTCAAATTAAGTTTGAATGAAATAGTGGTTAAGTGGAAATTATATGGCTGTCATTCTCAAAACTCTTTGTATTACTCATCCCTAGTTAGCCCACAAAGTGCAATGAAAATTTAGGTGCTGCCCTAGTACTTTTAACTCCAGAGGCATTACCTTTGTGATATTTAATATCCTATTGTAGGTTATTCAAAGCCAGAGGTTTGTCTCTCATTTGTGTAAGACAAATGCATTTGAATGTACTCGCCATTTGCCTCCCTTAGAGATGACATATAACAGTATAACTTTTTCCATACATTCCCTGTAAAGAGCCAGCCTTGGATTGCTTTACCATTAGATCCATCATGAACAAAATGGTTTAATTAGTTTTACTCTGGTGTAGAGAGGCCTATTTATCCTGAATCTGAATTTGAAGTGAATGCTGAGCTTGTAAAACAAAATCTGTTTTGTCACAGACATTTGTTCCTTTTAAAGAACTAGCATCTTCACAGAAAACTATTGTATTGTTTTGTTTTGTTGATACAATTAGTTAATTGAACTGAGTACACCAACATTTCTGAGTGATGACGCTGCAATGAAGGGCTCCTTTGCTCTAAAATAGCGACGGTTAGCTGAACATTTTTGCATGGTATTTTGGTATTTCAATATTCAGACCAGTGTTGACAGAAAAAAATAAATTAAGTCAAGGAGAAACATGCTAAAATTTGGCTTGGTTTGTTATATTTTTATATTTTTGAAGTTGTGTAGCTCAGAGTCTGTGAGTGGAAGGAAGTTTCACTGTAGTACCAAGAAACAAAACACAAAGATAAGTGTTGATAAAGGAGAGGATTTTTGTAAAAGCAAATAATTCTTTTTAGTCAGTTTGCTAGCTTAATTTGAACCTAATCTATTTTGGTAAATATCCAATTATGTATATATTTGGCCACACATTTGTGTTTGTTTGTGCCTAGATTTCTCTAGGTGTATTGAGGTGTTTCTCGCATGCAGGTACTTCCTAAATGGAAATTCTTTCCTTCCTTCCTGTCACCTCAAAGTTTGAAGATTACAGTAAGTTTTGTGGATGGGAGGAAGAAGATATGCAGACATACTAATTGAGTGGGAAAATCTATGGCAGATGGCGTGCAAAGTTAGGAATTGTGAGGTCATCTTCTTCGGATCCGAGAAATACAAATTGGAATATTTTCTTAAGGTTGAGAGACTAAGAGCTGTGGAGGAGCAAAGGTTAGGAGCTGCATTTTCATCATGGAGACAGGAATCAGGAGGAAGGAATTTTCCAGATTTTGCAAACAGACCTCCTTCCTGGCAGTGCCAGGAGGAGGGATTTCCATCTCTTGGAGGGCGAGACAGCCTGGAATCAGGCCTGTTGCCTCTGGCAGCAGGTCCAAGATGAGGGCGGGCAATGCCGAAACGATTAGGTTGAAAGGCTCGCCTCAGCTCACAGAAACAGCAGCTCAGTTCTTTAGATCAGTGTCAAGCCCTCCCCTCACTTTTACCTACCTTTGTTGCCCAATGGCCATTTTATTCTAATTACCAATACCGTGCAATCCTGAAATGGGATCGCAAAATCCGGCCTGAGATATCTGAGTACACGATCATGAAAAGCCCGTGCACGTGTACAAAAAGTAATTAATAAGGCTAATGGAATGTTGGTCCTTATCTCAAGGGAATTGGAGTTCAAAATGAGGAAGTTATACTTCCATTGTTCCGATTCCATTTGGATAATAGTATAATAATTGAATTAGTAATAATTTTAGCTGCTGAACCTCAAGAAATATACTGTTTCCACACAAAAGGGTTGTGGAAATCTGGAACTTGCTCCTTCAAACCTGTGGATGCAGGGAGTTTTCAAGATTGCAATCGATAGATTTTTGTTTGGTAAGGATGTGGAACAAAGGTGGGTAAATAGAATTGAAGTACAGATCAGCCATGATTTAATTGAATGGTAGAACAGGCTTGAGGGAGTGAATAGCCTACTCCTGCCTTTAAGGTTCTCTGATTCTTTCTATTGTATGCAATTACTAACAATTATTGAAAAACTTGTGTAGTAATTTTTTTTGATATTTTATGTAAAATGCATATTTTGAAAATGGCAAAGCATAGTTGATGCTCAGAAGGTCAAAAGATAACTATACAGTGGACATAAAGTCAGTTAAAACTGTTCAGTTTAGGAAGTCACACTTGTAAACCACATTTGGTACTGCAGTAATCATTTTCAACATGTAAAACTAGCTAAATTGCAAGGAGTTTTTTTTAGTAGAATCATTACATTCAAGCCACATCCTGTACATAATTTCTTTTCAAGTTGTTAGTTGAGGTGATATTGCAGTCCATACAGGATACAGTAATTGCCTTACCTTTGCGAAACACCAATGCAGATGAGTTGCAAGAATGACCACCTGGCCTGGAAAATTTGTACATCCTGAATTGACTAAATGTAATGAGCCAAAAATGCTGTGCTTGGGTCTCATCTGACGGATGTAAATTAAATGCTACTGAAGTAATATTTTCAATATTGACTACAGGGCATAATTTCATTGGGAAGTCTCCTGTGAAGCTATATAAACATAGTGTTGTCAAGGTCAATAGATCATAAAATGGGTGGCTTCCTTGAAGCAAAAGCTGGAAAGAGTGAAAAACATTTCTGTAACATTTTGTTAATCAGCAAGTAGTTTATCACTGTCTTCAGTGTTGAATAAGAGGTAAAGAAGTTAGTAACAAGAATAATCCACTTGGTCTAGCTAGACAATTTTTAATGTTAACCAGAAGTTAGACACACACACTTCTCAACTATTTTTCTATCCTATTCTGTTTTAAAATTTCAGTCTGAAATGCATTTTCTGTTCTGTTCAGGTTTTGTCTTACGTCAAGTTTCCTGTTCCTGGAACAAAAAAAGCAACATGGATAAGCAAGCCCATCTCTGTTGCATACTTAGATGGTGGATAAATAATTCCAATTCATTTTTATTGGAATGTTTTAGAAGAAATTTCTTAGTAGATGTTTTGTTTAGATTAAGAAGTCCCTTTTAGTCCAGTTGATTTCATCTAGTTTATTCAGATTTTTAAAAAATCTTAGAAGGTTAATTAAAGTTTATTTATTTACTTGTAAGCTGCTTGTCTTGTGGTAAGTGTAATACGGATGGGCTCATTTATCTATGTTGGATAACTCTACTGTATACCCATTACAACGATCTTGGTTCCTTGGTTTGAACCACTATTCTTAGCAATTATATCCAGCTTTTGATAAATGCTTCCAGGCATTCAGCCTAAACTTGCCCATCACTAGCTTGAAGTGTGCCCCTTTGTCCTGCTTTCCTGTGATCTATATATATTGTTTCAGGTTCACTTCTTTGATTTCATTAAGTGTTTTGGTTCAAGTTTGAAGATGTTGTCTACTTTTCATGGTAAATGCCACAAATCAGCCTCATTACTCTATCCTGCAGCACTTCTTGAGCCTTATGTCATCAATGCTGTTGCCTAACCGGAGTTTTCTGTGGTTTTGGAATTATTTCTTGGCATTCAAATTCAATGATCCATCCTTTTTGCTTTATTTATTGTTGCTCCGCACATGTTGAACAACAAATCAAACATTACTCAGTCTCTTTCAATTTTGCTCTTGGATGCAGTGGAGGCTAGCCGTGATCTCCTGTAGCCCTGCTCTGGCCGCAGGATGGGCAGCAACCTCACTAGTCTGGCTTGGGAGACATTGCAGTGGTGGTCAGCACCAATGCCCTGCAAAAGAGGATAGCCACCCAGTGCTGAAAAAGGATGAATGTTCTCATCCATTCCACCAAGGTAATTCACTCTTCTCGTCACTCTCAACTCAGACACTCATAAACCCATCACACATCCACCGGATCTCTCCCTTCAAGAGACAACACCACTAATTCTCACACACACCCTCATTGTGTCCTCATCCTGTCCATTACTCAGCTCACCACACAAACGTTCCACGCAACCATGTGTCCTGCTCTCTCACACTCCATCTGTTTTCATGCATACCTAAAAATAAGGTGTCAATCTGGTGAAGCTATGAAAACAGGACTACTTGCGTGCCAAACAGCATAAGCAGCAAGTGATAGACAAAGCCAAGCGATCCTACAACCAGCAGATCAGATCTAAGCTCTGCAGTCCTGCCACATCCAGTCGTGAATGGTGGTGGACAATTAAACAACTGACTGGAGGAGGTGGCTCCACAAATATCCCCATCCTCAATGATGGAGGAGCCCAGCACAGCATTCGCAACAATCTTCAGCCAGAAGTGCCGAATGGATGATCCATCTCGGCCTCCTCTGGAGGTCCCCAGTATCACAGATGCCAATCTTCAGCCAATTGGATTCACTCCACGTGATATCAAGAAACAGCTGAAGGCACAGGATACTGCAAAGGCTGTGGGCCCTGACAACATTCTGGCAATAGTGCTGAAGACTTGTGCCCCAGAACTTGCCGCACCCCTAGCCAAGCTGTTCCAGTACAGCTACAACACTGGCATCTACCTGGCTATGTGGAAAATTGCCCAGGTATGTCCTGCACACACAAACCAGGACAAATCCAACCCAGCCAATTACCGCCCCATCAGTCTACGCTCTGTCATCAGTAAAGTAATGGAAGGGGTCATCAACAGTGCTATCAAGCAGCACTTGCTTAGCAATAACCTGCTCACTGATGCACAGTTTGGGTTCCGCCAGGGCCACTCAGCCCCTGACCTCATTTCAGCCTTGGTTCAAACATGGACAAAAGAGTGAAACTCCTGAGGTGAAGTGAGTGTGACTGCCCTTGACATCAAGGCAGCATTTGACCAGGTGTGGCATCAAGGAGCCCTAGCAAAACTGAAGTCAATGGTTATCAGGGGGAAAACAATCTGCTGGTTGGAGTCATACCTAGCACAAAGGAAGATGGTCGTGGTTTTTGGCGATCAGTCATCTCAGCTCCAGGACATCACTGCAGGAGTTCCTCAGAGTAGTGTCCTAGGCCTAATCATCTTCAGCTGCTTCATCAATGACCTTCCTTCCATCATAAGATCAGATGGGGATGCTCGCTGATGACTGCATAATATTCAGCAACAACTGCGACTCCTCAGATACTGAAGCAGTCCATGTCCAAATACAGCAAGATCTGGACAATGTCCAGGCTTTGGCTGACAAGTGGCAAGTAACATTCATGCCACACAAGTGTCAGGCAATGACCATCTCCAACAAGAGAGAATCAGTCCATCGCCCCTTGATGTTCAATGGCATTAACATCACTGCATCCCCCACTATCAACATCCTGGGGATTACCATTGACCAGAAACTGAACTGGACTAGCCATATAAATACTGTGGCTACAAGAGCAGGTCAGAGGCTAGGAATTGTGCGACGTGTAACTCACCTCCTGACTCCCCTAAGCTTGTCCGCCATCTACAAGGCGCAAGTCAGGAGTGTGATGGAATACTCCCCACTTGCCTGGATGAGTGCAGCTGCTACAACACTGAAGGAGCTGGACACCATCCAGGACAAAGCAGTCTGCTTGATTGGCACCACATCCACAAACATTCACTCCCTCCACCACCGAGGCATAGTGGCAGCAGTGTGTACCATCTACAAGATGCACTGCAGGAATTCACCAAGGCTCCTTAGACAGCACCTTCCAAACCCATGACCACTACCACCTAGAAAGACAAGGGCAGCAGGTAGATGGGAATACCACCTGGAAGTTCCCCTACAAGTCACTCACCATCCTGACTTGGAAATATATCGCTGTTCCTTCACTGTCGCTGGGTTAAAACCCTGGAACTCCCTTCCTTAACAGCACTGTGGGTGTACCTACACCACATGGACTGCAGCGGTTCAAGAAGGCAGCTCACCACTGCCTTCTCAAGGGCAACTAGGGATGGGCAATAAATGCTGGCCCATATCCCGTGAATGAAAAAAAAGAAGCCTGCTCACATCAGCAGGAAGAGGTGCTAGACCAGGAGTGGAATGGCCCACATTAGGCCCTTCATTCACTCTGAGGAGTGTGCCATCGCACTGACAGGTGAAGACGTGGTCCGGCAATGGTGAGGTCGTCAGCAAACACCCTTCTAAGGATCCTGCACCACATCATCCCCCTCAATGCAAATGTGAGTGCTCTCTCTCCTGCTTTTGACTCTGCTGCCATGCACTACTTAGCTCTACTTTGGTTCACAAGGAGTTCTGCCAAGCGACCGACACCATCAGCCAGCCATTCCCTCAGCTCCGTCCACATCCTCACCTCCAGCCAAGAGGATCCCTCCTCCAGAGCTGGAAATAAGCAGCCTGGAAGCATCATCACAGCGCTTACACACACCCTGCACCAGCACAGAGAGACACACCTCAGTGGAATCTAGATCTAGAGCAGGCTTGGTTTCACAATCTGTTGTTCACCACACAGGTACATGTCTGCAGCAGCAGGATGCAGGTCTGTGCAAGCTCCCTGGCACTTGGAGGACTGCTGGGGGTCAGGCATTTGCAAGGTCTGAGTCAGATGACAAGCCTCTAGATTTATCCTGGAGAGTCAGCAGAAGGCATGGGAACATCACGCAGAGCTGTTGGAGTCCCTCAGCAGAGTGGCACGTGAGTCAGAGGAGTGTGTCGGCCTGCTCTCTGATGAAGTAGTGCCCATGTGTGCGTGTATGGAGGTCTCCGTGGGGAGGATGGCAGACTCTATGGAGACCCTGGTCCAGCAGAATGTGGAGATGTGTGCAGACCTGCAGTCCATCATGGGAGCCATAGGTGAATTCCTGCAGTGGCAACATGAGGGGGTAACTGGGCAACTTGACATCCCTCCAGGTGCCCCTTCCCCTCAAGGAGTCAGGCCGTGGCCGCCAGCTGAAGGGAGGGGGAGCGGCAACTCGACACCCCTGGGTCATCTACTCAGGAATCTCAGAGGCTGTCCTCTCCCTTCGAGTCCCTTTTGCCTGTGAGCCCCTCAACCTCGTTTTCTGTCACCGTAGAGGGAGCAACTGGCCAACGAGTGATTCTGGAGCTTCGTGCAAGCACTCTCCCACACACGCGGATCCTTCACATATCATACTCATCTCCATTGTACCAAGCATTTTCAACGCTGCCCGTTAGGGTTTGCTTTCAGTTGTCCACCTGAGCTGATCTGCATCTCTGCCCACCCACTGATCATACTCCCATGCAGCACCTGATCTTGCCCACCATGACTGTTTCACTTTCAATTTGGACAGCATGGTCTGGATTCAGTTTTTCATACGCTCCTCCACCGTTTCCTTTCCCCCCCATCACAGTTGACCCTCCCCACTGGCATCACCTTCCACCTCCCCTCCATGACCTACCAGTTACAACTCTTTTTTTTCCTTTGGGGATCTCCAGATGAATCTGCACGTTCCTTTCCTTCCCAAAAATCCCACCCCCATCCATATTCACCTCCCCGGCATCCTCCTTCCCACCCCCCAGGGTCCATGACTGCCTCCGAGTCCCCACCAACCACCCTCACCCTCCCTTCTACTGCCACCGTTGAACCCTCACCATCCCACCCTGCTTCACTCTGCCCTCGGTCACTCTCACCATTCCCTCATACTGCACCCACCCTCAAGTTCACTCCCCAGGAAGCAGTCATGGACCCATCAGATCCCTCCCTCGCATATTCACCTGGACATTCACACCCCCTATTAGTCTCTCCTTCCTGACTCTCTTAGACGCCCTTACTTCTACAGCCACCATTCGTCCTTCTCTCCTCCTGACTCCTTCCTCCAGCCTTACCTTTTCCTCCAGTCCAACTTCTTCCTTCAGCCTTACTCCCTCCTCCTTCCCGACTCCTTTCTTCATCCACCTTCACACCCTCCCCTCTCCTCACTCCTTCCTCCCCCTGGACTCCTTCCCCTCTCAGCACTCCTTCCGCCCCCATCCTCCTCTCGGCACTCCTTCTGCACCACCCACCCCCCCTCCTCTCGGCACTCCTTCGGCCTCCCTGGACTCCTTCCTCCTCTCGGCACTCCTTCCCTTATGCATTCCGCCCACTCCCCGCATATACTTATGTCCCCAGATGGATGAATCTGGCGGCTGCCCTTATAATGATCTGCTGATATATTACAATGAGGTTCCCGATGTCCGATGGTGGCCCGCATTCCCCGTCATCGGCAGATGGCGTGGACGGTCGCAAACTGGTTTCACAACGTCATGTAACTGATTTTTGGCTTTGCCATATTACCTGCTCATGCCGCTGAACATGCCTGACGCCAGCGGGCATGGAAAATCCCGGCATGTATTTTCATCACATATGCACAAAGCTGGAAGATTTTAACCAGGTGGTCGCGACTCTTTTTACTGCATCTCATATTTAAATTTAACAATTGATCTAGCATCTTTACATTCCCTTCATTGCAACAATGACTACACTTCCAAAGTATTTCATTGATTGTAAAGCACTTTGGGATGTCCTCATGTCTTAAAAAGCATTATAAAAATGGAAGTCATTCATTACTGTTTGTGATCATAGTATATGCAAAATGGTTGTATGTTTGTGTCCAGCACAGTCAATGCAGCTCAAGTAATTCACAGTTTGTAAAATGTTTTGAGATGTGATAACACATAAATGCAAATCTTTCTAATGAAACAAAGCTCCTTCCCTTACACTTTCCACCCCATCCCCGCATACACTTATGTCCCCAGTTGGATGAATCTGGCGGGCTGCCCTTATAATGAGATGCTGTATGATATAAAGCAAGGACAGTCAGCATAGTTTTGTTAAGGGGAGGTCAAGTCTGACCAATTTGATTGAATTTTTCGAAGAGGTGACCAGGTGTGTAGACGAGGGCAATGCTTTTGACGTAGTCTACTTGGACTTCAGCAAGGCTTTTGATAAGGTCCCGCGTGGGAGACTGATAACGAAGGTAAGAGCCCATGGGATCCAAGGCAATTTGGCAAATTGGATCCAGAATTGGCTGAGTGGCAGGAAGCAGAGGGAGATGGTCGAGGGGTGTTTTTATGACTGGATGCCTGTGCCCAGTGGGGTTCCACAGGGATCGGTGTTGGGTCCCTTGCTGTTTGTGGTATATATAAACGATTTAGACTTGAATGTAGGAGGGTTGATCAGTAAGTTCGCAGATGACACGAAAATTGGTGGGGTGGTAAATAGTGAGGAGGATAGCCTTAGATTACAGGAGGATATAGACGGGCTGGCCAGATGGGTTGATCAGTGGCAAATGGAATTTAATCCGGATAAGTGTGAGGTGATGCACTTGGGCAGGACAAACAAGGCACAGCAATACACGATGAATGGTAGGACCCTGGGAAGTACCGAGGATCAGAGGGACCTTAGCATGTCCACCGGTCCCTTAAGGTAGCTGGACAGATAGATAAGGTGGTTAAGAAGGCATATGGGATACTTGCCTTTATTAGCCGAGGCATAGAATATAGGAGCAGGGAGGTTATGCTGGAACTGTATAAAACGCTGGTTAGGCCACAGCTAGAGTATTGCGTGCAGTTCTGGAATCCGCTTAATAGGAAGGATGTGATTGCACTAGAGAGAGTGCAGAGGAGATTTACCAGAATGTTGCCTGGGCTGGAGAGTTTTAGTTATGAGGAGAGATTGGATAGACTGGGGTTATTTTCCCTGGAGCAGAGGAGATTGAGGGGGGACATGATTGAGGTGTATAAAATTATGAGGGGCATAGATAGGGTAGACAGGAAGGAACATTTCCGCTTGGTGGAGGGATCAATAACCAGGGGGCATAGATTTAAGGTAAGGGGCATGAGGTTTAGAGGGGATGTGAGGAAGAATTTTTTCACCCAGAGGGTGGTGGGAATCTGGAACTCACTGCCTGAAAGGGTGGTAGAGGCAGAAACCCTCACAACATTTAAGAAGTATTTGGATGTGCACTTGCGATGCCATGGCATACAAGGCTATGGGCCTAGTGCTGGAAAATGGGATTAGAATAGTTCGGTACTTGTTTGACCGGCGCGGGGTCAATGTTAATCTTCCAATCCATTCTAGTTGCTGTTGGATCCCCATTTTTTTGCATATGCATTTTCCATAACTTTAACTTTTTTCTATTTTGAGAGAATTAATTGGGTTTAATTTCCTGATAAAACAGCTTCTGCATAATAACAGCAACAGCAATCAATATACAATAGGATTTCTGATTGTTTTGCTGTCTCTAGCTCAAGGTATGGAGCTAATGCCAAAATGGTTTCATTTGTGAGGGCAGGACTTTTGGAGCTATTAATGGCAAAAAAAATATCCTCAATGAAGATATTGGTTAACCTGTCAAATTAGTAGTGGAATAACTTGGATTGAAGTTGCATTTGAAAACTGCTCCTTCTCCCCTTCTACCAGTAACTTGATTTAAAAAAACAGTTTGTTCCTATTATTTATGTCAGCCAACAAGGGATAAACTTCCATACAGTATGTGAATGACCCATTGTTGGAATCACTGACTGCAGGTTGATTGTCAAAGCTATGGAAGTGGATACTCCAGCTTCATGTTGTAATGAGCTGAGAAGGAACCTGCTTGAGAAAATATCAGTGAATAGCTGATGAATAGTAACGAAAGTTGCCATTTATCACTGAGGGATTAGCTAGTGCATTGTAATGTCCAAAGTTTATTGGATGGACTTATTTGTTTATTGCTCTTAAAGATTTGTTGCCAGCAAGACGGATGGTAAATCAGCTATCATCCATCATGAAGGAAATTGCATGCACTGAATTCGGTCTCAAAAGTGATAGCAATGAACATGTTTCATTCTGTTATTAAAGTATCGTAACTATGAAGTAGAAGCATATTTTTGCACCACTCAGTATGTTTTACTTGCGGGAAATGGAAGCTCCATTATGAAACTTAAATGCTGCCTGGTGCTGCAATACATAACATGCTGCTGGGTGAATGGCAGATCATTAATAGTGGTTAAAAATGCCTGACACCACTTCAGCTCTTCGGTCTAACCTCTGATATGTTGCATTTCCTTTGTCGCTTTCAGAACATAGCAAAAGCTGCGTTCTCTCTCGACTAAATTTATGATGTTTTCACTTTGGAGCTAGATGGGCGGTTATTGATCCTCTGGCCTTGAATGAAGAAAATGCTTGTAGCATTATTTTTCTGAGACCATGATTTTAGTTATTGCGATCAAACTCTTAATATCCGTACAATTAAATCTTACATCTAGCGTGATTCTGTCATATTGTGACAAAATGAAAGTGTTGTCCAAGAGACATTAAACTTCGAAAGTATCACAATTCAGATATCACACCATAAAACATCACATGCCAACTGACAAAAATTGTGATTAGCTAAATTGGAATAAATGAAATAAATACCTAATCAAATCCAAAGCAGTTCAGTTTGGTTGGTAAATTCCAATGACAGACACAAAAAAACAGCAGAAAATTGAGCAATTAATTTTTTTCAATCCTCCATTAGCTATATTAGCAATATTTTGTACCAAATAAATTATGCAGCCACTATTTTTTTCACTCCTGGCAAGGTTGTGATTGCTTTTTGACCTCTTGGTCATATTGTTACAGCCACTTTAAGTCCTTGCTACAGCTGCAGTTGCTATCTCATGCTGCCCTTGCTTTGACCATATTCTGAGTGCTTTCTGCAAATACTTTGTGCCTCCTCTGTGATCTTGGCCATATTTTGAGCCCTGCTAGGCCATGGCCATGTTCTGCTGATGCTCCAGCACTGTTCCAGTTTGGGCCCTTTGAAATTAAGTACTTCCTAACTCCTTTATTGACAAACCTCAGTCACTCTGTGCTGTCAAATCATACAGTCTCCAGTGGCTCTGGACTCCAGCACTCCCTATACCCCCTTGATTGGCACCACATCCGTTGTCTTTTCTGGTGCCTAGGTCGATGCTCGGTGGTCTATCCGGTTTCACGAATGCTGCACAGATGAGATCATTCATCCTCTATCCGTATTGGATGGCCAACTCTTCTGTGCAGCATTGGCACTGATCACCACTGCCATCGCCTACCAAGCCGGAGTTGTAATATAGCTGCCCTTCCTGCAGCCAGAGTGGGGGTAGATGACATCACAGTAGGCCTCCATGACATCCAAAAGGCGCTCGAGGGCTGCAATCTTTGTGCCTTTCAGGGCCGTGTCTTCTTTGCTGCAGTCCTGGGCTGGAAGCCCTGAGCGCGGCTGTACTTTAAATGTGGTGCCTGGCGTGATGAAGCAGTGAGGTGACGGCATGGCATTGGCATCAGAGCTCACCCACCGTGGAAACGGCGTGTATCCCGTGTAGGCATAATTAATGCGGCAGGTTTAGGACGATATGGCATGAAAAGCTGCCACTGCGGCCAGCGGGTAAAACGTTGTTTTACCTGTCCACTGCCGCACTTAGTGTAAACCTGGGACGATTCTATCCATTGGCAATGCTTTTGAAAGGAGAAATCTATCTTTGCAACCCTGAAAGAGAACCCTTTATATCTGCTTCATTGAACAGAAACTGGGAATGAAAGGGAAGGATAAGTAAATGCATAGTAAACATGGTATTCAAGTAAAGGTTCTCAAAACACAGCTTTGTAACATGGGTGAAACTCAATGCTAATTGGAACTCAGCACTAATTATGATTGTCATTGTAGTTGTAAGGTAAATGTAGAAACTGAGGATGGAATTTTCCCCTCTTGCAGTGAGTTTCGTGGTGGGTGGGACCGGAAAATTTGGAGAAACGCCATAAATCGGATTCCTGCCTATGTGAAATCAGTGTGGAATTTTCCCCTCACCACTTTAATGGCAGGCTGATGGCGGGTCGGGTTTCCTGCTGATCCATAGCAGCAATGCCATTTACATGTATTACCATGTCATGAATGCTCCTTAAAAATACTACTCCTGGAATCACATAGCCCCTCCCAATTAGCGTCATATCGGTGAGAAGGCGTGCAGCTGTCAGCCCTCACTTTGCTCGTGACTTCGAGGTGAGTGCAACATTCAAAGCCTACCTGCAACAGTGCTGCTCTGGGTTCTCATCAATGCCAGTGAGATGCTACACTGGTGGGGGTGTAGCGTTGGTCTGCTCACCCTCTGTTGTCCGGGTGGGTGTCTCCAGTGGGGCTCAGATGGGGCTGCACGTGAGATGGAGATGAGCATTGCGACTGGGGTTGTGGGGCATGGGGAGTGGGCAAGGAAGACTGAGACACGGGTGACAATGGACAATGTTGGGGTTGGGTGGAGGGGAATGGAAGGAGGAAGCAGACTGAGGCCAATGGGCATTAGTGTGGGGGAGGTGGGGGAGGGGGAAGGAGACACGCGGGGCAATGGAGAGGGGGGAGATGATGGCAGGCAGGGGGGAGATGATGGCAGGCAGGGGGGAGTTGATGGCAGGCAGAGGGGAGAGGGAGGGTGGGGAAGCTGGAGCCCGACATGGAAGACTGGAATGCAGATTCATAAGTGGGTGGATGAGACTTGAACTGTATGAATGGAAGGGTTGCATACATACCCCAGAATATGTGGAGGGTGGAGGTTGTGTTGTTGTGGCACAAGGGGGATTGCACAGAGACTTGTGGAAGAGGGAGACTATGTTGTCAATAGTAAAGAAGGAACGGGAGAGTGCATTGAAAGACAGTCATAGTCCAAGGTCGGGATAAGAGATTAAAGGCAGTCCTGGGGTTTAGTGGACCTCATAGTCAGGGTGAGAGATTAAAGGCAGTCCTGGGGCTTAGTGGACCTCATAGTCAGGGTGAGGGATTAAAGGCAGTCCTGGGGCTTCGTGGACCTCATAGTCAGGGTGAGGGATTAAAGGCAGTCCTGGGGCTTAGTGGACCTCGTAGTCAGGGTGAGGGATTAAAGGCAGTCCTGGGGCTTAGTGGACCTCATAGGGTAAGAGATTAAAGGCAGTCCTGGGGCTTAGTAGCCATGTCACGGGGCAATGCATGCTGTAGTCTAGCTTCAGGGAGGGACAAGGCATCTGCTCAATTTTGATAAAGGCATAGTTTGGTGTGCAGGACGTGGTCATTGTCTTGTCTGGCTTGGTACTGGGCTGCAGATGGGATGGTCAGGGTTAGGAGAGGCATCTGCAGCCTGTCAAGAGGGAAGACAGAATACAGAGGGCTGTATTTGAAACTCTCCTGGGGCGGAGGGGTGGGTGGTCTCCTCTATACGTGACCCTGCGCACAACCTCGATATGGGGAGGGTTGAGGTCCACAGTGGGCATAGGAACATCAACAGTGATGGGTTCAGGTGGGAGGGTTGGAATGTTGACCACAATTGTAATGGGATCCAGGATTACTGGGGGAGGCTGGAGAATAACGGGAGGGAGCTCCACCTGCACACGATGGGGTTCCAGGAAGATTGGAAGGACCTGAACACTGACAGGGGGAGGGTTAAAGCCGGTCTCAAAATAAAAGCCCATCACCACTATCTTGCAAACCTGAAGTTGTTGCACAGTTTGAAATCGAAACTGGACTAGAACCTGTACAGGAGGGTCAGAGTATTTGTGGGTAGGAGGCAAGGGCTGCACTCAGGGGCTCTTTCATGCGGCATCCTCAAACTGCTCGGACTCTAAACGTTGAAATGGAGTCAGAGCTGATAAAAGAGGAAGACTTCTTTGAGAAGGTGCAATTGGAGCAATTGCCTTTTGCGCTTTAACGAGAGACTGCAGGGGTCATTACTTCACAATACAGTTGCTCCATTTGAGATTTAACAGAAAGGTATGTGAAAATAGAAAATGCAAGCAACCATGAAGGAAGCACAGCTGCTGCATATCTGCCAGATCATTAATGAAAGCCTATAATGTGCTTTCTTCAATTGGCATAGATGACGAGCCAAAGGGCATCCATTCATTGCTGAAGTGCAAAGGGAGGTGTCAGCTGTGGCTCAGTTCATAGCACCCTCGCCTTTGAATCAGAGGGTTGTGGGTTCATGTCCCACTCCCGGAAAACCAAGAACTGTGATTGTACTCGAAAGAGTTGCAATCTGTGACTGTTGATAACTCGAAAGAGTTTGAGCTTGATCATATGCGGTCATAGATTGCAGGAGTGCCCAAACCCTTCCCAAGCTCTGTGGGATTGAGATGTTAAGTATCAGGGTTGGCATTGTGGTCACCTAGATATGTGTGAGCCTCAGATGCAAAGCTGTATCAGCGAATAGCTAGTAGCACAGATGCAGATGTAGCACATGATATTGTTTTTGTGCATGCGAGTGGGAGGTCTGTTATATTTGCCCAGTGTTCATTAAACTCTTGCATCTATCAGTCCCGAGGGGGGAGGAGGAGGATTGAGTAATGGAGTCTGTGCTCATTGCTGTCTTTTTGATGGCAGTGATCTGATTATGGAGGAGGAGGAGCAGCTTCAAGAGGAGGCCTGGTCTCAGGCCCATGGTCCAGGGGAGCCCCAGCAATGCCGAAACGATGAGGAGGTTAGACCCATCCCACCGAGGTGACTCATGTGACCAAGGGTCTATCGAAGAAGACTTTCCTATCTGGAGATGGATGACAGACCATGCTGTGCATGTTCGCGCTTGTCAAGAGAGGCGGTGAATGATATCTGCCACATTCTGCGGGAGGATCTAACGCCTCCTGGGCTGGAAGGATATCCCCTGCCAGTGGCCCTGAGACTTGGAGGAGGCTGAGAGCTCCTTGAACAATAAAGAGCAGGAAGGGCAGGAATTGGGAGATGAGGGTCTGTTTCCGCATGAGGATGCCATTGAAGAAGCACTACGTGGAAGACGTGCCTGTGCTGCACTGATAACCACACGATTCCAGGATGATTAAGATACAGGCAACGGGACACAGCCACATTCCTTCTGTCCCTTAGTGCCATGCCATTGGACTGAAAAGTCTTTACAACTAGTGGCGAAAGGAAGTTCAGCATTCAGACTTGCATTTTCTATCCTCATAAGTCACTCGGCCCTAATTATTGGAAAGGTAAGCGGCGAACCCTCCAACGGAGCACTCTGGGAAGTGATATTCACCACAACAGCGCAGATGCTACGTCAAAAGACTTGGGCCTGAATTTTCAGCTCTGTGGGTGGGCTGGATTGGTGGGCCCAGGATTGGCCAGGAAACAAACTGCTGACCACGATCGGCCCCTGACCACGATTTCACGCTGGCTGTCCAATTAACGGCTAGTCAGCGTGAAGGGCATGCTGAAAAACCCAGCGCTGCCAGGGTGGTGGCAGGAGGCGGGCAGGTGATGACGTTAATGTGGGCGCTAGAGGTTAGGGGTTAGAGCTGAAAGGAAGCTCACTGAGGGCAGAGAGCAGACCTGAAAGTCATGAATAAAGTTTTGAAAGTCAGAAAATAAATGTCCAAGCATCACAATTAGGCACCTGAACATATAGATAATAAAAAGGCTGTCCACAGATTTTAATTTTAATTTTATTTAATAACGGAAACCTCATCCCGCCCTTGGATGAGGTTTGATGAAAAATGCAAAATTCACCTGGCTGATTCGCCTGTCCGCCAGCCGTAAGGTTGGACAGGCCATGAAAGCTCGGAGACAGTTGTGCCATTAATGGGCTTAATTGCCCTCTTAGTTGTCGGCAGACGTGCTTCTGACTTTTGCCTGAGCCTGCCAAGTGAAATATCGCGTGAGCACGGGTTGATGTAGGGACGCTTGCCTGACGTCTTCTCGCGTGATTTTACGGCTGATCGGGTCAGGTGCATGCCCGCCCATGGGACGTAAAATTCTGCCCTTGATGCAGTAGAGTCCACCTTTTATGAGAAGCTTCTTGTGGACACAGATGCGCACATGGTTGGAGAGAGCATCATGGCTGCAGTTCTTGTGCTTTGGCACTACCAATGAAGGTAGTCTTCTCCATTGGAGAGACAATTACAGCTACCACTCCAAGTCTACTGAGGATACCTAACTCCATGCTGTGTTGTAAGGAGTATGGTTGCTAATGTATTATGCAGACACTTTAGTAAAGAGTTTGACACATCCCCCTGACATAACACAAGGGTCGAGTAACTATCACGATTCAGCCACACTTCACATAAATGCGAGGCTCACAAAGCGAGGTGAACACTGAGTCAGAGCGTGGCTCACCCTTGCAATAAGAAAATACATAGATGCATATGCACAAAGCTTTCAAATGACGAGACCATTCTCATGAACATAAAATGTATTCATAAAGGTGCATGATATTGACAGTGTTTGAACACCTGTGACACAGAAGTGATTTCAAACCTTCTTAATTTTTCTAACCCTACCTCTATGTCTAGATGCATCCCCGACATCTGCAGCAGAAGTGGAGGCAGTCTGCTGACTGGTATGCCCTGTTGCCTTTGATTACTTTGCTGGGTGTCCTCTAGAGGGCCAAGAGGTGGACTGGCCCTCTATCCAGCTCTACCTGTCCCACCCCCTCTACCAGCTTATATTTCACCTCATTTCTCTATTTCTTTAGTTCTGATGAAGAGTCATACGGACTCGAAACGTCAACTGGGTTCCTCTCCACAGATGCTGTCAAACCTGCTGGGTTTTTCCAGCTATTTTTGCTTTTGTTCGACCAAAGACAGATTAACTGGTAATTTATCTCACTGCTGTGTCCAGATAAGCTGCCAACTTGCCTTTAAAACTATAGTTCTATACTTCAAATAATTCATTGGCTATCAAACACTTTGGAACATTCTGAGAATGTGAAATATGCTTTGGTTATGTTGATGTAATTAGTCAGTTGTTACAAGACAATTTTACAGTGTGGTGCCCCTGTTCCTGAGCTTTTGAGGTCCTGAGTTATATAACACCCCTCGCTTTTAAACAGTGAGCAATTTAGCTTAGTAGATGTTTTTTTTTGGGGTGGGGGAGAAAAAGAAGGAATTCAGCTTTCTAAATGTAATACAAGAAGGCATATGTTGTTAGCAGTGAACACCAGGTTTGGCACTCTTCTGTGTCCTTCCAGTCTGCCATTCACAGAACTTCATGGAGAGTGGTCAGTCATGCTTACTGCCCAGATTGTTCTATTATAACAGTTCCAGGAGATCCTGTAATGATAACAAGGATAAATGATTTGGCATAGCATAACCTCCAACAGCAACATCTCTCAAATTTCTACGTTTACCACATGGAGTGTAGTTTGCTGCCTAAATACCACATTTCTGTACAAAAAGACTGAGGCAGCACAAATTCTAATCTCTGGGGAAATCTGAATGATAACTCATTAGCTTCACTGATGAGCATTTTCTGGATGGAAATAGAGGGGATAGAATTGAGAATGTAAAATTTAGTATGTGAAATTGTATTAACATATTGCATACATAGTGCTGTAAGGTTAACTTGTAGTATAAACAATTATGTAATTTTTATCTTGTATTTCTTCAACTTTAATTGTAATAAATAAACAAGATGTCAAATTAGTGCAAGAAAAGGGATGGCGTCAGTGGGGTGATGTGGAAAGGATGAAATGGCATGAGATGAGGATGATATGGGAAGAGTGCAAGTGAGAGGATGGTAACAGAGGGGGTGGCATAGGAAGAAATGGGATGCAGATGACATAGGAAGAGTAGGAGGGAGGGTGTGGCATGGGGAAGGTGGAATTGCTTAGGGTGGGGATGGTATGAAATTGAGAGGATGGTATGGGAAGGATAGCATGAGAGGGTTGCATGATGGTGGAATTGATTTAAATATATTAATTTTGCCTCAAATGCTTTGCAGGTACATGCCAGTTTTTATGTTTAAAAAAACAATTTCTTCCTTTCATTTTGAATCTACCCTTTCCTTATTTGATTGTATACAATATAGTTTTTTTGGTAGTAGTTGTACTTTACCCTATATCAAAACATCTGAAGATCACATACAAGATGTTGTATTCTTGGGTTGTATGGATGATGCTGCTTAGAGATATTGAATATCAGGTTTATTCTGTTGAGATCATTTTTCCAGTATGTGTGCACTCCCATGATTTTCCTATATGTGCTGGTGATGAGCAAAGTTGCCTGCCACCAATGTGCACTCAGAAAATTCTCTTTTATGGGCAAGGGATGCTACATGAACCAAAAGTGAGTTGAACAGATCCCTTCACTCAGGATTAACCATTAATAGTTTTGGGTATTTTACTCTTAGGTGCTTGGTTCAGTGATATCAACCACCTCTGTAAGCCTTAAGTTTGAGAGAATTTCAGATTTCTAAATTAACTTGTAACATGCACAGGGATCGAATGATCTT
This sequence comes from Cetorhinus maximus, assembly GCF_964194155.1. Lineage (NCBI taxonomy): Eukaryota > Metazoa > Chordata > Chondrichthyes > Lamniformes > Cetorhinidae > Cetorhinus > Cetorhinus maximus. Next base: position 98,019,935 of record NC_135887.1, read on the forward strand.
CGCCTTCTTTACTTCATTTTGGCTTGTAACATTATCTTCCTTGACTTTGACTTTGGAAGATGTTATCTTGGCTTGGGTTTTAACTGCAAAAAGATTTTATTAAACAATACAGAATGGGAAGATAAGTGACAAGTGGAATTTAATAAAGAGAAGTGTGAGGTGATGCATGTTGGCAGAAGAGATGGGAAGAGGCAATATAGTGGCACTAATGGCACAGTTCTAAAGAATGTGCAGGAACATAGGGACCTGGGGGTACATGTGCATCAATCATTGAAGGTGACGGGACATTTTGAAAGATGGTTAGCAAAACATATGGGATCTTGTGCTTCATAAATAGAGACATTGAGTACAAAAGCAGAGAGGGTATCCTGAATCTTTATCAAGCACTGGTTAGGCCCCAACTAGAATATTGCATCCAGTTCTGGTCACCACACTTCAGGAAGGATGTGAGGGCCCTTGAGAGAGTGCAGAAGAGTGGTTCCAGGAATGGGGGATTTTAGTTACAAGCAAAAATTGAAACGCTGGGGTTCTTCTCCTTATGGTTATGACCAGTTTGGATAAAGTAGACAAGGAAAAACTGTTCCTATTAACTGATTGTACAGGGACTAGAGGGCAAAAATATAAGGTTTTGGTATGAGATGCAGGGGGAATGTGAGGGGAAACTTTTTTATGCAGCGAGTGGTAATGACATGGAACTCGCTGCCCACGAGGGTGGCGGGAGTGGAAACAGTCATTGATTTCAAAAAGAAATTGGATGGGCACTTGAAGCAAATAAACCTGCAGGGCTACAGGGATTGAGCTGGAGAGTGGGACTGAATAGATTGCTCTGTGGAGAGCTGGCATGGACTCTTTCTCTGTTGTAAATGACTCTCTAACTCTGCATCAATGATAAAAGCATTTTAGAATTTAGGATTTTAGAATAACTTAACAATTTCCCTAAGTAAATTGAAAATAACAAATAGTCATGACAGCTGCATTAAATTGTGTGTTCATACTTGGAAACTAGCTGGCCTGACTCACTCTCCAAAGGTTTTCCCAATTTGAAGCAGCCAGACTGAAAAATATTTTGCAGAATCTAACTGGACCAAACAAATCAAGCACGTATCGAAAAACATCCCACAAGTTGTTTTAATTTGAATTGAATGGCTTGGATTTGCTAACAGATACTTGGCTGAGACAAAGCAACTAAAATCTGCAACATATGTATTAAAATAAACTGAGACATGTTTTCATCCTATGTGTTTTGTGGCAATAAAAGAAACCAGTGTCATAATTTCTATAAATAGAACAAAGGTGCTTCATATTTTTCACATCCATGAATGATTAACAACTTCTGATGCAGTATTCTATTTGCACAAGCATTCAAGATTCATGTTTTTGTATTAAAATATTAAAATAAATTTTTGGCAGTAAAATTTCTTTTTTTCATGACGCAGCGAAGAATAAAGGGACATTGGTGCAACTGTTTGAAGATTTGGGACATTGAGAACCAATGCTTGATCATTTGTTACTCTCAGCTATATGGAGTGAATACAGAAAGTTATAATTGGTAGCCATAAATTGTTTTGGTCTTAGCGGGTGTTTCTTACTACTGACTGTGAGTGAATTGCTATTTGGATATCTTTATTTTTTTATCTTTTTCAATTGCTAGTGCCTTGGTTTTGCTATCCCACATGCATAGAATGAATTCCATTTCACTTGTATGTGAGATAACAGCTATTTATCATGTGGTGCTGCTGCCCATGTTTGTTAAGAAATTGAATTTGGCTTTGAAGCTTTTTGAGTACGTAAATATGCAAAGAACAGGGGAGACTGCAACTGGCACTAATGTCATATTGCTTTAACTCCTATAGATTAGTACTACTCATCGGCAGTTGCAGGAGTGGAAGTGGAGCTTCATAGACAGTAGTTTTCATTTTGACCTCCAGTTTTTATATTTGAATATTGAGGCCTGGGTTTTCATCCTTGGGGCAGGTAGCGAGAGTCGAGAAAATTCCCGGCTTGGCCTGCCAGCCTTGGGAGTAAGTGCCTGCAAAAATGGGACCTTCATTGCTGGGGGATGGGTGCGGGCTGGATTTGGGCAGCTGTCCTGAGAAAAAGTTTGGAGGCAACCATGGGCTGCCAGGTGTGGAGGCAGGCTGTTTAAAAGGCCCACCTCATTGCAGTGGTATTTTGACCCAGTTATAATAAAAACAGGCCATCCAGCCTTCACCCTCAGCCTCCAACAACTCCCTATGCCCCATGCCCCTCACCCATCCCTCATGGCCCTCATGCCCTAATTATGCCAAACTCTGACACTTCCATGCCCATTGATTCACTATACACTATAGAACCAATGAACCCTATAGTGACAATAGAATATGTAAAAAAAAAAGCTTTTAAAAAAGTAATTCATTCATAACTTTTTTTCTATGTGAAAAAAATCATTTCACTTAGAAGGCAATAGAAGTGTGACTCATCCAGACCCTTTAAAGCATCAGTATCAAAAAACACAAACCCTTGAAACCACAACGTTGTGTAACAAACATTGTGAAATTGACAGCAGAGATCAGAGAGTCTGAGCTGTCAATCAAACAACGTTTTACATGGGTGCAGTGTTTAACAAATGTAATGGATGACTAGAGAAACAGAGTTACTATTTCAGGTGTGTGACTTTTCATCAGAACTGGGAAAGATTAGATATGTGTTACACACAGGATTGGCAGGGAACTAAAACCGTTTTCTTTGCTGTCCATAATCAGTGTGGTTTTGAAGAGGAAGATGTGTGTGTTTCTTAGCCTGGACTGTGTGGTCAATTTAAATAACAGCAGCAAACTTTTGACGGTTTAAATAAAGAGGATTATTTATTCACACATTCATCCCAAAGGTTTTTTATTCACTCACGGGATGTGGGCTTCGCTGGCTGTGCCGACATTTATTGCACATCCCTAGTTGCCCTTGAAAGGGTGGTGGTGAGCTACCACCTTGAACCGCTGCAGTCCATGTGTTAGGAAAGGAGTTCCAGGATTTTGACCAAGCAACAGTGAAGGAACGGTGATATATTTCCAAGTCAGGATGATGAGTGGATTGGAGGGGAACTTCCAGGTGGTGGCGTTCCCATCTACCTGCTGCCCTTGTCCCTCTAAATGGTAGTGGTTGTGGGGTTGGAAGGTGCTGTTGAAGGAGTCTTGGTGAATTCCTGCATTTCATCTTGTAGATGGCACACGCTGCTGCTGCTTTGCATCAGTGGTGGAGGGAGTGAATGTTTGTGGATGTGGTGCCAATCAAGCAGGCTGCTTTATCCTGGATGGTGTCAAGCCTCTTGAGTGTTGAGGAAGCTGCACTCATCCAGGCAAGTGGGGAGTATTCCATCACACTCCTGATTTATGCCTTGTAGATGGTGGACAGTCTTTGGGGAGTCAGGAGGTGAGTTATTTGTCACACTATTCCTAGCCGCTGACCTGCCCTTGTAGCCACAGTATTTATATGGCTAGTCCAGTTCAGTTTCTGGTCAATGGCAACCTCCAGGATGTTGATAGTGGGGGATTCAATGATGGTAATGCCATTGAATATCATGGGGCGATGGTTCGATTCTCTCTTGTTGGAGATGGTCATTGCCTGACAATTGTGTGGCGTGAATGTTACTTGCCACTTGTCAGCCTAAGCCTGGATATTGTCCAGGTCTTGCTGCATTTGGACATGGACTGCTTCAGTATCTGAGGAGTCGTGAATGGTGCTGAACATTGTGCAATCGTCAGCGAATATCCTGACTTCTGACCTTATGGCGGAAGGAAGGTCATTGATGAAGCAGCTGAAGATGGGCCTAAGACACTACCCTGAGGAACTCCTGCAGCGATGTCCTGGAGCTGAGATGGCTGACCTCCAAAACCACAATCATCTTCCTTTGTGCTAGGTATGACTCCAACCAGCGGAGAATTTTCCCCCTAATTCCCATTGACTCCAGTTTTCCTAGGGCTCCTTGATGCCATACTTGGTCAAATGCAGCCTTGATGTCAAGGGCAGGTAGTCACCTCACACTCAGTATAAATGCTACATCACTCACGTGTACAAAAAAGTTACAGTTCAAGAGAATGTAGCACTTTTACAGGTTGTAAACAAAAGAATAACTCAGTTTCACATGTTTGGCTCGTCATAGCAAAAATGGTCATTGCGGTCTCAGCAATGGCGGCGTTTTCACTCCAAAAGGGTAGTTTAGGTGGTTTCGATAATTGTAGTCCTATATCAAGGACTATTATATGATTCCCTTGAAAAGATGGATGTTCAGCAGGTAACACAGTTAGTCACTTATACTTTCTTCTTACCAGGAGGTCAAGTTTCTTCACAGATGGACTTGGAATAGGAATCAGGGAAACTTTTTAGATGTAACAGACTCCAGGTTTAAAAGGGCACTTGTCTACTGCCTTTTCAGCTGCTGATGTCTTGCAGCTGGTGTTATGTAGACGGTTTGAGTTTTCTCTGGTTTATGGGATAATAGATGTGTTAACTCCAGATGGTTTCAGTCATGTGCTGGCAAGTTTCAGTGCCTTCCATTGTCCACATAATGGGTTGGAGCCAGGGTGATTGATACACAATGTGGGGATGATTGGTCACCCATTAACATAGCAGCTATGATTTGCTCACTGGAATACTTTATTTGAGGTAATTCTGTTTTTGTTGTGTACTTTATTTGATAGTCCATCCTCATGGCTCTGACACGTCTGGCAGTCATTGTTTTTTAGATCCCTTCCATTGAGCTGGTAAGGATGGTCCCTTTGTACCTGAGAAACCCATTTGCGTTTGAGAACTTGCCAGAGGAATTTTCAGACATGAGTTAATCCTTTGTGCAGAAATTGCAGAAGAAACCTGACCCTTGGCAGCCATCTTAACAGCCTTGTTAGTGTCCATTTTCAAATAAAAGACAGTTCCAGAAAATTATAAACTGAGTGCACTCAACATTTAACGTTATAAATAGGACATGCCTTCGCTGGGGATGATGGATGTAATAGGTTTTGAGCAAAGGGTGGGTGGGACAAGGTCAAAAGGAATGCCTGTGATAGGATGGAAGACAGGAAAGATTGAATAACTGAAGGATTAGTCTTCCAGGGCCAAAGTAAATGGAGATGGGGCAAGAAAAGAAACAAAGAAACAAAAGATGTGCCTTGAGCAGGTACGCTGCTGACTGAAAGAAAAAAACAGAAATGAGCAACATTGTCCTCAGCCTAGTGCATTGTTCCAGTGAAGCATAAAGTAGACTTGAGGAATAGTACCGTATCTTTCGATTAGGCACTTTACAGCCTTCCGTACTCAACATTGAGTTCAAAAATTTCAGACCATAATCTCTGCTCCATTTTGTTTTCTTTTTCTTTGCTTGTTACAGTTTTTTCTCCTTTCATTCAGCAGCACACCTGCTTTAGGCACATCTACTGTTCTTTTGGCTAGAATCGTCCCAGATTTGTACTAAGTGCGGTAGTGGGCGGGAAAAAGGATGTTTTACTAACCGGCCACAGTGGCAGGTTTTCGCGGTGTATCGTTGCATTCCCACCTCATTCATTATGCATTCCCAGGAAACACGCTGGGTTGCTGGTGGGGCGTCCTTTGATTTGCCCACCCCACCGCCACCTCCGGCCTTCAGTAAATCAGGCGCCATATTAAAAGGCTGCTCTTGCATGGAGCTACCAGCCTTCAAGGGATAGGAAACTGCTGGGAACTGATAGCTGTCAAAGGGAGGAAACATGCCGCCCCCAGATTTAGCTACGACTCCCTTGGGCGCCTGGGTGCAGTGGAGGTCCACTGTGATGCCCTCTACCACTGCTCTGGGTGAAGGCAACAAGCAAGCTGACAATTCTGCACAGGAGGCGGTGGCAGTGGTGGTCAGCGCCAAGAGGACAGCTATCCAATGCTGAAAGAGGATGAATGATCTCCTCTGTTCTACCATGATATGTCACTCTTCTCATCACTCTCAACTCACACACTCTCAAAGCTATCACACATCCGCAGGGATCTCACTGCCAGTTCAAGGGACATCACCATTCACTCTCTCTCTCACATCTTCATCAGCCCTGCGGATCGTGTCCTCATCTCGTCCATAGCATCACTCATCACCCACACACATGCCAGGTATCCTTCTCATCTGCCCTGGCAGGCGTCCTCCATACGCTCTTTCCATCTGTCTTCATGCAGGACAAGCTGGCACACAACAAAAGGGAGAGGTTGCAAACTGGTGGAGGAATACCTGAAATCAAGGTCTTCACGGACTATGTCACTGGCCAGCTGGATGACTCTGTTTCTCAATCTGTTCCATTTCTGGCATGACGGTGAGGTCGGTGGTGCTCACCCAAGTGAGGGTCCAGCAGTGCAACACCAATCAGACTACCATGCTGTGAGTGAGTTCCCCTGTTCCGCAGTCCCCTGCCATGCACTAATTATCCCTCCTTGCTTTCGCAGACACATCTGAGAAACAGCTGAGAGGGTCCATGACCTCGCCTCAAGCCCCAAAGAAACTTCAGAAGAAGAATCTGATGACACCTTTATTGAAGGCCACTCACAGCGCTCACCCACACCCTCCACCAGTGCAGGGACACACGCGTCAGTGGGACCTAGCTCTACAGTAGCCTCTGGGTCACAATCTGGTGAGCACATCATACTGTCTGATCCACAGCAGGCGGTGGCAGGGACTTCCCAGGTATCCAGCACTCAGAGTACTGCTGGAGGCCAGAAATCTGCTGAGTCCGAGTCAGATGACGAGCTTCTGGAGTCGGCCATTCCTGAGTTGCTAGAGCTGCAAAGGCAAGCTCAGGGACATCAGGAAGGGATATTTGCTGCACTTCTCAGATTGCAAGGCACGGTGGAAGAGTCCATCTGCTTTCAGTCTGAGGTGATAGCGCCGGCATGCCAACGCACCGAGGTCAACACTGGTAGGATGGCGGCTGCCAAGGAGACCTTGGTCCAGGACATCGGTCCTGCATTGCTGTGCAGGCTGAACTCCATTGCTGATGCCATAGTTGGCCTCCAACAGTGTCAATGCGAGAGAGGTGTGGGGCAGCTCGCTCTCACTCTGGCTACCCCTTCTCCCCAAGGAGTCAGACATGAGCCCTCGGGCACCCACAGGGAGAACGATCAGCAGATGCACACCCCGGGGCCATTCACCCAGGTGACTTTGGGAGTGTCCGGCCCATCCAAATCCCCTCTTCCTGCGAACCCAGCAGCTTCAGCTCCACAGGCCGAGGAGGGTGCCACTGCCACACAGCAGGACCCTGAAAGCAGGTCAGGGTCCTCCTGGTCTTGGCCCTCCAGAGGACACCCAACAGGGTCATCACAGCGAGGGCATCGCAGTCAACAGGCTGCCTCCACTTCCACTGTGGATGTCGGGGGAGCACCAAGACATAGTGGCAGGATTAGGAAGGTTAAGAAGATCTAGTTGCACTGCCTGGGCACGGGTGTTAATCACTTTCAATAATGTTCACTATGGTAAATTAACTCCCAAGAATGTCTCCTTGCCTATGGCTCCGTGTTCTGATGAGCAGTGTTTGTGTCATACAGATTTGAGGTCTTGGCTCCTGCACGAGATAAAGATAGGTGTCTCAGTCTTTCCCTGTGCTTTGTGCAACCCTCCCAGCATATTGATATTACACCTTCACAGTCACTGGACACATCAGTCACGCTTGCACCTTGATAGAGCATAACATTGCTGCCAGAATGTCCTGGGCCAGCGGCACAGAGTTCCGTCATTCTCTTTGTGCGCTGTCAGCACCTTTTGAGGTGTAGCTGGCCCCCTATCTCATCAGCATCTGTGTCCAGTGACAGTGTGGTCCTGAAGAGTTCAGCTCATGAAGGATGCCAAAGGATCAGGAGAAGTTAAAGTTTCCACACTGCATCTCCAAGATATGACCCTGTTCACAGAATGCAAGTGATCTTCCAACAGCCAGACAGGAGTCAGACATTCACATAAGATGTATGAGGATCTATGGATTGTCCCCACTGCATGCCATCATCATCCTCCTGGCATTGTGTCTCCATGACAGGAGCCTTATCACAGGGGGTATGTGTGCTGCCATCAGCCAGACAGGAGTCAAATGTTCACCGATGCAATGCGAGGATCAATGATCTCTCCTCACTGCATGTCGTCATCATCATCCTCCACGAATCTAGCAGCTCTGAGGGCCTTCTGAGCGCACCTGCCTCATCTGGCCAGTGCGATCTCATCATCCTAGTCTTCGAGGACCTCCTCACCCTCATCCCCGTCGACGCCCTGTTCATCGGAGGAGACATGCAGCTCCTCCATCTCCTCCTCAGCCAGCTCCTCCCCCTATTGCAGCGCCAGGTTGTGAAGGGTGCAGCAGGCGATGACGATATGTGACACCATCTGTGGACTGTATTGCGGGGCTCCACCAGACTGCTCCAGGCACTGGAAGCTCATTTTCAACATTCCGATGATTTGCTCCATCAAAATGCAAGCTGCAGCATGAGCTTCATTGTCCCTTCTCTCTGCTGCACTCTGAGGCTGCCGCATGGGCGTCGTGAGCCATGTCTTCTGCGGCTAGCCCTTGTCCCTGAGGAGCCAACCCTGCAGCCTCTCTGGACCCTGGAAGACATCAGGGATCTGTGACCAACTGAGAATGTAGTAGTCGTGGACACACTCTAGGAACCGTGCTCAGACCTGTAGGACCATTTGTGGTGGTCGCATACCAGCTGAACATTCAGCGAGTGGAAGCACTTGCGGTTGAGATAGTAGACCACTTGTTGTCAGGGAGATCTGAGTGCAGTTGATGGCACCCTACACCTCTTGGTGAAATTTGTGACCTGAGCAAATCCCAGTGCTCTTCTTTCCTGGTTTTCTTGATCCCGGGCGAAATGCACAAAGTTGCGTGTCTTCGCTAATATGACTCCATAACCTCCTGGATGCATTTAGGCTTGCAGTATCCTACAGAGGTCATCTGTAGTGCCCTGGAAGGAGCCACTGGTGTAAAAATTGAGGGCCACTGTCACTTTCACGGCCACAGGTAGTGGATGCCCCCCCCACATGTCCCTGTGGTGCCAATTCCTGCAACAGGTGGCAGATGTGACTGACCAATTCCCTAAATATGTGCAGTCTTCAGTGACACTGGTTCTCAGTCATCTGCAGAAATGACAAGCACCGTCTATAGATCCTGGGTCTAGCTAGGTGCCGACCAGTGACGGCGCGCTGTGGCTCTTCGGCATGTCCAGGAGCCCCAGCTGCCCCTTCTTCTGGAGGCTGCTGTTCCTCCCTCTGTCCAGCCAGGCGCCTCCGTCGCTCTCTTCTCCTTCATCTCCGCTCCCTGTAAGCCATGAGGCATACAGCTAGTTCACCAGGCTCCATGTTCCTGATGTTGTACTCCTGCAGGATGTAAGAGAGATGTGTGGGTTAGCTTGGGTGTACTAAGAACTTCCCTTGGTTAAGTCTGAAGGCCTCTTAACACATCCCGGAGAGTGCTGGCCACTACTTGGATGGCCAGAGTTTAGTGCACTGCATGGCTGCCCGAAACTCCACTCACCTCTGCCCCACTCCACCTGACTGATTGGTGACAGCTTTTCCCATTGGAATGCATGCTGTGCTCTCAGCTCAGGTGCAGGCATTCTCCTAACCCGCACTGCAAGGCTGCACTGTTAGCTTGAACCATGGGGGAGACTGGTCCAAAGCTGAATGATGACATTGCAAGGGTCTGTGAGTAGCTCCACCAGTGACTGCTCCATGGCCAGGAGATTGTACAACGTGCCCAGTCATCCAACTGTTCTGCAGCCCACTAAAAGGCTCATTAGTTTGCAATCTGTGCCTGAGGGGTGAAAAGCTCTGGGGCATTTGGTGGCACTTCCCTGCCTCTGTGTTGCTTGAGTGGGCAGATAAGCATGTCAGTTTGGCTGTGCCTGAACTGTCTCAGCTGTGGAGGAATGATCACTTTTTACAAGGGTTCCCTAATGTGTGGCTGCTTCCCTCCTCTTCCCACCCCACATGTGGCTGTGCAGTACCATCAGACTGGACTGCCTTGCCACTCTCTCCCCACCTCTCCAAAACTCACCTCAGACGCAATGCAGCCCTTGTACACCACCCCCCCCCACCACCAACTGCAGCTCAGCCTGTGCCCCTGGCACCACACTGTGAGCCAACTGGGAAAAAGCGACTTGCCTGTGCCCTTGCCTAAATGTGCACAGCCTCAACCTTGAAGTCCAATGGGCAACCCTCGCTGCGCAACCTTCGTGTGCATTCACCTCGAAGTTCGCCTTGAGGTTTAGTTCGCCTGATGCAAGCCTTTTAAATGCTATTTTGAAACATGTCGGTGTGTAACATGCCCAGATGATCCAGCATGGGGGTATAATTCCGGTGAGCAGGGCTTATAATGATATGCAGGTGACGTTCCCAATGTCTGGTGGCGGGAAACACAGCCTGCCATTGATGGGCGGAGTGGATGATCGCAAACTAGTTTCACGACGGCATGAAACTGACTTTTGGCCTTCCCGCCATATTGCCCACTTACACTGCCATGACGTCCAATGCCAATGGAGGTAGAAAGTTCCTTTGTTTCTTTCTTGCCCCATCACCATCCTCTTTGGCCCTGAAAGACTAAATATTCTGTTATTCAATCTCTCCTGACTTTCACCCTATCACAGACATTCCATTTGTCCTTGTCCCACCCACACCTTGCTCAAAACCTATTACATCGCTAACATTTCCCAGTTCTGATGAAAGGTCACAGACCTGAAATGTTGCTCTGTAGCTCTCCACAGCTGCTGCCTTAGCCTGCTGAGTATTTCCAACATTTTCTGTTTTTATTTCAAATTTCTAGCATCCACAGTATTTTGCTTTTTGATCAATTGACCCTTATTTTACCTACATAAGGAGTAAGATTGCCACTGGTCACTAGGAATACAGGACACAGACCCCTCCCCACTCTGGACAGCCAACCCTTGTGCGTGCACACACATGAGCTTAAATCCTGCCAATGTAATAAATTAAAACAAGCACCGCAATTGCATTTGCGTACTGAATCACTTTATTAAGTTTAAGTAATAATCACTAATAATTGTAGTCATCACTATGTATGTACTAATATAACTAATGTATATAGCATAATAACTAATAACAATATCATCAATTTAAAGCCAATGAACCTACCATGGGAACCGCTCATGTTTTTGTTCTCAGGGGAACTCAGAGTTACATATCTTTGCATTCTTATGAGAAATTAATGTAGGTCTGGAACTCTGCTTTCACGCTGTCCACTTCCAGCTTGTTCCTCTTGTTTCTCCAAACAGTTATCAACATGGAGAAAACATGTTCTGTATGAGTATTGTTGCATGATCTAGAGAATGTATAGGAGGTGATTTTCTACATGTTTGTGCATTTTTCCCCCTGGGATTTGCCAAAAGGTTTCAGGTAGCTCTCCTCATGGTCTGGCAATGCTTCATCTCGGGGGAGGATTGTGCAGTGCATCCATGTCAAACACTTAACACTTTAAGATTGCACACTTGAACACCGTCACAAAATTCTTTAAAGGAGGCAGCATTTACAAGGATGTTTTGTTGTGAATGCTGTTTTCAGACAAGTCACTCAAGTACTTGTTGACTCTTTTGTAAGAAAGATTAAAAAAAATTTCCTTCCACACTGGTGTTTATTGCTCCAGTCTGCTATTCACTGGTAACCCAAAAAAACTTGTCCTGAATCCTTCTCTCCAGGTTCCTATTCATGTTACTCATCAGTTGATACACCAAGAGGATGCTGAACGACTTAACCTCTAAAGCTTCAATATAGACTGCGAATAGTTTCAGAGCATTGCTGAGAAAGAGAAAGTAAAACTTAGCCACTTGATTGGCAACTCCCCATCCCCAAAGCTTCTCCATAGTATTGTGGGGGCACTCTTCCTCATCTAAACTCATAAAGTAGCTTGTAACAGGTTTCCTGCATTTCTGCAATCTGTCAATAGCTGGCAATAGAGAAAGCCACCAGGTCACAACATGCCACAATAGATTGCACTCCTCCACTTCAGCAAAGTCTCAGAACTCCCTCAGTTGCCGTGTTCTGTTTGCAGAAATATTAAATGAGCATATACCCTGAAAATAAGGTTTTCTGCATCAACATCAATGTTTCTGATATACCTTGTTGCGTTGTGAAAAGTATGAGCCAAACAATTGGCTGCAACATTATCCTTTTCAGCACCTTTCAGTTTTTGCTAAATGCTGTGCTTTTCATAATTAACACTTGCATTTTCAGCTGAATATAAGGAAAGTCTCCCTAGGCTGAGATTGATGACGTTGAGCTTTGATAATCTTTCTGTTGTGATTGCTTCTGAGGTCTCTGTTGTGAAGTTGTTTGGTGTCTCACTAAGAGATCTAGAGTCTTGTATGACTATAAGATGTAGGAGCAGAAGTAGGCCATTCGGCCCATCAAGTCTGCTCCGCCATTCAGTGAAATCACGGCTGATCTGATAATCCTCAACTCCACTTCCTTGCCTTTTCCCCATAGCCCTTAATTCCCTTACTGATTAAAAACCTGTCTATCTCAATCTTGAATATACTTAACGACACAGCCTCTACAGCTCTCTGCGGTAAAGAATTCCACAGATTATGGTTGAACATAAACTGTTTATTGGTAACTCATAACCATATACTTCTCCAATGTACAGCCCTGTATGGGTGCTATCTCCATGCCAGCTTCTTTCGACTCTACTACACACAATCTACGATCATGTGACTCTCTACATCATACAATGGGCAGCATTGTTTTCCAGTTCCACTTGCTCTGTCCGAACACCCTTATACTACATCTTTGGAGAGAGAAACAGAATTAACATTTCAAGTCCGTATGACTCTTCTTCAGAGCTAAAGAGAATAGAAATGTGTTGGATTTTGTACTGTTTAAGAGGGGGTGGAGCAGGTGGAGCAAAATAGAAGGCCAGGGATAGGTGGGAGTTCAGGAGAGATCAACTAAAAGGACGTGGACACAAGACAGAGGGAGCGTTAATGGTAGTGTTAAAGACTAAAGAAGGTGCTGATAGTGGCATAAAGGTAAGATAGCAGGATGTGTCAATAGCAGAACAAGGGTCAGCGCTCTGTGAAGGCACAACTTAGAAACAAGTACAAGTGACAGATGGCCCTGGGTGGGTGGAGGGGTGGTGGGAGGGCAGGGTTTGGGGGAAAAAGGATAAATAAAAATATAAAATACTTTACGATATTCACTGCTCCCAATGTGGTTTCCTCTACATTGGGGAGACTAACGCAGACTGGGTGACCACTTTGCAGGACACCTTCACTCAGTCCACAAGCATGACACAGACGTTCTTATTGTTTGCCATTTCAACACACACTCATGCTCGCATATCTATCCTTAGCCTGCTACAATGTTCCACTGAAGCCCAATGTAAACTGGAGGAACTGCACCTCAGCTTCCGATTAGGCACTTTACAGCCTTCTGGACTTAACGTTGAGTTCAACAATTTCAGACCATGAACTCTCTCCTCCATCTTTACCCCTTTTTAAATCTAATTTTTAATTTTTATTTATATGTATTTTTTATTTATTTTTATTTTTATTTATTTATTCATTTATTTATTTATTTTTCCCACAAACCACCCCCCCCCCCCCCCCCCCCCCCCCCAGCATTTTCTGTTTTTATTTCAGATTTCTAGCATTCGCAGTATTTTTCATTTGCGCTTATACTACACCAGCCCTAAGTCATTATCAAGTATATTTACAATAAAACCTTCTTTACTTGCTACCCCATCTCTCTCATTATATGTTCAGATCGTCTGGAGACTTGATAATTCGTCAAAATCTCAGTTCTTGTCACGTTTTGAGGAATGGTAGTCTCAGTTGTTTTGGGTTGACTTTGTTGGTTTGGCGTTGAAATTGTAGTACTTGATGATTCCAATACTTGGATGTCTCCACTTGATTCGCTTTTTATGCTCCTTCAAGTTGTGCTTCTCCTCATTGACAGCCCACCTGCTTTCTTCAGACACCGTGGGTTTATCCTGTTACTTCTGTAGGGAACATTCACTCCGTTCGTTCCTAAAGTGGACTCGGATTTTCTTTTTTCATGGGGTCTGCCATGTTCTTCCTGGAAGTTGACATTTCAAAGACGGAACCTTTGTTTCTACTTGTTTCACAATTTTAGCCAAATATTTGTTTACTCTCTTATTTTTCAATCCCTTTTCAAGCTTATGAATCTTCTCATTCAGCTCAGCAATAACAGTTGTCTTTGTTTCAGAGTTGTCTGCAAAATCATTATACAAGCTTAACAGCTTCACTTAGGCATTCAGTTCCTTTCGGAATCTTTCTTCCATGGTCACTGACTGCTCCTTAGACTTGTTCAATTCACTCGTTAGATCCTAAATCTGTTTATTAGAATTTTTCCTTTTCTGCATTCAAAGTCTAGATTTGCTCTTCCCTCCTGCACATCTCATCTTTCGTGTTTTTCAGATTGAATCGAAGTTCAAGAATTTCATTGCGCTTTTTATGATGAAGTTCCAACATTTCATCAAACTCATCTTCTGTTTGTGAAAGTTGGTGCTGTACACTGAACGGTTTTTCCTTAGCAGAGCCTAATTCCTTTGTGTTATTTTTCAAGCTCACATTCCTTAATTTTACTTCTGCTTGTTGTTTCTGAGACTCTTCATGCTTCTTTGTGAGAACTTCTACTTTCTTTTGCAACTGTTCAACTTTTTCTTCACATCCTAGGCTCTTGATTTTCATTTCAACCATTTCATTTTTCAACAACTCAACGGTTCTCAGTAAGTTTGAGGTATCCAGTGCTTTTTCTTCTAGTTCCTTGAGCTTCAGCATCAGATTTACATTTTCCGATCTTCTTTCTTTTCTTTCTCCGCCTGCAGCAGAGCTTTGTCCTTGTCCTTCATCTTGGCTTCACTGTTGGTTGGCCATGTCTCTCTCTGGCGAAGTCTTAACTTGTTTCAGTTCTATATTTGTGCTATCAATGGCTTCATTATCTGCTGGCAGCTTGGAAAGTTCTACAGCTTTTCCTTTCAATGCCTCTTTTCCATCAGCTGCTTCTTCAGTTCTTCAGTCTCTTTTTTTGTACCTCTTGGCTTCCTCCTGGAATATTGAACATTGCTGAGTCTTCTCTGCTAATTGGTTCATCAGTTCGCTCAGAGTAACATTAAATTCATTTTGCTTCTCTTCGTAATTTTCCAGATGAACAAACTTTGACCTGAGGGAGCACTGTAGTGTGTGAAGGTAATTCAACAAGTTTTCCTTTTCTTTGCGAAGCTCAATTGCTTTGTCTTGAGTTTTCTTGTAATTAAACAGAGTCTCCTCGACTTTGTTCTGCTGTTCTTCCATTCTGCTTCATTTCTTGCTGCTGAAGGGTTATGTATTCCTTTTGTATTTGATCTTGAAGGACAATCAGCTGTTCTTTCAATTGTTTATTTCCTTGTTGACCTGTTACCAACTCACGCTGTGCTTTAGTGCATTACTTTTTTGCTACTGATAGTTCCAATGTAGCTTTTGCTAAATAGTATTCAACATCTTTTTTAGCTCCTCATGTTTTTTCCAGGGCAATGTGTTGATTGTTCAAAGAGTCTTTCAGGGCATGGACTGCTTTGAGTACCTTCCTGCCTGATGCTGTGCCTGGCTGTACTTCTGGTTGAATTTTTTCAATTCAGTTTTGATACGAGCATTTTCCTGTGGAATTGCTTCATTTTCGTTTTGCAAGTTTTGTTTTTTTTGGGTTACCTCAGATAACTTTCCTTCATTCACAGCCATCTGCTAGCTCCTTACTGCCACCTGCTGTTGTAGTTTGAGTAAAGTGTCAGCATTTGGCTCTTGCCTTAGCCTAAGTTGGTCTGGTAGTTTTAATTACTCTCCATGGCCATTTTTCATTACAGATGAGTGCCTCTTTAAATATCTTTTTCTCTTCAAGATGGCTTTGCAGTTGCCATTTATTTTCTCTTTGTTCTTCCTGCATTTTCTTGGTTTCGACAGGCTCTTGTTGTGCTGATGGGGCTGTTTTTTTAAACTTCCCCTCCAGGAAACCTTTAAAATAAGGACTTTTAGGCCAGCTACTTGCTTTTTTAAGCCTAAGAATCAAATGGAAGATGATTTTCAGCTCTGCTGTTTTGAAAACTATTGTTTTCATTCAGTCAAGCTCGCTATGTGTTATGGTGCCGGCTGTGGACCCCTTGCAATAGCTTTCTTCCAGCTGCACTCTGGAATGCTAGTGGTGATCCTGATTGCTGCCTATTTTAAAAGGCGATTTCTACCTTTGTATTTTATTTTTCTCACCCTTCTTGTGATCTGGCTAGATCTCTGGACTCTGAGTCCACTCAAGTTCTTCTTCTTTTTATCTGTACAGTGGATTATTCTTCACACTTTCAGCCTTTTTTCCTTTGAATTTTTCTCAGCCTTTTGTGATCTAGCTAGGTCCTATGTTTCTGCCTCTGCATTCGATCAGGTCTGGCTTTTCTTTCTTTTAATTCGTTCATGGGATGTTTGCATCACTGTCCAGCATTTATTGCACATCCCTAATTGCCCTTGTTCAGAGGGCATTTAAGAGTCAACCACATTGCTGTGGGTCTGGAGTCACATATAGGCCAGACCACGTAAGTACGGCAGATTTCCTCCCCTAAAGGACACTAGTGAATCAGATGGGTTTTTACGACAATCACAATGCATTTCACCTACACTGTGGATCCTTCTGCCTTTCAGCCTTTTTTTCCTTTTTCTTTTTGAAATTTGCTCAGCCTTTTGTGATCTAGCTAGGTCCCCTGACTCTGCATTCGATCAGCTCTGGCAGTGAACCTCCACATCTGCAATGGAGCTTCATTTTAGGCGATCCTCAACTGTATATTTAATTTAGGCGCACTTCACTAAGTTCAAGTGTCAGTTTCTTTACGCTTTCATGCTTTTGGGCTTCGCTGTCACCATGTTGTAAGGCTGTTTGGTGTCTCACTAAGACATCTGGAGGCTTATGTGGTTGAATATAAGCTGTTTGTTGGTAACTCATAACTATATACATCTCCAAGGTACAGCCCTGCATGGGTACTGCCTCCATGCAGGCTTCTTCAAGACTTTACCATGCACAGTCTACCATCATACCATGGATGGTGCTGTTCTGCAGTCCTGCATTAACTGTTGTTCTGTCCGAACACCCTTATACTATAGTTTAATTATGGAAATCAAAAAGTAAATACAAGATCCCTTTTTCAAAATTGAAATATCTCCAAACAAGGAGGAAACACAGTTTCACCCTTGTTTGAGGAATCAGTTGCGAATGAAAATGAAAGATTATTTCCTTTAATGTATTCCAAGTGCTCTGTACAGAATATGACACAAGAACATTCTCGCTCAGTGTTTTCACCTTTGTTTTCCCACACATCAGCTCGCACGCCACAAAGGAATCACTGTAGATTTTTTAAATCAACCTTTAGCTGTAGTCCTATAAGACTGGTGATAGACTTTACAGTTCATCAGCATCACTTTATTGTTTTGAGGCAACACAGGTGATTTAAAAACGAGCTCACTGCTGATGTACATGCGCAATAATGTTCCTGCACTTTGAGTGTTAAATTTGAACTTTTCTGACAAAACATGCTGACGCACAACTCCTTTTCCTCGGTGGCTAACATCAATATCACATCGGTGCAAAGTGCGGATACATGATCCTCTTCCTTTCTGCTTTTTGCTATGAAATCATATTTTTTGACCATTCCGGATTCAACAATGTCCTTCTCTTGGACATTTTGAATTGGTGAATGGTGTGGATGAGGACAATGCAAAGGGTCTTTTATTGTGGGTACTTGCTGATCTGGAAATGATTTCATATGACTGAAATTGCCATTAATCAATGAGGCTAAGTAGGGTGTCTGTTTGGAACTGCTCAGCCATTAATCTTCAATATGTGGATTTTGATATTAATCACTTAAAACATCACCATTGGTTGGCGACCTGAGAATGATGGACCTTTCCCTCAAGCTGTGCTACAACATTTCAAACTTCAAAATACTGGACCTAAGGGCGTCTGGTACCTGAACTGAGCCAGAAAGCCGGACTGTCCAGTACAAAGTTGAATGAATGGCCACCCTGGTAAGGACTTGTACAGAATAATAGTTACTTGGGAGCAATTGCAAGGTATTCACGGCTTGCCACCACTATCCTTATCAAAGAAAGATGGTCTTGGGGCATGGGATCCTTGGAGGTGCTAGAGACTGCAGAACTCCTTCCAACAAACACGTGTAACCTGAAATAGCTTTGTGCACTTTTATGTGTAGCATTTTACATTTGACTGCATTACATTTCATCCACCATTGTATTGCCCTCCATATTTCGCTCAACTGATCCTATAATTTCTGAGCTGCTTCTTTTAATTCTGCTTGCCCTGCTAGTTTAGTATCATCTGCAAATTTGACTACTTTGCATTGAGTTTCTGAATTTAGGTAACTTATGTAAATTAAAAACAGTAGTCGTTCCAGGATGGAGCCCTGAGCACCCCAGTTGGTATTTCCTTCTACTGGGACTTAAATCTCTAAATAGTTTCCTACCTGCCAGTTTCTTGTCCATTTCCATGGGTTACCCTATAAAACTACAATTTTGAGGTTAATTAATAGACTTTTGTGTGGAATTTAATCAGCAACAACTTGCAATTATAAAGCGCTTTTAACATAGTAAATGCCCCATGGCTCTTCACAGGAGCCTTACCAAACAAAATTTGATCAAGAACACATAACACACAAATTAGGTGCAGGAGTAGGCCATTCATTCTCTCGAGCCTTCTCCACCATTCAATAAGATCATAGTTGATCTGATTGTGGCCTCAACAACACTTTCCTGTCTGTCCCCATAACCCTTGACTTGCTTGCTGATCAAAAAGCTATCTAACTCAGCCTTGAACATATACAATGACCCAGCTTCCACAGCTTTGTGGGGAAGAGAATTCCACAGACTAATGACCCTCTGAGAGAACAAAAAGTCTCATCTTTGTCTCAAGTGGGAAAAGCTTAATTTTTTAACTGTGTTCCCTGGCTGTAAACTCCCCCCACAACGGGGAAACGTCCTCTCAGCATCCACCCTGTCAAGTCCCCTCAGCATCAATAAGATCATCTCTAATTCTAAACTCCAATGGATACAGGCCCAACCTGTCCAATCTTTCCTCATAAGATAACCCCTTCATCCCAGGTATCAGTCAAGTGAACCTGCTCTGAATTGCTTCATAAGTAAGAAGACCAAAACTGTCCACAGTTTTTCAGGTGTGGTCCCACCAAGGCCCTGTACAACTGCAGCATAACTTCCCTACTTTCATACTCGATTCCCCTTGAATAAACACCAACATTCCATTTGCTTTCCTAATCACTTGCTGTACCCGCATACTAACTTTGTGTGAATCATGTACCAGGACACCCAGATCTCTCTGTTCCGTAGAGTTCTGCAGTCTCTCACCATTTAAATATAATGCTTTTCTATTCTTCCTGCCAAAGTGAACGAGTTCACATTTTCCCACAATACACTCTGTCTACTAAATTTTTGCCCTCACTTTACCTATCTAAATTCCTCTGTAGATTCATTATGTCCTCTTGACAACTTACTCTACTACCTATCTTTGTGTCATCAGCAAATTTAGCTACCATACCTTCAGCCCCTTCATCCAACTCATTGATAGAGATTGTAAATAATTGAGGCCCCAGCACAGATCCCTTTGGCTCTCCACTAGTTGCAGCTTGCTAACCTGAAAATGACCCAATAATTCCTACTTTCTGCTTATCCATGTTAACATGTTACCCCCTACGTCATGAGCTCTTATTTTGAAAAGTAACCTTTGATGTGGCACCTTGTCGAATACCTTCTGGAGATATTCAGGGAGATGACCAAAAGCTTGGTCAAAGAGGTAGGTTTTAAGGAGCATCTTAAAGGGGGAAAAAGAGATAGAAGCAGGGAGAGATTTAGTGAGGGAATTCCAAAGTTTAGGGTTTCGGCTGCTGAAGGCGTTAGCCTGTGAAGTGCAAATTGCCCCAAGCTACTGACCAATTTGTGCTGCTCTGCTTTGTGAAAACGGCATCCTGCACTTAACCTCCTCTTGAGATTCGTGAAATTGTTATATTTGTACTTTAGCAGCCCATTAAATTAGCCATGAAAAATTAAACTAGTAATTAACATTGTAAGTATCCTTTTAACATGGTGATAATTGTTAATGACTGCCAATCAACCTCTTGTCCAGAAAGTGAATGGTGATAATTGTTAATGGCTGACAATCAACCTCTCTTGTCCAGAAAGTGAACAATTAAGAGTCAAGAGTCTCTTTCTTTCAGGTTGTAGACTTTTGTTGAAAAATTTAAAAATGTCAAAGTAAAAACATCCTTTCTGTTTTTTTTTATCTCTGTCTTAATCATTCTATTCATCTCTTCCAGTACCTTTTATTTTATGCTGATTTCACCCAGCATCTCTGTTCTTTTCCTTTTTATTTTTCGATCATTGATCTCATTGGTTAAGAAAAGATATTGACCCAAATTTTGCTCCTGGGTTGGGTGCACAGAGATGGGAGAATTCCAGGCTCAGTGAACCTGACCTTTAAAAAGGGCTGCCTGGATGTCAGGTTTTTTGTCTTGGGGGCAGGCTAGAAAAGGAGTTGGGACGGGTGACTAGGATGAAGTGAGGAGGCTGCTGGATGCAGAGGCAGACTGGGCGGAAGGACTGCCTCGGGGCTTCAGCACTGTGCCCAAAATTAAAGATTAAAACATCCCCGAAACCTCACCCGCCCTCCCCACCCAGCCACACCCCCCCCCCCCCCCCCCCCCCCATGCCCCATCCATGCCACCTCATGCCTTGTACCTACCCCCCATAGCCCTTTATAACCCATATGCCAACCTATGCCCCTGTATATACCCTGCATGACCCCACATACCTTCCATGCCAACCTATGCTCCTGTACCCACCTCCCATGACCCTTCATACCCTCCATGACAACCTGTGCCCCTATACCCATCCCCTTTATAGCCCCTACACCAACTTAGTGCCAACTCATGCCAGCACATGCCCCTTCACCTTTGTCCTTACACCTACCATTCCAACTCATCTAGTATCCACCATGGGCACACCTCAGGACCCATCCAGAAATGAGATACAATATTCTATAAAATTAAGTTCTGTGGGCGGAATTGTCCTGTCCTGTTGGTGGCAGGTGTCATAGTGGACGTGAGCGGACCATATGGTGGGAAGGCCAAAAATTGGTTTCACGCCATTGTGAAACCAGTTTGCGATTGTCTGCTCCACCTGTCAATGCGGACCACGTTTCCCACCGTCCAACGTTGGAAACTTATTTTTAATATGTTTGTATCTCATTATTGTGCACTCACTTCAGAATCATCTCCCCATGTCAAATTTACTGCCCATGTTGGCATAACTTCAGAATGGAGTGCTCATGAATGCCTTTAAAAGGCATGCACCTGACAAGCTGAGCTTTGAGGGGAACTCAAGAGGTGAGTGCACTCAGCTTTGTGCAGCGCTCGTGAGCATCGCCTGTAGGACATGAAGGAAGAGGCGCCGCATATTCAGGGGGGCACAAGCAAGTCAGTTTTTCCCGGCTGGCATTCAGTGCAGTGCCAAGGCAAGGGCTCCAGTGCGGGTGAGGCTGGGGTTTGGGGGGGATGTGTGGGTTGGGTGGGGGGTGCAGGGGTAGGGGGGTGGTGGGGGGGTTGCAAGGCAGCACAAACTGAAGGAAGTACGTAAGCACATGCTGGAGTGGGGGAGGAAGGGGTGGGGTGAGGAAAGTGGCCACGCGATTGGAAATATTTGTTAAAAGTGAGCATTCTTCCACAGCTAAGACCGTTCCGCAGCAGCTCCATTGACATGCCTGGTGCCGGGCCTCTGAAACTTTTCTGCCCACTCAAGCAACACAAAGCATGAATGTGCCACCAAATGCTCCAGAACTTTTCACCCCTCGGGCATAGACTGCAAATTAATGCGTTGTAGGGAGCAGCAGAACAGCTGGCCGACTGGGCAATTTGTAGAATCCCCTTGTAAAAGGTAGCCATAGCACAGTCACTGGTGGAGGCATTCACAGCCCCTTGCAATGGCTTTATTAAAGTTTGGGCCAGCATCCCTCATGGTTCAAGCTAACAGTGCAGCCTTGCAGTGTGAGTTAGGAGAATACCTGAGCTGAAAGCACAGCATGTAGTCAAGTGGGCGAAGCTGCCACAAATCGGTCAAGTGGATTGGGGTGGACATGGGGGGTGGTTTCGGACAGCCATGAAATGCACTACACACTGCCCATCGATGTGGTGGCCAACACTCTCCATCATGCGTGAGGGGGCCTTCATAGCTAATCGAGAGGACACATATGCAAACCCACGTGTCTCTCTTTGATCCTGCAGGAGGGAAACATCAGGATCATGAAGCCTGGTGATTGAGCGGTGTGCTTCATGGCTTACAGGAAGCAGAGAAGAAGAAGAAGAGATCAGCGGAGGCACCTGGCTCGGCAAAGGGAGGAGCACCTCCCTCAGATGAAGGGGTGCCAGGGCCTGCTGTGCACACAGCTGAAGATCCATAGAGAGCCGTCTCTTATAGGCGCTTCGCTAGACCCAGGGGCTATAGATGGCTTTTGCCATTCCTGCAGATGACTGAGAACCACTGTCACCGAAGACTGCACATGTCTAGGGAACTGGTCTGTCACACATACCACCTGCTGCAGGATTTGGTGCCACTGGGACATGGAGAACATCCACTTCCAGTGGCCATGAAAGTGACCGCGGGGCTCAATTTTTATACCAGTGACTCCTTCCAGGGCTCCAATGGTGACCTGTGCGGGATCTCGCAAGGCGCAATGCACAAGTGTATACAAGAGATCACAGATGCCATCTTCACAAAGGCACAGAACTTTGTGCATTTTGCCCAGAATCAGAAAAGCCAGGAAGCATGAGCGCTGGGATTTGCATAGATCTCTGGTTTTCCACAGATGCAGGGTGCCATCCACTGCACTCATGTGGCACTTAGATCTCCATTGCATTAAGTAGTCAACCATGTCAGCCGCAAGAGCTTCCACTCGCTGAATGTTCAGCTGGTCTGTGGCACCACAAATGCATCCTACAGGTCGTGCATGATTCCCATGGGACGCCTACGACTCCCACATCCTTAGCAGATCTCAGATACCTGACATCTTCCAGCGTCCACAGAAGCTACAGGGTTGGCTCCTTGGGGACCAGGGCTACCCACAGAGGGCGTGGCTGATGACGCCCGAGCGGTGGGCTCGGTCTGCAGCAGAGCAATGATAAAACGAGGCTCATGCCACGACCCAGACTTTGGTGGAGCAAATGATGGGCATTTTGAAAATGCGGTTCCAGTGCCTCAACCAGTCCAGCGGAGCACTGCAACACAGTCCCCATGGAGGTGCAGCCGTGAAACTTTAAATGCACCTGACCCTTTTCAGCCTTCAGCACCTGTTCTCTTCAGGAGCACATCGTCACTGGACACAGATGCTGAAGAGATGGAGGACCAGCCCCACCTCAAAGGTGCTGAGAGCACACAGAGAGAATGATGGAACTCTCTGACGCCTGCTCATGACATTCTGGTAGCAATGACAAGCACCATTGAGGCCCAGGCATCACTAATGTGATGCCTGGACCTCAATGGTATGCAGCCTCAGTGAGTATGAACCTGGACCGTCACTTTGCTCTGAAGGTTACCCACTGCACAGGGAAGAGGCCCTGGACTCAGACACCTGCCTTTATCTTGTCTGGGAACCAAGGTTTAGTGACCCAAAAAGCCCATCATAACAAGGAGCTATAGGCAAGGGCACATTCTTGAGAGTTTATTTACAATTGTGAACATTATGTACAAGTGATTAACAACCGTGCCCACACTGTGCAACTGCATCTTCTTAGCCTTCCCAGCCCTGTTTTGGTGCTCCCCCGACATAGCGGAGGTGGAGGCAGCCTGTTGATGACTGTGATATCTTTGACGTGTGTCATCTGGAAGGTCGAGACCTGGAGGGCCCCGGCCTGCTTTGGGTGTCCTGCTGTGGGCCAGCTGCACCCTCCTCGGCCTGTGGAGCTGGAGTTGTGGGGGTCACAGGTAGAGGGGATTTGGATCGGCTGGACATTCCCAGAGTTACCTGGGTGGATGGCCCCGGGGTCTTGAGCTGCTGGTCCTCCTCTCTATGGGTGCCCGAGGGCCCCTGGCTGACTCCCTGAGGAGAAGGAAAAGCTGGAGTGAGATTGAGCTGCCCCGCACCCCTCTCGCGTTGACACTGTTGGAGGCCAACAATGGCGTCAGCGATGGAGTTCAGCCCATGCAGCAGTGCAGGGCCGATATCCTGGATCAAGGTCTCCTTGGTGGCCGCCAACCTGCCAGTGTTGACCTTGGTGCATCGGCATACCAGTGCTATCACCTTGGACTGAAGGTAGAGGGACTTCTCTGTCGTGCCTTGCAATTTGAGGAGTGCACCAGACATCCCTTCCTGATGTTCCTGTGATTGTCTTTGCAGCTCCACCAACTGATTGATGATTGAGGATTGAGTCCAGAGGCTCCTCATCTGACTCAGACTCAGCAGATTCCTTGCCCCCAGCAGTTTTCTGAGTGCCAGCAGCCAAGGATGCCCCTGCCTCTGGCTGCTGTGGAACAGATTGTGTGCTGTGCTCACCAGATTGTGATCCCGTGGCTACCCTACATCTAGGTCCTACTGAGGTGTGTGTCACTGCGCTGGTGGAAGGTATGGGTGAGCGCCATGATAGGTCGTCTTCAGTGCTGCCCCCAGGGCCCTCAATTGAGGTGTTCTTGGCGTTGGGGTCAGGGTCAAGGTTGCCTGAAGGCGACGTATCAGATGTGCCTAGGACAGAAAGTGGAGATTATTAGTGCACGTGTACAGTAGGAATGGTTTGATGGTGAAATAGGTTTTAATTTTGTACTGAAGAAACAATTAAGTAACCAGCTTCCCTTCCTGACCCCCATGTTAGCTGATATTGTTAGTGATTCCCTCTACCCAGGTATTATACCCCTTCTCCTTCAACCCTGTTATCATCACCTCCTCCTCCTCAGAAAAACACCCTTGATCCCTCTGTCCTTGCATATTACTGCCCCATTTCCAATCTCCCTTTTCTCTCTGAAGTCTTTGCACATGTTATTGCCTCCTAAATTCGTATCCATCTTTCGCAGTATTCATTGTTAGAACCTCTCCAATCACGTGTCTGCCCCACTACAGCATTGAAATCACCCTTATCAAAATCACAAATGATATCTTAAGTTACTGTGACCATGATAAACTATCCTTCCTCATCCTTCTCAACCTGTCTGCAATCTTTGACATGGTTGATCACACTATCCTCCTCCAACACCTCTCACCCATTCTCCAGCTGGATGGAATAGCATTCATGTGGTTATAATATAATATAACAACAGCCAACTTGCATTTATATAGCAGTGTTAATATAGTAAAATTTCACAAGATGTTTTACAGGGATGTTATAAAATGAAATATTAGACTAGATGACCAAAAGCTTGGTCAAAGATGTTGGTTTTAACGAAAATCTTTAAGGAGGTGAAGAGGTAGAGAGGTGGAGAGATTTAGGAAGGGAATTGTCACAGTTCAAGAATATGTGACTTGTACATTCTTATTGCAGACCTCTGTTTTTTGTCAGTGGGTACTTAACAATCACAACCCAAAGAGTGATATGGAAACACAAATGGTATTCTTCCCGAAATTAACTGGCATTGCATAAACATAACTTCCTTCAAAATGAAAGGCCCTAGATATCTTTTAGCTGTTGCTTATGTGTTGGAAAAATTGATGTAGAAATTGAGGCATTACAATTTTAATGGATTTCTGTATGCCAGTTATATGTTAAATAAAAGAAGGTTGCAAGTACCAATTTAACTGATATTGTTGAGTCAAAAGAGTTTACTGACAGTTTCCAGGAAGATGAAATAAATAAACATTCATTTGTTAACAATTTCATCAATATAAAGCTCACATGGATTGTGTGATGATGTGTCTCTTGAGGCATATCCAAATTCAGAGCTTATCTGTATTCCTGGCATCAGTTAGCATTCAGGCAAAGTAAGAACACAGACCTTTTGAGTATGTGGAAAAGCAACATTATTTCCCTAACAGACAAGGTAAATTGTAAAGGAAATTGCATAAGTGTTAGAAAGATACTGGCACCTTATACATAACATGTAACAACAACATGTGTTTCTATAGTGCTTTTATCGTAACAAAGCTAGTGAAAGTAATGAAGACAATATATTTCAAGATGTAACTGTATTAAGTGAAGAAATGAAAGAGTCTGGAAAAGACTAAATCACCAATAAGAGGAAAGTACTTACAGGCCATTTAATTTTTATGTAGTATGAACTATGAAATGCCCAGGATGTGACTTTCTTTATTTTTTGAAGAATTTAATAAATGCAATCATATGACTCAAATATTGAGCATTAAAACATTAGCTTTCCTTTTGTTTCTGCTACTTGGAAAGTGACAGCTTCCTAGCAGCTGGTTGTTAAGCAACCTTCCCCACCCATTTATTCCAGCACCAGGCTTACAAATACACTGTCAAGCATAGAGTTTAAATAACATGCTGTAAGTCTGGCCCACTGTTTCTGCCTTCCTTAGGGCAGTAATTAAACCACATTAAATCCCATTGCTGTAACCTATACTTTGCATCTGCCTTTCATACTTGCCAGAATATAATATCTGCAGTAATTTTACAATTTTACTTCATTGTGTTGAATTGTTGCTTGGACATTCATTATATATGCCATAGCAGCAGCTTTCATTGTGCAAAAGAAATATTTAATATGTTTAATAAGATCATAGAATGGCAATAGCATAAACGAAGGCTTTTTGGCCCATCATGTCCATGCTTGTTCTCTGCAAGAGCAACTCAGCTAGTCCCCTCCCCCTGCCCTTTCTTCATAGCCCTGCAATTTTTTTCCCTGCAGGTGCTTGTCCAATTCCCTTTTTAAAGCCACAATTGGATCCACGTATGGCCTCCACCATACTCTTGGAGTAAATTTCAGATCCTAACCACTTGCTGTTTAAAAATGTATTTCCCCATATTGCCATTGGTTCTTTTGCCATTCACCTTCAATCAGTGTCCTTTGTTCTCAACCCTTCTGCCAGTGGGACCAGATTCCCTCCATCTTCTATGTCTAAACCCTTCATGATTTTGAACAGCTCTATCAAATATCCTCTCAACCTTCTTTAAGGAAAACAACCCGAGCTTCTCAAATATATCCATGTAACTGAAGACCTTCATCCCTGGAACCATTCTCTTAAATCTTTTCTGCACCCTCTCGAAAGCTTACACACCCTTCCTAAACTGTGATCCAGAGTTCACATGAAATATTAATCCTGCTAGGCTTCTGTTCATTAGTTTAGTTAAATAGTTTAGTTCATTTGTTGTGCTACATAGGATATCAGATTTTGCACTTTTTACCTTGTTTGCATTGACACAGATGAAGTACAATAAAGTTGAGCTGATTTTAATGTTAATTTTCCAACTTCATTGAAAGTTTTACATCTCGGATAAATTGTTGGTGATTCTTCCTTCGAATAAGTTTTAAAAAGGTGAAAATTTTTGCCTATTTGCTCATCCAACTCTGAAGTAGATGCAACTGTTTAAATATTTTCCCTGTTTTGATAACCACAAATATTATGGGATAATATTTTAGTGACCATATGAGAAGAGACAAGACATGAAATAGCCTTGATTGCAAATGCATAAAAATGGTTCCTTGAAATCTATAAATATTAATGCAGTGTAATTCTGAATTACTCCATAGATACAGGAAGCCAGTTCTGATAACTACTAAGATTTGAAGCCACAACTAGTTGAATTCAGACAAGAGGCACAAACCCATTTCAGAAAATCTGGCTGCTCACATGAATGAAAATAGGGTAAGCAATGTATTGCATCTATAACAAAGTTTACAAATAAAAGTTTGTAATGTGGAATATATTGAAAACTTGTGTTTCAGCTACGTTTTAAATTCAGCTGCATATGTAGAGCATACCATTTGAACCACAATATAGTGCAACATTTATGCAAAGAGCAATACTAATCACAACAGATAAACAGTGCATGAATTCCCATTTAACTCGGGTACCAGTTTTTGACCAGCACTTGTAGAGTGCAATGCAGGACCATTAATCTGAATTATGCTGTTGGGTCCTCTATCGCTTTTGTCCAGTGACAAGAGTTCTGCACATGTATGATTCATTCTTTAATTTTTGAATGCTACTTACATTTTCAATGGTGGAGAGAGTTGACAAGGATGTCAGTTTTCTGTTATAATTTAGAATATTTAACATTAAGTTTAAAAAGTTGCCAGGCAATTCATGGATGGATCACATAGGAACTTGTTAAAATTCATTTTGCATTGGCACTTGTTGTACTGCAATTAGTATGAAGCCTGAATGTTGCAAGGCTATTTTCTGGGGTATTCTCACTCTTCTGATAGGGCAGCCTGCATTTAAACTGCCAACCTGACTCTTAAATCATGGTTCTCCTTTTGTGCCAGTGCTACACATTGACACAAAGGCATTAGTAAAGCTGAACTAAAATGTCTTTTTGCTCTGGGATTCTTGAAGTGGATCATTTATATAAAAGGCTTTATTAAACTTAAGAAAAAAATCTTACTTTCTTCCAACTGTATTATTTTTAGCTGCCTCCAAATTTTTTAATACAAAGGGAGAGTGAAACTGTGTGTAGCATTTAGTAAAAATTGCCTGAAGGGGAAGAAAGCTGTTAACATCAAGAAAATTAAAATTCTTTTAAACTGATTTTGAAGGAAGAAGTTTTTAAATAAAAACAAAAAATGCTTGGAATACTCAGCAGGTCAGACAGCAACTGTGGAGAGAAACAGTGGGCGGAATCATCCCAGATTTGCACTGTGTGGTAGCGGGCGGGTAAAATGGCATACTCCCGGCCGGCCACAATGGCAAGTTTCATGCTGCATCGTCCCAAGCTAGCATTCCCGGGAAATATGCTGTTTCCATGGCAGGTGGGCTGTCATTCACCCGCCACTCCATTTCCTCACCGCTTCATCACGCCAGGCACCACATTTAAAGTACAGCCGTGCTCAGTGCTTCCAGCCCAGGACTGCAGCAAAGAAGCCATGGCCCCAAAAGGCAAGAAGACTGCAGCCCTCGAGCACCTTTTGGATGCCATGGAGGCCTGCCATGATGTCTTCTACCTCAGCTCTGGCTGCAGGAGGGGCAACTACATTACTACTTTGGCTTGGTAGGTGATGGCAGTGGTGATCAGTGCCAATGTTACACAGAAGAGGTTGGTCATCCAATGCAGATATAGGATGAATGATCTCATCTGTGCAGCCAGGGTATGGCAACCAACTCATCACTCTAAACTCACACATACAAGCCCATCACACACTCACTGTCATCTCACTCACTGCCAGCTCAAGGGACATCACTACCCATTCTCTCACACATACCCTCACATGTCCATCTGGCCTCATCTGCTCTGGAGACTGCCTCCTCAGTCCTCACCATCTTGAGGCCACTTGCACAGATCAACATGTGCCCCCAAACACACCCCGGGATACCCTCCTTTCCCAGTACAGCTCTCGTCCTGCAGCCTCTTCCCTTGCCTGAGGCCACTTCTCCCCCTTCCCCAAGCAAGACCTTACCCTGCAGCCGTTGAAAAGCCACCTACAGATGGCTGACCTGGTAGGTAGAGACCTACCATGAGATCCCTGAAAGTGATGTGGTGCTGTCTGTGAAGCCTGGCTCTGATGACCACGAGTGCTGACCGAAGCAAGGTAGGCAAACAAACCATGAAGTCCCAAGCGAAGTGCAGCCCGCCAAATACGTGCCTTTTTTAGGCTGTTGTGAAACAGGTTAGCATGTTTTCCTGCCGACGATTGGGGGGTGGGGGGGTGACTCTGGCCTTATAATGATATGCTGATGTATTGCAATGAGGTTCCTGCTGTACGATGGCGTGAAACGTGGCCCACTATTGGTGGGTGGAGTGGATGATCACAAACTGGTTTCAGGACATCACCAAACCGATTTTTGGCTTGTTGCCGTATTGTCTGTTCACATCACTGAACACGCCCGACGCCGGCAGGCATGGAAAATCCTGGCCAGTGTTGCGACCAGGTGAGGAAGAGTTGAATGGCTCCCCTCCTTGCCGTCCCCCCATTTGATCGCAACAGGTTTTCTTTCATATGAAAAGGATATGCTCTCCAACTCAGTGAGTACTTAATTGTTTATATGCTGTGATCATAAAATAAGTAGGACAAGTTTTTTATTGTGTTTAACAAAGAAAGAGGTTAGCTTTATTATGCTTAAACTGATCTAAGTAAAATAATAAAATTTGTCCTTACTTTTGCACACACGCGCACACTCTTAAGTTCATACACACACAAAAATACAAATTACAGAGTGGGGAAGGAGAAGTTGGCCAAAATTAGAGTCCATTTTTTGAAAAAAAGGTCTAAGAGTATACAGTCTGTAGTTTGGTGACTCGGCTGGCTTCAGGCTGAGTTCAATGGTCTTGAAGTTTCCGATATAAAGATGTAATTGACTGAGTTACTTGTTCTTTGGGAGACAGTAGTGCTAGGTTGGATTGGATTCTTTTAAGAAATCTCCGACTGCAGGAGGGTGTCCCTAGTTGATAGTCAGCAAACAGGGCTCGACACTTACCAGGTGGTTGGAGCAAAAAGGAGGCAGGAGGGATCCTACTTCGGTCTTCTCCCTAAGCTGCATTCCTTCAGTTTTGCTAAGAAAACATGTGCTTAAAGCATTCAGATGGTTGACTTGTCTTGTGGCCTTCCTTCTCCAACTGCTAGGGGGATTCAAAAAAATACATTATCTATGTATTCCAAACTTGATTTGATTAGCTCATGTCTAGAAGCTAACTTAGCCAGGGTCCCATTGTCCAAGTCTTAATGGCCCATCTCCAACAGTTGAATACCTCAGGTGATTGCCATAGATGTCTTGCTAGTGAGGTAGGAGATATGAGCCCCTCACACTCTCCTGATGTCATTGTCTTTGATGAGTTTTGCAGGCAGACTGACTCCACTCCAATGGATTAGAATGTGGAACATTTAGTAATGCAAATTGGGGTTAGCTATCTTGGGCTGTGAGTTCAAATCACTTTAGTCTCTATATTTTTTAAATATCTGTTTTTAAAGTTCAATTCAGACTTCCAGCCAATGGGTTAAAAATCATTATTTAGTTTAAAGCACATCTTCATGACAAGAATTAATGTATCAGATCGATTACCTTTCATCAGAGCCCAGAAGTATGAAAGTTTGTGATGTAAACACTTGCATGATGTCAAAATTATTGTCGTTAGAAGCAAGTAGCATGACTAAGCCTAGGTGTTGATAGCTCAGAAAGTATGCATCTGCCATGAATCACTTTTAGAGGTTTTACAAACTGTCTATTTTCACCTCCACCCCATCTCAACCTGTCTGCAACTGAAACCATCATCCATGTTTTCTTCAGCTCTGGACATGATTATTCCAATGCCCCCTTATATTCTAACTCCTCCAAAATATGCTGTCTAATCCTATTGTACTCTAAATCCCTCTCACTCTCATTGTCTCTTTCCTTGCTGACCTCCCAATACCCAACATCTCAAGCTTAACATTTCACCTTTGTGTTCAGATCCTTTCTTTGCTTTACTTCTCCGTATCTCTATAATCTCCTCCATCTCTATACTACTCTCCAAACTCTCTCTCCTAATGACTCTAGCCTCTTGTACAAACTCCTTTTCCTTCATTTCAGTTACCCCATTGTTTGCAGCTATGCCTTCAGCAGTCATGATCAATGCTCTGGAATTCCCTCGCTAAAAGCTCATCTTTTAGAGCAAGTATTTGGCCTCCTTGCTTAATATCTACTTATTTAGCTCAGTGTCGTCGACACACATATATGCCCAGATTTTTAAACTGAAACAGGTGGATGGGAGCCGAATTAGCCATCTCCACCGCAACAGCTAGAAATCTTGGTGATTTTTAACCTATGAGCCTTATCTGCATGCCCTTGATCACCTGTCTATCCAAAGCTGGCAGGAAGCACCAGCTGGCTGTCAGGCAGGGATACTATGTTGGGTGGCAGGAGGATACCACTGGGGATTGAAAGAATGGTCCCTAGCACTTGGATGAGTCCAGGTGAGGAGCTTAGGATGGTGTAGTGATTAGAACGAGGTGGAGCCTGGGATAGGGTGGACCTAAATTTTCCTTCTGAAGTCCAGAGAAGCACTACTGCCTCTCATGCCCCCTGAAGAAAAGCTTAAAAAATTACTTTTTTTTCCTTTTTTGTCCTCTTCTGACCTTCTGGATCACTTGCTGCTAGGTTGATCTGATAGGAATGCTGCAACAATTTGCTTGCTCAAGCTCATGGTTAACATAGTAGTTGCAGCTCAATAACATCATCAAAGCTCATTTTACATCCCTAAAGAAGGACTCTGTTGGACGAACAAGTTAAAATCGAAGACTGCAGAAAGAAGATAAGATATCAGCAGAAAAGTTACAGTATGCTAATGGTCTGCTCTATTAGATTTTGTGGACAGTATGGTTTTTATTTTATGCATTTTGTGCATGGGTCGGACACCAGTGTCATCAATCACGTCATCAGCAGATAGCCTTTATGTCATAGCCATCTTTGGTTTGCTGTGGGTGGCTGAAATACAGCTGGCACAGCAGACTGCTGCAAAATGAAGGCATCATGTCTTCTGCCAAGATAACAGGGAATTAACCTGCATGATTTGCTGCCCATGGTCAAACACCATCTGGACATTGAGGGAGTGATATTCCATTTGGTTCTGGTATAGGGTTGATTTGATGTGATTTGGCCACAAAGTGATGTGTGCACAGTCCGTTGCACCCTGTACCATGTGGAAGCCTGCAATCCTATTGAAGCCACATAATTCCTCCACCTGCTTATCTTTGGCAAGAGAGAAGGAAACGTATTCAGCTCTCTTTGCATAGAGGGCCTCAGTCACCTCTCTATACACATCAATGGATGGCAAACTGGAAAATGTTGCAAAATCTCCAGCTCCAATCTGGAAGGGGCCAGGTGAGTAAAGGTTCATCACCAGTCACTTTCACAGCCACAAGAATGTGATTCTTGTCCAGCTCTGAAGCTGCAGTTGTGCTTACTGCAGGTGGGAAATTTCCGTCCAAACATCCTTATTGAATCCTTTCGTGCCGAGATCCTTTCTTAACTCCTCTTTCCATTTTGCAGCAGCTTGACCTGTTCTGCATGGTGTATGTTCATTCTCTTAAATCATGCTGTATCCAAGGGGATTGCCTCCCATGTCTGGGAGCAACTGATTTGTGCAGAAGCCTTGAAGTTAGCAAAAGGTCCTTCAACACCTGTCCCTGTAGAGTTTTGCAACTTGAAACAACTTATGAAAGCATCAAACCAGAAGAAATCAACCAGTAACTAACCTCCAAGCAGTTGATGATCCCTTTCAATTGCATTGATGGCTGAGTGGTGGCGGTGTGAGGTGGTGGGAATGGGATTCTTCCTGCTGCGGAATGAATTTGACTGTACGAGGTTAAGAGAGGAAGTGTTGGCTGGTGAGTTAAACTCCAAATTGGCATTGCTGGCATCAAATTAGTGTCACAAGTTGATTGACAGCATGCTTTGCCTCTCTGCATACTTTCGGTGACTCTTCACTGCACAATTGCTGATGCCCTAACCAATATGGCATCCGACACAATTTACAGCACAAGTGTGTGCGTGTGGCATGGAGGCCATTTGGAATTCTAAGCACACTGTCCACTAATGAACCCCATTTATCACCTAGCATCTCTGATCGTGCTACCCTCCCTCAGTTCTGCACTGTATTGTCACCTTCAGTTATGTTCTTGAACCACAGCCTTCATTCAGTATCTTGGGAAGTCTGTTCACTCCTATCAGTGATGGGGGCAGAATTCTTCGAATTTCTAACCTCTCAGGAGGTTTGTGTAAATTTAAACCCATGTTCTCTTCCGGGTAAAATTTTTAGCTCGGCCGGCAGGCGTGCGCCCGACCCGACCGAGTGTAAAATGATGCGCGATGACATAGGGTGTGCATCCCACATGATATTTCGGTTGGCGGGCGCGCACTAGGGTGCTCGCCGACAATTAAAAGACCTATTAAGGCCATTGAAAAGGTAATAAACATAGCCTAATGGTTGGCGGGTAGGCGAAAAGGTGAAGAAGCCATTGCACTTTTTTGGGAGATTCATCCACAGGAGGGATGAGGTTTCCAAAAGCAAATAAAAACTTTAATTTTTCATAAATAACATGTCCCTGCTCATGTGACAGAGTTTTATAAAATCAGATTTATAAAATCTGTTTT
Organism: Cetorhinus maximus; assembly: GCF_964194155.1. Classification (NCBI taxonomy): domain Eukaryota; kingdom Metazoa; phylum Chordata; class Chondrichthyes; order Lamniformes; family Cetorhinidae; genus Cetorhinus; species Cetorhinus maximus. Next base: position 98,054,175 of record NC_135887.1, read on the forward strand.
ATAAAAACAGACATTTATAAAATCTTTAATATTTTTTCCGAAATCAATTCATCTCCCTGAGGCAGCTCTTAATTGCTGGCCCACTAGTGTGAAATTGCCTTCTGGGCCTGATCGTGGGTGCCGGTGCGCTTCCCAACCGCCCCCAACGAGCCCGCACTCCAAGGGCAAAATTCCGCCCTTGGTTCTCTTCTAGTTCTGTGCTGAAGTCCAAGTCTGATAGCATATTTACAACAAGAACATTTTTTATTCCAGATTTTGAAGAGCTTGATTATGTTCTACCTCAGAATTTTTTTTCTCCAAGTTCACCTCTGTAAATCTCTCCTCATGATCTAGAGCTCTGTGTGCTGAGTTCATCCAGGTTGCTGATGCATCAAAATCTTTTTCAAAATAAAACGCCCAAAATTGCAAAGAGTATCCCAATTACAGCACCGAATACAGTGGTTATGTTACTGGCCTTGTAATCCAGAGGCCTGGCCTACTGATATAAAGACGTGTGTTCAAATCCTACCAGGGCAGCTCAGGAATTTCAGTTTGGTCAATTAAATAAATCTGGAATTTTAAAATAAACACTAATATCAGCAATGGTGACCATGAAAATATCAGATTGTCATAAAAACCCATCTGGTTCATTACTGTCTTTTAGGGAAGGAAATTGGTTTCCTCACCTGATCTGGGCTGCATGTGACTTTGGACCCACAGCAATTTGGTTGATTCTTAACTGCCTTCTGAATTGGTTGTACCAAACTGCTTGGAACAGTTAACCAACACCTTCTCAAGGGCAATTAGGGGTGGGAAATAAATGCTGGCCTAGCTAATGATGCCTGCATCCCATGAATGAATTTTAAAAATGGTGTCAAGTTAAATTTAGAATAACGTGTTCACTTACAGACACACTACCCTGAAACATATTGTTTGATTTGCTCAGTATTTGCTGATCTACAAAGCTTTGTATTTATTTGAAACCATCAATGAATGATCAATAATAATACAAGTATTTTTCTTTCTCAACATTTGCTACTAATTGTGCATTCAATATACACATGTTTGGTTTCTGTTGTTCCATAAATTTTTCTACTTTAAAATCCCCATTGCATAGGTCTTTAATACTTTGAGCATTGTTTGTATCTCATTTCCAAATTTTGCATAAGCTATATGTAGTACATACCCTCTGTAAAATCATAAATCATACCCTGCAGCAACAGAGCTTTTCCCTATTATGACCATCATCTGCTTCCAGTTGAGCTAGTTTTCAATTCAATTAGATAATTTGGCAGTGAAATTTATGTACACCAGCCAACATTGTAATTTCCTTGAAGATTCTACATTATGCAAGACCTTGTCTAGATGAATTATAGATATTTAATTCGTTGAGTTTTTCATAACCTTTGTTTTATTGATGTCTATTTGTAACTCTTGAGCGAATATGACTAGATGTAGAATTTGATTACAAACAAGTGATACATAACTTGAACATTGATGAAAGGAGAAATATATTGCCGAAGTTTTTCGTCTTGCTCTCATCAAGGCAAATGCAAAAATGCCAAATTTCAAATGATCACAGCAATTTATGCTACAGGAGAAAAGGGTGCAGATTGGTTGGCAAGTTGACTCTGATTGGCTGGGGCATGGCCTTTGGTTGTTCCTTCGGTTGTTCGTAATAGGCAGAATACAGACCATACTCAACCAGCCTGCACTTGAAAAATCTAAAACAAAAAGTCTACTGTTAAATGTGATTTTGCGATTGGGCTACACTTGTTCAACAATCTTGAATACACTAATAGATAGTCTAATAATCAATCAATCTTGTAACGTGACTCATTGACGTATGCTATAAGCAACGTACATTCATACACAGAGACCCCTTTTCTGCAAACAAAAGGAATATGTTCAAGCCTTGCACCTTTTTTGAGTTACCTGGGAGCTTGGGGAGCCTATAATTCCATTGGCAGTGGCAATGCCTCAGCCAATCAGAGTCGACTTGCCAACCAATCAGCACCCCTTTCCCCTGTAGTATAAATTATTGTGATTGTTTGAAATTTGGCGTTCTTTGTTTGTCCTGATAAGTGCGAAACGAAAAGTTTTGCCAATGTCTCTCTTCAGCAATTTGATTACAGTTTTCATTGTGAAATACCTTCAAAAGCAAATCTTTAAATCCTTGTGCAGTATCTATAATCTACATCTGTATTAATTGTTGAGCTTTCTCTCCCCCCAGCCTATGCTACCACAGCCAGATGCCACCGATTGCTCTCTCCACACCCCACCTGCCCCACCTACCCTTCCTCGCTTACTGAGGGCCACTGCAATGCTATCACCGTATCTCCAGTCCCAGAAATAGGCAGTTCCAAATTTCTATCCCAGTAATTTTTTGTGCAACCATGGAAAAGAAAACATGTAGAACGTTAGTGTGATTTATGCCTGATCTTGTTAAAACTTAATAACAATCTATCCAATCCAGTATGGTTTTTATTTATGAGAAACTTGGTACCCTTCTATTCCTGTGTAACATTTTCCACCACATCTAAAATACCAGCTTGAATCATTTATATTTATAGAACAGGAACGCTAATGATACCTTGCATCTGTTTTATGTTACCTACATTATGCTTAAAATTTGGAATGTGCTTTTTAAAGAAGCATTTAAAAGTATTTGTCTTCTGATGTGAGAATTGCGGGCAAGGTTGCATTTATTGCCCAGTCTGGTTGCCCCAGCAATTGTTATTACAGCTGACTAAGTCACTTCAGAGGGTATTAAGAAGGAAAATTTGCATTTATGTAGCATATATTGCACTCTCAGGACATCCCAAAATGTTTCGCAGCCAATGAAGTATTTTTGAAGTATAGTCACTTTTGTCATGTAGGGAGAAGTGGCAGATAATTTGTGTATCACAAAGTTCCTCAAGACAATCTATTTTATTAGTTAGTTGCCCTGTGTCAATCACGTATTACTAGAGCGGCATGTAGCCAATTCCAATTTCACGTTAATGTTAAAATTGTTTCTTTAAAAATATGTTTTGGGAACAGGCTTCTGCTGAAATCTCAAGGACTGGGCTGACCATTTTCTGGATCAGCAGCAGATACATGTAGTTGCCACAATTCATTGGTTCATCAAAATTAGAAGTATTATAAAATAATAGACTCTTATAGCCTGCTGATCAGCCATGCTTGACACGGACTGATGCCCCTCAAGTTATTAATCTCTGGCAACAGGCAAGGAAAAATTAGTCATGGAACAGACATAGCACGTGCTTTGTCTGCCTCATGTGTCACTAGGCATAGGAAAGAAATAAAGGTAGATTCTTATTGCACACAAGGAGGCCTTTCAGCCTGTCAGACCTATGTCAGCTCTTTGAAAACCCTGCCCAATCTAGTCCCACATTTTCCCTATAATCTGGTAGATTACACCTCTTCAAGTACATGCCTTTTAAAAATTCTTGTGAAATCTGATTCCACCACCCTTTCAGGTAGTACATCCCAGATCTTAACAGCCCTCTGTGAAAAGGACTTCCCCCTTACTTTCCCACTAATTTTGCCAATTATTTTAATTAAAAAATTATTTTAATTAAACAATTATTTTTTACGACCTCTGGTTACCAACTCATTTGCCAAGAGAAATAGTTTCCTCCTACTTATCAAAACTCCTCATAATTTTGGATAGCTCGATTAGATCTCTCCTTAACCTGTGCTGCTCCAAGGAGAACAATCTGTTTCTCCAATCTCTCCAAATAACTGAGCTCCCTCATCCCTGGTATCATCCTGGTAAGATTCTTCAGTACTCTCTCCAGGACTTTGACATCCTTCCTAAAGGATTATACACAGTATTCCAATTGAGGTCTAATCAGAACTTTTAAAGTTTTAGCATACCTTCATTATTTATGTATTCAGTACCCTTCCATACAAAGTTCTAAGTATCCCATACACATTCTTAATCGCCTCTCCAACTTGCCTTGCCACTTTAAACATTTGTGAATGTGCACCTCCAGGTTCCTTAACTCTCTCATACTTCCACAAAATAGTACCATTTAGATTATACTGTCTCTCCATGTTATTTCTCCCAAAGTATATCACTTCAAATTTATCACATTAAATTGCATCGTCACTTGACTTCCCATTTTACCAGTTTGTCTATGTCCTCCTGAAGTCCGCTACTATGAGGTTTACTAAACATTACGTTACCAAGTCTTTTAATGTACAGACACTTCAAATTTCTACTTCCTTTACCCAAATCTTAATCATTTATATATAACGAGAAAAGCAATGGTTCCAATATCGACCTATTAGATACTTATGTCCAGTTAGAAAAACTTCCATTCACCAATATTCAATGCCTCCTACAGCTGTGTAATAGGATAAATATGTACCGAAGTTACTACTGTCACTTTGCTTCTATTTTCTGAATGGGTTATGAGGTACTTTATCAAATGCCTTTTGAAAATTCATGTAAACAATATATATTGCACTACCTTCATCAACTTTATTATTTATTATCTGACTACTGGAATCTTTCATAATTCTGTGTGGCAGGTGACTTTTGTTTAGGTAACTTCAGTGTTTGTAGGGTTGCTCTACTTTCTCGCATTTTTCACACATGTAATGCTCTGTGTTTTGCTGTTCTGTTTTTCGTATTTTTGGATTGTTACTTGCAGTTTGTACATAAAATATTACACAGTAGCCAAATCATTTAATCAAAGCAGATCATGCATTTCAGGATTTTAAATGTAAAAATAAAACACATCCATTGATTAGTTTTGCTTTGGAGCTCACTGCCTAACAGTGTGATGAAATGGCTGGTTTACTTCCATGGATGACCACTGCAATGATCTGCAGAATGCACAGTCACAGTTATATTCAGAATAATGTTTAACTTCTGTGCCATTGCTTAGATTGGAACAAGTACAAACATATCAGACAGAATTTTGAAATGATAATCCCAACCAAAATGGTGGGACCAGTAGGGGGGTCAGAAACCCATTAATATCTGCAGTGAGCTTTGTCATAGCTCTTTTAACTGAGCTACGGTATTAGCATCAAACTTCCAGGTTTCTTGATCAGAGAGGGAAAGTGGGGTATTATGTCAAATCTATCAAAGGAAGGATTTCTAATTAAAGGGACCCTGGCATGGTTCAGAATGACTGAATTGGATTCCTGATGCTGCAGCAACTACATGACTGGAAAGGATGGGGGTCTCACTTTTTGCTGGAAGTTTTGGTGTGAGATGTGAGAGTCTGCAGTGAGGTGATGTTTGGGAAGGATGGAAGGAAGAGGCCAGTCTCTAAATCCAACCAGGCAAGCGTGAAAGTGACCAATGATGTCAACAGCAAAATTGTGGTGTCTCCAACCTGGAGACAGTCCACCAAGAGGATCCAGGACCTGATGAGGGTGGGAAAGGCAAGTGGCACAACACTTTCAAGTGACAAGCCCCATATACTCTGCCTTTCCCAGCATTCTCCTGCACAGCATTCCTCAGAACAAACACTTTCAGGTTCACTCATTCTTCTCTCTCTCTGCAAGCACCTCCTATCTCCATCTCAACAGCCAACACACACTCATCCTCATCCGATTACTCTCTCACACTTATGTCTTACAGTCACCCTCCACAAATGTTATTGGTCTCTCTCCTCCACACACTCTATTTCTTACATTTCTTGTTCTAGGAGGCTGTAGATGTCAGCAACAACCTGTTCATGAAAGGCTAAACCTCCTGAGGCACTGGTGCTCACACATGCTGAGAGATCTGATCTTCAACCTGTAGACCCTGTGTTTGGGGCATGCCTCCTTCAAACTGCATTTCTTGAGTCCATCCCCTTTGGCCTGGAGGGGGATGCGGCTGAACAGAGGACAGATGTTGTTGCTGCTGATGTTGCTTCTGGTGCTTTTGATATTGGTGTTGCTGCTATAGATTCCTGGATCACTGAGTCCGTTCCTGGGGAAGGTGGGACCTGTACAAGTCCGACGGGTTGCACTTGAACTGGAACGGGACCAACATCCTTGCGGGGAGGTTTGTTCGTGCTGTTGGTAGGGGTTTAAACTAATTTGGCAGGGGGATGGGATATGGCATGCAGGTATAGTAGGGGGTGATGTACAGACAATATAGAATAAAAACCAAGTCAGCCTGGAAGGTAGAGCATACACAGTCAAGTTAAGGCATAAGGGAGCATAAATTAGTTAAAAAAGGGCTAAAACAAGTCGATGCATTAGGAGTGTCTCTAATAGCAAATAACAAAAATGGAATTCCTATATCCTAGTCCTGTGCATAATTCTGACAGAATGCTCTTATCATAGTTTTGATGCCATCTTTCCAAAGCTCTTTGTGACTCTGGATGATAAGCTGTTGACTTAAAGTGTTTTATTCCCAAACTGTTCATTACTTCCTTAAACAGCTGTGACGTGAAATTTGACCTCTGATCTGATTGTATTTCCTTAGGTAAACCATATCTTGTAAAAAAATTTTATTAACTCCTCCACAATCTTCTTAGTTGTAATATTTCTTAAAGGTATTGCTTCAGGAAACCTGGTAGACACACCCATTATTGTCAATAAATACTGATTTCCACTTTTAGTCTCAGGGAGGGGTCCTACACAATCAATCATGACCCTGGTAAAAGGTTCTTCAAATGCTGATATTGGGATTAAAGGCGCTGGCTTAATCACTGCTTGTGGTTTTCCTGTTACTTGACATATATGACAGGTTCTACAGAATTTGACTACACCCCTATGCAATCCTGGCCAAAATAAATACCTCTGTATCTTTTCCTGTGTTTTTCTAACTCCTAAATGTCCCCCCATTGGAATTTCATGAGCAATCCTCAGAATCTCATTTCTATACCCTAATTGGATAACAATCTGATGCACCTCCCTCCAGCTTTCATTTGCTGAGGCATGATCCGACTGCCAATTTCTCATTAAAATACCTTCCTGAAGATAACACACTGGAATACATTTTGCTTTGGCTTCTGAACAAGCTTTCTGATATAACCGTTTTATTTACAAATCATTTTTCTGTAACTCCATTAACTTCTTTGAGTTAACACTTCAACTGAACTGTCCTGCATTCCTTCCTCCTGAACAATGTTATCAAATACAGTGCCAGCCAATTGGATTTCGACACCTCCTTGCCTTTGAACTGCCTGCTTATCTTGTTTATTTTGTTCTTCCCTATGGCCATTTGAGCTCATTATTACACAGTCAGGAAACAATCTAGGATGTTCCTTCTGTAGTACTTCTGTTGAAAACACTTCTACAGGCTGCTCAACTACCACAGGCATCACCCACATTTGTGATCCAGCTATATCATCACCAATAATAAATTGGACCCCTGCAATAGGCAGGTTTTCCACCACCCCAACTATAACTTCACCCTCCTTCCATCTGCTCTTTAAATTTACCTTCCACAACAGAATAGACTTAGCATCTCCTTGAACCCCACTTATTAGCACCTTCTCCTGTAACCCTCCCTCTGAACAACAAATGTCACTATCCCACAACATTAAGGATTGACTAGCCCCTGTGTCTCTTAAAATTTTAACATCTTTACCTACTCCACCCAGTACACATGGAAATACTTTCCATTCACATTCAAAGTCTTTAAACATTTCTGCAACCTGCTCCTCAGAATTCTCTTGAGTAAACTGTGAACACAATCCCACTTCTTTACCTTTCACTGATTTGTCCCTGTTTCATCTGTACACAAACCGCTGGTTTTTCCTATGCCTGAACCTCAGAACCCACATCCAGATTTACATCCAGAGCTTTCCTGTACTCCAATAATTCCTACGGGTTTTTTCTGCAACCACCAACACACTGACTTTGTGTGCCCCATTTTATTACAATGAAATTTTCGAATGTCACTTCTACCTTCAGCACCTTCCTTTTTGTTCTGAGAAAAAACTTCCTGGGAACTTCCAGCTACTCCTTCGCTTCCCTGACTACCTGCCTTCTTTTCACCATCCCACTTTTTATCCTTCTCCAATTTGAAAGGGTGACGGAAAAAAGGTTTAGTTCTATGAACTAATTCATAATCATCAGCTATCTCAGCTGCGTTTCTTACAGAATCAACCCTCTGTTCCTCCACGTGAGTTCTCACTACTGAAGAGATTGAATCTTTAAATTCTTCCAAAAGAATGACTTCCCTAAGAGATGCATATGTTGTCTCTATTTTTAACGCCCATATTCACCAGTCAACATTACTTTGTTTTACTCTTTCAAACTCAATATAAGTTTTCCCAGGCTGTTTTCGCATATTCCTAAATTTCTGCCAGTATGCTTCAGGAGCCAACTCATATGCACTCAAAATAGCTTTTTTTACCACATCATAATTCACCGACATTTCTTCTGAAAGTGAAGCACTTACCTCAGGTGCCCTACCTGACAACTTAGACAGTAATAATAATGTCCAGTTTTCCTGTTGCCATTCATCTGTTTAGCTAGCTTCTCAAATGAAATAAAGAATGCTTCAATATTTTTTTCCTTCAACTTTGGAAGAGCTTGTACAAATTTAAACATATCCCCACTGGGTTCTACTCTAGCGCTAAATCCTTCCTTACCTACTGACATCTCTATTCTAACTGCCAACATTTTCAGTTGGAATTCTCTTACTCTTTCTCTCTCTCTCTTTCTCTTTCCTCCTTCTCCACCTTCACAATTTCTAATTCCCTAGTTTGTTCAAATTCAAGCTTTTTCAGTTCCTTTGCTTGTTCAAATTCAAGCTTCTTCATTTGCAACTGAAGTCTCACTGCCTCCAACTATGACTAATTAGTGTCAGGTTTCACTTCCAACTGTAGATGCTGTGCTATACTTTTAACTTTATCTGATTTCCTAGCCCCTGCAGGTAACCACAATTTTAACTTGTCTGCCTTTAACTCTGTTAACTTACTTTAGGTTATTGTCTCCATCCCAATCAGGAGTAATCTCTTCTACTCCCAGACAAGTCTTAGCAATTGCCAAAGCCGTCTTGCAGTCTCACCACAACTAAAATACCTCACCAACTCCTGAATTCAAAGTGCCTCTCGTACTCATAAGCTTAAGATTCACCAATTCCTAACCAATCAAAGAATTAGAAATATAATTTATCCTGGCACAGCCCCCAATTGTTATGACTGATGCAGTTGGTAAAGAGGAGCTATTTAAAATTCCCAGAGGGAAACTTAAACAACTGTCATAACCTATAATTTTAAGTGTTATGTTTGAGATGTGACTCTAAATTCAAGAATCAGACCACCAGTTCTTGAGGTTTTACATTTAACTAAAGGAAACATTTTATTAATTTACACAGGTTAAAATATATATACACATGGCTACAAATTACTACTATTATAACATCTAACAAATCCCCAAACTAATCTCCATTAAGGCAACAGCAACCCATACACTAAACCAAACACCAAGCAAAACACTTTCACATTATGAATCCAAAATTAGGTTCTTTTCACTTGGTTCCTGTGGAGCCAGTTGGAGGCTTGCAGCTGCCTTTTGATCTCACATTGCCTCTGCTCTGCATACCCAAAAACTGCTGAAGTTATACCTACCACCACTGATTGAATTCAAATTCTCATTGTCTCACCAGCCTCTTTGAACTTCACCTTTTAGCAATGAAACCCCTTTCATAGTACCAATTTTATTATTAATATAAACATTTTGCTTGGTAGCTGCTAGATGGGCATCAGTTTTCACCCTACTTCTTGAATGCTCTATTCAAAAAATGCAAATGCACGTTTTCTCTCTTACATATCAAAACTAGTACATATCAAAGCACCCAGACTAGCTGGCTTTAATCCAGTTAAGACACACCCACAGACTAAACCTCTATTTTAAAAGAAAAATATTTTCCAAAATATTATATACATTAATAGCCTCATGACAGCATTGCTGGCTAGGCCAGCATTTATTGCCCACCCCTAATTGCCCTTGAGAAGGTGGCGGTGAGCTACCTTGAACCGCTCTAGTTCCTGTGGTGTAGGTACACCCACAGTGCTGTTAGGAGGTTCCAGGATTTTAACCCAGTGACAATGAAAGAATGGCGATGTATTTCCAAGTCAGAATGGTGAGTGGCTTGGAGGGGAACTACCAGGTGGTGGTGTTCCTATGTGTCTGCTGCCCTTGTCCTTCTAGATGGTAGTGGTCGTTGGTTTTGAAGGTGCTGCCTAAGGAGGCTTGATGAATTTCTGCACTGCATCTTGTAGATGGTACACAATGCTGCCACTGTGCATCAGTGGTGGAGGCAGTGAATGTTTGTGGAAGGGGTGCCAATCAAAAGGGCTGCTTTGTCCTGGATGGTGTCAAGCTTCTTGAGTGTTGTTGGAGCTGCACTCATCCAGGCAAGCAGAGAGTATTCCATCACAGCCCTGACTTGTGCCTTGTAGATGGTGGACAGGCTTTGGGGAGTCAGGAGGTGAGTTACTCGCCGCAGGATTCCTAGCCTCTAAGCTGCTCTTGTATTCCAGAGCTTCGGGCCTAGGCAGTTGAAGGCATGGCCACCAATGGTGGAGGAATTAAAATTGGTAATCCTCAGGAGTCCAAAATTAGATAAGCACAGATATCTCAGAGGATTATGGGGCTGGAGGAGATTGCAGAGATGAGGATGGGTGAGGCCATGGAGAGCTTATTAGAAGTTGGCAATCATCTGATGAGTAGCGAAAGTACACTCTCAGAAGAAGTGCTGTGAGTACCAGCCTATTTAAAAAAAAATCTTTTATGGAAGGTGGGCGTTGCTGGCAAGACCAGCATTTGTTATCCATCCCTAATTTCCTTTGAGAAGGTGATAGTGAGCTGCCTCCTTGAACTGCTGTAGTCCAGCTGGAATTCCAGGATTTTGATCTCTCACCTGGGCATGGCTGAAGCAGTTTTGCCTTTGAAAGGCTTCCCAGTCTGTCAGTTTTACTGAAGAAGTGCTTCTTACTGTCCACTGGCCTGGTTGGCTCTGCTGAGTTGCTGACAGCTTGGAAATGGGTGTGCTGGCTTTTAAAGCCAAAATTGTTGGAAAAAACAGCATTTAATTATCTATTTGCATATTACAATTACCTACTCAACAACTCCAAGGGCTGCTCTCCTATCCAAGGGAAACCTGAAGGTAATGTCAGGACCCCAACCTGTAGTCTCTTTTAGGGGATTTAACACCCTGCACACACCCAGATGTGTCTTCCCTTGGCAGTTACATTTAAAACTGGGCAGAATTTTATGTTTTATAAAGGGTGTGATTTTTCTGTTCAGATTTAAGTGTAGGTAATAACATATACTGAAACCTGAAAGGATGAGCGTTCCTTCTCCTATAAACTCATTATATTTAAACCAGATTTTAAAATGAATAAAAGCCAATCTTTATCCACTCCTGAAAGACAATGCAAAATTTTATGGTCAGGTGCTTAACAATTTAATTTATTTGGGCAATCAAAATTGGTGTGCTCTATTTTATGTCCAAATACAGGTTATTGTTAACAGGTTCTAATTAAAGCCTTAAATATAAATCTTTCAATTTACTAATTTATTTGTTGCACTCTGCCATTTTGGTAATGCTTGTGACAACTGTAAATGAGCACTGCAGAGCTGTAGTAGGAATACCATCTGGTGTCTTTTCAGGACTGCCTAATATCAGTATAAATTGTAGCAATTTAGGAAGTAGGTGAGGTAAATGACAGCGTGGGGGACAAATTTGTGTTATAGCCCCATTTTGATGCACCATTTGCACATCCTTTTTCTTCCTGCCTAAAGAGTATTTTTTTCAATGAAAGGCAAATGACAGATTAATATACTTCATGCCTCCCATGTTGTGGTTCTATATGCAAAATTACCCCGTTCTGTCATCTGCGATGTAACCTGTAGAACATAGAAACAGGATGAGGCCATCAAACTTGTTCCACCAGTTAATAAATCATCATGGCTGATCTGTACCTCAGCTTCATTTATTCTGCTTTGCTCCAATTCCTTTCATAGACCTAACAGCAAAAATCTATCGATCTCACTCTGAAAATTTCAATGAATCCTGAATCCACAGCTTTTTTGGGGAGCGAGTGCCAGATTTCCAATATCTTTTTGTGCGAAAAAGTGCTTCTTGATTTCATTCCTAAATTACCAATCTCTAATTTTAAGATTATGGCCTGGATCTTGTGGTCAGTGTCTACATGGAGACACTCGCTGCTGGCTGTGTGAAATATGGCTCTACTTTAGCCGTAAGCTGCATCAGGAACTTGCTCTCTTGGCTTCAGCATGGGTCCAACAATGAAGTCAATTCAGAGGCTGAGTAGCAAGGCATTTTGCAGGCAAAGCCGTGCCCCCTTTTAATGTCATTAGCTGAAAGCCCCCTTGAGGTCTGTGTTCAGCTTAATGACAGGTAATTATTTTACAATTATTCCTTCTGAAAAATATTTTTATCTGACAAAAAAGTAATATCTGGAGATAAATATATGGTACAAGTCAGGAAAATTAATCAGAATATCTGAACAGTTTGTAATTTTTAGGCAACAATGAAGCTGTGTTTAAGTATTAATTACAGCACCCATGGCTTCCTTTTGACTCCCCTTCAGGACCCATAGATCTCTCCCAGCAAACTCCCGGCTTCCCTCTGGCACCCCCAGCTTCCCCATCCAGGAGGCTGGAGGAGCTGGTCAGTGGTGGGGGGGTAGGGATCAGGGGGCAGAGCAGTGAGGTTGTGGGGTGAGGAACCAGAGGAGCAGGAGTGTTTTAGCACTCTTGTTGGTTTAAAAGGATGCGCTCCTGAGCAGGATCTGCTCCTGCTAGCATAAGCCCTAAAAAAAACTACATAAAATCTAATGTAACTTCTGGATAGTCAGTCCAAGATTCCGATTGACAGATCTCTGTGCCTTTATAAACCAGCGGAGCCAGTAGTGTGGGCTAGTCTGGAGCCCATTCAGGTGCACTGCAACTTCTGGATTTCAACGTAAACAAGATCGCTGGACGTTGCTGTGTTGTTGCAGCCCTCAAGAGTGGCAAACTTCTCAGCATTGCTGCTATTGGGACTGCAAGATCAGGCCTATGTCTTCTTGCCCTGGATTTCCCAACAGTGAAAGAGTTCCCCTATATCAACCTTAGCTAACCTCTTTACTATTTTAAACACTTCTATGAGATTACCTCTTAATTTTATAAGTTCATGGAAATACAAGGTGAGTTTATGCAACCTGTTGCCATAATTTAACCCTTTCAGCTCTGTCATTCTGCTTAATCTTCACTGCGCTCCTTTCAAGACCAATATATCTTTCCTGACATTCCATGCTCAAAACTGAACACAGTACTCTAATTGGAGTTTCACCAAGGTCCTGTACAAGTGACACATCATGTCCTCATTTTTATATTCCAACCCCCTTGCAATAAAGACCAACTTTCTGTGTACTGGCTATTAGTGATTTGTGTACATGGACACCTAAATCATTTTGCTACTTCACAGTTCCTGCCATTAAACAAATATGCCAATTTGTCTTTCCCAAATTCAAAGTAGATTTAGTTCACACTTCTACACATTGAACTCCATCTGCCAAGTTTTTTCCCATTCACTTAGGCCACCTGTATCTTCCTGCTCCCATATACATAACTTATTATGCCTTCTCAATTAACGTCACCAGCTAACCTGAGTACACAACTCTCTATTCCTTCATCCTACTTATTAATAAAATAGTGAAAAGCTGCGGTCCCACTTGTCACATCCGGCCATTCAGAGATTGAACCATTTATGCCGCCTTTCTGTCTCCCAACTCCCAACCACTTACTGACTCATGTCACAAGGTTGCCTCTAATTCTGTTCACTCTCATTTTTGTGAATAATCTCTTGTACAGAGCTTTATCAAACGCTTTCAGGAAGTCCATATAAACAGCATCCATAGAAATACCTTATGTGAGTGACCTACTCAAAAAAATTCAACTAGTTTAGTCGGACATAACCTATCCTTCTCAAATCCAAGCTGACTGATCAGCTGATAATTGTCCAAGTGCTCAGTCACACCCTCCCTGATAATAGATTCCAGTTATTTTCCCTTCAACTGATATCAAACTAACAGGCTTTGAGTTGACTGGCTTCTCCTTCCCCATTCTTAAATAATAGAGTGCCATTTTTAATTTTATAATCCAAAAGCACAATTTTTGGATGTAGAGATCTTTGGAAAATTGTAACTAATGCATCTGCAATTTTCTCACCTACTTCCTTTAATATCCTGATCATGGGATTTAGCTTTGATAAGTATTATTATGCATGTGCACATGTTCAACATTGACACCAAGCAGAAGCCAGTGTTTCACTCTGCTTTGCTGAGGTATCAGGTCAGGCTGTAATTGTATTTAAGCAGCATTTACACAGTGACTGTGGCAGCAGTGTAAAGCAAAGCCATTCCACTCCAATGCCATAATTATAGTGTAAATACGAAAAGGCATGTGAATGTGCAATGATTACTTAGCTGCTACATGTGTAGATGTATCCCAAGTGCTAAAGAGCTGTTTCAGAATTGTAAAAAGAAAAAGAGACACATGAAGAAAGCTCTGTGTAGCTTAAAAAGCAGAAATTGAATCACTAACTTGTTATGATTAGATGTCCAAATTACTAAATGATTCTGTATTCCAAAGGATGTTGCTCTTGTAACTTTCAATTTGGTATCAGCAGTCACAAGTGCTGTTGAAGGTTTCAGAGTGGACAAACTTGTGAATTGCTAAAAAAGGTCATAAATAGATATCTGAACAGCTAGAAGAAATAAGTTGATCCCAGACTTGTACATTTATTGTACAATTCACATTTTTGTTTCTAGATTGCACATACATTACTCTATTTTTGTACTGTTCATTCTTAAAATTGCTATTGTTAGAGATAGTTCAGAGGAAATTTCTTCTGTAAAATTATCAGCAAACATTCATGAGTGTCTACAACCTAAGAGACTTAAGGATAGATTTTCATGGACTCAGGTAGACTGCGTGGAGGGGTAAAAATAGTGGTCAGAACCCAATACATTTATAATAAATTCATGAATGCAGGATTCCCAACCCCGCCCTGGGGTAAAGGCAAAATACTGCGGATGTTGGAAATCTGAAACAAAAACAAAAATTGCTTGAAAAACTCAGCATCTGTGGAGAGAAAGACAGAATTAATGGGCAGAATTTTGCCCTTGGTGGGCTTGCGGGCCCCACCGGCTCGGCGGCGAGTGGACAGCCGACCCCTGCCACCATTTTGAGTGGGCGGGCCAATTAAAGCCTGCCCAGCGGCCTGCCCGACATGAAGTGCAATGTGTTTCCGGTGGGGAGGGATTCCCCATCTGTCAAAGTGCGCTCTTTTGCGCATGCGCGCAAAAGAGGGCACATCTCCCTGAGACCAAGTGCTGTCTCAGGGAGATTACTGACAGGTAAAAAAAACACCAAAAATAGAAAAATATTAAAATTATTAACATGTCCCCCTCATGTGACAATGTCACACGAGATGGGATATGTTAATAAGAAACACATTAACTTTATGAAACTTTTTAAAAACGGACATGAAACCTCATCCCGCCAGTGGATGAGGTTTCATGTATAATCAGGAGCCCGCTGGGGCTCCTGGCCTGCCCGCTAGCCTTAAGGTTGGACGGGTAGGTCTTTAACAATCTTAATTAGCCTGTCAATGGCCTTAATTGGCCATTGATAGGTCGGTAGGCGGACAGCTGATTTCACTGTCTGCCCGCCTACCTGAAAATTTAAAGGGACCGGGATGATGTTGGGGGTTCCTCCCGACGTCATCCCACGTCATTTTCCCGTCGGCGAGTGGGGCCCGCCCCCAAATCGCCGATGGGAAAATCCTGGCCAATGTTTCGAGTCCGTATGACTCTTCTTCAGAGTGGGGTTTCCAGTTTTCAGGAGTGCCTTTTTAAGGATGTGGGATGGTTTGGATCGCAGTACTGCACCATGTACTCCCGACCTAGCCGGCTCCATTGCAGGACTGACATGCCCTAGTCTTCTGCAATTTTCATGGAGTCGGGCCAGCTTTTCAAAGAGTCGTGGTTCACGGTGCCTCAGAAGTGTTGTGAACCATAGTCTGCATGATAGAATTGTTTGAAGGATAAGTTCAAATGGTCGTCGTCATGGCCCCCATGACAAAGTATACCCCCTCACTCACCCCCATGCCCTCTCATGCCCTCCCATGCCAGGTTATGCCCCCACCCACCCATATAGCCCCTCATGCCCTGTTGCCAAGGTGTGCCCCCACCAACCCCCTATGGCACCTTATGCCCCCATTTGGAGGTATGGCACTTCCATGCCCACTCACCCACTATATCTGAATAAAACCAATGAACCTATGGTGGCAATTATATGTTTAAAAACAAGCTTTAAAAAAAGTCATTCACTGATAACTTCCCAGTTCCTTAAAAAGAACTCCTTTTTACTACAGACCAATAAAAATATCAATCATCCAGTCCCTTTAAAGTATCAATAGCTGAGACTTCAAGCACTTCAAACCTCTTTATCTTGTGTAAATAAACATTATGCAATTGACAGCAGAGATCAGATAGCCAGAGCTGTCAATCAAACAATAATCTCCCTGGGCCTCAGATGCTAACATTTCGAGTCCATATGACTCTTCAGAACTAAAGAGAAGTAGAAATGTGGTGAAATATATACTGTTTAAGGGGGACAGGTGAAGTTGGATAGAAGGCCAGTGATAGGTGGAGGCAAAGGAGAGATTGCAAAAGATGTCATAAACAAAAGGTTGAAGGGGTGGGGTGTTGATGGTGGTGATATTGGGTAAAGGAAGTGCTAATGGTGACATTAAGAGTAGAAAGCAGGATGAGCAAGTGACAGATGGCCCTAGTGTGGGTGGGGTGGGGGGAGGGGATGGTGTGGGAGAAAAAATCGAAATAGGCTAAAAGGCGTGGATAAAAAAATGAATGGAAATAAATTTTTTAAATAATAATAGAAATAGGTGGGAAAATATATATAAAAATAAAAAAATAAATATTTGAAAAAAGGGGATCAAAAAGGGGTGAGGAGGGAGGAGAGAGTTCATGATCTGAAGTTGTTGAACTCAACGTTAAGTCTGAAAGGCTATAAAGTGCCTAATCGGAAGATGAGGTGCTGTTCCTCCAGTTTGCGTTGAGCTTCACTGGAACATTGCAGCAAGCCAAGGATGGACATGTGGGCTTGAGAGCAGGGTGATGTGTTGAAATGGCAAGCGACAGGAAGGTCTGGGTCAGGCTTGTGGACAGACCAAAGGTGTTTTGCAAAGCGGTCACCCAGTCTACATTTGTACCACCAATGTAGAGGAGACCACATTGAGAGCAGCGAATGCAGTAGACCAAATTGAGGGAAGTGCAAGTGAAGTGCTGCTTCACTTGAAAGGAGTGTTTGGGTCCTTGGACGGTGAGGAGGGGGGAAGTAAAGGGGCAGGTGTTGCACCTTCTGCAATTGAATGGGAAGGTGCCATGGGAGGGGGTTGAGGTGTAGGGGGTGATGGAGGAGTGGACCAGGGTGTCCCGGGGGGAACGGTCCCTACAGAATGCCGACGGGGGATGAAGGGAAGATGTGTTTGGTGGTGGCATTTTGCTGGAGTTGGCAGAAATGGCGGAGGATGATCCTTTGAATGCGGAGGCTGGTGGCGTGAAAAGTGAGGACAAGGAGGACCCTATCATGGTTCTGGGAGAGAGAGGAAGGAGTGAGGGCAGAGGCGTGGGAGATGGGCTGGACATGGTTGAGGGCCCTGGCAACCATCGTGGGCAGGAAACCTTGGTTAAGGAAGACGGAAGACATGTCTAGAAGCACTGTTTTGGAAAGCGGCATCATCGGAACAGATGCGACGGTGTTGGTACAGTGGTAAGTCTTCACTAGGGTTTTGTGTGTGTGAGGGTTGCTGGGATAAAAGGAATAGTGTGAGCTTGAATCATTTTTTGGTATCTGTATTGGAATCTTTCCAACCTTTTTGTCTAGTGTAATATAGTTAATTTTTCTTGTTTAATAAAAGTCTTATTCATTGTGTTAAAAGTATACAGGTCAGTAACTGACTTCCATGGTTTCTAAAAAAAAATACAAGTTAGGATCTACCAAGTCAGGTTTCACTTTGCGATCTGACTTGTCCAGTATTAACATCAGCTGGGATCATAACAACAGTGTTTTGTGAGTGAATGGGCATGGGAGGTGCCACACCTTGGCATGGGAGGGCATGAGAGGCCATAGGGGGTGTATGGGGGGCATACCTTGGCATGGGGGCATGAGGAGCCATATGGGTTGGGTGGGGGGGCACACCTTGGCATGGGACTCATGAGAGGTCATTGGGGTGTGTGGGGGGAATGAGGTGGCATGGGTGGGGCATGGAGTGTGTCGGGGTTGAGAGGGAGTGAGGGGCGAGAGCTATGGGATCTTACCTTTTTCAATGTAACTGGGACTAAGTCCCACAGCACACAGGAGGGCCTTTTAAACAGCCTGCCTCAGCACCCGGCTGCCAGTGTGGCTGCCCCTGAACTCGTTCCCGGGTCAGCTTGCCCGAATGCAGCCTGTACCTGCCCCCCGACATTGCAAATTCCGCCTATCCTGGCACTTTCTCCTGAGGTGGACAGGCCGAGCTGGGTATTTTTCCTACTCCCACTACCCTCCTCAAGCATTAAAATCCAGCCCTTAATACCCATTAAGTGTGATATTTATTTATCTTTAAGTTTATCTCCCAACTTATTTTACTTATATTTACTGAGCTTCTGTAAACAGATCCATATATAAAATGCCTTAAACTATATTATTGATATACGTGTGTGTATACATTGTATGTATCTTGGAATATAAATAATAATATAAGTATAAAAAGTGACCATATTAGTTCAGGTTTTGTGTAGTAGGGTGACAATGCACTGACAACGCAATACCATTTCATTTTGCCCTGAAGCATCAGCCTAGATTATATGTTCACATTCTGCTATGAGGCTTGAACCCATGACCTTCTGACTCAGAAATGAGACTATTTCCCCTTAAAAATACAGTAGTCGCAAACTGTTCGTATGTCTACAATGTCCTAAATCTGCAGCATGTAATTTATTTGTATAAATCAATTAATTAATTATAGCATCATTTAGGTAACTGTAAGAAAGCTTAGGATCTACTATTTAAAGGGTGTAAACAAGTAGATACAAATAGCAATTCTACATAGACATTGTGCATTTCACTAATTAATTTAGTATATTGTATCTTAAGCTGATTCAGTTGACAGATATCAATAATATTTAGTTATTTACGGTGATGATCTACCATTATTTCAACCCCAGGAGCATTAAACAGCAAATCAGTATATTACTACAGCTTGTAATAAAAACATGTTTGCATAAGCAGATTGACCTGTTTTTGGTATTCAGATCGCAATCCTATCTGTCACCAGGAGCGGGTATTTTCATTTCTGCACAGTGCATGCTTTTTCTTCCACCTTGTCTTTTTACTACTATGGCTCCTACTGCAGTCCCATTATCAGTGAAACCCTTGGTCACCCACCTTCTGATAGGCTTCCCAGTCTCCATCCATCATCCATTGATTCCAAAGCCCTGCTGCCTGTATTCTGTTCTGTTTTCCACAGCAATATGTTTAAAATCTTCCTACAAATCCTAACAACCCTGAACATATCCCCCTGAAATCTATCTCAATCAATCCTACATTCAACAAATGCAGTATAAAATTACACTCAGAGTCAGTGAGACTGTTAGCAGTAATTATGTGCTTAGTATGCAGCTAAAAACCATGCAGCTAAAAACCTAAAAACCCATCTCATTCAAGAAAGTGTCATTTTTTTCAAGGGTTTTTACAGTGAGACCATGAGTGTCAGACTGTAAGTTCCCATCAGTTCAGTGATTTCCAATTGATTGCATTCTGGGGGACCTTAACAGCACAACCTCTGGAGAAGCATAGAATCGCTGACAGCAACTTCTGGACTTTTGTTTAGCTGCGCATGTGTGGACTCCCATTGGCCTTTCAATAAGATGTTAAACTGAGGCAGTTCATTGGACCAGGGTTGAGAATCCCAAGGCACAATAACCAAAAAATAGCTGAGAGTTCTGCTGGTGATCTGACTGGCCTGCTTCCCTCAACCAACACCTCCAAAAACAGATTAGCTGGTCTTTAGTATTTCTGCATCAAACACTTTTTGACACACAACACAAGTTACTGCACTTTAATTTATTATATGTGAAGCCCTCTGAGACTTGATATGTATTCTATAAGCTCATTAAGTTTCATGATTTGCATCAGACATATTTTGTAAATAGAGGCTCAAAAATATGATTGCACAGCAGACATGATTTTAGCGAGAAACAAGCACTGCAGGGTCCAATGTGGTTTGAAATATGTGTGCGCTCAGTCCTCATTAGAAGTGCGTTCCATGTTGTATTGGTTAGGGCATCTGCCTGAAACAGGATTTGGGCCAATTCTTGTAGTTTATCATGCCTTGCAAACTTTCACCTGGGCTTACTGTAGACTTGGACATTGCTGGCAATATGGCCATAGCTTCTTATGTTAACCATCACAAGACAATTTTCAGTGATTGCTGCGCATCATTGGAATCTTCTTTTACATAGGTTGGAATTTTCTGTGCCCATTGGTGGCGGGTGTGTTTGATGGCATGAGCGGACAATATGGCGAAAAGGCCAAAAATCAGTTTCACAATGCCATGAAACCAGTTTGCAATCGTCCACTCTGCCAGTCAAAGGCGGGCTGCATTTCCCACTGCTGGACGTTGGGAACTTCATTGTAACACATCTGCATATCATTATAAGCCCAGCTTGCCGGAATCATCCCCCCATGCTGGATCATCTGAGTACGAATCATATCAACACGTTTCACAACTGTACATAAGCGATGTGCACCTGGCGAGCTGCACTTCGTTTGGGACTTCGAGGTTCATTTGCCTACCTTGCTTCGGGCAGCACTCGCAGTCATCAGTGCCAGGCTTCACAGACAGCACCACATCACTTTTAGGGGGGCTCATGTGCAGGTCTCCAGCTATCAGACCATCTATAAGGCGGGGGTAGCTTTTCAATGGCTGCAGGGCCAGGGCTTGCTTGGGGAAGGGGGAGAAGTGGCCTCAGGTAAGGGAAGGGGCTGCAGGGTGAGGGCTATACTGGGGAAGGGGGGTATCCCAGGGTGTATGTGGGGGCACAAGTTGATCTGTACAAGTGGCCTCAAGATGGTGAGGGTTGAGGAGGCAGTCTCCAGAGGAGATGAGGGCAGATGGCGATGTGAGGGTTTATGTGAGAGAGTGAGTGGTGATGTTCCTTGAGCTGGCAGTGGGTGAGATGCCAGTGAATGTGTCATGGGCTGGAGTGTGTGGGTTTAATGTGATGAGATGGATGCCTTACCCTGGTGGCATGGATGAGATCATTCATCCTCTTTCTGCATTGGATGGCCAACCTCTTCTGTGCAGCATTGGCACTGATCACCCCTGCCATGCCTACCAAGCTGGAGTGGTGAGATTGCCGGTCCTCCAGCTGCCAGTGTGGGAGTAGAGGACATCACGGCTGGCCTCCATGGTGTCCAAAAGGCATTCCAGGGATGGGTCACTGAATCGGAGGGCTGCAGTCGTCTTGCATTTTGGGGCCATGTCTTCTGTGCAGCAGCCCTGGGCTGGAAGCGCTGAGAGTGTGCGGCTGCACTTTAACTCTGGCGCCTGGTGTGAGGAAGCAGTGAGGTGACGGCGTGGCAGGCGAATCAGAGGCCCCCCTGCCATCGAACCATTGTGTTTCTCAGGAATGCATGATTAATGTGGCAGGATTGGGGCGATACCGTGTGAAAAGCCCCATTGCGATCAGTGGGTAAAACATTCTTTTCCCATCCGCTATCACACTTAGTGCAAATCTGGAATGACTCCGTCCATAGTTTGTCTTTAATACCAAAGCCTGCCTTCTTTCTGATCCATCCTTCAATTCATTACATATCCTAGAACATGGCAACACAATACCTTTAATCTTCAGCTGACTGACTAAGTAAGCATCAAATAAGTGTGCTGTTGTGAAGAAAAGACTCACCCTGTGGATTCACTGTAAGCAACCATTATTGAACTAGCTATATTTACATCTCCTCAACAGAGAGGGTGACAGAGGGGCAGCTGTAATATACTACATATCCTGCCCATTTAAAAAAAAAATCAACTTATACATTAAACTGTTAAAAGGTACATGTACATAATTTCCCAGAATACAAGATGACTAAGCCAACATCAACAATACCTGAAATTTAAGAGTTTGGTTTGCGATTTTGTTTTTATTGCAATCACAAGTAAAGCATATGTATGATCGAAATTACCAAAGTATTTTACACACGTAAATAAAAAAATGTTTTTCCTGAACACCAGTATGGCTTTAACAAAAATATCCTTATTGGACAAGAAATAATGAAGAACAACTTCTTTCTTTTTCCTTCTTACATACTTCCAATTAACCTGGTTTCTTTCTCTTTCTGTCTGGGTAACTTCGTCCATTGCCATTTCCGTTAGCTTGACTCTGCTCTCTCAACATCTCTGACTGTGTCAACCCTGAACTTTGACTTTGACTACCAATTCCACTTAATGGTTGGTACTATGCTATTGCTTGATTAGACTTAATGAAAAACTCTGGCAAATTTTGCTTTACCAATGGACTCTGTGGTGCTGGCAAGCTTTCAGTTTCTTTGCGACTGCCACTTTCTTTCTGACTTTCACTTTGGACTGTTGGAGGAATTTGGGCTATAGGAAGGTTATCATGCTCTCCTATTGTCAGATTTCCTCTTTGAAGCAAATGATACATGAACTGACAGAGTCTCTTTCCAGTTTTCACTGGATTCTGTATGTAAATGCACCTAATCTCTTTACAACGACTCTAATTACATACTTCTCCTTATCACCTCAGTAGTGTTTCAGCACAACATTCTGACCAGCACTGAACTCTGTATGTTTCATATTTGGTATATCATGAGTCATCTTCACCTTGTCTTGCTTTTCTCTTAGCTTTCTATCGATATCAGTCTTTAGCAAACTTAATCTTGTCCTAGGAGATGTTTAAAAATTAACTCATAAATTGAGCAACTTCTTGTAGACTGTGGGGTTATTCTGTAAGAGAACTGAAAATTGTCTAGCCTGTGTCAAAGAGAAAAATGGGAATTACCGCCCAGCTTGTTACCTAGCAAATAGTTCTACAAAGTTCTAGTGACAACCTGTACACTACTTTCTGCAGCACCATTCAATTCTGGGTGATATGGTAGTACCAGAGTGTGTTTGACTCCATTCTTACTCAGAAATATTTCAAACTCAGCTGACATAAACTGTAGGCCATTGTCTAACACTAACACTTCTGACAACCCATAAATTGCAACCCAACTTCTCAAAACCTCAATAGCTTTGGCACGTATGTTTTATCTAGTAGCTATAGTTACCAACCAAAACAAGAAGTTCTTTCCCTGCCACCTCCAAAAAAATTGACATGTTACTTGTTCCTATGGTTTTCTTGTGTTTGACCATGGAATGAAAAGAACCTTGTGTGGATCATTTCTCATTCTGAGACACATTTCACAACTTTTCACCAACTCTTGATATCTCTGTCTGCCTTTGGACACTGAAAATAGCTCTTGCTACTGCTTCTAATTGTGCATAAGGCACTGCCCTAGCCTAGCAAAATTTAGGCTGTGCACTATCCTTCATCTTGACGTCAGCCTTGTGATGCCTAATCTTAATATTTGGCCCTCCTTACTCAAAGACCACTCTTTGCTCTCTTTCAGCACTTCTTCAATGACAGATATACTCTTAAGGATCCCTACTGTAAATAGCTCTGCTCAGTTTAACCGGATCTTCTTAAGCAAAGTTCTTCTGATCAGGAGACTCTTTCCCTCCGTTACGATCCTGGTAGACACCTATAAGTTGTAAAATTATATTTGAATTTCCAGTGTCTGACTAGAAGGATTACATGACAAGTTGCAAGACTTTTACAC
Source organism: Cetorhinus maximus (assembly GCF_964194155.1). NCBI lineage: Eukaryota > Metazoa > Chordata > Chondrichthyes > Lamniformes > Cetorhinidae > Cetorhinus > Cetorhinus maximus. Next base: position 98,078,046 of record NC_135887.1, read on the forward strand.
ACCTTAAAAACAACAATATCTAAACACTCTTCCGTAGACAAGTTATACCTGAAAACAAGGCCCATGTGATTTACATTGCCATGGGGATGGGCTTTAGGAGGGAAAAGTCAGTAGAAAGCCATTGTGATATTGGTTGCAGGTTTCTAAAGATATCCCTGAACCTCACAGGCAGATCAGTCTGCAAGAATGAAAGGTGGTGAAAACTGCAGAAAGTTTCTCCCGTTTAACTTTTAAAATGATTAAAAACCCCATACCACCATTATACATTACTCTGCCCCTTAAGTGGCCACTTTATTCCCCTGGAACCAGTCCAAAACTATGTTCCACTCCCAAGGGCTTGCTCCCTTTTCCTTTCCCAACTGGGTAACTTCTAGTCCCAGGACTAACTTTCACTATGAGGGTTACTTAAGAGCCTCAATTGGCGGCAGGGCAGGAAGGTCAACCGTGGGCTTTCCAGCCCAGAACTTAATTCTGGTGGAGGCAGAAAGGCAGTGGGGCTCAGGAACGACACCGCCCACCTAAGTAAATGCCCTTCCTGTCTCCAAGCTTTCTACCAGCAAGAGCAGAAGATTCCACCCATGGAGTCAACATTTTCTCTACTTTAGGTGCAGAACTGGCTGTCTCTCTCCTCCCTTTCTCTCTCTCTCTCTCTCCTCCCCCACCCAACCACCACCTTTCATTCTTGCAGACTAATCTGCCTGTGAGGTTCAGGGATATCTTTAGAAACCTGCAACCAATATCATAATGGCTTTCTACTGACTTTTCCCTCCTAAAGCCCATCGGCAATGTAAGTCACATTGCCCTTGTTTTCAGGTACAAAATGCTAATAAGCTATCCTCTAGATTACCAAACTCCATTCTAACTTGGAATTAAATAGACAGTGTAAAGTATAACTGCTTATAAAATCTTATATTCTTAACCTGGTCTCCCCTTCCTGTGAGACCTGGAGACAAAAGCTCAGACTTTTAGTCTGTGGACTTTTAAAAATGGGGAACAGGACCCGGATCTGGAAATCCTGTTCTCATTTCCAACAGATCCCATTTTGGCCAGTAGGAGAAAGGGCGTTTGGTGTGAATCACATGGGGGAAACCCGAATTCAGCAGGGCCATTTAAACTCAGTGTTGAGTTCAAACAGACCCCATTTCACTGTAGCAAGGGTCTTATCCCACAGTGTGGGGGTCACAAATTTGTGGAAAAAATGTAAATGCTCATGAAGGGCCGATACGGTATGTAGAACTGTCAAGCTGTGAAGTTATTTAAATACCCAACCCTTTTAACTAGCTTTCCTGTGTCAGTGAGAGTTGAAAAATTCAAACTATGAAATTATTAAATCCTCAACCTCTTAAAATTTTGGTAAGAACTAGCCTGCCTATGTCAGCAAAAGTTGAAAAAAAAATCTGTTCTAGCAGTTACAACAGCTGTTTGTTGACATTACCCTGAGGGCTATTGTTATATCATTATCCATGCTTGCTTGCATTCCACAGCCTGCAATTATCCCAGCAGGAGGTTGTAAGTCCACAGTTTGATTGACAGCTCAAAGAGGTTATTAAAGGATTAGATGTCTTTGATGTGGGGTTATGAATTGTTTGTTTCAATAATGGATTATGTTCTTGGGTTTTTAAAGAAGTTTTGAATGTTTTTTCATGAATGTGCCTTTTTATTATTGTGAAAGCTGTTATATGTGTATGTATGTGTATACATAATATATATATATATTATATATATATATATATACTCTTGTTGAAGCAGTTGCACCCCAGAGAAAATATTGCTTGATTGACAGCTCAGCTCTCTGATCTCAGTGATCAATTTCACAATGTTTATTTACACAAGGTTAAGTGGTTTCAAGGGCTTGTGGTTTTTGTTATTGATACTTTAAAGGGTCTGGATGATACTTTTATTAGCTTGTAGTGAAATTTTTTTTTAACACAGTGGAAATCTATGAATTAATCACTATTTTAAAAAGCTTTTTTTACACTTCCTACTGTCATTGTAGGGTTAATTAATTCTATGTGATGCATATTGGGTCAATGCACATGGAAGTGCATAGCTTGGCATAGGATGTATGAGGAGCCATGTTGGGTGGGTGGAAGGTCAGAACATGGCACTGGGAGTATGAGGGGCTATATGGGATGGGTGGAAGGGCAAAGTTTGGCATTGGGGGTATTAGGGGCCATGGAGAGGTGGGTGGAGAGCAGAGCTTGGGATAGGGCACATGAGGGCCCTAGGGGATAATTGGAGAAGCAAAGCCTGGCATGGGGGCATGTGGAAGGGCAGAGCTTGGCATAGGGGATATGAGGGGCCATAGTGGATGGGTTGAGGGGCATACCTTGGCAAAGAGAGCATAAGGACAACTTTTTGTACTCACCTTCTAAAAGACCCCCTCATGTAGACTAGGATCCATGACTCCTCTGAAGGGCCACAACTCCTTAAAAAGCTGGCCCGACGCCAGAAAATTGCAGAGGAGTAGAACATGCCTATTTCCGCAATGGAGCTGGCCAGGTCAGGAATGCCATATGTAGGCTTTTGAAAGGAGCCAGCCTGCAGCCCTTGCAGGCACTCTCGAAAATCAGTCAGCCCAGGAATGGGGTCAGGAGAGCTGGTATCAGAACCTGCCTGCCATTTTAAGGGTACTCCAGAATCATTCTGACTCAGAGAAAGTCCAGATCATAGTGTCCAACATTAGATATGACTTCACGATTGGACAACTTACTGAAGAACCCCAATTATGCTAAGAATTACACCAACAACCGATTTAAGATTATCATTTGGGCTCTGTGTGGCTCACTTATGCATGCTAGAAGCTACATATATTCAAATACAGGGCCCAATCTTTGTAAACAGAAAGAACATGGCCACGAGTTGTGCCTTTTACAGCTAAACAAAAGCTTGGGGGACAGCCATTCCCTGGTTCATTCCCCATGGCAATGCCTTGACCAATCAGAGTTGACTTGCCTGGTTTGAAATTAAACAAAAGCTTGGCAGTTAAGTGTTCCCTGGTGCATTCTCCGTGATGACACCTCAATCAATCAGAGTCCACTGGCCAACCAGTCAAGCACCCTCTTCTCAATCAGTATAAATTGTTCCCTTTGAGATTTGGTATTCTTGTGTTTCTGTCCTGAAGAGTGGAAGACAAAAAGCTTCGACAGCGTATCTCTTTTTTCAGCAATACTCAAAAAATATTTTGTTCTTTAAAGTGTAACAGAACATAATTGTGTTATTTGAATTAAATGCAGCAGACGGCTATTTCGTGCTTGATGATACCATTGAAACGCCATGTGTAGAATCTTCGGCTCAATGAGCGGGGGCAGAGCTTGCTCGCCGAGGCGTAAAGTGATGCGCAGTGATGTCGGGTGTGCGTCACCGCGCATCATTTGGATTTTCAGTTCGGTGGGCGTTCAGCTGACTCGGCTGCGCACCTGCCGAACTGTCAAAGGCCTATTAAGGCCATTTAAAAAGCCAATAAAGCAATTAGCTGAGTTGTCCATCCAACCTTAAGGTTGGCAGGCAGGCGAAGGGCCCAGGCAGCCTTTGCATTTTTCATGGAACCTCATCCACAGGCGGGATAAGGTTTCATGAACGTTTTAAGTGTTTGAAAAATTTTTAATAAAATTAATGGACATGTCCCAGCTCATGTGACAGTTTCACATGAGGGGACATTTCCTTAATTTTTTTAACCTTTATTCAATGTTTTATAAGTGAAAGTAATCTCCCTGAGACACCTCTGTGCCTCGGAGATTTCTGCTCTGTTTCGTGCATATGCGCGAAAGAGCGCACTCCCCGACTCAGGCAATCCCTCACCCGCCCGCACAGGGAGCGCTCAGCTCTTCCGGGCGCGCGTCACTCTGGGTGGGTCTTAAGTTGGCCCACCCACGTAAAATGGCGGCGCCCAGCTGATTGGGGACACTGATCAGATGCGCGCCTGACCCCGCACAACCCCCTCGACGGGGACAAAATTCTCCCACATGAATTACAGTATTTTAATGGCACAAAAGGAGGCCATTCAGCCCATTGGCTCTGCACCAGCTCTCCAAATGAGCACTATGACCTAGTGCCATTGCGCTGCCTTTTCCCCCCTACCCTTGCACATTGTTTTTATTCAAATAATCATCTAATGCTGTCTTGAAAGCCTCAATTGAACCTGCCTCCACCACGTTTCCAGGCATTGCATTCCAGATCCAAACCATCTGTTGTGTGAAAAAGTTTTTTCTCACGTTACATTTGCTTCATTTGCAAATCACTTTAAATCTGTGCCCTCTCATTCTTGATCCTTTTACGAGCGGGAACAGCATCTCCCTATCTACTCTGTCCAGCCCCCACATGATTTTGAGCATCTCTATCAAATCTCCTCTTAGCTGCCTTCTCTCCAAGGAGAACAGTCCCAACCTCTCCAATCTATCCTCATAGCTGAAGTTTCTCATCCCTGGAACCATTCTTGTAAACCACTTTTGCACTCTCTCCAATGTGTTCACATCCTTCCTATAATGTGGCACCCAGAACTGTACACAATATTCCAGCTGAGGTCTATTGAGTGTCTTATATTAATTCACATAACCTCCCTTCTTTTGTGCTGTATGCCCCTATTAATAAAGCCCAGGATACTATATGCTTTATTAACTGCTTTCTCCGCCTGTTCTGCTACCTTCAATGGTCCATGCATAGTCTTTCTGCTCCTGAAATTCCGTCAAAATTTCACCCCTTATTTTATATCGTCTGTCCATGTTCTTCCTACCAAAATGCATCACCTCACGGTTCACTGCATTGAACTTCATGTGCCACCTGTCTACCCACTCCGCCAACTTATCTATGTCCCCTTAAAGTTCCACATCGTCCTCCTTGCAGTTCACAACACTCCCAAGCATCGTATCATCCACAAACTTTGAAATTGTCCCCTGCACACCAAGATCTAGATCATTAATATATATATCAGGAAAAGCAAAGGACCCAATACTGACAAAAAGCTAAAAGCTACTGCGGATGCTGGAAATCCAAAACAAAAACAGAATTACCTGGAAAAACTCAGCAGGTCTGGCAGCATCGGTGGAGAAGAAAAGAGCTGATGTTTTAAGTCCTCATGACCCTTCAACAGAACTGAAGTATAGTTAGAAATATTTCACCTCTCTCCTAACTATACTTCAGTTCTGTTGAAGGGTCATGAGGACTCGAAACGTCAGCTCTTTTCTTCTCCACCGATGCTGCCAGACCTGCTGAGTTTTTGCAGATAATTCTGTTTTTGTTTTTTGACCCAATACTGACCCCTGGGGAACTCCACTACAAACCTTCCTCCAGCCCAAAAAATATGCATTGACTATTGCTCCCTGCTTCCTATTTTTCAGCCAACTTTGTATCCACATTGCTACTGTCCCTTTTATTCCATGATGTAGTTATGTGGTAGTTGGTTTATTACTAACATGCTGGTTGGTATACACTTTATGAAGTGTAAGAAAATATTGGGTAAAGATTTTCATTTATAGTTAGCTTTTATTGTAACTCATCAACCATTCAGAAGAATGTTTTAATTTGCTAGCTTCAAACAGTTTAACTAATTGAATTCTCTCAACATTTTCATCAGAAGTTTAAATCTATTAACTTCAAATAAAATGGGAAGAGCTGTAATCTGAATTATCCTGGAGTTGTTTTGAATTTTGTTGTCCCACTTATTTAATAAGAAACCACTAAGGCTTTGTTGAAGTGATGCAGGTGAGGATTCCTCAGTTGTTTATACATTTACAATTTCTTCTGCAAAGTCTAAATTGCTGGAGAATAAAAAGCAGAATATTATTTAAACGGAGAGATCTGCAGAATGCAGAGGGATTTGGGTGTCCTTGTACATGAATAACAAAAAATTAGCATGCAGGTACAGCAAGTAATTAGGAAGGCAGATGAAATGTTGGCATTTATTGCAAAGGGGATGGAGTATAAAAGTAGGGAAGTCTTGCTACAATGGTACAGGGCATTGGTGAGACCACACCTGGAGTACTGTGTACAGTTTTGGTCTCCATATTTAAGGAAGGATATACTTGCTTTGGACGCAATTCTGCTGAGGTTCACTTGGCTGATTCCTGGGATTAAAGGGTTGTCTTATTAGGAAAACTTGAGCAAGTTGAGCCTATGTTTATTGGAGTTTAGAAGAATGAAAGGTGATCTTATTGAAGCATATAAGATTCTGAGAGGGGGGCTTGATAGGATAGGTGCTGAAAGGATGTTTCCTCTTCTGGAGGAATCTAGAACTAGAGGGCACAGTTTAAAGACAAGTGGTTTCTCATTTAAGACGGAGATGAGGAGGAGTTTTTTTCTCTCAATGAGTTGTTAGTCTTTGGAATTCTCTTCCACAGATAGCAGTGGAGGTTGGATCATTGAATATATTCAAGGCTGAGTTAGGCAGATTTTTGATTGACAAGAAAGTCAAGGGTTATGGGGGACAGGCAAGAAAGTGGCATTAAGGCCATAATCAGATCAGCCATGACCTTATTGAATAGCGGAGCATGCTCAATGGGCTGAGTGGTCTACTCCCGCTCCTATTTCTTATGATCTTATTAAGAGTTTTCTGCAATGAGTTCCAGATTTTACTATTTGTTCTTAAGCAGCAAGATTCATAGAATCATAGAATTGTTACAGCATGGAAGGCGGCCATTTGGCCTGTTGTGTCTGTGCTGGCTCTGTGAAGAAGCAATTTATTTCTTTGTGCTTTCACCATGTTTGCCTTAGACTACGATTTTTGGCTTTCACTGCAGTCTAGAATGTTTTTTTCCAGGTATAACCTTGCATGCAGTCACTTTCAATGCCTTTCATAAAATGTTGCAATGTCTCCAATATCATTTTCAATGTTGATTTTTCTTTCCCTTTCTAACCCTTTTTCTTTCGTATTCCCATTTTATTTGCCATTCAGTGAAATATTTTAAAATGTTGCTTTCTAGTTTTCAGCTATTTTATATACCTATCTCTTTACTCAGGATAATATTGCTCTGTGGAGCCAAACCTAACAAAATATGGTATGACCATGTGTCACAATGAATGATTAAGAGTCTAGATTTTTCATTTAGAAATAATACCATGCAAAAATAGGATGGAGTGCTAATTGACCTAAAGCAAATTGACCCTGCCATTGTCAGTCTAATTTGGATATTCTCAGTGAGCTCCAGGTTTTAGAATGCCATTCATTGGGAGCTTGGCAGGTGGGCTGGAACTAGTGTGCTGCTACAGAATTTAAAGGACTGTCAGAACTTAAAGGGGGAAATCATGCATCAAAATGAGTTGAAAAAAGGAATCTTTGTTACAAATATATGAGAGTTCTGGAAAATATCTGAGAGTTCTGGAAGAGAGTAGAAAGTTTGAAAATTTTCTGATGTAGCAATAAAAGTGCTGCTCGACCATATTGCTGACGAAGGTTCCTGGGGAGAGCTGCCCAGAGGCAGCATAAGGAAGTAGTCAGTAGAAATCATACCAGTTCATCCAGGAAAGATGAACTAGCCATACCTTCTAAGAATATGCATCACTCAGTGTGACTAACACTTGTCTGCAACTTGCACTGTGCAATATAATACTTGAAGGTGCTTGAATTCCTTCTTGTACTGCAGGAGGCTTACTTAGATATAGTTGTTGCAGAATCAGTTATTTTTCTAAGCCAGGTGCACAAGGGAGGGGACAAGCCATGCAAATACAAACCTGGGATGATTCAAGAGTTTATTTGATTGGCAACTGATTGGCGTCTCTTTGGATTTTAATGGGCAGTTATTCAAATTTGAATCGTGCTGATTAAAACTATTTGCTAAAATATCTTTAAGTCAAGGATATAGCTAAGCCTAAGAGTTACTTTAAAACCTTTGCTTTGTCTCTGCTACTATTCACATTCTTTTAATGTTTTATGTATTTGTTCGGCAGCTAAAGCCTAAGTTGCAGTCCAGCCTAATGTTATGCTCTTACTTTTAGAAGGCGTCAAAGCACACACGAGGGAACCTATTGAAACTGTTTAGTCAAAACAAAATGAAAAGGGTTTCCTGTTCAGACCCTGGTTGCATGATAAAGTCACCTAAATATCTGGGCAAGTGAAAGAATTTTCTGGTTCATGTGGCTGGGATTTTCTGGTCCCATCATGGCGGGACCTGCCACGGGAGATTCAGTGGCTCAGTCAAAAGGGGGTGGGCGAGACTGGAAAATCCCCCCATAATGAAGTGGAGGCTAACGCACGAGAGTATTCTGAGGCACAGAAACAAAAGAATGCTTTTATAAAAATGCTAATGTTTAGCAACCAGTTTTATACTAGTGTTATTACAGATTACTACAGATGAGGCGAAAAGTTGGGAAATGGGATAAATGATGTTATATCATTACTGCCTCATTTGGATGCAGCAACCCAAAGATGCGTGTAGATATACATTTTCTCTGCCGCCTGCCTGATGAAGCCAGAAAATTGGACAGACTGTCACAGAAACTCCGTGGATAGAAGCTTTCCTATGGCGGGCAGGCCGGGCGGGTGTGGGTGCGGAGCTGATCGTCGCCAGATAAAGCGGGTGGGCCAATTAAGGCCTGCCCAGCGTAACGCACGGCCGGTAGCGCTCAGCTCTACCAGTGCAGAAGCGCAGCAATCTCCCTGAGGCATGGTAGATTAAGTTGATGATAAAACTTTGCAATAAATGAAGTAAAAAATTATTTAAACATGCCCCCTCATGTGACAGTGTCTTATGAGCTGGGACATGTTTGTACATTTCGCAAAAATTATTTAATTATTTAATAAAGGCTTCAGGAAACCTCAGCCCCTGGATGAGGTTTCCTGAAAAACGCGAAGGCCACTTGGGCACTTTGCCTGCCCACCAGCCTTAAGGTTGGACGGGCAACATTGTTAACAACTTCAATTTTTTTTTAATGGCCTCAATAGGCCATTGACAGTTCGGAGGCGGCTGCGTGCCTGCCGAATGAAATAGCAAAATGTCGCATGATGATGTCGGGACGCACGCCCGACGTCATTGCGTGTCATTTTATGCGTCGCCGTGTCAGGCCTGTCCCCGCACACCGACAGCAATATTCTGCCCCATGTGCCTCAAAGCTGAGTTGTCTGTTTGATGCTATTTATCCTAATCCAGCTATTTACTTCCAGGACTTGGTTTAATGCCCTTCTTGGGACACTCAGTGTGCATTTAAAAAATGATAGGAAAAATAGTCCATTCAGCTTGTTCTATGTAACTGTGAGACCTCACACATCACAATATGTGCACTTTCCAACCCATCCAAAACCACACCATCTTCTGGGAGAGGCAAGAAGGATGAAAACTCAGGCCAATTTACGGGTTGAAAAGATCTACAAAATTGCTGCCTGATCCCCGAAACTAGTCCAGGAGGTCACCTGGGCCCTGATAATTCTGTAGTAAGAGGTGATTTCTGCCCCAGCCAGAAACAGGTCTAGCTCTCACTTGAAGGAATTCAGTGTGCTGTTTTCAGGGCGCCATGGTTGTCACTCCGCAGGCTAAAATGTCTTGGAGGAGTTTGCCCCCGAGTCCAGCAGCTGCCCCACAGCTTTTTAAAGCTGTGAGCTGCAATAATTGGCCTAAGGCCAATCGGATGGCTGGGAGTGGTGGCCACTGCTGAGACTGCAGCCAGTCCCGATGAAGAGGAGCCTGGACTCCAAGGTAAGTTAGGGTATCACCAGGGCCAAGCTGGCAGTCCCCGGTGAAGGGGGTGGGTCGGGCCACCAGATTTAGGAGACCAGAGGAGAGGGTTAAAGGTGGGGATGATCTTGGTATTGCCTCCAAGAGGCAAAGGAGGCCTCCCTGCCCCCCCCCCCTTGGCCACACTGGTTCGTGCAGCTAAAGCTGTCGGCTTCCTGCAAGGCGTGGGCCTACCCCCGCCACAGGTAAACTACTCGCGGCAGCAGGATGAGGCCCTTGACTTTTCATTAATTGGCCATTCAAGGGCCTCAGTTGGCCCTTGAGACTTAAACTATTAAATAATAATTGCGATAAACTTCAGAAGTTTTACTTCTGCTCAGTAAAACTCTTTAACACTTGTTAATTTTCCAATTTTGCCCTGGCCAATCTCTCTGCTTTTTTGCAAAACTGCTTCAAAGCCCTTTAGGAATTCGATTTAGCTTTGTCTATTTCCTTGAAATTTTTCTGACAATTTTATGGAACCTTCTGAATCTTAATACTTTTCCTTTCTCTTTCCTTTTAACTTTTGTTTCCTCAACTCTCATGTCCACCTCTGTAAGTTAAGGGTGAGAATTCCATGGGCTGAATTTCACGCTGATCGGGCAGGTGCGGACCTGACTCGATTGGGTGTGAAAACGCTGAAGATGATGTCAGGCGAACGTCCCGATGTCATCCTGCGCTCGCATGATATTTCGGTCAGCGGGCACTGCAAAAGTCGGAAGCGACAATTAAGGGGGCATTTAAGCCCATTAACAGCGCAATTGTCTGTCATTTTACGTAGCCTGTCCAATCTTACGGTTGGTGGACCGTCGAATTGGCCAGGAGGCCGCTGCATTTTTCATCAAACCTCATCCACGGGCGGGATCAGATTTCCATGATGAAATAAAATATAAATAAATTTCTGTGGACAGCATTTTCATTAGTTAAATTTTCAGGTGACTGATTATGATGTATGGACACTTTTTTCAGCTTTTGAAACCTTCATTTTTGCTGTTTCAGGTCTCCAACTCCCGGAGGCAGCTCTCTGCCTTCAGGGAACTTTGTCAGTGCTGGCCTGCGCCCACATTGATGTTATTAAACGTCCTCTTCCCGCCCCCACCCCGGCAGCGCTGAGCTTTTCAGTATTCGTTTCATGCTGGCTGGCCGTTAATTGGTCAGCCAGTGTGAAATCGTGGTCGGCGGTCTGTTTCCCAGCCGACCCGGGCCCACTGTTCACACACGCCCACCAAGCTGAAAATTCACGCCTATGTTTTTGTCGCTTATTTAAAATTTAAAAATCTTATCCTTGTGTCAAATGCTGGCCAATCAGAAGCTGGCAGCTCTGTTGAATGACAACACCAGCAGGGAGGTAGTGGTGGCTGCTGCCGGTACAACACCTACCCGAGGTATAGCAGCGTCACTGGATCCCAGGCCACAGGTGAGGAATAGTAGAAGAGGGTTGCTGGGAGGGGGCTTCTGGGGGAGGGTGGTTGGCAGCAAGGGAAGGGAGGAGTGCCTGTCCATGGCACCCCCTTTCCCGATGCCAGGTCCCTTGATGAGACACTGAGTGCCTTTGAATGAGAGATCCCCGCCCCCCCCACTCCATTGCCCAGAAGTCTGCAAACAATCCCGCAGAGGTTTGCTCGTCATGCTCCTCGCATGTTGAGCATCCTGCCTGCTGCTGGGTTAATAGTTTGAGGCCCAATTTCCCACTTAAAGCGTCAGTTGGTGACGGGGTGGGAAGGCCATCCACTTAATCGGGGTGGAGGCAGGAAGGCGGCAGGGTTCCTACCTGCCACCCTCCTGCCTGATTAAATGCCCTGCCACCAAAACAGGCTGGGCATTAAATTCTGTCCATAGATACAGGCAGGTCATTTAACTTGATCACTGTGTGTAGAACTAAAACACTGTGATGGCTCATGTGCTTTTGGTGAAAAACTTATATTTTATGTTGGGTTGATTGGTCCTTTAAGAACTGGGAATGGGTGGGGAGAATTTTGTTAACAGCATGCCGTTCCCGACAGCGTAACTGGAAGTGTGCATCACTCTGCTGTCTTGCTTTTTCCCATTTTCCACGAGATTACAATTAAAATTTAAAGCACTGGCAGTGTGCCTGGGAGACACATGTGGTCACGTGGTAGGAGAAGCTTTTCAATTGTTAAACCCACTATCAGCAGATAATGTTACAGGTACGGGTGGGCCATAAAAGAACCTCCTGGTCAAACAGGGAGGCTTGGCATCACGACCAAACTTTCCTGCCCAACTCCATTACCATAAGCACAAAGGTGGCACAGGTGTTTTTCAAATTTAAATTTCACTTGTAAATATTTCACATTACATTGATTTCACTTTATTCATCTGTGCATCATCGTTATTTCTTGAGATCAGCTTAGTCAGAGAGCTAAATATACTGGCATGCCTCATGATTGGCATTATTGATGATTATGGGGAGTTGGGGACATTTCCTTTATTGTGGAAGAAGCAATGTCGTTTTTTTGTTTACTATTGAATGTTCATTTTAGTGTCCAGTGCTGTACTCGCCACTCTGTGGGTTATGGCTGCACTTGTAAAGGACACTGTCTGAGATCACTCTTAGCGGGGTTAATTGCAATGTAACTCAAAGCCCTTTAAGGACTTGCCAGCCAACACCCTGAGAAGTACACACACTTGGACAGTACTGACACCGCCCTTTAGGCCCCTCATTTTCTTACCTTGACTGACTGTTACAATCACCACCCTCCCACAAGACTCAGACAGTAGAGCCTTCCCACTTCACTTCTCCATGCCCCAACCCCACCCTCTGTCCCCTCTTGGATTCCTCCTCCATGCCACCAACCCTACCCCACCCTCACCACTGACTCACCCTTGCCAGTCCAGAGTCACCATGCAAGCTGCCATTCTTCTGCTGCCACCGCTGACCTTACACACAACTGCACAAAACCGATTGGTGCACACCACCTTTAGAAAAATGTGAACTGGGTGCCACGAGATTCTAGTGCGTAGATGACTTTTATCTTGAAAATAGGATGTCATTTCAAAAAATTTGATATTCATGAGTATTCATGGATTGCAAATGTGTTACAAGTGTTAACCCGCCACAGGCCAGCATGAGGGTCAATTTGCCACAACACGCCGCTGACTTTATCTCTGCATCTCAACCTGGGAAATTGAGATCTTGCAACCCACCTAATTAAGTCACATCGCACACCACGCTTCCCGCTTTTACAGGCTCCATACAATCCACCACCTCCCTCCAACCCCCCGCTGGCAACTCACCAGCTAGGTTTCTCTAGGAATGAGTTTTAGATGCAAGACTCCAGTGTTAAAGAATATTAGAACCAGGAGAATTCTAACCCAAGGTGGGTACGATTAAGATGGGAAGCCTACAACTGTGGGATGATTGAAGGAGATTTGAAGGGACAACCTTACTGGAAGCAAGTGGAAGGCCCAAGTAACCTCAGCCTTAATACACCTATTTGAAATCATATTCACAACGTGGGGCAGAATTTTCTGCCTTTTGGGCAGGCCGTGCGGGATGGGTGCAGGCAGACATGGAGGAGTCCATGCGGACCATCACCAATGCAATGAGCCCTATGGCTGAGCGCCATGCTTCCTCCATGTAGAGATTGGTGACTCTTGTGGAGAGGCTCCTCCAGGAGACCAATCAGGGCTTCCTGGAGGTGCGCTCAGACCAGCAAGCCCTCACATCAGCATTTACCTTAGCTAGTCAGTGCCAGTGTGGGAGATGGTCTGGGCACCAAGTTTCCCAGCTCGGTGCCCATCCATCTACAGTTGGCGCAGCAGGTGCCTGTCCTCTCTGTGGGCTCCTCTCAGGGTGCTCTGGATGAGGGCAGCAGCTCCTCCACCCCTCCGCCAGTGACCGTTGCATCCGATGAGGCTGCGACGGCTGGGGAGATGCCAGCTGTGGATCTGGCTGCTCCCTCTCAGGCGGGGCCAGCACAGGCTCCATGGGCCAAAGGACAGCCGCCAAGGTCATCGAGGCCAACAGGACAGCAGAGTGAGCAGGCTGTCTCAGATGCCAGTGCCAGCGAGGGGACAGCACCTAGATGTAGCACCCAAAAGCGGAAATTTAAGGCACCTTAGGCATACCATGGGTTTCTCACTGGTGCTTTTGTGTTGCGCCTCAATAAGGTCACGATTAGTTGTAGTGGTGTTTAACACCTTCGTCATTTTGTTTCCTTATGTTCATTTTGTTGTATCATTAAATTTAGAAGTGACCATGGCTGAGGGTGCCTCTTTTCCTCTGCAGGTGGACGGTTACCCACGATGTTATGAGTGAGTTGTGTCACATTGAGCTTTATTGACAAGGCACTTAATTAATGTTCCTATCCAGGCAGCTTTAACACTCAGGTATCGATATGGAGCCTGCAGCGTAGGCTTTTGTTGGAGGTCCATCTATGGTGTTCTAGCTGAAGGTTCATTGGATTAAAGCCTCCTGGGTGTCTCTGCTTCCCTGGAGTATGCCTGGGTCAGCATTTCCTGGTGTGTGCTCATCCTTGGACTCACTGCTGTACTCATCATGTGCAGCCGCAGCAACTGCGTCTACATCTTCTTCATCCACAGCATCGCCCCTTTCCAGCCAAGTCCAAGATTGTGGAGAGCACAGCATGCAACCACTATCAGTGACACATGATCTGGGGGGTACTGGAGTGTGCCCCCTGAATGGCCCAGGCCTATCATCTGACAGATAGAGTTGACTGTCTCCCTTGAGAGACGGAGCCTCCTTTGGCACTGCACCTCAATATTGAGATAGCTGCTTCACTGCCTATATACCCTGGCAGCAGCATAGTGGCGTCTTCTGTGGCACCTTCTGCCTTGGACTTCCAGTTGGCCCTGTGCCCCTTGTGCCTGTGCCTCTCCTCCCAAAGGTGGCTCCCCTGGAGGCTGAATACGGACTCCTGGCCTCCTCCCACTTCTGGCCCTCCCTTTCTCCTCCTCCTCCTCCGCCAGTGGAGAGCACAACTCCCATCCCCAGGCTAAGGGAAGGCTTCCTGCAACCTCCCAAAAAGGATCTTCACTGTAGAGTGCTGACCTGAAGGTTGTGAGTCCTGTCCAAGCAGCTGGTATGAATTTTGAAGTATTTCTGCTCACACAGGCAAGTATCAGTAACTTTCCAAATTAAATACCTGACTGAGCACATTCGAGACCCCACTGACCCCTCTTATCCCGCCCTTGGATGAGGTTTATACAAATGTGTCCTACCCGCCTGTCCATTGCGCCTGTGTGACGACCTAAAAATCACACGGGCCCTGAAAAATCAGTCAATTGGTGCCTTAAGTGGCCCGTTAATTAATGGCGGGCGCGCATCGGAGATCATCGCTCACCCGCCCACTAAAATATCGCGATGGCATGTGGTGACGTCGGGACACTCGCCCGATGTCACTGCACGTCATTTTACACGTCGGCGTGTGGGGCCCGTCCCCGCACGCCAACAGGAAAATTCTGCCCATGGTTAATCTTCCAATTTCTGATAAGTAGCTGACTTGAGTTTTTTGGAGGTGTAAGTCAAATGAGTGTAGAAGGAAAGTTGAGTTAAAGAGTTTGGTTTGAAGTATAAGCAACTGTGTTCATTGTACTTTTAATATCTTTAACGTAACTGACATTTTAAGATAGTGTGTAGTTATTAACATTTATATTCTTTGATTTTGCTTTGTAAAATTCTTCTGTTTTAGACCATGAACCTTGTGGTTTCATGCTTTTAACAAATATCTGGTTTTCGGATTCTAAGAAAAACCAATATCGTAACAGGACACAAATGAAATTGACGAGCCTGAGGCATGGGAAGGGGTTTGTGCTTTCATCCATTAAGTCATCCATGAGAACAAAAGACTTACAGCTAATTGTGTGTTGATTAACACAAATTTTATATCCAAACTTTTCTCTCTTTAATGAGCTCCATTTTTACTTATCCTTCTGACTCCCAAACCTGTTCTGAACCAGATGTTTATTCAGCACGCCAGAGTCGGCTGCGTGCCAGCCAACATTTAAACAGCCTATTAAGGCCATTAAGGAAGTGATTAATGTAATTATTAAAGGTGCCCGTCCAACCTTAAGATTGGCGGGCAGGCGAATAAGCCAAGTGACCTTCGCGTTTTTTAGGAAACCTCATCCACGAGTGGGATGAGGTTTCCTTAAGCTTTTATTAAATAAATTTTAAAACTTTTCTGAATATAAAAACATGTCCCATCTGATGTGACACAGTCACATGAGGGAACATGTTTAATTAAATTTTAAACCCATTTATTGAATAATTTCAAAAGCCCTTCAATCTACCTGCTGCAGCTCTGTGCTTCAGGGAGATTGAAGTGCTCTTTCGTGCACATGCGCGAAAGAGCGCTGGCCCCGACTCTCCCTCCTCCACCCCCTGTCCACACAGGTAGCACTGAGCACTATGGTTCACGTCTTACACTGGGCGGGCCTTAATTAACCCGTCTGTGTAAAATGGTGGCTCGGAGTGGATCACGGGCGGCGATCGGTTCTGCGACTGCCCCCTCCCGCCGAGCCCGCCCGCCCACCGCCTGAAAAATTCAGGCCCATGTCTCATAATACTGGCTGATGTGACACACAACTGCCAAGTTTGGGCCATGTATGAATGAGTTCGTTTGTCACTCAACTAAAACCTAACGTTCAGCTGTAGGATGGGCTTTGCACCAGTGCTATTTAAAGGGCTAGTCAATAAGTTGCAGCACGGTTGTTTTTAACTTCTGCTTAGGCTGAATTTGTGGAATTACTGGGCTATGGTTTTTTGGGTTGCTTTTTGAATACTGGTGCTTACAGTCGGGGAGAACAGAGGAATACCTTACTCAGGTATGTAATGCAGCTTGGTCTGCAGCATGACCAAGAAATGGAGCTACTGATGCAGAGAGGGGGAGCTCTGCAAAGAGGGAGGGAGAGAAGGGCTGTACGTAGAGGCCCTGCCCACAAGGGCTTTTTGAGACCGCTTTTGAAACATACAGTGCCTGAGGCAACACACATTCAAAAAGGAAATGGTCACTGAACTGTATTACCTCCTTCAACCTGACTTGGAGTGAGGATTTCCTTGCTAGTGGCCAGAAAGTCATCGCCTCAATAGCTATGCCTTAGGGCCTTTCCAGGTGACATCGGTAACATTTCCTAGTATGTCATCCATTGCAGCACCTGGGAGATCTCAGAAGCCATTGGCTCCAGAGGACAGTTCATGACCAGACCCGTGGATTTGTCAGGATGGTAGGAGTCCCCAAAGATACATTAACTGCATGCCCCTTCAGGCTCCCCTATATCGATGGGAAAAAGCATAGGAACCACAAGGGGTTCCAATCCAGAAAGTTGTAGTTTGTGTGTCACCCTGCCAAAACCATCATTTTGGTGAGTATTGTTCTTTGCTTCCTGTCAGTTAATCAATCCTCTACTCATGTTAAGATATTACCCCCAACTCCATGAGTTCTTTTCTTGCCTGTCAACCTTTTGTGTGACAGCTTATTGAATGCCTTTTGGAAATCCAGGTAGTATACAAAAAAGTGCATGCTGTATTTTGATATGCATATGAATTATTCACAAACAATTTTCATTTGTTTTTCAGCCTTTGACATGAAGAAAGATTTAGAGGCATTAATTGCAGAAGAACGGGCTGAAATAATTTCCAATTATAACAAGGTACTGTGTAATTTACAAAATTGAACAAAGGAACTAACTACAGTGCCGTATGAAAATTGTGACTAAGAACTGAAGGGATATTTTTATTTTTCACCCTAATATTTGCACTATACATTAATCCTTCCTGTTGCAGTGCTTTTAAAACATATGGGAATGATTATCGTGTGGATTGTAAATCAGGCAGGTAATGTGTGGGAATCTGAACCATTTTGGTTTGCAGCCCTTGTCATAATGTGGAAAATGTAATTGGCACCTTGCTGATCTGTAAGGGCAAAATTTGGCAGCGTTGGATGATTTAGAAGAGCCTGCAGCAGCACCATGAACCGGAGGGGTGGATGTGTCAGGAGTGAAAAGATGTAACCTTTAGAGCAGTAACCAACATTTTTCACAGAACCAACAATTGCCTTTAAGACTCAAAACCTATAAGTGACTACAATAAAAATGTGTGCCAAATCTGCACGCAGCTTTAACTGACTACAATTGAGTATGCCACTAATGTTAGCTAAAAATAGCCTTGTCCCAAGTTGTATTGTTTATGTTTGGTGATTGGGAGCAGGAATTAGTAGTATCAATGCAGGCACGAGATTGAAATGGCTTTGGGTGTTGCAGCTACTTCATTTAATCTTGATGCGGCTAAATTTATGAAGCTTCCTCAGTTTTTGGTGGGAATTTTGTTCGCCTAGATTGTGTGTCACTTTACTAGTGGACCAGATGAAAACTCAGCAGTAAGTCAGTGCTTTCATTTTGTGTGCTATTTTGGCCCCTGTTTTTTAAATGCAATCTGTGCAACGGAAGCTTGAAAATGGCCTCATGCAGTCTAAATAGGTTCTGTGTTAATGACACATAGTTCTCTCTATATAAAAATATTTACTGATTTGGCATTATTGTTTCTCAGCTGCTTCTTTCAGTTTCACCTTGGACGGTATTTCTGCTCCCCTTTTTTGGGAATAGGGAAGACGTAAGATTTAGTTGGTTTCCATGATACTGTATGAACTCAGTGACAATTTTCCAACAAGCTGAGAATGGTGAGAGATGCATGTAAATATTCCTGTCTATGTGCATTTCATACAACATGCTTCTGAATCTGTTTGTGTAACCAGCATTATTGCTTTTAAAATAATTCCCTTTTAATTATCCAAAATTAGTCTGCTGCCATCGTTTCATTTAAAAGTAAAACATTTGGGTGAAGAGCCAAGGCAAAGCAGCCCGCTTGACAGGTATCCTATCCACTACTTTAAACATTCACTGCCTCCACCACTATGGCACAGTAATAGCAGCGTGCACAATCTACAAGGTGTATTGCAGAATCTTGCCAAGGCTGCTTAACAGCATCTTCCAAACCCGCGACCTGTACCACTTAGAACAAGTACAGAAGACATATGGGAACACCACTATCTGCAAGGTCCCCTCCAAGCCACATACCATCGTGACTTGGAACTATATCGCCATTTCTTCATTGTTGCAGAGTCAAAATTCTGGAAATCACTCCCAAACAGCATTGTGGGTGAACCATATGGACCGTAGCGGTTCGAGAAGACAGCTCACCACCACCTTCTCAAGGACAGTTAGGGATGGGCAATAAATGCTGGCCTTGCCAAGGATGCACATATCCATGAATGAATATTTTAAAATGCCCAGAGGTCATTAAAGATACCAAGTGTAATAAGCTTGGAATGCTGGGCTGGTTTCTTGTAAGAAACAGTAAACTTTATTTACAGACTCCTGGTGAGGCTACATGCTTGTTCCAAGGCCAAGGCTAAAAAGCTCCACCTCTAAGATTCTCCGCACTTAGGGCTGATTTGTCTGCACAGTCACATGATCCCCCATAACAGTAAGAAATGGTTCAACTTACAATTACTACACCAAGTTAAAAAGAATAAGAAGAAATATTAGAGTGGAATCATAGAAATCACAGCATGGGAAACAATGAAGCTCAGCATACCTGTGCTGAGACAAGTAGGGTCAGCAATGATTGGGCTGGAAATATGGATAATGTAATCTAAGTGATACCAAACTGGCAGCCTGTTTTATATCACAAAAATCTTCATTATTTCAGACTGGTCTTCTGCAATTTTAGTTCATAAAAATAGGGAAGGGCTGCTGATTCACTATCACCCATTTTACATCATTGCACAAAGTCAAAGTTACCCTCATTGTGTCTTGGTGTGAGGGAGTGAAAACAGATTGGAGCTGAATACTGATGCATGGTTATAGGGACAAATGAGAGCACTGGATCCTGATGTGGAAAATTTATAAGGCAGAGATAAATGAATCCTGAAGTGGGAAAGCCAGTCATGTTCTTTGAGGTGCGTGTGTGTGCGTGCATGTGTGTGTAAATAAAGAAAAACTTTCATTTGCATAGCACCTTTCACGCCCTCCAGATCTGTATTGTAGTCACTATGGTTTCAGTAGGTAAACATAGCAGCCAATTTCTATACAGCATATTAAAGCTTTGAGCTGATCTCACACCATAATGCAAGGTCAGCTCATTTAAATAAACATTTGGTATTTGGAGTATATGGCATCCTGATAAAGAGGGGTAGAAATAACTCTTAACAAGATGAACAGCAGCTTACAGGGTGTAGTTTCAGGGCAGTGTCCTTTTTTAAGGGAGAGGCATTCCCTTCAGAAG
Organism: Cetorhinus maximus; assembly: GCF_964194155.1. NCBI lineage: Eukaryota > Metazoa > Chordata > Chondrichthyes > Lamniformes > Cetorhinidae > Cetorhinus > Cetorhinus maximus. The sequence continues at coordinate 98,097,951 of NC_135887.1, forward strand.
AATTTTTAAAACTCTTTCATGGGATGTCTGTCACTGGCAAAGCCAGCATGGGGTTGCTCATCCCCAGTTGCCATTGAGAAGGTGGCGGTATGTCACCTCCTTGAGTTGCCACAGTCCACCTGGTGTAGGTACACCTACAGTACTGTTATGGAGGGAGTTCCAGGATTTTGACCCTGTGACAGTGAAGGAACAGCAATTATAGTTCCAAGTCAGGATGGTGTGTAGCTTCCAGATAGTGGTGTTCCCATGTATCTGCTGACCTTGTCCTAGATGGTGGAGCTCACTGGTTTGGAAAGTGCTGTTGAAGGAGCCTTGGTGAGTTGCTGCAGTTGTATATGGTACATTTGCTGCAACTACCCATTGGTAGCAGAGGAAGTGCCTGTTTAAGGTGGTGGATGGGCCACCAATCAAATGAGCTGCTTTGTCCTGAATTGTGTCGAGCTGGAATGTTTTAGAGCTGCACTGATCCAGGCACGTGGAGAGTATTCCATCACACTCCTGACCTGTGCCTTGTAGATGGTGAACAGACTTTGGGGAGTCAGGAGATGAGTTATTTGTTGTAGAATTCCCACCCTCTGACCTGCTGTTGTAGCCACTGCATTAAGTGGCTATTCCAGATAAGTTTCTGGTCAATGATAACCCCCCCCCCGCAGGAAATTGATGGTGGGGGATTCAGTGATGGTAATGCCATTGAATATCAAGGGGAAATGTTTAGATTTTCTCTTGTTGGAGATGGTCATTGCCTGGCACTTGTGTGGCGTGAAGAAAAGCACAAGTGCAGGTCCCTTGGAAGTACTAGAAAGATTAGGGAATGCTATCTGACATATGACTAAATTGGAGAAAAATATGCTGATTTGCAAAAAGTTGCCACAGTAATATGCCTTCCTTGCCTACCAAACTTAACACCACTGTTAGGTTGGTGGAGTACCACTGAAGGTGTGCGCTCTGGCAACAGTTCTCCAATTTTCCAAAAGCACAGGCATGTCCATGCTATAGCAGAGGAGTCTGTTACTGCCATGTCAATGTGTTTTTCCCATAGCTCATGAAGAAAACCCAAAAAGGAAGAAGTACAAAGCATGCAGTGAACATGAGATACTTGCATGTAACTGATCCATTTAGTGACCAAGGTCATCTTCTATCATTGGTTGAGACTATTTCTGTTGTATGAAAAGGTTTGATGTGGGATGTGGTTGTGTAAGGAGCAATTATCTTTTAAAATAATTTTATGTAGGTGCTATTCAGGTACAGAGACTGCATTATTTGACTGTCTTTTTTTTTGTTTTCTTGCGTCTTAATGAAGTGAATGCATGCTTGGTGCATTAGTCCTTAATGCCACATGTATGTACTCTTTTTTATATTCGTTCATGACATGTGGGTGTCGCTGGTAGGCCATCCCTAATTGCATGTATTGCCCATCCCTAATTGCCCTTGAGAAGGTGGTAGCGTGCTGCCTTCTTGTACAGCTGCAGTCCATGTGTTGTGGAACACCCACAGTACTGTTAAGAAGGGAATCTCAGGATTTTGATCAGCGACAGTGAAGGAACATGGATATAGTCCCAAGTCAGGATGGTATGTGACTTGGAGGGGAACTTGCAAGTGGTGGCATTCTCATGCATCTGCTCCCTTGTTCTTCTAGATGGTAGAGGTTGCGGGTTTGGAAGATGCTGCCGAAGGAACCTTGGTGAGTTGTTGTGCCTTGTAGGTGGTACACACTGCTGCCACTGTGTGCTAGTGGTGGAGGAAGTGAATGTTTATTGTGGTGGATGGAGTGCCAATCAGGCAGGCTGTTTTGTCCTGGAGAGTGTCAAGCTTCTTGAGTGTTGTTGGAGCTGGATTGATCCAGGCAGGTGGAGAGTATTCCATCACAATTGTGACTTATGCCTTGTAGATGGTGGACAGTAACTCACTCCCTTCCCTTGTAGCCACGTTACTTATATAGCTGGTCCAATTCAGTTTATGGTCAATGGTAACACCCAGGATGTTGATAGTGGGGGATTCAGCAATGGTAATGCCATTGACTGTCTCAGCAATGGTAATGCCATTGACTGTCTCAGCAATGGTAATGCCATTGACTGTCTCAGCAATGGTAATGCCATTGACTGTCTCAGCAATGGTAATGCCATTGACTGTCTCAGCAATGGTAATGCCATTGACTGTCTCAGCAATGGTAATGCCATTGACTGTCTCAGCAATGGTAATGCCATTGACTGTCATGGGGAGATGGCTAGATTCCCTCTTGTTGGAGATGGTCATTGCCTGACACTTGTGTGGCGCAAATGTTACTTGCCGCTTGTCAGCCCAAGCCTGGATATTGTCCAGGTCCTGCTGCATTTGGACATGGACTGCTTCAGTATCCGAGGAATCGCGAATGGTGCTTAACATCGTGCAATCATCAGCGAACACCCCCATTTCTGACATTATGATGGAAGGAAGATCATTAATGAAGCAGCTGAAGATGGCTGCGCCTAGGATACTACCCTGAGGAACTCCTGCAGTGATGTCCTGGAGCTGAGATGACTGACCTCCAACAACCACAACCATCTTCCTCAGTGGTAGGTATGACTCCAACCAGCGGAGAGTTTTCTCTGATTTCCATTGACTCCAGTTTTGCTAGGGCTCCTTGATGCCACACTCTGTCAAATATGGCCTTGATGTCAAGGGTAGTCACTCTCACCTCATTTCGGGAGTTCAGCTCTTTTGTCCATGTTTGAAACAAGGCTGATGATGGAGTCTATGATGATGGAGCATAGACTGATGGGGCAGTAATTGGCCGGGTTGGATTTGTCCAGTTTTTTGTATACAGGACATACCTGGGTGATTTTCCACATAGCCGGGTAGATGCCAATGTTGAAGCTGTACTGGAACAGCTTGGCTAGTTCTGGAGCACAAGTCTTCAGTACTGTTGCCAGAATATTGTCAGGGCCCACAGCCTTTGCAGTACCCCGTGCCTTCAGCCATTTCTTGATATCACGTGGAGTGAATCGAATTGGCTGAAGACTGGCATCTGTGATGTTGTGAACCTCCGGAGGAGGCCGAGATGGATCATCCAATTGGCACTTCTGGCTGAACATTGTAGCAAATGCTTCAACCTTATCTTTTGCACTAATGTGCTGAGCTCCTCCATCATTGAGGATGGGGATATTTGTGGAGCCTCCTTCTCCAGTGAATTGTTTAATTGTCCACCACCATTCACGACTGGATGTGGCAGGACTGCAGAGCTTAGATCTGATCTGTTGGTTGTGGGCTCTGTCTATCACTTGCTGCTTATGCTGTTTGGCACGCAAGTAGTCCTGTGTTATAGCTTCACCAGGTTGACACCTTATTTTTAGGTATGCCTGGTGCTGCTCCTGGCATGCCCCCCTGCACTCTACATTGAACTAGGGTTGATCCCCTGGCTTGATGGTAATGACAGAGTGGGGTATACGCCGGGCCATGAGGTTACAGATTGTGTTCGAGTGATGGCCCACAGCGCCTCATGGATGCCCAGTCTCTAGTTACTAGACCTGTTCGAAATCTATCCCATTTAGCATGGTGGTAGTGCCACACAACATGATGGAGGGTATCCTCAATGTGAAGGCGGGACTTTGTCTCCATAATGACTGTGTGGTTGTCACTCCTACCGATACTGCCATGGACAGATGCATCTGCGGCAGGCAGGTTGGTGAGGATGAGGTCAAGTATGTTTTTCCCTCTTGGTTTCTTCACCATCAGCTGCAGACCCAGTCTAGCAGCTATGTCATTTAGGACTCGGCCAGCTCGGTCAGTAGTGGCACTACTGAGCCACCCTTGGTGATGGCCATTGCAGTCCCCCACCCAGAGTATATTCTGCCACCTTGCCACCCTCAGTGCTTCCTCCAAGTGGAGTTCAACATGGAGGAGCACTGATTCATCAGCTGAGAGAGGGCGGTACGTGGTAATCAGCAGGAGGTTTCCTTGCCCATGTTTGACCTGATGCCATGAGACTTCATGGGGTCCAGAGTCGACGTTGAAGACTCCCAGGGCAACTTCCTTCTGACTGTATACCACTGTGCTGCCACCTCTGCTGGGCCTGTCCTGCCGGTGGGACAGGACATAACCAGGGATGGTGGCGGTGGCTAGGACATTATCTGTAAGACATGATTCCGTGAAGATGACTATGTCAGGCTGTTGCTTGACTAGTCTGTGAGACAGCTCTCCCAATTTTGGCACTAATCCTCAGATGTTAGTGAGGATGTTTGTAGGGTCAACAGGGCTGAGATTGCCATTGTCGTTTCCGGTGCCTAGGTCGATGCCAGGTGGTCTGTCCAGTTTCATTCCTTTTTTGTGACTTTGTAGCGGTTTGTTAAAACTGAGTGGCTTGCTAGGCCATTTCAGAGGGCATTTTAAGTGGGTCTGTGGGTCTGAGTCATGTGTAGGACAGACCAGATAAGGACGACAGATTTCCTTCCCTAAAGGTCGTTAGTGAACCAGATGGGTTTTTACAACAATCGACAATGGTTTCATGGTCATCATTAGACCTTGAATTCCAGATTTTTATTGAATTCAAATTCCACCATCTGCTGTGGCAGAATTCGAACCCGGGCCCCTGGAGCATTACCCTGGGTTGCTAGATGTGGAGAGAGGAAAAGGATAGAAACAGAGAGTTATAATGTAGAAGATGAGAATAGTGAGCCCCTCTATGGAATAGGGTAGCTGCAGTGAGTCAGGATGTGGGGAGAGGATGGATAGGGAACTGTGAACCTTGATGTGGACAGCAGTGGATGCATCTAAAGTACTGAGTAATGTAGGGTGTGGGAGTGGGATGATATGATTTACAAGAGTGCTTCTCTTTTAAAATATTAGAGTAAACAGTTGTATAAAAGTAGCTGAATATACATTCCAAATTGCAATAGGTGTGCTGTAAATTGGTTCCTGTATGTATATTTGGGTTTATTAGCAAGATAGGTAACCTAATTCTTGCCATTGATAACCATAGCTAAATAGAAAGCTGTTCTGAACAGAAAGCAGGAAAATGCATTTTTTTCCAACTGCAGACTTTTTTGCTGAAATTTTTTAATACTTGATTTCTACCTCATTTGCAGTGCACAACAAATGTGTGAAACTCAACCTACACATGAGTAAAGAATTATGCAGAATGTTGCTATTCTCTTGAAAAGAGAATAATGTTCTGTGATTTGTGCTAGTCTTCTCCTCTGATGCATTTGCCTTTCCTGTCCCACCATCATTTGGAAAAATAAAAAAAACTCTGCAGTTTCCTGTTCTGTTCATTGATACTCTCTATTTATGTATTGCACCCCATAAAGTTAAGTTAATACAAAAACAAAAATAGCTGGAAAAACTCAGCAGGCCTGACAGCATCTGTGGAGAGGAAGACAGAGTTAACGTTGAGTCCGTATGACTCTTCATTATTGAGTTCTGATGATGAGTCATACATACTCAAAACGTTAACTCTGTCTTCTTCTCCACAGATGCTGTCAGACCTGCTGAGTTTTTCCAGCTGTTTTTGTTTCAGATTTCCAGCATCCGCAGTATTTTGCTTTTAAGTTAAAGTTAATATTCAGTTAGGACACATTAAAATTCAGAATTTCAGTAAAAAATTTATTGTGCATTGCACAAAACTCAATACCAATATTAATACATCCGTTGATCAATTAAGACGTTAAGTACAATGGGGAAGACATTGGCCTGCTTCTCACTTTATTTCTGGTTGCAAAATGAGTATTCAAGAAATGTATTTTGGACATTGGAATCCCAGAAGTGCTGTCAAATTGGAACCCAGCAATTTCTGAGAGCCCAGGGAGGTGAGTAACTCACCTCCTCACTCCCCAAAGCCTATCCGCCATTTACAAGGCACAAGTCAGAAGTGTGATAGATCAGTGCACCTCCAACAACACTCAAGAAGCCCTGTGGCGAGTAACTCACCATCCAAGACTAAGCAGGCTGCTTGATTGGCATCCCATTCACCACCTTCAACATCCGTTCCCTCCACCACCGACAAACAGTGGCAGCAGTGTGAAAATCTACAAGATACACTGCAACAACTCACTAAGGCTCCTTCACCAGCACCTTCCAAACCCACAACCTGTACCACCTTAAAGGACAAGAGCTGCAGATGCATGGGAACACCACCACCTGGAAGTTCTCCTCCAAGCCACATACCATCCTGACTTGGAACTATATCGCCGTTCCTTCACTGTCGTTGGATCAAAATCCTGGAACTCCCTCCCTAAGAGTGCTGTGGGTGTACCTACACCACATGAACTGCAGTGGTTCAAGAAGGCAGCTCACCACCACTTTCTCAAGGGCAGTTATGGATGGGCAATAAAAATGCTGGCCGAGCCAACGATGCCCACATCTTGTGAAAGAAGTCTAAAAATTCTACCTGAAAAAGGTGTTGGAAACTTTGAATATGCTAATCAGAGGGCCACTGCCTGTTTTAGGACCTCAATCCCAAATTCGGCATAACCTCAGTTTATACTCCCCTCAGTTTTTCCAAATATCCTGCAGGCTGACTAGTGGTCCTTAGAGGTACCATTGGACACCACGAACAAAAAGATAAATAATTCTTTCTTGGTTATCTTAATGTGGAGGCAAGAGGACCAGGAGTTCCATGAATACTCCAGATGGCAGTCAAACTGGTCTTCCATTCCCATTCATCCCTTCCCCCAAAAGGACCATCCTGTGGGTGGTTGGACTCAGTGCCCAAGTGGCTGATTTTGAGAAAGCCTGACTGGCAAGCTGCACTAGATGCTTAATTGTTGCCCGCAGCTCTGATTTTGTGGAAGTGAAGCCCATATACTAATTTGAAGCAATCTTTGGGCTGTTGTCTTCGGATGTCTGTTCCAACCATGCCTCTCACTTCACAGCTATTTCTGATGCAAAATCAATTCCTCAATCAATGAGTTTATGCTTGGACGAGTTCACATGGTTAAATATCACCTCAGTTCCAGGACATCACTGGAAAAGTTCCTCACGGTAGTGTCCTAGGCCCAAACATCTTCAGCTGCTTCATCAATGACCTTCCATGATAAGGTCAGAAGTGGGGATGTTTGCTGATGACTGCACAAAGTTCAGCATCATTTGTGACTGCTCAGATACTGAAGCAGTCCATGTCCAAATGCAACAAGACCTGGACAATATTCAGGCTTGGGCTGACAAGTGGCAAGGAGCATTCGTACCATGCAAGTGCCAGGCAATGACCATCTCCAACAAGAGAGAATCTAATCATCACCTCTTACCATCGCTGAATCCTCCACTATCAACATCCTGGGGATTGCCATAGACCAGAAACTGAATACCAGTACTGTCGCTACAAGAGTAGGTCAGAGGCTAGGATTCCTGTGGCAAGTAACTCGCCTCCTGACTCCCAGATCCTGTTCACCATCTACAAGGCACAAGTCAGGAATGTGATAGAATACTCTGCACTGGCCTGGATGAATGCAGCTCCAACAACGCTCAAGAATCTTGACACCATTCAGGACGAAACAGGCTGTTTGATTGGCACCCCATCCATAAACATTCACTTCCTCCACCACTGATGCACAGTGGCAGCATTGTGTGCCATCTACAAGATGCACTGCAGGAACTCACCAAGACTCTTTAGATAGTACCTTCCAAACCCACGACCACTACCATCTAAAAGGACAAGGGCAGCAGGCAGATGGGAACACCACCATCTGGAAGTTCCCCTCCAAGCATCCTGACTTGGAAATATATTGCCGTTATTTCACTGTCACTGGGTCAAAATCCTGGAACTCCCTCCCTAACAGCACTGTGAACTTCAGCGGTTCAAGAAGGCAGCTCACCACCACCTTCTCAAGGGCAATATGGGATGGACAATAAATGCTGGCCTAGCCAGCAATGCCCACATACCATTAACAAATAAAAAAAAAATGTATTTAAGTACTGTTAGCACAAACACACGAGGAAATTATAAAATGTGTTGTGTGCTGGCATACGCAGCAATTACACATTGTCCACCAAAGAGAGGATATTGCCCAAAATATGTTCAGACAAAAAGACACTCTCAATAGATTGTTTCAATGCCTGCAGTCTGTATAAGAAAAAAAAAAATGTTGCGCTAATTTTACATTTGAATGTAAGGTTTGAAAGACAGTTAATCTTAATGAATGATTCCAAGCCCTGCGCACACTGTCAGTACTTACCGAAACATTTGGAAAAAATCAAGACCCTAGTTTCCAGTCTACTCACAGCATATTCCAATAAAATAGAAAATTAATATCAAGCAAAAAACAAAAATACAAATAAAAACAGAAATACTGGAAATACTTATCAGTTCTGGTAGCATCTGTGGAGAGAGGAATGGGATTAATGTTTCAGGTCGGTGACCTTTTGTCAGAACTGGGCAAAGATAGAAATGTAATGGGTTTTAAACAAGTACAGAGGCAGTGGAGAGGGCAGGATAGATGCAGAAGGACAAAAGAAAAGGTCAGTGATAGGGTGGAAGGTAGGAGAAATTAAATGACAAAAAGGATGATGGTGCAAAGGAAAAAGGGAATGATAATGGGACAAAAGATGTTTCTGGAGAAGGTGTGAGTGCTGAATTGTGAACAGCTGCTCCTGGGTGGGGTGGGGGGGTGGGGGTGGTGGTGGTTGGGGGTCTGTGAGCGGCATGGGTGGGTGGATGCATACTGGAGTTGGGCCCACCAGCCAAGAACGCTGGCCGGAGGCGTCCATGGTGGGTGCTGAGGCGGCCTGGTTAAAAGGCCAACCTCAGTTCTCTGGAACTTCATCCCAGCTATGTTATAAATATTAGGTCCTCTAGCTCTCACCCCTTATAACCCCTCACCAACCCACAATCGCTCCCCATGTCCCATCCATGTGAACTCTTGTCAACCCATGCATCCCCAAGGGCCCCCCATACCTTCCGTGCCAACCCATACACCTCTACTCATCCCCATGGCTCCTTATAGTTCCTATGCCAACCCATGCTCCTATCCACCACTCAGGAGCCATGCTGAGATGAAATAAAATAAAGTTCCAAGTATCTATTACAGGCTTCACTGTATATAAAAAAAAACTCATTCATAAAAGCCCATTCAATACATTTAAATCCCCTCAAGTATTTAATCCCTTATAAAAACATATTTGTATTCATAGCCCACATCAAAGATAGCTAATCCCTTAATAACCTCTTGGAGTTATCAATCAAATTGTGAATTTACAGCCCCCCTGTGATACTGACAGGTTGTGGAAGCAGCCAAGCAGCAATAATGTTGGAATGATAGCAATTGGGTTTATGTCAACAAACATCTATTGAGACTGCAAACACAGATTTTTTTCAACACTGAAACACAGACAGGATGATTTTTTTTCTCAAAATTCAAAGGGCTAGCCATTTAAATAACTTGACAGCTTGACAGTTCCATGGACCTTATCTGCCCTTTATGAGCATTTACATCTACTCTTTAAAAAAAAAATCCTAATTCACACACTGCAGGAAGAGGCCCTCACTTCAGTGAAACTGGGATCTGTTTGAACTCAGCAATGAAAATAGGATCTGTTGGAAATGGGGGTGGGACTTCCAGATCTGGGTTCCCAGTGCCATTTTGGATAAGCTGTGAAGTCTCCACAACTCTGAGAAAATCTAGGCCCCAGTGTCATATGGGCTGAGGTTGGAGCAGAAGCACATGGAAATAAACAGTCTTTGTGACGGAGAGTATATGGGTTTGCAAGCTGCTCATGAGGTGATAGGAAATAAGGAACTCATTTTGATCCAACGATTTAACAAAATGGAGATAGGAGTAATAGGCAGACATTATTTAAGAAGAGTTGTAGGGATAAACCAGGGAACTACAGGCCAGTGAGTCTATCAGTGGTAGGGAAACTTTTAGAAAAAATCTTGAGGGACAGAATTAATCTCCACTTGGAGAGGCAAGGACTAATCAAGGATAGTCAGCATGGCTTTGTCAGGGGGAGATCACGTCTAACAAATTTGATTGAATTTTTCGAGGAGGTGACTAGGTGTGTAGATGAGAATAGTGCAGTTGATGTAGTCTACGTGGACTAACATTCGCTAGATTCTGGAAAAGTTCCATCAGACAGGAAAGTAGCAAATATAACCCCTCTATTCAAGAGGGGAGAGAAGCAAGAAACTATAGGCTAGTTAGCTTGACATCTGTCATAGGGAAGTTGTTAGAATCGATCATTAAGGAGGTTATAGTTGAGCATTTAGAAGAGGTCAAGGTGATTGGAAAGAGTCAGCATGGTTTTGTGAAAGGAAAATCATGTTTAACCAATTTATTGGAGTCTTTTGAAGGAGTAACATGCGCAGTGGATAAAGGGAAGCCTGTAGACGTAATGTACTTGGATTTCCAAAAGGCATTTAATAAGGTGCCACATCAAAGGTTTTTGCAGAAAATAAAAGCGCATGGCGTAGGAGGTAACATATTAGCATGGATAGAAGATTGGCTGGCTGGCAGGAAGCAGAGAGTATGTACAAATGGGTCTTTTTCGGATTGGCAGGGTGTGACGAGTGGAGTCCCACAGGGGTCTGTGCTGGGGCCTCAACTTTTTACGATTTACATCAATGACTTAGATGAGGGGAGTGAAGACATGGTAGCTAAATTTGCAGATGGCACAAAGATAGGCAGGAAAGTATGTTGTGAAGAGGACACGAGGTTGCAGATGGATATAGATAGGTTGAATGAGTGGGCAAAGATCTGGCAAATGGAGTTAATGTGGGAACATGTGAAGTTGTTCACTTTGGCAGGAAGGACAAAAAAGCAGAGTATTACTTAAATGGAGAATGGCTGCATAATTTTGAGGTGCAAAGGGATCTAGGTGTTCTAGTACCTAAGCCACAAAAAGTTAGTATGCAGGTACAGCAAGTAATTAAGAAGGTTAATGGAATGCTATCCTTTATTACGAGAGGGATTGCACATAAAAGTAAGGATGTTATGCTTCAGTTATACAGGGCATTGGTGAGACCACACTTTGAATACCATGTGCAGTTTTGGTTTCCTTATTTAAGGAAGTGTGTAAATGCATTGGAGGCTGTTCAGAAGGGGTTTACTCGATTGATACCTGGAATGAGTGGGCTGTCTATTTGGAAAGGTTGGATAGACTGGGCTTGTTTCCACTGGAGTTGAGAAGAGTGAGGGGATTTGATTGAAGTATACAAGACCCTGAATGTCTTTGACAAGGTGGACATCGAAAATTTTCCTCTTGTGGGTGAGTCCTGAATTAGGGGATACTGTTTTAAAATTAGGGACTTTGGAACTCTGCCTCAGATGGTGGTGTAGGCGGGGCAATTGAATATTTTTAATGCAGAGGTAGATGGCTTCTTGTTAGGCAAGGGAATCAAAGGTTATCAAGGTTAGATGGCAATGTAGAAATCGAAACACAAGAAGATCAGCCATGATCCTATTGAATGGCGGAGCAGGCTCAAGAGGCCGAATGGTCTACCCTGTTCCCATTTCTTTTGTTATTATGTTCAGTATTAGCACATGAGCAGAAATTTCTCCCAACTAAATATTAGGAAGATCCTAAAATCTTGGAACTCCCTTCCTAACAACACTGTGGGTGTACCTACACCACATGGACTGCAGCGGTTCAAGAAGGCAGCTCACCACCACCTTCTCAAGGGTAACTAGGGATGGGCAATAAATGCTGGCCCAGCCAACAAAGCCCACATCCCATGAATGAATTTAAAAAGAGATTGCCTTTGATCCCTGCCACAGAAGTTGTTCCTAGGACACTGTTGATTTGCTTGTAGATCAAAGTAACATTTTATTCTTTGGCCATTAACTTAGAGATCATCTTACTGCTCTATAACATCTTATGTGTGGAGTGTATAAACAGAACAGAAAAGGTTGGATGCTTGGGAGCATGTTTTTATTTGTGTTTCCTCATTCTCAATTGGAATGCAAATGTTTTAACAAATATGATCATACTATATTAAGTGAGCATTAAAAATAGGATTTAAAGAGAAAAAGATAAAACTGGAGGTAAAGAAAGAAAATTAAAACTGTAGCAAAAGTACTGTTGAGAAGTAAAATAAAGAATTAAGATAAGTATTTAGAAATGCTATGGAAACAGAATTCTTAAAAAATGGACATGATGGTTTCAGGAGCTACACGCATTTTACTCATTATCACCAAGAATAGGTGTAAATAAAATTATATTTGGTTGTCAGTTTGAGGAATAATGTAAGATGAAGTGTTGTAATGGAAGAGGCTTGCTGTTGATATTTTTTGAAAATCATTTGAGCGATTACAAAGGAGAAAATGTTGGAATAAATAGGGCTGAATTTTTGCCAACGGGCAGGAATCCGGTTCGTATCAGGTCAGAAACCCACCTTGCAGGAGGGCTGCTCTTGAGAGTTTCTCCAGGGCTAGTTTTTAATTTTCGGGTGGTTCATTTTGGTTTTACGGGGCCCCTTTTTCATAACTCCTTTATTAAGTAATGCAGTCACATAGTACCATTACCTTCTGTATTTGTGTTTTTTTTTAGGGTTTCCTCCTTTAGACAGATAAGGTAGTCCATATAGCATATGTTGGTCTTCCTGAATCTTGTGGTCAACCAAAACTCTGCTGTCTGATCTTAACTTGCAGCAAGTTACATTCCCCCATCACCTCTGTGTCCACTGATCATGTTGGCTCCCAATCAAGCAATGTCTTGATTTTAAAATTCTCATCCAGTTTTTCAAATCCCTCCAAGGCCTCACCCTTCCTCCTCTCTGCAATCTCCTCCAGCTCTGCAACCCTCTAAGATATCTAATTCTGGCCTCCTGTGCATCCCCAATTTTAATTGCTTCATCATTGGTGGGCACCTTCAGTTGTCTAGACCCTAAATTCTAGAATATCCTCCCTACACCTCTCCACTTCTCTACCTTATTTTCCTCCTTTAAGACGCTCATTAAAACTTACCTCTTTCACCAAGCTTTTAGCCTCCTTAACTCCTTATGTGGCTTGGTGTCAAACTGTTTTATAATGCTCTACTATGTTAAAGATGCAACAAGTACAATGTCTAAAATCCGGCTGTCCAAAAACCGGAGTTGTCCGAAAGCTGGACTTTTTTAGAATATGCCATGCATCAAATTTAATTGAGTAAAGTAAGAAAAAAACTAATTTACCTGGACAATTCAGCTAGGTGCTGCATTGGCGCAGTGTGGTACCAAGCTAGTTATCTGCTTCGTTGCGTGCGCGCCAGTCTATTCCCATGCTCCAAGCAACCCTTGATCCCACCCAATCCGGCTTGGCTCAAGCCGCCTGAGCTGAAATCTGGCAAAATCCGAAATCCAGCACGGTCTCAGTCCCAAGATTGCCAGTTTTGAGACACAGTAGCTGTACACAAATTTAAGTTACTGTATTGGACTTCATTTACTCAGGCATAAATGTCACTTTGTTTCCCATCTATTGCTTTGAGTTTTCTGACTCCTACTGCTACCCCTTCTTCAAACACAGTTTGCTAGTACTAAAACTCAGTCCAGTTTGTTTTTGTAGGTCAGGAGGCTCTGGCATAAATTTTTGGGCCACTTCAGCCCACATTGTGAGGTAGCCCTTTTTACCTTCTACCACTTTACCTTTTAGTTAGGTTAGCCAGGTCTACCATTACAAAGCTTGACCTGAGGTATCAAAAGGGCAGTGGCCTCTTGCTTATTTTGAATATAATAAATAAGAACAAAATAATCAGCTTCCTGTGTGGTGTAATGTTTTGTTCCTGTGCAGTATTTTTTTTCCTATTGGAAGTGCACCAGTCAAAGAATGGGGATTTATTTTATAAGTAGCTCACTTTGGCTCCAACCATTATTAATACTGATGATGAAAGTGTGAGTTCTTCTGGGGTGTAAAGTTGCTGTAGACGCTTGTAGTGCCTGGGCCCCTTTGCAAAGCTGTTGTAATCGCTTCCACTGTCAATCCCCTCATTCAGGACTCAGAAGTCAGTACTGAGAGGCGAGTTTGGATAGATGTGGAGGATTGTTGCAGATCTTGGGAAATCCCACCTTGTTTTACTCCTAGAGGGAGAGGGGATAGATTGGCAGCCAAAGTGATAGCAGGGGTTCCAGTTCAGACCTTGAAAGAGATAAAGCCTCCTCTCTTACTGTGAGCACCATTAGTCCAGCACAGAATGAGTGAAATGTAAATCCAAAGGCTCTATTTAGAGACACCCACAAGAACTGTGAAAGGGTTGGTTCCTGTCAGTGGAAGGCAGAGTTGGAGTTATTGTAAAGGCAGACTGACCTGTTTCTGATCTATTCACTTATCTTTTCAGTTATCTGTCTTGAATACGCTCTGCTTCCCTCTGATACTTTTAAGCAATTTTTAGCTCCCACCATTTGGGGTAGATCTCGACCTTGTCTGATATTGTAACATGGATGATGCTGAGTCAGCAACCTGTTTTGCACCTCTCCTGAATTATTCTCACCTGTTTTCCATTCTTCCAAGAAAGTCTAGATCTACCCCCACCCCTATCCCTCACCCTGTTCCACCAGTGTGCTTCCTAGCCAAATCTATGCCTGAAACTATGTTTTTTTAAAAATCCAACATCAGAAAATTGGGTGACTATTTGAAATAAAAACAAACTGCTGGATACACTTGGCAGGTCAGGCAGCAATGTGGGAAAGAAGGAGTGACTGTTTCAGGTCAACGACCTTACATCAGAAATGTCTATTTGAGTCTGTTTAAGACCCACCATTATCCATGTGGATTTAACTACACTTATAGCAGAAAATCTAGACTCACAAGTCACCATCAAAAAGTTCAAAGAAGCATCAAGACATACATAAACCCTCCTTGATGTCTAAAGCATTTATAGTCACATAAAAGGCACTATGGGATTGAAAGCATTGGCAATTCACAGTGCTTACCTATCAGATTTGTTCTGGCGGTACTTTCACAGCCTTGTTATATATGAGGCCATGTTTGCAGCAACAAATCTTCATATACTCCTAGTGACACGTTAAAAGAACTATACATGCTTAGATGATGTAATTTTAATAGACAATTCCAGACCTCCTGTCAATTTATATTCAGTACTCACAATATCCTCTGGTGCCTAGTGAATAGCACTCATTTATTTTATCATTTTATCTAGATGATAAAACAGCTTCTTAGCAATAGTTTTCACTTACTTGGCAGGAGTCATTAACTGCCATGTAGAGAATGTTTTGAACGTTTTATCAGCAGGAATGGCAGGAGGCAATTTTTTTCCCCAAATGGTTGCTCAATGGGACAACTTTTTGGGGAAAAAAATTACCCCAGATCTCCTGCTCTTACTGCTCCTCCAATCACAGATTCTGTCTCTGGAGGAGCAGCTCCTCACAGATTCTGTCTCTCCCACAAAGCAACTTTTCTTTAAATGGTTGCCCCGTGTTTGCGTTTTCCAGGGCTTTTTGGAAGTTTTTGTGGGTGATTCCACATGCTGCCCCCATGTATTTGAACTCTGTCACTTCGGGTGTGAAACTGATTAAAGTTCAGATTCTTGCATGGAGTAGCCCCAATTGGTATGGAAACAGGTTTCCTGTCCAATTAGCACCAGTGGGGGCAGAAAGGAAGCTGGGTCAGATAAAGTGTGGGACTCATTTAGACTCCCACATCAGCCATCACTGAGCCTGTTGATTTGTCCCAAGAGAAAGATCTACAGTTTGTTCCAAAGCTTTCCGCTGCATCAGTGGGCAGTGAGATGTCACGGGGAGCCAAAAACCTGGCAACAGGGGCAGGGCAGCACTTCGCTTCATTGATGCCAACCTGGATCTACTGCTGGAGGATGAGAGAGAGAGGAGGGAGGTCCTTTTCCCGGAGGATGATAGGAGGAATCATCTCTGTTCAGTGTCATCTCCCTCCACCTCCTCTTCCTCTTTGTTTCTCACTTCCTGCTGGTCCTTCCTGAATGAGCTATCTCCTTCCAGGGCCTCATTGACCTCAAGGTGTACACCTCTCTGGAGGGCCATGTAATAGAGAGTGCAATAGGACACCACATTGACCAAGGTCCTTACAGGAGGGTATTGAAGGGCAGCACCTGACTGGTCCAGGCATCAGAATTATATCTTCAGAGGTCTGATGACCTGTTCAGTGTTTGTCCTACTGAGCAGGTGACATTGGTTGTATTGCCTCTGTGCCTCTATTTAGAGCTCCTATAGAGGAATCAGTAGCCATGTCTTCAAGGGATACCCCTTGTCCCCTAGGTTCCATCCACATGCTTTAGGGGTTGGAGTGAAGATCTGAGGGCCCTGAACTGGTGGAAGATGAAGGAATCATCGCAGCTTCCAGAAAAGAGAACAAAAACAAGGAGGAAGCTTTTGTTGTGTTCACACACCAGTTGGTCGTTAATGGATCTCACTGGCTGGCTGCTGGGTGCCTTGATGGCCTCATGTATGAAATCAATGATACCCTGCATCTGGGGGAATCCAGTGGCGGAGGCAAAACCCAGTGCCCTCTGTCCCTGTGAGGCCGTGTCTGTCATTAAATGAATGTTCTGTCCAGCTCTGGCAAAGAGGGCATCGGTGACCAGCGAGATGCAGTGGTTTGTAGCCACTTTTGAGATGCCACTAAAGGTCCACAGCTGATCTTTGGAAGGAACCAGAAGAAAAGCATTTCAAGCGTGACTTTGATGGCCACTGGCAGGACATGGCAAACAGTGTTGTAAGCGGCAAGGTCTTCGGTGACGAGGGCATAGATGTCTGTGACCATCTACCTGGAGAGTTGCAGTTTCCTGCAGCACTGGTTTTTAGATTTCTCCAGGTAGCTCCATCTTCAGTGGTATTTGAGGGTTTGGTCTCCATTGCCTTCCTGCCCCTCTTCTCTCCTGTGACCTTTGGATACCCAGGGTTCTGCCCTTCATGAAGAGGTTGTTGCCCTTCATCATCACTGTACTCAAAGTTTGACAGTTGTGCCCCCATTGCCAGCTGGAGTCTTTCTTCAGGGCAGGTGGCTGCCAAATTGTCCTTTCCCCCTGCCCTTCTGCCCCCACAATGCCGAGGGGGTTATTTTATCCCATTCAAAGCCCAAACACTGAGTGTCCACTCTCCCTGTGCAGTGCCAAGGCCATCCCCTTACTAAATGCCAAGTACCCTTATGGGGCTGGGGTGATGCCCTGGGTCAGCCATGACAGGTCCCCACTCTTTACCTATCTCCCTTCAGCTTCAGCTGATATGTTTCTGAAAACACAGGTAACCCATGCGTTTCTTTAAAATGTAAACTTCAAACTTTGGACATTTGAACAGCTTTAATTGACCTTAGTCAGTTGGAGAGCTGGATTCTTGTACCTTCTTACTCCCTCCTTGGTGATTCTTCCAGCATCGAAAATGACATTCTGAAACTGAAATGCCATCCAACATCAGTCTTTTCGTTTCTCCCCCCCACCACCACCTGTGTCCCCAGCTCCAGGGGGCCCTGAAATTCAGCCCATAGTATCAGAAACAGCATCTTTCCAGTGATGTTTAAAATTTTTATTTCAGATTTCCTGAATACTCTTTCTTATGCTTAATACATTTTCTCAACTCACTTAAAAAAGATAAACATTGGCAAACATGGTCTTGGAGGAGTATTGAACTTGACAGTATTGCTTGTGTTGTTATTTAACTTAGGGTGTTGCTGTGATCTTGCCAATTTAACTGCGTTGTGCTAATTTAGTTTCCTCATGTTATTCAGCAACTCACTTGATGGGCGGAATCGTCCCAGATTTGCACTAAGCGCAGTAGCGGGCGGGTAAGACGACGTTTTACCCGCTGGCCGCAATGGTGGCTTTTCATGCCATATCGTCCCAAACCGGCCGCATTAATTATGCATTCCTAGGAAACATGTCATTTCCAAGGCGGGCAGGCTCTCATTCACCCGCCATGCCATCACTTCGCCACTTCATCACACAGGGCGCCATATTTAAATTGCAGCTGTGCATGCACCACTCAGTGCTTCCAACCCACGACTGCTGCAAAGAAGACAGGATGGTCCCAAAAGGCAAAAAGACTGCGACCTCCAAGTTCAATGACGTGTCTTTCCCAGTGCCTTTTGGATGTAGTGGAGGCTCGCCGTGATGTCCTCTACCCCGGCTCTGGCTGCAGGATGGGCAGTAACTTTACTAATCCGGCTTGGGAGGCGGTGGTCAGTGCCAGTGCCCGGCAAAAGAGGACAGCCACCCAGTGCCAAAAAAGGATGAATGGTCTCATCTGTTCCACCAAGGTAATTCACTCTTCTCATCATTCTCAACTCACACACTCTCAAACCCATCACACATCCACAGGGATCTCGCACCTCAAGGGACAACACCACTAGCTCTCTCACACACACCCTCACATCTCCACCAGGCTCATACCCTCTTGAGCTCGCGCCCTCAACCTGTCCATGGCTCCGCTCACCGTACAAACATTCCACGCAGTCCCATGTGTCCTGCTCACACTCTCTCCATCTGTTTTCATGCAGGAGAAGCCTGCTCACATCAGCAGGAAGAGGTCCCAGACCGGGGGTGGAGTGGCCCACATTAGGCCCCTCACTCACTTTGAGGAGTGTGCCATCACACCAACTGGTGAGGACGTAGGCTGTGCCTGTGGTGACAGTGAGGTTGGCGGCGAACACCCTTGTAAGGATCCTGCACCACATCATCCCTCCCTCGATGCAAATGTGAGTGCTCTCTCTCCTGCTTTTGACTCTGCTGCCATGCACTAATTATCTCTACTTTGGTTCACAAGGAACTCTACCAAATGACCGACACCCTCAGCCAGCCATTCCCTCAGCTCCATCCACGTCCTCACCTTGAGCCAATAGGACACCTCCTCCATTGAAGAGCTGGAAAGAAGCAGCCTGGAAGACCCGTCACAGCGCTTACCCACACCCTGCACCAGCGCAGAGACACACGCACCTCGGTGGAACCTAAATCTAAAGCAGGCTCGGATTCACAATCTGGTGGTCACAGCATGGACACATGTCCGTTGCAGCAGGAGACAGGTTCGTGCGAGTTCCCTGCCACTGGGAGAACTTCTGGGGATCAAGCTTCTGTGAGGTCCAAGTCAGATGATGAGCCTCTAGGTTTGGCCTTCCAACTCATCCTGGAGAGTCAGCAGAAGGCGTGGGAACATCACGCGGAGCTGTTGGAAGCCCTCAACAGAGTGGCATGTGAGTCGGAGGAGTGCATCGGTCTGCTCTCTGATGAAGTGGTGTCCACATGTGCGTATATGGAGGTCTCCATAGGGAGGGTGACGGATGCCATGGAGACCCTGGTCCAGCAGAACACGGAGATGTGTGCGGACCTGCACTCCATTGCGGGAGCCATGGGTGAGTTCCTGCAGTGGCAACCTGAAAGGGAAACAGGGCACCTTGATGTTCCTCCTGGTGCTTTTTCCCCTCAAAGAGTCAAGCTGGGGCACCCGAAGGGAGGAGCAGCAGCAGATGGAAACACCTGGGTCATCCGCTCAGTAATCTCAGAGGCTATCCTCTCCCTCCGAGCCCCCTTTGCTTATGAGCTCCTCAACCTCGTCCTCTGTCACCGCAGAGGGAGCAACCGGCCAACGAGTGATTCTGGAGGGAGGTGTGTGTGTGTCAGTGCCTTTCAGAGTCTCCCATGCATGCGGATCCTTCACATATCATACTTGCCTTAATGTACTGAGCATTTTGATTGCTGCCTGCTGGTGTTTGCTTTCAATTGTCCATCTGTGCTGACCTGCATCTCCGCCCACCCAATGATCACACTCCCATGCAGCACCCGATATTGCCCACCACAACTCTCGTTTCACTTTTGATTTGGACAGTATGGTCTGGATTCAGTTTTTTGTGCATTCTTCCATGTTTTCCTCTCCCCCAGTCACCTATTTCCTTTTCCCCATCACAGTTGACCTCCCTGGCATCCCTCCCTTCCACTTCCCCTCCATGACCTACCAGCCACAACCCTTTTCCTTTGGGGATCTCCAGGTGAACATGCACGTTCCATTCCTTTCCGAAAATCCCACCCCCATCCACATTCACCTCCCCGACCTCCTCCTTCCAACTCCCAGGGTCCATGTCTGCCTCCGAGCCCCCACCAACCACCCTTGCCATCCCTTCTATCACTACCGTCGAACTCTTACCCTACCGCCTCACTCTGCCCTTGGTCATTCTCACCATTCTCTCATACCATGCCCACCCTCAATTCGCTCCCCAGGAGGCAGTCATGGACCCATCAGACCCCTCCCTTACACATTCACCTGGACATCACCCTCTCTGCCCTGCTCCCCCCACCCCCTCCCCAATCCTTAGTCCTCCTACCGGCATCCCCTCCGGACTCCACTTAGTCCATCCACCTTCCTAACACCCTCACTTCTTCCACCACCCTTAGTCCTTCCCCTCTCCCGACTCCTTCCTCCAACCTTACCTTTTCCTCCAGTATCACTTCTTCCTCCAGCTTTACTCCTTCCACCTTCCTGACTCCCTCAGACACCCTCACTTCTTCCACCAGCTTTACTCCTTCCCCTTTCCCAACTCCTTACTCCCTCCGAACTCCTTCCTCTCCCTGGACTCCTTTCACTCTCCGCACTCCTTCCCCCCTTCAAGCTCCTTCCCTTACACCTTCCACCCCCTGTACACCTACCTCCCCCATTACCCCCTCTCCCCCAACCTCACCCCTTCATTTGCCCCCCCCACCTCACACTGCCGACACCTTCATTCCCCCACTCCCAACCTCAACCCCCCGACATCTTCATTCCCCCCTCCCAACCTCACTCCCCTGACACCTCTTCCTTTCCCAGTTGATTCTTGACCTTCCTCTCCTACCCCCTCAGCCATCATCCGTTGTGAGCATCAACGGTGAGCTGCTTTGCAGCAGAGCCATGTCCATGAGAAACCACCCAAAATGCCATGGATGTTCCTCCAGGATTCTGTTGCTGTCAGGCTCCAGCATCTTCTGCTCCTCGGATGTCTGTGATGTGAGCAAGGCCCTGGTGGTAAGTCCTGACTTTAGCACATCACATTTAACCGGTGTGCTTTCCCGCCGACGTGGATGGATGATCCAGCAGCGGGGGTGCTGAGTCCAGTGGGGGCTGGCCTTATAATGATATGCTGATGTGTTACAATAAAGTTCCCAACATCCGATGGTGGGGAACGGAGCCCGCCATTGGCGGGCGGAGCAGAGCGGACAATTGTAAACTGGTTTCACGATGTCATGAAACCGAACTTTAGCCTCCTTGCCGTATTGTCCGTTCAGGCTACTGAATACGCCTGGCACCAGCAGGTAGGGAAAATCCCAGCTGATGTCCATCAGTCCATAGTGTTTTGTAACCTCGAGAAATTTACAGAGGGGAAAATATTTATTCTTTTTAACTGTTTAATACTCGGAAAGGGATACCAGTGGTATTTTCTGCTGCAAAATTGGGTAAACGTCAGAAAACTGCACCATGACACATGCACATTGCTCAATGCATCATATTTCCATCATTTACCTGCCAACAATCTCCATCGGTCATTCTCATACTTAACATTGATTGTTTAATTTCATCTTCACGCTCTTAGCATTGCTGCAAGCCTCACACCCAAATCTCATAGCTTACACACAGCCAGCTATTCAACCATGATAGCTATATCTCTCAAACGCATTGTACCATATTCACTAACAATACATGATGATGCATAACTGGGGGCAAAGAGTAAGTCCTAACTGTTGGGGAAGAAGCACTGCCTCACTTCCCTGGAGGGGACAGCACTCGCCATCATTGGAGTGGCCATGACTGAGCCTTGGCCGGTGTCAGGGCTGAAACCATCAAAGTAATCATATGCTGGTACCTAATCCTCTTTCTCACATCCCATTTTCTTCTCATCCCATAGTCTCTTCTGATTTACAAGCTACACATGGTGTAGCATGCTCCTCTTGCTTCCTCTCCACCTCTTCCTCCTCCCCAGCAGCCCCCCCTTACTCAGATACCCAAGAACTGCAACCTGACTACACAGTAAGGAGGAGCAGGAAGCTAGTGATGAAGACAAAACACAGTCGCTTGCTCTCACAATCACAGCCCCGAGCTTAGATACTGACATTGCATACTTTAGAAGATAGCCCTTTAGAAGATAGATGCAGGATCTGCATATGGTGAGACTCTGGGTATGAGCGGACTGCAGCCAATGCAAGGGACAAGAGTAGCACAGGCACCAGTTCAGCAGAGAGCTAGATCGTATGCAGGTTCTGAGACAGAGAACTCAGATGAGGACTTTGCTGAGTGGCCTATAGAAGAAAATTGATTGGAATGCACACTCAAAATGCTTGGTGCATTGACAGGCCTGCCAGAAAGGCTGCAGTCAGTATCAAGGAGTATGGAGGAGTCTGGTGTCAACTTGACACAGGTCTTTGCACAGAGCTTGGAGTCCATCATCTCCAGCATGGAAGTAGAGGTCAACTCCATGAGAACATGTACATATCCATCCATGATGCACCGTCTAATGGTCGATGTCTCAGCTTCCATTGCAGCACAAGCAGAAGCCACACGATGTCTGGGAGGTGCAATGGAAGCTCAGACTGAATTGTGCCTGCTAAGACTGCTGTCATCATAGCTGTAGATAGCAGTGTGTGTCACAGTAGTGCAGCAAACTGTCCTCCAACACATTGCTAAGATACCACCCTAGGGAGTAGCTTTGGCACCATAGGGCACAAGTCTGTTTTCCTTTCTCAGGATGGCCCCTCTTAGCCCAGAGCTGTTAAAGGCTATTCTGCAAAGACACCTGCCATCTCCATTGAAAATCAGCAGCATTTCAACAAACATAGTACCGACACTGGGTTAGCACTGTGTAGGTGTACCAGGATGGGCAAAGGAAAGCACACACAAGACAGGCACGAAGAGAATAGACAATGGTAATTAATTGACTTTTGTATGCAATGCGGCATTATTGGATTTACAAATTTGACTTGGAATGTTGTTTTGAGGTGGTTTTTACTTCAGTATTGTGGCCAAGAGGACTCTGTGATAGTCAGTGACAGAAGGAAGGTTAGGCATGGGACTGTTGGGGAACAGGGAATTGGGGTTGTGTTCACTGATACCGCAGTCAGATGAGGCGATCACGGGTTGGCAAGCCAAAATGGACTGTGTTGCTTGCCTCCCCTCTACCTCCTCTTCCTACCCTTCTCCTCCTCCTCCTCCTCATGTGGTTGCCCTCTAACTGTGTCCTCCTAATAGTGAGGTTGTGCAGCATGCACCAACCACCATAAATCTTGGCATATGCTCTTCAGAGTATTGCGGGGCTCCTCCAGAGAGGTCCAGGCAGCAGTACAGTTGTTTAAGTACCCCAATGGTCTGCTTCATCATATTTTGTGTGGCAGCATGGTTTTCATTATATGCATGCTGCCCAGATGTGCATCGGTTGCACACCAATGTCATGAATTATGTGGTCAGCGGATAGCCCAGTGCCACTCTCTGGTTTGTTGTGGTTGCTCAAATGCAGGTTGTACAGTGGATTGCCACAGAATGAAGGCATCCTGACTTCTGCCAAGATACTAGGTATGGACCTGCAGGATGTGCTGTGTATGGTTACATCCCAGTTGGACAGTGAGGGAGTAGATCCCTTCAGGTTGTAGTACATCTCAGAGTTGCCATGTGGCACTCACAAAGCAACGTGCATGTAGTCTATGGCATCCTGAACCATGGAGAATGTTGCAATCCTCCTGAAGCCACATGTTCACTCCAGCTGTTTCTCTCTGGCAAAAGAAAATGAAATGTATTCAGCTGCCTTGGGATACAGAGCTTTATAAACTTCTCTCATACAACAGTGGATGGCGGACTAGCAGATGCTGCAAATATCACCTGCTGCAGCCTGGAAGGAGCCAGGCTCATAAAAGTTCATGGCCACGGTCACCTTCACAACCACTAGCATTGCCATCCTTGCTCTGAAGTGAGGCTGCAGAAGGTGGCAGATTTCAGTTAGACGGTGAAGAAGAGATGTCAGACCCACTATTCCTCACTGAAGTATAAGAATTTCTCCCTGAGCGCTCAAGGCAAATATATCCACCAACTGAGAGCCCTTCTCCCTCTTCTCTTCCCTCTTCTAGCAGCTTGTCCTGCTCTGTGTAGCCTCTACTTACTTTCTCTGTCATGCTGTAGTTCAAGGGGGATATAGACTACTGCACCCATGTCTGGGAGCAAGTGGTTTGTGCAGAATCCTTGAAGCTAGACAAAGTCGTACAGCACGAGCCATACCACTCCCTGTAGACTTCAGCAACTTTAAACAACTCCAGAAACTACAAAACACTGCTACAATTGCAGCAAGAGCCAGTAGAAATCAATCAGCAACTAACCTAAAATGCTCCCTTTAAATAGCACTAGTGGGAAGGTGCGGTCCTTCCTGTTGCTGAATGCATGTTCATCTGTGTTATGTTAAGAGAGGGCGTTAGTGGGAGCATTGGAACCAAATTTGGCATCGTGGTCTGCATACTTCCAGTGGATGCTACCTGCACGCGCACCAAAATGGCATCCGCCACAGAAGAGTTTACATGTGCTGCAGATGCCTTTTTGGAGGCAAAATAGCACTGCTAGTGTCAAAAAACCAGGCATTATGGAGCTGTATTTCGAGGCCTCCATCTTTAACCTAGTCATTTTTTAATTCTAGACAGGCTTTATTGTGAAAGTAAAATGTATTTTTTTTAAACTTAAAGCCAGTTTCAGTAAATAATTGCACCGCTGCAGTTGAAAAGCTATTAGAAAGTGTATTCAGAGGGCTATTGTTTCAGCATATCAGTATTCAGGTATGTGCTAAGAAAGACCAATTTTGGACAGGTCTAATCATCTGTTTTCTGTAAAACCCAACTGTTCTAGGTAAGAGGGTCAGCTGCAAATCACAAATAACAAAATAATAGGCAAAAAGCATTAACGCCATGTCGCTTAATTATAATGTACTGATGAATGCAGTAGAGAAATCCTGTCTGTCTATTCTGACTAGTTATAAGGTTAGTTTTTGCAGAAATAATCGAAAACCATATTCATACAGCATTATCATGGTAGAGTTTTTTTTAAAGTGACATTATGAATTGCTCAATTTTGTACATGAAAAATCAGCTATAGAAACTGTGATCTGTGTGTGCTTCAATGATGTGTTAATTTCTGTCTGTAATGCTGGGGTGGAATAGTTTTGAGCACGCACTCCCTGACCCCTGTTTTATGTATTTGTTTGTTAGGCACCTTAAAAGTACACAACATTTAACATTTAATGAAGGTGTGCACTTAGAAGTTTTTGCCATTTTATAAGAGTTGTTAACCTGTTAAGGGTTGAAGTCTGTGATGTAGCCTCTCTAAAACTTATGGGGGTTGGGCCACCCAGTGCCAGTGGCAAATCTCCAGCAGGGGGACCAAGAGAGAAAATCTGTTGGCAGCCCTTGAATTTGAAGCATTTCTGGGGACCAAAGAATGGCTTTTCTTCCAAGATAATGGTGTAGAGCAATTTCTAGATCTAGGAATTGAAAATTTAGGTAAAATAATTGACTGTGACTCTGACTTAAATCTTTCCTCAAAATGGCGCAGCATCAGCCAGGGGCTTTCAAGTATACACACACCTTATTCAAAATGAGAGGTTATCATCCAATTGTACCAACATTTGCTGAAGTTGAATTTAGATTCTCCTTAGAATTAGAGCTGTCAATGTGAATGTAATCTTTTGATGCCATGCTTGGTAACAGAAAACTCATGAAAGAGGACCCGTGATTGGTTGGCTCCCCAGTTGTGTGTTGATTTCACTACAAGTCAAACTTTTTGAGACAAGCACTGTGATTCATTAACTGCAATATGAGATATTTGCCCTCAACCCAGGCCCTCACTTCGTAGCAATTGTATTTCTATACAGGAGATGCAGCAATTGCTGCACCATGGTGGGTGAGTCTGGGTAATCAACACTGTTGTCATACCCGAGTAAAAACTATAGCCTAAAAACAGGTGAAACACTAAATTACTGAAGTAGTTTGTTTTGCAAGAGTTTAGAGCACATTTAAGTGAGACTGTGATATGGGCATCAAATCTTTGAGACATAAAATCTGAGAGTTGATATGTCTGACTTTTCTCCCTTTTGTAGATTCTCTGCACTTCTGTTACACTGATTTATCAAGTAATTGTGATTTAATAATGCACTGATTTAACCTAACATAGGAATCTATAGGGCCAGAAAAGACCATTACCTCCTTCTGGCCAGTCCCGGTATTTAGCCATGATCTTATCCCTCAATTTTAGTTATACCTCCCTATCCAATATTTCTTTAGCTACTTATTTAACAATCAGTCTCCTCTATCATTTTTTGTATTTTCTTTGTAGGGTGCAGCATATATATGTTTTTCCTTAGAGAAAAGAAGGTTGAGAGGAGATTTGATAGAGGTATTCAAAATCATGAGGGATCTAGACAGAGTAGATAGGGAGAAACTTCCACTCATGAAAGGATCGAGAACGAGAGGGCACAGATTTTAAAGTAATTAGTAAAAGAAGCTAAAGTGATATGAGGAGAAACTTCTTTACGCAGTGAGTGGTTAGGGTTTGGAATACACTGCCTGAAAGTGTGGTGGAGGCAGGTTTAATTGAAGCATTCAAAAGGGGATTACACTGTTATCTGAAAAGGAAGAATGTGCAGGGTTTTGGGGAGAAGGCGGGGGAATGACGTTAGGTGAGTTGCTCATTTGGAGAGCCAGTGCAGACATGATGGGCCAAATGGCCGCCTCCTACGCCATTATAATTCTGTGATTTTATGAATTCAAATATAATGCTTCATGAAACTTGAATGCAAACTGCTCAACTGCAAAGTTAATATAAAAACGTATAACTTGTGATATTATGCTGTTGTACTCTATAGAAGTTCAGAGCATTAATGAACTTGCACAACTTTTCTTACTTTATAATCTGAACCCTTGGACCTCAGCAATACACATTAGCTCTCTACTACAGCAGTACGACAGTTTTGTGTTTGCTACGGTACAGGTCTTTTAGTTTGAGAGTGAAATCGCCAATTTGGTGCTAGATTAAGGAGAGTTTTGGTGCATGCCGACTAGGTACTTGATTGAGTGAAATTGTTTCAATTGGGAGCTTCATACTACCAGGTGAAGGAGAATATCGTTCTGTCAACGGTCTGGATTTGAACTAGTGTGTAATGAATTCTTTAAAAATAGAGGTATGTATAAAGAAATTTCTTTTTTTTTTTTAAACAGGGCAGGCAAGATGGGGCATCAGTTGATCCATGGGAAGATTTCAATTTATACAAAGTTGTGGACAGATTTGGCTTTCTGCAGTAAGTTCAATAAATACTGAACATTTTGATGACTATTTTGCACTTTTTTTTTAGAAATTGTCAGGCATGTTTAATATTCTATTTGTTATTAATCTATGTCCTTCCCTCAGTGTTACTAAATTAATAATAATATTATGTACTTTCAGTGAACATGAGCTGCCTACGCCAACTGTATTGGAGGAAAGGGTAAGAAGTGTATTATAACAAATACTCGTTTATTGTTGAACAATTCTGCATTGGTCTGTAAATGACAATGGATGGACAAAGCTGCTCTCAGTGTTAATATAAAACAAGCTCACAGCTTTTAGTAAATGAAAACTAAAATACTGTATTTAAAAGTAGGTTTAGATCAGTCAGTCTAGTGCTGCAACACATTGGAATAGTAGTATGAACGTTGGTGCTTCAATTTTCCCATACACTGGATTTCCACACTCTGCTGGGCAACTGCAAAACTTCCTGTACAAGAATAAAGCAACTTGCCCCAGGCAAGGAAGGGAAAATTAGAGGTTGAGTGAACTTGAACCACTCCCAAACACCCATCTCACAACTGGCTCCAGAACGGGACTTGCAAAGGCCCGGAATAGGTTTGCTGCACACGTTAAGTCAGAAGCTCAACATCAAGTACGTATAAGTCTATAAAGTTTCTATGGGACAGACAAAATGTTGCACCAGCTAATGTATAGGAAGATAGTGTAGAATAATGAAGCATGAAGATTTTATTTAGTATATAAAGTGTGTATACAATATAAATTGAAAGTAAAAGTGCATTTTACAAACACTGCTAAGATCAAATGAAGATAATTCTCCAAATACTATTCCAATTGTAATACACTGACAGAATCCCAGAATTTAAATGACATCTGCCTTTGACCATATCGAGACAGGGAAAGATTAAACAATTCTAGTATGCCTTGAACAACATCTGAACCAGTTCTGTTACACTATACTTTTGTGCAATCCAAAGATTAGATACTGAAGTGTTTCCATTACACTATGGCCAGGACTTTTAGGATGGCAGGGTTTCCCACCCTGCCACCCAAAGAATTGGTGGAGAACATACTGACAACAATACTAGCTGCCCCATACTCATTTAACGCTCCAAGGAGCATTCATTGGCTGGAGATCAGACTTCTGCACCTTAGTCAAGAGAAAGTCCTACCTCAGAGAGCTGCTAGGCAATCTTTTTGGCCAGCAGTTCTCTAGTCCTAGTAGCACGAGAACCGGACAGGTCTGAACTACAAAAATCCCCCAGAGTCTAAGTCCCCAATGCCAGGACCAGATAACTAGGGTTCTCAGGGCAGGGAATGGAGATGAAGCACGGGCGGGTGGGCAGAGGGGATATTGGTGGGGAGGCCAGGGGGAAGGGAACATCCACGGGGGGGCAGGCCTTGTAGGGGGTGCACCCAACGTTGAAAGGGGACTGTTTATGGAGGCAACCCTTTCCGCCCAAGGCCTGAGTAGGGTCACTTTCCGGGCTTTCCCTGGGCCCCTGACCAACTTCCGCCAGTCTGAAAATTGAGGCTGGGTGGGAAACGGCCCTTAAATGGTCATTAATTGGCCACTCTAGGCCCTCAATCGAGACAAGGGTGGGCAGGCCGGCCTAGGCTTCACCTGTCCCACCGTAAAATTGGAGGGGGGGTTGGGGCAGATGGGAGCCTGCTAGGAAGGCCATCCGAGGAATTTTATGGACCCCTCCCACCCCTCCAAAGCCCGGTTGCAAACCCACCAGTGGGGGAAGGCAAAATTATACCCTATGTTGCTGTTCTTTCACGATCCCAGTTACAATTAGAGAAATGAATAAACTTGCTTAAGACTCCATGTTTTTCATGGTCAGGGACAGGAAGGTGTGACTGTAAGAGAGGCAAGTATGGGAATCCAGAAGGTAGCAATGGAAGAGACTTAGCCCTTGTAATTGTCCAACAGGTTTGATGTTCTTGCAGCTTGTGTGGGCGAGAGTTGTCCGCAGGATGGATGAGCAAACTGACTACAGTGCTTTGGTGCAAGGGGTCATTCAAGTTGAGGGAGCAAAAAGGAATATAGTTGTTGTAGGCCACTGTAGAGTTAGGGAGATAGACACTGTTCTCTGCAGCCGAGAGTGTGTCTTGAAGGCTGTGTTGCCTGCCTGGTGCCAGGGTTAAGAACATCACCTCAGGGCTGGAGAAGAACTTAGAGTGGGAGTGGAAGAATCCAGGTATCAGGTCCACGTGGGTACCAAGGACATAGGTAAGACTGAGAAAGTGGTTCTGCTGAGGATGTATGAGCAGCTTGGGGCTAAATTAAAAAGCAGAACCACAAAGGTAATAATCACTGGTTTACCTGAGCTACAAGCAAATTGGCATAGGGTAAAGTTGAAGCGTGGCTCAAAGATTAGTGTGGGAAAAAACGAGTTTCGATTCATGGGACACTGGCACGAGGACTGGGGAAAGAGGAAGCTATACTGTTGGTATGGCTTTCACCTGAACCACGCTGGGACCAGTGTATGTCAAATCACATAACTAGGGCTGTAAAGAAGTTTTATACTAAATAGTGGAGGGGAGGGTTTACATGAGGGGATGTTAAAAAGAGAAGGAACGAGGTGATAGTGCAGGGTAATGGTATGGGTAATGATAACTAGAGTGACAGGAAGAGACAGAGCGTAAAACATATGTATACACCAGCAAATAAGGTCAGAATAGGGAATAATAGTAAAAAGGCAGAATTAAAGGCTCTTTATTTGAATGCAGCATTCATAACAAGATGGATGAAGTGATGGTACAAATGGAAATAAATGAGCATATGATAGCCATTGCTGAGATATGATTGAAAAGTGACCACTTGAATATTCTTGGGTATTTGACATTTCAGAAAGACAAGAAGAAAGGAAAAGGAGGTGGGATAGCTCTGTTAATAAAGGATAGATCAGTAGAATAATGAGAAATGACCTGGTTTAAAGGATCAAAATGTAGAATCAGTTTGGGCAGAGATAAGAAATAGCAAAGGAGAAAAGTCACTGGTGGAAGTGGTTTTTGGTCCCCTGACAATAGCTACACTGAAGGATAGAGTATAAATCAAGAAATAATAGGGGGTTGTAAGAAAAGTACTACACTAATCGTGGGAGATTTTAATCTTTGTATAGATTGGACAAATCAAATTGGCAAAAAGGTAACCTGGAGGATGAGTTCATAGAACATATTTGGGACAGTTCCTTAGAACAATACATTTTGGAACCAGCCAGGGAACAGGCTATTTTAGACCTAGTAATAAGTAATGAGACAGGATTAATTAATGACCTTATAGGAAAGGATCCTCCAGATAAGAGTGATCATAACACTTTTCCCATTCAGTTTGAGGGTGAGGAATTTGGGTCTGAAATTAGTGCCTTATCCTTATAATTTTCTTTATCTAAGTTTATGAAGACAGAGTTCGCTAAAGTGGACTGGGAAAATATGAGTTAAAAGGTAAGATGGTAGAGAAGCAGTGGCATATATTTAAGGAGATATTTCATAACTGTCAACAAAGATACATTCCATTGAGAAAGAAAGACTCTTCGAGAAGGATGCACCATCCGTGGCTAATTACAGAAGTTAAGGATCATCTTGAATTGGAAGAAACGATGCAAAATGCTGCAAAGATTAGTGCTAGGCTGGAAGGTTGGAAACAAGCAAAGGAAGACTAAAAATAAGAGGAAGAAATTGGAGTATGAGAGAAAATTAGCAAGAAATACAAAAGCAGACAATAAAAACTTCTATAACTATAGAAAAAGGAAAAAAGATGGCTAAAGTGAACATTGGTCTCTTAGAGGGAGAGACTGGGGAATTAATAATGGGAAACAAGGAAGTGGCAGAGATTGAGCACATTTTGTATCTGTCTTCACAGTAGAAGATACAAAAAGCATCCCAAGAATAGTAGAAAAGCAGGGGACAAAATGGAGGAAGGAATTTAAATGGAGGAAGGAACTTAATGATTACTATAGGAAAAGTACTAGGCAAACTAATGGGTCTAAAGGCTGACAAGTCCCCTGGACCTGATGGCCTGCATCCTAGGGTCTTAAAGGAAGCAGCTGCAGAAATAGTAGGTGCATTAGTTGTAATCTTTCCAGAATTCCCTAGATTCTGGAAAGGTCCCTGTTGATTGGAAAACTGCAAATGTAATACCACTGTTCAAGAAAGGAGGGAGACAGAAGGCAGCAAACTGTAGGCCAGTTAGTCTAACATCTGTCTTTGAGGCTGTAACAAGCAGGGTAGATAAAGGGGTACCAGTAGATGTAGTGTATTTGGATTTCCGGAAGGCAGCAGATAAGGTGCCATATAAAAGGTTACTGCACAAGATAAGAGTTCAGTGTTGGGGTGATGTGGTAACTTGGAGAGGAGATTTGCTCACTAACAGGAAGTAGACAGGTGGGATAAATGGGTCATTTTCAGGATGGCAAACTGTAACTAGTGGAGTGCCACAGGGACTAGTGCTGGGGCCTCAACTATTTACAATATACGGTAATGACTTGGATGAAGGGACCAAGTGTATTGTAGCCATTGCTGATGATAGAAAAGGGCAAAATACTGCATTTGCTGGAAATCTGAAACAAAAAACAAAAAAATGCTAGAAAAACTCAGGTCTGACAGCATCTATGGAGAGAAAGACAGTTACCGTTTCAAATCCGTATGACTCTTCTTCAGAGCCCTGAAGAGTCATACAGACTCGAAACGTTAACTCTATTTTTCTCTCCACAGAAGCTGTCAGACCTGCTGAGTTTTTCCAGCATTTTTTGATGATAGAAAGATAGGTAGGAAAACAAGTAGTGAGGAGGATATAAAGAATTGTAAAGTGATATACATAGGTTGAGTGAGTGGGCAATGTGGAGTATAATGTGGGAAAGTGTGAACTTGTCCACCTTGGCAGCAAGAATAGAAGAGCAGAATATTCTTTGAAGGAGAGACTGCAGAGTGCTGCAGTGCAGACGGACCTAGGTGTCCCTGTACATGAATCATAAAAATTGACATGCAGGGAAGGCAAATGGAATATTGGCCTTTATTGCAAGGGGAATTGAGTATAAATGTAGCAAAGTCTTGCTACAACTGTATAGGGCAATGGTGAGACTGCACCTGGAGTAGTGTGTGCAGTTTTGGTCTCCTTGCTTAAGGAGGGATATACTTGCATTGGAACCATTTCAGAGAAGGCTCACTGGGTTGATTCCTGGAATGAAGGGGTTATCTTATGGGGAAAGATTGAGCATTTAAAATCGGGCGGGAGGGTGGCGGTTTTGGACCCCAGCACCTTCCCACCTCTGCTCGATTAAGACTGTGGCAGGAAGGCTTTCCCACCCACTTCCAATTGCCCTCTTAAGGGCCTCATCACAGCACCTCTGGTTTTAACCCAGCAGTGGGTGGCGGTCTCGCTATGCAGGAAGCCTGAAAAGTAAACCCTGTTGGGGTTGCTTGCAGGTTTTTACAGGGTTGGGGAGGTGCCTTATTCAAAGGGAATGCCTAATCGAGGGCCCTGGCATTGGGAAGAGGGAGCCCTGCTGAGAGCCAACCCTCTCTAGCTGCCAAACCCCCCCCCCCCCCACCCCCTCCTTCCCATGACCCTCATCCTGCCATTACTCACCTGTGCCTGGGTCCATTGACGATTTTGGGCTTTGGGTGGGTCTGCTACCAGCAGCAGCCACCGCCTCTCCAGTGGCGCTACTTTTTTTTACTATTCCAGTAAAGCTACTTTTATGGGATATGGGTGTCACTGGCTAGGCCAGCATTTACTGCCCATCCATATTTGCCCTTGAGAAGATGGTGGTGAGCTGCCTTCTTGAACCACTGCAGTCCATGTGGTCTAGGTATCCTTATTGACTTTCTAGCGGTTTTGATACAATTCACTGGCTTGCTAGGCCATTTCAGAGGGCATTTAAGAGTCAACCACATTGCTGTGGGTCTGGAGTCACATGTAGGCCAGACCATTTAAGGCAGCTTTCCTTCCTTAAATGGCATTAGTAAGCCAGATGGGTTTTTATGACAATCAACAATGGTTTAATGGTCATTAGACTTCTAATTCCAGATTTTTATTGATTGAATTCAAATTCCACCATCTGCTGTGGTGGGATTCGAATCCGGTCTCTGGATTACTAGCCCAGTGACAATGTCACTATGCCATCACCTCCCTGACAATGAAGTTCCCCCCCACCTCCCACCTGGGGGGAATCTCCAACCTGTAAAGGAAACATAGGAGAGGAAATCTTAGAGGTACATAAGATAGTTAAGGAAGTAGAAAAGGTAAATCTAAAAGGTTAATCTAGAATGCAACTTGCAAGACTAATGTGGATAGGTGCTTAGAAGAGTAAAAGATAAAATTGTGCAAAAACTGATAAAGATGTGGCATAGACTTCCAGGTCAAGTAATGAAAGTGTCAGATAAAGGCAAAATACTGCAGATGCTGGAAATCTGAAACAAAAAAATGCTGGAAAAGCTCAGCAGGCCTGACAGCATCTGTGGAGAAAGACAGTTAACATTTTGAACCTGTATGACTCTTTGATCGCCCCACTTTTTTCTATATTCATATTTATTTATCTTTTTCCCCACTTATTTTCATTATTTTAAAAAATTTCCATTTTTATTCATTGTTTTATCCCCAGCTTTTAGCCTTTTCAATCTTTATTCCCCACCACCTTTCCCTCCCCCCACTCCACCCCCCACTAGGGCCATCTGTCACTTTCCAGAGTGCTTACCCTGGTCCTGCCATTATCACATTCTACTTTCAACTCTTAATGTCACCATTAGCACCTCCTTTAGCCAGTACTACCACTATTAACAACCTTTTGTTTATGACATCCTTCGCAATCTCTCCTTTGCCTCCACCTATCACTGGCCTTCTATCCAGCTTCATCTGTTCGACCCCGTTAAGCAATATATATTTCACCACATTTCTCCTTCCCTTTAGCTCACACACTTTAGTCACACAGACTCGAAACGTTAACTCTGTCTTTCTCTCCACAGGTGCTGTCAGACCTGCTGAGTTTTTCCAGCATTTTTTGTTTTTGTTCTTGTTTGTGAATGAAAGTGTAAGCTCTGGAATCATTTAATGAACATTTGAAGCTGTAATGAGAGGGACTCAAGTGTCATCCTGAATGAATGAAGTAAGGTGGCATGAATTCCTTTCCTCATTAGTAATTATCTTGTCCAGAAAATTGAAGCCATTGGTATTTGACATGGTTGCATATTAAAAGCGCCCAAAACTGCAAAAACATAGCCACTGCACTAAAAATTGAGTCATTACTAAAATACGCATATGCTTTTTATATATGACACTTTTATTTTTATTTTGCAGCTTAAACATTTGGAGATTGAAAGAATACCCAAATGGGTCAAAATGGTTAAAAAATGGGACAAGTACAGAAACAGTGACAAGGTAACATTTATTACTTAAAAGTCACCTCAATAAATCTGAATTTATATGTTTATGTTTGAGTTATTCTCCATTTTTGGAACCAAAAATTCAGTTCCAAGAATTATCTTCTTGGTTCATTCTAGAACTGTTTATACCGAAGCAAACTAATTCAGCCAAATATAATTTGGCCACAGAGCAGCTCCAGTACAACTGGGTAAACAGTATAACTATTTTGGATTCCAGATTATGTGCTTCAAAGTTCACCTCAAAAGTGTTTCAAATTATTTCATTTATTTTATTATTACAAGGAGTTGGAAAATGCAGGACATGTTTGTATCGTGCAAGGGATATCTTTTAAAACAAAAAGATCAAGAAAGAGACCAGGGATAAAAGCTGATCACTTAAAGGTTCGCAAGCAGAGAAGTAACTATCATATGGGTCGTATTGCTATTAGAGGAAAGTACCAAATGAAGATTATACTTGATCCAGATAAGGCTTTGGTACATCTGTATTTGGGGTGTTGTATTTGCTTTTGGTCCCCATGTCATGATTTAGTGGTGCAGAGTATAATGACCAGGATGATACCAAATTTCAGAGTACATTGTTGTGAAAATAGACTCAAAGAATTGCTGTTATCTATTTGTAAGAAATGCAGGCTTTGATGGGATATGATTAATAATTTTAAAGTGATGAATGAATTGATGCAGTCTGATTAGGTATGTTTTTGAATTGGATAGGGAGGGCAATGCTGGAAATTACACTAAAGTATATGAGCAAAGAATTAGGTTAAATACAAGGAGGTATTTATTTTTACAGCCTCTGGGATAAAGCACCAAAATATGTAGTGATTAAGCCCTTTAAAAGGGAATGTAACATAACCTAGAGGATTTCCCCTCGTAGACAAGGAGCGTTACTCAAGCCGGGGGAATCAACCTTGGTTCAATGAAGAGTGCAGGAGAGCATGCCAGGAGCAGCACCAGGCAAGCCTGAAAATGAAGTGTCAACTTAGTGAAACTACAATACAAGACTACTTGCATGCCAAACAGCATAAAGAACTTGTGATAGACAGAGCTAAGCGATCCCACAACTAATGGATCAGATCAAAGCTCTGTAGTCTGATGGACAATTGAACAACTGACTGGAGGTGGAGGCTCCACAAATATCCCCATCCTCAATGATGGTGGAGCCCAACAGATTAGTGAAAAAAGACAAGGCTGAAGCATTTATAGCCATCTTCAGCCAGAAGTGCCAAATAGATGATTCATCTCAGCTTCCTCCCGAGATTCCCAATATCACAGATGCCAGAATTCAGCCAATTCAATTCATTCCACCTAATAAAGAAATGGCTGAAGGCACTGGATACTGCATAGGCTATGGGCCCTGACGATATTCCGGCAATAGCACTGAAGACTTGGGCTCCAGAATTAACCACACCCCTAGCCAAGCTGTCCCAATACAGCTACAACATTGGTATCAATTATGGAAAATTGCCCAGGTATTTTCTGTCCACAAAAAGCAGGAAAAATCCAAACTGGACAATTACTGCCCCATCAGTCTACTCTCGATCATCAGCAGAGTGTTTGAAAGCGTCGTCAACAGTGCTATTAACTGGCATTTATTCAGCAAAAACCTGCTCACTGATGCTCAGTTTTGGTTCTGCCAGGGCCACTCAGCTCCTGACCTCATTACAGACTGTCTAAACATGGTCTAAGGAGCTAAACTCTAGTGGTGAGATGAGAGTGACATTAAAGCAGTGCTTGGCTGAGTGTGGCGTCAAGGAGCCCTAGAAAAACTGGAGTCAGTAGGAAAACTCTGCACTGGTTGGAGTCATACTTTACACAAAATAAGGTGATTGTTGAAAGTCAATCATCTCAGCCCTAGAACATTGCTGCAGGAGCTCCTCAGGGTAGTGCTCTAGGCCCAACTATCCTCAGCTGCTTCATCAATGACTTTCTCTCCTTCATAGGTCAGAAGTGGGGATGTTTGCTGATCATTGCACAATGTTCAGCACTATTCGCGATGACTCAGATTCTGAAGCAGTCCATGTCCATATGTGTCGAGTCCTGGACAACATTCGAGCGTGACTGATAAATGGCAAGTAACATTTGTGCCACACAAGTGCAAGGCAACGAGAGAATCTAACTAACTATCTCCCCATGACATTCAATGGCATTAACATCGCTCAATCTAGTTATCAACATCCTGCGGGTTACCATTGACCAGAAACTGAACTGGACGAGCCATACAAAAACTGTGGCTACATGAGCTGGTCAGAGACTGGAAATTCTGTGGCGAGTAACTCACCTCCTGACTCCCCAAATCCTGTCCACCAGCTACAAGGCACAAGTCAGGAGTAAGATGGAGTACTTTCCATTTGCCTGGATGAGTGCAGCTCCAACAACATGCAAGAAACTCGACACCATCCAGACCAAAGCAGCTCGCTTGATTGGCACCCCATACACCACCTTAAGCATTCACTCTCTCTATCATTAATGCACAGTGGTGGCTGTGCATACCATTTACAAGATGCACTGCAGAAACTCTCGAAGGATCCTTCAACTGCACCTCCCAAACCCCTGACCTCTACCACATAAAAGGACAAGGGCATCAAATGCATGGAAACGCCACCACCTGCAAGTTCCTCTCCAAGACACACACCATCCTGATTTGGAAATATGTTGCCGTTCCTTCACTGTCACTTGGTCAAAATCCTGGAACTCCCTCCCTAACAGCACTGTGGTGTACCTACACCACATGCACTGCAGCAGTACAAGAAGGTGGCTCACCAATGGCTCTTGAGATTGCTTTCAAGGGTAATTAGGGATGAGCAATAAACGCTGGCCTAGTCAATGATGCTGACATCCCATGAAAGAATTTTTTAAAATTGACGTTCCATTTTTGCAGTGATAAGTTGCAGAATAAGCAGGTGCCTCCTAAAGACCCTGACCATGGAAGTGGAAGCCACTGCTAACAAAGTTTATCAGCCAAGACCTCATCAGTGCTCTGCCCACTGCCATGATCTTCTACAGGTTGAGTTTGCAGCTCTGCCTGATGAAGCTGAATGAATCCTGCAGCTTGTTGACTCGCGGGATCAAGTTCTTAATGCCCCAGGTTCCCCATTGCAGATTTTCCCAGTGGCTTTTCCTAGTGATTTTCTCCCGGATTCTCTAATTCCTGCCAGCTGCAGGAAGTATTACAATCCCGTGGGATACATACAACTAGAGCTGGCAACATTATTTACAGGGGTAAGTTTTTAGATAATTTTGATTAGATCATACATGGCTTTCACAATTACTGCAACTTCAGTGTTTTAAGGAACTGGAGAGGAATTTGCCTGACTTATTCTTGAATTGGTCAGTTTTTTTTCTGGGTTTTTACTGCCTTTCCTAGGAGGTAGTATGATTAACAGATAATTGAACAATGTATGCATTTGCATCTGTCAATATGTTCATTCTCCACATTCTAATATGGTACAGTAACAAAGTTAACTGCATGAGTGCCCTAAAGGTTTATACTTCTTTGAAGTGGAGCCAGGATAACCAGCCCAAATTACAAATTCAGATTTTGTTTAGCTACATTAGAGTCAACACCATTTTGGTTGCTAGCTACAGATTGTAACCATATTTGCGGTATAAAAATGTAAACCATGTCAGATTAATTACAAATAGTAAGGCTACGTTACCAATGTTAAAAATATAGATGTACATTTCAAGCTGACTCAGAAATGTCTTCATAATAAGTGTTTATGCATTTGGTACAAACAACACAGAAATAATCTTGCTCCATGTTGAAGCTGGTATTGTTTGGAGAAGTGCTTTTATGCAATGTGGCCATAGGCTTGCCATAGTCATGTGACCTTTGATGTCATCATTAGTGTATAAAGGCTCGAGAGCACCACTACTTGAAACGTGGTGTCAGGAGTGCACAGCTGAAATTAAGTGGATTTTGATAGCTGTGCCAGCATCTGTAAGAAACAGCAAAGAATCATTAAAACTCTAGTCTGCAACTTTGTACAGGACATTGGTCACTGGGTAAGTCAGTATGGCTTTGCATATTCCAGTACCTGCTCCTATGGAGATGCAGGCAGATTTGAAAATAAATTTGCGGTTCTTCCAGCCTCAATGACAAAACTATGAAATTTGCACAAAGTTAGACAAGAAACCTGAACAAATAAGAGTAGCAACTCTGTTATCAAATGTTGTGGAAGGAGTGCTACAAACTTTATTGCACCGTGGAGGGTGCAATAGGGGGAGCACAGAGGAGCAGAACAGCCAAACTTGTGAAATTTGGGAGGTCTTAAGGACCCACTTTGAGCCCTTTACTCCTATTATATATGAACACTACATGTTCAACACCAGAGCACAGGAAGAAGGAGGAGGGGGGTGGGGGGGAAAGAGAACATTGATCTGTATGTGACTGCATTGAGATGCCTAGCTGTAATTTGAGAGTTTGAGCAGTTGAAGGATAATCTGATCAGAGATGGGATTGTTTTAGGAGCAAGAGATCCTGCTGTGAGATCACATCTGCTGAGCAAAGAGAAACTTACTTCAAGCAAGCTGTTGATATGTGCAGAAGTTCTGAAGTGGTCAATCATCAGCTGAAGAGTATTGATGGGAGAGCTACCAAGGCTTTGCACTCTGCTGAGAGGCAGCTCAGGCAGAAGGAGAGCATTAAGAAAATATGAAGTGTCAGGGAGACAGTGGTGTTATGGGCTACTTTATAAGCTCTGCAAACCTGCTCATGATAGTAGCCCAAAAATGAAACCATCAAAAAGGTAAAGTTGAGGTTATATGGTGGAACAATGCTCACCCAAAGAGGGCAAACTAAGCTGAAAGCCCAATGCAATGGGTAGGAAAAAGATTTGCTGTTCCAAATAATAAAACGCTAAGCAAACTCTACTCATCTCAGCTGAAACAAGTCAAAAGCTTGGACTGGTAACCCTCCATCTACCAGAAGAGGTTTGCAGTGTTTCGCACAACACAAAGCCATTGACTAGTGAACAAATCCTAAAAAAATTACAAAGATGTTTTCACAGGTATTGGATGCCTTCCTGGTGAAGTAGATGAGAGTGTGCAACCAACTCAGATCTTCCAAGGAGAGTTCCAGCTGTTCTCAAGTCTAGCCTGAAAGACAAGATAGAGGAACTTGAAAAGATGGAGTAATCAAGAAAGTGACAGCTCCTACAGACTGCATTAGCAGCATGGTAACAATGAAAACACCTGGAAAACTGAGACTGTGCATTGATCCAAAGGACCTCAGTAAAGCTTTGAAGAGATCTCATTACCCTATGCCAACCATTGAAGAAATTTTGCCACAACTTTCCAAGGAAAACATCTTTACTACCTTAAACGCAAAGGATGGATACTGGCAAGTGAAGTTGGATGAAAGCAGCAGTTTCCTGACTACATTCTGGATGTCACTTGGGAGGTACAGATGGTTGTGCATCCCATTTAGCATTACTGTTCAGGAAGAGTATAAACACTGATAGCACGAGATAGTCAATGATCTTCCAGGAGTGAAAGTGATTGTGGATAATCTGCTAGTCTATGGATGTGTGATACCATGGAAGAAAATATCGCAGACCATGATCAGAATCTAATGAGATTGCTAGAGAAAGCTTGCCGGATGAAATCAGAAGCTAAGTAAGGAGAAACTGCAACTGAAGATGACTAAAGTCAAGTACATAGGCCATGTACTGACAGTGAAAGGTGTTTGCCCTGACCTTGATAAGGTGAGAGCTGTGGCAGAGATGCAGCAACCAACAAGTGTGAAGGCAGTTCAATGATTTGTTGGATTTGTGAACTACCTAGCAAAGTTGTTGCCCAATTTGCATTGGAGGGTGAACCTCAATGCAAGCTCACTGCCCAGGATGTTCAGTGATATTGGGGCACAGAACAAGCAGCAGCTTTCACTTGCATCAAACAGATAGTGATAACATTGTAGTACCTCAGCACTGGCATTGTCAACGATGTGGTCACACTGCAGTGTGATGCCATCAAGACAGGATTTGGGGCAACGCTTATGCAGCAAGTACAACCAGTTGCCTTTGCATTCAGAGCGTTAACACAAACTGAACAACACTGCACAGATTGAGAAAGAGACATAAGGGCCTGACCATAAACCACTTCAAAGTATCTTTCTCAAACCTCTATCTGTTCCAAAGTGTCTGCAAATGGTTACTTTGTTTGCAAAGATAACATTTGGAAGTAAAGTACAAGCAGGGGAAATGGGTGTATATCACTGGCATGCTATCAAGAGCTGCACTCCATTTGAAGAAAGTTGCTGATGCTAGTACACAGTGTTAAATCTTCCAGATTCGATAAGAAGCAACAGACAATGTATTCTAGAAGTCATCAACCCGGCAGAAACATTGAATCTGACAGCTAAGCATCTTGGTCAGATCAAGCAAACTACGCAATGCAACTATCCAAGTGTTTCTGGAAGTAGTGATGAAAAGATAGCCAGAAACTATCAAGGACACACCTATTGTTATAAAAGAGTATTAGGCATGCAGGGATGAAGTGATTGCCCAAGATGGCATCTTGTACAATGAAACTAGAGTCATCATCCCTAAGGAGGAGATGGAGGGGAGAGATGCTGAAGCACATCCATGCAAGTCATCAAGGAATTGAGTCTAGTCTGAGGAAAGCAAGAGAAGTGCTCCACCAGCACATGAGCAATGAGATCAAGGACCACATCAGTCAGTGCAGTGCTTGTAATGAACATCAAGCTAAACAAACTAAAGAGCCATTCATGACTCATGATATCCTAGGCAGGATGAAGCTTGGAGTAGGCCACTTCACTCTCTTTGGAACTGTCGCGTCACCATTGACTACTATTCAGACTACTGAGAATTAGACAAGCTAATGTTAACAACTACCTGTGAGATCATAGAATGCCTGAAAGCACACCAAGTCATTATGGCATTCCTGACATTGTGATGAGCGACAATGGCCCTTAGTTCATGAATGAAGAATTGAGATGCT
Organism: Cetorhinus maximus; assembly: GCF_964194155.1. Taxonomy (NCBI): domain Eukaryota; kingdom Metazoa; phylum Chordata; class Chondrichthyes; order Lamniformes; family Cetorhinidae; genus Cetorhinus; species Cetorhinus maximus. The sequence continues at coordinate 98,139,421 of NC_135887.1, forward strand.
TCGTAAATGATTGGGAAAGCTGCACTCTCTCCAGGCAAATGAAAATTACCAAAGGGATCATCAAAAAAACCGAGTAGATCTAGCATACGTGTACAAGACAATCCTAGAATGGAGAAACACTTACTGAGAGCATGGAAAGTAGTCCAACTCAGCAACTAATGTCACGCCGCACCCAAACTACTCTTCCAATAGCTAAAACACTGCTGAAGCCGGAAATGGTAACAGATATGAGTGGCAAAATCAAAGGGAAACGACAAAGCCAAATTTCACTTTGATACAACTGCTAAATCATTGCCAGAGCTGAGAATTGGAGAGTCAGTCAGATTGCAAACGTTCAATGCTCTCAACAGAAGTTAGCCCATTGGCAGCTTGGGCCTGTGCACTGAAATTGTCACCTTGATCATACATGGTGAAAATTAATAAGCAAATATATTATAACTGGAGGCACATACATAGAACTGGAGAAGCTGCTCCTTCACAGCAGACAGCTGATGGGGAATATGCGAGTTCACCAACCGCACAAGGAGCTGAACGGTTATCAGTCCCAGAGGTCAACCATTCCCCAACAAAGGGGGCTGATCAGCAGCAACAATTACCACAGCAGCAACACTCACCATGGCAGCAAAATTCCTTGGAGAGGCAACATCACCCCAGGAACAAGTAGACACCAAACGAATAGCCAATAGCAAACCGCAACCATTAGAAAACCTGAACACTTTAAGGAATGTGCGCGCAATGCTTGCATAAGGACAGGCGAAAGTGGGTCAGACTAGAATGACCAGTTTTCTGTACATGTGTGATTACAGAATCGTTACAGTGTGGAAGGAGGCCATTCAGCCCATCGTGTCTGCACCAGCTTTGAGCATTTTAAACTTAGTGCCAATCTCCTGCCTTTTCCCTGTAACCCTGCACAATGACTTTCATTGTAGAATATGTATGTGTCTGACTTGCAACTGCAAATGATATTGTATGCTGGGTGTTTTTTTTAATGAAAAGGGGGATGTTTGGAGAAGTGCTTTTGTGCAATCTGGCCATAGGCTTGCCATAGTCATATGACCTCTGTCATCCTTGGTGTATAAAGGTTTGAGAGCAGAAATCATTTCATTCAGCACTTGGATCAGGTATTCTCATGCAACTTAAAGCAGTCTGTTTTGGTGCATGAAATTGTAACAAGTTCTGCAATTGTTTTGTGGATGGCGTAATACACATAGTATGTTGAAAATAGGTGGTTAGTTGTATATGCAATGACAGTGGGATGAAAGGATGGCTGTGCTTTCATAATGTGCTATGTATAAATGCATGACAAAGGAATCTTAGTTTGTGAATGTTTATTCCTGGGAGAGGAGTTAAAAATACAACGAAGGCAGGAAATAATACCACAGGAACCTTCAGGGAGGCCACCAGGGGTTTACCTGGCGGTCTCCCCATGCAGCAGCAGGCCCTCAAATGCCCTTGGAGGCAGAAATTGGCCCATTAAGTGGCTCCACTAAGGTTCTTGCCAGCAGAAGGAAGATGTCAGGAACCCCTCCAGAAGCCTTCTCCCACCATTTGACAACCATCCTGCGTCCCAGCCCACCTCCAGTGGACTGGGGAAAATCAGTCCTCATAGTCAGAGAGATCTGGCAGAAAATAGAATATGCTCTGAAAAATGGACAGATTGATACTGTATGTTGTACTGTGGTGTAAAAGTTTCTTCAGTTTGGAGAATATAAAGCTGATTTATTTGTCAAATTGACAGAGACTAACTTAAGTATAGCTAAATCACCTGTGGGAGAATTGATTTTTTTTTTTTTACACTTTCTGCCAAAAAGAACTGTCAGACTTCAAACATCTATTCTTAAAATCCTGTGGAAAACATCTTGGTTTGAATACTGTGGATCAGGGTTTGGCGTATAAGTTGACCGTTGAAGCTGCAAAAAAAATCTATTCAAGAATGGGGGTTGACTTATATGCCGAGTATAAAATGTTCTTTATTCTTTCATGAAATGTTGGTGATGCTGGCAAGGCTAGTATTTGTTGCCCATCCTAATTGCCCTTGAACTCAGTGGCTCGCTAGGCTATTTCAGAGGGCATTTGAGTCAACCAGATTGCTGTGGTCTGGAATCACATGTATGCCAGATCAGGTAAGGATGACAGATTTCCTTCGCTAAAAAAGGACATTAGTAAACCAGATTTTTTTTTTCAATAATTGATGATGGTTTCATGGTCACCATTATTGACACTAACTTTCAATTCCAGATTAATTTAAGTTTGAACAGTGGGATTTGAACCCATGTCTCCAGAGCCCCTGGATTACTTGTCCAATAACAATGCATATATGTGAACCACCAGGGTTGGTGCAAGAGGACCCATTTCTATTTGTCAGTCACCATGGCATGGTCTGCTCGGTGTGGACGTGTCTTAAACTTCCACACATCTTCTTGGCAACAGAGCCTGCATCGCCATCTCAAATCCCACCTCGCCCTCATCCTGCCGTGAGTGCAGGCTGCAGATGTGTGACCATAGACTGCTTGTTTTCCACCTCACCCTACTTCTATCGCTGCAACCTGCCACTTCTGCATTTCTTTCAGATACTTAAGAGTTCTGCTGCAGGGGACTCATTTAGGCATCGTACTTTGGGCATCGTACAGGAGAATGCTGATTTGCATGCAAAACAAGATGTTGGTATTTTGGCAGGCCTGCCAAAAACCTGTTGTTACTGTCAAGCAGCAAGAGAGTCTGACTCCAACTTGGCATAGAGTTTCATGCAGAGTTTGGAGCCCATCCTTTCCAGATTATAAATGGTGGGCAACTCCATGAAAGGAATTGCTTCAGCATGCCAGTAGTCTGCTCCATGACTTTTGTGGTGGTTGCATGGCTCTCATTGACATCTGTCAAAGCATGGTTTGGTGACAGCAGGGAGTTATGAGCCAGGTGTAGAGCAACTGTTGTCCTCTGGCAGCCAACCTCTGGTTCTTCATGGTGGGCCAAAGGTAGCGGCTATGGCTGACTAGCACAGGATGAATGCCTACTGGTTGTTTCCAGGCATCCACTGAGATGATCATCTGGGAATAATTGCACACCAACTGGACATTAAGGAAGACCATAAGACATAGGAGCAGAAATTAGGCCATTTGGCCCATCAAGTCTGCCCCGCCATTCAATCATGGCTGATAAGTTTCTCAACCCCATTCTCCCGCCTTCTCCCCGTAACCTTTGAAAAGCAATCCCTTGCAGCTATGAAGCATTTTCCTGTTAACATGTTGGGAACACAGCTACCTGGGTGCATTAGATTGCACCCTGCACCTTTGGGAATACTGCCAACCTGGAAAATCCATGCGTCTTCTCCTCAGCTTCTCTCTGGAGAAAGAAGACAATAACATCCCCTCTCATTCAATATAGGAGCTCTCACCTCCCTGATACATTGAACAATAAACTGCAGATGTTGCTCCCACTGGAAGGATTCACTGGCATAGAAATTTGGGTCACAGGTAACCTTGATGGCTATTGGCAGTGCCATCTCCTCCCTACTATGAGGCTGCAGGTTGGGTTGTAGGAGGTGGCACATCTCAGTGATCACCTGCTTAATGAAACGGAAGGCACTGCTTTTGACTGAGTTGGAGGTAGGAGAAGTGCTCCCTCCAAACTCTTGGTGGGTAGTGCCTTCATTTGAGAGCCCTTCTCCTCTCTACTGCTTCCCCTTTCTGCTGAATGACTCAATTTCCAAATCATTCTGCATGCCAAGAATGACTGGAACTATAGCCTCCATTTAGGAATAGCCTCAATTACTGAAGAAGACTTTCTCCTGACAGGCTAACAGTTAAGGCAAATGGTATGTCGGCCTTGAGTACAGGGGCAAGGATGTCTTACTGCAGCTGTACAGGGCCTTGGTGAGACCACACCTGGAGTATTGTGTGGTTTTGGTCTCCTGACCCAAGTAAAGATATACTTGCTATAGAAGGAATGCAGCGAAGGTTCACCAGACTGATTCCTGGGATGGTAGGTTTGTTGTATGAGGAGAGATTGGGTCGACTATGCCTGTATTCATTGGAGTTTACAAGAATGAGAGGGGATCTCATTGAAACATATAAAATTCTGACAGGGCTGGATGCAGGGATGATATTTCCTCTGGCTGGGGGGCTCTTAAACAAGGGGTCGCAGTCTCAGGATATGGGGTAGACCATTTAGGATTGAGATGAGAAACTTCTTCACTCGGAGGGTGGTGAACCTATGGAATTATCTACCACAGAAGGCTGCAGAGGCCAAGTCACTGAATATATTTATGAAGAAAATAGATTTCTGGGCTCTAAAGGCGTCAAGGGGCCATGGAGAGAGCGTGGGAATACAGTGTTGCGAGAGAGGATCAGTCATGATCATATTGAATGGCGGAGCAGGCTCAAAGGGCTGAATGACCTACTCCTATTTTCTATGTTTCCTCTAACCTCCTTGTCAAGATCCAGCCTGAGTTCCTTAAGTCCAAAAAGTTAGCAAAATTCCTCAAAAAGCAAGAACAAATTCTGCACTAGCAAAAGTAAGTAAAAGGCACCTTGTCTGGAAGCCCTTTAAATCAAGCTAGTCGGGTGGGGGTGTGGCGGTGCGAGGGTTCCTCATGCAGCTAAACACACGCATGTCTTGGAGTGTTTGAGGGGATGTTAACTGGACCTGCACAGTCCAGAATGGCAGTTTGTGTGCCAAATTGGCATTAGAGGCTGTTTAACATCACAACCCTCTCAGCTTCCAGTTCATGTATGCCTCACCTGTGTTAGCACTCAATCATTCAGGGCACTTTGTTTAGCTTGTATAGGAAGCATTCTACCATTTTCTTACTTTGGGGCGTTCGTATCATGGGCAACCTGTCTGTTTCCCAGCAGCCTCAATGCAAACATTTCTACCTCCCAAGTTCACAGGCCGGAATTTTCCGGCCCCAGTGGCGTTGGGTGTCATGGGCGGGGTGGGGTGCAGGGGAGCAATATGGCAAGAAAGCCAAGAATCGGTTTCATGCCAACGTGAAAGCACAATGGGATCATCCAAGGGCGTTCGCTATGGCAGCACGCCAATCCCGCTGGAGGCCAGCTTGAACCCGGTTTGCATCCTGGTAATGGGATGAAAAGTAAGGCCTGACCAGAATTTCCCCCCATGCCAGATGTACCATTATGCTGGTGGAGAAATGCTCTGGCCCAGAAACATGTCTGGACAAGCATGATGTGCAGATGTTGGAACTTACCGCTAGGGCCTTGTTCATATCGTGGACATCCGAGGAGCATAGCTGCTGGAACTCTACAGCTACCGGACCCTGAAGGAACACGGACATCGCATGTTTGGTGGACTCATGGACATGGCTTCACTGCAAAGCAGCTCATGGAAGTAGGAAGTCTCCATTGATGTCTTCAGTCTGCTTCAGAACATCACGGTCTTGGCCATAAGCTGCTATGGATGATTGGCAAGGAGTGGGGTGGAGGGGGAAAAGAGAGGAGAGAGAGATAGGATAGGAATGTCCAGCTGTGAGAGGGAGAAGAAGAAGGTGTATGGGAGCAGGGGGTGGGAGAGGAAGGTCTAGATGAGTGGAGGAGGAAGGTGTACGGGGGGTGGGGGGCGCAAAGGAAGGAGGAGGGTGTCAGTGGGGGTGGGGTGGGGAGGATTGTTTAAAGGGGGAGAATGTGGTGATGGGGAGGTAGGTGTAAGGGAGGGAGTTCAGAGGTGGGAAGGTGTCTGGGATGGATGGGGGCAAGGAGGAAGGAGTTCAGTGGGGAGGAGGGAGTTGTGAGGAGAAGGTGTCATGGTGGAGGTGGGAGTAAGGGTGGGGGATGTCCAGGTGAACGTGCAAGGGAGGGGCCTGTGGTGTCAAATGACTGCCTCTGAGGATGGAACTGAGGGTCGGTGTGGTAGGAGAGAATGGTGAGTATGAGAGGGGACAGAGGGAACTGTGAGGGTGAGAGTGTCAGTAGCGGTAGAAGGGACAGCGAGGATGATTGGTGGGGACTCAGAGGCAGACACGGACCATGGGGCTGGGAAGGAGTAGGCCAATGTGGAGGGGATAGGATTGTCAGGAAGGTAGGGAATGTGCATGTTCACCTGTACATTCTGGAAAGACAAGAGTTTGGGTTGGTAGGTGATGGTGGGGAGGTGGAAGGTGATGCCAGGGGGATTGTTAGGGAGGGGAAAAGATTGGGGAGTTGATCAAAAACTTGACTATGACCATTGTTGTTGAAATCCAAAGTGAGTGAAATGTCTTGTCAGATGGGCACAGGTGTTGCATGGGAGTGCAATTAGCAGGTGGGCAAAGATGCAGGCCAGCTCTGATGGGCAACTGAACAACAGGCAGCATTGAAAATGTTGGGGACAGTATGAGTGTGATGGACGAAGGCTCCATGTGCATGGGAGAGTGCTTGCACGAGGCTCCGAAAGGCCCTGACACGCACATACTTCTCCCCCCAGCATCACTCATGCTTCAGTGCATGCAGCTGAACTGCTAGTGGAGGGCGGTATGCACTGGGAGGACTCGAAGTCTGTCAATGAGGCTGAAAGACAACATTACACATTATTCAGTGAAAATGAATATTTTCAGGTTATAAAGTGGTAAAATGTGTTCACCCGTGCAACCACTTGTGATCAGAATTTCTTAACTTTCCTAGGCCTACCACTTTGGAGGTGCTGTCCTGACATCACAGCAGAGATGGAGGTAGCCTGTGAAATGGTTGGCCCTGTTGCCCCCGATGACTTTGGCGTGTGTCCTCTGGACAGCCGAGGCCTTGAGGGCCCAGCTTGCTTTGGTTGTCCTCCTGTGAGCCAGCTGCTCCCTCTGCGGTGACAGAGGGCGATGTTGAGGGGGATCACAAGCAAAGGGGACTCAAAAGGAGCGGACAATCTCTTAGTTTCCTGAGTGGATGACCCAGGGGTGTCCAACTGCCGCCACTCCTCCCTTCAGATGCCTGGGGGCCACAGCCTGACTTTGATGGGAAGAAGCACCTCGATGGACAATGAGGTGCCTCGTTTCCCTCTTGCATTGCCACTGCAGGAGCTCACCCATGGCTACCACGATGGAGTGCAGGTCTGCGCACATCTCTGCTGGACCAGGGTCCCCGTTGCATCCACCATCCTTCCCATGGAGACCGCTATATGCCCACTTGTGGGCAACACATCAGAGAGCAGGTGGATGCATTCCTCCAACTCCCGTGTCTCTCAGAACTTGGAGAGCTTTGTGTGATGTTCCCCCGCCTTCTGCTAACTCTCCATGATGAGTTGGAAGGCCGAATCCAGAGGCTCATCATCTGACTTGGACCTCACAGATGCCTCTTCCCCAGCAGTCCTCAGCTGAACCTGCCTCCTCCTGCTGTGGACATGTCTGTGCGGTGACCACCCGATTGTGAACCCAAGCCTGCTCTGGGCCTAGGTCCCACCGAGGTATCTCTCTGCTCTGGTGGTGGGTGTGGGTTGGCACTGTGACAAGTCTTCCAGGCTGCTTATTTCCAGCTCTTCAATGGAGGAGGTCCTCACCTCCAGCAAAGAGGTCACCTGGATGGAGCTGAGGGAATGGCTGGCTGAGGGTGTTGGTCACTTGGCAGAGCTCCCTGTGAACCAAAGTAAAGTAGAGGTAATTAGTGCATCGCAGCAGAGTCAAAAGCAGGAGAGAAAGCACTGTGGCATTGAGAGAGGGCTGATGTGGTGCAGGACCCTCACGTAAGTGTTCACTGCCAGCCTCACTGTTGCTGCAGGCATGGTCCACGTCCTCACCAATCAACGTAATGGCACGCACCTCTGAACAAGAGGTCTAATGTGGGCCATTCCACCCTGGATCGAGGACCTCTCCCTGCTGTTATGAGCCAGCTTCTCCTGCATGAAAACAGATGCAGAGTGAGCAGGATGCATGGCACTGCATGGGGTGTTTGGTGAGTGGAGCCATGGACGGGATGAGGACTTGAGCTCGAGAGGACACGAGCCTGATGGAGATGTGAGGATGAGAGAGAGAGAGAGAGAGAGAGTTAGTGGTATTGTCCCTTGAGGTGTAAGATCCATGTGGATGTGTGATGGGATTGGGAGTGTGTGTTGAGTGATGAGGTGCTTGACTTACCCTGGCAGAACGAATGACAGCATTCATCCTCTTCCTGCACTGGATGGCTGACTTCCTCTGTACTCTGGTGGCATGACTGCCGCTGCCAGTGCCTCCCAGGCTGGATTGGTGACTCCTGCGGCCAGAGCAGGGGTAGGAAACATCACGGCGGCCTTCCACTGCATCCAGCAGGTGCCCCAGAGAGGCATCCCTAAATTTGGGGGCTGCCTACTTCTTTGCTTTTGGGGCCATCTGTCACCTGGAGCAGTCTTTGTCTGTAGACATGAAGTAGACTTGCACTCTGGTACACTTTAAATATGGTGCCTGTAGTGAGGAAGTGCTGAGGTCATGGTGTGGCGGGCAAATCCAAGCCTGCCTGCCAGCGGTCTGGAGTGTTTCCCATGAAAGCATTAATGAGGTGGTATTCACGCCGGGAATGGGATGATGCAGCGTGAAAACTTGCCATTGTGCCAGTGGGTAAAACTACTTTTTTCACGCCCACTACTGCACTTAGCGCAAATCTGGGATGATTCTGCCCAGTATCTGAGTGGACTGTATTAACTGCATGGACTCATATGCTGGTCGATATTAATTAATATGCATCTGTGGTGGTTCTCATGTTTAAACCCCTTTAACCAATGACATCAGTCGCATTGAATCTTTCTCCATTACTAGTTTCTATGTGGTCTTCTCAGTATTGCATATATCTATGAATTATCTTTTTTGGAATCTGTTATTTTCATTATTGAAAACTCTTCGTATGCATGCAGATGCAATGAATTAAGTGTAGCTCCCTGATCTGGTTGAAATCGGCTACCTTAGCACTCACAGGGATCAAACTTAAGAGCCTTCTGGTTTGTATGATCCAGTTCTACTCTGGGTAGTGCATTTGCTAATTGAGTCTTTGAATGAAGTCCTCCAGATCTTCTTCCTAAAATTGGTTATGTTCTGTAAATTTATTAAGCAGAGTCTTTGGCATGAATACAAACTGATACTAGTTGGTTTGTTTTAATGTTAGCTTGATACAGATGTTTGCATAATTGGAAGCTTGAGAGATTAGAGATATCAATAACTGATGCTTTTCATGAAAAAAAACTCAGGGAATGTAAATTCTGATAAGGAAACTTTACATAAAATGGTTTGATCTGAAAGAGCTGGATAGTTATATCCAAATGTCTATATCTGACCTCATTTTCCAGACAAATTTTTCTTTTTTGCCAGCCTAAATCACATTAATAGAAACAAAGACCACTGATCCTTCGGCTTTTGGCTTCTTTCCATATTTCTGAATAGCAGCCAGAAATAAATTGATGCTATATCCTACATATAGAATTATTAAAACTTATGTAAAGCTCACATTCAGTGATGACCACTCAGGAAAATTCATTATTTTGTGTGTGTATGCGGAGGTATAATAATGTAATTTTAATCATTCAAATGGCTCAGAGTAAATTATGCATTCATGAAAGGCTTAAATAATTTCATGAGATAGTAAGATAAACTGAATAATAAGACGATAAGACATAGGAGCAGAAGTAGGCCACTCGGCCCAACAATTCTGCTCTGCCATTCAATGAGACCATGACTGATCTGATAATCCTCATCTCCACTTTCCTGCCTTTTTCCCCCCATAACCCCGATTCCCTTACTGGTTAAAAACCTGTTTCTCAGCCTTGAATATACTTAATGACTCAGCCTGTCCAGCTCTCTGCAGTAAAGAATTCCACAGATTGACTACCCTCTGAGGGGAGAAATTCCTTCTCATCTGTCTTAATGGGCGAACCCTTATTCAGATTATGCCCTCTGGTCCTAGACTCTCCCAAGGGGAAACAACCTCTCAACATCTACCCTGTCAAGCCCCCTAAGAATCTTGTGTTTCAATAAGGTTGCCTCTCATTCTTCTAAATTCCAATGAGTACAGGCCCAACCTACACAACCGCTCCTAAGAAAATCCCTCCATACCCGGGATCAATTTAGTGAACCTTCTCTGGACTGCCTCCAATGCCAGTATATCTTTCCTTAGATAAGGGGACCAAAACTGTTCACAGTATTCTAGGTGTGGTCTAACTAGTGCCTTGTATAGTTTTAGCAAGACTTCCCTATTTTTATACTCCATTCCCTGTGAAATAAAGGCCAACATTCCATTTGCCTTCCCTATTACTTGTTGAATTGTATGTTAGCTTTTTGGGATTTATGCACAAAGACTCTAGAATCCATCTGTGCTACAGCCTTCTGCAGTCTTTCTCCATTTAAATAATATTCAGCTCCTATTATTCCTGCCAAAGTGCGTAACCTCACATTTTCCCACATTATATTCCATCTGCCAAATTTTTGTCCACTCACTTAACCTGTCTATATTCCACTGTCGACTCCATATGTCATCTGTACCATTTGCCTTCCCATCTAATTTTGGATCATCCACAAACTTGGTGATAGTACATTCACTTCCCTCATCTAAGTCATTAATATATATTGCAAATAGAGGCCCCAGCACTGATCCCTGTGGCACTCCACTAATTACAGGTTGCCATCCTGAAAATGCCGCCCTTATCCCAACTGTTTTCTTATGGTTAGCCAATCCTCTATCATGCTAACCCATTCTATCCCAACACCATGGGCTCTTATCTTATTAAATAGCCTTATGTGCAGTACCTTAGTGAACTTATAATGAATAAGAACAAACAATGCTTGAAATGCAGAGTTTATTTTTCTGTTCTTTCCATAACACTTGAGATATGGTAGAAAAAAGTACTTTATTAATTTAAGTTGATAAATTAGTCTGGTTGATTGTGTTGGTGCATAAAATGTACAAGCATAGGGCACACAGAGCCAACTGTGGATGAAATTCTGCACCTGTGGGATTTGTGCTGTTCTGGTATACCTTACAGGATGACGTCCCGGGGATCTAATAATGGAATCAATTTGAATGACTGTTGATATGTCTGTGGCTATCAGGAAACACCGGAGATCTGAGATTAGCCCCCAAATGATTGAACCAGTAATCTTTTCTCCTAATATCTCTTGAATGCACGAAACATGCAGGAGTTATTATCCCTGACCATGTAATTACTTTTCAGATGTGTGGATTATGAATTTATTTTGAATAATTTACTTGATCTAGTGTAGTTTAGATAATAGGAAGTTTATTCTCAATTAAATGGGCAGGATCTAAACCTTAATTGTTGAAAAACTAAAAAGAGCTAAAGTGCCAAAGCCCATTGATAGGTCTCTTTACACCTCTACTTATAGGTTCATTTAGCACCTTGACATAGTTGGAAGATAAGTTAGCTGAGCCTTTACAAGATTTGCACCTCCTAAATACAAATTAGAATATCAACTAAGTGCCTCCTGCTTGCCCAGGCATGCCTTCTCAGGCAAAAGAACATTGAGAGATTTCTACACACATGTATATGCTTTTACTTGGCATTTCAACATGTCACATTTTCCTATGAAGCAAATTGACTGCTTTGAAGAAAGAAGTCAATCATTTCCTGTTGGCTTATCTATCATTTGGGGATCAGAAGATTTGCAACCTGTTACTAATCTACAGAGAAACAATTTGGTTTTAATTGACCATGGAATGTGCTTGGGCAGAATCATTTGGCATTTGTTGGACAGCAGGGTGAGCATAATTACTCTGTGCCTCATTGCTAATGCTCTGCCCCTTCAATAATGCTCCCTGTCACAGCTTTAGCCCCACTCCTACCATTGATTGGCCTAGCCCTTCCTCTGCTGCAGTTATGTGGGTGGCCCAGTGGATTTGCTGCACCATTCCACCTTACCCCCACCACCCTTGAAAACAGTGATCTGTTTATCAGTGCTTGGAGTCCACTGGCAATTACTTGAATGATGAATATGAAGCTAACTCCTTCAGGAGGAAAGGAGGTCTTGTGGCACAGTTAGGAGCATCCCTGCTTCTGAGCCAAAAGTTCTGGGTTCGAGTCCCATCTCAGGACTTGATGGCCACGGAAAGTGAGTTTGTAACGTGGCCAAACAGGTTGAGTATCAACCTGCAAATCCTTGCAACACATGCCAATGTCAGGTGGCAAGAACAGGAGAGATTCCTGGTCAGCAAGTTGGCACCTCTACCACCACTATCCATAACTCTAGATTACAACATGGGGGAAGATGGTAACATAGTGGTACTATGGCAGCTGGTGGAATTTAAATTCCATTAATAATCTGAAATTAAAAAGCTAGTCTCAGTCATAAAACCATTGTCATTCACTTAATGCCCTTTAGAGAAGGAAACCTGTACTAAACTTGGTCTGGCCTACATGTGACTCCAGACCCACAGCAATGACTCTTACTGCCCTCTGAAATGGTGTGGCAAGCCGCTTGGTTCAAGGGAAATTAGGGAACAAATGGTGGCCTTGTCAGCAACACCCATATCCCATGAAAGTATAAAGAAAAAGGAAAATTGTTGCAAAAGGTGAAATTTCACAAAGTATGTAATTCATTTTAAAAAAACATAAATATCAACTTGACCTTCATGAATAAACCTTTTATATTGCAATAAGTAATCCTCAGTAAACATACATTAAAATATACATTTCCCTCAAAGATTAGATTTGCCTTTGCTGATATACAAATATTTTGCATTGATTTATGATTAAGGAAGAATTGTTTTGTTGTATTAGAGAGACTTATAATGAGTTAGTTAAATAGAGTAAAATATACTTTACATTGACAGACAAGTTTCCAATCACAAATGTATGGATAATTAAACATTATAAACTTATTTATCCATGCGAGCATAGAATTAAGCATAAATGATTATCATGTGACAAGTGCAACACTGGCCTGTATTTTTATTTCAGATGATCCGTAGAATTTACAAAGGAATCCCACTACAGCTTCGGGGTCAGATTTGGTCACTGCTATTAGATTTGGAAAAATTGAAGTCGGAGAATGAAGGGAAATATGAGGTAAATTATTTAGGAAATTGTTTGTGTTAAGTACTTGGTTAAACATCTCAAGGTGATTTTTTTATTGCCTTCAATCTTCTTCGGTGACCAACATACTAGATTTTTCGAATTTCATTATATAGTGTTGACATGTTAAATCCAAAATATTGGTTCAAACAATAGTGCAAACATGTAGGAAAGTACAATTCAGTTGAATGTCTATCCATGTAATTCCATCAATCACAGCTTTAAACTGTCCTTTCGTAACCTTTATCACAAGGGAAATAATCTTGGTAATACGTTTGGTGAGGTGGGCACTTAACCTGATGGGAGGGTGACAGGTGAGTACCCTGCTGCCTTGCCACCTCTGCCCTGATTAAGTCCATGACTGGAAGACTCATGAATGGCCTTCCCATCCCGCTGCCAATGGAGGCCCTAAAATGGGCATTTAATGCCCATTTAGGGGCTTCATCCTGTCACTGCTGGTATTCACTGAATGTTCCAAATTCTTGCTGGTGGGAAGCTTAATTTGGAGGATGAGCTCAATTCTGGGGAGGTGGCCTTTTAATTAGCATGCATGAGATGCTAATGAATGCACATGGGGCTCTTGACATTGTTCATCAGGAATCTCGACCTGCCTTTAACATCAAGAGAACAAAATTCACAGTTTATCCGCCATTGGGAAACAGATTTTTTGCCTTTCGTCAAATTAAATGCACCTGCCTGCCTGGTGTATTTGTTTGTGGGCTTCCAGAGCAGGCCTCTTGTTCAAAGGCACAAAGTGCCTGATCCAGAGATCTGGCATTGCGAAGGAGCGGGGAGCTGCTGAGAGCTTTTGCTGCTGAACACCTCCCCACCACCCCCCAACCAACACTCACCTATGTTTGGGTCCATAGCGATCATAAGCCGCGAATGATTATAGTACCGGCAGCAGCCACACCTCCTCACCACCGGAGTCCTTGACCTCAAGGAAGGCTTGCCGCTGCATAGTTAAGTGCCTGATTGGAAGAGACGACATGGGGCTCTCACCTGTGGCCCCAGTCACTTTCATTAAATAGCACCCATAACCTGTCATATTATGGGTTATATTGTTGAATCTTCCATGGGCAGGATTTTTCAGATGGCGGGGTTTCCCACCCTGCCACCCAAAGAGTTGACGGGATGCATCCCCTCCGATACCTGCTGCCCCACAGACAAGGGAGGCAGGCTTACTGGGGAAGGGTGGGGAGTGTGTCCTGGGAAGGGAGGGAAACATGTGGGGAAAGGGGGAGGAGGGGTGAGCAGGAGAATATGGGGCAGGGGATAGGTAAAAAAAGTGTCGGGGAAGGAGGGGAGCGTCTGTGGGGGAGGGAGGAAGGCAGCAAAAAAAGTCTAGGGAGAGGGGAGTGCCTATGTGGGAGGGAAAAAAAATAAAGTGTCTGGGGAGGTGGGGAGTACCTGGGGGGCAGTGGGGAAGTATGTGGGCGGGAGGGGAGGGAAAGAGCACCTGGGGTGGGAGAAATTGTGTCTGGGGTGGAGGGGGAGTATCTGGATTAGAGAAGAGGAAAAAAGGTGTGCCTGGGAGGGAGAGGAGTGTCGGAGGGGAGAGGGGGGTAGGGGGAGGAGGGGGGGGGGTGCGTTCAAGGTCTGCAAGTGGCTGAATTCGTAAAGTCAGAGTCAGTCAGAGGTCTACAGCACAGAAAAAAGGCTCTTCAGCCCATCGTGTCTGCGCCGGTCAAACAAGTACCTAACTATTCTAATCCCATTTTCCAGCACTAGGCCCTTAACCTTGTATGCCATGGCATTGCAAGTGCACATCCAAATACTTAAATGTTATGTGGGTTTCTGCCTCTACCACCCTTTCAGGCAGTGAGTTCCAGATTCCCACCATCCTCTGGGTGAAAAAAATTCTTCCTCACACCTCCTCTAAACCTCCTGCCCCTTACCTTAAATCTATGCCCCCTGGTTATTGATCCCTCCACCAAGGGGAAAAGTTCCTTCCTGTCTACCTTATCTATGCCCCTCATAATTTTATACACCTCAATCATGTCCCCCCTCAATCTCCTCTGCTCCAGGGAAAATAACCCCAGTCTATCCAATCTCTCCTCATAACTAAAACTCTCCAGCCCAGGCAACATCCTGGTAAATCTCCTCTGCACTCTCCCTAGTGCAATCACATTCCTATAATGCAGATCCCAGAACTGCACGCAATACTCTAGCTGTGGCCTAACCAGTGTTTTATACAGTTCCAGCATAACCTCCCTGCTTTTATATTTTGTGCCTCAGCTAATAAAGGCAAGTATCCCATATGCCTTCTTAACCACCTGATTTATTTGTCCTGCTACCTTAAAGGACCGGTGGACATGCACACCAAGGTTCCTCTGATCCGCAGTACTTCCCAGGGTCCTACCATTCATAATGTATTCCCGTGCCTTGTCTGTCCTGCCCAAGTGCATCACCTCACACTTATCTGGATTAAATTCCATTTGCCACTGATCAGCCTGTATATATCCCCCTGTAACCTAAGGCTATCCTCCTCACTATTTACCACCCCACCAATTTTTGTGTCATCCGTGAACTTACTGATCACCCCTCCTGCATTCAAGTCTAAATCGTTTATAAAAAGCACAAACAGCAAGGGACCCAACACCGATCCCTGTGGAACCCCACTGGACACAGGCAACCAGACACAAAAACACCCCTCGGCCATCACCCTCTGCTTCCTGCCACTCAGCCAATTCTGGATCCAATTTGCCAATTTGCCTTGGATCCCATGGGCTCTTACCTTCATTATCAGTCTCCCACGCGGGACCTTATCAAAAGCCTTGCTGAAGTCCAAGTAGACTAGGTCAAATGCATTGTCCTCATCTACACACCAGGTCACCTCTTCGAAAAATTCAGTCAAATTGGTCAGACATGACCCCCTCTTAACAAAACCATGCTGACTGTCCTTGATTAATCCCTGCCTCTCCAAGTGTAGATTAATTCTGCCCCTCAGTTGCTTCCAATAGTTTCCCCACCACGGAGGTTAGACTTAGTGGTTTATCCCTTCCTCCCTTCTTGAATAACGGCATCACATTGTCTGTCCTCCAGTACCTCTCTTGTGGCCAGAGGGGTATTGAAAATTATTGCCAGTGCCGCTGCTATCTCCTCCCTTGCTTCACTCAACAGCCTGGGATACATTTCATCTGGGCCTGGAGATTTATCTACTTTTAAGCCTGCCAGACCACATAGAACCTCCTCTCTTTTTATGCTAACTTCTTTAATTATATCACAGTCCTTCTGCCTGATTTCCACACCCACATCATCCCTCACTTGTGAACACCAACACAAAGTATTCATTTAGAACCCTACCTATGTCTTCTGGCTCCACACACAAATTACCACTATGGTCCTTAATGGGCCTTACTCTTTCCATAGTTATCCTCTTACTCAATGTACTTGTAAAATAACTTTGGATTTTCCTTTATTTTACCTGCCAATGTTTTCTCATGCCCCCTTTTTGCTCTCATAATTTCCTTTTAAGCTCCTCCCTACACATTCTATTCTCCTCTAGGGCTTCCGCTATTTTGAGCCCTCAGTATCTGCCATAAGCCTCCCCTTTTCTCTTTATCCAATCCTGTATATCCCTTGACATCCTTGGATTGGTTGGTCCCACCTTTCGTCTTTGGTGGAATACGTTAGCCCTGTACTCTCCTTATTTCCTTCTTGAATGAGTTCCATTGCTCTGACACAGATTTACTTAAAAGTAGCTGCTCCCAGTCCACTCTGGCCAAATCACATCTGATCTTATTAAAATCGGCCTTCCCCCAATTTAGAACTGATTTCTGGCCCATCCTTGTCCTTTTCCATAACAACCTTGAAACTAATGGAATTATGATCACTATCTGCAAAATGCTCCTCCACTGATACCTCTACCACCTGCCTGGCTTCATTCCCTAAAATTAAGTCCAGGACCACCCCCTGTCTTGTAGTACCTTCTACATACTGGCTTAAAAAGCTCTCCTGGATGCAGTTTAAAAATTCCACTCCCTGTAAACCTATCACACTGACTAGTGGGGAAGTTGAAATCCTCCACTATTACTACCCATTATTTTGAATTGAATTAAGGGATATCTTAATAATTAAGGCACCTGGATGTCAAAGATGCTTAGTTGTGTTCTCC
This sequence comes from Cetorhinus maximus, assembly GCF_964194155.1. NCBI lineage: Eukaryota > Metazoa > Chordata > Chondrichthyes > Lamniformes > Cetorhinidae > Cetorhinus > Cetorhinus maximus. The sequence goes on from NC_135887.1 coordinate 98,156,498, forward strand.
TCTCATTGAAGTCTGCATTGTAGCAAGTTTGTTCCTGACTCATGCGCCTCATAACATCAAGACCCTAGCAAGGTGTAGAGCTGCCATTCATCCTGTGCCATTTGTCATTGGTAGCTGTCAGAGGCAGGGAGGGAAGTGGAATGCCTCCAAGGGGCTGGTGGAGGGCAGCCAACTCATGACTCCAAACCTGCATCCTCCTGGGTGAATGGACATGGCAGACAAGGGATCATGCAGTTAGACTTTATGCTGCCAAGGCAATGGTGTCTCATTAAAGTTGAGGGTAGTAGAGGCAAGTGGAAAAAAAGTGTCCAAGTGAAGCTTTTTGCACATGTCTCTCATCACCCTGGTCAGAGAACAATGTATCCATATGCGTGTATGAACAGGAGGAATACTCAACTCTGGACATCCAGGATAGCCTTTACCTGGAAGGGGTGGGGAGGGGATGCCATTTCTAGACAGAGGCCAGGGTAATGGGCTTAGCACTGGCCTGTTGGCTTTGAAGTCATGGGAAAGCTGTGAAACACATGCTCACTTAACGTATCACTTCAATTCATTCACTCAGAGGCATCGATGATGTAGGCTGCAGGCAACCCTGCCTTGGTAATGGCTGCCATTCAGATGAGAATGAGGGTCTGTCATCAGTTGGTGCAGGGAGCCAGGAGGAGCAAGGGCCTGAACAGCAAGCAGCTGCAGGGCCTTTATAAAAAGGTCAAGAGGCTGGCGAACATGGATCACTGCAACAGTGAGCATTGGCTGAACCACAGATGTATCACCACCAGTGCTCTTATCTAGAGATGAGCGAAAGGCAATACCGGAGTCAGCTTTGTATGTCCCGGGATGTGGTTGCTCACATCCGCCAACTTCTCCAGTATGAGCTGCGGCCACAAGGAGGAGTTCTGCGCAACTCCTGGCCTGCAGTAAGTGTATATCTGTCTGGATGCCATTTAAGTATGGTGCCAGGACCTTCAGCCCCTGGAGGTAACTGCGGGGTGGGCGACTTCCTGCCTGCCCCACACGAAATTCACCGAGCTCCTCATGGATGCATAATTAATGATGAGCTCAAGAAAGGAAGATCGTGCATGTTCACCCACCCTGCTGCCCAGTGGGAATCACGCTGTCTATCCCCCCACTGCCACCAGACTTAGTCACCTGAATGGAAAATTCCATCCAAAGTTCCAAGTCAGGATGGTGTGCGACTTGGAGGAATTTTCAGGCAGTGGTGTTCCATGTGTCTACTGCCCTTGTCCTTCAGATGAACATACGAATTAGGAGCAGGAGTAGGCCACTCAGCCCCTCAAGCCTGCTCTGCCATTCAATAAGATAATGGCTGATCTGATTTTAACCTCATTTCTGCCTACCCTTGATAACCTTTGCTTATCAAGAATCTATTTACCTCTGCCTTAAAAGATATTCAAGGACTCTGCCTCAACCATCTTTTGAGGAAGAAAATTCCAAAGTCTCAACTTCCTGAGAGCAAACATTTTTCCTCACCTTTGTTTCAAAATAAGAGGTCACCCATTTTAGACAGTGACCCACAGTTCTAGATTCTCCGACAAAAGGAAATATCCTTTCCACATTCACCTTCAAGTCCACTCAGGATATTACGTTTCAATCAAGTCGCCTCTTACTCTTCTAAACTCCAGAAGCCGAGCCTGTCCAACCTTTCCTCATAAGACAACCCACCCATTCCAGGTATTAGTCTAGTAAACGCTGAACTATTTCTAATGCATTTACATCCTTCCTTAAATAAGGAGACCAATACTGTACAGAGTACTCCAGATGTGGTCTCACCAATGCACTGTATAACTGAAGCATAACCCCTCTACTCTTGTATTCAATTCCCCTTGCAGTAAACGATAACATTATTAGCTTTGCTAATTATTTGCTGCATCTGCATACTAACTTTTTGCAATTCATGCACTAGGACATCCAGATCCCTCAGTATCTGAGCTCTGCAGTCTCACTGTTTAGATAATATGCCTTTTTCTATTCATCCTGCCAAAATTGACAACCTCATTTTCCTACATTATACTTCATTTGCTAGAATTTTGCCCACTCACCTGACCTGCCTATATCCTTTTGTAGCTTCCTTACATCCTCTTCACAACTTACTTTCCCACCTTTGTCTCATCAGCAAATTTAGCAACCATACCATTGGTCCCTTCATCCAAGTAATTGATATAGATTGTAAAGAGTTGGGGCCCCAGCACTGATCCCTGTGGTACACCATTCGTCACATCATGACAACCAGAAAATGAGGCATTTATGTCTACCTGCTGTTTCCTGTTAATAGCCAATCTTCTATCCATGCCAATATGTTACCCCTACACAATGAGCTTTTATTTTCCACAATAACCTTTGAGGCACTTTATCAAATGTCTTCTGAAAATCTAAGTACAAAAAATCCCCTTTATCCACAGCACCTGTTACTTCTTCAAAGAACTCCAGTAAATTGGTTAAACACGATTTCCCTTTCACAGAGCCTTTGTTGACCCTGCCTGATTACCTTGAATTTATCTAAGTGCCCTGTTATACCGCCTTTAATAATAGCTTCTAACATCTTCCCTATGACAGATGTTAAAGATAACTGGCCTATAGTTTCCTGGTGGTAGAGGTCCTGGGTTTGAAAAGGTGCTGTTAAAGGAGTCTTGCCGAGTTGCTGCAATGCACCTTGTAGATGGCATATGCTGCTGCCAATGTGCAACAATGGTGGAAGGAGCGAATGAATGTTTAAGGTGATGAATGGGATGCCGATAAAGTGGGCTGCTTTGTCCAGGTTGGTGTCAAGCTTCTTGTGTGTTGGAGCTGCATTTATCCAGGCAAGTGTGGAGCATTCTGTCACACTCCTGACTTGTGCCTTGCAGATGGTGGACATAAGAACATAAGAGGTATGACTAGGTCTTTTGGCCCCTCGAGGCTGCTGTGCCATTTAATAAGGTCATGACTGATCTGATCGTGGCCTCAACCACACTTTCCCTAGTGTCCTCCATAATCCTTGTAGATCACAAATATATCCGAAATCAACCTTGAATTTTCTAAAATTTATCTTTTCATGGGATGTGGGTGTCACTGGCTAGGCCAACATTTATTGCTCATCCTTAATTGCTCTTGTGCTGGTGAGCCACCTTCTTGAATCACTGTAGTCTTTGTGGTGGAGGTACACCCACATTAGGAAGGGAGTTCTGGGATTTTAACCCAGCAAGAGTGCTGGAACAGCAATATAGTTGCAAGTGGTGGAGGAAATGAATGCTTAAGGTGGAGGATGGAGTTCTGATTTGTCCTGGATAGTGTCAAGCTTCTTGAGTGTTGTTAGATTTGCACTCACATAGGTAAGTGGAGAGTATCCCATCACACACCTGACTTGTACCTTGTAGATGGTGGGCAGGCTTCGAGGGAGTCAGGAGGAGAGTTACTCACTGCAGAATTCCCAGCCTCAGACCTGCTCTTGTAACCACAGTATTTATGGCTGGTCCAGTTAGGTTTCTGGTCAATGGTAACTCCCCAGGATGTCGATAGTGGGGGATTCAGTGATGGTAATGCCATTGAATGTCAAGGGGGAAATGGTTAGATTCTCCCTTGTTTGGAGATGGTTATTGCCTGGTACTTGTGGCGCAAACTTTACATGCCACCTATCAGCCCAAGTCTGAATGTTGTCCAGGTATAGTTGCGCATGGACTGCTTCAGTATCTGAGTTGTCACGAGTGGTGCTGAACATGTTTGCATAATCTGCACTTCTGACCTTGAGGTAATTGATGAAGCAGCTGATGATAGTTGGCCCTAGGACCCTATCCTGAGGCACTCCTGCAGTGATGCCCTGGGACTGAGATGATTGACCTGCAGCAATAACAACCATCTTCCTTTGTTCTAGGAATGATTCCAACCAGTGGAGAGTTTGAATGACCCAGCCTCCACTGCTTTCTGAATAATATAGGGTTCCAAAAATTAATGACCCTCAGAAAATTCCTCTTCATTGCCACCCTAAATGGGAGACCCCTTATTCTGAAACTGTGCCCCTGGTTCTAGATGGTCTGAAAAGGGTAAACATCCCCTCAGCGTCTACCATCTCAAAGCCCCTCAACCATAAGTTTCAATAAGAACTCCAATGAGTATAGGCCCAACCTGCTCAACCTTTCCTCATAAGACATCACCTTCATCCCAGGAATCAACCTAGTGAATCTTCTCTGAACTGCCTCCACTGCAACTATATCCCTCCTTTAAAAAAAAGGGAGACCAAAACTGTACACAGTATTCCAGGGGTGGTCTGACCAACACCCTGTACAGTTGTAGCAAGACTTCCCTACTTGTATGTTCTATCCCTTTGCAATGAAAGCCAACATTACATTTACCTTCCTAGTTACTTGTGGTACCTGCATGCTAGTTTGTGATTCATGTACGAGGACACCCAAATTCTTCTGTTCCACAGTATTCTGCAGCCTTTCTCCATTTAAATAACATTGTTTTTTCTTTCTTCCTACTAAAGTAGACAACTTCACATTTTCCCACATTATATTCCATCTGCCAAATCACTTAACCTAGCTATATCCCTTTGCAGACTGTGTGGACAGGCTTTGGGAAGTCAGAGTTACCCACCACAGAATTCCTAGCTCTGACTTACTCTTGTAGCCACTGTATTTATATGGCTGGTTCAGTTAAGTTTCTGGTCAATGGTGACCCATGTGCGGGGTATTGCTAATAGGGCATAGAGTGATAATTGTGCTGTTGAACTCAAGGGGAGATGGTTAGATTCTTTGTTGGAAATGACCTTTACCTAGCACTTGTAAGGCATGAATGTTACTTGCCACCCAAGCCGGAGTGTTATCCAGGTCTTGCTGTATGCAGGTATGAACTGCTTCAGTATCGGAGGAGTTGAGATTGGGTCTGAGCAGTCTGCCATCATCAGCAAGCATCTCCCCTTATGACAGAGAGAAGGTTATTGATGAAGCAGCTGAAGATGATTGGGCAAGGATATTACTCTAAAGAACTTATGCAGTGATGTCGTGGGGCTGAAATGATTGGCTTCCAAGAACCACAACTATCTTCCTTTGTGCTAGGTATGGCTCCAACCAGTGGAGAGTTTGTCCCCGATTCCCATTGAATTTTACTTTTGCTCCTTGATGCCATACTTGCTCAAATGCTACCTTGATGTCAAAGGTGGTCACTCTCATCTTACCTCTGGAATTCAGCTTTTTTGGCCATATTTAAACAAAGGCTCTAACGAGGTTAGGTGAAGGGTAGGACAGGGCTCATGGAGCACAAACATGAACCTGTTGGGCCAAATTTTGTTTCTGCACTGTAAGTACTCGTGACAAAATTGTGTACTATTCAACTGGAAGAGACTTTTAAAATTGTCTTTTTTTTTATATGTACAGAAAATGAAAATACAAGCACAGTGTGTTTCGGAAGATATTAAACAAATAGACCTTGATGTAAATCGCACTTTTAGAAACCATATCATGTTCCGGGATCGATATGGAGTGAAGTAAGTGGTTTAATTTTTAGTGGAGTGACAAAGATTATGGAAACTGCTGCAGTGTTGCCTCCTACTTTCAGCAGCATTTAGCATATAGGGCCATGTCCATGGCTGTGTCACTACCACTTCAGTTCCACTGCTAAGAGCTACAGACATGCACTTGACAGCTCAGAAAAGAGCAAGCGTATTTACAATGTCATTAAATGACAGGGTTTGAACCCAGGCCTAATTCATGGCATAAGTTTTGGAATTATTTTCTGGGAATTTAGTGCAAAAAACACATGGATGTGTTCTGCTATTTTAGTGGTATTGTTGACACCTCCAATAAATTTCCTATCATCAACAAGGTAAGCATTCATATGTTGGTATGCCAGATATAATTCTAGGAGCATAATCTATATGGAAATAAATATAGTTCACACCTGGTAACATCTTCACATATAATACATGATGCCATTGGCACTGCAATGACATTTCACGCTGACTTGGGGAAGGCCACCCACCAGTCCTGGCCAGAGGAGGCCATGTAAGTTTAAAACAAAATTACAAGTCCTCATGTCCAGAAAACATCTAAGGAGCATTCTCCTTAGATCTCATAAGTAGTCTTGGAGATCTCCTTGTCTCTTGCAGTTGGCAAGAGTATCAGCTGCTTAAACCCGTACCAACCACTAAGCTGTTACTTTGCATCTCCAGCATCCTAACACTTCCTGCCCCGTTTCCATTCTTGCCCACTGGCCCCGACAATCAGTCTTGCTGGTTTCCAGAGGGAGATTGACACAAATTATTTAAATGAGACTTTGGAGCTAAAAAGGCCTGAGCCTTGCAGAGATCCCAATGGTACCTGGCCATCCCGAACATTTTCCCAGTTAAAATCAAGGCCAGCCTGTTTTCAGCTGGACAAGCAGGTGGTTTGCCCTATCAAGAGGAAGTGAGAAAGATGGAAATCCAAAGCTGTTAGTTACAGCCATAGAATGAAAGGCTGTTAACTGATTAGGATCATGAACAACTAAAGGTGTTTAGGATCGCATTAACAGCAATTTATATAGTGCCTACAGTGCAATTGAACATTCCAAGGCCCTTCACAGGAACGGCGAGATATTTCCGAGTCAGGATGGTGAGTGACTTGGATGGGAATTCCAGGTGATGTTCTCATGTGTCTGCTGCTCCTGTCCTTCTAGATGGTAGCGGTTGTGGGGTTAGAAAGTGTTGCGTAAAGAGCCTTGGTGAAGTTTCTTCAGTGCATCTTGTAGATGGTACACAATGCTACCACTGTCAGTGGTGGAGGGAGTTGTGGAACGGATTCCAATCAAGTGGGCTGCTTTGTCCTGGATGGTGTCAAGCTTCTGGTGTTGTTGGAGCTGCACTCATCCAGGCAAGTGGAGAGCATTCCATCAACACTCCTGACTTGTGCCTTGTGGATTGTGGACAGGCTTTGGGAAGTCAGTTGGTGAGTTACCCGCCATAGGATTCCTAGCCTCTGATCTGCTCTTGTAGCCACTGTATTTACATGGCTGGTCCAGTTCAGTTTCTGGTCAATGGTAACCCCCTGCCCCTACCAGGATGTTGATAGTGGGGGAATTCAGCAATAAATGCCATTGAATGTCATGGGGTGATGGTTAGATTCTCTTGTTGGGAATGGTCATTGCCTGGCACTTGTGTGGCATGACTGTTACTTATGAATGTTACTTGCCACTTGTCTGTCCAAGCCTGGATATTGTCCAGTTCTTGCTGCATTTGGACATGGACTACCTCGGTATCCGAGGAATCACGAATGATGCTGAACAGTGTACAAGCATCAGCAAACACCCCTACTCTGACTTTATGATGGAAGGAAGGTTATTGGTGAAGCAGCTGAAGATGGTTGGGCCTATGTTGTACCTTTTAATGTACAATAGGAAAAACATCAGCTTCACGGAGGAATTAAACATGAGTGAAAACTTACAACTTGAGATGCAGGGGGACCAGGATCTACTGTAAATCAGTAGAGTAATTGGTAAGTAGGACTTGGTGCGGGAGAGGATACAGTGAGCAGTGTTTTGGATGAGCTGAGGGTGGAAATTAGAGTCAGTCAGGCAAGCATTGGAATGCAAAAGCAAAATACGGTAGTTGCTGGAAATCTGAAAAAAACAGAATATGTTGGAAATGCTCAGCAGGTCTAGCAGAATCTGTGGGGAGGGAAACAGAATTAAGTTTCAGGTCATTGACCTTTCATCAGAACTCTGGGCACTGATGAAAGGTCATCAACCTGAAGCATTAGAATAATCAACTCTGGGGTTTTCAGCAATAAAATGGGTAGCAGTAGAGGAAGGTGGTGTTATGGAGATAGAAGTAGACTGTCTTTGTGATGGAAGGATATAGAACTGGAAGTTCAGCTGCGAGTTGATTAGGACACAGATTACAAACAGTCTGGTTCTGTTTGTGATGATGTCTGAAGAGGGAGATGGAATCAGTGGTAAGGGTTACAGACCTTGTGGTGGAACCAGAGACAATGGCTTTAATCTTCCCATATTTTCAGCTGGAGGGAATTGTAGCTCATCTAAATTCAAATGTTAGATAAGTAGTCTGACTAGCCACTAAGATTAAAATTGACCACTATTGGATGCAAACCTGTAGCATGGATGATCTTCCATTGTCGTGAGAAACATTCCACAAGAGAAGTTTCCCAAGGTTTAGGGAATGGATATGCTGCTGGCATAAGATTCATCATATTGGATCTGGCCATGGGCGGTTGTGTGACTTTGCACTAATTGTGATGAACTAACTTTGCATACGCCAATGCTTTAACTTGGCATTACATGGTTTTCCTGTTGTTGAGCTATCCTGGAGTATGAATTTCTTAACTATGGTAATTAACTCAAAGATCTTGCCAATGTTTCCATAATGGGAAACAAAAAAGCATTGGAGTTTCAGCAATCAACAAACTTGACTAATTCATGATCGTGCATGAAAGGTGGAGAACTCTTCATGCTGTTGTAGCAAATACAAGCAACAGTAACGCTTAGAGGAAATGAATTTTTCTATTTTTGATCTGACCACTTGGTTCCACTGGCTTGGATATGTGGTATGTTAAACAGTGTCACTGAGACTGAGCTAAAGCATAAATAAAATCTTTGTGGTTTGTATAGTGATGACAACATATCTTCAGCCCTTTCAACAGCCAATTGTGCACCAGAAGAAAGCTCTCAAATGTACTTTTTTTATATAAGTAAAGCTGCCTTCTTGTGGTGCCATGACATGTCACACCAGGCTCTGCATCACTGGTCATGCAAAAGAAAGTAGGTATAAACAAAAAAAGCTATTAAAAATATGCTGTGTGGGGTGTTATTCTTATGAGCTTTTATTACTGCAGAGCAGTGAGGTTTCACATTGCTACTGTGACTGCTGTACAAGCTTGGATCAAAATGGCAGTAGCTATGCTAAAGCCATTCAAGCTATAAAGCATACACAGTAAGCAAAAATGAAAAGAAAATTTTTGAGATGGGGTAGAACAAGTGCAGCAAAAAGTAAAAATGAGCATGACTTTGAATGTAAGTGTTTGGGGGTCTGAGTCTCAAACAAAGTGCTAAGAACTTTATTTGTTTGAGATTGTTGTAATAGAGTACAATTGGGTCTGGCTATTAGGGTTCCACACATTCATGATTCCGGTGGAGACCTGGAGAAAATTCTCTTCACCTTCTTCCTACTCATTATCCATTTTTTGGTGTCCATGTATCACATTTGATCCTTGTGGCCTTTGCCTCTTAACTTTTCATGCCGTATAGGAGTTGAAGCCTGCCCCTCCCAGTCTTGTTTAGCATTTCTGAACTGATTAGGAATTTTTGCTTTGGGAACTAGAGGCCAAGGCATGCAGTCATCAGAGGAAAGTTCCAGCATGGTGTGGATTTTAGGCCTACCCATCCTGTAGAAACATCAGCTGAGATTCTACCAACCATCTGGGTGGCAGCAGGTTTGGCAGAAGATGTCAGAAAAGAAGCCCAAAATCTTCCTGCCACTGTAGTACATTTCAAAAGGTGAGAGCAGTAGCCTGAGGCGGGGGGAACAATTAATCCAACCAGTCTATTAATGGCAATTTTATGCCCCAACCGGAATTTTACTAGTGACTACATGACAACCCTCCCTCCTCCAAATCACATGGAGCGACCACCATGTATATGGAGGCAGCCTCCCAGTGGGGTGACCATCCTTTCCAGAGTCTCCATTTCCCATGAAGGGTTCGTCCCCAGGGCGATGGCTGCTCCTGTAGCTCAAAGACTGGAATCACTCCAGCCTGCCTGACCGCAGCACAGATTTCCCACCAGCCCATGGACTCCTCAGCGTGGAGGCAGTCTTTCCTTCTCCCTGCAGCCTTAGCAGAGGCCACCTCTAGGGTAGTGCTGTCAAGGCTGCAGGGAGAAGGATGCAGCACTTTAAATCAAAAAAATTCAAGGATATTGGCAAAGCTGTTCTGTTAAATTCTTGATCTATTCGGCTGAGTCCAGCACAATCTCAGAATTCAAATGAAAACAAACCGGCAGCTACTACTAATTTTCCAGCTGCTTTCGATGGCTGTTCAGAGAGCCAGGTCAGAGCGAGTTGCTGATTTTGTCTGCTGACGTGTCCAAAAGCCTGGTCAGAGGTAATTTTTAAAGGTGCATTTTATAGGAAAGAGAACTAGGGAGCGAATTCTAGGGATCAAGAAGCTAAAGAAACAACTATTAGTGGTAGAGCAATAAAATAAAGGATTAGCAAGAGGCCAGATTTCAAGGAGCATATTTAACTTGGAGGGTCATAGGGCTGGAGGAAGTTAGTGAGGTGGGAAGGGTGCAAGACCATGGAATGATTTGAAAACAGGATGAATTTTAAAATCAAGATGTTGCCAGACAGAGCCGAAGTAGGTCAACAAGCACAGGGGTGAACAGGACTTGGTGTGAGTTCAAGTGTTCTGGATGAACTCAAGTTAATGGAAGATGGACACGTTCTTACAATATTACAAGTCACTGGTTAATTTCCTTATGTATTGCTTGTATCCACTGGACTTTAGAAGAGTAAGAAGAAGTGACTTGATTGAAACATAAGATCCTAAGGGCTCTTGACAGGGTGGATATGGAGAGGATGTTTCCTCTTGTGGAAAAACCTAGAACTAGGGGGTCGCCTTTTAAAACAGATGAGGCAAAGTTTTTTCACTCAAGGAGGGTCAAGAGCCTTTGGAACTCTCCCTAAAAAAAAAGGTGGTGGTGGCAGAGTCTTCGAATATTTTTAAGGAAAAGGTGGATAGATTCTTGGTAAGAAAGGGGGTGATAGGTTATTGGGGGTAGGTGGGATGCAGATTTCATGTTACTATCAGATCAGCTGTGATCTTAAATGGCAGATCAGGCACAGGGGGCTGAATGGCCTACTCTTCCTTGTTCATATTTTAATTTAAACGTTGAAATGACAGTATCCAGTATTTAGATCTGTTTTCTTAACCTTTCACTTTTTGGATAAAATCTAGAATTTTTAATGACTGACTAGACTAGATTTGCAGCTATAATTTTTATACAGCTGTGATCATAACTGTCAAGTGTATGGAGATAGTTAATGGCTGAATGCAAACACACTTAAACCCTGAGCTCATAAACCATTTGGTATGCACTTCTATATCATTGGTATCCCTTGATTGAGTTACAGCTTTTGAACTCCCACCACAACATCCGTTATTCTGTGTTGGTTAAAGATTGACAGTCAAACATGTATTATTGCAAACTAAATACAAAACTGGTGAACATTGTTATAATTATTTGCACAGCATGTGGGAAAATAATGACCCATTGAATGAATTACATCAAACAAAAATTATTCTAAATTTCTGTGCAAGTTATATGTGAAGATGAAAGTTGAGATTAATAGAATACCTTTAGATGTTACAGTTGCTAATGGTAAAACTTAAGATACTTTGATGGTTTGGGAATAGTTGCTCTGTAGGAAAAAAGGAGTGATGAAACAGTGCCAACATTATCCTTCAGCATCATGCCAATCCCTCTATTGTACCTCCTAGATCAATTATTTTTTCTCTTTCAGTAATTTTCTAGTACTGTACTTCAATGCAACTGAAAGTACACCAGCATGTGCACTGAATCAGTAAAGCTGTTGAGAGGATATTAAAGAAAAAACAGCAGAAAAATGTAGGCTTTTTTTCCTATTTAGATAGTGGGACTTTTGAGTTTGGCATCTTTACCTATTCATGGTGAGCTCCTGGCCTGGAATACACTTGCCTGCAGAAATGTTCTATCAACAGGAAATGAAAAATAAATGGTTTTGCCATCCTGGGGCATTTTTCACACAGCAAAAACAGTCAGGCTGCTCAGCAGGAAGTGGTTACATGAGTCAACACGGTCTCAAACATCAATATGAAGAAAAGGTCAATAACCTCAGGAAATCTGCCAAGGTAATGCCAGCCATCATTCCATGACAACAAATCAATGGGCAAAGTATGCAGGCCTACAACCACTTCCTTTCACCATGTTATCATTACTGCATGCTAAGTGCTCAGAAACCAGTTCTTTAACAGGCCTCACATACAGATACTACAGCAGGCTATGTTACTCTCAATAAAGGTTATGGTGGAAGAATTAATCCAGGCTGGTATTTTGGTTCAAGTTGGTTTATTTTCAAGACAATTCCTCATTGCTACTGACTTCCAAGTAGCTTCCACAGTGTTCCAGTTGTATCTTTTTATTCTATTTAGATGGGATAATCAATGCCCATCACCTGGCATTGGTTTTAGCAAGGTGATTGACATATTAAAGATTCCCCTCTTCTTAAAAAGAGGTTTTAAAAACAGAAGGAAATGTCATGAATTTCCACATCTATAATTCCTGAATTTCTTTTACCACAAATATAAACAGTTATAAAAGAAAAAACATTTTTTTTCATTGCATCATTATAAGACACCCCTCTTCCAACATTTAATTTCTTAGAGCAGGCACTTCTTTTCGTAAAACAATCTGATAGTTGGTGACTTGTGTCAACCCATTTTATCTTAGAGCTCTCCCCTCTGCTGGCTAGGTCTATTCTTAGCCTTTCTTCCGTGACACTTTGTAGAATGAACGTTGTCCCAAAGAGACCAGTTATCAACATGACATTCTATGAGAAAATGTTTCCCCACATTGCCCCTTATTATATAATATTTCTGTCAGTATATTGGATAAGTAAACCCCCATATCTAATGCATCTACCAAGGCTAGCATTTCAACAGCCACAGTGCTTTTCACTACCCTTTTTATTTTCTTGGCCTCCCAAGCCAGTGGGCAACATTTATCTTTCTTTCCCACCAAGAATATGATAAACCCTGCTGTGCTAGAGTATCCATCTGGAAGATTGGCATGTGAAGCATTGCTAAAAATGGCCAACCTCGTATCTTCTGGATCACCCAAGGCTGGAAACCAGAACACACATCTCAGAATTTAATTTTAAAGTGTTTATTTGCTCTCAGAACATGCTCAACAATAGCACAGTTCATCATGGTACTCAGCTCCAACACATCAACTAGCATCCTAGCATCAGGCCTAGCCCGAGTGCACAACCAGTTCAACTGCCCAATCCAACTGTTCAATTTCTTCCTTGGTAGCAGGATCCTCTGAGGATCTACCACGAATTATTGGGATATGAACATTTTCTACACAAGATTGTTGATTCAGTGTCACTCCTAACTTGCTCGTCTTAATGTCTGACTTCCGACCTGCAACTCCTTTATCTTCATTACCCATTGTTCAAATTCTACAGAACCTCCCCATAGGAAATCATCAACATGCATGATAAAGATGCCAGCTAGTTTCTCCTCATGGTACCAGTAGAACATTGCAGGATCTGCCTTTAACTGAATGCAACCTGTTTAACAGGACAGGCCTCACAGAAAAATACCATACTTGTGATGCATCATTCAACCCATAAACACACTTGTTCAATTTCCATAGCTTTCCTTCTACATCCCTGGCTTCTTAGGGTGGTTTAAAAAAAAAAACTTCCCTTTGAAACCTCTCCCTCTTGTTAAAAAAAAACGCACACAGCCTTAATATCAGTCGATTTGCACTCCCAGGAATAGGATGCCAAAATAGCTAAAAAATCTTCAAACTCACTTTCCCTGCAATAGGCGAGTCCACTCTGACATCCTGATCTCAGTCTCTCTTCAAAGCCTCAGGTTACTAATCACACTTTGGCCTTATACCTGCCATCTGGAGTACCTTCTCTGTATAGATCCATCTGTGATATAAAGCTGGCTGTCCTTGGTCAGGTATTTCAGAATATACCCCAAATCCCTTCCAACTTTTTAAACTGTTTGGAAAGTAAGCTGATAAAGGAAGCCAATTTAGTAGCAGCTACTAGAATCTTAGTCATAAAGGACCTCTACTGCTAGTGAGATTGCTAGCTTGCTCTCTAGTCCTCCATAAGCTACAGCTTCTATTCCCTTTCTGAACTGCTACTATATCATCGTTCTCCCATGCGAACAGAACTGATTTTTTTTCTAGGGTCACAACCACTTTCTGGTTCACTGTCAGAACTCATACTGCACTTTCTGGGTTCACACATCTTTACCTCAGTTTGCCAATAGATAGGTCTCATCTCGTCCTTCATCCTGCACATTTAACCAATGTTCTATTTACCAGTGGCCTTTCCTGCTCTCCTTATGATATTGGCACCCCTCCACACACTGGCCCCTTCTGCCATGTATGTTACCTTTGTTTCTACTTTGGATAGTTGCCCTTTTGGACAAATAGCATTGTCCTGTACCTCAGTACTACTTTGTTCATAGTCAGTCAACCCTGCCATTGTCTGCCCCTCACACATACACATAGTGCCTCCTCGTGTTCTATGTCCTGTTCAGAACCTGTAAAGGTACACAGTACCAATTAACCATGAAGAACCACCAATTAATCGTGAAGAATGTACCCCAACAGTTTGATTGCCTTGTTGCACAATTACTACTTTCCCATCACTCCCTATAACCTTGCCAAGTCCTTTCCACTCTCTGGCTTTCCATTTTGTAATATACCATGTCTCCTTGTTTAAACTGTATTCCTGATGGTCTTATGCAGTGCTGTAGGGCCTGACTAATTTTCTCCAAAACCTCAGCTTTAATGAAAGCCTTTCTGCCCACATGTAAAGCATTCAGATGAGCAGAAAAAGGTGGAGCTAATGCTAGTCCCTTCTAGAGCAGGGGGACCATCTGACAACACCAAAGGTAATTTTGGATTTCTTCCGTACACCAACTGGTAGGGACTACCCCCAAACCATTTGTAGAGAGTTCTTTGCATGCACCACCTATGCTAGCGCTGTTTGCGATTTACAAACTGGTTGATCAGCTATTTTATGTAACATATCATCTATTACTGCATGGTTTCTTTCACAAAGACCATTACTAAACGGGCTCTCAGCTACAGTGTGCTTAACTATGATGTTTAAATTGTCGCACATCGAAATTCCTCATTGGCGAATTCCCCACCATTATCTGTTGAGGAACTTCATTGGTATTCCTAATCTTGTTCTTACCCATTTCTCCATGACTTTATCAACAATGGTCCTTTTGTCTTTACTATGCATCAGTGGATAGGCCAAATCCTGTTGCCATATCTATGAAGTGTAGCAAAAACATACCCCTATCCTTGTCCCAAACTTTCAAGTCCATTGCCACTGCATCATTAAATTCCCTGGCTAGTGGCAAGCTCACAACAGGACGTGGTGGTGTCTTGCAATATTTAAGACAAATTTCACACTGAGCAGTGATTTATTCAATAAGGTCATCATATCTTTTATCAACCACTCCCACATCTCAAAAGTAGTCTCTTCAATTTCTGTGGCGCCGGATGTGCAAACTGTCTATGTAATTTCCAAATGATCATTTTTGTCCACCAAATTCTTATTTTCAGCAGCTAACAAAACTTCATGAACTTTTTGATGAGAAATCTGTGGCTTCCTTAGTGGCAAGCAGTAATGGCCTGACTGAGTAAAACGTAGATCCACATTTTTTCCCCCCACAACTGCTAATTCTTCATATCTAGCGTCATCTGAGCCTTCTTCGTCACAGATTGACTCAATAGCAGTATCTCGCTAGAAACCACATCAGAACTGATAAACAGATTGATCCCAGCTATCTTACAAGGGAGGACCACCCATTCAGAGGATGTTAATGTATTGTCATCTCCGACCCTGAAGCAGGTGGAGCTTTCATAGCCTTTGACCTTCCACCAGTCTGCCTCAGAGATTCCAGATAGCAGTCAAGCAAGTCCATGCCACACACCGTAGAAGGGCAACCACTATCCAGAACTGCACAGTTGAAGGACTCTACCATCAAGATACTCATCACCAGATGAGTGATCAATACAATTCCATCATGGCAGTCACCATCATTTTCAGTTTTATATGAATCCATCTCATGGATCACTTCAAAAACACAATTCCTTCACTGTGGGCAGCTCATCACAATTATATTGGGAATCACACCAAAAACACCGATTAACCATTCCCCATGCAGTTTTTGGGTTTAAATGCCTACAATCACCGTCCCAAACACTTTGACCCGACTCTCAAATTGGCTAGGGTTACAACAATTTTCAGACTTCTTGTCATTAATCCCATCTCTGTATTGGAATCTTAATCTAATTTTGGTCAACCTCAAAATTCAGCCACCATAGAATCCTCTATCCTTTGTTTCACAGCATATTTGTTTGGATTTGCTAAGAAAGTGGCAGGGAACAACTGTTCCGAGAAATTTTTTCAGGGCAGCATCCATTTGATCTAGAAGAGGTTCTTTTCCCCCAGAATTGAAACCCTGTTAGTACTAAAAGACTATCAATATGAGCAGAGTCCAGTAATTTAAATGTCAATGCCGATTCCAGAATTTCAAGTTCAAATCTCTAATCTCCTATACCATTTATTAAAATCCATGACATATTCTTCCATGGACTGATCATCTGTTTTCCTAAACCTATCAAAGATCATCCAAGCTTCACACATTTCCAACTCATCCTTTTTGTAAAACTTATCCAAAAATTGTAACAGAAGGTTCAATCCTTCATGATCCAAATCATCCACTTTCCACTCTGAAAATACCTTACTCCTTATCTTTCTTTTGGCTGGTAATGATAACACCAAAGCCAGACCTTGTTTCTTCCAGGGTATGGAAGTAACCCAGGTCCATATTTCAACTTCAGCCTTCCATTGCTGATAAGGTTCAGAGTCAGAAAAAAATTGGAGGATAGTCAAAGCTTGCAATTTTGCACCATCCTTCCACCATTCCATAACTTAAATTGTCAGCAACAGTACACTTCTTTTCTTTCAGGGGATTGAGACAGAAATATTCATATACAGCAATCAATCAGCAAAGCTTAAAGTTCATCCAATGCCACCGTGTTACTCACAGTAAGAGATTGTGATGAAAGAATTAATCCAGGCTGGTCTTTTGGTTCAAGCTGATTTATTTTCAAGACAACTCCTCAAAGATGCTGGCTTCCACGCAGTGTTCCAGCTGTATCTTTTTATTCTATTTAGATGAGATCATCAATGCCCATCACCTGTTTAACTAGCAATTGGTTTTAACAAGGTGATTGCCATATTAACAGGCTGTGCTTTATTATGCCATTTTAAATTGGAACTGGGAGGTGTCAGCTGTGGCTCAGTTCATAGCACCCTCGCCTTTGAATCAGAGGGTTGTGGGTTCATGTCCCATTCCTGGAAACCAAGAACTATGATTGTACTCAAAAGAGTTGCAATCTGTGACTGTTGATAACTCGAAAGAGTTTAAATTGGAACTGCTTCCACATGATCACTCGGAAAGGCGATTCCACAATGTAGGTTTTGCATGCAACTAACTCTCTTTTTGTATATTTGCTTACTCACACGTAACAAAGATACAAAGATAACCACTTGACTGTCACTTATTTATGTGCCCTTCAAACTTCCAAAAGTTCAATACCTCCTAGACAAAGTGAATTGAACAGATATTTTGCATCTGTCTTCACTTTAGTAGATGCAAATAACAGCCCAGAAATAATTATGAATCAGGAGGTGAAAGGAAAGGAGAAACTTAAAACAACGACAATGCCAGGGAAAGGGTACTAAGAAAATTATTAAAACTAAAAGCTGACAAGTGCCCAGATCCCGATGGTCTTCATCCTAAGCAGCTGCTACTGAGATAGTAGTTGAAGTGGTTTTAATTTTCCAAAATTTCCTAGATTCTGGAAAGGCCCCATCAGATTAGAAATTAGCAAATGTGACTCCTCTATTCAAGAAGGTTGGAGACAAAGCAGGAAACTACAGACCAGTTAGCTTTTGCTATTGCAATAATATTGCAATATTATTGCTGGAATCTATTATTAAGGAGGTTATAGCAAGGCACTTAGAAAATCTCAATGCAATCAGGCAGAGTCAACATGGTTTTGTGAAAGGGAAACCATGTTTGACTAATTTGTTGGAGTTCTTTGAGGAAGTAGCAAGCAACATGGATAAAGGGGAACCTGCGCATGTGCAGTACTTAGATTTCCAGAAGGCATTCGACAAGGTGGCACATCAAAGGCTACTATGCAAAATAAGAGTTCATGGTGTAGGGGTAACACATTAACATGGATAGAGGATAGGTTAGCAAACAGGAAACAGAGAGTAGGCATAAATGGATCATTTTTGGACTGGGAAGATGTGACATGTGGAGTGCCACAGGAATCATTGCTTGGAGCCTCAACTATTTACAATTTATATCAATGACTTAGATAAAGGGACCGAATATATGGTTAGTAAATTTGCTGATAACACAAAGGTGGGTAGGAAAGTAAGTTATGAAGAGGACATAAGGAGTCTGCAAAGGTACATAGATAGGTTAAGTAAGCGGGCAAAAATTTAGCAGGTGGAGTATGAGATGGGAAAATGTGAACTTGTCCACATTGGCAGGAAGAATAGAAAAACATTATTTAAAATGGGAGACATTGCAGAACTCTGAGGTACAGAGGAATCCAGAACATGAATCACAAAAAGTTAGTATGCAGGTACAGCAAATGATTAGGAAGGCAACTGGAATGTTGTCATTTATTGCAAGGGGAATGGAATATAAAAAGTAGGGATGTTTTGCTACAGTCATACAGGTATTGATGAGACCACGTCAAGAGTACTGTGTACAGTTTTGGTCTCCTTATTTAAGAAGAGATATAAATGCATTCGGACAGTTCAGGGAAGGCTCATTCGACTGATACCAGGAATGGTGGGGGTTGGAGGGGTGGGGGTGTTATCATATAAGGAAAGGTTGGACAGGCTGGGCTTGTATCCATTGGACTTTAGAAGAATGACAGGCGATCTTTTGAAACACAGAAGATCCTGAGCAGACTTGACAGGGTAGATGCTGAAAGGATGTTTCCCCTCGTGGAAGAGACTAGAACTAGGGAACACAGTTTAAAAATAAGGGGTGTCCCACTTAAGACAGAGATGAAAATAAATGTTTTCTCTGATGGTCGTGAGTCTTCGGAACTCTCTTCCCTGGTGAGCGGTGAGGCAGGTTTATTGTATATTTTTAAGGCAGAGGTAGATAGATTCTTGACTAACAAGTGAGGCAAACGTTATCACGGGTAGGTAGAATGTGGAGTTGAGGCCACAATCAGACCAGCCATGATCTTATTGAGTGGCGGAGCAGGCTCAAGGAGCTGAATGTCCTACTCCTGCTCCTAATTTGTATGTTTGTACGTAAAGTGGTGCCTAACTGGAGGAAGCAGAAAAGAATTGGAGAAATCCCCCATCCTCATCTCTGGAGTTGTGCATAACTATTTAATATAGAGCTGCAATCCAGCATTCGGTGTGTGACAACAACAAACACATCTATCGTGGAGTTTCTATTACAGAAGGCTCAAGTCTGTATACTTCTTACAAATTTTGAGATGACTGCTACAGAGACTTTGGGAATAATTTTAACAACCCAACTGGTGGAAACTGACTGGATTGGAGAGACTACCTGTTTAATATCATTGAAGTCAGTGGAAAGCAAAATGTTGTGAAGTGTTCCAATCATGAAAAGGCTTCCTTCCCCAGTTCCTGTATGGCAATAATAAGATGAAAAGAGTCAGAATGCAGGGTTTGGTCCCACACAGATCATCTGAGAGAGTGCCCAGCAGCAGGGGGGTGGGGAGTGCCATTAATGTAGTAGATATGTAAAGGCTGCTATCTCTCTTCGTAACACCCCATGCATACCCACACCTCTTTTCTTTATATATCAGAAGATGTGCAGGAATGGGCAGCCACCACATCATCAATATAGCACAAGCAGCTATGACTCAGCACAAAGAGGCAGGAGGCTACCTCAGCCCAAGAGGGTAACATTGACATCCTGCCAGTCACTCACTTAGTTCTGTCATGGAGGAGCACCTAAAAGGAACACAAGATAATGTTGTACAGCACATGAAACACCTGTCAGCATCAAAGCAAGAAACAGAAGACACGTGGACAAATTGATTATTGGGAATTAAATTTGGTTCTACTTGATCTTAACTATGATAAGACTTTTATTGGGATAGTGTAGAATAAAATAGTATTAGGTAAAATAAATAAGATTCATGGCTGTTGAGTTTTGATGACGGGGCATTTGGCCACTGGATTGTGAACATTTGGAAGGCTGCTCATACAATGAGCGAATAGGGTAATTGGATGTGGATCTCGTTCATGCTGTTTGCAATCATAGTTATACAGGAACAATTTTTGACTCCCTACTTAATTTTGCTTAATTCCCTCTCCTCCATGTTTCTATGCTTCTTTGAATGGCAAAGTTATATAACATAGAACAGCGGCAATGATCTTGGAAATCCTGATAGGCCTAGATTGTAAGATGCCTCCTGATGCTATAGTGTATTCACTTATAGTTGTTGTATCTGTGCTTTGCTGTTGTTTATAGCAATCTCATCCTTACAGCTATCTCATCCTATCTCTTTTCTCCAATGAAATTACCCTGGCACACCTAAAATGAAGATTGGTTTGGCAACGAATCAGCATTCTCATACAGTATAAGTTGTTGTTTTCCCCTTATATTGGTATTCTTGTGAAGTGCTTTTTTTATTCATTTACAGGATGTGGGCATCGCTGGCTAGGCCAGCATTTAGTGTCCATTCCAAGTTACCCTTGGGAAGGTGTGGTGAGCTGCCTTCTTGAACTACTGCAGTCCCTGTGGTGCTGTTAGGGAGGGAGTTCCAGGATTTTGACCTAGTGACAGCGAAGGAGTGGCTTGGAGGGGAACTTCCAATTAATGGTGTTCCCATGTATCTGCTGTCCTTGTCCTTCTAGATGGTAATGGTCATAGGTTTGAAAGGTGCTGCCTAATGAGCCTTGGTGAGTTTCTGCAGTGAATCTTGTAGATGGTACACATTGTTGCCACTGTTCTTAGGTGGTGGAGGGAGTGAATGTTTGTGGAAGGGGTGCCAATCAAATGGGCTGCTTTACCCTGGATGGTGTTAAACTTCTTGAGTGTTGTTGGATCTGCACTCATCCAGGCAAGTGGAGGGTATTGCATCACAGTCCTGAATTGTGCCTCGCAGATGGTGGACAGGCTTTGGGGAGTCAGGAGGTGAGTTATTTGCTGCAGGATTCTTAGCCTCTGACCTGCTCTTGTAGCCATGGTATTTATATGCCTAGAGCAGCTCAGTTTCTAGTCAATGGTAACCCCCCCAGGGTGTTGATAGTGGGGGACTTAGTGATAGTAATGCCGTTGAATGTCAAGGGGCGATGGTTAGATTCTCTTTTGTTGGAGATGGTCATTGCCTGGCACTCGTGTGTTATGAATGTTACTTGCCACTTGTCAGCCCAAGCCTGGTTTTTGTCCAGTTTTTGCTGCATTTGGACATGGACTGCTTCAGTATCCAAGGAATCGTGAATGGTGCTGAAAATTGTGCGATCATCGATGAACGTCCCCATTTCTGACCTTATGATGGAAGGAAGGTCACTGATGAAGCAGCTGAAGATGTTTGGGCCTAGGATACTACCCTGAGGAACTCTTGCAGTGATATCCTGGAACTCAGATGATTGACCTCCAACAACCACAAACAACTTCATATGTGCTAGGTATGTCTCCAGCCAGCAGAGAGTCCGCCCCCCGATTCCCATTGACTCCAGTTTTGCTAGGGCTCCTTGATGCCACACTCTGTCAAATGCTGCCTTGATGTCAAGGGCAGTCGCTCTCACCTCACCTCTGGAGTTCAGCTCTTTTGTCCATGTTTGAACCAAGGCTGTAATGAGGTCAGAAGCTGAGTGACCCTGGCAAAACCCAAACTGAGTATCAGTGAGTAGTTTATTGCTAAGCATGTGCCGCTTGCTAGCACTGTTGATGACTCCTGCCATCACTTTACTGATCGTGGCGAGTAGACTGATGGGACGGCAATTGGCCGGGTTGGATTTGTCCTGCTTTTTATGTACAGGACATACTTGGGCACTTTTCCACATTGCCAGGTTGAATGTTTGTGTTGTATCTGTGCTGGAACAGCTTGGCTAGGGGTGCGGCAAGCTCTGGAGCACAAGCCTACAGTTCTATTGCCGGAATATTGTCAGGGCCCAAAGCCTTTTCAGCATCCAGTGCCTTCAGCCTTTTCTTGATATCACGTGGAGTGAATCGAATTGGCTGAAGACTGGCATCTGTGATGCTGGGGACCTCTGGAGGAGGCCGAGATGGATCATCCACTTGGCACTTCTGGCTGAAGATTGTTGCAAATGTTTCAGCCTTATCTTTTGCACTAATGTGCTGGGCTCCTACATCACTGAGGATATTTGTGGAGCCTCCTCCTCCACCAGTGAGTTGTTTAATTGCCCACCACCACTCATGACTGGATGTGATAGGACTGCAAAGCTTATTGCTTGTGGAATCGCTTAGCTCTGTCTCTGTCATTGTCTTGCTGCATATGCTGTTTGGCACGCAAGTAGTCCTGTGTTGTACCTTCACCAGGTTGACACATTTTTAGGTATGCCTGGTGCTGCTCCTGGCATGCCCTCCTGCATTCTTCGTTGAATCAAGGTTGATCCTTGGCTTGGTGGTAATGGTAGAGTGGGGCATGTGCTGGGCCATGAGGTTACGGATTGTAGTTGAGTACAGTTTTGCTGCTGTTGGCCCGTAGTGCCTGATGGTTGCCCCATCTTGAGTTGCTAGATCTGTTCAAAAACTATCGCATTTAGCACAGTAGTAGTGCCACACCACACAATGGAGGGTATTCTCAATATGAAGACGGGACTTTGTCTCCCCACAGAGTGGGCAGTGGTCACTCCTACCAATACTGCCATGGCGAGGATGAGGTCAATATGTTTTTCCTTCTTGTTGATTCCCTCACCACCTGCCGCCGACCCAGTCTAGCAGCTATGTCCTTTTGGACTCGGCCAGTTCGGTCTTTAGTGGTGCTACCGAGCCACCCTTGATTTTGGACATTGAAGTCCCCCGTCCAGAGTACATTCGGCACTTCTGCCACCCTCAGTGCTTCCTCCAAGTGGTGTTCAACATGGAGGAGTACTGATTCACCAGCTGAGAGCTGGGGGAGCAGTACATGTTAATCAGCAGGAGGTTTCCTTGTTTGACCTGATGCCATGAGACTTCATGGGGTTTGGAGTTGATGTTGAGGACTCCCAGGACAACTCATTCCTGACACTATACCACTGTGCTGCCACCTCTGCTGGATCTGTCCTGCTGGTGGGACATACCCAGGGATGAATGATGCTGGTGTCTGGGACATGATCTGTAAGGTATGATTCTTTTTGAGTATGACTACGTCAGGTTGTTGGTTGACTGGTCTGTGAGAAAGCTCTTCCAATTTTGGCACAACCCCATAGATGTTAGTAAGGAGGAATTTGCAGGATCGACAGGGCTGGGTTTGCTGTTGTTCTTTCTGGTTCCTAGGTCGATGCCGGGGATGCCGGGTGGTCCGTCCGGTTTCATTCCATTTTATTGACTTTGTACCGGTTTGATACAACTGAGTGGCTTGCTAGGCCATTTCAAAAGGCATTAAAGAGTCAACCACATTACTGTGGATGGTTTCATGCTCATCATTAGACTTTTAATTCCAGATTTTTATTGAATTCAAATTCCACCATCTGCCGTGGTGCGATTCGAACATGGGTCCCCAGAGCATTACCCTGGGTCTCTGGATTACCAGTCCAGTGACAATACCACTAATACCACTTCCCAGTGCGTGCAAGATGAAAAGCTTTGACATGTCTCTTTTTTCAGCAATAAAATGAAGATATCGTTATTGTTGACTGGGAAGCAGATACTCATAGACATTTACAGCGCAGAAAGAGGCCATTCGGCTCACCATGTCTGTGCTGATCAACAAAGATCTGACTACACTAATCCCATTTTCCAGCGCTTGGCCCATAGCCCTGGAGGCTATGGCAACACAAATGAATATCTAAATACTTCTTAAATGTGACGAGAGTTTCTGACTCAACCACCTTTTCAGGCAGTGAGTTCCAGACTCCCACCACCCTCTGGGTGAAAAAAATTATCCTCAACTCCCCTCTTAGTCTTCTACCTCATACCTTAAATCTATGCCCCCCTGGTTATTGATCCCTCTACTAATGGAAAAGGTACCTTCCTACCCACCCTATCTATGCCCCTCATAATCTTATACACCTCTATCAAGTCCCCTCTCAACCTTTGCTGTTCCAAGGAAAACAACCCCAGCCTATCCAATCTTTCCTCATAGCTCAGATCCTCCAGCCCAGGCAGCATCCTGGTAAATCTCATCTGCACCTTCTCCAGTACAATCACATCTTTCCAATATTGTGGTGACCAGAACTGCACGTAGTACTCCATTTGTGGCTTAACCAGTGTTTTATACAGTTCCAGCATACCTCCCTGCTCTTGTATTCTACACCTCAGCTAATGAAGACATTTTACTAATTCTTGTTTTTATGGTCACAGATTAATTGCATTTATTTTTCCATATTGAAGAGTTTATTTATTAGTACATATTGTTGGACTAAATGCTGCTGTGGTTCATGAACCCACTTAATTGCACACAAGTGCCTTGGCTTAGGGGAGGCCACCATCTTGAAATCTGTACAACCCTCTCATTATGCCACAGGTTGCTCATTGAGAATGTAATGAGCAATTAGATTCTTGATTGACAAGGGAGTCAAAGAGTATGGGGGGAAAAGGAAAGTAGAGTTGAGGCTGCAATCAGATCAGCCATAATCTTATTAAATGTTGAAGCAAGCTTGATGGGCCAAATGGCCAACTCCTGCCCCTAATTTGTATGTTTGTAATTCAGCAACTATCCGATACATAAATGAAATGCAATTTCACTGTTGCTATGAACATCCATACCTATGATAGCTTAGAATGAGGCAGATGCATAAAGGTTACGGAATTTGGTGGCCTTGACAGCCACTGGCAATGCCTTCCGACACTAGAAACTGACTGGAGCCCTAATTCTAGGAGACAGCATCTTTGTTGGTTAGGAAAGTCTGCATCTTGTGCATTCTGACATTGCCTTTAACGCCCTGTATCCATCAATTAATACAAAAAGACAAGAATGTTCTTTGGAATACATATTTTCAAAATTCAAATTTTCGCAACAATAATCTGGCAGCCAGAAACACTTAGGCAAAACCTCAGAATTTCACTTAATATTGGCAGTGAATGTAACATTTAGCAAAAGCTAAAGATAAATTTTACTTTCAGCTATTTATTCTCAAAAAACAGCATACTGTTCTCTGTTAATTTTTTCTGTCAGTTTAATGTTCCTGACTCCATTGCCCTTTTTCTAGAGGCAACCTTAGCCCGCAACGCTATTTCCTGTTAGAACCTTATGAGTTTATACATGTTAACATCCATGAGATTAAAATAGATTTCAATATTAAAATTAAACAACCTGTTTACAATGAGGATTTTGGAGGTGAACCTTAAAGCTAGACCTCAGAATGGGTAGGAATCTGATGAATGGGTAGGAATCTCTGCCCAGGTTTCCAACTTCCCTGTACCCGTTTCACTCCAACACTATAAAAGAAGGTGGACATATCCAATTGTTTTGAATGGTATCCTATGTGATTGTGACAAATATAAATTTTCCCTAATCGTCCTTCTCGAACTGTCTGCAGCCTTTGACACGGTTGATCATACTATCCTCCTCCAACACCTCTCCACTGTTGTCCAGCTGGATGGGGCTGCTCTTCCCTGGTTCCATCCTTATCTATCTAATCATATCCAGAGTATCACTTGCAATGGTTTCCTGCTACCACACCATTACATCTAGTGTCCCATCCTATTTCTCATCTACTTGCAACCCTTTGGCGGCAACATTTGAAAGCACAGCATTAATTTTCAATATAGCTGATGACACCCAGCTCTATCTTAATGCCACCCCTCTCAACTCCTTAGCTTGCTAAACTATCGGACTCCTTATCCAACAAGTGGTTAAGCAGAAACTTCCTTCAATGAAATATTGGGAAGTCTGAGCCTATTATTTTCAGTTCCCAATCCAAGCTTCTCTCCCTAATGGCCAACTTCATCCCGCTCCCTGGCAACAGCCTGAGATTAAACCAGCCTGTTCACGACCTTGGTGTCAAATTTGAACCCGAGATGAATTTCCAACCACATATTTGCACTATCACTAAAACCAGCTATTTCCTCCTGTGTAACAGCACCCAACTTTGCTTTTGTCTCAACTCATCTGCTGTTGAAACCCTCAATCATACCTTTGTTACAACTACACTTGACTATTCCAACGCACCCCTGGCTGGTTTTGCACATTCCACCCTCCATAAACTTGAGGTCGTCCAAAACTCTGCTGCCCATGTCTTATTCTCACCGAGCTCCAATCGCCCATCTCCCCTGTGCTCGCTGACCTACATTAGCACCCAGTTAGCAATGTCTAGATTTTAAAATTCTCATCCTTAATTTCAAATCACGTCATGGCCTTGCATCCCTATCTCTATAACCTCCAGCCCCACAACCCTCCGAGACATCTGTGCTCATCTAATCCTGGCCTCTTGAGCAGCCCCGATTTTAATAGTTCCACCATGGTAGCTGCACCTTCAGTTGCCCAGGCCCTATGCTTTGGAATTCCCTCCATTCACCTCTCCATCTCACTTTTCTCCTTTAAGACACTTGTCCTTAAAATCTATCTCTTCAACCAAGCTTTTTTTGGTCACCTAACCTGATGTCTCCTCAACTGAATGGCTGGAATTTTCATCCTCAAGGCAGTTAGTGGGAGCTGGGAAAATTCCCAACTCGGCCTGCCAACCTCAGGAGAAAGTGCCCACAAATACAGGGGGCAGAATAATACAGGTGGGCAGACAGACACACCCTCAGCAACCACGTTGGTGTGGAGCTGACATGCTCCACGCCGACCCGCCTCATAGCCATAAAACGCTGTGGGACAGACTAACAAGGGCCTAGTGGGACTTCCACCCCTCATTGGGATGGAAATCCTGTCCTCTGGAGCTGTGGGCCAATCCGATTGGCCAGCAGCACTAGAAATGTGTCAGTGGCCACTTCTGGGGCTGCAGAAGAAAAAGAAGATCAAGGCCCATGGATCCCAGGAGCAGGGAGGATTTTGGTAAATTAGTTAGAGGGGGACATTTAAGGGAGGGAGCAAGTAGGAAGGAAGGGGGGGTTCAACCTAAGGGGGGTGGCGACTGCACGATTGGCCAAGGGCAGCCCCCCAAAGAGCAACCACCCCCTTCCTTCCCATCCTTTAAACATTTAAATTTAAAAAACAAGCTTCCTGCTTCCACTCTTACTGCCCACGCCAAACGTTTTATGGCATGGGCAGCGTATTATCAGGGTCAATTGGCTTGAAAACAAGCCTAATTGACTCTTAATTAGTCATGTAAATATGACAGGTGGGCTGTTGATTTCAGCAGCCCTCCTACCCCCCCCCAAACCCTTTAATATTGGGGGAGAGCTCGGGAGTGGGCAGGAAAGTGGTGGGTTAGGCACCCACCCTATTTTACGTGCCTCCCCACCAAGGGAAACATGCCCGCAGGGGCACATAAAATTCAGCCCAGACTCTTCATCGCTGAGGGCAGATGCCAGCTGGAGTCAGGCCAGCCGAACCAGGAAAAAGTTCAGCGGCAGCCTCACGAGCTGCCACATGCCAAGGTGGGCTGTTAAAAAGGCCCGCCTCGGTGCTGTGGGACTTCATCCCAGTTAAAATAAAAACACACAGGCCCGCCAGCCCTCACCCCTCACACCCCTTCATCCCCCACACTACATACCACTTCAATGCCACCTCTTTCCCCCCCACCCACTCAATGGCCCTCATACCCCCTATGTCAAGCTATGGCACATTCATGCCCATTGAGACAATACTCTTCTTGAAACAACTATGCCCCAGAGAAAACATTGCTTGATTGACAGCTTAGGCTGCCTGATCTCTGCAGTCAATTTCACAATGTTTATTTACACAAAGTTAAGTGGTTTCAATGGCTTGTGGATTTTGTTATTGATGCTTTAAAGGGCCTGCATGATTGAAACTTTTATTGCCTTCTAGTGCAATGACATTTTTAACATAGTAGAAAGTTATGAATGAATTACTTTTATTAAAGCTTTTTTTTTACACTTTCTACTGTTACTATAAGGTTCAATGGTTCTATACAGTGTGCAATGTGTCAATGGCATGGAGGTGCCATAGCTTGGCATTGGGGTTATGAGGGGCCATGGGGGTGGGTGGAGGGGCATAGCTTGGCATGGGTGGCATGAGGAGGACTTTTTGAACTTGCCCCTTAAAAGGTCCCCTCATGCAGACTAGGGTTCACGACTCTTCTGAGAGCCATTAACTCTTTAGAAATCTGGCCCATGTCCATGAAAATTGCAGAGGAGTAGGACATGCCTATCCTCGCACCAGAGCTGGTCAGGATGGGAGTGTCGAGTGCAAGGTTTTAACAGGAACCAGCCCACATCCTTTAAAGGCACTCCCAAAAATCGGACAGTTGGGAATGGGATAGGGAATCCCAGAAGCAGGATCCACCTGCCATTTTTAAAGGGCTCCCGAGTAATCCCAAATCAGTGAAAATTCAGCCCATTCCATTTTATAATGTTCATGTGAAATGTCTTGGAATGTTTATTACTTTAAAAGTGCTATATAAATATAAGTTGTTATTGTTGTTTCAACTTGTTTTGCTTTCTCCCTCCTGTCTTAGATTTTCTAAACTATCGCATTGCTTTTATTTCTGATTTTTCCTCTTTGGTTTTTCTATTCCTATGCATGCCTCTTTTTCATTTTACATCTCTGTCATTGTGTGTGTTTTTTCTCAATCATGCTCTCTTTTTCTTCTCTCTCACAATTTGTCTCATATTTGTCTCTGTCTCATTCTGCATTTGCACTCTTGCTTTTCTCTCTCACAGTCTATGCCACCTATGCTAATTTTTTTCTATCTATTTTTTATCTTTATTCCTCTGATAGTTTGTTCTCTCTCTCTCTCTATCTCTTTCTGGCTGGCCTTGGTCACTGTCTTGCTGCCTCCACATACTTCACACCAGTAACATGTCATCACTGGCTTAATTCCAAACATGAGGACTGGCCGTGGCTCTCGAGTTTCTTGGAGTATCTCAGCAGCCATTTTGAAAACAGACCAGACAAACTAGTGCCTTGAGATGTTCATTTGCTGCCTGGTTATAGATTCTCCTCTGAAATATCTGGAAATCTGGATCTACAAAATTGTGTTCATTTCCAGCAATGACTGAAACTTGAGCTTTGCTTCTAAGGCAAAGATCAGTATGGGGAACCCTGTGGTTCAATTGTCACAGTTCTCCAGGCCACTCAGGTCATGGGTTTCAAATTTTCTGGCAAGACAGCACATACTCTGCATTTAAAAAGAAATGTTCAGATTGCTACTTCCTTTCTTTTGAAATCTTATAGGTATCTAAATTAAGCCTTGCTTAAAGCTTTCAATACCAATCCCTAAATGGGTAAAAGCAATCCAAGTCTTTGATGCAGACCATTCAACAAACATTATAAATGTTTAGCTCATTATTTTTAATTTGTATGAACCTACAGTGGTCAACATATTACTACATTTCACTCTGCAGACATGTAAAGAAGTTAGTTTGTTTACACAAATGTTTGATAGGTATATATGTTAGACTTCCACCAAGCCAAGATTGCATGTATTAGCAAACAATCTGAATTAACAGATCTATTACAGATCTATTTTAAAATTCCACCAATAACTGAGATCATGCTTTGTTTTCAGATGGGAATTTCAGCAGAACAGGATGTCTTTTGCTTCATGGGTGTTGTGACTTAGAGATTTTTGAAATGTTCTGTAGGTTTAAACACTTATGTGTACTCTACAGAGAGCACAATAGTATGAGGATTTATCAAAGGTGTTGAGTTGTGCTAGTTGGTGCTGAATGAATTTTAGTTGCATTTTATAAGGAGTAGAACACTGGAACAGAACTCAAGAATAGCTGGACATTGTTCTGCACTGACCCTTGTTTCTAAAACCCCAGCCCATGTTACAGGAATCCCATGCCATAAATATAAGTTTATTGCAGTTTTCAAGATTTGGATCATGAAATTGATATTTAATATGCTCAAACAGCATGCCTCAGCACTTCAGAACAACACTCATACTGTACCAGTGTTTACATTTTTTCTATTTCCCATACCAACCGCCCTTTCTCAGTGATATTGGCTATTTATGCCAAATTAGAAGCAGGATTCTGCTTTGGCCTGCTGCCTACCCAGAACTGGAATAATTCACACATGTCGAACCCACAGTCAACATTCACTCCATCAATCTACGTTGGACTTGAACCCATTTGTAAAAGGTGTAAAGCTAGTGGCTTAACCCACTGCCACCATATTGTCTCCTCATCCTTATTTTTATTTGTTCTTAATTGAACTTATAATTGCAACTGGGTTTAATGGGATGGTGCTCAGATACAAATACTTGTCCAGCAGTCTCCTAATGTAGAATATGCAAATAACAAGTAGGAAATGTTCTTTATCTGTGCTGTTTTGAATTGCATTATCCCTAATTATAGTTAAATTTTCTTTTAAACAGACAGCAAGCTTTGTTTCATGTACTCGCTGCCTATTCTGTATATAACACGGTAAGAAAATTGAATTGTTTTTATATCCTGAGGTGTTATAGTATATGTAGTAAATATTATAGAAAATCCAATACACAAGGATTAACTTGCAGTTTCAAGCCATTCATGTTGCAAATTTGCAGATTTGAATCTTAAAGATGTGGGATTTATCTTGCAACTAAATGTATGAATTCCATATTAATTTTGAAAGCGACATACTCGCTTCACAAACAAGGATCTTAAACTTTCACAAAGTCAATTACATAGGTAAGAGGGGAGTTCTGGCTAAGGTTGATTGGGTAAATAGCCTAAAAGGAGGATA
This sequence comes from Cetorhinus maximus, assembly GCF_964194155.1. NCBI lineage: Eukaryota > Metazoa > Chordata > Chondrichthyes > Lamniformes > Cetorhinidae > Cetorhinus > Cetorhinus maximus. The sequence continues at coordinate 98,187,284 of NC_135887.1, forward strand.
ATTTTAAATTGGAGCATTAACAATCAGTATAATTTAGCAAGAATTGGGATGAAAGGCAAGTGGGATATGGTGCAAATTAGGATACGGGCAACAGCATTTTGGACGAGAGGCTAGGGTGAGAGATCAGCAAAGGGAACATTTAAATAGTCATTGAGGTGATGGCAAAGGCATGGATCAGGGATTCAGTGGCAGATGGGCTGAGGCAGGAGCAAAAGTGGACAAGGTGAAAATAAACGGTCTTTGAGAAAAAATAGGGTTAGAATCTCAGTTTAAAGTCTAGTAGTACACCAAGTTTCTGTGTGGTCTGGTTCAGCTTGAGACAATACCAGGAAACAGAATAGAATCAGTGGTGAGGATACAGAGCTTGTGCTAGGGCTGAAGATGATGGCTTTAGCCCTCCCAATGTTTAGTGTAAGGAAAATTCAGCTCATCCAAGACTGGATATCAGACAAGCAGTAGTCAGCAAAGAGGTCAAGAGAGACAATGGAGAGATGCACCTGAGTTCTGTCAGTTTACATGTGGAAGCTGACTCCATTATTGTGGATTATACTGCCAAGGGCTGCATGTAAATGAGGAAGAAGAGTGAACCAAAGTAGCAATACATCCCAAGGTGCGTCACAAGAGCATTATCAATAAAAATTTGACACTAAGCCACATGAGAAATTAGGATTAGAGACCAAAAGCTTGGTCAGAAAGGTAGATTTAATGAACATCTAAAGGAGGACAAAGAGAGGTAAATGGAGAAGCGGTTTAGGTAGGGAATTCTAGAACTCGAGGCTAAGGCAGCTGAATGTCAATTGCCATCAGTGAAATGATTAAAATTAGGATAGAAACTTGATTGGAGAGACAGACACTTTTCCATGTTACATATATGATAAAAAGTTAAAGCTGTTGTTCATTTTTTTCCAGGATTTCACAATATAGAGTTTATTAAATGCTATTTGTATCTCCTCCATCATTTATTTTGATAAGGTTTAAGACTTACATTCCTTTTTCCTGTAAGCAATAGAATTCTTTTTTTAATTTTCTATCTCATCCAGTTTATAGTTCATTGTTTGCTTCTTAGGGCAACATCAGATACAGCATAATAAGAATATGTGAGAAAGAAATTAATCATGCTTCTCTTCACAGGAGGTGAGCTACTGTCAAGGAATGAGCCAGATCGCAGCCATTCTACTAATGTATTTGAATGAAGAGGATGCGTTCTGGGCGCTTTCTCAGTTACTGACTGATCAGAAACATGCAATGCATGGTAAGCACCTCTTGCAGTCTGCTAGGATGATGAATGTTATCAGCACTTTTAACTTCCTGACCACATGTAATATTTTGGAAGCTCACATTTGCCTCTCACATTATTGCAATTTTTTAGAAGCCTTCAGCATGGAATGCTAGTAAGTGTTCCTTTTTTGTTTTCTGGCCTTCAAAGGTGAAAATAAATGTGGGCAATGAATAGTAGAGAGTGATTGAAAATATGGAACTGGCTACCACAGAAGTGGTTGAAGCAAATAGATACATTTAAAGGTAGGTATATAAGGGAGAAAGAAATAGAGGGTTATGCTGAAAGAGTTAGATGAGGAAAGTGTGTGTGTGTATGTGTGTGTGTCATTTCAATATTTGTTTACCCAGTACTTACTTATTTAAAAATCTCTGCTGAGTTCAGGCATAGTTGGGTCTTTAAGCGTTTTCAGTCGGCTCTTTGAACCTTGGTAAAATCTGTTTAAGTGCTGGATTTTCGCATTCAAGGAGGGAATAGCGAGATTACAGGGCAAATATGTTCCCATAAAGACAAAGGTGGGGACCAAGTCCGGAGAACCCTGAATGTCAAGGGACATAAAGGTTAGGATTAAGAAAAAAAGAGAAGCTTATGGCGGATACCGAGGGCTCAATATGGCAGAGTCCCTAGAGGAGTATAAAAACGCAAGGGGGGATCTTAAAAAGGAAATTAGGAAAGCTAAGAGAGTGCATGAGAAAGCGTTGGTGGGTAGAATAAAGGAGAACCCAAAGAGGTTTTTTAAATATATAAAGAGAAAGAGAATAACTAGGGAAAAGAGTAGGGACAATTAGGGACCATAGAGGTAATCTGTGTGTGGACCTGGAAGACGTGGGCACAGTCCTCAGTTAATATTTTGCGTCAGTCTTCGCAATGGAAAAGAACGACGCAGTTAATGCATTAGGGAGGAGGACTGTGAAATATTAGAGGAAATTAACATAGAGAGAAAGAGAGGAGGTACTAGCGGGTTTAGCAGCCTTAAAAGTGGATATATCCGCAGGCCCAGATGAGATGTATCCCAGGCTGTTGAGGGAGGCAAGAGAAAAGATATCAGGGGCCCTGGCAGTAATTTTCAAATCCTCTCTGGCCACAGGTGAGGTGCCAAGAGGGCTGGAGGACTGCTAACGTTATCCCATTGTTAAAAAAGGGATGAAGGGATAAACCAGGAAATTACAGGCCAGTCAGTCTAACCTCATTGGTGGGGAAGTTACTAGAAAGAATTCTGAGGGCAGAATTTATCTGCACTTGGAGAGACATGGATTAATCAGGGATAGTCAGCATGGATTTGTTAAGGGAAGATTGTGTTTGACAAATTTGATCGAATTTTTTGAGGAGGTAATCAGGAGTGTTGATGAGGGTAATGCATTTGATGTGGTCTACATGGACTTTAGTAAGGCTTTTGAAAAAGTCCCTCATGGCAGACTGGTCAAAAAAGTAAGAGTCCATGGGATCTAAGGATCCAAAATTGGCTGAGAGGCAAGAAGCAGAGGGTGATTGTAGAGGGATGTTTCTGTGACTGGAAGTCTGCTCCAGTGGTTCCGTAGGGCTCGGTGCTGGAGTACTTGCTGTTTGTGGTGTACATAAGTGATTTGGACTTAAATGTAGGGGGTATGATCAAGAAGTTTGCAGATGACACAAAAATTAGTAGACTGGTAAATAGTGAGGAGAATATCCATAAACTGCAGGAGGATGTCAGTGGATTGGTCAGGCGGGCAGAGGAGTGGCAAATGGAATTCAACCCGAAAAAGTGTGAAGTAATGCACTTGGGGAGGGCTAACAAGGCAAACGATTACATTGTGAATGGTAAGACTCTGGAAAGTACTGAAGATCAGAGGGACTTTGGTGTGCATTTACGCAGATCCCTGCAGGGCAGGTAGATAAGGTGGTTAAGAAGGAATATGGGATACTTGCCTTTATTAGCCGAGGCATAGAATACAAGAGCAGGGAGGTTATGCTGGAACTTTATAAAACGCTGGTTAGGCCAAAACTGGAGTACTGCGTGCAGTTCTGGTCACCACATTATAGGAAGGGTGTGATTGCACTGGAGAGGGTGTAGAGGAGATTTACCAGGATGCTGCCTGGGCTGGAGGGTCTGAGCTATGAGGAAAGATTGAATAGGTTGGGGTTGTTTTCCTTGGAGCAGCAAAGGCTGAGAGGGGACCTGATAGAGGTGTATAAGATTATGAGGGGCATAAATAGGGCAGAAAGAATGGAAACACAATTTCTGTCCCTCTGCTGGCAACATAAGCACCCAGTCTCACTTTGATCTCCCATGCCATGCTTTCCTTTCTGCTGCTTCAGCCTCCACCCTATTGCAATCTGTTTGAGACCAATTCTCGATGCTTTTAAAATCCACTCAACCTCCATTCTCATTCTCCAGCCCACTCTTACTTCTCTCACTCTCCACAGTTTATTTTGCCCACTGTTTATTCTTCTCAGCCACAATAGGTCTTTAGTCAGCCTTCACCTCCAGCTCAACTTTGGACATACATTTGGTGACTGCGCCCTACTCAAATTTTAAATGCTGGTGGTTGGCCCCAGTTCCCAAATAATTTCCATTCACAGACCATGCCAAACGAAGATAACTAAGAAAAGCATGAAGGATAGGGGGCATGGAATCGTAAATGAAGGGTTACAGGAACAGAAAGAAGGTGCAATTTTTGAGAGATTGGCACAGAGACAATGGAATTGAGAGCTGAAAAGGGAAAACAATAAGTGGAAGGAAAATATTGAGACACATGGTGCAGGAAAGTTGAAGGAACAGATGGTTGGGAAATGGTGACGTTGCAAAACAGCAGAACTACAGAAGAGCAATAACTTCAGAACAGCAGACCGAAAAATGCAGAGGGGCAAAGAAACATAAGAGGTTAATGAGGAACATATGAAGTTGCAGTGAGGCAGGACAGGCAACACTGCGGGAATGTCAATGTAGGAAATGGTGAGGGCCATCAGCAAGCATCGGGAAAAATTATCAGAAAGGGAGACCAGGATTGGAGAAGCGGGAGGGCAAAGGAAGAGTGAAGCAGGACATGACAACAATACGGCCAAGGCAAAGAAATCAAGGAATTTGAAAAAAAATGACTGTTGAATTTAAGATATAATAGAGAACAGCAGACAGCAGTGCTAAACAGGTACAGCAGGGTATGAGACAGACAAAACACAGTAAAGGAAATGATGGAGAGTAAACAACATAGCAGAAATAGAAGCAGAAAGAAAGACAGACATGGACCGGAATTTTACGTTGCACTTCCCTCCCCACCCAGAAGTGGACTATCAGGCAGGGCAGAGAGTATAAAATTGGATTGGATGGCAGGATGTGTCATGTCCATCATCTGCCTGCCTCCATTGGTAATTTACCAACAGCAGGGTAGATGTTGGGTCGTTCACCTGCCCTTGGGCCAATTGAGGCCCATAAGTGACCAATTAATGGCCAGTTAAGGGCCTCCTCCCACCTCCATTATTACTTTACCAATGGTAAGGGATGCACGCGCCAGTGGCCCAGCTGGGTGCTCGGTGGGGAAGGTTCCTCCTTTTTCTGGCTCCCTGAGCCCCACGCAAGGGTCTGCCTGACTTGCCCTGGCGAGGCCATCCCACTTACCTTGAACTCCAGCCTCTAGCAACACTCCTGGTTGGGGTCTGACTGCAGTCCCAGCAGTGGCCATGCTCCCAGTGGCACTGATGTGATAAGAGAGTTGCTGGCCATTTGATTGGTGGCAGCTCTTGAGGAGAAGCATCCTCCTTCATGGGTACGAAGCTAACATTTGAAAACAAAACAAAAAATAACACAAAAATTCTGAGAATAATGAGACAGCACAGACAGGTGAAATAGATAATGTTTTTCTTACTTGAGATGCTCATAATATAAAATGCTTGCATTATATGCATGCTTTCTGTCACACTTACTTCCTATTTCCTCTTCACACTTTGTTGATAATATTGCTGCTGATATAAAAGAGATCCTCTGGTTCATTGTGAGCAAGGTCCACTTTGTATTAGGCTGCTATGTTTCTGGGAATTAAACAGTTGGGCGAATACATTGAGGTGACGTAAGCCGAGCGGGTTATTTTGAAGTGTTTCTATTTCCAAACACTGGTGTTAACCTGTTCTTTTTCCATTCTTCACTAAGTATTTGCTGTTTTAGCAAAAGCTAAAGTAGGAAACAAGACCACTAATCACACTGACACTACTGTTCAGAAGTGGCTGTTCTCCAATAAAATTTCCACTATTTGCATCACCCACAGTACATAATCATTTAACCCCCTGAAATAGTAGATATTGAGAATCCACAGAAAAGATCTATATTTGGGAAATATTGAAAAGCTAATAGTTTTGTCTTAAAAAGACATAAACCACTTTGGACGTGTCTATGGTATGCCACTGCTTTGGAGTGCTATAAAATGTTCATCGTTGTGTATTCGTGAAAAAAAATTAAAATCCAAGTTGTAATGAGTGACAATCTTGGCTGAAAGACGATCGAGTCTGTATTAGAAACTCAATATTAAATAACAACATGATATCATGTGGATTTGTATTAAAAATGTGACAGTTAAATTTATCCAAGCATATTAGGTGGAGATCATTGCCAAAATATTCCTAGCTAATATTACCAGGAACTTGGCAAATCTGATACATCTTAATGTATGGTTTAGATTCTCCAACATCTGTTATCCCTAAGTACTGAGAATGTATTTGAAGGAGTGGAAAAAGATCTCATCTAAATACTAAAGTGGTTTCCTGGTATAATATCAATCTTATTAATGAACCCCCAGAGTGATTTCCTGTCAATGACAGCATTTCTTTGCTTCCAGCTTTGTAGAAGGTCGGAGCAGGATGCTTTTTAATGCCATTTCTGTTTTTGCTTGTATATAGAGTAGTCTGTTTTTACCTGAACATTTCTTAGACCGTAATGTAGTGTCTGTCGTAAACATATATCACTTTTTTTCTCCCTCTTTGGTGAAAGGTGTACATGCCTATCTTTTTTCTGCTTGGTTAGATTCAACTAGCATCATTTAATCAATCATAAGGGTACAAAATCTTTCAGCAACCACTCCCAATTTCAGTTGTATTGCAGTTTTTATAACGGCCATAACAATTATTCACCCATGTTTCACAAAGAGATCTCAAATCCACCTGATCTTGAAACCCAATCCATGTTACTGGTCAGGCCTCATTAATATAAGATTAGCAAACTGCCAGTGCTAAACAAACACCTACAGGCAGCTTGCTAACTGTTGTGGGGTGGTGGGAAGAGAATCCTGCAGCTCCTCCCTTTAAATAGGAACATAGGAGCAGGAGCCAATCGAAACTGCTCCACCATTCAGTATGATCATGGCTGATCATCCACTTCAATGATTTTTTTCTCCACCCTATTCCCATATCCATTATGTCATACCTAGCACAAAAAAAGATGGTTGTGTTTGTTGGAGGTCAATCATTTCAATTCCAGGACACCACTGCAGCAATTCCTCAGGGTGGTGCCCTAGGTCCAACCATCTTCAGCTGCTTCATCAATGACCTTCCTTCCATTATAACGTCAGGAGTGGGGATGTTTGCTGATGATTGCACAATGTTTAACACCATTCGCGACTCCTCAGATACTGAAACAGTCTATGTCCAAATGCAGCAAGACCTGGACAATATCCAGGATTGGACTGACAAGTGGCAAGTAACATTCATGTCACACAAGTACCAGGCAATGACATCTGCAACAAGAGAGAATCTAACCATCGCCCCTTGACGTTCAATGGCATTACATCGCTGAATCCCCCACTATCAACATCCTGGGGATTACCATTGACCAGAAACTGAACTGGACTAGCCATGTAATTACTATGGCTACAAGAGAAGGTCAGAGGCTAGGAATCCTGCAGCAAGTAATTTACCTCCTGACTCTCCAAAGCCTGTCTACCATCTACAAGGCACAGGTCAGGAGTGTGATGGAATACTCTCCTCTTGCTGGATGATTGCATTTCCAACAACACTCAAGAAGCTTGACACCATCCAGGACAAAGCAGCCCGCTTGATTGGCACCCCTTCCACAAACATTCAATCTCTCCACCACTGACAAACAATGGCAGCGGTGTGTACCATCTGCAAAGTGTACTGCAGAAAGTCACCAAGGCCCCTTAGGCAGCACCTTCCATACTCATGACCACTATCATCTTGAAGGACAGGGGCAGCAGACACGTGGGAACACCAGCACCTGGAAGTTCCCCACCAACCCACTCACCATCCTGACTTGGAACTATATCACCGTTCCTTCACTGTCTCTGTGTCAAAATCCTGGAACTCCCTCCCAAACAGCACTGGGTGTACCTACACCACATGGATTGCAGCAGTTCAAGAAGGTAGCTCACTGCCACCTTCTCAAGGACAATTAGGGATGAGCAATAAATGCTTGCTTAGCCAGCAACCCCCACATCCCATGAATGAATCTTTTAGAAAATGACAGATTGATAAATGCCAATCTCTATTTTAAACAGACTCAATGACTGAGCTTCCACAGCAAATCCCAGGGGTAGAGAATTACAAAGATTCAAAACCCTTTGAGTAAAAAATAAATCTTCTCATCTCAGTCCTAAATGGCTCCCCCTTTATTTTGAAACTGTGTCCCCTGGTTCTAGATTCCCCAACCAAGGTAAGCATCTTACCTGCATCTACTCTATCACTTTATGATGAAGAGTCATACAGACTCGAAACGTTAACCCTGTCTTCCTCTCCACAGATGCTGTCAGACCTGAGTTTTTCCAGATATTTTTGTCTTTGTTTCAGATTTCCAGCATCCGCAGTATTTTGGCTTTTATCACTTTATTTTGTAGGTTTCAATGAGATCACCTCTCATTCTTCTAAATTCTAGAGAATACAAGCCCAGTTTCCACAACATCTCTTCATAGAATAGTCCAGCCATCCCGGGAACAAGTCTTAAGATAAAGGTCAACATAACGTTAGCCTTCCTAACTGCCTGCTGCACCAGCATGTTAGCTTTCCGTGACTTGTTGACAATGTCGTTTAGGTCCTTTTGTGCATCTACACTTTCTAATCTCTTACCATTTAAGAAATACTCTGTGCATCCATTCCTCCTACTAAAGTGGATAACCTCACATTTTTCCATATCATATTCCATCTGCCATGTTCTTGCCCACTCACTAAGTCTGTCCAAATCCTCAAGAAGCCGCTTTGCATCTTCCTCACAACACACATTCCCACCTAGCTTTGTGTCATCCACAAACTTGGAAATATTACATTTAGTTCCCACATCCAAATCATTGATATTTATTGTGAACAGCTGGGGCCCGAGTACTGATACCTGTGGTACCCCGCTAGTCACAGCCTGCCAACACGAGAATGACCCATTTATTCCTACTCTCTGTTTTCTGTCTGTTAACCAATCCTTAATCCATGCTAGTATATTACCTCCTATCCCACGTGCTTTAATTTTGCTAACCAACCTCCTGTGGGGGACTTTATCAAAAGCCTTCTGAAAATCCAAGTATACTACGTCCACTGAATCCCCTTTATTAATTCTGTTATTAACATCCTCAAAAAACTCAAACGTGTTCGTCAAACATGATTTCCCATTCATAAATCCGTGCTGATTAGGCCGAATCAGATCATTATTATCCAAGTATCCATTTATCACATCCTTTATAATAGGTTCTAGCACTTTCCCTACTACTGATGTAAGGCTAACAGCCTATAGTTCCCTGTTTTCACTCTCCCTCCATTCTTAAATAGTGGAGTGATATTTGCTACCTTCCAATCTGCAAGAACCATTCCAGAATCTATAGAATTTTAGAAGGTGATCACCAGTGCATCCACTATCTCCATGGCTGCCTCTTTCAACACTATAGGATGTAGATCATCAGGCCCCAGAGCCTTACCAACCTTCAGTCCCATTAATTTCTCCATTACAACCTGCTTACCAATACAAATTTCCTTCAATTCTTCATTCTCCCTAGTTCCTTGGATCTCTAGTTCTGGGAGATTTCTTGTATCTTCCTCAGTGAAGACACAAAGTAATTCATTTAGCTTCTCTGCCATATAAATTCTCCTGACTGCCTGTAATGGACCCATAGTTATCTAAGCCAAATGTTTCCTTTTTACATAACTATAGAAGCTTTTACAGTCTGTTTTTATGTTGTTTTGCTAGTTTACATTCATATTCTATTCTCCTTTTCTTTATCAGTTTCTTGGTCCTCCTTTGCTGTGTTCTAAAATGCTCTCAATGCTCAGGTTTACTACTATTTCTGGCAACTTCATAGGCTTTTTCTTTTAACCTTGTACAATCCTTAACTTCCTTTGTTAGCCACGGTTGACTGGCTTTTCTTGTGAGGCACTCAGGCTTTTGTTTAAACAGGAGTCTTTGCTCAATGGTGTTTTGTGCTTTTTTCCTTTTGTTGCACTCTGGACTGGGGGCTACACGGAGGGGGTGCTGAGTTGGAGATCGGGCTAGCGACGAACATGCAACTAAGTTTTCTATCTGACTGATTTTTTTTTCAAATAGTTCATGGGGCTGGCTTCCCTGGAACTTTAAAAAGGTTGTATCCCACGCTGCTGGCTGCTGGCACTGCTTTTTTGAAGCTACTTCCACAGGGAACCAGTGGAGACTTTAGCTTGAGCTTAACTTCTGCCTTTTTTTCTGCTGCCAGGATTTTTTGTCTCTGGAGCTTTTCAGGAAAGTTTTTTCAACTTCTTGCTTCTTCAGTGAGGTTTTTTCAGAGCAGAAATTTGTTGCTGGTGTCCTTTTCTTGATTTTTTTCAGTCTTTTTACATAGGATGTGGATTTTGATCTCCAGCTGCCACCATGTTTTGTTGGGTTGTCGCTACCTGTGTTGTGTACTTCTTAGGCACCATTAAGCAGTCTTGTGGAAGTTACCAAGAAGTCTCATTAATATTACTGAACTATGTGCTTACAGTAGAGGGTACAAGCATGGAGAGGACTATGGCATGTTCTTACATGTTGCTACCTAGCTCCACACTGCTGACCTAAGCTCTAGGTCAGGTGCCTTCATACATCACTGCTGGGCGATATTGTACTCAGTTCCAGCTTAACCCTTAATGTACCGGATCCTTCTACTACAAGGGGCAGGTAATCCTTGTGGGGAAGACCACTGGTTAGACATAGTTCCACTGAGCAGGGCATGCACTCTGCCCAATAGAACAAAATTACATCAGGGTCTTAAATGACTCCAATTAAAATATTTTAATGGGGTGCCTACCTGGTCATCCCCCTGATTCAAAGCCTGCTCAAACACCATATTTTGCATCTTTGTCACTTTGTGTTAATTTTTATAATTTTAGAGTGTGTTTATTCCCCCCTGTTGAATTGTGCCCATCGGTGAACTACATTGAGACATCCTAAGCTAATTTTACGGTGGACCCTTATCAACTGAAAAATACTTTGTTCTGCACTACTTAATGTCTGAGCATTTACATTTCTAATTGATAACTTGAACGATAAAATCGATACTGTAAAAGTTTCTTGTGGTTAGGTGGCAGTAACTGCTGTAAGATTGTGAAAGGCGCTAGGTGAATGTAAGTTTTTCTTAATCCAGTCATGGAATCATAGAATAGTTACAGCACACTAGGAGGCCATTTGGCCCAGTGAACCCGTGCCAGCTCTTTGCAAGAGCCCTTTATCTGGCCCCACTCCCCTGTCCTTTCCCCATAGCCCTTCAGTTTTTTTTTCCCTTCAGGTGCTTATCCAATTCCATTTTGAAAGCCGTGATTGAATCTGCTATCACCACATTCTCAATGCCTTGCAGATTGTGACCACTCACTGCGTAGAATTTTTTTCTGATGTCCTTTTTCATTCTTTTGCCATTCGCTTTAAATCTGTATCCGCTGGTTCTCAACCCTTACACCAGTGGGAACACTTTCTATCTACCCGGACTAGACCTCTCACGATTTGAACACTATCAGATTTTCTTCTTAGCAAGGAGAACAAGCCCAGCTTCTCCAATGTATCCGTGTAACTGAAGTCCCTCGGCCCTGAAATTCTTGTAAATCATTTCTGCACCTTCTCTAAGCCGCCTCAAAGAGCAGTGCCAAGAATTGGCACTATATTTCAGATGAAGCCAAACTTAGTGTTTAATAGAAGTTCAGCAGAATCATCATAATTCATCAGTCAACAGGAGTGGTACTGAAACCATTAAACAACTCATCTTTGCCCCAAATGCCAGATGCAATCTTTGGCAACAAGAATTCTATCATCCATCTCAACTTGTACCCAGGCACAAACACGACATTCTTTGCATAATGAGTATCAGTTTTTCCTAGACCTGTTTTTTTTTAAACTATTTAATCTAAATGTTTAATTAATTTCTTCAATGTCTCAAAAACTAATATTTTAGGACAATCTCATCTTCTGAATAATTGTAAATGAATTTGTGATTTTGAAATTTTATTGTCAAAATACATACAAAATACAAATATTTTTAAGAGTGAGCTTACAATGCATTATTGTTTGACCATAAAGGCACCTGCAACCAGTTATTACAATGACTGTATAGAAACTAAAACTCATAACAAGACTGCCATTATCCAGACATACTGGTCCATTATGCTATACATTTCCTTTCTACACATTCAAATTTGACTATTTCTGCACAAAATAAAAATCAGTTCCCCTTCCTTCCCCACCTCCCATCTTTAGAAAAGACTACTGTTGATCATTTAATGATTCACAGATATAAACATACATGTCTCCTTCCCCCTCCCAATTTTCCATATGAGGTGTGGCTTCTCTCAAAGCTAAATAATTACTTTTGAAATACATTGTATACATGCTTGACCACGTTTATCTGCATAACTTGTACTTTTCACTTGAAAATATTGTAAATTTGTAGTTTCCTGTTGAATATCTTGTAGAAGGGTGACTGCCCAGAGGAATATTTATTACTGATTGTTTTCAGAAGTAGTCAAGTTTATGTTCATTTCATAAGCCCTGACACTTTTCACGTTGTTCAAGTATTCTATATCAGCGTAATGCAGCCTATGGGTGACCAATGGAGGTTGAACTTGTTGCATCAAATTATTTGCTCCTCCTGCCCTAATAGAAATTAACTAAGGATTTCTATGTTATATGCCAATTGCTAGAAATTTTCCTGGTACTAAGTTCAGTTTTGAGGCGTTGGTTGACCATTTTTACAGCATGAATATGTGTATAAGAATAGAACATATTGAGGTAAAAATTTATTTCGCTCAGACTATGTGCCCAAACCAGGAGGCCCAAGGTCAGCCTAAAATATGGCCTGAGGGACTCATCTAAGTAATGTGGATAAGCTGCCAGCACCTGTTGCACCTCTACAGGTAGTTCATCCATTTCAGGCCACTTGCATTGGCCCTCAAGTTAGCAATAAGGGGACAGTAAGACAATTGAGGTGGGGATTGTGGTCAAGACTGGCCAGAGGGCAGTGGAGTCTGTAAAACGGATGCAGTGAGGTCCAATTTTTACACCATCACCTGCAGCAAGGCGTTAACTTGTTTTACTGTACTTCCAATCTTGCTGAAGTAATGCTTTCACATATATTCATTGCATAATTTCATTATTTTCTTTTCAGGATTTTTTATTCCTGGATTTCCAAAGCTCCAACGGTTCCAGGCGCACCATGATCAGATTTTAAGTAAACTCATGCCAAAGCTCAAGAAACATATGGTAAGGAATTCTATTTTCTTTAGACTGGACTGGAAACTGAAACCAGAAACTGAACTGGACTAGCCATGTAAATACTGTGGCTACAAGAGCGGGTCAGAGGCTAGGAATCCTGCGATGAGTAACTCACCTCCTGACTCCCCAAAGCCTGTCCACCATCTACAAGGCACAAGTCAGGAGTGTGATGGACTACTATCCAATTGCCTGGATGAGTGCAGCTCCAACAACACTCAAGGAGCTTGACACCATCCAGGACAAATGAACCCATTTGATTGGCACCCCATCCACAAACATTCACTCCTTCCATCACCGATGCACAATGGCACTACACTGCAGGAACTCACCAAGGCTCCTTTGACAGCAACTTCCAAACCCACGACTGCTACCATCTAGGAGGACAAGGGCAGCAGACACATGGGAATATCGCCATCTGGAAGTCCCCCTCCAAGCCACTCACTATTCTGAATTGGAAAAATATCGCTGTTCCTTCACCGTCGCTGGGTACATTGGGGTCCAGCCTCCTCTACCAATTTCCCTGGAGCCTTGTTTGGGCAGAATTTTCACCCACCCCATACTAAGCCACCAGCATCAAGGAAGTCCTTGGAATCTGTCAGGCTCAGGTAAAAGTATCATTGAGCAATTAACAAATTGAAATTGACAATCTGCCTCTATTGTACATATGCAGTCTAAAGAGCTGGACTTAAATGTGGAAGTTGGGGAATTGGTGCCCTTTTGCAGGTGTTAACACCCCACCCACACCCAAACCCACACACTTATCCACATTAAAATTCCCAGCAATGTTTCAGGGTACTAATTTCTCATCAGAGCTGGTATAAGTGCTGACGAGAGCCAAAGATGATCGCTTTGATTTTTGCAAAAGTGAGCTATTATACACCACACTAAGTTTCCTTTTCATTCGAAAATGGAGCACTGTGCAGATAAGCTGACCCGTCCAGTACCATCAGTGTTCTAACTTCATCAAAATTGAAAGCTTGCCCCGTAGAGTTCTTTGTTGTTGATGTACATAAAGAAGTCTGCCACTTGCTTAAGGATGAAATCGCCATATAGTATGCGAATTATGAATAGTATTGAACCAATGATTTACTTTTGGGCATAGTAGAGGTTACCACACAGGCAATGGAGCACAAATGTTTGAGGAGGTTAGCTACTGTATTGGTACAGGCATGAATGGAATACAGTGTCATAGAGACAGATTCCAGGTAGGAATTAGTGTTGGAAAACAGAAGAGTCAACAATATCAAAGATGGAATATAAAACAAGTAAGGACAGTGAACCGCGGCCAGTTACCAGCAGGGCCCACTCGCCGACTCATAAAATGACGCGCGGTGACATCTGGCAGGCATCCTTAGCATTTGCAGCCGCATTCGGATCCATCATCAGAAGGGCAGACAGAAGTCCTTCCCTGGAAGCCTTTCTGGGCCTGGGCCGTTTTTAAACTGTCCGCCGGTGTCACAGTGCGTCATTTGGATTTTCAGTTCAGCAGGCACACAGCCAACTCGGCTGCACACCTACCGAACTGTCAAAGGCCTACTAAGAGGCCAGACCGCCTTCGCATTTTTCATGAAACCTCATTTTGCATGAAACCTCCGTGCCTCAGGGAGATTTCTGCACTCTTTCGTGCACATGCGCAGGTCCCGATTCAGGGAATGCCCCCCGCCACCGCCCACACAGAAAGTGCTCAGCGCTTCCGAGCGAGCATCACGCTGAGCAGGCCTTAATTGGCCCGCCCACGCAAAATGGTGGCGCGTACCCGATCGGGGGTGCCGATCGGGTTCGTGCTTGCTCCCGCCCGCCTCTGCACAACTCCCCCAACGGCGGTGGGGGGGAAATTCAGCCCCATGGCTTTAACCTGGTTGGTTTATATGTGTGTGGATGGATTGGAAACCAAAGTGCAGGAAGTCCTTAGAGAGAGAGTAGCTTGAGTCTTAAGGTGGCATTTTGGAGAGAAATAGTGAGGTAGTACCTTGAGAGGGTACAAGAATAAAGGGTGGACATACTAAAAGTGAGATGATGGTAGATTTGAAAGGGGATGGGGAGAATGTTGGAGGATGAGATGAAGTTCAGAATCACAGAATTGTTACAGCGCAGAAGCAGGCCATTCAGACCATCGTGTCTGCACCAGCTTTCCAGATGAGCATCATGACTTAGTGCCATTTTCCTGTTTTTTCCCCATACCCTTGCACATTGTTTCTATTTGAATAAGCATTTATTGCTCTCTTGAATGCCTCGGTTAAACCTGCTTCCACCACATTTCTAGGTAGTGCATTCCAGACTTGAACCACTCGCTGTGTGAAAAAGTTTTTTCTCACATCGCATTTGCTTCTTTTGCAAACCACTTTAAATCTCTCATTCTCCTTCTCTTGACAAGCAGGAACAGTTTCTCCCTTTCTACTAGTGGATGCATTGGTGATCATTTTCCAAAATTCTGCAGATTCTTGAATGGTTCCTGAAGACTGGAAGGTAGCAAATGTCACCCCACTATCTAAGAAGGGAGGGAGAGAGAAAACGGGGAATTACAGACCTTTTAGCCTTACATCATTAGTACGGAAAACGCAAGAATCTATTATAAAGTATGTGATAAACAGATACTTGGATATCATGATCTGATTGGGCATAGTCAGCATGGATTTGCGAATGGGAAATCATGTTTGATGAACTTGATTGAGTTTTTTGAGGATGTTATTAACAAAATTGATAAAGGAGAGTCAATAGATCTAGTGTACCTGGATTTTCAGAAGGCTTTTGATACAGGAGGTTGATTAGCAAAATAAAAGCACATGGGATAGGAGGCAATGTACTGGCATGGATTAAAGATTGGCTAACAGGCAGAAAACAGAGAGTAGGAATAAACGGGTCATTCTCACGTTGGCAGGCTGTGACTAGTGGGGTACCGCAAGGATCAATACTTGTGTTCCAGCTGTTCACAATATAATATCAATGATTTGGATGTGTGGACCAAATGTAGCATTTCCAAGTTCGCGGATGATACAAAGCTAAGCGGGAATGTGTGTTGTGAGGAAGATGGGAAGCGGCTACAGGAGGATTTGGACAGACTTAGTGAGTGGGCAAGAACATGGCAGATGGAATATAATGTGGAAAAATATGAGGTTATCCACTTTGATAGAAGGAACAGATGTGCAGAGTATTTCCAAGATGGTAAGAGATTAGAAAGTGTAAATGTACAAAGGGACCTGGGTGTCCTTGTCCATAAGTCACTGAAAGCTAACATGCTGATGCAGCAGGCAATTAGGAAGGCTAATGGAATGTTAGCCTTTATCGCAAGAGGATTTGAGTACAAGAGTAGTGAAGTCTTGCTTCAATTGTATTGAAGCTTGTTTAGACCACATCTGGAATACTGTATGCAGTTTTGGTCCCCTTACCTCAGAAAGGACATTATTGCCATAGAGGGAGTGCAACGAAGGTTCACCAGCCTTGTTCCGGGGATGGCGGGACTGTCTTATGAAGAGGGATTGGGGAAACTGGGCCTGTATCCTCTAGAGTTTCAAAGAATGAGAGGTGATCTCATTGAAACCTACAAAATATTAAAAGAGTAAACAGGGTAGATGCAGGTAAGATGTTTCCCCTGGTTGGGGAGTCTAGAACCAGGGGACACAATTTCAAAATAAGGGGGAAGCCACTTAGGACTGAGATGAGGGGAAATTTCTTTACTCAGAGGGTTGTGAATCTTTGGAATACTCTACCCCAGAGGGCCGTGGAAGCTCAGTCATTGAGTATGTTTGAGATAGAGATTGATAGATTTCTGATTAACAATAATGTAAAGGTACATGGGGATATTGTGGGTGAAAGGCATTGAAGTGTTCAATCAGCCATGATCGTATTGAATGGCAGAGCAGGCTCGATAGGCAGAATGGCCTCTCCTATTCCTATGTTCTTCCTCTATCCAGCCCCCTCATAATTTTAAACACCTTTATCAAATCTCCTCTTAGCCTTCTCTGCTCCAAGGAGAAAAGTCCCAACCTCTCCCATCTATTTTCATAACACAAGTTTCTCATCCCTGGAACCATTCTTGTAAACCTCTTCTGCACTCTCTCCAATGCGATCGCAGCCTTCCTGTAGTGTGGCACCCAGAACTGTACACACTACTCCAGCTGAGGTCTAACTAGTGTCTTGTATAAGCTCAGCATAACCTCCCTGCTTTTGTACTCTATGCCCCTACTAATAAAGCCTGGGTCACTGTATGCTTTATTAACTGCTCTCTCCACCTGTCTTGACACCTTCAATGATCTGTGCACATATACACCCAGGTCTCTCTGCTCCTACACACCCGTAAGAATTGTACCCCTTATTTTATATTGTCTCTCCATGTTCTTCCTACCCAAAATGAATCACCTCACATTTCTCCACATTGAACTTCATCTGCCACCTATCTGCCCACTCCACCAACTTGTCTATGTCCTTTTGAAGGTCTATACTGTCCTCCTCACAGTTTGCAATACTTCCAAGTTTTGTATCATCCGCAAACTTTGAAATTGCCCCCTGCACACCAATATCTAGATCATTAATATATATCAGGAAAAGCAAGGGTCCCAATACCAACCCCTGGGGAACTCCACTACAAACCTTTCTCCAGCCCAAAAAATATCCATTGACCATTATCCTCTGTTTCCTATTACTCAGCCAATTATTACTGTCCCTTTTATTCCATGAGCTATAACTTTTTTCACAAGTCTGTTGTGTGGCAGTGTATCGAATGACTTTTGAAAGTCTATGTGCACCGTATCAACAGCATTACCCTCATCAACCCTCTCTGTTACCTCATCAAGAAACTCCAAGTTAGTTAAACATGATTTCCCCTTTATAAATCCATGCTGGCTCTTTCTAATCAACCCACATTTTTCCATGTGACTACTAATTCTATCCCGAATAATTTTCTCTGTAAGCTTCCACACCACTGAAGTTAAATTGCCTGGCCTATAATTGCTGAGCTTATCCTTACAATCTTTTTTGAACATGGGCGTAATGTTTGCAATTCTGCAGTCCTCTGGCACCTCCCCTGAGTCTAGGGAAGACTAAAAGATTATGGCCAATGCCCCTGCAATTTCCACTCTTACTTCCTTCAATGTCCTTGGATGCATCTCATCTGGTCCCAGTGCCTTGTCAACCTTAAGTAATGACAGTTTATCCAATACTTCCTACTTATCAATTTTGAACCCTCTTAGTGACAGAGTTTCCTCCTCTGTCACCATGGTAAATCATTTAACACCTCAGCCCACTGCCTCCATGTGTAAATACCCTTTTTGGTCCCTAATTGGCCCTGCCCCTCCTATTACCACCCTCTTACTATTTATGTGCCGATAGAAGACTTTAGCATTCCTCTTTATGTTGGTTGCCAGTCTTTTCTCATGATCCCTCTTTGCATCTCTTATTTGCTTTTTCACCTCTCCTCTGAACCTTCTGTATTCTGCTTGGTTCCCAGTTGTATTTTCTACCTGACACCTGTCATAAGCACACTTTTTCTTCTTTATGTTAATTTGTATCTCCTTTTTCATCCAGTGAGCCCTGGATTTGTTTGCCCCGCCTTTCCCTTTTGAGGGAATATACCTTGACTGCCCAAACCATTTCTTCTTTGAAGGTAGCCCATTGTTCAGCTACAGTTTTTCCTGCCGATCTTTGGTTCTAGTCTATATGGCCTAGCTCCTTCTTGCCCCATTGAAGTCGGCTCTCCCCCCGTTAATTATTCTTACCCTGGATTGCACATTGTCCTTTTCTACCATCATACTAAATTTTACGATACAATGATCACTGTCTCCTAAATGTTCCCCCCATTGACACTTGATCTACTTGGCCCACCTCATTTCCAAGAACCAGGTCCAACAGTGCATTCTTTCTTGTTGGACCAGACACATACTGCTGTAGAAAATTCTCCTGAACACAATCTAGGAACTCTTGCCCCTCTCCACCTTTTACGCTACTATGGTCCCAGTTTACATTCAGGTAATTAAAGTCCCCCATTATAGCTACTCTAAAATGTTTGCATCTCTCTGTAATTTCCCTGCAGATTTGTTCCTCTACAGACTTCCCGCAAGTTGGCGGTCTATAGACTACACCGAGCAATGTAATTGCACCCTTTTTGTTCCTTAGCTCTAGCCAAATTGATTCTGTCCTTAAACCCTCTGGGACATCCTCTTTCTCCAGAACTGCAATGCTATCCTTAACCAATACTGCCACCCCTCCTTTTCTTCCTTCCCTATCTTTCCTGAACACCTTGTACCCAGAAGTATTTAACACCCTGCCCTTCCTTGAGCCAGGTCTCTGCTATCGCCACAACATCATATTCCCTCATGGCAATCTGCGCCTGTAACTCTCCAATCTTATTTACTATACTCCATGCATTCATATACATGCACAGTAACCCTGATTTAGTCTTCATGACTTTCTCCCTTACTCCACCTCCACCTATTAACTTACTATTCTCTTTACTGGTGTTATCTGTCCCCCCCAGTATTTTGTGCACCCTGGTATTCCTCTCTAATATTTTCTCTTGGTTCCCACACCCCTGCCGCGTTAGTTTAAAGCCCCTGCAACAGCACTAGCAAAATGCCCTGCAAGGAACTCAGCCCCAGTTCTGTTCAGGTGCAACCACCCAGCTTGCACAGGTGCCATCTTCCCCAGAGCCAGTCCCAGTGTCTCTAGAATCTAAAGCCCTCCCTCCTGCATCATCTTTACAGCCACACATTCACCTGCCTTATCCTCCTATTTCTGTACTCACTTGCATGTGGCACTGGGAGTAATCCAGAGATTACTACATTTGAGGTCCTGCTTGCTAATTTTCGTCCTAACTCCCTAAATCCTGATTGCAGGACCATATCCCCCTTCCTACCTAAGTCATTGGTACCAATGTGGACCATGACCTCTGGCTGATCACTCTCCCTCAGAAGAATGTCCTGTAGCCGCTCGATGACATCCTTGACCTTGGCACCAGGGAGGGAACATACCATCCTGGAGTCACATCTATGGCTGCAGAAACACCTGTCTATTCCTCTAATTAATAAATCCCCTATCACTATTGCTCTTCCACTCTTCTCCACCTCCCCCCCCCCCGCCCCCTCCAATCCTGTACAGCAGAGCTGCTCATGGTGCCACAAATTTTGCTCTGATTGCACTCCTCTGAGGAACCAACACCCTCAACAGTATCTCAAATGGAACACCAATTTGCGGGCGGGATCCCAGGGGACTCCTGCACTACCTGCCTGGTTCTCTTGGACTGCCTGGCAGTCACCCGTTCCCTTTCTCCCTGCATGCTCCTAGCCTGCGGTGTGACTTCTTCTCTGAATGTGCTATCTACGTAGCTCTCAGCCTCACGAATGCGCCACAATGACTCCAGCTGCCACTCGAGCTCCGAAAACCAGAGTTCAAGTTTCTGCAGCTGGCAGCACTTCTTGCACATGTCTTCGTCGAGGACACCAGCAACTTCCCACATATTACAGGACATGCATTCCACATGACCAATCTGCCCTGCCATGTCTTAACTTTATTTCGCTTACGTTAACCTTAATGTACTTTGATTTACTTATCTAACTTTATTTTTCTGGCCCTGACTTAAATTTACTCCCCTATTCCAAGTGGTTCTTACTTAAATCCAAGTGGCTACTTCTTTAAGGATAATATGCTTTTCTAATGTACAGCTATTTAAAGACACTCCCCAACAGCAGTTTCTCACCAACCATGAACTTACGATTTTCCTGGGATGTCACTCTTCGTTTTCTTTCTTCAAACCCGGTGTACTAGAGCTGAAGCTGAAGCAGCTGTCTCCTGTACGTTCTGCAACCAGGTTCGCCCTCTGCCTCTCTCCCAGGTAAATGTAGGCCCTGAACCCCACTCTCTTTTTATATCCTCGCTGTCTCCTGTGCGTTCTCTAACCAGGTTTGCTCTCTACCTCTCTCCGGGTAAATTAATTATGTTAACATGAGCAGGGTAAAGGAGAGAAAATGGATGCTAGTATCTGTGTCAGAAAAAGGTTGAAGGATCAGACAGGACATTGTGAAGATAAGTTTAATGACAGCTGGTGGGAGATGAAGAAACAATGAAGGGTAGCATTGGTGAAGCCAGGGTTGAGGAGAAGGCACAGAGACAACAACATGGATAACCTCAATTTTGGAAACTAAGGGCTAAATCTCAACTCCCAAAAGGTGGGTTGAGATCATATCAGAGATTAAAATACAAGGTCCTGGAATTTCACTCCCAAGGTGGGTGTGCAGTCAGGAAATCTCCTGGCTCACCACACCTGCCTCAAGGAAATGTACCCCAAATCTTAGTTCTGGGTGGGGGCAGGTGTGCGGGCATGGGATGGAATTGGGCCTGCCACCCCCATACGCAGATCGGAGGCGGCCATAGGGCTGCCAAGTGCTGAGACAGGCTGGTTAAAAGGTCGCCTTGGTTCTCTGGAACTTCATTGCACTTGTTCTTTCAAATATTAGGCCCTCTAGGCCTCAACCCTAATTCCCCCACCCACTTTCCATGCCCATACATGCCAACTCATAAACCCCACACACCCCCATGGCCCCTTATAGTCCCTATGCTAACTCATGCTAATTTATGGACCCACCCCCAAGGCCCATATAGCCCATGCCAATTTAGTGCCAATTCATGTCAGCTGTACACCTCACCCTTCACCTTTTCCCCTTACACCCTCTATGCCAACTCAGCCAGTACCCACCCATAGGCAAGCTTCAGGAGCCATGCAGGGATGACATAAAGTTCTAAAAATCTATTACAGACTTCACTATATGAAAAACTCTCATTCATTGAAGCCCATTTAATATATTATAACCCGTCAAGTACTTAATCCCTTATAAAAACAAACATTTCTATTTATAACCCCACATCAAAGAAGCTAATTCTTTAATAACCTCTTGGAGCTCTCAATCAAACTGTGAACTTGCAGCACCACCACACCTCCCCACCCCACCACTGTGATAATGATAGGTTGCGGAAGCAATCAAGCAACAATAATGCTATAATGATAGCACTTAGGGTTATGTCAATAAACAGCCATTGAACCTGCAAGCACTGATTTTGTTTCCAACTGTCAGACACAAGCAAACTTTTTTTTCTTTTTTTACATAGGGCAAACTATTTAAATAGCTTGACAACTAGACAGTGCAACATATCTTATCAGCCCTTTATGAGCGTTTATGTCTACTTTAAAAAGTCAGAACTCACACACTGCGGGATAAGGCCCTCGCTCCACCGAATATGGAGTCTGTTTGAACTCGGTAATGAGTTCAAATGGCCCTGCTGAGTTCAGGTTTCCGCCATGTGTAAGTCATGTCCTGCCTCCATTCCCCTACTGGCAAGTGTAGAATCTGTCGGAAATAGAGGCAGGACTTCCGGATCCACGTCCCCAGCACCATTTTGGATACGCTGCGGAATCTCCACGACTCCGCGAAAATCTAGGCCAAGAAATCTGGGACAGGAACCAAACCTGCTCACATCTGATTTTAACCTAAGCAAGATGAAGAATGACTGACCAATCCAGGGGAAGCAGTTTGATCATTTAAATATTATAATCAGGCTGCCTGCCTTCATTTTAACAATCATTCTAATTTAAACCACAGGGACCATGTTTCCCAAGCCTTGGAAAACTCAGCTGCTGAAAGAAGGTGAAAAGAGCTGAATCCCCAACAGCCCACCAACCACCATGTGCCCCTCTCCCCGAGACCAGCATTGGCCGTTAAACCCCTCCACCCATCCCCCCCTCCCCCAAGAGACCACCATTGGATTCCTAACTCACCCTCCCCCTCCTGCGTCTGGGAACCACTCCCCCCCCACCCCGTGTTCCAAAACCATACCTTCTCCACTCACCACGATTGGAGACCCTCCTAGCTCCAATCTCTTTCACTTCCCCCTGTTTCCCATACATTTACCTGCTCTTATAGGCTTTGACCTTGTGAAGCAGGCTTCCCATATGAGAGACCTCCAGCCTGTCAATCAGCCTGCCTGTGAGCAGGAACCCCACAGGAAAAAATTCAGCTGCCCTACAGTTAAATTTTGCAGGACATTTGGGAACCCCTTCTTTCAAATTTCGCAACCTCCTCCTCCAGGTGCATGCGCGCAATATCCAGGCCTAACAAGTGGGTGAGAGGTCGCATTTAACATGAGGCAAGCATCCTTTAGGAATGTAGGAGGAAGGTTAGGGGAAAATTAATAGACCAACCAACCTTTGCATAATATGTAGTTTATGTAATGTACATTTATATTTTAAATTGGCTTTTAGTTTTCTTTGTATATTTATTGTGGCTAAGTAGTCAAACATCCTTTGAAACCTAGTTCATTTAGTGTGCTATCCTGTGTTTTTCATGAGTAGCTATAAACTAAATGAGATACAAGATATAACTTTGAAGAATAGTCAAAACATTGAAGGCAAAGTTCAAAATAAAAGCAAAGTATTCGGTGAGAATTAGCTGAGAGCAGTTTCCCTGGTGGCGATGTGTTTGGGAAGCCGACTGGTGAAGTATGCCTGTTGGCCACCTGATAGTTTCAAGGCAACATGATGTCCATTATGATGGCTAGGCCTGGTTAACAGACAGCCAGCAGGTGCCAGGCAGAAAATGAATGCCTTGGGGCAGCTTGGTGGCTTTGAGCTGCTGCAATGGTGGGCAACCTGACCTCTCTCCGGGCCCAGAATTAGGTAGGTACGAGATGGAGAGGGGCTCATGCTCCTTCTAACCTTACAAAATAAATTAAAACTTACCATCTGGGCTTCTGTTCAGCTGGGATGCCAGCTGACGCTGGGCAGAGCATGGACTGCGCACACTCAGTACCAACTTAAAATGCCTGTCAGTGTCATCTGTATGTCAAAAGGCTACGACCTGACTCAGGCAGGTTCTCTAGCCACCCAGAAGTGAACTTGGGAAAGATAAGGATGACCACACCATCAGCAGAAAAGGACTACAAAGTCAATGCCCACCAATCTTTGGTGTTATCACTTTATTTTTTTCTGGACAGGAGGTCTCAAAATCCTCCCCTGCATCTTTGCTTCCATTTAGTGGCCAAACGTAAGACTGCCATGTAAGGCCAAAAGTAATCATTTATGCCCCTTTGCATTAAATTAATTTTTGTTTCTTTTTCTTGTGAAATAATATGATCCTTTTAACTTTAACTTTAAAACACAGCTTGAAAATAATAATGCAGACTGGCATGAGATTGCTGAAGCAGAGAGTATTTTGAAGATTTTATATTATTTCTGATAAACCAGATTTGCTGAGTTCCAAACTGATGCTCCAATGGATCTGAGTTTAAAAGGCTAGCATTAAAAGCTATTGACAGTAATAACTGGTTGTTTATTTTATTTATCCTTTCATGGAGCATGGGCATCACTGGCCAGGCCAGCATTTGTTGCCTATCCCTAATTGCCCTTGAGAAGGTAGTGGTGAGTCACCTTCTTGAACCATTGCAGCCCATGTTGTGTAGGTACACCCACAGTGCTGTTAAGGAGGGAGTTCCAGGATTTTGACCCAGCAAAAGTAAAGGAATGGCATTATAGTTCCAAATCAGAATAGTGTGTGGCTTTGAGTGGAACTTGCAGATAGTGGTGTTCCCATGCATCTGCTGCTCTTGTCCTTCTAGGTGGTGGAGGCCACAGGTTTGGAAGATGCTGTCAAAGGAGCTTTGCAGAATTGCTGCAGTGTTCTTGTAGATGGTACACAATGCTGCCACTATATGTCAGTGGTGGAGGGTGTGAATGTTTATGAAAGGGGTGCCAATTGTGTTCCCAATGCAGGCTACTTTGTCTTGGATGGTGTCAAGCTTTCTTAAGTGTTGTTGGAGCTGCATTCATCCAGGCTAGTAGTATCCGGAAGAGCATTGCATCACATTCCTGACTTGTATCTTATAGATGGTGGACAAGCTCTGGAGAGTCAGGAGGTGAGTTACTCACTGCAGAATTCCCAGCCTCTGCCCTGCTCTTGTAGCCACAGTATTTTTATGGCTGATCGAGTTCAGTTTCTCGTCAATGGTAACCCCTTGGATGTTGATAGTACGAATATACGAATTAGGAGCAGGAGTGGGCCACTTGGCCCCTCGAGCCTGCTCCGCCACTCAATAAGATCATGGCTAATCTGAATGTAACCTCAACCTCACATTCCTGCCTATCTCCTGATAACCTTTCACTCCCTTGTTAATCAAGTGGGAGATTTAGCAATGGTAGTGCCATTGAATGTCAAGGAGAAAGGGTTAGATTATCTCTTGTTGGAGATGGTCATTGCCTGCCACTTGCCTGCTTCCGTACCTGAGGAGTCACGAATGGTGCTGAACATTGTGCATTTATCAGTGAACATCCTACTTCTGATCTTATGGTGGAGGGAAGGCCATTGATAAAGCAACTGAAAATGGCTGGGCCTAGAATACTAGCCTGAGGAACTCCTGCAGTGTTTTGTATGCAATTTATATTTTATTATTTTTATATTTGGAATATTAGATAAGTAGAAGGCTGCCAACTGTACTTCACTAAACTGTAGAGTGCTAGTTTGTAAAGGATAGGTTGTAAACATATATATGAAAGTATTGGTTGCTAATCTGAAACTTGATAACACAGGAGAAATCATAGGTCAGCTGGAAGGGCCAGAGTAAAAATAGACCGTTGGCTTGATTCTGTAGGTATTGCCAACTCAATGACATTCAGGCATTTATATTTGTCTCATAGGATCAGAAGAGCTGTGTGACTTCTTGACCTCTCCAGACAAGAGTAGATGTTATTATAATGTTAAATCATATATTTTTTTAAATTCCTGAAATGTGGACAACACTGAAAAGGGAATAGTGAGGGTTTTGAGTCAACCTAATAGTGTGGGACTGGAGTCACATGTAGTCTAGTTCGAGTAGAAGTGACAAGTTCCCTTCCCTGAAGTGCATTAATGAACCAGTTTGGTTTTTACAACAATCTGACAGCTTTCATGGTTATTTTTAGCCCACAACTAATCTAATTTTATTGAATTCAATTTTGCAATTTGCATGGCAGTATTGAACTTACAGGGTAAGAAATATGTTTGCATAGCTTTGTTTCCAGCAGTATGATATCATTGAAGAATGCTGCATAAATCATGCATGTGGCAGCCTGTGGCGCTGCTCATGAATACTTGAGATGCAGCTGCCTAGTGTCACACTTAGTGAGCGAATTTCTTTCCCCACACCCCAACAATCTTGCAGTTACTAGTTGAGTGCCGTAATCACTAGCCTTAAAGTTTTGATGGTTTGTTGCAAGTTGAATTGTTTCATATCTGTGCATTATAGCTCATACTTCATTCCAATTCAAAATCTACCTTTTTGAAAGAAAAGCACACATGAATTCAAGTTTTTCAAAGGTAATGTCTTTAGATAGATAAGTCAAGTTCAGTAATTGAAACAACACCTTTCATGGCAATGGTATTGATCAGGTGAGAAATGGTAAAATGGCTCCCACCTTTCTGCCTCTCAGTTAAATGCAACAGGTGTTTTTAAATAATTTGTTTGTCAATGTAGTGAGCATTAAGTGCTGTGACTGTAAAAGACACACACACACACAGATTTTCTTGTAAACTTTAAAAGAAAAGGAAATAGTGTTTATTGTCCTTAATACCTGATAGATAAAAATTAATTTAAAATGCATGCATCCTACACACACACCACACACACACGCACCAAACACACACCAAACTCTCTCACAGACACACAGATTTTCTTGTAAACTTTAAAAAAAAGGAAATAGTGTTTCTCGTCCTTAACACCTGATAGATAAAAATCAATTTAAAATGCATGCATCCGACACACACATCACACACACACACCCCAACACCAGTCACACACCCCAACACCACACACACACTCACCAACACACACACACAACACCACACACACACACAACACCACACACACAACACCACACACACAACACCATACACACACAACAACGCCACACACACACACACACACAAAACACACACCCACACACACAAAACCACAAATACAACACCACACACACACACAACACCACACACACAACACCGCACACACAACACCGCACACACACCACATCACACACACACACACACACACGGCAACAACACCGCACACACACACGGCAACAACACCACACACAGGCACACCACCACACAAGCACTTCAACACCACACATGCACACCAACACACACTCACCAATACACACTCACCAACACACACACACCACACACACAGCAACACCACACACACACACAGCCACACACACACAACAACAACACCACACACAAACACACACACAACCACACGTAGACACACAACACCACACACAACACCCCACACACACACACACCACACACATATAACAACACCACACACACAAACTGAACACCACACACACAACACCAGACACATATAACAACACCACACACACAAACTGAACACCACACACACACACACACACACACACCACACACACACACTTAACACCACAAACATACACACAACACCGCACACACACATGACAACACCACCACACATACACATAACACCGCACACAACAACACTACACGCACAACACCACACACACAACTACATACACAACAACACACGCACAACGCCACACACACACAACTACATACACAACACCACACACACAACAGCACCACACACATGACAATGCCACACACACAACACACACACACACACAAACAGAACACCACACACACACAGTAACACAACAGCATCACACACACCACACGCACACCACACCACACACCCACACAAACTCAACAACACACACACACACAACACCACACACACAACACCACACACACAATAACAGCACCACACACATGACAACACACACACACACAAAACCACACACACACACACAACAAAACCACACACACACAACAACACCACACACACACAACACCACCACACACACACACACACACCACACACACACACACACAACACCACACACACACACCACACACTCACACACAAAACCACACACACACACAACAACACCACACCCACACACACAACACCACACACATACAACAGCACCACACATACACACACAATACCACACACACACGCATACACACACAACACATAAATACACCACACACAACACCACACACACACAACACCACACACACAATAACACACACACAACACCACACACACACACACACCCAACACCACACACACAACAACACCACACACACAACAACACCACACACACACCACAGACACAACACCACACACACACCACACATACACAACACCACACACACACAAGACACACACACAAACATACACACAACACCACAAACACACAACATACACACACCACACACACAACAACACCACACACACACACTTAACACCACACACATACACACAACACCACACACACACCACACACACACAACACCACACCCATACAACACCACACACAGAACAACACACACAACACCACACACACACACCCACACCAGACAAGCACCTCAACACCACACACACTCACCAACACCACACACACTCACCAACACCACACACACTCACCAACACACGCTCACACCACAAACACGCAGCACATCACACACACACACAACAACACCATACACAACATCACACACACACACAACAACACAACACACACACACACACCACACACAACACCACACACACTAAACAACATACACAACAACACCACACACACACAGAACACCACACACACACAGTCACACAGCAGCACCACACCCACCACACCACACCACACACACACACACACACACACAAACACACACAACAACACGGCACACACACAACACCACACCCACACACACACAACAGCACCACACATACACACACACACAACAATACCACACACACATGCATACACACACACAACACCACACACAACGCCACACACACCACACACACAACACCACACACACATACACACACCACACACAAACATACACACACACAAAACCACACACACACAACACACACAACACCACAAACACACAACAACACAACATACACACAACACCACACACACACCACACACACACAACACACACAAAAACCCAACACCGCACGCACACACGACAGCACCACCACACACACACACATACACACAACACCATACACAACAACACCACACACAACACCACACGCACTCAACTACCTACACAACACACACACACCACACATACACACACAGATACACAACACCACACACACACACAACAACACCACACACACAACAACGCCACACACACAACATCACATACACACAACACAACACACAGACACACACACACCACACACACACATAACATACCACACATACCACACACAAACAGAACACCACACACACACAGTCGCACAACAGCATCACACACACACACCACACACACACAAAACACCACACACACAACAACACCACACACACAACACCACAAACAACAAGGCACACGCACAAAAACCCAACACCGCACACACACACAACACCACATACACACAACACCACACACACACACACAACTACATACACAACAACACACACACACCACACACACTCACCAACACACTCACACACACAACACCACACACACAACACCACACACACAACAATACCACACACACAATACCACACACACAACAATACCACACACACACCACAAACACACAGCACATCACACACACAACACCCCACACACACACACACCACACACATATAACAACACCACACACAAACTGAACATCACACACACACACAGACACACACACAACATCACACACACACCACACCACACACACACACACATACACAAACACACACATCAACAACACCACACACGCAACAACATGGCACACACACAACACCACACCCACACACAACACCACACACACACAACAGCACCACATATACACACACACACAACAATACCACACACACATGCATACACACACACAACACAACACACCACACACAACACCACACACACACAACACCACACACAGAACAACACACACCCAACACCACACATACACACCACACACACACACAACACCACCACACACACACACAACACCACACACACACACACAACACCACACACACACACACAACACCACACACTCACACACAAAACCACACACACACACAACAACACCACACCCACACACACAACACCACACACATACAACAGCACCACACATACACACACACAATACCACACACACACGCATACACACACAATACATAAATACACCACACACAACACCATACACACAACAACACACACACACACACACCCAACACCACACACACACAACACCACACACAACGCCACACACACAACACCACACACACACACACACACACCACAGACACAACAACACCACACACACACAACACCACACACACACAAGACACACACACAAACATACATACAACACCACAAACACACAACAACACAACATACACACACCACACACACAACAACACCACACACACACACTTAACACCACACACATACACACAACACCACACACACACACCCACACCAGACAAGCACCTCAACACCACACACACTCACCAACACCACACACACTCACCAACACCACACACACTCACCAACACACGCTCACACCACAAACACGCAGCACATCACACATACACACAACAACACCATACACAACATCACACACACACACAACAACACAACACACATACACACACCACACACAACACCACACACACTAAACAACATACACAACAACACCACACACACACAGAACACCACACACACACAGTCACACAACAGCACCACACCCACCACACCACACCACACCACACACACACACACACACACACACAAACACACACAACAACACGGCACACACACAACACCACACCCACACACACACAACAGCACCACACATACACACATACACACAACACCACACACAAACATACACACACACAAAACCACACACACACAACAACACCACAAACACACAACAACACAACATACACACAACACCACACACACAACACCACACACACACAACACACACAAAAACCCAACACCGCACGCACACACGACAGCACCACCACACACACACACATACACACAACACCATACACAACAACACCACACACAACACCACACGCACTCAACTACCTACACAACAACACACACACACCACACATACACACACAGATACACAACACCACACACACACAACAACACCACACACACAACAACGCCACACACACATCACATACACACAACACAACACACAGACACACACAACACCACACACACATAACATACCACACACACCACACACAAACAGAACACCACACACACACAGTCGCACAACAGCATCACACACACACACCACACACACACAAAACACCACACACACAACAACACCACACACACAACACCACAAACAACAAGGCACGCACACAAAAACCCAACACCGCACACACACACAACACCACATACACACAACACCACACACACACACAACTACATACACAACAACACACACACAACACCACACACACTCACCAACACACTCACACACACAACACCACACACACAACACCACACACACAACAATACCACACACACACCACAAACACACAGCACATCACACACACAACACCCCACACACACACACACCACACACACAAACAATAACACCACATACAAACAACACCACACACACCTTACACACACACACACCACACCCACACAACCGCATCACACATACACACACACAATATCTCACACACATGCATACACACACACAACACAACACACAAACACACCACACACAACACCACACACACACAACACCACACACAGAACACACACACACAACACCACACACACACACACCATAGACACAGCACCACACAACACCACACACACATACACACAACACCACACACAAACATACACACAACACAACACACACACAAAACCACACACAACACACACACACACTTAACACCACACACATACAACAACACCACACACACAAGACACACACAAAAACCCAACACCGCATGCACACACGACAACACCACCACACATACACACAACACCACACACAACAATACCACACGCACTCAACTACATACACAACAACACACACAACACCACACACACACGCAACACAACACAGAGACACACACAACACCACACACACACACAACATACCACACACACACAAACAGAACACCACACACACACAGTCGCACAACAGCATCACACACACACCACACGACACACACACACAACACCACACACACACACAACAACACACACACACACAACACCACACACGCACACAACACCACACACACAACACCACACACATACACTCAACAACACCACACACAACAAGACACACACACAAAAACCCAACACCGCACACACACACACCACATACACTCAACACCACACACAACAACACCACACACACTCACCAACACCACACACACTCACCAACACACACTCCACCAACACTCACACACACAACTCCACACACACAACAACACCACACACAACATCACCACACACACACCACAAACACACAACACCACACACACACACACAACACCACACACATATAACAACACTACACACAAACTGAACACCACACACACACACACACACACAACGTTACACACACACACCACACACACACAAACACCCAACACCGCACACACACACATGGCAACAACACCATACACAACACCACACACACACCAACACCATATACACTCACCAACACGCACTCACCAACACACACACACACACAATACCACACACAACCCAACACCACACACACACTCACCAATACACACTCACCAACACACACATACCACACACACACACAGCCACACACACACACAACACACACACACCACACACAACACCACACACAAACACACACACACACAACCATACACGCAGACACACAACAACACCACATACACAACACCACACACACAACACCACACACACACACCACACACACACAACACCACACACACACACAACACCACACACAACAACACCACACACACACAACACCACACACACACAACACCACACACACACAACACCACACACACACACAAACACTGCACACACACAACACCACACACACAACACACACACACAACAACACAACACACAGAAAACACCATACAAACAACACCACACACACAACACACACACACAACACACACACAACACCATACACACACAACAAAACACACACACAACACCACACACACACAACACCACACACACAACACCACACACATACAACACCACACACACAATCACACACACAACTACAACACACACATAACAACACACACACGACAACAGACACACACACAACAACACACACACACAACAACACACACACACAACAACACAACACACAGAAAACACCATACAAACAACACCACACACACAACACACACACACAACACACACACAACAACACACAACACCATACACACACAACAAAACACACACACAACACCACACACACAACACCACACACACACAACACACACACACAACACCACACACACTACAACACACACATAACAACACACACACGACAACAGACACACACACAACAACATCACACACACACACACACAACCACGCACACTCACACACCCAACGCCACACACACAAGCACCAACACCACACAAGCACCTCAACACCACAGACACTCACCAACACCACACACACGCACCAACACACACTCACCAACACACTCACACCAACACACTCACACCAACACACACAACACTACACGCACAACAACACACACAACAACACCACACACATGTAACAAGACCACACACACTCACTGAACACCACACACAAACACAGACACACACACAACAACATCACACACACACAACACCACACACACACACAAACACCCAACACCACACACACACGGCAACAACACCACACAAGCACTTCAACACCATACACACTCACCAACACCACACACACTCACCAATGCACACTCATCAACGCACATTCACCAACACACACACACACACAATACCACACACACAACAACACCACACACACTCACACAACACCACACATACACACAACACCACACACACGCACACAACAGCAACACCCCACACACACAACACCATACACACACAACAAAACACACACACAACACCACACACACACAACACCACACACACAATCACACACACAACTACAACACACACATAACAACACACACACGACAACAGACACACACACAACAACACACACACACAACAACACACACACACAACAACATCACACACACACAACACCACACACACACACAAACACCCAACACCACACACACGGCAACAACACCACACAAGCACTTCAACACCACACACACTCACCAACACCACACACACTCACCAATGCACACTCATCAACGCACATTCACCAACACACACACACACAACAACACCACACACACTCACACAACAACACCACACATACACACAACACCACACACACGCACACAACAGCAACACCACACACAGCACACACACACACACACACACACAACTACACACACACACAACTACACACACACACACAACTACATGCACAACACACACACAGCACCATACACATACTACTACACACTCAACAACACACACACAACACCACACAAACACAACAACACACACACACAAACAACAACACCACACACACACACAAACAACAACACCACACACATACAACAACACCACACACACAACAATACCACACACACACCACAAACACACAGCACATCACACACACAACACCCCACACACACACACACCACACACATATAACAACACCGCACACAAACTGAACATCACACACACACACAGACACACACACAACATCACACACACACCGCACACACACACACATACACAAACACACACATCAACAACACCACACATGCAACAACATGGCACACACACCACACCCACACACAACACCACACACACACAACAGCACCACATATACACACACACACAACAATACCACACACACATGCATACACACACACAACACAACACCACACACACACAACACCACACACAGAACAACACACACCCAACACCACACATACACAACACCACACACACACACAACACCACACACAACACCACATACACACACACACCACAGACACAACACCACACACCATACACACAACACCACACACAAACATACACACACACAAAACCCCACACACACAACACCACCACAAACACACAACAACACAACGTACACACACCACACACACAACAACACCACACACACAACACCACACACACACTTAACACCACACACATACAACAACACCACACACACAAGACACACACACAAAAACCCAACACCGCACGCACACACGACAGCACCACCACACACACACACACATACACACAACACCATACACAACAACACCACACACAACAACACCACACGCACTCAACTACATACACAACAACACACACACAACACCACAAACACACACACAGATACACAACACCACACACACACAACGCCACACACACAACACCACACACAACACCACACACACACAACACCACACACAGAACACACACACACAACACCACACACACACACACCATAGACACAGCACCACACAACACCACACACACAACAACACCACACACAAACATACACACAACACAACACACACACAAAACCACACACAACACACACACACACTTAACACCACACACATACAACAACACCACACACACAAGACACACACAAAAACCCAACACCGCATGCACACACGACAACACCACCACACATACACACAACACCACACACAACAATACCACACACACACGCAACACAACACAGAGACACACACAACACCACACACACAGTCGCACAACAGCATCACACACACACCACACGACACACACACACAACACCACACACACACACAACAACACACACACACAACACCACACACACACATAACACCACACACACAACACCACACACATACACTCAACAACACCACACACAACAAGACACACACACAAAAACCCAACACCGCACACACACACACCACATACACTCAACACCACACACAACACCACACACACTCACCAACACCACACACACTCACCAACACACACTCCACCAACACTCACACACACAACTCCACACACACAACAACACCACACACAACATCACCACACACACACCACAAACACACAACACCACACACACACACACACAACACCACACACATATAACAACACTACACACAAACTGAACACCACACACACACACACACACACACACAACGTTACACACACACACCACACACACACAAACACCCAACACCGCACACACACACATGGCAACAACACCATACACAACACCACACACACACCAACACCATATACACTCACCAACACGCACTCACCAACACACACACACACACAATACCACACACAACCCAACACCACACACACACTCACCAATACACACTCACCAACACACACATACCACACACACACACACACACAGCCACACACACACACACAACACACACACACCACACACAACACCACACACAAACACACACACACACAACCATACACGCAGACACACAACAACACCACATACACAACACCACACACACAACACCACACACACACACCACACACACACAACACCACACACACACACAACACCACACACACACACAACACCACACACACAACACCACACACACACACAACACCACACACACAACACAACACACACACACCACACACACACACCACACACACACACACCACACACACACCACACACACACAAAACCAGACACAACAACACCACACACAACACCACACACAACAACACCACACACACACAACACCACACATACACAACACCACACACACACACACAACACTGCACACACACAACACCACACACATAACACACACACACAACAACACAACACACAGAAAACACCATACAAACAACACCACACACACAACACACACACACAACACACACACAACACCATACACACACAACAAAACACACACACAACACCACACACACACAACACCACACACATACAACACCACACACACAATCACACACACAACTACAACACACACATAACAACACACACACGACAACAGACACACACACAACAACACACACACAACAACACAACACACAGAAAACACCATACAAACAACACCACACACACAACACACACACACAACAACACACAACACCATACACACACAACAAAACACACACACAACACCACACACACAACACCACACACACACAACACCACACACACTACAACACACACATAACAACACACACACGACAACAGACACACACACACACAACAACATCACACACACACTCAACACACACACATACACACAACCACGCACACTCACACACCCAACGCCACACACACAAGCACCAACACCACACAAGCACCTCAACACCACAGACACTCACCAACACCACACACACGCACCAACACACACTCACCAACACACTCACACCAACACACACAACACACACAACAACACCACACACATATAACAAGACCACACACACTCACTGAACACCACACACAGACACACACACAACATCACACACACACAACACCACACACACACACAAACACCCAACACCACACACACACGGCAACAACACCACACAAGCACTTCAACACCATACACACTCACCAACACCACACATACTCACCAATGCACACTCATCAACGCACATTCACCAACACACACACACACACAATACCACACACACAACAACACCACACACACGCACACAACAGCAACACCCCACACACACAACACCATACACACACAACAAAACACACACACAACACCACACACACAATCACACACACAACTACAACACACACAAAACAACACACACACGACAACAGACACACACACAACAACACACACACACAACAACACACACACACACAACAACATCACACACACAACATCACACACACACTCAACACACACACATACACACAACCACGCACACTCACACACCCAACGCCACACACACAAGCACCAACACCACACAAGCACCTCAACACCACAGACACTCACCAACACCACACACACGCACCAACACACACTCACCAACACACTCACACCAACACACTCACACCAACACACTCACACCAACACACTCACACCAACACACACACCAACACACACAACACTACACACACAACCACACACATGTAACAAGACCACACACACTCACTGAACACCACACACAGACACACACACAACAACATCACACACACACAACACCACACACACACACAAACACCCAACACCACACACACGGCAACAACACCACACAAGCACTTCAACACCACACACACTCACCAACACCACACACACTCACCAATGCACACTCATCAACGCACATTCACCAACACACACACACACACAATACCACACACACAACAACACCACACACACTCACACAACAACACCACACATACACACAACACCACACACACGCACACAACAGCAACACCACACACAGCACACACACACACACACACACACACAACTACACACACACACAACTACATGCACAACACACACACAGCACCATACACATACTACTACACACTCAACAACACACACACAACACCACACAAACACAACACACACACACAAACAACAACACCACACACACACACAAACAACAACACACACACACATACAACAACACCACACACACACAACACCACACACACAAACAACAACCCCACACACACACAAATAAACAACACCATACACACAAAACCACACACACACACAACTACATACGCAACACCACACACACAACACCACACACACAACTACAAATACAAGAACACACACACAACAACACCACACACACACACAACAACACAACACAGACATACACACACAACACCACACACACACACCACACACACAGACACACACACAACCACACATACAACAACACCACACACACAACAACACCACACACACACAACACCACACACACAACAACACCACACACACACAACACCACACACACAACACACACAAAACACCACACACACACACCATACACACACAAACACACAACAAAGCATACACACAACACCACACACACACAACACCACGCACACAATAACACACACACAATCACACACACAACTACAACACACACATAACACACACACACACACCACAACAGACACAACAACACACACACACACAGCACACACACACAACACACACACACAAAACAACAACACACACACAACACACACAACCAACGCCACACACACAAAAACTTACACCACACAAACACCTCAACACCACATTCACCAACACACTCACACCAACACACACACACAACACCACACACACAACACCACACACACACACCACACACACACAAATACCCAACACCGCACACACACACAGCAACAACACCACATACAACACCACACTCACACACAAACACACATACACACACACAACCACCAGACAAGCACTTCAACACCACACACACTCACCAACACCACACACACTCACCAACGCACACTCACCAACACACACACACAGTACCATACACACAACACCACACACACACTCACACAACAACCCCACACACACACACACCACACACACACGCACACAACAGCAACACCACACACACATATACACAACAACACCACACACAACACCACACACACACCACACACACACAACACACACACACAACACACACACTACTACACACTCAACAACACACACAACACCACACAAACACAACACACACAAACACACATACACAACAACACCACACACACACAACAACACACACAACACCACGCACACACAACACCATGCACACACACTCACCAACACCACACACATTCACCAACACACACTCCACCAACACTCACACACACAACTCCACACACACAACGACACCACACACAACACCACACACACACCACAAACACACAACACCACACACACACAACACCACACACATATAACAACACTACACACAAACTGAACACCACACACACACAGACACACACACACAACATTACACACACACACCACACACACACAAACACCCAACACCGCACACACACACATGGCAACAGCACCATACACAACACCACACACACACCAACACCATATACACTCACCAACACGCACTCACCAACACACACACACACACAATACCACACACACCCCAACACCACACACACACTCACCAATACACACTCACCAACACACACATACCACACACACACACAGCCACACACACACAACACACACACACCACACACAACACCACACACAAACACACACACACACAACCATACACGCAGACACACAACAACACCACATACACAACACCACACACACAACACCACACACACACACCACACACACACAACACCACACACACACACAACACCACACACACAACACCACACACACAACACCACACACACACACAACACCACACACAACACAACACACACAACACAACACACACACCACACACACACACCACACACACACAAAACCAGACACAACAACACCACACACAACACCACACACACACAACACCACACACACACACACACAACACTGCACACACAACACCACACACACAACACACACACACAACACAACACACAGAAAACACCATACAAACAACACCACACACACAACACACACACACAACACACACAACACCATACACACACAACAAAACACACACACACCACACACACACAACACCATACACATACAACACCACACACACAATCACACACACACAATCACACACACAACTACAACACACACACGACAACAGACACACACACAACAACACACACACACAACAACACAACACACAGAAAACACCATACAAACAACACCACACACACAACACACACACACACACAACACACACACAACACACAACACCATACACACACAACAAAACACACACACAACACCACACACACACAACACCACACACACTACAACACACACATAACAACACACACACGACAACAGACACACACACACACAACAACATCACACACACACTCAACACACACACATACACACAACCACGCACACTCACACACCCAACGCCACACACACAAGCACCAACACCACACAAGCACCTCAACACCACAGACACTCACCAACACCACACACACGCACCAACACACACTCACCAACACACTCACACCAACACACACAACAACACACACAACAACACCACACACATTTAACAAGACCACACACACTCACTGAACACCACACACAGACACACACACAACAACATCACACACACACAACACCACACACACACACAAACACCCAACACCACACACACACGACAACAACACCACACAAGCACTTCAACACCATACACACTCACCAACACCACACACACTCACCAATGCACACTCATCAACGCACATTCACCAACACACACACACACACAATACCACACACACAACAACACCACACACACTCACACAACACCACACATACACACAACACCACACACACGCACACAACAGCAACACCCCACACACACAACACACACAACACCATACACACACAACAAAACACACACACAACACCACACACACACAACACCACACACACACAACACCACACTCACAACTACAACACACACAACTACAACACACACACGACAACAGACACACACACAACAACACACACACACAACAACACACACACACAACAACACACACACACAACAACATCACACACACACTCAACACACACACATACACACAACCACGCACACTCACACACCCAACGCCACACACACAAGCACCAACACCACACAAGCACCTCAACACCACAGACACTCACCAACACCACACACACGCACCAACACACACTCACCAACACACTCACACCAACACACTCACACCAACACACACACCAACACACACACTACACACACAACCACACACATGTAACAAGACCACACACACTCACTGAACACCACACACAGACACACACACAACAACATCACACACACACAACACCACACACACACACAAACACCCAACACCACACACACGGCAACAACACCACACAAGCACTTCAACACCACACACACTCACCAACACCACACACACTCACCAATGCACACTCATCAACGCACATTCACCAACACACACACACACAATACCACACACACAACAACACCACACACACTCACACAACACCACACATACACACAACACCACACACACGGACACAACAGCAACACCACACATACACACAACATCACACACACCACACACACACACACACACAACTACACACACACACAACTACATGCACAACACACACACAGCACCATACACATACTACTACACACTCAACAACACACATACAACACCACACAAACACAACAACACACACACACAAACAACAACACCACACACACACACAAACAACAACACCACACACATACAACAACACCACACACACACAACACCACACACACAAACAACAACACCACACACACACAAACAACAACACCATACACACAAAACCACACACACACACAACTACATACGCAACACCACACACACAACTACAAATACAAGAACACACACACAACAACACCACACACACACACACACACACACAACAACACAACACAGAC
The DNA here is from genome assembly GCF_964194155.1 of Cetorhinus maximus. Lineage (NCBI taxonomy): Eukaryota > Metazoa > Chordata > Chondrichthyes > Lamniformes > Cetorhinidae > Cetorhinus > Cetorhinus maximus. Next base: position 98,230,118 of record NC_135887.1, read on the forward strand.
ATACACACACAACACCACACACACACACCGCACACACAGACACACACACAACCACACATACAACAACACCACACACACAACACCACATACACACAACACCACACACACAACACACACAAAACACCACACACACACACCATACACACACAAACACACAACAAAGCATACACACAACACCACACACACACAACACCACTCACACAATAACACACACACAATCACACACACATAACACACACACACCACAACAGACACAACAACACACACACACAACACACACACACAACACACACACACAAAACAACAACACACACACAACACACACAACCAACGCCACACACACAAATACTTACACCACACAAACACCTCAACACCACACTCACCAACACACACACACCAACACACACACACAACACCACACACACAACACACACAACACCACACACATGTAACACCACACACACACACTGAACACCACACACAGACACACACACAACAACATCACACACACACACCACACACACACAAATACCCAACACCGCACACACACACAGCAACAACACCACATACAACACCACACTCACACACACACACACATACACACACACAACCACCAGACAAGCACTTCAACACCACACACACTCACCAACACCACACACACTCACCAACGCACACTCACCAACACACACACACAGTACCATACACACACCACACACACACTCACACAACAACCCCACACACACACACACCACACACACACGCACACAACAGCAACACCACACACACATACACACAACACCACACACAACACCACACACACACCACACACACACACAACACACACACACACACAACACACACACTACTACACACTCAACAACACACACAACACCACACAAACACAACACACAAACACACATACACAACACCACACACACACAACACACACAACACCACGCACACACAACACCATGCACACACACTCACACAACACCACACACACACCACACACACACACAACACCACACACACACATCCACACACACACACCCACATCCACACACACACACGCAACAACACACACACACGCACACACACAACACTACACACACGCAACACCCCACACACACACACACCCCCACTCACACACACAACACCACACACACACACCACACGCACCACAGACACACACACAACACCATACACACACACCAATACCACACACACACCTCAACACCACACACTCATCAACACACACCCACCAACACACTCACACCAACACACACTCAACACCTCACACACAACACAACAACACTACACACACGCACACACACACACAACAACACCACACACACAGGACAACACACACAATACCACACACACACACACACACACACACACAACACCACACACACACACCACACGCACCACAGACACACACACAACACCATACACACACACCAATACCACACACACACCTCAACACCACACACTCACCAACACACACCCACCAACACACTCACACCAACACACACTCAACACCTCACACACAACACAACAACACTACACACACGCACACACACACACAACAACACCACACACACAGGACAACACACACAATACCACACACACACACACACACACACACACACACACACACAACCCCACACATACACGATAACACACACACAGCAACACCACACACACACAGCAACACCACACACACACAGCAACACCACACACACACAACAACACCACACACACACAACACCACACACAGAACAACACTACACACAGAACAACACTACACACACAACTACATCACACACGCACACACAACACACATACACACACAGACACACACAACAACACGCACAACACCACACACACAAACACGCAACGCCACACACACACACACAACACCACATACACACAAAAACAACACACACACACAACAACACCACAGACACACACAACAACACCACACACACACACACACATACATTAGACCATAAGACATAGGAGCAGAAGTTAGGCCATTCGGCCCATTGAGTCTGCTCCGCCATTCAATCATGGCTGATAAGTTTCTCAACCCCATTCTCCCGCCTTCTCCTCGTAACCTTTGATCCTCTTACCAATCATGAACCTATCTATCTCGGTCTTAAATACACTCAATGACCTGGCCTCCACTGCCTTCCGTGGCAATGAATTCCATAGATTCACCACTCTCTGGCTAAAGAAGTTTCTCCTCATCTCTGTTCGAAAAGGTCTTCCCTTTACTCTGAGGCTGTGCCCTTGGGTCCTAGTCTCTCCTACTAATGGAAACATCTTCCCCACGTTCACTCTATCCAGGCTTTTCAGTATTCTGTAAGTTTCAATCAGATCCTCCCTCATCCTACTAAACTCCATCGAGTATAGACCCAGAGTCCTCAAACGTTCCTCATATGTTAAGCCTTTCTTTCCTGGGATCATTCTCATGAACCTCCTCTGGACCCTCTCCAGGTCCAGCACATCCTTCCTGAGATACGGGGCCCAAAATTGCTCACAATATTCTAAATGTGGTCTGACCAGAGCCTTATAAAGCCTCAGTAGCACATCCCTGCTTTTATATTCTAGTCCTCTCAAAATAAATGCCAACATTGCATTTGCCTTGCTAACTACCGACTCAACCTGAAGTTAACCTTAAGAGAATCCTGGACTAGGATTCCCAAGTCCCTTTGCACTCCAGATTTCTGAATTCTCTCCCCATTTAGAAAATAGTCTAAGCCTCTTCTTCCTACCAAAGTGCATAACCTCACACTTCCCCATGTTGTGTTCCATTTGCCACTTCTTTACCCATTCTCCTAACCTGTCTAAATCCTTCTGCAGACTCCCCGTCTCCTCAATATTACCTGTCCCTCCACCTCTCTTTGTATCATCTGCAAACTTAGCCAGAATGCCCTCAGTTCCTTCATCTAGATCATTAGTGTATAAAGTGAAAAGTTGTGGTCCCAACACTGACCCCTGCGGAACTCCACTAGTCACCGGCCGCCATCCTGAGAAGGACCCCCTTATCCCCACTCTCTGCCTCCTGCCAGACAGCCAATCTTCTATCCATGCTAGTACCTTGCCTCTAACACCATGGGCTCTTATCTTACTGAGCAGCCTCCTGTACGGCACCTTGTCAAAGGCCTTCTGGAAGTCCAGGTAGATAACATCCATTGGCTCTTCTTTGTCTACCCTACTCGTTACCTCCTCAAAGAATTCTAACAGATTTGTCAGGCATGACCTCCCCTTGATGAAACCATGCTGACTTTGCCCTATTTTACCATGCACTTCCAAGTATTCTGAAATCTCATCCTTAATAATGGACTCTAAAATCTTACCAACGACCGAGGTCAGGCTAATTGGCCTGTAATTTTCCGTCTTTTGCCTCACTCCCTTCTTAAACAGGGGGGTTACATTAGCGATTTTCCAGTCCTCTGGGACCCTCCCTGACTCCAGTGATTCCTGAAAGATCACCGCTAACGCCTCCACTATCTCTTCAGCTATCTCCTTCAGAACTCTGGGGTGTTATCCATCTGGTCCAGGTGATTTATCCACCTTCAGAGCTTTCAGTTTTCCTAGCACCTTCTCCTTGGTAACGGCCACCATAATCGCCTCTCACCCCCGGCTCTCTTGAACTTTGGGAATGTTACTCGTGTCTTCCACCGTGAAGACTGATGTAAAGTACCTATTCAGTTCCTCCGCCATTTCTTTGTTCCCCACTACTAGTTATCCAGCGGCCCAATGTCCACTTTTGACTCTCTTTTACCCTTTATATATCTAAAAAAAACTCTTGCAATCTTCTTTTATATTACTGGCTAGTTTACCCTCATATTTAATCTTCTCCCTCCTTATTTCTTTTTTAGTTGTTCTCTGATGGTCTTTGTAGGCTTCCCAATCCCCTGGTTTCCCACTGCTCTTCGCCACATTGTATGCTTTCTCTTGAGCTTTTATGCTGTCCCTGACTTCCCTTGTCAGCCATGGTTGCCTCGTCTTCCCTTTAGTATGCTTTTTCTTCCTAGGGATGAATTTTTGCTGTGTCTCCCAAATTACTCCCAGAAACTCCTGCCATTGCTGTTCCACTGTCTTTCCTGCTAGGCTCATCTCCCAGTCAATTCTGGCCAGCTCCTCCATCATGCCTCTGTAGTTGCCTTTATTCAACTGTAATACCGTTGCATCTGATTCCAGCTTTTTCCTCTCAAATTGCAGGGTAAATTCTATCATATTATGGTCCCTTCCTCCTAAGGATTCCTTCACCTTAAGCTCCCTTGTCAAATCTGCCTTATTACACATCACTAAATCTAGAATTGCCTGTTTCCTAGTGGGCTCCACCACAAGCTGCTCCAAAACGCCATCTCGTAGACATTCCACAAATTCCTTTTCTTGGGATCCACTACCTGATTTTCCCAGTCTACTGCATATTGAAATCCCCCATGATCACTGAAACCTTGCCTTTCTTGCATGCCTTTTCTATCTCCTGGTGTATCTTGTGCCCCATATCCTGACTACTGTTCGGAGGCCTGTTTATAACTTCCATTATGATTTTTTTACCTTGGCGGTTCCTCAATTCTACCCACACAGATTCTAACTTCATCTGACCCTACGTCGTTTCTTGCTATCGATTTAATTTCATTTCTTACTAACAAAGCAACCCCACCCCCTCTGCCAACCTGCCGATCTTTTCGATAGGATGTATATCCTTGGATATTTAGCTCCCAGTCCTGATCCCCTTGCAGCCATGTCTCCGTGATGCCCACCACATCATACCTGCCAATTTCAATCTGCGCCACAAGCTCATTTACCTTATTTCGTATACTGCGTGCATTCAGATACAACACCTTCAGTCCTGTAGTTCCCGTCCCCCCCTTCTCATTGTCGTCCCTTTATCTGATGTGCTTGAAGTTAGATTCCCAGCCCTTTCCAAACACCGTTTCCTATTTTGTGTTCTGGAGACTTTAATAGCCTCTCCTGGGCTCTCCTTTTCAATTTTTTCATAATTTTCCATGAAGTTGAATCCACCCCCCCACATGCTAACCTGCTGCTTTGTTTCCCATCAGTCATACTTTTTGGAGTTTTACCCTTCCCTTCCCCCCCACTTTCTAGTTTAAAGTCCTGCTGACACACACACACAACACCACACACACACAACACCACACACACACAACACCACACACAACACCACACACACACAATAACAACAACACACACCACACACACACACACCACCACACACACGCAACAACACCACACACACCACAACACACACACACACAAGAACACCACACACACATGCACAAACACCACACACACACCCACACACACCCACACACACCCACACAACACCACACACATCACTACACACACACACAGCAGCACCACACACACACACACACACCACACACACACACACAACAGCATCACACACAAACACACACAACACCACACACACACACCACACACACACACACACAACACCACACACACACAACATCACCCCACACACACAGCAGCACCACACACACACACAGCAGCACCACACACACACACACACACCACACACACACAACAGCATCACACACACACACACCACACACACCACACACACACACACAACACCACACACACACACAACACCACACACACACAACACCACACACACACACACAACACCACACACACACACACACAACAACACCACACACACACACACAACAACACCACACACACAACAACACCACACACACACACAACATCATCACACGCACACACACACACACACACACACACACACACAAACACACAGTCCATAAGAAAGACACTCATATATGGATCCTGAAGGTTGATATGTTGAATAGTTTCAGGCTGTGTTCAGTGATTTTTCCAGCTCCTGCGCAGGAACGATTTAAAATCTTGACGGACAATTTCTATCTTTTCCTCTGAAGTCAGTAGCTGTTTGGTTTACATTGAAGACACTGCCTATGGTGATTGGCTGATCAGATACAGGCAGGGCACATTTGCAGAATGACTATAGAGAGAGAAAGATAGGCCACAAGTTATCTTCTGGTACAGCGGTATCTGGGTGCCCTGGTATATGTATCACAAAAAGTTAGTGTGCAGCAAGTGTTTAGGAAGGCAAATGGAATGTTTTTGCAAGGAGAATGGAATATCAAAGTAGGAATGTTTTGCTACAATTGGTGAGACCACATCTGGAGTACTGTGTCCAATTTTGGTCTCATTATTTAAGAAAGAATATAAATGTCTTAGAAGCAGTTCAGAGAAGGTTCACTCAACTGATTCCTGGGATTGGGGGGCGTTATCTTAGAAACGTAGAAAATAGCAGCAGGAGTAGGTCATTCAGCCTTTGAGCCTGCTCTGCCATTCAATATGATCATGGCTGATCCCCTATCTCAATGCCATACTCCCATTCTCTCCCCATACCCCTTGACGTTTTAGAGCCCAGAAATCTTTCTATTTCCTTCTTAAGTATATTCAGTGGCTTGGCCTCCACAGCCCTCTGTGGTAGAGAATTTCACAGGTTCACCACCTGCTGAGCGAAGAGAGTTTTCCTCATCTCAGTCCTAACTGCTCTACCCTGTATCCTGAGTCTGTGCTCCCTTGTTCTAGACCCCCAGCCAGAGGAAATATCACCCCTACATCCAGTTTGTCCATCCCTGACAGCATTTTTTAGGTTTCAATGAGATCCCCTCTCATTCTTCTAAACTCCAGTGAATATAGGCCTAGTCAGTCCAATCTCTCCTCATACAACAATCCTACCATCCCAGGAATCAGTCTGGTGAACCTTCGCTGCAATCCCTTTATGGCAAGTATATAATTTCTTAGGCGAGGAGACCAAAACTGCACACACTACTCCAGGTGCGGTCTCACCAAGGCTCTGTACAGCTGCAGTAAGACACCCTTGCTCCTGTACTCAAAAGCTCTTACAATGAAGGTCAACAATACATTTGCCTTCTCAACTGCTTGCTGGACCTACATATTTGCTTTCAGTGATTGGTGTACAAGGACATCCAGGTCCCTTTGTACATCAACATTTCGCAATCTATCACCATTTAAATAATACTCTGCCATCCTGTTTTTCCTACCGAAGCGGATAATTTCACACTTATCCACGTTATACTGTATCTGCCATGTATTTGCCCACTCACTCAACTTGTCTAAATCACCTTGAAACCTCTTAACACCCTCCACACTGCTCACATTCCCATCAAGTTTCATGTCGTCAGCAAACTTGGAAATATTACATTTGGTTCTGTCATCCAAATTATTGATATATATTGTGAATAGCTGTGGCCCAAGCACTGATCCCTGCAGTACCCCACTAGTCACCGCCTGCCACGCCAAAAAAGACCCTACTACTCTGTTTTCTGTCTGCTAACCAATTCTCAATCCATGCCGATATATTACCCCCAATCCCATGTGCTTTAATTTTACACACTAATCTCTTATGTGGGACTTTATCCAAAGCTTTCTGAAAATCCAAATACACCACATCCGCTGGTTCTCCCTTATCTATTCTGCTAGATACGTCCTCAAAAAACTCCAGTTAGGCTTGTCAAACATGATTTCCCTTTCATGTATCCATGTTGACTTTGTGTAATCCCATTGATATTTTCTAAGTGTCCTGTTATCACATGCTTTATAATAGACTCTAGCATTTTCCCTTCTACTGATGTTAGGCTAGCCGGTCTGTAATTCATTGTTTTCTCCCTCCCTCCTTTTTTAAATGGTGGGGTTACATTTGCCACCCTCAAATCTGCTGGGGTTGTTCCAGAATCTACAGAATTTTGGTAGATGATAACCAACGCATCCATTATTTCTATAGGCAGGACAGGCAGGGCCTGTATCTGAAGCCAAAACTGGAAAAAATGACATCACAGGAAAGCTGTGACCTGATTGGTTGGTAGGAAATGTTCACCAAATTTGAAAAAAAAAACACTGCAAAGCTAATTAACAAATTAATTAACTAAGTAGCGATGGCTGGGCAGGTGATGTGCTGTAGCTGTATGATGTGAGAGCTGGCAGATCCCATTGCGAGCCGCAGTGACCACATCTGCAGCAAGTGTTGGTTGCTGGAGGAACTCCGGCTCAGAATTGATGAGTTGGAGTCCGAGTTCTGAACGCTGCAGCACATCTGGGAAGAGGAGAGTTACCTGGACGATTTGTTGCAGGAGGCGGTCACACCCGGTAGATTAAGTACCTCAAATTCGGTCAGTGGTTAGGGTCAGCAGGGTGTGACTGCAAGTGAAGCAGGTAGAAGGATTCTGTGTTCAGGAACAGAGGAGCCTCAGCTCATGACCTTGTCCAACAGATACGAGGTACTTGCTCCCTGTGTGGATGAGGAACAGGGCTGTAGGGAGGATGAGCCAGCTGACCACGGCACCGTAGCACAGGAGGCCATTCAAGAGGGGGGAGCAAAAAGACATGTGGTAGTTGTAGGGGATTCTATAATTAGGGGAATTGATAGCATCCTTTGTAAACAGGATCAAGAGTCCAGCATGGTATGTTGCCTGCCTGGTGCCAGGGTGAGGGACATCTCTGACTGGCTTGAAAGGACATTGGAGAGGGAGGGGGAGGTTCCAGTTGTTGTGGTCCATGTCGGGACAAATAACATAGGTAAGACTAGGAAAGAGGACCTGTTTGAGGATTTTCAGGAACTAGGGACGAAATTAAAGAACAGGTCCTCAAGGGTTATACTCTCCGGATTACTACTCGAGCCACGTGCAAATTGGCATAGGGACACGAGAATTAGGGAAGTAAACAGGTGGCTAAAGGAATGGTGCAGGAAAGAGGGGTTCCACTTCGTGGGGCACTGGCATCAGTATTGGAACAGGAGGGATCTGTACCGTTGGGACAGTCTCCACCTGACCGATCTGGGACCAATGTTCTAGCGAAAAGGGTAAGTAGGATGGTCAACAGGACTTTAAACTAGAAAGTGGGGGGGAAGGGAAGGGTAAAACTCCAAGAAATGTGACTAATGGGAAACAAAGCAGTAGATTAGCGTGTGCGGGGGGGTGGATTCAACTTCATGGAAAATTATGAAAAAACTGAAAAGAAAGGAGAGCCCAGGAGAGGCTATTAAAGTCTCCAGAACACAAAATAGGACAGAGTGTTTGGAAAGGGCTAGGAATCTAACTTCAAGCACACCAGATAAAGGGCCAACAATGAGAAGGGGGACGGGAAATACAGGACTGAAGGTGTTGTATCTGAATGCACGCAGTATACGAAATAAGGTAAATGAGCTTTTGTCACTGATTGAAATTGGCAGGTATGATGTGGTGGGCATCACGGAGACATGGCTGCAAGGTGATCAGGACTGGGAGCTAAATATCCAAGGATATACATCCTATCGAAAAGATCAGCAGGTTGGCAGAGGGGGTGGGGTTGCTTTGTTGGTAAGAAATGAAATTAAGTCGATAGCAAGAAACGACGTAGGGTCAGATGATGTAGAAACTGTGTGGGTAGAGTTGAGGAACCGAAATGGTAAAAAAGCCATAATGGGAGTTATGTACAGGCCTCCGAACAGTAGTCAGGATGTGGGGCACAAGATACACCAGGAGATAGAAAAGGCATGTAAGAAAGGCAAGGTTTCAGTGATCATGGGGGATTTCAATATGCAGGTAGACTGGGAAAATCAGGTTGGTAGTGAATCCCAAGAAAAAGAATTTGTGGAATGTCTACGAGATGGCGTTTTGGAGCAGCTTGTGGTAGAGCCCACTAGGAAACAGGCAATTCTAGATTTAGTGATGTGTAATGAGGCAGATTTGATAAGGGAGCTTAAGGTGAAGGAACCCTTAGGAGGAAGTGACCATAATATGATAGAATTTACCCTGCAATTTGAAAGGAAAAAGCTAGAATCAGGTGTAACAGTATTATAGTTGAATAAAGGCAACTACAGAGGCAAGAGGGAGGAGCTGGCCAGAATTGACTGGAGATGAGCCTAGCAGGAAAGACAGTGGAACGGCAATGGCAGGAGTTTCTGGGAGTAATTTTGGAGACACAGCAAAAATTCATCCCTAGGAAGAAGAAGCATACTAAAGGGAGGTCGAGGCAACCATGGCTGACAAGGGAAGTCAGGGACAGTATAAAGCTAAAGAGAAAGCATACAATGCGGTGAAGAGCAGTGGGAAACCAGGGGATTGGGAAGCCTACAAAGACCAACAGAGGACAACTGAAAAAGAAATAAGGAGGGAGAAGATTAAATATGAGGGTAAACTAGCCAGTAATATAAAAGAAGATTTCAAGAGTTTTTTTAGATATATAAAGTGTAAGAGAGAGGCAAAAGTGGACATTGGGCCGCTGGAAAATGACGCTGGAGAGGTAGTAGTGGGGAACAAAGAAATGGTGGAGGAACTGAATAGGTACTTTGCGTCAGTCTTCATGTTGGAAGATACGAGTAACATCCCCAAAATGCAAGAGAATCGGGGGGCAGAGGTGAGTATGGTGGCCATTACCAAGGAGAAGGTGCTAGGAATACTGAAAGCTCTGAAGGTGGATAAATCACCTGGACCAGATGGATTGCACCCCAGAGTTCTGAAGGAGATAGCTAAAGAGATAATGGAGGCGTTAGTGGTGATCCTTCAGGAATCACTGGAGTCAGGGAGGGTCCCAGAGGACTGGAAAATCACTAATATAACCCCCCTGTTTAAGAAGGGAGTGAAGCAAAAGATGGGAAATTACAGGCCAATTAGCCTGACCTCGGTCGTTGGTAAGATTTTAGAGTCCATTATTAAGGATGAGATTTCAGAATACTTGGAAGTGCATGGTAAAATAGGGCAAAGTCAGCATGGTTTCATCAAGGGGAGGTCATGCCTGACAAATCTGTTAGAATTCTTTGAGGAGGTAACGAGTGGGTTAGACAAAGGAGAGCCAATGGATGTTATCAACTTGGACTTCCAGAATGCCTTTGACGAGGTGCCGCACAGGAGGCTGCTCAGTAAGATAAGAGCCCATGGTGTTAGAGGCAAGGTACTAGCATGGATAGAAGATTGGCTGTCTGGCAGGAGGCAGAGAGTGGGGATAAGGGGGTCCTTCTCAGGATGGCGGCCGGTGACTAGTGGAGTTCCACAGGGGTCAGTGTTGGAACCACAACTTTTCACTTTATACATTAATGATCTAGATGAAGGAACTGAGGGCATCCTGGCTAAGTTTGCAGATGATACAAAGTTAGGTGGAGGGACAGGTAGTATTGAGGTGGCGGGGAGTCTGTAGAAGGATTTGGACAGTTTAGGAGAATGGGTAAAGAAGTGACAGATGGAATACAACACGGGGAAGTGTGAGGTTATGCACTTTGGTAGGAAGAATAGAGGCATAGGCTATTTTCTAAATGGGGAGAGAATTCAGAAATCTGGAGTGCAAAGGGACTTGGGAGTCCTAGTCCAGGATTCTCTTAAGGTTAACTTGCAGGTTGAGTCGGTAGTTAGCAAGGCAAATGCAATGTTGGCATTTATTTTGAGAGGACTAGAATATAAAAGCAGGGATGTGCTGCTGAGGCTTCATAAGGCTCTGGTCAGACCACATTTAGAATATTGTGAGCAATTTTGGGCCCCGTAACTCAGGATGGATGTGCTGGCCCTTTGAGAGGGTCCAGAGGAGGTTCACGAGAATGATCCCAGGAAAGAAAGGCTTAACCTTTGAGGTACGTTTGAGGACTCTGGGTCTATACTTGATGGAGTTTAGAAGGATAAGGGGTGATCTGATTGAAACTTACAGAATACTGAAAGGCCTGGATAGAGTGGACGTGGGGAAGATGTTTCCATTAGTAGGAGAAACTAGGACCCGAGGGCACCGCCTCAGAGTAATGTATAAAGTGAAAAGTTGTGGTCCCAACTTTTAGAGCAGAGATGAGGAGAAACTTCTTTAGCCAGAGAGTGGTGAATCTATGGAATTCATTGCCACAGAAGGCGGTGGAGGCCAGATCATTGAGAGTATTTAAGACCGAGATAGATAGGTTCTTGATTGGTAAGGGGATCAAATGTTATGGGGAGAAGGCGGGAGAATGGGGTTGAGAAACTTATCAGCCATGATTGAATGGCGGAGCAGATTCAATGGGCCGAATGGCCTAATTTCTGCTCCTATGTCTTATGCTCTTATGGTATCCATTGGAGTTTAGAATGAGAGGCGATCTTACTAAAACATATAAGATCCTGAGGGGACTTGACATTGTGGTTGCTGAAAGGATGTTTCCTCTTGTGGGAGAGACTAGAACTAAGGGACGTGGTTTAACAAAAGGGGTCTCCTATTTAAGACAGAGATGAGAAGAAATTTTTTTCTAAGGGTCGTGAGTCTTAGAAGCTCTTCCTCGGATAGCAGTAGAGGCAGGGTCATTGAATATTTTTAAGGCTGAGGTAGATAAATTATTGACTAACAAGGGAGTCAAAGGTTACCGGAGATAGGCGGAATGAGGCCACAGTCAGATCAGCCATGATTCTATTGAATGGCGGGGCCATATGGCATATTCCTGCACCTAATTCATATGTTCGTATGTCCACTGTTACCCTCTCATAGTCTGTTTGACTCTGACCCTGGGAAAGCAGTTTATTTTTTAACACAAAAGGTTAGCTCGCTATCACATGATCTCCAATCACAAACTAGCCAGTTACAGCAGGTTGGGAACCCTCATTCCAGGTGCATTGTTTAAAGTGATTAGATGGAGCCCTCTTCTCAACCATTGTCCAAAGCGATTGAGTTTAATGGCTCGGTCTGCACCCACCTGAACAAACAGATTATGTGTGGATGTCAGTGAATAGTTCGGGGAATGGACCACTCACACTCATTTAAGCTGATTGTCCTGGTGAGCTACTTTCAGACAGTATGACTCCTTTCTAATAGCTTTGTAATTTGCAAGGTGAAGTTATGTAAATGTTCTGTCATCATAAGAACTACTGTTTAGCTTACTTAAAATGCTTTTGTCAGTCTTTTTAAATCTTACCCTGTGGATTCAGCCCACAGTAATTAAAGTCATTTTTGATATAAAACACGGTTTTATAACAATAGACACCTGTTAAAACGATTTATGACATATGGTACATTTATCAATGGGTGGCATTTTACTATTATGGGTCTATGTAGGCCATTCTTCAGAGTGATGTTTTCCTTTTAAAAATTAGAAAAGGCCTTTTCAAATGTTAAGGTTATTTATATTTTCCTCTTAACTCAAGAATAAAAAGGTTTCATTGTTGGTAGAATTAGAAACTGTTTGTATTTTCTGATTGCCCCAACAATGAGTAACATCATGAGATCTACTAGTTTTTGAAATTATATTTGTGATTTTGCATTACAGGACAAAGAGCAAATGTCTACAGGAATATACACCACAAAATGGTTCTTGCAGTGTTTCATAGAAAGAGTAAGTAAAACTTTGATATTATGGAAGAGGTATCAACGTATCAATTGAGTGAACAGTGTAACAGAGCAAATTTGAAGCCTGCAAGAGCAAATGATGAACCCTTAAACTAAAGATCTGTGTGACTTACCTCAACTGTGGGGAAATTTAGAGAAGTTGTTGAGGAAAGTTGATTGAGTGACAAGAAAGAGAGAGAAATGGTGAACGGTTGTTTATCGGACTAGAGGAAATTATAAAGGGATCAACATTTGGACCACTGCTTTTCTTGATCTATATTAACGACTTTGACTTGGATGTGCAGGGCACAATTTCAAAATTTGTGGATTACACAAAACTTGGAAGCATTGTGAACTGTGATGAGGATAGTGGTAGACTTCAAGAGAACATAAACAGGTTGGTGGAGTGGACAGATATGTGACTGATGAAATTTAATGCCAAGACGTTTGAAGTAATATTAAATGAAGGATACAATTCTAAAGGGAGCGTAGGAGCAAACGGACCTAGGGTATATGTACAGAAATTGTTGGAAGTGGCAGGGCAAATTGCAAAAGTGGTTAATAACTGTCACGAAACTATCATGATGTCAGAGTGAGAGCAACCCACAATCTGCAACTAACTACAGACATATTGATCTGTTTAAAGAAGACTTGTTTTAAAAAAAAGCACAAGAAAAAACACTGCTCAAAAGATGGCTGATACTGTGAAGCTACCCTTCTGGAAAATTCCTATGTGGATTATACTAACCAACCTGTCCTGAGAGGACATGGAATTTTGCACCTGAAGAGGTGTCAAGGCCCACTTGAAACAGAGACACTTGAAAGGGAGACATATAAAATACAAAAGGCTAGACTTTTAAATCACTGTGTTTCTGTGAAAACAATGGAAACTACCCCCACCCACCCCCCTCCAGCCAGCTATATCCCATCAGACATCCAAAAACCATCTTCTGTTGATTTATATCTCAGATTGTGTTTTAAAAAAAAAAATTCTGAGATGAAAGCAAAATGGACTTTGGATGCAAGACATGCCTATTTCCCTTCTGGGAATACACAGAGAAATTAGTTTAAAGCTGGCTCTGAAAACCAATGTTGGGCAGAGCAGAAGAACAAAAACAAGAAGGACATCTCTCTCTGTCTGTTTGTTTCTCTTCTCTTTCTCCCTCTCTCTTTCTCTCTCTCCCTCTCACTGGAGACAAGTGTTTTAACAGGGAGAAACAAACAACAGGAAGAAAAGGACAGTCACTCCTGCAGAGACAAGCAGGTCATCTCTCTCTCTGGAAACAATCAAAGGGTGTCTTCAATAATGTGCAAAACTGAACAAAGCCAATTCCAGAGTTCTACCAAATCACCTCACTTAACTGCCACAAGCTACACCTCACAGACAAGCCAAGGACTAACTCATTTATTCTTTTAACTTTTATTTGGACTCTTACCTTTCTTAGTTCTGATCTGTGGGCGGAATTTTCCATCCCTATTGGCATTGGACGTCAGGTGGGCATGAGCGGACAATATAGCTAGAAGGCCAAAAATCGGGGTCACGACGTCGTGAAACCAATTTGCGATCGTCCACACCGCCCATCAGTGACGGGCTGTCTTTCCCACAGCCGCACGTCGGTCAAGTAATTTTAATACATCTACATCTAATTATAAGCCCTTCTCGCCGGAATATTCCTCCCACGCCAGATCATCCGAGCCAACGTGTTTCACAAGTGTACATAAGCGACATGCACCTGGCAAACTGCACTTTGCTTGGGACTTCGAGGTTTGTTAGCCTACCTAGCTTCGGGCAGCACTCGCAGTCAACAGTGCCAGGCTTCGCAGACAGCACCACATCACTTTTAGGGGGGCTCACGTGCAGGTCTCCAGCTATCAGACTATCTATAAGGCAAGGGTAGCTTTTCAATGGCTGCAGGGCTAGGGCTTGCTTGGGGAAGGGGGAGAAGTGGCCTCAGGGAAGGGAAGGGGCTGCAGGGCGAGGGCTATACTGGGGAAGGGGGGTATCCCAGGGTGTATGTGCGGGCACAAGTTGATCTGTACAAGTGGCCTCAAGACGGTGAGGGCTGAGGAGGCAGTCTCCAGAGGAAATGAGGCCAGATGGAAATGTGAGGGTCTATGTGAGAGAGTGAGTGGTGATGTCCCTTGAGCTGGCAGTGAGTGAGATGCCAGTGAATATGTGATGGCCTTGAGTGTGTGAGTTTAAAGTGATAAGTGTTAATATGGCAATCATCTTGTTAAAACCAATTGCTAGTCAAACAGGTGATGGGCATTAATTATCCAATATAAATAGAATAAGAAGGTACAGCTGGAACACTTTGTGTGGAAGCTACTAGGGAGTTAGTAGCACTGAAGAGTTGTCTTGGAAATAAACCAGCTTTAACCAAGAGACCAGCCTGGATTAATTCTTCCACCACAACCTCTTATTGTGAGTAACACTAAGATGGTTGCTTTACCCTGGCGGCATGAATGATATCATTCATACGTTTTCTGCATTGGATGGCCGGCCTCTTGTGTGTAGTATTGGTACTGACCACCACCCAAGCCGAAGTGGTGAGACTGATGGACCTCCTGTGGCCAGAGCAGGGGTAGTGAACATCACGGTGGGTTTCCATGATATTCAAAAAGCATCCCAGGGATGCGTCACTGAATCGGGGGGCTGCACTCTTCTTGCCTTTTGGAGCCATGACTTCACTGGTGCCCTCCTCGGCTGCAAGCATTGAGAACTGTGGGCATGGCTGCAGTTTAAACATGACACCCTGCGTGAGGAAGCGGCGAGGTAACGGCGTGGTGGGAAAATCGGAGGCTGCCAGCCAGCGAGAAGGCATGTTTCCTGTGGCTGCATAATTAATGAGCCAGGAATGGGACGATACGGCGCGAAACGACTTTTTTTCCTGCCTGTTACTGCACTTTGTGCAAATCTGGGACAATTTTGCCCTTTGTGCGTGTAGTGTCTTTTATTATTTTCCTCAGGTTTTAGTAACTGATAAACTTACTCTTTCTTTTTGACTCATGCAAACCTGGTTTGATTGGGTCCTTGTTAAAAAGTAAATACATTCCGCCTGGAAAAGCTATCTATGGGGGGAGAATTTTAAACAAGCCTTTGTTGCGACCAACCGAGTGGGTCGAAGAAAAGGAGCCAGCTCATTCCTCCTCACGCAGTCACAACAAAATGTATACAGGATCCTGGGCTTTATAAATAGAGGCATAGAGTGTAAAAGCAAGGACGTTATGGTGAACCTTTATAAAACACTAGTTCAGTCTCAATTGGAGTATTGTGTCCAGTTGTAGGTAAGACACTTTAGGAAGGATGTGAAGGCATGAGAGAGGATGCAGAGAAGAATTACAAGAATAGTTCCGAGGATAAAGGATAGGTTAGAGAAGCTGAGGCTGTTCTCCTTAGAGAAGAGCAGGTTGAGAGGATATTTGATAGAGGTGTTCAAAATCATTAAAGGCCTGAACAGATTAGATGGGAAGAAACGGTTCCCATTGACAGTAGAGTCGAGAACCAGAGGGCACAAATTTAAGGTGAATGGAAAAATAGCCAAAGATGACATGAAGAAAAGTTTTTTTTTGTTAGTTATGATCTGGAATGACTGCCTGAGTGTGTGGAGGAGGAAAATTCAATTCAATCATTGCTTTCTTTTTCATTCATAGGATGTGGGCTTCGCTGGCTGGGCCATCATTTATTGCCCATCCCTAGTTGCCCTTGAGAAGGTGGTGGTGAGCTGCCTCCTTGAACTGCTGCAGTCCCTGTGGCATGGGTACACCCATAGTGCTGTTAGGGAGGGAGTTCCAGGATCTCAAAAGAGAATTAGATAAAAACCAGAACGGAAAACATTTGTAGAGCTACAGGGGAAAGGCAGTGGAGTGGGACTAGCTAGGTTGCTCTTGTAGAGAGCTGACATGGGCAGGAGAGGCTGAATGGCCTCCCTGCTGTACTGTAACCATTCTATGCTTCTATAAC
The DNA here is from genome assembly GCF_964194155.1 of Cetorhinus maximus. Taxonomy (NCBI): domain Eukaryota; kingdom Metazoa; phylum Chordata; class Chondrichthyes; order Lamniformes; family Cetorhinidae; genus Cetorhinus; species Cetorhinus maximus. The sequence goes on from NC_135887.1 coordinate 98,247,462, forward strand.
ACATAACGAGTGACCTGGAAGGACAAGGGTCAATCAGGGAAATTTAGCATGATTAATAAATTCAGATGTTATTTGACCAATTTATTGCATTATTTGAGGAGGTTACAAATATGGTGGATAGGGTATAGCAATAGAAATTATTTCCATGGATTTCCCAAAAGCATTTGAGACTGTCCTGCATAATACCCAAGTGCATGCCTATGAGATAAGGTAGTAAGGTAGCAAGATGAATTGATGTGTAGTTAGAAGGTAGACCATAAAGTGTGGTGGTGCATAGAGTAGCAACAGATTAAAATTGTTTTGCAGTGGAGTTATAGAAGGTTAAGGGGTGATTTGATCGAAGTTCTTGGTATCAATAGATGGAGAGAAACTTTTTCTGCTGGTTAGGCAGTCTAGGACCGGGGGACATAATTAAAAATTAGAGCCAGACTTTTCAGGAGCAAAATTAGGAAACATTTCTACATACAAAGGGTGCTAAAAGTTTGGAACACTTTTCTACAAATGGCAATTAATTCGAGATGAATTATTAATTTTAAACCTTTTTTTGTTAATTAAAGGAATTGGGAATAGGGGGCAAAGTGAGTTCACCTCTCATTCTTCTAAACTCCAAGAATATGGACCCAATTTACTCAACCTCTCATCATAGGAGAACCCTCTCATCACAGGGACTAACTAATTAATGCTTCACTGTATAGCCTCTTATCTTGAGACTATGCCCCCATGTTTTAGATTCCTGACCAGCAGAAGCAATCTCTGTGTCTACCTATCAAGCCCCTTCAGAATTTTGTAGGCTTCAATGAAATCACCTCTCATTCTTCTAAACTCCAAAACTAAATTCTAATCTTCAAAGCCCAATTTACTCAGTTTCTCACCTTACGACAACCCCTCATCCCAGGGACTAAGTTATTGAACTTTGGTTGTACCACCTCCAATGCAGGTATATCCTTTCTTAAATGTGGAGACCAAAACTGCGCACACTGTTCCAGATATGGTCTCACCAGAAACCTGTACATTTGGTACGAGTTTCTTTATTATTGTACTCCAGTCCCCTTGCAACATGCCATCTGCCTTCCTAATTGCTTGCTGCACCTGCATGCTAACTTTCTGTTTCTTCTATGAGCGCACCCAAGCACCTTTGAACATGAACACTTAGAAGTTTCACAAATTTAAATATTCTGCTTTTCTGTTCTTATGAACAAAGTGAATAACTTTGCACCTCCCTACATTACACTCTGCCATCCTCTTGTCCACTCACTTAACCCGTCTATATCTTTTTGGGGCCTTTCTATGTCCTCCCCACAGCTTACTTTCCACCTGGCTTGGTATCATCAGCAAACTTAGTTACATTACTCTCTGTCTGTTCATCCAAGTCATTAATATAGATTGTAAATAGCTGAGGCTCCAGCGCTGATCCTTGTAGCACTCCACTACTCACTGCCTTTTGGAAATCCAGGTAAATTACATTTACTGGTTCCCCTTTATCTACCCTACTCATTATATCTTCAAAAAAGTCTAATAAATTTGTCAAACAGGATTTCCCTTAGTAAAACCAAGTTGACTTGTAATTATACTATGCTTTGCTAAGTGCATTGTTAAGACTTCCTTAATGATAGGTTCCAGTATTTTCCCAACAACTGATTTTAGGCTAACTGGCCTGTAGTTCACTGTTTTCTCTCTTCCTCCTTTCTTGAAAAGCGGTGTAATATTTGCCAACTTCCAATCTAATAATTGTTCCTGAATCTAAGGAATTTTGGAAAATCATAGCTGGCGCATCCACTAACTCTGCAGCTATCCCTTTTAGGTCCTGGGGATTTGTTGGATGCTGGTGCCTTAAGTTTCTCCAATATCTTTTTGTTGAAATTAATTTTCTTTATTTCCTCACTCTTTGTAGCCTTTTGGTTACTGTCTATTTCTGGAGTATTGTGTCTTCTACTGTGAAGACAGACACAAAATGTTTGTTCGATATCTCTGCCATTTCCTCATTCCCTATGATAATTTCACTGTTTCTGCTTCTAACAGATGCACATCTACTTTAGCTACTCTCTTCCTTTTTTATATACATATAAAAGCTCTTACAACTTGTTTTTATATTTCAGGCTAATTTGGTCTCATGTTCTATTTTTTTTCCCTTTTTATCAACTTTTTGGAGGCTCTTTGCTGGTTTTTAAAACACTCTTAAACCCCCTCAGATTTGTAAGCCTCTTCTTTTAATCTAATACTATCCTTAACTTCCTGAGTAAGCCACGGATGGGTCTTTCTAGTTGAGCATTTGTTTTTCTGTATGATGTATTTTTCTTGAATATTTTTAATTGCTTCTTTAAATGTTTCAATAATAATACTAGATCTAAGATGGTTTTAAACCTAGTTCGTTCCACAACGTATTGCTCCAAGAAAACATTCTACAAATCCATCTTCTAGACCACTCTTACCAATTTTATTGTCCCAGTTTATATGAAGATTAAAGTCCATCATGATTATTAGATTTACTTTGTTACAAGCTCCAATAATTTCTTGTTTAATGCGCTGCCCAGTGGTATTACTACTGTTTGGGACCTATAAACTACTCCCACCAGTGTTTTCTGACTCTTGCTATTCCTAATTTCCACCCATGCTATTCCTAATTTCCGCCCATGCTGATTCTAATTCATGAACTTCTGAGACCAGATCTTTCTCACTAATGCCCTTTTGGCATCCTTTATTATCAGGGCTGCCCTTCCTCATTTGCCATTCTGTCTGTCTTTCCAAAATATTGTGTACCCTGGAATAATTATTTCCCATCCTTGATCACCTTGTGAGCATGGGCAGAATTTTACTCTTGGTGTGCGGGCGCGCACCCAACACGCCTGTGTGTGAAATAAAGTGCGAAACAAGCATCCTGACATCAACACACAATTTTGCAATATTTCACTAGGCAGGCACGCGATGAAGATGGAGGCGTGCCCGCCATTAATTAAGTGGCCAGTTAAGGCCCGCAAGAGACCAATTGACTCCGAGTTTATGTAGCCCTTGCGATTTTTCAGGCCATCGCACGGGCAAAACAGGCAGGCCACAATTTGCAAAACCTCATCCACGGGCAGGATAAGAGGAGTCAGTGGGCTTCACAAAACGAATAGTGAGTAGTTTTGGATATCACTTGCTACTGCTTGCTTCTGTGAACAGGACAGCTTCATTTTGCTTCAGCGCTGCATTCAGAGCATTTAGAAGCTTCCATTCAGGACTTAGTGTTGTCTTCCAGGCCCCTGGAGGGTTCAGACCATGTGGACCCTTCCAGGTATCAGACAGCCTACCCTGGTAATGGGGATTGTGGTCTCTGCTGGAGGCACCTCCTCTGAGGAGGAAGAGAGGGCCAGAAGGAGATGGAGAAGGAGGCCAGGTGTCCCTATCCAGATTCCAGGGGAGTGACCTGTGGGAGGAGAGGCACAGGACCAACAGGAAGGCCAAGGCAGAAGGCGCACAGAAGACATCACTATTCTGCTGCCAGGGTGTACAGGCAGCGATGCAGCTACCTCAATATGGCTGTGGTGCAATGCCGAAGGAGGCTCCGTCTGTCAAGGGAGACAGTGACCTCCATCTGTCAGAGGATCGGCCCCGAGATCAGCTCTGACTGTGTGGGTGGACACCCCATGCCAGTGGCTCTGAAGATCACGGTGGCCCTAAACTTCTATGCCTCTGGCTCTTTCTAGGGCTTAGTGGGGGATCTGTGTGGAGCCTCCCAATCAGCTGTCCATAGTTGCGTCAAACTGGTGGCAGAAGCTCTGTTCAGGCGTGCATTGACTTTCATTCATTACTGTACGGACAAGGCCAGCCAGGCAGAGCAAGCCAGCAGCTTTGCAACGATTGCTGAGTTCCCCTGTATCCAGGGTGCAATCGACTGCACACGTGGCCATCGAGGCGCCAGCAGCTGAGCCCAGTGCCTTTGTCAACAGGAAGGGATTCCATTCCATGAACGTGAAGATAGTGTGTGACCACAGGATGCAGATTCTGCAAGTCTGTGCAAGGTACCCTGGCAGCTCTCATGCGCTTACATCCTGAGATACTCACAGGTGCCGAGGCTCTTCAGTGCTCCAGCCCGACTGGATGGTTGGCTACTGGGTGACAAGGGCTATCTGCTCAAAAGGTGGCGCATGACGCCTCTCCGCCATCCAAGAACAGAGGCTGAGCAGCGGTACAACAGGAGCCATCCCTCCACAAGGGTGGTGGTAGGGAAAACCATAGGCCTTCTGCAGATGCGCTTCCGATTCCTGGACTGTTCAGGGGGTGCACTGCAATGGCCCCCAGATTGTGTGTCACTGATAGTGGTTGCATGCTGCACTCTACACAATCTGGCACTGGAAAGGGGGGATGCAGTGGTGGAAGAAGATCTTGACGAAGCTGCATAGGCAACAGGCGATGAGTCCAGTCATGAGTCCGAGGACGAGCACGCTCAGGTGAACACTGAGGGTATAGATGCAGACCTGGGTAACCTCCAGGGAGGCAGGGACACCTGGGAAGCTATGATTCAATGCTCCTTCAGCTCGCCTATCAAATAAGAACCACCACCATATGCCAAGGCTGCAGGCTCCATATTCAATCCCTGACAGGACAACATACACTATGTGCCAGTGCAATAAAGTTTAAGGAGTCACACGTCCATCATAACATCATGACTTACCCCGCACCTACAGAGCAAATAAAGCATCGAGAGGCCAGTTGCAAAAAAAATCTCATTTACTTCTGAGTGAAAAATGTAACAGAAATTAACATTAACCAGTGTTTTACATCACACCATTAAAAAAATAACAGAAAAATGGGGGAAATAAATATCACCCATGATCAGGCTGTGTGTTTAAGGTGCTTTAAGTTTTCGCTTGCGAGTGCTCCGTCTAGGTGCTCCCACTTTGCTGGCGCCAGCATTGGAGACAGCGGACTCACTTTGCTGTCTTGTTGGCCTTGATGACCTTGGCAGGCGTCCTCTGGCCCTGGAGCCTGTGCTGGCCCCGCCTGGGAGGGAGCAACCAGTGCCACAGCTGACAGCTCCCCAGTCGCCGCAGCCTCATCAGATGCCACGGTCACTGACAGAGGGGTGGAGGAGCTGCTGCCGTCATCCAGAGCACCCTGAGAGGAGCCCCCAAAGACAAAAGCAGCTCGTGAGCCAACGTCAGGTCACCCTGGACCTCCCTGCACATCATTGATGGATGCGCACCTAACTGGGATACTGGGTGCCCAGTCCATCTCCCACACTGACACTGACCAGCTGAGGTCATTGCCAGTGTGAGGGCTTGCAGGTCTGAGCACATCCCCAGGAACCCTTGATTGAGTCCCTGGAGGAGCCTTTCCATGAGAGTTGCCACTCTCTCCATGGAGGAGGCATTGCGCTCAGCCATGAGGGTCAACGCAGTGCTTATGCTCTGCAAGAACCCTTCCACAACGGAGACCATGGCACGGATTCCCTCATGTATCTTTACCAGATCTTCCCGGACACCCTGCTGGACATCCAGCAGCTGCTGCCTCAGGGATGACTCCACAGGCCCATCATCAGCCATCGACTGAGCATTGTCCTGGTCCCCAGCAGTCCTCCGACTGCTGGTGCCCTGGGCGCTCTCTGCCTCTGCCTGCACCTCAAGCGAGTGTGAGCTGCATTCATCAATGTGCAACAAGATACTAGATGCCGATTTTATGCCCACAAAGGTGCTTGTATCTGCACTGGTGCCTGCCTGACAGAGAGGATGTGACGGTGCGTGCTCAGCATGCTGGTCCTCAGGGGTCAGGGTTGGGCCTTCAGTCTCCTCACAATGAGGGGCTGCTGGTGATCCTAAAAGGGAGAAGAAGGACATGTCATTAGTTGAAGTCATTAGACTGTCAACGTGCATGCCTGGCACCCTGATGAGACAGAGATCTGCATCGTGGTGCCCTAGCCTTTCCATTGTCAATGGGCATTCCATGTTCGAGGTTCACATCAATATACAGACTACGCTGGAATAGTTGCAAAAAGCCATATTCTCACCTCAGTGCACTGCACTCTTACCTCCCCCGGCACCCCAACCATACCGCAGCCGCTTGACCGAGGTGCATGGCGGCTCTTCAGCTTCAGGGCCTCCTGCTCGTATCTACTGAGGACTCTGTGCATTGTTATGGGGTGTTTTCTCCTGGGAGGATAGAGGAGCATTGATTAGTGTACCCTCATCCTGCAGCACCATTGCAGCCTGGCCAATCCCACCTGAGGAACAACTCGCAGGGCTCAGCACATTCATGATCCTGGAGCTGCAAGGCACTCAGTCCAAGCAATCAGGGCTCACCCCCTTGGCCAGACCCTGCCTCATTGACATTTGTCACTCACACTGTAACACCTCTGAGGTCCATGAGGGGATGGGCAGCTCTTGCCTGTACTGCAAAGTGACCCATGCCAACACGATACTCACCCTTCCCAGAGATTGTTAAAGTGCTGCCGGCACTAGATCTATGTGCACCTCACATCATCACGGCTGCTGACTCTGGATGCCATCTCCTCCCAGGTCTTTTTAGTGAGGTGGGGGGGCCTCCTCCTCCCAACGCTGGGGACAAGTGTTTCTCTCCTGGCTGCCACCTTCTCCAGGAGGACAACGAGGCACTCGTCCGAAAAACGCCGGCTGCCCCGCCAACCTGCCTTTCTGCCTGCCATATTCACCCATTGTGGCATCCATGCACACTTCCGTATCCTTCGGTGGCAGCCTTCCAGGGGCTGCCGAGGCCGCATTTGAATCAGCCGCCAGGTTGCCATTGGACCCGGCGGACATCAAGCCCCCGCCCACCCCTTTGGGCTCATTCAAAGGCCGCGTCTCATGCTGGCCGGGCCTTAATTGGTCCTCCGGCATAAAATCGCGGTGCGCTGCCAATCGCAGGCAGCGGCCAGCTTCCCGACCGTCCCTGCCAAGCACCCCTGCCAAGAGTAAAATTCTGCCCCATGTCTCTGCAATGGCAATTAGATCTAAATCATTTACCTCTATTTGTACCACTAGTTCACCTATCTTATTGCCGATACTTTGTGCATTCAGACAAAGATCCTTTAATTTCATTCTTTCACTTCTTCTATTCCCTGCAAAGACCTTATTCACTGATGTACAATTTTTGTTAAACACTCTGTCCTTTCCCATCCCACTCTACTTCCCCTTACCCACATTTGTAAGGTGGAATGAGAGTCCCTTGGAGTCTCACTTAGGTTCGGAGCCATACTCTGGATCTAACAGGAATGAGGGACAATGCCAAGTAATGTGTTAAAACAATAATCTTATTGAATAATGATAATTATAATAATGATGATATGACAATTATAATTGATAATATAAAAAGAGAAAGGAGTTAAAAGAAAGAAATATAACTTTATTGAAAGGAAAAAGCACTTCATATATATCAGAGGAAAAGAAGAAAGACATTTTTTTTAGACAGGAACAATAACCCCAAATTGGTCTGTTCTATGTTAGCTCCCCAAAACGGATAAACCCAACTTAGCCTGTTCCACGACAGGACACTAAATTGGTAAAAATTCCCCTTGGTGCATACATTACCAAGTTTCTGAGTAACCTTACGGGGTTGGACTCTTCGGGCAGTCACTCCAATATCCCTTCCTCCGTAGTCTTCAGTGGTTGACTTTTCCACTCCAGCTGCAGCAGCGAATAGGGTCCGTTTAAGCTAAATTTCTGGCTCCATTCCAGCTGTAGCAGCGAATCCTGGAAGCAGGGTCCGTTTAAGCTAAATTTCTGGCTCCATTCCAGCCTTGAGGTTTAGTTCAAATTTTCTCAGAACAACGACTGGAAAAACACAAATCCTTATCAATTTTCCTTACAGGCACTGCAAGGCGTTGCAGACTTCATAATCCAAGTTGTTTGCATATCTTTTAATGGTGTCTTCCCATCTGCCATTAGTCAGGTTATAGTCCATCAATCAAACTCCATCTCCTGATGACCACCCCATGTAAGGCTGCTCATTGTCTTGGCCTGTAGTCAAGAGTCATCGGATGCAGTAGGAAAAGATTTCTGATAAATAAAAAAGCAACTTGTGTTTTAGTAGTCTAGCAGGAAAACAGAGATGTAGACCACACAACAGCTATGGATAGCCAATATGGAAAACAAAGTCTTGGGAAAACACATCACTACTGATTATTATTGATTAATTAATCAAAGCACAATCCCATCTAGGTTTAGATCAATGTCTACAAAGATTCATTACAGGTTGATTTAAAAATCATAAGTGAAGCATAAATAAAATGACAAAAATTAGTGATTGCAGCTGTAGGCCCACACATTGCTATACTGTTCTGATGTTCGCCTTTGTCTTTGGACTTGTAAATCTGCCTTCACCTGAACACCCACCCCCTGCCCCGCCCTATTAGTTTGAAGCCCTGTCCATGGCTCTAGTTATATGTTTAGCAAGGAAACTGATCCCAGTCCAATTCAAGTGGAGCCCATCCCAACAGAATTGTTCACTTTTCCCCGCGCACTGATGCCAGTGGCCCATGAATCAAAAGCCCTTCTTCCCGCACCACTCTTTGAGCCACACGTTTAATTCCCTAATGTATTTTACCCTATGTCAATTGGCAATCCAGAGATGATTACCTTTGATGTTCTGTGTTTTAATTTGGACCCTGATTCCTCACATTCTCTTAGCAGAACCTTATTCCTGATTTACCTATGCCATTGGTTCCCATGTGGACTATGGTAACTGGATCCTCCCCCTCCCATTCCAAATTCTCACTTGGGAGGAGATGTCCTTAACTCTGGCACCGGGCAAGCCACACAACCTTCGGAGCTCCCAGTCATGGCTGCAGAGAACAGTATCCATCCCCCTAACTATGCTGTCTTCTTTCACAGCCACATTCCTCTTTGCTCCCCCCATTTGAATGGCATGCTTCACCATGGTGCCAGGTCAATCTGCTCATCCACCCTGAAATCCTTTTCTTCATCCACACAGGTAGCAAGCATCTCATACCTGTTGGCCAGAGTCAGGGGCTGAGGCTCCTCCATCATTACATGCTGGTTCCCCATACCTGCCTGATACACAGTCTTTCTGTCCCCGACCCTTGACGAACTCTAAAGTTCTGCCTAACCTAGGGAGTGTGACCGCCTCCTGGAACAAAGTGTCCAGGTAACTTTCCCCCTTCTTGATGCATCGCAGTGTCTGCAGCTCAGTGACTCTGAGCCAATGTTTCTCAAGCCACTGGCACTTACTGCAGACATGTTTGCCCTGGATCACGCATTCTGCAGTTGCGCACATCGCCCGCCCTGCCATCTTTATTATGTGTTAATTCATTTATTATTTTCCTTAATTAATAAACCCTAATACTCCCAATAAGCTTTACCACTGCTAGTAAACCTTACTACTCCTAATAGAACCTTATAATTACTAATCAGTTGTAAGATGAAGGAGAAAGATACTCACCAAACAATCACTTACCTGTTTCCCTGTGACACCACACTTTGATTTCTCGCCAAACGTGGACAGTCCACAGTCAGAGCTCCCCATGCTCTTTTAAGCTTCTTGTTGGGTCTCTTGTCCTCGCTATCCTCTCGCATTTCTTTAAGCCTCTCACCGGAGAAGACCGTTTTAAATTAACTTTATTGAGAAGGCAGGAAGGAAGGGGGTCACATCATTCAGGGAATACCCTGTGCACTATGGGGACAGCCCCTAAGATATCACTTCCCCCCACTTTGCTTCTTCCCACCTGGCCTCCAAAACCTGTCCTCCGCCTCCTTGGGCTCCCCAATCCCTCCCCAGACTTGCCTCTCTCCGGTGGCCATGTCCTCTTCATCCCGTGGCCACCTTATAGTCACAGCAGCAACCGCTACTGAGTTCTGACACTGCTAGGACTGCTAGAGCTGCCAGCCAATCAGATTGGTCAGCAGCTCTCAAGAGCAGGACTTCCTTTGACTGAAGGGCAGAAATCCAACCCTCCGTTTGTTTATGCCGCCAAGAGTGTTATCGCTACGGGACAGCCTTTTTTAAAGTTGGTCAATTTGGAACTGACTTTCCTTCCAAGTGCTCGAACAGTATGCTCCCTCACACCCCTGCATAATTCAACCCTGTATCTTCAGCAAATTATTTTGACTGTTATAGTTGAAAATATAGATGTGAACTGATATTTTTTCAGGATTATTATCCTCCGTTAAAGTGTTACTCCACTATTTTGTAAAGGAGATCTGATCATATTAGTGCAAAACATAAGCAGCTGATTCAGGTCAATAACATTTTAATCGAGGAGCAGCATAGTGCCACTATGTGTTGGAGCACCAATGCCTGGTACCATAGAGCAGCTGGATGCATATTTGATCCGGCACACACTTCTGATGTCCTAATCAAAACCATACTGCATGGCAGTGATCAAGTAGAGACCAATCTGGAGGAGAGGAAGAAGATAGATATAGTTTTCATTTACATTTAACTATTCCACTTTTCCAGCCCTGTGCATTCTTTAGTTGGACTTGCAATTGGTCTCCAATTGCTGTTTCACTATCATCAAGAGAATAGCAGCTGTAGGTGACCCGTTGTTGCTGGGCTGTTGCCCTGATGGCAGCAAGAGATGTACTCTATGACATGGATGGGTGAATGACTAATACCCAATACCTTTCACTGAAATGAAGCAGAGACAGAAAGGGGACAAAATTCACTTTCAGTGGAGGCACAAAATGAGCAGTAGTAGATCAGTAACCCATTATGCACCCTGCCCGATTTTCCATTCTATTGACTTCAAATGAAAGAAAAATCAGGCAGGGTGTACAAGATGCATACAGTTGTCCATTTTGTGCCCTCAACACAGGTGAATTTTATCTCTACAGTCACTGTTGCAGAGACTTTTTACATGAGCTGACAGAGAATGATTTCTAGCAAAGCTGAACCATAGTTTTCTAATGCAGTCATCAGACGTAAACATCAATGACTTTTTTTGAGCCACTCAACGTCATTTCTATCCATGATGAAAAAGAAATTTAGAAATGTAACCATCCCTTGTGGGAATGACAGGAAATTTTATTGGCACCTAAAATAATCTATGTTAAGGTCATGTCAGAGATCTAGCTACTGTTGATGCTGTGTGCTTTTTGGATATCCTGTGCTTATGAATAATTGATAGGGCTCCATGTGTACTGAAGTTTTATTTTGGTACAATTTAATGACCTCCAGAACTCCCTAACTTTATATATTGAAATATACTCAGATTATTCCTTATCAAAGTACGCATAGCAAGATATCATTTACATAAATTTCTTTTTGAGAACTGTAAATTGCTCTGTAAATTGTTCTTTGGGAACAGTGTATCCAACAAAATTTAACAAATGGAAAACTTCGGAGAAGCTCATTTTGCAGATTTGCTCTACTGTGTTAGAATAGGTCACAACCAACCAATTCAAGTGTAAGGATTGAATTTTAAGTTTAGATGTAACAACGTATCAAATTGCACAAAATACTTGCTCTCTTCTTACATATGCATACCTGCTTTATAAATAGTGATATCATTCCCTCCCTTCCTGGTCATTGTAATGGTGGTGTTCAACTGAGTAGCATGTCAGAGATTGCTGGTTGAGAGCTATTTACATTGACTTTTTATGTATCATGTATTTTCTGTATTATGCCTTTTGTAAAGGGACAGTTATATTCCTGGAAATATTGATTTTTAAAAATTTTTAAACAGACACCATTTACACTCACACTGCGGTTATGGGATATCTACATTCTGGAGGGAGAAAGAGTCCTTGCTGCTATGGCATATACCATCATGAAACTGCACAAAAGTAAGATGATCTCTGCTACATATTGAATTTCTGTAAAGCAGTTATTTTGAATATTAGTAAAGTTGCTGAATACCAGAAATTAAGAGCACCATTTATTTGATGCCCAAATCCTGGCTGCAAATCCTTTTTTAAGAAAGTACTTTTCATGGTTCTTTCAGGAAAAAGGGATAATTCTATTGATCTGATATTACAAGACTTATGTCATTGGAAATAATTGATTAAATGTAGAGTTCATATAAGTACAAGAAAACGTTCAATATTTAATATATTTAATAAAATAATAAACACCTCTATGTATCTGTTAATAACCACTAGTGGAAGCAAAAGAGGATGGTACAGCACTTGATGGGGGGAATTTTATGAAGGCAATGGGGGTCTCAGCCACCGGCAAGAGACCCTTGTTGCCTCCCCCGGGAAGGCCCAATGATATTACATGCCAACCAGGCAATTGAGAAGTCACCAGCAGGGCTTCCGTAGGATCAGGACCCCAGGGCAGGAAGTCCAGCTCGCCAAGAGCCCAATTAGAGGCAAGTTCTTTTGCTCAGCTGCGCAAGTGGGGAGGCAATGGCTACTGCAGGAAAGACACCCAACCGGGGCCTGGATCTTTTTTGGATCCCTGGACTCAAGTGAGTGATGGTAGATGGGGTTTTGCGGAATGAAGGGATTGTGGGGGAGAGGTTTAAGGGAATTGTCAACAAGGGCAGGGTTATGGCTCCCAGCACTCCCCCTTACCAATGTCGAGTCCCTCAATCAGGCACTAAGTGCTTTTGAGCCAGGGAACGCCCCCCCCCCCCCCCTGCCCGGGAGACCACCAGCAACCCGCACAGGTTTGCTTGTCATGCTCCCCACGTGGTAACAAGCCCACCTGCTGCTGATTTAATACCAGTAATGGCAGGCTGAGGCCCTTAATTGGCATTAATTTCCCACTTAAGGGCCTCAATTGACAGGCAGGAAGACTGACACTGACAAGATGGAGATTGTGACAGGAAAACCAACCCAGAAAAGTGTTAAAATTGCAGCTGAAGCTGTTGTCTGTGTTGAAAGTGAAATCAAGGACGATGTAAAAATTGGCCCAAGAACAGTAGTACACCCCAAGGCTCGCTTTATTGCAGAAGCAGGACCAATCATCATTGATGAAGGAAACTTGATTGAAGAACAAGCCCTGATTACAAACAGCTATTCAGAAAATCTCATGTCTCAAAAGGAAGATATTGAACCTAAAGTTATGACTACTGGAACAAACAATGTATTTGAAGTTGGATGTCATTTTGAAGATTGGAGATAACAATGTAATTACATCTAAAGCATTTATAGATAGAAATGTGCTCCTAACCAGTGGCTACATTATTGTAGCATGTTGTCAAGTAAACTCCTGTGAAGTTATTCCTGGGAACACAGTTATCTACAGGATAGACTGTATGCAATGAGTACAGGGAGAACGTCCACAGCTCTGCAGCTAGACTTTCTATTGAAGACAGAGATAAAAACAAAAAACTACTGCGGATGCTGGAAATCCAAAACAAAAACAAAAGCAGGTCATTGGACTCGAAACGTCAACTGTTTTCTTCTCCTCCGATGCTGCCAGACCTGCTGAGTTTTTCCAGGTAATTCTGTTTTTGTTTTTGTTTCTGTTGAAGACGTTGCCTAATTATCATCACCTGAAGAAAACAGTGAAAGGAAGCTCCACTCCAATAAAAAGCTGAATAGAACCAGAGTCTGGCTCTGCGGAGGAACTAATACATTTATTTGGCTACAAGCATAGTCACTTAAAAGCAGTAATCTGTGCTACAATAAATTAACTAATGTATGAACCTTTTATTGAAGTGGTTATATGTCCTTTGAAATAAAATGAAGGTAAAAATTAGGCATAAAGAAAAAGACTGTCCATGGGCCTTCCCGCCACGGACTAAATTAGGGTGGAGACAGGGAGATGTCAGGGTCCCCACCAGCCACCACCCCAACCGATTAAATGCTGTCCTGCCTCCAGACTCACCATGGGGGAAGAGCATAAAATACCACCCCATACCACCCCATGTCTCCTTCTCCAAGAGAAGGAAAGCTATCAACATCACTCCCATCTCACAAAGTACAGCTCATGTTCAGTGATTCTAAAGAAACATTAGGCAGTAGCAGAGTATAACTTCGCAGTTCAGTTCAGAGTCTCCTTAAATGCAAAGGAAGATACATTGTGTAGGAGTTAGCACTGGAAGAAACAAATCAATTTAAATTAGTGGAAAGTAAATTTAAAATAGATCTGTCAGGAGGAAAATCTTCATTCAAACAATGATAAATATTTGAAATAATCTACTGAACAGGGTAGGAGAGAGAAAATCTTTTGGGAAATGACAGCTACTACATAGTTAAATTCAACAGAGGAATATAAAAATTCAATGAACAGCCAAAGATAAGGATGTTGGACTGGAGAAAGGCAAAGTTCAGAGATAGGAAGGATCTAGCCCAAAATAACTGGCAGAAAATTTAGTAGATAGGTTGGCAGATCAGCAGTGAAAAACCTTCAGAATTTAGGATTTAAGTTTTAAGTTTGGATGAGTGCAAAAAAAGATACCACGAAGCATCATAGTCTGCTTTGACACAGAAGGCCATTAAAGCCCTTAGTGTTTTGCCAGTACCTTAGTAGAGTTCTCTGGATAAATAGAAAAATTATTCAGAACTGAAATGTGGTATTTAGGCTTACAATGCTAGCATAGATTTGCTCAAGGCTTTTTTTTGGTATTTGACACAACTTGCGCTTTGGGACTCCTTTGAGGCCTTTACCTAGTGGCTCTGTGGAAATTACCTGGGAAGTTTGACCTTCCAATGGGCAACTTCCCTGCTCCGCGGGTGTTATGACATTGGCAGATGAAGTCTGCCAAATCCACGCGGGAAACTTGTTTGTGCTATCACAACGGTTTTGCAATTTGTATTTATGAGATTCGTGCACTGAATTCAGAAGTAGTAAGTCCACCAAGACTTCTAGAGATTTTTAAAAATTAAATGAGAATATGTATTAGCCAAAATAAAAGATTCCCAGCACATACATAAGATTACAAATTACTTACTATTACAATAACTCCTAAAATTCCAAATTAACCTGACTCCTAGTTACACCCTCTTTAAGGCAATGATCCACAAATAGATTGTAGATTTTAAACAGATCCAGCAAATTAATACCCTGGACAATGGCTTTTCTCCAGCTTTAGTTTCGGTAGACAGCAGACTTATGCACAAATACTGGAGGCTTCATTAAGGCTACTTCAAACACTTCTGTTAGATCTCTCAATTCCTTTCCTGACACATAGCCTCATTCTCCTTTATATATGTTTCTCTCTTAATATTTAAATTCTATTGTTTCATGTCTTTGAAACTGTATCTTCCTCATAACAAAAACTTTCATGTTGTCACTATATATTGTCAGTAACCCTTGGGAAAAATAAACACATTCCTTAGCCTTGCTTATCTGGCTAGTTGTAAAGCAGACTGTGATCCTTTTGAAATCCAAATCTCCCTTCAGCTATCTAAAAATGCAAATTTCCTTCACACCTTATATGCTAAGCTAGCATCCATGTTTACGCATTAGCATGCCAAACACCTAGCTTCTTTTGGTGAGTTAAAGCTTGCAGTCCACTTGAACACCAGAATGTAAAATGAAGTGCAATGACGTCGGGCATGTGTCCCGACGTCACTGCGACATTTCACTAGGCAGGCGCACGATGAAAACGAAGGCGTGCCCACCATTGATTAACTGGTCAGTTAAGGCCCTTGAGGCACCAATTTTCTGGGAGTTTATGCAGCCCGTGCAATTTTCAGGGTGTCGCATGGGTGCAACACATGGGGCAGGAGGGTAGGCCACATTTTCAAAAACCTCATCCACGGGCGGGATAAGAGGGGTGAGTGGGCTTGCTAATGCGAGTTGTTTGTACTTAAGCAAGCAGCAGCAACTTATAAGCTAGTGTGAGCAGGACAACTTCAATTCGCTTCAGGGCTGCTTTGACAGAAATAAGAGGCTTCAGTTCAGGACTCCGGAGGAGTCATACTACTTGGGGCCTTCCAGGTATCAGACAGTCTTCCCTCACCCTGGGAATGCGGATTGTGGTCTCTGCTGGAGGCACCTCCTCTGAGGAGGAAGAGAGGGCCAGAAGGGGGAGGAGGCAATGTGTTCCTTTTCAGCCTCCAGGGGAGCGACCTTTGGGAGGACAGGCGCAGGCATAAGGGGCGCAGGGCCAACAGGAAGTCCAAGATGGAAGGGGCCGCAGAAGACGCCACTATGCTGCTGTCAGGCTGCGATGCAACTACCTCAATATGCCTGAGGTGCAATGCCGAAGGAGGCTCCATCTCTCAAGGGAGACAGTGACCTCCATTTGTCAGATGATCAGCCCTGAGATCAGCTCCGACTGTGTGGGTGGACACCCCATGCCAGTGGCGCTGACGTTCACAGTGGCCCTCAACTTCTATGCCTCTGGCTCTTTCCAGAGGTTGGTGGGTGATCTTTGTGGAGTCTCCCAATCAGCTGTCCACAGTTGTGTCAAGCTGGTGACAGACGCTCTGTTCAGGCATGCATTGACTTTCATTCACTATGGCATGGACGAGGCCAGCCAGGCAGAACGAGCCAGAGGCTTTGCAGTGATTGCTGGGTTCCCCCACATCCAGGGTGCAATTGACAACACACTTTTGGCCATCAAGCGCCAGCAGATGAGCCAGATGCCTTAGACAACAGAAAGTGATTCCACTTCATGAACGTGCAAATAGTGTGTGACCACAGGATGCAGATTCTGCAAGTCTGCAAGGTACCCAGGCAGCTCCCATGACACTTACAACCTGAGATACTCCCAGGTGCCGAGGCTCTTCAGTGCTCCAGCCCAGCTGGTTGGATGGCTGCTGGGTGACAAGGGCTATCCCCTCAAAAGGTGGCTCACGACGCCCTTCCACCATCCAAGAACAGAGGCCGAGCAGCGGTACAATAGGAGCCATGACTCCACAAGAGTGGTGGTAGAGAGAGCCGTAGGTCTTCTCAAGATATGCTTCTGATGCCTGGACCATTCAGGTCTGCATTACCCCACAGATCCTGTGTCACTGTTAGTGGTTGCATGCTGCGCTCTCCACAATCTGGTGCTGGAAAGTGGGGCTGCAGTGGAGGAAGAAGATGTAGACGCAGCTGCTCTGGCAACAGATGGTGAATCCAGTAGTGAGTCCAAGGACGAGCACGCTCAGGAGAACACTGACCTGGGCAACCCAGGGAGGTAGGGAGGCTTTGATCCAACGCTCCTTCAGCTAGCCTACCAAATAAGAACCACCACCACATACCAGAGCTGCAGGCCCCATACTTGATACCTGACAAGAACATTTGCTTAGTGAACAACATGCACTATGTGCCATTTCAATAAAGTTCAATGACAGACAAGTCACTCATAACATCATGGGTTACCCTGCACCTGCAGAACAAATGAAGCACCCAGAGAATTGTTGAATACATTTAATGCTGTGGTGTCTGGCATACATAACAAAAATTAAATCGAAAGGTGTAATCCATCACACCAAATAATATTTACCATTAAACTGGGGGGAAAAAATATCACCAGTGATAAGCCCACGTTGTGCTTAAGGTGCTTTAAGTTTTCGCTTGCGGGTGCTTCATCTAGGTGCTCCCACCTCCCTGGCACCGGCATTGGAGACAGCCTGTTGGCCTTGATGACCTTGGCAGGCATCCTCTGGCCCATGGAGCCTGTGCTGGCCCTGCCTGGGAGGGAGTGGCCAGTGCCACAGCTGGAATCTCCCAGTTGCCACAGCCTCTTCGGATGCCACGGTCACTAGCAGAGAGGTGGGGGAGCTGCTGGCGTCATCCGGAGAGCCCTGAGAGGAGCCCGCAGAGATGACAAGCAGCTCGTGAGCTAACGTCAGGTTGCTTTGGACCTTCCTGCTCACCATTGATGGATGGGCACCTAGCTGGGACACTGGGTGCCCAATCCATCTCCCACACTGACAGTGACCACCTGAGGTCATTGCTGATGTGAGGGCTTGCAGGTCCCCGAGGAACCCCTGATTCAGCTCCTGGAGGAACCTCCATGAGAGTTGCTACTCTCTCCATGGAAGAGGCATTGCGCTCAGCCATGAGGGTCATTGCATTGGTCAAGCTCCGCAAGGGCTCCTCTACAACGGAGACCATGACATGCATTCCCTCATGTATCTCTGCCAGATCCTCCCACACACCCTGCTGGACTTCCAGCATGTGCTGCCTCAGGGACGACTCCAGTGACACATCATCAGCTACCGACTGAGCATGTTCCTGGTCCCCAGCAGTCCTCCGACTGGCGGCACCCTGGGCACTCTCTGCCTCCACCTGCACCTCAAGCAAATGTGAAGTGCCCTCTTCGCTGTGCACCGAGATACTATCCGCTGATCTAATGCCCACCGCTGGTGCCTGCTTGGCTGATAGGGTGTAACACAGGTGCGTTTCCATGGTTGCTGTCCTCTGGGGTCAGCGGTGGGCCTTCAGGCTCCTCAACCCAATGGGCCACTAGTGAGTCTGAAAGGAAGAACAAGGACATGTCATTAGTTGAAATCATTACACTATTGCTGAGCATGCCTGGCACCCGGATCAGGATGCCCTCATCTTTCCATTATCAATGGGGATTCCATGCTCGAGGCTCACATCAATATTGAGACAACAGTGCTATGGTTGCTCTTAGCAACATTCTGATCTCAGGGCACTGTACTCTTACCTCCCTGTGGCACCCCAACCTCACCACGCCCAGCTGACCTAGGTGCATGGCGCCTCTCCAGCACCAGGGCCTCCTGCTCATATCTACTTTGGATTAGAAGGTGGGGCGGTCCTCTGCCAGTCCGCAACCTTTCTGCATTGTTTTGGGATGTCTTCTCCTGAAAGGACAGAGGAGCGTTGAATAGTCCACCCTGTACCTGCATTGCCGTTGTAGCCTGGCCAACCCCACCTGAGGAATACCTTGCAGGGCTCAGCCAATTCGTGACCCTGGAGCTGCAAGACACTCATTCCAAGCAGCCAGGGCTCACCTGCTTGCGTAGATGCTGCCTCATTGACATTTGCCACTCACACTCTTAAGAACTCTGAGGTCTGGGGGGGGGGGGGGGGGGGGGGGCACTCCTAAATGCTGTACTAAGTGACCTATGCCAACACGGTACTCACCCTTCCCGATCGCAGGAGATCATTGAACTGCTTACGGCACTGCACCTATGTGCGCCTCACCACTTCATGGGAGCTCACCCTGATGCCACCTCCTCCCAGGCATGTTTGGTGAGGTGGAGGGGCTTCCTCCCCCGGACAAGGATCTCTCTGCGTGCTGCCACCTCCTCCAGGAGGGCAGTGATACATTCATCAGAGAAACACAGGGCCGACTGCCCCGCCGACCTGCCCTCTCACCTACCGTGTTCAGCACTTAGCTCCATGACAAGGTGCGTATGCTTCACTGGCAGCCTCCCCATGGCTGCCGCAGCTGCTTTTGAATCGAGCCCCCACCCACCCCTTTTCCCTGTTGCCGCTGTCATGTCTTACGCTGGTGGGCCTTAATTAGCCAGCCCACGTAAAATGGTGGTGTGGAGTCGATCGCGGGCGGCGACCGCCCCCATCCGCTCCCGCCGAGCCTGCATGCCAACTGTAAAATTCTGGCCCAAATGTAATTAAATCTCACACAGACAGTCCCAACTACTTATCCCCATAAACCTACTTTACAATAAACCAGAAAAGTATTATGAAAATTATTATACACTCATGACATCTCCCTCCTTATGAGAAAATGAACCATCATAATTTAAGAAGAAGGCTTTATTTTCTTAACACATCTTACACTACCTACTATACTTATCTATATGCCCACACTGGTACATTACCAGATACATGCATTCACATAACTACAGATCCTTGGTATCAACAGAGGTCATTTCAGTCCAGTGTCCAGCTTTTAAATGTCTAATTTCCCTTTGAGCTTTAAACTCTCGACAGTGCGTCTGCAATTAGATTTTCTCGTCCAGCCACATGTATAATCTGTAAATTAAATGATTGCAGTAATAAACTCCATCTGAACAGCCTTGCACTTTGGTCTCAAAATTTGTCCAGAATTTTAAAGGATTGTGGTCTGTATCAACAATCATTTCTGAGGAATTGCTTGCAACATAAGCCTCGAAATGCTGCGATGCTAATACCAAACCCAAAGTCTCCTTTTCGATCATTGAATATTTTCTCTGTTGTACATTCAGCTTTGGTGAAAAATACCCTATCGGTTTCCCAATTCCAGTTTCATCTTCTTGCAGCAGTACAGCACCAATGCCTACACCACTTGCGTCAATGACCAACTTAAACTGCTTGGCATAATTAGGTACTGCCAAAACTGTGTCGTAGTATATATAATTTTTAAAATGTCAAATGTCTTCTGACACTCGTGTGTCCATTGAAACTTCTTGTTCCTTTTTAATAGTTCAGTCAATGGAACACCACACTGCTAAAATTTGGCACCAACTTCCGGTAAAACCCATTCATGCCCAGAAATCTCAAAACTTCTCATTTTGTTGTAAGCACAAGGAGATTCATGATGGCTTTGACTTTCACATCTCTCAGAGCCATCATACCATGTCGAATGGTATGGCCTAGATATGTAACTGGTGCTTTTGCACACTCACTCTTAGCCAAGTTCACCACCAAATTAGCTTCTTGCAGTTGATTAAATAATTCTTCCAGATGTTGTAAATGCTGCTCCCACGTTTAACTGAAAACGAACAAGTCGTCAATATAAACAGCACAATTGCTCTGCCCTGCAATTACTTTGTTTGTCAGTGTTTGAAATGTTGCTGGTGCATTTTTCATACCAAATGGCATAACTTTAAACTGATATAGTCCATCTGGCGTTGCAAAAGCAGATATCTCCTTTGTTCTCTCTGATAACGGTACTTGCCAATATCCTCTCAGCAAGTCAATCTTTGTGATAAAATGTGATTATCCCATTTTCTCAATGCCATCTTCCAACCATGGTATAGGATACGAATCTGCTTTTGTCACTGTATTCACTTTCTGATAACCCACGCACAGTCTTTCTATTCCATCTGGTTTCAGTACCACCACAATTGCCGAACTCCAGTTACTGCAACTAGACTTGATGTCGTTTTGAAGCATGAATTCAATTTCTTCCTGTACTTGTGATAATTTTGCTGGGCTAAATCTATAAGGATGTTGCCTTATTGAAACTGAATCCTCTACACTTACATTGTGTGTAGCTAAATTTGTACTGCCCAGCTTATTCCCACAAAACCTTTGTGTGACTGCAATAGCTTCTCCAAATCACATTTACACTTGCCTGGAAGGCAACTTAATATCACATTTAAATTTTTTAAATAGCCCCTCATTGTCCAATTTGATTAGAGGAAAATCAATTTCAGAATCCTTCATTTTTACCTCTTTCTCCTTATCTACCACCACTAATACCTCCTTTTCGTCATCTTCTCTGTCAAAGTATTTTTTTAAGCATAGAGCCATAGAGGTCCACAGCACAGAAAAAGGCTCTTCGGCCCATCGAGTCTGCGCCGGTCAAACAAGTACCTAACTATTCTAATCCCGTTTTCCAGCACTAGGCCCATAGCCTTGAATGCGATGGCATCGCAAGTGCACATCCAAATACTTCTTAAATGTCATGAGGGTTTCTGCCTCTACCACCCTTTTTCAGGCAGTGAGTTCCAGATTCTCACCACCCTCTGGGTGAAAAAATTCCTCCTCACATCTCCTCTAAACCTCCTGCCCCTTGCCTTAAATCTATGCCCCCTGGTTATTGATCCCTCCACCAAGGGGAAAAGTTCCTTCCTGTCTACCCTACCTATGCCCCTCAATTTTATACACTTCAATCATGTTCCCCCTCAATCTCCTCTGTTCCAGGGAAAATAACCCCAGTCTATCGAATCTCTCCTCATAACTAAAGCTCTCCAGTCCAAGCAACATTGTGGTAAATCTCCTCTGCACTCTCTCTAGTGCAATCACATCCTCCTTATAATGCGGATTCCAGAACTGCACACAATACTCTATCTGTGGACAAACCAGTGTTTTATGCAGTTCCAGCATAACCTCCTGCTCTTATATTCTATGCCTCGGCTAATAAAGGCAAGTATCCCATATGCCTTCTGAACCACCTTATCTACCTGTCCTGCTACCTTAAAGGACCCGTGGACATACACACCAAGGTCCCTCTGATCCTTGGTACTTCCCAGGGTCCTACCATTCATCATGTATTCCCGTGCCTTGTTTATCCTGCCCAAGTGCATCACCTCACACTTATCCAGATTAAATTCCATTTGCCACTGATCAGCCCATCTGACCAGCCCGTCTATATCCTCCTGTAATCTAAGGCTATCCTCCTCACTATTTACCACCCCACAAATTTTTGTGTTATCCGCAAACTTACTGATCAACCCTCCTACATTCAAGTCTAAATCATTTATATATAGCACAAACAGCAAGGGACCCAACACCGATCCCAGTGGGACCCCACTGAACACAGGCATCCAGTCACAAAAACACCCCTCGACCATCACCCTCTGCTTCCTGCCACTCAGCCAATTCTGGATCCAATTTGCCAAATTGCCTTGGATCCTATGGGCTCTTACCTTCATTATCAGTCTCCCATGCGGGACCTTATCAAAAACCTTGCTGAAGTCCAAGTAGACTACGTCAAATGCATTGCCCTCATCTACACACCTGGTCAGGTCTTTGAAAAATTTGATCAAATTGGTCAGACATGACCTCCCCTTAACAAAACCATGCTGACTGTCCTTCATTAATCCCTGCATCTCCAAGTGTAGATTAATTATGTCCCTCGGAATTGCTTCCAATAGTTTCCCCACCACTGAGGTTAGACTGACTGGCCTGTAGTTCCCTGGTTTATCCCTTCCTCCCTTCTTGAATAACGGTACCACATTGGCTGTCCTCCAGTCCTCTGGTACCTCTCCTGTGGCCAGAGAGGTATTGAAAATTATTGCCAGCGCCCCTGCTATCTCTTCCCTTGCCTCAAACAGCCTGGGATACATTTCATCTGGGCCTGGAGATTTATCTACTTTAAAGCCTGCCAGACCACTTAGAACCTCCTCTCTTTCTATGCTAATTTCTTTAATTATATCACAGTCCTTCTGCCTGATTTCCATACCCACGTCGTCCCTCTCATTTGTGAACACCGACACAAAGCATTCATTTAAAGCCTACCTACGTCTTTCAGCTCCATACACAAATTACCACTATGGTCCTTAATGGGCCCTACCCTTTCCCTAGTTATCCTCTTACTCTTAATGTAGTTGTAAAATAACTTTGGATTTTTTTTTATTTTACCTGCCAATGTTTTTTCATGCCCTCTTTTTGCTCTCCTAATTTCCTTTTTTAAGTTCCCCCCTACACATTCTATACTCCTCTAGGGCTTCCACTGTTTTGAGCCCTCGGTATCTACCATAAGCCTCCCTTTTTCTCTTTATCCAATCCTGTATTTCCCTGGATTTGTTGGTCCCACTCTTTATCTTTGCTGGAATACGTTGACCCTGTACATTTTCTATTTCCTTCTTGAACAAGCCCCACTGCTCTGACACAGCTTTACCTAAAAGTAGCTGCTCCCAGTCCACTCTGGCGAAATCATATCTGATCTAAATTGGGGGAAGGCCGATTTTAATAAGAACTCTGATTTCTGGCCCATCCTTGTCCTTTTCCATATCAACCTTGAATCTAACATAGTTATGATCACTATATGCAAAATGCTCTTCCACTGATACCTCTACCATTTGCCCAGCTTCATTCCCTAAAATTAAGTCCAGGACCGCCCCCTCTCTTGTAGGACCTTCTAAGTACTGGCTTAAAAGGCTCTCCTGGATGCATTTTAAGAATTCCACTTCCTCTAAACCTATCACACTATGACTAACCCAGTTAATGTTGGGGAAGTTGAAATCCCCCGCTATTACTACCCTATTATTTTTACACCTTTCTGAAATTTGCCTGCATATCTGCTCTTCTATTTCTTTTTGACTGTTTGGGGGTCTATAGTACACTCCCAGCAATGTGATTGCTCCTTTTTTGTTTTTAAGCTCTACCCATATGGCTTCATTTGAGGAGCCTTTCTAAGATGCCATCCTTCCTTACTGCTGTAATAGATTCCTTGATCAATATTGCGATGCCCCCTCTTTTACCTCCTTTCATGTCTCGCCTGAAGACCCTATATCCTGGAATATTGAGCTGCCAATCCTGCCTCTCTCTCAACCATTTCTCTGTGACAGCAATGACATCATACATCCATGTGTTAATTTGTGCCCTCAACTCATCTGCCTTATTCGTCAGACTCCTTGCATTACAATAAATACCATCCAACCTTGCCAAACTCCCTTGTGCCTTAACTGGCCTATAATATCAATGCCTTCCAGACCCACTTGCTCTCTCTTCTACTTTTGGCTGTGCATCTCCCCCTGCTGAACCTCCTCTCAGGATCCCATCCCCCTGCCAAGTTAGTTTAAACCCTCCCCAACAGCACTAGCAAAGCTCCCTGCAAGGATGTTGGTCCCATTCCGGTTCAGGTGCAACCCGCCTGCCTTGTACTGGTCCCACCGCTCCCAGAAATGGTCCCAATGCCCCAGAAATCTAAAATCCTCCCTCCTGCACCATCTATACAGCCACGCATTCATCTGGACTAACCTCCTATTTCTATACTCAACAGCACTTGGCACCGGAAGTAATCCAGAGATTACTACCTTTTGAAGTCCTGTTTTTTAATCTGCTTCCTAGCTCCCTAAATTCTGCTTGCAGGACCTCATCCCTCTTTCTACCTATGTCATTGGTACAAATATTTACCATGATCTCTGTCTGTTTGCCCTCCCCCTTTAGAATGCCCTGGAGCTGTTCAGTGACATCCTTGACCCTGGCACCAGGGAGGTAACATACTACCCTGGAGTCACGTCTACAGCCGCAGATACGCCTGTCTGTTCTCCTTACTGTCGAGTCTCCTACCACTATTGCTCTTCCCTTTTTCCTCCTCCTCCCCTGCCCCGTGCAGCTGAGCTACTCACAGTGCCATGAGTGTGGCTGCACTCCTCAGAGGAACCGTCACTCTCACCGTTTTCCAACACAGAAAAACGGCTCTGGAGCAAGATGCACCCTGGGAATTTCCAGACTACCTGCCTGACACCTTTCTTCTGACTGATGGTCACCCATTCCCTCTCTATCTGCACTTCTGTAAGCTGAGAGGTGACCACGTCTAAAAACGTGCTATCCATGAAACTCTCAGCCTCGTGGGTGCACCTCAGTGCCTCCAGCTGCCACTCAAGCTCCGAAACTCAAGAGCTCAAGTAGCTGCAGCTGGTGGCACTTCTTGCACATGTGGTTGGTCAGAGCGCAAGGAGCGTCTAGGACTTCCCACATATTGCAGGTGGCACAGAACTGAGCTGCCCTGCCATGCCTCTAGCTGAAAAAAACCCTTACTTTAAGTTAAATACAGTAAAAAAAAAGTTAAATTATTTATGTATTTTACCCTTCCTTAGCTTAATCTATTTTAAATTGGAGAAAAAACTGGAGAAAAGCACTTATCCACTACTCACCAATCAGCTTTCACCTTTGTACTGACATCCTTTTTTGAAGCTTTCCCGCACTCACGCTGGTTCTGATCTCTCCTCCGCTCGCTCGCACTGTCTTGTGATGTCACTCTTGTTATTTTCAACAAGAACTGACTGCAGGAAACTCTTCCCAGACTGCTTCACCGCAATGCTGACTGCAGGACACTCTTCCCAGACTCACATGATACACCCTCCGTTTCTTTCTTCTGTCAGGAGTATTTATTAAATAATTTGCTTCACTCAGTTTCTTTTCAATCTTGGAAGGCCCACTAAACCTTGCCTTTAATAATTCACCCAGTACTGGTAATAAAAATAATGCTTTTTCCCCAGCAACAAAACTACGAGCCTTCGCTTTCATCACCTACTGTGATGTCTTTAAATGTTCCCTAGCTAACTCACATGCTCTGTTCAATCTTTCTCTGAAGTTTGTCACATAATCCAGGAGAGTAGTTTCTGAATTTTGACCCACCAATTTCTCCCAAAACAATTTCAATGGTCCCCTTACCTCATGATCATAGTCTAATTCAAAAGGACTAAATACTGTTGATGTATTAGGAGCATCCCTAATAGCAAATAACAAGAATGGAATTCCCCCAACCCAATCTTGTCGATAGTCATGACTATAAGCCCTCATCATGGTTTTTAAAGTTTGATGCCATCTTTCCAAAGCACCTTGTGATTCAGGATGATAAGTTGTTGACTTAAACTGTTCTATCCCCAAGCTGTTCATTACTTCCTTAAACAGCAATGACATGGAATTTGAACCCTGATCTGATTGTATTTCTTTTGGCAAGTCATATCTTTGTAAAAAAAAATGTAGTCAACTCTTCCACAGTTCTCTTTACTGTAATATTTTGTAAAGGTATCGCTTCCAGAAACCTCGTAGACGCATCCATTATTGTCAGTAAGTACTGATTTCTACTTTTAGTCGTTGGGAGGGGTCCTACACACTCAATCAGGACCCTGATTAAAGGTTCCTCAAATGCTTGAATTGGAATTAAAGGTGCCTGTTTAATCGCTGCTTGTGGTTTCCCTGTCACCTGACATGTGTGATATATTCTACAGAATTTGACTATATCTTTGTGTAATCCAGGCCAATAGAAATGTTTTTGTATTTTCGCCTGAGTCTTCCTAATTCATAAATGTCCTCCTATTGGAATTTCATGAGCTACTCTCTATCTCATTTCTGTATCCAGATGGTATAACAATCTGATGCACATCCATCCATTTTTCATCTACTGAAACATGATACGGCCTCCACTTCCTCATTAACACATTACTTTTAAGGTAATAACATCCTGGAATACATTCTGCCTCTGTTTCTGAGTAAGCTGTCTGATATAACTGCTTTGTTTGTGAATCCTTTTGTTGTAACTCCACCAACTTCCTTGAGCAAAACACTTCAGCTTTATTCTCCTCCATTCTCTCTCCCTGAACAATCCTATCAAAGGCAGTATCAGCTAATTGAACTTCAACACCTTTTCCCTGCCTTTTAACTTCTTCCTCTTCCTGTTTCAATCTGAGTTTGTGATCTTCTTACTACAAAATTTGGAA
Organism: Cetorhinus maximus; assembly: GCF_964194155.1. Classification (NCBI taxonomy): domain Eukaryota; kingdom Metazoa; phylum Chordata; class Chondrichthyes; order Lamniformes; family Cetorhinidae; genus Cetorhinus; species Cetorhinus maximus. The sequence continues at coordinate 98,274,332 of NC_135887.1, forward strand.
ACAATCGAGGATGCTCCTTCTGCAGCACTGCTATTGAATGCACCTCCATAGGCTGCTCGACTACTGTAGGCATCACCCACATCTGTGACCCAGCTGTATCGTTACCTAAAATAAATTGAACCCCGGCAATGGGAATTTTTGCCACTACTCAAACAATCACCTCACCTGTTTTCCACTTACTCTTTAAATTTACCTTCCACAATGGATTAGGTTTAGCACATCCATGAACCCAACTTATTATCACCTTTTCCTGCAATACTCCTTCTGAACAACAAATATCACTATCCCATAACATTAAGGATTGACTAGCCCCTGTGTCTCTTAAAAACTTAATATCTTTACCTGCTCCACCCTGTACACATGGAAAGACTTCCCCTTCACATACAAAATCTTTAAGCATTTCTGCAACCTGCCCTTCAGAAATCCCTTGGGTAAATTGTGAACACATTCCGACTTCTTTACTGATTCTATCACTGATTCTTCCTGCTTTACCTGTACACAAACCACTGGTTTTTCCTGTGCCTGGACCTCAGAACCCACAGTACTCTTACTTCGAGAACTTTTCTGTGTTCCAATTACTACAACAGATTTTCCTTGTAACCTCCAACACATTGACTTTGTATGCCCAGCCTTATTACAGTGAAAACACCTCAATTTTCGAGTGTCACTTCTACCCTCACCACCTTCCTTTTTGGTCTGAGAAAAAAACTTCCTGAGAATTTCCAACTACCTCTTCTCTTCCCTGACTACATACCTTCCTTTCACCTTCCCACTTTCTATCCTTCTCTGATTTAAAAGGGTGACAAGAAAAAGGTTTAGACCTATGAACTAATTCATAATCATCAGCTATATCTACTGCTTGTCTTGCTGCTTTAACCTTCTGTTCCTCCACATGAGTTCTCAGTACCGAAGGAAATGAATCTTTAAATTCTTCCAAAAGAATTACTTCTCTAAGAGCTGCATATGTTGTCTCTACCTTTAATGCCCATATCCACAATTCAACATTACTTTGTTTTATTCTCTCAAACTCAATATATGTTTGCCATGGCTGTTTGCTTACATTCCTAAATATCTGCCTATATTGCTCAGGAACCAACTCATATGCACTCAAAATAACCTTTTTTACTGCATCATAATCCACTGATACTTCTTCTGACAGTGAAACATAAACCTCAAGAGCTGTACCTACTAACCTAGACTGTAAAAGCAATGTCCAGATTTCTTGTGGCCATGTCATCTGCTTAGCTGTCTTCTTAAATGAGATAAAGAACACCTCTACATCCCTTTCTTCAAACTTCAGAAGAACTTGTACAAATTTAAGCATCTCCCCACTGGGCTTTAGATTGGAAGTGGTCATTTACACCCTCCCTCAGCGTTAGATCTCTTTTTTAACTTCCAGCTTTTTAAGCTGATATTCTCTCTCTTCTTTTCTCTTTCCTCCCTTGCTAATTTCTCCAGTTCCAATTCTCTTCCCTGTTTTCTTTCTCCCTCCTTCCTTTCTGCTTGCTCTCTTTGAAATGCCCTTTCTCTTTCCTTTTCCTCTGCCTCTAATTAAATTTTTTTCATTTCTGTTGCTTGTTCAAGTTCAAGCTTCATTTGTAACTGAAGCCTCACTACCTCCAGCTGTGAATCTGTTTCGGGTATCCCTCCCAACTTCAAATGCTGTGCTATCACTTCAACTATGTCTGGTTTCTTTAACCCTTTAAGTAACCTCAACTGCAAATTATCCACTAATTCTGTTAACTTACCCTTAGATACTTTTTGTAACCTAATCAGAATTATAGCTTCTACTTCCAAAAGGTTTTAGCCATGGATAAAGCCATTTTTGCAGTCTCACCGCTTTAAAATCCCTCGCCCCAACTCCTGAGTTTAATGTGCTTCTTGTACTCATAACCTTAAAATTCACCAACTCCAAACCAATCAAGGAATTTCAAATTTCTTGCAAAGAGCCCCCAATTTTGTTATGGCGTGGCAGATCATGTTTGCCAGGTAGACCAAATCCTCAAGGAAAACTTGGCCACGGTACCACAACGGTTTTGCAGTTTGTATTTATTAAGAGAAATGTGCACTGAATTCAGAAGTGATGAGTCCACTAAGACCTTTACAGATTTTTTAAAAAATTAAAATATTTATTAACAAAATAAAAGATTTCAAGCACATACAAAATACTACACTTAATACTATAACAAATCCTAAAATTCCTAATTAACCTGACTCCCAGTTACACACCCCCAACAGTCCAAAATAGATTTTAGATTATTTTAAAAATTAGCAAGTTAACACAGTACCCATTTGACATTGGAATTCCAAATGGCTTTCTGCAACTTTAGTTACTGGACACAATAGACTTAAGCACAAATGGCTGAGGCTTCTTCAAGGCTGTTTCACACATTCCTGTTAGATCTTACATGCGCACCCCCCCCCCCCCCCCCGCCCCCCCACATAGCCTTTCATTCTCCTTTACATATGTTTCTCTCTCTTTAATATGTAAATTTCATTGATCCATATGTCTTTCCCATAATTTAAAAACTTCCATGTTGCCATTATTATCAGTAACCTTTGGGAAAAATAAACACATTGCTTAGCCTTGCTTATCTGGCTAGGTGTAAACAGACTAACATCCCTTTGAAATCCAGACAACCCCTTCACTCATCTAAAAATGCAAATTCCCTTCACATCTTACACGCTGAAACAGCATCCATGTTTACTCATTAGCATTTCAAGTACATTCCTACACCTAGCTTCTTTTGATAATTTCAAGCTTGCAATCTACCTGACTCCAAATGTCATTAAATCACACAGACAGAACCATCCTCACTCACACCCATAAACCGACTTTACAACAAACCAGAAAAATATTATGAAAATGATTATACTTTCATAACAAAAGAATGAATGTGAGTATTAGTAGTGGATGAATAAGTGTGGACATGTGAAAGTGAATAGATGAAAGAAATGGGTGCACTTGCAAGTCAAGTTGGTGTGAGGAGTGATGTGCTGGTGTAGGCTTGAGAAGGCAGAGTGAGTAAGTTTGGTTGATATGCGTATCGTGATTTAGGGCAATGTGCCGTTGCTCTCAGTTTTCCTGCCCTGCTTGGCTCATCGAAGCACTTCCTGTATTGTGGCACCAAGCTCCTTCTGCTGACTTTCTTGGCAGCCTGCAACCACACCTTCTTTGTCTCAGCAGCAGGCTTTTTCCTCACATTGCTAGTAAATAACATTGCCCTCTGGGCCCAGTCCTAACAGGCATCCAAGGAGATATTGGTGAAACGGGACACAGCCTTTGCCCGTCACAACTTCATTCCAACATTTCTTGCTCTCCCTTCAGCAACTTCAGCTGTTTCAATTTGTATGTTTGGAGTGGCCCTTTAACTGCTGGAGTTGAGATCATCTTATGTGGGTTGTCTTGACACCTACTGACGCTAATTGGTTGCGGAATCCAGAAATCAAATATTAAAGAAGTGACGGCATTTAAAAGCCACTGACACACACACACTGCACATAGTCCATGGGAAACCCAGAGATATCAGCCCCCAATTGCCATGTCTACGCTTTAAAATTAACTCAAAAAGTTAAAAGTTCCACCCCTCCCTCAAAATCTTTGTTCTCTGCCTCCCTCCCAAGTACAATAAAAATTTTCTCACCAAGATATCTTCACTGCTTTTCAGCCTCTGCACTGAATGACTTCTCATCCTTGGTGATTTCAACCGCCATCTCAACTCCTCATACTCGCTCTCCTCTGAGTTCACTGACCTCCCTAAATCTCTCCCTCTAATGTAAAATTCCCCAAACCACGTTCTCGACCATTGACCTTGCCATCTTGCCTGGCCTTGCTAGTCTCATTGTATCAATCACAGATATGGCCATCTCTGAAAACTTATTTGTATCACTCTCCACCCACATCTCCCTACCACGCCCCAACCCTACCTCCTTCCGCATCTGCCCCTGGAGAAATATTATCTCTCAATTCACTTAGAACTGCACTTTCAAAATCCCAACTGTCTAGCCTTGGCCCTCCATTTGCCACAACATTTCTGCAGGTATGGATTTGCTCAATTGTACCCTCAGCTCCGCTTTTGATGCCTTATTCCTGAATGAAACCATTACTCTCTGTAACACTGGTTGATCCCCTGGTACAACCTTCATTTCTGCTTCCTTAAGTCCGAGAGACACAACCCTGAAAGGATATGGTAAACAACTGATTTGGCTATCCACCACCAGATCTGGCTGAACCAGATAAAGCACTATCAGGTCCTGCTGTCATCAGCTAAAACTGATCACTATCCCAGGATCATCCTGGAATGCAAAGCTAACCCTGGCTTCCTTTCGCTATTGCAAACTGTCTTTTTAAAGTCATCCAACACTCTGCCCCTAATTCACATCAAGTCCCATTCCCCTTGCACCCCTGTGCTTGCTGACCAGCACTGGCTTCAGGTCAAGCAGCATATTGACTTTAAAATTCTCATCCTTGAACTTCCCTATCTCTGCAATCTCCTCCACTCCACAGCCCTCCAAGATGCCTGCACTCATCTAATTCTGGCCCCTTGAGCATCCCCACTTTTAATCGCTCCATCATTAGTTGCAGCGCCTTCTGTTACCTAGGCCCTAAGCTCTGGAATGCCCTCCCTACAGCTCTCAGCCTTTCTACCTCTTTTTTCTCCTTTAAGCCGCTCCTTAAAACCTAGCTCTTCGATTAAGCTTTTGGCCGTCTGATCTAATGTCTCCTTGTGTGTCTTGGTGTCATATTTGTCATAATTTCCTCTGAAGTACCTCTGGATGTTTTATTACGTTAAGGGCGTTGTATGAATATAAGTTGTTATTGCTTCCGATAGCTTGGAGACACATTCTGTCTTCAGATGGAAAAACAAACAAGATATAACCTTTATCCATCACTTTTCTTGCTCCATAATAATGGCTGTTTTGGATTTTATAGTTCATAAAATGCTTTTAATTTAGTTTCAGATTTTTCACTTGATTATTAAGAATTGTATTAGAGAAGCTACAGTAGTTATTTGAGATGCTAATTATGCTGAAGGAGGAGTGCCTGCAATCATCTTCAACATAGGTTAAATATTTATTTTTACATGTAAACAAACTCTTTTGTGTTAAGTGTACAGTATATATACTTAATACATTATGATACCATTGATAGATGGTAGATCAATTTTTCTATTGTAAACCTTTTGAATTTTCTACCCCAGAGGGTTATGGATGCTCAGTCATTGAATATGTTCAAGGCTGAAATTGATAGGTTTTTTCACTCTAAGGGAGCCAAAGGATATGGGAATTGAGCTGGAAGGTGGATTTGAGATCAAAACTCAGCCATGATCTTACTTAATGTTGGAGCAGGCTCAAGGGGCCATATGGCCTACTCCTGTTCCGATTTTTTATCTTATGTTCTTATGATCAAAATTCTAGTACTGGAAGGAAATTCTATTAAGGAACTCCAGGTGGAGTACTATTACCATCTGCAGTACTGTGGAAAACAACAAATGAAATTATACTTTTATTGATATCTTTGAATCCATTTCTGAACTGTTTGCATCACATAAACAAAGTGGCATCTATAGTATTTACAGGAACAGACAGCTGAAGACAGTTGTGAGAAAAACAATCCAGCATTATCAATGAACAGGGCAAAAAACTGAAATGCTGTCAAAATGCATATGTTTCTTTAGGTTCTGCAGTTCATTAAAAAGGCTAGGAGAGTCTTATCAGAAATGACATTTGAAAAGTCTCTATTTATTATATATGCACAATATTCAATTTGGTTTCATATCAGCAGAGGAAATGGCAAGAATGCAGCTGTCCTTTCAAGTTTTCTTTTGGAGCAGATCCAAAATAAAGATAGAATTGCATTTATTTAGCGCCTTTCACAATCTCAGGACATTCCAAAGCACTTTACAGCCAATGAAATACTTTTGAGGTGTAGTTACTGCTGTAATGTGGGAAATGTGGCTGCCAATTTATGCACAGCAAATTCCCACAGACAGCAATGTGATAATGATCAAATAATCTTTTTTTTGATTGAGGGATAAATATTACCCAGGACACCAGGGTTAACTCCACTACTTTTCTTTGAAATAGTGCCATGGTTATTTTACATCCGCCTGAGAGCAAACGAGGTCTAACCTCAAAGATGGTACCACTGAATGTGCAGCACTCCTTCAATGCAGTCCTGGATTATCAGCCTAATTTTTGTGCTCAAGTCTCTGAAGTTGGACTTGAACACAGAACCTTCTCATTCAGAGTCAAGAGTGCTACAAATTGAACCACAACAGACACATGATTTCCCCTTTCAATGAGCTAAACATAGCAAATTTTCTGTTGTCATTAACACCTGTTGCATTTGTGCTGCTTCTGTAAGTAAGATTTTAGTACAGCCTGCACAGCGCAAATAATGTGGTGGGTATTTGAAATGCCTATTGGGTGCTCCTGCTGCTTTCTAGACATGTCCCACCCAGTGCTATTTTAACTCAGCAAAACATTGTTCAGGCGACCAGCCCCTCCCAGGCTAGTGGGAACCTACTTCACAGACAATGACATCGTCAATGCAATTTTAACGAGACAAATTGGGAAGCCCAATCAACAGAGGAAAATGCCGGTGGGAGGCAACAGAATGGCCAGAAGAGATCAATGTAATTTTTTTTTACAGTGAATGTGAGGCCACCTTCTCAGCTGGGAGGAACAAGAGTGCTGCTCCAGGTTTCTCAGAATCCAGAATCTTTAGGTTTCCCAGCCCTGACCTTTAATTTCCCTCTCAGAACCCGCATCTGTGTTCTACACAGTTTAAGATTAATGCTAGGGACCACTCCTCTGGGTCTACGGTGGTATTTGACACCTGTATAAATTCCCACTCCCACTGCTGGCCTTGATGTAACACCTGCCATCTACAGGCAGAAAACTGTTGTGAACAATTTCAGCGAGTTCCAGGACTGGAAATGCCCTGGACCTGGTGCATGTCATGCCCGCCCTGAATGTTCCAGGAGTTAAAAATCCAAATGCACTCTCAGGGTGGTAAAAGCCACTGAGGATAAATTTGACTTGGGCATGGTGTAGAACAGTTGGTATTGCATTGATAGTCTGAACTGAGTGAAAGTCAGTTCAGTTCCATAGACTTTAATAGAATTGAATATCAGGTCAGCAAATGCAATTCTGCCTGGTTTGTGTCCGCACCCATGTCCAGTTTCACCCCACTATATTCCTTAGTAAATGCAATGCAAAATGGAGTTATTACAAAAATCAGTGCAATCTGCTGCCATTTCTCCAAAATGGCACAGTTCTTTCTCTCCATCTGTGTGCCCCAGGAGCTCAGGTCCTGTGAGAACACAGGATAGAGTAGATCAACAGAAGACTAAAAAGCTTTGTTTTGTGGAGGGATGCGAAAATTGGAGGAGGAAGATGCTGAAATCAGATTCTGAACATAAATTTCAACATTCCCTTAAAACAGTTAGAGTCTGATGTCTGTGGGGAAAATAACAAAATGCTGACAATACTCAACCAGTCAGGCAGAATCTGTGACGAGAGAAGCAGAGTTAATGGGCGGAATCTAATGCTGCTCCTGAAAGCAGGAAACGAGGTGATTTAGGGCACTTAATTGTGCGCAAAGCAAAATGTCATCTTCCCAAATGCAGGAAGAAAGTTGTGAAGTTAAGGACAGATCGTGGTTCTTGATGGCAGGAATCTATTTTTAATGCATTAGCATGTCATGCAAACTCATTAAAACACATGGCCATCAGATTAAATTATATATTTGCGATTAAGTTGGCAGCAATTGAGAAACATGTGCCTTCAGATTCATGTCTGGTTAAAGGTGGCATGCAGCAGGGGAGGTGGTAGTCCTGGTGAATTTGGAGCAAGAGAGCAGGCTGAACTGTTGTATTGAGCTCAGGCAGCAGCTGTCCAGGCAGGTCAGGGCATGGCTGGCCTTGGAAGGGAGGGTGGTGGCTGTCCAACGAGGTTGGAGTATGGCTGACCTTGGAAGGGAGGGTGGCAGCTGTCCAGCCAGGTCGGGATATGGCTGACTTTGGAAGGGAGGGTGGTGGCTGTCCAGCGAGGTTGGAGTATGGCTGACCTTGGAAGGGAGGGTGGCAGCTGTGCAGGCAGGTTGGGGTTGGAGGTTGGGGTGTGGCAGCCTTAAACAGGGTGGTGCATGGCAGCCCAAGGGAGGGAGGTTGAGTCATGGGGAACAGAGGGAGGGAGCTGAACAATACCAGGAAAATCAATCTCTGTCAAAGGCAGATCAAGCATGATATAGAGGAAATCAAGGGTGATTGAAGACAGATCAATCAAGAGGTTGGGAGAGTTGAGGGTAACTGCAGCAGATCAAGGGTCATAGAGGAAGAGTCAAAGGATAACAGTTGGCAGGTCAAGGGTCTTGGGAATCAGGTCCAGGGTGCCAGGGGCCAGCTTGTTGGTGATGGGTGTGGTGGGAGGTGCGGGGGGCAGCTCTAGGTTGACAGTCAATTGATCAAGGGTGATGATGGGCGGCTCAAAACGTGCAGAAGGCAGGGCAAGTATGATGGATGGAAGATCAAAGGTGAAAAAATGACATTGCATAGTGCCCTTCATGACCTCAGGACATCCCAAAGCAATCAACAGCCAATGAAGTACTTTCGAAATGTAGTCACTGTGGCGATGTAGGAAACATGGCAGCCAATTTACGCACAGCAAGCTCCCACAAACAGCAGTGAGGTAAATGACCCAGATGACTTATTTTCCATGAGGGTGCAGAGTGATGACTTGCAGTCTTTGCGTCAGAGTGGAGTGTTCAGGGATATAGCTGCGACAGCTAGAAGAGGCGGCTGGAGATCAGGTTGAGGAGGGAGCTGTCCATGGTGGAGTGGGTGGAGACCAGGGTGTGGTCGATGCATAGCAGTGGGCTCCCACAGATCCACAGTTATCAAGTCAGGAAGGAGGGCCAAATAGACAGTGTTGATCAGTTCTTTGCCAGGCCTTCAATCCTCAGTTCACTTCAGGCAGACAGGATGAGCCTCCTGCACCTGGTGCTTTTTGATGCTGTGGTAAAGAAGGAGAGGAACCAGCAGAGGATGGCCCAGGGCCAGACACAACAATGGCCAGAAGGACAATAAGGGGCAGCAGCAGAGGGTCAGGCAGTTCAAAATGCTAACCACCAGGGGCCAGTGCGACAGCGAACAATGACACATAACCAAATATACCACACACAGAGTAACTACCTACAAATGTCAGAAAGGCAATGTCAAAGATGGCAGACCATGTCACAGCAATCGGTCACTGACCTATGTCAGCTCCCACAGGAAGACCTATGGTCCTGTAGATGGGAGCCAATGTATGCCAGTAGCTGCCTTGAATTTCAAAGCCGTTGGATCGTTCTAGGGCTCCATGGTGTACACGTGTGGCATTTCCCAGTCAGCTACACACACATGCATAAGGGAGTTCATCGATACCAAGTTCAAAAGGGCCGATGATTTTATGCGATTCACCACAGACCACGAGAGCTAGGTGGTCAGATCTGTTGGATTCAGCTCCATGACTAGTTTTTCCCAAGTACAAGGGGCAATTGATTGCACACATGTGGCGCCAGCCAGTAGCATTCATAAACCAAAAGGTGTTTCATTCCATCATTGTACTGCTGGTTTGTGACCACTGAAAACAAATCCTACAGGTATGTGCTCACGTTACAGGAAGCTCTCAAAATTCATACATTCTCAGGTGCCAGGCCTCTTGACTCTGCAAATCTGATTGGCTGGCCACAACTTGATTGTTTGTAGCCAGCTATCTCCCCTCCAAGTGGAAGCCCCATGCACTTCCATCCAGCTATCAGGACAGTCACCGCTGCAACAGAATTCCGCCCAATGTTTCAGGTTGACGATACATTAACTCTGTTTCTCTCTCTACAGGTGTTGTCTGATCTGCTGAGCATTTCCATTATTTTATGTTTTTTCAGATTTCTGGCATCTGCAGTATTTTGCTTTTGTTTTGATGCTTGTGAAGATTGGATCTTCAGTAAATTTTTGCAGTGCAATGGTCCAAGAGCTCAAACCTCCATTAATGAAGCAATTCTCAGGCTTGCAATTTGGGGTCAGATTGTAGAGGTGATGATTCAAATTCCAAAGGTGAATGATTGTTTCTTTTGAAATAAGTCAAGAACTCCAAGTAATGTTTTCCTTATGCACCTATTCCTCCCTGATCGGAATTCAAAGAAGAAACATGTCTGGCATCCCTCCTGGCAGAGGTAAAAGCTCATCCAACAAACATGGAAGAGCCAAGATGCATTTTTTTCTGTTCAGCTGACATGGGTGATGAAAGATGTTCTAGTATTTGTATCTGTGAAGGTATAATCCACATTGGGAATACTTTGCACTGTTGAGTACTGATTAAATTATATGAGAATTCCCATGTCAAGAGGGAAGCTGCACAATACTGGGAAGCTAAATTACATCTGGCATAGAGTGTTGTTAATTTCATTTTGCACCAGTTTTATTTGAGCTGTTAGAATTCACCTAACATTTTTATCACATATCCTGTATTAAGTTTGTGTGTTTACTGATTATGACCATATCCTGTTTAAGCATAGCAGTACACATTCTGAGGTTTGACCAGAACAGCCCGATACTTTGTTGTTAAGCGAAGTGGCTACTAATGTACAGATTCACATTTGCTTGTAATTCCATGTGCAGTGTGGGTTTACAAAATCGGAAAGCTTGTTTGAGATTGTTGTATATTAAAGTCATAATAAGCATGTAAATATAAAGACTCTAAACATAGAACTATATGGTTTACGGAGCTAAAGTGATATGGGTGAAAGCCTGTAGTGGAAGCAATCAAGCATATGGTTACCACATATGTGCAATGTTTTCGCAAGACTAAAAATATCTACAGCAGCCTGGGCAGCATTGTAACTATGGGCAGAATTTTATGCTTGCCATTTGGACAGCTGTCCTTCCCACTGCAGCGTAAAATTAGGCATCATGACATTGTGTTCGGTTACAAACATCCTAGTGTCCAATCGGAATAATACAGAATGCAAGCAGGGCATAAAGCCAGAAGACCACCCAGCTTTCGATTAAGGCCAGTAAAATAGTATTTGAGGCAATTAACAATCTAGTGGCCTGCAATTTTTCGTTACCCAAGTGATTTAACGCTGATTGCACAGGCTCCATAAGGGAATCGCGGCAGGATCAACTCAGCAGCAAAAGGTGGGATATAAGGGCTGAAGCGAAGAAGACAGTGTAGAATTGGAGACTGCAGTTGAAACTGCATGAGAGATGAAGGAGCTGGTCTGAGTTCACTTTGTGCAAAATTCTTAAGGGGAGCCACCGAAGGACTCATCTTGAAGGGGATGATTTAGAAAAGGAGCTGCAGCCATGGAGGCACCCTTACAGGGAAGGCTGACAGAAAGGAGTCACAGGGAGTAGGGCCCATGGGGATAGTTCACACAAGTGGAGGCTGCTCAAGTGAGGATGAAAGAGGGAGAAGGAAGGAGAGAAGGGCTCCTGCCCAGGGACAGCAGCAACCTGCTGGCCAACCAATTGAGTGGCATGGTGATGCTGAAGGGCCAGAAGGACACAGAGAGGGTCATGGCCAGCTCTGCCCAAGGAGAAGAGCTTACCCTGAAGGAAGGGTGTACAGGCAGCACTCAGATTACCTCCACATGTCTGAATATCTGTGTCTGAGGTGGCTGCATCTCTCTCGGGAGGTAGTCACATCTATTTGTGATATGCTTGTAGGGGAAATAAGCTCCAATTGTGTGGGTTGTCAACCAATGCTTGTGACACTGAAGGTGACAATTACGTTGAACTTCCATGCCTCGGGATCTTTTCAAGGAACAGCCTAAGATCTCTGCAGTATCACAATCAGCTGCCCATCATCGCATCAGGCATGTAACTGAGGCATTGTTCTGGAGGCTAGACAACGTTATCAAGTTCACCACTGATGAGGACAGCCAAGCTGAGAGATCAAGAGACTTTGAGGCCATTGTGGGATTCCTAAAGAGCAAAGAACGATCGATTGCATGCATGTGTCCATCAAGGCACCCACGGGACAACCGGAGGTGTTTGTCAACTAAAGGAATTTCACTGTCTTACTGTGCAGCTGGTATCTGATCACCACCTGAGGATCCTGCAGGTGTGTGTGGGCAGTACCATGGGAGTAACCATGATGTCTATATCCTTAGGCACTTCCAGGTGCCACAGATCTTTGCACCACCTGTGCAACTGGATTACTGGCTACTTGGAAACAAGGGCTGTCCATTAAAGAGTTGGCTCATGATGCCAGTCAGTCATCTATGTACTGATGCAGAGGAACGATACAATGCGAGCCATGCTTCCACCAGGGTGACTATTAGAAGCAACATTGATCTTCTGAAAATGAGATTCCATTGCCTGGACCTGCTGGCTCCTTATGCGCAACTCATTTCTCCCTCATTGTTGTCATTTGCAGTGCACTGCACAATTTGGCTCTGCAGAGGGAACTGGCAGATAGGGACATCTTTTATTGTTAAGCCGCCTCAGATGAGCAATCGAACAATGCAGACCAGGATGCCATGCCACATCAGAGTGTTGGGATTTGGACTCTATACTAAACCCCAGAGTAAGAAAATTCTTGTAGGGAATAACCTTAATGGTAAAAAGGGCAATCAGTAATTTAGAATGCAAACTAACAAGTTTGTTGGACAACAAAGATTAATACTTAACATTCTACTAGTCAAGGTATGGCAGAATACACTGCCTTTCTCGGATCTCAGGACCTCTGGCATCTTCTCTTCTTCTTGGTTCCTGAACCTGGTCTCTTGACGCACAATGTTCTTTGAGGTTTTAACTTAAGTCAACCTAATCCTAACATACAGCTTTGCAGCTTTAAGAATTCAACTCTAATTTCCCAGTCTATCTTAACTGCTGTTGCTCCATATTTCACAGCTATTTGCTGAGTGCTTTTCTCTCTCTCACTCAAGCTGAAAGTAGCTTTATGACAAAGACTATTCACTTTTTCTTAAGGCAATTACTTTAGCCCTAATACAGGATTCTAATACTGATCCAGATTCTTATGACAATCCCCAACCTATGACAATTACATTAGTCACCTCTAGCCTATGACAATTTAGTTACTCCTGGATTCTTACAGCAATCTCCAGCCTAAAACAATTACCCATCGACTGGAAATGTCCTATGCAAATGCTAACTTCTTAGCAGGTGCCCTACTATTAACTCCTAGTTTTCTCTCCTAGCAAGAGCCCTCTTAGCATTTGTCTCAGGACACTTGCTATCCCCTGACAAGTGCAGAGACCGTAGTGATGCTCCCCTATTTTTAATACCCTCATCGTAGGTAGCTTTTGCAACATTCAACCCAAGTTGTGCAAGTGTGTCAACACAACTAATAATTTCTACGCGAATATTTGCAATTCTTCACCAATGGGAAGAATGCTTCTGGCTTCCCTTCAAGAAACTAACCTTAACTTGTACCTTTTACTGACAATTCCAGCTCTCAGGCCATTCTTCCAGCCAATCAACATCCCAAATTTGGCTCCTGTTTACTGCTAATTATAGACTTTCTGGAGCCCAAATGTGCCCTAGCTATAACTCTACATGTTCTTTCTGAAAGCTACATTACAGTATTTTGACATTTAGTGATACCACCTTAAATACTTATTAACAACATTCCATAATGCATACAAATTAAGACATTTCATCACTAAGCTTATGTACAGTACAATTTGATAACTTAAGCCAAATTAATTACACAAATGTGTCAGTGAGATGGTCTAACAAGGGGCAGCAGAGAGTGGGTGCCAGGGAGATGCAGAGTTATGAGGATTTTCACTGAAACATTTGGAGGCCTATTGGCACATGCAATAATGAAATGCTTTGTTTCATTCATCAACCCCAATTGGCAGGACGCCACAACAACCTAAAATCCTGCATCGGCACATCTCTCTTCAAGAGGGTCTTCAAGGTCCATTGGAAGTGGCCATGGGACACATGTTGTAGCTTCTAACAATATCAGATGAATTGTTGTAATGAAGTCAAAGCCTTGTAGCTCTCATAAACATGTGTATTTTATTCAAAAACTAGTCATCCATAAGTCGAGTAGTGAGGCTTGTGCTTTCCTGCTCTTTTCCCATTGATAATTTCTACTTCCATTGGGTGATGCTGAAGAGAGGATTACCAAGAATGTGTGTGCGTGGTGAGGTAAAGGAATGGGTATTAGACGTTCACCCCTCTCCTCTCCACCAGTCCTTTTCAGCCTCTCATTGACTTACACATTCTCTCACCCAACCTCCTTTCTGACAAACCATTGAAGGTGTGTGGGGCTGGCCTAGGATCACTTTCCCTCTCAGGGACATTGTTTCCTTTGGTGCTTCGATTCTAGGAAATCATCCTTTGAAAACTCCCTCTAATCCTTCTGATGTTGTGAATTCACAGTGTGACTTGAATCCACAAACAATAATTCCACTTAGCTACTTTCTTGTTTTCATTTGAGCAGAGATGTGTATAGACCTAAGAAGCTCCTAACTTGTACCCTTTACCCTACCTGTGTAAGTAGTTTTAGTAGTTAATAAAGACTTACAGTTAATCTACTGAAGACTATGGAGACTTCTTTAAGACATACCAATCTGTAACCAACAACCTCCCAACAACATGCATTGACCTTATTTTTAAAATTTAAGTATTGTGACAGAAGATCATAATTTGAATAATATGTGAATGAGATTGCAGGAGCTTTAGGTTTAAAGGGTAGGTTCACCATGCTGCACAGTGATGTTTAAATCGGAGCTTAAGTTAACTTAGGAATGTAGTCGGAAGCTAGAGTCCTGAATTTTATGAGCTGGTTCAAAGGTTTAGAAATGTGGCTTTGAGGCCATTTTATCCTTTTTAATAGAATAAACAGTTATGGGATTGAATTGATTTGAAGTTATGACTTGTTATGACTTACTTCAACAGAAGAAAAAGGAATAAGTAAAACTAATTAAAGCATATGGTTACAAGCTTACCACACAATACGATTGCAGTGTGTACTTGGTCCCAAAAACTAAGGCAGTTTTACGCATATTAATATTCTCTAACTTAATATATCAGTAGACTTTTGAGTGATAGGACGAGTTAAACTCGTGCCTTTCATTTTTGTCCATTTCTCCTCTGCGAATGTCTTGAGATATCTTCGGTATAAATGTATATTGTTATTGTCAGTGATGACAAAAATAAAAATAGTGGGCAGGATTTTATCTTTTAGGCCGAGACTCCGATATCAGGTTCAAATGGAAGTCACAACCCCACGCTGTGTGGGAAACAGCAGAGATTTTTCCCGAATTGGCCAATTAGTGGCCAGAGGGCAGACCACCTATCCAATTAAGGGTGCCAGCAGACTCCTGAAGCTGAAGGGCCAGTAGGAGGCCATCCAGCTCAGAAGGAGTAGCAGCCTGCAGTTCATTGAAAGAGAGGGGGCCTCCATCTGCAGGCATCCACTCTACAATTTTTATACGTTTTAAAATGAAAATGGCCATAGCAGCCAGGTGACCATCATTCAGGGGAATCCTTCCACAAGGCAGCCTGTGACCGCAGTTATGACCAGTGAGGTGGGGAGTACCTCAAAGCCTGCCTGGAGCGCTGACCCCCGGTCTGCTGCAAGAAGACTGCTTCCATTCAGATGCCTATCCCAGATGCCTCAGAGGGCCCCACACAGTTAGCTTCTGTTAATTGGACTTTAATGGACACTTGCTTGCAAGTGACTTAAGGCAGCTGAGTAGTTCGCCTGCTGCAGATCCCACCTTCAGGAAAATGGCCCAGGGGCAGGATGGTACTGGCTAGCGGCGTGATAATTCTCCACCACTCACCTCCATACTTGCACCACAACCACCACCACCCCCCCCACCCCATATGGGGTGTGAAAACCCTGCCCAATATTTCATATCCTACTACTTTCATCTTGATGAACACAAAATAACTGAGTTAACTCAGCATTCAGATTTTCCATCTTTTTTGATTGCATTCTAATATTTCTTGGTGAGTTTGTGACTATGTAATTTAAGGTCTTGTTTAGTGCATGTTTAGACAAAACTAGGCACAGTACCTCAGTTGACCTGAATAGTGAAAATCTTTCTGCGGGAAACTAAATCTGACAGTTAAATTGTGATATTTGAATAGCAGGAAACCCCTGTTAGAAAGCAATAAAGTCAGGAGTTTCAAGCTGCAATAACAATGTCTACAGTCTGTTACTGTCCTAATTTAATCTGACTCCCAAACACTGAGAATGCATTTAATTGCATTTCCCTTTTAATGTCATTTGAAATTTATAAATTAAATGCAGTATTGTTAACTCAGTACTCAAAACAAAACCTGATTAAAAGATTCTGTCAAATGTAGACTTTATCAAAATGATCAAAGGAATTGATTGTGAGAAAAAAACAGAAAAACAATTAAAAGAAACTGGATTTACAAGCTGTCTTTTGAATTATTTAATCAGTGCAAACAAAGCTTGACTTTTTATCTGCCTCATCTAGTTTTTCCCTTCCCTTTTTGAAGGAATTGAAAACCTTGTTGAAGTACGGTTGCAGGATTAATATATAAAGATTAGGCGAAGGAGATCTGGATGGAACCTTTCATTGCTAGTAGCTAAGACCATTAAAGACCAACTCAATACTCTTTTGGATGCCACACATTCTTGAACAATTGTTTTGAAAAATACACTGGCCAGTTGTGTATCTATAGCAGACTTCAGGAACAATCAGCATTTCATTGATCTTTGCAATTGCCGATAAATTAACCTCACAAAATGTTTACAAACTGGAGTGAATACACAAAGCCTTTGAAATACAACCACTAGACATCTCGAAGTGCTTTACAGCCAATGAAGGACTTTTGAAGTGTAGTCACTGTTGTAATGTAGCCAATTTACACACAGCAAAACTCCCACAAACAGCAATATGATAATGACTAGATAATCAGTTTTTGTGATGTTGATTGTGGGATAAATATTGGCCAGGCCACCAGGGATAACTCTCCTCTTCTTCGAAATAGTGCTGTGGCATCTTTTACATCTGCTTGAGTAGGCAGATGGGGCCTTGATTTAACGTTTCATCCAAAAGAAATCACCTTCAAAAATGCAGCACTCCCTCACTACCAGAGTGTCATCCCTGATTTTTCTGCTCAAGCCCTCGACATGAACCCAGAACTTTGTGACTCCGGGATGAGAGTGCTACCACTGAGCCAGAGCTGAAACATAAAAGCTAACCTTGAAAATAATGACTGCCATTTTATGATTCCCATTGGAGAGGGGTGTGCAGATAGTGCACCTGCCTCTGCTCTTGGTTGTAAAATTTCTTTTCAACTATTATGACACAGCAGTTGGTAAAGGCTGAGTTATTTAAAATCCCAGAGGGAAACTTTAAACAACTGTCATAACCTATATTTTCAATTGGTATGTTTGAGATGCAGCTCTAAATTCAGGAATAAAAACCACCAGGCCTCGAGAGGTTTTTTATATAAATTAAATTAAACATTTATTAATTTAACAACAAATTTAAGCACATACTTATGTCTACAAATTACTACCATAATAACTATTAAATAAATCCCCAAATTAATCACTCCCAGGTAAATATCTTCACCAAGGCAACAACAGCACATAGACTTTAAATAGATACCAGGCAAAGCACATTTTATCTTACGAACTCAAAATGAGGTTTCTTTCAATTTGGTTCCTTTGCACTTGTAGGCTTACAGGCGGCATGCCTCTGATTCACACATAATACACTTTTTTGTATATACCTAGCCTTCCCTTTGAATGTAAATTCTCATTGTATCACCAGGCACCACCTCTTCAAACAATAAAACTCCTTTCATAGTACCAATTTTATCAGTAATAGTAATTAGTCATAAAACATATTGCTTGGTGTCTGCTAACTAGGTGCAAGATTTTACCCCCAGTCTTTGAATGGTTTATTCAACAAAATGCAAATGTACTCTTTACCTTACTGTTTAAGATCTCAAAACTACTATACATCAAAGCACCCAGACTAGCTGGCTTTAATCCAATTAAGACACACATACTCACACTCACACTTACAGACACAAACCCTCCAATTTAAAATAATTTCCAATAACATTATATACATTAATATCTTCATGATATCAACCTCCATCCTTCTGAAGGAATGGAAAATTTCCAAAGAAATAACCAAGCTTGCAACAGGATGCCAAATTCAAAAACAAAGACAACTATGTAAAGGTTCACTTCTAAAACACTATTAGCCAACACAAAGTGTGATATAAAGAAAGCAAAAAAAAATCCAAACAAACTCTGCTAATTCACTGCAACAAGTCCACTAGGACAGTATGCTAAGTGGCTATTTGTAGCTGCAGGAATACTGCTCTCTCCAATTTTTAAAGGTGAGTTTCACTGACCTTGCAATGAATGTGCATTGCATGGGAATTTCCATGGAAGCAAGGATACACCCTCAGCATAACCCCAAATGAAGGCTGTAATGAGGCACCATTGAACAGCTCAAGGCTCCTACACCCCTGCACTGGCCATCAGAAAACACTAGCAGTAGCCTGATCTTGTATTCTTCTTTGATGTGGGCACATCTTATCTTAGACTCCATTATAATTAGGACCAAGGCCCAATGTAACAGGTACATCAGGCCTCCTCATTCAGGTACAGAGTACACATCCTACACCGAATGTTCCATGTAAGCTATGAAGACTCAGCCAAGCAGCAACCAAAATGTACCACACAGGATGCTCACAAGCTGTCCCCTTGAAGATACCATACAAAACAATTTATAGGTATCACACAGTGAAATGAACAATGGAAAAAATTAGAGGGGATGTTTTCTGCACACCCAAAAATGGGCAGGCTAAAATTTATATGATCTTGCATTTACATTTTTTTCATTCTTTCACAGGATGTGGTCATTGCTGGCTAGGCCAGTATTTGTTGCCCATCCTTAAATTCAGGGTTCTTTAGTCCACCAAGGCAAATGGAGTGCCGCTGAGCTAACTGTGTGAAGACTTGGAGTTTGGTGAGAGGGGGAGTTTTAAGCGTTAATTTTGTTCTGAAATTTTGCTCTTAAAATCAAGTCTAATCTGTAATTAGCAGTAACTGGAAAGTACTGTGTAAGCAGGCTGTGCTCTTTCTTTCATGCAGTTTAGATAGGGTAAACTCACTCTCAGCTGTAGGAGCTGAGTAGTTAATTAGCTAACTGGTTGAATCTGGTTATTGTAGCCCTGGTTCAGTTTACTATAACCAATATTACTATATAATAAATGAATATCCCCACTTTTGACCTTGTGAAAGAGGGAAGGTCATTGATGAAGCTGCTGAAGATGGTTGGGCCTAGGACACTACCCTGAGGAATTGCTGCAGTAATATCCTGAGACTGAGATGATTAATCTCCAACAACCATTAGCATCTTCCATCATGCTAGGTATGACTCCAACTGGCAGAGTATACCACAGCATATGCCACATTTCAAAATCTCAGGACATCTCAAAGTGATTTAAAGCCAGTGAACTACTTTTGAGTGTAGTCACTGTTGTGATGTAGTAATATATTTATACTAAACATTAGTTATACCACAGTGTTATCTGCAATTTTGAGTGTTGCATTATTGAAAGCTATAAGAATATAATGTAGGTGGTGCCAGAGATGAGAAGCTATGGTTATGAGGAATCATTTAAAATGCTGACACTATTTGCATTACGGTAGGGAAGACTAAGAGGAGCGGTTTTTTTTCTTAATTATGAAGGATTTTTATAGGGTGAATAGAGAATGGCAATTGCCTTTAGTCAAGGAATTGGTGACAAGCATTCAAGAATTTGAAGAAGTGAAGGCATTGGTCGGAAGGCGGTGGCATAGTGGTATTGTCACTGGACTGCTAATCCACAGACCTAACGTAATGCTCTGGGGGACCCAGGTTCAAATCCCATTACAACAGATGGTGGAATTTGAATTCAATAAATGATGACCATAAAAACCAGCATCGATTGTTGGAAAAGCCCATCTGGTTCACTAGTGTCCTTTTAGGGAAGGAAATCTGCCGCCCTTATCTGGCCTGGCCCACAAGTGACTCCAGACCAACAGCAATGTGATTGACTCTTAAAAGGCTCCTGAAATGGCCTAGCAAGCCATTCAGTTGTATCAAACTACTAAAAAGTCTAAAAGGAATGAAACTGGATGGACCACCTGGCATTGACTAGGCACCGGAAACAACAACAACTCAGGACGGTCGACTCTGCAAAGTCTTCCTTCCTAACATTGGGGGCCAAGTGCCAAAATTGGGAGATCTGTCTCACAGACGAGTCAAGCAACAGACTAACATAGTCATACTCACAGAATCATACCTTACAAATAATGTCCCAGACACCGCCATCACCATCCCTGGGTATGTCCTATGCCACCGGCAGGACAGACCCAGCAGAGGTGGTGGTACAACGGTATACAGTCAGGAGAGGGTTGCCCTGGGAGTCCTCAACATCGACTCCAGACCACATGAAGTCTCATGGCATCATGTCAAACATAAGCAAGGGAACTTCCTGCTGATTACCACATACCCCACCACCCCCGCCCTCAACACCCCACTCAGCTGACAAATCAGTGCTCCTCCATGTTGAACACCACTTGGAGGAAGCGCTGAGGGTGGCAAGGGCGCAGAATGTACTCTTGGTTGGGGACTTCAATGTCTATCGCCAAGAGTGGCACAGTAGCATGACTGCAGACCGAGCTGGTCAAGTCCCAAAAGACATAGCTGCTCGACTGCGGCAGGTGGTGAGAGAACCAACAAAGGGAAAAACATACTTGACCTCATCCTCATCAATGTACCTGTCACAGATGCATCTGTCCATGATAGTATCATTAGGAGTGACCATCTCACAGTCCTTGTGGAGTCAAAGTCCCATCTTCACATTGAAGATACACCCCATCGTGTTGTGTGGCACTACCAGCGTGCTAAATGGGATAGATTACGAACATCCAACAATTCAAGACTAGACACCCATGAGGCACTGTGGGCCATCAGCAGCAGCAGAATTGTACTCGACCACAATCTGTAACCTCATGGCCCGGCATATCCCCCACTCTACCATTACCACCAGCCAGGGGATCAACCCTGGTTCAATGAAAAGTGCAGGAGAACATGCCAGGAGCAGCACCAGGCATACTTAAAAATGAGGTGTCAACCTGGTGAAGCTGCAACACAGGACTACTTGCATGCCAAACAGCATGAGCAGCAAACAATGGACAGAGCTAAGTGATTCCACAACCAATGGATCAGATCTAAGCTCTGCAGTCCTGCTACATCCAGTCGTGAATAGTGGTGGATAATTAAACAGTTCACTGGAGGGGGAGGCTCCACAAATATCCCCAGCTTCAATGATGGGGGAGCCCCGCACATCAGTGCAAAAGATAAGGCTGAAGTATCTGCAACAGTCTTCAGCCAGAAGTGCCAAGTGGATGATCCACCTCAGCCTCATCTGGAGGTCCCCAGCATCACAGGTGCCAGACTTTATCCAATTCGATTAACCCTACGTGATATCAAGAAATGGCTGAAGGCACTGGATACTGCAAAGGCTATGGGGCCTGACAATATTCCAGCAATGGTACGGAAGACTTGTGCTCCAGAACTGGCTGTGCCCCCTAGCCAAGCTGTTCCAGTATAGCTACAATACTGGCAGCTACCCAGCATTGTGGCATATTGCCGAGGTATGCCTTCTACACACAAAGCAGGACAAATTCAACCTGGCTATTACTGCCCCATCAGTCTAGTCTCGATCACCAGTAAAGTGAAGGAAGGGTCATCACAGTGCTATCAAGTGGCACTTTCTTAGTAACTAACCCAACGTTCAGTTTGGGTTCTGCCAGGGCCACTCAGCTCCTGACCTCATTACAACCTTGGTTCAAACATGGACTAAACAGTTGTACTCCAGAGGTGAGATGAGAGTTACTGCCCTTGACATCAAGGCAGTATTTAACTGAGTGTGCCATCAAGGAGCCCTATCAAAACTGGGGTCAGTGGGAATTTGGGGAAAACTCTCCGCTGAGTGGAGTCATACCTAAGACAAAGGAAGATGGTTGTGGCTGTTGGAGGTCAATTACCTCAGTTCCAGGACATCACTGCAAGAGTTGCTCAGGGTAGTGTCCTAGGCCAAACCATCTTCAGCTGCTTCACCAATGACCTTCCTTCCATCATAAGGTCAGCAGTGGGGATGTTTGCTGATGATTGCACAATGTTTAGCACCATTCGCAACTCCTCAGATACTGAAGCCGTCCAACTGCTGCAAGACCTGGACAACATCCAGGCTTGGGCTGACAAGTAGCAAGAAACATTCGCACCGCACAAGTGCCAGGCAATGACCATTTCCAACAAGAAAGAATCTAACCATCGCCCCTTGACTTTCCTTGGCATTACCATCGCTGAATCCCCCACTGTCAACATCCTGGGGGTTACCATTGACCAGAAACTCAACTGGACTAGTCATATAAATACTGTGGCTACAAGAGCAGGTCAGAGGCTAGGAATCCTGCAGTGAGTAACTCTCCTCCTGACTCCCCAAAGCCTATCCACCATCTACAAGGCACAAGTCAGGAGTGTGATGGAATACTCTCCACTTGCCTGGTTGAGTGCAGCTCCAACAAAACTCAAGAAGCTAGACACCATCCAGGACAAAGCAGCCCACTTGATTGGCACCCCTTCCACAAACATTCACTCCAGGAACTCACCAAGCCTCCTTAGACCATAAGACATAGGAGCAGAAATTAGGCCATTCGGCCCATCGAGTCTGCTCCACCATTCAATCATGGCTGATAAGTTTCTCAACCCCATTCTCCCGCCTTCTCCCCGTAACCTTTGATCCCCTTATCAATCAAGAACCTATCTATCTCGGTCTTAAATACACTCAATGTATGAAGACAGCATCTTCCAAACCCAGGACCATTACCATCTAGAAGGACAGCGCAGCAGACACATGGAAACACCACCACCTGGAAGTTCCCCTCCAAGCCACTCAACATCCTGAGTTGGAAATATATCGCCATTCCTTCACTGTCGCTGGGTCAAAACCCTGGAACTCCCTTCCCAACAGCACTGTGGGTGTACCTATACCACATGGACTGCAGTGGTTCAAGAAGGCAGAGGAATGGGTAATAAAGGCTGGCCTAGCCAGCAATGCCCACCTCCCATGAACGAACATTTTAAAAAATATTTACACGGACGTTGTTGCAGCATGGACTTTTTAGCCAAAGGGAGTAATGAGAGAGAGAACATTGCACCTATCAAGGGAAAATCTGATAAATATTTAACGTAGGGGACACACAGGTCTATGAGCAGGAAGCGAAGCAGTAGGATTAGTTTTGGATTGCTCTCACCAAGAGCCAGCATTGACCTGATGGGGAAATTGGCCTCTTTCGGTGCCAAACAGCAGTTCAGAAAACAAAGGAGCTTGACAGTGCTTAATGGTGTATACATTCACTCTAGGGACAGAATTTTTCATCCCGCGGGTGGGTGCGCACCCGACCCAGTCGGGAGTAAAATAGTGCACGATGACGTCAAGCGTCCCGATGTCAAGCGTCCCGACATCATCACACCTTTAACAGTCCAATAGACTGTGATTTTACCTTGCCCATGCGATTTTCTGCTCGTCGCACAGGCAAAACGGGCAGATGGCCAGCCGACATTTTCATAAACATCATCCAAGGGCAGGATAAAAAGTGTCAGCAGCATTGCCAGTGTGAGTCGTGAGCAGTTTTGGAGATAGTTTGCAGCTGGTTGCTTATTGGTACTTGGCAGCTTCATCTCTGTTTAGGGCTTCATTCTTAGCATCTCCAGGCTTCATTTCAGGATTCATTGCTGTCAGCCAGGCCCCCGGAGGATTCAGACCGTGTGGACCCTTCCAGGCATCAGACAGCCTTCCCTTATCCTGGTATGGGGATTGTGGTCTCTGCTGGAGGCACCTCCTCTGAGGAGGAAGAGAGGGACAGACGGGGGAGGAGGCCATGTGTCCCAATGCAGCTTCCAGGGGAGGGAGCTGTGCGAGGAGAGGCGCAGGTATACGGGGTGCAGGGCCAGCAGGAAGTCCAAGGCAGAAGAGGCTGCAGAAGACACCAGGGTTTACAGGCGGCAATGCAGCTACCTCAATTTGTCCGAGGTGCAATGTCAAAGGAGGCTCCACCTCTCAAGGGAGACATGACATCTATTTGTCAGATGATTGGGCCTTAGATTTGCTCCGACTGTGTCGGTGGACACCCCATACCAGTGGCTCTGAAAGTCACAGTGGCCCTCAACCTCTATGCCTTTGGCTCTTTCTAGAGCTCAGTGGGGGATCTTTGTGGGGTCTCCCAATCAGCTGTCCACAGTTGCGTCAAGCTGGTGACAGAAGCTCTTTTCATGCAGGTACTGACCTTTATTCTTTACCATATGGATGAGGCCAGCCAGGCTGAGTGAACCAGAGGCTTTGCAGCGATTGCTGGGCTGTCCCGTGTCCAGGATGCCATCGACTGCACACATGTGACCATCAAGGCGCCAGTGGGTCACCCAGTTGCCTTCGTCAACAGGAAGGGATTCCAATCCATGAACGTGCAGATAGTGGACCATTTGCTTGGACCGTTCAGAGGGAGCACTGCAATACCCCCCCAGAGCGGGTGCCATTGATCATGGTTGCATGCTGCGCTCTTCACAATCTGGCACTGGCAAGGATGGACCCATTGGAGGAAGGGGCTGTTGACACAGGTGCACAGGCCACAGATGATGAGTCCAGTAGTGAGTCTGAAGATGAGCACAGTGAGGAGAACGCTGAGGGAATGGATCCAAACTTCGGTAACTTCCAGGGAGGCAGGGACACCAGTGACGTCTTGATCCAAAGCTCCTTCAGCTAGGCTAACAAAAATCAGCTTCAAACACATGCCCGGGGTGTCTCCTCCATCTTGGATGTCTGAAAGGACCCTTTCTTTTGAACACAAAGAGCTCTCAGTGCCTGTGCAATAAAGTTCAGAGCCACTTGCCAGCATTACATACTGGCGTACCCTGCACCAATAAAATAAAAAGGTGTAGCATACACAGGACATGATGATAAAAACAAAATTTATCTCCTTGTGACATTTCAAAACTATTTACATAAACGTTTCTGGTCTTCAGTCCCAGACCAGTATAGATAAAGTAAACAGAAATGAACATAAAATCACCTGTGACCTGTCCCTCTTGTGCTCATGGTGGCTTTAACTTACATTTGCAAGTGGTACGTCTAGGTGCTCCCCCCTCAATGGCACCAGCATTGGAGACAGCCTGCTGACTGTGCTGTCTGGTTGGCCTTGATGACCTCGGCAGTTGTCCTCTGGCCAGTGGAGTCCGTGTTGGCCCCGCCTGGGAGGGAGCGGCCAGTGCCATGGCTGGCAACTCCCCAGTTGCTGCAGCCTCATCAGATGCTAGGATCACTGGCAGAAGGGTGGAGTTGCTGCTGCCGTCATCTGGGGCGCTTAAGAGGAGCCTGCAGAGACAACAGACAGCACGGGGAGCGTGCCGACTCTCAAGCTCGGAGGCGCCCTACTCAAAGCCGGGGAGCAGCAGCAGGTTGGGTGAGCCTCCGCCTGAACTTGCCCTTTTGGCTTGATTATGGCTTGTCTTCTCCTGAAAGGACTGAGGAGCATTGATTAGTCCACTGTCGACCTGCAGCGCTATTGCAGCCTGGCCAACTCCAGCTGTGGAGCACCTTGCAGGGCACATCCGAGTCGTGGCCCTCGAGCCCCCTTGGCCAGCTCCAGCACGATTGACAGTGGCACTCAGACTCTAGCACCCATGAAGTCCATAGGGGGATGGTCAGACCTTAACACTTCTGCACACTAACCCATGCCAACATGGTATTCACCCTTCCTGAACGCAGCAGGTCATTGAGGCGCTTCCGGCACTGGACCCGGGTGCGCCACACCACGTCATGGCTGCTCACCTGGGCTGCCACTTCCTCCCATGCCTTCTTGGTGAGGTGCGGTGGCCTCCTCTTCCCATCTCTGGGGACAAGGGTGCCCCTCCTGGCAGCCACCTCCTCCAGGAGGACAGCGAGGCACTCATCAGAAAAGCCGGGGGCTGAGTGCCCATCTGACCTGCCCTCCCGCCTGGCTTTTGCAGCTGCGCTCGGATCCATCATTAGAAGGGCAGACAGAAGTCCTTCTCTGGCAGCCTTTCTGGGACTGCCTGGGCTGTTTTTAAACCATCCGCCAGGTCGCCATTGGACTCGGCAGCCAACAGGCTCCCACCCCCGCTCGGCCCTTCCCAGCCAGTGCGAAGCTGCGTTTCACGCTGGGTGGCCTTAATTGGCCTGGCAGCGTGAAATCGCGGTCAGGGCCCAATCGCGGGCATCGGCCAGTTTCGCGGCCACTCCCGAGCCCGCCCGTCCAACAAGGGGAAGATCCTGCCCTAGGAGTCTGGTGAACAAAGCAGTTGAGCTGAGGACACTGGTAGACATTTAGGAGTATGATACCATAGCTATCGTGACTTAATGAAGAATGGGAACTCAATATTCCTGGTTACAGAGTTTTCAGACAAGATAGAGAATGGCATAAAAAGGAGGGTGGCTGCAATATTTGTTAAATAAACAATTACAGCTGTGGGAGGAGTGATATGCTAGAAGGATCATCAAACAAGAAGGAACAAAAAAGATGCAATCACATTGTTGTGGGTATACTTTAGGCCCCAATCAGAGGGAGATAGAAGAGCAAATATCTAGGCAAATTGTTGAGAACTGCAAAAGAATTGCAGTAATAGTTGGAGATTTCAACTACCCTAATATTAACTGGCATAAAATCAGCGTAGCGTGTGCAGAATTCTTAAAATGCATGCAGGAGAACCTTCTTTTTTAGCTAGTACAAGCCCAACAAGAGAAAGGACAGTTCTGGGCTTATAATTAGGAATTGAATTTCAGCAGGCAGAAGAGATATCAGTGGGAGAACATATAATGTAGTCACAGAAAAGAACAAAATTAGACCAGAAGTAAAAGTTTTCTGTTGGGGAAATGCCAATTTTAGTAAGTTGAGATGTCATTTAGCAAAAATGGACTGGAAACAGCTATTTGAAGGTAAATCAGTAGCAGAACATTAGGAGGCAGTCAAAGAGGAGAGGGTGAAAGCGCAAAACAGATATGTTCCCACAAAGAAAATGAGTAAGATTATCAAATCTAGAGCCCTTTGAATGTCAAGGAGCTTACAGGCTAGGAAAATAAAAGGGAAGCTTAATTCAAATACCTAAAGTGCAATACTGCAGAAATGGTCTTGTCCCTCCTTATCTTTGTCATGTCTTCCAGCCCCACAACCCCCCTGTGGGGACACCTGTGCTCCTCTAACTCTGGCCTCTTGTGTATTGCCAATCATAATTGCTCCACTGCTGGTGCTGTGCCTTCAGTTATCTCGGTCCCAAGCTTTGAAATTCCCTCCCTACATCTCTCCGCCCACCCCCCCGTCACTTTGCTCCTTTAAGACACTTCTTAAAACCTAAGCCTTTGACCAAGCTTTTGGCCATCTATCCTAATATCTCCTTTTGTGGCTCAGTGTCATACTTTGTTTTATAATACTCCTGTGAAGCACCTGGGATATTCTACTACATTAAAGATGCTATATAAAAGTTGTTGTTATTGAAAACCTAGAGAAATAAATAAAGTGCACTCCTTTTTTGGCTAGCACAGACATGATGGGCTGAATAGCCTTCTGTGCCATAAATTTGTATAATTTTATGTAGCATAGCTCTTTTAGAGTCCCTGATGCTGCTCTGTATCCTACTCTAATCCTTCCCCAACACTTGGCTCCCCTATACATCCAACTATATTTAAGACTTGTGAGTTTTCAAAATTATTGATCAAAATTAAATGCTATTCATTTAAGTCATCCAGTTAAGGAAATTAAGATGGAACTAGAACAATTCCTTTGAATATATTTTTGTGTGCCTCAGAAGAGTAACTCTCCCACCACATCCAATGTGATGTTTCTCTATATCCTCTCTCTCAGTTGTCATATGGATTTAATGAATGATTGGCAGTTTATTACTGAATTAAAGAAAATGTTGTTATGCGCTCAAGTCCTCTACAAACTGGATTGAAACAGCAAAAACTCGTGTACAGAACTCTTACAGCCAACAGCCAGTTGAAACATTGAACATATCAGTCCTGAGCTGAACTGAAGCCCACATCTTAGAACTGAAAGACCAACATCTAACCCACTCAACTTTATTTATAATACCTGACTATAGCGAAGGCCATCAAGAATAAAACAATAGGTTGGCAAGGATTGTTGAAGCAGTTATTTTTAACTTCGCTAACGCTTATTCATTTAGAAAAATTATAAATTGCAGGAGTGAACTCTATAATTGCCAAAGCTATAATAAAAATTGTTTGTCCCAAAAGCTATGTGAAATCGAGTATAGTACTTTGTAAAAAGTTACAAAAATATTTAGAGAAAGAAAAAACATTGTCTTGTTTGGTTCAATTTTTAGAAACTTTTTGAATCCTAAACTTAGTTTAGAAGGAATCACTAGAGATGATTGGTCTTTGTTCTTTTACTCTCTAGTACTAGCACTTACATTGTGTTGCATCCCACATGCTCCCCTCTGCAACCAATGAGTGATGACCAGATTGGGTTCTTTAACTACTGATGTATTTAGAGCATTGGGAGACCTAAATTAGTCTGACACCTAATGGGACATTTCAGAGAGTGTAAGAATAATGTTGTAAGAAAATAGACTCTTCCAATTGATCATTCTTGGCAGAAATTTATAGCAAAAACTTTCACACCAACAGCCCTATTGATTTTCCTACCGTTAAAATTAATGATGGAAAATTACAGGCTTGGGAGTGTGTAATTTCTCGAAAGGTATGCACCAGAACTGCAAAAACAGAGAATCTCATCTAAAATCTCTGTACTTTGAGATTAATTTGACAAGAGATCAGAATTGGTTTGTGGCTATGTTATCCAGTTTGAGTAAAATTAGATGATAATATTCTTGATGTAAGTATTCTGCACTTGTTCACAGGATCAGAAGATGGATTCAAGCAAGCAATAACCTACAGTTCATTTGATTTTAGCATTCTAGAGAACCTACCATACCGTCTCTCCATTATACCATTCAGCTATTTCAGCATAACTCCCTGCATAAAGCAATACTTCCTGATTTTTATCCTAAGCTTGGCTTGCATAATCCTGAACCTATGCCCACTTATACTCTGCCGTGGCATATTTGAAAGTATATGCTCATAAAGAACAGGACTCGTGGGGGTGGGTAGGAGGAGAGAGACAATAAAATCCATTTCTGTTACAATATGATTCCAAATCCCCACATGATGCTTGCCTGTCATTCAAATGATCACTTAACTTTGTGAATGGGCCTTGAAGTAATAAAAATGCACATAATTGCTTTTATTAGAATGTTGATAATGTGCCTGGTATTATTAATTACTGCTATCAATACAAAACAAGTTTAATTTAGGCGTTTAATTCCCTTTGCACAATCTGATTTAGACATTCATATTTGTTAAGTTAGAACTAAAACAGCAATATTTTCTTTAATCAGAGCGCCTGGTGAAAATGTCATTAGAAGATCTCCGAGAATTCCTTCAGGAAATTATGTCTAAAAACTTTCATTATGATGATGATGTTGTTATTGAACAGCTGGAAAAGTCCATGGTCGAGCTCAGAAAATTGAAGCTTGAACTTCCTCCACCAGGTATGTAGCAATTCTACAGCAGGCCAGCTTATTTAACTTTTAACATTCATTTCCATTTTAAGTTTCAAGCAACATCTGTCAAATGCAGAAGAATCAATTTTTAAAAAATAAATTGTATACTTTGTTTTAATTATTTTAAATTACTCCACTCTTCTCCACTCTTCTACTGAAGAGCTTTTTTTTCCCTTATCTTCCTTTCTGCCCCATTATGCCATACATCACTCCCTAACTGAAGAGCAAAGTTAACGTTCTGAATTCCACGCTTCTGGCTGGGTGATGAATTTCGGGCAGTGTTCCTTCCCCAGCTCTGATTTAAAGGATTGCCTCCATCTTACATCTCCCCAGAAAGTAACCAAGATGGAGATTGCAATATTAGCAACTGGGGCATTGACATGTTCCCACCCCCCACCCCCCCATCTCCCCACCTCCCCACCTCCCCTATTTTACAATGGTTTTCAAAAGAAGTTTATTTTCTGTTTCTACTTTGAGGCAAGTCAAGACTGTTATAATGGAAATTGAGCTAGGCAGGTGACATAGGGTCAGAATCTCACTGTGAATAGATATACTAAAATGTGCAGTTGATGGATCTTCCCCTTTCAAGTTTAATATGGATTTAGACAATATGTGAAAGTGAGAACTTGATTGCAAAATTATCAGTAAACTATTGCAAAAATGGCTGCCAAAACCAGTACCAGCAATGTGGGGAATCCATGTACAGATATACAGAATAATAACTGCAGTAAATCTGCACTTCATTGTGAATTACATCAATGGGGCATATTCTGCCCATTTGTACCTGAATTTGCTAATATTAATAAATACTGCACCAAATCTGCTTATTTAAGCAGCTTTACACCTGTTAAATCTGCAGCTGATGTTCCCTCCCCTTCGCCCCACTTTCAGTTTTCACCCTGCTGGCCTCTGGTTTTCAGATACACAACAGGCAACTGTGAAATAACTTTCTTCCCAGGATCTCAGAATTTTTGAGTTTATCACTTTCTAAAAGCTGTCAGTTTATAGTTAGAGTCTCCAATTCATGATAACTGTAAGTTGTATTCTGATTATGTTACAAAAGATTCTCTGAAATTTTGACTGGTGTTTTGGGGATCATGCATTAGTACATTTTTCTATGATAACTACCAATATGTCGCCTTTAATGTAAATTTTATAGTTTATTTTAAAATGGTGCCTGCTACTGGAAGATCTCTTGAAATTTAATTGCACGACCTCCCTGCCTAACTGCCCTGCGCGGTCAAACATTTTTTTTCCTCATTTCCAACAGTTTTTAATTAATAATTTAGTTGTTTGGTAGTATAGAACTTTAGTATTGCTGAAAAAAGAGACTTTTTTGTAGAAGCTTTTCATCTTCCACTCATCAGGACAATTTGCAAGAATACCAAATGTAAAGGGAACAGCAATTTAATACTGGATGAGAAGAGAATGCTGATTGGTTTGCCAGTGGACTCTGATTGGCAGAGGCATTGCCATGGAGAATGCACCAGTTTAACTGCCAAGCATTGTTTGAAACTTAAACCAGGCAGCTGGACTCTGATTGGTCAAGGCATTCCCTTGAGGAATGAATCAGCAAATGGCTGCCGCTTATTTTGTTTAGCTGAAACAGGCACAAGGTCTGTACATGGTCTTTCTGTCTGCAAAGAACAGGGCCCTGTGTATTAATATATGTAGCTTCCATACACGCAAATGCACCAACTGCGAACCCGACTGACGATCTTAAATTGGTTGTCAGCGTAATTTTTAGCACACTGAGGATTATTTAGCAAATGTTGTCCAATCATGGAATCACATCTAATGTGATATATGTGACAGGGTTCGTCCTCACAGCTCACTGTGTCTGCATATGTATGGGCTGTCCAAGACACGCAAAAATGATGTCCATTTACATGCTATCTTAACTATGACTAGTTCTACACAACATGAATTGGCTAAATAGTTGGGTGAATTGTTACAACCAGTTTTGGGCAAGTTTTCCAGATACACGGTGAAGGATTCCTTCACATTTGCGAAGACCATACAGGGCTTGCATATCGATAGCAATGCTGTATCCATGTGCTGATTTGACATTGCTAGCCTAATCACCAATGTTCCACTTAAAGAAGCCACAGATATTTGTGCTGCAGCACTACACCATGACGATCTACACCCGCCACCAAGAATCAGTATTCATCGAATTTATGAACTCGGCAACTCGCACAGTTGAGTTCTGTTTTAATGACATTATGTGTGCCCAAATAGATATTGTTGCCATGGGATCCCCTGTAGGCCCAGCTCTCACATACATCTTTGTTGGGTTCCATGAAAAAAGTGTCTTCGATGGAATGACACCTAACCTCCTACCCCTCGCATATTTCCAATATCTAGGATGATACATTTGTTATATTTAAATCTGCAGCTGCATGTAATAATTTCCTTATATATCGTAAAGAGCTCCATCCTGCACTCAAATTCAACCTTTGAAATGGAGCAGTCAAATGAATGCCTTTTGCTTGACACACTAGCTGAGAAATCTGCCAGGAGGTTCATTACCATTGGTCAACCACAAGCCTACCTTCACTGGTCAATATACGCATTGGGATTCTTACAGTTCCACACACTATAAAATTGGGCCCCACATCTCAGGAAGGATGTGCTGGCCCTGGAGAGGGTCCAGAGGAGGTTCATGAGAACGATCCCAGGAATAAAAGGCTTAACATATGAGGAACATTTGAGGACTCTGGGTCTATACTCGATGGAGTTTAGAAGGATGAGGGGGGATCTGATTGAAACTTACAGAATACTGAAAGGCCTGGATAGAATGGACGTGGGGAAGATGTTTCCATTAGTAGGCGAGACTAGGACTCGAGGGCACAGCCTCAGAGTAAAGGGAAGACCTTTTAGAACAGAGATGAGGAGAAACTTCTTTAGCCAGAGAGTGGTGAATCTATGGAATTCATTGCCACAGAAGGCTGTGGAGGCCAGGTCATTGAGTGTATTTAAGACCGAGATAGATAGGTTCTTGATTGGTAAGGGGATCAAAGGTTACGGGGAGAAGGCGGAAGAATGGGGTTGAGAAACTTATCAGCCATGATTAAATGGCAGAGCAGACTCGATGGGCCGAATGGCCTAATTTCTGCTCCTGTGTCTTATGGCCTGATCGGCAACCTCGTAAAAAGACCCCGAGCCATTTGCTCACCATGCAAGCTTGATGCCGAAATAGGATGCATCAAAGGCATACTGCAGGATAATGGCTACCCTGATATCATTTCACGATGTATATCACGCAAACTCATGAACCGGCCTATGGCCGTCACTTTCAGCCCTGAAAAGTGCCCAGTCTACCTCAGAGTACCCTGGAAGGGCAAGGTATCTCAAAAATTTGAGCAACA
The DNA here is from genome assembly GCF_964194155.1 of Cetorhinus maximus. Taxonomy (NCBI): domain Eukaryota; kingdom Metazoa; phylum Chordata; class Chondrichthyes; order Lamniformes; family Cetorhinidae; genus Cetorhinus; species Cetorhinus maximus. The sequence continues at coordinate 98,307,383 of NC_135887.1, forward strand.
GGTGTAGCTAGCTGTTTCACGCTGCTACTATGCAGTAGCAGAGTGGTATTCGCCACTAACAGGATACTACCATCAAGCCAAAAATACATTCAGCCTATCATACAAATGAGTAATGTGGTATATGAACTTAAGTGCAAGTGTGATGCTAGGTTTGTAGGCTATATGTCCCAAAGACTGGTGGATCATGTCAAACAGCATGTCCCTTCAGCTGTTTGCAATGGGCAAGGTACAGACCATATCCAATCAGCCCGTGCTTGCAAAATTCAAAACAGTGTCCAACATTAGAAGTGATTCCGTGATTGGATAACATTTGCTAAATAATCATCAGTGTGCTAAGAACTACACTGACAACCATTTAAGATTGTCAGTCAGGCTCCTCAATGTAATGCATTTGCGTTTACTGGAAGCTACGTATATTAATACACAGGGCCCTGTACTTTGCAGATGGAAAGAACAAGTACACACCTTGCGCTTGTTTCAGCTAAACAAAATAAGTGACAGCCATTCACTGGTTCATCCCTCAGGGTAATGTCTTGACCAATCAGAGTCAAGCTGCCTGGTTTAAATTTCAAACAATGCTTGGCAGTTAACTGTCAGTCACCATAAACTGGTGCATTCTCCATTGCAATGCCTCTACCAATCAGAGTCCACTTGCCAACCAATCTCTTTTCATACAGTATAAGTTGTGGTTCCCTTTACATTTGGTATTCTTGTGAATTGTCCTGATGAGTGCGAGATGAGAAACTTTGACAAAATGTCTCTTTTTCTCAGTGATAATTTAGTGCTCAACAAAAATGGAAAAATCGCACTTTTTCGAATGTCCCCAGGATTTTACTCCTGGGTTGCTCACCAGGCAATAATTTTTAATTCCTGGAAATTCAAGACAGTACTGGTGAGTTGAGATATCCAGGTAGTGTGACATTTTAAACTTGCATTTCCTAATTGGCAGAATATGATTAGTGGCATCCCACAGCGATCTACGTTGAGGCCTCAACATGTGAGCATAGGAACAGGTCTAGCCATTTAGCCGCTCGAGCCTGTTTCACCATTCAACAGAATCATGAATGAGCTATTCAATGTATTTATTAACAACATAGATGATGGAATAGAGAACCACATATGCAAGTTTGTCAAAGGTACCAAGATTGGCATTGCAGGGCAGTATAGATGGAAATATAAAATTAAAAAGACAAATTGATAAGTGATTGATCAAACTATGGTAAATGGATTTCAATGTAGACAAGTTTGGACCCAAAAAGAATAGATATTACTTTCCAAATGGTGTAAAGCAAAAGTAGTGGAGTTCCAAAGAGGCTTGAGGATCCTGGTACATAGATCATTAAATGTCAAGGATAGGTGCAAACAAAAGTCAAAAAGGTGAATGGAATGATGGCCTTTATATCTAGAGGACTAGAATACGAAGTCTTACACAAAGCCCTGATTAAACCACACCTGGAGTATTATGTTTACTTCAAGACCCCATGTCTTAGGAAGGATATATTGGCCTTGGAGGGAGTGCAGCGAAGATTTATCAGTCTGTTACTTGGACTCCAAAGGTTAAATTTCTAGGAGAGATTACACAAACTTTTGGGGAATCTAGGATGAGAAAGAAGATAGAGGCTAAAAATTAGAGTCAGACCTATCAGGAGCCTGCCCGTTGGGCTCGTGCGCCAAGCCGAAGTTCACACGGGCTCCTCAAAATCCTCGTCAGTTGGTGACTTAATGGCCTTAACAAGGCCTTTAATTAATGGCGAGTGTGCATCGCGCTGCATAGCGCGCCCGCCGACCTAAACATCGCGATGCCACGCGCTGACGTCGGGACACTCGCGTGACGTCAGCGTGCGACATTTTAAACGCTGAATTGCGGGCTCCGCCACCCGCACGTCAGCCAGAAAATTCAGCTCTATGTTTCTATGCTTCTGCCACCCAACCTTGTGCAATTACATGCTTTTTCTTTAAGTTTGATGCTATCTTTAACTTTTTTAACCATGGAAGGTGGGTCCTCCCCTTGGTTTTTCTTTCTCGTTGGAATGTATCTATTCTTTGTATTCTTAAATACCTCTTTAAATGTCTGCCCCTGAATTTCTATTGACATATCCCTTAATCTCCTTTACCACTTGACTTTAGCTAGCTCTGCTTTCATGGCCTCATAATTGCCCTTATTTAAGTTTAAAATACTAGCCTTGGACACATTCTTCTCTCCCTCAAACTGAATGTAAAATTTGATTGTACTATGATCGCTGCTACTTCGGGATACCTTCACTATGAGGTTATTAATTAATCCTATCTCGTTGCACAATACCAGGTCTAGTATAGCCTGCTCTCTAGTTGGCTCCAAAACATGCGGTTCTAAGAAACTATCTCTAAAACACTCTATGAACTCATCTAGGCTATCTTTGCCCAATTGATTTTTCCAGTCTATATGTAGATTGAAATCCTCCCATAATTATCACCATACCTTTCTGACAAGCTCCCATTATCTCTTCCTTTTTAACCCATCCTACCTCATAGTTACAATTAGGGGGGCTGTACACCATTCCCACAAGTGACTTCTTGCCTTTATCATTTCTCTTCTCTACCCAAATTGCTCCTACATCCTGGTTTCCTGAACTTAGGTCATCCCTCGCTAATGTGCTAATACCATCATTAATTAACAAAGCCACCCCTCCACCTTTTCCTAGCTTCCTGTCCTTCCTTAATGTCATGTACCTGTCAACATTCAGGCATTCTGCAGTCATGTCTCTGTAATAGCTATCAGATCATACTTATTTATTTCTGTTAGAGCTATAAGTTCATCTGTTTTGTTTTGAATGCTACACGTGTATAGATACAGAGCCTTTAATTTTGTCTTTTTATTATTTTTGTAACCTCTAGCCTTATCTGTTGATTTACTCTTTGATTTGTGCTCTCTATCACTTCCTGTCATGGTCCCGTATTAGTACCTTTCTTTCTTGCTTTGTCTCTACTCTTTGATTTACCATGTCTTCCAAAATTTGATCCCCTTCCCCCACTATTTAGTTTTAAATCTTCTCTACTTCCCTGGTTATGCAGCTCTCTGGTCCCAGTACCATCTCAACAGTAGAGTGCCCACTCTCCCCTGTTCTGGTGCCAATGCCCATGAACCGGAACCCACTTCATCCACACCAGTCTTTGAGCCACGCATTCATTTCTCTAATCTTATTTGTCCTTTACCGATTTGCACGTGGCTCAGGTAATAATCCAGAAATCATTACCTTTCAGGTTCTGTTTCTTAATCTGGTGCCTAGCTCATCATACTGGCTATGCAGAGCCTCCTTTCTCATCTTGCCTATGTCACTGGTACTTACATGGACCTTGACAACTGGATCCTCCCCCTCCCACTGCAAGTTCCTCTCCAGCCCTGAGCAGATGTCCTGAAACCTGGCACTGGACAGGTAATACAGCCATTCAGACTCTTGCCCTTTGCTGCAGAGAACAGAGTCAATCCCTCTGACTGTACTGTCCACTCCTACCACTACATTCCTTTTTGCTCCCTCCACTTGAATGGCTTTGTGTACCATGATCAGTCAGCTCATCCACCCTGCAGCTCCCACTCTCATCCAAACAAGCTGGAAGAGCCTCAAACCTGTTGGACAATTGCAAAAGCTGAGGCTCCTGCACTCCTGTCCTCTGGGTCCCCTTACCTGCCTCACTGGCAGTCACACTCTCCTATCCCTGACCACTGACCAAATCAGATGACCTTACCCTAAGGGGTGTGACCTCCTCCTGGTACAAAGCATCCAGATAACTTTCCCCCTCCCTGATGTGTCACATTGCCTGCAGCTCAGCCTCCAGCTCAATGACTCTGAGCTGAAACTCCTTGAGCTGCAAACACTTAATGCAGGTATGTTTGCCCTGGATCACAATGGCATCCAGGAGCTCCCACATGCTACAGCCATGATACATCACCTGTCCTGCCATCCTAAATGAGTTTTAACGATTAATTATTTTATTCAATTAATTATTTCCCTTTTTTGTCTATTTTACTAACCTTACCACCAGTTTGTATACTATTTTAAATCTTAGGAATGGAATAGACCTTAACCACTTAGCAGATACTCCCCAAACAACTAGCTCCTTCCCCTGTAGCAAAGTAAGGTGAAGAAAGCTATTCTGGACATGGGAGGAGAGGCAAACTGAAACCCCTAAATTCCCTTCCCTTCTGCCTGTAATCAGTGTTGTCTTACTTTGGAAAAAGTAGATGTGTGCCTTTCTAAAACTTCATTAATGTGCAGTCAATTTAAAATTACCAGCAGCAGACTTTTGTGAGTTTAAACACAGAGAATCATTTATTCAAACACTCACCCTGAAAGTCTAAACGCTACATCAGTCAGACACCACACACTTAAGAAAGATGCAATTAAAGAAGATGGCCCCCTATTACAAATATAAACTGAAAGAATAATTAACAGTTTAATTGTCTTTGTGAGTCCAGTGAAGAAGAAAGCTTTTTCCCACTCTTGAGTTGTTGTGATAAGTTGTGAGAGTCAGGGGTTGGATATCAGGATTACTGTAGGATTCCTTCAATATGAAGAGTGTTCAGCAGGTCCTGAGTCAAGCACTCATGGCTGTGGTATCAGGAGGTCCAGCTTCTTTACAGGTGAACTCTGAGCTTTGGAATCAAGATGGGAGTCTTTTAAAAAGGCAAAGGTGGCAGAGCCTTTCTCTGCAGGTGTTGTCTTGTTGGTGTTATTCTGAAAACTGCCCCAGGTCTCTTGTGAGATTTGGGACAAAAAGATTTCAGTATCAGAGAACCAGTTTCAGTCACATGGTCAATGGCCATTGAGATACCATAGAAGGCATTTTGCCATCTTTCACACTTAACTTGTGGGAAACTGGTCGCATCAGCGTTTGTTTGTTACTTGCAAACCTGGAGACATAGAGTCTAGAAGTCCATTGACTCTGTGTTTGGAGTGAGCTTTGAACAATAGCAAACATGAATTCCACAAAGGAGTGCTGTCAGTCATGTCCATTGAAGGGGGACATCCCCACCCAGTATGATTCAGTTTGGAACTTGCTGAAGCTTGATAGCCAGGGTTGAAGTTGAAAAAGTCACCTGTCCCCTTGGTAGCCATCTTGACAGTTAATCAGTGTCCATTTTTAAATAAATAAAGGCAGTTCCAGAATAAGGAATATTATGTTATTAGGTGGTGTCAGAATAAGGGAGAAAGTGATTAAGTCTAAATCAGGGCTACTGTTCATCTATGTTAATGCCCGGAGTGTGGTAAATAAGATTGGTGAGTTACAGGCGCACATTGCCTTGTGGAAATATGATGTTGTGACTATAAGAGACCTGACTCAAAGAAGGGCAGAACTGGGTGTTAAATATTCCTGGATACAAGTGTTCAGGAAAGAAAGGAAAAGAAGAAAAGGAGGAGGGGTGGCGGTATTGAAAAAGGAGAGCATTGCAGTGCTGGAGAAAGAGGACATCCCACAGGAATCAAGGGCAGAATCTATTTAGCTAGAGCTCAGGAACAAAAAGGGTGCAATTACATTGCTTGGTGTGGTCTATAGACCGCCAACTAATGGGAAGGGTGTAGAAGAACAAAGTTTCAAAATTACAGAGAGGTGCAAAGTTAATAGAGTACTTATACTGGGGGACTTTAATTATCCGAGTATTGACTGGGGCAGTAGTAGTGTAAAAGGCAGGGAGGGGGAAAGCATTCCCAGAGGGTGTTCAGGGGAATTTTCGACAGCAGTATGCGTCTAGCCCAATGAGAAAGGAGTCGCTGCTAGACCTGGTTCTTGGGAATGAGGTGGGCCAAGTAGACCAAGCGTCAGTAGGAGAACATTTAGGGGAGAGTGATCATTGTATCATAAGATTCAGGATGACGGTAGAAAAGGGCAATGTGCAACCCAGAATGAATAACTGGGGGAGAGCCGACTTCAATGGGACAAGAATGGAGCTGGGCCGGATAGACTGGAACCAAAGCATGGCGGGAAAACCTGGAAACCTGAACAATGGTCTACCTTCAAAGAAAAAATGGTTCAGGCATGCTCAAGGTATATTGCCTTGAAAGGGAAAGATAGGGCAAACAAATCCAGAGCTCCCTGGATGAAAAAGGAGGTAGAAATTAAGATAAAGAAGAAAAAGTGTGCTTATGATAGATATCAGGTAGAAAATACAATTGAGAACCAAGCTGAATATAGAAGGTTCAGAGGAGATGTGAAGAAGCAAATGAGAGAATCAAAGAGGGAGTATGAAAAGAGACTGGCAGCTAACAGAAAAGGGAATTCCAAAGTCTTCTATAGGCACAGAAATACTAAGAGGGTGGTAATAGGAGGAGTAGGGCTGATTAGGCATGTGTGTCCATAGATCTCTGAAGGCAGAGGGGCATGTTAGTGGAGTGGTGAAAAAGGCATTTGGGACACTTGCCTTTATCAATCGAGGCACTGATTTCAAAAGTAGGGAGGTCATATTGGAGTTGTATAGAACATTGGTGAGGCCACAGCTGGAGTACTGTGTGCAGTTCTGGTCACCACATTATAGGAAAGATGTGATTGCACTGGAGGGGGTGCAGAGGTGGTTCACCAGGATGTTGCCTGGGATGAAACATTTAAGTTATGAAGAGAGGTTGGATAGACTTGGGTTGTTTTTGTTGGAGCAGAGAAGACGGAGGGGCGACCTGATCGAGGTGTACAAGATTATGAGGGGCATGGACAGGGTGGATAGGGAGCAGCTGTTCCCCTTAGTTGAAGGGTCAGTCACGAGGGGACACAAGTTAAAGGTGAGGGGCAGGAGGTTTAGGGGGGATGTGAGGAAAAACTTTTTTACCCAGAGGGTGGTGACGGTCTGGAATGCACGGCCTGGGAGGGTGGTGGAGGTGGGTTGCCTCACATCCTTTAAAAAGTACCTGGATGAGCACTTGGCATGTCATAACATTCAAGGATATAGGCCAAATGCTGGTAAATGGTATTAGGTAGGTAGGTCAGATGTTTCTCACGTGTCGGTGCAGACTCGATGGGCTGAAGGGCCTTTTCTGCACTGTGTGATTCTGAGTGAAACTATGAAATATTTCTACACACAAAAGCCAGGATATAATGTGGGCAACAGGGGTCACATGCACGGGTTGGAAAACTGGTGGGAACCCTGTGTCTTTTCCATAGGGGGTGGGGGGGGGAGGGTTGACCTGACGAAATGAGGCACTTAACTGGCCATCATCAGGCCTGCCTTGGGATTTAGGAACCTGAGGGTGGAAAGCTCATCCCTGAGAGCTGCATGCCAATCAGAGGCAGCAGCTCTCCATTGCCAACAGTGTCATCAGGAGAAATGACTCCTGCTGGTAATGCTGTAAGGACTTAACCAGGGACCGTAGGTGAGTGAGTTAGGTGGAATGGGGGTCACGAGGAGGGATTTAATTGAGAGGAGGGTCAGAAACGAGGGTGGGGACATGGCTTTCCTGATGTTGCGTCCCTCGGTCGGGCACTGAGTGCCTGTAAATGAGAGAGCCCCTGCCACCACCGCACAAGACATAGACAAAGCCGACAGGGTTTGCTGGGCGGCCTTCAAGAAATACAGGAGAGCCATGCGACTTCCTTTTAATTCCTGAACCACCACTAAATTCCAATGGCTCAGGAATAATTGGTGTCAAATGGCTCATTATTGAGCCTAATTGACATCCCACTGCGGACATGTGAGTTGCGTGCATCGGCCCCTTCCCGCCTCCAACTTAATCGTGAGAAGTTTTCCAACTGCCTGCAGACTGACGCGCAGTCTCCGGGTATTTTAGGGGCCTGGCTGCCATGCTTCCCACTGCAATGGGCTGGATTAAATTTCACCCAAGGAAGGGTAGAAGTTTGAAACACTCTCCCACAAACAGCAGTTGATGCTGGATGAAATCTTAATTTTAAATCTGATATTGATAGATTCCTGTTGACCAAAGATATTAAGGGAAACGGGGAACAGGCGAGTGTGTAAAGTTAGGTCACAGACCAGCCATGATCTCATTGAATGACAGAACAGGCTTGAGAGGTGAAATTACCTATTCCTGTTCACCATTCTCTCTAATTTTTTGGATTGCATGGTTTATTTAAGTATGTGGCCCCTTTAAATTTTTTTGTGCGGCTGTGCATGCACAGTAATCTAAGAGGCCAACTTGTGCTTAGCCTGCACAGGGACTTTCAGCTGCTGAGCACAGCTCAGAGGGAACATTGCTCTTATTCCAAAACAAAATAAAAACAGAATTACCCGGAAAAACTCAGCAAGTCTGGCAGCATCGGCGGAGAAGAAATCAGTCAACGTTTCGAGCCCTCATGGCCCTTCAGCAGAACTGAAGCATAGTTTCAACAAGGGAGAAATATAAATTGGTTTAAGGTGGGTGGGGGGGAAGAGACACATTGAGGGTGTGGTGTGAGCAGATAATCAAAAGATGTCAGAGACAAAAGGGTCAAAGAGGTGTTGAAGGTGGTGGTCTTTGTCTGAGAAAAGTGCTAATTAAGAATGCAAGACAGGAAGACCACCACCTTCAACACCTCTTTGACCCTTTTGTCTCTGACATCTTTTGATTATCTGCTCACACCACACCCTCAATGTGTCTCTTCCCCCCCACCCACCTTAAACCAATTTATATTTCTCCCTTGTTGAAACTATGCTTCAGTTCTGCTGAAGGGCCATGAGGGCTCGAAACGTTGACTGATTTCTTCTCCGCCGATGCTGCCAGACTTGCTGAGTTTTTCCAGGTAATTCTGTTTTTATTTTGTTTTGGATTTCCAGCATCCGCAGTAGCTTTTAGCTTATTGCTCTTATTCCTATGTTTGGATGTTTGCAGACTTTTAGCTTTCTTCTACCACCTTGTGGTCAGTTTCAGATATTGTATCTGAAATGTTACCAATCAAGTCACATAGCTCATATCAGAAGCTCTCAACTTTTCTTCTTCTGACTCACCCCCCCCCCCCCCCCACCACCTGTGTTATAAAAATTTCACAGACCGCTTGTAACACAACACATGCGTATGGGGTTAATGTTCCATATTGACCTTTAATTAGAAATGGTCATCAACCTAAAACAAATAACTGTTCTTTTCTCCATCTGCCGAGTGTTTCTGACATCCTATGTTTTTAATTTTATTTTGCTTACTTGTATGTATCTGACTTTGTGTTGGATCTTGAAAGCACTATAATCCCTCCCAAAGAAAGGTTAAAGATAGACTTGCATTTATATAGGACCTTTCATGACTACTGAACGTCCCAAAGTGCTTTGCAGCCAATGAAGTACTTTTAAAATGTGGCCACTATTGCAATATAGGAAACATGGCAGCTAATTTGCAGACAGCAAGCTTTCACAAACATCAATATGATAATAACCTGATAATCTGTCTTTCTGATTTTGATTGAGAGATAAATATTGGCCAGGACACCAGGATAACACTCCTGCTTTCAAACTTAGTTTCTACTTCAAACTAGTGTCATAGGATCTTTCACATTCACCCTGAGAGGGCAAGACATGGCCGAATACCTCATCCAAAGGCTGGCAATTCCAACAGTGCAGTACTGTTGGAGTGTCAACCTTGATTTTTGTGCTCAAGTCCTGGGGCGGTATTTAATGGAGGCGACTGGGGTTTTGCTCGCTGGTTGGAGAGCTGATGAGAGCCCTGTGTCACCGCTTTTAGGGAAGGCCCGCCGTATTAAGTGCCATTCAGCCACCAAACAGGCTGGCAGCTCTATTAAACGGAAGCACCATTGGGGAGGCGATGACTGCTGCCAGTACAACACCCACCCAAGGCTTATCGTTGCTGGATCCCAGCCACAGGTGTGTGATGGTGGGAGGTGGGGTCAGCGTCAAGGGCAGGGGGTGGCTCTCGGTGGATCCCCTCTCTTCGCAATACCGAGTCCCTCAATCAGGCACTAAGTGCATTTTAATGAGGGACCCCACTGGGAGCCCACAAGAAACTCCACATGGGTTTCCTTGTCATGGTTCCTGCATGGCGATCTCCCTGCCAGCTGCTGGGTTAATACCAACAACGATGGGACATGGCCCTTATTAAATTGGCCACTTATTAATAATAAAGGCCATCCATGGGCCTTCACGCCACAGACTTAATCAGGGTGGAGGTAGAAAAGCAGCCAGGTCCCCACCCATCTGATTAAATGTCTCCCCTTCCACCAAACTCGGCACATGGGAGAGCATTAAATTCCATCACTGGAGTGGGACATGTGCACTTTACAGGTGGAAATCACAAAATATTTACATTGTAGAAGGGGGATAAGGTTATAAAGTGAAACTGAGACCCCTGTGAAACTCATGCACTTAGAGTGAGTCACTCATACCACTGATGATTAAACACCACTTTGTGTATTGTGAAGGGCTGCAATCTATCTCACTGTTTGATGATAAATCTAACACCTACCATTGCCCTGAATTTTTTCAAACCACTCACATCGTGGTCCAGTTGCCTGTGGATCAAAGAACCAGATACTGTGTATGAAGGATCCAGAATCTTCCCATCCCAAACTTAAGCATCGCGCTGAACCATTTCACTGAAGCCTTGCTGAGGCCTGCTTCACTTGTCTTACCTACTCCTTCAAGGGTTTCTGTTCATCTCCAGCACTAGTAACACACTACCAAATGTGCATAAACGGCCTTAAAAGCAGACAAATATCAGCTGCACTGCCGCTGTTGCATTTACTACTACACATGCACGGCCTGGCCAAGGTTACCATTGATCAGAAACTTAACTGGACCAGCCATATAAATACTGTGGCTACAAGAGCAGGCCAGATCCTGGGAATTCTGCAGAGAGTGATTCACCTCCTGACTCCCCAAAGCCAATCCACCATCTACAAGGCACAAGTCAGGAGTGTGATGGAATGCTCTCCACTTGCCTGGATGAATGCAGCTCCAATAACATTTGAAGAAGCTCAATACCATCCAGTACAAAGCAGCCCATCCATCACCTTAAACATTCACTCCCTCCACCACCTGCGCACACTGGCAGGATTATGTCCCATCAACAAGATGTAGCAACTTGCCAAGGCTCCTTCAATGGCGTCTTCTACAATCACGATCTCTACCACCTAGAAGGACAAAGGCAGCAAAAGAATGGCAATACCACCACCTGCAAGTTCCCCTCCAAGCTTCACACCATCGTGACTTGAAATTGTATATCGCTGTTCCTTCACTGTCACTGGGCCAAAGTTCTGGAACACCCTCCGCAACAGCATTGTGGATGTACCTACAGCACTTGAAATGCAGCAGTTCAAGAAAAAGGCCCCACTTTTCAAGGGCAATTAGGGATGGGAAACAAGTTCCGGTCTTGCAAGTGACGTTCACATCCCATGAACAGTTAGAACATAATATCTTTTACTGTTTACCCAGAGTAAAGATTCCAGGCTCACTTATCCTTTTACGGGATGCTCCTCTCAATGTAGTCCCCACTCACCACATTACTGCTACTACTGCTGCTCATGGGTCTTCAGGAAATGCTTAGCCACACACTCACCCCATTCATCCTTCTCTCCAAGCCCCAATCTGCCCAACCACCCTGTCTCCTTCTTTCCCCCAGCCCAAGCCCCAGGGCAGGATTTTGAGGTCTTGCTGGGACCGAGAGCAGAGGCAGGCTGGAGCTAAAATAGCCTTGCTGGCCAGCGTACCAGTTCCCAGCTCCACCCCTCCTCCAGGCCATTTTTGCTGAAGCAAGATGGGGAGCAGCAGGACTACTCACCTGCATATGGCAGGTGGCCAACACTGCTCACTAAGAGCCCATCAAGACCAATTAAAGGAGGCCGACTGGGATTTTTCAGTCTTCCTCCAGGTTCCCGCTGGCGGAGGTGCATGGAGGTGGCCTCCCAGTGGCAGGCCTAGAGGTTTTCCTTGCCTGCCTGGCTGCAGGAGCAGTCACAGGCTGCCCTGCAGAGGGGTAACCCCAAAAACTGGTGACCTGGCTGCAAGATCCATTTTTTAATTTAAGATTTTAAAAAGTTGGAGAGAGGGTGCCTCCATCTGGAAGCACCCTCTCCTTTACCTTCCATTGCAGCCTGCTGCTCCTTTCAAGCTGAGGGCCTCTGATTAGCCCGCCAGCTTCGAGAGCCCGCCCACTGTCCTTAATTGGACATTGAGCCAGTCTTCAGGCCAATTAAGGGAGCATGAAAGTCACTATATGTGACTGTTTCCCCTTGGGGGAGGACTTGGCACCTGGAAACAATTGCAACCCGTTTCCTACACCCAGAGGGAAAATCCTCCCCACAAAATTCCAACCCTGATATCCTATTCATTCTCTTTCTTGCCCCTAGTCTGGACCCCAATCTCCCCATCTCCATTCTCTAGTCTTCCTGACCCCTGCTTCCCCCACCCTTATTCCCAATCTCCTGTATCCCTTTCCCCAAACTCCACGAGTCACCCAGTCTTGCCCATGTCTCTTGATTCCAATCTCCTGACTCCTAGCTCTTGTTCACTCTGTACCTCTCCCCATCTGTTTATCTGTCCTTCTCCATCCTCCCAGTCTCCCAACAGCTAGTTTGTCCCATTTCTAGTCACTCCAAAGCAAGAGCCAGTTCTCTGTGGCAGTAAGGGTTGACATCCTGGTGCCTGAGGATTCTCTGCGGCTGTAGCCAGTGATATCACAGAGCTGGATTGGGCTGCTGGTTCAAAGTGAAGTTGAAAGGATGAAGTTCTCCTGGGCTGCTAGCAGCAGTGCCCAGGACACTGATATCCCATTCCAGAAGACTCCAGGGCAACACTGGAGAATTGGCAACTGCATACCTTTTATGTAAGAACAAAGAACCTTTAGAAATATGGAAAAACCTTTAGGGCCAACATCTCAGTAATGTAATTGGCACCAGCCAACAAGACTGATGCAGCCCAAGCACTTCACCGAGCTATGTATTGACTCCCCAAACCATTTATATTAGCAGAAATAAAGGATGGAATTTAATGCCCTCCCCTGAGGTGAATTCCAAAGGAAGTTGCCGTTTAATCAGACAGGAGGTTGTAGGGTGGGGACCCCATCGCCAGTCCCCAATTAAGTCCAGCAGGTGGCGGCAGTTGGGGGGGGGTCTAACCATGAAGGGAGAGTGACAAATTGTTTGCAACCTTTCAGGGGGATCCCTCCTTCACAGGCACTCTGTGCCTGATCAAGGAACCCAGCATTGGGAAAGAGGGGTCCCACTGAGAGCTCCTACCTTGCCCTTTCCTCTGACCCCACTTACCTCCTCACCAACGATCTCCTCCCCACAACTCCATCCGCTGTCACTTGCCTTTCACCAGGCATCTAATGATGAATCCTGATGAAGGCGCAAGTGCATTACCAGCAGCAGGCAATGCCCCTGATGGCGCTGCTGGTAATGGAGAACTGCTGGCCTGTGATGGGCTGGCAGCTCTTGGGGAAAGGGCTTCCACCTCAATGGGGAAAGTGCAGCAACTAAATGTCCTCCATACTCCCAGGGCACCAGCAACAGGGCTTTCGCTGCCAGTTAGGGACTTAACTCCCTCAGGGCTCCTGGAGGTGGGGTCAACAGAGGTACCATCAGTTTTGGTTGCAGGCATCAGGCCCCTTGCCACACTCATTAAATTCCACCCAAAGAAACTAATCATCACAGCTGTCCTTTGGCATCTGTTAAGTAGTTTAACAACAATAATTTGTGAACTAATTGCAGCCATGTCACAAATCAGGAGTATGTTGGAGTACTCCCCACTTGCCTGGATGTGTGCAGCTCGAACACTTATGAAACTCAACACCATCCAGGACAAAGCAGCCCACTTGATCGGCGCCCCATCCACCACCTTAAACCTTCACTTCCTCCACCACTGTCGCACAGTGGCAGCATCTACACGATGCAATGCAGCAACTCACCTTCAATAGCACCTTCCAAATCCTCCACCTCTACTACCTAGAAGCACAAGGGCAGCAGATGTATTGGAACACCACCACCTTCAAGTTCCCCTGCAAGTCACACACCATCCTGACTTTGAAATATATCACTGTTCCTTCATTGTCTCTGAATCAGAATCCTGGAACTCCCTTCATAACAGCACCATGGGTGTACCTACACTACGTGGACTGCAGTGGTTCAAGAAGGCAACTCACCACCACCTTCTCAAGCGCAATTAGGGATGAGCAATAAATATTGGCCTTACAAGCAATGTTCACATCCCATGAGCAAATATCTTTTTTGAAAATGACATGGGTAGAAAAAGTGTTGAGGTCATTCAGACAAAGTTTCAGGAGCTTGTAAAATGTTTAAAAACAGGACCTCAAAGGTAGTCTCAAGATTACTTCCAGTGCCACATTAATATAGAAACAAGAAGGTAGTGTAGGTAAATGTATGATTGGAGAAGTGGTACAGGAGGGAGAGTTTCAGATTCCTAGGCATTGGGGCCTGCTCTGGGGTAAGGGGCACCTATACAAGATAGGTGTGTTGTGCCTGAACAGAGCTGGGACCAATGTTCTCACTGAGAGATGTCTTGAAATGTTGGGGAATGTTTAAAAAGGGGAAGGATTCCAGAAAGGAGGAGCAATGAGATTAAAGGACAGAGAGGTGTAAACAGCAGTAAAATTAGAAATATCCCAAAAATTGTAGGGACCAAACTGAGGAGTTACTAAATTGTATATACATCAATGTCTTATAGCGCAAGTAATAAGGTTGATGAACTGGAGGCACAAATCAGGGGTTATGATGGAGTACGACGTAGTTGCTTTGACATAAACATGATTCAAACAAGGCCAGCAACGGGTTCTTAATTTTCCTGGTTACTAAGTATTCAGGAATGATAGAGAAAGGAAAAGAGGAGGGGGTTTAAGGATGATGCCACAGTTCTAAATGGAATTGATACACTAGAACTGAATCTGTTTGGCTCTAGTTAAAGAACTTAGAAAGAGCTGTTACTTCATTTGGAGTTTCCTTTAGAGCTCCAAACAGTGAGAAAAATAGAAGAGCAAATTCGTTGGAAAATTACAAAGGTATGTAACAAAAAGAGAGTGATAAAGGAGATTTAAATTACCCTAATATAGACAGGAAAATCCTGTACCTGTGTGGGGGGGGGTTGAGGTGTTTGGAGTATACCTCCATCTCGCCTTCCTATCCTGCAGCAGCTGATGCTGCTCTACATAACTTAAGAACTAGGAGCAGGAGTAGGCAATTCAGCCCCTCGAGCCTGCCCCGCCATTACAATCATGGCTGATCTTATTTTGGCCTCAACTCCAATTTCCCGCCCTCTCCCCATAACCTTTCAACCCATTACTAATTAAAAACCTGTCTATCTCCCCAAATTTATTCAGCGTCCTGGCATCCACTGCACTCTGAGGTAGTGAATTCCACGACCCTTTGAGAAAAGTAATTCCTCCTCATCTCTGATTTAAATCTACCACCCCTTAGCCTAAAACTATGGCCTCTCATTCTAGAATTGCCCACAAGGGGAAATATCCGCTCCACGTCTACTTTGTCTATCCCCTTTAGCATCTTATATACCTCAATTAGATCTCCTCTCATCCTTCTAAACTCTAACGAGCATAGGCCTAAACTGCTCAATCTCTCCTCATAAGACATCTTTGCATCTCTGGAATCAATCTAGTGAACCTCCTCTGAACCGCCTCCAGTTCAACTACAACCTTCCTCAAGTAAGGGGACCAAAACTGTGCACAGTACTCCATATGCGGTCTCACCAATGCCTTGTACAGTTGCAACAATACTTCCCTATTTTTATACTCTATTCCTTTAGCAATAAATGCCAAAATTCCATTTGCCTTCCTTATTACCTGCTGTAACTGCATACTAGCTTTCAGCGATTCTTGCACGAGGACACCCAGATCCCTCTGCACTGAAGCATTCTGAAGTTTCTCTCCATTTAAATAATAAGTCGCTTTTTTATTCTTCCGACCAAAATGGATAACCTCACACTTATCCACGTTAAACTCCATCTGCCAAATTTTGGCCCATTCACCTAGCCTGTCCATATCCATTTGTAAATTTCTTATTTCTTCCTTGCTACATACTTTCCCACCTATTTTGGTGTCATCTGCAAATTTAGCTATACTACCTTTTACCCCTGAATCCAAGTCATTAATATAGATTGTAAATAGTTGGGGCCCAAGGACCGAACCCTGTGGCACCCCAATAGTTGCAGCTTGCCATCCAGAAAAAGACCCATTTATTCCGACTCTCTGCTTTCTGTTGATTAGCCAATCCTCTATCCAAGCTAATATATTACCCCTAACTCCGTGTGATCTTATCTTGTGTATTAATCTTTTGTGCAGCACCTTATCAAAGGCCTTCTGGAAGTCCAGATATACTACATCTACAGGATCCCCATTATCCACTTTGCTTGTCACATCTTCAAAGAACTCTAGCAAATTAGTCAAACACAATTTACTCTTCATAAAACCATGCTGACTCTGATGGATTGCATTTTGACTTTCCAAGTGTCCCATTACTACTTCCTTAATAATGGATTCCAACAATTTCCCAACGACAGACGTTAAACTAACTGGTCTATAGTTTCCTACCTTCTGCCTCCCCCCCTTTTTGAATAAGGGCGTTAAATTAGCATTTTTCCAATCCACTGGAACCTTATGTCCTCAAGAGAGACCCCTAGCAAGACACCCATGACCAATGTTCCTGCTAAGCTGCGTGGTGTGCAACTGTACTGCAGCCTTGTTCTATGATAAATAATGCATGTGCACAGCCATATAAAAAAATAAAGGGACCATATACTAAAAAAATGGACCATGCACAATTATCAAATTTTAAAAGGAACATTACCCATTACCAAGCACTCAATTTCTCATCGTTATTCCTTTCTGGTGTCCAATCAGCAGGAGCAGTACACCACTTCCTCTTTTTAGGTGAAGTCCTCAGAGAATTTCCAGAATATCCTTGATTGTTAGAGGCTTTTTAGTGCCTGAAGTATTTGGTGTAAATGATCCCCATAAAGTACAAAAGGTTAACCAAGAAAAATGTTGGGCCTATTAAGGATCAAAAGTGGAATCTTCAGAGGATATGGCTATAAGTATTAAATGAATACTTTGTATCTGTCTTCACAAAGGAAGCAGACAATGTGCAGGTTAAACTAAAAGAGGATAGGAAGCTATGGACAGGAAGTAATAGATTGAGATATACTGAAAGGATTAACATTTCCGAAAGTTGTTAAGTCACCTGGTCTAAATGAAATGCATCATAAGTTGCTGAAAGAAGCAAAGTTAGAAATAGCAGAGACGATGGTCACGATCTTTCAGTCTTTATTGGACTGAAGTAGTGTGGAAGGACTGTAGGGTTGCTAATGTTAGTAAATCTCTGCTTAACATCAACTCACCTAACATTATTTCACTTTAACATTGCTAATAAAGTAGTGTTAACATTTAACATTGCCATTTTCATTTTAACGTTTTTGCCACAGACGTCCTCTTCAGTGGCCTGTCTGCTCACATGACTTTTCCCGCAGTATTTCCACCCTCGCCCTCTGCCTCTTCCTCCCGCTCCCACCCTTACCTCTCCCGCCCTCTCATGCTCTTGCCTCTCCCACCCTTGCCTACTCCTGTCCTTGCCTCCAGGCCTCTGATCTTTTCTTAGTCCTCGGGGTCTGTTCTTCAGTAACCCCTGACTTCTGGCTACCCTGCTGGCTTCACTTCTAAACTTGCGCTCCAGTCTTGGGCTCCATCTAGTGACAGAGGTTGGTCAGTGCAGGTACAGCTGGTCTGAGGACTACCTGCACTGACAAACCTCTGCCACTAGATGGAACCTGGTCAAACTAAAAATATTGCACTGAGGTGAGTACTATCATTTTTTTAAAGAATTTAATTGCATTGTACTTTGTGTTTCTTTCATATTTAGTGATGTATTTTGTTTTGCAAGTTATTTCAGCTAGGAATGCACAGTGCTACGCATGTATGGTATAGTATTTCAACTTGTACATTGGTATTTCCGGGCAAGAGCTTTTTTTAAAATATTCCTTTCACGGACTGCGGCTGGGCCAACATTTATCGGCATCCCTAATTGTCCTTGAGAAGATGGTGGTGAGTCGCCTTCTTGAACCGCTGCAGTCAACCTGGTGCAGGTACACCCACACTGCTGTTAGGGAGGGAGTTCTAAGACTTTGACCCAGCTGCATTGAAAGAACGGTGATATAGTTCCCAAGTCAGCATGATGTGACTTGGAGGGGAACATGCATGTGATGGTGTTCCAAATGTTGCCCTTGTTCTTCTAGATGGTAGAGGTCATGTGATTGGAAGGTGCTGTCAAAAGAGCCTTGGCATGTTGCTGCAGTGCATCTTGTAGATGGTACACACTGCTGCCACCGTGATGGCGAGAGTGAAGGTTTAAGGCGGTGTATGGGGTGCCAACCAAGCAGCTGCTTTGCCCTTTATGATTGAGCTTCTTGAGTGTTGTTGGGAGTTACACTCATCCAGGCAAGTACAGAAATGTCTGAAGGAACCTAACTCTGGTTTTAATATTGATTCCTATGGGAAGTTATAATTCATGTAAAGTTGTTTCACTTAAAGTCATGACTTTTAGGAACGCAACCATAACTTTAAGTGAGGACTTACTGTACCACTATTAAAAAAGGGAGAGAAAGATAAACCAGGAAACTACAGACCAGTCAGTTGGTGGGGTAGTTAGTGGAAACCATTATCAAGGACAAAATAAACTTTCATTAGGAAAAACATGGGTTAATCACGAAGAGCCAGCTCGGATTTTTTTTAAAGGCAAATAGAGTTTGATTAATGATTCAATTATTTGATGAGGTAACAAAAAACATTGATCAAGTCAATTTGGAAGTTTGACAAAATCCACACAGAGGGTGGAATCGTCCCAGGTTTGCACCAAGTGCGACATTTTACTTGCCGGCCGCAATGGCGGCTTTTCACACTGTATCATCCCAAACCCGCTGCATTAACTATGCATTCCCGGGAAACCCACCGTTTCCATGGTGGGCAGGCTCTCATTTATCCACCAGGCCATCACCTCGCTGCTTCAGCACGCCGGACGCCATATTTAAACTCCAGCCATGTGCACACCCTCAGTGCTTCCAGCCCACGGCTGCTGCAAAGAAGACACAGCCCTGAAAGGCAAAAAGACTGCAGCCCCCAGGTTCAATGACACGTCCCTTGAGCGCCTTTTGGACGCAGTGGGGGCCCAGGGTGATGTCCTCTACCCTCGCTCTGGCCCCAGGATGAGCAGCAACCTCAATAATCCGGCTCGGGAGGTAGTAGCAGCGGTGGTCAGCGCCAACGCCTTTCAAAAGAAGACAGCCACCCAGTGCAGCAAGAGGATGAATGATGATCTCCGTTCTGACAGGGTAAGTCACTCTTCTCCTCACTATATTTAATAGTTTAGCCCATCAAACCTATTTCTCCATTATTAAAACAAATATTGAAATTATTCACATGACTAGAACATGACTAGAACAAACCCATCGCACATCCACAGGGCCCTCACTCACTGCCAGTTCAAAGGACATCATCATTCATTCTCTCACACACACCTTCATTGTCTTCATCCAGTCCATGGGACCACTCGCCACCCACACATGCCAGGCGTACTTATCATCTGCAACACAAAAACAGAATTACCTGGAAAAACTCAGCAGGCCTGGCAGCATCGGTGGAGAAGAAAACAGTTGACGTTTCGAGTCCTCATGACCCTTCGGCAGCTTTTTGTACTTATCATCTGGTCTGGCAGGCATCCTGCTTACACTCTCTCCATCTCTATTCATGCAGGACAAGCTGGCAAACAACAAGAGGGAGAGATTGCAGACTGGTGGAGGAATGCCTGAAATCAAGGTCCTCACAGACTTCGAAAATAGAGCCATCCAGCTGGCCAGCGGTGATCTGGACCAGTCCTGTGCTGATAGTGAGGTCAGCACTATCAAGTGGTCCAGCAGTGCAACATCCATCAGACAATCATGCTGTGAGTGACATGTCCAGTTTCACAGGCCACTGCCATCACTAATTATCTCCCCTTGCTTTCGCAGGCACACCTGGGAAACAGCCGATGGGCTCCACAACCCAGGGCCTCCAGTCAAGCCCTGAAAGAACCTCTGAAGAGGCACCTGAAAGCACTCTCCCTGAAGACCTTTCACAGCGCTCACCCACACCCTCCACCATCGCAGAGACACACACCTCGGTGGGACCTAGCTTTACAGTAGCCTCGGGATCACAATCTGGTGAGCTCATCGTACTGTCTGATCCGCAGCAGGCAAAGGCAGGGACTTCCCAGGTGTCCAGCACTCGACTGCTGGAGCCTCTGGACTCGGTCATGTCACAGTTGCTGGAGCTGCAAAGGAAAGCTCAGGAACTTCAGGAAGGAATGTCCACTGCACTTCTCAGATTGCAAAGCACAATAGAGGAGTGTGTCCTCCTTCAGGCTGAGGTGATAGCGCCAGTATGCCAACACACCGAGGTAAACACTGGTAGAATGGTGGCCGCCATGGAGACCTTGGGCCAGGACATCGCTCCTGCACTGCTGCATGGGCTCAACTTCATCACTGATACCACAGTTGGCCTCCAACAGCTAGACGGTGCAGGGCAGCTCGATCTCACTCCAGCTACCCCTTCCCCTCAAGGAGTCAGCCAGGGGCCCTAGGGCACCCACAGGGAGGAGGATCAGCAGGTGTACTCCCCAGGGCCATCCATCCAGGTGACTCTGGGAATGTCCGGCCCATCCAGACCCCCTCTTCCTGTGAACTCCAGCTCCACCGGCTGAGAAGGGAGCCACTGCCAAGCAGCAGGACCCCGAAAGCAGGCTGGGGCCCTCCAGGTCTTGGCCCTCCAGAGGACGCTTGCCAAGGCCATCACAGACAAATGTAGCAGTAGAAGGAGCATCCACCTCCGCTGTGGATGGCCAGGGAGCACCAAGCCTTCGAGGACCTCCTCACCCTCATTCCCATCAGCGTCCTCCTCATTGGAGGAGACCTCCAGCTCCTCCATCTCCTCCTCAGCCAGCTCCTCTCCCGTTGCAGCACCAGGTTGTAAAGGATGCAGCAGATGTCGACGATGCATGACACCCCCTGTGGACTATATTGCAAGGCTCCACCAGACCAGTCCAGGCACTGGAACCTCATTTTCACCATCCTGGTGGTCTGCTCCACCAAGTTGCGAGTTGCAGCATGAGCCTCGTTATACCTTCGCTCTGCTGCAGTCTGAGGCCGCCGCACGGGTGTCATCAGCCACATCCTCTGCGGGTAGCCCTTGTCCCTGAGGAGCCATCGCTACAGCTTCTGTGGACCTTGGAAGACTTCAGGGATCTGTGACCTACTGAGAATGTAGGAGTCGTGCACAGTCCCTTGAAACCATGCGCAGACCTGCAGGATGTATTTGTGGTGGTCGCACACCAGCTGCACATTCAGCGAATGGAATGCATTGTGGTTCACGTAGTTAACAGTGTGTTGTGACGGAGATCTGAGCGCCATGTGAGTGCAGTCGATGGCAACCTGTACCTGTGGGAAACCCGAGATCTGGGCAAATCCAATCGCTCTTACATCCTGGCTCTCCTGGCCCCGGGTGAAATGCACAAAGTTGTGTGCCCTCGCAAAGGTAGTATCTGTGACCTCATGGATGCATTTGAGGGCGGAGGCTTGTGATATCCCACAGAGGTCACCTGTGGAGCCCTGAAAGGAGCCACTGGCGTAAAAATTGAGCACCACGGTTACTTTCATGACTGTGGTTGCCCTCCATGTCCCCATGGCGCCAAATCCTGCAGCAGTTGGCAGATGTGACCGACCAGTCTTCAACGACACTGGTTCTCGGTCATCTGCAGGAATGAAATGTGGGTCTATAGTCCCTAAGTCTAGCTAGACGCTGACCAGCAACGGCTCACTGTGGCTCTTCAGCGGCATGTGCAGGAGCCTCAGCTGTCCTTTCTTCCAGAGGTGCTCCTCTCTCTGTGCAGCCAGGTGCCTCAGTCGCTCTCTTCTCCGCCGTCTTCACTCTCTGTAAACCATGAGGCATACAACTAGGTCACCAGGCTCCATGATCCTGATGTATTCCTCCTGCAGGATGAAAGAGAGAGACGTGTTGATTAGCTTGGGTGTTCTAAAAACCTCTCTTGGTTAAGTCTGAAGGCCCCTTAACGCATCCCGGAGAGTGCTGGCCACCATTTGGATGGCCAGAGTTTAGTGTGCTGCATGGCTGCCCGAAACCCCAACCACCTCCACCCTACTCCACCTAACCGATTGGCAGAAGCTTTTCCCATTGGACTGCATGCTCTGCTCTGAGCTCAGGCGCAGGCATTCTCCTAACCCGCACTGCAAGGCTGCACTGTTAGCTTGAACCATGGGGGAATTTATAAATAACCTAGAGCCAGATCCCCAAATTGGGATGATGACATTGCAAGGGGCTGTGAGAGCCTCCACCAGTGACTGCTCCACAGCCAGCTTCAGCAAGGAGATGGTACAATGTGCCCAGTCGTCCAACTGTTCTGCAGTCTACGAAAATGCTTATTATTTTGCAGTCTGTGCCCAAGGGGTGAAAAGCTCTGGAGCATTTGGTGGCACTTTAGTGTCTCTGTGCTGCTTGAGTGGGCACAGAAGCAAGAGGCCCGACTCCAATCATATCAATGTGGCTGCGCCAGAACTGGCTAAGCTGCAGAGGAATGATCACTTCATACATGGTTTCCCTAATGCGTGGCCCCTTCCCTAGCCCACCCCCCACCGAACCTCCACATGGTTGTGCGCTATCTTCAACCACAGAGCAGTCATGTCACCACCCCCTCCCCCAACATGCCTAAAACGCAGAGCAGCACTTGCCCCCCAACACCCCTCAACCGCAGGGCAGCACTTGCAACCCCTCCGATGCATCCTGGGCAAGCGCTCCACAACATTACTGTGTACTCACCTCTGAGTTCCCCTCAAAGTGCAACCCGCCAAGTGCATGCCTTTTATAATGCTGTTGTGAAACACATCGGCGTGATTGAGCGTGAGCAGACGATCCAGCGGGGAGGACGATTCCAGCAGGCTGGGCTTATAATGATATGCAGATATGTTACAATGAGGCTCCTGACATCCGACGGCGGGAAACACAGCCTGGCATCTACGGGCGGAACAGATGATCACAAACTGGTTTCACGACATCGTGAAATCGATTTTGGCCTTCTCGCCATATTGTATGCTCACGCCTCCGAACATGCCCAACGCTAGCGGGTATGGACGATTCTGCACAGAGTCTTGTGGGAAGTGAATTTTTTCTCAGACTGGGAGGTGGTTTTCTGTGGTCTTCATCAAGTGTCAGTTTTGGGTCTATTACTTTTCACTTGTTTATAAGTAACCTAGGGCCAGATTAAAATGGCATGTGGGACCCAGATATGGAAGTCCCCATTTCCGAAAGATCCTGTTTTTGCCATGTTATGATTCCAGCTGATGTTACTACTAGACAAGCCTGATCCTAGGGTGGAACCCAGATCCTAATTTTTGTTTGTTTGTTTAGATACGTGGAGAGTAGCCTTTGAATAGAGTCACAGGAGTCAGCTGATGAACTGTTAACAAAAGAATAAAACATTTATTCAACAAGAAAAGATGAACTATATTACAATACTCCTTCACCCACAACTATACCTTTACAGATATATACACATTTGTAAGGATAACATAAGTTACAAAAGCTATCTTATACTCTAATGTTCACGGTAAGTACAGTCCATGTAAACCAATAGGTGACCTGTGGTCGGGCACACCACACTCTGAAACCAAGTGACAGATGCCACCCCAAACAGATGCTATGGATCTCTCCCCACTCCCTCCAGACGTTTGTCACGCCATGAACCAACCAGCCTCACTGAACTCCGTCTTTCACATGAGGGTTTCCAATCTCCACTCTCCAAGAACTCACTTTGGAATCTTCTCCCAAACCAACGCTTTCTCTCAGATGCCTTTCACAAGGGTTCACCTCCAGGGTTTCGAACTCTCCTTCCAATGTTCCTCTTCCCTGGGTCACCATATGCATTTAAGCCTTCTTCTATGCTCTCTCTCACACAGACTCAGCCTTCAACAGTACACCACTGCTTCACATGCCCATAGCAAAGAGTTACAGACCTTCAGCCATCCCTTTGGACCTTCTGGCTTCTCACAAGCCTTAATCACTTTGACTCTGCTTCCTGCAGCTTTTATCTCTTTAAACTTGAAATTTGGAGCCTTTATCTCTGCTCCTCACTCTTAATTTCACTTAACAGGACCTTTTTCCAGGTCCCTGTCCTTCCTTTGACTAGAAAGTCTGTTAGTGACTTTCTCCTGTTTCTGTCTCACTTCTTTGGCCATGGAACCTTTTGCTTCTTTTGGGAAATCTACTCTCTCTATAGTTCCCCCTCCCAGTGTTCAGTCTCTCCTGCAGCTGTTTTCAAACTGAACTTAACCTGCTGTTTTTTGTGTGTGTGGGTGGGGCCTGCCTCACTGGACCCATGTTGCTAGGCAACAGCAGTTTTTTCTACTCTTGTGTTTGCTTAACTTCTCTTAGAGTTCTAAAACTCATTAGAAATGCAGGTACCTTTTAAAGTGAAGCTAAAACTCAACTTGACCTTTTCTTAACAAATCAAACTTAAACTTTAAAGCTAAAACTCATTTCTAATATCCACAAATACAAATATAACTGACTTAAACTGTCTCTTATTTCCTAACACCTACTCCTTTGGAAGAAAGAAAGCCTCACAACAGTGAAAGTTTCTTTACAATAGCCATCTTCTTGTATGCATCAACAGGATTGCTCTAGGTTGACATTAAGAATTTTTATTGTTACGCCTTCTGCCCAAACAGCTATTGAAGGTCCACAATCATCCAAACTTTTGTGCAGCAGTTTTTGAAACGTACAATGGTATACAATATGATTATATTGTATTTTCTGATTAAAGTAGGCTACCACCTGTTGATCACATGCAGTAGCTCATATTGGACTGCCTGAAAATTGCATTGAAGTCAACGAATTAGACTCAAGTGTGAATTTCATAAAATGAAACTTTAAATAAATTTTAATACTAAAAAGTCAGCAGCAACATTGTCTTTAGCAGGTATTGACAGTAAAATGGGATTGACTGCTGCAGGTCCCATGATATCCAGACGCCAGACTGACATAACAACATGACAAACATTCCAATAACATCAGGAATAGTGGCACTATTTTTATGGGAATAATGAGCACAGGTGGTTAACCCCTTGAGAATAGAATTTCTACACAGAATTGAAAACACAGTGACATTGCATTGTTTTAGCCTATGCCAAGAGTACTAGTAGTCAAGTGATTCTGTGCTTCCATATAATTTTCCAATTCTCTTTTATCATTGATATAGTAGTATTACTCCTGATGTTAATGGAATGTTTGTTATGTTGGTTGTTAGTCTGCCATCTGGGTATCAAGGGACCTGCAGCAGCCAACCCCATTCTGCTGTCAAAACTCTTACGATCTCAATAGAGACCAGTAACTTTTTTTCAAAAAGCAGAAATCCAAAATCCCACTTATTTACTTAAAGAATGAAGCCACAAGATTCCACAATTTGAAACAGAAGAAATTTACTATACAAGAGTAACAAAGCAAACACTAAATATTATTTTAGATAACCTCCTATACTGTAACATCCAGAATAAACATAACTTAATATGATTTCGCAGGTAACTTGCAGTTGATTATAAAGTATAAGTTACACATTAAATGGCAGATACAACTAAGACAGATCTTATGAATTGGCTCACCAGTCTACACAGCATATAAGTCATCAAACTCAGTCACAAAATCCTTGAAACCTCTGTCTTCCTCATGAAGAATTTCAGCTCCTCCTAGCAGCTATCCTGATCCACAGCCGAGAGCAGGGCACAACCAACCCAAGTTCCACGGGCATAGTCTTCATCAAAACTGGCATGCATCTGCAGAACCTCCTCAACTCTGGGTGGGGTAGATCCACCAATGTTCTCTACAAATAATAGAGACAGGTGCAACAACTTATTCTCAGCTTCTGGATCTGGACCCTGTCTTCTTCGGCTTTCCTGTACTACACCACTGGACTCATCAATTGCTGCTGAACTTGGTTTGATCTATGTGCTTTTATATAGCTTTAAACAGTTTCAGATTACCCAGAAGTTTTGCTTTCCAAATCTCAGTCAGTTTTCATTTCCTTAGAAACTGAGAGGGTCAGTTCCCCATTTTTGTTTCCCCTTTTAGCTTCTATTTTCAGTTAGTGTCTGACGTAAAAAATACAAGCTTTGAAAGCACAGATTCCATCACAATACCAGCTAATGCCAATGTTGCTGCTGACTTCTTAGTATTAAAATTTATTAAAGGTTAAAACATTTCTTGAATTTCAATTTTGTTTCAAATTCAGCAGCATCAATTTATGAAATTCAAGAAATGTTTTAATTTTTAATAAACTCACATTCTGATCTTAATTCGTTGACTTCAATGCAGTTATTAGTATATTCCGCAAATTGTTTTCTCAGATTTATGACAAAAGTATGGGACAGAAAATTCACAGCTGGAGGGGCTTCCCAGCTATAGGATACGATGCCCCTGCCTGTGACCTCCACCACTGACCTCCGAATAGTTTATGGAGTCAGAGGGACGAATCTTAATTAATATGTAAATGGAAGGTGTCAGCAGGACTAGGGGTGTATTTAAGGCACCTGCCTTGGCCTAAAGGATGGGAGTAAAAACACAAACATGGATCAGTTGGACCAAATGGACTTTTTACACCCTGTTTGTTCTATGTAATTTTTTTAAGCAGCACAAGTTTACTGTTGCAGTGGTGGGTTCCTCTCCTCCCACATGGGCTCCACAACTGCCAATCTTGACTCTCTGGGAGTACTTCTGCTGATGACAAAACCGATCCCAATGAAGGCGACGACACTGGAACTCAGAGCTTGGGAGCCTCTGTCCACAGTCTTGTCTCTCTCTGTGCTGTTGACCTTGAAGGGAAGCTCTGCCTCTTACAAGGCTTTGTGAAATCCCCCAGTAATTCCCATGCCCCATGTACCTGGAAACCTGCCTAACTTCAATTGCTCTGTCACCTGTTTGATACCCTGTCACCCATCCTCAATCTTTCCGTTGCTGGGGACCATCCCCGGATGGGTCTTCTACTACTAGCTTCGAAAAAAGTGATAATATGCCCTTACCATCAAACTCAACAGGACCTACATGTTCCCTGGGTTTCTGGGAATTCCCTCCACCAACAAACACATGTCACCATTCCCAATCCACAAATATAGGTGCCAATACCTTTGGCAGCACCAGGTCCAGTCTGTCCTAAAGTTATGCACAATCTACCTTAAAATGGAGACTGCCCCTCCAAATTAATCTCTTAAGGAAATAATCTGAATAAAAGCTCCCCAGTTCTGAATTTGATTCATTTGGGAATGGGCCCATGTGGGAGAAGGGGAACCCACCACTGCAACAGTAAACTTGTGCTGCTTAAAAATATTACATTGAACGTACAGGATGGAAAAAGCCATTTGGTCCAAATGGTCCATGCCAGTGTTTATGCTCCCTTTAGGCTAATGCAGGTGCCTTACATACACCCCTAGTCCTGCTGACACCTGCCATTCACATCTTAATTAAGAATCATCCTCTTGACTCCGCAAACTAGTGGGAGGTCAGTGGTGGAGGTCACAGGCAGGGGCATCCTATTCTATGGCTGGGATGCCCCTGCTGTATATTTTCAGTCTAATGCTTTGTCATAAATCTGAGAAAACAATTAGACTTTGATCTGAGCTCTAGTTTGTGTAAAAGAGAGTGCCATCTGACTCCTACTCACATCACTGATTATTTTCCCTTTTTCTGATGAGAGAATTCCTAATAAATGGTGCTATTATCCAATCTGAAACACTGGATTGGATTAGACCTTTAAATTCAACAAGAAATATATTTTACAGGAAGATTGCAATTTGCTTTGGCAGATGTTTTTTTTTACTGTTGAGGCTGATTGATGTAAAGTTTCTCTTTCAAGAGGACAACAATGTCACAAAGGAATTAACTGACTTTTTAAGTTGTGGAATCTGAGGATAAATCACCTGACACAAATTACAGTATTATCAAGCTATTTTTAACAGTAAATTAGAGGGAATTCATTATGTTACATAGATTTTGAAATGTATGAAAGTCTGAAGTAAAAGGATTACTTCCATTTGAAACACTAATTTATCTTAATTACCTTGAGGAAAAATAAGGAGACACTCAGTGATTGAGGACTGCATTATGCAGAAAGGAAAGTTATTCATTGCTATTGAGTTATCCTTGGTGTATAAAACTGTTCAGCTGTATCCCGTACTGATAACCAGAGTTCTGATTTGCTCCTTCCACCAAATTTGTTTTGTCCCTTTTTACCCATTCATCAATAAAAGTTATATTGACTGTTCCTAAAATAGTAGAAAGAAAATAGATGATGCAATAATCCATGAAGTACAAGCAGATGGCAAAGTGTCAAGATTGTTTGAAACCAATATTTTGTTTTACTCATTCGTGGAATGTGAGCTTTGCTGACCATCCCGAACTGCCCTTAATTAAGTTGCTTGCTAGACAATTAAATAAGGAACCTAAGAGAAATAAACTATTCCAAACTGTTATTCCCTTTTTATTCTTATCTAAGTTAATCACATTTGTTCCATTGTAGCCCTTTTAAGGCTACTTTCAGTTAGTGAAGGAAAATAATGGTTAAATACCTTAATACTGTCAACAGAATGAGATATGCACACCACAGATATTTTCCAATTAATAGTTTCATTAATGTTACACTGGGCCATATTTATAACAGGAGCCAAAATCATCAAACAATAGTAAAATGGGATAAAAGTGCCCATAAATAGAATCTCAGACTGCGCAGCCATTAACAATCGCCTCTGGAATTAGGAGGGAAGGAAAATTATTTTAAATAATACCCTAGATTAAAACCAAAAATGGCATCTTCAGTGCAATTTGGCCTTCTACAGGTCATCTTAACAGTAGTAAATGACATAATAATGAATTGTACCTGGAGAAAACTGACCATAAAAGGGAAGGAAAGCCTAGGGAAAATATTTTCTGTTCAAATTTACTGCCCATTACACACTCAATGATGCAAAGCTTTGAATTGACTCACAGGCATATCTAAAGCTGTGACTCCACTCCCCCATTCTTTGAATAAATTGAAGTAATTCCAAGCTGCAGCTGATATCAACCACATCACAAGAGTATTTGTGGATGGAGGAAACCCACAATTATGGCTCACCATTCAACAGCACATTTCTTATTTAGTTATTTACTACTTGTGTACACCTGATATTTAATGCAATTCGGATCCTTTTAATATTGTATCCTCTACATAGTTTATTTTATATTCTTAGATCTATTTAACTACACTGATTATTCTATTATTTATATAGGTTTTATACTTAAAATTAGAATATGAATAATAAATGAAACACCTAGCTTCAGTTCCTGCGTTTAGACCTCCTACAGTGTAAATTGAATAGCAAAGAACAAGGATAGAAATGGGAACGAGAAGGGAAACAGACCCATAAAAACAGCTCTGAAAACACACTGACACATTGGTGCCCAGGAGAAAGAATTTGACCTGTTATGGAATGCTTGCTTTAAATGTGCAGTAATGATATGTACTGCACTTTGACATTTTTGTCTTTTTTCTAGAAGCAAAAAGTTGCACTTCAGAACACTTGATAGAGTCCTGTGTATACACATTTTGCTTTTCAGAACTAGATGCCTCCTGTTATACAACTAATTTTCTCCCTCCTCCACATGAAGGTGCTGACTCATTCTTAGGTTTTCATGAGTGTCATTAACCCTTACATACCTCAGCCAAGTGGCATGCTTAATATTGGAGCCTTGTGAGTGCTGGCACGTTATTTGGCAATGGACTGGAGAACATCACAGTGGAACTGGTTCCTGACCTGCCATACACACATGGCCTTTCC
The DNA here is from genome assembly GCF_964194155.1 of Cetorhinus maximus. Lineage (NCBI taxonomy): Eukaryota > Metazoa > Chordata > Chondrichthyes > Lamniformes > Cetorhinidae > Cetorhinus > Cetorhinus maximus. The sequence continues at coordinate 98,337,201 of NC_135887.1, forward strand.
ATCTAAGGTCGCTAAATAGCAATCAGGAGCAGAAAGCCTGGCTGATTTTATTTTTCATCCTTCCTGGCCTAGATACCCTTGTGATAATTTTGACTTTGTGTGATAGTGTAAAATGGGTGATAGTGAATCAGAAGCCAGTTTTATATCTTTCCCGATGTTTATTTCCATTGTGGAAATCAAAATCAGGAAGGCTGTGAAACAATTTATTATCACCCATTCTACACTATTCACAAAGTCAGAATTACTCCCATTGAATGTTCTTACTGGTACCAAAGCCAAGGTCAGCCTAGTTGGTGGGGACAAAGGCCAAACAAAACATTCATAATCTTTAAATTCATTACAACATTCAGACCAACATTCACCCACTCCGACATTAAAGGAAGAAGTTGCAACCAGTTTTGGTCTTGCCCGACGATTAGCAGTGATCCTCGATCATAGTTGGACTTTCTACTGCAGCCTGTGATTGCTGCCTCCACCCAGTCTTGCATTTTTCTTTCTAGTTGATTGTATACTTGGCACCAACTGTGGACATAACAGAGCAAGTATGAAAATAATATACAGTTATGAGATTTTGATCCTAAGTACTTGAGTATTTTTTTTTTAATCTGAGGAAATACAAGGGCATTGTGCCGAACACAAGAAAAATGAGATGTGAAGAATTTTCTATTCCTGTCACTCTGTGAGGAGTAGCATTTCTATTGTTGTTCCTGACTGTTTTTCTCTTCTCCGTATGTTTCAATATCAAATGCTAAGTGTCCTTGACAATAACGATAATATAATCATGGAACAAAAATCAATTGTTTTCACACAGCTTGCAGTCTGAATCATTTTTTTGTAAATTCATTCCAAAAGTCCCATTAGATATTTGCTGAAAATACATATACAGCCAGGATTTTTCTCTTTCGCTTACCCCCAGTGTTTTCCTCCTATCACCTGGAACAGATAATTCATGCTGAGTTGCACTTCAGGCACTGACAGCGCTCTGCTAGTTCACAACACTAATCATTCTGTATATGTGTGCCCATTTAACAAGTGTTGACAGGCCTTTTGGCTTTGAGGCATCATGGTCAGGGCCTCCATGCATGCACTTTTCAACAGGGTTCACTGAATATAGATTAGGATTGGAAGCCCTGTAGCCTAAGCATATTGAGGTTAATTATAGCCCCCACTGCTGCTCTTTTAGAGATAGCTGACTGCACAGATGTGAAATTGAACCCAAAGCCTATCTGGACTGTCTAGCCCTGTACCATACCAGTCTGTAGATTTTAAACACTTAACCATCAAGGGGCTGCAGCGAGTTTTACAATCAACTTGTGGCTCTTTTATGGCTTTGACTTGATGTGACTATTTGCAACATTATTGCACATGCCACTTGTTGCCTTCCTATATTACTACAATGACTGCATTACAAAAGTACTTAATTGGCTATAAAGTGCTTTGGGATATCCAGAGGTCATGAAAGGCACTATATAAATGTAAGCCTTTCTTTCCTCTCTCTTTCTCATTTGCTTGGTGACTGTTATTTTCTTCCCAGTGGCTCTTCATCTTCGAAGAATCAGCTTTTTCCTTGACTCTATGTCTCCCTCACTATCTTCTGTTTATCTTTCCTGAGTCCATCCCTTTCTCACCATTATCCGGTATAATTGCACTTCATCTCACCTACCCACCATAAGAAGTAGGATGCACAGTTGCAGCTTCAGTACTAATCGTGTTAAGCATTCCAACTTCGCAAATTGTGAAGAGAAAAATGAAGCCAACAAATTTAAGACATCACTAGGACAGTAGTGGATTTCAATCATGTCACTGTTTGGAGATCATGAGGAGAAGTCAGGATTTTTTCTTCATGGGAAGGAAGGACATTATGAAGGAGAGATTTCAAGTACATCAGAGACCTACTAGCAGCCAATTTCAGAGCTTCATTACAGAAGACTAGGAGCAAATCACTGCTAACCCAATACTATCTACATTGGGCTAGCGGGTGCATGTAATGGGAAGAGAAAATATTTCAAATATCTCACCTGAACTAAATAGTGACTTATGGAAGTACTTTATGCATAGGGCAAGAAATATGGTCATTCTCATTATTTGGTGTCAATCAATAGTTTATTTTTCCATAAATCTAGTAACCTAACATGTCCTTTATGTAGAAAACAAGACACTAATGTTGTGAGCCAGCTCACAACATACTGTATGAATTACTTTCAACATAAGATCGTAACTCAAAAAAAGTGATTTTTGCAGTTTCATTTAAATTGACCTGACCTATTTGTTGGCATAATTCTATTGCTGCAGTGTCATTTATTAGTGTCATTCAATACAGAATGTATGTGTCATTGTGGAATTTCATTTCTTTGTAATATTTGGAATGTTCAACAAATTCCTCTGAAATGAAAATGAAATTCTTCTGATTATCTGGCAGAGGAATAGATAAGTTATGGTGTCTGAAGGAGTTTAATTTTAAATCTATACTGATTATCAAAAGTGAATACTAAATTTTGTGGAGTTCTTGCATAAATCATTAGAATCAACTTGCAACAACAACTTCAGCAACAACAACTTATATTTATATAGCATCTTTAATGTTATAGAACATCCCAGGACCCTTCACAGGAGCATTATAAGCCACAAAAGGAGATATGAGGTCAGATGACCAAAGGCTTGGTCAAAGAGGTAAGTTTTAAAGAGTGTCTTAAAGGAGGAAAGTGAGGTAGAGAGGCAAAGATAGAGGGTATTCCAGTGCTTAGGGCCAAAACAACTAAGGCACGGCCACCAATAGTGGAGCAATTAAAATTAGGGATGCTCAAGAGGCCAGAATTAGAGGAGCGAAGATAGCACTGGGGAAATTACAGAGATAGGGAGGGTCAAGGCCATGAAGAGATTTGGAAACAAGGATAAGAACTTTAAAATCAAGACATTGCTTGGCTGGGAGCCATTGTACATTAGGGAGCTCAGGGGTGAGAGGTGACCAATTGGAGCCAACTTGCCAACCAATCAGCACCCTTTTTTCATGCAGTATAAATTGTTGCTCCCTTTGGAATTTGGCATTCTCGCACCTGGCCTGATGCATGCAAGACATAGGGCAGAATCATCCCAGATTTGCATTAAGTGCAATAGCGGGCAGGTAAAACGATGGCGGGTTTTCACACCATATTGTCCCAAACCCACCGCATTACTTATGCATTCCTGGGAAACACACTGTTTCCATGGCGGGTTCTCATTCCCCGGCACGTCATCACCTCGCCGTTTCATCATGCCAGGCACCACACTTAAAGTACAGCCGCACTCTGCTTCCAGCCCAGGACTGCAGCAAAGAAGACATGGTTCCGAAAGGCAAGAAGACTGCAGCCCTCGAGCACCTTTTGGACACCATGGAGGCTCGCTGTGATGTCCTCTACCCCCACTCTGGCCGCAGGTGGGGCAGCTACATTACCACTCCGTCTTAGTAAGCGATGGCAGTGGTGATCAGTGCCAATGTTACACAGAAGAGGTTGGCTATCCAATGCAGATAGAGGATAAATGATCTCATCTGTGCAGCCAGGACATGGCAACCATCTCATCACTCTAAACTCACACACTCAAGCCCATCACACATTCACTGGTATCTCAATCACTGCCAGCTCAAGGGACATCACCACTCATTCTCACACACACACCCTCATATATCCATCTGACCTTGTCTCCTCTGGAGACTGCCTCTTCAGCCCTTACCAGCCCACTTGCACAGATCAACATGTGCTCCCACACACACTCTGGGATACCCTCCTTCCCCAGTACAGCACTTGTCCTGCAGTTCTTCCCCTGCCTGAGGACACTTCTCCCCCTTCCCCAAGCAAGACCTTGCCCTGCAGCTGTTGAAAAACTACCTATGTGCAGCTGATCTGGTAGGTAAAGACATACCCTTGAGCCCCTGCTAAAAGTGATGTGGTGCTGCCTGTGAAGCCTGGCACTGATGACTGTGAGTGCTGACCGAAGCAAGATAGGCAAACAAAACTTGAAGTCACGAGCAAAGCGCAGTCTGCCAAGTGCACACCTTTTTTATGCCATTGTGAAACACGTTGGCGTGTTCTCCTGCCAGCGGCGGGGGGGATGAGTCTGGCGGGCTGGCCTGATAATGATATGCTGATGTATTACAATGAGGTTCCCGACATCTGATGTTGAGGAACGCAGTGGGCAGAGTGGACGATCGCAAGCTGGTTTCACGACCTCGTGAAACTGATCTTTGGCCTTCTCGTCATATTGCCTGCTCGTGCCACCAAACGTACCCGACGCCAACGGAAAATTTCAGCCATAAAGCTTCAACATCATGTCTCTTTTTTCAGCAATACTCAAGTCCTGTACTACCAAGCAACTATTTGTAGACCCCATTTTAAAGGATCCTCTAGGCAAGAGTGACCATAACATGATAGAATTTCACATTCAATTTGAGGGTGAGAAATTTGGGTCTGAAACTAGAGTCTTAAATTTATATAAAGGGTATGAAGACACAATTCGCTAAAGTAGACTGGGAAAATAAGTTAAAAGGTAAGACAGCAGAGAAGCAGTGGCAGACATTTAAGGAGATATTTCAAAACTCTGAACAAAGATATTTTTCATTGAGAAAAAAAGACTCTACGAGATGGACTGTCCACAGCTGACTAAGGAAGTTAGTCGCATGACACTTAGAAAATCAGAAAAGAATCAGGCAGAGTCAACATGGCTTTGTGAAAGGGAAATTGCGTTCGACAAATTTACTACTATTCTTTGAAGATGTAACAAACCGGGTGGATAAGGTGGATGAGTATATGTGGTGTATTTGAATTTCCAAAAGGCATTCAGTAAGGTGTCATATAAAGGTTGATGTACAGGATAAGAGCTCATGATATTGGGAGTAATATATTAGCATGAATAGAAGATGGCTAACTAACAGGAAACAGAGTCAGGATAAATAGGTCATTTTGAGGTTGACAAAATGGAACTAATGAGGTGCCACAAGAATCAGTGCTGGGCCTCAACTATTTACAATATATATTAATGACGTGGATGAGGGGAGCGAATGTATTATAGCCAAATTTGCTGATGATACAAGCAATTTGTGAAGGGAACACTAAGAGTCTGCAAAGGGATATAGGGCTGAATCTTCGGCTCGGCGAGCAGAGGCGTACAATAACGTGTGGTGACATCAGGCGTGATCCCCAACGTCATGGCGCGTCATTCAGGCTTTTAGTTCAGCGGGTGCACACCCAAGTTGGCTGCGTGCCCACCAAACTGTCAAAGGCCTATTAAGGCCATTTAACTCTCAATTAAAATAATTAACGGAGCTACCCGTCCAACCTTAAGGTTGGTGGGCAGGCCAAGAGCCCAGGCAGCCTTCGCATTTTTCATGGAGCCTCATCCACAGGCGGAATGAGGTTACATGAATGATTTTAAATTTTGACAAAAGTTTTTATTGAAATTAATGCACATGTCCCAGCTCATATGACAGTTTCACATGAGGGGACATGTTATAAAAATTTTCTCGCCACTTTATTAAACTTTTTGGACTTAAAACTAATCTCTGCGCTCTTTCGCGTGCATGCACGAAAGAGCACACTCCGAACTCAGGCAACCCCCACCCCACTCGCACAGGGAGCGCACAGCGCTTCCTGGTGCGAGTCATGCTGGTCGGGCCTTAATTGGCCCGCCCACATAAAATGGCGGTGCAGACCCGATCGGGGGCGCCAATCAGGTCCACACCCGCCTGCTCCCCACTCCCGCTCCGCCCGCCCAACAGGCAGAAAATTCTGCCCATAGATAAGTGAGTAAGCAAAAATTTGGTAGATGCAGTATAACGTGGCAAAATGTGAGGTTGTTCACTTTGGTAGGAAGATTAGAAAAGCAGAATACTATTTAAATGGAGAGAGACTGCAGAATGCGGTGGTACAGAGGGATCCGGGTGTCTTTGTACATGAATCACAAAAATCGCATGCAGGTACAATAAATAATTGGAAGACAAATTGAATGTTGGCTTTTATTGCAAGGGAGATAGAGTATAAAAGTTGGAAAGTCTTGCTGCAACTGTACAAGGCGTTGATGAGGCTGCATCTAGAGTACTGTATACAGTGCAGGTCTCCTTACTTAAGAATGATATACTCGCATTGGAAGCTGTTCAGAAGAAGTTCACCAGACTGATATTTGGGGCGAAGGAGTTGTCTTATGAGGAAAGGTTGAGCAGGTTGGGCCTGTATTCATTGAAGTTTAAAAGAATGAGAGGTGATCTTATTGAAACATATAAAATTCTGAGGTGGCTTGACAGTAGAGAGGATTTTTTTCCTCATAGGGCAACCTGGAACTAGGGGGCACAGTTTAAAAATAAGGGGTCTCCCATTTAAGACAGGGATGAGGAGAGATTTCTTCTCTCAGTGGGTCATTAATCTTTGGAATTCCCTTCCCGCAGGGTCATTGAGTATATTCAAAACTGACTTAGACAAATTTTTGATATACAAGAGAGTCAAGGGTTATGGGGTGCAGGCAGCCTCAATCAGGTCAGCCATGATCTTATTGAATGGCGGAGCAGGCTCGAGAGGCCAAATGGCTAACACCTGCTCCTATTTCATAAGATCCTGTGAGGACTGCATTGGAATAGTCAAGTATAGAGTTAACAAAGCCATGAATGAGGGTTTCAGCAGCAGATGAGCTAAGACAGGTGTGAAGCCAGGCAATGTTACAAAGGTAGAAACAGGCGGCCTTAGTGGATATGAGGTTGGAAGTTCACCTCAGGGTCTAATGTGGCACTAAGGTTCTGAACTGACTGGTTTAATCTCAGATTATTGCCAGGGAGAGCAGTTGAATCAGTAACAGAAACAGAAAATGCTGGAAAAACTCAGTAGGTCTAACAGCATCTGTGGAGAGAGAAACAAACTTAACGTTTCAAATCCGTGTGACTTCTGAAGAAGAATGATATGGACTCGAAATGTTAACTCTGTTTTCTCTCCACAGATGCTGTTAGACCTGCTGAGTTTTTCCAGTATTCCCTTTTTTTCTTTCAGATTTCCAGCATCCACAGTATTTTGCTTTTATCTTAGTGGAATCAGTAACTAGAGAATGAAGTTTGAAGCAGGAGCCGAAAACAATGGCTTCAGTCTTACCAATATTTAATTGGAGGAAATTTCTGCTCATCCAGTACTGAATATCGGTTAAACAATCTGATAATTTAGCAACAGTGAAGGAATCAAGAAAGGTGGTGGTTTGGTAGAGCTGGGTCTAATCAGTGCACATGCGAAAACTAACTCCTTACTTTCGGATTATGTCATTGAGGGGCAGCATGTAGATGCGAAATAGGAAAGGGCCAAGAATAGATCGTTGGGGGTCACCAGAGGTCATGGCACAGGAGCAGGAAGAGAAGCCAGTGCAAGGGTTTCTCTGGCTGCAATTATATACATAAGAAAATGGAACCAGGTGCTGCAGTACCTCCCAGCTAGATGACAGTGGGGAGGTGATGGAGGAGGATGATGCAGTCAACAGCTGTCAAAGGCTGCAGGCAGGGACAGTCAAAGTAACAAGGACTTTGTTAAGAAATGGTAGAAACCTATGAACAAACATAATGGTGCATTATTCTGCAGTACATTATCATGCATCTTCTCATTTATAAACAAGAGCACAAGGGGAAATGAAAATTACATCTTGCCCTGACAATGATGAATTTGACTTACACATACTCACTCCCACTTTCATTTGTAACCTCCTCTTTCCTGGCAACATACTATTCTCCAACTGATAGACCAGACTGACAGCCTACTCCAAATCCTAAAACTGCTTCTTTGTGCCAGATGGTTGACATTGTGCGAAGGCAGCCAGACTAGGCCTGAACTTTTAATATTTCCTCCCATGAAGGCACAGCCACAATGAAAAGATCTATGTGATGTCATGAAAGTATAATAATTCTCCTAATATTATTGTGATTTATTGTAAAAGTAGGTTAATAGTGGGGTTTGGATAGATTTTGTGTGTGTGTGTATGCGGTATTTAATTGAATTGGAGACAGCTGGTCTGGAGGCTTTGATTCATCAAAAGAAGCTCGGTTTGAAATGCTAAATACGTAAACATGGTTGAAGTCTTAGAATGTAAGGTGAGGAGAATTTGCATTTTTGGATAAATCAGGGCAGTTTGAATTTCAAAGAGATGGTAGGATGTTTACACCTAGCCAGAGAAGCTAGGCCAAGCAGTGTGTTTATTTTTCCCAAAGGTTATTGTCAATATTAGCACCATGAAAAGATGACTACCGGACCCATTTTCTAGAATCTCTTAGTATTTACATAATTAATATGTCAGCAGTAGTTAGTTTACTTAGTAATTTATATTGTCCTTCATTGGTAAAGGGGAAAACTATGGGCTGAATTTTGCCGTCGGCGAGCAGGGGGCGGGGCCCGCTCACCGACGCGTAAAATGACACGGAATAACATCGGGGGTAACCCCCGACCTCATCCCGCCCCATTTAAATCTTCAGGAAGGCAGGGGTACAGCAAAATCAGCTGTGGGCCTGCCGACCTGCCAATGGCCAATTGAGGCCATTGACAGGATCATTAAAACAATTAAAGGACCTGTCCGTCCAACCTTAAGGCTGGCAGGTCAGCCAGGAGCCCCGGCAGGGAATAGAAAAAACATAAAACCTCATCCACCGGCAGGATGAGGTTTCATGCAGGGTTTTAAAAAGTTTAATAAAGTTTAAGTGAAATTTATGAACATGTCCCATCTCATGACATTGTCACATGAGGGGGACATGTTAAGGATTTTATTATTTTTCTATTTTTAAAGTTTATACAGCTGTCAACGATCTCCCTGAGGCAGCACTTAGCCTCAGGGAGATGTTGCTCTTTCGTGCGCATGTGCGAAAGAGCGCACTCTCGCATTTGGAATCCCCCCCCCGCCTGCACAGGAAGCGCATAGCGCTTTCCGACAGACATCACGCTAGGCAGGCCTTAATTGGCCCGCCCACATATAATGGCGGCGGGGCCCGCTTCTCCGGCGGAGATCGGCACCCTGCCCGCCAGAGATTGGATCGGGCCCACCCACCCGGTAGGCAGAAAATTCTGCCCTGTATTGCAGCTGGATAAAAAGTTGCATAAATAATTAGCTATGTTAATCCCAATGGCCAAAGGCAGGAAAAAGCCTGGTAATGGATTTTCAGGTAGTACTTCTATCAGTTGTACCAGATAGTTGGTGAAAAGCTTGTAGGCGTCTAGCCATGTTTTAATTTTAACTGCCTCAGCAGTGTCAGATCTTATTAATTCTCCTTTATTTGCTAAATTGTACTTTGATTTTTGATCCTATTTAGTAGTTAATCTCATAAATTTTCAGAACTAATGAGTCACCCAGCCCATCCTTGATTTATATAATTGATTACCCAATCCTTTCACGTCTGAACTCAGCACTCTCTTGAGATAGATGTTTTCAAAACATGTGTGTCTGCTGCATATTCAGAGCTTAAGCATTCAGAGTATTATACTGAACTCTGTTCAATCAGTTTTGTCAGAAATTATATCTCATTTTAGCTTACCTTGTTACACAGAGAAGAGGAAAAATCTTACAGGGTGGTCTCTGGCTTGATTTTTGCAGAGTGCAAATTAATTCTACTTGCAATATTGATGTATGTTCAAAGAACTCTGCCCAGTTATTCAAAATTAGTAATAATTGATCTATTGCTGAAGTGCTTTAATTAGTTATTCCTTCACTTTAAAATTCATTTCAAATTGGATGTTCTTCATACATGCCAATTTACCAACAGATAGATGTGGTTTCATTTACTTAAATTGTGGTTTTTAGATTCATTTCACTTGACATAGCCGATCATGCTGACCGTTTTTAAGGCCTCTTCTTCACTTTTGCATTTTTTCATTTTTGTTCTTATCATCCACCTTGTTCTTTTTTTCAGTTTCATAGTGTCTGCCTGTGTTCACATGCACATCTCTACATTGAAGTATGGTGGGCTTTATTATTGTACTTGCACCAAATTTGTTTGTTTCTATGTGTTTTAGTTAACTATTGCAAATTAACTTATGTTTAAATGTCTGTTTTCCTTTTGCATTTTGTAGGATGTTGTCTAGCAAATAATAACATTAATGAGTTTATAGTGTGCTTCTGGTGCATGTGCTTTAATGATTCCTGCTGCCTGAGACAAGCTCAGAATATACCTTTGGTGATCTGGCTAGTGACATTACACTGTCGCATACTTAAAATTAAGCAGGATCCAACCCGGATTCATTTCAGTGTGACAAGTAATGTTTTGGTCTTGTTGCATAGCTTTTACTGCACAGAGTCTTGATTTGATATGTCTTTTTTAAAGGACATCTTTCATTGGCAACTAAAGTGTGATGATTAAGTGATTAAATATGAGCTCTATAATTGTATTTATGTATTATTCACTGGCATGTTAAAAGAATGTCAGTAGATTTTATGTACCCATGTTTTTAAATGTTTTGAGTAGTCTGATAGCCCATTGTACCTGACAAAAAACCCATATAGTTCAACATCTGTTGAGAAAACAGTAACAAATACATGCTCCATTTCAAGATGTGTTCATAACTTACATTAGGATTTAAGTTCTTTAGATATAGTATTTTCCCTTTTGAAAAGTTTATAGTAAAGTCAATATTTGAACAACTCAGCCAGAATAAAATGCTAGCTGCTGTTGAGATGAATAGTTCTCCTCTCCCCCCTCTTTTAGGTTATCCTACTCCAAGTACAATTTTCTGTTTGAAAGTTGCACTCAAACATCCTGTGGCCAAGCCACTGATGGTGTCACTCTGAAACCAGCTGACAGGCGATGGATGGACCAAAGTTGCTCCACAATTTCTGCTTAGCCATCTGGGAAGGCAGCCTCCATTGCTTTGAGCTCGCCATCATCACCCCACCCCCAGTAGAGACTTAGATTACACCAGGTGCCCTGAGGAATAACCCTATCTCCTGCCATTCTACAGTGACAATGACTGTCCTGACAATGCAGCAGTTTGTAATTTTCTGACTTTTCTAGATTATTTTTCAGCGTAAAGTTGCCACCTTCACTATTGCTCCTTCACGTGCAAATTCCACCATGGAAATTGCTAATGGAACTCATTGGCCACCAGGAGGAGTACTTGTTGCAGGGTTAGAGAAGCCACTTTGTCCTTTCCTCTTATTCTTCATTCTGCTCATAGTAGATGTGTTGTTTATTGTTTTTTCCAGAGTCTGAGTCTTATAAATAGGCACAAATATATGTAAAGAAATCCAAATCAAATACAGAAAATAATTAAATGAACTGAACCTATACGCTATAGAACTGATGTTTTATCTTCTGCAGGAACATAATTCTAGATTGTATGCAGAATTTGTAGACACAGTAACTGCTGCTTTTACTTTATATATTGCAATCTTCAGATTAAATGGCATTTTTTTCTTTTTGATCCATTTTAGCAAAACCTGATGAATTTCCCAACAAACCATTAGGCCAGGAAATTTCTGTCACCTTAATACCAGAGAAGAATAACGTCATGGCCAATGGCAAGAATGAAAAGGTTAATTCTCTTTCAAATGACTTTGAACCTGATAATGAGATAGACAGAAAAACAGCAGAAAAAGGCTATATCCAGCCTTCTGTCCCTGAGCCTGTGGGAAAGAGTGAGGCTTCTTCTCCAGAAAAGGATAAGATACCATGCCCACAGGAAAACTGCACTCATTTGGTGGAAATTTGTGAAGCTCAAGCCCCAATCGATGAAAACTCCAGGTCTCCTGTAAAAGACCAATCCCAGTTACCAAAAGAAGATGAAGCAGTGCTTTCCGAAATGAGCCCACCTCCTAGCCCAAAAAAAGATTCAAAGCAGCCTCTTAAGAAGGAAGATATCCCGCCTGCTCAATATAGTGAGAATTGTATTGCAGAAAATGACACAATGCCAAATTTAAAAGAAGTTAACTATGTAGTTCCAGAAAAAGAAAGCACCAACTCTCCAGAAGAAAGCATGATCAATTGTCAAGACAAGAGAAAATTTGAGTATACAGAAAGAACTGAAATAGCTGAAACTCAAACTCCACAAGAACAATCCTTATGCTATTCAGAAAATAATCAAGTTTCGGTACTTAAAAATACGGCTACAAAGTCTCCACAGAAATACCAGGCACTTGCTTCGGAATCAGTGGATGAACAGTCGCTAGATGAAGAATATAACAGTGATAAACCTCCTCCATGGAGAAGTGATGAACTGATAGATATGGAAAACGGTGAGAATACACCATTACCTTTTCCAGAGCCTCCACCTGCAATGGCGTTCTCTGAGGAAATGCATTTTTTGATGCCAGATCCAGAGGAAACATTGCATATATATTCTGGCCCCAGTGTCCCTCAACAGTTGGAAGCACATTCTCCTGTTCCTCAACTACTATCTATGCTCCCAGTGAAGCTCTCATACCCAGAAAAGGAGAACTCATCCTTCGGTGATTTCGTGCAAGAAACTTCAATTGATTTGAACAGCACAGAACTAAAAGGTGTGGATGAGTTCCAAAGTGAAAGACGGGTTTCAAATGTTTCTCAGTATGACAATTTATCAGATACTGAGTATAGGTATGATCAGATTATTTCAGAACCAATGACTGAGATTCCAAATGATGAAAACGATACACTTGTTCAGAAAGAGCTTGTGTGTGCAGAACCAGTAGAACCTGCTGCCAGTGCACCTAAATCATTTTTGGCATTAGAATTATCAAATAAACCACAACCAGCTGAACAGGATTCAACTTTGTATCAACAGGCCTGGGACATTTACAGCCCTGAAAACCATGCCATGCCTTCCAAATGTTCACCAACTGCGCGCAAACAGGACCCTATAAGAAATGTAAATTTCCAGGGCCCTGAGCATCTGGTTGCAATCACGCAGACCTCGCCTGTCAGGCAGTGTTCAAATAGCCCCTGTAAAATAGTCAGGTCCATGACTTCAGTTCATGTGGCACATGGAGCTGAACAAAATCTTCTGAACTTCAAGCACATGGCATTGCCTATACAGGATAACTCACAGTTGGTTGCAACCTGTGATGAAAAAGGGATCTGTACAATAAGAGAGACTGACTCACCTGAAGTTAATATTCCAGTTACAAATGTGATCTTAGATAAAACTGTAAGCCTAATAAAAATACCAACTCATCCTATTGTATATTCCCCTCCTACTGATACAAATATGCAACAAGAACATGTCACAGTTGCAACAGAAAATTTAGGCACAGAAATTTGTTTGGCAATACCTGCAGAGTCCCAAGATTGTGAATCTGCTACATTATGACAGCAGTCATTCCATTTTAACCATAACACACATGTACAACATTTCACCAATTACAAAGATCAAAAGTTCCAAAATACTACAAGCATTTCATTTCACAATAGCAGCCATACATTTTCCAGTTATTCAACTAATTGGTTAATTATGCTTTATTGAGGGCAACATGGATATTGAGTCATTACAGAAATCTATGCAAACTATATCATTTCATAACTTCAAAATGTTAAAACATCATTTTGTACATCATTCTTCACATCTCTCAGAAAATATGAATGCCAGGTAAATATATTTTAACATTGTGTAAAATCTTTTATGATTATTTTTGGCCTACGTAAATACCTGTCTTGGAGCAGACTAAACTTTGTTTAAGCTGATGCATGGCCACCATCAAAATGCTTTGAAAATTTGAAAGGGAGTGAGCAGGCTCACTATATGACACATTGAAGCACAGTCTGTCACACAAGTAGCTTTTACATGGTTTTCCCAAGTGGACTGATTTTTTCATTCACATCGTAAGATGTATGGTAAACAGGCAATGCAGATTGAATTTCTTACGAGTTATTTCTACCTTGCTTGATTTTGATGCATACTGGTCCACAGGAATTACACTGAAACAATATAATGCTTTGGCTGGAAATGGTAACATCATGCACAGATGAAATTTTTTAGCTTCCGGAATATTGTACAATTGTACTTTGAAGAAAAGAAGTTACAGAATGTGCATTCTTTACAACATCTTTGAAGCTGTTTAGTAAATATTAAAACAGTAGGAGTTTCTGACATGATGTTTTGAGTTTCCTATTTTTACAGTTTTTAAGGATGTAAAAAAAATCATTTAAATAGCTGTGATGTAATACCTAAGGACCGGAAATGTAGTTGTTGATGTTTACGGTAAATTTTAGAACAAAAATTTGGCACAGTAACGCTGAAACTATGCTTGTGATTAGTTTTTTTTAATGAGGGGGAAAGAAATTGAAGTCATTCCCTGACACTTGCTTTGCCTGTAATTATCCATATAACATTTTGGTCAGTATTAAAAAGCTTGTACTGTGTGACATCAACTCAGGAATATAGTATTCTTGCTTGATGACCACTTGCAAACAGTGATTATTTGCAACTAGCAGAAGAGAATGTGTAGTGGTACTCTGAGCGTACAAAATGTTAGGACTGTAATATGCATTTTAGCGAAAGAAATGTTAACCCTGAAAATTGAATGGATGTATTTAACTGATGTGTGATGTACATAGTTTTTTTTGTAAAGACTGTTTAATTTTGCACTTTTTATGATAGGCAAGTTAGATTTTTTTTTAAAAAAGGTTTCAATGATGGGTTGATATGGGAAAATAATTTTTCTCTACTTGTTAAAATTTGTAAATTTACTTTTGCAGGGCTTCTACATTGCCCATTTTTCTTTTCATCTTATTTGAAAACGTTGGAAACTTGGGATAATGTGGAAACATTATTTTGTGTCATGCACCAACAATGTTGTAAACAAAGCTTTAAGAACGTCTTTGATATGCTGCATTGTGTTTTGTAGCTTAAATTTAACATGGTGAAAATATTATTGCATAAAAAATATATTCTTGACTTGTGTAAATTTTGCTTAAGAATCAAACTACCTGAACAGAAAAAGGGGAAAGCAGGTGGGTGGTCTGTTTAAAATGAACAGGTTATACCTGCTCAGATCCTAACTATTTTTGTTTTAATTTGCCAGGTGTTTCAGGCAGGTGAAGCACCCATCTAAGTTTAGGAGCAAATTGGACCCCAAGGAGGATCCTTAAACAGTTTTAACCAAGTTCATAGCAACATGCCTGAAGATAGAGGCCATGTTTCCATTCTTTTGTAGGGCCAGGAGGAGCACTTATTTAAATCCAGTAAATCTATATAATCATTCATGAAGGGTCATTTATACAGATGTGAAAAGATACTATTCTTTTACATAGCATCAATAAAGGACAGGAGGGATTTTGCTCATTTACATATGCTTATAATATGGCAGCTTGCTGAAAAGTTAGTGCAGGTAGTAAATCTGACCTTCACATTGGGCTGAATTTTACGCTGATAAGGCGGGCGCACGCCTGACCCGATCGGGCGTGAAATCACATGAGGTGACATCGAGCGAGCGTCCCAACATTATCCCATGCTCGTGCGATATTTCAGTCGGTGGGCACGCACAAAAGTCGGAAGCCTACCAACAATTAAGAGGGCAATTAAGCCCATTAACGGCGCAATTGTCTGTCATTTTATGTAGCCCGTCCAACCTTACGATTGGTGGACAGGCGAATTGGCCAGGTGGCCTTTGCATTTTTCATCAAACCTGATCCACCGGTGGGATGAGATTTCCGTGATGAAATGAAATATAAACAAATTTCTGTGGACAGCATCTTCATTAGCTAAATTTTCAGGTGACTGATTATGATGCATGGACACTTTTTTTCAGATTTTGAAACCTTTATTTTTGCTTTTTCAGGTCTTCATCACCCTGAGGCGGCTCTTTGCCTTCAGGGAGCTTTCTGTCAGTGCTGGCCTGCGCCCGTGCTGAGGTCATCACCTGCCCTCTTCCCGCCCCAACACTGGTAGCGCTGAGCTTTTCAGCACGCATTTCATGCTGGCTGGCCATTAATTGGCCAGCCAGCATGAAATAACGGTCGTGAGCCGTTCGCCGTCGGTGGTCCGTTTCCTGGCCAATCCCAGGCCTGCTATTGCGCCCACCCACCGAGCTGAAAATTAAGGCCATTATTTTTTTATTCTTTTATTGTTTCTGTGGGTGAAAAATAAATTTCCTTTGAATCATACATTATTATATTCAGTCTTTGGTTCTTTTGTGGGAGAGACTAGAGCTAGGGGATACTGTGTAAAAATAAGGGGTCTCCCATTTAAGACATAGATGAGGAGAAATTGTTTCTATCCATGGGTCATTAGTCTGTGGCATCCTGTTCCCCAGAGAGCAGTGGAGGCTGGGTCATGGAATATTTTTAAGGCTGAATTAGATAGATTCTTGACTGACAAGCGAGTCAAAGGGTATGGGGGGGTAGATAGGAAAGTAAAAGCCACAGTCAACCATGGTCATATCAATTGGCAGAGCAGGCACAAGGGGTTGAATGGCCTACTCCTGCTCCTAATTCATATGTTTGAAACATTTGTTTTATGTCAAACACTGGTTCAAATTTTTGTGCAGTTTTTAATTTTGTAATGATATGTCAATTTCCGAATACAAAACATGAAGTAAATTTCTCAGAATAAATCATCTTACAAACAGGCGATAGAAAGAAAAATTGTATCCAATAAAATAATGAATTCACCAGAATTTTAGTAGAGAATGTAGTTATCACAGGGATAGTAGAATTTAATAAGGCAGGAATGGATTTATTTGAAAAAAGAGTAATAGCATTGAAAGCAGTAAAAGAAGATGCAAGCACAAAGTGGATGGCAAAGAAAGACAAAAAGCAGTAAAGAGGAAGAGAAGGAAAATGTGCAAAATCATTAAGTCAATGTTCACCCAACCAGCAGATATGAACACATAGCAAAGAGAGAGAAACAAAGAGCCTAGGCATTTTTGATGATTTGAGAAAATGCCAGCCTATTCAAAGATTTTATCCTAGGTTGAATAAAACCATGAGCTGAATTTTCGGCCCCCTCTGGGGGCAGATTGGTAGATGGTGGGGAGACCAGTGCCAACTATCCATCCCTCCCAGTGAAATGTGGTGGGCTGTAGCCTGTCCCCCCCAACCACCTGTGCCAATCAGAGATACCCCCAAGGTATTCCCCGCTATATTTCTCCTCTCCCACCCCCCCACCCACTCTGCCCTGCCTATCCCTGCCTCTCACTGGAGTCTGTCAGCCTGTGCCCGGTGAGACCTTGGACTTACCTTGAATCCTGGCTCCATTGCATCAGGTTTCTCTCAGGGATTGCTGCAGTCCAGCACAGGTCACCACTCCTGGTGGAACTGCTGGGACCAGAGACCTGCCAGCCATTTGATTGGCTGGTAGGTCTCAGAGGAGGGACTTCTTCCCTGATGGGGTGGAAGTCACATCTCAATCCAATTAATGGCCCAACAGCTGTAAAATGGCTGCTGGGTGAGACAGCCAAGCCCGCCCCTGACTTTTGCACCACGGGGTGGGTACTCTGCCCTAGTGCAAAATTCAGTCCTATAATTTGAGGTAGAATCTGCTCAGTAGCAGTCACCTCTTCCATAATCTTAAAACACTTTCAGGTGACAAAGTTCCTAAACAGTGCCTTTCTCCGTTAATAGTTTGTGTAAGGTGATTCCAAGACACAAAATGATTTGGTTTCAGATACTCGTGGAAATCATAAAGTGAACAACAGCATCTGAAGGGCCAAGGCGATAGAATTCTTAAACTCACATTACTTGTCCTTATCCTTTTCCTGCTTCCATTTGGGAATGTGCCCAAATATTGACAAAGTGCACTGTATGGAAACCAATGCACAATTCTAAATCTGTTTCAAAGTTCTTGCTGGATAAACAGAAACAGGAAATCAAACAGCAAAGGAAATCCCCTTCATCTGCAGTTCAAGGTATCTGCAGGAGAATGAAAATGTATTGTAAAATGGAGGGGGGGAACAGGATGACTGGTGTGGGAAATGGAAAAAAATTGTTACACTGTTTTAGTGTGTGGTGCTCTTTTATGTTTAATGCTTTGTCATGACTTTTTTGCATTTCTAGCTTTCTTAACCTGAATTCAAATTCTCAAATTGCTACGGTAACCTCTGGATTACTAATCCAGTAGCATGTACTTAAATGTGGACTTTAAGAAAAGGCCTCAAAATGTAAAAAAAATACACAAGGAACACATGAAAAAAATTGAATGAGTCTTTTATTGTCAACCTTTATTCAAAGGCTCCCTGTGGAGCAGAGGTACATTCAGCCAAAGGAGGTGTAGAAAATATATCCTATAACATAGAACAGCAATCCAATAATCCACATATAGCAATAGTAAAATCAGTGTTGGGTATTGATGGAATTATGCTTCTCTCTGACGATGATCACAATCCAATAATATTTTAATGTCCAATGTCTAAATTTACACATGAAAGATGGCCACTTATGTAAGACACTGGAAAATAGGTAGAACTCATGGGTTTATGTCCAAGCATGAGTCAGAAAGAAGTGGACAAGATTGAGAAATTTGTTTTCTAAGTTATAAATTTTGATTTTATAAGCTGTTCAAATTTGTATAATCTTACCTCAGTTGACCAGTAAGGATTCAAATGTGGAAAAGCCACAGGTGGTTGTGAGATTGGGTTCCATAGCACCAGTTGTACCAGCGCTACAGAAGCACCAAAGTCTATAAATGGCGTGAGCCGTGCTTCTCTTCCCAGCACAGCCTGCATGGTGTCCCAAGCTACAGAAGGTTCCAGCGCTGGTGTGCTGTGCATGAACCAGAAGCACCAGGAGTGGATGGATCGTGATGTTAAACAGCCGTTCCAACTGATTTGATGCACATTGGGGAAACTTGGGTCACGCAGGTCGAGTGCACACGTTTACTAATTATTCTCAGCTGAACATGCCTTCAGCTACACAACTGACCCCCCTCGAGCAATATTTAAAGGGACAGGCATCCAGCTTGCCAGTGAGGTGCATTTTACTTGCTTCTGCTCTCACAAAGTTTGTGAGAGTATTGTGGCTTGTTTTTTTTAGGTATTTTGGTGAATTGGTATCCATTCAGAGATGGCAGAGTATACAAAGTATGGGCCCTGCTATCTGGTGCTCAGTTTGGGTTCCGTCAGGGTCGCTCAGCTCCTGATTTCATTATAGCCTTGGTCCAATCATGGACAAAAGAGCTGAACTCCAGGGGTGAGGTGAGAGTGACTGCCCTTGAGATCATGGTTGCATTTGACCAAGTGTGGCATCGGGGAGCCCCAGCAAAACTGGAGTCAATGGGAATCAGGGGAAACTCTCCACTAGTTGGAGTGATACCTAGCACAAAGGAAGATGGTTGTGGTTGTTTGCGATCAATCATCTCAGTTCCAGGACATCACTGTAGGAGTTCCTCAGGGTAGTGTCCTAGGCCCAACCATCTTCAGCTGCTTCATCAATGTCCTTCCTTCCATAATAAGGTCAGAAGTGGGGATGTTCACTGATGATTGCACAATATTCAACACCATTTGCGGCTCCTCAGATACTGAAGCAGTCCATGTCCAAATGCAGCAAGACCTGGACGTTATCCAGGCTTTGGCTGACAAGTGGCAATTAACATTTCCGCCAAACAAGTGTCAGGCAATGACCATCCCCAACAAGAGAGAATCTAACCATCGCCCCTTGACAGTCAATGGCATTACCATCATTGAATCCATACTATCAACACCCTGGGGGTTACCAGTGACCACAAACTGAACTGGACTAGCCATATAAATACCGTGCTTAGAAGATCAGGTCAGCGGCTAGGAATAGTGCGACAAATAACTCACCTCCTGACTCCCCAAAGCCTGTCCACCATCTACAAGGAACAGGTCAGGGGTGTAATGGAATACTCTCCACTTGCCTGGATGAGTGCAGCTCCAACAACACTCAAGAAGCTTGGCGCCATCCAGGACAAAGCAGCCCGCTTGATTGGCACCACATCCACAAACATTCACCCCACCACCGACACACAGTAGCAGCAGTGTGTACCATCTACAAGATGCACTGCAGGAACTCACCAAGGGTCCTTGGACAGCACCTTCCAAACCCATGACTGCTACCATCTAGAAGGACAAGGGCAGCAGACACATGGGAATAGCACCACCTGGAAGTTCCCCTCCAAGCTACTGACCATCCTGACTTGGATGACGTTCCATCATTGTCACAGGGTCAAAATCCTGGAACTTTCTCCCTAACAGCACTGTGAGTGTACCCACACCACATGGACTGCAGCTCACCACCACCTTCTCAAGGGCAATTAGAGATGGACAATAAATGCTGGCCTAGCCAGCAATGCCCGCATCCCATGAATGAATAAAAAATAATGGAGCAGAGGCAGAAAGCTCTGCGAAGAGGGAGGGGGAAGAAGAGTCTCCACAGTAGACCCTCCTCACCACAGATTTTCAAAGAGTACTTCTTATACCTCCATCTCATCTAGGAGCAATGCCTGAGGCAATTCAAATTCAGCAAGGAGGTAATCACAAAACTCTATCACTTACTTCAAAAAGACCTCCAGCTACATACCTGGGCAAGGTGGTGCTGCCAGTAGTCTTAAAGGTCAGAGTTGCATTAAACTTCTATGTAACTGGATCATTTCAGTTGAGGGCATATTGGTTTCCCAATGGTGCACAGGGCTGTCAACTGTAAAGGAACAGTAAGTGCAAGGGCTACCATTCCACCAATTTGTGTAGTTGGTGTGTGACCATGCAGAAGCTATCATGTCAATAAATGCCTGCTACCCTGGCAGCTATGATGCCTTCTTCCTGAGGCAGCCTGCAATTCCCTCCATCTTCGAGCCTCCAAGAAAAAAACAGAGGATGGCTGCTCAGAAACTACCAAAGGGACACCCCTTCCACACCTGGCTGATGCACCCTCTTTGCCAGTTGACCATGTGAGGACAATGGGTGTATAATGAAAAGTTATGCAGCCACCAGAAGCATGCGCTTGAATTTCCCTTCCGTGCACCCAGTGCGGTGGCGGACATGAAGAGTGGTGTTTTTCCCACTGGGCACAATGGTGGGTTTTCGGGCTTTATTATCCGCCTCCCACTTCATTAATTATACATCAGCAGGAAACACATTGGATCACGGGCAGGCGGCCTCTGATTCACCTGCCCCACTGTGACCTCAGCAGATATTCGCTCCGGCACCATATTTAAACCGCACCAGCTCACAACCTTCCCAATGTCTGCAGCCCAGGACTGCTCCATGGAAGACATGGCTCCCAAAGGAAAGAAGCATGCTGCTCCAAAATTTAGTGATGCTTTGCTGGGCCACCTGCTGGATGCCATCGAGGCGGCCAGGATGCCCTCTACTCCCATCATGGCTGGAGGAGGTCCACCAATCTCACCACTCTGGCTTGGGAGGCGGTAGCAGTGGCGGTCAGCGCTAACGCCACACAGAAGAGGTCAGCCATTCAGTGCAGAAAGAGGATGATTGATCTCATCTGTTCCATCAGGGTAAGTCAACCATCTCATCACTCAATTCACACACTCACAAGCCCATCAGGCATTCACAGGATGACATTCCATAGGGATCTCACACACTGCCAGCTCAAGGAACATCTCCACTCAATGTCACTTACACACACCTTCACATCTCCATCTGGGCTCATATCCTGTAGAGCTTACGTCCTCTTCCCGGGCATGGCTCCATTCACCACCCACACAAGACAGACATCCTTATCGTCTGCCTGGGCATAGGTCCTGCTCACACCCTCCACTTGTCTTTATGCAGGACAAGCTCACATACAATAGGATGGAGAGGTCCCAGTGGAATAGCTGAAATTAAGGCCTTCGCTCCCTCTGAGGAGCGTGCCATCACGCTGGCCAGAGAGGACAGAACCGAGCCTGTGGCGACGGTGTGGTCAATGGCACACACCCAAGTGAGGACCCTGCACCAGCTCAACATTCAGACAACAATACTGTGATTGCATTGTCGTGTCTTCCAGTTGCCTGCCATGCACTAATTACCTCTACTTTCTTTCATAGGCATCTCTGGAAAGCACCTGACGGCATCAAGAAGCCAGGCTCTCATCTCAGATGAGGAACCAGAGGATAACATCATTGAAGGCCTGTCACAGCACACACCCTTGCCCTCCATCAGCGCAGAGACACATACTTTGGTGGGACCTAGTTCTAGAGCAGCCTTGAGTTCACAATCTGGTGACCATAGCACAGTACCTGGTCCACAGCAGGTGGAGGCAGGGACATCCAAGGTAGCCAGCACTCGGAGGACTGCTGGAGGCCAGGATTCTATTGAGTCCAAGTCAGATGACGAACCTCTGAACTCAGTCTTAACTCAGTTTGTCGAGCTGCAGCGAAAATCAAGAAGAGTTGTCAGCTGCATTCCTCAGATTTCAACGTACGATGGAGGAGTCCGTTCGCATTTTGTCTGAGGTAATAGCGCTGGCATGTCAATGCACCGTGGTGAACACTGGTAGGATGGCAGCTGCCATGGAGACCTTGGTGCAGCACATAGGTTCTGCATTGAATCAGGAGCTGCACTTCACCAGTGTAGACATTGATGGCATCTATCAGTGGTTGCACAAGAGGAGGGCAGGGCACCTAGATCTCAGTCCAGCTGCCCCTTCTCCTCAAGAGGTCAACCAGGGGCCCTCGGGCACCCATAGGGATGAGCAGGAGGAGCAACTGGACACCTGGGGCCATCCACCAAAGTGACTCCGGGAATGTCCAGCAGATACCAATCCCCTATTCCTGTGACCCGATCAGCTCCAGCTGCTTAGGCTGAGGAAGGTGCACCTGTCCCCCAGCAGGAGACCCAAAGCAGGCTGAGGCCCTCTAAGCTACGAGGAGAGATTGGATAGGTTGGGGTTATTTTCCTTAGAACAAAGAAGGCTGAGAGGTGACTTGACTGATGTGTACAAAATTATGAGGGGAATAGATAGAGTGGACAGGATAAAATTGTTTCCTTTGGTGGAGAATTCTAGAACCAGGGGACATAGATTCAAGATAAGTGGCAGAAGGTGTAGGGGGGACATGAGGAAGAACTTTTTTACACAGCGGGTAGTGGGTATCTGGAATTCGCTGCCCAAGTTGGTGGTAGAGGCAGAAACTCTAAACTCTTTTAAAAAGTACCGTAAGCTGCAGGGCTATGGGCCAGGTGCAGGAAAGTGGGATTAGAAAGGGCACCTGGGTGTCCACGGGCTGGCATGGACAAGATGGGCCTAATGGCCTCCTTCTGTGCTGTAACTTTTCTATGGTTCTAAGTCTTGGCCCTCCAGAGGATGCCTGCCAAAGTCATCACAGACAACAGGGCATAGCATTCAGCAGGCTGCCTCTACCTCCGCTGTGGATGTCAGGGATACACCAAGACATAGCACTGGGTTCGGAAAGTTAAGAAGTAATTAGAAGCACAATGATGGAATGGGTGTTAACCACATGTATATAATTTTCACCAGCGTGAATAGAATCGCACGCATTTCACATCTCTTGTGTATGCCTCCTCTTTACGATGAGCTGTGTTGTTGTCAATCAGGTGTGACAGCATGGTCTCTCCCCACACTTATCGCAGATGTTGCTTTCATGTGCCTCTAGTCGATGACATCTGCTGCCACATCACCACACTGTGTGCCCATTCTCAGATCATTTCCGACATCAGTGCTGCCTCATCCTTAATATAAAGTGCGCTTGTGGAAGGAACCTCATTCCCATGCTTAGCTGGATCATGTCATGTTCATTCTTGGCTGTGTAAGATTGAGGCTGTGGTGTTCACCCGTCTCATCTGCATTATCGAAAGGTGAAGGTGTAATGCACAAGGAGAGACCTGTTAATGCATGGAGAAGGGTCATATATCCTGGAACTCCATGTACTCTCTGTCATGTGGCAGGTTTTTCAATCTATGAGCCCATTTTCAGAGCTTGTGCACACTTCTGTCTGTCTTGCGCGTTGTCAACTCTCTGAGTGTACATCTGCTAAGGTCAGCAATAAGTGTGAGCAGCTAAAAGCTACTGCGGATGCTGGAAATCCAAAAGTGTGAGCACCTTGCCACCTCAATATGCTGCAACTCTGCCCCTCACAGTCACATTATTGTTCTGGCACTCAAACCTACAACCTTGAGCACTTCTCACCTTGCAGTTGTCTGTAATGCGGCCACAAGGCTGTCATCACATTGTAGGGGTGCAGCGCTGTGTCATACTTTCTGCATCGCATCCCCTCACGTAAACACTTGCCGAGGTCAGTGATGATAAACCCAAATAGTAATGTCTGGCAGTCAATGCTCTGGAAGCACATATGGTAGCTTTAGACAATGCTGAGAGGAGCAATGGGATAGGAGCGAGGATGCAGTGAAACTGAAGTGTGCTGTTTATTATCAACGATGTGTGACCTTAAGGGCTTCAAGGTGTCTTTGTATTTTGGAGCGTGCAAGGGCCAGGGCTGGCCATAAGGGCAGATTGTCTTTGTTAAAGATGAGGCATTAACACATACGGAACATCCTCAACTGCCTTGGCCCAAGTGTGACTAGCAGAATAGATAAGGGAGAACCAGTGGATGTGGTGTATTTGGATTTTCAGAAAGCTTTTGATAAAGTCCCACATAAAAGGTTAGTGCATAAAATTAAAGCACATGGATTGGGGGTAATATATTGGCATGGATTAAGAATTGGTTAGCAGGCACGAAACAGAGAGTAGGAATAAATGGGTCTTTTTCAGAATGGCATGTGGTGACTAGTGGGGTACTGCAGGGATCAGTGCTAGGGCCCCAGCTATTCACAATATATATAATTGATTTGGATGAGGGAACCAAATGTAATATTTCCAAGTTTGCTGACGACACAAAACTTGGTGGGAATGTGAGTGGTGAGGAGGATGTTAAGAAGCTTCGAGGTGATTTAGACAAGCTGAGTGAGTGGGCAAATATATGGCAGATGCAGTATAACGTGGATAAGTGTGAAGTTATCCATTTTGGTAGAAAAAACAGAATGGCAGAGTATTATTTAAATGGTAATAGATTGGGAAATGTTGATGTACAAAGAGACCTGGGTGCCCTCATAGAACCAATCACTGAAAGCAAGCATGCAGGTGCAGGAAGCAGTTAAGAAGGCAAATGGTATATTGGTATTCATTGCAAGAGGACTTGAGTACAGGAGCAAGGATGTCTTACTGCAGCTATACAGGGCCTTGGCAAAACCACGCCTGGAGTATTGTGTGTAGTTTTGATCTCCTCTGCCTTCTCTCCTGACTGTATGCAACTATGCATACAGCATTAAATCCAGCTTCCATCTTCCTGAAGGTCTCCTCTCTGCAGCATCAATGAGAAAAAGACATGGGCTGAATTCTACCCTCGGGGTACGCCCGCAGCCGGAAGCGGATGTAAAACCCGCTCCCGGCCGAGTTCCTGCTGTGAATGCAATCTTACGCCGGGTGGCCAATTAAGGCTCACCCAGCGAGAAACATGAGTGCCAGATGTGTTTTCCATGTGCAGGGGCAGGAACGCATCGGACCCCCTGAAGGCTGCCAGGAGTGGTGGGGGACCCTGAAGAAGATGTCTGGAAGCTGTTCAAAAATTGTCCTAGTGTGCCATCATGGCCTCAGCACCTGGTGGTCATGGAAGATGGGAGGGCAAATTGGGTGGGCACTCTGCGCCCCGTTTCTTAGTTGAGTGCTCGTCGAGGAGATCAGTGCCAGGTGGCATATCTTAATGCCCAGGGGCAGCAAGAGAAGGCCTCCCCATCTGACCAATAAGGCACGGACAGAGGTTGGCAGCCTCACGTCTTTTTGCGCAATTTTTACGCTCGCTCGGTTCGGTCACACGCCCGACCTCAGAATGCAAAATTCAGGCCATGAGTCAACATCAGACTCCAAAAACCCTGTTTCTGTTGATGACTAGTGAGTGACTCTGGGTTCAAGGTTTTGGTTCCAGTGTCGGCACCTCTTTGCCACTGAGATTCTGACCAGCACAAGGTACGTTTCAAGGTGCTCCACCCCAACACCACCCCTTTACATGCCCCACTGCTATGAGATTGCTTTGGCCAGGTGCTTAGATGTGCTGCTTTCAGGCCAGGCACTGGGATTTTTTTTTATTCATTCATGGGATATGGGCTTTGCTGGCTAGGCCAGCATTTATTGCCCATCTCTAATTGCCCTTGAGAAGGTGGTGGTGAGCTGCCTTCCTGAACTGCTGCAGTCCATGTGGTGTAGGTACACCCACAGTGCTGTTAGGGATGGAGTTCCAGGATTTTGAGCTAGCAACAGTAAAGGAACGGCGATATATTTCCAAGTCAGGATGGTGGGTGACTTGGAGGGGAACTTCCAGGTGGTGGTGTTCCCATGTGTCTGCTGCCCTTGTCCTTCTAGATGGTAGTGGTCGTGAGTTTGGAAAGTGCTGTCTAAGGAACCTTGGTGAATTCCTACAGTGCATCTTGTAGATGGTACACACTGCTGCTACTGTGCGTCAGTGGTGGAGGGAGTGAATGTTTGTGGACGTGGTGCCAATCAAGTGGGCTGCTTTGACCTGGATGGTGTCAAGCTTCTTGAGTGTTGTGGGAGCTGCAGTCATTCAGGCAAGTTAAGAGTATTCCATCACACTTCTAACTTGTGCCTTGTGGATGGCGGACAGGCTTTGGGGAGTCAGGAGGTGAGTTACTCATTGCAGGTTTCTGACTTGCTGTTGTAGCTCACTCACTGCACTGTAAGACGACACTCTTTGGAATACACATGGGCTCATATTTAGTGAGGAACTGAGATTATTTGAGGTGGGGCTGAGGCTTCTCATCTGTGAACCTGCCAGCGCCAAAATTCTGTGTTCCTGCTTTAAACATGCATCTGCAGCTTATTCAGTTGCCCAAACTTGCTCCTAACTTTGTTATCACTCTGGAAAATTTCCACACTGGGAACAAACGGTTAATGCAAAGAGATCGATTAGTGCCACTATTCCAGATTAGTCTCAGATGAATGCGCTTCCTTGCTTCACTCTCCTGATTCCTTGCATTGTCATCGAAAGGCTCTTAACATGCTTCAGCTATGCATCTCTCCTCATTTGGGAATACTCTGTTCAGTTGGATGCCCCTTTAATCAGTGCAGTGCACCACTCCTCCAAATAGCTTTCAGAGTCCTCACCAGCAGAGTTTTTCCTCAGTTTAGTTTTGTACTGCACCAAAGCTTCAGGTTGCAAGATGGTGGTGCTGAGGTCTTACTACAGACCAACTTGGACTCTCCCTGTCTAGCTGTGCAAATCCCTTCCATCGTCCTGAGGGATCATACTGATCAGGTTTCCCTCCCCCTCTAATCCTTGATCCCATTATGATTGTAGTGGATATCCCTGTGTTCATTGAGGTGGATGTGCCTATCCCCTGTGGACCTTACCCCTCCCCATCATGAGGCTTATTGCGCAGTAAAACATAGAGACCCCCCTCCCATGAGACTTTTGAATGCCCCTGCACAACCTCTTCCCCATCTATAGTCTGCAGAGGTCTCCTCTGACTGTGAGTGGGCCATCTGCGGCCCAGTATTATGTCAGAAACGCCCCCCACTCCCCGGAACAACACAGCTGATATTATGACTGCGCCCTGTGCACAACATGCTGGGCACATTTGACACTGGACCAACATGCCCTCCCCCTCCCTGGACTGGGACAAGGACAATCTTTGCAAGGTCAGCAATGTAGACTGAAGCGCTTCTTCATTCTGCCATCCTCCCATTCTGACCCCAACTCGCTTATGTCCCTTTGTAAAACACTCTTCCCCATCCTGGCCAGAGGACACTTCTGCCCTGCACCACCACCCCCTAGTCATGTGTCTCAGTGCAACCTTCGCCATTCTTCCCCCATCCCCCTCCACAGTTAAGCCCTTGCCCTGTAGTAGATTACAAGCCATCCCCGCCTTACCACTGGTCCGGTAGGTACAGCCTTGCCTGTGACACCCCCCCCTGAAAGCGATGTGATGCCTGTGAAGCCTGGCACTGAGCCCGAGGTGCTGCGAGTGCTGCGCAATTCAAGGTGGCGAGCTCACCTCAAAGTAATGAGCAAAGTGCAGGTCGCCAGGTGCTCATTGCTTATATATGGTTATGAAACACGTCGGTGTAATCAGATGTCAACATGGCCTATTGATCCAGTGTGGTGGGTGATCCTGGCAAACATCCATTATAATAAGTATGCATGATATTCAAATGTATTAAAATGATGTTCCTGACATAGCGCAACAGGAAATGCCACTGAAGCCAGGAGCAGATAATCGCAACCAGTCTTCCCGCTGATGTTAAACTGATTTTTATGCTCTCATAATAATTTCCGCTCCTGCCCGCCATGACACCCGCCGTGGGAGGGAGCGGAAAATACCAGCCATGGTGGAGCAAAGCATCGCATTTTCAAGCAATGGTTCTGCTATCTAGACCTCTTGTCTGAAGCCCCAGAATACTCGCTGGAGTGTGTCTCCAAGTTTGTGGTGATCTGCTGCATCCTCCACATCATCATGAGTACATAGCCATTGTCACCAGGCATCCGAAGGTCACCGGTAGAGGAGGATGCAGCGAGCTATCCAAGAGGGGCGTGCCGAGATTCCACTTCCTTTAGGGTAACATCCCTTCACCACAATGGCTCCACCATTCTCCACCTTACCATCCATGTGGGATGCATCCTCATGTGTCCCCACTACTGTGTTTTTGGCAGGAAGGCATGTAAAATAGGGCAGGTGCCCACTCCACCACCTTCCCACACACACCCAAGTTCACCCCCATAATGCAGAGAATGGGCAAGCACCAAAATTGGCAGCCCACCCATCATATTCGAATAAGTAATCAGTAGTCAATTTGGCTTGTTACCAAGCCAGTTGACCCTGATAATACACTATCCACACCATAAAACGGTTGGCATGGGCAATCGGGTGGGAACAGGC
This sequence comes from Cetorhinus maximus, assembly GCF_964194155.1. Classification (NCBI taxonomy): domain Eukaryota; kingdom Metazoa; phylum Chordata; class Chondrichthyes; order Lamniformes; family Cetorhinidae; genus Cetorhinus; species Cetorhinus maximus. Next base: position 98,365,944 of record NC_135887.1, read on the forward strand.
AGCCCAATTTTTTAACAAAGTTCTTCAAAGGGCAAGAAAGAAGGGGGTTTCAATCTTTAGGGGTGGTGCCCTTTGCGGATCAGTGGGCTTCCCCCCCCCCGCCACCCAATAAGATCGAGCCCCCCTTCCTTCCTACTCGCCCTCAGCCATAAACCCAACCCCTCCCCCACACCCCATCCCTAACCTGCCCAAACCCTCCCTGCCCAAGACCCCGGACTTACCTGCCTCTGGGGATCCATTGTGCCTTCTTCCTCCTCCTCTTGCAGTCCCGGCAGCAGCCATTGACGTACCCTTGGTGTTGCCAGGACTGATGGAGCTGCCGGCCAATTGGATTGGCCAGCAGCTCCGGAGGGCGGGACTTCCTACCCAGTGAGGGTTGAGAGTCCCACATGGCCCTCATTTAGCCTCCCCCCAGTACTTTATGGCTGTGGAGTGGGTCAGCGTGGAGCATGTTGGCTCCATTGCCAACTTTGCTTCCAGCAGCAGGGGTTGGGGGTGTGCAAGCCATCCAACTCCCCCCCCCCACCCCCCCGCACCTCCCCTCCTGTAGGCCACCCTATTGAATTCCTCATCTGCATCCCCTGTGTGCCACCCTCACTCTCTGGTGAGCTGACACATTGGCTGCAACCCACTTATGTCCGGTGCTCCGTCACATGCAGATCTCAATTCTATACTACCTCTAAAAGTTCGCAGTGTCAATATCTGAACGTGAGTCAAATCAAGTGACCTCATCATCAGTGTTGAGGTGTTGCTGTCACCCTTCCTCTGAGGTTGCTGTGGCTGGTCAAGCAGCAACTCTTGGGTAGCTGAAAGCAGAAAATTAAAAGGGGAGGATTGGGGAGAGGGCAGGGGGCTGGGGTAGAAAACAAGAAATCCATGGTAATATCAGCAGCAACTTCTACTTCATACCAGATAGCAGAATGTGGGAGGAATGGGATTTGAGAGTGAGCATAAGGCAGGAACATAACTGTATTCTTCACCATTTTCAGTGATGCCAGATGGAACAGCCTGTGTCACAGGGATTGCTAATGGGTGAATGATGTGGGTACAGTGCATTGGTGATGAGAGTTTGGTGGTGTGGTGGGTAGGAGATGTAACGTGAAGATGCATTCACTGACTTTAATTATCTACATGAGGTCATTGAACGTTTTCCAACCTTGCTGCCAAGTTCTCGGGGCTGGACTCCTTGTATTATCCTCTCTGGCCATCTGATCCCATTCCTTCAGAGACTATCTCTTGAGGACCACCTACAGAAACATGACCTCTCTCACCTCTCTCTTATAAGATCAAAAGAAATAGGATCAGGAGTAGGCCATTTGGCCCCTTTAGCCTACTCTACCATTCAATAGGATCATAGCTGATCTGATTATGGCCTTAAAAACATTCTCCTGTCTGCTCCCCATAATCCTTGACTCCCTTGCTGATAAAAGACGTGGCTAACTCAGCCTTGAATATATTCAAAGCACCAGCCTCCGCTGCTGTCTGGGGAAGAGAATTCCAAAGACTAACAACTCTCTCAGAGAAAAAATATTCCTTATCTTAGTCTTAAATGGAGACCCCTTATTTTTAAATCATGCCCCCAGTTCTAGATTGCCCACAAGGGGAAACATCCTCTCGGCATCTACCCTGTCAAGCCCCCTCAGAATCTTACATGTATCAATAAGATCACTTCTCATTCTTCTAAACTCTAATGAGTATGAGCTCAACCTGCTTACCTTTCCTCACAAGACAACCCTTTCAACCCAGGTAGCAACTTAGTGAACCTTCTCTGAATTGCTTCCAATACAAATATCTCTGTCCTTAAGTAAGGAGACCTGCACTGTAAACAGTCGTGGTCTCACCCTGTACCGTTGTAGCAAGTGTTCCCTGCTTTTATGCTTCATCCACCTTGCAATAAAAACCAACATTCCATTAGACTTCTAATTACATGCAATTACCTGCATGCCAACATTTTGTGATTCATGTACAAGGACACCATGAACCGTCTGCACTGCAGCATTCTGCAGTCTCTCTCCATTTAAATAATATTTTTTTTTCTATTTTTCCTGCCAAAGTGGACAAGCTCACATTTTCCCACATTATATTCCACCTTCCAAATCTTTGCCCACTCACTTAACCTATCTATATCTCTTTGCAGACTCTTTGTATCCTCCTCACAACTTGCTTTCCTGCCTATCTTTGTATTGCCAGCAAATTTGTCCTTTCATCCGTTAATATAGCTGGGTCGGATCTGCTCCCTGCTGCAGCCCTGCCAGCTGGTAATTTTACCAACGGGGGGACCAGAAGTGCGAAGGCTGCCCGCCCCAAGAAGGCAGACAACCAATTTACATTGTTAAAGGCCCTATTAAAGGCCATTTTCCATTGCTGATTGTGGAGTGACTTCCTGCTTCTTGAGGACGGGGGGGTGCTGCCAGTTACATGGAGATGGCCTCCCAGTGGCAGCCCAGCAGGGAAGGCTTCACGGGCCAAAGAAGGGGCCACTGACAGGGAAGGCAGTCCCTGTGGCCCCAACAATCTCCCCAGAGGGATTTCTCCTCTCACCCTCAGTCCCATGAATTTTTTTTTTTAAATTTCACCAACCTGCTGTCGGCCCAAGGTCACCTCATACCTCAGCAGTGACCACCTCTCCCGATGTCACTGCTGAGGCCTCAGAGCTGCTGGCGCTGTGATTGAGCCAGCAGCTTGGAGAACCCACCGCCAGACCCAGAGGCAGCCAATTAAGAGGCTGCCTGTGATAAAATTGCCAAGTAGGTCCCACTGCCATAAGTGTGGCCTTGGGAGCCACTTTTGACCCCGACTTTGGGGTCCCCACTCACTTGATAAAATTCAGCCCAACATTTCGTCAGAAACCATTTGCAACATAGGTAGTATTTTGTCTAGAATTTTGAAGTTAGTCTGTTCTGTGTTTTTTGTAATTCAGAGAACATTTGGAGGTCTGTTTGCAACAGGGGATAGTTATGTAATGCCTCCTGAAACATTGCTTATATGTTCACCTTATGGAATATCATCAAAGGAGCGACATGTTCTTAGATTCTGTTAAGAATTAAAGACTTAATATGTTTTCCTTTCCTTTAGTATAGCCTTATCCTGCATGCCTCTGTGATTTCCTGTTTCCCCTGCTCCTACTCTGCCTCCATTATAGACATATATGGGCATGCCCAAAGTGAGCCACATGGTAAGGGCTCTAAGATGGGATGGGAGAATGGAAAGCAAAAGTTCACTGAAACTGCTAAAAAGCCCCTTGCAGAATTCATTCTTAGCTACATAGCTGAGGAAGGATTTTTCTCATTGCTTCAGTCAAAGCCGATGTTTCAAACAATGTTGGTAGATATTCAAAGATAGTTAACTCAATCACTTCCTGATTTTACAAGTCATGCAAGTAACCTTCTTTTCTAAAAACTTAAGTCAGGTGTAATTCTGGTGTAAATGGCAGAATTTATGGGATCGTATTTTTTCCCTCATTTAACTTATCATTTACATCTTTAGAGCAACTTGAGATGTGTGGATCTTCTGCCAGCAACTGACTCAACTAAGATTTAGCATATGTTTTAAAGCAGATTTAATTCTGAACATATATAACTGAAACACAAATTCTGGTCCCTTACATTGCAAGTACAGTTTGGGCAAGACGGTGGTAATGTCAGTGGACTAGTAATCCAGAGGCCCTGGCTAATTCTCTGGAGGACACAGGATCAAATCCCGTCTTTACAGCTAGCAGAATTTAAATTCAATTAATAAAATCTGGAATCTAAAGCTAGCCTTAGTAACGGTGATCATGAAACCATCATTAACTGTTGTAAAAACCCATCTGGGTCACTAATGTCATCCTTACCTGGTCTGGCCTACATGTGACTCCACACCCACAGCAATGTGGTTTACTCTTAATTGCCCTCTGAAATAGCCTAGCAAGCCACTCAGTTGAAGGGCAATTAGGGAGGGACAACAAATGCTGGTCTTGCCAGCAAAGCCCACATCCCCTGAAAGAATAAAGAAAAAAAACACCACTTTTGACCCAAAAATCCAGATATTTCAGTCCTCAGCTTTTATAAAGGCGCAAACTAATTTTTTCCCTGTATCTTTAAGTGGGCAAATCCCTTTAAATTGGAAGACAAACCTTTCAACAAGCTACTGTCCACAGGCACAAATTAGGCCATAAGCTTGGATCGATTATTTCAAGTAGTAGTGCAGGTAACTCAGGGAGGCCAAGTTGATATGGCAACATGCACTCTCCTCCAGGTGCATCGATCTTGTTCACTCTCAGTGCCTTCATGAAACTCAAGCCCATTAGTTCTATGATGTTATCACTTCATCTGGTCTTCTGTCTACCTACACTACGTTTTCCCTCTACCATTCATTCTAGCATCATCTTTTCTGCACTATGCCTTCATGCAACATGCCCAAAGTATTTCAACTTCCATCTGTCCATCACTGATAACAATCTGCTGGTGTTGTCAAATCCCACCTCCTGTAATACCAACTCATTTGCACATCTGTCAGTCCATTTCACCATGAGCATCCTTCAGGAACATCAAAGTTCAGAAGAACTGATCTTTATCCTGTTTATCTTCTTCATGGTGCAACACTCTGCATCATAAGTGGCAAAAGGAAACAACGATGCTTTAAGAAGGTTAATCTTAGTTGTTTTCCTGATAGATTTATCTTTCCAAACGTTAGTTTGTTCAGTCACAGCTTGTCCGGCCATTCTGATTCTGCATTGAATTTCTTTACTATTATTTAATTTATTGTTCACATTACTGCCCAGGTAGGTAAAGTCGAAGACTACTTCTACATCCTCACCGTCAGATTTGATTTTTTGATTATTCTATGCATCCTTTTTAACTCATCATTTTGGTCTTGTCAACATTTGGTTTCACTTTGATTTTTCCTGCATTGTTTGCTTTGTTCACAATTTCTTCTAACTCTTTCAGGCTTCCAGCAATCAAGACTATGTCTCAGCACACCTTAAATTTCAAGTGTCTAACCTTAATTATAGTATGAAGTCAATGTAGTTAAAATTAGAGGTTCCTTTGGTCATAATTCTTCAGTCATGTTGGGGTCGATATTAGCTCCCTGATAATGGGCAGGAGAGGACGTTATGATGCAACTCCAACCCATGTGTATGGGCCTGTCACCATTTTTACAGCGACAGGTCATGTGAGGTGTTTGTGTCCTGCCCTTGAGGGGTAGGATAGCCTTATTTTTGTCTTTAAATCAGAATCCCACAATGCAGTTAGGAGCCTTATTTCAATTTAATGCCGATCAGCCTGGTTTCCCAGGATTTGAGGAACCTGGCAGCTAAGTGGAGATGGGAGCAGCTGGATTGATCAGGTAAGTGTTTTTCTAGCACTGCTGGTGAGCCAGGAGGAGCAGGAAAGCTCTGCTCAGCGCCCCCCAGGCAAGCCTTTTGCCCCAAGGCTTTCCAACTTCCCCCACCTCTGTCCCACAATCCCCCATTCTGTCCCACAATTTCTCCCTCTGTCCTGATCGCTGGTCCAACCCCAACCTTCAACCCATGATGCTCCCCTCCAGCCTGATTGCCTGTCTGATTCCTATCCCGCTTCTGCAGTACAATCTTTCCCAATCCCCAACGGTTCCTGGTTGCCACCTCCTGCTGCTGGCTCTCTTGTGCGGCAGCTGGACAACCTGGAAATGAAAATTAAAAAGTGATAACAAGATCCTGCAGTTAAATTTGGCACTTCCAGGTTTACCTCCCCCGCCCCCCCCCCACCCCACACCACCCCACACCCAAACTACCTGGCCCCCGCAAACATGCTTCCCCACTCCCTCCTACCTTTCCCATAAATACTAGAGCGATTGAGTCTGTATTGGGACCTGAAAGTCAACCCTTTAAAGCATTCCCCCTTCACAGTTCCAAATTGCCTGAAAATATTACTTTCTGAAAGTCAGTTGCAGAAAACAATCATACGATGGATTTAAACATAATGCCTATTACTGGATGGGAGAGGGTTTAATATGGTCTGAGCCTAATTGATTCTGTCATTATTGCTAGAGAACCAGCTACTTGGAGGTGCGCTAGAGCAGACTTTTCTTTGTATTTTTTTTTCCTCTCATCTTTCCCATGCAATTTGCCAAGTCTCTGCTGTGCACTTTCACCCAATGCCATCACCAAGATCACAAATTTGCTGCACCAGTGATCAAACTCACAAACTACAGTTGCTGGCACTGTACCTTACCACTGAGAAAACCCTAAAACTATTCTTTATTCTGTGTCAGTTCTGAACTGCATTTATGCAAATAACATAAAATCAGGCCGAAAACGTTTAAGAACGGAAACAGAAGTGGGCAGTAACATCACACATATCATGATTTATGAGGAAAAGAAATAATTAACATAGCAGAAGGGATCTTCAGAATTCTTTTCTTGACTGTGATGTTTTTGTGCTTTCAAGACATCAACATAACTTAGTAAGGAAATACCTGAGATGCCATAAGTGAGCTTGTTTTGGGAAGTTTAGAACTATGCATTTAGAATCCTGAAATGATCTGACAGCCTTGTTAAATTTATTACCATTCTTCTTGAGTCACCAACGTCAGACTTGACAACAAGAAGTCACCCAGCCTACTGATTAGCTCTGCTTAAATTTTAGAGTTCAATAATTCATGCTTTAAAGATTATTCTTGTCAAGTCACTACCAACAAAAACAACGATCCCAGCTGAAACAATCTATAAAACTGAAGGGGAGTTTCAGTTTTAAATGATGCAGTCAGCCTGTAAAATCAACCTTTACTCTCTTAACGGGGCATATTTTTTGTTTTATAGTTTCTTCCACTTAAAATGTAATTTTCAATTCTCTCTCCGCCCAAGTGGTTGGTTGGTTGTTAATAGTTGGGATTGGCGTCAGTAACACATTCCAAAACAAGACAGATTAATATCTTTCTTGACATTGATTTTTAATTATGGATTTCTGTCTATAAAACCTTTCTGTTTTCATTTACTTGGGGCCCATAATGAGGCAAGAACACTGCTCTTCATGTGTCTGCATTTCAGTTAACCTAGGCTGCGCGCCCATCGAACTGTCAAAGGCCTATTAAGGCCATTTAAATATCAATTAAACTAATAAACTGAACTGCCTATCCAACCTTAAAGTTGGCGGGCAGGCGAAGAGCCCAGGCAGCCTTCACATTTTTCATGGAACCTCATCCACGGGCGGGATGAGGTTTCATGAAGGGTTTATAAATTAAATAAATTTTTTCATTAATGTTCATTGACATGTCCCAGCTGATGTGACACTTTCACATGAGGGGACATGTCTTAATTTTTTTTCTTTTCTTTATTAAAATTTTTGGAACTTAAACTAATTTCCCTGAGGCAGGTCTGAGAATCAGGAAGATATCTGTGCCCTTTTGCATTCATGCACGAAAGAGCGCAAGCCCCGAAATAGGCAACTCCCCCCACCATGCCCACATGCCACTCAGCGCTTCTGGGCACACATCACGCTGGGCAGGCCTTAATTGGCCTGCCCACATAAAATGGTGGCGTGGATCCAATTGGGGGCGCTGATCGGGTCCGCACCCGCCCCCGCACAACCCCCCTCCCCCCCCAAATGGGGCGAATATTATCCCCCTTGTATTTACAAATGCAAAGTTAGCTTGTTAACATAAATTAGTGTAATTTATGCACAGCATGGTGTGTAACAGGGCCATGGGCCATGTCAGCCATCTGCAGATTACCCTTAAAACTGTCCTACTACAGAAGAGACTTACATGGAACTTACAGCACAGAAACAGGCCACTTGGTCAATTGATCCGTGCCGGTGTTTATGATCCACACAAGCTGCCTCCCACCCTACTTCATCGAACCCTATCTGCATATCCTTCTATTCTTTTCTCCATGGGCAGAATTTTTCATTCCACGGGCAGACGGGTGCCCGGCCCGATTGGGAGTAAAATAGTGCGTGATGACGTCGGGCGAGAGTCCCAACCTTATCACACACTTGTGCGATATTTCGCTTCTTGAGTACGCGCAAGTGCCGGAGCCATTGATTAACAGGCCACTTAAGGCCCTTAACAGTCCAAATGACTGTGATTTTTCCTTGCCCGTGCGATTTTCTGCTCATCGCACAGGCAAAACTGGCAAGCAGCCAGCCAACATTTTCACAAACCACATCCAAGGGCGGAATAAAAAGTGTCAGCAGCATTGCCAGTGTAATTAGTGAGCAGTTTTGGAGATAGTTTGAAGCTGGGTGCTTATTGGTACTTTTTTTCAATTCGTTCACGGGATGTGGGCTTCTCTGGCTGGGCCAGCATGTTTTGCCCATCCCTAATTGCCCTTGAGAAGGTGGTGGTGAGCTGCCTTCTTGAACCGCTGCAGCCCATGTGGTGTAGGTACACCCACAGTGCTGGGTATAGGTACATCCACAGTGCTTGGCAGCCTCGTCTCGGCTTGGGGCTTCATTCTTAGCATGTCCATTCCTCATTTCAGGAATCATTGCAGACTGCCAGTCCCCCGGAGGATTCAGACTGTGTGGACCCTTCCAGGTATCAGACAGCCTTCCCTTATCCTGGTAACAGGGATTGTGCTCTCCGCTGGTGGTGCCTCCTCTGAGAAGGAAGAGAGAGGCAGAAGGGGGAGGAGGTCACGTGTCCCAATGCAGCTTCCAGGGGAGGGACCTGTGGGAGGACAGGTGCAGACACAAGGGGTGCAAGGCCAGCAGGTAATCCAAGGCAGAAGGGCCACAGCAGATGCCACTATCCTGCTGCCAGGATTTACAGGCGGTTATGCAGCCACCTCAATATATCTGAGGTGCAATGCTGAAGGAGGCTCTGCCCCTCAAGGGAGAGCGTGACCTTCATTTGCCAGATGATTGGACCTGAGATCAGCTCCGACTGTGTGGGTGGACACCCCATGCCAGTGGCTCTGAAGGCCATAGTGGCCCTCAACTTCTACGCCTCCGGCTCTTCCCAGGAGGGAAGTGGGGGATCCTCGTGGAGTCTCCCAATCAGCTGTCCACAGTTGCATCAAGCTGGTGACAGAAGCTCTGCTCAGGCGAGTACTGACCTTTATTCTTTACCATACGGACGAGGCCAGCCAGGCTGAGCAAGCCAGAGGCTTTGGAGTGATTGCTGGGTTCCCCTGCGTCCAGGGTGCCATCGACTATACACATGTGGCTATCAATGTGCCAGCGGGTCACCCAGGTTCCTTCGTCAACAGGAAGGGATTCCACTCCATGAATGTGGAGATAGTGTGTGATCACAAGATTCTGCAAGTCTGAGCAAGGTACCCTGGCAGTTCCCATGATGCATACATCCTGAGACATTCCCTGGTACCGAGGCTTTTCAGTGCTCCAGCCAGACTGGATGGGTGGCTGTTGGGTGACAAGAGCTATCCATTGAAGAGGTGGCTCATTACGCCTCTCCGCCACCCAAGAACGAAGGCAGAGAAGTGTTACAATGCGAGCCATGCCTCCCCAAGGGCAGTGTTAGAGAGAACCATAGGTCTTCTCAAGATGTGCTTCCAATGCCTGGACCATTCAGGGGGAGCACGACAATAGTCCTAGAGCCGGTGCCGCTGATAGTGGTTGCATGTTGCACTATCCACAATCTGGCACTGGCAAGGGGGGACCCACTGGAGGAAGAGGATCTTGACGCAGCTGCACAGGCCACAGAGGATGAGTCCAGTAGTGAGTCCAAAGGTGAGCACGGTGAGGAGAACGCTGAGGGTGTGGAGCCAGACCTCGGTAAACCGCAGGGAGGCAGGTACACCAGGGACACCTTGATCCAACGCTCTTTCAGTTAGGTTACCAAAGATCTGCTTCAAACACATGCCAGGGCTGCCTCCTCCATCTCAGATGTCTGAAAGGACCCTTTCATTTGAACACAAAGAGCTCTCAGTGCCTGTGCAATAAAGTTCAGAGCCACTTGGGTCCAGCATTACATACTGGCGTACCCTGCACCAATAAAATAAAAAGGTGAAGCATACACAGGTCATGATGACAAAATCAAAATTTATCTCATTGTGACAATTACAAACTATTTACATAAATGTTTCTGGTCTTCAATCCCAGACCAGTATAGATAAAGTAAGCAGAAATGAACATAAAAGCACCTGTGACCTGTCCCTCTTGTGCTCATGGTGCATTTAACTTACTTTTGCGAGTGCTAGGTCGAGGTGCTCCCCCCTCACTGGCACTGGTATTGGAGACAGCCTGCTGACTCTGCTGTCTTGTTGGCCTTCATGACCTCGGCAGTCGTCCTCTGGCCAGTGGAGCCTGTGTTGACTCTGCCTGGGAGGGAGCGGCCAGTGCCATGGCTGGCGTCTCCCCAGTCACCACAGCCTCATCAGATGCCAGGATCACTGGCGGAGGGGCAGAGGAGCTGCTGCTATCATCCAGAACACCCTGAGAGGAGCCCGCAGAGACAACAGGCAGCTCATGCGCCAACGTGAGCTCGCTCTGGATCCCCCTGCACACCATTGATGGACGGGCAGCTAGCTGGGATACTGGGTGCCTCATCTGTCTCCCACGCTGACACTGACCACCTGAGTCAGTGCCTGTGTGAGGGCTTGCAGGTCCAAGCGCAACCACAGGAACCCCTAATTCTGTTCCTGGAGCTGCCTCTCCATGAGAGTTGCCACCCTCTCAATGGAGGAGGCCTTGCGCTCGCCCATGATGGTCAACGCAGTGCTCACGCTCTGCATGGACTCCTCCATAACAGAGACCATGGCACGCAGACCCTCATGGATCTCTGCCAGATCTTCCCGCACACCCCGCTGGACATCCAGCATCTGTAGCCTGATGGACGACTCCAGAGGCTCATCATCAGCCTTTGTCTGAGCATTGTCCTGGTCCCCAGCAGTCCTCCGACTGCCATCGCCCTGGGAACTCTCTGCCTCTGCCTGCACCTCAAGCGAATGTGAAGAGCCCTCACCAATTTGCACCGAGATACTAGCCGCCACTCCAATGCCCACTGAGGTGCTGGTATCTGCACTGGTGCCTGCTTCAGAGAGTGTGACACAGGTGAAAATGACGCCCTGTGGTCCTCCGGTATCAGGGGTGGCCCTTTGGGGCCTGGAGATCGAACACCTGCTGGCAAACCTAAAAGGGAGAAGAAGGACATGTCATTAGCCAAAGTCATCACAATGTAATATGCACATTCCGGGTACCCTGGTGAGACAATGGAGATCTGTATCATGGTGCCATCGTCTTTCGATGATCAGTGGGGACTCCAGGTTCAAGTCTCCCATCAATGAGAAGACTACACTAGAACGGCTACATGATCTGAAACTCTCACCTCTGTGCACAGCACTCTTACCTTTGTCTGGCACCCCCGCCTCCCCACGCCCAGTTGCATGGGGAGCGTGCTGGCTCTCCAGCTCCAGGGCATCCTGCTCGAACTGGGAGAGCAGCAGCAGGTTGGGGGGGCCTCCACCTGTATATGCCCTCTCAGCTTGGTTGAGGCTCGTGTTCTGAAAGGACAGAGCAGCATTGATTAGTTCACCCGCTACCTGCAGCGCCATTGCAGCCTGGCCAACCCCAGCTCAGGAACACCTCCCAGAGGACATCCAAGTCATGGCCCCTCGAGCCACAAGGCACTCAGACCAAGCTGCCAGCTCCGGCGTGATTGACAGTTGGCACTCAGACTCCAGCACCCCTGAGGTCCATGGAGGATGGCCAGACCTTAACACTTCTGCACACTGACCATGCCAACAAGGTACTCGCCCTTCTTTAGCACAGCAGGTCATTGAAGCGCTTCTGGCACTGGACCCGGGTGCGCCACACCACGTCATGGCAGCTCACCTGGGCTGCCACCTCCTCCCATGCCTTCTTGGTGAGGTGCGGTGGCCTCCTCCTCCCATCTCTGGGGACAAGGGTGCCCCTCCTGGCAGCCACCTCATCCAGGAGGACAGCGAGGCACTCATCAGAAAAGCAGGGGGCCGAGTACCACCCAACCTAGTGTTTGCAGCTGCATTCGGATCCATCATTAGAAGGGCAGACAGAAGTCTTTCCCTGGAAGACTTTCTGGGTCTGGGCCGTTTTTAAACCGTCCGCTGGGTCGCCATTGGACCCAGCGGCTGACAGGCCCCTAACCCCGCTTGGCCCTTGCTGGCCAGTGTGGAGCCGTGTTTCGCACTGGGTGGGCCCTAATTGGCCTGCCAGGGTGACATCACAGTTGGGGCCCGTTTATGGGCAGTGGTCAGTTTTGCGATCGCTCCCGGGCCCGCCTGCCACACCCGCCCAACGAGGGGAAAATCCTGCCCCGTGATTATCTACCTTCCTCTTAAAGGCATCTATTCTTTTTTTGCCTGAACAACTCTATGTGGTAGCAAGTTGCAGATGGTAGCCAATCTTTGGGTAAAGAAAGGTCAAAGAACTAAATCAAGGACATGACTGTTACAGTGAATGAAGCAGTGGAGGGTCTGCTGTAAAATGACCTGAATGGAGCTGGATGAAAGACATGCTCCAGGTAAATGTAACACCAGACAAACCTTTTGGAGGTAGCTGAAAAAAGGAAAGCTATCTCACCCCTGTTCCAAACCTGAGAGCAACTGAGGAAGAAAGTTGCTGACCTCTGAGAAGTTAATAAACTAAGTGTGCTCCTATATCACTTAATTGTGCATGTTGCCTTGCGATGCATCTTAACTACACTTCATTCGCAGCGTGATGGAACTTCAAAGAGGCAACATTCTGTAATACCTGCTTAGCCCAGCTGATTAGAGCAGTGTGTTAATGTCAGTAGCATCTTGTGTTCAATCCCTAAACAGGCTTTAAAAAGTTCATAGGCTGAGTATGCTTTGACAAGTAACTCACTTTCTGACTCCCCAAAGCCTGTCTGCCATCTTCAAGTCACAAGTCAGGAGTGTGATGGAATATTCCCCACTTGCCTGGATGAGTGCAGCTCCCACAACACTCAAGAAGCTTGACACCATCCAGGACAAAGCAGCCCACTTGATTGGCCTCCCATCTACAAACATTCACTCCCTCCACCACCGACGCATCTACAAGATGCACTGCTGCAACTTGCCAAGACTTCTCCAACCACACCGTCCAAACCCCCAGTCTCTACTGCCTAGAAGAACAAGGGCAGCAGGCACATGGAAACATCACCACCTGCAAGTTTCCCTCCAAGTCTCACAACATACATCGCCGTTCCTTCATTGTCACTGGGTCAAAATCCTGGAGTTCCCTCCCTAACAGCCCTGTCAGTGTACCTGAGCCACATCGATTGCAGCAGTTTAAGAAGGTGGTTCACTACCACCTTCTCAAGGGCAATTGGGCATTGGCAATAAATTCTGACCTTGCCATTGATGCCCACATACACCCATGAACAAATAAAATTGTTCATATACTTTCTAAAAGAATATGCCCATGTTTCACAAATGTACAGTATTACTGCCATGTAGTGCACTTGCCCGGTAGCCCATTCAATATGGAAAGTACAAAACATTTAAGTTGCAGCATGAGGTGTACATGAGTGCACAGTACAACAGAAGGGTTGAGAAAACCTGGGTTCACTGCTCCTTCAATGTATTATGACAGTTCATTTTGAATAAAGCACCATAAAGTAGATGGAGAGAAAAGCTATTGTATTCACCAGTTCTGATGTAAAGCTGTGGGCAATAGTGGGGATTCTGTTTTCTGGCCATTGTGCAGATGCGTCATTGTGCATTGTAAAGTACAAATGTTTAACTAAAGGTATCTTAAGGCTTCTGCTGACTAAATAGTTAGTTGTGTGGACGTCTCACCTGGTACTTGATCAGTTGCCAGTGGTTGAAGTGCACTTTGGGCTGTAACTTCTGAGCTCCGGGGCAGTGCATCTGGGGGGAACCCCAAAGATGCACTGGGGAACCATTCCCTTCACCCCCCAATCCCACAAATGTTCCCAGGTAAGGTTTGCACGGCAATTGCCCAGGAAGTGAAAACTTCCTTTGGGCAATTGCCCTGCACTGGGAACCATCAGAAATTGTGACTTAAATTGCAAACTTTGGATGGTTCTGACTGTGTTACATCAATAGTTACCCAGAAAGTTAGAAGAATTAAAACCACTTCTAGTTTCTGGGTAACCATTGTACTGACCTCCCCCAACCCCCCATGGTACTCCCACAACCCGTCTCCAATACCACACCTCGACTACCCCGCCCCCCCCTCCCCCCTCCTCATGGTACTACCCACCTCCATCCCGACCAGGCCCCCTCCCTGCCCCCCCACCCCACCACTCCACCCCCACTCCAACACAACCCGACCCGGCAACCCCCGACCCCCAGCCTGGCCCAACCCGACATCTCCCAACCCCCCGCCCAACCTGAACCGACATGGTCTGTCTGAAACATGATCTGTCTGGGCAGGAATGGAGCAGAGACAGCTTCTGTCTGAGGGGGGAATGGAGCAGCGACGTAGTCTGTCTGAGAGGGGAATGCAGCCTGTTAGCCAACTGGAGCCATAACAACCCAGGCCTGGTTCCTTCCCCGCAGGCCTGACCCCACCCCCCCAGGCTCAACCCCTGACCCCACACCACCTCCCCCCCCAGGCCTGACCCCACCAACCTCACCCCTCCCACCACCCCCCTGAAGTCCTAACCTTACCCTCTCCTTGGCTGGGCCTTTAAACTTACCTGTTTTACGACAGCTAGTGCCGTAAAAGGGGGGTGTGTGGCTTACTTACCTTTCACTGAGCTGGCCTCGACTGTGGGCCCCGGAGCGCACTGCACTGCACAGATCTCGCCCAGCCTGAAAGCTGGAAAGTCGAGTGAGATAGGAGCAGCTGGATTTCGAGGTAAGTAATTACGAGCGGAGTGGCAGTCCGACTCAGTTTCCATTCCACCAGAAGTTATGGGCCTTTCTTCTCCTACCTGCTCCATTTCAATTCTAGTCTATAGACAGAATAAGGCTACAATGATCTTAGCTACCTTAGCCAGGCAGGGCAACAACACTTCCCCAAATCTGTCAATGTATGAATCTTTGATTAAACTGCAAGGCTTGTACGTGCCTGTGTGCGGGCGTAGGCGGGGATTATTACTGTTTTTAAAAGACAAAGAAAATTCATGTGACTTCTTCTTGAAAAAAAGAACTGGATAGTTTCTTGTGCTTAATATGTTTCCTCCAGGTTTTTTCTGTCATCTCAAAGGAACCATGAGACTAGCCTGCACTGGATAGCGTTGATCTACTGACAGACTCATTCCTCAAGCTCTTTGAGATAATGGCGACATTATCAATTGCACAAAATAAAGAAATCATGACCACTACCAATTAGTGAGCATTGAAGTATATGATTCTTTGCCTGTGATTACAGGTCAAATATAAAGTGAAACTGCTCCATATGGCTACATACATTCAATTAATAATAGCCTGCATTTTGGGAGATCCAGACAGATGATTAAAAGTGTAAGGCTTTCCGTTTCGCTGAACATTCCATGGGAAACTTTATGAAACCACTGACCCCTTTCATCTGCATTATGCAACTATGCACTGCAACTTGTGAGATTGCGGAAGGGAATATTTGAATTCGGTACATAAGAACATTGAACCTGCTCCACCATTCATCTGGATCATGCTGATCTTCTACCTCAATGCCATTTTCCCGCATTATCCCCATATCCAGTGATACCTTTCATATCTGTGTCGATCTCTGTCTTGAACATACTTAATGATTGAGTCTCCACAGCCCTCTCGGATAAAGGATTCCAAAGATTCACCAGCCTCAGAGTGAAGAAATTCCTCCTCATCTCAGTCCTAAATGGCTTGCCCCTTATTCTGACTGCCCCTGGTTCTAGACCCCCCAGTCAGGGGAAACATCCCTCCTGCATCTACCCTATCAAGCTCTGTAAGAATTTTGTATGCTTCAATGAGACCACCACTCGTTTTTCTAAACTCTAGAGAACACAGGCCCAGTCTCCTCAATCTCTCCTCAGAGGACAATCCTGCCATCCTAGGCATTAGCCTGGTGAACTTTCGTTGCTCTCCCTCTACGACAAATATATCCTTCCTTAGGTACACAATACTGCAGGTGCAGTCTCACTAAGACTGGATACAATTGCAGCAAAACTTCTTTACTCAAATCCTTTTGCAATAAAGGCCAATATACCATTTGCCTTCCTAATTCCTTGCTGCACCTGCATGACTTGTGAACAAGATCACCCAGGTCCCTTTGGACATCAACACTTTCCAATCTCTCACCATTTAAGAAATACTCTGCATTTCTGTTTTTCCTACCAAAGTGGATAACTGCACATTTTTCCATTTTCCATTCCATCTGCCATGTTCTTGCCCACTCACTTAGCCAGTCTAAATCCCCATGAAGCATCTTTGCATCCTCTTGACACACATTCCTACCTAGTTTCGTGCCATCAGAAAACTTGGAAATATTACATTTGGTCCCCACATCTAAATCATTGTTATTGATTGTGACTAGCTGGGGCCCAAGCACTGATTCTTGTGGTACCCACCTAATCACAGCCTGCCAACCTGAGAATGATCCATTTATCCCTATTTGTTTTCTGTCCATTAAACAATCCTCAATCCATGCCAGTATATTGCCCCCTATCCTGTGTGCTCTAAGTTTGCTTACTAACCTCCTATGTGGGATCTTATCAAAAGCCTTATGAATATTCTCCACATTAAGTTTAGTATCAAACCACTAAAAAGTCTCAAAGAAATGAAACCAGACGGACCACCCGGCACTGACCTAGGCACCGGAAACAATAACGTCAAACCCAGCCCTGTTGACCCTGCAAAGTCCCCTTTACTAACATCTGGGGACTTATGCCAAACTTGGGAGAGCTATCTCACGGACGAGTCAAGCAACAGCCAGACATAGTCATACTCATGGAATTATACCTTACAGATCATGTCCCAGACACCACCATCACCATCCCTGTGTATGTCCTATCCCATCGGCAGAGGTGGCGGCACAATGGTATACTGTTGGGAAGTAGGACTACTTGCATGTCAAACAGCATAAGCAGTAAATGATATACAGAGTTACCAACCAACGGATCAGATCTAAGGTCTGCAGACTTGCCACATCCAGCCGTGAATGGTGGTGGACAATTAAACAACTCACTGGAGGAGGAGGCTCCACAAATATCCCCATTCCCTATGATTAAAGGGCCCAGCACATCGGTGCAAAAGATAAGGCTGAAGCATTCGCATCAATCTTCAGCCAGAAGTGCCGAGTGGATCATGCATCTCGGCCTCCTCCAGAGGTCCACAGCATCACAGGCACCAGTCTTCAGCCAATTCAATTCACTCCACTTGATATCAAGAAATGGTCGAAGGCACTGGACACTGGAAAGGCTATGAGCCCTGACAATATTCTGGCAATAGTACCGAAGACTTGTGCTCCAGAATTATCCATGAACCCCTAGCCAAGCTGTTCCAGTACAGCTACACCTACCTAGCAATGTGTAAAATTGTCCAGATATGTTCTATACGCAAAAAGCAGAACAAATCCAACCTGGCCAATTACCGCCAAATTAGTCTACTCTCAACCATCAGCAAAGTGATGGGACGGAGTCACCAACAGTGCTATCAAGCAGCGCTTGCTTAGCAATAACCTGTTCACTGACACTCAGTTTGGGTTCTGCCAGGGCCATTCAGCTCCTGACCTCATTACAGCTTTGGTTCAAACATGGACAAAAGAGCTGAACTCTGGAGGTGCAGTGAGAGGGACTGCCCTTGACATCAAGACAGCACTTGACTGAGTGTGGCATCAAGGAGCCCTAGCAAAACTGGAGTAAATGGCAATAAGGGGGAAACCTCTCTACTGGGTGGAGAAATACCTAGCAGAAAGGAAGGTGGTTGTGGATGTTGGAGGTCACTAATCTCAGCTCCAGGACATCACTGTAGGAGTTCCTCAGGGTAGTGTCCTAGGCTCAACCATCTTCAGCTGCTTCATCAATGACCTTCCTTCCAACATAAGGTCAAAAGAGGGGATGTTTTCTGATGATTGCACAATGTTCAGCACCATTCGCAAATCCTCAGATACTAAAGCAGTCCATCTCATGGCAAATGCAGCAAAACCTGGACAACATCCAGACTTGGACTGACAAGTGGCAAGTGATATTTGTGCCACACAAGTGCCAGGCCATGGCTATCTCTAACAAGAAAGAGTCTAACCATTGTCCCTTGACATTCAATGGCATTACCATCATGGATCCTCCACTGTCAACATCCTGAGGGTTACCATTGACCAGAAATTGAACTGGACTAGCCATATAAATACTGTAGCTACAAGAACAGGTCAGAGGCTCGGAATCCTGCAGCGAGTAACTCACCTCCTGACTCCCCCAGCCTGTCCATGAGACTCCATGGGGTCCGGAATTAATGTTGAGGTTTCCCAGGGCAACTCCCTCTCTACTGTATACCACTGTGCCGCCACATCTGCTGGGTCTGTCCTGCTGGTGAGACAGGACATATCCAGGGATGCTGATGGTGGTGTCTAGGACATTATCTGTAAGGTCTGATTCCGTGAGTATGACTATATCAGGTTGTTGCTTGACTAGTCTGTGAGACAGCTCTCCCAATTTTGGCACTAGCCCCCAGATGTTAGTAAGGAGGACTTAGCAGGGTCGGCAGGGCTGAGTTATCGTTTCCGGTGCCTCGGTCGAAGCCGGGTGGTCTGTCCAATTTCATTCCTTTTAGGCTTTTTATGCTTTGGTACAACAGAGTGATGGACAATCCGGCCGGGGGAGGGCGTTCAATTCCGGCGCGCAGGCCTAATAATGATCTGCTGATGTCTTACAATGATGTTCCCGAAGTCGGATGGCAGAGAATGCGACCTGCCATCGGTGGGCTGAGCGGACGATCGCAAACAGGTTTCACAGCGTCGTGAAACCGATCGCATCATATTTTCTGCTCAGGCCGCCAAACAGGTCCAACGCCGGTGGGCACAGAAAATCCCACCCCTGGTCTCTCAAAATGTAGAGGAGGCTGCATCGTGAGCAGCAAGTGTAATATGCTACATTGAAAGAAGTGCAAGTAAATTGCTGTTTTACTTGGAAGGAAATTTTGGGGTCCTGAATGGTGAGAAGGGAGGAGGTGAAAGGTAGATGCTATGTCTCTTGTGCTTGCATGAAAAGCTGCAGTGGGAAGGGGCATTTGTGTCGGGAGCAATGGAAAAGTGGACCAGGCTGTTGTGAAGGGAACAATCCTCTTGGAATGTTGGAAAAAGAAGGGAAAGGAAGATGTGTTTGTTGATGGCATCACACTGGAGCTAGTGGAAATGGAGGAGGATGATCCGTTGAATGTGGAGCTGGATGAAGTATAAGGTAAGGACAAGGGAACCCTGCTTCTGGGAGGGAGGAGAAGGAGGTGAGGGCAAAAGTGTGATAATTAAAACGGACAGGGTTGAGAGCACTGTCAAGCACAGTGGAGGTGATTCTTTGGCATAGGATAAAGGAAGACAAGTTGGAAGCACTGATGAGAAGGCGACACTGCCAAAAGAGATGCGACGGAAACAGAAACTAGGAGAATAGAATATTATTAAAGGAACTGAGTGGGAGGAAGTATAATCAAGGTAGCTGAAGGAGCCAGTGGCTTTACAGGAGACATTGTTGACAGCCTATCACCAGAAATGGAGATAAAGCAGTTGAGTTAAAGGAGTAAAGAGTCAGAGATGGATCGTATGAGGGTGAGGGAGTGGTGCAAACTTGAAACAAAGTTATTGAAATGTTCCATTTCATATTGAAAGCAGGAAGCAGCATGATACAGCCATTATTGTACTGAGAAAGAGGTGAGGGACCTGACTGCAACAAAGAATGTTCCACATATCTTAAAAAACTGCAGGCTTAGCCAAAATTCATACTGCTTTCCACACTGACATATCTTATTTGGAGGAACTGAGAGAAGTTAAAGGAGAAGTTGTTTAAAGGAATAACAGGTTTAGCCAGGTGGATGGGTTACTGGTGGTTTGGGGCTTTTGTTGTCGAAGTGTAAGGAGGATAAATATCAGCCAGGACACTGGAGATTCCCCTGCCATGGGATCTTTTACTTCTCAAGAGAAAAAGTCAGTGCCTTGGCTTAACATTTCATCTGAAGGATGGCATCTGTTGAGCCTCATCCAAAGAGTTTTAGAGGCCAAAGTCAGAGAGGTCAGAGTGTGATTGGGACAGTGAATTAAAATGGCAATAGTGTAGAACTCCTTCAGGACTGTGTTTAAGTCCAACTTAGATAATGGGCAGGATTTTCAGCACCCGCCCGCCACTGGAATCTTCCGGTCCCGCCGCAAGTCAACGGACTTCTGGCTTGGCCGATCCCTCACCTGCGACGGGTCCCACCCACAACGGGGCCGGAAAATCTCGGCCAATGTTTTCAAGTCCCTGGTTTGGGGATTGAGTCCACAATCTACTGACACAGAGGTAATAAAGCTAATCCATACTTGTCATTTAAAAATATCTAAACAGTGTTGTTTCCAGGGATCATTGTTGAAACTTTCGATCTGTTCAATGGGTATCTATCAAAATTAGCAGAGATCACAAGATAGACAGCATGATTAATTGTGCAGAAGACTATATTTGAATTTAGGAAAGATATAGACAGATTAATGGATTGGACAGATATAAATCAGATGAAACATTTTTTTATTCATTCAAGGGACGTGGGCTTCACTGGCTAGGCTAACATTTATTACCCATCCCTAATTGCCCTTGAGAAGGTGATGGTGAGCTGCCTTCTTGAACCGCTACAGTCCATGTGGTGTAGGTGCACCCACAGTGCTATTAGGAAAAGAGTTCCAGGATTTTGTCCCAGCGACAGTGAAGGAACAGCGATATATTTCCAAGTCAGGATGATGAGTGACTTGGAGGGGAACTTCCAAGTGGTGGTGTTCCCACCTATCTGCTGCCCTTGTCCTCCTAGATGGTAGTGGTCGTGAGTTTGGAAGTTGCTGTCGAATGAGCCTTGGTGAATTCCTGCAGTGCATCTTGTAGATGGTACACACTGCTGCCACTGTGCGTCGGTGGTGGAGGGAGTGAATGTTTGTGGATGTGGTGCCAATCAAGCGGGCTGCTTTGTCCAAGGGATTAAAACAAGGAGATTGATTAGTGCCACTCTGCAGGATTAGTCTCGCATGAATTGGCATCATTGCTTCACTTTCCTGATTCTTTAAGGCTTTCTTAGCTCCCTTTTTGGGAGCTGGTTTCTTCTCATCAACCATCTTCAGTTACGGACACAGAAATAGAAGCTGGAGGCACTCAAGCAAGTGGTTTTGCAGTTCTCTGCCAAAACCAAGGATTGGACAAGGGACCTTTAGATCTTCGGTCTAGCACTCTCCCAACTGAGCTACTTCAGCTGACTGAAGGTTCAGAGCCATGAACCATTAACCCGAGCTTCCCTTCTCCACAGATACTGCAGGATCTGCTCAGCCTGTCCTTCCTGATTCCCTGCACTGTGATTGAAAGGTTCCTAACATGTCTCGGCTGTGCCTTTCTCCTTATTTGGGAATGCATAGTTCAGTTGGATGCCACTTTCATCAGCATCCCCTGCCGCCCCCATGCCAGTGCATGCAGCTGCCCTCCAATCTGCCCACAGGCCCCTCGGCAGCAGAGCTTCTCCTCATTTTAAATGTGTACTGCACCATCACTGCAGGTTAGAAGGTAGTGGTGCAGAACTCCCATTGCCAGACCAGCTTGGACATTCCCTGTGTGAGTATGGAAACCCCTCTCATCATCCTGGAGGAGCTTTATGTCCAGGTTTCCTTCCCTCACAGACCTCTCCACCACTGCACCCCCCACCCCCCAACCCACCCCCCAACCCACCCTGATGTGTCAGTTTGTTCGCCCCTGAACATTTTGAAGTGGATGTGCCTATGGTCCATGTGAACCTCACCCACCCCCATCTTGAGGCAACTTACAATGTTACAATATTTTCTGCTCCCACCCGCCATGACACCCACTGGGAACAGAAGCGGAAAATCCCGGCCTTTGTTTCTTCCTCCACAGGCGCTGCCTGACCTGCTGAGTACTTGCAGCATTTTCTGCTTATATTTCAGACTTCTAGCACCTGTAGGTATTTTGCCTTAGGTCAATGGACTTGTGGCTGAGCCGCCGAATCTCCCGGAGCGGGTCCCACCACAACGGGGGCCAGAAATTCCCAGCCTTTGTATTTGTGTTACATTGACAAGCATTCAGTTTCTACCATGACTTCCAAATGTGGTAGCCCAAACATTCGCTATTTCCTCACCAGCTCCCCTCAGTATTCTGGGATTCACAGCATTAGGTCTGAATGCACTTTCACTTTCATTTCCAACAGTCTTTTCGGTATAACTACCAATTGCCCCACCAGCCCCTCTCCTACTCTTCCATTCCCACTACCACATTCTTTTCTAAAAACAAAGGCAAACTACTAATTTAGCATCTCCATCATTCTTTCACCCTCCATTAGATTTCCTTTTTAATCATTTTCTAGTCAGAGCTATCCCTTTAACAATTATTTAATGTTTTAATGCCTTCATGGAATATTTCAGTTCTCTCTAACTCGATTCCATCCCCCAACTCCAACTGGACCCTATCCTAGGCCTGCTGCAGAAACTCCATTTATTCTACCCTGAAAAACCATTTAACATTCTACATGCAGGCTTTAAGCTTCAGTGATGGTGAAAAAGGCAGGCAAATTTCCAAGGAATGTTCTCTCTCAAGATGCTTATGGTCTTGTAAAACAGAAGCTTATAAAGCTCAGGATATGTAAATTCCCAAGAGGATCAGCAATGGCTTCAGAAGATCTGCAGCTGTTTTTTTAGTGAAGCCTTGCACTGACCTGGTCATTGGGACATATTTACATATGGATTTACACACTTGCCTTAGAAAAGGTAAGATTTGTAAAGGAGAAGGTTGAGTGAAGATATTTGTTTGTTTCCACAAACCATCCCCTAATTTTCAGGGATATTTTTGTTTATTTCTCCCAGTGATGATTTCTTTGGATCTGTGGCGAGAATGACTAAAAAGGAATTTTTCATTTAACTGGATATATTCATTTATTTTCCTCTAATTATCTTTAATCCTATTAAGCTTCACCACTTCCAACCCTTTATTAACTTTTATATAGCCTTACATCCACTTATTCCATACAATGACCAGAAACGGACTTACAGAATGGATTTCTGACATGACTTCCCCAAAAAATAGCAAGAGAATTCAGATTTTTATTGGGTTCTATCAGTTTAATGTATTTTAATATATTCTGTGTATTCATGGTACTTTTAATGGTGAATTGTGGTTCTTTTCATTTTTAGATTAATTATCCTGGACTAGCCCTGCTCTTATTACATTGTTGGACAGTGTAGCTTTTTCTCAGCATTTTGTGTGTGTATTTACTCTTCAAGAATTTGGATTATTTCTCACGTGTAATTTGCTCAAGTTGGTGATAAATGCAACTTCTTTACAAGGAAGCTACCTGAGAGAGTTGAAATTTTAATGACATAACTACTTCTGGTCTTTTGGGATTCCAGAATATCCTTTGGCAATGGGAACTTTTGTGCTTTTAGCAAACTGAAAGAAAAAATAATTCCAGGGAGATTTCTTAAAATTTACCTTATAAAATGAAATATGGTAATGTATGAACAGGAGTAGGCTATTCTGCCCCTTAAACACCATTGAATTAATTCATGACCGGCCTATATCTCAACTCTATTTACCTGACTTTGTTCCATGTATCCTGCCACCATCACATGATAAGGGTCTCACACAATAAAATCTCCTTTTTTAAATTTCAATTGACTCAGTATCCATGGCCTTTTAAGGTGGGATTTCCAGATTTACACTACCTTTTGCGTGAAAAAAATGCTTCTTGATTTTACTCCTAACTGGCCTAGTTCTAGTGTTGAGGTTAAGCCTCCTTGTACTGGACTCCATCACCAGAGGAAATAGCTGTTCTACATCTACACTTTTGAGTCCAATTATCATTTTAAACACCTCACTTAGATAACCCCTCAACCTTCTAAACTCGAGGGAATACAAGAAAAGTTGACGCAACCTATCTTCATAATTTAACCTTATAAGCCTCAGTATCACTCCAGTGAATCTGCACTCTACTCCCTCCAAAGCCCATGTATCTTTCCTGAGGTGTAGTGTGCAAAACTAAACACTGGACTTCAGATGAGGGTCTGACTAAGGCTCTGTGCAACGAAAGCATTAAATTCCTCACTTTTGTACTCTACACCCCACCCCGGCAAATATTCCATTAGCCTTCTTGATTGTTTTTTGCACCTGTGAATTAGCTTTTAGTAATTTGTGCACATAGACACCTAAATCCCTTCGCTCTCCCACAGTTTTAACCATTTATCTTTCTCACATCCAGATTGGATGAATTTACACTTCCCCACATTGAAATCCATCTGCCATAGTTTCTACCCATTCTTGCTTATGTTAAATCCACTAAAGTCCTCCCCGTCAACTTCTTTTAGGTTCCTTTGTACCACTGATGTTTTGTCCTCTCTCTCCACTATTATTTACAAATCAGCCATTACCTTATAGTCTCACCTGCATGTAAATCATAAAACTTTAGTTTTTAATATATTTATAAAATCGATTACTATTTGCTAACTTTGATGCAACTTGCAAGTTTTTTTTGTATTCACTTTTTTGCACCTCTTGTTTTATTCGTACCTCATTGTTACTTTTTACAGTTCTCTCAGTCTGCTGTATTTCCTCTATTTCTTGTATTTGAGTAAACCTTTTAGCTTGATACTGTCTTTTATGGGAGTGGAAGTGTTTTATAATAGTATACCATCTTGCATTAAAAAAACAGGACTATGAACATCCTGTTTGGATCACTATGCAGTTTTAATGTTTCTTCATGTCCTTACTGTTTGTCAACCAGTTTCATAAAATATTTAATGACATTTTTTTCAAACTGCCTTTTTTGCATCCATTGTCAGCATCAAGCAATCTTAGGTCAAATGTAGGACAACCAGATGCATTGCATGTAGCCCTGTTAGAAGTTATTTTTCACAAAGTCGTTATCCTCTAGAACAGACTATCTGACCATGTGGTGATTATGATTTTGCTGCTGTCCTTCTAAAGGGAATTTACAGTTATAAAGAATAAATTGCTAGTTGTGTTGGTAAGGATTTATGGGAACCACAGACTGCTGAAGCTTTACTAAATGCCTTAGGGAGTCAGAAAGGAATTTTGCAGTTTCTGCTCAATTGGCCATAGTTTTTTTCTCTGTTGTTTTGTCTGTCTCAGCAGGCTTCATTGTTAAGTATGCATGGATGGCATGTATAGTTATGCAATGCCTGGAATGGTCAGGTTTAATTAGCCTGATGATCTTTTCCTGCTCTTCTTTTCATATGCTCATGCATTTGCATACATGGGGGGAGGCAGTGGCATAGTGATATTGTCACTGGACTAGTATTCCAGAGAGCCAGTGTAATGCTCTGGGGACCTGGGTTTGAATCCCACTACAGCAGACGGTGAAATTTGGATCCAATAAAAAATCTGAAATTAGTCTGACCACAAAACCATTGCTGATTGTCATAAAAATCCAGCTGGTTCACTAATGTCCTTTAGGGAAGGAAATCTGCTGTCCTTACCTGATCTGTTCTATATATGACTCCAGACCCACAGCAACCTGTGAACAAGGGCAATTAGGGATGGGCAATAAACGCTGGCTTAGCCAGCAATGCCCTTATCCAATGAACAAATCATTTTTTAAAATTCACAAGTTAATATTTTCCAACTTCAGCTTCAACATAAACAACCAAATGAACAAGTTTTGATTGGTAATGGAACTATGGACCAGCTGAGAGTTAAAATCATCCCATACATCTTTCTAATCCTTTTCATAGGAGTTACCTTTTAAATGACTTATAATAATTTTAAATCTGGACAAAGCAGCAGATCAATTAGTACTAATTAGTACACTGTGACAGCTAGTTTCAGACCCAACCCAGAATTAACAGTTTCCTCTTTATTGTCAATTATCAAGGTCCTCTGCAAAATAATTTTGGGCAGTCTAAAACTAATTTTTGATTGTTCCAGGCTAACAATGCAGAATGAACACTATGCAGTTACAAATAATTACTCAGAGATGGCATAGAAGAACTTCTGGTAGAAATGGAAAAATTCACACTCATTACCTTCTGAATTTGGAATATTGTTAGATCACACCAGCGACACATTTATTCAATGTCCAGTCTTGCAATAACTGACATAAAAATACTGAATCATTGCCCAAAATGATTGTTCAAGTCACCATTGACTTCCCTCAATAAACAAACATCAGCTTTTTTAAAAAAACTTTCTCACGTTAAAAATAGACAATTATGCCATCAAGAATTGCAATATCCCAGAATTAATCTGAAGCAAATGCTTCACACGTAAAGCTCCAAAAGCTGCCATTTACCATTAGAACAGAAATTAATAGTCTAATGATTGCGAGATACCCAGTTACACCTTAGTAAAACGACCTTGTTATCTACCTATTTAGTTAATCGCTTCTGTAACAAAATCACAAATAGAAAGAATATGCTTCTTTCCCAGGCAGCCATTTTCAGAGGACAGATCAAGAGAGCTGTAACCTCTAATGAATCTCAACTGAATTGTGTTCAGAACACCCACCACATTCAGCACAGATACCCACTGTAATGTGGCATATTCAGTAAATCAAAGATGCAACTGGAACATGCAAAGTAGGGCTCAGAGGACATGGAAACCAGCAACTCACCTGATGTTAAGTGGGACTGGGGCACAAATGAAAACAAAATAAACCATTTTATATTCATGAGTACGTCACTCGGTCCCTCGAGCCTGCTCCATTATGCAATAAGATCATGGCTGATTTGATTGTATCCACAACTCCACATTTCCACCTACCCCAATAACCTTTCACCCCAATATCCTTTCACTCCTTTGCTTATGAAGAATATATCTACCTCTGCCTTAAAAATATTCAAAGGCTCTGCTTCCACCGCCTTTTGAGGAAGAGAATTCCAAAGACTCACAACCCTCTGAAAGAAAAAAATTCTCCTCATCTCTCTCTTAAATGAGCAACCCCTTAGTTTTGAATAGTGACCCCTAGTTCTAGATCCTCTCACAAGGGGAAACATCCTTTCCACATCCACCCTGTCAAGACCCTTCAGTATCTTATATGTTTCAATCAAGTCGCCTCTTACTCTTCTAAATTCCAGTGGATACAGGCCTAACCTGCCCAGCCTTTCCTCATAGGACGACCCGCCCATTCCAGGTTTTAGTCTAGTAAACCTCCTCTGAACTGCTTCCAATGCATTTACATCCTGCCTTAAATGAGGAGACCAATACTATATACAGTACTCGAGATATGGTCTCACCAATGCCCTGTATGATTGAAGCATAATCTCCCTACTTTTGTAATCAATTCCCCTCTCAATAAACAATAACCTTCTATTAACTTCCCTAATTGCTTGCTATACCTGCACACTAAACTTTTGCGATTCATGCACTAGGACACCCAAATCCCTCTGCATCTCAGAGTTCTGCAATCTCTTGCCATTTGGATAATATGCTTCTTTTTTTCTTCCTGCCAAAATTCACAATTTCACATTTTCCCACATTATACTCCATTTGCCAGATCTTTTGCCAGATTTCCCCACTCACTTAACCTACCTGTATCCCTTTGTAGCCTCCTTATGCCCTCTTCGCAACTTACTTTCCTACCTATCTTTAGTCATCAGAAAATTTAGCAACCATACCTTCGGTCTCTTCATCCAAGTCATTTATATAAATTGTAAAGAGTCGAGGCCCCAGCACTGATCCCTGTGGCACACCACTCATTACATCTTGGCAACCAGAAAGCTACCCATTTATGCCTACTCTCTGTTTCCTGTTAGCTAGCCAATCTTCTATCCATACCAATATGTTACCCCCTACACCATGAGCTTTTATTTTCTGCAATAGCCTTTGATGTGGCACCTTATTAAATGCTTTCTGGAAATCTAGATACAGTACACCCACCGGTTCCCCTTTATCCACAGCACATGTTACTCCTTCAAATAACTCCAATAAATTACTTAAACGTGATTTACCTTTCACAAAACCACATTGACTCTGCCAATTATGTTGAATTTTTCCAAGTACCCTGCTATAACACCTTTAATAATACCTTCTAACATTTTCTCTATGATAGATGTTTTAGGCTAACTGGCCTATAGTTTCTTGCTTTCATCTCCCTTGCTTTTTGAAAAATTCACTATTTTCCAATCTAATGGAACCTTCCCCGAACCTAGGGAATTTTGGAAAATTAAAACCAATGCATAATTATCTCATTAGCCACTCCTTCTAAGACCCTAGGATGAAATCCATCCAGACCCAGGGATTTGTCAACCTGCAGCTCCAACAATTTGTTCAGAACCACTTCCCCGGTGATTGTAACTCTCTTGAGTTCCTCCCTCCCTTCCATTTCCCAATTACAGCTATTTCTGGGATGTTAGACACTTAGAAAATATCAAGGAGATTAGACAAAGTCAGCATGGATTTATGAAAGAGAAATCATGTTTGACAAATCTGCTGGAGCTTTTAGAGGATGTAACTAGCAGAAGAAATAAGGGAGAACCAGTGGATGTGGTGTATTTGGATTTTCAGAAAGCTTTTGATAAAGTCCCACATAAGAGGTTAGTGTGCAAATTTAAAGCACGAGGGATTGGGGATAATATATTGGCATGGATTGAGGATTGGTTAGCAGACAGGAAACAGAGTAGGAATAAATGGATCTTTTTCAAAATGGTAGGCGGTGACTAGTGGGGTACTGCAGGGATCAGTGCTTGGGCCCCAGCTATTCACAATATATATCAATAATTTGGATGAGGAGACAAATGTAATATTTTCAAGTTTGCTGATGACAGAAAACTAGGTGGGAATGTGAGTGATGAGGAGGATGTTAAGAGGCTTCAAGGTGATTTAGACAAGTTGAGTGAGTGGGCAAATACATGGCAGATGCAGTATAACGTGGATAAGTGTGAAGTTATCCACTTCAGTAGGAAAAACAGAATGGCAGGATATTATTTAAATGCTGATAGATTGGAAAATGTTGATGTACAAAGAGACCTGGGTGTCCTTATATACCAATCACTGAAAGCAAGTATACAGGTGCAGAGGTGCAGCAAGCAGTTAAGAAGGCAAATGGTATATTGGCATTCATTGCAAGAGGACTTGAGTACAGGAGCAAGGGTGTCTTACTGCAGCTATACAGAGTCTTGGTAAGACCACACCTGGAGTATTGTGTGCAGTTTTGGTCTCCTTATGTAAGAAAGGATATACTTGACATAGAGGGAGTGCAGCAAATGTTCACCAGACTGATTCCTGGGATGGCAGGATTGTAGTATGAGGAGAGATTGGGATGACTAGGCCTGTATTCACAGGAGGTTAGAAGAATGAGAGGGGATCTCATTGAAACTTCTACAATTCTGACAGGGCTGGACAGACTGGATGCAAGGATGATGTTTCCTCTGGCTGGGGGGGTCTAGAACCAGGGTCACAATCTCAGGATACGGGGTAGGCCATTTAGGACCAAGAGGAGCTCAGTCAGAGGGTGGTGAACCTGTGGAATTCTCTACCACAGAGGACTTTGGAGGCCAAGTCACTGAATATATTTAAGAAGGAAATAAATGGATTTCTAGACTCTAAAGGCAACAATGGGTGTGGGGAGAGAGCAGGAGTATGGCATTGAGATAGAGGATCAGTCATGATCATATTGAATGGCGGAGAAGACTCGAAGGGCCGAATGACCTATTCCTGGTTCTATTTTTCTGTTTTTCTATGTTTTCTATGTTACTTCTTTCATCTATAGTGAAGACCAATATAAAATACCTGCTCAATTCAACTGCCTTATTTTTCCTTATTAATTCCCCAGTCTCACTTTCTATAGGACCAACGCTTAATTTGTTAATTCTTTTCTTTTATAAAATATACATAGAAACTCTTACTATCTGTTTTTATATTACTAGATAGCTTTTGTCTGGTACTCTGATTTTTCTCTCCTTCTTAATCTTTTAGTCATTCTTTGCTGTTTTTTATTTGCTGTCCAATTTTCTGACCTGCCACCCATCTTTGCACAATTATATGCATTTTCTTTAAGTTTGATATTATCTTCAACATTTTTTAATTAGCCACGGATGGTGGGCCCTTCCCTTGGAATTTTTCTTTCTTGTTGAAATGTATCTATTCTGTGTATTCTGAAATATCCCTTTAAATGTCCGCCTCTGCATCTCTATTGACCTATCCCTTAACTTAGTTTGCCAGTTTACTTTAGCTAGCTCTGCTTTCATGCCCTCATAATTGCCCTTATTTAAGTTTAAATACTAGTCTTGGACCCACTCTTCTCTTCCTCAAACTGAATGTAAAATTCAATCATATTATGCTTGCTACTACCTAGGGTCGCCTTCACTATGAGGTCATCAATTAATCCTATCTCATTACACAGGGGGAACCCCGCTGTATTCCTGCCTCCACCCTGATTAGGTCTGTGGTGGAAAGGCCCGTGGCATGGTCTTTCCACGTAATCAATCCTCACTTAAGAGCCTCAACCCACTGCTACTTATATTAACCTAGCAGCAGGTAGGGGGGCTCACCATGCAGGGAACAGGACAAGCAAACCCCAGCATCCTCAGTGACAGGCTGCCCTGCTGTGACCCCTCCAAGCCCCAATGCCTCCACAAATGTTAATATCACCAGCAAAGGCAACCCTCCCCTACAGTGTGTCTCCTCTCCATGGCACTGTGGGCCCATCTCTCCTGCAAAAACGAACTTGCACTTTGTCACTGGTCTTTGTGTCAGTTTCCAGATCCAGCCACTAGGAGGCCTGCTGCTTGAGGCTATTTAGCATTGGCAATCCAGCAATCAGTGCAGTATAATCAGGGACCTCTGTTGTGAGGCAACATTCATCTCACTGTAAACGTTGATGTCTAGTTATGCCCGATGTCAGCGTCCTTAACCTCACCTCACATTGCATTGGCACCTTTTGTGATATTCAGGGATGCAAGCTTGGTATAAAGAGACCCAGTCACCTTGCCAGATCTCAATTGGTCATAGAAACAGCTTTTGGCACTACAGCCAAGTCTGATTTACCACCCCAGGGCTGCTGACATCTTCTGTAATCTCAATCCATGTCTTCTTAGTGAGGCTTGCTGGTCTGTTCCTTGCATCAAATGGGAAAAGCACCTCCTGCCCTACCCTTGCATCACTGAACCTGAGCACTACTCTACCTCTCACTGTGACGCATTCAACCTTTGCTTCATCTGTCTTCCAGGTGTTTTTAACCTAAGTACAGTCATCCCTTTAAATATCCCACCAGCTCCACTATTATCAGTAAGATTCTGTGCCTAAAACCATAGAACCATAGAAAAATTACGGTGCAGAAAGAGGCCATTCCACCCATCGTGTCTGTGAAGGCCAAAGAGAGAAAAGAAACCAACTGCTCATTTTAATCCCACTTTCCAGCACCTGGTCCGTGGCCTTGCAGGTTACAGCACTTCAGGTGCAGATCCAGGTACCTTTTAAATGAGTTGAGTGCTTCAGCCTCAACCACCAACTTAGGCAGTGAATTCCAGACACCAACCAGCGCCTGGGTGAAAAAGTTATTCCTCATGTCCCCTCTAATCCTTCTACCAATCACCTTAAATCTATGTCTCCTGGTAATTGACCCCTCAGCTAGGGGATACAAGTCTTTCCTCTCTATCCTATCTAGACTGCCCATAATTTTGTACACCTCAATTAGGTCACCCCTTAGCCTCCTCTGTTCGAAGGAAAACAACCCTAGACTATCCAATCTCTCCTCATAGCTGCAATTTTCAAGCCCTGGCAATATTCTTGTAAATCTCCTCTGCACTCTCTCCATAGCAATTATGTCCTTCCTGTGGTGACCAGGACTGTACACAAAATTCTAGCTGTGGTCTAACCAGCGTTTTATACAGTCCCACCTTTACATCCCTGCCTTTGTATTCAATACCTCGTCCAATAAAGGAAAGCATTCTATTTGCTTTCTTGACCACCTTATCCACCTGTCCTGCCACCTTCAAGGACCTATTGCCATGCACTCCAAGGTCTCTCACTTCCTCCATCCCTCTCAATAACTTCCTGTTTATTGAGTATTCCTTGCTTTGTTTCCCCTCCCCAAATGCATTACCTCACACTTTTCCGGATTGAATTCCATTTGCCTCTTCTCCAACCACTCAACCAAACCATTGATATCATTCTGGAGTCAACAGCTATCTTCTTCACTATCAACTACATGGCAATTTTTGTGTCATCTGCAAATTTCCCAATCAAGCCTCCCACATTTAATCCTAAATCGTTAATATATGCAACTAACAACAAAGGCCCCAACACTGAGCCCTGTGGAACGCCACTGGAAACTATTTTCCATTCACAAAAACATCCATTGACCATTACCCTTTGTTTCCTGTCGCTGAGCCAATTTTGGATCCAACCCGCCATCTTCCCCTGTATCCAATGAGATCTCACTTTCCTGACCAGTCTGCCACGTGGGACCTTGTCAAATGCCTTACTGAAATCCATGTAGACAACATCCACTGCACTACCCTCATCAATCCTCCTTGTTACTTCCTCAAAAAACTCTGAAGTTGGTAAGACACGACCTTCCCCTATCAAAGCCATGCTAACTGTCCCTGATCAATCTGTGCCTTTCTAAGTGACAGTTTATCCTGTCTCTCAGAATTTTTTCCAAAATTTGCCCACCACCGAGTCAGACTGACCAACCTATAATTTTCTGGCTTATCCCTCGCACCCTTTCTAAATAATGGGTACAACATTCGCAGACCTCCAATCCTCTGGGACCTCACCTGTATCTAGTGAGGATTGTAAAATGATCCTCAGAGCAACCGCTATTTCCTCCCTGGCTTCCCTCAACAGCCTGGGATACAATCCATCCGGCCCTGGTGATTTATTCACCTTCAAGGATGCCAGTCGCTCCAGTACTTCCTCTTTCATTATGCTTATTGTATCTAATATTTCACACTCCTCCTCTTTAACTAGAATGTCTACATCATGCCTCTCCTTAGCGAAGACAAAGACAAAGTACTCATTGAGAAACCTGCCCACATCTTCTGCATCAATCCACAAGTTACTATGTAAATCTCTGATAGGCCCTACCTTTTCCTTAGTTATTCTCTTGCTCTTAATGTAATGGTAAAACATCTTAGGGTTTTCTTTGATTTTACCTGCCAATATTTTTTCGTACCCTCTCTTTGCTTTGCTTTGCTAATTTCCATTTTTACTTCACCCCTGTACTTTTTATACTCCTCTAGGCTTTCTACCATATTAAGTCTTTTGTGACTGTCATAAGATTACTTTTTCTGCTTTACCTTGGCCTGTATGCTTCTGGATAACCAGGGGGCTCTAAGTTTGGCAGTAACACTTTTTCTTTGTGGGGACATGTCTATACTGTGCCCATGGAATCTTGTCTTTGAATGCCACCCACTGATTTGACACAGTATTTCTTCTAGTAGCCGTATCTAGTCCACTCCCATCAGCTCACCTCTCAGCTTTGTAAAATTTGTCTTCCCCAATTTAGAACTTTTACTCCTGTTCTGTCTTTGTCCTTTTCCATAATGATGCTAAATCTAACTATATTATGGTCGCTATCTCCAAAATAGTCCCCCACTGCTACTCCATCCACTTACCTAGTTTCATTTCCTAAGACTAATTGGACCCCAGTGGGAAAATTGTCTTCCATGTCCTGTCTCCCACCCTTCTGGCCACAATTTCGGCATTGATATTGGTAATTTCAGCCCATTGACAATATATCGACATAAGAAATTTTGAAACTTCTGCTCAATTAGCCACAGTTTTTCATAAATTTACATGTAATTTTACAGCTGTAAAAAGAAAGTTTGAAATAGAGTTACAACATTGTGGACTGATTCTCTAAAAAATGCCCCAGTCAATTGAGAATCCATGCTGCCTGAATGCAACTTGGCTTTGCTGCATTGGGTGGAAATGTCTGTGCCCATTGGCATTGGTCATGTTCAGTGGCGTGAGTGGACAATATGACGAGAAGGCCAAAAGTCAGTTTCACAATGTCATGAAACCAGTTTACGACCGTCCGCTCAGCCCATTGATGGCGGGCCGCGTTTCCCACCATCAGACGTCAGGAGTCTCATTGTAATACATCAGCTTATCATTATAAGGCAAGCCCACTAGACCATCCACCCATCACGCTGATGTGTTTCACAACTGCATATAAAAGGTGTGCAGTTGGCGGGCTGCACTTTGAGGGTGACTCGAAGGTGAGTGCACAGTAATGTTGCGGAGCGCTTACGAGGGACGCCTATTGGACTTCAAGGTTGAGGTGCATTGGAGGGGGGGCAAAGGCTGCCCTGCAGTTGAAGGTAGTGCACAAACACGTGCTGGGTGGTGGGAGTGGGCAAGGAAAACAGCCGCACGTTAGGGACACCTTGCATAAAGTGACCATTCCTCTGCAGCAGAGACAGTTCCGGCACAGCCACATTGATATGATTGGAGTCGGGCCTGTAGCTTATTTGCCCACTCAAGCAATGCAGAGGCCTCAAAGTACCACCAAGTGCTTCAGAGCTTTTCATCCCTCAGGCACAGACAGCAAACTAATGAGCGTTTTAGTGGACCTCTGAACAGTTGGGCAACTGGGCAAGTTGTACAATCTCCTTGCTAAAGCTGGCCAGGAACAGTTACTAGTGGAGGCGCTCACAGCCCCTTGCAATGTCATCATCCCGGTTTGGACTAGTCTTCCCCGTGGTTCAAGCTAACAGTGCAGCCTTGCAGTGCGGGTTAGGAGAATGCCTGCACCTGAGCTGAGAGCACAGCATGCAGTCCAGTGGGCAAAGCTGCTGCCAACTGGTCAGGTGGAGTGAAGCAAAGAGAGGTGGGGTTTTGCGCAGCCATGCAGCGCACTAAACTCTGGCCATCCAAGTGGTGGCCAGCCCTCTCCGTGATGTGTTAAGGGGCCTTCAGACTTAACCATGACAGGCTCTTAGTACACCCAAGCTAATCAACACGTCTCTCTCTCTCATCCTGCAGGAGGAATACATCAAGATCATGGAGCCTAGTGAACTAGCTGTATGACTCGTGGCATACAGAGAGTGAAGACAACGGAGAAGAGAACGACTGAGGTACCTGGCTGCACAGAGGGAGGAGCAGCACCCTCTGGAAGAAGGAGCAGCCGGGGCTCTCACACACGCTGCTGAAGAGCCACAGTGAGCCGTCGCTGGTCAGCGCCTAGCTAGACCCAGGGTCTATAGACCCCACATTTCATTCCTGCAGATGACCGAGAACCAGTGTTGTTGACGACTGCGCATGTTTAGGGAACTGGTCGGTCACATCTGACAACTGCTGCAGGATTTGGTGCCATGGGGACATGGAGGGCAACCACTACCAGTGACCATGAAAGTGACCGCAGTGCTCAATTTTTACGCCAGTGGCTCTTTTCAGGGCTCCACAGGTGACCTCTGTGGATATCACAAGCCTCCACCCACAACTGCATCCATGAGGTCACAGATACTATCTTTGCAAGGGCACACAACTTTGTGCATTTTGCCCAGGACAGGAGAGCCAGGATGCAAGAGCAATTGGATTTGCCCAGGTCTCGGGTTTCCCACAGGTGCAGGGTACGATCGATTGCATTTATGTGGCGCTCAGATCGCCGTCACAACACACTGTTAACTATGTGAACCACAATGGATTCCATTCACTGAATGTGCAGCTGGTGTGCGACCACCACAAATGCATCCTGCAGTTCTGCACACGGTTTCCAGGGAGTGTGCACACCTCCTACTTTCTAAGTTGGTCACAGATCGCTGACGCCTTCCAGGGTCCACAGAGGCTGCAGGAATGGCTCCTCAGGGACAGGGGCTACCCTCAGAGGATGTGGCTGATGACACCTCGGATTGCAGCAGAGTGAAGATATAACGAGGCTCATGCTGCAATTCACAACTTGGTGGAGCAAACCATCGGGATGCTGAAAAAGAGGTTCCAGTGCCTGGACCAGTCTGGTGGAGCCCTGCAATATAGTCCACAAGGGGTATCATGTATCGTTGTTGCCTTCCCCACCCTTTACACCCTGGCGCTGCAATGGGAGAGGAGCTGGCTGAGGAGGAGATGCAGGAGCTGGAGGTCTCCTCCAATGAGGAGGACATCGACGGTGATGAGGTCCTCGGAGGTGGTGATGATGGCGATGAGGCCCTCGCACTGGCCAAAGGGGCAGGCGCACTCGGGGGGCCCTCACATCTGCTAGATTTATGGAGGACGATGACAACATGCAGTGAGGAGACAGGAGTATGATCCTCACATTGCATCGATGAACGTTTGACTCTAGTCTGCTTTATGGCAGCGCACATACCCTCTGTGATAATGCTTTATTTATATTCATTCACAGGATGTGGGCTTCACTGGCTGGGCCAACATTTGTTGCCCATCCATAGTTGCCCTTGAGAAGGTGATGGTGAGCTGCCTTCTTGAACCGCTGCAGTCCATGTGGTGTAGGTACACCCACCATGCTATTAGGAAGGGAGTTCCAGGAATTTGACCCAGCGACAGTGAAGGAACGGTGATATATTTCCAAGTCAGGATGGTGAGTGACTTGGAGGGGAACTTCCAGGTGGTGGTGTTCCCATCTATCTGCTGCCCTTGTCCTTCTGGATGGTAGTGGTTGTGGGTTTGGAAGGTGCTGTCGAAGGAGCCTTGGTTAATTCCTGCAGTGCATCTTGTAGATGGTACAAACTGCTGCTACTGTGCATCAGTGGTGGAGGGAGTGAATGTTTGTGACTGGGGTGCAAATCAAGTGGGCTGCTTTGTCCTGGATGGTGTCAAGCTTCTTGAGTGTTGTTGGAGCTACACTCATCCAGGCAAGTGGAAAGTATTCTATCACACTCTTAACTTGTGCTTTGTAGATGGTGGGCAGGCTTTGAGGAGTCAGGAGGTGAGTTACTCATTGCAGGATTCCTAGCCTCTGATCTGCTCTTGTAACCATAGTATTTATATGGCTAGTCCAGTTCAGTTTCTGGTCAATGGTAATCCTCAGGATGTTGATACTGGGGGATTCAGTGATGGTAATGCCTTTGAATGTCAAGGGGCGAAGAAGGTTAGATTCTGTCTTCTTGGAGATGGTCATTGCCTGGCACTTGAGTGGCGCGAATGTTAATTGCCATATGTCAGCCCAAGCCTGGATATTGTCCAGGCCTTGCTGCATTTGGACATGGACTGCTTCTGTATCTGAGGAGTCATGAATGGTGCTGAACATTTTGCAGTCATCAGTGAACATCCCCACTTCTGACCTTATGATGGAAGGAAAGTCATTGATGAAGCAGCTGAAGATGGTTGGGCAGCAAACACTACCCTGAGGAACTCCTGCAGTGATGTCCTGGAACTGAGATGATTGACCTCCAACAACCACAACCATCTTCCTTTGTGCTAGGCATGACTCCAACCAGTGGAGAGTTTCCCCCTGATTCTCATTTTCTCCAGTATTGCTATGGCTCCTTGATGCCACACTCGGTGAAACGTTGCCTTGATGTCAAGGGCAGTCACTCTCACCTCACTCTGGAGTTCAGTTCTTTTATCCATGTTTGAACCAAAGGCTCCTGTCATGGAGATGCAGTGGAGGTCCTAATAGTCGCTCAATCGCAGGAGGATGATGACAACATGCAGTGAGGACACTCCATAGATCTTCATATAGCCTCTGAGAATGTCTGACTCCTGTCTGGCTGAGGGCAGCTTGCTTCCACTCTGTGATCAGGGTCATATCATAGAGACGCAGTCATGAAACTTTAAATGCACCTGATCCTTTGTCTGCCTTCAGCACCTGACCCCTTCAGGAGCACAGCGGGACTGGTCACAGATGCTGAAGAGATGGGGGCCAGCCCCACCTTAAAGGTGCTGAGAGTTCACAGAGAGAATGAAAGAACTCGGTGACGCCTGCCCACACATTCTGGCAGCAATAACAAGCACGCTTGAGGTGCAGGCATCAGTAGTGTGTCCAGGGAGTGTGAGGCTGGACTATCACTTTGGTCTGAAGGCTGCACAAAGCACAGGGAAGAGGTCTGGACTGAGATACCTACCTTTATCTTCTGCATAAAGGTTTCACAACTGAGTGACACGAACAGAGCAACTCATCATCAGAACAAAGAGCCATAGGCAGGGAGACATTCTTAGAAGTTTATTGGCAATAGTGAACATTATGTACAAGTGATTAACACCCATGCCCAGGCTGTGCAACTATATCTTCTTAACTAACCCTTCCGCTATGTCTCGGTGCTCCCCCAACATCCACAGCAGAGATGGAAGCAGCCTGCTGACTGCTACGCCATATCCATGATTATCTTGACAGGCGTCTTTTGGAGGGCCGAGGCCTGCAGGGCCTGTGTCAGTGGCACCCTCCTCGGTCTGTGGAGCTGGAGCTGCTGGGGTCATAGGTAATGGTAATTCAGATAGGCCGGACACTGCCGGAGTCACCTGGGTGGATGACCCCAGGGTGTGCACCTGCTGATCCTCCTCCCTATTGGTGCCTCAGGGCTCCTGGCTGACTCCTTGAGAAGAAGGGGTAGCTGGAGTGAGATCGAGCTGCCCCACACCCCTCTCATGTACACACTGTTGGAGGCCACCTATAGCGTCAGCAGTGGAGTTGAGCCCGTGCAGCAGTGCAGGAGCGCGGTCCTGGACCAAGGTCTCCATGGCAGCTGCCATCCTGCCAGTGTTGTCATCAGTGCGTTGCAATGCTGGCGCTATCACCTCAGCCTGAAGACGGACAGGCTCCTCCATCGTGCCTGCAAATTGAGGAGTGTGCGGACATCCCTTCCTGTTGTTCTCGAGCTTGCCTTTGCTGCTCCAGCAACTGTGACATGACCAAGTCCAGAGGCTCGTCATCTGACTTGAACTCAGCAAATTTCTGACCTCCAGCTGTCCTCCAAGTGCTGGGGACCTGGGAAGTCCCTGCCAACACCTGCTCTGGATCAGAAAGTGCGATGTGCTCATGAGATTGTGATCCTGAGGCTACTCTAAATATAGATGCCACCGAGGTGTGTGTCTCTCCGCTGATGGAGGGTGTGGGTGAGCGCTGTGACGGGTCTTCAAGGAGGGTGTTTTCAGATTCCTCTTCAGAGGTCTCTTCAGAGCTTGGCTGGAGGCCCTGGGTTGTGAACTCCTTCGGCTGTTTGGCAGATGTGCCTGCGAAAGCAAGGAGAGATAATTAGTGCATGACAGTGGCCTGTGAAACAGGACACATCGCTCACAGCATGATTGTTTGGTGGATGTTGCACTGCTGAATCCTCTCTTGGTAGATCAGTGCCGACCTCACCATCAGCACAAGAACAGTCCAGATTGTCGCTGGCCAGCTGGATGGCACTGCTTTCAAAGTCCGTGAGGACCTTGATTTCAGGCATTCTTCCACCGATAAGTGACCTCTCTCTCTTGTTGTGTGCCAGCTTGTCCTGCATGAATAAAGATGGAGAGAGTGTAAGCAGGATGCCTGCCAGGCCAGATGATATGTATGCCTGGCATGTGTGGGTGGTGAGTGGTCCCATGGACTGGATGAGGACAATGACGGTGTGTGTGAGAGAGTGAATGGTGATGTCCCTTGAACCGGCAGTGAGTGAAGGCCCTGTGGAGTTTGTGAGTCTGTGTTGAGAGTGATGAGGAGAGTGAATTACCCTGGCAGAACGGAAGAGATTATTCAACCTCTTGTGGCACTGCTTGGCTGTCCTCTTTTGCAGGGCGATGGCGCTGACCACCGCTGCCACCGCCTCCCAAGCTGGGTTAGTGAGGTTGTTGTCCATCCTGCAGCCAGAGCGGGGGTAGAGGACATCACGGCAAGCTTCCACTGCATCCAAAAAGGCGCTCAAGGGACATGTCTTTTTGCCTTTGTCTGCGTTTGGTTTTCTTTGTGGTAGTCGTGGGCTGAAAGCACTGAGAGGTGTACGAGCGGCTGCACTTTCAATGTGGCGCCTGGTGTGATGCAGCAGTGGGTGATGGCGGACAGGCAAATGAGACCCTACCTGCCATGGAAACAGTGTGTTTCCCGGGAGTGAATAATTAATGCGGTGGGTTTGGTACAATACGGCATGAAAAGCCGCCATTGCAGCCAGCAGGTAAAGCATTGTTTTACCTGCCCACTACCACACTTAGTGCAAAACTGGGATGATTCTGCCCATTGGGTAGATGTGCTGCTGCACTGTACCACCAGAAATAGTAGCCCATTTATATTATGGGATCACTTTGAATTAAGTAACGTAAACCCGGCTCTTTGCTGCTAAAAACATATTTATTTCTACTAGGGCGGAACAACTGCATGTGCAGTTAACTCAAAGTTACATTTGTAAGCTTACCAGTCTGTCCAGGATATTCCCTAATATTGGGAAAGGTCCCTATAGGCTAGCAATGGTTAGCTGGAAGGTAGCTGTTTCAATTTATTTATATTAATATTGCTTTAGTGATTTCTGGCTCCCAGCACATGGGTTTCATACAGCCAACAGCAGTACCAAAGTAAACTTTACACGTTCACTGACTAGGAAGATTTTTTTACTGGATTTGCCAAACCATTATCTTTAACAACTCTGGTAAACTTTATTTGGCGTTGCTGCCAGCAGCAAGATATTTGTACAGAGAACCAATCATGCGAACATGATACTGCAGCGATATAAAAATGGCTTAACATTACTGCCTGAAACTTCTGCTCAAGGAGGATTCATAGAAAATCTTAGAAAGCAAAGAAATATACAGCATGGAGGGAAGCCATTCAGCCCGTCGTGTCCACGCTGGCCAACAAGTAGCCATCCAGCCTATTGCCCCATTCTGGCTCTTGGTCCCTTGTCTTGTTCGGGTACGTCACTTCA
Organism: Cetorhinus maximus; assembly: GCF_964194155.1. Lineage (NCBI taxonomy): Eukaryota > Metazoa > Chordata > Chondrichthyes > Lamniformes > Cetorhinidae > Cetorhinus > Cetorhinus maximus. The sequence continues at coordinate 98,406,680 of NC_135887.1, forward strand.
AGTGCATAGCCAAGCGTTCTTTAAATGTTATGAGGATTTCTGCTGCGACTGCCCTTTCAGAATGTGAGTTCCAGACAACTTTAGTGTCTCTGAAGGCACTGGTTTGTTTATCCAGCTCTACTTATCCCACCCCCACCCCCCACCCCCTTAAACCAGCTTATATTTCACCTCTCTTCTATTTTTACTTAGTTCTATTGAAGGGTCATTTGGACTCGAAACGTTAACTGTGTTCCTCTCCGCAGATGCTGCCAGACCTGCTGAGTTTTTCCAGGTATTTTTGTTTTTGTTTTGGATTTCCAGCATCTGCAGTTTTTTGCTTTTATCTTAGTGTTTAATTTCACTGCCACTTCTCTTCAAGGAATGCCTACCTTGAAGAAGATTTGCTCTTCTCTCCGTGAGGATTTTCGTATCTCTCTTTTGCCTTGCTCACCCACCTATCACTGGCCCTTTATCCAGCTCTACTTGTCCCACCCCCCCCCTTAAACCAGCTTATATTTCACCTCTATTCTATTTTTACTTAGTTCTGTTGAAGGGTCATTCGGACTCGAAACGTTAACTGTGTTCCTCTCTGCAGATACTGCCAGACCTGCTGAGTTTTTCCAGGTATTTTTGTTTTTGGTTTGTTTACAGTGTTGTTTGTGGCAGTCCCTTGTTATAGGAGACAAACCAATAGCATGGAAACAGGCGTAAATCCTCTTCAATTCTGGGCTAACGATTGAAAGGAGGGTGACTGTATCTGAATTGACAATATTCTTGTATCCGTCTTGATTGAGTTTTAGTATTTTGGAGTCAGATAAATTTTCTATATTTTGGCTGAAGAGCTTTAAATTGTAACACGGTAATTTTGTTTCATACTTACCAGTTTTCCTATAATCTATCAAAAGTTCTTATTTGTAATTCAATTTAAGAATTTTTAACACAAAAAACCTTATATACCAAACTGCCCAAGTATTCGTAGCTAATGGGTAAACTTCTCTAAAACAAAATTATAGAAGTTTTAAACAATCCGTTTTATGCCATTGTCAGATTTGACCACATTTTGCTTAATACGTGGGTCAGTGTTGACCACTGCTGGTCCGTGTAGGTAGGAGACCATGATAAAACAAAATCTGTTTCGCCCAGTGGTTTGGAAAATAAAGGATTAGAAAGATTCCAGAATTTGGCTTTTTACTTCATGGGAATATACATTCCAGACCGCCTTAAACTGCGAGAATATTTGATTTTGTCTTGAAATGTAATGAAGCCCATGGCATCGTTTGTGCCGAATAATTTTGTACAGATGTTTACCACAAATTCCAATAACGTCAATGTTACTTTGTCGATTTCCCAAAGTGAGGTTTCTATTTGTTCAAAACATTTGTTATAGTATTGTCGCACTCCCGCTTGTGGCAACGGTTGCAATAAAAGTCCCGGAAGCCGCTGGAGAACCGAATTTACTTATTTCCTGGGATTTATTTGTTCGTTTTTTGCTTTTCGCAATTATAAAGAAAATCTCTCTTTTGGAGGCGCGTGGGGAATGCATTCATCAAAACGTGGCGATATTTTGACACAAGGAGGTAGCATTATTTAGGATCCTTGTTCCCACCCCAAGAGGTTTCGAAAGGTTTTTTTCACGCTTTTCAGCGGTTCTCACAAATTCATACTGGTTGCGAACTCTAGATGGCGGAATAGCTCCATCGATGTTCTGCGAAATCTCTACGTAAATAATATTTCGAGGAAAGCTAATCAGTTATAACATAACTTTACAATAATCAATGATAACTTTCTGACAATGTATGTCATGAAAAATGTATTTTGCATTGGAATTAATTACCTGCACTGAATTGTCACATTCTTGTTCTAAAGGTTTAAAGTATCTGTGGAATTGCCACAATTCATTTAGAAAAAAATCAGGGATAAATTACTAATCTTAATTTTAACAAAAGGAAATTCCCTACACGTTTAATCGAAATGGAATCATGAATCTTTTTAGAAACAGTTTTATAACCCTTCCCATGTGGATTTAAATGCTAATATGGACAAATCAAGACTATAACACAATTTTAACAACTCAGCCTTTCAGGTGTAGTATCCAGGCTTTTGCCTGGCTGTAAAGATAATTGTAAACAGGCCGCTATGTGTTTTGCGAACTTTCAGCATGAATCAACCCTGTAAGGTTTCCCCCCGACATTTTATGGTAGTTCAAACCATCTATAACTGCTGGGCCAAATATAAAATATGCATCAGTAATTTTATGACAAGCACGCGGTCAATGTTTACTGCTGAGAACAACATACTTTTGCACAGATCTAATCTCAGGTTGGCAAACAGCACGAAAGAACCCCTCTCAGCCTATTTATCCTAGCTCTTGTAGTGTCTGGATTTTAGGTCAGGTGGCGCTACAGGCTTCAAAAATGCAACAAACTCGACCGCATTCTTTGGTCTCTCATTGCGGTTTCCTATTGCGCTGATCATCAAAAAAAGTCAGTCCCCTTACACCGCCGCAGCGGTGCCCTTTAACCAGGATGAGTCGGATCAAGTCCTCCCAGAAGGAATTTGAATTCTGTTTCATTGTATTAATGGTTTCGCCCCCCCCCCCCCCCCCCCAAAACTTAAGGCAAAACTCTCGGGGAAATGAATGTCATTGATGTTCAATACATATATTGCGACTCAGTGGTCAAAAAGATGCGCCTCCAGTATTGAATGGGCTGCCAGACGAACCCTAAACAGAAGTGTAATGGCTGCTGAACAAAAACAAAAATACCTGGAAAAACTCAGCAGGTCTGACAGCATCTGCGGAGAGGGATACAGTTGACGTTTCGAGTCCGTAACATCAGAACTAAGACATATATTTCATCACATTTCTATAAGCTGGTAGAAGGGGGTAATGGCTGCTGAGTTGCTCCTCGCATCTTTTCTTTAAAAAGGGGAATACAATAACCACAGGCATCATAATGTAGGCAGATGTTTATTGTACTTAATAATTATGACAAAATAGATTGTACTACATATACAGTCATTGCAAGTCTGGAATGTACAAAAGGAGTCAGGTAACTAGTGAACATTTTACCTCCATAATAATTGACACACGATTCTAAGTTTGCTGATACTACAATGCCCTTATATATTTATATCACGTATAAAAATAATTCTATTTCCAGATGTACAGTTACAGGAAATAAAGAGTTAAATAGTTTAAACAATTTTATATACAATGTCTTTCATACATTAAAACGTCGATTGCACTTTCTGTAATAGAAATTGCGTTCAAGTATGATGCAATCCTTTTTCTACTAGCAGGATTTTAGACTCCCTGTAATCCAAACACAGAAAAAAAACAACACAATTCAAATGTAGTCTGCAGATAATGGGCTGGAATTTGGCGCTATGTAGGGTATGAACCCTTAATTCCAAGGCATTCGCTGAGAGGTGGCGCCCTTTCCTTCATTCAGCTCGCTCTGAAACGTCTCCAAATACCAACTCTGGAAAGTTTGGAAGCTTGTAACAGATCTGAACTCTGGCGTGCATTGTAAAGTTTACCGGCTGCCTTCGTATGACCAACTGAAGGCTTTGTGAATATTCTAGTCCCATGGCAGTGGCCCCTGCTGTACACTTGTGTGTGCTGGTCATTGCACAGCCCATCACGTCCTTGCCAGTATATCCTGTTCCCCAGGCAGCGTGAGCGCCGTTCTGGATCGCACCGATCGCCGTTTCCTGCCGTAGCTGTTGGGACTCCACGTGCTCCACCGAGCCATGTTGTCTTTCTCCGGGTTATTGAGGAGCTGATTTAACCGGTGGCTCAGCTTCTGGACCTGGCACGTCCCAAGTTGGCAGCTTGGTCGGTTCAGATGGAGCTGTGGAAAATGTGGCAACCCGTATCGGTAGCGCTTCACACGGATGTGCGCGTCTGAGCTGATGGAGAGAGAGGGAGAGAGAGAAACGCAAACATAAGAGCAAAATCAGAGAAGTGGGTTCAGAACCCGTCGCTAACAGTAAAATGCAGCGGCTCTTTTAAATAAATCTTCGCCAAAATACACATGATGGACTCAAGTCTGCAGTGGCTGTGATCAGCCGATTTATTTGGTTTTTTCTTTATGACAGGATCACTTTGCAAACTCGTTATAAAACATGCAAAAAAAAAACAGCCCAGGTTCTGAAGGGCAACTCAGAACACCGGGAAGAAACTGGTAAATCATAATAACGAGGGGAATGATTGGCGGCTTTTACGTAAATGTTCTCATGTAGGGACTTTGGGTCAGACGCAATTAATCCCGACATAAACGCAGCGGTAGGAAATTCTGAACCGCAACCCTGCAACAGGCCTGACTCGCACGCATTGTTTTTACCTTCCCCATTGATGGTAAACAATCTCTTCACCGTTTAAGAGATAATATGAAACAAAAACCGTCCGCTGGACTATCATTTCCCCTAATCCAGCAACACGCCTTTTATTTATGCGACAGTCCTTTATCTCAGATTCACCCTCCACATTTAATAATAGGTTTTGTGGTTTAATCTTAGCGGCTCACCCAATCTTAGTGATGGGGTTCGCCCGAACCTGCTGACCTCCGTTTTCATTCGCAAACCCACCCGGTACCATTTTTCAGGTCTGGAGTTCGAAAAGGATTTGCTTTAATTACCTGGAGTGAACGTTAAAGTTTTCCTTGACGTCTTCTGCCCTCACGAACTGTTGACTACTTGCTACCAGCCCCTGAGACTTCAGTTTGAAAGTTTTCAAATCCCTCTTTGCTCGGCTTAAAGCCCAAGCGTTCAACCTGCAAACAGAAACCCACACGCCCGGTCAGAGAAACTAGACGAAAGATTACGGTCACAAACTGATGGAGGTTTTCGTTTAGAGAGAAACAAAAAAGAGGAAAGGTGTCCCGTGATATCATGATTCAGTGGGGACGTGTTTCAAAAATGCGGGAAAAAAGACGCAGCGGAGAACTTGCCTTTTTTTAAATTCCGAAGCTACGTCCAATTTGGCATCCACGTTAGTATAAACTGAATAGACGAAGCAGCAGTACAGGAGAGCGACGTGAACCATCCTCATGGTGAAACCTGCTGGGGGGGTAAAAAACAGAGCCGGCGTTAGGGGTTTTCTTTTTATAATCTGTTTCTTTTGAGGCTCTCTGGGGCACACAGCGCTGATAGGCACCTCTCCAATGTTGGCTATGTGTTAGCAACGCGTTAATGGCAAGTCTTCCTTAACATAGCAGATCAAAAATCTCCGCTCAGGAGAAGCCACTGCCAGGTTGGTTTTGTTCTACATGTGGTAATTTCTCTTTCGGACAATGTTCCTTGGATGATGATCGTCAACAAAAACCGCGTTTCGAGTCATTCATACGCATAACAATGTTCCGAAACTTAAAACACGGCGAGTACAACCTGCTGAGTGTACTTTACACCGTTCTGATTACTGCCGGGTCCCATATCATTTCGATAACATCACAAAATACTTGCGACTACCAAGTAAAGTTAGTGAAAGGTACGATGTATTACAAACTTGCCTAACGGAGCCAAAGGTAGAACATTTCACACGTACCTACAAAGCCTATTTAATGAGATTTCCAAAATTCTTCAGTTCTGTATCTCTGTGGTGTATCCTTATAAAGTCTTTCGCAGAGAGATCGAGACGAGACTGTTATTCTCGAATCGCATTGACTGAGTCCAGAGCCCGAGTCCCTCTTTATACAATTGCACATGGGGCGGAGATTTCATTGATGGACAGCTCGCAGACAAGACGTGACAATACATGTGCACATCCTGCAGAACTAATACACACATCATTTGATGAGTATGATAAATGCAATCAACTGCCAATTCGTTTGTAGCTCATAAATCTCCCATATATAGTTAAAATTTCAAAAGTTAACACTTGGCGCGTGTAAACTTAAGGTTAAACGTTGCCTTAGAGAAGAGATTTAAATCGGATGTAATAAATATATAGTGGGCGGTACTTTCAGGAAAAAACATTTCCCAAACTGATCACATCTTAATTTTACTCTATTCGCTTTTAAAATCCTACGTGATATTTCTCCTTTTATATTTGAAGAAGTTGCGGTTGTCTGAGGATGCTAATGTCTCAACGTAACTTCATCAGGAATAAGAAAAGTTTGAAGTTGAAAGATGCATGTCAGAATGATGGTCGATTTCATTAATGAAATTATTTTATTCAGCAGTAGAGAACAATTTATTCTGCTACGATGATTCTACCTTTTCTAAATGCACATGGCACGAATTAGCCGAATATGTACCAAGTGATTAATGCTTGTCTGTTGCCTCAGAGACTCCACATGATGGTATGTAATGCCTCGACAATTCCTCAGATATCTCCAGCGATCATCCATTGCTCAATCATTGGAATGTAAACCGGAGTGATTGTCACGTACACCCCTCATGGCTTTAGACTTGGTTAATGTTTTCCTAACTCTTTCGAGTTTATTTTGAGTGCAAAACGCGCCACCTTTCTGGCATTGCGATGAACATTGCCTTACTCTTAAGACAATCCAACCATTTCGATTTCTTGGAAATAAATGTTCAGCCTTCATTCCGAAATGTCCATTGTTAACAATCACAGCCGCTTGATGCTTTTATATTGCCTTCCTGACCACTATCTGAATCGATACTTGGCTGTTGATCCATCCAGCACCACTTTCTAATAAATTGTCATTAGAGTCATAGGTAGGTGTGAACAAACTCTCAGTTCTTGCTGATCAAACATGTGAAGAGTTTATGTGTGTAATTTAATGCACTTGCAAATTATTTCCCCTTCACATGAGTTTATATTTGACAGGTGATATTGACGGTCCTCGTGATTCAATGAAAAATATTTTGAAGGCGATTCTTTTTGTATTCCTTCACATCAAAAGTGACAAATGTACAGTCGGTTTGCAGGTTTAATACAAGGGAAACTAGGACCTTTTGACCCACCAAAATCTTTAGAATTGGCCTGGCTTTTCTTCTCATTAAGCAGAATAGTCAATTATGTCAGGATCTGACTATAGATTCAAAAATGATAACGCAATATAAATGGAACCATCAAGTGAATTATTTAAATCCGTGCATTATTCTACCGCGCAGCTCACACGTCATAACTTGCTCTACGAGTGAGAAGCGAGGTTGTCTAGAATACAACATTTTGCAAGAAGGACAAATCTGGCTTTAGAAGCAAAAACATGGCATCAATTAAACAAATAGCACAGGGTAGTTATGATTCAGGCATGCATTACTGATGTACTCTCCTCCTTTTGTTTATTGTATGTCTGTTAGTTAATGATACAGACACGTTCTTTCAGTTGCTCTTGGTGGCCACCGCTCGACCCTTTGCAACATTCTTGAGATATCAGCGTCGCTTGTTCCTTTCAGAGTTGGCGCTTCAAGATTGCTGCTTCTCGGAACCTCACAAAACAACCCAACTTGGACTTAGTTGGAGTGGGAAGCGGGATTCTGAGAACACCATTAGCAGAGAGGAACCAACAACACTGTTCAAGCCGCAATTGTCCTTTATTTACTTCACCAGAGAGATAAATAAAACTTGTGCCATAGGCATCTTAAGCGAAAAGTTCCGCGCCTTTCATAAACAAATAGGTGCGCGAATATCCCAGTTTTTGTCAGCATCTCTGTATAACCTGATAAAGACAATTGCTGAAAAAGTCACGCAGTTCATAAAGTAACGTGAATGTTTTCCTTCCGCCACATTTCCATTTCTGTTTCGCCAACTGCTGGAAAGCTATGTTTAACCAACCCGGTAATCCCCGATCTATAATATATTTTCTGACCCTCTGGTTCTCCTGCTGTGTTTTATACTCCCCTCCCCCTCCCCATGTCACGGGACATCTGAGGCCGCCACTAATTCATTTACTTGTTCTATGACTGCTCAAGGGCGGTGATTCTTCCCAGGTGTTCCCCGTTACTCTTGGGCTTCCCCTCATAGCGACCTTCACGACAACTTGAGTCTTCATTTAGCTCCATGTGGTTGCCAGTTTCTTTCACAAGCGAACCTGTGTGTTTTAATCGAATTGTCATGTCTCTTCCACTTCAATTACTTCAGTAGCTTATTGACAGACAAGTCTGTCAACGAGTTGGGCAGTATTACATTGATTTGATGTTTTAAAATGAAATCTAATTGGACACTGCAATGTCAAATATTTACAAAATGAGCAGTCTGTCAATTTATGGAATAAAGATGAGTATTTCAATATATCATTTGTCGTTTTCTATCAGAATCTAATTCTCCCTTTTGTTTTGTAGAGTACAGATTAGCCCATTATTTTAAGATTAAAATATTTCAGTTAAGTAGTTTAACTGGGTTATCCAAACTGCAGCCTCGGAGCCATTATAATCGCCCTCTACACTCAAACTACCCGTCCCATTTGTGCTTCTATTTCTTATTGACTGGTTTCAAGTTTTAGTTTTGCAGGCCAGAGGATTTTGTAAGGGTTAGTTTCATTGATTCAAAGAAAAACCTTAATTCATTTTATTAGCCTGTGATATTTATGATTGCATTTTCAAAGTTTATTAGTTGCAGACTTACCCATAATTTAAATACCTGTAGCTTTATGCTGATGAAAGGGCTTGCTTTTTATTTTCTTTTCCAGATTACTGTATGTATATATACTATATATGATGGATTTATTAGGCCTCCATAAAACAGGTGACATTTTAATGTTGGGGAATTTTTCTGACATTTCATAGAATGTAAATCTCAATTTTTTCTTAAATTAAAACTCCCCATTAGTGAAATAGATCTTTCACTGTGTCTATTTGTAAACCCATCAGTGAGCAACACCACAAAACAAACCAATCAAAGTACAAAACAAAATACCAACTCCTTTGAATGATATTGGGTTCTCCAATAATAAAAATTAAACAGTTACATTAATAAGATCAAAAAATGTATCTGTAACTTCACTCATCTCACTTTCCAATAGTTAAAAGAATTTCTGCTTATAAAGTCAAGGTTCTTCGGGTTCTTTCTGTTCTATTCCTGGAATTTTCATCATTGGGCTTTGCATTTAATGTTCCTTGAGTTGGTGTAATGGATTCAAGAGCAGCACTTCTCACAATACTCCTGCTGTAAGGTGCTATGAAGCACATCGGAAATTTCAGTCCTTTCTCAATGCTTGCTTCACAAAATCATACTGCTAAGTGCAAGTCTTAGACTGACTACCTGATGAACTTTTTTTCTGTTTTGTAATAAATCTCAATGGCTGCGAGAAGTAAAGAGAAGCTGCAATTTGTTTGGAACCCAGGGATTCAAAATCCTTAGGACTTTTTTTAAAACTAAGAGGTAATGTTTTTCACAAAAAAAGCTCAGTGACCTCAACTGATGTAGAGGTAGATGAAAAAGAATTCCCTGCAAAGACTATTGGCTTTCATTTCATATATATCTATATTCTACAATAGATGGAAAAGTATAGAAAAAGTAACCAATTCGTGATAAGTTCAACAGTGTCCTCCTACTTTGCTTCCAACACATGTCTCCAATCATGTGGCAGGGGCTAGGGAGGCTGTAATTGAGATCCCAATAGGAGGAAAGACCAGCAGCATCAACAGAAGGCAGATCAGACAGGAACATAAAGATTGCTTGACAAAAAAAGACAAAGGTTCATCCAGTTCTCTTCTACCAATCTACTAGTCATGCAATACAATGAAAGTGGAGTTGTAGACTAATTGCTATTAATTAGTCTATAGCAAACCCAGACAAGTCACAAGGAAAACCCCAATGGTGGAGAGCTTTGGGAAGCATAGGTCCAAAGTCACCTGTTGCTACCATGCAAGCTAAACTTACCACACAGCATGTCTCAAATTTCCCCTATAATGTCTCCCAAAATGTTAGTTTCTGAAATAAATCTATCTGATTAGTCCATTAACTTTGAAAAGATGGTTCATGAAGTATCACATAATAAACTTGATAGCAAATTGAAGCCAATAGGATTAAAGGGGCTTTGACAGTGTCTTAGTAGTAGTTAAGGGACAGAAAGCAAAGAGTAGTGATGAATGTTTTTCAGAATAGAAGGACGTATACAGTAGTGTTCCCCAAAGGAGCACTGCTCTTTTTGATATGTATTAATGAGTAGGACTTGGTTATAAAGGGCATAATTTCAAAGTTTGTACATGAGACAAAACTCACAATGTTGTGAACAATGAGGAGGATTGTAACAGACTTCAAGAGGACATAGACTGGTGAAATAGGCAGAAACATAGCAGGTGAAAGTATAAAGAACATATCTTTTTATTTCTGTTTAACTGTGAATTAAAATTACAATGGCTGCAGTTTGAAGGACATATCAACTGGAACAGTGTGAGGGATATATACAATGTTGCTGTCTTGAAACAGAGTGTGCCCTAAAAGGTGGGATGGTGCCGAGGAGAAGTCTGGTCTAATGGGGAACTGCCTGGCAACAACATTTTAATTGGCTCCTGACCAGGTGACCGATGTATGTGTGAGAGCAGTGCAGCAAAATAGTTCCTAGCCTGAAAAGGAAAAGACCTAAAACCTCTTGCTCCTGTGTGTGTAAGATTTCAGCAATTCTACAATAATAGATAAATGGATTCTTCTCCTCATATAACCTGCTCCCTCTCTGAAAACCCCTGTCAAGAGGCAAAGGGGAAAATCACTGTTAGAGACATTGAAAGGAAAATGCTTAACCAGTGAACTAAAGACTGAAAGTGCTGGAAGACCACCTCATGTCATCAACAAAGAACTGAAAGGAATTTGGAAGACATCGATCAAAATCAATCCATCGAATCCTGTACTCCGGAATTGGTGCTATTGAACTGTTCTATCCCATCCTTAAAATCCACGTTTTTGTCTGTCTTATGTGTCTTGTATGTGTGTGTATAGGGATTTAAGAAGGGGTAGAGCTTAGGTTCTTTCTTTTGCTACTGGTTAAAGACAATTTGTTCAATAAACAGTTATTTACTTATTAAGTTTACAAACCTGGTTCTTGTATTATGTTAACCTAAATTAAACACTTAGGTGGGTTGATCAAACTTTTTCACATTTGTTGCGGCTTGGGGAGCAATGGGGCTTGATATTACTGTGCACTATTCCCAGTGAGTCATGACAAAAGTTAGTGCAGGGAAGTGTGAAGTTATTTTCTTGGATGAATGGGGAAAACCATTATAAACTACATAGTTCAATTTTAAAGGGAGTACAGACAGACCTGGGGATGTATCTTTAAAGGTGGCAGGATAAGGTAAGAAAGATGTTAAAAGGCATATGGGATTCTTGTCTTTATAAGTAAAGACATGCAGTACAAAAGCAAGGACCTTATACTAAATCTTATAAAACATTGTAAAACATAATCCCAGCTGGATTATTGTGACCAATTTTGGTCAACATTCTTTAAGTAATTGGGTATCAAAGCATTGGAGAGGGTGCACAGGAAATTCACAAGAATGGTACCAGGGATGTAGGACTTCAGTAATATGGAGAGATTGGAGAAGCTAAGATTTTCTCCTTACAGCAGAGAAGGTTAAGAAAAGGTTCAATAAAGGTATTCAAAATCATGAGTATTTTTGATAGAGTAAATATGGACAAATAGTTTCCAGTGACAGAAAGATCAGTAAACAGTGATTACAGGTTGAAGGTAACTGGCAAAAGAACAAGATGACGCAATGGAAATTTTTTTCATACAGTGAGTTGTGGTTTGGAAAGCACTGCCTGATAGGGCAGTGGAAGCAAATTTAACGGTAGAAGACACTAATAGTATTCCAAAAATACTAAATAATCAAGGGGCAAAAGGGATGATGGGGGGAAGGAAATAAATAAGATAACCATCACTAGAGAAACTAGGAAACTAATGGGGCTAAAGGCCAATAAGTCCCCTGGACCTGATGGGTTGCATCCTAGGATATTAAAGGAAGTAGCTACAGAGATAGTGGATGCACTGGTAGTAATCTTCCAAGAATCCCTAGATTCTGGAAAAGTCCCAGAAGATTGGAAAACTGCCAATGTAACACCCTTACTCAAAAAGGGAGAAAGACAAAAAAAACAGGTAATGATGGGCCAATTAGTTTAACATACGTCACTGGGAAAATGTTAGAGTCTATTATAAAGGATGTAATAGCAGAGCATTTAGAAATGCATAATATAATCAAGCAGAGTCATCATGGCTTCATGAAGGGATAATCATGCTTGACAAATTATTACAATTCTTTGAGGAGGCAACAAGCAGGATAGATAAAGGGGAACCAGTATATATAATATATTTCGATTTCCAAAAGGCATTCGATAAAGTATCACACACAAGGCGACTTAATAAAATAAGAGCCCATGGTGTTGGGGGTAGTATATTAGCATGGATAGAGGATTGACTAACTAATAGAAGACAGAGAGCTGGGATAAGGGGGGCATTTTCAGGATGGCAACCTGTAACTTGTGGAGTGCCACAGGGATCAGTGCTGGGGCCACAATTATATACAATTTATATTAATGACTTGGATGAGGGAAGTGAATGTACTATCACCAAGTTTGCGGATGACACAAAAATAGATGGGAAGGCAAGTGGTGAGGATGACACAAAGAGTCTACAGAGAGATATAGACAGGTTAAGTGAGTGGGCAAAAGCTTGGCAGATGGAATATAATGTGGGAAAATGTGAGGTTATGCACTTTGGCAGGAAGCATAGAGGAGCTGAATATTATTTAAATGGAGGAAGACTGCAGAAAGCTGCAGCACAGAAGGATTTGGGGGTCCTCATGCATGAATCGCAGAAAGCTAGCATACAAGTTTAGCAGGGAAGGCAAATGGAATGTCGGCCTTTATTTCAAAAGGAATGGAGTATAAAAATAGGGAAGTCTTGCTAAAACTATATAAGGCACTAGTTAGACCACACCTAGAACACTGTGAACAGTTTTGGTCCCCCTATCTAAGGAAAGATATACTGGCATTGGAAGCAGTCCAGAGAAGGTTCACTAGGTTGATCGCGGGTATGGGGGGATTTTCTCATGAGGAGAGGTAGAGTAGGTTGGGCCTGTACTCATTGGAGTTTAGAAGAATGAGAGGCGGTCTTATTAAAACATATAAGATTCTTAGGAGGCTTGGCAGGGTAGATGCTGAGAGGTTGTTTCCCCTTATGGGAGAGTCTAGGACCAGAGAGCATAATCTCAGAAAAAGGGATCGCCCATTTAAGATAGAGATCAGGGGGAATTTCTTCTCTCAGAGGGTAGTGAATCTGTGGAATTCTTTACCATAGAGGGTTGTAGAGGTTGAGTCATTAGGTATTTTCAAGGCTGAGATAGACAGATTTTTAATCAGTAAGGGAATCAAGGGTTATGGGGAAAAGGCAGGAAAGTGGAGTTGAGGCTTATCAGATCAGCCATGATCTCATTGAATGGCAGAGCAGACTCAATGGGCTGAATGGCCTACTTCTGCTCCTATGTCTTATGGTCTTATTAATAGTAACTTTCAGAAGGGATTTGGATAAATACTTGAATGGGGAACAGTTGCAGAGAAATGGGAAAAGAGCAGAGGATGGGAGCTTATGGGTAATTCTTCCAAAGAGTCAACACAAGTACAATGGGTCAAATGGCTTCCTTCTGAGCTGAACCATTCTATGATCCTATAATTCTATGAATATATTTCTTATAAGATGCTATCAACAAACCCTAACATACTATTTGTATCTCCCCTTGTATAATTTAAAAAAAAAATTCATCTTACTACTATTATTTAGAATAGTTTCTGTTTAGAATTATTACTTTGTTCTTTATACCATATTTTTAAATGTTAGATTGGGTGTGATGGTGTGATGAATATGTCAAAGACCAATAAATTGGGTCCAATTAGAATCAATTATTTTCTAGTTTACTCACTTTGTATTAAATTTTTTCCCTCCAGTTTAAAGATTAGCAGCATTAACTTTGTGCTGTCTTTTCATTTTGCAACCTATAGTAACACAAAGCTGTGTCACATCTTCTATGATAACTTGCAGTCTTTTATGCTCTAAAATTTTTATTATATCTTAATGAAAGTAACACCAGTATGAACCTTTTTCACACTACAGGTTACCTTTATAACCTTTATTTAGGAGAAAAGAGACTTTTATGTCAAAGCTTTTCATCTTGCACTCATCAAGACAATTTGCAAGAATATCAAATGTAAAGGGAACAAATTATACTGTATGAGAAGTGAGTGCTGATTGGTTGGCAAGTGGTAGAGGCATTGCCATGGAGAATGTACTGGTTGATGGTGACTGAGTTAACTGCCAAGCATTGTTTGAAATTTAAACCAGACTTTGCCCTGGGGAATGAACCAGCAAATGGCTGTCACTTATTTTTTTTTTTAGCTGAAACAGGCGCAATGTGTGCATTTGTTCTTTCTGTCTGCAAAGAACAGGGCCCTGTGTATTAATATATGTAGCTTGCAGGACATGCAAATGCACCACACTGCAAGCCCAACTGGCAGTCTTAATTTGGTTGTCAGCGTAATTCTTAGCACACTGACGATCATTTAGCAAATGTTGTCCAATTGTGGAATGACATCTAATGTTGGACACTATATTTTGAGTTTTGCAAGCATGGGCTGGTTGGGTATGGCCTCTACCTTTTTCGTTATGAACAGTGGCTGAGACATGCTGTTTGATTTGATCTGCCAGTCTTTGGGGCGTACGGCCTACATATCCAGCATCACACTGGCACTGAAATTCGTATACCACATTACTCATTTGTGTGATAGGCAGAACATCTTTTTGACTTGATGTTAGTCGTGAAAACCACTTGTGTCGCTACTGCATAGTAGCAATGTGAAACAGCTAGCTTCACCTGTTGCTCAAATTTCTGAGATACCTTGCCCTTCCAGAATAATCTGAGGTAGTCTGGGCACTTTTCAGGGCCAAAAGTGACAGCCTTAGGTCTGTCAAGCAAAAAGATTATTCAGATTCCACGAGTCCTATTACAGCTGGCCCCATGATACTGATGGCTGCCTCTTACCTAGGGCTCAGGAGATGCAGTCTGGTCTCCCACCAGTTCTGTTCTGTTTTGTGCCACCCAGTCTAGCAAAATAGAGGGAAGATTGTCCGTGGTTGTGTTGCACTGTGTCTGAGTGATGAATAGCTTAATAGTTTAATGTGGAGGTGGGTCTGAGGCTGGCAACATTCACATGAATTGAGGGTGTAATGGAATATTTGGATGTTAGGTGTGAGTTCTGATGGCAGCAAATGGCACTGGGAGAGTGATGGGTTGTGGTGACTTGAGCAGTATGAGAGGCTGGTGTTGTGATGGGTAAGAGGTGTCATGTGCAGATGCATTCACTGAAGTTGACCACCCATGTGAAATCTTCTTGAGGCACTGCTGCCAGGTTCTCGGGTCCAGACTCTGGAAATGACTTTACTGGCCACTTACTCCCACCCCTTTCTGAGAGTGATCATTGAGCCTCTCAGAGAACCATAAACATCTCTCCTGACCACCTACACCACCAATGCTTTCAGCGCCGTATCAGTCACTGTGAAACCCTTTCTTTCCCCTGGTGTTCACTTTGCAATAATTTGGGTTGCAGCGATATTTTTCCTTTTAAGGTACAGTCTTCCATTAAGAAGAGTAGGCTAGCTGTACCACATGATCTGAAATCAAAGCTGCTGCTCCCATTGTGCTGAGCGCAGAGATCGCAGGCTGCTTGGAGGTGCAGACAGCAGTGCGGCACTGGCTCAGCCTTACGCTACAATCATGCAGATGAGGAGGGCATACTAAATTTGCATGTTACCCACTTTGATCTGCATGGGTGTGAGCAGGGAGTGAAACTGGTCCACAGCAATAGAGTGAAACAGGCTCATACTGAATTTGCAACCCATTTTTCACTGAACCTGATGAAAATCAGGCAGGGTATAAAATAGGCTGTCGATTCGCTATGAGCTTGTTTCCCATTGTTAATGTAAACCAATTTCACCCCATAAAGTGTTCTATAGAAGATTCTTGAGCACTAACTATTGTTAAAACCTGGATTTTTTTCATCACTAAATACATTTTCCTCATATAAATATAAATTTGTAAGTGATTTAATTTGAATTTGGTGGCAGCTTGAGTTATTAAATGAACCGAAGAATAAACATTATGAGTTTAGCATTTTATTCAATTTATAGAAATCCTGATCCAACTATGGTCTTGATCTTAAAATAATATTTTTGGCACAGTAATTATATAATTATTATGATTCATTTGTGTCATCCAAAGGTCCATGCCCCTTCATAAATAATTCTTGTTGCAATCATTTGGTAAATTTTATGATGTATATTTTCTGGAGCATGTTATACTATTGGGAACTGTTGGGTTTATCCAGACTTTCTAAAAAGGCCAATTAGGGAACTATCTAGGGAGGTATGAAAAGTTGATTTTAAACTAATTTTAAACATATTTGTAAGGAATAGGTGCCAATTAATTTTAAAAGAACATAGTACATACTTTCACATAATTTTCATCTGTACTGTGGATCTTCTGTATAATTAAGTGATAGTTGAAGACTGTATTAAGTGCTGCTATGTGTTTGTACTTGTACATGTAAAGTGATACCTATTGCATTGCTATGTGTGCTTATCAAACTAATGTCCTTTAGACATGATAATTTATATCTTATTAATCACATATCTGGTAAACCTATCTTTTATCTCTTGGAATAATATTTGGGGCATTTTGGCTGCTTTTGCATTAAAGGTAAATATGGAATCATCTTGATATACAGTGATTTTGAAGTGTGGTGATGCCAGTAAATATGTAAACTCCTCGCAAAAGTATTCAACACTGTCTCAAAAGAGTTATATATATATATATATCTACTCAGGAATGACAGTGAGAGTTTGGATATGATAGTGTAGATAATTTCCCTTCTTTAATAAATCCAACACCACAACATCCTGCTTACAATTTTCTTTAATTGCCAGAATTGCCGAGTGGGTTATCTATCTCTACCTCCTCCTGAGGTGCTCACCATCTCAGATCCCAGTCTTCAGCCAATTTGATTCACTTCATGTAATATCAAGAAATGGCTGATCTCACTCAATATAGCAAAAGATATGGGCCCCAACAGCATCCCAGTGGTAGTGTTGAAAACTTGTGCTCCAGAACTAACTATATCTCTCAAGCTGTTCCAATACCGCTAGAACATTGGCATCTGGCCGACAAAGTGTAAAATTGCCTAAGCATGTCCTGTCCATAAAAAACAGGGCAAATTCAATCTGGCCAATTACTGCCTCATCAACTGGCTCTCAATCATTGGCAAAGTAATGAAAAGGGTCATAGATGGTGCTATCAAGCAACCCTATTCACCAATTACTTGTTCGCCAATGCTCAGTTTGGGTTCTGCCAGGGCAACTCAGCTCCAAATCTCATTATGGCCTTGGCCCAAAGATGGACAAAAAAGTTGAATTCCAGAGGTGACATGACAGTGACTGCCTTTGACATCAACACAGCATTTGACCAAATGTGGCTGACATCAACACAGCATTTGGCCTAGCATGGCATCAAGAAGCCCGAGTAAAATTGAAGTCAATGGGGATCAGGGGAAAAACACACTGCTTGCTGGAGTCATACATTACACAAAGGAAGATGGTTGTGGTTGTTGGAGGCCCAACAGCCATCAATGATCTTTCCTCTATCAGAAGGTCAGAAGTACGATGTTTTCTGTGCAACTGCTTGAAATTGTCTGCATTTCATATAGTGTATTCCTCAAAATTATTTTGTTCAATTAAAAATATCTGCTAACTAATTTTTAGCACTAAATCCTCACTTTGTTGTATTATTTATGTTGTTCAATTCAAATTATTGTATAATTCAAAATTTTTAGCCCAGTAATGGACTTTGAATTATCTGGAATAGACTATGTTTAATATTTCATCTGATTTTCGGAAGTCACCCTTGTCATAATTTGGGACCGCATAAAGGGAGTGGGATATGATATAGCCAGAGACATAACAAAGCTCATGTCTAGTAGCACTGTATGAATTTTACACCTTACTGGGTGACTGTCAAACAGTCACATATAAATAAAAGCAAAATACTGCGGATGCTAGAAATCTGAAACAAAAACAAAAAATGCTGGAAAAACTCAGCAGACAGAATTTTCTGGCTGACGTACGGGTGGCGGAGCCCGCACATCAGCACTTAAAATGTCGCACGCTGACGTCGCGCGAGCGTCCCGACGTCAGCGTGCGGCATCACAATATTTCGGTCGGCAGGCGCACACAGCAGCAGGACGCGCGCCTGCCATTAATTAAAGGCCTCGTTAAGGCCCTTAACTTGCCAATTGTCGAGGATTTTGAGGGGCCCGTGTGAACTTCGGGTAGGAGCATGGGCCCAACGGGCAGGCAGGTAGGTGATTTTTTATTAAAACTCATGCACTGGCGGGATATGTGGACTCAGAGGGGTTGTTCATGTTTTCCACAAAGTTTTAATTGCAGAAAGTGTTTTAAAGTTGCCTGTTTGATTTTTAGCAGTTCTCATCGATTTCCAAGAGCTTTTTGTGTACTTTGAAACCAGTCTGCAGACAGTTATCTTTCCCGGGCCTGCAACTTTCCAGAGGCCTCCATTTAGCCTGGGTATGGGTTCTGACATCTCCACTGGAGGCAGCTCCTCTGAGGAGGAAGGGTGGATAGAATAAGGAGGAGGCCAGATCTGGACAATCAGCCTCCAGGGGAGCCACCTTTGGGAGGCCAGGCGCAGGCACAAGGGGCGCAGGGCCAAGAGGTTGTCTAAGGTGGAAGGGGCCGCAGAAGACGCCACTATCCTGCTGCCAGGGTATACAGGCGACAAAGCAGCTACCTCAATATGACTGAGGTGCAGTGCTGAAGGAAGCTCCGACTCTCAAGGGAGACAGTCAACTATATCTATCAGATGATTGGCCCTGAGATATCTCCTAACTGTGTGGGTGGACACCCCATGCCAGCGGCTCTGAAGCTCACAGTTGCCCTCCACTTCTATGCCTCTGTCTCCTTCCAGGGCTCGGTGGGTGATCTTTGCGGTGTCTCCCAATCAACTGTCCACACTTGTGTCAAGCAGGTTACAGATGCTCTGTTCAGATGGGTATTGACCTTCATTCACTTCCGCTGCAACCAGGCAAGTTAGGCACAGCGAGCCAGAGGCTTCGCGGCCATTGCTGGCTTCCCCTGCGTCCAGGGTGCAATAGACTGCACACATGTTGCCATCAAGGTGCCAGCAGGTGAGCCTGGTGCCTTTGTTAATAGGAAGGGATTCCACTCCATGTACGTGCAGATAGTGTGTGATCACAGGATGCAGATTCTGCAAGTTTGTGCAAGGTACCTAGGCAGCTCCCACGACGCCTACATCCTCAGACACTCCCAGGTGCCGGGGCTCTTCGGTGCTCTGGCTCAGCTGGATGGTTGGCTGCTGGGTGACAAGGGCTATCCCCTCAGAAGGTGGCTCATGACGCCACTCCGCCGTCCAAGAACAGAAGCTGAGGAGCACTACAATAGGAACCACGGCACCACAAGGGCTGTGGTGGAGAGAGCCATTGGTCTTCTCAAGATGCACTTCCATTGCCTGGACCGCTCAGGGGGTGCACTCCAGTATCCCCCAGATCGCGTCTCTCTGATAGTGGTAGCATACTGCGCTCTGCACAATCCTGCGCTGGAAAGGGGGGATGCTGTTGATGATGAAGAACTTGACGCCCTGGATGAGGCTGCACATGATGAATCCAGCAGTAGCTCAGAGGATGAGGAAGTACAGGGCGATGATGAGGGGCAGCACGCCGACATGCTATTACACCAAGGAGGCAGGGACACCCGGGACAATTTAATCCAACGAACCTTCAGCTAGCTCCACACACATGGATCAGCAGGACCAGCATTGCCTGGCGCTTCCACACGTGGCACTTAGGTGCTACATCTTCCACCTTATCAGCTGCAACTAAGGGCTTAGTACAGAAACATCAATGTCCACTCAAACACTCATGATATGTCTGTGAAAAAGAAAAATGCAACACAAAGGAAACACCCTCAGCCATGGTCAGAAAATTGAACTTTATTATGTCCAAAATATAACAGAAACGTCTCCATTGCAAACATAAGTATATTTTTCCCTATTCTAAGGCCAACACAAAATCACCAGTGACATACCTGTTGAGTGCCTAACATGCCTTATGCTTTTGTTTGTGGGTGCTACGTCTAGGTGCCGCCCCATCAGCCGGAGTGGCTTGTGAGACAGCCTTGCTGTCCTGTTGGCGTCGATGACCTTGGCGGCCGTCCTCTGGCCCGTGGAGCCTGTGATGGCCCCATCTGAGAGGGAGTGGCCAGTTCCAACTGGCACCACCCCAGTTGTCGCAGCCTCAATGGAAGCAACATTGACTGGCAGAGGGGCGAGAAGCTGCTGCCCTCATCCGGAGGGCCCTGAGAGGAGCTCGCAGCGACGACAGGCAGCTGCTGCACCAACGTGAGGTCCCATTGGATCTCCCTGCTCACCACAGATGCATGGGCATCAAACGCCGACCCGTGGTCAGTACCGCTGTGAGGGCTTGCAGGTCAGAGTGTAACCCAATCAGAAGATTCTCCAACTGATTGAACCCCCTCTCCATGAGAGTCGCCAATCTCTCACTGAGGAAGCCTGAAGCTCTGTCCTGAGGTTCATGCCTTCACGTGCACTCTGCCTGGACTCCTCCATCGCAGAGACCAACTGAAGCACAGCCTCATCCAACCCTGCCACATGCAAACACGATTCCTGCCGCTTGTCCTGCAGCTGCTGCATTGGTGGCAACTCCAGAGGCACATCATCACTGCCATACTCAGCATGTGCCTGGTCCCCTGCAGTCCTCCGGCTGCTGGTGCCATCGGCACTCTCTGACCCTACCATCTCCTCCAGCGATTGTGAAGTGCCCTCTCCACTGTGACCCGGGACACTAGCCGACGGTAAATTCCCCGCCGAGGTGTTTGTGTCTGCGCTGGTGCTTGGCTGGCTGAAATGATGTGCTGCAAGTTGCACTTCTTGGGCCTCAGGTGTGGAGGGGGTGCTGCAGTGTCTTTGGGCGCGGCCATGTGGTGGTGATGCTGAAATTAACAACAAGGACAGTGCATCAGTTAACGTTCAGTCAGTTAAACCTTTCATCCCTTTCCCCCCAGCCTCATAAGTCGCTCACCCTTCAAGACCCTAAGGAGACGAACATTGGTGGGGTGGAAAAGAGTCCAGAGGAGGCCCAAACATTAGATGCGCATACAGACAGGCTGGTCAGATGGCCTCAGGAATGCCACATGGAATGTTATATGCCATTGGAGTGGGGAGAGTGCAGAGGTACCTGACCTGGATGCATGCTGGCCTGGATAGTTGTGGGGCTGAGGAAACATAGCAAACAGTTACGACATTTGCCGTTAGGAGGGGCATAGACCGGGTGGGTAGAAGGCAACATTTCCCCTTGGCGCAGGGATGAGTAACGTGATGGCATTTATTTAAGTTAAGTGCCAAGAGGTTCATAGCTGAGGTGCTGAGGACTTTTTGGACAGAGTAATGTGGGGCGCACTGGCTGAAAGGGTGGTGGAGGTTCCAACCCCCCTAAGATGCAATAAGTCTTTGGCTGTGCAGCAGCGATGCCATGGCATGTTAAGCCATGGGGATAGTGGTCACAAATGGGATAAGGCGACTTTGGAAGGTGGTGGAGATGTGATTCCTCAAGGGGACGAGGGACCTTTGTGTATGACCCACACGTCAGAGTGTCTCAGTCTGTGAATGAGCCGTGTTGCAGCATTAATGATTGCAGCAGCCATCAGTGGTTTGGATGGTGGGCAGACAGAGTGGATGGGACTGTGGACCTCAAATACCTGCCCGCTGGACCCCAGTCTCGCCGCCACCTGCCGCCCTGGCCGCCTGCCTCCTCCCCAACTCCATGGCCTGCTCCTCAAAGGTGGTGAGGCGCTTGAGCAGGGTGTGCCCACCTTCAGTCCTCTGGCGCTCCCGCTGATTGTGTTCAGTTTTTGCCTGCAGAACAGAGAAGAGGATTTATTGGGGCTGATCACTCATGTACTCTGCATGCACACGCCGCACCCCAACCACAGTGGCCCATCTGAGGCCTCCAGCGACTCCTGTCCACACTACTGGTGATCAGTCCCCAGAAGATAGTATGGCTGCTCCCGACCCCCTCCCCAATGGCCACCTTGGACACATTCGGCGTCCATCACTTTGAATAACACACAGGTCTTAGCGCCCATGGCAAGGAGGCGCAACTAGGTGTGGCGCCGAGACCAGCAGATGGCACTTGGCTACGACACCTTGAGGCTCCCCTTCCATCATCTCATCACCATCGATAAGACATGTGTTGGAGTTCTGAGTATGTGTCTAGCAGCCTCCGCTGCAGGTTGCCCCCAGACTACTCAAATGCGACAAACACCAACATATGCTGTGGGGAGAACCCATCTTCTCCTCAACCACTAAGGCTGATGTAAGCATGGTCAGTACCTGTTTGCCCACCCAGCGTGTGCCAAATGCCCAATGCAGTAATGACACTAAGACGTGGGGAGGGGGGGTGCTCAAAGGCTAAGGCTACCTTCTGGGTCAAATGGCCAAGGCTGACATGGTACTCACCCTTCCAGGACGCAGCAAATCATTGAATCTCTTGCGGCACTGCGTACCTGTGTGCTGCACATCATCATGGGTGCTTACAGCGTCACCAACCTCCTCCCACGCCTGGCTGGTGACATGGGGGGCCCTCCACCTCCCATCACCCAGATACAATATATCCTGGCATCTGGACACTTCTTGGAGGAGGACAGCAAGGAATGCATCGGGGAAGCGAGGGGCACACTGGCCCCCAGCTGGCCTCTCCTCCAGCCTTCCCCCCTCCTCCTGCACATGCTCCTGTCCAGTGACAGCTGCCTCTCTCTCTCCCCGAGTGGCCATGCTGCACTGCTTCAAGCAGGCTGCCTGGCCACTCTTTATACAGGCTGCCGGCCCCCCATTGGTACCGGCAGTCTGAGGCCGCCCGCCCCCACGACTATTTTCCTGTTCTCCACGGGAGTCGCTAACCCGCTGGGCGGGCCTTAATTGGCTCGCCCACAGAAAATGGCGGCGCGGCCCATTTTGGCGGCAGCAATTGGCTGCCCGCCCACCGCCGAGTCGGTCGGGCCCGCCCGCCCGTCAAGGGCAAAATTCTGGCCAGCAGGTCTGACAGCATCTGTGGAGAGAAAGACAGAGTTAACATTTCGAGTCCATATGACTTCTTCAGAGCTGAAGGGAAGTAGAAATGTGGTGAAATATATACTGTTCAACAGGGGGTGGGAGAGGTGAAGCTGGATAGAGGGCCAGTGATAGGTGGAGGCAAAGGAGAGATTGCGAAAGATGTCATAAGCAAAAGGTCAAAGGGTTGTTAATAGTGGTGGTACTGGCGAAAGGAGGTGCTAATGGTGACATTAAGAGTGGTAAGCAGAATGTGATAATGGCCGGACCAGGGTAAGCACTCTGGAAAGTGACAGATGGCCCTAATGGGGGTGGGGTGGGGGGAGGGGAAAGGTGGTGGGAAAAAAGATCGGAAAGGCTAAAAGTTGGGGATAAAACAATGAATAAAATGGAAATAAAAAATAATAATAATGAAATAAGTGGGGGGAAAATAAATTAAGTAAATAAAAATTTAAAAATAAAAATGGATAAGAAAAAAGGTGGGGGGGGGTTCAGAAAAGGGTGGGGATGGAGGAGGGAGTTCATGGTCTGAAGTTGTTTAACTCAATGTTAAGTCCAGAAGGCTGTAAAGTGCCTAATCGGAAGATGAGGTGCTGTTCCTCCAGTTTGTGTTGAGCTTCACTGGAACATTGCAGCAGGCCAAGGACGGACATGTGGGCACGACAGCAGGGTGGTGTGTTGAAATGGCAAGCGACAGGAAGGTCTGGGTCATGCCTGTGGACAGACCGAAGGTGTTCTGCAAAGCGGTCGCCCAGTCTGCATTGGTCTCTCCAATGTAGAGGAGGCCAATTGGGAGCAGCGAATGCAGTAGACTAAATTGAATGAAGTGCAAGTGAAGCACTGCTTCACTTGAAAGGAGTATTTGGGCCCTTGGATGGTGAGGAGGGGGAAGTAAAGGGGCAGGTGTTGCACCTTCTGCGATTGCATGGGAAGGTGCCATGGGAGAGGGTTGAGGTGTTGGGGGTGATGGAGGAGTGGACCAGGGTGTCTCAGAGGGAACGATCCCTGTGGAATGCCGACGGGGCGGCAGGGGGGGGTGAAGGGAAGATGTGTTTGGTGGTGGCATCATGCTGGAGTTGCCGGAAATGGCGGAGGATGATCCTTTGAATGTGGAGGCTGGTGGGGTGATAAGTGAGGACAAGGGGGACCCTATCATGGTTCTGGGAGGGAGAGGAAGGTATGAGGGCAGAGGTGCAGGAGATGGGTCGGACACAGTTGAGGGCCCTGTCAATCACCGTGGGTGGGAAACCTCGGTTAAGGAAGAAGGAAGACATGTCAGAAGCACTGTTTTGGAAAGTGGCATCATTGGAACAGATGTGACGGAGGCGAAGGAACTGAGAGAATGGGATGGAGTCCTTACAGGAAACGGGTGTGAGGAGCTGTTGTCAAGATAGCTGTGGGAGTCGGTGGGCTTGTAATGAATGTTGGTGGACAGTCTATCGCCAGAAATTAAGACAGAGAGGTTAAGGAAGGGCAGGGAAGTGTCAGAGATGGGCCATGTGAAAGTGCTGGAGGAGTGGAAATTGGAAGCAAAATTCCTACATTTTTCCAGGTCCAGACGAGAGCATGAAGCGACACTGAAACAGTCATCGATGTACCAAAAAAAGAGTTGTGAGAGGGGGCCTGAGTAGGACTGGAACAAGGAATGTTCCACATACCCCATAAAGAGACAAGGATAACTGGGGCCCATGCGGGTACCCACAGCCACACTTTTTATTTGGAGGAAGTGAGACAAGTTTAAGGAGAAATTGTTCAGTGAGAGAACAAGTTCAGTCAGACGGAGGAGAGTAGTGGTGGATGGGGTCACATATAAATGTTGGACAATGTAATAGAACTTATAGTACAATGAACATATTGCATGAAGATTTTTTTTTCTGCTAAATATGTTGATGTTTTGTTTTCTCAAAAATGGAAGAATCATAGAATGGCTAAGCACAGAAGCCATTATGCCTGTGACCTTACCCGCCTTTTCCCTGTAGCCCTGCAATTTTTTTTCTTGTCAGGTGCTTATCCAATTCCCTTTTGAAAGCACCAATTTTATCTGACTCCACCACAGGTAGTGCATTCCAGATTCTAACTACTCGCTGCATAAAAACATTTTTCCTCATGTCCCCGTTGGTTCTTTTGCCAATCACCTTAAATCAGTGTCCTCTGGTTCTCAACCCTTCTGCCAATGGGAACAGTTTCTCTCTATCTACTCTGCCCAGACCCCTTATGATTCTGAACACTTCGATATCCTCTCAACGTCCTCTTCTTGAAGGAGAATGATGGCAGCTTCTCCACACAACTAATGTCCCTAATTCCTGGGCCTATTCTTGTAAATCTTTCCTGCACGCTCTCTAAAGTCTTCACATCTTTTATAAAATGGGGTGTCCAGAATTGGATAGAATACTCTAGTTCAGGCCAAACCAGCATTTTATAAAGGTTCATCATAAATTCCTTGTTTTTGTACTCTATGTCCCTATTTATAAAACCTAGGGTTCTGTCCCCCTTTTTAACTACTTTCTCAACTTCTCACCTTTACAATGATTTACGCCCATATATCCCCAGGTCTCTATGGCCCTGCAACCCCTTTAGAATTGTACCATATATTTTATATTGCCTCTCTTCATTTTTCCTACCAAAATGTAGCACTTCACACTTCACTGCATTAAATTTCATCTACCATCTGTCTGCCATTCTATCAGTCTGTTTATGCCTTTTTCAAGTCTATCACTATTCCCCTCACAACTCTCAATACTTAAAAGTTTCTTATCTGGAAATTTTGAGATTGTGCCTGGCACACCCAAGTCTAGGTCATTAATATATATCATGAAAAGCAGTGGTTCTACTACTGACTCCTGGAAATCCCAGTGTATATCTTCGTCCAGTCCAAAAAGTTCACCATTACTCTCTGTTTTCTGTCACTCAGCCAACTTTGTATCCATGCCTCCACTTTCCCTTTAATTCCATGGGCTTCAAATTTGTTGGCAAGTCCATTATATGGCACTTCATTAAACGCCGTTTGAAAATCCATATACACATCAACCACATTATCCGCATCAACCATTCCTACTACCTCATCAAAGACTGAATATAATTAGTTAAACACAATTTGCCTTTAACAAATCCATGTTGGCTTTCCCTAATTAATCTACATTCACCCAAGTGACTCTTAATTTTGTTCCAGATTATTGTTTCTAAAAGTTTTTTCAACACTCAGGTTAAACTGACTAACCTGTAATTGCTGGGTTTATCCTTACTTTTTTGAACAGGGATGTAACAATTGTAATTCTCCAGTCACCTGGCACTGCCCTGTATCTATGGAGGATTATGGACAGGACCTCAGCAATTTTCACCCGTAGAAAAGCCAGCGAAGCGCATGTAAAGAACATCAAGCTAAAAAAGGTATAGAGCTGAGCTGTTTATGACTCATGACATCCCAGACACCATGGATGAAATTTGGAGTAGCCCTCTTTAATTTCACTGGAACTGATTATCTTGTTACAGTCTACTACCATTCAGATTACTGGGAATATGAGACATGACACATAATAAGTGTGGCATGCTTTGGAGAAATTGATGACTATGGACCTACAGTTCCCAAAGCTCTCCATCACTGGGGTTTTTCTTGTGCCATGTCTGGGTTTGCTGTAGGATAATTAATAGAGATTGATGCTATGATTATTCAACAACTCCATTATTGATGCATCATGTGATGACCAGAATTGTAGAGTATGAACTCGATGGATCTTCATCTTTTTATGTTTCCATATTCTTATTTCTGCAGAACACAGTGTAATGACTGGACTGGGTGTAAAGCCTTTAACGGATCTGTGGAGTTGCAGATCCACAGTTGTTCACAGTGTAGCTTGCCTTATAGCACTGGGCAACCTTTTGCAGCATCTTCAGGGGACTGTTCAGTGGAGCATCATTGCTCACAGAGATCCAATAAAGACTTTGGATTCAAATTTTAAAGATGATATTCCACCTTCATCTCCAATAAAGTTGGTGCTGCAAACAAAATAATAGCAAACATACCACTGTACTCTGAGAGCACTGTTTCAGATGACTTAACTGATCAAGGATGTCTTCAGAATCTTATAAGTAACCGTCATTTTTTTGCATGTCCGTAACTGCACATTGCAACAGGAATTCAAAGAACAAAATACCAAAGCCATGGCAAAAGGGTGAAACTACCACCAATGAACTAGTTCTCAACTACCAATACAGTGAGAAAATTGGTGTGCCAGCATTAACTCAAGACAAATTCCTAATGAATATCAGCGCTGCTCCAATCCTTGAACTGTCATCCATATTTCCAGAGCAACTTTCCCAAAACCACTTTCACCTACACTTTTCTTTGGAGCTCTTCAAGTAACATCAACTCCCATTTATTGTAGGGCTCCTGCTTTATTCTAACTGATGACACATAAATACTCATTGCGATGTTCAATGACAATGCATTTATTCAATCAGCTGTGTAGTATGTGACTGTAGTTATTGTATTTTTAAAGATGCTTGCTTCTTTGTTCCGCTGTGTTGTATGTGACATCTAACACCTGACCTAATGTTTCTAAATGTTTCCCTTGTGGAAGGAGTAATTGTGCTGGTCTCATTGACAGCCTGCTGAGACTTCAATGGCTCTCAGCTGCATCATGTTGTGTATTGTGCTCACCTGCAATTGAGTAAACTAAATTTGTTGCTGGTGTGGCTCCCTGTTTTCTGGCACCTCTATTATCACTTGTGCAGAGATGCATAATTGCCCAGTTGTGTTGTCAACTTGAAAGGAAGCTATCCAATTCCTGACCACAATAGACATGCAGGGCACTCTCTAAACAAACTCACAAATTTAGCAGAGAGAATATTTTTGGCAGTTATGGGGTCTAGGAATCCCAAGGGTTTTCAGGGAAGCAGATATTCAACAACTTCATTTATGTTATTGGAAGAACATTATGAAAATAAAATGTCTTATGATTCATATAGCAGACAGCATTGTATGAAGATAAAAACAAAAAACTGCGGATGCTGGAAATCCAAAACAAAAACAGAAATACCTGGAAAATCTCAGCAGGTCTGGCAGCATCGGTGGAGAAGAACAAAGTTGACATTTCAAGTCCTCATGACCCTTCAACTGAACTAAGTAAAAATAGGAGAGGGGTGAAATGTAAGCTGGTTTAAGATGGGGGTGGGGTGGGGGGGGGTTGGGGGGAGAGAAGTGGTGGGGTGGGGGTGGTTGTAGGGACAAGCAAGCAGTGATAGGAGCAGATAATCAAAAGATGTCACAGACAAAAGGATCAAAGAGGTGTTGAAGGTGGTGATATTATCTAAAAGAATGTGCTAATTAAGAATGGATGGCAGGACACGCAAGGTACAGATAGCTCTAGCGGGGGTGGGGTGAAATAAGACTAAAAGGGCATAAAAGGTATAGATTTAAAAATAATGGAAATAGGTGGGAAAAGAAAAATCTATATAAATTGTTGGAAAAAACAAAAGGGAGGGGGAAGAAACGGAAAGGGGGTGGGGATGGAGGAGGGAGTTCAAGATCTAAAGTTGTTGAACTCAATATTCAGTCCGGAAGGCTGTAAAGTGCCTAATCGGAAGATGAGGTGCAGTTCCTCCAGTTTGCGTTGAGCTTCACTGGAACAATGCAGCAAGCTAAGGACAGACATGTGGGCAAGAGAACAGGGTGGAGTGTTAAAATGGCAAGCAACAGGGAGGTCTGGGTCATTCTTGCGGACAGACCGAAGGTGTTCTGCAAAGCGGTCGCCCAGTCTGCGTTTGGTCTCTCCAATGTAGAGGAGACTGCATTGGGAGCAATGAATGCAGTAGACTAAGTTGGGGGAAATGCAAGTGAAATGCTGCTTCACTTGAAAGGAGTATTTGGGCCCTTGGACGGTGAGGAGAGAGGAAGTGAAGAGGCAGGTGTTGCATATTTTGCGTATGCATGAGGAGGTGCCGTAGGTGGGGGTTGAGGAGTAGGGGGTGATGGAGAAGTGGACCAGGGTGTCACGGAGGGAACGATCCCTATGGAATGCCACCAGGGGGGGTGAAGGGAAGATGTGTTTGGTGGTGGCATCATGCTGGAGTTGGCGGAAATGGTGGAGGATGATCCTTTGAATGTGGAGGCTGGTGGGGTGATAAGTGAGGACAAGGGGGACTCTATCATGTTTCTGGGAGGGAGGAGAAGGCGTTAGGGCGGATGCGCAGGAGATGGGCTGGAGACATGCAGAAATGCTTGCATGCTAGATGCAATCCATCTGTCAGAAGTCCAGCGCACAGGATTACCCGCGCAATAAGTTTATTGGTTGAAGCCCCCATAATTGCATCACATGATGAGTGATTGACAGGAAGGAGGGACAATACATCTAGTTACTACATTTCCTTCCCCTTTAAGCTTCTTATATTTACAATAAAAAACATGTCAGAGAAATCAACAAACATTTGTACAATCTCTGGTGATTACAAATCAAGTCTTGGAGGAGCTCGGTAGAGACGGTTAGAGCGGCGTAGCTCTACTGATGGAGGTTCCTGAACAGGATTAACAGGATCTGGAGCTGCACTAGGAGATACATCATTGGAACTGGGTAGTTCTGTATTTGGCAACTCGTTAGATATGTCTGGAATATCAGCTCTAGGACGATCACACACCTCAGAAGTTGACAACGAAACATCAACCACAGGTTGATTTTGCATTCATTAAGGTGTTTCTCTAGCCCTAACATGATCTACGTGTTTACATACAATTTTATCTTCAACTTGCACTTGAAAAGATAATGGACCAGTCTCTGAAATGATGGATCCTGGAGTCCAACAGGGTCCACTTCCAAAATTACGCACATACACAGGGTCGCCTACATGGAATGTACGAGCCTTGCTGTGTCGATCATGGTTCAATTTTTGATTATTCTGGCTCTGTGTCACCTTCCTCTCTAGATTTGGAAACACCAAGTGTAAATGCATACGCAAACAGCATTTCATCAGTAACTCTGACGTGTCAGGCTTGTAGTAGTATGTGGTGTTGTATGGTAACTTAGGAGAAATCTGGAAAGGTGAGACTCCAGACTACCGCCAGATAACTTCTTTATAGCAGCTTTAAAAGTCTGGACAGTTCTTTTGGTGAGACCATTGGATGAAGGATGCCAGGGAGTGGTCTTCATGTGCCGGATACCGTTCAGGTCCCTGAATCTCTGAAATTCTACGCTGGTGAAAGCTGTTCCATTATCAGAAACAATAATCTCAGGTAAGCCATGTATACTGAAGGAATGATGCAGCTTTTCAATAGCTGCGGATGAAGTTGGCGTTTTTACTTTGTAGACATCGAGCCATTTTGAATGCGTATTGTTGAATAATAGGAACATGGTGCCTAGAAACGATCCCACATAGTCAATGTGCAGTCTAACCCAAGGCCGACCAGGCCATTCCCATGGGTGAAGAGCAGCTGAAACAAGAAGCTTCTGGTGTTGCTTGCATAGGGAACAGTGCTAAACTATGCACTCAATGTCACTGTCTATTCCTGGCTTCTAGACATAGCTACATGCCAAATCTTCATCTTCGATATACCTGGGTGTGCACTGTGGAGCTCTGTCTAGAGTGACTGTCTATCCTGTGATGGGACCATGACTCTTGAATGCCACAGCAAAATTTTGTCTTGACAATTCAATTCAGTGTTTCTGGAATAAAATGGTCGTAAGTCATCAGACACAAGTATTCTTGGCCATCCTTGTAAAACAAAGTGTTTGACATTTGACAGTACTGGGTCTCTGATCATCCAATTCTTGATCTGTTTGGCACATACAGGTGATGAATCCAAGAAATTTAACAATAACACTAACACTCGTGGAACGGGTGTATTGACAAGACTACCCGGTAACGGAAGACGACTAAGTGCATCTGCATTGGCTATATGTGAGCCAGGGCAGTACATAAATGTGTGCTTGTAAGCTGATAGTGTCAAAGCCCAACGCTGGATTCTTGCTGAAGCTATAGGTGGAATAGCTTTGTCCTCGTTGAACAAAACTGTCAGCGGCTCATGGTCAGACACAATAGTAAAATGTTGCCCATGTAGGAATTGGCGAAACTAAATGCAAATGACAATTCCTCTTTTTCCAACTGAGTGTAGCCCTTTTCAGCTTGGGAAAGTGTTCTTGAAACATAGCCAATGGGTCTTTCTGATCCGTCCTCCATTTGATGTGACAGAATTGCTCCTATACCATAAGGAGAAGCATCACACATCAATACTAGCTCTTTAGATGGGTCATAATGTACCAACAAGCATGATGAATGAAGCAGTTTCTTCACTGTTACGAAGGCTTCTGCGGTGGTTCTTCCTCAGCAACAAAATTAGGTAAAAAATGGCTATAGTAATTAAGCATACCTAGGACAGATTTAAGCTCTGTCACATTAAAGGGTGATGGTGCATCTTTAATTGCTTGGACCTTGTCTTCAACAGGATGCAACCCTGGAGCATTCACTCTGACCTAGGTAGGTCGATGCTTGAAATGTGCATTTTTCTCACTTCAAGTGCACACCTGCTTCCATAAATCTTCTCAGCACTTCCTCAAGGTTGGCTAAATGTTCAACTTCAGTCAGTCCAGTGATGAGAATGTCACCTAAGTACACGACCACACGTGGGAGTCCCTGCAGGAGATACTCCATAGTTCGCTGAAAAATAGCACATGCTGATGAAGCTGTAAAAGGCAACCGAGTGTACTGGTAGAGGCTTTTATGGGTATTAATTGTCACGTATTCTCTTGACGTATTATCTAATTCCAATTGTTAATAGGCATGACTCATATTTAGTTTTGTATATGACTTGCGTCCTTCTAACTTGGCGTACAAGTCATCAACTCAAGGAATTGGGTATTTGTCTAACTTTGCTGCTTCGTTGACTGTCAATTTGTAGTCACCACATATACATATCGCCTGATCTGGCTTGACAACTGGGATGATGGGTGCGGCCCACTCAGAAAACTGGACAGGCTGAATTATTCCTAGGTTTTCCAACCTGCACAACACTGCTTCCCACTTTTTCTTTTAATGAGTAAGGCACTGGTCTGGCCTTGAAGAAACATGGGGAAAAATACTCCCCCCATTTGAGGGGGTGGGGTGTGCGTGGGGGCGGGCAAGAACCCGATCAGCGCCCCCAATCAGGGCCGTACTGTCATTTTACACGGGTGGGCCAATTAAGGCCCACCCAGCGTGATACTCACCCAGAAGCACTGAGCGCTCACTGTGTGGGCGGGGAGGGGTTCCCTGAGTTGGTGCCGGTGCTCTTTCGCGCATGCGCACAAAAGAGCACAAAAATCTCCCTGAGACACAGAGATATTTAAAAACTGAAACAAAGTAATTAAAAACTTTTAAAACATGTCCCTTCATGTGACACTGTCGCATGAGGTGGGGCATGTCAAATAATTATTTAAAATTTTTTTATTGAATTTTAAAATACTTCATGAAACCTCATCCTGCCTGTGGATGAGGTTTCATGAAAAATGTGAAGGCTGCCTGGGCTTTTCGCCTGCCCACCAACCTTAATGTTAATTGCTTGAATTAATTTTTAACAGGCCTTAATAAGTCTTTGACAGTTCAGCGAACTGTGCATCTGCCGAACTGGAAATCTAAATGACGCGCGGTGATGTTGGGACGCCTGCCCGATGTCACCGTGCAGCATTTTATGTGTTGGCGAGCGGGCCCCGTCTCCGCTCGCTGACTGGAGAATTCAGCCCATGGTGTTGCCTGGGGTTCAACGTGCATTTTAGTTGCATTCCCTTTAGTTTTCCCAATTCGTCTTGAAAAACAGTGTCATATTTCTTCAAGAGCTCTGGAATTCCATAGGACTTCAAATGGAATATTTCTGACCAGTCAAGTTTTATTTTCTGCCGCCAATCTCAACCCAAAAGACTGGGCCCCATCCCCTTTATGATTATCACAGGCAGCTGGGCTGTCTGTTGTTTGTAGCAGACTGGGACAGCAGCAATGCCTTTGGCCTGAATGGATTCTCCAGTGTCAGCTCTCAGCCTGGTGGATGTCCTCTGCAATGTCAATGGCTTACTCCCTTCACTGAGGTACTTGAACGTGTGCTACCCAACAACAGTAGTTGAAGCACCAGTATTCACCTCCACCTGTATTTGCTTGCCATTCACTCGCACTGTCACTGCAATGGGCTCAGATTCAACAGCAGTCACCTGATACAGAGAGTATACATTAATAGGGGCAGCCTCAGCCTTTGCTGTATCAGTTAGCTCAGTCAGATTTGTTTGTTGTTTTGCTGTTTGCCTATACTTTGTTCTGCACTGCCTAACCAGGTGTCCTTTCCTGTGGCAATAATTGCATTCTGCCTCTTTGAATCTACAGCAGTCTGCTCCATGATTTCCTCCACATTTGTACCAAATGCATATCTTATTAGCTCACGTGTTGCCATTAGGCTTCCTAAGTCTTCATGTCGTGGGCATAGAATCGCGTTTGAAATCTGCTATTCTGTTTTTTGTGCCATGCTCAGTGGCAGGTTCCCGCCCAACATGGAATACGGTGCCAGTATCCACATGCTGCAAAGCCTGTGAGTCTTTTGCAGTACTTTCCATAGCGAGAAAAAGTTCCAGGGCTGCTTGAAATCAATGTCGGATTCGGCTAGCAAGCGGTGGTGTATGGCGTTGTCCTTGACTCCGCATACAAATCTGTCCCACAGCATATCTTCAAGCCATCCCCAAACTCACAGTATTCAGTTAACTGTTTCAGATTCGCCATAAAGGTAGCAATGGACTCTCCCGGGGCACGGACTCTCAAATTAAACTTGAAGCATTGCATGATCACAGGCAGTTTGAGCAGAAAGTGCAATTTTGTGAATTCCACTAACTCACTGTATAACGTGGAACTGGGAACGTTCAGGGTAGTCAGCTTTTGAATCAAGTTATACGTTTTGCTGCCATGTGCACTCAGCAGGATAGCTTTATGTTGTTCTTCAGCAGTAATCTCGTTTGCAACAAAATAGAACCACAGTCGCTTGAAATACTGACTCCAATCTTCAATGTTAGCATTGTATGAATTGATTCTTCCAAACAGCGGCATGACTGGTAAGTATTATTCAATTTCGTTTTACTCACATCATGTAGGGTGAAGTTTGCAGAAGCCGGTTTTATCCTCGTCTTCCAATGTAATAATTTGATGGAGCAGCAGGTTTGGTGAAGAAAAGGCTAAACTTTATTTATATCTAAGGCTGTTTTCCGTAGCCCCACTCCCCTATTACCAAACCGTGTGAAACCATCTCCAACTCCTTGAGGGCTCTGTCAACCATGGTGGAGGGGAATCTTCGTTGAGGATAAAGGAAGACATATTGGCAGCGCTGTTATGGAAGGTAGCATTGTTAGAACTGATTTCCAGCACCGACAATATTTTGCTTTTGTGTTTGATTTTGAATATCTGTAAATAGTCTGATAATTTAAAAGGCCTCCTTTTCAGTCATGAATTTTGAATCATAAGTCAGAGTGCACTCTAATAAAATCAATTTCCTTGTATCTGCGCTGCACGCTAACAGCTGATGTGCAGCCTGGTACTCTTCCCCTCCAACTGATTCAGCAACTTTACTTATTCAAGCACCAGCCCAGGTGTACCACTTAGGAGAAGTGTGTTACTGAGATAGAGGGTATATCATTGGGTAAATCAGAGACCACCAGTGAACAGAGAAAACTGGGAGGAAGAAACAGCTGGCCTCAGCTGAGGAGCCCAAGGACCAAGATCTCAGGTACCCGGTAATTAAAAGATTAATTTTGTGTAAGAATAGACCTGCAAACAGACTCCTTTTGTGTTGCAGATGGTGGATGAATTGGAGGAATCTGCAGCTTGCATTTACATTACAATGCTGGAGGTATGGCTGACGTGAGAATCACCTTGGCAACTGTTGCAGTCCAGGAAACCAATGAAGCCTCAACATGTTAAGAAGAGGCTCTAAGGATAGTTATCTCATCTAGAGTGGCAGCAGGGACTGCTTACATATGTGCCCTGAACTTTGCTCAATGTTGACTACATCAAGGTAAAGCTGCAACAAACTAGAATGGAAGAACATATGAGTCAAAAAACAAGATAAGTGGTGAGAAAGCTGGCAATGACTTAAGAAAACAACCAATCCTGAATGGCCAATGAGAAAAATGTAGCAATTTTTAAAAATGCAATCGCTCAAAATGCGTTTGAAAAAAAACATCCAGTATTTGGAGGTGAGAGTGACTGCCCTGACTTCAAGGCAGCACTTGGACGAGTGTGATATAAAGGAGACCTAGTAAAATTGAAAGTCAATGGAAATCAGAGGAAAAACTTCTCACTGGCTGGAGTCATGCCTAACAAGAAGGGAGAGGTTTACAATGGTTGGAGGCCAATCATGTCAGCTCCAAGGTATTGTTGCAGGGGCTCTACAGGCCCAATCATCTTCAGTGTTTCATTGATGGCTTTTTGTCCATCCTAAGGTCAGAAGTGGGGATTTTCACTGATGAGTTTATAGTGTCAGTTCCATTTGTAACTCCTCAGATAACGAAGCAGTCTATGCCTGCATGTAGCAAGATCTGGGCAACATTCAGGCTTGGGCTGATAAAAGATGAGTAACATTCATGCCACACAAGTGACATTCAATAGCAACATTATTGTCGAATCCCCCACTGTCAACGTCCTGGGGCTCAACATTGGTCAGAAACTTAATTGGACCTACCACATACATACTGTGGCTATAACAGCAGATCATAGGCTGGGTATTCTGTGATGGGTGACTCACCTCCTGACTCCTCAAAGCCTTTCCACCATCTCCAGGCACAAGTCAGGTGTATGATGGAATAAATTCCACTTGCCTGGATCTCTAACAACACTCAAGAAGCTTGGTGCCATCCAGGATAAAGAAGCCCGCTTAACCGGCAATCAATCCACCACCACCTTAAGCATTTGTTGCCGTCACCTCTGGTGTACTGTGGCTGTGGTGTATACTCTCTGCAAGATGCACTGCAGCAACTCACCAAGGCTTCTTTGACAGCAGCTCCCAAACCTGCATACTTGATGACCAAGTGGGACAAGGGCAACTGATGCATAGGAATGCCATCACCTCCAAGTCCCCACCAAGACACGCACCCTGACATGGAAAGATATCGCCATTCCTTTCTCAATGATGGGTAAAATTTCTGGAACTTCCTACCTAACATCACTGTGGGAGCATCTTCACCATTCGGACTGCAGCAGTTTAAGAAAGCAGCTCATTACCATCTCCTCAAGGGCAACTGGGGATGGGCAATAAATTCTGGCCTTACTTGTGCTGCCTGTGAATGATTAATAAAAGAGTTGCTTTTAATAGCTGAAATTTATAATGTCCAAAATAAGATTTTACACAATAAATATTCAAAGAAATTATATATTTCAGAATAACATAATTAAGTTTACCTACTGAATTCTGATTAGTCCTTGAATGCCTCGTTACTTCTTAGCCTTAGCTGAACCAAAATGTACTGGGTCAACTAGATATCACCTGCCCCCATGCAGTTGGAGGGTTACCAAATATATGTGTATTCTGAGAGTGTGCTGCTTGTTCCCAGCATGCATCAGTCGGTTTCTGAATTGAAGCAGAAATGTGTTTGCCTTCATTCTGTGAGAATTTGAGTTTCTTTCAATTCTTCAAAAGACTTTGAAACAAACCGGTGATACAATACACAAAGCTTTATTTCAGGCATGTCTCAGAATAACAAAATCATCATTTACTCTTTTTATTATGGTCTACTCATAGATAATTAATCACTGTAATTAACAGTGCTTAGAATTTCTTTGTTGACAGTTAATAAGAAAAATCATTTATTGAGAATGTAACTTTTTTGCAATTGAAAGGTTGAAGGAGATTTCAGTTTGTTGTTTCATGCGATGTTGACCGTTAGAAAATTAGCTTGAATTAGCAGATTTCTCTGTATTGACTGCTGTACACATCAACTATTGTATTCCTCTTCATTTTAATTGAAGATTTAGTTTAAAACTCATTCTCTTCAGGGAAATTTGTTGGGATTATAAATCTTTAAAAAAAAATCTGGACCATGTGGAAACTACATCAAAATATTAAAATAAAGAAGTTACAACATGGAAACAGGCAATTTGGCAAAAGTAGGCCATGTTGGTGTTTATTCTCCAGCTGAGCAAACCCATCCTATTCCCATATTCCTCCAAAATGTTTTTCTTGATCCATTAATCCAATTTAACCTTCAAAGACAATATAGCTTCTGCCTCCATCTAGGTTTTCAAAAGAGAATTGTGTAATTATTTGGAGAGAAAAAAATTGCAGAGTCGTGGGGAAAAGGCAGGTGAATGGAAATAAGTGAATTGCCCTTGTGCAGAGCCAGCATAGGCATGATGGGCTGAATGGTTTCCTTCTGCACTGTAACTATTCTATGATTCTAATGCTGGAAGTGAAATCCACAGCCTTAGAACCTTCTCTGTAGATAGTCAGCTTCTATCAACCCTGTATCATTCTTTCACAATTCTAAATACTTGTACTATATTGCCCTGTAATCTGTATTGTTTTAACAAGGCACAATTTTGAAAATAATTGTACATATTGTACATTGTATTTCTTCATACCAGCAACATCTTAGTGACTCTGTGGTGTTGTACCTTCTCTAAGGTATCATCATCCTACAATACCACACACCCATACCCTAATTGAGATCTTAAGATTTTATATAGGTTCATCATTACCCTCATGGATTTTATATTTAATACCACTGTATTCCTCTTGTACACACTCTTTCAAGTACATGTGCTCAGTTTTAAAATTTTGGGTCCCAGCAGTGATTCCCAGCATTGTCATATCCAATGTTGGAAGTCAGCATACAAGAAATTACTAGCTGTTTGTTTATATTCAACAATTTAAAGAAATGTGAAATAAAAATAGAAAATGTTGTAAATGCTTAGCAGCTCAGTCAACATCTGTAGAAAGAACAGATGGCTTAATTGTTTCTGGTATATACCCTTATTCAGAACTGATGAAGGGGCTACACTGGAAATACTAATCTATCTATTATTTCACAGACTCTAGGATTCCAACACTTTCTGTTTTTGTTTCTTAAACTGCTGAGTCGAGTTGTAGGTGTGTCGCCTGAGCTCCTCGTTTCTCGCAGTGTATTTACAGCCCAACTAGCTGACCAGCCTGCAACGCAACTATATTGTTGGAGTTGGAGCCCAAATCAGTTTACCTGTTGCTTTTTAAGACACACGTTTTGATTTTCGTTTTCTGTTCATTCGCCTTGCTGTTTGATTTCACTGAAAATCATACAGCTGACACTCTCTGTTGCTGCGATTGCAGCCTGTCTGACCTTCGGCTTGAATGC
Organism: Cetorhinus maximus; assembly: GCF_964194155.1. Classification (NCBI taxonomy): domain Eukaryota; kingdom Metazoa; phylum Chordata; class Chondrichthyes; order Lamniformes; family Cetorhinidae; genus Cetorhinus; species Cetorhinus maximus. The sequence continues at coordinate 98,445,082 of NC_135887.1, forward strand.
TCTGAATTGCAGATCTTCAGTCGCTCTGATTGCTTTAAGATGTCGATCCGGTTGCTTTGAAGCTGCCGTATCCGAATTGTTTCGGGTTGCAGCAGGAGCCAGGATAACGACTTCAACAGTGTGCGCGCGCACCAGCGGACATCACAATAATATAAAAACAAAAAGCTAAAAGCTACTGCGGATGCTGGAAATCCAAAACAAAAGCAGAATTACCTGGAAAAACTCAGCAGGTCTGGCAGCATCGGCGGAGAAGAAATCAGTTAACGTTTCGAGCCTTCATGGCCCTTCGGCAGAACATCACAATAATATGCTGCTTCCCAACCTCTGGAATAGGGGGCGGGGGGGCTTACTCAGTAGCGCTCTGAACTATTTCCAACACTCTTGTGGGAATGCAGAAGTGAATGTGCAGGCAATTGTATGTTTCCCCATCGCCCTGGTTGCAGCTCATTACCCTGATTTGCAGCAACCTTTACTACTGCTTCCTGACCGGTTCTGATTGTTCCTCTCGCGGCAGCCGCTGCACCCGCTTCACTCGCGCTGTCTGGAAAGCCGGGGCCGCCGCCCAATCAGGGTCAGGCTTGTTAGCGCACGCGTACTGTGCTGCCTGGGGGGGGGGGGGGGTTAAACATGGCTGAGCTTTACCAGGGAGAAAAATGTTGAGATTCTCTGTTTCGAGCTCTGAAATTCACGAGAAATGGCGAGATTGGCCGATTACTTTGTGGTTGTCGGTTACGACCCTGAAAAGACGGGTGAGTATTTTTTTCAGAGAGAACAAAAATTTTGAAAAACGTCGTTAAACATGTGTGTCCATCTCGATTGGGTTGGCGAGAGTCCTTTAGGCCATGAGTGCCTGCAGAGCAACTGAGCTGTTCCAGTGGGAAGAGGGTGGAAACTGAACTTCTTTGTTATTAAATTACAAGCTGGTGATAGTGACTAATGTAAACTGCCCTGATCTTTTCTGTGCATTGCTTATGGTATATCCTTTGTGTGGTTGTTTGATAATTGAACCTTTCAAAATAGGGAAAGAAACAAATCTGTTGTCCTGTTCTGAGTGACTAATTATTGACGTACAGTGACTTTGGAGAAACAAGCGCATGTTTGTTTTTGTAAATACGTCAGAGCCTTGAGTTGCACTTATTTTCCCTTCAATATTACTAGAGAACATTGCCAATAAAATGTTACTGGTGTTAGTACTGCATGCAGTAAAAAGATAATTCAATTTTATAAAGTAAATATAATGGCAGAGGAAGAAGTAACGCCATAAAAACCACCCTAAAGTTTGTGATTTATGTTCTTCCTTCAAGAAACACCACTGGAACTTGGTATCATATTAGTAACATCTAAAGATTTTCTCCCAATGTGTGCCAAGCCAAAGACGCCTTGTCAGTATTTTACTGACAATCAAATGATTACGCAGCTAGCTGCTGGAATTACATAGCAATCCTCTTGTGAATAGAACAACCTGTTAAATACAGAATAGATAAATCTCTATAAAGTTTTTACTCAATCCCTTAGGATGATATATCGTAAATGCCTAAAATAGTATTCTGTGCATGAAGGTAATGCTTTCAATCTAAGTTTTAATTTGTGTGAAAGGTAACAATTTTGCAGATACACAGTTCTGTATTTCGATGCCAGAATTCACAAAATGTTAATTTCATTGATTAGAAACAGAAATGTTGGTAATGCCTGGGTTGTCAGTATCTAAAAGAGAAATATAGGCTACACTTAAGCTGGGGCACTTCAACAGCACTTGAATTGTTTCGGATTTCAGAGAATCATAATTTTTTTTTAACTCTTAATGCTGCCAGAAACAAACATGAGTTAAAGTGTTAGCTTTATTTTCAATGGAAATCCAACAAAGACACCTGTTAAACAAAATCATTAATTTCTCTATTTTTCTTTTTGTGTTCATTTTTCAATTTCAAATCTTGTTGGCTTTCATATTGAAATGCTTTACAGTATTTTGGAAAAGTTATTTTCCTTTAAAATGGATGAGAAACTTAACTTTTAAGTTTAATTTGAAGATGTTTCAATTGTGTTACAACCATATGTCAGGCAGTAGAAATGGCTGCAAGGGACTACAGGATGAGCCTTATTTAGAATACAGTTGGTTAGACTGTTTTCTGTCCTGATACTATTGAACAGATTCTAAGCTGTATTTGACATGCGAACTTGTTACAAATATTACTTACAGACTATGACCCTTTTGTTACAACCAGTTGAAAAGAACCAAGTGTTTGTTCATGAATACAAATAGCTCATAAATATAGGATAAGAAATGGATTAAAAGTTAACTATCTTAAAATTTTAGAATGGGAGAATTTGGGAATTTAATTTTCCCACCTGTTTACAATTCATGGCTACTGGGAAGGTGCTTGTATGTGCAGAATACATCTGATGTGAAATGTAGCTTCTTTGGAAAACATCTAACTTTGAGAAATTATGTACAGGGATGGGATGGTGAAGTGACCTATATTTGAAACTTGCAATATGAAAGTTAAGTAGTTTATTTGTGTGTTGTAATTTCTGCTCATTCACAGCCTTTTTTTTATAATGCAATATTCCTGATGACCCACTAGGGCCATCTGCCACTAGCTTGTCCTGCTTGCTACTCTTAATGTCCCCATTAGCACACCCTTTAGATAATATCACCACCACAACACCCCTTTGTCTTTTGATCTATGACTTCTTAGGCAGTCTCTTCTTGGCCTCCACCTATCACTGGTCCCCTATCGAACTCTACCTGTCCCACCCCCCTCTACCAGCTTATATTTCATCTCATTTCTATATGTCTTAGTTCTGATGAAGGGTCATATGGACTTGAAACGTCAACTGTATCCCTGTCCGCAGATGCTGTCAGACCTGTTGAGTTTTTCCAGGTATTTTTGTTTTTGTTCTAGATTTCCAGCATCCACAGTATTTTGCTTTTATATTCCTGATGTGTTTCTGGATGTGCTCTTTTCTCTATGGCAAAAGAAGCATTGTACTAGTTTCAGAAACGATATATTGTATTATTCATAACCAGAAAAAAACTATATCCTGATGCAAGCCAGGACCTTTTAAAGGAAATATTATGAGGCAACTGCAACATTTATTTCCATTTTCAACACATGAAGGACAGGTATGATATTAAGACTGAGATGAATAGATTTATGTTAAGCGAGGGAAGTAAATGATAGGGACCAAATGAGTCTAAATGAAGCTGAGGTACAGTTGAACCATGATGTAATAGAATCATGAAACAGATTCAAGGAACTGAATGGTCTACTCGTTTCCTAAGTTCCTTTATACGATGAACATGTACAGAGCTTGCACTTTGAAAATTGCTAACATCCACACATCAAACCACCAGATCCACTTCTCAAACTGTTTTGTCATTAAAACCTCACAGCATCATTTGGAAATTGTTGTGAATTGCTGATACTATTGGTATCAGCTTTTTAAAAACTTGTATCTCAGTTATTTAATAGTTTTTATAATTTAACAAAAATGCAATATAATAGTTACTTATAAAGTAACTGGACATTTTTTTTTGTTCTTGAAAGATTATTGTCCATTTTTAGTTGCCACATGAGTATCCTACAACTGAGTGGCTTACAAGGCCAGAATGAAGGTCATTCAAAATCAGCCATGCAGGGTGGATGCCAGTTATCTATAAGATGTTACAGGTTCTCTTCCTTGAGGGACATTAGTAAGTAATTGGATTTATACAACAATTTGGAAGCTTTTGTAGTTATTTCTTGCATAAACTCCCAACTTATCATTTATTGAATTAAACTTTGCACCATATTGTAGTCAGATTTGAACTTAAAACCTCTGGGTTGCAAGCCACATTGTTTTACTATAATTCTGTCCTGTTACAAAGGCCAACTTTATGCACTATTGCAATTTTACTTCAGTGTAATTTCAGGAATAAATACTAACAGTTAGGTAAATTGTCATCGTAAGTGATGTATTATTTTGTAGTTTTGAAACAAATGTTTAGGATTTTTGTGTCAAACTTGTTTTAATTCCAATTTTGGTATTTTAATATTTCAGAGATTTAAGAGAGTTTGTATAGATGTAAAAATGCTATAGTGCAAAGTAAAAGTAACAATGTGTATAATAGAAAGAATATTGTCGGTGCATCATTCAACGCCTTTATTTTCTGAACTTCTGGAAGTTAACGATGCCCTGGTTTATATGTTTTTCCTGATACATGTATTTATTTGTCTCCATGCTGGTTTTGTGGATTATTGTTCAAAAGCAATAAGTTATCTGTGAATGGCTCTACTGTAATCAGGGTGGTCCTATGTTTGGAGTAGGAATTAGCTTTTTAGTTTTTGATCTAATATAAATATGCAAAAATCCAATCTAACAACAAAAAAATTCAGTTAATTTATGTAATTTTCTGAACAACCTATTGCACTCGAGTATTTTGTTCTGACATTGATAGTAGTTCATTTTAAAAAAAGGATTGGATACATTTACATTTAAAGCAAGAAAATGCTATTCTCCAAATATTTTTGGTACATGTAAAAATAAAAGGACTGTTTTTGGCTCCTGAACTTGTTGAGGACTGCAGCCGCTAGCACGGAAATCCCTGCTATAAACACCCCCACCCCTGACAGCACTGTACACTGTAAAGAGGTGTTTGTAAAATTTCTATTGCACTCGCATTCATATAAACTGGCAGGATCAGATCTATGCATTGAAGTCACGAAACCAGATATTGCTTATTGTGGATGGGCAAGCCCATTACTGATCGCTTCCCTGGGGTGTGTGGGTGTACACCTCTTCCCGAAGTCACTGACAACTGCCTCTTCAAAGTCATAAAATGAGATGATTTATATTTGGTTATGAGATTGTTTTGGAGGTGGCACAAATGGCAGAAAATTACCTGTCAAATGTGGTGTAATTTTAAACAAGTTTAGTTGATTAGGAGTTTAGAAAACAAGTTTATTATGCAAGGGAAATTGGTGTTTCTTCTGTAGTGTTGATATTTGATTTGTTCCTTTTAAGCAAGTGTTTTAGTGTAGATTAATTTGCACTATATAGCAATTTATAAATCTTAAAATGATTAAAGTAATTCTTAAAACCAGCTATCAAAAGCAATGCAGTGCTGAAAAACAAATTTCTGAGTTCTACAGTTATGACCTAAAGAACCGTATGTGAGGTTTTCTTGCTCGTTATGACTTGCCCAAAGAGATGGGGCTGGGTCCCTTTTCTAGAAAGCTCTGGCTGTATCTATGGAAGCCACCTTGCATGCAGCAAAAAAGTTGGAGCAAATAAAATCATTTTGGCACCTGGGTGCTTTGTTCTTTTATTGTATCACCAGCATTTTGGATCTGTAATTGGGGTGGGAAAACCATAAAAACAAAAAATTGATGGGCTGGAAAGGACCAGCTGGTCCATCATTCCCGCCCTGCACCATGATGGCTCAATAATTATGGCTAAACCCCCCTCCACCCACAACCACACTGCAACCATACAATCCATGTTATCTCATGGGAGAGATGAAAAAAGGGCCAGAAAGGAAAAAAGATACTCATGATCAAAAACCATTCCAGGAGATTAGATAAACCAAATGTAGCCATAAAGTCACTTGCCTTCTATATGAGGCAGTCGCTGTCCCAGCGAGGAACTGATCTAGCTCCCTTTGGCAGACATAGAACCATAGAATACTACAGCACAGAAAACAGGCCATTCGGCCCTTCTAGCCTGTGCCGAAATATTATTCCGCTAGTCCCATTGACCTGCACCTAGTCCATAACCCTCCAGACCTCTCCCATACATGTATCTATCCAATTTATTCTTAAAACTTAAGAGTGAGCCTGCATTTACCACGTCAGATGGTAGCTCTTTCCACACTCTCACCACTCTCTGAGTGAAGAAGTTCCCCCTAATGTTCCCCCTAAACCTTTCCCCTTTCACCCTAAAACTATGTCCTCTCATGTTTATCTCTCCTAATCTAAGTGGAAAGAGCCTACTTGCATTTACTCTGTCTATACTCCTCATAATTTTGTAAACTTCTATCAAATCTCCCCTCATTCTTCTACGCTCCAAGGAATAAAGTCCTAACCTGTTTAATCTTTCCCTGTAACTCAACTGCAGACTGAGTACCCACCAGAGCAAAAACATGCAAGGGGACGGTAACATAGTGGTAATATTCTTCCAGTAATTCAGAAGCCTGGACTAATGCTCTGGAGACATGAGTTCTAATCTCACAGCTGGGGAAATTTAAATTCCATCATTATTCAATTCTATTAATAAAACTGGAAGAAAATGCTGCTACTAATAAAATCCAGTATTTTCATGATTATTATTAAAAACCCATCTGGTTCACTAATGTCCTTTAGGGGAGGAAATTTGCCATCTTTACACTGTCTGGCCTACATGTGACTCCGGACCCACAGCAACATGGTTGACACTGAACTGCCTTCTGAAATGATTAATCAATCCACTCAAACAGCTATAGGAAGATTGAACAAGAATAAAACTGGATGGACTACTCAGCAGTGACTTAGGCATTGGAAATGACAATGGTGCACCCTCTCCAGTTGACCCTGCAAAGTCCTCTTCACAAACATCTGGGGTCTTGTGACAAATTTGGAAGAGCTATCTCATAGACTAATCAAGCAACAGCTTGATATAGTCATACTCATGGAATGATTCCTTACAGCGAGTGTCCCGGATACTTGCATCACCATTCCTGGATATGTCCTGTTTCACCAGCAGGACGTACTCACCAGAGGTAGTGGTGTAATAGTACGCATTTGGGACGGTGTGGCCCTGGGAGTCCTCAACATTGACTTCAGACCCCATGAAATCTCATGGCTGCAGGCTAAACATAGACAGGGAAACCTCCTGCTGATTACCACCTACTGCCCTCCCTCAGCTGATGAATCAGTGCTCCTGCATGTTGAATACCAGTTGGAAGAACCACTGAGGATAGCAAAGGCACAAAATGTACCTTGGGTACACCTGAAGGACTTCAGTATCTATCACTTAGTGTGGCTCGGTAGCACCACTACTGACTGAGCTGGCTGAGTGCTGAAGGACAGATCTGTTAAACTTGGGCCTGTGACAGGTGCTGAGAGAAGAAACAGTAGGGGAAAAACCTACTTGACCTTGTCTTCACCAATCTTTGGCAAGTGCTTTTGTCTATGACAGTATTGGCAAGAGTGACCGCCTCACAGCCCTTGTGGAGACAAAGCCCCAACTTTACACTGACGGTACCCACCATTGTGTGTGTGGCATTACTACTGTGCTGAATGGGATAGATTCAGAACAGATCTAACAACTCAAACTGGGCATCCATGATGTGCTGTGGGCTATCAGTAGAATTGTATTCGATTACAATCTGTAATCTGTAATCATTTCCCTCGCTCTACTATTACCATCAAGCCAGTATCTCTCACTTTACCGTGCCAGGGCACCAAACTTGGTTCAATGAGGAGTAGCAGAACATGCCAGGAGTGGCATCAGGCGCAGCTAAAAATGAAGTGTGATAAAACTACAATACAGGATTATATGCTAAACAGTGGAAGCAACATGCTGTAGACAGGCAAGCGACCCTACAACCAACATATCAGATCAAAATTCTGCCACATCCAGTTGTAAATAGTGGTGGACAATTAAACAACTAACCAGAGGAGGCAGCTCCAAAAACAACCCCCTCCCCACCCTCTGCCCCCCCAACCCCCATCCTGAACAGTGGGCTCCTCCACTATTTGTCAGTGCAAAAGACACAGCTGAAGCATTTGCAACCATCTTCAACCAGAAGGTGGATGATCCATCTCCTCTTCCTCCTGAGGACCGCACCATCATGGATGCCAGTCTTCAGCCAATTTGAGTCACTCCACGTGATATCCAGAAACAGCTGAAGGCAATGGATACAGCAAAGGCTATGGGCCCTGACAACATCCCAGCTATAGAACTGAAGAATTGCACCCCAGAATTAGCCATGACCTTAGCAAAGCTATTCCAGTATACCTTCAACACGTGCACTTAACCGACAAGGTGGAAAATGGCCCAAGTATTGTCCTGCACATGAAAAACAGGAAAAATCCAATCCAGCCAATTTTTGCCCCATCGGTCTCCTCTTGATCATCGGCAGTGATGGAAGGTGTCATTAACAGTGTTATCAAGCGGCACTTGCACAGCAATAACTTGCTTACTGATGCCCAGTTTGGGTTATGCCAGGGCCACTCAGCTCCTGACCTCATTACAGTCTTTTTCCAAATGGATGCAACAGCTGAATTCCAGAGGTGAAGTAAAAGTGACTGCCCTTGACATCAAGGCAGCATTAAGAAACCCTGGCAAAAATTGAAGTGAATGGAATTCTGTGAAAACTTTCAACAGTCAAAGGAAGATGGGTGTTGGAGGCCAATCATTTCAACCCCAGGGCATAGAAACATAGAAGAATGGAAGCAGGAGTAGGTCATTTGGCCCTTCGAGCCTGCTCCACCATTCAATATGATCACAGCTGATCTTCTATCTCAACGTCATACTCCTGCCCTCTCCCCATACCCCTTGACACCTTTTAGAGGCTAGAAATCTATTTATTTCCTCCTTAGTATATTCAATGACTTGGCCTCCACAGCCTGCTGTGGTAGAGAATTCCACAGGTTCACCACCCTCCTGAGTGAAGAAGTTTCTCCTCATCTCAGTCCTAATAGATTCAGGACAGGCCTGCAGGAGTTCCTCAGGATAGTGTCCTAGACCCAGTATTCAGTACCATTCACAACTCCTCAGATACTGAAGCAGCGCACATCCACGTGCAGCAAGACCTGGGCAACATTTAGGCCTGGGTTGATAAGTGTTGGTATCACAATAGAGACCAGTAACTATTTTTTCCCACTGGGATTTTGGATTTCTTCTATTTATTTACTAAAGGAATAAAGCCCCAAGTTTCCACTGTTTAAAACAGAAGAAATTTTACTATAAAGAGTCAACAAAGCAAGCACTCAATACTATCTATCCTGTACTCTAACATCCAGAAATTAATGAGTTAAACATGAATTAGCAGGCAAATTGTGGTCAGATGTAAACTATAAATTGCATGGTAAATGGCGGATGCAGCTAAAACAGATCTTACAAATTGCCTCAGCAGTTCACACAGATTGTAGTTATCAAACCCTGTCTTCTTCATGAGTTTCAGCTCTAATCCTTCTTGGAGCCAGTCTGATCCCCAGCTGACAGTGCATGACCAACCTGAATTACATGGGCATGGTCTTCACCACATATGGCACACATATGCAGAACCTGCTCAACTTGGTCTGGATGGCATAGATCCACCATTGTTATCTTCAAGTAACAGAAATTGTTGCAGCCCTTTATTCTCGCTTCTAGCTCCAGCCTCCTCCTCTTGAATCTTCTTCAGCTTGCCTGTCCTGCTCCAGGGGACTTGACAACTGCTTTTGCACAACTTAGACTGATCTGTGTGCTTTTATATCTTTCACCAAGGTTTGGTTTCGATTTCCCAACCTTAGCTTGCTCCTGATTTTCCTTAGAGGCAGGAAAGTTCTGTGTCATCTCTAGGTTTGCCTTTTCTGCTCTATTGGTTTTGTTCTCAGTTCAGTTTCTGTTTTGACGTAGGTTCTGCCTAACAGCATACAAATTAAATTAAACAATATAGATTCCCTCACATAATTGACAAATAACATTAGTGCCACACAAGTACCCGGTCATGACCATCTCCAGCAAGAGAGAATCTAACCGTGTCTTGACATTCAACAGACCCTACCATTGTCTAATCTCCCACTATCAGCATCTTGGGGCTTACCAATGACCAGAAGCTGAACTGGACCAGCTATATAAATACTGTAGCTACAAGAGCAGGTCAGAGGCTAGGAATCCTGTGTTGAGTAACTCACTTCCTGACTCCCCAGACCTTGTCCACCATCTACAATGCTTAAGTCAGGATTGTGCTGGAATACTCTTCATTTGCCTGGGTTAATACAGCTCTAACACCTTGAAATTTGACACTATCTAGGATAAAGCAGCCTGCTTGATTGGCACCCCATCCACCACCTTAAACATTCACTCCCACCACCACTGCACAGTGGTAACAGTGTGTACCATGTACAGGATACACTCCAGCAACTCGCCAAGGCTTCTTCCGCACTGTCCAAACCTGTGATCTCTAGCACCTAGAAGGACAAGGAAGGAAGGCACATTGGAACGCCACCTGCAAGTTCCCCTCCAAGTTACACACCATCATAACTTGGAACGGTGTCGCTGGGTCAAAATCCTGGAACTCCCCAACAGCACTCTGTGTGGAAGATCATCACCTTCTTGAAGGCAATTAGAGATTGGCAACAAATGCTGGCTTTTCCAGTGACATCGCATCCCATGAACAAATTTTTAAAAAAGTGCACTTGGTACTGCCAATGCAAGATTAAAAAAAGGTGGTAAATAGGTTTGCTACCAGTTTTCCAAATTATTAAGTGGTGAGGCAAGTGATTGTTCGGTGTATATGAGTTAAATTACCTTTTAACATCAGTCCCATTATTGCATGCCAAATGTTAGATTCTGACTGACCTAACTGTTACTGATGTAAATTATTAGTAACTCGTACAGTAATATTTTGAATCATGTTCAATAATGCTTTTTTAAATAACCATCTCTTGACAATTAACAGCCTTTAAGTGAATGGGCTAGAACATGGCAGATGGAAGGTAATGTGAATAAGTCTAAGGTTATCCACTTTGGCAGAAAAAAGAGAAAGGCAGAATATTTCTTAAATGGTGAGAGGTTGGGAAGTGCAGGTGTCCAAAGGGACCTGGGTGTCCTTGTTCATGAGTCACTAAAAGCTGGCATGCAGGCGCAGCAAGCAATTAGGACACTAATGATACGTTGGAGGGGAGTTGAATACAGGAGTAAAGATGTCTTGCTGCAGTTTTATATAGTGCATTGGTGAGACGTAATCTGGAGTATTGTGCACAGTTTTGGTCTCCTTATCTAAAGAACGACATGCTTGCCATAGAGGGAGTGCAACAGAGGTTCACCAGATTAATCCCTGGGATGGTGGGATTGTCAAGAGGAGAGATTGAGGAGACTGGGTCTGTATTCCCTAGAGTTTCGACGAACGAAGAGTGACCTCATGGAAAATTACAAAATTCTTAAAGGGCGTGACAGGGTAGATGTAGATAAGATGTTTCTCTGGCTGGTGAGTCTAAAGCCAGGGGACATAATCTCAGGATAAGGGGTAGGCTATTTAAGACTGAGATGAGGAGGAATTTCTTCACTGAGGGTGGTGAACCTTTGGAATTCTCTACCCCAGAAGGCTGTGGAAGCTCAATCATTGAGCATGTTGAAGGCAGAAATCAATAGATTTCTGAGGACTAATGACATCAAGGGGTATGGAGATAGTGTGGGAAAGTGTCACTGAGGTAGATGAAGCCACGATCTAATTAGATGGTGGAGCAAGCTCGAAGGGCCGAATGGCCTACTCTTGTTCCTATCTTCATGCAAAAATCATTTTACAAAAGCAAAGTAGTGCAGATGTTGGAAACCTGAATGGATAGATGATGCTGGGAATGATCAGCCGATGAGGCACCATCTATGGAGAGAGGCGTGGCTAACTTTTCAGGTCGATGACCTTTTTGTCAGAACTAAAAAGTGTCAGAGATGTTGTAGGTTTTATATAAATGCAAATGGTGGGAAAATAGTAAAAGGGAAGAAATCCTGTGGTAGGATAGAAGGAAGGAGAGAATAAATGACTTTTTTTTTCTTTTCCACCCTACCCCGCAACAGCTCTATACTTAAAGCAAGTTACGCCTCCAACTTTTTCCAGTTATGAAAAATGGTTATTGACCCAAAAAGGTAACCCTATTTCTTTCTCCACAGTTGTTGCCTGATCAGCTGAGTATTTCCAGCATTTTCTGTTTTCATTTGTGCCAAAGTTGGCAAATTATGATCCAGTGAAACATGATAATGTTGGACTTATAGATGGTTTAGAGGAGTATATTTAGTATGGCATGACGTGAGGTATAGGTTGGTAGAAAACAAATACATTTAATGTCATATTTTAAAATCTGTGAATACTTGGTTTGGATCCTTAAAATGTTGTTCTCTGCCAAAACTGTACAACTGGGTCTGATTGTCTTTGGGTGTGGATAATCTGACACCAACATTAGAAGCAGGTCACTTATTAAAGAAAGGTCTTGTGTTTTTATATAGTGCCTTCACAGTCTCTGGTTGCCCCATAGCACTTTACAGCTACTTTTGAACTGTAGACACTGTTGTAATGTAGGAAATGTAGCCATCGGTTTGTGCACATATAGCACTGAGATGATGATGATCAAATAATCTATTTGGTGATGTTGATTTGAGAGGTAAATAATGGTCAGGGCACTGGAGAAACTCTGACTGTTCTTTGAAACAGTACCATGGGATCTTGTACATCCACTTGAGAGAGCAGATGGTTTGAAGTCACATCCAAAGGATGGCACTTCTGATAATGCAGAACAGAGAGTACTGCACTGGGAGTGTCAGCCTAGACTTTTGTGCACAAGTCTGTGGAGTGGGATGAACCCATAACCTTCTGAATCAGAGGCAAGGATGCTAACCACCTGAACCATAGCTGTGGCCGTGGAGGAAATTATGATCAGGCATATTGTGTCTATTCCTTTCAGATTCTTCCTATTAGTTCCACTTGTTCCCCTCCTGTTGCCTCCACTGATTTTGAGGCACAATGAACTGAAGGACAGCATTAAAATCAGTAAAATTATACATCTCTCTTTTGAAATTTAAGCTTCCTGTACAGTTGACATATAGTAAGTCTGAGTCAGCTGTATGTATTCATTGCTGTAACTCTTTCTCCAAAATGTTTGCTTCCTTGCAAACAGGCCCTTGTCATTCACAGCCTCATCACAAGTGAATATTGATACTAACATTTACACGTGTGGCATGGCTTAAGGGTAGTGATTTCTTCCCCCACATCTAAACTGCCCATCTCTCTTATATGTTCTCCCACTTGCTCTGTTCAGATTGCTATAGTGGTAGCATATGTGTTAAGGCAAAGCCACACCTTGCCTCTCTTCTAAAATTCTTGTGATTTGCTCTCCCATCCCAATGAGATGCCTCGCCAACCATTGCATCTTGACTAAGATGTCCTCCCTTGACCTCCTGGGACCAATTAACACCTCATTCATGATGCATTCAACATACACTGAAAGCTTCCCGCTGACTTCTTTGTCTTCTCATTTATGCTTCTCACAAGTTTCCTCACATATGGTCCAGAGGTTGGTTGTGAATATGTTGTCTTAATGGTATATCCCTGTGTAACAAAATTCTCTTACTTCAAACTCAATCCTTTCAATCCTGTTCAGAAGCAAGCAGTGCATTCCAAGTAATGGTTTCTCATCAGTTACTCAACATCGTCACCTCTGGAGTGTGTATCCTATCTCAAGTACACTTATATATTTTAGGCATTCATGTGGTGTGAGCATGGCTGGCAAGGCTGCAATTTATTGCCCAATCCTAATTGCTATGGTGGTGAGCAGCCTTCTTGTACCATTGCAGTCCATGTGGTTATAGGTATATCTATAATGTTGTTAAGAAGGGAGTTCTAGGTTTTTGACCTAGTGACAGTTAAGGAACAGCAATATGATTTTAAGTCAGGATGGTGTATGGCGTTGAGGGAAACTTATGGGTGGTGGTGTTCCCAAATATCAGTTGCCCTTGTCCTCCTGGAAGGAGAGGTCACTGGTTTGAAAGGTGCTTGTTATGATCCACAGCTGAGGTTACCCCTGGACAAGCCTGATCCCAGAGTGGACTCAGCTTGATGGATCCTAACTTTTTGTTTGTTTGTTTAGATACGTGGAGAGTAGCTACTGAACAGAGGCATGGGTCAGCTGATGAGCTTTTAATAAAAGAATAAAACACTTATTCAACAAGAAAAGATTAACTATATTACAATACTCCTTCACCCACTATACCTTTACAGATGTATACAGATTTATAAGGATAACACAAGTTCAAAAAGCTATCTTATACTCTAATGTTCACAGGAAGTACACAGTCCATATAAACCTATGGCACCCTGTGGTCGGGCACACCACACTCTGAAACCAAGTGACACATGCCACCTCAAACAGATGCTATGGATTTCTCCTCAACTCCCCTCAGATTCTTGTCCCACCTTGAGTCAACCAGTCTCTCTGAATTCTGTCCTTCACACGAGGGATTCCAATCTCTGCTTTCCAAGACCTCCCCTGGGAATCTTCTCCCAAATTGACGTTTTCGCTCAGACACTTTCCATAAGGGTTCACCTCCAGGGTTTTGAACTCTCCTTCTCTCCCTGGGTCACTCAAAGGGTCATGAATCTGTGGAATTCACTGCCTCAGAGTGCAGTGGATGCCAGGATGCTGAATAAATTTGAGGAGATAGACAGATTTTTAATTAATAATGGGTTGAAAGGTTATGGGGAGAGGGCGGGAAATTGGAGTTGAGGCCGAAATGAGATCAGCCATGAATGGCAGGGCAGGCTCAAGGGGCTGAATTGCCTACTCCTGCTCCAAGTTTTTATGTGTTCACATCCACCTAACTTGTCTTCCATACACTCTTTCTCACCAACTCAGCCTTAAAAGTACACCACTGCTTCACATACCCATAGCAAAGAATTACAGACCTCCAGTTGTCTCTTTGAACATTCTTGCAAGCTGTTCTCACTTTAAATCTGAAGCTTGGAGCCTTTCTCTCTGCCCCTCACTCTTAACTTGACTGAACAGGACCTTTTGCCAAGTTCCTGTCCTTCCTTTAACTAGAAGATCTTCTTTGGACTTTCTCTTCTTCCACTCCCCAGGACTTTCAGGGTTTTCTTAGCTTGGGACTTGCTATCGGCTGCTTCTGCTTCACAGCTGCCTTCAAACCAACTGAACTCAAAACAGCTTCCAAAACAAACTGCTGTCTTCTGTGTGTCTGTGGGAGGAACCTGCCTATCTGGCCCCCTTGTTGCTAGGCAACAGCACTGTTCTCCCTGCTCTTGTGTTTACTTTTACTTCATAGGGGTTGTAAATGTCTCATTAGAAATGCAAGCAGCCTTTTAAAGTGAAACTAAAACTCCATTTGACCTTTCTTAACACAGATACAGAAATACAAATCAAACTTAAACTTTAAAGCTAAAACTCATTCCTAACACCCACAAATACAAGTATAACTTACTTAAGCTATTTCTATTTCCTAACAGTGCTGTTGAAGGAGGCTGGGCGAGTTGCTGCCATGCATCTTATAGGTGGTACAAATTGTACACCGGTGGTGAAGAGAGTGAATGTTAAAAGTGGTAGATGGGGTGCTGACCCTCGCCTTTGAATCAGAGGGTTGTGGGTTCATGTCCCACTCCCGGAAATCAAGAACTGTGATTGTACTCGAAAAGAGTTGCAATCTGTGACTGTTGATAACTCGAAAGTTTGAGTGTTGTGGGAGCTGTACTCATCCGGGCTTCTGTTTGATATAATTTGAAAGTATGGGGTCGTCGTATTCTATTGACACCCAGCTCTGCGCCATCTTTCTCAAACTGCAATAACCTCCATGCTGCCAGATTTCCCAGTTCAACATCAAGTCATGGAAGAGACAATTTCCTTCACTTGAACATCAGGAGTAGCAAAACCATCACTTCCAGCCCTTCGTAAAAATTCCATCCCTTTACCAACAATTCCATTCTTTTCCTTGGACATGGCTCAGTCACCCCACTTCCCTTTGACCCAATATTGCTAGGCAGAGTCTTCAACTACTTACTCTTTGGAACTCTTCCAAACTCCAGTGCCTCGTCTTTCTTTTCTTAAAAGCCTGGAAGTAACAAGCTCTCTGTAAGTGGAGTTTAAAAAGTTAACTCTGGCATGTTGACAACTATCTTGTCTCTTAGACTAAATAAGCAGTGTATATTGATCTGCACCAGTTGGTTTGGAATTAAATAAAATATGTCTTTGTTTTTATGATACCAATTTTACCACCACATTCCATATATGTATATAAAAAATATCCATGGTTATTTTAAAAATTCAAAATTTGTTACAGGTGGGAGTTGCAGAAGAATTTGATTTCAGCTTCCCAGCTCACTGCTTGAAGTACCCTGAAATCTTCTGATACAGGGAAAATGTAACAGTGCAAAGACACATAATGTTTGGGCAAATTTACCGGATGTATACCCTTTTTATGTGGCTTAGTGAATGTTGTTTCTTTGCCCGGACTTAGACACTGTGTGGTAAATTAGGTGCTAGATTACATCTGTGGCTTGACTCCAGTGGTTTCCTTTTGCTGATTTTTGTTGTAAAATGGATAGAATAATTCTTTGCTGACTTGTATTTTTTACTAAGCTGACTTGTATTTTTTACTAAGCTAGTCTAAAATTTTAAGAGCAATCCAGAAAATGATTATGATAGAGTCATTATTATGTTAACTTCTGTCATCAGCAATGTGACTTTCTCTTTTCCCTTTGTATCTGATCCCAGATCACAGTCAAGGCTTGTTTTATGAAGGCATATTTGGCTTAAATATAGAGGGGTTTGAATTAAGTATGATGAGCAATTAGTTGCTGCAGACCAAAAAGTTGGGGTGGAGGGGGTTATTTTCCTCTAGGCAGATGAGGTGATACAGCACTTCTAGCTCCAAGACTGTTCACACACAAACATGCTGTTCAGGGAATTGATTGGATGTGAATTCATGGCAACAATTTCAGTAAATGGGGAGTTGCCAATATTAACAGTGTTGTGGTAATGGAGAATAATATAGCAGGTGGCTAGCTGCTGGGAGCTTCCTACATGAAGGAAAGAAATATCTGAAGGGCAGTTGTTACAATTATGAGGTTTATAAGATTATCACGTTCTGGGACTGTGTCTTTAAGGTTAGGGTAAAATGAAGGCAGTCATGTGACCTATGCTGAATTCTGTCTGACAACAGGTCTGGGTGATCAGGCTGTGAAAGATTAAAGGAAGACCTAGATTTTTTATTGGTAAAAAGGTGCAAGGTATTCACATTAGCAGGCAATGATGGAAGGCATCTTCATCTTCAGCAGACAGACTGAGTCTCCAAATCGCAGAAAAGTGTTGAGAATGTTGAGTTGTAAATAGTTGTGCTTTAAATTGTCCATTTAGTTCCAAGATGAAAGAGATTTGGGCTCCGAAGGATAGCTAATCAGCATCTCTACCTGGATACAATGCCCATGTGGTTCATGTTACCATGGAGAAGGGTGCAGAGGAATCCATTGTAAAGATTGGGTTACAGGCTCTCCTAAAATATCACAGAATATCACAGACAATCTGCCAGGGTCTGGGGAGAGAGAGAGCAGCTAGAGGCCGCAAGTCTCGTGATTCACTGTGTTGAAATGAAAACAGAAGCTTCCCCCTCGGATTGGAAAGACCAAATTCTTGGGAGTTAAAATGAGGCTGAAAGATTTGCCTAGCTTTAGCTAGAGGGAGAAGTTTCTAGGAAAACTCACACCACAACAAACAATTCTGGAGTTAAAAGTTTTCTGGATGAGGAAAGGAAAAGATCGGAAGGAAACCCTCGGGAGCTAAGAATCATTTTGGGAGAATTGACTGTCTACTTAAAGGACAGAGTAACCGATACCTGATTTTTTTCGATTGTGTCAAAAGTATACATTGCCTACAAAAATAATGTTAGCCACTAGTGTTTTTAGTCTGTTTCTCACAGTAAACACCTTAAAATGTGAAATCTTGTCATGTTATCCATTCAGCTGTTAACTAGAAGTTTGAATTTCTTTGTAAAAATTAATTTCCACTGGGATTGTAACATGGTTAACAAGCCTGTCCTTTTCTTCAGGTAAAGAATCTGATGGTGTTAAGCTTGGGGAAGAAAAAATACATTTCTCCTATAAATTATTCAGTAAGGAGTTGCTTGAAATTGTCAGCGAACTGGTTATTGTTGAGCAAGTGTCACTTGATAACACTGTTGATGACTCCCTCTGACACTTTGATGATTGAGAGTAGACTAATGGTGTGGTGATTGAATGTATCCTGTAGACAGGACCTACCTAGGCAATTTTCCATGTTGCACCTGTGTTGAAACAGCTTGGCTAGATGCACAGTTGGTTCTGGAGTGCAAGTTTACAGTACTGCAGCCAGGATGTCATCAGAGCCCATAGCCTTTGCTATATCCAGTAAATTCAGCCACTTCTTGATACATGTAGTGAATTGAGTTTATTTGAAGACTGACATCAGTTATGCTGGGGACCCCAACAGGAGGTCAAGATGGATTATCAACTTGACAATTCTGACTGCTCCCCAGTATAGGCTCAAGACTCATTTGTTGTATTTTATAATATAACAATTATCAAAGCATTTTATTTTCTTTAATTTTATTACATTTACATTTGAAGAGAGACAAGTGTGATTGAATCTGTGGTTTCAAACCTTATATTTTTTTGAGACAGACCCAAACTGAAAAGAGAAATTGACCTTGCCAGTTGAGACTGAGACCCAAAATTTTTGGATGACACTATATACAAGGAGACAGAACCACACAGCTCTGTAGATGAGGATTCCAGTGCAGTACAGGCAGGCTGAAGAAGGCAGAGGCTAGATCCAGAAGCTGAGAATAAGCAAAGATGTTGGTTGCTGCAGCTGTTCTGTTATTTGAAGATAACATTGGTGGATCTACACCATCCAGATTATTGTAAGCAGAGTTGAGGTTTTTCAGATGTGTGCTATTTTAGTGAAGACTGTGCATGCGGAACTTGGGTTGGTTGTGAAGCTGATCATGTTAGTTCCTAGAAGGAGAGGAGCTGAAATTCTTTGAGGAAGACAGAGTTTTGAAGGACCTTTTGTTTCTGACATTGACCTGTATGCTTATTGAATTGCAGATCCAATTCATAAGATCTTGGTTGCACCTCTCATTTAATATGTAATTCATAGATTATAAGCATCTACAATTTACCTGTTAATTCATGTTTAACTTCTGTTGATTCAAGGTTTTAGTGTCGATGATTACTTAGTATTTAGTGATTGGGTTGTTTGACTCTAGTATAGCGAAAAGTCTTTAGTTTAAACTATGGAATCTTGTGGCTTCGTTCTTTCAGTAAATAATTGAGATTTTGGAAAGGTTACTAGTCTCGAACACGATCGTAACACAAGGAAGAAATCGGAAAACCAACAAATAAATACAGGGGATAAAAGTTGCAGTAGGATGTCTGAAAAGGCAAAGCTGTATCTCTACCATTGTTCATTCAGCTTGGCCATAGTTGTTAATTTAATTGGAATTGTGATGTGATCACTTAAAATATATCACATCATGTGGCACTTTTTTCGGTAAGTTGCCCTTGCAGATTTGCATGGCCCATTGGACTGGCAAATGATCCTACTTCCAATAAGCTACGTACAGTAAAATTTGTGTTATCCGACAATGTACTAACCGGAATTTCTAACCGCAATTTAAAATAAAATCAACCGCTAAACTTACTGGGTAAACTCCCCACTGAATTGATGGCAAACGAGGCAAGGATAAACCAGGAAGTTAAAAGCCAGCATGCAGGAATTAGGCCAAAGACTTAAATCATCTCTCTAAGGCTTCTGTAATGCCTGAGCTGAGAGAAAAAGTCAACGTAAGCACTCCTGATCCCAGAGTCAGCAACCTGATTGGGAAAGTCACAAGATTTCACAGCCCTCTTGTGAGATCATGAATGAGCCTGGGTTTGACTGAGAAATTGTGTGTCTCGCGATCAATTTGCGAGAGTTGGCATCTCCAGATCACATGTTAATATATCCATGGATACAGTGAAGTGTTAGTCACAGGCTAATGTATCCATGGAAATGCTGACAACCCTGTTCATTCCTCATAAGTGTCCTGGGGTTTGAGATGCTCCAATTCCAACAACAGAAGAACTGTTTCCCTGCTGTGCCTATAAGGATGGATATTATGTGGTATTTCATACCACAAGATCTCCCAGGATTGGTTGAAAACAGAACTGTTTGGTTACTGGCATTTTTAAATTAACTGGCACCACCCATTCCCGCTCTCGCTGGATAATAAAGATTTTACTGTACTAATTTAACTGTTTACTGTTGCATTGTACCATTTCTTCCAGTTGGTGGAATGAATACAATAAACTCTGACCGAATTGTTGTGTAAAACTATTTACATTTAAATAGAAAAAGGTGTAAATGAATAAGTGAAGTAAGAAACCATACATACAACATGTACATTTGAAACAGCAACAACAAATTGCAATTGTACTGAACAATTAATGTAGAAAAAGAAGTTCTAAGTCACTTCACAGGAGCGTTACCAAACAAAATTACACTGGGCCTCATGAGATATTAGGATTGATGACCAAAAGCTTAGTCAAAGGGGTAGGTTTTTTGGAGATTATTGAGGAGGAGAGAGACAGAGGTGTAGGGGGGAATTCCAGAGCTTGGGACCACCTGCCTATGGTTAAAGCAACATGGAGTCAACAATGGATTAATTAGCCTTTTCCAGAAATCTAGATATTTTGCATTGATAAATTTCACTTGTCTTCAACTTCTGTCTTTGCAAATTCAGTGTCACATCATGATTGTCCGATGAAAGCTCATTTTTGAAATAGATAGTATTTTATCATTGTTGGGTTTTTTGTTTACGTAATTCAATCCATTTGAAACTGGGTGATCAGACAAAAATTACTATAAGACATCCAAAAATATTACTTAATCAAAGTTATAATAGAAAAACATCTAGGGTGGGATTTTCCGGCCCCGCCTGCCCTCACCAGGATCGTCCAGTCCTGCCGAAAGTGAATGGACTTTTGGCTGGGCCGCCGAATCTCCCGTGGTGGGTCCCGCCACACAGGGCCGAAAAATCCCAGCCCTAGAAATGGAAATATAATAGCATGGATTCCAAAAGGGAAAGTCATGTTTGACAAACTTTATTGAAATCTTTGAGTATTTGAATATTGAAGTCAGGAAAATGTACAAAGATAATGCTATGGGTGTAACTTTTGATTTTCCAAAAAAACCTTTGATAGCTCATGGTAAACTCAGGGCACGGGCAGAACATATGGTGCCAGGTGACAAGGAGCAAGCTGGTTTTAAGATGGAAAACGGAGAGTAGAGTTAAACAGGCTGTTTCTCTGATTGGCAAGTGGTGGTCCACAAGGATTGGTGCTGATGTGTTTGCAATTTACATAAACAATTTGGACTCAAATCATGAGTACAATTTCAGAATTTGCTGATGGGAGTTGGGGGGAGTAGTTAAAACAGAGGAAGACTGTGATTAAAAACAGAAAAAAAAAATAATTATCTTGCAGAATAGGTGTATAATTGGCACATGAAATTAACTATATTTAAATGTGAGGTAATAGCCCAGATCTTCCTGTCTCCAGATTGTTGGAAACCAGATGTATGATCCAAAATGTGCTTTGGGACATGGTGGAAGTCCTGATGCACTGACTCTGTGGGAATTGCCTGGGAAGTTTGAACTTCTAATGGGCAATTCCCCTGTCCCTGTGACTCTCCAAAAATGTCTCCGATTCGGAGGTAGAATTGGAGACTTTGGACAGTTCCGACTTACTTCCCTGAACAGTTACCCAGGAAATGTTGGACAGAAAAATCCTAGTCTGATTCCTGGGTATCTAAAAAGTTAATCCCCCAATCACTCACACTGACCCCACCCCCGGACTACACCACCGACTAATCTCCAACCCAAATACTCCTGACACAAGTTCATATGATGTGCTAATTGCTTTGTAGACTACTATTTACGTGAGCTTTGTAAATTGTGTTTCACAAAATATTTATAGCAAAAACTGGTATATATCAATTATGCCAAATGACCTGTTTACAGCACTGAAACAGGCCATTCAGCCCAACAGATCCATGCCAGTGTTTGGACCTACTCACCTGCTTCTCGTATCTGCACTTGCATGCCCGCCACCCACTTGCATGCCCTCTGAGAAGCTTGGGGGCTTTCAAATTCTTACCAGAATATGGCATCTCGTGCTGTAAAAAGAGGACATGGTTTCTGTGCTGATTGTTTTTGCTGTCCTCTGCAAGGATTCCTGCGCTGAGGGGGTTCTGCATTGTGTGGATCAGCATTCGGAGCCTTTTCAACATATGCAAGTAAGTGGGTAATTTTTTGCCTGATCAGCATCAGGCACTCTTTCCGACTTTGATCGGAATTTCAGGGCCAAAATCTTTTTGTATGAAGAATAAAGAGGCCACATTTCCCTTGGAAAAATATACGTTTAAATGGGACAAAGGAACAGAGAAATGATTTAATAGGGCAAACATAGAGGAGATGTTTCCACTTGTAGTTGGGGTCAGAACTAGGGACCAAAAACATAAGATCATTGCTAATAAATCCAATAGGGAGTTGAGGATAAAGTTCTTCACCCAGAGAATAGTTGGAATGTGGAACTCGCTGTTACAGGGAGTGGCTGAAGTGAATTGCATAGATGTATTCAAGGGGAAACTGGATATGCGGGTGAGGGAGAAAGAAAGAGAAGGTTATGCCAATGGTGTTAAATGAAGAGGTATTGGAGGAGGCTCATGGAACTCAAACACTGGCATGGATCTGTTGGGCTGAATGGCCTGTTTCAGTGCTGTAAACAGGTCATTTGGCCTAATTGGTCCGTGCCAGTTTTTGCTGTAAATATTTTGTGAAGCACAAGTTACAAAGCTAATGTAAATAGTAGTCTACAAAGCAATTAGCACATCATATGAACTTGTGTAAGGATTTTTTGGAGTATTGTGTGCAGGTTTGTATATCTCATTATAGAATGTATATTAAAGCAGTGCTAATAGTGCAGCTAGTAGGGATTACAATTAGAGTCTGAGAGGCTTTTTTATTTTACTAGAGTTGAGAAAAGTAGGGTATCCTGGTAGAAATCTTCCAGATTGTGAAAGGAAGGGTACAATTTTCAGATAAAACAAAGGGGAGGTTAGAGTATTTTTAAAAATAACTTGTGAATTTCTGTCACAAACTGTTAGAATAAGAGTCTGTAAATGATAGAGTAGGATCAAAGAATGGTTACAGTCCAGAAGGAAGTCACTTGGCCCGTCGTGTCTGTGCTGGTTCTCTGCAAGAGTAGTGTACCTAGTGTTACACCCCTGCCTTTTCGCTAGCTCTGCAAGTTTTCCTCTTCCGGTAAAGATCCAAGCCTCTTTTGAAAGCTGTGATAGAATCTGCCTCCACCACATTCAGGTGGTGTGTCCCAGGTCCTAACCACTCACTGTGTAAAGAAGTTTCTCTTCTTGTTGACAATCACCTGTTTTTAAAAAAAAAACTAAAAATCAATTGCTATGTGCTTGAAAAAGAATATTAAGTTGAATTAAACTAGATGGCTTGTGTCGAAAAACACTGGTACAGATTGAGCTGAAAGGCCTGGTTCTGTGTTCCTACTGGTAATTTATTCTTTTTCATACTTCATTTAAAACTAGCAGAGATTCTCATTCTGTATTTAAAATTACTCAGTATTATATTTACCTCTGAAGAAGGGTCATACGGACTCGAAACGTTAACTCTGTTTCTCTCTTCACAGATGCTGCTAGACCTGCTGAGTTTTTCCAGCATTTTCTGTTTTTCTTTCAGATTTCCAGTACCTGCAGTATTTTGCTTTTTTATTATATTTACCTTGGTTTTTAATGATTGTTCTCCACTGCTGATTTTATACACACATTCAGTTTTTACAATAGATTTCTTTATTGTACCACAATATTATCAGTGTCTTGGATGCATCCATTTTACTCGAGCATCAACTTGTTCTTAAAAAGAAAATGATAGTACGTTATTTTTTCATGACCTTTAACCTGAATGTTTTTTCATGAGTCGCATAAGGACAAATAGTTCATGTGATTTGAAGTTAAGTGATTGAATGATTGAATCACTAATAACTTGATCTGCTCTATGCTTTTTGTGGAAACGAAAATCTTGTTTTGTTTCTTCATTATCTCTGAAGTTGTCTGTTAGCCTTGAATGTTATTGCTACCATAAGATTCAGCTTAACATATGGAAAATGTAGATGGTTATCCCTTTTAAGGCTACAAAGTCTTGTAAAGAGGCCAATTAGGCTGCTGCTGCCAAATCAGTTAAGAGATTGGTGACATTCCGGTTGTGATATTTTGTATTCTGATAGGATTTTTCAATTTTTAAAAAAAAGTGTGAAACAAAAGTTAGCGTGTGGTAGTTGGTATGGGCAGAAAATACTAGACATACCTATTTTACAATAGCAAACCTGTTGTACTGCTGTTCATAGGTTAGAGAACTCACTGTTAAAAGATTGCAAACATAGAATGTATGTTATTGCTGTGTGTCCTTAAAATTACTCTCTTTAATTGAAGAGTAGAGCATCTGATGTGGCCTATGGTATGTCAGGATGTGCTGTTATGTAAGGTTAAAACTGGACTTAGTGGTGGCGTTTGTTACACATGCACTTGTCCATTGGCTTTCTATGGAGTTTTGTCTGAAACTTACTGTAAATTAGAGAGTCAAAATGTGCAGGGCCATCTACAGAGAATTTGGTACTTGTGTTAACAGATCAAACAACTGTGTATCTCCTTAAACATTCAGGTTGAAGAATTGTTGATCAGTAACACAGAGTCTAAAGGAGGTAATGCCAGTTGGAATATTGAATTTAGGGTTTATATGCCAGCATTTATAAGGTATCAACATATCACCCTTGCAATGTGTTGATTGGCTGAAGATAATGGGCAGGATTTTTCGCTCGGCGTGTAGGTGTGTGCCCGATATGCATGAACGTGAAATAGCGTGCGTGAGCGCCCCGACATCATGCATTTGCGCAATATTTTGGTCGGCGGATGCGCAAGAGTCAGCAACATGCCCGCCAACAATTAAGAGGACTGTTAAGGCCATTAATGTATTAATTAACCTGGATATTTCGCTGCTCGTCCGGCATTACAGTTGGCGGGCGAATCAGCCAGGCAGCCTTTGGATTTTTAAGGAAACCTCATCTAAGGAAATGAGGTTTCCGATATTAATTAAAAAAAAAATGTTTGGGCAGAATTTTTATAATCTATATGTTTAGGTAAGTGAGTCAATTTTTTCCTGTATTTTAAAATCTTTATTTGCTTTTCACTTCCCCTATGAAGTGAAGATTTTAAATTCTTAAGCTCCCTGAGGCAGCTCTCTGCCTTCAGGGAGCTTTCATTGCATGCTCCCCTGCACTTGTGCTGACTTTAGCGCTCACCCTCTTGCCCCCATTGTGGCAGCACTGAGCCTTTCAGCATGCCTTTCACGTTGGCTGCCTGTTAATTGGCCAGCTGGCGTGAAATTGCGGTTGGGGGCTGATCATGGGCGGTGGGCCATTTCACGGCTGCTCCCAGGCCCGTGCACTGCGCCCACCCAATGACCTCAAAATTCTGCCTAATAAGTGGGGAAGCAACATCAGTTTAAGTACCTTATTACTGAGGATTTATGAAAATGACTAATCGTGAATCTCCAATCAAATAGCTCAAAATGACTTGCTTTTCTTAGTGCCAGGAATTTTTGGTCCAAATTAATACTTAAATACATTTTTCACAATGACATGATTAAATGTATCCATTAATTTTTGTGTCTTTTAATGTATTCCATAAAAGTTTATATTTCAAGGCTTAAGAACATTAGAAATAGGAGGCAGGAGTAGGCCTTTCAGCCCTTTGAGCCCATACCTCCATTCAGTGAGATCATGGTTGATCATCTGCTTCAACATAATTTTCCTGGACTATCCCCATATTCCTTGATGTTTTTAATATGTAGAAACCTATTGATCTCGGTCTTGAATGTACTCAACGACAGCCTCCACAGCCCTCTTGGGCAGAGAATTCCAAAGATTCACCACCCTCTGAGTGAAGAAATTGCTCCTCATCTCAGTCCTAAATGGCCTGCCCGTTATTCTGTGTCCCCGGGTTTTAGACCCTCCCAGCCAACGGAAACATCCTGCATCTACCCTGTTGAGCCCTCTAAGAATTTTGTATGCTTGAATGAGATCACCTATCGTTCTTTTAAACTCTAGAGAATAAAGGTCCAGTCTATTTAATCCTTCCTCATAGGACAATCCCTCCGTTCCAGAAATTAGTTTAGTGAACCTTTGTTGTGCTCCCCCCTAGAGCAAGTGCTTCTTTTCTTACGTAGGGAGACCAAAACTGAATGTACTACACCAGGTGCAGTCTCACCAAAGCTCTATGTAATTTGCAGTAAGACATCTTTACCGCTATTCTCCAAATTCTCCTGTAATAATGGCCAGCAGACTATTTGCCTCCTTAATTGCTTGCTGTACCTGCATGTTAGCTTTTGGTGACTCATCAACAAGGACACGCAAGTCCCTTTGAAGTTCAACACTTCCCAGCCTCTCTCCATTCAAGAAATACTCTGTTTTTCACCCGTCTCCAAACCTTGGGTAAAAGAAAATACTACGGATGCTGGAAATCTGAAATAAAAGCAGAAAATGCTGGAAAAACTCAGCATATCTGGCAGCACCTGTGGAGAGAGAAACAGAGTTAATGTTTAGAGTCTGTATCACTCTTCTTCAGAGCCCTATTTTCATGCTCTGAAGAAGAATCATATGTACTCGAAATGTTAACTCTGTTTCTCTCTCCACAGGTGCTGTTAGATATGCTGAGTTTTTGCAGCATTTTCTGTTTTTATTCCAAACCTTGGGTTTTGACTGGATGTTTTCCCCGGAATATTTTGAGTAACAGCCACAACTGAGCATGTATAATTTGCAAACTTTATCAGCATGAAATCTGTGCATGTACAGTTGGTAGAATTTTCTAAACTTTCAGTAGGTTTCTCTGATAAAGGGCGTATCCTTTTATCTTGTGAAGATTTGAGAGCTGTTTCGATTTTCCACAAGATTTCAAAACAAACTGGAGATCGAATTCTTAAAGCTTTATTCCAGCCAAATTTCACAATTACCATAAATAGTGGTGTATCAGTTGATCCAAATGGTGTATAAGACAGTCCCATTTCCAAGCCCCAAAAATCATGGTTTTGCATATACTTGGAGTATAAGTCGACACCCCACCCTTTTCAGCTATGCCATGCTATACTTGCATGAATAGTCAGCCTCAATTTGTCACCCCATAACACGTTTTACTTACCCATACCTTATAACTAGGCACAAGGGATCAAGCAGGCAATGGGCTGTGTTGTGAAGATTTGTGGGAGTTTACAACGCTCTCACTCTGTGTTGGATGCCGATAACATTTCAAAATGGCAATCACTCACACCCAGCAGTTCACTTTTATTCCCAGCATATAAATCAATTTGCGTTTTTTGAGGGATTTTTCAAGGCTTCAAAGGCAGGCTTATTATGCCGACATCTACGATAAGTTATTAATCATTGCTCTTTTTTTCATTATGAAGAGCCCACTTGGAAACCTCCTGTACTACTTCTGTTAACTGTTTAAAAAAATGAATTACAAATTACTTAGGGATTTTTTTTTCATTGGAAAAGTGGAAGAGGAATTTAAGTTTAAGATGAGAAAAATACACTAAAGGGGAGATACGTTGGTGGACTCTTCCTGATTGCAGACTTTTTTTTGGAAGAACTTCGTCTCCTGAACTAATGTTGGGGCTTAAGTGTAAGACTCTAGATCCTGGACCTCCTTCCTAGTGTTCCCATATTCCAGCCACTAATGATGGGAAACCTGTGAACAATGACTGTGAACATTATTAGTATATTAGAAATGGTGTGATGGCAATATTTTGGACATCACATTTGGAAGTTTTTTTTTTGCTGATCTAAAACACTTTTAAGTTGCTATTTGCTTACTACCTGCATTCAAAATTCATACGCACCATCTCTACAATTTTCTCAACAATACAATGATTAAATGATTGGATTTATATACATTAGTGCCTTTCAGGACACCCCAAAGCACTTTGCATCCAATGAAGTACTTTAGAAGTGTAATGTAGGAAAACTAAAAGTGAGCTGATGTTTACTTTATAACAAACTTTCAGTTGAAGAAATAAATTCCTAGACTGATTTGTAAATTGCCAAATATTAATTTCAAAAATGCAGGGCAGTTGTGCCATATAGCCTTAAGGGAACACACAGCTACATGTTAGAAAGATGATAGATTGAATATTGCATAATGCTGCTATCCTTATAAGACAACTTTTCTCTGATTTGTGATGAGCAATGACTTACTCTTACCAATACCTATTTGCACATGGAGAGCAAAGGTAACAATGGATAAGAGAGCAGTGGAGAAAAAGAATGAGAGGGTGGGCATATGTGACAGAGGGGGATGTGACTGAGGAAGGATGGGAAAGCAGTGAGCTGTGGAGGTTGAGATACAGCATCACAATGAAATGTGCCCTGCCCAACATTATGGAGAATATCAAAGAATGAACTCCAAACGTTAAAATATGAGGAGAATTAGGGTTGTATTCCCTGTAATTGGAAGATTAAGGGGTGAATTAATTGAAGCTTTCAAGGTATTAAGAGGAACAGATAGTGATAAACTATTTGCATTGTTTGGGGGAGGCTAAGACTGAGGGCCATAGTCTACAAATTAGAGCTAAACCTTTCAGGAGTGAAAATAGAAAAAAACTTCTAGGCATAGTGTGGGATGTTTGCAACTCTCTTCTGCAAAGGACAGTTGATACTAGATCTGTTAATTGTAAATCTGAGATTGATGGATTTTTGTTATCCAAAGGTGTTGTGCAAAGGTGGGTATGTAGAGTTTAGTTTACAGATCAGCAATGATCTTGTTGAATGGTGGAACAGGCATGAGGGGCTAAATGGCTTACTCCTTCCTGTTTTCTATATTCCTATATTTCTATGGACCAAGGTAAAAATTCTGAGGAACATCAAGAGTGACCAGATGTGCATAAAGTGAGATTTGAAAAAGTTGTTGTTAAACTCAATTTTTAATCAAGAGCAAAGTACTGTAGGTGCTGGAAATCTGAAGTAAAAACTGAAAAAGTTGGAAATACTCAGCAGGTCGGGCAGCATCTGTGAAGAGAGGAACAGAGTTGACATTTAAGGCCGATGATCTTTCAACAGAAGAGTCCTGTTGAAAGGTCATGGATCTGAAATGTTAACTCTGTTTCTCTCTCCACAGATGCTTTCTACTGATTTAAAAATTGCAGTATTTTCTGTTCTTATTTCAATCAGTAAGATTTTCAAAAAGCTGTGTTCTCTGCCTCTCAACCTGCTTAGTAACGAAGTGGGTTTTCAGGCAGTTACTATAGTTGGAGAGTGCTCCACTTACTGACACTTCTTAAAATTAGAGTTTGGATTAAATTGTCAATAAGCAGAACATGTATGAGCAGCTGTTACAGAAATTGGCTGGAAAACGCCCTGTCAGTTAGACAGGTTGGAAAAGGCAGAACACTGATGCTTTGAAATAAATTATTGATTCAAAATTGAAATTTCATGCCAAATGCTTGTTATTACAAAGCAGTGTCTTCTCTGTGAATTACTGTGAAAAATGTTATTGGATCTAGTATTTTTTGATCATCACAGCTGTCAATAAGCAATTTTGCTGTCATGCTTCAGGAGAGAAGTATTTTAAAATCAATTGCAATTTAGGGAACAATTGAAGAACTTTTCTGATAGGACAGAGAATGTCTGTTCAGAATGAAATTAGCAATCCTTTTAAGGAAAAGGTCAAAGAAAACTATTCAATACTGGGTGCTTCTGACTTTCAATCTGACAGCAAAGACCATAGAACCTTGATGCCCTCTGTATATGTCAAAGTACTTCACAGCCAATGAATTACTTTTTCAAGTGTAGGCCATGATTCCTAAGCAAACATGGCAGTCAATTTGATCACAACAAGGCTGCATGACCTGCAAATGAAATGTAACCAATTAATCTGTTTTGGTGGCATTGATTGAAGGCTGAATATTGATCATTTGATAAGGTGCCACATCAAAGATTATTATGGAAAATAAAAGCGCATGGTTTGGTGGGTAACACATTAGCATGGATAGAAAATTGGCTGGTTGGCAGAAAGCAGAGAGTATGCATAAATGGGTCTTTATCTCATTGGCAGGATGTGACAAGTGGAGTCCCGCAGGGGTCTGTGCTGGGGCCTCAACTTTTTAGAATTTATATCAGTGACTTAGATGAGGTGAGGAAGGCATGGTAACTAAATTTGCAGATGACACAAAGGTAGGTAGGAAAGTATGTTGTCAAGAGGACATTAGGAGGTTGCGGACAGATATAAATAGGTTGGTTGAGTGAGTGGTCAAAATTCTGGCAGATTGGAATATAATGTAGGGAAATGTGAAGTTGTTCACTTTGGCAGGAAGAATACAAAAACAGCATTACTTTTCTGATTGGCAGGATGTGACAAATGGAGTCCCACAGGGGTCTGTACCGGGGTCTCAACTTTTCACGATTTACATCAATGATTTAGATGAGGGGAGTGAAGACATGGTAGCTAAATTTGCAGATGAGACAAAGGTAAGTAAGAAAGTATGTTGTGGAGAGGACATGAGGTTGCAGATGGATATAGATGGGTTGAATGAGTGGGCAAAGATCTGGCAAATGGAGTTTAATGTGGGAAAATGTGAAGCTTTTCACTTTGGCAAGAAGAACAAAAAAGCATATTACTTAAATGGAGAACAGCTGCATAATTCTGAGGTGCAGAGGGATCTAGGTGTTCTAGTGCATGAGTCACAAAAAGTTAGTATGCAGGTACAGCAAGTAATTAAGAAGGCTAATGGAATGCTATTCTTTATTACGAGAGGGATTGAACATAAAAGTAAGGATGTTACACTTCAGATATACAGGGCATTGGTGAGACCGCATCTCAAATACTGTGTGCAGTTTTGGTCTCCTTGTTTAGGGAAGGATGTAAATGCATTGGAAGCGGCTCAGAAGAAGTTTACTAGATTGGTACCTGGAATGAATTGGTACCTGGAATGAATGGGTTGCCTTATGAGGAAAGGTTGGACAGACTGGACTTGTTTCCACTGGAGTTTAGAAGAGTGAGGGGTGATTTGATTGAAGTATACAAGATCCTGAACGGCTTTGACAAGGTGGACTTCGAAAGGATGTTTCCACTTGTGGGTGAGTCTAGTACTAGGGGGCACTGTTTTAAAATTAGGGGTCGCCCTTTTAGGAGGAGAACTTTTTTCTCTCTGAGGGTTGTTCAGCTTTTGAATTCTTTGTCTCAGAAGATGGTGGAGGTGGGGGTCATTGAATATTTTTAAGGCAGAGGTAGATAGATTCTTGTTAGGCAAGGGAATCAAAGGTTATCGGGGTTCGATGGGAACGTGGAAATCGAAACACAAGTGACCTTTGTCAGGAGCCTGGGTTTTTAATTTGGCTCTGAGGCCCGTATACTTGCTATTAATGCAGACACTATCTTATTCTGAGGCTGCCTTGATAATGCCACAAAAGGACCATTATTTAAAAAACACCTTGTCTTCTCTCTTCAATAATTACCCTTCTAATAAAATGAGAAAGACAAGGATTAGAAAGCAAAATAAATGCCTCCTTGCCTGCCTGCTTGGATGTTTTATTGCCCTTCAACCTGTGTGCATTGTCAGCTGGCAAAAAAAAAGGTTTTTTGTGGGCCTCTCCAGAGTTATTCTAAATTTTCCATCTCTCTTGCTTCCCCTAGCAAGGGCACATGTACAAAGTTAAGGAAGTGAAATTAAAAAGAGACGTAATGAAATGAAGCGGGAAATGGAGCTAAAATAAAGAAAGACTTGCATTTATATAGAGCTTTTCATGACCACCTTACATCTCAAAGCTCTAAACAGCCAAAGAAGTGCTTTTTTGAAGTGTAGTCACTGTTTTAAATGTGGCAGCCAATAACTGTAAGCACTGTATTTTTACAGTATATTCTGGCCCATCATCATGGTTTAATTTCTGTGTCCTTAAGAATCTCAAATACTTGAACAACATCTGGTCTTAAACAATCCTAGCCAGATGCTTTTAGCTTAGTGTAGAAAAGGGCAACCATTTCCAATACCTGATAGACTGTTTGTTGATGAAGTTGGTCCAAAAAATGACGGAAGTATTCAAAAAAGCTCAGGTCGATAGCATTTTTCCTGAGCTTCTTACATTTTAGAGTAATTTGATTTATCATTGAAATATGTATTTGTAGCTGGATGAATCAAAAATTTGGTATACTATTGGCTGCGTGCTTTGAGGGAAGGATGCCAATTTCTGAAATGCTCTTTAGCAGTGATATCATAAGAAAAAAGGAACATTGTTGGAGTATAAAGGCTGGATGCAGAAAAAGCAGTTTTTGTGTGGTGTAAGTACTTGTTGACCAGCAGTGAGGTGCTCTTGATGCTTTCTTTTCAGAACTTGGGAGGTTTTGAATAGCCTTATAAACAACATCTTACTATGTATAAAAGCAAAAAACTGCAGATGCTGGAAATCCAAAACAAAAATAAAAATACCTGGAAAAACTCAGCAGGTCTGGCAGCATCTGTGGAGAGGAACACAGTTAACGTTTCAAGTCCATATGACTCTTCAACAGAACTAAGTGAAAATAGAAAAGAGGTGAAATATAAGCTGGTTTAAGGGGGTGGGGGGGGAAGGGACACAGGTAGTGCTGGATAATATGGAGCATTCCTTGTTCCAGTCCTACTCTGGTCCCCTCCCACAGCTCTTTCTCCGGTACATCGACGATTGCTTCGGTGCTGCTTCATGCTCTCGTCTGGACCTGGAAAAATTTATTAATTTTGCTTCCAATTTTCACCCCTCCATCATTTTCATATGGTCCATCTCTGACACTTCCCTTCCCTTCCTTGACCTCTCTGTTTCAATTTCTGGTGATAGACTGTCCACCAATAATCATTACAAGCCTACTGACTCCCACAGCTACCTCGACTACAGCTCCTCACACCCCGCTTCCTGTAAGGACTCCATCCCATTCTCTCAGTTCCTTCGCCTCCGTTGCATCTGTTCTGATGATGCCACTTTCCAAAACAGTTCCTCTGACATGTCTTCCTTCTTCCTTAACCGAGGTTTTCCACCCACAGTGGTTGACAGGGCCTTCAACCGTATCCGGCCCATCTCCCACGCATCAGCCTTCACACCTTCCTCTCCCTCCCAGAACCATGATAGGGTCCCCCTTGTCCTTACCTATCACCCCACCAGCCTCCGCATTCAAAGGATCATCCTCCGCCATTTCCGCCAACTCCAGCATGATGCCACCACCAAACACATCTTCCCTTCACACCCCCGGCGGCATTCCGCAGGGATCGTTCCCTCTGGGACACCCTGGTCCACTCTTCCATCACCTCCAACACCTCAACCCCCTCCCTTCCCCCTTCCCATGCAACCGCCGAAGGTGCAACACGTGTCCCTTTACTTCCCCTCTCCTCACTGTCCAAGGGCCCAAACACTCCTTTCAAGTGAAGCAGCATTTCACTTGCATTTCCCTCAATTTAGTCTACTGCATTTGTTGCTCCCAATGCGGTTTCCTCTACATTGGAGAGACCAAACGCAGACTGGGTGACTGTTTTGCAGAACACCTTCGGTCTGTCCGCAAGCATGACCCAGACCTCCCTGCCACTTGCCAGTTTAACACTCCACCCTGCTCTCATGCCCACATGTCCGTCCTTGGCCTGCTGCATTGTTCCAGTGAAGCTCAACGCAAACTGGAGGAACAGCACCTCGTCTTCCGACTAGGCACTTTACAGCCTTCCGGACTGAATATTGAGTTCAACAATTTTAGATCATGAACTCTCTCCTCCATCCCCACCCCCTTTCCGATTTCCCCCCCCCTTTTTTCCCCCCAATAATTTATATAGATTTTTCTTTTCCCACTTATTTTCATTATTTTTAAATGTATTTCCATCCATTGTTTTATCTCTACCTTTTAGCCTATTTCGATCCCTTCCCTTCACCCCACCCCACCCCTACTAGGGCTATCTGTAACTTGCTTGTCCTGCTTTCTACCTTTAATTAGCACATTCCTTAGATAATATCACCACCTTCAACACCTCTTTGTCCTTTTGTTTATGACATCTTTTGGCTGTCTCCACCTATCACTGGCCCTCTATCGAGCTCTACCTGTCCCCCCCCCCCCCCCCTTAAACCAGTTTATATTTCACTTCTTTTCTATTTTTACTTAGTTCTGTTGAAGAGTCATGCAGACTTGAAACGTTAACTGTGTTCCTCTCCGCAGGTGCTGCCAGACCTGCTGAGTTCTTCCAGGTTTTTTATTTTTTATCTTACTATGTATGTCTGAATGGAAAATGGGTGGTTGCTGAATGAAAATACTTTCATATATTTTTCTGTAATGTAAGCACTGTGGATTTAAGATTATTTGAATTCAGCAATAACAATTGTTGAAATTATTTCAGCTCTGTGTATTCAAAGAGACTCGTGCAAAGATAAATTGAGCTGAAAAATGTGAATTGTTTGTACACAATCTTAAATTAAAAAAAAATTGAGACTTTTTACGGGAAAATATTTCAACTGATCCCTAAATGAAGTGGATTGTGGCAAATTTATCTCCATTTGCTTTGATAATAAAATGAACAATACATATGTATTCTTTGCCCAATGCAAACTGGAGGAACAGCACCTCATCTTCCGACTAGGCACTTTACAGTTCAACAACTTTAGATCTTGAACTCCCTCCTCCATCCCCACCCCCTTTCTGTTTCTTCCCCCTTCCTTTTGATTTCTCCAATAATTTATATAGATTTTTATTTTCCCACCTATTTCCATTATTTTTAAATCTATACCTTTTATGTCCTGTTAGTCTTTCCACCCCACCCCCACTAGAGCTGTACCTTGAGTGTCCTGCCATCCATTCTTAATTAGCACATTCGTTTAGATAATATCACCACCTTCAACACCTCTTTGTTCTTTTGTCTGTGACATCTTTTGATTATCTGCTCCTATCACTGCTTGCTTGTCCCTACAACCACACCCCCACCTCCCCCAACCTTAAACCAGCTTATATTTCACCCCTCTCCTAATATTACTCAGTTCTGTTGAAGGGTCATGAGGACTTGAAACGTCAACTGTTTTCTTCTCCGCCGATGCTGCCAGACCTGCTGAGTAATTCTGTTTTTGTTTTGGATTTCCAGCATCCGCAGTTTTTTGTTTTTGTTTTTAATACATATGCATTTCTAATTTTAACTTGTATTGGGCCTGAATTTCCACTGAGTGGCAATCACAGTTAAATTGCCACTCTGCTCCTACTTTCTTACCTGGAAATCTTCTTGATCCTGTCTCGCCTGAACTTCTGACTCAGGCCGGGTGAGAACTGTGCAGGGCAGAGTGCTCCTGAAGCCTTTAATCGAACACTGCAGAATTGGATGGAAGGAGGCCACGCCCCCTCTTTTTTAAAGCACTAGCTGCCACAAATGAGGTAATTTTAAAGGTCCAGCCACTTCAGGCCTTCAGGTAAGTGGCTAGAATCTGGTGGGGTGGGGGTGGGGGGTTGCGGTTGTCAGACAGTCGTTGGGGGGGGTGGGGGTAGAGGTTTGGCCTGGGGTGAGTGGGTTGGGGGGTGTCCTGTGGGGCATGGTGGTAGTCAGGGGTTGGGGGAGTCCTCTGGGGTGTTTGGGCGATCCCATGGGAGGTTGGGGGGAGTCATGTGCTTGGGTTTCTGTACTCGGGGTGTGGGGGGGGAAGCCCCTTGGGGGTTGGAAGTAATTCCATCGGGGAGGGGTTAGTCGGGGGCTTGGGGGGAGCCCCGTGGGGATCAGTGTAGAACTGCGCAATAGTTACTCCAAAGCTAGAAGTGGTTTTAATTTTTCTAACTTTTTCTGGGTAACTATCGATGTAACGCAGTTGGAACCATCCGAAGGTTATGATTTAAATTGCATTTTCAGATGTTTCCCAGTGCAGGGCAATTGACCATTGGAAGTTTGCACTTCACAGGCAATTGCCATACAATCCTTACTTGGGAACTTTTGGGGGCATTCTCCAGCGCATCTTTTGGGTACCTTCCAGTTATACTGCCTAGGAGCTAGGACGTTATGGCCTATTATGTTACTTCACAACTCATAAGCTGATTGGCCTGTGGTTTATCCTTTACTTGAAAAGAGGTATTACATTGGCTACCCTCCAGTCTCTTAACCAGGTCTGCATATCTGGGAAGGACTTAAAAGAAATTGTGATCAGAGCCTCTGCTATCTACTTTGAGCACCTTAAGGTGTATGTCATCAGGCTGTGGTGATCTGTTATTTTTCTAAGGTAATCTGTAAGAGTTGTTCTGCATCCAGCTGTTGTACATCGAAGTTCAAATTCTTGCCTCACAAATATTCCTTTAATATATTTTCTTTGCTCATCTTCATCCCTCTAAAATGCACTCCTCTTTACCCCAATAGTCTACCCTCTCTTAAACTATTCTTTTTATATGCTTCTAATAAATTTTATTTCCTTTTGTAGTATTTACTAACCTCTTCCATGTTCCCTTTTTAGTCTTTTAATCTTTTTTACCATTACTCTCCTCACCTTGGCCTTACCCTGGTAGGGCTCCCAGCTCCCTCCTTCCTTAAGGCCAAGGAATGCAGACTTCAATGAATATGATGTACAACAGGTTTAGTCATTCACAATCAAATCTGGATGGACCTCAAAATCACTATTGGATTCTGCTCTCCTCTGCTAAAACTGCTTGCTATTCCAGGTCATCCTGAAATGCAAAAGACTTCTTTTCTCTACTGCGAAGTGTATTCTTAAACCCCTCTCTGTCTCCTCCACCCTCACCGCCAATAAATGTGAGAAGCTCATGGATTTCTTTATCATCAAGATTGAGACCATCTGATCAACTGCCCCTGCCACTTTCTCCACTTCCCCTAGCCCACTGGGCCAAACTTCCTCTAAGATACCCCTGTCCTAGCCCTGAACTTGTATCTTTCTCTCGTTTTTCTCTTATCTCCCCTGACCACCAAACATCCTTCCTGGCTCCCATGTTAGCTGACGTTGTTAATGGTTCTCTTTCCCCTGGGTCTGTGTCCCTCCCTCAAATCTGCCGACATCACTCCTCTCAGGAAAAAAAAAACCCTTGACAACCCACCCCCCCCCCCCTGCCCTATCTCTAACTTCGCTTTCCTGTCCAAAGTCCTTGAATGTGTTGACACCTCCCAAATTCATGTCCATATTTCCTGGAACTCCATGTTTGTATCCCTCCAATAAAATCTCCGCCCATGCCACAATACCAAAATGGCTCAAAGTCACAAATTACATCTTATGTGACTATGACGAAGGCAAACTATTCCCCCCCACCACCTTCTCTCAAACTGTTTGCAGCGTTTGACACAATCAATCACACCATCCACCTCCAGTGCCGCTTCCACTGTTGTCCAACTTGGTGGGGCTGTGCTCATCTGGTTCTATTCTTGTCTACCAAATTGTAGCCAGAGAAGTGCAATCACCACCAATGGCTTCTCTTCCCACTCCCACACATTATCTCTGGCATCCCCAAAGAATCTGTCTGAGGCCCTGTCCTATTTCTCATTTACACACTGCCCTTTGGTGTTATCACAAACACAATGTCATTTTCTGCATTTATTCTGCGACACCCAAGCTTTACCTCATCACCACCTCTCTTGATGCTTCCACTGTCTGTGAATTATCAGAATGCTTGTCTGACATCCAGTACTGGATGAGCAGAAATTTCTCCAATTAAGTATCGGGAAGTCTGAAGCCATAATGATGCAATACATTCTTTCAAAGGAAGAATGCTTAGCTCGTAACTGTTTAGTTTTTTAAAATCGTGCCTGATTCTCATCCAGTTGATTTGTTTTTGGTTAGCAATCTATTGCTTTAAATCTAGGCTGTAACCTTTATTCTGGGAAATTGCCCCTTTTGACCACAAAGTCCACTGTTCTCCAAGTATTCTTTTAGGATGTTATTTCCTCATGATTGCAATGGCTATAGTCTATAAGGTAATAAATATCTGAAATTCCTCGATTGTCTAATGGGGTTTGTTTTGTTGCTGCAAGCAATAGCTCCAGCTCGATAGATGTTTTTTAGAAAATGCATTCAACCCAGTAATGGACGCTTTTCTTCTTGGTGCTCTGATTTTGATTGGCTTGAGTAAAAGTTTAAAAGCATTGCATTGTGTATCAATAAGATCTCCATCATGGCTATTCATTTTGCTAGGGAGCTGGTTTTTGAGTTTTTAATCCATGAAAATTTTGGATATTTTGCATGTTAGGTTCAGTGCAATGCAATATAATCTGCAGGATTTTCCAAATCCCGGCTATATTCTTAGTCAAATACCGTGCTCTGTTAAGTGTGCAAATAACACAGTAAAACCAGTTTTAAAACACAATCTAATTTTAAACTCTAGCTATTAAAGATTGGGAAAATTGCCTTCTGCTGCTAAGGCTGTATTGCTTTCAGAAGCTAATGAATTTCTTTGTGACCACAAAGTATATTAGGATTCTTCAAGATCTCTGTAGTGGTAGGAAATAAAAACTTTTTTATGATCTGTATATAATAGGCATTTTTGTTGTTGATGTAGGTATCATTCAAATTTTGGATAACTATTTTATGAAGCCAGTTGTTACTGGATTATAGATATGCCTTCATCAATTTACTGGATTATGTTAGAGATGTAATGTTGCCTAACTGACAGTGATTTCTAAGAATGGATTATTTAGAATGGCATACAATAGTAATTAACGATGGTCCAGTAATATGAAAGCATTTCAATCTTTTGTGCTTTCTTATTAGAAGTTCCTGTTCCATTGTTAAGTGAAGGTGTGTGCTGGGAGGGGAAGAAGATGAAGTTGAATTTACATGACATCTGCTTAGTACTGACCATGCCCCTCTTAAACGTTACTAAGATTTCTGTGCTGCATTTTTTTTCCCTTCTGGACATGGGTGTAACATTAGATGCAACACTTCTAGTGTCCAATGTGGCAAAGCAATTAAAATGAATAGAATGCTAGAATACAAAGGCAGAACAAAATAAAACAATGAAGTGTTAATATACAGAAATTGACGACTTTGTAATGCATTCTGGAATACTGTGTTCAGTCTTGACCAACAAGCAAAAGAAAATGTGTGTTGCAAAATGTACAGAAAAGGGCAACGAGGTTGGTGAACTTCACAGTCCAGAAAGAAAGGTGGTTCAGGAGGATGTCATTGAAGTATAGAGGTCAAAAGAGACTTGGAGGTCCAGGTGTATAAATCGTTAAAATGTCAAAACCTTGTATAGAAAATAATTAAGAGGCTAATGAAATATCTCACATGATGAGATCTCTGATGCCTTTGTGGTAACCTGTGGCGTAAAGAAAGCTTGCATCATGGTTCCCGAACTCTTTCATCTCTTTGGTGGCTTCCTTAAGCATTACAGCAGAGACATGTCTGCAAACATCAACGTTAGCTTCCGTTCAGGGAAGCTCTTCAATATCCACAGATATGCGCTTGCTTTTGAAGGAAGCTGCACTATTTTTATTTGCCAGGTGCAAATAAAAGTGATCTTGGGCGAAATTCTCCCGGGACTCGAAGTGGATAGCAAAACTCCTAAGTAAAGCCTTTAGAGTGTCCTTGTAGCACTTCCTTTGACTGCCATGAGAGCACACCCCAGACTCAAGATCTGCCTTGGTAAGCAAGTGTTAGGCATTCTGGCTACATGTCCAGCCTAACTCAGTTGTGACTGTCTCACTGTGGTGTGGATGCTAGGCCGGCCAGTTTAGGTGAGCACCACAGTGTCTAGTATTTTGTCCTGCCATCTGATCTTCAGAAGTTTCCAAAGGCAGCTCAAATGGCTGAGCTTCTTGGCATGATGCTGGTACGCTGTTATCATGACCCCTGTAGAGACTCTTTTAAAAGAAAGGAATCTCCATGATGCCAACAGAAAGAAAACTGTTGGACAAGATTTTACTTTTTAAAGCTTTCACTGTACCAAACCAACTAAAATCAATGTAATTCAAATGTTAACAGGTGAAAGGTATTTCAAATAAAAAGGTAAATTTTGCTTTAAATAATTGATACAATAAAGATATGCACACATAGTTGCAAGCACTTGCATTACTTCCTGCACAAATGTGGCATCAAATGTAATCTCAGTTTTTCCAACTTGGCCTTCGTTTTGTACGATCTCTCATTTCCCATCCAATCCTTTTGGTCCCTGAATCGCATTCATCAACCGTAATCCATCCATTGCCCCCAGACATGGTTACCGCCGATAAGGTGCATATCTACAAACTCTTACTCACTCTGGTCACGACAGTCCTGACAGCACAGAATCCCCAGAGACTCCCATCGTCCCTCTAAACGGCTTGATGGATTCTGGTAACACTTCAATAACAGCAGTGGGTATTGTCCACTCCGCAATCCCTTGCTCTTCCTGTCTTCAGTGTTCTGTCCATTCCAATTGTATAACACAAAGTAACACAGTCTCTGCTGTATTCTTGGGACCTGCTTCAACACCAGGATCTGTTTGAAGACTGCCAAATCAAAAAAACCTGTTCCACTCATAGAGAGTCTAGCTTGTTTTCACTTTGCATGAATTGTTAGTGTCCTGAACTGCCAAACAGAAAAAAACAGGCTGAAACCAAACCTATTGCAATTGACTTTCTATTTATTCTTTGCTTCTTAGCTGTTCATCCCCATCGCAACCCAAGGTAACATGGGCATTCCTTCGAACCCAACCCAATTAACTCTCTTTCAAAATGCTCCCCATCTGCTTTGTTCTTAAAGGAATATCACACAAAAAATATAGACTTTTCCCAGCACATGGGTCATCACACAGTCTAAATCTCTCGTGTAAAGGAGAATGAGGAGGACTATTGCTCTATACACTTTCAGTTGGTCGGCAGACACACTGCTTTTCATTTCCAGACCCATGTTCGAAGTCTGCCAAAGGCTGTACTTGCTTTGGCAGTTCTTGTATTTGCCTCGTCATCAATATAGACAGTTAGTAAGAGTGTGTTACTGAACTTATCCAGTGCTGATGGGTTCTGGTCATGGACTGAAACCTTGGGCTTGAAAAAGGGCTTTCCTGGTGCAGACTTGTACATTACTTCAATTTTCTTAATGCTAATTGTAAGGCCCAAAGTTATTGCATATATTGGAGAACAAGACCATACATCATTGCATGTCCAGCTCTGAACTGGCTGTAGTCACTGCCATCGGCAAACAAGAAATTGTGAATTATGTCCTTGGAGACCTTGGTCTTTGCTTTGAGTTGTCTCAGATTGAGCAGTTTCCCATCCATGTGACATCTGATTTCAATGGCAGGTTCATGATTATGGAAGGCATCCCACCTGGAATACTGTGCGTAGGTTCCGAGCACCACACCATAGGAAGGATATACTGGCTTTGGAAGGTGTGCAGTGGAGATTTACCAAAATGATACCTGGGCTCCCAAGGTTTAAACTGAGCCAAGGTTATACAAACTAGTTGCACAACAGGGTTGTGTTCCCTGGAATTTAAAAGGTTAAGGGGTGATTTGATCATTGTTTTCAACATATTAAAGGGAACGGATAGGACAGATAGAGAAAAACTGTTTCCGCTAGTTGGAGTGTCTAGGACTAGTGGCTGTAGTCTAGGAGTTGGAGCCAGACCTTTCAGAAGTAAAATTGGAGAACACTTCTACATGCAAAGGGTGGTGGAAGTTTGAACCTCCCTTCTACAAATGGCAGTTGATGCAGATCACCTGTTAATTTTAAATCTGAGATTGACAGATTTCTGTAAACCAAAGGTATGAAGGGTATGGGGCAAAGAGTGGCATTAGGAGTTGGGTTGCAAATCAGTAATGATATAATTGAATGGTGGGACAGGCTTGAGGGTTTACATGACCTAATCCGATGTTCCTAAATATATAAACATTAAAATTAAGTCTGTGACCACCTTTGTTACTTCTAGACTTGAATATATCGATGGTCTAACTGGTCTCCCATCTTGAACATAAACTTGATCTCATCCAAAATTCTGCTGCCTGTGTCCTAACTCACAGTAAGTCCCATTCACCCATCACCCCTTTGTTAGCTGACCTACATTGGTTCCCGGTTCAGCAATGCCTCCATTTTAAATCCTCCCATGGCCTCATCTCTTCGTATGTCTGAACCTTGCAGAGTCTCTGCATTTCTCCAGTTCTGCCCTCTTGAGCATCCCTGATTTTAATTGCTGCACTGTTGGTGGCTGTGTCATCAGTTGCCAATGCCCAAATCTCCGGTATTCCCTCCCTAACCTTCCCACCTCTCTAAAGCTCTCTCCTTTTAAGGCCCTCCTTAAAGTCTACTTCTTTGACCAAACTGTTGGTTACTTGTCCTAATATCTTCTTATGATGCTTGGTGTCAGATTTTGTTTGATAACACATTGTGAAGTGCCTTAGAATGTTTTACTCTATGATATGAATGCAAGTTGTTGGTGGTGAAACATTTCAGAAGTCATAGAGGCACAAGTCTCAACCCACATGGACCAATGGACTTATGCCATTAAGTAGATTCCATTTGGGGAAGTGATGGAATCAAAGTAAAAAAAATGACAAACAGTGATTTTAAATTAATTGTGCATGTGTAAGCTTGTGTGCTTGCAGTAGTTTTTCTGGTGAATCTGTTAGCAGTAACAATCCTTTATGGGTAATTCCCTTGAAAGTTTTGTCGATGTTTTTATTATTCATTCTTAGGATCTGGGCGTTGCTGGCAAGACCAGCAGTTATTTCTCATTCTTGATTTTCCAGAGAAGAAACCCATAGGTTTCCTTCCCAAAAGCACGTTAATGAGCCAGTTGGGTTTTTATGACAATCCAACAGCTTCATAGTCACTTTTATTAATACCAGCTTTTTATTTCTAGATTTTTTTAAAGCCGAAGTTAAACTCTCAAACTCCCAAGGTGGGGTTTGAATTTGAGTTCTCTGAATTGTTGTCAAGTAACATAATCACTACCCCACCATACCCGGTTGCTTAGTGCTTTGTGTTGAGAGATTTGCAGTACTGACAACTGTAAAACCATAATAAATCAAGGAATTAACACTTTAAGGAGAGGGAAGAAGCCAGTTAAAATGATGGAATAATTCAGGTCAGGCAGCGTCCATGGAAGCAACGGATGAGTTAATCTATTGGTTATGGACCTTTTGTGGTTTTTCTTTTACCTCCCAATCCTGCAAAATCCTCCAGGTTTGACGGAGGATTGACACCTGAAACATTAACTCCTCCAATCTCTCCACAGTGCTCCCTGATCTGTGATATTCTAGCATTTTTGTTTTGTTTCAGATTTACAGCATCTGCAGGTTTTTTTTTGTTTCACAAGTAGCAGTTCCGTTGCAATTAAGGTTTACATTTTGAGGGTGATTTTCATGTTTATAGCAAAACAACAATTTCTGTGAGCAAGCCAAGAAGAGAATAGAGGCTTCCTCCTCAATTGTGTATTTGTTTTTACCTTGATGTAAAAGCATATTTGCTGATCAAGTAATTTCTCCTCAAGGGTTGGACAATTAAGATGTTAACCAATTTTTTTCACTAAATGAGGTGTGACCAACTGATGGTTCATTCACTCTTAACATCTGCCTGCAATTAAAACGACAGGTTTGCCTGATTGGCCTTGGTGGAGTTAACCTAAAATTACCCATTTTCTTTCAAAGGACAAATAATTTGATTAGCACAGGAACCAAGTGAAATGCAAGTAGTATCATAAATCCACCTCCTTTCTATTATGTTCGGATTGGCCTAAAATTGTTTATATATTTCTGTTCTGGCCCGTTATGCTGAGAGTAGACTCAGAAACATTTCGATAAGATCACATTGTAACATTTGTGGCTTTGTTCTTTGAGTTCCTAGTTTTCATTTTGTGCTGTTCTGCATATTGGATAAAATGTTTATTCAGTGGCTTTGTAACTTGTAACAATATTGTTTGTAACAATAAATGATTGCCTTTATTTGCAGAGATGTGATGAAGATTAATAAGTAATCTTTTAAACTGCTAACATTGTCAAATGTTTATGCCTTTTTTCTACTTTTTGTAGACATACTTTTGTGTTGAGTGGGAAGCCATCTTAAAGGCATGGAGTTCTATCCTTTGCACTGCAAAGCACAGAAACAGGTTATTCTGCCCAGCTGGTCTATGCTGGTGTTTATGCTCCAAACAAGGCTTCTCCTGCTCTATTTCATCTAACCCCATCAGCATAACCTTCTATTCCTTTTCCTCTCAGCTGCTTATCTAGATTCCCCTTAAATGCACCAGTATTTTTTGCCTCAACTGCTCCGTGTGGTACAAGTTCCACATTCTTACCACTCTTTGGCTAAAGAAATCTCTCCTGGTTTATTGATGACTATCATATTTATAGCCCCTAGTTTTGGGGTCTCCAAGTAGAAACAGCATCTCCCTGACTTAGACAAAGAGACTGAGAGTAATGTATCCAAGTTTGCTGACAATTCAAAGACGGGATGGGAATGTAAGCTGTGAGGAGGACAGTCAGAGGCTGCAAAGAGATATGGATATGTTAAGTGAATGGACAACAATGTGGCAGACAGAGTATAATGTGGGAAGTGTGAGGTTATTCACTTTCATAATGAGAACAAAAAAGAATATGTTTTAAAAGATGTGAGACTTATAAATGCTGATGTATAGAGAGACTCGGGTGCACGTGTACAAGGAAAACAAAGTTTGTATGCAGGTTCAACAAGGAATTAGGAAAGCAGATGCCATGTTGGTTTAAATTGCAAAGGG
Source organism: Cetorhinus maximus (assembly GCF_964194155.1). NCBI lineage: Eukaryota > Metazoa > Chordata > Chondrichthyes > Lamniformes > Cetorhinidae > Cetorhinus > Cetorhinus maximus. Next base: position 98,489,570 of record NC_135887.1, read on the forward strand.
ATTGGAGTACAAGAATAAGGAAGGCATGCTTCAATTCTACAGGGCTTTAGTGAGACTATACCTATGTATGGTTTTGGTCTCCTTATTTCAGGAAGGATGTACTTGGATTGGAGGTGATGGAGCAAAGGTTCCTCAGATTGGTTCCTGGGATGAAAGGGTTGTCCTATGACAAAAGGCTTAATAAATTTGGCCTATACTGTGGTGTTTAGTAGAATTGGAGGTGACCTTATTGAAGGATTCTGAAGATGATTGATAGGATAGATTCTGAGATGTTGTTTTCCCTAGCTAGTGAATTTAGAGCATGGGGGTACAGTCTCAGGGTAAGGGATCAATAAGAGGGTTGTGGATGCTCTATTGTTGAGTATATTTGAGGCTGAGATGGACATTTGGTGTCACAGGGGCGCGGGTGGGAAAATGGAGTTGAAGCTGAAGACCAGCCATGATGGTGTTGAATGACGGAGCCGGCTCAAGGGGCAGTATGGTCTACTTCTATTTCTTATGTTCTTAGGATAAAAATAGATAAAGGGAAGGTACTTAAATGATTGGTGGTCATCAAAGAAGAAAAGTTAACTGGTCTGGATGGGATACATCTTTGAATACTGAGGGAAGTAAAGGTGGAAATTTCAGTGATCAACTGACAACTATACACCAGTCATCCCAATGTCTGTAATGAGAAACTGGGACAAAATTAACATTTAGAAAAGTATGAGCTAATAAATGAAAGACAGCAGAGATTTGATAAATTGTGTTTGATTAATTTGATCACGTTCTTTGATGAACAGCATCAACCATGGCTCAGTTGGTAGCAGTCTTATCTCCGAGCTAGAAGGTTGTGAGTCCTGCTTCTGAACTTGGGCACAAAATTCAAGGCTGCCACTCCAATGTAATGCTGAGGGAATGCTGCATGATTGGAGGTGCCATCTTTGGGATGCAACATTTAAAGTGAGGCCCCATCTTTCCTTTAAAGTGGATGTAAAAGTTCCCATAGCACTATTTTGAAGAAGAGTTGGGGGAGTTATCCACAGTGTCCTGACCAATACTTACCTCGCAATCAACACCACAAAAACAGGTTATCTGGCCATTACCACATTGCTGTTTGCTAGAGCTTGCTGTGAGGAGATTGGCTGCCGTGTTTCCTACAATATAGCAGTGACGACAGTTCAAAAGTGCTTCATTAGATGTAAAGTGCTTTGGGAAGTCCTGTGGCTATATAAATCCAAGTGAAAAAGTGACGGTGGGTTGATGAGAATGGTGCAGTTGAAGTTGTTTAAATGGACTTTCAAAAGGCATTTGATGAAGGACCACATAATAGACTTGTTAGCAAAATTAAAGCTCATGGGATTAGAAGGACAATGCATCATGGACACACAATTGGCTAAGTGACAGAAAGCAGAGAGTAGTGGTGAATGGTTGTTTTTCAGGCTGCAGGAAAGTGTACAGTGGTGTTCCTCAAGGGTCACTATTGGGACCACTGTCCTTTTTAATATATATATTACTAACACAGACTTTGGTATACAGAGCATGTTTTCAAAGCTTTCAGATGCGTGAAACTCGGAAACAATGAGGCGGATAGTAACAGACTTCAGGAGGACATAGACTGGTGAAATGGGCAGACACATGGCAAATAAAATTTATTGTAGAAGTATGAAATGAAACATTTTGGCGGGAACAATGAGTTGGTATAGGCTAAATGGTGCGATTCTAAAGGGGGGCTTAGGAACAGAGAGACATGGGGAAGTATGTACACACCTCTGAAGGTGGCTAGATAAGTTGACAAGGTTGCTAAAAAAGCAGATGGGATCCTTCAGTTTGTTAATAGTGGAAAAAGTACAAAAACAAGGAAGCTATGTTAAACCTTTATAAAACACTGACTAGGCCTCAGTTGGTATATTGTGTTCAGTTCTGGGTGACACTCTAGGAAGGATATAAAGCCCTTGGAAGAGGGTGCAGAAAAGATTTGAAAGGGCGGTACCAGGGTTCATATAGCCATAGACGATACAGCACAGAAGGAGGGCATTCGTCCCATGATGACTGTGTCAGTTCTTCGAAAGAGCTGTCCCCATTTCCCAGAGCCCTGCAAACTCTCAGTATTTTCCAATTTCCTTTGATGAGGGACTTCAGTTGTGCAGAGACTGGAAAAGCTGAGGTTATTTTCCTTAGAGCAGATTAAGACGCGATTTGACAAATGTGTTCAAAATCACGAATGTTTTGATAGAGTAAATGAGAAATTTCTTCCAGTGGCCGAAGGGCTGGTAACTAGTGGACACAGATTCAAGGTGATTGGTAGAAGAACGTGGGACAACATGGGGAAACATTTTTTTACACTGCGAGTTGTTAGGATCTTGAATACACTGCCTGAAAGGATTATGGAACCTGGTTCAATAATAGCCTTCAAAAGGAAATTGGGTAACACTTGAAGGGAAAGAGTTTGCAGGGCTACGGCGAATGGGGATAGCTCTTTCAAAGAAGCAACATGGTGATCATGGGCTGAATGGCCTCTTTCTGAGTTGTATCTTTCTATGGCTATGACCATTTGACAAATGTTACATAATGTGTAACAAACACAACTTTTACCCAAGTGTCAACTTGGGAACAAGTGTCAGCAAATGATTTATTCAAAGTGGCAGCTCCTGATCTGACTTGGCATTATAATTTGAATTGTAGAGGGATGGTTTAGAATATTAAAACTGAACAAGTCTGGCTTTGGAATAAAAATTCTTTGGGGGCACACTCCCTGATGAGATTTCTGTTCAGTTTAATAGCCCACTTTGCAGGGTTTTCGGAGGAAAGCTTGGTAATGTGAAAGAGCCAGTGTCGTTAAAGGGACCGTGGTATTTTGTTAAATATCTGTAGTGAATGTTCCGCTATCAGTACTATCAGCTGGATCTATGCTTCAACTTTTGCTGTCGCTGGGTGAAGATCTGTTTGTTATAGGCCTGTTTATAGTTTGTTATGCATGTGACTTTGTACTAACTGCATAACTTGTTGAATTTGCATTACTGTGCTTATTATACCGCTGGGTAGCATTATTTTTAGGATAATGTCTATATTCTAAAATCTCACATAAGATCAATCGTTGCACTGCAGCATTTTCTGCATTTCATCGTGAAGCATTTTAACAGACTGCGAGTACATTTAATTAACTTATTAAAAGGATACTTATTGAGAAATTTACAATAAAATTTTAGATTCCCATTGCTGGGAGCTTATGCAACAGTATAATTCTTAGCAAACTTTTTAGGAGAACGATTTTCGTTGGAGCAGAGAAGACTGAGGGGTGACCTGATCGAGGTGTACAAGATCATGAAGGGCATGGACAGGATGGATAGGGAACAGCTGTTCCCCTTAGTTAAAGGGTCAGTCACGAGGGGATACAAGTTCAAGGTGAGGGGCAGGAGGTTTAGGGGGGATGTGAGGAAAAACTTTTTTTCCCCAGAGGGTGGTGACGGTCTGGAATGTGCTGCCTGGGAGGGTGGTGGAGGTGGGTTGCCTCACATACTTTAAAAAGCACCTGGATGAGCACATGGCATGTCATAACATTCAAGGCTATGGGCCAAGTGCTGCTAACTGGGATTAGGTAGGTAGGTCAGGTGTTTCTCACGTGTTGGTGCAGACATGATGGACCGAAAGGCCTCTTCTGCACTGAGATTCTGTGATTTGCTTTGTTAATTAAGAGCATGAGGGTTCTTCCCATTGGCTGATCATGGGGATTTATATTACTTGCTCTACATTCCCTCACATTAAAAGTTTGAAATATATCATTAATATTAAACGTAAACATTGGGTCAGGTGTAAGCCATTTAGTGCCTTGAGCATATTCTGCCATTGAACGAGATCACAACCTGATGTGTAGCTTAACTCCACTTAGCCACCTTTGTTCCATATTTCATGTTATCAGTGTCAGTCTTGAAAATTTCAATTGTCCCAGCATCCAAAACCTTTTGGGCTGGTGAATTCCAGATTTCCATTACCGTTTTATATGAAAAGTGCGTTTCTATTTCACACCTGAATGGCTTAGCTCTAATTTTAGGGTTATAGAAACATAGAAACTAGGAGCAGGAGTAGGCCATTCGGCCCTTTGAGCCTGCTCCGCTGATCATTCAACTCTATAGCCTGCTCCTGCTTTCTCCCCATAACCTTTGAACATTTTCGCCCCAAGAACTATATCTAACTCCTTCTTGAAAACAAACAATATTTTGGTCTCAACTACTTTCTGTGGTAATGAATTTGACAGGCTCACCACTCTCTGGGTGAAGAAATTTCTCCTCATCTCAGCCCTAAATGGTCTACCTTATATCCTCAGACTGTGACCCCTGGTTCTGGACTCTCCCACCATCGGGAACATCCTTCCTGCATCTATCCTATCTAGTTCTGTTAGAATTTTATAGGTTTCTATGAGATCCCCCCTCATTCTTCTGAACTCCAGCAAATATAATCCTAATCGACTTAATCTCTCCTCATATCTCAGTCCCGCCATCCCAGGAATCAGTCTGGTAAACCTTCGCTGCACTCCCTCTATAGCAAGAACATACTTCCTCAGATAAGGAGAGCGAAACTGCACACACTATTCCAGGTGTGGTCTCACCAAGGCCCTGTACAATTGTAGCAAGACATCCCTGTTCCTGTACTCGAATCCTCTGGCTATGAAGGCCAACATACCATTTGCCACCTTTACCGCCTGCTGCACCTGCATGCTTACCTTCAGCGACTGGTGTACAAGGACACCCAGGTCTAGTTGCACATTCCCCCCTCTCAATTTATAGTCATTCAGACAATATCTGCCTTCCTGTATTTGCTACCAAAATGGATAACCTCACATTTATCCACATTATACTGCATCTGCCATGCATTTGCCCACTCACTCAGCTTGTCCAAATCACACTGAAGCATCTCTCCTCCTCACAGCTCACCCTCCCACCCAGCTTTGTCATCTGCAAATTTGGAGATATTACATTTAATTCCCTCATCTAAATCATTAATATATATATTGTGAATAACTGGAGTCCCAGCACTGATCCCTGCGGTATCCCACTAGTCACTGCCTGCCATTCGGAAAAAGACCCGTTTATTCCTACTCTTTGTTTCCTGTCTGCCAACCAGTTTTTTATCCATCTCAATACACTACCCCCAATCCCGTGCACTTTAATTTTACACGCCAATCTCCTATGTGGGACTTTGTCGAAAGCCTTCTGAAAGTCCAAAGAAACCACATTCACTGGCTCCCCTCATCAACTCTACTAGTTATTTCCTCGAAAATTTCCAGTAGATTTGTCAAGTATGATTTCCCTTTCGTAAATCCATGCTGACTCTGTCCGATTCTGCCATTGTTTTCCAAGTGCTCAGCTATTAAATCTTTTCTAATGAACTCTAGAATTTTCCCCACCACCGACGTCAGGCTGACTGGTCTATAATTCCCTGTTTTCTCTCAACCTCCCTTTTTAAATAGTGGGGTTACATTAGCTACCCTCCAATCTGTAGGAACTGTTACATAGCCTATAGAATTTCAGAAGATGACCACCAATGCATCCACTATTTCTAGGACCACTTCCTTAAGTACTCTGGGACGTAGATTATTAGGCCCCGGGGATTTATCGGCCTTCAATCCCATCAATTTCCCCAACACCATTTCCCTACTAATACTGATTTCTTTCAGTTCCTCCCTCTCACTAAATCCTGTGTTCCCCAACATTTCTGGTGTGTTATTAGTGTCCTCCTTTGTGAAGACAGAACCAAAGTATGTATTTAGTTGGTCAGTCTTTTTTTTGTTCCCCATTATAAATTCCCCTGTTCCTGACTGTAAGGGACCTACATTTGTCTTCACCAATCTTTTTCTCTTCACATACCTATAGAAACTTTTACAGTCAGTTTTTATGTTCCCTGCAAGCTTACTCTCGTACTCTATTTTCCTCTTCTTAATCAATGCCTTGGTCCTCCTTTGCTGAATTCTAAATTGCTCCCAATCCCCAAGTGTGTTGTTTTTTCTGGCCAATTTTTAATGCCTCTTCCTTGGATCTAATACTATCTCTAATTTCCCTTGTAAGCCATGCTTTGGCCACTTTTCTTGTTTTACGCCAGACAGGAATAAAGAATTGATGCAGTTCACCCATGCGCTCTTTGAATGTTTGTCATTGCCTATCCACCGTCATCCCTTTAAGTAACGTTTCCCAATCCATCATAGCCAACTCGCGCCTTGTACCATCGTAGTTTCCTTTATTAAGATTCAGGACCCAAGTCTCAGAATCAACTACGTCACTCTCCATCTTGATGAAGACTTCTATCATATTATGGTTGCTCATCCCCAAGGGACAAGGCACAACTAGATTGCCAATTATTCCTTTCTCATTACACAATACCCAGTCTAGGATGGCCTGTTCTCTCGTTGGTTCCTCAATGTATTGGTCCATAAAAACATCCCGTGTACACTCCAGGAATTCCTCCTCTACGGTATTGTTACTAATTTGATTTGCCCAATCTATATGCATATTAAAGTCACCCATAATTACAGATGTTCCTTTATTACATGCGTCTCTAATTTCCTGTTTAAAGCCATTCCCAACATCACCACTACAGTTTGGGGGTCTATATACAACCCCCACTAACGTTTTTTGCCCCTCAGTATTTCTCAGCTCTACTCATACAAATTGCACATCGTCGGAGCTAATATCTTTCCTCACTATTGCGTTAATTTCCTCTTTGACCAGTAATGTAACTCCACCGCCCTTTCCTTTTTGTCTGTCCTTCCTAAATACTGAATACCCTTGGATGTTCAGTTCCCATCCCTGGGTCACCCTGCAGCCATGTCTCAGTAATCCCGACTATATCATACCTGTTTACGTCTATTTGCACGGTTAATTCATCCACTTTATTGCGAATGCTCATCGTGTTAAGGCACAAACATTAACATTACTTGTCCCGTTCCCACTATCTTTCACTGAGGCCCTGTTTGATTTTTGCTCTTGATTTCTCTGACTATCATTTTTCTTATTCCGCTTTCTGTCTTTTGTTCTCATCTTTGATTCCCCTTCCTCTGGCTCCTTGCATAGGTTCCCATCCCCCTGCCACTTTAGTTTAAACCCTCCCCAACCACTCCATCAAGTGTTCCCCCTAGGACATAAGTCCCGGTCCTGCCCAGGTGTAACCTGTCCAGTTTGTACTGGTCCCACCTCCCCCAGAACCGGTCCCAATGCCCCAGGAATCTGAAACTCTCCCTTTCACACCATCTCATCAGCCACGTATTCATCCGATATATCCTGCTATTTCTACTCAGACTGGTACATGGCACTGTTAGTAATCCTGAGATCACTACCTTGGAGGGTCCTACTTTTCAACTTACTTCCTAACTCCCTATATTCTGCTTTTAGGACCTCACCCCTTTTTTACCTATGTCGTTTGTACCAATGTGTACCACGACCACTGGCTGTTCACCCTCCCCCTTCAGAATGTCCTGTAGCTGCTCTGAGACATCCTTGACCCTAGCACCAGGGAGGCAACATACCATCCTGGAGACTTGTTTGTGGCGACAGAAACACCTATCTATTCCCCTTATAATTGAACCCCCTATAACTATTGCATTCCCACACTTTGTACTCCTCCCCTGTGCAGCAGAGCGAACCGCGATGCAACAAATTTTGCTGTTGCTAGTTTCTCCTGAGAGGCCATTCCCCCCAACAGTATCCAAAGCGGTGCATCTGTTTTGCAGGGGAATAGCCACAAGAGATTCCTGCACTGCCTGCCTAGTCCTCTTGCTTTGCCTGGTGGTCACCCATTCCCTTCCTGCCTGTGGACACTTAGCCTGCAGTGTGACCGCCAGTCTATACGTGCTATCCACGATTTTCCTAAGTTTTTCCTAAGGTTTAATGAAAATTAAAAACTGAAAACTACTTACAATGATGTTTGACCAAGGTGTGGTGAGAATCACTTGTTCAACATTTGAATTTCAACACCTTGATATAAAGGCCAACATTCCATATTCCTTTTTAATTACTCCTTGTACCTGTACACTAGCTGCCGGTGATTTGTGTATATGTGCACCTAAATCTCTTCGTCCTTCCACAGTTTCTAGCTTCTCACCATAAGTAAAATATTCCAATGAATCTTTTTCAAATGCAGTATGGATGAGCTCAAACTTTGACATATTGACCTAATTATGCCATATTCTGTTTATGCCCTTTGGTAACTTGCATACATACTGAATTTAATTTGTCTCCTAACTTAGTATCATTTGAAAATTTGGATGTGGGTTCTTGATTCTTCATCAGAGATCAATCTATCTGGTGAAAAGCCTAGGCCCCAGAAACTAAGCATCTTCATCATGTTTCATTTTAATAAAAGCTGAGACTTTTAACATTGAAATGGAATATCAATTTATGGAGGTTCTGTTACAAACACAAAGAATGAAGGTCAACTATTTTGTGTTAAAAACAAAAACAAAAATACCTGGAAAAACTCAGCAGGTCTGGCAGCATCGGTGGAGAGGAGCACAGTTGACGTTTCGAGGCCGCATGGCTCTTCAACAGAACTAATTAAAAATAGAGAAGGGGTGAAATATAAGCTGGTTTAGGTGGGGGGAGAAAGAGGAGGAGGGGGGATGGTGTTGGGACAAGAAGAGCTAGGTAGAGGGCCAGTGATAGGTGGAGATAACCAAAAGATGTCACAGACAAAAGGAAAAAGAGGTGTTGAAGGTGGTGCTATTATCTAAAGGAATGTGCTAATTAAGGGTAGAAAGCAGGACAAGCAAGGTACAGATAGCCCTAGTGGGGTTGGGGTGGGGTGAAGGAATCGGAAAAGGCTAAAAGGTAGAGATAAAACAATGGATGGAAATACCTTTAAAAATAATGGAAATAGGTGGGAAAAGAAAAATTTATATAAATTATTGGAAAAAACAAAAAGGAGGGGGAAAAATCGGAAAGGGGGTGGGGATGGAGGAGAGAGTTCATGATCTAAAGTTGTTGAAGTCAATATTCAGTCCGGAAGGCTGTAAAATGCCTAGTCGGAAGATGAGGTGCTGTTCCTCCAGTTTGCGTTGAGCTTCACTGGAACAATGCAGCAAGCCAAGGATGGACATGTGGGCATGAGAGCAGGGTGGATTGTTGAAATGGCAAGCAACAAGGAGGTCTGGGTAATGCTTGCGGACAGACCGAAGGTGTTCTGCAAAGCGGTCACCCAGTCTGGGTTTGGTCTCTCCAATGTAGAGGAAACCGCATTGGGAGCAACGAATGCAGTAGACTAAGTTGAGGAAAGTGCAAGTGAAATGCTGCTTCACTTGAAATGAGTGTTTGGGCCCTTTGATGGTGAGGAGAGGGGAAGTGAAGGGGCAGGTGTTGCATCTTCTGCGGTTGCATGGGAAGGTGCCGTGGGAGGGGGTTGAGGTGTAGGGGGCGATGGAGGAGTGGACCAGGGTGTCCCAGAGGGAACGATCCCGATGGAATGCCGCCAAGGTGGGGTGAAGGGAAGATGTGTTTGGTGGTAGCATCATGCTGGAGTTGGCGGAAATGGCGGAGGATGATCCTTTGAATGCAGAGGCTGGTGGGGTGATAAGTGATGACAAGGGGGACCCTAGCATGTTTCTGGGAGGGTGGAGAAGGTGCGAGGGCGGATGCGCAGGAGATGGGCCGGACACGGTTGAGGGCCCTGTCAACCACTGTGGGTGGAAAATCTCGGTTAAGGAAGAAGGAAGACATGTCAGAGGAACTGTTTTTGAAAGTGGCATCATCAACAGATGCAACGGAGGCGAAGGAACTGAGAGAATGGGATGGTGTCCTTATAGGAAGTGGGGTGTGAGGAGCTGTAGTCGAGGTAGCTGTGGGAGCCGGTAGGCTTGTAATGGATATTGGTGGACAGTCTTATCACCAGAAATTGAGACAGAGAGGTCAAGGAAGGGAAGGGAAGTGTCAGAGATGGACCATATGAAAATGATGGAGGGGTGGAAATTGGAAGCAAAATTAATAAATTTTTCCAGGTCCTGACGAGAGCATGAAGCAGCACCGAATTTTATGTTGATCGTTTGAAATTAATATTCTTTGCAAAATCTGGAGTGATACAGCACCCCGGTGTTCATCTGCACCAAGCCATAATGAATGATACCTTAGAAACATAGAATCTTTTGATGCCTGTTCCATCTGTTTGCAAATGCTGTCCAAATTAATCCCACACTTCATATTTTTCCCATTACCCTGCAAATTAATTCTCTTCATTCTTCTAAACTCCAGTGAATACAGACCTAGTCAGCCCAATCTCTCCTTATATGATAATCCTGCAATCCCAGGAATCAGTCTGGTGAACCTCAGCTATGCACCCCCTCTGGCAAGTATATCCTTTCTTAGGTAAGGAGACCAAAACTGCATACAACACTCCAGGTGTGGTCTCACCAAGGCCCTGTATAACTGCAGTAAGACATCCTTGCACCTGTACTCAAGTCCTCTTGCAATGAAGGCCAACATACCATTTGCCTTCTTAACTGCTTGCTGAAACTGCATGCTTGTTTTCAGTGATTGGTGTACAAGAACATTCAGTTCCCTTTGTACATCAACATTTCCCAATCTAACACCATTTAAATAATACTCTGCCATTCTGTTTTTTCTACCAATGTGGGTAACTTCACACTTATCCATGTTGTATTGCATCTGCCATGTATTTGCCCACTCACTCAACTTGTCTAAATCACCTTGAAGCCTCTTAACATCCCCCTCACCACTCTTATTCCCACCTAGTTTTGTGTCGTCAGCAAACTTGAAAATGTTACTTTTGGTTCCCTCCTCATCCAAATCATTGATATATATTGTGAATAGCTGGGGCCCAAACACTGATCGCTGTGGTACCCCACTAGTTGCTGCCTGCCATCCGAAAAAGACCCATTTATTCTTACCCTCTGTTTTCTGTCTACTAACCAATTCTCAATCCATGCCAATATATCACCCCCCAATCCCATGTGCTTTAATTTTGCACACTAACCTCTGTGACTTTATCAAATATTTTCTGAAAATTCAAATGCACCACATCCACTGGTTCTCCCTTATCTATTCTGCTAGTTGCATCCTCAAAAAAAACACCAGTAGGTTTGTCAAACATGATTTCCCTTTCTAATCCCGTTTATATTTTCTAAGTGTCCTGTTTTCACATACTTTATAATAGACACTAGCATTAGACACTGGCATTTTCCCTACCACTGATGTTAGGCTAACTGGTCTGTAATTCCGTTTTATCCCTCCTTCCTTTTTTAAATCGTGGGGTTACATTTGCTACCCTCCAACCTGCCGGGACTGTTCCAGAATCTACAGAATTTTGGAAGATGACAACCAATGCATCCACTATTTCCATGGCCACCTCCTTTAGTACCCTGAGATGTAGATTATCAGGCCCTGGAGATTTATCGACTTTCAGTCCCATTAATTTCTCTAGCACATTTTTTTTAAGTAATACTAATTTCCTTCAATTCCTCCTTCTCACCAGACCCTCGGTTTTTTTTTAGTATTTCTGGGAAGTTATTTGTGTCTTTCTCCATGAAGACAGAACTAAAGTAGTTGTTTAATTTCTCTGCCATTTCTTTGTTCTCTGTTATGAATTCTCCCGTTTCGGACTGCAAGGGACCTACATTTGTCTTCACAAATCTTTTTCTTCTTGCGTGCTTATAGAAGCTTTTATAGTCCTTTATGTTCTTTGCAAATTTACTCTCATACTCGATTTCTCCCCTTAATCCATCTCTTGGTCCTCCTTTGCTGAATTCTAAACTGCTTCCAATCCTCAGGCTTGCTACTTCTTTTAGCAACTTTAATTGACTCCTCTTTGGATCTAATGCTGTCCTTAATTTCTTTTGTTAGCCATAGTTGGGCCATTTTTCCTGTTGTGTTTTGTGCCAGAAAGGAATATATATCTGTTGCAATGCGTACATTTGTTCCTTAAATATTAGCCATTGCCTATCCACTGTCATGCCTTTCAATGAAGTTCCCCAAGCTATCTTAGCCAACTCATGCCTCATACCTTTGTAGTTTCCTTTGTTTAGATTTAGGACCCTAGTTTCAGATTGGACTATTTCACTTTTCAACCTAAGGAAGAACCTAAGGTCACTGTTCCCTCAAGGACCGTGCACAACAAGATTATTGCACAAAACCAAATCTAGGAAGCCTGTTCCCTAGATGGTTCCTTGACATACTGGTCTAAAAAATTATCTTGTACCCACTCCAAGAATTCATCCGGCATAGCATTATTGCTAATTTGGCTTGCCCAGCCTATATGTAGATTAAAGTCACCCATGATTACTGTAGCATCCTTGTTACATGCATCTCTAATTTCCTGGTTAATACCGTCCCCTATCTTACCTTGGAGGCCTGTAGACAACAGCCACTAATGCTTTCCACCCTTTGTTGCTTCTTAGCTCCACCCAGACTGATTGTACGTCTAGATTTTCTGAGCCAATATCCTCTCTCATTATTGCAATGATTTCACCCTTAACTAACAATGCCATGTCACCTCCTTTTCCTTTTTGTCTGTCCTTCCTAAATATCAAATATCCTTGGATATTCAGTTCCCAGCCTTGGTCACTCTGCAGTCATGTCTCCATAATTGCAATCATATTGTACCAATTTACATCTATTTGTGCTGTTAATTTGTCTACCTAATTGCGAATGTGCTGTGCATTCAGATATAGTGCCTTTTAGATTTGTCTTTTTACACATTTTTTTGTGCTATGGCCCTATTTGCTGCTAGCCCCTGTTTTCCTCTGCCTTCCATTTTTGCTTCTTATTTTTATGTCTTTCATTTCTATCTTTGTTTCCCTCTCTTGTGACTCCCCGCTCAGGTTCCTACCCCCACAGTACCAGCGAATACCCCTGCGAGGGTATTGGTCCTGGTCCTGCTGGGGTGCAACCCGTCCAGCTCATACAGGTCCCATCTTCCTCAAAATCGGTCCCTCTGCCTCAGGAATCTAAACCCCTCCTTCCTATACCATCTCTCCAGCCACACATTCTTATGGTATATTCTTCTATTTTTGACCTAACTAGCACGTGACACTGGGAGCAATCCTGAGATTGCTACCTTTTGAAGTCCTGCTTTTTAATTTATTGCCTAGCTCCCTATATTCTGCTTTCAGGACCTGATCCCTCTTTTTACCTATGTCGTTGATACAGATATGGACTATGACCTCTGGCTGTTCACCCTCCCCCTTCAGAATGTCCTGCAGCCGCTCAATGACATCCATGACCTGGCACCAGGGAGGGAATGTACCATCCTGGTGTCACGTCTGCGGCCACAGAAATGTCTCTCTATTCCCCTTGCGATAGAATCCCCTATCACTATTGCTCTCCTACTCTTTTTTTTCTCTCCCACCCCCCACCCCACCCCATGCAGCTGAGCCACTCCTGGTGTCAGGGATTTAGCTCTTGCTGCATTCCCCTGAGAAACCATCTCTTCCAGCAGTATCTAAAACGGAAAACCTGTTGAGAGAGTGAGATGGTCCCAGGGGACTCCTGCATACCCTAGCAAGTGTCTTTACTCTGTCTGGCGGTTACCCATTCCCTTTCTGCCTGTGCGCTGTTTACCTGCGGTGTGACCACCTCACTGTACGTGCTATCCACAAAGACCTCGGCTCTGTTGATGCTCCACATTGACTCCAGACCCGAAATGCGGATTTCAAGTAACTGCAGCTGGAGACATTTCCTGCACCGTGGTCACCGTGGACATTAGAAGTGTCCCTGACTTCCCACATTGAAAAGGATGAGCATTTCACGTGACCGAGCTACCCTGCCATGACATACCCTTAAATTACTCCCTTTTCTTTTACTTCCTCTAGTTTAGAGAATATTAAGGACAGCAGAAATACTTGTCCTACTTACTAAAGCCGCTGCACTTCTTTCTGAGGAAAGGTTGAAAATGAAAGGATCACCTCCCTCCCTCTTCACTGAACTCCCTCACTCACCAAACCAACTGACGCACTCAAATGCAGCCCAAGACAGCACGCAGTGTAAACAAATAGTTGTGGCTAAAAAGGCAATGGACTCGAGCAGCATACTTTTGGGAGATTAATTAATCCCCAAATCTTGTCTAAATCCATATCACACAACAAAACACCTTAGAATTTGGGATGTGCTCATAATCCACCATACTCCCGTAATAGAATTCTGAAATAGGCTAATAGTGGTCCTGAAGTACCTCCATAATGGCAATAATGCTATCAGTCTAGCAATAAACCTGTATCATTTTAAGGGCTTATTTATCAATTCCATTATGGAGCAATAAAGTGCTACCAGCTTCCTTCACCACAGGTGAATCCTGAACCTGGCATCAGAGGCATAATTATGCTTGACCAGCTTCTTAATGGAGGCATGATTATGCCTTTGCAGTAATTATCAGCCAAATTCCACCTGACCTGTTCTATTACCTTCAGATTAACCCTTACTCTAGGGCCTGGCCAATGCATTCCAAAAACTCCAAACAAATTTCCAACTCTGGCACGTTTGCATGCTGGTCAAATGACAATACAGAAAGCTTAAAAAAGGTTTGGGAATGTTCAGCAGAGAAGCAATGGGGAGAAGTGTTGAAGAAGATCCCTAGAACTACCATTTGAACTAGAATGCATGAGGGCCAATTCAAGATAAGATACTAAGCATGCTTTCCTCCACAGATTCCATGCTTCTCTGGGTTAACTGCTACAGGGCACATTGTTATGAGTATTCTGGTCATGCCTTTGAATTCAGCTGTTCTGGGAAGCAGGGTAATAAGCTGCAGAGAGCATGATCTATTTCGCTATCACTGCAACTTTAGACTTGTGCTTGAACCTACTGGACAGCAAGCCCTGCCTCAATGTGCAATGTAGTGCACGTTGCTCTTAATTGCAAGATGATGCTTTCCTCCAACCTTCCTCAACAAATGTGTGGGTGAAATGTCTGTGATATATGCCACCTGGAACAAATGTAATGTGTGGAGACTATGTGGAAATTTAGTCCTTTCCAGACAGAGCACAATTCCAACTACTTCTCAGGACCACAATGGAGCTAAAAACAAATGATGCTTCCCAGGGCCATACATAAATTTGTAAAGCTAGCCTAAGCTACTCTGCAAGTTAACAGGGCCCTTGACATTCCTGTCCTCAGCTAATCTCTGGGCCTTGATAATATATTCCAAAGCCTCCCCAATGTGTGCACACCTATATTGATGACCCTAAATGTGCCACTCTATTCACCAGCATGTGTTGTGAAAAACTATGCAGTAACTTTACAACATCTATGTATGTTGCTGAAAATAGAGACAGTGTGCTGAGGCTTTTCATCTTGCACCATCAGAACAAATGCAAGAATGCCAAATTTCAGATGATCACAATTTATGCTTCAGGAAAAATAAGTGCTGATTGGCAAGTTGGCTCTGGTCGAAACATTGCCGTGGAGAAAGCAACAGGGAACTTATCCTGATGAGTGCAAAATGAAAAATTTCGGCAACAGGTTTTTCTTTTCAGGTTCTGTACCACCATCGACTATGTATGTATGCTTATAATTTAAAATGCTGTTTGAAGCAGAGAATTTCTCTCCCTTTGGCAAAGAACATAAACTTGATTTTATCTGGTCCCCTAGCCTAAATTGTCTGCACTGTTAATTTCTGTTCTGAAATTATTTTCTTAATTCACTACGTGTCCCCAGCTTCAAAAACCTTCTTGAACCTAAGTTTTGAAACATGCTGTTGGCTACCATGTTGGCTATCATTTAGTGTACTTTGTTTGTCTTCCCATTGAACTCTCAGGTCTTGTCCTATTTCATGAAAATATTCCAAAGAAACAACAGAAGGTGATCATGCTTCTAATAGTTGGTTTAAAAAAAATCGCTGCTTTAGCTGAGACTTAAAGCTGTTTGAGAGTATGAGAATATTGAGATGAAATACATTTACTTTCACACCTATATTTAAAAAAAAAGCCCAAGCTTTAAGTATTCATCAGAGCATGTTACATATAGATGATTAAGTAGTTTTGATGTGTATGTCCCAATTGTAACTTTTATTAATAAGAATAGTAGTGTATTCTAGATCAGTAGCAATGAGCAGCAATTAAACTTATTGGCCTGGGTTTTGCAGTCAGCAGCAAATAAATGATGCACATCGTTCATTATGTTTGCAGACTGTTCATGAATATCTGAGTGACAACTTGTGCTTATGTGTCTAAAACATCATGGTACCTTCTACAGGGGGTCAGGGATGTATGTGACCAGGACAAGCAACAACGTGCTTCATCAGCTGCTCAGGAGTAAGGATTCTCAATGAGATGTGGAGTGGGGAGGAGGGGTTTAACCTTTTAAAAAAAAATAAGGGCGAGTTTGGATCGGGTGTTTGGGAAATCTGTTTCATGACCCAAATCTGACATCTGACTCCAACCAACCCATTTCAGACTTTAGCTGAGGCCAGAATGTGGAGCAGGAAGCCAGCCCACTCTTAGTGAGGCATGTACTTGCTTTCAGTATGATAATGAAGCTGCCGTTCTATTATTCAACTTTAAGCATTGTTGGTCAGGTTTCTTGAGTGTCAGGAGACTTGGCAGCTTCATGGGGCTGCTTTGGCAGAGTTAGGAGAGTAAGTGCCTTTACACCTACCTCCTGGATCCAGGTACCTGCCTGACGAGCCTTTGTAAGGCAACCACCCTTCTTGCCCCTCCTTCTTTATTTTCCCTCTTGAGGCCCTCAGATCTCTCTCCCACCTCAACACAATCCCCCTCCCCAAAACAGCCACCAGATCTCTGATTGTCTCCCCAGCATGATATTTCTGATTCCTTTCCAGCCTCTGCCTCCAACATGAGGTTTGGGCATATGATTTCCCATCCTGCCTCAACTGTGAGACCTGCAGCCTCCGATTTCCACCCCCTTGCCACCCGTCCCACCACCATGAAGCTTGTGACCTCTGATACATTGCAACCATGAGCACTGTGACCTTTGACCCCCCAACATGAAGTCTGTGAACAAAAACAGAATTACCTGGAAAAACTCAGCAGGTCTGGCAGCATCGGTGGAGAAGAAAACAGTTGACGTTTCGAGTCCTCACTACCCTTCGGCAGAACTGAAGTATAGTTAGGAGAGAGGTGAAGTATAAGCTGGTCTAAGGTGGGGGGGCGGGGGGAGAGAGAAGTTGAGGGTGGGGTCGTTGTAGGGATAAGCAAGCAGTGTTAGGAGCAGATAATCAAAAGATGTCACAGACAAAAGGATCAAAGAGGTGTTGAAGGTGGTGATATTATCTAAGAAAAGTGCTAATTAAGAATGGATGGCAGGACACTCAAGGTACAGCTCTAGTAGGGGTGGGGTGGACAGACTAGCAAAGTAATAGTTGTAGATTTAAAAATAATGGAAAAAGGTGGGAAAAGAAGAATCTATATAAATTATTGAAAAAAAAGAAAAAAGGGGGCGGGGGGGAAGAAACGGGGTGGGGATGGGGGGAGGGGGAGTTTAAGATCTAAAGTTGTTGAATTCAATATTCAGCCCGGAAGGCTGTAAAGTGCCTAGTCGGAAGATGAGGTGCTGTTCCTCCAGCTTGCGTTGGGCTTCACTGGAACAATGCAGCAAGCCAAGGACAGACATGTGGGCAAGAGAACAGGGTGGAGTGTTAAAATGGCAAGCGACAGGGAGGTTTGGATCTTTCTTGCGGACAGACCGCAGGTGTTCTGCAAAGCGGTCGCCCAGTTTACGTTTGGTCTCTCCAATGTAGAGGAGACCGCATTGGGAGCAACGAATGCAGTAGACTAAGTTAGGGGAAATGCAAGTGAAATGCTGCTTCACTTGAAAGGAGTGTTTGGGCCCTTGGACGGTGAGGAGAGAGGAAGTGAAGGGGCAGGTGTTGCACCTTCTGCGTGGGCATGGGGAGGTGCCATAGGTAGGAGTTGAGGAGTAGGGGGTGATGGAGGAGTGGACCAGGGTGTCCCGGAGGGAACGATCCCTACGGAATGCCGCCAGGGGGGATGAAGGGAAGATGTGTTTGGTGGTGGCATCATGCTGGAGTTGGCGGAAATGGCGGAGGATGATCCTTTGAATGCGGAGGCTGGTGGGGTGATAAGTGAGGACAAGGGGGACCCTATCATGCTTCTGGGAGGGAGGAGAAGGCGTGAGGGCGGATGCGCGGGATATGGGCCGGACACGGTTGAGGGCCCTGTCAACGACCGTGGGTGGAAAACCTCGGTTAAGGAAGAAGGAGGACATGTCAGAGGAGCTGTTTTTGAAGGTAGCGTCATCAGAACAGATGCGACGGAGGCGAAGGAACAGAGAATGGGATGGAGTCCTTACAGGAAGCGGGGTGTGAGGAGCTGTAGTCGAGGTAGTTGTGGGAGTCGGTAGGCTTGTAATGGATATTGGTGGACAGTCTATCATCAGAAATTGAGACAGAGAGGTCAAGGAAGGGAAGAGAAGTGTCAGAGATGGACAATGTGAAAATGATGGAGGGGTGGAGATTGGAAGCAAAATTAATAAATTTTTCCAGGTCCCGACGAGAGCATGAAGCAGTACCGAAGTAATCATCGATGTACCGGAGAAAGAGTTGTGGGAGGGGGCCGGAGTAGGACTGGAACAAGGAATGTTCCACATACCCCATAAAGAGACAGGCATAGCTGGGGCCCATGCGGGTACCCATAGCCACACCTTTTATTTGGAGGAAGTGAGAGGAGTTAAAGGAGAAATTGTTCAGTGTGAGAACAAGTTCAGCCAGACGGAGGAGAGTAGTGGTGGATGGGGATTGTTCGGGCCTCTGTTCAAGGAAGAAGCTAAGGGCCCTCAGACCATCCTGGTGGGGGATGGAGGCATAGAGGGATTGGACAACCATGGTGAAGAGGAAGCGGTTGGGGCCAGGGAACTGGAAATTGTTGATGTGACGTAAGGTGTCAGAGGAATCACGGATGTAGGTGGGAAGGGACTGGACAAGGGGAGAGAGAAGGGAATCAAGATAACGAGAAATGAGTTCCGTGGGGCAGGAACAGGCTGACACGATCGGTCTGCCGGGTCAGTTCTGTTTGTGGATTTTGGGTAGGAGGTAGAAGCGGGCCGTCCGAGGTTGGGCGACTATCAAGTTGGAAGCTGTGGGAGGAAGATCTGCAGAGGAGATGAGGTCAGTGACGGTCCTGGAAACAATGGCTTGATGTTCTGTGGTGGGGTCATGTGTTTTTTATTTATGAAGTCTGTGACCTCTGATTTCCCCCCCACCGAGGCCATTGATAATTTTTTCTTTCTCCCACAATGTGTGTTCAAATCTCCATCCACCCCCCACCAAGGATTAGCTGTCCACCCGAATGCTGGTAATCTCACCATTATCCTTACTGCAAAGTGTGAGCTGTTTAACCACCATTAATTGCACTAGGTAACAAATATCCTTAGCACCAGCCCCCGTGCCAGAAATAGATAATAGCTACTAGATATAAGGGCAGAATGGTGAACATGCAACATTTTACTCCACTTTTCACATCTAAGAAGATAGCTCTTTAAGCTCTAGTTGTATTTATTTACTAACAATTCAGGATAGTTTACCTTCTAATTGGACCATTTGTTTCAGTATACAGCATGATACTCTAGTCAAAAAAATTTAACATTTATATTCTTATTTGCAATACTGCATTAGAGAAGCAAATTCTTTGACTTGAGCTTTAGCTTTAGGAGGTGATAAAAATACTGTCTGATGATGATGATTTAATTTGTCAAGTTGAGAGATATTTTGCTTGAATTGGAATGCAGTTAGACTGCTGGCAACAATCTATTAAATTTAATTCTCTACATTTAGAAGATTAAATTATGTGCAGAATTGTCTTCACCCTAGCCCCACTAAGGGAAATTATATAAAGTTGTTCTTTTTAAAGATTGTTCTATGCCTTGGAATGTACAGTTTCTGTAGTACAATGATTGTGGTGAACCTCTTGCCAAAACAATGTTGAACTCTTGGCCTCATCTCCTACATAGTAACATCCTTCATCAGTTAAATTATTACATTAACATTTTATTCTGGTCAATGTTTTTGTGCACACAATTGTTTATGTGCAAATATTTAAGCTCATTATTTCTAATATTAACAGCAGATGTTTTAGTTATGAGTCCTGATACGGTTTTTTTTTAACTGTTTTTAGCTGAGGCCCATTAAGGTGCCTTAGCTTACTTGTAACTGTTTACAATGCTAAAAATTCTTGCTATGTTTGTGTTGTAGTAAATAATATTCCAATTAAATCTTTGAATTTAGGAATCCTTAAGCAAATTGAATTGAGGCAAAAAAAGTTCATAAAATCCTATAATATTACAGCACAGAGTGAGGTAATTTGATCCACTGTACCTTCACAAACTGAGTTATTCACTTGGTCCCATTTTTTGGTCCCACACTCTTTTACATTGTTATTGGTCGAGCATGCTTTCTTCAGGCCTGGAGCACTTATTCTGATTGGCTGATATGATCACAACAAAAGCTTCCTTCACATACAATGTTGCTGTGTTTCCATGGTGTTGAAATTAGCAGTTTCATCAGTGTTGCACACTAATTTGCCAGATGACCAATAAGTGATAATTAAGGAAGCAAGCCTCTCACAACATTGTAAAATTTTGTTTTTGATTATTGAGATCACATGCCAAATGATTTTTAAAAAATTTAATCATAGGATTGTACAATGCAGGAGGCCATTCAGCCCATCTAATCTATGCTGGTTCTTTTGAAGAGCAATACAGTTCGCCCAAATCTTTGACACTCTTCCCATAGTGCTTCATTTTTTTTTTACCCCCTCTTTCAAGTATTTATTCAATTTCCTTTTGAAAGTCGGTGAAAACAGATTCAGTACTATCAGGTAGTGCATTCCCAATCCTAATTACTTTTTGTGTAAAGAATGTTTTCCGCATGTTAGCCCTGGTTATTTTTCCCTTAAATCACCTTAAATCTGTGCTCTCTGGTTATTGACCCTTCAGCCATAGCAAAAATGCAATTAGCCACATCTGGATTCCCAGTTGGCCAGATGTGGCTGGTGTATTGGACAACACTGTGCTAGAGCCCATCATGTCAGATATTTCTTTGCTATTATTTGGGATAAGGCATTAATAGGGTACATATTACAGCTAGCTCCTTTCCAGGATGTGAACTGATGAAAAGAAATTCATTTTGGCTGAGATGCACTGTGGTCAAGTTCCTGTGTGGAAGAATAACTGATCTAATTGCTACTTTTGGCCAATTTCAGAAGAAGACTTCCATTATCTTGATGGCTTTACTTTTCCATCGGAAACCTTTATCAAAAGAAAATCCTACTAGAGTTTCTTTAACTTTCGCACTATCTGTGTGGTGGATTTTGCAGAATTTCCCATTCCTTTGACCACATGGGCAACCTTTTGAGGATGTCTGGTGAGGCATTGCCTTTTAATTAGAGCAGGTGGAATGTTTTTTCCTCTTCTTTACACATTTAGTCTAGTTTCTGGTTATCCAGAATACCATCCTTCAGTACCTAGAGGCGGTAAATGTCCTGGGTGCAGGTCCATTTCTAGTTTAAATTATTTAGTCGCATTGCTGAGGCTCCTGATATCCTTGTAGAAATCTAGACTTAAGTTACATAGGTAACTACAATGAGCATATTATGGAGCTTTACAAAAAACACAAACAACCTCTTAAAGCCATAGTTAGTATAGCTTCAAATGACGAGGCTTGTTTTGATATTTTAAAGCTCTTAAATTTAAGATGCTAGACCAGGAACCAGCTGGAAGTCACTTCCCTCTACTGGTGATTTCAATCACATGATGCCATTCCCAATTTCCTGTAGTACAGGGGATCCCAAGTAACTGGTTGATTAGTTCTTCACATTCACAATAGTTGCTCTTTTGAGTTGATCTTTACCCACAATCACCAGAGGACCTACCACTGGCAGATGTGTGTTGTGTAGAAAATGTTCCTTTTGTTTAGTAAGGAGGATGGGTGGTTGATTTTTATTTCTTTGCTTTGTGATTCTCCCAAAGGAATTGAAATTCTGCCCATGGAGTACAGCTTTATGGCCTCATAGCATTTATACAGTAGACCTCGAATAGTGTGCTTCCCTTACACATGGCACAAACTTTCCTGTTTTAATATTGGACATTAACTTTATCCTCACCAGGTTTACATACAAGAGGGTTAACAAAACTGCATCATTCTGGCTGTAGCTTAATATAATACACACCAAGTTGGAATCAGCACCCTGGCGAATTGCATAAACAAGGCTGTGGATAGGACTTTAAACTAAAAGGTGGGAGTGGTGGTCATTGGAGGGAAATAGTTCTCAATTCTAATGAGAATAGTTGAGGTAATAGAGCAGTGCAGTGATTTGGGTGAAGACACACACAGTGGGTCAGGGAGGAACAAAGATTAATGGTAATGATGCATCAGTGAATAAGGTCCATGCAAAGTATAGTGGCAAAAAAAATAAAATTAAAGGCTCTTCATGAATGCCTTGTGCATTCACATAGAAGATAGACAAACTAGTGACACAAATGAGTTTGATCAAATTGCCATTTCACAGACATGGTTGCAAGGTGACCAAAGTTGGGAAATAAATACTCCAAGCTACTTAACATTTCAAAAGGAAATGTTTCATGGAAAATGGGGAGAAGTGTCCTGGATAATAAAGAATGACTTGAGGACAGTAGCAAGAAAGGATCTTGGCTCAGAAGATCAAGAAGGAGAACCAGTATGGGTGGAAACTAGGAACAAGAGTCAGAAAACACTGGTGAGAGTAGTTAATAGGCCTCCTAGCTGTAACTCTTTCGAGTACATTCACAGTTCTTGACTTTTTTTTTGTTCAAAGTCCTGGAGTGGGACATGAACCCACAACCTTCTGACTCAAAGGTGAGGGTGCTATGAACTGAGCCACAGCTGACACCTCAAAATTGAGCTCAAATTCCACCATCTGCCGTGGCGGGATTCGAACCTGGGTCCCCAGAGCATTACCCTGGGTCTCTGGATTACTAGTCCAGTGACAATACCACTGCGCCATCGCCTACCTTACCTCCTAGCTGTAACTCTTTCGAGTTATCAACAGTCACAGATTGTAACTCTTTCGAGTACATTCACAGTTCTTGGTTTCCGGGAGTGGGACATGAACCCACAACCTTCTGACTCAAAGGCGAGGGTGCTATGATTGTACTGTTGGACAGAGCATTAGGCAAGAAATAATTGGAGCTTGTTACAAAGGCAATGAATTAACCATGCCACGGATGGGGGGTGGGATCTTTTAATCTTCATAGTGACTGCACAGATCAGATTGGCAATCTGGGAGATGAGTTTATAGAATGTCTACATGACAGAATAATAATATGGTGTGGAACCAACTAGTGATAAAGCTTTTTTTTGAGCTAGTCTTGTGTAATGAGGCAGAGTTAATTAATAATCTCATAATAAAAGATCTATCATAATGCAATTGAATTCTATGTTAAATTTGAGAGCGACATACTTGAATCCAAAGCAAGAACCTTAAGACTTAAAGCTGATTAACATAGGTAAGAAGGGCGAGCTGGCTAAGTTTGATTGGGTAAATAGACTAAAAGCGAATAATCAGTGGGAAACATTTAAAAAATGGTTCAAAATTTTCAACAAAAATACATTTAATCAAAAAACAAAAACTCAGCAAGAAAGATCTATCCTTGGCTAACTAGGGGAGTTACGGATAGTATTAGATTAAAAGAAAATGCTTATAATGTTGCAAAGAATAGAAGTAAGGTTGAGGATTGGGAGAGTTTTAATAACAGCGAAGGATCACCAAATTGTTAGTAAAAAGAGGGAAAAAAATAGAATATGAGAGTAAACTAGCCAAGAATATAAAAGTGGATTATAAAATAGCAGGAAGTGGTGGCGTAGTGGTAATGTCACTGGACTAGCAATCCAGAGGCCCAGGCTAATGCTCTTGGGAAAAGGGTTCAAATTGGATTAATAAAATCTGGAATTAAACGTTAGTCTCGGTAATGGTGACCAGGAAATGATTGTTGAATGTCATAAAAATCCTCTGGTTCACTAATGTCCTTTAGAGAAGGAAATCTGCCATATTTACCTGGTCATGTGATCCCAGACCTACAGCAATGTGGTTGACTCTTAAAAGTCCTCTGAAATGGGCAAACTACTTAGTTGTATCAAACTGCTACAGAAACCTGTCAGACCACTGGCATCAACCTAGGCATCAGAAACGACATTGGCACAGCCAGCCCTGTCGACCCTGCAAAGTCCTCCTTCCTCGCATCTGGAGGCTTGTGCCAAAATTGGGAGAGCTGTCTCACAGATTAGTCATGCTCAAGGAATTATACCTTACAGACAATGTCTCCATTACCATCCCAGGGTGTGTCCTGTCCCACTGGCAGGACAGAGCCACTAGAGGTCGTGGTATACAGTTGGGAGCAAGTTGCCCTGGGAGCCCTCAACATTTACCCCTGACCCCATGAAGTCTCAGGGCAGCAGGTCAAACATGGTCAAGGAAACCTCCTGCTGATTACCACCTAACACCCTACCACACTTCAGCTGATGAATCAGTACTCTTCCACATTGAACACCACTTAGTAGGAGCACTGAGGATGGCAAGGGTACAGAATGTATTCTTCATGGGTACTTCAATGTCCATCGCAAAGAGTGGCTTGGTGGCGCCACTACTCACTGAGCTGGCTGTGTCCTAAAAGTCATTGCTGCTAGATTGGGCCTGTGGCAGGTAATGAGGAAACCAACAGGAGGAAAAATAACCTACTTGGCCTCATCTTGACTAGTTCATTTCTCATAGATGCAACTGTTCATGACAGTATTGGTAGAAGTGACCACTGCACAGTCCTTCTGGCAACGAAGTCCAATCTTCACAGCCCACCATGTGTGGCATTACCACTGTGATAAATGGGATAGATTTTGAACAGATTAATGGGAAACCTCTCTTACTAGCTGGAGTCATACCTAGCACAAAAGAAGATGGTTGTTGGAGGTCAGTCATCTGAATCCCTGGACATCGCTGCTGGAGTTCCGCAAGGTAGTGTCCTAGGCCCAACCATCTTCAGCTGCTTCAATAAATGACTCTGACCATCATGAGGTTAGAAGTGGAGATATTTGCTGATTATTGCATAATGTTCACCATTCATGACACCTCAGTCTGTGTCCATAAGCAGCAAGTCCTGGACAACATTCAGGCTTGGGCTGATAAGTGGCAAGTAACATTTGCGCAATATAACTGCCAGCCAATGTCTATCTCCGACAAGAGAGAATCTGATCATTGCCCCATGACAGTCAATGGCATTACCATCGCTGAATTCCCCACTATCAACATCCTGGGGGGTTATCATTGACCAGCAATTGAACTGGACCAGCCATATAAATATTGTGGCTACAAGAGCAGGTCAGATGCTGGGAATTTTGCAGTGAGTAACTCACCTTATGACCACAACACCCCCCCCTGCCCCCACCAACCTGTCCGTCATCCACAAGGCACAAATCAAGAGTGTAATGGCGTACTCTCCACTTGCCTGGATGAGTGCAGCCCCAACGGCACTCAAGAAGCTCCACACCATCCAGGACAAAGCAGCCCACTTGATTGACATCCCACCCACTGAATAATAAATACAGGGCACCTGTAATAATTTCCACCTGTGGTGCCAGCTGTAATTCTGCTTGTAGGAGAGGATTTAGAGTGCAGACAAACAACTAGACTTACTGCGCTAAAGGTCGGGTGAGGTTGATGAAGTTCGTGTTGATTCTGGTCATGTTGGCTCGGGTCAGGGACTTCCTGCGCCAAAGGTCAATGAGGCTCAAAAAAAAAGTACTGTTTTTGGATGTGTTTGGTTTTCAGATTTATGGATAAAGGACACTCGACCTTTTCTGCCATTCAAGAAAGGACGGAAAGGGAAAATTGGGAACTGTCGGCCAGTTAGCCTGACATCAGTGGTCGAGAAATTGCAGGAATCTATTATTAAGGAAGTCTTAACAAAGCATTTAGAAAATCATAGCATGATCAGACAGAGTCAACATGGTTTTACAAAATGGAAATTATGTTTGCCAATTTTATTAGAGTTTTTGTGATGGTCTAGCTAGTAGGATAAACAAAGGGAAGCCAGTAGATTTGATGTACTTGGGATTTTCAAAAGGATTCAATAAGATGCTGTACAAAAATTTAATACGCAAGATAAGAGCTCATAGAGCTGGGGTAGCATATTAGCATGAATGGAGGATGGGTTAGTGGACCAGAAGCTAAAGGTGGGGATAAATTAGGCATTTTCAAGTTAGCAGGCTGTACTAATGGAATGCGGTAAGAACCAATGCTGGCCCTAGCTATTCACAATCTACATTAGTAATTTAGACGAAGAGATCGATAGTGAATGCATCCAGGTTTGCTGATAATACAACGCTAGGTGGAATGTAAACTCTGAACAGGACACGGGCTGCAAAGAGATACAGACAGGTTAGTTGGGTGTGCAACAAGGTGGCAGATGGAGTATAATGTGGGGAAGTGTGAGATTATTCACATTGGTCGTAAGAATAGAAACACTAAATATTTTTGAAAAGTGTGAAACATTTAAATGTTGATGTTCAGAGGCACTTGGGTATACTCGTACAAGGAACACAAAGTTGGCATGCAGGTACAGCAAACAAATAGGAAGGTAAATGGCGTCATGTCCTTTATTGCAAGGAGATTGGAACCTATGAATAAGGAAACCTTGCTGCATTTGTACTGTATAGGGCTTTGGTGAGACCAGTAGTGTGTGCAGTTTTGGTCTCCATATCTAAGCAAAAATATTCTTGCCTTGGAAGTGGATCAATGAAGGTTTCTATATTATAGATTGATTCCTGGGATGAGTGTTGTCTTTTGATTAGAGGCTGAGTAAATTTAGTCTTTGAATTGAGTTTACAAGAGTGAGAGGTGATCATCTTGAAACGTACAAGATTTTGAAAGAGCTTGAAAACATTGACACTGAGAGCTTGTTTCCCTTGGCTGTGAGAACTTGGAAATTTGCATCTGAAATTTTTCTACCTTTTCAATGCTCGTTGTGCGACATTGAATCTTTCTAAATGTTTTTGGTTGAGTCACCTATAATAGCATAACAATGAAACAGCATTTCCACTTTTTGCGAAGTGGAAGTATCAATATAGATTATAAGTTTACAGTATCACTAGGTGATGGGGGCGGGGAGGGTGATGTGAAATCCTTATTGTTATCCAATGGCCCTTGCTTGGAAAGTGTGCAAATGTGGATTGGTCAGACTTGTGGCAACTGAAGTTTAATGCAGAGAAGTGTGAAGTGAAACATTTTGGTAGGAAGAAAGAGATGAGGCAATATAATATAGAGGGTACAATTCTAAAGGGAATGCAGAGACAAGAGAAACCTGGGGGTATATGTGCACAAGCCATTGAAGGTGGCAGGACAGATTATGGTCAAAAAGGCATGTGGCCTACTAGGCTTTATAAATGCAGGTATGGAGTACAAAAACAAAAGTTATGAAGAACCTTTTTTAAGACACTGGTTTGGCCTTAACTGGAGTATTGTGTCCAGTCCTGGATGCCGCACTTTACGAAAGGTGTAAAGGCATTAGAGAGGATCCAGAAAAGATTTACTAGAATGGTTCCAGGGATGAGGGACTTCAGTTATGTGGAAAATTTGGAGAAGCTGGAGTGTGCTCCTTGGAGAAGAGAAAGCTAAGCGAGGTTTTCATGAAGGTATTCAAAATCATGAGGTGTTTAGGCAGAGAGAGCAAAACCCATCGGTGGAAGGGACGAGAACCAGCAGACAATGATTTAAAGTGATTGGCAAAATGGAGACAGGAGGAAATCCTTTGTGCAGCGAATGGTTAGGATCTGGACTGCACTACCGAAGAGGGTGGAAGCAGATACAATTGTGGTTTTCAAAAGGAAATTGGATAAGCTCCTGAAGAGAAAATAATTACAGGGCTATAGGGAACGACTCAGGGCTTGAATGGCCTCTTTCTGTGCTGTAACCATACTATGACTCTATGGACATATGCAAGTGTGATTGCATTTACCTTATGAAGTTGGGTAGATGCGTGTTCGGAGTCTATAATAAAAATGTCATGATTTTTCCGAAGTCACCAAGGAACTGTGATGATGCATACCTAGTAGCAGGCATTTATTAGATGAAAACTTATTGGCTTATTTAACTCATTGATTCCTAAGACTGGCTTGTTTATTGCATCTGAATATCTAAAAATACTTGATTCACACTTATTTTGTCGAACCAAAAAAAGAGTCAGAGATTTTCACTAATGTAAACTAGACCCTTTCATTGGAAAGAGTGCTTACAAAAATAATGAAATTCAGTGGTTTCACTTGAATACCTGAGGCTTCGTACATCTGATTCCGTTCAGATTCCATTGGCCAGTGAACTGTATTGGTGAGAATTAGGCAATAGGAACAATTCTTAATAGCACTTAGATAAATTAGCTGAGACTGCAAGGTTTTAACATGTTAAGACTAAATAAAACTTAAAACTGCATATTATACTGAGATATAATGGCTCCTGTATTCAGGTCACAATTCTGGAGGATGACTGATGGCACTCCTTCTTCGGTGTCGACTCTGCTAGAGTTTGTAGGGTCAGCAGGAAAGATTGACATTTACGCAGACCAGGCGTACCTAAGTGTCCCTCTCGGCCCTAATCTTAACTTTATTTAATGTAAAGGAAGCCTAAACTTTGAAATTCTTGTCTGTAGAGAATTCCATCTTGCAGCTTATTTAAAAAAACATTTTGATTTGTGGACTTTTTTTCTTGATTGTCACAAGGGGTTTAAACGAGGATTGCTGAGCGCGATTTGTATCAACGGTGTCTTTACAATTGATTCTGGGGTACTTGGAGTTTCAGTTGCTGCCAACTCATTAGCTTTGACCTGGACTTGGGAAAATGATGTTAAAACGTCTTAAATACTTCAATAATGATAAGTCTGCAATTGGTTACAATCCTACATCTTTGTTTCGTCTTCTCCCACCATTGATACATGGCATGCTTTAAAGTAGATGAGATGGTCGCTGCATCTCTAAGGACCTGCAGGGCCCAACTTCTTGTGCCCTCCAAGAACAACGTTGTTTCTAATTTCCCCACATACAAGCTTCACATTCACTAGCAGCTATGATGAAAAAAGATGAATGTATGCTAACTTAAGAGGAGGTTAAATTAAGAGTTTTTCTCTCCAGTACTTCAAATAGAAACGTAAGGACAGGAATGGGCCATTTAGCCCCTTAAACCTATTCCATCATTCAATGAGGTCATGGCTGATTGGTGATTAAACTGAAGATCCCTGCCTTTGGCCCATATCTCTTGATCTTTCATAATACCTTTAGTTAACAAAAATCTACCAATCTCGATTTAAAATAAACAACTGATCTAGTATTAATTCTCCTTTGTGGGAGAGATTCCAAACTTCTGCCACCCTTTGTGTATAGAAGTGTTTCCTAATTTTACTCCTGAGAGGTCTAGCTCTAATCTTTAAGATATGCCCCCAGTCCTAGAATCTTCAACCAGCAGAAAGTTTCTCTCTCTATTCATTATCTGCCCCCCCCTTGCTATTTGTTAATTGTATCAAATTAACTATATTACAGGTGGAGGGCATTGATTGGTTACTTGAGCACTATAAAGAGATACTGATACAGAGGGGCGAGTAAGCTAGAAGGTATATACTTGTAATGACTCACTCCGTAAATAAATCTATACCAGGTAAAGATTGACTCTAGTTTCTTCCTTCAGCAACTGACTATTGGGAGTATAACAGCAATCTTAAAAACTTTGATGGAATCACGCCCTAATCTTCTAAATTCCAGGGAATACAGCCTTAGCTTGTGTAACCTCTCCTCCTAATTTACCCTTTAATGTCTGGGTATCATTCCAGTAAATATAAGCTGTATTCCCTCCGAGGCCAACATGTCCTTCCTAAGATGTGGTGTCCAGAACTACTCAGTACTTCAGGTGTTGTCTAATCAGTTTAAATATAACTTTAAACATGCTTTACAGGCAAATAAAATTGGGTGGAATTCTGCAGTAGTGAGCTTCCAAGATTCTGCTATGGGCTGGATTATTTGAATGTCTGAGATTCAATAATAACAATAATATTAATAATAATAGATTTAATAACCTATTCCTACTAAAATGAAGCAGTTTGGGTCAAAGAGGCACAAATCCAAGACCAAGTGCAAATCCAGTAGACTGGAATAGCTATTAGAAGCAGCAAAGAGAAACTTAGAAAGTAATAAGAGGTGGAAAAAAGAGAACATGGAAAAATAACTTTTTCAGAATAGTTTTCATAAATGTTAAGAGCAAGAGTGTGTTAATGTGGTACTTGGACCCACTGAAGCAGAGGCCTGTGAGGTTATAATGTGGAAATGGCAAACTCTTCCCCTCTATTTTCACAATAGAAAATAAAGACTGAATAGCAGGGGAACATAAAAATAAGTCAAATACAAAAGAACTGGATATCGAAATACATAGGTAAAAAAAAATTCCAGAATTTTCTGAAGCCTTCTGTATTCAGGAATTCTACCTCTTTTTGGATTGGAAAATTTCAAATATCCCATTTGTTTCTTTTTTAAGAAAGGGGAGGAAGAATCGAGATAACTACAGACTTTAACATCAGTTGGGGGAACATTGCTAGAATCTATCATTAGACAAAATGACTGAGCATTGGATAAGAAGCAGCTGATAAAGAGTGTCATTATGGATTTGTTGACATGTCTCACAATCTAGCTATATGTTTTTGAGAAGGTCACTAGCATGGTGGTTAGGATGTTGTCTAAATGAACTTCAGGAAGACATTTGATAAGGTTACACATGAGATTATTATGAAAAATATTCATGTGCAGAATTGGAGATTATCCTGTGACATAGGTTAGTAATAAGTTAGGAGGTAGAAGACACAACAGATTTGTTCTGAGTGGCAGGATGTGTCAAGCGGTATTCGCTAGGGATCGGCACTGGGACTTCAACTTTTCACCATATGTGTATATTAACTTCAAGGAAGGAATCAGGAGTGCTCTATACCCGCATTTGCAGATGAGGCGTAATAAAATGTGTTGATGGGAGTAGGAATTTACAAAGTTACTTAAATTAAGTGGGTGAAACTATGGCAGATGGAGTTAATTGTGGAGAACTGAGAGTTCATCCAATTTGGATCTAAGACAGCTAAGAATATTTTATGAATGCTGAGAGACTAGGATCAGAGGGATTTAAGTACCAGTGTACACTAATCACTAAAAGGCTAGTGCACAGATACAAAAAAAAATTAGAAAAGCTAATGGAATGTTGGGCTTTATCTGATGGAGTTTGGAACACAAAAGTTAGGAAGTGATGCTTCAGATGTGCAGATCCTTGGTTAGACCCCATCTGGAACACTGCTTTCAATTTTGGACACTGAACCTCAGGAAATAAAATTGGTGTTGGAAATGATGCTGTGCAGATTCAGTAGAATGATACCATTGTTTAAAGGGAAAAAAAATGAGGACAGGTTGCATAAGCGTAGATTGTATTCCCCTGAGTTCACAAGATTGAGGCGTGATCTAAAGGGGTTTGGTAAGGTAGATACAGATAAAGGGGTTTGGTAAGGTAGATACAGAGAAACTATCGTAAATACTCATGCAAAAGTCGATCTTATGTAACAGTCAACCCCATGACTTTAGGCCACAAAAAAAAAAGTAATTTTTCATATGCTTCATATAGAAGTTGACCCTAGTTTCTCAGGGATCAAACAATATTGTGATTAATTACTTACTGATAATTATTATGGTTCATTAATTTCAGGGCACGCACGGGAACTTTTAGATTTTCCCTCCGCCAATTCTAACGGCAATCTCCCAGCCAATCAACAGGGCTAATGTGTTGATCTATCTCGATGCCTTTGAGAAAGAATAGCAAGTGCGCAGCTCAATTTAAGCCCATACTGCCACTTTTTTCTCCAGTTAATGAGTGTTGGCAAAATGGTCATATTATCACCTTTGGAGCCATCTGACTTTACGCTCTCAGAGAACACGGACACACGAACGCATGAACATGGAGCAGGAGTAGGCCACTCGGCCCCCCCCGAGCTTGTTCCGCCATTCAATAAGATCATGACTGATCTGAATAACCTCAACCCCACATTCCTATCTACCCTCCAATAACCTTTCACCCTCTTGTTAATAAAGAATCTATCTAGCTCTGCCTTAAAAATATTCTAAGACCCTGCATCACCGCCTTTTGAGGAAGAGAGCTCCAAAGACATTCAACCCTCAGAGGAAAAAATTCCCCTCAACTGTCTTAAATGAGCGACCCCTTATTTTTAAACAGTGACCCCTAGTTTGAGATTCTCACAAGAGGAAACCTCCTTTCCACATCCACCCTGATAAGACCCCACAGGATCTGCTATGTTTCAATCAAGTCACCTCTCACTCTTGTAAATTCCAGTGTATACAAACCTAACCTGTCCAACCTTTCCTGACATTAGTCTAGCCAACCTTCTCTGAACTGCTTCTAACGCATTTACATCTTTCTTCAAGTAAGGAGACCAGTACTGTACACAGTACTCCAGATGTGGTCTCACCAGTGCCCTGTAAAACTGAAGCATAACCTCCCTGCTTTTGTAATCATTTCACCTTGCAATAAATGATAACATTCTATTAGCTTTCCTAATTACCTGCTGTGCCTGCATACTAACCTTTTGTGGTTCATGCACTAGGGCACCCAGATCCCTCTGAATCTCAGAGCTCTGCAGTCTCTCACCATTTAGATAATATGCGTCCTTTTAATTCTTCCTGACAAAATGAATGATTTCACATCTGCCCATATTATACTCCATTTGCCAGATCTTTGCCCACTGATTTAACCTATCTGTATCACCTTGTAGCCTCCTTACACCCTCTTCACAATTTACTTTCCTACCTATCTTTGTGTCATCAGCAAACTTAGACACCATTCCTTTGGCCACTTCATCCAAGTTATTTATATAAATTGTAAAAAGTTGAGGTCCCAGCACTGATCCCTGTGGCACACCACTGTTCACATCCTGCCAACCAGAAAAAGACCCATTTATGTTCACTCTCTGCTTTCTGTTAGCTAACCAATCTTCTATCCATGCCAATATGTTATCCCCTACACCATGAGCTTTTATTTTCTGCAACAACCTTTGATGTGGCACTTTATCAAATACCTTCTGGAAATCTAAGCACAGTGCATCCACCGGTTCCCCTTTATTCACACCACATGTGACCCCTTTAAAGAACTCCAATAGATTAGCTAAACATGATTTCCCTTTTACAAAACCATGCTGACTCTGCCTGATTGCCTTACATTTTTCTAAGTGCCCTGCTATAACATCTTTAATAATAACTTTAAACATGTCCCCTATGACTGATGTTAGGCTAACTGGCCTATAGTTTCCTGTTTTCTGTCTTCCTCCCTTTTTGAATAATGGAGTTATATTTGCTATATTCCAATCTAATGGAACCTTCCCTGAATCTAGGGAATTTTGGAAAATTAAAACCAATGTATCTACTATCTCACTAGCCATTTCTTTCTTGCATTTTGGGTGTTGCCAGAGGTCAGGTGATCTAATATGGGTTTGCGAAATCTGGTGCTATGTAACTGGCTTCTCGCAAGTGTATAAGTGCGGTTGTTCTCTCCTGTATGGCTGCTTCTGCCCAATCATTTTAACACTCATGATAGCAAGGTAACTGAAGTGAAATATCAGCACACTCTGTCGTCGAGTAATAGATCGTGAGTTAGTTTCCCTGCTAAATTCCCCCATATCAGTTACATTGCATTTGGGGTATATGCAGATACCAAGGTGGTTTTTGAAGAGAGTGAGGTCAGAGGAGAGAAAGAGCTGTTACTATTTACCCTTGTTCAACTTCAAGAAGCTGATTGAAAATTACATTGGCAGAAGTTTGGGACTAGATTATCCACTTGTGCTGATCAAGAATACTGTGGCATGAAGAAACCAGAAAGGAAGTAGAAAGTGAGAGAGAACCTTATGTACAAAAAATATATGCTTTCAATATCCCAGGGCTGGCAATGCAAGAGAAATTTTTGCAATTGTGAACGTATTTAAATTTAGTGCTGAATATTCTAAATTTGTTGACAATCTATAAATATCAGAAGAAGCTGAAACAAATATTGAGGTTTGAAGCAATGATTAATATCTTTTAAAAAATGAAAATAATAAAGGCCTTTTATAGAAGTTGCATCTGTGTGACAGTATTATACAATATTAGTGTGCCAATAAAGATCTGGAATTCCCTCAGCCTCCTTTCCTCCTCTAAGACACTTCTATAACCTACCACTTTGACTAAGCTTTTGGTTACCTGTTCTAATATCATGTGACTTGGTGTCATATTTTGTTTGAAAATTTTCCTGCGAAGTGCGTTGGGATGTTTTACCATGTTGAAGGTGATATATAAATGCAAATTGTTATTTTAAACCTGTTAGCAGTTGAGTTTGCTCCAGCATTATTGTTTTTTGGAACGTTTTAATTGCTAAAATTAAATATTTGGTTTAAAAAGTAGAAAGCATATAATTCAGATTCTGATGGATGAGTTATATTTCAGTAGTTCAAAATGCTTTTGTGTCTTATTGCATGGATTCAAAATTTCCAGTATAATAATGAGTTGCCAAGTACAAGACCCATCTCAAGGAGGCAGTCTTGC
Organism: Cetorhinus maximus; assembly: GCF_964194155.1. Classification (NCBI taxonomy): domain Eukaryota; kingdom Metazoa; phylum Chordata; class Chondrichthyes; order Lamniformes; family Cetorhinidae; genus Cetorhinus; species Cetorhinus maximus. The sequence goes on from NC_135887.1 coordinate 98,524,127, forward strand.
ACTATTTTAGCTTCACACCAACTGCAGAGTAAATGCCTTGATATTAAATAGCTGATTTTTTTTGTCACCATAGACCATAAGACATAGGAGCAGAAATTAGGCTATTCGGCCCATCGAGTCTGCTCCGCCATTTAATCATGGCTGATAAGTTTCTCAACCCCATTCTCCCGCCTTCTCCCTGTAACCTTTGATCCCCTTACCAATCAAGAACCTATCTATCTCGGGCTTAAATACACTCAATGACCTGGCCTCCACAGCCTTCTGTGGCAATGAATTCCAAAGATTCATCACTCTCTGGCTAAAGAAGTTTCTCCTCATCTCTGTTCTAAAAGGTCTTCCCTTTACTCTGAGGCTGTGCCTTGGGTCCGAGACTCTCCTACTAACGGAAACATCTTCCCCACGTCCACTCTATCCAGGCCTTTCAGTATTCTGTAAGTTTCAGTCAGATCCCCCCTCGTCCTTCTAAACTCCATCGAGTATAGACCCAGAGTCCTCAAACGTTCCTCATATGTTAAGCCTTTCATTCCTGGGATCGTTCTCGTGAACCTCCTCTGGACCCTCTCCAGGGCCAGAACATCCTTCCTGAGATAAGGGGCCCAAAATTGCTCTCAATATTCTAAATGTGGTCTGACCAGAGCCTTATAAAGCCTCAGCAGCACATCCCTGCTTTTGTATTCTAGTCCTCTCGAAATAAATGCCAACATTGCATTTGCCTTCCTAACTACCGACTCAACCTGCAGCTCACCTCCTTGTTAATGTTAAAAATTAAAGTTGCACTAGATGGCCAACAATTTAAAACAAAAGGCACAGTTCGATGACTGTATTGTGCGTTAAATATTGAGCATGAAGAATGTTGACGTTTTTTTAATTTGGGTTGTATGCATTTATTGGTTTTTCTTCCCAGAGTGTGGCAACACCCCATTGACAACAACAAGAACTTTGATGTATAAAGTGCTTGTAACACAGTAAACCATTCCGAGGTGTTTCATAGAAACAATTAACAAAGTTTGACACTGAGCCACCTAAGGATATATTAGGACAGGTGCCCAAATGTTTGGTCAAAGATGTAGGTTTTGAGGAGTGCCTTAAAGGAGAAAAGACCTGAAGTTTAGGGAGGGAATCTCAGAGCTGAGGGCTGTGGCAACTGAAAATATGGCCGAAAACATGGTTGACTGTTCATTGACGTCTGAGTGGGTTGCTGGGAAATCTGTAGGATTTGTCTTGTTGGTATCTGCCATTCATTGTGCAACGTGGTGTGTCAGATCACAGTTTGCTTGTTAATTCATGGTCGCTAATGGTGGAGTGATAAAAATCGGGGATGCTGAAGAGAGCAGAATTGGAGGAGCACAGATATCTTGGGGGTTGGAGGATATTGTGGAGATAAGGAGGGCCCATGGAGGGATTTGAAAACAAGGATGAAAGTTTTAAAATTGAGGTATTGCCAACGAGGACCAATGTCGGTCAGTGAACACGGGGATGGGTCAATGGGATGGTCAGTGGGACTTGGCACAAGTTAGGACATAGACAGCAGAATTTTGGATGGTCTCAAATTTATGACGGGTGTGTTATAAATACCTAGTTCATGGTTCATTGTAATATTTTAAGAGGTATTTTTTAGTTCTGGGAATATTAAAGTTTAAATGTAAAAAAAATGGGATAAATGCAATTAAAGTAGCTTGAAGACTATTACACTAAAAAAGTTGGGGCCATGTTGACTTAAGGTAGAAAGGTAAGATCATAAACACAGCAGGTGGGCTTACTTAGCTAGAGAATAGGAGATGAAGTATCTACACTGCTTGCAAAGAAATGTAGCCCAAAGAGTTGCTTTGTTTTTGGGAGTTAAAGCTGCCATTAATTTCAAAACACTCAGTGAGCCCTGGAAGGCTGTGTCGTTCTGGAAACGAACGGAGTTGAAAGTTCTAGGGTTTCAATTTATCTGTGTGCTTGCTGGGGGAGTGGTGTTCTGCAGCAGTGGAAAAGGCCATACTGAAAAGGTATTGCTGCTAGCAGGCTCCAGGCAGCAAATGTGTTGCTGTTAGCTGGCTCTTTGTAGTTGGGTCTCAGGTCTCTGGGAAGCTGAGAAGGTGGCAGAAGGTCACTGGCTCCGTGCCGGAAAGGGTTAGGGCTCAGAAGAAGCCATGGGAGCCATTTATAACTTGGTATAGCTGGGGAGATTGGAGCTTGGTGAAATCCAGGAGGCAGCGCCGGCACAGTGAAGCCAGCCAGCTATTCAAGAGCTGAAATTGTGCCAGGAAGCAGAGGCTGGAATGCAGACTTGGAAATCTAGGAAACAGAGTCTCGGAAAATGAGACTGAAACCCTGGGAGGTGTGTGTTGAGATAGTGAGAATTGGAGCGGCTTTGAGAGAATTCAGAGGCTTGATCTTCGAAAGTGAAAGAGTCCCTCATGAGGGAGAAAGAGTTTCAGTGAGATTGGTTGACTCCATGTTCACTGATGCCTGCATGGGTTGCTGAGAAATCTGTGGGATCCCTCTTGTCATTCATTGTGCAATGTGGTGTGTTCAATCACAGTTTGCCTGTTAATTCACATGGAGCTCATATTAACTCTGAATGTTAGAGTATAAGATGGATATTGTAAATTGTTTTATCTTTTTGACCTTGTATAGTAAAGGTTAATTTTATTTGTTCAAACCCCCTGGCTTTATTTTCTTAACAAGTGTCTTGAACCTCAAACTTTGTCTACTTTAAACAAAATGTTATTGGTGCCTAACTGGATCTTACCAAAAACCTGGGGGTTTGGCCTAGGATCATAACAGGTAGATGATAAGAAGCCAACTAGGAGTGTGTTGGAATAGTCAAGTCTACACAGTGACAAAGGAATGGACGAGGGTTTCAGCAGCAGATGAGCTGAGGCAGGATGGAATCATTGTGATTGAGGTTGAATGGATGTTCAGTTTATTGGAAATTGGGTCAAGGGTGTAGGGGGTGGGTCTCATGGACAATATGAACTCAGGGAGGGGAGATAGAGAAACCAGAGAAAGATGCGGAAGGGTTGAGGCAGAGGGGGAATCAGAGTAAGTTTGACCTGGTTGGCTGAAGGAAGGGGCTGATGTAATAGAGGCAGCTGATTAGACCGTCTCGAACTTGGTGATAAAGAAGCCTGTTACACTCTTTGCACTTGTGGGAGATGAGGATGGAGAGGACGGGATTTAAGATGGTTTAAAGTAGAGAAAAGAAGCCGGGAATTACCTCTGTATTCCAGGCTGATCATTACATAAGAAATAGGAGCAAGAGTAAACCATTTGGCCCCTTGAGCCTGTTCCACCATTTAATAAATTCATGGTTATCCTAAACTCCACTTTCCCACCTGATCGCCATATCCTTTGATTCCCTTAGAGTCCAAAAATTATTAATCTCTGCCTTGAACATATTTACGCATCCACAGTCATCTGGAGCAGAGAATTCCAAAGATTTCCAACTGAGTGAAGAAATTTCTCCTCATCTCAATCTGAAATAGCCGACCCCTTATTATGAGACCATGACCCCTAGCTCTTGACTCTCCAGCCAGGGGAAATAGCCTCTCAACATCTACCTTGTCAACCTTCTCAGAGATCAACTCTAATTCTCCTAAACTCTAGAGGGTTAAGACCCATTCTACTCAATCTTTCCTTATAGGACAACCCTCTCACCCAGGCATCAATTCTGGAATAGTAATAAACAATTGTAGGAGTTAAAAATTCCCACATCTACTATTTCCCACTGTCAAATCCATCATAGGTAAAAGTGTATTTGACTGTTTGAGCTGGACATGTAAAGATTTAAGTACTCGTGAAAGAAGGATTTATTTTTGGGTGATTTACTTTATTTGAACTAAGCTTGAAAATTAAAATGGGGGCACCTGATCAAATATTTTCAGCAGAAAGGTTATTTGATCTGTTATGCCTATGCCAACTCCACATCGGAGCTATATACTCCCATTTCTAGCTCTTTCCCCGATGTATAACTTAAAAATCAGCATTCGTGTATTTAGATAAAGGTCACGGAAAACGTGAACTTGTCTTTCACTTTCAGATGCTAATTGACAAATTGTGCATTCTGGTTTCATTTCAGACAGTGATGTTTTTTTGCACCACTTGTGTATTCTTTGCAACATTTCATTCTGCTGTTTCTTGCTTTTGCCACTCTGTGCAATCCTCTCACCTTCTCTCTTGCTCGCTACTTTTGCTTGTTATCCCTGTCTCTAACCCTTGAATTCTCTATTCTTAATCCTTTCTCTCTCCCATTCCTACAATGCGTCCTCTCCCCTTCACAGCTAAGGTTCACTCAGTTGGTCCCTGGGATGGATCATAGGAATACAGGAGCAGGAGCACGCCGTTGGTCCCTCGAAACACCTGCTCCTCTATTCAACTAGATCATGGCTGATCTTCTACCTCAATGGCATTTTCCTATATTATCCCCATATCACTCACACTAAGGCTCCTTAGATAGCACCTTCCAAATCCATGACCGCCACCATGGAGAAGGGCAGCAGACACACATGGGAACACTACCACCTGGAAATTCCTCTCCAAGCCATTTACCATCCTGACTTGGAAATATATTGCTGTTCTTTCATTGTCGCTGGGTCAAAATCCTGGAGCTGCCTCCCTAACAGCATTATGGGTGTACCTACACTACAGGGACTGTAGCTGTTCAAGAAAGCATCTCACCACCACCTTCTCAAGGGCAATTAGGGATGGGCAATGGATGCTGGCCTACCCAGCGATGCCTACATCCTGTAAAATGAATGAAAAAAAAACTCTTGATACCTTTTATTATCTAGAAATTTATCAATCTCTGTCTTGAATATACTCAATGACTTGAGCCTCCGCAGTCCTCTGAGGTAGAGAATTCCAAAGATTTACCACCCTCTGAGTGGAGAAATTCCTCCTCATCTCAGTCCTGAATGGCCTATCTCTGAGACTGTTGTCCTTGATTCTAAACCCCCAGCCAGGGGAAACATCCTTCCCGCATCTACCCTGTTGTACCCTTTAAGAATTTTGTATGCTTCAATGAGTTCACCTCTCAGTCTTCTAAACCAGTGCTTCCTAAACTTTTCCCCATGTGACCCCATTCTTCATTTTAATGCTTCAGATTTATGTGATATTACGATCGGATTAGGGCCCAGTAACCTTTTGTTTAAAGTAGACAGTTTGAAATCCCAGTTACCCATTAGGAGAAAAAAAGCACAAGTTCCATGGTTTTTTAACAAAGAAAATAAACTTTATAAAGTCGGAAAAGTAGAACAACGTGTTAATTCTGAATGTTAAGAGTGTATGAATTAACAGGCAAACTGTGTGGTCGAACACACCACGCTGCACGTTAAATGGCAGATGTGATCAAAACAGATCCCACAGACTTCTCATCAACCTGCCCTGATGTCAGTGACCACTAAGAGTCTCAAAATGTTATTAAAACTCTGCCTCCCTCATAAGGGATTTCAACTCTTCCTTTTTGAAAATCTAGCCTCTAAATTTCCTCAAAAGCTGTTCTGACTTGGACCGCCTCAATGTCTGCTCACCTCCCGCAGGTTCAGTCTCTCCTCCTGAGACTCCATTCCATGGGAGTCACAAAAGTTTCACTCCCACCTCTAATTACTGGCACAATTCCAGCTGTTTTGCACAGTATTAGCTTCACTAAGCTGGCATTGCCCCAGTTTTCTCTGATTTCCAGTCTCCCAGCTGCACTGAGCTATAAATGGTTCCCATGTCTTCTTCTGAGCCCTAACCCTTTCTAACACAGAACCAGCAACCTTCTGCCACCTCCTCAGTTCCCCAGGACTTCTCCTGAGCTGCAACAAATGGCTCCCCGGGCTTCTTTGTGAGCTGCAAACCACACGAGGTCCCAACTGCAGCAGCCCCCTCTCCCGGCAAAAACACAGATTGAAGCCAGAGAACTTTGCTCCACCCATCTCCATGACAATGCAGCCTTTCAGGGTCCACTGCTTTTAAAATAATTTAGCTTTAACTCCCAAAGCAAGCATCTCTCTGGACTGCAATTCTTTGCAGGCAGTATAGACACCATATATCCAATTCTCCAGTTAAATAAGCTATTTTATGGTTCCATCTCTTCAATTCTGCTCTGACTCTGTTAATAAACATGCCATTTTCTTTTTGATGCTCTGGCACTTTCTAAAGCCCAGCATTTTAGTTAACCTACCTTCACAGCAATAATCTTCCCAGTACTCATCATTACCTCTAAAATATTAACATGAACTGTGAGCTAGATATTTGTCACAGTGACTCCAGATTGAAACTTTGGCGGGGAGTGGTTAGTGGGTGTGGGTGGTAGTGCCCAGCAGCTGTTTAGGGTTGTTGAGTAGGGATGGGTGGGGCAGGGGTTTAGTGTTGTTCAGTGGGGAAGTGGGAGTGGGAATACTTGTTGGTGGGGGGGTGTTTAAAATTGTTGAATAAAGCAAAGTCCCACTTTTTTTTTTACAGGCTATGGTTGTAGCAGCAATTGGCCCTAAGAGAACAGACGATTAAACCATGACCACTGACAGATTTAAAAACAACCATTTAAAGGGGCCTCGCAGCTGTCAAATCTCAATTCGAGCTCTTCAGCTGCCAAAGCTACCTCAGAGCTTGTGACCCCAAAACCTTGTCCTGCGACCCCACTGGGGGTCCCGACCCACGGTTTGGGAACCCCTGTTCTAAACTGTGGAGAATACAAGCTCAGTCTCCTCGTAGGACAATTCTGCTATCCCAGGGATAAGCCTGGTGAACTTTCACTGCAGTCCCTTGAAGGCAAGTATATCCTTAGATAAGGAGACAAAAACTTTACACAGTATTCCAGGTGCATTCTCACCAAGGCTCTATGAGGAGGATGATGGGGGTTGTCTTATAATGAAAGACTGAGTAAATTTGGCCCACGTTCTCTGGAATTTAGATGAAACATACATGATTCTGAGGGTCCTGAAAGTGTAAATGCTGAGAGAGTGTTTCTGCTGGTTGGGGAATCTAAAACATGGGGGCACAGTCTCAGGATAAGGGGCCAATCATTTAGGGCTGAGATGAGGAAAAATTACTTCACTCAAAGGGTTGTGAATCTTTAGAATTCTCTACCTCAGGGAGTCATGGATACTGAATCGTTGAGTATATTCATGGCTGGGTGGGTACATTTTTGGTCTCTTTGGGGAATCAAGGGACATGGGGAGTGGGTGGGAAAGTGGAGTTGAAGATGAACATTAACCATGATCGTATTGAATAGTGGAGCGGGCTCGGCGGGCCATATGGTCTCCTGCTCTCATTTCTTTTGTTCTTGTGTTTTGTCTTTATTGTCTTTTACTTCACTGCAACATTTCCTCTGTTCCCTTTTATTTCATTACTTTTACCAGTACTTCTTTGAACATTCCACTGCTCACTGTTTCTTGATTTATCTGGATGGTTCCTTGCAGATAGGTTTGCACTTTAATTTGGTTTCTCAATTAAAAAAAACCTTAATCTTGTATTTCTTCGATGTAGTAAAGTACTGGAAATTTTAAATGGGTTAGACAGTTATATAATAAAGTACAGATAATTGTGTTTTCTTGTATGAGCCGTCACATCCAAGCATCACTTGCAAATACATCAGAAGGAAGAAGATTTTTTTTCAAGTGGGCACATACATTTCCTATTTATTTGGAATGTGAATGCCATTAATTTTGTTTTAGGAATTTTGAGAGACATGAATCAGAAACATCAAAATAATTATCTGACATTTGAAGAGAATGAGGTTACAATGGGAATTCCATTGTGACCCAGTTCAGAAGTGTTTTGTTGTACTCTACAGACTGGAATTAATATTTTAGAATGCACTGTCTCTGCCTGTCTGCCTGCCTGTCTGTCTGTCTACCCCAAGATCTCTCGGATGATCCTTTTTTGACTAGCCCATTATAGTTGATTGATAAATTTGTGCCTTTGCAATTTGGTCAGAATTCTGTTTGGAGCAAATTCTGAATAACTCTTCATTCTAACTGATCAACTAAAAGTGTCTGTATGTTAAATTGGACCATACTGCTATCTGTTCAAATATGAAAATGAAAGGGAAAATGTTTGCAGATCCTGAAGACTTCCATGTCTTCAAGTGGTCACATGTGTGCAGCAGCCCTGTATATTTGTCAAAGAACAAAATTTGAATGCTTTGTATAGGAACATAATATATGTTTATAGCAGTTGTCGGCTTTCACATGGCTGGGTATGGAGCAACAGCTGTAATTTCACATCAAGGTGGTCAAGCCAGGATATTATGTCAAAAGTAGTGGTGTGAATTGCTGTAATAGCTCCTTCGTATTTGAGTTGGGCATTGAGTCATTATGTGTTCCATGGTCAGTTCTGGGTGACCACAGTTGTACACAGGAGTGTCTTTAATTTTTCATTTGCGCATCAGGTATCTGCATCTGCCATAGTTTGTACAGATGTGGCCCATGAGCTTCATGGGATGTCAAAACCAGGGACCTGGTCAGGTCTTTCATTAAGTGCTTGTTCGTGACTTCTGGTGAGGACCATTCATTTTTCCAAGCTTCTTCAGAGTTGAAGTTGCATTGCCTGAGGTTGTGTTCATGGGTCCAAAAGAGCTTACGTGACTTGAAGTGGAGTTGAGGGACATTGGTGAGGTCCTGGTGGATGGGGAGCTGTGTGTTTTCCTTGATCCTCTGAGCTTCACAGAGGGTCGCTGTATTTCGGTGGATTGGTGGGGGTTGGAGGTGGGTGGCAATGTGTGCCAACACGGGTAACCAGGTGTGGGTGTTGACTTGAGGGTCCCAGTGATGCATCTCACTGTAGTGTTCAGTTAAACATCAACCAGTTGAGTGTGGCTACTTCTGGTACGTATTGGTGCACAGTATTCCGCTATGGAGTACATGAGGGCTAAAGTCCGTAGTACTGGTGCTGAGGCTTCCCAACTGGTGTTTGCCAGCTTCTGGATCAAGTTGACACTTGACTTATTGGTGGCTACCTTCTTCATGTTGTACAAGGTTGTTGCAGAAGGTGACACTCAGGGTGTGTTTAGCATTATTGTTATCAGGATGAAATACGGTGACTGTTGTTTTGTGGGGGTTTGGTTTGAGCCTCCATTTCTGGAAGTTCTCTGACATGGTGTTGCGGACCCATTCAAAGTGGACTCAATGTTGTTGAAGGTGGCTGCTTGCATTGGTGGGGCAAGATCGTCTGCATGTGCCCATTTGCGTGACTCTGTTGATGGCATGTCACTCATGTGGACGTTGAAAAGTGTCGGTGCCATTGCTGATTCTTGTGGCAGTCCATTGTTGAATGATTGAGGTGAGATGACTTTGTCGCCAAGATGGACATGTAGCTGTCTATTGTTCAGCATTGCCCAAAGCAGGCATAGTGTTATTGGGCAGGGGATGATCCTTGCGAGTTTCAGCATCAGGCCTTTAAACCAGACTGTGTCATAGGCCGAGGACAGGTAAACAAGGGCAGTCTTGAGTTTCCTCTGGAAGCCAGCCGCAGTGTGCTTTGTGAGGGCAAGAGCTTGTATGCAGTGACTGCATTTAGGCTGGAAACCCGCTTGTTCTTCAGGGATCACAGTCTCGATGAGAGGGCTGAATCTCCGTGGAATGATAAGTTCTAGGAGTTTGAGAGTCGTGCACAGAAGCTTGCCATGTTTTAGTATGGCACAGACTATCGTCTCCCGCCGTGGTTTTTGGATACATCCTGATTCCATGGCTTTGCTGTACAGCTTCGCAAGCCACTGGAATCCCTTTGGGCCTAGTTGTTGAAGAAATTCCGGTGGAATTCCATCTCTGCCAGCTGCCTTCCCTTTCTTCGTTGCTACTAACCCTTCACCTCATCTATGCTGATGGGGATGGGGGCTTGTGGGGGAATCATGGTCATTGTCCAGCATAGTTGATGATGTACCCCTCTCTTGTGGTGATCTTGTCGAGAGATCCTTTTGTACTTTACACTAATTTGGAGGCTATGGAGTTGGGCAAGACTTTTGGTGCCCAGTTTTCCATAGGATTAGTGGCTCCAAGATGACGTAGGCGGGTCCAGACACGGCGACTAGAGTGCGTGAAGTCCAGCCCTTCAATGCACTCAATCCATCGCTGGCGTCTGGCTGAATCTGGAGACTTGAGCAGGGCCTTTGCAACCTGTGGGTTGCCAGACTGATTGTATTGCTAGATCAGGTTCTGGGTCTCCTTTCCCCAGCAGGGAGCGTATTCCTTCCTGGAGCCTTGGGGGTGCTCTATTTGGTGGTGCAGTCAGGAGACCAACAAACAGATAATAACATTCTGGGATCACAGGGATTTGGGTCACCAATTTTTAATGGCTTCCCTGTACCAGTCAGTCCCAGTCGGCTTTGGCCAAGCTCCACCGTGTGATTTGTTTTGATGAGATCACTGTGATTTCAATACGTGGGTGATGATGGCGCAATGTTGACTGTTGGGGAAGTCAGAGTATTTTGTGGGATAAGTGTTTCTGTTTTGATCTTTGGACACGATGGTGAAGTCCGGACTTTAGCCCCGTTGCCAACAGGCAGAGTGGAAAGTTGCTCGTTTTGTTTTGGATCAAAGACCAGTTGCAGGTCTTCTACAGACATCCAGTTTGTTAAGTCTTCGCCATCGGCTTCATTTGTCTCATACCTTACATAGTGCGGTGACTGTTAAAATCACCAACATGTACAGGTGGTATTGGTGCATTGGGAGTGCTGGCTTCAGCCATTTTGAGTTAGGGGCTTCACACATATTAGTGATGTGCAGTTCTCCTATCTTGATAGCAGTGGTGTAGATGGTGGCTTCTTTGGTTGGGGGGAGGGCACTGAACTCTGTAATGGTGTTCTTTACCTATGTGGCCAAGCCATATTTCGAATGGTAGTGTCTTGTCGTGAGGTTGTATCCATGGATACAGTAACGGTTGGCATGTTGGTGGTTGGAGACTTGGTGGTTGGTTCTTTGAAGTGCAGGGATGTCAATGTTGTGTATCTTCAGGATGTCTGAGATATTTGCACTTTGCCTGGGAAAGTCCTTTAATGTTAAGTTGTAGAAGCGACCTGACACATTGCTTGGCCCTGGAAAGAGCCACCTTGGTGTCTTGAGTTATTGCTCTGAAGACTGGGAGATCATTGATCGATGTTCTGTCGTCAGGTTGATGGTGTTTTTTGTGATTTCTCACTTAACGGAGTGGGCCATGTGCAGGCTGCCATCTTTTATTTTTATAGCAGTGATCACTTTCTAATGTGATTGTGTTGCTCCAGTCTGACTTTTATGAAGTGATATGAAAAATACAAAAGCCTTGAGTAGAAATTGTACACTACAGTAATTGAAAAATAATTTATATAGGAGATGCAAGATTTCCTTTGGCAATGACAAGATCGTAACCCAAGGAATTTTTGAAAATTCCTAATCTATTGGGAGATCAAAGCTAGAAGTAACATTTAGATGTACAAATAAAACATGTTGGAAAGGGTAAAATTCTCGATGATTGGTGGGTGGGAGATCAAAAGATGTTGGATTCTTGAAGTGGTTACATTGAGAACTCTTTTTGAGGAGTAGACATTGAAACCAGTTCGGTTCTGCAAATTGCTCTAGGCATTTGTGCCAATTTCTTTTGTTACTTTACGTTACAAATATCTGTTGGATTGGGAATGAACTTAACTGACTTGCTGTTCTCAACCTTTGATTTCTTTTGAAAGTGTTGTAAGGAAATAATGTGTCCCAAAACATTGAGCTACTGCGTAGGAGCTCAAATGGCTTTTGCAGACACAAAATTTAGCATTCTTTCAATCGGGATATAATTTTTCAGACTTTTATCTAATTTCATATTTTTTGTGAGGACTTGGGGATTTCAACAATTTACTATTCCCTTTAGAAATGCACCACTGAAACTTGTTTTTTGCCTTTATCCAAATATGCACTTAATTATATAATAGCTTTTATGTAAGTCACCACAGTACTCCATTTTATGACTTATAACTCTTGCTTAACTTGTAATTTTTTGGGGGCTGGCGACGAAAGAAGACAAGGCAGAGAGAATAGCTGGGATTTTTCATCAGGAATTTTAGGTCTCCTGACTCACCACTTGCATCCTGTCCCTCCTCCTGACAGCAGTGTTCTAAGAGACATGGCAACCTATGTTACTGATTCATGGATCCAGTACAGTGCAGAGGGAGAGAAACTACATCCAACAGTACTCACGTGTGTAATTGGATGTGGAGGTATAGCAGTTGACTATATTGTCTGTATTTTTAGCTTTTCCCCAATCTTGTTTTAGGAAGGAGGCTGTAGTGTTTGAACTGATTGGTACTGTAACTTCTTAACATTTGTGTTTTTTTTGGGAAGTGTTCAATTTCATTGAATTGACATTTTTGTCTTTTCCTTATATAGATATATGCATTTTATCCTCAAGCTTCCAACCGCACATCAACACCATCACCTAAGACTGCCTATTTCCACCTTTGTAATGTTGCCTGACCACACTCTGCCTCAGCAAATCTGCTGCTGAAACCCTCATCCATGCCTTTGTTGCTTCTAGACTTGACTATTCTAATGTACTGCTGGTTGCCCTCCCACGACCTACCCTTCATAAACTTGAGCCCATTCAAAACTCTGCTGCCCATGCCATAACTCTCACCAAATTCTGTTCACCCATCCCCCCCATGCTTGCTGATCTGCACTGGCTCTCAGTTAAACAGTACCTTGATTTTAAAATTCTCATCCTTGTTTTCAAATCCCTCAATGGCCTTGCCCCACCCCCCTTCCTATCCGTAATCTCCTTCAGCCCCCACAACTCTGAGATATTTGTGCAGCTCTAATTCTGGCCTCTTGAGCTCCCTCGATTTTATTCACTGCGCCCTCAGCTGCTAGGACCCTAAGCTCCGGAATTTCTCCCCTAAACCTCTCTGCCTCGCTTTTCTCCTTGAAGACTTTTTCTTAAAACCTACCTCTTTGACAAAGCTATTGGTCATCCATCCTAATATCTCCTTATGTGGCTCGGTGTCGTTTGCTTCATAATGTCCCTGTGAAGTGCATTTGGATACTTTATTACATTAAAGGTGCTATATAAATACAATATTGTTGTATCCTCAAGTAGGAGGCTGCTTACTTTTATTGATAATCGGTTAGAGCCCATTCTGGGTGTGGTGTGGCCTTGGAATAAGTGAAAAATATGGATATTTCCCTGGGTGTTCTTAGGACAAGGTTTGTAGTAAGTAAAAACATAGAATGCTGGGAATACTCAGCAGGTCAGGCAGCATCTGTGGGGAGAAACAAAGTTAACATTTCAGGCTGATGATCCTTGATGAAGGGTTGTGATGAAGGGTTATTGACCTGAAATGTTAACTTTGTTTTTCCCTACAGATGCTGCCTGACGACCTGATTATTTCCAGCATTTTCTGTTTTTTTCAGATTTCCAGAATCTGCAGTTATTTGGCTTTTGTACAAGGTTTTCTAGCTCCTATTTACATTCCTGAGGCAGGATTTCTCCAAGCTAACCTGTGGTTCAGGTCATCAGCTTTCCACTTAATATTATGAAGCTTGGAATAAAGTCAATCGTGTTCCTTTTACAGATCATGTGCATTTGATCCTTCGATGGATTGTTGCAAATTTTGTCAAGAAATGATTCCATGTAAGCCCCCTCTGTCTTCACCTACCCCTGCCCCTCTCTAAGAAGAGTGGAAAAAGCTACATTGTAGCACATTTACTTAGCTTTGCATTCCACGTAATATAGCACAGATGATTAGTACCTTTGGTATGACATTTCCAAGGCCCTACCAATCCTGGATTCACTACATTCTTTAAAGATGAGAGATTTTTTTCTCTGAACATTGTTAGTATGTGGAATTCTCTTTTCCAGAAATCGGTGTAGGCTGCATAATTTATTCAAGGCAGGGTTGGATAGATTTTTGATACACAGGGGAGTTGAGGGTTATGGAGGACAATGGGAAAGTGGAGTTGAGACCACAGCCAGATCAGCCATGCTCTTATTGAATGGTGAAACAGGCTCGAAGGGCTGAATGGCCTGCTCCTGCTCCTAAGTCCTATGTTTGTATGTTTCTAAAGTTTTTGATAATCAACACACATGAGAACCTGGCCACCTCAAAATATGTACCATATTTGCAAAGCATTTCTTTAACATTATTTCCTATGCTCTTATTGTGAGATAGACATTGCAGGACTTTTGGTTTGAAAACTCTTTTTCATGAATTTTTTAAAAATTGCCCTTTTTTCTTAGTGCATTTGCAATAAGAATTCTTACAGCATAGAATATAGTATTGTGCCGTGAGTTATTCGCAAGCGCATAGGAAATCTTTGCAAACCACTTAACTTAAAAGCAACTATTAAATAAAACTTTTTTGAATTCAGGCCACTTAAAGATACATTCGCTCCACTATCTTGTTGCAATGGCTTTTTTCATTTCACAGCGTTGACTTCTGCCCTGAATTCCAGCCCTTTATTATTATTTATTGTTCCTTGGTTAAGATCTGCCCTTTATGGTATTAGTGGTGCAGTGTTGGGACCACTGTTGTTAATTATTTATATCAATGATTTAGACTTCAAAATAAAAAGCACAATTTCTAAATTCTGTGGATGACTCAAAGTTGGAGGGAGTATGGAGGAAGACTGCAACAAATTACAAAAATACATTAATGGACTAGTAGAATGCACATATAAATAGTAAATGAATTTCAACACAGGCAAGTGTTTTCTTTAATTTATTTCATGGGCTGTGGGCTTCGCTGGCTGGGCCAGCATTTATTGCCCATCCCCAACTGCTGTTGAGAAGGTGGTGGTGAACTGCCTCCTTGAACCGCTGCAGTCCATGTGGTGCAGGTACACCCACAGTGCTGTTAGGAAGGGAGTTCCAAAATTTTGACCCAGTGTCAGTCAAGGAACGGCGATATGTTTCCAAATCTGGATGGTGAGTGACTTGGAGGGGAGCTTGCAGGTGGTCGTGCTCCCATCTATCTGCTGCCCTTGTCCTTTTAAATGGCAGTGATCGTGAGTTTGGAAGGTGCTGTCGAAGGAGCCTTGGTGAATTCCTGCAGTGCATCTTGTGGATGGTACACACTGCTGCCACTGTGCACCAGTGCTGGAGGGAGTGAATGTTTGTGGATGTGGCGCCAATCAAGCAGGCTGCTTTGTCCTGGACGGTGTCAAGCTTCTTGAGTGTTGTGGGAGCTGTACTCATCCAGGCAAGTGGAGAGTATTCCATCACACTCCTGACTTGTGCTTTGGGGAGTCAGGAGGTGGGTTACTTGTCACACGATTCCTAGCCTCTGACCTGTTATTGTAGTCACAGTATGGCTAGTCCAGTTCAGTTTCTGGTCAATGGTAACCCCCAGGATGTTGATAGTGGGGGATTTAGTGATGGTAATGCCATTGAATATCAAGGGGCGTTGGTTAGATTCTCTCTTGTTGGAAATGGTCATTGCCTGACATTTGTGTGGTGCGAATGTTACTTGCCACTTGTCAGCCGAAGCCTGGATATTGTCCAGGTCTTGCTGCAGTTGGATATGGACTGCTTCGGTATCTGAGGAGTCGCGAATGGTGCTGAACATCGTGCAATCGTTAGCGAACATCCCCACTTCTGACCCTATGATAGAAAGAAGATCATTGATGAAGCAGCTGAAGATGGTTGGGCCGAGGACACGACCCTGAGGAACTCCTGTATTGATGCCCTGGAGCTGAGATGACTGATCTCCAACAACCACACCATCTTCCTTTGTGCTAGGCGTGACTCCAACCAGTGGAAAGTTTCCCCACTGATTCCCCTTGACTCCAGTTTTGTTAGGGCTCCTTGATGCCACACTCAGTCAAATGTGGCCTTGATGTCAAGGGCAGTCACTCTTGCATCACCTCAGGCGTTCAGTTCTTTTATTCCATGTTTGAACCAAGGCTGTAATGAGGTCAGGAGCCAAGTGGCCCTGGCGGAACCCAAACTGTGTGTCAGTGAGCAGGTTATTGCTGAGCAAGTGCTGCTTGATGGCGCTGTTGATGACCCCTTCCATTTCTTTACTGATGATAAAGAGTAGACTGATGGGTTGGTAATTGGCCGAGTTGGATTTGTCCTGCTTTTTGTGTACAGGACATACTTGGGCGATTTCCATGTAGCCGGGTAGATGGCAGTGTTGTAGCTGTGCTGGAATGGCTTGGCTACTGGTGCGGCAAGTTCTGGAACACAAGTCTTCAGTATTATTGCCAGAATATTGTCAGGGCCCATAGCCATTGCAGCATCCGGTGCCTTCAGCCATTTCTTGATAACATGTGGAGTGAATCGAATTGGCTGAAGACTGGCATCTGTGATGCTGGGGACCTCCGGAGGTGACCGAGATGGATCATCCACTCGGCACTTATGCTGAAGATTGTAGCAAATGTTTCATCCTTATCTTTTGCACTGATGTGTTGGGCTCCTCCATCATTGAGGATGGGGATATTTGTGGAGCCTCATCCGTCACTGAGTTGTTTAATTGTCCACCACCATTCACAACTGGATGTGACAGGACTGCAGAGCTTCGATCTGATGCATTGGTTGTGGGATCGCATAACTCTGTCTATCACTTGCTGCTTATGCTGTTTGGCATGCAAGTAGCCCTGTGTTATAGCTTCACCAGGTTGACACCTCATTTTTAGGTTTGCCTGGTTCTGCTCCTGGCATGCCCTCCTGCACTCTTCATTGAACCAAGGTTGAACCCCTGGCTTGATGGTAATGGTGGAGTGGGGGATAAGCCTGAGCATACAGATTGTGTTTGAGTACAATTCTGCTGCTGCTGATGGCCCATAGCGCCTCATGGATGCCCAGTCTTGAGTTGCTAGACCTGTTCGAAATCTATCCCATTTAGCATGGTGGTAGTGCCACACAACACAATGGAGGGTATCCTCATTGGGAAGGTGGGACTTCTTCTCCAAAATGGCTGTGCGTTGGTCACTTCTACCGATACTGTCATGGACAGATGCATCGGCGGCAGGTAGTTTTGTAAGGATGAGCTGAAGTATGTTTTCCCCTCTTGTTGGTTCCCTGACCACCTGCCACAGGCCCAGTCTAGCAGTTATGTCATTTAGGAATCGTCCAGCTTGGTCAGTGGTGGTGCTACCGACCCACTCTTGGTGACGGACATTGAAGTTGGCCACCCAGAGTACATTCTGCACCCTTGCCACTCTCAGTGCTTTCTCCAAGTGCTGTTCAACATGGAGGAGCACTGATTCATTTGCTGAGGGAGGGCGGTAGGTGTAATCAGCAGGAAATTTCCTTGCCCGTATTTGACATGCCATAAGACTTCATGGAGTCTGGAGTCGATGTTCAGGATTCCCAGGGCAACTCCCTCCTGAATATATACCAGTGTGCCTCCACCTCTGCTGGGCCTGTCCTACCAGGGATGGCAATGGTGGTATGATTCTGTGAGTATGACAATGTCAGGCTGTTGCTTGACTAGTCTGTGAGACAGCTCTCCCAATCTTTTGGCACTAGCCCCCTGATGTTAGTAAGGAGGACTTTGCAGGGTTGACAGGGCTAAGATTGCCATTGTCGTTTCCGGTGCCTAGGTCCATGCCAGGTGGTCCGTCCAGTTTCATTACTTTTCTGTGACTTTGTAGCGGTTTGTTACAACTGAGTGGCTTGCTTAATGGCATTTTATAAGTCAACCCACATTCCTGTGGGTCTGGAGTCACATGTAGGCTAGACCAGGTGAGGACGACAGATTTCCTTCCCCAACGGACATTAGTGAACCAGATGGGTTTTTACAACAATCGACAATGGTTCCATGGTCAAAATCAGATTTTTAATTCCAGATTTTTATTGAATTCAAATTCCACCATCTGCTGTGGCGAGATTCGAACCCGGGTGCCCAGAGTATTACCCTGACAATACCACTACGCCATCGCCTAAGTATGAGTTATTGCATTTTAGTAATGGAAATGAAGAGCCCATGTAATACTTAGAAAATAGTCTAAATGAGGCAGAGGAATAGAGGGATCTGGGAGTACAAGTAAATAATAATTTAAAGTAGTAATGAAGGTTAAGAAGGGCATTTTGAAAAAGCAAACCAAGTACTTGGGCCTGCTTCTAGAGGGAAATAAATTAAAAGTGGAGAAGTTATGTTAAATTTGCATCAAACCTTGGTTCAGCAACACAACAAGTTGTATTTATAAAGCACCTAAAACATCCCAAGGTACTTCTCAGCAGCATTGTCAAACAAAATTTGTCACAGCCATGCATGGAGTTATTGGGGCAGGTGATCTAAGAGGTATGTGTGCCTTAAAGGAGGAAAGAGTGGTGGAGAGGGTTAGGGTGGGAATTCCAGACCTTAGGGCTTTGGCTGCCAATGTTGAGTGCAATTAAAATTGGGAATTCTCAAGAAGCCAGAATTTGTGGAGTGCGGATACCTAGGAGGGTTGTTGGGTTGGAGGGAGGCTACAGAGATGGGAGGAGTGAAGCCATGGAAGTCGAACGCAAATTGAACATAAAATTAAGCATACATTAAGTGATGAATGGTATTTCACTCAAAAAGATTAATTTCACTTTTAATAGCTGATACAACAAAGATATGCCTTATGTAATTACAAGCACTCACATCACTTCCCGCACAAATGTGGCACCACATGAAATCTCACAGTCTTTCCACCTTGGTCCCTACGTAGGAGCTCTCACTTTTTCCCTCAATGAATTCGGCCCTTGATTTGCTTCATGGGCAGCCTTATTCCAGCTCAAGTTCCCCGATAGGGTTAACACCCTATCGGCACACTCGTGCAGAATTTCCTTACCTAGGTTCATGACAGTCTTAATGTCTTAATGGCATAGATTTCCCTTGCAATTGCTTTGAGCTTTTCTTTTTCCAATTCTAATTCTGTCTCTTTCCTTACTCTTTCCCTCAAATTCAAGTTCTTTTTCATTTCTCTTACGAATTCAAGTCTTTTTTCTTGTTCTAATTCCAGTTTATTTTAGGTCTTTTTCTCTTGTCCTTCTGTTTGCAGTTCCATCCCCTTCTAATTCAATTTTTGCTAGTTTGACTTGATCACTAATAGGAAAGTCCTCCTCCTCCTCAAGCTTCAAGTGAGAAACCAATTCCATAATGATCTCTGCTTCCTAGCACCTGATTTTAAGTCAACCATCAATTCCTCTGCTACAGCCTTCAGGTGTCTGTTTTCAACTGTTTCAAGGCATCCAGAGATAAATCCATTGCTCCAGAAAGATCTGAGCATTAAAGGTAGTCATGGTGATTCCCACCGAATACAGCAAAAGTATACGTGAAATCTTGTTTGTTAAAATGCTGGAAATTTCCATGAACCCACTTTCACCTATGGTTTTGAGATCCCGGACGGGCCCCAATTTGTTACGATCCCCATAGAGACCAATAGACCATTGTTCTGGTAATTGTCATAATGCTAGTGCACATTCTCAAGTACCCGTATTCCATCTAGACCATTGGCTGGCTAGTTGGAGAGAAGGGCTAGCCCCTGCATGTGTAGCCCATTATATCTGTCAGCATACAGATGATGCAATGAGATGATACAAGTAAAGCCATTCTTCCACTCAAACCCTGACTGAGCAAATCATTTGTTCCATTGTCTGGATAACTTTGGAGGTGCCCTGATGTACAGGCCCCAGAGAGTAAAAAATTGTTGTTGAGCTCCATGCGCCATAACTTTGCCCTGCAAAAGGATCAGACCCACCTACAGAGAAAGATGTAGAGGAGCTTGAGGAACTGGAAGACACAGAGGATGACTAGGAAGAGCAAGGCCCACCAATCCTGCCAGTTGCAAGATCCCTTTGACAGTAGTCATTGACAAGAGTTTTGAGTAAACTTTCCCTATACCCCCTACACCAGGAGTCCTTTACAACATCAGTCCCTGGTATTTCACAATCTTTAGGACTGCGCTCAATCTAAACATACCAGTGCCTTCATTTCTGTCATATCATTGCGCCTGGTCAATAAATACATACAGAACCAACATATTGCATCAGGAATTTTATTTGGAGAAAAAAGTATTCACAAGAACAAAAACCCATCCAATACTACTGAACATTTCTAGTTTAGAGGGTGTCACTGGCAAGGTTGGTATTTCTTGCTCATCCTTGGTTGCCCTTGAGAGATGGTGGTGGATCTTCATAAACTGCTGCTGACATGTGGTGAATGTACTCCCGCAGTACTATTGGGAAGGGAATTTCATGATATTGATATAGCAACAGTGAAAGAATCGCAATTTATATCTAAGTCAAGATGGTATCTGACTCAGAGAAATTTGGAGGTAATGGTCTTCCCATTGTCCTGCTGCGTTTGTCCTAACTAATAGAGGTTGTGGGTTTGGGAGGTGTTGTTGAAAAGCCTTGGGAAGTTGCTGATATTTAGAGGTATTTTGTGAAGAAGGAAAGATGAAAATTAGTTTAGGCTTTTTTCAATGTTTGGGTTTCATGGTAAAAGCCAACATGCTAAACAAATGGTCAGTAAAGGAGCTCCCATTGTGAGATTTATTAGTTATCTGTGATACTAACGGAACAAGTGCATTTGTTGGTAATGTAAATACTTTTTTTTTGTTTTACAGGAGCTACCCAAAAATGCTTATTTTTTTGTGGGTATCTCTTGGAGATTCTTCCCTAAATTCTTTGTGTATATGTGTACCCCTATACATTCTGTTGAAACTTCTATATCAAAGTACCTTGCCTTGCAGCAGCATAACATTTGATTTGCTGTGAGCAACATTATAGGAGATCTACTGGCTATTGCATTGGCTAAGGTTACCTTTCTGCTACCAACTATTATTAGTTGAATTTTTTTGGCATGTACAATAAATTGGTAACTAATGGCAGGATTGTAAATCATTAAGGAACGAATAAAGGTGATTGAAGTATTGATTATGACTGGTAGTGATTTTTAGTGATTTCATTAGCACATTTTCTCCCTATTAAGTGGTAATACATTTTCAGTAATGTTAATTTCTTTTCCTTCAGGATCTGTTGAAGGTTCAGGGAAGATAATTCAGCGTTTTCCACAAAAGGATTGGGATGATGCACCTTTTCCACAGGGAATAGAATTGGTAAGTACATAAGCTCTCATTTTGCATTTCATAACTGGAAGTTGGGTTTTTCTTGAATTAATTTTAAGCAAATATTAGTTAAGCATAAGTATTTCAGGGTTCTCCCGAACCTATGTCTTCTAGTTACTCTCTTCTTGAGCTCTCTGCCCAAAGGCAGGTCCAACCCACAACACCTCGATCTCCTCCACAGGGAGGGCAAGGAGGCAGGGCCCGAATCCATCCCTGCTGGACCAGGGATTGAACCCCATGCTTCTAGCTATTTTGGAATGGAAATAATATTTTGATGAAAAGTATTAGTTTTGAAGTTCAATTTTATATGAGAATGTGAGCAGCATGTAATATTATGGTGTAAGTTGATAACACCAAGGACAGAAGTTAGGTATCATTACAGTTAATTGTATTTAAAAATATACTAAACTGACCTACTCATAGTTACAACATTGCACTTAAACAAAATATAAATGAATGGATATCAATGAGGACCGTGTTGGAGATCAGTTGTTGGACTTGTTTGTCCGAAGTAACAAAATTTCCACTGACAAGTAAAAAACGGACACAAGGGTAGTAATAAAAAAAAAATTTGCTTGTTTGTAAGCATACTCTGTATGTAGCCTTCCTGATGACTTGGAATGGGCCATATCATTTGTTAGTTAAGTAACCTGAACTTTTTCATTGGCATATGAGAATGGAACCTGACACATACTTCCAGTGATTAAATATTTTTGGACAAAAATATTTGTTAAAACTTGCATTAGGTAAAAGCATTAAAAACTTAAGAATAAATCAGTAATTCATTTTATCAAGCGCAATTAATGGGAAGTCCAAATGTAGCTTGAGTGAAGCGTATTAAATTTGATTTTCGCAGTCTGATTTTAAATTGCCACTTGATTGACATTTTAATGGCACTATTTTCTGTTGGTGTGTTTTCAGTTCTAGTAGAGGAGCACTCATCTTGGTATTGGTTCATATTTTGCCTGATAGTTGACAGATGTGGAGAAATCCAAAGTCCTTGCCTACAGGGGTACATAGTGACAAAGAGGATGAAAGTGGAAATGGTATCTAAACACCTACTAGCTGAATAGTAAATGTAGAATAGTAGCTACTTTTGAGTGTTATAGAACTAGAATTTCATTCTAACTCCCAGAGAGCAGTGGAAGCTGGGTCATTGAATTTATTCAAGGCAGAGTCAGACAGATTTTTGATAGATGAGGGGGTCTAGGGTTATGGGGTGTGGTGCTGGGGAGGCAGACAGGAAAATGAAGTTGAGACCACAACCAGATCAGCGATGATCTTATTGAATGGTGGAACAGGCTTGAAAATCTGAATGACCTCCCACTCCTATGTGACTATGTTCCTATGTCTTAACTGTAAAGCTGGATTCTACTAATTTAACTCCTATCTTGGTATTCTTTAAATGTAATAGATTTTTTTTTAAGCTGGGGATGGGTTTTTTTTACCACTGAGAGTCCCCCATGTGAGGCTCCACGTTTATTTTGCTCAGAGAATGTCAATACTTTATTTAATGGTATGTCTTTGAAATTAATTGGTTATAAGAAACTAGGATATCTACTACTACATCACTCGTGGACTTGGGAGGGAACTAACAACAAAGAAGAACTGAAACCAGCAGGAGATCTGAGAAGGGTATGAGCCACCTGGGAGTACAGGTGGTAAGGGAACAGAGGCTAATATTGCAGTGTTGTACATTTTTCTGGAATTAGTCCTCTGAATGTGACTGGACCTTGTTGACTGTTTGGCCAATAGACACCCTGTGGTTAGTATGGACTTGTTGCAAAACAGAAGAAAATCTGTAGCCATATAGTCTATAATCCTACAACTCTACATTTAAATCTTTAGATACAAAACCTATTTCAGAATGACTATATTTTGTGTATATTTACACGATCTGCTTTAAATATAGCTGCTACTCAATGTTTGATGGGGCATTTTCAGATGTCTGAAAAAGTGCTCAAATAAGAATGAAACTTGATACCACAAAGTGCATTCCTCAGCAAAATGTTTCATTTCATTATAATAGGAAAGTTCTGAAATTATATGTGAAGTTCTTTGAGGTTTTGAGTGATTTTATAAATGAAAATTTTTTATTTTGTATCTTTATTTACTATTTACTGTGTGATCTTGGATGCATTTAGTAGAAATAAGTTGTATTTTTATTATACCTTTCACAACTAGGACATCCAGAAGTGCTTTAGAACCATAGAAAAGTTACAGCACAGAATGAGGCCATTCAGCCCATCGTGTCTGTGCCAGCTGGAAAATAAAAGAAAAATAAAAACTAGCTGTCCATTCTATTCCTACTTTCCAGCACCTGGTCCGTAGCCTTACAAGTTACAGCACTTCATGTGCTGACCCAGGTACCTTTTAAAAGAGTTCAGGGTTTCTGCCTCCATCACCAAACCAAGCAACAAATTCCAGACACCTACCACCCTCTGGGTGAATAAATCTTTCCTCATGTCTCCTCTAATTCCCCTACCAAGCACCTTAAATCTATGCCCCCTGATAATTGACACCTCCGCTAGGGGAAACGGGACTTTCTTGACTATTCTATTTTGGGCCCTAATAATCTTGTACATTTCAATTAAGTCACCCCTCACCCTCCTCTGTTCTAAGGAAAACAACCCTAGCCTATCCAATCTTTCCTCATAGTTGAAATTTCCAAGCCCTGGAAACATTTTTGTAAATCTCCTCTGCGCTTTCCAGAGCAATTATGTCTTTCCTGTAATGTGGCAACCAGCCTGTACACAAAATTCCAGCTGCGGTCTAACCAGCATTTCATACAGTTCCAGCAATACATCCCTGCTTTTGTATTCAATACCTCGTCCAATAAAGGAAATCATTTCATTTGTTTTCTTCACTATCTTATCAATGTACTTTATAGCTATTGAAGTACCTTTCAATTGTCACCACTTCCCAATGCTATCTTCTTGTTGAACAATCCCTCATTGCACTGTTTTATACCTAATATACTTGAATGCTTTACTGTTGTGCTTTATATTTCCAATTTGATGAACTCGCACTGATCAGTGTCATTAGAAGCAATTTAGTGATGTGTAAAAATCTTAGTTAAGCATTTGCATATTAAATCCAATAGAATCACATAATTCAGTCAGAAATTTGATTTTCATCCTTGATGATAGAACATAGGGACATAACAAATAGCATCAGGAGTTGGTCATAAAGCCCCTCAAGCCTGCTTCATTATTCATTCAGGTCATGGCTGACCTTCGATCTCACCTCCACTTTCCCACCCAATGCTGTATCTCTTGATTCCCTTAAAGTTCAAAAATGTAACAATTTTGGCTTTGAATGTATTCAATGATTAATCATCCACAGCCCTCGGAGATAGAAAATTACAAATTTTCACAACTGTTTGAGTGAAGAAATTTCTTCATGTTTGGGTCCCCCAATGATCGAACTTTATCCTTAGAATACGCTCCTTCCTTCTGGACTCTGAGCAGGGGAATCAGGCTCTTAGCATGTACCCTTTTAAGGTGTCTCAGAATCTTAGCTGTTTCAATGAATTTATTCCTCATTGACACTCCAGTGTGTACAGGCCCTAATCCTCAATCTCTTCTGCGACAACCCTTGCATCCCAAGAATCAATCTAGTGAACCTTTGTTGCACCAACTCTTAAGGCCGAGTACATCCTTCTTTAGGTATGGAAACTAAAACTTTACACGGTACTCCAGGTGGGGTCTCGCTGAATCCCTGCGCAGTTTCAAAATTACATCCTTATTCTTGTACTCCAATCCCCTTGCAATAAAGGCCAACATACTGTTTACCTTCCTAATTGCTTTATGCACCTGCATGTTAGCTTTGTGTTTTATGTTCAATAACACCCAAATCACTTAATAGTTTCTCACCATTTAAAAAATATTCAATTTTTCTATTCTTACCAAAGTGAATAAACTCAAATTTTCCACTCCATCTGTCACCTCTTGCCCACTCAATCAACTGACCTAGGTCCCTTTGCAGACTCTTTGTATCCTTCTTACAGTTTACTTGCCCATCTAACATTGTAGCATCCGCAAAATTGAATACATTACATTCGGTCACTTCCTCTACGTCAGCAATATAGTTTGTAAATAGCTGAAGCGCCAGCACTGATCTGTGTTGCACCCCATTATGATCAGCCTGCTAACCCGAAAGTGACTTGCTAAATTCCTAGTCTCTGTTTTCTCTCCGTTAACCAATCCTCTATCCATGCTAATATATTACCCCAACACCATGAGTACTTTATCTTGAGTAGCAATCTTTTGTGTGGCACTTTATTGAAAGCCTTTCGAATATCCAAGTATACTATATCCTCTGGCTCCCCTTTATCTGTCCAGCTAGTTACATCTTCAAAAAAAGCACGATTTCCCTTTCATAGAGCCATGTTGACTCTGCCTAATCATATTGTGATTTCCTAAGTGATCTGTTAGCACTTCCTGAATAATGAATTCCAGCATGCTCATGATGACTAGTATCAGGCGCGCTGGCTTGCAGTTCCCTGTTTTCGCTCCCCCTTCTTTCTTGAATAGCAGTGTTACATTTGCTACCTTTCAATCCACTGGGACTGACCCTGATTAAAGGGAATTTTGGAAAATCACAATGAGGGCATCTACTATTGCTGTAGCCATCTCTTTTAAAACTTGGGATGCAGTTTGTCAGGTCCAGGTGATTTGTTAGCGTTTAGTCTCATTAATTTCTCCAGGACTTTTCTTTTACTAATATTAATTACTTTTAAGTTCCTCACTGTTATGAGATCTTTGATTCCCTACTGTTCTTTGTGTCTTCTACTGTGAGGGCAGATGCAAAGATAGATACAAATTATTTGTCTAACGTTTCTGCCATTTCCTTATTCTCTATATAGTTTCTCCTGCCCCAGCCTCATAGGAACCCATGCTTACTTTTGCTCCTCGTTCTTCCCTTTTACCTACTTGCAGAAGTCCTTACAAGCTGTTTTTATATTACTTGTGCTATGATCTCAGAAGAGACAAGTTTTAAAAGTAAAAGAAATCTGAAATCTCAGTTATTTACTAAAAGAGTCAAGCTGTAAGATTCTAGTTTAAAACAGAAAAATTTTTACTATAAAAGAGTCAACAAAGTAAACAGTAAATACTACCTTAATCTTCCATACTCTAAAACCCGAAGTCAACGTTGGTTAAACATGAATTAACAGGCAAATTGCGGTGCAATATATACTGTAAACTACTCATTAAATGCTGGAAACAATTGAGACAGATCTTACGAATTGGCTCAGCAGAGTAGCCAGCGTATAGGTCATCAAACTCAGTCAAAAACTCCTTTAAAGACTCTGTCTTCCTTGCAAAGAAGTTCAGCTCTTCATCTTCTAGCATGTAGTCTGATCCCCAACTGTGCACAACCAACTTGAGTTCCATGGGCACAGTCTTCATCATAAATAGCAAAAACTGCAGGATCTCCTCAACTTGGTCTAGATGGTGTAGATCCACCAATGTTATCTTCAAGTAACAGAAACAATCACAACAACTATCTCTTTCCTTATTCTCATCTTCTGGCTCTAGCCTCTGTCTTCAGCCTGCCTGTACTACACCACTGGACTCAACACCTATTACTGAGATCTGAGGGCCCTCTGTGCCCTTTTATATGATTTTAACCAGGTTCAATCTTAATTTCCTTAGCAACTACAGGATCAGCTTCCTTCCTCGGGCTCCCCTTTGAGTTAGGGCCTGTCTCAAAAAGTACAAGCTTTAACCCACAGATTCTGTCACATGTACTATTTACTCTCTTTTTTTCCTCCCTCTTAATCAAATTTTTGGTCATCCTTTGCTGGTTTCTAAAACTCTCCCTAATCCCAGGGTTGCTCTGCTTCATGGCAATATTATATTTCTTAATAGAGCAGCTACTATCTATGGTTCCAAAGACTTCCAAACAAGAAAATGTGTAAATAGCTATGCCATGCATATACTTCTGTGTATTATGTATGTTTGCATTGTTTCTACCAGTGAAACATGAAACTATTTTTGTAGAAATATTCCCCAAGTAAAGTTGAAAAAGCGTGCAAATAATGGAAGACATTTACCTTTATTTCTATATTCAGTTGCTTTTTCCAGAAGTTCTTGCAATGTCAATTCATTCCGTTTGCTTGCTAAATGTGTTTGTATTTGCTATAATTTACAGCCTTTCCATTAAACTGCATTAATAGCATCATTTGCCTTTCAGGGTTGAAGACTGCAATGTGTGTGTCACCAAATGGAGTCTTGAGTAACCAGTTGATAAATTATAATGGCATGGAATATTTATGTGATAATACACACATCTTTAAAGTTGCTCAATGATTTCTTCAATTTGTAACTAGTTCTGAACTAGTCATTAATATTTCTGCTGTTGCTGCGTATGACAGAGTAAGCAGTCATCTTGGGTGTATTCCATTTTCTTCTGATTAACGATGATGGAGCAATAGCCTGAAGCCTAATGATTTAGTCAAAAAGCATTTTGGAAGAGTTTTATAATTATTTGCAAACTTTGTTGATGTGGACATTTGGAGTATGAACAAAATACCCAAGAGTGTTGCAAGCAATATTGTATGTCGTCTTTATTTTTAGAATTTCATCAGAGGCCAGATGCAAAGCTCATTGTGACCATAGCTAAAGAATGCAAATATAAGATTTTTAAACTTGTCAAGTTTAATATATCATATGAGTCCAGAGTTAATTTTTCAAACATTAAATACTTGGTTAATATTCCCTAACACATTGGGGAAAGGAATGTGGAAGAACTGTTGTATATTTCTTTCCTTACTTCCAGATAACTGCATTATTTTATATCCCAATTGAGAGACAGGGTAAATGCTTTATTAGAAACATTAGAATGAAAGTAGACCATTCACCTTCTTGAACCTGTCCTGCCATTATCTTAGATTACGGCTGACCTGTAGCTCAATTCAATTTACTCAGCATTTCTTGATAATCTTGGATACTCTTACTTAACAGGAATCTGTCGATTTCATCCTTGATGATAATTTCGATTGATTCTGCCTTTTGAGGGAATGAGTTTGAGTTACACTACCCTATGTGGAGGAAAATGCTCCCTAATTTCAATTATTTGGGCAACATGAAAGTTGCTCATATAATTCTTTTTCTTTTTCTCTAGTTTGGTATGACTTTTTAAAATTGCTACTGTGAAATTTCAAAAATCCCCTGCCCTTGACCATAAATGACGTTGATCTATATTATGGTTGCCATTTTGATAATTGTAGGAGAACGTTTCTGCTTCATTGGTGGAAGTGGCATGACAGGAATACAATAAATTGAGCGTTTGCTAACTTTTTGATTTCCTGAAGTTAGCCCTAATTAGCTGTACGTGATGAATGGCCACCCCAAATTGGCCCTGGTTCCTAGGGTTTTGTTTTATGTTAGGAAAAAAGAATTGTACAAATATAAAAATCAAAAGCTGACACTGCAGTGTAGTATTGAGAGAGTGCTACACTGTTGGAAGTGCCATCTTTTGGATGAGATGTTAAACCAAAGCCCATCCTGTCCCCTCAGGTGGATGTGAAAGATCCTAGTGCACTATTTTGAAGACGATCAGGGGAGTTATCCCCATGTCCTGGCCAATATTTATCCTTTCATCAGCATCACACAAACAGATTATCTGTTCATTATCACATTGTTGCTTGTGGCAGCCTGGTATGCAGAAATTGGCTGCTGTGTTTTCTATATTACAAGAGTGACTATACTTTAGATGTACTTCATTGGTATTGGGATGTCCAGTGATTATGAAAGGTGCTGTATAAATCCAAGTTTTTTTTTCCATAAATCTAATCATAACAGCTGTCAATTAAATTTAAGTGGTCACATTGTGGTGACTGTTTTCAGCATTACCAAAAGAGAGGCCACAAATATCTTAAATTTATTTTTTCAAACTGAACAAGTGTGTAACTGAATTCTCTTTGGAGGTCTTACTGCAAGAGGTGGGTGTAAAGATTTTGCGCTTAACACTCCAGGGTAAAATAGAGACCTATAGTGCAGTAGGAATCCTGCTACGGCAGATGGTAGAATTTGAATTCAATAAAAATCTGGAATTAAAAGTCTAATGATGACCATGAAACCACTGTTGATTGTTGTAAAAACCCACCTGGTTCACTAATGCCCTTTAGGGAAGGAAATCTGCTGTCCTTACCTGGTCTGGCCTACATGTGACTCCAGACCCACAGCAATGTGGTTGAGTATTAAAGATCCTCTGAAATGGCCTGACAAGCCACTCAGTTGTATCAAATCACTACCAAGTCTCAAAAAAGGAATGAAATCAGACTGACCACCTGGCATTGACCTAGGCATCGGAAATGACTACGGCAAACACAGCCCCATGGACCCTGCAAAGTCCTCCTTACTATCAGTTGGGAGCTCGTGCCAAAATTGGGAGAGCTGTCTCACAGACTAGTCAAGCAACAGCCTGACATAGTCATCCTCATGCAATCATATCTTACAGATAATGCCCCAGGCACCACCATCACCATCCCTGGGTTTGCCCTGTCCTACCGACAGGACAGACCCCCAGCAGAGGTGGTGGCACAATGGTATACAGTTAGGAGGGAATTGCCCTGGGAGCCCTCAACATCGACTCCGGACCCCATGAAGTCTCATGGCATCAGGTCAAACATGAGCAAGGAAATCTCCTACTGATTCCCATGTACGGCCCTGTCTCAGCTGATAATCAGTGCTCCTCCATGTTGAACACCACTTGGAGAAAGCACTGAGGGTGGCAAGGGCGCAGAATGTACTCTGGGTGGGGGACTATAATGTCCGTCACCAAGAGTGGTTCGGTAGCACCACTGCTGGCCGAGTCCTAAAGGACATAGCTGCTAGACTGGGTCTGCGGCAGATGGCAAGGAAACCAACAAGGGGAAAAACATACTTGACGACCTCCTCACCAACCTGCCTGCCTCATGCATGACAGTATTGGTGGGAGTGACCACCGCACAGTTGTTGTGGAGACGAAGTCCCGCCTTCACGTTGAGGATACCCTCCATAGTGTTGTGTGGCACTACCACTGTGCTAAATGGGATAGATTTCAAACAGATCTAGCAACTCGAGACTGGGCATCCATGAAGCGCTGTGGGCCATCAGCAACAGCAGAATTGTACTCGAACACCACCTGTAACCTCATGGCCTGGCATATCCTCCACTCTACCATTACCATCAAACCAGGGGATCAACCTTGGTTCAATGAAGAGTGCAGGAGGGAATGCCAGGAGCAGCATCAGGCATACCTAAAAATAAGACGTCAAGCTGATGAAGCTGCAGCACAGGACTACTTGCGTGCCAAACAGCATAAGCAGCAAGTGATAGAGCTAAGCTATCCCACAACCAACGGATCAGATCTAAGGTCTGCAGTCCTGCCACATCCGATTGTGAATAGTAGTGGACAATTAAACAACTCAATGGAGGAGGAGGCTCCACAAATATGCCCTTCCTCAATGATGGGGGAACCCAGGACATCAGTGTAAAAGATAAGGCTGAAGCATTTGCTACAATATTCAGCCAGAAGTGCCGAGTGGATGATCCACTATGCAATACAGTTCACTTCTAAAATGTTTTTAGTTTTTTGCCTCAAAATGATGTATATACATTCAATTTTAAAATAAATTAATCAACTAGATTATGAAAAAGCAATGATATCCATTCTACCAAATGATAAGTTCTTGTACTTTCTTAACCAAGTATGCAAGTTAAGCGCTTACAGATAAAATCTAAGTAGCGCTCCATTAAAATGGCTCCAAGATGCTCTAAAATGGCCTATGAACAGCTGCCAACGACGTCACCAATAAAACATTTAAACTTACCGCACAAAAAATATTCCTTTAGTGAGCAAAATATTTACAAGGTTTTACATCTTTCATACTATCCAAATATATAGAGAATGTTTGAACTTATACACCATGAAATTATTTATCAAATCGAACCATGTAGCACAGGAGGAGGCCATTTGCCCCATTGTGCCAGTGCTGGCTCTTTGAAAAATGCCATTCCTCACAGCCCTCTAAACTTCTCAGTTTCAAGTATGCATCCAACTTTCTTTTGAAAGTTACAACTGCACCTGCTTCCATTACTCTTTCAGGCAGTACATTCCAGGTCATAGCACCTTGCCGTTTAAAAGAAATTTTCATCATCTCCACATTTTTTTTTTGTCAAAGTTCTTTAATCTGTGTCCTCCGACTGCCAGCCCTCTTTCCAGTGGAAATCGTTTCTCATTATGTACTCTATCAAAACCCCACATAATTCTGAATATTCCTATTAAATAGGAACTGAATAGGTACTTTGCGTCAGTCTTCACGGTGGAAGACACGAGTAACACCCCCAAAGTTCAAGAGAGTCGGGGGGCAGAGGTGAGTATGGTGGCCATTACCAAGGAGAAGGTGCTAGGAAAACTGAAAGGTCTGAAGGTGGATAAATCATCTGGACCAGATGGATTACACCCCAGAGTTCTGTAGGAAATAGCTAAAGAGATAGGGGAGGCGTTAGTGGTGATCTTAGATTTTAGGGTCCATTATTAAGGATGAGATTTCAGAATACTTGGAAGTTCATGGTAAAATATGGCAAAGTCAGCATGGTTTCATCAAGGGGAGGTCATGCCTGACAAATCTGTTAGAATCCTTTGAGGAGGTAACGAGTAGGTTAGACAAAGGAGAGCCAATAGATGTTATCTACTTGGACTTCCAGAAGGCCTTTGACAAGGTGCCGCACAGGCGGCTGCTCAGTAAGATAAGAGCCCATGGTGTTAGAGGCAAGGTACTAGCATGGATAGAAGATTGGCTGTCTGGCAGGAGGCAGAAAGTGGGGAAAAGGGGGTCCTTCTCAGGATGGCGGCCGGTGACTAGTGGAGTTCCGCAGGGGTCAGTGTAGGGACCACAACTTTTCACTTTATACATTAATGATCTAGATGAAGGAACTGAGGGCATCCTGGCTAAGTTTGTAGATGATCCAAAGATAGGTGGAGGGACAGGTAGTATTGAGGAGGCGGAGAGGCTGCAGAAGGATTTGGACAGGTTAGGAGAATGGGCAAAGAAGTGGCAGATGAAATACAACGTGGGGAAGTGTGAGGTCATGCACTTTGGTAGGAAGAATAGAGGCATAGACTATTTTCTAAATGGGGAGAGAATTCATAAATCTGGAGTGCAAAGGGACTTGGGAGTCCTAGTCCAGGATTCTCTTAAGGTTAACTTGCAGGTTGAGTCGGTAGTTAGGAAGGCAAATGCAATGTTGGCATTTATTTCGAGAGGACTAGAATATAAAAGCAGGGATGTGCTGCTGAGGCTTTATAAGGCTCTGGTCAGACCACATTTAGAATATTGTGAGCAATTTTGGGCCCTGTATCTCAGGAAGGATGTGCTGGCCCTGGAGAGGGTCCAGAGGAGGTTCACGAGAATGATCCCAGGAATGAAAGGCTTACCATATGAGGAACGTTTGAGGACTCTGGGTCTATACTCGATGGAGTTTAGAAAGATGAGGAGGTATCTGATTGAAACTTACAGAATACTGAAAGGCCTGGATAGAGTGGACGTGGGGAAGATGTTTCCATTAGTAGGAGAGACTAGGACCTGAGGGCACAGCCTCAGGGAAGACCTTTTAGAACAGAGATGAGGAGAAACTTCTTTAGCCAGAGAGTGGTGAGTCTATGGAATTCATTGCCACAGAAGGCTGTGGAGGCCAGGTCATTGAGTGTATTTAAGACGGAGATAGATAGGTTCTTGATTGGTAAGGGGATCAAAGGTTACGGGGAGAAGGCGGGAGAATGGGGTTGAGAAACTTATCAGACATGATTGAATGTCGGAGCAGACTCGATGGGCCGAATGGCCTAAATGGCCTAATTTCTGCTCCTATGTCTTATGGTCTTATGGAGTCAATGAGAATCAGTGGGAAAACTCTCCACTGGTTGGTGTCATGCCAGCACAAAGGAAGATGGTTGTGGTTGTTTGAGGCCAGTCATCTCAGCTCCAGGACATCACTGCAGGGGTTCCTCAGGATCATGTCCTCAGCCCAACCATCCTCAGTTGCTTCATCAATGACCTTCCTTCCACCGCAAGGTCAGAAGTTGGGATATTTGCTGATGATTGCACAATGTTCAGCACCATTCATGACTCCCCAAATACTGAAGCGGTCCATGTCCAAATGCAGCAAGACCTGGATGATTTCCAGACTTAGGCTGACAAGTGGCAAGTAACATTCACGCCACACAAGCGCCAGGCAATGAGCATTTCCAACAAGAGAAAATCTAACCATCACCCCATGACATTCAGTGGCATTACCACTGAGGCCCCCACTATCAACATCCTGGGGGTTACCATTAACCATACACTGAACTGGACTAGCCACATGAACACTGGCTACAAGAGCAGAGGCTAGGAATCCTGCATCAAGTAACTCACTTGCTGACTCCCCAAAACCTGTCCACCATCTGCAAGGCACAAGTAAGGAGTGTAATGGAATACTTCCCACTTGCCTTGGTTAGTGCAGCTCCCACAACACTTAAGAAGCTTGACACCATCCAGGACAAAACAGCCTGCTTGATTGGCACCACATCCACAAACATTCACTCCCTCCACCACTGTCGCACAGTAGCAACAGTGTGTATCACCTACAAGATGCACTGCAGTAATTCACCAAGGCTCCTGTGACAGTACCTCCCAAACCCATGGCCTCTACCATCTAGAAGAATAAGCAAGGGCAGCAGGTAGATGGGAATACCACCACATTGAAGTTTCCCTCCAAGTCACTCACCACCGTGACTTGTAAATATATCGCCATCCTTCACTGTCACTGGGTCAAAATCCTGGAATTCCCTTCCTAACAGCACTGTGGGTGCACCTATACCACATGGACTGGAGCAGTTCAAGAAGGCAGCTCACCACCACCTTCTCAAGGGCAACTAGGGATGGGCAATAAATGCCGGCCCAGCCAGCAAAGCCCACGTCCTGTGAATTAGTAAAAAAAAGCCAGGCTCGACATCATGTACACAATCTACACGACTAAGAAACAGATATGGAAGAAGATGACGCAACTTAAGGAACTCAAGACCCAATTTAACAGAGACTCACTTTTTAGCAGCTCACATCTGTTACGAACCCCTTAGAGACCAACAACCTGAAAAGAAAGGAATCCCCAAACAACTCCTAAAGGAATCAGTGGACAAGATTTCACTTTT
The DNA here is from genome assembly GCF_964194155.1 of Cetorhinus maximus. Taxonomy (NCBI): domain Eukaryota; kingdom Metazoa; phylum Chordata; class Chondrichthyes; order Lamniformes; family Cetorhinidae; genus Cetorhinus; species Cetorhinus maximus. The sequence continues at coordinate 98,558,278 of NC_135887.1, forward strand.
TAAAACTTTTACTGTAATAGTCAAACCCAAAATCACAACACAAAATTAAGCATGCATTGAGCAACAAATGGTATTTTACTCAAAGATAAATTTCACTTTCTATGGGTGATGCCCCAAAGATATGTCTCGCGTAATTACAAGTATTCAGATCACTTCTTGCACAATATGGCACCACGTACAATCTTTCAGTCTTTCCAATTCTGCCCCTGGAACGTAGGATTTCTCACTTTTGCCACTCCATGGATTTGGCCCTCGAATTCCTTTCACTGGCAGTTGTATTCTAACACAGTGCATGTCTATGAACTTTCTCACTGAATAACAACACCCGGTTAACGGTCTCGTCTTCTGATACAAGCATTCAGCTGTTTAGCATGCCTGAGCTATTCACACCGCTTATAGGTTTCTGTCTGTTTAGCTCGCTAATAAGTGCTTCCCCAAGAACTTCTGGTGTTCAATTTTCCTTCTTGCTGTCAAACCATAAAACTGATCTTTTGTAGATAACTTTGCTTGCTTCTCCTCTCTCAAATTCTGTGGGTATTGTTGCTGAGCACAAGGTGTAACCTGAATGCACAGTTAGTTTCTGTTTATCCTTTTTTTAAAGCTATCATCCCCATAGAAACCTCAGCCAGGGTCTAACTTCTTACCTTATACCCAGGAATTCCAATTATCCCTCTTTCCTGAAACCTGTCTCGTTTCACTTTGTATTTAAAGGAATATCTAACAAATATAAACTTGCAAAGTACAGAATTTAATACAACATTTAAACCATATTTATTTTGGTAGCCCATGTAAGCATGCCACAAAATGGCCCTTGTGAACATTTTCTGCATTTATTCCAGTAAATGGCAAGTTTTCTCAACTTTGCAGCTCTTTACTCCTACACGCTCACACCTTCAAGTTATAATTTAAATTTGTCATAGCTGTACCTTCAATGGTCCTAATACATAAAATCTTTGTAACACATCTTACCTGCTTAATTTGTGGCCATTATTATAAGTTTTAATAGGATACAAAACTTGTCCTCTGCTAATTTGGTGAGATGGCGCACATGGGATCAATCCCAAAGTGGAGGCGTACTCAGAAATTAAATGCCTGCTGTGGGAGGGGCACCCTGGACACTCTTGCATACCTTCATTGAGGGGGTAGGTCACAGGCTTCGCCCAGAATCAGAATTAGTACCTTCCAGCTTCCAGTATCACCTTCCAGCTCTTGCCTGGTTCCCTCCTTTTTGCTCAACCTCACGAAGATATGTGTGCAACCCAATGCAGATTTGTATTTTGCAACTTGAACTCAATTAGAATGCTGCCTCCAAGGCCCACCTTCAAATATGTTACCTTTCTATCGCTAGTTCCAGTCCCATGGCACTGCACTTAGTATAGCTGAGCATATTATCATTATTTTCTTCTTCAGTTCTCTGCCTGAAGGCAGGCCTGGCCCACAGCGTCGCAATCTCCACCATGGGTAGGGTAAGGAGCCAAGTCCTGAATCCATCCCAGCTGGTACAGGGATCAAACCCCATGCTGTTGGCACCAATCTGATTCATACCTGCCATCCAGTCGACTGTGTCAACTGGCTCCTGAGGTGCCTGAATTGCTGTGGTAGTGCACATTTTTTTACATGCATTTTGCAGTCTGGAGCTATAAATCATGGTGGTAGAGGCTCCAATTTTCTTTCCATCACATGGCTGACTAGGAATATCTCCTGCTCTTACTGCCTGCCTTTGGCATTTGTGGGAAGGGTTTGCAGATTGATACTCAACCTGTTTGGTTGCATTGTGAGTGCACCTTCCTTGGCCATCAAATCCTGGAGTGGGACTTGAACTCTGAGCTTCTGGCTCAGAGGCAGGGATGCTACCCACTATGTCACATGACCAGCTCACAAGTCTCTAATGTTTTGTGTTATTGGTTTTGTGTCTGTTTTTCATTAGGATAAATGTTCGTTTTCACTGCTTGGGTAAGTAAGCTGATGAAGTGGATTGCCTTCCTATTATAGAATGTGATTGGATGAAATAAGTTATGTGGATTCTATAATGCAGGCAGTCTGCTCCACCAGCTTACCATCCCACTGGTATAGAAATAAAATTACCACTGTCTTTTTTTTTTCTGTCTCATTCCCCTTAAGTCTCTTTATCTTCTGTGCGATTTATCCTCCATGACCCTTCCCCCTTGCTACCCTTTCTGCCTCTTGCACTGTTTTTTTCCATCCTCTCATCAATTACCCCTCTCACCCATTCAAAGGATGCCCAAAATTCAAGTTTGCCCCGGTATCATTAATATTATATGGTATTATAACTTGGGTGGGGGTGGGGCGGTGTCCATAATTACTAATCCATTTGAAAAAGGGTCCTTCAACCACAAAAGTTTGAGAATCACTGTACGAGCCTCATCCTTTTTTAAAAAAAAGTTTTCTTCCATTCTTCTGACCAAAGTGGATATTTTCACATTTCCCCACATTATACTCCCATCTTCCAACCTCTTGACCACTCAGGTAACCAGTCTATATCACTTTGTGCTCTCCTCACAGCTTGCTTCCCCATCTCGTTTTGTATCGTCAGCACACTTGGATACATTACATTTGGTCCCCTCATCTAATTCATTGATGTAGATTGTAAATAGCTGAGGCCCAAGCACTGATCCTTGCAGCGTCCCACTAGTTACAACTGCCAACGTGACAATGATCCCATTTTTTTTTCCTACTCCCTCTTTGCCTCTTCACCATTCCTCAATCCAAGTTAATATATTATCTCAATCCCACGAGGCCCAATCTTTTGTAACAAGCTCTTGTGTGGCACTTCATCAGATGCTTTTTGAAAATTCAAGTTTACACCCACTTTTTCCCCCTCGTCAACCCCGCTAGCTAGCTGAACTCTTTAAAGTGCAAATGGATTTATCAAAAACAATTTCTCTTTCATAAAACTATGTTGACTCAGTATGATCATATTATGATTTTTCCAAGTGGCATGTTATCATGTCCTTAATAGATTCTAACAATTTCCTAGGCTTATTGGCTAATGGTTCCCTTTTTTCTCTCCGTCCTTTCAATAATGGGGTTATATTTCCTACCATTATGTCCATGGGGACTGTTCTAGAATCGAGGGAATTTTGGATCCTTATGTTAGCCTGTTGGAAGCAGAAAATTCAGATTGAGTAATGAGCTGCCATATTATTATTTAGCCCTTGATGCATGTTTGGTGTAGTGTCCTGGCAGTAGATGAAGTACCTCTACAACTGGCTGTTTGCTAACCTGGAATCTGTGGAGGTAACTGCACTTGGGCATTGCCAAACAGGCGTGCATTGCCAGCAATTATGTTTTATATGCAAACATGAGGCATAACAGTGAATGCAGCCCCAACTCTGGGGCTGACAAATCTCCATGGCATGGTGTCAGTCATCACTTCAATCATGAAAGATGATAACATTGTTGTAACTTTATTGGACCAGTGATCCAGAGATCTGGATTAATGCTCTGGAGGCAAGATTTCAATTCCAGCCACAGCAGCTAGAGAATTTAATTCAGTTAATTAAATCAGGAATAAAATGTTAGCCTCATTAATAATGACCATGAAACTACCAGATTGTGGTAAAAATCCATTTGATTCTAGAGGAGGAAATCTGTCAGCCTTATCTAGCCTGGTCTACATGCAAGTCCAGATCCACAGCAATGTGGTTGACTCTGAACTGCCTTCTGAAATGGCCGAGCAAGCCAGCAGTTCTATTAAACTGCTTCAAAAAAGTCAAATAAGAATAAAACTGGCTGGGCCACCCAGCATCAACCTAGGCGCTAGAAACGACAATGGCACACCTAACATAGTCGACCCTATAAAATCCTCTTCACTAATATCTGGGAATTTGTGCCAAAATCGGGAGTGCTGTCCCACAGCAAAGTCAAGGTACAGTCTGACATAGCCATATTCACTGAATCAAGCCAATGTTCCCCAGTCTACTCCATCACCATCCCTGGGTATACCTTGTCCTACCAACAGGGCTGATCCACCAAAGGTGGGTCACAGTGGTACACACGCAGCAGGGATTGGTCCTGGGCGTCCTGAATATTGACTCAAGACCCATGAAGTCTTATGGTATCAGGTCAAACATGGGCAAAGAAACCACCTGCTGATTACCATCTACCACACTCCTTCAGCTGATGAATCAGTGCTCTTCCATGTTGAATACCACTTAGAAGAAGTACTAAGGGTGTCAGTTGGGAATGTTCACTGATGATTGCACAGTATTCAGCATAATTCGAGACTCCTCAGATACCAAAGCAATCCATGCCCATATGCTGCAATACCTGAACAACATTCAGGCTTGGGCTGGTAAGTGGCAAGTAACATTTGCACCACACAAGTGCCAGGCAATGATCATCTCCAACAAGAGAGAATCCAACCATTTCCCCATGACATTTAATGGCATTACCATTGCTGAATCCTCACTATCAACCTGGGGGTTGCTATTGACCAGAAACTGAACTGGATCAGCCATATAAATACTGGCTACAACAATAGATCAGAAGCTGGCAATTCTGCAGAAAGTAACTCACCTAACTCCCCAAAGCCTGTCAACCATCTACAAGGCACAAGTCAGGAGTTTGATGGAATACTCTCCCCTTGTCTGGATGTGTGCAGCTCCAGCAACACTTAAGAAGCTCCACACCATCCAGGACAAAGCAGTCTGCTTGATTGGCACCCCATCCACCACCTTCAACATCCATGCCCTCCAGCACTGGTGCACAGTGGTAGCAATATGTACAATCTATAAAATGCACTGCAGCAACTCACCAGGCTCCTTCGACAACACCGTCCAAACTTGTAACCTGTACCACCTAGAAGGACAAGGGTAGCAGATGTATAGGAACACCACCACCTACAAGTTCCCCTCCAAGCCACACACCATCCTGACTTTGAAATATATCGCCGTTCCTTCACTGTCGCTGGGCCAACATCCTGGAACTCCCTCCCTAGCAGCACTGAGAGTGGATCTACACCACATGGACTGCAGTGGATCAAGAAGGTGGCTCACCGCCACCTACTCTAGGGCAGTTAGGGATGTGCAAAAAATACTGGCAAAGCCAGCGTTGCCCACATCCCATGAAAGAATAAAAAATACATAAGCATTCATTCCCTGCAACACCAGCGCATAGTGGCAGCAATGTGTTCCATCTACACCATGCACTACAGCACCTCACTCACTAAGGCTCCTTCAACAGCACCCTCCAAACCTGTGACTCCTACCGCCTGGAACGACGAGGGCAGCAGGCACATGAGGACACCACCACTGGCAAGTTCCAGTTGATTCTGACTTGGAAGTATATCACCATTCCTTACCTGTGTCTCCCTAATACCACTGTGGTTGTACCTACACCACATGAACTGCAGTGATTCAAGAAGACAGCTCATCATCACCACCTCAAGAGAATTGAGGGATGAGAATCATTGCTGGTCTTATCAGTAAACTCGCAACCCAAGAAAGAAGTAAAAAAGAAATTGTTTGGGGGAAGTTTCAGAACTAGCTCAGTCATGAATTTTAACTGTATTTGCTCTTTGTTGCATGATATAAGTGCAGATCAATTAATTTGTTCTTTTACAGGACTCTAGCTGGCACATGCATCTATTGTCAGTTTTTGCGCTCCTTTGGAATTTGTATATGCATATTATATGCGTATGCATCTTAGTGAAGACTTGTAAACAGCAATTGCATTTGACTTTCTGCTGAATCAGTAGGCAATATTTAACTAATTAGGTTTCATATAAGCATTGCTGTTATGACAGAGAAGCTTAAAAAAATGAGCAGAAAATTGCAATGCTTTCATTGGCTTGCCCCAAAATGCTGCCAAACTAGGAATGAAGAAAAGTTAAGAAGCCTCGATCCAGTTAAAGAGTTCCATTGCATAGGAAACTCAGGATTTGTAAAGGGAGTGAGCACACAAATCGAACTAAGCAGTCAGCAAGTTGCGTTTTGGTGCTACCTGCCATATTAACTGGAAAAAGCGGCTCTGATAAATTGCAATCTGATGGTGGGAGGAAATAAAACTTGTGTAAAAATATTACGGTAACATCTGACAGAATTTTATGATCCCCTGCCAGCGGGTTTGTAGGAAATGGGGTCGTAAAATTCCCCAGTGGCCATCCCACTTGCCGCTGATCTGTTTACAATTTTAGAGGGGTGGTTGAGGCATAGGGCAGCCTGCCAACCCTTGCCCCAATTGAGGTCCTTAAGTGGTCAATTATTGGTTGCTTCCCGCAAGGGCAACTTGCCCTCTTTCCAGATTCGATTCTCCTCGCAACCCCCATCCCCACCAATCCCCCTGTCTGGCTCCCCCCATGTGCTCCCTTCTTCCAGACCTTGACATCACGATTTTCTCCCCACCACCTGTCCCTGCTGCAAGGTCCCTGTCTGGACCTGTGAGCTTTGCATTTCGACTGGTGCGACAGCTTGAAGTGGCCACTGCTCCTGGTGGCAATGTTGGGACTATAGAGCTGCCAGCGGATTAGATTGGCCAGCAGCTCTCTGAGTCGAGACTTCCTCCTAAGTGAGGGGAGGCAATCTTGACTCCGGTCAATTAATGCAGGCTGCGGGGTTGCCAAGATTGGCGGGGATGCATTCCTCATTGACTCTTCAGGTGGCAGTGTGGGAATTCCCACCCTCTTTAAGAAAAAATAAAAATCCTGCCCCAGATTTCACAGTATGTGGAATTTATTTTCTTTAATGACTTTGGCAAACAGTTTAGCTGCAAAAGGTAATTTAAAAAAAAAAAATTTGTGCCATGACACTCTGGAGTATAGGCTCCATTTTTCAATAGCTTCAAATTAAAAGACAATCAGGTTTAAGCAATAACCTTGAAAAGCATTCCATGGCTCACATCAACATACAGATTGTCAACTACTTAATTGTGATGTTAATAATACTTCGGCATTGTGAAACTTTACGAGAATTGTAGCATTCTATTTTATTTCTGAGGACATGGTTTGAAATATTTAGTGTTTCTGGTTGTCTTCCCATAGTCTTACACTTGGCAAATGTTGTTTGTGGGTTTTCTCTTTTGCAGCATGTTGAATGGATTCTTTCCACCAACCCTCTTCTCTCCTCTAAAAACATGAGATGTAAACAAGTTTAGTTTCAGTAATGAGACGCAGTATTCACAAACATTTATTAAATTTTTCTGTCTAGTTGCAGGAATCTGGAATTTATAGCTTGTAAATGACTTAAGGTTTTTAAGTAACAACTGTTTTTCTGTTTTAGTTTGGGAGTTTCTTTGGATCTATCTTGGTGTGTAATTGCTACTTGGTTGAAATTAAGTCTCTGTGGCCCATGAGAGAGTTTTGCATATTCCATTTTTACACACACAATTCCTTGGCAGTTACATTGTTAAGGTTTTAGGCAGGAGATTCTGCGTCCTGAAAACACTTAAATCAACTCTGGGTAAAGTTATAAAAAATCTGAGTAAATCCATAAAATAATCCACGAGGCATAAAACCTAAGCAGAATGAGATAGCTTATTCTGATAGATCTCCCATTGTTCCTGCAGGAATTGGGCCCTGAACTGATGCTGGAATTCTTTTGTCAGTTTTATGTTCCTGCAAAACTGATTTTTTCAGTGATTTATAAAAAATGCAGGCATTGATTGACTTAAGTTTTTCTCTTGTTACTCTGCTAACCTCTTACCCTAGTCTTTGTTGTGCTTGTGTCTTTCCAAATATTATCAAATATATTATGATCACAGTGGCATAAATGTTTCCCATACTTTTTACTTTTCTGCTCTCATTCGTTCACCATTCCTAGATCCAGTTGTAAATCCTCCCTTTTTGATTTCTTTCTCACCTGGGTTAGAAAGGAGTCCTGTGCACATTTTAGGAACTGCACTCCCTTATCGCCTTTACTTACCTCTTCTGGCCATTTAAGTTTGGGGTAGTTGAAATCCCCCATTATTATTTTATGTTCTTTAATCATTTCCCTCATTTGCATATTTCTTCCTCCCATCCCCTTTCCACTATGAGATGGTTTATTGACCACTCCTATTAGCATGATTGATCCTTTATTCTTTTGTATTTCCATTCAAATGGACTCTGATTCTGCCTTAGTGAACTCATGGTCTTGAAAAGGGTGATGAAAAGATTTATTAGAATGGAAGCAGGGATGAGGGACTTGAGTTATGTGAAAACTGGAGAAGAGATTGTTCAAGTTAGAGCAGAGAAAGTTCGGTGGAGATTTAGACCATAAGACATAGGAGCAGAAATTAGGCCATTCGGCCCATCGAGTCTGCTCCGACATTCAATCATGTCTGATAAGTTTCTCAACCCCTTTCTCCCGCCTTCTCCCCGTAACTTTTGATCCTCTTACCAATCAAGAACCTATCTATCTCGGTCTTAAATACACTCAATGACCTGGCCTCCACAGCCTTCTGTGGCAATGAATTCCATAGATTCACCACTCTCTGGCTAAAGAAGTTTCTCGTCATCTCTGTTCTAAAAGGTCTTCCCTTTACTCTGAGGCTGTGCCCTCGGGTCCTAGTCTCTCCTACTAATGGAAACATCTTCCCCAAGTCCACTCTATCCAGGCCTTTCAGTATTCTGTAAGTTTCAATCAGATACCTCCTCATCCTTCTAAACTCCATCGAGTATAGACCCAGAGTCCTCAAACGTTCCTCATATGTTAAGCCTTTCTTTCCTGGGATCATTCTCATGAACCTCCTCTGGACCCTCTCCAGGGCCAGCACATCCTTCCTGAGATACAGGGCCCAAAATTGCTCACAATATTCTAAATATGGTCTGACCAGAGCCTTATAAAGCCTCAGCAGCACATCCCTGCTTTTATATTTTAGTCTTCTTGAAATAAATGCCAACAGTGCATTTGCCTTCCTAACTACCAACTCAACCTGCAAGTTAACCTTAAGAGAATCCTGGACTAGGACTCCCAAGTCCCTTTGCACTCCAGATTTCTGAATTCTCTCCCCATTTAGAAAATAGTCTATGCCTCTATTCTTCCTACCAAAGTGCATGACCTCACACTTCCCCACGTTGTATTCCATCTGCCACTTCTTTGCCCATTCTCCTAACCTGTCCAAATCCTTCTGCAGCCTCTCCGCCTCCTCAATACTACCTGTCCCTCCACCTATCTTTGTGCTTAACTTGCATATTTGGTTAAGAAAGTACAAGAACTTTTCATTTGGTAGAATGGATATCATTGCCTTTTCATAATCCAGTTGATTAATTTATTTTAAAATTGAATGTATATACATCATTTTGAGGCAAAAAACTAAAAACATTTTAGAAGTGAACTGTATTGCATATGATTCAAACTAAAAACTGAGCAGTAAACTTGTTCAATATTTTACATGAACCCCTAAAAATGTTGAAAATTTATTCCACTAAAAAAGCACCCTAGTCATTTGCGGGTTAATAAAGCCCATTAGCTAGAAACTATTGTTGGTATTTCCTGTGTCTATAAGGGCACAGTAATGTTTATTCATTAATTATTGTAAAATGTTGCCATTCAAACCTTCTGCCTTAATTGAGTATTTCAAGACATACACTACAATGACTTGTCATGTTCTACTTTTTAATGTAAACTTCTAAAGCATTATTATCTCGCTTCCACGTACATTGCCTTTAGCACATGCCACAGTGTCCTGATAGCAATGTTTGAACACTGTTTATTGCTTCCAGATCATTAACTGTGCCTCTGTGACACACGACTGCGTTCCTGCTGTTCAATTACATTAGACAATAACAAACCAGAATGATTGCTATTTATTTCCATGCTAAAAGCACTTAAATAAATCAGATGGAAATAAATTGGAGTTATGGTGTTTAGTTTTTTTGTTAATGACTAATCAGTGCAACATTTTATGTGCTATAAAGAGTTTCATACAGTGCTATAATCATGTAATTTTCAACTTGTAAAGTAATTCCATGGACAACACGTGGTTTATTGAACTATGAGAAAGCATTTTGCCCTTGCTATTGTGGGGAGGAGAGACTCACTTTATTGTTTTGTTGACTGAATTCCTGCTAAATTATATCTGGACATGTTGGCTCCAAAGTCCCTTGGGTCACAAACCATATGGTTAAGCTGGGATCATGCTTGACAGCGTCCTCCAGCAATTTGTGACTGCAAGAATCTTCAGGGAAAATGGGTGGGCACTTCATTTGCATGGATCATTTGTGTGCAATGATCATTTTGGCTGTATCTGTGGTGCTCCCCTGCTGCTGACTGCTGGAAACTTGGATGCTCACCCCTCCCTTGCCCAAACTGTCCCTCAGCCTGCCAATTGTCCTATTGCTCTCTGAGAGATGCTCCTAGGCAATATCAAGGTAGCCACATATTGATCTAGGATGGATGTAGCCCAGGAGGGTTTGGAGGAAGGGTCACTTTGGTTGCTTGCCTCTCTGTCACAGCCTTGGTCTGTACATGTGTAGCCCTGGAAAGGGAATGCATGGTGTGCACTGGTACACTTCTGTGACTGGTAGCACAGCAAGTACTTGTATGTTTTGTGGACACCAGGAAAACTTATTATTTAGTTGAAAAGTTTCTTTTTGTTTTATTCAAAGCTTTTTTTTTGATATTTGTTCATGGGGCATGGGCATCGCTGGCTAGGCCAGCATTTACTGCCCATTCCAGTTACCCTTGAGAAGGTGGTGGTGAGCTGCTTTCTCAAACTGCTGCAGCCCATGTGGTGTTGGCACACCCAAGGTGGCGTTAAGGAGGGAGTTCCAGGATTTTGACCCAGTGACACAAAAGGAATGGCGATATATTTCCAAATCAGGATGGTGTGTAGGGCTTGGAGAGGAACTTGCAAGTCGCAGTGTTCCCATTTATCTGCTGTCCTTGTCCTTCTAGATCAGTGATGGGCAACCTAAGCTAATGAGTGGGCCATATGAGTGGCTGTCCTTCATCTCAGTGGGCCGCAAGATTGAAGTCTAGCAATTGCACTAACCATGACCCCATGAGTAAGATTAAATACATTTAATACACACCAAATATTTCATAATGAGCTACAGAAAGTGCTTAATCATTCACATATGAATAGAACTGTCATCAACTTTCAAATGGTGAAAATAAAAGAAATATTTATGCTTACCTTAGTAAATCAAAAGCAGTGCGACTTCTGGTTGGATCTGTCCTCCACAAGCTTTCTTAGGTTAGGACTTAGCAATGTGCAGATGCTTCGCAATTCAGCACTGAGGTTTCCATCTGTTGGTCTGTTGCGCCTCTTGCATTTGATGTGCCCCATAGCAGAAAAAGCCTGCTCGCATGCAACGCTTTGATTGGATGCAGAGGGAGCACACGGCTCTCAGTCATATGTTGTGTGCAATCAGCATGCATTTCCTTTCATGTGTCTTTGCTTTACATGCATAACACTTTAGTAATAGTGGTAGGAAAAGAACTATGTGGAAGGAAACCAGTGGAACCTGGCAACCCTGTGCGTGGGCAACAGCCAGCAAAATGTCTTGAGGGCCGCACTCAGAATGCTAATGGGCTGCATACAGGTTGCCCACCACTGTTTTAGATGGTAGGGGATGTGGGTTTGGAAGGTGCTGTCTGAGGAGTTTTGGTGATATCCTGCAGTGCATTTTATAGATGGTACACATTGCTGTCACTGTGCCTCGGTGGTGGAGGGAATGAATGTTTGTGGATGGGGTGCAGATCTAGTGGGCTGCTTTGACCTGGATCGTGTGGAGCTTCTTGAGTGTTGTTGGAGCTGCAGTCATCCAGGAAAGTGGAGACTATTTCATTACGCTCCCCACTTGTGCCTTGTAGATGGTGGACAGGCTTGGGGGGTGGTCAGGAGGAGTTATTCACTGCAGAATTCCTAGCCTCTGACCTGCTCTTGTAGCTAGATTGCTAGTTCAGTTGAGTTTCTGGTCAATGGTAAACCCTAGGATGTTGATAGTGGGGAATTCAGTGATGGTAATGCCATTGAATGTCAAGGGGTGGTGGTTAGATTCTCTCTTGTTGGAGATGGTCATTGCCTGGCACTTGTGTGGCACGAATATTACTTGCCACCTGTCGGGCCAAGCCTGGATATTGTCCAGGTGTTGCTGCATTTGGACATGGACTGCTTCAGTATCTGTGGAGTCGCGAATGGCGCTGAACATTGTGCAATCATCAGCGAACATCCCAACTCCTGACCTTCTGACGAAGAGAAGCAGTTGAAGATGGTTGGGCCTAGGACACTACCCTGAGAAACTCTTGCAGCGATGTCCTGAAACTGAGAGTTTTGTCTGCTGTAGGTCTGGAGTCACAGGTAAGGACAGCAGATTTCCTTCCCTAAAGGACATTAGTGAATCAGATGGGTTTTTACAACAATAGACAATAGTTTGATGGTCATCATTAGACTTTTAGTTCCAGATTTTTTGAATTCAAATTCCACCATCTGCACTTGAACCCGGGTCCCCAGAGCATTACCCTGGGTATACTGGATTATTAGTCCAGTGACAATGCCACTACACCACCACCTCTCTTCTCTCTCCCCACCGCCCCCCCAATTAAAGAAACATGGGTCCTGAAATTACTTTTTTATAAAGCTTCCAAATATAATCTTGGTAAATATTCTCACAACCAAGAAAAAAAATCGTGGAATTTGCATCACTGAATAAGTTTTCTGTTTCGTGTAAAACAACACGTCTTTGCAGTTGGCAAGATCGATCCTGCGATTAATTTTAAATACCTTACCTTCATTATTTTTGAAACTTGGATTACATCACTCCTAATCTCTCTCCAAGTAGATTTAGCTTTTGTTCAGCTAAATGTGGAATTTTTAAATGTATCCCACTTTTTAACTCTTATTAAGTAAAGTAACTGTACCTAGGCAATTGAATGCTGTGTGTTTAAGCCCACTTGAGACACTTTAATGCAGTGTTCGGGGAGCTCTGTATTGTCTGAGTTGCTGTCCTTCAGATGAAATGTTAAACCTTCTGCCTGTTTCAGTGATTCAGGTGGATTTTAAGGCCCCCTGGACACTATTCAAAGAAGAGCATGGAGTTCTCCTACTGACCTCAGAGGTGGCTAAAGGGGATTGGGAAAATAAATTAACAGGTAAGATGGTAGATGAACAGTAGCAGACATTTAAAGAGGCAGTTCACAATCCTCACCATTAAGAAATAAAGACTACGAGAAGGATGAACTATCTGTGGCTAACTAAGGAAGTTAAGGACAATAAGAAATTGAAAAGAAAAGGCATACAATGTTGTAAAGATCAGTGGTAGGGCAGAAGATTAGGAAAATTTTGGAAGCTAGCAAAGATGCAGAAAGATTAGCACAGATGCTGCCTGACCTGAGCATTTCCAGAAATGTTTGTTTTTATTTAAGAAACTAACAAGGAATATCTTAAGAGTAAGAGAGGGAAAATAGATTCAGAATAAACTAGCAAAACATATTAGAACAGACAGTAAGAGCTTCTACAAGTGTATAATAAGGAAGAGCATAGCTAAAGTTGACATTGGCCCCTTAGAGGATGAGACTAGGGAATTAATAATGGAAAACAAAGAAATGGCAGACCTTAAACAAATATTTTGTATCTGTCTTCATGGTGGAAGATACTAAAAGCATCCCAATAATAGTAGAAAATCAGGGGACAAAAGGGAAGGAGAAACTTAAAACCATCATTATCACTAGAGAAAAGATATTGGCAAACTGACAGAACTAAATGCTTTCAAGTCCCTGGACCTGATAGCCTCCATTCTAAGGTCTTAAATGTCTGAATAAATAGTGGATGCATTGACTGCAATCTTCCAAAATTTCCTAGATTTGGGAAAGGTCCCAGTAGATTGGAAAACAGCAAATGTAATGCTCCTGTTTAAGAAAGAAGGGAGAGAGAAATCAGGAAACTATCGACCAATTAGCCTGACAGCTGTCATTTGGAAAATGTTGGAATTCATTCGTAAGGAAGGAGTAGAAGGCAATTTAGAAAATCAGATTGCAATTAAGCAGAGTCAACGTGGTGTTATGAAAAGGAATAAACACGGAAAATACTGGGAATGCTCAGCAGGTCAGGCAGCATCAGTGGAGAGAACCAGAGTTAATGCTTCAGGTCAATGATCTTTCATTTGAACTGAAGAAAGAGTTGTAAAGCCAGTGGAAGAGGGGACGGGGCAGAAATAACATAAAAGGCCTGTGCGAGGGTGAGAAGATGACAGAAATTATGACCTGAAATTGTTGAACTCAGTGTTGAGTCCAAAAGGCTGTAGAGTGCTGAGTTGAAAGGTGAGGTGCTGTTCATCAAGCTTGCTTTGAGCTTCATTGGAACATTGTATTGGGCCATGGACAGGAAGGTCAGAGTAGGAGCAAGGTAGAGCAAAAATGAAATGCGACCGAAAGCTCGGGGTTATACTTATGGACTGAATGGAAGTGTTCCTCAAAGTGGTCACTCAGTCTGCGTGAGCAGCGAATACAGTATATTAAATTGAAAGAAGTACAAGTAAACCACTGTTTCACTTGAAAGGGGTGTTTGGAGCTTTGGATGGTGAGAAGGGAGGAGGTAAAAGAACATGTGTTAGATTGCCTGCACTTGCATGGAATGATCCCAATGGAAAGGGAAATGAGGAGGGATGGTATCGGAGGTGACTGACGAGTGGACCAGGGTGTCTTGGAGGGAATGGTCCCTTACGAATGCTGAAAGGGGAGGGCAGGGGCAGATGTGTTTGGTGCTGACATCACGTTGCAGGATGTGGAAATGGCAGAGGATGGCAGGAGGGACGGAGGGTGAGGACAAGGAGAATGCTATCATGATTCTGGGTGGGAGAGGAAGGAGTGAGACAAATGTATGAAATGGAGGGCCCTTTCAACCATGCAGGTGGGTGGGGTGTGGGAATTCCTCGGTTGAGGAAAAAGACATATCGGAAGTGTTGGTATGGAAGGTTGCATCGTGTGAACAGATGCAACGGAGAAACTCGGAGAATGGAATAGAGTCCTTACAGGAAGTGGGGTGTGAGGAAGTGTAGTCAAGGTAAGTATGTAGCTATTTATTCCTCATCTGGACACATATTTTGCTTCTTTATTATACCCATTTCCACTTTCTTTGGCTGTGAAACCTTCTGTCATTTAATCTCCCTTGCCCTCCACCCTATCACAGACCTTTCCTTTTGTGCTTCTGCTCCTTCCCCTTTCCACTGGCTTGAAACTGATGAATGAATGAATCACAGAAGGAGGCCATCTAGCCTACCGGCTCTCTGAATGAGCAATTCCCTTAGTACCATTCTCTCGCCTTCTCCCCTTAACTCTGCACATTCTTCCTTTTCGGATAACAGTCTAATTCCCTTTTGAATGCTTTGATTGAACCTGCCCCCACCAACTCTCAGGCAGTGCATTCCAGACCTTACCACTCGCTGTGTGAAAAAGTTTTTTCCTCATATTGCTTTTGCTTCTTTTGCCAATTAATTTAAATTGGTGCTCTCTCATTTACGATGCCTTCATGCGTAGGAACAGTTTCACCCTATCTATCTATTCTGTCCAGACCCCTCATGATTTTGAATACCTCTATCAAATCTCCTCTTAGCCGCCTTTTCTCCAAGGAAAATAGTTCTAACTTCTCCATTATATTACATTGTATTTCTATCTTCCTCCAGTTCGGATGAAATGCCATCACCTGAAATGTTAACTTTGTTTCTCTCCACAGGTGCTGCCTGAGCTGCTGCGTATTTCCAGCATTTTCTGTTTTTATTTCAGGTTTTCAGATTTCCAGCATCCAAAGTATTTTGCTTTTGTATTTATGCAAGGGAAGCTGTGTTTGACAAATTTATGAGAGCTCTTTAAGGATGTAACAAGCAGGGTGAATAAAGGGGAACTAGTAGATGTAGTGTATTTGGATTTCCAAAAGACACTTGATGAGGTGCCACATAATATGTTACTGAACGCGATAAGGGCTCTAGGTGTTGAGGATAATGTATTAACATGGATAGATGATTGACTAATTAACAGGAAACAGTGTGTCAGGATCAAAGTTGACAAACTCTAACTAGTGGGGTGCCATGGGATCAGTGCTGAGGCCTCAACTATTGACAATCTATATTGATGACTTGGATGAGAGCCAAGTATATTGTAGCCAAATTTGCTGACAATACAAAGTTAAGTTGGAAAGCAAGTTCTGAGGAGGACACAAAGAGCCTTCAAAAGGATTTATATAGGTTAAGTGAGTGGATAGGAATTTGGTAGATGGAGTTAAAATATGAGAAAATGTGAGGTTATCCACTTTGGTAGGAAGAATAGAAGGCAAAATATTTAAATGGAGAGAGACGACAGAATGCTATGGTACACAGTAATCTGGGTATCCTCATACATGAAACACAAAATGCTTAGCATGCAGGTACAGCAAGTAATTAGGAAAGCAAATGAATAGCTGGCCTTTATTGCTAGGAGGCTGGAGTATAAAAATAGGGAAGTCTTGCTACAACTGCATTGGGCATTGATGAATCCACACCTAGAATACTACAGATAATTTTGATCACCTTATTTAAGTGGGATATACTTGGATTGGAAGCAGTTCAGAGAAGGTTCACTAGGTTGACCCTGGGATGAAGGATTTGTCTTATGAAGAAAGACTGAGCAGGTTGGGTCTATACTCATTGGAGTTTAGAAGAATGAGAGGTGCTGTTACTGAAACATAAGGTTAAGAGGGGGCTTAACTGGATAGATGTTGAGAGGATGATTCCCTTTCTGGGGCAATCAAGAATCAAGGGACATAGCTTCAGAATAATGGGTCGCCCATTTATGACGTAGAAGAGGAGGAATTTCTTCTTGCAGAGGATCGTGGATCATTGAAATTCCCAGAGAGCTATGGAGGCTGAGTCATTGAATATATTCAAGACTGAAATAACAGATTCTTGAACAATAAGGGAATCAAGGGTTATGGGGGGAACAGGCAGGAAAGTGGTGTTGAGGCAAACTAATATTAGATCAGCTATGATTTTGAATGGTGGAGCAGGCTCAAAGGGATGTATGGCCTATTCCTGCTTCTATTTCTTATGTTCTTGTAACCTAACCAGAATTTTGCCTCGAATGGTACCATTGATGTATGCAAATATTTCCTGCATTCACTACAAAAGCAGTAATTGCAATTCAAAGTAAGTAGACAATTTCATTTATAGCACAGAGTAGTGATAGATACACGTTTTTTTATTTATATATGTGAGATCTTGATAATGCTTTTCAGAAAGAAGGAACTTGCATACACATAATGCTTTTCTTGTGTTCCAAAATGCTTCACTGGTAGTAATGTTCTTTTTAAGAGTAGTCACTCTTGTAATGAAGGCAAAAGCAGTTGTAACGTAGAACAGCATTATCACTATTTTGGATTTGTATAGAACCATAGAACACGACAGCACAGAAAACAGGCCATTCGGCCCTTCTAGTCTGTGCCAAAATATTATTCCGCTAGTCCCATTGACCTGCACCTAGTCCACAACCCTCCAGACCTCTCCCATCCATGTATCTATCTAATTTATTCTTAAAACTTAAGAGTGAGCCCGCATTTACCACGTCAGATGGTAGCTCGTTCTACACTCTCACCACTCTCTGAGTGAAGAAGTTCCCCCCAAATGTTCCCCCTAAACCTTTCCCCTTTCACCCTAAAGCCATGTCCTCTCATGTTTATTTCTCCTAATCTAAGTGGAAAGAGCCTACTCGCATTTACTCTGTCTATACCCCTCATAATTTTGTAAACTTCTATCATATCTCCCCCCATTCTTCTACGCTCCAAGGAATAAAGTCCTAACCTGTTTAATCTTTCCCTGTAACTCAACTCCTTAAGACCCGGCAACATCCTAGTAAATCTTCTCTGCACTCTCTCAATCTTACTGATATTCTTCCTGTAGTTAGGCGACCAGAACTGCACACAATACTCCAAAATTGGCCTCACCAATGTCTTATACAACCTCACCATAACATCCCAACTCCTATACTCAATACTTTGATTTATGAAGGCCAGTATGCCAAAAGCTTTCTTTACAACCTTGTCTACCTGTGACGCCACTTTCAGGGAATTATGTATCTGAACTCCCAGATCCCTTTGTTCCTCCGCACTACCATTTACTGTGTGTGTATACTTCGTATGTACGTATATTCATTGTAGCTTTGCCTTTTATTTACTGCTAAGCTAAACTTGCTGGAGCCCAGATGTGCAAGTGTGCCCTAGCAATAACTTCAGTTCACTCGCAAAGGATCCATGTGTTCTTTCTTAAAGCTACATCACAGTATTTGGCACCTAGAGTTGCCAACTTTAAGACTTTCTTAACAACACCCCAAAATTCATGAATCATCCCAATATTACATACAAATTAAGACTTTTCATCACTAAGCTTATGTACAGTATAATTTGATAATTTAAGCTTTATCAGTAACACAAATGTGCCAGTGAAGTAAAACCTCACACCTCCTGATTCCTCAAAGCTTTTCCACTATTTACAAGGCACAAGTCAGGAGTGTGATTGAATATTCTCCATTTGCCTGGCTGAGTACGCCTCCAACAATGCTCAGGAAGCTTGATACCATCCAGGACAAATAAACCCGCTCGCTTGGCACCCTATCCGCCACCATAAGCATACACACTGCTGCCACTGTTGGGGGAGTGCATCATCTACAAGATTGAATGCATCATCTCCCAAGCCTCCTTTGACAACACCTTCTAAACTTGTGCCCTCTACCACCTAGAATGACAAAGGCATCAGATGCATGGGAATACCCTGCAAGTTCTCCTCCGTGCCACACACCTCCTTGACTTGGAACTATACAGCTGTTCCTTCAGAAAAATGTACCTGAAAGGGACCTTGGAGTCTGTGGGCTCTGCTCTCTGTACAACCAATGCAAAGCAGCGATCAGCAAACCTAATACGATGTTAGACTACATGACAAAATCTGTAGGAATATAAGTTGGAGGAGTTGGTGAGAAATTTCATGCTTTGCTTAGACCACTAAGTGAATATTGTGGCCAGATGTGGTTACTAAGAATCAAGAGTCATTCAATCACTGCCTGTGTTTTCTTTATCTCCCCATTTATCTCTCATCTCACTGGAAAGTATGAGCACCTTCTCATGACAAATACAGTATATGTTGATTCTCACCTTCAGTTGCCAGTGTTTCGGTGAAATACTTTAATGAGTAAATTTACCTCTGTGAGATCTGCTATGTCATGAACTGCAATAAGAAATATTTGAAAGGAAAGCATTTTGGCAACAACAATAAATGTTTGGATAGAAAAAAAATCCCCAGTTGAGTGTTTCTCTCGAGCCCTATTCTTCAGTTTTCTTTTGAGTATTGAGGGCATAAGAAATAATTTTCCTAAATAGCTCCAATATATTACTGATGATTTTGGTATGAATTTAATTTATTTATGGAATATTTTACCACTTCCAAATAGATTGTCTTGGTTAATTAAAATGGGAAGAATTGTTATGAATCGTTGTGTACAGTAATCCAAAAATATAAGTTTAAAAATTCAGAAGTTTATTACTTTGTATGATAAAGCTATTATATTACCTTATGTATCATAATAAAGATATTATATACACTAACCTGTTACCATGAGAATATGAAGAACATTGTATTACAGGTTTGTGACAGGTGTTGGAAGTGGTGCTGTAGTAAAATGGACAATGTGTGTGTGTGTGTTTACCTGCAAGTGTAGATAAACTCTGCTTACTTGGTATTCAAATTGTGATTACTTTTTAATTGTTGCATGTCTACTAACAATAAAAAATTTAAAATGAAACTCTCCCAGAAGTTTACTTGGTGCCAGCTACATTTATATCGCATTGAGTATGAAATGAACAAGTTGAGAGGCCACCTTTCTCAATAGATTTGGCTTTGCATCAATGTAAAGTATGCAGAATAGCTTACCTCTAAAATTTTTTTTGGGCAGGCATCATATTGTCTCAAACTGCATCCTATAAAGAAAACTTGGTCTGACAGTATTGACAGTCAAATTGAAAGGTACGAAGGTAGCTATGTTCAAAAAACTTTGCTTTAAAAAAAAATGTAATTGAATCTTTACTTGCAGCACATTGCCAGACTCAGGGATGAGAAATTTCCACTGTCTCGTGGATTTCTGACATTGGTGTCTTGGAAAGCTGCCATTTTAAATACATATTTCAGCCTTCAGGGCTAGTCCAACGTACAGAGGTTTAAGAAAAATTGCAGCCCTCTGTCAATCAGAGAGCGGAAGTGTAGAGCTGGAGTTGACTTCAGAGGAACAGCGAGCGTAGGAGAGAGAGTATCTGTGAGGAGTTGCTCATCCACTCTCAGATTCTGTCTCTTCCATACTACTTGCTCCAGTTCTTTTCAATCACATGTTCCTTCCTTTCCCTTTTGCTGCTTCTCCAGAGACTGAATCTATGATGGGGAAAGAGTACCTGTGATTGGAAGTGCAGTGTGCATGGAAGATAGAGAATCTGTGAGGAGCTGCTCCTCCAATCACAGATTGTGTCTCTCTCAGGCTGGCTGCTCCAGCTCCCCCAATTTCAGATTCCCTCTATCCTGCCCTTACTGCTCCTCCAATCATAGATTCTGTCTCTGCAGGAGTGGAAAGAGCGGGAGGGAGGAAATCTGTGATTGGAGAAGCTGAAGCAGCAGCATGGGAGAGACAGAAGAATTGAAACCAAAAAGTAACTTTTCCTAAGTTGAAGACAAAGAGAAAAGAGACAGAAATAATTCTCTTCAGAACAAAACCTCAGATCTCAAGAATCATTGGGTAGGTGATGCTTTTTTCCCCTCCCTTTGGAATTATTTTTTTCCGATTCTTTTTAGAGTTGTATGTTTTTTATTTAGGGGTGGAGGAGGTTGTTTCTGGCAGCCGCTGGGAGGTTGCACTAAGGTGAGTTTTTAAATTATAAGTAAACCTTTCCCTCCCCACTTGCATCCCCTGCCTATTTCAATATAAAAGAAAAAAATTAAGAATAAAAACAAAGTACTGGAAAAACTTAGGTCTGGCAGTATCTGTGGAAAGAGAAGCAGAGTTAATGTTTCGAGTCCAAAATGACACTTCTTGGGATCTTGGCAGTGCCATTGGAAGATCCAGAGGAGAGAGAGAAACCAAGATGGTGACGATTCCAGTTCAGGTAAAGCTGTGTCTGTGAGAGAGGGCAAATGTGGAAGGGAGGGTTGGGAAGAGAGGGAGAGACACTGAGGAAGGGTTGGGTGGGGGCAGCATTGGGTGGAAGGAAAAGGCCTCGCAGGGCGAGAGTGGACAGTGTGGGCAACAGCAATGTGGCTCAAGCTTATTTTATTTATTGTATGTGATTTAATAAATCTTTTTCAAAAAAGTATCTTTGATTTTCCTTCTAAATCCGCCTGCTGCTCCTGGCATTCAAATTTACAAATTACTGCTGGAACAACAATAACCAAACCAAAAAGAAAAAAGTGAAATCCTTTTCAATGGCTTCTTCCTCTTCACTTTTATTATTTGTCCACAGCAGACTCCCTCCCACCACTCCCATTCACCCCCTGTCCTCTTGCCTCCTCTTCCCTTATCCCCCTGTCCTCGTCGTTCTCCCCCGACTGCCGATGACTCCTCCCTTCCCTCTAGAGTATCACTGATGTTTTGCTCATGTTTGTATTTTGTTCCTTTATAATGAGGTAACTAGAAAATCAGCACCCCAGCCAGATCAGGTATCTTTTAGATTTAGGAGTCCAAAAATGAGCCTAACTGCATTCATCTCATGGTACTTTTGCAATTCCACCTATTTGAAGTGGCCTAGAAGTATTTGCATTACACCACAATGATAAAATTGCAATAATTTTCTGGCCACTCATACTGCAGTGACTTTGCTGCTTTGTGAGATAATGTGTATGCAATTCCTTGTCACAAAATCTTTTTAAACCCTTTTGTCTTTGGCCACTCTCATGAATGCATACTGCTTTTAAGCGAATCCACTCATTGTTAGCTTGCATTCGTTTTTATGTTGCTGTCTATTATGGCATAGCCGATGATAAATGCTGAGCTGCTCAAATTCCAGAAGGAAACTTGAAATAACTGCCTCAACTTGTTTTGCAATTTGTATAAATTTCGAGATGCGTGCCTTGAATAAGACCAAGTCTTATAGGTTTCTTTCAAAACTAAATTAAACCTTTATCAATAGAAGAAATTATTTTAAGTACATAGATCTACAAATTACTACTTTGATAACTTCTAAATCCCCTAATTAATCTAACTCCCAATTACACTTTCGTTAAGGCAAGATTTTAAAAGACCCAGGCAAAAAACACGATACCCTGAACAATCCAATTCAAAGTGAGTTTGCTTAACTTCAATTCTTTGTAGACAGCAGCTTGAGGCTTTGACGCTGAAAGCTTTTCACACTTGTTAGATCTTAAAATGTCTGCCCTTAGACACAGCCTTTGCTCCTTTATACATATTTTCTTATTTGAATGCAAGTTCCCATTGTTTCACTATGCCTTTGGACTTTACCTCTCTGATAATAAAAATCTTTCATAGTACTAATTTTACCGGTAATCTTTAGGGAAAATAAGCACACTGTTTCTGAACTTCACCTGGCTAGGTGACACATTTCACCCCTCCTTTGAAAACAATCTTGCCTGGTTTATTTCAAAATGCAGATGTTCCCTTCACCTATGTCTACCACTTAACGTTTCAAACCTAGCTTATCTTCTAATACATCAAAGCCTTCAGACTAGCTGCCTTTAATTCAATTAAATCTTACACATACAGATATAGACACTGACCCCACTATTACTCTACTTAACAAACTCCAGTAACATTATGGCAATTATTGTATCTTCCTGACATTGTCGTAGTTGTGATGCAGAATTGTGACTGTGAAGGTTATGTCAGATTGGAAAGCTATCGACTGATGCTCTGCTACCGTAGCTATTAAAGAGCCTGTTTGTAAAGGAACTTCTTCCAAGTATTAAGTGCTTCATGTACATCAAGTATATTTTTTAAATTGCTGTTTCTTAATTTATTAAGTGTAACTACAATGCTTAAATGGAGCTCCCAATTAGATTGGACTCCAAAGAAAAGCTTTATTTTCATCTTTTTATTGTTTGGAGTCCAGTGCTTGGTGAAATATTTTCTTTCCTGGTCTTCATCTGTTATTGAGTTATCATCAGTATTATTTGGTCAGGTTTCTTATGATAGATGCCCCGATTGTGTAATTACTAAACATTGTAACATTGTAATATACAGAGTCAGATGCAGATCAGTGAAAGACTTGGCCATGCAGTGCAAGATTACAGTCAAAAGATTAAGATACTATTTGCGTGGCAAATTAAAATAAAATGCCTTAAGATACAAACTTAACACTGAGCTAAATATTGGCTCTGTGGACATTGTTTACCAAATATGAATGCCAACAAACCTTAACTTTTACAGATAGCTCAAATGAAAATGTGAAACATAGTTGCTAATCACTCATGTTTTGAGTGTTCTTCAATATTCTTTTGTCAAACCTGTGTGTTGGCTCCACTGCATGCTGATTCTCAGAATCTATATAATTGCTAGAATGTCATGCAGGCTATCTCTTCATGCATGATGTAGTGCATGTGGAGAAAACATAAGATATCGTGGCCAACCTTATGTAGATACTTTCTGTGATGCCAGACTGTGATGCAGGTAATGTGTGTGCGGGAGGAACTTAAGACATGAAAATTATTGTAGTTTCTTCATGCTACAGCTGGTGTTAAAGCAAAATAAGCAGAAGAATTTCCATGTTAAGAGAAAACTGAAGACATAAAGAACTTCAGAATCTCATGTTCTCAGTTTGGTAACATTTGTATGTAACTTTTTAAAAAAAAGTTATCTATCAGTTTACCCACCTTTTCATCAAGTAGACTATTCTCTATGTTCAGGTAATTACCTTTTTTGAGCTTTGAAAGTATCTACAATAAAGCCAACTGATATTTAGGTCTACTGTGTAAATTTTAGTCTCTGTACTTAAGGAAGTACTTGCTTTATAGTGGGCGAATGAGAAGTGATGATGTTGAAACGTACACGATTCTGAGATGACTTGATAAGGTAGATGTTGGAGAGTCTAGAACTAGGAGGCATTGTTTTAGGATAAGGTGTCGATTATTTAGTACTGAGCTGAATGAAATTTCTTCAGTCAGGACATTGTGAATCTTTAAAATTCTGTACCCTAGAGACTGTGATTGCTCTGTTGTCTAAATATGTTCAAGGCTGAGATTGTTAGATTCTTGGTCACTAGAGAAATTGAGATATTAGGATTGACTCCAAACAGGACTTAAAAGGTAAAATCTCCAGATTACTCCCATGTGCTAGCAAGCATTGAAATAAAAGGATAGAGTAAATGTGTGGCTGGAGAGATGGTGTAGGAGGGAGAACTTTAGATTCCTGGTATATTGGGGCTAGTTTTGGAGGAGGTGATATCTGTACAGGCCAAATAGTTTGCACCTGAATTGAAGCAGGCCCAATGTCCTTGCAGGTTGGTTTGTTTATACTGTTGGGAAGAATTTAAATTAACTTGGCAGAGGATGGGAACAAAGATGAGGCATTAGAAAGGAGAAACAAGGTGCCTGAAGAATTGGGAGAGATAGATAGCACTAGAGTAAGTAGTAGTAACATAGGTGCAGAGAACCTAAGAGGGGATGCAAAAGGTCTAAATTAGGTTTACAGTGCAGGTATGTGAATGTACAGAATGCGGTGAATAAGGTTGGTGTGCTGCAGGTGTAGACAGCCACACAAATATGAATTTGATCACTGTATTGTGGAGTTTAGGTCACCTATGGAAAAGGACAAGGAACAGCCTAGAGTAAAAATACTTAATTGCAAGAGAGCCAATTTTAGTGGGATGAGAACAGATCTGTAAAAGATTTGCAAAACTGTGAAAGAACAAGGGCTGCCTTTAAAGAGGCAATGCTTCAGATACAGTTGAGGTACATTCCTATGTTGGGGGAAAGGCAGGGTAACGAATCCTAGAGCTCCCTGGATGCTGAAAGAGATAGAAAGTAAGATGAAGCAGAAAAAGGGGGCACATGACGGATGTCAGGTTAATAATACAAATGAGAACCAGACTGAATATACAAAGTTCAGAGAAATGAAAAAGAAATGAGAGGTAAAAGAGTATGAGAAGAGACTTGTAGCTAACATAACAGGGAACCCAAAAGTCTTCTACAAGCTTATAAATAGTAAAAGGGTAGTTAAGAGGAGTGGGGCTGATTAGGCGCCAAAATGGGGATCTATGTGTAGAAATGGAGGGCAGAGGTTCCATATGAGCACTTTATACCTGGCTTTATCAAAGAGGAAGATTCTGCCAAAACCATAGTGAACAAAGAGGTAGTTGAGATACTGGATGGGCTAACATCTGACTAGATGGGTTTGGAAGTGTCTACCCATGAGTCTGTAGGCATGATGAATGTGTGCAGGCTTGATAAAGCATCTGGTCTTTTCCTGCCTGTCATTTTTGTATGTTCATGTTACAAAAGTCTTTGCTTGTGAATGCCACGCGTGGTGGGGTGGAGGGGTGGAAATGTGCTCATGATGGAGCTTCAGTTGGTGCATTGAACTGTATTATACCTTTTGCTGCATAATTACTTCAGTTACATACAAAAAATATGACAGCATGGATAGTGAGAGTGGAATTTATAATGGTTCTTCATTTCTCATGCCTCCAGAGTTGAACTTTGAGGACTGCAAATCAAAATGTTGACTCCCAGTTTGCCTCCTACCCAATTTTACAGTACAAAGTAAGGTAACAAGGGATAACCTAAGAGACACTGGCAGCGTGTAGATAAATATTACATTGCGATTTTGAAGCCAATTTAGCAAGTGTTATGATCATTGGCCAGACTCCGCGTTGTTAGTGGGCGAGATCTACTTAGGGACCAATGACGTTTTCTTTAAAGTAGATAAAGTTTGAGATTCCAGATACTTACTAAGTGAATAAAGCCACAAGATTCCACTGATTTTCAACAAACAAGAATAAACTTTACAATACAAGTTCAGAAAGATAAAATGATTTACGATATCTCATACCCTAACATTCAAGGTATATGTGAAGTAATAGGTGAACTGTGGTCGGACACGCCACACTGCACAATAGATGACAGATATGACCAAACCAGATTCTGAGGATTTCTCGACAACCCAGCCAGACTTTTGTCACATTGTGAGCAAGTCAATCTCACTGAAACATCATCTTTATCACAAGGGTTTCCAGTCTCCACATTTGAAGATCTTGCCTTGGAGTTCTTTTCAAAAGTCGCACCTACTTGGACATCTTCCACAATGACGCACCTCGCAGGGTTTCAATCTCACCTTCCAAGATTCTTTTTCCCTGGATCCCTGAGTACACTCGCATCACTTTCCATGTACAATCTCCGATCTTCAACTGTGCCAAGCAGAATACCACTGCTCCAAAGGGGTACCTTTGCCCCAATAGCCTGCAGTATGGAGTCACCAACTTTCGGCTGCCTTCTTGGATCTTCAGGGCTCCTTCGTTCAAAGTCTGCTCCTTGCTGCTCTTTCTTGAATTCAGAGTCAATTACTCTGCTCCTTTCTTTAACTTCATTTAAGGGAATCTATTCCTGTCCCCTGTCTTCATTCCTTACCTGCGACTACCTTTTGGGACCTCTCCCCTGTTTGGGACCTTCTCTCTGCCCCCCTGTTATGTCCTGCTCCTTGTGACACCTACAAGGTGATGGTGCTCTGTATAAGGTCATCTGACCTATCTTTTCATGCCATTCTGTTTCTTTAATTCTGCTCAGGCACATAGGGCTGGCTCCCGGCCTGAAGAAGGCAAAAGTAAACGAACTGCACGTGTGTGGCCATTTCCCGGCCAGCGCATGTGCAAAGGATTGTAGGGAACCGGAGTTCCTGCCCCACGACTTAAGGTAAGTATTTGAGTTTCTTAACATAAGTGGCATAAAAGCATCAAATAGCCGATAATCTGCCTTAACTAATGCATCATGACGTAGAAGTTCAATCTCACAATACCTGTTTTTGGGGCTTTAATGGTGTCATAAACTTCCAATGTGGCAGGCAGGCATCATATACTCATTACAAGCCAGAAGTACATTATCTGTCATACTGGTACAAGCAACTCCATTAGCATTAAGAGCACCAATCTTAACTATTTAAAGAACTGAATGTGTTATATAAACTAGGGTCCTACGCTTTTTGCAGGAACCGTGGGATTTTGGTATGCCCCGGTGAGTGACCCACCACATGCTGAACTTACCCAACATGGCACTAGCTGGTAGGAGAAACCCTTCCAGTGCTACTTAAAGCAATTATCTAGCACTTACAAGTTGCTGGTTTGACATTTTAGGGTGCTGGGTAACTTTCAAGCATTTATCGTTTTATACCACCACCTTCTCAAGGGCAGTTAGGGATGGGCAATAAATGCTGGCCTAGCCAGTGACACCCACATCCCATGAACGAATATAAAAAAAACCTCTTCCCCTACCTTGCAACAATATAACTCTTTATTTGTCATGAGCAGTGCCCAACAGAGATCCACTTGGACTTTGGTATTGTGGAAGACCTTTTATTTTTCCTTTGATGATGCAGTTGTGGAATTGTCTCTTCAAAAATCCTTAAAAAATATATAAAATGGAACAGAAAACTGAAATTTAATTTTGGCATCAGAATGGGAAGATGACATTTGGATGTTACGTGATTGCGATATTATCTATATTAGTAAGACACAGTTTTTGCCTGAACTGTTTTGTGTCCAATTCAAAAAAAGCATACAATTCTGCAAGGATTAATGGTAAGTCAGAAGATTGGACAGAATTTAAAACCAGCAAAGAATGGCTAAAAAAGTAATAAGGAGGGACGAGTTAGAGTATGTGGGGGAAAAAAAACAGATAATAAGAGTTTCTACAAGCATTTCAAAAGGATAAGAGTAACCAAATGAACTGTGGGCCCTCTAGAGTGAGTGTCTGGGGAATTAATAGTGGAAATTAAGGAAATGGAGGATGAATAGAATAGATATTTTGCATCAGTCTTCACTGTAGAAGGCACAAATAACCCCGCAGAAATACTTGCAAGTCAGAAGGTGAAAGGGAGGGAGGAACATAAAACAATTACAAATACCAGGGAATGGGTACTGAGTAAGTTATTGGACCTCGAGGCTGACAAGTCAACAGGACTTCATCCTAGGGTCCTAAAAGAAGTGGCTGCAGAGATAGTAGATACATTGATTTTAATTTTCCAAAATTGCCTTGATTCTGGAAAGGTTCACAATGCAAGAAAGGAAGGAGACTCAGGCCAGTTAGCCTGACAACTGTCATAGGGAAAATGCTAGACAATTATTAAGGAAGTTATAGCAGGACAATTAGAAAATCTTCATGCAATTAGGCAGAGTCAACATGGTTTTGTGAAAGGAAAATCATGTTTGACTGATTTATTAGAGTTCTTTGAGAATGTTCAATGTGGATAAAGGTCAACCTTTAGATGTTGTGTACTCAGATCTCCAAAAGGTGCCATATCAAGGTGCTCACGGTGCAGGGCAGTGACCTTCACTATTTTTCAAGCAAGGGCCACTTCAGCAAAAAACATGCAATGTGAGAGCCACATCGACTAGTATAATAGAAGCCATTGCCTGATTTGCTCCTGCTTGCAATAACACAAAGGAAGAAAGGACATTAATCGAAAAGCAGAATACATTGTTCTTTCTGGGGGAATGAAGGCTTGAAGTGGATTGGCTTGGCCCCGCCCCATTGCTAAGGTGAGGGATTTACCTTCAGAATGTGCCTCTCTCTCCCGGTGTGCTGGTGGCACACTCCTGAAGGCCACATCCGACTGCGATGGCGGATGCCCCTTGAACACTTAAGTAGCCAAATGCATCGAAATGCTAGGTGGCGCCTGCTCGAGTGGAGGCCGCTTTTGGGATCAGCTCACACCTGAAGGTGCGGGCCCGCTTCCTGGAAACAGACGGGTTTCCCATACACGCTCGCTCCCCCGCCCGCTCAGCCTCATGTGCGCGCCCGCCTGCTCCCCCTCACCCAGAACTAGGGGTCACAGTTTAAAGATTATGTTCTCCCATTTAAGATAGAGATGAGGAGAAACCTTTTCTCTGAGGGTCGTTGTCCTTTGAAATTCTGTTCCCTAGAGAACAGTGGAAACAGGGTCAGTGAATATTGTTAAGGCTGAGTTAGATAGATTCTTGATTGATAGGGAAGTCAAAGTGTATAGGGTTAGACAGGAAAGTGAGTTGAGGCCACAATTGGATCAGCCATGATCTTATCAAATGGCAGAACAGGCTCGAGGGGCCAAACGGCCTTCTCCTCCTATTTTGTATGTTAGGATAAGGAGAACCCCATCGTGGCTCTGGGAGGGAGGAGAAGTGGTGAGAGCAGAAGTGCGTGAAATAGTTCAGACATGTTGGAGGTCCCTATCAACTACACTGGGTGGGACTCCTTGGTGGAGGAAAAAAGAAGCCACATTGGAAGTGTTGGTGTGGAAGGTTGCATTAGCAGAACAGATACGACAGAGCAACTGAAGAATGGAATGAACTCCTTACAGAGGAAGCAGGATGTGGGGAAGCGTAGTCTATTATGATCCTGGGCCAAAGCCCCAAACGTGTGGTGTAATCTGGTTAGGGACCAGTAACTACTTGTTTAATGTAGACAAAGTTTGAGATTTAAGACACTTGCTCAGAGAATAAAGCCACAAGATCCCACGGGTTTTGAACAAACAAAAATAAATTTTACTATGAGGTAAGAAAGATAAAACAATTTACAATATCTGTCTTGTACTCTAACATGCAGGGTTAATATGAGGTACATGTGAATTAACAGGCAAACTGTGGTCGAACACATCACACTGCATAACAGACGTGGCGGATGTGACCAAGACAGATTCCACGGATTTCACAATGACCCACCCAGACGTCAGTAAACACTAAACACTAAACTAAAATCAACCAATCTCATCAAAACACACTCTCATGAGGGATTCCAGTCTTCACCTTCAAAGATCTCACCTTGAAATTGTGTCCAAAAGTCATTTCAACTTGGACAGTCTCAACGATGGCTCACCTTGCAGGGTTTCGATCTTGTCTCCTGAGACTCTGTCTGAGTCCGCACTCCAACACCAACTCACAAGCACAACTTCAGCTCTTGGGCTGCGCTGAGTAGAATATTTCTGCTCCAAAGGGATACCTTTGCTCCAGTGGCCCGCAGTATGGAGTCAGCAACTTTCTGCTGCCTCCTTAGAACTTCAGGGCTTGTCCTGAGCTACCATTACTTAAAGCCTGCCAATCACATCCCTTTTTCTGCTTGGAGCCTCTTTCACTGCTTCTCTTTCTTTTTAACTGGGACCTCTCCCTTTCACCTCTCTCTATCCCCTGCCGAGTACTCTTCACGGGGCCTCTTCCTGTCCCTTGCCTGAGTCTCTTCTCAATTATGGCACCCTGCATCCTGGGTCACAAGATCCTGTTTTTGCACCGTTTTCTCTTTGCACAGGTGCTCTGGACCCGTCCTCAGTGTGAAGAACTACATAATGCTGAATTGTGCATGTGTCACCTGTTTCCCGTCCGCGCATATGCAAAACTCCCGAGGCCTGTCGGGACTTAGAATTGCCAACCTCCCACTCAATGATGAGGTAAATTGGATCTCGTAACAAGCCAAGTTAGCTGTGGGAGTCTGTAGGTTTGTAGGGAACACGAGTAGATAGTCTATCTCCAAAAATAGCAACAGAAGTCAAGGAAGGGAAGGGAAGAGTCAGATGGGCTAAGTGAAGGTGAGGGAATAGTGGAAATTGGAAACAAAGTCAGTGAAATTTTCCAGTTCATGGTAAGGGCATAGGTGGCACCGATACAGTTATCAGTGTAGCAGAAAAAATTGATGAGGGAGGCGGCCTGTGTAGGTTTGGAACAATGATTTTTCCACAAAAAGGCCGGCCTAACTGGGACCCATGTGAGCACCCATAGCAACGCCTTTTATTTGGAAGAAGTAAGTGGATTTGAAGGAGAAGTGGTTCAGAGTAAGAACAAGTTTAGCGAGGCGGAGGAGGGTGGTGGTGGATGGGGACTAGTTGGGCCTCAGTTTAAGGAACAAGCGGAGAGCTTTGAGATGGTCCTGGTGCGGGAGGGAGGTTTAGAGGTATTGGGTATTCATTGTGAAGAGATTGCGGTTAGGGACTGGAAACTGTTGAAGTGATGTAGAGCATCAGAAGAGTCGTGGATGTAGGTAGATAGGAGAGAAAAAACGGGAGCCGAGATAAAAAGTAAGTTCAATGAGGCAGGAACAGGCTGAAACAATGAATCAACTGGGTCAGTCTTATTTATGGATCTTGGGAAGGAGGTTGAAGTGAGATGGGGAACTTTGAGGTTGGGTTGGGGAACTATGAGGTTGAAAGCAATGGAGGGAAGATCTCCAGAGGATATGAGGTCAGTGATAGCCCTGGACGCATTGGCTTGATGTTCAGTAGTGGAGTGATGGTTGAGGGGGAGCTAAGAGGAAGTGTCAGAGTGTTGATGTTCGGGCTTCTGTTAGGTGGGGGTCAGTATGCCAGACAACAACAGTGCCAACCTTGCCAGCAGATTTGATGACGATGTTAGGGTTGGGCCTGAGAGAATGGAGTGCAGCAAGTTCAGAGGGAAACAGGTTAGAATGCGTGAGAGGAGCAGAGAACTTCAGGTGGCCGCTGTCATGCCAGCTGTTATCAATGAAAAGGTCCAGAGAGGGTAAGAGGCCAGGGGTTGAGGGGAGGTCCAAGGGGAGGGAGAGTGTTGGAGATGGGTGAAGGGATCCATTAAGCAGCGGGAAGACTCCTGATCAAAGAAGTGGACACGGCAGTGGAGGTAACAGAAGAAGAGCTCAGCATTCTGCCAATTCAATTCAGTGAGGTGGGGACCTAAGGGGATAAAGCTGAGGACGTAGCGATCAGAGTCAGAGAGGGGAAGATCGGAAGGTATTGTGAATACTAGCAAGGGGTGAGATTTGAAGAAGAGAGGCAGTCTGAGAGAGAGGAAGGAACCAAATGGCTGCAGGCACCCAAGAGTTGATGAAGCTTGCAATCCTTCACACCTGAAAGGAAGATAAAATGTTTTTTCTTAAAGCGCCAAACGAGGTGAAGGATGCAATGAAATTGTGGATCAGGACCGCTTTGAGATAGGATGAGACGGTGTTGCTTAAGGGAGAGATCGAGTATGTACATGTGATGGTGCAACTAAAAAAAAAATTACTGTTGTAATGAAGATACTAATTTGATCGTAAATTTTTTGCGAGTCTCTGCTAGCATTGGTGGGGTTGCATGGTAAGGATGGAATGGCAGGAGATAGGGAAGGCATGGGAGGGAGCATAGCATGTGATAGGGTTGGCATAGGAGGAGTAGGAGGAAGCAGGTGCTATTAGAGAGGTGACATGGAAAAGATGGAATGTCATGGGATGAGGATGGTATGGGAGGGAGATAGCATGGGAGAAGTGGGAGGGCATTGGAGGGATGGCATGGGAATGATGGAATAGCCTGGGAAGAATGGAGTGGCATGTGATGACTTGGTAAGGTGGTATGGCATGAAATGGGGATGGTAGGGGAAGGATGGGTTGGCATGGGATGGGGATGACGTGGAAGGAGTAGGAGGGAGGGGATGGCATTGTAGGGGTGGCATTGGAAGAATGGAATAGCCTGTGAAGGGGGC
This sequence comes from Cetorhinus maximus, assembly GCF_964194155.1. Lineage (NCBI taxonomy): Eukaryota > Metazoa > Chordata > Chondrichthyes > Lamniformes > Cetorhinidae > Cetorhinus > Cetorhinus maximus. Next base: position 98,590,825 of record NC_135887.1, read on the forward strand.
GTGGGATGTGGATGGATGGAATGACCTGGTATAGGGAATGGAAGGGGAGACGGGATGAAATCAAAGGGGTTGTATGGGAAGTATGGAATAGTGTTGGAAGGATGGAAAGACATGTGATGGGGATGGTGTCGGAAGGATGGAGTTGGATGGGATGACATGGAAGGGAGTGGTGGTATGGGAAGCATGGTGGGGAGGGATGGGTGAGATGATGCAATGGTTTAAGTATACTAATTTGACACAACTGTTTTGCGGGTAAGTAAATACTTTTTCACTTCATCTAGAGCTGAACTAACTAATAAATGGAAGATACTAGAAATATTGGATTAACAATGGTTTGATAAATTTGCTAGCAAGTATTATATGTTCTTTCCAGTGTTATTCCTTGTGAATGATCTATGCCAAATATTTGAATTTCATATGATCGGCCTCTCTATCTCTGTAGCCTCCACCAGTTCTACAACCGTCTGAGATAGCTGTATTCCTCCAATTCTGGCTTCTTATGCATCCTCAGTTTTATTCCTCTACCATTGGTGGCTGTGACTTCAGCTGCCTAGACCCTAGGTTCTGGAATTCCCTCCTTAAAGCTCTCAGCACCTCCAGCTCCCTGTCTTCCTGTAAGATGCTCCTTAAAACCTATCCCTTTGATCAAGCATTTGGATGGACATCTGTCCTAATATTTCCTTGTGTGGCCTGGTATCAAATTTTGTTTGCTAATAGTCATGTGAAGCACATTGGGATATTATAGTTTGTTAACGGTGTTTCACGCAAATTCATATAAAAACCTGTAAACAAATTTCTATTCATAAATACACATTAACAGTGCTTTTTAAAAAGTTTTTCTGCCAAACTTTTATCAGCATTTTTTGAGTCAAGATGCTGCTGTTATGTGAATAATGAGTACCTGTATGGTATCCTCTCACTGACCTGATATTGAATGTGCAGGATAAAATGAACAACTTCTGTTGGCATGGTGGTCTTGAGATAATCTGAAAAAAATGTGTTACACTGTCACTAGTACGATGGCCATAAAGATCAACCAGTGCGGACCCCTGCCAAAAAAGAAAAACAAACTCTGGCAGTCAGTTGTACTGCTATTAATATTTCAATATTTGAAAAGCATTCGTGACCTCATCAGATCCCCTATGATTGAGAATCTCACTGGTAGTTAAGGTCAGTGAACGCTCCATGCATCTGTTCGAGTGTACTAGGGAGGTTGTCAGGAAAGAAGTCTGCCATCCACACTTTCACACTGTTGAGTGGCCAGCAAGAACATGCTAGCTCAGTTGTATGATGGTAAAAATATTTTTAAAAATTGGCAGCATATTGTCACCATTCAGATTTTGAGTTCTCAAAGGTAATGTAGTTTGACTGTTCATTTCCATGTAGAGATCTTAGTATGCTTGAAAAGCAAAATCACAAATTACTATTTAACCAGGGCACTTGTCTGCTGGTGACATAGAAGTTGTATCAGTTGTGCATTGTGTGTATTGGAGCATATTGTTTGGCGGTTTTCATAAAATTTCAATGAAAATCACTTTCATCAACATATAAAGGATTTTAATGTTTGATGTGATATGCTTCTATTTTCCCAGCAAGTGCATGCAGTTCTGGTTAATTTTTGTTTGCTATATTCTAACCTCTGTAAAATGGAGTTAAACATGCTGAATGATTTATACTTTATGATTAGTGAAAAGACAAAAATACATAAATATTTTTAGAAAGATAAGGTACTATCATACACTACATTCACCACACGTTGAATAATAATTGGTGTGAAGGTACTGTGAAACTGTTTGTGCAGGTGTATTCCTCTTTAATGTTAATACTCCATTAAACAGTTTTAAATAAGTATTTATTCATCTTAGAGGACATGGCCAGGTCACAAATTCAGAAAAATTGTCCTTGTAACATCGAATTCCCTTCAAATAACCTGCCATGAAATTTTAGTTATGATGACCTCTCATCCAAAATTACAGTAGTTTCATGCTTTATTTGTTGACACAGCAGCATTCTCTGCTGATTATAAGTAGCTTACATTCCAAGCATTTGATAAATTGATCGTGATGTTAATGTGAATGTGTTAATAGTAGTAAGACTTGTTATTTTTTTATATTTGTATTAAGTTCAACAATAGGTTGACCAAATACGTAGTCAAAACATAGATTTCATCATGTTTTGTACAGCAAGAACATTCAGCATGTGCTCTATTAGAAATGAGGTAGCAGGTGGGACTTGCGTTTGTTGTTTTTTCCTTCTGTTATTTAAGCTCAAATGATGTTCTTCCTGATGGGACAAAAATCAAATTCCCAGGTCAACTAAGATATATAAATGGATTGTATTTGGCGAAGTCAGATCTGGGAAAATTGTATTGGTGCATTGGAGGTACTGTGATAAGGTTGGCGAAAGGCATGCTATCAGTGCTGTACAAACAAAGATCCTTACTTTACGTCGCACATGTCTGTACCCGACAAGGGTATGATTGATGCTAGCACTGTGTGTCAAAACAGGTGTGTTCTGTTTATTCTAAAAACAAAATTCACCAACTTAAAAAAAAATCTATAATCTACGTACTATGTCTGACCCAATACTGAGTTGCATGTGTGTTGCTGAAGTATAATTATCAGCTTTAGAGTTTAAAAAAAAATGTTATGATAGGATAGGTCTTTAATATATCGCCAGGAAAGTGACAGCCCTAGGCAGTGAAAATAAAAGTCAGGTGACTTTTCAGGTCAGCTAAGAGGAAAGGTTCATACCCCACCTGCATTATTTCTCTTCCTATTTGTTTAGGGAATGTAGACGCCACTGGGAAAGTCTGCATTTATTGCCCATCCCTAATTGCCCTTGAGAAGATGGTGGTGAGTCACCTACTTGAACCTCTGTAGCTTATGTGGTGTATGTAGACCTAATGGCTGTTAGGGAGGGTGTTGTAGGTTTTTGATCCAGCGATGATGAAAGAATGGCAATATAGTTGCAAGGCAGGATAGCACATTACATGAAGGGGAACTTGCCAGCGGTGATATTCCCATTTGCCTGCAGCCTTCCTCCTAGTTGGTAGAAGTGGTGGGGTTGGAAGGTGCCATTGAAGGAGACTTGGCGAGTGGTTGCAGTGCACTTTGTAAATGATACACACTGCTGCCACTGTGCGCAGGTGGGAGTGAATTTTTTAATGTGATGAACGGAGTGCAGTCAAGTAGGCTGCTGCTTCCTGGATGGTGTCAAACCTATTGAGTGTTGTTGGAGCTACACCTGACTTGCACCTTTGTAGTTGGGAAGAATTTAAACAGTCAAAAGGTGAGTTACACCTCGCAGAATTCTCAGCCTCTGATGTGTTCTTGTGGCCACAGTATTTATATGTCTGGTCCAGTTAAGTTTCAGGTCAATGTTGACCCCAAGGACATTGATGAGGTTGGGGGAAATTCATCAATGCTGATGCCATTGACTATCAGAGGGGAATGGTTAAATTCTCTTGTTGGAGATGACCATTGTCTGGCAATTATGTAGGAATGTTACTTGCCATTTATCAGTCAAAATCTGAAAATCACAGTGCAGACGCAGACTGCTTCATTATCTGAGGAGCTCCGAATGAAACTGAACGCTGTGCAATCATCAAGGAAAATCCCTGCTTATCTTATGATTGAAGGAAGGTCATTGCGGAAGCAACTGAAAATGTTTGGGACTAGGACGTTATCCTGAAGAACTTCTGCAATCATGTCCTTGGCCTCCAACAGCCACAGTCATCTTTCATTGTGCTTGGTATGACTCCAACTATTGGAGAGTTTCCTCCAATTTGCACTGACTTCAGTTTTACTAAGGCTGTTCGATGCCACACTTGGTCAACTGCTACCCTGATGTCAAGAGCAATCACTCTCTCCTCCCTTTTTAAGTTCAGCTCTTTAGTCCATAAGTGGACCAAGGCTATAATGAGGACTGAAGCTGAGTGGCTCTGGTTGAACTTAAACCGAGCAGTGGCGAGCAGGTTATTGGCGTACAAGTGCTGCCTGATTGCACTGTCAACCTCACCTTCCATCACTTTGATGATTGAGCGTAGCCTGGATTGGTAATTGGCTGAATTGGATTTGTCCTGCTTCTTTTGGATAGGACGTACCTGGACAATTGTCCACTTTGACTGATAGATGCCAGTGTTGTAGCTGTATTGGAAAAGTAGGCTAGGGCACAGCCTTTTCTGGAGCACTGACCTTCAGCACTAGATCTGGTATGTTGTCTTGGACCATGGCCTTTGCTGCATCCAGTGTGCTCAATTGTTCCTTGATGTAATATGGGAGTGGATCAAGTTGGCTGAAGAATAGTATTTGAGATACTGGGGACCCCAGGAGGAGGATGAGATGGATCATCCACTCAGCACTTCTGGTTGCAGATGGTTCAGCCTTGTCTTTTGAAATGTTGAACTGGGTTTGGCCACCGTTTATTTTGGGGATGTTCGTGGACTCTCCTCCTCCCAGTATATGTTTAATTATACACAGCTATTTATGACTGGATATGGCAGGAATGCAGAACTTTGATCTGATCCATTGGTTGTAGGATCGCTTAGCTCTATCTATAGCATGTTCCTCTGCGTTGTAGCTTCACTAGGTTGACACCTCATTTTTAGATATACCTGGTGCTACTCCTTTTACTTTTTCCTACACAGGCCAGGAAGCACCTGTGAAGAGAAAGAGTTAATGTTTCAGGTCTATGATGTCCCTTCATTAGAATAGTTCTGATGAAGGGTCATCATCGGTCTGAAACGTCAACTCTATATCTATGCAGATGTCCCCTGACTTGCTGAGTATTTCCAGAATATTCTGTTTTTATTTCAGATTTCTAGCATGTGCAATATTATGCTTTTGTATGCCCCCCTACCCTCCTCTTGGATCAAGATTGATACTGATGGTAGATTGAGTGATATGCTGGACCATTAGGTTACAGATGGTGGTGGAATACGATTCTGCATATGATGATGGCCCACAGCACCTTAGATACTCAGTTTTGAGCTGCCAGATCTGTTCGGAATCTAGCCGATTTAGCACAATGATAGTGCCACACAACATGTTGGAGTGTGTTCACAGATTGAAGATGAGATTTGTCTGCACATAGATGCACCTGCAACAGGTAGATTAGTGAGGACAAAATCAGATAGGCTTACTTCGTGTATTTTCTCATCACTTGCCACAGGCCTAGTCTGGAAGATATTTCCATCATGACTTGGCCAGCTCAGTCAGTAGTAGAAACAAAAACAGAATTACTTGGAAAAACTCAGCAGGTCTGGCAACATCGGTGGAGAAGAAAAGAGTTGACGTTTTGAGTCCACATGACCCTTCAACAGAACTGAGTGTAGTTAGGAGAGGGGTGAAATATAAGCTGGTTTAAGGTGGGGGGCGGGGGGGAGAGAAGTTGAGGGTGGGGTGGTTGTAGGGACAAGCAAGCAGTGATAGGAGCAGATAATCAAAAGATGTCACAGACAAAAGGATCAAAGAGGTGTTGAAGGTGGTGATATTATCTAAGAAAAGTGCTAATTAAGAATGGATGGCAGGACACTCAAGGTACAGCTCTAGTGGGGGTGGGGTGGAAAGACTGACAAGGTATAAGTTGTAGATTTAAAAATAATGGAAATAGGTGGGAAAAGAAAAATCTATATAAATTATTGAAAAAAACAAAAGAGTCACACTGAACAATTTCTCCTTTAACTCCTCTCACTTCCTCCAAATAAAAGGTATGGCTATGGGTACCCGCATGGGCCCCAGCTATGCCTGTCTCTTTATGGGGTATGCGGAACATTCCTTGTTCCAGTCCTACTCCGGCCCCCTCCCACAACTCTTTCTCCGGTACATCGATGATTACTTCGGTGCTGCTTCATGCCCTCATCGGGACCTGGAAAAATTTATTAATTTTGCTTCCAATCTCCACCCCTCCATCATTTTCACATGGTCCATCTCTGACACTTCTCTTCCCTTCCTTGACCTCTCTGTCTCAATTTCTGATGATAGACTGTCCACCAATATCCATTACAAACCTACCGACTCCCACAGCTACCTCGACTACAGCTCCTCACACCCCGCTTCCTGTAAGGACTCCAACCCATTCTCTCAGTTCTTTCGCCTCCGTTGCATCTGTTCTGATGACGCTACCTTCAAAAACAGTTCCTCTGACATGTCCCCCTTCTTCTTTAACCGAGGTTTTCCACCCATGGTCGTTGACAGGGCCCTCAACCGTGTCCGGCCCATCTCCCGCGCATCCGCCCTCACGCCTTCTCCTCCCTCCCAGAAGCATGATTGGGTCCCCCTTGTCCTCACTTATCACCCCACCAGCCTCCGCATTCAAAGGATCATCCTCCGCCATTTCCGCCAACTCCAGCATGATGCCACCACCAAACACATCTTCCATTCCCCCCCCCCCCCCGGCGGTATTCCGTAGGGATCGTTGCCTCCGGGACACCCTGGTCCACTCCTCCATCACCCCCTACTCCTCAACCCCCACCTATGGCACCTCCCCATGCCCACGCAGAAGATGCAACACCTGCCCCTTCACTTCCTCTCTCCTCACCGTCCAAGGGCCCAAACACTCCTTTCCAGTGAAGCAGCATTTCACTTGCATTTCCCCTAACTTAGTCTACTGCATTCGTTGCTCCCAATGCGGTCTCCTCTACATTGGAGAGACCAAATGCAAACTGGGCGACCGCTTTGCAGAACACCTGCGGTCTGTCAGCAAGAAAGACCCAAACCTCCCTGTCGCTTGCCATTTTAACACTCCACCCTGCTCTCTTGCCCACATGTCTGTCCTTGGCTTGCTGCATTGTTCCAGTGAAGCCCAACGCAAACTGGAGGAACAGCACCTCATCTTCCGACTAGGCACTTTACAGCCTTCCGGACTGAATATTGAATTCAACAACTTTAGATCTTAGACTCCCTCCCCCCATCCCCACCCCGTTTCTTCCCCCTCCCTTTTGTTTTTTTCAATAATTTATATAGATTTTTCTTTTCCCACCTATTTCCATTATTTTTAAATCTACAACTTATACCTTGTCAGTCTTTCCACCCCACCCCCACTAGAGCTGTACCTTGAGTGTCCTGCCATCCATTCTTAATTAGCACTTTTCTTAGATAATATCACCACCTTCAACACCTCTTTGATTCTTTTGTCTGTGACATCTTTTGATTATCTGCTCCTATCACTGCTTGCTTGTCCCTACAACCACCCCACCCTCAACTTCTCTCCCCCCGCCCCCCACCTTAAACCAGCTTATATTTCACCCCTCTCCTAACTACACTCAGTTCTGTTGAAGGGTCATGTGGACTCGAAACGTCAACTCTTTTCTTCTCCACCGATGCTGCCAGACCTGCTGAGTTTTTCCAGGTAATTCTGCTTTTGTTTTGCGTTTCCAGCATCCACAGTAGATTTTTGTTTTTATCTCAGTCAGTAGTAGTGCTACCAAGCTGTTCTTAATGCTGGACTTGAAGTTCCCCATCCAGAATACATCCAAGTACACGGTGCAAAACGGAAAAGCACTGATTCATCAGCTGAGGGTGGGTGGTGGATGTCTGTAAGCAGGAGGTTTTCTTGCCGTATTTGACCTGATGTCATGAGACTTGATTGGGGAAGGAGTCAATGTTGAGGACTCCCAGAATCATTCCCTCCCGACTGTATACTGCTGTGCCGCCACCTTGTGGTGATGGAGGAATGTGGGACATTGGCTGAAAGGTGTGATTCTGTCAGACTGTTGCTTGATGGGTGGGACAGCTTGATGGTGGCACCAGTCTTCAGATGTTACTGAAGAGGACTTTGCAAGGTGGGCTGGGCTGAGTTTTCTTTTGTCGTGTCCAGTGCCTAGGTTGATGCTGGATGCTCTGTCAGGTTTTATGCTTCTCGGACTTTTTCATCATGGTTTGGTACAACTGAGTGGTTTGCTAGGCCGTTTCAGAGGGCACTTAAGGGTCAACCACATTTCTGGGTATCTGGAGTCAAATGTAGGCCAGAATGGGTGAGGACATTTCCTTCTTTAAAGGAGAACTAGATGGGTATTACGATAATCCATTAGTTTTGTGGGCAGCATTACTTATTCGATTTTTATTCCGGATTTATTTAAGTAATTGCATTTAAATTCCCCAGCTGCCATGGTAAGAATTCATGCCACCAGATCATTGGTCTAGGCCATTGAATTATTAATCCACTAACGTATCCACTGCTATGTCCCCATTGTTTCGCAGAAGACATGAAAAAGTTAGATGTCATTTAATGATCAGTAGAAAGATATATATGTCGCAGAATATTGCACAATTGCAGCATTGTGCTAAAGATCTGATAGTGTTTTGCTGTGCGCAGCATGACTGTTGTGATATTCTGTAACTGGCATATTTGACTTGTAAATTAGTTATTTCACAATATGTTAGCAATATGAAACCAGAAAGTATTCAACTCTGTCCAAGTGTTTATACATAATACAATCTTAATATATAATACAACCTTATTTACTATTGTAATAGAACTAAGTGGTTTCATGATTGAACACACAAAGCAGCTCATAAAATCTGTCAGGCTAAATTACTATATTTTAGGGTTTCCTGTAAGGGGAAGCAAATCAAGGATTTGTGCCATTCATGAAATATACCAGAACAGCGCATAGTTATTCTGCAGTTAGAAAATACTTCTGTGAGTTGCAAAACTCTGTTGCATTATAATACTGTACTCTTTGTTAAAACCCTCCAGTGGCTCATGGTGTTTGTAGAAAGCACTTACTGCTAGCATTTCTATAGCACTTGTCATGTGCAGGAAGATTTCTGAAAGTACTTTATATTATGGAAGACAAAATGGTATATGCCAAGCAGGAATATATAAGGTAAATAAATCAGAGGTTTTGTGCATTGCGGCCACAGTCAAAGACAAAACTGTTGAGATTTTTGAAAGTGATGTTGATAGGAAATAGATTATGTAGTGCTGAAAGACCAGTGATGATCACGAATACTAGAGTGGGGTTGAGGGTTGGGGTGGTCATGGTTTGGCTTGGCATTAGAAGAACAGGTCAGTGTGAAGGAACTGAAGACAGGCTATTTGAGCAAACAAACAAATCCCCAGGGATGGATGGTATTTATCCAGTGCGCTATGAAAGTTTGGAGAAATGATTTATAAGGTGCCGATGCTCATTGAGGGAGTCAGTGGAAACTGGGGAAATGTCAGGTGATTAGAACAGGCAAATGTGGTGTCCCAAATTCAAAAAGGATGACAAAACACACATGCATAACTGCAAGACTTATTAGTCTCTCTGCCATTCCATATTGAATAATGGAATCACCTGTCAGAAGTAAACTTAAGGATTATCTGTAACATCAATGATGTTGCAGTCAGCATGAATTCAGAAAGGGGGAGGACTCTGCCTGACCCGTTGCTTCAAGTTCTTTTAGGAAATGACAACCGAAGTGATCTGTGGTAAGCCATTATGTAGGATGTACCTTGATTTCCAAAAGGTTGTTAAACTCAGCTTTTGGGATTTAGAATAAACCTTGGAAATTGATAAGGAACTGGATGAAGGGTTGGAAACAGTAAGTGCTTGTTAGAGGCAATTATGCCAGAATGGGGGAAGTATTTAGTAGGGTAGCTCAAGACTGAAAAGATTTGCAAGGATGTTAGCTGAATTGAGAGGATGCAAATATCAAGAAAGTTGGGCAGGCTTAAGACTGAGAGGATTCCTGATAGTGGTATTTAGTAATGAAGGGATTCTATTGGGTAAATGTGGAAAATTGTTTGCAAGTAGGCGAGTCAGGATAAGGGGGCATAAATATAAACTTAACAGATCAAATGAAGAATTTGGGGGAAATTTCCTTGCACAGCTAGTGATAAGAATGTAGAACTTGTAGTTAGACGGAATTGTTGAAGCAGATGTATTGAAGAAGAGGCTTGAGGAATACACGAGGGAAAAGGAAATAGGAGGGATATGAGGGTTTGGCAGGGTGAAGCAAAGCAATTGGAATAGGAGGGCGCTTCTGTGGAATATAAACAGTGACAGGTCAATTGGGCTGAAAGACTCCTTTCTGTGCTATAGATTCTATGTTTGAATGAAAGATTGTTGAACAACATTGAAATAGGCTGGGTGAAGGGCATGAGACAACAACCTGTGGTTATATAATATAGAAATCATCCCAAGGTGCGTCACAAGATGAGAACTTTTAAGTCACCTCATTAAGGCACAGGCACCAAGTGAAGTTTTGAGAGAAGGGGGCTACAAGTGTTTGAGTTCTGTTAAATGCAGTGTTTGGAACAAGTTTTTTGTAAGGGATTGAAATAGAGAGAAGAGTATTGGAGAACCTGAGCCTCAAGATGATGCAGGCATTCGATTTCTTGTGCTTTGTTGCGGGGTATGGGGATCTTGTTTCATCCAGGTCTTGGAGCTGTGCAGGCAGTTGCACTGTCTACCAGCAATTAATAAATCAAGCTGAGAAGTCAAACTGACTGTTAAGATGCAAGTAGAAGTGACCCCATCTTTCTGGATGCTATTGACAAAGATGAGCATGTCGATGAAGAGGAGGGATTAAAGGACGGTCTCCCATGGTATTCTGAGGTGTGTACATGGGTAGAGGAGGAGAAGCTATTCACTACAATGCAGCAAATCACTGAAGCTAGGAGAAACCAGTACCAAGGAGCTATATGTCAGAAGAAGTTTTGCTTCTGTACAGTTTTCTTCTGATCAAACTAGTTTCAAATATACTTCACATGCTGGATTGCGCAAATCTCCAAATGGATCGCAAATCTCCAGGTGTGCTCCATTTTTGTTTTGCTACTTGTACGGATTTGTATGTATGCGATTCCTGGCGTATTTTATTTTAAATGAGAGCATATATTTGCTGCAAATTTCATCTACAGTATCATGCAGGGTGCAAATTTCAAGTGCTACAAAGGCCTACCTGAAGATTTGCAGTATGGGAGACATCACCAGCCGCTTCGCATGTGGCCTGCGCAATGCTGCTTATCTGAGTGGTGCATTATGACATCACATGATCTCAGCTGGCTGATGCAAGGCCAGGATATCAAGATTGGTCAGTTAATTGTGCAGTCATTTTCCTTATTTATTTCTGAAGCAAAAAATATGAGGAAGCAAGATGGGCCTTCTTCTGGGGCTATATAAAGGGTCTCTCACAAAGTTGCAGCTGAGGTGCTTTCTACTTGTGTGCAAGCAAAGTTGGTGGAAGCACTGTGGTGAATTGTTGGAGGAATTTGAAAGATTTTTCTGACCACAAAGGTAGAAAATAACATTGCCTTGCATAGTAATTGGCACAGTAGTTGTATTGCCACTTGCTGTGCAACGTGAGCCGGGCATGCGAAGGAAGAGACAGAGATGGGGGTAGGAGAAAGGGGCCTCTCCTTAGAAGGCCCCACCCAAAAGAGTCTTCCTGGAGCACCATTCCCACATTGCAGTGAGCCATTGAGAGTGCCTCAGGAGGTTTCACTTCACAAGAGATATAGTGAGGGAGTTGTGCCACAACATTCACAGTGATCTGGAGACTTAAACGAGGTGATGATCATCAAGAAATTGGAGCTGGAGGCATCAACAACATGTTGCACTGACCATACAGTGAGAGCAGTGTAAGGTGCTGGTGACTTCCCTTGGACTGAAGCAGCAAAGAAATAAAAAGGCAGTAAAGGACAAATCTTGCAGTCAAGGACATTGATACCATCACTGAGGTACACGGACTTGTGCTAGAATCATGTGAACCACTGCCGAATGAAATAGATTACAGAAGAATGACCATCATCTGGAAGCATACTGTGTGTTTTGTTGAAACTTGTATAATGTTTATGAAATTATAGCAATAATTGTTGCTTTGGAAATACAAAAACAAACATTTTGCAGTTCACTATTTCCAGAAGCATTGGGAAGGTGACTCTACAACAAGTGAGGAGACTTTTCCATTTCTTCCTGAGGAGGGAAGACCAGAGTGAAAGAGTGCATTAGGTTAGTGGCTGCCCGATGATGCAGGACACCACTAACTGCACACACATGGCTCTGTAGATGCCCATCTCAACGGCAAGCAGCACTAGAAAATCAAGGGCTTATCACTCTACCAAGTGCATTTGATGAGCGTGGAGTCCACTTTGATGGAGTACGCGTCTACAGAGTACTTAACTCGAGAATTTGGTGTATGAAGGAATTTGGTGTAATGAGGGAAGAGGTACTGTACTGGTATTTTAAAGAAAAACAAGGAGCAGTCAGGGAGTGGGAGTAACAGACAGTGAGATCTGAAAACTGAGGTCTGGAGACATTAATTAGGTGAGCAGGTAGATGATTGGTTGGTGAGTTCTACTGTTTTTCCTCTAAACGAGAGAAGTTGTTAAATTAGGATTGGGAGGTATATCACTTTTATAAAGGACAGCAGATATAAGTACTGTATTAAATTTATTGCTTAGCTAGTTAAGCTACTTAATAGAGCTATAAATAATCATTGAGTAATATTTCAAAACTTGCAAACCTAGTTAGTTAAATAAAATACAGTAGAAATGGCAGGCAGGTGATGTGTTACATCTGTAGCATGTGGGTTCTGGTGGACACAAGTCAATCCACATCAACCACATCCACATTAAATGCCTGCAGCTTGAGGAAATTAAGCTCAGAGTTGATGAGCTTCGGATGCTGCATCAGGGAGGGAGAAAGTTACCTGGACATTTTGTTCCAGGAGACAGTCACAACCCTTGGGTTAAGTACTTCAGATTTGGTCCATGGTTATGGACAGGAGGGTGCTATTATGAGTGAGGCAGCTTTGGGGATCCAGAAGGTAGCACTGGAGGAGTTTCCATCATTGCACTTGTCTAACAGGTGTAAGATTTTGCAACTTGTGTGGATGAGAACAAGGACTGAAGGATGAACAAACTGACCACAGCACAGTGGTATAGGGGCCAATCAAGTTGGGCGAGTAAAAAGGAATGCAGTGGTAGTTGGGATTAGATACTATTCTCTGCAGCCGAGAGAGTGAAGTCTCAAAGGTTGTGTTGCCTGTCTGGTGCCAGGGTTAAGAATATCTCCTTGTGGCTGGAGAGGAACTTGGAGTGAGAATGGAAGGATCCAGTTGTTGTAGCCCTACCTGTGTTGTTTGTAATTACGTGGACAAAGAGGTTCTGCTAAGGCAGAATGAGCACTTAGGGGCTAAATTCAAAAGCAAAACCACAATAGTAACAATCTCTGGATTATTACCTGAGCCACAAGCTAATTGACATAGGTAAATAAGATCAGAAGGTTCAATGTGCAGCTCAAAGATTGGTGTGGGAGAAATTAATTTCAATTCATGGGGCACTGGCACAGGTACTGGGGAAAGAGGGAGCTGTGCTATTGGGAAATGCTTCACCTGAACTGCACTGGGACCTGTGTCCTAGTGTATCAACTAACTAGAGCTGTAGAAAGGGCTTTAAACTTAATAGTTGGTGTTAGTGGGGGCAGGGGGGGGTGGGGGGGGGGGTGTGTGTGGTTAGGAGGGAGGGTTTAGCTGAAGGGAAATTTAACAAGTTAAAGACAAAGGACAATGCAATAGCACAGTAGTGATATGGGTAACGATGACCAGAATGTGCCGGGATGGGATAGAGCATATAAGCATAGAAGTACATTAGCAAATAGGGCCAGAAAAATGATAAAAAGTAAGAATTTAAATTTCTTGGCCTAAATTCACCCAACATTCATAGCAAAATAGAAGAATTGATGGCACAAATAGAAATAAATAGGTATGATATGATAGCCATTGCAGAGGCATGTTTGCAAGGTGACCAACGCTGGGAACTGAATATTCAAGGCTATTTGGCATTTCAGAAGGACAGAATGAAAGGAAAAGGAGTTGGGGTAGCTCTGTTAAAGGATGAGATTAGTACAATAATGAGAAATAATCTTGGCTCCGAAGGTCAAGGCGTAGAATCAGTTTGATTGAGATAGGAAATAGCAAGGAAACAAAGTCACTGGTGGGAGTAGTTTATCTGCTGCCTAACAGTAACTACACTGTGGAGGACTGGGTATAAGTAAAGAAATAATGAGTGCTTTTAAGAAAGATACTGCAATAATCTTGAGCGATTTTAATCAGCTTCTACATTAGACGGATCAAATTGGCAAAGATAGCCTTGAAGACGAGTTCGTAGAGTGCATTCGAGACAGTTTCTTGCAACAATAGTTTGTAGAACCAACCAGGGAACAGACTATTTTAGCTTGGTAATGTGTAATGCGACAGGATTAATTAGTTATCTCAATAGTAAAGGATCCTTTAGGGAAGAATGATTATAGTATGAAAGAATTTCACATTTAGTTTAAGGGTAAGAAACTTGCGTCTGAAACTAGTGTCTTAAAATTAAATAAAGGCAAAAGGGTATGAAGACAGAGTTGGCTAAAATGTTCTGGGAAAATAGGTTAAAAGGTAAGACGGTAGAGGAGCAGAGATGTTCATCACTCTCAACAAAGATATATTCCATTGAGAAAGGAAGACTCTATGGGAAGGATGCACCATCTGTGGCTCGCTAAGGATAGTATCAATTGAAAGATACCATCAGTACAATGTTGCGAAGACTAGTATTAGGCCAGCAGATTGGGGAGATTTTAGAAACCAGTAAAGGATGACTCGAGAAAAAAACTAGAGGACGAAATTAGAATATGAAAGTAAACAATCAAGAAATGTAAAAACAGACAGTAAAAGCTTCTACGTGTATATGAAAAGGAGGAGTAGCTAAAGTAAACATCGGTCCCTTAGATGATGAGAGTTGGAAATTAATATGAAACAAGGAAATAGCAGAGACTTTGAATAAGTATTTTGCATCTGTCCTCACAGTAGAAGCCTCCTAACAATAATAGAAAATCCAAGGACCAAAATGGAGGGAGGAGCTTTAAAGAGCTACTATACTAGAGGAAAAAGTATGAGGAAAACTAATTGCACTAAAAGCTGACAAGACCCCTGAACCTGATGACCTGCATCCTAGTGTATTAAAGGAAGCTGCTGCAGCGAAAGTGGTTTTATTGGTTGTAATCTTCCAAAATTCCATAGATTCTGGAAAGGTTGCAGCGGATTGGAAAACTGCAAATATAACGCTCCTATTCAAGAAAGGAACGGGATGGAAAACAGGAAATTATAGGTCAGTTAGCTTAACATCTGTTACCAAAAAATGCTGGAATCCATTATGAAGGAGGTAGCAGCAGGACATTTAGAAAATTATAATAAAATCAAACAGAGCCAACATGGTTTATGAAATGGAAATTATGTTTGGCAAATTTATTAGAATTCTTTGAGGATGTAACATGCAGGGTGTATAAAGGGGAACCAGTAGTATATATTGATTTTCAAAAGGCATGAGATGTCACATAAAAGGTTACCGCGCAAGAGTTCATGGGTGTTTGGGATACTATATTAATATGGATAGAGGATTGGCTAACAGGAAACAGTCACGATAAATGGGTCACTTTCAGGTTGGCAAACTAACTATTGGAGTGTCACAGGGATCACTGTTGGGACCTCAACTGCCTAAGATCTGTATTAATCACTTGAGGGACCAACCGTGTTGTAGCCAAATTTGCTGACAGTACAAACATAGCTGGGAAAGCAAGTTGTGAGGAGGACATGAATCTGCAAAGGAATTATAGATGAGTTAAATGAGTGGGCAAAAATTTAGCAGATGGAGTATAATGTGGAAAAATGTGAGGTTGCCCACTTTGGCAGGAAGAATAGAATAGCAGATTACTATCTAAATGGAGAGAGACTACAGAATGCTGCAGTACAAAGAGATCTAGGTGTCCTTGTACATGAATCACAAAAAGTTTGTATGGAGACACTGAAGGCAAATGGAATTTTGACCTTATAGCTAGGAGGGGGCACATGTGATGAAATAGAAAAGCAGGGGAAATCTTGCTACAACTCTGCAGGTTATTGGTAAGACCATGTTTAGAGTCCTGCATTCAGGCATTCCGTTTTGACCTCCTTATTTGAGGAGGGATATACTTGTATTGGAGGCAGTTCAAAGAAGGTTCAGGAGGTTGATTCCTAGGATGAAGGGGTTGTCTTGTGAGAAAAGGTTGAGCAGGTTGGTCCTATGATTATTGGAGTTCAGAAGAATGAGAGGTGATTTTATTGAAACATAGAAGATTCTGAGGGGGCTTGACAGGGTAGATGCTGGGAGGATGTTTCCATTCGTGGGGCAATCTAGAATTTGGGGTCACAGTTTCAGAATAATGAGTCCCCCATTTAAGACAGAGATGAAGCTGAATTTCTTTTGAGGGCCAATAATCGTTGAAATTCTCTATCCCAGAGAGCAATGGAGACTCAGTCATTGAACGTACTCAAGGCTGAGTTGGACAGATTTTTGACCTACAAGGGAGTCTCGGGTTATGGAGGGGGTGGGGTGGGGAAAGTGAGTGCCATTGAGTGGCAGAGCAGGCTTGAGAGGCTGAATGGTGCCTTGCTACTCCTGTTTCTATTCCAAAGAGAGTGAATGCCTACTGTTTTGGAACAAAAGTTAGAAACAAAACATGATGTTTCTGTTAGTTTGTTTTTATTCATTCATGGGATGTCGATAGCTAAGCCAGCATTTATTACCTATCCCTAATTGCCCTTGTTCAGAGGGCATTTAAGATGCCGACCACATTACTGTGGGTCTGGAGTCACATGTAGGCCAGATAAGGCAGATTTCCTTCCCTAAAGTTTTACAACAATCGACAATGGTTTCATGGTCATCATTAGACTTTTAGTTCCAGATTTTTATTGAATTCAAATTCCATCATCTACCGTGGTGGGATTCGAACCTAAGTCCCCAGAGCATTACCCTAGGTCTCTGGACTATTAGCCCAGCGACCATATCACTATGCCATCGCCTCCCCTCGTTTAGCAAATTATTTGGTTATCCCATTCAGGATTGTATATCACTACTATGTGCTTTTAACTGGACTTAATGGTTTAAGTCAGAGTCATTGAACATAGAGGAAGGCCATTTGGTCCATTGTCCATGCTGGCCCTCTGTAGAGCAAACCAATCAACCCTATTCTTCTGCTCTATCCAAATTCCTCTGACCTATCTCCATAGTCCTGCAATTTTATTTTTCTCAAGTGTCTATCCAGTTTCCTTTTGAAATCATTCACCGTCTCTGCTTCCACCACTCTCATAGGCAACGAATTTTAATTCATTTGATATTTGAATGGAATAGTGCATTTTAGTTGGGTTATCCTTTTTATGCAGTTTGTACCTGGAGTAGTTTTGACCTTTCATGTTGATAATTTTTGCATTTTTTATTTTGCTATAAAGTTCATGTCCATGGTTTTGAGTACAGATTAAAAGTATATTGTGGTTACTTGTAATATATTGTTTAAGGATTTTCATTAATGTTATACAACACCTGTATTTTGATCCAGATACCTTTTAAAATAAGTAAAAACAGTAGATGCTGGAAAAACTCAGCAGGCCTGGCAGCATCTGTGGAGAGAGAAACAAAGTTAACATTTCGAGTCTGTACGACTCTTCTTCAGAGCTTATGCTTTTACCTTAAAGCTTAATTGAATGTTCAGATCTTACAACACAGAAAGAATCCATTTGACACATTATGCTTGTGCCCTTTGAAAGAACTATCCAATTAGTTCTGTTTCCCTGCTCTTCCTCATAGACCTGCAATTTTTTAAAATTGTTTTCAAGTATATATCCAATTCTCTTTTGAAAATTACCATTGAATCTGCTTCCAATACCCTTCAGGTCATGCATTCCAGATCTTGATAACCTGCTGTATTTATATTTTTTAGAAGTCTCATGTTCCCTCTGGTTCTTCTGTCTATTATCTTAAATCTGTGTCCTCTGGTGATTGACTCACTGGACTTTGGAAACAGTTTCTCCTTATTTAGTCCCCCTTTACTATCTATCCTGCATTGTTGTAATCCACCAAGGATCTTCATTTCGGAGTTATTGTTGATCCAAAATATTGTTTGACTTCTCCAGTGTCTTTCAGAATTTCTCAAGATAGTGTGGATACTGATGAAGATCTTTATACTCCAAATGCAGTATTTATGGAATTCAAAGCACACAATGTGTTAGCCTGGTGTAGTTGTTTCCTCTTGTAGGGGATATTAAAACCAGGCGACCTAGTTTAAAAACAAGAGGTCTACCTTTTAAGACAGAGATGAAGAGAAATTTTTTCTGTGAGGGTCGTTGGCCTGTGGAATTCTTTTCCCCAGAAAGCAGTGGAGGCTGGGCCTTTAAATTTATTCAAGGCTGAGTAAGATAGATTTTTGATAGACAAGTGAGTCGAGGGTTATAGGGGCCAGACAGGAAAGTGGAACTGAGACCAGATCAGCCATGATCATATTGAATGGCAGGGCAGGCTCGAAGGGCCAAATGGCCTACTTCTGCTCCTATTGTATTGTTATATTGATGTAAACCCATAATTATATTTAGTACTTAGCAGATGCTTTGCTTGTAGAAAGGACAATCCATTGTGAATTCATGAGAACATGAGAATCAGTTGAAAGGTAGCTCTCACTTGCTGTTTCTGTACTGCAACCTTCTTTAACGTTGTTTTGGTGTATTTGCAGTGGTTTTGAATTATCTGCTCCTATTAAACAGACCAGTTAAATGATTTGTATTCAACCGCTTCTGACATGGAAAAGATGAAGTGTGATATTTTGAACTTTAACTCAGGTCGTATTACGCAGGGATTGTTTTAGTTCCAAGGACAGTGCAGTTCCATGCGCACTAAAGTGAATAAGGAATAAAATAACATTTGATTAAAATATGGCTGAAGTATAGTATGAGAGCAAAGCTCCACCACTGCGTTGACTTTTGACACTGATTTGATACTAATTTTGTGAATTACCTGCACGATTTCCCTTTGTTCATATGGATAGCATGTGAGGTATTAACTTGTTTGTTTAGGTCTGCTATTCAAGAGTGATAGATTTGTGAAACCGAGAGAAGCCAAGGTTGATACAATAAATATACATTTATTCTATGTCTGGAGCAACATATGACTGTTCTGAAGAAAATAAGTCCTTTTTTTAACAATTAGACTAATTTCCTTAAATGAAAGACTATAATCTGGCACTGCTCCAGATATAGTACTCATTTAACCTCATCTGGATCTTTGTAAATTCTTTTTGTTATACTATAGTCCCTCTTGTAATGAGAAATGCAGTCCAAGCTTCCGGGAAGGACAGAAATATCACTGAAATATTCTTAAATAGGAAAAGAGAAGTCAAATACTGACCGAGGTGCCTGACATAGTTTTCTAGGCTCACTTAGTCGCCAAAGATCCTGTGACGGGATAAAGAAGGCACTTGGCATTGGGCCAACAAGAGGTGGAAGGGAAGGTGAACATTCTTAGAAGAATTGGAGCAGGAACTGTGGAGAGGTTATGTTTGTTTCTTTTGTTTTGTAGACAGCTGGAGGGAGACTACAATTGCTGCAATGAATAGATGCACTTCGTTTGACATGTGGACTTGCACGTTGCTACTATGAGTTCATGGTAGACAGGACATCAGTTGCCAAAATGTCCTTTAGCTAAGGGTATTTAAGAATGAAAACTTTTGACCTGAAACATCACTTCCTCCCAGAGCGATATTTGCATTAACAGTTATCTATCATGGGAGATGAAATATTTGAACCTGGAAAGGATCCCGCAGATTACTCACTGTTAACCCTATAACTCTTAGAATAGCTGCAAACGTCTGGAATCCTCCACTCTTGTGGGGGGCTTTTTTAAAAATCTCTTAACTTTCAAGTTGAGGTTCTGGGAATTCCCAGTGATGCACATTTTGAGAATATGTTTTACAACAAGAATGCTGACCTTATTTCCCAAATTTGTAAATGCAAAGTTAGAAAGATTTTTTTGCTTCCTCAGAGCTCAGAGCACTTTATAAACAATTAAATGCTTTTGACATGTAGTCACTAACATAATGTAGGAAATGTAACAGCCATAAACAGCAATGAAATAAATTATCTGCTCTAGGTGTTGTTCAGGGAAAGAACACCGGGAGAACTCCCTTCTCTTCAAGTACTGCCAACGCGTCTTTTCAGTTCACCCGAGGGCAGTAAGGGCCTCAGTTAACATCTCACCCAAAAGATGGTACTTCCAACAGTATAGCATACTTTTCGCAATGCACTGCAAAGCTATCCTAGATTGTGCTTAAGCTTCTGTCTCCGATGCGGCAGTACTACAACTGAGCCAAGGCTGACACTGAGTTCAGGGTTTGTCTACTGGTTCTGGTGGTTCATCAACGACCTCCAAACATTTGCTAAATTAGGAATGAAGTGTTTGCCCAGTGTTCTGACCAATATTCACTAATCATCATCAACAACAGATTGTTGCTGCTTGTGGGGCATTATCATGGGGAAATTTGCTGCTGTGTTTACTTGCCAAATAACGGTTACATTTAAAAGCAGTTTCTTGAAAGTGCTTTGAGAAGTTTCTGAAAGATATTCTGAAGTACTATATAATTATATGTTAATTTTTTTTAAAAAGTTGCGATAGCTGAAAGATTCAAGAGATACCTCTATATGCCTGTCATCAACCTTATGGGGTCCTGGTCAGTGTGTCAGACTTTACTGGGTAAATCAGCATTGGATCCCCAATATTACCTGGACCCTGTCCTATTTTCAATATCCAGCACTAATGAGCATGATTGCCTTTGTAAAATTTCCTGTCGAAAGGAAATATGAATGGCAGTCACAGAGCGAATAGATGGCTTTGAAAGGGGCAAATGGACGGTAATGACTGGAGAGCTAAATTGACTGTGCTAGAGAGAAGATAAACTGGAAGGTAATGAAGGAGAGAGGGAAGGAGTAGGAGCTGAGAGATGTGACGGTGTTGGGATGGGGGAGAATCTGGTGCCAGCACTTGGTGGGGTGAAGGAAGGATGTATTTGTTTTATTCATTCATGGGATGTGAGTGTCGCTGGCTAGGCCAGCATTTATTGCCCATCCCTAATTGTCCTTGAGAGGGTGAAGGTGAGCTTCCGCCTTGAACTGCTGCAGTTCATGTGGTGTAGGTACATCCACAGTGCTATTACGGGGGCAGTTCCAGGATTTTGACCCATTGACAGTGAAGGAATGGCAATATATTTCCAAGTCAGGATGGTGAGTGGCTTGGAGGGGAACTTTCAGGTGGTGATGTTCCCATCTGTCTGTTGCCCTTGTCCTTCTAGATGGTAGCAGTTGTGGGTTTGGAAGGTGCTGTCTAAGGAGGCTTGCTGAGTTCCTACAGTGCACCATGTAGATAGTACGCACTGCTGCCAGTGTTCGTTGGTGGTGGAGGGAGTGCATGTTTGTGGTTGTGGTGCCAATCAAGCCAGCTGCTATGCCCTAGATGGTGTCAAGCTTCTTGAGTGTTGTTGGAGCTGTACTCATCTAGGCAAATGAAGAGTATCATCACACTCCTGGCCTGTGCCTTGTAGGTGGTGGACAGGCTTTGGGGAGTCAGGAGGTGAGTTACTCGCCACAGGATTCCTAGCCTCTGACATGCTCTTGTGGCCACAGTATTTTTATGGCTAATCCAGTTCAGTTTCTGGTCAATGGTAACCCCCAGGATGTTGATAGTAGGGGATTCAGCACTATGAAGCCATTGAATGTCAAAGGACAGTGGTTAGATCCTCTCTTGTTGGAGATGCTTGTTGGAGATGTGGCGTGAATGTTACTTGCCACTATCAGCCCAAGCCTGGATATTGTCCAGGTCTTGCTGCATTTGGACATGGACTGCTTCAGTATCTGAGGAGTCATGTATGGTGCTGAACATTGTGCAATCATCAGCGAACATCCCCACTTCTGACCTTATGATGGAAGGAAGATCTTTGATGAAGCAGCTGAAGATGGTTGGGCCTAGGACACTATCCTGAGGAATTCCTGCAATGATGTCCTGGAACTGAGATGTTTGACCTCCAACAACCACAACCATCTTCCTTTATGCTAGGTATGACTTCAACCAGCAGAGAGTTTTCCCCCTGATTCCCATTGACTCCAGTTTTGCCAGCGCTCCTTGATGCCACACTCAGTCAAATGCTGCCTTGATGTCAAAGGCAGTCGCTCTCACCTCATTCTTACCTAACTGAGAGGGAATGGGGAGAGTGAATGCCTGCATGAAGAATCAAGAACAAAGGCACGTAATCTTAAAATTAGTCCAGACCACTCATTAATGTTTGGAAGGGATGTGCAGTGGAGAACAAGAACAAAGGGAACAGGAGAAGGCTGTTCAGTCTCTCAGGCCTGCTCTGCCATTCAATTCGATCATGGTTGATCTGCACCTCAACTCCAGTTATCTATCATGTTGTTAGATACCCATATCTAACAAAAATCCATTGATCTTGGTCTTGAAAACTGCAACTGTACAATAATCCCCAGCCTTTTAGGGGTGTGGAGAGGAGATGGGCTAAGAGTTTCAGATTTCTACTATCTGGTGTGTCAAAAAACACTTCGCAATTTTGTTCCTGCGTGGCCTAGCTCTAATTTTAAGATTATGTTCCTTTGTTCTTGATTCCTCCACCAGAGGAAATGGTTTCACCGTAACTATCCAATCAAATGCTTTCAGCATGTTAAATACCTCAATTAGTTCACTCCTCAATATTCTACATTCAAGGGAATGTAAACCAAGATCTGTCCACATAATATAAGTCTCTAAGATGCTGTATCATTCTGGTAAGTATTGAGTTAGAGGAGGAGAAATGTGTCAGGTAGACATCTCCATTGTAGCAGTCCAAGTGCATTTGTGATACGTTAAAGAATCACAATCTACAAATTAAATAAAGCAAAATTTAGATGGTAAAACTTTTTTAATCACCAGTAGTCATGGGAAGAGCGTGACTTACATTCTCCTCCAACTGAAGGGGAAAGCATGATCTGCCTTCAGAGAAGATAAATGAAAGGCTCTGCAAAAGTATTTAATAGAACAGCAGAAATTTCATACCATTTAAATCTGCTAAAGGGAGCTGCAGCTTATTTAAAGCTCGCTACTTATAATTCTTCTGCAATAATCCTCATGAATTAATTGTAAAAAAAAGTATCATTTTTTTCCATTATTACTGTGGGGCACTGTGTAGATTGTGTGTGAGACTAATTTAATTAGACTGAAGACAGTCAGACTGCAAGGTTTAAATCATCAAAGGATTAGGTGTAAAGCAAACATTTTTGAAGTGGAAATGGGCAAGCTAAGATGGGATATAAGCAAATGCAACATGAATAGGAATTTGCAATAGGAGATAAATGAGGAGTTGAATTTTTAGCTGTTGAATTTCAAAGAGAGAAAAGGAAGTTTTACAACTGGAAAAGATCATAAAGAAACAAAGCAAAGTTATTAAGTTTATTTTTCCCATAAGTGATGGCCATAAAGACATAACGAAAGATTTTAGATTCTGGGAAAGGTAGCTTTCAGAAGAAAGTTTAAGAAGAATGGGTTTAAAGATGAAAGGCGAAAATGTGCTGAAGGAAAAATTGAAAGCTGTATGGGTGTGTGGTCAAGTGATCTTGAAGAGTGCTGTGTAAGCACAGTCTTGTGAAGGAAGCAGCTTCTAGCCATCCCAGAGAAGTGTCTGGTTGTTCCAGGAAACAAAGTTTTGTTAGAAACCTTGGATTTCCATTGTCGAGTGAGAAGGAGAGAGAAGCTTGTGAAATATCTTCCTTGTAGCACTAGTGGGTGCCTTGCGCTAATATTACTGGATGTTTTATAGATTAAGGATCTTTAGGGACTGTTGCCTACAAAGGGTGTTTATTTGTTAGTCTAGCTTTTGGGAAATGTTATAAGACTAACTGTGTAATTGTAGTCTTGTGTACTTAAGTTTTTTTTCCTTTTGTTAATAAATGTTTTAATTCAATATTTAAAATCTCCAGAAGTGGTAGTGGAATCTTCACTTCTGACTTCAGTGCACATACTTTGTTGTAATAAATACAAATTGCAAAATCGTTGTGATAGCCTGACCAAGTTCCCCTTTGGGATTTGGTTAGCCTGGCAAAAACCACCTGCCATATCATAGCAAAATAAAGCTGTATTTTTGTAGGGTCTTTATTTCCTTCTCTTGCAGGCATATCACTATACATTTTCCCTCATCAGAGGGGAGGAGAAAGTAACATTCTATCATAGGTTTTAATTTTTTCCCAGCAGAAATTATATTTAGTGTTGTGTGGTTGGGGCTCTTGCCATGTTCTGATTTCTGTATTTCTCACGAGTGTCCACCCCATAATGGAGTCAGAACCCTGAGGCAAAGAACAGAGGCCAGTGGCAATGGGATATTGATATTGATCTCTTAGGCACAGGAAAAAATGTCTCTCCCGCAGGAGAAGATATGTTTGTATTCATATATGATGGGGGAAATATTTAAAGCGGTATGCAGAATACTCCACGATATGTTGTGCAAAGTTGCCGTGATTGCACACTTGTTGTTGTGCATTCCACTCTGCAGTGTGTAAGCTGAAACTGAAATTGGCTTGTATTATTACTGCAGCTGGCTAGTGCAGAATTAAAATCAATATCCCATTTGTTTTGTTTGCTTCATTCTTGACCACTGAGCAAGCATTGTAGATGGCTAAACTTAATTTCACAGTAGATTTTAGAATATTTGAGTCATTTTAATTCTGGAAAATGCAGACAATCATATGAGGCTGTTTAGGCGAATAACCATGTAAGCTTTGTTACGCTTCAGCAAGGGGGAAATTCCAGGCCAATTTTTGTTCTGAAATGTCCAACGCCAGTCAGAATTGTATGTACAACTTATTTGTTGTTTTTCCTGCAAAACCCTAGTTCATAATGCTTGTTGACATAATTCAGTATTGAATGGAAGCTCCCTTGCAGATTACAGAATTTGAATGATTACATTTTTAAATGGTTATAATATTACTGTTTGATTGTTGCCTCGTAAAAATAGGCAGACTGTCCCTTCAGGAAACTACAATTGAATATATTATGCAGGTATATTAAACCATCTTCGATTATGCTGATGCAAAACAACGCTACATCTAATGGAAACTGGTTGAGAACTGAATGGCGTGCTTGATTTTTTTTCAGAAGCTCACCAATTTTGTTTTTGCCTCTCGAACAATACAGTGCCAGGCTATGGGCCAAGCACTGGAAAATGGGATTAGTGTAGTTTGATCTTTGTTGACTGGCATGGACACGATGGGCTGAATGGCCGCCTCCTGTGCTCTAAACGCCTGAGTATGAGTCTATGAGAAGCAATTAGTATGGCCCCAATCAGGGGTGACATGTCAGTGTATAACAATAACACAGTTTTTATCTGTCTGTGCATTGATTGGTCCGTTTAAGGTGTGTGCCTGTTCGTGAGTTTATTTGATCTGGCTTGCACACCTGTATGATGACAGTTGGTTAATTAGATTTTAAAACTTTATTGCAACATTCGAGTACTGAGTATTTTTTGATCCATCTGATACAAGGCACCTGGATTAAGGTGTAAGGTTCTTTGTTTGCATTTGAGAGAGTTGTGCATAGGGTGGTAGTGGGGAAGGAGGTGCACATTTATCCACCCTTCCCTTGAACCACGGGGTGACTAATTTTTTTTAAACAATTAAACTTTTGAAAGAAGATTCCTAAGGCACATTTTGGGCTAAGTTCTAGAGGATAGAAAATTGGGAGGTTCAATTGCAAGAGAATTGTTTTTCTAAGGAGTCAAATTGCATTGATTTCCTATTAAAAGCATTGATATATTCAATATCACTTATTATTCAGAAGGTATTCCTTGCCCTAAAAATGAGGATTCACTAGATTTGAATCAAAGGATTTTAGAAACGCTGTCAGGTGAGTTAAAATATATCAGGGTCTACTCTTATAGACAAATGTGATAGCAGTCTGTATCCTTCAAATTTTCTACAGAGCCTAATTCCGATAGGCATGCCATCACATAAGCTTAGACTGTGGGGAGGAGCACTTATAATTTTGCTACAAAACTTGAATCCTAAACTAGGACTTTGTAATGATGGGGGAAAAAAAAAATCAAAATACTGCTGATGCTAGAAATCCGAAATAAAAACAGAAAATGCTGAAAATATTCAGCATGTCTGGCAGCATCTGTGGAGAGAGAAATAGCGTTAATATTTCTGGTTATGATGGAAGTTCTGATGAAAGATCACAACTCTGCTTTGCTCTCCATGGTGCTGCCAGACCTGCTGAGTATTTACAGCATTTTCTGTTTTAATTTGTTACTTTTCAATGGAGCAAGATTGGTAGTTAGGAAGCTGATTTCCTTGGGTGCTGAAATGGAAGCAGGAGGATTTCAAGGAAATAGTGTTTATTCCTTGAATAATATAATATTGAGACCATCCGATGTAAAGTTGCCTTTTCAACTAGTGAGAAAACAGTTTCCAATTAGATTTTCATATTCAATGACAATGAACAAGTCACAAAGGCAGACTTTTGACAGAATTTGTAATTTCTAGGCTCGAAATTTGTGCATAAATAGCTTTATATAACTTTTTCCAGAGAAGCTTTGATATTCTTTTGGTGAAAGAATAGCTAGAAATCCTGGGTTTGAAGAAGAACTGTTGCAATAAATATACTAATTTGAAGGCATATATTTTGCAGGCTTCTGACATAGATGGGGTGGCATGGGAAGGATGGAATATCAAGGGAGTGGGGATGGCATAGGATGAGGTGCCATGGGAGGGAAAGGATGGCATGGGAAGGATAGAATGGCATGGGATAGGGCTGGCATGGGAGATCAGAGGAAGGAGATGGCACGAGAGGGGTGGTTGTGAAGAATGAAATAGCTTGGGATGGGGTGGCATAGGAGGGAAAATATGGCAAGGGAAGGAAGGAGATGGCATAGAAGTGGTGGAAGAGATGATGGAATTGGTTAAGTATACTAATGTGACCACAAATATTTTGCGGGCCTCTACTAGTTTGGAAATATTCAAGCACAAACTGTTAATGATCAGGTGCATGAAACTTGCCCAATTTTATTACAGCAAACTGCAGACCTGGGTGAGATCAACTAATTTTGTTCAGACTGGAGATTGAACTTGGGATGTTCCTGGTCCACATATGTTGACTATTAAACAATTGTAGGTGCAGGGTCTCACTGAGAGCAGGAAAGTAATACAGAATTTAAATGGAGGAGCAGCGAGCAAGGGACAGAGAATGTCAGAGTATCTGTTCCTTCAATCACGGATTCTGTCTCTTGCATGCTTGCTGCTCCAACTCCTCAAATCACAGGTTCCCTCCCTCCTGCTCTTGCTGCTTCTCCAGAGACAGAACCTGATTGGAGGAGCAGCAAAGGTGGGATGAAGGAAACCTATGATTGAAGGAGCTGGAGCAATTATTCTAGTTGGTCCACTGCCACCATGCAGGAAACTTCCAGCTGCACCATTACCAATCATAACAAAAACAGAATTACCTGGAAAAACTCAGCAGGTCTGGCAGCATCGGCGGAGAAGAAAAGAGTTGACGTTTCGCGTCCTCATGACCCTTCAGCAGAACTGAGTAAAGTTAGGAGAGGGGTGAAATATAAGCTGGTTTAAGGTGGGGGGAGAGAAGTTGTTTGGGGCGGGGGGGTGGGGGGGTTGGGTGTAGTAGGGACAAGCAAGCAGTGATAGGAGCAGATAATCAAAAGATGTCACAGACAAAGGAACAAAGACGAGTTAAAGGTGGTGATATTATCTAAGAGAATGTGCTAATTAAGAATGGATGGCAGGACATTCAAGGTACAGCTCTAGTGGGGAGGTGGTGGAAAGACTGACAGGGCATTACAGATTTAAAAATAATGGAAATAGGTGGGAAAAGAAAAATCTATATAAATTATTGGAAAAAACAAAAGGGATGGGGAAGAAACGGAAAGGGGCTGGGGATGGGGGAGGGAGTTCAAGATCTAAAGTTGTTGAATTCAATATTCAGTCCGGAAGGCTGTAAAGTGCCTATTCGGAAGATGAGGTGCTGTTCCTCCAGTTTGCGTTGGGCTTCACTGGAACAATGCAGCAAGCCAAGGACAGACATGTGGGCAAGAGAGCAGGGTGGAGTGTTAAAATGGCAAGCGACAGGGAGGTTTGGGTCTTTCTTGCGGACAGACCGCAGGTGTTCTGCGACGCGGTTGCACAGTTTACGTTCGGTCTCTCCAATGTAGAGGAGACCACATTGGGAGCAATGAATGCAGTAGACTAAGTTAGGAGAAATGCAAGTGAAATGCTGCTTCACTGGAAAGGAGTGTTTGGGCCCTTGGACGGTGAGGAGAGAGGAAGTGAAGGGGCAGGTGTTGCACCTTCTGCGTGGGCATGGGGAGGTGCCATAGGTGGGGGTTGAGGAGTAGGGGGTGATGGAGGAGTGGACCAGGGTGTCCCGGAGGGAACGATCCCTACGGAATGCCGCCAGGGGGGTGAAGGGAAGATGTGTTTGGTGGTGGCATCATGCTGGAGTTGGCGGAAATGGTGGAGGATGATCCTTTGAATGCGGAGGCTGGTGGGGTGATAAGTGAGGACAAGGGGGACCCTATCATGCTTCTGGGAGGGAGGAGAAGGCGTGAGGGCGGATGCGCGGGAGATGGGCCGGACACGGTTGAGGGCCCTGTCAACGACCGTGGGTGGAAAACCTCGGTTAAAGAAGAAGGAGGACATGTCAGAGGAACTGTTTTTGAAGGTAGCGTCATCAGAACAGATGCAACGGAGGCGAAAGAACTGAGAGAATGGGATGGAGTCCGTACAGGAAACGGAGTGTGAGGAGCTGTAGTCGAGGTAGCTGTGGGAGTCGGTAGGCTTGTAATGGATATTGGTGGACAGTCTATCATCAGAAATTGAGACAGAGAGGTCAAGGAAGGGAAGGGAAGTGTCAGAGATGGACCATGTGAAAATGATGGAGGGGTGGAGATTGGAAGCAAAATTAATAAATTTTTCCAGGTCCCGACGAGAGCATGAAGCAGTACCGAAGTAATCATCGATGTACCGGAGAAAGAGTTGTGGGAGGGGGCCGGAGTAGGACTGGAACAAGGAATGTTCCACATACCCCATATAGAGACAGGCATAGCTGGGGCCCATGTGGGTACCCATAGCCACACTTTTTATTTGGAGGAAGTGAGAGAAGTTAAAGGAGAAATTGTTCAGTGTGAGAACAAGTTCAGCCAGACGGAGGAGAGTAGTGATGGATGGGGATTGTTCGGGCCTCTGTTCAAGGAAGAAGCTAAGGGCCCTCAGACCATCCTGGTGGGGGATGGAGGCGTAGAGGTATTGGACATCCATGGTGAAGAGGAAGCGGTTGGGGCCAGGGAACTGGAAATTGTTGATGTGACGTAAGGTGTCAGAGGAATCACGGATGTAGGTGGGAAGGGACTGGACAAGGGGAGAGAGAAGGAAGTCCAGATAACTAGAAATGAGTTCCGTGGGGCAGGAACAGGCTGACATGATCGGTCTGCCGGGACAGTTCTGTTTGTGGATTTTGGGTACCAATCATGTTGGGAGGAACTGGAGGAGCAGTAGTCCAAAATAAAAAAAGAGGAGAGAGAAGGCTGCTGGAAATCTGGTACTGAGGCTGGGAGCAAGCCAAGAAGAGCCGCCTGTACCAAGAGTGTCTTCATGGCCCTTTTTGGCAGTGGTGTAGCGAAAGAGCAAGGAGGAGGTGATTGGAAACCCAGTAAGGAGGTCAAGAGCAGTGTTTTCGGGTGCTACTACTCAGCTTTGTGCTGGCTTGCGCAGATGGGCCGGGGTTCTGGCGTTCTTTGCTCACCTTTCACCTTTTCATAGTGACGGAGCCTAGATGAATTTGCAGGATGCTGTTTGAAGGGAGGTGAAAAATGGAGAAAATTTGCAGAAGAGCCAGTTAATGGGAGAGTTGGAGGTCCGGTTCCGGGCCTGGTGTTCATAAAGCAGCAGACAGTTAATGAAGGGAGGTCTGGGTCCACATAAAGAAGCTGCAGTTTGGTAAGCATAAACTTCCTTAATGCTTGGTAAAGCTAATCCCACAAAAAATCTCTTTGAACAGTAAAACTTTCTGTAAAATGGGAAAAAGTTGATATTGACATGTTAATATCCAAATGATAGCATTATGATCACTTGGAGCTATGTTCTATTTGAGTTCCTCTTGTTTTTGATTTCATTTATGATTGATTCTCTCCGACAAGCTCCATTTGAAAATTAAATACCTGTCCTTTATTTTTATAGCTAACAGTTTATGTTTCTTTGACCCATCCAATCTATGCCTCGTTAAAGTACAGGTGATCATGTGAGAAGGTATATTAGCTTGGAAAAATCGCAAAAATGTGAAGTGTGTGAGAATTAAACCATTTGTTATCTGATGGTTAGCTTGGTGCTGCAGCATTGTGCGTATCCCTCATGCTGCATAGCTGGACCTTGGAAATCACTATCCTGATATTTTCTTCAGCACTCACGTAAACGGAAGCATTGAGAAGAAAGAAACTTGAAATTAGCAGAACAAAACCAAAGACTGCTGGAGAGTGCTAATTGCTTGCAATTATTTTTTACAAAGCAGCTGCAGATGTGAGAATTATTCCCAATAAGTTACCTTGTACCAAGTAGTTAGAATTTTCATTTTGCAAACTGAGTGTGGGGGATTTATTTATAATAAATCAACAAAACCATCTTATTTATAAAATTAATTAATAGGAAACTGAATAAAGGACCTTGCTCATGGGTTCCAACTTTACAGGTTTAAAAAAATATAGTCTTTGGTATTTGTGCCACTGTCTACCTAAAGAAGGAAACCCTAAAAAGAAATCATGCAAATACAGAAGGTAATGTTACTTCTACATGACTGCGCCACCTAATAAAGGAGTTAGTGAAAATGAATTAAGAGCCCCGAAAAACTAATAAGTAGTCCATGAAAATCGATAAGTAGCCCTCTAGACAATCTCAAAAAGAACTTTCAAGAAAAAATTATTTTGGCCCATGTTCTGACCTCACAGCCATGCCATCATTAAGATCAACTATTTCCAACTCCTTAATGTCACCTGATTCTGCCCTCTCTCAGCTGATCTGCTGTTGAAACCCTCATCAATGCCTTTGTTACCTCTAGACTTGACTATTCCAATGTACTCCTGGCTGGTCTCCCACTCTCCGAAGTCTTGAGGCCATCCAAAACGCTGCTGCTGTGTTCTTACTTGCTCCAAGTCCCATTCACCCATCACCTCTGTACTTGCTGATTTATGCTTGCCTCCTGTTAAGCAATGCCTTTATTTTAAAATCTTATCTTGTTTCAAATCCTGCTATGGCCTTGCCGCTCCCTATCTCTAATTTCCTCCAGCCCTAAAGACCTCTGAGATATTTGCGTGTTCCAATTCTGCCCTCTTGAGCACCCAGATTCTAATTACTCTTAACATTGGCAGCAGTTTCTGGATTCTGGAATTCCCTACCTAAATCTCTCAGGCTCTCTACCTCTCTTTCCTACTTTTAAGATGCTCCTTAAAACCTCTTGGTCATTTCCGCCATTAGCTTTTTCTAATGTTGCTTGGTGTCAGGTTTTGTTTGGTAATTCTCCTTTTGAAGTTTTAGTATGTTAAAGACATTATATAAATACAAGCTGTTTTTGCGCATTTAGTTTTGGCTGTCTTCTGAAACTTGTCATTCATATTAGAACCCTTACGTTCTTCGTTTACTGAAAGTGTAACAGTTATGCTACTAGAGGTGATTTTATGTATAAAGCTATCTGGCATGTAGTGTGTCTTAGGTAACAATAGACTTCTTATGCTGCATGTATGATTGTCATGGAGCTCATGGGCTTCTTTGTCACTAAGATTAGGGCCATCCATTCAGCTGCCACTGTCGTACCACTTTGTGGCCTAATCCTGAATATGCATCTTTATTCAGTTTCTTTCTTGTCTCCATTCATGCCTGCTGTGAACTCATTTTATCCATGAGACTGTCACCTGCTTTCTTGACCCCATTTCTTTTAAACTGCTGACCATCCAACTTCCTTCCTGTACCCCATCTTAGTTGATATTATAAATGTTTCTGATCAGGTACGGTCCCCCTCCCTTTCAAATCTGTTGTTGTTTCCCCTCTCCTCCCAGGATCCCAACCTTTGATGTGGTTGACCACAGCACCCTCCTTCAATTTGTCATCTCCATTGTCTAGCTGAGTGGAACTGCCCGTGGCTATTTCCACTCCTACCTATGTAGTAACCAGAGCATCTCCTCGATGGCTTCACTTTCTGTCCCCATTTTGTTACCTCAGGAATATGTCAAGGACTTAGTCTTGACTTCTTGCTATTTGTCATCTATATGCTGTCCCTTGGCAACATCAGGTTCCACATGCACATGGTCAACGCCAACTTTACCTCACCACAATTTCTCTCAACCACTTCACTTCCTTTCTGTCAGACTGCTTGTCATCTAGTCCTGAATGAGCTGAAATTTCCTCCAATTAAACATTGGGAAGTTGCAGAACTGTATTTTCTTACACTGATTTCATCCCGCTCCCTGGCCAATCAGGCTTCATAACCATGATGCACACTTTAATCCTGAGCTGAACTTCTGACCCCATAACCCTCTCCATCACCATCTATTTCTACCACAGTAATATTGCCCATCTCCACCTTACCTCAACAAAAACAGAATTACCTGGAAAAACTCAGCAAGTCTGGCAGCATCGGCGGAGAAGAAATCAGTTAACGTTTCGAGCCTTCATGGCCCTTCGGCAGAACTGCAGCATAGTTTCAACAAGGGAGAAATATAAATTGGTTTCGGAAATCCTGTCGGAGGACAGAACCATACTTCTTCAAAGAGGGCATTTTTTGAAGAGAGGTGGCAGTCAATCAAACACAAAGATAAAAACAGAAAGCTAAAAGCTACTGCGGATGCTGGAAATCCAAAACAAAAACAGAATTACCTGGAAAAACTCAGCAAGTCTGGCAGCATCGGCGGAGAAGAAATCAGTTAACGTTTCGAGCCTTCATGGCCCTTCGGCAGAACTGCAGCATAGTTTCAACAAGGGAGAAATGTAAATTGGTTTCGGAAATCCTGTCGGAGGACAGAACCATACTTCTTCAAAGAGGGCATTTTTTGAAGAGAGGTGGCAGTCAATCAAACACAAAGATAAAAACAAAAAGCTAAAAGCTACTGCAGATGCTGGAAATCCAAAACAAAAACAGAATTACCTGGAAAAACTCAGCAAGTCTGGCAGCATCGGCGGAGAAGAAATCAGTTAACGTTTCGAGCCTTCATGGCCCTTCGGCAGAACTGCAGCATAGTTTCAACAAGGGAGAAATATAAATTGGTTTCGGAAATCCTGTCGGAGGACAGAACCATACTTCTTCAAAGAGGGCATTTTTTGAAGAGAGGTGGCAGTCAATCAAACACAAAGATAAAAACAAAAAGCTAAAAGCCACCTCTCTTCAAAAAATGCCCTCTTTGAAGAAGTATGGTTCTGTCCTCCGACAGGATTTCCGAAGCCAATTTATATTTCTCCCTTGTTGAAACTATGCTGCAGTTCTGCCGAAGGGCCATGAAGGCTCGAAACGTTAACTGATTTCTTCTCCGCCGATGCTGCCAGACTTGCTGAGTTTTTCCAGGTAATTCTGTTTTTGTTTTGGATTTCCAGCATCCGCAGTAGCTTTTAGCTTTTTGTTTCCACCTTACCTCAGCACTTCTGCTGCTGGAACTCTCATCCAGACAGGCTTTGACTAGGGTTTTGGTATTCAACACCAGCTCCAGGTGCTAAGGCTGAAAAGCCTGCTGTAGCAAACTCATATGCCCTGATAGGTCAGTTATTCCAATGAATAGCCCTGTTTCCTTACAGCCTGGTAAGCATGCTTTTTTTAAAAAAAACATTACATTTCCCTGGACAGTGTGAAAAGCTGCCTCTTGATCCTTTATCTGCTAAAATGATTAATAGCTGATCAAACACAATTACAGCCAACCTGACTGCTATGAGCCGTAATGCAAGAAAGCTTCACCTTCCTGTATTTATTTAGTGTGATTGTGCATAGTTTTCTCAAATGTAATTTAAAATTAAGTGAAGGAAAGGGCCTCTGAGACACCCTATTTACATATTTATGACAGCGGAAACATGTGTTACAAATGATCAATTGAAGCAGTAACCAAATTAATAAAGTCAATGTGATTAAATAAAACAAGATGGATCTCTGGCTCTTCTCAAGTACATTGTTTTTTTTAAAAAAAGCCCCTGACTGAAAAAGGCTCCAAAAGTCATTTGGAAAGCCAACAGCTAAAACTCAAAAGTGATGTGGTCATAACTATTTTGGATTATTTTGTGACCTAATTTTTCAGCGCCAAAGAGAAATCTCCACTGCCTAAGATATTTTAGTGTATTTGTGTTTCAGTGTGAGAATTGTTCAGCTTTCCAAGTGCTAAAAATATAGCATAAATACTAGTCTCTTAAGGAAATTGAGCAACTTAGAGGTAGAGATATGGGGGTTTCATTTAAGTTCAAAGGAGAAGAACAATATGTTTGTTGATTAAGTAGGACAGAGCCATGCAGAGAATCATAGAATGGTTACGGCTCATTAGGTCTGTCATGTCTGTGCCGCTCCCTGCAAGAGAAACTCAGCTAGCCCTACTTCCCTGCCTTTATCCAGTAGCCCTGGAATTTTATTCACAAGGTAATTATCCAATTTCCTTTTGAAAGCCACAATTGAATCTGCCTCTACCACACTCTAATGGGGGGAGATGCTGGCGTAGTGGTAATATCACTGGAATTGGGTTTAATTGCTGGGCTTATCCTTGTATCCTTTTTGAACTCTGGCACTACCCCAGTATCTAAAGCAAATTGGAAGATTATGGTCAGGAAGATTATGGCCAGTGCCTCTGCAATTTCCACCCTTATTTTACTCTGCATCTTCTGACACATCTGATCAGGTCCTGGTGACTTATCAGCCTCCATACCTTGTTTTTACAATTGTTAGCCCACCCAGTGTTTAAACTACCTCCTCTTTCACCTCTGACTCGACAACAGCATCTTCTTTTGTATAAACAGATGCAAAGTACACATTTCATAGCTCAGCCTGGCCCCTGTCTCCATGCGTAAATCTGTTTTTTGATTCCTAATCGCCCTCACTCCTCCTTTTATCGCCCTTTTTCTATCCTTTCACAGGATGTGGGTGTCCCTGCCAACACCAGCATTTATTGCCCATGCCTAATTGCCCTTGAGAAGGTGGTGGTGAGCTGCCTCTTTGAACCACTGCTGTCCATATGGTGTAGGTACACCCACAGTGCCGTCAGGAAGGGAGTCCCAGGACTTGAACCTTTTTTAAAAATTAATTTGTTCATGGGATGTGGGCATTGCACTTGTCCAGCGGGCATTTAAGAGTCAACCACATTCCTGTAGGTCTGGAGTCACATGTAGGCCAGACCAGGTAAGAACAACAGATTTCCTCCCCTAAAGGACATTAGTGAATCAGATGGGTTTTTACAACAATTGGCAATGATTTCATGGTCATCATCAGACTTTTAATTCCAGATTGTTATTGAATTCAAATTTCACCATCTGACATGATGAGATTCGAACCCAGGTCCCCAAAGCATTACCCTGGGTTGCTGGAATATTGGTCCAGTGACAATACCACTATGCCATCGCCTCTCCAACACTGAAGGAAAGGCGATATATTTCCAAGTCAGGATGGTGTGTAGCTTTGAGGGGGACATGCAAGTGGTGCTGTTCCCATGCACCTGCTACCCTTGTTCTTCTAGGCGGTAGAGGTCAGGGGTTTGGAGGTGCTGTTGAAGGAGCCTTGGCGAGTTGCTGTAGTGCATCTTGTAGATAGTATACACTGCTGTCACTATGTGCCGGTGGTGGAGGGAGCATGTTGAAGATTCTGGATGGGGTGCCAATTAAGTGGGCTGCTTTGCCCTGGATGGCGTCAAGCTTCTTGATCGTTGTTGGAGCTGCACTCATCTAGGCAAGTGGAGGGTATTCCATCATACTCCTGACTTCTGCCTGTAAATAGTGGCCAGGTATTGGGGAGTCACAAGGTGCAGAATTCCCAGCCTTTGACCTGCTCTTGTAGCCACAGTATTTATATGGCTGGTCGAAATGCTGCCTTGATGTGAAGGGCAGTCACTCTCACCTCACCTCTGAAGTTCAGCTCTTTTGTCCATGTTTGAACCAAGGCTGTATTGAGGTCAGAAGTTGAGTGACCCTGGCAGAACCCAAACTGAGTGTCAGTGAGCAGGTTATTGCTACGCAAGTGCCATTTGATAGCACTGTTGATGACCCAATTCATCACTTTACTGATGATGGAGAGTAGACTGATGGGGCGGTAATTGGCCGGGTTGGATTTGTCCTGCTTTTTTTGTACAGGACATACCTATGCAATTTTCCACATTGCCAGTGTTGTAGCTATACTGGAGCAGCTTGGCTAGGGGTGCAGCACGTTCTGGAGCACAAGTCTTCAGTTCCAATGCCAGAAAGTTGTTAGGGCCCATAGCCTTTGCAGTATCCAGTGCCTTCAGCCGTTTCTTGATATCACGTGGAGTGAATCAAATTGGCTGAAGACTGGAACCAGTGACGCTGTGGACCTCTGGAGGAGATCGAGATGGATCATCCACTTGGCACTTCTGGCTGAAGATTTTTGCGAATTCTTCAGCTTTATCTTTTGCACTGATGTGGTGAGCTCCTCCATTATTGAGGATGGGGATATTTGTGGAGCTTCCTCCTCCAGTGAGTTGTTTAACTGTCACCGTTCACGGCTGGATGTGGCAGGACTGTAGAGCTTAGATGTGATTGGTTGGTTATGGAATTGCTTAGCTCTATCACTTGCTGCTTATGCTGTTTGGCATGCAAGTAGCCCTGTGTTATAGCTTCACTAGGTTGACACCTCATTTTTAGGTGTGCCTGGTGCTGCTCCTGGCATGCTGTCCTGCATTCTTCATTGAACTAGGGTTGATCCCCTGGGCTTGGTGGTAATTGTAGAGTTGGGGGTTATGCCAGGCCATGAGGTTACAGATTGTGGTTGAGTACAATTCTGCTGCTGCCGCTGATGGCCCACAGCACCTCATGGATGTGCAGCCTTGAGTTGCTAGATCTGTTCGAGATCTGTCCCATTTAGCGCTGCACAACACGATGGAGGATGTCCTCAATGTGAAGGTGGGACTTCATCTCGACAAGGACTGTGAGGTGGTCTCTCTTACAATAACTGTCATGGACAGATGTATCTGCAGCAGGCAGGTCGGTGAGATGAGGTCAAGTATATTTTTCCCTCTTGTTGGTTCCTTCACCACCTGCCACAGACCCAGTCTAGCAGCTATGTCCTTTGGAATTTGGCCAGCTTGGTCTGTGATGGTGTTACCGAGCCACTTTTGGTGATGGACATTGAACTCCCCCACCCAGAGGACATGGAGGAGTACTGATTCATCAGCTGAGGAGAAGGGCAGTAGGTGCTAATCAGCAGGAGATTTTCTTGCCTATGTTTTACCTGATGACATGAGACTTCATGGGGGCCGGAGTTGATGTTGAGGACCCCCAGGGCAATTCCCTCCTGACTGTATGCCACTGTGCTGCCACCTCTTTTGGTTCTGTCCTGTCAGTGGGACAGGACATACCCAGGGATGATGATGATGGTGTCTGGGACATGATCTGTAAGGTAAGATTCTGTGAGTATGACTATGTCAAGCTGTTGCTTGACTAGTCTGAGTGCATCTCACTAGCCTGTAATTTGGAGTAGGAGGGGCGGAGGATCCAGTTGATGTGATCTATGTAGCTACCAATGTCCATAAGACCATAAGACGTAGGAGCAGAAGTAGGCCATACGGCCCATCGGGCCTGCTCTGCCATTCAATGAGATTGTGGCTGATCTGATAATCCTCAACTCCACTTTCCTGCCTTTTCCCCATAACCCTTGATTCCCATACTGATTAAAAATCTGGCTATCTCAGCCTTGAATATACTTAATGACCCAGCCTCTACAGCCCTCTGCGGTAAAGAGCTCCACAGGTTGACTACCCTCTGAGAGAAGAAATTCCTTCTTATCTTTGTTTTAAATGGGCAACCCCTCACCCCTCAGAGATTATGCCCTCTGGTACTAGACTCTCCCACAAGGAGAAACAACCTCTCAGCATCTGCCCTGTCAAGCCCCCTTAGAATCTTATATGTTTCAATAAGGCCGCCTGTCATTCTTCTAAACTCCAATGAGTACAGGCCTAATCTACTCAACCTCTCCTCATAAGAAAATCCCTTCATCCCCAGGATCAACCTAGTGAACCTTCTCTGGTCTGCCTCCAATGCCAGTATATCTTTCCTTAGATAAGGGGACCAAAACAGTTCACAATATTCTAGGTGTGGTCAAACTAGTGCCTTGTATAGTTTTAGCAATGCTTCCCTATTTTTATACTCCACTCCCTGTGAAATAAAGGCCAACATTCCATTTCCTTATCTATTACCTGCTGAACTTGTATGCTAGCTTTTTGGGATTCATGCACGAGAACCTCCAAATCTCTCTGTGCTTCTGCTTTCTTCAGTCTTTCTCCATTTAAATAATATTCAGCTCCTCTACTCTTACTGCTAAAGTGCATAACCTCTCACTTTCCCACATTTATATTCCATCTGCCACGTTTTTGCCCACTCGCTTAACCTATCTATATCCCTCTGTAGACTCTTTGTGTCATCCTCAGCACTTGCCTTCCCACCTATTTTTGTGTCATCCGCAAACTTGGCGATAGATTGTGGATGTTATCGGTAGAACTAAGAATGATGTTGTGCTGAGAAAGTTTGAGGAGTTGGGGTCCAAATTAAAATGCAGAATCTCGAAGGTTATCACCTTTGGATTGTTACCTGAACCATGTACCAATTGGCATAGAGTCAAGCAGATTAAGACAATTAAATGCGTGGATGGGAAGTGAAGGGGTTTCGATTCCTGGAGCACTGACATAAGTACTTGGGAAAGAGGAAGCTGTTCCGTTGGGATGAACTCCACTTAAACTGGGCTGGGATCAGTGTCCTGACAAATCATATAACTTATCATTTAGCAGCCATTCATGTGGTGGCGAGGGGAGTTAAAAGGAATGTAGTGGTAGTGGGGGGACAGTATAGTCAGGGGATAGACACTGTTCTCTGCAGCCGAGAACGAGAATCCAGAAGGCTGTGTTGCCTGTCCGGTCCCAGGGTTCAGGATATCTGCTCAGGGCTAGAGAGGAACTTGCAATGGGACGGACAGGGCCCAGTTGTCGTGGTTTATTTAGGTACCATTGACATAGGTAAGACTAGGAAAGAGTTTCTGTATAGGAAGTCTGCATAGCGAGTATGAGTATCTAGGCACTAAATTAAAAAGCAGAACCTGAAAGGTAACAATCTCTGGATTATTACCTGAACCACTTGCAAATTGGCATAGGGTAAATAAGATTAGAGAGATGAATGCGTGCCTCAAAGACTGTGTGGGAGAAGTGGGTTCCAGTTCGTGGGGCACTGGCACCAGTACTGGGGAAAGTAGGGGCCATACTATTGGGACTGACTTTACCTGAACTGTGCTGGGACTAATGTTCTAGCAAGTCATATAACTAGGGAACTAGAGAGGGCTTTAAACTAAATAGAGGGAGGAAGGGATCACGCAGAGGGAGATTGAGTAAATTAAAGGGAAATGACAAGGCAAGAAATCAAGGTAGCAGTAAAGGTAATGATAATCAGAGTATGGCAGGAAAGGACAGTGATTGCAAACTTATGAGTGTGTCAGCAGATAGGGTGCAAGTTTACAAACTGAATTGAGGGCTCTGCACCTGATTGCCACAGCATTCGCAATAAAACAGATAAAATGTCGGCTCAAATAGAAATTCATATGCGTCACCTGATAGCCATTACAGATATGTGGCTACAAGGAAACCAAAGCTGGGAACTGAATATCCAAGGATATGTGACATTCAGGAAGGACAGGAAGCTGGGAAAAAGTGGTGGGGCAACTCTATTAACTAAAGCGCACATTAGTTCTGCAGTGAGAGGATGACCTTTAGCTCTGAAGATCAAGGTGTAGTATCAGTTTGGGTGAAACTAAGAAACAGCAAGGGGCAGAAAACATTGGTAGGTGTTCTTTATAGGCCACCAAACAGCAGTGGTAATGTAAATCACAGTATAAATCAGGAAATTAGAGATGCATGTAAAAAGAGTAATACACTAATTATGGGGTATTTCAATTTACATATAGATTGGGTAAACCTAATTGGTACTAATGTTGTGGAGAATGAATTCTTGGAATGTATGTGAGATGGTTTTCCCGGGTAATATGATGAGGAACCAACTAGGGAACGGGCTATTTTAGATCTATTATTGTGCAATGAAGAAGGACTAATTATTAATTTGTTGGAAAGGAGTCTTTAGGAAAGAGTGCCCATAAGATGATAGAATTTTCTGTAAAAACAAACTTCTGTAACAAAAACAAAAATTGCTGGAAAAACTCAGCAGGGTCTGATAGCATCTGTGGACAGAAAGACAGAGTTAACGTTTTGAGTCTGTATGACTCTTCTTCAGAACTCAAACCCACAAAAACTGTGTTTGCTAACGTATTCAGATATAAACCCAATCTCATCATTCATGAATGCTGTCGGCATGAATTAATTTAAACACATATACCATAGATTGTGGCGTATAAGTTGACCCAGCATATAAATGGACCCTTGATTTTGGATGCCAAAATGCATCTTTAGTCCTTTACTTGGCACACCACCCCCCCAACCATTTTTCAGCTATTAAATGCATGTTTAGGGCTATACTCACATTAGGAGTTGGCCTCTGTTTTCCAACATAGGGATACATGTTTTGGGTTACGCTCACTTTATAAATCATTGCAGGGGATTAAGCAGACAATACAGACCATGTTATCAAGAAGATTGGTGAGAATTTAAGACGCGCCCATACAGCAGACTACGCGTGGTGACCAACGAACAGAAATTTTTTTCAGATTTCAAAATGGTGACCAGCTGCACCAACACTGGTCGTTCTCATTTTATGCTCTGCGTATTGGCCGACCCCTGTTCTTGGAAGGAATTTTTGAAGCTTCAAATGTTGACTTCTACACCGCGATCTATGGTACTTTTTAATTTCAGTTTGCTGTTGTGAGCCAAGATACTTATCCCTGGAGTGATTTGAAGTTAAACAGGCAATATAATGACCAAAATAAGATAAGTTGAAATTGGGAATAATTTATTTTTGGAATTCTAACATCAGTACCCTATAAATGTTTTTTTCCCCCTGTTATAAATGGTAATGCGTTCAATGGAAAATGCTAACTGCTCTTTTTAGAAATATTTTGGTCTTGAACTTAGTTATGTAGACAGAGGAGTACTATATTGAACCATCCCTCTGACACCTGTTTCCTCACATATTAAGCTTCCCATAAACAAACCATATTTGAAAACTGACCTTGCATGCTTAATGTGAGAATGGGACTGAATAAAAAACCTTTAGAGACTGAATTTGGCCTGTTCGACACTTGTAAAGGACGCTACTGCCCTGAAAAAACGTGTTCTGCAGATTCCCCTCACTAAGGTAATTTTATATTAAAAATATAACTTTGCCAAAGAATATTTGTGGCTTTTGTAAGTGATACTGACTTCTTTAAAGTGATGGCTGTTTTCCTCCTTGGCCATCTAAGTAATTTTCCTGGGTCAAGTTGTACTCCAGGTCAGTTCGTACTTTCCTGCATTTTATTTTTGATTAGGAACTTTTTAAGTTATTTAAATTCACAGGGTCCTGGTCGTTGCTTCAAAGTTACTTAGCAGTCTTTTATTTTCAAAGCAGTATAAGTTTGGAGCCTTTGAAAAGCGTCAATGACCATATTTTGCAGTAGTTATGTTGGCAAAATCATTAGCACTTGCTATTATTACCCCCCTCAACCTGACAGCAGCTTCTGGAGTCAACATATGGCACAGTGGATGTGGAAATCCATAAGTTGCTGTCAATATTTTTATGCTTCCCGACACTGCTAAATTTCTCTCCGAATGCAATCAAGTAGAGATCACCGAACCGGCTAAATCTTGTCCCTTTATGCTATAAATTTCACTTTAGAAAGTTATACCTTGTTGAATGAGTTATAACTGGGTTTTAACAAGGTACTAGGTTAATTGCTGATGAACAGATTCACTGTCCCTGAAAAATTAATTTTGCATTTGTGGATTGTCAAAGTTTCTCCATTATGATAAAAATAATATTTTTAAAATGCATTTTGGAAGCTTGTGATATTTCAACTTCTACTGTAACCTCATGTATGTCCCGATGACGCATGTTGCCCTTTGTAAAGTTTTAATTAAAAGTGAATATTCAGTGCATTTTACTTCCTGGTTTGCTCACTATGTGCATACTTCAGTGTAATTGACTCTTTACCCTCCTTGATGACATCACTGTTGTGGAGATTCCTTTGACTTGACGTCAGATTCAATCTGATGTCAGGAAAGATGAAATCCATACCACAAATTGTTAGATCCTTTGTGGCCAGCTTTCTCCAAGGTCAGTGGTGAACAGCATTGCTTTTCTGCTGGCTGCGAAATCCAGGCCTGTGACATCAGATAGCGTTTCTAGTTGATGCTGCTTAAAGAATTACTTAAAACATAGTCTAATATAGCAGTTATTTTCCATCACAACAAGGATCTAGCTAAGCTTAACTGACATTAAAATAATGTTGCATTCCTGTAATTTCTCACTTGTTCTACTTCTTTTGGAGAAATATGCCTGCCACTTAAAAACTATGATCTGGTTTAGTGCAGTGTTATTCAACTGCCCTACCTAGGTAAGGAGGATCTTGCGAAGACAGGGAATAGAACCAGGATCTGAAATAGGGTTCTCTGTTCACTTCTTGGGTACGTTATGAATTTTGCCTAGATAATAGGGCAAGTGAAAAACCTCTTTGGCACAGGGAGAGCTTGGGCTTACCTGTGCGTATAATCTAAAACATGAAAGCAAAAATATCTGGATTAAGAAAGGTAAAATCAATCCAAAAATTATGACAAGTGCTTCATGCTAAAACATGGCATGCTAATTTATTTAGGTAAATATTACAGTTAGATGGCCAGTTTTAGAATATTTTAGAATAACGACTGCATCATTTTTATTATTTGAAGTTTGGTGGGATTGAATGTTTGATATATAATAGACATTGAATTATGAACGTTTATTTGATTGAATGGCATTCTGACAAGATGATGCAAAGTGACTCTTGAAACTTTTAAAACACATCATAAATTAATTTTGAAATTGAGAATACCCTGCACGTATAAATGGATGAATGTGGATTGAGAGGCAATCTGCAGCAGTCTACAAAATCTACACATGCAAACAATCTATTACAGCAGTGCCTTGGTTCATGCTTTTTCTAACATGTTTTTCTCATCCAGGCAATTTCATGACAGTTTCTTTAAGCATACTGCATCAACAAACTTTTCACAGGCCCAAGCTATGTGCTATAATCTACACTTAGAGTTTGCAATATGTAGACTTTCAGTACCACAAATCACTATTTAAGTTGCAATATGTTGTATGCTAATTGAGAAGCATGGAATTTATTAGAGTAAGCAGAATTTTTTACAATATTTGCTTCATAGAAAAAGGGACAACTTAATTGACAACATTTGCATTTATTCTTGGCATGGATCATAAAGGTATTTTGATAGAATGTCTGAAGGTCCTAGTTAGGGATTTGGAGCTTGCTTTAACATCAGGTACCGCTACGTCAATGCTGATGACCTAGAAGTAAAAAAAGTCAAAAATCAACAATAAGAACTGAAGGTTATTACAGCTAGAAGTACAAATGATTTGAATTATAACTCTCAGAGGAAGCCGATTTTATAACACATTTGTATCTTGAGAGTTTGATTCCCTTACGATATAAAGTCGGTATAGATGAATAGCCGAATTGGGATTGAAGTTTGAGTGCAGTAGCAATTAAGATTAATACAATAATGATTAAAATTCAAATATGTATTGTTTTGAACTTCAGTGCTATTGTATTCATCAACAATACACAAAAATCAAGGCTTGATTTTTGGATATTGTATTTGTCAACAATATACAAAACCCAAGGCTTGATTTTTTGGTGTTAAACAGCAAAAGTTTAATGGACACTTTCAAATGCCAACTGGCATTATTGACCAAGTGAATTGGACAAAATAATCAGTTGTAATTGGAAAAAAATAGATAATTTGGGCATGTTCAAACCTGTGCTGTCTTAAGCATGGCTTATTTTCTCATTGCAACATTACCTCTGGAGCCACCTCCTTCTCCTCAATTTACATGTTGGCATTTGGCACCATCATCTACAGATATGGGGTATGTTTCCATACATACATTGATGATATCGAGCTATCCACTATCACACTCACCAACTGCAGTGCATTTGGCTTGTCAGAATGCATGTCCTCTGTCCAGTCAGTGATTAGGTAGCATTACATAGAATCTACAAAACATAAACAGGCCTAATAGATATATGCCCATGTTTACACTCCAAACAAACCTCCTCCCTTTCTGCAAAAGCAATGTACTGTGAATGCTGGAAATTTGAAATAAGAACAGAAATTGCTGAAAATATTCAGCAGTCATGCAGTATCTGTAGAGAGTGAAACAGAGTTAATGTTTCATCTGCACTGGGAAATTTAGAAATGTAATAGATTTTAAGCAAGCAAAAGGGGGAAGAGTGGAAAAAGAACATCTAAAGAAAGAATAGCAGTGGTGTGAATGGCAGAATGAGGATCAGCTGCCATCCAAAGACAAAAACAAGGGGGAAAAAATAGAACACCAGAAACTTGCAAAGAAAAAGGGAACAAAATGGAAGTAGAGGTTACAGTCTGAAATTGTTGAAATCATTGTTAATTTCAGGAGACTGTAGAGTGCCCAATCGAAAGATGAAGTGCTATTCCCCGAGTTTATGTTGAGCTTCATTGGAATGCTTTAGGAGGCCATGGATAGAGAGGTCAGCTTAATGTTGAGGGCCTGTCAACCACAATGTGGGGGGG
This sequence comes from Cetorhinus maximus, assembly GCF_964194155.1. NCBI lineage: Eukaryota > Metazoa > Chordata > Chondrichthyes > Lamniformes > Cetorhinidae > Cetorhinus > Cetorhinus maximus. Next base: position 98,635,604 of record NC_135887.1, read on the forward strand.
CATTCCTTGGCTGAGGAAAAAGAAAGACATATCAGGAGCACTGGAATGGAAGTTTGCACCATTAGAACAGATGCGGCGGAGGTAGAGAAGCTGGGGAAATGGAATGGAAGCAGGTGTGAGGAAGTATAGTCAGTGTCTGTGAGTCAGAGGGCTTGCAGTGAATGTTTGTTGATGGCCTATCCCCAGAGATGGAGACAAAGAGGTTGAGGAAGGGAAGGGCAGAGTCCAAGGTGAGTATGTGAAAATGAGAGAAGGATGGAAATTGGAAGCAAAGTTGAAGTTTTCCAGTTCTAGGAGAGGGCAGCAAATGGCCCTGATACAGTCACCATTGTACTGGCGAAAGAGGTGACTCCGAATGGGACTGTAACAACGAGTGTTCCACATATCTCACAAAAAGGCAGGCCCATGTGGGTACCCATAGCGCCTCCTTTTATTTGAAGGAGTAAAAGGAGAAACTTCAGTGCGACAAGTTCAGCCAGACAAAGGAGAATGGTGATCGATGGAGACTGGGTGGGCATCTGTTCAAGGAATAACCAGAGAACCCTCAGACCATCCTGACGGGGGAATGTAGGGTAGAGTGATTAGTCCATGGTGAAGAGGAGATGGTAGGGCCAGAAATTTGGAAACTGTTAGTGACAGAATGATATAGCGTTTTGATTTTTGAGGCAGATGTGTTAATAAATAATCCTTTTTATTTAATCTTATTTTATTCTATCTTCATTTAAATCCACAGAATAGTCTGTTGCTTTTTCTTTAACTTGACCACATGCTAAAGGGGACTTAGAAACGCACAGGTCTACCTTTCAAAAAAAAACACACTGCTTGTGGACAGTAAGGGAAGGGCATTAGTGATTTCAGTTTATCTTTCCTCCCCTGTCTGTAAAAATTAGAAAAAAGGGACCAGAAGAATACAGGGGCAGGGTGAGAAGATAATTAGAAAGGGTAAGGGTCATAAATGCTGCTCGGAAGAGACTACATAAGCAAAGAAAAAATGGAGTCAAGATAGGAAGAAATGAGTTCTGTGGGGCAGGAACAGGCTGAGATGATAGGCCTACCAGGGAAGGCCTGTATGTGGATCTTGGGAAGGAGGTAGAAGTGGGCTGTTCAGGATTGGGGGACTATGTGTTTGGAGACCATAGGGGGAAGATCTCCAGAGGATATGAGGTTAAATGCAGACCTAGGGATGATCGCTTGATGTTTAGTGGTGGGGTCACGGTCTGGGGGAAGTGTTGGGAATGTTGGCACCAGCCTCTGAGGTAGAGATGGGGTTCACCAGACAACAACATCACCACACTTGCCATCAGACCTGCTGACAATGTTAGGTCTGAATTTGAGAAAACTAAGTGCAACAAGTTCAGAGGGAGACAAGTTAGTGAATGAGGAGAGACAACCGATGTCACACCGGCAGTCCAGGTGGACCTCTATCAGGTTTTCTCTTAAAAAGAATGACTTGTGTTTATATAGCGCATTTCATGCCACTTGATGTCTCAAAGTACCTTTTCAGTCATTGAAGTACTTTATGAAATGTAGTCACTGTTGTAATGTAGGCAACACGGCAGCTAGTATATGCACAGCAAGCTTCCACAAATAGCATTATGATAATGACCAAATAATCTCTTTTTGTGATGCTGATTGAGGGATAAATGTTGTCCAGGACACAGGAGATAACTCCCCTGCTCTTCTTCGCGATATTATCATGGGTTGTTTTATATCCACCTGAACAGGCAGATGATGCTTCGGTTTAGCATCTCATTTGAAAGATGGCCCTCTGACAATGCAGCACTCCCGCAGTACTGCACCAGAATGCCAGCTTTGGTTCTTGATCTTGAGCCCTAGAGTGGGACCTGAGCCCAGAAGCTTATGACTCAGCTGAGAATGCTACCAACTGAGCCACTTCAAAATATGCTTCCCTGATTGGGAATGGAAGCTGGCTGCAATGGCTGGAGCGCTAAATCCTAAACACGAGACCACCAGTTAGTCCTCTGATTTCCTGATGAGCTACAATTTCCTCCAGTTAAACATTAGAGAGACTGAAGCCATCATCTTCACCCTCAACGCCACCACAGGCTCTGTACTTGCCACCCATTCCCACCCTGGCCAATGCCTCAGACCAAAGCAAACTTTTCACAGTTTCAGCACCCCATTCAAACCTAAACTTCCTACTTTATATACTTTTCATTGTCTCCATAAGGGGCTACTTCAGTACTCTCTTGACCTCTCTCCTATCTTCCGTGTTCCATAAAATGCTGCTCAATGAAAACTCTGCTGCTATGTTTTATCTCCCACCATGTCTCACTCTGCCCTTGCTGACTTACATTGGCTCCTGGTCTCAGTGTTTCCAACTTAACATGCTCATTCTTGAGTTTCACTCCCTTCATAGCATTGTCCTTCCCTGTCACTGTAACTTACTCCAACGGCTGCCCGACAACACCCCCGCACCCCCAAGAGCTTTGAACGATCTTTATCTCGTTAGTTCATGCTAATGACTAACTTTCTATTGAAGTAATAACCACTATGTTTATATTTGTTTATTTGCCATAGAAAATTAATGTATTCTTGTTTGTCCATTAGAATCTTTAGTTTGTGTGTTTTTGTATATAAAATAATAATCTAAAAAGAATTAGGAAGTAATGAACAAAAGCAGGAATGCCAGTACTTAGTAGCATGACATGTCTTGTGGCGAGTGTCGTTTGTACTTAAGCATTCTAGAATTATTGAGACACTCTTGGGAATTCAATGACAGTATACCACAGAGCACTGTTTGTGAGCTTCACTCTTCATCTCTGGATTTAAATAAACTAGAGTATGTGGAATGGAATGTGTTTTGGCTGTTGCAGTGAAATGCCCAGTGGACATAATCTTGCTTTGTGTAACAGCTATAATTGGCAACATTGGAAAGTCCAAAGTGGAGATGGGGAAAGCAAAATATTTGTAACTTGATTTGTATTGTTGCTGCAGCATAAAAAAGTGTTTAATGTTAAACATCAAACAGTTTGGTCTTACACGTTTAATACTCAATACAGACTAAACGTGTGTTATTTTCTCATATGAGTAAGAATAGGACAAGACAATATAACCTCAAATCCAGCTGTAGTAGATTTATGTAGTAAAAGATGTGCTAAGCACAGTGAGCAAATATAAGCCACAATGGGCAAGAATTCTGATCAGCAATATAATACTTACATAACATAAAAATAATTTTTTTCACTTCAGTGAAAACGAAGGTATTTTGCCCTGAGGAAAACAAATCCCATGTAAGGTTGTCTCTGCCAAGTCTTATTTATTTGCAGCATAAGTATTGTATTTCATCTGCTCCTACTGATTCATTGAGGATTTCCTGTCGTCGTCCAGTTTTCTGTCCAGACTCCAAGTCTTGGTTTTAAACTTTGCATCTGTTTAATTTGGAAAACAATTTTAGTTAGACTTAGTAGATTTCAGTATTTCTTTACTGAATGACATGTAGAAGACAACTCAAAATTCACAGAAAGCAATATTCTTCCTTCCCATTATGTTTCATCTGTTTCACCTCTTTCTCTCCCCCTCCTATTTTCATTGTTTTTCTCTTATTACACATCTTGTACTATTAGCAATTTTTTAGTTATGAAAAACAAAATAATAATACAGGAGTTGGGGTTTTACAACAAAATAAATATTTGGGTAGAAAGACGTACACCCATTTTTCCTTTTCTAAAAATGTCAGACTTGTGTTCAGCGATGTAGTAATGAAATTAGTTAGCCTTTTCTCGTCTTAACTTTTGAAAGGTATATCACTCTGTTCTTTCTGTCCCTTTTTGTGAACCTGGTCTCACCAGTCTCATGTGAAATCAAACTTATGCTTGTTACAATTGCCAACTGACTGCGTTTTGAACAGATGGTTCGTCTTTTTGACCTCCTGGTCATTTTGTTGATGTAGTGACTCCTCGAACTTTTGATCACCCTTGCTGCATAACATAGAGTAATTTGCCTTTTCTGAGTCTGTTTTAGGAGCCACCATGCCAATAAGTCAATAGTATGAACCAGAGTTGGTATGTTGGATTCAGTCTTCACTGAGAGTCACTGAAGATATGATCCTAAGAAAATTTCAATGCCCAATAACGAAAAAAATATTGAATGCTTCTGGTGGGGAGAAATGCCTGCTGAATTAGATGATATATGCTTGGGAATGCTTGCCCCATTGCTAAATTACACTGCCCCATTGCTAAATTACACCACCCATCCCTTCACTTTGCATGCTACCAGTAGGCCCAGTTGCTGCCTTGGTATTCTAACTCTTGAAAGTATTATCATCGCATTCCACTTTTTTAACACCTACATAATGTAGACCTGCCAAAAGTGCTTTGTCTTTCAATGTTACATAAATTTGATAATTCTGACTTGTGGCAGTTTTATTTATGATATGTAGAATCTATCCGAGAGTTATTAATTTTTGCTTTAAAAAATGAAAAATGCACCAAAAGTAGTCATTATCTAAGTTTCCTTGTTTGATGGTGGGTTACGGGGGTGTGGTTTGCACCAACAGAGCTCACGTTCTCCTTCAAAAAATTCTAATCCACCAGTGAAAATTGCACTTTTGGCCAGGTCAGAAAATTAATCTCTAATACAACTGATGAACTTTTAGATAAAACTGTAGTTTAAGTCACAACAAGCTCATGTCCATTTACATTTCTGTTAGCACTATTTTTTGTATGACATACTTGAGGCAGTTGGGTTTCAGTTTTCACAGAAAAGCAAATTAAATTGCAGATTATTATCCCAAAGCGTTAATTAAAATTCTCTAATGAGAGAATTTCACTTTAATCAGGGCTCTTTTTTGCATACATTTGTTTTTTGATTTTTCAGTTGTTTTGTGGTTGTTAGCTTTTCTGAAATTGAAAGGTTACCATGTATGGTTGACCTTTGTTTTTCTCTTTTTTTGCTTTTGCAATTTGCTTATTAATCTCCTTCCTGGTTTGCAGTTCCCTTAGTGATTGTCAGTGAAACTGGCTTGATTGAAGGATTGGAACTGTATCATATTCATCTTTAGCTGTTTCATCAATGACCATCCCTCCATCATAAGGTCAGAAGTGCGGATGTTCATGGACGATTACACAATGTTCAGCACCATTCGCGACTCCTCAGATACCGAAGCAGCACTTGCCCATATGCAGCAAGACCTGAACAATATTCAGGCTTGGGCTGATAAGTGACAAGTAACATTCATGCCGCACATGTGCTAGGCAATGACCATCTCCAACAAGAGAGAATCTAACCATCTCCCCTTGATATTTAATGGCACTACCATCGCTGAATCCCCTATCAACATTCTGGGGGTTACCATTAACCAGAAACTGAACTGGATCAGCCATACTGTGCTACAAGAGCAGGTCAGAGGCTGGGAATCCTGCGGTGAGTAACTCGTGTCCTGACTCCCCAAAGCATGTCTGCCATTTACAAGGCACAGGTCAGAAGTGTGATGGAATACTCTCCACTTGCCTGGATGAGTACAGCTCCCACAACACTCAAGAAGCATGACACCATCCAGGGCAAAGCTTGATTGGCATCCCATCTGCAATAAATATTCACTCCCTCCACCACCAACACAGTGGCGGCAGTTTGCACCATCCACAGGATACACTAGTAACCCACCAAGTCATCTTCGATAGCATCTTCCAAACCCGCGAACTCCACCACCTAGAAGGACAAGGGCAGCAGATGTATGGGGACACCACCACCTGGAAGTTTCCCTCCAAGTTGCGCACCATCCTGACTTGGAAATATATTGCCTTTCCTTCACTGTCGCTGGATCAAAATCCTGGAACCCCCTTCCTAACTCCACTGTGGATGTACCTACAACATATGGACTACAGCAGTTCAAGAAGGCAGCACACCAGTACCTTCTCAAAAGCAATTGGGGATGGCCAATAAATGCTGGTGAACAAAGATTTACAAAAGTAAAATACTGCAGATGCTGAAAATCAGAGAAAAACTGAAAATGCAGGTCTGACACCATCTGCGGAGAGAGAAGCAAAGTTAACCTTTCATTAGGAGAGTTCTGTTTCTCTCTCCACAGATGCTGCCAGACCTGTTAAGCAATTCCATCATTTTCTATTTCTATATCATGAATAAAATTTCCTGCTTTTTCGGTGTTTCCTTCTCATTGATGCATCGGGCAGAATTTTCTGCTAGACGTGCGGGGGGCGGAGCCCGCACGTCCACGTAAAATGACGCATGGTGACGTTGGGTGAGCGTCCCGACATCACCGCGCGCCATCATGATATTTCGTTGGGCAGGCGCGCGATGAAGTTCGACGCATGCCTGCCATTAATTAATGGGCTAGTAAAGGCTCTTAAATCGGCAATCGACGCCAATCTTCAGGTGCCAGTGTGATATTCGGCTTGGCGCACGGGCACAACGGGTAGGTGGGTAAGCAACTTTTTAATAAAACTCATCCACGGGCGGGATAAGAGGGCTCAGCGGGGTTGTCAATCTGGTCTGTGAGTATTTATTGCATAAAGTTTTTCAAATGTGCCTGTGTGATCTGTAGCAATTCAGAACGCATTCCAGCAGCTTTCTGTGTACTTTGAGCCTTCAGGTCAGCACTCTTCAGTCAGAAACCTTTATCAGGCCTGCAGCTTTCCGGAGGCCTCCCTTTAGCTTGGGTATGGGTTCTGACATGTCCACTGGAGGCAGCTCCTCTGAGGAGGAAGGGAGGGCTAGAATGAGGAGGAGGCCGGGAGTGCACAGTCAGCCTCCAGGGGAGCCACCTTTGGGAGTACAGGCAAAAGGGGCACAGGGCCAAGAGGTAGTCCAAGGTAGAAGGGGCTGTAGAAGACGCCACTATTCTGCTGCCAGGGTATACAGGTGGAGAAGCAGCTACCTCAATATGATTGAGGTGCAGTGCCGAAGGAGGCTCCGACTGTTAAGGGAGACAGTCAACTACATCTGTCAGATGATTGGCCCTGAGATCCCTCCTAACTGTGTGGGCGGACACCCCATGCCAGCTGCTCTGAAGGTCACAGTTGCCCTCAACTTCTATGCCTCTGGCTCCTTCCAGTGCTCGGTGGGTGATCTTTGCGGTGTCTCCCAATCAGTTGTCTGCACTTGTGTCAAGCAGGTCACAGATGCTCTGTTCAGGCTTGCATTGACCTTCATCCACCTGCTGCAACCAGGCAAGTCAGGGACAGCGAGCCAGAGGCTTCGCGGCCATTGCTGGCTTCCCTCACATCCAGGGTGCAACAGACTGCACACATGTGGCCATCAAAGCGCCAGCAGGTGAGCCCGGTGCCTTCATCAACAGGAAGGGCTTCCACTCCATGAACGTGCAGATAGTGTGTGATCATAGGATGCTGATTCTACAAGTCTGTGCAAGGTACCCAGGCAGCTCCCACGGCGCCTACATCCTCAGACACTCCCAGGTGCCGGGGCTCTTCAGTGTCTCGATGATAGTGGTAGCATGCTGCACTCTCCACAATCTTCGCTGGAAAGGGGGGACGCAGTGGACGATGAAGACGTTGACGCAGTGCAAGTGGCTGCACACAATGAGTCCAGCACTGATTCTGAGGATGAGGAAGCACAGGGGATTGATGAGGGGCTAAATGCTGACCCGGGACTACACCAAGGAGGCAGGGATGCCCGGGAGACTTCAATCCAATAAGCCTTCAGCTAGCTCCACACAAATGGATCAGGAGGACCAGCCTTGCCTGGCGCTTCCATACTCCGCACTTAAGTGCTACATCTGCCACTTCATCAGCTGCAACTAAGGGCTTAAACATAAACCTCAATGTCCACTCAAACGCTCATGACAAGTATGTAAAACATACAAATGCAGTACAAAGGAGCCACCCTCAGCCATGGTAACAACAATCTGGTTTTAATTTTCTCCATCATAAGGTCAAACAAAATGAAAGCAAAACGTTTTTCAACCATAAAGAAATAATGATTCCCTAATCTAGGGCCAACACAAAAGCACCAGTGAGAAACCTGTGGTGTGCCCAAGGTGCCTTATGCTTACGTTTACGGGTGCTACATCTTGGTGCCGCCCCATCGCTTGGAGTGGCTTCTCAGACAGCCTGCTGACTCTGCTGTCCTGTTGGCCTCGATGACCTTGGCGGCAGTCCTCTGGCCCGTGCAGCCTGTGCTGACCCTGCCTGGGAGGGATCTGGCAGGTCCACAGCTGGCATTTCCCCAGTCGTCGCAGCCTCACCCGATGAAGCGGTCACTGGGAGAGGGGCAGAGCAACTGTTGCCCTCATCCGGAGCGCCGTGAGAGGAGCCCGCAGATAGGACAGGCGGCTGCTCCACTGACGTGAGGTCATCCCAGACCTCCCTACTCACCATCGATGGATGGGCAACGAGCTGGGAAGCTTGAAGCCCACGCCATCTCCCACATTGGCAATGAGGGCTTGCAGGTCCAAGCGTATCCCCAGCAGAAGCTGCTTGTTTTCCTGGAAGCCCCTCCACGAGAGTCGCCACTCTCTCCATGGAGGAAGAATGACGCTTTGCCATGAGGCTCATTGCATCACTGATGTTCCACATGGACTCCTCCACCATGGACACCAAGCGAAGCTTAGTCTCATGCCACATTCCCTGCAGCTGCTGCATCGTGGACGACTCCAGAGGAACATCATCACACCCGACTCAGCATGTGCCTGGTCCCCTGCAGTCCTCCGGCTGCTGGCGCCATTGGCACTCTCTGTCTCCGCCAGCTCCTCCAGCGATTGTGAAGTGCCCGCTCCACTGTGCTCCGGGACACTAGCCGATGTTGCAATTCCCACTGATGTGCTAGTATCTGCGCTGGTGCCTGCCTCGCAGAAATGATGTGATGCAAGTGACAGTTGAGGGCCCTCAGGTGTGAGAGGGGGCACCTGCAATCGCTCCTGGTCAACAGGCTCTGATGATGCTGAAAATAACAACAAGGACAGTGGATCAGTTAGTGTGCACACAATGACACACTTCATCCCTTTCCCCCAGGCTTATTATGCACTCAACCTTCCAGAACCTATGGAGATGAATATTGGTGGGGTGGAAAATAGTCAGGAGGAGACCCAAGCATTACAGGCGGATTCAGACGGGCTGGTCAGATGGCCTAAGGAATGTCAAATGGAACGTTATGTGGATAAGTGTAAGGTGATGCACTTGGGCGGGGGAAACAAAGTATGGGAATACACGAGGAATGGTAGGAAAGTAAGGAGGATCAGAGGGACCTTGCTGGGCATGTCGACAGGCCCGTTAAGGTAACGGGACAGGTACATAAGGCGTTTAAGAAGGTAAATGCCATACTTGCCTTTATTAGCCGAGGAATAGAATGTAGGAACAGGAAGGTCATGTTGCAAGTGCAGAAAACGCTACCGAGGCCACAGCTATAGTTCTGCATGCAATTGTGATATGCGCTTCACAGGAGGGATGTGATTGGAGTGGAGAGAGTGCAGAGGTTGCTGACCAGGATGCATACTGGGCTGGAGAGTTGGAGTTATGAGGAGACATAGCTTAGACTGGGGATATTCCCCCTGGAGCAGAGGAGATTGAGGGGTGACCTTATTGAGCTTTATAACATTGAGGAGCATGGATAGGGTCGACAGAAAGGAACTTTTCCCCTTGGCGGAGGGATGAGTAACCTGGTGGCATTGATTTAAGATGAGGGGCATGAGGTTGATAGGTGAGTTGATGTGGAACTTTTGCACACAGTAATGTGGGACGCACTGCCTGAAAGAGTGGTGGATGCAGAAACCATCCTAACATGTAATAAGTATTTGGATGTGCAGTTGCGATGCCATGGCATACAAGGCCATGGGGATAATGGTCAGAAATGGGATAAGGCGACTTTGGAAGGTGCTTGACACGTGCATCTTCGAAGGGCCAAGGGATCTTTGTCTATGACCCATACCTCTGACTCTATCAGTCTGTCAATGAGCAGTGTTGCTACAATAACGATTCAAACAATCATCAGTGCTTTGGATGGTGGGAAGACAGAGCGGATGTTACTGTGGACCTCAAATACCTGGCCGTTCCACCCCAGCCTCAGGGACACCTGTGGACCTGCGCGCATGGCGCCTTTCAAGCTCTAGGGCCTCCTGCTCGAAACAGTTCAAAATCATCAACTGGGCCTGGCTGCTTCCAGCCCGCAAACGCTCACACACATTGTGAGCATTTTTCCCCTGAAAAACAGAGAAGACCATTCATTGCGGCTAATCGCACATGGACTCTGCACGCGCACGCTGCACCCCAACCACAGTGGCCCATATCAGGCCTCCAGTGCCTCCTCTCCATACCACTGCTGATCAGTCACAAAAATATTGTATGCTGCTCTGTCCTTCCCTCCAGATTGTTCTGCTGAGCAGACCTCCTGCAGTTGGATCTCCAGGTGGGCATTGTGAACAGCCTACAGGAGGCTGCCGGGCCTTCTTAAACAGACTGCCGGGTCGCTATTGGACCTGGTGGTCTGTGCACACGCGCCGCAGCCTGCACACTCCCACTATCCCGCTAAACTGAGCTCACCATGTGAAAGGCTTGAATATGCAAACTCATGTTATACCACTTGGATGATTGTGCATGGGCTGCTGTTTAATAATCTTTAAATTGACCATGTCCCATGATACTTAAAGAACTACCTATTTACCATTGTCTTAAAATGCAGTCAGAGTAAATTAATTCTTCCCTCTTTGAAGAAATTATGTAGTCTCTCCTCATGCCCACATAAGATGGAGTTTAATTCTTAATTGAATGTAGAAACTCTGTTTCACTGCAGCACCTAAATGCCAACAATAATTGCACGAGAAAAAGGGCTTCATGTACTGGTGCATTCTGGCCATGAAATAGATCAAGTTTACAATACATACTTGAAACTGATTTTTTTTTTGGTGCAAATCCCAGGAAACTACATGTCTCTATGATATCACAGCTGAATGGGACAGGCAAGATGGACCAGCCGATCTTTTCTTGTCCGACACATTTGTATGTGTTTACCTGCATAAAGATGTAAATGGGAATCAATGTCAGGTGAAACTGGGATAGAGGCCAGGGCATAATTGGGCCAGGAATTACAAGCATAATTCAGGGCCATCTTGATGTACTATATACTGATGTAACTTTTATATTCCCATTATAAATGTGGGCGTGGGAATTTATAATGAATACTGCCTAAAAAAATTAGAATTTAAACTAGGTTGCTGGCCACTGGATGGCTCTGTGAGCCATTTCTGAACTTACACACCATTACTCCATGTTGACAAGGAAACAAATTGGTGGGTGACCAAAAATGGTAGAGAAAAGATCCAAAAGCGGGAAAAGTTATTTTTTTAATGAAATCAATGCCAGTGTAAAGTAGCAAATAAAATACACTGACAGAAACTAGAGCTTAAATGTTTATAGCTTGCATAGAAACCAACATGGGGCTGGATTTTGCAGTAGTATGGCATACAACTGCGTCCTCCATTTGTTAGACTTAACCCTTGCACTTTCATCTCAAAAGAAATTGCCCACAAAGTTGCTGAAAGCGTGAACTGATAACATCAGAGCAAGAGAAACAGGGTATCTAGGACCACATTGAACAGGGTCTCCGCATAACCAGCTAGAATTAAGGATTGGGAAATAAACAGATGAAGGACTGAGAGGAAGATGCATTCTAGGGGATGAATCCAATGTCAAATTAACAGAAAAGAGGAAAAGAAAGATTTGGATTAAGAGAGCTGGAAAAAACATAATGGGCAAGTTTTCAAATTTTAATTTGATATTTTTCTCTCTGAAAAATTGAAGAAGATGAAGGAATGAGAGTTCACCTCTGTAATAGTTAATTTTCAGTACCAGAGAGGTTGATTGGAAGTAATTAATGATTATTGCATCATTAAAAGGGTACTCGCACTACTAATTATTGGCCTTAAATATCTATGGCAGGCTTAGCTCGTATCTACTGCATAAGTAGGGCAACTTCATGACACTCAATGCATGTTAATGGTGAGGCAGTGAAATGCATTTTCCCTAAACCTAATGGCAAAATGGCACAACTTGCAGCAACTTTTGGATATTTTCATTTTACCTTTCATTTGCTCCTTTCCTAAAGTTGCTGTACCCCATTTACACATAAATAACGCCATTAGCCTCACCTTTATTTTACCTACAAATTATGGCCTTTTGGTGTCTGATCTAAGGGAGAAAACTGAGTTAACTAGTGGACAACTTAAGCAATTACGAATTGTGACAAATTTAAATAGACAAAACCCCTTATAAATGTAAACACAGAAACTTGTAATGACAAAAAATTGACATGAATTTAGATTGTTTTGACAAGATGTGTACTGACGTAAGTTTTTTTTACTAAGACATATGTACAACTGTAAAATATTGCTGTTTTGCCATTCAATCATATTTTGAAAGGCTCTGGATGGTGAGAGCATTGTTATTGTGGGAGATCAGTGTGATGGGACCTTGAATTTTTGACTTTATTTTTGAGTTGATGTAAACAGGAATTAAGAAGTGGCTTCAGTTATCTGAGTCTTTGATGTCTGGTTGAGGTTCCCCTTGCTCTCTGGAAAAGTTTGTTAATAAGGGAACAATGAATGCAGGTGGTTGCATGCAAACAGACTTAAGTTATTGCATTCAATGGGAAATGTATTTTTTTCTTATTTTTCTTATTATTTCAAGCTATATTGCATTGGACAAAGATCAAGGCAATGTTTACTTTCATGGGATTTGTTTGCATTCTAATTTTGTAGGAATTCCTCTTGGCATTAGCTATCTCCAAATGTGACTTCCTCTATTATAAGGGGTTGAAAATACTAGCAAGAGAAAAGAAGACTTGCGTTTATATAGCGTTTTTCTCAACTACTGGATGTCTTAAAGTGCTTTACAATCAATTATGTACTTTTTGAAATGTAGTCACTGTAATGTAGTAAACATGGCAATCAGTCTGCACACAGCAAGCTCCCACAAACACCGATGTGATAATGTCACGAATCACTAGGGATAGTGCACTGTAGTATCAAACCTCACTGTTTCCCCAGCTGTGACAAATGTGAAAAAGTTTGATCAAACCACCAGATTTCCCCAATTCTACCTAACTGTTTAATTTAGGTTAATAGAATACGAGCACCAGATTTGTAAACTTAATAAGTAAATAACTGTTTATTGAATAAACTGTCGTTAACCAGTGGCAAAAGAAAGAAATATGAACTGCCAATTTCTAATTCTATAACTTAAGCTCTGCCCTTTCTTAAATCCCTGTACACGCACGTACAAGCACTTGCCTTTCAATGCCTCTAACAGTGATTTTCCCCTTTGTCTCTTGACAGGGGTTTTCAGTGGGAGAGCAGGATATAGAGATATGAGAAGAAAAGCCAGCAAGCTATTATTGTGGAATTACTGAAATCTTCCACACACACGGGAAAGAGGTTTTAGGTCTTGTTCCTTTTAAGTTAGGAGCTATTTTGCTCTGTTCCCACACAAACCCTGGTCAGGAGCCAATCAAAACATTGTTGCTAGGCAGCTCCCCCGGTCCAGGACTCCCTTCCAGCACCATCCTGTCCCTCATGGCATACTCTGTTCCAGGACCACAATATTGTATATACCTCTCACCCTGTTCCAGTGGACATGTCTTTCAACCTGCAGCCATTGTAATTTTAATTCACAGTCCAACAGAAAATAAAAAGATATGTTCTTTACAACAGCCCAACAGAAATAAAAAGATATGTTCCTTACAATAACAACCAGATAATCTGTTTTTTGTGATGTTGATTGAGGAATAAATATTGGCCAGGACACTGATGATAACTCCCCTGCTTTTTTAATGCCATTGGGCTCTTTTACATCCACCCAAGTAGCTTGATGGGGCTTCGGTTTAACGTCTCTGAAAGACATGCAGCACTGCCCTGGAGTGTCAGCCTTGATTTTTGTACTCAAACCCTGGAGTGGGGTTTGAACCCAGAGCTTTGTGATTCGAAAGTAAGAGTGCTACCAAATGACCACAGCTGACACCAAGGTGCAAGTGTCACCAAGAGGAATGTTATTTCGCGAACTGTTATTACATTATTTGCAGTTAAGAAGTTTTGCTTGGATACTGTTTAAGGATAGTCTTCAAAGGGACTTAATGTAAAAGGGAGCAAGCACTCAAAAGTCCAGGGATGACTTTTTGATCTTCAGCCTTGCTTATATGAGGCGTGCAAAATAGGAATCCTGTTAACAATCGCATTGCATAAATAATCTTAAAATAATGTTTTATTAAGGATGTGCTAAAAGACTGACAGAAGCAGCTTCCTGAATAGATTATGCCATTTATTACCTTGCAATAACATTTTGATTTATTTTATCTGTGATTAAATATGTGCAAGTAGTTTAGTATATATATAATGAGCATTACATGCACAATTAATATAAATAAGAAATTTACTGCATTTGGAGTTGTTGTTAAATCTGGGCTACTCTAATCTATATATGTCAAATATTGGAGCCCTAGGTTTCAACTCGTGGTGTGTTTATGGAAGCTACAGTCTAACCATGAATAACAGAAAAGTGAAAGTCTAACAATTGTTCTACAGTGTTTGTAAAATGAGCAATGTTCCATTCACCTGATTTATTTGGTGCTATTGTAAGTATCGTCTTCATATTGCTACAAATGATCAATGTGGAATATTGCCACATTGACCACTATTTTCAAAATTTAACAAAATTAAATCATTTTCTGTCTGGTTTGAAATTTAATTTAAATTCATTCACATTGTGTGGCAATACTTTGGTCATTTCCAGATAGCACAAAGAAAGTTCATGCCATTCTGGTTAATTGAGCTGTATTTGTTTCCTAATGATACCTCACAGTTGCACTTTTATTACTTTTAACATGAGGCTGTAAAGCAATGGAAAATCCTGGGGATTATATGGACCACATGACCACAAATTGGATTATGTAGTGCCATTGCTTGCAGTGCTGTGGGGGCCTGAAGCTGATAATGGTGGTGGCTGGTCCACTTCAAGTGACTTCTGGTGCAGCCAAGCTGATCGCCATACTTGGAAGGGCAGACTGTCCACTCAAACAGCAGGTTGTGACGCCAGTCAACATCTGATGGTGATATGGCACCCGACTTCCATTTTGAGCTTGCAGGTCCTGTTAACGCTCTGTCTTGAATGCTCACAGCTCAGAATGTGTTCAGCTGCATGACGGAGCCCCCACTAGCGCTATTTAAAGGGATCACAATCTAACTATCAGCTGAGGTGCTTCTGACTTTCTTTTGCCGCTGCAGAGTTAATGTAAGCACTGTGTTGTTGGAAGAGGTCACACAGGTTGTTTCAGTCATAAGGGAGTGAATTTATATCTTTGCAAGTTCAGTTGATTTTGAAGGCTCTGAGCACAAAGCCTCTCAGCCATGGGGGCTGTAGTTACAGTCCATCTTGGGTCGCAACGCAACAGCAAGGTGGAGCAGAGGCAACAGAGAGGAAAAGTTGTACGCATATGGAGGCAGATAATCCTTAACAGAAGGTCATGCTTAGGAGAATGCTTTCCATACCTCCACCTCAGCCAGGATCAGTGTCTCAGATGACTACCACTCACTGTGGAGGTGGTCACTGAAGTATTCCACTTTTACCAACAGGACCCTGTAGAGTATGGCAAAATCTGCATTACCAGATACAGTCAAGGTCACCATTGCCCTCAATTTCTACACCTTGAGATCCTTCCAGGCTGGGACCAGTGGCATCTCCCATAATCTCTGTTTGCTGTGCATCATTGCATAGGGAGGTCACTGAGATCCTCTATGTGAGAATAGGAAACTTCATTGCCGTTTTAAGCGGGAGAAGTGGGCAAGTGACTTTGTCAGGGCAGCGGGGATTCCCAGGGGTGCAGGGAACCATTGAATGCACACATATAGCTTTATGGGCACCGCATCTCAATGAGAAAGATGTATAGCAAAGGCTTTCGCTCACTTAATGTGCTGTTGGTGTGTGACCAAACACATCATGTTGTGGAATGCCTGCTATCCTGACAGTGCTTGGGATGCTTTTTATCCTGCTCCAGTCAGTTTTGTTGCCATATTTGAGCCTCTATGTTGAATCAGGGTGTGGCTGTTTGACAGTGAGGTCTACCTTCTCTACATGTGGCTCATGGCCCCCCTCCACCACTTGACCATATGTGGTACAGTGCTTGTATAACAATGCTGCGACCAGGAACATTGTGGAGCAAACAGTTGGCATTAAATCTACAATACATTTGTCACCTCTGAATCCATTATTCAATGAACATAATTCAAACTCTTCCCTACAGTCTCCCATGCACCAGATACTTTTGCTTTTCCAAAGATTTGCTGCTGCAGCCTGATTCCTTACTCACATCAGATTTCATGTGCCCATCTTAATTGTTCTCATTGACATCTACAATGGTTCCACTGCCTGGACCATTCAGGGGGAGCCCTCCAATACGCTCTGCAGTGGATCTCCAAATTTGTGGTAGTCTGCTGCATTCAGCACAGCCTAACAATCATGAGGGCACAGCCCTTGCTTCCAGACTTTTGGTGAGCACCTTGGGAGGAGGGGAAAAGGGAAGAAGGAAGGAGGCATCAAGACATTGATGCTCTGGATGAGCTGTCCATGAATGGCTCAACAGACTGATTCTTCTAATAACATCCCCACATCACTTTTGCCCCACAGTTTTCCACCTTTCTAATTGCTCTGCTTCAGACCATCACAGTGTTCTCTTGGCAAAATACTGAAATAAAAGACATCACAGGGAGAAAAAAAAACACAACACCATTTATTCAACAACACACAATAATGTACAAAACTTAACTATTCACCCTTGTGTTTCTCGTTAGTGCCTGTCTTCCGGGTGTCTTGACCTCTCCTTGTGCTCCTACTAGTACTGTCCCAATAGCTGCTGCATGTCTGTTGAGAGGATGCTGACTTTCATTGAAGGAGACCGCAGATGGCTTTTCAGGTGCCCCCAAGCAGCTCTGGGCCTTGAAGGCCTGACTTTGGACAGCATCGCATTTGCATGGATAGCTGTGGTCTGTGCTGACTGGCTGAGAGCGATAGATTTTTGGACTCTAAGGGTTTTAGGGAATATGGGGATCGGCAGGAAAGTGGATTGATATTTTAGATCAGCCATGATATTATTGAATGGTGCAGCAGGGTCCAGGAGTTTAATGGTCTACTCTTGCTCCTACTTCTTATATTTCATTATTGATTAGTTTTTCTCCCCCCTGCCAAATATTCAAGGAGTTTAGAATTTTCAGTTGTTTTTCACCTCAATGTAAATCTTCAGCAGGCATGTTCTAACACTATAATCCAAGAGTGTTTGCATTTAAAACAAATTGATTAGGCTATATTTGTAATAGAGCAATAGCCTTTGCCACCATTCAGTTTGCCCTAAAATACCATAAAGTTGAATGCCACTAGTGCTGTTCCAGTCGGTCATCGTCACTTGCCAATCATAACAATAAAGTAACCGAAGAAACATAATCACAAACTATCCAATCAACAACCTTCCTTCTCCAGCATCCTTGAATGTGTTTCACTTCACAGACCTATACCCATCTCTTTCATAGTTTGTTGTTTGAAGTCTTAAATAAGGTTTAGGACCTTTTCTGTAGTGCTTAAATGGCTCTAACCAAAGTCATGCACAGCATTGTGACAGTGACTGTGGGGCATTATCACTCCTTTGACAGTTGACCTTGCCATTCTCTTCCAAAATCTCATCAGCTGTTCAGCTTAATGGAGTGCCCTCTTTTGGTTCCAATCTTACCTACCAGTTGTAACCAGAACAAACCTAGTGATGATTTCTCTCCTCACTTCCACGCAGTCATCTCCAAAATTGCAAGGATCTATCTTTGCCCCCTCCACTTTCTCTTCTATGTGATCCACCATGGTGATATCACCTGCTGATATTGGGAAGATTAAAATCATTCTGTAGCTCAGGCTCTGTACGTTCAACACTGATTTCTCTCCCCCCCACCTAGCTGGCCACTGTCTTAAGTTGAAATAGACTCTTTATAGCTATAGCATCCTGATTTACTCCGAGTTTGGTTTTTTAGCCCCATATCTTTTCCACCTGGAAAATTGTCTGCTTCTCCCTCTGTAACTTTCCCTACCTCCTCTCTGTCTCAACCACCTGTTGCTTAAATCTACAATACATTTGTCACCTCTGAATCCATTATTCAATGAACATAATTCAAACTCTTCCCTACAGTCTCCCATGCACCAGATACTTTTGCTTTTCCAAAGATTTGCTGCTGCAGCCTGATTCCTTACTCACATCAGATTTCATGTGCCCATCTTAATTGTTCTCATTGACATCTACTGGCTCTAGACCCCCAATGGCTTAAATTTACAACCATCATTCTTTTTATTGCTGGAAAGAGAGACGTATTGCCGAAGCTTTGCGTCTTACACTGATGAGGACAAATACAAGAATGCCTAATTTCAAACGATCACAACAATTTATGCTACAGGAGAAAAGGGTGCTGATTGGTTGGCAAGCCAACTTTGGCTGAGGTATTGCCATAGAGAAAGCAATGGGAAACTGTAGGCTCTCCAAGTTGCTAGGTAATTCAGAAAAAGGCACATGGCTTGAACAAATTACTTTTTGCAGTGAATGGGCACTGCATATCAATGTATGTTGCATCTAGCAAGAGTAAATGAGCCATGTTATGAGCTCGACTCATTATCTTAAATTGGTAGTTCATGTAGCTATTAGCACACTCAGGATTGTTCAGCAAGTGCTTCCCAATCACAGAAACACACATAACAGATATTTTGTTTTGGATTTTGCAAGTGTGGGATGGTTGAGTATGTTCTGTACTCCACTTATTATGAACAACTCAATTGAGGTACCACAACCTGCTCTTAGTTTTCCATATAGACAGTGAAGGATTCCTTCACCTTCGAAGACTGTACGCAGCTTACATATTGATAGCAATAAGCTAAAAGCTACTGCGGATGCTGGAAATCCAAAACAAAAACAGAATTACCTGGAAAAACTCAGCAAGTCTGGCAGCATCGGCGGAGAAGAAATCAGTTAACGTTTCGAGCCTTCATGGCCCTTCGGCAGAACTGGGAAGGGCCATGAAGGCTCGAAACGTTAACTGATTTCTTCTCCGCCGATGCTGCCAGACTTGCTGAGTTTTTCCAGGTAATTCTGTTTTTGTTTTTGATATTGATAGCAATGCCTTGTCTATTTGCTCACTTTACATTGCGAGCTCATTTAAGAACGTGCTGCTGAAGGAAACCATCAACATTTGCACTATCACGGCAATATAGATACGCTGCCATTTTCTGAATCTGTATTCATTGAACTTATGAACTTAGCAACTTGTGTGGTCTAGTTTTAATGACACCATGTATGCCCAAATAGATCCCCTCTAGGTCCAATGCTTGCTAACATTTTTGTAGGTTTTCACGAGAAATGTATTTTTGATGGAATGAGCCCGCGCTTCCTACCCCGTGCATATTTCCAATAAGTAGAAGCTGCGTTTGTGATCTTTGATTCTGCAGCTGCGTGTAAGGATTTCCTTACACATCTTAAATCGCTCCATCCCGCGCTCAAATTCACTTTTGAGATGAAACAGTCTAACGTGCTCCCTTTCCTCTATGTGCTAGTTGAGAAATCCACTAATGCTTTCTCTGTTATAGTCTACTGTAAACCTACCTTCACTGGTCAATAAACGCATCGGGATTCATATAGCTCCACATGCTATAAGATTGGCTTTATCAGCAATCTTGTAAATAGTGCCCTAACCATTTGATCACCTTGCAAGCTTGACACACAAATAGAGTGCATCAAAGCTATCCTGTAGGACAATGGCTATCCTGATCAGATCATTGTTCTCTGTGTATCGCACAAACTTGCAAATGGACCAAAGGCCATCAATTTGGACTTGAAAAGTCTCTAATTTACCTCAAGTTACTCAAGAAAGGCAAAGCACCTCAAAAATTTGAATAACAGGTTTAGCAAGCCATTTCATGCTGCTACAATGCAGTGGCTACAGAGTTGTATTTTCCATGAACAGGATGCTGCCATCAGCCCAAAAAGACATTCTGCCTACCACATAATTGAGCAATTTCAAGTATGAATTTCAGTGCCAGTGCAATGCCTGGCACATGGGCTGTACGTCCTAGCGATTTTCTCAAGCAGCATGTTCTTTCAGCTGTTTGTAGTAAGCAGAGTACAGGCTGTGCTGAAACAGCCCGTGCTTGTAAAACCCAAAACAAAATGTCTTCTGTTAAGATGTGATTCCGTGATTGGGTAGCACTAGCTGAATAATCCTAAATGTGCTAGTAGCCACGTGAACAACCAATTTAAGCTGAGCTTGTAACATGACTCACTTACGCTTGGTAGAAGAGACATACATTCAAAGGCAGGAACCTGTTCCCTGCAAACAAAATGAATTTGTTCAAGTCTTGCACCATTTTTTGAGTAACCCAGGAGCTCGGGTTTCCCGTTGCTTTCTCTACGACAACACCTCGGCCAATCATAATAGAGTACCAATCAATCAGCACTTTTTTCCCCTGTAACATAAGCTGTGGTGATCATTTGAAATTTGGAATTCTTGCATTTGTCCTGATGAGTGCAAGCTTTGGCAACATGTCTCCCTTTTCAGCAACATTTGTCATTCTTTTAATGGTTCTAAGGCCTCCCTTACTCTTTAAAGATTTTAACTTTAAGGAAGGACATTTTTGAAGGGCTGAACAGTAAATTGACCCCTGTAAACTGGGTTAAGCTGCAGAATCTGTTGAATAATGCTCTGGAGCCCTTTTATTACCTTATTTAGTTGTGCAGCTAAGCGTTGACATTTATCATGCATGTAAATATTTTTTAGAAATTGCAGAATAATTACATAACTAGCCAGAAGCAAGCAGATTTGTAGTTGTGTTTATTATATTAATGCGTGACCTAATAAATTTACACCGACAGTAGAAGGTTCAATTTCACGTTTGTTGAATTGCTGCAGCTATTGGCTTGCATAACAGTCAATCCACCTCACAGCAATTAATTGCGTGATTTGGCTTTGAGACATTTCAAAATAAAACGGGGGTAATGTATGCAAATATTAGTCACCCATGAGAAATTGTGATGTAGAAACAAAGATGATATTTTATATTTAATAAATGAATCAATCTAAAATTATATGCGGTGTTTGGCCCCTGAATCAGAGATTCAAAATTAAAATATCAACCTTGTCTAATACTCTCTTAGCTACACACCACCAGTTGGTCACTTCCACCAATTTTCATTCAAAGTCCTAAGTAAAGCATTCTACCTTATCAGGAACAGCATGTCCGTCAGGATCGGTCACAACCACAACTAACCTTCTGTTAGTTATTCTCTAGTGCTCATTCACAAGATTTAGGCAATTGAAGCCTATGACTGTTCTTGCTTGAGAGAAAGCATGACAACTGGGGGAATTTAAAAAGGAAAGGGGAACGGAAAGGGCTCTGCCTACACAGTTTAAACTTTTAATCTCCAACAACAGTAGCAGTCAGCAGCAGGTTGGGATTAATTTTGTCCAATTTTTAAGTAATTGTAATAATGCTTCTTCTACTGTTGAATGATGCAGAACAGATGATGAACCTACCTGATATCTGTAAAAATGGTTCAACAGCATGTATTATAAAAACGCTTCTGTATCTGGGTTTCAAAGTGATTTTAGATGGTGAGGAGGAGGCTATTAACAATTTGGTTATATTATTTTTACATCGCTGTGAGGCAATGCCCCTTGTCAATGATGCAAAAGTGTAACTCTGAAGTCAGGTCTTAATTTATGTCTATAAGACTGAGGTTTGGGACCTCCTTGGTGAGACAGCTGCATGCTGCTGTGTATGGGGACTGGTGGATTTAAAAAGTTCTCAAGTTAATTTTAAACTTAGTTTGGGTTGTTTCTAATGTATTGAAAAAATTATGTTCCTGTTTATGCACTCTCCAAGTATTCCAGATGTACTGTTAAGGGGTAGAGTTCTGTCCATATTGTTGTAAGTCCGCATTCTTAATGTTCTTATGCCGGGAGTGCAAGTTGTAGTACAATAACTGTTCTGCCAACCACAAATTGCTCTATGTTGATACCTGTCTCTGACTAATTGTGCAACATAATCGCAACAAGCAGAAAAACGTACTAAAATAGATGCATTCTTGCCTATTTTCTTTCATGTACACCAGGATTGACCTGTTGTCTGGTGAGTTAGATAAGAGTCACAAATCCAGACTAATATACTGTTAAATTTTTCATTTCATGGCATTTTTTCTGTCTTTCTCTGAAAAGAATGACTCTTTCAAATATTTTCAGTTGGTCAGGTGTAAACCCCTGTATCATCGTTCTACAAGCAATGTTAACAAGTTCATATACATGTCTTTCATCTCGTGCACAGTTCCTTTTTATTTCATACTGACTGTGTGGTGATTTTGCCATCTTTTGCAGTCATGCCTAGAATTACTTATAAACTTAAACTTAAGACTTGTATATGTATCTGCACTTAAGACTTGACAGCATCATGTGCTTTTCCATTCTTGCCTGTCCATTATTGGGCCTTCTGTTGCCTTTTCTGGCTCTATTTTTGATGCTCCCTGGTTTATATTCCTGTCATCTGTTGGCTTTGCTACCTAGTAGCTTCTGTCCCGTTCTTAGTTGTGTAGCCTCCTGATTCTTGATCGACAGACCCTTTACTGGTCCTTGACTGGTATCACCTCCCACCATCTGCCCTCTAGGCCATAATGGGCCCTTGGTTCTTTGCTTGGCTCTGCCAATTTCTGGACATTGCCCGCATTTGTAACAGCCTCAATTATCTGTCCTGTCTTCAAACCTGTTGCAATAGGCTTACTTAGCTGCATCCCCTGTACTTTATGTATTCACTTATACAAGGGCTTTAATTCTTTGCCAGTTTAGTAATTTGATGTTGAGAGTGTAGCAGAATAAACACCTTAAAAAGCAAATGCATCAGAAGTGAGATGCTATTTGTTGTATACTAACCAACCATTTGCTTTCCGTTTTAATACATTCCATCTGTCCTATGGGCTCTAACCTTATGTCATTAGAATGCAGGACAGTGCAAATGCCTGCCTGAAATCCAGATAGATAACATCCACTGTATCTTGCATATCTTGCAAATATGGATAACTACATAAAGGATAACACACTTAACCAAAATACTAGATTTGTCGCTGGAAGCTGAAGGCTAACACCTGTATGCAGGTTTCTGTGTTTCTGGCAAATGCAGTCAATAATTTCCACTGAAATTATTTAAAATATTCCAGACTCTGATTAGGCCAGACTCCAATGCTGGGATCTTTCCTATCTGTGAACATGTAGTATGTAACTGCTGTTAGGTGTGCAAAAAAACTCTTAAGTACCCTAATAACCATTGCAAAACTATTTTCTATGTTTGAGGAAAACAAGTGGCCCCAATTTGCAACTCAGGTGATTCCTGTTTGATAGGTACATCGTGGCCTTTGTTTATTATAGTACAAAAATGATGGAGACTTATTTTTGAATGTTTATAGTTATTCGTAACCAACATTTATCAGCAAAATAATGTCTTGGTTAAACAAACAGTAAATATTCTGAATAACTCAGAGAGAGCAGCAAAGGAGGCCCTTTTCATGAATACTTGAGAAATGTTTACAGTAAGAGCAAGCAAAGTTCAGCCTAATTGACTATTGTGACAAAACATTCCTCAAATTCTTCATAAACCCTCTTGACTCGAGCACAGAGGGACAAGTGTCTAAATAACTACTCAACATGCAAATTAACCTGTTTTCATTAACAGGTATCACCAAATATGAAAGTAAAAATTGCCGTTGTCTCTTAACGCTTCTCTTATTGTAATTTATTTAGCACATCTCTCAGAAATGCTTCAAAGCATTTCACCTACAATGAATCACTTTGAAAAGCAGATTCTGTTATATTGTCAAATGTGACGGACAGTTTCTGTACTGCAACCTATAAACAGTGAGATGAATGACCTGATCTGTCATTTTTTTTCAGTTCTGAAGAAAGACCCCTAAAATTCTGACAAGAAGTTGAGAAATAACAAATTGATATGGCACCTTGCATATGTGACTTGGCATATTACAGGACAGGATTTGGGCATATTAACCATATAACTGTTTTGGGGGTGGAGGAACTTGGACATGGATGAATAGAAGAGGGCATTGGCACACAAAAGGGTAGATATTGACTAGACAAAGGGGAGAAATTAGCAGGGACACTTAAGAATTTTGCTTCAGTTTTTAAAGAGAAGGATATTGGGAAAAAGTTACACCCTTAATTGTTTGAAAGGGATTTGAGAAATGTTAAAATAAATAAAGGGAATGTATTGGAGAAGTAAGTTAACCTAAATGAGGACAAAATGCCAGGGTCTGATGGGGTACATTCATAAAAACCAAGAAAATAGGACAAGAAATAGCAGAGACATTAGAAATAAAAACAGATTTTCTGCCCAAATAATAAAACAAATAATTTAATGATGTTCACCATTTAAAAATGTCAGTTGTGCTGCAGTTTGTGGTGAGGAAGAGGTAAGGTGTGAATTGCAGTTTACCAAACGTTTTGCTGTATGATTTGCAACACTCAAAAACAACAGCTCACCCTCAACCTCCCAGGGAGTTTCATGAAGTTATATTTTTGTATTAATTGCCAAATAAACTCACTGCAGAAAGTTAGGGCTAAAAAACACCTTTGTTAAAATGAGATTTATGTTCCTGCAGTGTCAATGAACTGCTCCAGAAAAGAGAGAATGTAAACTGAAGTCATACAATTTGTCAGATTTTTCCTTTCCTTCCTGTCTTTTTTTCTGTATATCTTTGAATCCAGATCGTCAGACTTGGGGCCGACAAGACTTACTTGGAGCCAAACAAGCGTGTTTGAACTCAAAGCAAACCAAGTTTATTTGCAGAGCCTATTTAAGAGTTTCTGTATTTTGCATTGAACTGAATCCCTGGGTGGAGTCAACCTCCATGCCCTATAGCAATGTTGTTTCCAAGCATGATTGACAGGAAAATTACCCAATCATCTCCTTTCTCAACAGGAATAGTAGTTTCACTATATACATCTGCACCCACTGATTAACGACTTATAATCTAAAGTTGCAACAAATTAGCAAAGCATTCATGAACCACTGAGCTGTGTTTTTTGTTATTGAAGAAAAGGTTTTGAATGCAGTATGTGCCCATTTTGCTCATCATATTCCATAAATAAAAGAAGCAGAAAAAACTCATTAACTTCATGGTTAAAAGCAAAATACTGCGGATGCTGGAAATCTGAAATAAAAACAAAAATTGCTAGAAAAACTCATCAGGTCTGACAGCATCTGTGGAGAGAAAGACAGAGCTAACGTTTCGAGTCCGTATGACTTCTTCAGAACTAAAGACAAGTAAAAATGTGATGAAATATTTACGGTTTGAGGGGGGGTGGGACAGGTGAAGTTGGATAGAAGGCCAGTGATAGGTGGAGGCAAAGGGGAGATTGCAAAAGATGTCATAAACAAAAGATCGAGCTTTTGTTTTTGACATCTTTTAAGCCTTCTATCCAGCTTCACCTGTCCCCACCCCCCTTAAACAGTATATGTTTCACCACATTTTTACTTTAGTTCTGAAGAGTCATACGGGCTCGAAACGTTAACTCTGTCTTTCTGTCCACAGATGCTGTCAGACCTGCTGAGTTTTTCCAGCAATTTTTGTTTTTGTTTCATTAACTTCATGATTTGATAAATAATCTCCACTATCAATGGAGTCAGATTGTTTCTGCTTGAACTAAATTGAGTAAAATTACTTTCTATGCAAACCATTTATCAACTGTTATGTTGCAAGTATTAAACTGTGGGAATATTTAGCTAGAACATTTTGGTGTTGTACTGGAAGCAAAAAGCGTTGACTGTTCATGGACTAGACCTTTGCCATGCAAATATACATGGTAGGGTAATTCAAAGTATTTCATGGCAGTTGAAAGATTGAGGAAACTCCAGCAGAGCTATGGTATCTGTAGCACAGCGAGAATACATTATTTGAGACCAAATATAGTTTGATTTAGACTTGCAAACTGTTTACACTTAAAGTTTGATATTTGGGGTCATCGTGGCTCTTAGTGTAGTGTGAGATACCATTTAAGTTTTAAGTCTGGAGGGATACAATAGAATGGTTACAGTGGAGCAGAGCAATACCTGACAGGCATACACTCAATTTCTCCAGTGATGTGATATTTAAACAGCAACCCTCTCTCATGACTCCATTCCTGACTCTCACCGCTGATGTTTAGAAATGTTTTGCTCATCTATCAGTCATTTGAGCGTCACACTCATTGGCAATAGTCTGTAGCTGACTGCATCAGTCCTGACCTGGACTGCTGTTTGTTTCTAAGTTATAAAGACACTGCATTGATTCAAGATTAGTATTCAGAGATACTATAAATTTTATGTCGCCTACTCACTCAAGCTATCACCCTGATTTACTCTAAACAGAAGTGTTCTGTTGTACCAATTTTGATTTTGTCCACCAGTGAATTGGTACAGAATATCATTTTATATTCCAAAATGTCTTGTAGACTCATTATGAAAGTAATTATTTGGACTACCGTCCTTCTAAAACCGTTGCTGCTGCAAAAGCATTTTTTTAATAAACAACACTGTGGTTTGATCAGATTGACTTGGAAAGGAAAGGGTTTTCTGTTGATTTAAATGTCAGACCTTTATAATTACAAACCATGCATAAGCCAACAAAATACAATAACTGTCTAATTAAAAGGTTAAGGTCATAAAAAGTGAATTTATGACAATTGGGCGCACCTGTGTAAATAGTTTCATTTAGTAATTATTTAACATGACCAAAAGCTAAAACTAGCTTCCTGTTAGGGAATATCCCATTGATTTATGCTGTCTGGCTACCTTTGTTTTGTATCTCTGATACTATGGAGAATCATTTATCAAGCCATGTACTTAATGTAATTCTATACTTTTTAACCTGTCATTAATTTTGTTGACAAATCTTGCATTTAAGCATATGTCTAATGTAAAAACACAGTTGGCTCATGAAAATGTTGCATATTTGTGGCTTTTTAACTGATTTATTGTTTATTCGAAAATCAATTAAACACCACATTGTTTGCAGGAACTGTAAAAATTGTAATTATTCCCATCTTTTGGACTCCAATTTGTCCAGCTGGTGTTTTGTGTGCTGTCTTCAAGAAAAATTACATTCAGCTAACTATATCAATGGCATGAATGATGAATGAAAAGTAATTTGATTAAAATGTGAATTTATTTAGTAATGGAGATTGTTAGTTTTGTAGTGATCACGGCCAATTTTTGCAAAACCAAATTTTAAACTTTGAAATGATGCACATACAATCATTGTTAACCATAAGTTCAGAGGTGACGTGGTTTTATGCTTTATCTGTCATAAATTGTCTTTAGTTCACTCTGCTGAAGTAAACCTGAAACTATTTCAGAACCTTTGGGCTTCCCACTACTCATTTCCACTCTTATTCTCCAAAGGTTTATTACAGACTCTCAGTTTGTGTAATGAAGCTACATTAAAAAATCAGCACCACATTCTATTTTTAATTCATTCTTGGGATGTGGGCATTGTTGGCAATATTGGCACTTATTGCACTTATTGCCCATTTTTAGTTGTTTTGTCAGTGGTGGTAGCCACCTTCTTGAATTGCTACTTTTAGGATGGTGGAATTGCTCCTAGACCAACCAGCCACACTGTCCAATATCCCAATCCTCCACTCAGTTCACAAAGACACTCCAACCCTCCATCACACAAATTAAGAGTAGGCCATTTGGAGCCTGCACCACCATTCAATAAGATCATGTCTGATCTAATTGTGGCCTCAATTCCACTCTCCTTCCTACCCCTCCATACCCTTTGACTCCCTTGCCAAACAAGAATCTATCTAACTCAGCCTTAAAAATATTCAGTGACCCTATCTCCACTGCTCCCTGGGGAAGAGAGTACCACAGATTCACAACCCTCCAATAAAAAAATTCTCCTCATCTTCATCTTAAATGGGGGACCCCTTATTTTTAAACTCTGTCCCCTAATTCTAGTCTCTCCAACAAAGGGGAAACATCCTTTCAGCATTCACCCTGCCAAATCCTCTCACGATCTTGTGTGTTAGGATCTTGTATGTTTCAATAAGATCAACTCCCAGTCATCTACATTCTCTCAGCTCAGGAATCAGACGAATGAACCTTCTCTGAACTGCTTCTGAAGCTATTATGTCCCCTCTTTAAATAAGGAGACCAAACCTGTACGCAGTACTCTCAATGTGCTCTCACCAATACCCTATACAACTGTAGCAAAACATCCCTGCTTTTATGTTTCTTTCCCATGGCAATAAATGCCAACATTCCATCTGCCTTCCTAATCACTTGCTACACTTACGTACTAACTTTTTGATTCATATACCAGGACACCCCAATCCCTCTGTACCACCGAGTTCTGCAATCACTCTCTTTTAAATAATATGTTGCTTTTATTCTTCCAGCTAAAGTGGACAAGTTTACATTTTCCCACACTATACCTCTGCTAAATTTTTGCCCACTCATATAACCCATCTGTATCCCTTTGCAGACTCCTTATGTCCTCTTCACAACTTACTTTCCTACCTGCTTTTTTGTCACCAGCAAATTTAGCAAACATACATTCGGTCTGTCATTGCAGTCATTAATATAGATTGTAAATAGTTGAAGCCGCAGCACTGATCCCTGTGGCACGCCACTGGTTGCAGCCTGGCAACCTGAAAATGATCAATTTATGCCAACTCTGTTTCCTGTTAGCTGACCAATCCTTGATCCGTGCGAATATATTACCCTCTATACCATGAGCTCTTATTTTGTGGAGTAACTTTTGATGTGGCACCTTGTCCAATGCATTCTGGAAATTTAAGTACAGCACATCCACAGGTTCCCCTTTATCCACATTGCTTGTTATTTCCTCAAAGAACTCTAATAAATTAGTCAAGCACAATTTCCCTTTCACAGAACCATGTTGACTTTGCCTGATTGCATTGAGATTTTTCTAAATACTCTCTATAACCTCCTTAATAATAGATTCCAGCATTTTCCCTATGACAGATGTTAAACTAACTGGCCTGTAGTTTCCTGTTTTCTGCCTCCCTCCTATCTTGCATAGAACAGTTACATTTGCTATTTTCCCATCTGTTGGGACCTTTTCAGAATCTAGGGAATTTTGGAAAATTAAAACCAATGCATCTACTATCTCAGCAGCTATTTTTAAGACCCTAGGGTGAAGCCCATTAGAACCTGGGGACTTGTCAGCTTTTAGTGCTAATAATGTTCCCAGTACACTTTCCCTGGTGATTGTAATTGTTTTAAGTTCCTCCCTCCCTTTCACCTCTTGGTGTACAGTTATTTCTGGGATGTTATTTGTATCCTCTACAGTGAAGACAGATGCAAAATATCTGTTCAATTCATCTGCCATTTCCTTATTTTCCATTACTAATTCCCCAGACACTGTCTCCTCAGACCAACATTCACCTTACTTACTCTTTTCTTTTTTAAATACCTGTTTTTATATTTCTAGTTGGCTTTCTCTCATACTATAATTTCTCCCTCCATATTTTTTTTTAAGCCTTTTTTGCTTTTTTCATATTCTGTCCAATCTTCTAACATGCCACTGAATTCCTAATTTAACTTAGTTCTTAACTCATGCTGGATCAAAATCCTGGAACTTCCTCCCCAACAGCACTGTGGGTGTACCTACACCACAGAGACTGTAGCGGTTCAAGAAGGTAGCTCACCACCACCTTCTCAAAAGCAGTTAGGGATGGGCAATAACTGCTGGCCTAGCCAGCGACGCTCACATCCGGTAAATGAATAAAAAAAACCCACTTCTTCTTTAATCCCCACTCCTAAATTCAATCTGACATGCCTCTTCTCTTAAGCTTAAACTATAACTCTTCTTCTATTGAAGCTCACACTTTGCTTCCTTTTCCCTTGCCCTTAGTTATTCCTGGCAGTCACCCTCCTTTTCCTCCCCTGTTGCGTTCTGCCTTCCCTGCCCAGAGTTATTCCCTCCAAAGTACTGTTTGCAGCTTCTCCTCCACTCCGATCCTCAAGTGCTGCTTCTCCACTTCCTCAAAACTCTACTCCAGAGCTCCTATCTGTTGGGTGTACTGCAATGATTGACTGATTCCTGATATACCACCCATAATGTTCTTCAGCAAGGCCAATTACATCAGCATGTAGGAAATTAGGAAGGGGCCTGATCCATTTTGATTTCTACCCACAAAAGCAATCCTGTGGACAATTCCTCAAAGCGTGTCAAATGAGACAACCGGAGTATGTACTTTACCAATTTAGCACAAAATTCACATGTATGCCCTCTCTTTTCCATTGAAAAATAAATTATTTTCTGCAAACCTAGCTTGTGAGACATTCCCTTGTATAATTCTAAAATTGCACCCTTCAGTTTAGGGCAGGTTACCAATATATTTTAAGTCATGTATGCCATACCTTTTTGCAGCATTTATGGCTGCCTTTATTGTGCATGATTGGAATCCAAATTCTGTAAATTTTTCTACAGTTGCAATTTTCCTACTTCCTGCCCTGCATTTTGTCTGTTTAAGAGATGTTGGCATTCCTTCTTAATCCCAAAGCAGCGAGTAATCTTACAAAACATTTACATGACTACTTTCATTGCCAGATTGCTGTTGTTTCAATTCAGCAGTGCTTACAAAACATAATTTACTAATGCGTGTTTGAATGCTTTCGGGAGTTAACAATCTTTTCGATACCAGATGTATTATGAGCATAAATGCTGTTTTCTGTGTGTTATGATTGTGTAACAACAATCAATCTAGTTTCCCATTTTAGGGATTCTTCCGCCTCTCAAATTCTTCAGTATTCATATACACAAGAGACTGAGCTTTCCAATATTCTAAATTCTTTCTTCGAATGCTTTTGACAGTTGGTTTCACTTAATTACAAAGTCTCTGATTCACCAGCAGTTCACTAAATTTTATACTGCATTTTCTTGTTTAGAACCTGTAACACTGAAGTGCAGGTGGACTCTTAAGGGCATGCAATAATAAAGACAATTGGAGATGAATAATCTCAATAATCTCAATTAGGAACCTAGTTTAAAAACATATGTTAATAATACTAATATGATTTTAGCAGTGGATTGCAACAGTACAATCCTGTCAATCCAAACATAATCAGGATAGAATACAAAATACCCAACTTTGACCACTTATAACTTACCAATACAAAATCACAGAGCACTAAGTTTTTGAAATGTTTAGAGTCTGGATCCATGCTAAATTTCAACTGCATCTGTCGTGTGTTTCCAAAAGCTAATGCACTTTAACTACTTGAAAATTAACTCTTGAATGCCGAGTAAATTATTTATGTTGCTCTTGCTGTGAAGTTATAGTCGTTTGGTAGTACAGAACTTGGGTATTGCTTGAAAAAAGAGACATGTCAAAGCTTTTTCTTTTGCACTCATCAGGACACTTCGCAAGAATACTAATATAAGAGGAAAGCAACAATTTATACTGTATGGGTCTACTGGCAAGTAGACTCTGATTGGTAGAAGCATTGCCATAGAAAATGCACCAATTGATGGTGACTGACAGTTAACTGCCGAGCATTGTTTACTTGGCAGTTTGACCCTGATTGGTCAAAGCATTGCCCTGAGGAATGAGTCAGCGAATGGCTGTCACTTATTTTGTTTAGCTAAAACAGGCGCAATGTAAGCTGACAACTAATTTGATTGTCACTCGGGTTCGCAGTGTGGTGCAATTGCGTGTACTGGAAGCTACATATATCAATACACAGGACCCTGTTCTTTGCAGACAGAAAGAACATGTACACACATTGTGCCTGTTTCAGCTAAACAAATTAAGTGAAAGCCATTCTCTGGTTCATTCCTCAGGGCAAGGCCTTGACCAATCGGGGTCAAGCTGCCTGGTTTAAATTTCAAACAATGCTTTTAGTCATCGTTAATTGATACATTCTCCATGGCAACAGCTCTACCGATCAGAGTCCACTTGCCAACCAATCAGTACTGTCTTCTCATATAGTATAAATTGTTGCTTTCCCCTTTTATTAGTATTCTTGCGAAGTGTCCTGATATATGCAAAAGCTTCGACCTGTCTCTTTTTTCAGCAATACTGTGAAGTTAATAGGAATAACTTCAAACCTCCATTTTAAAAACCTGAAATAACTGGAGTCGGAGATCTTTATTTATTCATGCTAGAATTTGGCAGTTTGCTGCAACTTGGATTCAGATATGTTCATGTATGTCTGATACTATTTATCATGAGTTTCTCATGGCAGGTGGCTGAAAGACATAGCAGAAAAGATATTTTATAGCATTATTTAACTTAAATCTATTAGCAAATTTAGTTTTTTTTGGACTAAGGGGTGGGATGGAGAAGGAAAGGAATGAAGTGTGAATCCAATCTCTGGTATTTGGAAGCGGAATAAATCAATGTTTGCCAACCTCTGAGTTTTTAGGAATGTGAAAGCAGGGGCAGACAATTATAGACAGTTTGTACTTATTTATTAAGTGAATTATACCATCTGATTGCGGTTAACAGTAATCTAGGTAATTGTGCTGTTTGAGATTTTAGTCTTTTGACCTTGGAGGAATTTCTGAAATTTATAACATGCTGTCATGAAATTATATTCAACACAAAAACTGCCTGGGACTAAGGATTAGATCCAATATTCTGATTATGTTTCTCACACCCTATATCAGTTTGAGACAATACTAAATCCAAAGAGAAAATCGGTTGCAGTTTTAAAATGATTTCCAGTTATTCAGGGCAGTAGGACTGTTGGCCAGCTAGACACTATTGGGAGCTGGGGTCGGATTCAGGGCTCCAGTTTTGATAGGCGGCTCAATGAGCCAATCCTAACATTATAAGACTTATTCTCCAGATGAAATAGATTTAAATTTAACTGAAGGTTTTAAAGAAAGGTTTCTGGGTTTGGAATTGGTTTTGCCTCACTCGAGTATTTGAGATAGGAGAAATGCTTGGAAGGAGGGGTAAGGGCCAACATATGCTTGTTTTCAGTATCCAGTGCATATACCAGGGGGTTTCATTTATTATACTATTTGGGTCATAGTATTACATAACTGAATATTGAGTAGATGGAGGTGCTCCAGATCATAGGGATGCTCATGGGAATGGCTGGTGATTCTAAATATTAGAACACATACGGATGCAAAATTTACAACAATTGGTAGCAGCTACCATGGGTTCTGATTTGCACTGGTGACATGAAGTCAACTTCATTGTTCAAATTTTAATAGTGAAATAAATTGAACTGAAATTGTATTTAAAAACGTTGACCAGATCAAAAAAGGTGAAGACAATGACCTGAATTTTGTGACCAGCAGCAAAATAACTCTGTTCGTTCCATTTGCCCGCAGAGTTTGTGAGTTTCTGCATTGTAACTTGTATTAATTGAAGAGTTAGAACAATATGGTGCCCTCTACAGGGAATCTCGAACCTGTGTGCACAGGAAAAGCAACAGTGTCTCTCCTGACCTAAAAAGATCATATTGAGATGTACAAAGCCTGAATCAGGAAGTGTAAAAGAGAATATTTAATAATAAAAGAACAACAATGTATAGCACCTTCATTGTAATAAAACATTCCAAAACACTTCAGAGCAGCAATATAAAACAAACTATAACACTGAGTCTCATAAGGAGACATTGGCTCAGATTTTCACTCCTGCGTAGGGTGTGCAGAGACGTGAGAATTCGGTGAGTTGTAGACTCTCCAGTCGGGGGAAGCAGCCTTTCCACATCTGCCCTGTTCAAGCCCTCTTAATCTTGTGTGTTTCAGTGAGATTACCTCTCATTGTTCTAAATTCCAGAAAGTATAGCCACGTTTTACTAAATCTCTCCTCTCATGCCAGGAATCAATCCGGTGAACCTTGACTGTATCCCCTGTTATGATTCTGGACCAGGGCCCCAAATGTTGGGTGTTATCTGGTGAAGGGACCAGTGACCTTTTGTTTAAAGTAGGCAATATTTGAGATTTAAGACATTTGCTAAGAGAATAAAGCCACAAGATTCCATGACTTTTGAACAAACATAAATCAACTTTATTATACAAGGTCTGAAAAATAAAGCAATTTACAATATTTGTCTTATACTCTAACATTCGGGATTAATATGAGGTATATGAAATTAACAGGCTAACTGTGGCTGAATACACCACACTGCACAAAAGAAATGTCAGGTGCAACATGACAGATTCCACGGATTTCTCAACAACCAACCCAGATGTCAATACACACCCTGAATCAACCAATCTTGTTGAAACTCTGTCTCTCTCACAAGGGACTCCAAGGATCTCACCTTGGAGCAACTTTTGGAGAGAATCCCAACTCAGGCGGCTTCAGTGACGGTCCATCTTGCAGGGTTTCAATCTCGTCTCCCGAGACTCCATTTCCCTGGATTCCTGAGTCTACACTCCAGTTCCAACTCATAAGCGCAACTTCAGCTCTTTGTGGCTATGTTGAGCAGAATACTACTGCTTAAAAGGGTTACCTTCACCCCAACAGCCTGCAGTACAGAGGTACGAACCTTCTGCTGCCTTCTCTGATGTCCAGGGCTTCCTTTGAACCCTCATTACATAAAGTTTGCCAACTGCAGCCCTTTTACTGCTTGAAGCCTCTTTTTCTGTTCCTTTCACTTTCTTCTTAACTGGGATGTCTCTCTGTCCCTTGCCTTGGATTCTTCTTTAGGATCTCTCCCTGTCCCTCTGATGGTTCTTCCGTTGCTTCCTCTCCATTGTCTCAGGACTTACTCCTTTAATGGCATGATACTGGGTCCTGTGATTGAATTCTCACGCCATTTTTCTACACAGGCGCACTGCTGTCAGAACAGCCGAGCCCTTTATCTGCAGGAGGAGAAACCCAGAACAGAGCATGCGTGGCCAGACGCGCTGCTGCACACTGCGCATGCACCCAAACTCACGGCCTGCCAGAGATTGTAATCCTTTGCCTCCACCTGGGAACAAGCCCTTTGAAGCAAGTGTAATCCGTCCTTAGGTAAGGAAGCCAATTGCTTGCTGTACCTGCATGCTAACCGTCCGTATTTCATATATCAGGACACCCAAATCGTTCTGAACACTAACATTTTGGGGTTTCTTGCCATTTAAAATATATTCTGTTTTTCTATTCTTAGCAAATGAATAACCTCACGTTTCCCCACATTATACTCCATTGCCGCCACTATGCCCAATCACTCCATCTATTTATAACTCTTCGCAGACTCTTTGTGTCTTCCTCACGGCTTACATGCCCACCTAGCTTTGTATTTCCCACAATCTTAGATATATTACACTCTGTCCCTTCATCCAAGTCATTAATGTAAATTATACATGGGGACAGTGGTGTAATGGTTATGTTACTGGACTAATAATGCAGAGGCCTAGGCTAATTCTCTGGGGACACAGGTACAAATCCTGCCACGGGGGCTGGTGGAATTTAAATTCAATTAATTCAGATAATAAAAATTGTTTTTTTTATCCAAGTACTGTATTTTCCATGTTTCCAAAGCACTGTGCTCTTTAATGTTAGAAAACACATTTATCAACAAGTGCTGAGCAGGCCTTGGACATTTGTGCACCAACTTGGCAGAGGCTGACAAGTGTACATCAGTGACTAACTGAGTGCGGGAAAACCCAGGAGATCATGCGACTGAGCCGGGAAGATCAGTGGCAGATTCAAGATTTACTGTGTTTCTTCTCCTGTGTGCCTGTTGTACAGGTTCCTTACCCTGAGTTGGCAACTGTGAATCGCAGGCACTGACAACTATTTTGTGTGCTCAAAACCTTCCTTGAAACACAACTCTTTCACTGCATCCTCGTCTACTTCATTTCTCCGCCTGCTCGGATATGTTGCAGGTATTTGTAAATGACAAGGGCCACTAAAGTCATGTGTAGAAAACTTTTGGAGATTTACCATTA
The DNA here is from genome assembly GCF_964194155.1 of Cetorhinus maximus. NCBI lineage: Eukaryota > Metazoa > Chordata > Chondrichthyes > Lamniformes > Cetorhinidae > Cetorhinus > Cetorhinus maximus. The sequence goes on from NC_135887.1 coordinate 98,671,502, forward strand.
ACAGTTTGGGCCACATTGTTAATTCTTTTGCAGCACCACATGTGGACAATCTTGGAGTTGTATGTGTGCTCAAATTCCAGACTTTGGTGGGAGGATTGTCCCCTCTGTCTGGTGGCTGGGCCCAGGAGCGGCTGTGAAACGGTCCGCCTGTCACCTGTGACCGGGCCCCGACCACGATTTCATGCTGGCTGGTGAATTAACGGCCAGCCAGCATGTAACGCATGCCAAGAGCCTCAGCGTTGCTGGGGTGGGGGTGGGAGGAGCGCGAGCGTTGAAGTTTGTGCATGCGTTGGAGGTAGGCTCACTGAAAGCTCCCTGAAGACACAAAGCTGTTTCAGGGAGTTGGAGGATTTAAAAATTAAAAAAGATTTGAAAAATAAGCGAAACGTGTCCCAACATGTGAATCTGTCACATGAACTGGGACATATTAAAAATGAGTTTAAAATTTAAAATTTTTAAAAATTCACTGTTGGAAACCTCAGCCCGCCATGGATGAGGTTTCACGAAAAAAAAAATGCCAAGGCCACCTGGCCTATTCTCCCGCCTGCCAACCGTAAGGTTGGACGGGCAGCGAAAAATTAAACTTAATTACCAGCTTAAGGGCCTTAATAGGCCTCTTAATTGTTGGCGGGCGCACTGGCGCCCTAACCCTAACACCCCCCGGCCGCCGTATGTCTTTTGAAAACATTTTAGTTCTCAAGTTTGATCACAATTCAACCATGTCTCTGTAATAACTGTTGGACTAAACCCCCTTACCTCTATTTGTGCCATGAATTTTGTCTATCCTGTTACGAATGCTTCATGCTTTAAGATAAAGCCCATTTAATTTTAGTTTTTTTACCATTTTTCCCTGATTTGCTCTCATTTGTTGCACTGTTAGTGTTAATTTTTTTTGTGCCTCCCAGTCATGCCCTGCTTATCTTTCCCCAAATTGCTGCACTGCTTTATGCCCTTGACTTTTCTCTTTAAATTTATAAATTTTTCCTCACTTGAAACATTTCCTGCACCTCCCTTTTTGGTTTAGAGCTCTGTCTCTATACAGCCCCAGTTAAATAATTTGCCAGGAAACTGGTCCCAGTTCGGTTTAAGTGGAGCTCGTCTTAATGGAGCAGCTCCTTTTCTCCCCAGTAGTGGCGCCTCTGCCTCATGATTCGAAACTGCTGTCTCCCAGAAGCTCAACTCTGTGTTTGGTGTATGTCAACTTGTGTGTGGTTTAGATGGTAATCCAGTGGGTATTACCTTTGAGGTACTGTTTATTAATTTGGAGCTCCTCAAACTCCCTCAGTAGAATCCCATTCCTTGTTCTACCTATTCTGCAGGTTCCATGACAACTGGATCCTACCCTTCTGCTCCATAGTCTTCTCCGATGGTATAAAATATCCTTAACGCTATCTCTTTGACTGTGCAGTCCCCTGCCACTATCACATTCCTTTTCACTCTCTACCCCCCCACCCACCCACCGGCACTCTCCCCTTGAAAGGCCTCCAGTCAAAGGCGTTGGAGTCAAGTTTGCTCATTCACCCTGCAGAATTTGCCCTTAAACACACAGGCACCAAGAACCTCGTAGCTGTTGGATAAGGGAAAACATTGAGACTTCTTGAGCACTCCACTGGGGGTGTCTTATCTGTCTGACTCTCTCACTCAACCTCCTGTCCTTGACCACTAACCACATCTGTACCACTTGCTAACCTAAGGGATGAGGCTGCCTCTTGGATCAGTGTCCGGTTAACTTGCCCTTTTCCAGGTGCGCTGCAATTTCTGCAGCCTCTAGCTCAGCAACTGTGTGCTGAAGTTCTTGAGATGCAGACATTTGCAGTAGATAGAATTATCCACAATCACAATATTCCGCAAGCTCCCACATATTGTAATTGCAGCGTAGCACCTGCACTGCCAACCCTCTATAATCTTGTTTTATTGATTTCATTAATTGTTCTAAGTATTTAATGAACTTAGGTTATAGTATTTTGTCTGTTAACTAATTACTGTATCTAATTTAAGTTATAGGTAAACTAAATATTTATCTGTAATATGAAGCACTTGCAGTATTGGAGGCAAAAAACACACCACCTATTCCCCTAAATTCCCAACTTTTTCATTCTGTTTGTGTTGCACTGTTTATATCTGCTCCTTAAACCCCTCTCATTTCCAACAAATCTGAGAAGCGCGTGGGCTTCTTCATACGAAGATTGAGACCATCCATTCCGCTTTGTCTACTGCTTCCTCCAAGTCAAATAGTCTGACTGTACAGAGATAATGGAGTGATCAGGAGCAGCAGTACAGAGATAAAACTGGATTTTGTCAACGTACATGTGGAAACTGACTCTCTGTCTTTGTACAATGTGGACAAAGGGCAGCATGTAGCTGAGAAAGAGAAGGAAGCTAAGGATAGATCCTTGGGGGACTCTAGAGCCAACAATGCAGGGTGGGATGAAAAGCCATTGCTTTCCCCTGCTACCCCTGTCCTATTTGTGACCCCAAGTCCTTTTTTTATTATTTCCCTATGTGCTCTCTTCAACTTCCTATACCCATGAGATTCTTTGCTTCTTTCACCCAATTGCCATTAACATGCTGACCAACCATTTTCCTTTTTTAATCACCATGCTGGTTGACATTGTAAATGGTCTCCTCCGCTTGGGGACAATATCCTTTCATTTTTAGGTAATATTACCCCACCTCAAAAAACCCACCCTAGACACTTCTGTCCCAGAAAACTACTGTCCCATCTCCATTCTCTCTTCTCCAAAGACATTGAACATGTTGACGTCTTCCAAATTTGTGCCCATCTTTCCTGCACCTCTGGGTTTGAGTGTCTACAGTCAGTTTTCTGCCCCACCACAGCACTGAACTGGCCCTAATCAAAGTCACAAATTGCAGCAACAGTGATTGATCATAGTGCATTTTCCATTCTTGTCCTCTTGAACTTTCCTGAAGCCTTCGGCATGTTGAGTTGAGCTTTTAACCCCGTAGCTTCTCCATCACAAAGACTGACTATTTGCATTTTAACCCCAGTTGATCTGAAATACTCATCCACGCTTTTGTCATTTCCAGATTACACTATTTTAATGCTTGCTTAGCCACACTCCATTCCTCTTAAACTTCAGCTTATCCTGATATTTGCTGCCCATATCCTATCCTACACCATTTTCTACTCTCACATCACTTCTGTCCTTGCTGACTTATATTAGCACCTGGTCCCACAGTATCTCCAATTTGTTCCTGGCACCCCCCCAAAAAAAAGTTTTGGTTGCTGGATCAGTTGGAATTTTCAAAACTGCGATCAGTGCCTTTTTGTTAGGCCGGCTATCAAGGGGCATGTATAAAAGCGGGCAAATGGAGTTGGGATACAGATCCGCCATGATCTCCATTGAATGACAGGCCAGTCTTGGTGGGCCAAATGGCTTAATTTTTTTTTTGCTTTAACTCCTGTTCCCCTAGTTGAATTCCCCTCATGATCTTGTCCTTTTCTATCTCCATAACTACCCTGGCCATATCTCACCTCCCACCCCCACCGGCCCCCTTTCCCCCTCCAAAGATCTGTTTGCTGTTCCAAATCTTTCACCATTGTCTATACTTCCTCCCATCTCTCATAGGAACAGGAGTAGTCTAATTAGCCCCTCAAAGCTGTTACCCCATTAATCAGATCATGACTGATACAAACCCATATATGCACCTTTGGTCCATATCCTTAAAACTCGTTGTGAACAGAAATCTGTCAAGCTCAGATTTGAAATGAGCAATTAACTCAGTGGCACTTCCTTTTGCATAAGAGAGTTCCAAATTTCTACCACCCTTTGCATGTAGAAGTGTTTCCTAACTTCACTTCTGAAAAGCCTGGTTCTGATATTTAGGTAATGCACTCTAGTTTTAGGTTCCCCAACCAGCAGAAATAGTTGATTCCTATGTCCACGGCCCCAAGCTGTTGAATTCCTTCCCTCAACCCAACTGTCTTTCTGCTGTCTTCTTTAAAGCCTCCTTATGATTCTGTGATTTGTTGATTGTATGATTTAAAACCTACGTCTTTAGCCAAGCTTTTCATCGCCCATTCTAATATGTCCACCTTTGGCTTAATGCACTATATACCTGATTATGCATCCGTGAAGCCCCTTGAAATACCTTTCTGTATTAAAGGCAAGTTATCATTGTTGGGTAATTAGTGTGTTTCAAAATTAGTAACAATACCAGGTGCAAAAATGCCCTTGGGCTACATGTTCTAGAGTTTTTTTTTTAAAAAGTCAGCAGTAAATTATATTACTGACATTTTGTTGACCAATTCAGTTATGGTGAGAATGAGTGCCTACTTGGTAAGCGCCCTGGGACATTTTACTAAATTAAAGGCACTCTATAAAAGATTTTGTTGTTTTTACATTTTTTTGTTCATTCCTGCAATGTATCAAAGATCTAGGAAATTTTACAAGTTGTTCCTGAAACACATTTCAGTTGCTGGACTGAGGATGGCATTCTGCCACAGCCACAATAATAGAAGCCATCATGTGACGTGGGTGGAATAGTCGCCTCCTATGTTGTATCGTTCTATGATTTTTGACCTCTGACGTACTGTAGAGCAGAGTTCACTGGAATTTTATTGTGCACTTATATATTTTGAGTAATTCTAGTTTGTAATACTCAATGAGCTGTGGCACAAGACCAAATGAATCCGAGCACTTAAACCAAAAGAATGAAAAAAAATTTACTTACATGTTTGTGATGTTATTTTAGTTTTATTGGATGATACCTGAAAGAGAATACATTGGGATTGCAGCCATGGTTTTGTATTTGCTGGGAACATTATGCTTTTAATTCTATACTTTTGCATTCATCCTCTGCCAAAGAGCCTGTAGGCTGCTAGGCTCCCTTCAGCATTTCTGTATTATGATGTGAAGAAACAGAATAGTGGTTTGGTGAAAGGGCTATCAATCTGTGGAGATTACAGAATAATGAGTGTCGAATTTGGAGGCAGTGGCTAGGTCATGGCGGATGAGGCACAGTTGCCATTTTGATGCATATTGTGGTCTTCATAGCCTGGACTAATGATACTTAAATGAAAACAGAAAATGCTGGAAAAACTCAGCAGGTCTGGCAGCAGCTGTGGAGAGAGAAACATAGTTAACATTTTGAGTCTGTATGACTCTTCTTCAGTGCTGAAGAGATGTAGAAATGTGATGGATTTATACTGTTGAAGGGGGAGGATGGAGTGGAGCAAGTGAAGCAAAATAGAAAGTTAAGGATAGGTGGGAGCTCAAGAGAGATTTGGCAAAGGTGTCATGTACACAAGACAAAGAGAGTGCTAATGCTAGTGTTAAAGACTGAAGAAGGTGCTAATAGCATAAAGGTAAGATAGCAGAATGTGTTAGAGTGCTGACTCTTGTTCTGCTATTGCGAAAGCAAAACACAGGAACAAATTACAGGTGGCCTTGTGGGGGTAGAGGTTTGGGAAAAAAATTGAAAGAAAGATCAAAATGGAGGACAGAGTTCATGGTCTGAAGTTGTTGACCTCAATGTTAAGCCCAGAAGGCTGTAAAGTGCCTAATTGGAAAATGAGGTGCTGCTCCTCCAGTTTGCGTTGGACTTCACTGGGACATTGCAGCAGGCCAAAGATGGAAATGTGGGGATGAAAGCAAGATGATGAATTGAAATGGCAAGTGACAGTAAGGTCAGGGTCATGCTTACGGACTGAGAGAAGGTGTTCTGCAAAGCGGTCACCCGGTCTGAGTTTAGTCTCCCCAATGTAGAGGAGACCGCATTGGGAGCAGCGAATACAGTCGACCAAATTGAATGAGGTGCAAGTGAATCGCTGCATAACCTGAAAGGAGTGCTTGGGACCTTGGACAGTGAGTAGGGAGGTGGTGTTACACCTTCTGTGATTGTGTGGTAAGGGTTGTGGGAAAGGGTTGAGGTGTTGGGGTTGATGGAAGAGTGGACCAGGGTGTTATGGAGGGAGCGGTCCCTATGGAATGCTGAGAGGGGAGTTGAGGGTAAGATCTGTTTGGTGACATCATGCTGGAGTTGACGGAAATGGCGGATGGTGATCCTTTGAATGTGAGGCTGGTGGGGTGAAAAGTGAGGACAAGAGGAACCCTACCATGGTTCTGGGAGGGAGGGGAAGGGGTGAGGGCAGAGGTGTGAGAGATGGGTTGGATGCAGTTAAGGGCCCTGTCAACCACAGTTGAGATGAAACCTTGGCTCGGGAAGAAGGAAGACATGTCAGAAGCACCATTTTGGAATGTAGCATCATGGGAACAGATACAACGGAGGTGGAGGAAGTGACACTATTAGCACCTTTTTCAGTCTTTAGCGCTATCATTAGCATTCCCTTTGTCTTGTGTCCATGACATCTTTGTCAAATCTCTCTTGAGCTCCCGACTTTCCCTGACTTTCTATTTTACTCCACCTCTCCGCTCCTCCACCACGACCACCACCAACCCCCCTCTCACTCACCTTCAACAGTACAAAATCTATCACATTTCAACCTCTCTTTAGCTCTGAGGAAGAGTCATACAGATTCAAAATGTTAATTCTGTTTCTGTCTCCACAGATGCTGCCAGACCTGAGTTTTTCCAGCATTTTCTGTTTTTATTTCAGATTTCCAGCACCTGCAGAATAGGTGGTACGAGGATGTGGAGGCATTAGAGAGGATGCAGAAAAGATTTACATGAATGGTTCCAGTGGTGAGGGGCTTCAGTCCCATAGATTGGAGAAGCTGGGACTGCTCACCTTGGAAAAGAGAAGTCGAGGAGATTTGATAAAAGTATTCAAAATCATGGGGGTTTGGACAGAGTGGATAAAGAGAAACCCTTCCCATTGGGGGAAGGATCAAGAACTAGAGGGCATAAATTTAAGGCCATTGGCAAAAGGAGCAATGGCAACATGAGGAAAAACTTTTTTACACGGTGAATGGTTAGGATGTGGAATGTACTGCCTGAGAGTATGGTGGAGGCAGTTTCAATCGTGGCTTTCAACAGGGAAATGGATCATTATCTGAATAAGAAAAATTTACGCGGCTATGGGGGAAAAGGTCGGGGAGTGGCACGAGGTGAATTGCTCCTGCAGAGGGCCAGAGTGGACATCATGGGCTGAAAGGCCGCCTCCTGTGTTGTAACCACTCTGTGATTATATGTTGAAGCATAGCTAGAACAAAATAGAATCCAGTGATACTTAGGTGCTTAATAAAAATGTTTATGTTGTGCAAATTCTCCTGAGATTTTGGAATAACATCTTTCACACATGATAGAATGTGGGATCTAGGAACATTGCACTATGGCATATGGTCTCATAATGTGCTAAAGCAGTGATGCATGTCTGGTTTGTGCACCCAGCACTATTGGAATTTTCTTGCTTTGCCAAAATGAGCCTTTTGACATTACTTTTTTTAAGGTATGCTGAAATTGTAACTCGCATAACTAGAGTATGTCCGTGGGGTTGATGTAATAGAAATCACATCATTCAGTAATGATATAACCTAGTTATAGTTAAATTGCTTATAGGTCATAATGGGATAGTTTCAGTTACTTGTCACATGTTATCATTCTTTAAAGTTTGTCTTGTAAAATTTAAAGCAAGTTATGTGGGCATTGATTCCCTCATGACATAGTATATTAATTTTACATGAATGGCAAACTACAGATCAAATAAACTTGGGATCAGAAGTGTTTTGTCAAATTATTTTGTCTGTCTGCCTATCTCCTTCCACCCATGGAATCAAAAAAATCCTAAAGTTGTTTAAGATCGTTGCAAGATTCCATTAATTTCCATCATTGGGTATTGTAGCGCTGATATGCCATTTTGTTGCTTCCCACAATTATTCACACAATTTCCTCTGCTTTGACATTTCTCAGACATAATCTAGTAGAGCTACAGCTTTGTGTCTGATGGTTTTGACGTTATCACACAGGATTCTGGAGCATTGTGACCTGACCAGCTTTATCCCATGATATTGCATAGTTACTTGGCATAATGCCTAAGAACTTGGCGTTATCCCCAACATGGCACATGACTGGTTTTTTAAAATAATCCTGTGGTTGATGATTAGTCTTATATGGCAATATCTTTTTTCTTGTTAATGTGGCTCTCGTCTCAAGTTGCTCCTCAGCATCTTTGTAGCAGGCTGACTTGAACAAGAACCAGAGTGCACTAGGATGTTCTATAATTAATGCTAAAATCCTGTAGGATGAAATTTTACCTGATTAGTGACTACAGGTAACATTGATATCCGATGTCTGTTACTTAAGCTTTTCACATGAAATGCACAACGGGACCAGATTTTACAAGCCATTTCTTAATGTTGAATTTTTAAAAAATATACAATTGGCAGAGTCAGCAATAAGTTGCAATTTACAACTTGAACTCTATCTTGCACAATACTCAATTTCTTAACTATTCCCAAATGATCAAATTTTTGTTGACATTTTCCACTTTAAGACATGTTGCAGCAAAAGTTTTTCTGAAACATTTTTAATTATTTGTTTTGGCTGATACTGACCTTCTGACCCCATATCTTCTCCCTTACAAAGGTGATCTACTTCTACCTCTGTTATGTTGTCCTCAGCGAGGGTTATGGGGAAAAGGCAGGAAAGTGGAGTTGAGGATTATCAGATCAGCCATGGTCTCATTGAATGGAGGAGCAGACTCGATGGGCCGAATGGCCTACTTCTGCTCCTACACCTTATGATCCTCTGTTGCCCTTACCTCAACACATCTGCTGAAACCCTCATTTGTGTCTTTGTTACTTCCAGATTCGCACGTTCCAAAGCGCTTCTGGATGGCCTTCATTCTGCCACTTGGTATAGACTTCAGGTCATCTACAACTGTTGCCTGTAAGCTACCCTACACCAAGATCTGCTAATTCTCCCATCTTTCCTCAATAATGTACATTGGTTCCCAATCTCTAAACAGCTCAAAATTTAAAATTCTCAACCTTTTTGTTTTAATCCTTCCATTTTCATGTTCTTCCCTATCTCTATAACTTCCTCCAGTCATTCAGCTTCTTTCTCCAAAGTCTGTAAATCTCACACCAGCCTTTTATGCTTGTCCCTTCCCTTTGCCCAATCATTGATGACAGTGTCTTCAACTGCTTAGGATTCTTTGAAACTCCATTCTTAAACCCCTATGCCTTTCCTCCTCATTCCCATCCTGAAATCCACCTCTTTGACCAAACTTTTTGTCATACATCAAATTGCATCCCTCTTACTTATTTTGTTCACTCACGCCTCTGAGAGATGAGTTGGGATAGTTTTCTATATTTAAAGGCAGTCGCTAAGTGCATTTTTTTTCATGTGGTAGTTGACATCGTGGCTTCAGGCTTCAACAGCATGTTTTGAAGTACCAGTATTCTGCCTCTTGGCTAAGAGAGAGAAGATTCAAACTAGTTACTCACACAGTTAATTTTGCAGTCTTAACTCTTGCTTAGCCCCTGTTTCTTACTAGCACTGCTTAAAACACAAAGTTTGAATTGAATGCTGGTGAGCAGTGTGGAGCTGAACATATTTTGATTCTGTAATATCAATTGATTATGATAGCTCTTTTTACAGTGAGCATGAGGGAGTGGTACATTATTGACAGCGCCATCCATCAGGTGAGATTTTAGATTGATGTCCAGTCTAGCAGTTCAGTTGGACATCAAAGACCCTAAAGCACTATTTGAAGAAGAATAAGATATCCTACATGCCTTATGTGCACCTGACAAAGCAGTTGGGGCCTCCGTTTAACCTCTCACAAAAAAGACAGATATGTCACTGCTGGAGCCTGCAGCCTAGAACTCAGAGTCCAGAATGGGGAAGAATGAGGAGAGGTAATATAATCTAACACTCGCGCAACCTACAATCCACTTACATTACTGGGACAGTGAGACAGAGTTTAGAAACACTGACCAACATGACTGCAGTAAAGTATCCCACAAAGATTTTACTTTCCCACCTGCAAATCCTTCCCTTCTAACCTCCTATAAAAGGAGTTTCCAAAATCCATCACTGTCAGCCCAGGATAGAAATTCACAATATTCTCTCTTCCTGCTGCCCTGGACAGTGATGACTGCGAATGAGCCTTGCTGCACACTGCCCCCTATAAAGGTGGCGGCTACTAACCTGGGTCTACCAACAGCATATAACTGCGCAGGCACAGCTTTGTCAGCAAAAGCAGCCTCAATAAAATAATGTTGTTGTCAACAGAGTAAATGTGTTGTTAGGCTGCAGAAAGAATTGTCCGTTAATTAAAGGAGATTCTCTTTTCATTGTATAGAGCATTAGTTGTATTACACCTGGAAGTTTTATGTTTAGCTCTGGAACTTTCAATACAGGAAGGACGTAGTTAAACTGGAAAAGTAAAATGAGCAGCTAGAATCACGAGACAACTGGAGAATAAAGTATTCCTTTGGGAGAGGCCATGCATAGTGGTAATGTCATTGGGCTGTTAATCCAGAGACCCAGGCTAATGTTCCGTGGTTCAGATCTCACCATAGCAGCTGGTGGAACTTGAATTCAAGTAATAAATCTGGAATTAAAAGCTAGTCCAAGTAGTAGTGACCATGAAACCATCATCAGTTGTCATAAAAACCCATCTGGTTCATGGGAAGAAAATTTGCTGTCTTTTTCTGGTCTGGCCTACATGTGGCTCCAGACCACAGCAATGTGGTTGACTGTTAAACGCCCTCTGAAATGGCCTGGCAAGCCTCACAGCTGTATCAAACCTCTGCAAAGTCAAAAAGGAATGAAACTGATGGACCACCTGGCATAGACCCAGGCATCAGAATTGGCAACGGCACACCCAACCTGATCGACCCTGCAAAGTCCTCCTTACTAGCATCTGGGAGCTTGTGCCACAATTTGGAGAGCTGTCTCAAAGATGAGTCAAGCAACAGCCTGACATAGTCATACTCTCAGAACCATACATACAGACAATGTCCCAGGCACCACCATCCCCATCCCAGGGTATGCCCTGTCCCACCGGCAGGACAGACCCACCAGAGGTGGCGGTATGGTGGTAAACAGTCAGGAAGGAGTTGTCCCGGGAGTCCTCAACATTGACTCCGGACCCCATGAAGTCTCATGGTATCAGAGCAAACATGAGCAAGGAAACCTTCTGCTGATTACCACCTACTGCCCCTCTCCTCAGCTGATGAATCAGTACTCCATGTTGAGCACCAATTGGAGGAAGCACTGAAGGTGGCAAGGGTCCAGAATGTACTCTGGTGGGGGCTTCAAAGTCCATCACCAAGATTGGCTTTGTCGCACCACTACTGACTGAGCTGGCCAAGTTCTGAAGGACATAGCTGCTTGTCTAGGTCTGTGGCAGGTGATGAGGGAATCAACAAGAGGGAAAAGCCTACTTGACCTCGTCCTCCCAAATCTACTTGTCGCAGATGCAACTACCCATCTTCACACTGATGATACTTTCCACTGTGCTAAATGGGTTGGATTTTGAACAGACATAGAAGCTCAACACCGGCCATCCATAAGGTGCTGTGGCCATCAGCAGCAGCAGAATTGTAATGAATCACAATCCGTAGCCTCATGGTCCGACATATCCTCCACTCTACCCTTGCCATTAAGCTGGGGATCAACCCTGGTTCAATGAGGGTTCATGCAGGAGGGCTTGCCAGAGCAGCACTGGGCATACCAGAAAATGAGACGTCAACTTGGTGAAGCTACAACGCAGGACTAACATGCCAAACAGCGGAAGCAGCATGTGGTAGAAAGAGCTAAGCAATCCCACAGCCAACGGATCAGATCTAAAGTCTGCAGTCCAGCTACGTTCAGTCGTGAATGGTGGTAGACAATTAAACAGCTAACCGGAAGAGCAGGCTTCACAAATATCCCCACCCACAACGTTTGTAGAGGCTGTGGGTTTGAAAGATGCTGTCAAAGGAGTTTTGGTGAGGTGCAAAAGAATGCACATCAGTGCAAAAGACAAGGCTGAAGCATTTGCAATCATGTTCAGCAAAATTGTCAAGTGGATGATCCTTCTCGACCTCCTCTGAGGTCCCCAGCATCACTGATGCCAGCCTTCAGCCAATTCAATTTACTCCACCTGATATCAAGAAATGGCTGAAGGCACTGGATACTGCAAAGGCTACTGCAAAGACAATATTCCAGCAGTAGAACTGAAGACTTGTGCTCCAGAATTAGCCACACACCTACTCAAGCTGTTCCAGTACAGCTACAAGGCTGACATCTACCCGGCAGTATTCAGGTATGCCCTGTCCACAAAAAAACAGGACAAATTGAATCAGTCTACTGTTGATCATCAGCAAAGTGATGGAAGGTGGTGTTGACAGTGCTATCAAGTGGCACTTACACAGCAATAACTTGCTTACTGATGCTCAGTTGGGGTTCTGCCAAGGCCACTCGGATCCTGCCCTTACTAAAGCCTTGGTTCAAACATGGACAAAAGAGCTGAACTCCAGAGGTGAGGTGAGAGTGACTGCTCTTGACATCAGGGCAGCATTTGACCGAGTGTGGCATCAAGAAGCCCGAGCAAAACAGAAGTCAGTGGGAATTGGCAGGAAAAGCTTTCCACTGGTTGGAATTAAACTTTGCACAAAGGGACATGGTTGTGGTTGTTGGAGGTAACTCATCTCCATCACAGGGCATCGTTGCAAGAGTAGGCCCAAACATCTTCAGCTACTTCATCAATGACCTTCCATCCATTCTAAGGTCGGAAGTGGGGTTGTTTGCTGAATGTTCAGTACCATTCATGACTCCTCAGATACTGAAGCAGTCTGTGTATATATGTAGCAAGAGCTGGACTTGGGCTGATAAATGGCAAGTAATATTCACGCCACAGAAGTGCCAGGCAATGACCATCTTCAAGAAGAGAGAATTTAATTGTCTCCCCATGACAGTCAATGGCTTACCATCGCTGAATCCCCCACTATCAACATCCTGGGGGGTTGCCATTGAACAGGACCAGCTATATAAATACTGTGGCTGCAAGAGCAGGTCAGATGCTAGGGATTCTGCAGAGACTAACTCATCTCCTAACTCCCCAAAGCCTGTCCACAAAGCACCAGTCAGAAGTATGATGGAATACCACGGCCTGGATGAGTGCAGCTCCAACGACACTCAAGAAGCTCAACACCATCTAACACCAAAGCAGCCCACTTGATTGGCACCCCACCACCACGTTAAATATCCACTCCCTCCACCGACACGCAGTTGCAAAAGTGTGTACCTTCTACAAGATGCATTGCAGCAACTCACCAAGGCAGGCTCCTTTGGCAGCATCTTCCAAACATGCAACCTTTACTACCTAGAAGGGCAAGGGCAGCAGATACTTGGGAATATTGCCACCTACAAGTTCCTTTCCAAGCTGCACATCATCTTGACTTGGAACTATATTGCCGTTCCTTCACTGTTGCTGGGTCAAAATCCTAGAACTCCCTCCCTAATGGCACTGTAGGTGTACCTACATCACATGGACTGCAATAGTTCAAGAAGGTGGCTTGCCTTCATCTTAAGGACAATTAAGGGTGGGCAACAAATGTTGGCCTAGCCAGCAATGCCCAAAGTCTGTGAAAGAATATAAAAAAATACAATAGACTTACAGAATTTAACCCTTCTCCTTGAAGAAGGAAAAACTGAGTTGGCATATTGATGGTATTTAAATTAATAACGCTAAAGTATATAGAGCATTGGCCTTGATATTTGATTTGATACAGGCTATTAGGCTAAATGAACCTGTGATGGTTAGTTTTAGGCAGGTGGTAATAAAACATTAGTTCCTGAGAATGGGTGGTTTTTGAAATAGCTTGCCGAAGGAGGTTGTAAGGGCAAGGGGTTTAAATCTCTTCAGGATTAAGACATGTGAAATATCATTGGTTACAATTGCTTGGAAAGCAGGAACGTTGTGTAGACAGACCTATGTTCTTTTCTGGTATTAAAATTTTCTGTGTTTCTATATTTTGAAATATGCTGCACTTGCTGAGTAGAGAAGGTTACAGAAGGTATGATGTAAAGGTTTAGAAATGGTCAAACTTGCCATTGCCATTGTGAAGTGATTTTCCATAATGTGTTTGTATTGTGCATAGCAGTTGGAATGACTGCACCAGAACTGCGCAGGAGTATAGAATACATTGGAAATGGCATTCAATTACACATTTAAGCTGTAATTCATTCAAGATGTTGAAAAGATAGGACAGCACCAAGTAGAAAATTGGAATGATATGTGAAAACATGCAAGTTGTAAACTGGGGAAAACCAAGTGGTTCAGAATCGGAGTTGGTAGATGTATTATTTTGTGACCCAGTATGTTCCAAAAGCTTTGACTGCTCATTTTGATTTAATGTTATTTGGTGACCTAGATAACGTAGAGGAAATTGAAATTATAGCATTTCTGAATGGCATCGGTCATGGGATGATCAAATTCAATACAATCAGGGAGTATCAAGTATTTGAGACCAGGAGCCAGCTTTTTAGTGTCAAAAGGTTAAAATTTCAAAAAATGAGGGAACAACTAAAAGCAAATGAATTAAGGTATATTGTTTAACAACAGTTGAACAACTTTAAAGAAATAATGCACACCATTCAGGAGAAATATATTCCTGAACTTAAAAAAGAGATTGAAAATGGGATGAAAAGGGGGGATAAAACAACGAATAAATGAATTAAAATAACAATAAGTGGATAAAAAATAAAAATAAATTTTGAAAAAAAGGGATTAAAAAAGGGGCGTAGATAGAGGAAGAGAGTTCATTGCCGGAAGTTGTTGAACTCAATGTTAAGTCTGGGAGGCTGTAAAGTGCTTAAGGTGCCATGAGGTGCTGTTCCTCCAGTTTGCGTTGGGCTTCACTGGAACAGTTCAGGAGGCCAAGGACGGACATGTGGGCATGAGAGCAGGATGGTGTGTTGAAATGGCAAGTGACAGGAAGGTCTGGGTCATGCTTGCAAAGCGGTCACCCAGCCTGCGTTTGGTGTCTCCAATGTAGAGGAGACCGCATTGGAAGCAGCGAATGCAGTAGACCAAATTGAAGGAGGTGCAAGTGAAATGCTGCTTCACCTGAATGGAGTGTTTGGGCTTTGGACGGTGAGGAGGTAAAGGGCCAGGCGTTGCACCTTCTGCGATTGCATGAGAAGGTGCTGTGGGAGGGGGATGAGGTGATGGAGGATTGGACCCGGAGGGAATGGTCCCTACAGATTGCTGATAGGGGCGGGTGAGGGGAAGATGCGTTTGGTGGTGGCATCATGCTGGAGTTGGCGGAAATGGTGGAGGATGACCCTTTGAATGCAGAGGTTGGTGGGGTGAAAAGTGAGGAAAAGGGGGACCCTATCATTGTTCTGGGAGGGAGAGGATGGTGTGAGAGCAGAGGTGCGGGAGATGGGTCGGACACGGTTGAGAGCCCTGTCAACTACAGTGGGTGAGACACCTCGGTTAAGGAAGAAGGAAGACATGAGAAGCGCCGTTTTGGAAAGTGACATCATCAGAACAGATGCGATGGAGGCGAAGGAACTGAGAGAATGGGATGGAGCCCTTACGGGAAGCGGGTGTGAGAAGCTGCAATCGAGGTAGCTGTGGGAGTCAGTGGGCTTGTAATGAATATTGGTGGACAGTTTATCACCAGAAATAGAGACAGAGAGGTCAAGAAAGGGGAGGGAAGTGTCAGAGATGGACCATGTGATGGTGATAGAGTGGTGGAAATTGGAAGCAAAATTGATAAATGTTTCCAGGTCCAGATGAGAGCATGAAGCGGCGCCGAAACTGTCATCGATGTACCGAAAGAAGAGTTGTGGGAGGCCTGAGTAGGACTGGAACGAGGAATGTTCCACATACCTCATAAAGAGACAGGCATAACTGGGGCCCATGCAGGTACCCATAGCCATACCTTTTATTTGGAGGAAGTGAGACAAGTTAAAGGAGAATCTTTTCTAAATTTATTTTTATTTTTCATCCACTTATTTTTAGCTTTTTTTCCTTCGTTTATTCATTGTTTTATCCCCTTTTTTATCCCCCCATTTCATCCCATTTTTGATCCCTTTTTTCCTAACCCCACATCCACAAGGGCCATCTGTTACTTGTTCATCATGTTCTTTTGATGCTGTTATTACATTCTGCTTTCTTACCTTAATGCCACTTTAAGCACCTTGTTTAGCCCTTATCACTAGCATTAGCAGTCCCTTTGTCCTTTTATTCATGACATCTTTGTCAATCTCTCCTTTGTCCCCGCCTGTCGTTGGCCTTCAATCCAGCTTCACTTGCTCCACTCCCCTTAAACAGTATAAATTTCATCACATTTCTACTTCTCTAGCCCTGAAGATGAGTCATACGGACTTGAAACGTCAACTCTGTTTCCCCATAGATGCTGTCAGCCTGCTGAGTTTTTCCAGCATTTTCTGTTTTGTTTCAGATTTCCAGCATCCACAGTATTTTGCTTTTAAATAGTCTTAATAAACGTGACATGAAATGCATTAGCAACCAAAAATGAAATAGAGGTCAAACAACTTCTGAAGGTTCTGGAGAGAGGTTAACGCATTCATTGGGATGAATACAAGGAAATACAGAAACATGTTAAAAGTGAGGAGTAGGACAAAGAGAGATCTAGAAAATCCAAAGCACCAGGGGCTAGATAATAGCAAAATACAAAATAATATGCAACAGTGCATGGTCAGTCAGAGAAGAAAAGCCCTAATAATATAAATGCTCTTAAAACTGGGGCTGAAGGCAAAAATATTTAATCATTTAATATTTAATAATTTCCTTTAATTATTCACAAAGGAAAACATACATAACATTTCCCCCTCAAATAAAAATAACCTTACTGTCATTGATGAGTGAGACAGTAAACAGAGCTCACAACAGATAATCTTCATGGTAGATGGTATTCATTCCAGAGTGCTGAGCAGGATTAGGAAGGAGATTTATGAGATGCTTACAATTATCAGTGACCATTGGATGCTGGAGAAGCACGAGTAGACTGGAAGCAGGGAACAGAGGGGCACAGTCTTGGGATAAGGAACCTATCATATAGGGCTTAGATGAGGAGAAATTTTTTTTTGCACAAAGGGTTTTGTGAATCTTTTTAGCCCAGAGGGTTGTGGATGTTTCATTGCTGAATAAATTTAAGGCTGAGGTAGACAGATATTTGGTATCTCAGGAAATTGTGAGCAATGGGAAGTGTGCAAGAAAGTGGAGTTGAAGCCGAAGGTTAGTCATGATTATATCAATTGGTGGAGCATGCTTGACAGGCCATGTGGTCCACTCCTACTTCTTATGTCCTTACGTAGGCTAACATGGTATCCATTTGAAAGGATGAAAGGCATGGGAAAGGACAAAACTGTTAGCCTGAGCTTTCATTCAGTGCAATATAATGGGATTAATTATCAGGTGTGAAGTCGAGGATTATCTACAATAGCAACCTGGTAGAGGTGAAAACTTAAGAGCCCTATAAGAATCAATTGACTGCTGAAATGAGTGCTTAGCATCTCCCTAAATGGATAAATTATGAAAAACTGAATGGCTACCATTTAATTTTGCTGTCCAAAGTCTGTCTTCTGTATTTGTGATCTGAAAATACATTTAACGTACCAGGATTATCCAGCTCTATACTCTGTTATTGGAAGAGAAGATTAGAACAACATTACCTTTTCATCTTGCACTCATCAGGACAAACGCAAGAATGCCAAATTTCAAACGATCATAACCATTTATGCAATAGGAGAAAAGGGTGCTGATTGGTTGACAAGTTGACTCTGGCCGAGGTATTGCAATGGAGAAAGCAATGGGGAATTATAAGCTCCCCAGGCTCCTGGGTAATTCAAAATAGGCACAATTGCTTCGGCCATTTACAGTCGACTTGACAGTCAGCTAGCTTTTCAGCTGTGGGATAAATTTTTGTGATCGTTTGAAATTGGCATTCTTGTGTTTGTCTTGATGAGTGCAAGATGATACGTTTTGGCAACATATCTCTCTTTACAGCAACACTACCTTTTCTTTTATTTTCTAGCTGGAGATAATGACTTGGATTTTGCAGTCATTGGTGAACATTCATTATGCGTAAACTCGTTCACAGAATTACTGTGGGGTTTTACATTGGGGAGAATTTTCTCCTCGTCGGGCGAGCCAGTCGAGAACGGGCGTGAAGCCATTCACCACCTGCGACTGGCTGCGCGCCGCCATTTTACCTGGGCTGGCCAATTAAGACCCCGCCCAGCATGATGCGTGCCCGGTAGGGCTCAGCGCTACCTGTGCTGGCCGGGGGAGGATGGAGAATTGGGGCCTGCGCTCTTTCGTGCAAGCATGTGAAAGAGCACAGAAATCTCCCTGAGGCACAGAGCTGCCTCAGGGAGATTAAGTCAAATTTCAAACTTCAGAATAAAAAATGGTAAAAAATCATTTGCACATGTCCCCTCATGTGACAGCGTCACATGAGCTGGGACATGTTTATTAAATGTTTAAAAAATATTTATTAGTTTAATAAACCCTTCATGAAACCTCATCCCGCTTGTGGATGAGGTTTCGTGAAAAATGCGAAGGCCGCCTGGGCTCTTTGCCTGCCTGCCAATCTTAAGGTTGGACGTGCAGCCCTGTTAAATTGGTTAATTGTTTTACTAATGGCCTTAACAGGCCTTTGACAGTTCAGTGGGCGTGCAGCCGACTCTGGTGCCTGCCCGCCGAACGAAAGATCGGAATGATGCACACCCGACGTCGGGACGTGCACCCGACGTCACCGCACGTCATTTTACACATTGGTGTGCGGGGGTGGGCCCTGCAAGCTGAAGAAGATTCTGCCTATTGTATTTAGTCATTATCAGATAGTCAAAGTTGTTTGGATATTGTGATCTGTGACTTTTGTGACCAGGGCAAAATAATGCTTTGTGTCCTCAGCTAATTAGAATGGAAAATTCTTTCAGAAGCATGCAGTGTCTAAATCAGGAAATGGAAGTTAAGATACTTAATTCAATGTAAAATCAAGTACAGAAAGAGAGGGAAAAGAAAAATGGGGTTAGAAGAGATAGAGAAATAAGAGACAGAATGGAAAAGTTACATTGTTTAAAATTTCCAACAATAATTAAAACCTGATGGAATGGTACTTTACATGTGTAAGATTTCCATACTAGAGAAATTGTTTGGCAGTAATGGAAAATTATCTTGCTTCTAAAAATTTGCTTACACTTGAATGGACAAGCCCTAAATATTTTTTGTCATGTTTCTTGGTTATTTCGTGCGTAAGTACCACAACTTTAAATCCTTCATGTAAGTGTGAATACCATGTCTAGATGCGCTACTGGTGTAGTGAAAATTGTGGGGGAGCATGGCAAGTTAGACAGCAACTTCCATATTTTCATGTTTAATGGCACGTGCGTAGATGCTGCAAGTTGCTGTCTGATTTAATGCCTAATAATAGTTGGTACTGGTAGTCTTACCATTATTCTTACTGGAAAATTCTAGGTCAAGAAAGTGTTGTTCCATCAGTTTGAGATAGGCAACTTATTGGGAAAACACCTGAAAGAGCAATCTTCGGCTAGTAATTAAAAATAGGCAATCGCATATGGCAGATCAAAATATAACTTCTTTGCTACCTGTGACTTGTTGATTGCCAAAAAAATAAGTATTTATATAACACCTTTCATGACTTCAAGACATTTCAAAGTACTTCACAGCCAGTGAAGTATTTTCAAAGTGTAATGTAGGGAAATGTTTCAGTCAAATTCTACAAAACAAGGTCCCATAAAAATCCAAGTAATAATGGACCAAATTATTTCATTGATTGATGGATAAATATTGGCCAGCACAGCAGGAGAACTCCCCTGCTCTTCTTTGAAGAGTGCCCTGACATCTTTTACATCCATCTAAGAGAGAAAATGATGTCTTGATGTAATGTGTCATTGAAAATGGTAAGTCTGAATATTATAGCACTCCCTTAGTGCTGCATAGAAGTGTCAACCTAAATTATCCATTGAGGTTCTGTACTGAGGCTTGAACACACAACCTCTGCCTCAGAGGAACCAATTCTACCACTGAGCTAATGACATCTGGTAGATGAACTTAAACTGATATCTGAAACTGAAAACGAAATAGACTCATTGAAATATTGATCTTGACTAGTTTTTGTTTTTAAATAACAAACGCTTGCCAGACTCACTTTAATATATTTCTCCTTCAGAGCAATCCCTTTTGTTCACTTCCTAGCTTTAAACACCTATTTCATGAATGCACACTAACTTTCAGAAATTGTGGCCCATGGGAGATCATTCCCAGATAGGTTTTTGTGCACTAAAAAATGTATTTCTATTCTTCGAAGTACTGTTTGTCATCTATTACTGTGTATATTAGTCAATTTTTGACAGAACACAGAATTGACACTGGTATTTCAAAATGAGGGATATGTTTGAAAAAATATGCTTTTTTATGGCTGCACATATGGGTAACTTATTTTTTTATCTTTCAGTTTTGCACTACATAGTCTATATTTATACAAATTAGTTGCAATTGTGAAGTGTGATGCGTGATTAATTTGCTTTTACTATATCGGCATTGTATAAAATATTTTTAGTGCCTTTACTTGTGTATGTATGAATGATAGATACAAATCGACAATTGTATGGTAGAATGAACCAAAATGTAACAGATATTTGGAAATTAACTTAAAAGCAAAAAACTGCGGATGCTGGAATCCAAAAAGTGCTGAGTTTTTCCAGGTATTTTTGTTTTTGTTTTGGAAATTAACTGTCCAGTATACATTGCCCACGGAAATACTTGCAAGTACAGTACTTGAAATATTTTCTCCTCTTTCATGTAACGTCTTTCACTGTAAGAGGGCGTGTAATGACTTCTTTCTGCCCCCACCAGTTTTCTGTAGAGGTACGCCTGAGCAACATGAATCAATTTAACCTTCTGATTTTCTTTTCCTTTTGCCTTGGGGGAAGTAGTCTATCTCCATGTGTTGCCTCCTAACACTCCTATTGTAATGCACATTTGCAACTGGTGTCATGGGATGCTTATCTCATTGCAATTCAGAAATGACAAAGATCAGACAAATTGAGGAAAATCAGAGTGGCACTAGCCCTAAAAACTGTTGGATTTCATTGCAGACTCTAACTTGATCTTTAAAGGACCTTAAGAAAGGCCGTTTACAGGAATTTCTTTCCAGCTTATTGCATTGTAGCTGCAACCTAGGCAACATGTGTTTTTTTTTATTTACTTATATGCCAAGTCAGAGTGGGTAAAGCAGCGCAGAAATAAAATACCCATGCTATTGCTTACTTTGTAAGGAGAAAATCTAGAACTTGTTAATACCTACTCAAATGTGATTTTGCTTATATTGAGAATTACATTTAATACACAGTGAAATCTGTCTTAAAGACCATCTGTGTATAAAGGCCTTATTTATAACTATCTGTTATTGTTTCTATAACTTTAACAGTTAATTACCCTATAATACAGTTTTACACCTGGTGCTGCAATATGATCTTGGCTATTCGAGCTTGCAAAATAGCAATTGGCTGTGCTTGACTAACTGATATGTGCAAGATAGTCTCTAAGAGATCTTTCTTATTGTCACTGTAATTGCAATAGACACAATGCACATTAAGATGAAATGGTTTCAAAGCCTGTTTTTGAAACTGTCTGCAGCTGAATTAGAGACCCCAAGGCTAGGTTTCTAGGAGGGACTTCTTAATTGGTTTTCCTGGCTGTGAGCAAACTTTTGAGAAGAGAACCTGTGCCTTCAGTTGCTAAGGAAAAGGAACCTAATTGGGAGATCGGATTTCAGCTTGTGGCGGTTAGAACAAGTCGGACTCAAAAGTGCAGTTCATTTTCAGTAGAGAGCAGACATGCGCTCTTGATGAAGTTGAAAGTGAGCCTGCTGAAAGGACTGAAACCTTTTAAAAAAAAACTGTCTTAACTGTCCAGGTACACTAAAGAGTTGAAAGCAAAATACTGCGGATGCTGGAAACCTAGAATAAAAACAAAAATACCTGGAAAAACTCAGCAGGTCTGACAGCATCTACGGAGAGGGATACAGTTGACGTTTCGAGTTCATATGACCCTTCATCAGAACTAAGACATATAGAAATGAGATGAAATATATGCTGGTAGAAGGGGGTGGGACAGGAGAGCTTGATAGAGGGCCAGTGATAGGTGGATACCAAGAAGAGACTGCCAAAGATGTCATAGACAAAAGGACAAAGATGGTGGTGATATTATGTAAAAGATGTGCTAATTGGGGCATTAAGTGAAGCAAGCTAGTGGCAGATGGCCCTAGGGCGGACGGGGTGGGGGGTGGGGGAAGGGATCTAAATGGGCTAAAAGTTGGAGATGAAACAATAAATCGAAATAAATTTAAAAATAGGGGGGAAAAGAAAAAAAATATAGCGTTAAAAAAAAATTATAAATTATTGGAGAAAGGGAGATCGGAAAGGAGGTGGGGGATGGCGGAGAGACTTCATGATCTGAAATCGTTGAACTCAATATTAAGTCCGGAAGGCTGCAGAGTGCCTAGTCGGAAGATGAGGTGCTGTTCCTCCAGTTTGCATTGAGCTTCACTGGAACATTGCAGCAGGCCAAGGACGGACATGTGGGCATGAGAGCAGGGTGGTGTGTTGAAATGGCAAGTGACAGGGAGGTCTGGGTCATGCTTGCGGACAGACCGAAGGTGTTCCGCAAAGCGGTTACCCAGCCTGCATTTGGTCTCTGCGATGTAGAGGGTACCGCATTGGGAGCAGCGAATGCAGTAGACTAAATTGAGGGAAGTGCAAGTGAAATGCTGCTTCACTTGAAAGGAGTGTTTGGGTCCTTGGATGGTGAGGAAGGGGGAAGTAAAGGGGCAGTTGTTGCACCTTCTGTGGTTGCATTGGAAGGGGGAAGGTGCCGTGGGAGGGGGTTGAGGTGTAGGGGGTGATGGAGGAGTGGACCAGGGTGTCCCGGAGGGAACGATCCCTGCGGAATGCCGCCGGGGGGGTGAAGGGAAGATGTGTTTGGCGGTGGCATCATGCTGGAGTTGGCGGAAATGGCGGAGGATGATCCTTTGAACACGGAGGCTGGTGGGGTGATAGGTGAGGACAAGGGGGACAATGCAACTGCAGACGGTGCAACACCTGCCTCTTTACTTCCTCCCTCCTCACCGTCCAAGGGCCCAAACACTCCTTTCATGTGAAGCAGCACTTCACTTGCACTTCCCTCAATTTAGTCTACTGCATTCGCTGCACCCAATGCGGTCTCCTCTACGTTGGAGAGACCAAATGCAGACTGGGTGACCGCTTTGCGGAACACCTTCGGTCTGTCCGCAAGCATGACCCAGACCTCCCTGTCACTTGCCATTTCAACACACCACCCTGCTCTCATGCCCACATGTCCGTCCTTGGCCTGCTGCAGTGTTCCAGTGAAGCTCAACGCAAACTGGAGGAACAGCACCTCATCTTCCGACTAGGCACTTTGCAGCCTCCCGGACTTAATATTGAGTTCAACAATTTCAGATCATGAACTCTCTCCCCCATCCCCACCCCCTTTCCGATCCTCCCTTTTCCAATAATTTATAATTTTTTTTTACACTATATTTTTTTCTTTTCCCTCCTATTTTTAAATTTATTTTGATCTATTGTTTCATCTCCAACTTTTAGCCCATTTAGATCCCTTCCCCCCACCCCACCCGCACTAGGGCCATCTGCCATTAGTTTGCTTCCCTTAATGTCCCCATTAGCACATCTTTTAGATAATATCACCACCATCTTTGTCCTTTTGTCTATGACATCTTTGGCAGTCTCTTCTTGGCCTCCACCTATCACTGGCCCTCTATCAAGCTCTCCTGTCCCACCCTCTTCTACCAGCATATATTTCATCTCATTTCTATATGTCTTAGTTCTGATGAAGGGTCATATGAACTCGAAACGTCAACACTAAAGAGTTGGGTGGTTTTTACCAGACCTGACCATACCGTTTACCAGGGTGTTATTAAATGGTCAGATGAAGGGGTCTTTGGGAAAGTTATGCTATCAGGACTATTGTGACTCGAGTGAAGTGCTCCACAGCAGTGTGCCTTGTTAGTGGTAACTATATCTGTCGATCTCAAATGGAGTAAAGCAGTTGTTGGAGACTACTTGAGGATTAGACCCGGCATGACAGAGTGGTTAAATTCCGACGGAGAACTAGGAAGGATTTTGGGACTGTGCACGCAGCCACATTTGTGCCAAGAGTGCTGCCGGAGAAATTCATAGGATTTACTTCTGTTATATCAGCTATTTAAAGTTTTTACTGCATGTAATTTTCCTGTTAGTTCATGTATAATTTTTGTTAATTGTAGTTTGAATGTTACACTAATCTTGTCCATCGGTTTCTTCCGTTGGGGTTGTTTGGGAAGTTTGAATTTTTCTCACTTTGTTGTGATTCACATGAATCACAACATTATTCTATCTTATAGAACATCATTCGGTTATCTTTTAATTGGCAAGAGCTGACGGGTTAGCTAGCTTTTCTCAGTCAATAGATCCAGGACTCTGATATCTATTACTCTGCTATTGTGTACTCAAGTGGAGTTTTATTAACCGATATCTCTCGAAATGTAAACACGTTGCATAATTGGGTGTTACTTACAATATTATTATTGGGTTCCTGTAGAGATCGATAGCTTTTGAAAAGTTATTTGAGTTTCCAGCGATTGGAAAGATCGCAGGACAAGATTTCAAGTTTTAAGAGTTTTATTGTAACAAACAAACAAAAAGTAATATTGCCTAAACATCAAGCAGTAGGAAGCTTATACTCAAAACTACAGAAAAGATTCCCCATTTAACTTTTAAGATGACCAATATTACAATGCCCTGTGGGGAGGTGGTGGCATAGTGGTATTGTCACTGGACTGGTAATCCAGAGATCCAGGGTAATGCTCTGGGGACCCGTGTTCTAATCCCACCATGGCAAATGGTGTAATTGGAGATCAAAAAAAAATCTGGAATTAAAAGTCTGATGATGACCATGAAACCATTGTTGATTACCATAAAAACCCATCTGGTTCACTAATGTCCTTTAGGGAAGGAAACCTGCTTTACCTGGTCTAGCCTCCATGTGACTCCAGACCCACAGCAACGTGGTTGACTCTTAAATGCCCTCTGAACAAGGGCAATTAGGGGTAGGCAATGATATGTAACTTGCGCTTTTGCAAATTCACTTTTATCCAAGTTCATCGCCAAATTAGCTTCTTGTAATCGACAAAACAATTATTCCAGATGTTGTATGTGCTCCTCCCATGTTTGACTAAAAACTATCAAGTCATCAATGTAAACAGCACAATTGCTCAGTCCTGCAATTACTTTGTCAGTCTTTGAAATGTTGCTGGTGCATTTTTCTTACCAAATGGCATGACTTTAAACTGATGTAGTCCATCTGGTGTCACAAAAGCTGCTATCTCCTTTGCTCTCTCCAATAACAGTACTTGCCAATATCCTCTTAGCAAGTCAATCTTTGTGATAAATTTTGATTGCCCCACTTTCTCAATGCAATTTTCCAACTGTGGTCTAGGATATGAATCCACTTTTGTCACTGCATTCACCTTTTGATAGTCCACATAGAGTCTTTGTGTTCCATCCAGTTTTGGTACCAGCACAATAGGCGAACTTCAATTACTGCAACTAGACTCAATGATATGATTTTGAAGCACAAATTCAATTTCTTTCTGTACTTGTGATAACTTTGCCAGATTTAATCTATAAGGATGTTGCCTTATCGAAGATTAAACTTTTCTACACACACACATCATGTATAGTTAAATTTGTTCTCCCCAGCTTATTCCTGCAAATAGCTTTGTGTGACTGTAATAGCTTTTCCAAATCACTTTGACACTTGTCTGGAAGGTAACTCAATATTATATTTGAATTTTCAAGTACCCCTCATTATCCAATTTGATTAGAGGAAAAGCAATTTCAGAATCCTTCAATCCTACCTCTTTCCTCTTACCTCTACCCCTTTGACATGAAATTTGAATCCTGATTGCATTCCTTTTGGTAAACCATACCTTGTAAAAATTTAGTCAACTCTTCCACAATTCTCTTTGTTGTAATATTTCTCAAAGGTATCGCTTCAGGAAACCTTGTAGACACATCCACTATTGTGAGTAAGTACTGATTTTCACTTTTAGTCTTAGGGAGGGGTCCTACACAATCAATCATGACCCTAGTAAAAAGTTCTTAAAATGCTGGTGGAATTGGAATTAAAGGTGCTGGCTTAATCACTGTTTGTGGTTTCCCTATCACCTGACATGTGTGTCTACACCTTCAAGCAATCCAGGCCGATAAAAATGGTTTTGTATTTTCACCTGTGTCTTTTTAATTCCTAAATGTCCCCCCCCATTGGAATTTCATGAGCAATCCTGAGAATCTCATTTATCTATCCAAGTGGTATTACAATTTGTTGCACCTCCCTCCAGCTTTCATTTGCTGAAACATGATACAGCTGCCATTTTCTCATTAAAAAATACCCTTAAGGTAATAACATTCTGGAATACATTCTGCCTCTGTTTCTAAGTTAGCTGTCTGATATAACTGTCTTACTTGCGTATCCTTTTTCTGTACCTCCACTGACTACCTTGAGTTAAGCACCTCAGCTGCATCGTCCTCCAGTCTTTATCCCTGAACAATTTAATCAAACACACTGTCAGCTAATTGGACTTCCACACCTCTTTGCCTTTGAACTTCCTGTTCTTTTTGGTTCAACCTGTGAGCCTGTGATCTTATTGTCACACAATCTGGAAACAATCCAGGATGCGCTATCTGTAACACTCATGTTGAAAATACTTCTGCAGGCTGCTCAAGTGCCGTAGGCATCACCCACATCTGTGACCCAGCTATATCATTACCTAAAATAAATTGAACCCCTGAACTGGGCAATTTTTCCACTACTCCAACAATCACCTCACCTGTTTTCTACTTACTCTTTAAATTTACCTTCCACAGTGGGATAGGCTTAACGTCTCCATGAACCCTCCTTATTATTGCCTGTTCCTGCAATACTCCCTCTGAACAACAAATATCACTATCCCTCAACATTAAGGATTGATTAGCCGTTGTGTCTCTTAAAATTTTAATATCTTTACCTGCTCCACCCTGGACATAAGGAAGATTTTCCCTTCACATACAAAATCTTTAAACATTTCTGCAGCCTGCTCCTCAGAACTCCCTTGGGTAAATTATGAACACGTTCCCATTTCTTTACCTATCAGTGATTCTCCCTGTTTTACCTGTACACAAGCTGCAGGTTTTTCCTGTGCCTGAACCTCAGAACCCACAGTACTTTTACTTCCAGAAGTTTTCTACACTCCAATAATCCCAACAAATTTTCCCTGTAATTTCCAACACACTGACTTTTGTGTGTTCTACTTTGTTAGAATGAAAACACCTCAATTTTCGAGCGTCACCACTATCCTTAGCACCTTCCTTTTTACTCTGAGAAAAATCTTCCTGTGAATTTCCACCTTCTCCTAATCTTCCCTGACTACCCACCTTCCTTTCAACTCCCCACCTTCTATCCTTCTCTCATTTGAAAGGGTGACGATAAAAAGGTTTATCTCTATGAACTAACTCATAACCATAAGCTAACTCTGCTGCCTGTCTTAGCATTTTAACCCTCTGTTCCGCCACATGACTTCTAACTACCGAAGGAATTGAATCCTTAAATTCTTCCAAAAGAACTGCATATGTCATCTCTATATTTAATGCCTGTATCCACTGGTCAAAATTACTTTGTTTTACTCTCTCAAACTCAATATAAGTTTGCCCACGCTGTTTTCTCATATTCCTAAATTTCTGCCTGTGCCTCAGGAACCAACTCAGATGCACTCAAAATAGCCTTTTTTACCACATCATACTTCACCATTCTTCTGACAGTGAAGCATAAACCTTATCTGCTCTACCCACCAACCTGGATTGTAACAACAATGCCCAGTTTTCCTGAGGCCATTTAATCTGTTTAGCTATCTTCTCAAAAGAAGTAAAGAATGCTTCAACATCTCTTTCTTCAAACTTTGGAAGAGCTTGTTACAAATTTAAACATCTCCCCACTAGATTTTAGGCTAAAGGTTTTCTCATCATCAGAACTTTATTCAGCATCTGATGCCTCCTTTTTAAAATTCAGCTTTTTAAGCTGGTACACTCTGTCTCTTTCCTTCACTCCCTCTTCCATTGCTAACTTTTCCCTCTGGAAATCAAGCTTTTGCATTTCCATTTCTTTTTGAAATAATGTCTCTTTTCCCATTTCTTTTTCTGCTGCCTCTAAATCCAGTTTTTTCATTTCCAATTCTTTTTCCCTTTTGTTTGCCTCCAATTCAAGTTTTCTCAGTTCCTTTGCTTGTTCAAATTCAAGCCTCTTCATTTCTAACTGAAACCTCACTACCTCCAGTTATGACTCACTAGTGTCAGGTATCACTTCTAACTTTAAATGCTGTGCTATCACTTCAACTATGTCTGCTTTCTTTGCCCCTAGAGGTAACCTCCACTGCAACTTATCCGCCAACTCTGTTAACTTACCTTTAGATACTTTTTTGTAATCCAATCAGAGTTATATCTTCCACTTCCAAAAATGTTTTAGACATGGATACAGCCATTTTTGCAGTCTCACCACTTTAAAAATACCTCACACCAATTCCTGAATTCAAAATGCTTCTCGTATTCGTAACCTTAAGATTCACCAACTCCAAACCAGCAAGGAATTTCAAATATACCCCGCAAAGAGCCCCCAGTTTTGTTATGGGATAGTGGATGGTAAATGCTGAGCTGCTGAAATCCCAGAGGGAAACTTGAAACAGCTGCTGCAACTGTTTTTGCAATTTGTATTTTTATTTTGAGATGCGTGCCTTGAATTCAGTAGTAACAAGACCACCGAGTCTTATAGGCTTGTACAAAACCAAATTAAACATTTATTAATAGAAGAAAAGATTTTAAGCACATACGTAGGTTTATAGATTACTACTATGATAACTCCTAGCTCCCCTAATTAATCTGACTCCCATTTAGGCCTCTGTTAAGGCAACAGTAAAAACAAAAATAGATTTTAACAGACCCAGGCAAAGCACACACAATACCCTAGACAGGGATGTCCACAGTGAGTTCTCTTAGCTTCGGTTCCTATAGGCAGCAGCTTGGTACAAAGAGGCTGGAGGCTTTTCATACTTGTTGGATCTTAGAATTCCTTCTTCCTTATGCATAACCTCATCTCCTTTATGCATGTTTCTCCCTTTTTAATGTAAATCCCATTGTTTCAATATTTCTTAGCAACTTTACTTTTTTCATAATATAAACCTCTCATAGTACTCACATTATCTGTAATCTTTGGGAAAAATAAATACTGTTTGACTTAGCCTCTGTTGGTTACGTGTAATACCTTGCCATCTCTTTGAAATTCACTACTCGGGTTTATCTAAAAATGCAAATGTTCTTCACACCTCACATTCTAAAACTTCAGCTGTGGTTACATATTTAGCATTTCAAACCTAGCTTCTCTTATGATACATCAAAGCACCCAGACCAGCTGTCTGTAATTCAATTAAAACCCTCACACACACAACCTCACCCAGAAACTAATCCAAACCCCACTATTAACCTACCTTTACAATAAATCATAATATTATGAAAATTATTATATTTTCATGACATCTCTCTCGATCTCTTTTTATAAAATAATCCTATATCAGACCATTTCAGATTTTTCTATGGACTGTTTAGTACAGAGCTGAAAGGAACAAGGTGAACTTCTACAAATGGTGTTTATTTGTAGGCTGTATTTTATCTTATAAAGAAAATTGTATCAAATTATGAGAGAGGCTTCACTTATTTTCACTAAAATTTGAATTAAATCTTTAGTTTTTAAAATTACGCATGAAAGGAATTGTTATGTAATATTTTCCAAATGTCCTTTTATAGTTCAAAATCTAATCCATTTAATTTGATAATTTAACAAGAGATTTTTATCCCAATGTTTAAGACTTTCAAAGAAATGCTATCAATCAGTTATGTGTATTAAGTTGTGCATTGTTTTACAAATGTATTGATGTATCTCGGTCACTTGCACGTCATTTTATTCAATAACAAAATTTTATGAAGTGCTATAGTTGAATCTCGATAAACCTATCATCTGTTTTGCCAATCAAGAATCTTCGAACAAGATTCCTACAAAACATAGATTAAAAATACCCGTTTTGAAAATTTCTGTCCAACAGTTCATTTGTTCTGATTATTCGTTTAGCCAGTTGGTCTAGCTGGAAATAAAAAAACATTTACAAGTACGTGTAACAGAGAAGTGATTGGTTTTCTAAATTTGTATTGCTGATTAAATTTAGCAGCAATTTTCCTTTTATATACAGGCCTTTGCAGACCAACAGCTGAGAGCATTTTTTTTTAGCTTTTAAGTTGACCAAATCACTTTTATTGCATACAATGTTCATTAATCTATTGTTTTCCCTATGCTGAAGAATCAAAGGAAAAAGTTGACTAAATAGCTTGACTGTTGCAATATTTTAGATCTGCAAAATTTGGCTTCTCATCGCTGTATTTTTGGCACTATGAGTGCTGTTTTGGCTCCAAAATGGCATCCATGGGGTGTGAGCTGTGTCAGATGCCATTTTGGTAAGGGCATTTGGGCTTGCACATGGATTGATTTACAGAAGTACGCAGATTAGGCAGAATGTGATATCAATCAGTGTGCAACACTGATTTAATGCCAGCTGTGCCATTCTGGAGCACAATGCTCCAGCTATTGTCATCTCTTAAGCAGACCCTATGAAGTCTCATGGCATCAGGTCAAGCTTGGGAAAGGAAACCTCCTGCTGGGTACCACATACCACTCCCCCTCCCCCTCCCCCTCAGCTGATGAATCAGTACCCCTCCATGTTGAACACCACTTGAAGGAAGCACTGAGGGTGCCAACGACGCAGAATGTACTCTGGGTGGGGGGCTTCAATGTCCATCACCAAGAGTGGCTCCGTAGTGCCAATATTGACCAAGCTGGCCAAGTCCTAAAGGACATAGCTGCTAGACTGGTCTGTGGCATGCGGTGAGGGAACCAAGAAGAGGGAAAAACATACTTGACCTCATCCTCACCAGCCTGCCTGCCAAAGATGCATCTGTCTACAACAGTATTGGTAGGAGTGACCACCACACAGTTCTTGTGGAGACGAAGGCTTGTCTTCACATTGTGGATACTCTCCACATTGTGGATACTGTCCATTGTGTTGTGTGGCACTACCTCCATGCTAAATGGGATGGACTTTGAATAGATGTAACAACTCAAGACTGGGCATCCATGAGGTGCTGTGGGGCATCAGCAGCAGCAGAATTGTACTCAACCACAACCTGTAACCTCATGAACTGGCATATCCCCCACTCTGCCATTACCACTAAGCCAGAGGATCAACCTTTGTTCAATAAGGAGTGCGAGAAGGCATGCCAGGAGCAGCACCAGTCATACCTAAAAATGAGGTGTCAACCTGGTGAAGCTCCAGACAGGACTACTTGCTTGTCAAACAGCATAAACAGAAAGTGAAAGGCGGAGCTAAGCGATTCCACAACCAATGGATCAGATCTAAGCTCTGCAGTCCTGTACATCGAATTGCGAATGGTGGTGGACAATTAAACAACTCACTGGAGGAGGAGGCCCCACAAATATCCCCTCCTCATTGATTGGTGAGCCCAACACATCAGTTCAAAAGATAGGGTTGAAGCATTTGCAACAATCTGCAGCCAGAAGTGCCAAGTGGATGATCCATCTTGACGTCCACTGGAGGCCCCCAACATCACAGATGACAGTCTTCAGCTAATTTGATTCACTCCATGTGATATCAAGAAATGACTGAAGGCACTGGATACTGCAAAGGCTATGGGCCCTGACAATATCCCGGCAATTGTACTGAAAACTTGTGCTCCAGAGCTTGCTGCACCCCTATCCAAGCTGTTCCAGTACAGCTGCAACACTGGCGTCTACCCGGCAATCTGGAAAATTGACTAGGCATGTCCTGTACACAAAAAGCGGGACAGTTCCAACCTGGCCAATTGCCACCCCATCAGTCTACTCTCCATCATCAGTAAAGTGATGGAAAGGGTCATCAACAGCACTATCAAACTGCACTTGCTTAGCAATAACCTGCTCAGTGACACTCAGTTTGGGTTCCACCAGGGCCACTCAGCCGCTGGCCTCACTCCAGCCTTGGTTCAAACATGGACAAGAGAGCTGAACTCCCAAGGTGAGGTGGGAGTGACTGTCCTTGCCACCCAGGCCACATTTGACAGAGTGTGGCATCAAGGAGCCCTAGCAAAACTCAAGCCATTGGGAATCAGGGGAAGGCTCTCTGCTGTTTGGAGTCATACCTAGAACAAAGGAAGCTGGTTGTGGTTGTTGGAGGTCAATCATCTCAGTTCCAGGACATCACTGCAGGAGTTCCTCAGGATAGTGTCCCAGGCCCAACCATCTTCAGCTGCTTCATCAATGACCTTCCTCTCACCATAAGGTCAGAAGTGGGGATGTTCACTGATGATTTCATTATGTTCATCACCATTTGCGACTCTTCAGATAGTGAAACAGTCCATGTCTGAATGAAGCAAGACCTAGACAATATCCAGGCTTGGGCTGACAAGTGGCAAATAACATTTGCGCCACACAAGTGCCACGCAATGACCATCTCCAACGAGAGAATCTAACTGTCGCCCCTCGACGTTCAATGGCATTGCCATCGCTGAATCCCCTACTATCAACATCCTGGGGGTTAGCATTGACCAGGAACTGAACTGGGCTAGCCATATCAATACTGTGGCGACAAGAGCAGGTCAGAGGCTAGGAACCCTGTGGCGAGCCACTTGCCTCCTGACTCCCCAAAGCCTGTCGACCATCTACAAGGCACAAGTCAGGAGTGTGATGAAATACTCTCTACTGGATATGTGCAGCTCCAACAACATCAAGAAGCTTGACACCAGGACAAAGCTGCTCGCAGCAGTCTGAGCTTTCATGGCAGCAAGCTGAGTTTCCACTGCAGCAACCACATCTTGGGTGAAGTTTGCTTTTGCTGACTGGTAAGTTGAGACATTGGCTATCATGTGTTGCATCATGGCTGGACCTGCAAGTACGCTAATTGAGTTGGCTAACATTTCCACACTGTAAAGATGGGCTTTGCGCTCAGCACCAAATGCTCTGCAATATTGATGCTGGACTCCTCCCTGCTCCTTGACATCTCAGTGCATCCCCGATCCTAACCACTTGCTGCGTGAAAAAGATTTTCCTCATCACTGTTTGGTCTTCTGTCAGTCACTTTAATCGGTGACCTCTGGTTCTCAACTCTTCCACCGATGGGAATAGTTTGTCTCTCCTCTCTGGATGCTTAATGATTTTGAACACATCAAATATCCCCAAGGAGAACAAACCTAGCTTCTCTAATCTGTCCACATAACTGAGGTCCCTCATCCCTGGAAACAATCTTGTAAATCTTTTCTGATCCTCTCTAAAGGGCTCACATCTTTCCTTAAAGTGCATTGCCCAGAATTGGGCACAATACTCCAGTTGAGACTGCACCCTTGACTTCTAAAGGTTCATCATAACATCTTTGCTTTTGCACTCTATACTCCATTTTACAAAGCCCATGATCCCATAATGCCTTTTAACCCCTTTCTTAACCTGCCCTGCCACTTCCAATGATTTGTATACATGTACCTGACAGGTAAATCCCATTTCTCCTCCTGTATATGACCAAGGCATCCATTGCCCAGTCAGAGAACCTTGGAACAAAAACAAAAAACTACTGCGGATGCTGGAAATCCAAAACAAAAACAGAATTACCTGGAAAAACTCAGCAGGTCTTGCAGCATCGGCGGAGAAGAAAAGAGTTGACGTTTCGAGTGCTCATGACCCTTCAGTCTCTCTGTTGTGCCATAACTCACTCTTCTTCCCTGTGCAGACTGTGTTTCACAACCAGCTCCAACACCTGTTCTAGCCAGGATGTGCCTCTTTTGTAAGTGGTGCAGGTTGACTTTAAGTTATGTTAGCCTCGCGTGAACTTGGTCCCCTGCTGAAGCAGGCAGTTACAACATCATATTTAATGCTTGCTGCATTCAGTACTCATGCAAATTATCAAGCAACACAAATTTGGCATGCTGCCTGCATCGGGTGCGGATTGATTGCACATCATGATCCTCGCACCCGTTTTTCATGGGCTATTGAATTTTTTCCCCTTGATTTTCAGTGCAACTGTTGAATGTTTGAGTTTCATACAGTCCTCCAGATAAGTTCATCTAATGTTGCATTTATATCACTGAACTGTTACTTGAAATACTCCCATAATAATCTTGGCCCCTGGTGTTTTGGAAACTGTCTTGTTTATATTGGGAAGGTTGCACACTATTGGCAGCAAATTAGGAAGTTTGAAAATCATGAATCTCAACTTTCAACTGCAACTGCTGCAAGTTCTCTGCTTCTTGTTCAAACCATTTGTGTAAAAATTGCATTACTGGCCTGAGGAATGAGAGGAACAGAAATACCTTTTTGTTTAAAAATAAAAGAGAGAATGCTGGAAATGCTCAGCATCGTCAGGTAGCATCTGCGGAGAGAGAAACATGGTTAATATATAGGTTGATGACTTTCAAAATTTGAAAGAGCCTTTTCTAGTTCTGAAGAAAGATCGTTGACCTGAAACGTTAATTCTGATTCTTTCTCCACAAATGGTACCTGACCTACTGAGTATTTTGATATTTTTCTGTTTCTATTTCAGATTTCCAGCACCTGCAGTGTTTTGCATTTGTATTACAGATGTAAAATATGCAATTTAATCCACATACTGGTATTTTTCACTCTCTTAAAACATTATTAAACAAACATATAATGTTTTACATATTGGCTTATGAAACTTTTCAAATGATCTTTGGATGTTTTGGAAGAACAAAGTTGTGGCCTAACTGTTCTCATTTTTTTTTTAACTTTAGTTTTGTCAACCTGGTGGCTGGCAACTATCCACTGAAAGAAAGCAGCCGACGTATTTTGTGGTGGTTTTGACAGACATTGACTCAGATCGCCACTACTGTGCATGTCTAACTTTTTATGAAGCGGAAATTAATTTACAAGTAAGTACATTCAGAGAATTTCTTATTTACTTTATTTTACTTCACAGTGGGCTCTAGACAGCTGAAGGTACAGCCACCAGTACTGGTATGGAAAGGGAGGGGGTGCATGAGAGGAAAGTCTGAGGACTGGAGAGCTCCGAGGGCGGGTGTAGAGCTGGGAGGATTGCAGAGATAGGAAGGGGCAAGGCCCCAAAGGGATTTTAACATCAGGATAAGAATTTTAAATTTGAGGCATTGAGGTGCTGGGAGCAAATTTAACTCAGAAGCAGGATTTGGTGCAGGATAGGAAAGAGGCAGCAGAATTTCAAGTGAATTGAAGTTTGCGAATGGGAGGCTGGCCAGGAAGTGATTGAAACAATTGAGCCTGACCAGAGGGGACAAACGTGCAAATGAGTTTCAATGGTATATGGTCTGAAGTAGGGGTGGAAATTATATAATGGAGGTGGAAGACAATGGGTGGAGACAATATGCAGTTGGAAGCTGATTCTGGGTTCAAATGGGACAGACGGGTGTCTTACTACAGTTGTAAATGATTTTGTTCAACCAGAATCGCTAGCCAGGATACAGCTATAGGGGTTATAAAAGTGGTAGTTAGTTTCACGTGACATGCAAGACTCTTTTTTCTTGGGAACTCATTAATCTCTCTCATCTTTGCATCTTTTTAAATGAGTGTCTGAAATTTGGTATGATTAGAATTGAATGATCATCTTTTCTGCCGCCTTCTAATTCCCTGCTGTCTTATCTGGTTGCCTCTGCCAGGTCCTTCTCTTGAATAATTGCTTTAAAAATCCTGAATGAGCCATCTATTATACACACCTAACAGGTTATCTCAGTCTTTCAAAATATTCAACTCTTGAGCGCTGCTCCCTGAGTCTGTTGCTGAAATCTTCAATCATTCTCAGCTTTTGGAAGTCCTTTATCAGCAGTTTCCATTTCTTCACTGCCGTACTCACATGCTACATGGGAGTTGGGTAGATGAATGTCAGTGGTTATACAAATGAGCTGACTCTATGGTGAAGTCAGTGTTGAAGGAAATCCTTACCTCTGGGGTAAAACACTGGCACAAAAAGATCTGTTGAATTATAAGGCCTTTTATTGCATAATATGTTGTCGGCACTGGCGCATTTTGATGTATTTTTGTATTTCCTTTCAAAATTTAGACAAGTGAATTGTTCAGTGGACTGGCAATCTATAAGCTATTGTAACGTGGATCATTCTGATTTGAAGGTTTTTACTGTAGCAATAGAGCGCTTAGATCATAGTACACTTTAGACATTTGCCTTTTTAAGCATAATTCCATGAACAGAATTTTCATATACTAAAATATTTATGGTGGCAATGCAAATAGCCCTGTAAACCTCTTTGACTCACTACTAGCTGCCAGGTTGTCTTGGACAAATAAAATGTATTTATACTGAATTTGATAAGTAATGTCCTCATTGTCTTTTATAAAATAACCATTCCTGCTACGAGGGGAATGATGCACTTCAAGTCGAAAATATTGCAGTACAATTCCAAGAGGCTTGCTTTGCCACCACGGTTGTTACCTTTACATACAATTAGTTGCCAACCGTCATAGATTTTTAATTAGTCATGTTAATAAAGCCCCAAGAACCTTACTATAGTTCATTTGTGCATGAAGCATTTTTGGCAGCTGACTTAATACTTAATTGAAATGCATCAAAACAAGTTCAAGATAAAGCTAGGTTAAATTATCATTCCTGAATATTTCTTCAGATGGTGTTTGTAAACACTATATGTTAGCAAAGGCCTTTGTTTGCAAATCTAAATCTGAGGTTAAGGCCTTTAGTTTGTTACCTCCATACTAAATTTATAAAAGGCAATTTGGATTATAATATCACAGTGTTTTTATCAGCAGACTGATTTTCCTCTTGCACAGTTATCCCTGAAGTTTGACATCCTGGTAACCTTTATAGATAGCTCCCATTTCCTTCTCTTTCTGGACAATCAGTCTTGTAGACATCAGTTGCTAAACATATAAAGTTCAAGGTTCTTCTGGTCAGACACCACAATTATGAATTTATTAAGATAAAGTACATACATTGAATTCCATTCTAATGACCAAATAATATGGCAAGCTCTATTGTTTTCCTTATATTGCATGAAAAAACAGAACATTTTGCATAAACAACAGTCGTAAAGATTACAGCATGAAGGAATGTTGTCAGAAATGTGACTTAGTAAAAAATTAATATACAAATTGTTTAACCAGTACAAGTAAACTTGGAAATAAAGTGCCTTCTTGACCTTTTAGTTATAGCCATCATTACATGATGTGGAGCCAGTGAGATGGAACACATGTCGTATGTTACCCATACTGGCAGTTGGAGCTTAAACTTCTAAACTCAGAACAGACTTCAAATGGAGCGCCATTTATTTACAAATTGCATAATACTGGTTGTTTAACAAACACAATGTTTTTTTCCATTAGACTACTTAACTGGAAATATTAAATAAGACATCTCCAGTCTACATTTTATTATGAGTATTTTGAAAACTCAATATTCATGAATCATTGAATAGCTACAGCACAGAAGGAGGCCTTTCAGCCTACCATGTCCATGCTGGATCTCTGCAAGAGAAACTCAGTTTGTCACACTCCCCTGCCATTTCCCTGTAGCCCTGTAAATGTTTCCTCTTCAGGTAATTATCCAATTCTCTTTTTGAAAGCCACGGTTAAATCTGCCTCCACCATGCTGTCAGGTGGTGCAGTCCAGATCCTAATCACTAGTTGCATAAAAAGGTTTTCCCTCATGTCACATTGATGGTTCTTTTGCCATTCATCTTAAATAGAGTTGAGAACCAATCACCAATGGGAACAGTTTCTGCTATCTACACTCCAGATCCCTCATGATTTTGAACACTTTTATTAAATTTCCTCTCAACTTTCTCTTTTCTAAGTATCCTCCGCTTCTCCAATTTATACTCATAACTGAAGCCCTTTGCCCCGGAACTATTCTTGTCAATCTTGCATGCATCCTCTCTATTGTCTTCAAATCCTTGCTACAACGTGGTGCCCAGAATTGGACACAATACTCTAGTTGAGGTTGAACCAGTGTTTTATATAGGTTCACCACAGCCTCCTTGCTTTTGTACACCATGCCTCTATTTGTAAAACTCAAGATCCTATATATCATGTTAACCACTTCCTCAACCTGCCCTGCCACCTTCAATGATTTGTGCACATATATCCTCAGCTCCTTCTGCTCTTGCAACCCCTTTAGAATTGTGTCCTTTATTTTATATTGTCTCACTTCATTCTTCCTACCAAAATGTATCATTTCATACTTCTTAAATTTCATGCCACATGCTCACCCATTCCACCACCCTGTCTATGTCCTCTTGAAGTCTATCACTATCCTCGCCACAGTTCACAATGTTTCCAAGCTTTGTGTCATCTGCAAATTTTGAAATTGTACCTTGTACACATAAGAAAGGCAGTAGTCCTAACGCAAACCCCTGAGCAATCTCATTATGTACCATCTTTCAATCTGAAGGCCAGCCAACTGTTCACCATTGCTTTGTTTCCTGTCACTCAGCCAACTTCATATCCATGTTGCCACTATCCCTTTTATTTAAGTGGCTTCAACTTTGTTGGCATGCCTTTTAAATGAAAGTCTATAGTACTCTTATCAACCCTCCCTGTTAACTCATTGAAAATCTCAAATTAGTGTCCTTAATAAATACATGCTGGCTTTCCTTAATTAATTCACATTTGTCCAAGTGGTTGTTAATTTTGTCCAGAATTACTGTTTCTAAAAGCTTTCCCATCATCAAGATTATACTGTCTGGCTTGTAGCTGCTGGGCTTATACTCATATCCATTTTTGAACGAAGATGCAATATTTCCAATTCTCCAGTCCTTTGGCACAACCCCTGTGTCTCAGGCAGATTGCAAGATTATGACCAGCGCCTCTGCAATATCCATCCTTTCTTTCCTAAGTATCCTTGGATGCATCTCATCTGATCCCTGGTGACTTACCAATTTTAACAGGGCATGGATAGGTTAGCGGAATCGGCAGATGGAATTTAATATGTAGAAGTGTGAAGTGATGCATTTTAGCGGAGGAATAGGAACAGGCAATATAGACTTAATGACACAGTTCTAAATGGTGTGCAGGGGCAGAAGGACCTGAGGTTTATGTGCAGATATCTTTAAAGGTGGCAGGACATATTGAGAGAGTAACTAGCAAAGCATGTGATTTCTTGAAAGCTTCATTGAATAGAGTTATTGAGTACAAAAGCAGGGACGTTATGCTGAAACTTTATAAAACTCTGGTTAAGCCTTAATTGGAATATTGTGTCCAGTTCTGATCAACATAGTATTTGAGGGTCCTTGAGAGGGTGCAAAGGAGATTTACCAGAATAGTTCCGGAGATGAGGGATTTTAGCTTTTAGGTTAAGTTGGAGTAGCTGCGGTTGTTTCCTTGAAGCAAAGGAGATTGAAGGGAGATTTGATAAAGGTGTACAAGCTTATGACAGGTATGGTAAGGTAAATAAAGAAAAGTTGTTCCCATTTGCTGATGGTACAAGGACTAGGGGGCCACAGGTTTTGGACAAGAGGTGGAAGAAAGATGTAAGGAAGAACTTTTTTATGCAGCAAGTGGTAATGACCTGGAACTCGCTGCCCACGAGGGTGGTGGAAGCTGAGACGATGAATGATTTGAAAAGGAAATTGGATGGGCACTTGAGGAAAGAAAAACTCTGCAGGGCTATGTGGATACGGTGGGGGAAGGGGACTGATTGGATTACTTTATAGAGAACCGACATGGACACAAATGTACTGAATGGCTTCTTTCTGTGCCATAATGACTTTATGACCCATCACAACTCTGGTTGTTTGATTTTATGATGTGCAAATTGACTACAAAACAACAGTGACTAAATATATTGCAAAATAATTCATTTGCTGTGCAGTGCTTTGGGTTTTTTTTTTCTTTTCTCTCACTTTGTTCCCTTTTTTTTCTTCCCCCTTTCTCCTCACTCTGGTTTTCTTTCTGTGTTGTTCTTTTTCGCTGATTCTGTCCCACTCCCTTCTCCCCCTTTCTTTCTCACTCCACACACACTCTCCACCCAAATCTTTTTTGGAATTTTTTGCTTCTATCTACCCTGTTCTTTGATGCTATCTTTGGTGCACCCCCACATTGAGCAGTTCTAAAAATAGAAAAAATCCTATCTTAATTGGCCCGTGACACCAAATTGTCCAGTTTTTTGCCATCTCCTGTTCACTATTGTAAAGCTAGTTTTAAATCCACATTGCTCATGCAGTAATTCCACAAATATTAATAATTTTCAAAAAATGTAATTGCATTTATATTGCACTTTATCACAAATTCACTTGTGAATTTTTTAATCAATATTCTTTGTTGAGTAAATTACTATCACCTTCTCAAGGGCAGTTAGCGATGGCAACAAGTGCTGGCCTTGCCAGCAATGCTCAGATGCCATGAACAAACAAAGGAAAACTGGATAACTTTAATTTGCTAGCTAGCTTCTTAAAGGACATAAGTATATATTTGAATCATGTCTCCTTCATTCACCTTTATATAGGCCTTTAAATCTTTCAATTACTTGAGCTTAGTTATCTTTCACTGAATTATGTTTAACTTTTTGCTGCTGTTATTGCTTTCTGCTCATCTCTATCTTTAATAATGGCTTAGAACTACAGAGGTTTACAGCATAGAGCCAACCATTTGGCCCATCGTGTCTCTGACTGCTTGATCAATTCAGAATTAATCCTACACCTCTACTATCTGCATGGCCCTGCCCATCCTTTCCTTCAAAGGTTATCCATGTTTCCTTTGAAACATAAAATAGTCTACTATTCTTTGCCACAAAGTAACCCATGCCCCTAATATATCTACTTAAAGAAATTTCCCCTAATCTGTCTGTTCACGTCTAATGATGAGTATTTGTAGGATAGATTTTCCATCGGGATGTGGTGAGAGGAAAACCCGACAGGTGTTGTTTTCAGGGTGCGTGATATATAATTTTACTTGACCAAGAGGTGCTGAAAAACAGTCAATGTTGAGTGTCTGGTGGATTAGTTTGTGTTATTTCAAGAAGTATTAAAGCCACAATGTTTTTAAATATTATAAAGTGGAATTCATTGAAGTATTGTTAAACGTATGATGATATGTGGAATAATGTGACTTCACCCTATGTTTGTCCCAGCAAAAGCCAATCATAAGTCATACGTTTCTGAAGAAGTCATATTCCACTTGAAACATTAATTCTGTTTCTCTCTCCACAGATGCTGCCAGTCCTGTTAAGTATTTCCAGCACTTCCTATTTTTATTTCATAAGTCATGATTTTATTCAAAATAATATGATGGACCAGCAGATGGCAGCATATTTGTCATTATTTCTCTATTCTTTCAATATTTGTAAGTTTTATCGTGTATCTTAGGAACAACCTCAAAACATGGATGAATAATATATCCTCAAACTATCAGTAGTTCAAACATCAATTTTCAGTCGCAAAACCAGTGCATATGGGAATGGAATGTTAGAAAAATTTAATATTCTTTGCCATGTTAGTATCCCCTGCTATATTAATTCTATTTGACTGCTTGAAGTGTTCCTCCAATGTGCATTTTTTGGGTATTTTTGTTTTTGGTCCTGTATGGAGAGTTTCAGAACTACTTAGTTTCTATCTTGACAACAAAGGAGCTTGCCTTTTTGTTTATAGAATATTTTTCAACAGTGGATACAGTAACAAGTTTCTGATTTGGTCAAATAATTGCAACCCTGACTTTGAAGGTAACGTAAAACAAGAAATAAATGTTACTCTATACAAAAGAAGAGTTGAGAGAGAAATGGGAGGTGAGAAAAAAAATTATAGAATGACCATATGAAGCAAAGAATGAATAATATGGTGAGAAAGTACTTGCTCTTTTGAGAATTCCACTTGTGGCACAATCACTTTTTAGAAGAAGTTCCTAATGTTATTGGGTTTAATTGGGTTTGAAAAGTTTTGCAATCAGAAAGAGAAATCATATTTTCTAATTGAGACAGGACACATTTTCATTATTTAAAGGATCATTCACCTCAAATGAGCCAAATCTGTCATTACTGGGCTTGTAGACCAGAAAATGACAGTTCAAATCCCACTGCGGCAGTTTGAGACTGAATTCAGTTAAAACCTGGAAACATAAAGCAAGTGTCAGTGACCATGAAGCTGTCAGAATATCATAAAAACCCAACATGTTTGATTAATGCCCTTTTGGTAAAGAAACCTATTTCCCCTTAGCCGATCTGGCCTACATGTGACTCCAGTCCCACACAAATATAGTTGCCTTTTAACCACTCGAAAACATAGCAAGCCATTCAGTTGTACCAAACACTACATGAATCATGCAGTCTGCAGCAGTTCAGGAAGAAGGCCTAACATAATCTTCTCATGTCAACTAGGGATGAGCAATACATATTGGCCTTGCCAGTGCCACCCACCTTGGAGAATTGGAGCCCAGAACCACAGGCTGTACAGCCCTACCTGTGTCACTATTGCTGTCAACTTTTATGCTTCTGATCCATTCCAGACTGCAGCAGGTGACATAAGCAATTTAAGCAAGTTTCCATCAGCTGTACTCTTTACTACTAACTACAGCATTTTATTAACTTCTTCCCATGGAGACTGCCAAACAAGTGGAAGGACTGTGGCACTTGCCTGAAATACTAGATTTCCTTAGATGCTGGGATCACAGACTGGACCCATGCAACACTACATACTTTCTATGAACAACCAGCAATATACAACAATAGACAAGACTTCCATTTCTTGCATGTGCAACTTGTGTGATCAAAGGCAGAGGATTATGCTCGTCTGTGTGCTATTTCCTGGTGGTAGTCATGATGCTTTCACTCTGCTTGTCCCTTCCACCCAGGCCATTGGCTATCAGGCTAGCTACTTGATGGAGGGGAGGCGGAGATTGCTGGGGGTGGGTGGGGGGGTGGTGGTTGGTGAGCGGGAAAGGAAGTGGGGAAGGGATATATCCTTGTTAACTGGCTCCTGACTTTTGTGAGGAACTCAAACAGTGCTGAGGTGCATTACAGTTGGAGCCAGGCCTTGACAAGAGCTCAGATGGAGCAGACAGTCGAGATTTTAAAACAAAGGTTCTGTTGTCTGGACATCCTTCAGTAAAGTCTCAAGCGAGTCTCAAGATGTGTTGTCATATGTTGCATACAATGCAGAATTACCATGTAAAGGGACAAGCCTTGGAGCTGACAAGAAGAAGAACTGGAGAAGGAACAGGAAGATGATCAGGAAACAGAGGATCCAGATGGAATAATGAAGTGCAACAGTGCTGTTAGTTGCTAGAGCTCTTAGGCAGCAAATTGATGAGAGGTTCACTTGAAGAATCCCTCCATCTCTCAATGCACCAAACAGTCCCTCCTACCATTTGAATACCTAAAAACAATACATATTCATGGTTGTTGCACTTGCATTACGAGGAAATTAAGACCATCAACAATCCAAAAGATAAATTTACAACAACAACATGCCTCTTCACTTTTCTTTTGAGAATTGCAGAAGAGCGATGGGAAGTTTGGGAGAGAACAGTTCCAAGTGTTGGTTCTAAAGCTGATGCAGGGCTAAGCAGAGAGTAATGAGAGGGATGCATTAAGTTTCTTATATTACCCCATGTCAGATTATGAAGCTTTGTGTTGTGGTCAAACTCTGGTTCTTGCATTGACCAATTCTGGTGTCAGTAAACTTGCCTTGGAGACCTTCTTGCCAATTTTAATCAAATGTGATACAACCATCAATATGTCTTTTCTCCCTCACACATGCACCTTTTCTTGGTCTGGCCACCTTAATATAGTACTGATGGATGCTTATTTTTGGTGATACCATCTTTTGGATGGGAAGTTAAGCTGACACCTACCTGCCTGTTCAGTTGGACATTTAAAAAATATGGAGCAGCGAGTTCTCCTGATATCATTTTCTTTTATCAACACCCAGATCAATCAGCATTTCAGTGCAATTTCTGGTATCTTGACTTACCTCAATCATTTACATGGCAATAATTAATGTACTTCAAAATGTATTAGCGTAAAGTACTTTGAACATTTCTGAGGGAGGTTTTAAGGTGAAATGTAAATGTAGATCAGTGTTTATTAATTAATTGATCAACTATAATCAAAAGAAAAATATTCAAATTTATGTAAGTGCATCAGGATAGACAAAATTGTGTTAACAACATACTATTGTGGCAAGCCAACATGATTTATCTTGTTTCACAGCTTTAGTATTTTGATAAAACATGAAGAAAGTTTGATTTTTTTGATTTTAAATTTGAATTTATAGTTTTCGAATGTGGAGAAATGCAAATTGGTACTTTTTAGATTTCTTGTGTATTTTTCATTTATTTCAATCTCTTCAATATGCTTTAGGGAACTAAACATGAAGATACAGAAGGTGAAGAGGAGGATACAGGGTTAATCCAACCTGCACAGGTCTTTGCTCCTAAAAGTTTGGTGCTTGTGTCCCAACTGGATTACCCAGAAATATTCAAGGTAAACTTAGTTCTATTGTTATCCTGCCACATTTTCAAAATAGATAATTTTTTATAAGTCTGTATATTTCATTATTCTTTAATTCATTCACTTATTGAATCCATGGAGACTGACGAAACCTGCATTTCATGAGTCATAGTCATAAGTGTTTAATAAAGATGTGAGGTGAATAAAGTAGAAATCTAACATTACTTTTTTTGTATTCTGTTCATGATGTACTTGTAATAAAAGCAATGTATTAAAAACAGATGCCA
This sequence comes from Cetorhinus maximus, assembly GCF_964194155.1. Classification (NCBI taxonomy): domain Eukaryota; kingdom Metazoa; phylum Chordata; class Chondrichthyes; order Lamniformes; family Cetorhinidae; genus Cetorhinus; species Cetorhinus maximus. The sequence goes on from NC_135887.1 coordinate 98,716,292, forward strand.
CTTTAATTCTTTCTGTTTTTACAAGGATGAAGTTTTTTGCTACCTAATTGATATACCAATGGTACTCAGAATATACTTGGCATGTTTTGCAATCAATGTGGCATGTTAGGACCTGTTGGAGGTCAGACTTCAAGTATCTGGGAGCAATTTATGATAAACTATTCTAAGTGGTAGTGGATGACAGGTGGCTATCAGTTTCTTAGGGAAAGGAGCTGATTTGCACTGAACTGCAACCTTATTTTATCTTTTTAGAACATTAGGTGCACGTTTCTAAAAAAAACAGCTTTGGGGACATCTGATATGAAGTGGATTGAACATTTACCTCAAACCCAGCTTCATTTAAAGTGTGGTTATATTGTGTTATAGTAGAGGTTTTTAACTGTATTTCATATAACAAATGGAGAACAGCTGAAGAAGAATTGTATTAGCAGATCTAATTCATCATGATGTACCTTTTATGTGAATTGCTCTTACAGTTGCTGCGTGAGCCATGACAATCACTCCCAATTGCAGTCCACTATTTGCATAGACAGTGTATTTCACATAAAAGCAAAATTCTGCGGATGTTGGAAACTTGAAATATAAACAGAAACTACTGGAAATATAAACAGAAACTACTGGAAATATAAACAGAAACTACTGGAAATATAAACAGAAACTACTGGAAATATGAAGTAGGTTGGGCAGCAGTTGTGAAGAAAGAAACAGTTAATGTTTTAGGTTGATGACCTTTGGTCACAATTGGAAATGGAGGTGTGCCAAATTTTAAGCAAGTATAGAGGGATAGTTAAGAAAACAGAATCTCACCTCTCAATTAGGCATTTTACAGCCTCCCGAACACAATATGGAATTCACTAATTTCAGCTAATAATCTCTGCTTCCATTTTTTTAGTCAGCAGGTGTTGGTGATTATTCTATTATGCCCATTGACCTCCTCTAGACCCATATTTTGTTTTTTTACTTGTCCCATCACCACCTCTGTTGTCATTTAATCTCTCCTGTCTTCTACCCTGTCACAGACCTTCCCTTTTGTTCTTTAAATCCACTTTTTTCTTGCCTCTGTATTTGCTTAAAACCTGTTACATCAATAAGTTCCAACTCTGGCAAAAGGCCGTACCTGAAATGTTAACTCTGTTTCTCACTCCACAGATGGTGCCTTACCTGCTGAACATTTCCAACACTTTCTAGTCTTATTCTATGTTTCACATGCTTTGGATACTGCATTATTTACAATTTTTTCAAGTGCCATTACCCGGTCTAACAGTTTCAAAGCGAACAAAAGGACTTTGATATAGCACTTCTCACAACTACCTGATGCCTCAAAGTGCTTTACAACCAATGAAGCCCCTTTGAAGTGTAGTCAGTGTTGTAATGTAGGAAATGTGACAGCCAATTTGCAAAAGCAAATGCCTACAAATTGCAAGAGGATAATGAGTAAATAATTTTTTTTGGTGATGTTGATTGAGGGATAAATATTGGCTAGGACACCAGGGCCCCTCTGCTCTTTAAAGTAGTGCCATTGGATCTTTTGCATTCACCCGAGCAAGCAGGTGAAGCCTCAGTTTCACATCTCATCCAAAAGACAGCACCTATGACATTGCAGAACTTCCTCAGTACTCCATTGAAGTGTCAGCCTTGATTTTTGTGCTGAAGCCTTGGACTGAGACTTGAATCCAGAAGCTTGTGACTCAGGCGAGAGTGTTACCACGGCATGGCTGACAAACAGCAGACTAAGTTTCTCAGGATCCAGAAATGGTGCTTTTTATGTATTGCTAATAAAATACATTTTTTGTCGAAGCTTTTCGTCTTTCACTCGTCAGGACAATTTGCAAAAAAATACCAATGTCAGGGGAAACAACATATTTATACTGTATCAGAACAGAATGCTGATTGGTTGCAAGTGGACACTGGTAGAGGTGTTGCCATGGAAAATGCACCCCCTCACACATTCTGCCTCTCTTGCTCTCCCTCCCTCTCTCGCTCTCTCCCTCTCTCTCTGTCCCCTCACTCATGTGCGTGCACCTGTGCCGCCTCCCCTCGGTCGCCCGTGCACTCCCTCCCCATCGTGAGCAGCTTTTACAGCATTTTTCAAACATAAGTCAGTTGAATGTCTAGCAAACTTTGCGGGCCGAGCCTAGAGGCTTTGGGGGCCACAATGCAGCCTGCGGGCCATGTGTTGGCCAAGCCTGGTGTACATGAATTCTAGGGGCCCATGCACGACAAAATAAGTAAGCCATTAATTATGCCACTCCAAATTGTTTTGGGACTTCTCTGCCATTATCCTCACTGAAAACAGTTGCAAGCTAGTTGAGATAACTTCATCCCTTTAAAACCAGTGATGATGATTTTCCTATATCAAACCAGTTTTTGTGCTGTTGTCACTTGGACTTTAAATTTGCCATGTAACTCTGCCTTGACTTTTTAAGTTTCTTACTAATGAATGTTAGTTTATTGATGCAAGTTAAGAATTAGTTATTAGCAATTAGACCCATTGAAACTGAAGCTGTTATGTTCTGTTGCCACCAAAAGCTACATCCTAGGCCAGATTTTATCCAACTTACTTGAATAATATGCAACCTTGGTGCTTGGTGTAATTTATGACCCTCAACTTAGCTTCAAGCTCCACATCCTAGCCACCACCAAGAGTGCCTGTTTCCATGTCAGCAACATAGTCGGTCTTTCTTCCACTCTGCCTTCTCCTGAAGTCTCGACAAATTTTTTGTTTCTCCCCATCCTCCAGTGCATTGAATTCATAATTCTTGCCTACATTTCCTAGAATCTCCAAGGTGTCTTCTCTCACTATCTTCTATCATTCCTATGTGACGGTTTCTACCTTTTGCTTTTTGGGCCCTGCTGTCCTTTCCATTGCTTCCCTCTGCTGTCTTGGTCCCAGAGTCTGAAATACTCAGGTGCCAACTTGGCTCAGTGGTAATTCTTGTTTTTGAATCAAAAAGGCAATGGTTCAAGTCTACTTAATCTGATGATTAATGTCAACAAATTGGCCAGTAAGTTCAAAGGATACGAGATGGCTTCACTTTAACACGAGGAAAAAGAATGTTTTGACTTTGCTTTTGGCGATACCCAGTGCATAATGTATGCTGATACTTAAGTGCATTGTGGGAATGCTTCATTGTCATGGGTGCTGACTTTCAGATGACATATCAAACCAAACCCCAATCTTCATGTGGCTCTCCCAGTATATTGGCTAACATTTATGCTTTGACCAAACTCGAACAAACAAGATTAACCAGTTATTAAACTTGTTTATGAGATCTTGCTGTGCTCTGATTGACTCCCACATTTTTCTGTGCAATGACAATGATTATACTTGAAAAGTATATAATTGGTTCTGGAACATTTGGGACAAGTTCTTTCTTTCTGCATTCCTCTACTCAGCTACCACTCTCCATTCCAGGGAAGTGTTCCTCAGAGCTCACCTCTGATCATGTCTTAAATAATTTCTCTACATTTGCTTAGTGCCCAATTTTACCTTTATGAAGCATTTTAGGTCATTTGTAACGTTAAAGGCACTGTAGAAATGCAAATTGTTCTAGTAAATATTAAATCAAAATGATTTAGGAAGTACTGCAACAATGTGTATCTGAAAGGTCCTAACTGAGCCGTATTGCAGAATGCTCATGTCACCTGATACGCATCATAAACTTTATACGGAGGCTACTGCTGTTTGGAGAATTTAGAGAATGTCAGACTGTGCTTCTGGCCAGCACTATGCCTTATCTAGGGAGTCCTTAATCATATCGCCAAAAGCAAGTCAAAACATTCTTTTTTCTCATGTTAAAGTGAAGCCATCTCATGTCCTTTGAACTTACTAGCAAACTTGTTGACCTTAATCATAAGGTGACAAAATAAAAGACCATAAAGAATTGCCAGTGTGGATTTAAATAGGTAATTCCAAACCCTTTAAAGAAAAATCATTGGATGATAATGACAAAACACTGACATAAATCTCATTCAATTTCCAAAAGGCATTCACAGGTTTCACACATTCTTTTTTCTATCTGTGTCTATAATGAACATAATGAACATGGTCAACAACTCAATTTTCTGGGTCCTTGTGCTTGTATCATCTCTTGTTCTGGCTTTTAATTGATTATTGTTTCGTAATTTGTTCAGTAATCTCATTGGCCCTTATTGTCCAATAATATCCCACCTTTAGCCCAGCTACATTAATAACAACAACAGCAATAAAATGTTGTATTTATATAGTATCTTTAATGTAGAAAAATGCTCAAAGCATTTGCCAAAACCATAAGAGATACTGGGAAGAGTGTCCCAAAGTTTCGCCAAAGTGATGGATTTTAAGGAGAATCTTAAAGGTGGATCAGGAGATGGAGGGATTTAGGCTAGGAATTTCGGTGAAGGGGACTACAGATTTGTGAAAGCATGATCAGCAGTGGTGAAATGGGGATGTGCAGGTGTCAAAAAATTGAAATACAGATCCTTATCCATTCACATGAAAAATAGAAGCAGTACAAATCACAAATCTGCTCCAAAACTGGCTCACTCTATAACCTGATTACTCTCAAATTCCCTTTCACTTCTCCAATTGACATCCTCCAGAGGATGCGACAATGGCAGATTGACGAACATCTGCTGTTCAAGAACAAAAACAAGGGAAAATCAAGACTAAAACCGAAGCCTGCAAAGAAAAAGGAAAAAAAATGTGGGCAAAAGTTAACGATTTGAAATTATTGAATTCGATGTCAAGTCCAGAAGACTTTAAGAATGCTAAATTGAAGGATAAGGTGCGGTTACTTGAACTTATGTTGAGCTTAATTGGACCATTGCATGAGGCCAAGGACAGAGAGGTCAGCCTGAAAGCAAAGAGGCGAATCAAATTGACTAGTTCCTCAGTGTTTATGCAGTCTCAAATTGGGTTTCCCAGTGTAGAGCAGACTGCATTGTGAGTAGCGAATGAAGTCTGCTAAGTTGAAAGGAATACATATAATTTGCTGTTTCACTTAAGGACTTGGAGGGAGAAGAAGAAAAAGACAGGTGTTGCATCTTTGCGCTTGCATGGAAAGTAGCCATGGTAAGGAGAGGGTTGTTGGGGATGTGTCAAAAGTGGATCATGTGTTGAGGAGAAAATGGTACCTTTGGAATCCTGAAAGTGAGAGTGGAAGATGTGTTTGGTGGTGGCATTACGCTGGAGGTGGCAGAAATGCCTGAGGATGATCTTTTGAATGCAGAGGCTAGCGGGGAGGAAGATAAGGACAGTGTGAACCCCAATATGGTTTTGGGAGGGAGGGGGAGAGGTGAGTGCAGGAAATGGGATGGACATAGCCGAGGGTCCTGTCAACCACGGTGGGGGGAGACCTTGGTTGAGGAAAAAGGAAGGCATGTCAGAAGTGTCGGTATGAAAGGTTGCATCATGAGAATAGATGCGACAGAGACGGAGAAACTAGGAGAGTGGAATGGAGTCCTTGCAGAAAGGATGTGAGGAAGTGCAGTCAAGGATAGTGACGGAGAAGTCAAGAAAGGGAAGAGCCAGAGATGGACCATGTGAAGGTGAGGGAAGGGTGGAAATTGGAAGCAAAATTGATTTTCGAATTCAGTATGGGAGCAGGAAATGACACTGATGTAGCCATCAACACCAGAGAAAGAGGTGAGGGAGGGTGCTCTGAATAGGATCCCACAAAAAGGCAGACATTGTTAGTACCCATAGTGGCACCATAGCAAAACCTTTTATCTGGAGGAAGTGAATGGAGTTAAAGGCGTTGTTGTTCAATTTGCGAACAAGTTCAGCCAGACCAAAGAGTATTGGGGTGGATGGAGACTGGTTCCCAATCCGGATGAAAGGTCATTGACCTGAAATGTTAACTCTGTTTCTCTCTCTACAGAGGCTGCCCGATCTGCTGAGTATTTACAACATTTTCAGTTTTTATTTTATATTGGTTGTAATTTACACATCTAACTCAACACTCAGGAGTCCTATAGAAAGCAGTTCCAGCACAACTGCGATCTGCTCCATCTTTGGATTTATTTTCTCACTCTCATCTCAGCTATTGCTCATTCTCTTATCTCTCTACCATCTGTACATTTGCTTCACTGCTAGCTGTTTTTTCTGTTATTTAAGGTTTATTTCAAAAACATGCACCAGCTGCTGAATATAAAGCCAAATTTAATTTTGCAAAGTAAATATTTGAAAAGTGAGAGAAAGAAATCTTGAAAGAATAATAGCATGGAGGGCAAAAAAGGCCAGAAAGCCAATAGAGAAGAAAGAAGTTTTAAACATCAGTTACTCTGGAGAACAAACAAAACGCATCTGGATTTGGAAGCTCTGTGGATATAGGTCAAAACATTAGATGACCTTAAAGTAAGTGGGGTGGCTGAATTTGAAGAGACAGCACTACAAAATGAATTGGCCAGAATATTGAAGTAAGTGAAATGGTCAGATAAAATTTAGTATGGACAAGCACTGTAATAGGTAGGAAACATGGTACAAGAAGTGAAGTGGGCACACAGAGTGCACATCTCCGCCATGCTATGTTAACGTTATTACAATTATGCAGCTCTTCCTTGAGGCTTTTCCCTGCTTGATTGATGCTCTGCAACTACAAAACTGAAAGAAGAAACCTTTTTTGTTAAGTGCTTCCATCTCAGTGAGGAGGCTTCAGGCCAATTCACAGCAACAACTTGCTCTGAAAGCTCTGCTCAAGTTTTGACAGCTTTGACAAGTTTCACCTCAGCAGCTGAGACAATCCACAACATTATAAATCAACAACATTCTAAATCAAATAACCCACAACATTCTAAAAGAAAAAGTTAATTTACCCTATTTTTCAACATTAATGGATGGATCCTTTTAAAAAAAAAAATCAGGATCTGAATCCAGATCCAGATCAGTATCTTCGCTAAAAACTAATCAGTTCTTCCTTGGGCCATACCCTATCTATATTACGTTTTTTAAAATTCGTCTGTTAGCTTTTAAGATATATTTTTACAGACTACAAGCAAGGGGGAAAATATTACCTCTGCCCATCTGAAGTGGCAGTGTTAATAACTACTCTTAATGGTATTGAAATTGCCAAGAATTTGTTGAAATAAACCTAGGAGTCTGAATATGTTGAATGTCAAGTCTATCAATACAGTGCAGCAATCAACGAGAAAATAGAACATTGGGACCATATAGTCAAAACAATAGAGCACAAGACTGAGGAATGTGTGTTTGAACTATATAATACTCTGGTCAGATTGCACCTTGACTCCTAGTCCTCCAAAGACAATGCACTAGAGGCAGTTCAAATAAGAGCCATGACAATGATTCCAACAAGACAGAATTATGAGGGAAAAACTTGTGAAACTTTGGAGATTGTGAGCCTTGTGGGAAGTAATAGTATGGCCCTATTGGGTGTACAGCAGAGAACCAGACTGTTTGGCCCAGCTGGTCCATGCCAGCATTTACGCTCTGCGAAAATATCCTTTGACATCGTTCATCTAACCCCATCAGCATATTCTTCTATGACTTTCTTCTTCATGCTTTCCTTTACATACATCTGTGCACTTTACCACAAGGAGTAAATGAGGCGGAGAGTTTTACATTCTTACCACTCTTTGGATGAATAAGTTTTTCCTGAATTCTCTATTGTGTTAGTGACTGCCTTATAATTATATCCTCTGATTTTGGTTTCCCAGCAAGTGGAAACATTTCTCTACAGCTTACCAAATCAAACCCTTTAATTAAAGACCTCTGTCTAGAGAAAAGTGCCTCAGCCTGTTCAATTTTTCCTGATAGCTATAATCTCTCAGTTCTAGTATCAGCCTTATGAATCTTCTTTTGTATCTTCATTAATGCCTCTATATTTTTAAAATATGGAGACCAGAACTATTTACAGTATCGTGTTGTCTAACCAGGGTTCTATGTAAGTTTAGCATAATCTCTCTGCTTTTCAGTGCTATCCCTCTAGAAGTGAAACCCTCTGTTTGTTTTTAATAGTCTTATTAATCTGTGTATCTGAATCTCTGGATCCCTTTGCTCCTCTACCCATTTAGACTTCTATTATCCAAGAAGTTTTTTCAAATTCTTTCATGGGATGTGGGCATTGCAGGCTAGGCCAGCATTTATTTCCCATCCCTAATTGCCCTTGAGAAGGTGGTGTGAGCTGCCTTTCTTGAATTGCTGCGGTCCATGTGGTGTAGGTACACCCACAGTTCTGTTAGAGAGGTAGTTCCGGGATTTTGACTCAGCAACAGTAATTATAGACGTTTACAGCACAGAAGGAGGCCATTCGGCCCATACCCACGCCGGCCAACGAAGAGCTGACTCCATTTTCCAGTACTTGGCCCATAGCCCTGGAGGCTATGGCAATGCAAGTGAATGTCTAAATACTACTTAAATGTTACGAAAGTTTCTGACTCAACCACCCTTTCAGGCAGTGAGTTCCAGACTCCCAACACCCTCTGGGTGAAAAAATTTCTCAACTCCCCTCTTATCCTTCTACCTCTTACCTTAAATCTATGCCCCCTGGTTATTGACCCCTCTACTTATGGAAAAAGTGCTTTCCTATCCACCCTATCCATGCCCCTCATAATCTTATACAACTCTACCAGGTCCCCTCTCAACCTTCGTAGCTCCAAGGAAAACAACCCCAGCCTATCCAATCTTTCCTCATAGCTCAGACCTTCCAGCCCAGACAACACCCCCTGGTAAATCTTCTCTGTACCCTCTCCAGTGCAATCACATTCCTATAATGTGGTGACCAGAACTGCACGCAGTACTCCAGTTGTGGCCTAATCAGCGGTTTATGCAGTTCCGGCATAACCTCCCTGACCTTGTATTCTATGCCTTGGCTAATAAAAGCAAGTATCCCATATGCCTTCTTAACCACCTTATCTACCTGCCCTGCTATCTTCAGGGATCTGTGGATATGCACAACAAGGCCCCTCTGAACTTGAATACTTTCCAGGGTCCTACCATTCATAGTGTAATCCCTTGCCCTGTTAGCCCTCCCCAAATGCATTACTCACAGACCATGGGGTGATTTGAAAACAAGGATGAGAATTTTAAAATCAAGCTGTTGCTTGACCAGGTGCTAATGTAGCAAGCACAGGGATGATAGGTGAATGGGACTTGATGTGAATTAGGACACGGGCAGCCGAGTTTCGAGTTTGATGGGTAGAATGTAGGAGGCCTCTAGGAGTGTGTTGGAATAGTCAAGTCTTGAGCTAACAAAGGCACGAATGAGGGTTTCAACAGCAGATGATCTAAGATTAGGGCAAGATATGGAGGTGGAAATGGGTGGTATTAGTGCTGGTGGCTATGTGGTCAGAAGCCCACCTTGGGGTCAAATATGATACTGATTGCTTCAGTGTCAGATTGTTGCCAGCGCAAGGGATGGAGTCAGTAGCTAGGAACTGGATTTAGAGTGTGGTGGAAATAATGGCTTCAGTATTCCCAATATTTAATTGGAGGAAATTTTTGCTCATCTAGTGAGCATAGTCTAATAATATAGCAAAATGGAACAATCAAGATGAGAACTAGTGCTGTGCCTTCGGATAATGGTACTCTTTCTTATCTACATTGAAATTAATTTGCCAATTATACTAAGATTTTTAAGGAATGTTTTATTGTGTATACAAGTCTAAATGATAAAGCTAAATTCAGAATACAAGTGAGATTAAAATGTGGCAGGAAGATGGGAGACTGGTTGAAACTGGTAAAAGGCAAATTTGGGATTGTTATATTGCGACTATATGGAAGATGAGCAGTCATTCTTTTTTAAAGAAAGAACTAAATGGGTTTCTGTTTTGAACAGTATTAAGAGTTTAAGATAAATGCAAATTATGTTGTGCATGGTGTTTAGTATGGTTATTAAGAAGATTCTTTGAATAGCTATGTGAAAATTAACCACTCCCTTTTTAGGCTTGCCTCGGCCTCATTTACACGGTGTATGTCGACAGTCTGAACGTGAATTTGGAAAATGTGATTGCTAATCTTTTTACGTGTTTGGTGCCAGTTGCTGGAGGATCTCAGGTATGAAAAATATTGCTATTTTACTAGATACTTTAAAGTATAGAATGAATTAACTATTCCTTTGCTAAGGCAGCTTATTTAACCACTTAATGGACTTGAAATTTCTGCAAACTCGCGTCATAGTAATGATGCATTAATGCTGTGCATCATTATTAAGAGGTAAAAGTCCCAGGATGTTATGGAACAAGTTATACCTTTATTTGCATTGCTCCATAATTTTCTTAGACATCTGCATCACTCCTCAGCCTCACCTTAACTCTTAGAGGTTAATTCTTGTCAGTCAACTGACCAGTTCAGTCAATAGTGATCGCCAATTCCAGGATTTTACCATAATTTGTGCTGCAACCCATTATGCCTCTAAGCCTGGGAGGCCATCAAAAGAACTAGCAAAGCTTTGGAGCCTCATTCCAGCAGTTTGGAAATGGTTCAGTTTTCTTTTAATAATTCTGTCAGCTTTTCTTGCCAGTTTTAAGGACCTAAGAACAAAAGAGAAATAAGCAGGAGTTCAGATCAGCTCTTTGAGCCTGCTCCACAATTCATTAAGATCATGGCTGATTTTCTACCTCATCTACATCTTCCCACACTCTCCCCACATCCCTCAATTCCTGTAGTGCCTGAAAATCTGTCCATCTCTGCTTTGAATATACTCATTGTCAGAGCATTCATTGCTCCCTACAGTAGGGAATTCCAGAGGTTCACAACCCCCTGAATAAAGCATTTTCTTCTCAACTCAGACCTATGTGGCCAACCCCTTATTCTAAGACTGTGATCCCAGAATTCTAGCCTCCCCACCTAGTGGAAACTTTCTCCCAGCATCTACCCTGTCCAAGCCCTTAAGAAAAATATGTTTCACTGAGTGCTTTTAGTGTCCAAAGGCAATGCTTTTCAGGACTCTCATCTGTACCAACATGTTAGGAAAGTGAAAGCATTGCTATGCATAATCACTGAATATGCTAATGGTCTGCATTGCCCAAGCGAGGATCCTGCATGTTAATTTTGAATGGGGAAGAATTCAGGCAGTGAATTCCAGATGATCATGACCTGCTAAGTATAAAAAAAACTCCTTATCTCACCTCTGGTTCTTTTGCCAATTACCTGAAATCTGTTTTCTCTGCTAACCAATCCTTCTGCCTATTTAGCTGATGAGGTGGAAAAGATAGAAGTCATACTAAGCAATAATACTGACATAAAACTAAATCTTTATTCTGCCAACTAAATGACTGTGACTAATCTGTGTATTTCCAAAATGAATGGGAAAAAGAAATAAGTTCATGTCTTATCTCTCATGGGAACAGGAGTAGGCCAGTCAGCCCCTTGAGCCTGTTCCTCCATTCAGGTGGATCTTGGCTCATTTGTTTTTAAGTCTGTCTTACCTTGCTTTAACACCTTCACCTAGCATAAATCAATTTTGAGATTTTCATTTCATCGGGACTTTATCCAAGCTAGCAATAGTTATCTGCAGCTAATAGCTCTGCATAACCTAACTGTAGCTGCCATAAAGTGAAAATACAGTGAAACCACTATTTGGAAATAGTCTTATTTTTGGCAGAAGATGGTGTTGGGATTGGTACATTGGTGTAACCTGGTGAAGTAACTTAACACTTGTCTAATTTTATTGCATTAATTGTTTTTACCAAAATACGCAGTTTTGGGGAGAAAGGGACGAGAGATTAATGTTTGTTTTTCAAAAAATATATGCTTGCAATTTATTATTTTAATTTCGCTGTATGCCTTTGGAAGGTGATAACTACACAAATATTTAATTTTCACTTGTGAAAAAAGTGTCAATTGTGAAAAAAGCAACAATTGCAAAATACTCCTTAGTCTCAGAGTACAATAAAAACAAAAGATTACTTTAATGTGAAGTGCAGGAATATTGTCCCTTTGTTTAACATATAAAGTTTATTTATAAATGTATTGCCTCATTCTAAAAGCTTGTTTTACAAAGCCTTAGTATTTCAGAAATTTTTGGATCATTCAAGCATATTATTTGAAAAAACTATTTATGAAAGCATCATCATATGCAGGATGTTTACTTTTCCAATATGAAATTGGAAGCCCTGTTAGCTATTGAATGATTTGTTAAAGCTAAAATACTTTGTGTTGGGCTGGTAAGGCAAAGAAGATAAAAATCACACATGTATTAAGCAAGAATGCCGGTTTAACCTTCATCTGGTTGACACAATGCAGCTAATCTTGTTGACCCAGTGTTTCTGTGATTAAGATTTATCTAGTAGATGCTTCTTTTGTTTGTCTGGCATCATAACTAACAGCAAACTTCATGAATAACAAACTGAAAATTGATTTGGTTTGTTTAATTGAAAAATAATACCTCGCGGATCATAGGCTGTGGCTTGCAGTGAAGCTGTTGTCATAGTGTTTTGCAGCTAAAATTTATTTTCTAGCATTGAATGGTTTTGAGTATATGCTGTCTAAATTTAGCTAATGGAATTCCGCTCATGAAATTTTGATAAATAAGATGACCAGCTGTGCATGTAAATGATTCTCTTGCCTAAAGGTTTTCTCTTCAAAGCATCAGTAACAGATAGATAAACAGAAACAGATACTGAGCTGTAACTGAAGAATTCGGAGAGATGACCAAAAGCATGACCATTAAAATATGTTATGAGGAGGCTTTTTTAGACAGGAAAAAAAAGTAGCAAAGTGGACGGATTTAAGGACTAAATTCTAGAGGTTTAAAAGGTCAAGATAGCTGACACCTAAACTGCAAATGGTTGATCAGAGGGAAGGGGGATGCACAGGCAGCCAGAAATGGAGGACCAAAGACCCTGGGCTATGATATATGGCTGCAAGTTGTCATAAAAGTAGGGTGGGAGACCCTGTAGTGACTTTAGGACAAGGATGCTGTATTAGATGTAGCGTGGCGGGGCAGAAACGGGGAGTGAGTGTGTGAATGGGGACTGTTAAAAATGAAAATGGTCAAAATTGATGATGGGCCATGGGGAAAGAAGTTGGAGGTTGTATAAATTGGAGCAAGGCAGGTCAGCAAAGATGCTGTTGAAGTCTAATTGAAAGCAGTGAAAGCATTGATGTAGGTTTCTGCTGTGCTGGATGTGAGTTAGGAAAAAGATGGACATTATGGAGGTGGAATTTCCTATGACACCATGACAAAGATAAACTTTCCCGCTTCCTCCTTTATCTGTTTGCAACCTTTAACATGATTGACAATGCCATCCTTCTCCAATGTCTCCAGTTTCATCCAGCTGGGTGGGATTGCTCCCTCATGGTTCCATTCTTATTTATCTAATTGTATCCAGAGATTCACTTGCAGCGACTTACCCCATGTGGATTTCAACTGAAGTCCCACCCCTCATGTTTCGAACCCACCCAGGATTACAGGTATCTCCGGGACATGCAATGCTCCTTGGACTGCTGTTCTCGTCGCATTCTGAGATCCACACTCGGTGCCTTGCACCGCCATATGAACACACTCGACAGCTCCCTCCAGCAGCACCACCGCACCCTATTTTTAAGCTGCGCATGCCCCCACTTTCATTTTATTCTTCGTCTCATCCGACGCCTCAACAAGAAACTTTGTCTCTCTCTTTCTGGTGCAAAGGAACGCAAGCTCCAACAACTCATCGACACCAACACCCATCCAGGACCCTCCACCCCTGCTTGTCTCTCTGTCCCCAGCTCGTCTTCCAATCCCAGCCCCGGCCGTGTATTGACCATACCCCCTGACCTTCCCCTCTCCAATGCTGAACGTTCAGTGCTCAACAAAGGACTTAGTTTCATACCCTTGCGCCCTCATCTCAATGAATTTCGGGCTCGGCATGATGCTGAACTTTTCTTCCGCCGCCTTCGACTCTGTGCTCACTTCTTTGGGCAGGAGTCCTTTCCCCGTTCAATGGATCCTTTTACCCGCCTCCAATATTCTCCCTCCACCTGGACCCCTCCCTCTGGATTCTTACCTTCTCTTGATCTTTTCATTGAGAACTGTCGGTGTGGCATTAGTCGTCTCAATTTTTCTGCTCCTCTCACCCACTCTAACCTGTCTCCCTCTGAACTTGCTGCACTCCATTCACTCAGGCCCAACCCTGACATTGTCATCGAACCTGTTGACAAGGGTGGTGCTGTTGTTGTCTGGCACACTGACCTCTACCTTGCAGAGGCTGAGCGTCAACTCGCAGACACTTCCTCCTACCTCTGCTTGGACCATGGCCCCACCACTGAACATCAAGCCATTGCTTCCAGGACTGTTACTGACCTCATCTCCTCTGGAGATCTTCCTTCCACAGCTTCCAACCTCATAGTCTCCAACCTTGGACAGCCCGCTTCTACCTCCTACCCAAAATCCACAAACAGGACTGTCCCGGCAGACCGATCGCGTCAGCCTGTTCCTGCCCCACGGAACTCATTTCTTGCTATCTTGACTCCATTCTCTCTCCCCTTGTCCAGTCCCTTCCCACCTACATCCGTGATTCCTCTGACACCCTACATCATATCAACAATTTCCAGTTCCCTGGCCCCAACCGCTTCCTCTTCACCATGGACGTCCAATCCCTCTACACCTCCATCCCCCACTGGGATGGGCTGATGGCTCTCCGCTTCTTCCTCAAACTGAGGCCTGAACAATCCCCATCCACCACTACTCTCCTCCGTCTGGCTGAACTTGTTCTCTCACTGAACAATTTCTCCTTAAACTCCTCTCACTTCCTCCAAATAAAAGGTGTGGCTATGGGTACCCACATGGGCCCCAGTTATGCCTGTCTCTTTATGGGCTATGTGGAACATTCCTTGTTCCAGTCCTACTCCGGCTCCCTCCCACAACTCTTTTTCCGGTACATCGATGATTACTTCGGTGCTGCTTCATGCTCTCGTCTGGACCTGGAAAAATTTATTAATTTTGCTTCCAATTTCCACCCCTCCATCATTTTCACTTGGTCCATCTCTGAAACTTCCCTTCCCTTCCTTGACTTCTCCGTCTCAGTTTCTGGTGATAGACTGTCCACCAATATTCATTACAAGCCTACCGACTCCCACAGCTACCTCGACTACAGCTCCTCACACTCCCTTCCTGTAAGGACTCCATCCCATTCTCTCAGTTCCTTCAACTCCATCGCATCTGTTCTGATGATGCCACTTTCAAAAACAGTTCCTCTGACATGTCTTCCTTCTTCCTTAACCGAGGTTTTCCACTCACGATGGCTGACAGGGCCCTCAACTGTGTCCGGCCCATCTCCCGCGCATCCGCCCTCACAACTTCCTCTCCCTCCCAGAACCATGATAGGGGCCTCCTTGTCCTCACTTATCACCCCACCAGCCTCCGCATTCAAAGGATCATTCTCCGCCATTTCCGCCAACTCCAGCATGATGCTACCACCAAACACATCTTCCCTTCACCCCCCCGGCGGCATTCTGTAGGGATCGTTCCCTCTGTGACACCCTGGTCCACTCCTCCATCACCCCCTACACCTCAACCCCCTCCCACGGCACCTTCCCATGCAACCGCAGAAGGTGCAACACCTGCCCCTTTACTTCCCCTCTCTTCACTGTCCAAGGGCCCAAACACTCCTTTCAAGTGAAGCAGCACTTCACTTGCACTTCCCTCAATTTAGTTTACTGCATTCGTTGCTCCCAATGCGGTTTCCTCTACATTGGAGACACCAAACGCAGACTGGGTGACCGCTTTGACGAACACCTTTGGTCTGTCCGCAAGCATAACCCAGACCTCCCTGTCGCTTGCCATTTCAACACTCCACCCTCATGCCCACATGTCCGTCCTTGGTCTGCTGCATTGTTCCAGTGAAGCTCAACACAAACTGGAGGAACAGCACCTCATCTTCCGACTAGGCACTTTACAGCCTTCCGGACTGAATATTGAGTTCAACAATTTTAGATCTTGAACTCTCTCCTCCATCCCCACCCCCTTTCCGATTTCCCCCCTGCTTTTTTTCTCCAATAGTTTATATAGATTTTTCTTTTCCCACCTATTTCCATTATTTTTAAATGTATTTCCATCCATTGTTTTATCTCTAACTTTTGGCCTATTTCGATCCCTTCCCTTCACCCCACCCCCACTAGGGCTATCTGTACCTTGCTTGTCCTGCTTTCTACCCTTAATTAGCACATTCCTTAGATAATATCACCACCTTCAACACTTCTTTGAGCTTTTGTCTATGACATCTTTTAGCTATCTCCACCTATCACTGGCCCTCTGTCCAGCTCTACCTGTCCCACTCCCCCCTTAAACCAGTTTATATTTCACCTCTTTACTATTTTTACTTAGTTGTGTTGAAGAGTCATATGGACTCGCAACGTTAACTGTGTTCCTCCTGCAGATGCTGCCAGACCTGCTGAGTTTTTCCAGGTAATATTTATTTTTTTCACTTGCAGTGTGTTCCTGCGAATGCATTGTTCTCTGTCGTGTCCCTGAAGATTGATCCTTGGCCCCTTCCCATTTCTCTTATACATGCTGCTCCATGTCAATATCATCCAAAGGCACAGCTGACAGCACCAAGCTTTACCTCACCACTACCTCTTTTGACTTCTTCATTGTTGTTAAATTATCAGACTGATTATCTGACATCTACTGTTGGATGAGATGAGCAGAAATTTCCTCCAATTAAATATTGGGAAGACTGAAACCATTGTTTTCAGTTCCTGCTCCAAACTACTTTGCCTAGCTACTGACTCCATCCCTTCCCATGGCAATAGTCTGAGATTAAGCTAGTCTGTTTGCAATCTTAGTGTCATTTTTGATCCTGAGATGATCTTCCAACCTCATATGCATGCCATAATTAAGACTGCCTTTTTCCATCTCCATAACGTTGCTTGACTCAATTCATTTTCTGTTGAAACCCTCATTGACGCCTTCGTTACCTCTAGGCCCGACTATTCACCCACAATCTTGGCTGGTCTTCCAATTCTATTCTCCGGAAACTTGAAGTCATCCAAAATTCTGCTTCCCATGTCTTAACTTGCACCAAGTTCTGTTCCCCAATTGTTTTTGTGTTCACTGACTTACACTGGCTGCTGATCAAGCAACGTCTTGGTTTTAAAATTTCTATCCTTGATTTCAAATCCCTCTATGTCAAGCCCCTCTCTGTTTCTGTAATCTCCTCCAGCACTCTGAGACCTCAGCATTCCTCTAATTCTGGCCTCCTGTGCTTCCCTAATTTTAATTGCCCCACCATTGAGCTGTGCTTTCAATTGCCTTGCCGCAAGCTTTGGAAATCCCTCACTACACTTTCCCGCCTCTCCACTTTGATTTCTGCCTTTAAGAAACTTCCTAAAATCTACTTCTTTGGCCAAATTTCTGGTAACCTGACCTAGTATCTGCTTGTGTAGCTTGGTGTCATACTTTGTTTAGTGAAGCACTTTGGGATGTTTTGTTATGTTAAAGGTACTATGTAAATATAAGTGTTGTTTGTTGATGTTGGAAATATGTGGGCTTGGTGATGAATAGAACCAGCGGTTTGAAGTTCAGTTCACAGTGCAAGATAACATGAAGCTTATGCATAATCCTAAATGATGGAGCACATGGGGGAGTATTGCATATAGCTGAATCACAGAATTTTAATAGCACAGAAGGAGGTCATTCAGCTCACCATGTCTGCACTGGCTCTCCAAATGAGCATCATGTCATAGTGCCTTTGCCCTGCCTTTTCCCATACCCATGCCCATTGTTTCTATTCAAATAATCATCTAATACCCTCTTGAATGCCTTGATTGAACCTGCCTCCACCACACTCCCAGGCATTCCATTCCCATTCTAGACCCGAACCACTTGTGTAAAAAAGTTTTTTCTCACGTCACATTTGCTTCACTTGCAAATCACTTTAAATCTGTGCCCTCTCATTCTTGATTCTTTCACGAGCAGGAATAGCTTCTCCCTATCTACTCTGTCCAGCCCCCTCATGATTTTGAACATCTCTATCAAATCTCCTCTTACCTGCCTTCTCTCCAAGGAGAACAACCCCAACCTCTCTCATCTGTCCTCATAGCTGAAGTTTTTCATCACTGGAACCATTCTTGTAAACCTCTTCTGCAGTCTCTCCAATGTGTTCACATCCTTCCTATAATGTGGTACCCAGAACTGTACACAATATTCCAGCTGAGGTCTAACGAGTGTCTTATATAAATTCAGCATAACCTCCCTGCTCTTGTACTCTATGTTAACATGGCAATCACCTTGTTAAAAACAATTGCTAGTTAAGCAGGTGATGGGCATTGATTATCCCATCTAAATAGAACAAAAAGATACAGCTGGAACACTTTGGGTGGAAGCTACTTGGAAGTCAGTAGCACGGAGGAGTTATCTTGAAAATAAACCAGCTTGAACCATAAGACCAGCCTGGATTAATTCTTCCACCACAACCTCTTACATTGAGTAATGCTCTATGCCCTTATTAATAAAGTCCAGGACACTATATGCTTTATTAACTGCTCGCTCCACCTGTCCTGCCACCTTAAATGATCTACACACATATACATGCAGGTCCTTCTGCTCCTGCACCCCCTTCAAAATTTCACCCGTTATTTTATATTGTCCGTCCACGTTCTTCGTACCAAAATACATCACCTCACACTTCTCCACATTGAACTTCATCTGCCACCTATCTGCCCACTCCACCAACTTGTCTGTGCCCCCTTGAAGTTCCACACTGTACTCGCAGTTCACAACACTTCTAAGCCTCGTAACATCCACAAACTTTGAAATTGCCCCCTGCACACCAAGATCTGGAACATTCTTATATATCAGGAAAAGCAAGAGTCCCAATACCAACCCCTGGGCAACTCCGCTACAAACCTTCCAGCAGCCTGAAAAATATCAATTGACCATTACTCTCTACTTCCTATTTTTCAGCCAATTTTGTATCCACATTACTACTGTCCCTTTTATTCCATGAGCAATAATTTTTCTCACAAGTCTGTTGTGTGGCACTGTTTCAAATGCCGTTTGAAAGTCTATGTACACCACATCAACAGCAGTATTCTCATTGACCTTTTCTGTAACCTCTTCGAAAAACTCCAGCACGTTAGTTAAACACGATTTCCCCTTTTGAAATGTATGCTGGCCCTTCCTTATCAACCCATATTTTTCCGTGTGACTTCTAATTCTATCTCGAATAATTGTTTCTAGAATCTTGCCCACCACTGAAGTTAAACTGACTGGTCTATCATTCTTGGGCTTATCCTTAAACCTTTTTTGAACAAGAGTGTAATGTTTGTAATTCTCCAGTCCTCTGGCACCATCCCCATAATCTGATTCGTTCTTCATGTTCGTTTGGAGGAAGTTCTAGTTCACCCATGAAGTACTGTTGAAAAAACAGCCTCATAAAACACTGGTCATCATTGCGGAGAGGGTAACAGTAGAGACACAGCTGGATGTTGTTAACTTTATTATGTAAACTGGCTCATACTTATGGTCACAGCCATGAAGGTTCATGTAAATGAGGAAAAGCAGGCTGCTTAAAATGCACGCAAAAAGGAGTTGACTGTCTGAGGCTAGAAGGAGATGTTATTGCTGGAGCTGAACTATTTGGGACAGAAAAAAAACAATAGAACCATGTAGGGGCGTACCTTTGGGGTGGACCTCAGAGAAGTGATAGTGCAGAAGGTTGGAATGGTCCGCCATTTCAAGGATATTTATTCACTGTCCATGCAAAGATGACTGGGCCAAGAGAGATGTACTTGTAATACACATTCTGAATAACTCCCAGGAATAAAGTAAGAATTCAGTGAGCTATAAAATGTTTAACTTAAGTGAAAAGCTTATCAATGCTTTTTATTAATAGCACAGTAAAGATTTTATAGTTAACTTACTTTTTATACCAAAAAGTCTCATTTTGTTTCTTTCTTGCCAGATCAATAAATATTTATAGAGGAATTGAGTCAAAATACAGTGAGTTGCACAAATGTTTTTGAGTGCAGGAACATGAGTTTAATCTTATCCAAGCTATTAAATGAGAATTTTGTCTAATGGCCCTTTGGGGTATTTTAATAATTTACTGCATTTTTCTTAGGTATGATTCTATAATAATATTTAAGTTGTAGAAAGCCAACAGGCTTAAGAAAATTCTAACTAAATTTATTTGCTTTGGTTTATTTGTTACCTCAGTAAAGTTATTCCAGCATTAGGAACAGCTAGCTTTAAGATTTGCAATATTGTTACATTCCCCATAAAGACGGATAACTTTTAGAAAGATAACTGAATTTCCAGTGACTGACTGGAAGGATTACAGGACAGGATATCAACTTTTAAGACTTTTATTGTAGCAAACAAACTAAAAGTAACTTTGATTAAACACTATTTCAGTAGGCAGTTTATACTCTAAATTACAAAAATGTTTCCCCATTTAACTTTAAAATGACTAAAAATCACCTTCATTTTTGAGGAACCAATTCAAACCTATTGTCAGTTCCTGATGGCTTGATTCCTTTTCTTCTTTTTACAGCCAGATAACTTCTATTCCCCGAATTGACTTCCATGGTTAGAGTTACCTGGAAATTCTTTCCTCTAGCCAAAGCTAGGTGAATCATCCAACCTCATGTAAATCCTCACTGGAGAATCAGCTTAAATTTTTGTGCTCAAATTCTGGAATGTAAAGCCACAACCTTCTGACTCAAAGGTGATTGTGATACCAACTGATCCATGGCTGGCATGACACATGAACAAGATTTTTACCATTTAAAAGACCAGCCAGACCTCATGCCCATGATATGGCATGCAGTTGCATTATGAAATCTCGCTTTATTCTTATGAATTGGTTTGCAACTGACCTGCAAAGTGAGAGTATTATTAATATAAGCTAGAAGAGAGTGATGGACAGAGCCCTTCTGAATGTCATTCGTCAGGTTCTCGATCACTAAGGCTAAAGGACTGATAGGATTAATGAACACTGCATCTCAGTAGTACATGAAACAAAAGGCAGACTCTAAACCTTATGGCAGCTTAAGCCAGTACAGACTCGATGGGCCAAATGGCCTCCTTCTGCACTGTAACGGTTCTGTGTGATTCTGTGCCTATTTATTGAATTGTTCCTGTACAGCTTTAGACATTTTTCTACGCGCTGCCAAAAGTAAGATATGCTCTCAGTTAAATATTCCTTGAGTTATTCACAGTTGATTTGGCAAAATACAATGTTAAAAAGCATGATCAGAACATAGGGGCTGTAACAAAATAAAAGCACAAAATGCAAGTAAAAATATTTGCAGTGAGTACCACATACTGTGCTAGAGGAAAATATATCACTGAGAAAGTGCAGAACGTTTTGAGGGAAGAAGGGAAATAGCCGGAGGTAATGGCCCATTCGGGAACCGATAACCTAGGAAGGAAAAGTGTTGAGGTCCTGCAGAGTTCCTGGTGCCAGAAGGGAAAGGAAAGGCATCCAGAGCTAGACATCTGTGGATGACTAAAGATATAGAGATTAAAATGAAACAGGGAAAGGAGTCTTATGAAAAATACTATAGTAGAGAACAAAACTGAATGTAGAAAGTACAGAGGTGATCTAAATAAGGGGATGAGGTAAAAGAAGAGAGAATGAAAATAGATGAGCAGCTGATATGAAAAGCAGGGCCTCAAAGATGGTAATCTCTGCGTTACTGTACGTGTTATGCTACTATAGGAATAGTGGGATAAGATGGTTAATAAGTGGCTGATGCAGGTGGGAGGATTTCAGATTCCTGGGGCATTGCGACCAGTTCTGGGACAGGAAGAAGTTGTTCAAGATGGACGGATTACACTTCAACAGAACTGGGACCAGTGTCCTTGCAGGAAAGTTAAGTAGTGCTGTGGAGGAGGATTTCAAATAATTGGGCACCAGGGTGAAATATTAGAGAAAAGAATCAAGGTGCATGGAGGACTGGGATAGGCAAATAACACTGGAGTAAAGAATAGTTCAGAAATAGGAAGGATTAGACTTGTGGCAATGTGAGGCAGTCTGAGATGTGTTTGTAATGCATGTGTGTAAATATGCCTATTGTAAATAAGTTGAGTGAGCTGTAGACACAAGTTGCCACATGGGACTATGATATGGTGGCAATACCAGAGACCTGACTCAGAGAAGGCAAAGATTGGGAACTTAATGTTCCTGGCTAAAAGATATTCGGGAAAGATAGGGAAGGAGAGAAAAGAGAGGTGGTAATATTGATCAAATAAACAGTTGTGGTACTGGAGAGGGATGAGGTCGTTGAGGAGTCAAATATAGAGGATATGCTTGGTTAGAATTAAGGAACAGAAGAAGAGTTGTTACCCTACTGTCTGTATATTATGGACCTTAAAATATTAGGAAGGAGATAGAGGAATAGAATTGCAGAAAAATGACAGAAAGATCCAATAACCATTAAGAATAGTGATAATGGGGTCTTTAATAATCCTGTTGTAGATTGAGATATAACTGTGTAAAGGACAAAGAGGGGAAAGAATTCCTGAAAAGTATACAAAGAGGACTTAGTTGATCTGTGTGTTTCCTGCCAGTGAGGGAGGGAGCAATGTTGGATAGAATTCTGCGAAATGAAGTGGAGCAAGTTGACCATGTTTCAGTAGGGAAACATTTGGGGAATGGTGATCATAATATCAGGCTTAGAATTGTTATGGAATATGACTCGAACAATCAAGCATAAAAGTTCTTAATGGAGGAGAACTAATTTAATTGAGTTGGAAAGGAATCTGGCAGAGGTGAATTAGAATCAAAATTTGCTGGGTAAAACAGTAATTGAGCAATGTGAGGAGGAGATGTTTCACATTCAGAGTAGACATAGTCCCACGAGGGGAAAGGAAAGGCATCCAGAGCTAGACTTCCCTGGATGAGTAAAGATATAGAGATTAAAATGAAACATGGAACGGAGTCTTATGAAAATAGTACATTAGAGAACAAAGCTGAATGTAGAAAGTACAGAGTAAAAAAGAGGATGAGGGGAAAGGAGAGAGAATGAAAATAGATGAGCAGCTGACATGAAAGGGAACCTAAGAATCTTGTATAAACATAAAAATGGCAAAAGAGTAGTCAAATAAAGTGTGGGACTAATTAGGGAGCAAAAAGACTATCTTGGGGAGGCAGAGGGTATAAATGAGTGTTAAGTAAATGATACTTTTCAACTGTTTTCACTGGAGAAGAGGATGCTGCAAATGCAGCATTAAAGGAAAAAGTAATAATAATATTGGATAAGTAAAAAATAGATAAAGTGGAGGTACTTAAATGGTTGGTAGTCCTCAGGAGAAAAGCCACCTGGTCCGTGTGGGCTGCATCCTAGGTCACTGAGAGAAGTTTGAAAGTTCTTATACACCGTGCGCTGTGAATAAAAGATTTATGTATTTTCTGTAATGTTTATCAATTGTTTAAGAATAATTTGATTGTAGATTGTTAATTCTGTGTGTTTAATATTCATTCGGTTTTTATATTATTATTCACACTACCATGCAAATAGATAATTTTGTGGGAGGCTGCAGTTATTTCCCTTGTCTTATTTGTGTTGTATCTTGGAAATGTTACAAATATAGCTCCTCATATGGTATAACTTCCAGTATAACTAAGATTGTATGCATTTTTGATTTCACAAACTTAAAATACCTGAGGTATTGGCAGAATGAAAAATATCTGTTGCACTTTACAACCAATGTACTAAATTTATTAAAGAAACTACTTAAGAAATGCATTGTCGTTTACAATCCTATATGCATGTATTAGTATGCATGTTATTTATTCTGTAAATATGTATAACAGCATCATAATATAAAATATATTATTGAATTATTTTAGATTTGTCAGTTCTAAGATGATTTTTGACTGCTTGTCATTTTGTTTTGAAGTAGAAACCTATAAGGAAAGGCTAAATAATCCTTTAGGGTATCCAGACAAATCACTAATGAAAAACAGAATATCCTCATTCATGAAATTACTGGTAAAGAAATTGCACTTACCAAAAAGAAAGTAAAACCTTTGAGCCCAACAAATCTTATAGGCATTACAAAACCAAATTCCCATGCATTGAAGTAACACCTGCTGATTTTCATTTTCTTCCAGGAATATCCATTTTCAGAGCATGTTAATTAAGCATGCAGAAAGAATGTGAAACAATATATATTCTGCTGAGTTTAACTTCTAGGGATAAAACATTTGTCTAAATTCAGTCTTCAGATTTTATAGGTTTGAATTATTGGAGATTGAAACATGGTACATGTGGGGACAACCTCTGCTCACAGGGATTCCAACATTTACTCACCTCTTGGTCAATCATTTCCAAACCTACCTGTGCATTAGACTACCTCCAAATAATTGCAAATCTCATGAGACTGCTTTAAACTGTTGTTAGCTATCCAAAAAACAGTTATGACACCATATTCTAATGATTTTTGTACAATGAATTAAATGGCAAGTTTAGATATATAGGGAAAATAAAGAAATCTGGTGACAGAAATTATATATAGCTACATTTAACTCTGAATTTAAATTTGCTGCAAAGTACAAAAATTTGAAAATTGCTCTTTTTAATTTGAAAACAGACAAGATTGAAAGTACTTAAGATTCTTTTGAAGATATCAATTGCCTATTATGTATAAGGACCAAAATGATTGTCTGCTAATTTTTCAGTGTGTTATGATCCTGGACCAGACCCCCAAGTGTTTGCTAAGGTCCGGTTAAGGATCAGTATAGTTTTGTTTAAAGTACACAAAGTTTGACATTCAAGACACTTGCTAAGAAAATAAAGCTGCAAGATTCCATGGGTTTTGAACAAACAAAAATAAACTTTACTAGGCAAGGTCAAAAAGATAAAACAGTTTACAATATCTATCTTATACTCTAACATTAAGGGTTAATATGAATTACATGCAAATTAACAGGCAAGCTGTGGTCAAACACACCACACTGTACAATAAAAAGCAAATGCGAACAAGACAAATTCCACGGAGTTCTCAGCGATCCACCCAGATGTCAGTAAACACTGTGAGTTAACCAATCTTGTTGAAACTCTGTCTCCCTCACGAGGGACTCCAAATTTTTTACTTTTGAAGAACAAGCCTCTGAATTCCCTCAAAGCCTCTCCAACTTGGACTGCTTCAACGACTGCACACCTCCCAGGGTTTCAGTCTCATCTCCGGAGGCTCCATTCCTCTGGATTTCTGAGTCTGCATTCCAGCCTCCACTTGTGCAATTTCAGGTCTTTAATAGCTGGCTAGCTTCACTAGGCTGGCACTGCCCCTGGATTTCACCAAGCTCCAATTCCCCCAGCTATACCAAGCTACAAATGGCTCCCAGGGTTGCTTCTGAGTCCTAATCCTTTTCAGCACAGAGCCAGTGACCTTCTGCCACCTTCTCAACTCCACAGAACTACTCCTGAGCACTAACGACACAGAGCTATCAAACGGCTCCTGGGACTTCTCCTGAGTCCCAACTACACAGAGCCAACTAACAGCAACACTTGTTGCTTGGAGACTGCTAACAGCAGCACCTTTTCTCCTGCTGCAGAACACTCATTCCCCAGCAAACACACATAGATTGAAACCCTAGAACTTTCTTAAGCTCCACCCATCATCTCCATGATGACGTAGCCTTCCAGGGCTCACTGAATGCTTTTAAATTATTTGTAGATTTAACTCCCAAACAAAACAACTCTCTGGGCTTCAGTTTTATGCAAGCAATCTCCAATTTTCCAGCTAAGTAAGCCCAAATGCTGTTTTCTGATCTTGCCTTTCTAGTTGTTAGCTCCTTATATCAACACGGCCCCAACCTTTTAAATGTACTAGTCTTCAAGTTGCTTTAGTTGCATTTATCCCATTTTTCTACAGTTAACTTTAATCTTCTCAAAATTAAAAATTACCTCCAAAATGTTACTGTGAACCATGAACTAGGTGTTTATAATCACAAATCTTGTCATGGTTTAAAAAGAATTACATTAAAAAAAATCACGGATCTTATCCAAAATATGAAACTGCCTCGAATTGCATTTTTCTTAGTAATTGCTACACAGAGAAGATCAAGGTTCATCACGTTCATCATCTTGGTTGTTGCATGATATAACAATAATGGAATTTTTACTAATTATGGCAACCACTTTCTATCAATCAGTCTATAACATAGAAACATAGACCCAGACACGAGGCAAGGAAACCTCCCAGTGGTGAAAAACTTTGGAAACCATAGACTCAAAATCACCTGGTTTTCCGCTTACTACATCATGTCTCAAATTACTCATACCCGATCCCAAAGTATTATTTTCCGAAAGAAACCTATCCAATGTACTGTACTTTGGAATGACCAAAAGCACTACTGTTTCTGTAGATTAATTTTGAATTTCAAGTGTAGGCCATGCCCTCTGGTTGGATTATTCTGGTCAAAATAAAACAGTTTGTCATGGTCGACACTATCTAGCCTTTTTAAAATCCTACAAGTATCTATCATAATCACTTGTCAACTTTCTCTTTTCCGAGGAAAACATGCCCAATTTGCTAATATGAAAGCAAAATATTGCAGATGCTGGAAATCCAAAATATAAGTAGAAATTGCTGGAAATATTCAGGAGGTCAAGTGGCATTTATTTTCTCTCCTCCAAGATTACCTGACTTAACGAGTTTCCAGCATTTTGTTATTATGCCTAATTCACTAATTGCTCCTCATAATTTAATCTTTTCTTCAGTAGCTGCAATACCTATTTTATACTTCAAACTACCAACTGTACACAATATTCCAAGTGAGGTAAAGCCAGTGATTTATAAAGGCAGATAACCTCTTTACTTTGGCTCAATATTGTCTTTTTAATACATCACAACATCTGACTTGCTTTGCTTACTGCCTCCAAACGTTGTTGCACTTCGTTGTTAATCAGGACATCTTTCCATTTAAACAGTCATCATCCTTTGAAGTCAATTGTGTAACCTCTCAATGAAGTAATGTGTTATTACTGTGTTGCCTATCAATGGACAATACTGAACTGACTGTGTTTTAATCTAGTT
Source organism: Cetorhinus maximus (assembly GCF_964194155.1). Lineage (NCBI taxonomy): Eukaryota > Metazoa > Chordata > Chondrichthyes > Lamniformes > Cetorhinidae > Cetorhinus > Cetorhinus maximus. The sequence goes on from NC_135887.1 coordinate 98,743,204, forward strand.
AGCTACTCCTTTTCCTTGTTTAATTGAGCAAGAACATTATTTTGGTTGCATATTTTATTTTTTCCTACAGAAACTATTCTCATTGGGAGCTGGAGATAGACAATTGATTCAGACTCCTTTGTATGATGGTCTTCCTGTGACAAACACAAGTGTGGCACTTCTTTTCCAACAGCTGGGTAGGTCTGGATTAATAATGCATCTCCTAATTATGTTTTGGTAATTATTATGACATTCATAGACAAAAGTATAGTGCCACTATGGGGCTCGTACCCAGATCCAGTTGTTGCTAGTGCTGTTGTAAGATAATGCTATTGATCAAGGCTGCACACCATGGGTAAAAACATTTGCAAAATCAGGGATGCTCAGCCACAGTTTTACTCGTGTTCAATTGATTGAAGTGGCAGTTGGAGGATGCTCAGGAGAGGGTTGGTATGAATTATGTAGGGTATGCTAGTGTAGTGATTATGTTACTGGAGTAGTAATCCAGAGGCCTTGACTAATCAGAGAACATGAGTTCAAATCCCACCATGCAACTTTGAGAATTTAAAAAATTTAAAAATATCAGGAAATTAAAAACAATTATCAATAAAAGGGACCGCGAACATAAAGAAATGGGAGCAGGAGCAGGCCGTTCAATCCCTGGAGCCTGCTCTGCCATTGAATAAATAAAGACTGATCATCTACCTCAGCTACATCTTCCTGCACTATCCCCATATTCCTTGACTCCCTTAGAATCCAAAAATCCATCGATCTCTGTCTTGAATATGCTCAAAGCCTGAGCATTCATAGCTTTCTGGTGTGGAGAATTCCAGATTTCATAACTCTTTCATTAAAGAAATTTCTCCTCATCAGTCCTAAATTGCTGATCCCTACCCTGAAACTATAAATCTTAGTTCTAGAGTTCCAAGCTTTGGGAAACACCCAGCATCTACCCTGACCAGCCCTTGAATTATGTTTCAATGAGATCACCTCTCATTCTTCCAAAAAACTAGGGAATATAGACCTAGCCTTTCACACTTTGTCTACCCCAGTTAACATTGTGGAACTTGAAATCTACTATTGTTGTTACCGTATTAGTTTTACACTCCTCTTGAGATTTGCTTACATATCTGCTTTCTATCTCTCCCTGGCTGTTTGGGGGTCTATAGTACATTCCCAGCATTGTGATTGCCCCCTTTTTGTTTTTAAGTTCTACCCATATGACCTCATTTGAGGAACCTTCAAAGATATCATCCCTCCTTAGTACAGTAATTGACTGCTTGATCAATATTGCGACACCACCTCCTCTTTTACACACACACACACACACACACCCCCACGCCCCCACCGGTCTCACCTGAAGATTCTATACCCTGGAATATTGAGTTGCTAGTCCTGCCCCTCCCTCAACAATGTCTCCGTGAAAGCAATGATATCATATCCCTATGTGTTAATCAACACCCTCAACTCATCAGCTCATTAAAATAAATGTAATCCAGCCTTGCCATGCTCCCTTATGCCTTAACTTGATTACATATGCTCTGTCTTCCAGACTGAGTTGGTTTTCCTTCTGTACTTGCCTGTACATTACTTCGTACTATACCTTGACTCTGTATCCCATCCCCCTGCCAAATTAGTTTAAATCTCCACCAACAGCAGCAGCAAACCCGCCCGCAAGGATGTTGGTCCTGTTCCGGTTCAGGATGTTGGACTTGTACGGGTCCCACCTTCCTCAGAAACCAAGCCAGTGATCCAGGAATTTAAAGCCCACCCTCCTGCACCAACTCTTCAGCCATGCATTCATCTGCTCTATCCACCTATTCCTATACTCACTAGCACATGGTACTAGGAGTAATCCAGAGATTACAAATTTTGAGGTTCTGCTTTTCATTCTGCTACCTAGCTCCCTAAATTCTTGCTGCAGGACCTCATCCCTCTTTCTACCTATGTCGTTGGTACTAATGTGAACCATGGTCTCTGACTGTTCGCCCTCCCCCTTCAGAATGCCCTGCAGCTGTTCAGTGACATCCTTGACCCAGACCCCAGGGAGGCAACACACTATCCTGGAGTCACGCCTGTGGCTGCAGAAACACCTGTCTGTACCCCTCACTATTGAGTCTCCTACCACTATTGCTCTTACTTTCTTTCTCCTCCCCACTTGACCAGCTGGGCTCCGGCTGCTGTCCCCAGAGGAGCTGTCACACTCACCGTTTTCCAACACAGAAAAACTGTTCTTGATTGAGATGCACACTGTTGCTTTCCTGACTACTTGCCTGCCCCCCTTCTGACTGGTGCCCACTCATTCCTTCTGTGACTGCACTTCCTTAAGCTGTGGTCTGACCATGTCTAAAAACATGCTATTCACTTAACTTGACACTCAAAGCTGGTCAAACTGAAGGCACTTCCTGCAGATGTGGCCATCCAAATTGACAGGAGCACCTCAGACTTCCCACATCCTACAGGCCATGCAACACACAGGACTGAGCTCCCTTGCCTTATCCTTAATTAAAATACTCTTACCCTAAATTTAAGCCAAATGGAAAATTATTTAAGCTTCTATCTTTTTTTAAAAAAAGCTAGGACCCTTTCCTTAATGTAGCTTTAAAGTGGAGAAAAACAACTTACCCACTTGCTACCAATCAGCTCTCTGCTTTGCGCTGATGTCATTTTGGTTAGCCTTTTCGAATTCTGGCGGGTTCCTGTTTTATCCCCGACCTCTCGCTATTTTATCTCCTGAACCCTCGCTGTTTTATCTCCTGAACCCTCGCTGTTTTATCTCCTGAACCCTCGCTGTTTTATCTCCTGAACCCTCGCTGTTTTATCTCCTGAATCCTCGCTGTTTTTTCTCCCGAGCTCGCGCTGTTTTCTCTCCCGAGCTCGCGCTGTATTCTCTCCCGAGCTCGCGCTGTATTCTCTCCCGAGCTCGCGCTGTTCTCTCTCCCGAGCTCGCGCTGTTTTCTCTCCCGAGCTCGCGCTGTTTTCTCTCCCGAGCTCGCGCTGTTCTCTCTCCCGAGCTCGCGCTGTTCTCTCTCCCGAGCTCGCGCTGTTCTCTCTCCCGAGCTCGCGCTGTTCTCTCTCCCGAGCTCGCGCTGTTCTCTCTCCCGAGCTCGCGCTGTTCTCTCTGCAGAAGCTTCGCCATCTTACCCACTGAACTCTCACTGCTTGACCCCCCCCCCCCCCCCCCCCCCCCCCAAACTCCTCACCACTTGATTTCCTGACCACCTTCTTTCCTTGGGTAAGGAGACCAAAACTATGTACAGTATACCAGGTGTGGTCTCACCAATTGCAGTAACACTCGTATACACTTGTACTCTAATATTTTTATAATAAAGGCTAACATACCATTTGTTTACCTAATTGCTTGCATGTTAACTCTGTGATTTGTTCACCTATGTTCCTCTGCATACTAACAACTCCTCCACATTACATTCCATCTGTCCTGGTCTTGTTTGCTCAATTAGCTTGTCTATACCTTTTTGCAGCCTTCATGTGTGTCTCTCACAGTTTACTTTCCTGCTTAACTTGGATGTATTACACCCAGTCCCATCATGTGAGTCATTGATAGAAATTATAAATAGCCCAGGCACAAGCATTGATCCTGCAGGACCCCACAGCCTGCTACCTGACAATGATCCATTTATTTCTACTCTCTGCTTTCTGTCCGTTAACCAATCCTCAATCAATGAAAATGGATTACTCCCAATCCACGAGCACTAATTTTGTTTATTAGCCTCTTCTTGCTCCATCTAATCAAATGTCTTTTGAACACCTAAATACACCACATCCATTGGTTCCCCCTTATCCCTTCTGCGAGTTGCAACCTCATATACTCATAACTTTGAGAAACATTTTTTCTTTCATAAATCTTTGTTAGCTTTGCCCAACTATAACATTTCTAAGTGCCATGTTCTCATGCCCCTAATAATAGATTCTAGCATTTTTCCTACTAATGATGTCAGATTAACTGGCCTAAAGTTCCCAGTTTTTCTCTTCCTGCCTCCCTGAAACTGTTGGATTGTCATTAAAAAAAAACAAAACTGGTTCATTACTAACTTTTCCAGAAACACATCTGTCTTCCTTACCTGGTCTACCCTTTGTGTTTTAAGTTCCACACCAACATGGGTGACTCTTAACTTCTCCGAAACTATACATATGAAACCTTCCAGTAGTTGAAGAAGGCTCACCACCACCATCTTAGGGCGCTTAGGAAAGGGTAATAAATGCAGCCTTGCTAATGATGTTCCTTTCCGAGGAATGAATAGATGAAGAAAATTGTGGGGGTACAAGTGAGATTGGCAGAATGAACTGAGTAGGAGTTTGATGGGGATAAGGCATTTCTGGGCTCTGTTTGGTCAGTTGGAAACCTACAAATTGCTTATTCTTTTTGTTATTTAAAAAATTTATGAATTGTAAAAGTGTATTAAATTAGCTAGAAAGTATAATTTTAACGTGTAAATTCAAAATTTCCAGGGAACATGCCCTAGGACCACAAGTAAAGCACCACCATTTGTACGAAGGGCATGAAATGATTTATTTGCAACACTATTTGGGAAGAGTGTACATAATCTACACTTGCTATCGACTTGGAATGGCTTTGAAACTCTAATTTGCTATTTTTTTTGTTTCAACTGACCTTCTCTTCCAGCAATAGACTTTCTGAAAACAGTTTTAAAACACAAAATCAAATGTTCACTTTCCAAAAATGCAGTTCTTCATTGAAATTAAAGATATTTTTGGAAAGTAACCCGTTAAAACTGCAGAAGAAATCAAGAAAGATACAAAAGTAGCTTTCCATTTGATATGAAAGCTATGTTCTAATTGGATGTAAATTTATGAAAAGGGTACCCTGCATGGAAAACACATTCATTAACTTTAGCCTCTGTGATTAGTGAAATGTTCGAATGCCCTTTGTTGGCCAACAAAGAAAAAAGATGATGCGCTTACTTAACACTAGGGGGGAAAAAAAACTGTTTTTAAAGTATCATAAAGCAAGCTCAAGAAATGCCTGCTTGTGAGTCATGTAGATTTGGGTGTCTTAAAGTTTTTGCAGTTAGGCCCAATATATTGTAGTAAAAATGTCAGTTACACTTCATAAAATAGTTCTATGAAGGGGGCGGTAAGTTATTTATAGTATCTTGTTCCAGTATTCCTGTTTCTCATTTTCTGCTGAATTCACAGACTTTTTCGGAGGAAATAATTTTAGCTTAGAAAAGTAGCAGTTTTATTGGATTTGTAAAGAAAAGGAAAAACTTTATTTAAGTCATTCCCTCAGGATGTCCCCATATTTAACCCATTAATTAGTCTTGAAGTGTAAAAATTAGAATAAAGAACATTGATAGATTAGGAAGTCTTCAGAAACACAATTGTAACAGGTTTTTAACAGACTTCAATTAAAATGACAAATAATTTGTAAAAACCTTATAAAAGGCACAGCATATACTGGTTTGGAATTCCCTTGTAATTTGTGGCCCAACAGCAGCACAAGAACTGAGTTATGCTGATCTTCTGAGGAACTTTATATGTAAGTGGATTAAACCAGTTTTACACTTAAACTTTTCATCACACAATTTTCTTTGTTGTTTGCGCTGCCCCCAAAGTGAATCTATCAAAATCCATAAGACCACAAGACCTAGAAGCAGAAGTAGGCCATTCGGCCCGTCGAGTCTTCGCCATTCAATGACATCATGGCTGACTTGATAACCCTCAACTCCACTTTCCTGCCTTTTCCCCATAACTTCTGATTCCCTTACTGATTAAAAATCTATCTCAGCCATGAATATACTTAACGACATAGCGACTACAGCCCTCTGCGATAAAGAATTCCACAGATTCACTACCCTCAGAGAAGAAATTCCTCCTCATCTCGGTCTTAAATGGGCAACTTCTTACTCTCAGACCATGCCCTCTGGTCCTAGACTCTCCCACAGTGGGAAACAAACTCTCAGCATCTACCCTGTCAAGCCCCCTAAGAATCTTATATGCTTCAATAAGGTCGCCTCTCATTCTTCTGAACTCCAATGAGTACAGGCCCAACCTACTCAACCTCTCCTCATAAAATCCCTCCATACCCAGGATCAACATAGTGAACCTTCTCTGGACTGCCTCCAATGCCAGTGTATCTTTCCTTAGCTAAGGGGACCAAAACTGTTCACAGTATTCTAGATATGGTCTAACTAGTGCCTTGTATAGTTTTAGTAAGACTTCCCTATTATCTATACTCCGTTCCCTTTGAAATTAAGGCCAACATTCCATTTACCTTCCCTGTTACCTGCTAAATTATATGTTAGCTTTTTGGGATTCATGCACGAAGACTCCCAAATCCCTCAGTACTTCAGCTTTCTGCAGTCATTCTCCATTTAAATAATATTCAGCTCCTCTCTTCTTCCTGCCAAAGTGCGTAACCTCACATTTTCCCACATTACATTCCATCTGCCAAGCTTTTGCCCACTCACTTAACCTGTATATATCCCTCTGTGGACTCTTTGTGTCAGCCTCACCACTTGCCTTCCCACCTATTTTGGTGTCATCCGCAAACTTGGCAATAGTATATTCACTTCCCTCATCCAAGTCATTAATATATATATTGTAAATAATTGTGGCCCCAGCACTGATTCTTGTGGCACTGAACTAGTTACAGGTTGCCATCCTGAAAATGCCCCCCTTATCCCAATTCTCTGTCTTCTATTAGTTAGCCAATCCTCTGTCCATGCTAATATACTACCCCCAACACCATGGGCTCTTATCTTATTAAGTAGCTTTATGTGCAGTACCTTATTGAACGCCTTTTGGAAATCAAAATACATTACATCTACTGGTTCCCCTTTATCTATCCTGCTTGTTGCCTCCTCAAGGAATTATAATAACTTTGTCAGGCATGATTTCCCCTTCATGAAGCCGCACTGACTCTGCTTGATTATATTATGCATTCCTAAATGCTCTGCTATTACATCCTTTATAATAAACTCTAACATTTTCCCAATGACAGACATTAAGCTAACTGGTCTATAGTTATCTGCTTTTTGTCTCCCTCCCTTTTTGAATAAGGGTGTTACATTGGCAGTTTTCCAAACTTCTGGGACTTTTCCAGAATCTAAGGATTCTTGGAAGATTGCTACCAGTGCATCTACTATCTCTGTAGCTACTTCCTTTAATATCCTAGGATGTAACCCATCAGGTCCAGTGGACTTATTGGCCTTTAGCCCCATTAGTTTCCCTAGTACTTTTTCTCTGGTGATACTTATTGTATTTATTTCCTCCCCCCCATCCCTTTTTCCCCTTGATTATTTAGTATTTTTGGAATGCTATTAGTGTCTTCTACCGTGAAGACTGATGCAAGAATGTATTCAACTCCTCTTCCGTTTCCTGGTTCCCCATTATTATTTCCCCAGCCTTGTTCTCTAAGGGCCCTATGTTCACTTTGGCCTCTATCTTCCTTTTTGTATATTTAAAGAAGCTCTTACTATCCGTTTTTATATTACTTGCTAGTTTACCCTCAAAATTTATTTTCTCTCCATTTTTTTTTTTTTGGTCATCTTTTGTTGGTTCTTAAAACTTTCCCAATCCTCCGGCTTACCACTAATCTTTGCCACATTGCATGTTTTTTCTTTCAATTTGATACTATCCTTAACTTCCTTGGTTTACCATAGTTGGTTTATCCCCTTCCTAGAACCCTTCTTCCTCACTGGGATATATCTTTGTTGTGAGTCATGAAGTGTTTTCTTAAACGTCTGCCATTGTTCATCAACTGTCTTTTCTGCTAAACTCCTTTCCCAGTCCACTCCAGCCAAATCTGCCCTCATTTCCTTGTAATTACCCTTATTTAAGTTTAGTACAGTTATTTCCAACCCAAGTTTCTCATTCTTAAAACTGAATGCTAAATTCAACCATGTTATGGTCACTGTTTCATAGGGGATCTTTTACTCTGAGATCATTTATTAAACCTGCCTCATTGCACATTATCAGATCCAAAATAACCTGATCCCTGGTTGGATCCACAACATATTATTCTACGAAACTGTCCTGAATACACTGTATGAATTCTTGCTCGTGGCTACCTCCGCCAATTTGATTTTCCCAACCTACATGAAGGTTAAAGTCACCCATGATTAATGCACTGCCTTTTTTACATATCCTCATTTTCTCCTTATTTATTTTCTGTCCTACAGTATAGCTACTGTTAGGGGGCCTACAGGCTATTCCCACCAGTGTCGTCTTCCCCTTGTTATTTCTTACCTCCACCCATACGGATTCTACAACCTCTGATCCAAGATCATTTGTTGCATTTGCACTTATTCCACCTTGTACTAACAAAGCTACCTCACCACCCTTTCCTTCCTGCCTGTCCTTTCGAAAAGTCACATACCCCTGAATATTTAGTTCCCAGCTTTGATCTGCTTGTTATCATGTCTCTTTAATGGCTATAAGATCATACTCATTAACCTCTATTTGTGCCGTTAATTCATTTATTTAGTTCTGAATACTACATGCATTTAAGTAAACAGCCATTAATTTAGCCTTTTTACCATTTTTCCTAACTCATGCAAAAATCCAGAGACTGTGAAATCACTTCTTCTGATGTTTTATAGTGACTTTCTTGACATTACTTAAAATTTCTCCACATTGGATCCTGCATTGGGAACAGATTTTCTATATATGTTATGGTATTGAAATCTATTGCATTAAAATAGAAAAGCTTCTGCAATTGCATTACCTGAAATATCCCATGCGTAATGTGCATAAATGGTGGTTTGGAAGCTTCAAACTAAATTTTCATAACATCAAAAAGGTAAGGAGGGACTGAAAGAAGGAAGATAACATATGTTATACACATTCCAAGGGCCCCAATTGATTATGTTGATTTTGATCTATGGTTTTTATGTTTCAGTCTATGCTAATTAAATTATCAGGAAATTTCATCATAATCAGTAAGGTTGGTGTAAATCTGAGCATAATTTTGCCATCAGTCAGATCAAGGAATTTCCGGCCCAAAAATGTATCCATGACAGCGTTCTTAAAACTGATGCCATCTGCTGGTTTCTGCTGGCATTGCAATGAAAACTGACTCATACAAAATTAATTGAAACATGGGGCAGAATTTTCTGTGCCTGCTGGCGTTGGGCATGATCGGTGATGTGAGTGGACAATATGGCGCGATCGGTTTTACGATGGCAGGAAACCAGTTTGTGATCGTCCACTCAGCCCTCCAATGGCGGGTTGCGTTTCCTGCCGTTGGACATCGGGAACCTCATTGTAATGCATCAGCATTTCATTATCAGGCCAGCCCACCAGAACCATCCCCCCCACTGGATCGTCCGTCCACGCGTTGGGCGTTGAAGTTATGAGCAGTCCTGCCATTGAGGTGACTGGTGGCGCGGGTGGGGGGGAGGGTGTTGATGGCAGCCCTGCCGTTGAATATAGTGCATAAGCATTTGGGGTGTGGGGTAGGGTGGGCGAGAGAAGTGGCCACGCATTAGGGAAACCTGTATAAATTGACCATTCCTCTGCAATTGAGACAGCTCAGGCGCAACCACGTTGATATGATTGGAGTCAGTCTCCTAACTTATCTGCCCACTCAAGCAGCACGGAGGCATCCAAGTGCTCCAAAGCTTTTCACCCCCACCCCCCACCCCTACCAGCACAGACTGCAAACTCATGAGCATTTGAATGGACTGCAGAACAGTTGGATGACTGCACACGTTATACAATCTCTTCGCTAAAGCTGGCCATGGAGCAGTCACTGCTGGAGGCATTCACAGCCCCTTGCATTGTCAGCATCCTGGTTTGAACCTGCCTCCCCCATGGTCCCATGGTTCAAGCTAACAGGGTAGCCATGTAGTGCACTAATCTCTGGCCGTCCAAGTGGTGACCAGCACTGTCCGGGAAACATTAAGGGGCCGTCACACTTAACTAGGATATGTTCTTACTACACCCTTGCTAACCAAACCACAGAATTATTATGGTGTAGAAGGAGGCCATTCGGTCCCTCGTGTCTGCACCGGCTGTCTGAGCATTTTAATTAAGTGGCAACCTCCTGCCTTTTCCACGTAACTCTGCACATTGTTTCTATTTAAATAATCATCCACTGCCCTCTTGAGTGCCTCAATTGAAACTGCCTTAACCACACTTCCAGGAAGTGCATTCCAAACCCTAACTACTCGCTGTGTGAAAAAGTTTTTCTCACCTCGCATTTGCTTCTTTTGCAGTACACTTTACAACTGTGCCCTCTGGTTATCGATCCATTTACGAGTAGGAACAGTTTCTTCCTATCTACTCTGTCCAGATCCCTCGTGATTTTGAAAACTTCTATCAAGTCTCCTCTTTTAGCTTTCTCCTCTCCAAGGAAAACAGTCTCAATTTCTCCAATCTTTCCTTGTAACTGAAGCGTCTCATCCCTGGAACCATTCACATAAATCTCTTCTGCACTCTCTCCAATGCGTTCACATCCTTCCTATAGTATGGCGCCCAAAACTGTATGCAATACTCCAGCTGATGTCCAACCAGTGTCTTATATGATGTCAGGAAGATGTAATAATTTCCAGAATGTTATTGGAATTTATTGTAAAATGGAGTAATAGTGGGATTGTCTATGTGTGTGTCTGTGTGTATGTGTATGAGATTTAATTGAATTCGAGGCAGGTAGTCTGGGTGCTCTGATGTAAGAAGAGAAATTAGGTTTGAAATGTTAATTAGGTGAACATTTGCATTTTTAAATAAACCAGACTAGATTGTTTTCAAAGGAGGGGTGAAATGTGTCACCTAGCCAGTAGAAGTAGTAAGAAATCATGTGTTTATTTATTTATTTTTCCCAAAGATTACTGGTGGAATTGGTACTATGATAGATTTATTTTATTAGTTGCGAGGTAAAGCTCAAAAGACATTCTAAAACAATGAGAATTTGCATTCAAAGAGGAAAATATGTATAAACGCTGTTTGTAAAGGAGGCAGTTTTAAGATTCAACAAGTGTGAAAAGCCTGCAGCCTGTATGTACCAAACTGCTGCCTTCAGGGACTGAAGTTAAGAGAACTCACTTTGAATTCGACTGTTCAGGGTATCGTTTAATTTGCCTGGCCCTTTTAAAAATGTATGTCTTACTGCTGTCTTAACGAAAGTATAACTGGGAGTCAGATTGAGTAGGGAATTTAGAAGTTATAGTAGTAATTTGTAGATCTATGTATTTAAAGTCATTTCTTCTATTAATAAATGTTTAATCTAGTTTAACCTATAAGATGTGTAGTTTTATTACTACTGAATTCAAGGTATGCATCTCAAACTTCATACAAACTGCAAAACAAGTTGTATCAAAACCACGTGTGTCTCTCGTTCGTCCTGCAGGAGTACAACATCAGGATCATGCAGCCTGGTGAACTAGCTGTATGCTTGATGGCCTACAGAGCGCGAAGATGACAGAGGAGTGAGTGACTGAGGTTCCTGGCTGTACAGAGACAGGAGCAGCAACCTAAGGAAGAAGGGGCCACTGGGGCTTTTGCACACGCCGCCCAAGAGCCACAGTGGGCTGTCGCTGGTCGACGCCTAGCGAAACCCAGGGTCTATAGAGGCTGCCTTCAATTCCTGCAGATAACCGAGAACCAGTGTCACTGAAGGCTGCGCATGCTTAGGGAACTGGTCGATCACATCTGCCACTTACTGCAGGATTTGGCGCACAGGGACATGGAGGGCATCCACTACCAGTGGCCGTGAGCATGACCGTGGCACTCAATTTCTATTCCATTGGCTCCTTTCAGGGCTCCACAGGTGACCTCCGTGGGATCTCAGAAGCAACCATCCACAAATGTATCAATGAGGTCACAGATGCAACCTTTGTGAGGGCACACAACTTTGTGCATTTTGCCCAGGGCCAGGACAGCCAGGGTGCAAAAGTAATTGGATTCGCCCAGATCTTGGGTTTCCCGCAGGATCAGGGTGCAATCGACTGCACTCGTGCTCAGATCTCCGTTGCAACACATGGTGAACTATATCAACCACAAGGGATTCCATTCGTTGAATATGCAACTGCTGTGTGACACCAGAAACTCATCGTGCAGGTGTGCGCACGGTTTCCAGGGATTGTGCACGACACCTACATCCTCAGTCGGTCACAGACCCCTGGGATCTTCCGGGGTCCACAGAGGCTGCAGGGATGGCTTCTCGGGGTCAAAGGCTACCCACAGAGGCCGAAGCTGATATACCTGTGAGGCGGCCTCGAGACTGCAGAAGAGTGACGGAAAATGAGGCTCATGCTGCAGCTCGCAGCTTGGTGGAGCAGACCATCGGGATGCTGAAGATGAGGTTCCGGTGTCTGGACTGGTCTGGTGGAGCCCTGCAATACAGTCTATAAAGGGTTGACGTCGTCTGCTGCACCCTTTACAACCTGGCACCCCAATGGGTAGATGTGCTGCCTGAGGAGGAGATGGAAGAGCTGCATGTCTCCTCCGATGAGGAGGATGCTGACAGGGATGAGGCTTAGGAGGTCCTCGGAGGCGATGATGACGGGGATGAGGCCCTCGCATTGGCTAGACGAGGCAGGTGTGCTCGGGTGGCTCTCATAGCTGCTAGATTTGTCGAGGATGATGACATGCAATGAGGTGACCCCATAGCTCCTCACATCGCATCTATGAAAATTTGACTCCAGTCAGGCTTATAGCAGCGCGAGTACCCTCTGTGAGAATGTTCCTGTCATGGAGATGCAGTGGAGGCCCTGATAGTCATTCGATTGCAGGAGGATGATGATGACGTGCAATGAGGACACTCCATAAATCTTCACATAGCCTCTGAGAATGTCTGGCTGAGGGCAGCTGGCTTGCTTCAGGATCACATCATAGAGACGCAGCCATGAAACTTTAGAAACACCTGATCCTTTGTCCGCTTTCATCACCTGAGCCCTTCAGGAGCATAGCATCAGTGGCCACAGATGCTGAAGAGATGGGGGTCAGCCCCACCTTAAACAGAGAGCACACAGAGAGAATGGGAACACCCTGTTGTGCCTGCCCGCTACATTCTGGCAGCAATGACAAGCACCGCCGAGGTGCAGGCATCAGTAATGTTTCCAGGTAATGTGAGGCCAGACCGTCACTTTGGTCCAGAGGCTGCACGGAGCACAGGGAAGAGGCCTGGATTGACACACCTGCCTTTATCTTGTGCAGAAAGGCTTCACACCTGAGTGACAAGAACACTGCTCATCAGAGCAAGGAGCCATAGGCAGGGATGCTTTCTTGGGAGTTTATTGACCATAGTGTACAAGTGATCAACACCCGTGCCCAGGCTGTGCAACTAATTCTTCTTAACTTTCCTAACCCTGCTGCTACATTTTTGTGCTCTTCGCACATCCACAGCAGCTGTGGAGGCAGCTTGCTGACAGTAACAGCCGAGACTTTGAGGGCCCCAGCCTGCTTTCCGGGTCGTACTGTGTGGCAGTGGCATCCTCCTCAGCCTGTGGAGCTGGAGTTGCTGAGGTCACAGGAAGAGGGGATTCAGATGAGCTGGGCACGCTGGGAGTCACCTGGGTGGATGGCCCTGGAGTATGCACCTGCTGATCCTTCTCCCCATGGGTACCTGAGGGCCCCAGGCTGACTCCTTGAGGAGAAGGAGTAGCTTCCTGCATCCCTCTCGCGTACACACTTTTGGAGACCATTTATGGCCTCAGTGATGGAGTTGAGCCTGCACAGCAGTGCGAGAGTGATGTCCTGGACCAAGGTCTCCATGGCGGCCGCCATACTACCAGTGTTGACCTCGGCGCGTTGGCATGCCAGTGCCATCACCTCAGACTGAAAGCGGATGGTCTCCTCCATCGTCCCTTGCAATCTGAGGAGTGCAGCGGACATCCCTTCCTGATGTTCCCGAGCTTGCCTTTGCAGCTCCAGCAACTGTGACATGACCGAGTCCAGAGGCTCGTCATCTGACTTGGACTCAGCAGGTTTCTGGCCTCCAGCAGTCCTCTGAGTGGTGGACACCAGGGCAGCCCCTGCCACTGCCTGCTGTGGATCAGACAGTGCAGTGTGCTCACCAGATTGTGATCCTGAGGCTTTTCTACAGCTAGGTCCCACTGAGGTGTTAGTCTCTGCACTGGTGGAGAGTGTCTTCAGATCCCTCTTCTGAGGTGTCTTCAGGGCTTGACTGGAGGCCCTGGGTCATTGATTCTTTTGTCTGTTTCCCAGATATGCTTGTGGAAGCAAGGGGAGATAATTAGTGCATGGCAGTGGCCTGTGAAACAGGACATATTACTCACAGTATGGTTGTCTGATGGATGTTGCACTACTGGATCCTCACTTTGTAGAGCACTGCCAACCTCACCGCCAGCACCAGACTGGTCCAGGTCATCGCCGGCCAGCTGGGTGGCTCTGCTTTCAAAGTCCATGAGGACCTTGATCTCAGGCATTCCTCCACTAGTTTGCAACCGCTCCCTGTTGTTGTGTGCCAGTTTGTCCTGCATGAATAGAGATGGAGAGAGTGTAAGCAGGACACCTGCCAGGCCAGATGATAAGTATGCCTGGCGTGTGTGGGTGATGAGTGGTCCCGTGGACGGGTTGACGACAATGAAGGTGTGTGTAAGAGAGTGAATGGTGATGTTCCTTGAACTGACAGTGAGTGGGGGGCCCTGTGGATGTGTAGAGGGTTTGTGAGTGTGTGAATTGAGAGTGATGAGAAGAGTGACTTGCCCTGGCAGAACAAAGGAGTTCATTCATCTTCTTGCTGCACTGGGTGGCTGTCCTCTTTTGAAGAGCGTTTGCACTGACCACTGCTGCCACCGCCTCCCAAGCCAGTTAGTGCTGTTGTTGCCCATCCTGCGGTCAGAGCGGGGGTAGAGGACATCCCGGCGGGCCTCCACGGCATCCAAAAGGCACTCGATGGATACGTCAATGAACCTGGGAGCTGCAGTCTTCTTCAGCTTCAGGGTCATGTCTTCCGTGCAGTAGTGGTGGTCTGGAAACACTGGAAGATGTGTGCTTGCGACTGGACTTTGATTATGGCACCCGGCATGATGTAGCGGCAGGGTGATGGCAGGCGGGCGAAGTGGATTGATCCCTGTGGCACTCCATTCATTACAGTTTGCCAACCTAAAAATGATCAATTTATCCCTACTATGTTTCCTGTTAGTTAGCCAATCCTCTATCCATACAAATATATCACCCCAACACCATGAGCTCTTATCTTGTGGATCAATGCAGTGGCCTGAACTATTTAGGACCTAAATTAGTTGCATTTTCCAAACTTCCCTAGGTTTTGGAAATGTCCCAGCGGATTGGAAAACGCAAATGTAACACCTCTATTCAATAAAGAAGGGAGACAGAAAGCACGAAACTGTAGGCCAGTTATCCTATGTTTTGTCATGGGGAAAATGCTAGAAATAATTATTAAGGAAGGAGTTGTGGGACATTCGTGATTTGGATGAAGGGACTTACTGTATTGTAGCCAATTTTTTTTGGCACCTTATCAATTGCCTTTTGGCAATCCAAATACACTATGGTACATCTACTGGTACCCCTTTATCTACTCTGCTTGTTATATCCTCAAAGAACTCTAATAAATTTGTCAAAAACAATTTCCTTTTCATAAAACTATGTCGATTCTGCTTGATAGTATTATAATTTTAATGTCCCTCAACTACTTCCTTGCTAATTATTTCTAGCATTTTTCCATGACAAAACAGGATAACTGGCCTATAGTTTCCTGCTTTCTGTCTCCCTCCTTTCTTGAATAGAGGTGTCACATTTGCATTTTCCAATCTGCTGGGACCTTCCCAAAACCAAGGCAAGTTTGGAAGATTGCAACCAATGCTTCCACTATCTCCATTGCCACTTCCTTTAAGGCCCTAGGATGCAGACCCACAGGTCCAAGGGACGTGGTTAGCCTTTAGTCCCATTAGCTTTCCAAGCACTGTTTCTCGAGTGATAGTGATCATTTTAATTTGCTCCCTCCCTTTTGCCTCTTGATTTTCTACTGCTCTTGGGATGCTTCTAGTGTCTTACACTGTAATACTTGTTCAAGGTTTCTGCCATTTCCTTCTTTGTCATTATTAATTCCTCTGTCTCATCCTCTAGGGTGACAATGTTTGCTTTAACTTCTCTTTTCCTTTTGATATACTTGTAGAAGCTTTTACTGTCTTTTAATATTTCTTGCTAGTTTTCTCTCATACTCCAGTTTCTCCCTCTATTATTCTTTCAGCCATTCTTTGTTGGTTTCTAAAATTTTCTCAATTTTCTGACCTGCCACTAATCTTTGCAGCATTTTATGCCTTTTCTTTCAATTTGATACCATCCTCAACTTCCTTAGTTAGCCATGGATGGTCCACCTTTCTTGTAGAATTTTTCTTTCTCAATGGATTGCAACATTGTTATGAATTATCTCCCAAAATGCCCGCCACTGCTTCTCTATCTTTTAACCTATTTTCCCAGTCCACTTTAGCTAGCTCTTTCTTCATACCCTTGTGATGGCCTTTATTTAAGTTTAAGACTCTAGTTTCAGACCTACATTCTCACCCTCAAACTGAATGTGAAATTCCATCATGTTATGATCACTTTTACCAATAGGATTTCTTACTGTGAGGTCATTATTTAATCCTGCCTCATTACACATTGCCAGGTCTAAAATAGCCTGTTCCTAGTTGGTTTTCGAATGTATTGTTCAAAGAAACTGCCTATCATGTATTGTTCTAAGAAACTGTCCCAAAACACTTTTATATCATCAGGCTACGTTTGCCAGTTTGACTCATCCAATCTATGTGAAGATTAAAATCTCCTATGATTATTGCAGTTCATTTCTTACAAGCCCATGTTATTTCTTGATTTATACAGTATCCTACAGTGTGCTACTGTCAGGAGGCCTACAAAGCAGTGACTTCTTCCTTTGCTATTTCCTATCTCCACCCAAACTGATTCTACATCTTGATCCTCCGAATCTTCTGTACTAATCTTATCCTTTCTCCCACCTCCTTTTCTTCCTGTCCTTCCAAAATGCCAAATACTCTTGAATATTCAGGTCACAGCCATATTCAGTTTTGCAACTATGTCTGTGTAGTGGCTGTCATACTCATTTATCTCTATTTGTGCTATAAATTCATCCATCTTGTTATGAATGCTGCATGCATTCAGATAAAGAGCCTTTAATTCTACACTTTGACCATTTTTCCCTTCTCTGACGGTATTGCTTGTGCACTCTTATGTTTATATGCTCTATCCCTGCCAGTCACACTCCGTTACCTGCACTATTGCCCTGTCCTTTCTCTTTAACTTTCCAATTCTCCCCTGAGGTGTACCCTAACCCCACTATTTAGTTTAAAGCCGTCTTACAGTCCTAGTTCTGTTGGGAATGAGGGGAGCGGTTGGTGGGTTGGTTGAATAATAATCAGGAGTAGGAACCCTGCAGATTTCCCCTTTTCAAGCCCAGAGTTCGAATCTAATTGCAATGACGCAGTGCTCCACGTCTGAGTTTACTTAACTAAACAAAAACCAATTTGAGTCATATGTCACGTGGTGCACTGACACATTCACATATTGGAGAGGGGTACAAGAGATAGAATGGGGCTGGAGAAGGGGTAAATTAAATGTGTACAAAATTAAGAACTTCTATAAATAAAAATGTCCAATAAACCTAATCTTTTTTTGACCTGAATGTCATTTATGACCTTATGATATTGCCCCTCCATAATTTTCCTATACCCATAAAGTATTAGATGCTCCTTCAATCTATTTATGCTTTTTAGTCTCATTGCCTAGGCGTTTGCCTGATCGTACTTGGAGATAATGACTTTTGATGTAAAACAGACGTTTTGCCTGACTTTTCTAAGCATCCTGAGAGTCATTGGGTGGATTTTCTGGCTCCGTCTGCTGCTGGGATCATCCGGTCCCACCGACAGTCAGTGGACTTCTGGCTGGGTCGCCAAACCTCCCACGGCGGGTCCTGCTATCATGGGGCTGGAAAATCCCTGCCATTAATGAAAATAAAGCACTACTTGAATTGATTTTAAAAAACAGTTGAAATATGATTGCTTAATAGAGACATTCAGTGAAAAGTTCTTTGCAAACTTAATGCCACAGCAATATTCCTGATGATTAATACCTGCACAAAGGTGTGAATTACCAACACAAAAAAATTCCATCCTTTATCTGATTTCACATGTGGATAAAAAGATCATCTTACAATTAGCCAAAATTGCCAGAAACAAAATGTTCCTGTAATGCTCTACTGGAATTGCAAATGGTGGTATCTCCCAGAAGTCCAAATTCAGTGCTGAGGGCAAATGGTTTAAAACTTATTTATTTGAGCTACTTAACCCAATAAGTTCATGCTTGTTACAATGCATTTTATATAATTTCATCCTAAGTGCCATAAAATTTAATTTTCAGTTTATATAATGCTAACTTTCTTTACATGTTGCACTTTAACCAGTTTGATCAGGTACCTATTCCAGTATTTAGTATGTTGGTAAAAGGCTGAGAATATAGTATAATTTAAAAGCAAGTTAGATGTATTCAGGGTTTTAGTGCACAATGTTCCAGATTAACTTTAGTTTTAGTGTTGTGTATTCAAAATGTATTTTGATTCATTTATGCTTAGTTACGACAGATTCAGCCATGAATATTCCACAAATCATAATCTGGAGAAGAATTTGTTTTAATTCAGTACAATTTGAGGCAACTGTGCCTGAGTGTAATTGTAACAATTTCTATTTTAAGTACTGTTTCCTGAAGTCCAAGCTAAAAAGAAATTACTACTCTAATTCATGGCAAATAAAAAATATGAAGTATTTTCATAAATATAAAACTAATTCCATATGTAAACTGCCTACCTGATATTAAGTTGTGAATTAATTAGAACTTAAGGGAAAACCAAAGGTATCTTATCACAGCACTTATGATCCGTTTTCTGTTGCTGTCATTCAAACGGAACTAGACAGTGCTGTGGTCCTGCATGATTATGAAATGAGCTTCAAATCTCAATTACTATCAATTGCCATGACAGCTTAATTCCTCCATCACAACCTTGTTTTCATTTCCCCCTATCTTATCTCCTCCCATGATGAAACCCTTATTCTTGCTTTATTACTGGTATCTCAACCTGATTTCTTGAATATCCTCCTCTTCCTTATCTGCCTGATCTTGAAAACTTGAAGAACAAAATTGTGTTCATCATTGAATCATCTTAGTAATTGAATCAGATATTTTTGCACTTGTTAAACTATTTCATATCATCAGTAAATGCTGTTAGTCATAGAGTCATTATGCATGAGTTCCTGCATTCTAATTCTGTAACCCTGCAAGTTTATTTTCCTCGTGTGCCCATCCAATTTCCTTTTAAAATTTATTGTCTCTGCATCCACCACCACTGTCAGCAGAGAGTCCCAGGTCAATACCACTTGCTGCGTAAGAAAGAAGTTCTACCTCACACCCTCTATCTCTTGCCCAAGAACCTTAAGTTGTGTCCCCTAACCCTTGAACCATCAGTTAATGAGGACAGCTTTTCTTTCTCTACCTTACCTAAACCCGTTACAATCTTCTACACCTCTATCGGATCTTCAAATCTTTTGAAGTTTTACTCTGTTCTCCAACATTGAAGTTATGTATATGTATATAATATATATGTCAAAAAAAGCAGTGGTCCTAACATTGACCCTGGGGAACATCACTGTCTACCACCCTTCCATCTTAAAAATCATTTACCATGACTCTCCATTTATTCACAGAATCTTTACAGTGCAGAAGGAGGCCATTAGGCCCATCAAGTCTGTACTGACTCTATGAAAGAGCATTTTACCGAGTCCCACTCCCCTGCCTTATACCCATAACCCTGCACATTCTCTCCTTTCAGATAGCAATCCAATTCCCTTTTGAATACCTCGATCGAACCTGCCCTTCCCTGTACTCTCTCCAGTACCTCCACACCCTTCCTCAAGTATGGTGCCCAGAACTGGACGCAGTACTCCAGATGAGGTCTAACTAGTGTCTTATACAAGTTTAACATTACCGTTAACATTGCGGAACACCTTTGGCCTGTCCGCAAGCATGATCCAGACCTTCCTGTCGCTTGCCATTTCAACACACCACCCTGCTGTCATGCCCACATGTCCGTCCTTGGCTTGCTGCAATGTTCCAGTGAAGCTCAACACAAACTGGAGGAACAGCACCTCATCTTCTGATTAGGCACTTTATAGCCTTCTGGAGTTAACATTGAGTTCAACAACTTCAGACCATGAACTCTCTCCTCCATCCTCACCCCTTTTTTATTCCCTTTTATATATATATTTATATATATATATATATATATATATATATATATAATATTTCCCACATTTCTATTATTTTTAAAATTTATTTCCATTCATTGTTTTACCTACGCCTTTTAGCCTATTTTGATCTTTTTTCCCACACCGCCCCCACCCCACCCCCACTCAGGCCATCTGTCACTAGCTCACCCTGCTTTCTATTCTTAATGTCACCATTAGCATCTCCTTTAGCCAGTATTACCACCATCAATACCCCTTTGATCTTTTGTTTATGACATCCTTTGCAATCTCTCATTTGCCTCCACCTATCACTGGCCTTCTATTCAGCTTCACCTGTCCCACCCCCTTTAATAGCATATATTTCACCATATTTCCACTTCTCTTTAGTTTTGAAGAAGAGTCATACGGACTCGAAACATTAACTCTGCCTTTCTCTCCACAGATGCTGTCAGACCTGCTGAGTTTTTCCAGCAATTTTTGTTTTTGTTTCGGATTTCCAGTATCCACAGTATTTTGCTTTTAACATTACCTGCTTACTCTTGTACTCAATGCCCCTATTAATAAAACCTAAGAGACTATATGCTTTATTAACTGCTCTCTCAATATGTCCTGCCAGCTTCAACGACTTATGTACTTATACACTGAGGTCCCTCTGTTCCTGCACCTCCTTTAGAGTTTTTCCCTTTATTTTATACTGTGTGTCCATATTCTCCCTGCCACAATGCATCACCTTACACTTCTCTGCATTGAACTTCATCTGCCACTTGTCTGTCCAATCCATTAATGTGTCTATGTCCTTTTGAAGTTCAAGACCATCCTCATCACAGCTGACAATATTTTTAATCTTTGTATCATCTGCAAACTTTGAAATCATGCCCTGAACACCACAGTCTAGGTCAGTAATATATATCAGGAAGGCAAGGGTCCTAACATTGACCCCTGGGGAACTCCACTACAGACCTTCCTCCAATTTGAAAAGCAATCATTTATCACTACTGTCTGTTTCCTGTCACTCAGCCAATTTCTTATCCAAGTGCCTACTTTCCCTTTTATTCCATGAGCTAGAATTTTGCTCTCAAGTCTGTTGAGTGGCACTGCATCAAATGCCTTTTGAAAATCCATATATACCACATCAATAGTGTTATTGCCCTTATCAACCTTCTCTGTTACCTTCTCAAAAAAACTCCAAGTTCAGTAAATATGATTTTCCCTTAATAAATCCATGCTGGCTTTCCTTAATTATCCTGCACTTGTCTAAGTGATTATTGATTTTGTCCTGAACTATAGTTTCCAGAAGTTTCCCTGCCACTGAGGTCAAACTGACTGTTCTGTAGTTGCTGGCTTTATTTTTGCACCCCTTTTTGAACAAGGGTGTAACATTCGCAATTCTCCAGTCCTCTGGCACCGCCCCTGTGCCTAAAGAGGACTGGAAGATTATTGCTAATGCCTCTGCAATTTCCACTCTCACTTCCCTCAGTACCCTAGAATGCATCTCATCTGGTCCTGGCACCTTATCAATTTTAAATAAAGATAGCCTTTTTAACACCTCCTCCTTCTCAATTGTAAATTTTTCAAGTGTAGCAATTGCTACCTCTCTTACCTCGGCCTGGGTAACATCATCTTCCTTTGTAAAGACAGGTGCAAAATACTCGTTTAATACCTCCGCTATTTTTCTTATTGTCCAAAAGCCACTTTTTTTCATCCTCCTATTCCATGACCCTCAGTTTTGTTAACCAGCTTTTTATGCGGTACCTTGTACTTGTACTTATACTCGAAAAGCTGGTTGGTGAAGGGTAGTTCTGGAGTCAATTTTAACTTTTTTTTACAGAGTTAATCATTACAAGCATACACTCCTAACCCAATTACTCCACAGTTTCAATAATCAATTACCTTATTTATTGAGTGTTACTCCCATCCTGGTTAATTGTACTCTGTCATCACAGAAAGATGACGTTATATCCAAAGAGAAGACAGAGCAGTTACGAAATTTGATTGATCAGTTGATCTGGTTGGGTATTCAGATGAGACCAGATGCTCGTTTTAATGTGTTGGAGTTAACTACTATGATGAAACACCCTAAAGTTGAGAATGTTTTAAGGGAAAATCAAACACTTTTCAAAAATAATTGCTTTATCATGCTCCGTGTCAGGTTTCATTTGTGCCTTCTTCATAGAAGGTTTACTCAACAGCACAGGTATCTCATTAGAAACTGATGAATGGCTTATTCGAACTATTTTACACAGCATTACAACTCTCTTTAGTGACCTCAATGTATTGTCGTCACCAAACCTAAAGCAAGCCATACTTTTACACTCCTTACCCTTGTATTGATCCTGACCACTTAGTGAATTTAGAAAACATTTTAACCAATCTGGTCAGATGAAGTGCAAGCACTATCTAGCACAGCACGGTTGAATGAGCTCATGACGAACACATCCATCACAGAACTAAAACTTCCTATGAATAATTTGTTCGAATTCATCATTATCTTCACCTTCTACCATAGAATTTTCTGTGTCATGTGTAATTTTGAGGACCGTGCTCCTCTGCTTTGGGCAATTCATTGTATAATGTTACTTTGTGTCTTATCACACCTGAAGCACCTATTACCCGTTCCTTGAGCATTCCTGTGATTCATTTGCCTATTACTGCTGTTCCAATTTTGTCTTCAGCTGTAATAGTCAGATATGGTAATGGTGCTTTCACCCTCATTCCTCGCATCTTGCCTGCATCCATTATCTGGACCATCTTGAAACATGGCAATCACTGAGCCTTCTATTCTTTGTGTTACCATGGAATGTCTCATTTGTTCCACCAAGCCTACAGGAGATGACTGTTTCTCCAGGAATATTTTCAAGGTAGCAGACATCTGATCCAACAGAGAGTATCTCTGCGAACTGAACGCCAGTTAGAACCTGTCCTTAGCACAATCCAGCAGTTTAAATGCTAGTGCTGTTAAAAGTCCATCATTTTACAATAACCAACAATGGTTTCATGGTCACCATTACTGAGACTAGCTTTTTAATTTCAGATTTTTTTTATTAATCAAATTTAAATTCCACCAGCTGCTGTGGTGAGACTTGAACCCATGTCCCCAGAGCATTAACCTGGATTACTAGTCCAGTGACATTACCACAACGCCACCGTCTCCCCTAATATAGGCTTTTAATAGAAAAACTTTCTTGTAAATTTCATCCAGAAACTTTAATAGAAGATCCAAACCTTCATCAATATCCAGCTGATGGGCACCCAGCTCCCAAAATACTTCACTTCCTACCAGACGTAAAATCAGAAGTAACAATGCTAAGGGTATACCTTGTTTCCTCTTTGGTATGGAAGTAATCCATGTCTACTACAGTCTTCCACATGTCATTTGGCTCAGATTCCAAGAACATCGGAGGGTAATCGTATTCCAATAATTTGCACTTGCTTTCTGCCATTTCCCACAATGGTTAGTAGATTATAGTTTCCTGTCTGTTTTTGTTAACTTCTAACCTTCACCTTTTGACAACCTTTTTCTGTTATCATATTACATTGAAAAAAGCCAGTTGGTGAAGGATAGTCAATATTTACTCAGTCTTACATTTGTTTATAGAGTTTCATGTTGCAAGCATACATCTCCTAACTCAGCCAACCCCCAGTTTCAATAAGTGCCTCTTTTATACATGCTCAAGTGAAACTCCAATTAATGCTCACCACCTACATACAATTGTCATGACACAGTAGTTTGTAAAGGCTGAGTTATTTAAAATCCCAGAGGGAAACTTTAAACAGCTGTCATAACCTATATTTTCAATTGGTATGTTTTGAGTTGCAGCTCTAAATTCAGGAATAAGTGCACCAGTTCTTGATAGGTTTTAATATTAAACTAAATGAAACATTTATTATTTTACAACAAATTAAACACATACACATGGCTACAAATTGCTACTATCATAACTTTTTAACAAATTCCCTAATTAATGTCCACTAAGGCAATAATAAAGCAATAGTCTTAAACGGACACCAGGCAAAGCATTTTTCACCTTACAAGTTCGAAATGAGGTTCGTTTCAATTTAGTTCCTTTGCATACAGTTGTAGGCTAACATGCTTAGATCTTACATGCCTCTGATCTGCACACACAAACTCCTTTCTGTTACACCCAACTTTTCTCCTTGAATGTAAGTTCTCATTGTATCACCAGGCTCTTTGAACCCCTTTCATAGTACCAATTTTATTAGTAATATAAATATTGTTTGGTGTCTCCTAGCTAGCTGCAAGATTTCACTCCCACTCCTTACTCTTTTTTTATTAGTCTCCTTGCAATAATGACTGACGTATTATGTGATTTCCTAATCGCATGCTGTACCTGTAAGTATAATTTGTGTACAAGGACACCCAAATCTCTCTAAATACCAACATTTGCTAGTCCCTTACCACTTAACAAATATTCTGCTTTATCTTCTAACAAAGTGGATAATTTCATATTTCTTCACATTGTACTCCATCTGCCATCTTGCTGTCCACTCACTTAATCTGTCTATACCCCTTTGCAGATTCTTTACTTCCTTTTCTTGTATTGTCAGCAAACTTAGACGATCACATTTGGTCCCCTCATCTAAGTCATTGATATAGATTTTTAAATAGCTGAGACCCAAACACTGTTGTGACATCCCATTAGTTACTAGCTGCCAACCTGAAAGTGACTTGTTTAGCCCCACTGTCTGTTTCCTGCTTGTTAAATAGTCCTCAGTGCAAATCAATATATTACTCCCAATCCCATGAGCCCTAATCTTATGTAACAGCTTCTTGTCTGGCAGTGCATCAAATGAAAATCTTAATGTGCTACATCTGCTAGACCCTCTTTAAAAAAAAACACTTGTAGGAAAGCCCCATTAGTTTTTTTTAAAAAAAAGCTTCACTTTAATAAAACTACATTGACTCAACCTAATCATATTATGACTTTCTAAGTGCCCTGTCATATGTCTAATAATAGATTGTAACATTTTCCTTACTACTGACGTCAGGCTAACTCACCTATAGTTCCGTTTTTCTCTCTCTGTGTATTTTAGACAGGTGGGCTGACACTTGCTACTTTCCAGTTCAAGGGAATTATTCCAGATTTTAGGGAATTCTAGAAGATCAAAGACAATATTTATTGATTTTTAACTTAGCAAAACCAGTGGGTTTTAAAAAATTTTTTAGCTAGTCTTCAGAGAACAACAAAAAAACAAAATAGATTAAAATATATGAATTATAGCAGGGCAACTTGAATTACGATCCTTCAGTAGAGTTCAAGAAATGAATAGCAATGTTTAGTTATGTTAATGAAAGGTAAGACAAGCGTACATTTGGAGCTTCCGTAGCTTACGTGGACAATAACATGTATTTTAATTGCGCCTTTAATGAGGAAAATCACAAACAGCTATACAGAGGTATAAGAGGAGAAAAATTGACACTAAGCCATAGAAGCAAACATTTTTTGAGAGATAACTAAAAGAATTGCAAGGTTATGAGGAAACCCAGAATGTGGGACTAAATTTGGATAGCTTTTCAAGGAGCAGAACAGGCATGACGTTCCAAAAAGCCTCCCTTTGTGCTGTATAATTCTATGGTTGATTAAAGCAAGGTTTTAAGGAGGAGAGAGAGGTAAAGGGACAAATTGGGCCATCCTTTCAAAGGTCATCACAGGCATGGCAGACTAAATGTCTCCGTTTTTTGCTGTATGATCCTATGACTGATTAATGCTAGGTTTTCAGGAGGATGGACAAGTGGGCTTCTGGAGGGATACTGTAGAGCTTGAAACCTAAATGGCTGAAAGCATGGCTGTCAATGTTGGTGGGGAAAGGTGGGGTTTACATAGGAGACCGTGCAGCCTGATTAATAGAGGGGCTGTTGTAAGGCTAAAGGATGTTACAAAGATAGGATGAAGTCACAGAAGGATTTAAACATGAGGATGTAAAACTTTTAAGCATTGAGGGACAGGAAGCCAATGTGGGTCAACAAGGACATGGTTGACAGGCAAGTGGGACTCAGTGTAAAGTAGAATATTGGCAGTAAAGTTTTGAATAAGCTAGAGTTTATGGAGGGTGGAAGATGAGACGCAGGTGTGAGAACATTGGAATTGTCTGGACTGGAGGTGACAAAAGTATCTGAGATTTTTAAGAAGCTTTAGGCAGAGGTGGATGATATTACAGAGGTGGAACTAAGTAGTCTTTGTGATGAAGCTCAGCTTGATATTAATATTGTCATGTAGTACATCCCTGCCTGGTTTGTCTACTTTTATAAATAAATTGCCAAAAAGACAATTATTGTTAGAATTGAACAATTAATGGATGAATTGGGTTTTTTTTTGCTGCTTAGTCTAACTTCCACATGGAAGAACCGCTTTGAGAATTAGCATTGCGATTGTACATATGTTACACAGCAGGGAAACATGTCACTCTGTAACGTATGTCACATATCAAAGTTGCAAAGGAAATTAATTCCAGCATTTTAACTTCCTCAAAGACTCAATGTCTTGCATTAATTTTTCACTAAGAAATTTCTAATTTGATTATTTTAGTCTCTTGTTCTTTTGAATAAAAAGCTACGTAAATGGCCTGTGTTTTGCAGACCATTTTTTATGAATATATGTAATTAAGTCAAAACTGTCACCATTTTATTATTCGGTCATCATTAGTTGTGTGGTTTTTTTCTCTGCCAATGCTTTATGAAAAGGTTATACGTATATTCATAGAGATGAAGGTAAAAACAGTGTACTGAAGTATCATTTTTTCTTTTTACTTATCTGGAATACTCATTCTGGAGTGCATTGGTGTTTATTAATCACTTTGTGCAACAATGGTTAATAATCAGATGCTTTGATCTGCATCTCAGCCAACCGCCATCAAATCAAATTTGATTATATCCTCTCAAAGTGTTAACTGAGTACACAGGACCTTGGTGAACGCTGAACTGATATTCTGTCAAGCTCATGCCATAGACAAGGTGCTGTGGTTCATCTTTATTGGTTTTAATCGACTGTTTCATACTCTAATCACCCTTAACAGATGGATACTGCAACTTGCAGTCAGCGCAAGATTTCTTGTGATCCTTTGTTGTTTCAATGATAGAATAATGAGATGGAGCTATGTGGTACCTAAGTCACGTTTATAACTTCAACTGTAGAATTCTGACAAAAGACGCTAAGAATATCTAAACAGTTCATTATGTTGAACACAGAATAGAATGTACCAGTTCAATACCTTATTGTGATACTGTGTACGATTCTCGATATTCCTTTAAAAAATTGACATGCTATAGTAATGAATAATTCTAGCCTAAAGTACATAACTTGTCAGTGAGGTACTTTTCCATCTTTAGGGAGATTGCAACTACGTGGTGACCGTCTGTATTATTTCCAATTTGTAACCTGCCAATGCAAAGGCGATCTATTCACCCTCCAATTTGTCTATCCCTATACTTGATGCACAAGATCGTGTTTGAGCGGCTTGCTTATAGAATCTGCCCTTTGTGTTAAGTAAACTGTGCCAGGAAGAAACCAAAATTGTAACAATAAGTACTAGCAATCATTGTCTATATACCCAGGACCAAATCTGTGTATCTTTAAGCTATTATTTATTAAGTTTATCGATAGTGCAACCCATCATAGCTTCAGTGTGCTATAATATTTAGCCATCACCATGAATTGGTTATGTTGGCTGCAAAATTCAGCTCCAAAGCTGTGTTCTGTGCTACGAGAACCAGGAGATCAAAAATGGTGGCTGATCCATCTCTGATGTATCCCGCACAAATGTCAAGCTTGCAAGTTCGCTAGTGTATATGTCAAAAGCATGCAAAGTAGGCAGATCATGACATTACTTAGTATCTAACACTGAATTGGTGCCTATGCCCTTTTGGACCTTGGCATCTCAGGCATCCTCTGCTGAACATGGTTTCAGCTGCTTGAGGAACCCCCACTAGCAATATTGAAAGGGATCAACATGAGACTTCCAGGTGAAGTGCTTCTAACTTGCTTTTGTTGCTGCCGAGTTAGTGGAAATACTGTGTTATGTGTTGTTAGAGGAATTTGGAAAAGTTTTTGGAGTTAGAAGGGAGTGGTGCTGGGTTCTTCCAGTGGGTTCAGTTTGAAGGCCTGTCAGCAGAAACCCTGCTATCACTCATGGGGGAAATAGTTGCAGCCCATCTTGGGCTACAGCATGACATGGAGATAGAAGACAGTTAGCATAGAGGCATAGAATTGCTTGGTGACGAGGGGCACCTGCACTACATGTGACTCATGACTCCTGTGTCACCTCACCACTCATGGAGAGAGTGGGTATAACCAGAACAATGCTACAACCAGGAATGTCATGGGACAAGCCATCGGCATACTAAAACATTGGTTCTGCTGCTTGGATGGGAGCCCTAACATTCTTGCCGAAGCATGTCTCCAAATTCGTGGTGGTGGTCTGTTGTATGCTGGTCTCTGGCTCTCATGAGGATGCACCCTTTGCCATCAGGCCTTCGGCAAGAACCTCAGGAGCAGGGGGAGAAGGAAGGTGGAAGATAGCCAGAACCCCAGCACTACCCTGCTAAAAGGTGCCACATAAGAACCGTTGTGTAATAACTTTATCCAACAACACTTCTGATAACACATTCAAAACTGAATTATTCACCCTTGTGCATTCACTTAACTACCTGTCTTGTGCATTCCTTTGCCAGGCCTGGTACTTGAATGCAGTGCTATCCCAGTGGTTGTATCATGGCTAGTTGGAAGGCTTCTGACCTTCAGTGGGAAAGACTGCAGATGGCCTATCAGAATGTTTTCGAGCAGTTCTGGGCCTTGAGGTCACAGCTTCAGACTTCACCACCTTAGCATGGGAGGCAGTAGTTTGGGTTGGCTGGCTGATGGGCAATGGCAAGTCCATTGGCATAGTGGCAGTGGTGGCTGCATGAATGCTATCCTCCTGAGAGGAAAGCAGATTCATGCATCATGGAGCCACATCCATCGCTAGTGTATTGCTATAGCAATCCTAACACACTGTTGGAGCGCAGATTGGTGGATTCCTGTGAGAGCCTGTGTGCCCCTGATCTCCACAGCCATAATGGCAGCAGCCTGAGCTTTCATGGCAACAAACATGGATCTTATGGCCTCAGTCTGAGCTTTCACTGCAGCATTGAGACATTGGGTGTGCTATATGGAAGCTGAGGTATCGACCACCAGATGCTGCATCTTGGTTGGGTCACAAGTGATGTCATGGAGTTGGCCACCACTTCCACGCTGTACAAAAATGGGTTCCAAGCTCAACACTGTGCCAAGTTGGAGCTGGACTTCCCCCATGTTCCTTGTTATGGTCCCAGACCAGAGCCCTAAATTTTGTTACAATCAGGTTAGGGACCAGCAACTTTAAAAAAAAAAATAGACAAAATTTGAAATCCTGGGTACTCACTAAGAGAACAAAGCCACAAGATTCCAAGGTTTTAACAAACAGAAGAATTTTAACTATACAAGAGCCAACAAGGCAAACAGTCAATACTCTCTATCTCATACTCTAATACACAGAATTAATATGAGGTAAACATGAATTAACAGCTAAACTGTAGTTGAACACAGCACAAACTACATGCTAAATAG
This sequence comes from Cetorhinus maximus, assembly GCF_964194155.1. NCBI lineage: Eukaryota > Metazoa > Chordata > Chondrichthyes > Lamniformes > Cetorhinidae > Cetorhinus > Cetorhinus maximus. The sequence continues at coordinate 98,772,998 of NC_135887.1, forward strand.
CAGACGCAACCAAGACAGATCCCACAAATTTCTCAGCAACCCACCCATAACATCAGCGACCACTAAAAGTCACAAAATCTTTTAAAACTCTGTCTTCATCACAAGGGATTTCAACTCCTTTTTGTTGAGGATGCAACTTTTGAGTTCTTTCAACAGTCGCTCCAACTCGGACTGCCCCAACAACTGCTCGCCTCACAGTTGCGCGACCTTTTCTCCCGAGACTGTGTCCTGCTGGGTTTACAAGGCTGAACCCCAGCATCTAATCACCAGTATGACCCCAGCTATCTAGTTACTCTGAGCAAAACACCCCTGTTCCTGGACCTCCCTGAGCCCAACTTGCAGCTGCACCAAGCCACTACTGCCTCTGGGCTTCCTCTGAGACCCAACTCTCAGCAGCACGGAGTAATACTGCTCCTGGGCTTCCCTAAGTCCCAGCTCTCAGCTGCATAGAGCAAAATACATAAGGGGAAGGCTAGGGATGAAGGATGGGGGTTGGGCTAATGCAAGAGATCCTAGTTGCGCCATCAGCAGCTTGCCCTTCATCCTGGATAGCAGGCTGAGGGTGAAGTAGGATTTGAGAAGGTGCCTAAGACAGGAACATAGTGTCATCCTGGACGTTCTCAGCGAGGCTGCTTGCAATGGCCTCGTTCACTGCTGGCCCAATAACCTGCAGCATTGCCTTCTCCCAAGAATGTCAGAAGATGCAGGTGTGCCTGACACCCTGCTTCTCTGCTGTTTCCTCCTGTTCTGTGCGATGTTGTCCTGTCAGAGAGAGGGAAGAATGTCTGAATGTGTTGCAAGATGCTTGGGTGATGTTCCTGTCTTAGCTGAATAGGTAGAAGTTTATGAAAGCTGCAAGCTGTGGTGTGCTGTTGAGGATGCGATTGAGCACCTGAATGTTAGGCATAAGACCTGTTGGTGAGTGATGGGGGTGCTTCGAGCAGTGTATTGGTTGATGGCACAGTGGGTAGGAGATGCATTCACTGACCATTAATACTCGTATGAGGTAATTGAACCTTTTCTGGCACTGCAACCATACTGTTGGGGTCAGACTTCTTGAATCAACCTCTGTAGCGACCTTCCCTTATTCCCTTCGTGTTGTGTGCCTGGACCTCCTGATCTCCTGTACTAAGTCCCTGCATCAACCTGGGAGCCCTCTCTCTGGCCTGTGCTTGATTGGTGATCAATCTTATTCCTTCTCTGAAACACCCTTAGAAACATTCCCACCAGCTGCTGCAGCCTGAATGCACCTCTCCTTTAAGAGGTGCAGGTTGCTTTTAAAAAGTGTATTCTCAATGCAGCTTGTGCTAGCCACACATGCACCTTGGTCCCCTGCTGAGCATGCAAGCCAGTCAGAACTGTGTTTAATGCTGGGCCGCACATGAGAGTCATAGTGATGAACAGGCAGCACAAAGTTTACATGCTGCCTGCATCACTTTGACTGGGCCCGGGATAATTGTGCAACGTCATCCACTTTCAGGGCTTATCAAAGTTTTAGCGTGTTACGCTAACACTGAAATACCTGATTTCTGACATTGCAAAAATGACTTTGAGGAAAGTATAATGGCCCTGAATTTCTTGGATCAGTAAAAATTGAAAATACACCACAATTTACACTTGTTTTGATGCTGACCTTGCCACAGACACTTCTATCAAATTTTTCTGCCTATTACAGTAGATGCTGTTATGTAAAATCTGGTGTGAGCAAGCATAAATCAGCGTAAACCATTGGAAGCCAAGTAACACAAAACTTAATGTCATATCCTTTTGTAATTTTACTTTTATCTACGAAAGTTAAAAGTTAAAACCATCAAACATATAATTTATGTAAATCAGACATAACAAGTCTAAACAATGCAAACATGGAGGTTTTTCAATTTTTAATATAACAATTTCTGATGCCATGTAAAAAGCATTTAAGACATGGAGAATGCAATATAGACCTCAGTAAGAAAGATATCACCAAAATTGCATAAATAATGACTTTGATCTCTTGTATCTCTGTTCCTTGGCTTAAATCTATGCCTACAAAAAAACTGGCAAAAATGGAGGAAATTCGCATGAGCTGTTGCTTTATGTTGATAAGCAGCAGAAAGTTTTGTTTTTGGAATAAGAAGTCAAAGAAATTCACACCTGACATAAAAACCATGCCACTTAAGTTTGATATTTCTTGATCTTGTGTGTTAACAATTGGTGCTCAATTGTACTTACTCTATTATTTCAGTAGCAGTTTCTAGAAAAAAATTGGGTCACATTACATTTCCCAGTGTGACACCCTTATCTAATTAAGCCCAAGATATTCTCAAAAACTGACGGTGAAAGTGGAACCCACTTTTTTTTAAGTTTTCTCATAAATGTATGGGGAAGTGAAAGCAAAATTAAATATACCTAACAAATTCCAATAGATAACCAGGAGTTATATCTCCCAAATAAAGGTTGGACATATCATCAAAACTGCTTATTTTAATGTGATACTATCAATTTGCAATAAAACATCTTTCATTTTAATAGTTTTTTTATACCCAACATATCTAAGCTATCAATAGCATATGTTTAAACTCCTATTGTATTCTTAAATACATTGTATTTATTGAGAATTGCAAAATAATTCCATTAAAACCTCTGACAATATTTTTCCACAGCGATGACATGATATTGGACTATCATTACAGTCACTAATTTTAGTATCACACTCAACCATCAACATTGTTTATATTTTCATTGAAGTTGAGCAAGGAGGCTGAAATTTAATCTTGGGCTCCAGTTGGCATTCACAAACCACTTGAGCTTTGCTGCCTTGGTTTGTGATGTTATAAAAATTCCAGAATTAAACTTCAGTTTTATTATTCCCACTCTATAGCTCTATGTTCAGCGTGACCACTAGCTTGCCAAGCAGTTCACAGTGAACAACGGTATGTAATTAGCTTTTTGAAGATTGATGCAACATAAATAAATTTGATATTGCTTATTTGTCCAGAATTTCTTCTCAGTTATTATGATAGAATTTCTTACAGGATGTTTACATATTACAAGCCAGGAAACTACTTTTACAGGTATTTACAAGCCATGTCCTTTAGAAAAGGAAATCTGCCATTCTTTCCTGGTCTGGCCTACATGTGACTCCGGATCCACAACAACGTGGTTGACTCTTAAATGCCCCCTGAAATGGCCTAGCAAGCAAATCAATTCAAGGGCAATAAGGCATGGGCAATAAATGCTGGCCTTGCCAGCGATGCCCACACCCCATGAAAGAATAAATAAAACAAAACTAGGTTATGCTAGCCTCCAAGCTTTCCTATCATCCGTGAGATTGAGTTTGTTCCTTAGTTATAATTGTGCAATTGGAAAAACCATTTATTTGAATTTAGACCAGAAGTTTGTGAGTTGGAAGTTAGGGCAATATTGTTTGTTCCATACTGAAGTGGGGTAGATATTATTCAATAGGGATATCTCTTCAGAATTCTATTTTACCTGTTTCTAACATTGTGATACAAGGATGATCAACCTAATCTAGTTCTATCCTTTATGCTGTTTTCTGGACTATGATTTTTCACTATATAATTTATACATTTCCTCCATGACTTGAGTTATACAACAGCAGCCTGCATTCATATTGCGCTTTTAATGTAGAAAAGTGTCCAAAGGCATTTCACAGGAGAGTTATTAAAACAAATTTGGACACCAAGCAAGATAAGGATATATTAGGACATATGACCAAAAGCTTGGTAGGAGATAGGTTTAAAGGAGTGTTTTGAGAAGAGAGAGATATAGGGCAGGAATTCCAGAGCTTAGGGCCTAGGCAGCTGAACACTTGGCTGTCAGTGGTGAAGTAATTCAAATTGAGGATGCATAAGAGGCCAGAATTGGAGGAATGCAAAGATCTCAAAGGCTTGAGAGGCTGGAGGAGACTACAGAGATAGGGAGGGGCAAGTCATGGAGGGATTTTAAAACAAGCACAAGAATTTTAAAATGGAAGCATTGCTGACTGGAGGCCACCGTAGGTCAGTGAGCACCAAGATAATGTATGAATAGGACTTGGTGTGAGTTAGGGTACAGGCAGCAGAGTTTTAGATGAGCACAAGGAGCAGAAGATAGGAGGCTGGCCAGGAGAGCATTGCAATAGTCAGATCTAGAGGTAACAAAGGCAGACATGAAGGTTTCAGTAGCAAATGGGTTGAGGCCCGGAACGTTAAGGATTAGACATAGGTGGTCCTGGTGATGGAGTGGATATGTGGTCAGAAGCTCACAAAATCAAATACAAAGCCAGGGTTGTGAAATGTCTGGTTTAGCCTCCAGCAGTTGCCAGGAAAAGGAAGTCACTGGATAAAACAGAAACATGTTTAATTTTATGATGCAGTATGCTTGAGGGCCTTCTCAAATGTTAAATATTCTGAAATTTTGAGCTGTTTATTAGAACCCTTACAAATTACTTTAAAAGTGTTTGCAAATCTAATAAATATGGCTGATTGAAGACATTTTTAATCATTTTTGATGATTAGTTTTTGCTTCTTTTGCCCTTGTCACTCTGGGCTATGTACCTTAGCTCCAGATTACATTAAAGCATTGGTCCAAACATGGATGAAAGAGCTGAATTCCAGAGGTGAGATTGACTGCCATTGAGATTGAGGCAGAATTTGACTAAATGTGGCTTCAAGGAACCTTAGCAAAATTGAAGTCGGTGGGAATCAGGGAAAGTTCTCCAATAGTTAGAGTCATCGCTAGTACAAAGCAATGTGGTTGCTGGAGGCCGATCATCCTAGCCCCAGGATATCGCTGCAGGAGTTCCTCAGGATAGTGTCCTAGGTCCAACCGTCTTCATCCCCTTCATCAATGACCTTCCCTAGAATGTAAGGCCAGAAATGGGAATGTTTATTGATGATTGAAGAGTGTTCAATACCATTCGCAGCTGCTCAGAAACTAAAGTAGCCCATATCCCCATGCAGCAAGATCTGGACAAAATTCAGGCTCGGGCTGATGTAGAAATATAGAAGATAAGAGCTAGGAATAGGTCATTCGGCCCTTCGAGCCTGCTCCGCCATTCAATATGGTCATGGCTGATCCTCTATCTCAATGCCATGCACACACTCTCTCCCCATACCCCTTGATAGTCCAGAAATCTATCTGTTTTCTTAAATATATTTAGTGACTTGGCCTCCCCAGCTTTCTGTGATAGAGAATTCCATAGGTTCACCACCCTCTGAGTGAAGAAGTTTCTTCTCATCTTAGTCCTTAATGGCCTACCCCATACCCTGAGACTTTGACCCCTTGTTCTAGACACCCCAGCCAGAGGAAACATCATCCCTCCATCCAGTCTGCCCAGCCCAATCAGAATTTTATAGGTTTCAATGAGATCCCCTCTCATTCTTCTAAACTCCAGTGAATACAGGCCTAGCCGACCCAATCTTTTCTCATATGACAATCCTGCCATCCCAGGAATCAGCCTGGTGAACCTTCACTGCACTCTCTAAGGCAAGTATATCCTTTCTTAGGTAAGGAGACTGAAACTGCACACAATGCTCCAGGTGTGGTCTCACCAATGCCTTGTACAGCTGCAGTAAGACATCCTTGCTCCTGTACTCAAGTCCTCTTGCAATGAAGGCCAACATACCTTCTTATACCTTCTCAATTGCTTTCTGCACCTGCATGCTTGCTTTCAGTTAATGTTGTATAAGGACACCCAGGTCCCTTTGTACATCAACATTTCCCAATCTATCACCATGTAAATAATACTCGTCCATCCTGTCTTTCCTACTGAAGTGGATAACTTCATATTTATCCACGTTATATGCATCTGCCATGTACTTGTCCACTCACTCAATCTGTCTAAATCACCTTGAAGCTTCTTAACACCCCGCTGACACTCACATTCGCACCAAGATTTGTGTCGTCAGCAAACTTGGAAATATTACATTTGATTCCCTCATCCAAATCATTGTTATATATTGTGAATAGCTGGGGCCCAAGCACTGATCCCTGCGGTACCCCACTAATCACTGCCTGCCACTCTGAAAAGACCTGTTTATTCCTACTCTGTTTCCTGTCTGCTAACTAATTCTCAATCCATGCCAATATATTACCCCCAATCCCATGTGCTTTAATTTTACACACTAACCTCTTATGTGGCAAGCAACCACACAAGTCCCAGGCAATGACTGTCTCCAACAAGAGTGAATCTAACCACCTCTCCTTGACATTTAATAACGCTGAATGCTACACCATCAACATCTGGGGGTTACCATTGACCAGACACTGAACTAGACTAGCCATATAAATAGATGGCTGCAAGAGCAGATTAGAGGCTAGGAATTCCATGATGAGTAACTTGCCTCACTCCCCAAAACATGTTCACCATCTACAAGATGCAAGTTAGAAGTGTGATGGAATGTTCTCCACTTGCCTGGATGAGTGCAGCTCCAACAACACTCAAGAAACTCGACATTATCTAGAATAAAGAGCTTGGGTGAGCAGCAGCCCATCTACCACCTTAAACATTCATTCCTTCCACCACTGCTGCACAGTGGCAGCAGTGTATACCATCTACAAGATGCACTTCAGCAACTTGCCAAGGCTGCTTCTACAGCACTTTCAAAACCCGCAACCTCTACCACATAGAAGAACAAGAGGAGCAGCAGATACATGGGAACACCAACACCTACCTGCAGCTCCCCTCAAGTCGCTCTCCATTCCGATTTAGGAATATATCACCCTTCCTTTATCGTTGCTGTGTCAAAATTCTGGAACTCCTAGCTTAACGGCACTGTGGGTATACCTACACCATGTGATCTGCAGCAGTTCAAGAAGGCATCATATCACCCCCTGCTCAAGGACAGTTAGGGATGGGCAGTAAATGCTGGCCTTGCAAGCAATGCTCACATTCTATGAAAGAATTTAAAAAAATATACAGCCAAGAACAGTGCGTATGAGGTATTCTCACATGCTTCTGAATATTGCTATTCTAGATGGGTTGTTGGGCGGTGCAGACGAGTCATGAATGTTGTTAATTTGATGCCAGCCCTTCTGAAAATATCAGATTTAAGATCTTCAATTTGAAATTTGAACAAGAAATGTAGCTATAACTTTCACAAAAAAAAATTACAAAATGTTGTCTTTAAAGAAAAATTGACCTATTATTCATACTTTCACCCTGTGACTAAGATGTGGGAGGGAATAAGTTGAGAGCTATTCCTTTGGAATGGTTGGCATATGCACATTATATTTGATGGTGCATAGATAGTGAAATGGAATTAGAACACTTCGTTCTTGTTGCAAAGAATGATTGAAATATAGCAGAAGGAAATTCACTGTGTAATATGATGGTCATACTTGTTTGGCTAATTCAGAAAATATGTCTCATATCCTTTGGATTCTTAAGAACATTGCAGTCAGGAAATGCAAGTTATTTCCAAAGAAATTCCATTGCATATGTATTATCAGCAGGATGCTGTTACTTTTTTGAAAGACATTTTTTAAAAAGAGGAACTCTTTCTGTTGATGAGTCACTGGTTTGTTGTTGGTGACTTGTGCGTATGTATTATTTAGTGCAGGAAATTAATTGGCCTTGCAGCGATGTGAAGGAGTTAAGTAAACATTCTGAAGAAACAAACATGTTTAACAGTGATGATCACTGACTCATGACTTCAAATGACTTCAAAATAATCCAATATTCCCATGGATTAAAATATTAAAATTAATATTAAAATATTCCCAGGGCTCAAAAATTAAAAGATAACAATGCGATAGCATCTTTGATGCTAACTTTTTTTATCACACCAAAGCACTGTACACATATTTATGACTTAGATTTTGTCTTTTGGTAATGTATACTTTCAGAACCAATTATTCTTCCACAAGCATAGCCGGAGAAAAAGATTGTTAAACGTTGCATGATAAAACTACAGGCATTAAAATTAGACTATCACAAGGCCAGTCAAATATGATTTCTCATCTTTACCCACACGGCTCTAGTCTAAGAACCTGTTGCTTTGGAGAGTCAAAAGTATCCTAGATATGCTGTGACTTCATCAAGAATTTTCAGATGCTGGAGTAAATCAATCCAACAGAAAAAATAGTTCAGTATGATCAGTTGAAGTATTGGATCAGTAGACAATGAAAATCCCTTTAGTTTGGAAATCTTTGGAAATAAACTGAAGTAAAATGTGGACATAATCACTTTATATGACATTGATAAGCAAATTAAGGATGTTAGGGCAACTTGTACCTGTGAGGTGTGGGGCCTAAATGTGCTGACAGAAATTGGTTGGGACAAGAAGGTAACCACAACAGAAGTTTCAAATGTTTACTGATGTTTTTGTCATAGAAAGAAATGTTAAAATGTGAAAAATTGTGTGACGTTTGTAATAATATTGTTGAGAAGGTTAATCAATGTTAGTCCAGTTATGTACAGTTACTTAACGTAGACTTTTTTTTCCCTAAATTCCCAAATTATAAACTCCTGATTTTAAAACAAATCCCTGATGTATGGTGTTTAGGTGTTACACATGCCACTAGCTTAACGAGAGGACCAATTTTGTGAAGTACCATTCACTTAGCATGCACAATATGGTGCTCTACTGTGTTGGCTATACACAACCCAAAACAGGAAATGCACATGTAATGCAAGATTACATGATGCACTTTAGGAAATGTTGACTAAGGACATTATGATCAATATTTTGCAAAACATTTTCAAACAATGGTCTAAAACTTTAATTCAACAAAGTTTTGTTTTGCTTAGTTTTGTTTTTGCATTTTACTTGTTTTGTGTTTTCACTATTAATGGTCTAATTAAAAACATACTGAATTCTATTGAAAACATAGGAAAAGGCACCTCATGGGAACTGTGGGCAGTGCTTTGCATACTTTAAATGGAATGTGTGCAATGATACATTTTGGCCTTCAATTCAGTTTATAACACAGACAAAACAGCCCTGAGATTGTCAGCTTTCTACCTCTGGGATAGGGATTGATTTAATGGCAAAATGACATGTAGCTGAATGGATGATAACTGGTTTAAGGTTTAGTGATAATAAATTTCAACACAATTCCAGCAAATATTGAAATAACATTTCAATATATTTGTTAAAGTAAGTCATTTGTATTTAGTAATGTAATTTTGTTCGAAGTACTAATTAGTTTATGGTGCGAGTATGCAACATACTTGAGCTTTGGCGTACTCTGTACAGACAACACACTTGATATAGTTATACATATCTCTATAGTAATTTAAATACCTTCATTATTTTTCAATTATTCTTGGGGCTTTGGTGATAGTGCCAAGGCAGAGTTTTATTGCCTATCCTTTCTTACTCTGAGGATATAAAAGAGAGAACTCCAGTTCCACACAACATGGTTATGTGTAGGTCAGACCAAGTATAAGTTGAAGGTTTCTTTTCCAAATAACATTAGTGAACCAGTTGGCTTTAATTAATGTTAGAACTTTGAGAGGATGATCATATTTAATAAGCTGCATGTATTAATCTCTCCCATATTTGTACAGATTCAGGAGCTAAAGTAAATTATTGACGATTGTTTTTGTATATTCAAGTTATATTGTTAAATTATTTCATGGGTTGTGAATGTCGCAGGCAAGGCAAGCATTTGTTGCCCAAACCTAATTGCCTTGAGTTCAAGGTTTTTGACCCAGTGACAGTGAAGGAACGGTGACATAGTTCCAAGTCAGGATGGGTATGTGATATTTTAAGTTGGCATTGTGGTAAAGGACCTACAAAGTATGCTTGTTAATATAGAACTGTGTTTCAAAGTCATTAAAGTTTACAAGTTACATTTCTTTTACTCAATATTTCTGTTACTGAGCTGGTTTGTGTGGGAATGAAATTGTTCTCATGAAACAATGTGTAATTTTAATCTTCTTTTCAAAGGGATCCAACAAGTGTTCAGCCTTTTCTGTGCTGTGCTCACAGAAAATAAGGTTCTTTTTCATTCAACCAGCTATCAGAGACTTAGTGAAGCATCCAGAGCACTAGAGTCTTTAATATTTCCTCTAAAATATAGGTGAGACTTTATTCTTATGGTACTGTTTAATAAATTATATGGAATAATGTTTTCATGCATTCCTATATTATTAGTATAGATTTATTTCCAAGCTTTCTAGAGTAATTCTTGTGGGGTATATCAATTTTTAATGTGCATAAATGATAGTTTATTGATTCATTTTCTGTGTTATCCAAAAAATGGGCACGCACTAACAACACAATTGGCAGAGAAAGATAAAATTTATATTAAAATAAAAATTAAATATGTAACAGGAGGGTGGTAATGGGACAAGTAAAGAAACAAATGATATGTAAATGAGTAAAACAGAATCATCACCAACGGCTGCTGTCCAAAAACAAATGGGAGCAGAGGTTATGTTCTGAAATTGTTGAATGCAATGCTGAGTCTGGAAGACTGTAAAATGCCTAATCAAAAGATGAGGTGCTGTTCCTTGAATTTATATTGAGCTTCATAAAGGCCCCTTTTGATGATTAGCCATTTAAGTCCACTAGACTTTTTTTTAACTTGTCCCATTACCTCCCCTCCTTTTGCCTTTCACCAACATTTCTTTTGTCATTTAATCTTGCCTTTCTTCCACTCTATCACACACATTCCCTTTTGTTATTTTCCTCCTCTTTCCCTTTCTCTGCCTCTGTACTTGTTTTAAATCTGTTACATCTCATCTTTTTTAATTCTGGTGCAAGTCAGCGACCTGAAAAGTCAACTGTTCTCTCTCCACAGATATGTCAAACCTGCTAAGTATTTCCAGAACTTGTTCATTTTAGATTTCCAGCATCCACAATCCTTTGCTTTTATGTAACTGAGATTATTGCATTCATTACAGCAGTGAGTTTAGGGGCTGTAACTTTAAATTAACTAAGAGCTGTACCAAAGGTGCAGATCATGGGTAACCTGCAGCATGGATTCATAGTAACCAGCAGCTTTCAGGCTGCTTTGAAGTCATGGCCCCCATTTTATTCTCTGGAGCCACTCCAAAACGTTTCTGCCATTGACAGTACTAATGTCAAGAAGTGTTACAATCCACATAGAGACTGATAACTTTTAAAAAAGGAAAGGAATCCCCATGACGCCAACAGGGAGAAAATTGATGGACAAGATTTCTCTTCTAAAAATCTTTACTGTAACAGACCAATTAAAATCAGCATTCTTCAAACATTAACAGGTGAAGGACATTTCAAATAAAATGGTAAATTTCACTTTTAAGTAGTTGATACAACAAAGATACGATTCACGTATAGCATTTGCTTCACTTCCTGCACAAATATGGCACCACCTGAAATCTCAGTCTTTCCAATTCTGCCTCCAGTGCCTAGGATCTCTGACCTCTCACTCAATGGATTTAGCCCTTGAGTAACCTTCAATGGTGGCCGTATTCCATTCAAAGTGCCCAAATATGTCAATACTCAAATAGCACACCTCTAAAGAAACTCCCTACCCGGGCTTTCGATGGCAAAGAATCCTCAGAGATTCCATTCTCTGAACGCTTCAAACAGTCTGGTTAGCTCTGGCAAAACTGAAATAGCAGCATTGGTCTTGTCCAATCCACAATCCCTGCTCTCCTTGCCTTCAGCTTTCTGTCCTTTTGACTGTATTATGTACATAGCTCCTTGTAAAAATGCCTTCTCTGAATCCCTCAACTACAGATTCTGTCCTATGCACAGAGATCTGTATTTCTGGGTTTTGAGACCCAGTTGTAATTTGATCTCCCAATTAGATGTCTATTTGCCCTTTGCTTTTTAACTTTCATCACCATAGCAATGTCAGTACACACGGGCATTTCTTGGAAACCTAATGACCTCATACCCAGGAAAACTAGTTACCCATCCTTCCAGAATTATCCCTAGTTCCACTTTTGTTTTAAAGGACCATCTCGAAAAAAATACAGGCTTTTCCCCAAAACACAACGGTCATCACAGAAGCCTTTTCCCAAAATGTGAAAGAAAATTACCATTTTAATACTTGATTAAGGCCCGATCTGTGCGGTTACTTCAAACCCATTAGGAGCTGGTTTGTTAGTTCCCAAACCTATTACTTGTAATCTCTTTCCAGTGAATGGAGAATAAAGCCTTTCATTGCGTCGTTATGGACCAAAAAAAAGGAGAGCATTCAACACATTGTGCATTCACCCATCACTGTCAGCTGGATTTGAGTGGGAGCCTTCATTCTTTAATCAAGGAGAGATAATTGTTTTGGAATTGTTCAGTGCTATTGTTAATGCTGCCCTTTTTTGGCAGATAGGTAGTACAAGTTTAGAGATACATCAATTCTTAAGTCTGGATGCTGTGCCTGGTAACCTGAAATTCTGTTTGGGAGAGACAAATTTAAGTAACAGCCAAGACTGGGTTCACACATAGGAGTCTGTTGTCAGCAGTTGGAGCAGTTAGATCTTTTGTTTTATCTTTGTAAAATGTTTTGTGTGGAAAGTTGGTTGTAGTGACAAATGATTAAGTTGGGTCAGAAAAGAAAGAGCTTGAATTCATATAACACTTATGGCAAGATGTCCCTTGGCTAATCAATCACTTTGAGTGCAGTTATTGTTATTATGTAGGTAATTTGCAGTCAGCAAGGTCTCACAAACAGTAAATGAAGTAAATGACCAGTTAATGGTTGAAGCAGGAATGCTGGTCATCAGAAAAATTTCCTTCTCTCCTTTTAATTAGTGTCATGGAATCATTTCCTTCTTCCTGAACTGATAGACGGGGTCTTTAACACCTTATTTGGCTGATGTAACCTCCTATGATGTTGCACCATATCAGAGAAGTAGTGTCAACGCATTGGGTACTCTGGTCCCAGATTGGAGTTTTGATTCACAATCTTCTGAATCAAAGGAAATGGTGCTCCAAACTGAAATTGAAGGCTGCCTGTTTTATTAAATAGCACAATATAGCCAGAGGAGGATTTAATTTTACAGAAACTGCTAGGTTTTTATAACATCAAGAACATTTTCATACATTTTTATTTTTTGAAAGAAAGAAGATAGCAATTAAGTATTTCCTTTAGTTTCAATTCCTGTTTTGCAGTTGGATTATTTATATATGAAATGTTGAACTGGTTTTATTAGGGATTGAGTATTAAAATTATACAGATTGTATCTTGACCCTGTTCAAGCAATTGAACAAAGAATGTTATAGTTCCTTATGTTTGCATTTACTTAGAATTTAACATGAAGACGTGTTGGCCAGCAAAAAAACAACTGTCTTTCATTGTTACATATTTTTATCACCAGTAAATTTATTAAGAAGTGGCATTGCAGTTTGTATTTTTAAATCTGTTATTTATTAAGAACTGTCTATGGAACAGCCAAAGTGGGGGTACTGACTGAGAACTTACTAAGAAAAAATTGTGCCCTGGATCTTAATTTTTTTTGTATCTGTATGAGGTGATTAATGCAGCCAACTCTGTTTTCTTTTTGTTTTTCCCCAGTTACCCTTACATTCCGATTCTCCCTGCACGACTCTTGGAAGTGTTAAGCTCACCAACTCCATTTATCATTGGTGTACACTCCATGTTTCACAATGAAATTAATGATCTGGTATGTTGCAGCCCATTTGTATGTTTGTTTAGAAGAGTTCTGGATTTTGTCTGATTTTGTGCACATCAAATGTGCATTATTACCAAAAAGCATTTTATTCTGCACGATTATGTTGCTTACTAAATTTGTAAGCAAACTATTTACCCAGATTGCTTTGTACATCTAAATATGTGATACATACCACATTAACTATCTTGATTTACATTACACTGCTGTTCAATAAATGAGCAACGTTTACATATATAAAGAAGAGGCCATTTTCTTTGTCTTAGTGTCCTCCGCAGGACACTGACTCAGGATAGCAATTAATTAAAATTACAAGGGGCAGTGTCCCTTTGTGATAGTGATACAGTTCCTCTGGAAAGTCTGGTGCTGAAAATAAAGCATGAATCAGTGAAATATTTTATTGTTGATAAATAATTGATTGACTGATAACGCAGAGGTTAGTTATACAGGGATTGCCATCAACCTTTGAGAATGTTACCAGTGGGGTCCCAGTCTGTCTTGAGAACTTGTTTGATTGAAACTTTGTAAATGACCTGGTGCTAGTGGCTAAATTTGCAGATGATACAAATCTAATGAAGATGGTAGACTCCAGCTCTGAACTGGATAAGCTATTGTTGCATTTGAATATACTGAAATAGTTCTGAAATTTAAACCAGCAATCTTCAGGATCAGGGCTCCAGTGAATAAGTTGTGCATTTAAAACTTAGTATTGTTGCTACTGTTTGTATAGTCATTTTTAGGAACAAGAATAGAAAATTAAATGCAAGAGACTTAAGATAGAGAGCTGGAGAAATATTTTTAGTGTTGTTAGGTTGTGGAATGCATCTCCAGAGATAGTGGTTAAAGCAGAAGCCATGTCAGCATACAAGAATAGGCTAGATAGGCAGCTGGAGAAAGCAGTAGGAGGACAGGACAGACACAAAGGACTAGACCTACTGTTTCTGTGGAGAATAGGCAACACGTGAACTGTAGGGCTGACTGGCCTATTTCAGTTTTGTGATTCTTATGCATCAATGTAATTGTTATGCAGAATTCATTCCCAATTTTTAATTCTTTTTTAATTTGTTTTTGGATGTCCTTTCTCTAGTTAGATGTAATCGTTGCTGATTTGGATGGAGGTACTATTAAAATCCCAGAATGCATTCATCTCTCCCAGCTTCCAGAGCCTCTCTTACATCACACTCAAGCAGCGCTTTCTCTTGTAAGTCTCTGATAACAATATGATTTGAAATAAGAATTTTAACTTAAAGTAGCATTGTTGATTTGTACTTAGAATTCCAGTTGCATTGTTGAACAAGCTGACCTTGTTCTAGTCTATAGTATGATTGCTATGGGAATACTCTTAAAAGCTCTTTTCTCCCTCTGGGTTAAGGATGTCATACCACAGCACAAATTTGGCATGAGTGACGATGACTTTTTTTTTTACTGGAGTTGTTTTCATTGTTATAGCACCAGCCATGCGCTCATGCAATGAAATCAGAATTCCCTGACAGAATTTGGTTGAACACCAATTATTTTTGCTCCTTTGATCTTGTCCTTTTTTCTATCACTTCATTATTTCATCTCATCTCTTCACCTTTAGTCCTGCCTTCTAGCCTATCCCTCAGTCTTTGACTGTTCTACACAGCTGCTGTGCCATATTCCATGACTGTTTCAGCCTCCCTCTTCATCCCTGACATTTTCCAGTCCACCCCATGTTAGGCTCATCTGTTCCATGACATCCACCTTTTGTACTCTTGATCCCTTCTTGCCGCTTACCACACAAGTCCTCATCGGCCATCCCTCAATTTGGTGATAACGTCCAGTTAGAGCCACGAGTTTCTATGTCTTCATGTGACTGAAAAGGCCGATTCTCAAACAGCATATCTTTGGGCAGATGGGCCAGGACGTTCCACGAGGTGATGGGATATGGAATGCAAGATTAGCTTCCTTTTCTTTCTTTCTCTGCTGCCACTCTGCCTCATCACTAGGACGTGAATCAAAGCATGATGCAGCTTGATGAACAAGTTGTTGCCATTCTGAACAATTGTTAACAAACTCTTCCCAGTCATTTATGTCAATGCTGCCGTGCTTCAAGGTGAGCTTCAGAGTGTCTTTGAAGCATTTTCCTCGTCCTCCCTTGAAACGTTGGCAATTTGAGAGTAAAGAAAACAGGACCTGGCGGGGGAGACAGAGTTTTTGGCCATCCGGATACAGTGTTCAGTACATCGAAGTTGATTTTGCAGGAGTTCTGCCTGAATGCCCATGGAGCTGGCTTCAAGAAAGACACTAGCATTAGTCTACGGTCCTCTTATTGAATCTGGAAAATGTGGCAGAGGCATTGTTGATAGAATTTCTACAGTGTTGTTATGCCACTGATACACAGTCCAGGCCTCACTGCAGTTCAGGAGTTTGGTGACGCCAACTGCCATGTACATTAGGACTTTTGTGTCTTGTAGAGGTCTTTGTTGTCGAACACTCGCTGCTGTAGTTTGTAGAAGGCTGAGCTGGCGCATCTGATCCGATGTTGCATCCCATCATCATTGGTGACTTTCTGGGAGTTGTGGCTACCAAGGTATGGGAAGTGCACAATACGTTCCAGAGTCTCTCCTTCAGCATCTATGGGGGGGTTGAATATTTGGCTGACCAGGTGTGGGTTTGATATGAGCTATGTTTTGGCAACAGCAGAATTGAAGAAATCGACAGTTGTCACATATCCTATGGACATAGGAGGAAAATGAACTCCATCCCCGCACCCCGCCCACCCCCCTTCTCTCGCAGGCTTCAGGAATGCAATAATTCTCCCAAGAAAGGAGAGGAAGGGGGATAAATCATGCTGCGGAAACTATCAAGATGTTTCCATCTTGTCCATAGCAGGGAAAATCCTGACACACATTCTCCTGAATCAACTACTTCCTGTGGCTGAGGAAATCCTCACAGAGGCTCCGTGTGATTTTAGAGCTTGCAAAGGAACCTCCAACATAGTCTTTGTTGCCTGACAAACCCAAGAAAAGTGATGAGAACGACACCAGGAATTCTACGTTGCATTCATCGCGCTAACTAAAAATTGACTCAGCAATTCGCGAAGCTCTGTGCATTGTGCTCCAAAGATTTGGATGTTTAGGAAATTTATCTCAATCCTGCAATTGCTTCATGATGTTATGACTAAACTGCCTTGAGTACAAGAATGAGTACAATCTGCCTTGAGACAGATGCCTTCAAAATCATGACCAGGTCAAACAAAGCTGTGTGACAGCCCTCATACTATTTACAACAGGCTTGTCCAGCCTTTTCATTTGGGGTTGATGGTGGGGTTGGGGTAGGGAGGAGGCACATTTCCATCTTTTCTTCCTCAAGCTAATGAGCAAATTTCAGAAAGGTAAGGTTCAGCACAAGTTTGAGGTGAATTTCAAGAGAAAAAGTTGAGGTATTGAGAAAAGAAACAATTGCTGAGCAAAAATTGAGCAATGTCATAGCAATAAGTTGTTAAGTTAAAAAAGAGTAATTAATAAAAATGGCCTGTGTGTGTGCCAGGCTTAGTCCCAGTCCCAGGATGCTCACTGACCCTCATCTACTGTAGGAGTGTGTGTATGTGTTGGAGTGTAGTGTGAGAGTGAGAAAACTGAAACTGGGAGTAAGGCGGACACACAATCACACTCACACACACCTCTTTTTCTTTCTCTCTCTCTCTCTCTCTCTCTCTCTCTCTCTCTCATGCACTAACTCACTCGCTCTCTCTCACATTCACTTCCATGCACGCATGCTTGCGCTTTCTCTCTCTCTCATACTCCCACACACGCTCACACTCAATCTGTCACACACAGCAGTCGGTCTCTCCCCTGCCTCCCCCCCAACCGGGCCTCGCAGCAAGCGTCTCCTCTCCATGGCCCTGGCACTCTGCTGCCTGGGGCCTGCTCCCTGGGCGCCCTGCTGCCTGGGGCCCGCTCCCCTGGCGCCCTGCTTCCCCGGGCCCCCAACTCACCACCACTGTTGATCGCTGCTCCTCCAATCACAGATTGTTTCTCTTCCACACCCAAAATGTGGGAGAGAAACAGCCTGTGATTGAAGGAGCAGCTCCTTGCAGAATCTTCCATTCCAACTTACCAGTTTGACCAGCATTTTCAAACCGCATGTGGCCGCATAGAGGGGCTTCTTGGTCTGCTCGTTGGATGAGCCTGATTTACAATTTACCTGGCAGTGACTATTCATCAACGATCAACTGCCCTTTGTGTTGCCAGTATTAAATATCGTCTTTTTAACCTCCATGATCTCTGTGCCTAAACTAAACTGACCACAATAGAATTACATGATTTGTAGTTTGCAGGTGACTGCAGTGTCACTGCCCAATCTGCACCAGATTTTCAAGCCACTTTGACCAGACAAGTACCTCTGTGCCCAATACTAGTTAACATTATTAACAGCTGATGTCAAGCTTCCCATAAAAAAATCCTCCAATATTTTCAGTTCCGGTCTCATATCCACCCTCCTTTTCCCTCCAAGCTGCCTGCCTACGTATCTTATCACTGACTATTTTTAATCCTATCAGGCTAGCTTCTGCTATCATTTAGCAATGAAAGGGTTAAAAATTAATCTGTAGTTTTCATGCATATTTTCATGCTGGCACACGATAGAAAGGTTCTGATTATTGTTAGGCGGTAATAGCTGGGATTCATTAACTCTTATCTACAATATGGATGAGCATACTTGAGGGATGGAAAAGTCAACCAGTGAAAACTGGTTAAGTTGCGCAAATGAAAACTGAAAATGCTGGAAAAACTCAGCAGGGCTAGCAGCATCTGTGGAGAGAGACAGAAACAGAGTGAACATTTTCACGTCCAGTATGACTTTTCTTCGTAAATTCTGAAGAAAAGTCATATAGGACTTAAAACGTTCACTCTGTTTCTCTGTCCACAGATGTTGCCAGACCTGCTGAGTATTTACAGCATTTTCTGTTTTTATTTCAGATTTCCAGCATCCGCAGTATTTTGCTTTTATTTAAGTATGTGAAAAACAGGATAAAGCCCATGGACTGGAAAAGAAACAGAATTAACTGGTTTTGGCAAAGGAGAGAACCTAACATTGTTAAAGCTTATGAATAATTGTAATGTATGCACTTCTGTACTGACTGCAAAAATGAGGTGAACCTGAGGGGCTTTGGGATCCCTATTCCAAGGAGCCTTGCAGCTACATGTGAAAGGTCCCTAGCAGAGCAGCATTTTCTTCTGTACTGTTACTGATGCCTCTTGGAATCTCATGGGCATCACTTTTGTAAGTAAGTAGACCAGACTTGCAAACTTTTGTTACCGAAGTACTAATGACGAGCAAGAACTGGACAATATTCATGCTTGGGCTGTTAAGTGGCAAATAACGTTGGCACCACCCAAGTGCCAATCAATGACCATTTCCAACAAGTGAGAATCTAACCATCTGCTCTTGACATGTTGAATTCTCTCACCATCAACATCTTGAGATTATTATTGATCAGAAACTTAACTGAACCAGCTGTACAAATACTGTGGCTGCTAGAGCAGGTCAGAGGCTGGCAATTTTGCAGCACGTAACTTCCTGATTCTCGTAAGCCTGTCCATCATATACAAGACATATGTCAGCAATGTGATGGAATGCTCTCCGCTTGCCTGGATGATTGCAGCTCCAGCAAGTATGTAAGAAGAAAAAGATTGGTGAAGACAAATGTAGGTCCCTTACAGTCCGAAACGGGAGAATTTATAATAGAGAGCAAGGAAATGGCAGAGCAATTAAACAACTACTTTAGTTCTGTCTTCACGGAGGAAGACACAAATAACTTCCCTGAAATACTAGGGAATCGAAGGCCTAGTGAGAAGGAGGAATTGAAGCAAATTACTAAAAAAACAGTTCTGGAGAAATTAATGGGACTGAAAGCCGATAAATCCCCAGGGCTTGATGATCTACGTCCCAGGGTACTAAAGGAGGTGGCCATGGAAATAGTGGGTGCGTTGGTTGTCATCTTCCAGAATTCTGTAGATTCTGGAACAGTCCTGGCAGATTGGAGGGTGGCAAATGTAACCGCACTATTTAAAAAAGGAGGGACAGAAAAAACTGGGAACTACAGACTGGTTAACCTAACATCAGTGGTAGGGGAGATGCTAGAGTCTATTATAAAGGATATGATAACAGGACATTTAGAAGATATCAATAGGATTAGACAAAGTCAACATGTATTTAAGAAAGGGAAATCATGTTTGACAAACCTACTGTAGTTTTTTGAGGATGTAACTAGCAGAATAGATAAGGGAGAACCAGTGGATGTGGTGTATTTGGGTTTTCAGAAAGCTTTTGATAAAGTCCCACATAAGTGGTTAGTGTGCAAAATTAAAGCACAAGGGATTGAGGGTAATATATTGGATTGAGAATTGGTTAGTACACAGGAAACAGAGAGTAGGGATAAATGGGTCTTCTTTGGAATGGCAGGTGATGACTAGTGTGGTACCACCCAGCTATTCACGATATATATCAATGATTTGGATGAGGGAACCAAATGTAACACTTTCATGTTTGCTGATGACACAGAACTAGATGGGAATGTTAATGGTGAGGAGGATGTTAACAGGCTTCAAGGCAATTTAGACAAGTTGAGTGAGTGGGCAAATACATGGCAGATGCAGTATAACATGGATAAGTGTGAAGTTATCCAGTTCAATAGGAAAAACAGAATGGCAGAGCATTATTTAAATGGTGTTAGATTGGGAAATGTTGATGTACAAAGGGACCTGGGAGTCTTTGTACATCAATCAATGAAAGCAAGCATGCAGGTGCAGCAAACAGTTAAGAAGGTAAATGGTATGTTGGCCTTTCATTACAAGAGGACAGGAGTAAAGGTGTCTTACCGCAGACCATAGTGAGACCACACCTGGAGTATTGTGTGCAGTTTTGGTCTCCTTACCTAAGAAAGGATATACTTGACATAGAGGGAATGCAACGAAGTTTCACCAGACTGATCTCTGGGATGGCAGGAATGTCGTATGAGGAGACATTGGGCCGACTAGGCCGGTATTCACTGGAGTTTAGAAGAATGAGAGGGGATCTCATTGAAACCTATAAAATTCTGACCGGGCTGGGCAGACTGGATGCAGGGTTGATGTTTCCTCTGGCTGGGGGGGTTTAGAACAAGGGGTCACAGTCTCAGGATATGGGGTAGGCCATTTAGGACTGAGATGAGGAGAAACTTCTTCACCCAGAGGGTGGTGAACCTATAGAATTCTCTAGCACGGAGGGCTGTGGAGGCCAAGTCACTGAATATATCTAAGAAGGAAATAGATTTCTAGACTTTAAAGGCGTCAAGGCGTATAGTGATGAGATAGAGGATCAGCCATGCTCATATTCAATAGCAGAGCAGGCTTGAAGGGCTAAGTGACCTACTCCAGCTTCTATCTTCTATATTTCTAACAACATTCAAGAAGCTCGACATCATCCAGGACAAAGCAGCCCACTTGGTTGGCACCCCATCCACCACCTTTAGCATTCACACACACACACCGCCCCCACCCCCCCCACCCACCCACCACTAGCACAGTGGCAGCAGTGTATACCACCTATAAGATGCACTGCAGCAATTTGTCAAGACTCCTCTGACAGCACCTTCCAAACTTATGACCTCTACCATGTAGAAGGACAAGGGCAACACACACATGGGAACACCAGCACCTGCAATTTCTCTTCCAAGTCCCACGTCATCCTGGCTTGAAATATATCGCATTTCCTTCATTGTCTCTGGGTCAAAAATCCTGGAACTCGCTCCCTAACAGCACAATGGGTGTACCTACACCGCCATTGACTGTAGCGATTCAAGAAGGCAGCTTACCCTATCTTCTCCAGGGCAATTAGGGATGGGCAATAACTGCTGCCCTTGCCAATGACACTCAAACCCTAAGAACAATTTTTTGGAAAAAAGTACTAATTAACTCACTCTTTATGTCAGGATCTTTTTGGATTTATGATTTTCAACATTATGCCCATTGAACCCTGTTGCAATCTGCAAATTCTTATTTGATTTTGGAATGTTGGCTGGTGGAGTGCCAATTTACTAGTGGAATGCCACAGGGATCAGTTGTGGGGCCTCAATTATTTACAATCTATATCAATGACTTGGATGAAGAGGCTGAAGGTATGGGAGCTAAATTTGCTGATGAGACAAAGGTAGGAAAGTAAGTTGTCAAGAGGACTCGGAGAGATTCTAGATAGGTGAAATGAGTGGGCAAAAATTTGGCAGATGGAACATAATGTGGGAAAATGTGGCAGGAGGAATAGAAAAGCAGGATATTATTTGATTGGAGAGAGACTGCAGAACTCTGCAGTCCAGAGGGATCTGGGTGCCCTGGTACATGAATCTCAAAACGTTGTTATGCAAGTGCAGGAAGTGATTTGGAAAGCAAATGAAATGTTGGCATTAATTGCAAAAGGAATCAAGTATAAAAGTAGGGAAGTTATGCTACAGTTGTATAGGGCATTGGTAAGACCACACCTGGAGTACTACATGCAGTTTTGACCTCCTTACCTAAGAAAGGACATAATTGTCTTAGAAGCAGTTCAGAGAAGGCTTACTCA
Organism: Cetorhinus maximus; assembly: GCF_964194155.1. Lineage (NCBI taxonomy): Eukaryota > Metazoa > Chordata > Chondrichthyes > Lamniformes > Cetorhinidae > Cetorhinus > Cetorhinus maximus. The sequence goes on from NC_135887.1 coordinate 98,795,112, forward strand.
CTTAACTAATTCTTGGCATGGATGGGTTATCTTATGAGGCCTATACCCATTGAAGTTTAGAAGAATGAGTGGTGATTTATTTGAAACACATAAGATCCTGATGGTACTTGACAGGTAGGATGCTGGGAGGATGTTTCCCCTTGTGGGTGAGTCTGGAACTTGGGGACACACTTTAAAAAATTGAGTCCCCCATTTAAGATGGAGATTAGGAGAATTTGTTTTACTCTCTGAGGGTTGTTAGTCTGGGGAATTCTCTATTCCAGAGAGCTGTGGAGGCTGGGTCATTGAATATGTTCAAGGCTGAGTCATACAGAGTTTTGATCAGCAAGGGAGTCGAGGATTATTGAGGACAGACTGGAAAGTGGAATTGAGGCAGCAATTAGATCAGACGTGATCTTATTGAATGGTGGAGCAGGCTTGAGGGGCCAAATGGCCTACTCCTCCTAATCCTTGTATTCTTGTGCATTTAATGCCCAATCCTAGATTCCCTGAGCAGGCAACACTGCAGTCATTGTGTTGAAAATGCTCCCACAATTGGTGCTTATTACTGAACTTCACAGTGATTGTTTACAACTTACTTGCTTGCTTGGCTAATTCAGAGGATATTACAGATTAACTGTATGGCATTGAACTGGAATCTTACATAGGTCAGACTGGGCTGATGTGGCAGGCTCCCTTTCCTGAAGGACATCAATGAACAAGTTGTGCTTTCCTGGAACGTTCTGCATTATCTTTCTGGTGATCATCCATAATTACAAGATCTATTGAATTGAATTTCACATGATTTGATTTGAACTCACCTCTAGGTTACTAGTCTAGTGCCATAACGCATTGGACAATCATACCCACCTTGCCCTCATTAACCTCCCAGCAGTATTTAGCCACTCTTCCTACATGATCTTTCCTCTGTGGCCCATCTCCATTGCACTGTTTGGTGCCACCTTTACTTTTCCCAACATAGCTGGTGCATGGTTATGGATGGGATCATGGGAAAGGACAGGATCAAAAAAGACTCTTCAGCTGATCTCACTGGTACCAAAAACTAATCTTTATTAGTTGAGAATTGTCTCCAGATGAATATCACCCTTTTCAAGTCCCAACAAAGAGCCTGGTCCCAATTCTATCCCTTCCTATAGATGTTGAACAGAACAAAAGTCTCATTTGACCTTGAGCTGAGCATCGAACCTTATATCCTATCCGGTACTAAGACCACCTATTTCTATCTCTGAAATATTGACCATCTCCAATTATGCTTTACCCTACTGACTTCTTCATGGCCAGGTTTGATTTCTCTAATATAAAGCTAGATAAACTCCAAGTTATCAAACTATTTTTGCTTGTGTCCTATCCTGGGCTTAATACGAACATACAAATTAAGAGCAGGAGTAGACCATTCAGCCCTTCAAGCCTGCTCCGCCATTCAATAAGATCATGGCTGATCTGATTGTGGTCTCAACTCTACACATTGATTATCCCCAATAACTTTTGACTCCCTTGTTCGTCAAGAATCTATCTACCTCTGCCACAAAGATATACATTGACCCTGCCTCCACCACTCTCTGGGGAAGAGTTCCAAAGATTCAAGACCCTTTGAGAGAAAAAAATTCTTCTCATCTCCATCTTAAATGGGAGACGCCTTATTTTTAAACTGTGTCCCCTAGTTCCATTCTCTCTCACAAGGGGAAACATCCACCCTATTGTCCTCTCAGGATCTTATATGTTTCAATAAGATCGCCTCTCAACCTTCTAAATTCTATTAGTTACAGGCACAGCCTGTCCAACCTTTCCTCGTAAGATAATACCACCTCTCCCCCTCCCTGCCATCCCAGGTATTAGTCGAGTGAACCTTCTCTGAACTGCTTCTAATGCACTTTGTCCTTTTTTAAATAGGGAGACCAAAATTGTACACAATACTCTATATGTGGTCTCACCAATGCTCTGTACAACTGTAGCAAAACATTTCTTTTATATTCCATTCCCCTTGCAATAAACGACAACGTTTCATTTGCCTTCCTAATCACTTGCTGTACCTGCAAACTGACTTTGCAATTCATGTACCATAACACCTAGATCCCTCTGTACCACTGAGTTCTGCAATCTTTTTCCATTTAAATAATATGCTGCTTTTCTATTCTTGTCAAAGTGGTGAAGTTCACGTTTTCCCATTTGATTTTGGATTGGAGAGTGATGTCCAGTGGCGGTCCCCAGCGTTCAGTACTAAGACCATTGCTAGCATTAATATATATCAATGATTTGGACTTGGTGTGTAGGGCAAAGGTTTGAAATTTGGAGGTAACATGAAACTTGGAAATGTAGAAAACAGTCAGGAAGATAGTAATAGACACACATGGTGTTGTGGAACAGCAGATGAAATTCAATAGGTAAGTGTGACATGATACATTTTGGAAAGAAGAACTAGGAGAGATAATACAAGCTAAATTATACAATTTTAAAGTGGATGCTAGAAGTGAGACACCTGGGGTGCATGTGCTCAAATCTTTGAAGGTGGCAGGATAGGTTAACACACTAATAAAGCAAATGGGGTATATGGCTTTGTAAATAGAGGCATAAAAGTACAAAAGCCATGAAGTTATGCTAACCTTAAAAAAGACACTAGTTTAGCCTCAGCTGGGGCATTAGCCCAGATCTTCAGATCCCACTAACAGTGAATAGCTTGCTGCCATTGAGGATTGTACTTGTATCAGAAGTTCTAGGGAGCACATTTACATTAGAATTAGAAACTTCCCATACCCAAGACAGTTCAGTGACAGCCCTCACTGATGGTCCCCTTGGGACGTGTAACTGTGCAAATGTGGCATTGCCCTATACTTATCCTGGTTTCTACACTGATTTCTTTAGAACTGTTCCTAGCAAGTGTAAAGCCTGCTCAGCATCACAGCTCTAAGCTTGAAGTGTCAAAACAGTTCAGCACAATGGCAACCTGACACAGCTCACCTACAACCCCCTGACACAGCTGAAACCCCTCCATGACACAGCCCAAATCCCTCCATGGCACTGCTAACCCCACCTCCACTCCTGACAATGCTTGCCACCTAACCCCACCCACCAACAATGTTTACCCTGCTTCCACAAATCCCCCAGCACTGCTCACCCATCCCTCACTTCCCCTTCCCAACTCATCTTCCAAAATCCCTGGCTTCTTAGTCTGTTCGATGTAGGAACAGTTGGGGGGTGCTGAATTGAGCACTGTCAGAAGGGGAGAGAGATGAGCATTGTCGTGAGGAATGAGCATTGTCGAGTGGTGCAGGAGTGGGGGTGAGCATTGTCAGGGGGAAAGGGAGTGGAGGGTGAGCATTTTCCGGGGGAATGGGAGTGGGGGTGAACACTGTCGGGACAGCGGGAGTGGGGGTGAGTGTTTTTGGAGCGGGGCGATTGTCGAACAGTGTTGGGAGGATGTGGGGGGAAGGCGGAACAGCGTTGGGAGTGATGACATTTAAAACTCTAAGTCAATGAACTGAAGCACATCTTAAGGGGCATGTCTTCAGTTATGATCAAAAAGGGAGTGTGGCATTGCTGTAGTTGCACTTTTCCTCCAGTCCTCCTCACTCTACTTGTCGCTGGAGTCAAGCCAGGATGGACCAAAGGCTGCAGCGTAAAAAGGTAAGGGGACCAGTAAATGTGGTCAGCAACGTGCCCTTCCATTCTGCTGCTGACCAGAAGATCTGAGCCATTATGTTCAGTTCTGGCACCACACCTTAGGACGTGAAGGCTTTGGAGAGGGTGCATATGAGGCTAGCAACAACTTATATTTATATAGCACCTTTACCGCGATTAAACGTCCTAAGGCGCTTCATAAGAGTACTATAAAATAAAATATGACACTGAACCACATAAGGAGATATTAGGTCAGCTGACCAAAAGCTTGGTCAAAGAGGTAGGTTTTAAGGAGTGCGTTAAAGGAGGAAAGTGAGGCAGAGAAGTGCTGGGAGAGAAATCCAGAACTTTGGGCCTCAGCAACTGAAGGTGTAGCAATTATAATTGAGAATGCATAAGAGTCCAGAGGAGCGCAGATATCCCAGAGGGTTATGGGGCTAGATGAAATTATAGATATGGAGGGGCAAAGCCTTGGAGGGATTGGAAAACAAGGATAAGAATTTTAAACTCAAGATATTGCTTGACCAGAAGACAATACAATGAGCACAGGGATGATAGGGGAATGGGACTTGCTGCGAGTTAAGACCTAGGCAGCAGAGTTTTGGATGACCTCAAGTTTATAGAGGGTAGAATGTGGGAGACCATCCAGGAGTGCATTGTAACAGTCAAGTCCAGAGGTAATGAAGACATGAATGAGGGTTTCAGCAGCAGATGAGCTGAGATGGGCAAAGTCATGCAATGTTACAGAGGTGGAAATAGGGGTGGCATGAATATGAAGTCAGAAGCTAATCTCAAAATCAGATGTGACACCAAGGTTATGAACAGAATGGTTTAATCTCAGATGGTTTCCAGGGAGAGGGTTGGAGTTGGTAGCTAGTGAATGGAGTTTGGAGCAGGAACAGAAATCAATGGCTTCAGTCTTCCAAATATCTGCTAGAATGGTTCCAGGAATGAAGCATGTAGTTACATGGATAACTTAAGAAGCTAGGGTTGTTCTCCTTTGAGCAGAGAAGGCTGAGATTTGAATTTTGAGGTATTTAAAATCTTGAAAGTAGGTAGAATAAATGAAGAGAAACTCTTTTCAATTGCAGCAGAGTCAAAACAGAGGGCACGGATTCAAGGTGGTTGGCATAAGAGCCATAAGAACATGGAAACTTGAGGAAAAACATATTTACGTAACAGATGGTTAGAATTTGGAATGCACTGCCTGATAGGGGGGTTGATACTGATTCAATAGCACCCCTTAAAAGGGAATTTGATAAATATTTTAAGGAGAAAAAAATTGCAGAGATATGGCTAAAGGGAGTGGGAGTGAAACTAACTGGATTGCGCTTCAAGAGTTGGTGCAAACTTGATGGGCCAAATGACCCCCTCTGTATTGTACTATTCTGTGAATTAATTCAAAATCCTCATCCTTGCTTATAAATCTCTCCACCATATATAACTACCTTTAACTCCATATTCGAGGGTGTACATTAGCTATTCCCAAATAATACTGCCTTGTTAACCCTCAACAGACTTTCAAAATCTTCAAATAAACACTTTTCTAAACATGCCCTTGGTCTGTTCATTTTGACTTTGTGAAGCACCTTTGGGATGGGTAACCACTATAAAAGCCATGTGAAAATGCCAGTTTTTGTTTCATGGGACTTTGTTACATTTTACCCCTCCTACGTTTCACCAAATATTTGTACAGTATACAATTATTATTCTTCTGTAGATAGTTTTTTTTAAAAGCCTGGTGAAGGATAGAACTGGAGCCCAATTTTTATACACTTTATAAGTCTTTATTTACAGAGATGTACCTTACAAACATGCACCTCCAAACTCAACCACGATAGTTTTGGTCTGCTCCTATATAAGGGAGCACAAATGAATCCCCAGTTAATTCCCACCATCTGAATATAATTAAACACTAAGTTAATAGACAATTAACAGATATGTAGTATGTGTTTTGCCCATTTTCTCTTTTTGCAGGTGTGACAACCTTTTGGCAACTTCTTGCCGTTTTTTATTTATAATCCTGTTAAATTATCATAATTTTTGATTTTGAACAGCTGTGATTAGATTTAACACCATACTGTTGAAAGTCTGATAAATGTCTACGTATATTTTTATTCAGATGTTCTTAATCCTGGAACTCCCTCCCTAACAGCGCTGTGGGTATACCTACACCACAGGGACTGCAGCAGTTCAAGAAGGCAGCTCACCACTACCTTCCCGAGGGTGATTAGGGATGGGCAATAAACACTGGCCTAGCCAGCGGAGCCCATATACCCTAAATGAATTTTTAAAATCCTTTGATCTTTAGTAAGGAAGTATGGATAGTGGATGAGAAATTCTTACTTTGGAAATTGCCAAATGCCTCTGTTGTATAACAAGTCAGAATTACTAACTAGAAGCTTCTTCTCCACGTAGCACTAAATTCCAAGCTGAATAGAGCTTGTTAAACAAGCTTCCAAGTTTGTTAAAATAATGTCGTGGACTTCTGAAATGAAAGTACTAATATTTTCATAGGTTATTCATCCAGATCTGGAAGTAGCTGATTATGCTTTTCCCCCCGCTCGTACAGCTCCTTCTAACCTAAGATTGTTGGTGAGTATTAGTGAACTTATTTCTATGACTATTGATTACATTATATTAATTACAGCACATTGATCAAAGTTTAAATGGTGTTTATTTTTCCTTTCTAGGATAAGGAAGTCAGGGCAGTATTTCTTAGATTGTTTGCACAGCTCTTTCAAGGGTATAGATCATGCTTGCAACTGATTCGAACCCATCCTGAACCTGTAATACACTTTCACAAGGTCAGTTACAAATGATCATTTACAAAGCCTTGAAATTATCCAACACTGCTTAATGCTTTTTTAGTCATGTAACTGCTGACATTCAGATGTAAATGGCTGAGTAGGAAGGCATCAGTTCACTCAGTATTAGCCTGATGTGTTATTGTTGAATTTATTGTTAAAATTGTCTATTGTCTCCCTGGGCTGTGGAATTTCCCCAATTTATGTTAAAACTCTGGAAGAAGAGACAAGGAACTTTATTTTCTGACTGCTGGATCTTCTCCATTAAATGGAGAACTTTGATGCTGGTGTATTTGAGTGGTCTAATTCTCACCCTGCGTCAGACTAGTAAAACTAACAGGTTATACTTACTGGAGTATTTACTTCACTGATGTGCCGGTCAAAGCATCTATTTGGGCTGAAATTATTGCTAGCTGGTCTGGAGGTTACAGATGGTTTAACTCTTACTAGAGAAATATATTTGCTTGACATAACAAAAAGATTATCATGTCTTTAACTTTCTTGCATTGTAGAAGTGATATTTATTATTTTGGTGCCAATTTTTCCTTCCGTCATCCTCAATAAATTAAACACCCTTCAGTAAACTTTTTATTATAGCCACCAGTCGGATAATTATGCCGGCAATGGGATTCTTTAGTGCATTGATAGTTTAATAGTCGTTTAATTAATTGTTTAATAATTTTCACGCTTCAATCTTAAACAAGCTGTTTGGTAGGCTTATAAAGTGGACATGAAGTACTTCTCAAAATAAAGTAACACCTGTAAAGACATAATGCTGAGTGAGCAAGTCAAATACATACCAAAAAAGCACAAGCTCAAACGAAACATTCTGCTAAATGGATTTAAAAGGAAATTACAAGTGATTTAAAGAGGAAGAACAATCTCCACAAATCCTGCTGGAAGGATCTCACTGGGTTGAATAAAGGAAAAAGCAGAGACATGTCAAAAGGATGACTAGAAGGGAAAAGAGGACATGGAAAAAGGTTTAGCAGTCAGAGTAAAGCATTCTTTCAATAAGAAAATATTCAGCGAACAGGTGAAACATGCCCTTCCCAAACAGAAATGGCTTAAGTAAAATCAACTATTTTGATATAAATGGGGTGAAAGCTTTATAAAGGGTAAAAGGGTTCAAGGCAAATAAATCCCTGGGGTAGAAAGTGTTTATCCTAGAGTGTTAAGAGAGTCTGAGGAGATTTGTGAATCACTGACAACCATAATGAGAAAGTCATTGGACAGCTTGGAATATATTGGAAACAGGTCTGTGTTGTTTTACAATTCAACAAAAGTGTGGTAAAACATATAGGGCAACTGCAGACTTATATTCACTTCCAACCCCTGGAAAATAATGTGACCATAAGGACCTGGCTCTAATTTATAGTAATGACCTGGATTTAGGAACATAATGCAAAGCAGTTAAATTTGCAGATTATGCCAATCTAGGTGAGGCAGTGGAATTGGAGAGGGCAGTTCAGATTACAGAATGAGTTCAGAAAAATGTGATATTGAAAAGATCTGATATTGTCAGAAAAAAAACTGGAGAAACTGACTTTGCAGCCTGAAAAAAAAGTGCCTGAGCAGTCATCTTATAGACTATATGAGATAGTTAAGGAAATTGAAAAGGCAGATCCAGAAATTTAATTAGATTGCAAGAGCAAGACTATGGATTTGGATTCAAACTTGTAAAATGTAAATTTAAGACTTGTCCATAAATTCTTCGACACATGTGTGATCAACAGTTGGAATAGACTTACAGATAGAGTACTAAAATTGAAAACTCAGAATAATTTAAATAATTGAATAATTAAAATAATTAAATACTGAGGGAAGAATTAATAAGAGGAGTCAGTGGCATAGTGGTAATGTCACTGGACTGGCGATCCAGAGGCCCAGGCTAATGCTCTGGGGACACTGCTTCAGATCCCAATACGGCAACGGATGGAATTCAAATTCAATAATTAAACCTGGAATATAAGAGCCAGTCTCAATAATGGTGACCATGATAACTATCACTGTTGTAAAACCCCATCTGGCTCACTAATATCCTTTAGGGGAGGAAATCTGCCGTCCTTAACCTACGTGTGACTCCAGACCCATAGCATTGTGGTTGACTCTTAACTGCCCTCTGAAATGGCCTAGCAAACCACTCAGTCCAAGGGCTCAGTCCAAATGCTGGCCTTCCCAACGATGCCCACACTGCATCAAAGAATAAAGAAAAAAACTACAGTGAGAGGATCTTTGGAATCTTTCTAGATGGACTGAATGGCATTTCTGACCCATAACCAGATTGTGACCTAATGAAAAGTCAGGCTAAACAATGCAAATAATTCTTGCATGTTTCTAAACCCATTTACAGATAAGTCTTTGGTTGACATTTGAGAACATGAATTTGAGGGAGAATGGTACATTACAGAAATGGTCAGTTTTCAACTCAAGGTGGCTACCTCAGTGAAGCTTGTTTTTGGCACCATTTCAGTACCTTAATTAGTACTCGAAAGATTTACACTAAATTGAAAAAGTAGGGAAGTGCTTTTTAGTTTGTTACAATCCCCACAGAGACCAGTAATTTGTAAAAAGAGATATGAATTTCCCAGTGACTGACTCAAAGGATCACACAGTAAGATTCCACGTTTTAAGACTTTTACTCAACAAAGACACTAACATCAACATAGACTAAACTTTACTTAGTAGGCAACTAATACTAATATGCAGAAAAGGTATTCCCCAGTGACTTTTAACACAACCGAAAACTCCACACTGTGGAGAACGTGGTGTAATGTATAAAAGCAGAGATATATTCTTGTACTCAAAGTCCAAAGCTCCCCCTGACTCTAACCAGGGTGAATGCTTCACCAGGGTGAAGCTCCTTTTAAACAAAATCTCCTTTGCTTAACCCTTTGACCATAATCAAATAGATTTGCTGTTGCAAGATACTCTCTAGTGATTCTGTGGTCTTTAACTATTCACAATCTTTGTTTCCTCAAGCGTGGGTTCCATCCTCACCAGCACTTCGCTTGGTGGTTAATCCAAAAGCAGTATTTTTCTTCTGCCTAACATAGCAGCACCTGTTCTGGGTCATCTTCCCTTAAACTCTCGGTCTGACTACCCCTGGGAGTCTGAGAGCCTGGGCAGCAGTAAGACTAGCTGTCTCCCCCTTTGCATCCAGGTGTTAAAGCTTGCACCTTACTTTCAATAGTTTTTGACATCGGTAACAATATGACATGAACTTGTCTCCAGGCAGATCTCACATGAGATCCCGTTCCCCTTTCCACACTACTCCTTTTTATCTTGAATTAAAGGAGACAGTTTAAAACATAACAATCTTATGAAGTCTCACATTCATATCAAGTTATATGATCTAGAATGATAAGTGTCTGATAAGTGCAATTTGGTTTTCTTTACTAGTTTCAACATGGTGAAAATTGCATCAAAACCATATTTTATACTTTCTGCTCTCACCAGATTTCAACAGCTAGGTCATTAATTAATGTGAGAACATTTTTGTTAAGCAAGTTGGAAAAAAAAACCCTGTTCTTGACAATTTGGAGGAAAAATAATTTCCCACTAAATTGCTGGATTTTGTGTTTTGATTTGAGCTTTAGTTGAATGCAATAACATTCGTGCATTTGTTAGTTCAATCAAATTCTGTTAAGTGAGAGTAAGGTCAGGATTGGACCTGGAGACAAGAAACGCATTGGGGTAGACAGGAAAGGGCTATTGTACTAAGGACGCTGTGCAGCAATTTGGGATGTGTTTCTGGCATGGGGGAAAACTAAAAGATGCATTTCAAAAAGAAAAATCTCCCACCATGCTGATATTTACAGGATATGTCCGACCAGTTTGTGACACACATCACAGAACCAACATGTTGCTTCACCATGCTACATGTCTCATTCTCATTTGGTTATAAATGTTCTGATAGTGTCATTCATATTTGTTTTATTTTAAGTGTTTGCCCCAATTTAGCAATGTGTGTTAGCGTGATTACTATCTCCAGTGACAGTGAACATGTTTTAAGTCATCCTATCCCAAATGTACTCACTTGATCACTCAATTATAAGCAAATTGCAGAATTTATACAGTGTACGATAATGACTTTTTAAAAATGGAACATTTTTGAATCTCTGTTCTGGAAGAATGTAAAGGCCATGTGATTCTGAACAAATACAGGTAAAGATGGCAGATTTCTGGTCACTGAGATTAGCTTTCAATTCCAGATTTTATTTATTGAATATAAATTCCACCAGTTGCCACGGTGGGATTTGAACCCCATGACTCCAGAGCATTAGCCTTGGCCTCTGGATTACCAGACCAGTGATATTACCACAATGCCACAGTTTCCCCTGTTGTGGCCAGCAATAAAATTAAATGTGTATTTGTAGCATCTCATGGAGCTTAAAAATCCCTAGGAGCTCTGAAATTCTGAGGTAGTAAAAATATTTGTGGCTGTGATACTTGTAAATTAAATGCTTAAATCCCCACTTAGTGAATTTTGAAGGTGAGGAGATACATACTGATAGGTATTGGTATATCATGCCAGCATGTAGTAATCTAAAACAATTTATATTCTCACATAGTATAAATACGCAACGTGGCAAGTAACAGAATTGAAACAGTGAGAGATATTGGACAAAAACAAAAATACCTGGAAAAACTCAGCAGGTCTGATAGCATCTACGGAGAGGGATACACTTGATGTTTCGAGTCTGTATGACCCTTCATTAGAACTAGGACATATAGAAATGAGATGAAATACAAGCTGGTAGAGGGGGTGGGACAGGTAGAGCTCGATGGGGGGCCAGTGATAGGTGGAGGCCAAGAAGAGACTGCCAACGATGTCATAGACAAAAGGACAAAGGGGTGTTGACGGTGGTGATATTATCTAAAGGATGTGCTAATGGGGACATTAAGGGTAGCAAGCAGGGCAAGCTAGTGGCAGGTGGCCCTAGTGGGGGTGGGGTGGGGGGAAGGAATCGAAATGGGCTAAAAGGTGGAGATGAAACAATAGATAGAAATAAATTTTATGTTTTTCCTTTACCTATTTTTAAATTTTTTCGATCTATTGTTTCATCTCCACCTTTTAGCCCATTTCGATCCCTTCCCCCCACCCCACCCCCACTAGGGCCATCTGCCACTAGCTTGTCCTGCTTGCTACCCTTAATGTCCTCATTAGCACATCCTTTAGATAATAACACCATCGTCAACACTCCTTTTTTCCTTTTGTCTATAACATCTTTGGCAGTCGGTTCTTGGCCTCCACCTATCACTGGCCCCCTATCGAGCTCTACCTGTCCCACCCCCCTCTACCAGCTTATATTTCATCTCATTTCTATATGTCTTAGTTCTGATGAAGGATCATACGGACTGGAAACGTCAACTGTATCCCTCTCCGCAGATGCTGTCAGACCTGCTGAGTTTTTCCAGGTATTTTTGACCTAGATTTCCAGCATCCACAGTATTTTACTTTTATCTTAGAGATATTGGACAATTTCTTTTATAGAAGTTTTTATTGAAATACCTTTGGTTTAATTACAGTGAGCAATACAACAGTGCTTATAATCCTGAGTATAGATAATTGGATTACACGAGTTTTAATTAATTAGATATAAGCAAAATACTGCGGATGCTGGAAATCTGAAACAAAAACAGAAAATGCTGGAAAAACTCAGCAGGTCTAACAGCATCTGTGGAGACAGAAACACAAAGTTAACGTTTTGAGTCTGTATGACTTCTTCAGAGCTAAAGAGAGGTAAAATGTGATGAAATTTATATTGTTTAAGGGGGTGGAGCAGGTGAAGCTGGATAGAAGGCCAGTGATAGGTGAAGGCAAAGGAGAGATTGCCAGAGATGTCATGGACAAAAGGACAAAGGGGTGTTAATGATAGTGGTACTGGCTAAAGGAGGTACTGATGATTGCATTAAGGCCAGGAAGCAGAATGTGATAATAGCAGGACAAGGATAAGCACTCTGGAAAGAACAACATGAACAAATGTCAGATGGCCCTTGTGGGGGTGGGGTGGGGAGAGGGGACATTGATGAGAAAAAAGATGAAAAATAGGATAAAAGGTGGGGATAAAACAATGAATAAAAATAAGTGGATAAAAATTTTAAAATGAAGATGAATATTGAAAAAAGAGGATAAAAAAGCGGGTAGAATGGAGGAGAGAGTTCTTGGTCTGAAGTTGTTGAACTCAATGTTAAGCCTGGAAGGCTGTAAAGTGCCTAATTGGAAGATGAGGTGCTCCAGTTTGCATTGGGCTTCACTGGAACATTGCAGCAGGCCAAGGACGGGCATGAGAACAGGATGGGGCGTTGAAATGGCAAGTGACAGGAAGGTCTGGGTCACGCTTGCAGACAGACCGAAGGTGTTCCGCAAAGCAGTCACCCAGCCTGCGTTTGGCCTCTCCAATGTAGAGGAGACCGCATTGGGAGCAGCAAATGCAGTAGACCAAATTGGAGGTGCAAGTGAAGCGCTGCTTCACCTGAAAGGAGTGTTTGGGCCCTTGGACGGTGAAGACAGAGGAGGTAAAAGTGCAGGTATCGCACCTTCTGCGATTGCATGGGAAGATGCCGTGGGAGGGGGATGAAGTGTTGGGGGTGATAGACCAGGGTGTCCTGGATGGAAAGGTCCCCATGGAATGCTGACAGGTGGGGTGTAGGGAAGATGTGTTTGGTGGTGGCATCATGCTGGAGTTGGCGGAAGTGACGGAGGATGATCCTTTGAATGCGGAGGCTGGTGGGGTGAAAAGTGAGGACAAGGGGGATCTTATCATGGTTCTGGGAGGGAGAGGAGGGTGTGAGGGCAAAGGCGAAGGAACTGAGAGAATGGGATGGAGTCCTTACAGGAAGCAGGGTGTGAGGAGCTGTAGGAGTCGGTGGGCTTCCAGTGAATATTGGTGGACAGTCTATCACCAGAAGTTGAGACAGAGAGGTCAGTGAAGGGAAGTGTCAGAGATGGACCATGTGAAGGTGATGGAGGGGTGGAAATTGGAAGCAAAGTTGATAAATTTTTGCAGGACCAGACGAGAGCACGAAGTGGCACCGAAACAGTCATCGATGTACCAAGAAAAGAGTTGTGGGAGGGGGCCTGAGTAGGACTGGAACAAGGAATGTTCCACATACCCCATAAAGAGACAGGCATAACTGGGGCCCAAGCGGATACCCATAGCCACATCTTTTAGTTGGAGGAAGTGAGACAAGTTTAAGGAGAAATTGTTCAGTGAGAGAACAAGTTCAGCCAGACAAAGGAAAGTGGCAGTGGATGGGTATTGTTCGGGCCTCTGTTCAAGGAAGAAGTGGAGAGCCCTCAGACCATCCTGGTGGGGGATGGAGGTGTAGAGGGATTGGACATCCTTGGTGAAGAGGAGGCGGTTAGAGCCAGGGAATTGGAAATTGTTGATATGACGTAGGGCATCAGAGGAATCACTGATGTACTTGGGAAGAGACTGGACAAGAGGAGAGAGAACGGAGTTAAGATAGGAAGAAATGAGTTCTGTGGGGCAGGAACAGGCTGACACGATAGGCCTACCGGGACAGTCCTGTTTGTGGATTTTGGGGAGGAGGTAGAAGCGGGCTGTCTGGGGTTGGGAAACTATGAGGTTGGAAGCTGTGGAGGGAAGATCTCTAGTGGAGATGAGGTCAGTGACAGTCCTGTTGACAGATGACATATATTAAGTTAATATTCAAACTCAATGGGCTGAATTTTAGGCTTTCCCCTTCCCAAATTCAGGAATGGAGGGAGGGGGTGGGGGGACTTTGTGAAAATACTGGTGTCAGCCTGTGTGTCAGTTCCTGGCGCCAGCCATTTTGGGAGAGGTGAGTTTGGGGCGCAGGAAGGCTGTCCACCCCCAAAAGGCAAGCAGACAATTAGGCTTGTTAAGTGCCTTGTTAAAGGTAAGTTTAGGTGGCCAACTGGGATTTTCCTGGCCCATGGCAGGCCTACAGTTCTTCCCTGCTTACCTTGATGGGAATACAGCCAAAGACTACTTTATAAAGAGATTCCCTCCTGGCTGATTTTTCTGTTTTATTTATTAAAAAGCAGCTGAGAGGGCACCTTCTTGTTGAGGCACCCTCCCAGTTGCTTAATGTGTACTGCAGCTGGGTGCTTCTCTGAAGCTGGAAGGCCTCTGATTGGTCCTCCAGCTTCGAGAACCCACTTGCTGCCCTTCATTGTTTAGGGAACATGACTCCATGGCAATTTAAGGGATCATCCATTTAATCAGTTCCCCGCCCCAGAGAACGGTTTCTGACCTGAAAACAAACCCCCAGTTCCTGTTTCCTGCCTCCGTGCTGACAATTCAGCCCAATGTCTAGTTAAGTGTGATACTGAGTCATAAGCAAACCAATATTTATTTGGAAATATCTGTTCATACTGCAGGCAGCATTCCTGGGACAGCGTGGATTGGTTGAAAATGACTTCCTGACAAAAGTTCTTGATGGAATGGCATTTGCAGGATTTGTGTCAGAAAGAGGACCTCCCTACAGATCTTGTGATTTGTTTGATGATGTAAGAATTCTGTAGCATTCCTTTCTTATTCTCTCCATTTAATATGTAAGCTGTTTTTCATGGTTGCCATTTTAGAATTTTTAAGTTATGAAATGTTGAAAACAGATACTAATATTACTTAATTTGCCAGCATATATCTCATTTTCAACTATCAAAATGGTTTGTGTAATTGCACTTTACACATGTTATAAATTATCCATAACCCTATTAACTTGATAGTTCAATTTCCTAGAATTGTTTCCAATGGCCTAGGGACGTGAATGGCATGCTTTGTTGGAGTGTTCCTTTTCATAGTATTATTCATCCAGTTAGCCTTAATCAGGACTAATAAAGCTTGCTACACTTTTGATGTTGGCTTAGGATCTTTCCAAGTTGGCAAAAAGGATGAATGCTTAATTTGTGTTAGAGGTTCTTCATAATTTAAATATACATAAAACAATATTTCTTTGGCATAGCTTATTTCCAAAATTGAGAACAGTTCAGAATGCATTCCTACTCAGGTCACTTCCCCTAACACTTTTTCTGGTACATAATGACTATATTGGTGTCATGTCCTGCTTCTGTCCTAGATTAGAAACTTCTTCAACTTTACTTTCAATTGCCACCTTCTCTCAGTTTCACATGGTCCATCTCCAACTCTTCCCTTCCTTTCCTGACTTCTGTCTCCAATTTTGGTGAGAGGCTATCAACTAATATTCATTATAAGCCCACTGACTCCCACAGCTACCTCAATTACATTTCTTCACGCTACACCCTATAACGATTCCATTTCATTCTTCCTGTTCCTCGCTTTCTGTCACATCTGTTCCAATGATGCAACCTCCCACACCAACGCTTTTGAAATGTAATCCTTTTTCCTCAACTGAGGATTATCCCCCCAAACGTGATTGACAGGGCCCTCGACAGTGTCTGCCACGTTCCCCACACTTCTGCTCTCATCCCTTCCCCTTCCTTCCAGAACCACGACAGGGTTCCCCTTGCCTTACCTTCCGCCCCACCGGTACTCAACACATAATTTTCTGCACTTTCTGCCACCTACAGCGTGATTCCACTGCCAAACACATCTTCCCCTCCCCTCCCCTTTCAGCATTCTGAAGGGACAGTTCCCTCCTTGATATTCTGGTCCACTGCTCAATCACCCCAATATCCTGTTGCTTTCTAACAGCACCTTTCTATGGAAGTGCATGATCTGTAACACCTCCCCTTTGACCTCCTCTCTCCTTACCATCCAAGGCCCAAAACATTCCTTCCAGGTGAAGCAGCGATTTGCTTGTACTTCATTCAATTTAGTATACTGTATTTGCATCTCACATTGCGGTATCATCTACACTGGGGAGACCAAATGCGGATTGGGTGACTGCTTTGCGGAAAGCATCCATTCAGTTCGCAAGCATGAATGCCAAGCTTCCACTAGCTGTCATTTTAATTCTTCATTTTCCTCTCGCACTGACATCCCTGTCCTTAGCCTGCTGCACTCTTCCAGTTAAGCTCACCAGAAGTTTGGGGAACGGCACCTCATCTTTTGATTGGGCACTTTCCAGCCTTGCAGATTCAACATTGAGTTAATCAATTTCAGACTTTAACCCCATTTTGTTTCCTTTTCTTTGCCTGTTTCAGTTTTTCTCTTATTTGTCATGAACACTTTAATCACAGAAAATGGTTCACCTTCAAGCACTAAGGACATTCTGAAAGAATTTGTGTTTTAAAAGACACTGTCCCTTACAGGGTTAATGCAGGACTCTGATTACTATTCCTAGAAAGAGCATCCTTTTACAAGAAAGGGTAATTTAGTAGATGAAAAAAACTGTAAACCTCTTGACCCTGGTGAACTATGTACAAAGAGGGTCAGGTGGGTTTTTTTCCAGAAGCTATTAAAACCATACCTGGAAAACTGTGTTTTAAAAATAGGTTTTGGTTTTGAGAAGAGAAGGACAAACTGCATGAGAAGGAAGACAGCAGCCTTTTTTCAGTCCACAGCTGGAAGTGAATATAAGCAGCTCCTAAGATTCTCTGCATACTGAAATATAGTACCCTTGAGTTTTCCTTGAGTCCGCCTGGAAAGCAATGCCAGAGTCATTGATTGTTTCACGGAGCAGTGCTGAGAGACCAACCGTATAACTTGAATGCCATTTCAAGAACTCCACTGTCTATCCTTTGTCTTTGAACCATTGACTTTCAACCTTTGGCCGAATTCCTCCGAATTGGCTGAATATTCCTATTTCTCTCTGTGTGTGTATGTGCATGTGTGTGCGCGCATGCGTGCTTATTTCATTTTCCATGCTGTATGTTAATAAGCTTTGCCTTTCTATTTGACAAGACTGGCTTCATAATAAACTAATAAGTTTGTTTTTTATTGAAAGAAGGCTGGTTAAACTCACTTTTATTCTGGATAACATTAGTGAAGATAAATAATTGGCCATTTTGGTGAGTGAATTAAACATTTAAACTAATAGTGTGATATGTGGAGTAGTGGGGCTGGATCAACTGCACACTCCTCCCATCCCGGTCGTAACACAGATTGGGGGCTCTTGATAGATTTGAAACATGGACAGCAGGTGATTGAATGCAGAATAATAATAATTGGAAAAAAGGATAAAAGGACAGAGTCCAGATTTCTTATTTGTTAGTACACCAAAATGGCTTTGGAGGTTGCTAAGACTTTTCTAGAGATGGAAGGTTAACCCTGACTGGTTTACAAAAAGTTACCGAGGCTGAGCAAGTGGAATTGGTGGTTAAATGGTAGTTGGAATTAACCGTAGGGGGTGAGGAAAGCAGATATTGTTGAGGTAATTGTGCAGCATTTAAAACTGGAAGGGATACAAGGGAGACCACATTCTCAAGAGTGTGAATCAATTGAGTTGGCTAAGATTCAGGTGCAAATGAAACAGCTTGAACATGATAAGGAACTGAGAAAACTTGAATTGGAGGCAAAAGGGAAAGAAAGGAAAAGAGAGATGAGAAAACTTGAAATAGAAAAAGAAAGAGATTTGGAATTGAAAAGGCTAGAGCTAAAAGAAATGGAAAAGGAAAGGTAAAGGGAATTGGAAATGTGAAAACTTGACCTACAGAGAAAGAAGTTAGCAAGGGAGGAAAGAGAGAAGGAATGAGAAAGGGAATACCAGCTTAAAAGGCTGGAATTTAAAAAAAGGCCTCAGATTCTGAGGAAGGTTCTGATGATGAAAAACCACCTCCAACCCAAAGCCCAGTGGGGAGATGTTTAAATTTGTGCAAGCCCTCCCAAAGTTTGAGGAAAGGGATGTAGAAGTATTCTTTATTTTGTTTGAGAAGGTAGCTAAGCAAATGATGTGGCTAAAAGAAGCCTGGACATTGCTCCTACAGAATAAGTTGGTGGTTGGAGCTCATGAGGGTTTATGCTTCACTTTCAGAAGAGCTTTCTGTGGATTATGATGCCGTAAAAAAAGACTATCCTTAGTGCCTATGAGTTAGTCCCTGAGGCGCACAGGCAGAAATTTTGAGAAGTACGGTAACAGCCTGGGCAGACCTACGTTGAATTTGAGAGGGTGAAGCAAAGTAATTTTGACCATTGGGTATGGGTATTAAAGGTAGAAACATTGTATGAGGCTCCTAGGGAAATAATTCTCCTGGAGGAATTAAAAAATTCACTTCCCTCAAACCCATGTTAAAGACCAGAGGGTTGCAGCAGCTGGGCAGGCATTGGAGATGGCTGACAGTTATAAGCTGGTTCATAAATCTAAACCCTTTTTTCATCACCCACACAAACCCGAGAAGGATAGAAGGTGGAAAGGTGAAAGGAAGGCAAGTACCAGAGAAGAGAAGCTGGGAATTCCATTTCAGACCGAAAAGGAAGGTGTTGAGGGTGGAAGTGATATTTGAAGGCCAGAGTGTGTTTCCATTGTAATAAAGTGGGACATGTTCATGCACATTCCTGGAATTGCGTGGGAAATCCATGGCACCTATTGGGTTACATAAGGGCAGGAAAAAGAGCCCTGACTGAAAATACAACAGATTAAGTTGTAGAGTTAACTGCAGCTGTGAAACTGAATGTGAACAGTGGTGTGAGTTCAGGAGGGGTGAAAAATACATGAAAGTTATAAAGAATTTTTCGAGGGGAAAAGTAACCTTTTATACCTCACATGTGACAGCTAAACCTATAATTATATTCTGAGATACGGGAGCCAATCAAACACCTATGCTGGGGAAAGCTAAAAAATTTTCCCCCAGGAAGCGCAATAAAAGCCAAAGTTTGAACAAATGGTATTGCCTGGGGAGTATATACCCGTAACCTTGTACTGGAGTGTGACCTAATGTCTGGGACAGTGATGATAGGGTTTGTTCAGAAGTTACCCATAGATGGAGTTGATTTTACTCTTGGGAAATTATTTAGCCGGAGTGAAGGTATTAGCTTCTCCCATTATTACCGAAAGCCTTGGTGAGGTTAAAGAGGCGGAGCAGTTACAGGAAAAAGTTCCCGGAATTTTTTCTTCATGTGTGATGATCCAAGCAATGGCTAAGCATAATCCATCATCAGGAGTCAGAGCGATAACGCTGACAGGTATTTGGCTGGCTGAAACTTTCTTTAAAGACTTAGAAAATCCAAAAGGGATGTTTAATAAATCTTCTCTAGCTGGGCTCAAAAAGCCGATCCGGAGTTAATTAAGATAGCACAAATGGCCCAAACTGAAGCTGAGGAAGTTCCAGATTATTGTTATACTAAAAATAGGATACTAATGAGGAAGGGGACACCTCATAGACCTGCAGGTGAGGAGTGGATGGTTGTTCATCAGGTAGTGGCACCACCCGAATATCGTAAAGAGATGTAGGGATATGGAAGACTCAGGAGCGGATAAAGCGGCAGTTTTGTTGGCCAGGTCTTCAAAAGGATGTGGTGCAGTTTTGTAAAACGTGCCACATGTGCTAGATGGTGGGAAAATCACAACATGCTGTCAAACCAGCATCCTTAGTTCCCATACCAGTTTTTGAGGAAGCATTTAGTAGGGTGTTAGTAGACTTTGTGGGACCCCTAGCAAAAACGAAAGCAGGACACCAGTATATCCTTACTATTATGGATATGACAACTTGATTTCCAGAGGCCATCCCTTTAAGAACAATTACAGCTAAAGTAGTAGCAGAGAAGTTAACCCAAATTTTTACAGGTGGAGATTCAGTCGAATCAAAGTTTCAATTTTATGTCTAAAATTTTTCAAAACATAATGAGTAGTTTGGGTATAAAGCAGTTAAAGCCCATAACATATCATCCACAGACACAGGGAGCTTTAGAGAGGTACCATCAAACTCTCAAAACAATGGTTAAAACACATTGTCATGAACATCCCCATGATTTGGGCAAAGGACTGGATTTTCTTTTATTTGCTACCCAAGATTCACCAAATGAATTGACTGGTTTTAGACCTTTTGAATTAATTTATGGACAAGAGGTAAGAGATCCTCTGAAATGAATCAAAGAAACGTTTTTAGGACAGAGGGATGAATCCTCTGTTAGAGTATGTGTCCATATGGTTATGTGCCATTAGTACCTTCCAAGCCCACAACCACTACCATCTCTAAGGACAAGGGCAGCAGATAGATGGGAACACCACCACCTAGAAGTTCCGCTCCGAGTCATTCACCATCCTGACTTGGAAATATATTGCCGATCCTTCACTGCTGCTGGGTCAAAGTCCTGGAACTCCCTTCCTAACAGCACTGTGTGTGTACCTACACTACATGGACTGCAGCGGTTCAGGAAGGCAGCTCACCACCACCTTCTCAAGGGCAATTAGGGCTGGGCAATAAATGCTGCCCCAGCCAGCGAAACCCACATTCTGTGAATGAATTTTTTAAAAGTTCCAGGAACGGATCACGGGAACCTGCAAAGTGGCTCAAGAACATCATAAAGTTTCTCAAGCGGAGGTGGACGAATAGGCAGATAAGCAAGCTGTGACCCGAACGTTACAACCAGGGGATGAAGCTTTAGTGTTATTGCCTTTACAGGGGGAATCTCTGAAAGCACGATTCAGTGGTCCATACAAGGTAATTAGGAGGGTTGGTAAAGTAAATTATTTGATAGACACCCCAGACCATAAGAAAAAAAATCAGCTGTGTCATATCAATTTGTTTAAACAATATCATCATAGGGAGGAGGATAAGAAGGAGCAGGTATGACAAGTAGTAAGTATAGCGGAATACAGAAGAGACAGTGAGAGTGGGGCAGAAGGAGACTTAGACAGTTCACAAATTGAACTCTTATTATCTGGTTAGCTAACACTGAAATATTAGGATAGCCAGATACCATATTTTCATACTTAGAGCAGGACAATGAGAGGATCTAGTGAGGTTACTTATGGAATTTAAAGGGATCTGTAGGGACAAACCAGGGTGTACAACCTTAGCCATACATGATGTGGATGTAGGAGAATCCCCTCCAATAAAACAGCATCCTTATTGTTTTGGGCCAGAGAAAGACTCAGGTGAAAGCAGAGACCTAGTACATGTTGGAAAATCACCTCACTGAACCCAGCCAAAGCAGCTAGAGATCCCCTGTTGTTTTTGTGTCTAAACGAGATGGTTCAACCAGATTCTGTGCAGACTACAGAAAGATCAATGCAGTAACAAAAGCAGATTCCTGCCCAATTCCTCACTTGGAAGAATGTATTGACAGAGTTGGCAGTGCTATATTTCTTACCAAAAAAGATCTGTTTAAGGGATACTGGTAGGTTTCTTTAACACCCTGAGCTAAAGAATTTTCAGACTTTGTCATGCCAGATGGTCTTTTCCAATGCTGAGAGATGCCATTCGGGCTAAAAAATGCCCCGACAACTTTTCAGAGGCTAATGAACCAAGTGGTGGCCGATGTTCCTAACTGCGTGATTTACCTTGATGTGCTGATATATAGTGACACTTGGAAACACCACCTGAAACAGCCAGAAGCCCTGTTTAAAAAATTACAGTCAGCTGATTTGGTAATAAACCTTGCTAAAAGTGAATTCGCAAAAGCGCGAGTAACTTATCTAGAGCATGTCGTAGGGCAAGGCCAAGTGTTGCCAAGAACAGTGAAAGTACAGGGATTGGTGGAGTTCCCTGCCCCTAAAACTAAGCGGGAGATCATGAAACTTTTTGGGGATGTGTGGGTTTTACCGAAAATTTGTACCAAATTTCAGTACTATAGCTGCTCCACTGACGGACTTGCTACAATAGAAAGCCAAGGTAGTGTGGACAGGAGAGTACCAAATATCTTTTGCAACGTTGAAAGCAGTTTTGATCAATGAACCAGTAATGACTGCTCCAAACTTCACTAAACTTTTCAAAGCTACAATTGATGTTAGTGACCTGGGGTAGGTGCAGTCCTGTTACAAGAAGTTGAATTGGGCATAGAATGGCCAGTGGGACACTTTTCCAAAAAGCTGAGTCGACACCGAAAAAGATACTACACAGTAGAGAAGGAAACCCTGTGCTTGCTATTAGCTGTTAAACATTTTGACGTGTATGTCTGCCGTGGATACTGGTATATACTGATCATAAACTCATAGCGTTTGTGAACAAATTTAAAAACCAGAATGCCACACTGTTTCGATGGAGTTTATCATTACAGCCTTATCACTTAAAGATTGTCCACATTGCGGGGAAAAAAACAATGTAATTGCTGACGCTTTGTCTAAAATTTAACTTTGCCTTAAATTTGATAAAAGTCAAAATGATACAGAGAGTAACTGTATTATCTTTGTATAAAAAGTGAATGAATGAGAGTGTGGGTGTATTTTACAGATTTTTTAAAAGTATTTTTGTTTGTTTCATTACATTTTGTAATGAAATGCTTATAAATGTGGCATTTCATTTCCTCAAGGCAGGAAGTGTCATGAACATCATAATCACAGAAAATGGTTCATCTTCAAGTACTAAGGGTATTATGGAAGAATTTGTGTTTTAAAAAGACACTGTTCCTTAAAGGGTTAATGCAGGACTCTCATTGTTATTCCTGGAAAGAGCACCCTTTTACAAGAAAGGGTAATTAAGCAGTTGAAAAAAAACTGTAAACCCCTTGACCCGGGTGAACTATGTACAAAGGGGGAATCACATGGTTTTAATGGCTCTTGTTTTGTTATGGCACGTGGCATTTGCCAGGCTGACCAAATCCCAAAGGGAAACTTGGCCACGCTATCACAACATTTTTGCAATTTGTATCTAGTATGAGAAGGTTTGTGCACTGAAGTCAGAAAGTAATGAGTCCACTGCCACCTTTTGAGATTTTAAAGATTAAATTAAAGCATTTATTAACAAAAGAAAATGAAACTTAAACACACAAGACTGCTGTTACATTTAGTTTTATAACAGTTCTCACAAGATTTCTACTTAACTTGACTCCCAACTACACACCCCTTTCAGGCAACAGTACAACTAGATTCTTAATGTATAAAACATCCAGCAATATTACCACAAGCACCCACTGTTGCTATAGGGAGGTATTTCACAGCTTCTCTCTCCCTCTCACTCGACAATGGAACTCCAAAGGCTTTTAACACAACCTTGATTACTGGAACAGCAGGCTTCTCCAGGGTGGCTTTTTCCACAAGTCTGTTTTACACAGTGCACCTTTCAAGATATCACATGGCCACACCCCATACAGCTTTCCATCTTTCTTTAAATATACTTTCTCCCGTTTTATCTGTGAATCCCATTGTTTAGCCCTTGCTTTGGAAGTTACTTTTCCGAGAAGATAAAAATCTTTCATGTTGTCATGATGGCCAGCACTTCTGGGAAAAATAAACTTAATAACGTTGCCATATTTATCTTGCCAGTTGTAAACATCTTATCATGTCCCTTTGAAAATCAAGCAATCTCTCAATTTAACTAAAAATGCACATTCCATTCACACTGCTGAGACTTTATCCTAGCCCAACCATCTCCATGTCAAATGCCTGTTTTACACCTAATCCCTTTTGATGATTCAAACCTTGAAGTCTGACTGTCTGCAGTTTAATTAAACTAGACATACACACACAACACAGCCCCCACAAGCCTGCTTTAAAATATCCCACAGTAATATTGGGGAAAGAATGATCTTTCCTTTACACTCATTAAAAAAAAACATGCCTGGAAGACTCTTTTAAAAGTGGGTTTTGGTTTCGCTTTTGAGAAGAAAAGGACCAACTGCTTAAAAAGGAAGACAGCAGCCTTTTTGCAGTCCAAAGCTGGAAGTGAATATAAGTGGCTCCTAAGATGCTGTACATGCTGGAATATAGTACCCTTGGGTATTTGTTGAGTTCGCCTGGAAAGTCATTGACTGTTTTGCGGATCAGTGTTGAGAGGCCAACCGTATAACTCAGATGCCATTTCAGACCTCCACCATCTATCCTTTGCCTTTGAACCATTGACTTTTAACTTTTGGCCAAATTGCTCTATTTCTACTTTTATTTCTTTGTGTGTGTGTGTGTGTGTGTGTGAGAGAGAGAGAGATTTAGGGTATCTTGAAAGAGTAATTAGCATAATTTCATTCTCTATACTGTGTGTTGATAAGCTCTGCCTTTCTATTTGACAAGACTTGCTTCATAATAAACTAAGAAGTTTGATGTTTATTGAGAGAAGCCTGGTTAAAGTCTCTCTTATTCTGGGTAACAGTCATGAAGGTAAATAATTGGCCATTTTGGTGAGTGAATTGAACATTTAAACTAATGGTATAACCTGTGGAGTAGTGGGGCTGGATCAACTGCGCACTCCTCCACCCCAGTTATAAGATACTTTTCTTATTTTTGCTTTCAGACTGCAGCACCCCTGCTCTAGACACATCTTTTGTTTCTTTGTTTCTTTTCTTGCCCCGTTTGCTTTGGCCTTGTAAAACTGACTCTTCAGTCATTCAATCTCTGCTGTCTTCCACCCTATCACAGACCTCCTTTTTGTCCTGGTCCCACACACCCTTGCTCAAAACGTTTTACATCTCTAACTTCTCCCAGTTCTGATGCAAGATCCTTGATCTGAAACGTTAACTCTTTCTCTTTCCACAAATGTTGCCTGATCTGCTGAGTGTTTCCAGTATTTTCTGATTTTATTTCAGATGTACTTTGGTCTTTCTTTGAGAAATGCAGTTGGCAACTCCATTCTTCCAATTTTATTTTTCTCTTCAGTGAGTTGGAAAAAATCATTTGTGGTTACAGATCAGAGATCTGTCTTTTTCACAGCATAAGAGCTTCCATGTTATATCTTTTTATATGATGGGCAAAATCAATGGTTTCTTTAGTTACTAGCTGAAAAGAAAATATTTCTGTTTGGCTATATATATAATATATATATATATATGTATAATATATATATATATATATATATGTGTGTATATAAAAAAAGCTTGCTTTACATGTAGTTGCTACTTCAGATGTGTTGTGTTTGTCTCTTCATTTTTTTTATAAGCAATACCTTATCAAGTCTAGAGTGAGTGGCTAGGTATCTTGGATGTATTTATGAATGTGGCTGCTGGAAAAAAATAGCTGGAGCCATTAACCATAACTATCCCAGCAGTAGGGTCCTCCTTACCTGACTCAACTCTGCTTTGGCCGAAAGAAGTTGAAGGACCGAAGACTGATATCTGAGAAGCTTTCTTGATGCCCGTAAACCACATAATCGTTCGACAGATCTGTGACTGTAAAATGCATCTTACAGTGGGGTCAGTTTTGTTCACATTGTGTGAGATATCCTAGTCTTTTAGACACAGCTTGGACTGTAAAAGGTTGAGAATTATGTAACCAAAGCCAGTAGTCCAAGGTTTTAAGTGAATCTATGCTTTGCCAAGTATTTGATGACAGAGGCTAGAGGAACGCTCATGAATATTTAATTTTATTTTCCTCAAAGACATATGTTTCAAATTACAAGAGTTACTGAAGTCTTGTGATGTTTATTATATGGAAACAGATTTCAAGTCTTCCTATGCTTCTGTTTAATTTTGCTTAACAAAACTGATGCTTGGTTTGTAGCCTGAGATATGAGACATTTGAGTCAGAGGTCAGTGATTTTAACCCATATTATTTTGAAAATGTAGCTCATTGGTAACTAAGTTTATTATTCATCACAATTACCACAATTAGTTATATTTTATAAAAAGAAAAGTAGGAGATCTATATGTGCGCATATTGTTTATTTGTACTGATAACATAATGGAGTGTTGGTGTTCAGTTTTGTTTTTAAAGGTTGAATAGAATAGTACAAAGGGTATGAATTCTTTAAAAACAAGCACTCTGCTCTTGAAAACTGATGATTTTATGATCTCAGTAGAGACCAATAAGTTTTTTTTTAGAAGAAACCCAAAATCCAAGTTCTTTACGAACAGAATGAAGCCACAGAATTCCACTGTTTAAAACAGAAACATTTTTTACAATACAAGAGTCAGACAAAACAAACACTAAATACTATCTTAGGTATCCTCTATCTGGGTAACACCCACAACCAACATGTGTTAAACATGAATTACCAGGCAAATTGTGGTTGATTATAAACTATAAATGACACATTAAATGGCAGATATAGCTAAGATAGTTCTACAGATTAGCTCAACAGTCCATTCATACTTTGGAAATTACACAAGTCCAAAAGTCCTTCAAAACAATGTCTTCCTCAGGAAAAATTTCAGCTCCTCTCCTAGGAGCTAATCTGATCCTCAGCCGCCAGCAGTGCACAACCAGCCCAAGTTCCACAGGCACAATCTTCGCCAATAATGGCACACATCTGTAGAACCTGCTCAACTTGGTTTAGTTGGGGTAGATGAGTGTTATTTTCAAGTAGTAGAAACAGCTACAGCAACTTATTCTTAGCTTCTAGATCTGGACTTTACCTTCTTCAACTTGCCTATACTGCACCACTGGACTCATCAGCTGTTGCTACCCAGCTTAGATTGATTTGAGTCCTTTTACATTTTTCAACCAGGTTCAGTCTACCGAGAAGTTTTGGTTTCCAAATCTCAGCTTGCTTTTGCTTCCTTAGAAACAGGGAGGGTCAGTTTCTTTTGTATGTTTCTCTTTTCTGTTTCCCTTTTCAGTTTCTGTTTTCGGTTAGGGTCTGCCTCAAAAAATGAAACTTTATAAGCACAGATTCCCTCTCAATGACGTATACAATCCAGAGAGCCCACTCATGTATTTTCTACTGAAAGCTAGAGAACAGACAGTTTGAATAGCCAGACTCTCTCACCTTCAGATGCGACATATTTGATAGATTTCAGCAATCCTCAGCTTTTTAAATATTTTTAAAATCCAGTTTGCTTCCAAAAATTGTAATCTTCTCTGATTTCTGCAATATATTTTTTGTCATTCAAAAACAATTGAATTATGCTTTTTTTGTTGTCAACTTCTTTCAGTGGTAGTGCTTGTCCCTGTATCAGAAACTAGTGGATTCAACTGTACTCCAAAATCTAAAAGATAATCTAGGCTGATACTTAAATTCTGTATTGAGTGAGTTCTACATTGTCGTGAATGCTGTCTTTGATGTAGTCGTTAAGAGGCAGATGGAACAATAGTTTATGTAAATGTTTCCATGGAAGGAGAGCAATGAGTTTGCTCACCAAGCCCCGCCTGTATTTATTGGCTAACATTCATTCTTCAACCAATGCTGCTGAAAGAAAGATTAACTAGTCAGGCATCCCTGCTGTTTGTGGGACCGTCTGTGCACAACTTGGCTACTGCTTCTGTCTACATAGCAACAGTGACTATGCTTGAAAAGTAATTCATTGGCTGTGAAGTGCTTTAGGAAATCCTGAGGATGTGATAGGTTATATAAAAATTTAATTTCCATATATTTGCATACACTGGAATAGAGGAAGTGAGACCAGCTGAGCTCATGCGGTGCCCAGATACAGTATTGGATTCTTACACTATTCTACTGTATGGTTAGCTGACAAAATAAAGTTAACAGCACTTTCTTGAATGCAGATTTTTTTAAAATTAACTACCCATTCAAGCCACATGGGCTTCAAAATTCCTGTGTTACGAAGGGTCCAAATTAGAAATTTGGGCCATGTCCATTGCTTTTTGGGTGCTGTATAAGCAATCTAACACATGATAAGACATGAAGATGACATCACCTTTCCTAAATTTGAGGACTTCCACAACTTCATTTCTCCTTCTGAATGTGTGCCACTATTTAAAGGGCATAATTTTCCAGCAGATGCTCAGCTAGGTCAAAGTACTATTATGAAGGGGAACTTCTGAAGGGGAGACTTTTGGTCTGATTATGGGTTTGACTGCAAGTTTTGGAAAAATGAAATTCATCTAGGAAGCATTCATTCACATTCTGCGGTATCCATGGAGACTATTATATTTAAAAACAATTATGGAGCTGTTCTCTGAAGGTGGCAAAATAGCCTTCCTATTGGAAGGCTCATTTTACATTATTTCCCTGGCAGAAGAGGATTGGGGAGGATGAGAGAAATCCCACACTCTCCAACACTGCCCATCCTGCGGAACGTATTAATCCAGATATACTTCAGAAAGCTATGCTGCACTCATGAAGTTTTAAAGCAGCCCTGCTCATTACTGCAGCCAAATCTGCAATCAAGGTTCACAATACATCATGGCAGAGAATGACTGTGATCATAGCTCTCAACGCGTCTACCACAAATTCAATCTAGGGAGCCACAGGGTACTTTTTCCAGATAAGCCAATTCTCTGAATATTCCTCTATGATTCCTCATCAATGCTGTCTTGTGCCAGGGCAGCTCAGTTTATACAATTTTACAACAGTCCAAAACGATGACCGAGGATTACAATATTTCCACGAGCTGCTGAATTTCAGAGGAATGTGGATCATACTTATGGCACGCTTGTGGCAATGTGTTCCCTCAAAACGTGTTCCCCCAAACTTGCCACACCCCTAGCTAAGCTGTTGCTAGTACAGCAACAACATTGGCCGCTACCCGGAAATGTGGAAAGTTGCTCAGGTATGTCCTCTACACGAAAAGCAGGACAAATCCAATCCGGCCAATTACCGCCCCATCAGTCTACTCTTGATCATCAGTAAAGTGATGTAAGGGGTCATTAACAGTGCTATCAAGCGGCACTTGCTTAGCAATAACCTGCTCACTGAGGCCCAGCTTGGGTTCTGCCAGGGTCACTCAGCTTTTGACCTCATTACAGCCTTGGTTCAAACATGCACAAAAGAGTTGAACTCCAGAGGTGAGGTGAGAGTGACTGCCCTTGACATCAAGATAGCATTTGACCGAGTGTGGCATCAAGGAGCCCTAGCAAAACTGGAGTCAATGGGAATCGGAAAACCCTCTGCTGGTTGCAGTCACACCTAGAACAAAGGAAGATGGCTGTGGTTGTTGGAGGTCAGTCATCTCAGTTCCAGGGCATCACTGTAGGAGTTCCTCAGGGCAGTGTCCTAGGCCCAACCATCTTCAGCTGCTTCATCAATGACCTTCCTTCCACCATAAGGTTAGAAGTGGGGATGCTCGCTGATGATTGCAGCATGTTCAACACCATTCGCGACTCCTCAGATACTGAAGCAGTCCATGTCCAAATCCAGCAAGACCTAGACAATATCCAGGCTTGGGCTGACAAGCGGCAAGTAATATTCGCGCCACACAAGTGCCAGGCAATGACCATCTCCACCAAGAGAGAATCTAACCATTGCCCTTCGACATTCAATGGCATTACCATCACTGAATCTTCCACTATCAGCAACCTGGGGGTTACCATTGACCAGAAACTGAACTGGACTAGCCATATAAATGCTGTGGCTACAAGAGGAAGCCAGAGGTTGGGAATTCTGCGGAGAGTAGCTCACCTCCTGACTCCTCAAAGCCGTCTGCCATCTACAAGGCACGTGTCAGGAGTGTGATGGAATACTCTCCACTGGATGAGTGCAGCTCCAACAACACTCAAGAATCTTGACACCATCCAGGACAAAGCAACCTACTCGATTGGCACCCTATCCACAAACATTCACTCCCTCCACCACTGACAAACCGTGGCCCTGCAGAAACTCACCAAGGCCCTTTAGGCAGCACCTTCCAAACCCATGACCGCTACCATCTTGAAGAACAAGGGCAGCAGACACACAGGAACAGCACCACCTGGAAGTTCCCCTCTAAGCCACTCACCATCCTGACTTGGAAATATGTTATTGTTCCTTCATTGTTGCTGGATCAAAATCCTGGAACTCTTTCCCTAAAAACACTGTGGGTGTATCTGCACCACATGGACTCAAGAAGGCAGCTCACCACCAGCTTGTTGTGGGCAATTGAGGATAGAAAATTAATGCTGGCCTAGCCAACAATGCCCAAATCCTGTAAATGAATTAAAAAAAAAGACATGAACTGCAAACGCTTCCACTCCCTAAATGTACATGCCCTTTGTGACAGGGAGCTTCTTGTATGCGAATAGTTGGGAGCTTTTACTTGCAACCAGTGCCTTGCGTGGAATTATAAGGAATATACACTCCTGAAACCATTTGATGCTAACAGTCCATTTAGCATAACTTCTCTACTTTTCAATTCTACCCTCCAGAAAAAAACCGTAGTTCTTGATTTGCTTTTGTTGTGGACTTATTTACCTGCTAGGCAATTTTTCTGTTCCGTGTATTTGTACTCTCCTTTGCTCCTGCACCCCATTTGGATTCTTATTTTCCAAGTAATATGTGACCTCCTTGTTTTATCTTATCAAAATGTAATACTGTACCTCACACTTATGTTGAAATTTATTTTTAATCATATACCTGTGCTGTAAGTTTATTAATGTCATCTTGTAATTTGGAATTGTCCACAAACTTAGAAATTATGTTTTTGATTTCAAAGTCTAAGCTGTTAATGTAAATTGTAAATAATAATGGTCCCCTCAATGATCCTTATTGGGACTCTACTTACCCCTTCAGCTGCTCTGAATAGCTACCCTTTATCCCTCCCTTTTCTCTGTTTTCTGTCTAGTTATCCATCTTGCTGTTTGCCCTCTGAGCCTGCATGCTCTGATCTTATCCATGTTTCTATTATGTGATACCTTATCAAATAACTTTTTGAAATCTAGATACATTACACTTACCTACCATGTTATCATTGTCTACTCTCTCTTACAAGCCATCAGATACCCTGTCATACCCTGCTCTCTGGTCTAAGTAAAATACCCCTTACAGCTATCCATAACATTGTAAACCTGAGTTTAAGCATCAACTTATTAGCTGCTCCTTGCAATCAAATATTCCTATGATTTATTATAATGGCTTGCTAAAATATCACTTTATTCACCATGCATGTCCCTTGTAATTATGCAACTTTGCAGCTTTTTCTCTGCACTATTCTGATACTTTTATATGCTGCCTGAGGCCTGAGATTTAAGCAGCTGCTTTGAAATAATTTGAGCTTCTTAAGATAAAATTGATTCTTCTGTCAGCATCCCTCGGAATGTCTGGGAATGGACCCAGGACAGGACTGATTATTGTCATGGGCCCCTTGGTGGCCTGATCCTGAAGTTAAAGGCTTTTGCAGGGAGCTGATGGAGTGCCCCTCTGTCTGTCATGTTCAGAGAAAGAGCTTTTTTTTATTTAGGATCCACTTATACTGTACTGGAAACCAAGTTCTCGCTACCAGCGTTCAGTAGGAGAATGGATCTCACAGAATCAGGATTTTCTCTCCGACTCTTGAACATTGGTTGTGCCCTGCCCTGTGGACCTTGGACTTCCATTGAATTTTCATAGGAACAACCAGATTTTTAAAATTTCATTTTTAAAAATGTGCACTTTTTCAGTAACAAGCTGGAATTTGATTAATTCATAAGTTAATGGTTAAAGCTATTTGGAGCATCCAAAGTCTGTTAGAAATTGTTGAGGGAAATATTTCAGTTCTAAAATATACACAGCGATATTTATTCTAATCAGTTGCAGTGTTTCCTCATTGTGGGGTATAAATTGTTATGGTTTTTACTCTTTTATAGTTGGTTGCTTTTGATGTGGAAAGAATCAAAACTGAGGAGGGAACTCCACCAAAAATGTTAAAACACATACGAGAGCTTGCAGAACAGCTGTTCAAGAATGTAAGTTTCTTTGTAAACTAGATCTCTTAGTTTTTAACAATAATGTACTTAACCATGCATTGTGAAAATGTAAATAACGTTGCTAACCAAATATGGTGGTTGAGCATGCTAAATGTACCAAATCCTAAAGTATTATCATGGCATCATTATATCACATCTGAGAATAGTTAGAAATGTTAATGACACTTGCAACTAAAAAAACACATCGACCTTCACAGGTTCGCGACAGTTTTAATATTAAACCTATCCAGCTGTTTCACTTGCTGTTCAGTTTTCTTTCAAATGACATGAACCTGTATTGTTGTTAACATTTATTCCTGACTTTGCCAAAGCAGTATGAAAGATTTTTCAGTGCACTGTAACTATGTGTCAGTTTGGTATCTTCAATATGGAATTATATATATTTAGAATCAGTGCAAGTCAAGTACTTGTTTTTCCATACAGATCAGATCCCAGTGTTGGCAGTAGTTTGCAGTGACTTAAACTTAACCCTAGAGCCCACAGTGTATATGTGAAAGAACAGCATTTGAGGGGAAATTGGGTGATAAGGACTCAGTACATCAGAACAGTATTTTGAAATGCTGGAAGCTCATGTTCATGCCCATGAGAAAGAAAAAGAATGACTTAAAATGCTGGATTATTCTTTGGCCAAAAATGATGTCAGGTTAAATAAGACCTGGAAATTGAGTTATCTCCACTGGAATAGCCCTTTTGCTGATGTAAAAAAAATGTCATGTATGCCTGGGGAAGCAAGAGGCCCTGATATCTACTGATGCATATTGGCTACAGCCTTCGATTTATAAAGGCACATTTTGCAAACAGGGGGAAACCCAACTGTTGCACCCACTTCCCCCCCAAAAAACAAGTCAGATGTCATTCTGCCACTCTTCTGTTGGTATTGGCAGCAAATTTACACATTCATGTATTTGTATTATCTAGATGACTAGCAAGTGAGACCAGTGATTTATTTTTAATTATTTACTGATCATTTTTAGATATGATCTTTACTGTACATTACCTCATAGGAGCAAGGTTTCAAAGCACCTGAAGAATAGGTAGTAGTGAAATATTTTTTGAATGTCCAAAAGCTACTGATACAATTCATTGCTGTGAGATCAGAGCATAGGCCTGCCTGTAGATCTCCAGGTTAATGATAACACTCGAACAAAGGAGCCATGTGAATAGAAAACACCACTGCAGTTTCGGCAGGATGGTCAGCTCTTTAAAGGTGCAGAATGAACATTATGAGAAAAAAAAATGTCTGGTAACAAAACAGCTAGCAACAACTGGCAAAGTTTCACTTGATTCCATGAGCATAAATGGGTATGACCAAATGTTCAGAATTAAGGCACAATAACCAATGTCCTGTGAGCCATAGCTAGGATCATAGCCATATATCCTAAACCAAATGCAATAGTCAGTGGACGATGTTTGTTGCTTTTGAGGTAAAATCAGAACAACTTAAGTGTATATAGAATTCCAAAATCTGTTACTACCTTTAAAGCTTTTTGGATTCAGATCCATAGGTCTTGCTGCTGCAGGATGCACAACTGCTGTACTTCCATTTCCCTAATAATAGGTTCAGTGAGGGAGTCTCTAGATTCAGGAGAGGAATTTAGAAACCAGTTGCGATTGTTAACTGATGAGAAAAGGAGTGAAGGAATTAATGTGATCACTTCAATATTATTCCACAGGACTAATTCCCCCCTCTGCGCCCATAACCCCTTTGCCTTGTGTGAATAGACTAAAGAAGAAATCCTGAATAGTTTGCTGTGCTCTGTAAAAGGGATATTGATTCTTATTTCCCACCTTAAAGCATTATGCGGTGAGATGTACAAATGACCCATTAGAGAACAAGTATGAAAGAAATAAAGGATGACTTTAAATGGAATACATTTTAAAATTTTTATTTTTTAACGACTGCAGCAGACTTCAGTACCAATATAAAGAGAGAAGCAATGGCATTCTGTCCTTCTATATTATTAACTCAGTGGGAAAAAAATCCACTTTTTTATATAGAATAGTTTTATGAAAGATGATTTCACATGCAAAATGTAATTTTTTAATATTTAATCAATTGGAAATGCTGTAAAGGCTATACATTTGGTTGATAAATTTAAATTTTGAGCAATTCTTTTGAAGGTTTGTAGGAATAAAGGAAGCAACAGAGGTAGGGAGAGGTGAGGCCATCAAGGGACTTGAAATCAAGGACATGAATTTTAAAATGAACAGACCAAAAGCTAATGTACGTCAATAAGCACAGGGGTGATTGGTGAATTGGACAGTGCAAATTAGAAGGATTCAGGTAGCACACTTTTGGATGAGCTCATGCTTATGTCGGGTGGAAGATGGGAAGTCAGCTAGAAGAGCATTAGGATAGTCAAGTCTAGACCATAGCAAAGCCATGGATCAGAGTTTCAGCAGGCGATAAGCTGAAGCAGGGGCAGAGTTGGGTGATGCTGCAGAGGTGAAAGTAGTTGGCCTAGGTAATGCAGTGGATATGTGGTTGGAAACTCATTTTGGTGTCAAATACAACATCACGGTGGGTAGAGTGTGGTTCCGCCTCAGATAGTTGCTGGAGAACAGAGTTTGTGATGGGATCTGAAGGTGCATTAAATATGTGTTACAGAAAGACAACTGGCAGTTGTCTGTCAGTTCCGGTCTGCTAAAGACTCTTTAAAATTCATATCCTTGATTTCAAACCCCTTGATGGCCTCACCTCTCCCTACCTCTTTTGCCTACTCTAATCCTGCCAACCTTTAAGAGCCCTGCTCTCTTCCAGCTCTAGCCTTTTGTGCATCCTCGATTTTAATCACTCCAACATGAGCGCCTGTGCCTGCAGCAGTCTAAGTCCTGAGCTCTGGAATACCATCGCCAGTCGCCCCTGTGAAGCCACTTCGGATGTTTTACTACATTAAAGACACTGTATAAATGAAAGTTGTCGTTATTGAAAACAGTAGGTTTTTTTTTATTTATTTATAATGATCACTGAAATTGAGGCCAGGTGAATTCATGAGGCTGCAATTTTTCTTCCACGTCTGAAGCTGGTATAGAATTACCTGGAAGTTCTTCAGGCTTGTCCAAAGTGTAAGAGGCAGTTTGACATTACTTGAATTTTTGTGGAATACAAGCAATTGTGGTGCAAATACCTTTCCTCATGGTGGGGGGAGAAAACAAACCTTTAGATCTGTTAGTATAGATTAAGTTTCATGTTTATTTTGTTATTACTTTAAATGTATATTTTTTTCCTTCTCCTCCATCCCATCAATACACGCATATTTTCTTCTCTAATCTTCAGTAGGCCCCATTGCTGCTTCCTGTAGCAGGGATACTGGAACTGCCTGAATCTCAAACTTCTCTCCGTCTGCCATCATTCTCACTCCGCCAATAGGAAGTGCATTTAACTTAAATGAGAATTGACACAACTTAGACCAGAAGTAGAGATAAGCTCAATTGAACACCAAGGCAGGAATTTAAATTTGCTGTTATGTTTAGTAATCTAATAAACAAAAAACAGTCAATTTAATGGGCAGCTTCGTCATTTTTTAGGGAAGGTAATATGCTCCTTCTTTGAGTTATTGGTCAGTTAATTAAATGGTAGACTGTGCGAATTGGAACTTTTTTTTTTAAGTACATTGTACACACAAACTTATTTTTCTCACTAGAAGACAATATACATTAGGCAGTAATTATATTGAAAAGAAGTTAAGTTTTATGGTTGAATCATTTGGAATCTGAGCTACCTTTCAATGTTTGTCTGTTCAACCTCGACATAAAGTGCAATATTGCTGTACTCCTCTTTGGGACAAAATAAATTGCCTGAGAAGTTCTTCTCCTTAAGAAATTTGTTACATAGTGCCCTCTTTTTGTCCTGTAACCTACCCCCAATCCATATAAAATCTTCTAAATAATGGGTAACAATCATATTCAAGACATGTTATTTTGTGATTTCTAGTGATACCTTTGCTGCAAATCATGGAATATTGCAGTTCATAGTTCAAAAAATAATCCTTGATTATCCTTTGGGAACTTCTAGCTTTTTGAAAAGTTGGTAAAGCAACACTTTCACATGATCGCATTTTTGTGACACCAAGTCGTCCTTCAGTCTTAACCTACTGAGGCTTGCTTCAACTGGCTCAGTTCGAGTTGATTTATTCTTGGTCTTCTGTTAATTTCATTTTTTGATTTATCTGGGGTAGATTTATCCTAATGTCAGATACCGACAATCCTGCTAACAATGTCTTCAGACATTGCACAACTTTTAGAATTTACAGATTTAGAAAAAAGGATTAATGTAACTCTTGTGGTCAGTATAGTCATACAATGAACAGAAGAAGTAGGAGCAGGAATAGGCCATTTGGCCCTGCAAGCCTGCTCAGCCATTCAACTAGATCATTCTCTCAATATCCCCATATCCCTTAATTCCCTTAGTACCCCAAATATCTATTGACCTCTGTCTTTGTTATACTCAAATAGAGAGTATTCACATTATCTCCTCTCTTCTTCCATCCTAGCCATTAAAAATGTGGTGAAAAGCTGAGGCCCCAGAATAGATTGCTGAAGAATGCCACTGGTTACATCTGTCCAACAAGAAAATGTTCCCTTTACCCCTACTTGGTGTCTCCTACCTTTCCATATCACAATGTTAACTCCAATTCTGTATGCTCTCATTTTTGTTCATTTCTTTATCAAATACCTTTGGAAAGTCCTTTTATACAGCAGCTGTTGGGCTTCCCCATCCATCATGTTAGCGACTCTTTCAAAACTTTGATGAGATAAATTAGACATAAATCATCCTTCATAAATCCATGCTGATCTCTTTCATCAAGCAACTGTCAATGGTAGCAGCATTCCAAAGAGCTGCTCAATCAAGGTAGTAATGCCTTGATGAATGTTGGCAAATTACTCCCTCCATGTAGCTTCCTTCAAACAACTTCAAGTAAAACCTTCCAAGTGTTGGCTCAAGAGTTATCTATTTTTTTTTTTAAAAATTGTGTTCTTTACCCTTCCTGGTTTGGCCTGCATTACTATGAGGTACGATAAGGGGATAGACTTTGCAGCTTAGTTCCACATGGTGATCTCCTCTACACTGTCTATAGGTGCAGTTCATAATGATTGAAACTTAATTATCTGTTTTTCCATTTGAAAAAATTTGCTGTAGGAAAATCCAAATCCACACATGGCTTTTCAGAAAGTGCCTAAACCAACTGAAGGTTCACATATGAGGGTGCATGTACTTCCATTTCCCAGGATAAATGAAGATAAAGTACAGGCTCTTCTCCAAGAAGGTCTCTCCAAGCACCTTAATTCACCACCTGCTGTTCGGGTTGAGAAAAAGTGCATTGTGCCTGCTGGCCCACCAGTTGGTGCGTATCAATATTTTGCCTCAAGGCTAGCCTTGAACTTCTGGTAGCACATTTATCATGATTAAAATAATTGTGTTCATGAGTACTCTGGAAATCAAGTTGTCAAGATATAAAAGAATTCTGTAGGATGTGATATGTGTTTTCCTTTATCCTGTTTATTTTGCTTCTGTTGTTTGTTTGATACACATGTTTTATGGATGATTTAATGCAGTTATAGTTATGCCTAATACGAATAGTAACTGGCGCTGTTCATGTGGGCTGCGTAAGAGTGCTCCCTATGCTTTTGATATTACCTGTAATTTTTAAAGTAGAAAAATAGTAAAATAACACAATTCTAAGCATAAACTATTAATATTTATTTAAAGGTATATGCTCTTTTTAATTCCAACCACCCTACCCCCACACTCTTCCCCCTAACAGCCCAAACACAAAAGAAATTTGTGGTTGGTGAGGTTGGAGAATTAAACAGATTTCTGTCTGCACTCATTGTTCTTTCTAAGCACTCCCAGGTCAGGTATAGCACAGGTTAAATGCAGTTCAGAGCTTTCCCTGGACTCCCAACAATGTATCGTCAGCACAATGTCTGAAAATCACCACTCCTGCACTATTTTAATCTTTCTAATTTCCACACTGCAATTATCAATCTCTGACATTATTCATTTAGTTCCATGTTGTGGTCAGTTTTTGTTCCCTGTGAACTTCTGTCCTTTGGAAGTTACTGCCAAAACTAACACTGGAGTTTTCCATTTAATCTGTCCAGGTTGTATTCAAACTGAACTCCTAGAAATTTGAGTCATATTCTGTTTTTGTTTTGTTTGGATGTGTTTTTGTAGTTTGTTTATTCCCACACGGTATTTCACACGATAAGAAAATACCCTTAAATAAAAATGTCTGACTAATGTTGCTTTGGCACCAGGTGGTGCAGAGCAGCTTCTTATTTTGGTGGTGGGTGGAAGTTTCCTCCTTCCTTTCGCTTGAAATTTGATCTTAGTTTGCACTGTATCTGATGACTTAACTGAGAATGACTGGTTGTCACCTAGAGAAGACCTAAATTCATATATTAATGGAAATTGGGATTTCAACCCAACTTTGCTCTTTTTAGACCATGTTCTAACCAACTATTCCTCTTAGTTCTCTATTTAAAAATTCTAACAGCTCCATATAAGTTCCATCCTGTTTCTTAACTGCTAAGTATTCTGCAAATGAATATCCTGGAATGTGTGCCTATTATGCTTATGCCGGTATAATTTAAACATGTATGTTTATGCATTCAAATTTTGCTTAAAATATTATCATCTGATACACTCAGCATGAAAACTTCACAGGTATGGAATTTGTTACAATCCGTTTAGGGACCGTTAACATTTAAAGAGAAATCTGAACACCTCGTTTTAACTAATAGAACTGCGTCACAGGATTTCACTTTTTTTTAAACAAAACACAAACTTTATTGTATATAGAACAAATTGCGCAAAGCCAATATAAGTAAGTTAACACTATATCTTATAACTACATATGTTATACATTAAGGTTTACTTTTCACTCCTCTGCTCTCCCCCAAGGATTTTCTTATCAGACTATCAATCTGAAAGTTGTTTACTTCTGTAGGGACCACCTTAAACTAAATAGTGGGCGGAAGGGATAACTTGAGAGGAGATATGGTAAATCAAAGGGATATAATGAGGTGATAGAGCAAAGCAGCAATCTTTTCTTATTCATTCATGGGATGTGGGCTTCCCTGACTGAGCCAGCCTTTTTGCCCATCCCTAGTTGCCCTTGAGAAGGTGGTGGTAGGCTGCCTTCTTGAACTGCTGCAGTCCATGTGGTGTAAGTGCACCCACAGTGCTGTTAGGAAGGGAGTTCCGGGATTTTGACCCAGTGACAGTGAAGGAGCGGCAATATATTTCCAAGTCAGGATGGTGAGTGACTTGGAGTGGAACTTCTAGGCAATGGTGTCCCATCTATCTGCTGTCCTTGTCCTTCTAGATGATAGTGGTCGTGGGTTTGGAAGGTGCTGTCTAAGGAGCCTTGGTGAGTACCTGCAGTGCATCTTGTAGATGGTACACACTGCTGCTACTGTGCGTCGGTGGTGGAGGGAGTGAATGTTTGTGGATGTGGTGCCAATCTAGCGGACTGCTTTGTTCTGGACGGTGTCAAGCTTCTTGAGTATTGCGGGAGCTACACTCATCCAGGCAAGTGGGGAGTATTCCATCACACTCCTGACTTGTGCATTGTAGATGGTGGACAGGCTTTGGGGAGTCAGGAGTTGAGTAACTCATTGCAGGATTACTAGCCTCTGACCTGCTCTTGTAGCCACAGTATTTAAATGGCTAGTCCAGTTGTGTTTCTGGTCAGTGGTAACCCCCAGGATGTTGATAGTAGGGGATTCAGTGATGGTAATGCCATTGAACATCAAGGGGTGATGGTTGGATTCTCTTATTGGAGATGGTCATTGCCTGGCATTTGTGTGGCGCAAATGTTACTTGCCACTTGACAGCCCAATCCTGGATATTGTCCAGGCCTTGCTGCATTTGGACATAGACTGCTTCAGAATCTGAGGAGTTGCAAATGGTGTTGAACATTGTGCAATCATCAGCGAACATCCCACTTCTGACCTTATGATGAAGCAGCTGAAGATGGTTGAGCCTAGGACACTACCCTGAGGAACTCCTGCAGTGATATCCTGGAGCTGAGATGACTGACCTCCAGCAACCACAACTATCTTCCTTTGTGCTAGGTATGACTCCACCCAGCGGAGAGCTTTCCCCTGATTCCCATTGACTCCAGTTTTGCTAGGGCTCCTTGATGCCACACTCAGCCAAATGCTGCCTTGATGTCAAGGGCAGTCACTCTCACCTCACCTCTGGAGTTCAGATCTTTTGTTCCTGCTTAAACCAAGGCTGTAATGAGATCAGGAGCTGAGTGGCCCTGGTGGAACCCAAACTGGGCGTCAGTGAGCAGGTTAATGCCAAGCAAGTGCCGTTTGATAGCACTGTTGATGACCTCTTCCATTACTTTACTAATGATGGAGAGTAGACTGATAGGGATTGACCAGATTGGATTTGTCCTGCTTTTTTGTGTACAGGATGTACCTGGGCAATTTTCCACATAGTCGGGTAGATGCTAGTGTTGCAGCCATGCTGCGTCCATAGCCAAGCTGTTGCAGTAAGTTCTGCAGCACAAGTCTTCAGTACTATTGCCAGAATTTTGTCAGGCCCCATAGCCTTTGCACTATCCAGTGCCTTCAGCTGTTTCTTGATATCATGTGGAGTGAATCGAATTGACTGAAGACTGGTATCTGTGATGCTGGGGACCTCCGATGGAGGCCAAGATGGATCATCCACTCAGCACTTCTGGCTGAAGATTGTAGCAAATGCTTCAGCCCTATCTTTTGCACTGCTGTGCTGGGCTCCTCCATCATTGATGATGGGGATATTTGTGGAGCCTCCGCCTCCAGTGAGTTATTTAATTTAATTGTCCACCACCATTCACAATTGGATGTGGCAGGACTGCAGAGCTTAGATCTGATCCATTGGTTGTGGGATCACTTAGCTCTTTCTATGTCTTGCTGCTTATGCTGATTGGTATGAAAGTAGTCTTGTTTTATAGTTTCACCAGGTTGATACCTCATTTTTAGGCATGCTTGGTGCTGCTCCTGGCATGCCCTCCTGTGCTGTTCATTGAATCAGGGTTGATCCCCTGGCTTGATGGTAATGGTAGAATGGGGGAGGACATGAGGTTACTGATTGTGGTTGAGTACAGTTCTTCTGCTGATGGCCCACAGCGCCTCATGGATGCCCAGTGTTGAGTTGCTATATCTATTTGAAATCTATCGCATTTCACACAGTGGTAGTGCCACACAACACAATGGAGGGTATCCTCAATGTGAAGGCAGGACTTCATCTCCACAACGACTGTGCAGTGGTCACTCCTACTGACACTGCCATGGACAGCTGTATTTGTGGCAGGCAGGTTGGTGAGGATGAGGTCAAGTTTTTCCCTCTTGGTTCCCTCACCACCGGCTGCAGACCCAGCCTTAGCAGCTATGTCCTTTAGAACTCGGCCAGCTCGGTCAGTAACAGTGCTACCGAGCCACTCTTGGTATTGGACTTTGAAGTCCCCCATCCAAAGTACATTCTGCGCCCTTGCCACCCTCAGTGCTTCCTCCAAGTGATGTTCAACATGGAGGAGCACTGATTCATCAGCTGAGGGAGGGCAGCACGTGGTAATCAGCTGGAGGTTTCCTTGCCCATGTTTGACCTAATTGCCATGAGACTTCATGGTGTCCAGAGCCGATGATGAGGACTCCCAAGGCAACTCCCTCCCATATACCACTTTGCTGGGTCTGTCTGCTGGTGGGACAGAACATACCCAGGGATGTTGATAGTGGCATATGGGACATTAGATTTGGGTGGTGATAACCAGAGTGTGGCAGGAAGGGACAGAGTATAGAAACTTGCACTAGCACTTTAGGCAAAAATGGTAAAAAGTCACAGTTAAAGGCTTTGTATCTGAATGCGTGCAACATTTGTTACAAAATGGATGAATTGTTAGCACAGATAGAGATAATTACTTATGACCTGATAGCTATTTCAGAGAAATGGTTGTAAGGTGACCAAAGCTAGGATGTAAATATTGAAGGGTATTTGACCTTTCAAAAAGGTGGTGGGGTAGATCCATTATTTAAGAATGTCATTAGAACAGTAGCCAGAGTTGGCCTTAGTTCAGAAGAACAAGTTTGGGTCGCGATATGAAATAGAAAAGCTAAGAGGTCATTTGTGGGAGTAGCTTATAGGCCCCCTAAATTACACAGTAGAACAGAATATATGGGAAGAAATAAATGGGGCAGGTAGGAAAGGTACCGCAATAATCATGGGTGACTTTAATTTACATGGAGATTGGGCAAATCAGATTGGCAAAGGCAGCTTGGAAAATAAGTTCATAGAGTGTATTCAGGATAATTTCTTAGAGCAGCATATTCCAGAGCCAACCAAGGAGCAGCAGATTGGCTATAATCTTCCAAAATTCCTTAGATTCTGGAAGGGTCCCTGCAGATTGAAAAATAGCAAATGTAACACCTTTATTCAAGAAAAGAGTGAGACAGAAAGCAGGCAACTATACATCAGTTAGCCTAACATCTGTCATAGCGAAATTGCTAGAATCCATTATTAAGGAGGTGATAGCAGGATACTTAGAAAATAGTAATAGGATCAGGCAGAGTCAACATGGTTTTGTGAGAGGAAAATCATGTTTAACTAATTTATTACCGTTCTTTCATAACATTACAAGCAAGGTGGATAAAGGGGATCCTCTAGGTCTAATTGGATTTCCAAAAGACATTTGATAAGGTTCCGCATCAGAGCTTACTGCAAAAGATAAGAGCACATGGTGTAGGGAGTAACATATAGCATAGATAAAAGATTGGTTAGCTAACAGGAAGCAGAGAGAAGGGAAAAATAGCCTTTTTCAGTTGGCAAGATGTGACAAGTAAAGCGCTGCAGGGATCAGTGCTGGTGCCTGAATTATTTACAGACTATATCAATGACTTGGATGAAGGGACTGAATGTATGGTAGCTACATTTGCTGATGACACCAAGATAGGTAGGAAAGTAAGTTGTCAAGAGGAAGTAAAGAGTCGACAATGGGATAAATATGTTAAGTGAGTGGGCAGAAATTTGGCAGATAGAATATAATGTAGGAAAATGTGAACTTGTCCATTTTGGCCAGAGGAATAAAAAAGTAGTACACTATTTAAATTGGGAGAGATTTCAG
This sequence comes from Cetorhinus maximus, assembly GCF_964194155.1. NCBI lineage: Eukaryota > Metazoa > Chordata > Chondrichthyes > Lamniformes > Cetorhinidae > Cetorhinus > Cetorhinus maximus. Next base: position 98,838,148 of record NC_135887.1, read on the forward strand.
AACTTGCTGGTACAGAGCTGGGTGTCCTGGTACATGAATCACATAAGGTTAGTATGCAAGTACAGCAAGTGATTAGGAAGGCAAGTGGAATGTTAGTGTTAATTGCAAGGGGAATGGAATATGGAAATAAGGATGCTTTACTGCAGCTGTACAGGGCCTTGGTGAGACCACATCTGGAGTACTGTGTACAATTTTGTTTTTCTTATTTGAAAAAGCTATAACTGCATTCAAGGCAGTTCAGAGAGGGCTCACTCAACTAACTCTTGGGATGAAGGCGGTATCTTATCAGGAAAGGTTGAGCAGGTTGGGCCTATATCCATTGGAATTTAGAAGAATGAGAGGTGATCTATTGAAACATATAAGATCCTGAGGGGACCTGATGGGATGGATACTGGGAGGATGTTTCCACTTGTGGGGAGACCAGGGCCCGGACTTGCGTCCACTGTTTGGGTTCACCGAGTTGGGAGATTTCTCTGCTTGGTGAACCTGACCTTTAAAAATGTCTGTCCACAGCTCGGATTTTTGGTCAGGGAGTTTGGGCTGGAACAGGTGTCGGGACGGGCAACCCCGGAACAAATGCTCAAGCTGCCAAGTGCGGAGGCGGGATGGGTACAAGGCCTGCCTCTGTTCTCTGGCACTGTGTTTAATTACATTTTTTAAAATAGTAAGACAAAAACCATCCCTCCAACCCTCAACCCTCTCACCCTCCTATACACTCCTTATGCCCCATCCATGCCAACCAATGCCCCCCACCGTCCTCATGGCCCCTATAACCACTGTGCCAACTTCATCCACCCACTATGTCCCCCATACCCAGTATGCCAGCTTACTGCTCCTCTACCCATCCCTCATGGTCCTCATTCCCCTATGCCAACTTACTGCCAACTCATTGCCAACTCATGATAAGCCATGCCACCCAACCACCACCCTTTGTCCTTAACCCCTCCATGCCACCTCACCTTCTATCCTTGGACAGTTCCTTGGCAGCTTTGACACTTCCTGGATAACTTTTGACAGCTTTGACATTTCCTGGATACATTTGACGCTTCCTGGATAGCCTTGGCAGGTTTGATGCTTCCTAGATGGCTTTGGCAGGTTTGACACTTCGCAGCCAGCATTGACAGGGTTGACATTTCCTGGATATCTTTGACAGCTTTGACAGGTTTCACACTTCCTTGACAGCTTTGACAGCTGGACAGCTTTTGAACAGTTCCTTGACAGAACATAAAAACATAAGAAATAGGAACAGTAGACCATACGGCCCCTCGAGCCTGCTCCGCCATTCAATAAGATCAACAAGATCTTCCTGTGTTTTGATTTCCACATTCCCATCTACAACCAATAACTTTTGATTCCCTTGCCTAACAAAAATCTATCTACATCTGCCTTAAAAATATTCAATGACCCCGCCTCCACTGCCTTCCAAAGTTGCACAACCCTCAGAGAAAAAATTACTCGGCATCGCTGGCCTAAAAGGGTGACCCCTAATTTTAAAACAGTGCCCCCTAGTTCTGGACTCACCCACAAGAAGAAACATCCTTTCGACGTCCACCTTCTCAAGGCCGTTCAGGATCTTGTATACTTCAATCAAATCACCCCTCACTCTTCTAAACTCCAGTGGAAACAAGCCCAATCTGTCCAACCTTTCCTCAAAAGACAACCCTTTCATTCCAGGTATCAATCCAGTAAACCTCCTCTGAACGCTTCCAATGTATTTACACACTTCCTTAAATAAGGAGACCAAAACTGCACACAATATTCGAGATGTGGTCTCACCAATACCCTGTATAACTGAAGCATAATATCTTTACTTCTATGTTCAATTGCTCTCGTAATAAAGGATAGTGTTCCATTAGCCTTCTTAATTACTTATTGTACCTGCATGCTAACTTTTTGTGACTTGTACTGGAACACCTAGATCCCTCTGCACCTCAGAATTATGCAGCTGTTCTCCATTTAAATAATACTCTGCTCTTTTGTTCTTCCTGCCAAAGTGAACAACTTCACATTTTCCCTCATTAAACTCCATTTGCCAGATCTTTGCCCATTCACTCAACCTATCTATTTCCATCTGCAACCTCCTCATGTCCTCTTCACAACATACTTTGCTACCTATCTTTGTGTTGTTGTGGAGTATTTTAAACCACCACTTGACTCAGGGCCTTTCATTCAAATGTCAAGCAGCTTTTATTTTTACACCGGTTGGGGAGACAATCTCTACTGGTAAACCAGGAGACATCTCCAATGATAGAGTTTCAAGCAGTTTATGTACTATTCTATGGAACTTCAGTTTTCCAACTGAAGCTCCATCCCTCATGTTTTGAATCCACCCAGGATTACAGGTATCTCCGGGACATACAACATTCCTCAGACTGCTGTTCTCGCCGCATCCTGAGATCCATGCTCAGTGCCATGCACCACCATATTAACACACTTGACCTCTCCCTCCAGCAGCATCGACTCATCCTATCTCAAAGCTGTCTTTGTCTCCAGTTTTATTTTTTCTCTGTCTCATCGGACGCCTTAACAAGAAACTATTCCGCTTCCTTTCAGATGCCAAGGGACGCAAGCTCCAACAACTTATTGATACCAATGCATATCCAGGACCATCCACCCCTTCCTATCCCTCTGACCCCATCCTGTCTTCTAATCCCAGCCCTTGCTCTGTATTCACTATACCCTCTGACCTTCTTTCTGATGCTGAACATTCTGTACTCAGCAAAGGATTCAGTTTCATACCCTTACGCCCTCATCTCAATGAATTTTGGGCTCGGCATGATGCTGAACTCTTTTTCCGCTGCCTTCGTCTCCGTGCTCACTTCTTTGGGCAGGAGTCCTCCCCTCATTCCACGGATCCTTTCACCCGCTTCCAGTATTCTCCCTCCACCTGGACCCTCCCCCTGGCCTCTTGATCTTTTCATTAAGAACTGTTGGCGTGACATTGGCCGTCTCAATTTCTCTGTTCCTCTCACTCATTCTAACCTTTCTCCTCCTGAACTTGTTGCACTCTGTTCTCTTAGGTCCAATCCTGACTTTGTTATCAATCCTGCTGACAAGGGTGGTTCTGTTGTTGTCTGGCATACTGACCTCTACCTCGCAGAGGCTGAGCACCAACTCTCAGACACTTCACCTACCTCCCCCGGACCATGCCCCCACCACCGAGCATCAAGCCATTGTTTCCAGGACTGTCACTGACCTCAACTTCTCTGGAGATCTTTCCTCCACAGCTTTCAACCTCATAGTCTTCCAATCCTAGACAGCCCACTTCCACCTCCTTCCCAAAATCCACAAACAAGACTGTCCCGGTAGCCAGTAGACTGATCGTGTCAGCCTGTTCCTGCCCCACGGAACTCATTTCTTCTTATCTTGACTCCGTTCTCTCTCCCCTTGTCCAGTCTCATTTCACCTACATCTGCGATTCCTCTGATGCCTTACGTCAGATCAACAATTTCCAGTTCCCTGGCCCTAACTGCCTCCTCTTCGCCATGGATGTTTAATCCCTCTACACCTCTACCCCCCACCAGGATGGTCTGAGGGCTCTCCACTTCTTCCTTGAACAGAAGCCTGAACAATTCCCAGCCACCACCACTCTCCCCTGTCTGGCTGAACTTGTTCTCTCACTGATCAATTTCTCCTTAAACTTGCCAAATAAAAGGTGTGGCTCTGGGTACCCGCATGGGGTCCCAGTTATGCCTGTCTCTTAAAGGAGCATGTGGAACATTCCTTGTTCCAGTCCTACTCAGGCCCCCTCCCCACAATTATTTTTTCGGTATATCGATGACAGTTTCGGTGCCGCTTCATGCTCTCATCTGGATCTGGATAAATGTATCAATTTTGCATCCAATTTCCACCCCTCTATCACCTTCATATGGTCCATCTCTGACACTTCCATTCCCTTCCTTGACCTCTCTGTCTCCATTTCTGGCAATAGACTCTCCACCAATATTCATTACAAGTCCACCGACTCCACAGATACCTCAACTACAGTTCCTCACACCCTGCTTCCTGTAAGGACTCCATTCTCTCAGTTCCTTTGCCTCTGTCACATCTGTTCTGATGATGCTCCTTTCCAAAACGGCACTTCTGACATGTCTTCCTTCATCCTTAACCAAGGTTCTCCCCCCCTCCACCTGTGGTTGACAGGGCCCTCAGCTGTGGCCGACCCATCTCCCACGCCTCTGTCCTCACACCTTCCTCTCCCTCCCAGAACCATAACAGGGCCTCCCCTTTTCACCCCACCAGCCTCTGCATTCAAAGGATCATCCCCGACATTTCTGCCAACTCCAGCATGATGCCACCACCAAACAAATCATCCCCCCCACCCCACCCCGGTTCAGCACTCCATAGGGACCGTTCCCTCCAGGACACCCTTGTCCACTCCTCTGTCACCCCAACGTCTCATTTCCTTCCCATGAAATCGCAGAAGGTGTAACCGCTCCCCTTTACCTCCTCACCGTCCAAGGGCCCAAACACTCCTTTCAGGTGAAGCAGTGCTTCACTTGCACCCCCTTCAATTCATCCGCTGCTCCCAACGTGGTCTGCTCTACATCGGGGGAACCAAATGCAGACTGGGTGACCGCTTTGTGGAACACCTCCGGTCTGTCTGCAAGCATGACCCAGACCTTCCGGTCGCTTGCCATTTCAGCACACTACCCTGCTCTCATGCCCACATGTCCGCCCTTGGCCTGCCACAATGTTCCAGTGAAGCCCGGCACACACTGTAGGAATAGCACCTCATCTTCCGATTAGGCACTTAACAGCCTTCTGGACTTAACATTAAGTTCAGCAGCTTCAGACCATGAACTCTCTCCTTCATTCTCAACCCCCTTTTTTTAATCCCCTTTTTTCTACATTCATTTGTTTTTATCCACTTATTTTTACTTGTATTCATTTACCTGTAGTTTTATGACCTTTTTTATCCCCCCTTCTATCCCATTTTCTATCCCTTTTTTCCCCCACCACCGCACCCCTCCCCCCACCCCATCCCATCCCTACAGGGTTACCTGTTACTTATTCCAGATTGTTCTTTAACACAATGCTACCCTTGTTCTGCTATTATTACATTCTGCTTTCTTACCTTTATGTCACTATCAGCACCTTTTTTTTTTAGCACTAACCACTACCATTAACACTCCCTTTGTCCTTTAGTTCATGACATCTTTATCAATCCCTCCTCTGTCCCCACCAATCGCTGGCCTTCTATCCAGCTCCACCTGCACCACTCCCCATAAACTGTCTAAATTTCATCACATTTCCACTTCTCTTCAGCTCTGAAGAAGAGCCATACGGACTAGAAATGTTAACTCTTTCTCTCCACGGATTCTGCCAGATCCGCTGAGTTTTTCCAGCGTTTCCTGTTTTTGTTTCAGATTTACTGCATTCGCAGTATTTTGCTTTCATATACTATTCTAATTGTGTTACAATCACAGTGCCGTCTACAACAGAACTGATATTATTAAAAGCACTGGAATGTAGGACATCACAACAATGGCACAGGATAACCACCATCATGTAATCTAATTAAGAAATGGAGGAGACCATTGTCACAACCAAATGGCTCAAGACAATGTCCATTCATCCCTGTCAAGGAAGGAGAGAAACCTTTTACATAAAGATCAACATTGGAGTCAGGGGCAGCTCATCTTGGTAGGATCCATTGTTTTCAGATGTGGAAATAACATCAGCACTGAGCAGGTCGAACAGACCTGCTGGATCAAAGTGGGTGCTAAGCACCAGTCATCCAGCAGGATGTCCTCGGGATGTGATTATGATATTGTTTACTGAAGCAAACTGTGTGACTCACATGTCTGCAATAAAGTTGCTTTGTTGCTTTTGCACTTAATAAGCTTAACGATTGGGAATCATTTTAACCCCATAATTGCTGTACTGAAGCCCCACTTCAGGCCCCCCTTTGGTATTTGGCTACCCTGCCCAAGTAAACAAACCTAATCCTATGAAATCCTTGGTCCTCTGTCCCGTTGTGATCAGGCACACAGTTTGGAGGACCTTTGCTTTGCTTCTTCCTTTCCCCGTTTCTTCCTACATGCTGCAATTCCCCAACCTATAGCTAACAGCAACTGTAACACTACCAAGACTTGGGAGATAACTTGGATCCAAGGTTGGTTTCAACATTCCAGTTCCACAGTTGCTCCCAACAAGTTCTGGCTCTTAGATCCTTCTCTGTATCTCTCTTCAAAATTGTTAGGCCCTGTTTCAAAACATGGTATCATTGCACTACTCTGCCTAAACTCGCCTTAATTTCTTGTAAGTGTTCAGGTAAGTGGGGAATAGGCACCCCTTCTGGGGTCTTCATATTGTTCCAGGTCCTCTCATATATGATCTGTAACATTTATAGTAACCAGCTCCCTTGATTTTTAAATACACCAGTCTACTATGTCCAACAGTAACAGAGGCCCGGGGTTTAAAACAGAAATTTGGTATTGTGATATTACACGTAAGGTCTGCGTATTAATATTTGACTTTGGCGGTAGTAACACAGTAACCCCCTCCTTGGCCTCTGTACCCTAAGCGGGCATAATGGTGATCGGTGTGGGATATTTCAAACAAAAACCTCTGTCCTGTTATAGCCACACTCATTCTTTGCGCCCTGGCCCTGGGTGTGGGCTGCCTTTCCGGTGACACCCGCTCAGGGACGCTCCTCTAATTGTACCATTCTTAATGGCATAGATGTGCGTTGGGTAATACCTAAAATAGGTTTCTCCTCAGATCAGGCCAATGTTTTCCATTCGGTACAGAGGATATGGCTGAGCATCTGATTCGACCACGGGGTAGTACTTGCTACGCAGCCTTGGACCACCAGGTAGACTCTGGTCATACCTTTGAGAATGCAGGCATTCACCAAACCCGATTGCTGTGCGAGGTTGTGGAGGTAGGAACTGTTAATCCCATTGGGCACCTCGCCTGGTTGGATCTGAGTCAGGTTGTGTCTTAGTTGACCTACTCCCCAATGGCCACAAGCGTGACATGGGTCTCCCTTTTCTCCCACCTCAGCCTGTTCCAGATTTCTATCATTCAGTCGGTTAGTAATCTCAGCATGGCTTTCTATTACCCTTATCCCCCTTAACAAGTCTGTAACTGTCCGTGTGCCTAAACGTACTCCTGTCTGGGCGGCTTGCTTTCCTCTCTCCTTTAACCCCTGTAGTAACCCCCTTTAGCCATTCCACACTAGACTGAACAGTTTGTATGTCTAACGCCTTCACAAAGGACGTTCCCGTATTTACTCCTGTCAAAACATCATTGATTAAACCTCTCCTGTCCTGTGGTGGAATGCAGCATGCCCTCTAAACCTAGTTGCACCCGTGGCAGAAGCTGCCTTGTTGATTATATCCTTTGTTAGTGTTTCATACAATTTCTTAATACCTTCAAATTCTCCACAATGCCTAGGCCATTGTAACATTGTTAGGTTCGGCAATACCGGTACAGTTTCATGTTTTACATTGTGATACAGTTGCTCATTGTCCGTAAATAATATCAGTCAGTTTAGTGGGCCTGGTGTCAATTCTGGGCACTGTAACAGTGCTGTCCTCATTGTTGATATCGTTGGTATAGCCATGGTTGACGATGTGGGTGCTCTCATTGTTATTGGGGGGTGGTGCAACATGGCATACAATAGTCCATATTACAACCCCGCCCTCGCAAGACATATCCTCCCCCTGCTTGGCCCCGTACGTGCTGCTGTCTTGTGCATCTCATCATACTGGTAGCGTTAGTCATTTTACACGGCCCACATGGTGTTGAACTCAAGCTTACCCACGCACCGTTACACATATAACACCCTTTCTCCTGTTTTTCACACTCGTAAGTGGTTGACAAGGTGAAACCCATTTTAGAGTCATCTTTGGGGGATCTCAATCTGCATTCCATTTCTTCCCGTTCTTTGCGCTTGTTGTGAGAATTGTTCCGATTGTCACACTCGTCAAAATTAATGCTTTCATAGTGGCCATACTGTTTGGGGATAAGCATAACCCTGGCCATCACCAGTCAGCTAGCCAGTTCTGTAAAACAAAATCAGTTAAAACTTTATTCAGTAAAGAGCCGATGCACACATGATAGGCTATACAACTTCTTCTTTGGTCATGCCAGACCCACAGTTCCTTGGTCTTGCGGATCAGTAAAACGTTTTAGTTGCGACCAATGTTTCCATCTCCCTTTCCCTTTCATGTCCACACAAGCGCATGTATCGCTGGTCATCATCACCTATCCACCTAGGAGCGAATCCTACCCATTCGGGGACCACCCATATATATACCCTCTCCTCTACCTTGAGCACTGGTTCATTATTGCCCTTATTCTTCCTTTCCTGATCTTGGATGTCTTATTGTGCTCTCACCTCCTGTATGAACTCACGTAGTTGGTTACCTAATTGTTGTACATAGCTCCTAATACGATCCCTTACTGGATCTAGTTCTAGTTCTTCGCTACCAGTCAATATTCCTCCTGGTAGTCACATAGCACATCCCATCATAGTTCAAATGGGGTCAGTCAAGTTGTCCAGTTGGGTGTTGCTCATAGATGTGTGAGTATACATGGAAGGACATCTGCCCATCCTTGTCCTGTTTCTGCAATAGCTTTTGCCAGAGTGGTTTTTAAAGTTCTATTCATTCACTCGACCATACTTGAGCTTTGTGGGTGATATGGGACATGGAATCTCTGTTGGACTCCTAACAATTTACAGGCTTCCTTCATAACCTTCCCTTATAAAGTGAGTATCTTGGTCTGAATCTATTAGTAAGAGAATTCCCCAGTGGGGAGTTATTTCCTATGCCAGTATTTGGGCTCCAGTCCTAGCGCTGCAGTCTCAGGTGGGAAGCACTTCTACCCACCTGGTAAATTGATTGATTACTACTAAGCAGTATTTCTTGTCCCTATTGTTAGGCAGGGGTCTGGTAAAATCTATTTGCAGTTTTTCCCATAGGCCTTTAGGCCTTGGTTGGTGGGCCATTTTAACTTTGATTGGCTTTCTGGGGTTGTACCATCCGCATGTTATGCATCGCTGACAGTGTTTGGACACACCTCTCCCCATTCCGTTCACCACCAATCCTTTGTTAGCCCATCATACATTGCCTGACACGCACTGTGGTCAGGGCTGTGATAGATTTCTAATAGATTTGTTTGGATACAATCTGCGGCCGTTAACTGTGAACCTTTCCTCCATATCCCATCATTTCCTCTAACTGCTCCTTTCTTAGTCCATCGTTCTTGCTACTCCACACTAGCTTCATCCTGTATCTTTGTAATATTCATTTCACATGGTCCCATTGCTACAGCGGCAACTGGGGCTGGTGTTTCTTTCTCAACCGCTTGTCTGGCTGCCTCGTCCCCTAGCATATTTTCTCTCTGTTCCTCAGTTTCCACCTTTCGGTGGGCTCTTATTTTAATCACGGCCGCCTCTGCCGCCCCATGTGCGTCCTCCACTAACCCTCTCACCACGTTCTCATGCCTTATGTGCCTTCCTACTGAGACAATGTATCCTCGCCTACTCCAAGTTATCATGTAATCATGTACCACCCCAAAAGCATATCGGCTGTCTGTGTAGATGTTAACCCTTTTTCCTTTTGCCAGCTTCAAGGTTTCTGTAAGGGCAGCCAGCCCGGCCACCTGGGCTGAGACACTTCCTTCCAGCCCCCCTTTGGTTACCGCTTCATCATCTCCTGTTACCACTGCCCAACCTGTATGCGACTCTCCATATATATATCGTCGAGATCTGTCCACATAAAGAGTGTAGTCGGGGTTTTCCAGTTGTTCGTCTGAGACTGTCCCTTGTGTTTCTTCGTCTGTTGTGGCCTGACACTCGTGTGTCTCCCTTTCCGTTAATATGCCTTCAGCGGGGTTTACTCTAGCATCCCTCACTATCTGAACTGATCTGTCTTTAGGTATTAGGACTGCTTCCCATGCAGCTCTTCTACTGTCCGAAACAGATTTCAATTTCCCTGTGTTCGGCAAGTCTACCAGTGCATGTCGTGTGTGCAACACTACCTGTCCTGACATGGTTATCGGCTTGCAGACTTGTACTGCCCATGCTGTACAGTCTAATGCAGCTACGCATTTTGCCATACCCTGGGCTACCGGGGACTGCTGGGTGGAATAATAAGCTACTGGCCTCACGTCTCTGCCATACTCCTGTAACACTGCTGCATTGTTGAAGTTACCATCCACATTGTAGTGCACATGGAATGGTCGGGACATATTGGGCAACTTAAGGGCGGGGGCTGATATCAGGGCGGCCTTCAAATCTGCATAGGCCTTATCCTTTCCTGGTCCCCGCTCTACCTTTCCTGTTGCTGGCCTCCCTCCGTTTACTAATCGCTGTATTGGTTCCGCGGTTGCTGCAAAGTCTGGTATAAAATATCTGCAGTAATTAAATAGTCCTAACACCTTCCTCACTCTTCTGACGGTTATCAATCTTGGCATGTTTTTGATAGCGGTTTTTCTTTCTTGGGGGAGTATCTTACAACCCTGACTAATTTCATGTCCCAGGTATTTAACCTGTGGTAGTCCCAATTGTGCCTTTTTCAGAGTTACTTTAAATCCTGCCTCCTTTAGGGCCTACAAAGTGCATATTAGTGTGCCCATGTGCCCCTTTTCATCCTCTGAGGCTATCAGTATATCATCTACATATTGTAGTAGTGCATGTTGGTACTTTGCCAAATCTAGTCCTTCTAGGACTTGACTCATTACACGGTAGAATATATTAGGGCTGTTATGGAATCCCTGTGGGACTCTGGTCCAAGTGTATTGTTTCTCTTCCATCGTGAATGTGAATTTTTCTTGTGACTCGCCATCCAATGGTATGGACCACAATCCATTGGCAATGCCCAAGACTGTGAACGCTCTGTGTTCGGGTTTTAATCCATTAAATATCGTGGAGGGACTCGCCACTATGGGGTGTTCTCATGGGGTTACTTTATTAAGGGCAGTATAATTGACTGTCAGTCGATATGCTATGTCCAGTTTCTTTACGGGCCATATAGGGGAATTAGTGGTTGATATGATTTCTCTCAACACCGCTTGCTCTACTAGACCTGTCACTATATTCTGCACGGTTCCCCTTGCCTCTGGTTTTATTGGGTATTATCTATGGGCTCGGTGTTCCGGCCCTGGTATCTTAATCAGTTCCGTCCTTACCAGTCTGCAGTTTTGTTTAGATTCTGCCCAAACCCATTCTATTGCCTTGCACAGTGATCCCCACTTGCCGTCCTTGCTCCAATCCTGGCTTAGGGGTTTTGCGCTGGGTATTTGTGCCACATATTGGATGCCTGGACTTTGTGTCCTTTTCCCTCGCTCCCTCCAGATCTGCTTGTCTTTAACGTATGTTAATTAAGTTTAGTTCACTCAGTATATCTATTCCTAAGATTGTCCCTTCAGGGTTCTCTCATACCCACAATTGTACTGGGAGGATTATACCCCGTTCTCCAATAATTGTCTCACTTTTATAAGCCCTAACCTTTTTCCCTCCACCCCCTGTATTAATATCAAATGTTTGGTCAGAGGAAGTTTCAGATTTGTTATGGACACTGAGGCCCCTGTATCTATTAGTACCTCACACTGCCGGCTCCCTAACAGCGCCGCTAAATATATCCGGGGGTCTTGGCCCTCTCCGGGTGCCGCTGCTACCTATTGTTTCTGACTCAGAGTTTTGATTATCTTGATCTGTTGGTTTTTGTTCATGTCCTCCATACTGGATGTTTGTCCAGTTGGAGGGACCGATTGTTATTTGGGGCCCTGTCCTCCTTTGCCTCCCCCGGCAGACCAACAGTCCTCGGCCTCATGGCCGGGCTTGTTACAGTTCCTACACTTTCTCCTATTTATTTTTTTGGCATATGGCACTCATTGCGCCTATGTCCTGGACGATTGAAATTATAGCAAACCTCACCTCTTCTCCTGTTTTTGCTACGGCTGCCACTGACTCTGCTGCGGCTAGTTTAGCCTTCTGTTGATAGTCTTTGTCCGTAGCCCATCTAACTAAGGAGTCATAATCCTGCATCCTGAAGTGCTTTGCTCAGTCCGTCTTCAAACATTTTTAAGAATGCTGCATCATTCCTTGCTGGGCGTCATATGCTTGAGTGTACCATATAGGATATCTCCTATCTCTCCCCGTAGTCATGTGCTGATTCCCCTCTACTCTGTGTTACTCCCATTATCATACCCCAGTTCACTGGCACCACTCCCAGTGCAGTGGTCACTGCTGTTTTAAAATGATCAAACGCTGCCTGAGGCTCTTGGGTGGCCTGGGTAACGACCGCGCACCAGGTGCCGCCCCTGAAGTCATCGTCCAGTTCCTGCCATTTTGTCTCAGGCATTTTAGCTCGCACTGGACTGGCTATGTCCCGATTACGTAATTGGTGGGTTATTCGCATTTCTCTCAATTTGTCCCAAAAGACTTCATTGCTCTGGCGGGGGTCAGCTTGGCAACATTTCCAATAACTTGATTTTGTTACTTGGGGAAAACGGGACATATGTTGTTCTTAATCGAGCTAGTCCCGGTTGGCCTTGGGCATCCGGGTGTCTGGGCACAACTTCTACTTTAATTGGTGCCACTCCAACGGCACCGTCATATGACAGAGGCAGATATTTTCCTTCTTTGTCTTTTTCATAGTTATACGCCTCACTGTTCATATCCCAATCATCTGGACCTTTGGTCCTGTAATGTGGGGCTGTTGGTAGTACTGGGTAAATGTTAGCTAAGACAGAACAAAAACAAAAATACCTGGAAAAACTCAGCAGGTCTGGCAGCATCTGCGGCGAGGAGCACAGTTAATGTTCCGAGTCCGAATGACCTTTCAACAGAACTAAGTAAAAATAGAAGAGAGGTGAAATATCTTCTATTTTTACTTAGTTCTGTTGAAGGGTCATTCGGACTTGAAACGTTAACTGTGCTCCTCTCCGCAGATGCTACCAGACCTGCTGAGTTTTTCCAGGTATTTTTGTTTTTGTTTTGGATTTCCAGCATCCACAGTTTTTTGCTTTTATCTTAGCTACGGCAGATGTGTTTCTGCACCTTTTGTTCAGATCTCAGTATGCCCTGGCTATTAACAAAGCGGCCTTTTCTTCCTTTTGTTTCTTTACTTTTTTCCACCATGCCCGCTGTTCCCAATCGGGTCATCTGGATTCCATCCCTTCTCTCTCATTTTTGCTATGAGTTTCTGATTCTTTTCTCCTAGGTATCTAATTAACGATCCTCCTGGACCCCACTCGAGTTCTAACTTCTTCTCTGTGGCCATTATTGGTTTAGGTTATTTGTTGTCAGGAGTACGCCTCATTACTTTCTCCCGAAGTAAGCATGTTACTTGCAACTAATACCGAGTATCTTACTATACACGTTTCACCAAAACCCTTACGGACTGACTGAGGTTTGACTCAGACCTGTAAGTTCTTTTGGTCCCAGGGTGTCGGGATCGTGGGCGGCTTTGGCTTTGCCCTAACTATGTGTGGTAATTTGAAAGGTCCTCACGCAGTGGCTTGGCCATCACTCGTCCGTTTCCTCCATCCTTAGTGGGATCTCACCTTCGTCGCCAATTTGTTGTTGAGTATCTTAAACCACTACTCAACACAGGGTCTTTTGTTCAAACGTCAAGCAACCTTTGTTTTTACACCAATGGGGAGACAATCTCTACTGGTAAACCAGGAGAGTTCTCCAACGATACAGAGTTTCAAGCAGTTTATATACTATCCTGATTGCGTTACAATCACAGCGCCGTCTACAACAGAACTGTTCCTCTTAAAAGGACTGGAATTTAGGACATCACAACAATGACGCAGGATAACCACCACCATCTAGTCTAATTAAGAAATGGAGGAGGCCATTGTCACAACCAAATGGCCCAAGACAACGTACATTCACCCCTGTCACGGAAGGAGAGAAATCTTTTACATAAAGATTAACTTTGGAGCCACGGACAGCTCATCCTGGTAGGATCCATTGTTTCCGGTTGTGGAAATAACATCGGCACTGAGCAGGTCTGTCCAAAACTGACTTGTTGGATCAAAGTGGGTGCTAAGCACCAATCATCCAGCAGGATGTCCTCAGGGGATGTGTTTGTGATATTGTTTACTTAAACAAACCGTGTGACTCACACGTCTGCAATAAAGTTGCTTTGTTGCTTTTGCACCTAATAAGCTTCGCGTTCGAGAATCATTTTAACCCCATAATTGCTGTACAGCTTGAAAGCCCCACTTCAGTGTCATCTGCAAATTTAGCTGCCATGTCTTCGCTCCCGTCATCTAAGTAAGTCATTGATGTAAATTGTAAAAAGTTGAGGCATAGATCCATGTGGGACTCCACTCGTCACATCCTGCCAATCCGAAAAAGACCCATTTATGCGTATTCTCTGTTTTCTGCCAGCCAGCCAATCTTCTTTCCATGCTAATATGTTAACCCCTACACAATGTGCTTTTATTTTCCGCAAAAATCTTTTATGTGGCACCTGATGAAATGCTTGCTGGGAATCCAAGTACAGTATGTCTACAGGCTCTCCTGTATCCACCGCACATGTTACTCCTTCAAAACATTCCAATAAATTTGTTAAACATGATTTTCATTTCACAAAACCCTGCCTACTCTTCCTGATTGCCTTGAGCTCTTCTAAAGTGCCCAGCTATAACCCCCTTAATGATCGATTCTAACAACTTCCCTAAGACAGATGTCAAGCTAACTGGCCGAGAGTTTCCTGTTTTCTGCCTCCCTCCCTTCTTGGATAGAGGGGTTAAATTTGCTACTTTCTAATCTGATGGAACCTTTCCAGAATCTAGCGACTTTTGGAAAATTGACACCAACTTTAACACCCTTTATGTGGACTACCTCATCAGCCACCTCTTTTAAGACCCTAGGATGTAGTCCATCGGGACCCAGAGACTTGCCAGCCCGCAGCTCCATCAGTTTGCTTAGTACCGTTTCCCTAGTGATTTTAATTTCACCAAGTACCCCTCTCCCTTTCACCTCCTGATTTGCAGCTATTGCTGGAATGTTTTTTGTATCCTTTATAGTGAACACAGAAGCAAAATATTTGTTCATTTCTTCCGCCATTTCCTCATTATCTACTATGAGCTCCCCACTGTCAGTCTCTAGAGGACCCAACACTCACTTTTCCTTTTCGAATAGCTGTAGAAACTGTTGCTATCCATTTTTACATTTCTAGCTAGCCTCTCATACTCGAATTTCTTGCTCCTGGTGAACCTTTTGGTCATTCTCTGCCGTTCTCTATATTCTGACCAGTCATCTGTCCTGCCACTCATCTTTGCGGAGTTGTATGCTTTTTCCTTAAGTTTGTTGCTTTCCTTAACTTCTTTACTTAACCACAGATCTGTCCCAAAGGTCTTCCCCTTAGGATTTTTCTTTATAATAAGAATGTACTTATTCTGAATACTCTGAAATATCCCCTTAAATGTCTGCCACTGGTTCTCTATTGATCTATTCTCTAGCCTAGTTTCCCAGTTCACTTCAGCTAGCTTAGCTTTCATCCCCACATAGTTGCCCTTATTTAAATTTGATACTAGTCTTAGACCCATTCTTCTCCCTTTCAAACTGGATGTAAAATTCAATCATATTGTGGTTGCTGCTACCTAAGGGGGCCTTTATTCTGAGGTCATTAATTAATTCTGTCACACTACATAATACCAAGTCTAATATAACCTACTCTCTGGTTGGTTCCAGAACATGTTGCTCCAAGAAACTGTCTCAAAAGCATTCTAAGAACTCCTCATCCAGGTACTACTACCAATCTGATTTTTCCAGTTCATATGTAGATTAAAATCACCCATGATTATTGCTGTCCCTTTATCAGAAGCACACAATATTTTCTCTCGAATACTTGGCCTACACTGTGGCTACTGTTAGGGTGCCTGTAGACCACTCCCATGAGTGGCTTCTTTTTCCTATTTTCCTCATCTCCACCCAAACTGATTCTACATCTTGATCTCCTGAACCAAGGTCATCTCTAACTATTGCACCAATGCCCTCTTTGACTAACAGTGCTACCCCTCCACCTTTACCTAGCTTCCTATTTTTCTTAAATGTCATGTACCCCTTAATATTAAGGACTCAATCTTTATCATCCTGCAGCCAAGTCTCCGTAAGTGCTATCAGATCATATTTATTTATTTAAAATGTGGGCCATCAATTCATTTACTTTGTTATGAATGCTATGCGCACTCAAATGCAGAGCCTTCAGTTTTGTCTTTTTGTTACCTTTGTAACATCTAGTGTTGACTGTTGATGTATTCTTATGTTCTTTCTCTCTGTCCCTTCCTGCCATTCTTTGACCCACATTTCACATATTACTGTTTTGCCCTCCTATCTTGACACTACACCTTGAATTGCTACCTCTACCCAAGCTTGATCCCTCATCCCTCTCGTTTAGTTTAAAACCCTCTTTACTTCCTTAGTTATGCGATTTGCGAGGACACTCATCCCAGCATGGGTTCAGGTGTAAACTATCCCAATGTTACAGCCTCCACTTTCCCCAATACTGATGCCAGTGCCGCACAAACCGGAACCCCCTTCTCCCACACTAGTCTTTGAGCCACGCAGTCGCCCCTCTAATCTTATTTGGTTTATGCCAATTTGCTCGTGATTATTACCTTTGAGGCTCTGCTTCTTAATTTGGTACCTAGCTCTTCATACTGACTTTGCAGAACCTCTTTCCTAATTCTACCTGTGTCATTGGTACCTGCATGGACCATGGCGACTGGTTCCTCCCCCTCCTACTGCAAGTTCCTCTCCAGCCCTGAGCAGATGTCCCAAACCCTGGCACTGGACTGGCAACATATGGACTCTCGCTGCTTGCTGCAGAGAACAGTGTCAATCTTCCTCACTATACTATCGCCTACTACCACTACATTTGTTTTTGCTCCCCCTGCTTGAACAGCTTCCTGTACCACAGTGCCATGGCCAGTCAGCTCATCCACCTTGCAGACCTCACTTTCACCCACACAGGTTGTGCGCGCCTCAAAACTATTTGACAATTGCAGAGTCTGAGACTCCTCCACTACTATATGCTCGGTCCCATTACCTGCTTCACGGATAGTCACATCCTCCTGTCCCTCTCTGCTGACCAAAACAGATGACCCACTTCTAAGAGGTGTGACTGTCTTCTAGAACAAAGTATTCAGGTATTTCTCCCCCTCCCTTATGTTGTGCAGTGGCTGCAGTTCGGCTTCCAGATCAATAATCCTGATCTGGAGTTCCTCAAACTGCTTACACTTCCTGCAGACATGTTTTTCATGGATCACCTTGGTGTACAAAGGCTCCCACATTCCACAGCTGCAACATAACACCTGCCCCGCCAATCTAACTTATGTCAATTTACTTCAATTACTTTTTTTTCCTATGTATGCTACAATTTACTGTGTTTATTGAATGCTAGCACCACTGACAAAGGTTATATGCTTCTTAACTACAAAGATATGTGTTTTATATGTTTTTACTTTATTTTTTTTTATCTTTATTGTTTTATTTTAATTTTAAAGTTTTCAACTTTTGGTTTATTATTTTAAAGCTTTAGCTCTTTTTGTTTATAAATCTACCTGAACTCGCCTATCCTAAGCTGGTTCCCCACACACTGTCCCTTAGACTGAGCGCTTACCAATCAACCTACTGGCTTCCTGTGATGTCACAGTTGCTTTGTTCTTTTTCCCCGACTGCTATCTCACAGCAGCTGAAACAGTGAAACAGTGCGCTCCTCAGATCCCGACTGCCTCCTGCAGGTCCGCTCTACTCCGACTCCTAGCCAGCTAGGCCACTCTGCAATCCTCAGTCAGTATTTATATGCGCTCCTCAGCTCCTGACTGTTTCCCACAGGTCCGCTCCGACTCCCAGCAAGGGACAGCTGGACAGTTCCTTAATAGCTGGACATCTCTTGAACATTTCCTTGACAGCTGGGCAGCTCTTGAACATTTCCTTGACAGTTTGACAGTTCCAATGATTTTGTGTGTAAAAAGTGCATAATCATGTTCATCCCGTGCATACCTTACCTCTCCCAAAGGGTGCCTTAACTCTCCCAAAAGTGTCCCGAGATCCTATCCCAGCATTGGGGTAGTTTACCTCTCTAAAGGCTATCCAAACGCATCCATAAAGTTCAGACCTTCTCTTACCTGTTATAATCTGCATAATCTGGATTCCACAGTCCCGCTGTTTCAAAATCCCACTTCAATGGAGGCAACTCGTGATTTGAATGGCCAGCTGGCTCCACAAATCATGCATGTGTGAACCCCGGCCCAACTCCTGTCCCGCCCTCACGGAGGTGGGAAATGCAGTTTTTGGGGACTAGACTTCTGAATTTTCGGCCACCCCCCGATTTGCGCCATGACATGGAGCTCCTCTGTCATGGCAAAAATCCAAGCCTAGGACTAGGGGACAAAGATCAAGAATAAAAGGTCTCCTTTTAAAGACTGAGATGAGGAGAATTTTTTTCTCTGAGGGTTGTTAGTCTGTGGAGTTGGTTATTGATTTTATTCAAGGCTGAGTTAGATAGATTTTTGATGGAAAAGGGAGTCAGATGTTATGGGGGTGAGGCAGACGGTTAAGTAGAGTTGAGACCACAATGAAATCAGCCATGATCTTATCGAATGGTGGAGGAGACTCAAAGGGCCGAATGGCCTACTCCTCCTCTGTCCCTATGCCACAGTCCTCTGGAAACTCTCTTTGAGAATAGCTGGAGTTGTGAAGAACGAGGGGTAATACTTTTGTTTACTACCTTTTGACTGTAGATGCCCCAGTCTCCTCTTCTGGTTACTTTTCAATACTTTCAAGCTAATTCAGCTGATTACTTTCTTTTGCAATAAGTCACTGTGAATGAGGCCCACTTTAGATTCTCCCACTAGCTTCAAACTAGGCAATCTTTCAACTTCTGTTCTTTCATAAGATTCAAACTGAGATTAAATCTCACTCACATTCCGCATGGTCAGTGATGAAATTAGGCTTATACTTTGCTTAGGGCGTAGGTCTATCTAATTGTCATTTACTTAGGCTGTCTTCTCTCAGTGGACTGCAAACTGCACACACCAGTTCCAAGCTGCAACTAAACCTCTCAGCAAAACCACCCAGATAAGTTTAAACCAGAGGACCCCAAAGCTCCACCTAACTCCATGACGATGCATCATGCTCTGGGCTGACCTTAAACCGACCCTTAGATTCATTATCCCTCATTTACAATTTCTTCTTTGATCTGATGAAGTAAGCGGGTTTTTCAACCTTTCAGAGTTTCCTGAATGCTTTTAAACTAATTTAGCTATACCGCCCAAAACAAAAACATCCCTCTAGAAAGCAATTATTGCCAGCTTTGTAGACATAATTTTTCTATTTCTTTAGTTAAGTAAGGCCACCTGCTGCTTTATAGTTCTATCTCTTCTGACTTAATTAACCTTTTGAACAGCCATTTCTTGAGGTATTCTGGCAATCTCTAAAAGGCCAGTGTTTTAATTACCTTACCTTTCTATCTCTTAACTTCTTAAGGCAACATGGCCCCAATGTCTGAAGTGTAATGGGCTCCAAGCCCACTTGAATTGCATTCATCCCATTTTCTGGTGTTAAACTTTATTCCTAAAACTAAAAATTCAATTCTGAAACGCATTAACTAGATATTCGCAACAAGTTCCACATTTAACAAACCAGTAGAAGGCCTGTCTTTCTTTGCAATTAGTGATCTCAAAGTAAAGATGTGAGATCACTTGGTTTGAAGTATGTCATTTCTGAGAATGTTGGTGACACCTGGGGATCAGTTAGCTTGTGTTTGGACCCTTTTAAGGGAAACTTGAATTTTATTTAGTTACACAAAATGGCAATTTTAGATTTAATGAGTATTGAGAACATGAAATAAAATACTGCTTAAGCCATTCAGGTGATCTTGTTGACCAGCTTAAGAAGGCAAACAGAATGCTGTCCTTTTATTGTAAGGGGGTTGAAGTATAAAAGTAAAGAAGTCTTGCTACAACTACTACAATGCCCTCGATACAGGGCATTGGTAAGATCACACCTAGAGTACTGTACTGTGTGCAGTTTGGTCACCTTACTTAAGCAGGGACACACTTGCATAGGAAACAGTTCAGAAAAGGGCCATAGACTGATTCCTGGGATGATTGGGTTGTCTTATGAGGAAAGGTTGAGCAGGTTGGGCCTGTACTCATTGGAGTTTAGAAGAATGAGAGGTAATCTTAGTGAAATATATAAGATTCTGAGGGGGCTTTACAGGGTAGATACTGAGAGGATGCCCCCCCCCCCCCCCCCCCCCTCCCCCTCGTGGGGGATTCTAGAACAAGGGGGCACAGTTTCAAGATAAGACACCTCCCATTTAAGCTGGAGATGATGAAGAATTTCTTCTCTCAGAGGGTCATTAGTGTTTGGAATTGTCTCCACCAGTAGGTTTAGCTATTTTTACCTCTATTCTGATGTAAAACACAAAATCATAATTTTTAACTTATAATCTTTTCAACCACCTCGAGATCTTTCTGTAAATTTACAGATTACAAATGGACACAACAGTGAAACAGGTTGCATGATCAACGTTCTACTGTGAGCTGTGACTCGCACCCATGAGAGTTTTGAGCATGCATTCTTACGAACATGCATAGATAGCATAAAAGCGGTTTGGTAGGTTTAGTTTTCAAAAGGCTCAATACTAAGTTTATAAAGTGCCTTGGAGATGTAACAGAATAAGAATTTTATAAAATTCCTGTTTCACAGCGGCCTGAATTTATACTCCTCCTCATGGGACCTTTTCTAGAAATTAGTGTGCTCAGATGTCAGATAGGGAACTGATTGATAAGTTATACTGCCACATTCATATCACTTAGTATCAATATGAAAGTGTTGATTGAACTACCAAAATTAATGTAAGTCAATTAAGTCAATGGTTAAATTTTATTTTGCTGTTTTAAATTTCTAGTGTCAATAATGGATAAAATGGGATCCATTTTTAATAGTGCCCGCAGACTGGAGGTTGTTCGAAACTGCATCTCCTATATATTTGAAAATAAAGTACTGGAGACTGAGAAGGTAAGTTTTTTTTCCCATTGGCATTAATAAATGATAGTATTGGTACATAATATTTTCATTATGATTTCTAAACAATAATCCTGTAGCTCTGTTGAAGCTTCTTGTTATTAGCCAGCCTTTAAATTTGCCAAGTTGAATGTTGCTGAAAAAAGAGACATGTCGAAAAGCCAAGTACAACTTAGCTGGTAAGCTGTCACTTCTGGGAGTTTTACTCTTTTTGAAGGACTCAAGGGCCTTAGTCAGTTCATCCAGAGTTAGTGGTTTGTCCAGACTCTCCCATATACTGTCGTCTAAAGCCTCTGTTATGACACAGCAGTTGGTAAAGGCTGAGTTATTTAAAATCCCAGAGGGAAACTTTAAACAACT
The DNA here is from genome assembly GCF_964194155.1 of Cetorhinus maximus. Classification (NCBI taxonomy): domain Eukaryota; kingdom Metazoa; phylum Chordata; class Chondrichthyes; order Lamniformes; family Cetorhinidae; genus Cetorhinus; species Cetorhinus maximus. Next base: position 98,859,521 of record NC_135887.1, read on the forward strand.
GTCATAACCTATATTTTCAATTGGTATGTTTGAGATGCAGCTCTGAATTCAGAAATGAAACCACCAAGTGTCCAGAGGTTTTTATATAAATTAAACATTTATTAATTCAACAAGGAATTAAACACATACACATGTCTACAAATTACTACCGTAATAACTTTTAAACAAATCCCCAAATTAATCAGTCCCAGGTAAATCTTCACCAAGGCAACAATAACCCAAAGACTTAAACAGACACCAGGCAAAGCACATTTTATCTTACAAATTCAAAATGAGGTTCTTTTCAGTTTGGTTCCTTTGCACCGTTGTAAGCTTACAGGCGGCTTACACCTTCCATGCCCCTGACTCTCACACAAAACTCTTTTCTGTATATACATAGCCTTCCCTTTGAATGCAAATTCTCATTCTATCACCAGGCCTTTTGAACTCTGCCTCTTCTAACAATAAAACCCCTTTCATAGTATCAATTTTATTAGTAATATAAACATATTGCTTGGTGTCTCCTAGCTAGGTGCAAGATTTCACCCCAAGTCTTTGAATGGTTTATTCAACAAAATGCAAATGTACCCTCTACCTTACTGTTTAACATCTCAAAACTACTGTACATCAAAGCACACAGACTAGCTGGCTTTAATCTAATTAAGACACACACACACTCACCCACAGACACAGACCCTACTACAAGTCCAATTTAAAATAATTTCCAATAACATTATATACATTAATAGCTTCATGACACCTCCATGAAAGCAAAATAAAATTAGTAATGTTCATCAGATAGGAATTTTGTTCAGATGATGATCACTTCTATTCTTCTTATTATTATTTATAACACAAAACAAAGTACTACAAATGCTGGAAACCTGAAATTTAAGACAAAGTAAAATGCTGGAACAAGAGTGGAGAGAGAAACGAGTTAGCTTTTCAGGTTGACGACCGCTCATCAGAGCTTAGAAGTGTTAGAGGTCGTTTAAGCAAGTACTGAGACAGATGGCGGGAAGGACTGGGAGGCTGTGCGGCCTGTGGGCTTCACATTATACACTCTGACATAAAAGGACTTGCTGATCCTCAAAATGTTGGACTGTGATGACTTCTTCCTTTAGGCGACTGATCACAGAGCTCTCTCTCTATCTTTTGGAAGAAGAAACGTGAGCACGTCTAATCCTGCTCCACGGAGTGGTCTCTGGATCAGAAGATGACCTTGGAAGCCTCTGAAGCAAAGAACGAGGCTTGCTAGCTCTTCATCTCTTGGAGGTACTCCTTGACATCGACCCCCATCGACTGCAGCTGGAGCATGTTTTTCTGGAGCTGGGACACTTCCCTCTGTTCCTTTCTAGCCTTCTGAACACCTTTGAGGATGAAAAGCATTTTGATTTTCTTCTTGATTGCTTCCCACCAGTATGTGCGTCAGGGACTCAAAGAGGGGTTTCACCGTTCTCCAATCTTTGTAATCCCTCTTGAGTTCCTCAATGTTTTCTGGGGTCAACAGTTTCACGTTCAACTTCCATGACTCCCTGGCATCCCTCTGGTCTTCCTGTAAGTGACAGTAGACCAGTAATAGGCAGTGGTCAGAAAGATCACCAGCTTGATGTCAGTGGATCTGACCATGAGCGTTCAGGACACAAACAGGAAGCCTATCCTGGAACGGATGGACCCGTTTAGCCGCAACCAGATGCATCTACACTGCGCTCCATCTGCAGGGTTGCTGAAGACGTTGTGCAACTTGGTATCCTTTACCATTTCCATCAGGAGTCTGGACGTGATGTCCAGCCTGCTGTCAGCATTGCTCTATCGTCCAGCTGCATCAGTGATGCTGTGGCTTCAGTTGCCGAGGCCCTTAGCTCTGGAATACACCCTCCTTCAAACCTACCGCTGTGACCAAGCTTTTGGTCATACTATCTAATATCTCCTTATGTGTCTCAGTGTCATATTTTGTTTTTTAATGCTTCTGTGAAGTGCCTTGAAAAGCTTTAATATGTTAAGGGTGCTATACGAATATAAGTTATCTCATCTGTTAGTAGGCATGAAAAGGCATAACTAAATAAGTAAAATATTACGTTCTTCACTTTGGGAGGGTGTTCTCAGTAGGAAGATAAAATTGGCAGGTGAATTATTTTCCTGGTAATTTTTAATTTAATTGATTGCAAAGCTACATGAACAATACCCACTGACCTGCGAATTATGTTGTATGGTGGGAACGAAGAAAACCTTTTATACGATAACCTTTTTAAAAGCAGCATTTCGGTGAAAAGTCCTATTAATTTTTCGTTTTAAAGTGATTATTAACTTGCATACAAATATTTTTAGTTGATTAAATAAAATATCAACTTCTCACTTCAGTGCTTTGTCCTATAATTTTGAATATATTTTAACTTTAGAATTGGAAAATTAGTGATTTGCTTTCATTTTCAATAACTTTTGATAAAAAATTGTATAGATATTAATCATAAGGAGTATGACCTGCTGTTAGTGATTTTAGAAAAAAGACAAAAGTTCACTCTCTCCATGAATTCCATTGTTGTCTTTGGCCTTGTCGTCGTTCTTATTTTGAGATCTAGCCAGTTGCGTGACTTTTTTTTTTGTTGGGATTTAGTAGTTCCATGAAGTTGGTTTTCAGGCATGCTTCTCCATAGTGTAATGAAATGTAGTGGAGCAAATGCCAGAAACATGTTAAAGATGTTATGATTACCAAAAGGCAGATCTGGGCTGTCATTTTACTCTATAATTCATATCAGATTTAAAGAATGTTTGAACTTTTTTAGGTCATGGTAGGATTTTTTCACCATCGTAAAATATGACATACGTCACATTTTTTCTGTTTGTTTGTATCCTCTTCATAATGTTCATTATGTAATGTGATATGTGACATCATAATGTGATTATGTAAAATAATTTCTTGAATAGCTTTATACGAAAGACTTTTCTTGCCCCACCACATGTTTATATGTATGAGTTCCTTAATATCTTTGACAGGTCACCTTGATGGTTCAGAAAATTTATCCAGTAAATAGACAAGCCAATATAGACAGGAAAAATCCTAGCTCTGTGCTCAGTTAGCTGACCTCAGAAGAGGTAGCTGCAGGACTGCTACAATTTTCCTAAGCGCCCTTTGGTTATAGAGAAGAGCGTTAGCCTGAAAGAAACTGCAGCTGGAAATATTTGTAGATGTCAGATGAGGATAAGATGGGCTCTTATTCCTGCATTGTAAAAAGCATACTGACACTTATGATCGAGTCTCACATGTGGACAATGCTCATCTAACCTTGAGCTGAGCTTCTGACCTTCGGGTCTGCATCATCAACAAAGTTGTCTACTTCTACCTCTTTAATATCGCCTGCCTCACTCTATCTGATGCTGAACCCCTTACCCATACTTTTTTCACCTCCAAATAGGATGTACCTATGCTTTCCTATCTTGCACTCTCCATAAACTGGAGCTCATCTTAAATTTGGCTGCATGTATCTAGACTTTTACATAAAATTACATAGAATATACACCACTGAAGCAGGCCATTCAGCAGAACCAGTTCATGCTGCACTTGAGATTCCTTCCATCCCACCTCATCTAATTCTATAAACAGAATACTCTATTCCCTTCTCCCTCATGTGCTTAGCTGGCTTCCGCTTACATGTATCTGTACTGTTTGCCTCAGCTATTTCCTGTGGTAGTGATCATTAGATCATAAGAAATAGGAGCAGGAGGAGGCCATTTGGCCCATCAATCTGCTCCACCGTTTAATGGCAGATCTCATTGAGAACATAACTTCACTTTCCTGCCTGTCCCCGTAACCCTTGACTTCCTTGTAGGTCAAAAAACTGTCTAACTTAACCATGAATATATTGAATGACCCAGCCTCCACTGCTGTCTGTGGAAGAGAATTCTAAAGACTAACAACTCTCTGAGAAGAAATTCCTCCCCATCCCTGCCTTAAATTGGAGTTGCCTTATTTTTAAACTCTACCCCCGTGTTCTAGATTTCTCCATGAGAGGAACATTACTCCTAGCATCAACTCTGTCAAGCCCCTCAGAATCTTATATGTTTCAATAAGATCACCTCTCATTTTTCTAAACTCCGATGAATATAGGCCCAATCTGCTTGACATTTCCTCATAAGACAACCCCTTTATCCCAGGAACCAGCTTAGTGAATCTTTTTTGAACTGCTTCCAATACAAATATATCCCTCCTGAAGTAAGGTGACCAAAACAGTATGCAGTACATGCAGAGATACGTACGAAATGGCAGCAGGAGTAGACCGTTCGGCTCCTTGAGCCTGCTCCGCCATTCAATAAGATCATGGCTGATCTGCTTGTGTTTCGAATTCGACATTCCCATCTACCTCTAATGACTTTTGATTCCCTTTCCTAACCAGAGTCTATTTACTTCTGTCCTAAAAATATTCAATGCCCCACCTCCACCACCTTCAGAAGCAGAGTTCCAAAGTCGCACAACCCTCAGAAAAAAGATTTCTCCTCATCTCTGTCCTAAAATGGCAACCCCTAATTTTAAAACAGTGCTCCCTAGTTCTGGACTCACCCACTAGAGGAAACATCCTTTCCACATCAATCTTGTCAATACCGTTCAGGATCTTAAACACTCAATCAAGTCACCCCTCACTCCTCTAAACTCCACTGGAAACAAGTCCAGTTTGTCTAACCTTTCTTCATTCCAGGTATCAATATAGTAAACTTCCTCTGAACTGCCTCCAATTCATTTACATCCTTCCTTAAATATGGAGACCAAAACTGCACACAACATTCGAGATGTGGTCTCACCAATGTTCTGTATAACTGAAGCATAACATCCTTACTTTTATGTTCAATTCCTCTCATAGTAAAGGATAGCATTCCATTAGCCTTCTTAATTACTTGCTGTAACTTCATACTAACTTTTTGTGACTCATGCACGAGAACACCTAGATCCTTCTGCACCTCGGAATTCTGCAGCCGTTCTCTGTTTAAGTAATACTTTGCCTTTGTATTCTTCCTGCCAAAATGAACAACTTCACATTTTCCTACGTTATACTCCAGTCTGCCAGATTTTTGCCCACTCACTCAATCTATCTATATCTGTCTGCAACCTCCTTATGTCCTCTTCATAACATACTTTCCTACCTATCTTTTTGTCAGCCGCAAATTTAGCTACCATGCCTTCATTTCCCTCATCTAAGTCATTGATATAAATTGTAAAAAGTTGAGGCCCCAGCACTGACTCCTGCGGGACTCCATTCGTCATATCCTTCCAATCAGATTAAGAACCATTTATGCATACTCTGTTTTCTGCCAGCCAGCCAATCTGCTATCCATGCTAATATGTTACCACCTACACCATGAGCTTTAATTTTCCGCAATAACCTTTGATGTGGAACCTTACCAAGTGCCTTCTGGAAATCCAAGTACCGCACATTTACAGGCTTCCCTTTATCCATAGTGCATGTTACTCCTTCAAAGAACTCCAATAAATTGGTTAAACATGATTTCCCTTTTACAAAATAATGCTGACTCTTCGGGATTACCTTGAGTTCCTCTAAGTGCCCAGCTATAACCTCCTTAATGATCAATTCTAATACCTTCCCAACAACAGACGTCAAGCTTCCTGTTTTCTGCCTCCCTCCCTTCTTGACTAGGGTGTTATATTTGTTACTTTCCAGTCTGATGGAACCTTTCCGGAATCTAGCGAATTTTGGGAAGTTAACACCAATGCATCTGCCACCTCATTAGCCACCTCTTTTAAGACCATCAGGACCCAGAGACTTGTCAGCCCGCAGTTCCATCAGTTTGCTCAGTACTGCTTTCCTAGTGATTATAATTTCACCAAGTTCCCTTCTCCCTTCCAACTCCTGATTTACAGCTATTACTGGAATGATTTTTGTATCCTCTTTAGTGAAGACAGAAGCAAAATATTTGTTCATTTCATCTGCTATTTCCTTATTGTCTACTGTTAATTCCCTATTCTCACTCTCTTGAGGACCAACGTTCACTTTACTTGGTCTGTTTTTACATTTCTGGCTAGCTTGCTCTCATACTCTAATTTCTTTCTCCTGATTAACCTTTCAGTCATTCTCTGCTGTCCTCCCCTTAGAATTTTTATTTATATTGGGAATGTACTTATTCTCAGTATTCTGAAATATCCCCTCAAATGCCTGCCACTGCTTCTCTATTGGTCTATCCCCCAGCCTAGTATCCCAGTTCACTTCAGCTAGCTCAGTTTTCGTGCCCACATAGTTGCCCTTATTTAAGTTTAAAATACTAATCTTAGACCGACTCTTCTGCCTTTCAAACTGGATGTAAAATTCAATCATATTTTGGTCGCTGCTCCCTAGGGGTGCCTTCGCTCTGAGGTCACTAATTAATCCTATTGCATTACACAATACCAAATCTAATATAACCTGCTCTCTGGTTGGTTCCAGAATGTGCTGCTCTAAAAAGCTATCTTGAACGCATTCTATGAACTCCTTATCCAGGCTACTTCTGCCAATCTGATTTTTTCCAGTTTATATGTAGATTAAAATCACCCATGATTATTGCTGTCCCTTTATCACAGACACCCAATATTTCTTCTTGCATACTTTGTCCTACATTGTGGTTATTGTTAGGGCACCTGTAGACCACTCCCGCAAGTGACTTCTTTCCCCTACTATTCCTCAACTCCACCCAAACCGATTCTAAACCTTGATCTCTTGAACCAAGGTCATCTCTCCCTATTGCATTAATGCCATCCTTGATCAACAGTGCTCTCCCTCCACCTTTACCTAGTTTCCTGTTCTTCTTGAATATCATATTCCCCTGAATATTTAGGACCCAAATCTTGTCATCCTGCAGGCACATCTCATTAATGGCTATCAGATAACATTTATTTACTTCACTGTGTGCTATCAATTCATTTACTTTGTTATAAATGCTATGTGCATTCAGACACAGAGCCTTTAGTTTTGCCTTTTTGTTATCTTTGTAACATTTAGCTTTGCCTATTGGTGTATACTTAGGTTTTATCTGTCTGTCCCTTCCTGCTTTCTATGACCCTCATTTCCCATATTACTATTATGGTCTCCTGCTTTGAATCTACCCCTTGATTTTCCATATCTACCCAAGCTAGATCCCTCACATCCGTTGTTTGGTGTAAAGCCCTCTCTCCTTCCCTAGTTATGTGATTCACAAGAACACACGTCCCAGCATGGTTCAGGTATAGACCGTCTCAACGGTATAGCCTTTACTTTTCCTAGTACTGGTGCCAGTGCCCCATGAACTGGAACCCGCTTCTCCCACACCAGCCTTTGAGCCATGCATTCATCTCTCTAATCTTATTTGCCCTATGCCAGTTTGCACATGGCTCAGGTAAATCCGGAGATTATTACGTTTGAGGTTCTGCCTGTTCCCAGCTTCTCATACTGACTATGCAGATCCTCCTTCCTTGTCCCGCCTGTGTCGTTGGTACCTACATGGACCACGACGACTGGATCCTCCTCCTCCCAATGCAAGTTCCTCTCCAGCCCTGAGCAGATGTACCGGACCCTGGCACCAGGCAGACAACGCGGCCTTCTGTGTTGCCTGCAGGGAATAGTATCAACCCCACTCACTATACTGTCCCCTGCTACCACTATGTTCCTGTTTTCCCCCCCCTGCTTGAACAGCTTCCTGTCGCATTGTGCCATGGTCAGCCCGCTCATCCACCTTGCAAACCTTGCTTTCATCTACACAGGTTGAGCACCTTAAACCTTTTTGACAATTGCAAAGTCTGAGGCTCCTCCACTACTGCCTGCTCGGTCCCATCCCCCTGTCCCTCACTGCTGACCAAAACAGATGACCCTATTCTAAGAGTGTGACCGTCTTCTGGAACAAAGTGTCCATGTATTTCTCCGGCTCCCTTATGTTGCGCAGTGCCTGCAGTTTGGCTTCCAGATCAATAATCCTGATCTGGAATTCCTCTAGCTGCTTAAACTTTCTGCAGATGTGTTCGTCATGGATCAACTTGGCATCCAAAAACTCCCAAAAGTACTTCAGGCATGGTATTACCAACACCCTGTACAGTTGTAGCAAGACTTTGCCACTTTGATAAAAGCGAAAATAATGCAGATGCTGGAAATCTGGAATTAAAACAAAGTGCTAGAAAAGCTCAGCAGATCTGGGACAGAGAGAAAGGAGTTACATCTTAAGTCAAATAGGACTCCTCTTTGGAACTGAAGAAGAAGAAGATCTAAGTTTTTCTAGCACTTCCTGTTCTTATTTCCCACTTTATATTCTGTCCCCCTTGCAATGAAACCAACATTCCACTAGCGTTCCAAATTACTTGCTGTACCTGGATGCTAACTATTTGATTTTTTTAAACGTTTCATGGCATGTGGGCGTCGCTGGCTAGGCCAGCATTTATTGCTCATGCCTAATTGCCCTTGAGAAAGTGGTGGTGAGCTGCCTTCTTGAACCGCTGCAGTCCATATGCTGTAGGTACTATGTTTCCAAGTCAGGATGGTGAGTGGCTTGGAGGGGAACTTCCAGGTGGTGGTGTTCCCATGTGTCTGCTGTCCTTGTCCTTCCAGATGGTAATGGTCATGGGTTTGGAAGGTGCTGTCTAAGGAGCCTTGGTGAGTTCCTGCAGTCCATCTTGTGCGTCGGAGGTGGAGGGAGTGAACGTTTGTGGATGTGGTGTCAACCAAGCAGGCTGCTTTATCCTGGATGGTGTCAAACTTCGAGTTTGTCGGATCTGCACTCATCCAGGCAAGTGGAAAGTGTTCCATCACATTCCTGACCTGTGCCTTGCAGATGGTGGACAGGCTTTGGGGAGTCAGGAGGTGAGTTACTTGCAGCAAGATTCTGAGCTTCTGACCTGCTTTTGTAGCCACGGTATTTATATGGCTGGTCCAGTTCAGTTTCTGGCCCATCAGAGGCACAACCCCAAGGCCATCTTTCCTCCTTTAGCCATTCACCAGCCTCTCAAACACAGCACATCCCTCGCTCTCCTCGGCGGGGCTTGTCAGCCTGACCCCAGCAATATCCCAGACTCATCTTAACTCCGGGCTCCACTTTATCAAGACTGCCTTTAATTCCAGCATTGGCCACTGTTCCCACCTGGAGTTTCTGGGACTACAGAGCTGCTGGCCATCCGACTTTTTTAATTCATTCATGGGATGTGGGCCTCACTGCCTTCCTGAACCACTGGAGTCCATGTGGTGTAGGTACACCCACAGTGCTGATACGGAGGGAGTTCCAGAATTTTGACCCAACGACGGTGAAGTTAAGGCATTATATTTCCAAGTCAGGATGGTGTGTGACTTGGAGGGGAACTTCCAGATGGTGGTGTTCCCATGTATCTACTGCCCTTGTCCTTCTAGCGGGGAGTGGTCATGGGTTTGGAAGGTGCTGTCCAAGGAACCTTGGTGAATTCCCGCAGTGTGTCTTGTAGATGGTACACACTGTTGCCACTGTGCATCGGTGGTGGAGGGAGCGAATATTTGTGGATGGGGTGCTTCTTGAGTGTTGTTGGAGCTGCACTCACCCAGGCAAATGAAGAGTATCCCATCACATTCCTGACTTGTGTCCTGTAGATGTGGACAAGCTTTGGGGAGTCAGGTGGTGAGTTACTCGTCGCAGGATTTCTAGCCTCTGACCTGCTCTTGTAGACACAGTGTTTATATGGCTAGTCCAGTTGTGTTTCTGGTCAATGGTAACCCCCAGGATGTTGATAGTGGGGGATTCAGCAGTGGTAATGCCATTGAATGTCATGGGGTGATGGTTAGATTCTCAATTATTGGAGATGGCCATTGCCTGGCACTTGATTGTTACTTGCCACTTGTCAGCCCAAGCCTTGATATTGTCTAGGTCTTGCTGCATTTGGATATGGACTGCTTCAGTATCTGAGGAGTCGCAAATGGTGCTGAACATTGCAATCATCAGCAAACATCCTCACTTCTGACTTTATGATGGAAGTAGGGTCATTGATGAAGCAGCTGAAGATGGTTGGGCCTGAGGAACTCCTGTACTGATGTCCTGGAACTGAGATGATTGACTTCCAACAACCTTAACCATCTTCTTTTGTGCTAGGTATGACTCCAGCCAGTGGAAATCTTTCCCCCAATTCCCTTTGACTCTGGTTTTCTAGGGCTGCTTGATGCCACACTCAGTCAGATGTTCCTTGATGTCAAGGGCAGTTACTCTCGCCTCACCTGTGGAATTCTGCTCTTTTGTCCATGTTTGAACCAAGTGTGATGAGGTGAGAACCTGAGTGACCCTGGTGGAACCCAAACTGAGTGTCAGTGAACAGGTTATTTCTACGCAAGTGTCGCTTGATAGCACTGTTGATGACCCCTTCCATCACTTTACTGATGATCAAGAGTAGATTGATGGGACGATAATTGGCTGCGTTGGATTTGTTCTTTTTTTGTGTACAGGACATAACTTGTGCAATTTTCCACATTGTCGGGTAGATGCCAGTGTTGTAGCTGTTCTGGAACAGCTTGGCTAGGGGTGTGGCAAGTACTGGAGCCCAAGTCTTCAGGACTATTGCCAGAATATTGTCAGGGCCCATCACCTTTGCAGCATCTAGTGCCTTCAGCCATTTCTTAATATCACATGGAGTGAATCGAAATGGCTGAAGACTGGCATCTGTGGTGCTGGCGACCTCTGGAGGAGGCTGAGCTTGATCAAACTTTCAGCCCTTCTGACTGAAGATTGTTGCAAATGCTTCAGCCTTTTCTTCTGCCTTGGTGTACTGGCCTCCCCCATTATTGAGGATGGGGCTATTTGTGGAGCCTTCTCCTCCAGTGAATTGTGTAATTGTCTTCCACCATTCAAGACTGGATGTGGCAGGACTGCAGAGCTTAGATCCGGTCCATTGGTTGTGGAATCACTTCGCCCTGTCTATTATTTGCTGCTTATGCTGTTTGACATGCAAGTAGTCCTGTGTTGTAGCCTCACCAGGTTGACACCTCATTTTTAGGTATGCTTGATGCTGGTCCTGGCATGCCCTCCTGCACTTTTTATTGAACCTGGGTTGATCCCCTGGCTTGGTGGTAATAGTGGAGTGGGGAATATGCCAGACCATGAGGTTACAGATTGTGGTTGAGTACAATTCTTCTGCTGCTGATGGTGCAAGCACCTCATTGGCTGCCCAGTATTGAGTTGCTAGATCTGTTTGAAATCCATCCCATCGAGCACAGTGGTAGTGCCACACAGCACTATGCAGGTTATCCTCAATTGACGATGGGACATTGTCTTCATAAGTACTATGTGGTGGTCACTCTTACCAATACCTTGGTGGACAGATGCATCTGTGGCAGGAAGGTTGGTGAAGATGAGGCCAAGTATGTTTTTCCTTCTTGTGGTTCACTCAACACCAACTGCAGACCCAGTCTAGCAGCTATGTCCTTTAGGACTTGGCCAGCTCGGTCAGTAGTGCTGCTACCGAGCCATTCTTGGTGATGGACATTGAAGTCCCCCACTCAGAGTGCATTCTGTGCTCTTGCCACCCTCAGTGCTTCCTCCATGTGGTGTTCAACGTGGAGGAGTACTGATTCATCAGCTGAAGTCGGGGGCGGTACGCGGTAATTAGAAGGAAGCTTCCTTGCACATGTTTGACCTGATGCCATGATAGTTCATGGTGTCAGGAGTTGATGTTGAGGACTCCCAGGGCAACTCCTTCCGGCCTCAATACCACTGTACTGCCACCTCTGTTGGATTTGTCCTGCTGGTGGGACAGGACATACCCAGGGATTTTGATGGTGATGCCTGGGCCATATGAGCATGACTATGTCAGGCTGCTCCTTAACTAGCCTGTGAGACAGCTCTCCCAATTTTGGCCCCAACCCCCGATGTTAGTGGGGAAGACTTTGCAGGGTCAACAGGGCTGAGTTTGCCGTTGTCATTTCTGGTGCCTAGGTTGATGCTGGGTTGTCCATCCAGTTTCATTTCTTTTAGACTTTTTAGCAGTTTGATTTAACTGAGTGGCTAGGCTACTTCAGAAGGCATTTATAAGCCAACCACATTGCTGCGGATCTGGAGTCACGTGTAGGCCAGACCAGATAAGGACAGCAGATTTCCTTCCCTAAAGGGCATTAGTGAAGCAGATGGGTTTTTATGACAATTTGATGACAATGGTCATCATCAGACTTTTAATTCCAGATTTTATTAAATTCAAATTTCATCACCTATCATGGTGGGATTTGAACCCTTATCCCCAGAGCATTACTCTGGGTCTCTGGATTATTAGTCCACTGACAATACTATTACGCTACCACCTCCCCCTAATTTATGTGATTCGTGTACAAGGAAAACCAGACCACTCTGCACTGCAGTACTCTGCAGTCTCTCTCCATTTAAATAATCTCCTTTTCTATTCTTCCTGTCAAAATAGGCAACCTCATATTTTACCACAATTTATTCTATCTGTCAATTTTTTGTCCACTCACTTAACCTATCTGTATCCCTTTGTATATTCTTTGTATCCTCCTCACAACTTGCTTTCCTACCTATCTTTGTATCATATAAGAACACAGGAATTAGGAGCAGGAGTAGGATGTTCAGCTCCTTGAGCCTGCTCCGTCATTCATTAAGGTCATTGCTGATCTGATTGTGGCCTCAACTCCACTTTCCTGTCTGCCCACCCTCAGCACCCATAACCCTTGACTCCCTTGTGGATCAAGAACCTATAACTCAGCCTTGAATATATTCAATGACCCAGCCTTCACTGCTCTCTAGGGAGGAAAATGCCGTGGACTAACGATCCCCTGAGAGAAAAAAATTCTCCTCTGTGATCTCTCAACATTTAGATAAGCTTCTTATTTATTCTTGTTAAAATGGGCGATTTCACATTTGCCCACATTATACTTCATTTGCCAGATCAGTACCCACTCACTTATCCTATTTATGCCCCTTTGTAGCCTCCTTATGTCCTCTTCACAATTTACTTTCCTACCTATCTTTGTGTTGTCAACAAATTTAGCCACCATACCTTCAGTCCCTTCATCCAAGTTATTTATATAAATTTAAAAAGTTGAGGCCCCAGCACTGATACCTGTGGCACACCAATCGGCATGTGCTGCCAACCAGAAAAAGACCCATTTATGCCAACTCTCTGCTTCCTGTTAGCTAACCAATCTTCTATCCATGCCAATATATTACCCTCTATGCCATGAGCTTTTATTTTCCGCAATAACCTTTGATGTGGCACCTTATCATATGCCTTCTGGAAATCTAAGTATAGTACACCCACTGGTTCCCCTTTAACCCCAGCACATGTGACACCTTCAAAGAACTCCAATAAATTGGTTAGATATACTTATAGAAGCTTTTACTGTCTGTTTTTGTATTTCTTGTTAGTTTTCTCTCATACTGTTATTTTCCCCCTATTGTTCTTGTAGTCATCCTTTGCTGATTTCTAAAATTTTCCCACTCTTCTGCCTACCACTAACGTTAGTAGCATTGCTCATCTTCTTTCAATTTGATACAATTCTTAACTTCCTTAGTTAGCCATGGATAGTGTATCCTTCTTGTCACGTCTTACTTTCTCAACGGAATATATCTTGAGAGTTATGAAATATGTCCTTAAATGTCTGCCGTTGCTTCTCTACCATCTCACCTTTTAACCTATGTTCCCAGTCCACTTCAACTCTCTCTTCATACCCTTGTGATTGCCTTTATTTAAGATTAAGACATTAGTCTTAGACCCACTTGTCACCCTTAAACTGAATGTAAAATTCTATCATATTATGATCACTCTTGCCTAGAGGATCCTTTTCTATGAGGTCATGAATTAGTCCCGTCTCATCACACGTTACCAGGCCTAAAATAGCCTTTTCCATGGTTGGCTTTGGGGCATATTGTTCTAAGAAACTGTTCCAAATACACTTTGCAGTCATTTTCCAGACTTCCTTTGCCAATTTTATTCGTCTAATTGATATGAAGATTAACATTTCCGATGATTATTGCAGTTCCTTTCCTACAAGTCCACATTATTTCTTGATTTATACTCTTCTACAGCGTAGCCACTGTCAGGGGACCTGTAAACCATTCCCACCAGTGACTTTTTTTCCTTTGCTATTTCTTTTCTCCACCCAAACTGGTTCTACATTTTGATCCTCCGAACCAAGATCATTTCCTATTACTGTATTATCTTGTTCTTGATTAACAGAGCACCCCACCTCCTTCTCCTTTCTTCTTGTCCTTCCGAAATGTTAAATATCCTTGAAAATTTCGGGTCCCGGTCTTGGTCACTTTTGGAGGCATGTTTCTGTCATATTTATATCTATTTGTGCTATCAATTCATCCATCTCATTACAAATGCTGCGTGCATTTGTTAAAAAGCCTTTAATTCTGTCTTTTTACCATTTTCCCTACTCTTACCTTATTTGCTGGTGCACTCTTATACGTTTGTACGATCTGTCCCTTCATGTCACACTCTGGTTATCATTACCCGTTTTGCTACTCTATTACCTTGATCTTTCTCTTTAACTTTACAAATCTCACCTCATGTGAACCTCTCCCCACGCCCCCACTATTTAATTTAACAACCTCTTCATAGCCCTAGTTATACAATTCTTCCCAGCGCTTTCAGGTGGAGACCATCATAATGGTACAGATCCTTCTTTCCCCAGTGCTGGTGCCAGTGCCTTATGAATCAAAACCCACACCAATCTTTGTGCCATGCATTCGACTCTCTGATCTTATTCACCATATGCCAATTTGCTCATGGTCAGGTGGTAATCCAAAGGTTATTATCTTTCTGGTTCTGCTTTTTAATTTAGTCCTTAGCCGCTCATATTCCCTCATCAGAACCTCTTTCTTAGTCCTATCCGTGTCGTTGGTACCCATTTGGACCATGTCAACTGGATCCTCCTCCTCCCACTCTCCAGCCCTGAGGTCATGTCCTTAACACTGGCTGTGTTGCCTGTCTGATGCCATCAGGGCTCATGCTCTCGGCTGCAGAGAACAGCCCCCTTAACTATTCTGCTCTCAACTACAATCCTTTATTCCCCCTCCACTAGAATGGCTTCCTGCACCACAGTGCTGTGGTCAGTTTGCTTCTCCTCCGTACAGCCCCCCTCTCTCATCAACACAAGTTGCAAGAACCTCAAACCCATTGGACAGTTGCAAAGGCTGATGCTTCTCCATTGCTACCTTCTCAACCCCCGTACTTGCCTCATTCATAGTTGCATCCTCCTGTCCCTGACCATGAAGCAAATCTGAAGTACCTAGCTTGAGGGGCATGTCTGCCTCCTGGAACAAAGAGCTGGATGTTACAGGGCACCATTGTGCTGACTGTCAGCTAATAAGTCATTGGTGACCACGTTCACCATAGTGACAGCTGCCCCTCAGCAATTTATCACTGCAATGAATTTCTTTGCGTTGAGACTTCTGCCCCTATCTCAGGAGGAAGTCCCGCCTTAGAGTGCTGCTGGCCAATCAACTCACTGGAGGAGGAGGCTCCACAAATAACCCCATCCTCAATGATGAGGAAACCCAGCACATTAGTGCGAAAGATAAGACTGAAGCATTTGCTACAATCATCACCCAGGAGTGGTGAGTGGATGACCCTTCTCAGCCTCTTCTGGAGTTCCTCAGCATCACAGATGCCGGCCTTCAGCCAATTCGAATCACTGCATGTGACAGCAAGAAACAGCTGATGGCTCTGGATACTGCAAAAACTACAGGCCATGAAAATAGTACTGAAGACATGTTCTCCAGAACTTGCCGCACCCATAGCCAAACTGTTCCAATACAGCTACAATACTGGCATCTACCTGATGATGTGGAAAATTGCACAGATTATGTTCTGTACACAAAAAAAAGGGACAAATCCAACGAGGCCAATTATCGCCCCATCAGTCTACTCTTGATCATCAGTAAAGTGATGGAAGGGGTCATCAATAGTGTTATCAAGCGGTACTTGCTTAGACATAACCTGCTCACTGATGCTCAGTTTGGGTTCTCCCAGGTCACTCAGCTCCTGACCTCATTACAGCCTTGGTTCAAATACGGACAAATGAGCTGAACTCCAGAGGTGAGAGTGGAGGTCAATCATCTCAGTTCCAAGGCATCACTGCAGGAGTTCCTCAGGATAGTGTCCTCGACCCAACCGTCTTCAGCTGCTTCCTTAATGACCTCTTTCCATAATAAGGTCAGAAATGGAGATGCTTGCTGATGATTGCACAATGTTCAGCACCATTTGCGATTCCTCAGATACTGAAGTAGTCCATATCCAAATACAGCAACACCTGGACGATATTCAAGCTTGGGCTGACAAGTAGCAAGTAACATTCACACAAGTGTCTGGCAGTGACCATCTCCAACAAGAGAGAACCTAACCATCACCCCTTGACATTCAATGGCATTACCATCGTTGAATCCCCCACTATCAACATCCCGGGGGTTACCATTGACCAGAAACTGAACTGGACTAGCCATCTAAATACTGTGGCTACAAGAGTAGGTCAGAGGCTAGAAATCCTGCGACGAGTAACTCACCACCTGACTCCCCAAAGCCCGTCCACACCTACAAGGCACAAGTCAGGAATGTGATGGGGTACCCTCCATTTGCCTGGATGAGTGCAGCTCCAACAACACTCAAGAAGCACCCCATCCACAAATATTCGCTCCCTCCACCACCGACGCACAGTGGCAACAATGTGTACCATCAACAAGACACACTGCGGGAATTCATCAAGGTTCCTTGGACAGCACCTTCCAAACCCACGATCACTCCCCGCTAGAAGGACAAGGGCAGCAGATACATGGGAACACCACCATCTGGAAGTTCCCCTCCAAGTCACACACCATCCTGACTTGGAAATATATCGCCATTACTTCACTGTCGCTGGGTCAAAATTCTGGAACTCCTTCTGTATCAGCACTATGGGTGTACCTACACCACATGGACTCCAGCGGTTTAGGAAGGCAGCTCACCACCACCTTCTCAAGGGCAATTAGGAATGGGCAATAAGTGCTGGCCTCACCAGCAAGGCCCACATCCCATGAATGAATAAAAAAAGTCGGATGGCCGGCAGCTCTGTAGTCCCAGAAACTCCAGGTGGCCACTGCTGGAATAAAGGCAGTTCTGATAAAGTGGAGCCTGGAGTTAAAGTGAGTCCAGGATATTGCTGGGGTCAGGCTGACAAGTCCAACTGAGGAGAGTGAAGGGTGTGCTGTGTTTGAGAAGCTGGTGAATGGCTAAAGGAGGAAAGATGGCCTTGGGGTTGTGCCTCCAATGGGCACAGAGGATCTGCAAAGGAGGCCCCCCCCCCCACCCCCCCCCCCCCCCCCACTTATCTGACACCAACCTGCACAAAAGCTGCCAAGCCCCTTCAACATGGCGTGGGCCCACCTCACCTTGGACAAAATAAGCTGGCAGCGATGAAGCCTTAATTGGCTACTTACAGGCCTTAACAGGCCATAGGGTGGTTGGGCCACCTTATGTCTCCAATGCCCCTGTAACATTTGAGACAGGCTGGGTAAGCGACCAGGCCATGCACTGGATTTTACAGCCTCACCTCAATCATCCCACCCCCCCACTCTGCCGGCAGGGGAGTATAAAATCCAGCCCAAGGTATCCAGGTAACTTCCCCCTGCCCCCCCAGATACATTGCATAAGTCTGAATGTGGGTTCCACATTCTCATAGATCTCCGGATACAGATTTTCTTCTGAATTTCCTATTTTAGTTCATGGTGACTATCTTATATTTAGGCATCTAGTTTTGTTCTTCCCCACAAGTCAAACCAAATGCTGTTAACCCATCACCCCTTTGCTTGCTGATCTATATTGTTTCCCAGTCCAGCAATGCCTCAGACCTATAATTCTCATCCTTGGGTTCAAATCCCTCCATGGTCTCACCCCTGCCTAACTCTGAACTCCTACAACCCTTTGAGAACTCTGTGTTCCTCCAATACTGGCTTCTTATGCACCCCCAATTTCCTTCATTTCACCATTGGTGGCCATAAGCCGTATTGCCTTGGCCATAAGTTTTGTAATTCCCTCCCTAAACGTGTCTGCCTCTCTACCTCACTCATCTCATTTAAGAAGCTCCTTAAAGTATTCCTCAAACAAGACTTTTTGGTTATATGTCTTACCATCTCCTTATATGGATCATTGTCAGATGCACTTGATAATGCTCCTGTGAAGTGACTTGGGACGCTTTTCTACATTAAAGTTGTATATAAATGCGAGTTGTTGGGTGAAGTACTGATGTGTGACTAATGCCTGTGAAAACCTACACCTATGAGGAGGAGGAGAGAAAAGCCACAAAGCAGAAACAAATAACATCAGAATCCAGCTGTTGCTTTGTATGAGTAATCTAGGGTTGATTTAAGGTGAGGACTTGGCTGCATTAAGTTATTTTTATCACAAGTTTATTTCATTCTTACATTAAATATATCTTGGGACTTTAAACTTCAAGTTGAAGATTATTTGGAATAGAGCTGGCAGCTATAACTGATATTGAATTTATAATGTACTGTCCCTCAAGGCAATGATTCTCATTCTAAAAGCCTAACTTATAAAAAAAATTAAGAGAGAAAAACAGAAAATGCTGGAAAAACTCAGCAGGTCTGACAGCATCTGTGGAAAGAAAAACAGAATTAACGTTTCAAGTCTTTATGACCCTTCTTCAGAGCAGGATCATGCAGAGTCAAAATGTTAATTCTGCTTTTCTCTCCACAAATGCTGTTAGACCTGCTGAGTTTTCCAGCATTTTCTGTCTGTCTTTCAGATTTCCAGCGTCCGCAGTATTTTGCTTTTATCTTATAAAAAATTAACTCTTGTTATCTAGACAACTTCAAAATGGCATTTATTTTAAAGCTGAAAGCATTTTGAATCAATAGCTTAAAGAAACTGCAGATTGTAATGACATTATTTATCAGTCAGTGACACTATCAGTACCCCTTTTTGCAAACGTTACTCATAACATCTTTCAGTTTTGTTATTTCTCTTTTTGTAAATGTGAATCATTATGACTTCAGAAGAGGAAAGTTACTAGGCTTAATAGTGCAACAGAGATGAAGTGAGATCAATATTGATGTAGTGGCTTAGCAATTCTGTTTCCAACATCAACATTTAATTATAGCACCCTGAACTATCAAACAGAAAAATTTGCAAGCTAATTCTGATATAGTCAATCACTAAGGCACTGAAGTCAATATCTTTGTAAAGGAATACGAATAGCAATATACTACTGACCATGATGCAGCCAAAATCCTTTTTTTTGGCCAATGGTCAAAATACAAGACATTTTAGAACTAGAAGCCAGAATTTGCTGTTAAAGTGGAGGTGATGGCGTAGTGGTATTGGCGCTGGACTAGTAACCCAGAGACCCAGGGTAATGTTCTGGGCACCTGGGTTCGAATCCCACCATGGCAGATGATGGAATTTGAATTCAATAAAAATCTGGAATTGAAAGTCTAATGATGACCATGAAACCATTGTTGATTGTTGTTAAAAAAAAAAGACCGCCTTACCTGGTCTGGCCTACTTGTGACTCCAGACCCACAGCAATGTGGTTGACTCTGAAACGCCCCCTGAACTATGGCAACTGGGGATGGGTAATAAATGCTGGCCTGGCCAGTGACACCCACACCCCATGAATGAATTTTAAAAAAGCAACAGTAGCATTCATCATTATTTATGAGAAGATAGTACAGCAACTTCAAGTGAGGAACAGATGTGTAGTCAAATGCAAATATTCAGAAGTTGCCAAAGAAATGCCATTTTGCTGCTTGCCTCACCAATGACATGATTTAAATATCATGAGGTTTGCTGTATTTGTGAATTAGGCATGAGTTAAGCCAGTTAGGACTAGTAATTAGCAGTACAAGTATCCTTTTACATGCATATGAACATACGAATTAGAAGTAGGCCAATCGGCCCCTCAAGCCTGCTCCACCATTCAATAAGATCATGGCTGAAATGTGTGTAACCTCAACTCCACATTCCCACCTACCCCTGATAACCTTTCACCCCTTTTTTAATCAAGAATCTATCTAGCTCTGCCTTAAAAATATTCAATGACTCTGCTTCCAGTGCTTTTTGAGGAAGAGAGTTCTAAAGACTTACTACCCACTAAGAGAAAAGAATTGTCCTCATCTCTGCCTTAAATGGGTGACTCCTTATTTTTAAACAGTGACCCCCTAGTTCTAGATTCTCCTACACGAGGAAATATCCTTTTCACATCCATGCTGTCAAGACCCATCAGGATCTTATATGTTTCAATGAAGTCACTTCTTACTCTTCTAAACTCGAGCAGATACAAGCCTAGCCTGTCCAACCTTTCCTCATAAGACAACCCTCCCATTCCAAGTATTAGTCTAGTAAACCTTCTCTGAATAACTTCCAATGCATTTACGTCCTTTCTTAAATAAGGAGACCAATACTGTAAACAGTACTCCAGATGTGGTCTCACCAATGCCCTGTATAACTGAAGCACAACTCTCTACTCTTGTGTTCAATTCCCATTGCAATAAATGATAATTTTCATCAGCTTTCCTAATTACTTGCTGTACTTGCATATTAATCTTTTGCAATTTCATGCACTAGGACACCTAGATCCCTCTGCACCACAGAGCTCTGCAATCTCTCACCATTTAAATAAGCTTTTTTATTCTTCCTGCCAAAATGGACAATTTCACTTTTTCCCACATACTCCATTTGCCAGATTTTTGCCCACTCACTTAACCTACATTATATCCCTTTGTAACCTCCTTATGTCCTCTTCGCAACTTACTTTCCTGCCTATCTTTGTATCATCAGCAAATTTAGCAACCATACCTTTAGCCCCTTCATCCAAGTCATTTATATAAATTGTATAAAGTTGAGGCCCCAGCCCTGATCCTTGTGACACACCAGTCATTACATCTTCCCAGCCAGAAAATGACCCATTTATGCCTACTCTGTTTCCTGTTAGCTAGCCAATTTTCTATCCATGCCAATATGTTACCCCCCATATCATGTACTTTTATTTTCCGCAATAACCTTTGATGTGGCACCTTATTAAATGTCTTCTGGAAATCTAAGAACTGTACATCCACCTTATCCTTTATCCATAGCACATGTTACTACTTCAAAGAACTCCAATAACTTGGTTAAACATAATTTGCCTTGCCTTGTTGACGCTGCCTGATTACCTTCAATTTATCGAAGTGTCCTGCTATAACATCTTTAATAATAGCTTCCAACATTTTCCCTAAGACAGATGTTAAGCTAACTGGCCTGTAGTTTCCTCCTCCTGTCTCCTTTCCTTTTTGAATAAAGCAGTTGTATTCGCTATTTTCCAATCTAACGGAACATCCCCTGAACCACGGGCATTTTGGAAAATGAAAACCAATGTATCAACTATCTCACTAGCCACCCTAGGATGAAGTCCATCAGGACCTGGGGACTTGTCAGCCCGCAGTTCCAACAAATTGTCCAGCACCAGCACCACTTCCCTAGTGATTGTAATTTTCTTGAGTTCCTTCCATTTCCTGATTTACAACTACTTCTGGGATTTTACTTGTATCCTCTATAGTGAAGACTGGTGCAAAATACATGTGCAATTCATCTGCCAACTCCTCATTTTCCATTGTTAATCCTCCAGACTCACTTTCTATAGGACCAACGTGCAATTTGTTAACTCTTTTCTTTTTTAATATCTACAGAAGCTCTTACTATCTGTTTTTATATTTCTAGCTAGCTTTCTTTTGTACTATAATTTTCCCTCCTTATTAATCTTTTAGTCGTTCTTTGCTGTTTTTTATATTCTGTCCAATCTTCTGACCTGCCACCATGCGTAATTTTTCTTTAAGTTTGATACTATCTTTAATTTTTTTAGTTAACCACGGATAGTGGGCCCTCCCCTTGGAATTTTTCTTTCTCATTGAAATGGATCTATTCTATGTATTCTGAATAATCCCTTTAAATGTCTTCCACTACATCTCTATTGAGCTATTCCGTAACCTAATTTGCCAGTTCACTTTCACTAGCTCTGCTTTCATGCCTTCGTAATTGGCATTACTCAAGTTTACAATCCTAGTCTTGGACCTCCTCTTCTCTCCCTCAAACTGAATGTAAAATTCAATCATATTGTGATTACTGTTACCTAGGGGTGCTTTCACTATGAGGTCATTAATTAATTCGATCTCATTGCATAATAGTATGGTGTGCTTTCTGGTTGGTTCCAGAATGTGCTGTTCTAAGAAACTATCCCAAAAACATTCTATTGACTCCTCATCTATGCTACGTTTGCCCACCTGATTTTTCCAGTCTATATGTAGATTAAAATATCCCATGATTATTGACATTTTTAATAACATAATTGTTATTTTCTGCCAATAAACCTCTCTGGCACTGAAAATTAACTATTGCAAGTGTGGTGTTTCATTCCTTTTGAGTTTTGGGGGAGATTTTTTTTAAATGTCAAATTTTAACTTTTTTCCTCCTGTTCACAGGAATATAGGAACAAGCCATTTAGCCCTTCACGAATGTTCTGCCATTTGATAAGATTATGGCTGATCTGTGATCTAACTCCATTTACCCATATCCCTTGATACCTTTGGCTAACAAAAATTTGTCAATCTCAGTTTAAATTAACATTTGATCATGGATCAATTGCTATTTGCAAAAGATAGTTCCAAACTTTTACCATCTTCTGTGTGAAGAAGTGTTCCCTAATTTCAGATCTGAATTTTTTGACTATGTCCCCTAGTCCTAGAATTCTCAACTAGTGTGAATAGTTTCTCCCAGTCACGCTTTTTGCCTCTCTTAATCTCTCTCTCACACTCTCAATCTAATCTTTTTCTCTCTTTCTCTTTCCGTACCTGATTTAACTTTGAATTCATCCTCCACCTCAGTGCTTCCTGTGTTTTGTTCCTAATTGTTAAATCTCACTGATTAAAGAACAGTTGTTGCCTTGTTCACTAAGGTACCAGATGCCTTATTTCACCCGTTACATTATTAGCGTGCAATCTCAGCAACTTTATGGTCACAAATTTTTGAGCTGAAAGGTTTAGGGGCATATCTACCTGAACAGCACATGCTATTAAAATGCCCTATGTCCCCATATTCATTAATATTGAATTTTTGAGGATATTTAAAAAAAATTCAAATCCACACAGCCTCAAATGCCCTCTTGTAGAACCACTTGCCTCAGACAAGATCACTGACTTCTCACCCTGCTATTGTAGGCTAGCAACTCAATTTCAGCATGTTTAATCTGAATAAATCTTACCTCTGCAAACATCCCAGCTAGAATGGTAAAGTTGCAAATAGCATCCGTGCAATTGGTTTGAAATCCTATTTCTGAATTCTAAGCCACTGCATTTCTATCACTTTGCCTCATTTTCACTGAAAGGACCCTGCAGTACACAAGGAGTGGTTCAACAGTGGGATTAGGTTAATCATGTATATAAGTGCCATATATATTTAATAGCATTTTGTTTTCCACAATAGTTGAGCACTCTGAACTATTTATTCGCAAAAGGAGGCCATTTGGCTAATCGTACCATTTTGAAAGAGCTGTCCAGTTAATTCCACTCATCTGTTCTCTCCATTGCCCACAGCTGTTTCCTCTGTGTCTTCTAGTTACTGATCCTTCTGTCATTGGAAACAGTTTCTCATTTACTCTTATCAAAACGATTCATGAGCTTTAACACCTCTATCAAATCTTCTCATAATCTTTGCTTTAAGGAGAACAATGTCAGCTTCTCCACTCATTCTACATAACTGTAGCACCTCATCCCCGATACCATGCTGATAAATATTTTCTACGCTATCTCTAAAACCTTGAGATCCTCCCTTAGGTATGGTGCTCGTAATTGCGCAAATACTCCAGCTGCAGCCCAACTAGTGCTTTATAAAGATTTGGCATGATTTCCTTGCATTTGTATTCGATGTCAGTTAATAAAGCCAATGATCCCACATCTTCTTTACCCTACTCAACTTACCCTGCCACTTCAGAGATTTGGCAATGCAGGCCTTCAGATTTCTCTATTCCTGCACCCACGTTAAAAGTTTTTCATTGCCTTTCCTCATTCTTCCTACCAAAATGTATCGCTTCACACTTTTCTGCATTAAATTTCATCTGCGATGTATCTGCCCATTTCACCAGTCTATGCCCTCCTGAATTCTGTTACTATCAGCCTCATTGTTTACTACATTTCTGAGTTTCTTGTCATCTGCAGGGCTTGAAAAAATGTCCCATATAACCACGTCCAAGTCATTTATAAAAGACAAAAAAAAACAGCGGTCCCAATGCTGACCCCTGGGAAAACCATTCTGTATTTCCATCCAGTCTGAAAAGCAACTGCTCATCATTGATCTCTACTTTCTGTCCTTTTAGCCAATTTTGTATACACATTGCTACTGTTCCTTTAATTCCATGAGTTTTAATCTTTCTTCCATGTGGTACTTGGTCACTTGCCCCCTACATCAACTGTACTGTCCTCATTTACCCTGTTCATTACTTCATTAAAACACCCAGTCAAGTTAATCAAACACAGTACGCCATTAAGAAATCTGCGCCGACTTTTATTTATTAGACCATAATTTTCCAAGTGCCAATTAATTTTGTCCCAGGTTATTGTGTCTCAAATTTTCCCCACCACTGAAATAAGGCTAACTGCCCTGTCCTAACTGGGGTCATTCCCCTACCTTTTTGACCCAGTGTGGAACACATCCAATTAATTCTCCAATCCACTGACACCGCCTCCAAATCAAAGAAGGCATTGGGAGATTGTGGCCAAAGCTTTTCAATTCTCACCTTTTCCTCCCCTAGTAACTTAGGCTGCAGTCCATCTCGACAGGGTAACTGTTGACAACCTTTTAAGTACCTAGTCTTTCTCTCTTTTTATCCTATTCAATATTGCTGCCACTTCTTTCTATGCTGCCACATTGGTAGCATCCTCATCTCTCATGAAGACAGATACCATGTATTCATTGAGTACATCAGCCATGATCTCTACTCCTCCAAGAAGATTTCCTTTTTAGACCCTAATTTGCTCTACCCTTCCTTTGACTGCCCTTTTAATATATATGTGTGGATAAATGAATATTCACGTTGGATATTAATGATTCAAGTGAGCAAACAGGGCTGATTTCTCAAAATGATAAGCTGTGATGAAAAGCAGTGCTTGCAGAGAATGTTGGTTAGGAAACTGTAGACCTGCATTCCTTGATTTTCTATCATTTAAATTAAAGAGATTCTGTTGATCTCCAAATCCCTGCCTCAGCTGACTAACATTGCAGAATCAGCAACATCAAGTTGCAAATCCATTTTTGTTACATTAGTTTCTAGGATTTTGTTTTTTCTGATGCAATGCGGATTGTATGCAATTACAACAATTTTTCTAGATCTACATAGCAGAGACTTGATACAACATAGCTGATCAAATAATAATTAATATGCCATCACATATAAAAATAAACCAGAGGGAATTTGTTAAATTTTATGACTTCATGATGTGGAGCTGAGTGGCTCAGTTGGTAGCACTTCTGCCTCTGAGCCAGAAGGCCCATAGGTTCAAGTCCCACTCCAGGACTTATTGGCCATGGAAAGAGTGTACATGTGGCTCAAAGCACGTTTTTAATCAGCATGAAAAGTCCTTCCAGCAACCCCACACCATTCTCCAAGGGAGAAAAGCATGTGAAGGTACAGGAAACAAACTTCTTGCTAAAATAATTTATTGAGGTTGAAATAAAATCCTCTAGTAGTGATAGTTTTGTGACATTGTAATGGTAAAATGTTAGTTCACAGTTCAATTCACAGCTCAAATTAAAGTATTAAAAGATTTGCTTTTCAAGCTTACATTTTCAATTGTCATGTTTGCTTTGCTAGACCCTTCCAGCTGCATTGCGCGCCCTGAAGGGACGGGTAGCACGGCAGTGTCTCATACAGGAGCTAAGTCTACATGTTCAACAAAATCGAGCAATACTGGATCACCAACAATTTGACTATACAGTCAGAATGATAAACTGTGCATTACAGGTAACATTTTCTATTAATTGTTGCCTTTTGATGACAAAATTCTGGCATGCATTTTAAAGTCATATAAAGAAACAAATTGTACTATGTAATATTTTTGTTCAATTTGCAATATAGAAGAGAAATACTTAAAATGTGTGCACCTACCCTTAAAATGGAGCCATATCATGTACTAAAATCTACTTAAATCAATATTGCTTAAGTTCTTAAAAATTTTTATTCGGCATTTCTTATGATGACTTAGCATTCTGTTTCTCTGAAAGATATTTAGATGGTATAAAAGCCATGTGGTATTTTTAGTCGACCTAGCCTATTATTCAGGCCATGTCAGTTATAAAATGGCAGAATAAGTGGATCCAGGTGGATGAGGGGAGGTGAGAGAAAAAAGAGAGATGGGTATGGATGTGAATGTGGAAGAACAGTGAAAGTGGAAGGGGCCAGGTGGGAGGAGACCTGGAGGAGAAGGAGCAATAGAAGGCATGTGTGGCATTGGGTAGGGTCCATTTCTTCAGAGGAGGAGTTGAAGATGGACAGAAAGCATGATGGCTAGAAGAGGAGACAGGCAGGGTGTGTTGGAGAAGAGGAGGATGGGAAGATCTGGTTGACACTGGCTCAGGGTCAGTTTTCCTCTGTGGGAGGGGAGCTGCACTAGACTAGGCCCCAATTTGGCAATACTATGCTGAGTTGTGTTGCAGATTGTTGAACAGGAAAAAGGACCTGAGGGATATCTTGCATAAGTTATTGAAAGTCCATAACCAATGTGGTGATGCTATTACAAAGCATATAGGATGTTAGGGTTATTGCAGTGAGCTTTACATTTAAAACTACAAATGCATTCTTTTCACTGTAAAAGACCTTACTCAGGTCACACATACAATGCTGAGTGTCCGGTTTTGGTTCTCTCTCATGATAGGGAATATTGAAGTTCTTTAGCACGTTCAGAGAAAGATCACTGGATAAAAATAGCTGCTGTAAAGCACATATGAAAAAGGAGCAGGAATGGGCTTTTTGGCCCTTTGGGCCTGCTCCACCATTCAGTAAGATCATAGCTGATCTGACCTTGGTCTCAAATCCACTTTCCTGCCTGTTCCCCATAACCCTTGACTCCCCTGTGGTTCAAAAATATGTCTAACTTAGCCTTGAATATATTCAATGGCTTAGTTTCCACAGCTCTCTGGAGTAGGGAATACCAAAGATTTACAACCCTTTGTGAGAAGAATTTCCTCCTCATTTCCTTCTTAAATGAGCATCCCTTATTTTGAAACTATGTTCCCTCATTCTAGATTCCCCCTCAGGCAGGAAACATCCTCTCAGCAACCATCCTGTTAAGCCCCCTATATTTCAATAACCTCGCCTCTCTTTCTTCTAAACTCCAGTGACAATAGATCCAATCTGCTCAACCTTTCATCTTAAGACAACCTCTTTATCTCAGGAATCAAAAAAGTGAACCTTTTCTGAGCTGCCTCCAATGCAAATGTATCCCTCCTTACATAAGAAGACCAAAACTGTACATAGTACTCAAGATGTGGTCTCATTAATGCCTTAGCAGTTGTAGCAAGACTTAGTTACTTTGATACATCATCCCCCTTGCAATAAAGACTAACATTCCATTTGCCTTCCTAATTACTTACTGTACCTGCATGTTAACTTCTTGTGTTTCATGTACAAGGAAACCCAGATTCCACTGTTCCACTTCTTGAACTGCTGTAGTCCATGTGGTGCAGGTACACCCACCGTGCTGTTCATGATGGATAAAAAAAAGTGTTGATTGAAGCAATTCAGCAATCACATTTGTTTACTGTACAGAACCCATGATTCTGACCCATAGAAGAGGGTGGTGAGGACAACTGCTTTGTACACTTGAGTTTTGGTAGATGTGCGTGCGTAGTAAATGGTTTCATCAGACACGCTTCGAGAGGTGGCCAATGGGATTATTGGCCTTGGACAGTCCACTTTTTATCTACTTGTTGACAGCATCATTTGAGGTAATACTATCCAGATAGGTAAACTATTAGAAACACAGAAAATGCTGGAAAAACTGAGCAGGTCTGACAGCATCTGTGGAGAGAAAAACAGAGTTGACATTTTGAGTTCGTTTGACACTTCTTCAGAGCTACTATTCAGAGTAAACTACAGAGTAAGCTATTCTATTGCATTGAGGTCTGCATCACTGTCAATGCTGACCTACAATGGATTGTAATTTCCTCAGGGTCATGTTTGGTATCGCACTTCTGTTTTCTTTGGGCTAGCAGTAAGGCTAAAGGCATTTGCTACCTCAGAGGAACAGTTTATATTGAGCTGCATTGCCTCCTCCATGAGTGCCAATGATGCAATCGTCAGAAATAAGAAGCACCACAAAAGCTGCCCTGTGGTTTTACTATGTGCGGTAAACATCGTTGTTTGAAGAGACTGCTGTCTGTTTGGAAGTGGATGTATATGCTGTCTGTCAAGCCTATCTTTGCCCCTTGAAGCATCATACTGAAATAGGTAGAGAAACGGGTCAGTGCCAAAACACAGACTTACTTAACACCTTTGGAGATGGGGGAGCTGTCTGAGAAAGCTCCATTTTGCTTGACCTGACCTTTCTGGCCTTCGCGTAGTTGACGGAGAATGGTGAAGAACCTTGGAGAGTGCCTCAATATGGATAGTATCTTCCAAAATCTGGCACAGAATCACATAATTGTTATGGTGTAGAAGGAGGCCATTCAGCCTAATGTATCTGCACCGGCTCTCTGAGCATTTTAACTTAGTGCCAATCTCCTGCCTTTCCCCTAACCCTGTACATTGTTTCTCTTTAAATAATCATCCAATGGCCTCTTGAATGCCTCAGTTGAACCTGCCTCCACCACATTTCCAGGCAGTGCATTCCAAACCCTAACTACTCGCTGTGTGAAGAAGTTTTTTCTCTCACCTCACATTTGCTTCTTTTGCAATACACTTTAAAACTGTGCTTTCTGGTTTTTGATCCATTTACGAGCAGGAACAGTTTCTCCCTATGTACTCTGTCCAGACCCCTCATGATTTCGAAAACTCCTATCAAGTCTCCTCTTAGCCTTCTCCTCTCCAAGGAAAACAGTTTCAACTCCCCCAGTCTTTCCTCAAAACTGAAGTGCCTCACCCCTGGAACCATTCTCGTAAACCTCTTCTGCACTCTCTCCAATGCGTCCACATCCTTCCTATTGTGTGGTGCCCAGAACTGTACACGATACTCCAGCTGAAGTCTAACCAGTCTCTTATATAAGTTAATCATAATCTCCCTGCTCTTGTACTCTATGCCCCTATTAATGAAGTCTAGAATACTGTATGCTTTAGAAACAGCTCTCCCTTCCTGTCCTGCCACCTTTAATGACTTATGTACATATACACCCAATTCTCTCTGCTCCTGCACACCCTTTAGAATAGTATCTTTTATTTTATACTAGCTCTCCATGTTCTTTGTACCAAAGTGTTATCACCTCTCACTTCTCTGCATTGAACTTCATCTGCCACCTATCTGCCCACTCCACCAATGTGTCAATTTCCTTTTGAAGTTCTACACTGTCGTCCTCAGTTTACAAATCTCCCAAGTTTTGTGTCATCCACAAACTTTGAAATTGTCCCCTGCACAACAAGATCTAGGTCATTTATATATATCAGGAAAAGCAAGGGTTCCAATACCAACCCCTGGGGAACTCCACTACAAACCTCCTTCCAACCCGAAAAATATCCATTAACTATTACTCTGTTTCCTATCCTTCAGCCAATTTTGTATCCATGTTGCTACTGTTCCTTTTATTCCATGACTTATAACTTTCCTCATAAGTCTGTTGTGTGGTACTGTATTGAACGCCTTTTGGAAGTCCATATACACCATATCAACGGCCTTGCCCTCATCAACCATCTCTGTTACCTCTTCAAAAGACTCCAGAAAGTTAGTTAGACACAATTTTCCTTTAACAAATCCATGCTGACTTTTCCAAATCAATCCACATTTTTCCATGTGACTATTAATTCTATCCTGAATAATTGTTTCTAGAAGTTCCCCCACACTGAAGTTAAACTGACTGGTATGTAATTGCAGGGCAGACCTTTACAACCATTTTTGAACAAGGGTGCAATGTTTGCAATTCTCCAGTCCCCCGGCATCTCCCCCGAATCCAGGGAACATTGAAATATTATTGCCAGTGCCTCTGCAATTTCCAGTCTCAATTCCTTCAATATTCTTGGATGCATCTCATCCGGTCCCGGTGCCTTATCAACTTTAAGTACCAATACCAATACCACCTCCTTATCAATTTTAAACCCTTCTAGTGGCTGAGTTTCCTCCACTATCACCATGGCCTGGGTAGCATGTACCTCATAGGTAAAGACAGATGCAAAGTATTCATTTAACACCTCAGCCATGCCTCTTGCCTCTATGTGTAAATCCCCTTTTTGGTCCCTAATCGGCCCTACTCCTCCTTTTACCACACTTTTACTATTGATGTGCTGAAAGGATACTTTGGGATTTCCTTTTATATTAGCTGCCAGCCATTTTTTCATAATCCCTCTTTGCTTCTCATATTTGCTTTTTCACATCCCTTCTGAACCTTCTGTTTTCAACTTGGTTCTCAATTGTATTTGCTACCTGACACCTCCGGTAAGCACACTTTATCTTCATGAACTTAATTTTTATCTCCTTTGTCATCCAGGATTTGTTTGTCCTACCCTTCCCTTTTGAGAGAACATACCTTGACCATGCCCAAACCATCTCCTCTTTGAAGATAGCCCATTGTTCAGCTGCTGTTTTTCCTGCCAATCTTTGGTACCAGTCTATCCAGCCTAGGTCCATTCTTGCCCCATTGATGTATGCTCTCTGCAAGTTGATTATTCTTAATCTGAATTGACCAATGTCATTTTCCACCGTTATCCTAAATCTTATAATACAATGATCACTGTCCCCAAAATGTTCCCCCACTCCCTTGGGGAACTGTCCTGGCTGACTCTAAAGAATGTCTTGGTGAAATCTACAAAAGTAGTGTACAGGCCCATGTTTTGTTCTTTACACTTCACCTGGATCTGTCTCAGCACAGAAATCATGTCTGTAGTTCCTCTATTGGGTTTGAATTTGCATTGACTTTCAGGGAGGCTTTCTTCAGCTCTTGTCAGAACAAGTCTATTTAGAAGCATTCTGGCCAAGATTTTACCTAAAGTTATGCCTCCATAGTTTAAATAGTCAGACTTCTCTTCCTTGTTTTTGTAGAGGAAGACAATCACTGCATCTCAAAGGTCCTGAGGCACTGTTCCTTTCTCCCATCATGCTGTAAACAGATCTATAAACCTAACAAAGTTCATATTTCCTCCCTGTTTATAGACCTCGGCTGGAATCCCATATATTCTGGAAACTTTGTGTTATGTTAATTGCGCTATAGCGGTAGTTATTCCTTCATGGATTGATGCTTCATCCAGCTCAGACTTCACGTCTCTGTGGGTGATATTCGTGATGGACGTCTCCTGTACATCCATTGGTCACCAAATAGGCTCTCAAATTGTCCTTGCCATCGGTGCAGGATGGTCTCTTTATCTATAAGCAGGGTTGTGCCATCTGAGGATTTTACTGGTGCCTGTACCTGGTAGGAAAGTTGATGTACAGATCTCAAGACTTCATAGAAGGATCTCATATTTCTCATATCTGGGTACATTTATATCCTCTCAGCGAGCGTTGTCCACCAGTTGTTTTCGATAATTCGGAGTTTGATTTGCAGAGTGCCACAGGCTTCCCTAAATGCAGCTTTTGGCAACTGGGACATAGAAGTAATCTATTGTGACAGGAGTGTATCTTTTGAAGAAGTTCTTGCATTTTTATATAATTTTCATCAAAACAAGTCTTTTCATCAAATCTTGACTTCTATGATGAAAGCAAAGAAGAGTCATATGGACTTGAAGAGTTAACTCTGTTTCTCCACAGATGCTGTCAGACCTGCTGAGTTTTTCCAGCATTTTCTGTTATGATTAACTTGATTTCTTCTAGCTGAGAAGCTACTTTTGCAGTTATTTCCTATAGGACAGATATCACCTATTCCCACTGCACTGCTGGGTTAATATCACTCCCTGGAGTCGAGTCACTGCAGAGTCTGTCTTCAGGCTTGCTCTGGAAAACTGCTTTTTCTTCTGGTATATAGAGTCTGTGAACTTGTAGTTTCTTTGTGGACCTTTCCTTCTGAGTAATGGTTTGATTCTGAATGCAATGTTAGCTTGAACCAGCCTGTGGTCAGTCTAATAGTCAGCAGTGGGCATAACTTTGTGTAGTTCGTCATGTTAGCGCACCAGAATATAATGCAGAAAGTGCCAGTGCTTTGAGCGTGGATGCCTCATTTGGCTTTCTGCTGGAATGGAGAATGAATCATGTTGAGTTAATGCTCCATGCAGAATTCCAGCAGAGGTTGACTATTAACCCCCACCTCAGCAATAAACCACCTCAATAAAATCCTCCCCTCAATAAATAACCCCTCAATAAAACCCCACGTCACCACCAAACTCCTTCAGCAAAACTGCCCAGCCACAACCCGGGCGGGGGGTGGGGGCGGAAAACCCATCTCTTGCCCGGCAGCGTAGACCACCCCACAGTCGAGGCTTAAGACGAGGCACCAGGACTGGGCCATGAGTGCCCACCCCTGTGAGCACTGTTGATTTGCTTAAAACATGCAGAAACTTCAATGGTCGCTGTTTAGCTATTTTCATAGTGAGTTGGAGATGTGGTAAATACAATGACCCTGTTTTAGTGCATTCATTCTAGCAATGCAATTTATGATAAATTTATCTCAAACTATTTTTCCCACCTTCAATTTACTTACAGTTCTTTTCCACTTACTGATCCTGTGCTGTAGTATATGATTTATGCTGATGCATGGTTTATTATGCATTGTGTAGTACACTGTGTCCAAAGAACCTATAACATGTGAATCTAAATAGTGAATTTTAGCAGGCAATTTACTTGCGGGAACAGAGGCAGTCTAGACAATGGCAAGTTTTGTCTTTAATCAATAATTGTTTCTTTACACTTCGAGCAGTAGATGGGAATCAGCCACAGGAATAAGATTAGCCAAATAAGCACAGACTTTTCTGCCCACATGGCACATTACTATGCCAAGCAAGTTGGCCACAAGTGGAACAAAGAAGTTCCACTTCATATATTAACATTTTAAATATTGCTATTATTGCCTTTTAAAAAAAATAATTTTCTCCTCTCTGGTAGATTAGTCAAGGAAACAAGTAGGATTTGGGTGTGATTTATTTTTTTGAACGTATTTGTATAGCATCAGTCAGTCAAAATTCAAACATCTCATTTGGATGAATAATAATTACAGTGCTTTAAAGTCGTTTTGAACTTTTATTGGTTAAAATATTTAAGAAATATGTGCATTATACTTGGGATATAACTTGTTTTGACCTCTCTTTGAATTTGGTCAACCTTGTTCTTAATAGATTTATTTACCCCACCCATCCTACCCCATTACCTCACCCATCCTACCTCCTTACTCAACCCACCCTACCCCCAAACCCCACCCATGACCCCCTTCTCTCTCTAGCTTTTCATAGAAGCTTTGGGACATTTAAACTCTTTACTTACCAGAATGTGGCAGTTAGTGTTATAAAAAGGTGTGGCATGTCTCCTCCCACAATGCAGCGCTACGAAGAAGTGGTTCCATTTCATGTATGTTCCATATTTCTAGAGAAGCTGGGATCCGAAGTCCCAGCCAGAAATGTGGAGCTCTGGAATGATGCAGAAAATTAGGAGCAGGGTAGTTTTCCGACGCTGGCTGCCAGTCCGGAAGTATCGGGCCAATGTGTGTAATTTTTTATTGAAATGCACTTTCTGCAGATAAGTAATTATACTTTGGTTGATACAGAGAAACCGAGCATGTGTTCGCATCGGACACTCTAGATATAGATATGATACCTAGATATCAACTTCTGATGTTACACAATGCTCTTATACATGAAATAAACTTTCATTTTCAACAAGTTGTCTTCTCTGAAAATTATGATATGCAGCAGAGGACATTAAGAAAAAACTTAAAGTAACAGTTGCCAATGCAAATTTTCCTTTGGAGTTTCCAGCAGAAATTCCTCGGAGGAACGATTCAGACAACTGAGGAAGAAAGAAGTCTGTACAGAAGTGAAGTTCAAACCTAGTTGGGCAAGAATATTTGGGAATTGTCAGGAGAGGAGGCATGAAATTTGAGAAAACAAGTTAAGGCGTTTTCACATGATGGTAAAATGTAGGCACAAAATATGAGTAATAGAGTAATTGCAGGTATAAGTTAATGGGAAATGTTGCGTAAAAAGAAAGGGAAAATATGTAGTTGCTATCTGATAAGGAAAAATCCTATTATATCATTTGTTAGTGGACAGATGAAAATAAACTCTTAGCCAGACAGAAGAGTTTACTGATGGGAGAAGGAAGACATAAGAGCTTTACTGAGGAATTCAAAGAAAAAAGTTCAGTAAAGCATGTTGTATAAGCATCTTTTTCTGGTGAATGGGGACCTCGGGAACTGACAGTGGTTCTTTTATTAAAGACTGAAAAAATTCCCCCTGCCTGGTGCTGTTGCTGGTGGGCAATCCAAGATCTGCTATGTTTATTATTATTCCAGGGCAGTCAAAATGTGACACAAGTTCTTCACTCGCTATAAGAAAGCAAATTTTTCTGAAGCAGTAGATCACTTCGTGACTTGAAGTAAAAATGTTTCTGACTTTGATAAATACAAGCTTCACAACAATACCCACTACTAGGCAAAACATTACTGAAGGAACAAATAACTTGGTTATTCCCTCCCCAAAACCTAAGAATGTAGAGAAGTACAGGATTAGAAGAAACTGGAATTTATCTGGCTGATCCCAAAAACTAATACGTTTGTCGCCCATTTCCTCAAATATGTACCTAAGCCCTCGTTAAATATTTGCGAACTATCTCCTTAGCCTTTCTTAGGCAATTCATTCAACAGCATCTATTTGGGCATACATTGTGTTGACTGGTTCTGCACAACATCAGTTGATCAAATGGTTGCATGAGTTGCTATAACCAATGCTGAACAAATTTTCCACATACAAGGTGAAGGATTCCTTCACCTTTGCAAGGACTATACAGGACTTGCATATCAATAGCAATGCCATGTCCATGAGCTCGTTCAACTTTGCTAGCCTATTCACTAATGTACCTCTCAAGGAAGCCATAGACATGCACTATGTCACTATATTATGGGGACCTAGAAGCGCTGCCATTGTCTGAATCAGTATTAATTGAACTTCTGAACTCAGCAACTTGTGCAGTTAAGTTCAATTTTAAAGACACCATGTATGACCAAATAGATGGTGCTACCTCTCTCAGTTCACTTGTCAACCAATCAGTACCCTCATTTCATGCAGCATAAATTGTTGTTCCCTTTGAGATTTGGTATTCTTGCAAATCCATTCTGATGAGTACAAAACATAAAGCTTTGATAGCATGTCTCTTTTCAGCAGTACTCAAGTGCTTTACTGCCAAGTCAGAAATTATGCTTGTGGCACTACAAGTAAAGATAAATCGTAAAGATGTAAAGCAGTTAAGCCACGAGAGATAAATAGAAAATGTGTCAGCAAAACATTAGAGCATAAGACATAGGAGCAGAAATTAGGCCATTCGGCCCATCGAGTCTGCTCTGCCATTCAATCATGGCTGATAAGTTTCTCAACCCCATTCTCCCGCCTTCTCCCCGTAACCTTTGGTCCCCTTACCAATCAAGAACCTATCTATCTTGGTCTTAAATACACTCAATGACCTGGCCTCCACAGCCTTCTGTGGCAATGAATTCCATAGATTCACCACTCTCTGGCTAAAGAAGCTTCTCCTCATCTCTGTTCTAAAAGGTCTTCCCTTTACTCTGAGGCTGTGCCCTTGGGTCCTAGTCTCTCCTACTAATGGAAACATCTTCCCCACGTCCACTCTATCCAGGCCTTTCAGTATTCTGTAAGTTTCAATCAGATCCCCCTCATCCTTCTAAACTCCATCGAGTATAGACCCAGAGTCCTCAAACGTTCCTCATATGTTAAGCCTTTCTTTCCTGGGATCATTCTCATGAACCTCCTCTGGACCCTCTCCAGGGCCAGCACATCCTTCCTGAGATACGGGGCCCAGAATTGCTCACAATATTCTAAATGTGGTCTGACCAGAGCCTTATAAAGCCTCAGCAGCGCATCCCTGCTTTTATATTCTAGTCCTCTCGAAATAAATGCCAACATTGCATTTGCCTTCCTAACTACCGACTGAACCTGCAAGTTAACCTTAAGAGAATCCTGGACTAGGACTCCCAAGTCCCTTTGCACTCCAGATTTCTGAATTCTCTCCCCATTTAGAAAATAGTCTATGCCTCTATTCTTCCTACCAAAGTGCATGACCTCACACTTCCCCACGTTGTATTCCATCTGCCACTTCTTTGCCCATTCTCCTAACCTGTCCAAATCTTTCTGCAGCCTCCCTGCCTCCTCAATACTACCTGTCCCTCCCCCTATCTTTGTATCATCTGCAAACTTAGCCAGGATGCCCTCAGTTCCTTCATCTAGATCATTAATGTATAAAGTGAAAAGTTGCAGAAGGTCAGGTTTGGATATGTAGTCCAAATAAACAGTCCTTACATAAATACATGGAGTACAAGGAATGAATTGCAGTCACAAATTCAATTTGTGGGATATGACCTGATAGCTTTTACTGAGACAAGGCTGCGATACAGTTAAGATGGTTAAGGCAGGGAAAATGGCAGGTGGGAGGACTAGCCTAGGGGGCACAGTTTAAAAATAAGGTATCTCCCATTTAAGATGGAGTTGAGGGGGAAATTCTTCTCTTAGAGGGTTGTTAATCATTAGAATTCTTTATCCCAGAGACCGTGGAGGCTGGATCAATAAATGTGTTCAAGGCTGAGTCAGACAGATTTTTGATCTACAAGGGAGTTGAGGGCTCTGTCAGGGCAGGCAGGAAAGTGGAGTTAAGGCCACAGTCAAGTCAGCCAAGATATTGAATGGCAGAGCAGGCTTGAGGAGCCAAATGGCTTAATCGTGCTCCTAATTCTTATGCCTTAATGATCAAGGATGAAATCACTTCAATGACATGAGAGGATGCAGCGCGAGGTGAGCAAGCAGTGGACACTTTATGGGTAGAATTAAGATATAGAAAAGGATTTAAGACTGCAGTTGTGTATAGACTCCCTGGTAGTAGCTGTGAAGTGGTAGTTTATATAAATGTTGAGATTAGATAAGCATATGGAAAAGGCAGAGTGCTTCTAATAGGGGATTTTAACTTTCATATAAATTGGAATAAGCTGCTTAGGACATCTCAGAAAGGTAGTTAATTTTCTGAGCGTGTCCAGGATAATTTTCTGCAACAATAGAACCATAGAACACTACAGCACAGAAAAACAGGCCATTCGGCCCTTCTAATCTGTGCCGAAATATTATTCCGCTAGTCCCATTGACCTGCACCTAGTCCATAACCCTCCAGATCTCTCCCATCCATGTATCTATCCAATTTATTCTTAAAACTTAAGAGTGAGCCCGCATTTACCACGTCAGATGGTAGCTCGTTCCACACTCTCACCACTCTCTGAGTGAAGAAGTTCCCCCTAATGTTCCCCCTAAACCTTTCCCCTTTCACCCTAAAGCCATGTCCTCTCATGTTTACCTCTCCTAATCTAAGTGGAAAGAGCCTACTCACATTTACTCTGTCTATACCCCTCTTAATTTTGTAAACTTATATCAAATCTCCCCTCATTCTTCTACGCTCCAAGGAATAAAGTCCTAACCTGTTTAATCTTTCCCTGTAACTCAACTCCTTAAGACCCGGCAACATCCTAGTAAATCTTCTCTGCACTCTCTCAATCTTACTGATATCCTTCCTGTCGTTAGGCGACCAGAACTGCACACAATACTCCAAAGTTGGCCTCACCAATGTCTTATACAACCTCACCATAACATCCCAACTCCTATACTCAATACTTTGATTTATGAAGGCCAGTATGCCAAAAGCTTTCTTTACAACCTTGTCTACCTGTGGCGCCACTTTCAGGGAATTATCTATCTGAACTCCCAGATCCCTTTGTTCCTCCGCACTCCTCAGTGCCCTACCATTTACTGTGTATGTCCTACCTTGGTTTGACCTTCCAAAATCTAACACCTCACACTTTTCTGCATTAAATTCCATCTGCCATTTTCTGGCCCATTTTTCCAGTTGGTCCAGATCTCTCTGCAAGCTTTGAAAAAAAAAACAATATTTTTGTTTATTCTTTCATGGGATGTGGATAGTTTGTTCCCCATCCATATTGCCTTTGAGAAGGTTGTGAGCTGTCTTCTTGAACCACTGCGGACCATCTGTTGCAGATATGCTGACAGTGCTGTTAGGAAAGGAGTTCCAGGATTTTGATCAAACAACAGTGAAGGAACGGTAACATAGTTGCAAGCCAGGACTGTGTGTGACTTGAAGGGGAATTCACAGTTGGTGGTGTTCCCGTGAATCTGCTGTCCTTACCCTTCTGAGTGGTAAAGGTCCGGGGTTTGGAAGGTGCTATTGATGGAGGCTTGGCTAGTTGCTGCACTGCATCTTGTAAATGGTACACACTGCTGTCACTGTGCATTAATGGTGGAGGGAATGAATGTTTAAGGTGGTGGATGGGGTGCCAATCAAACAGGCTGCTATGTCCTGGATGGTGTCAAGCTTTTTAAGTGCTGTTGAAGCCGCACTCATCCAGGCAAATGGAGAGTATTCCATCAAACTGCTGACTTGAGCCTTGCAGATAGTGGACAGACTTTTGGGAGACAGGAGGTGAGTTAATCGCTGTGGAATTGCCAGCCCTTGACCTGCTCTTGTAGCCACAGTATTTACGTGGCTGGCCCAGTTCAGTTTCTGGTCATTTGATAACCCCCATCCCCCGCACCCCCCCAAATGAAGGATTCAGTGATGGCATGCCACTGAATGACAAGAGGCGATGGTTAAATTCTCTCTTGTTGGAGATGGTCATTGCCCGGGATTTGTGTGGCACGAATGTTACTTGCCAGTTATCAATCCAAGCCAGAATGTTGTCCAGTTCTTACTGTATATGCACACAGACTGCTTCAGTATCTGAGGAGTTGCTAGATCTGTTGCCACACAACATGATGCATGTATCTTCATTGTGAAGGCAGGACTTCTGTCTCCACAAGGCCTGTGCGGTGGTCACTCGTACCAATGTGGTCATGGATAGATGAATGCATCAGCGACAGGCATATTGATGAGGACAAGCTCTAATAGGATTTTCCCTCCTGTTGGTTCCCTCTTCTTGACAGTTAAATTTCATGGTGGATTTGTTGTTCTTACTGAATCTGTGTACTCCAGCCCATGTAGGCTTTTATGTTGTTAAGTTTTTAATGACCAACACCTTAACAGATGCTCATTTACAATGGTCTGGATCTGATTTATGCCAGTCAGAATGTTCAAATTCCACTTCAATGTGCTTCATAACAAACATTCTCTTCTAGCCCTGATACAAACATCAGTCCTCCTTAGCATCATAAAAAATCTCAATCCCAAACAATGTTGTTAGCTCAGAATCTTAATTTAATTACTTAAATTATATAAACTACTGGAAAAAAAATTTCTTTTACTCCTGCCTCAGTTTTCATAACTTTTCTGCCTCATTTGGAATAATACGTTCCGGATAGCAGTATGGTAACCACAAATAAATCTCTTGCTGTCTTTCTTTCTCCTCTTTCACAGACCCTAGTTCTTCATTACCTTGCTCTCTTAAAGTTAGAAATCACCGTGGTGTACCCTCAGGTTCCTTAGAATCGGGGTGAATAGTATAACTGACATGGTGTGTCTTCCTCTCTCTTTCACTCCACTCCCTTACTTCATTTCATTCTACTCATTGGCAACAGCTGGAAATTCCAACTGCTAAGTTTAATTTATCAACTGAAGACTTTGGGTTTGTTAACATGCTCAACTGGATGTCTGACTGGTAATTTAACAAGTAATCCCTCATTTCAGCCTATTACTATTTTTTTTAGCTTACAAACATGTTGCAGTCCTGAAGTGTGTTTCTGCTTGAGACTCTATTTCCATGTACTTTTCCTTTGAAACGTGTGATGGCAATGAATGCAGACTAGGCACAAAAATTTGAATTATGTGCATATGAACTTGGTTGAAATTCTGAATATGCATGAATCTTGTCTTTACAATGTATGAGTGTATATTCTATTATAATTTCATTTTGTTACATTGTGTGTGTTTTTTCTGCGAGCAAATTTTGGTGACAGTGTTGGGTAATTTTTGAAACAACAATCATCGTTAATTAACAGACCAATAAATGGGAATTTTAGTGGGAAGAATATGGGGCTAAGACTTTGGATACTGGTGAGATGATTTATCAAAGTATTTTTGTCAATTTATGCGAGGTACACCAATTGTATTATGTAAAAGTCCTGAGGGATTGAACAGTGGGAAAGTGGAGTTGTGGCTCCTTCCACCAATGGAGAAAGGGGGAGTAAACTTGGGTTGCCAGGCAAAATCCAGGAGTTCCTGTGAACTGAGAGAGAGAGAGAGAGAGATCTGGTAAAAGCTTCAATATGTAAACCATCAGGTAAATTATTTAAAATGCCGAAGCAGATTAAAATCCTGAGAAAAATAGCTGGTGAGAATTGGCAGATGATGAAAGCAGAAAATTGCCAAGCTGTCTAGTTAGTTAATCCACTATTTTTAAATACAAACTTCTATGTTCATAACTGTATCTGGAGTTCTGTATGGATGATTAAGAACTTTTTATCATATGCTTGCTTGTGTCTTGACAGCTAGTATTGTTTGGGTGCTTATTCTTGAGCGTTCACTCTTGAGTGTTCACAGACCCCATTGCAAGTCTTTTGGTGTTTATAATGGGCCAAGTTAACAGTGGATATAACAAAATAAAAATGTCATCAAGACTAGCAAGACAGCAACAACAAATGGTTCAGTTGAAACAAATTGTTTAGGATTTGTTCCTAACTAATAACTTCTGAAGCTAAAACCCCCTCTCAGTGCTCAGATATAAGAGATTGTATTTCCTAGTTTAAAGTAATTTACTGTATAAATGGATTTATACTCTGTTATGAAGATGTATTATGTAGAAATTAAATTTATAATGTCATATACATATATATATATATAAATAATTTATAGTGAACTTTTTCAAAAGAACACTTTGCGAAGCAAAGGACATTGGCCTATAGCAACTACTATGTTGCATTTGCGACGGACAGAGTGCTTTATGGAGTTCTCAGAGACAGTGGTTAAAATAAGGCCAGATTAAAACCACACAGGTTATGTGACCCAGCTCTTGGGTGTAAAAATATACTGGATTTGAACTATCAGTGTGATAGGTTGCCACAGGGATAGAAGGGGCAACAACCTTACAACTCTCTCTTTCTCTGACACCTCTCTCGTTAAAGTTGAGCTGTTTGTGATTTGAAAATCCACCAGAGACTTTTTTGCTGCAAACCAAGTTCTTAAAGGAGGATTCTGAATC
Organism: Cetorhinus maximus; assembly: GCF_964194155.1. Taxonomy (NCBI): domain Eukaryota; kingdom Metazoa; phylum Chordata; class Chondrichthyes; order Lamniformes; family Cetorhinidae; genus Cetorhinus; species Cetorhinus maximus. Next base: position 98,900,964 of record NC_135887.1, read on the forward strand.
AACACCTCTGTCTCCAAGAGAAAAGAGAATCAACCAGCCATGACTGCTCTAGTGAGAAACCCAAGTACCAGCAGCTACTGTGGAAAGTGACCCTTCAGCTGTAAACAATCTGTGAATAATTTTTTTTCTGACTTTACTTTTTACTTGGCCAATTTTTAAGATCTGATACTCTGCAGAATTTTATTCCTTTCTTTGCCTGCTTGGGTGGTGGGGGTTGTGTGTTGTGTGTGTATTTTTGCATTAGTGGGTAGTTGAACACATTTGTACATTTTAAACTTTTTGTTAATTTTTACATCTTTTCCTACGTGAGTTTTAAAATGAACTCTTTACTTGTTAACTTAAGGAAGCTGGCTGGCCTATTACACGAACTACACACAGTTATACAATTCAGACTATTATAACCAACCCAGGACTGTGAACAAAGAAAGGAGTCAGTTCACCCCTCAAAACCTGGTCGTTACAGATATTTGAGGGCTCGTCTGGGATTTGAACCCATTGACGAATGAGAGTAATTGGAAGTGTGAACTAAATTAATCCCTAGAATTAATTTAAAATGCCAGTACAGTTTTATTGTGTACTAAAGTGATCCCATATTAAACAAAATGTCCATTTTCGAGGTTAGTGTGTTTTTAGAACAGTGTGAAATAACTTTGAACAGTTTAAAGGCATTGCCCACTGATAAATTGAAAAGTGTGTATAGTCGGTTGGCGATAGAATTTCAACTGAAAATGAGGAAACAAGAAATTCAAGAACTTGTGGCCAGCAATCTTAAAATTGAATTGGAAGAGCAAGAGGTAAGTGTAGAACTGGAAACAGAAAAACTAGCTTCAGCAAAAATACAGTTCGAACAGAAGAGACTAGCCACAATTGTATTACTAACAGTGGAAATTTCACCAATATCAGCTACAACCCTGTAATTTCAAAATGTTCAATTCAGAATGTATGTCTATCCACTAATGACTTTTAATTGGTAAACCACATACAGAAGATTTTAAATGAAATCTGACTTTGATTATGAAAAGAATGCCAAAATTAAATGGGGCATGTTGTAATAGATGGCTGCAGATGAGTTACCAAGCTGGAAAGATTAAAGATAAAATTTCTAGATATCCACACAAAGGAAAAATAATTACAAACAGCAAAACAAAAATCAGAATGGAAGATTGCGCTTGACAAATCGGTCTTGGGGGATATGTAAGATATGGTGGTTGGAGGACGAGTATTTAAATGGATGTGCATGGACTTTCAAAACCAAACTGGAGACTATTGGGAGAGGATTAAGGGCTATGGAATTTAATGGAAGGGTAGCAAATTGGATTTAAAAACTGGAAAGCAGGGAGGAAACAGAGGCCCAGAAATTAGATGGTGGCATGCCCATTTTTCAAGCACAGAAGAAGCACCTAAGCATTCAATATGGAGGACAGCATGCTCATTAAACTGTGGCAGTGTGCCACTCACCATATTGGTAAACTCTGAAAAAGATGTATCTTGGGCAAATGTTTAAACAGACTTTAGACCTTTTATATTGTTATGATCAGACTCCCAAGGTTTTGATAAGATCCAGTTAGGGAATCAGTAACTTTATTTAAAGTAGACATTCAAGACACCTGCTAAGAGAATAAAGCCACAAGACTCCATGGGTTTTGAACAAACAAATAAACTTTACTATACAAAGTCAGAAAGATAAAACAATTTACAATATCTATCTTGTGTTAACCCTGAATGTTAGAGTATGAGGTACATTTTGTGGTAGAAGGATCTGGTATATACAGAGTTAATGTGGAACTGAGTACAGTACTGCCCATACAGTGATCTAAGAAGGCACATGACCTAGAGCTAGGGTCATTGTGGTGTTGGCCAGAGACATGTTAAGACTTATGATGGAAATAGCTCCATGCCTGTACCCTTTGGGTATTTGTATATAGTTACAAGTAGTTAATAAATATTTGCTGTTAACGTAAAAAATACGAAGACTCCTTTAACAGACACTTTCTATAACCAACACCATCCCAACACATGCAAATTAACAGACAAACTGTGATCAAACACACCACATTGCACACTAAATGGTAGATGTGACCAAGACAGATTTCTCAACAACCCACCCGACATCAGTAAACATTGTGAGTCAACCAATCGCGTGATATGTCTCTCTCACAAGAGATTCTAGTCTTCACCTTTGAAGATCTCGCCTTGGAATTCTCTTCACAAATTGCTCCACTTGGACAGCCTCAATGACAGTCCAACTTGCAAGGTTTCGATCTCGTGTCTCGATATTCTGTTCCACAGGATTCCTGAACCTGCACTCAAGCACAGTTTCAGCTCTTCAGCAGCGCCAAGCAGAACACTACTACTCCAAAGGGGTACTTTCACCCCAGAGGCCCACAGCACGGAGTCACCAACCATCTGCTGTGCTCTTCAATTGCCAGGGCTTCAACTGATCCCTCTCCACTTAAAGTCTACTGACTGCAGCCCTTTTCCTGCTTGGAACCTCTGCTCCTCTCTTCACTTAACTGGGACCTCTTCCTGTCCCTATCCCATGTCAGGCACTCGTCTTTTGGGACCTTTCTCTGTCCCCTATCCCTGTCCGCTGCTTGGGACTCTTACCTTCAATGGTGGTCTGCTCCCAGTCACATGATCCAGGTTTTCGTGCCGTTTTTCCTTTCTGCACAGGCGCGCTGGGCCTAAAGAATTTAGAACTGCAGAACTGTACATGCGTAGTCTGCTCCCAGTCTGTGTAAGCGCGGAAACTCCAAGGTCTGTTGGGACTTGGCATTCCTGACCTCTGTGGTTTCGACGAGAAGGTAAGTTGGCTTTCATAACAATATATGTATATAGGAAATCTCATATCACTTGAGGTGTACTTTGTTAAATTGGGCGCCATGGGGGGATATATTCAGGAAAACATGGTTTTAAGTAGACTTAATCAGCAGTTGTGAAAGGGTCAGCTGGAGGATACTACCAAAAAGGTAAGTTGTTTTTAAAAAAAAACTTAACTAAATGTAGAGCTGGGAAGTGCAGGACTTTTCTTCCCTGCTCCATTGCAGTGCTGAAGACCATTGCTGGCTTCTACTTAGCCCTCTTCAATTGTTGCCCCCACCCCCAACTCTTCCTCTCCCCCACTCTTCTCCCCCCCCACAATCTCCCAGGACCTAAGGATTTAAATGATTAATGGATCTACATTTAAGATAGAATATAAGAGTTTTTGGATGGGGAGAAGGAGAAACCATTTTGGACGGAGGATTCTGAGGCTGCATCACCAGAGAAAGAGATTCAAGTGAGCCCCTTGAACATTTAAGAATAGGTTGGATTGCTGGTTGAAGGAAAGAAGAAGAGTTTCAAGAACAGACTGGGCACATGGAATTAAAAGTATCATTCGTTTTGAGGATAAACACCAACATGGGCTGTTTCATGCTGTAATTTTGAATTTTTATATATCACAATCTACAACAGCAGAGAAGTGTCATTTATATATCCAGAAAATGTACTTGAGCTTCCAATTCACCCAGCAAATTTTTACATTTATTCAGTATGCAGGTAAAGATTTTCCATTGAAGTTTTGTTCTGTTTCAGGTCTGTCATAATGCCCAGAGTTAAGGTGACTTTGAGTCATATCCGTTTTTTCCCAGTGGTTTATTGCTGTAAGATAACAGGGTTGATACCTACCATCCTATTATCATTGCCCTTGCCAATACTTAGTCCCTTCCTCATCATTCCTGTGAAATTCATGATTATTAAGTTGACATTGCTTTTTTTTCCAATTTTGTTTTATTCTCTCCTTATCTCCTCTCCAAATTATGCTTACCCACTTACAATCCCTTTAGAGACCAATAACTTTTAAAAAGCTATTCAAATTTCCACTGACTAACTGGAAGGATTACACGACAAGATTTCACGTTTTAAGACTTTTACTGCAATAAACAAACTAAAAGCAACATTGACTAAACACTATTTTTGTAGACAACTCAAACTCTGGACTGCAGAAATGTTTCCCCCAATTAACTTTCAAATGACCACAAATCTTCCCCCCCACACCTCCCAATGGTTATACTTTACTCTGTCCATTAAGTGGACACTTCATTCTCCAGGAACCAGTCCAAAGCTATTTTCAGCACCTGATAGCTTGCTTCCTTTTACCTTTTCTAGCCGGATAACTTTTAATCCCCAAACTGACTTTCACAGTGAGGGTTACCATGGAGATTCCACCCTTTAGCCAAAGCCTCATTTGAATCCTCATGAACTTGGTCTCTTTTCGCGTGTGAGCTCCCACCCACATTCTGCATGGTGGTGAATAACAGAGACTGCTGCCTCTATCTCTCACTCTGACTCCCTCCCTCATACTCTCTCAGATTCTGGCAGACTGACCATGTCTGAGAGATTTCGGGACCCTCTACAATAGCTTCCTGACATTTCTAATACCTTCCTGTGAGGCTTGGAGATTAACAGTCTACCCAAAGTCAGCACAAATGTTCTTCCCATTGTCTACAGGTGTGAACATTTTGCACCTTCTCCCCAGTAAAACAACCTGCCCTCACTGTACCCATCGCAACCAAGCTACCCAGGCTTGTTGTCAAGCAGAATTCGGAGCAAGTCACATGACCGCCTTCGCTGTTCCATTTTACCTTAAATTAATCATAGTCCCAAACATCATAAACTTCATATTTGTAACACCACGTGTATCAATATTTATTCTTTCCTAAATAATCATCCTTCAGTTGAAGCAGAATTAATTTATTTTCTTGGAAATCTGTTCCGTCTTTGAAATCTGCAATTAGAACCTGGAAAAACTTCTGATATTCTCCAGTTTTGCTAGAGGATTGTCTACGGAACTTTAAAACTTCCAATGCAAAATTTGCATCTATGTTTTGTTTCTTAATCTCACGTCCTGTGTATAAGTAGCAACGTCTACTTTTCTATAGAACAAAAAATGTTTGTATTTCGTCTTGAATTAAAGTTCAGATTTTGTGATACAATTTTAAAGTTGAATATGTACCAAGGTTCTAAAAGGAAATGCTATATAAAAATGTACTTTGACTCCCACCATTCCCCTCCCATACCTGTTAATTTCTTTTTGGGAGCTGCCAGGTCGCCTCACAGAAAACCATCATCATGTTTAAGAATTTCTAGATCAAGGTGCTGAAAGGTTTGAACATGCAGAATTTCTGTTGGCCGAATATGTTATGCATATTGTCCCATCTTGATTTTGTCAAGTTACAGGAAACTTTTCTGAACTTAGCACACAGAATTTATGTGCGGGTTAATGAAGAGTTAAGGATCACCAAAAATTGACGAGGGTTACTACTGGAGTTTAAGTAACTAAAACTGAATAGTTTACCACAGTAGGGCACTGGTAAACATCCTGCTAATAGGGCAGGAAGACCACCTATTCATTCGGCCAAAAAATTTACTCATCCATCTGCACCAAATCTACCGTATTCCTCTTATTAATCAAATAGGTTACCTCTTCAAAAAAAAAGTCAAACACAACTTGGCTTTAACCAATCCATGCTAGCTGACTAACTCATGCATTCTAAGTGTTAATTTTATCTTGAAGCATGGTTTCTAAGAATTTTCCCACATCTGGCATGATCTATAGTTAACCTGTTTATCCTTCTTGAGCAAAGGTGTTACTTTAGTATTTTTGAGCAGGATTGAAAGAATGTGTCCATACTCGCTGCAATACCCTCTCTGATACTTCACTGTAGTACAGAGAGAATGCTGCATTGTCAAAAGCGCCACCTTTTGGTTATGATGTTAAACCGAACCACCACCTGCCCTTTCTGCTATTCAGAGAAAAGTATTTATCTCTTCGCCAGAATCACTAAAACAAATTATCTGTTTGTTAACTCATTGATGCTTGTGAGAACATGCTGATTACAAATTACCTGGAGCCCTTCCCTACATTACAACAGTGACTGCTTTGGCTGTAAAGTGCTTTAGGACATCCTGATGTCCTGAAAGATGCTAGATAAATGCAAGTTCTTTCTTTATGTTAGCTTAAATTGTTCTTTCCACCACTTTGTTTACTCTGTCTGTAAGGATATTGGTGCTGTTTTGGTGCAAATGAAGATTGTCCCTTCTGGGTAGGCTTTCCTTAATCCAGAATTTGATCCAATGGCTCTTCCTTTCTGCACCACAGCTTTCCTCCTCGCAACCTATCCTTCACATGGCACAGGAAGTAGTTGGAGATTAGCACACTTCTGTCTTTTTCAATCTCTGAACATTTTGTGTGATAAACAAAGATGTATGCCTCTTAATTGAATATTCATTATTACACAAAGTTGTGAACAGTTTTGTACCACTTGGGCAATGTGGTATGTAGCTTGCCAGTATATGATAATTAAACACTTTAGAATTGGAGAGCTCAAATGATATTTTATATGGCTGTTTCAATGTAATTTCTATAACCTTTTTGGGTGACACCTATCAGATCTGATTATCCTTTCAGTGGATGGATTTTTAACCTTAAGAAAATCTCCCTAACATCTCCACTATGTAGCTGCCACAATAGCTCCACCGAATGCTGTCTCTTGGTCTCTGTTATCTATCACGGTTAATAGTCAGAGCCTGAATGCTATTTCTTCATGCACACCTCTTAACCAGGAGAGCTCCACAATCCTTGCACCTCGAGTAACATAATGTTTGTCATTATTTCTTTCCACAAATCAACCCCCATAACCAAAAATTAACTAGTGCTAATATCAGGTTGAATTGTAGTATATGTATATATATATATATATATATTATATATACATGTATATATTTCAAAATCATTTTGCCTTTAAAATGGGAATAGTACTTTTAAAAATATAGTTACTTAAAAGCAAGCGGCAAAAAAAAAGCAGGTTTCAGTATTTGGAATGCTCTGAAAATTGCCATCTCATTGCATGGTCTGCTGGTCAGTAGTAGTTTTAATTAAATAATATACTTGCAATGACTTAAAAAGCATTTGTGACTTTAAAATGCAGCTGTTGTAGTTTAAAATTTGGACACAGCCTACAAGAATGGAGCCCTGCTGTGGTCTAAAAGTTGGAGTGCATTTTGGCATTCCAAACATTTCCTTACCAGAAGATTACAGCCTGATTTTGTGAACTTTATTGCTCTGGGCCTCATGACAGCTTTCAGAAACATGTTTGGCATTTTGGTTAAAATAACTCAGATGTGTCAAGCCATTTTGGATAAACTGTTGGTCTTCATTAATGTCTCAGTAATTAATGATGAAAATAATCTTGGCTAAGATTACGTATCTTTTGGAGGAGTTGCAGTAGTATGTACATTCATCTTGGGGATTTTTAGGAGGATTTTTCTTCACAAATTGCTTCAAGTTCTGTTTCATGTTACTCATTCAAAACTTAGCTCGTATCCCAAAAGTACACTTAAAACTAAGTGATAGGCCCCTAAAGATTGTCTGTAGTAAATTATTGTTGGGGCCAGTTAATTGTATTCTTCCACGCATTGCCTCTTTATCAAACAGGTGGGTGGTAATTGAGCTGAGATAATTTGGCTACGAATGAATGGAATGTAAGGTATCAAGATTTATGATTTCCTGTTTATTTCTTCCAGGATTGTTCAGCTTCTGAAGAATATTGTGTTGCTGCTACATTGCTGCCACTGACAACAGCATTTTACCGGGTAAGCCCATGTGATTTCATGCCAAAACTCCCCAGAGCAAACTAGGTCTTGTCTGGATTTGATTGCACAAAGGTCTAGGTACAAAATTTAGCAATTTTTATTAAAAAGAGGTACATAATCTGCAAACTATCAAATTTGGTTCTAAAATAATGCCCCATTTTATAGCAGCATATTTACCACCAAAGGATTTTGGAAAATTGTGCTGAGAATTACTGAAATTACTGAAATGCTTTGGTTAGAACGAGTCTATGGTTGTGCAGGGAATTCTAATGTTGACTGAACTTTGATCTTTTAACATCAAGGATTATGAAGTATCCAATGGTTATATCTAACCTTTTAATGAAAGCACAGGAAATAGCTTTAGCTAGCTAATGGGAGAGTTAATTAATTAATGATCAGATATATACTATATTGGCACTTCATGACATACAGACAATTAAACATAAGATAATTAATAGTATTAGATGTAAAAATGTCATATATGTGAAATAAACTGCTCCCAATTCACTCATTGCCAGTCATTACAAAAAAAATGGTTAACATGGAGGTTTTTATATCAGGTTAGTTAATGTGAGGAAGAAGAAGTGTCCCATGTGTTTTGCAGAGCAAATTCATCAAGTGTAAGAGATATATTGCTAGCTTCAGATACAATTTTCAGATTCAAATGACAGGAATGTCCAGCACTGACTTTGTTGGCCCCAACTGCGATTAATATTGTTCGTTCTCTGCCATTCTGACGCAATGGTGTCAAGAATGTGACAAAGGGTAAAAAGCAAACTAACACCACCTATCTCGCTCTGCTGTAAGTGTTCCTTTCCTGCACTATTGTGGTGGCCATGGGAAAATGACTGTTATACCCTTCCAGATTTCATAAAAAGCAATGAGGAATGGCAAAATACACAAGGGGAAAGAAAGCGGGGAAAGAATCTGCACAAACTGCTGATTAGTAACAGCTTTGTTCAAAGGAAATCAAGCCAGAATTATTTTGCATAATTAAAAGGATGTCTCTATGTCTCAATTTTATTTTGCAAAATTTATATTAAATTTAGCATACAAGATATTTTACTTTTGAGTTTTTAAATTCCATATTCTTTGTACTTTCCAGTTGTTTAACATTTATTATTCACTCTGCACACATTTACATTCCATCGCTATATTTTTAAGTAACTTAAAGGCAAGCAGTAAAGTAAAAAAAACTCATTGAGTATGATGCCTACACTGGAACTTTTGGAATGAGTATATCAAATATAATTTTTTTTGTAAATTTCTAATGTTGCACATATTGCTGCATATTAATAAGGCATTGTTTAAGAAAGAATGGTTCACCTTTTAGCTTACAATGTCTTTTCCTTTATCAGCTGATTGCCTGTTGCACATAGAGACTCTTAAACATGGCGATGAATTTCTAATTCAAGCCTAATTGCAATCTGCATATCTGTAGGGTTTCTGTTTTCCCAATATAGAAAGTAAATTCTCTCCCTAAGGGATGCATCCCTATTACCAAATCTGAAGAGCTCATCGAGATTGATGAAAACTAAAAATGAGAGGGACCTGCCAGTGTGCCAGTGGAAGTATCCATGATGATGATGGCATCCGTCCATCTCGGGAGACAATGGACTGCGCCAGGGTGTATGTCATTTTTGGATTGAAAATCTGTTGCGCCTGCAGAGGTTGATTCCTGAGTGGCAATCCCTTCTGCAGCTGATACAGATGAATAGCATTGGCCCAAGGTCAAATGATGTTTGATCCTTCCGGCAGGTTCTCTTTTCCGCCATCTGGTAATTTCTATTGCTCTCTGCTTTTTCTGTCACCTTCCTTACTGCTTGTTTCCAGGCACTTTGGTCACCAGCAAGGACTTCCCATGCATCGACTCCAATCATGGTCGACTTGAGATCTCACTTGCAGACACCTTTGTATTGCAGACATGGGCAGCCTGTTGGTCTCATGCCAATAGTAAGTTCAACGGAGAGCAAATCTTTGCAGATGCGGCCATCATCCATTGGGTTCACATGACCCAGCTAACAAAGTCGCCGCTGACTTGAGGGCAAACATGCTGAGGATCCCTGCACGCTGGTGTACTTCCATATTCAACACTCTGTCCTGCCAGGATATGCCCAATATTCACCTGAAGCAGCAGAGGTAGAAAAGTTCAGCTGCTTTTCTGAGCTTACGTAATTTGTCCATGTGTCGCTACTGTAAAGGGGGTACCGAGAACACAAACCTGATACATGCGGAGCTTTGTATTTTCGGTTAGTTTGTTGTTGGTCCACACTCAACTTCTCAACTTCTGCAGCCTTGGCATTCCTGGAGCTGATTTTGCATCAAGGGACAGGTTGCATGTAATTGGTGATTCAGGGCATGTGAAGCTGTCGACGAACTCTTGAGTGAAGTTGTCGATGTTGATGGAAGGTGGACTCTCTAAATCCTGTCACATAACTTTGGTCTTCCTGATGCTGATTGTCAGTCCAAACTCCTTGCAGGCCTGGGAGAACTGGTCTACAATCTGTTGAAGTATGGGATGCCAGCACAGCGTCATCAGCAAACAGCAGCTCATGGACTCTGATGTTGTGCGCTTTGGTCTTGCATCCAGTTTTGTCAAGTTGAACAGCTTGCTGTCAGCTCTGGCATGCAGGCAGACGCCTTCATTTGAGTCACTGCGCACAATAGCAGCAGGGAGGAAGATATGCCAAAGAGAGTTGGTGCCAGGACACAGCCTTGCTTTACCCCGCTACTGATCTTGAAAGCATTTGATGTTGCTCCCTTGTAACTGACGGAGCTGTGCAGATCCTCATGGACAAAAGCCATGTAACCTGCTAAGAGAGATGAAAAACTGGATCAAAAATCCATTGTCAATTAGAGAGGGGAAAATCTGGAGAATTACTTCACAGTTTGTCAATGTGATCGAAACTAGCCCACGAGATTACATTGACCATAACTTGTATTAATTGGCACTAATTCTTGCAAGCAATCTTCATGCTAGCCAGGAACCAATCCAGCTTTCTTAAAGGTATACAGTGAATTAGCACAGGCCAGCCATTTATTCCACAAGTCTATTATCCTCTAGGGAAAGAGTAACTGCTGAACATTTAATCTGTTTCTTCCCTGGTATCATTTGTACGCATGATCCCCCTCCTTGCTAACATAGCAAATTAAAATAATTTGTGGGCGTGCACACAATTTAGTCCCTTCTTTTTTCAAATGAACTTAATCAGATAACCCTCGAGTCTAAACCTCTCCAAAGTTTATAGATCCTGCTCCATAAATTTAACTGGGGATAGCTAAAATATTTTAAATTGAGAATCATTCCTGTAACTCTCAATAAAACCTTTTCCAAATCTCAGTATCACCCAAATGGGGAAAGATTGTCTACCCTGGGCCTTGCTTACTGGATATCAGGAAAGACTTAGGAAAGAAGAATTTGGACCCAGCAAAGTTCTTCTACCAGCTTCCAGGACTAGGGGACACAGTTTAAAATTAAGAGTGTTGAAAGAAAATAAGAAATGTAGGTAATTCTGTCAATGAGAATTGGAGGAAAGCTTTCCACTGGTTGGAGTCATACCTAGCACAAAGGAAGGTGGTTGTGGCTGTTGAGGTCAATCATCTCAGCCTCTAGGGTATCACCAGTGGAGTCCCTTGGGGTCGTGTCCTAGGCACAATTATCTTCAGCTGATTCATCAATGACCTTCCCTCCATCATAAGGTCAGAAGTGGGATTGTTTGCTGATGATTGCAGAGAGTTCAGTACCATTCGTGACTCCACATATACTGAAGCAGTTCATGCCCACTTGCAGCAAGACCTGGACAACATTCAAGCTTGAGCTGATATGTGGCAAGTAACATTCATGCCACATCTCCAACCACAGGAAGAGATTCTAACCATCTCGCTTTGACATTCAATGGCATTACGTTCACTGAATCCCCCACCAGCAACGTTCTGGGAGTTACTATTGTGGTTCCTTTTCTTATTGCTGAACACAAATGCACCAACCACTCAAATGGGATTGGTAAACTCAAATGTGGGTTCTTTATTCATGAAGATTTAGTCGCAAGTGTACAATCTTGGAAAGCCCTTGGTACCACGTCTCACTTGGATGACTACATACTGCAGACTACCATGTGGTACCTTACATCATTTCCTGTCTGGTGATGTACAAAGATCATAGCCACACCTACTTAAAGGTGTACCACTACATCCCCTTTCTAACTTAAAATTATCCCCTATTAATAAAGAGCCAATAACTATTTACAATACAGCAAACTCTTATAAAGTACAACTTTAAAACTTTACAAGGCTGTGAGCTTATAAGTCTATGAAGCGTAACAGTGGTCTGCTGATGTGTCTCGATCTGGTCACTGTAAATCTAGTTTGAGATTCTGTAGGAGGGTTGTGCTTAAATCTTGTCTTTGACTTTGTTCTGCTCGCAATGGAATTGCTTGTTGTTTCACGATGAGGAACTTTACTGATTTGACATTGATTCCATCTCAGCGTCATGTCATTTGGTGTGAGCACCTCGTAAGATCTTGGTTCAGGACAATCTCTAGCTACCTTGGGTGGATTCCATGTTTCATCAATGGGATGTAAAATCCGAACTTTCTATCCAACCAGTAAGCTTGGTAGTTCTTTGCCTGTATGCTGGTCATGCACATCCTTCATCTTCCCCTGTCTTTCCTGAAATTCATCCTGAATCTCTGGAAGTGTAGAAGAATGGTGACTCAGTGGGGTTGTTCACACCTGTCGGCCAAACATCAGCTGTACTGGTGAAGGAATAGTTGTACTTATTGTTGCTGCTCTGAAGTGTAACATGGCCACATGCAAATCTTGCCTAGTCTGTCTGACAATTAAGGACTTTACCGTACTCACCATGTGCTCTGCCAGGCTATTCGACCTGGGTTGGGTGGTAATGGATCACAGAATCACAGAATTTTAACAGCACAGAGGGAGGCCATTCGGCCCATCGTGCCTGCATTGGCTCTCCAAATGAGTATTATGACTTAGTTCCATTGCCCTGCCTTTTCCCCATACCCTTGCACATTGTTTCTATTCAAATAATCATTTAATACCTTCTTGAATGCCTCGATTGAACCTGCTTCCTCCACACTTCTAGGCAGTGCATTCCAGACCCAAACCACTCCTTGTGTGAAAAAGTTTTTCCTCACGTCATGTTTGCATCTTTTGAAAATCACTTTAAACCTGTGCCCTCTCATTCTTCATCCTTTTACAAATGAGAACAGCTTCCCCCTATCTACTCTGTCTAGCCCCCTCATGATTTTGAACATCTCTATCGAATCTCCTCTTAGCCTTCTTCTCTCCAAGGAGAATAGTTCCAACCTCTCCAATCTGTCTTCACAGCTGAAGTTTCTCATCCATGGAACCATGAAGTAATGTGATCCATTCCCCACTTCTCAGAGGTTCTGGAGTGGCTTGCCCATATATTGAGGTCCTGCAATATTGCAAACAAGTTAAAAATAGCACTTAACTTAAGCACAATAGTTGTGCTGAATGTGTCCTGTAATTGGCATATGTTTGAAAATTTAGAAAAAATAGTCTGTCAAGACTAGGAGATCGTCACCATGGACCTAAAAAAGGCCAGTGGCAATCCTGGACCACGCATGTGCAGGAAGTTCGTGTAGTAGTAACGGCTCCTTCTGTTAGTTGGGTATATGTGCCTAACATGCCTCGCACTCGCTGACAGTTGCCTGAATGTCACTGCTAATCCCTGTCCAATACTAGCCTTCTGATGTAGTCTATGCCCATGTAAGTTTGATATAACCAGTCACAGTGATTCAGGAATGAGCACCTGTTTTCCTTAAGATAACACCATGGGATATTCCAAGCTCAACCCTGTCTCAATATCTCCTGAATGCCTTGAACTGAATCTGGACATCCAATAATTATTGTCTTCTAGAACTCTTGTAGAGTCGGGTACTTAGATGTCTCTGCTTGCAGTTGTTGACATTTGTGCTGCCAAAACTCAAGTTCATCTATAGGACATCTTCAACTTGCCGTTAATCGAATCTACCTGCAGATCTAGTGAAGCATCTGCCATTTTGATTGGGTTTGGCAGTTTGGTTAAGGTATCTAACAAAACCAATAAATTACTGGGTTTGTATCATATGGCTCAGTCATAGCCTTGTACCTTCATGAAGAGACATTATAACCTAGGAGGAGCACTAGTTAGCAGTTTCTGCCAAATTTTGAGCAGTTTGTGGTTAGTCTCCACCACAAATTTCTTCCTGAAGAGAAGGTATGGAATCACATGATCCCTAACACAAGAGCAAATGTCTCCCACCCTGTGTTACAGTGGTTTAATTGGGCTGCTGATAAGCTTTTGGAACCAAATGCAGTTGTTTTTCCCTTTTGAAGTATTTACTGATTCCACTTTTGCAAAGCATCTACTTCCAAGATAGTCTCTTCTATCAGATCATAGAAGTGTAGCAAGGATATTTGCTTGGATAGTGAATTCTTGAGCTTGCTGAATATATGTTGGTGGTCTTCACGCCATAGAAAAGGCACTTCTTTGCTGAGCAGTTCCTGAAGTGACACTTTTTGTGCGAAGTTGGGAATATATGGAGAAAGAAAGTTGAACAACCTCAAACAGTATTGGAGATCCTCCTTATCTGGTGGAGTTGCATGTATAATCTCCAATTTATTTGGGTGTGGACAGATGCTTGAGTAAATCGAGCCAAAAAAATTGTCTTCCCATTTGTGATCAATAAATATAGATGTGAACATGTTCCTTCTTTGTTTTATCAATGACAACGATGTCATCTGCGAAACAGATACACCCTGGTATTTCACAACTGTTCCTGACTGTTTTTTGTATTATTCATTCATGGGATGTGGGTGTCATTGGCTAGGCCAGCATTTATTGCCCATCTCTAATTGCCCTCATTCAGAGGGCATTTTTAAGAGTCAGCCACAGTGTTGTGGGTCTGGAGTTACATGTAGGCCAGACCAGGTAAGGACAGCAGACTTCTTCCCTTAAAGAACATTAGTGAACCAGATGGGTTTTTACAGACAATTGGCAATGGTTTCATGGTCATCGTTAGACTTTTAATTCCAGATTTTTATCAAATTCAAATTCCACCACCTGTTGTGACGGGATTTGAACCTTGGTCCCCAGAGCATTACCCTGGGTCTCTGGAATATTAGTCCAGCGACAATACCATCGCCTCCCCGTACGTGTTGTTGAAAGAGGTACTGGCTGATAGGTAGACCGTAGGGTAGTTTTTGAAAGTAATAATGCACAAATGGCGCCCTAAAGTAGTCGATGCTTGTGATTCTTCACCAAATGAACTGAGCAGTAGCTGTTCTTTGCAACCAGTTTCACAAAACAATTTGCCCCTACAATCTTAGGATTTAATTCCTCCAGCATAGGAAAATTTAAAAAGACAGCGCTTTAATCCTCTATTCAGACATCTAGGGCCGAAGCTTGCTCTGACCTGTCTTTTTTGACAACACATGTTATGGAGCTGCACCAGTCAATGTGTTCCTGAACTTTGTGAATGATTCCGAATTGTTCCATCTTATTTAACTTGACCCTAAGCTTGTCCTTAAAATGGAACCACATTTACGTGGAGGGTCAATGGATGGAACAGTATCTTCTCTCAAATGTAAGACTGCATTTCCTCTAAAACTACCCATTGTGTCAAAACAATCTGCATATTGAGATGTGAGGTTGAGGACTGAATTGATAGGTTTGTCCTCTAGATCTGATCTTCCTTCAGGCTTTTGACCAATCCCATAGATTGTAACCAATGTCAAGTCTATACATGCTGATAGGGTTGGAGTTGCTGGACCTTCAGTGTCGGCAATGTAGAATAACTGTGACGACCATTGTGCTTACTCAAATCTGCACTCCAGTGTTATGGATCCAGTGCAAGGAATTTCTGATCTGGTGAACACTGAACTTTTCAGTTGTTGTCTATGCCATTGCCCTCCACTTCTGTGGGTACATGTCCTTTGGGATTCTAAGATGGAGGATACTGACAGCCATTCCAGTGTCAGTCTTTGCCTATAAAGTCTGTTTTCCAACTTTGAGAACATATGATGTCGATGTTAGCAAATGCTTATAATGGTGCAAAATCATCCACGCATTCTATGATGTTATTAGTCTAGAATGCTGATTCACCACACTCTATTGGACTGTGGTCATCATCATTGTCCATTTCTTTAGTTCTGCTAGCCTCATGGATGTGTTTCCCATGTTTCTTGGCAAGCTCTCTGCTCCTGCCAGAGTGTTGTATCTGCTTGTTAGCTATCTGGGTTTTGTCTCAAGCTTTGGACACCCCTGCTGAGTTAAGTTTTTCACACTGGCGCTTCCAGTGCCCTTTGATGCTACACACTTTGCATGTGTCGTGATATGCCGAATAACTGCAAGGTGCATACAGAAGACCACATCTTCCACGTGACTTTCTAGATTTGGTTGACCTAGCTACCGCGCCAATAGCTCTGCGCACAGAGCTTGTAGACTTTGCCACCCTGCGAGGATTGTCTCGTATTTGTGCTCATCCTTTGGTAGTGCTTCAAGAGTGTATTTTTGGCTTGTTGAGAAGAACTTTTTGATAAGCTTCAATAGATGTTGATGCTATCATCAACTTAGTGATTTTGTCAGTCAGTTCTGTATCAAAAAAAATCACAGTCTATATCCTTTTCTCTAAAACTCCTTTGGCTGTTGTTTGAAGGACATGAATTCCTGGCAACGAATGCAAAAGTTGGCTTGATCTGTAGTTGGTATTCTCAAGTGGACCATATCTTAATAGAATCCTTTTGTTCCTCATCTGAAATTTTAAATCTGTGATGTCTTTTGTTACCGATTGCAATTTTAATTTTGACAGCTTACTTCTCTGGTTCCGGTACTGCCAAATCGATAAATCATGTTTCCATGCGCTGCTTAAACAGCTTAAATTCAGAGAGACATGGGAATTTGATAGACATTGTGTCGACGTTCCCAGGGCTCTGTGTTTTCAGGATTAGGAATAAGCTTTGCTGTTTTTCCAGTGTTCAGGATTAAAAATGCTGCAGGTCCAACTGCCTGCAGTACCTCAGGTTGCACTGGGTGTGTGGCACTGTTGTCCCCTTCATGCACTTTTTCAGGCGCCACCCACGAAATAGTGTTTTGGCGCAAATGCACCACAATCCCCCAAAGCAAGAAAGGCTGCAGTAGCTATTCCCAACCATTCTAAGCCTTCCTGAGCCTGCCATTTAATTGACCTTCCCTGGCACTATCCAGAATGACAGATTGCCCTATTTTGCTACTGATCAGGTAGCCCCTTTACTTACCATGAGTACTGCCTAGTGCTGCAACTCTCGCTGATATTTTCATCCTCTGTTGAACTTGCAGAACACTGCTGCAGTTCCAAGATGAACTGAAAGCTTTCTGATTTCTCAATGTTCTGCGATAACTCAACATGCTGCTGAGCTGCTGCATGTGTCCATATTCAATAAGCCTGTGAACCTCTGATTCGAGTCTGAAGCATTCAAAAGTCCAATGTCGTAGAGTTATTGCAGATAGTCTATCTACACGAATGCAGAGTCTCAAACTGCACTCGCTGCCACAATGTTGTAGATGGTGTGCTTAAAAATCGAAAGTCTTCAGAAACCACAAGCTTCCATTATATTAATAAAAGCTGCGTGGTTCTCAAATAATAAGGCATATGCATTAGGTGCAGGAGTAGGCCACTTGGCCCCTTGAGCATGCTCTGCCATTCAATAAGATCATGGCTGTTCTGATTGTAACCTCAACTCCACATTCCCTGATAACCATCCACCTCCTTGCTTATCAAGAATCTACTCAAATATTCAAAGACTCTGCTTCCACCGGCTTTTGAGGAAGAGAGTTCCAAAGACTCTCAGCCCTCTGAGAGAAAAAAATTCTCCTCATCTCTGTTTTAAATGGCCGACCCCTTATTTTTAATCAATGACCCTTAGTTCTAGATTCTCCCACAAGAACAAACATCCTTTCCACATCCATTCTATCAGGACCCCTCAGGATCTTATGTTTCAATCAAGTCACCTCTTACTCTTTTAAACTCCAGTGGATACAAGCCTAGCCTGCCCAACCTTTCTTCATAAGACAACCCACCCATTCCGGGTATTAGTCTAGTAAACCTCTGAACTGCTTCCAACGCATTTACACCCCGAAGGAGACCAATACTGTACGCAGTACTCCAGATGTGGCCTGGAAAGGCCATATCTCCTTCCTTGCTTCCTCCTCTCAATCTCCTCTCCTTGCTCTCTCGCTCCCTCTCCTCTCTCTCGCTCCCTCTCCTTGCTCTCTTGCTCCCTCTCCTCTCTCTCGCTCCCTCTCCCCTCTCTCGCTCCCTCTCCCCTCTCTCGCTCCCTCTCCCCTCTCTCGCTCCCTCTCCCCTCTCTCGCTCCCTCTCCCCTCTCTCGCTCCCTCTCCCCTCTCTCGCTCCCTCTCCCCTCTCTCGCTCTCTCTCCCCTCTCTCGCTCCCTCTCCTCTCTCTCGCTCCCTCTCCTCTCTCTCGCTCCCTCTCCTCTCTCTCGCTCCATCTCTCTCACTTCCTCCTCCATCATCTTGCTCCCTCCTCCATCCTCTCTCTCGCTCCCACCTCTCTCTCTCTCTCCCTCCTTGCTCCTCTCTCCCCTTCTCTCCCTCCCTTTCCCTTCCCCTTCTCTGTCCCTCTCCCTCTCCCTCCTTTCATAGATAGGAATATTTAGTTTGCATTCTTACTTTGGTTCAAACCCAAACTTCTGTCAAGGGTACAACATTGTGTCCCGTTATTCTAATAATTATCTCCTGTTTCCCAATTTTGATTCTTTTCTAATGCTTTATACGTCCACAAATAAACAGTCCAACCTTGATCCTTTTGTTCTTTTCAGTACCACTTCTCTTTCCTGATTTTTCAACTTTCATTCCCTATTCTTGTCATTAACCTCTCTCTTATCACCCCTAATTTTTCCAAATCCTATTTAGATCATTTTAACCCTTCCATATTCATATTGCCCCCCCCCCCCCCACCGTTTTTAGCCTTCACTGGATTTAAGTACTCCACTGTTCTATCCTCACTTCAAGGACATTGATACCAGGGGTTCAAGCTCTAGCATGGGACCCTTGTTTGTAGAGTACTTAAAGACAGCAATTTGGAAGGGAACCTTAAATATGTCTACCGATCTGTGCTCAAACACAACATTATGTCTGTGTAGAGATATGCTCATAATTGGAGTATAGCCCAGAAGCAGCTGATTAAAAGTCATGTGAGCAAAAATACTGTGTAACTGTGCGGATTTGGACAAAAGACGGTGCTGCTCTAAAAGCAACGAGTTTAGAGCATCCGTATGAAAATAAAGCTTTGGCAATAGTCCAACTCTAGCATAATTAGTTACAGATACAGCTACCAAATGTTTTAGATGAACCTCAGTAAGTTTCCAGTTAGTACTCCTTCAATTAAGGAATAATTCAAGTTTATGTACAATCAAAGCATAGACTTCCATAAAACTTAAAAGATAAGTGCAATAGCAAAACACTTCAAACATATGCAGCACAAGGAGTGCTATAAGGTTACTTAGTTTTTTTAATATATCATTGTCTGTTCTTTGTTATTGAGTGAAGAAAACATCAGATTTGTAAAATCCAAACAAGCGAAGTGTTGACTCTAGGCCAGCACTGACGAAGGCCCTTAATCAGAGGCCGGCAGCTATGCATTGCTTGCCAGCGCCACTGGGGAGGTGGTGGCTGCTGCCGGTAATGCACCCACCCAAGTCCCAGGACCACTGAAGGACCAAGACCACAGGTGAGTGATGTGGTGGAGAGGAATTATGGATGAGGATGGGGTCAGCAGCCCCGGAAGTCCGCAAGCACCCCAACAGGATTTGCTTTTCGGGCTTCCTGCATATCGAGTCCTCTGCCTGCTGCTAGGTGGCAGGATAAGGATCTTAAGTGGGCATTAATTGCTATTGTTTACTCATTGTTCTGGTATCACTCACTGATAATCATAATTGTGCATTGATCTTAGAAACTGAACGAACTGATGAATTTTGGTATACATGGTTCCTTGGGCACTTCAAATGAGAATTATGATTTTTCTTTTATTCGTTCATGGGATGTGGGCACCGCTGGCTAGGCCAGCATTTATTGCCCATCCCTAATTGCCCTTGAGAAGGTAGTGGTGAGCTGCCTTCTTGAACCACTGCAGTCCATGTGGTGTAGATACATCCACAGTGCTGTTAGGGAGGGCGTTCCATTGAAGGATCGGCGATATAGCTCCCGGTGAGTGGCTTGGAGAGGAACTTCCAGGTGGTGGTGTTCCCATCTCTTTGATACCTTAGTCCTTCTAGCTGGTAGTGGTTGTGGGCTTAGAAGGTGCTGTCAAAGGAGGCTTGGTGAGTTCCTGCAGTGCATCTTGTAGATGGTACACACTGCTGCCTCTGTGCGCCGGTGGTGGAAGGAGTGGATGTGGTGCCAATCCAGTGGGCTGCTTTGTCCTGGATGGTGTCAAGCTTCTTGATTGTTGTTGGAGCTGCACTCATCCAGGCAAATGGAGAGCATTCTGTCACTCCTGACTTGTGCCTTGTAAGATAGTAGACAGGCTTTGGGGAGTCAGCAGATGAGTTACTTGCTGCAGGATTCCGAGCCTCTGGCCTGCTCTTGTAGCCACAGCATTTATATAGCTAGTCCACTGTGGTTGACAGGGCCCTTAACCGTGGTTGACAGGGCCCTTAACCGTGTCCGACTCATCTCCTGCCCCTCTACCCTCACACCTTCCCCTCCCTCCCCAGAACGATGATAGGGTCCCCTTTGTTTTCATTTTTAACCTCATCAGCCTCCACATTCAAAGGACCATCCTCTGCCATTTCTACCAACTCCAGCATGATGCCACCATCAAACACATCTTCAGTACCGCCCCCCCCCCCGCCCCCCCATCAGCATTCCATAGGGACCATTCCCTCTTCTACTCCACCATCAGCCCCAACTCCTCGTCACATTCCCATGGCACCTTCCCATGCAATCTCAGAAGGTGCAACACCTGACCCTTTGCCTCTTCCCTCCTCACTGACGAAGGTCCTAAACACTCCTTATTAGGTGAAGCAGTGCTTCACTTGCACCTTCTTCAATTCGGTCTGCCGTACTCGCTGCTCCAATGCGGCCTCCTCTACACTGGGAGACTAAACGCAGTCTCGATGACCGCTTTGCTGTTAACACCTTCTGCTATCTTACCTTTATGCCACAATCAGCACCTCCTTTACTCTTTATCAGTACCATTAACACTCCCTCTGTCTTGTGTCCATGACATCTTTGTCAATCTCTTCTTAGCTGTCACCTATCCTTGACCATCCATCTTGCTCCACCCCCTCTTAAACAGCATAAAATCCATCACATCACATTTCAACTTCCTTTTAGTTCTGAAGAAGAGTCATATGGACTCGAAATGTTAACCCTGCTTCTCTCTCCACAGATGCTGCCAGACTCTGCTGAGTATTACCAGCATTTTCTGCTTTTATTTCATCTTCATTTGTGCTAGGTATAACTCCAACCAATGGAGAGTTTTCCCCCTGATTCTCATTGACTCCAGTTTTGCTAGGGCTCCTTGATGCCACACTCGGTCAAATGCTGCCTTGATGTCAAGGGCAGTCACTCTCACCTCACGTCTGGAGTTCAGCTTATTTGTCCATATTTGAACCAAGGCTGTAATGAAGCCTTGGCGGAACCCAAACTGGGCCTCAGTGAGCAGGTTATCTCTAAGTGAGTGCCACTTGATAGCACTGTTGATGACCCTTCCATAACTTTACTGATGATCAAGAATAGACTGATGGGGCGGTAATTAGCCGGGTTGGATTTGTCCTGCTTTTTGTGTACAAGACATAGCTGGGCCATTTTCCACATTGACTGGTAGCTGCCAGTATTGTAGCTGTGCTGGAACAACTTGGCTAGGGGCGCTGCAAGTTCTGGAGCACAAGCCTTCAGCACTATTGCAGAATATTGCCAGGGCCCATAGTTTTGGCAGTATACAGTGCCTTCAGCTGCTTCTTGATATTATGTGCAGTGAATTGAATTGGCTGAAGACTGGCATTGTGATGTTGGGGACCTCTGGAGGAGAAGGATCATCCACTCTGCACTTCTGGCTAAAGATTGAAGCAAATGCTTCAGCCTTATCTTTTGCACTGATGTGCTGGACTCCCCCATCATTGAGGATGGAGATATTTATGGAGCCTCCTCCAGTGAGTTGATTGGCCAGCAGCTCTCTAAGGCAGGACTTCCTCCCAAGATAGGGGCAGAAGTCTCATCACAAAACAATTAACACAGTGATAAATTGCTGAGGGGCAGCTGTCACTATGGTGAACGTGGTCACCAATGACTTTTTAGTTGGGACGGTCAGGGGCAATGGTGCCCCGTAACATCCAACTCTTTGTCCCAGGAGGCAGTCATGCCCCTGAAGCTAGGTTCTTCAGATTTGGTTTGTGTCAGGGACAGGAAGATGCGACTATGAGTGAGGCAGATACGGGGATTGAGAAGGTAGCAATGGAGGAGCCTCAGCCTTTGCAATTGTCCAATGGGTTCCAGGTTCTTGCAACTTGTGTGGATGAGAGACAGGGTCTGCAGGGAGGATGAACAAACTGACACAGTATTGTGGTGCAGGGAGCCATTCAAGTGGAGGGGGCAAAAAGGAATGTAGTTGTAATCGAGAGCAGAATAGTAAAAGGATAGATAATAAGATAAAAGCAAAAAACTGCGGATGCTGGAAATCCAAAACAAAAACAAAAATAAAAATACCTGGAAAAACTCAGCACGTCTGACAGCATCTGCGGAGAGGAATACAGTTAACGTTTCAAGTCCGTATGACTCTTCAACAGAACTAAGGAAAAATAGAAGAGGGGTGAAATATAAGCTGGTTTAAGGGGGGATGGGACAAGTAGAGCTGGATAGAGGGCCAGTGATAGGTGGAGATTGCCAAAAGGTGTCATAGACAAAAGGACAAAGAGGTGTTGACGGTGGTGATATTAGCTAAGAAATGTGCTAATAGGTGACATTAAGGGTAGAAAGCAGGAGGAGCAAGGTACAGATAGCCTAAGTGGGGGTGGGGTGGGGGGAAGGGATCGAAATAGGCTAAAAGGTAGAGATAAAACAATGGATGGAAATACATTTAAAAATAATGCCAATAGGTGGGAAAACAAAAATCTATATAAATTATTGGAAAAAAGGGGTATTGGAAAGGGGGTGGGGATGGAGGAGAGAGCTCATGATCTAAAGTTGTTGAACTCAATATTCAGTCCGGAAGGCTGTAAAGTGCCTAGTCGGAAGATGAGGTGCTGTTCCTCCAGTTTGCGTTGAGCTTCACTGGAACATTGCAGCAGGCCAAGGACGGACATGTGGGCATGAGAGCAGGGTGGAGTGTTGAAATGGCAAGTGACAGGGAGGTCTGGGTCATACTTGCAGACAGATAGATACTGTTCTCTGCAGCCAAAGACATGAGTCCCAGTGGCCCCAGACAATGGCAATACAGCCAGTGTTAAGGACTTGTCCTCAGTTTTGATTATTTTCTGATGCTTTATACGTGCACAAAGTTTGTAAATGCAGTGCTCTGCTGTAGAACAGTCTTGCACCTGTACTTAAGAGGGCAATGTTTTGATTAATCAGTTAATGTTAAGTTTCCAGGTCAGTCTTGATTGTATGCTTGAGCTGTTTTGACTCCAAAGTTTTAACAGAATTTCACCAATTATCACAAGTTTAATTTTTCTCAATCTAGTTGTAACTTGGCTACGGGAGTGGCTAGTTCTGTTGCACACACAAGCATTTCAACATCGGTATTCTCAGGGCCTGCAGCCTTTTCTTCCTCCAATGCACTTAGCTGCTCCTAATGTGACGTCAAGTGAATCATGTTGGATGAATACTGATACCTATGATTATTGGGACTTCAAAAGGAAGTTGAGTCAAATCAGCCAGTCAGCCCTTTTAATTGATGGCACTTGGAAACGTTTCAGCACTACTTCTTACTTTCAGGTAGTGGTCTCCAACGTAGTTAAGGATGGGAGTGTTCGTGGAGCCTCCTCTTTCTATTAGTTACCTTGTTATTCACCACTATTCTTCACTAATTTTGTTCAGGCTGTTGAGCTTTCAGTTATTTGTGGAGCCTCGTAGCTTTGTCTATTGCTGGTAAATTTTGAGGTTTAGCATGCGTGTAGCCATGTTCTTCATTCTAAGGCAAGATTTGTTCACCCCTCTAAATTTTGAATTACAACAGGTTGGTACCTAGTTTGATGGTCACTCAGGAATGTGCACTAGTCCATGAGTTTCACATTATGGTAGTAAAAAATTTTGTTGTTGGTGATGCAAAACTTAGCCTGTGGATTCCCAGATTTGGATGGAGTTCTGTCAAGTCTGTCCCATTTAGCACAATGTTGGTGTTACGCTACACTTTGAAAAATTTCCTCATGGTAGTGTCTTCCTAAGGACTATGTAGTGATAGATGCTAAAAGGTTCATTCGAAATGTCATATATGTTGAGATGGGAACAACTTACATCTGTATATTCTAGTTTTCTTCATAGCGAGCACAATAGGATTGGTGTCATGAAATAAAAACAGCAGGTGCTGGAAATACTCAGCCGATCTGGCAGCACCTGTGGAGAGCGAAAGAGTTAACGTTTCAAGTTTAATATGACTCTTAGAACAGAAGGAAGGTAGAAATGTGATAGGTTTTATGCTGTTTTGTTATGACCGATGCAGTTGGTAAAGTGGGATTATTTAAAAATCCCAGAGGGAAACTTTAAGCAACTGTCATAACCTATAATTTTAAGTGTTATGTTTAAGATGCGACTCTAAATTCAGGAATCAGACCACCAGTTCGCAAGGTTTTACATTAAACTCATTGAAACATTTTATTAATTTACACAAGTTAAAAATATATATACACATGGCTACAAATTACTACTATCATAACTTTTAAATTCTCAAACTAATCTCCGTAACAGCAACCCATAGACTTAACCAAACACCAGGCAAAGCATTTTTACCTTACAAATTCAAAATGAGGTTCTTTCACTTTGGTTGCAGTGGAGCCAGTTGGAGGCTTGCAGCTGCCTTTTGATCTCTCATTGCCTCTCCCTGCACACCCGAAAACTGCTGAAGTTATACCTACCACCACTGATTGAATTCAAATTCTCATTGTCTCACCAGCCTCTTTGAACTTCACCTTTTATCAATGAAACCCCTTCCATAGTACCAATTTTATTAGTAATACAAACATATTGCTTGGTAGCTGCTAGAAAGGCGTCAATTTTCACCCCCCTTGAATGCTCTATTCAAAAAATGCAAATGCACGCTATCTCCCTTACATATCAAAACTAGTACCCATCAAAGCACCCAGACTAGCTGGCTTTAATCCAATGAAGACACACCCACAGACTAAACCTCTATTTTAAAAGAGAAATGTTTTCCAAAATATTATATACATTAATTGCTTCATGCTATCCCCCTCCTTATCAGAAAATGAACCGTCATAATTCTAAAAGATGGCTTTATGGTAATAATCCATCTCTCACTATCTCCTATACTCATTACACTATTACATTACCAGATGCATGTATTAACATAATATATATACACAAGTCCTTGGTATCAACAGAAATCACTCCAGTTCAGTGTCCAGGTTTTTTTTTAAAATGTCCCAATTTCCTTTAAGCTTCAAGCTCTTGATAATGCATCTGCGAACAGTTTTTCTCTTCCAGCAATATGTATAATATATAGATTAAATGGTTGTAATAATAGACTCCATCTGAAAAGCCTTGCACTTTTGTCACGAAATTTGTCCAAAAACTTCAAAGGATTATGGTCTGTATAAACGATTGTTTCTGATGAATTGTTTGCAACATAAATTTCAAAATGCTGCAATGTTAACACCAAACCCAAAGTCTCTTTTTTGATCGTTGAATATCTTCTCTATTGTATATTCAGCTTCTGTGGAAAATTATTCTATCACTTTTTCAATTCCAGTGTCGTCATCTTGTAATAGTACAGCCCCAATGCCGATATCACTTGTGTCAACAGCTAACTTGAATTGCTTGGCATAATTGGGCACTGCGAACACCGGTGTCGTAGTTAATACAGTTTTCAAACTTTCGAATAACTCCCGACGCTCCAGTGTCCAATGAAACTTCTTGTTTCTTTAATAGTTCAGTCAGTGGAGCAACCACACTGCTAAAATTTGGTACAAATTTCCAGTAAAACCCACTTATGCCCAGAAATCTCAAAACTTCTCGTTTTGTTGTAGGCACTGGGAAATCCATGATAGCCTTGACTTTCGCATCTCTTGGAACCACCTCACCATGTCCAGTGGTATGGCCTGGATACATAACTTGCGCTTTTGCAAATTCACTTCTAGCCAAGTTCATCACCAAATTAGCTTCCTGTAATCGAACAAATAATTCTTCCAGATGCCGTAAATTTTCCTCCCATGTCCGACTGAAAACAATTAGATCATCAATATAAACCGTACAATTGCTTAGACGCGCAATTACTTTGTCAGTCTTTGAAATATCGTAGGTGCATCCTTCATACCAAATGGCATGACCTTAAACTGATATAGTCCACTTGGTGTTATGAAAGCTGATATCTCCTTTGCCCTCTCCGACAATGGTACCTGCCAATATCCTTTTAGTAAGTCAATCTTTGTGATAAATTTCGATTGTCCCGCTTTCTCAATGCAATCCTCCAAACGTGCTATGGGATATGAATCTGCTTTTGTCACCGCATTCACCTTTCGATAGTCCACAGCCAGTCTTTGTGTTCCATCCGGTTTCAGTACCAGTACAATAGGTGAGTCCAGTTACTGCAACTAGACTCAATGATATCATTTTGAAGCATGTACTTGTGATAACTTTGCCGGATTTAATCTACAAGGTTGTTGCCTCACTGAAGATGATATTTCTATACGTACATCATGTAAAGCCAAATGTGTCTTTCTCAACTTATTTCCACAAATAGGTTTGTGTGACTGCAATAGCTTTTCCAAATCACTTTGATACTTTCTTGGAAGGTAACTCAATATTGCATTTAAATTTTCAAGCACCCCCTCATTATCCAATTTGATTAGAGGAAAATGAATTTCAGAGTCCTGCACTTCTACCTCTTTCTCATCATCTACCATCACTAACACCTTTTTTTTGTTCTTCCCTGTTGAAGTAATTATTAAGCATTTTTACATGATGCACCCTCTGCTTCTTTCTTCTATCTGGAGTATTTATTGAATAATTTACTTCACTCAATTTCTTTTCAATCCTGCAAGGCCCATTAAGCCTTGTATTTAGTGAATCCCTTAGTACTGATAACAAAACTAGTACTTTCTCTCCAGAAACAAAACTGCGAATTTTAGCTGCCTTATCTGCTTTCACTTTCATCACTTGTTGTGAGATCTTTAACTGTTCCATATCCAACTCACATGCTCTGTTCAATCTTTCCCTGAAATTTAATACGTAATCCAGGAGAGTAGTTTCTGAATTTTGACCTACCAATTTCTCCTGAATCAATTTCGGTGGTCCCCTTACCGCATGACCATAAACTAGTTCAAAAGGGCTAAAACCAGTCGATGCATTAGGAGCGTCTCTAATAGAAATAACAAAAATGGAATTCCTATATCCCAATCCTGTGCATAATTCTGACAGTATGCTCTTATCATAGTTTTTAAAGTTTGATGCCATCATTCCAAAGCTCCTTGTGACTCCGGATGATAAGCTGTTGACTTAAACTGTTTTATCCTCAAACTGTTCATTACTCCCTTAAACAGCTGTGACATGAAATTTGACCGCTGACCAGATTGTATTTCCTTAGGTAAACCAAAATTTAATTAACTCCTCCACAATCATCTTAGTTGTAGTATTTCTTAAAGTCTTGCTTCAGGAAAACTAGTAGATACATCCATTATTGTCAATAAATACTGATTTCCACTTTAGTCTTAGGGAGGGGTCCTACACAATCGAGCATGACCCTGGTAAAAGATTCTTCAAATGCTGGTATTGGGATTAAAGGTGCCGACTTAACCACTGCTTGTGATTTTTCTGTTACTTGGCATATATGACAGGTTCTACAGAATTTGACTACATCCCTATGCAATCCTGACCAAAGAAAGCCCTCTCTATCTTTTCCTGTGTTTTCTTAATTCCTGAATGTCTCCCCTTTGGAAGCAATCCTCAGAATCTCATTTCTATACCATAATGGGATAACAATCTGATGCACCTCCCTCCAGATTTCATTTGCTGAGACATGATCCGACCGCCACTTTCTCATTAATATATTCCCTCAAAGATAATAACATACTGGAATATATTTTGCTTCAGTTTCTGAATAAGCTTTCAGATATAACTGTTTTAATTGCAAATCATTTTTCTGTAACTCCACTGACTTCTTTGAGTTAAATACTTCAACTGAATTGTCCTGCATTCCTTCTTCCTGAACAATGCTATCAAATACAGTGCTAGTTAATTGGATTTTGACACCTTCCTCTTGCCTTTGAACTGCCTGCTTATCTTGTGTAATTTGTTCTTCCCTATGGCCATTTGACCTTGTTATAACACAGTCAGGAAACAATCCAGGATATTCCTTCTGTCGCACTTCTGTTGAAAACACTTCTACAGGCTGCTCAACTACCTCAGGCATCACCCACAGATGCAATCCAGCAAATCATACCCGGAATAAATTGAACCCCTGCAATGGACAATTTTTCCACCACTCCAACTATAACTTCACTCTTCTTCCATCTGCTCTTTAAATTTACCTTCCACAACAGAATAGATTTAGCATTTCCATGAACCCCACTTATTATTACTTTTTCCTGTAACACCCTCTCTGAACAACAAATATCACTATCCCACAACATTAAGGATTGACTAGCCCATGTGTCTCTTAAAATTTTAACATCTTTACCTACTCCAACCTGTACACATGGAAAGACTTTTCCTTCACATACAAAGTCTTTAAACACTTTTGCAATCTGCTCTGCAGAATTCTCTTGAGTAAACTGTGAACACAATCCCATTTCTTTATCTTTCACTGATTCTCCCTGTTTCCTCTGTACACAAACCACTGGTTTCTCCTGTGCCTGAACCTCAGAACCCACAGCACCTTTACTTCCAGAGCTTTTCTGTACCCCAATAATTCCTATGGATTTTTCCTGCAATCTCCCAACACACTGACTCCATGAGCCCCACTTTATTACAATGAAAACACCTCAATTTTCAAATGTCACTTCTACCTTCAGCACCTTCCTTTTTGTTCTGGGAAAAAACTTCCTGGGAACTTCCAGCTACTCTTCCCTGACTACCTGCCTCCTTTCACCTTCCCACTTTTTATCCTTTTCCAATTTGAAAGGGTGATGGAAAGAAGGTTTAGCTCTATGAACTAACTCATAATCATCAGGTATCTCGGCTGCTTTTCTTACAGAATCAACCCTCTGTTTCTCCACATGAGTTCTCACTACTGAAGGGATTGAATCTTTAAATTCTTCCAAAAGAATAATTTCCCTAAGAACTGCATAGTTTGTCTCTATTTTTAACATCCGTATCCACCGCTCAAAATTACTTTGTTTTACTCTTTCAAACTCATTATAAGTTTGCCAAGGCTGTTTTCTCGTATTCCTAAATTTCTGCCTGTATGCTTCAGGAGCCAACTCATATGCACTAACAATAGCTTTTGTCACCAAATCATAATTCACTGACATTTACTTCTGAAAGTGAAGCATATACCTCAAGCCCCCTACCTAACAACTTAGACTAATAATAATGTCCAGTTTTCCTGTGGCCATTTCCTCTGTTTAGCTAGCTTCTCAAATGAAATAAAGAATGCTTCAATATTTTATTCCTCAAACTTCGGAAGAGCTTGTACAAATTTAAACATCTCCCCACTGGGTTCTACTCTGGAGATAAGTCCTTCCTCACCTACTGGCGTTTCCTTTTTAACTGCCAACATTTTCAGTTGGAATTCTCTCTCTCTCTCTCTCCTTCCCTCTTCCCTATCTTCACAATTTCTAATTCCTTTTAAAAAGCCATTTCTCTGTCCTTTGCTTCAAATTCAAGCTTTTTCCGTTCCTTTGCTTGTTCAAATTCTAGCGTCTTCATTTGTAACCGAAGTCTCACTACCTCCAGCTGTGACTCACTAGTGTCAGGTTTCACTTCCAACTGTAGATGCTGTGCTATACCTTTAACTATATCTGATTTCCTAGCACGCTCAGGTAACCCCAATTTTAACTTATCTGCCAACTTTGTTAACTTACTTTTGGTTATTTTTTCCAACACAATCAGAGTTATCTGTTCTACTCCCAGACAAGTCTTAGCAATTGCCAAAGCTATCCTGCAGTCTCACCACTTCTAAAATACCTCACCAACTCCTGAATTCAAAGTGCTTCTCGTGCTCGTAACCTAAGATTCACCAATTCCGAACCAATCAAGGAATCAGAATATTTTTTATCCTGCCAGAGCCCCTAATTGTTATGACACAGCAGTTGGTAAAGGCTGTTATTTAAAATCGCAGAGGGAAACTTTAAACAACTGTCATAACCTATATTTTTAAGTGGCATGTCTGAGATGCAGCTCTAAATTCAGGAATCAGACCACCAGTTCTTGAGAGGTTTTTACATGAGATGTTTATTAATTTACACAAGTTAAATATATACACCTGGCTACAAATTACAACTATCATAACTTTTAACAAATTCCCAAACTAATCTCTACTAAGGCAACAGCAACCCATAGACTTGAAGCAGACACCAGGCAAAGCATTTTCACCTTACAATTCAAAATGAGGTTCCTTTCACTTTGATTTCTTTGCAGACAGTTGTAGCCTGCCTCTGTTCTACGCACACAAAACTGCTGTCTCTTATACCCAGCACATCTCATTGAATGTAAATTCTCATTGTATCACCATCCCCTTTGGACTCCTCCTCTTCTAACAATAAAACCCCTTTCATAGTACCAATTTTATTAGCAAGATAAACGTTGCTTGGATTCTGCTAACTAGGTGCCAGATTTCACTCCCCTTTTTGAATGCTCTATCCAACAAAATGCAAATGTACCCCTACTTCTCTGTTTACATCTCAAACCTAGTATATGTCAAAGCACCCAGCCTAGCTGGCTTTAATCCAATTAAGACACACCCACAGACTAAACCTCTATTTTAAAAAAATAACTTCCAACAATATTATATACATAAATTGCTTCATGACAGGCCTCTGCTCAAGGAAGAAGCAGGGAGCTCTCAAGCTGTGGTGGGGGGTGGAGGTGTAGAGGTAATGGACATACATTGCGTAGAGGATAGTGCCAGGAAACTGGAAATTGTTGAAATGACATAGGGCAATAGAAGAGCCACAGATGTACGTGGGAAGAGACTGAACAAGGGGAGAAAAAAATGGAGTCAGAGTAGGAAGAAATAAGTTCAGTGGGGCAGGATCAGGCTGAAACACTGGGCCTGCCAGGACAGTCCTGATTTTGGATTTTGGGGAGGAGGCAGAACTGGGGTGTTCGGAGCCAGGGATTGAGAGCTGGAGGGCGGACTTCCAGAGGAGATGAGGTCAGTGACAGTCCTGGAAACAATGGCTTGATGGTCAAGGATTGATACTGTGATGGGAGGATTTGGACACGATTGAAATTTTGATCAAAAAGATATGTTTTAAGAGGGAACTAAGAATGGAGAGTGAAGTGTAGAGGGGTTTAGGGATGGAGTTCCTAAGGCAGCTGGAGGCTTTACCACCAATAGTGGGCCAAAGAGAGTGGTGATGCATGAAAGGTGAGAATTGTGGAACTGGAATGGATAAATGGCTGCAGAATGGTGTCATTTCCTTAGAGAGATTTGATGATGAGCAATTTAAATTCAGTGCAGGGCAGGATTTGGAGCCAGTGTAATAGGGTTAGAAGGGATTTAAGGCTGAATATGATAAGTGTGGCAAAATGAATTATAGTTTATGGAGAAGAGAGATGAGAGAGCAGCAAGGAGTACATTGGAGAAATTGAAAGAATTTGTGTAAGACAGGTAATATTTGCTTGCTGAAGTAAGCAAATGTTAGTGCAAAGATGTGGATTTGAAGCATAACTTTGAGCCAAGTAGGACACTAATGTATTGCATTTTCTATTTATACCGTGAAATTGGCCATAGATTGAATGAAAAGAAAGGGCAAGGAAGCAGTGTTCAAGGCATGGGTGATGTTCAGTTGGCAAAAATGTGAAATTATTCAGTTGAATGGTAATCAGGCAGTTTAAGAGCAGAATGCTCGTTGGGTTCAGAGGAAGTAGTGAAGGTATAGAGCTGGATGTTGTAAGCAAACGTATCAGTACTGATCATATTCCCTTAGAATTTGAGGGGGCAGCATGTGGGACTGAGGGTGAGGGCAGATAAAGCCTTGGAAGTGACTGTGCAGTATCAGAAAATAAGCCATTGATGGAGACGCACTAGCTATGTAGATTTGCACAAGAGCAGTCCCACAGAATTAGACAACAAAGGAACAAAGAGAATGCTGTGATGGACCTTGTCAAAAGTCTTGGAGAGGTTGAGGAGTATAAGGATATTGCACCACAGTCACACTTGCATTTGTCATTTACAACTTTGACCAAGATGATCTTTATGGGAAGGATGAGAGCTGGACTGAAGAGATTTGAACAGGAAGTTATGGCAGGAATGGGCACAGGCTGGGATGCAATGATAGGTTTAAGGATCTTGGAGATGAAGGGGAAATTAGGGACTATCCTCTCCAGCTATCATCCATGTAGGGTTCTTTTTTTAGGAGTGTATAATAATGATAGTTGGTGCCTGAGCAAAGAGGAAACTTTAAATAGGTTGTCAAGGATATTTCCTCTTCTATTTTTACTTAGTTCTATTGAAGGGTCATTCGGACTGGAAACGTTAACTGTGTCCCTGTCTGCAGATGCCGCCAGAACTGCTGAGTTTTTCCAAGTATTTTTGTTTTTGTTTTGGATTTCCAGCATCCGTAGTTTTTTGCTTTTGTCAAGGATAGGGACCAGGGAAGGTGATCAAGAGCTGCGTGGGGATGGAATTAAGAGAGCAGGTGAGAAGTGATGAGTTTCGCGAGTGGGGTGGGAGGGATAAGAGAGATTCAGGAGTGACAATAGATCAGGAGTAGGGTGTGTAATATATTTGTCGGGTTGAATGTTCCTTTATATATATTTTATTTATAGGGACTAGAACATGGAAATAATTTTATTTAATCTGTTTTTTTCTAAGTTATACCTCATAAATGACTTAATTATATCAACCATAATGTGAGGTCAGACTGGTATGTTCAATCATTGCAGCAACTAAAAGCTAAACCTTTTGAATTGGAAACTCGATTGACAGGATGTGATTTTGTTTTGGGATGGGGTATGTTGGCAGAATCTTGTAACTCTGCAAATTATAGACAGCAAATCATTAGGGGTGCATTTTAAAGGGATAAAACCACAACTTGAATCATTTCTAGTGAAAACACAAGCTTTCTGTTATTTTTTTTGTTTGTGTGATGCAGAATATTGTTAGAATGGAGTCATTTAGCTGAGCATTGGAATTTGACTTAGAAGTAAGATTAATACTTTGCTGTTACACTCATACTGAGCAAATTAACCACCTCTATTTAAGGTTAAAGAAGGTTTTGACACAGGATTCAGTGACTCAGAGGGGAATTTTGATTTAAATTGAGGAATGCGTTGGGATTACTGACAGAGTGACTTTGGAATTTTTTAGAAACAGATGAACCTTGTTGTTTTTAAAAAGAATGTAGAAAAGTAGACAGAACCCTATTTATTTCACAGACTTTGCCATGTTGAGAATACATTTTAGGGGAATTACTTGTATCAACAAGAATGGAATACTTAATGTTATGACACATTCATCAAAGAGTGGAAATATTCTCCAGATTGATGCATTTTAGAGATAATGGAGAAGCAAGCTTGATCATTTTCTGAGGAGGATCTATTATACAATCAAGTATTTACTGCAAATCACATCCATTTTATTCAAAATAAAAAAACTGTTACCGCACACAAACCAGTGCCTGTGAATATATAATTACAGTACCACTACCTGTCAAGGCGTCTGTTAAAATGGCCCCATGCGACTCACCCACAGTAATCCTACCACCTTCCCGTAGGTTCTATTCTTAATTTGTTCATCTAAGAAGGCAAGAGGGAGACATGATGGGAATGCGCAGGATCTTTCCTTGAAAAGCCAAAGCAGGCTGTAATGATGTCATTAGGATCCAATGGCCATTTTAACTGACACCTACACAGTGAAGCTGCTTGTGCAATGCTAAAATGACAATTGCAATGATCTAATAATATAAACTGGAGATAGGGAATAAATTGAAACTAGGCAATGATTTCAACACATCATCTTAAGCAAGAACTGCAAATGAGATGATATATTTAAAGCAAAAATGAAAACTGAATCTTTTCCTCTTTTCATTAATATGGTAGTTAGATTTCTTTTCAAAAGAAGCTACTGTACTTTAACATAATTGTTGGTTTTTTTGCTTGAAGCTGTTTTATCGTTAGCAATTTTAGAATTGACCTTTCCCTTGTTATTTCCAAAGATGCGATTTTGTAGTGGTTTAACATGGTTACTTCTTTAAAAATTGTCTTGATGAAATTCTGGAAGTGACCTTAAAAGCTGTTTCACTGTATTGTTCATTAATACTATATCTTAGAATATGAGCAGAAAGCAGGAGTTATGCACATTGAAACAGTATCTGGCTTCAGCCATTCCCTTTTGTTTTGCAGGGGTCATTTCTGCAGCCAAACAGTTCAAATGTGACTCTAACGGAAATCTGGCCTCTTAGGGTTAATTTTTTTCACTTTGGCTTACTCTAATCCCTTTAGCACTGACTTCCTTTACATATAAAATTTTCATACAAAAATAAACATGATAGATTTGTATTCTTTACAAGAAAATACACAATGCAGTCAGAACCAGCTTTGACAAAGGCATGTAACTTGTTACATTTTATTTCATTGCCATTTTATTTCCAAGAAAATGATTTCAGTGATGTGGATTTAAAAACCTCACCATCAGCACTATGATAAAACCTTCCAACAATTTTTTAAAGCTCACAGTTTGAGCAAAAACATTACCTGTTAACAGCCCTTTTATACATTGCTGAAATTTTGCTTGATTTCAGCAAAATTAACCATAAAATGAGACAGCACAGAAGGAGGTCATTTGATGCATTGACAAGAATTTTACCGGCCCTTGGAGACAAACTAGGAGGCAGGAGGGGTGGTAAAATGGCATCGGGAGGGAAGCCTGGCATTTTCCCATTGCCAGGGGATACTCCAAGCTGTGGGAACAGTAGTGGCTCAGTTGACCAGAGGCGAGAGGCCAATTAATCCAATTAATTAGCTTATTGATGGCTATCTTACCAGCCTCGGAACTGCTCCCTGCTGTGATGTGAGTCCACCAGTTAGATCGAGGCAGCCTCCCAGTGGCTTCCGTTTTGTAACATCTTTCTTTCTGGAGACACCATAACACTCAGGGAAGCCCATTGGGAGCAGTGGACACCCTCGCAGCCCCAGTGTTGCAGCTGGAGGGTTCACCCCTCTGATCGTCAAGCCTGACTGCCTGACTCTGGAACATCCATGACTGTCTTACAAACCCTTCGAGGGTGTCGCAACATAGAGCTTCCCTCCTTCTTGCAGCCTCAGTGGCAGCCACCTCTATCAGTAGCCCTGCAGA
Source organism: Cetorhinus maximus (assembly GCF_964194155.1). Taxonomy (NCBI): domain Eukaryota; kingdom Metazoa; phylum Chordata; class Chondrichthyes; order Lamniformes; family Cetorhinidae; genus Cetorhinus; species Cetorhinus maximus. Next base: position 98,936,255 of record NC_135887.1, read on the forward strand.
GTGGCTGGTCTTCTGATTTGGCCAGCAGCTTGGAGAGACAGGCCACCAACCTTAATTGGATGGCAATTCCGCCAATTGCCCACATGGCCTCATGGGGCTGCATTTGGTCCCGCTGTCTGAACCCATGGCATGCAAATAAGATCCCAGCCATTGTACCACTGCCTGTGCCAGCTCTTTTGTAGAGCTACCCAACTAGTCAACTTCCCTACTCTTCTCCCCATAGCTGTAATATTTTTTTCTCCCCTCAAGTATTTATCCAATTTCCTGTTGAAGGCTATTATTGAGCTTTCTTCCACCAGCCTTTCAGACAATGTATTTCAGATTAAACAATTTGTGTTTTTTTAAAAAAAAATTCCTCATGTCACCTCTGATTCTTTTGCCCATGACTTTAAATCTGTGTGCTTTGGTTACTGATCCTTCTACTGGAAACAGTTTCTCCCTATTTCATCATCATCATCAGCATCATGTGTGCTCTTCTCAAAGGCTGATCCTTGGCTTATAGTAGTCTTTCCATATCTCTGTATCTTGCGCCAGTCTTTCAATTTCCTAATAACATTCTTCAATTTTCAAGCCATCCTGCATTGATATTCTCTTCGTTCCTCCTCTTCTTTATCTTTGATAAAGAAGTCCCCTGGAGGTATGGGGGTGTAAAGGATGTATGATATTTACCCAGAAGAGGTTTTAATTCTTCCAAATTTTTCTAGGTACCTTTTGATGTAATATAGTTGGAACCATCTGAAGTTTGCGATTCAATTCACAATTTTTGGATGGCTCCCAGTGCAGGAAAATTGCCCAAAGGAAGTTTGCACTGATCAGGCAATTGCCATGCAATCCTTCTATAAATGTATGACTATTTCTTGGTGATTTTGAGATATGCATCACCTTGTTTTCACTTATAATCCTTCTTCTGTGCTTGTTACAATTGCTTTGTCATCTGCAAATCTAACTCACGTTATCTTTCAGTCCCCAATCTTAATGTCAGCTTCTGTGTCTTCAGACCCTCCTTTAATCATTGCTTCTACACCGACAATAAAGAAGATTGGTGCTAAACAGCATCCTTGTCAAACTCCCTTTCAATTACACATGGTTCCAACTTCCCATTGGCTATTCTCATTGTTGCTGTGTGTCGCCTATTTCTCCAGTGTATCTCCATTAGTCAGGCCAGCTATGTGGTATTATTGCAGTCCAGTGCTATCTGTCACAGTGGTAGAGTTGTTAGCATGTAAACCTGCACCACGGTGGAAGGCAATGATGAGCCATCACTGAAAACAGCCAAGGAAACAGCTCTCCTTATTTACTCTATCAAAACTGTTCATGCTTTTGAACACCTCTGCCAAATTTCCTTTGAACTTTTTCTGCTCTAAGGAGAACAACATTAGCTTCTCCAATCCCTCCTCATAACTAAAGTTCCTCATCCTTCAGATCGTTCAGGTAAATCTCCTCTGCACCAACTCTAAGGTCTTGACGTCCTTTCTAAAGTGTGCCCAGAATTGAACACACTACTCCAGCTGATGTTGAACCAGTTTATAAAGGCTGAGCATAACTTCCTTGCTTTTGTACTTTATTCTTCTATTAGTCAAGCCAAGGATTATGTTAAAGTTTCTACTAAAGTTTTCTCAGCTTGCCTTGTATGCATGTACCTCCAGTCTCTATTCCTGCACCCTTTTTAAAATTGTGTCATTTAGTTTAAATTGCATTTTGCTTTTATAATGAGTATGAAATGGTAAAGATAAGGAGTGAAAATATGTGTGCCTGTTTGTAGTTTTCGCCCGTTTATATTGTAACCAAAAAGAATTGTTTTCAGCATAGGACCAAGGAAGTATTAAAATTTCTGTTTTATTATTTCAAAAATAAACATTATGAAAAACCACTTTGAAACCCATTGTGCTGATATGTTGTTAAAATATTTCATTATTGAGCTTGGCAGTTCATAATACAATTTGTCAGTTTTTACAGAAAAAAGTATTAGTTTTCTTTGTGCTTATTTTAGTGTATATAGAATTATTGCGATCCTAGAACTATAATAAATACAGACTTTGTCAATATTTTTCTAAGCTGGTTTTCTTCAGTGGTTTCTTGGCGAGGCTATATGAAATAGTATAATAGGAATAAATTGCACGTTAACTGCAAAAGCTGATACAACAGTGCAGTGTTTGCCCTAATATAGCTTTGGTATTACATTTTAGCACTGGGAGCTAGTCTTTTTCCCGCTCTTCTCTATTCTCTAGTCTGCTCTCCGTCCATGCAGCTGTATTCCCTCCAATATTGTACATTCTAATTTTCATTACAAGCCTAAGTGGTATATTTTCAAACGCCTTTTGAAAATCCATGTATTCAGCAGTCTGAAGACTTCAATTTCCTCAAAAAAATTCAATTTAATTAACACCCTATATTTTACAACTTCATGCTGACTGGCCCTGACTGATCCATGCTTTTCTAGATGTTCTCTGATCTTATTCCATATCCTGGAAGCTTACACACAATCTAGATAAGATTAACTGGCTAATAATTTCCTGGTTTATCCCTATCCCCTCATAGAAACCAAATATTTGTGACCCTTCAAGTTTTTGGTACTATTCCCATTTCCAAAGACTTTTGAAAAATTATGATCATTGTCTCTGTTATCTTATGCCCAACGTTTGCCAGTATTCTGAAATACCTATCATCTAGTCCTTTGGCTTTTCTACTTTAATTCTTATAAATTTTTTTAATACAGTCAACTTTTGTGTATTTATTTCCAGCAGCGGCTTTCCACATGCCTGTCAGGTACTTCCACCATTTTCAAACTCCGTTGTAAACAACAACAACTTTCCTTTATATAGCATCTTTAACATAGTTAATCATCCCATGGTGCTTCATAAGAGTGTTATTAATCTCCCTCCCTCCCTATAAACTCCCCGAATGATTTCTCATCATCAGTGATTACAACCTCCATCTCAACCATGCTCCCTCTACTGAGTTCACTTCCCTCTTATCCTGCCTAAATCTCTCCCTCCATGTCAACTCCCCAACCCATATTTACAGCAACCCCCTTGCCATCTCGCATGGTCTATCTACTCCTATTGTATCAATCACAGACGAGGCCGTCTCTGATCACTTCATTATATCACTCTCCATCCACATCCCCATTCCACAACTCACCCCTACCTCCTTCTGTATCTGCCCCATGGAAAAGACTATCTCCCAATTCACCTACAGCTGCACTTTCAAAATTCTAACTGTCTAGCCTTTGGCCCTCTGTTCGCCACAACATTTCTGTAGCTACTTATTTTCTCAGCTTATTTTTCAACAGCTCCACTGTTGATGGCCTATTCTCCAATAAAACCATTACTTTCTCTCACCCTGTCTGACCTCCTGGTATGGCCCTTATTTTCAGTCCCTTAAGTCCAATGGATTCAGACATGAAAGGATATGGCAGGCAACTGGTTTATCCACCACCAGATCTGCTGGACTAGATAAAACACAATATTATCCTGCTTTCATCTGTTAAAACTGCCCACTATACCAGGATAGCCCTGAAATTAATAGATAACCCCAGCTTCCTTTCACTACTGCAAAGTGTCATCTCAAACTCCTCTTGCCTGTCTCCTCCTTGACAAACTTGACCCTGTCACCCTTGAAAAATACTGCCCTATCTCAGCCTTCCATTCCTCCCAAATAAATACACATCTTTCCCTGAACTCCACCTTTGAATGCCTCCAGTCAGGTTTTCATTCTGGTCACAGTATTGAAGCTGCCATCCTATGTGACTGTGACAAAGGTAACTATGCCTCCTTGTCCTCCTTGGCCTTTCTGCAGCCTTTGACATGGTTGACCAGACCAACCTCCTCCAATGCCTCTCCCCTGTCATCCAACTGGGCGGGACTGCACTTGCTTGGTTCCATTCTTATCTATCCAGTTATAATACTGGTAATGACTTTTCTTCCTGCTCCTGCATCATAACCTCTGGTGTCCCCCAAGGATCTGACTTTGTCCCACTCCTGTTTCTCATGTACATGCTGGCCATTGATGACATCTGAAAACACAGCATTCGTTTCACATGTATGTTAACCTCATCAGCACTCGCAACTCCTCCACTGTTGCTAAGTTATCTGGCTTTTTACCATCATCTGGATGATCTGGATGAGCAGAAATTTCCCCCAATTAAATATTTGGAAGACTGAAGCCAAATACTTCGGCTCCCACTCGAAACTCCAGTCCATAACTACTGACTCCAGCACACTGCCTGACAACTGTCTGAGACTAAACCTGACTGTTTGCAACCTTGTTGTCATATTTGACCCCAAGATGAGCTTCTGACCACATATCTGCACCATGGCTAAGACCTCCAATTTCCATAACATTGCCCAGCTTTGCCCCTGTCTCAGCCCATCTGCTGCTGAAAACCTCATTCATGCTTTATGCCAATGCGCACTTGGCTACCCTGCCACATTTTATCCTGTGTAAACTTGTAGCGATCCAAAACTTTGCTGCCTGTGTCCTTACTCAAGTCATGTTCACCTATCACTGCCATGCTCACTGACATGGACTTCCATTCAAGCAACACTTCGATTTTAAAATTCTCATCCTTGTTTTCAAATCCCTTCATTTTTTCATCCTTCCTTACCTCTGTAATCTCCTCCAGCCTCATAACCATCCAAATTTACCCCTACTTATCTAATTGTGACCTATTGAACATCCCTGATTTTAATCACCCCACTATCGGTGGCTGTGCCTTCAGCTGCCTAGGCCCTAAGCTCTCTTGTTGCCTCCCTAAACCGCCCTGCCTCTCTACCTTACTTTCCTCCTCTAAAACACTCATTAAAACTACACCTCTTTGGTCAAACTTTTGGTCATCTACCCTAACATGATCTTACGTGACTCAGTGTCAAATTTTGTTTTATACACCTTTGTGAAGCACCTTGGAATGTTTTGTTACATCACACTATGTAAATATAGGTTGTTGATAAATTTAACACCAACCACTAGAGATATTAGAGCAGATGACGAAAAGTTTGGTTCAAGAGGTAGGATTAAAGGAGCATCTGAAAGGAGCAAAGAGAAGCAGAGAGGTATAGGGAGGGAATTCCTGTGCTTCAGGCCTGGGCAATCTAAAAAATTTGAACAATAGGTTAAGGAAACCGTTTCATGTTGCTACTAAGCAGTGGCTACGTGAATGGTATTTTCCGCTAACAGGGTCCTGCCATCAACCCAAAACAATGTTCTGCCTACCACATAATTGAGCAATGTTGTGTACGAATTTCAGTGCCAGTGGGATGTGAGCTATGTAGGCTGAACATTCCAACAATTGGCTGATCAAATCAAGCAGCATGTTCCTTTGGTTGCTCGTAATAGGCAGAGTACAGGCCGTCATCAATCAGCCTATGCTTGCAAAACCCAAAACAAAATGCCTACTGTTAGATGTGATTCCGTGATTGGGCACCACTTGCTGAACAATCCTAAGCGTGCTAGTAGCTACACTAACAACTAATTTAAGATAATCAGTCAGGCGGGTAATGTAGCTGATATGTGCTCGCTAAAAGCAACATACTTTTATACACAGGGACCTATTCTCTGCAAACAAAAGGAATATGTTCAAGCCTTGCACCTTTTTTGAATTAGTTCAATATATAGCCTTTAATTCCCCATTGCTTTCTCCATCGCAACACGTCATCCAATCAATCAATTTGCCATCCAGTCAGTACTCTTTGCTCCTGCAGTATAAATTGTTGTGTGTGTTTGAAATTCGGCATTCTTGCATTTGTCTTGATGAGTGCAAGACTAAAAGCTTGGGCAACATATCTCTCTTTTCAGCAATAAAATGTTTTTGCTTTAATTCCATTAATTTTTACACACATTTCGGTTGTGCATAAATTTTAATCAGGTTGGATGATATTAGGGCATAGAGTTTCCAGTGGCATGAGGCTAGTAGATGCCAAAATGTGCTTCTTGTGGTGTAGCTTGCTGCAGGAACCATGTTATCCTACGCACCCTACATATACTGGGGCAGGGGTGGGGTTAGTGCTGGAGGCAGGTCCAATCTGTACGTTACTGCTAGGTTCGCAGCCCATGGATTTGCAAGCCCAGTATCTGGAGCAGGAAGGAGTTAATATGTGAACATGTTGGTCAGAAAACTACTAAGTCAAATATTGCAGCATGTTTGACCATCTTTGATTAACAACATTCAAGTTGATCTAATTGAAAAACTGGGGTTGAAATTGCTATGCATTGAATTTAAAATGGACACAAAGCATACCAATTTATCATTGGGCTGGTCCTTGCCAGTTTGCATAAGTGTGGGAACTAATGCTAAATCCATGGGGCCCTTTTACTCGTACCAGTCAGAAGCCAAAAACGGAGATGGGGCAATGTTCTGCCACGGCCAGCAAACCAAAAGCTTTGTGCAGGCTGAGCTCAAGTCAACCTTTTCAAGTTCCTATGCATGTGGGGCTCCACAAAAGAATTTAAAGGTCCCAGGCACTTAAATAAATAGATTGCGCACAACATTAAATAATTAGAGGGGACGTTGATTTTAAATTCCTTAAATGTGTAAATTTGGAGCCTAACATTTGTTAAAGGAATCCTTCAATGTTCCTCCTAGGATTGGTTTTGGAGTACCAGGATATGATTGAACCATAATTTTAGATAACTTTGTTGTTTTGAAGTCTATTGTATAGGTATAGAGAAGGCTTTACACTTTTATGTGAATAGAACTAGCATGGTTATCGAAGTAAACACATTTGTTTGTCCCTTTTAGAATTTGAAAAATCTGTTAAGCAAATATTGAAGTTCTATAGAATGTGTTTAGCATTGCATTATCATCAAGCCAAGGGAACCTTTTTGGGCGAGTAGGATAACTGTTTCAGTAAATACTTTTTTTTAAAAAAAGTTCCTTGTGTGGAGCCAAGGACATGCCTGGTCCATTGAAAAGCGGGTGAAGTAGATACGTTCCACTTGGACAAGATGTGCCTGAATGGAGAATCTTTTCAAAATGCAGCCCATGGAGATGAATGTGACTGTAATTAGTTTTGTTTCTGTAATTAGTTTGACAGATCAGGAGCACACTATTTAAAATGCTCAGTTATCAATTATTGGACAAGTTGAAGAAACAAACACATGGAAAACATGAGATGCTTTTAACAGTTTCCTGTTATTCAAATGGGGAGCGAGCATAGAACTTTGTTTTGATATAACCATTCGGGAGTTAATGATAGCAGCCAATGCTCTAGCAGCAGAGTTACATGACAGTTTTACCTACACTTAACATGGCACATGCAGCTGCTGTGGTTTTGAAGGATTTGATATAGCTTTCAGGTTAAGATTTGCTTTTAGAGGATCCACGGGTTGATTTCTATGCTCCTATTTCCGGTTTCAATTTAAAAACTTACCGATGAGGCCTGCCTGTTGCAATTTTGAACAACCCTTAGTTTGGGCAGCCAGTGCTCCTGCCAGGAAACAGGTGGGACTTTCATTAATTAATTGCAAATCAAGGTCCTGTGATCTGTTTAGTCATGGAGAGTCATTTCAGCACAGCAGGAGACCATTTGGGCCATCGAATCCATGCCATGTGTCTGCAGAGTAATTCAGCCACCCCCACTTCCTACTCTATTCCCATAGCTCTGCAAGTCCACCTCAAGTGCTCATCCAACCTCCCCTTAAAATCCACCTCCATTACCTTCATTGGCAGCAAACTCCAGAATGTCAGTGCTGTTTTGATCCTGACCAGCAAGGTGCCAGATTCTCACCAATCATAGGATGGGAAGCAGCCAAGTCCAGTGTAAGTTGCAGATTTGAGAATATTAAGTAATTGATTTAGCAGTTTTGAACTTTCAAGATTACCTGAATTGTCCTCCATATTTATTCTGCAAAGTCTTTGGTGGCATAATTTTGCATTGCATTGACTCCCCACCCTGCCAGCCCTCCCCCCTTCCCATCCAATTTTCCCATGTAAAATGTATCTACAGGCTCATGCTCATGGGGTGCCCCAACTATCCCAGTTTCCCAAAATAGCAAGGTGCCTGTTTGAGGGAATCTGGGTCTCTAAATGTAATCTGTATTTTTCTGAAGCAGACCCTAACTAAAACAGAAACCAACTCAAAAGGGGACAGAAAGGGAAACAAAGCAAGTAAACATAGAAAGGAAACTAACCCTCCCAGTTTCTAAGGAAGAAAAACTGAGGTTTGGAAACGAAAACCTCTGGCAAACAACTTGTTTAAAAGATATTAAAGGAGACAGATCAGTCCAAGCTGGGCGGTAGCAGTTGATGAGTCCACTGGTGCACAGGAAGCTGAAGAAGATGGCAGAGATCCAGAAGCTGAGAACAAGTTGCTGCAGCTATTTCTGTTACTTGAAGATAACAGTGATGGATTTACTCCATCCAAACCGAGTTGAGCAGGTTCTGCAGATGTGTGCCTTTTGTGGTGAAGATCATGCCTCGGGTTGGTTGTGCAGTGCCGTTGGCTGGGAATCAGACAAGCTCCTAGAAGAAGAGAAGGTGAAATTCTGTGTGTGGAAGGCAGAGTTTGACGGACTTTGTAACTGAGTGTGATCACTACAGTCCCAGTGGATTGTTAAGCCAATTCATAAGATCTGTCTTGGTTGTATCTGCTATTTAATGTGAAATTCATTAGTTTGTATTCAACCACAATTTGCCTTGTAACTCACGTTTAACTCGTGTTAATTTGGAATGTTAGAGTACAGGGCAGATAGTATTTAGTGTTTGTTTTGTCGACTCTTGTATAGTAAAACTTTTTCTATTTTAAACCGTGGAACCTTGCGGCTTTATTCTTTTAGTAAATAACTGGGATTTTGAATTTCGTCTACTTAAAATAAAGTTGCTGATCTCTAATGAGATCATAACACCTTTCAGAACTTAAATGGCGAGGGCATCTCACAAACTATTTTTAAATGAGGTCAGGCTATGAAAATTGTTCGTCCTCTTACCTATAACATTGGGTCCACAATACAATCATTCTACCCACCACCTGCTTGACATACACCAAAGACCTAAAGCAAGGTCTATATCTCAAACTATTCGAACTGGAAGTTCGAATTAAGTTAAATGTTCATCCATGCCAAATGAAGCATCCATTTAGAATGTTACTGCCCGCAGGTGGCAACTTGAGGCAGTGGGGATCATTGGAACATTCCATTTAATATTCATGCATAATTTGTTGGACTAGCCATTAATATGAGCTCAGTGGCTGCTGTCAAGCCAAATCCAGGAGGATGGCGTAAGGTTTAATTGGCACTTCAGTTGGCAATTCTCTGGCAGAGAGGAAGAGGAGGATAAGAGGTCAAGCATTTAGCACCCTGACCTGCTAAGAAAGGAGAGTCAATCTGCAGAGATTTGGTTAAGAGGCCAATGAAAAAGTCTCTAATCTTGTATCTAAGGCAAGGAGGGAGCAGGGTGGGAGGCAGTTTTGCAGTCAGGAAATCCAGAATAATAGGTTTCTTTCAGGTCTTGCCAAATCTAAGGAAGAGCCAACACCATTTTTGGTCTCTGTTACCTGGCATTAAGTTGAGGCTGACTGACTGGCTGCCATAGTGTGGGGGGCTGGGTAGGCATTCTGCATCAGGCCACAGCCAGGAGAGGAGGGACTGAGAAATCAGGCCAGAGTTGAGTGCAATTTGAATATTGGAGGCAATAGTGAAGATCAGAGGTAGTGAGGGATACTGATCATAAGGGTGGGTGAAGAATGTAAACTGGATCCAGCAGGTAAGTGGAAAGGCACTTAACTCCTAGATGCAATAGCCCTCATCTCCTTTCCTCTGCTATATTTCCCGAAGCCCAGAAAATGCAGCCAGCCAGAGTTAAATTTAAAATAATGATTAATTCTAAGGCATTCAGCCACATAATATTTAAATCAACAGCCCACCTCTTGTGAGTGGGGTTAGTTACCCACCACCTGTTCCGCTTCTGTTAAAACCAGAAGTGAACAAGGCTGGGGTTTATTAACATTTTATGTACTACCTGATCCAAACCCATCTGTTTTGAGACAGATAGTAAAGCATGCTTTGTTATTTTCCATGTTACAGGAAATAGATAATAAAATAGATTAGAATGCACTGCAAATATTCCATTAATTAACTATTATGTGTAAAACAAATCAAGCCTATTGCTTTATAATTAAACTTATTTCATTGGAGTGTTTAGCAGTTCACCTTTCAGGAGCCATACTTGGAAGCATGTGTGATTATGATATTCAGTTTGTATAAATGTGGAGTTTCATTAATACAATTCCTGGCTAACACTGTAGTATGACTAAGCATTGGGCAGTAAAGTAGGGAATACGATGTATACTTTTTGGAATGCCCAGTCAAATTGAACCCAAGAGACTATCCATTATGAACCTGAAATTTGTGACGATCCCGAATTTAGAGTTATGCCTACCCTGCTTGTAACACTTGCTATAGCTTTTTTCTTCACACATTTTTGAGCTATGTTACATATTGTACACAGCATTTACCGCGTGCTTTTTCGAACATTCTGTAACAGGTCTTATAATCCCTGGTTGCGGAGTTAACTCGAAATTTGTTAGCGTCCATTCCCCAGATTGAATGAATATTTTAAAAAGTATCAGAAGACTGCCATATGATGTAAAGTACCATTGTTTCACTTAGAGTCATAGAGGTCTACAGCACAGAAAAAGGCCCTTCGGCCCATCGAGTCTGCGCCTGTCAAACAAATACCTAAGTATTCTAATCCCATTTTCCAGCACTAGGCCCATAGCCTTGTATGCCATGGCATCGCAAGTACACTTAAAGTTGTTATTTTCAGGAACACAACCACAACTTTAAGTGAGGACTTACTGTATAGTTTCCTTTTGGTGCCATTTTCATTTGTACTTGTGATGCAAAATATAGTGTGAATTTGTAACCAAACAGTGAACATTGGCAAAAGGTCGATAGATCTGACTCATTCAATAAAGTGCAATTCACAATACAAAAAAAATGTTACTCTGGGATTCTCTAGCAAATGAAGGAATGAGAAATTAACCTATAGGTCAGTAATATTCCAGCTAGTTGTTTATTGGAGAAATTTAGATTTCTCATTAACTTCTGGCCAGTCTTGAACAAAGGTCTCACAGTTAACGGCATTTAATGTAAATCAGACAAAAACAGGACTCTTTTAAGATCTATTTTTTAAAAAATTAAGTTTAGTGCTCAAAACTCAACAAATATCTAATGAAGGCATAATAAATAGGAGCAGGAGGAAACCATTCTGCCCTCGAGCCTGCTACACCATTCAAAACAATCACGGCTGATCTTCTACCTCAACTCCACTTTCATGTCCAACCCCCCCATATCTCTTGATTCCCTAAGAGATCAAAGATCATTTGATTGTGGTATTGAATATACTCAATGACAGAGAATCTGTCCCTGTGTTCTAGATTCCCCAACAACCTCTGTGTCTACCCAGTCAAGCCCCTTCAGAGTCTAAGATTTCTTAGAAAATCTATGATTTTCTAAGTACATTGTTAAGACTTTCTTAATAATAGATTCCAGCATTTTCCTGATGAATTATGTCAGGCTAAAAGGTCTATGGTACCCTATTTTCTCTCTCCCTCTTTTCTTGATTGGCAGAGGTATATTTGTTAACTTCCAGTCTGCTGAGATCATTCTAGTGTTTTGAACAATGTATAATCTTTAAGTTGAATTTATATATATTTGTGTGTTAAGAAAGGTAAAAATGGTTTCAGTTTCATTTAGGTATTGTTTATGAACCTTGGTCCCTGGGAGTCTGGATTGTGACTAAAAAAGTTTCAGATCTGTTGTTTGCAAAGATACATTTTTAATGAGGTCTTACAACCCCTGAATTGAAAGAGATGGGTTAAAAGGGGTTGGAAGTTCCATGATTCTGGAAACAAAACAAGAAGTTGAAAAAGTTTTACTGTTACCTAGTGACAGTAATCCAATGACACAGGCACAGAGAGAGACAGGGGTTGAGAGAGGGAAACGTTCAGTGTGTGTCAGAGAGAGAAGGCAGGGATTTAAGCTCTCTGAGAAGAAAAAAACTACAAGGCTATTGGGACAAAAACAAAAAGCTAAAAGCTACTGCAGATGCTGGAAATCCAAAACAAAAACAGAATTACCTGGAAAAACTCAGCAGGTCCGGCAGCATCGGTGGAGAAGAAATCAGTTAACGTTTCGGGTCTTCATGACCCTTCAGCAGAACTGAAGCATAGTTAGGAGAGAGGTGAAATATAAGCTGGTCTAAGGTGGGGGGCGGGGGGAGAGAGAAGTTGAGGGTGTGGTGATTGTGGAGATAAGCAAGCAGTGATAGGAGTAGATAATCAAAAGATGTCACAGACAAAAGGATCAAAGAGGTGTTGAAGGTGGTGATATTGTCTAAGAAAAGTGCTAATTAAGAATGGAAGACAGGACACTCAAGGTACAGCTCTAGTGGGGGTGGGGTGGAAAGACTAACAAAGTTTTAGTTTTAGATTTAAAAATAATGGAAATAGGTGAGAAAAGAAGAATCTATATAAATTATTGAAAAAAAAGGGAGGGGGGGGAAACGGGGTGGGGATGGGGGGAGGGGGAGTTGAATTCATATTCAGCCGGGAAGGCTGTAAAGTGCCTAGTCGGAAGATGAGGTGCTGTTCCTCCAGTTTGCGTTGGGCTTCACTGGAACAATGCAGCAAGCCAAGGACAGACATGTGGGCAAGAGAACAGGGTGGAGTGTTAAAATGGCAAGCGACAGAGACGTTTGGGTCTTTCTTGCGGACAGACCGCAGGTGTTCTGCAAAGCGGTCGCCCAGTTTACGTTTGGTCTCTCCAATGTAGAGGAGACCGCATTGGGAGCAACGAATGCAGTAGACTAAGTTAGGGGAAATGCAAGTGAAATGCTGCTTCACTTGAAAGGAGTGTTTGGGCCCTTGGACGGTGAGGAGAGAGGAAGTGAAGGGGCAGGTGTTGCCTCTTCTGCGTGGGCATGGGGAGGTGCCATAGGTGGGGGTTGAGGAGTAGGGGGTGATGGAGGAGTGGACCAGGGTGTCCCGGAGGGAACGATCCCTACGGAATGCCGCCAGGGGGGGTGAAGGGGAGATGTGTTTGGTGGTGGCATCATGCTGGAGTTGGCGGAAATGGCGGAGGACGATCCTTTGAATGCGGAGGCTGGTGGGGTGATAAGTGAGGACAAGGGGGACCCTATCATGTTTCTGGGAGGGAGGAGAAGGCGTGAGGGCGGATGCGCGGGAGATGGGCCGGACACGGTTGAGGGCCCTGTCAACGACCGTGGGTGGAAAACCTCGGTTAAGGAAGAAGGAGGACATGTCAGAGGAGCTGTTTTAGAAGGTAGAGTCATCAGAACAGATGAGACGGAGGCGAAGGAACTGAGAGAATGGGATGGAGTCCTTACAGGAAGCGGGGTGTGAGGAGCTGTAGTCGAGGTAGCTGTGGGAGTCGGTAGGTTTGTAATGGATATTGGTGGACAGTCTATCATCAGAAATTGAGACAGAGAGGTCAAGGAAGGGAAGGGAAGTGTCAGAGATGGACCATGTGAAAATGATGGAGGGGTGGGGATTGGAAGCAAAATTAATAAATTTTTCCAGGTCCCGACGAGGGTATGAAGCAGCACCGAAGTAATCATCGATGTACCGGAGAAAGAGTTGTGGGAGGGGGCCAGAGTAGGACTGGAACAATGAATGTTCCACATACCCCATAAAGAGACAGGCATAGCTGGGGCCCATGCGGGTACCCATAGCCACATCTTTTATTTGGAGGAAGTGAGAGGAGTTAAAGGAGAAATTGTTCAGTGTGAGAACAAGTTCAGCCAGACGGAGGAGAGTAGTGGTGGATGGGGATTGTTCGGGCCTCTGTTCAAGGAAGAAGCTAAGGGCCCTCAGACCATCCTGGTGGGGGATGGAGGTGTAGAGGGATTGGACATCCATGGTGAAGAGGAAGCGGTTGGGGCCAGGGAACTGGAAATTGTTGATGTGACGTAAGGTGTCAGAGGAATCACGGATGTAGGTGGGAAGGGACTGGACAAGGGGAGAGAGTAGGGAATCAAGATAACGAGAAATGAGTTCCGTGGGGCAGGAACAGGCTGACACGATCGGTCTGCCAGGACAGTTCTGTTTGTGGATTTTGGGTAGGAGGTAGAAGCGGGCTGTCCGAGGTTGGGCGACTATCAGGTTGGAAGTTGTTGGAGGAAGATCTCCAGAAGATCTCCTTCCCATTGTCTTGTTGTCTTGTGATTAATTTTATCTTTGCCATCTATTTCCTCTTCTATTGCTTCCTTCCATTGTCATCCATTTGCCCACTGTTCAGGCACATTCCTATCCAGCTGTCAATGTACTACACTAGGTCCCGTGTCTCAATACACTGTTAGCTCTAACGTCAGGGATTGCAATTTCTGTATGGTATATTGATAAACTCCTGTTCTCATGAAGGTTTCTGCCTACTGTATATAGAGTGTAATCCATGCAAATATGATTAGAAGCAACAGTGAAAAGAGACAGAAACTGAGCCCAGAATATTATTTGGTGATTAGTGCACAGTGAAGAATTGGGTAGGGTAGGTGGAAGAAAAAGAGATGACCAATCAGCTCCGATTTTTCTCAGCAAATTCTGATACGTTGGCCGATAACCCAAAATGCTATCAGCATAAAATGCTCCAGCACCAATCTTCTCATTCCCCCTGCCAAAGTACACACTACCTGAAGTCTGGCTCCAGGATGCAACTGCCTGCAAACAAATACTTGAAATATGTTTTCAGCATAGTGGTATTGTCGCTGGACTAGTAATCCAGAGACCCAGGCTAATGCTCTGGGGACATGGGTTCAAATCCCACTATGGCAGCTGGTGGAATTTGAATTCAGTTAATAAATCTGGAATACAATGCTAGTCTCATTAATGGTGACCATGAAACTATCATTGATTGTTGTAAAAACCCATCTGGTTCACTAATGTCCTTTAGGGAAGGAAATCTGCCATCCTTACCTGGTCTGGCCTACGTGTGATTCCAGACCCACAGCAATGTGTTTGACTCTGAACTGCCCTCTGAAATGGCCCAGCAAGCCACTCAGTTCAAGGGCATTTAGGAATATGAGTGAATGGAAAGCACTTGCATCATGAATACTCTAAACTCAATTTTTAACATGAAAAATAAACCATTTTTGTTGCTTTTTGCCTCTAAAATATAACTGGAATGCATTATGGCTGAAGAAAGGAATTTTTATCCATTCTTCACTGATCTGGTCACCATATGAAATGTTTGGAAGCCTATTGTAGGCAGAGAACCTAATTGATAGCTCCAGTTACCCCTAGACTCCGGGGAAAGATCTTATTGAACTAAGAGTCCCTATGACTCCAACAGACTAGGAATTCCATCCAGTGCCTCTAGGGAATCTCTCTCTTACTGAACAGCCTTGCTGAGTAGGTGAGTATCCCACACAATTTTGTTTGTAATACACTGGATTGGAAGGAAGGTGCACAAATTTTGCAACAAAAAAGACTCTGGGAAGTAGAGAATTTATACACAGTGGCGGAAAAAATTATGAAGGAAGGACTTGAGCTCTCAAAGAATCATTTAAACATCTCAATTTGAGGTATTTGAGACTGAGAGGACAAGAATCTTGTCAAAACTATTTACAAGATGGCATGTGTAAACATATAAATATTACATAAAATCTTATTTTTAAGGGTATATATTTAGGAGTGGAGGAAACAGCTTGGCCTCTCAAAAGTGTTTAATTTTCAGGTTATTGCTTATACTTGTTCACTCATTTGGCCAGAATTTGCTGCAGCAGGGCACTCAATGGCATTTGTTATTAGTTAGACTTGCCCTCGTACGTTTTGGTTTTCAAACTTTTTGCGTGGCAAAGTGCGAACAGATAACTCTGCAGCGAAGGAAACAGGGCATCCTGAACCTGAGTGAACAGGGTAACCAACTGTGTATCTCCTTAACTGATCAGATTGGAAGATTGAGGAATAGAAGGACAAAGACTGAAAAGCAGGTGAATTCCATGTCAAATCTGGTAGTTGCTGACTCATTTACACCATTAGCCTCACTGTTATTTTGAGAGTAGAATCTGGTCCAGTATCTTTTAGTGTAGGAGAAGTCTTTATTAAGGAATGTAGCATACTTTCTATGTGAAGTGATTTTTGATTCAAACTACCTGTTCAAGATAAAGCTCCTATTTATTAAAACCAGTCAGCAGATGGATAATGGCTAACCTCACACAGCAATTGAGCAGGGTTGAGCATGAGACTTTCTATTTTTTTTGTAATTTATTCTGCTGAATGGGGTATTCTGACTACTGACATTATAACAGCAAATTAATTTATACTTTATTTCTGGTCTTCAACTATTAACTGATGTGTTGACTGAAAATGCAGTTTAAGTGAACTGTACTTCATGCAGCACAAGATTCATAATGCAGATCTGGAACACATTAAGGCAGTTGTTTTTGGGAAATCTGTAGATTTACAGTTTACACAATCGCAATATTATTGATATCCTTAACAAGACCTAACATTTCTAATCACAATGTTAAAGGAGTGTTGGTGACATCAAGGGGTAGGAGTTTAGAGGAAAAAAGGCAAGTTGTTTTCAAACTGCGTTGGCAGTTTCCCATCCATCTTGTCATAGATTAAAAATTCTTCTAAAGAATGCATGGGTAATGGATGATGAATATATTAAACTTATAGAAGAGATCAATGAGAATTGCGATATATATAAAAAACGGACACTATCATGGCCCTTAGTGAGTCTCCCATTAGCAAGAGACTTTAATAAAATTGTAGCAATGGGTTCAAAGTTATGGAATAAGGACAAAAACGGCTTTCTCCTATACTTCATAGACATGGCAACTAAATTCAGTATGTCAACAGTGATATATAGGAAATATAAAAAGGTAATTGTAGACAAGATAATGGAAAAATATAGGAAATGGATAGGAACTGGACTGGGAGCTAAATTTCTAACTGACAACGTTAGGGGTAGGGTGGAATTTTCCAACGATTAATTTAAAAGTGTGTGAAAATATGAACATCGTAGCAATGAACACATCAGCAGAAAGTCCCTTTAGTGATAGGATTTGTGAATGAAATCATACAATAATTGATGAGATGCTTCACAATATCTTAGCTGACCAACCAAGCTGTCGGTTGACATCAGCCCTAGCATGGGCAGTCCATGTGAAGAATTCACTTCAAATGGTTGGGTGCTATGGTCCCTATCAATTAGTTTACGGGAGAAATTCAAAAATACCTTAGGTGATGTGGGATCATCCCTGGCCTTGAAGGGAACTACAATTAGTTCATTTTTTTCTGAGCATTTGAATGCCCTGCATGCAGGGAGAAAGGCACTTATCAAGGCTGAGCTTTCAGAGAAAATTTGGTGAGCCTTAAGGCACCACATAAGACTATCAGAAATACATTTTAATCCAGGAGACATGGTATATTACAAAAGAGAAGAGCAGAAAGAATGGAAAAGCCTGGGTAACGTTATAGGTAGTGATGGAAAAATAGTAATTTTTTATAATATGGCAATAAATTGTTAGGGTTCATTCCTCGAGACTAATTGGCACTGATTATACATTTACAGAACCTGAACAGGTAATTGAAAGTGAAGAGGCACCATGCACTTCACATTCCATATGTTGGACAATTACAAGGAACAGATTACGGCAGCTAAAGGAATGACTGCACATGAACAAACTGACACTGAAGTGCAAGATGAGGCTATTTATCCCAAAGGACAACTATCTAAGTTGGCACTAGAGTAACATGTATGCCAGTAGAGGCCAGTGAATTGAGGGATGCCACCATTATAGGGAGAGTAAGAAAAGCCACTGGCAAATGCAAACATTGGCTGAATGTATAAGATGAGGGACAGAAAGCAATACCCATGGATTGGTAAAATAAGATAAATATGTGAAAGGGCAGAAAACACAGTGTGAGTTCTGAAAGTGGATTGGGAAGTGATCATGGCTCTAGGAAAAGATCACAAACTTGTGAAATGGACTCTGATCGTAGGAGGGAGAGATCGTGTAGCAGTAGTCCAGAAAGAGAGAGGAGGGCAAGCAGAGGCCGTAGTATGACAAGTACAAGGACCAGAGAACAGGCTAGGAATGCCACCAGAAGTAGAAGCCTTATGATCAAGAGGTTTTAGTGGCTGCTAACAAATTAGAAGATAAATTGACAAAGGATGCCAAACAACAAAAGTTGTAAAATGGGAAAGAATTTGGTGTATACACTGAAATACCAGACATAGGACAGCCAGCCTTATCTCACAAATGGATATGCACAGCAAAGGTACTTCCTGATGGTATAAGGCTAAAGCTGGACTAGTGGCTCAAGGTTTCGAAGAAAGACTTGAGATCAAGATGTCAGTGTGGACTCCCCTTCTACAGGAAAAGTGAGCTTGAAGATTTACTTAGCCCTTTTAACAACATACTCTGGGAATGTAAATCAATAAAAGCTGCATTTTTGTAGGGTGAGAAATTTCAAAGGGAATTTTTGAAACCATCCAAAGAGGCTGGAGAAGAAGGAAAACTGTGGAAATTAAACAAGTGTACTAATGGGTTGAATGATGCGACATGTGTATGGTATTTCTCAGTCAGGTCTGTCCTGCTGAAAACAGGTTCCATTCAGCTAAAAGCAGATCCAGCAATGTTCTACTGGTATCACAAGGAGAAACAAACAGAGTTCTTTATGATGCACATTGATGATTTTCTGTGTGGAGGTTCTGCAGAATTTGAGCAATGGGTGATGGATAAAATAAAGAAGGAATTTAAGGTTGGAAGTCAGGCTTCGGGGGCCTTTAAATTTATAGGTTTAGACATTAAACAATAAGTTGAGAGTGACCTTGAAACAACAATCTTACTTGGAAAATGTCAATTGCATCCCAATAAATAGGGCGCGGTCCTCACAAAAAGAGGACCATGCATCAAAAGAAGAAACAGACCAATTAAGAAGTTTGATTGGACAATTGAATTAGTTGTGCACGCAGACTATGAATTCTTGCCAGTCATGACTTATTGGAACTAAGTACTATGATGAGGCATGCTACAGTTGAGGAAGTTCTGAATAAAACATTAAAGAAATTAAATGTAGAGAAATGCGCATTCAAGTTTCCAGTCTTGGGTGATCCAGAAGATATGAGGTTAGTCATTTTTAGCAATGCTTCACATGTAAAACTTCCAGATGGATATTCTAGTACAGCAGTGTTTATCATATCCTTGGTGGGAAAGAATAATAAATGTTGCCCATTGACAAAGAAAATAAAAAGGGCAGTTAGAAGCATCTTAGCTGCTGGAACATTGGTAGAAGCAATAGATACGGGGGTGTACTTATCTAATATACTGAAGGAAATACTATACAAGGGGCAGTTTAAGAAACATTTGCCCATAGAATGCTATGTGGATAACCGTTCTCTTTGGGACAATGTTCATTCAACAAAGGGTATCACTGAAAAAGGTTGCCCTTGCTAGCAACAAGGAAATGTTGGAATGAAGAGAGATTTCTAAAATAAAATGGATGGATGCAAGTCACCAATAATCAGACTGTTTTACGTATACAGGTGCTTGCTCCATTAAATTAGTAGTTGTACTGGAAGAGGGATGCCTTGTGTTGTAATGAGAATCTGGAAAACCAGTATTTTCTTTGATTGCTTTGTAATTATTTATACATGGTAAAGAAGAAAGCAAAGAAAAGGGAATATGGGATCAATTAATGGTTGGTTATACTATAATGTGAGACATAGAAAATGAAAAATATATAATTTTGTTTCTTTTCAATTAGTTTGAAAGATTATTCTTATGTTTTAAAAAGTTTTAATTTAAAAGAAAGAGGGGAATCTGTCAATGTCTTATCAATTCTGTTGTTAAGGATTTTTAATGTCAATTATATTAAGGTTTGTTAATGTCAGTTACATTATTAAGGGAAAACAGGTGATGGGTATTTGAGCACATATAAATAGGGGATAGCTGTGATACTGGGTGTGGGTGAGGAGTGTTGAAACTGGGCAGAGCCAGTAAACTCACTCAGCAAGGAAAGGCTCTGTGTTTTGGTTTTGACTTCGTCAACTGGTTTGAATCCTGTTAAACAAACAATCTTCTAAAACTGTATTGTGATAAAATAATCTTTTCCAAGCCTGACCCAACCATGAAAAATGAAGCCAGCTCAAGATTCATATGAACTTGCTCTGTGGTATATCAGAGCTAGTATTTCTTAATATTCCTCTTTGATCCAATGGTTACAAGGTACAATCTGTCCTTGGGCTCTTCAGGATACTCCCACGAGAAAGCTTTGTAATCCTTAGATCTATGTCATGTGGATCATGCATTGAGAACCAGGCTGAATATAGAAGGATCAGTGGGGAAGTGAAAAACAAAAAGAGGACCAAAGAGAGAATTAGAAGAGACTTTCAGCCAACATAGAGCAAAATCCAAAAGTCTCCCATAGGCATATAAATAATAAAAGGCTGGTTAAAAAAAAGGGCTGGGGCCAATTAGGGACCTTAAAGGGAATTTACACATGGAGACAGGGGACATGGCTGAGGTACTAAATGAATACAATTATCTTTACCAAGGAAGATGATGCTGCCTAAGTCATAGTGAAAGAGGAGGTAATTGAAAATTAGTTTAATTAAGGAAACAAACACCGATTTCATGTTTAACTAACTTGCTGAAGATTTTTGAAGAGGTTACAAAGGGTTGATGAGGGTAATGCTGTAGATGTGATATACATGGGCTTCCAAAATGCTTTTGATGAAGTGCCGCACAACAGACTTGTGAGCAAAGTTGTAGCTCATGGAATAAAAGTGATAGGAGCAACATGGATATGAAATTGGCTTAGTGACAGGAAGCAGAATAATGGTTGTTATTACACAGCAGTTGGTAAAGGCTGTTATTTAAAATCCCAAAGGGAAACTTTAAACAACTGTCATAACCTATATTTCAATTGGTAAGTTTGAGATGCAGCTCTAAATTCAGGAATATGACCAACAGTTCACAAGAGGTTTTTATCTCGAATTAAATGAGACATTTATTGATTTACAACAAATTAAACATACACATTGCTACAAATTACAACTATCATAGAAGAGAAGGCTGAGAGGAGATTTGATAGAGGTATTCAAAACCATGAGGGGCCTGGACAGAGTAGATAGGGAGAAACTGTTCCCAGTCATGAAAGGATTGAGAACGAGAGGGCCCAGATTTAAAGTATTGGCAAAAGAATCGAAAGTGATATGGAAAACTTTTTCACACAGCAAGTAGTTAAGGTCTGGAATAGATTACCTGAGAGTGTGGTGGAGGCAGGTTCAACTGAAGCATTCAGAAGGGAATTAGGTTGTAATCAAAAAAGGAGGAATGTGCAGTGTTACAGGGGGAAGATGGAATGGCACCAGATGAATTGCTCATTTGGAGAGCCAGTGCAGACATGGTGGGCTGAATGGCTTCAATCTGCCCTGTAACAATTCTGTGAAGTCACCAGGACTGGATAAGAGATATTCAAGGCCGTGTGGTAAACCCAGAAACTACAGATGTCAGTTTAACCTCTGTGGTGGAAAAGCTTTTAGAAACAACAATACAGCACAAAATTAAGAGTCACTTGAATGAAAGGTTAATTAAGGAAAACCAGTGTGGATTTGTTCAGGGGAAATTGTGTTTAACTAACTTACTTGTGTTTTTTGATGAGATAACAGAGGGGGTTGATGTGATATGCATGGACTTCCAAAAGGCATTTGATAAAGTGCCAAATAACAGACTTGTCAGCAAAGTTAGAGCCCATGGAAGAAAAGGAACAGTAGTAGTATGGATGTGAAATTGGCTGTGATAGGAAACCAATCATAGTGGTAAATGGTTGTCCTTTGGACTGGAGGAAGTAGGGTTCCCAGGGTTAGAACCCCTGCTTTTCCTGATATATAATGACATGGACTTGGGCACACGGTAAATTTCAAAACTTGTGGATGACACAAAACTTAGAAGTATTGTGAATTGTGAGGAGGATAGTGATAAATTTTAAGAGGACATAGGCTGGTGGAATGGGCAGACAAGTGGCAGATGAAATTTAATATAGAGAAGTGTAAAGTGATTCATTTTAGTAGGAAGTGCAAGGAAAGGCAATATAAAATAAAGGGTACAATTCAAAAGGAGGTGCAGGAGCAGAGGGACATTGGGGCATATGTGCATTAAGCATTGAAGATGTCAGTGCAGGTTGAGAAAGTGGTTAATAAAGCATACAGAGTCCTGGACTTTAAAAGCTGGAGCATAGAGCGCAAAAGCAAGGAAGTTATGATAAACCTGCATAAAATACTGGTCTAACTCTAACTAGAGTATTGCATCCAGTTCTGGCCACCACACTTGAGGAAGGATGTGAAGGTATTAGAGAGGGTGCAGAAAAGAGTCACGAGAATGGTTCCAGGGATGAGAAACTTGAGTTACATGGATAGATTATAGAAGCTGGAGCTGTTCTCATTGGAGAACAGAAGATTGAGAGGAGATTTGATAGCGGTGCTCAAAATCGTGAGGGCTGTAGATAGGGTAGATGGGAGAGACTGTTCCCATTGGTGGAAGGATTGCGAACCAGAGGACACCAATTTAAAGTGATTGACAAAAAAAAGCAATGACGACATGAGGTAAACAGTGAGGTTTAGTATCTGGAATGTATTGCCTGGAGGCAGATTCAATCATGACTTTCAAAAGGGAATTGGATCATTAGCTGAAGGGATAAAATTTGGAGGGCAAAGGGGAAAAGGCAGGAGAATTGGGCTAAGTGAGTTGCTCTTGCAGAGAGCTGGTATGGACAAGATGGGCCAAGTAGCTCATGCTGTGCTATAACCATTTTATGATTCTGTGATTCTTAGTTTGGAGTGATGACGTAGGCCTGGATTTTTTGGTCAGCAGCAGTGACAGCGCTCGCAGCTGACCTCAAGGAAAGCTGTCCAAAAAGATCCAGCTTTCTCTTTAGCATGGATTTTCATTTATCAAGACATAAATTTGATTCCAGTGCCTACTATTGGGGATCTCCAGTATCCGGTAATAGTGATGATATCAAGCAGGTTATGCAACCGATCTAAAACATTCTCAAAGATAGCAAACCAGACTGGGAAATCAAATGCACTGATTATTTTTCACTTTTTAATCATTGATTAGAGAATGAAATAAAGACATATTCATGGGATTATGGTTGAAGCTTAAATATCATAAACCATTTTTATTATGAAGCTGAAATATAAACTATTTTTATTATAATCAAAAACCTATGGAGTTTTTCATCATAATGTTGAAGTTTGACATTTCACAAAGGCCAGATTGCAGTAATAATTATGAACATAATACAACATTAAAACCCGGTTTAACCTCATTCAACAGAGTGCAACTTTTTCTGGGGTTTTTACACTGAGACCAAAAGTGCAAAACTGGAAGTGCGCAAAATTTCAAGTGATTTCAAAAGAGTTCCATTTGCATGGACTTCAACAGCGTACCCTGTGGAGGAGCAAGAAATCATTGACAACTTTGGATTTCTGCTTTGAACTGTGCGTGTGCAGAATTCAGAGTTTATGTTAGTTGCACAGTTGTAATGATGGTACACCCTGAAAATTCACTATCATTACACTCACAAAACCCATGCCTTAGCATCATACATCTTGAGTATCCGTCTTGTCCTATATTCTTCCCACATCAGCCTTTGAGAGGACCTTGTTTGAAATAAGCTTTTGGTGTATTTCTCATCTGCGTGCTGCTGTCTTGGCGACGTCATCCAAAAACATGACATGTGCAGTGACGATACCCAGCTTTATATCACCACTACTTCACTCATGACCCTTCACTCTTTCTATTGTCAGTCTGCTTATCTGACATCCAGCACTGGAGGAGCAGAAATTTCCTCCAATTAAACATAGGGAAACTGAAGCCATTGTCTTCAGTCCTTGTTACAAATTGGGCTCGCTTGTCTCCAACTGCATCCCTGTCAACTGTATGAGGTTGAACCAATATGTTTGCAACCTTGATGTCATATTTGACCCAGAGATGAATTTTCAACCACTTAGCCTCACCATCGTTAAGACTGCCTATTTCTACCTCTAACATCGGTTGGGTTTTACCCTGTCTCAGCTCTTCAGCTAAGATGAGATGCTCTCATCCATACCTTTGTTACCTCTAGACTTGACTATTCTAATGCACTCTTGGCCAAGCTTCCACATGCCCTCTGTATACCTGAGGCCATCCAAAACTCAGTTATCCGTGTCCTCACTCACCAAATTTCATTCGCCCATCACACCTGTGCTTGCTGACCTATGCTGGCTTCTGGTTAAGCAATGTTGTGGTTTTAAAATTCTCATCCTTGTTTTCAGATCCCTCCATGGCTTCACCCTTCCCTTTCTTTATGATCTTCTCCAGTCAACGATCCTTTGAGCTATCTATGCTCCTTTAATTCCAACCTCTTGAATATCTCAGACTTTAATCACTCCACTATTGGTGGCTGCCTGAACCCTAAGATCTGGAATTCCCTCTGTAAACCTCTCTGCCCCTCTACCTTGCTTTCCTCCTTGAAGACACTCCTTAAAACCATGCCCCTTTGGCCAAGCTTTTGGTCATCTGCCCTGATATCATCTTATGTAGCTCAGTGTCATATTTTATATCAACTTTGTGAAGCACCTTGTGACGTATTAAGTTAACGGCATAAGTAAATAGAAGTGGTTGAGTACATGTTATCTTTACCATTAGATTTAATTATTCTAGTGCTTGAGGTCATTTTTTTTTTGTTCAAAGCCTCTTGAACACAATGGATGCTGAAACCCATATAACAAATGTTAAGTCAAAGGCACATGAATTCGAAAAATGACAGTTTCACATTCTTTGTAACAAGAAGGCTTGTCACACAATATGTTTAGCTTCAGATTCATTTTTTTGTTGGATTTTTTCTTTACTCCTAATACTTTGGACTTCTTTGTGTTTCTTCTGTTGGGTTCTCCATGGTATGGGTTATAGGAGAACGTGTTTATATACATGTTAGAGTTCTCATTGTTTCTGATGGAAAAGAAGCAGGATGAAACAAGGAAAAAAGGAAAAAATATGCTGTTTTAAGCATATGCTTTGTGGGAAGTGTTTGCATTCTTCTTGCAGCAAGTTTTTGTGCATTTTTGGCCAGGCATTGCGAGTTGGATGCTTCTCATTATTATGTTGTTTTATGTACTTGGCTTTAAAGTGAAATCTGTCATGTGAAATGTATTTCGGGATTTTTTTTCAAAACATGATAACTTTGCTCATTTACATCTGAATTGTTTTGCACATTTATGTTGGAACTGTTTTGTGCAATTTTCAGGTCACATGTTGTGAGGCGGCAAAATGCTGGGCATCTTGAGAATAATTAACCTAATGTGCTTCATCCACTTCGCCTAGTAGTATTTTCAGTTCCAACAATTTTACAGGCATCTCTCAGCATTGAAACTTCTCAGTTAGGGGTAGCTCTGGGCCATGTGCTTAACCCGAGAACTGACTGAAGCTGCCAGAACTTATTTTCTTCTTTATGGCATTGCCATTTAGACCTTTGTCTCACTCCCACATACAACGTACCTATGACTTATACAAGACTTTTGTTTTTGCCTTCATTTATGATTCCCCTGTACTGTTTTAATTGTATTATCTTAGCAATGGAAATTGAAGTTTGCTAAAGCTTACTCTTAATTTATATATTTCCAAGTTTTGTATAAAAGTATTTAATTTGCAGCCACCTCAACCCTTCAAATAAACCCTCAGCTGAATTTCAAATGAAGTATGTATGCTTAAATGTTTTTTCCTGTTATTTCAAAATGAAGCTAGAATATAGAAAATAACTCATTTTCTTTCACTGTATTTTGCACAAACTTGAGCTATGATACTCTGATACTGTGAATAAAGTTATAGGTTATGCCATCTATTTAGTACAATATATCTGCAATTATAGCCAATAGTGCTCAAAATTAAGTGGGAGTTGCAATAGGTTAAGGTCCTTTAATCAAATATGTTTCCCATTCAATGTTGTTTCAGTGCACTTGAGATCATGCTGTGTCCTTCTGTTAAAATTTAAACAACATTCTTAAAATTTGGGACTCTACTGGGATTAAATGCCTTTTCATGAGCCAATCCAGTATTATTTTAATATATTAGGCACTTGGGTTTATTAATAGGAACAGCTTGTTAATCTTTGTTGTTGTAGTAGTATCTCCTGTGGTGGCTCAGCAAAGCTGCAGGTGAAAAGTTTGATCGCTGATCTGTGATGAGTCAGTTGATCATGGTAGGTAGCAATACACATGGCCTCAGCACAGCTAGGTTAGAGTGAGGGAAGTCAACTAAAGTTCCTGGGCAGAATTTTACGGCCCCGTTTTGGCGGGGACGGGGCCATAAAATGCGGCGAGCCATTATAATCCCCATTGAATTCAGCGGGAACGTGAAATCCCGCTGCCGTAAAATTTTGTCCCCTGTTTCTGTCCTGCAAGTGTGAACATATGACTGTTAAGTAAGGATGGAAAGAGGGTCAAAAAGCTGACTGACATTGCCCTGCCACTATTTTTTTTATTCGTTCATGGGATGTGGGTGTCACTGGCTAGACCAGCATTTATTGCCCATCCCCAATTGCCCTTGAGAAGGAGGAATTTATGCATCAACAATGTGCATATGGATGACTTATTGGGAGACAGGTTTTATGGATGCCAGCTATCACACAAGAGTCAGGAGAATTAGTTGGCTCTTTGTTTCAAGTTAAATTTTTAACTGTACTTAAATCGTAGCCTGCCTGAAAGCTTTTTATAAATCATTAGTGTACCCATGGAGTCATAATGGCACAGAAGGAGGCCATTCAGCCCAGCGAGTCCATGCCAGCTCTCTGTAAAGCAATCTTGTCAGTCCCATTCCCCTGCTCTATCCTCATGGCCCCTGCAAGTTTATTTTCTTCAAGTACCTATCCAATTTCCTTTTGAAAAAGCTAATCAACTCCAATTCCACCATCTTTGTAGGCAATGCATTCCAGATCATTACTGCTTGCTGCGTAAAAAATAAGGTTCTTCATCACATTCCTCACTCTATCTCTTGCCCAAAACTTTAAACCTTGCCCCCCCTAGTCCTTGTAGCATCAGCCAATGGGTACAGTTCTTCTTTGTCCACCTTATCTAAACCTGTCATAATCTAGTACGATTTCAGATTTCCCCTCAACCTCCTTTGTTCAAGGAGAACAAGCCCAACTTCTCCAACCTAACCTTGTAGCTAAACTTCCTCATTTCTAGAACTATTCTGGTAAACCTCCTCTGTACCCTCCCAAGGACCTTTTTTTAAAAATTCATTCACTGGCTTCGCTGGCTGGTCCAGCGTTTATTTCCCATCCCTAGTTGCCCTTGAGAAGGTGGTGGTGAACTGCCTTCTTCAACCACTGTAGTCCAAGTGGTGTTGGTACACCCACAGTGCTGATAGGAAGAGAGTTCCTGGATTTTGACCCAGCGACAGTGAAGGAATGGCGATATATTTCTTAGTCAGGATGTGCATCCAGGGGTGGAGGGAGTGAATGTTTATGGATGTGGTGCCAATCAAGCGGGCTGCTTTGTCCTGAATGGTGTCAAGCTCCTTGAGTGTTGTGGGAGTTGCACTCATCCAGGCAAGTGGGGAGTATTCCGTCACAGTCTTGACTTGCGTCTTGTAGATGGTGGACAGGCTTTGGCGAGTCAGAAGGTGAGTTAGTCGTTGCAGGATTCCTAGCCTCTGACCTGCTCTTGTAGCCACAGTATTTATATGGCGAGTCCAGTTCAGTTTCTGGTCAATGGTAACCCCCAGGATGTTGGTAGTGGGGGTTTCAGTGATGGTAATGTCGTTGAACATCAAGGGGCGATGGTTGGATTTTCTCTTGTTGGCGATGGTCATTGCCTGGCACTTGTGTAGCGCGAATGTTACTTGCCACTTGTCAGCCCAAGCCTGCATATTGTCCAGGTTTTGCTGTATTTGGGCATGGACTGCTTCAGTATCTGAGGAGCCGTGAATGGTGTTGAACATTGTGCAATCATCAGTGAACATCCCCACTTCTGATCTTATGATGGAAGGAAGGTCATTAGTGAAGCAGCTGAAGATGGTTGGGCTGAGGACACGACCCTGAAGAACTCCTACAGTGATGTCCTGGAGCCGAGATGACAGACCTCCAACAACCAAAACCATCTTCCTTTGTGCTAGTTATGACTCCAACCAGTGGAGAGTTTTCCCCCCTGATTCCCATTGAGTTCAGTTTTGCTAGGGCTCCTCAATGCTATACTCAGTCAAATACGGCCTTGATGTCAAGGGCAGGCACTCTCACCTCGCTTCGAGAGTTCAGCTCTTTTGTCCATGTTTGGACCAAGGCTGTAATGAGGTCAGGAGCTGAGTGGCCCTGGCGGAACCCAAACTAGGCATCAGTGAGTAGGTTATTGCTAAGCAAGTGCCGCTTGATAGCACTTTTGATGACCCCTTCCATTACTTTATTGATGATCAAATGTAGATTTATGGGGCGGTAATTGGCTGGGTTGGATTTGTCCTACTTTTTGTGTAGAGGACATGCCTGGGCAATTTTTCACATAGCTGGGTAGATGCCAGTGTTGTATCTGTACTGGAACAGCTTGGCTAGGGGTGTGGCAAATTCTGGAGCACAAGTCTCCAATACTATTGTTGAAAATTGTCAGGCCCCATAGCCTTTGCACTATCCAGTGCCTTCAGCCATTTCTTGATATCACATGGAGTGAATCGAATTGACTGAAGACTGGCATCTGTGATGCTGGGGACCTTCGGATGAGGCCGAGATACTTTATCAACTCGGCACTTCTAGCTGAAGATTGTAGCAAATGTTTCAGCCTTATCTTTTGCACTGATGTGCTGGGTTCCCCCATCGTTGAGGATGGGGATATTTGTGGAGCCTCATCCTCCAGTGAGTTGTTTAAATGTCCACCACCATTCATGACTGGATGTGGCAGGACTGCAGAGTTTAGATCTGATCCATTGGTTGTAGGATTGCTTAGCTCTGTCTATCACTTGCTGCTTATGCTGTTTGGCATGCAAGTTGTCCTGTGTTCACCAGGTTGACATCTCATTTTTAGGTATGCCTGGTGCCGCTCTTGGCATGCCCTCCTACACTCCTCATTTGAACCAGGGTTGATCCCTTGGCTTGGTAATAGTAGAGCGGAGGATATGCTGGGCCATGAGCTTACAGATTGTGTTCAAGCACAATTCTGCTGCTGTTGGCCCACAGCACCTCATGGATGCCCAGCCTTGAGTTGCTAGATCTGTTCAAAACCTATCCCATTTTGCATGGTGGTAGTGCCACACAACACAATGGAGGGGATCCTCAATGTGAAGCCAGGATTTCGTCTCCTGATACTGTCATGGACAGATGCATCTGCAGGCAGGTTCATGAGGATGAGGTCAAGTATGTTTTTCCCTCTTATTGGTTCCCTCACCACCTGCCCCAGAGCCAGTCTAGCAGATACGTCATTTAGGTCTCGGCCAGCCCAGTCAGTAGTCGTGTTACTGAGCCATTCCTGGTGATGGACATTGAAGTCCCCCAGCCAAAGGACATTCTGTGCCTTTGCCACCCTCAGTGCTCCCATCAAGCGATGTTCAACATGGAGGACCATTAATTATTAGCTGAGGGAGGGCGGTGCGTGGTAATCAACAGTAGGTTTCCTTGCCCATGTTTGACCTGATGCCATGAGACTTCATGGGGTCCGGAGTCGATGTTAAGGATACCCAGGGCAACTCTTTCCCGACTATATACCACTGCGCCACCACCTCTGCTGGGTCAGTCTTGCCTGTGGGACAGGACATACCTAGGGATGGTGATAATGGTGCCTGGGACATTATCTGTAAGGTATGATTCCATGACGATGAGTATGTCAGGCTGTTGCTTGACTAGTCTATGAGACAGCTCCCCCAATTTTGGCAGTAGACCCTAAATGTTAGTAAGGAGGATTTTGTAGGGGCAACAGGGCTGAGTTTGCCATTATTGTTTCTGATGCCTAGGTCGATGCCAGGTGCTCCATCTGGTTTCATTCCTTTCTTGTGTCTTTGTAGTGGTTTGATACAACTGAGTGGCTTGCTAGGCCATTTCAGAGGACATTTAATAGTCAACCACATTGCTGTGGGTCCTAAAGTGTGTTGACCAGAAACGGACGCACTACTGTATTTGTGGCCTAACCAGAGCTTTATGAACGTTCAGCACAACTTCCCTGTTTTTATATCTCACATCTCTGTTTATGAAGCCCAAGACCATGTGGTTTGCTAAGTATTCTCTAAGTATTCCCCTCTCATCTTTGAAGATGTATGTACATGAACCCCCCCCAGGTTCCTCTGTCCCTGCTCTCCCTTTGTGCCATTAAGTCCTCTCCCTAACTATTCTGACAAATGCATGAAATCACCCATCTTTGTATTAATTTCCATCTGCCACTTATCCTTTTTAGCATTGGTAATCTTAGACCTGGAGTATTGCTGTTGCAAGTATTTGGAACTTGAAAAAGACAAATTTACAGATCTGTGGGGCAAAAAATAGTGGAGTGATTAGCAAAGCATATGAGATCGTGGATTTCCTAAATGAAAGTATTGATTACAAAAGCAGGGAAGTTACATTGAACCTTTATTAAGCTCTGGTTAGACCCCAACTAGAGTATTATGTTCAGCTCTGTTCACCACACTTTAGGAAAGATGTGAAGGTTCTTGAGAAGGTCCAGAGGAGATTTACCAGAATGGTTCCAGGGATGGGGAGTTTTCATTACACGGTTAGGCTGGAAGTGCTGGGGGGGTTGTTCTCAGGGCATGGGAGAGAGGGGTGCAGACGATACCAAACACCCAGGCCCAGGGTGTAGGGAGGTCCCGGGCTCGGTGTGGTAACAGCGTCCAGAGTGAGGACCCAGACCTGAAAGACTTTTTTTTAAAAATCAGATCAGTAAGCCTGAAAATTCAATTGTTTAAAACTGGTTTTTCAGCTTCGTTTCAGTGAGCGGCTGCCTGACCTTTGGGCAACTTTGTAGTTCTGATTTTGAAAAACCTGCCAACAAGCCACAAAGTGCCCAAACATCAGAAGCAGCAACTAAATGTGTTCTTGATTGAAGATCTGTTCGAAAGCTGGTAAGTCCCTTAATCATTTTGGAGCTAATTGGATACTGGTGGTGGGTCGGGGGGGAGGACTGCGGTGGTGGTGGTGGGGGGGCAGATGAGGGAGAGGATGAGGTGGGGGGGGTGAGAAGAGGGAAATTGAGTGAATGTGGTGAGGGCATGGGGTGTGTAGGGGGGAGAAGTAAGGGTGTGATGTGTGGAAGGGAGAGGTGCGGGCGTGTGTGGGGTGGATGATTTGGAGGCGCGTGGGATGGGCCAGTTGGAGGTGTGTGAGGGGGGCCAGTTGGAGGCGCATGGGGCAGGCCAGTTGGAGGCATGTGTGGGGTCGAGGTGGGGGCTGGGGTTCAGGTGGGGAATGTGTGGGGTCTGGGGGATGAAGTGGGAAATTTGTGGGGGTGGGGGTGTGTGGGAGTGGTGAGGTGGGGTGTGTGGGGGATGAGACGGGGGTGTGTGTGGGAGAGCGCGAGTGAGGTGGGGGAGCTGGGGGGGTGAGGTGGGGGAGCTGGGGGGGTGAGGTGGGGGAGCTGGGGGGGGGTGAGGTGGGGGAGCTGGGGGGTGGGGGGGTGAGATGGGGGGAAACCGGAACCAAGGGGGTTGGTGGGGGAGCTTTGGGGTGGGGGGGGGTTGGGTGGCGGTGAGGGGGGGTGAGGTGGGGAAACTGGGGGGTGGGGGGGTGAGGTGGAGAAACTGGGGGGTGGGGGGGTGAGGTGGAGAAACTGGGGGGTGGGGGGGTGAGGTGGGGAAACTGGGGGGTGGGGGGGTGAGGTGGGGGATCAGGGGGTTGAGGTGGGGCACCAGTTGGTGTGTAGGGGAGCAGGGGGGATGAGGTGGGGGAGTTAGGGGTCTGACGGAGTTGTGTGGAGGGGGTGAGGGGCGGTGTGGGGGATGGGGTGTTGTGTGGGGGTAGGGTGGTTGCTGGGGGTTTGGGAGGATTTCATTTAAGGTACCACAAAATTAAGTACTGTACATGTCTCAATTCACTTTTGAATTTAAACAATAGATAAAATCTCATCTAATTATTTGATGCTACTAGGACTAGAGGGTATCGGTTCAAGATTTTGGGCAGGAGATGCAGAGGAATGTCAAGAAGGACTATTTTACACACTGAGTAGTAGTACTGACCTGGAACACTTTGCCCACAAGTATGGTGGAAATGGAAACTGATCAATGATTTCAAAAGGAAATTGATTCGTGCTTGGAGGAAATAAACTTGCAGGGTTATGAGGACTGAGTGGAGACTGACTGGATTGCTCCACTGGAAGCCGATATGGGCTTGATGAGCCAAATAGCTGCCTCCTATGCTGAAAAATGACTCTATGACTCTGTAACATGCCTTTTGCCTTCCCAATCACTTGCTGTACCTGCGCACCAATGTTCTTTTAGTCCACTTCACCCTACCCCCCAGCTTCCCTCCCCCCACAGCTTCTCCCCCCACCTCGCCCCCCCCCCCCGTCCGCTTCCCCACCTCACCCTCCCTGCCTCTCACCCCCCCTCTGCCTCATCCCCCCCTCCGCCTCACCTCACCCTCCTGCCGCTTCCGCACGTCACACCCCCCCCCGCCTCTCCCCCACCTCATCCCCCCCGCCCCCACAAATTCCCCACTTGAACCCCCACCTCGACCCCACACACCCGCCCCCAATGCACCCGGACACCCAGATTCTTCTGTCCCACTGAGTTCTCCAATCTCTCTCCATTTAAATAGTAAACTGCTTTTCCATTCTTCCTGCCAAAGTGGACAAGTTCACATTTTGCCACATTCATCTGCCAAATTTTTGCCCACTCATTTAACCTATCTAGATCCCTTTGCAGACTACCTCCCCTTGACAAATTAACTTTCCTACTTATTTTGGTGTCATCGGCAGTTTAGCTACCATACATTTGATGCCTTCATCCAAATCATTGATGTAGGTTGTAAATAATCGAGGCCCCAGCACTGATCCCTGTCACATTCCACTAGTTATAGCTTGCCAACTTGAAAAAGACCCTTTATCCCTACTCTCTACTTCCTGTCAGCTAACCAATCCTTTATCCATGTTAATATGTTACCCCCTACACCTTGTGCTCTTATCTTGCATAGCAACCTTTGTTGTGGCATCTTATCAACTGCCTTTTGGAAATCCAAGAATACCAGATCTACAGATTTCCCCCTGTCCACCTTGCCTGTTACTTCATCAAAAGAACTTTAATAAATTAGTTAAACATGATTTCCCTTTCATAAAGCCATGTTGACTCTGCCTGATCACATTATGAGTTTCTAAGTATCCTGCTACAACCTCCTTAATAATAGATTCCAGCAATTTGCCTCTGACGGATGTTAGATTAATTGGCCTGTCATTTCCTGTTTTCTGTGTCTGTCCTTTCTTGAATAAAGGCGTTGCGTTAGCTATTCTTCAATCCACTGAGGCCCTTCCAAAATCTAAGTAATTTTGAAAGATTATAACCAATACATCTACTATCTCTGCAGCCACATCTTTTAAGGCCCTAGGATGCAGGCCAACTGATACCGGGGACTTTTGGTCTAAGCTTTTCCAGTACTTTTTCCCAGTGATGGTAATCTGTAAGATTTCTGCCCAGAATTGAAATAGGAAAAGCAGATCATAGACAGAAATGTGTACACATGAATCATTTTTATGAAGGATAAGGTAGGTACTATACAGATAGTTTCACGATTGGCTCAATAAATTATTAACCTACCCAAAAGCACAAATTTGCTTTAAAAAATGAGGTAGAGGCAAAACAGTTAATATTCTGATGACAGGTTGATAGTTATATTTTTAAATATTAACAATTATCTCTCTTTGTTTCAATCCATTCCTTTTGTAGTCCTGCGTTTAGAGTTGGATTGTACATTTTAATAATGATAGGCACAATATAACGGAGTGCTGAGCTAACTGAGTGAAGGCTTGGAGCTTGGTGAGAGGGGGAGTTTTAAGTGTTAATTTTGTTCTTAAAATTTGCTCTTAAAATCGAATCTAGTCTGTAATTAGCAGTAACTGGAAAGTACTGTGTAAGCAGGCTAAGTTCTTTCTTTCTGGCAGTTTAGACAGGGTAAACTCAATCTCAGCTGTAGGAGCTGAGTAGTTAATTAGCTAACTGGTTGAATCTGGTTACTGTAGCCCCAGTTCAGCTTACTATACATTCAGGTTTCTTTGGCGCAACCAAGGCTAGCGGAGTGCAACTGAGCTAACTGAGTGAAAACTTGAAGTTTGGCTAGAGGGGGAGTTCACAGAATCACAGAATATTTACAGTGTAGAAGGAGGCCATTCAGCCCATCCAGTCTGCACTGGCTTGCTAAAAGAGCAATCTACCTGATGCCACTCCCCTGCCTTATCCCCGTAACCTTGCACATTCTTTCTTTTCAGATAGCAATCCAATTCCCTTTTGAATACCTCAATTGAACCTGCCTCATTCCAGACTCCAACCGCCCTCTGGGTGAAATTTTTTTCCCTCATATCACTCCTACTTCTTTTGCCCATTATTATGAACCTGTGCCCTCTAATTCATGATGCTCTCTGAGTGGGAACAGTTTTTCACTATTTACCCTGTCCATACCCTCAGGACCTTGAATACCTCTATCAAGTCTCCTCTCAGCCTTCCTTTCTTCAAGGAAAACAGACCCAACTTCTCTAATCTATCCTGATGGTTACAGTTGTTTATCCCTGGAATCATTTTTGTGAATCACCTCTGTACTTTCTCCAATGCCTTCACATTCTTCCTCAAGTATGACGCCCAGAACTGGACGCAGTACTCCAGATAAGGCCGAACTAGTGTCTTATACAAGGTTAACATGACCTCCTCGCTCTTGTACTCAATGCCCCTATTAATAAAACTTCAGATACCATATGCTTTATTGACTGCTCTTTCAACATGCCGTGCCAACATCAATGGCTTATGTACATATCCTCCGAGATCCCTTTGTTCCTGCGCCTCCTTTAGAATTTTCCTTTTATTTTATACTGCCACTCCACATTCTCCCTGCCAAAATTAATCACTTCACATTTCTCTGCATCGAACTTCATCTACCATTTGTCTGCCCAATCCACCAATATGCCTATGTTTTTTTGAAGTTCAAGACTATCCTCATCACAGTCGACAACGCTTTCAATCTTCATATCATTTGCAAATTTTGAAATCATGGCCTGCACACCACAGTCTAGGCCATTAATATATGTCAGGAAGAGCAAGGGTCTCAACACTGACCCCTGGGGAACTCCACTACAGACCTTCCTCCAATCTGAAAAACAACCATTTATCACTACTCTCTGTTTCCTGTCACTCAGCCAATTCCTTATCCGAGTGCCTATTTTCCCTTTTATTCCATGACCTAGAATTTTGCTCACGTCTGTTGTGTGGCATTGCATCAAATGCCTTTTGAAAACCCATATACACCACATCAGCTACATTGTCCTTATCAATCTTCTCTGTTATCACCTCAAAAAACTCCAGCAAGTTAGTTAAACATGATTTTCCCTTAATGAATCCATGCTGGCTTCCTTAATTATCCCACACCTGTCTAAGTGACAATTGATTTTGTCCCAAACTATAGCTTCCAGAAGTTTCCGTACCATTGAAGTCAAACTGACTGGTCTGCAGTTTCTGGCATTATCCTTGCACCACCTTTTGAACAAGGATGTAACATTTGCAATTCTCCAGTCCTCCGGCACCACCCCTGTGTCAAAGGAAGATTGGAAGATTATCACCAGTGCCTCTGAAATTTCCACCTCACCTCCCTCAGTATCCTTGGATGCAGCTCATCTGGCCCTGGTACCTTATCAATTTTAAGTAAAGATAGCCTTTCTAACATCATCTCCTCCTCAATTGTAAATTCCTCGAGTGTACCAGTTACCTCCTCTCTCACCTTGGCCTGGGTAGCATCCTGTTCCTTTGTAAAGACAGATGCAAAGTACTCGTTCAATACCTCTGCTACCTCTCCTGCCTCAACATGCAAGTCTTCTTTTTTAACCCTAATTGGCCATACCCTTTTACCACCCTTTTGATTATTTATATGATTATAGAAGATCTTGGAATTCCCTTTTATGTTAGCTGCTAGTCTCTTTTCATGTTCCCGCCTTGCTTCTCTGATCAGTTTTTTCACTTCTCCTCTGGTCCTTCTATATTCAGCCTGATTCTCCATTGTATTTTCTACCTTGACATCTGTCATACGTGTACTTCTTCCTTTTCATCTTCACCTCCATCGCTCTTGTCATCCAGGGTGTTCTAGATTTATTTGCCTTACCTTTCCCCTTCAAGGGAATATACCTTGACATTGCTTGCAATACTACCTCTTTGAAGGTAGCTCATTGTTCAGCCACTGCCTTTCCTGCCAACATTTGATTCCAACTCACTCGACTCAGGTGCTTTCTCATCCCATCGAAGTTGGTTTTCCCCCAGTTAATTATCCCTGCTCTGGATTGCTCCTTGCCCTTCTCCATTGCCAACCTAAACCTTATGATATAATGGTCACTGCCCCTAGATGCTCTCCCACTGTTATTTGATCCACTTGGCCCACTCATTCCCCAGAACCAGGTCCAACAGTGCCTGCCCTCTCGTTGGACCGGAAACCTGCTGCTGTAGAAAATTATCTTGAAAGCATTCCAGGAACTCCCGCCCTTCTTGTCCCCTTGCACTATTCCTATCCCAGTCTATATTTGGATAATTGAAAGCTCCCATTATAATTACTCTATAATGGTTGTACCTCTCTGCAATTTCTTTGCAAGTTAGTTTCTCTACATCCCTTCCACTGTTTGGTGGTCTATATACTACGCCGATCAATGTTATTTCACCTTTTTCATTCTTTACCTCTAGCTGGAGAGATTCCATCTTTGACCCCTCTGGAACATCCTCTCTCTCCAGTGCTGTGTTACTATCTTTAACTAATACTGCCACTCCCCCTTCCCCCCACCCACCATCCCTTTTCTTCCTTTCCTGTCTCTCCTAAACACCTTATACCCAGGAATATTTAACACCCAATCCTGCCCTCCTTTGAGCCAGGTCTCTGTTATAGCAATAATATCATTGTTCCATGTGTCAACCTGTGCCTGTAGTTCACCAATCTTATTAGCCATACTCCATGCATTCACGTACATGCACATTAATCCTGATTTAGGCTTTTAACTTTCCCCTTGCTCTGACCCCATCTAATGACTTACTATAGCCTCCTCTAGTTCTATCAAACTCTACAAGTATTCTGTTTATCTTGATATTACCCTCTGATATATCCTCCTTATCAGTTACTACTTCTCTACTTTCCACTGCCAGTTTTTCTCCTCGCCTCTCTGAATTTCCCCTCAGGTTCCCATCACCCTGCTAATCTAGCTTAAACCTTCCCCAGCAGCACTGACAACGTCCCTG
Source organism: Cetorhinus maximus (assembly GCF_964194155.1). Classification (NCBI taxonomy): domain Eukaryota; kingdom Metazoa; phylum Chordata; class Chondrichthyes; order Lamniformes; family Cetorhinidae; genus Cetorhinus; species Cetorhinus maximus. The sequence continues at coordinate 98,973,633 of NC_135887.1, forward strand.
CGAGGACTTAGTCCCAGTCTTGTATGGTGTAGTCCGTCCTCCTTGTACAGGTCCCACCTGCACCAGAACCAGTCCCAATGCCTCAGAAATCTAAAGCCCTCCTTCTTACTCCATTTCTCTAGCCACATATTGAACTGCTCAATCTTCCTACTCTTTCGTTCACAAACACATGGCACTGGGATTAATCCTAAAATCACTGCTATTGAGGTCGTGCTTTTCAATCTCCTTCCTAACTCCCTAAAATCTGGTTTCAGGACCATGACCCTTCTCCAGCCTATGTCATTGATCCAAATGTGGACCACGACCTCCGGCTGCTCATCCTCCCCCAAAAGAATGTCCTGCAGCCGCTCCGTGACATCCTTGACCCTGGCACCAGGGAGGCAACATACCATCCTGGGGTCATGCCTACCGCCGCAGAAATGCCTGTCCACTCCCATAACTACAGAATCCCCTACTACTATATCCTTTACACTCTTCCTCCTCCCCTCCTGTGCAGCTGAGTCACCTGTTGTGCCACGAACATGGCTCTTGATACAGTCCTCCAAGGAACTAACTCCGTCACCAAAGTGGTTAGAGAGCGAGATAATCTCGGAGGATTCCTGCACCACCTGCCAGTTTCTATTAGATACTCTGGCGGTCACCCATTCCCTCTCTGCCTGCGTACTTCTTAGCTGCGGTGTGACCACTTCTCTAAATGTGCTATCCACGTAATCCTCAGCCCTGTGGATGCACCACAGTGACTCTATCCATCACTCAAGTTCTGCAACCCACAGCTCAAGTTTCTGCAGCTAGTGACACTTCCTGCAGATGTAGCCATCGAGGTCACTTTGTGCCTGCACAACTTCCCACATCCCGCAAGATGTACCTGCCACATGACTGAACTGCACTGATATACCTTAAACTTTTAAGTGTTTACTCACCTGTCACTCACCAATCGTCTCCTCTCTTTCTCGCATTCTCGCAAGTCTTGCTGCTCTCTCCCTCTCATGCTCTGTATGAAGTCTCCCTACTGTCTCCCTCTTGCACTCTTCATGAGGTCTTTATGAGTTCGGGGAAGGAGATGTTTGTTTCCTTTTTCTTTTGTTTTTCACCCCATAGGAATTGGTTCTTGCTTTACTACAGGGAAAGGAGATAGCTGTTTAGTGAGTATCTGGTAAATGGGTAAGTTCCATTCTATCCCTAAGATTTAAAATAGTACATAAATTGGTGGTAAATTTGTTAAAATATATAAGAAAGCAACATAAGTAAGTGATTAATATAATTAAGTAATTATTTAAAACACATTAAGAAAGGCAGGACAGGTGATGTATCAAGGCTGCAGCATGTGGCAGCTCCTGGATAACATTGTGACCCAGAGCAAACATGTCTACAATATGTGATTGCGGCTTGAGGAACTTTGGCTCAGAGTAATTGAGCTGGAGGCTGAGCCACAGACTCTGCAACACACACCAGGGCGGGGGATAGTTACCTGGATGCTTTATACCAGGAGGCAGTCACACCACTTAGGATAGGGCCTTCTGATTTGGTCAGTGGTCAGGGACAGGAGGATGTGACTGCACGTGAGCCAGGTAAGGGGACCCAGAGGGCAGGAAGTGTGAACCTCTGCAATTGTCCAATAGGTTTGGGGTTCTCTCTGCTTGTTTGGATGAGAGCAGTGGCTGCAGGGTGGATGAGCAAACTGACTATGGCACCATAGTACAAGAAGCCATTCAAGTGGGGTAAGCAGAAAGGAACTTAGTGGTAGTAGGGGACAGTATAGTGTTGAAGGAGATTGACACTGTTCACTGTAGCAAAGAGCGAGAGTCCAGATGGCTGTGCTGCCTGCCCAGTGCCAGGGTTTGGGATATCTGCTCAGGGCTGGAGAAGAACTTGCAGTGGGAGGGGGAGAATCCAGTGGCTGTGGTCCATGTAGGTACCAACGACATTGGTAAGATGAGGAAGGAGGCATAATCAGTATGAGGAGCTAGGCGCCAAATTAAGAAGCAGAACCTCTAAGATAATTTCTGGATTATTACCTGAGCCACATGTAAATTGGCTTAGGACAAATAAGATTAGAGAAATGAATGCTTGGCTCAAAGACTTGTGTGGGAGAAATGAGTTCCAGTTTGTGGGGCACTGGCACCAGTATTGGGGAAAGTAGGATCCGTACCCTTGGGATGGTCTACACCTGAACCATGCTGGTGTCCTTGCGAGCCACATAACTAGTGAAGTAGAGAGGATTTTAAACTGAATAGTGGGGGCAAGGGATCAAATTTGGGAAGATATGGTAAACCAAAGAGTAGAGACAAGGCAAGAGAGAAAGGTATTAATATGGGAAATGATAAACAGCCCGTGACAAAAAGGGACAAAGAGTACAAATCTAAGAGTAAATCAGCAGGTAAAGCTAGACGCTACAAAAATAATAAAAGGACAAAACTAAAGGCTCTGTATCAAAATGCACATAGAATTCGAAACAAAACAGATGAATTGATAGCGCAAATAGAAATAAATAAGTGTGACCTGATAGCCATTACAGAGACATAGCTACAGGATGACATAGATTGGGACCTGAATATTGAAGGGTACGTTACATTTAGGAAGGGAAGAAGTTAGGAAGAGGTGGAGGGTTGGCTCTGTTAATTAATGATGGTATTAGCACATTAGAGAGGGATGACCTAAGTTCAGGAAACCAGGATGTAGAAGTGGTTTGGTTTGAAATGAGAACTGATAAAGGAAAAAAGTCACTTGTGGAAGTGGTGTACAGGCCCCTTAACATTAAGTATCAATCTAGTTCAGAGTTTAAAGAAGAGATAATGGGAGCTTGTCAGAAAGGTACAACAATAATCATGAGGGATTTTAATCTCCATATAGACTGGAAAAATCAGGTGGGCAAAAGTAGCATAGATGAGGAGTTCATAGAATGTTTTCCAAATAGTTTCTTAGAACAACATGTTCTGGAGCCAACCAGAGAGCAGGCTATACTAGACCTGGTATTGAGCAACGAGATAGGCTTAATTGATAACCTCCTAGTGAAGGCACCCCTAGGTATCAGCAATCATAATATGATTGAATTTTACATTCATTTTGAGGGAGAAACAAGTATGTCCAAGACTAGTATTTTAAACTTAAATAAGGGCAATTATGAGGGAATGAAAGCAGAGCTAGATAAAGTGATCTGGCAAATGAGGTTAAGGGATAAGCCAATAGAGGTTCAGTGGCAGACATTTAAAGGGATATTTCAGAATACACAGAATATACATTCCAATGAGAGAGAAAAATTCCAAGGGGATGGCCCGCTATTCCCTCTCTAATGTGCTAATATGGTAATTAATTAACAGAGCCACCCCTCCACCTTTTCCTAAAAAAGTTAAAGACAGTATCAAATTTAAAGAAAAAGCATATAATTACTCAAAGAGGGGTCAGAAGTTTGGAAAGAATATAAAGAACAACGAAGAATGACCAAAAGATTAATAAGGAGGGAAAAATCCCCAGGTCCAGATGGACTTCACCCTAAGGTCTTGAAAGAAGTGGCTAGTGAGATAATTGATGCATTGATTTTAATTTTCCAAAATTCCCTAGATTTGGGGAAGGTTCCACTATATTGGAAAGTAGTGAATGTAGCTCCTTTATTCAAAAAGGGAGGGAGACAGAAAGCAGGAAACCGTAGGCCAGTTAGCCTAACATCTGTCATAGGGAAAATGTTAGAAGCTACTATTAAAGATATTATAGCAGGGCACTTAGAAAAATTAAAGGCGATCAGGCAGAATCAACATGGTTTTGTGAAAGGGAAATCATGTTTAACCAACTTATTGGAGTTCTTTGAAGGAGTCACATGTGTGATGGATAAAGGGGAATTGGTGTATGTACTGCACTTAGATTTCCAGAAGGCATTCGATAAAGTGCTTATCAAAGGTTATTGCGGAAAATAAAAGTTCATGGTGTAGGGGGGTAGCATATTGGCATGGATAGAAGATTGACTAGCTAACAGGAAGCAGAGAGTTGGCATGAATGGGTCTTTTTCTGGTTGGCAGGATGTGATGAGTGGTGTGCCACAGGGATCAATGCTAGGGCCTCAATTTTTTACAATTTATATAAATTACTTGGATGAAGGGGCCAAAGAGATGGTTGCTAAATTTGCTGACGACACAAAGATGGGAAGGAAAGTAAATTGTGAAGGGAACATAAGAAGGCTACAAAGTAACATAGCTAGGTTAAGTGAGTGGGCAAAGATCTGGCAAATGGATTATAATGTGGGCAAATGTGAAATTGTTCATTTTGGCAGGAAGAATAAAAAATAAGTTTATTATCTAAATGGTTAGAGTTTGCAGAGCTCTGAGATTCAGAGGGATTTGGGTGTCCTGGTGCATGAATCACAAAAGGCTAGTATGCAGGAACAGCAAGTAATTAGGAAAGCTAATAGAATGTTATCATTTATTATGAGGGGAATTGATTACAAAAGTAGGGAGGTTATGCTTCAGTTGTACAAAGCACTGATGAGACCACACCTGGAGTATTGTGTACAGCACTGGTCTCCTTATTTAAGGAAAGATGTAAATACGTTAGAAGCAGTTCAGAGAAGGTTTACTAGACTAATACCAGGAATGAGGAAAGGTTGGATGGGTTAGGCTTGTTTCCACTGGAATTTAGAAAAGTAAGAGGCAACTTGATTGAAACCTTTAAGGTCCTGAGGGGTCTTGACCGAGTGGTATGGAGAGGATGTTTCCTCTTGAGGGAGAATCTTGAACTAGGTGTCACTGTTTAAAAATAAGGGGTGGCTCATTTAAGACAGAGATGAGGAGAATTTTTTTCTCTCAAATGGCAGAGAGTCTTTGCAATGCTCTTCCTCAAAAGGCGGTGGAAGCAGAGTCTTTGAATATTTTTAAGGCAGAGTTAGATAGATCCTTGATTAACAAGGGGGTGAAAGGTTGTCAGGGGTAGGCAGGAATATGGGGTTGAAGTTGCGATTAGATCAGCCATGATCTTATTGAATGGCGGAGCAGGCTCGAGGGACCAAGTGGCCTACCCCTGCCCCTAATTTGTATGTTCGTATGTATGTAATGCATAGCAGATTATTATGCTGCGGAGATGCAGCTTGTTCTTTAAGGCCACGAAATGCAATTGCCGCAATAAGGACAATCTGAGTTTAATTGCTTGGAAAGGGAATTTTGCAGATTGGAATGTGCTTGCCAGTTTCTGACTGCAGCTAAGAAGCACCATGAATTTTAAGATTGTTTGAACTCTGTAACAAAATGTGACGCCTGAATGCAAAGAATTAATCTATTACTGGCAACCATTACTCACAGTAAGTTTAATAAGATCAGGACTGTTATACCATTAAATACATCATGCATTTTTCTGCATGTGATGTGGATCTTAAGGCCTCAAATTCTGTAAATTCAGAAATCAAGATCTTATTTCTTAATAAATGTTAAACTTATAGTATCACTGCATGTTACTCCACTTAAAATATTACAGATGGTTGGCTTGTAGTCGGGAAGTCCACGCAAACATGACTGGCATCGCATTCTGGCAGCTCCACTGTGTCTGGAATATATTATGGTCACGTTTTCCGAATGCTAATATTTTCAGCTATTTTACTTAGGAAAGCACAGGCATTTTGGGTCTATTGGAATTTTAGCCCAGAGTATAATTTTAGTTTGCTTGGGCCACAGACTTCTTAACCCTTTAACTACTAATCCACCATGAGATTGAGTGGTGATTCTATATGTTACTTAGCTTCCATTAATAGCTACCTAGTTTATTTTTGAAATGCATACAAAAAATATGCTTTACGTAACTTGCCTGCTGCATTAAACCTCCACTTTCGGACTGTCCATGGTCACTCAAGTTGAGCAGAGATCACCCAGTGCTGTCTAACAGATGGGAATAATAGTTGAACTGTCCCAGGCCGCAGGGCGAACGCATGCTTGACTGATGTGGGAAAGGCTTTCTGGCCAAAATTGTAAGTCACATCCTGGGAAACTTAAGTGCAGGTGTTGGTCCAGAAGGGAACCAAGCTTCGACTGAGTCCAATCAATTTACTGCTCTGGTTGCCTGGCTACCTGAGTTAGAAACATAGAAATATTTATGGCGCAGAAGGAGGCCATTCACCCCATCTTGACCATCATTGATGCTGCATAGGACTTAAGAACATAAAGAAAAGATAATTTTCTGCCAATAAAACATTCAGATTTCCTGTATGATTATTCTGTTATGAACTCCCTCCAACAGCACATATTGAACTACCATCTCAGAGACACTAAGTTGCTTGAAATTACCTTGAAAGTTTTGGTGTAACTATGCTGCAGGAGCAAAATTGCACTTTTTTTTGCTGAGAAAAAACACACACAAATTGCTTAGGCTGGTATTACGCCAAAACATGAATTGATATCTTCAAACATCAATTTTCAAAACATTTATAAGTTAAACATGAATTTGAAGAAGAAAGATGGCATCTGGTCTGTGCTTCCCTCAACACCCAATTGCTTACACTGATTCCTGCTTCTTTTACACCATTTACATTCTTTGTAAATTTACGTTGTATTCTAATACTGTACAATCATCAGGAAATTTCAATTTAAGTTCTCAGTGTTAAGATCAGCTTCGAAGCTGGCATAAATCTGTATAATTTCTGCATAAGTGGGATCCAGGAAGTTGCTTCCTTTTTATATGTGCCAGATTAAATGGATTTTTTGCGTTCAAGTGAGGAAATCAATTCCGCAATAAATAAAGGTTTATTTAAAAATTAATTTTGTGTTGATAGGTAAAGTGTGCTTGTCATTTATGGTTAGCATGATGAATCAGTCTGATTATAAACTTCACCTGTGTTACAAAATAAACTTTTTGATACTTTGCAGATCCTTTGTCATTCACTTTGAGACAAGCACCTCACAGTCAAGTTGGGTCTTATCTATATTTCATTAATATCAATATCATGTTAAACAGAATAGAATATGTTATTGACGGATACATATTTATCTTCAGAGAAAATGACTTGATTTACCCACAAAAGCCACTTCAAAAAATATTTATGTAGTTGTTGATTATATATAGCTTGAGTCCTAACATTGTGGAAATATGCTGCCCTCTAATGGAAAAATAAAACATCGTTTGCTTGGTTATTTGTATCTACATCATTCTAGCAAATTTGAGTACCTATAAAAGTAGAACTAAATGCAGCAACTTCTTTCTGACAATTTTCAAAATATCAGATGTTTAATATTGTGGTTTATGGCAGTTTACAGAGAACATATATACAATAACACCTTGTGTTTATATGGCCCCTTTAACGTAATGTCCCAAGGTGCTTCGCAGGAATGCTACAAAGCAATATTTGACCACGTGCCACATAGATAATATTAAGGCAGATGGCTAAAAGCTTTATGAAAGAGGATAGGTTTTAAGGAGCATATTAAAGGAGGAAGGAGATGTAGAGACATGGAGAGGTTTAAGGAGGGATTTCAAGAACTTACTAAAATGCTCATGTGTGAATGCTGTAACATAAACCAAAAATTGAGCTGAGAAAGCCAAAGAACCATTCACATGTTTTCAAAGATTTGCTATTTGAAAATGTTAGCCTAAAATAATTAAGCTTAAATATATTTCTTCACATAAGAACATAAGAAATAGGAAAGGGAGTAGGCAATTCAATAAGGCCCTAGCTGATCTGATTGTGGCCTTAACTCCACTTTAATGCCTGTCTCCCATAACATTTGGCTCCTTTGATAATCACAAATCTGTCTAACTCAACCTTGAATATATTCAATGACTTAGTCCACCTGCCTGCTGGGGAAGTGAATTCCAAACACTAATGACCCTCTGGAAGAAGAAATTTCTCCTCATTTCTGACTTAAATGGGAGACTCCCATTTTGAAATTGTGCCCTCTAGTTCTAGATTCCCCCACAGGGAAAAACATGCTCTCAGCATCTACCCTGATAAGCCCCCTCAGGATCTTACATGTTTCAATATGATCACCTTTCATTCTTCTAAACTCTAATGGGTATAGTTCCAGCCTGCTCAACCTTTCCTCATAAGACAAACCTCTCATCCCAGGAATCAGTCTAGTGAACCTTTTCCGAACTGCTTCCAATGCAAGTATGTCCCCCACTTAAGTAAGGTGACCAAAACTGTACAAAATGCTACAGGTGTGGTCTCACCAATGCCCTGTACGGTTTTAGCAAGATTTCCCTACTTTCATGCTCCCTTTTGCCTTCCTAATTACCTGCTATACCAGCATGCTAACACTTCTGTGATTCATGTACAAAGACACCCAGATCCCTCCATACTACAGTGTTCTGTAGTCTCTCTCCATTTAAATAATATTCTGCTTTTCTGTTCTTCCTGCCAAAGTGGACAACTTCACATTTTCCCACAGTAAATTCTCATCTGGCTGCAATACAGCCAGTTCCACTATCCAAGCCATTAATATAGATTGTAAATAGTTGAGGCCCCAACGCTGATCCCTGTAGCACTCCACTAGTTACAGTTTGCCAATCTGAAAATGACCCACTTATCCCAACTCTCTTGTTTCATGACCAATTTGTGATGTAATGCCAAAACTGCAGCATTCACTAAGAGTAGACATTTTGACACATAACAGATATTTCTTTCAATTTGCAATGTAATTTAAGATATGAAGCAGAAATTGAACTAATTGTAATTTTTTTTTATATTGGATTGTAAGGGATTTGAGCATCACTGGCAAGGCCAACACTTGTTGCCCATTCCTAATTGCCCATGAGAAGGTGGTGGTGAGCCACTTCCTTGAAATGCTGCAGTCCATGTGGTGTATGTACACCCACAGTGCTGTTAGGAAGGGATTTAACAGAAATGAAATGGTATCTTCTATTTATATCTTAAGCATAGACTTTTCAAGAGCAAATGTTATGCAGATGCAGAATAAATATCATTTCGTTGTTTGAAAAATTGTTTTGTGGTTGCTTCAGAAATTGGCAACAGGGGTCAACCAGTTCGCTTATACCTGTGTACAAGACCACCACGTCTGGACTAATCAACAGTTTTGGGAAGCCACGTTCTACAATGATGTGCAGAATCAAATAAGGGCACTCTATCTCACCTCCAGAAATGAAAATTTTCCATCAAATTTCAAGCCAAAGGTAATTTTAAACGTTACTTCTGGTTGCAAAAAATGCAAAGATAAATAATTGCTAACTAGAGCCAAAGGAAAATGTGCATTTTTTGTTCAGATATTGACCCTACGTTTACCCTGTTGCACTCATGTTTACATACTAATACTAGTTTAGTGGGGATGGTAACTCTCTTAATAAGTACTTATCCTTGGGGTATATCTCCAGCCCAAAATTATTCTTAAAATGCAAAATTTTTAATTAACTGTACCTCAGCTCATGCATTTGCAATGTTAACGAATCTTCTAGGGAAGTAGGACAAATTTATACTCTGCTTAGTGTCTCTACCTATTCCCATCCAATAACTTTATTTTTGTTTATTATAAATTTGTTCTCGGGATGTAGGAAACGCTGGTAAATCATCATTTATTGCCCATCCCAAGCGGGTTGAAAAAGGGTTGATGAGCCCTTTCCTTGAACCACTACAGCCCTTTTGCTCTCACTATGGTGTTAGGTAGGGAATTCCATGATCCTGAATTTTGAGAATCAAGGAATGGTGATTTACATCCAGGTTAGGATAATGGGCAATTTGGAGGGGACGGTGTTTTCACAACATTTCTGCTCTTGTCCTTCACAATTGTAGGATCACAAGGGAGGGCAATTCTGTCAGAATATCCTTGGTAAATTACTACAAAACATCCTGTAGGTTATGCACACTGCAGCCAAGGCACACTGGTAGTGGATATTGAATCCAGAGGCAGGAATGTCATTCAGGTGAACTGTCTGTACTGGATATTTGACATTCAATGGCATTACCATTGCAGAATCCCCCCACAATCAACATCCTGTGTGTCACCATTGACCAGGAACAGCCTGGAAGTTTTTTTATTCTTTCGTGGGATATGGGATTGCTGGTAAAGCCAACATTTGTTACCCGTTCCTAATTGCCCTTAAGATTTGATGAGCTGCTTTCTTGAACTGCTACAGTTTAAGTACACCCAAAGTGCTAGTTCCAGGATTTTGATCCAGTGACAGCAAAGGAACCGCAGTATAGTTCCAAGTCAGGGTAGTGTGTGGCTTGGAGGGCAACTTGCAGGTCATGGTGTTTCTATGCATCTGCTTCCCTTGCCTTTCTAAGTGGGAGAAGTCACAGATTTGAAAGGTGCTGTCAATGGAGGCTTGACGAGTTGCTGCAGTGGATCTTGTTTACAGTGCACATTACTGCCACTGTGCATTGGTGGTGGAGGGAATGATTGTTTAAGGCCATAGATGGGGTGTCAATCAAGTGGGCTGCTTTGTCCTGAATGATGTCAATCCTCTTGAATGTTGTTGGAACCAAACTCATCCAGGCGTGGAGAGTTTTCTTTCACACTTCTGATTTGTGCCTTGTGGGTGTTGGATAGGCTTTGAGGAGAGTCAAGAGGTAAGTTACTAGCCACAGAATTCCCAGCCTCTGACCTACTCTTGTAGCCACAGTACTTATGTGCCTGTTCACATTAAGTCAATGGTAATCCCCAGGATGTTGATTATGGGGGGATTTAGCGATGGTAATGCTGTTAAATATCAAGGGTCTGGTACGGGCAGCTCATCCGATTGGTGTTCCTAACCGTGTAGCCACTGTATTTATGTGACTAGTCCAATTCAGTTTGACTCCATATCTCACAGCACTGTGGGAGCACCTTCACCACATCTTCTCAAAGGATGGTTAATGTCAGCAATGCCCACATCCCATGAAAGTATGAAAAATTATGACACTGACCTGAGTGCTGCAGCTGCAGCCATCCATGCAAGTGATGATGCTGGAGCCTGCTAGATGGTGTGAAAAGATTTTAAGGAATCAGGAGATGAGCCATAGATTACAAAACGGACAACCTTTGTTTTGCTTTTATAGCTCCATTATTGATATGGCTGTTCTAACTCAACTCATATCTCAGCCAAATATTAGTTTATTCTAAATCCATAATTAAATTTATAAAGGACAGTACATAGTGTTCCAGGGTTAGACAGGATATGTTGAAAGATGACATTGGTCGTGTTACTTAGTGCACCCAATCCATTTGGCACTGCTTCTAAAGCTCTCTTCAAACAAAAGCATTTAAAAGTAATCTATAACATGGGAGATGCCAGAGTGGTAATGTTACTGGTCTAGTAATCCAGAGATCTGGCAGATTCCCTTCACTAATTACCAGAATATTTGCTACATTAATCACATTTTTCCTTTCTTCTCTAATTTTTGGTCACCACCTTGGTTAGATAAATTATTTCTGGATAAATTATTTCTCTAAATTTAAAATGATGCATGAAAGTGCAACTTGACAAGTATGTATTTTCCATTTCACAATAATGCAATTATATGCACTGAAGTGGAGAATAAACCTGAATAAAAAAATGCACACAGGAGTTTTAAATAGCAACTGAAAGATTAATGAACAATTAAAGTATTAGTCAACATCTATTAGATAACTGAATTGTGTGTTGTGAAATTAATACGTTAAAAGGGTAATGATCTGTGTTTCTTCACCACAAATATACTGACATTTAACAATTCAGTCACTGCAAACTAAAATGATCAAGTAGCTCATTCATTTTATAAGCAGACCTAATGATAAAACCCAAAAATGCTAGAAATACTCAGAAGGTCAGGCAACATCTGTGGAGAGAGAAGTAACATTAACATTTCTGGTTGATGACCTTTCATTATTGATAAAAACTGTTGTCATGCAAAATCTCTTAAGGCATTTTATTTCCTGTTATTATAACTAAGGTAAAACTTTTTATCGCTCCAATTTAAATGAAATAATTTATTTATATCTATGAAGATCATTATTTCCTACATCAGGAAATTCTGAATCGTGAAATGTATATCTGGTAATCTCTTCAATATTGTGTGCTATTTATTATTAATAGTAACAAGTAAAAATAGGCAGTATCACATTTGTGAGGTTCAGATACTCATAACAATTGTAGACATATAAATATGATTAAAACATGGTTTATGATATAATTTAAGCTATCTTAATATGTACAAGTATGCCACTTTGCAGTAACAGCAGTGGAATAACTTGCTTCGTTGAGAATTAAATAACGCAGAAGTGCATCAGTGTGAATCATGTGATGCTGGCTTGGGTACTTTATGTCAAATAATGTGCTTTTGATTTTTGTCGAAAAAAATAAGTATATATTCCAAACTATCACACATGGGAGAAGTATTGGTAGGCAGTCGCACATCTTGTGGTTCGTATTATGTTGATAAATCACTTGCGGTTTAGCATATCATGTTTACCCTTGAATATTTTAATGCCTTGTAACACACTCTGAGCTATGTGGTGCTCTGTCTGTAGTTCATCTTATGTGCCTTAGCCTATGCAAAGGGCATAAATGAAAAAAGCTGGAAGGAAGAATTCAATATCCAGCTGCTGAACTCTATTCTGTTTATTTTAGGATAAAGATCCAATGCCAACAGAGCATGAGAAAACAGCTATGGATGTTGCAGCAGAGCAGCTGCGTTTATGGCCAACACTCCACAAAGAGAAACAGCAGGAGCTGGAAAAGGGAGAGGAAAACACTGTGTTTAGCCAAGCCATTCATTACGCCCAACTCATGGTCTACCTGCTGGTTCCTTTAGACACAAGCAAAAACAAGCTACTGCGAAATGCTACAACAGGAGACTGGGAAAGTGGGAGCAATAGTTTTGTCACCAACAGGTTTGTCTGAAATCATGTTGAATACTTGCATTTCATGTTTTATTTTGTTTGTATAATTAGCAGTATATGGTTTTATATAAACATTTTGAGTACTGAACAATGCTAAAGAATATAATGCAATTTGTGCTTGTAGTAACATTGTTTCATACTCTAAATTTTGCTGACATTGCTTACATTCATATAATAAAAGCAAAAAATGCCTCGTTATAAACATAAGATGCACACTGTATTTTGAAAACTGTGAGGAGTATTTACTGACACAGTTAAATAAAAATTGTGGACAATTGATTTCCTCTTTGTTTGCCTAAAATAAACTATGTTTAACTATCACAGCCAAATCTCAGCTCCAGACTTTGGTGTGCTAAAGGTCAGCTGTAAGTTCATAGAAAGTGGAAACACTTAGACTGTTACAACATACACAATAAGCTTAAAGCTAAATCTTGATCCTTTAAGCCTACACATGATGTTACAATACAAAGGCCTTTCGAGTTTTATTGTAACATGATGCATATTTTAAAAATCACATGGTGGATTGGCTTATATTTAACCTTAAGATACCTACCTACTTTGGAGTTATTTGAAAATGTAATGGCCTGGATTTAATGGTCATCGGCAAAGCAAGGGCACTCATCACTTAACCTTGGACAAAGCATCGCTCAGAGATCTAATACTCTCCATGGGCAAGAACTTCAACTGTCTCGACCTGTAATAGATTGTAGCATTATTTAATGGCGATCCCCAGGGTTGAGTTACAGTGATGTCATCATGCTATCTAAACAGCCAATCACATTAAAGAATTCTCATAGGCAGCCAAGTAGGAAATGAAAAGCACTAATAATCAAATCACTTTCTAAAAAGTTTACAGAGAACAAAATAAAGATTGAGACATACTCAGGGGGCTATAGTAGAAGCTGAAATATCATGAATAAATAAAATAAATAATAAAAAATAAACTGATTAATCATAATGGAGACATTTAGCAACATGCTATCAACCATGGCTCAGATGGTAGCATCCTCACATCTAAGTCAGAAGATTGTGGGTTCAAGACCCACTCCAGGACTCGAGCACAAAACCAACGGTAATGCTCTGTGCAGTACTGAGGGAATGCTGCACTGTCAGAGATGCCATCTTTCAGAGGAGACATTAAACTAGGGTCCCATCTGCCTTCTCTGGAGAAAGTATAGGATCCACAGCATTATTTCAAAGAAGAGCATAGGAGTTACCCCAGTGCCCTATCCAATATTTATTCCTCAATCAATACCACAAAAACAGAATGTCTAGTCATTATCACGTTGCTGTTTGTAGGAGCTTGCTGTGCATAAATGGGCTGCCAAGTTTACAACAGTGATTACATTTCAAAAGCACTTCATTGGCTGTAAAGTGCTTTAAGAGGTCTGGTAGTCATGAAATGTGCTATGTAAATGCAAGGTTTTCTTTTCTTTCTTTAACATTGCAAAAAATACAATTACTTTTTCAGGGCCAGACCAGTTGTTCAGCAGGGGTTACTATTCAAATCGCCGTTAAAAACTCAGTTACATCTCATTGAACTCGACTTAACTTTTTATGGGGTTTGTAACAGCTATATGAGAACTGAAAAGAGCAAGTTATTGCCAGATCAGTTTGTTTTCCTGACTTCCAACTCTGTGGCAAGGCAGAGATGGGCATGTGGGTGCACAGCATAGCCAGTGGTGGAGCTGTGAATAATAGGTTGCAATTTAAAGATTTCCATGTTAATGTGCACTGCACTAAATCCTGAAGCTGCAGTCAGATTTAGAGGAGAAATGATGGTAAATGCTGACAGTTCGCCGCACATTCTGGTCTATTATATAGCATATCACACTAATAATCCCTAAAGCTAAACTTGATATTAGCCCATTATTCTGTTATAAATGTTTGATTGCTGACTCTCTTAGAGTTACAAATCAAGGTGGTTTAATTTGAAAGGCTTACTTGATTTCTTTTCTGTCATAGGAATTAAAAATTATGCCTGTTTGCATGTGGTTGCAGTTCTGAAATTCTGTAAATCCGTAGTAAAGATCAGAATTAATGTTAGGTTTCATATTGCACTTGTTTTGACATATAATCATGAAATGTTATATTTTGAACTCACCCTTAAACTGGTGAAACGTTTCGGCTTGTCATCTTAACACTTTCTATTTGTTAGGGCAACATTTTAGCAAAAGGTCAGCAGTTGGAATGACATAGTTAATAGGTGTCCAGAACTATTTTAAATGTTTGAGTTGTATTGAGTTCTGTTTCCCAAAGTTGAAAGGTGAAGTTGAAATTCACTGAGCCATCTTGTCCCCTACAGCGCATCTTCCTGAAAGAGGAAGAAATGTAGTTGTTTGCAAAGTATGCTTCCAATACATTGTACCATTTGTTTTTGTTGGCATGCAAACCATGACCAAGATTAAATTGGAATGCTGTGTGTAATCTGTCTGAACCTGATGAGTTTTTGAAGGTTAAAGGTTGGTCATGTCAACTTTTTTGGTCTGGTTACGATGCTGGTAGGGGATTTCATCACTGTTTGCTTCTGGGACTAGAGCCGTGGGGTTTACAAGACATAAACAAGTTTAAACAGTTGTTTTAGATTGTTTCGTTACCATTCAACTGTGCAGCATTTAAATAGAGCCTTATATATCCAATCATAAACAACTTGAGCACGTAAAAGAACTTAATAGTTAGAACATCAGTCGCCAATAAATGATAAATCGCTGTGCCATTGAGGCATGCACACTTGCATTGGTCAAATAAACTGTATGGACATACGTTTATATAAAGGGTGGTGCAGCAACACTTGTTATTTCAACAATTGATGAATACTTGCAAATGGAGAACTGTTATATGAGAAATAAAAAGCTGGAACCAACTGCATTTTCCCTCAGAGAAAATACTTCTTCAAATCAATAATTAGCAAATAAAGCCTCCAAATAAAATCTTTGTAACAAAAAAATGACTTTACAGTTGATAGTTTGTATTGCATCATCAAAGACTTTGATCTTTTTTCAGCAACACCAAGTAGTGTACTTTCAGTAGGAAATGTTTTGATTGGAAACCTGATGAATGGTCAACATATTTGAAAAAATACTAACACGCTCAAAAATAGCTGATTTTCTCAACATTGGCGGCATTGTGTCAGCTCTTGAAATATTGATTACTTAGCGTATTGTAAACTGTTCACTCTGCCTTTTCAAATACTCTGAATTAATTGACTGCGATGAATAATTAATACCATTCTGGATTGAAAAAAATTGATAGCATTTTATTTTCACATTGTTTTATGACAGTCTTGATGTCATTGTAGTGATTTTACTATTGAAAGACTGCTCATTCATCAGTCTCCGCTGGATCAAGACAAAGTCCCAGAGGTTCAAGAACACTGCCGCCCAATTATCTTTTTTGATAGCCATCTTTTATTTTTATCCATCTATCACTGGCCCTCTATCCAGCTCTACCTGTCCCTCCCCCCTCAACCAGCTTCTATTTCACCTCATTTCTATATTTCCTTAGTTCTGATGAAGAGTCATACGGACTCGAAACATTAACTGTGTTCCTCCCCGCAGATGCTGTCAGACCTGCTGAGTTTTTCCGGCTATTTTTGTTTTGTTTCAGATTTCCAGCATCCGCAGTATTTTGCTTTTATCTTTGATTTTTATTAAGTGGTCTGAGATTTTCTACTTGCTGATTTGCAGATGATATTGGAATAACTACTTATTCTGCTGCCTGCTGATAGAACAATATGAGCCACTTTTAAAAGAAAATCTATTGGTAAAGAAATTGTGATTAAAGAGCACAACTAAACGAGAGGTTCACATTTATTACCTAGAAAGTGAAGCACAGATCTCTGTAACATTAGGGACAATACCAAACAGAGTGTAGCGGGGGCAAACATCCATAGAAGATACCTTTATATATACCATTCTGCGTCTCTTCTAGTTGATGTCACTGGCATTCCAGCAACCAATGAAAAATCTGTTATGCTTACTTATCTACTCTCTGATTGCAAATGTGTGACTCCAGACAATATACAGGGGAAAAATAAATTTCTTTGTTACAAGTTTTTAGTTAAAATTATAGTTTGTAATATTGTTATAATCTCTACATATTTGGTGAAGCTTATTCTGTTTTTTTTCAGCATTGCCGGCAGTGTCGCTGAGAGTTATGACACCGAAAGTGGGTTTGAGGATGCAGAGAACAATGATGTTGCCAACTCAGTAATTCGTTTTATTACCAGGTTTATTGACAAAGTCTGCACTGAGAGTGGGGTCACACAGGACCACATCAAGAATCTGCATTGCATGATACCAGGTTAGAATATTAAGTATCCTCTATCAGCAGAAAGCCAGGAATCAGAGGGAGCAGGCGGGAAAGTAATTTCCCTTTTCCATCTGATTCCCAAAGGCAGATACAGACAGATTTCTAATTTTCATTTAGTTTTCAAATGTTTTACAGTTAATTATAAAGGATTATTCCCTTAATATCATTCTAAAATACGGATTTCTCAATTTTGTGTTAAGATTAGATACTTGGGGATTTAGCCATCAGCCTCATATGAATTCCATTAAATTAAGCCATTGTAGAAGACATGGAGATACCTGTTAGGATCAGGCATTTATTTTCTGAGTCACAGATTTATGTAGGAAATTTGTGTGCAGGCGCTTATTGTAACTGCAATTAACACAGTGACTTACATCTAACTAAGCAACACTTGTAAGGTTAAGATGTCGTTTGTTCCTGTCTTTCTGAAAGGACATAAACCAGTGTTGAATGTGCACGATTTATATGGATCTATTCCAGCTTTGTACCGCCAAAGATTTTACAATAGTCAAATAATAAAACTTTTTAAAACTTAGATTTACCTAATTATGATGATGCTACCTAATTCTGCTTTCTATGAAGGGGAAAATGTACAAATTGAACAAAAAAAAACCCAGAGGAAAATCCAGTACAGTGTGCAGATAATGCTTCTTTATGCTTAATAGCTAAACCCTTGGTAACAGAAAATGCTAGAAATACTCAACAGGGCTTGCAGCAGCTGTAGAGAGAGAAAAACGGAGATGAAGTTTCAGGTCTGTGACCTTTTACTAGAACTGGGAAAAGTTAGAAATGTATGAGGAATGGGTGGGGTGGGGGGGGGGCGCGGATTTTTCCATTAGTAGAGGGGCCAGTAACCAGGGAGCAGAGATTTAAGGTAAGAGGTAGAAGGCTAAGAGGGGAGTTGAGGAGAAATTTTTTCACTGAGGGTCATGGGAGTCTGGAACTCACTGCCTGAAAGGGTAGTTGAGTCGGAAACTCTCGTAACATTTAAGAAATATTTAGATATTCACTTGCATTGCCAGAGCCTCCAGGACTATGGGCCAAGTGCTGGAAAATGGGATTAGTGTTGTCAGATCTTTGATCTTGACTGGCGCGGACATGATGGGCCAAATGGCCTCCTTCTGTGCTGTAAACATCTGAGTCTAAACAAAAAGAAGTCATAAATAGGCATTCTCAAGTTAGGCTGTGACTAGTGGAGTGCTGAAAAGATCAATGCTGGCGCCTCAGCTATTTACAGTCTATATTAATGACTTTGACAAAGAGACAGAGGATAATGTATTGAACTTTGCTGATGATACAAAACTAGGTAGAAATGTAAGTTGTGAGGAGGACACAGAGAGGCTGCAAAGAAAATAAACAGGTTAAGTGGATGGTCAACAAGAAGGCAGATGGAGTATAACGTGGGGAAGTGAGAGGTTATTCAGTTTCATCATAAGACTACAAAAGCAGAATATCTTTTAAAAGGCATGAAACTTGTAGCTGTTGATGTTCAGAGAGACTTGGGTGTGCTTGTATAAGGAGCTCAGAAATTTAGCACGCAGGTACAGCAAACAACTGAGAAAGCAAATGGCGTGTTGACCTTTATTGCAAGGGGATTGACGTACAAGAATAAGGAAGTCTTGCTACTGTTATACGGGGTTTTGGTGAGACAACACCTGGAGTACTGTGCAGTTTTGGTCTCCATATTTGAGGAAGGATATACTTAGAGGCAGTACAGCAAAGGTTCACTAGATTGGCCCCTGGGATGAGAGGGTTAGCCTATGGTAAGAGGCTGAGTAAATTGGGCCTATATTCTCTGGAGTTTAGAAGAATGAGAGGTGATCTCCTTGAAACAAACAAGATTCTGAAGGATATTGACAGGGTAGACACTAAGAGGTTATTTCTGCTTACTATGGAATCTAGACCATGAGGGCACAGACTTAGGAGAAGTGGTTGATAATTTAGGCCTGAGATGAGGAGAGATTTCTTCATTCAAAGGGTTGTAAATATTTGGAATTCTCTGCTCCAGTGGATTGTGGATGCTTCATCAGTGACTATATTTAAGGTTGGGATAACAAAGTTTAGGGATCTCAGGGAATCGAGAGATATGGTGAGTGGGCAGGAAAGTGGAGTTGAAGCCCAAGATCAGCCATGATCGCATTGAATGACAGAGCAGGCTCAATTGGCTATATGGTCCACTCCTCCTCCTATTGTTTATGTTCTTGTCCAAGCAAAGTGAAAGAGAATATAGAGGAATGAGAGAAAAAAAAACAAACAAGCAAAGAAACACAAAAGAAATGGGACAGGCGGAAGTTACAGTCTAAAATTGTTGAACTCAGTGTTGATACTAGAAGGCTATAAAGTACACACTCAAAAGATGAGATGCTGTTCCTTGAGCTTGTCTGAACTTCATTGGAACACTGCCAAGGACAGGAAGGTGAGAGTGGGAGCAAGGAGAAGGATTAAAATGACAGGTGACTGGAAGTTCAGGGTCATAGTTGCAGACTGAAGAGGTGTTCTGCGAAGTGGTCATCCAATATAGAGGAGATCACACGGTGAGCTGTAAATACTGTCTGCTAAATTGAAAGAAATACTTTAGATCGCAGTGTATAAATCAATCTAGCATATAAAACAACCCCATTTTTCCAGGTCCAAAAGTTGTATTTTTACATATACTCAGTGTATAAGCTGACCCCTGCTTTTCAACCACGGCATGTTAGCAGTCAGCTTCAATTTTTCTGCCCCACAACTGCATGTTTTACTTACCTTATACTGGGTGCAAGGGATCGAGCAGGTGATACTGGCTCTGTTGTGAAGATGCACAGGAGTTTAAGAAACACCCACACACAGCAGACCCCCATGACACACGTGAAGAGAAATGAATCTTCCAACCGAACAAATGAAGCATGAAGCAGGTTTCAAGCTAAAAGTCGTCAAATAACTGTGCTGTGCTGCAGCGAGGGAATTCAGCGTTGGTGAAAAACTGGTGTGAAAATGGAAGAGGAAGGAATCCGCCCTGAAGAAAATGCCCAAGACCAAATGCAACATGGGACCAGGGACCAGCCACTGGCCTAATCTTGAGAAGTATGATTCAGAATGTGTCCTCAAATCATCAGAATGGAATCATCGTCACCTGAAATACAATGTATATATATTCACCTGAGTAGGCTAAAACAAATCCTGAGCCCAGCAAAGATTTCAGCTAGTTGGTGTGGCTGCTCTATGGAACAAAAATGTTTCATGTGGCAGAAGATCAAGGTCGCTTAGAGACTACCAAAAAGACTTCGAAGCCAAAATGACCAGTTTCTAATAATTCATCATCAGACAGTGGCATAAACATAAGTGACCATTATGCCATATTGGCAACATGGATGAAACATTCATAGATTTTAATATGCCCAGCAACCGAACTGTGGAGTGGAAAGGTTTAAAATCAGTGAAAGCCACTGGCAATAAGAAAAGATTCACAGTAATACTAGTTTGCATGGCCATCAGAACAAAATTAAGGCCTATGGTAATTTTCAAATGTAGACCATGCAGAAAATCAAGTTCCTTGCAGGAGTTTTTGTGCCTGTCCATGACAACATTTGGATAGATGAGGATGGAGTGAAGTTATGGATCAATAATGTGTGGAATAGGTTTCTCAATAGCCTACGTAAAGAATGCAGCTTATTAGTGTGGGGCACATTCAGACCCCATACAACCGATGAGATCAAGAGATGCCTGCAAAGGAATAATGCCCACTTTGCAGTTATACCGGGGACCTAACGTCCATAGTTCAACCTTTGGACGTGTGCCTCAACAAGCCATTCAAGGATTATGCTCGCACCGAATGGAATAGGTAGATGGTTGATGGAGAAAAACCTTCACAAAGAGTGGAAATATGTGTGCTGCCCCTCTTGAGGTTTTGTGTGGCCTCATCATGAAATTGTGGGATACTATTAATGCATAAACAATCATCAGATCATTCAAAAAGTGCGGAATATCCAATTTGATGGATGGAGAGGAAAAGGTGATTTGTTATGGAGGGATGATTCTGAAATTGAAAGTGCCACATCTGATCCAAAGTGTGATCCTTATGATGATGCCATAGCCAAAGTAACTCAGAATGAATCTGTTGGACTCTTTGCATCAGATGCCAAAGGTAATGAATTTGACGGGTTTTAAAATGCTTTCATTGTGGTTAAAGGTATTTTTTTATTCAATAAACTGTACCACATTAATCTAATATGAATTACTGGTGTTTCTTTTCAGATTTCAAAATGGCGACCACCACAACCCCACCGGTGGTTGACATTTTATACTCGGCGAATAAGTCAACCTCCATTTTTGGAATTACTTTTGGAGGCCTCAAAGGTTGACTAATACGCCAACGTCAATTGTACAAGTAACTCACTATTTCACCTGCAAAGGAGCAGTTGGGACCTTGGAGGGTGAGAAGGGAGATAGTGCATATCCTATGCTTCTGTGGAAAGGTGCCATCGGAAAGGCAGGGCATGTTGGGGTGACTGAGGAGTGGACCAGACTATCGTGAAGGGACGACCATGGACAACCAATTGCTCTATACCTCCATCCCCTACCAGGGTGGTCTGAGAGCTTGCCCTGTCTTCATTGAACAGAGGCCCAACCAGTCCCCACACACCACCACCTTCCTCCTGGCTGAACTTGTTCTCACACTCAAAACCTTTTCCTTCAACTCCACTCACTTCCCCCAGAAAAAGGAATTGCTATGGGTACCCGCTTGGGCTCGAGTTATCCCTGTCTTTCTGTGGAACATGTGGAGCATTCCTCCTTCTAGTCCTACTCCGGCCCCTTCCTCACATCTTTTTTGGTACATCAATGACTGCATCGATGCCGTTTCCTGTTCTCGCCCTGAACTGAAAAATTTCAATGATTTTGCATCCAATTTTTACTCTTCTCCAATCTTCAAGTGGTTTACCTCCAGCTCTTCCCTTCCCTGACTTTTCTGTCTTATTTTCTGAGGAATAAGCTATCAACCAGTACTCACTTTAAGCTCACTCCCATAGCTACCTTGTTGACATTTCCTCACACCCTGCTTCCTGTAAGGATATGTCTTTCTTTGTCCTCGACCAAAGATTCGCCCTCCTCACCATAGTTGACAGAGGCCTCGACCATGCCTGTTCCTTTTGAAGCACTTTTGCTCTCACCTCTCCCCCTCCCTCCCAGAACCATGATATGGTTCCCTTTGTCCTCACCTTCCACCCTACCAGCCTCTGTACTCAACAAAACATCCTCTGCCATTTCTGTCACCTCCAACGTGATATCACCACCAAACACATCTTCCCCTCCCTTTCCCTTTCAGCATTCTGAAGGGGCCATTTCTTCCGTGATCCCCTGGTCCATTCCTCAGTCACCTCAAAACCCCCTCACTTTCCTATCATAGGAGATGCAAAACCTTTCCTTTTATGGCCTCCCTGCTCACTTTCCAAGGCCCCAAAAATTCCTTCTAGGTGAAACAGTGATTTACTTGTACTACTTTCAATTTGGTGTACTGCATTCACTGCTCACAATGTGGTCTCTTCTGCACTGGGGAAACTAAATCCAGACTGGGAGACTGCTTTGCAGAACACCTCCGTTCAGTCTACAGCATGATCCTGATCTTCCAGTCGCCTTTTAATTCTCTACCTTGCTCCTACTCTGACTTTTCTGTGCTTGGCCTGCTGTGGTCGTAACCTCTCCCCCTGTTTGGCTTCACATGTCTTTGCTTATTTGATTTTTTTTCCTTTAATTTCACTCTTATTTCCTTCACATTGCTTTTGACTGGCTTCTATTCAGGATTCTACTATTCACACCCCCTCTTGACATATATTTTGTTTCTTTTTCCATTATCGCTCCATTTAGCCTTGCGCCTTTGAAAAGTTTTGGCATTTAATTCTGCCCTCCACCCTATCACAGACCTTCCCTTTTTTTTTTCTTACTGTCCTCCCTTTCAAAACCTATTACATCTCTAACCTTTCCCAGTCTGATAAAACATGTTTGATCTGAAACGTTAACTCTCTCTCTCTCTCTCTCTCCATGGATCATTTTGATAAAGTAAAAATAGATAAGTAGGAGATACTCAGTAGAAAAGTCACCCAGTCCAGATCGGTTACATCCTGAATCACAAAGGGAAATAGGGATGGAAATTGCAGAGGCTCTCAGCACAATCTTCAAATTCTCCTTAGATATGAAGCAGTGCCAGAAGACTGGAATGTTGCAAATGTTACTTGCTTGTTCTAAAATGGTGAGAGGGATGAACCCAGCAACTACAGGCTGTTCAGCCCAATGTTAGTAGTGGGGAGATGGTGGTGTGTTGGTAATGTCACAGAATAAATAATACACAGACCCAGGCTAATGCTCTGGGACACAGATTCAAATCCCACCACAAAAGCTGGTGGAATACAAATTCAGTTAATTAAAATCAGATCTGAAATTGAAAGCTAGTCTCAGTAATGGTGGCCATGAAACTATCATTGATTGTCGAGAAAACCCATATAGTTCACTAATGTCCTTTAGGGAAGGAGATCTGCCATACTTAGCTGGTCTGGTCTACCTGTGACTCCAGACAAGGGCATGAAGCCTGGGTTTACTAAAGTAGACTAGAAAAATAAGTTAAAAGGTGGAAATGCAGTGGCAGACGTTTAAGGAGAAAAAGAGGAAGTTAAGAATGGTATCAGATTGAAAGAAAAGACATACAATGCTGTGAAGATTAGTGGCAGGGCAGAAGATTGGGAAAGTTTTGGAAACTAGCAAAGAATTACTAAAGAAGGGGAGAAATTGGAGAACAAGAGATAACTAGTAAGAATTATAAAAGTAAACAGTAAAAGCTTTGACAGGTATATAAAAAGGATAAGAGTATCTAAAGTAAGTATTGGTTCCTCAGGGTGAGACTAGGAACTAATAATAAAAAACAAGGCTTTGAACAAGCATATTGTATCCATCTTCACAATAGAAGCAACAGAAAGCATCCCAAGAATAGTTGAAAATCATGAGGCAAAAGGGAGGGAGCAACTTCAACCAAAAGAGCTGAATCCCAGAGATGAGGTGAGATTGACAGCCCTTGACATCATGGCAACATTTGACTGAGTGTGGCATCAAGGAGCCCTGGCAAAGTTCAGGTCAATGGGAATCTGCGGGAACACTTTCCACTGGTTGGAGTCATACCTAATACAAAGGAAGATGGTTGTGGTTGTTGGAAACCAATCATCTCAGTCCCAGGGAGTTGCTGTAGGAGTTCCTCAGGGTAATGTCCTAGGCCCAACCATCTTCAGCTGCTTCATGAATGATCTTCCTCCATCATAAGGTCAAAAGTGGAGATGTTCGCTGATGATTGCAGAATGCTCAGTACCACTCGCAACTCCTCAGATACTGAAACATTCCATGTCAATATGTAGCAGGACCTGGACAGCATTCAAGCTTGGGCTGATAAGTGGCAAGTAACACTCATGCCACAAAGTGCCAGGTAACGATCATCTTCAACAGGGAGAATCTAACCATCTCCCTTTGATATTCAATGCATTATCGTTGCTGAATCCCCCACTATCAACATCCTGGGGGTGTCTATTGGCCAGAAACTGAACTGGACAAGAGCAGGGCAAAGGCGAGGAATAGTGCTGTCTAAGGAGGCTTGGTGAGTTCCTGCAGCGCGTCTTGTAGATGGTCCACACTGCTGCCTCTGTGCGTCGGTGGTGGAGGAAGTGAATGTTTGTGGATGTGGTGCCAATCAAGTGGGCTGCTTTGTCCTGGATGGTGTTGAGCTGCTTGAGTGTTATTGGAGCTGCACTTATCCAGGTAAGTAGGGGGTATTCTATCACACTCCTGACTTGTACCTTGTAGATGGTGAACAGGCTTTTGGGAGTCAGGAAGTGAATCACTCACCACAGGATTCCTAGCCTTTGCCCTGCTCTTGTAGCCACAGTATTTATGTGGCTAGTCCAGTTCAGTTTCTGGTCAACAGTAACCCCAGGATGCTGATAGTGGGGGATTCAGTGATGGTAATGCCATTGAATGTCAAGGTGCGATGGTTAGATTCCCTCCTGTTGGAGATGGTCATTGCCTGGCACTTGTGTGGCACGAATGTTACTTCCCACTTGTCAGCCCAAGCCTAGATATTGCCCAGGTCTTGTTGCATTTAGACATGCACTGCTGCAGTATCTGAGGAGTTACGAATGGTGCTGAACATTGTGCAATCATCAGTGAACATCCCCACTTCTGACCTCATGATGGAAGGAAGGTCATTGACGAAGCAGTTGAAGATGGTTGGGCCAAGGACACGACCCTGAGGAAATCCTGCAGTGATGTCCTGGAACTGAGATGATTGACCTCCAACAAACTCAACCATCTGCCTTTTACTAGGTATGGCTCCAACCAGCAGAGAGTTTTCCCCCTGATTCCCATTGACTCCAGTTTTGCTGAGGCTCCTTGATGCCAGCCTCGGTCAAATGCTGCCTTGATGTCACCTCACCTCAGGAATTGAGCTCCTTTGTCCATGTTTGAACCAAGGCTATAATGAGGTCAGGAGTTAAATGACCTTGGCAGAACCCAAACTGAGCGTCAGTGAGCAGGTTATTGCAAAGCAACTGCCTCTTGAAAGCACTTTTGATGACCCCTTCCATCACTTTACAGGTGATTGAGAGTAGACTGATTTAATTGGCTGAGTTGGATTTGTCCTGCTTTTCGTGTACAGGACATAGGGTAATTTTCCACATTGCTGGATAGCTAACAGTGTTGTAGCTGCACTGGAACAGCTTGGCTAGAGACATGGCAAGTTCTGGAGGACAAGTTTTCAGTACTATTGCCGAAATATTGTCGGAGCCCATTGCCTTTGCAGTATCCAGTGCCTTCAGCCGTTTCTTGATATCACATGGATTGAATCGAATTGGCTGAAGACTGGCATCTGTGATGCTGGGGACCACCAGGGAAGGCCAAGATGGATCATGCACTTGGCACTTCTAGCTGAATATTGTTTCAAATGCTTCAGCCTTCTCTTTTGCACTGATATGCTGGGCTCCCCCATCATTGAGGATGAGGATATTTGTGGAGCCTCCTCCTCCAGTGAGTTGTTTAATTGTCCACCACCATTCACAGCCAGGTGTGGCAGGACTGCAGAGCTTAGATCTGATCTGTTGGTTGTGGAATTGCTGAGCTCTGTCTATCACTTGCTGCTTATGCTGTTTGGCACACAAGTAGTTCTGTGTTGTAGCTTCACCACGTTGATGCCTCATTTTTAGGTATGCCTGGTGCTACTCGTGGTATGCCCTCTTGCACTCTTCATTTAGCAAGGGTTGATCCCCTGGCTTGGTAGTAATGGTAGAGTGGAGAATAAATGCTGGCTTTGCCAATGAAGCCCACATCCCCATGAAAGAATTAAAAAAAGTCTGCTGCTTCAATCCTGGCCTCCTGCTCATTCCTAATTTTAACAATTCCACCATTGGCAGCTATGCCAATAAACTCTGGAAGTTCCTCCTCAACCTTCTTAATTTCTTTACCTTTCTCACCTCTTTTTTGATGCTCCTAAAAACCTATCTCTGATCAAGCTGCTGGTCGTCTTTCCTGCTTTCTCCTCTCGGTGTCAAAAATGCCAAAAATGTTTTTATCGCTATTGCCCTTGTTAAGCACTTTGGGATGTTTTACTATGTTTTGTTGAGGATGAGAGCATTGGCACTCAGTGGCACAACACAAATGCTCATTTCCTGTCACATACACCCAGAGCTTCATCTCTCCGCTGTTCTCCAAAATCTAGCATAATGATATCATCCTCTTTTAGCTTCTCTGTGTCCATGTCATATCATGCTGCTTTCTTTACCCACCACTACCAGGTTCTCTTGTATTTGATTTTTTTGTGAAACAGCACAAAGAAAATCAGATATGTAGGCAAGCTAGCTAACAGTCAACTGACTAAGACATGCACTGTTTTTTACTTGCTGCTGAAATCTGCAGCCAGAATTATCTTACATGAATTAGTTACCGATTCCTGGGACTCTTGCACCAGTACAGACGAAAGGGGAAACTGTACCACTGGGACGTCCTTCTCCTGAACCAGGCTGGGAGCAGTGTACTGGTGAATCGTGAGACCAGGGCTGTAGAGAGTGCTGGCTTTAAACTAAATAGTGTGGAGAGGGAAATTGGGAAAGTTAAAGAGAAAGGACAAGCAATAGTACAGGGTAGCGAGGCAGGTGATAATAACCAGAGTGTGACATGAAAGGACAGAGCCTACAAACATAAGTGCACCAGCAAATAAGGTCATAGTTGGGAAAATGGTAAAAAGACAATTAAAGTCCCTTGATCAGAATGCATATAGCATTCGTAACAAGATGGATGAATTGATAGCACAAATATAAATAAATGATTATGATATGATAACCATTGCAGAGACTTGGTTGCAAAGTGACCACGGCTGGGACCTGAATATTCAAGTCTATTTCACATTTCGGAAGGACAAGAAGAAAGGAAAAGGAGGGTGTGATAGCTCTGTTCATCAAGGACGAAATCAGTACGGTAGTGAGAAATGAAATAAAAACAGAAAATGTTGGAAAAACTCAGCAGGTCTGGCAGCCTCTGTGGAGTGAGAAAAACAGAGTTAACATTTCACGCCCATGTGACTTCTTCAGAGTGAGAGTGGGAAATGATCTTGATTCAGAAGGTCAAGGTGTAGGATCTGTTTGGATGGAGGTAAGAAATAGCAAAGGAAAGAAGTCACTTGTGGAATTGGTTTATCGGCCCCCTAACAGTAGATGCACTGTAGGACAGAGTATAAATCAAGAAATAATGGGGGCTTGTAAGAAAGGTACTGCAGTAATTGTGGGAGATTATAATCTCCCTATAGATTGGACAAATCAAATTGGCAAAGGTAGCCTGGAGGATGAGTTCATAAGGTGTGTCCGGGGCAGTTTCTTAGAGCAATATGTTCTGGAACCAACCAGGGAACAAGCTATTTTAGACATGGTACTATGTAGTGACACAGGATTCATTAATGAATTACTTCATAGCAAAGTACCCTCAAGGCAAGAGTGAAATTTGATTCTGAAACTAGTTTCTTAAACTTAATT
Source organism: Cetorhinus maximus (assembly GCF_964194155.1). NCBI lineage: Eukaryota > Metazoa > Chordata > Chondrichthyes > Lamniformes > Cetorhinidae > Cetorhinus > Cetorhinus maximus. The sequence continues at coordinate 99,001,750 of NC_135887.1, forward strand.
AGGTTAAAAGGTAAGGAAGTAGAGATGTGGTAGCAGACATTTAAGGAGCTATTACAGAACTCTCAACAAAGATATATTCCATTGAAAAAGAAAGACGCTACAAGAAGGATACACCATCCGTGTCTAGTTAAGGATGGTATAACATTGAAAGAAAAGATGTACAGTGCTGCAAATATTATTGGTAGGCTAGAAGATTGGGAAATTAGAATATGTGAGAAAACTAGCAAGAAATATAAAAACAGACAGTAAAAGCTTCTACAAGTATAGCGACAAGTGAGTGTTGGTACCTTAGAGGGTGAGACTGGGGAATTAATGGAAATTAAGGAAATGGCAGAGACTTTGAACAAGCATTTTGTATTTGTCTTTGGAGTAGAAGACACAAAAAGCACCCCAAGAATAACTGAAAAGCAAGGGGCAAAAGGGAGAGAAGAACTTAAAATAATCACGATCACTAGAGAAAAGGTACTGAGAAAACTAATGGGACTGCATCCTAGGGTCTTAAAAGAAGAGGACGCAGAGATAGTGGATGCATTGATTGTAATCTTTCAAAATTCCCCAAGTTCTGGAAAGATCCCACTGGATTAGAAAACCACAAATGTAACACCACTGATCACAAAAGGAGGGAGACAGAAAACGGGAAACTATAGACCGGTTATTCTAATGTCCATCATTGGGAAAATGCTAGAATCCATTATTAAGGAGGTAGTAGGAGGACATTTAGAAAATCATAATACAACAGGATAGTCGAATTGGTTTTGTGAAAGGGAAAGCGTGCTTGACAAATTTATCAGTGTTCTAACAATGTAGCACGCAAGGTAGATGAAGGAGAACCAATAGAGGTAGAGAATTTATTTTCCAAAAGGCATTTGATAAGGTGCCACATAAAAGGTTACTGCACAGGTAAGGTTCATGCTGTCGGAGGTGACATATTTGCACGGATAGAGGATTGGCTGATGAACAGGAAACAGAGAGTTGGGATAAATGGGTCATTTTCAGGTTAACAAATTGTAACTAACGGAGTGCTGCAGGGATCAGTGCTGGGGCCTCAACTATTTACGACTTATATTAATGATTTGGATGAAGGGACCGACTGCATTGTAGCCAGATTTGTTGTTGATACAAAGATAGGCAGGAAAGTAAGTTGTGAGGAGTCTGCAAGGAGATATAGATAGGTTAATTGAATTGGCAAAATTTTGGCAGATGGAGTATGATGTGGGAAAATATTTGGTTGTCCACTTTGACAGGAAGAATAGAAAAGCAGATTATTATTTAAATGGAGAGAGACTGCAGAATGCTGCAGTACAGGGGGATCTGGATATCCTTGTACATGAATCATAATAAGTTAGTATGCAGGGACAGAAAGTAATTAGGAAGGCAAATTGAATGTTGGCCTTTCTTGAAAGAGGGATGGAGTATAGAAGTAGGGAAGTCTTGCTACAACTGTACAGGGCATTGGTGAGACCGTACCAAGATTACTGTGTACAATTTTGGCCTCCTTACTTAAGGGAGGATATACTTGCATTGGAAGCAGTTGAGAGAAGGTTCACTAGGCAGATTCCTTGGATGAAGGGGTTACCTTATTAGGAAAGGTTGAGCAGGTTGGGCCTATACTCATTGGAGTTTACAAGAATGGGAGGTGGTGATATTGAAATGTAAGATTCTGAGGGGGCTGACAGTATAGATGCTGAGAGGGCATTTCCTTTCATGGGGGAGTCTAGAACTAGAGAGCACAGTTTAAAAATAAGGTTTCTCCCAAATAAGATGGTAATGAGGAAGAACTTTTTCATTAGTCTTTAGAATCCTCTATCCCAGAGGACAATGGAGGCTGGGTCATTGAGTATATTCAAGGCCAAATTCAAAGATTTTTGATTGACAAGGGAGTCAAGGATTTTAGGATTATGGGCCCTTCCTGAAAATTTTAACATCATTTTTGCTTTCAAGTGTACTCAATGCTCTCAATTACAGTTTGACCTCAAAATCTGTAATTTGGAATGAATTTGACATCAAATTGGATAGTGCACTCAAAGCTATCCAGTGCACTCAAACTTATATCCAGCATGCTCAAAGCTATCCAGCGCACTTAAAGCTATCCAGTACACTCAGCAACCTGCATTGAAAAATACAAAGAAATTAATGCTTAAATAATATCTGAATTTATTCAGTTTTTCATTTAATCCAAAAAAATTGTTCCTCTTTCCAATACATGCTTGAGAGCACCACCAGATCCCCATCAGTCCTTAATTAATTTTAGTCTCAGGGCTTATATTTTCCACCCAACCAACCCCCAAGTCTCAGGGTCTAAACTCTTCCCCCTCCCCAATCTCAGGGCCTAAACTCTTTCCCCTCCCCAATCTCAGGGTCTAAACTATTCCCCTTCCCCAATCTCAGGGCATAAACTTTGCATCCCCCCCCCCTCCCAGTCTCAGGGTCTAAAGTCTCCCATCTCTCTCACCTTCCAGTCTCGACTCTTTCCCCACCCCATTCCCCACCACCTGTCTCCAGGCCTTGGGCCCTACCAAATTCCAGGCCTCTCTACATGGTTGCAGGCCCTGTCTCACGCACTCCCACCCAATCCCTCTCCCCGCCCCCCCCCCCCCCCCCCCCCAACCCTGACCTCTCTCACCACCACCCCCCACCCCGTGCTCTGATCAATCTTACTGCCCCCAACCTCCCCCAATACTTACCTCGCTCCAACAGTCCACACTGCTACCACGCTTGCTTCTAACCTGCAAGAGTGCCGGCTGGAAAACATCACTTCTGGTTTCCAGCTGGCCCTGTAAACAGTGATCTCTGGTTGGTGGGGGGAGGGAAAAGGGGGAGAGGGGGGAGAGAAAAGGGGTGGAGGGAGGGAAAAGGGAGTGGGGAGGGAAAGGGGGTGGGGGCTGAGGGGGAGCGAAGAGGGGAGAGGGTAAGGGGTGGGAGGGGCGAAGGGGTTGAGGGAGATGGGGGAGGGAGGGAGAGAACTGCTGCAATCTGGGTGGGTAGGCAATGGGTGTTTTATCAAGATAAATGTGAAGGACTGAAAGACCTTCCTGCTGGGATTTTACAGCCCTGCCAGCAGCGGGCCCTGCTGCTGGCAGGACTGGAAAATCCTCGCCCTCCATTTCAATCCATGGGGCGGTGGTGGGATGGGGGGTGTGGTGGGTGGGCATGGTGGGGGTCAGGGTTATAAAGAAAAACATAAGTACCTCTAGAAAAAGCAGACCCTGTTTTGATAAGTTAGCTCAGTTTAGTGGTGTTTGAAGCTATCGAAATTCAGAGAAATGGAAAATAAACTCTATGATCATTTTTGGTGTCCGAATGCTTAAGCGGTGTTGCTAATCGCAAATGTTTAACTGCTGTGTTTTGGGTCAGTTGATGGCATTGATGTCAGTTACGGTACTTGTAATGTTAAATGTTAATGAAATGATTGCTTTTGAGTGCAATTGATGCCAAATGACAGCTAAATGATTGCTTGTAGGTGCAATTGGCATCAAATGAGTACAATTGAACGCTATTGAATGAAAATGATGTCAAACTTTTCAGGTAGGGAAAGTCACAATCAGATCAGCCATGACCTTATTGAGTGGTGGAACAGGCTTGAGGGGCCAAATGGCCTACTCCTGCTTTTATTTCTTATGATCTTATGTATATTAGGCTTTGTTACAAAGGGATTAGAATATAAGAGTAAAGAAATCTTATTACAATTATATAGGGTATTGGTGAGGCCACACCTGGAGTATAGGTGTAGTTTTGGATGCAATGAAGGATCACCAGCCTGGTTCCTGGCTTGAGGGGATTGCCCTATTAGGAGACATTGAGTAGACTAGGCCAACAAATTTTCTATAGTTTAGAAGAATGAGAGCTCATCTAATTGAAAAGCATAAGGGTTTTGACAGTGTAGGATACTGAGAAAATGTTTGACCTGGCTGGAGAATCTAAAACTGGAGATCACAGTCTCAGAATAAGGGGTCAGCCATTTAGGATTGAGCTGAGGAGAAATCTTTTCACTAAGAAGGTTGTGAATTTTTGGAATTCCCTACTCAAGAGAGGTGTGAATGTTCAGTCATTGAGTATATTCAGGACAGAGGCCAGTAGATTTCTGGGTGTTAAAGGATGTGGGGATAGTGCTGGAAGAGGGAATTGGGGAAGAAAATCAGCCACAAACTTATTTAATGGCAGAGGAGGCATGAAGGGCTAAACGGCCTACTCCAGCTCTTTTTTTTATGTTTTAAAGGCTGCGCTCTAATTTCCATGCACCCCGGCAGATTACTCTCATTTTCCACTTGTTTTATGTGAATCACTTCTCTGGTCGATATGCAGGTGAATGACTTAGAAAATTCTGGTGTATTTATTTAAGGAATTGTGGCTATGCACATTGAGACACTTGAGGCCGTTCCAGGCCATCAGTGGGAGCAACTTGTTTCTCATAAAAGTAGTGAAGATCATTGTGAAATTCCCAGAATTCCCATGATTTAATTCTCAGAATTATCTGTCAACATAGAGTTAGTGAGAAAGATGCCCTATTCCAGCCATGTAGTGAACAGCATGAAGCAATAGTTAACAGAAAGATTTTGATCTGTTGACTTAGAGCCCACAGCTGACACAACCTGAGGAACCCCCTTTGTCCCTGTGTGCTATTGCTTCCAATCATCATTAATGGAAGGCAGATTAAGTAGTGAATATCAGTAAATTTACAAAGAAAATATTATAAGAATGCAATGGATTTTACACTTTTCACAAACCATTTTAAATCTTATGTATAAGACAGCTCAATCTCACGTCTTTGCTGTTTTACATGTGGTTTTCTTCTTTCTCTTGTTTCTGATTTGGTTGCCTGCTTCTTTGACTTGTGGAAATATAAATCCTAATATGAATGCCTATGATACATCCTCTGAATGTCAGTAGGGAGGCAAGAACAGCTAGAATCAATTGAAATCAGCAGAAATGCAGGACCTTGTCGGATGATCATACTGCGGCATTTTGAAAAAGTTGAAAGGTCTATTCCTCTGACTATTTCTCAAGCGGAAATTTGGCAGCTCGGGGCACCAATTAGAGGCCTGAAATGGGGAAAGCAGGGGCATTTTTTTCTCCATTGTCTTATTCATTCCATTGCTATTTGGGAAATAGGCTACATTAGTTCAGGAATGCGGCAGTGGTAAGTTTTTTCCCAGCAGATTATATACATTTGCAGTGATCAGGTTTTAATATTAGACTATAGTGGTACTTCAAACCTGCTTTGTAAAATTTCATTGTGCTAATCACCGCAATTTTCATAATGTTTTTGCAAAAGCATCAATGTAGATCTCAAAGCGTATGAAAATCATCAGCTGCAGCTGCTAAAAAGAACTCTGCAGGAGCAGTGCTTTAGAATGTGTTTTATTATAATTTTAGAATTAATTTTCAAAAGTCATAAATGCACTTAATAGTTTTAGTTGTACAAGTGCTTCAGCTGACCAAGGGACTTATTATTTATTTAAGGAATTGTGGCTATGCACATTGAGACACTTGAGGCCGTTCATCGGGAAAGCAGGAGGCTTCCACCAATACAGAAGGTAAATACAAATACTCCTTTCAGATAGCTTGTTATTGTCCCTACGCTGCGTATTTGGAAGGAACTTAGACAAAAATATAAGTTTACCAAAAATAACTCTGAATCCAACATTGTTTATGCTGTGGTTAGCTGACCTTAACATCTGACACAAATGGTAGTAAGAGAAAATTTCCTTTCTTTGGCTATCTGGATCTTTGACTTTTGTTTCCTAAATCTTCTCTTTCCTATTATTAGATTTTAGCTTTTTTCTCCTTATTTCATTTGCTCCTTTGTTTTTGTTTCGTTCATAATTACAGTAGTTTCATTTTGTTCTTGTGCTTAAACTTCCTTATTCTTTGCTTTCTTCTTTCCTTTCAGATTGGTGCAAGTAAATAGGGCCCGAGGGTAATCTACACTTTTCATTAATCACTACAGCACCAACTGGTCTGTTGGACTGCAAAAGAATATCTTATGCTAGTCATGGTCCAAATATCAGAGTACCAGACCAGTGGAATTTTTGATTTGTTGCTGTAGGCCATATTAAATCCACTATTTTATGATCAAATTTCTCTTACCATGTAAATCATTTCATACAAAAGTTATTTTATTAACTGCAATGTCAAATATCTTGAAGTAATTCTGTGACACACATCCTGTTTAAAATTACATTTTGCAATCTTAATCAAACCACTGGTGAGCATGCTTTAATTTTTATGTCTTCATACACCAATAATTGGTAAGCATTATATCAGAAAAGTGACCAAATGCTACTTTAAGTTGTAGCTTTGTAGGCCTGTTAAAAATTTGTTCTCTCTTTACTCAGATAGCACTGATGCAATGTCCCAAAAATTGACACTGGATATCTTTACCACATTTTAAAAGTGATTCACGTTATAATATTGGCTGAATGAACTGCTAATGCCTTAAGCTAGTAATGTTGCAACGTAATTATTTAAATTGTCATTTGGTGAATGTCTGGGAAAATCTATTGAGATTAGATCTTGCAAAATCATTTTTGGTTTTATTTAATTTTTGAAACAATAACATGACATGCAACACTACAATGCATTGCCTTACCGTAGGGCTCATCTGCCTCTTCTACAAACAAAAATCTTTTTCAGACATTTTTTCAATATGTCTTTAAAATAGTTATTTTGACATTGAAAAATTGAGTTTAACACAGTTCTGCTGTATTCATTGTCTGATGTAGAACCACTCTGTAACACCTTTCTTTAAAACAAATGCACTTAAAATGGCAGCACACTTCTAAACAAAAATTAGAAAATTGTAATGGGGGAATACCCCACTAGCACAAGTAATACTATTTGTGGAATATTATAAGCCTGTCCCAAGCCTAGAGAAGACTAGAAAGCTAAGCTATAGCCTGAGATTTGTGTGGAAAAGCTTTGGAGAGTGCGTGGCAGAAAAATAGCACCACAGAAATGCAAAAGGAAGAGGTAACTGAAATTAAAAGTTAAACATGAACATGAAGAAAAACATAAGAAAAGCTCAGCTCAGATCTACAACTTTAGGACAAGAAGTAGTCCTGATGTTTTCCAAAAGTGTTTTAACATGTACCGTGGGCGAACCAGAGAAATATTCTGGAGGATTAGACTCCCCACTAGGTGTCTTAAATTTAAATTACAGTTTCAATTGTCATTTGTATTCAAGTTTTCCCTAGAAGGATGAATTACAACAGTGCAGACCAGGTAGAGAGAGGAAAAACAAGTTCATGAATGATCTAGTACCTTGGCATTATAATTCCACTTTAAATCTGCTTTAAAAGGAAGGTTGGCTGCCATTTTAAAGACTTTTTTAAAGGAGGATGATATGGCTCCTTGCAGTGGGATATCATCAGTTGCCAGTGCAGCCTGCTGAGTTAGGGTTTGCCGTGCAAAGAATAAGGTTTGCAGAATAGGCATAACTGAGGAAACAGATTATGAATCATCAGAGATGCTTCTATGTATTTTAAGAAACTGACACTTGACATCAAAGTCTTATCCCTAAAAATGATGAGGTCGGAAAATTATATAGAAATTCAAATTAACCAGTTCCTTTGACTATGGTTGTTATATCTACCAGTCAATGAGCAGTTTATTGTATTCCTTTTCTAATATTAATTCTACAAGAAAAAAACAAGTTTCCTGAAGCTTACAAGGATTGAAGTTCAACTGGAATTTGAATTAACTTTTAAAGCCAGCGTAAGTGTAAGTTTTAGCACCTGAAAAAGAGCCGGCAGAGAACGGAAGAAAAAATGCTGAGGTCAAAAACCACAGAGCTGTGGAAAGTTAAGCTAAAGTTGCTAGATCCATTGAGAGGTGAAATTGTTTAATTATTTAGTGAGTAGCTCTATAGAAAAAAGAATGATTTAGAGCGGATTTATGTGGAGATCAGCCTGTACTCAACAGGATGTGGCTAAACAAATGAAGACCACTAACTCAATGATGCTAGGAGATAATCAAGTAATGTTCAAACTAGATACCAAATACTGGTGGGAAATGGCCATGAAAATTAAACTCCAAGGATATGATTACAGAGAAACAAATCAGTTCATTAAAAATGGTCTGAATATTGTGCAAGAGAACTTAGAAATAGAGCAGTAAAGATGAAATTTTTCAGCAACTCTATCTGGGGCTGCTCAATAGCATTCTGGCTAGTTGGAAGCCTAAAACATACCCGTGAATGAAGAAGATTACCTACCAACATTTGGCCAGAGCAGCAACTAGCCCACGGAATATTAATGGAACAAACAATAGCTTCCCTGTAAACATCATACAAGCAAGGAAAGTTAATGTAGTATTTCAACTTATTGTAGTCCAAATAATAGTCCATGTTCCAAACAGAAATTTTTTCCTCACTTTTAGGAGACTGATTGTTTTCCTCCAAAACTGTAGTGGGAGTTCACTGTGGATCCAGATGCAATTTTGGATGAGTTACTAGACATTACTTGTCAAATTCCAGTGCGTGGTCTGCTAGGAACTTGCTAATTTATCAAGAATTCAGTGGCAGAGCAGAAACTATTGGAAATTTTGAAGACAACATGGCAGTTTGAAGGCAGCTGTGCCAGCCGAGTGGAATTTTCCCTGACACAATTCTGTGCAGAAAGATCATTGTAATGGATTGTGCAGTTTGAAAATCTATTGTAAACAGAACTAAATAAATAATCTGCAATATTTTGAGGAATTAGTGGCCACGTTGGAAGAAACTATTACAGTTGAAAACCTTGTTGCCTCAGTTGCATGAAGATGCCAAAATGATTATGCATGTAACCTTGATAAATAGTGACAAAAACGCTTATCAACTAGTGAAATGGAGCTCCCATATATCTTTATGTATAAATCATATCTGCGGACCTGATGGATCAGAGCTACTCAGTCTTCAGTCAACACAACTCGTAGAGAAGTTAACATCAAAGCCATTGACTGAATTCCAAGAACTTTCAATTGGCCTGTGTTTTAAACGATGATATGGACCATGTTTAAAAGTCACTTTAGTTAGCACTATAGACCTTAAAAAAAAAACCTTCTATCGAGCCTGGTGCAACATTAATGAAGTGGTGAAATCATCAGAAATTGTACATATGAACATTATGGAAGCTGCACTTGAAATGTACAACTATTCATTTCACAAGGCCTGGCAACTGTCAGCTACAAAAGATTATCCAAAATGATCTTCATCCATGAGAACCCTGCATACTACCATTTAAATCATGGAAGACAGCTCTTTCCCAAACTAGCAAAAGATCTATGGAAAGATTTCGGGAGTGATTTAGAAAATTACCAAAGCCTGCTTATCTATATGCAGTTGATTAAAGAGTATGATAATTCGTATGTTGGTGAGAAGGGGAAAATTAACTGTGGAAAATCTATTTCAACTGAGCACCAAATTTCTATGTATATATACCTATGAAAATTAATCTCTATTGTATAAGTAGTTTGCACGAATGAATGTTACAAATTCTATCCTATCCGGCAAAGTAATAGAAGAATTGAACCTAAACAAAAAGGTTTGAACAATAATAAGAGACACTGAACAGACGAATGAGATAGGATCACAGGACTAATAAATGTTCATCCAAAATTAGTCCCAATTTCAATATCTATGTAGTTAGACAAATATTTTTTATGAATCTGTTGCTATGCAACTGTTGAAGGTACCAATTTAACATTTAGAGAAATGATGCCTGGTGAAAGTGATGCTGCTAAATTTTCTGAGTAGTCCCTAGAAAGTACACAACTGTTTGAAAATGAAATATCTCCCAGACATCAGCTTTGAATGGAAAGAAAATGGTATAGTTACACACTCACTCAGCCCCTCCCAAAACGAGGAATTTAAAAAAAAATTTTTTTAAAACAAAGCAGAATAAAGGTCTCTCACTGACTGGTATACCAGATCACACATGCTATGCCTTTCTGCATGTGGGAAAAGGTTGGAAATGCAAACTTGCATGTGGTTTTGCAGAAAACATCAGAAACAAAAGTGAGATGTGGAAAAAATTAATCTGTAATTACAATTAAAAGTGAAAGGTAGGACAGAATGTTAAATGAAATGGAAAAAGAGGTGAAAAAATGAGCACTAAAACGAAACAAAACATGATGGAGAGCCGAGTCCCATAGAAAAGCAAAAATGAAGATTAAATGAAAAGAGATTATTTTGGGCTTTATTTTTGAAAACAAAATTTTAAACATTAAATTGATCAAAACAGTAAAATTGTGGTGAAATGATCATGTTGGCTCGACAGATTCAATGTCACATATTTGTGAAAAGATCAATAAAAAGTTATTGTGAAAACTTAAAGGCTTAGGTCACCAGTTGGTAATTGGGCTGGCGATTGACCTAAAAAGGAAGCTTGAAATACCAGGAATTGCTCACCAGCTACTACTTGGACCATAAAGCAATTACAGCTGGGTAACCTGACCAGGTTGTGTAGAAGTCTGTGGGATTCTCATGTCCTGTACACAGTACACCGTGGCAGAATTGGTGAATCAACCTGGCGCTGAGGACCTACAGCCAAGGACTGCTGAGTAGGTACCACTACAATTTGTATCAAACTTCCTGCTTAAAAGAGTGAACATTTCCTATATATACTAAGGGAGACGTATCTCTGTTGTTGGTTCATTGTACTGTAAAATTTTCCTGGTGAGAGTTGTGTATTAATGTTTATCATCAAATTGATGCTTTGAGTATAAATTTAATTCTCTTGGGCTACAGAAAACTCTTTAACTGTAACCAAATGTATCCCTCAAAGCAAAATATGTTATTAACCAGAATCAAATATTTTTTGTGATCCTTGTGTTAATCAACAGAAGGCATATGGTCTCATGAAGTGTGTTATTTATACACTCGTTACAGTTTATTTTTCGAATGCTTTTATAGCCCAAGATTCTGCGGCCAGCTTTACTACCTGGTGAAGAGTTTGTTGGTGAGGGATTGCGTGTTCTTTTGGACTCAGACGGTCGAGAGGAGGCATCAGGAGGAGTACTAGGTGGACCACACATTCTGCCTGCAGAGGGGGCCTTATTTCTAACCACATACAGAATTATTTTCAAGGGCACACCACACGATCCCTTAGGTAGGATTTTTAAAAATACTTTACAGTTATAACATTAATTATTAAGCAGGCGCACTTAATTAGGAAATGAGGAATTGATGATGCAGCACTTTTTAGCCAATAAGTTTTAAAAAAACATACTTGGCAGATTTTCACCAAAATTCTTGTGATTGGGATGCTTTTGTAATTGTAGTTTAACACTGAAGGACAGACCAATGTTAGAAAGATACATCTCATTGATCCTTTGGGGTTATGGATTAAATGTTACTCATGCCATACATTGAATTGTTTTCTGGTGTCCCACCACTCATAAATTGATTATTCTATTTTTACCTCACATTTGTGTGGTACAGAAATGTCCAATTTTATTGTTTAAAATCAGTGGATGCTGTCATCTTATCAATGTTCCCAGTACATTACAAAATAGCAACCAAAAACTTCCATACTTCACACATGGTTTAAGCTCGGAATCATCCACACTTATCCTTGTGGTATCAGTAACCACTGATTTTACAGACTCATTTCCTTGGCTAACACCTTTTACTTCTACAGTCAGGAAACTTTTCAAGGAGTGAGGTAAACATAAATAAATTATACCTTCAGCATCAAGTCTCCTGACATGGTGTATAGAAGTAATTCTGTTTCAGAGAATGTAAACAGGCTGCCTCCTAGCACTTCAGTAATCACTGTACCATCCTGTATTAAAGTTAACACATGTCGCTGTGTGGAAGCATAATTTAACATCTATTATAGTTTTTGAAAGCATAAACCATTAACATTTGGGATTTACTATTCTCTGAATTTAAAGCTGTAGCTTTAATACTAGCAGACAGCCTTCCAAAAATAACATTGCATGTCATTATGTTTCTGCACAGTGACATCTACCTGAATGTAGTTTGCTAATCAAGCCATAATACTATGTTCGCAACACCTGGAATAAAGCCACTTCAAATTCACGGGAAAAAAAGGACTAAAAACAAAAATAGATTTGCATTTATATAGCACGTATTTCACAATCACAGGATGTCCCAAAGTGCTTTACAGCCAAAGAAGTACTTCTGAAGTGTAGTCACAGTTGCCATGCAGGAAACATGGCAGCAAATTTGCACACAGCTAACTCCGACAAACAGCAATGTGACAATGATCACATAATCTCTTTTTGTGATGTTGACTGAGGGATAAATATAGGCCGGAGGTAATTCTTATGCTGTTCTTCAGAAAAGTACCATGAGATCTTTTACATCTGCCTGTGAGGACAAAAGGGGCCTTAGCTTAACATCTCATCTGAAAGACAATACCTCTGTCAATGCAGCATTCCATCAATACTGTACTGGAGTGTCAACATTAAATTTTGTGCTGAAATCCTGGAGTGACGCTTGAACCCACAACCTTCTGACTCAAAGGTGACAATGCTACCAATTAACACATGACAGTATCAGAAATTATTGTTGTTTTGGAAGGAATACTAAAAATATATGGACTAGGGTGAAAATATCTATATTCAGGGTTTCCAATGTGTTAATTAAAAACCTGTTTTTTTAATATACTTTGCACAGTGGGCGAGCAAACAGTAGTTCGAAGTTTTCCCATTGCATCAATGACAAAGGAAAAAAAGATCAGCATACAAAACCAGCTCCAACAAAATATGCACGAAGGACTACAGATTCGATCAGCAACCTTTCAGGTATACTTCATGAACAAATTTGTTACAGATTAATTCATAAAATTGTCACAACACAGAAGGAGGCCGTTTTGACTGTCGAGTCAATGCTGAGTCCCTCCAAGACCAATTTAGCTAGTCCCACTCCCAGCCTTCTCCCTGTAGCCCTTCAAATTTTTCTCCTCAGGTGCTTATCTGATTTCCTTTTGAAAGCCAGATTGAACCTTCTATTACCACTCAGTGCATTCAGATTGCAACCACTCGCTGTGAGAAAGTCTTCCTTCATGTCACCTATGGTTCTTTTGCCATTCTCCTTAAACCTGTGTCTTCTGGTTCCTCACCCTTCTGCCAATGGGAAAAAATTCTCTGTCTAGAACCCTCGTGGTTTTGAACATCTCTATCAAATCTCCTCTCAGCCTCCTCTTCTCTATGGAGAACAACCCCAGCTTCTTATGCCTACCCACATAATTGAAGTTTTTCATCCCTGAAACCATTCTAGTAAATCTTTGCTGCACCCTTTCTAAAGCCTTCAGATCCTTCCTAAAGTACAGTGCCCAGAATTGGACAAAATTCTCTAGTTAAGGCCGAACTCTCTCTAGAGTGAAGTTCATCAAAATTCCTTGCTTTTGTACTCTATGTGTCTCTATTAATAAATTCGACTGATGCTTGGGATGGGGAGATTATTTTATCAGGAAAGGTTGGACAGGCTGGGCCTGTACCCATTGGAGTTTGAAAGAATGAGAAGTGTTCTTATTGAAACATAAAAGATCCTGAAGGAACTTGACAGGGTGGATGCTGAAAGGATGTTTACCCCTTATGGGAGAAACTAGAACTAGGGGACACAGTTTAAAAATAAGGGGTCTCCCATTTAAGATGGAGATGAGAAGAAATTTTTTCTCTGAGGGTCATCAGTCTTTGGAACTCTCTAGAAAAATGGAGGCAGAGTCATTGCATATTTTTAATGCCGATGCAGATAGATTCTTGACTAACAAGGGAGTTGGGGTAGATGGAATGTGGAGTTGAGGCCACAATCTTAGCATCCATGATCTTATTGAATGGTGGAGCAGGCTCGAGGGGTTGAATGCCCTACTTCTGCTATAATAAAAGCAAAAATCTGCGGATGCTGGAAATCCAAAATAAAAATACCTGGAAAAACTCAGCAGGTCTGACAGCATCTGCAGAGAGGAACACAGTTAACATTTCGAGTCCGTATGACTCTTCAACAGAACTAAGGGAAAATAGAAGAGAGGTGAAATATAAACTGGTTTAGTGGTGGGGGGGGGGGGGGGTGGAACAGGTAGAGCTGGATAGAGGGTCAGTGATAGGTGGAGATAGCCAAAAGATGTCATGGACAAAAGGACAAAGAGGTGTTGAAGGTGGTGATATTATCTAAGGAATGTGCTAATAGGTGACATTAAGGGTAGAAAGCAGGACGAGCAAGGTACAGATAGCCCTACTTCTGCTCCTAATTTGTATGTACACATGTCTATATGTATAAGTTCAGGACCCCTTGTGCCTTTTTAACCACTTTCTCAGCCTGCCCTGCCACCTTCAATGATTTGTGCACATATAACCCCAGGCCTCTTTGTTCTAGCGTCCCTTTTAGAATTGTACCCTTTATTTTATATTACATCTCCCTATTCTTCCTATCAGAATTATTACATCGCACTACTCTGCGTTAAATTACATCTGCCCATTCTATCTCTGTCCTCCTCACAGCTCACAATACTTCCAAGTTTTATGTTATCAACAAATTTTGAAATAATGTTCTGTACACCGAAGTCTAAGTCATTAATCTAGATCAAGAAAAGTTGAAGTCTGAGCACTAACCCCTGGAGAACACTGTTATACTCCAGAAAGCCAGGTGGTGAAGGATAGAACTGGAGGCAATCTTTATACATTTTTATAGGCATTTATTTACAGAGTTGCAAATTACAAGAAAGCACTATCTAACCCCAAAAATCACAGTTTAAGTTTTTGTCTATTTATAGGTGCACAAGTGAATCCTGAGTTCATGCCCACTACCTGCATGCAATTAAACACCTTTAATATGCAATTAACAAATACCACTGTCTCCAGCCTGAAAAACAAACATTAACCACATGCTGACACTTTCCCTTTTATTCCATTGGCTCCAACTTTGCTGACAAGCCTGTTATGTGACATATACTTTATCATATGCCTTTTGGAAGGCCATATACAGCACATCAACCTCATTATCCTCATAAACCTTGTTGTCTCATCAAAAAATTCATTCCAGTTAATTAAACATAATTTGCCTTTAACATGAAATGTAAGCATCGCTACCAAGGCCAGCATGTTACCCATCTTGAATTGCCCTTGAGAAAGTGGTGGTGAGCTGTCTTCTTGAATTGCTGTCATCTCATACAGGTACACCCACAGTGCTGTAGGGAAGGGACTTCCAGGTTTTTGACCCAGCGACAGAAAAGGAGCTATGATATAACTCCAAGACAGGATGTGTGGGGCTTGGAGGGGAACTTGCAAGTGGTGGTGTTCCCATGTGTCTGGTGCCTTTGTCCTTTTAGGTGGTAGACGTTGCAGGTTTGGAAGGTGAAAGAGGCTTGGTGAGTTGCTGCATTGCATCTTGTAGATGGTGTATACTGCAGCCATGGTGAGTCAGTGGTGGAGGGACTGAATGGTTAAGATAATGGATAGCGTGCCAATCTAGCTAGCTGTTTTGTCCTGGATGCTGTTGAACTTCTTGAATGTTGGATCTGCACTCATCCAGGTAAGAGGGGAGTATTTCATCATGCTCCTAAGTTGTGCCTTGAAGGTGGTGGACAGACTTTGGGGAGTCAGGGGGTGAGTCAGGGGCAGAATTCCAAGCCTCTGCCCTCCTCTTGCAGCTGTAGTATTTGTATTGAATATCATGGGGAGATGGTTAGATTCACTCTTGTTGGAGGTGGTCATTGCCTGGCACTTTTGTGGCGTGAATGTTACTTGCCACTTATCAGCCCAGACTTGATTGTTCTCCATGTCTTGTTGCATATAGACTTGAGCTGCTTCAGTATCTGAAGAGTCACAAATAATACTGAGCACTGTGCAATCATCAGTGAACATCCCTACTTCTGACCTTATAATGGAAGGAAGGGCATTGATGAAGCAGTTGAAGATGATTGGGCCTAGGACACTACCCTGAAGAAATCCTGCAACGTTGTCCTGGGACTGAAATGATTGGCCTCCAAAAACTACAACCTCCTTGCTTTGTGCTAGGTATGACTCCAACCAGCAGAGAGCTTTCCCCCAATTCCCATTTACTCCAATTTTGTGAGGGTTCCTTGTTGTAGCTGTACACTGATCAAATGTTGCCTTGATATCAAGGGCAATCAGTCTCACCTCAGGAATTCAGCTCTTTTGTCCATGTTTGGACCAAGGCTGTAATGAGGTTTGGAGTAGAGTGGCCCTGGTGGAATCCAAACTTGAGCAACACTGAGCAGGTTATTGGTGAGTAAATACCATTTGATAATGCTGTCAATGACACCTTCATTGATGATTGAGAGTAGACTGATGGGCAGCAATTGATTGGTTTGGATTTCTCCTTTTTGTGGACAGGACATGGAGGAGCACCTAAAAGGAACACAAGGTTATGTTCAGTAGTAGGTGAAACATTTGTCAGTGTCAGCATCAAAGCAAGAAATAGAAGATATGTAGACAAATTGTTGATTGGAAATCAAATTTGGTTGCACTTGGTCTTAACTACGAGAAGACTTTTATTATGATATTGTAGAACAAAATAGTATCGGACAAAATAGGTAAGATTCATGGTTGTTGAATTAGTGTTGAGGCCGATTTTGATTATGGGGATTTGTCATGAACATTTGGAGGACTGTTCATACAATGGGTGAATAGGGTAATTGGGTGTAGATCTCAGCAATGCTGTCTGCAAACATAGTTCTGTAGGAACAACTTTTGGCTCCTCACTTAATTTTGCCTGACTCTTGGAAATGGATTTATATTGTCCTCCCTCTTCCCCATGTTTCTATGCTTCTTTGAATGGCAAAGTTATATAACCTATGGCAGCAGCAATGATCTTAGATTGTAAGATGCCTCCTGATGCTGTAGTGCGTTAACTTATTGCTGTTGTACCTTTGCTGCTGTTTGTAGCTATCTCATCCTTACAGTCTCCTTTCTCTAATGTTTACCCTGGAACACCTTAAATGAAGATATCATTATTATTGTCTGGGAAGAAGATATTCATTTACTAATTCTTGTTTTTATGGTCACAGATGAATTGCTTGTTGTAAGACTAATGTCACTGTGGCTCATGAACCCATCTAGTTGTGCACAAGTGTACATAGAGTGCCATCAGTACCTTGGTCTAGGGGAGGCCGCAATTTTGAAAATTCTCATTCTACCGCAGGCTGTCCGTTGAGAATTTAACAAATAATTAGATTCTTGATTCACATGGGAGCCAAAGGGTACAGGTAGTAGAGAGAAAAGTAGAGTAAAGGTCACAATCAGATCAGCCATGATCTTATCAAATGGCAGAGCAGGCTTGAGGGGCTGAATGGCCTATTCCTATTTCATATGTTCATATGTATTTCCACTTTATCAATTTTTAACCCATCCAGTATTTCAACTATCTTCGGCTGTTGCTTTGGTGGCATCCTCTTCCTTGGAAAAGACAAATACAAATTGATCATTTAGTACCTCAATCATGCCTTCTGCTTCCATGTATAAGTCTCTTTTCAGCCCCTAATCGTCCACACCCTTCCTCCTGATTCCTTTTACTATGTATGTGCTGATGGAAGACTTTTGGGTTCCCTTTTTATATTTGTTGACATTCTCATCTCATACTCTCTCTTTGCCCCTCTTATTTCTTTTCTCACTTCCCCTCTGAACTTTCTATATTCAATCAGTATTAATAACCTGACATCTGCCATTCAATATTTTTTCTGCTTCTTCATGCTCTCTTATCTCTTTCATCTTCCAGGGAACACTGGATATGGTTGCCCAACCCTTCTCCCTTGTGGAAATGTGCCTCGACTATACTCAAACTATCAGCTTTTTAATGATCATGCCTGATTATAGTTTGCCTGCCAATGTTGAATTCCAATGTACCTGGGACAGATCCGTTCTAGATTGCTCCTTGTCTGACTGATGTTTTGATGTTAATTCTTTGCAAAGTGGTACACAGCTTTTTTTTCTATCTAATTATTATGAATGCTGTAGCACCAAAGCAGCAAATTACCTTTCCTATTTATTGTTACAGATAATTAAAGTAGCATTTGATGAAGAAGTGACCTCTGAGATGGTAGAGATCTTCAAGAAGCACATAGTGAAGTTTCGGTATCCACAGTCTGTTCTCAGCACTTTCGCCTTTGCTGCAGGTCAGAATGCACCACAGATAATTTTACCAAAACAGAAGGAAAAAAACACTTCGTTTCGGTAAGTGTGAGAAATTATATATATTATGAGACCACTGTAAAGGCATCAAGGATTTTGGTGTTGATGTCAACATAGCTGGAATACAAATCATAGTTTTTGTGGTCATGGTTTGGAGTGGTTAGAATAGATATGGTAGTAAGGAAGCAGTCACTTTGTTCTTCTATATTTAGTAATGGGAGCCATTTCTGCATTATGCTTGGAAGCTATAGCAATTTAAAACAAATAAGCTTGAGAAATATTAGAAAACTATTTTCATTGTAAGCTGAAAATCTATATATTTGTTATATCATTGATACTCAGTATAGCAGTCATCTTGCATTTAAGTATTGCCCAGACCACAATTTCTTTAATATGCATCATTTTAACAAAGTGCACTTTAATATAAGGTTGTATGTGATTGGATAAATTTTAACAAAGCTATAAAAATAATGATATCACAACAAGCAGGATCACAAGCTGTAGAATGCAGGTCACGTCAGTAACTCTACTGAATTTGCTATCTTACCTGTACTACTATGGAGTGGCAAGTGGAGACAAGTACTTTCCCAGGGGAGTAAACCAATAAGCCAGGCTTGTCACTGTTCCACTAGCATTAGCCTTCCAGTAGCCAGCATGAAAGCAAGTTTACAGAAACCTGGGAGTTGCAGGAGTTGTTTGGTTCCTAAAAAAAAGAGGGAAAACAGCATAAGATAGATGATAACCAATTGCATGTTAGCGAAAAATAAATTGAAACTACATATTTGAAATAGTCACTTTGACAATAATAGGCATGGTGTCTTTTTAAATTAAGATTTTTGTAATTCCAAGGGCTTGGTAAGAATAATAAAATGAGTGCTGGTGTGTGGAAACCAATGCAGCCTATAGTTCATTTTTAGCATCTGCTCCTATTTAGACTAGTGAAAACTCCTGAAGCTAACATTAAAAAAAACTTGCATTTATTTTGTATTTTGCAACCACCCTTACCTCAGCTATGCAAATTATGAATTCTCTTGACTGATTGCACAAAGTAGATTGCCAATGAATGATGAAAATGGGAAACGCAGATCAACTTGCTTCAGATTTGTTTCTGCATAACCAACCAGAGGGTATAATTGATATTTGTCATAGAGAAGTCAATGGCCAAGATGTAGTGCTAGCGACGATGGTCCCCCCAACTAGTGTAAAAGTGGTACCGCTGAAGGTGAAATCAGAAGAACCAACAAACTCTTGCATGCTTTGCATATATAAAAGAACTAAAGCTGTTTGAGGCATTCACTACTCAGAAGAGAGTTCTGCTTTAGTTTCATAGTCAGTTACCTGATCTATATTAATGCAGAAAGTGCATAGGGATGTAGTTTTTATTGCAATGAACGATATCCAAAATCAAATAACAATGCATATAAAATTATGCTGAAATGAACTATTTCTTTCTGAATATTTTTTAAGTTCTTGAAGTCTTGTTGGAGATTTTTCAAAGTTAACATAATATTTGTCCCAGAACTAGAGAAAAAACTGGGTGCTTCAAGATATATTTACTGATGTTTTCTATAATGATTTCTAGCACCCTTTCCAAGAATATTGTAAAAAGTGCAAAGAAGGCTGGAAAAATGACCATAGGCCGTCAGTATACAGGGAAAAAGAAACCAATTGTTTTGACAATAGATGAAAGAGGCAATCGATCGGGCTGGAATGAGGATGATGATGTTTCAGGTAAGATGGGCTATGTAAATTAGTGGGTGAAGTATAATAAATGTGGGAAAATGGGAGGCTATTCACTTTGGGCTGAAGAAATATGTTAGATTATATTCCAAATGGTGAAAAATGGGGAACAATAGCAGAGGAAAAAGATTTTGGAGTTCAAGTTCAAATCATTAAAGGCCAGGACAGATTGGGAATGGTGGAATGGGCAGACATTTAGCAGATGAAATTTAATGCAGAAAAATGTAAAGTGGTGCATGTTGGGAGGAAGAATAGAAAGCAGCAATATACAATAAAGGATAAAAGAAAGAAAGAAAAACTTGCATTTATTTACTGCCTTTCAGACCACTCGATCACATCACTTTACAGCACTTTTGAAGTATAGTCACTGTTGTAATGTCAGAAACACAGCTGCCAATTTGCGTACAGCAAACTCCCACAAACAGCAAACAGTGATAAAGACCATATCATCTTTTTGTGATGTTGATTGAGGGATAAATGTTGTACATGAGACCAGGGATAATTCCCTTGTTGTCTTCTAAATAGTGCCACAGGGTCTTTTAAATCCACCCGAACAGGCAGCTGGGGCCTAGATTTAACATCTCATCTGACAAGTGCCACCTGTTACAGCACAGCACACAGTACTGCGCTGGAGTGTCAGCCTTGATATTTGTGCTCAAGCGCTGGAGTGGGAAAAAGCTTTATGGCTCAGAGGTAAGCCTGCAATTCTAAAGAGGGTGCAGGAGTAGAGAGACCAGGGGGTACATGCATGCAAATTGTTGAAGGTGACAGGCTAGGTTGAGAAAGCAGTTCATGTGACAAAACCAAGGATGTTATGGTGAACCTTTATAAAACACTGGCCTCAACTGCAGTTTTCTGTTCAATTCTGGTCACAACATTTGGGAAAAATATGAAGGCATTTGACAGGGTTCAGAAAAGATTTACAAGAATGTTTCCAAGGTTGAGGGATTTCAGTTATGAGGATAGATTAGAGTTGGTTAGGAAAGAGAAGTTTGAGAGGAGATTTGATATAGGTGTTCAAAATCTTGGTCTGAACAGAGTAAGTAGGGAGAAACTGTTCCCGTTGGTGGAAAGAAGTACCAATTTAAGGTGAATGGCAAAAGAAACAAAAGCAACACGAGGTCAAACTTTTTTTATGCAGCAGAAGATTAAGACCTGAAATGTAGTGCCTGAGAGTGTGATGGAGGGAGATTCAGTTGTGGCTTTCAAAAGGGTGTTGGCTAATTATCTGAAGAGAAAAAATGTGCATGGCTACAGGAAGTGGGCCGGTTTAGTTGCCCTTGCAGACAGCCAGCACAGAAAAGACAGTGCAGGCCAAATGGCCTCCTCTGTGTAGTAATCATTTCCATGATTCAATGTTTGTTGCCCTACCACTAGAAATTTTGGGCCATTGTTTTTCATCAAAAATGTTCCAATGGAGCAATAGAAACCTTGTAACAGCAACAAAGCTCTTTTTATTTGATTTTTTGAGTCAGACAATGCTGCTTGTTTTTGCATGAGGTAAAGGAGATAATGGTCTGGTTTTTGCAGTTAAAATAATGGTTAGTCTATCAGCGCTCACCTATTAATGTGTAAATTGAGCAACAACTTCCAGAGACCACACACGCACACTTAAACACAGAAATCGTGAAATTGCCCTCCCCCTCCAGAAGCTGCACCAAATTGATATCTCGTAAGAGGCTTGGCATTGAAACATGAGAAACTGCATGAAGCTGCAGTAATTATATGAGGTTAGGGCTTTTCTATTCCAATCCAAGTAAATTTATAACCTTGTGATGAATCTTAATTACTGCCAAACAACCTCTCTTGAACTGAAAATTAACTTTTACAAGTGTGGAATTTCATTCTTTCCAATTTTTATTGTTGGAGCTTTTGAAAATTAAAGAATTTAAATAATTTTAAAAACTTTTTCTTTCTGTCACTTTTTGATCTCTCTCTTAATCTCATCTTTCTTTTCCTCTTTATTTTTCTTTCTGTACACTGACGAACACAAAATCAAGTCCATTATAACCAAGCTCCAGAGCTGCATGAGTCTCTGAGAAAATACATGACAACAGGCCCATTTTTAATCTATCTAAACACTAGCCTTTGAAACATACTTTTAGCTTCAAAGAGTTGAAAAGAGCATTTTAAACTATGCCAAAGGGCAAACCCACTAGGTTAAATAACTAATCACTAATGTTACAAGATATTATTTCACTGTGTTGGGTCCTGTATTTTGGAAACCTTCATTGTTTGGCAAGCCAAAAACAACTTCCTGATACAGTAAAATTCAGCCTTAATACAGAATTTTTTTTCCTCACCTCCCAAAATGGAACAATTTACTCTCTCTCTTTTGTGAATCTTAATTCCATCAGAATCATCCTGTGCTGTTGATTTCCAAAAGTGTATGATAAAGTGCCAGATAATAGGTTTTCCAGCAGTATGAAGCCCATGGACTAAAAGAGAAAGTGGCATTTTGGATATGAAGTTGACTGAATGACAGCAAACAGTGTAGTGGTGAGCAGTTGTTTTTTTGGATTGGATAAGAGTACACAATGGGATTCCCCAGGGATCGGTACTAGGACCACTGCTCCTCTTGGTATATATTAATACGCATAGGTGTACAGGGCACAATTTCAAAATTTTCAAATGATACATAACTCATAAGTATTATAAACTGTGAGGAGGATAGTGAATTACTTCAAGAGGACGTAGCCAGACAAGTGGAATGGGTAGATATGTGGCTGATGAAATGTGTGAAGTGATACATTTTGGTAGGAAGAATGAAGCGAGGCAATATAAAATAAATAGTACAATTCTAAAGGAGTTGCAGGAATAGAAAGACCTGGTGTTATATGTGCACAAATCATTGAAGATCGCAGGCCACGTTGAAGAAGTGGTTAAAAATGCATGCGGGATCCTGGACTTAATAAAGAGAGGCGTAGAGTATAGATGCAAGAAAAATATGGTGAACCTTTATAAATCACTGGTTCAGCCTCAGCTGGAGTACTTTTTCCGATTTTTGGCACCGCACATTTGGAAAGGATGTGAAAGCTTTAGAGAGTGCAGAAAAGATTTACAAGAATGGTCCCAGGGATGAGGGACTCAAGTTAAGTGAATACAATGGAGAAGTTGGGGTTGTTCTCCTTGGAGAAGAGAAGGTTGGGAGGAGATTTGGCAGAGGTGTTCAAAATCATGGGGGGGCTGGGAGAAACTGATCCCCTTAGCAGAAGGTTGAGAATCAGAGGGTACTGATATAAAGGTAAATGACAAAAGAACAAACGGTGACATGAGGAAAATCCTTGTTTACGCTAGTGGTTAGTACCTGGAATGCGCTGCCTGAGAATGTAGTGGAGGCAGATTCAATTGTACCTTTCAAAAGGGAATTGGATAAACACCTGAAGACAAAAAATTTGCAGGGAAGGGCAGGGGTCTAGCTGTATTGCTTTTGCAGAGAGCTGGCACAGACACGACAGCCCGACAAGCTGCCTCCTGTGCTGTCGCTATCCTATGATACAATGTTCAGTTACATGTTGAAAGAAATATCGATGAGAGTAAAAATGCTTGTAACCATCTCACTTTCTTCAGACACTATATAGACCTTTGCCAGATGGAGTGAGTTACTTATCTTGTTACATTTATTTAGAATGGTACACATCAGGACTTATCACTGTTCCTGCAGGCATTCTTTCAACTTTTGGGCCCAGGAAGTTGTTATTAATTGCCAAAAACAGTGACTGTATTTGTGTGCAAATAATATTTCACATTTTCTTATTTGGCTATCTTCCTATCCAAGAGTTTGCTAATTAGCATTGTTTGCCAGTTATTTTTGTTTAAATTACAACAAATAGAGAGATTACTATTAGCAATGCACATTTTAATGCAAATTTCTCTTTGTGCTCTCCAAAGGAACGCCAAGGACTTCTTCATATGATTTGGAAATATGTGGGGAACTGATTCTTATTTTTTTAAGACTGGGTCACAATTTATACCAGGATAGATTTTCTCTTTGTTGCACCTGAAAATGCTGATTTCAGCCACATTTCTTCCCCTGCCACATTACTCTGGAAGTTCCTGGAGCTTCCCCAATAGATCCTGAGTAAATGCAGGCCCAGTGTTGCCAAGCAGTGAGGCATGAGGAAACACTCCAGCAACTACGAGGTATCCCAGTGGAGGACCACCTAAATAAAACTGGTGTAAAAGCTTGGACTCAGACCCTCAGTGGATTGGCAGGCTCATGAAATCATGGAGAAGCCATTAAATAATTTTCAGATAATTTCTACCCCTAGCTAATCTTCAGTAGTAGCCAGAAGAGAATGACAACAGCTAATAATACAGCTGTGAGTTTCTCAGGCTGTGTTTTACTGTAACTGCCACATGATGAATCCTTTGAGGGCTACTGTAGCATTTCGGTACCAAAATCATTAATATAACAAGATTAATATATTTTAGATCATTTTAGAAACAGTATAATATAAAATACATATTTTACATGTCTATAATTATTACTATCATATCTTCCAGGGTGAGACCATAGACAAAAAAAAATTGTGTCTCTGTCTCTGCATGTTTCTTTCTAAATCTTCATTCCCCCTTTTTGTGCTCTTGTTTCCTGCTTTGCTTTCTGGAACTAAGCCTAGCCATGGTCTTGGCCAGCACTCTGAATGTGCCTGAGCAATACAAGTAGCCTTGGACAAGAAAATTGTGGGATCCTTTTTCTCGTGCATAGAATAGAATCGTAGAATATTTTAGCACAGATGGAAATTGTTCAATCCTTCACGCCCCTGCTGGTTCTCTGAAAGAGCTGTCCACTTAGTCCCAGATTCATCTGCAATTGCTCTTTCCGTTAAAATAAATGGATTAATGTTTCAACTAAAACAGTTTAAAGCGATATTTCAGACATATATTTTATTTTCGTCCCTAATTTAGCCACTGAAGAAATCTCATTGCATTTTAAGCATGACTCTTGCAAAATTGTTACTTTTGTGTCAAGAAACTTTGAGAAAAGTAACTTGTATTTCACATGTTCTGAAACAGCTGACACTAAAAATGATAAAATCTCAAACATGCACATTAAAGGGTCTGTTACATTTAGATATTTTTCTTCACCATCCCCCCACCCTCAGTTGAGACACCCCTCTCTGATGTCAGTAGGGGCTGACTGTTAAGTGATCACAGATTGTAGATTCTGTGATTCATATCTTTATGCTACAGCACTTTAAACCAATTAATTTGCAGCTAATATTTGAATGCCATTTTCACTTTCATGTCTTGTTTGTCATTTGTTCAGCTAAGAGCAAAGAAAACGTATATTGGAAAATAATGTTAAGAATTTTAATTTTGAATATTTGAATTTAATGAAAACTATTGCAAGCTTGAATTCTAGATTTTTAACTATAGGTCTCTGTTTTTGATATTCTGACTGTTACTAATTGTATTCAAATAACTCCAAATTTGCAATGAGGAAGATATTATACACTTACACACCAATGTAAAAAATAGTAAAGCCTAGGATGACATAAGAAAACAGTAGTTTTGATGGAAATAGAGTTATGTCAGTTATGTGGGCTAAGGACACATTGTTTAGCTACCTTGACTGCATTTCTTTTGCCTTGCTCCCTGTAAAGACTTTATTCCATTCTTCGCTATATCTGTAATAACAATGCCAACTTCCATACCAGTTCTTCCAATATGTCTTCCTTTTTCCTCAACTGAGGATTCCCCCCACCCCATTATGGTTGACAGAGCTCTCAACCATATCTGTCCCACTTCAAACACTCTACTCTCACTGATTCCCCTCCTTCCCAGAACCACAATAATGTTCCCCTTGTCCTCACCCTCTACATCACCAGCCTCCACCATTTCCACTACCTCTATGTGATGCCACCACCAAACGCATCTACCTTTCCACTCGCCTTACAACATTACGTGGGGCCATTCCCTCGGTGATACCCTGCTCCACTCCCCAATCACCCAAATGCCTCCTCTCCTTCCATGGAATCTTCCTATGCAAGTGCAGGAGATGTAATACCTGTCCTTTTACTTCCTCCCTTCCCACCATCCAGGGCCCCAAACATTCCTTCCAGGTGAAACAGCAAATTACTCCTACTTTCAATTTAATATGCTACATTCACTGCTCACGATGAGGGGAGACCAAATGCAGATTGTGTGATCACCTTACAAAAAACCTCCGTTCAGTCAACTGGCATGAGCATGAGCTTACAGGCACTTGTCATTTTAAATCACCATCATGCTTCCACTCCCACCTCTCTGCCCTTGGCCTCCTACAATTGAACACAATAAAGCAGGCTTGTCCAACCTTTTTGCATGGAGGGGCTACATTTCCATTTTTTTCTCACTCAAGGGGCTGATGAGCAGATTTCAGAAAGATATGTGAATTTCAAAAAGAAGTTGAGTATGAAGAAAAGAAACAATTTGCTGAGCAAAAATAAAGCAATGTTAAAGCAATAAATTGATAATTTTTTTTTAAAAAGTCATTAATAAAAATTACCATTACAGTGTGAGAAGGTGAGTGTGTGTGTGTGTGTGTCCGGCTCACTCCCAGTCTCAGGGTGTTTGCTCACTCACTCTCACCCACTGTGAGTGTGGGTGAAAGCATGTGTTGGTGTGTGGGGATGAGGGTGATTGAGAATCCTGAGACTTGGGAGTAGGCCAGATGCGAGTGTGCATGCTCTCTCTCTCTCTTTCGCGCTCTTTCACTCTCTCTCTCACATGCGCGCTCTCTCTCTCTCTCACACGCACTCTCTCCCCCTCTCATACACACACGCACACTCACTATCTCTCTCTGTTAGGCACACTCACTCATTCTCTCCCTCACATTCTCTCACACTCCGGTAGCGGGTCTCTTCAACAACCCCCCCCCCCCCCCCCCCCTGCCGGCCACCCGGACCCCACCGTCTCTCTGCAACATCTTCTTTCCCACATAGAATGCCTTCGGCGGCCACAATCCAGCTCGCGGAGCTCAATGTAGGATAGAGGAACACTATCTCATCTTTTGATTAGGCATTTTGTACACCTTCCAGACTCAAGATTAAGTTCACCAATTTCAGATCATTATCATTGCCTCCATTTTATTGGACAGCTGTTGGTAATGATTCAGTTATTCCCATTTACACCTCCACCAGTCCCATCTTTTGTTTATTTACATGTCCTATTACTACCCTCTTTTGCCTTGCACCATCGTCCCTTTGTCATTTAACCACCCCTGCCTTCCACACATTTTCTGTTCTGTTCTCACCTCCACTCCTCCCCTTTCCCTGCCTTTACCTGCTTAAAACCTGTTGCAATGCAAACATTTTCCATCCCTGATGAAAAGTTATCTACCTTAAATGTTAACTTGGCTTCTATTTCCACAGATTCTGCCAGATTTACTGAGTATTTTCAGTACTTTAAGTTTTTGGGCGGGATTTTCCGCACCCGCCCACTGCCGGGATCTTCCAGTCCCACCGCAAGTCAATGGACTTCTGGCTGGGGCACCACCTTGCCCACGACGGGTCCCACCCATGACGGGACCGGAAAATCCCAGCCTTTATTTCAAATTTCCAGCATATACAGTACTTTGCCTTTGTGATTATCTGGGTGGTTAATAATATTCTCCATTATTACACATCATAGCTTCAGATGATGGTGAACTTCCCACAAGTAGCACTTTGAAAGCTTCAGAAAAGTCAACTATGGAACAGTTAGTAGAGCGAGCGTGTTTCCGGGACTACCAGCGGCTGGGTCTGGGAACTATCAGTGCAAGCTCATCTCGTTCAAAGACAGAGCACTTCAGGATAACTGCTGCCAATAGGATGTATTTACTATGTAGAAGGTTAGTACATTTATGCCGCCTTTGCAGTCACAAATCAATAGCTCAATCATGTCACAAAGGCACTACAGTGAACTGAAGTGCAGGCTCCTCAGTGGAATACTTAAAAAAAAATTTAAATGGAGTCACAATATTCAAACTAATGAACAGCTGGCAACAATGAAGCTATTTTCATGCAAAGTTGATACAGTTTCAAGTGGCACTTAAAAGGGATATTGAGTCAAGTATACAAGTCAATTTAACAATTTTTAAAATCTTGTCAGATAAATTAACTGCTGCATATTGAATCATTTGAAGAATATAGTGACATTTCTGTACCAAAATCATTAACAGAACAAGATCAATACATTTGGTTCTTTTTAAGAATGTTATCCACATGTGCACTTTGCAGCAGTGGCCGCTGAACAATGATCAAGAATAGGAACCTGCAAAGTTTTTTTTCTGACATCCCTAGCTTAGGGACACTGTGGCAAAATTGAATGCCCAAAATAAATATCTTGTGCATGATATTTTAATGAACATTGTGGGAATCTGATGTTGTGGCAATAATGGAGACCTGGCTCCTAAAAAGGCAGGACTGATATTAAATATTCCTGGATACAAGATGTTCAGGTAAGACAGGAAGGAAAGAAAGGAGGCAGGGAGAATATTACATTGCTAGAGAGAGTATCCTAGAAGAGTCAATAACAAAATGTAATTGGTTAGAGCTAAGAAACAATAGTTACCATTACACTATTGGATGTATTCTATAGGCTACCAAACAGTGTGAAAGATCAAGAGGAACAAATTTGCAAGGAAATTACAGAGAGGTGTAAAAACTGTAGAGTTGGGGGACTTTATATAGACTTGGATAGTAATAGGGCAAACAGCAAAGAGAGGATAGAGTTTCTGAAGTGTGTTTGTTCAGGACAGTTTTCTACATCAGTATGTTTCCAACCCAACACAGAAGGAGGCATAAAAATAGTAAGTGCTAGAAAAACTCAGCAGGTCTGGCAGCATTTGTGGAGAGAGAAACAGAGTTATCGTTTCGAGTTCATATGACTCTCTTGAAACTCGAAACGTTAACTCTGTTTCTCTCTCCACAGATGCTGCTAGACCTGCTGAGTTTTTCCAGCACTTTGTTTTTATTTTGGATCTCCAACATTTGCATTATTTTGCTTTTAATTAAGGAAGGAGACATTGCTGGATCTGATTTTGGGCAATGAGGTGTGTCAAGTGAATCTAGTGCTAGCAGGGTAACATTTAGGGGACAGTGACTATAGCATCATGAAGTTTAGGTTAGCTATGGAAAAGAACAATCGAAAGTTTAAATAAGTAATTAATTGGGGGAGGGCCAATTTCAATGGGGTGAGAACGAATCTGGCCCAGGTAAATTGAATCAAAGATTGTTGCACAAAACTGTAACTGAATAATGGGCTGCCTTTAAAGAGGAGATAAGTTGGATACAGTCAAGGTATGTCCCATGATGGGGAAAGGTAGAGTAAACAAAGCCAGAGCTCCCTGAATGATGGAAGAGATAGGGAGTAAGATGAAGCTGAAAAAGGGTACTTATGAAAGACGTCAGTTTAATAACACAAGTAGAACTGACTAAATACAGAAAGTCCAGAGGGGAAATGAGAAGAGAAATAAGCGAAGGAAAGAGAGAGCATGAGAAGAGACTATAAGTATACAAATAGTAAAAGGGTAGTAAAAAGAGGGGCGGAGCCTATCAGGGACCAAAAATGGGATTTGTGCATCGAGGAAGAGGGCATGGCTGAGGTACCAAATGAGTACTTTTCATCTCTCTTTCCCAAGGAAGGAGATGCTGCCAAAGTCATAGTGAAGGAGGAGATATATGAGATACTGGATGGGCTGACAGTTGATAAAGGGGAGTTATTAGAAAGGTTGGCTATACTTTGCTAAATCACCATGACTGGATGAGATATATCCAAAGATACTGAGAGAAGTAAGGATGGAAATTGCACAGGCACTGTTCATAATCTTCCAGTCCTCCTTAGATATTCCCCAGAGGGCTGGGAAATTGCAAAGGTTATACTCTTGTTCAAGAGCATGTAAAGATAAGCCCAGCAACTACAGGCCAATCAATTTAACCTCAGTGGTGGGAAAGCTTTTAGAAATGATAATCCAGAAAGTTAGGTTACTTGGACAAATGTGGATTAATTAAGAAAAGCCAGCATGGATTTTTTAAAAACAAATTGTGTTTACTTGATTGATTTTTTTGATGAAGTAACAGAGAGGGTTGATGATGATAATCATCATGTTGACAATATTTTATGCTGCAAGTTGTTGGAAGTCTGGTTGATGTGGTATACATGGACATCCAAAAGACATCTGATAAATTGCCACCTAACAAGCTTGCCTGCAAAGTTGAAGCCCATGGAATAAAAGGGACATGGGCAGCATGGATACAAAGTTGGCTGAGTAACAGGAAACAAATCGTAATGGTGAACGGTTTTTCAGAGGTTCCCTGAGGGTCGGTAGTAGGAACAGTGCTTTTCTTGATCTGCATTAATGACTTAGACTGTGGTGTGTGGGGCACAATTTCAACATCTGGAAATGACACAAAATTTGAAAGTATTGTGAACTGTGATGAGGACATAGAAAGGCTGGTGTTGACTCAGATCCAAGATGCCCTGTAGAGGGCATTAGGTTGTTTCCATTTCACACTTCCAACAACTTGCAGCATAAAATGTGGTTAACATTAAACAAGCAAGAGCAAACCTAAGTCAGAGTGGCCACCGTTCTTACAGGGGACACAGACAATTTGGCATAATCGGGGGGACAAGTAGCAAACAAAATTAATTCATTGAAGTGTAAAGTGATACAGTTTGGGAGGAAGAATGAGGAAAGGCAATACAAAATAAAGGATATAATTCTAGAGGGGCTGTGGAATCAGAGGGTCTTTGGGGTATTTGTGCACAAATCATTGAAGGTGACAGACCAGGTTGAGAATGTGGTCAATAAGGCATATAGGATTCTAGGCTTTAAAAATAGGGGCATAGAGTACAGAAACAAGGAAGTTATGGTGACCCATTATAAAACACTGGTTCAACCTCAACAGGAGTATTGTGGCCAATTCTGGGCACCACACATTAGGAAGAATGTGAAAGTATTAGAAAGGATGCAGAAAAGTATTACAAGAATGGCCCCAGGGTTGGGGTTGTTCTCCTTAGAGAAGAGACGATTGAGGGGAGATTTGACAGAGGTGTTCAAAATCATGAGATGTTTGGATGGAGTAGATGGGGAGAAACTGTTCCCATTTGTGCAAGGGTCAAGAGCCAGAGCGCACTGATTTAAGGTGAATGGCAAAGGAACCAAAGGAGATATGATGAAAAACTTATTTACACAGTATGTGGTTAGGATCTGGAACATACTGCCTGAGAGTGTGGTGGAGGTAGATTCAGTTGTGGCTTTCAAAAGGGAATTCGATAATTATCTGGAGAGAAAATTTCAAGAGGACCTAAACAGGCTAGTGTTCACTCAGATCCAAGATGCCCTGTAGAGATCACCAGGCCACTTCCATCTCGCACTTCCAACAACTTCCAGCATAAAATATTGTCAACATTAAACAGACAAGGGCAAGTCTAACCAACAGTGGTGCAACAAGGTTACAAAGAAAAAGCAGGAGAGTGGGACTAACTGAGTTGCTCTTGCAGAGAGTCAGCAGGGACATGACAGGCTGAATGGCCTTCTCCTGTTCTGTAACTGTTCTTTGATTCTATGAAAAAATATGGGGCCGTAACTTCCGACTAGTGTTGGAAAGTGCTGGCCTGCAGGAATTAGAACAAATAAATACCTGCTTACCTGGCCTTGAAAATAATGTTGCCACTTCCGTTCGCCGGAGCTACTTGAGGTCTGCATTGAAAGACTCCTCACAGGCCCCAACGATGTGTAGCTCCAGCGTATTCCAGGAGGCCACAACCCCATTTTTAAAGCAGGTAGGTTTAAAGGGCCAGAAAATGTGACAGGCCAGGGGGAAGGTAAGTTTCTAAGGTAAGTGGATAGAATTTGGGGGGGAGGGGGTAGGAGTGTCCAGGGGTGGGAGTGTCCAGGGGTGTGAGTGGGAGTCGGAGATCGAGGTGGGGGGGGAGTCCTTCCAAAATCAGAAGGGGGGTTGTGGGGGCTGTTGGAGGTCGAGGGGGGTGGGGGCTGTTGATGGTTATGGTGTCGGAGGTTGGGGGGGTGGGCGGTGTTAGGTGGGTATCGTAGGGGTCGGGGGAGTAGGGGGGAGTCCCTTTGTGGGGAGGTGGTGGGTTGAGGGTTGGGGAAGTCCTGTGGGATGGGTCTAGGTCTTTACAATAGTTGCTCAGAAGTTAGAAGAGGTTTTAATTCTTCTAACTTTTTCTGAGTAACCATTAATATAATATCCTGGTGGAACTATCCAAAGTTTACGATTTAAACCACATTTTCGGATGGCTCCCAGCGCAGCGCATTTGTGCACTTGTGGGGAATTGCTGTGCAAACCCTTACCTGGGTACCTCGCAGCGGGATTCCCCAGCCCACCTTCGGGGTACCCCCCAAATCCAATGCTGCGGAGCTCGGAGGTTACGGACCATGGTGTTTAGACATCCCTAATGATAATATAACTCAGGATCTCACTGAGGTGGAAGTTATAGACAAAAACATCTCCCTTCCCCCTTGATTTAACTGTGTCTCTGTTTGTCTCCCATTCTAAGTCTTCCTTCCTCCGTCTCTATTCTGGTTTGTCTCCCACTCTCTCTCTATCTACAGTTCTTCTAGGAACAGGATTAGGTCATTCAGCCCCTCAAGCCGCCTTTGCAATTCAGTTAGATAATGGCTGATCTGTACCTCAACTCTATTTACATGCCTTAGCTAACAACCTTGATACCTTTATCAATCGATCTTTCTCACTCTCATTGTTATATTTAGACTACTTTTTGTCTCTATTTGTCTATCTTTTTTTTTATAAGGCCTTCTTTTCCTCTGTCTCCTCTCATCCAAATGCATTTTTGCCTCTTGTTTTTCTGTATGCCTTGCACACTCTGTGCCTCCACCACTTTTTGTTTGCCTGCCATGTCAATTTCCTTCATCTCAACTCCCAGAAAGATCTAGAACTGGATTTGAGGCTTTCAACACAACACAAAAATCATAACACAAAAATTATCTTGGCTTTCCTAAGTTTCAACAAGGTCCCAATTAGCCAGGACAAGTGAGAGTCAAAGGAGCAATCAGCCAACCCTAGTTAAGAGATGAATACAGTGAACAGAGGCAGGCCAAGGAGTGGAGCAGAGATAAGACCATTTCCAGAATCTGTAACACAGGGACTGGAGCTGGAAGTGTGTGTTGTTGGTACATGTGTGGTAATCAAAGCTGGTGGGCTGAATCTGAGCTGGAAAAGTGCTGGAATTGGGCCTTGATTGGAAGGTATGGAAGGGATTAATGGGCTCAGACCTGGGAGGGAGGGAACAGGCAACTCTGAAATCAGTTGGAGATTGAGCCTAGGAACACTTAGGTCGTCTAAGTATGTGGTTTAGGATTGAAATACCTTTTGTTAATGTCAGGCAGAGGACACCAGTGGCAATTATTAACAAGAATCCACACAACATTATTCAATGACCTGACATAGATTTTGGACCACTACAACCCACAGAAAAATAAGCATACCTGATTTCAAGGTTGGGTTAGCACAGAAGCCTTGGTCACCAGAAATTGGCAGACAATTGATGGGAGCAACCAGAGAAAAAATAATATTGAAGTATGTTGTTTGAGTTGTTATTTATTTTGCTGGGACTAAGAGAAAAGCAGATGTGGACCACATTCCCGCCCCTTGCACTCAAGCTAGGCATTCGCATTCAGAAATTTCAATATATAAAAAAATAGTCTGATTTTGTAGGAGGGGGTTGATGATGAATTCAGTGTTTGTTGTCATTATGCCTTTGAAACAGATCACAACTTCAGGATGTCAAGCATACACAAATTAGCATGAATTGGGAGTCTGCCATGCAGAGTTTTGACACAGGCTGTGCTGTAGCTGCCCCTATCCCCCACCCAACCCTGCCCCGCCCCACTCTGCCCTGCCCCCCCACCCTGCCCCAACCCACCTCCCCAGAGCCAGCAGTCATGAAATCAGCAAGCGTTTAATCTTTCCCATCCCCACAGCGCTATTTGAAATACTTTAAAAAGTTGCACCTTGTTCAATGAGGTGTAACTGTCTTTTTAATGGTAACATTTAATGAACAACAGAACTAATCCTGAAAAAGTAATTTCGTGTTTGGGCTACAGATTGTGGGAGTTTGTGGATGGTGGGATTGTCCTGAACAAATGTCTGCAGAAGATATCTCCATCTCGAATCTCACTGGCTCACAGTCATTGAGCTGAAGTGAGAGTTTGATAACCTTCGACACATAAGAAACAGTTTTATCCCAAATATTGTCACGCTGCAGGGGAAAACACAGGTTCAGGAAAGGGAGAGGGGGGTAACTGATAGGGTGCCATATAGCATGTGTTTATGGTATGTTAATTGTAATAGTAAAGTTAAGGAAACAAAGATAGAGAGTATTGATTGAGTAAATATCTTGAGCACTTATAAAGAAGACCTCTGGGACATTGAGTGTTGGTTGGGGACGAGGCAGACACATGTAACGTTGCATTCTGTAAGTAAATCTAGTATTAAGTAAAAGATTGCCATCTGAATTCCTAGTTCACTACCTGGGATTTCAGATAGGTTGAGAAGGAGGTCCTGCAGGCACCGGTTCTGTCCAACAGGTACAATATACTTTCTACCTGTGAGGACAAGGAGAAAAACTGCAGGGAGGACAGCCACAATGCAGACGAAGGCACCATGACTCCGAAAATTGTCCAGGTAGGGGAAGAGCAGAATAGAAATGTAGTATCAAGGGACTCTATAATGAGGGGAAGAGATAGCATCCCCTACAGCCAAGAACGAGAATTCCCAACGAGTTGCCTACCTGGTTTCAGGGTAAGGGATATCTCACGGTGGCTGGAGAGGAACTTGGAAAGGAAGGGACTTAGTTACTTGTTATGGTCCATGTTGGAAAAAACGACATAGGTAGGAACAAGGAGGAGGCCCTGCTGACAGAGCATCGGGAGTTAGGTCTTAAGTTGAAAAGCAGGATCTCAAAAGTAATAGCCTCTGGATTATTGCCTGATCCACATGTAAATTGACATAGGGGCAGATAAATCAGGATCCTGAAGTTATGATCAGTTTCAAAGGCATGGTGACAACAAACACTGAATTCACCATCAACCCCCTCCTACAAAATCAGGCTATTTTTTTATATATTGAAATTTCTGAATGTGAATGCCTAGCTTGAGTGCAAGGGGTGGGAATGTGGTCCACATCTGCTCTTCACTTACTCCCAACAAAATAAATAACTACTCAAACAACACACTTCAATATTATTTTTTCTCTGGTTGCTCCCATCAACTGTCTGCCAATTTCTGGTAACCAAGGCTTCTGGTCTGACATGGGAAAGAGGGGTCCTTTTCATGTCAATACTGAAGAGGACTGGCAGCACATTACAGGAGGACATAGTTAAACCTGTAGAATGGAAAAATAATGAAGTTCACGTAAATGTGAGGTAGTACATTTTGATAGCAAGAATAGGTAAGTCACTTATTAGTTGGAAGGTGTGTATAGGTGGGACCTCAGAAAACAAATACTAAAAGTTGCATCACAGTTTAGCAAGGCCATTAAATAAAAAGCAAACCAAGCACGAGGTTTTGTTTCAAGAGGGACAGAATTAAAAAGTAGGGAAGTTATGCTAGATCTGTATTGAACCTTGGTTAAACCATATTGGAGTACTGCAAGCAGTTCTGGTCTCCATATTATAATAAGGATAGGGAGGCACTGGAGAGGGTGCAGAAAAGATTTACAAGGATGATACCAGAAATTTGTGGGCATACATTTCAGGAAAGGGTGGACAGGCTGAGTGTCGTCTCTTTCTTGAAAAAAGAAGGCTGAGGGGTGACCTAATAGCATTCTTTAAAATTATGAAAGGTTTTGAAAGAATGGATACAAAGAGAATGTTTACTCTTGTGGGGAAGAGCAAAACTAGAGGCCATCAATATAAGATAGTCACCAAAAAATCCAACAGGGAATTCAGAAGAAACTTTTTCACCCAGTGAGTGTTAAGAATGTGGAACTCACTGCCACAGGGAAAGATTGAAGTGATTGATGTAGATCTATTTAAGGGGAAACTATATGACGAAGAAAGGAATAGATGGTTATGATGGTAGATTTAGATGAGAAAAAATGGGATAAGGCTCGAATGATGGAGCATAAACACTGTCATGGACTGGTTGGACCTGTTTCTATGCCATATATCCTATGTGATCCTATGTAATAATTGTGGAGTGCTGTTAAATGATTAACTAGTAGATTTTTTAAGCTAATTTTTCAACAAAAAATTTAGAGTAGGATGTTGGTGCATGTCTGACAGGGAGAGTGGGGCACTTGGCAATCAAAGCAGGACTGAGGATGGAAAAAGGCAAGGTCAAAAAATGGCTACCAGTACTGAGGGAAAATAAATAAATGAAAAGCTTGCACTTATATATAGTACATCCCACAGTCAGGGCAGAATCGTCCCAGATTTGCATTAAGTGTGGTAGGAGGTGGGAAAAAGGACGTTTTACCTGCTGGCCGCAATGGTGGTTTTTCATGCTGCATCGTCCACTTTCTGCCTTATTAATTAATGCAGCCACAAGAAACATGCCGTCTCGCTGGTGGGTGGCCTCTGAATCGCCTGCCATGTCATTACCACACCACTTCCTCATTCTGGGTGCCAATCTAAACTGCAACCATGTGCACAGTTCTCAATGCTTGCAACCAGTACTTCTCCAGTGAAAACATGGCCCTAAAAGCAAAGAAGAGTTCAGTGACTTGTCACTGGAACGCCTTTTGGAGGCCTGCTGTGATGTCCTTTGTCCCCATTCGGGCTGCAGGAGGTCCAGCAATTTAACCACTCTGTCTTGGGAGGCAGTGGCAGTGGTGGTCAATGCCAACGCTGTACAGAAGAGGTTGGCTATCCAGTGCAAAAAGAGAATGAACGATCTCATCTGTGCGACCAGGGTAAGGCAACCATCTCATCATTCTAAACTCTCACACTCACAAGGCCATCACACATTCACTGGCATCTCACTCACTGGCAGGACAAGTTACATCACCACTCACTCTCTCTCACGCACCCTCACATCTTCATCTGGCCTCATCTCCTCTGGTGACTGCCTCCGCAGCCCCCATCTTGAGACCACTTGCACAGATCAACATGTGCCCCCCCACACACCCCAGGAATATCCCCCTTCCCCAGTACGCCCTCACCCTGCAGCCTGTTCCCTTGCCTGAGGCCCCTTTTCCCCCTTCTCCAAAAAAGCCATAGACATGCAGCCATTGAAAAGCCACCCCCACCTTATAGCTGGTCTGGTAGGTAGAGACCTGCCTGTGAGCCCCTCTAAAACTGATGTGGCGCTGCCTGTGAAGCTTGGCGCTGATGACCACGA
This sequence comes from Cetorhinus maximus, assembly GCF_964194155.1. NCBI lineage: Eukaryota > Metazoa > Chordata > Chondrichthyes > Lamniformes > Cetorhinidae > Cetorhinus > Cetorhinus maximus. The sequence goes on from NC_135887.1 coordinate 99,038,873, forward strand.
GTGCTGCTTGAAGCAAGGTAGGCAAACAAACCTAGAAGTCCCAAGCGAAGTGAAGCTCGCCAGGCGCACATCGCTTATGTACAGTTGTGAAACACTCTGACGTGCCTGGATGATCCAGCTTGGGGAGGGGGGGGATGGTTCTAGCGGGCGGGGATTATAATTATATGCAGATGTATTTAAAATAGCATTCCCGACGTCCGGTGGCGGGAAATGCAGCCTGCCATTGACGGGTGGAGCGAACAATCGCAAACTGGTTTCACAATATCGTGAAACCAATTTTTGGCTTTCCCACCATATTGTCCACTCGCCTGCCATGAAGCCCGATGCCAACGGGGATGGAAAATTCTGGCCTCAATTTTGTACTTTTGAAGCATATTTATTATTGTGTGATAGGCAAACACAGCGGCCAATTTATCCACAATGATATACCACTGTTAGATAAATGATGACGTCATCTGTTTTTGACAGTGTTGATGAGGGTTAAATGCTAGAAGCATTAGAAAACAACAGAATCGACAAGCCAGTCCTACTCAGTTACGCTAGTCTTTTTGTGGTTTTGTGGAACATGCCTTGTTCCAGTCCTACTCAAGCCCCCTCCCACAACTCTCTTTCCGGTACATCGATGATTGTATCAGTGCTGCTTCATGCTCTTGTCGGGACCTGGAAAAAGTTATGGATTTTGCTTCTAATTTCCACCCCTTTCTCAACTTCACGTGAACCATGTCCACCACTTCCCATCCCTTCCTTGACTTCTCTGTCTCCATTTCTGGTGATAGACTGTCCACCAATATTTATTACAAGCAACCGACTCCAACAGCTACCTCGACTACACCTCCTCACACCTTGCTTCCTGTAAGGACTCCATCCCATTCTCCCAATATCTCCACCTCCGTTACAATGGTGCTACCTTCTAAAACGGCGCTACAGACATGTCCTTTTTCCTGAGCCGAGGTTGCCCCCCCCCCACCGTGGTTGACAGCCCTCAACTGTGGCCGACTCGTCTCCCGCACCTCTGCCCAGAACCATGATAGGGTTCCCCTTGTCCTCACTTTTCACCCCACCAGCCTCCTCATTCAAAGGATCATCCTCCACCATTTCCGCCAACTCCAGCACGATGCCACCACCAAACACATCTTCCCCTCACCCCCCACCCCGGTCAGCATTCCGTAGGGACCGTTCCCTCTGTGACACCCTGGTCCACTCCTCCATCACCCCCAAAACCTCATCCCTTTCCCACGGCCCCTTGCCATGCAATTGCAGAAGGTGTAACATCTGCCCCTCTATCTCCTCCCTCCTCACTGTCCAAGACCCCAAATACTCCTTTCAGGTGAAGCAGCACTTCACTTGCATTTCTTTCAATTTAGCCTGCTGTATTCATTGCTCACAATGCGGTCTCCTCTACATTGGGGAGACTAAGTGCAGACTGGGTGACTGCTTTGCAGAACACCTTCACTCAACCTGCAAGCATGACCCTGACCTTCCTGTCACCTGCCATTTCAGCTCACCATCTTCCTCTCATGCTCACATTTCTGTCCTTGGCCTGCTGCAATGTTCAAGTGAAGCCTAGCGCAAACTGGAGGAACAGCACCTCATTTTGCAATTAGCCATTTTAGAGCCTTCGGGACTTAACATTGAGTTCAACAACTTCAGACCATGAACTCTGTCCTCCAGTTTGATTTCTTTTTTCAATAATTTTTTTTCTTTTTTTTTCCTCAACCCCCTTCCACCCACAGGGCCAGCCTGTAACTCGTTCTTATTTTTGGCTTTCACAGAGCACTGACCCTTGTTCTGCTATTAACACTTTCTGCCATCTGACCTTTAGGCCACTCTTAGCACCTTCCTTAGCCTTTAACATTATCATTAACACTCTCTTTGTCTTGTGTCCATGACACCTTTGTCAAATCTCTCCTATGCTCCCACCTATCCCTGACCTTCTATTTTACCACAGTATAAAATCCATCACATTTCTACCTCTCTTCAGTTCTAAAGAAGAGTCATTTGGACATTAACTCTATTTTTCCCTCTGCAGATGCTGCCAGACCTATACATTTATACATATTTATAATAATTCAATATAATGCTTATAAAATGTGTAAGTGTTGACAAAGTTGCATCCAGCAACCATCAGGAAAGATCATTTTCACCATCTGACTGGATTCAGCTTTTGTTCCCAGAGGTCAGCAGGCATCTGCTGCAAGCTGAACTGAGTAGGCCAAGGAGACAGTCAATTCGTGGAATGGAGTACTAAATAGAGCAATATACATGAAAGCCTTAGAATAATTTAAGGAATGATTGAATGCTGGATTAGCGAGGACTTTATTATTTTTCTGAATGGTGAATAACAGGTGGCCTTGTCATCCATAATTACCTTGTGATCATCTTTCTTAATCTATTATAATGCAAAAATCTCAAAAGTACACTGTGCTGGTGGTTCCCATGTGCAAGGGCTATAAATTCAATCTGCCCTAGTTACCTACAAGTTCACTGGTGTCAGCCACTCCCATAAGCAGCCTAAATGTAGCCCTACATAGCCCTATATCAACTTGTGCAATTGTGTATCCCAAGGTCCATCAATGTGACCTGAATTTGGTATATTAATTCAGTCTTTCAAATGCAGATTGAGCAAATGTTTGGTGAGACAATGACTAATATGGATTTGCAAGCTGTAAGGGACACTTCCAGCAAATATCGTGAGGTATCAAAGTAATAATACAATTGTCTTAGGTTATTGCGTTTATCGAATATATTCTCAGCTAAGTTGGACAGGGAGTCGAGGGTTATGGGGGACAGACGAGAAAGTGGAGTTAAGGCCACATCAGATCAGCCATGATCTTATTGACTGGCGGAGCAGACTTGAGAATCCAAATGGCCTACTCCTGCTCTTATTCCTTATGTTTCTTATGTTCATAATAAGGTGAATAAACAGAATGACCATTAACATTGGATTCATTTAATTAAAGTAATAAAGTTTGTCTTCATGTAATTATACAAATTAAAGAATAAACTACAATTCTCACTTCAATGGGTCAAGTTACTTAAAGAAGATAATGTCAATTCCTTCACTTTCTAACCTCTTAACCTCAGCAAAAGCCCTCCCATCTTCCTACTTTGGAAACCTGACTGGCTGCACAGCCTGTGTCCCAGACATTTATCCCATGCAAATCAAAGCCAGAAGAAGGTTCAGAGACTTTATAGTTATATTAACCGTGAGCTAACAAATTACTACTACTACTACCTTTTACTACTTACTTACAAACTGAGGAAACATCAAAGCTAGCTCAACAAGTGAACTATATTCTCAAACCCCTTTTTCTTACCTTACATAAATATTTTGCTTCATGGCATGATTAAAGTGATCACTTTTACAAATACTTTTGTGAAAGATGATCAGAAGATCTCAAAACTTGAGAATAGACCTTGTCCTTTTACCTGTGAAACGTGAATTTTAAACTAGTTCAGACTGGTGGGATGAAAGTCTGTTTATTATTACCCTCCTATTTTCTGTTTAGTCTGTTTTTGAGGAAATTTCTGGTTTTAATTTTTAATGTAAACCCATCAACAAATGTCCAGTTTTCTCTCATTTTTTTTCCCGTTTTAATCCGGATATGGTAGAGTTTATGGTGAAAATATCAAAAACAGACCAATTTAAACTATTCCAGTGGTATGAGCTGCATTGAGGGGAGCAGCTGATTTCCAGGATTTAATGATGCAATTTAAAAATGCACAGCAGCTAAGCAGAGCTGGGAAATGGGCAGGAATCAGGAAATATTGCGCAACACAGAGACAGTGCCCATGGATATTTATAGCAGAGAAGGCTCATTCTGCCTGTGCCAAACTATTGATACTGCTTCATTCTTTCCCCATATTCATCCTCCTTTCCTTAAAAGATGCAAGGGTCTTTGTTTCAACTCTGGTCCATCTCTGACACTTCTCTTCCCTTCCTTGACCTCTCTGTCTCAATTTCTGATGATAGACTGTCCACCAATATCCATTACAAGCCTACCGACTCCCACAGCTACCTCGACTACAGCTCCTCACACCCCGCTTCCTGTAAAGACTCCATCCCATTCTCTCAGTTCCTTCGCCTCCGTCGCATCTGTTCTGATGACGCTACCTTCAAAAACAGCTCCTCTGACATGTCCTCCTTCTTCCTTAACCGAGGTTTTCCATCCACGGTCGTTGACAGGGCCCTCAACCGTGTCCGGCCCATATCCCGCGCATCCTCCCTCACGCCTTCTCCTCCTTCCCAGAAACATGATAGGGTCCCCCTTGTCCTCACTTATCACCCCACCAGCCTCCGCATTCAAAGGATCATCCTCCGCCATTTCCGCCAACTCCAGCATGATGCCACCACCAAACACATCTTCCCTTCACCCCCCCTGACGGCATTCCGTAGGGATCGTTCCCTCCGGGACACCCTGGTCCACTCCTCCATCACCCCCTACTCCTCAACCCCCACTTATGGCACCTCCCCATGCCCACGCAGAAGATGCAACACCTGCCCCTTCACTTCCTCTCTCCTCACCGTCCAAGGGCCCAAACACTCCTTTCAAGTGAAGCAGCATTTCACTTGCATTTCCCCTAACTTAGTCTACTGCATTCGTTGCTCCCAATGCGGTCTCCTCTACATTGGAGAGACCAAACGCAAACTGGGCGACCGTTTTGCGGAACACCTGCGGTCTGTCCGCAAGAAAGACCCAAACCTCCCTGTCGCTTGCCATTTTAACACTCCACCCTGTTCTCTTGCCAACATATCTGTCCTTGGCTTGCTGCATTGTTCCAGTGAAGCCCAACGCAAACTGGAGGAACAGCACCTCATCTTCCGACTAGGCACTTTACAGCCCTCCGGGCTGAATATTGAATTCAACAACTTTAGATCTTAAACTCCCCCTCCCCCCATCCCCACCCCGTTTCTTTCCCCCCCCCCCTGCTTTTTTTTTTCAATAATTTATATAGATTCTTCTTTCCCCACCTATTTCCATTATTTTTAAATCTAAAACTAAAACCTTTAGTCTTTCCACCCCACCCCCACTAGAGCTGTACTTTGAATATCCTGTCTTCCATTCTTAATTAGCACTTTTCTCAGACAAATACCACCACCTTCAACACCTCTTTGACCCTTTTGTCTGTGACATCTTTTGATTATCTGCTCATCTCCACAATCACCACACCACACCCTCAATGTGTCTCTCTCTCTCTCTCTCCCCCCCACCCCCCACCCACCTTAAACCAATTTATATTTCTCCCTTCTTCTAACTATGCTCCAGTTCTGCCGAAGGGCCATGAAGGCTCGAAACGTTAACTGATTTCTTCTCCGCTGATGCTGCCAGACTTGCTGAGTTTTTCCAGGTAATTCTGTTTTTCTTTGTTTCAACTGTTCTCTGTAACAAAGAAAGTAATTTTTAACATCTCTGTGTGGAAATTTGTCCTATCTTCTCTCCTCACTCTCTTAATTTAAGTTGATGACTCCTGGTCACTGACTCCTCAACCAGAAGAAATTGTCTTTCCTTATCCCCTCTATCAACACCCTTCATAATTTGTAAAAGCTGTTATTAAATCTTCTCTTCGCCTTCTCTGCTTCAGTGGTAGTAGTCCTGGTATCTCAAATCTTTTCTCGTAGCTTTATTTCCCCATCACTGGCATGACCCTGGTGAATCTACACTGTATGCTCTCCATTGCCTTATCGCCCTTTAAAGCCATACCTAGTGCTATGCATAGCACTCAAACTGCGGCCCACCAAAGCTTTGTACAAATATATTAGCTCCTTACTCTTTCATTTTACACCTCATGTATAAAACCTAAAATGATCTTTTTTTAATGTTTTTCCTACCTACACTCATTCATCAAGTAATTATATATTTGAGCCTCAATGTCTCTTTGTTTAATCAGACCCTTCAGTGTCTACAGGGCAGTTAGCCTAACATCCCTTATAGGGAGATTGCTAGAATCCATTATTAAGGAGGTTATAGCAGGATACTTGGAAAATCATAATTTGATCAGAATACTCCAGATGTGCTCTCACCAAGGCCCTGGAAAGCTGCAGTAAGACATCCTTGCACCTGTACTAAAGTCCTCTTGCAATGAAGGCCAACATACCATTTGCCTTCTTAACTGCTTGCTACAACTGTATGCTTGTTTTCAGTGATTGGGGTACAAGGACACCCAGGTCCCTTTGTACGTCAACATTTCCCAGTGTACCACCATTTAACTAATAGTCTGCCATTCTGTTTTTCTTACCAAAGTGAATAACTTCACACTTATCCACGTTATACTGCACCTGCCATGTATTTGCGCACTCACTCAACTTGTCTAAATCGCCTTGAAGCCTCCTAACATCCTCCTTACCACTCACATTCCCACCTAGTTTTGTGTCATCAGCAAACTCGGCAATAATGCACTTAGTTCCATCATCCAAATCATTGATATATATTATGAATAGCTGGGGCCCAAGCACTGACCCCTGTGGTACCCCACTAGCCACCGCCTGCCACTCCGAAAATGACCCATTTATTCCTACTGTTGTTTGTTGATATCATGTGAAGTGAATCAGATTGGGTGAGGACTTGCAACTGTGATGGTGGGGACTGCAGGAGGAAGCCAAGAAAGATTGTCCACTTAGCACTACTGTCTGAAGATGGTTGAAGCATTTGCAACATTCTTGTTTTTACTCAGGTGCTGGGCTCTGCCATCTTTGAGAATATGGAAGTTTAGTTGGGTGTGGTAGGACTGCAGGACATTGACCTTATCCGTTACTTATGTGATTATTTAGCTCTGTCTAGACCATGTGCTTTCGCATGCACATGGCACTGTTATAACTTTTCCAGTTTGGCCCATCACTATCTGGTGCTGTTCTCAGCATACCCTTCTGCGCTCTTCAGTGAACCAGAGTTGGTCACCAGTTTGATGATGATGGAGGAGTGAGGCATAGGCCAGGCCATGAGGTTACAGATTGTGGTCCACGGTTCTGCAGGTGATGGCTACAGTGCCTCATGGATGACCAGTTTTGAGCTGCTGGATCTAGATCTGTTCTTAGTCTATTCCATATAACACAGTGATAGGGTCAATTGACACATTGATGGATGTTCATCCTCAGTGTGAAGGTGGGACATGGCCTCCACAAGAGAAATGCAATGGTCACTCCAACCAATACCGTTATGGCCAGACTAAGTGTCTGTAACTGACCTGCCTTGCAAAATTATTTCAGAAGACACTGTATTTCTAAGAAATGAGTGCCAAAGCTGAAGCCTTTTTTTAAATCTCTAAATCAATTGACAGAGCGGGTGGGAAAGAATAATGCTGGTCCAAAATATTCAGTGTTTTGAGCAAATTTGATTTGTTTGCCATTTCCTTTTGATTTTTGTGCTCACTTGCCCTTGGCCTCATATTTGTAGTTTTCTAGCCACTTTACTCACTTTTGATTTGTACCTTCCCTATCTCAACTCTGATTTGAAGCTGTTTGACTTTGAATGAATCAAGAAAATGTGATAGTCTGTGCTATTTTTGATATATTATGATATATAGATGAAATAATAAATGGCAATAAGATCTCTGCTACAAGTCTTAGCCATGTTTTAATTAAGCAAGTTATTAACTAGTTATTGATTCAAAGATTTTGAAAGTAATGTTTCACCACTCATATTAGCAAAAGTCAGTCCAGTATTCTGTAACTCTGAAAAATATGCATGTAAATCCAGTTACTGTAAACTGAAACTTCTGAACTTGTTCAGTGGCAATTGAAACAAAAGTATAAAAAGAGAAAGCCAATGCTTAAATAATTGCTATATGTGGTCATTATTTTCGCATCCTCAAATACCGTCCACATTTTCACTTATACTTATTTGGATATTATGTTTATTAAGTAAATGGCATTTATTATCTAAGGAAAAATTAGTGGAGGCTTGCAATGTAGAGTGACCGCTCCTTAAAATAACTTGGTCATAAATAAAGTAGATTGGAAACATGATATAACTAAAATATTTTTTTAAGTCCTGTGAAATGGAATGGAAAACAGTTTACCTGCCAAGATTGTTAAATAACTATGATCTATTTTATGCCATTCGCTCTGCAGTAAAATCAGATTTTCTTCACTGTTCGCAATTTTGCTCAATAATGTATAAAGCAAGTTTTGGGATTAGATTTTTAAGTGTATTATTTCTCTCTTAATTTCAAAATTAGCAATTCATATAAAATAGTTCTTTACAAGTTTTATGTAAAACAACTCGAGCTTAATTAATTAATTAAGGTTAATGAGAAATCTAAATTTCTCCAATAAACAACTAGCTGGAATATTACTAACCTATAGGTTAATTTCTCATTCCTTCATTTGCTAGAGAATCCCAGAGTAACATTTTTTTTGTATTGCGAATTGCACTTTATTGAATGAGTCAGATCTATAGACCTTTTGCCAATGTTCACTGTTTGGTTACAAATTCACACTATATTTTGCCTCACAAGTACTATTGAATATGGCACCAAAAGGAAACTATACAGTAAGTCCTCACTTAAAGTTGTGGTTATGTTCCTGAAAATAACGACTTTAAGTGAAACAACTTGAACTGAAAATTGCTTCAAGTAGGAATCAATGTTAAAACTGTAGTTAGGTTTTGTAGGACACTCCTCAACAAAAAAGAAACAAATATTAAGTTGCAATATTTTACATTGCTAAATTCCTACATTGGTAAATGAAATAACTTTTATATTTTTAAACCTTTTTTATTTTATAAGAAAAATGTAACTTTCTACTTACAGTACCTCCTGTTCACCACTGATCCTGCTTCTCGAACCCCCTGTTCCCTGATCGTGCTGCCCGACCCTCCTGCTTCCTGATCCTGCTTCCCGAACCTCCTACTCCCTGATCCTGCTTCCCGAACCTCCTACTCCCTGATCCTGCTGCCCGAACCTCCTGCTCCCTGATCCTGCTTCCCGAACCCCCTCCTACCTGATCCTCCAGGTTGCTGCAGATTCTCCCCCCTCCCCAACCCGCTGACTTGTGGCCTTTCCCACTCCCCACCCCTCTAAGTTGTGACCACTCTGCGCTCCCCGACCTTGAGTTATGGCCTCTTCCCCCTTCCCACTCCCTGACTCACCGTCTTGCCGCTCTCCTCTCTTGGACTTACGTTCCCATTCAAATTCCAGATCTGATTCAAAGCCGGAGCTCCAGTGTTGTGGAATTAAGAGTCCCGGAGGTGTAGAAGTGCTGAGCTGGGGCTGCTACAATCCATATTTTTTTTAAATGCCCCTGCTCGCCGCTTCCCTCTCCTGAACCCTCGCTGTGAATGAGGGCTCAGGAGAAGAGCAGCGAGGCAGGAGCAGCTTCTACAGTCGTTCTTTTAAAAAAACATAGATTGTATCTGACCCAGCTCAGCACTCCTGCACGATCGGGACTCACACTTCCACAACATCAGACCTCCAGCTCCGAATCAGATCTGAATGTTGAACGGGAACGCAAGTCTAGGAGAGGGAAGCTCTGAAAGGGTGAGTCAGGGAGCAGGAGGTTTTGGGGGTGGGGGGGAAAGAGGCCACAACTCGGAGGTCGTTGGGGAGAGAGGCCGCGACACTGAGGTCTGGAGGGAAGAAGGCCATAACTTAAAGAGTGGGGAGACGCCACTACAAAATCAGGTCATGCGGGGAAACTACGTTAAAAAGAATCTCGTGACACTTAACGAGATTACAGACCCCATTAACTGACCGACTTTAAACCAAAACAATGTTAAACTGGACTTACTGTATTTGCAAAATATCCAATGTATTAATTAATGTCACATTTTGCAGCGTTAATATATTACTAAGTGAAGTGATAGGACATAGATATGTACCACATTTCTGCACACGCTGACCTCTCAGCCTCAGCTTAGAAAATCAAGCATCGAAACACAGCTAGCGATAGAAAATTGAAACAAGGCAATTCTAAATCATGCTTAGATGGCTCGTGTTTAAAAAGCCTGTTACAATTTAAAATGCAGCTTATGGCGAATATGTTGTTCTCTAATCATTGACTAAATTTAGAAATATAAACTGTCAGATTTGGCTTATTTCAGCCAAGGCCAATTTTTTGTCATGATTTGCCCCTGAATTTGTCAGCTCACTTCTGCCACTTCTGATGGAAAATGGTGTCAGATGGAACTGTAAACAATATTATGGTGGCAGGATACAAGAGCAATGATATTCTCCAGTAATCATTGCTACAATATAAAAGGACCTCAGAACTGTATTTATGGAAATTTGTGACCTGCCTTTTTTCTGGAATTTTGAATTTCCAATGTGTATGTGACCACACACACATTTCCTACACATCACCAGTACAGCTGTAATTTAATAGGGAGGGTAAGATAAATTCATACCAGTAAATAGCACATCTTATAATTAAAAATGGTTTCTGAGCACTGCTGGTTGAATTAATCTAGTGACGTGAATAGCTCAGGTACCAGCCACTGAAAGCGTTGAACTCAGCAAACAAGCTGCTGGATTGAAGTGTGATTGAGCTCTTCCTACTGGCATGTTCACTCTGAGTTTATGTGCTACAGTGCTTCTTCTTGATTTACGTATTTATAATTTGCATAATCCTAATTCCAAAGATGGGCTTCAACCCTCTATTACTGCTGCATATTCCACGTAACACCTGTCTTAGGCTCCCTTATTAAGATTGGTTAGTCTGAATGGCACAGGCACCGAGCCGTCTGCGGTCAGATTTTCCAGACCTGGATGTGGTTTAAGCAAGCAGCCGCCACCAAAAAGTTGAGGTTCTTTTTAGGTTTAAACAGGAAGAATGGGAGTGATCACCCCTGCTCCAAAGCACCCCTGAGAGCCACTGCCAGCCTGAGACCTGACCCCTCCGATACTTCCCCACCCAACCCTCCCTGGACATGTCTTCGGTTCACTTCTGACCTGGCAAGTGGCCCAATATTGATCTTTAAAATAGGCAAGTTCCCTGTGGAGGTGGGATAGATTCAGCAGCTCATCCAAATAATTTTCATGAGGCTCGAGGCTCATTTCAGCCCACCGAATCAACATGCATCAGCACTTGATACTGCCTTTGGCATAAGCATGCTGAAAATATAGGTGCAAAGCTGGCAAGTAAGGTGTGCTAAAACAGCAGCATTAGATACTAATGAAGTCCAGGGTTTTATATTTTGGAATAGGCTGCATTTTTCTGATGCTGCAACTGCGGGTACACTCATTGCAGATGCAGTTGCAGTGCCTGCATCAAAGATGGTGCAGTCCTAACAAAGACAGAAAAGAACGCACAACACTATCGCACCCCCTCCCCTGCTTATTTGCCTCCCACCTGTTCCCCACTCCCACTCCCCCCAGCTCCCTGCTGCTCCCCTCCACTCCCCACAGGGCGAAGAGAGCAGCAAGCAGGGGGTGAGGGAGAGTGGGCACACAACAGTGACATCAACAGCAGGAGAAACCATACATGCACTGTTGGATGGAGTGAGTGCTGAGTTCCTATTCCTGTTTGGCGGCTGGCATTAGTATATAAAACATGATTCCTAGCAAATGGTCTAACACTGCCATCTAGTGGATTTATTAAGAGCATATTGTTGCCTTTTTGCCATAAGAGATGTAAAAAGAAGTAATATGCCAGTACACTTTATAGATTTATAAGATTATAGGCAGGCAAATGAGATTCAGTCTGTTATGCTGAAACCAGAATAGTTAAACGTCCTGTGTCTGGTATATACATGGTAATTTTAAATTCTGAAAATAGATGGGTTTGATCAGGTGGGAAGTTAAATTGTTAAAAATCTGAAATGGGAACTGAACCCGCATTGCATCTGCCTACTTCAATTTTAACGGAGGCAAGACAAAGGATGGGCGACCGATCCGCTCTCAGAAAGCTGGTTGGTCATTGAAGCTTATAAGGAGGCTACATGCCTTAACTTTAATAGGTGCCATTCCAGGGGTGGAATTTTCCCAGATTTGCACTAAGTGCAGTAGCGGGTGAGCAAAATGGCGTCCTACCCGCTGACAGCGATGGCGAGTTTTCATGCCATATTGTCCCAAGCCTGCCTGATTATTTTTGCATTCCGGCGAAACTCGCCATTTCCATGGCGGGCAGGCTCTCATTCAACCTCCCGCCATCACCCCACCCTTGCATCACGCCGACCGCCATGTTTAAAAAGCAGCTGCCAGCACAGCGCTCATCGCTACCAGCTCACTACCACTGCCAGGGAGACATGGCCACCAAAGGAAAAAAGACTGCAGCCTCCCGCTTCAACAACGGGTCCCTTGAGCGACTGCTGGATGCCGTGGAGGCACACCCGGATGTCCTCTACCCCCGCTCTGGCCGCAGGATGGGCAGCAAAGTCACCAATCCAGCTTGGGAGGCGGTGGTCAGCGCAAAAGCCCTTCAGGAGAGGACAGCCACTCAATGCCTCAAGAGGATGAATGATCTCCTCTGTTCCGCCAGGGTAAGTCACTCTTTTCATCACTCCCAACTCTCTCACTCTCAAACCCATCGCACATCCACAGGGCCCTCACTCACTGCCAGTTCAAGGGACATCACCATTCACTCTCTCACGCACACCTGTGTTGTCCTCAGCCCATCCATGGGACCACTCACCACCTACACAGACCAGGCTCATGTATCATCTGACCTGGCAGGCGTCCTGATACGCTCTCCCCATCTCTATCCCTGCAGGACAAACTGGCCCACACCAGGAGGGAAAGTTCGCAGACTGGTGGAGGAATGCCATAGTCAAGGTTGTTACAGAATTTGAGAACAGCCATCCAGCTGGCCAGCGATGATCGGGACCAGCCCTGTGCTGACGTGAGGTTGATGCTGCTCTCAAGTCAGGATCCAGCAGTGCAACATCCATCAGACAACCATAATGTGTTCCATGCCATAGGCCACTGCCATGCACTAATTATCTCCCCTTGCTTCCGCAGGCCCATCACTCCAAGAGCCAATGGAGTCCATGACCCAGGGCCTCCAAGCCAGTTCGGAAGGGACATCCGAAGGGGAACCGGAATACACCTCCCTACAAATTCCATCAGAACGCTCGCCCACACCCTCCACAGCGCAGAGACACGCATCTCGATGGGACCTAGCTCTAGAATAGGCACGGGGTCAAATACTGGTGAGCACAGTGCACAGTTTGATCCACGACAGGTGGCAGCAGGGACTTACCAGGTCCCCAGCATTCGGAGAGCTGCTGCAGGCCAGGAACTTGTTGAGTCCAAGTCAGGTGATGAGCCTCTGGACTCAGTCATGTCAACAGTTGCTAGAGCAGCAAAGGCAAGCTCGGGAACATCAGGAAGGGATGTTTGCTGCACTCCTCATTGCGAGGCACAATTGAGGAGTCCGTCCATCTTCATGCTGAGGTGATAGCGCTGACATTGCAACACACCGAAGTCAACACTGGCAGGATGGCGGCCGCCGTGGAGACCTTGGTCCATGACGTCGCCCCTGCATTGCTGCGCGGGCTTAACTCTATCATTGATGCCATAGTTGGGCTCCAACATTGTGTACACGAGAGGGGTGCAGGGCAGCTGAATCTCACTCCAGTTACCTCTCCCCCTTGGGCCTGGGGCCCTCAGGCACCCATAGGGAGGAGAATCAGCATGTGCACGCCCCAGGGCCATCCACCCAGGTGATTCTGGGAGTGCCCAGCCCACGTGAATCCCCTCTTCCTGTGACCTCCGCAGCTCCAGTTTCACAGACCGAGGAGGGTGCCACTGCCACACAGCAGGGCCCCAAAAGCAGGCTGGGGCCCTCCAAGTTTCAGCCCGCCAGAGGACAGCTGCCAAAGTCATCACAGATGGTGTTGCAGTAAGCAGGCTGCCTCCACCTCCGCTGTGGATGTCCAGGGAGCACTAAGAAGTAGTGGCAGGGTTAGGGCAGTTAAGGAAAAGTAGTTGCACAGCCTGAGCATGGGTGTTGGTCACTTGTACATACTGTTCACTATTGTCAATAAGCTCCCAAGAATATCTCCCTGCCTGTGGTTCCTTGTTCTGCTGAGCAGTGTTCTTATCACTCAGATGTGAAACCTTTCTGCACAAGAAAAAAGGCAGGTGTCTCAGTCCAGGGCCTCTTCCCTGTGCTCTGTGCAGCCTCCGGACCACAGTGATGGTCCAGCCTCACACTCCCTGGAAACACTACTGATGCCTGCACTTTGGCGGTGCTGGTCAATGCTGCCAGAATGTAGTGGGCAGGCGCCACAGAGTTCTTTCAATCACTCTGTGTGCTGTCTGGACATTTAGGATGGGGCTGGCCCCCATCACCAGTGACTGTGACCATTGATGCTGTGCACCAGCTCCTGAAGGGCTCAGGTGGTGAAGGCGGACACATCGGATGTGTCTAAAGTTTCATGTCTGCGTCTCTATGAGATGGCCCTGATCATGGAGCACAAGCGAGCTGCCCTCAGCCTGACAGGAGTCAGACATTCACAGAGGCTATGTGAAGATTCATGGAGTGTCCTCATTGCATGTTATCATCATCCTCCTGCAATCGAGCAACTATTAGGACCTCCACTGCATCTCCATGACAGGAGCATTCTCACGGAAGCTTTTGGTGCTGCCATAAGCCAGACTAGAGTGAAATGTTCACAACTGTGATGTGAGGATCTCTGGGGACACCTCACTGCATGTTGTCATCATCTTCCACAAATCTGGCAGCTATGAGGGTCTCCCGAGCATGCCTGCCTCATCTAGCCAGTGAGAGAGCCTCATCCCTGTCATTGTAACCACTGAGGGACCCCCCACCCCCAATCCCTGCTGCCATTCTCCTCATCCGAAGAGTCCTCCATCTCCTCCTCAGCCTGCTCGCCTCCCCATTGGAGAGCCAGGTTGTAAAGGGCACAGCAGACGATGATGATGCATAACACCCTCTGTGGACTATATTGCAGGGCACTGCCAGCCTGGTTCAGGCACTGGAACCGCATCTTCAGCATCCTGATGGTCTGCTCCACCAATTTGCGAGCTGCAACATGAGCTTCAATATACTGTTGTTCTGCTGCAGTCTAAGGCTGCCGCACAGATATCATTAGCCTCGGCATCTGCGAGTAGCCCTTGTCCCTGAGGAGCCATCCCTGCAGCCTCTGTGGACGCTGGAAGACTGTAGGGATCTGCGAGTGACTGAGGAGGTAGGCATTGTGCACACTCCCTGGAAACAGTGCGCACACCTGCAGGATGTGTTGTTGGTGGTCACGTACCAGCTGCACACTCAGTGAGTGAAAGCCCTTGCAGTTGATGAAGTCCACCGTGTTAGCGACGGAGACCTGAGTGCCTCATGGGTGCAGTCGATTGCACCCTGCATCTGTGGGAATCCCAAGATCTTGGCGAATCCAATGGCCCTGGCTGTGCCGGGCGAAATGCACAAAGTTGTGTGCCCTCGAGAAGATGGCATCTGTGACCTCATGGATGCATTTGTGGGCAGCGGCTTATGAGATCCCACAGATGTCACCTGTGGAGCCCTGAAAGGAGCCACTAGCCTAGAAATTGAGCGCCGCAGTCACTTTCACAGCTACTGGCAGTGAATGCCTTCCATGTCCCCTTGGCGCCAAGTCCTGCAGTAAGCAACAGACATGAGCAACCAGGTCCCTAGACATGCAGAATCGTCGGCGACACTTGATCTTGGTCATCTGCAAGAATGTCAGGTGGCATCTATAGACCTTGGGTGTCGCTAGGCGCTGACCAGCCTTGACTCGCTGTCGCTCCTGGGCGGTGTGTGCAGGAGCCCCAGCAGCCCCTCTTCCTGAGGTTGCTGCTACTGCCTTTGTGTGACCAGGAGCCTCAGTTGTTTTCTCCTCAGTCTTCTTCGCTCTCTGTAGGCCATCAGACACACAGCTGGATCACCAGGATCCATGATCCAGACATGGTCCTCCTTTGGCATGAAAGAGAGAGAAAGAGACGTGGTTAGCATGGGTGTACTTAGCATCCTTTCCTGGCCCTGTGTGACCGCCACTTAATGCTTTCTGGGAAGTGCTGGCCACCCTCGGATGGTCACAGATGAGTGTGCTGCATGTCTGCCCTGTCAGCCTGCGACATGGGGGACACTGATCCAAACTGGGATGCTGCGATTGCAAGGGGCTGCGAATGCTTTCAGCAGTGACTGCTACATGGCCAGTGTTGGTGAGGAGATTGTATAACTTGTGCAGTCCAACTGCTGCAAGGTCCAGTAAAGTGGTTGCAGACTCGCAGTCTGTGCCAGGGTGGTGGGGGGTAAGGTGTGGAGGGCTTGGTGGCACATTGGTGCCTCCACATGCTTGAGTGGGCGGGCAGGCTAGGAGCCCGACCCCAAGCATATCACTGTGGCTACACCTGAACTGTCTCAGTTGCAGAGGGATGGTCAGTTTATACAGGTTTATATTACGTGTAATACAAGTTTATACTGCGTGGCCACTTCCCTCACCTACTGTTTGTGCGCAGGATTCCAACACCAGGGCAGCAATTGCCCCTGACATCCCCACCCTGAGTACAGTCACCTCCGGGGCCAGCAGTTGCCCCTGGACATCTCCCTTCCCACCCCGAGACTACAGTCACCTCCGGGCCCGGGCGGCACTTCATGCCAGCCCCCGGCATCCCTGAAGCCTGCAGTAAGTGACCCTGGTGAGCTGTGGAAAACGATGCTGGTCACCCACCTCCATTCCCCCAAAGTGAAGGCTGACAAGTGCACTTTGCCTGTGTACTATTGAGAAGCACATCGATGTGTTTTCCCACCGACATGGACGGACGATCCGGTGGTGGGATGGCCTTTTAATGAGATGCTGATGTATTACAATGAGTTCCCTGCCAACCATTGGCGGGAAATGCAGGCTGAGCAGACGACCATGACCTGCCTTCCCACCGCCATGAACCAGATTGTGCTATTTTGTCTGCGCCCACCATCTGTCACGCCCACTGCCAGCGGGCACGGAAAATTCTGCTCGAGAACTGTTTGTGGGCCAAGAGGAGCAGAAATATTTCCTCTAGACCCAACAAGCAAACCTGTAAATGCCAACCCTCACCCCCACCACCTTCAAAATCTCCCACATCACCAACTCTGACCCTCACCCATGACCCATGATTCATTGTATCACCACGACCCTCCAAATCAGACCCCCCTGGACAGGCATCTAAGTCTGTCAATAGAATTGGCTTTCGGGCAGGGAATCTTTTTTTTTGAAGAACTAAATATAGTATGCCTTAAAATTCCACAGGGCTCAGGGTATCTGAGATTTCCCAAGATTCCCAAACATAACTCCCACCCCTACACTGAAACCCAACCCCAGTAAGATATTTACTGTATGATAACCTGATTTGGGCTACAGACTTATGGGCAGACTATTGAGTTAGAAGTACTCATAGTAGAATGGATGCTTCTTATTCATCAGTAATTATCCTAATGTATTTTGGAAGAGAAGGCTAAGTAATAGTTCTTTTCAGGTCATTATATTCAACGTTGTATACCATATACTGAAGATACCCAATATATAGATAAGAAAGCCATACAAAATCTCAACAGTATTGAACAACTTTCCACTCAGAACAAACACCAAAAATATAATTATTTGTTTTTTATTTAAATCGTGTGGAGAAATGGGTATTTTATTGACCATTGGACATATATTAATAGCAATAAAATAACTTATCCGTTTTTTTTTAAAATGTAGTTATCCTGGACTTTTGGTAGTACCTCAGTCTGTGTTGGACAGCAGCTTACAGAAGGTTGCACGTTGTTTTCGACACAACAGGCTGCCAGTTGTGTGTTGGAAACACACTAAAACAAAGGCTGTTCTGCTGCGCTCTGGCGGATTCCATGGAAAGGGAGTTGTGGGACTCTTTAAATCCCAAAATCCACACTCAGCTGGTGAGATTTGTGTTCTTTATGCTCATAAATGCATTTTTAACTTTAAGTAGCATGGTTGAAGCATTTGTTTAAAATCTAATGGTTCAAAGTTAATATTCTCGTTATTTAGAAAAATGCAACTTGCAACATATTTTAATATCCTTACTCTTTGTTCGTTAAGATATGAGGACAGTTTCTTTTTCGGTATTATATAGAGCTCCAAATTGTTTCATTGTAAATAAATGTATATTTTTATTACAAATTATGTGTTCTCACTTTTCTCTCCATCAATGATTTCTGTACCATCTCCTCATTTGAAGTGGCCAAGCACAGTTAAGCACAACTACTAACTATTGCTTCATCAATCGGCCAGCAGGGGTGGACACATCTGAGCTCTAGGACAGTATGTTGTCCCTGCCATGGTGGGGCACCCAACTACATCATAAGTTGATTATTGCCAAAATACATAAGCAGACGATGGATTGAGGTGTTGCTGGTTGTAGTACTCAACCTGGTAGATAACATAATATGAAGCATAAAGTTTAATTGCTGTTGTACAAGGCTGCTAAAGTTACATGCATTTTCCAACTTTCTATCAATCGAAGTACTTGGAATTACCTGTAAATATTAATAATCATTAATTTCGTTTTCATAATTTGATATCTATCATGTGACAAATATTGATTTGAATTTCCCTTTGAGCCCAATTTCATCGTCAATTATGATGGATTTTCTGTCTAAACTCAGTAGAAGTATGCATTTTTATTAAATATTCACTGTTCCCTCTTCTAAATAGAGTTGTAACATTTGCAGTCCTCTGGCACCATCCCCACATCTAAGGAGAATTGGAAGATTATGGCCAGAGTGTCTGCAATTTCCATCCTTACCTCAGTAACCTCAGATGCATTCCACCTGGACCAGCCAATTTTTCTACTTTGAGTGCTGCCAACCTTTTAAATACCATCTCTTTATTTTTATTCTATCCAATATCACGTCCCTCTCCTTGTCTACTATTCCATTGGCAGCATCCTCTTTAGTGAACGCTGATGCAAAGCACTCATTTAGTACCTCAAACATGCCTAATGCCTCCATGTGATTTTTTTGGTCCCTAATTGGCTCCAACCTTCCTTTGACTACCCTTTTACTGTTTACGATTGTAAGAGAATTTTTTGGGTTCTCTTTTACGTTAGCTGCTAATCTATTCCCGTGTTCTCTCTCTGCCTCTTTATTCACTTTTTTACATCTCTATTATTTGTATGCAGCTTGGTTCTCAATTGAATTATAAGATTTACATTTGTCATAAATCTCATTTTAATCTTGAATCATCGAGGGAGCTCTAGTTTTTGATGCTCCTCCTTTTCCCTTTGTGGAAATGTGTCTACTCTAACCCTAAACCATCCTCTCTTTGAAAGTCTCCCATGGTGCAATTACTGTTTTGCCTACTAATTTTATGATCCAAATCCACCTGCTGTAGATTATTTTTTATTGCACTGAAATTAGCCCCCAACTCCAGTTAAGTACACTTGATCTTTCCTTGTCCTTTCCCATAATTATTCTGAACCTGATGATATAACCACAAATGATATGTTCCCCAAATGCTCACCCAATGCAACATGCACCACTTGCCCCATGTCATTCTCCAGAACTAGACCCAGCAAAGCCTCCTTTCACGTTGGACTGGAAAATATATTGATCAAAAATGCCCTCTTGTACACATATTAGGAATTCTTTTGCCCTTTGACCTTTTACACTATTACTGTCCCAGTATGTATTAGGATAATTGAATTCCCCCATTATCATTACTTTACACTCTAGACACCACTCTACCATTTATCCTTTGATAATCAATTAATTTGGTTGGTATTTTACATATAACAAGATTTCATTTTTTATTTTTCCTATTAGCTCCTGTGTCCTCAGAATCATCAAGTAGCATTGAACAAGAAAAGTACCTACAAGCTTTGCTGAATGCAGTACCTAGCTTCTCCAAAATGAATGGCAGCAGCACACTCACTGGCCATCCCAACGTCACCTTTTCTCCAGGTGCAATTGCATAAAGATTGGTTGTGATAAAGTGGTGCTAGGGACTGAGGGGAGACATTTAACTTAAAGATGTGATTTTTATTGATTTTGGACCCTCACTTTGTCTGATAACCAGTTTTTAGTATTGCTATAAAAAGAGACATATTATCAAAGCTTTTTGTCCTGCAATCATCAGGACAATCACATAAGATGAGTGCAAGATGAAAAGCTTCAATAGTATGTCTCTTTTATCAGCAATTCTCAAGTTCTGTGCTACCAAATGACTATTAACCAGTTTTTATTTTTCTTACAAAGAATATGTGGAATTTGTCTGCTCCAATGTCTTTGTACTGCTGCACAGTACCACAACCTACTACTTTGAGATTCATTGAATGGCGCTCCAGTTTTTCCTCCAACATTCACATGCTGACACCATCATAGCTGAGATCAGGATATGTGGGGCACAGTGGGTTTGAGTTACATGATACCACTCTGTTGGATATTATGCAGTATGGAAGAGACATTTCTTTTAATGAAGGGAGGGAGTCATTCCATTCTTCTTCTCTATCAAAATGCTTACTGATAGATAGAGATATTTAAAAGCCCAGTTTCCAAAAAGCACGGCAATATGCTTGTGCAGTAATTATGATAAAATGGTTGTTTCAAATGTAGTAATTGCATCTTTCCTATGACTGTTTATCTGAAAATACTAGTCACACTACTAATTAGAACTGATTGTGAAACCCTTGCTTTAAAACAAATGTACTGTTATATGTGTATTTTTTAAATGTTTAAATAAACCCAAAATTATGAATACACAACTTAGTAAAAGGGTGAGGAGGAATTTTTTGATAATCTGTCCAGAGGAAGTTGGGGTCATTTAGAGGTAATCCTGAAGGCTACATATGAATATTGTACAGGCATATGAGACTTTGAAAGTTAGACTGCTCGAGAAATTGTGTTGAACTAATCAAAGCAGGCATCCAGTCTGTACTTAATTCTTATACAACATAACCATACACTTCCTGCTTCAGTTCATTTTAACACTTTCATTTCTTAAACTTTATCTGAACTTGTTTAATTTTGTAGATCTGCTTACTTCCAGACTTGACATTTTAAGTATCAAACAGTTTATTAAGGGTAAAGATAAATTTTAAGAACTCAGTTTTTCCTTGCACTTTCTCTCTGTCGCTGTTCTTGCTTCCTTTGCTTCTTTTCTGAAAGCGTTGACTCCTTGCTGAGGTATGCTTCCATGGTGCCAGTCATCCTTTCATATGACAGTAAGTATCAGATGAGGCATCAAAGGCTTTATCTTGTCTCGCCTTATCTCCAAGTATGGAATGTTGGCTAATGATCAGAGTTAGGAACCTTGCCCAATTTTCATAACCTTCATCACCCTAAGATAGCTCAAATTAATTCTAATGTTTCTGACCTGAGATCAACTAAGTTTGCATGGACTGAATTTTGAATCTCGGACATTACTGGTCTGTTACTGCACTTAGTTACTGAAAGTATAAACATATTGAGTCATCAAAAGAGCTTTTTCCCCCTTTTTATCAAACCATATTTATGAGTGAATCAAAATCAAACTATAAACACATTTAATTTTGTTTTTAGATATAGCCATTGACAAACGGTCCTCTCGAACAACCAGCGTTGTAAAGCAGATGGTTCCAGCACATTTGGATGTGCATCTCCCAAACAGTTTTACACGCGGAGGTTAGTACTGTTATATTCTAACTTTATCTCAAAGTTCAGATTCAAGGAGATCAGGAATTATTAAAAGGTCTTCCCTTACGTGTATCACTGCCTTATTAAGTTGGAGACTCTGAAATGTAATCTCAGAACATACAGGTAGATTTGTCAAATGTATTAGCACAGGTTATTTCCCCCACAGAGGTGAGTTCCCAATCTCAACTCCTCTGCTATGGGAATGCATAAGGGAGAGTAAATCAGTGCTTCCACCACATCTAAATGGTACACTTGCCTGGCAGCTGAGATCATTGTTCAAAGTAGGTCACCCACAGGTAAAATGTGGCTCACGAACATTGGAGGAGAAAAATAAGGAATTGTGACCCTTACCAAGAAAATTTACCAAAAAATAGAAGTACCAAAATCATTTGTTATTTTGTGCATATTATTTATATTTTTACTTTTTTTAAACTTCAAAATGCTGTCTCAGGGAAACACGTTCATTTTTAGCCACACACTTATCAGTTTATTGAAGAAAAGGGTTGTTTTCTGAGCTCAGTTTTCAGTCTTACAATACGCCCAAATGCATGGGCAATGAGGAAAACAATTCAGCATAGGGGATCTCAAACACATGTCCCTCCATTCTGTGCCATTGGATAGTGGTGCCTATGTTCAGGAGACCACTGTGCCATCCCTAAGGGAAGCTGCTTGGAAAAGTGAAATCAATCATTTAAGTTTATATAGATGTCAGGGAGAGAAAATTAAGTAGCATAGAAACCTGTGAGGCTACCTGGAAAAAAATTCTAACAGTCTGTTAAGGAACAGATTAGTTAAGGGCCCCAACTTAGGCGCACACGACAAAGTGATCCAGGCCTCAAAATTGTCAACAGCCTGCTCAAGAATTTTCAGCTGTGACTACATGGAGTGGTGAAGTTGAGAAATATGCCTTTGCTCTATATCACTAGGAGCTCTGCAAATAACATGAATGTTGTGATTATTGTTTTAAGGATTGAAATTATAACAAAAACAACTTTCATTTATATAGGGACTTCAACATAGTAAAATGTCCCAAGGAGCTTCACAGGAGCTTTATTAAACATAAACAACTGGAATATATGCCTTTAGTTTTACCTTTCTACATGTTAACATCAGTCGAATATCAACCATACTCTTTGTGTTACCCAGAGGAACAGTTTGTGCGGAAAGAAGGAAGCAATATAATTTTGGCAGTTATGTTTTAAGGTATAAAAGTTAGGAGATTGATGGGCCCAGAAGTGGATGGGAAATGGGCCTCCAGCTACAATCGGGCCCCGACCCCAATTTCATGCTGGCTGGCCAATTAATGGTGCTGCTGTGCTGAAATAGCATTATAGAAAATAAGATAAAGATTAGGCAATAAGATAAAAAGCAGGCAAGACAATATTACTGGTCCAGAATTCTGACAGCACCATTGTACCTTCAGAATTAAGGCAGTGTGGGACTTCCACCTTGAAGTCATAGCGCGAAGAACATCAGAGGAAGAGGCTGGGCGCCGACTTAACTTAGGGTGCTTCTAGTGAGCTTCCTGAAGGCAGTCAGCTGCCCCAGGGAGCTGCAGACCTCACAGAATGAAGGAAACGACAAAAATGTTGCAAAATATGTCTATGCAGCACAATCAAGCACCTGAAAGCATACCTCATAAAAAAGCTCCCAGATATCTCTTTTTATTTTATTTCCCGACGGAGATTTCATCGCGCCCTGGATCGAGGTTTGAGCAAAAATGTGAATGCCGTCTGGGAGAATGGCCCATCTGCCAACTGTAAATGTGGATGGGCCACATAAAATCACTGTTAATTGCTTCATTAATGGGCTTAATTGCCTGCTTAATTATCAGCAGGCGTGCTTCAGACTGCCGAGCGTGTTCGTTGGGGTCGGGCGCAGGCCCATCCATGGGATGTAAAATTCTGGCCCAGCTCTTATAGATGTTGGTCCCACCTGCAGATGGAGGTCATGTCCTTAGATGCACAGAAAAATAGCAAAGTTTATTTTGGAAAATCAAAATTAATTTTAAAAATTGTTAATTTAAAGCTGAAAAAATATTATAGAAAATAAGATAAAGATTAGGCAATAAGACAATAAGCAGGCAAGACAATAATACTGGTCCAGAATTCTGACAGTATCATTGTACCACCAGAATTAAGGCAGTATGGGACTTCCACCTTGAAGCCATGGCATCAAGAACACCTCAAATTACTGGAAAATACCCAGAGGAGAGGCAGAGACCCGATGCTGCAGCAGAATTTTAAACCAAGGAGACAATGGAAACATTAATTTTGAGAAAGGTAGCATTGTGGTTATGTTACTGGACTAGTAATCCAGAGGCATAGACTATTGATCCAGAGACATAGGGCAAAATTTTTCACTCGGTGGGCGGGCGCGCGCCTGACCCACTCAAGCGTGAAATAACGTGCGTTGACGTCGGCCAAGTGTGCCAACGTCAACACGCACTCTCACGATATTTCGCTCGGCGGCCATGCAAGGGAGATGGAGGCACTCCCACAATTAATGAAGAGGCCAGTTAAGGCCCTTGACACACCAATTGTCTCCGAATTTACGTAGCCCGTGAGAAACGGGCAGGCCACAATTTGCAAAAGCTCATCCACGGGTGGGTTAAGAAGGGTCAGCAGCATTCTCAATGTGAGTCGTGAGGAGTTTCAGAGATTGTGTGCTGATGTGAACTGGACAGCTTCATCTCGGTTCAGAGCTGCATTCTGAACATTTCTAGGCTTCATTTCAGGACTCATTGTTGTCTTCCAGGCCCTCAGAGGAATCAGACCATGTGGGCCCTTCCAGGTATCAGACAGGCCTTCCATAACCCTAGTAATGGGGATTGTGGTCTCTGCTGGTGGCACCTCCTCTGAGGAGGAAGAGATGGGCAGAAGAGAGAGGAGGCCAGGTGTCCCAATGCAGTTTCCAGGGGAGTGACCTGTTGCAGGAGAGGCACAGGCACAAGTGGGGGCAGGGCCAGCTGGCAGTACAAGGTAGAAGGAGCCACAGAAGACGCCACTATTCTGCTGCCAGGGTTTACAGGCAGCGAGGCAGCTATCTCAATCTGTCCGAGGTGCAATGCCGAAGGAGGCTCAAAGGAGACATTTGTCCATTTGTCAGAGGACCGGGCCTGAGATCAGCTCCGACTGTGTGGGCGGACACCCCATGCCAGTGGCTCTGAAAGTCACAGTGGCCCTCAGTTTCTATGCTTCCAGCTCTTTCCAGGGCTCAGTGGAGGATCTGTGTGAAGTCTCCCAATCAGCTGTCCATAGTTGCGTTAAACTGGTGGCAGAAGCTCTGTTCAGGCGTGCATTGACTTTCATTCATTACAGTGCAGACAAGGCCAGCCAGGCTGAGCAAGTCAGAGGCTTTGCAGCGATTGCTGGGCTTCCCCACGTCCAGGGTACCATTGACTGCACACGTGGCCATCAAGGTGCCAGCGGGTGAGCCGGGTGCCTTCGTCAACAGGAAGGGATTCCACTCCATTAACGTGCAGATAGTGTGTCATCACATGATGCAGATTCAGCAAGTCTGTGCAAGGTACCCTGGCAGCTGCCATGATGCTTACATCCTGAGACACTTCCAGGTGCTGAGGCTTTTCAGTGCTCCAGCCCGACTGGATGGATGACTGCTGGGTGACAAGGGCTATCCCCTGAAAAGGTGGCTCATGACGCCTCTCTACTACCAAAGAACAGAGGCCTAGCAGCGGTACAACAGGAGCCATACTTCCACAAGGGCGGTGATAGAGAGAACCATAGGTCTTCTCAAGATGCTGTTCGATGCCTGGACTGTTCAGGGGGCACACTGCAATACCCTTAGAGCGGGTGTCACTGATAGTGGTTGCATGCTGGGCTCTGCACAATCTGGCACTGGCAAGGGAGACCCAGTGGAGGAAGAGGATGTTGATGCAGCTGCACAGACAACAAATGATGAGTCCAGTAGTGAGTCTGAGGATGAGCACAGTGAGGAGAATGCTGAGGGCATGGACGCTGACCTGGGTAACCTCCAGGGAGGCAGGGACACCTGGGATGCTTTGATCCAATGCTCCTTCAGTTAGCCTACCAAATAAGAACTACCACCACATGCCAGGACTGCAGGCTCCATACTTAACCCCAGAGTGGACCATTTCCTTGGCCACCAACATACACTCTGCGCTTGTGCAATAAAGTTTCAGGAGACACATGTCCATCATTATATAATGGCCTACCCTATACCTACAGAACAAACGAAGCATACAGAGGCCAGTAGCACAAAATAAAATCTCATTTAATTGTGCATGTGAAACATAGCTGAAGTAAACAGTATCCGGTATTGTTTATCACACCATTAAAAAAAGTTAAAGCAAAATGGGGGAACAAAATGTCACCCGTGATAAGGCTGTTTTGTGTTTAAGGTGTTATTACATTTTTACATTTACATTTACGGGTTCTACGTCTAGGTGCTCCCCCCACCTCGCTGGCACCTGCATTGGAGACAGCCTGCTGACTCTGCTGTCTTGTTGGCCTTGATGACCTTGGCGGTCGCCCTCTGGCCTGTGGAGCCTGTGATGGCCTCACCTGGGCGGGAGCGGCCAGTGCCACGGCTGGCATCTCCCCAGTTGTCACAACCTCATCAGATGCCATGGTCACTGGCAGAGGGGCAGAGGAGCTACTGGCATCATCCGGAGCGCCCTGAGAGGAACTCAGAGACGACAGGCAGCTCGTGCGCCAACGTGAGGTTGCTTTAGACCTCCCTGCTCACCAATGATGGAGATACTGGGTGCCCAGTCCATCTCCCACACGGACACTGACCAGCTGAGGTCATTGCCAGTGTGGTGGGCTTGCAGGTCCAAGTGCATCCCCAGGGACCCCTGATTGTATCCCTGGAGTAGCCTCTCCATGAGAGTTGCCACTTTCTCCATAGAGGAGGCATTGCGCTTGGCCCTGAGGGTCAACGCAGTGGTCGTGCTCCGCAGGGACTCCTCCTAAAGGAGACCGTGGCAGGTATCCCTCATGTATCTCCGCCAGATCCTTGCGCACACCCCGCAGGACTTCCAGCGTCTGCTGCCTAATGGACGACTCCAGAGGCCTATCATCAGCCATTGACTGAGCATTGTCCTGGCCTCCAACAGTCCTCCAACTGCCGGTGTCCTGGGGACTCTGCCTCCGCCTGCACCTCAAGTGAGTGGGAATTGCCCTCACCGAGATACTATACAGTGATCTTATGCCCACCGAGGTACTGGTATCTGCGCTGGTACCTGCTTGACAAAGCAGGTGTGACGCAAGTGAGTGCTGAGCATGGTGGTCCTCCAGGGTCAGGGGTGGCCCTTCAGGGACATGTCATTCGTTAAAGTCATCACACTGACACTGTGCATGCCAGGCACCCTGGTGAGACAACAGAGATCTGCATCATGGTGCCCTCATCTTTCGATTATCAATGGGGACTCCAGGTTCAAGGCTCACATCAATATAGAGACTACACTAGAATAGTTGCAATAATTGACATTCTCACCTCTGTGCACTGCACTCTTACCTTCGTCTAGCACCCCAACCTCACCGCGGCCAGTTGATCGAGATGCATGATGCCTCTCAAGCTCCAGGGCCTCCTGCTCATAGTGAGTGAGGATGAGGAGAAATGAGGGTCCCCCGCCAGTCCGAGACCACTCAGTACTATTATGGGATGTCTTCTCCTGAAAGGACGGAGGAGTATTGATTAGTCCACTCTGTACCTGCATCACCATTGCAGCCTGGCCAACCCCACCTGAGGAACACCTCGCAGGTACATCCAATTCGTGGCCCTCGAGCCACAAGGCGCTCAGTCCAAGCAGCCAGGGCTCACCCCCTCGGCCAGCTCTGGCATTATTAACAGTTGCCACTCACACTCTAACACACCTGAGGTTCACGGGGGGTGGGGGTGGGGGTGGGGGGCACAGGTGTCTAGCTCTTAGCTGTTCTGCACACTGACCCATGTCAGCATGGTACTCACCCTTCCCAATCGCAGCAGATCATTGAAGTGCTTTCAGCACTGCACCTATGTGCACCTCACTACATCGTGGCTGCTCACCCTGGATGCCACCTCTCCCAGGCCTCCTTGGTGAGGTGCGGTGGCCTCCTCCTCCTGTCTCTGGGGACAAGGGTGTCCCTCCTGGCTGCCGCCTCCTTCAGGAGGGCAGTGAGGCACTCATTGGAGAAACATGGGGCCGACTGCTGTACCGACCTGCCCTCCCACCTGCCGTATCCAACCGTACTGGAATCCATCTAGATTTCAACGTACTTCCGTGGCGGGCTGCCTGGGCCACTTTTGAATTGGCGACTGGGTCGCCACTGGACCCAGCGGACATCATGCCCCTGCCTGCCCCTTCTTGGAGCTTCCCCAGCTGCCTTTCATGCTGGGCAGGCCTTAATTGGCCCACCAGCATGAAATCACGGTCCGTTCCCAATCGCGGGCGGCGATCGACTTCTCAACCACACCAACCCAAGCCCGCCCACCAAGGGCAAAATTCTACCCATAAGTTCAAATCCCACCACAGCAGCTGGGGACTTTAAATTCAATTAATTTATTTAGTCTGGAATGAAAAGTTAATGCCGCCAATGAAACATCCAGATTGTAAAAACCCACCTAGTTGACTGATGTCCTTAAGGGAAGGAAATCTGTCTACATGTGACTCCGGACCCACAGCAATGTGGTTGTCTCTTAACTGCCCTCTGAAATGCTTTTGCAAACCATTCAGTTGTACCAAACTGCTACAACCAAGTATTATAAAAATAAACAGAACAGGCCATCCTGCATCAACCTAGGCACTGGATTTGTACATGGCAAAGGCACACCTAGTCAAACCTACCTGCAAAGTCTCCTCACTGATATCTGAGGATTTGTCCGAATTTGGAAGGGCTACTCCACAGACTGGTCAAGCAACAGACTAACACAGTCATGGTCACAAATCATAGCTTTCAGTTCATATCCCAGGTTCTTCCATTATTTCCCTGGGTATGTCTTGTGGAATCTACCACAGCCGAGAGGGAGTGGCCTTGGGTGTCTTCAACACTGACACCAGATCCATAAAGTTCATGGCAGCAGATCAAACATGGGCAAGGAAACCTCCTGCTGATTATCACTTACCGCGGTCTTTCAGCTGATGAATCAGTACTCCACCATGTTGAATTGCACTTGAACGAAGCATTGAGGATAAATAAGGGCACGGAATATACTCTGGATTGGGGACTTCAATGTCCATGACCAAGAGTGGCTTGGTAGCACCACTACTGATTGAGTTTGCTGAGTCAAAGGACAAAGCTGTCAGACTGTAGCTGATGAGAATATCAACACAGAGGAAAAAACAACCAGAGCTTGTCCTCACCAATCTAGCTGTCACATATGCATCTAAACATGACATTATTGGTCGAAGTGACCTCACACAGTCGTTGTGGAGGCATAGTCTGGCCTTCACTGCGAGGGCACCCTCCAGGGTGTTGTTTTATTTATTCATTAATTGGATGTGAACATCATTTGAAAGATCAACAATTGTTACCATCTTTAATTGGCCTTGAGAAAGTGTGGCATTGGCACCATGCTAAACGAGATAAATCTGGAACAGATCTAGCAGCTCAAAACTAGGCATCCATGAAACGCTGTGAACCATCGGACACAGCAGAATTGTATTCCATCACAATCTGTAATCTCATGGCCTGGCATGTCTCTATCTCTACTACTACCATCTCGCCAGGGGACCAACTTTGGTCCAGTGAAGAACATGCCAGGAGCAGCACCAAGTATACCTAAAGATGAGGTGCTAATCTGATTAAGTTACAACACAGGATTATTTGCATGCTAAACAGGAAACCGCATACTATGGACAACTCTACGCAATACCACAACCAGTGGATCAGACTAAAAGTCAGCAGTCATGCAAAATCCAGTCGTGAATGGTGATGGATAATTAAACAACAAATAGAAGATGTGGATCTGTGAAAAACCCCCATCCTCAATGATGGTGGAGCCAAGCACATGAGTGCAAAAGACAAGGCTAAAGCACTTGCAGCCATCTTAGCTAGAAGTACCCAGTGGATGATCCATTTTGGCGGCCACCTGAGGTTCCCATGCTGCCACTGTTGCCAGTCTTCAGCCAATTCAATTTGCTTCATATTAAGAAATGACTGAGCACACTGGATACAGCAATGGGCCCTGTCTATATTGCTGAGGATTGGTGCTTAGAACTAACCACACCCCTAACCAAGTTGTTCAACTCAACTGCAACGCTGGCATCTACCAGACAAAGTGGAAAATTGTCAGGTATGTCCTACTGCAGGAGTTCCTCAGAGTGGTGTCCCAGGCACAACTATCTTCAGCTGCATCATCAATCCCTTTATCAATCGGCCCATGCCCACGTGCAACAAAGCCTGGACAGCATTCAGGCTTGGACTGAAAAGTTTCACATATCATTCATGCTACACAAGTGCCAGGCAATGACCATCTCCAGAAAGAGACAGTCTAACGATCTCCCCTTGACAGTCAACACCACTAAAATCACTGAACTCCCCACCATCAACAACCTGGAGGTCACCATTGGCCAGAAATTCAACTGGACCAGCCACATAAATGCTGTGGCTACAAGAGCAGACCAGATGCTGGGAATTCTATGCCAAGTAACTCACCACCTGATTCCTCAAAGGAATTCCACCAAGGCAAAAGTCTGGAATGTGATGGAATAATCTCCACTCACCTGGATGTGTGCAGCCCCAATAACACTCAAGAATCTCAACACCATCCGGGACAAAGCAACCCGCTTGGCAAGACCTTAAACATTCACTCCCTCCACCAATGGCACACAGTGAAGGAGTATACACCATATGCAAGATCTACTATAGTAGCTCACCAAGGTTTCTTCTACAGCATCTTCCATACCCACGACCTCTACTGCCTAGAAGAACAAGAGCAGCAGGTGCATGGGAGCACCACTTTCTACAATTTCCCTTCCAAGTCATGAACCATCCTGACTTGGAAATACATTGCCATTCCTTTGTTGCCATAAGATCAAAATTCTGGAACACTCTACCTAGCAGCACTGTGGGTGTATCTACACCACATGATCTGTAGTGGTTCAAGAAGTCAGCTCACCACCACATTCTCCAGGACAATAGGGGATGGGTAATAAATGCTGGACTTGTCAGTGACACCCAATCCCATAAACAGATCTTTTTTATAAATTGCCCTTGGACAAGTCCTTGGTTAAACCAGTTCGATTACTGTGTCTACTTTTGGTCTCTGTACATGGATGTATTGAGGTTTTGGAAAGGATGCAGGGAAGGACCCAAGATTAATTTCTGGTTCAAAGCCTC
Organism: Cetorhinus maximus; assembly: GCF_964194155.1. Lineage (NCBI taxonomy): Eukaryota > Metazoa > Chordata > Chondrichthyes > Lamniformes > Cetorhinidae > Cetorhinus > Cetorhinus maximus. Next base: position 99,069,698 of record NC_135887.1, read on the forward strand.
TTAGTTACCCAGATAAGCTTTTATCTGGGTTTATAAAGTGGTGAAGGGAATACATTTGTGTGTGCAGACAATTTGTTTCAACTAAGTAGCCTCAGAAGAACAAGGATCACAATCTTTATTTATTAAAGGCAAAACTAGGTTAGTTGCTAGGAAATGGTTCTTTCACCTGTGAATAGTTGACTTGTGGAACAAGCTGTTGCCTTGTTCAGTGAATGCTGATTTGCTGAATTCCTTCAAGTGACAACTGGATTAGTTTCTGGTTGGGGTAGAGATCACTACATACAAGCAGTATGTACCATGTAACATTAATCAGAGCCTGAGTGGTCTCCTGGACTACTCCTGCCAACCAAGGTAAACTACTTGCTTCACCTGACCCCCTCTCTCTGAATTTTTGGCATTCTTCATTCATTATCTTTGCATGCAAATACCAAAAGATTGAGACACAAATAGAATTTGTTGAACCAGACTGGAGCTTGCATTGCAGACGTCTGCAGTGCCTCCCAATCTGTGGACTCAAATCTCTAAATTCTGCTTTAAAAAGGTGGATCCTGATTTGAGCATCACACTCACATGAAGACACCTTAAGAGGACCTGTGGTAGATGTAAGAGGCCCAGCAAAAGCCAGTGACAATGCTAAGAAGGATTCAACCCACAGTCATCTGCATTACACTTGCTGACAGAGTGGCTTCCAGACAGGCTATTGCATCCAAAGTGAACCCTCTCCCTGATTTCAGGCCTTGGGGTCTGTTAGAATGGTGCAATAGAAAGTAGCTCCTGAGAGCTTTGGAGCAAAATCTCTCAGGATCTGCCAGACCTAACTGAGACAATCAGACCAGCCCTCTTGCTGGTCCATGGGCACTTGGGTCCAAGACGCAGCGTAAGTGGAGCGGCTCGAATATATTTTCACACTACCACCTTATTTCCTGTTGACAGTTTGTGTGACCAATCCATCCAGCTTCCTCAGATGCCTACTTAAACATATAGCAGGATATCAGGCTAGGCTGTCCATGCAACTGCAACAGTAATGCAGCCTATTGAAAAGTTCTCCTCAGGCTCAGAAACCCTGAGTCAAGGGCCACCTCACTCCCAAGGGACTCATGATATCACAGCATAGCCAAACATCACTGACATCCCTGGCCCGCAAGATATTACCTTAGCGACAGAGCACAGAAAAACCCTAGGTAGGCACGCTGGTAATAAGAAGCACTTAGTGTAAATATATATATATATTCATATATGCACATGGTAAACCCACTTGTGTCATATAAACCCAGTCTGCCAAAGCAAGTCTGTTTGTTGTATTTAATGCTTGAAAGGATGTTGGGAACATTGTGCAATGGGAGACAGAGCTCTTTCTATGTCTCATTACCAAACCATTGTCTCCTTATAAGCTGACTTCTTTTAAGACATGCAGGATGACATGGAAGACATGCTAAATGGGATAGATTTCAAACAGATCTAGCAACTCAAGACTGGGCATCCATGAGGCACTGTGGGCCATCAGCAGCAGAATTGTACTCGAATACAATGTGTAACCTCATGGCGCAGCATATCCCCCACTCTACCATTACCATCAAGCCAGGGGATCAACCCTGGTTCAATGAAGAGTGCAGGAGAATATGCCAGGAGCAGCACCAGGCATAGCTAACAATGAGGTGTCAACCTGGTGAAACTATAAAACAGGACTACTTGCATGCCAAACAGCATAAGCAGCAAGTGATAGATAAAGCCAAGTGATCCCACAACCAATGGATCAGACCTAAGCTCTGCAGTCCTGCCACATCCAGTCGTGAATGGTGGTGGACAATTAAACAACTCGCAGGAGGAGGTGGCTCCACAAATATCCCCATCCCCAATGATGGAGGATCCCAGCACAGCAGTGCAAAATATAAGGCTGAAGCATTCACATCAGTCTTCAGCCAGAAGTGCCAAGCAGATGACCCATCTCGGCCCCCTCTGGAGGTCCCCAGCATCACAGATGCCAGTCTTCAGCCAATTCGATTCACGCCACGTGATATCAAGAAATGGCCGAAGGCACTGGATATTGCAAAGGCTATGGACCCTGACAACATTCTGGCAATAGTACTGAGGACTTGTGCTCCAGAATTTGCTGCCCCTAGCCAAGCTGTTCCAATACAGCTATAACACTGGCATCTACCTGGCTATGTGGAAAATTGCACAGGTATGTCCTGTACACAAAAAGCAGGACAAATCCAACCCGGCCAATTACCGCCCCATCAGCCTATTCTCCATCATCAGTAAAGTATTGGAAAGGGTCATCAACAGTGCTATCAAGCGGCACTTGCTTAGCAATAACCTGCTCATTGATGCCCAGTTTGGGCTCCACCAGGGCCACTCAGCTCCTGACCCCGCTACAGCCTTGGTTCAAACATGGACAAAAGAGCTCAACTCCCGAAGTGAGGTGAGAGTGACTGCCCTTGACATCAAGGCAGCATTTGACCGAGTGTGGCTTCAAGGAGCCCAAGCAAAAATGGAGTCGATGGGAATCAGGGGGAAAACTCTCCACTGGTTGGAGTCATACCTAGCACAAAGGAAGATAGTTGTGGTTGTTGGAGGTCAGTCATCTCAGTCCCAGGACATCACTGCAGGAGTTCTTCAGCTGCTTCATCAATGACCTTCCTTCCACCATAAGCTCAGAAGTGGGGATGTTCACTGATGATTGCACAATGTTCAGCACCATTCGCAACTCCTCAGATACTGAAGATACCATGTCCAAATGCAGCAAGACCTGGACGATATCCAGGCTTGGACTGACAAATGGCAGGTAACATTGGCAGCGCACAAGCGTCAGGCAAGTACCATCTCCAACAAAAGAGAATCCAACCATTGCCTTGGATGTTCAGTGGCATCACTGAATCCCCCATTATCAACATCCTGGGGGTTACCATTGACCAGAAACTGAACTGGACTAGTTATATAAATACTGTGGCTAGGAATCGTGTGACGAATAACTCGCCTCCTGACTCCCCGAAGCCTGTCCACCATCTAGAAGGCACAAGTCAGGAGTGTGATGGAATACTCCCCACTTGCCTGGATGAGTGCAGCTCCGAGGACACTCAAGAAGCTGGACACCGTCCAGGACAAAGCAGCCCTCTAGATAGGCACCACATCCGCAAATGTTCACTCCCTCCACCACCAACGCACAGTAGCAGCAGTGTGTACTATCTACAAGATGCATTGCAGGAATTCACCAAGACTCCTTAGCACCTTCCAAACCCATGACCACTACCACCTAGAAGGACAAGGGCAGCAGATAGATGGTAACACTACCACCTGGAAGTTCCCCTCCAAGTCACTCACCATCCTGACTTGGAAATATATCGCCGTTCCTTCACTGTCGCTGGGTCAAAATCCTGGAGCTCCCTTCCTAACAGCACTGTGGGTGTACCTACACCACATGGACTGCAGCGGTTCAAGAAGGCAGCTCACCACCACCTTCTCAAGGGCAACTAGGGATGGGCAATAAATGCTGGCCCAGACAGCGAAGCCCACATCCCATGAATGAATTAAAAAAAAGGAAATGGCATGGTCTGGGTGGAGGGTATCTCTAGTTTGGTTTTTCCTTTGATGCAGTTTTATCCCGCTTACCTCTGTCATTTCCTCTTGCTCATCCTTGTACTCCTGTTCCGAATCTATTGGGCATAAAAATGTTCAGCATGAACCTTAGGGTAAGGGCTCTGTGATAGAAAGGCTGGAAGCACTACTTGAAACTGCTGGAAAGGAACTTGCAACATCTTTATCTGCACAACTGAGGAACGTTTTTAATTGATCATTCAAAGCTGACATGTCACAAAGTATTTACAGCACAGAAAAGGGTCATTTGGCCCAACAGGTCCATGCTGGTGTTTATGCTCCAAAAGAGTCTCCTCCCACTACTCATCTAATCCCATCAACATATCCTTCTATTCCTTTCTACTTAATGTGTTTATCTAGCTTCCCTTGAAATGCATCTATATTGTTTGCCTCAACTATTTTCTATGGTAGTGAGTTACACATTCTCACCACACTCTGGTCAAATGATGTTTTTGAATATTCCAAGCAAGTGAATTCAACCATTTCCTGATTTGATAAATCATGCAGGTAACTTGCCCCTTTTTTTACAGGATTAAATCAGGTGCAACCCTGGAATAAACGGCAGAATTTTTAGGATGGAGCCTTTTCTCGTATTATTCTGTAGTTTGCTTGATTGGAGCACCTTGCAGGCACATCTTCTACCAAGAGACAATTCTCCCAGAACTTAGCATATATTTTGGAATGAATGTAACTCTGACATGTCTAAGTTATATGACTTCTGCCCCAAATTTTAATACCCTACTCAGAATCACCTCACCAACAATGCCCTAGAATTTCAGAGCCAATGTTTTCTAAACTATTTTCATGAAGAATCTTTTCAAATATATGTACTATTATTTCAGCATAGGCCATTTTGATATCTGTGAAGCATTACTGACATAGAAGATCTTTCAGCATGGACTGAGGGGCTGTAAAATTAGTCATCCCAGCGATTGTAGAATTTTCTGCAGTCTGATGAATATCAAAGGAGCATGTTAGCTGTTAGAAATTAATAGGTTGAGTTGGGATCGTTTAAAAATATGTACATCACAAAATTACGCATTCTGGTTGAAGTGATCTTATTGTGTAATTTCTGTTAATTTTGTTACTACATTAACAATCAGAATTGGGATTATTAATATCATCCCCCTTTGTTCATTTTACTTTGGTATTTAGGTTCCCACAGTTGTGCATTGTAAAATTTGTTGATAATAAATGTGTAATTGTAAATTTGCAGAATAATTGATTTCATAAAACTGTAGCTACAAATTTGCTTGTTTTGTGTAAATGCGTTTGTTTCTGTATTGCATGCTTAATGTATATAGAGCTGTGCCAAACAATTGTTTGGTTATTCATAATTATGAATGTGATAAGTTGGCCTTATGACAAACATAATTTACTCATTAAAGTTTTTAAATAGAAATATAATCAGTTAATTGATCATCACTGAGATTCGTCTGGATTTTTGTCAATATACTGCCATGGCTCGAGGAAAATGGCAAAGACTGGTTGTGAAAGATCCCAAAAGTTCTTGATGTTTCCTAGATGTCTTTTAGGAGTGAAACTTCTTATATAGCAAATGATATTTGGGGAAGAGCCAGATGTGGAAAATCCATAAGTCCAGAGTTCCTAGGCTCCAGTGTGACCTAACATCATTATAGTTTTCACTAGTAATCAAATGAATGGGATATACCGACCTTTCGAAGGGCATAAATGAGTTGCACCAGTTGAGTCCAGGCCAGGCATGCAAGTTGTCCCCCCCCACCACCACCAAAGGGTTCTCCATAATTTAGCGTTAGAAGGATTTGAGAGGTGGTGGGCGAGATAACATTCTCCCTGCTCCAGGTAGGCACCTTAGTTTATGGCTGCCTTTGTAGGCTGCTGTAAATGCACAGGAAGTGATGTTTGTGCCTGCCTGAAAACACAGGCAGGTTAGCTCTGGAGAGCATTGGTGGTGGTGATCCCAGTGTAACCATCAGGACCACAGCCCAATGAATTTAGGTCCTCCATCTATTGGCACAGTCCTCCTTTGTACACTATAACTGCTTGTGATTTTGAGGTCAATTTGATTTTCATGCTAAGATTTCTGAAAATTCTTTCTCTGTCATTGTTATGATCCACCAGTATTTGGGTACAGGGACAAGCTGTTCACTCATTCTCAGCAAAAGAGTACCGTCAAGGGAAGAGTCTTCAATCAAGGTACTGTGCTGTATTGTATCCTTACATCCTGATCCCACTCATGTTCTTCTCCATCATCTTCAAGGAAGAACTGGTTTAATCTTTGGGCTGCCACTAATTTATCTTTATTGTAGTGTACTTTACTGAAAGTGCATTTTCAGCAACCTAAAGGTTAATTTGTCAGTGTTTCTTGTAAATTCATATCATACTTTTCCACCACTGACAACATCTCCTCATTATGAGAATGGAAAGCCTGCCATTTGTCATGATACAAGTCATGTGTCTTAGATTATGGTTAAGCCACATAAATATAAACAATGGTTTCGCAGGCAGGATTTTTTAGTGAATAAATATTACTAAACCACATCTGACATGTATTGCATGCATTAAATAATTTCAATTCTTCCTCTGCAGCATCTTGAAAAATTTTGACTTGTGTAGAATATAGCTTTTTGCTGCTCTGTTCATGTGTTGATAAAATGTAGAAATAACAAAATTGTTCCTTACGATAAATTATCCAATATTATGCTATTAATATGGTTGTTTGCAGATATATTGCTCAGATGACTTGGTGCTTTTAAAGCAATCGCTTTTGAAGTGTAATTGCTAATGTTATTTCAAGTCATAGGCTAAAGTTGTTCTGTGTCCTGTATTAATATCTTCTTTTGACTAGAGAAAAAGCTGTATCAATAGAAATGACCATAAAGCTAACAGATTGTCATTTAAAAACTCAACTAGCATTAATGTCCTTTAGAGAAAGAAACCTGATTGCCTTATCTAATCCAGCCTATATGTGACTCCTGTCCCATACCAATGTGGTTCACTTTCATTTGCCATCTGAGTTAGACTAGCAAACCACTCAGTTGTATCAAACTGCTGCTGCAGCTGTTCAACAGGAAATACCACCACCACCTTCTCAGGACAACTAGAGATGGGAAATAACTGCACGTGATACCCACATTCCAAGAATTAGCTTTTTAAAAATTCATAATATGATTAAGGTTTTGTGTTTTTTGAATGTCTTCATTATCATTTTTACTATCAAGCTTTAGCCTCTCTGAAAAGCAACGGCTGGGACTTGATATTCTTCCCATATCTATTAATGTTAGCTGAACAGAGTTAAAGATTACATCTATGCCTGCAGTTCCTTGGATGTTGTAGTTGAAGTGTATGCGCTGGAGAAATTCCAGCATACATAAGCATGATTTAATTGAACAATTTGAAATGTGCTTTTCTGAAGATTACAACAGTAACTTATTTGTTCTTAAATGATTTCAGAATCAGCTGAACCATAAACTCATTGCTTTAGGGTGAGGTGTTAACTTTTGGTATTCTTACACTGCATACGTTCCTCAGAGGTAGCATTATAGATCACTCCTTTAAGTGAACCTGCACCTCTAATATTCCAAATTTTGCCCTTAATTGCTTTATAGCGAGGTAATGCCACAGAAATAGTATAGACAACAATTGTCACTTTATTTGTTATTTGCTGTACGATATACTTACGCATGATCAACAGGCAGAAGAGTAAAGGCTCTGTTAGACTGTGGCTTAGGCTATATAATATTAGAACTATTCATAGTCAGTGGATAAATGAACCATAGTAAGAAGGACAATAGACTTACAGGCTTTATTATTCATTTCAAAACATCAAACAACAAAGGCTAACACTCTAAATAAACCTGATCCTTGAAATATACTCCTTTATCTTTTAGTGGCTGTTTTCTACCAGGGTGTCTCTGCCCTTCTAATCAGAAGCCAATAGTGATAGTGGAAAAAGTCAGCCTCAGATATACCATTCAAGATCCGTGAAGAAAAACTGAACTCCAGTCATAACTAAAGTTAGTAAGCCAATAACGTGACTGAAAAAAAGTGTTTGCCCATATACACTAGAGTCAATAACCAACAATTTATCAAGCCTTCCAAATCGAACAGAATGACACATAAGCAAATAGGTGTCAGGAAATACTTTATTTTTATTGCTTTTAAAATGACCTTTGCAAATGAAACTCTAACGCATATTCTCCACAGTCTGGGGAATCAGTTGGCATCACTAAACATTTAAGGATGATTGCCAAATCCATGTGCAGAGATATGAAAATATATTGATATGATTAGTAATGTGATCAAAACTTTCCAAAGGTTTTAACAGGGAAACTATTCAAATGCTTCAGAAGGAATTTGAAAATAGTGTTTGTTCACATAAAGGTTTAGTTATTAGTGGGTAAGGAAAAGGTAAACTTATTTTTCAAAACTATTTCAAAAAATGCTAGTGCATAACCTTTAGAATATTTTTTGAGGTAAGATTGTCATCAAAACTATTTGTTTACTTCTGACATCAGAAGAGATGAGGTTTGATTATATCACCTATGATTTACTTATAGTCATAAATCAAAAATGGGTATTGTTCACATAAGATTTATTTAAGCAGGTCTTGTATTTATTTCACTAGCTGTAGTAGGTAAGGACAGCAATTTATTTATTTCTGGGAGCGAACCAAAAATTGTTTTCTTTAGTCTGTAGATTTCTTTCCAAATTCTTCTACTGGAAATGTACACTGCTTCTTCTTTTCCACGTCTGAGCATTCCATTGGAAAATCCACTACTATAATTTTAGGAATAGTTGTTTTCATCCCATTTCATGATATTACTTTAGTGCAGTTGTTGAGAACTGACTCACAAAGAACTTGAAGCCACTGTTAGCAGATGAAGCTGAATGCTTTGGCATGATGTTTTACAGTCCACTATTTTAACAGGGTTGTTAAGCCTTTTAAATAAATCAATTAGTGCCTACTTTAAAATAGCAGACAAGGGAATTGTCATATCGAGCTTTGGTACACTAAAATCAACAATAGTAATTTCCTAGCCAAGATCTCATGAGCAGTCTTGTTTTCAAAAAGAAAATGTATTTAGTTTTATGTACATATATGATGTTAGTGTATCTCAAAGTTAAGTTTTTTTTTCTCTTCAGGTATGTGGGCCAACCTGCGTTCGAGCAATCGCTTCAATACCCAGTTTGCAACCACTGATGTAGGAGCAAGATTAGCAGGAAAGGAATCCCCTGTGACTGCCGGCAATGACAATTCTCTGCAGAACCAGCTTCTAAAACACCAAGCAGCACTGTACCTGTTTGGGGAAAAATCTCAGCTGAGAGTAAGCTATGTTCTTTATCAATTACTTTCATACTAATTTACCAGAATATAATTTTCTTAGTTTTGTAGTGTCTGTTACAATGGTTTGTTTTGTTGTTACTGAATGAACTGCGAAGTTAAATATGCAAACATAGAATTTAATACAGTATTAGCATAATTGTTTTTTGTATTCATCACACATATACATTCATGGTATTTTTAGATTAGATCGTAAACACTCTAAGATACATTTTTACTGTGGTTGGGAAAGGGGCACTTGCATGAATTTTCTTTTTAAGAGAGGTAGAAGATAAAACACAAAAGTGAAGAAACTATTAAAGGCTATCAACATGGTATTTTTAAAATTGCAATAACAGTTCCAGCACCAAGGTGGTGAATATGGCAAGAAGTGGTAGGATAAGGAGTTACATATACAATTCACTGCATTCCTGGTTTCCAACAAGGAGTTGGGATATTGGTCACCTTGGGCTACTTTCTCATACCTGTGAACTAACTATAGAGTGACATTGGTGTAAGTTTATGAAAAGGTCTCCAAAATTTTTAAAGATTTTTCTTTATTTTTATGCTATTTTATTCCATTCATACTTCCCCTCCACAATTGCCCAGTGTTATGCGTCCTCCGCAAACAAGATTAAAAATGTATCCATGCAAAATTGAAATAGTTTTATGTTTCACTACCTTTAGCAACACTAACATGATCTTTGTCCTCAGGGCTTTAAACCTGACCTTGCAGTTAACTGTGAGCTGATACCTGTGGATTACTGCGATATTCGTCAGGTGAAAGCCAGTTTCAAAAAGTTAATGAGGGCATGTGTACCCAGCACAATCCCCAATGACGCGGACATGACTTTGTACAGGTTACTAGGAGAATCTGAATGGCTGTTGCAGGTAATTAATTCATTCATTTTAAAGGCAATTACTCAGAATTGTTTAGCAAATATATTTTTTTCTTAATTGCTAAACACTGAACACTGTGGCAAGGTTTATGCTGAAACATTCCACTCTTCTGAATAATGTTAACTTGGAAAATGTCTTAGTTTTTTTTGGCTTTCCTTTCTCCTTAGAGAATAGGACAGGGTGCTTTTGGAACAAAATTCAATAAGGAATATAATGTCTGATCATTGCAGTAGCTATTTTAAGTCACCACCAATAAGTAGCTTTTAAGTGATTCTCTTTTTTAGGTTACGACCAAAAATCTGAACTTGATTATATTTGCCAAAATTGAGGCGCTCATCTTTGTCTCACAGCTGGGCGCTATTGTTCATTGAAAATAGCAAATGTATTGCTTAATGTACCTGATGAATAATACATATTTACACCAGAAAATGAATTTTTTTCTATTGTCTATATAAATTAATTGGAATGTGTTCATTAGGATGTCACTAAGGGGTAATGATGACTGGGTGGTATTTTATTCTAGTTCCGCTTTAACTGTAAACACTCATCAGTACTTTGTATATTTTCCCTTTTGTCAGGAGAAAGAATTGTGAACTATATAAAACCAGGCTTTTAGATGGTGGGTCTAATTTAACTTTACAAAATAAGAGTATCACATAAGAACTGTATTGACGATACAATTAAAAACATGTGCTACATTGATATGTCACTCTACAGCATAATTGCTACATTAGATTTAATTTTGCTTTCTCAGATACACCGAATATTGCAACTGGCTGTGATGATAGCAGAGCTGCTTGAGAGAGGTTCCTCAGTAATGGTAAGCTTGGAAGATGGCATGGACATTACAACACAGGTAATTATATAAAATGATCATCTAAATTTTTTTCTTCACATACTTTTCAAGATTTCCAACATGGCACAAGTTGAACCTGCTCCAGTTTTGTGCTTAGTTCGGGAAAACTCTCCAACAGAATTGTGTTTTTAAAATCAAGTAACTGGATTTTCTAGCAATAGGAATATACGATTAAGGAGCAGGTGTAGGCTATTTTGTCCCTTGAGTCTGTTCTGTGATTAATACAATCATGGTTGATTTGATTGTTGCCTTAACTCCGCTCTCCTGCCTGCTCCCCATAACTGTTACTCCCTTGTAGAACAAAAATCTATCCAACTCAGCCTTGAATATATTCATGACCCAGCCTTCACTACTCCCTGGGATAGATAGTTCCAAAGATTAGCAATCCCCTGGCGGAAGAGATTCCTCCTCATCTCCAGTTAAAATGGGTGACCCCTTATTTTGAAACTGTGCCCCACATCCCCCCCAGTTCTAGATTCTCCTGCAAGGGGAAACACCCTCCGTCCCTCTGTCTGGAGTGTGATGAGTGCAGCTCCAACAATACTGAAGAAGCTTGATACCATCCATGACAAAGCAACCCACTTGATTGGCACCCCATCCACAAACATTCACTCCCTCCACCACCAACACATAGTGGCAACAGTGTGTACCATTTATAAGATGCACTGCAAGAACTCACCAGCCCCCTTTGGACAGCACCTTCCAAACCCACAACCACTACCATCTAGAAGGACAAGGGCAGCAGATAGATGGGAACACCACCACCTGGAAGTTCCCCTCCAAGTTACTCACCATACTGACTTGGAAATATATCGCAGTCCCTTCACTGCCTCTAGGTCAAAATCCTGGAACTCCCTCCCTAACAGCACTGTGGGTGTACCTATACCACATGGACCACAACAGTTTAAGAAGGCAGCTCACCGCCACCTCCTCAAGGGTAACTAGGGATAGGCAATAAATGCTGGCCTAGCCAGCAATGCCCATGCCCCATGAACAAATTTTTAAAAAAGCATTTACTCTGTCCCCTCCAAAGTTGTGTTTCAATAAGATCACCTCTCATTCTTCTAAATCCAAGTAACTATAGGCCCAACGTGCTCAACTTTTCCTTATAAGACAACCCCTTCATACCAGGAATCAGCCTTGCGAACCTTCTCTCAACTGCTTCCAGTGCAAGTATCTTTCCTTAAATAAGGCACCCAAAACTGTATGGAATATTCTAGGTGAAGTCTCATCAATGCCCTGTACAGTTGTAGCAAAGTTTCCTTATTTTTATATCACATCCCCCATGTAATAAAGGGGAGACTGTGGCGTAATAGTAATGCCACTGGACTTGCGGTAATGTCACTGGACTGGTACTCCAGAGACCCAGGTTAATGCTGTTGGAACATGAGTTCAAATCACTGGCAGCTGATGGAGATCAAATTCAATCAATAAAATCTGAAATTGAGAGCTATTCTCAGTAGTGGTGCACAAAACTATCAGTGACTGTCATAAAAACCCACCTGGTTCATTGACGTCCTTTGGGGAAGGAAATCTGCAATCCTGACTGGGTCTGGTTTATATGTGACTCCAGATCCAAAGCAATGTGATTGACTCTTAACTGCCCTCTGAAATACCCAAGCAAGTACTCAGTTCAAGGAGAATTAACGATGGGCAACAAAAGCTGACCTTGCCAGCGACGCCCACATCCCATCAAAGAATAAAGAAAAGGCTAAAATTCCATTTGCCTTCCTAATTACTTGCGGTATCTGCATGCTAACATTTTGTAATTCATGTATAAGGACACCCAGATCCTCTGTACCTTTGCATTCTGCAGTCCCTCTCCATTTAGATAATAATTTGCTTTTCTGTTCTCCCCTACAAGGTAGACAACCTCACCTTTTCCTACATTATACTCCATTTGCCAAATTTTTGCCCACTCACTTAATCTACCTATATCCCTTTGCAGGCTCTTTGTGTCCTTCTCACAGCTTACTTTCCTTACTGAAAATGACCCATTTGACCTGACTCTGTTTCCTGTTAGTTTTCCAATCTTCTATCTATGCTAATATGGAGAATGCCAATACTATGGAGAAATGCGAAACTCCATAAATATAAAATTAACTTTTCAGGGCCAGTAAAGGTGTTTAGCAATAGTTATGAAGTTAGTACACTGTTAAAAACCCAATCACACTCATTCAACCAGGTGTAACTCTTTTCAGGCTTTTTGCAACAAAACTAACAGTGTTAAAATGGAAGTTCTCATCAATTCATGATTGCAAGGGAGAAAGCAGCCTGAGGGAAACCCTACATCGTATCCTTTGGAGGAGCGTAGACATCTGAACTCCCTATGTTGCTGTCAGTTTCAGTGGAGTAATGACACTGACCACTGATGGTTTTGCCGTCATTATCACCACAAAATCTGGTCCAGTATTGTAGCTCGTAACGTTTGTGAATAACCGCCAATTTTCTCAATACCCCATAACTTTCAGCTCACCACACTGCTGATCGTGTTTGACCAAATTCCCCATGGTTAGACTTCTCCCTTTTTTCTGCCAGTGTTTTTTTCTGGAATTACCTCATAGGATAATCCAACATTATGTCATCAGCTTTTAAAACAACATTGGAATATGATTCTTCAAAGGATAATGGATGCTCCTTTTCCATTTTTCAAAACTCTTGAAATCAGTTGCAGCAGACTAAATACACCTTACTTTGGAATCACATTGCATATTTAAAATTTTTTTTACTGTTAGTAAATCTTCCTACATGCCAGAGCAAACCTTTACATTTTCTTGCCTGTGATCCCTCTGTAACCAAATATACATTTAGTATGTACAGTTGTAAATTATTGCCAAGTAAGATCATTGATTCCATTTTGTGCTTTTAAAGAAGAGAATTTTCCTTGTTAGTACTTTTAATATATATTTGTCCCAGGACATAGTTTGTGTGCTCATTTTCTGTTTATGTCATGAATTCGATTGGAAAACTATTTTTGAAGAGTTTGGCTGCAGAGCCCAGTAAACATTAACTCCCTGCAGGAATAAGTCAAATATATTCTTCAGTGGCACAATACAGGGATTTCAGTGGTGAGTGTCTACCACAGACTTTGAAATCAGTGTATGTCATCTGCCTCCAGAGCGATAAAGAAGTTTTTTTTTACTGTAATTGGTTCTGCTGCATGCAAGGTTAAATACTTGGTAGTAAAATCACCTCAGCTGTAGAGATTCATTCTCCTTACAACCAGCTTGCTTTAAATATTCAAATTTGTTTTGTCTGTGTTGTTCCAATTTTACATTCAGTTGTTTATCTTCTGGCATATTCTGTCTTGTTGTCTTCTGTGCCATCTATTTTTTCCTCTTCTGAGACTCCACTGTCACATTTATGCTGCTTTAAAATTGAGTCCAGTTTGTCACCAGTTCCACTGACCAATTGGTGTGGCTGCTATGTTCAGTGATCTCTAATAGTAAATCCACACATTGAACTGCGAATTTGCAACATTGCTTCACAGTATGGAAGCGGTATTTTGATGGAATTGACAACTGGTGACTAATACAAGTTTCACTATGCTGTGCAGGCCAGCTACAGTGCATATTTAGTTCAATGCGAAGAAATTTCAGTTTTACGTCAACAGCCAGTGTAGCATACACATGTGAGATTGAAGTCTTTGAATAGAATTTAGAGTGAGGCCGCCTTGAGGATTCTTGTGAGCCGTTCATAAATTCTATTTTCTCTAGATAAAGATTGAAGTGGGTCTGTCAGCTCAATAGGAGCTGCCGTATAACTAGTAGAAGTGAATAATAGTACGGTTTCTGGTTTCATTATTTAATTAACATTACTTTTTTAAAAAAGTGTTGTTTCATTTCAATTTCAAATGATTTTGGAGCTTTTGAGACCTGATATTAGTTTGCACGTTCTCCCCGTGTCTGCGTGAGTTTCTGCCGGTTTCCTCCCACCATCCAAAGACGTGCTGGTTAGGTGCATTGGCTACGGTAAATTGTCCCCTAGTGTGCGTGCGTGGGAGTGCGTGCCCTGTGATGGACTAGTGTCCCGTCCTGAGTGTAACCCGCCAAGTGCCTATTGCCTGTCAGGATAGGCTCCGAGTTCCTGCAACCCTGAATTGGATGAAGCTGTTCTGGAAAAGTAAGTGAGTGAGACCTGATATTGCAAATATTTACAATTATAAAAATAGAAGAAAGTAACTGAAATATAACAAGGCGTTCATTACTTGTGCACTGGTATTTTCAAAGTCTGTTATACCATAATAATGCTACCAACACCATTGAATTAGTTAATGTTTTTAAATTAACATTTGCATTTTATTTTAGAGTTGGAAAAAGTAAAATAATTTTAGGCACTTGTTTTAGCCCTTTGTGTTTCATTTTTGTGGATTTAAGAATACCCCAGAGTCTAAATTAAAATGAAGAGGGTTTTTATGTTTTAGAATGACCACATTTTATATTGTTTTATAGTAAACTGAGTCAATACAATGTAAAACAGCCCTTTAAAATAAGTTTGTTACATGAGTTCAGTTTACATCAAAATAATTGTCTTGAACAAAATTTCCATCAGCACTTATAACTCTAGTCAATGGAAGGAGGATTTATAAGTGTATACAGCAGTTCAGTGCATTCTGTACTTAAATTCTCTCTGCAATTTTTACGACAAATATTAGTATGCTTTCTATTAGATATTGATTTCATGAGTGCTAGCATTAACAGTTATTCTTTCATTTTATGCATTCCAAAAGTCACCCGCATTTCATGGAATTTTTAAAATCCATGAATTTGTTACCTTTATTATTATCTACAATCCTGCTCTTTTGATTATCTACAGCACTTATAAGCTGGAATGCATTGCTAACAAAACAGATACACTATTACCTCTCCAGTCCAGAACGCTTGGGGCCAAGTAATTTCTGGATTTTGGAATTTTCTGGATTATGGAATGACGTTAGAATGCCTAATCACAAGAGTGTGAACCGGAAAGCACCATAGATATGAATATTCACCTGAAACAAAAGAAGTGATGAAACATTCTAAAGCAGTAATAAAAGTTGTTTTACTTATCCAAATACTGTATCTCCCATGTTTTCACGCAGCTTCTTAATGTTATAAACTGTTGAGCACCCTCACCATATGCCTCACACAAATTTTTCACTGAAGAACCTTCATCTATTTTCTGTACGATTCCCACCTTTTCAGATATTGTAAGCATAACATGTCTATGTTTTGATGCGCTTAGATGCCATTTTGAAGGTTAAAAAAGAACTATATCCTGGGAATGTTTGGGTCTGCTCAAAAGCACTGCTGCAAGAGTGGGGAGAGAGAGAAAAACACATACAGAGGGAAAGATAGTGAGGGAGAGAAATCTGGGGCAAGATTTTCCCCCCGTCGGGGGCGAAGTTGAAGTGTGAGCGCGCACAGGCGCGTCTCCAATCGGCGCCATTTTACGTGGGAGGGCCAATTAAGGCCCGCCCAGCGTGACATCCACCAGGAAGCGTTGACCGCTCCCTGTGCGGGCGGGGGTAATCACTAAACCTGAGAGTGCGCTCTTTCGCACATGCGCAGGAAAGAACGCACTCATCTCCCTGAGGCTAAGTGCTGCCTCAGGGAGATCGGCTCTACTGTCAAAAGTATTAAAAATAGAAAAAAAAATTCCCTGACACGTCCCCTCATGTGACACTGTCACATGAGTTGGGACATGTCCATAATTTTTTTTTAAAACTTTAATTAAATTTTTTAAAACCTATATGAAACCTCATCCCGCCCGTGGATGAGGTCATGCTTTTTCTAATTCCCGCCAGGGCTCCTGGCCTGCCTGCCAACCTTAAGGTTGGACGGGCAGGTCCATTAATTAGTTTAATTACTCTGTCAGTGGCTTCAATTGGCCATTGACAGGTGTCACAGCTGATTTTGCTGAGCCCCCGCCTACCTGAAAATTTAAATGGGGCATGGTGACATCGGGAGTTCCACCCGACGTCACTGCGCATCATTTTACGCGTCAGCGAGTGGGCCCCGCCCCTCGCTCACCAACAGGAAAATCCTGCCCCCTGGAGAAATAAACTGACGAGAGGGGTCTGGAGAATCAGACTGAGAGAGAGATAAGACATCGAGTGAGTATGTAACCTTGCGCTGCGTTTTCCCACGCAACACAGTCGCCGCTTCAGTTGAGCCTTCTGAATTTGTTGCAGAGCCTGAACAATCTAATGGCGAGCCAGTGGATCTGCTCAAAAAAATTCTGAGCAACTAGGGTTTCCAGACTTCTGATTTCCAAACTAGAGAGGTTATAGCGTGTGATGAGTTTATTTGTCTTGCAGTAGTACATGTAATAACCTTACCGAAGATTATCAACTCAAATTTTCTAAACTTATAATACGCTTGCTCCGTAGTTTTGTTTTACACATACTGATAAGCATCCCAAAAATTCTTAATCTAATGTGGAAATTTGGGATGGTTTGCGAGGCTTATTGCATCCCTTCTGTTCACAGTTTAGTCAGCAATCACTACCAATGCTTCATGTATTATCATTGTATTCATTGAAGATTATTTTTCTCACTAAGTTTGATAAGTGGCAAGTAACATTCATGCCACGTATGATGGCATAGCAGTTGCTAAAGGCTGCTATTTAAAATCCCAGAGGAAAACTTTAAACAACTTGTCATAACCTTGGTATGTTTGAGATGCAGCTCTAAATTCAGGAATAAGACCACCAGTTCTCGAGAGGTTTTTATATCAAACTAAATGAGATATTTATTAATTTACAACAAATTAAACATATACACATGGCTACAAATTACTACTACCATAACTTTTAAGAAATTTCCAAATTATTCTCCACTACGGCAACAATAACCAATAGATTTAACAAGACATCAGGCAAAGCATTTTTCACCTTACAAATTCAAAATGAGGTTCCTTTCAATTTGGCTCCTTTGCAGACAGTTGTAGGCTTACAGCTGCTTTGATGTTACATGCCTCTACCTTGCACACACAAACTCCCCATAGGTTATACCCAGCACGTCTCTTTGAATGTAAATTTTCATTGTATCACCAGCCCTTTGAACTCCACTTCTTCTAACAATAAAACCCCTTTCACAGTACCAATTTTATCAGTAATATAAACATATTGCTTGGTGTCTCCCAGCAAGGTTTCACACCCAGTTTTAAATACTGTATTCGACAAAATGCAAATGTACCTCTACCTCTGTTTACATCTCAAAACTACTGTACATCAAAGCACCCAGACTAGCTGGCTTTAATCCAATTAAGACACACACAGACACACCCATAGCCTAAACCTCCATTTAAAAAAAAAACTTCCAATAACATTATATACATTATAGCTTCATGACACCACACAAGTGCGAGTCAATTACCATCTGCAACAAGAGATAATCTAACTATCTCTCCTTAACATTCAATGACATTACCATTGCTGAATCCCCCACTATCAACATCCTGGGGGTTACCATTGACCAGAAACTGAACTGGACCAGCTATATAAATACTGTGGCTACAAGAAAAGGTCAGAGGATGGGAATTCTGCAGTGAGTAACTCACCTCCTGACTCCCCAAAGCCTGTCCACTATCTACAAGGCACGTCAGGGGTGTGATGGAATACTTTCCACTTGCCTGGATGAGTACAGCTCCCACAACACTTAAGAAGGTCGACATCATCAGCTGCTCTTAATTCATATGTTTGTAGGACAAAGCAGCCTGCTTAATTGAACCCCATCCATCACCTTAAATATTCACTCCCTCCACCATTGACGCACAGTGGCAGCAGATTATGTTATCTACAAAATGCACTGCAGCAATTCACCAAGCCTCCTTCTGTGGTACCTTCCAAACCCGTGACCTCTACCACTCAGAAGGACATGGGCAGCAGATGCGTGCAAACAGTACCACATGCAAGTTTCCTTCCAAGTCAAATACCATCCTGATTTGGAAATACATCGCTGCTCCTTTATCGTCGCTGGGTCAAAATCCTGGAACTTCCTTCCTAATGGCACCGTGGGTGTACCAACACCACATGGAGTGCAGCGGTTGAAGAAGGCAGCTCACCACCACCTTCTCAAGGGCAATTCGGGATAGGCAATAAATGTTGCCTAGCCAGCAACGCCCACATCCCTTGAACAAATCAATTAAAAAAAAATATATTTCAACTGCATAAAATCTTCAAAAGCAAAACTTATTTTTAAGTACGTGTCTAATATTTAGCAATTTCATACCACTTACTTGAGGAGATACATTAGGCATGTGTATACAATAAAATAAACTTTCTTAGTGTTTATTTTTCCTCAGATGCTTGATTCCTTTTGACATAACCACACTTAGTACAGTCCTAAGGTTTCATTCATACAACAAAGAAATAACCTCTGCATCTTAAACTAATTTTAGTTCTTTCACCCAAATTTACTTAATATCATTATTCCTTGATTTAAAGAGTAATCCTTGGTGCTTAATACCATCTGTAAACACTGTACTTGAATGTAATTTATCACCTCACTAACTGTAATTTTAACTTGATAAATTCACTTATCAGAATCTTGAGCCTTTATGTTCATATCTGCATGCATTTATCTTCACAACACCATTTGACTTTGTTACATAGCCAGTTTTCTAGCTACCGTTCTGATCGTCAATATGTTTAACCAACGAGTAGCTAGCTGCATGAACCAGGGAATTCTCACGTTCAATTGTTGCTCTGTACTGAGTTAACTAATGTATATTGAGGCAGATCTGGAAGTACTCCAAGTCTCTTGTAACTGCATTTTCAAATTCCCAATGTCTAGCCTTTGGCTTTCCAATCACCACCACAATTCTGCAACTATGGGCAGAATTTAGCCCTCGATGGGCAGGCGGGTCCCACTGGCTCGGCGGCAGGCGGGCAGCCGAACTCCACTGCCGAAACAGGCCCCGCCACCATTTTGAGTGGGCGGACTGCCCGACGGGAAGCACTATGCACTTCCTGTGTCGGGGGGGGGGGGGGGGGGGGGGGGGGTTGGTGGGGTGGGGGGGGGGGTGGATTCCCCAACTGTCAAAGTGCGCTCTTTTGCACATACGTGCGAAAGAGCACACTGCTCCCTGAGACTAAGTGCTGTCTCAGGGAGAGCGCTGAAAGTTTAATAAACCTAAAAAATAGCAAAATAAAAAAATTATGAGCATGTCCCCCTCATGTGACAATGTCACACGAGATAGGGCATGTTAATAAATATTACATAAAGTTTATTAAAGTTTTTAAAAACAGACATGAAACCTCAACCCGCCAGTGGATGAGGTTTCATGTTTTTTCAGAAGCCCGCTGGGGCTCCTGGCCTGCCCGCCAGCCTTAAGGTTGGATGAGCAGGTCCTTTAATTGGGTTAATTATCCTGTCAATGGCCTCAATTGGCTGATTTCGCTGTCCACCCACCTTCCTGAATATTTAAATGGGGTGGGATGATGTCGAGGGTTCCTCCCGACGTCATCCCGCATCGGCAAGTGGGCCCCGCCCCCAACTCGCCGACGGAAAAATTCTGGCCTATAGATCTACTCAACCACATCCTAGACTCCACCTTTGATTCTTATGTTCCCATTAAGACCTTTTCGCTCTCTCACCCTGGTACGGCACTCAGCTTGACCATGAGATCACCTCCTGCTCCCACCAAGCTGCTGACCACTCGATTTCCCTTCTTGACCCCCATCTTAATTGTTAACTTTTTCTTCTCTCCAGATACTGTCCCTTCCCCTTCAAATCTGCCATCATCACCCTTCACCCCAAGCACCCACCTTTGACTCCTCTGTCCTTGCAAACTACCACCCATCTTCAACCTCCCTTTCTTCTCCAAAATACTTGAATATGTTGTTGCCTCACAAATCTGTGCTCAGTTTCCCCACAACACCATGTTTGAGTCTCTCCAATCATGCTTCCACTCCCACCACAGCACTGAAATAGCCCTTATCCAAGTCAGAAATTACTTCCTATGTGCCTATAATAAACTGCCCCTTCTCATCATTTTCTACCTGTCTGCCACCTTTGCCAAGTTAATCACAGCATCGTCCTCCAACACCTCTCCTCCATCGTCCAGCTGGATGGTACTGTCTTCACTGTTCCATTCTTATCAATCCAGTCATAGCCAGCAAATTTATCTGCAATAGCTTCTCTTCCCTCTCCCTCATTGTTACTTCTGGAGTCCCCCAACAATATTTACTTGGCCCCTTCCTATTTCTAATCTACATGCTGCCCCTCAGCAGCAGCATCTAAAAACACATCAGATTTCACTCAGCTCTACCTCAGCACAACCTTGCTCAATCCTTATGTTGTCTCTAATTTGTCATACTACTTGTCTGACATCCAGCACTGGATGAACAGAAATTTCCTCCAGCTAATTACTGAGAAAGCTTTTGTCTTCTATCCCCACCACAAGCTCTTTCCCAAGCCATCTGTATTTCTCTCCCTGGCAATTGTCCAAACCTGAACCGGATCAGTCACAACTTCAGTGACATATTTAACTTGAGCTGAGCTTATGATCAAATTATCTTCTGTACCAAGACCGCCTACTTCCATCTTGCCCCACAGCATCTAACTTTGCCTCAGCTGATCTGCTTCTGAAGCCCTCATCTTTGTCTTTGTTATCTCTAGACCTGACTATTCCAATGCTTTTGTGGCCAGCCATCCATCTCCCATCCAACATAAACGTAAACTCATCCAAAACTCTACTGTCCATATTCTAACTTGCACGAAATCCTGCTCATCCATCACTATGCTCACTGATCTGAGTTAGCTCCCAATCCACTAATGCCTCAATTTTAAAATCTGTAACCTCCCCCTGTCTTACAACCCTCCAGGATACTTGTATTCCTCCAATTCTGGCCTCTTGCACACCCTCAGTTCCAATTGTTACACCATTGCAACAACTCTCACATTTAGAAATTGTTTATGGGGAATAAAACAAGTTAAATTTTATTGCCCATTTAACAGAGTAAAATGTCTCTTGATGCTTAGCAAGAATGATATCAATAATACACCAAGACACAGAAGGTGATAACAGGACAGATGACCAAAAGCTTGATCAAAAAAGTAGGGTTTAGGGACCATCATAGAGGAGGAGAGAGAGGCAGAGAGGTTATGGGGAAATTCCAGATCTTAGGGTGAAGACAGCAAAAGCTAAGAGCTAAAATGATGGGAACTTTCTATTTTTGTATGACTAAGCACTTTGTTAAATAATATGAACAATTTACAGCATGCCTTGAATGCAAATGCTTGCCTTTAAAAGTAATAGGAAACACTGAAATAAATCATATATTTTGGATTTTACCAAAACCTGCCAGAAAATATGGTTTGAAAGTGGAACGCTTTTAATTATAATAACTTATGTAACCAAATAATCTGTTTTTAAACACTTATGTTTCAGGTTGAATTTAATGTCTTTGTAAGATAACACAGCACTAGGTGATTCAATAGGTGGAGATGTTTCTCTCTAGCTTTAATATACCATTACATCTGAGGTGACGCAATCTTATAATTTACCAGTTCATCAGCGTATAAAGCTCTATGGATACTTTGCCTGTCCCTTCAAGTATCTTTTCTTCTTCCTTTTCAAGGTGGTTTCTTTGGTGCAGTTGTTGTGTGATCCATTCTACAGAACACTCGATGGTTTTAAAACACTGATCGAAAAGGAATGGTTGTCCTTTGGCCACAAGTTCAGCCAACGTAGTAATCTAACTCCCAATAGTCAGGGAAGTGGCTTTGCTCCAGTCTTCCTGCAGTTTTTGGACTGTGTACACCAGGTAAAGGAAACTTGATTTTTTTTTTACAGATAAATTTTGTGTAAGAAAATGAAGGTGCAGAAATACATTAAACACTTCAAAGCCACATTAAAGTTTATCACTGTACATGTACAAATTAAAGCTAGATCAAAACTAAACTTAGCAGTGTGTGGGTGGTTGCATTTGAAAAAAATAGAATTAAAGCCACTTTAGCCCACAGGTGTGCTAATGCAGCAAAGGGTTCAAAAACATTGCCAAACTGATTTATTATATTTATGTTCTGAAATTGTGCTGATTTTTTTCTAATTGTGTTAGGTTCTTCGGGGTGTTTTTATGCCATCTTGGTGGGAGTTGTTCCTGGTGAACATTATCGCACAGACAACTTAGCTTCCCTGATTGAATGGTGATTTGAACTGAAATGCTGCAATGCCCCAGAAATTGAGCACCACTGAGCTTGTGTGTTATCTTATATGTTAACACAGGTTAATGCTTCAAGAAGAGAATCTTGTCAATTCTGGTTTAAAAAGATAACTACCTGGAACGTTAGCCTATCATTTTCTTCAGATTCTGTCACACCTGTTGTGAATTTCCATCACTTTCTATTTCTAGTTCAGATTATTGGTTTCTGCATTTTTTGGTCCACATTATGCTTCTTGAATTATATTTTTCCCATAGATTCATCACCAGTATCCAATGGAGTTTGAGTTCAACCAGTATTATCTGAAGTTCCTGGCCTACCATTATGTGTCCAATCGCTACAAAACCTTCCTGCTTGACTCTGATTATGAAAGACTAGAACATGGTATGTTTTAACCATATAAATGTTGGCGGAACATGGATATAAATCTGTGATGCCGACGCAACTAAAGCAGAAGCAGAACCAAGTCAAAATATTTGTGTTAGCTTTCCAAAGTTCTTTCTAAGAGCTCTGAATTATGTTAAGTGTATGAAACGGACTTTATTGTTCCCTAATTTGTAGCTTAGATTTTTTTTGCATGAATGGATACAGTAATACACTATTCATAAATTATTGAGAAAAAAAGAACTTACATTTTTATATAATTTTATCACATCCTCAGGATGGCTCTGTCTACCAGCTGTGCCACCGAGTAACTAGCCAGGTCTCTTCTTGCATGCTTGGTTTTGCAAGCATTAAGGCAGCTAATGTTGATGGAAATTATTTTGATCAGTGGATTTTTCCTAATCTTTGGCAAACCTAGTTGAGCTCCCCTGAACCATTTTCCCTTACCCTTTTTCTGACCTGGTAATCTCACAGAGTAATCTTTAATTGTTTCTTCAATGTCTTCAACTGCAAAATATATTTGCTAAACTCCAATAATGCTCAACCCTTTAAGATAGTCCATCCATGGTTGGGCTTAAGGAACACATCCAGTAACTACCTAGGTAACTATAATATGAAAAGAGTATCACAAATGGAGTGACACTTTTGTAAAATAGGCCACCATTCCAGACTTTGTAATTTTAATGAACAGATTAAATATATTAGTAAAAATATCATTGTTAGGTTGGCTCAGGTGGCAGCACTTTTTTCCTCGAGTCAGAAGGCCTGAGTACACAATCTAGCATTAAGAGTACAGTATTGAGAGAATGCTGCATTTTTGGAAAACCTGTCTTTTGGATGGGATGTCAAATCATCTGTCTGCTCAGGCAGATGAAAACAATCTTATGGCATTGTTTGAAGTAATGCAGCAGGTTTTCCTGATGTGTTGGCCAACATCCGTCCATAACAAAAATCACTAAAATCAGATTATCTGATCATTCATTTATTTACTGTGTGTAGAATCTTGTTCTGTGTAAATTGGCTGTTGTGTTTGCTTATGTAACAAGGGTGCCTGTGCTTCAACAGTAATTCATTGTAAAGCACTTTGGGATGTCATGAGGATATGATTGATGCATATCAAGAATGTTCTATGTACTGAATTGTTATCATGTTATACTGCTGATCATAAACTATTTCTAAAATAAGACATTTCGATTTTGGTGATCGATTTTGATGAATTATGGCCCACATTTTGCAGTGATACTGACAGCAAAATCTGTCAGCATTCACAGTCATTACTCCTCTGAAACTGACAGCAAATTCTGGAGTCCACACATGCACTTTTAAACATGAAAATCCAGAGATTTCTGTCAGTGATTCTGTGTTTACCCATTGGATGAGCTGTTGAAGTTCTTGCCCCAACTCCGGACTTTAATCAAAAAGAAATAATTGAACTCATGAAAACTTGCTCTTTTAGACTATTTATCTTGCTGTAAAAACCTTTGAAAATGTTGTACCTTGTTGAATCAGGTCTAGCTCGGTTTTTAGCAGAGCACTAAGTTCATAATTAATCCTTAACAGCCCCCATGCCTCTCGAGCTAATTTTATATTTGTGGAATGTTAATTTCTCCATTATAATTTAATTACAGTTTTAATTTTTTTTAGTTTATGATATTTCGGCCTGTACCTTAATCCAATGTGCATGCCCCAATGATTTACTTCACTCGGTAAAATTTTTGATTAAAAGTGAAACATTTAGTGCATTTACTTCTTGATTTGCTCTCTGAGAGAATACTTAATATGATTCGCTACTTACCCTCTTGATGACATCACTGCTGTGGATTCCTGGAGAACACCTTGACTTGGCATCAGATTCAAACGGGCATTGGGAAAGGGAAAATCTACACCATGGAGATCACTAGATCTTTGTGAACAGCTTTCTTCGAGCTGGTGCTCTTGCCATTGACTGTGAAATCCCAGCCATTCTTGTACATTTCCAGTCCAAGAAATGGCACAGAAATTACTGTCACCCATAACATGCAATACATGTTTTTGACATGTAAGACTGGATAGCTCAATAAGGAGCTTTTGAGTGATAGTTACAATATTATATTGCAATAATATAGTGGTGGTGAGTGGGAGTTGGGTGTTAGGATGAAGCTCTCAGTTTACCGGTCGATCTATGCCCCCATCCTCACCTATGGTCATGAACTGTGGGTGATGACCGAAAGGATAAAATTGCGGATACAAGCAGCGGAAATTAGGTTTCTCTGCAGGGTTTCTGGGTGTACTATCTGGGACAGGGTGAGGAGTTCAGCAATCTGGGAGAGCCTTGAAGTAGAGTTGCTGCTCCTGCGGATTGAGAGGGGCCAGTTAAGGTGGTTCAGGCATCTGATAAGGATGCCCCCTGGTAGGCTCCCGCTGGAGCTGTACCGGGCACAGCCCACTAGGCAGAGACCTTGAAGCCAAACCTGTACATGCTGGAGGGATTACATCTCTCAGCTGGCCTGGTAACAACTGGGAATCCCCCAGGAGGAGCTGTAATCTGTGGCTGAGGAAAGGGAAGTCTGGTTGGCCCTGCTCAGCTTACTGCCACACGACTTTCATCAGGAGAAGCGGTGTGAAAATAGATGGATGGATGTATTGCTAGTTATAATATTATATTGCTAACACCTGCCGTACTTTTTAACTGAAAGCAAATTTAAATCAATGTGTTTGCAATTAAGCTGCACCGTGATCAGTGAAGTGGAAATGTGACAAGCTTTCCTCTCTTAGTTCCCTAACTAAGAGTAACATAAGTAGTGGATGTAATATTATTGGATAAATAAATACTTGAAGGAGAAAAAATTGCAGGGATATGGGAAGAGTGGGCCTAACTGGATTGCTCTTTGAAAGAGCTGGTGTAGACTTGATGGGCCAAATGACAGCCTCCTGTACTGCATCATTCTGTGTCTTTTTTTAACTGTGATGACACAATCCTACTATCCTCGTAAATAAAAACAGCTCATTGAGACCCCCTTATTTTCCATTAGTAGAAATACTCTTTAGTGGTTTCCTCTGATGCTACGTTTTGATTAAGCATAAACGTTTGGAAATGGAGGATTCCTATACATACTGATCAATGATTCACAAAATTTGTATCCCACTCATCTGATTATTGATTTGGTGTAGCCTGAATTCAAATCTTTCTGGGTCCTAAATGAATAAAACCAATCCCAAGGAAGGAAAGGAGAATTTAAACTACCCCTAGTCATTGCTGTGAATTTAAACATTGGATTAAGAATATTCTGAGCTTTGTTATGAAGATTTGTGTTCATAAATTATCTCCTGAATTGTTTTACTTCTGTAAGAATCATTATTTGAGTTAAAAGTAATGTGGATACTGATCCCTTTCACTAGGAATTTTATTTGAGGACAAGGTTGACAAACAGGCAAAAAAAGGAATCTGTATTTGGGAATGTATTGACAGAATTCACAAGAAAGGACCTGTTTTCTTCAGCTATCTGTATAATCCTGAAGAAGGGGAGGTATGTTATTTATATAATTGTCCATTTGATCAATTATTTTGTAATTATTTTCATCAGTATGAAATCTGAATGCACACATTTTGTGTTTTCATTTCTAGTTCCTTTTAAATAATACAATAAATTCTTCTTTGTAGAAACATGTACTAAGGCCCTGCATAAACGTTTCTGCTCTGAAGAAGTGGGATTACTACACAGGAGAGACACTTTCCAGTGGTCCTTCCTATGAGTGGGACATGGTGACTGTAAAACCAGGTGCTACTGAGGACCTAGAGCAGACTGATGGTTCAGTTCCACAAACCCACAGAAAAGTAGTGTGGCCCTGTTACGACAATGTCAGCAAAGTACAGCCGGACGCCATTACCAAACTCCTTGAGGTAGAAACAAAAAGAGCCTAAATACTAATTACTTTCTTCTCGTGGTACTAAATAAGAATAACAGAGCAATTAATGGGTGTAAGGGTAGCAGAGTTTTATTTGACAAATGCATTTGCTGATGACCTATCAGGTTTGACTCACTAATACATGGTGATATTACCATAAGTGTGGAAAACTAATTACGTTAACACTTGTGACTGGGATGTTCCCTTTTCAAATGTGTTTTAAAGAATCAATGTAGATGTCACTCTTATGTGGATCAGTAACTAGCTGAATGCACAAAAAAGCTAAAACAACATTACAGAGAAATAATTTTTCCTGGATATATGTCTTTAAAATGAATGCAATTCTCAATAGTTTATTTTAAGTTATTATGTATATAAGTTAGAAGGCATGATAACTTAGTTGCACACAGATGCAGTACATAGTGCAGATAGAAGCAGCAAGTTGCAAAGAGACATAGATAAATGAGTGGGAAAAACTATGGCAAGTGAAGTACCATGTGGAGAAATTGAAGTCATCCATAGTAGAAAAACTAGGAACTATGGAGGAACAGAATTTTGGCTATCCAAATACCCAAATCACTAAAAGCTAGCAGGCAGGTACAGAAGGTAATCAAAAGGTTCATGGAGTATTTGCCTTTATATTAAAAGAACTAGAATTAAAAAAAGGAAGTGATGCTTCACTTGTACAGACCCTTGGTTAAACTCCAAAGTGTATTCCATTCAGTTCTTGATTCTTTATTGGTCTTGGCAGGAATGCAGTGCAAATTCACCAGAATGATCTAGGACAAAATGATATGTGGGCAGGTTATATGAACTTGATTCCTTTGAGTTTAGAAGGTTGAGAGGCGATCTAATTGAGTTGCCTAAAATGACAAAAGAATTTGATAGAGTTGATGCAAATAAATTATTTCCTTTGGTGAGGGAATCGGGAACAAGGGGGCTAAATCTTGAAATTAGAGCTAAGCCATTCAGGAGTGATTTCAGGAAGCACTTTTCCACAGAAGGGGAAATGGGAATCTGGAATTCATTCCTACAAAACGCTGCAGATATTGAGTCTTTGAAATTTTTGGGAGATCGATTGTCCTCCGGGAAGGGTATCAGAGGTTATGGATCAAAGGCAGGTAAATGGAATTGAGATACAGATCAATCATGGTCTGATTCAATGGTAGAACAGGCTCAATGAATGAAATGGCCTACTGTACTAGTATTTGAATACCCAGTGTTTGACTATATATCTGCCAGATTATTAATATTTCCAAGAGTTAAATAGTGTTTAGGGGAAAAAAGACTGGCTTTTTATCGTATCAGAACTAATGGTGTAAATGTGTGAATTAGATTATGATGTCTCAAATTCAGGTTAGTATGAGCAAAATCTAACTCCTTAATAGCATTTTGATTACTGCAAATGAGCTTTCCATACTTGGAAGATCAACTTGGTATCAATTTTTCTTCCTTAATTAAGCCCCCTGTAATCAGGAATTTGATTGGGATATTGTATTTACAGGAGATTGAAAGACTAGAGAATGAATTGAGCCAAAGTCCTGAATGGTGGAAACCAATCTGGGATCGAGTAAAAGTCAGTCTCAAAGAAGACATAAAAACAGAGCAAACTGTAAGTACATCACAGTTAGGAATATGGTGCTATCCCAACGTGTTGCTTTAACAGAAGACAATGTTTTACCCCAAAATCAGAGGAACCGAGAGTTTTATCCAATTCTCTTCTAAAGCCACAATTGAATCTGCATCCATCATACACTCAGGCAGTCCATTCCAGACCCTAACCATTCACTGCTTAAAAAGAGTTTACCCTCCTATCGCCTTTGGTTCTTTCGCCATTCACTTTAATTAAGTGTCTTCTGGTTCGTGATCTTTCTGCCAATGCGAACAGTTTCTCTTTATCCACTTTGTCCAGACCCTCATGATTTTGAATGCCTCTATCAAATCTCCTTGTAACCTTCTCTTCTCCAAGGAGAACAGGCCCAGATTCTGCAATCTATCCACAGAACTGAAGTTCCTCATCCCTGGAATCATTCTCATAAGTTTTTCTGAACCCTCCAGGGATTTGGACTCTAAAGTCCAGAGTAAGAAAATTCTTGCTTGACTGTCACATCCTTTGTGATTTTAGCTTAGCCAACTCAACTGTAACATACATACAAATCCCTTTGCAGCTTTAATACTTCAACTCTAATGAATCATTTTCAACTTCTCGGTGTACCTTAACTACTGAAGTTTCCAGTCTACCTTAACTGCTTCAGCTACATCCTTCACAGCTGCCTGCTGCTCAGTGCTCTCTCTCCCTCCCCCTCTCTCACTTTCTTCCTCTGTTGCTCTCTCACCCTCCTTCTCACTCACTCTCTCTTCCCCTCCTTCCCTCCAATGACTTTAGCCCTGGCAATTCTGTCTATATTTGATTTACTGATCACCATATTGGATTCTTACACCAGTCTTCAACCTGTGACAAATACCCGTTGACTGGCAATGTCCTACGCAAATGCCCTACTCCTAACTCTCTCTCCAGACAAATGTCCCCCAGCAAGTGTCAAGTAACAAATGCTGACCCTTGGCAAGTGCCAAGTCCTCAATGACGCACCCCTATTTTTATAGCCTTTGTGCAGGTAGCCCCGCATCATTTAGCCCAAATTTGTGCATGTGTGTCTAAAATTTAACAACTTTTAACTAAATATTTGCAACTCTTGACCAATGGGAAGAGCACTTCTAGCTTCCCCACAACAATCTAACCTTAATTTGTATTTCTAACAGGAGGTCCTCAGACCATTCTTCTAGCCAATCAGCTTTGGCTTCCTTTTGAACTGTTAAGCTATAACTTGTATCTAAAAAGGAGGCTCTGGAACATCTTTAACTTTAAGACCTCTTAACGACACACCCCAAAATTCACAAATTATTGCAATGATACATACAAATTAAGACTTTTTATCAATAAGCATATGTATAGTACAATGTGATAATTTAAGTTTATTAATTACACAAATGTATCAACAAGGTGAAGTTTAACACTCTCGCATCCTCCCTAAAGTCTGGCTCCTGAACTGAACACAATACTTCAGTTGAGGTTGAAACAGTATTTCACTCAGTTTTACAATAATGTCCTTGCTTTTGAACTCTTATGTCCCTATTTATAAAACCCAGGATTCCATATGCTTTATTAACCACTCTCTCAACCTGTCCTGCCACCTTCATTGATTTGTGCATGTATTCCCCCAGGTTGCTGTGCTCCTGCACTCTTTTTAAAATTATATCCTTTATGTTATTTGCCACTTCTCATTCTTTCTATCAGAATGAATCACTTTATACTTCTCCGCTTTAAATTTCATCTGCCTCTCTTCCACCCTTTCTACCAGCTTGATAATGTTCTCTTGAAATTTATTATCATCTTCCTCATAGTTCACAGTGCTTCCAAGTTTTGTGTCATGCTCTGTACACCCAAGTTTAGGTCATTAATATGCATAAAGAAAAGCTGGGGTCCTGACGCCTGGAAAACCCCATTATATACCTTCCTCCAGTCCAAAAAACAACTGTTCACCACTGCCGCTTCCTGTCACTCAGCCAACTTCATATCCAGGATGCCACTTTCCCTTTTATTCCATGGGCTTCAACTTTGCTGATAAGCCTGTTATGTGATACTCTTATCAAATGCCGTATTACCTTCATCAGCCTTCTCTGTTACCTCATCAAAAAAACTTAATCAAGTTAGTTTTTCTCATCAGTTTTTCCTCATCAGTTCCATGCTGGCTCTCCCTAATTAATCCAGATTTGACCAAGTAACTGTTAATTTTCTGATGAATTATCACTTTTAATAGCTTTCTCAAAAGCAAGGTTAAACGGATTGGCCTGTAATTGCTGGAATATTCTTGCATCCTTTTTGAACAAGCTTGTAACATTTGCAATTCTCGGGTCCTCTGGCACCGCCCCTGCATCTAAGAAGAATTGTAAAGTTATGACTAGTACCTCTGCAATTTCCACCCTTACTCCCCTTAATATCCTGGAAGCATCTCATCTGTTCTGGTGAATTATCAACTTTAAGTACAACCAGCCTATCTAATGCCTCCTTTTCCTAAATTTCTAGCCCATCCACTGTCTCTACTACCTCTCTTTCACTATGACTATGAGAGCATTTTCTTTCTTGGTAAAGACAGATGCAGAGTACTCATTTAGTACTCTTCTTCGGCTCTGAAGAAGAGTCGTAATGGACTTGAATTATTAACCCTGTTTCTTTCTCCACAGATGCTGCCAGACCTGCTGAGTTTTTCCAGCACTTTCTGGTTTTATTTCAGATCTCCAGCATCCGCAATATTTTGCTTTTATATTACCTTAGCCATGCTCTCTGCCTCCATGAGTAAATCTCCTTTTAGGTCCCTAGTCGGCCCAACTCCTTTTACCACCATTTTACTATTTATATGCCAGTGGAAGACTTTCAGATTTCCTTCTATGTTAGCTGCCCATCTTTTCTCATTTTCTCTCTTTACTTTTATTTGTTTTTTCATTTACCCTCTGCACTTCCTGTATTCAGTCTGGTGCTCAATTGTATTATCTACCTGATACCTATCATATGCAGCGTCTGTGGCTGTGGAAACACCTTTTTGTTCTCCTAACTATAAACTCTCCTATGGATATTGCTTTCCCAATCTTCTTCATGCTGCCCTGTACAGCTTAGCCAGCATGGTGCCATGAACTTGGCTGTGGCTGCACTCCCAAGAGAAACTATCACTCTTATCAGTATTCAGAATGCAATACTGGTTAGAGAGTAAGGTACATTCAGGGGACTGCTGCACTTGGCTGCCTGGCAGTCACCTATTCCCTCTCTGCTTGCATATGCTTAAGCTGCAGGGTAATCTCATCAATAAACATGCTGCCCATGAAACTCATTCTCACAGATACATCACAGTTTCATCAGCTGCTGCTCAAACAATGAAACCTGGAGCTCAAGCTGTTCCAGTTGACAATATTACTTGCACATGTAGTTGTCATGAGAAGTTTCCTGGAGTTCCCACATGGAACAGGCGCTTACTCCACAAGTAAGTGCTACCCTGCTGTGCCTCTATCTATTAGACTATTAAGCTTACAACTTAAATAAATAAAGGGCTAGATCTTCTGGTATCAGGAGTGGCGATGCACTGAACTTAAATTGCTGTTGTGCATCGGGCTCCTTAGGAATTGTAGGCTGTAATTGCCTGGGAAGTTTAAACTTCCAGTGGGCTAATTTGTACTGCCTGGAACTCTCTACGACTATCGCTTACACTGATCTCAGCTCGGAAACTTTGGCCGGATACTTAACGTAGTAATGTAACACTTCTTAATCTCTAGTGTAACTCCGTGAATAACAGCATAACTCACCCCACAACCACAACCGACCCACTAGCATCCCCCAACCCAACCTGACTACCGCCCTGCCTAAACCCAACTACCCGCCGAACTGACCTGACTGCACCCCAACTTCCCTTCCCAAACAAGACCTGACTACCCCACCACGACCCAACAAGCTCCCATCCTACCACTCACTCACCCGTGCACCCGCTCACCTGCACACCCATC
The DNA here is from genome assembly GCF_964194155.1 of Cetorhinus maximus. NCBI lineage: Eukaryota > Metazoa > Chordata > Chondrichthyes > Lamniformes > Cetorhinidae > Cetorhinus > Cetorhinus maximus. The sequence continues at coordinate 99,102,320 of NC_135887.1, forward strand.
CACTTACTCACGCACACACTCACCCACATACCCACTCACTCACTCACCCGCACACCCACTCACTCACTCACCCACACACCCACTCACCCGCACACCGACTCACTCAACCACTCACCCACCCACTCTCACACCCACTCATCTGCACACCCACACACTAATCCACTCGAGACCTTTAAGAGTTATCTGAGCTGAGAAGACTTGATACCTTTAAAAACTTACCTGAATATGGCAGCTATGTTTTAAAAAGGGGGCATGTCCTCTGCACTGTGCCAAGGCTTCATTTTTGCAGCCAGGATCGGAAGATCCAGCTGAAAGTACACAAAAATGATCTCTGCGGGCAGTAATAATGCATGCAGCATCGCCACTGATCAGAAGATCTGGGCCATCACATATTTCCTGGGTGTGAAATAGGTCGTTAGTGCATTTTTTGCTGAGTTGTAATCATTTTGCTTTGCTCAGGTGTAAGTGTCTCAAAAATATCTTCCAATTCTTCATCTCCATAGTGGAGAAGTAAGGCCTTTATTCTTCTGTCACGTAATTGCAGAAAGTGCCATCACGCCTTTGAATTGTCGTAGCCAATTTTGCCAACGTGAATATTGATGATGACATCAAAAGTGGAAGATTGGGCATCCTTTCAAACTCTTCTGTGTGATGATCCGAGATCTTTTGTTTGTGTGTGTGCGTGCGTGCGTGCGCATATTAGGAAGGATGTATTACCTTGGAGAAACTGCCGTGTAGTTTTACTAGAATGATACCGGGATTCCGTGAGTTAAATAACAAGCAGAGATTACATGAACCAGGGTATATTCCCTGAATTTAAAAGATTAAGGGGTGATTTGATAAATTTCCAAGTAATTTCTGGGAGCTGATACGGTAGATAGAAACTATTTTCATGAGTTGGGGAATCAAGGGCCAGGGTTTTTACCTTGCCAGCAGATGCGGCCGGCGGGCCCAGGAGCAGTCACGAAGCCAACCGCCATCTGCGATTGGGCCCCGACATCGATTTCACATTGGCTGGGCAATTAACGGCCAGCCAGCGTGATACGCGCGCTGCAGCACTCTGCCTCCGGGGTGGGGGCAGGAGGAGGGCGAGCGCGGATTTTTGTGCATGCGCACGAGTGCATGCAATGAAAGCTCCCTGAGGCACAGAGCTGATTCAGAGAGCTGAAGATTTAAAAACATGAAAATTAAAAATTTACCACTGTTAAAAACTTGTCCCCTCATGTGACTCTGTCACATGAGCAAGGACATGTTATGAATGAAATTTTAAAATTTTTATTAAATTTTTAATTTCTGTTGGAAAGCTCATCCCGCCCGTAGATGAGGTTTCCTAAAAAAAAAAAGCCAAAGGCCGCTTGGTCTTTTCACCTGCCCACCAACAGTAAGGTTGGATGAGCAGCGAAAAATTCCAGTCAATTATTACTTTAATGGCCTTAATAGGCCTGTTAATTGTCATTAAAATATCATGCGAGTGCACCATGATGTCGGGTCGCTCGCCCAACGTCATCGCACATAATTTTATGCTTGAGCGGGTTGGGCATGTGCCCACCTGCTCAGCACAAATTTCTGCTCTAGGACTATGGAACATAGCTCAAAAACTAGAGACAGGCTTTTCAAGAGTGAAGTTAGGAAGTACTTCTACATGCAAAGAGTGGAAGAAGCTCGGAACTCCCTTTTACAAATGGCGTTTGATACTGGGCCAATTCTTAATTTAAAACTGAGATTGATAGATTTCGGTTTAGGTATCAAGGGATGTGGGGCAAAGGTGGGTATATGAAGTTAAGACATGAATCACCCATGATTCCATTGAATGGAGGAACAGGTTCAAGAGGCTAAATTGCCAACTCCTATTTCTTATGTTTTCAATCTTTATGGGAAAATAACTGAATTCACAATGTGTGCCATTATTAAAGCACAAATCGGTCAGCAAGCTTACGGAAGCAAGAGAAACGGTGTGGGTTGTAAACATCCAGAACTTGTTGGTCAATTTGTTACAATTAGCCTCTATATTATTTTTAAGAACTTGATTTGCTCGTTTATTGTCCATTAAACAGAGCACAGAGTGTTTGGGCCCATAATTAAGACTTCAAGTTCAATAAAGCCAGTCAATCTCTCTGGCTGAAAGGGAATAATTTAATCTGTTCAGTCTCATTTCTGCATGTAGTAAATTCTTTATAGTTTTAAAATATTTCAAAATGTAAAAACCTTTCCTAATTTAAAAACTTAATCCAGCCTCTTTCCTTCATTTTTTTGTCCTGTACCTGACTTGAATCTAATTCACCCTTGTTCTCTGTTTCCGCATTGACCCTTAAATCTTATTATCTCACTGTCTAACTAACAGCACTTATCGCAAGATGCTTCCAACAAAATTGGCCTTAAGGCGATGGATGCTAACCCATTGTGCCCTGCACGCATTGGTTCGAATACCATCCTTGTCGGCTATCACATCTCCACTAAAGAGATGTCATATTTTCCACTTTTTTTAAACGAGATGTATATTTGTAAAGAGGTTAAGCACTGTATTTGTCTATCTTTTATTTTCATAAATAGTCGTTTGGTAGTACAGAACTTAAATATTGCTGAAAAAAGAAACGCATCTAAGCTTCTCGTCTTGCACTCATCAGGACACTCACAAGAATACCAGTATAATAAGGGGGAAAACAACAATCTATACTGTATGTGAAGAGAGTGCTGATTGGTTGGCAAGTGGCGTTGCCATGGAGAATGCACCACTGATGGTAACTGGCAGTTAACTGCCAAGCATTGTTTGAAATTTAAACCAGGCAGCTTGACCCTGATTGGCCAAGGCATTGATCTGAGGAATGAGTCAGCGAATGGCTGCCACTTATTTTGTTTAGCTGAAACAGGCGCAATACTATGTACATGTTCTTTCTGTCCGCAAAGAACAGGGCCTTGTGTATTAATATATGTAGCTCCCAATACACGCAAATGTGCCACATTGCGAGCCCAAATGACGATCTTAAATTGGTTGTTAGTGTAATTCTTAGCATGTTATTATTAGGATTATTTAGCAAATGTTGTCCAATCGCGGAATCACACCTAATTTTGGACACTGTGTTTTGAGTTTTGCAAGCGTGAGCTGGTTGGATAAGGAAAAGCTTGGACATGTCTCCTTTTTCAGCAATACTTGTTTATTTTTGTAATTTTTCCCTGAGTAAGTTATCCATGATTGCTTTCAGAACATCTTGCAGAATCTTATTTTTAATTCAGCAGCGTTAGCTGACCCATATTAATTGTGACCTGCCTGATAGGAAGAGGTGCAAAGGAAAACTTAAATGGGGAAAGTCAAATATCTGATAGGGGATTACATAAAAGCATTGGTGCATTTCTGCAAAAATGCCCATGTGATGGTGTCAGATAGCAAGCTGGCAATAGGCTGGAAGGTATTACAGAAAGAATTGCTGATTTTGGTTTTTAAATTCAGTCTCCACTTCTGTTGTAGAGAGCTGCCTCATCGCTCATGGCATCTAATGTGCAGTCCTTTCAGAGAAGGTCCATGCTACATTTGGCAGACAATGGGATTGGTGAGAATGATCGGAGCACCACTACATCACCTTCTAACGGAGTAAACACAAGGAGAGCAGCAACTCTGTATAATCAGTTTTCTTCAAAGGATGTGGAGAACAGGTATGGTCATTTTCCAAATTGCTGACTTTCTCTTTCTTCAATTCTTAGCTTTTCTTCTTCCCTGCCCCTCCCCCCCGCCCACCACCCCCGCTCCCCAAAAAAATAAATATGAGTTATGCAGCTTATTTTCAGGCTATCATTCTAATAATTGAAGTTTAGGTAATGTTAAAATCCCTGAATCTAATGTATAAAGTTTTAGATATTTCTGTTCTTTAGATATCTGGCAGCCCCCAATAGGTACAAAGTATAAAATGTTGATCAAAGGCAATCTGATTTAAAAAATATGTTTATTTACTTTGGAAGCATTGAAATGCTTTTTAGACTGCAACCTTTTAAATTACTTGTTTAAAAAGACACACAGCCAAATTTCTTTAATCTTTGCCATTTTTATTTCCGATTTTTTAGATCATTTGAAGGTGTGCTTTACAAGAGAGGTGCTTTACTGAAAGGGTGGAAACCTCGATGGTTTGTTCTAGATATAACTAAACACCAGGTACAGTCATATTTCTATTCAGCATTTTAACACTGGATGTGGATACAGTTTAAGCAAGTTGATGTACTAGAACGTCTTAATCATTCATATCTATAGCTGAAAATTATACATTTAAAAATGGATTCTGTGTTTTATTTTACAATACTTAAGCTACAGATGTGCCATTGTGTATGTGACATCTTCAGGGATCATTCTTGAACTCAACTTCAGCTTATTGGCAGTGTAATTGAGAATTATGACAGAAACTTTGTATAACTAATTCATGCACTTTATCTTCTAGTTACGGTACTATGACACTGGCGAAGATACAAACCCCAGAGGGTTCATAGATCTGGCTGAGGTTGAGTCAGTTATTCCAGCATCATCAACATTAGGTGCACCTAAGCATTCAAACGAGAGAGCATTCTTTGATGTAAGTTTTTATCTTTCCCTTTAATTGTGATACCACTTGCAAGACCAGAATTTCATAACAGCAATAAAGGCAACATATGACCATCTTCCTGGAACCAATGAGTGCTATTTGGTTTCTGTTGAAAAGAGGAATTTTTGGTCAGGGATTACATGCTAATACACAGGATTTCCCTTTAGCTTTATTTCATAACATTTTTTTGGACTGACCTAATTTGAAATCCATTCTGAACTGGTACTGATGAAAGGTCATCGAACTGAAACATTAACACTGTTTCTGTCCACAGATGCATTTGTATTGTCATTTCAGTTTTCCAGCATCTGTAGTATTTAGCTTTTGTATATCCCTGTATTTTGGTGCAGCCCAGTTTGGTATCATCTACAAATATTAATACCTGCAATGTCTGAGTCCAAACACTTATAGTGAACAACAGAGAAAGTTCCATAATTCCTACCCTCTGTTTTCCATTTTGTTGCCATCTTTTCAAACCATTCCTGCAACCTGGCCCATGACCTCACATCCCTTGACTTTTGTTATATTTATTATTTCACGGAATGTGGGCGTCGCTGGCTGAGCCAGCATTTATTGCCCATCCCTAGTTGCCCTTGAGAAGGTAGTGGTGAGCCACCGCCTTGAACCGCCGCATTCCATATGGTGTTGGTACACCAAGACTGCTGTTAGGAAGGGAGTTTCAGGATTTTGATCCAGTAATAGTGAAGGAACGGCAATATAGTTTCAAATCAGGATGGAGTATAGCTTGGAGAGGAACTTGCAAATAGTGGTGTTCCCATGTATCTGCTGCCCTTGTCCTTCTAGGTGGTAGAGGTTGTGGGTTGGAAAATGCTATCGAAGGAGCCTTGGTGAGTTGCTGTAGTACATTCTGTAGATGGTACACACTGCTGCCACTGTACGTTGGTGGTGGAGGGAGTGAAGGGTTCAAGTGGTAGATGGGGTGCCAATCAAGCAGGCTGCTTTGTCCTGGATGGTGTCAAGCTCCTTGAGTGTTGGAGCTGCTCTCATCAAGGCAACTCTCAATCATCAGCAAAGCGATGAAGGTGTCATCGACAGTGCTATCAAACGGAACATACACAGCAATGACCTGTTCACTGATGCTCACTTTGGGTTCCACCAGGATCACTCAGCTCCTGACCTCGTTATAGCCTTGGCCCAGACGAGGACAAAAGAGCTGAACTCAAAAGATGAGATGAGAGTGACTGCCCTGGTCATCAAGGCAGCATTTGACCAAGTGTGGCTTCAAAGAGCTCTAGCTAAACTGAAGCCAGTGGGAATCAGGAGGAAAACTCTTTGCTGGTTGGAGTCATACCTAGCACAAAGGAAGATGGTTGTTGTTGTTGCTGGAGGTCAATCATCTCTGTCCTAGGGCATCACTGCAGGAGTTCCTCAGGGTAGTGTACTAGGCCCAACCATCGTCAGCTGTTCCATCAATGACCTTCCTTCCATCATAAGGTCAGAAGTAGGAATGTTTGCTGATGATTGCACAATGTTTAGCACCATTCACGACTCCATAGGTACTGAAGCAGTCCATGTCCATATGCAGAAAGTTCTGGACAACATTCAGGTTTGGCTGATAAGTGGCAAGTAACATTTAAGAACATAAGAACTAGGAGCAGGAGTAGGCAATTCAACCTACATGGCTGATCTCTTTTCAGCCTCAACTCCAATTTCACGCCCTCTCCCCATAACCTTTCAACCCGTTACTAATTAAAAATCTCTCTATCTCCTCCTCAAATTTATTCAGCATCCCGGCATCCACTGCACTCTGAGGTAGTGAATTCCACAGATTCACAACCCTTTGAGAAAAGTAATTCCTCTTCATCTCTGATTTAAATCTACCACCCCTTAACCTAAAACTATGGCCTCTCATTCTAGAATGCCCCACAAGGGGAAACATCCACTCCACGTCTACTTTGTCTATCCCCTTTAGCATCTTATATATCTCCATTAGATCTCCTCTCATCCTTCTAAACTGTAGCGAGCATAGACCTAAACTGCTGAATCTCCCCTCATAAGACAAGTCCCGCATCTCTGGAATCAATCTAGTGAACCTCCTCTGCACCGCCTCCAATGCAACTACATCCTTCCTCAAGTAAGGGGACCAAAATTGTGCACAGTACTCCAGGCACGGTCTCACCAATGCCTGTACAGCTGCAACAACACTTCCCTATTTTTATACTCTATTCCTTTAGCAATAAATGCCAAAATTCCATTTGCCTTCCTTATTACCTGCTGTACCTGCGTACTAGCTTTCAGCGATTCATGCACGAGGACACCCAGATCCCTCTGCACTGAAGCATTCTGAAGTTTCTCTCCGTTTAAATAATAAGTCGCCTTTTTATTCTTCCGACCAAAATGGATAACCTCACACTTATCCACATTAACCTCCACCTGCCAAATTTTGGTCCATTCACCTAACCTGTCCATATCCATTTCTTCATTGCAACTTACTTTCCCACCTATTTTGGTGTCATCTGCAAGTTTAGCTGTAGCATCTTCTATCCCTGAATCCAAGTCATTAATATACAAGTGCCAGGCAATTACCATCTCCAACAAAAGAGAGTCAAACCATCTCCCTTGACATTTAGTGACATTACTATCGCTGCATTCCTCACTATCAATGTCCTTGACCAGAACCCGAACTGGACCAGCCATTTAAATACTGTGGCTACAAGGGCAGATCAGAGGTTGGAATTCTGCAGCAAGCAACAAACCACCTGACTCCCCAAAGCCTGTTCACCATTTACAAGGCACAAGTCAGTGGAACACTGTCCACTTGCCTGGATGAGCGCAGCTCCAACAGCACTTAAGAAGCTCGACATCATTCAGCACAAAGCAAGCCTGCTTGTTTGGCACCCTGACCACCACCTTAAACTTTAATTCCCTCCAGCACAGATGCACAGTGGTAGCAGTGTACCATCTCCAAAATGCACTGCAGCAACTCCCCAAGGCTCCTTTGAAGGACAAGGGCAGCAGATGCATAGGAACACCCTGCAAGTTCTGCTCCAAACTGCACACCATCCTGATTTGGAACTATATCACCGCTCTTTCACTGTCACTGGGCCAAAATCATGGAGCTCCCTTCCTAACGGCACTGTAGGTGTACCTACACCACATTGTTGAAGAAGGTGACTCGCCACTACCTTAAGGGCATTTAGGGATGGGGAACAAACACTGGCCTAGCCAGCGACACCTAGATCCTATGAAAGAATTTTTTTAAATCTATAGAACACTTTAATATTTCTTTTTATACTCTTTGATATTTTATTTTCATATTTGTCTTTGTCTTGCTGTTTGCCTTTTCCATCTCTTAGCTAAAATCATCAGACTCCCTTTTACCATCCTCTCATTTATGATTTATATACCTTTTACTTGGCATCAATTTCAACCTTGTCTTATGGCTAGTTCTTTAAGTAGAATATATTAACTCTTTTGATCCTCCTTTCAATTATGCCTACCTTTCTTCCACTCCTGTCAATTTCTTTTCCTGTTTGCTTACCTCCATTTTCATCGCCTCATAGGTGGTCTTTGTACTATCCCCATCACCCTCAGTCATTAACTAAAAGATTATAGCCTGAATTTTTATCTCGGCAGCGGGCACGATCAGCGGGCCTGGGACCAGCCGGGAAACGGACCGCCAACTGTGATCAGCCCCCAACCGCGATTTCATGTTGGCTGGCCAATTAATGGCCAGCCAGTGTGAAACAGACGTTGAAAAGCTCAGCGCTGCTGGGGTGGGGGCAGGAAGTGAGTGGGCAATGACATCAACGTGGGCGAGCGCTGAGAGAAAGCTCCCTGAAGACAGGGAGCTGCAGACCCGAAAACCATCAAATAAAGTTTCAAAAAGCCAGAAAAAAATGTCCAAGCATCAGAATCAGGCACCTGAAAATATAGATGATAGGAATGCTGCCCGCAGATTTTTGTTTTTATTTTACACGCGCCCGCCGACTGAAATATCGCACGATTTCACGTCCGATCGGGTTGGGCGCGTGCCTGCCCAATCAGTGTAAAATTCTGCGCTATGGTGTGATCGCTACTTCTAAGATTTTCTTCCACATTTATTTCTATTATTTCCTCCAGTTCAACTCTCAGCACCACCACGTCATTGGGCTTCGTACATATTGGCTCAGAGGAGACTCCATGTTCATATTACATCTATTCCCTCACTTACAATTATTGTCTCTAGTTTCCCCATTCTGTTGCTGTTACTCTTTACAGGCAATCAGCACTCCTTTATTTCTATCAAATATTTTATTATTGCACCCTCCATCCTTTTCTGTTTCTGAATATTTGTGTTTTATTTATCTGTTTTTATATCCTGACCTTTATTCTAATCCATTCTTTATCTTTGGATTATTATATCCATCTGAACCATCTCTCCCTCCCCAACACCCCTCCTTTAACCAGTTTAAAGTCCATTCTAGAGTCCAGTTTATGATTACTGCAAGGACCTTGGGCCAAAACCAGCACGGGTGCAGCATGTCCCATGAATTAGAATTCCTCCTTCCTGCACCAATCTTTCAGTCACACATTTAATTTCCTGATTAGTTTATCCCTATGCCAATTAGCACACAGCCTGGGTCGTAATCTAGAAATTACCACCATCAAGGTGCTGCTTTTAATTTAGCTCTAAGATACTCCCTTATACCCCTGATACTCCCTTAGCAGGACCTGCTGATTTCTATTTTGTTGATTCTGACATGGACTACACCAACTGACTCTTGCCCCTCCTTTAACAATCGCTTCAGAATACCCTGATTGGGTAGGCAACTCACCGTCTTTGACTCTTGATTGTGACAGCAGAATATGCCCTCTATCCATTTGATTATCAAATGGTTTTAGACTACAATCTTTCTATTTTTCTCCCCCAGTCCTTGAATTTTCTCCTGCTCTACAGTGCCATGGTTAGCATTCTGGTCATTCTGTCCTTAGCATTCCTCCTCATCCCCTCAGATACCAATTGGACAGGACCAGTTTCTGCCACTTTTTGTTCTCTGTTGCCACTAGGTATCCCCTATACTGCTGTCTGTCAGTTATGCACTGTTCTTCCTCTGCCTCTACCTTATGGCATGGCTGTATTCTGGAGTAAACTATAGCCCATGGATTTTAATCAGCTGTAAAACACATTGCTAAAAGCTACCATTGACATTAAATGCTCTAATTCAACAAAATCATTATTAAATATCTCTTCACAGCTGAAACAGAATTAGATTACCTCATCAGCATAACATCCATTGCTGAAATCCCGCAAGGATACATAACACTTTGCTGCTGCGAAAATAAGTTACATCACTTATCTACTATGCACAGCTGAAAACCATATAAGTAAACAGTGAGAGTAAACAGTGTGCATCTCCAAATACTGAACAATCCGTGATTTACAATTCAGGTTGTCTAGTCAATAAACATGTATAAAGCATAGTAGTGTAGATCATTAACCTTTTCTTGTTTAGTTATTTTTTTTTAATGACGGATCCCAGTATATGCATTGAGGATAATGAGGTTCTATCATCGTAAAGCTTTGAGTAACCGAATATTTCTTCTGAACAGTAATAACACTACTAATGATGCAAAATCAGATTTTGTTGCAAAGCTGACTGGAAGCCCATCTGCAGACAATTGAGGAGTTTCATATTGTTTTTGACTGTTGAGAGTAAGAAGTAGTTGATGTTTTCCCAGTAGTTGGATTTCATTGAAATTCCATTTACATAGATTATTTCAAATTCTTAACTAGTTTAATGCTAAGAATTTGAACTTCTTGAGGAAAGTATTTGTAGGTAACTATTTGCTGAGGAAGCACACAATTTTAATTCGATCCACTTCTGATTATATATGAGATTTTGCTTTCCACATTCATGAGTAGTGCAAAAATTAATGACTTAAAAGTATGGCAGACTAAAACAAATAAGGAATAGAATGTGTTAGATTGGCTCCAATTGAATGCAAGCATTGATTATTCTTTAGAATTATTTTATAAGTGGGGAGCCATTATTTGAGTCTGAGCATATTTTAGCAAAATATTTGTGTGAATTACAAAAGTAAAATGTATTACTCATAACATTTTTTGTGCATATATGTTACAGGCATGCTGGTGTGTGCACATAACTTCACCAAATTACACTATTTAGTATTTTGTTTAGTTAATAGTGGCTAGCAGGACTGAAGCATGAATCCAAAGGTTAAACCAGCCAATCAGAAGCTATCTTTAGTAAAAATAAACAGACATGCAGTTTACTATTGTTCTTCAGTAACACATCATGCACTTTAGTGTTCGCATCTGTTTTTAAAATAAAAATAGTTCCATAAACTAAAAAGCGATTTATACAAATAGCTATCTCCTCTAATTGCATTGTGAAATGGGATGGCATTAAAACCATGTTTAGAACATCAAGTTAACCTTACAATTAAATGTACTTAGTTTCTTGTCTTTTTTTAAACAATGTTCAAATTATTTACTTAGTTTATTTGATGAATCAGAATTTCATGACAATAAGCTCTGATAGAATCTGTTATTGATTTAGGTGGGAAAGTTCACAACAAGAATTAAGATAAAGAAATTTAAACTTACTAATCACGAAATGCCATAGAAGTCTTGAACTTGTTCCATGATATTTTAATAATTTATACACTTGATCATCCTAACCACCCCACCTGATACCTGATCTTGAAGCATATTACATTTGTATTACTGCGTGCAATTCCAAAACATAATTTCTGAAAAAGAAATTACATTTTTAAATGCATTTAATTTGAATACTTTGAATTATGCCTTTCTTTTCCTTTTAATGCAGTTGAAGACAAGTAGACGTGTTTATAATTTCTGTGCACAAGATGTGCAAATTGCTCAACAGTGGATGGACAAGATCCAGAACTGCATTTCAGATGCCTAACAAGATGCATTTTAAAAAGACCAGGTGGGATTGTACCAGTCATAAGAGATTAAAGCCCAGCGCCACTAAAATAAATAAAATAAAAAAGGTATCAAAGGATTACATCAGTCAAGCAGGTGAAAACCACTAATAGTTCAGCAGAAGAATTTGGCAAGCAACTTCAGCAAAAGAAACTTGCACTCTTAACACATCTTTAACAATGTGAAATGTAAACTTCAGCCACTAAAGACCTTAATGTTCTGTAATATAGTCGTGGATCCTCTGCTTTCACAGTTTTGCTTGCAGTTTTTAGTCATTGACGCCTTAGTCCTGAAATGCTCTGGATAGTGGATAGCATGAATTTAGAACTGTGCAAAAATTAATAACTTGTAAAATAACATTAATTTTGTACTTTATTGCATATCTGTATCTAAAGCTAAAAAATGCCTGAGCAGTACTCTAAAATGCATTGGAATGAAACAGACGAGAGCGCAATAACAGTCAATATGGTCATTCATGATCAAGATCAGTTCTGTTATGCCAGTTTTGTAGAATATGTATATAAATGGACAAATGTTTTTTTTTCAGTAGCTTACCTTGATATGTAAAGGGGTTTTGCACACTAAAAATTAGTAACATTTTCTTAATTTTTTTTACAGTTGATACTTTTTTTAAAAAGGAGTTTTGAAGAATGTTTGTGTTATTGCCCTACTGAAGAACTTATCCCACATTTTAACAATTTCCTGTTATTTACTGGAGACTTTTAAATTTTATGTAGCTTGTGACATGTTTCTGTGGTATCTTTATAGCATGTTTATATGTTTATTACATTTGTACTTTTGAACGAATTGTATATATGGCTTAATTTGGTTATAATTCTCTTCCCTGAATTGCTGGATATAAATGAACCTAATTTTAACCAAGTAATGTTTTAAAGAGCACTAGAAAAGCTATAAACTTCATGTACTAAGTCATATGCATATGGGACCAAAAGATTTATCATGCACAGCTAAAGTAAAACAAAAGGTGTGCATTTCCTTGTGAGGCTGAAATCCACTAAAATTGTCCATAATTTCATATTAGCATGAAAGGATTGGCAGGCAGTTTTGACCACAATATGACTTTGCTAATGATTTCAAACAGTAGCCTCAAATTGCACATAACCTTGTTTTAATTTGTGGAGTTTGTATATACCGTTCATTTTGCTTTGTAAAATACTGATATTGTGTAGTTCTTTGTTGAATTAAATGCAACGTCACTAATTTTTTTCAATCAGTTTTATGTAAATTGCTTTATGTTGCATTGAATTTTATGACGTTTACACTAAAGTGCTTGTAAAACAGTGAGTGCTAAATGTTATTTTTGCAAATCTTAATGGAACTGAAAGTTTATCCTTTTAATATCAGTTAAAATTAAGATCGGCAACAGGTACATCTAAAAACTGAAGAGCAAGAGAAGAGAATCTCATACTTCAGAACGCAAATTTTCAAGGCATATCCAGGCCCAGCATAGATTGTAACAACCTAAACCTAATTCTAGGCTTAGATTTTAAAATATGAAGCCAGACAGGTGGCTGAGGTGGTGGTGGGGGAGCATTTTAGTGATAGCGACCACAACATGGTACAATTTAAGCTTGTTATGGACAAAGAAATAGACAAGTTGCAAAAAAATGTTTTGGTTTGGGGAGAGCGGATTTTAGTAAAATAAGGCAGGACCTGGCCAAGATAGACTGGGAACAGCTACTTGTGGGGAAATCTACAGAAAAGCAGTGGGGGGGGTCGTTCAAAAAGGAAATGGGGAGGGTACAGGCTCAACACATTCCCTCTAGGGTGATAGGAAGGAGTAACAAGCCTAGAGAACCATGGATGACCAGAGATATTCAGGATATGTTGAGAAGGAAAAGAGGCTTTTAGCAGATACAATGGGAGCAAATCAGCGGAGGCATTAGTGGAATATAGAAAGTGCAGGGTGGAGCTTAATGAAGCAATTAGGAGAGCAAAGAGGGGATATGAGAAAGCTCTGACTGGTAAAAGTAGGGAAAATCCCAAGATATTCTAGAGTAGGGACCAAGGGGGCAATCTATGGGTGGAGCCAGAGGACATCGGTAGAGTGTTGAACGAATATTTCACATCCGTCTTCACCCAAGAGAATGAGGATGAAGGTATGGAACTCAGGGAGAGGGACTGCGAGGTTCTTGAGCAAATTGATATAGGGAGTGACAAGGTATTGGAGGTGTTGGCAGGCTTAAAAGTGGACAAATCTCCAGGCCAGGATGAGGGAGGCAAGGGAGGAGATCGCAGGGGCTCTGACCCAAATTTTTAATTCCTCTCTGGCCTCGGGGCAGGTGCCAGAGGACTGGAGAACAGCTAATGTGGTTCCGCTATTTAAGCAGGGTTGTAGAGATAAGCCAGGGAACTACAGGCCAGTGAGTCTCACGTCAGTGGTAGGGAAATTATTGGAGAAAATTCTGAAGGAGAGAATCTCCACTTGGAGAGGCAAGGTTTGATCAGGGATAGTCAGAATGGCTTTGTCAGAGGGAGGTCATGCCGAACAAATTTGATTGAATTTTTTGAGGAGGTGACCAGGTGTGTAGATGAGGGTAGTGCAGTTGATGTAGTTTATATGGATTTCAGCAAAGCTTTTGACAAGGTCCCACATGGGAGACTTATAAAGAAGGCAAATGCACATGGGATACAGGGTAATTTGATAAGGTGGATTCAAAATTGGCTTAGTTGTAGGAGACAGAGGGTGATGACAGAAGGCTGCTTTAGTGACTGGAAGCCCATGTCCAGTGGTGTACCACAGGGTCCCCTATTATTCGTCATTTATATAAATGACATAAATGACATTGTGGGGGGTAGGATTAGTAAGTTTGGGATGACACAAAGATTGGCCAGGTGGTTAACAGTGAGGTTGAGTGTCTTGGGCTACAGGAAGATATAGACGGGATGGTCAAATGAGCAGATAAGTGGCAGATAGAATTTAACCCTGAAAAGTGTGAGGTGATACACTTTGGAAGGAGTAATTTGACAAGGAAGCATTCAATGAACGGCATGACAGCAATTTTGGGCCCTGTATCTCAGGAAGGACGTGCTGGCCCTGGAGAGGGTCCAGAGGAGGTTCACGAGAATGATCCCAGGAATGAAAGGCTTAACATATGAGGAACGTTTGAGGACTCTGGGTCTATGCTCGATGGAGTTTAGAAGAATGAGGGGGGATCTGATTGAAACTTACAGAATACTGAAAGGCCTGGATAGAGTGGAATTGGGGAAGATGTTTCCATTAATAGGAGAGACTAGGACCCAAGGCACAGCCTCAGAGTAAAGGGAAGACCTTTTAGAACAGAGATGAGGAGAAACTTCTTTAGCCAGAGAGTGGTGAATCTATGGAATTCATTGCCACAGAAAGCTGTGGAGGCCAGGTCATTGAGTGTATTTAAGACCGAGATAGATAGGTTCTTGATTGGTATGGGGATCAAAGGTTAAGGGGAGAAGGCGGGAGAATGGGGTTGAGAAACTTATCAGCCATGATTGAATGGCGGAGCAGACTCGATGGGCAGAATGGCCTAATTTCTGCTCCTATGTCTTATGGCCTTATGACACTAGGAAGTTCTGAGAAACAAAGGGACCTTGGTGTGTGTGTCCATAGATCTCTGATGGCGGAGAGGCATGTTAGTGGGGTGGTGGAAAAGGCAGTTGGGACACTTGCCTTTATCAATCGAGGCATAGATTACAAAAGCAGGGAGATCATGTTGGAGTTGTATAGAACCTTGGTGAGGCCACAGCTGGAGTACTGTGTGCAGCTCTGGTCACCACATTATAGGAAGGATGTGATTGCACTGGAGGGGGTGCAGAAGAGATTCACCAGGATATTGCCTGGGATGAAACATTTAAGTTATGAAGAGAGGCTGGATAGACTTGGGTTGTTTTCGTTGGAGCAGAGAAGATTGAGGGGTGACCTGATCAAGGTGTACAAGATTATGAGGGGCATGGACAGGGTGGATAGGGAGCAGCTGTTCCCCTTAGTTGAAGGGTCAGTCACACGGGGACATAAGTTCAAGGTGAGGGTCAGGAGGTTTAGAGGGGATGTGAGGAAAAACTTTTTTACCCAGAGGGTAGTGACGGTCTGGGAGGGTGGTGGAGGCAGGTTGCCTCACATCCTTTAAAAAGTACCTGGTTGAGCACTTGGCACGTCATAACATTCAAGGCTATGGGCCAAGAGCTGGTAAATGGGATTAGGTAGGTAGGTCAGGTGTTTCTCATGTGTCGGTGCAGACTCGATGGGCTGAAGGGCCTCTTCTGCACTGAGAGATTCTGTGATAGTGATGCAGAAAATCAGTTTGTTTCAGCATTTGCTCTTTCCACTGGCCCTTCCCTCCCTACCACTCTTCCCTTCATTCCTAAGCCTTCTCACTTCTTTTGCCGCTCTATATCCTTTCCTCGCCTTTACTCCACTGTTACTCCCCTTTGTAGCTCTCAATTCACTACTCTACCTTAAGGCTGTTGGTGCAGGGCCAAAGGTTCCCTTCAGCCTTGTTCTCTTTTCTTCCCTCCCCACCTGTTTCCCTCAATAAGACTTTATCTGTTTCCAGGCTTCATTTTTTAAGTTACTTTAGGGTCAGGAAAGGATCATAGGAAAAGGAATATACTTTTATTTCATATTCTTTGGCACCCTTGAAAATTTGAGGTGAATCAGAGTCCACAGCCTTTTAGGGGAAGAAATTTTCAGATTTCCACTACCCTTTATGTGAAAAAGTGCTTCCTTGTTTAGCCCCTAAATGATCTAGCTATAATTTTCTGATTATACCTCCTCCATTCTGGACTCCCTCACCAGTATCTACTCCGTTGGATTATTTTATCACTTTAAATATCTCAATCTTTTTAATTCCAGAGAATTCAAATCAAATTTATGCAACTTCTCCTCATAACTTAACCTCTGGTATCATTCTGGTGAGGCTATATACCTGTAAAGACCAGGAAATCAAGGACATCTTCCCAGAGGTTCTGTGCCCAAAACTGCACACAATACTCCAGATAGGATCTGATCAAGCATCTGTATACTAAATGTGAATACAAAATTAGTTAAGAGACAGAAAGCAGAAAATAGTGGTGAACGATTGGTTTTCAAACTGAGAGAAATATAGAGTGATGTCCTTTGTTGATCAGTAATTTATGCTACTTTGGGATTTCGGAATATGGGGTATCTGTACAAAGTTTCACATAACTATAGTGAGGAAGCTTGGAGGAGGATATAGGCCGGTGAAAAGGGCAAATACATGGCAGATGGATTTTAATGCACAGAAGTATGATATGCATTTTAGCAGATCGAATGTGAAGACATATACAATATAATTTTAAAGGGGTGCAGGAACAATGTAGCCTGAGGAGTTCATATACACAAGTTTTTGAAGGTGGCAGGACAAGGCTATTTAAAAGCTCGGTTTTATAAATGGACATAATACACAAAAGCAAAGAAAGCATAGTAAAACACTGGTTCAGCCTTAGCTGAAGTATTGGGGTAGAACTTGCGGCCAGTGGAGAAGCAACTGAGTCAGTGCTGACCTTGAAGAATGCTACCCAAAGATCTAACGATCTCTGATGTGATTTTCCCTTTTCCCAACGGCAATTTAAATCTGATGACAAGTCAAAGGGAGCTTTTGGCGTGCAGTAGTAGTAATGGCTGCAATCAATCACATTGAAGTATTGACATACAGTGATTGGATTTAAATAGAAGCTAAAATGTCAATATTGATAAACTATTAAAACAAATTGTACATTATATACTTTTATCATAATGGAGAAATTTGAGATTTCACAAATATAGAATTAGCTTTTCAGGGCTCATAAGGCTGTTTAAGTGACTATGAAATTAATACATCATTTAAGAACAAAGTTACACCTCATTCAATGAAGCTACGCCTCATTAAACAAGTTGTAACTTTTTCAAGTGGATTCTAACAGCATAAGAGTGGAAGTTCACATTGATTCAGAGATTTCCCATTGATTGCAGACTGGGGGGATCCCTCAACAGTGCACCTTCTGGAAAAGCATAGAATCAGCAGTTTCTGCATTTCCCTGTTATTTTGTACATGTATGTACTGCAGAAGGTGTCTGTTCCAGTGAACGAATGACAGCAAATGCTGACAATTTTGCTGTCATTACCATGACAAACCCCAAGCCACTGTCCAATCCTGTATACCACAATTTCATTGGAATTTCAAGGCCTTGGAGAGGTTGCAGAGGAGATTTACTAGAATGATAGCAGGGATGAGGTACTTCAGTTATATGAAGAGACTAAAGCAAATATTCCAATTTGACTTTCTCAGACACAAAACACTTTCCCTCAACTCTCATACTTTTGCTCAAGCATTTAAGCCTGTATCCCTTTGTAACCTCCTACTCCCATCCATACAATTTACTCACATAGTCACACCCTCAACTTGAATGTACACTCTCCCTTCAAAGACATTAATTTTTTTTATTCATTTACGGGATTTGGGTGTCGCTGGCTAAGCCAGCATTTATTTCCCATCCCCAATTCCCCTTCAGAAGGTGGTGGTGGTGAGCTGGTTCCTTGAAGGGATGCAGTCCATGTGGTGTAGGTACGCCCACAGTTCTGTTAGGGAAGGAGTTCCAGGATTTTGACCCCGTGAAGGTGAAGGAACAGCGATATATTTCCAAGTCAGTATAGTGAGTGGCTTGGAGGGGAACTTCCAGGTGGTGGTGTCTCCATGTATCTGCTGCCCTTGTCCTTCTAGATGGTAGTGGTCATGGGTTTGGAAGGTGCTGCCTAAGGAACCTTGGTGAGTTTCTGCAGTGCATCTTGTAGATGGTATACACTGCTGCCACTGTTCATTGGTGTTGGAGGGAGTGAATGTTTTTGGAAGGGGTACCAATCAAGCAGGCTGCTTTGTCCTGGATGGTGTCAAGCTTGAGTGTTGTTGGAGCTGCACTCATCCAGGCAAGTGGGGAGTATTCCATCACACTCCTGACTTGTGCCTTGAAGGTGGTGGACAGGCTTTGGGGAGTCGGGAGGTGAGTTATTTGCTGCAGGACTCCTAGCCTCTAACCTGCTCTGTGGCCACAGTATTTATATGGCTAGCCCAGTTCAGTTCCTGGTCAATGGCCACCCCCAGGATGTTGATAGTGGGGGATTCAGCGATGGTAGTGCTATTGAACGTCAACGGACGATGGTTAGATTGTCTCTTGTTGGAGATGGTGATTGCCTGGCACTTGTGTGGTGCGAATGTTACTTGCCATTTGTCAGCCCAAGCTTGGATATTGTTCAGGTCCTGCTGCATTTGGGAATGGACTGCTTTGTATCTGAGGAGTCGCGAATGGTGCTGGACATTGTGCAATTTATCAGCGAACGCCCCCAATTCTGACCTTATGATGGAAGGAAGGCCATTGATGAAGCAGTGACCATCTACAACTAGAGAGAATCTAACCATCACCTCTTGACACTCGGTGACATTACCATCACTGAATCCCCCACTATCAACATCCTGGAGATTACCAATTACCAGAAACTGAATTGGACTAAGCAGGATTACTTTCATAAAAATAGAAAATGCTGTTAATTTTCAGCAGGTCAGGCAGCATCTATGGAGAGATGAACTGAATTAACATTTCAGATCAATAACCTTTGACCAGAACACTTTGCCTTTGTATTAGTGTGGAACCCAGTAGCTGAACAAAAATATCCAATATTCCACCTGATCAAATGATGCTGATATATCATGGGAAATATTGTGGTGTACTGGTGGTGTAGTGGTATTGTCGCTGGACTAGTAATCCAGAGATCCAGGGTAATGCTCTGGGGACCCGGGTTCGAATCCCACCACGGAATTCAATAATCTGGGATTAAAAGTCATCTGGTTCACTTTAGGAAGTGAAATGTGTTGTCCTTACCTGGCCCTTACCTACATGTGACTCCAGACCACAGAGGTGGTGGCACAGTGGTATACAGGCGGGAGAGAGTTGACCCTGGGAGTTCTCATCATCGACTCCGGACCCCATGAGACATCACGTGAAACATGGGCAAGGAAACCCCCTGCTGATTGCCACGTAGTGCCCTCCCTCAGCTGATGAATCAGTGCTCCTCCATGTTGAGCATCACTGAGGGTGGCAGGGACACAGAATTTTCAATGTCCATCACCAAGAGTGGCTCGGTAGCTCCACTACTGACCGAGCTGGCCAACATAGCTGCTAGACTGGGCCAGCGGAACCAGCAAGAGGAAAAAACATACTTGACCTCACCAACCTGCCTGCTGCAGATGCATCTGTCCATGACAGTATCGGTAGGAGTGACCACTGCACAATTATTGTGGAGACACAGTCCCGTCTTCACATTGAGGATACCCTCCATCGTGTTGTGTGGCACTACCACCGTGCTAAATGGGATAGATTTCGAACAGATCTAGCAACTCCAGACTGGGCATCCATTAGGCGCTGTGGGCCATCAGCAGCAGCAGAATTGTACTCTTAACACAATCTGTAACCTCCTGGCCTGGCATATCCCCCAATCTACCATTACCATCAAGCCAGGAGATCAACCCTGGTTCAATGAAGAGTTCAGAGGGCATGCCAGGAACAGCACCAGACATATCTAACAATGAGGCATCAACCTGCTGAAGCTATAAAACAGGACTACTTGCATGCCAAACAGCACATTCGCAACGATCTTCAGCCAGAAGTGCCGAGTGGATGATCCATCACAACCTCCTCAGGAGGTCCCCAGCATCACAGATGCCAGTCTCCAGCCAATTCGATTCACTCCACGTGATATCAAGAAACAACTGAAGGCGCTGGATACTGCAAAGGCTATGAGCCCTGACAACATGAGCCCCGGCAATAGTACTGAAGACTTGTGCTCCAGAACTTGCCGCACCCCTAGCCAAGCTGTTCCAGTACAGCTACAACACTGGCATCTACCCAGCAATGTGGAAAATTGCCCAGATATGTCCTGTACACAAAAAACAGGACAAATCCAACCCGGCCAATTACCGCCCCATCAGTCTACTCTCCATCATCAGTAATGTAATGGAAGGGATCATCAACAGTGCTATCAAGTGGCACTTACTTAGCAATAACCTGCTCAGTGATGCCCAGTTTGGGTTCTGTCAGGGCCACTTAGCTCCTGACCTCGTTACAGCCTTGGTTCAAACATGGACAAAAGAACTGAACTCCCAAGGTGAGGTGAGAGTGACTGCCCTTGACATCAAGGCAGCATTTGACTGAGTGTGGCATCAAGGAGCCTTAGCAAAACTGGAGTCAATGGGAATCAGGGGGAAAACTCTGCTGGTTGGAGTCATACCTAGTACAAAGGAAGATGGTTGTGGTTGTTGGAGGTCAGTCATCTCAGCTCCAGGACATCACTGCAGGAGTTCCTCAGGGTAGTGTCCTAGGCCCAACCATCTTCAGCTGCTTCATCAATGACCTTCCTTCCATCAGAAGGTCAGAAGTGGGGATGTTTGCCGATGATTGCACCATTCGCGACTCCTCAGATACTGAAGCAAGACCTGGACAATATCAAGGCTTGGGCTGACAAGTGGCAAGTAACATTCGCGCCACACAAGTGTCAGGTAATGACCATCTCCAACAAGAGAGAATCTAACCATCGCCCTTTGATGTTCAATGGCATTACAATCACTGAATCCCCCAAGATCAACATCCTGGGGCTGACCATTGACCAGAAACTGAACTGGACTAGCCATATAAATACTGTGGCTACAAGAGCAGGTCAGAGGCTAGGAATCATGAGACGAATAACTCACCTCCTGACTCCCCAAAGCCTGTCCACCATCTACAAGGCACAAGTCAGGAGTGTGATGGAATACCCTCAAATTGCCTGGATGAGCGCAGCTTCAACAACACTTAAGAAGCTGGACACTGTCTCCGCTTGATTGGGACCACATCCTCAAACATTCACTCCCTCCACCACCGACGCACGGTAGCAGCAGTGTGTACCATCTACAAGATGTACTGCAGGAATTCACCAAGGCTCCTTAGACAGCACCTTCCAAACCCATGATCACTACCACCTAGCAGGACAAGGGCAGCAGATAGATGAGAACACCACCACCTGGAAGTTCTCCTCCAAGTCACTCACCATCCAGACTTGGAAATATATCGCCGTTCCTTCACTGTGGCTGGGTCAAAACCCCGGAACTCCCTTCCTAACAGCACTGTGGGTGCACCCACACCACATGGACTGCAGTGGTTCAAGAAGGCAGCTCACCACCACCTTCTCAAGGGCAACTAGGGATGGGCAATAAATGCTGGCCCAGCCAGCGAAGTCCACATCCTGTGAATGAATTTTTTTAAATGCTCAGACTACACAATAACAAGAGTCATAGCTCTTGGTGAAACAGGCAATTTTAAGCAAGGTCTTTTGGGAGAGGTTGAGGCCTTCAATTTGTGCTTGTTAATGCCTATAATAAAATAATATCTTTCAGTAAATACATTGAGTCATTTAATTTTTTCTTGGACAATAGAAATTTCAGTTACTGGGGAAAAAAGATTATTTTTTTTCTCAAAAAGTATCTAGATTAATTTATGGTGACTAGATAATACAATGCCACAAGATGTTACAGGAGCTGTTGCAGTTCAGTGACGAGAGTAACATTCGGAATCCTAATAGATCCCATCTACAGATCTTTAAGGAACCCTAAGAGGTAGGCATCCACATTTTTACAATCAATTTCCATTGGAAATACTTACATTGCAGTTTTCAACAGAACGTGCCACAAGTTTATATGCAATTTAAAGATTGAAAATAAAATATTTTTTTAAATTAAATGCATTGACAGCTATACTGTGGGACACAACCCCAGCAAGCCTTTGTTCCCAAATTAATCGCATTATAAATATATTGAAGGCAAGAGGATGAATCAACCCGGGAATAAGTGCCCAACACGACAGAATGGTGGAATTGATTCTATTAATATCGTTAAAGATATCAAGGGATATGGGGATAGTGCGGGGAAATGGCATTGTGGTAGAAGATCAGCCATAATCTAGTTGCTAAGCAGACCAGGTTTGCAGGGCCAAGTGGCCTACTCCTGTTCCTATGTCCTTATTGTGTCTGAGTGCTGAGTCATTAAGAAAACGAGAACCCAAATTTCACAAGATGGTTAATCTCTTGTTTGGTTTCTTCGAAGAACTAATGTTAACATCATAACCAACGTAACATGAAAGAAGCATGTCATAATTTTTTGTTCTATTACTCCTATTGCCTCATGCTAATGTCACTTTACCCATTTCTCCATTTCCTGTTTTTGTTTGGTTTAGCATCTGCAGTATTTTACTTTTGATTTAAGGCAATTTGTTTTAAACTGGTATCAGAAGTGAAGTGAATCTAATGCTGTACCAAAAGCACTTAACATACCATTAAGGCAGCACAGATTTTAAAACTAAGAGAGATCCAAAGTTTAAGCTGTTTACAACAGTAATACAAGCAAAGTATCTGCATTAGGAAGTGAGCTGGAACGGATTGTTTTGTAGGCAAGCCAACTAAAACCCATCAATTTGTGAGCCAGGAGGTTGCCATTTTTAATCAAAGATCCACAAACAGAAATGAAACATCTGGGATTCACACCACAATCGTGATATCAATCTAGATTTTAACTGTTCTAAAACACATTTAACAGAATAATCAAACACACATTCCTGTTTGTAACTGTGAAATAAAAGGCTATAGTAGTTGTTATGACATTTTAAATAGATTTAAACTCCAATTGTGGTAGCATAGAGGGAGTATCCCATTCAATGTCAAAATTATAAAGAGCAGCATTCAATGGGTCAGTAGATAATTCTACTATCTGCTGTGGAGATTGCTAAAAAGTATTAAACTTTATTTCAGGAAGTGACAGATCAAGATCTTTAGAAGGAAATGACAAAGGGATTGGGAAAGATTGAAACAGAGTATGAAACACAGTGCATAAGAAAGAAAAGCAAAAACATCAACAGCGGATGACCGACGAAATACTAGTTAAAATAAGAACAAAAGAGAAGAATATGATGAAATGGAAAAGCAACTAAGAAAAACATGTAGAGCAGCCAAGGAAAAATGGTATGAAGTCCGTTGTAAGGAAATAGAACAACTGGAGAAAAGGCATAATATGAGAGAATTGCATGAGAAAGTTAAAGTACAGACAGTGGCTATATTAGGAGCAAGGAAATAGAACATCTCTTTGAAAAAGGAAGTGGAGAGAAATGATGGGTGGAGTACATCAAAGAGCTGTATGATGATGATGAAGGAAGAGGTGAATTGGCACCATCAGAAGGAAGAGAAGAACCAGAGATAACTGAGGCAGAAGTTAGCGTAGCAATCAAAAGATGAAACCAAGAAAATCCCCTGGAATCAATGAGATGCCAACAGAATGCCTGAAAGCCCTGAATAATGATAACATTGGGATACTGATTGTGGTTGAGGATAGCTTAAAAAAAGACATTTTGTCGAAGCTTTTCGTCTTGCACTTATCAGGGCAATTGCAAGAATACCAATGTCAGGGGAAGCAACAACTTTGTATTGTATGAGAAGAGAGTGCTGATTAATTGACAAGTGAACTCTGATTGGTAGAAGCGTTGCCATAGAGAATGCACCAGTCAATGGTGACTGACAGTTAACTGCCAAGCATTGTTTGAACTTTAAACCAGGCAGCTTGACTCTGATTGGTCAAGGCATTGCCCTGAGAAATGAGCCAGTGAATGGCTATCACTTATTTTGTTTAGCTAAAACAGGTACAATGTGTGTACATGTTCTTCCTGTCTGCAAAGAAATATTCTTTGTAGACAGAAAGAACATGTACACAAATTGACAATGCTTGGCAGTTAACTGTCAGTCACCATTAACTGGTGCACTCTCCATGCCAGCACCTCTTTCAATCAGAGTCCACTTGCCAACCAGTCAGCATTCTCTTCTCATACAGTGCCAAGTTGTTGCTTCCCCTGACATTGATATTCTTGCGATTGTCCTGATGAGTGCAAAACAGAAAGCTTCAACAAAATATGTCTTTTTTCTGCAATACTCAAGTTCTGTACTACCACACGACTAATAGTTGTGGTTGTTGGAAGCCAATCATCTCAGTTCGGGACATCGCTGCTGAAGTTCCTCAGGGCCTAACCATCTTCATCAATAAGGTCAGAATTGAAGATGTTCGCTGATGATTGCACAATGTTCAGCACTATTCACGACTTATTAGATACTGAAGCAATCCATGCCCAAATGTAGAAAAGCCCTGGATAATACTCAGGCTTGGGCTGATAGGTGGCAAGTAACATTCACACCACACAAGTGTCAGGCAATGACCATCTCCAGCGAGGGAGAATCTAACCATCTCCCCTTGACATTCAATGGCGTTTCCATCATTTAATCACCCACTATCAACATTCTGGGAGGGTTACCATTGATCAGAAACTGAACTGGGTTAGCCATATAAATACTGTGACTACAAGAGCAGGTCAGAGGCTAGGATTTCTGTGACAAGTAACTCACCTCCTGACTCCCCAAAGCCTGTCCATCTACAAGGCACATGTCAGGAGTGTGGTGGAATAGTCTCCACTTGTCTGGCTGAGTGCACCTTCAACAACACTCAAGAAGCTCAATACCATCCAGGACAATGCAGCCGGCTTGATTGGCACCCCACCTACCACCTTCAACATTCACTCCCTCCACCACTGGCACACAGTCGCTGCAGTGTGCATCCATAGTATCTCATCAAGGCTCCTTCGACAACACCTTCCAAACCCATGACCTCTATTACCTTAAAGGACAAAGACTGCGGGTGCATGGGAACGCCACCATCTACAAGTTCCCCTGCAAGCCACACACCATTCTGACTTGGAAATATATCACCGTTCCTTCACTGTCGCTGGGTCAAAATCCTGGAACTCCCTCCCTAAAGCACTGTGGGTGTACCTACATCCCATGGACCGCAGCGGTTCAAGAAATCAGCTCACCATCATCATCTCAAGGGCAATTAATGATGGACAATAAATTCTGGCCTGGCCAGCGATGCCCACATCCCATGGACAAATAAATTTTTATAATCACAGAACAGAATTCCTATCTGAGGATCTTATGGAGTCAGTGTTCATTAAGCTCCCAGAGAAACCAAAAGCCCTATAGTGTTCAGAGCACAGGGCAATAAGCTTCATGAGCCACGTGATGAAAATGATTCTAATAATCATTTTCACATACGTTGGCAAGATTATCATAGATGGTGGGAGGTGTGAATGAGAGATCCGAAGGAGATTTGAGATAACCAAGAGCAGCTTTGTCAGAATGAAAGATGTTTAACACACCAAAGAAACTGAACCTGAATCTTAGAGAAAGAGTGCTGAGGTGCAATATTTTGTCATGTATGTTATATGCCTTGGAGAAATGGGCAACAAGCAAAGTTTCTATTGATAAAGCTGAATGCATTTGAGATGTGGACATGCAGGAGGATGTTCCTCATATCCTGTAGAGAAAGAAAGATTAATGGGAACGTGCTGAAAATGGCTGGAGCAAAAGGAAATTAGTGCATAAACATCCAAGAGATAAAGATACAATACTTGTGTCACATCATTAGAACAGATGGTAGACAGAGACAGTTACTGGAAGGAAAAAGTGTCGAAAAACTTAGGAGAGGGAAACAGGGAGAAAATGGTAGACAGATATAACAGACTGGACGTAATTGGCCTATGTGTAATATGTAAGGACAGCACAAGACCGAGGTGGAAATCCATGGTAGTCAACCTTCTGGGATGAAGATAACACTAATAAACGAATGAATGTCGATTCATAAAGATCAGGAAGTTCTCAAATGACTCAGATTTGTACTGTGATAGCTGGCATTACACCTAGCCTCATAGTCCCACATTGGAGAAAAGTGAGGTGGAAGACAGAAGGCAAGACTCCTACTCCTGTTTCAGTAATTCCTACAGGAAAGTATATATGGACATAAAGTAAGCATATGCTCAGTTTTCACACATATGTACATGACATGAATGTTGGCTTAGGTTCAGAAGTGTTGGACCCATGGGAAGATAACTCCCTGAAAGTTACTGATTAAATTCATTTATGAAAAATAGTCATTTGGAGGATATATCCGAGGTTGTCAGTGTTCACAGAATTGGCCAGCATGAGGGTAGAAGGTTTGTGTGGGGAAAGAGCAGTTTCTTTGCCTCCTCTCATTATTGTTTTCTGTGCTTTAAAATTGATTGGAGGCACCCAGAAGGGATATGTTTTCTGTAAAATGTGTTTGCCCTTCAAGGTGACGATGACCATGTTCTTCATCTGCAGTTTTTGGTAGAGTTCTGGTGACTGCTAAGGCTAAACTGCGCCTAGAAGATTCTGCTGAAGATAGGACAGGGTACCACAGACGATTGAGTTTTGGATGAGTTGCTGGACTGGGATTTCTTCTCCTTGTGTTTCCTTTCTGCTTCTGATTTCGAAGGAGGCCGCACCATTTTTTATTTGGCTGCTCCAAGTGCAGTGATCCAGGGCGAGCTTCTCCCAAGCCTTAAAGTCAATATCAAAACTCCTAAGTGAAGCCTTCAGTGTGACTTTGTAGCACTTCCTTTGAACGCCATGAGAATGCACCCCAGACTCAAACTTTCCATAGAAGATTTGCTTTGTACATGATGACATGACCAAGCCCAACTCACTTGTGACTGTCTCAATATGGTGTGGACACTTAGCGCGGCAGCTCAGTGAGCACCCCAGTGTCTGGTATTTTGTCCTGCCGTCTGATCTTCATGCTGAGGAATGCACTGAAGCTTGGGACAGCTGCCACAAAGGAACAAAAGCCACTGTCCAAAGCCCTTCTGCCATACTATACTGAGGGGCTGGAAGCTGTGAACAAACCCCTCTGGCTGTATGTTTGACATGGAATGAATGTGGTATATCTAAGCAGTAATTGTATGTGTAGTGAGGCACCTCAGAGTGTCACTTTGAAAGAAGCTGATCTCATTTGCACTTTATGTAAAGTCATATTATGTACTTCTATAAATTTTATGAAAAAAGGCATACTTTTAGAAAAAAAATGTGTATAATTGCCCCTGATGTGACATAAATGGGGATGGTGGGCTCTGATAAATGATTGGTCTTGCTGGAGAGAATCTACACACAAGATCTGGCTCCTCAGTGCTTCCAGCAACAATTTTAAAGCATAATCGTGTTTGTTAGTGTCCAAATTCAAGAGCTTTACATAAAATTATTCTCCATTGTAATCTAGGATTATGCACCAGTTCAGTTGGATACGTTGAACTGAGCAAATATTACCATCCTAATATTATTAGCATTGAAATAACAGAATGATTACAAAGATCTCATTAATCTCTGCTTTTTGCCCTCTTTTCATTGAGTGCTGATGACATCATCCAGGGAACTGGTTTGCACATGTGACTTGAGTCCAACATTGTGTGGGAGCTAAATATGCAGTCATTAAGGTTCATCATGACCCATGTCATTTCAACTACATACTGACCAGACAGTGCAGAGTGCACCTGCACTCACACAGGGAGATGTAGAATGGGGACAAATTGATTCTCTGCTCTGATTATTTCCCAATCAGAACTGTACTTAGTGGGGATAATGTATGGGGTAAAAGGTTACATACATAGCCGATGCTCAGCTACTAATATATGAAATATACCTGCTAGATACTTTTGCTAGTAATAGCAGCAGCATTCAACTTCTAAAAAGCAAAGGTTTGTTAAAATATAATCATAATCCTATATTTTAGTCTGAGTGAATATTTTGTACTCATCAAGGTGAGAGATGCAAGTGAGAAGCAGAAAGCATTTTTATTTTGAGAACCCAGTAAGTATGAGCAAGTAAATCCAAATTGGATAGTACCAGTTCAAAGTGAATCCTCCTCTACATCACCTCAACCCTAAACAGCACAAAGCATGCCTACTTCACCAGTGTGAATTTTTTGATTGGCTTCTCCTTATGTTGCTTAGATTGTGCTTTCCCATTCAAAGCAGTTGGAACAGAATTGAAAGAAGTTCACAAGCATGGACCTGTGACATTCAGGAACTGAGCTGATGTGCCAAAATTCAAACCTTAGAACTGATAGAGATTTAACAAAGCTGTAGAGGTAAAAGGACAGTATTCTTACCAGCCTCTGTCCTGAATGTTATTGCACTAACAGCAGGTCTGTACCTATGTATCAAAAAGAATATTGATGTAATAATTTCTCTTTCAATATTTGCTAATTTCATGGAAGATTTAATGAAAGCATTTGTACAGAAACTCTGAACAAGCTAAACTTTCAGCGACCTTTCTGTGGGCACTGGAGGGAAGTGGAGTTGTTTGGGTAAATAAGGCTTTTATATTTATTTAAAATAAACTAAATAATGAGTTATGTCTTCATTTCTGTGCTCACGTAGTTTGTCAACATCTTGCTTACACAATTTGGAAGCCTGGAGGCAGAGAACTTAATACATCAAGTAGAAGGGAACGAATACTGAATATGTCAAAATGAAGCATGTTGTGTCATACCGTTCCTTCCCGTGTTTTTTTGTGCCCACGTTTGCAATATGCTTCAGGCTTTTGGTTTCAATTATTCAATAGGAATAGTCCTGGAGCCCTCTACTGGGTAAGAATAAAATACCCATATGCTCTAATCTTGCAAAGCATAAAGGGGGGAAGGGCATAGGCGCAGTGTGAGGAGCACAAGGAATAGCCAATAAATACATCTTGGCAATCACTCTGAAAAGTAAAATTTTCTCTACACCAACTGAACCCCAAGCTGCATCGAGAACACCTACTGTAGCCTTGTAAATGTTTCTATTTCCACCTCCATATGCTTCTTTGAGGCTGATTCCCATTTAATATCAGTTTGTTCTGAATTGAGTAGCTTTGGGCTTACGGGCCTGTAATAACTGGGTTGACATGCTAAAATTCATGTTAAATCTTTAGAACAGATATATTTTTCCAAGTTGCAGAGGTCAAAGGATATTATTCTAGTCTGTGCATGTGACTGTGTTTCTCTATTGCTTGTAAGTGACTAAGTAAAAGATAATGTTATGAGTGATAAATAGGAGCATGCCATAGTTAAACCTTATTTCACAGAGTAAGCATTTTAATCTCTACATTTCTGGCTAGAAAAGCCACATAATGCAGTGCAGTATTGAGAGTACTGCACAGTTAAAGGTGCCATCTTTCAGATGAGATGTTAAACTGAGGCCTCATCTGTCCTCTCAAGTAGACATAAAAGACCCTAAGAATTGCAGGGAGTTCTCCCAGTGGACTGACTGATATTTATCCATTAATCAGCATCACTAAAATAGATTTGATTGCTGGTTGTGGGAGCTCACTGTGCACAAATTGGCCGCCACATTTCCTACATTACAACATTGACAACATTTCAAAATGTACTTTGTTGGCTCTAAAGCACTTTGGGATGTCCTGAGGTTAAAAGGCAAAATATAAATACAAGTCATTCTTCGTAACCAAAATTCAAATTATATTAAAAGAGTGCATTTTCTAAACAAATCTTGCAAAAGATTTGAAATACTTTTACAAAAGGGAAATCCTGTTTGACAAATTTTAGTTTTTTCTGAGGATGGAACTGGAGAGGGAGATAAAGGGGAACCAGTAGATTCAGTATACCTGGGATTTCCAAAAGGCATTTGATAAGGTGCCACACAAACAGTTAATGAGCAAAATAAAGGAGTTAGGAGTAATATATTAGCATGAACCGAGGATTAGTTAACAGACAGGAAGCAAAGAGTAGGCATAAAATGTGCTGGGGGGGTGCGGTGGCTCAGCTATTTATAATGTATATTAATGACTTAGATGAAGAGGCAGAGAGTAGTATATTTAAATTTTCTGATAATAAGCAGTGGAGAGGACACAAAAGAGGCTGCAAATAAATATTGACAGGTTAAGTGAGTGGGCAACAAGATGGCAGATGGAGTGTAATGTGGGGAAGTGTGAAGTTATTCACAATGGTCGTAATAATAGAAAAGCAGAATATATTTTTAAAAGGTTTGAACCTTGTAAATGTTGATGTTTAAAGAGACTTGGGTGTGCTCGTACAAGCAATGCAGAAAGTTGCAGGTGCAGCAAGTAATTAAGAAGGCAAATGGCATGTTGGTCTTTATTGCAAGGGGATTGGAGTACAGGAATGAAGAAGTCTTGCTACAATTATACAGAGCTTTGGTGAGACCACATCTGGAATACTATGTGCAGCTTTGATCTCCATATCTAAGGGAGGATCTACTTCCTTTGGAGGCAGTATAGTGAAGGTTCTAGGATGAGAGTATTGATGTGATGCTGAGTAAATTAGGAACATGAGTAGGCCATTCGCCCTGTCAAGCCTTCCCTACCACTCAATTAGATCATGGCTGATCATCTACTGCAATGACACTTTCCTGCACTATCTCCATATCCCTTGATGTCATTCGTCTCCAGAAATCTGACAGACATGCTCAATAATTGAGCTCCCACAGCCCTCTGGGGTGGAGAATTCCAAAGATTCACCACCCTCTGAGTGAAGAAATTCCTCCTCATCTCAGTCTTAAATGGCCTACTCCTTATCCTGAGATTATGCCTTCTGGTTTTAGATTTACCAGCCAGGGGAAACATCTTATCTACATCTACCCTGTCACGACCTGTAAGAATTTTGTAAGTTTCAATGAGGTCACCGCTCATTCTTTGAAACTTTTGGAAATACAGACCTAGTTTCCTCAAGCTCTCCTCATAAAACAATCCCACCATCCCAGGGATTAACCTGTGAACCTCCATTGCACTCCCTCTATGTCAAGTATATCCTTCCTTCAATAAAGCAACCAAAACTGTGCACAACACTCCAGGTGGGGTCTCACCAAGGCTCTACAGAACTGCAGCAAGACCTCCTTATTCCTGTACTCAAATTCCTTTGCGATGAAGGCCAACATAGCATTTGCCTTCCTAATTGCTTGATTTGTTTTTCTTTATTCTTTCATGGGATCTGGGTGTCACTGGCAAGGCCAGCATCTGTTGCCCATCCCTAATTGCCCTTGAACTGAGTGGCTTGCTAGGCCATTTCAGAGGGTGTTTAATAGTCAGCTACATTGCTGTGGGTCTGGAGTCACATGCAGGCCAGACAAGATAAGGATGGCAGATTTTTTTTCCAGATTTTACTAACTGAATTTGAATTCCACCATGGCAGCTGATTAATAAGATCTGGAATCAGTTAAGAAGTCTGGAATATAAACTGCCATGGTGGGATTTGAACCCATGTCCCCAGATACATCAGCTTCAATCACTACTCCGGTGACATTACCACTGCACCACATCTACCACCTGCATACTAGCTTTTAGTGACTCATGAACAAGGACACCCAGGTCCCTTTGGACACATACGCTTCTCAACCTATCACCATTTGAGATATTCTGGCTTCCTTTTTTTTCTACCAAAGTGAATAACTTCACACTTAAACACATCATATTCCATTTGTCTTGTTCTAGCCCATTCACTTAGCCTGTCCAAGTCTTCTTGAAGCCTCCTTGCATCCTCCTCACAAATTATGCTTCCACCCAGTTTGGTATCATCAGCAGATTTGGAAATATTACAATTGATCCCAATATCCAAATCATTTATATAGATTGTGAACAGCTGTGGACCTACCACTGATCTGTGCAGTACTCCACTAGTAACAGCCTGCCATCCTGAGAATTACCTGTTTGTCCCTACTCTCTGCTTCCCGTCTGTTAACCAATTCTCACTCCACACTAGTATATTTCCCCCATTCCCATGCACTCTAATTTTATTTGCTAACTTGTGTGGGACCTTATTGGGCCTATGTTCTCTGGAGCTTAGAAGAATAAGAGGCGATCTCATTGAAACGTATAAGATTCTGAAGGGGTTTGATAGGGTAAACGCTGAAAGTGGGGATGTTCGCTGATGATTGCACAATGTTCAACACCATTCATGATTCCTCAGATACTGAAGCAGTCCATGTCCAAATGCAACAAGATCTGGACAATATCCAGGCTTGGGCTGATGAGTGGCAAGTCATTTGTGCCACACAAGTGCCAGGCAATAACCATCTCCAACAAGAGAGAATCTAACCATCTCCCCTTTATTCAATGGCATTACGGTCACTGAAACCCCAATATCAACATCCTGGGGATTACCATTGACTAGAAAACTAACTGGATCAACCATATAAATACTGTGGTTGCAAGAGCAGGTCAGAGGCTGGGAATTCAGTAGCGAGTAACTCCCCTCCTGTCTCCTTGAAGCCTGTTGACAACCAACAAGGCACAAGTCAGAAGTGTGATGGAATACTCTCCACTTGCAGCTCTGCCAATACTCAAGAAGCTTGACACCATCCAGGAAAAAGCAGCCCACTTGATTGGCACCGCACCTACCACCTTCATCATTCATTCCCTCCACTATCAAAGCACAGTGGTGGCAGTGTGTGTGCCATCTACAAGATGTTCTGCAGTAACTCACCAAGGCTCCTTCAACAGCACGTTCCAAACTCGCAACCTCTACCACCTAGAAGGACAAGGGCAGCAGGTGCACGGGAACACCACCACTTGAGGTTCTCTTCCAAGCCACAAACCATCCTGACTTGGAAATATATCGCTGTTCCTTCACTGTCGCTGGGTCAAAATCCTGGAACTCCCTAACAGCACTGTGAGTGTGCCTGCATCACATGGACTGCAGCAGCTCAAGGAGGTAGCTCACCACCACCCTCCCCAGCGCCATCAGGGATGGACAATAAATGTGTCCCAGCCAGCAAGGCCCACATCCTGTGAAAGAATTTTTAAACATTTCCTTGATTTATTTTTGTTTTAAGTGTAAGGACTATGTTGTTCTGCTTAAAGCAGTTTCTACCTTGCTCCAAATGAAAAAAATTTATATATGTACACACCCAAGCACTAGACAATTTCCCATGGATTTCCAAATGGAAGCTAAAAACAAGTACAGTATCAGGTCAAACAACATTAAAGAGTGGAGGACAATTGGTTCCAGGAGGAGTGGAGGAAAGAGGAGGAGGTGGGGAGAAAAATGGTAAAGGGGGAAAGTGGCATAAGTGAAAGAAGAGAAGAAAGAGGGGATATATGACGAAGAAGACTGGTAGGGGAGAGAGATCAGATGAGGAGCAAAAGAGAGCGGAGGAGAGAAAGGGGCAGAAGAAGGTGGTAAGGGAGAGGTGGGAGAGGTGGAGGGGAGGAAAGAGGAGAGGAAAGGGATATGAGGGATAGGAGAGAGAGGAAAGAAAGGGAGAAGAAGTGGGAGAGGGTGGCAGAAATGGGCAAGAGTGAGAGAGAAGAAAGGATATGGAGAAGGAGAGGAATGAATAGAGGTGAGGAAAGGATTTTGTGGGTGAGCAGGAGTGCTGATCCTGAACATAGTCATGCTAGAATTCAGTGGATGGGCAGGAGCAAGCTTTATCTTACTAACCTGCATGACTAAGCTAAGATCAGTAACATGTGCATTGCAGCTGAGACATGAAGGAGGAGAGTATTTCAGTGAGGGGGAGGGTGGGTTCTAGATGATCCTGCAAGAATGGTAATAAATGTTCCTGCTTGTGATGTTAAACTATGTTGTATTTACAGCACAAAAAGGCCATTCTGCCCAAAAGATTGATGTCAGTGCTTATGCTTCACACAAGCTGCCTCCTACACTTCGTCTAATCCCATCAAAATACCATTTGATTTATTTCTCCCTCATGTTCTAATCTGGCCTCCCATTTAAGTGCACCAATGCTACTAATCTCAACTATTCCTTCCGGCAGCACTTCCATTTTCAAACCAGTCTCTGGGCAAAGACATTTCTCCTGAATTCCCTGCTGGATTTATTTGTTTCTATCATACTTATGGCCCTGGTATTTCCCGCAAGTGAAAATATTGTCCCTATGTCTACCCTAACAAATCCTTTTCTAATCTTGAAGAATTCTATCAGGTCACCTTTCAGTCTTCTCTTTTCTAGAGAAAAGATCCCCAATTTTCAATAGTTTCTGATAGGTATAACTTTTCAGTTCTCTGTTCAGGTATCATTGTAGTGAATCTTTTTTGCACTTTCTCCAATGCCTCTATATTCATTTTATAGGAGGGAGATCAGAATTTGTTCACCAAGCACAGTCTAACCAGAGTTCTATACAAGTCTAACATATCCCACTGTGAGATTTTTAATGACTTTATTAACTGGAGTTGCTACTTCTAGTGATCGTACATCTGTACCCCCAGATTCCTATGCCCCTCCAACCCACTTAGACATTTATTTTCCCAGGAGTATGTGGCTTCCTTACTTTTACCAGAATGTCCTGCTGCAGAGGCAGGCACATGTTACTCAAGTACATGACTTTAACTGATGGAAGTGACAGGCTATTCCAAAGCCACAGATGTGCAAGTGCAGGACGAGTTAGGTTTTCAATATTAAATCATGCCTTTCTACCTAACACTATCCTAACAAATTTAAACTTAAAGTTAGCCATTTACAGTGACAGCTGCAAGTTTTACAGGTACATATTAATACTTGTACAACTGATTTTTCCGTAGATGGAATCTGACAAGAATTCTGAATTCATTTTCAAATTAAATGTTACAACACACTCTGGGTGTGTGTGTGCACAACGCACAGACAGACATACACAAAAATCTGTTTTAGAAATAACTAGAGTTTAAATAGAAGCTGACTTTCTTTAATAACAACATGATCAACCCCAGAACTCACCAGCCATGAGATTTTTTGTTTTTCAACCATAAGGATTACTAAATTTAAAGTCAGTTCCTTAGTCAAGTCTGAGAATAGATCAATATGTATGAGGCCCAGTAGCAAACAGGATTAGGAGAATGTAATTGAGGCTTACGGTGCATTAGGAGTAGGGAGTCATTCTGCAGACATGGTGGTAGAATAGGAATAGCAAGTGGGAAGGAACAGGAGAGGCGAAGAGGAGAGGACACCAGCTTTCTATCCATCTCAGCCACCTGTAGTTAAAAAGTTGGAAATTGGCAATATGAAGATCACAGAAGGTCTGAACTGAGTTAAATAGGGAAAATGAGTCAAATTTGAGATCACTTTAACCATGAAAGATATGTGTGAAGAAAAATCACAAGGAGAAGTCTTACTCCTGTAAGCATATCATATGTGGCACTCCCTAACCAGAGGAAATAGTGCTTCCTCTATGCACACTTTTTTGATTCTTTTTAATTACTTCAAAGTGATTATTTGGAATTAGCGTTGACAATGGAAGATGAGAGTTGATGGGTGCAAAATCCATTGAGCCAGCATCTCAACACAAGTGCCAGAATGCACTCGCAGTTGACCTCTACTCCTGACCCCACCAGACTGTGGTTTGTGGATGGTCACCTCATTTTAATAGTTCAAGTGAGTGGTTCAGCTTTTGTACCTGTCTGACCAAGGAGGCTGGTAATTCTACTGCAGGTTGAATGTTTGTCTCAGTGTACAGGTTTGCCACTTGCACCAGGTCAGGAACAGGAAACTATCAGCCTTACTGTCTTCTCCTTTGGCAGGTTGCCTCTCTGATGCCAGGGATCATGTCTGAGGCAGATGAAGATTTCTTGAGTATAGGGAACACCATCTCCAAAATTTTCTGATGACACAAAAGGTTTGCCAAACAGTGAGGAGGAATGTAAAAGGCTTCCAGGAGACATCGACAGGTTAGTAGAATGGGAAGAGAGGTGCAATGTATCGTGGGTAATTATAAGGCAATACATCTTGGGGTATAAGTAAAGGAAGTAAACAGATAATGGGGGGAAAACTGAAGGATCTGGATAAACAGAGACAACTAGGGGCTCAAATAAATAACTTCCTTGTAGTGCAAGTGCAGGGCAATAAGGCCACAGTTAGAATACTGTGCAGACATTTGGGTGCCCCATTATCAAAAGGATTTTAAAGCTCAGTTTCACCAGGTTGCTATAAAGGATGTGAAATTATCTTTATGAGGATAGAATTAAGATACTGGGACCACTTTAATGAAGCAGAGAAGGCCAATAGTTGATTTATTCATGGTTTTAGAGTAAATAGGGAAAGATTATTTCCTGGTTAGGAAATTAGTGGTAGGTTCATCAATTTAAAATCACAAATTACAAGAATGAGAAAAAAGGCTTGGCGAAATTTATTTATGTATTGGGTTGTTAGGTTATGAAATGGTTGTAGCAGAATCCATTGCTTCTGTTAAGGGAAAACTGTATGAATGTTTGAAGCAAAGGAAATTAAAAGACTGTAGTGCAAGGGCTATATAGTGGGATTAGTTTACGATTGCTCCAGTATACAGCCAGCACAGAAATGACGTGCCAAATGGCGGCCTCCTGTGTCGTAAATTTATGTGATTCTATGGATTAATTTAAAAACACTGCCAAGATAAATTAAAGTACATTGAATTTAAATGTTTGTTTATTGAATCATATTCCTTGAGCTTTCCAATTGCTGTGATGTCTGAGGAGGTTAAGATCTAACTTCATGTGCCCAAATTTTACTGAAAAATATTGGATTCAGTTAGATTATCATGTATTTTAAAGAGATAATTATGTTTGTTATATTATGATTTGTTTTCCAATAATTTTTTTCAGCTCTAATAACTTGTTAAGCTACCAAAGAAGATATGAAAGAAAATGTGCTCCCATCCAGCGTCCCAGGGAACCGAGGCGGGCCTTTTAAACCACCTGCCTCACCTCTTGGCAGCCCCTGTGGCCATCTCAGATCTGCAGAGGGGCGGCAGGCCCGACTGTATCCTGCACCTGCCCCCCGGAGCAAATAATGTGCCAATTGGGGCACTTGTTTTCAAGATGGCTGTGTCAAGCTGGGAAATTTCCTGACTCGAGCTACCCACCTCGATGGTGAAAATCCTGCCCATGAATTTAAAATTGTCACCAAGAGCGAGGAGAAGTTAGGAGAAATTTCTTTACACACGGGGGTTGTTACAGCATGGGAATGCTTTGCTGCAGGGAGAAAGAGACCATTGATTATTTTAAGGAAAAAGTAGTTAAACATTTTAAAGAGGTCAGTGTTGCCAGGTTTAAATAGCTGTACCACAGTGGCCCTAATAGTTTCTCTCTGTGTTGTCAAGTTCTATGCAGTTGGGATTTCATCCCCTTGGTACAAAGTGATGTCAGTAGAACCTGAACTACAGTCTAGGTAAAGTAATGTGATCCAGATAATAGAAACTCTGAGGCTTTGGAACTGCCAGGGATGATGTTGCAAACAAACCTGACTATACAACAGTCCAGCAATAAATTACTGCTATGATGGAATTCGAAATGACACTGAATCTGACTCAGAGTTTGAATCTTTGCCATTGGCAGCCTCTGATGTTGATATAACCTTTATTGTAAATGATTTGAGTGGCAAGCTGAGGTTCAATTATACTAAAACTACAAGAAAACATCCAGTGTAAACCCAGCTCTCACTAATACAAAAAAGCTATAATACCTGCAAGGGAACAGATCTTATTAAATGTGGTGATGACTAACAAAGCAGAATTAATGGCCTGGATTTTCATGGAGTCAGGGAGACTCCATGGAGGGTTGAAAATGGTGGGCAGGACCCATTCCCAGCGTTTCTGATATTGACAGCTGTATGAAAGTGGGTGGATCGTAAATCGCATGCACAGCAATTACAGATCAGCAGGGCTATTTAAAGAGATAGGGCAGAACAGGAAGCCATGATTTTCATCCTCAAATTTTCCAGAACTCAGAGTGTATTAAAATTTGGTGCTGGAGTTGTGAACAGATCTGAAGGAAAAAAGCAAAGGATTCCAAGCTTTATACAGAGCTGTGTGAAGCAGCAGCTTTAAAGCTGAACTTCCCTCTGAGATAAAGGCTGGTGTTTGCCCTCAGGGAAGAGAGGGTGGGGTGTCTGTAAAAGACCAAAGACTCATCCGTGTGGGCTGTTGCTCATCACTGCTTGCTTCATCAAGTGTGTCAAAATGGACATTCCATTGCCATCCCATGAAAGCTTGGGCATAATAGAGTGTCATGTCCAATCGGTCATTCCTGATGACAGGGAAACAGGTGCCAATTGTGTCCTTTCTGAGATCTCATTCACATGGCACCCAAAGCGGACAGAAATGCATGCTTCAGTCAAATAACTCACCTTTCCTGAGCACAGCAGGTTGTGGAACCACTTGCAACACTGTATCCACAAGCTCTGCTGTTCACCTGTTGCACTCATTGCCACTGCTATTGCCTGCCAGGCTTTCTTGGTAATAGCAGGATGGTTCCTTTTACCTATTGGATACAGTGTTTCTCTCTGGCCTCCAACCTCCTGCACCAGGATCACCAGATCCTGGTTGCAGAATCTGTGTGTGTTTAATCCCTGAAATGCACTCACGGCGCTCCTCTGGCACATTCTGCCATCACAAAGAATAAAGCACATGCACGAGGTTCCATCATATGAACTCTTGTGTCCAAACAGCCTTTTCATCCAATGCTGATGAATCCAGTGCAATTCTGGACGGTTGGCAACCCCCGTTGGGTGCACTGTGCATGTATGTGAGCACCCCAAAATGACACGGTGTGTTCTGGAGCTACCCTGCTGGAATACTCCCTTGGAGTTACATATGCCAGAAAAGAGAGTGCTGATGTCATGCTTATGGGTGAGGCACTTTTGGATGCCCACACTTGAAATTGTGACATGTGAAAGGGCATGTGGCAGAACATGGAAGGATCTGCATACAGGGTCTTGAGACCAGCCCGAGTTACCATGCTCATTTCACTTGCTGCACAGTGTTGTGACCTGCTGCAGCCATTAAGACATAGAAACCTACATGGCTGGGTATGGTGGAACATTGGCAACAGTGAATGACTGATGTGTGGACGCTCTTTATAAATTTCCAATGGCCAGACTTCACGATCTAAAGTTTCAATGTGAAGCTCATGATGGGCCATCTCATGCACCAGTTGGCCAACATTTTTAACTTTCACTCATCTGACAGCTTCCGAAAATGCCCTCCACACAGCCTTGTGAACATTTGACAACTTCCTTCTTCTCGTAATGACTGACACCTTTCTGACACGCAGTGAAATCACAAGACAGCGCGAGAGAGCGGCAGAGAGATCAAAACCAACGCGAGTGCGGGGAAGCTTCAAAATGTGACGTCAGCACAAAGTTGAGTGCTGATTGGTGAGTAGCAGGTAAGTGTTTTTCTCCAGTTTAAAATAGATTAAGCTTAAGGAAAGGTAAGGGTTCTAGTTTTTATTTAAAGTACACAAATAAATTAACTTTTTTTTTACTGTATTTATCTTAAAGTAAGGGTTTTTTTTCAACTAGAGGCATGGTAGGGCAGCTCAGTCCCATGTTATGTACCGCCTGCAACATGTGGGAAGCCATAGACGCTCCTTGCGCTCTGACTGACCATGTGTGCAGGAAGTGCCACCAGCTGCAGCTACTTGAGCTGTGGGTTTCGGAGCTTGAGCGGCAGCTGGAGGCACTGAGGTGCATCCGCGAGGCTGAGAGTTTCATGGATAGCACGTTTTTAGACGTGGTCACCCCACAGCTTACGGAAGTACAGACAGAGAGGGAATGGGTGACCATCAGTCAGAAGAAAGGTGTCAGGCAGGTAGTCAGGAAATCCACAGGATGCATCTCGCTCGAGAATTGTTTTTCTATGTTGGAAAAAGGTGAGAGTGATGGTTCCTCTGAGGAGTGCAGCCACACTCATGGCACTGTGAGTGGCTCAGCTGCACGGGGGTGGGGGGAGTAAAAGAGGGGAAGAGCAATAGTGGTGGGAGACTTGATAGTAAGGGGAACAGACAGGTGTTTCTGCGGCCGTAGACGTGACTCCAGGATAGTACGTTGCCTCCCTGTGCCATGGTCAAGGATGTCACTGAATGGCTGCGGGGCATTCTAAAGGGGGAGGGCAG
Organism: Cetorhinus maximus; assembly: GCF_964194155.1. Lineage (NCBI taxonomy): Eukaryota > Metazoa > Chordata > Chondrichthyes > Lamniformes > Cetorhinidae > Cetorhinus > Cetorhinus maximus. The sequence goes on from NC_135887.1 coordinate 99,142,572, forward strand.
ACAGAGGTCGTGGTACATATTGGTACCAACGACATAGGTAGAAAGAGGGATGAGGTCCTGCAAGCAGAATCTTGGGAGCTAGGAAGCAGATTAAAAAACAGGACCTCAAAGGTAGTAATCTCTGGATTACTTCTGGTGCCACGCGCTAGTGAGTATAGAAATAGCAGGTTAGTCCAGATGAATGCGTGGCTGGAGAGTTGGTGCAGGAGGGAGGGCTTTAGATTTCTGGGACATTGGGGCCATTTTTGGGGGCAGTGGGACCTGTACAAAGCGTATGGGTTGCACCTAAACCGGAATGGGACCAACATCCTTGCGGGGAGGTTTGCTAGTGCTGTTGGGGAGGGTTTAAACTAACTTGGCAGGGGGATGAGACCCTGAGAGGAGGTTCAGCAGGGGGAGATGCACAGCTAAAATTAGAAGAGAGAGCAAGAGTCTGGAAGGCATAGAAAATGTAGGCCAGTTAAGGCACAAGGGAGTTTGGCAAGGTTGAATGGTATTTATTTTAATGTAAGGAGTCTGACGAATAAGGCAGATGAGTTGAGGGCGCAAATTAACACATGGAAGTATGATGCCATTGTGTCATAGACACATGGTTGAGAGAGGGGCATGATTGGCAGCTCAATATTCCAGGATATAGGGTCTACAGGCAAGAAAGGGAAGGAGGTAAAAGAGGAGGGGATAGCGCAATATTGATTAAGGAATCAATTACAGCAGTAAGGAGGGATAACATCTTAGAAGGCTCCTCAAATGAAGCCATATGGGTAGAACTTAGAAACAAAAAGATGCAATCACATTGCTGAACAAAGAACAAAGAAAAGTACAGCACAGGAACAGGCCCTTTGGCCCTCTAAGCCTACGCCGATCATATTGCCCATCAACTAAAACATTTTGCACTTCCAGGGTCCGGATCCCTCTATTCCCATCCTATTCATGTATTTGTCAAGCTGCCTCTTAAACAACACTATCGTACCTGCTTCCACCACCTCCTCTGGCAGCGAATTCCAGACACTCACTACCCTCTGCATAAAAAACTTGCCCCGCACATCTCCTCTATAGTTTTCTCCTCTCACCTTAAATCTATGTCCCCTAGTAATTGACTCTTCCACCCTGGGAAAAAGCTTCTGACTATCTACTCTGTCCATGCCACTCATAATTTTGTAAACTTCTATCAAGTCGCCCCTCAATCTCCGTCGCTCTAGTGAGAACAATCCGAGTTTCTCCAACCTCTCCTCATAGCTAATAACTTCCAGTCCAGGCAGCATCCTGGTAAACCTCCTCTGGATCTTCTCCAACGCCTCCATATCCTTCTGGTAATGTGGCGACCAGAATTGCACGCAATATTCCAAGTGTGGCCTAACTAAGGTTCTATACAGCTGCAGCACGACTTCCCAGCTTTTATACTCAATACCCCTGCCAATAAAGGCAAGCATGCCATATGCCTTCCTGACTATCTTATCCACCTGCGTTGCCACTTTCAGTGACCTGTGGACCTGTACACCCAGATCCCTCTGCCCGTCAATGCACTTAAGGGTTCTGCCATTTACTGTATAATTCCTGCCTGTATTAGACCTTCCAAAATGCATTACCTCGCTTTTGTCCGGATTAAACTCCATCTGCCATTTTTCCGCCCAAGTCTCCAACCGATCTATATCCCGTTGTATCCTTTGACAATCCTCTTCACTATCTGCAACTCCTCCAACCTTTGTGTCGTCTGCAAACTTACTAATTAGCCCAGTTACATTTTCCTCCAAATCATTTATGTATACTACAAACAGCAAAGGTCCAAGCACTGATCCCTGCGGAACTCCATTAGTCACAGCTCTCCATTCAGAAAAGCACCCTTCCATTGCTGTCTCCTATGACCAAGCCAATTCTGTATCCATCTTGCCAGCTCACCTCTGATCCCGTGCGACTTTACCTTCTGTACCAGTCTGCAATGAGGGACCTTGTCAAAGACCTTACTGAAATCTATGTATATAACATCCACTGCCCTTCCATCGTCGATCATCTTTGTCACTTCCTCGAAAAACTCGATCAAGTTAGTGAGACACGACCTCCCCTTCACAAAACCATGCTGCCTCTCACTAATACGCCCATTTGCTTCCAAATGGTAGTAAATCCTGTCACGAAGAATCTTCTCCAATAATTTCCCTACCACTGACGTAAGGCTCACCAGCCTGTAATTTCCTGGATTATCCCTGCTACCCTTCTTAAACAATGGAACAACATTGGCCATTCTTCAGTCCTCTGGGACCTCACCCGTAGCCAGTGAGGATACAAAGATTTCTGTCAAGGCCCCAGCAATCTCCTCCCTTGCCTCCCTCAGTACTCTGGGGTAGATCCCATCTAGCCCAGGGGACTTATCCACCTTAATATTCTTCAAGACGCCTAACACCTCTTTTTTGATCTCAACATGATCCGGGCTATCTACACACTCTTCCCTAGACAAATCGACCGCTAAGTCCTTCTCTTTGGTGAATACTGATGAGAAGTATTCATTTGGTATCTCTCCCATTTCTTCTGGCTCCACACTTTTAGGTAAAACTGAGTCAGAGCAGTGAGACTCATTCAAGAAGGAAATAGGGAGAGTACAGGGCCAACATATTCCAGTAAAGACAAAGGGTGGGACCAACAAATCCAGGGAACCCTGGATGTTGAGGGATATACAGGATTGGATAAAGAGACAGGGAGGCTTATGGCAGATACCGAAGGCTCAAAACAGCGGTGCAATTACACAAATAAAAGTGGGGCACTTTGACAGCTGGGGATTCCCTCCCCCCCCACCACACAGGAAGCGCATAGCACTTCCTGTCGGGCAGGCCACTGGGCGGGCCTTAATTGGCCCATTGGCCCATTGAGTCTGCACCGGTCAAACAAGTACCTAACTATTCTAATCCCATTTTCCAGCACTAGGCCCATAGCCTTGTATGCCGTGGCATCGCAAGTGCACATTCAAATACCTCTTAAATGTTATGAGAGTTTCTGCCTCTACCACCCTTTCAGGCAGTGAGTTCCAGATTCCCACCACCCCCTGGGTAAAAAAAATTTTCCTTGCGTCCCCTCTAAACCTCCTGCCCCTTACCTTAAATCTATGCATTCTGGTTATTGATCCCTCCACCAAGGGGTAAAATCCCTTCCTGCCTACCCTATCTATGCCCCTCATAAATTTATATAACTCAACCATGTCCCCCCTCAATCACGGGGAGGTCATGTCTGACAAATCTGTTAGAATTCTTTGAGGAGGTAATGAGCAGGTTAGACAAAGGAGAGCCAATGGATGTTATCTACTTGGGCTTCCAGAAGGCCTTTGACAAAGTGCCGCACAGGGTGCTGCTCAGTAAGATAAGAGCCCATGGTGTCAGAGGCAAGGTACTAGCATGGAAGATTGGCTGTCTGGCAGGAGGCAGAGAGTGAGGATAAGGAGATCCTTCTCAGGATGGTGGCCGGTGACTAGTGGATTTCCGCAGGGGTCAGTGTTGGGACCACAACTTTTCACTTTATACATTAATGATCTAGATGAAGGAACTGAGGGCATTCTGGCTAAGTTTGCAGATGATACAAAGATAGGTGGAGGGACAGGTAGTATTGAGGAGGCGGGGAGGCTGCAGAAGGATTTAGACAGGTTAGGAAAATGGGCAAAGAAGTGGCAGATGGAATACAACGTGGGGAAGTGTGAGGTCATGCACTTTGGTAGGAAGAATAGAGGCATAGACTATTTTCTAAATAGGGAGAGAATTCAGAAATCTGGAGTGCAAAGGGACTTGGGAGTTCTAGTCCAGGATTCTCTTAAGGTTAACTTGCAGGTTGAGTCGATAGTTAGGAAGGCAAATGCAATGTTGGCATTTATTTCGAGAGGACTAGAATATGCTGCTAAGGCTTTATAAGGCTCTGGTCAGACCACATTTAGAATATTGTGTGCAATTTTGGGCTCCTTATCTCAGGAAGGATGTGTTGGCCCTGGAGAGGGTCCAGAGGAGGTTCACGAGAATGGTCCCAGGAATGAAAGGCTTAACATATGAGGAACATTTGAGGACTCTGGGTCTATACTCGATGGAGTTTAGAAGGATGAGGGGGGGATCTGATTGAAACTTACAGAATACTGAAAAGCCTGGATAGAGTGGACGTGGGGAAGATGTTTTCATTAGTAGGAGAGACTAGGACCTGAGGGCACAGCCTCAGAGTAAAGGGAAGACCTTTTAGAACAGAGATGAGGAGAAACTTCTTTAGCCAGAGAGTGGTGAATCTATGGAATTCATTGCCACAGAAGGCTGTGGAGGCCAGGTCATTGAGTGTATTTAAGACTGAGAAAGATAGGTTCTTGATTGGTAAGGGGATCAAAGATTAAGGGGAGAAGGCGGGAGAATGGGGTTGAGAAACTTATCAGCCATGATTGAATGGCGGAGCAGACTCGATGGGCCGAATGGCCTAATTTCTGCTTCTATGTCTTATGGTCTTATGGTCTTATTAAAAAGGGTTGAGATGTTAACAGGTACACTCACAGAAAAACAGTGGGAGGTATTCAAAGAAGTATTCAGTATATCACCAATATATGTCTCTCAAGAGAATAAGTTTCACTGTATAGTCATGCAATCGTGGTCAACACAAGGAAAGATGGAGTATAAAACTAAAGGAAGTGATTCATACAAAAATACAAGATAAGTGATAATCCAGCAGACTGGGAAGCATAACTCATGGCAGTAGCAATCAACATCAACCTGAAACCTGCCCCCACCTCCATTCAGGCATATTGTAATCCATAAGAAAAAAGAGCAGGAATATCCCATACAACTCCTCAAGCCTGCTCCGCCATTCAATAAGATCATGATTGATCTGCTGCCTCAAGCTCCAATTTCCCGCTCCACCTTCAAGATGCACCGCAGCAACTTGCTAAGGCTTCTTTGACAGCACCTTCCAAACCTGTGACCACTTCATATAACTCCACATTTCCCCATATTATATTCCACATGTCACCTTCTTGCCATTCACATAACCTGTCTATATCCCCTTTCCAGCCTCTTTGCTTCTACTTTGGTTGTGTTGGTGTCACAGACTAACATTCATATTCTGCCAACATTTATACGGTTAGCGCTAGTTAACCACACATAACCTGCTGATGTGGTAGGCCTGATAATGAAAAACTAATAAATGGAAATAATCTACAGATGGGTCTTGAAGATTTCAAGTGAGGGGCTGTGACTATTTCCTTTGACAGCTTGTTCCACTTGGGGAAGCATGTTGATACACTGTGGTGGAAATGAATGGTCTTTGTAATTTGTGTGGATCACGATCTCATGTTTTGCCCCTCCTCACAGCCTACTTTCCCATTTGGCTTTGTATTGTCAGCAAACTTAAATACATGATGGGCTGAATGGCCCTTTTCTGCACCAAACTTTTCTATGGTTCTATGACACTTGGTCCCCCTGTCTAAGTCATCAATATTGATTGTAAATAACTGAGGCACCAGCACTGATCCTTGTGGCACCCCAGTAGCTACAGCCTGCCAACCTGAAAATAACTCATTTATTCCTACTCTCTTTTCTGTTTATTAACCAATCCTCAATCCAATCCAATATATTATTCCCAATCCCATGAACCCTAATCTTGTTTAATAACCTCTGTGGTGCTTTTGAAAATCCAAACATATTTCATCCACTGCTTCCCCCTTATCTATTCTGCTATTTGTAACCTCAAAAAACTTTAATAGATTTGTGAAACATGATTTCCCTTTCATAAAACTCTAATTCTTTGATTTTCTAAATGTTCTGTGACCACTACTTAATAGATTCTAGTAATAACCCTACTATTGATATCTAGCTAACTGGTCAAAAGTTCCGTTTTATCTCTCCCTCCTTTCATATACAGTAGGGCTACATTTGTTACTTTCCAATCCACCATTCTAGAATCTAGGGAATCCTGAAGGATCAAAACCCCAAATGCACCCACTATCTCTGCAACCATCTCTTTTAAAATCCTCATGTGTATACCATCAGCTCCAAGGGATTTGTTGACTCTTAATCCCATTAATTTTTCCAGTACTTTTTCCATACCAATATTAATTACTTTAAGATCCCCACTCTCATTCGACCTTTGCTTCCCCTTTATTTTGGGTATGCTCTGTATGTGTTCAAATGTGAACACAGATACAAAATGTTTTTTTAACATCTCTGTCATTTTGTTATTCCCCATTATAATTTCTTCTCTCTCTGCCTCCAAGTGACCCAGATTTACTTTCACTCATTCCTTGCTTTGTAGACTGCTCGGGATTGTGCTATAGAATGGTCTTGAAGTGAAGCTGTGTGCTTGTATTCTGAAATATCTTTGTCGGTGGTGGGGTGGGAGAATAGCGTCCTCGTCTGCTGACAACCCCCAAATAGTCATGCTACATCATTATATCAAAAACTTACTTTTATATAACAACTTAACAAGTAAAATATCCCAAGGCACTTCACAATAGCATTATCAATCAAAATTTGACATCGGGCTACTAGAGTTATCAGGAAAGATATAGGTTTTAAAGAGCATTTTAAAGGATAAGTGAAAGGTGGATAGGTTTAGGGGGGAATTCCATAGCTTAGAACCTAAGCATCTGAAGACATGGCCACCAATGGTGAAGCGGTTAAAACTGGGGATGCGCACAATACCAGAATTGGAGAAGGGCAGATATCTTGCAGGGCTTAGCATTGAAGGAGGTTACAGAGCTGGGGAGGGGTAAGGCCATGGAGGGATTTGAAAACAAGGATGAGAATTTTAAAATGTAGGTATTGCCAGATTGGGAGCCAATGTAGGTCAACAAGCACGGGTGATGGGTAAACTGGGCTTCTTGTGAGTTAAGATACAAGAAGCAGTGAAGATTGTTATTTGTCAGCCCATCTACTGCTGAAAATATCATCCGTGCTCTATTCCAAATGGAGTCCTGGTTGGACTCTCATCTTCTTCCCTCTGTAGATTTCAGCTCATCCAAAACTCTTCTGCCCACATCCAAACCTGCACCAATTCAGTTCACCCATCACCCTTGCTCCACAATAGGTTCCCAAACTTAAATTTTAAATTTTCATCCCTGTGTTCAAATCCACCCCCCCACCTTGAATCTTCTCCGGCCCTACAAGCTTTTGAGAACTGAGTTCCTCCAGTCGCTGGGCAAACAGACAGAGATAACAAATGTAGCACAATTTTAAGAAGCTGCCAGGTGGACTCCAAGAAGTTCTGCTACTTTCTTTCACCAACAAAAGTAAACAGTGACATAAAGATATTAAGGGCAAGGGCTAAGCTAAGGCAAAGGGGCGTCTCTTGCACCATATGTTGAGAATGGTGAGACTGAGCTCAGGTGTTCCAGTCATATTGTGGGGTCTGTTGCATGATATTTGGAGCCTTATGAAGACCAGCATACAACAAGTGCAGGCATCAGGTATGTCGGAGTTGAGCTACTAAGGGTGGAATTGTCCCAGATTTGCACCAAGTGCAGTAGCAGGCAGGAAAAGGACTTTTTACCCACCAGGCTCTCATTCACCTGCCACGCCATCACCTCGGTGCTTCATCACGCTGGGCATTTAAAGTGCAGCCACGCGAACACCTCTCAGTGCCTCCAGCCCAGGACTGCTGCAAAGAAGACATGGCCTGAAAGGCAAGAAGACTGCAGCCCCCCTGTTTGTGTTGCAGGGCTTGTCTTGCTCACCAATCTGAAATCTACAGTGTTTATCACCTATTCCGAAAGACAATTTCCATGCTCTAATGAGGATGGCATCTTGTAACAATATGATAATTACCTAAATTAATTAACTTTGATATTTGTAATTGGTAAACTGGGCTTTTTGTGAGTTAAGATACAAGAAGCAGTGAAGATTGTTATTTGTCAGCCCATCTACTGCTGAAAATGATACGTCCCTCGAGTGCCTTTTTGACGCAGTGGAAGCCCGCCGTGATGTCCTCTACCCCGCTCTGGCCACAGGAGGGGCAGCAACATTACCAATTCAGCATGGGAGGCGGTGGCAGCGGTGGTCAGCGCCAAGGCCCTACAAAAGAGGACAGCCACCCAGTGCCGAAAAAGGATGAATGATCTCCTCCATTCTGCCAGGGTAAGTCAGTCTTCTCTTCACTCTCAACTCACAAACCCATCACACATCCACAGGGCCCTCACTCACTGATGGTTCAAGGGTCATCACCATTCAGTCTCTCACACACACCTTTATTGTCCTCATCCTATCCATGTGACCTCTCACCACCTCCTCATGCCAGGCTTACTTATCATCTTGGCTGGCAGGCATCCTGCTTGCACTCTCTCCATCTCTATTCATGCAAGACAAGCTGACACAAAGCAATAGGGAGAGGTCACAGACCGGTGAAGGAATGCCTGAAATCAAGGTCCTCACAGACTTTGAGAATAGAGTCATCCAGCTGGCCAGCGAGGACCTGGACCGTTCCTGTGCTGAGGGTGAGGTCAGCGGTGCTCAACCAAGTGAGAATCCAGCAGTGCAACATCCATCAGACAATCATGCTGTGAGTGATGTGTTGTGTTTCGCAGGCCACTGCCATGCACTAATTATCTCCCCTTGCTTCTGCAGGCACATCTGGGAAACAGCCAATGGGGTTCATGACCCAGGGCCTCCAATCAAGCTCCAGAGGAGAAACCTCTGAAGAGCAATCTGAAGGCACCCTCCTTGAAGTCCCGTCACAGTGCTCACCCACACCCTCCATCAGCGCAGAAACATACCTCAGTGGGACCTAGATTTAGATTAGCTTCTGAATCACAACCTGGTGAGCACATCACACTGTCTGATCCACAGCAGGCGGCGGCAGGGACTGCTCTGGTGTCCACCACTAGGGAGACTGCTGGAGGGGAGAAATCTGCTGAGTCTGAGTCAGATGATGAGCCTCTGGACTTGGCCAGCTGGATGACTCTATTCTCAAAGTCTGTGAGGACCTTGATTTCAGGCATTCCTTCACCGGTCTGTGACCTCTCCCTATTGCTGGAGCTGCAAAGGAAGCTCGGGAACATCGGGAAGGGATGTCCGCTGCACTCCTCAGATTGCAAGGCATAATGGAGGAATCGGTCTGCCTTCATGCTGAGGTAATAGCACGGGCATGCCAATGCACTGAGGTCAACATTGGCAGGATGTGGGCCACCATGGAGACCTTGGTCCAGGAAATCGTAACTGCACTACTGCGCGGGCTGAACCCCAGCCCTGACACCATAGTTGGTCTCCAACAGTGTGTATGCGAGACGGATGCGGGGCAGCTCAACCTAATTCCAGCTACCCTTATCCACAAGGATTCAGCCAAGGGTCTTCGGGCACCCATAAGGAGGAAAGTCAGCAGGTGCACACCCCCTGGCAATCCACCCAGGTGACTCCGGGCGTGTCCGGCCCATCCAAATCCCCTCTTCCTGTGACTCCAGCAACTCCAGCTCCACAGGCTGAGGAGGGTGCCATTGCCACACAGCAGGACCCTGAAAGCAGCCCAGGGCCCTCCAGGTCTCGGCCCTCCATGGACGCCCACCAAGGTCATCATAGACAGGGCATAGCGGTCAGCAGGCTGCCTCCACCTCCACTGTGGTTGTCAGGGGAGCACCAAGATGTAGTGGCAGGGTTAGGAAAGTTAAGAAGATGTAGTTGCACAGCCTAGGCTGTGAGTGTTAATCACTTGTACACAATGTTCACTATTATAAATTAACTCCCAAGAATGTCTCCCTGCCTATGGCTCCTTGTTCTGATGAGCAGTGTTCGTGTCACTCAGATGTGAAACCTTGGTTCCTGCACAAGATAAAGGCAGGTGTCTCAGTCTGGGGCCTCTTCCCTGTGCTTTGTGCAGCCTTCAGACCAAAGTGACTGGAGTCAAACATTCACAGGTGCAATGCGAGGATCTATGGGGACACCTCACTGCATGTTGTCATCAACCTCCACAAATCTAGCAGCTCTGAGGGCCTCCTGAGCACGCCTGCCTCATCTGGTCAGTGCGATGGCGTCATTACCATCATCCTTGCCTTCGAGGACCTCCTCACCCTCATCCCCATTGACGTCCTCTTCATTGGAGGAGACGTGCAGCTCCTCCATCTCCTCCTCAGCTAGCTCCTCCCCCTATTGCAGCGCCACGTTGTGAAGGGTGCAGCAGACGACGATGCATGATACCCCCTGTGGACTATATTGCAGGGCTACACCAGACTGGTCCAGGCACTGGAACCTCATTTTTAGCATCCTGGTGGTTTGCTCCATGAAGGTGCAAGTCGGAGCATGAGCCTCGTCATACCATCGCTCTGCTGCAGTCTGAGGCTGCCACACGGGTGTCATCAGCCACATCCTCTGCGGGTAGCCCTTATCCCCGAGGAGCCATCCCTGCAGCCTCTGTGGACCCTGGAAGACATTAGGGATCTGAGACCGACTGAGAATGTAGCAATCATGAACACTTCCTGGGAACCATGCGCATGCCTGCAGGATGCATTTGTGGTGGTCACACACCAGCTGAAAATTCAGTGAGTGGAAGCCCTTGTGGCTGACATTGTTGACCGCTTGTTGTGACGGAGACCTGAGCACCACGTGAGTGCAGGCATTGGCACCCTGTACCTGTGGGAAACCCGAGATCTGGGAAAATCCCAGCACTCTTTCATCCTGGCTTTCCTGATCCCGGGTGAAGTGCACAAAGGTGTGTGCCCTCGCGATGATAGCGTTTGTGACCTCATGTATGCCTTTTTGGGTGGAGATTTGCGATATCCCTCAGAAGTCACCTGTAGAACCCTGAAAGGAGACACTGGCATAAAAATTGAGCACCATGGTCACTTTCACGGCCATGGGCAGTGGATGCCCTCCATGTCCCCATGGCACAGTAGCTGGCTGATGTGACCGACCAGTTCCCTAGACATGCACAGTCTTCAGCGACACTGGTTCTCGGTCTTCTGCAGGAATGAAAGGCAGCGTCTATAGACCCTGTGTCTAGCTAGGCGCTGAGCAGTGACGGCTAACTGTAGCTCTTCAGTGGCATATGTGGGAGCCCCAGCTGCCCCTTCTCCCTGAGGCTGCTGCTTAGCTCCCTCTTCCCAGCCAGACGCCTCCATCGCTTCCTTCTCCTTCATCTCCATTCTCTGTAATCCACGAGGCATACAGCTAGGTCACCAGGCTCCATGCTCCTGCTGTACTCCTCTTGCAGGATGAAGATGCATGGGTTAGCTTGGGTGTACTAAGAACCTCTGTTGGTTAAGTCTGAAGGCTGCTTAACACATCCCGGGAGTGCTGGCCTCCACTTGGATGGCCAGAGTTTAGTGCATTGTATGGCTGCCCAAAACTCCTCTCACCTCTGCCCCACTCCACCTGACCAATTGGTGGCAGCTTTTCCCATTGGACTGCATGCTGTGCTCTCAGCTCAGGCGCAGACATTCTCCTAACCCGCACTGCAAGGCTGCACTGTTAGCTTGAACCATGGGGGAGACTCGTCCAAAGCTGAATGATGACATTGCAGGGTGCTGTGAGCACCTCCACCAGTGACTCCATGGCCAGCTTTAGCAAGGAGTTTGTACAACGTGCCCAGTCGTCTGAAGAAGAGTCATATGGACTCGAAACATTAACTCTATTTTCCTCTCCACAGATGCTGTTAGACCTGCTGAGTTTTTCCAGCATTTTCTGTTTTTGCCCAGTCGTCTAACTGTTCTGCAGTTTGCTAAAACGCTCATCAGTTTGCAGTCTGTGCCCGAGGGGTGAAAAGTTCAGGAGCATTTGGTGGCAATTTCATGCCTCTGCGTTGCTTGAGTGGGCAGATAAACTAGAGGCCCAGCACCATACATGTCAATATGGCTGTGTCTGAACTGTCTCAGCTGCAGAGGAATGGTCACTTCATACAAGGTTTCCCTAATGCGCGGCCGCTTCCCTCCCCCGAACCCCGGGTATACTTGTGCGCTACCATCAACCATAGTGTAGCCCTTGCCCCCCACCCCCCAACGCATCCTAACCGGGCTGCCGACCTTGCCCTCTTCCCCCAAGTCACCTGCACTGCAGTGCAGCCCTTGCCCCAGCGCCACACCGTCAGCCAGCCAGGAAAAAGCGACATACCTGTGCCCTTGCCTGAATGTGCGGCGCCTCAACCTTGAGGTCCAGCAGGCGACCCTTGCGAGCGCTGCACAACATTACTTGGCACTCACCTCCGAGTTCCCCTCGTAGTGCAGCTCACCAAGTGCACACTTTATATATGCTGTTGTGAAAAATGTCAGGTGTGTTTGGCGCCATACACACCTGACACCAGCGGGAACGGAAAATTCCACCCTAAGTGCCATGCACATTGAGTATTTATATTCACATTGTGATTAGTTATCCTATCACAGTGCCGGAAATAGAACATTTAAATGGTAATGAGTTCTCCAACAAGGATGTTCCATTTCAATAAATCGGTTTTGTAAACATTGTGGAGAAATAAAAGTAAAATCTCGTGTGGATAGAGGGGACTTAATTAATTTAATAATTGAACGTAAACTCTCTGCTACCAAGTTATTTGTCCTAGCATTCTCCTTTTATGTTTTTTTACCTCTTCTAAATGTTGTTATTATTACACATTTGTGTAATGGCAGCTACAGGGTTGTTGTGATTCATAGGTCCCTGGAGCTGGAAAAGCCAGTAAGAGAAGTAGTAATGTCTATAATAGTTTCTAATAAACTAAGTGAAGTGAACAGCTGACTGGTATAATACAAGTCTGAGATCAACTCTAGTGACCAATCATAGATTACTTTTCTAATCCAATTAATAAAAATGGTGCAAAAATAAAATACAGCAGATGCTGCAAAGCTGAAATAAAAACGGAAAATTCTGGAAACTCAACAGATAGCTGTGGGGTAGCTCAAGGTAGATTTCCACAATAAGCCCACCACAGTTACTTTGACTACACTTCCTCTCACCCCTTCTTCCTGTAAGGCCTCTATTCCATTCCCGCAGTTTCTCTATCTCTGTCATATCTGTTCTGATAATGCCACATTCTATACCAGTCTTTCAGATATGTCTTCCTTGTTCCTCACCATGATCTCCTCTCCCCCCACTCCAAACCCCACCATTGTGGACAGGGCCCTCAATAGTGTCCCTTCCATTTCCCACACCTGCTGTCACTCCTCTCCCTCTCTTTCAGACCCACGATAAGGTTCCCTGTGTCCTCACCTTCCACAGCAGCCTCCACATTCAACAGATCACCGTTGACATGTCCACCACCTGCAGCATGATGCCATCACCAGCCTCCTCGCATTCCAAAGGGACTGTTCACTCCACTGGTCCACTGCTCAATTATCCCCAATGTTCCCTTCCCTTCCCCAGCACTTTTCCATGCAAGCGTAGGAGATGCACTACCTGCCCTTTAATCCCTTCCCTTCTCATTGTCCAAGGCCCCAAATACTCTCCTAGGTGAAACAGAAATTTACATGTACTTCTTCCAATGTAGTATACTGTATTTATCATTCAAGATGCAGGCTGCTCTACATTTGGGAGGCCAAACTCAGATTGAGTGACTACTTTCTGGAACACCTCCATTTGGTCCGCAAACATGATTCCGAGCTTGTCATTTTCATTCTCTGCCTCACTCCCACTCTGATCTTTCTGCCCTTGGCCTCCTACAATGTTCCAATGAAGTTCAACATAAGTTAAAGGAACAGAATCTCATCTCTCAGTTAGGCACTTTACAGCCTTCCAGACTTAATACTGAATTCAACAATTTCAGATGATGACCTCTGCCTTCCTTTTTTTGGTAGTTTTTGACAATGAGTCTACATTCCCAATTTACATCTCCTCTAGATCCATCTTTTGTTTCTTTGCTTGTTCCATTACAGCTTCCTTCTGTCTTGCACCATCATCTCTTTCATCATTTAATCTCTCCTGCCTTCCTCCATATCATAGACTTCCCCTTTTGTTCCTTTCCCAAACCACCCACCAACTCTGTACTTGTTAGAGATGCAACATTGTTTAAACTTTTTCCGCTTCTAAGAACGGACAGCGATCTGAAATGTTAACTCTATTTCTCGCTCCACAGATGCTGCCTGGCCTGCTGAGTGTTTTCAGCATTTTCTGTTCTTGTTGGTGATTTCTTTTTACCGTATAACTTTTCCTCTTTACTTATGCCCTAAGCACAGGGAGCCCAAAATTCTTGGACCTGGGAGAGTGCTTCTGAGATGAAGAGTGGAGGCAAAATTAGACAATACCCCGAATTTCCTGGCCCTGGCACTCAGGGAGCACCATAAAAATTTGAATACCTGTTCCCCATATGCAAATGTTCCTGTCTTCAGGATTTGGGGTGGACTCGATGCAAACTGGTGCTGTGCTGCCTTTTGAGATGAGCTTGCAGAAATTTTAGGTTCACAATCAGTTTTGGCTCCTTTCTTGCTTGTTATTCCTGTTTATTTCCTTCCTTGAAGTCTGATCCTTGCTCAATTCCGTGTTTGATGCAAACTTGTATATTGCATAACTGAAGAACAAGAAAAGCAAAGGTATAAGAAGAAGGAAAATATTTATGCTGTGAACCTACCAAAGACAGGACAACCTTCCATAACACAACAACTAACATTCAGTTTGAAATTTTGTGTTTCAGCAGCGGCAAAGATGAGTTACTTTCAACCAATTATTATAACAGGTTTGGGGCTAGTTAGAAATAAAAACCTAACTTCAATTAACTGCTGGTATTCAGATTCCACCACCACAGGTTGGTATATCTTGTTATTTGCCTTCCATTCAGGTGACAATTAATCAAGTGATGATATTTCCTCCCTTCTTGTGAAGAAGCAATTAGCTCAACCCTCCTCCCAGGATAAATAGCCAAATCATAAACTTACTGTGGTAACTTACATACGTTACTTTTGTCAGGAAGATATAATAATTTTCATAATGATATTGGAATGTATTGTAAAGTAGAGTAATAGCGGGGTCTGTGTCTATGTCTGTGTGTCTGTGGGACTTAATTGAATTAAAGGTAGCTGGCCTGAAGGCTTTGATGTACCAGAAGATAAGTTATGTTTGAAATGTTAAATAGGTAAACATGGGGGATGTTTTAGAATATGAAATGTGAAGGGAACATTTATATATTTAAATAAAGCAGACTAGTTTGAATTCAAAAGAGGTGGTAAAATGTTTCACTTAGCCAGGACAAGTTAAGAAACAGTGTGTTTATTTTTCCCAAGGATTACTGGTAAAATTGGTACAATGATAGATTTTATTATTAGAGAAGTAAGTCCAAAGACATAGGGCATAATTTTGCCCTTGATGGGCAGGTGGGCCTGACCGACTCGGCAGCAGGCGGGCAGCAGATCGCCGCCGCTGAAACAGGCCCCGCCACCATTTTCAGTGGGCGGGCCAATTAAGGCTCGCCCAGGGGGAAGCACTATGCGCTTCCTGTGTGGGCAGGGGGGGTGGGATTCCCCAACTGCCAGAGTGCGCTCTTTTGCGCATGTGCGCAAAAGAGCACACATGTCCCTGAGGCAAAGTGCTGCCTCAGGGAGATCGCTGAAAGGCAGTGAAACATGAATAATAGAAAAATTTAAAAATCATTAACATGTCCCCTCATGTGAAAATGTCACACGAGATGGGATATGTTAATGAAATGCAATACAATTTTATAATTCCAATATCAAACCTCATCCCGCCACTGGATGAGGTTTGTAAAAAAATCACTTACCCGCCTGCCTGTTGGGCCCGTGCGCCAAGCCGAAGTTCGCAAGGGCCCCTCAAAATCCTGGTCGATTGGTGAGTTAATGACCTTAACAAGACCTTTAATTAATGGCGAGCGCGCGTCCCGCTGCATAGCACGCCTGCCGACTTAAGTATCGTGATGCCGCGCGCTAACGCCGGGACACTTGCGACATCAGCGCACGATATTTTAAGCACTGACGGGCGGTCTCCACCACCTGCCTGTCAGCCAGAAGATTCTGTCCACAGTGAAACAATGGAAATTTGCATTCAGAGGAGAAAATATGTGTAAAGGAGAGAAGGTTGTGTGTAAGGGCAGGAATTCTAAGATCTGACAAGTATGAAAAGCCTCCAGCATCTAAGCCTCAAGCTGCTATCTACAAGGAACTGATGCTGAGAAAAGTCACTTTGAATTTGACTGTCCAGGGTGTGTGCTTTGCCTGGGTCTGTTTAAATCTATGTGTTTTGCTGCTGCC
This sequence comes from Cetorhinus maximus, assembly GCF_964194155.1. Classification (NCBI taxonomy): domain Eukaryota; kingdom Metazoa; phylum Chordata; class Chondrichthyes; order Lamniformes; family Cetorhinidae; genus Cetorhinus; species Cetorhinus maximus. The sequence continues at coordinate 99,158,674 of NC_135887.1, forward strand.
TTAATGGAGGTGTAACTGAGGTTAGATTAATTAGGGGATTTATAAGTTATCATTGCAGTAATCTGTAGATCTAGGTATGTGCTTAAAATAATTTCTTCTATTAATAAAGGTTTAATTTAGTTTTGTAAGAAACCTATAAGACTTGGTGGCCTTTTTACTGAATTCAAATTCTACATTTCAAAATATATACAAATTGCAAAACAGCTGTGGCAGCTGTTTCAAGTTTCCCTTTGGGATTTGAGCAACTCAGCATTTATCATCGGCTGTGCCATAACAGAAATTGAGGGCCCTTTGCAGGATATATTTGAGATTCCTTGATTGGTTTGGAGTTGGTGAATCTTAGGTTATGAGGACGAGAAGCACTTTGAATTCAGGAGTTGGTGTGTGATTTTTTTTTAAGTAGTGAGACTGCAGTGTGGCTTTGGTAATTGCTAAGACTCATCTGGGAGTTAGCTTCATCTGGTTTACAGAGGGTAAATAAAATTAAGTTAATGGAATTGGTGGATAAGTTACAATTAGGATTACCTGCAAGGGTAAGGAAATCAGACATAATTAAATGTATAGCACAGCATTTGAAATTGGAAGGAATACCTGAGAGACCAAATTCTCCAAGGGGTGGTTCATTTGAATGGGCTCAAATTCAGTTGCAAATGATAAAACTTGAGCTAGAGGCAGCAGAAAAAGAAAAAGAGCAGAAAAAGAAAAAGAACTGGCAGAAAAAGAAAAAGAGCGTTTCAAAGGGAACAGGCAGAAAGGCACAAGAGAGAAAGAAAACAGAAAAGGGAATTAGAAATGGTGAGGTTAGAAAAGGAGGAAAGAGAAAAAGAGAGAGAGAAAGAATTCCAGCTTAAATGCTGGCAGTTAAAAAAGAGATGCCAGTAGGTGAGGAAGGATTTATTTCCAGATCAGATCCCAGTGGGGAGATGTTTAAATTTGAAAAGCTCTTCCAAAGTTTGAGAAAAGAGATGTTGAAGCATTCTTTATTTAATTTGAGAAGATAGCTAAACAGATGAAATGGCCACAGGAAAACTGGATATTGTTGTTACAATCCAGGTTGGTGGGTAGAGCATGAGGTTTACGCTTCACTGTCAGGAGAAATGTCGGTGAACTATGATATGGTAAAAAAAAGGCTATTTGTGTGCATATGAGTTGGTTCCTGAGGGATACAGGCAGAAATTTAGGAAAATGATAAGACACCCTGGGCAAACTTATATTGAGTTTGAGAGAGTAAAACAAAGTAATTTTGACCGGTGGATACGGGCATTAAAGATAGAGATGACATATGCAGCTCCTAGAGTGGTAATTCTTTTGGGAGAATTTAAAGATTCAATTCCTTCGGTAGTGAAAACTCATGTGGAGGAGCAGTGGGTTGAAACAAAAAGACAAGCAGCAGAGATGGCTGATGATTATAAGTTAGTTCATAGAGCTAAACCTTTTTTCCGTCACCCTTTTAAATCAGAGAAGGATAGAAAGTGGGAAGGTGAAAAGAAGGTGGGTAGTCAGGGAAGAGAAGGAGTAGCTGGGAATTCACAGGAAGTTTTTTCTCAGAATAAAAAGGAAGGTGCTGAGGGTAGAGGTGACACTTGAAAATTGAGGTGTTTTCATTGTAATAAATTTGGACAAAGTCAGTTTTGGAAATTACAGGGAGAAATCTATTGGAATTATAGGGGTGCAGAAAAGTACTGGAAGTAAAATTATTGTGGGTTCTGAGGTTCAGGCACAGGAGAAACCAATGGTTTGTGTACAGGTAAAACAGGAGGAATCAGTGATAGGTAAAGAAGTGGGAATGTGTTCACAATTTACTGAAGAACATTCTGAGGAGCAGGTTGCAGAAATGTTTAAAGATTTTGTATGTGATGGGGAAGTCTTTCCATGTGTACAGTGTGGCGTAGGTAAAGATGTTAAAATTTTAAGAGACACAGGGGCTAGTCAATCCTTAATGTTGTGGGATAGTGACATTTGCAGGAACAAGTGATAATAAGTGGGGTTCATGGAGATGCTAAACCTGTTCCATTGTGGAAGGTAAATTTAAAGATTAAGTGGAAAACAGGTGAGGTGATTATTGGAGTAGTAGAAAAGTTGCCCATTGCAGGGGTCTAATTTATTCTGGGTAATGATATAGCTGGATCACAAATGTGGGTGATGCCTATGGTAGTTGAGCAGCCTGTCGAAGTGTTTTCAACAGAAGTGTTGTAGAGAGAGTATCCAGGATTGTTTCCAGATTGTGTGATAACAAGATCGCAGGCTCAAAGGTTGAAACAAGAAGAACAGGAAGTCCAAAGGCAGAGAGAAGGTGTGGAAATCCAATTAGCTGACATTATGTTTGATAAGGTTGTTCAGGAAGAAAGACTGGAAGACAATGCAGCTGATGTGCTTAACTCAAGACAGTTAGTGGAGTTACAGAAAAAAGTTTCACAAATAAAAGAGTTATATTAGACAGCTTATTCAGAAACAGGCAAAGTGTATTCCAGAATGTTATTCCCTTAAAGGTAATGTTTTAATGAGAAAATTGAGGCCTTATCATGCTTCAGCAAATGAAAGCTGGAGGGAGGTGCATCAGATTGTAATACCATTTGGATATAGGAGTGAGATTCTGAGGATGGTTCATGAAATTCTAATGGGGGTACATTTAGGAATTAGAAAGACACAGGTGAAAATACAAAAACATTTTTATTGGCCTGGATTGCACAGGGATGTAGTCAAATTCTTTATAACGTGTCACACATGTCAGGTGATAGGGAAACCACAAGTAGTGATTAAGCCAGCAACTTTAATTCCCATTCCAGCATTTGGAGAACCTTTTACCAGGGTCATGATTGATTGTGTAGGACTCCTCCCTAAGACTAAAAGTGGAAATCAGTACTTACTGACAATAATGGATGTGTCTACCAGGTTTCCTGAAGCAATACCTTCGAGAAATATTACAACAAAGAAAATTGTGGAAGAGTTGACTAAAGTTTTTACAAGATATTGTTTACCTAAAGAAATACAATCGGATCAGGGTTCAAATTTCATGTCACAGCTGTTTAAGGAGGTAATGAACTGTTTGGGGATAAAACAATTTAAGTCAACAATTTATCATCCTGAGTCACAAGGGGCTTTGGAAATATGGCATCAAACTCTAGAAATTATGAGGAGAGCAAATAGTCAGGATTATCCATTGGATTGGGCTAGGGGAATCCCATTCTTGTTACTCCCTATTAGGGTCGCTCCTGATGCATCGACTAGTTTTTAGTCCTTTTGAACTAGTTTATGGTCATGAGGTGAGCGGACCACTGAAATTGATTCATGAGAAATTCGTGGGTCAAAGTTCAGAAACTACTCTCCTGGATTATGTATTAAACTTCAGAGCGAGAGATTGGACAGGGTACATGAGTTGGCTGGGGAACATTTAAAGATATCACAGCAGGTGATGAAAGTGAAGGCAGACAGGAAAGCTACAGCTTGTAGTTTTGTTGCTGGGGAGAAAGTGCTAGTTCTGTTACCAGTACTGGGTGACTCGTTAAAGGCAAGGTTTAGTGTGCCTTACAGGATTGAGAAGAAACTGAGTGAAGTAAATTATTTAATAAATACTCCAGATAGAAAAAAGAAACAGAGAGTGTGTCATGTAAATATGCTTTAAAAATACTATGACATGGAGGAGGACCGAAAGGAGGTACGGGTGATGATAGATAATGAGAAAGAAGTAGAAATGCAGGATTCTGAAATTGATTTTCCTCTAATCTAATTGGATAATGAGAGGGTACTTGAAAATTTAAGTGTAATATTGAGTTACCTTCAAGACAAGTGTCAAAGTGATTTGGAGAAGCTATTGTGGCCACACAAAGATATTAGTGGGAATAAGCTGGGGAGGACAAATTTAGCTATACATGATGTATGTGTAGATGTTTCATCTTCAATAAGGCAACATCCTTATAGATTAAATCCAGCAAAGTTATCATAAGTACAGAAAGAAATTGAATTCATGCTTCAAAATGATATCATTGAGTCTAGTTGCAGTAACTGGAGTTCGTCTATTGTTTTGGTACCAAAACCAGATGGAATACAAAGACTCTGTGTGGACTTTTGAAAAGTGAATGTGGTGACAAAAGCAGATTCATATCCTATACCATTGGCTGTGCCATAACAGAAATTGGGGGTCTTGTCTCTTATTTCCTTTAGCGTCTTAGAATCGAGAAAATATTTGAGGGAGAATTTGAAATATAGTTGCAGGAGTGAATAATTGTTGTTTTTTGCGGCAGCAGCCTGATGGACTGGAGGACCTTTTCCACTCCTGTACTTAGCTATGGTTTAGTTTTTAATGATCTGTATACACCTATTTCCCTTTGCTCTTCCATAATGCCTAGTCTCTCACCATTAAGAAAATATTCTGATTTGTATTCCTCAGATCCAAAGTGGATAACTGTGCTTCTCCCTGCATTGAACATCATCAGCCATTATTTTGCCCACTCAGTAAGTCTATGTCACTTTGTAATGTCCTGCTCATTTTACCTCCTAACAAATTGTCTTCTTCAAAAGTGGATATATAACTCTCTATTTCTTCATCTAAGTTATTGATATATATGATAAAAGATTGATCCCTGAGGAACACTTATCGTATCCCACAAATCACAGAACTAAAATTTTATACCTATTCTTCAACCAAGGAATAAGATTTGTGATAAGACTGCAGGACAACACCAGTGCTGCAACCCACAATTCATGACACAACAAAGCAGAAAGTCACTAGAGCAAGATTATGGCTTGGCCATTTATGAAGGGTGTTGAGTGTTTTTTTTAATTCATTCATAGGATGTGGGCGTCATTGGCTGGGCCAGCATTTATTGCCTATCCCTAATCGCCCTTAAGAACGTGGTGGTGAGCTGTTTCTTTGAACCGCTGCAGTCCATGTAGGTACATCCACAGTGCTGTTAGGGAGGGAGTTCCAGGATTTTGACCAGCAACAGTGAAGAGCACCTTTTCACAAGAAGGGAGGAAATATTGTCAGATGAAAACTTACTCGTACTTGTCACCTTTTAAAAATTGTCTTTTTCTTATATATTTTCTCTAGTTCTTAAATATGTGATCAATAATGAAAACTATAATAAACTTGGGTAACAATGCATAATAGTAGAGGCAGCTTCTATCTTAAAAGTATACACATCTGTAGCATCTCAGCTCTTGGCTCATCAAATCTGATATAGACTGCGAAATTCAAATCTGAGATTGATATGGAGTGGTTCCATGAAGAGTGAAATAAGTTGATTGCTAATTGTGTGTTTCCAGTCCTGGAACATTGGAAAGATTGAGTGCTCCATTTCCCTTGTCCCAGGAGAGTTCTGCATTGACAAAAGATGCAAAACACAAAAATAACAATCCATATCATGAGGGATTAAGTGAAGGACTTCATCCAATCTTTTATTATGAACCACCCGGTCATGAAAGAGGAATGATGATGAATTTCATATTGTTCTCAGTAAAAGACTGAACACAAATCTGAATAACCAATTGCTATACTTAGAACATTTTGAGAATCAAGGAGACTAAGCTATTAGTTGTGATGTTTGTTTCCATTTCTCCAAGAAATGTGGTAAAACCATTTTCAACTGTGACAGAGCACAATGCCATATTAATTCATATTGTTTCTATATTTATTTTTATCTCTACAAAATGGCACTAAGGAAATGGATAAAGAAATCTGTCTTCATTTGAAGACCTAAATACATTGCCTGGTTGAGTGCAACTCCAACAATACTCAAGGAACTTGACTCCATCCAAGACAAAGCAGCCCGCTTGATTGGCACCCCATCCACAAACATTCACTCACTCCAACACTGACGCACAGTTGCAGCAGTGTGTACCATCTGCAAAATGCACTGAAAAAATTCACTAAGGCTCCTCAGACAGCACCTTCCAAACCCATAACAACTACCATCCAGAAGGACAAAGACAGCAGTCACGTGAGAACATCACCAGCTGGAAATTCCCCTCCAAGCCATTCACCATCCTGACTTGGAAATATATCGCCGTTCTTTCACTGCTGCTAGGTCAAAACCATGGAACTCCCTCCCTAACAGTACTATGGGTGTACCTACACCACATGGACTGCAGCGGTTCAAGAAGGCAGCTCACCACCACCATCATCTCAAGGGCAATTAGGGATTGGCAATAAATGCTGGCCTAGCCAGCAACATCCTGATCTCATGAATGAATTTTAAAATAACTGTTTTCACCTCCCTCTTATACTGGTTTTAAGTGCACTATCAGTCCACTTGGTACAGAATTAGAACCCATTCTATTTCCTTTCCTACTATTAGTAATCATTGCATGTCAGTCTATTCCATTAAAGCTAACAGTTCTAAACTGTGAAGAAAGTATATTAGGTTCACAGATGGCTTAGCTTCTGATCATGTAACTGTAGTACGCTAGTTAGAAATATATAAGGATTCAAGATAACAAGGAGCGTAAATGAGATGGTACAGGTCTGAAAATGGTATTGAGTCACCTAAGTACCTGAGATGTGTGACTGGAGTACTTCCCTGTTTCAGGGTAGAAGTCGTTTGTTACACCAACATTGGGGTCCTATGAAGTACATAAGACTCCAAATACCCTTGAGATTTAAATTAGTCAAGTATGCTCCAAGTACAGTACATAAAAGCAAAATACTGCAGATGCTGGAAATCTGAGGCTTAACTGGTGTTTTAGAAACGTTTAGCATAACTTTTGTACTCTATGCCTCTATTAATAAAGCCAAGGATCCTACATGGCTTATTAATGGCCTTTTCAACTTGTCCTGTCACCTTAAGATTTGTGTACATATACCCCTGGGTCTATTTGTACCCACATTCCTTTGAAAATTATATGATTTCGTTTATAGTGCCTCTTTTCATTCTTCCTACCAAAATATATCACTTCATACTTCTCTGTGTTAAATTTCATCTGTTATGTGTCTGCCTATTTCACCTGTTTTATCCCATGTTATCTGTAAACTTTGAAATTATGCCCTGTGCATCCAAGCCCAGGTAGAAAAAGTGCACTGGTCCTAACATGAACCTCTAGAGACCAATGCATACCACCCTCCAGTCTGAAAAATAACTGTTCACCACTGTGTTTTCTGTTCTTTAGCCAATTTAGTATCCATTCTGCCACTGTCCCTTTAATTTTGCTTACAAATCTGTTGTTTGGTACAAAAGCATAAGACTGCAGATGTTCGAAAATTGAAACAAAAATGCTGGAAATACTTAGGACAGGAAACATCTGCGGCGAGCAAAACAGAGTTAATTTTTTTATTCGTTCATGGGATGTGGGCATCACGGGCTAGGCCAGCATTTATTGCCCATCCCTAACTGTCCTTGAGAATGTTGTGGTGAGCTGCCTTCTTGAACCGCTGCAGTCCATGTGGTGTAGGTATACCCACAGTGCTGTTAGGGAGGGATTTCCAGGATTTTGACCTAGCGACAGTGAAGGAATGGCGATATATTTCCATCAGGATGGTAAGTGGCTTGGAGGAGAACTTCCAGGTGGTGGTGTTCCCATGTGTCTGCTACCCTTGTCCTTCTAGATGGTAGCAGTCATGGGTTTGGTAGGTGCTGTCTAAGGAGCCTTGGTGAGTTCCTGCAGTGCATCTTGTAGATGGTGCACCACTGCTACCACCGTGCATCCGTGTTGGAGCGAGTGAATGGGGTGCCAATCAAGCAGGCTGCTTTGTCCTGGATGGTGTCAAGCTTCTTGAATGTTGTCTTTAATGATCCAGATTGATTACTTGTCATCAACCTGAAAAGTTAGCTCTGTTTCTCTCCATTATATGGTTCTTTGTGAAATGCCTTTTGAAAGTTCAAAAACACAACATCAACCACACTACCCTCATCAACCCTTCCGGCTACTTCATTGTGTTTACACTTGTAGATGAAAATCAATTTGATCAAATTCCTCTCCCCAACACTGCTGCTAAGCTCTCATCTCCTACCTGCTGTTGCTGCTGTGGGAGATTGAATGTCTCTGAAAACTGTAAGTAGAAATACTAAAGAGTTTAGGAATTTCCATCCACCTTGCTGTGGCATTCATTTTGTTATTGCACCAACACAAAATAAGATCACTTGGGTGGAATTGACAACAGTTAGGGAGGGGTGGGTGTATTGGAGAATGCAGATTGCTAGCTAGCATTACCTGGGAAGGGGGGGTCAGCAGGTAAGATAGGCCTTAGCTTGAGCTGAGGTTCGTAAGGCAGTGTTTGAAAGTACCATTAGAAATTCAAATTTACTGCCCTGAACGTCAGTAAAATTGGTTCAAATATCATATTTGCTGTCAACTTGCTTTCTTCAAAATAAAATAAAAACATTTTCTGACCAGTAATAAACTATCTACTGCTTCGTCTAACCATATCTGCAAAGCTTTTTGGAGATTGCTACACCTAAAAGCAAGTAGATGGCCAACTATGATCAATGCTCTCTGATAAGACTAGCCTAGCTAAATTATATCACAAATCAACACTGGTGATACATGTTCATTGGACCCAATGCTTGGTGACTGTTTGCCTAGATACATGTGTATTAATCATGTGCGGAGCCTTTTTTTGTGTATACATTGCACACATACTTCATACAAAGTAAAAAGAATCATACACGCTAAACGAGAAGGCAAACAACACTTGATAGTTTTTTTAAAAGTTGACAACTTGAACAGCCTGAGCGTATATCTGTGATTGATTTACAACGACAGAGTGAAATTCCAGTTTTATTATTTCAAGATTCCAGTTTTTTAAAAAATAAACCATGATTGCATTCCACAATTTGGTCAATTTTTCTTGCGAAATTCTCTGCACCAGTGGAAAGAGTGCACTATCTCCAATCTCTCCTCGTAACTCGAGAGTAACTCACAATCCAGGATAAAATGCTTAATTGGAGGAAGGCCAATTTCACTGGGGAGAGAACAATCTCTCCCAAACAAATTGAACTCAAACTGAAAGGCAATACTGTATTCAAACAATATGGGCTGCCTTTAAAGAGGAGATGATTTGGGTACAGTCAAAGTAAATTCCCACGAGTGGGAAAGGTAGGGCTTTCTGGATGATGAGAGAGATAGAGAGTATGATGAAGCATAAAAGGGTGCGTATGACAGATCTCAGGTTGAGAATACAACTGAAAACCAGGCTGAATATGGAAAGTTCAGAGCGGAAGTGAAAAAGGTAGAGGCAAATAAGAAACTGGCAGTGAACATGAGAGAGTAATCAAAAGCCCTCTGCAGGTATATAATATGTATATTCTTTCAAGGGATGTGAATGTCACTGACAAGTCTCGCATTTATTGCCCCTTACTAATTGCCCTTGAGAAGACGTTGGTGAGCCACCTTATTGAACCACTGCAGCCCATGTAGTGTAGGTGCACCAACATTGCTATCACAGAGGGAGTTCCAGGATTTTGACCTGGCAACAGTGAAGGAGCAGTGATATACTTCTATCACAGGTGTATGACTTGGAGGGGAACTTGCAGGCGGTGCTATTCCAATGCGTCTGCTGCCCTGTCCTTCTAGGTGGTAGAGGGTTTGGAAGATTCTGTCAAAGGAGCCTTGTTGAGTTGCTGCAGTTGAGCTTATACTTAGTACAAACTCCTGCCACTGTGCGCCAGTGGTGGGGGGAATGAATGCTTTAAGGTGGTGGATGGGATGCCAATCAAGCAGGCTGCATTGTCCTGGGTGGTGTCAAGCTCTTTGAGTGTTGCACTCATGCAGGCAAGTGGAAGTATTCCATCATGCTCCTGACTTGTACCTTGTAGATAGTGGACGGGCTTTGAAGAGTCAGGACATGAATTATTAAACGCAGGATTCCCAACCTCTGATCTGCTCTTCTGGCCGCAGTATTTATATGGCTGGCCCAGTTTTTGATCAATGATAACCCCCCCCAGGATGTTGAAGGTGGGGAATTCAGCAATAGTAATGGAGTTGAACCTCAAGGGAAGATAAAAGCAAAATACTGCAGATGCTGGAAATCTGAAACAAAAACAAAAATAGTTGGAAAAACTCAGCAGGTCTGACAGCATCTGTGGAGAGGAATACAGTTAATGTTTCGAGTCCAAATGACTCTTCATCAGAATGAGGAGTCATTTGGACTCGAAACATTAACTGTATTCCTATCCGCAGATGCTGTCAGACCTGCTGAGTTTTTCCAGCTATTTTTGTTTTTGCTCAAGGGAAGATGGTTAGGCTGAGAGTTTTCCCACTGATTCTTATTGACTTCAATTTTGTTAAGGCTCCTTGATGACACATTTAGTCAAACGCTGCCTTGATGTTGAGAGCAGTCAATCTCGCCTCACCTCTGGAATTCAAATCTTCCATCCATGTTTAGCCTAAAGCTGTAAAAACATCTGAAGCTGAGTGACCCTGGCAAAATCCAAACTGGGCATCAGTGAGCAGGGCATTGGTGAGTGAGTTCTGCTTGATAATACGGTTAACGACACTTTCCATCCTTTGCTGATGATGATAGGGTGATAGTTGAGCAGATATTATTGGTCCACCTTTTTGTGGACAGCACATTCCTGAGTAGTTTTCCACATTTTCAGGTAGATGCCAGTGTTGTAGCTGAACTGGAGAAGCTTGGTCATGGGTGCAGCTAATTCTTAGCACAAGTCTTCGGTACAACAGCCAGAACGTTGTCAAGGCCAAATGGCCCTTGCTTGTATCCTTCTGCTATTTCTTCATAGCATGTGGAGTGAATCGAATTGGCTAAAGACTGGCACCTGTGATACTCAGCACCTCAGGAAGAGGCCAAGGTGGATCATTCACCCGGAACTTCTGGCTGGAAATAGTTGCAAATGCTTCAGCCTGTTTCTTGCACTGGCATACTGGGCTCCACCATCACTGAGAATGGGGATGTTTGAGGAGCCTCCTCCTCCAGTAAGTTAATTGTCCACCACCATTCAAAACTGGATGTGGCAGGACTGCAGAGCTTTGATGTGATCTTCAGGGTTCCGAAGAAGAGTCATATCAGACTTGAAATGTTAATTCTGTTTTCCTCTCCACAGATGCTGCCAGACCTGCTGAGTTTTCCAGCGCTTTCTGTTTTTATTTCAGATCTGCAGTATTTTGCTTTCATTTGATCTGACCTGTTGGTTTTGGGTTTGTTAAGCTCTGCCTATATTGTGCTGCTTCTGCTGTTTAGCATGCACACGGTCCTATGCTTTATAGTAAGGGGATAGGAAGAGGAGCTGGTGAGCCAAAAATTTATGCATGGAGGCAGAGGACATGGTTGAGGTACTAAATGTGTATTTTGCAACTGTCTTTACCAAGGAAGAAGGTGCAGCCAAATTCATAGTGAAAGAAGGGGTAGTTGAGATGCTGGATGGGCTAAAGAATTGTTAAATAGAAGGTAGGAGAAAGACTGGCTATTCTTAAAGTCATTGAGTCACCAGGACCAGATGAGATCCAAGAGTACTGAGTGGAAATTACAGAACTGGTGCCAGAGGATTGGAGAATTGCAATTGTTGCACTCATGTTCAAAAAAGGGTGTAAAGATAAACCCAGCAACTATAGACCAGTGAGTTTAACCTTGCTGGTGGAAAAGCATTCAGAAATGATAATCCGGGACAAAGTTAACAGTCACTTGGTCAAGTAATTAAGGAAAGCCAGTATGGATTTGTTAAAGGCAAATCATGTTTAATTAACTCAATTGAATTTTTTGATGAGGTAACAGAGAGGGTTGATGAGGGTTATGCAGTTGATGTGGTGTACATGGACTTCCTGAAGGCTTTCAATAAAGTGCCACACAATTAGACTTTCCAGAAAATATGAAGCCCCTGGGATAAAAGCAACAGTGTTAGTATGGATACAAAGTTGGATGAGTAACGATAAACAGTGAGTAGTGGTGAACGGTTGTTTTTCAGACAGCAGAAAGGTATATCATGGTTTTCCCCAGGAGTTGGTATTGGGACTTGCTTTTCCTGATATATATTAATGATTTAGATCTTGGTGTGCAGGGGACAATTTCAAAGTTTGTGGATGATACGAAGCTTGGGAGTGTTGTGAACTGCGAGGATGACAGTGCGGAACTTTAAGAGGACATAGACAAGTTGGTGGAGTGGGCAGATAGGGGGCAGATGAAGTTCAATGCAGAGAAGTGTGAGGTGATGCATTTTGGTAGGAAGAACGTGGACAGAAAATATAAAATAAGGAATGAAATTTTGAAAGAGGTACAGGAGCAGAAAGACTTGGCTGTATATGTGCATAGATCATTGAAGGTGCAGGACAAGTAGAGAGAGCAGTTAATAAAGCATATAGTATCTTGGGCTTTATTAATAGGGGCATGGAGTACAACAGCAGGGAGGATATGCTGAATTTATATAAGGCACTCATTAGACTGCAACTGGAATATTGTGTACAGTTCTGGGCACCATATTATAGGAAGGATGTGAACACATTGGAGAGCGTGCAGAAGAGGTTTACAAGAATGGTTATAGGGATGAGAAACTTCATCTATGAGGATAGATTGGAGAGGTTGGGACTGTTCTCCTTGGAGAGGAGAAGGTTGAGAGGAGATTTGGTAGAAATGTTCAAAATCATGAGGGGGCTGGACAGAGTAGATAAGGAGAAACTGTTGCCACTCATAAAAGGATCAAGAATGAGAGGGCGCAGATTTAAAGTGATTTGCAAAAGAAGCAAGTGTGACATGAGAAAAATTTTTTTCACACAATGAGCAGTTCGGGTCTGCAATGCAGTGCCTGGAAGCATGGTGGAGGCAGGTTCAATCGAGGCATTCAAGAGGGCATTAGATGATTGAATAGAAACAAGGAGCAGAATTTTTTGCTGCCGGCGTGTGGGGGCGAGCCCGACATGCCAACGTGTAAAATGATGCACGATGATGTCGGGCGTGCTTCCTGACGTCACCGTGCGCCATCGTGATATTTCGGAGGGCGGGCGCTATGAGTTCTGAGGCATGCCCACCATTAATTAATGGGCCAGTTAAGGCCCTTGAGGCAGTAATTGACAGTGATTTTTCGTAACCCGTGTGATTTTCAGTGCGCCGCACGGGCGCAACGGGCAGGCCACATTTTTAAAAACCGATGGGATAAGAGGGGTGAGTAGACTTGCTAATGTGAGTTGTTAGTACATTACTGTTTAAACTTACTGCTACTTGCTTGTGTGAACAAGACAACTTCAATTCTCTTCAGAGCTGCTTTGACAGAAATAACAGGCTCCAGTTCAGGACTCTGGAGGAATCATAACACTTGGAGCCTTGCAGGTTTCAGACAGCCTTCCCTTACCCTGGGAATGGAGATTGTGTTCTCCACTGGAGGCACCTTCTCAGAGGAGGAAGAGAGGGCCATAATGGGAAGGAGGCCAGGAGTCCACATTCTGCCTCCAGGGGAGCCACCTTTGGGAGGACAGGCGCAGGCACAAGGGGCGCAAGGCCAACAGGAAGTGCAAGGCGGAAGGAGCCGCAGAAGACGCCACTATCCTGCTGCCAGGGTATACAGGTGACGATGCAGCTACCTCAATATGTCTAAGGTGCATTGCCGAAGGAGACTCCGCCTCTCAAGGGAGACAGTGACCTCCATCTGTCAGATGATTGACCCTGACATCTCCGCAAACTGTGTGGGTGGACACCCCATGCCAGTGGCGCTGAAGGTCACAGTTGCCCTCAACTTCTATGCCTCTGGCTCTTTCCAGGGGTCAGTGGGTGATCTTTGTGGAGTCCCCCAATCAGGTGTCCACAGTTGTGTCAAGCTGTGACTGACGCTCTGTTCAGGCCTACATTGGCTTTCATTGACTACTGCTCGGATGAGGCCTGCCAGGCAGAACAAGCCAGAGGCTTTGCAGCAATTGCTGGGTTCCCCTGTATCCAGGGTGCAATCGATTGCACACATTGTGGCCATCAAGGCGCCAACAGGTGAGCTGGGAGCCTTCGTCAACAGGAAGGGATTCCATTCCATGAATGTGAAGATAGTGTGTGATTACAGGATGCAGATTCTGCAAGTCTGTGCAAAGTACCCAGGCAGCTCCCATGGCGCCTACATCCTGAGACACTCCCAGGTGCCGAGGCTCATCAGTGCTCCAGCCCGGCTGGATGGATGGCTGGTGGGCGACAAGGCCTATCCCTCAAAAGGTGGTTCATGACACCTCTCCGCCATCCAAGAACAGAGGCCGAGCAGCAGTACAAAAGGAGGCATGCCTCCACAAGGGCTGTGGTAGAGAGAACCATCGGTCTTCTCAAGATGCGCTTCCGATGCCTGGACTGTTCAGGGGGCGCACTGCAATACCCCCCAGATCGTGTGTCACTGATAGTGGTTGCATGCTGCGCTCTCCACAATCTGGTGCCGTAAAATGGGACGCAGTGGGGGAAGATGTGGACGCAGCTGCTCTGGCAGCAGACGATGAGTCCAGTAGTGAGTCCGATGACGAGCATGGTCAGGAGAACGCTGAGGGGATAGATGCTGACCTGGGCAACCTCCAGGGAGGCAAGGACACCTGGAAGGCTTTAATCCAATGCTTCTTCAGCTAGAGCACCACAGATGGACCTCCAACACATGCCAGGGCTGCAGGCTCCGAGCAACATTTGCCTGGCTAGGAACATTAACTGTGTACCTTGTAAATAAAGTTCAATGACAAATAAGTCACTCATAACATCATGGGCTACCCTGCACCTGCAGAACGAATGAAGCACCCAGAGGCTTGTTGAGAACCAAAACATTTAATGATTGCATACTTGCATACAGAAATGAAAGTCCATTAAAAGGTGTTGAACAGCACACCTACTTAAAAACAACTGAAACGGGGGTCAAAAGAAAACCATCAGTGATAAGCCCATGTTGTGCCTAAGGTGAGTTACGTTTACATTTTCGGATGCTACGTCTAGGTTCCCCCCTCCACCCCCACCCCCTCGCTGGCACCAGCATTGGAGACAGCTTGCACACTCTGCTGTCCTGTTGGCCTTGATGACCTCGGCAGGCATCCTCTGGCCCATGGAGCCTGTGCTCCAGGGAGGGAATGGCCAGTAGCACAGCTGGCATCTCCCCAGTTGCTGCAGCCTCATCCGATGCCACGGTCACTAGCAGAGAGGCAGAGGAGCTGCTGCCATCATCCAGGGCGCCCTGAGAGGACCCCGCAGAGATGACAGGCAGCTCGTGCGCCAATGTGAGGTCGCTTCGGACCTCCCTGCTCACCATTGATGGATGGGCGCCTAGCTGGGATACTGGGTGCCCAATCCATCTCCCACACTGACACTGACCGCCTGAGTTCAATGCTGGTGTGAGGGCTTGCAGCTCCGAGCACATCCCCAGGAAGCCCTGATTGTTCTCCTGGAGCAGCCTCTCCATGAGAGCCACCACTCTCTCCATGGAGGAGGCATTGCGCTCGGCCAAGAGGGTCATTGCATTGCTCATGCTCCGCATGGACTCCTCCATCACGGAGATCATGGCATGCATTACCTCACGTATCTCCGCCAGATCCTCCTGCACACCCTGCTGGACTTCCAGCATCTGCTGCCTCAGGGATGACTCCAGAGGCACAGCATTAGTCACCAATTGAGCATGTTCCTGGTCTCCAGCAGTCCTCCGACTGCTGGCGCCCTGGGCACACTCTGTCTTCACCTGCACCTCAAGTGAGTGTGAAGTGCCCTCACTGCTGTGCACCGAAACACCAGCTGACGATCTTATCCCCACCGAGGTGCTGGTATCTGTGCTGGTACCTGCCTGGCTGAGAGGGTGTGACGCTGGTGCATTTATATCTTCTGGGCCCTCGGGCTGTGGTCCCTCTGCCTCCTGAGTGTGGGCATGCTCCGGTGCGGCTGAAAGGAAGAACAAGGACATTTGATTAGTTGAAGTCATTACACTGTTAATGTACATGCCTGGCACTCGGATCAGGATGTGCTCGTCTTTCCATTATCAATGGGCAGCCCATGTTGGAGGCTGAAATCAATATACAGTCAACAGTGGAATGTTTGCACTGACAGATATTGTGATCTCAGTGCACAGCACTCTTACCTCCCAGCGACACCCCAACCTCACCACGGCCGGTAGACCTGGATGCATGGCGCCTCTCCAGCTTGAGAGCATCCTGCTCATATCTAGTCATGATGAGTAGGTGGGGCTGCCCTCCACCAGTCCGCAGACCTCTCTGCATTATTGTGTGCTGTCTTCTCCTGAAAGGAGAGATGAGCATTGATTAGTCCGCCCTGTACCTGCATTGCCATTGCAGCCTTGCCTCTCCCACCTGAGTGAAACATTTCAGGGCTCATCTGATTCGTCACCCTGGAGCCGCAATACACTCATTCCAAGCAGCCTGGGCTGACCCTCTTGCCCAGATGCTGCCCCCATCACATTTGCCACTCACACTCTAAGACCTTCCAAACCCATGAGCACTACCACCTAGAAGGACAAGGGCAGCAGATGGATGGGTACACTGCCACCTGGAAGTTCCCCTCCAAGTCACTCAGCATCCTAACTTTGAAATGTTTCGGTGCTCCGCCACTGTGGCTTGGTCAAAATCCTGGAGCTCACCCCCAAACACTACTCTGGGTGTTTTTTGCACCACATGCATCGGATACAGAAGGCAGCTCAGCATCACCCTCTCAAGGGCAACTAGGGGTGGGCAATAAATGCTGGCCCACCCAGGGAATGCCACATCCCGTGAATCAATGAATGCAAAAACAAAATTCTGAGTTGGAGGGTGGGGGGGTGCCAGGGGGGATGGGGGCCTACCTAACTGTTGTGAGAAGTGACCCATGCCAACACGGTACTCACCCTTCCTGATTGCAAGAGGTCATTAAACCGCTTGCGGCACTACACTCAGGTGCGTCTCACCACATCGTGGGAGCTGACCCTTTCTGCCACCTCCTCCCAGGTATGTTTCGTCATGTGGAGGGGCTCCTCCTCCCATCCCTTGGTACAAGGATGTCGCGGTGTGCTGCTACTGCCTCGAGGAGGGCAGTGAGGCACTCATCCGAAAATCTCGGGGCACACTGCCCCACCGACCTGCTCTCCTGCCTGGCCTGCTCTCTGAGTGCGCTGTCGGGCATCCTCCTATGCGACATCAGTGGCAGCCTTTAGAAGGCTGTCTACGTCGTTTTCGAATAGGCCACTGGGTCGCCATCAGACCCAGCGGTCATTGGACTCCTGCCGCTGCCCGCTCTTTCCCACTGTTCTTGGGAGCCGCAATTCACACTGGGTGTGCCTTAATTGGCCCGCTCGCGTAAAATGGCAGCACGGAGCCGATCGCAGGTGGCAATCAGCTCTGCGCTCACCTGCCATAAGTAAAATCCTAGCCAAGGCGCAGGGGTACGGGGAAAAGGCAGGGCAATGGCACTAGGTCATAATGCTCATTTGGAGGGCTGGTGCAGACATGATGGGCCAAATGACCTCCTGTGCTGTTAATATTCCGTGATTCTGTGATTTCTGTGACTTAGACTTGGATGTGCAGAGCACAGTTTCAAAATTTGTAGCTGATACAAAACCCTGAAGTATTGTGAACCGTGAGGAGGATTGTGATAGGACGTAAAGGACATAGATGGGCTGGTGGTCGAATGGGTGGACACATGGCAGAGGAAAATTAACTCAGAGAAATGTGAAGTGGTACATTTTGGTAGGAAGACGAGGAGAAGCAAATATAACAAAGGGTACAATTCTAAATAGGGTGCAAAAACAAAGAAAACTGTGGGTATATGTTCATAACTCATTGAAGGTGTCAAGGCAGGTGGAGAAAGTAGTTTAAAAAGTATATGGGATCTTAGATTTACAGAGATATAGAGTACAAAATTCAGGAACTTATAATGAATATTTATAAAACATTGGTTTAGCCTCAACTGGAGTATTGTCTCCAATTTTGGACACCGCACTTCAGAAAGGCTTTAGAGAAGGTGCAGAAAAAAAGATGAGAATAGTTCTGGTCACGAATGACTTCCATTACATGGATAGCCTGGAGAAACTGAGGCTGTTTTCTTTCGTGTAGAAGGTTGAGAGGAAATTTGATAGAAGCGTCCAAAATCATGAGGGATTTGGACAGAGATTATAGAGAGAAACTGCTGTCAATGGTGGAACCACAGGATACTGATTTAAGGTGATTGGCAAAAGAACCAGTCATGACATGAGGGAAAACCTTTTTAAGCAGTGAGTGGTTAGGATCTGGAATGCGCTGCCTGAGAGTGTGGTGGAGGTGAATTCAATCAAGGCTTTCAAAAAGGCATTGGGTAATTATCTGAAGAGAAAACATTTGCAGGACTACAGAATAAGGGCAGGGGAGTGGGACAAGTTGAGTTGCTCTTGTGGAAAGCCAGCATGGACACAACAGGCTGAGACCATTCTATGATTCTATGAACTATTTCCTTATCCTTGTGAATCTATATTGTACAGTCTATGGTTTTACTGTCCTTTCTATAAACTCTATAGTATATGACTGTGCGTTAACCATTGCTTTGTATACATTTATCACTATTCCTTTGATTTTATACTCCAAGACCTATTATTAAAATATTATGGTGTTGGCCTTATAACTTTAACACCCTGAGCTCACGTGCAGAAATTTATGGTTTTGATCTTCCAAGTCATTCTTTTTATCCAAAATGCATCAGCATGTTATTTCTTATTTCCTTATTTATCCTTCTAAACTGTATTATTTCATTGTTCACATTGAATCATCTGCCACATCTGTCCTTTCTGTTGCCCTTCTATGTCTATCTGAAGTCATTAACAGCCTTTCCCATTGTCTGTTAAATCACCTTGTGTTGTAGAGTAAAGGGTTAACATCAGGAGCACCTATTACTGAAGTAACAGCTGATGTAACTATGATGCAAGTCACATGACTAAGAGACTGAGACCTGGTGGTGTATAGAGATCTGTAAATGGACAGGAATGTTTTTACAAATAATGGTCTGTTAGCATTCTTAGGGTAACAGGCAAACCCTAAAGAAACTCCACCTAGATCCCAAACTCAAGATGAAACATGTTGGCAGCTGGTGGTTTCTGTCAACCCTTCATGTGCATTATCTGAAACATGGTAGCAGTGGACAGAGCGTAAAAAGAAACTCCTCAAGAAGACTGCAAGCTTGGCAGACCTACAAATCCTTGGAAAAGGACAGGAAGAAAGATTGAAGACTCATCTGAGAATGGAGCATCGTGAGTACTGCAAATGTAAGTAGACACAGATGTGGAGTGCAAATAGCAATAAGTACAGATTATAGTCAAACAGCCAAACTTCTGAAGCAGCAATAGATTATGACCTTACAGTAAGCATGGAATTGACTTTGCCACTCCCAGAACCATTCCAAAGTATGGAAGGCTCACAACAGCCTCAATGTTGGGACAATTGGAGGAAGAGGTTCTCCAGATAAAGAACAGCTTCAGATTTGCATAAGAAGGAAGAGAAGAAACAGGTCAATATTTTATGCAGTAGGAGCCATAGCAGATGATGTTATTGGAAGACAGGTCATCGATGAGGCTATGAGCTCACATGAGGAACCCCTCCAGGAATTCGATTCATACTTCAGAGTTCAAAAAAATTGATCATTGAGTGAGTGAAATATAATGAGAGGAGGCAAAAACCGGGTGTGTCCATGGACTCATTTATAAATGACCTCACGGAAAATTGCAACTATGGGATCCTCAGAGATTAATTAATACATGATTGGGATCTTAAATGAAACCCTATTAGATCTTTTGCAAACAAGGGAAGATTTAATTCTCATAAAGGCAGTACAAATAGCGCGACAGACTGAGCTTAGGAAACAAAACAGAACGGTTGTGTGGAAAGTGATGTCCCTTGGAGAAAAGTAAGTGAAGTCAGTCAATATGTTGGACAAAAAAGAGAAAGATCAGTGAAGCAAAAGCCTGCGAAATCGGGAAAAAGCACACCAACCATCATTTTAAAATGCTCTGTGTGGCGGGAAAACCCTAACAAGCAGGAAGAATGCCCAGCAGGGGGAGCTAAGTGCCACAACTGTGGGAAGATCGGACATTTTAAAATAGCCTGCAGATCCAAAAGAAGGAACAGCGATATATTTCCAAGTCAGGATGGTGAGTGACTTGGAGGGGAACTTCCAGGTGGTGGTATTCCCATCTATCTGCTGCCCTTGTCCTTCTAGATGGTAGTGGTCATGGGTTTGGAAGGTGCTGTCGAAGGAGCCTTGGTGAATTCTTGCAGTGCATCTTGTAGATGGTACACACTGCTGCTACTGTGTGTCAGTGGTGGAGGGAGTGAATATTTGTGGATGGGGTTGCCAATAAAGCGAGCTGCTTTTCCTGGACGGTGTCAAGCTTCTTGAGTGTTGTGCCAGCTACGCCCATGTTGACAGGTATTAAGAATTATTAGCTAAATAAATAATCTATTAAAGAAACATTTGTATCTGAATAAAAACTTAGGCTTCCAGTCAAGTGTTTGCTTGTGTTGGAAACGATAAAAAGGTCAAAAAAATATCTGGATGATATTATAGTGGAAAACATTAACATTTTGAAAAAGCTGATTTTTCCATTAAACCGTACCCATGTACTTTTTATTTTGAAGATTTTTTTCCTCTGGATATGAGAAATATAAAGAAAAATGTGGCTGTTCCAAAAAAATGTTCATACCAAATAAATAGGGCAGATTTTTTTTTAACAATGGAGTTATAACCATAACATGAGTGGAGTGAATACAGTAAAATTGGACAGGCAGCTAAGCAGTGGTGAAGAATATTTGCCTATGAACTACCCTACCTGAAACTTGATCTGTATTTTAGTTTAGCTTTAAAATAGCCAGCTATACATTTCCAGTTCTTTTTTTGTTTTTGTCTTGTAGAAACTGCATGGCACAATGAATGAGCACTAATTTAAATTTTCCATTCTCTGGTCATCGGTATACATTTGGGGTATTTACCCAAACATTTGGAACTTACGCACTTTGGCAACTTTTATAACAGGATTTCCCCTCTACAAGAATGAGCCGTTTTTTTGTCAGTATGGTGGTCTGGGGTTAGTTTGCTAACACTTAATGCCATAGGATTCATGTGCTCATTCCTGAATGGAGGCTGTGACATCTCTCAGTAAGAGAAAAAAGGAATAAAAGGGGAAAGGCACCTCTGGCAGTGAGATCCAGGGGTTGGGATCAGGAGATAGGTAACTCACCTATCCTCTCAGCTGCAGAGGCATTAGGTCAGACATTTGAATGTGATAAATTACTATTAAAACACTTTTTAAACAAATTATTTTTGTGACTGTCAAAGCAATTACTGTAATAATTTTATAACTTGTAAGGAACTCTCGCTTGTAAACGTCAGCAGTTTTTAGGGGAAAAGGACATCTTCATGTAAATTATAATCAAATGTACGTTTTTAAAGCCAGCTCTTACTTCTTCTGTCTCATTTGACTATCTGCACTATATGCCAGGGTCAAGCCAAGCCATGTCACTGACAGCTGCAGGGCATTCTGAAGGGGGAGGATGAACAGCCAGAGGTTGTGTTCCATATCGGTACCAACGACATAGGTAAAAAGAGGGATGAGGTCCTAAAAGTAGATTATAGGGATCTATGAAATAAGTTAAAAAGCAGGACCTCAAAGGCAGTAATCTCAGGATTATTCCCAGCGCCACGTGCTAGCTAAATCAGGAAAAGGAGAACAGACCAGATGACTACATGGCTGGAGAGATGGTGTAGGAGGTAGGGATTTAGATTCCTGAGGCATTGGGACCAATTCTGTGGAAGATGGGATTTGTACAAGTTGAACAGGTTGCACCCCAGCAGGACCTGGACCAATATCCACCATCGTTAGTACTGTGGGGGTGGGGAGGTTTAAGCTAGAGTGGAAGGGAGATAGGAACCTGAGCGTGGAGACACAAGAGAGGGAAACAAAGATAGGAGTGAAAGAAAGGAAAGTGGAAGGCAGAGGAAACAAGGGCTAGCAGCAAAAAGGGCCATGGTACAAAAAAAGATGTGCAAAAATGTTAAAAAGACAAGTCTAAAGGCACTGTATCTGAATGCATGAAGCATTTGCAATAAGGTAGACAAATTAACAGCGAAAACAGATGTAAATGGGTATGATATGATTGTGATTACGGAGACATGGCTGCAGGGTAACCAAGGCTGGGAACTGAATATCCATGGGAACACGATATTTAGGAAGGACAGGCAAAAAGGAAAAGGAGGTGACGTGGCATTGTTAGTTAAGGATGAAATCAGTGCGATAGTGATAGAGGATATTGGCTCAGAAAATCTAGATGTAGAATCAGTCTGGGTGGAGCTAAGAAGAATAAAGGGTGGAACACATTAGTGGGAGTTGTCAATAAGCCTCCAAACAGATGTGGTAAGGTAGGTGCTGGCATTAAACAGGAAATTAGAGATGCATGTAACAAGGGTGCTACAGTAATCATGGGTGACTCTAATCTATATGTAGACTGGGCAAACCAAATTAGCAATGATACTGTGGCGATGAATTCCTGGAGTGTGTATGGGATGGTTTTTAGACCAGTACGGCGAGGAACCAACTAGGGGACAGGCTTCCCAGATTTGGTTTTGTGCAATGTGAAAGAGTTAATTAATAATCTTGTGTGCAGGGTCCTTTAGGAAACAGTGACCATAACATGATAGAATTCTTCATTAGGATGGAAAGTGAAGTAGTTTGATCTGAAACTAGAGTCCTAAATCTTAACAAAGGAAACTATGAAGGTATGAGGTGTGAGTTGGTTAAGATAGATTGGGGAACTTCATTAAAAGGCATTACAGTGGATAGGCAATGGCTAATGTTTAAGGAATGAATGTATGCATTGCAACAGTTATACATTCCTTTCTAGCACAAAAACACAACAGGAAAATCAGCCCAACCACAACTAACAAAGCAAATTAAAAATAGTATTAGATCCAAAGAGGAGTCATTTCAAGTTGCTAGAAAAAATAGCAAGCCTGTGGATTGGGAGCAGTTTAGAATTCAGCAAAGAAGGACCAAGAGATTGATTAAGAGGGGAGAAATAGAGTATGAGAGTTGCAAGGAACATAAAAGCGGACTGTAAAAGCTTCTATGAGTATGTAAAAAGAAAAAGATTAGTGAAGACAAATGTAGGTCCCTTACAGTCTGAAATGGGAGAATTTATAATAGAGAACAAAGACATGGCAGAGCAATTAAACAATTACTTTAGTTCTGTCTTCACAGAGGAAGACACAAATAACTTCCCAAAAATGCTAGGGAACCAAGGGTCTAGTGAGAAGGAGGAATTGAAGAAAATTAGTATCACTAAAAGAAACAGTGCTGGAGAAATTAATGGGACTGAAAGCTGATAAACCCTCAGGGCCCGATAATCTATATCCCAGGATACTAAAGGAGGGGCCATGGAAATAGTGGATGCATTGGTTATCATCTTCCAAAGTTCTGTAGAGTCTATTATAAAGGATGTGATAACAGGACACTTAGAAAATATCAATGGGATTAGACAAAATTGACATGGATTTATGAAAGGAAAATCATGTTTGACAAACCTACTGGAGTTTTTTGAGAACATAACTAGCAGAATAGATAAGGTAGAACGAGTGCATATGGTGTATTTGGATTTTCCGAAAGCTTTTGATAATGTCCCACATAAGAGGTTAGTGTGCAAAATTAAAGCACATGGGATTGGGGTTAGATGAGGGCACCAAATGTAATATTTCCAAGTTTGCTGATGACACAAAACTTGGTGGGAATGTGAGCGGTTAGGAGGATGTTAAGAGGCTTCAAGGCATTTTAGAGAAGTTGAGTGAGTGGGCAAATACATGGCAGATGCAGCATAACGTGGATAAGTGTAAAGTTATCCATTTCAGTAGGAAAAACAAAATGGCAGAATATTAGTTAAATGCTGATAGATTGGGAAATGTTGATGTACAAAGGGACCTGGGTGTCTTTCCGCACCAATCACTGAAAGCAAGCATGCAGGTGCACTAAGCAATTAAGAAGGCAAATGGTATATTGGCCTTCATAGTGAAAGGACTTGAGTACAAGAGCAAGGATGTCTTACTGTAGCTGTACAGAGCCTGAGGCAGGATTTTGCCCTTGGCGGGGGTGCTCAGCGGGGGTGGGCGGGAAGCCAACCGTCGCCTGCGATCGACACCGCAGCACAATTTCACACGGGTGAGCCAATTAAGGCCCGCCCTGCATGGATCGCGAGCAGCAGCGCTAAGCGCTGCCTGCACAGGCAGGGGGAGGCAGGAGAGCCGGGCCTCGCGCGTAGTTCACGCATGCGTGTGATAGAGCGCTTCAATCTCCCTGAGGCACAGAGCTGCCTCAGGGAGATGGGAGCGCTGTGTAAAAAAAATGAAGAGGCTAAAAATTTGATAAAACATCTCCCCTTATGTGACTCTGTCAGTTGAGCTGGAACATGTTTTTAATTCAAAAATAATGCTTTTATTTAATGTTTATTTGCTTTAGGAAAACTCATCCCGCTCGTGGATGAGGTTTCCTAAAAAATGTAAAGGCCGCTTGCCTTTTTGTCTGCCTGTCAACCATTAGGTTGAACGGGCAGTGTAACTTTGAATTTCATTAGATTGACTCCTGTGCGCGCCTGCCGAACAAATATTGCAAGACTGCGCAATGACGTCGGGACACATGCCTGATGTCATCGCAAGTCATTTTACACTCAGGTGTATCGGGCGCACGCCAAGCGTAATATTTTGCTCCTGGAGTATTGTGTGCAGTTTTGGTCTCCTTACCTAAGAAAGGATATACTTGCCATAGAGGGAGTGCAGCGAAGGCTCACTAGACTGATTCCTGGGATGGCAGAATTATTGTATGAGGAGAGATTGGGTCAACTAAGCCATTATTCATTGGAATTTAGAAGAACAAGAGGGGATCTCATTGAAATATTTAAAATTCTGACAGGACTGGACAGACTGGATGCAGGGCTGATGTTTCCTCTGGCTGGGGGCATCAAGAACAAAGGGTCACAATCTCGGGATACGGGGTAAGCCATTTAGGACTGAGATGAGGAGAAACTTTTTCACTCAGAGGTTGGTGAACATGCGGAATTCTCTACCACAGAAAGCTGTGGAGTCCAAGTCACTAAATATATTTAAGAAGGAAATAAATAGACTTCTGGACTCTAGAGACGTCAAGGGGTATGGGAGAGAGTGGATGTATGGCGTTGAGGTAGAGGATCAGTCATGATCATATTGAATGGCGGAGCAGGCTCAAGGGGCTGAATGGTTTACTCATGCTTTTATTTTCTATGTTTTTATGACAAAGCTGGCCAACAGAGAAAGAAAGTGGTCCAGATCTTCTGGTCGCCAGGGCATTGGAAACCAGATGTACAACCTAAGATCAAGGCCTTGGAGGTCCCAACACAATGACTCTGTGGGAGTTGCCTGGGAATTGAACATATGAACATACGAAATAGGAGCAGAAGTAAGCCATTCAGCCCCTCGAAACTGCTCTGCCTTTGAAGAAGATCATGACTGATTTGTTTGTGTTTTGAATTCCACATTCTCATCTACCCCCGATAACCTTTCATTCCCTTGCCAGACAAGAATCTATCTATCTATCTCCAATTTAAAACTATTCAATGACCCCACCACAGCCTTCTGAGGCAGAGAATTCCAAAGTTGCACAATCCTCAGAGAAAAAAATTCTCCTAATCTCTATCCTAAAAGGGCAACCGCTAATTTGAAAACAGTGTCCCCTAGTTCTGGACTCACCCACAAGAGGAAACATCCTTTCCACATCCATCTTGTCAAGACCATTTAGGGTCTTATACACTTCAATCAAGTCCCCATCACTCTTCTAAACTCCAGTGGAAACAAGCCCAGTCTGTCCAACCTATCCTCATAAGACAACTCGCTCATTCCAGGTATCAATCTAGTAAACTTCCTCTGAACCACCTCCCAATCCTTCCTTAAATAAGGTGACCGAAATTGCACACAGTATTCAAAATGTGGTCTCACCAATGCTCTATATAACTGAAGAATAACATCCTTACTTTTATGTTCAATTCCTCTCATATTAAAGGATAGCATTCCATTAGCCTTCTTAATTACTTGCTGTACCTGCATACTAACTTTTTGTGACTCATGCGCTAGAACACGTAGATCCCTCCGCACCTCGGAATTCTGCAGCTGTTCTCTGTTTAAGTAATACACCACAACGCATGTTACACCTTCAAAGAACTCTAATAAACTGGCTAAACATGATTTCCCCTTCACAAAACCATGCTATTCCCAATTACCTTGCATTTTTCTAAGTGCCCAGCTATAGCCTCTTTAATGATCAATTCTAACACCTTCCCCATGACAGATGTCAAGCTAACTGGTCTATAGTTTCCTGTTTTCTGCCTCCCTCCCTTCTTAAATAGAGGGGTTATATTTGTTACTTTCCAGTCTGCTGGAACCTTTCCAGATTCTAACAAATTTTGGAAAATTAACACCAGCACATCAACTACCTCATTAGCCACCTCTTTTAAGACCCTCGGATGAAGTCCATCAGGACCCAGAGATTTGCCAGCTCCACTTCCCTAGTGATTGTAATTTCACCATCCCCTCTCCCGTCCGCCTCCTGGTTTGCTATTACTGAAATGTTTTTTGTATCCTCTATAGTGAAGACAGAAGCAAAATATTTGTTAATTTCATCAGCCATTTCCTTATCATCTACTATGAACTCCCCTGTCTCACTCTCTAGGGGACAAACATTCACCTTACTTACTATTTTCCTTTTAAAATATCTGTAGAAACTCTTCCTATCCATTTTCACATTTCTGGCTAGCTTCCTGTCATACTCTAATTTCTTTCTCTTGATTAACCTTTTCATCATCCTCTGCCGTTCTTTATATTCTGACTAATCATCTGACCTGCCACTCTACTTTGTGTAGTTATATGCTTTTTCCTTAAGTTTGATGTTTTCCTTAACTTCTTTAGTTAACCACGGATGGTGGGTCCTCCCCTTAGAATTTTTCTTTATAGTAGGAATATACTTATTCTGACTATTCTGAAATATCCCCTCGAATGTCTGCCACTGCTTCTTTATTATCTATCCCCTAGCCTAGTATCCAGTTTACTTCAGCTCGCTCAGTTTTCATGTCAACATAATTGCCCTTATTTAAGTTTAAAATGCTAGTCTTAGACCCACTCTTCTCCCTTTCAAACTGGATGTAAAATTCAATCATACTGTGGTCACTGCTGCCTAGGGGTGCATTTACTCTACAGTCATTAATTAATTCTGTCACGTTACACAATGCCAAGTCTAATATAACCTGCCCTCTGGTTGGTTCCAGAAGATGCTGATCTAAGAAACTATCTCGAAGCATTCTATGAACTTGTGAACTTCCGATGGGCAATTCCCCTGCTCCCAAGGACCCTCCAATAAGGTCTCCAACTCTGAGTTATAGTCAGAGACTTCAGACAGTTCGGATTTACTTACCTGGATAGTTACACAGGAAATGTTAGACAAAAGAAACCTAGTCTAACTCCTGAGTAACTATACAACTGACCCTCTCAACCACTCACATTGAACCCCCCAACTCCCCCTTTACTCCCGATTACCCCCTGAACTCCTTACTCCCCACCCTCCCCTGACCTGACCCGACCCAACTACCCCTCCCAACCCCCTGGATGGCTATCCCCCACCACCCGATTAGCCCACTAGCCCCCACCATCTAACCACCCCCAACCTACATACCCACCCACCCACCCACCCGCCATCCTTCCTACTTACCCACTTACCTCACCCATCTCACTCACTTAGGCACTCACACATAAATTCATACAACTCATTCACTAACACACTGAAAAGCTTTGGAACCTTTAAACACTTACCAGAATATCGCAGCTAGTGCTGTAAAAAGGTGTGGTTTATGTGCTCTCTCTGTAGATTGCTGCTCTGAGGGAGTTCTTCTGCATCATGGATCAGATGTTTGGCCAGGCAATTTGGATTCAGGTAAATGGGTAGTTTTCTGCCTGATCAGCATCAGACAAAGTGGTTCTGACACTGATCGGAAGATTTGGGCCAGTGATTTCTTCCTGGGCCTAAGTCTCAAATTCCATTGTAAATCTGACCCTGGCAATGTATGAGAGTGCACCCTGGAGGGACTCCACTCACTTCCATTTATTCTTCCAGAAGATGACACAGCTAAAATCCACCTTGTGTGAAACTGAAGTCAAAAACCTATAACCAACTATCATTACATCAGAGTAAAACTCGATTTCTAAAATACGTGAAAGTTTCTGCAAATGATACAGAATATTCAGCCCCATTCTAAATCACATATTTTTACACTCTGTGGATGACTGCCCCTTTTAACCTTTCTGATCAGCAAAATGATTGGAAATACAGTGAGGCATTCAGTATGACTGCTTCTTCAGTATTTGCAGAGGAAATAGGTAGAGAGTAATTTGATATGTCATATTACTCTGTTCAAGATTAAATTAAATACAAATTCATTGTTGAGAAAGGCAGTGATGGAAATAGTTCATGCGGACAAGTCTGAAGCTGAACCCGGTACTGAGGATAATTGAATCCCAAGCTGAAATGGGAAAATGGGCATTACGTTGAAGAACGTGCTCCAAACTGAATTGCTGCTAGCAGGGTGAACTTGTGACAATTTGGCATTTTATTTTTTAGCATGCTGGAGCTGCAATAGCCCTTAATTCTGAGAGAGAGAAAGCATATGTGTTGCACACTGTCCTTAATTATTCAGAGAAGTCAAACTCCTTACATAACTTATGTTAAATATAACCTTATTCTAATGGGAGTCATTAGAAAAAATTAAATCTTTATTTTGTCAGGTTGTTTACTTTGAGAAGTTCAGTTCATCATTGACATTTTATTTCAATGATAGCTAATACAATCAAGATGTTAATCTGTAAGCCAAAATATTTGAGCATCAAATTGTCCCAATACATTCCAGTCCAAAGAACTATATAACAGTGAAATCTGTACAGAGCATTGGTACAGCAGAGGAAAGCGGTTACACAAAGTGGATAGCTTTTATTCTGGGTTTGTTCCTATTGTATAAAGGCATCAAGAGTCTGGTCATTCAAGGACAGGAACAGAATTAAACAGATTCTGAGATTCATTTCCAGGAAGGAGCAAATAACTGGCACACAGCCTGCGATTTTCCATTCCATTAGTTTACTGTGATGCATTTGTTGTGAGCGCCACTTCCCCCCAGCAGTGCTGGATCGTCAAATCACCCCTAACAGTCACATTTTTGTTTTGTGCTCTGCATTCACTAGGAATTGGGCTGAAACTACCAACAGAGAGAGAAAATCACATTTCACCAATTTAAGGATTCAAGTCCACATCATAGAAACAAAGATATTCTATAGATAAAGATATTCACTGTCCCACTTAGTATATCCCCATTTCATTTTTTCATCTTCACTGAGAGAGCAACAGGAACATTAAACCACTGGTGGTTACTGCAAGATGCTTTGAACAGCCAAATCCCTTCTCGTAACTCCTATTTATATTATTCTCATCATCTTGCGGTGAAGCCTCTTGCTGCTTGCCAAAATATGATGCAACCTTGTCAGCTTGAATTCCTCAATGTCAATTTGGCTTTAAAATACTGTTCTGCAAATAATATCTATGGCCCGAATTTCCTTAAGAGCTGTCCCAACCTTTTGTCGTGACTTTGGTGGGAGATTGGTGGATCGTGCACAGATATGGCATTATAGCTATTTTAGCCATTTCACTGTTGTCCCATGAATCTTCCACTAGAGAATTACACCCCCCGCCCCCACCACCACCACCCCACCCACCATACTCCTCATGGAAACCCCGGGCAATAAATCTTAATTTATTATTTGTAATACGATGTTTGATTGAAGTATTTTGGAAACCCAGACAAAAACAGCTTTCCCCAAACAAAAACAACAGCATATCTCTCCCTGGTTACTGAGTGAGAATCTCAAGAATTCACTCACTTGTATTTTTCTGCAATTGCAGTCAATTTAAGTAAATTATCTGGAATCATGTTGCTCCCTATGGTGTTAATAAAGCAATGCGTGTTCTTTTTTCCAGAATTTGAATCCAAATTAGGACAATAATATGTGGTTCTGCAGCTTGGCCTTTCACAGTTTATAAACAAACATTAAACATCAGAAGTTATATGCAGCTAAATGATGGTGAAAAAATGATCATCTTTAAGTGTGATTTTTATAGGATACTTAAAAAATTCAGACCAGCTGTCTTTAGGTGGTTGTTGCCAATCCAACCTTAGTTATACAAACATTGAATAAATCAGGTCAGATCTGTCTGTTTTAAGAGGTTTTGCACTATATTCCCACTTATTACTAAGGTTAATATAAAATATAGTTTAACCAGCCATTAACATGGATGTATGTCCAATGTTTTACACCAAGTATAATGTTGTGAGGCACAATTCAATCTTGCTCATGCTGTACCAGTGAGCCACTAGGTGAAAGCTGTGCAGCTCTCTCTATTGTACCAGTCATCCTGGGCTTTCCTTGTGTGCCTTATCACAAGTAGGTACGCTTGCAACTGGACAGTTGCATTTCTCCAATTTGACTCTTTGGCTATGGATAGGGTAAAATGTACAAAGCCACAAGAGAGATTTGGGAGAACATTCTAGGAACTAATTTGGAACGAGCTTATTTTAATTTCCTATTTGATATATTTTTTCTGTGCATTTTATCTGTACTTACAGAATAGCTGCTTTTATATTGTGTCGTTCTAGTGACCCTGCCTCCCATGCAGAAGTCTCTCATGCATAGAGCAATCCGAGGGTAAACTTACTGGGATTTATTACTGTTGGTAGCTAGCAGGACCAAGTAAAGTTTCAGGTTGCAGCCGATTGGATAAGTTCCTTGCATCAGTTGAACCAATGCCACTAACAAGGGCCTTAACACATTTATAGAAACAGCTAATTTAAAGTATGGTTCATCTAGTAGGGTTACTTGAGTTTACAGTGCCTAGATTTGGGTGAAAAGTTGGCAATTGGGAACACTAGACACCACCACCTGAAGTCTTTAGGTGCTTTTAGATTGCAGCCTGGGTCTTGGGCAGGAGAACTATACAGCTGCAAAGTGAGATGATGTTCGTAGAAACCAGCAATAGTTTGAAAATTTGCAGAATGGGAGTGTTATGACAAATTAATTTCAATACAAATAAGTATGAGGTATTAAATTTAGGCAGGAAGAATAAGGAGGTCATGTGCTGCTTGGGTAATAAGAATCTAACTGGGCAAGAGGACCAAAGGAATCTAGGCATACAGGTACAGAAGTTACTAAAGCTAACAATGCAGATCAATAAGGCCATAAAAAAGGCAAATCAAGCACCAAGGTTCACTGATAGAGGATTAGAATTGAAAATCAGAGGAATTATGTTAAATTTGCATTGAACCATGACTGCACTTGGGAGAACACTACACAGTTCTGGTTCTCTTTATTATAAAAGGAAGATAGAGACGCTGAAAAAAAATGCAAAAGGATTTACAAGGATGATGCAAGAACTGAAAGGATACAGTTGTCAAGAAAGGCTGAACAAGTTGGGAATTGTTTCTCTCGAATATCGAAGGCTAAGAGGAGAGCTGGTGGTGCCTTTAAGATTGGCAGATTTTATAAGGATAAACAGAGAAGATGTTTCAACTAGTAGGGGAGATCAAAACTAGTGGTCATAAACATGATAGTCACTAATAAACCCAACGTAGAATTCAGGAGAAACTCCTTTGGCCAAAGAGTGGTAAGAAAGTGAAACTCACTGCCAAGAGAAATAATCAAGGGGAATACTATAGATACATTTAAGGGCAAGGTAGATTAGTGTAAGAGAAAAGAATAGAAGATGCTGGTTGGGTTATATGAAGAGGGATGGTAGGAGATTCGTGTAGAGCATAAACACCGGCATAGACCATTTGGGCCGAGTGGCCCATGTAATTCTATGGGCTGCATTTTACGGTGGGTATTGTAGGGGGAGGTACCTGCGGGAAGACTCCTGGAGAGCAGGCAGCAGAGAAGGAAGGGGGTTGACAGCTCGGGAGGTGGCCCCCAGTGCACAGAGGGCACCCCCAGAATGAGGTGCCCCCCCTTTCCTTCCTGCCTTTTATCATGTAAGCCATACAAAACAGCATGCCCACTCTTGTCTGCCAGCCCACGCCAGCCATATTTTGGTGTGGACAGTGTTTTATCCAGGTAAAGAGCTTTGCCCATAAGCCTAATAGACCTTTAATTATTTATTTACATATGGCGGGTGGGCTGCAGATTTCAGCGCTTGCCCACCCTAGTGTATTATGGGGGTCAGTTCCAAGGTGGCCAAGAAGGTGGTGGGTTAGCAACCCAACCTATTTTACATGCACCACCAACCCCATCCCCCCACCCCCCACCCCACTGCCAAAAACACACCTGGCAGGGGCATGTAAAATCCAGCCCTGTGTAATACACAAGTGTCACAATGACCATTACATTCTGACTAATGCACAAAGCATGACACTGCCACCAGCACAACACAATTACTACTGAAACAGAAATAAAAATACCTGGAAAAACTCAGCAGGTCTGGCAGCAACTGCGGAGAGGGACACAGTTAACATTTCGAGTCCATATGACTCTTTACAGAAGTTCTGTTGAAGAGTCATACGGACTCGAAACGTTAACTGTGTTCCTCTCCGCAGATGCTGCCAGACCTGCTGAGTTTTTCCAGGTATTTTTATTTTTGTTTTGGATTTCCAGCATCCGCAGTTTTTTGCTTTTACAATTACTACTGAAGGCTGGTGGCAGTCAGAAAGACAAACAACAACAAAAAAAACTCCTTTGTCACCAGTCTTAAAAGAAGCTGATTTTATTTTAATGTGACCATCAACTTCATGAGAACTACACTGCAAGCCAAAGGCTAACACAAATGCAACTAGTTATTAAAAGTTTATAAAGATTACTGAGATGGGGAAAGCCCTTTGGAACATTTAGCTCAGGAGTGTCATATGAACAGCCTGAAGGATTGGCCCAGAAAAGGTTTCACCTGGTCTACAAACCTTCAATTAATGTTCGAATTTGGGGTGCCCAGGGAAAATCTCCTGGAAAGACCATGCTGATTTTTGAGCAGTTGTGCTGAATTGGAGATGGGACTAGTCATTTCAGCTGGAGTCTCTAGGAATTAAAGATTAAGCTCCAGGACACTGCCGTGACCAACCAAAAGAAAAATCACGGGCATTAAAATAAATGGTTCTCATTTTCATTGAGCCCTTTTATTTGTTAGTTGAAAAAAAATTGCCCATGTGACTACAGTCAAGAATCATCCAATCAAGTAACAAAGAGATTTTTAGAAAAAATTTACACTTGGTATGCCAAAGGCTATATGTTACAAGGGAGGACATGTTGAGTGACCAGTGGTGGGAGAGGTGCGAGATCATGTGATTAAAATCTCCAGGAATACATTCAGCCAGAGTTGGGAACCAGATCCAAAAGCAGGAAGAACCGGCAAATTTTTAGCAACAGCTGTCAGAGAAAATCCAGCAGTCAGTCATCTGCAATAGGGGCAATAGGTTGAACCAAAGAATAGGAATTAGGCAATGATGTATAGATTGTTAGTGTTACAGCGGTGTGGAAATGTCAAATATTACATTTCAATTTCATCTGCTGGACTCACATATGGATCTTTTTCACAAAGACAGTTTCAACTGTTAAAACCAAAGACCGACTTAAGATGGCTGCCACAGGTCACTTGATGTTTGGGACTGCAAGTTGCCCAGGCTTCTGGAAACTTCTAAAAAGGTAGATTATAATGAATATGCCTAGACTACATCCTTGTGGAATGTCACACCTACCTTTGCCAGGACTTAGCCAAAAACAGCAAGGACACATAAGGCTTCAGACTTTCTGTCTCCAGGACTACCTGGTAAAAAAGGAGAACTAACAAAAAAAGTGCTAAGGACCCACATCTGTCTCTATTGTATGTCCATGTTTTTGAACACGGGAAGTGGAAACTCCTTTGTTAACATGAATAGACTATTGATTATTTTCCATTGTGTACCAATGGCCAGTCATCACATGACCAAAAACTTTATGATTTTTCAAAGCCTTTTATAAAAAAAACTTTGCCAGCTTTTGCCAGTCTGGAGAAGGAACATCTGAAGGCAGCAAAAAGGCTTCTTGCCTCTCTCTCTCTGAACTAAAGTGAACCCTGGCTGCTTATATCATACTGTGATTAGCAGACAAAGAAATTCTAAAGAAGGCTTCAAATTCCAAAGCAGTGTTTCCAGGAAAAAAACCAAGAACTGCCTCAGCCATGAACAACAGCGAGAAAGACTCATGATCAGTGAACTCTTTATATCCTTGCCCTTTATTATTTAATCTTAATTTGGCCAAAAGTTAATCTCCTCTATTTCATAACATGTATTTTTAGCACAATAAAAACTAACCCCTTACTCATTTAAACTCAAGACAGCCTGTCCAACTGAGTTCTTTGCAATCAGCACGTGAGTAGTTAAGTAAATTGGCTTATTCATCCTTAGAAATTTCAAGGCACCCTGTTATGATCATTATCACAGTTGAGGGGGGTAAATTCATACTTAGACAGCTCCAAGAGATTATTAAGGGATTAGCTGTCTTTGAATTGAGGCTTGAATTGGGGTGAGTGGGGGCATTAGTTGGCATGGATGGGGCATGGGAATGTGTAGGGGGTGAGGGGGTGGGAGGGACAGGCTGGAGGGCTTAACCAATTTTATTACAATTGGGATGAAGTTCTAGAGCACCAAGGTGGTGCTTTTAAACAGCCCCCTCAGCACTCGGCAGCCCCTGTGGCTGCCTCTGTACTGCTTCCAGGGGCAGGCCTGACTCCAGCATGCACCGGCACCCCCAGAACAAAAATCCAGCCATTCAGGGCTGGTTCTCCTGAGGCAGGTACGCTGAGCCAGGAATTTTCCCAACTCTGAGCACCTACCTCGGAAGCGAATATCCAGGGCAAACAGTTTATCCAACATCAGCACAGCAGTAGATAAAATATTGTGGATGCTGGAAATCTGAAACAAAAACAAAAATAGCTGGAAAAACTCACAGCTGCTCTGGTCATTGTTTACAGGTGTGAAAATCTTGCACCTTCTTCCCAGTAAGATATCCTGGGCCCTTTAACAACTAAGCCACTCAAGTTTCTTGTCAGGTCAAATCTAGAACAGATCACATGACTCCTTTCAGTTCTCCATTTTGCCCTAAATTAAAGAGACAGCCCAAAAACATCATGATTTTTCAACAACACTATCAAAATATAACATTGTAAATACCTTATCAACAATGTACTACATACAAGTAATTCTCTCTCCCTTGTTGCCACATTTCATCATTAAAAGCCTCTCTTGGCAATACGATAAGACTTAACTCATTACAACTCAATCTCATGTAACAATTAGGATTTTAAGTCCAGTTTAGATTAATTCTTGGAATTCCAAGTTTCTGCTGAATGAGAGTTGGCTTTGCCACTGATGGTTTCACGTGTAGCAAATCCCTTTTTTCATTTTAAGTGACTTTTACAGCTTTTCCATGTCCTGGTTGGAAAAATCACTCATCAGAGTGTTGACAGTTCTGTGAACTATTTTTGCTCAGGTCTTAACTCTGGATCTCCATTCTCTTTCATGGCTGTAGGTTTTTTTAGCATCCAGGTTGAGAAAGAAAGTATCAGCCAACCAAACAACGGAATCATTCTCCTCCTGTTTAAATGCAGAATTACAGTTCTCCTTCACTGCTTTAAGAATCTCATTAAGGTCATGTTGATGATCACTCGGAAAATCCTGATATTCTTTTCTAGCTAGTTCATGTATTATTTTAAATTTGTTTTCTCACTCAGCATGAACTTTGCTCAATTCCTCTCTCACAAAATCAACTGCTTCATCATTCTGAAGTTTTAACTTATGTTCCAAAACTCAAATTCATCCTTTTAGTTCCACAATATCAATAATAGTTATTGCCAAGTCATTTGTTTTAAAGAACAGTCTCCCTTTGTTTCTCCATCAGCCTGGAGTGCTGCTCCTGTTTTCTACTTTGACACCTGTGGCTTAGAGTCTGCAGGAAGGCTTAATTCAGACAGCTCAATTTGTTTATAGCTGTCTTTAACTCTTTGTTGTCAATCTAAGGTTTCAGTGTCTTTTTAATCTCAGAAGTCGGAGCTTTTGACTCTTTCGTACCTCTTGACTCAAACTGTTGTTCTTTACAACAGTTTCAGAAATAGGTATATGTTTTTCCAAGTCTATCGATCTCACTGATGCATCCTTTTCATTAACAATGTCAATGAATTTTGTGGAAATGTCTGGAGACTGCACATGGTCTCCAGCAAGATCGTTTTCTATGATAAGGTCAATATCATTAATAGGCAATTTAGACACCGCTCCCACAATAACAGAACCACTGACTTAAATTTACTCTTCACAATGGAACAGGTAAACAATTTCCATCAATGTCCTGTATTAATAAACTTTTAGTTAGGAAACTTCCTGGAGAGAAATTCACGTCTTTTGGTACCAATGAGGATTGAGCCGACCCCGTATCTCTAGGAATAATTATCTATTTAGCCCCTTTATCAGACAAAAATTGAGTTACTGTACCCTCAAATATAAAACTCCCATAAACTTTTATGTTCCAATTTATATCCACTGTAAATACACTAGATGGTTCCAAGTTGCCACAAGCTTCACTCAATGTTACAGCATTTTCTGGAAAAACACTAGACGTGCTTACAAACGCCACTGGCTTAGCTTTTAATTTCCAGTAATCTGCTTTTATATGCTCAGTTTTATGGCAAAAGTAACGTGTTGGCGCCCTCAAATCATATTTATCTCCTACACTGTTTTTTACGATTCTGAGAAACATCTGTCCTTTCATTTCTGCCATCTTCCGCCTGGTAATTAGTGCTCTAATCATTATCAGGTCTCTTATCTCTTCAGCTTCTCTATGAATTTACAAACAAAGTTTTGCTGCCACCTATGTGTTTGTAGTATAGTTTGTAACCATCAACCATAACAGCAGCTTCTTTCACCTTAGAAACTTTATGGTCTTCTAAGTGGGACATTATTCCTAAAGGGATACTATTTTTAAATTCTTCCATTAACATTATCTCTAAGGTTTTCAAAATCTTTCTCAAACTTTATAGCTCTTGACCATCTATAAATATCATTTATTTTTCTCTAGAAAATTTCACAGAAGTTTGATTCTGTTTCTTCCTCAGATTTCTAAACTTTTCTCTGTAAGCTTCTGAAATTAAACTCATGCACATTAAGCACAGCAATCGTAACCTTATCATAGTCTGCAGACAGTTAATCCCAAAGGATTGAATAAATCTCCTGTGCTTTCCCTACCAAAGCAACCTGTAATAAAAACGTCCAAATTTCTCCAGGCCATTGCAACTTTGTAGCAATTTTCTCAAATGAGACAAATTACATTTGAACACCTTCCTCAATGAATTTAGGTGCTAGGTGAATATCTTTTGGCAAATCAAAAGCAGGACTTAAATTTAACCCATCGTCAAGTCTCCCTGCCATTCCCTGTTCATATAATTGAAACTGTTCCCTGTTCAGTTCGAATTTTCTGGCTTCCCTCTTTCTTTGCAATTCAAGGCTTTCTGCCTTTTATTCTTTGAAACTGTCTTTTTCTTTTTCTTCCCTTGGGAATTCTAATTCAAGTTTTTGCATTTCTCTTTCTTTTTCCTCTCTTTCGAGTTCAAGCTTTTTAATTTCTCTTTCTTTCCCAAACTCAATATTTTTCATTTTGTTTTCCAATCCAAGTTGCTTCATTTGCAATTGAACCCTAGCTAACTCAATTTATGTTTTATCTGGATTACTCTTTTCTTCCTCAAGGTTCAAGTGTTGAACTAATACTTCAACTATTTCTGCCTTCTTAGCATCTACTTTTAAATCTATTTCTCACTTTTCTGCTACAAATTAACCTTTGTTAACTGTTGCACGGCACTCAAAGACAGGTCCTCCTTATCGAGGAACACCTCTGCAATTGACATAGTCATGTTAACTTTTCAATTAATACAGCAAAAGTCACTGTGAAATTTCATTCATTTGAACTCTGGCAAATTCCAGTGTACTCATCTCACCTGTGGATTTGAAACCCTGCAAGAGCCCCCAATTTGTTATGTTCCTTGTAAAGACTGATAACTTTAAAAAGAAATTTGAACTTCCTCTGAATGGCTAAAAGGATGACACAAGATTTCCAGTTTTAAAACTTTTACTCTAACAAACAAACTAAAAGCAACATTGACTAAACACTATTTCAGTTGGCAACTTACATTCTAAACTGCAGAAAAGACCCCCATTTAACACGTAAAACATCAAAAATCTCCCTTCAGGCCTATACTTCACTTTGTCCCTTAAGCAGGTCATTCTCTAGGAACCAGTCCAAAGTGATTCTTAGCTCCCCTTTTCCTTTTCCAGCCTATTAACTTTTAATCCCTGAATGGACTTTCATGGTCTGAAGATCCATCCCTCTAGCCAAAGCTAGGCAAATTGACCAGCTTCATTTAAACTCTCATGACCTTGGTCTTTTCAAGCCCAGTGCAAGCATTTTGCGTGGTGAAGTATAGAGACTTGCTGTCAATACTGACAATGTCACATGAGTTGGGACATGGACATAACGTTAATTAAAAGTGTCTGTTAATTTTTTGATTCAGCAATGAAACCTCACCCCACCCATGGATGAGGTTTCATGCTTTTTCAGGTGGCCGCCAGTGCTCCTGACCTGCCTGTCAACCTTAAGGCTGGATGGGCAGGTCCACTAATGAGCTTAATTGATTTTTGAATGGCCTCAATAGGCTGTTGACAAGTCGGCTGCGCCCCCGCCTACCTGAAAATGCAAATGATGTGGGATCACGTTGGAAGTTCCACCCAATGTCATTAAGCATCATTTTACACATCGGCGAGTGGGCCCCGCCCCCGCTCGCCGACGTGAAATTTCTTACCTTGGAGACTAACATTCTATCTACTGCCAGCAATGCTGCTCTGGTCATTGTTTACAGGTGTGAATATTTTGCACCTCCTCCCCAGTAAGACAACATAGGCCCCCTTGCAACCTTTAACAGCCAAACCATCCAAACATGTTGTCAGGCAGAATCCAGAACAGGTTGCATTCTTCCATTTTACTCTAAATACGAAATAGGAACATGCAAATTAGGGGCAGGAGTAAGCCACTCGGCCCCTGATCCTGCGCCGCCATTCGATTAGATCATGGCTGATTTGACTGTAACCTCCAATAAATATTCCCGCCTACCCTCAATAACCTTTCACCCCTTGTTTATCAAGAATCTATCTACCTCTACTTTAAAATCATTCAAGGGCTCTGCTTCCACTGCCTTTTGAGGAAGAGAGGCCCAAAGACTCACAACCCTCAGAGAAAAAAATTCTCCTCATCTCTGTCATAAATGGGTGACCCCTAATTTTTAAACAGTGGCTCCTATTACTAGATTCTCCCACAGGAGGAAGCGTCCTCTCCACATTAACCCTGTCAAGACCCCTCAGGATCTTATATGTTTCAATCTAGTCAGCTCTTACTCTTCTAAACTCCAGTGGATACAAACCTAATTTCATTCCTGAAAGGTCTGACTCTTAAGTTTTTAGGCTATGCCCCTTAGTCCGAGACTGCTGACCCAACAGAAATAGTTTCTCTCTATCTACCCTGCCTGTTCTCCTCAATACCTTGAAAACTTCAATCAAATCACTCTTTAACCATCTAAATTGCAAGGAATACAGTTTCTAGCCTTTCATCATTTAGATAATGCCCTGTTCTATTCTTTTTAAGTCCAAAGTTGATGACGTCATGGGCTGAATTTTCTTGCAAGTTGTGAAGCCCCACTTCCAGGTTAAAAAACAGAACTCGACCCTGCCTGATTAACAGGCCACCACCGGGACTGGTGGCCTGCCTCCCAGAGCTACCAGCCCAAATAGAGGGCTAGCAGCTTTGCAGCTCAGCAGCCTCATCAGTTTCAGGTGGCCACTGCTGAGTGCAGCATGAAGGAGAGAGTGCATCAATGCTGAGACATTCTCAAAGACAGGTTAAGTTTGTTTTAAAGTGCTGGACCAGGCAAGCAGACAGATGCAGCAATTTGGGGGGTTTTGTGGGATGGGGATGTCACCTTCAAGCAGCAGTGCCATAGCTGTGGAAACAGCCATTGCCACTGGAGAGCCTTCCTATAAGTCATGAAGCAACCATAAAGGAGACCAAACCCCCAGGACCCACTGTGAGGCCACCAGATTTTACCTGGTGGTTTCCCCACACATTGGTGAACCCTCCCACCAGGGGGTGGAAATTGTTCCTTAATTGGGCAATATGTGGCTTGATTGTTTGCTTGGTGGTCAGCCAAGCCACTGAGGCTTTTGCCACAGATAATATGCCTCAGTGGCAGAAAAACTCGCTCCTGCTGGGACAAAACAGCTGCTGCCATTTGATTGGCCAGCAGCTCTTGGAGGCGGAGCTTCTTCTCAGACAGGGTGGAAGTCCCACCTCAAGCAAATGAAAGGCCTGAAGGCCATTAAATAACTGCTGGGGGAAGCGACCAAGTGCAGGTGGGCGAGCCCCTGACTTATCTGCCTGGGGCAGGGGTGGGGGATGAGCAAGGGGAGCCTGGCCCCACATAAAATTCAACCTCAGAAAATAATGTACCCCAATAACTGCTTTTGCTTCTGCCTATTTGTGATGAATGAAGTACATTTAATTTCTGTTAAACTGGTGTGGTAATTTCTACTCAATAAAGTACATTTAAACTGACTGCCTCTTAAAATATTACACAAGATGAGAAATTCTGTACAACTATTTTTGCTGATATCTGTGCTTTGAATCAAATGTGCAGATTTTATTAAATGAGATCCTATTTTATAGGAACTTTTAGACCTCTTGTAAAAGAGGAAAAGTTCAACTGACTTGTTCCAATTCTGAAATGACAAATGCAGTATTGCAGTAAATTACTGTTGCTACTGCCTGTGTGACAAATTAAATACACAGAATTTCTGTCAAAATATGCTATTTAGTATTGTAAATTTGAAAGCTCCTTTTTCTCGTTCAGGTGAAAATTTAACCTGATCTGTTCCTCTTGCACATGCAATGAAAAATGTTGCACTACAAGTGTTTTTGTTGTTACCTGCATGAGGAATCAAACAACTCAGCAAAATACTTGAATGTTGCACAGAAATGCTTGCATCTTTCCTAATTTGCAATATCAGTTGTCTGATATCCACTGATAACCACTCATGGAATTTTACTATTAATACAATAGGAGGGGAGTTGCAGCCCAGTTTCCAAACATCTTGTTGGATGTGGGAGTTTGTGGATAATTTGAGCATCAGGAGCAAACATACCACAGGGAATAGCCCCAGCTGCATTAACGTCTACAGGCAGACAGTGATTGGATTTGGACCGGGAAGGGGTGACCATTAATCATCAATAACAACAATCACTTGCATATATATATAACACCTTTAACACAGTACAACATCCTTCACTTCATGTAACTGTTGTCAAACAAAATTCAACATCAAGGCACATAAAGAAATATTGGGGCATATGATCAAAAGCTTGATCAAAGAGAAGATTTTATGGAGTATCTTAAAGGAAAGGGGGAAAAGAGGGAATTCCAGAGCTTAGGGCCCAGGTGGCTGAAGACATGGTTGTCATACATTTTATATTACTGAGCTATGCAGAGATGACACTAGTTTTTGTGTGTAGCAGGTTTTATTCACAGCCCTTTAAAATGCCTACTCCATGCTTCAGCTCTAGCTTCCAGCTCTTTCTATAGCTTTTACTTTTCTCTGAATGCACTCCCAGATTTAACTAATGAAGCACAGTGAGCATCAACAGTGAACAGGTTCAGATGTGCACAGAACAATTAAACCACAGAACACTACAATGGCCACCAGTGGAGGGCAGAGATCTGGGAAGGTGGTTGGACTGGAGGAGGTTATAGATAAAGGGAGGGCTGAAGTCTCAAGGCATTTGAAAACAAGTATGAAAATATTACAACTGGGGTGTTGCCGGATGGGATGCCAAAATAGGTCAACAAGGGTGATGTCTGAACAGGACTTGGTGCGCATTAGAATACAGACACCAGAGTTTTGAATGAGATCAAGTTTATGGAAGGCAAGAGGCCAACCAGCAGAGCATTGAAACACTGAAGTCTAGAGGTAACAATGTCATTGAGTTGCAGCATGTAAATGAGAAATTGGAGGCGGCCATAATTAGATCCTTGGGGGACTCTAGAGGTAACAGTGTTAGAACAGGAAGAGAAGCCATTGTAGGTGATTCTTGGCTTTGACTGCATAGATAAGAATGGAACCAGGCAAGTGCAGTCCCACCCAGATGGACATTGGAGGGGAGGAGTTTGGAGGAGGATAATGTGGTCAACTGTGTCAAAGGCCACTGAGACAAGTCGAGAAGATGAGGAGGGATAATTTGCCACCTCACAGTCACATAGGGTTCTTGACTTTGGTATGGGTGGATTCAGTACAACAATCTTGGTGTTATTTTTGACCACAAGATGAGCTTCTAACCACATATCTAAGCCATTGGTAAGACCACCTATTTACACTTCCATAATGCCACCTGATTCTGCCCTTGCCTCAGCTCACTTGCTGCTGAAACCCTCATATATGCCATAGTTACTTCTAGATTTCGCTATTCCAACATACTCCTGGCTGGTCTCTCACATTCTACCCCCTGTAAATGAGAGGTTATCCAAAACTCTGCTGCCTTGTGTGGCTTGATGTCAAATTTTGTTTTATAATGCTCCTGTGAAGCACCTCGGGAATTTTTTTAAAATAAAGTTGTTATATAAATATAAGTCATTGTTGTGGTAGAGACAGAAATCTGATTGAGAGGTTCAAACATGAATTTGCAGAAAAGCTGGGCACGGTTTTGGAAGGCAACAGCACATTGTTTGTGAATTTATATTTTGAAATTTAATTTGCAAACTTTTAGGCAGACCCCACCTTAAGCCAGAAACTGAACTGAAAACAAAACTAAAAGGGAAGCAGAAAAGGAAGAACCTAAAAATGGAACTGAACTTCCCACTATCTAAGGAAATCAGGGGCAAACCGAGGTTGGGAAATTGAAACTAAACCTTGGTGAAGATATAAAAGGATGCAGATCAGTCCAAACTGTGCAGTAGCAGTTGTTGAGTCCACCGGAGCAGAATAGACAAGCTGAAGAAGACTCAAGAAAAAGAGGCTAGATCTAGAAGCCAAGAATAAGCAAAGATTATAAGTTGCTTCAGCTGTTTCTGTTACTTGATGCTAACATTGGTGGGTCTATGCCATCCAGATTGAGCCAAGCAGGTTCTGCAGAAGTGTGCCATTTGTGGTGAAGACCGTACCCATGGAATTTGGTTGGTCGCGCCCTGCTCTCGGCTAGAGATCGGATTAACTCCTAGAAGGAGCAGAGCTGAAATTCCTTGTGAGGAAGACAGAGTTTGAAGCGCTTTATGAATGAGTGTGTTTACTACAATCTGAGTGGGCTGCTGAGCCAATTCATAACACCTGTCTTAGCTGCCATTTACTGTGCAATTTATAGTTTATATTCAAACACAATTTTCCTGTTAATTCATGTTTAATTCTGGAAGAGCATAGGATAGACAGTATTTAGTGCTTGCTTTGTTGACTCTTTTATAGAGTTATGGAAAGGGTGAGATAACTACTGAAACCCCTGTTCCTTTCCCAGTTCCATAATCAGTATGCTTTTTGAAAAGGAAGATGTATGTGTTTCTTAACCCCTGACTGTGTGAACTATTTGAATAACCAGCAGCAAGTTTTTCAGGGTTTAAAATGAGATCCCATGGGATACAGGGGAAGATGGCAAGTTGGATCCAAAATTGGCTCAGCAACAGGAAACAAAAGGTAATAGTCAATGGATGTTTTTGCAAATGGAATGCGGTTTCCAGTGGCGTTCCACAGGGCTCAGTGTTGGGGTTCTTGCTGTTTGTTGTATATATTAATGATTTGGACTTAAATGTGGGAGCTATGATTGGGAAATTTGCAGATGACACAAAAATTGGCCATGAAGTTGATCGTGAAGAGGATAGTTGTTAAATTCAGAAAAATATCAACGTTTGGTTGAGTGACTAGAAATGTGGCAAATGGAATTCAATCCGGAAAAGTGTAATGCATTTGGTGAGGGGCAAACAAAGCAAGGGAATACTCAAAAAAACGTGAGGATATTGAGAGGGGTTGAGGAAGTGAGGGACCTTGGCGTGCATGCGTTCAGGTCCCTGAATATGGCAGGACAGGCGGATAAGGTGGTAAAGAAAGCCTATGGAATGCTTTCCTTTATTGGATGAGGTATTGAATACAAAAGCTGGGATGTAATGATGGAACTGTTAAAAATGCTGGCTAGGCCACAGCTGGGATTTTATGTACAGTTCTGGTCACCACATTACAGAAATGACATAATTGCTCTAGAGACACTTGAAAATTGCAGCTATGAGGAAAGATTGGATCAGGCAGGGTTATTTTCCTTAGAAACAGAGGAGGCTGAGGGTGACCTAACTGAGGTGTACAAAATTATGAGGGGCCTAGATAGGGTAGTCAGGAAAGACCTGTTTCCCCAAGCTGAGGGGTCAATCACCAGAGTGCATAGATTTAAGGTGATTGGTTGAAGGATTGGAGTGGTCAGTTCCAATACAGTCATGTTTTTAAATGAGTAGGACATGCTTTTTCTGGGCATAACAATAGTAAACATTCTTCTGTTTTAAATGATGGAATCTTGTGGCTCTAGCCCTTTAGTAAGTAACTGGGATTGTGTATTTCTATTATTTGAAAAAAAAATGTTACCGGTCTCTACCAAGATTATAACAACATTCAAGAGGAATGGGAGGTTGGAGTTGGAATGGAAGTTTGCAAGGACAGAGGGGCCAAGAGAGAACATTTAATAATATCAAGGTGAGGAAAGAAATAGCAAGGAAGTGTGAAGGTCCTGCACTCACTGCTGCAGAAATGGCTGACTGTACAATGGGATCTCAAGTCCTGCAGCAAACATATTGCTCCCTCACCCCTGTTGCA
The DNA here is from genome assembly GCF_964194155.1 of Cetorhinus maximus. NCBI lineage: Eukaryota > Metazoa > Chordata > Chondrichthyes > Lamniformes > Cetorhinidae > Cetorhinus > Cetorhinus maximus. The sequence goes on from NC_135887.1 coordinate 99,203,530, forward strand.
GGTGCAAATCCTGCTGAGAGCTGACACAATGGGCCTGAACTTTCTTAAAGTGGCAATCAGCTTCAGATTGCCACTCCGCTCCTAGTTTTTTACCTGAATTTTTTTCCTAGTCTTTCTAGCCCGGCCCTCCGACTCCGACCAGGTGAGATCCAGGCAGTGCAGAGTGCTCCCAAGGCCTAGTGTTGAATGGTAGCTCAGGCGAAAGGAAGGAGGCCATGCCCTCTTTTTTACGGCAGCTAGTGCTGTAAACTAGGTAATTTAAAGGTCCATTGAAGTTTAAAGGTCTTTGTCAGGCCAGGGTAAGTGTCTAGGATCTTGGGGGTGGAGGAGGGTTACAGATCAGGGGGTCAGAGGTCAGGGGAGGTTGGTCTTCGGTGGGGGGGTGGTGGGGGGGGTGATGTCGGGTCTCGGGAGGGTGTCGGACCATGGGGAGGAGGGTGTTGGGTCAGTCCTCTTGGGTGGGGATGAGTTGGGCCTGGCAGGGTGGGGTGGGGGGGTGGAAGAGCCCCTGTGGGGGTGGGGGTGGGGGAATCCTGTGGGTTGGGAAGTACCTGTTGGGAGTTGGAGTCCCTTGCAGGTGGGGGGAGTCCCATGGGGGGAGTGATCGGGGAGGCAGTCTCTTGTGGGTGGTTGTGGGTGGGGGGGGGGGCGGGGCAGGGCGGGGGAAGACCTATGGTGGGGTAGTCGGGCGGGGGGGGTGGTGGGGGAGATCTCTGGGTGGGGTTGGGGGTGTTACACAGAAATTAGAAGAGGTTTTAATTCTTCTAAATTTTTCTGGGTAACTATTGATGTAATTCAATCAGTTTGCAATTTAAATCACATTTTTGGATGGTTCCCAGTGCAGGGCAATTGCCCAGGGTAAGTTTGAACTTCTGGCCAATTGCCATGCAAACCTTACCTGGAAACTTCCAAAGTGGATTTCCCAGCGCATCTTTGGGGCACAATGTGACAATGATTTAAGGGTCCAGGCATGGGGTCTGCAGAAGCATCTTTCCACTGAAGCCCTTATAGTACAAGGGCTGGGGCAAAAGTTGGCTTTGTGATGTCTATAATATGCAAATTGCTAAGTGCATAGCGAAGAATGAGTTAATCAGGACCAAATCGACATGGGACAAAAACAGAAAATGCTGGAAAAACTCAGCAAGTCTGAGGATCCATATGACCCTTCTTGAAGAAGGGTCGTATGGACTCGAAACGTCAACTCTGTTTCTCTCTCTAGAGATGCTGTCAGACCTGCTGAGTTTTTCCAGCATTTTCTGTTTTTGTTTCAGATTTCCAGCATCTGCAGTATTTTGCTCCAATCAACATAGTTTTCACCTTTGGGAATGCTGGAAATCTGAAATAAGAATAAAAAATGCTAGAAATATTCAGCAGATCAAGCAGTTTAAGTGGAGAGAGAAACAAGAGTTATTGCTTCAGATACATGACCTTCTGACAGAACAAGAGAAAGACGAGAGTTGTAACAAATTTTAAGCAAGCACAGATGTATGGAAAATAGGGAGAAGAGGAAAGAATAATAGGGAAGGTCTTAGGATGCAAGCCATGAGCGATCAAATTGCAAAAGTGATGATAATGCAAGGAAAAAAAAGCAATAATGGGACAACAAAAGAAAAATGGAAGCCATGGTTACAATGTGGTTTTAAGTGTCAGCAGTGGCTCAGTTGGCAATATTCTTGCCTCCGAGACAGAAGGCTGAAGCCTCACTCCTTGTGTTTAGCATTCAAATGGTACAAATAGTCAGCGGACATACTTCCTTAACTTGATTATGCTTAAAATACATCCACCATCCACCAACAGAAAATGGGAGAGAAGTGTACATTAACAGACTTTGTTAAGAAAACTATACTTACATTGTTAAGCTTAGAGGTCAGGAACTTCAGCTCCTGACAGACCTTAGACTTTCTGTGCATGCGCAGGCCGAGAGTGGGCTGCACATGTACAGTCCTGCATCTTTAAATTCTTCGGGCCCAGTGCGCCTCCACATAAAGAGAAAAAAAAGACACAAAAACCCAGGTCAAGTGACCGGGAGCAGAGTGCCATGAAAGACCAGTGTCCCAGGCAGGGGACAGGGAGAGGTCCCAAAATAGGAAGAGGGAGCAGAGAGATGTCCCAAAAGGTGATAGGAGACAGACACAGATCCCAGTTAAGGGAAAAGAGAGGAGCAGAGAAACATACTCCAAACAGGAAAAGGGCTGCAAGAGCAGACTTTAAGTGAAGAAAGCAACCAAAAGTTGGTGACTTTGTGTTGCAGGCCGTTGGAGCAATGGTACCCCTTTGGAGTGATAGTGTTCTACTCAGCGCCACTGAAGAGCTGGAGTTGTGCTTGTGATTTGATGCACAAGTCTGCTTGAACAGAATCTAGGGAGACCGAGATTGCAACCCTGCAAAGTGGACCATTGTTGAAGTCATCTGGGTTAGAGAGACTTTTAGAGAGGATTCCAAGGTGAGATCTTCAAAGGTAAAGACTGAAATCTTTTGAGAGAGATGAGTTTCAGTGAGATTGGTTGACTTGTTACTGACATCTGGGTAGGTTTTTGAGAAATCCATGGAATCTGTTTTGGCTGCATTTGGCATTTATTGTGCTGTGTGGTGTGTTCGACCACAGTTTGCCTGTTAATTCACATGTACCTCATATTAACCCTAAATATTAGAGTATTGGATATTGTAAATTGTTTTATCTTTCTGACATTGTAATGTAAAGTTTATTTTTTTTTGTTCAAAACCCAGGGAATCTTGTGGCTTTCTTCACTGAGCAAAGGTCTTAAATTTCAAACTTCGTATACTTTAAACAAAACATTATTGGTGCCTAGCCAAATCTTACCAAAGACTTGGGGGTCTGGTCAAGGATCATAATAGGGTGCAAAAAAGTGCATCCCTCAAAAGTTGCCCATTCTCACCCACCTACGATCTTTCAGAAAAATAGTGAGGAAGACCAAAAATCTAGGGTTTAATTTTTTTTACTGATTTTGTTGTCACTCACATTGAACCTCTGGTACCACCTTATTTTGATCAATATATATTACAATTTAGCTTAGCACAGCACAGACTGTTGAGAAATACCAATAAGATCATTCATTTTGAAAATAGTGAATATCAAGTCATAATATGCAACTCAGTAACTAAGGTTTTCATTTTAGCCCAGATGTTGCTAAGGCCCCTTACCTGAGCACCACTAGCATCTCTTTACTGGCAAATAAATGAAGCATTTGATTTTAGCAAAGTTATCGTCCATGCGCCTCACCAGATAAGTTTTAGAACAGCAGAATGGTTGAATGCCCATGCAGAAATAAAAATAAAAACTTTTTGAGATAAACTGGCAAAACCACAAGTTCTAGAAATACACAGGTCAATGAACATTTAAGAGAGACAGATTAATATTTTGGATCTTCCCTTGCCACCATTTTTGAAGAAGGATCGTGCCCAGAATAGTAACCTCTTTTTCTTTCAGATGGTGGAAAAACAGGTGAACATTTCCAATATATTTTTCATTTGTCAACACTTCACGGACACACTGGGATCAAATCGACACTTAGTAATACTACAAACTGTACTGCAATATTTTCAACTTCCTCACTTACCCCTAAATGATAGAACGTAATGATCCACATTGGTGCATAGGTGATATTATCTTTGATTTTCTGAAACTACTTTAAACCATTACTGCTTTATAGTTATTTATAGGGCAAGAAACTTGTTAACTCAGATTTGAATGGAAACCTATACTGGTTCCATAACTTTTGCAAAATTGCAATAATTGGGCATTGAGTCATACTATATGTGCTAACGATAGACATATGTAGGATATTGTTCTGTGCCAAATCACTGACCTTTATGTGATTTACCATGGTTGGATATGCTGCAAGTATTCTAAAATAAAGCTCTTCTGAAAAATAAATATTGTCTTGAATACCTTATTTAAAATTTCAAACAACTATTATAGATAAATCATTGCAATTGGATCAACCCCTACACGTTTTTCTCCTTTTGACCAGCTCCCAGTACTTCATAATTTTGCTCTGTACTGGCTGTTGGGATGAAGCAAAAGTGCTGGAAACAACAACTCTTTGTCAGATTTCCCAACCCCCTACATGGCGAAGGGGTGTGCTCAACACCTTTCCATAGCAACAAGGATAAAATCAAGAACTCAAGGAACGTGTCCCTTTAGTGACCTAAGCAAGTAATGCACTTTTTTTTGTGAAGCGTTTTGAAATCAGATCATTCGATATTTTTGGAACCCGACACTTTTAATTTCCTGCATGTTTGGCAGGGTTTGCTTGAGTCGTTGAGTGTGATGCAAGTCTTTTTTTTCCCTCTCCACTTTTCTTTCTTTAATGAAATAATTTTCAAAATTAAATAGAATAAGACTTGATCTCCATTCCACCATGACCGCCCACTCAAGCATATTTTTTGAATGACACAGCACGCGGAAAGAAATGAATTTTTTAAAAATACAAAGAAGTTGGGGGCAGGGGATGGAAGCAGCAAAATGAAAACAAATGCCAGTATGGAATGTCAGGAAAAATTCTGAACATGGTGTCACCCAATCTTTAATAAATTATACAGTAAGCTCTCCCCAAAATAAAATTATTTATTTCACGCATTTATCAGCTACCAAAGTAAAAGAAAAGCATGTAATCAAGCAGCAAAATTGCATGGCCCATTGGGACTCCAGTAAGCAAAGCCATTGTGTCATTGTGACATCTTTAATTATTGATTTAGGATTGCAAAGAATGAAATTTGTCTAGTCTATCTGTAAACAGTAGTGTATATGTATATTAATTGATCAAAATCTTATTCCGTGGTAGAAACTTCTCAAATAATAAATACACGGAGATTAGACTTTAGTTTTGAAAGCTTCTCAGTTCCAATAAGTGGAAGAGACGACTCATAATCTATTTAAGAATAAGCCCAAGAAGAGGAAATTATATTTAGGACCAAGGCTGACAATGTTTATATTTCAACAGAACTGAATTTTTGTTAAGAGCAAGCTGTCTTGATATTTCTTCTGCTGATATGATCTCCAATGATGTATAATTATCTCCTAATGTATGTCGAGTGTCCCCCATCAGCTTTATTTTTACAGCTTGCTATATCGGACAGTTGACAAGTTAATCTTTTGAAAAAGTACATGTCTTGGTCCCACGATAGCTCAGTCGGCAAATGCACTACGGAGCTTAGAACACATCCATACAGAGCAAAAAAGGTCTAAGGTTTGATCTGTGGTCTCAGATTCTTTCGATGTTCTCATCTAGGATGATGGCAGAGGTGCTACAATTTGCTTTGGTATCTTTGAGAGAGGGATGGAACAATTTGACCTCACTGAAGGTCACATATGGAACAATGGTTGAGGATAGGATGGGGCTTAACCGGCTGTCCATCTCCAGTTGAAGACCTTTATGCTCAATGTCCAGATAAACGCAGAAAGAATGACCACTTGAGCAAGGTATGACTGGATTACGACATCCAATGTGAACATTGCCTTAAGAAGAAGGTGGGAATAGCAGATGAAGGAATGCAATAAAACAAATATATGGTCAACAATTCTGCATGACTCCATACTTTTTAAATATTTGTTTAAAACTGCAAAGAAAATCTATTCACTCATCAGATTATTGGACTATACTTGTCTGGGTCAGTTATCACTGTGAAGAAGTCGGTTCGGAGGAAGGGTTGGTCTGTGGAAGGAGTTGTTGCACCTTTAAAAGACAGTACCATAGATCTTGGCATATAAATCAATCTGGCATATAAAACAATTCCATTTTTGTTCCCAAAAATCATGTTTCTGTATATACTTGGCATACCCCCCTTTTCAGGTACAATATGCTATGCTTGTATTAGTAGTCAGCCTCAATATTTCACCCCACAAATGGGTGTGCAAGGGTCAAGCAGGCAATAACATGACATAACATGTGTTATGAAGATGTGTCGTAGTCTAGGACACGCCCACTTGGTATAGATCCCATGTGATGAATGACAAAGATGATAACCATCCTCAGCCGTGCTGGCAGTACATTTTTATACGCAGCAGACAAGTCCGCCTCCCCCACCGCACCCCCTCCCCACACCCCTCCTGCCCCCCCCCCCCCCCCCCCAAACCACCCCTCCCAACCCCAGTTGATAGACATGATGAGCTGAATGGCCTCTGTCTTTGCCGTGACCATTCTGTGATTCAACAAACCTTTAGTCCATTGACAAAAACAGACTGAGCAGTAGCATAATTTGGAGGTGACAAAAGGCATGGGAAAAGTTTAAGAAGGGCTTTGAAGGTGGGGAGACACAAATAGCTTACAAATCAAGATAAGTCCAGAATCAGTGATGGCCAGAGTTGCGTTCCATTTCAGTATGCAGGAAACCAGAAGCTGGACTAAAGAATTTGTATGAGCAACCTGGACATCTGTAGGGGTTCTCCCTACCTACTGCAATAAATTTAGTAGAAACCTCAGAAATGGCTAAAAACTTCCATTTAGACAATTTCTCCAGGATGATCACCAAAGTAATGGCAAGAGATTGGAAGGAATTAGGAAAATCTTTCCCATGGGGTTCAGAAAGATGAGTGCAGAGCTGGGAGACAACACATTCAAGGGTTGAGAGTGAAAAGGATGTTAAAGACAAAGTAGTTAGAGAAGGCAGATAGGCTGATTGTTTTGTTATATTTTCTTCATTTATGGGCTGAAACATTATTGCCTGTTCCCTATTGCCCTTGAGAAGGTGATGGTGAATCACCGTCTTGAGCCACTACAATCCATATGGTGTAGGCACACTCACTGTTGTTAGGTAGAGAGTTCCAGAATTTTGACTCAGCAATAAGAAAGGAACGACGATATATTTCCAAGTCAGGATGGTGTACAACTTGGAGGGGAACTTGCAGGTGATGGTGTTCCCATGTGCCTGTTACCCTTGTCCTTCTAGATGCGAGAGACTGCAGGTTTGGGAGGTGCCATTGAAGAAGCCTTTGTGAGCTGATGCAGTGCATCTTGTAGACGGAATACACTACTGCCACTATGCATTGGCGGTGGAGGGAGTGAATGTTTTAATATGGTGGATGGGGAGCCAATCAATTGAGCTGCTTTGCCCTGGATGATGTTGAGTTTCTCAAGTGTCACTAGAGCTGTGCAGGTCCAGGCAAGTGGACAGTATTCCATTAAATTCCTGACTTATGCCTTGTAGATGGTGGACAGTGAGTTACTTGCTGATCAATACCCAACCTCCAACTTGGTCTTGTAGCCACAGTATTTATATGGCTGGTCCAGTTCAGTTTCAGGTCAATGTTAATTCCAGGATGTTGATGGTGGGGTCTCAGTGATGGTAATGCCATTGAACATTATGGGGAGATGGTTAGATTTTCTCTTGTTGGAGATGGTCATTGCCTGGCACTTAAGTGGCAAGTAACGTTCACACCACACATCAGCCCAGACCTGAATGTTGTCCAAGCCTTGCTGGATGCAGGCCCAGGCTGCTTCAATATTTAAGGAATTTTGAGTAGTGCTGAACTCTACACAATCATCAGCGAACATCCACACTTCTGACCTTATGAGAGAGGAACTGTCATTGATGAAGAAGCTGAAGGCGGTTGGGCCGAGGCCATTACCCTGAAGAACTCTTTCAGCAATGCCCTGGACTGAGATGATTGGCTTCCAACAACCACAACTATGTTCCTTAGCACTTGGCATGATTCCAGCTGGCGAAGGGTTTTCCTTCTGATTTCCATTGTTTTCAATTTTACAAGAATTCCATGATGCCTCATTGAGTCAAATGCTCCTTTAGTGTCAAGGACCGTAACTCTTACCTGTCCTCAGACATTCAACTCTTTTGTCCATGTTTGGACTAAGGCTATAATGAGGCCTGGTGCTAACTGATCCTGATGGAACCTAACCTGAGCATTGCTGAGCAGATTATTGTGGTGTCACTCGGTAGGCTTGTCAGTAATACCTTCCATTACTTTGCTGATGATCGAGAGTAAACTGATGAGGTGGTAATTGGTTGGATTGAATTTGTCCTGCTTTTTGTGAACAGGACATACTTTGGTCTCTACCCAAAAAAGTGGAAAATAGCTCGTGTTGTAGCTTAGCCTGAGGGTGCAGCTATAGCCGGGGTGTTGTCAAGGCATGTAGTATCTAGTATGCTCAGCCAGTTTTTTGGCTAAAGAGTGGCATCTGTGATGCTGGGGACCTAAGGAGGAAGGCGAGATGGGCCATCTGCTCATCACCTCCGGATGAAGGTGATTGCAAAAGCATCAGCCTTGTCTTTTGCACTAATTTGCTAAACTCAACCATCAGTGAGGATGAGGATGTCCATGGATCCTCCTTCTCCTGTTAGCTGTTAATTAGCTGCCACCATTCACCAGGACTGCAGAACCTTGATCTGATCTGTTGGTTGTGGGTTTGCTTAACTCTGTCTATAATACGTTACTTCCGCCATTTAGCATGCATGTCGTCCTGTGTTGTAGCTTGAGATTAGCAACTCATTTTTAGATATGCCAAGTGCTACTCCTGGTATGTTTATCTACACTCCTCATTGAGCCCAGATTGATCTCCTGGCTTAATAGTAGAGTGAAGAATGTGATGTTACAGACTGTGGTAGAATACAATTCTGCTGCAGCTGTTGATGGGCTATAGTGCCTCATAAGGTTGTCAACGCCCCAGGATTGATCTAGAATCTCCAGGAGTTGAAGATCAATGTCCAGGACACTGCTATGTGCAACCCTGGTGAAAAGTCATCAGAACATTAAATTTTATTTTTTTTTCATTTTCTTTGAATTTTTAACCAGATATAAAAGTATTGAAAACTGGGGGGAAAGGCTGTTTGGTTGACAGTCAAGCATCATCTAATTGGGTAATGAATCTTTTTGCTTTCCAATTGGCATAGGAAAGCAGTGAATCACAAATTTGATGTGCTGGCCAACTAATGGCAGGGACATGGGGGCAAGTCATGTGATGAAACCTTCAGGAATACATTTAATCACAGTTGGCAACCCTAGCACCTCATGGATGCCCAACTTTGAACTAATAGATCTGTTTTGAATATACTCCAATTCAGCACGATGAATGGCATCCTCAGTGTGAAGAAAGGGCTTCAGCTCCACCAGGACTGTGGTGGTGGACACTGCTACCAATACTATCATGGACAGATGCATCTGTAACAGGTGAATTGATGAGATAAGGTCAAATAGATTTTCCCTCATATAAATAAAGCAAAATACTGCAGATGCTAGAAATCTGAAATAAAAATAGAAAATGCTGCAAAAACTTAGTAGGTCTCACATCATCTGTGGATAGAGAAAGAGAGTTAACATTTCAAGTTCAATATGACTCTTTATCAGAACTCTAGAGAAGTAGAAATGAGATGGGTTTAATGCTGTTGAAAAAGGGGGGAGGGGCAGGTGGAGTAAAATAGAAAGTCAGGGATACTATCCCTCACAGAGTACATTCTGTGTCCTTGTCACCCTCAATACTTCTTCGAAGTGGTGTTCAACATGGAGAAGTTTGGATTCATCAGGTGTGACAGGGCAGCAGATGATAATAAGCAGGAGATTTCTATGTCCCTGTTTGACTTGATATCATGAGGAATCGCAGGGCTATGTCCTCCTGGCTATAGTGCCACCTACAGTGGGGCTGTCCTGACAGTGGGGCAAGACATACTCAGGATTGATACTGGAAGCATCTGGATGTTGGATTTGAGGCAATGATAGCAATTTTGGAAGGGACAGAAATTACTCTTGTGCAAGGGAAGCCATTAAAACGTCAGATAACATGTTGGGGCAAGAGTGCCAGTTGACTGGTCAGAACTGGAGTGTGGAGGATATTGGGGAAGCAGGAAGTGAATTTCATGGAAAGGATGATTGTAAAGAGGGAATGGTGCAAGACAGTAGAGAACTGCAGAGTGATGTGATTGGAATTGGAACATTTGGGAAATTGAGTCGGCTAGTAACAAGAGAAGTAGTATAGTACCAGAAGTAGTTGCACAAGTGGTTTTAACCTTAGAGGTGAAGACACCCATGAATAATGGAGGTGTGTGTGGAAGGAAAAAGGTAATGGGTTTGAGAAAGTGGTTAGTCATCAAGGAAAAGACCTTATGGATTACCCTGACTTCAAGATGCCCTAAGAGTCAAGGGAGGACTTGTTTGAGGAGAGGGAGGATCAGAAATGGTTGACATGCTGGAGCCGAATCCAGCGAATGATCAGATCTATGGTATGCCAGCTGCACTCACTTTTGTGGCCTTTTCCCTTAAAGAAGCAAAAATGCAGCTACTGTATACTAGAATGAATGAGAGGTTGTGAGTGATTCAGTGGGAATAAAAGATTCAAAGTGATGTGATAGAGGAGTTTAACAGATCGACAGCTATAGAGGTATTGTGATAGGTGAAGGATGAGAGGAGAGGGAACTCCAATTTTGAGAACGCGTTACTAAGAAGTTTGAGGTTAACTTCCTTTTTCCAATGAGCGAATGGTGAGGGGAAAGTTGCTAGTAATCTATAGTTTACTCCCAATAACAGAAAACACCAGCAGAAACAACATTGTACTCAACAATGTCCTGAAAGAGGGCAAAAGGATGGCTATTGCATTATCAACATATTAATGTTACAAGGAATGGTGTATACACTCACTAGGAAGATATTCATACAGTGGACGAACAGAGACACCTAATGGTTCAAATACACAATTCCGGAAAGTCCGAGTACAGCATCATAAAATACTTTTAATCCATAGGGAACATTCAATATAGACTGACTAACATGATGGCAGGGACGGAAAGGAAACTGTATTCATGAGGAGAGACTTGAGATACTGGGACTATTTTCACTGGAACAGAGAACATGGGGAGGATTTAATACAGTTTTTTTTAAATTATGAAAAATGTTGATGGAATGAATAGGCAAAGTCTATTTCCTCTGTTTGGAGAGTCAGTGTTGAGGTTTTAACAACTTACAGGTCACTTAACACATTGCTTCTCAACAGGGAATATTGGATAATAACTCAATACACAGAAAGGTAGAAACATGGGGAGAGTGTGGAGCAATGGATTAGTTTTGGGTTTCTTTAAATAAAAAGCCAACATTGACATGATGGCCCAATGGCTCCTTCTATGCTATAAACTTCTGTGGTTCTCTGGAACGTGGGGTCAAATTGAGAACATTTCCACGCCAAAAAATAAAGTCTCTTTGGAAATTCACAGCTGCAGGGGATTGTTTTGTTCATGCGGATGCAATTTGTAAACGGAATGTTCCAGTCACAAAGGCATGTCACTCTAGATGAACATTTTCTACAATATTGCTCATGAAGTTGAACAAAAACAGCTCAAGACACATAGACAGTTTTTTTCAGCCATGCACCAGAATACAGTAGAGGCCCTTTTTAAGCATTGCTTTGAGAGTTATATAAAAAGCATGTGATAAAGGGAAATTATTTGGCTGTCTCTCCATTATTAATTTTAGATATTCCCTAAATCAGAGGTTCTAGTGTGCAGAGATCATTATTGGTGGGTTGGGATCTTGCACTGTAATAGGATATTTATAACTAAGTCACTTGACAAATAGTTGGCTTTCATAATAGTAGCTGGGGGAGTGTCTAGCTGCAGAAATTTGGCTTCCAGATATCAATTCCAAATTTGGGTTCCAGAGGTCAAGTGTAGGGCTCTTCTTCATCTATTGTATAGAACAAGAACTATTGGTTTGCCCTAAATATGACCCCGATCCACATGTGCAAATAAGTGGCAAAAGCAGTCCTTTTGTTTGTGGCATTAAAAGCCTGCTGAGTAAAATGTATTGCATCCAGCTGAATAATATTATTTTTATTCTTTAATTCTCTTTGCTGTTTACTGAAAAATGGAGATAAGAGAGAAGGCTCACAGTGAAGGACATTATAAACTCTGAAAAGGATCAGAGAAGAATAAAAATCAAGAGATAACAGCTAGATGACACCAGTGTTGGTTTTATAAAGCGTTTAGCTTGTGGAAGGACAGTGACAATAAAGGTTGCAAGGAAATCAATGACTGCTCCTTGCCTTTCAGTTTCGAGATATTAGAAAGCAACTTTCTGACTTCACACCACTGGAAGGGTATTTCATCTACACATTTGGAAATTTATGCAGATGTTTCACCACCAACAATACAGCAAGACCTGAACAATACCCAAGCTTGGGCAGACAAGTGGCAAGTAACATTCATGCCACACAAGTGTCAGGTAATGTCCATCTCCAACAAGAGAGAATCCAACCATCGCCCCTTGATGTTCAATCGCATTACCATCATGAATCTCCCACTATCAATATCCTGAGGGTTACCATTGACCAGAAACTGAACAGGTCTAGCCATATAAATACTATGGCTACAAGAGCACGTCAGAGGCTAGGAATCATGCAACGAGCAACTCACCTCCTGACTCCCCAAAGCCTGTCCACCATCTACAAGGCACAAGTCAGGAGTGTGATGGAATACTCCCCACTTGCTTGGATGAGCATAGCTCCCACAACACTCAAGAAGCTTGACACCATTCAGGACAAAGCAGCCCACATGATTGGCATCACATCCACAAACATTCACTCCCTCCACCACCGACGCACAATAGCAGCAGTGTGCACCATCTACAAGATGTACTGCAGGAATTCACAAAGGCTCCTTTGACAGCACCTTCCAAACCCACGACCACTACCATCTAGAAAGACAAGGGCAGCAGATAGATGGGAACACCACCACCTGGATGTTCCCCTCCAAGTCACTCACCATCCTGACTTGGAAATATATCGCTGTTCCTTCACTGTTGCTGGGTCAAAATCTTGGAACCCCCTTCCTAACAGCACTGTGGGTGTACCTACACAACATGGACTGCAGTGGTTCAAGAAGGCAACTCACCACCACCTTCCCAAGGGCAGATAGGGGTGGGCAATAAATGCTGGTGAAGCCAGTGAAGCCCACATCTTATGAATGAATTAAAAAAAAGTGAAACTCCACCTGAAGCACAAAATTAGAAAATTACTCCCTAAATATAATCCTTTTATTTAAATACAGGTACATGTCAAGGGACAATATAATATCATAGAATGAGAAGGGTGGAAGACGGCCCCTTTATATTTAATCCATAATACTACTGGTGTTCTTTAAAGTTGGTTAAATCAACAGAAAATGCAGTTTCAGAGGCTGTAAATGCCTCAAGATAACACAGCCATTATCATTTGTCCCAAGCCACCTACTCCATCCCCCTCCCTGGCCATTCTCTGAAGCTGTACTGGACTGCTCACAATCTCAGGGTCCTATTTGATCCTGAGCCCCTGCTCCAATACCCTCTCCATCACCAAGGCTACCTACTTTTATCTCTGTACTATCACCTACCTCCATCCCTGCCTCAGCTCATCTACTGCCGAAATTCTTTTCCATGTTTCTGTTACTACCAGACTTAACTATTCCAATACTCTCCTGGCTAGCCTTCTGCCCTCTGTAAACTACAGCTCATCAGAAACTCTGTTACCTGTATCCTAACCTGTGTTTGCTATCCTACATTGGTTCCTGTTCCAACATGGCCTTGACTTTAAAATTCTCATCTTTGTGTTCAAATTTCTAAATGGATTTGACCCTCCAGAATTCTGTTATCTCCTCTAGCCCTCAGAGATCTCTGTGTCCTTCCATTTCTGGTCTCCTATGGATCTTTGATTTTCAACAGTCCATCTTTGGTGCCATGCCTCAAACTGCCTAGACATTAGTCTCTGGAATCACCTCCCTAAATCTCTCCATCTCTTTTGCAGACCTTCTTGAATTCATTGCCTGAAACTCCTATCTCTTTGACCAATGATGCTGGGTGTCAAATTTGGTTTGATAATCTTCTTGTGAAGTGCTTTGGGATATTTTTACTACATGTTATGATGTGGCAGGTGGTATTTGCCAGGCTGACCAAATCCCAAAGGAAAACTTGACCACACCATCATGACAATTTTGCAATTTGTATTTATTATGAGAAGGTATTTATTATGAGAAGGTTTGTGCACTGATGTCAGAAGCAATGAATCCACTACCACCTTTAGAGATTTTAAAGATTAAATTTAAACATTTATTAACAAAAGAAAAGAAAACTTAAACACGTAAGACTCCAGTTACATAGTTACATTTAGTTGTATAACAGTTCTCACAAGATTTCTACTTAACTAAACTTCTGACTACACACCCCTTCCAGGCAACACTCCAATTAGATTCCTAATCTATAAAATATCCAGCAATATTACCACAAGCACCCATTGTTATTATAAGGGAGGTATTTCACAGCTTCTTTCTCCCTCTCATTTGACAATGGGACTCCAAAGCCCTTTAACAAAACCTTGGTTACTGGAACAGCCAAACTTCTTCAGGGTGGCTAGAGGCTTTTCCCCACAGGTCTGTTTCACACAGTGCGCCTTCCATGATCTCCATGACCACACCACACACTGCTTTCCATCTTTCTTTAAATATATTTTCTCCCTTTTGATCTGTAAATCCCATTGTTTAAACCTGTCTTTGCAAGTTACTTTCCCCAGTATATAAAAATCTTTCATGTTGCCATTATGGCCAGCACTTTTGGAAAAAATAAACTTAATAACTTTGCCTTATTTACCTTGCCAGTTGTAAACATCTTATCATGTCCCTTTGAAAAGCAAACAACCTCTAAACTTATCTAAAAATGCAAATTCCAATCACACCATATCTGCTGAGGCTTCATCCCAGCTTATCCATCTCCATTTCAAATGCTTGCTTTATACCTCATCCGGTTTGATGATTCAAACATTGCAGTCTGACTGTCTGCAGTTTAATTAAACTAGACATACACAAACATACACACATTACACAGCCCCCATAAACCTGCTTTAAAAAGTGTCCCACAGCGTAATATTAGTAAAAAATGATCTTTCCATTAAATACAATAAAGGCATTACATGAATGCAAGTTGAAAGAGCCAAGAGGATGAAAATCCTCAGCTAATTTAAAAGGTGGGGGGAGGAAATAACTTTGAAAAATTCATCCCCAACCACCACCACCCCCCAACCAGCAACCCCCAACCAAAATATAATAAAAGATTATTCAGGGGACCACAAAGACTAAGAGACACATCCCTCAGTACCCTATCTCTATTTTGTTTTTACAGTGTGATATATGCCACAGTTAGAAATACATCTGGTTCCTTTTTCAATGCTTGCATGGATTCAGCATTCACTGTATGAACCAACAACTTGTTCCGCAGATACCTCCTGTGTTCTATGTTTGTATAGTTAACAATTAAATCTCCTTGAAATGTATTCTCTCCAGATTAAAAAGCCTCAGCTGTCTAAGTAGAAACCAAATCCCTTTAAACTAGTTGTCACTTTAGTGGCCCTTCTCTTTTCCCTTTATGTCACTCATCATACGAAAGGACCAAAACTGGACACACTATTTCAGATGAGGTCTTATATAAGGATAGTATAATGCTTTTAATTTTGTATTTGATCATCCTGACAATATTTCCTAGCACTTTTTTTGCTACAGCCTCATGGCACTGGTGGTCAACTTCAGGGGGAGAATTTTCTCCCCGTTGGGCTGGTGGTTCGGGAGCGGGCACGTAGCCAATCGTCACCCGTGATCTGCTGTGCACCACCATTTTGCGTGGGCGGGCACCCAGAAGTGCTTAGCGCTACCTGTGCGGGCGGGGGGAGAAGGGAGAGTCAGGGCCTGCGCTTTTTCGTGCATGTGCGCAAAAGAACGCAGGAATCTCCCTGAGGCACGAAGCTGCCTCAGGGAGATTAATTTTATAATAAAACTTTGCAAAAAAGAATTTAAAAAATTATTCAGACATGTCCCCTCATGTGACAGTGTCATTCGAGCTGGGACATGTCAATGAATTTTACTAAAAAGTTTTATTACATTTATAAACCCTTCATGAAACCTCATCCTGTCTGTGGATGAGGTTCCATGAAAAATGCGAAGGCCGCCTGGGCTCTTCGCCTGCCCGCCAACCTTAAGGTTGGACAGGCAGCCCTGTTAATTATTACAATTGGTATTTAAATGGCCTTAATAGGCCTTTGACTCCAATGCACCCCCGCCGAACGGAAGATTGGAATGACGTATGGTGATATCGGGACACACGCCCAATGTCACCACATACCTCCTATATTCACATCTAAATCATTAATGTACACCACAAACAGCAAGGGTCCCAGCACTGATCCCTGTGGTACACCACTCGTCACAGACTTCCAATCACAAAACAACATTCAATCATCGCCCTCTGCCTCCTGCCACTAGGCCAATTTTTGATCCAATTTACCAAATTGTCCTGGATCCCATGGGCTCTTACCTTCTTGACCATTCTCCCATGCAGGATCTTGTCAAAAGCCGTCACCCACCCCAGCACGCCGACCAGAAGATTCAGGCTCAGATATTCTTGCAGTATAACACAGATGTCTTTCTCCTCTTCAAAAGCCCTAAGTTTGCAAAATTATGAAGCATTCATATATTTAGCATTAGTCCTTCATTTACATGATGTTATATTTACCTCTATTAAAATCATAGAGTCATAGAGTTATACAGCACAAGAACTAGCCCTTTGGCCCATCACGTCCTTGCTGGCCATCAAGCACCTATTTATTCTAATCCCATTTTCCAGCACTTGACCCATAACCCTGTATGCTGTGGCATTTCAAGTACTCATCTAAATACTTCTTAAAATGTTGAGGGTTCCTGCCTCTACCACCCCTTCAGGCAGCGTGTTCCAGATTCCAGCCACCCTCTGAGTGAAAAGCCTTTTCCTCAAATCCCCTCTAAACCTCCTGCCTCTTACCTTAAATCTATGCCCCCTGGTTATTGACACCTCCGCTAGGGGGAAAAGTTTATTCCTATCTACCTGTTCTATGCCCCTCATAATTTTGTATACCTCTATCAGGTCCCCTCCCTGCCTTTTCTGCTCTAAGGAAAACAACCCTAGCCTATCCAGTCTCTCCTCATGGTTGAAACGCTCCAGCCCAGGCAACATCCTGGCGAATCTCCTCTGCACCCTCTCCAGTGCAATCACATCCTTCAGCGTGGCGACCAGAACTGCACACAGTACTCCAGCTGCAGCCTAACTAGTGTTTTATACAGCTCCAATAATTAGCCTCAGCTAATAAAGGCAAGTATCCCATATGCCTTCTTAACCACCTTATGTACCTGTGCTGTTGCCTTCAGGGATCTATGCACATGAACACCAAGGTCCCTCTGGTCCTCTGTACTTCTTAGGGTCCTACCATTCGTTGTATATTCCCTTGCTGTGTTAGTCCTCCAAAAATACATCACCTCACACTTCTCAGGATTAAATTCCATTTGCCACTGCTCTGCCCATCTTACCAGCCCATCTATATCGTCCTGTAATCTAAGGCTTTCCTCTTCATTAGTTACGACACCACCAATTATCATGTCATTTGCGATCTTACTGATCATACCTCCTACATTCACGTCTAAAACATTAATATACACTACAAACAGCAAGGGTCCCAGCAGTAATCCCTGTGGTACACCACTCGTCACAGGCTTCCAATCGCAAAAACAACTTTCGACAATCACTCTGCCTCTTGCCACTAAGCCAATTTTGGATCCAATTTGCCAAATTGTCCTGGATCTCATGGGCTCTTACCTTCTTGACCATTCTCTCATGCGGGACCTTGTCAAAAGCCTTACCGAAGTCCATGTAGACTACATCGACTACACTACCCTCATCTACACAACTAGTCACCTCCTCGAAAAATTCAATCAAATTTGTTAGACATGATCTCCCCCTGACAAAGCCATACTGATTATCCTTGATTAATCCCTGCCTCTCCAATTGGCGATTAATCCTGTCCCTCAGAACTTTTTCCAATAGTTTCCCTACCACAGATATTAGACTCACTGGCCTGTAATTACCTGGTTTATCACTACTACCCTTCTTAAATAACGGTACCACATTCACTGTCCTCCAGTTCTCTGGCACCTCTCCTGTGGCAGAGAGGATTTGAAAATTAGTGTCAGAGCCCCTGCAATCTCCTCCCTTGCCTCACATAGCAGCTGGGATACATTTCATCTGGGCCTGGGGATTTATCCACTTTTAAGACCGCTAAAACCGCTGATACCCCCTTCCTTTCAATGCTAATTTGTTCAAGTCCCCCTCCTTGATTTCTACACCTACATCATCCTTCTCCATAATGAACACAGATGAAAAGCAATCATTTAAAACCTTACCTATGTCCTCTGGCTCCACGCACAGATTGCCACTTTGGTCCCTAATGGGCCCTACTCTTTCCCTGGGTATCCTCTTGCCAATATATTTATAAAATGCCTTGGGATTTTCCTTTATCTTGCCCACCAGTGTTTTTACATGCCCCCTCTTTGCTCTCCTAATTACTTTTTTAAGGACCTCCCCTACGCTTTCTATACTCCTCTTGGGCTTCTGCTTTTGTCAGCCCTCTGTATCTGCCATAAGCCTCCTTTATTTCCTTATCCAATTGTCTATATCCCTTGACATCCAAGGTTCCCTGGATTTATTGGTCCCACCCTTCACCTTTATGGGAACATGTTGGCCCCGAACTTTCACTATTTCCTGTTTGAATGACTCCCACTGGTCTGATGTAGACTCTCCTACAAGTAGCTGCTCCCAGTCCAGTGGCCAGATCCTATTTGGCTAGATCCTGTTTTATCATATTGAAATTGGCCTTCCCCCAATTCAGGACCTTTATTTCCGGTTCATCTTTGTCCTTTTCCAAAACTACCTTAAATCTTACACAGTTATGATCACTATCCCTGAAGTGCTCCCCCACTGACACTTCTACCACTTCTACCACTTCATTCCCTAAGATTAGACCCAGTACCGTCCCTTCTCTTGTAGGACTTTCTACATGCTGGCTCAAAAAGCTCTCCTGGATGCACTTTAAGAATTCTGCCCCCTTTAAGCCTTTCACACTAAGACTATCCCAGTTAATATTGGAGAAGTTGAAATCCCCTATTATTACCCTATTATTTTTACACTTCTCTGAGATTTGCCTACTCTCCCATTGACTGTTTGGAAGTCTACAGTACAATCCCCGTGATTTCCCCCTTTTTGTTTTTAAGTTCTACCCATATGACCTCATTTGAGGAACCTTCTAAGATACCATCCCTCCTTACTGCAGTAATTGACTCTTTGATCAATAGCACAATGCCACCTCCTCTTTTACAACCCCCCACATCCCCCTCCCCCATCACACCTGAAGATTCTATACACTGGAATATTGAGCTGCGAGTCCTTCCCTTCCCTCAACCATGTCTCTCTGATAGAATCATATCATAACTATCAAACGCATACCCAATTCCCTATCACATTTGGAGCTGCTTATAATCCAAATTTCTAATCTTTACCACTAAAACTCCAAGATCTCCCAGCACCTCAAGTACATTCCATTTTGCACATTATCTACAAATTGTCAGCCCTGACTTAGAAAATTGTCAGTCCTGGCTTAGTGGTAGTGCTCCTGCCTCAGAGGCAGAAGCTTGTAGGGTCAGATTCCCACTCCAGAAACTGGATCACATAGTCCAAGCTGAGGGAGTCCTGAACTGTTTGAGATGCAGTCTTTTGGATGAAACATTAACATGGGAAGAATGTCCTGCAGTCAGCATCACGGTGAAGCAATCTGGGAAGAGTGTCCTGCAGTCAGCATCGCTGTGAAGCAGTCTGGGAAGAGTGTCCTGCAGTCAGCATCACGGTGAAGCAGTTTGGAAAGAGTGTCCTGTAGTCAGCATCGTGGTGAAGCAGTCTGGGAAGAGTGTCCTGCAGTCAGCATCGCGGTGAAGCAGTTTGGGAAGAGTGTCCTTCAATCAGCATCGCGGTGAAGCAGTTTAGGAAGAGTGTCCTGCAGTCAGCATCGCAGTGAAGCAGGTTGGGAAGAGTGTCCTGCAGTCAGCATCACGGTGAAGCAGTCTGGGAAGTGTGTCCTGTAGTCAGCATCGCGGTGAAGCAGTTTGGGAAGAGTGTCCTGCAGTCAGCATCGCGGTGAAGCAGGTTGGGAAGAGTGTCCTGCAGTCAGCATCGCTGTGAAGCGGTTTGGGAAGAATGTCCTGCAGTCAGCATCACAGTGAAGCAGTCTGGGAAGTGTGTCCTGTAGTCAGCATCGCGGTGAAGCAATTTGGGAAGAGTGTCCTGCAGTCAGCATCGCGGTGAAGCAGTTTGAGAAGCGAGTCCTGCAGTCAGCATCGCGGTGAAGCAGGTTGGGAAGAATGTCCTGCAGTCAG
Source organism: Cetorhinus maximus (assembly GCF_964194155.1). Taxonomy (NCBI): domain Eukaryota; kingdom Metazoa; phylum Chordata; class Chondrichthyes; order Lamniformes; family Cetorhinidae; genus Cetorhinus; species Cetorhinus maximus. Next base: position 99,223,732 of record NC_135887.1, read on the forward strand.
CATCGCAGTGAAGCAGTTTGGGAAGAGTGTCCTGCAGTCAGCATCACGGTGAAGCAGTCTGGGAAGTGTGTCCTGTAGTCAGCATCGCGGTGAAGCAGTTTGGGAAGAGTGTCCTGCAGTAAGCATCACAGTGAAGCAGTTTAGGAAGAGTGTCCTGCAGTCAGCATCGCGGTGAAGCAGTTTGGGAAGCAAGTCCTGCAGTCAGCATCGCTGTGAAGCAGTTTGGGAAGAATGTCCTGCAGTCAGCATCGCAGTGAAGCAGTTTGGGAAGAGTGTCCTGCAGTCAGCATCGCGGTGAAGCAGTCTGGGAAGAGTGTCCTGCAGTCAACTCTTGTTGAAAATAACAAGAGTGACATTACAAGACAGCACAAGAGAACGGCGGAGAGATCAGAACCAGCGTGAGTGTGGGGAAGCTTCAAAAAGTGATGTCAGCACAAAGGTGAGAGCTGATTGGTGAGTGGTGGGTAACTGTTTTTCTCCAGTTTAAAATAGATTAAGCTAAGGAAAGGTAAGGGTTCTAGTTTTTATTTAAAGTACATAAATAATTTTAACTTTTTTTTTACTGTATTTAACTTAAAGTAAGGGGCTTTTTTTCAAATAGAGGCATGGCATGGCAGCTCAGTCCCGTGTTATGTATCGCCTGCAACATGTGGGAAGTCCTAGACGCTCCTTGCGCTCTGACTGACCACATGTGCAGGAAGTGCCACCAGCTGCAGCTACTTGAGCTCTGAGTTTCGGAGCTTGTGCGGCAGCTGGAGGCACTGAGGTGCATCCGCGAGGGTGAGAGTTTCGTGGATAGCACTTTTTTAGACGTGGTCACCCCACAGCTTATGGAAGTGCAGACAGAGAGAGAATGGGTGACCATCGGTCAGAAGAAAGGTGTCAGGCAGGTAGTCAGGAAATCCGCAGGATGCATCTCACTCGAGAACTGTTTATCTATGTTGGAAAACGGTGAGAGTGACGGTTACTCTGAGGAGTGCAGCCACGCTCATGGCACTGTGAGTGGCTCAGCTGCACGGGGTGGGGGGGGGAGGAAAAAGAGGGGGAGAGCAATAGTGGTAGGAAACTCAATAGTAAGGGGAGCAGGCAGGTGTTTCTGCGGTCGTAGATGTGACTCCAGGATGGTATGTTCCCTCCCTGGTGCCAGGGTCAAGGATGTCACTGAACAGCTGCAGGGCATTCTAAATGGGGAGGGCAAACAGACAGAGATCATGGTACATGTTGGTACCAATGACATAGGTAGAAAGAGGGATGAGGTCCTGCAAGCAGAGCTTAGGGAGCAAGGAAAAGGATTAAAAAACAGGACCTCAAAGGTAGTAATCTCTGGATTACTTTTGGTGCCACGCGCTAGTGAATATAGAAATAGAAGGTTAGTCCAGATGAATGGGCGGTTGGAGAGATGTTGCAGGAGGGAGGGCTTTAGATTTCTGGGACATTGGGACCGTTTCTGGGGACGGTGAGACCTGTACAAGGCAGACGAGTTGCACCTGAACCGGAATGGGACCAACATCCTTGTGGGGAGGCTTGCTAGTGCTGTTGGGGAGGGTTCAAACTAACTTGGCAGGAGGATAGGGTCCTGACAGGGAGCTGCAGCAGGGGGAGATGCACAGCCAAAATTAGAAGAGAGAGCAAGTGAGTCTGGAAGGCATAGAAATTATAGGCCAGTCAAGGCACAAGGGAGTTGGGCAAGGTTAGATGGTATTTATTTTAATGCAAGGAGTCTGACAAATGAGGCAGATGAGTTGAGGGCACAGATTAACACATGGAAGTATGATGTCATTGCTGTCATAGAGACATGGTTGAGAGAGGGGCAGGATTGGCAGCTCAATATTCCAGGATATAGGGTCTTCAGGCGAGATAGGGAAGGAGGTAAAAGAGGAGGGGGTATTGCAATATTGATCAAGGAATCAATTACAGCAGTAAGGAGGGATGACATCTTAAAAGGCTCCTCAAATGAAGCCATATGGGTAGAACTAAAAAAACAAAAAAGGAGCAATCACATTGCTGGGAGTGTGCCAGAGGCCCCCAAACAGTCAGAGAGAAATAGAAGAGCGGGTTTGTAGGCAAATTTCAGAGAAGTGTAAAAGTAATAGGGTAGTAATAGTGGGGGATTTCAACTTCCCCAACATTAACTGGGTTAGTCATAGTGTGATAGGTTTAGAGGGAGCGGAATTCTTAAAATGCATCCAGGAGAGCATTTTAAGCCAGTAAGTAGAAGGCACTACAATAGAGGGGCGGTCCTGGACTTAATTTTAGGGAATGTAGCCATTCAATTGGTAGAGGTATCAGTGGGGGAGCATTTTGCAGATAGTGATCATAATTCCATTAGGTTCAAGGTTGTTATGGAAAGGACAAGGATGGGCCAGAAATCAGAGTTCTAAATTGGGGGAAGGCCAATTTTAATAAGATCAGATATGATTTGGCCAGAGTGGACTGGGAGCAGTTACTTTTAGGTAAATCTGCATCAGAGCATTGGGACTCATTCAAGAAGGAAATAGGGAGAGTACAGGGCCAACATATTCCAGTAAAGACGAAGGGTGGAACCAACAAATCCAGGGAACCCTGGATGTTGAGGGATATACAGGATTGGATATAGAGAAAAAGGGAGGCTTATGACAGATATTGAGGGCTAAAAACAGCGGAAGCCCTAGAGGGGTATAGAATGTGTAGGGGGAACTTAAAAACTAAATTAGGAGAGCTAAAAGGGGGCATGAAAAAACATTAGCATGTAAAATAAAGGAAAATCCAAAGTTATTTTACAGTACATTAAGAGTAAGAGGATAACTAGGGAAAGAGTAGGGCCCATTAAGGACCATAGTGGTAATTTGTGAGTGGAGCTGGCAGACATAGGTAGGGTTCTAAATGATTACTTTGTGTCGGTGTTCACAAGTGAGAGGGACAACGTGGGTATGGAAATCAGGCAGAAGGACTGTGATATAATTAAAGAAATTAGCATAGAAAGGGAGGAGGTTCTAAGTGGTCTGGCAGATTTAAAGGTAGATAAATTTCCAGGCCTAGATGAAATGTATCCCAGGCTGTTGAGTGAGGCAAGGGAAGAGATAGCAGGGGCGCTGGCAATAATTTTCAATACCTCTCTGGCCACAAGGGAGGTGTCAGAGGACTGGAGGACAGCCAATGTGGTATTGTTATTCAAGAAGGGAGGAAGGAATAAACCAGGGAACAACAGGCCAGTCAGCCTAACCTCAGTAGTGGGGAAACTTTTGGAAGCAATAATGAGGGACAGAACTAATCTACACTTGGAAAGGCAGGGATTAATCAAGGACACTCAGCATGGCTTTGTTAAGGGGGGGTCATGTCTGACCAATTTGATTGAAGTTTCCGAAGATGTGACTAGGTGTGTAGATGAGCACAATGCATTTGACGTAGTCTACCTGGACTTCAGCAAGGTTTTTGATAAGGTCCCGCATGGATAGACTGATAACTAAGGTAAGAGCCCATGGGATCCAAGGCAATTTGGCAAATTGGATACAAAATTGGCTGAGTGGCAGGAAGCAGAGGGTGATGGTTGAGGGGCATTTTTGTGACTGGATGCCTGTGTCCAGTGGGGTTCCACAGGGATCGGTGTTGGGTCCCTTGCTGTTTGTGGTATATATAAATGATTTAAACTTGAAAGTAGGAGGGCTGATCAGTAAAAGAAAATTGGTGGGATGGTAAATAGTGAGGCGGATAGCCTTAGATTACAGGAGGATATGGACGGGCTAGTCAGATGGGCTGATCAGTGGCAAATGGAATTTAATCCGGATAAGTGTGAGGTGATGCACTTGGGCAGGATAAACAAGGCAGAGGAATACACGATGAATGGTAGGACCCTGGGAAGTACCGAGGATCAGAGGAACCTTGGTATGCATGTCCACTGGTCCCTTAAGGTAGCGGGACAGGTAGATAAGGTGGTTAAGAAGGCATATGGAATATTTGCCTTTAATAGCCAAGGCATAGAATATAAGAGCAGGGAGGTTATGCTGGAACTGTATAAAACGCTGGTAAGGCCACAGCTAGAGTATTGAGTGCATTTCTGGAATCCACATTATAGGAAGGATGTGATTGCACTAGGGAGAGTGCAGAGGAGATTTACCAGGATTTTGCCTGGGCTGGAGAGTTTTAGTTATGAGGAGAGATTGGATAGACTGGGGTTATTTTCCCTGGAGCAGAGGAGATTGCGGGGGGACATGATTGAGGTGTATAAAATTATGAGGGGCATAGATGAGGTAGACAGGAAGGAACTTTTCCCCTTGGTGGAGGGATCAATAACCAGGGGGCATAGATTTAAGGTAAGGGGCAGGAGATTTAAGGTAAGGGGCAGGAGGTTTACAGGGGATGTGAGGAAGAATTTTTTCACCCAGAGGGTGGTGGGAATCTGGAACTCACTGCCTGAAAGGGTGGTAGAGGCAGAAACCCTCATAACATTTAAGAAGTATTTGGATGTGCGCTTGCGATGCCATGGCATACAAGGCTATGGGCCTAGTGCTGGAAAATGAGATTAGAATAGTTAGGTACTTGTTTGACCGGTGCAGACTCAATGGGCTGAAGGGCCTTTTTCTGTGCTATAGACCTTTATGACCATGACTCTATCCCTCTGCCATATCTCATTACCTTGCATTTCCCTGCATTAAGTTGCATCTGCCATTTCTCCATCAATTGATCAAAGTTGGTGAGACATGATCTTTCCCAGAAACCATGTTAAGAGTCTCTAATTATCCCTTTGATGTCAAAGTGATCATGTAATGTCTCCATAATGGTTCCTTCTAGCAAGATCACATACAGTAGCAGGAGCTGGGTGAGCCAGACCATCCCTGTCCATTTGGGGAATCTCTCAAGGATGAGTGGAGTAGAGTAATGGCCAAGAAGAGAAGATAGCACAGATCATTCAGGGGCTTGGGAGCAGCAGCCAGGTAGGTTGGAAACCAACAAAACAGTTTGGTGTAGAGTGAAAAACCCCAGCAAAAAAGAGAAACTGAGCCTGCAGGAGCCAATAGAAAGAGGCCAGGTGGTGAAATGGAAGCAGTCCAGCATAATGCACATTCTCAACAGAAAAAGGTGGAAGTCGCAGTAAAGCTCAAAAATCAGCAAAGGTAGATCTAACCCAGGAAAAAAATACAAATTTCTGCAAAGGGCCACATGGCAGGAAAGCAAAGCTGAGAAGTCAGTAGAGCACTAGAGTACAGGTCAGGGATGCAGTAGGTAATAGCAGCAGGAGGAGGATGGGCATTATGCAACAGGTTCCCTCAAACTTGTAGAGAATGAATGACAGAACAGTCAGGGCAGCCAAGGCAGATAGTGTAGTCTTGATAGCAGTTCCATTCCAAGACACTGAAAAGAGCAAAGAAGTAAAGGCATGAAAGGAACTAAATCTGGGATTGGATATTTTGTGCTCTGTCCAGGTAGCTTTAACCTTTACATTGAATTAAAATGCGAATTAGGGGCTGACTATTTTAAGCAGTTGAAAAGAAGAGACAGGAGGGGGCAGTGAAGAAAGAGAAAGGATAGCAAAGGACAAATGGAAGTACAAAGGAGAAGTCAATTGTGAGATGCCAGCAGGGAATTATCTTATCCCTAGAAATCCAGTGGATGTTTTAAGATTGGATTGGATTGGGTCTTCTTGGCTGCTGCCAGTCTGAGGTTTGTAAACATGTTCCTCCAGCAGCATCAGCATATTTCAATTATATCATAGCTCTGCACCATGACATCACCACGTGCAAATTATTCCCATTAACTTTGCAGTGATATCATAATGCCACAGGGTAATGGCACTACTCCATACTGCATGCAGGAAGTCCTGCACAATCACCCAATATTTGGTCCCCATAGTTGGCAAACAGCAAGATTGGTCGCCCATCACTATATAAGTATGGTGTACAGTTCAATTAGTTGCTGACTGAAACCAGCTTAAACATACTTTGGTAACTTCATATTCCAGTCACTCCACATTTGTGGCAACATTTAGTCAAAGCAATTTTCATTAATGCTTTATTAATTCATTAATTTCATTAATGCATTAATGAGTGAGGCTGATGATATGCAAACTTTCCCTCACCATCATCCAATTCACAGGCAAGTCACGTTCATCATGTTTTTAATCATCTGCCATCTTTCATTTAACTGTCACAAATTCTGGTGATGGGCGAGCGATGTGGCAGTAGGTGTGGATTCACTGGGAGCTGTGGCTGTGAAACTACACACTGGTGGCTCAGGCCTTAGGGCTGTTTTTCACCAGAAGGAAGCCAAAGTGAAACTCGGCAGCCCCCTGAGTGACTGAACAGCCCTTTTGTGGAAGGATATAGAAGGTGCTCTAAACATCGTCTGCTTCACCTCCTTGGCCAGCAGGCCACAGCAAGCAGGGATCCCATCAACATCCCATCAGTTGTAAATCAATCTCAAAAAAGGAAGTATACCAGTCACCACTGGCACAAAGAACATTACACCCTCATGGATAATGCTACAGGTGTCAGACCCGAGAGAAGAATTGCTCTCATCAGTAGAGAGCCGGCTAGGTACGGCATCCAGATCACACACAAATGCCAGGCAATGACCATCTCTAACAAGGAAAAATCTAACCAACTTAGAACCATAGAAAAGTTACAGCAGAGAAGGAGGCCATTCAGCCCATCTTCTCCATGCCAGCCCGAGGACACCCAGGTGCCCTTTCTAATCCCACCTTCTTGCACCCAGCCCATAGCCCTGCAGCTTACAGCACTTAAGGTGCAGATCCAGATACTTTTTAAAAGAGTTTAGAGTTTCTGCCTCTACCACCAACCTGGGCATCGAATTCCAGACACCCACAAACCTCTGCGTAAAAAAGTTCTTCCTCATGTCCCCCCTACACCTTCTGCCACTTATCTTGAATCTATGTCCCCTGGTTCTAGAATTCTGCACCAAAGGAAACAATTTTATCCTGTCCACTATCTATTCCCCTCATAATTTTGTACACCTCAATCAACTCACCTTTCAGCCTTCTTTGTTCTAAGGAAAATAACCCCAACCTATCCAATCTCTCCTTGTAGCTACACTTTTCTAACCCTGGCAACATTCTTGTAAACTTCCTCTGCACTCTCTCCAGAGCTATTACATCCTTCCTGTAATGTGGTGACCAGAACTGCACAGAATACTCCAGTTGTGGCCTCACCAGTGTTTTATACAATTCCAACATTATATCCTTACTTTTATATTCCATGCCTCTGCCAATGAAGGAGAGCATTCCATATGCCTTCTTTACAACCTTGTCTACTTGAACTGCTGCCTTCAAGGACCTGTGTACTTGTACGCCAAGATCTCTCACTTCATCTACCCCTCTTAGTATATTCCCATTTATTGTGTAATCTCTGTAACTGTTTGACCTCCCTAAATGTATGATTTCACACTTCTCTACGTTAAAATCCATCTGCCACTTTACCGCCCACTCCACCAACCCATCTATATCGTTTTGGAGATTATGGCTATCCTCTACACTATCCACTACTCGGCCAATCTTTGTGTCATCTGCAAATTTCCCAATTGTGCCCCCCACGTTCACATCCAAATTGTTAATATATAACACAAACAGCAAGGGTCCCAACACCGAGCCCTGTGGAACACCACTTGAGACAACTTTCCATTCGCAAGGGCATCCATTGACCATTACCCTTTGTTTCCTGTTACAAAGCCAACCTTTTATCCAATTTGCCACGTTACCCTGAATCCCATGGGCTTTTACTTTCCTGACCAATCTGTTATGTGGGACCTTGTCAAATGCCTTGCTAAAATCCATGTACACAACATCCACTGCACTACCTTCATCAACTCTTCTTGTCACTTCCTCAAAGAATTCAATCAAATTTGTGAGGCAAGACCTTCCTTTAACAAATCCATGCTGACCATCCCTGACTAGTCCATGCCTTTCCACATGACAGTTAATCCTATCTCTCAGGATTGTTTCTACTAATTTGCTCACCACCGATGTAAGACTAACTGGCCTATAATTGGCATTTCCTTTTATCCCTTTTTAAACAATGGAACTGCATTTACATTTCTCCAGTCCTCCCCTGTATCTAGTGAAGATTGGAAAAGCATCCTCAGAGCATCTGCTATCTCCTCCCTGACTTCCTTCAGCAGCTTCGGAAACAATCCATCTGGCCCTGGTGACTTATCAACTTTCAATGATTTCAACCCTTCGAGTACTTCCTCTCTCTTTATGACGATCCCATCCAATATCTTGCTGTGTTCCTCCTGGACTACTATATCTACATCCTCCCTTTCCTTTGTAAACACAGAGACAAAATTTTCATTCAAAACCCTTCCCACAGCCTCTGCATCTACATGCAAGTTTCCACCTTCATCTCTGATTGGTCCCACTTTTTCCTTAACTAACCTTTTAGCATTAATGTATTGGTAAAACATTGTTGGGTTATCTTTAACTTTACTTGCTAATCTTTTTTCATGCCCTCTCTTTGATTTCCTTATTTATTTTTTTACTTCATCCCTGCATTTCCTATATTCGTCTAGGCTATCTGCAGTGCTTAGTTCTTTGTGCGTATCGTACGCTTTCTTTTTCTGTTTGATCTTCCCCTGTATTCCTCTAGACAACCAGAGGGTCTAGATTTGGCAGTACCAGTCTTATTTTTGTAGGGGACATGTCTACTTTGTACAATTAGGATCTCGCTTTTTAGTGCTTCCCACTGGTTTTCCACTGTTTTATCCTCCAGCAGTGCTGTCCAGTCCACCTCAGCCAAGACCCTTCTCATTTCTGCAAAATTTGCCTTCCCCCAGTTCAAGACTTTTACTCCTGCCTTATCTCTGTCCTTTTCCATGGTAATGCTAAATCTAACTGAGTTGTGATCACTGTCCCCGATATGGTCGCCAACTGTCACTTCACCCACTTGCCCTTCTTCATTCCCCAAGACTAGGTCTAGAATTGCATCTCCTCTCGTTGGGTTTGTCACTAACTGGTTGAAAAAAATTTTCTGGACACACTGCATGAATTTTTCTCCCTTAGTGCCCCTTATATTGTTTGAATCCCAGTGGATATTAGGATAGTTGAAGTCTCCTACTATTATTGCCCTCTTGTTCTTACAAGCAGAAATTTGTCTACATATTTGTTCTTCTATCTCCCTTTCACTATTTGGGGGTCTATAGTATACTCCCAGTAGTGTGACTGCCCCTTTTTTATTTCTAAGCTCAATCCATAAAGCCTCGTTTGTTGACCCATTTAGTATATCATCCCTTCTCACAACTGGAATTGATTCTTTAACCATTAGTGCTACCCCCCTCCTTTTTTTATCTCCTACTCTATCGTGTCTGAAGACTATAACCAGGGATATTAAGCTGCCAGTTTTGTCCCTCCTTTAGCCAGGTCTCTGTTATAGCAATGACATCCTGCTGCCATGTGTCTACCTATGCCCTTAACTCATCTACCTTGTTTGTAATACTCCTTGCATTGAAGTATAGACAGTTTAACCCCGTCAATTTCCCTTGCTGGACACTTTGTAAACTTTGCTTCTCCTGTAACTCCATGTCTATCACAATGTCCCTAGCTAATGTTCTACCTCCATTTTTCTTATCTGACTCTGACCTATCTGATCCTACTCCTGGGATCCCATCCCCCTGCCACACTAGTTTAATTACTCCCCAACAGAACTAGCAAAAGCCCTCGCAAGGACACTGGTCCCACCTCTGCCTGGGTGCAGTCCATCTGGTTTGTACAGGTCCCACCTTCCCCAGAACCGGTCCTAGTGCCTCAAGAATCTGAATCCCTCCCGGCTACACCATCTCTTCAGCCATGTGTTCATTTGGTCTATCCTCTTATTCCTGCTCTCACTGGCATGTGGAACTGGGAGTAATCCTGAGATTATTACATTTGAGGTCCTGCATTTTAATTTATCTCCTAACTTCCTGTACTGAGCTTGCAGGTCCTCATCCCTTAGTTTACCTATGTGGACCACGACCACTGACTGTTTACCTTCCCTCCCCAGAATGTCCTGCAGCCGCTCCGTGACATCCTGGACCCTAGCACCAGGGAGGCAACATACCATCCTTGATTCACGTTTGCGGCCACAGAGGCGTCTGTCTGTGCCCCTAACTGTTGAATCCCCTATCACTATAGCCCTGCCACTTGTTTTCCTCCTGCCCCTCTGAGTAGCAGAGCCACCCACGGTGCCGTGAACTTGGCTGTTGCTGCTTTCCCCTGAGAGGCCATCCCCTCCAACAGTATCCAAAGCGGTATATCTGTTAGAGAAGGGGATGACCACAGGGGACTCCTGCACTACCTTCCTGAGTCTTTCACTGTTCCTGATGGTCACCCATTCCCTTTCTGCCTGTGTAATCTTCACCTGCGGTGTGACCACCTCGCTAAACATGCTATCCACGACTTGCTCAGCATTGCGGATGCTCCACAATGAGTCTACCAGCAGCTCCAGCTCCGAAATCCAGTTAGCTAGAAGCTGCATTTGGACACACCTTCCGCACACATGGTCACCAGGGAAGCGTCTGTCACTTCCCACATCCTGCAGGAGGAGCATATCACGGGTCTGAGTTCTCCTGCCATGACGTCCCTGTCGATTAAGCTAGTTACTCCCTTAAAAAATACGCTAGCTCGGGGCCTTATTTATGTTAGCTAGGAACCTTGTTTCTTGGCTAATTATACTTGTACAGTACTACTCTATACTTTTTTTTAGCTCCTACCTCAGTATTAAGCAATGAATTACTTTAATAGATTGAAAAAAAAACTCACCAGGATTTACTCACCAATCAGCTGCTTTTTTAAAAATCCACTTTCAGAAGAGTGTCCCTTGCAGGTCTGGTGCACTCCTGAAGGTACTGCCTCTCCCTCTCTCTTTTTTTTGGTTTGAGGAGGAGGGAGGGATGGAAACACTACAGCAATGTAATGTTTGGGGCTATTCCGTTTTTTGACAGTGGGTCCTCCTTGATCCCCTTCTGAGTTGTGGTGACTGTGCTCACTTCTTCCAGAATGCTTCTCAGTCACTTCTCACTACCGCCCTCTGTTGGGTCTTGCTTTGACATTCAACGACATTACTATCACTGAATCCCTCACAAGCTAGATCCTGGGGGCTACTATTAACCAGAAAATATATGAGCCATATATATACTATGGTTATAAGACCAGGTCAAAAGCCAGAAATTCTGCAGCGAATAACTCACTTCCTGACTCCCCAAAACCTGCCCATTATCTACAAGCCACAAATTAGGATTGTGATGGGAACACTTTCCGCTTGCCCGGATGAGTCCAACTCCAAAATCACATGCGAAGGTCGACACCATTCAGGACAAAGCAACCTACTTGATCTGCACCACATCCACCACCTTAAACTTTCACTCTTTCCATCATCACAGTGGCAGCAGCATGTAACATTTACAAGGTGCACTGCAGCAACTCGCCAAGTGTCCTTTGATCGTGCCTTCCAAACCTGCAACCTCTACCAACTAATAGGATAAGAACAGAAAACACAAAGGAACGACACCACCTGAAAGTTCCCCTCCAAGCCACACACCAGCCTGACTTGGAAATATATTGCTGTTCCTTCACTGTTACTGGGCCAAAAACCTGGCATTCCCTTCCTAAGAGCATGATGGGTGTACCTAAAACAGATGCACTGCAGCAGTTCAAGAAGGTGGCTCACCTGCACCTTCTCAAGGGCAATTAAGGATGGGCAACAAATGCAATGTTGAACTTACTGTTGAGTCTGAAAGGCTGTAAAGTACTGTAAACTCTGCCCTTCCCCCATTTTGTTTCTTTTTTTTGCATGTTTCGGTTTTTCTCTTATTTTTGTTTTCAGACAGTGGCACACCTGCTCTAAGCATATCTTTCGTTTTTTTGTTTCTTTTCCTTTAGCCCCGTAAGACTAACTCTTCTGTCATTCAATCTCTCCAGTCTTCCACCCTATCACAGACCTTCCTTTTGCCCTTGTCCCACCCACCTCTTGCTCAAAATCTATTATATCTCTAACCTCTCCCAGTTCCGACACAAGGTTATCGACCAAAAACATTAACTCTGTTCCTCTCTCCACAGTGCTACCTGACATACTGAGTATTTCAAATATTTTCTGTTTTTATTTTAGATTCCAGCAACCCACTCTATCTTGGTGCTTTTTATGAGTTTTTTGAGGTATTGAAATATCGTGATAAAGTTGCATAGTAGATAATGAAAATATATTATCGAAATCAGCAGAGTCCTCAGACTTGCTGATCAAGAAAACATACATAATTGTGAATTGTTCAATCTTTGTCCTCCAGCCTCTTAAAAGTTATGCCGCACTGAGACACCCGAGGACTCCAACACTTCTCACTGACAGTGAGGACTTATGTTGTTCAATCATTCCACTTTGTTGCTCAGGAAACATTTGATCTTTCTACCCTGAGAGATTACTGATAAAATAGAATTGAATTGCATACATCCCTCGTATGAAATAATTATATTGAATAATATCATGCACCTAGGCAGAAGAAAATCATCTTCTACAAAATGTAAAAGATCTTGTGCCATTTATCTGGGTTGCAAATATTGAATCTTGCCCCAAATATTAATTTACTGTCACTATGTCCATATGGTGCAATGTGCAGAACATGTTAACGAGGGCTGAGGCAGTCACCAAAATCAGTGCTATTGCCTGCACAGTGTTATAAATAACTAATGGGATATTTTCCTGTCAAATTAACAATGTTGCACGATGCAGTTCAAGTAAAATTTGTACTTTCTGGTTTGTTTAATAGTCGTGATGGGATCACCAATTGGGTGCACACAACCTAACACTGCATTATATCATTGCTGCTGTTAATATTAATGATCCATGCTGCATATATATTCGACAATATTTGTAATCAGATGTCAACAATGGGCTTTATCATTTTACTAGTACCTTTCTGAGATCGTTTGGTGAATTGATTGGTGAATCTTGAAAGGGGAAAGATATGCATGATTGTTGGGGAGGGTTAAAGTGGGGAGGAGGGAATAAGGGAACTGGAACAAGAGAAGCACAAGGACCCATGATTTCTCTCCCTGGCCCTGGTCATAACATGTAAAGCGCTGGAAAAACTCAGCAGGTCTTGCAGCATCTCTGGAGAGAAAAAAAGTTAATATTTTGTGTCCAATATGACTCTTCTTTGGAACTGTAGAGAGGTAGACATGTGATGGGTTTTAATCTGTGGAAAAAGGGGGAGGGTCAGGTGCAACAAAAGGGAAGGTCAGGGATAGGTTAGAGAGTAAGGGGAGATTAAATGACAAAGATGTCATGGAACAAAAGTGGTAATTGTTTTAGTAAAGAAACAAAGCATAGGTCCAGAACAGCTATTAATAGCAGCATAAAGCTCTGCTCGGTCTGAAAGCAAAAACAAGGTACAGACTGGCACTTAAGCAAAAAAAAATCAAAATGGAGGATAGAGTTCATGGTCTGAAGTTATTGAACTCAATGTTGAGTCCAGAAGTCCATAAAGTGCCTAAGTGGAAGATGATGTGCTGTTTCTCCAGCTTGCATTGGGCTTCACTGGAACATTGTAGTATTCTGAGTGCAAAAATGTGAGCATGAGATGGTGATTTGAAATGGCAAGCAACTAGAAGGTTGGGCTCATGTTTGCGGATTGAGCGAGGTGTTCCACAAAGCGGTCTCCCACATTGTGAGCAGAGAACACAGTAGACTAAATTGAAAGAAATATAAGTAAATTGCTACTTCACCTCGAAAGTGTGTTTGGGACATTTTTTTTCTATTTATTCATTCATGGGATGTGGGTGTCTCTGGCAAGGCCAACATTGTATTACTCATCCCTAATTGTTCTTGAACTACAGCAGTCCACGTGGTGTAGATACACCAATATGCTAGGAAGAGAGTTCCAGGATTTTGAACCAGCAACAGTGAAGGAACGGTGATATAGTTCCAAGTTAAGATGGCGTGTGGCTTGGAGGCAAATTTGGAGGTGGTGGTGTTCCCTGCATTTGCTGCCCTTGTCCTTCCAGATGATGAGGTCGTGGAGCTTGAAGGTGCTGTTGAAGGAGCCTTGGTGAGTTGCTGCAGTGCATCTTGTAGATGGTACACACTGCTGCCACTGTGCATCAGTGGTGGAGGGAGTGGATGTTTGTGGATGGGGTGCCAACCAAGCAGGCTGCTTTGTCCTTAATGATTTTGGGCACCTTGAGTGTTGTTGGAGTTGCATTCATCCAAGCAAGTGGAGAATGTTCAATCACACTCCTGACTTGTGCCTTGTAGATGGTGGACAGGCTTTGGGGATTCAGGAGCTGAGTTAATCTGCGTAGAATTCCGAGCCTCTGACCTGCTCTTGCAGCCACCGTATTTATATGGCTGGTCCAGTTTAGTTTCTGGTCAATGGTAACTCCCAGGCTGTGGTTAGGGGGGGATTCAGTGATGGTAATGCCCTTGAATGTCAAGGGGAGATGGTTAGCTTCTCTCTTGTTGGAGATGGTCATTGCCTGGCACTTGTGTGACATGAATGTTGATTGCCACTGATCATCTGAAGCCTGAATGTTGCCCAGGTCTTGCTGCATATGGACATGGACTGCTTCAGTATCTGAAGAGTCACGAATGGTGAACATGGTTCGCTGATGATTGCACAATCAGCGAACATCCCCACTTCTGACCTCATGATGGAGGGGAAGTCATTGATGAAGCAGCTGAAGATGGTTGGGCCTAGGACAGTACCCTGAGGAACTCTTGCAGTGATGTCCTGGAGCTGAGATGATTGACCTCCAACAACCACAACCAAAGCTTTGATTGGGATTCGTTTAGCTCCACACGCTACAAGGTTGACCTTATCAGCAATCTTGTAAATAGTGCCCTAGCCATTTGTTCACCTTGCAAGCTGGAAGCAGAAAGAGAGTAGAAAGCCATCTTGTAGGACAAGATTTCTGATCAAAGCATAGTTTGCTGTGTATCATGCAAACTCACAAATGGGCCAAAGGCCACCTCTTTCAGACCTGAAAAGTGCCCGGTCTATCTCAAATTACCCTGAAAAGGCAAAGTTTCTCAAAAATTTGAATATCCCTATAACATGAAAAGAAATCCAAAACTTTATTCTTTTGCCACTTAAAAATAGACTTTATGCTGAACCAAAAAAGATGGCTGCTACAAGCCACATGATCACAGGATTAGCTCTTTGTTCTGGGAGCTAATTCTTCTGTCAGCATGTGGAATCTCACACCTTATTATACAGACCCCTTGTAATCAACAAAATTAGAGGAAGTGCAAACAAACTGGTTCTCTAACCTGAACTAGCACAAAAGAGAGATATCAAAACTTGTTATATCAGAAGAGATGCTAATAGCCACCTTGTATGTCTCCTAAGGGGGAACAATCAAATTCTGGCCATCTTTGGCCTCACAGGCAGACTGCTGCTTTAACAACAACTGTGAAATAATTAACCTTCTGAGTTAATCATAACGCAAGTTCATTGCAATTTATTGGTAAATTGGATCACACAAACCAAGGGTTTGAGCAAAGCACTACAGTATACTTTATAAATAATTCAAAACACCTTCTGCTTGTGGACAGTTGGAGAGAGGAGATAAGTACACTTTGTCTGTCTCTCTCCTGTCTGTAACACAAGTAAAAGCTGTTTCACACTGCTACTATGTAGTGGCTATGCGAGTGGTATTTTCCACTAACAGGATGCTACCATCAGCCAGAAAAGACAAATTTGCCTCCACACAATTGGGCAATGTCGTGTATGAATTTTGGTGCTGATGCGATCCTATACGTAGGCCATACATCCCAGCGATTGGCTGATGAAATCAAACAAAATGTTCCTTCAGTTGTTTGTAATGGGCAGAGTACAGATTGTACTCAACCAGCCCACTCTTGCAAAACTCAAAACAAAATGTCTACTGTAGATATGATTCCGCATTTGGGCCTCACTTGCTGGACAATCCTGAGTGTGCTAATAGCTACACTAACAACCAATTTAAGAAAGTGAAGCTTGTAACGTAGCGCATTTACACTTACTAGAAACAACATACATTTACACGCAAGGACTTGTTCCCCACAAACAAAAGGAATATGTTCAAGCCTTCACCTTTTTTGAATTATCCAGGAGCTTGAGGAGCTAATAGTTCCCTGTTGCTTTGTCCATGGCAACGCCTCAGTCAGAGTCGACTTGCCAACATATCAGCACCCTTTTCTCCTATAATTCTTGTGGTCTTTAGAAATTTGGCATACTTATATTTGTCCTGATGAGTGCAAGATGAAAAGCTTTGGCAACATGTCTCTCATTTCAGCGACAGTAGTTATATAGTTATATTACTGGGCTTGATCCCAGACAGGAGTACAAACCCACCATGGCAGCTGGAGAATTTAAATTCAATTAGTTAAATAAATCTGGAACACAAATCTTGTATCAGTAATGGTAAAGACTCATCTGGCACACTAATGTCCTTACCTGTTCTGGCAAACATGTGACTCTAGACCCACAGCAATGTTGACTCATAACTGCCCTCTGAAATGGCCTACCAAGCCACTCAATTTGAATCGGACTGCTACAGAAAGAACTAATAAGGATAAAACCAGATGGAACACGTAGCATTGGTCCAGGCTCGGGAAACAACAAATGCACACCCTGTGAAGTTGACCCTGCAAAGTCCTCCTCACCAACATCTAGGGATTTGTGCAAATATTAGGAGAGCTGTCCCGCAGACTAGTCAGGAAACAGCCTAACATATACATACTCACAGAATCATATCTTTCAGCCAATGTCCCAGACTCCTCCATCACAATCCCAGGGTATATCCTGTTCCGCTGGCAGAACAGACCCATGAGCAATGGCAGCACAGTCAGGAGGGAAGGAAAGTGCAACAGGGTTTTTTTTATAATTTACAAGTATGGAGGTATTCATTCACTGTCTGTGCTTAACTATTTACGTCCTGATTGCAAATAAACCAGTCTGACAGGCTTTCTTGAATTTTTAATACAAAGGGATTAGTTTTTATTGAGCTAAAAACCCACCCAGATAAAGATATTTAAAAAGGTAAACCCACGTCCTGATGTTCACAACACACACGCAAAATAACACATTATACAGTAGGGGGTCACTATTTGGCCAAATCTGAGATTCAATGAAAGAAGGTAAAAAAGTGTTCACTGTTTGAGAGTCCTTCGCTGGCATCCGTGGCTTAGGCAAAATTTTTACACTGTGGTCTTGAAATTTGTGTGTGTAGCAGTGTGATGTAAACTTCAATTTCTGGAGATTTTTTTTTAAACATAATCCATCTTTTCCAAAAGCTGATGGTATTGCACCTGATGTTCCTTCTGATGGAAATTCTCTGTCGCTGTGCTGGATTTCAAACTGCATTAGAGATAGAGGGGCCTTGAACTTCAGAGAGAGAAAAGAGAGAGAAATGGTGTTACTGCTCCATTGGCAAATTTCTTCCAAACTCCTGTTTTAGCAGCTCGGGTGTTGTGTTAAAAGACATTTCAAAAAAGTTATTCTAGTCACATGATCTCTCTCTCCCCATATTGATTTCAGAAGGTAATTGATTAGTTCATGTCTGGACAGATTGTGGCTATTGTTTTATGGCCTAGGTGATTAATTTCCTTGATGTCCCAGCCATTAACTCCTGAATGATCCATCCTCCATTTTGATGAGATAGTAAGGACACCTATATAACCACTGTCCTGGTAGACTTTCGGTTTCTGCTTGAAAGATAGCTTTATAGAAACGCAAACGGTAAGAGCCCTACAGTTTCAGTTCATCTTCTGAGTAGTTCTTGACATCAGCAGGTGTGAAATTCCATATGGGGTTGTCTTGGCATTTCTTAATTGTAATTCACAATAAACAGCAAACTGGAAGAGGAGGTTCCAAATACATCCACATCGTCAATTATGGTAGAGCCCAGCGGTCAGTGCAAAAATCCTGAAGCATTTGCAACTATCTTCAACTGGAAGCTGAGTGGATGATTCATGTTGGTCTCGACCTGAAGTCCCTGTCATCACAGAAGCCAGTCTTCAGCCAATTTAGTTCACTCCACATGATATAAAGAAATGCTTGTGAACACTGGATACAGCACAGGCAATGAAACCTGACAATATCCCAGCATAGTGCCTAAGGTTTGTGCTCCAGATGTAGCTGGACCCCTAGCCGAGCTGTTCCAATAGAGCTCCAACACTGGTATCTACCTGACAATGTGGAAAATTGCCCAAGTATATTCTGTTCACAAAAAGGTCAAATCCAATTGGTTAATTACTGTCCATCTGTCTACTCACTATCATCAGTAAAGTGACAGGCGATGGTCATTAACAATGCTTTCAAGTGCCACTTACTCACCAATACTCAGTTTGAGTTCACCAGGGCCATTCAGCTCCAGATCTCATTACATCCACATAATCTGTAGAATATTTAGGCCTGTATTATTGTCATGTGGAATAGTATCTGAAACAGTAACATATGCGTTAGAACTTTGGCTGAATAACACAACACTCAAAATCATTGAGGTCAGAGGAGGTGTCAGATCAGAATTCAAAATGTGACATATCATTTAGTCCCTACCAAACAGTAAAATTCTCATTGAAAAGCAAATTAATGCTGATGCTGGAAATCTGTAATAAAAACAGGAAATGTTGGAAATGCTCAGCAGGGCAGGCAGCAGCTGTACATTTGTTTTTACTATAATAAAATTCTCATTTCACTTTCAGCGTGCAGTACATGAATAGACCGCTCCAGCTTTTCACTGTTGCCATAAGATAACATGCAAAGCCCTCAACTAGATTACTGGAAAGTAAGCTTGTGCCAACTATCCCCTATCCTCAATCCCGTTTCTTACTTTTATGCCACTTCTCCTTTCCAACAAACTCAACAATTTGTCCTTGCACTGCACTTTGGAGAAAAATACCTTGGCAATCTAAGCTGAAAATGACACATCATAGCATACAACATTTGTGGGTTTAAGGATCAGTCACTACTGAGTATGGAATTTGCAGCTCCAAGATTGTCAAGTCTAATAATAACATTTTTCACAAATGATGCTCCTTTGCCAATTGCAGCAGCATACAGTGAAATTGCTCCCAAGTATATACTGCAAGTGTTTTTCTCAAGTTATAACAGGTATTATTTGTGAAATGAATAATAACTATTCTACCAGCAGAACAGTTATTCTTGAAATTTCTGCTTTCCTATGAAAGTTACATTAAATGGTGCCAGAAAAGAATTAGTCATCCTCAGTTGATCAAAAATAAGCCAATTATTAGTGGTTTCCATGGAGCTATTGTGTTATTTTCCCACAAACTGCTTTTGTTTTATTTCAGCTTTATGAAAACCGTGTGTCTCACTATGAAAGCTAACCCACAGTGAGACTTCAGACGCTGTCTCCAGCAAAAGAATGCAATATGAAAATTACTTTTATCTTAACATAATTCTTTTGTGGCCTCATCAATTCAAGCTAATTTATATTTTTGGTGAATATCAATGTTGGAAACAAAACACTTTACAACTTCTGGCATGCAGGTTTGCACATCATGAACCACCATCCCTCCGCGCACCCCCCCCCACCCCATCCCACCCCCGCCACCCCCAGATCAGAAATAGCAGTCAGGTGCAAAGTATCCTTCTCGCTACCTTGTCTTAATCCAAAAATCAGGCGTACCAGTCACTGCATCAATGCAGCTTTGTACTATTGGTTCAGATTAAAGTGACAAACCACAGTGTCATTTACTTTAAAGAGAACATTTATGTTTGTCAAGCAGTGTCCAAGTTTTTTCCAAGCTGATGAAATGAATGAGGTTGTAAATGGCCAGAATCATCTTATATAAAACAAAGTGCTGGAAATTTGCAGCAGGCCTGGCAGCATCTGCTGAGAGAGAAACAGAGTTAACGTTTCGAGTTGAATATGGTACTATTTGAAAAGCAGGGCATACTCCTTGTGGCCTAGCCAATGTTTCTTCTTCAAGTCAAATATCATCAGAGGAAGATTCATTCCCTTCATTGCTGATGGCATAAAAATGGCTGCCATGTTTACCTATAAAGTGGCCATTACTCTCCAGAAGTAATTTGTTCTGTGAAGGACTTAGAAGAATTTGAGGTAGGGTGCTACATGTTGCAATTTTTTTGTTTTGCTTAGTGGAGCCTACTAAGATGTAATTCTGATTCTTTAATTCACTATTTTATTCTTTTCGCTACAATTCTTGGTACCTTTTCTCCCCTCCCCATTCCTTTACACTAAAGGAGTTCTTGAACTGCCAGTAACGTTCTGAGGAGACAACAGAAACCACACTTACAACAAACAGTTTGCCTGTTAGCATTTTAAAAGCAAATTACTGCGGAAGCTGGAAATCTGAAATAAAAACAGAAAATGCTGGAAATACTCAGCAGGTCTGGCAGCATCTGTGGAGAGAGAAAAAGAGTTAATGTTTCAAGCCTAATATAACTCTTCATCAGAACCCTTCTTTTGCTCTCCCTTTGAGAGGAGACATTTTTCTTTAGTATCAGCTTAGTCCATTTTGTAGCAATGTCACCTTTGACACAGATGGTTGTGAATTGAAGCCCCATTCATAAACTTGAGCACATACAGCCTGATGCTTTTGCAATATTTGACGAATGCTGCCCTGTCAGATGCCATAGAAACATTTAAAAAAATAAGGGCACAGGAGACCATTGAGGCCATCATGTCTGTGCCGGCCAATAAAGAGATATTTAGCCTAATCCCACTTTCCAGCTCTTGGTTTGCAGCCCTGCAGATTACCACATTCTAAGTGCATATGCAAGTATTTTGTTTTAAGGGTTTCTGCCTCCATCACCCTTTCTGGCAGCAAGTCCCAGACGCACAGTACCATCTGGGTGGAAAAAAAAATGTAGATGAGGGTAGTCAAATTCAACTTTGGCAAAGGCACAAATTGGACAGCAATGGTTCATTCATCCGTTAAAATATCCTGTCCAATTTCTCCATTACTTCAATATAAAAGAGTATTATAGATAGCCGATCTGCTTCTGTCCATTCTGCATCACTGGACATGTTGCATTTTGCCTGATACGCTTAACTGAGGCTGCCTGTACAGAAGGGAGTTGTAAAGATGGCAATGTTCAAAGAGAAGGGAGTTTTCCTGATCAGTATAGCTCCCTGAAATGGAGATTACCTATATTATTCATCTCATTTTTGCTTGCTGTATGCAAACTGCCTGTTCCATGTGTTTGCAGAACATTAACAAATACATTTGAAAAGTAATCCATTGGTTGAGCAGTATTTGAGATGACCAGAGGATAACACCACTGGCATCTATCCAACGATGTGGAAAATTTCCCAACTATGTTCCGTCCACAAAATCAGGGCAAATCCAATGTGGCCAATTATCGCCCCATCAGTCTATTTTTAATTATCAGTGAAGTGATGAAGGTGATGACAGTACTAGCAAGCAGCACTCACTCAGCAAC
Source organism: Cetorhinus maximus (assembly GCF_964194155.1). Lineage (NCBI taxonomy): Eukaryota > Metazoa > Chordata > Chondrichthyes > Lamniformes > Cetorhinidae > Cetorhinus > Cetorhinus maximus. The sequence continues at coordinate 99,245,095 of NC_135887.1, forward strand.
AATCTGGTCACTGATGCTCAGTTTGGGTTCCACCAGGGCCACTCAGCTCCTGACCCCATTACAACTTTGGTCCAAACATAGACAAAAGAGTTGAATTCAAGAGGTGAGAGTGACTGCCCTTGACATCAAGGCTGCATTTGATTGAGTATGGCATCAAGGAGCCCTAGAAAAATTGAAGTCAATGAGAATCAGGTGTAAAACTCTCCACTGGTTGGAGTCATACATAATAGAAAGGAAGATGGTTGTGATTGTTGGAAACCAATCATTTCAGTGCCAGGACAATACTGCAGGAGCTCCTCGGGGTAGTGTCTTAGGTTCAATCATCTTCAGCTGCTTCAATGACCCTCGCACCAACATCAGAAATGTGATGTTCACTACTGATTTCACAATGTTCAGTACCATTTGCAACTCCTCAGGTGCTGAAGTAGACTGTGCTCGCATGCAGCAGGACCTGCACAACATTCAGGCTTGAGCTGATAAGTGGCAAGTTACATTCATGCCACTCAAGTGCCAGGCATGGTCCATCTCCTCTGTCTCCAGCATGAGGGAATCTAATAATGTGCCCTTGACATTCAAAAGCATCACCATCACTCAATCACCCACCGTCAACATCCATGCCATTGACCAGAAATTGAACTGGACCAGCTCCATAAACACTGGCTACAAGGCCTGGTCAAAGGCTGGGAATTCTGTGGGGAGTAACTCACCTCCTGACTTTTCAGAACCTGCCTACAACTTAGGAGTGTGATGGAATATTCTCAGCTCAGACAACATTCAAAAAGCCAGACACCATTCAAGACAAAGCAGCCCACTTGATTGGCACTGCATCCACTATCTTAAGCATTCACTCCTTCCAACTCTGACGCACAGTGTGTGTGCCATCCACAAGATGCACTGCAGCAACTCGTCAATGCTCTTTCGAAAGCAGTTTCCAAACCCATGACCCCTACCACCTAGAAGGACAAGGGCAGCAGGCAAATGGGTACACCACCACTTGCAAGTCCTTATCCAAGTCACACAACATCCTGACATGGAATCAAATTGCCATTCCATCACTGTCACTGCGTCAAAATCTTGGAACTCCTTCCATAACAGCACTGTGGGTGTTCTACACCAAATGGACTGTAGTGATTCAAGAAGGTGGCTCACCACCACCTTCTAAAGAGCAATAAGGGATAGACAACAAATGTTAGCCTTGCCAGGGATGCTCACATCCTAAGAACAAATAAAAAAGGTGTTAAGAATCTATATGAATGCAAGTTCTTCCTTTTAAAATTCTCAGCACAGCAACCTGGCTGAGAATTAAGGTAACATCACAGGATCTGTGGTTGTTTGTGAATCAAAGACTTTTAAAATACTATTTCTGAAATGTTAAGCTTGGTAGGGTAAGTGCTTTATTAGCAGCTAAGCTGACCAAGCCTTTGACTAATATGTGGGATAATTGTCAGGAAGCGGGTGCCCTCGCACAACACCCTACCCCATAAAACAGCATTTCTATCTATCCACAAATGGAATAGTAATGAATATCTGGATTTGTTTACATTTTACACATTAATTTTAGTTTTAATTCTGTATGTGGTTGTACTTGTAAATTTTCCACACATCTCAACTCTCTTGAATTATCCCAAAAAAAACCCTTAAAAAGAACAAAAAAAAGCAGCAAAACTAATATCATACTGGTGAATCTATCCCATCTATTAAAGTGGAGAGAAATGCATATACCAGTCCACTAATTCAAATACCAAAAAAAAGCACAGCCTTCACATAATAGCATAGGTATAAACATAAAGTAGCTAAAGAGAGTAGCAGTCACTAGTGGTGACAGAAGATTAAGTTGTTTTCTAAATCCCGTTCTGGAATTTGACAGAATTAAAGCAGTTTTGAAATGGATTTAAAATTATTTTTTTCCCTTGCATGTTAATAATACAAGAATGAGATTAGAAGAAGATAGACATATTCAGAAATGGATGAAATGGAGTGCTGTCCTCTTTTCCAGCTGCAGGAACCAAAACATGCATGAAATGGCTCTCTTCAAAAAAACTGCACAATAAGATATTGGACTTTTGAATATAATCCATGTTTCAGATTAAAGCCAGTTAAAGATTTTAGATTTATTTGGGGTTAAATGCTTTTATATCTCTTACTTTTTTGCTCAAGTGAGATACATAGATAAAAAATAAAGCAAAAGAAATAAAGCAATCAATTTTCTGGAACAATTAAAATGACTGAGAGACATGGAGACACCGCTGCCTTCTTAACTCCTTTGCTGTACGGTTCATTTCTCACAGCAAAAGCGGGCTTAATTCCACTAATGGATTATATGGTCAGTGCTTTTGCACCTCAATGCTAATTAGGTTGCCATTGTCCTTTTAGAATGTATTGTATAGAAAAATATAATTGCACAATGCTACTACTTTTGCTTTGGCCGATTAGGTTTCTCATAGCTCTGAAGCAACAGTGTAATTTTATGAAACACTCCTCAAATCCTCTTCAGGAACTATATCCCCTACAGATTTCTGCAAGTCTGTCACCCGATGTCAAGTACTCGGCAATATATTAATAGGTCCATTGTTAAAACTGACACTGCCAAATACCACATCTCTTTACAATGCCAGAAAGCAGTTGATTAATTAACTGCACAAAAACAAATTGTAGCGTGCCATCAGGAGGAAATACCAGGCATTATTTGCTGGTATTGCCACATTTGTCCCTCACCACTGCATTCAAGCTGTTGAGCAGCAAAATCTAATTTGTAATTGTTTAACCCTTGAACATCCACAGAGCTTTGTAACCATGTACATATCCCCACAATTAAAACATCTCTGAAAAAGTGTCATCAACAACATAAACATCAACAACTGTCAGAGTAGAATGAGAAAAACTCAAGAATAATTTTATATTCATTGTAACCAAATAAATCAAACGGCTTTTGCAACTAACTTTTCATGCAGAAAATCTTACCACAATCTTAAAAGAGTAAGTTGCTGCCCTTGAATTACATTGAACCTTTGGAAAGTACAATAGATAGATCATGAACCAGCTACTGTAGTATTTCTGCAGTTAAACAATAATTTACACCATAATTTGCAAATGACACTGATAAAATTCCAATGAAAATTTATGCAAAAATCAATAGGTTAATTACTAATTGACAAATATTTATTTTTTCAATAATTCTATTTAGTGGCTTATTGAGCTTATAATACCATTGGTATTAATGTTCTAAGACTACAAGCAATGCAATATTTCAGTTCAAACTTGTCCAACGCACTCTTATCCTGTGCATGACAGATTCTTACCCTGTATTTTCTTTATTCAGGAAGCTAATGGTTAAGTCGCAGGTGTTGCTGTTAGTCTTCTTCCCAGTGTGAAACAATGACAGCCACAACATGAAGTTATGTACTGCCCTTCCTGTCAACAATGCTTGATGGCTGAAATCAATTGGCCCTCACTTATGCCAGCTATAGGCCAAGGCTCCTTGAAAGAACTCTTTTGATGGTATCCATAGTGATTAGACAATGGAAAATGCTACCTCCAGCAAATCTAATCAGGAAAGGAGACAGACTGGTGGTGCCCTTGATCTTCATGTAGTGCCTTATGATACAAGATATTTGTGTGATTTTCTCTTGATTGCAGCAGCTATTCAGGTTACAGATTCCTGCCAACTTTCTTAGGCAAGATCTAGGGCCCAATTTTAACTGTGCATTTGGGTGGGTTTTTAGCATAAGAAATAAGAGCAGGGGTAGATCATATAGCCTCTTAAACCTGCTCTGCTATTCCATACAATCATGGCTGATCTTCTGCCTAAACTCCACTTTCCTGCCTGCTCCCCAATTCACTTGATTCCTTGAGACACCAAAGATCAGCCTTAAATATATTCAATAATAGAGCATCCACAACCCTCAGTGAAGAGAATTCCAAAGATTCACAACCCTCAGTGAAGAAATCTCTCCTTATTTCAGTCCTAAATGATCATTCGCTTATCCCGAGACCGTGCCCCTGTTCTAGATTCCCCAACCAAGGGAAGCAACCTCTCAGGGTCTACCCTATTAAACCTCCTTCAGAATTTTGTATGTTTCAATGTAATCACCTCTCATTCTTTTCAACTCCAGAGAATATAGGCCCTTTGGTCTGGATCAGGCCAGAAAATATGGGCAGCTTTAATCACATATTTTAGGGTAATTGCATGTAAACAAAATGCTTAAGTTGCATTTGTAAATACAAGCAAAACATCCATAAATGTGGTTTTCTTAAGGTCAATGAATAACTGCAATGACTCCTTAACATTCTCTGGAAATATTGGAAACCACTTGTATTTAACTTGGCACTGAGGCAGTGGGGAATTGAGTACCCTGCAACTGGAAACAAAGAAAGCTAAATAGAGAATGAGTAAATGAACGGAAAGAAACAACAAGGAATGTTCAGTAACAGAGAGAAGTGAGATGAAAAAATCCATTACCTGGGCCATTTATCAGACACAACATTTTCAATAAATGGATTACAATCTTTGACATCCAGACTGATATAATTTGTATAGTACATTCTTATTTTGCCTTTTATTCAGCTGAAAGAGGGTGCAGAGGAGGTTCACCAGGATGTTGCCTGGGATGAAACATTTAAGTTATGAAGAGAGGTTGGATAGACTTGGGTTGTTTTCGTTGGAGCAGAGAAGACTGAGGGGCGACCTGATCGCGGTGTACAAGATTATGAGGGGCATGGACAGGGTGGATAGGGAGCAGCTGTTCCCCTTGGTTGAAGGTTCAGTCACATGGGGACATAAGTTCAAGGTGAGGGGCAGGAGGTTTAGGGGGGATGTGAGGAAAAACATTTTTACCCAGAGGGTGGTGATGGTCTAGAATGCACTGCCTGGCAGGGTGGTGGAGGCAGGCTGCCTCACATCCTTTAAAAAGTGCCTGGATGAGCACTTGGCACGTCATAGCATTCAAGGCCAAGTGCTGGTAAATGGGGTTAGGTAGGTAGGTTAGGTGTTTCTCACGTGTCGGTGCAGACTCGATGGGCCGAAGGGCCTCGTCTGCACTGTGCTATTCTGTGATTCTGTGAAAGGTGAAACTAGCAATGCAGAAGAGTATAATTTTGACTAATGCATGCCGTCCTATATTTTACAAAAAGTAATTTTTATTTGCATATTCAGTGTCTGTATTTGCTCAGTAGGGAACAAAGAGTGATTTCTAACAAGTTACCTTCAACATAAATTTATTAGGAAAGCTGCAACATTCCACGGAATAACACATGCCCCCTCGGCCCAACCTGCTTGTAACATTCCCTTTCAATTATTTAACCACTTGTATTGTTAATTGTGTAAATTAAGGTTAAGTTTCTACAAGGTTGTAGGTTCATGTCCCACTCCCGGAAACCAAGAACTGTGAATGTACTCGAAAGAGTTACAATCTGTGACTGTTGATAACTCGAAAGAGTTAAAGGCTGAAATGACTCGGTTGGGAAAACATTACACTGAAGATCTAAAGGTCCCAGGTTCAATTCCAGGTTTCAACAGCTCTCATTTTGAGTGAAGTTATTTACTTCTTAAATGTATAATTATTGACACTGATGGTAGGCTGTAGAGTTAGGAGCCAAACATCTGGAATGTCTCACTTTGTGAATAAATCTAAAGCTGAGTCAAGATTGATTTCTGGTCTCCTCCTTCACCAACTGGCTATAAGTATAACTCAACTCTCTTTACTAACTTATAGATGGAAACATAGAAAATAGGAGCAGTAGGTCATTCAGCCCTTCGAGCCTGCTCCATCATTCAATATGATCATGGCTGATCCTCTATCTCAACGTCATACTCCTGCACTCTCCCCATACCCCTTGATGCCTTTAGAGTCCAGAAACTATCTATTTCCTTCTTAAATATATTCAGTGACTTGGCCTCCACAGCCTTCTGTAGTAGAGAATCCCATAGGTTCACCACCCTCCTAGTGAAAAATTTTCTCCTCATCTCAGTCCTAAATGGTCTATCACATATCCTGAGACTGTGACCCCTTGTTCTAGACTGCTCAGCCAGAGGAAATATCATCCCTGCATCCAGTCTGTCCATCCCTGTCGGAATTTTATAGGTTTCAGTGAAATCTTCTCTCATTCCTCCAAACTCCAGTGAATACAGGCCTAGTTGGCCCAATCTCCTCATGCAACAATCCTGCCATGCCAGGAATCAGTCTGGGGAGCCTTCGCTGCATTCCATCTATGGCAAGTATATCCTTTCTTAGGTAAGGAGAACAAAACTACGCACAATTCTCATCAAGGTGTTGAGCAGCTGCAGTAAGACATCCTTGCTCCTGTACTCAAGTCCTCTTGCAATGAAGGTCAACATACCATTTGCCTTCTTACCTGCTTGCTGCACCTGCACGCTTGCTTTCAGTGATTGGTGTACAAGGGCACTCAGGTCCCGTTGTACTTCAACATTTCCCAATCTGTCACCATTTAAATAATACTCTTGCCATTCCGTTTTTCCTACCGAAGTGGATAACTTCACAATTAACCACATTATACTGCAGCTGCCATGTATTTACCCACTCACTCAACCTGTCTAAATCGCCTTGAAGCCTCTTAACATCCTTCGCATTGCTTACATTCCCAAGTTTTGTGTCGTCAGCAAACTTGGAAATGTTACATTTGGTTCCCACATCCAAATCATTGATAAATATTGTGAATAGCTGGGGCCCGAGCACTACCCCACTAATCACTGTCTGCCACTCCGAAAAAGACCCATTTATTCCTACTCCATTTCCTGTCTGCTAACCAATTCTCAATCCATGCCAATATATTAACCCCAATCCGATGTCCTTTAATTTTACACACTAACCGCTTATGTGGGACTTTTTCAAAAGTTTTCTGAAAATCCAAATACACCACATCCACTTGTTCTCCCTTATCTATTCTGCTATTGGCATCCTCAAAAAAACACCAGTAGGTTTGTCAAACATGATTTCCCTTTCATAAATCCATGTTGACTTTGTCTAATTCCATTCATATTTTCGAAGTGTCCTGTTATCACATCCTTTATAATAGATTCTAGTATTTTCCCTCCTACTGATGTTAAGCTAACTGGTGTATAATTCGCTGTTTTCTCCCTCCCTCCTTTTTTAAATAGTGGGGTTACATTTGCCACCCTCCAATTTGCTGGCTCTGTTTCAGAATCTACAGAATTTTGGAAGATGACAACCAACGCATCCACTATTTCAATGGCTACCTCCTTTAGTACCTTGGGATGTAGATTATCGGGCCCTGGGGGTTAAATCATCTTTCAGTCCCATTAATTTCTCCAGCACTGTTTTTTCAGTAATACTAATTTCCTTCAATTCCTCCTTCTCACTAGGCCATTGGTTCCCTAGCATTTCTGGGAAGTTATTTGTGTCTTTCTCTTTAAGACTGAACTAACGTAGTTGTTTAATTGCTCTGTCATTTCCTTGTTCTCTATTATAAATTCTCCTGTTTCAGACTGTAAAGGACCTACATTTGTCTTCACTAATCTTTTTCTTTTTACATACTTATAGAAGCTTTTACAGTCTGCTTTTATGTTCCTTGCAAGTTTACTCTCATACTCTATTTCTCCCCTCTTAATCTCTTGGTCCTCCTTTGCTGAATTCTAAACTGCTCCCAATCCTCAGGCTTGCTGCTTTTTCTAGCATCTTTGTATGATTCCTCTTTGGATCTAATATTATCTTAAACTCTTTTGTTAGCCACGGATGGGCTGTTTTTCCTGTTGTGTTTTTGTACCAGAAAGGAATGTATAACTGTTGCAATGCATACATTCATTCCTTAAATATTAGCCATTGCCTATCCACCATCATGCCTTTTAATGAAGTCCCCCAATCTATCTTTGCCAACGCACGCTTCATACCTTCGTAGTTTCCTTTGTTAAGATTTAGGACCCTAGTTTCAGATCGAACTACTTCACTTTCCATCCTAATGAAAAATTCTATCATTGCTATGGTCATTGTTCACTAAAGGGCCCTGCAGAACAAGATTATTAATTAAACCCTACTCATTGCACAATACCAAACCTAGGGTAGCCTGTTCTCTAGTTGGTTCCTCGACATACTGATCTAAAAAACCATCTCATATGCACTCCAGGAATTCATCCGCCATAGTATTATTGCTAATTTGTTTTGCCCAGTCTATATGTAGATTAAAGTCACCCAAGATTACTGTAGTATCCTTGTTACATGCATCTCTAATTTCCTGTTTAATGCTGTCCCCTACCTTACCACTACTGTTTGGAGGCCTATAGACAACTCTCACTAATGTTTTCCACCCCTTGTTGCTTCTTAGCTCCACCCAGACTGACTCTACATCTAGATTTTCTGAGCCAATATCCTCTCTCACAATCGCACTGATTTCATCCTTAACTAACAATGCCACAACACCTCCTTTTCCTTTTTCCTGTCCTTCCTAAATATCGAGTACCCTTGGATATTCAGTTCCCAGCCTTGGTCACCCTGCAGCCATATCTCCGTAATTGCAATCATATCATACCCATTTACATCCATTTGCGCTGTTAATTCGTCTACCCTATTGTGAATGCGCTGTGCATTCAGATACAGTGCCTTTAGACTTGTCTTTTTAACATTTTTGCACATTTTTTGTACTATGGCCCTATTTGCTGTTAGCCCTCGTTTCCTCTGCCTTCCACTTTTGCTTTCTACTTTTCTGTCTTTCAATCCTATCTTTGTTTCCCTCTCTTGTGATCTATCCAACTCACGAGTCAATTACACCCATGTTGACCAAAAATCCCTATTAATTGTCTATAAATTAATATAATCTAATTATAAGTTGACACTAATGAACCTTAACATTATTTTACGAGTTCACTAAATGATTTTCTAGAATGGACTGCTATGCTACCTAAATCAAAAAGCAAAATCTAATATCAAACATGTAAAACCACTGATGTGCAGTGTCAGGGGGCAAAGGATGCAGTTTTATTCCCCAATTACTTAATTACGCTTCTGGAAGAGGGAAAGTTCATGGCCTCATCCTACTGAGAGGCAAGAATGAAGGTCTGGGAATAGGTTGCATTTTGTATTTACGTATAGGACCCAGGTAAGATATAAAAACAACTAGGAGAAATTTGACAGGGCATATTCTTTGTCGGTGAACAATTTGGCAAGAAAGAATGACACGTTGCAAACAGTCTTTAGGCATCATATCACATTAATTTAATGCTGCTTTAGAGACTTGTCCAAGTCAAATTCTCAATAGTTTTGTAACGTTGGGACCTCCTTGTTGAGACTTGGGTGAATAGTATAGGTTATTTATTTTGTCTGTGTTAAGACTGGGATGGGAGGAGTGTGCAAATTATCAAGTCCCACTAATCCACAGGCTGTACCATTAATGTTTAATTTTCTCACCGAAATGGCCAATTGTTTACCCATACTTCTAGTACCCAGAAGAAAAGAGACTCTGACCAGGCTTCTTTCAAAAAACTCAGAATGATTAATTTATCATGAAACAAAACTCCTTTTAAACAAATTTCAAGAACTGATTGACATACGATTATAATCCAGAAGTGTAACTAGCTAACCCTTTTAAACTTCCCCAGCACACAGCACAGACACACGTACAAACGAAAGAGACACAGGTAGTGCAGAGTCGGCCGGGTGGGAAAAACTTAGAAAGGGGAAAAAAAATTGAAATTCGCAGAGGTCCGATGCTGTCGTTCTGAAGTTCCCAGTAGATGTTGGGAAGTTCAGTGTGGAGGAGAGTATAGCTGGACCAATTTCTGTCTCAATTAGCAAATCCAAAATTATGCTGACAAACTACACTCAGATGAGGATTATCTAGCTTCAGATTGAGAACCACACATGGTTTCACAAAGCAGAGAGAGAGATAGAGATAGTTAGTGTAGCCTTCTGTTCGCAGCCTTTCCCCAACAAGACTGAAAGCAAAACCGCAGGTTCAAACTTAGGGTTTTTTTCTGCCATGTGATTGTGTGTCTGCACTAAAGGCTTTGCAGTTCAAAACAAAAATACAATTCCTTCTCAAGTGCCATATAGCTCAGGTGATTTCTTGGAAGAGGCCTACTTGTTGACAGTTCCAAGGTGAACTTAAGACTCCTTTTTAAAAAACTCTCAGCAGCCTCCAAATGCTGCAATATCCTTCCATATTTTAAAAAGAAAGATCCAGTTTACAGAGATATGATTCTAACCCCTGGTGAAGAGTCTGGCCTGCTAGGGGTACACATCTAACATTCTCTCAGGAACAACCCATGATTTTCTTTTCAATAAAAATAATGGATGGAATATAATGGGCTGTGCCCACATGATTTCCAATATCCTGACAGGCAAAGTGTCATCTGTCATAAGCTAGCAGAAAATGTATCTATGTTCTGGCTGGCTTCTAAATTTAGATGAAGTAGATCTTTAATCATATTTGATAGATTAAAAAAATCATTTTTAAATATATTGTTGCAAATATCTAGTTAATGGTTCGTGTGTTTTAGAATATAATTTTTAGTTTTGGAAATTGAAGTCTTAACTGTAGAAAATGGGATAAATAAAATTAAAGTAAGCTTGGAGCCAATTACACCTAAAAGGTTGGGGCCATGTTGCCTTAAGAGGTTAACAGCTAGAAAGGTAAATGTGTTTAAAATGTGATATTTTAGAGATTGCCAGGATACCTCAAGAAATGGCAGTTCAAAAGGCGACCCATGATTGTTTAATTAATTCAGAATAGAAGAGAGAGAGAGAGCTATAAAACAGTAGGCGGGTTTACTTAGTTAAAGAGCAGGAGACATGATGTCTGCAATGCTGCAAGAACCATGGCAGTCCAGAGAGATGTTTTTGTTTTGGGAGTTAGAGCTTAATTAATTTAAAAGCATCCAGTAAACCCTGAAGTGTTGTAAAACCCATTTACTTCATCAGATCAAAGATTAAATTGTAAATGAGAGATGACTATCATAAAGGTCGGGTTGAAGACATCCCAGAGCAGGTTACATTGTTATAGAGATTGGTGGAGCTTGGGGAAGTTTTTTAGTTTCAATTTATCTGGGTGTTTGCTGAGAGAGTTAGTAGCAGTTTGTAGCTCACTGAGAGAAATTAGCCAAAGTAAATGATAGATAGACATGCACTGTAGGGAGAGTAAAGAACTAACATAAGCATTGCGTGGAATGCAGGTGAGGCTTAGGCCAGGATTTTTCGGCCTTGTCGTGGGTGGGACCCGCCGCGGGCGAGCAGCCCCCCAGCCAGAAATCCATTGACTTGCGGCGGGACCGGAAGAACCCAGCGACAGGCGGGTTCAGAAGATCCCACCATTAATGTCAGTTTGAAGCTTGTAAGGTAACAGAATCTGAAAGATTGCCTATCTTGAAACTATGAATGGTCCCTATAGAATTAAGTATGTGTCTTATAAGCAAATTCTTGTGGGAAGAAAGAAGTAAACCTGAGTGCATCACATGCAGTTATTAAGGTATAATGTTAACTTAATCATACTTGCTTTGTTTAATTCTTATATACAATAAAACTTCTGTTAGTTCTATTTGTTAAAATGAGGTATTCGGATTTTTTAAAGTGTTAACAATCCCTAATTGGATCGTAACAATAAACAAATACTCCAGGAATTGTAATAGGTTTTACAACATTTGTATTGTGAACATGATGAAACAAAATGATTTGCCTATCGGTGAGCTCAAATTAAATTCAAACCCAATTACATTCAAAAATCCTCGAATTTCTTCACGCACCTGAACCTAATTCAAAATCAAGACTCGTACAAAACCTTGCATTTAAAAAGCATTTTTTAACAAAAGGCAGGATACAGAGGAGAAAAGAATGCTGCACTAAAGATAACTGGAAGTATGGAAGAAAGATAAGACATATGGCTGGAAAAATAGTAATAAAAACAGAAAATTCTGGAAAAATTCAGCAGGTCTTGCAGCAACTGTGGAGAGAGAAACAGGGTTAACGTTTCAAGTCCATATGACTTCTTCAGAGCTCTGAAAAAGAGTCATATGGACTTGAAACATTAACTCTGTTTCTCACTGCTGAGAATCTCTGCTGAGATTTTCTAGCATTTCCTATTTCTATTTCAGATTTCCAGCATCTGCAGTATTTTGCTTTTATCTTAGTGGAAAAATAGTAAGACAGGTAAGGAGTTCCAGAGGGTAGGTCAGATTTAGCCAAGGCTCTGTCCTCCGTAGTGGAACACAGGAGTAGGCCATTCCCACCATTCAACAAGGTCATAGCAGATCTGCATCCTAACATTGACTTCATGTCCTTTAATACCCTTAGCTGGCAAATATCCTTTGGAACAGAAAATCATTGCAGATCAGAATCACCCAATTCACCTTGTTCCTTCTCACCTCCATGTAACATCCCAGTATTTCTAATGAAGCAGTTTTCCTCCAAATTGCAAAATTCTGCAAGATACAGCGAACATCAGAGTTGTAGCGCAGAACTCTACCTGACCTGTCCATATAGGCATGTGGAAACAGATTCTTCTATCTTGTGTTTTGTCAAATTCAGGAGACAAGTGCCTTCCAGTAGCCTCTTGCTGATTTGCTACATAGGTTCTTGACTGATGTTGATTTGGTTCCAGGTAGCAATGGTTCTCCATCAAACTTCTATCTGCTTTTGCAAATAATGCAGGCACTTATTTGGTTAGAAAGGCATAGCTCTACCACTTTAGGTTCTTACATAGAATCGACGTGATCAGGAATTGTAGCACCAGGTACATCATTCGAAAGCGGCAGTTCAGGGTTAGGCAACTCTACAGAGACATCGGACATGTCGATTCTAGGTCAATCTGCAAGATAAAGACATTGAGATTGCTGCCAGGTTATAATGCAGTCACCTTGTAATGGCTTGACGTACAGGACAGGTTTCAACATGAAACAGATGAACTTTATTACAGAAAGCTTTTCAAATGCTACCTACTTGAAACAGGTCCATGACAGGAAGCCCCGCCCCCTGGATTACCCGCACTTAGGGCTCTTGGTCAGATCCTCCAAGAACAATCACGTGACACCTGATAGACAGCAGGAGAGGCTATACCTTCAATTACTACATTTCCTCCCCCTTTAGTTTGTTTTTACAGTTTCTATCTACAGAGAACGTTTGAATATCCAATATCATATACATATATACAACTCAGGTGATTAAAAATCAAGTCTCTGAAGCGCTTTCTTTATTCAGTAAGAGAGGCGTAGCTCTATCACTTTAAGTTCTTACACAGGATCGACATGATCACAAACTGTAGCACCAGGTACATCATTAGAAAGTTGCAGTTCAGGGTTAGGCAACTCTACAGAGACATCGGGCATGTCTGTTCTAGGTCGATCTGTCACCTCAGGGATTGATGGTTTGACGTTAATTACAGCTGAATAGCTGGTTGGTGGATTGTATCTCTATCCCGAAGATGGTCCATAGTCTTCCACTTCTACATGGAAGGATAAGGGACCAGTTTCTGCAGCAATAGTCCCAGGAGTGCAACAAGATCTACTTCCAAAATTCTGCATGAAAACTACATCGCCTACAGTGAATCTGCGCGCTTTGCTATGAATATCGCGATTCAATTTTTGATTACTCTAATTCTTCTCTACCTTCCCCTCTAAGTTTGGAAACACCAGACCTACCCTTGTATGTAGGTGGCATTTCATCAATAATTCAGACGGTGTTGAACCTGTAGTCGAATGTGGCGTTGTACGATAATTGAGAAAAAAGCGGGAAAGTCAAGTTTCTAGATTACCAGCCTCTTCATTCCAGATTTTAAAGTTTGCACAACTCTTTCAGCTAAACCATTTGATGAGCGATGATATGGTGCTGTTTTAATATGTCTGATTCCATTTAAAACCTTGAATCTCTGAAACTCTGTACAGGTGAAGGCTGTCCCATTATTAGGAACGATGATTTCTGGTAGGGCATGCACGCTAAAACAATGACACAGCTTCTCGATAGATGCGTTCAATGTTGGTGACCTGACTTCATACACATCCGTCCATTTAGAATGCGCATCTACGATCAATAAAAACATGGTACCTAAGAATGGTCCTACATAATCGATATGTAGTCTAACCCAGGGTCAACCAGGCCACTTCCACAGATGCAGTGGAGCTGAAACAGGCAACTTCTGTTGTTGCTGACAATGGACAATGTACTTGACCATGCTTTCAATGTCACTGTCAATGCCTGGCCACCAGACATAGCTTCACGCAAGCATTTTCATCTTTGATATGCCTGGATGTGCACTGTGAAGCTCTGTCAAGAGTGGTACTCTCCCTTGCAAAGGGACAACAACTCTTGATCCCCGCAACAAAATTCCATCTTGACAACTTAAGTCTGTTTTTTCGGGCATGGAATGGTCTCATCTCTTCAGACACTGGAGAATTTGACCACCCTTGCAATACAAGGTCTCCCTGGCTCTTGACAAAATTGGATCTCTGTTCGTCCAATTTCTAATTTGTTTCATGCGCACTGGCGAAGAATTCAAGAAATTCAGTACAAGCACAACTTCTTGTGGCACTGGAGCATATACAATGCTATCTGGTAACGGGAGACGACTGAGTTCGTCGCATTTGCAAAATGTAAGCCAGGACAGTACATAAAAGTATACTCATACGCAGATAATATCAAAGCCCAATGTTGTATTCTTGCTGATGCTATTGGTGGAATAGCCTTATCCTCACTGAATAAACCCATTAATGGTTTATGATCCGTCACAATGGTGAAATGTCATCCATGTAGGTGCTGGTGGAATTTCTTCACCCCCAAATACCATTGATAAACCTTCCTTTCCTAGCTGGGAATAACACTTCTCAGCTGAGGAGAGGGTTCTCGAGACATAGCCAGTTGGCCTTTCTAATCCATCTTCCATACTATGTGATAACATGGCTCCCACACCATAAAGGAGAAGCATCACATGTTGATACCAATTTGGACGGGTCATAGTATACCAATAAACATGACCAATGTAATTGTTTAACTTTCACAAAGGCTTCTTCCTGTTGTGAATTCCACGACCAATGATGGTTCTTTCGCTGTTGATAAGTTTGGCAAGAAGTGACTATAATAGTTGATCATACCCTGGAAAGACTTGAGTTCAGTTACACTGGATGGAGAGGGCGCATCTTTGATTGCCCTAACTTTCTCTTCTACCAGATGCAAACCCAGTGATCCAGGTAAATAACTTCTGCCACTTTGACTGTACATTTCTCTTTCTTTCGTCATACACCAGCTTCCAAAAATCATCTTAGCACCTCCTCCAGGTTGGCCAAATGTTTGGTTTCAGTTGACCCTGTGATCAGAACATCATCTAAGTATACTACTACTTGGGGAAGACCTTGAAAAAGATTCTCCATTGTCCTTTGTAAGATTGCACATGCAGACGAAGTATTGATAAAGACCCTTATGTGTTGATGGTCACGTATCCTCTAGATGTGCTATCCAGCTCTAAATGTTGGCAAGCATGGCTCATGTTCAATTTTGTGTAGAATTTGCCTCCAGCTAGCTTTGCATATAAGTCGTCTATCCTTGGGATAGGATATTTATCTAGTTTATAGTTTTGTCAAGCTTCACCACTGGAACTATGGGCGCTACCCACTCCAAGAATTGAACTGGTTGGGTGATGCCTATCTTTTCTAACAAGCACAGTTCTGCATCCACCTTCTCCTTTAAGGCATAAGGCACAGGTCTGGCCTTAAAGAAACAAAGTGTTGCCTGAGAATCTACATATATTTTTACTTGCAAGCCTTTTAGCTTCCCTAATTCGTCACAAAATACATTGTTGTATTTCCTTAGCAGTTAAGGAACTCCTCCTGTTCTCAAGTGAAATACTTTAGACCAGTTAAGCTCGATTTTTTTGTAACCTGTCTCGGCCCAGAAGACTAGGTCATTATCTAGTCACTATGATCACTGGAAACTGAGCTGTCTGTTGCCTAGAAGACACCGGTACCGTGGCAATGCCCTTTACCTGTATAAATTCTCCAGTGTATGCCTTCAACTGAGTGGTTGGCCGCTCCAGATTCAGTGGCTGGGTATCTTCATTTAGGTATTTAAGTGTGTGCTCTCCAACTGCTGTGGTCGAGACCCCCATATCTACTTCCATTATTAGTGGCTTCCCATTAACTTGGATGGAGATAGTAATAGGTTCGGATTTTACAGTGGTGACGTTGTACAGGGAATAAATGATGGTATCGGCAGCTTCAGGTTTTGTGGTATTATTCAATTTAATCATATTGATTTGCTGCTTTATGGGCTGTTTCGATTTCACCCTGCATTGCCTTATTACGTGACCTTTCTTATGGCAATAATGGCGTTCTGCCTCCTTGAATCTTCAGGTGTCCGGTACATGGTCATCCCCACATCTATAACAGATTAACCTTGGAGTTGCTGTTGAAGTGTTTCTACTAGGCCTTTTCGTGTTTCTAAAAGCGGACATTGCCTTTCACTTCGCTGCTATGTCTTTGGTTTGAGCCATGCCCAGCAATAGGTTCCCACCCAACATGAACGGTCCCATGTTGTATGTCTTGCAAAGCATGCAAGTCTCTCACAGTACTCTCCGTGGCGAGGCAAATTTCCAGGCTGCCCTTCAAATCGATGTCAACTTCTGCAAATAAATGGCATTGTTGAGAACTCCACAAACTAATTGGTCCTGCAGCATAACATTTAGTGTGTCTCCGAAGTCGCAGTGTTCTGTCAACCGCTTCAACTTTGGTTGCGATGGACTCTCCCAGGGCCTTAACTCTGGAATTAAACTTACACCTCTGCATTATGGATGGCTTCAGCTGGTAATGCGTTTTCAAGATGTCCACCAATTCATTAATGAACTTAGAATTGGGCACGTTCAGGGCCGTCAGACTGTGGATATACAGTCAAAAGGATCACTTTCTGCTTTTTCTCTGCAGTAATTTCATTCGCTACAAAATAACAAGGTGCTCTACATACTGGCTCCAGTCTTCCATAGTCGCATCATAAGGGTCGATTCTTCCAAAGAGTGGCATGACTGGTGAGTAGTCTTTTCTTTTTTTCTTAAGATTCAATATTCTCACGTTAACAAGGTGAGATGCAGTGTCAGAGCTATTTTACCCTCGTTGCCAACTTGACGGACCAGGCAGTTTTCAACACGAAACAGATGAACTTTAGTACAAAGAGCTTTTCAGATGCTACATGCTTGAAACAGGTCCTCGACAGGAAGCTCCCCCCCCCACCCCTAGATTACCCACGCTTAGGGTTCATTGGTCGGAGCCTCCAAGAACAATCACGTGACCTCTGATAGACAGTAGGAGAGCTGTACCTTCAGTTATTATTCTGTTGTTGTGGTCTGACATGACATGTAAATTGATGAAAAAGAAATACATGTCCTTAGGCACCTTGATGGTTATATGAGCACTATTAATGAGTTCCTGCACTTTAAGCACGTCAGCACCCTTTTCATGGGAAAACTGTTGCTCATGATAAACAAGGCTTTGTAACTTGTTTGAAACATCAGTGATTTATGCTGAATTTGCCTAATTGCACCTCCTTTTACTCCAGTAACAAAGTCAACAGTATAATTTTTTTTCTAAACTTCAGCTATCTCAATGGTCCAGATTTTGTACTAAGAATAGCAGTGAGGCTATCAGTGCTTAGCAAGTCAGACAGCAATTTCCTATGATCTCACATGCGCAGTTAAATGCAGAAATCAGGAAGTTGTTGTCTGGCATGCCCTACTCCTCCAGAAGCTTTGCTACATTGTTTCCAAGCCGGGAGAGTCTGCATTCAAATAAATGTAGTGTGAAGTTGTTACTTACCCAATAAATACCCACTAGATGTGCCAGAAAAAGTTGGAGCTTGAACATTCATGTGTAAGCGAATTTTTAATAGCATGCTAAATTTTAATTACTGGCAAATATACAATCTCCCTGTAAAAGTTCATTTCCAGTGCAAGTGTGGAGTCCCATTCCTCCAGACTTTAAATTATTGTTGGAAATTTAAAAGAAAATTTAAAATACTCAACATATTCTTTGTCTCAGTTTTCTTCCCCACTCTATTTCACCTTATGTATACGGTTTTTACATTTAATTAAATTTTACAACTTGCACTTCCAGGTTTAGACTCTGTACGTTTAGTGAGGATTCTTCAATCTGGTTGGAGGTGTAATTCCTTGCCTTGTTCACACAGGTCTCATCTCCAGTAGAGGATGCTGTGCTCTTTTAACTCTCTAATAACCTAATAGCTACAAATCTCAAAGTTTTTGGGCAAGTGTAAATGCAATGAACGAGTGTCATTTTCTCACCACTGACTGCTAAATCCAGTCCATTATCTGTTCAAATAACTTGACCTATGGTAATGGGGTTGTGAATAAAACTAATAGATGTGCTCATGGGCCCTAATCTCACTTAAATATTTGATATGTATTTCAATAAAGTTACAGGTGCTTTATTTTTGAACTGTTGTCCTGCCTGAATGATGCAAAGTATCTTTTGAAAGTTTTTCTATGATGCGTCATGATCAAACTAAATTCAAATTTCTGGAAGTACCAGTCATTAGGAACACTCAGATTCAATGTTATGCTTCAAGTGTGAATCATGTAATTCTTGATTATCAGTTTTATTAAACCAATTGATCTTAGGAATAAGTGAAAGTTTTCATGTAATACATATCTACTCCCTATATATTAGGACAGTTCCATGGTAGCTTAGCTGTTAAGAAAAGATCATAAATAGGCCTGGGGACAAACTACAGGAAGCCCAACCTTAGTAAGTTAAACAAAATAATTTTTACAATCTGCGGACACATATTGCATGACAAAGCTTCTCATGGTCAAACCTCCAGGAATACATGCAACCAAGGTTGGCAACCCTAGCACTACTGCAATGGAGTCACTTCCTGTTTGCAGGATTTAACCAGTGTATTTAATTTAAACACAGATATAA
The DNA here is from genome assembly GCF_964194155.1 of Cetorhinus maximus. NCBI lineage: Eukaryota > Metazoa > Chordata > Chondrichthyes > Lamniformes > Cetorhinidae > Cetorhinus > Cetorhinus maximus. Next base: position 99,263,966 of record NC_135887.1, read on the forward strand.
ATCAGCTGACAAAATAGCAATAAAGTACTTAACTCAGTAAAATTAAAAATGTTTTCTAAAACCAAAGAACCTAGGCTTAGAAATTGTGTTAACATGATAATTTTGGGATACTCCATTAAACAGGGAAGGAGTATTGTCAAATGAGCTACTAGCTGTTGTACAGAGACATAAAAAAGGCCAGATTACCCATCACCCCTATGCTCACTAATCTATATTGGCTCTGGATTAAGCAACACCTTGATCTTGAAATTCTCATCCCTATTTTTAAATTCCTCCATGGCCTATTCCCTCTCCATCTGTCATCTCTCACAACCCTCCAATATATGTGCACTCATCTAATTTGCATTCTGCATTTGTTCTGGTAAGCGCAAGATGAAAAGCTTAGGCAACATGTCACTCCTTTCAACAATACTCATCTAATTCTAACCTTGTAAGCATCCCCTATTTTAAATCGCTTCAACACTGGTGGCTGTGTCCAGGCCCCAAGTTCTGGAATCCTCTCCTTGCTCCTTTAGGATGCTCCTTTAAAACCTGTGTCTTTGACCATGCTTTTGGTCATCTACTCTAATGTTGTCTTATGTGCCTCAGTGTCAAATTTTGCTTATGACTGTGTGTGAAGTACTTTAGCAAGTTTTATAAGATTAAAGGCAGTGTAAACACAGGTTGTTGTTGTGTTATGGAACCTTATGTCCATGTAAGAGGGCAGACGGAACCTCTGTTTAACACCTCATCTGAAAGACGGTACCTTCAACAGTGAGCATGTGCTCAGTTTTGCACTGGAGTGTCAGCCTAGGTTATGTGTTCAAAGTCCCTGGAGTAGGATTTGAACCCATAGTCCATTGAGTCATGGCTGACAACTAACAATCAAGTCTCACAGTGAATTTTACACAATTTCTTATATAAATTGATTTAAAAATCTCTGAAGAATGAAGTATTGTATATAGATAAGACAAGATGATCATTCACGGAATATTTACGTTCAAGAAAGATGCATAGCTTTTTGGGTCGTAAGGGAATCAAGCGATAAGGGCTTAGCTGGGAGGCAGGAGTTGGGGTGGAAGATAAGCCATGACTTTATTTGAATGGCAAGGATAAATTATGCTACTTTTTAAAAGTTTCATGATTATCTTCCTATATGCAGTAAGCAAGTTCTACACCTGTTGAAGGCAACTTGACAGAAGAGAGACAATTGCCAAAAATACTGGGAAAGATTGACCAGTCAGTGGAAACAGTCATCTTACAAGACTTTCAGTAATAACAGGAATTTTTGAATTTATAAAAATAAATGAATGTTCTTGTTTAATAATGGTTTTAATAATGGCATGTGACAAATGGTGCTACAATCCAAGTTGAGTAGAATCACCTGTAGTTTTCTAGTCTTATTTATATCCAAGATTACATTCTAAGAAGTAATAGTTTACTGAATTTCAAGGACTGAGAAATTATGAATAAGTTTAGTCCAGTAATCCTTCATTCATTATTTGACACAAAGAATTGTGCTAGTCTTTAATACAAAGACAAATACTACAAATGCAGCTTTGTCAAAGTATGAAGTGCCAAAGATCTGCTTGGTGCAGTGACAGGGATTTATGACCCTGAGAGGTTCTGTACAAAATACATGGCAAGCCTTAGCACTGACTGCTTTAGGTTAATAAAAAAGATTCACCACTTTCAGTTGCAACAGGTAGGACATTAGCAACTCAACATGTGCTTCTATCATTTCTATCTGGTGGCAATTTGTGCTTCTTCTTCTTATAGTGTCCATGGACAGTCTAGACATGGCCCAGCCAGAACTGGACACAATTTTGCGCCTTGTTGTTGAATTCGGCAAGATCTGCAACAATGCAGGGTTCCTCTAGCGATAGACATTGCAGGAGATGTTGCATAGTCTGCGGCTCAGTTCCACATTCACAAGTTGTTGGGCTGACTGACACAAACACATTTCATCTCGTTCTAGACCCACTGGCTTAAATAAAACCATCTTCATTGTCACAGTTTTTAGAAATATGGAAATAAAGAGGATATACAAAACATACTGTAGTGTATCTTCAGTTTATAATAAACACTGGCTCAGATGGTTAAGGCAGTGAGTGAGAGCAGTCAGGTTTTAACTTTGAACCCCAGTCTGCTTTAGGTTACTTTCATCAAGATTGGCAAAAAGAGTATTATAATTAGCCTCAGCTTTCAGGGTTGGGCGACGAGGCAAAAAGAGGATAACAAAGTCAGCTATAGTACTCACTTATCACCATTAGGCAAGTCCACCTAAAAGTAGTATGAAGATCAATAAATGCACAAAAACTTTCACTTATGTCGTGTCTTTAACATAGTAAAATGTCCCACGGCATTTCAGAGTTTATATGTGATGTTTCTCTTGGTTGAAGAGCTTGTAAATATTCTCCGATTTTGCTCACATGTAAGGCAAATGCACGTGGACTATATATTGGAAGATACACCCATGAAATTACTCTTCAGAAAAAAAGTCAATTAAGGCCTTCAAGAAAAAAAGGGAAGAACATTTCCAGAGAAATGGAAAGAGATTAAGATTTTCCGAAAACCATCTTTTAATCTCATATTATGACATTAAAATGTAATCCCATACTACTTTAAATTCTGTAGGTACCACTTACCTATATAGTGTAAACTATTGAAATAAATTACCAATATTTTGCAGATCCCTTTTAGTACTGAACATTTTTCTCAGACTATGGACTATTGTTCAGGAGCTTTAACTTTATTTAACTTTAAACCTCACAGTTAGACATTTATTTGTAAAACTGTTGAGTGAAACACTCATTAAATGCGCACAGGTCCATCACCATTTCTCTGATAACTGTCTAGTTACAAGACTACCCTGTCTATTACTCAAAACCACTGATCTACACACAACAAAATTATATATCTGCTACTTAAAAGATAATTCATGGGAACAGAATTCTTTTTCTTAAAAATAGCGTGTGAAATATAATTAAATAAGTATCCCAGAAGCCAGTAGAAAGTTGCTATGCTACAGGTTATAAAAACAGAGGATTTTTTTCAATATGGTCAAATTCATTACTGTAACAAATGGAAAAATGCCATTATAAATCAGTGCTTCAATAATTCCATGACAAACATTAAGTTATAATCTGTGTAAATAAAATTTTCCAATTTAGTTGCCATGTATTTTGTTGCTATTAAATTAGAAATTAATAGAGGCAGGACATAATGAATGTGTTATCCCGTATTTTCCTGACTCCACTCTTCTGGGAGCAATCTGTTAGCTTCATCCATACTCCACATTCCTGAGCAACGTGCCAAAACCATATTTGCACGCTCCTAGGAAAGAGGTCGTCCATTTGGGAAAAATTACCTTTTTTATCACTTGCATTAAATCCAAACCTAAAAACCTAAACAGCACTGTAAAATGAAGTGAATAATGACAAGAGCCACGTGGAAGTTTTTCTCTGGGATACAGTGTGAAGAATGCTAGAAGCACTCATCCATATGAGTTCCTCCTGCAGCACTCAACAATCTCTAGCTTATCTGTGCAAATACAGAGATACCAAATAAGCTGATATATATGGGGTTGCATATGGGCTGTACTTTACAGATGTTAAAACCCCACAGAACTGCATAAATGAATCGCATCGGTTTTCACATACCTCAGCTATATCTAATTGGGATTTATTGATTTGCAACTTAAATTTGAACGGGTTGAAGCAAAAGCAAGAAATCCATCTTATTTTGCACACATGGATTTTGTGTACTTCACATAAAACATAGGATTACATGATCATGTTATCAGGTAAAATGATTTTTTTTCTTAATAGAGTATAAGTGTGCTTGGAAAACTAAAAGGACTCAAAACAAATAAAGCCCACGGCTAGATAAATTTTGACAGACATTAGTGAACCTTATGAGGCAGTCAGTGGACAGTGGAGAGGTACAAGCAGATTAGGAATGGGCTAACCTATAGTGTCCATATTCAGCAAGGGTAAAAGACACAAAAACTAACCCTTACTCTGTTCAGTGTAAAATAATAAACATGGGAATTATCTATACAATAATAACCTAGCAAATAGAAGATGATGTTGCCTCACCATCCTCCTCAACTTCTGAGAAAGCAACAATTTAAATGGACAATTCAAGTGGAAAGCCCTATGATGCAGTGTATGTTGATTTCCAATAGGCTAACGATAAGGTTTGAAAGAATATTCAAAGTTGTGGGGGATTCAGAGTGAAGCTTGGAAATGGATACAAACTTGGTTAAAGGATAATGAATAACACACACATTATGTGAGAATTGTTGGGAATTTTGGATGGCATGCCTCAAGCCACAGGATTGAAAACATTTTTCAAAAAAATTTACACAAATGATCTGGTCTCAGAAACTTAATGCAAAATAGGAAGGAACAGAAAAACAGGAATATGCCATTTAGCCCCTCAAGCCTGTTCCACCATTCAATAAGATGATGGCTGCTCCGTGATCTAATTCTATATACCCACCTTTGCCCATATCTCTTAATACTTTTGTTGAACAAATTGATCAATGTCAGATTTCAAATTAACAATTGATCTAGCATCAACTGCCATTTGCAGAAGAGTTCCAAGTTGTTACCACCCTCAACATGATCTATTTTGGATGATTTGTGCTGATCCTATGCACTACCGCCCATTCTATCCTCGGTCCATGTTTCTTTGCAAGTGCACTCCTGCTTTTCAGGGTCAACCCTGCCAGGCATTTTCATTAGTCAGCAGGCAGCTCAGAGCAGGGCTAGAGTTCAGACAACTGAATGCCAGTAATTGCTGTGCCCCTATTGCTGATATTCAGCTACTTCATGCATAGACTGAGAAATGAACCGTGCACTGTCTTGGGTAGAACTGAGTCATAAGGACATTTTACATGCATAAAAGTTTCTTATGCATTTAAGGCAATAATCAAGGCAAAGTAATTGCCTCATGCTCTCCACTCTTGACCTTTTACCTAGGAACAGTTAGTAGAGTTTAAAAAACTGCCTCCGTGGTATTGTATTCCTTTTTCTTTATCTCCATCTCAATTTTCATTCCCCTCCTCCTGGATGCATCATTTCATGTTGGAGTATATTCCCAGAGGACTCAGTACACTTCCCTATAATTGTCAAACAGCTTATGGCTCAGCTCTGCAGTAGATGGGTACAAGGTTCATTTCCCAGTCTATGCATGAAGTTGCCAATCTCAGCAAGACAATTAACTCAATGCTCAATGTTGAGAACTGTTATCTTGTGAACCATGCTAAAAATATGCAGGGGTGGATGTTATACGAGTATAGAATTGGGTGTGGCAGTGATGTCCTCCAGAACTGAATAGCATGCTGACATTCACTGTCACATATAAAGACTGGCTGCTTTGCCAAAGTAATAAGCAGCAGCTGGTACTGATAAAACCACATGACAGCAAGGAAAACGGAGCGAAAGAGTGGGGAATGAAACCAATATAGACATTACACCACAGTAGTTTCAGGTTGTGTCATGTTTTGTTCCAAAAACAAAAGAATCTGATTACTCCAGGTTAGTGATGTTTGACACTGGTGAACTCTAATGAATGTATGTCAGACTTGCCCATAAATTAGGAACTTCTGGAATAACCCTTCTCTCCCAACTGTTCTGAACTGCGACCAAAAAACTGTCTCAATCCTTTCATTATACAAAGTCATCCAAGTATGTATAATGATGTCAAAAATGCAATGCATCATTGTACATCCTGTAAATAGTGTGTGAACAGAATGTACAATGATTTAACCAAATATGTAAGCTAAATTAGCTTCCAAGAAAGATTTTTTTTAAAAATCTGATGCAGATTGCATGAAGTTATGATCCAGGTGCAATTTTAACCCCATGCAAAGGCAGCACTGTCCAAGTATTTCACAGAGCCATATTGTGGACATTGTAAACCCAAAAGTAGTTGACTTTTTTCTTATCAAACACAACTAACAATTGATTGGGGAAAAAGTTATCTAGGAAAAAAGTTGTTGTATTTCTAGGAAAACAGAACTGTTACTATTTTTAAATACTATAATGTTTATCTGCCATATAAAAAATAAACTCTCCCCTCAAAACCACTGCATCATTGCAATTTTCAAGTCATTGAAAACCTTAGTCTTTGGAACTAGAGTCAATAAATTAGAGGAATCAAAACTATAGTCATCTAGAGCCAATGTCACACATCCAATTTATGGCTGGTTAAAGCTTAGTCTTGACACAGGTGTGAGAACATGTCCTTTTCTATCCACCTAATCAATGTCAGTGTGGATCTAGGTACAGAGCAGCAGTCTAAAAATGGGGCAATGAAGGCACAAAATGTGTTGGATTGTCAAAAGTTAGAACACAAGGTATGATGAACCAGAGAATTACAAGTGATATAGACCACAGTTAATATTCTTGGTTGTGGTTGTTGGAAGTCAATCATCTCAGTTACAGGACATCACTGCAAGAGTTCCTCAGGGTAGTGTCCCAGAAAAATACATCACTGCAAGAGTTCCTCAGGGTAGTGTCCCAGAAAAATACATAGAAACATACATAGAAAATAGGAGCAGGAATAGGCCATTCGGCCCTTCGAGCCTGCTCCGCCATTCATTATGATCATGGCTGATAATCCAACTCAATAGCCTGCTCCCACTTTCTCCCTATACCCTTTGATCCCTTTTGCCCCAAGAGCTATATCTAACTCCTTCTTGAAAATATACAGTGTTTTGGCCTCAACTACTTTCGGTGGTAGCAAATTCCACAGGCTCACCACTCTCTAGGTGAAGAAATTTCCCCTCATCTCAGTCCTAAATGGTCTACCCCGTATCCTCAGACTGTGACCCGTGTTCTGGACTCCCCCACCATCGGGAACATCCTTCCTGTATCAACCCTGTCTAGTCCTGTTAGAATTTTATAGGTTTCTATGAGATCCCCCCTCATTCTTCTGAACTCCAGCGAATATAATCCTAACCGACTCAATCTCTCCTTATATGTTAGTCCTGCCATCCCAGGAATCAGCCTGGTAAACCTTCGCTGCACTCCATCTATAGCAAGAACACCCTTACTCAGATAAGGAGACCAAAACTGCACAAAATATTCCAGGTGTGGTCTCACCAAGGCCCTGTATAATTGCAGCAAGACATCCCTGCTCCTGTACTTGAATCCTCTGGCTATGAAGGCCAACATACCACTTAACTTCTTTATCGCCTACTGCACCTGCATACTTACCTTCAGTGACTGGTGTACGAGGACACCCAGGTCTCGTTGCACATTCCCCTCTCTCAATTTATAGCCATTCAGATAATAATCTGCCTTCCTGTTTTTGCTACCAAAGCGGATAACCTCACATTTATCCACATTGGTAGCAACCAACCATCTTTGCCTGCTTTATCAATGACCTTCCCTTCATCATGAGGTCAGAAGTGGGGATGTTCACTGATGATTGCACAATGTTCAGCACCATTTGTAGCTCCTCAGATACTAAAGCAGTCCATGTCTAAATGCAGCAAGTCCTGGACAATATCCAGGCTTAGGCTAAGTGGCAAGTAACATTCGCATCACACAAGTGCCAGGCAATGACCATCTCCAGAGAGAGAATCTAACCATCGCCCCTTGACATTCAACGGCATCACCATCACTGAATACCCCACTATCAGCATCCTGGGGGTTACCATTGACCAGAAACTGAACTGGACTAGCCATATAAATACTGAGGCTACAAGAGCAGCTCAGAGGCTAGGAATCCTGCAGCAAGTAACTCACCTCCTGACTCCCCAAAGCATGTCCATCGTCTGCAAGGCACAAGTACTTATCCACTTGCCTGGATAAGTACAGCTCCAACAACACTCAAGAAGCTTGACACCACCCAGGACAAAGCAGTCTGCTTGATTGGCACCCCATCTTCAAACATTCACTCCCTCTACCACAGATGCACAGTGGCAGCAGTGTGTACCATCTACAAGATGCACTGCAGGGACTCACCAAGGCTCCTTAGACAGTATATTCCAAACCCACAACTGCCACCAACTAGAAGGACAAGGGCAGCAGACACATGGGAACATCACCACCTGAAAGTTCCCCTCCAAGCTGCTCACCATTCTGACTTGGAAATATATCGCCGTTCCTTCACTGTTGCTGGGTCAACATCCTAGAACTCCCTTCCTAACAGTAGAGTGGGTATACCTGCACCACAGGGACTGCAGTGGTTCAAGGCGGCAGCTCACCACCACCTTCTCAAGGCCAACTAGGGATGGGCAATAAATGCTGGCCTAGCCAGCGACACCCACATCCCATGAACGAATAAAAAAAGCTTGAGAGGTCTTCAGAGTGGCCCAGCATCTTGAGCAGGAAGGTCAATTGTCCATTAAGTTCCCTGCAGTTCTGTAGACTGTGCTATCCTGTTGGTGAGTCATAGCACAGCATCAATGGCAGCACAGCACAAAAGGCAGCCAGTCATTCTCTACTGGTTGGAGGAAGGCTTCTGACAATCAGCACCATCATGAGTAGCAACACAGCAGAGGTGTTCCACAGCAGGGCCCAGAGTGGGCATGCACAAGGTGCAAAAGACCAGGGCCCGTGCTCAAGCTTATTTCAAAAATGTGAAATTATGCCTTTTTTTAAAAAAGACCAGAAGTGGTCTTAGTCTATGTGGAGGGGGTGGTGTGGGGGAAGGAGGGAAATTTCCTCCACACATTGTGGGATGAATCCCAGAGACGTTTTGAACAAACATTAGTCCTGCAGTGCAGGTAGGTTTATAGATGTTGCTGACATGCCACGTGCAGCCAATAAAATAAGATCTTGAAGTGCCCATTTAGATTTTAAAAATCCAACAGTGTTTATAAAGGTAGGAAACCACTCAGAATGTGTAGTTAGTATGGACAGAGAGAAAAATCAGAGAGATATAACTCATAACACTGACCCAGTGGCTCAGTATCATGTAGACCACTGACTGGACAGCACCTGATATGGAACATGCACAACATGTATGTGCAAACTAGAAATGAGGAGAAATAATTCAGAATGTGCTTTGTTTTCACCCTCCCTAACGCTTTGACTGTGATCTATATATTCAAATCAGAAAGCCACTTTGAGTGGAGAGTGGACACGATTAATCTGTCTCTGTGATAACGGAGTTATGCTACAGCCGTTAACCTTTTATTTTGGACCATTCATCTGGCATATAGAAAAGGAATCGACCCTGATACTGATGTATAACTCTGAAATCTCCACTAGAATGGCTGTTTCAAGTAGATTGGCCATGACAATTGTGTGGGATCAAAAAGTGTAAGGTCAGTGAAGGTTTAGAAATTGGCCAGAAATTCAGTTGAATTTCTTAGGCACTTCAACCTTTGATGTTTTGAGAATCCAGAGTTCCCCCCACTACTCCCAAACTGTTGGTGGGTCGGAGAACTGCTGCCTCCCATGCCTGTAGGTTCACAGGAACTTACTGTGACTGAGTCCCAAGAGGCTATTGACAGGCATCATATCCTGCCTCTACCAGTGTCAGACCTGTAACACGGTACAGCTGTAGGGAATCCACAACAACCTTCACAAAAGTATTTCAAACACTGGCCAGGGCCAGTTTCTGTGCCACTGAACATTTACACAGCCACCAATGCAGACAGGAAGATGAATGCGTGTGTTGCCATGGGATAGAGTACAAACTTTTGTGGTATCATGGCAGTCTGATATGACTGTAATGGTATTGGCAATATAGTGGTACAGGTGTCATGAAAATATAACAATTTTCACAATATTATTGTAATTTATTGTGAAGGTAGGTTAATAGTGGGATTTGGATTAGTTTCTCTGTGTGTAGGTATATATGTGTGGATTTTAATTGAATTACTGACAGCTGGTCTGGGTGCTTTGATGTATTAGAAGAGAAACTAGGTTTTAAATGCTAAATACGTAAGCATGGCTGAAGTTTTGGAATGTGTGGCGTGAAGAACATTTGCATTTTTAGATAAATCAGAGTCATGCATTTCAAAGAGATGGTAAGGTGTTACACGTAGCCAACAGAGCTAAGCCAAACAGTATGTTTATTTTTCCCAAAAATTACTGATAATATGAGTACTATGAAAGATTTATATTATGGAAAAATTAAAGTTGCAAAGGCATATTGGAACAATGGGATTTACATTAAAAAGGGAGAAACGTGTATAAAGGAGATGAGGTTATGTGCAAGGAAGAAGGAATTCTAAGATCTAACAAGTGTGAATAGCCTCCAGCCCCTATGTACCAAGCTGCTGCCCACAGGAACCGAAGCTAAGAGAATTCACTCTGAATATCCCCGTCCAGAGTATTATGTGCTTTGCCTGGGTCTGTTGAAATCTCTCTCATTTTACTGTTGCCTTAACGGAGGTGTAACTGGGAGCTAGATTAATGAGGGGATTTAGGAGTTATTATAGTAGTAATTTGTAGACCAATGTATGTGCTTAGAATCATTTCTTTTATTAATAAATGTTTAATTTAGTTTTGTAAAAATCTCTGAATTCAAGGCACGCATCTCAAAATAAAAATACCAATTGCAAAAACAGTTGTGGCAGCTGTTTGAGGTTTCCTTCTGGGATTTGAGCAGCTCAGCATTTACCATCCGCTGTGCCATAACACAGGCTTGCTGACAGTGACAGGATATCATATACTTACACAATCACCTAGGGCCAGTATCATATCATAAACTAGTATTCAGGTGGGGGCCTCAGGGATATAAAAGCTCACTGCAAAAGGGAGCAGTCTGATATTGAAAGCTAACATCAAAACAAAAGATGGTGGGATATGGAACATAAATTCACTCTGTGAAGGGGGAGTTCTTGTAAGTTCTCTTCTTTCGCTTGAAGGGACCTACTCTGGTTCAGTATGGTTTCATGAAAGCCTTTAGTAGTACCTCCTTAACTTGTCCAATTTTTGTGTGTGGGTGTCATTAGGGAGGGATCGTGGCCAAGCGTGATTCTTTGCACGAGTACAGATTTTCCAGCTGAGGTCACTGAACAGCAATCTGGATCACTAAATTTGATTTTTCCCCCTTCTTGGCTCAGGGATGATGAAACCAACTGCTGTATGTAATCCCAATAATCCTCTTGGAGCCAAAGCATGCCGGGACCTGCAAAGGGCACAGAACTGGGTGAGTGGCACCGCAGTAAGAAAACAAGTTCAGCGGAAGAAAGAGGATGGAAAGCAGGTGGCACCAGGACAGGGCAGCAGGGAGAGGGGGGCCAGTGTGCGTCACAGTGTGAGGGGGGCCAGTGTGCGTCACAGTGTGAGGGGGGCCAGTGCCATTAATGAGAATGGGCCAGTGCCATTAATGAGAGTGGGCCAGTGTGTCACATTGTGAGGTGCCAGTGCCATTAGTGAGCATGGGCCAGTGTGAACCATAGAAAAGTTACAGTGCAGAAAGAGGCCATTCAGCCCATCGTGTCTGCGCCAGCTAAAAAAAGAGAAAAAGAAATTTGCCGCTCATTTTAATCCCACTTTCCAGCACCTGGTCTGTAGCCTTGCAGGTTACAGCACTTCAGCTGCAGATCCAGGTACCTTTTAAATGAGTTGAGAGTTTCAGCCTCAGCCACCAGCTTAGGCAGTGAATTCCAGATGCTCACCACCCTCTGGGTGAAAAAGTTTTTCCTCATGGCCCCTCTAATCATTCTACCAATCACCTTAAATCTATGCCTCCTGGTAACTGACCCCTCAGCTAGAGGAAACAAATCTTTCCTGTCTACCCTATCTCGACTCCTCATAATTTTGTACACCTCAATCAGGATACCCCTTAGCCTCCTCTGTTCTAAGGAAAACAACCCTAGCCTATCCAATCTCTCCTCATAGCTGCAATTTTCAAGCCCTGGCAACATTCTTGTAAATCTCCTCTGCACACTCTCCAGAGCAATTACATCCTGTAATATGGTGACCAGAACTGCACACAAAATTCCAGCTGTGGCGTAACCAGCATTTTATACTATTCCATTATTACATCCCTGCTTTTGTATTCAATACCTCGCCCAATAAAGGAAAGCATTCCATATGCTTTCTTGACCACCTTGTCCACCTGTCTTGCCACCTTCAAGGGCCTGTGGATATGGACTCCAAGGTCTCTCACTTCCTCAAGCCCTTTCAATAACTTACAGTTTATTGAGTATTCCTTGCTTTGTTTGTCCTCCCCAAATGCTTTACCTCACACTTTTCCAAATTGAATTCCATTTACCTCTTCTCCGACCACTCTGCCAAACCATTGATATCATCTGGAGTCGAAAGCTATCCTCTACACCATCAACTACATGGCCAATTTTTGTGTCATCCACAAATTTTCCAATCATGACTCCCACATTTAAGTCCAAATCATTAATATATACAACAAACAGCAAGGGCCCCAACACTGAGCCCCGTGGAACGCCACTGAAAGCCGTTTTCTATTCACAAAAACATCCATCGACCATTACCCTGTGTTTCCTGTCACTGAGCCAATTCTGGATTCAACTCGCCACATTCCCCTGTATCCCATGAGATCTCACTTTCCTGACCAGTCTGTCATGTGGGACCTTGTCAAATGCCTTACTGAATTCCATGTAGACAACATCCATTACACTACCCTCATCAATCCTCCTTGTTACTTCCACAAAAAATTCTATTATATTAGTAAGATGTGATCTTCCCCTAACAAAACCATGCTGACCATCCCTGATCAATCTGTGCCTAAGTGACAGTTTATCCTGTCTCTCAGAATTGTTTCCAATAATTTGCCCACAGTCGAGTCAGACTGACCGGCCTATAATTTTCTGGCTTATCCCACACACCCTTTTTATATAATGGTACAACATTCGCAGGCCTCCAATCCTCTGGACCTCGCCTGTATCTTGTGAGGATTGGAAAATGATTCTCAGAGCCTCCACTATTTCCTCCCTGGCTTCCCTCAACAGCCTGGGATACAATCCATCCGGCCCTGATGATTTATCCATCTTCAAGGATATCAGTCCCTCCAGTACATCCTCTCTCATTATGCTTATTGTATCTAATAATTCACAATCCTCCTCTTTAACTAGAATGTCTGCATCATTCCTCCCCTTAAGTGAAGACAGAGACAAAGTACTCATCGAGAACCCTGCCCACATCATCTGCATTAACCCACAAGTTACCATGTACCTCCCTGATAGGCCCTACTTTTTCCTTAGTTATTCTCCTGCTCTTACTGCACTGGTAAAACATTTTATGATTTTCTTTGATTTTACCTGCCAATATTTTTTTGTATCCTCTCTTTGCTTTCCTAATTTCCATTTTTTTCCCTTTTTGCCAATGTGTCACAGTATGAGGGGCCAGTATTTGTAAAGGTGACGGGGGACAGTGTATCATAGTATGAGGTGCAGATGCTGTTAGTGTGAATGGGACAGTGTGAATAATATGCATGATTGAGTGGGAGGGTTAAGTGGGGAGGATAAGGGGCCTGCAAAGAGGAGAAGCACTGGGGCCCATGATTTCTCTCCCGGGCCCTGCCCAGCAGTTAAGTAGGGAGAAAATATTACCCATTATATAGCACATGGATGACGGGTTCTGTCATTAACCAATTCTACACAATAACTCATTACCAAATGCAATCCTCAATTTCATAAAAGGGTTCTATTAAACATCATGGTAGAATCCATTTATAAGCTGAAGTAATTAGATTTGCTACCATCCAGGATTTTCCCAGCCACTGGATCATCAACAGAGGAGGGGAGCTATTGGTTAAAGAAGCAATGATCCTGATGTATAAAGCAATGCAAGATCTCCATCATGTGGTAGAAATAGAAATAGCAGTGCAGATACTGTTTACAGCAAAGACCAGAAAATAAGCAACACATCCTCACAGAAACTTAGGTCACTATTTAGGGGTTAAAGCAAGGAAGATTAGTTTATATGCCAGTTATTGTGGATGATGATACTGCAATCAGCTGTTCCCAGCACAGTCCCGACTTAGCTGTGCATTGTGGACTCACATGTACTGACCACTTCACTTGGGCACCTGATCATCTTTCTTTCTAGCTCTAGTATTCGCTCCCCTTTCCCCACCTCCCAATCCACTGTTGCCTGTCAAGAGACATCAAAAGAAAACTAGCTATTCTCAAGGGAGCCATGTAGACTAACGAGGGTCATTGATATTTGTGCCCTTCTTTTTGGACTCCAAAGTAGATCTTACATGCAGATCATTCTCAATACAACATGGTTTAACCATCCTACTACTTACAGCAACCAGAATTCAACAAATTAATATTCTATCATGGTCATTTTTAAAACCATCACAATATGAGTATAATATAACTTAAACATATATTTGTTATGATCTCTGTAGAGACCAATAACTTTTAAAGAGATTAGAACTTCCAGTTAACAGCTGGAAAGAACATGTTAAGATTTCACATTTTAAAACTTCTACTGTATTAAACAATTAAAAACACTATTGACTAAACACTATTTTCTTTTGTAGGCAAATTATACTTTAAACTATAGAAATAAGCAGCTCCTTCTTACTTATCACACATCACACTCTTCATGAAATTACAGTTCTTATTGCAAACAGTTCACAGTTGCTCCCGGCTTCTAATAGTTTGCTTCTTTTTTTATTTTCCTAGCCAGGTAACTCCTAATCCCAGAACAGTCTCACACTGAAGGTTACACATTGGATTTTTTCCCCTAGCTCCAAACTAGGCAAATCTTCCAGCTTCCTTTCACTTCTGCAGAACTTGGTCTTCAATTTGAGCATGAGCTCCCACTAGTGTTGTGTGTGGTGAACAACAGAGTCAGTATTTTCTCTGCTTAGAATCAGCCAGGTCTGCATACTTACCATTGCTCTCTACTTGACAGTTGGCTGCAGACCACACAAGACAAAACTACACCTGCTGTCAGCATTATTCCTTGGTTTATAGAGAAGCCTTTAACCTGACCTGACCTCTACACTCTTCCCTCTGGCAACAGGAGATACATTATTATTTCTACTTAGCTACAAAAGCAGTTTATCTTTGATCCCAACTCTGATTCATCTTAGAAGTAAAGGGACAGTCTACAGCACAACTATTTACAACTTGGTATCTATAATACCTTTGTGGGACTTTGGGGAACTCAGGGTCTACTCATTGTAGACTTATAAACTGCTGTAATTGCCCCAAATATAAATATCTTATACCTCCCTCAATAATCTGAGTCTTGCTCAGATCTTTAACACTCAGGCTTACTGTCAGGCAGACTTTAGCACAAAGCACATGACCCCTTTCTATCTGATTCTTAAAGCTACAATCCTAAAACATAAAACTTATAAACCTCACAATTGTAACACATTATATTTGCAACTTTAATCTTTTAGCTCAAGCTTGGTATTTAAAAAGGTATTAAATAGCATAATTATAAAGCCTTAACTATTCAATATTTAGGCTGACAGGTCCATTGTAGTGACCATCTCTATTTTTAATATTGGAATAACTATTATGGAAAGAAAACTATTCAAAATATTAGGAGTAACTTTGTGTATAAAGCATCAAGCTTCATAAACAGTCAAAATACAATTGTGTTCATCCAGTCTTCCTATTTACCCTCCCATTTACTCTTGTTCCAAATTCCCCTGTTTCATCTTACTGAAATAGAATTAAGTGGAAAAATGGTAAAACTAAAAGTTAAAAGGATTTTAACCCAATTATTTTTTCTCCCTCATTGCTGTTAGACTTCAACTCATTGGCACCTATGTAATTAATAAGCTTAGGTGATTAAAAGTCTTAATTTGTATGTATTATTGGGGTGATTTTGTGAATTTTTGGTTATGTAAGAAAATCTTAAAATTAACATCCCTTTAAGTGCCAAATACTGTGATGTAGTTTTAAGAAAGAAAATATGGAGTGAAGTTATAGCTAGGACACATTTGCACACTTGGGCTCCAGCAAGTCTAGCTTAAAATGTAAATAGAAGCTATCGCTACAAAGCTGATTGGCCAGAAGAATGGTCTGAGGACAGGACTTCTGTAAAGGGTACAAATTAAAGTTAGATTGTTGTGGGGGAGCTAGGAGCACTCTTCCCATTGGTCAAGAGTTGCAAATATTGGGTTAGAAGTTGCTAGTTGTATTGATTCAAGCGCACATACTTGGGCTAGATGTTGCAAAGCTACCTGCAAAAATAGTATAAGTAGAGGGGTGCATCACTAGGACCTTTGCACTTGCCAAGGATTAACATTTGTCACAGGACTCTTATTGGTGGGGTATTTGTCAGGAGAAAGTTAGGAGTAGGGCACTTGCTAGAAAGCTTTTTTCAGTATACTTGGAATTTTCTCAAGGCTTTTAATAAAGTCCTCCACAGGAGGTTGGTTAGCAAAATTACAACACATGGGATAAGAGGTACTATACTGGCATGGATTAAGGATTGGCTACTGGGCAAAAAACAAAGTAGGAATAAACAGGTCAATCTCACGTTGGCAGGCTGTGATTAGTGGGGTACTGTAAGGATCAATACTTGGGCTCCAGCTGTTCACTATACATATCAATGATTTGGATGTGGGGACCAAATGTAATATTTCCAAGTTCGTGGATGACAACAAAGCTAGGTGGGAATGTATGTTGTGAGGAAGATGCAAAGCAGCTTCAAGAGGATTTGGACAGACTTAGTGAGTTGGCAGAAACATGGCAAATGGAATATTATGTGGAAAAATGTGAGGTTATCCACTTTGGTAGGAGGAACAGATGTTCAGAGTATTACTTAAATGATAAGAGATTGGAAAGTGTAGATGTACAAAGGGACCTGGGTGTCCTCGTCAATAAGTCACTGAAGGCTAATATGTAGGTGTAGCAAGCAATTAGGAAGGCTAAGGGTATATGCCTTTATCACAAGAGGATTTGAGTGCAGGAGTAGCAAAGTCTTGCTTAAATTGTAAAGAGCCTTGGTTAGACCACACCTGGAATACTGTATGCAGTTTTGATCCCCTCACCTTAGGAAGGATATTATTGACATAGAGGGAGTGCAACGAGGGTTCATCAGATTTGTTCCTGGGATGGTGGGACTGTCCCATGAAGAGAGATTGGGGAAACTGGGCCTGTATCCTCTAGATTTTCGAATAACAAGAGGTGATCTAATTGAAGCCTACAAAATACTTAAAGGATAGACAGAGTAGATGCAGATAAGATGCTTCCCCTGGTTGGGGAGTCTAGAACCAGGGGACACAATTTCAGAATAAGCGGGATTCCATTTAGGACTGAGATGGGAAAGACAGACAAACATGCATTGAACCTGTGTATCGTGCCAGGCTTCAACTAGTGAAATGTTAAGTATCAATCTTCATTTTCCAATAAACCTTGTTAGTTTACATTCTAAATTGGCAATTGTCCTTTTTGCCAATATGGGCTATTCCTCAACAAGAATTTTCTTACTCTGGGGTTTAGTACATTAGAACTTAAGACAGAAAAGTTGGCAATGGAGCACTAATATTTATGCTGGGCTAAGATTTAAACCACTGTACCTTCACCTCATAACACAGTACATTACTACATCACTTCAAACATGGGGAGGAGTGGGAGATATTATTACTTCACCATGTTTGGTCAGAGTGTTAACCACAGCTCTACTCTGAGCACAAACGATATGCTGAATTTCCCAACATGCAAATTATGTATCAGTGTGACTTGACGCTTCCTGATCCTGTGAGACTTTTAGAGTTTTGTTCCTTCCTCACAAACCTTAGACTTTCAATCATAAGTGGAGATTGAATTCCCACAACTAGTTCAGGCAAATATTAAAATTTTTATAATTTATTACCAAATACTATGACCTCACACACAACAGCTGCAGCACCTATGGTTGTGGTATCGAGTTTCTTCTCTAACTAAAGAAATTGTTCATCAAGGATATATTTATTTACTTGTCATCTCTACTTCCAAGCAATAAAAACATTCTCTGCTGATCCATTGAGGTTTGAAGAATCTGTTTAAATGGTTTCCAATTGTAATAGTGCAGCAAACTCCAATAGTGTGCTAAAGATTAAATTTTCCAAAATTATGCATCTGACACATGACAAGGGCACATATTGGGAAACTCCAAACCACCTGCCTGTGATATTCTGTCCGTTAATTTTATCCTTAAATGCTTCAACATAGGCACATAAAGGAATAAATTAGCAACCAGTGGGAATGTACTAGAAGGCACAAAAATACTGGATAGGTTGTGGGAGGACCCAAGTTATTTATGTCCCATTATCCTGGGAACCCCCATCAACTACAAGATTGCTGACTCCATTCTCCCTCCAATATTGCCAGATTCCAATAACCTATCCACCTATGACTTGACCACTACCCTTCCTCTCCCCACCATGCACCACAATTAACTCCCTAAGCTCTGTTGGTCCCACTACATAGGTTTCCATCCCAATGTCCTGATCCCAGGTACCTCTCTGTGCTTATAACCTCCTAGACTTCACTTGCATTGTTCCTGTATCTGGGTGTCCTTGTACATAAATCACAAAATGTTAGCATACGGGTACTGCAGGTAATTAGGAAGGCAAATAGAATATTGGCCTTTATGACAGGGGGAACTGGAGTATGAGAGTAGGAAAGTCTTGCTACGACTGCACAGGGCATTAGTGAGAACACACCTGGAGTACTGCATACAGTTTTAGTCTCCTTACTTAAGGAGGGATGTACTTGCATTTCCACCCCTCCATTATTTTCACATGGTCCATCTCTGACACTTCCCTTCACTTCCTTGACCTGTCTCAATTTCTGGTGATAGACTGTCAACCAATATTCATTACAAGCCTACCGACTCCCACAGCTACCTCGATTATAGCTCCTCACACCCCACTTCCTGTAAGGGCTCCATCCCATTCTTTCAGTTCCTTCGCCTCATTCGCATCTGTTCTGATGATGCCACTTTTCAAAACAGTTCCTCTGACATGTCTTCCTTCTTCCTTAACCGAGGTTTTCCACCCATGGTAGTTGACAGGGCCATCAACCGTGTCCGGCCCATCTCCTGCGCATCCACCCTCACGCCTTCTCCTCCCTCCCAGAAACATGATAGAGTCCCCCTTGTCCTCACTTATCACCCCACCAGCCTCCGCATTCAAAGGATCATTCTCCGCCAACTCCAGCATGATGCCACCACCAAACACATCTTCCCTTCACACCCCCTGGCGGCATTCCGCAGGGATCGTTCCCTCCGGGACACCCTGGTCCACTCCTCCATCACCCCCTACACCTCAACCCTCTCCCACGGCACCTTCTCATGCAACCGCAGAAAGTGCAACACCTGCCCCCTTACTTCCCCTCTCCTCACCGTCCAAGGGCCCAAACACTCCTTTCAAGTGAAGCAGCATTTCACTTGCACTTCCCTCAATTTAGTCTACTGCATTCGTTGCTCCCAATGTGGTTTCCTCTACATTGGAGAGACCAAACGCAGACTGGGTGACCGCTTTGCAGAACACTTTCGGTCTGTCCGCAAGCATAACCCAGACCTCCCTGTCGCTTGCCATTTCAACACTCCACCCTGCTCTCATGCCCACATGTCCGTCCTTGGCCTGCTGCATTGTTCCAGTGAAGCTCAACGCAAACTGGAGGAACAGCACCTCATCTTCCGACTAGGCACTTTACAGCCTTCCAGACTGAATATTGAGTTCAACAATTTTAGATCATGAACTCTCTCCTCCATCTCCATCCCCTTTCCGATCACCCTCTTTTTTTCCCAATAATTTATATAGATTTTTCTTTTCCCACCTATTTCCATTATTTTTAAATGTATTTCCATCCATTGTTTTATCTCTACTTTTTAGCCTATTTTGATCCCTTCCTTTCACCCCACCCCACCCCCACAAGGGCTATCTGTCCCTTGCTTGTCCTGCTTTCTACCCTTAATTAGCACATTCCTTAGATAATATCACCACCTTCAACACCTCTTTGTCCTTTTGTCTATGACATCTTTTGGCTATCTAAACCTATCACTGGCCCTCTATCCAGCTCTACTTGTCTTACCCACTCCCCCCCCCCTCCCACCCCCCACCACCCCCACCTTAAACCAGTTTATATTTCACCTCTTTTCTATTTTTACTTAGTTCTGTTGAAGAGTCATACAGACTCGAAACGTTAACTGTGTTCCTCTCTGCAGATGCTGCCAGACCTGCTGAGCTTTTCCAGGTATTTTTATTTTTGTATTGCATTGGAAGCAGTTGAGAGAAGGTTCACTAGGTTGATTTCTGGGGTGAAGGGGTTGTCTTGTGAGGGAAGGTTGAACAGGTTATACTCATTGGAGTTTAGAAGAATGAGAGGTGTTCTTATTGAAACATATAGGTTTCTGAAGGGGCTTGACAGGTTAGATGCTGACAGGATGTTTCCTGTCATGGGAGCATCTAGAACTAGGGAGCATAGTTTCAGGATAAGGGGTCTCCTATTTAAGATAGAGGTGAGGAGGAATTTCTTCTCTCAGAGAGTCATTAATCTTTGGCATTCACTACTGTTATAACACAGCAGTTGGTAAAGCTGAGTTATTTAAAAATCCCAGAGGTAACCTTTAAACACCTATATTTTCGTTTGATATGTTTGAGATGCAACGCTGAATTCAGGCATAAAACTACCAGTTCTCAAGAGGTTTTTATATCAAACTACATGACATTTATTAATTTACACAAGTTAAACATACACACATGGCTACAAATTACTACTACCATAACTTTTAACAAATTCCCAAACTAATCTGCATTAAGGCAACAGCAGCCCATAGTCTTTAAGCAGACATCAGACAAAGCATTTTCACCTTACAAATTCAAAATGAGGTTCCTTTCACTTTGGTTCCTTTGCAGACACAGTGGTAGGCTTACAGGCTTTGATGTTATGTTGCCTCTGCTCTGCACACATGACACTGCTGTCTGTTATACCTTGCACATCTCATTGAATGTAAATTCTCATTGTATCACCAGCGCCTTTGAACTCCACCTCTTCTAACAATAAAACCCCTTTCATAGTAACAATTTTATTAATAATATAAACATTGCTTGGTCTTTGCTAGCTAGGTGTCAGATTTCACTCCCCTTCTTGAATGCTCTATTCAACAAAACGCAAACGCACTCTACCTCTTTTACATCTCAAAACTAGTATACATCAAAACACCCAGACTAGCTGGCTTTAATCCAATTAAGACACACCCACAAACGAAACCTCTTATTTTAAAAGAAAAATAATTTCCTATAATACTATATGCATCAATAGCTTCATGACACCACCCCAGAGAGCAACGGAGGCTGGGTAACAAAATATATTCAAGAGTCAGTTAGACAGCCTTGTTATTCAAAAGGGAGTCAAAGGTTATGGGGCAGGCAGACAGGAAAGTGAACTTGTGGCCACAATCAGATAAACCAGGGTCTCATTGAATGGTGGAAAAGACTCAATGGACTGAATGGACTACTCCAGCTCCTATTTCTTATGATTTTATAATTTTGTCTGTGCTTAGCTTTTATTTGCCACAATACTTTTAATGTCGAATATTGCTGAAAAGAGACATGTTGCCAAATCTTTTCACCTTGCATTCATCAGGACAAATGCAAGAATGTCAAATTTCAAATGAGCACAACAATTTATATTACAGGAGAAAAGGATGCTGATTGGTTGGCAAGTTGACTGATTGCTTTCTTCATGGCAACACCTCGGCCAATGGTGAACTAGAGCATCCCCAAGCTCCCGCGTAAATTAAAAAACAGCCACAAGGCTTGAACATATACTTTGTTTGCACAAAATGGCTCCCTACGTGCATGTTGCTTCTAGCGAGCATAAATGAGCCATGCAATGAGCTCAACTGCTTATCTTGAATTGGTTGTTAGTGTCGCTATTAGTGCTCTCAGGATTGTTCAGCAAGTGTAGCCCAATTGCACAATCACATCTAACAGTAGACATTTTGTTTTGGGTTTTGCAAATGCAGGCTGGTTGAGAACACTCTGTACTGTGCCTATTATGAACAACCAAAGGAACTGTTTGATTTGATCAGCAAATCATTGCGACGTATGGCCTACATAACTGGCATCACACAGATACTGTAATTCATACACGCACTACCTGTGGTAGACAGGTAGCTGTTCAGTTTATTATGAAAACTTGGAAATGGGTCAATGGGCACCTTTGGACATGAAAAATGTCTAGTCTACCTCAATTACCCTACAAAGGCAAAGGGTCTCAAAAATTTGAACCAACAGGTTAAGCAAGCCATATCATGCTGCTACTATGCAGTGGCTATACGAGTGGTATTTTCCACTAACAGGATGCTACCTTTAGTCCAAAAAGGATGTTCCGCCTACCATACAATTGAGCAACATCGTGTATGAATTTCAGTGTTGCTGTGATACCAGGTACGTGGGCTGTACATCCCAACGATTGGTTGGTCGAATCAAACAGCATGTCGTTTTGGTTGTTTGTAATAGGCAGCATACAGACCATACTCAACAGCCCCTGCTTGCAAATCCAAAAACAAAAGGTCTACTATTTGGCATGATTCTGCAATTGCTTAGCACTTGCTGAACAATCCTGAGTGTGCTAATAGCTATACTCACAACCAGTTTAAGATAATCAGTCAAGCTCGTAACATGGCTCATTTAAGCTTGCGAGAAGCAATATACATTCATATTCAGAGATCCGTTCTCTGCAAACAAAATAAATATGTTCAAATCTTGTGCCTTTTTTGAATAACCTGGGAGCTTGGGGAGCCTACAATCCCCCGTTGCATTCTCCATGGAAATGCCTTGGCCAATCAGAGTCAACTTGCCAACCAATCAGCACCCTTTGCTGTGGTAATATAAATTGTTGTGATCATTTGAAATTTGGCATTCTTGCATTTGTCCTGATGAATGCAAGAGGAAAAGCTTCAGTGACATGCCTCTCTTCTCAGCAATATTTATGTTCTGTGCTACCAAGCAACATTTAATGTTATTCCATCACCATGTACAAAGTCACCCAGTTCCCTCTGTACCACAGAATTCTGCAGTCTCTCTTTATTTAAATAATATTCTGCATTAATATTCTTCCTGCCAAAGTGAACAAGCTCACATTTTCCCACATTATACTCCATTTGCTAAATTTATGCCCACTCAATCTGCCTAGATCCTTTTGCAGACTCTTGGAATCCTCCTCACAACTTCCTTTCCTATCTCTCTTTGTATCATCGGCAAATTTGACTACGATACAGTCAGTTCCATTGTCCAAGTCATTTATATCATAAATAGTTGAGGCCCCAGAACTGATCCCTTGTTCCAGTTTGCCTGAAAATGACCCATTTATCCCAACTCAGTTTCCTGTTAGTTAGCCAATCTTCTAGCCATGCTAATATCACCCCAACAGCTTGCGTGCTTATTTTGTGCAGTAACCTTCTGTGTGGCACTTTATCAAATGCCTTTTAGAAATCCAAATATACAAAGTTTATTGGTATCCCGTTAGCCACTCTGCTTGTTACATCCTCAAAGAATTCGAATCAATTTGTCAAACACTATTTCCCTTTTACAAACCATGTTGACTCTGCCTGATTGTATTATGATTTTCTAAATGCCCTGCTCCTGCTTCCTTAATAATGGATTCTAGCATTTGCCCAATGACAGGTGTTAGGCTAACTGTTAGGGAAACAGAAAGCAGGAAACTATAGGTTTCCCCCTTTTTTCCATATTCATTTTCATTTTTATTAATTTTTTTCACCACTTATTTTCATTATTATTTTTAAAATTTCTTTCCATTCTCATTCATTGTTTTATCCCCAGCTTTTAGCTTATTTTCGATCTTTCTTCCCACCACTTTCCCCTCCCTCCACCCCACCCCCACTAGGGCCAGCTGTCACTTTCCAGAGTGCCTACCCTGGTCTGGCCATTATCACATTTTGCTTTCCTAATGTCACCATTAGCACCTCACTTAGCCAGTACCACCACCATTAACAACTCTTTGACCTTTTGTTTATGACATCTTTTGCCATCTCTCCTTTGCCTCCACCTATCGCTGGCCTTCTAACCAGCTTTACCAGTTCCACCCCCTATCAGTATATATTTCACCACATCTCAACCTCCCTTTAGATCTGAAGAGTCATACGGACTCGAAACGTTGTCTCTTTCTCTCTCCACAGATGCTGTCAGACCTGCTGAGTTTTTCCAGCATTTTTTGTTTTTGTTTCAGATTTCCAGCATCCACAGTATTTTGCCTTTATCCCAGAGTTAAGCACTCAGCCTCGCAGCACTCAGACGCTGGCACCTACCTGCGACTTACATCCCACCATGATTTTCTTATGGCCGTGTTTAGCAGAGCTGCAACTGCAGAGGGTGCACTTGCTGTACATATAGATGTGGTGCCTGAAGCATTGCAGGCAGCTGCCTGCCTGAATTATGGCGCAGATCTAACAAAGACAGGAGGAGGAAAGTAGCAGGTCTACCAGGTTGGAGAGTGAGGTGCTGAGTCCTGGGGTGGGTGGTGGGGGTTTGGGGGTTGGGTTGGGTTGGGTTGGGTTGGAGGTGCAAGGAGTGGAGTGCAGTGACTGTGTTCATCTCTTACTTGGACTCTAACAAAAACACTGACTATAGTTATCTTTGTATTAAATGCTCTGTTTTGCAATTTGATGATTGGGTTACAGTGGGGAAAAAAGTTAAACCATGTACTGGAAACAATGCTGTATGCATTACTCTAAAAAGAAATCACTTGTCTTTTGTACTAGAAATGGTAATATTTAAGCAGATTGAGCATCAAATAAATATTGCATGAGGGTGGACGGATCCTGAGCCAACTTTCAGAACAAGCTGTTTCAAGATGCAACTTGTAATGCAACAGTAATGCTGCAAAAACAGCCGATGGGTGACTGGCAGATATTTTGACAATTTAAGTGGACAGTGTGCTGATTTACTCTGTATCTAAGATCAGGGCTTCAGGAGAGGGTTAGCAGGGGACAGGGCAGCTGCACTAGCTGCAGGCAGCGAGAGGCAGAGACGGAGTGATCGGTGCACTGGACTTAGCAACTGAGTGAACGATGTTACCACTCTCACAGGTGCAAACCCATACTGGCACCAGCTGATGGGCACAAACCAATGACGTAAGTAGTGGGAGAAACTGCATATGCCCAGGCGGATCCAAAGGAAGCCGAGCACTCACGCGCAACTGCTCAGAATCACAAAATAACTGAATTGATACGGTGTAGAAGGAGGCCATTCAGCCCATTGTCTGCACCGGCTCTCTGAGCATTTTAACTTAGTGCCAATCTCCTGTCTTTTCCCCGTAACACTGCACGTTGGTTCTATTCAAATAATCATCCAAAGCCCTCTTGAATGCCTCAATCGAACCTGCCTCCACCACACTTCCAGGCAGTATATTCCAAACCCTAACTACTCGCTGTGTGAAAAAGTTCTTTCTCGCCTCGCATTTGCTTCTTTTGCAAAACGCTTTAAAACTGTGCCCTCTGGTTCTCGATCCATTTACGGGCAGGAACAGTTTCTCTCTGTCTACTCTGTCCAGACCCCTATGATTTTGAAAACTTCTATCAAGTCCCCTCTTAGGCTTCTCCTCTCCAAGGAAAACAGTCCCAACTTCTCCAATCTTTCCTCAGTACTGAAGTGTCTCCACTGTTGTACTGTGAAGATTGTTCCAATCTGTCCTGGTATCTCTTTTTACTTCTGTTAACTTCAAAGTGAAGTAAATTAAAGCACAGCAGCCTGGAAGAGTAGAAGCCAGGAGCGTGGCCATGATTTTCTATCTACTCAGTTCCTAAAGTCGAGCACTTCCTTCAGTCCACTGAAGTCCACCACCCTTGCAACAAACATCAGAGTAGTTATGTCAACACCTGATTGATCAGCCACTTGTCACATTGGCCAAGATAGTGTCAGCACAGACAAACTCGAGCAGGGGAAAATGATACCAGCTCAGCCTTACCCATTAACAAAATGGTTCTTGGGGGGGGTGGTCTTTATCTGTGTCTGTCACAGCAATTTTCAAAGCTATTTTCTCCCATTCAACACCCCGACTGAATTCTGCCTTTGGCCGAGGTGGCAGATTAGAATGTTTGCTGCCAAACCACTGACAATGCTGCTTGCAGAGGAGAAAGAGCAGACAGGTAAGAATTCTGGCTTGTTTATTTTTCTTTTCTCTCTTTTCCCTCATGCCCCTATCCTAAACTGAGTGAGATGACTGCATTTTACTTAACAGCTCCTTTTGAATGAAAATTCAAATCTTCATCGCACTGTTATTCTGTTGATTTGATAGACTAGACTAAGCAGAATGAGACACTTCCTGCAGAGGCAAGGAATAGTCAAAGGGAGGATGTGACTGGTGCTGCACTTGTGTACATTGTTGACAGAAAGTTATAGGGCTTGGACCAGGTTGCCTTTCTGCCAAAGAATAGTATGTAACTGGGAGGGGGCTGGGGAGAGAGGAAAAGAAAGAAAATTAAAAACCAAATACCTTAATTAAAAATAGCAATAAGGGAAAAGTAACAATCTACAAAGTAATTTTTGTAGATTGAGCATGATGGAAGTCCTCAACAAGGTACTCTGTACTCAAAAAGCCCACATTCTTAATTTAGCTGTTTGTGCAATGGTGTGGGAAGTTTAAGATGGTCCTCTTCTTCCCACAGCTAATGCTTCCCTTACTGAAATAAGAACCTCCCAGATATTTGATGGGAGAAGGAGAGGATTTACACACCAATTCAGGAAAATGTACATGGAGGAACATTTGTAACTTTCCCTTCTGTATAGCAAGACAATTCCTGGATGCTTTCTTTGGCAGATCTGTTGCTGTTTTCATTAGCATATGCAAGCATTAAAAGCAGTCAATTCTGGTGTTCAACCCAGTTAAGCAACTAACTTAACCTTTTTAGGCAAGTACAAGGTATTTCAAAAACCAGTGGAGTTGTATCTGGACAGATTGCAAATGATCAGAGATTTTAAAAAGCATTTAAATAATGTGTTGGTTTGAATCCAGCTGCTTTTTTTTTGAATTTTGAATCTGAAGGCAGCTGTTGTTGGAGACTGCATACAGCCCACCCAGGACTGAGAACCAGGGCAGGTTGGAGCTATTGTGTATCCCTAATGATGTTATGAGGATTAGGAAGTATTGTGACTGAGAGGGGAGTGGACCCTTTTTTCCATCCATATGCTAATACTCCTTGCACTTCCTGGCCTCTAGGAAGTGCATGAGAATTCTGTTGACCCTCCCTCCTCTTTTTGGTAACCACCTTAACTCTGTTCTCTGCCTCTGCTAAATAAGGCAAAGTGCTTTTTGACAGGCATTAGCTTTCATGCTACCACTCTACAGCATAATACATGGGACACCACATTGAGACATTTTTTTCAGGTACACTTTCTCTCCATCTCTATTGAGGGTTGAGACTCAAGATGTATGGCTACAAGGGAGCCAGCAGTTCTCTGGTATCATACCCAAGCGGCCATTTCTTCATGTAGACTGGGGATAGCAAGTATTCGCAGGTTATTCAGTGAGTGTAGCCCAAATATAAGGTCCCAGCTAATTTAACACAGATTGCGACTCAAACCTGTAACCTTCTGTTTGTGTGACCTGGTTCTCCAATGAGTGATACCTTATCCATTAAACCATTATTGGGTTTTTGGATCAACTAGGTGTCTGCCTTATGCAGCATCCCATTTTCAAGTTTGAGCCTCCAAAGTATACTACTGAAAATTTTGTACCTGTTTGTTTTCACAATATAGAGTGCTCCTAGCACTTGGCCTGTTGGTGTGTGGAATTTGTGTTTTTCATATCCACTGTGAGAATGGATTTTTTAAAATATTTTGGGGAATATGGTGTTATTCTGTAAAGAAGGCTGAGTGTCTGTGTGTGCGCGCATGCGTGTGCGATTTAATTAAGCTGGGCAAGAGTTCGATAGCAGTCAGGTTGTCTGGGGGTTTTAGAAACATGAAAAAGATAGAGGTGTTAAATTTGAGGTACAAGTAAATAGGTTAGATCTAACATTTGCATTTTTAGATAAGTTGAGAGTTTGTTTGATTATCAAAGGGGAGTCAAAGGTAAAAAGAAACATTTTTGCATCTTGCACAGGAGTTCCAAATGAAAACAGTAGTGGGGTTTTAATATTTTATTGACCCAAAAGCAAAGACAAGATGGAAACATGAAAGATCTTATATTTGAAAGGGTTTGAATTTCAAAGAGGTGTGAGAACAATGGAATGGAGGTGAAGGGGGTTGTGGGGGGGAAAGGTACATTAGAGTTTGCAGATAGCTGGATATAGCTGTTGAGCTAGAGATGGCTGGAGCTGTTTGAGCTATAGCTGGAGCTCTGGGCTGGGAGAGGATGCAGTTTGAATCACACATTCAATCAAGCCAGAGAAGTCTTAAGCTGTAGCAAGCACTTTTATTCTGAAATTAATTCTGCTGCAGAGTGGAAGAGGGTAAAGGTCATGTGGTACACCTTTATTGAAGCTACAGAAGTTTGCCTCGTATAATGTTACTGGATTTCATAGTAAACATTTAAAAGGGAGTGTTGCCTGGAAGGTGTTTACTTATGTTAAACCAAGTAGAGAATTTTGGGGGAATGTTGCATAAGACTAACCTTAATTGTGTAACTATAATCTTGTGTGTTTAAGTTTTCTTTTATTTTTGTCAACAAAACTTTTACTTTTAATTTTTAAAATCCCAAAAGTGGTACTGGACCTCTTACTGCTGAGATTGGTATGTTGTTTTCTAGGTTTCAGAATACAAAAAAAAAGTTATGACCTGTAATCCAAGTTTCCCTCTGGGATTTGGTTTGTGCAGCAATGAACACCAGCTGTGGTCATAACAAAGCTGTTACAATTTTGACACACTCAGCACTGCTTTTAAACTTTAATTGCTTACCTTTCAGGACTTCCAATGCTAGATAGTGCTGCAGCACACCCAAACACTGATGAATTCTTCTAACCCATTCAACATATGAATTATTTTGTTCCTCGAATCTGTCTGTTCTGTTGATTTTTAAAATTTCATTTATTGAATTCATTGACTCTGGGAGATGCCCGCTGGCTTAATCTACTGAGCTCCAATATTATTTATTTCATTTACTTCATTCAATCATGGACTCATATTTACTTTAGTCAAAGACACTGAGTATTGTCTGTGGTCCAGGCCCATTATCCTTCACTTATATTTAATTAATACTGATGATACTGCCAGTGTGCCAAAAAAAAGTTTTACTTCTTGAATTCATTTGGAAAAAGTCTGTAATTGTTAATTGCCAGCTCACAAAAGGTTATTTTATATATTTTTTCTATTTTCTGTCTCCCCACTGCTCCATGCCTACCCACATCATCCTAGACCTTATTCCCTCTACATTCATCAACAGCTCCTTAGGTGTTTCTATCTCCAGGACCCCATGGCCATCCATTCAATGTTATTCTTCCTCATTTATGTTTATTTCAAAATGCTGTCCTTAACCATGTCCCACTTTTTTTAAAATTCGTTTATGGGATGCGGACGTCACTGGCTAGGTCAACATTTATTGCCCATCCCTAATTGCCCTCGAGAAGGTGGTGGTGAGCTGCCTTATTGAACTGCTACAGTCCATGTTGTGTAGGTAAACCCAGTCCTGTTAGGGAGTTCCAGGAATTTGACCCAGCAACAGTGGAGGAATGGCGATATAGTTTCAAGTCAGGATGGTGAATGGCTTGGAGGGGAACTTCCAGATGATGGTGTTCCCATGTGTCTGCTGCCCTTGTCCTTCTAGATAGTAGCGGTCGTGGGTTTGGAAGGTGCTATCTAAAGGAGCCTTAGTGAGTTTCTGCAGTGCATCTTGTAGATGGTACACACTGCTGCCACTGTATGTCGTTGCTGGAAGGAGTGAATGTTTGTGGATGGGGTGCCAATCAATCGGGCTTTGTCCTGAATTGTGTCAAGCTTCTTGTGTTGTGGGAGCTGCACTCATCCAGGAAAGTGGGGAGTATTCCATCACACTCCTGGCTTGTGCCTTGTAGATGGTGGACAGGCTTTGGAGAGTCATGTAGTGAGTTACTTGCCACAGGATTCCTAGCCTCTGAACTGCTCACGCAGCCACAGTATTTATATTGCTAGTCCAGTTCAGTTTCTGATCAATGGTAACCCCCAGGATGTTGATAGTGGATGATTCAGCGATGATAATGCCATTGAATGTCAAGGGGCAATGGTTGGATGCTATCTTGTTGGAGATAGTCATTGCCTGCACTTGTGTGGCACGAGCCACTTGTCAGCCCAAGGCTGGATGTTGTACAGGTCTTGCTGCATTTGGAAGTGGACTGCTTCAGTATCTGAGGAGTCACAAATTGTGCTGAACATTGTGCAATCAGCAGCGAATATCCCCACTTTGGACATTATGATGGAAGGAAGGTCATTGATAAAGCAGATTAAGATGGTTGGGGTGAGGACACTACCGAGGAACCCTTGCAGTGATGTCCTGGAACTGAGATGATTAACCTCCAACAACCACAACCATCTTCCTTTATGCTAGGTATGACTCCAACCAGCGGAGAGTTTTCCCCCCTATTCCCGATGACTCCAATCTTGTTAAGAGTCCTTGATGTCACATTCGGTCAGATGCTGCCTTGATGTCCAGGGCAGTCACTCTCAGCTCATCTTACTCGCCAGTTCCAACAATTCTCTTACTCCCCACCATTTGTGTGCACTCACTCCATAATACCATTCCCTGTACAGTACAAACTTCCCATCCCCGAATTATACTCTTGTTTCAACTGGGTAATCAGATTTCAAGGTGATTTATCACTTGTAACAGAAAGGATGTGGAACAACCTAAATATTTTTAAAATTTTACTGATTTACTACAAGTGAAAGAGAGGCTCTGAGATGGTAGGTCATTAAGAAACTCGAAGTAGCCTTAACGTTGTTTGCTCATACATCGAAAAGCAATCACTTTGGTGCTTGTCTCCATAATTGATAAATACTTCATACCCATTGAAAATAAAATAGAACACACACCTAGAAAATTCTAGCTTTCCAAAAGGTGAGTCTGTTGAAGCAAAGAGGCTCCAGGAGAGACAGGCTGAATATAACAGGATGTAAAAGAAAATGTTCCATGTTAAATGAAATCAAGACAACCAATGGAAATAAGTTCACTTGGCAAGTTTGTTGTTCTCATGTAACCAGGTTGATACATTGTATCAACTGATGTAAGTGAGTCTGATCATAACTGTTGCTTTGTACATTCAACTTACTAACACTGCCTCAACACTGCTTCCTCTCACTTACCATCACCAACAATGCAACAAGTACACTGTCTGATGGATCTTTTTTTTTACAACTTCCTGTTAGAAACACAAGAGCAGATTCAAAATACAAAAGTAAATCCTGCAGATGCTGGAACTCTGAAATAAAAAAAAATGCTGGAAATGATTCAGCTCTGATGTTGACCTGAAACATTAACTTTCGTTCTATGGATGCTATCTGACCTGCAATTTCCAGCATTTTCTCTTTTTATTTCAGATTCCACTATGCATCTGTCATGAGATTAGTGTACACTTTCATCAGGCAACACTTCTCCACGGATTCTTATTACTCTCTCCTACTGCAAAAAGTATACCCCGATATATTATGAATGATGACATATATTAACAGTCTTCCATATGGTGCAGACTGCCTGTAGGCGTCATATCTATTTCCTGTAACATTTCAATCACAATTAGTATGGTCTCAGATTGCCTGTGCACTTGCACAGGCAATCTGCTAGTTTGCACACCATGGAGGCACATGGATTCTTTAAATGTGAAGCATGAAATGTTTGATGCAGTTGCTTTTTATAGTAGAGGTCAGGCTGATTTTTTTAAAAAACAGGCAACAAAGTAGTAATCAGGTGACAAAGAACAACATATATAAAAAAAGGGAGGCCAGCATAAACTAAATAGTTTTCATTATTTATTGTACAGATAACAAAGAACTGAACAGCTAGCCTTCTCAGCTGAAACTAAAGGATATTTCAATTTGCAAAGTTCCCTTGTCAAATGATGATTAAACTTTGAAAGATTTGAGGTTCCATAGCACCATAGAAAAGTTACAGCACAGAAGGAGGCCATTCGGCCCATCTTCTCCATGCCAACCCGAGGACACCCAGGTGCCCTTTCTAATCCCACCTTTCTGCACCCAGCCCATAGCCCTGCAGCTTACAGCACTTAAGGTGCAGATCCAGGTACTTTTTAAAAGAGTTTACAGTTTCTGGCTCTACCACCAGCTTGCGCAGCGAATTCGAGACACCCACTACCCTCTGCTTAAAAAAGTTCTTCCTCATGTTCCCCCCTACACCTCCTGCCACTTATCTTGAATCTATGTCCCCTGGTTCTAGAATTCTCCACCAAAGGAAACAATTTTATCCTGTCCACTCTATCTATTCCCCTCATAATTTATACACCTCAATCAACTCACCTCTCAGCCTTCTTTGTTCTAAGGAAAATAACCCCAACCTATCCAATCTCTCCTCGTAGCTACACTTTTCTAACCCTGGCAACATTCTTGTAAACCTCCTCTGCACTCTCTCCAGAGCTATTACATCCTTCCGGTAAAGTGTTGACCAGAACTGCACACAATACTCCAGTTGTGGCCTTACCAGTGTTTTATACAATTCCTACATTATATCCTTACTTTTATATTCTATGCCTCTGCCAATGAAGGAGAGCATTCCATATGCCTTCTTTACAACCTTGTCTACTTGAACTGCTGCCTTCAAGGACCTGTGTACTTGTACGCCAAGAGATCTCACTTCATCTACCCCTCTTAGTATATTCCCATTTATTGTGTAATCCCTGTAACTGTTTGACCTCCCTAAATGAATGACCTCACACTTCTCTATGTTAAAATCCATCTGCCGCTTTACTGCCCACTCCACCAACCCATCTATATCGTTTTGGAGATTATGGCTATCTTCTACACTATCCACTACTCGGCCAATCTTTGTGTCATCTGCAAATTTCCCAATCGTGCCCCCCACGTTCATGTCCAAATTGTTAATATATAACACAAACAGCAGGGGTCCCCACACCGAGCCCTGTGGAACACCACTTGAGACAACTTTCCATTCACAAGGGCATCCATCGACCATTACCCTTTGTTTCCTGTTACAAAGCCAACCTTTTATCCAATTTGCCACGTTACCCTGAATCCCATGGGCTTTTACTTTCCTGACCAATCTGCCATGTGGGACCTTGTCAAATGCCTTGCTAAAATCCATGTACACAACATCCACCGCACTATCCTCATCAACCCTTCTTGTCACTTCCTCAAAGAGCTCAATCAAATTTGTGAGGCAAGACCTTCCTTTAACAAATCCGTGCTGACCATCCCTGACTAGTCCATGCCTTTCCACATGACAGTTAATCCTATCTCTCAGGATTGATTCTACTAATTTGCTCACCACCGATGCAAGACTAACTGGCCTATAATTGTTTGGCATTTCCTATGATCCCTTTTTAAACAATGGAACTATGTTTACATTTCTCCAATCCTCCGGTACCTCCCCTGTATCTAGTGAAGATTGGAAAATCATCCTCAGAGCATCTGCTTTCTACTCCGACTTCCTTCAACAGCCTCGGAAACAATCCATCTGACCCTGGTGACTTATCAACTTTCAAGGATTTCAACCCTTCGAGTACTTCCTCTCTATGACTATCCCGTCCAATATCTCGCAGTGTTCCTCCTGGACTACGATATCTACATCCTCCCTTTCCTTTGTAAACACGGAGACAGAATGCTCATTTAAAACCCTTCCCACAGCCTCTGCATCTACATGCAAGTTTCCACCTTCATCTCTGATTGGTCCCACTTTTTCCTTAACTAACCTTTTAGCATTAATGTATTGGTAAAACATTGTTGGGTTATCTTTAACTTTACTTGCTAATCTTTTTTCATGCCCTCTCTTTGATTTCCTTATTTCCTTTTTTACTTCGTCCCTGCACTTCCTATATTTGTCTAAGCTATCTGCAGTGCTTAGTTCTTTATGCCTATCGTACGCTTTCTTTTTCTGTTTGATCTTCCCCTGTATTCCTCTAGACAACCAGGGGGGGTCTAGATTTGGCAGTACCAGTCTTATTTTTGTAGGGGACATGTTTACTTTGTACAATTAGGATCTCGCTTTTTAGTGCTTCCCACTGGTTTTCCACTGTTTTATCCTCCAGCAGTGCTGTCCAGTCCACCTCAGCCAAGTCCCTTCCCATTTCTGCAAAATTTGCCTTCCCCCAGTTCAAGACTTTTACTCCTGCCTTATCTCTGTCCTTTTCCATGGTAATGCTAAATCTAACTGAATTGTGATCACTGTCCCTGGTATGGTCGCCAACTGTCACTTCACCCACTTGCCCTTCTTCGTTCCCCAAGACTAGGTCTAGAATTGCATCTCCTCTCGTTGGGTTTGTCACTAATTGGTTGAAAAAATTTTTCTGGACACACTGCATGAATTTTTCTCCCTTAGTGCCCCTTATATTGTTTGAATCCCAGTTGATATTAGGATGGTTGAGGTCTCCTACTATTTTTGCCCTCTTGTTCTTACAAGCAGAAATTTGTCCACATATTTGTTCTTCTATCTCCCTTTCACTATTTGGGGGTCTGTAGTATACTCCCAGTAGTGTGACTGCCCCTTTTTTATTTCTAAGCTCAATCCATAAAGCCTCGTTTGTTGACCCATTTAGTATATCATCCCTTCTCACAACTGGAATTGATTCTTTAACCATTAGTGCTACCCCCCTCCTTTTTTATCTCCTACTCTATCGTGTCTGAAGACTCTATAACCAGGGATATTAAGCTGCCAGTTTTGTCCCACCTTTAGCCAGGTGTCTGTTATAGCCATGTGTCTACCTGTGCCCTTAACTCATCTACCTTGTTTGTAATACTCCTTGCATAGAAGTATAAACAGTTTAACCCCGTCAATTTCCCTTGCTGGACACTTTGTAAACTTTGCTTCTCCTGTAACTCCATGTCTATCACAATGTCCCTAGCTAATGTTCTACCTCCATTTTTCTTGTCTGAATCTGACCTATCTGATCCTACTCCTGGGATCCCATCCCCCTGCCACACTAGTTTAAATACTCCCCAACAGAACTAGCAAAAGCCCCCGCAAGGACACTGGTCCCAGCTCTGCCTGGGTGCAACCCGAGCGGTTTGTACAGGTCCCACCTTAACCAGAACCAGTCCTAGTGCCTCAAGAATCTGAATCCCTCCCGGCTACACCATCTCTCCAGCCACGTGTTCATTTGGTCTATCCTCTTATTCCTGCTCTCACTAGCATGTGGAACTGGGAGTAATCCTGAGATTACTACATTTGAGGTCCTGCATTTTAATTTATCTCCTAACTTCCTGTACTGAGCTTGCAGGTCCTTACCCCTTATCCTTCCTATGTCGTTGGTACCAATGTGTACCACGACCACTGGCTGTTTACCTTCCCTCCCCAGAATGTCCTGCAGCCGCTCCGTGACATCCTCCTGGACCCTGGCACCAGGGAGGCAACATGCCATCCTTGATTCATGTTTGCAGCCACATAAGTGTCTGTCTGTGCCTCTAACTATTGAATCCCCCATCACTGTAGCCCTGCCACTTGTTTTCCTCCCGCCCCTCTGAGTAGCAGAGCCACCCACGGTGCTGTGAACTTGGCTGTTGCTGCTTTCCCGAGAGGCCATCCCCCCCCAACAGTATCCAAAGCGGTATATCTGTTAGACAGGGGGTGGACCACAGGGGACTCCTGCACTACCTTCCTGAGTCTTCCTTTGTATAGACTGGCCTGAATATAGCACTACTCACAACCTCAGGGTGTCCCAAAGCTCTTGACAACCAATAAAGTACAGCCGCTGTTATAATATGGAAAACACGAGCCAATCTGTGTGCAGCAGCTCCCATGGATAGAAATTAGATGAATGACCAGATAGTCTGTTTTTCAATTGAGTACGAGTTCAGAATTGTGATCGAGAAATATGATCAGCATGACTGGTTTATAATTTTTATAACCTGCCTCTTTCTCACTCTCTCTCCTTTTTCTCTTAGTTTGCAAGGTTGTCAGGAGATACTGGGATGGAGCAGCGCAGCATGTTCGCCATTTTGATTAAATGGAAAGGCAATGCAAAAGACCAGACCAGATGTGTGCTTGTTTTGTATGCATTGAAAAATATGGTCAGAAACATAAATGTATACCTCAGAACAGCATAATAATGAATACACCTAATCTTATAGAGAACTGTGTAACAAAGCCTATTTCTCTACCATAGTGACCGACTTAGTTCACTTTAAATGACACAACATGAAAATCCATTATCTTCGAAATTGTTTTGCAGAAGCAGAATGTTAGGTTAAGGGTGGTTGATATGTGAGGATCAGATGTATTTACTCTCTATGCATGTTTCCAGCAGATGTTGTCATACAGCCAATCAGTACGAAGGAGGCCATTCAGTGCATTGTGCCTGTGCTAGTTCTTTGAAAGAAATATCCAATTAGTCCCATTACCACTTACTCCTGCAACTTTCTCCTTTTCAAGTATTTATTCAACTCCCTTTTGAAAGTTACTCTTGAATCTGCTTCCACCGCCTTTTCAGGCAGCATGCTCCAGATCACAATAACTCACTGTGTTTAAAAAAAAAATTCTCATCTTTCCCCTGAGCTTTTAGTAATTATCCCAAGTCTGTGCATCTCTCTGGTTACCAACCCTCTTGCCATTGGAAACAATTTCTCCCTATTTACTCTATCGAAAGCCCTCATGATTTTGAATGCTCGTATTCAATCTCTCCTTATGCTTCTCTGCTCTAAGGAGAATCACTGCAGCTTCTCCAGTCTCTCCAAATTAACTGAAGTCACTCTTATCTAGTCAGTGTTCTTTTGAAAATTTAGTTGCTGTGCGGTTCACTAACCTATTACTTTTGATTAGGGTTGTTTTGTCTATTGCCCTCTATCAGAACAAAGTAGGTCGGCAGTGGGTTCTGGGTGGATAGTTCTCGGACATTGAGCTTTCTGCAGCTTTAAAAGCACCTCAATGATCCTCGTCATTTTTGGTGAATGCATCCCCATTAAAACACTTACTGTCTCCCACCTTGGTTGTTCCATCAATACTGTCCCATCTTCACTTCCACGAGCACAAGGGACACAGACTTCAATGTATCTGGTACACAAACGGTTTAGCCATGTTTATTCAAACAACAAATACTATTGGGCCTTGCTGTCTCTACCAAAACACCCACTAGATATCAAAGATATCCTTTAACTTTCTTTTCTTCAGTACCAACGTCTCCCGTTATTTTCTCTTTAATCACCATCAGAACAACATCAACTTGCATTGATGTAGCATTTTTATCATAACAAAATGCCCCTAGGCATTTTACAAGGGTCAGAACCACATAAGGAGATATTAGGCCAGATATCCAAAAGCTTAGTCAAGGAAGTGGGTTTTCTGGAATGGCTTAAAGAAGGAAAGAAAGGTAGATAGGCAGAGAAATTTAGGGAGGAAATGCCAGAGCTTAGGGCTAGGGAACTGAAGGCACAGCCATTAATGGTGGGGCAGTTAAAATCAGCAATGCTCAAGAGGATAGAATTAGAGGCGTGCAGAACCTTGGAGGGCTGTGAGGTTCGAAGAGGTTAGGGAGGGGAAAATCCATGGTGGGATTTGAAAACAAAGATGAGGATTTTAAAAGCAAAGTGTTGCTTAACCAGAAGCTGGTGTTGGTCAGCAAACAATAGAGGAGATTGGGTGAACAGGACTTGGTGTGAAACAAAAACAGAAATGCTGGAAAAACTCAGCAGGTCCAACAGCATCAGCGGAGAGAGGAACAGAGCCGACGCCTCAAGTCCATATAACACCCCCCCAGAGCTACAGAGAAGTAGAAATGTGACTAAATCCACACTGCCCAAGGGGGGGTTGAAGCTGGACAGAAGGCCAGCGACAGGTGGGGGCAAAGGAGAGCCCGACAAAAATGCCACGAATAAAAGGACAAAGGGAGTGCCAATGGCAGTAGCACTTGGCAATTATACATTGTGACTTAAATGGATACTGCTCAGGCAGAACGGCACAAAATACATTACATAATAACACTCCTACCCTTATAGAATAATACCCAAAATACTGCACGCTTTACCCCAGAAGACCCCCATGTGATATATTAAAAAGAACACTGCCATTTGCAAAGGTCATACAAATTATTTATGACAAAAAAAAGCTAGTGACTTTATCCCTCCTACTTTTGACCTACACCTGAAACTTTCCAATCTGCCTAATTTCCTCCATCAAAGTATTATTAAACACATATTCCCTTTGGCACCTGTTCACTAAACAGAATTTGGTGGGTCTGATTTTGGCATTTGCACATAAGGCCAATGGGAGTTACACTGTCCTGTGAAGTCAGTGGGTGATCTATCCATTTCTTTGGTCTCTGTTCTTGGGCAAGCAGTAAGCAATCTGCCAGCGCAAAGCATGCTCGCTTATTCAGACTGAGAAACTGGATGTTGTTGCAGACTAAGAACCCGTGGAAGCTTACAGGGGAGGCAAACCTTTGTTGTGGCAAAACTGAAAAGGCACATGTGGAGCAGCAAGATGATACCAGGGAAAGAGAGAAGATCCAGCAGGACCGTGGAAGTTTTCAGGTTCAGACATGGAGATGCCAGTAGAGCAAGTCCTTGAAGAAGAAATTCCTCTTTCCCTCAAATAGCTGGCAGGTGTCAAGACAAGTTGGGTGAATGGCAAGAGGTGGCACAGCATACAGCTTGTACACGAAGACATAGCTGCAGTGCATGCAAGACATCTAGTTATCTCAACAAAAACTCCTTCACATCTCACTCTTTCTGTGCAACTGTATACCTAGACCCTGCATTTGCCTCTGCACAATGATGTGCTTTGCCCACACCCTAAAACCTGTAACTGTCGTCACATCTACATATCCCTCTTGCTGCTTTCCCCTTGATGCACACTAAGACAAGTAAGCTCATACATGGAGATGTTTGAAAGTCCTTGGTTGGGACACATTTACCCAATTCTGCTCTTCTTGCAAGAGAAACACGCAACAGGAGACTGAGTGTCATCATGGGAGGGGTCCTGCTATCGTTCTGCCATTCTACAGTACACAACCTTGTGGAGAAGCTTCCATTTAAATAATGGGACGAGACACAGCAATGGCAAGGGGAAAATTGGAGCCTTGATATCACAGCAGAGTTCAAGGGCAACTTCTGTCTCCTCTGCTCAACTCTTTCAGTATTGCGCTCACCCACCTCCTTGATATGACAATCTAGTGCAGCAATGCCCCAATAGTAATCTGACAAATGCTTGCCATTGTTCATACATACTAAACCTTGTCCCTCTCCTAAGTGCTTCAGGGATCTTGACACTCAAGACAGGCAGAGCAATCAAAACCACAATCACGCACTGTCACATGCTTTACTATGCCAAGCATTAGCACAGAAATCAGCAACCCACACAACTCAAGATAGCACAGTGATTTTCACCTAGCACAAGTGAATGCAGCAGATAGACAGGGCAAGAAAGCCAAGGGAGGAGCTAACCAATGGGCTAGCTCACATCCTTCATTAGCGAGCGACGCATACTTCAGGGGACGAGCACTAAAAACAATATTTCTATGCACAAACAATGGTTGAAGGCATTTGGACTGCCTGTCATGGAGCCTCCAAAAACATCGTGGAGGTGGCTATATGCTTGTGTGCATTTTTTGCAGAAGACTCGTGCAGACAACCACTGATTGTGTTGTCACATCAAGGCCTGTGCAGCTGCCTTAGTTCCAGGAAACAAGCTGGGCCAGACTTCTGAGTTGTTGCTGTCTGCAGCTGGGCCTGGACCTTTCAGTCATTGAAGTGCCTAATTCAGGTCAATTATTTCAATAATTAAAATGTGATCATTCTACCAGTGATAATACATGGAACAACTTACCTACTGTACAGCATCCCGCGGTAAAATACTAGTATGCTGTTCTGCTTTTAACTGAACACTGTTGTTCTAAGCTACTCCAAAGTCTATTTTTGGAAGAAGCAAGTGTCACGCAGTGGCCAAAATTCAAATATTGACTTTTTTCAAAAAAGTGTAACTATCAAACTTCTACAATGTGAAAAAGGAGCCAGTATAACAAATGTTTAACTTATCATGTAGCATGTTCCTTTAATACTTTTTCCATATGCTCCATACAAGGTACTCCCAGGGCTTTAATTGGTCAAACTACCATTCAAATATTGCCTTTAATGCTTGCCACCATCCAAAAACATTACAGAGGGTGGAGAGAAGGTCCTAAATGTAAAAGAATGAGCCGGTTCAGAGTAGGGAAGTTATGTTCTAAAGTTTAAAAAGAGATGAGGTGGGGCTGGGGGACAACCCTCACACACACACATACCAGACACCACCCACTACCCCCCGCCCCCGGCAAGGCAATTCAGATATCAAACAGTATTACCAATGTAAACTCACGGTATCACACTGAATTTTTTTAAAAAGTGACTTTTTTTTTACAGTATTTCCATATCACAAGTGATTCAAAAGAGATAAAGGATAAAGCTAATAGGAAGGAGAGTAGGGGTTATTGGATCTTTTTCAGTTTGGCAAGATGTAACCAGTCGAGTGCCGTAGGGATCAGTGCCGGGGCCTCATTTATCAAATGACTTGGATGAAGGGACCAAATGTACTGTAGCTAAATTCACTGGTGGCATCAAGATAGGTAGGAAAGTAAATTGTCAAGAGGAGTTAAAGAGTCCAAAGGGACATAGATAGATTTAAATTTGAGCAAATATTTGGCAGAAATAATATAATATGGGAAAATGTGAACTTATCCACTTTGTTGTACACTATTTAAATGGAGAGAAATTGCAGAACTCTTGTGATACAGGGGGATCTGGGTCTCCTGGTACATGAATCACAAAATGTTAGTTTGCAGGTAAAGCAAGTGATTAGGAAGGCAAATGGAATGTTGTTGTTTATTGCAAGGGGAACGGAATATAAAAGTAGAGACATTTTACTGCAGCTGTATAGAGCCTTGGTTTTTTCTTTTCATTTACAGGATGTGGGTGTCACTGGCTAGGCCAGCCTTTATTGCTCATCCTAATTGCCCTTGAGGTGGTGATGGTGAGCTGCCTTCTTGAACGGCTGCAGTCCCTGTGGTGTAGGTACATCCATAGTGCTGTTAGGAAGGGAGTCCCAGGGTTTTGACCCAGCGAGAGTGAAGGAACGGCAATATATTTCCAAGTCAGGATGTGAGTGGCTTGGAAGGGAACTTCCAGATAGTGGTGTTCCCATGTATCTACTGGCTTGGAATCATATCTGGAGTACTGTGTACAGTTTTGGTCTCCTTATTTGAAAAAGGATATAATTACATTAGCAGTTCAGAGAAGGTTCACTCAATTCATTCCTGGGATGAAGGGCTTATCTTATAAAAACAGGTTCAACAGGTTACATCTATACCCATTTGAGTCTAGAAGGATGAGAGGTGATCTTATTAAAACATACAAGATCATGAGGGGATGTGATAGGGTGGATACTAGGAGGATGTTTCCTCTTGTGGGGGGTGGGGGGACTAGAACTAGGATACACAGTTGAAGAACAAGAGGTCTCCTTTTTAAAAAGGAGAGTAGTAGAAATTTTCTCTCTGAGGGTCATTAGTCTGTGGAATTCTCTTCCCCAGAAAGCAGTGGAGACTGGGTCATTGAATTTATTCAAGGCTGAATTTGATAGATATTTGACAGACAAGGATTATGGGGTGGGAAGATAGGAAGGTGGAGTTGTGACCACAACCAAATCTGCAGGCTTGAAGGGCCAAATGGCCTGCTCTCAAGTCCAATGCTCCAAAAATAAATTAACCCCATGAATTTTGAAGCACATCGAAACAATTTCTGCACCAAAGTCAACTAGATTTTGTGGCACAAAAAATGTATTCTGTAACATTTCCATAAATTTGGGAGATCTCAAATTCAATAAATATTAAAATACTGTAAATGTTTGTTTAGAAAATTCCAGTACTTATAACTTTTTAAAATAGCTTAATATTCCTCATCCATATCTTTGGTCACCATCTTTCCATTGCCCTCCTTGCTGGCTGGCCTCCCATCCTTCAAAAACCAGAGCTCACCCAAAACTGCTTCTCAGCCCCTATCCCATACCTGGTCCCCAACACCCCGTACTCTCTTTGTTAGCTTGGCTACTGGTCCTTCAATGCGGTAAATTTAAAATTTGCATCCTTGTATTTAAATTCCTCCATGGCCTTGCCCCTCCCTTTCATTAACCGCCTATAATCTGGTCTTTTGCAAGTCCCAGTTCTGTTGTTTCACTGTTGGCAGCCATGCTTAAGTCTTCTAGGCTTTATACTCTGGAATTCCCTCCCTAAACCTCTACCTCCATCTCTTCAAGACTTTCCTCTTTGAGTAAGCTTTTCGTCACCCCTCCTAATATCTCCTTCCTGGTTGATTGATTTTGGTCCAATTAATCCTGTCAAGTATTCTAGGGCATATTTCCATATTAAAGGTGCTATGCAAATGAAAGTTGTTAATTCCAGGGATCTAATTTGACTTTTCACCTGTCCACGTCAGGCAGCTACGTTTTAAGTAACTGCGAACTAAGCTGGTGTGTAAAATGCCGGTATTTATAACAATGCACCTCCTATTGCAATGAGCAGAGCCGACACATTAAAATTCTCTCTCACTTTTAAAAAAGAGCTGAGCACTTCTGCATTCTGTCTCCTACTACGTGCATAATGCCAATGAGCCCAGTGCTTCTTGTTGGCAGCTATAGCAACCAGCTGATGTGGCATTCAGCAGCATGTTCTTGGATCACTGACACACAAAATAAACTAAGACTGGGTGCCTCAACTACAACCATGGGGTCATCTGTAACTTGTAATGCTGTGAATCTAAAGCAATTGGGTTCTTGTTGAACTTAAATTTTCTGCTCTACGGTTTGTCCTATTTGATTTGATTGGCCCTGAGGTTTACAAAGGGCAGATCAGCATTGTTGGTGATTAGAAAGCAATTTGTTACCTGATAGAGTTAATAACTGTTTTGAATTCAATGATGTCAGTTGATTTAATCTTTTTACTATTGATATGCATTAATCACCACATAATTCACAACTTTGCAATTAGCCTGCTAAACTGGAGACAGACACAGAATGGGGAAGAGAGTGAGACAGCAAGTCAGCAAGGGAGTGCAAAGGGAGAGAGAGCAGAGTGTGCACAGCATTTACATCATACCTTTCACAACCTTTAGTTGTTCCAAAGCACTTTACAGCCACTGAAGTATTTTTTGAAGGCCAGTCTCTTTTCTAATGTTAGAAACCTGGCAGCCAATTTGCACAGCAATGTCTCTTCAACACTAATTTAGCATGGACAGGGCAAAATAATCAGGTGTAAAATGCATGTGGATTAATTATCTGATCTAATCAGAAAAACTTCCAATACAATTGCAGTACATGGGAGCTCTAATTAAATTTCAGTAGCTGTTCTTACTTAGGCAAATGTTGAGAACTCCCACAGGCAATTCCCTTCCAACCATATACCACTCTGCCACCACAGAATCACAGTGGGTCCGTCCTGCCAGTGGGACTGGGCCATTGGCTGCAAGGTTTGATAGTCATACTCACACACTGTCAGACTGTCGCTTGACTTGTCGGTGGGAGAGCTCTCCCAATTTTGGTACAAGTCATC
The DNA here is from genome assembly GCF_964194155.1 of Cetorhinus maximus. Taxonomy (NCBI): domain Eukaryota; kingdom Metazoa; phylum Chordata; class Chondrichthyes; order Lamniformes; family Cetorhinidae; genus Cetorhinus; species Cetorhinus maximus. Next base: position 99,307,489 of record NC_135887.1, read on the forward strand.
AAGAGGATTTTTCAGGGTTGAGTGGGCTGCATATGCTTTTATCTTATCTGGTGTCGAGCTCGATGCTGGTGTTCCATCGGTTTTATCCTTCTTTGACTTTTCTGCAGTTGTTTGATAGCACTGAATGATTTGCTAGGCCATTTCAGAGGGCAATTAAAAGTCAACTACATTACTAAGAGTCAGCAGTCACATTACCCAGACAGGGCTAGGACAGCAGATTTCCTTCCCTAAAAAGACATTAGTGAGTCAGTGTACTTTTAAGACAATCAAGTAGTTTCATGGTCTTTGCTGAGGCTGGTTTATTTTTTTGATTAGATTTAAATTCCCCCAGCTATTGTGGCTAGATTTGAACTCATGTATTTGTCCAGGCGTCTGGATTACTAGTCCAGTTAACATTACCACAGCACTACCGTCCTTCATACAACAAAGGCTAAGGGTCCCGATAACATCCCAGCCATAGCGCTAAAGGCTGGTGACTCCAGAACAAATCATCTCCCTAGCCAAGTTCTTCCAGTACATCTACAACACAGGCATTTACATGACAATGCAAATATTGACCAGGTATGTCCTGGCCACAAAAAGCTGGACAAATCCAGCCTGGCCAATTATCATCCCATTAGTCTACTCTTAATCAAAGTGAAGGAAAGTGTCACTGACAGTGCTTACTCAGCAATAACTTGCTCACCAATCTCAGTTTGGGTTCTGTCAAGGACACTCTGCTTCAGATCTCTTTACATCTTTGGTCTAACCATGGATGAACAGCTGAATTCAAGAGATGAGGTGAGAGTGAATGCCCTTGACATCAAGGCAGCATTTGACCAAGTGTGGCATCAAGGAGCCCGAGTAAAGTTGAGATCAACTCTCCACTGGATAGAGTCATACCTAATACAATGGAAGATGTTCTGTGGCTGTTAGAAGCCAATCGTCTCAGCTGCAGGTTATGACTGCAGGAGGTTCCTCAGAATAGTGTTGCAGACCCAACCACCTTCAGCTGCTTCAATGAACTTCCCTCCACTGTAAGATCAGAAGTAGGCATATTTTCTGATGACTGTGCAATGTTCAGTTCTCTTCAGATACTGAAGGAGTTGATGCCCACATGAAACAAGACCTGGACAACATTCAGACTTGGGTTGATAAGTATCAAGTGACATTCACACCACCCAAGTGCCAGGCAATGTCCATCTCCAGCAAGAGAGAATCCAACTACCTCCCCTTGACATTCAATGGCATTACCATTGCTGAATCCCCAACCATCAACATCCTAGGACTCATCATTGACTAGAAACTTAACTGGACCAGCCCTATAAATACTGTGGCTACAAAGCAGGTCAGAGGCTGGGAAATCTGTGGAGAGTAACTCGTCTTCTGACATCAAAAGACTGCCTGCCATCTCAAGGGCACAAGTCGAGAGTATGATGGAATAATCTCCACTTGCCCGAATTAGTTCAGTTCTAACACTCAAGAAGCTCGACACCATCCAGGACAAAGCAGCCTGTTTAGTTGGCACCCCACCACCTACTTAAACATTCCTCCCTCCATTGCCGATGCACAATGGCAGCTGTATATATCAACAAGATGCACAGCAGCAAGGCTCCTATGACAGCACCTTTCAAACACCTTCTACAAAAGCAGCAGACCCATGCATCCCACCAGTACTGGGAAAAGTGGGAGCTGTACTGTTGGGACTGCCTTCACCTGAACTGTGCTGGGACAAGTGTTCTGGCGAGTCGTATAACTCGGGTGCTAGAGAAGGCTTTGAACAAAATAGTGGGGGCAGGGGGCAAGGTATCAAGTTTGGGAAGGTGCGATAACTAAATAGAGAAGGCAAGGCAAAAGAGCAAGGCAGGAATAAGGAAGATGATGATCAGAGCATGGCAGGAAGGGACAGAGTGTACAAACCTAAGTGTGCTCCAATATATGAGGTTAGAGGTTACAAAAAAAGGAAAGAGACAAAACTAAAGGCTCTGTATCTGAATGCATGTAGCATTTGTAACAAACAGATGAATTGACAGCACAAATACAAATAATGATCTGACAGCCAATACAGACACATGGATGCAGGATGACAAATTCCTCAAGGGTTATAATCTCCGGATTACTACCCAAGCCACGTGCAAATTGGCATAGGGACGCGAGAATAAGGGATGTAAACACGTGGCTAAAGGAGTGGTGCAGGAAAGAGGGGTTCCATTTCGTGGGGCACTGGCATCAGTATTGGAACAGGGGGGATCTGTACCTTTGGGACGGTCTCCACCTGAACCAATCTGGGACCAATGTTCTAGCGAAAAAGGGTAAATAGGGTGGTCAACAGGACTTTAAACTAGAAAGTCAGGGGGGAGGGAAGGGTAAAACTCCAAGGAGTATGACTATTGGGAAACAAAGCAGCAGGTTAGCGTGTGGGGGGGTAGATTCAACTTCATGGAAAATTATGAAAAAACTGAAAAGGGAGAGCCCAGGAGAGGCTATTAAAGTCTCCAGAACACAAATAGGACAGAGTGTTTGGAAAGGGCTAGGAATCTAACTTCAAGCACTCAGATAAAGGGACGACAATGAGAAGGGGAACGGGAAATACAGGACTGAAGCTGTTGTATCTGAATGCACGCAGTACACGAAATAAGGTAAATGAGCTTGTGGCGCAGATTGAAATTGGCAGGTATGATGTGGTGGGCATTACGGAGACATGGCTGCAAGGGGATCAGGACTGGGAGCTAAATATCCAAGGATATACATCCTATCGAAAAGATCAGCAGGTTGGCAGAGGTGGTGGGGTTCCTTTGTTAGTAAGAAATGAAATTAAATCAATAGCAAGAAATGATGTAGGGTCAGATGATGTAGAATTTGTGTGGGTAGAGTTGAGGAACCGCAAAGGTAAATAAACCATAATGGGAGTTATGTACAGGCCTCCAAACAGTCGTCAGGATGTGGGGCACAAGATACACCAGGAGATAGAAAAGGCGTGTTAGAAAGGCAAGGTTATAGTGATCATGGGGGATTTCAATATGCAGGTAGACTGGGAAAATCAGGTTGGTAGTGGATCCCAAGAAAAGGAATTTGTGGAATGTCTACGAGATGGCTTTTTGGAGCAGCTTGTGGTGGAGCCCACTAGGGAACAGGCAATTCTAGATTTAGTGACGTGTAATGAGGCAGATTTGATAAGGGAGCTTAAGGTGAAGGAACCCTTAGGAGGAAGTGACCATAATATGATAGAATTTACCTTGCAATTTGAGAGGAAAAAGCTGGAATCAGATGTAACGGTATTACAGTTGAATAAAGGCAATTACAGAGGCATGAGGGAGGAGCTGGCCAGAATTGACTGGGAGATGAGCCTAGCAGGAAAGACAGTGGAACAGCAATGGCAGGAGTTTCTGGGAGTAATTTGGGAGACACAGCAAAAATTCATCCTTAGGAAGAAGAAGCATACTAAAGGGAAGACAAGGCAACCATGGCTGACAAGGGAAGTCAGGGACAGCATAAAAGCTAAAGAGAAAGCATACAATGCAGCAAAGAGCAGTGGGAAACCAGGGGATTGGGAAGCCTACAAAGACCAACAGAGGACAACTAAAAAAGAAATAAGGAGGGAGAAGATTAAATATGAGGGTAAACTAGCCAGTAATATAAAAGATGATTGCAAGAGTTTTTTTAGATATATAAAGGGTAAGAGAGAGGCAAATGTGGACATTGGGCCGCTGGAAAATGACGCTGGAGAAGTAGTAGTGGGGAACAAAGAAATGGAGGAGTAACTGAATAGGTACTTTGCGTCAGTCTTCACAGTGGAAGACACGAGTGACATCCCCAAAGTTCAAGAGAGTCGGGGGGCAGAGGTGAGTATGGTGGCCATTATCAAGGAGAAGGTGCTAGGAAAACTGAAAGGTCTGAAGGTGGATAAATCACCTGGACCAGATGGATTACACCCCAGAGTTCTGAAGAAGATAGCTGAAGAGATAGTGGAGGCGTTAGTGGCGATCTTTCAGGAATCACTGGAGTCAGGGAGGGTCCCAGAGGACTGGAAAATCGCTAATGTAACCCCCCTGTTTAAGAAGGGAGTGAGGCAAAATACGGGAAATTACAGGCCGATTAGCCTGACCTCGGTCGTTAGTAAGATTTTAGAGTCCATTATTAAGGATGAGATTTCAGAATACTTGGAAGTGCATGGTAAATTAGGGCAAAGTCAGCATGGTTTCATCAAGGGGAGGTCATGCCTGACAAATCTGTTAGAATTCTTTGAGGAGGTAACGAGCAGGTTAGACAAAGGAGAGCTAATGGATGTTATCTACTTGGACTTTCAGAAGGCCTTTGACAAGGTGCCGCACAGGAGGCTGCTCAGTAAGATAAGAGCCCATGGTGTTAGAGGCAAGGTACTAGCATGGATAGAAGATTGGCTGTCTGGCAGGAGGCAGAGAGTGGGGATAAGGGGGTCCTTCTCAGGATGGCGGCCGGTGACTAGTGGAGTTCCGCAGGGGTCAGTGTTGGGACCACAACATTTCACTTTATACATTAATGATCTAGATGAAGGAACTGAGGGCATTCAGGCTAAGTTTGCAGATGATACAGAGATAGGTGGAGGGACAGGTAGTATTGAGGAGGCGGGGAGGCTGCAGAAGGATTTGGACAGGTTAGGAGAATGGGCAAAGAAGTGGCAGATGGAATACAATGTGGGGAAGTGTGAGGTCATGCACTTTGGCAGGAAGAATAGAGGCATAGACTATTTTCTAAATGGGGAGAGAATTCAGAAATCTGGAGTGCAAAGGGACTTGGGAGTCCTTGTCCAGGATTCTCTTATGGTTAACTTGCAGGTTGAGTCGATAGTTAGGAAGGCAAATGCAATGTTGGCATTTATCTCGAGAGGACTAGAATATAAAAACAGGGATGTGCTGCTGAGGCTTTATAAGGCTCTGGTCAGCACATTTAGAATATTGTGATCAATTTTGGGCCCCGTATCTCAGGAAGGATGTGCTGGCCCTGGAGAGGGTCCAGAGGAGGTTCACGAGAATGATCCCAGGAATGAAAGGCTTAACATATGAGGAATGTTTGAGGACTCTGGTCTATACTCGATGGAGTTTAAAAGGATGAGGGGGGATCTGATTGAAACTTACAGAATACTGAAAGGCCTGGATAGAGTGGAATTGGGGAAGATGTTTCCATTAGTAGGAGAGACTAGGATCCGAGGGCACAGCCTCAGAGTAAAGGGAAGACCTTTTAGAACAGAGATGAGGAGATTCATTGCCACAGAAGGCTGTGGAGGCCAGGTCATTGAGTGTATTTAAGACCGAGATAGATAGGTTCTTGATTGGTAAGGGGATCAAAGGTTACGGGGAGAAGGCGGGAGAATGGGGTTGAGAAACTTATCAGCCATGATTGAATGGCAGAGCAGACTCGATGGGCTGAATGGCCTAATTTCTGCTCCTATGTCTTACTGGGACCTGAATATTTAAGGATACATGATATTTAGGAAAGACAGGGGGCTAGGAAAAGGGTAGCTCTGTTAATTAAGGATGACATTGGTATAATAGAGAGAGATGGCCTTAGTTCTGGTGATCAAGATGTAGAATCAGTTTGGATAGAGATGTGAAATAGCAAAGGGCACTTATTGGAGTGTTTATAGGGTGCCCAACAGTAACCACACTGTAGGATGTGGCATGCAGGAAGAAATAATGAGGGCTTGTGAAAATGTACGGCGATAATCATGGGTGATTTTAATCTACATATAGATTTGACAAATCAGATTGACAAAGGTAGCCTGCATGAAGAGTTCATAAGAGTGTTTTTCAGACAGTTTCTTAGAGCAGCACATTTCAGCACCAGCCGGAGAGTAGGCTATACCAAATCTGGTAAGGTTCAATGAGACCTCATTGTGAAGATACCCCTAGGTAGCAGTGATCATAATATGATTGAATTTCACATTCAGTTTGAGGGAGAGAGGAGTGGATCTAAGATGAGTGTTTTAAACTTATACAAGGGTGATTATGAGGGCATAGCTGGCTAGACAGAGCTGGCTAAAACGAACTGGAAATTAGGTTAAGAGATAGGTCAGTAGAGATGAAGTGGCAGATATTTAAGGAGATGTTTCAGAATACTCAGAAAAGATACATTCCAACAAGAAAGACAGACTCTCAGGGAAGAACACACCATCTATGGCTAGCTAAAGAAGTTAAAGGTAGTATCAAATTGAAAGAAAAATAATGTATAACTCCACAAAGATGAGTGGCTGATCAGAAGATCGGACAGAATAACAAGAACAGCAGAATATAAAAAACAGCCAGGAATCACTAAAAGATTAATAAAGGAGGGAGACATTAGAGTACGCAAGAAAATTGGCTAGAAATATAAAAACAGATAGTAAGAGTTTCTACAAGTATTTACAAAAGAATAAAGTAAAGTGAGTGTTGGTCCTCTGGACAGTGAGAATGGGGAATTAATAATGGAAAAGAAAATGGAGGATGAATTGAACCGATATTTGGCATTTGTCTTCACTGTACAGGTTACAAATAACATCCCAGAAATAATTGTGAATCAGGGGGTGAAAGGGAGGGAGGAACTCAAAATAGTTACAATCACCAGGGAAAGGTTACTGAGAAAATTATTAGAACTAAAAGCTGACAAGTGCCTAGGTCCTAATGGACATCATCCTAGGGTCTTAAAAGGAGGTGGCTGATGAAATAGTAGATGCATTGGTTTCAGTTTTCCAAAATTCTGGATTCTGGAAAGGTCCCATCAGATTGGAAAATAGCAAATGTGATTTCTGTATTCAAGAAAGCAAGGAAACAGAAAGCAGGAAACTCCAGGCCAGTCAGCTTAACATCTGTCATATGGAAATTGCTGGAATCTATTATTAGAGAGGTTACAGTGAGGTTACTTAGAAAATCTCAATGTAATGAAGCAGAGTCAACATGATTTTGTAAAAGGGAAATCATGTTTGACTAATTTATTGGAGTTCTTCGAGGAAATAACAAGCAATGTGGATAAAGGAGAACCTGTGGATGTATTTGTCCAGAAGGCATTTGACATGGTGTCACATCAAAAGTTACTACACAGAATAAGAGCTTATGGTATAGGGGGTAACATATTAGCACAGATAGAGGATTTGTGAGCTAACAGGAAGCAAAGAGTAGGGATATATGGGTCTTTTTCAGGCTGGCAACTTGTGATGAGTGGAGTGCCACAGGGTTCAGTGCTCAACTATTTATAATTGATATCAATGATATGGATGAAGGGACCAAATGTATGGTTGTTAAATTTGCTGATATCACAAATATAGGTAGGAAAGTAAGCTGTGAAGAGGACAGTAGGAGTCTGCAAAGGGACATAGATAGGTTAAGCGAGTGGGCAAAAAATTGGCAGGTGGAGTATAATGTGGGAAAATGTGAACTTGTCCACTTTGGCTGTAAGAATAGAAAAGCAGAATGTTATTTAAATGAAGCGACATTGCAGAACTCAGAGGTACCGAGGGATCTGGGTGTCAAGGTACATGAATCAGGAAGTTAGTATGCAGGTACAGCAAGTGATTAGGAAAGCAAATGGAATGTTGTCATTTATTGCAAGGGGAATGGAATATAAAAGCAGGGACGTTTTGCTACAGTTGGAAAACTGTGTACAGTTTTGGTCTCCTTATTTAAAGGAAAGATATAAATATATTAGAAACAGCTCAGAGAAGGTTCATTTGACTAATAGCTGGGTTGGGTGGGCGGTTATCTTACGAGGAAAAGGTGGGCAGGCTGGGTCTGTATCCATGGAAGTTTAGAAGTTTGAGGTGTGATTTTATTGAATCACTAAGATCCTGAGGGGACCTAGGTGGATGTTGAAAGGATGTTTCCTCTTGTGGGAGAGACTAGAACTAGGGGACACAATTTAAAAATTAGGGGTCGCCCATTTAAGATGGGGATGAAAATAAATTCTCTCTCTCAGAGGGTCATGAATCTTTTGGAACACTCTTCCCCACAGAGTGTGGAGGCAGGGTCATTGAATATTTTTAAGGGCAGATGTAGATAGAACCTTGACTAACAAGGAAGTCAAAAGTTATCATGGGTAGGCAGAATGTAGAGTTGAGGCCACAGTTTGATCAGCCATGATCTTATTGAATGGCAGAGTAGGCTCAAGGGGCCGAATGGCCTACTCCTGCTCTTAATTCATATGTTCGTATGAATGAATAATTTAAAAATGCACCAAACACAAGATCTCACAACACCAATGAGGAGAAAGGACGGGAAGACAGACAGTAAGTGAGACAGTAATTTCACATAGGGTGAAATGCAAGAAAGGGTGGCGAGAACGAGAGATCTTGAACCATTGATTCTATGAGTTTTCCCACAACTGGCATACTAAGTAACTTATAAAGAAATACCTTCATTTGTAGAAAGTGTTTTTCAAGCATCTCAAGACCTAGAGTGTTTTACATCCAACGAAGGACCTTTGGAAGTGTAGTCACTGTTGTATGTAGGAAATATAGCAACCAATTTGTGCAGAGCAATGTCCTATAAATAGTGATGTGATAATGCTCAGATAACCTTTTGGTTGACAGGTAAATGTTAGTCAGGACACCATGGAAAACTCCCCTTGTCATTTTTCAATGGTACCCAGGATCTTTTTTGTCTACTTGAGGGGTGGATGGGACTTCAGTTTTAACATCTCACCTGAAAGACGGCACTCCGACAGTGCAGCATTCCCTCAGTGCTGCAATGGAGTGACAACCAAGATTTTATGCTCAAGTCTCAGAGTGTGCTACCAACTAAGCCATTGCTGACACTACAGTTGCCCAATTTATCTTGTGCTCCCTTCTAGAAGTATATGTTGGTCAACCCTCATCCTATGGCACAATTAAAACATTTAGGGAATACAAACATTTGTCAGGATCCTTACCATGTCCAACTGACTTCCTTCAACACCCTCATCAGGATCAGAGTTATCCAGAGTTCTATTTATTCCAGGACCAATTCATTCTCAATTATCTATAACAATTGTCTCATATCAGGACTGAACAGGACATAGAGTTAGCACAATACCAGGTTAAACCGGGAGCTTGGCAGAACTGAAACAAGCTTAAACTGAATCATGTGAATTTCAAATTGAAGCATAGACGAAAAACTATCCAGTTAACTGGGAGGAATCCCCAATTTTACATGTCACACTATTTTGTAAGTAAATCAAATATTTGGAAAAACACCTCTGCATTACTTGAGAAATAGTCCATAATAAAAATCAATAAAATATGATAATGTTCTAAATATGCAAATGACTTCATTTGCTTGTTTTAACGTAATTCTGTTCAGATTTCAAACTGCTACAGAAAGCATGAGATTGCAAAAGCAACTGATTCAAGTCTCAACACATTGCAGTTTGTGCTTCCTACTTAATGAAATTAAAAGAAAAACGATGGAGCACTCACACACAGGTTTTTCACTGCAGCGACATCCTGCTCCATTTCCTTCCTTTCTTTCAGTCTTTGCACTGAGGTTTTCCTGAAATTCATGTGTACCCCTGTGCAGATACAGTTCTTGAAAACACAAGCTTCCAAGTTAGCAACATACTTGGTAAACATGCCAAGAACTTAAATCGCCACCACAGTTAGAAAGTGTTTCCCAACTGACACAGCAGGTGAGAATTTACTTTAATTGGAGTAGAGGGAACAGAACAATCTAATTAGCCCCACCTGCTGATAAATGACTACAGGCCCATAAGCCATTAAATTAAGAACTGGCATCCAGGAGTAATTATTTCTTAGAAATTATTCCAAGATATTTAGCAGACATCAAACTGCAAGAGGGATTTACAGGTCTAATTCTGCTCTGAAGTAAGTCAGTTGACCATGAATATGTAAAGTAGTGCTACCTCCAGTAGACCACTTCATCTTAAAATCTGGGTAACACTCATGCTCCAGTTTTCTACCCTTTCTCCTAGATGTTCTGGTCAAAAAGTTAACAACACTCAGCCAACAAAGAAGCTGAATCAAAACTCGGGTCAACTTTTACAGGTTCAAAGACAGATTGATTATTCATATTTGAAGGGAGGGCGGCAGGGGCAAGGGGGAGGGGGGCAGAGAGAGGGAGGGAGGGGGGCAGAGAGAGGGAGGGAGGGGGGCAGAGAGAGGGAGGGAGGGGGGCAGAGAGAGGGAGGGAGGGGGGCAGAGAGAGGGAGGGAGGGGGGCAGAGAGAGGGAGGGAGGGAGGGGGGCAGAGAGAGAGAGGGAGGGAGGGGGGCAGAGAGAGAGAGGGAGGGAGGGGGGCAGAGAGAGAGAGGGAGGGAGGGGGGCAGAGAGAGAGAGGGAGGGAGGGGGGCAGAGAGAGAGAGGGAGGGAGGGGGGCAGAGAGAGGGAGGGAGGGGGGCAGAGAGAGGGAGGGAGGGGGGCAGAGAGAGGGAGGGAGGGGGGCAGAGAGAGGGAGGGAGGGGGGCAGAGAGAGGGAGGGAGGGGGGCAGAGAGAGGGAGGGAGGGGGGCAGAGAGAGGGAGGGAGGGGGGCAGAGAGAGGGAGGGAGGGGGGCAGAGAGAGGGAGGGAGGGGGGCAGAGAGAGGGAGGGAGGGGGGCAGAGAGAGGGAGGGAGGGGGGCAGAGAGAGGGAGGGAGGGGGGCAGAGAGAGGGAGGGAGGGGGGCAGAGAGAGGGAGGGAGGGGGGCAGAGAGAGAGAGGGAGGGAGGGGGGCAGAGAGAGAGAGGGAGGGAGGGGGGCAGAGAGAGGGAGGGAGGGAGGGAGGGGGGCAGAGAGAGGGAGGGAGGGGGCAGAGAGAGGGAGGGAGGGGGGCAGAGAGAGGGAGGGAGGGGGGCAGAGAGAGGGAGGGAGGGGGGCAGAGAGAGGGAGGGAGGGGGGCAGAGAGAGGGAGGGAGGGGGGCAGAGAGAGGGAGGGAGGGGGGCAGAGAGAGGGAGGGAGGGGGGCAGAGAGAGGGAGGGAGGGGGGCAGAGAGAGGGAGGGAGGGGGGCAGAGAGAGGGAGGGAGGGGGGCAGAGAGAGGGAGGGAGGGGGGCAGAGAGAGGGAGGGAGGGGGGCAGAGAGAGGGAGGGAGGGGGGCAGAGAGAGGGAGGGAGGGGGGCGGGGCAGAGAGAGGGAGGGAGGGGGGCAGAGAGAGGGAGGGAGGGGGGCAGAGAGAGGGAGGGAGGGGGGCAGAGAGAGGGAGGGAGGGGGGCAGAGAGAGGGAGGGAGGGGGGCAGAGAGAGGGAGGGAGGGGGGCAGAGAGAGGGAGGGAGGGGGGCAGAGAGAGGGAGGGAGGGGGGCAGAGAGAGGGAGGGAGGGGGGCAGAGAGAGGGAGGGAGGGGGGCAGAGAGAGGGAGGGAGGGGGGCAGAGAGAGGGAGGGAGGGGGGCAGAGAGAGGGAGGGAGGGGGGCAGAGAGAGGGAGGGAGGGGGGCAGAGAGAGGGAGGGAGGGGGGCAGAGAGAGGGAGGGAGGGGGGCAGAGAGAGGGAGGGAGGGGGGCAGAGAGAGGGAGGGAGGGGGGCAGAGAGAGGGAGGGAGGGGGGCAGAGAGAGGGAGGGAGGGGGGCAGAGAGAGGGAGGGAGGGGGGCAGAGAGAGGGAGGGAGGGGGGCAGAGAGAGGGAGGGAGGGGGGCAGAGAGAGGGAGGGAGGGGGGCAGAGAGAGGGAGGGAGGGGGGCAGAGAGAGGGAGGGAGGGGGGCAGAGAGAGGGAGGGAGGGGGGCAGAGAGAGGGAGGGAGGGGGGCAGAGAGAGGGAGGGAGGGGGGCAGAGAGAGGGAGGGAGGGGGGCAGAGAGAGGGAGGGAGGCAGAGGGCAGAGAGAGAGAGGGAGGGAGGGAGGGGGCAGAGAGAGAGGGAGGGAGGGGGCAGAGAGAGAGGGAGGGGGGGGCAGAGAGGGAGGGGGGGGCAGAGAGGGAGGGAGGGGGGGGCAGAGAGGGAGGGAGGGGGGGGCAGAGAGGGAGGGAGGGGGGGGCAGAGAGGGAGGGAGGGGGGGGCAGAGAGGGAGGGAGGGGGGGGCAGAGAGGGAGGGAGGGGGGGGCAGAGAGGGAGGGAGGGGGGGGCAGAGAGGGAGGGAGGGGGGGGCAGAGAGGGAGGGAGGGGGGGGCAGAGAGGGAGGGAGGGGGGGGCAGAGAGGGAGGGAGGGGGGGGCAGAGAGGGAGGGAGGGAGGGAGGGGCAGAGAGAGAGGGAGGGAGGGAGGGAGGGAGGGGGGCAGAGAGGGAGGGAGGGAGGGAGGGAGGGAGGGAGGGGGGCAGAGAGGGAGGGGGGCAGAGAGGGAGGGAGGGAGGGGGGCAGAGAGGGAGGGAGGGAGGGGGGGCAGAGGGAGGGAGGGAGGGGGGGCAGAGGGAGGGAGGGAGGGGGGGGCAGAGGGAGGGAGGGAGGGGGGGGCAGAGGGAGGGAGGGAGGGGGGGGCAGAGGGAGGGAGGGAGGGGGGGGCAGAGGGAGGGAGGGAGGGGGGGGCAGAGGGAGGGAGGGAGGGGGGGGCAGAGGGAGGGAGGGAGGGGGGGGCAGAGGGAGGGAGGGAGGGGGGGCAGAGGGAGGGAGGGAGGGGGGGGCAGAGGGAGGGAGGGAGGGAGGGGGCAGAGGGAGGGAGGGAGGGGGGGCAGAGGGAGGGGGGGCAGAGGGAGGGGGGCAGAGGGAGGGGGGGAGGGGGGCAGAGGGAGGGGGGAGGGGGGCAGAGGGAGGGAGGGAGGGAGGGGGGGCAGAGGGAGGGAGGGAGGGAGGGAGGGGGGGCAGAGGGAGGGAGGGAGGGAGGGGGCAGAGGGAGGGAGGGGGCAGAGGGAGGGAGAGGGAGGGGGGGCAGAGGGAGGGAGGGAGGGAGGGGGGGCAGAGGGAGGGAGGGAGGGAGGGGGGCAGAGGGAGGGAGGGAGGGAGGGGGGCAGAGGGAGGGAGGGAGGGAGGGAGGGGGCAGAGGGAGGGAGGGAGGGGGGGCAGAGGGAGGGAGGGAGGGGGGGCAGAGGGAGGGAGGGAGGGGGGGCAGAGGGAGGGAGGGAGGGGGGGCAGAGGGAGGGAGGGAGGGGGGGCAGAGGGAGGGAGGGGGGGCAGAGGGAGGGAGGGAGGGGGGGGGAGGGAGGGAGGGAGGGGGGGGGAGGGAGGGAGGGAGGGGGGGCAGAGGGAGGGAGGGAGGGAGGGGGGGCAGAGGGAGGGAGGGAGGGAGGGGGGCAGAGGGAGGGAGGGAGGGAGGGGGGGCAGAGGGAGGGAGGGAGGGGGGGCAGAGGGAGGGAGGGAGGGGGGGCAGAGGGAGGGAGGGAGGGGGGGCAGAGGGAGGGAGGGAGGGGGGGCAGAGGGAGGGAGGGAGGGGGGGCAGAGGGAGGGAGGGAGGGAGGGCAGAGGGAGGGAGGGAGGGAGGGGGCAGAGGGAGGGAGGGAGGGAGGGGGCAGAGGGAGGGAGGGAGGGGGGGCAGAGGGAGGGAGGGAGGGGGGGCAGAGGGAGGGAGGGAGGGGGGGCAGAGGGAGGGAGGGAGGGGGGGCAGAGGGAGGGAGGGAGGGGGGGCAGAGGGAGGGAGGGAGGGGGGGCAGAGGGAGGGAGGGAGGGGGGGCAGAGGGAGGGAGGGAGGGGGGGCAGAGGGAGGGAGGGAGGGGGGGCAGAGGGAGGGAGGGAGGGGGGGCAGAGGGAGGGAGGGAGGGGGGGCAGAGGGAGGGAGGGAGGGGGGGCAGAGGGAGGGAGGGAGGGAGGGGGGGCAGAGGGAGGGAGGGGGGGCAGAGGGAGGGAGGGAGGGGGGGCAGAGGGAGGGAGGGAGGGAGGGAGGGGGGGCAGAGGGAGGGAGGGAGGGAGGGGGGCAGAGGGAGGGAGGGAGGGAGGGGGGCAGAGGGAGGGAGGGAGGGAGGGGGGGCAGAGGGAGGGAGGGAGGGAGGGGGGGCAGAGGGAGGGAGGGGGGGCAGAGGGAGGGAGGGGGGGCAGAGGGAGGGAGGGGGGGCAGAGGGAGGGAGGGAGGGGGCAGAGGGAGGGAGGGAGGGGGCAGAGGGAGGGAGGGAGGGGGCAGAGGGAGGGAGGGAGGGGGCAGAGGGAGGGAGGGGGGGCAGAGGGAGGGAGGGGGGGCAGAGGGAGGGAGGGGGGGCAGAGGGAGGGAGGGGGGGCAGAGGGAGGGAGGGGGGGCAGAGGGAGGGAGGGAGGGGGGGCAGAGGGAGGGAGGGAGGGGGGGCAGAGGGAGGGAGGGAGGGGGGGCAGAGGGAGGGAGGGAGGCAGAGGGAGGGAGGGGGGCAGAGGGAGGGAGGGGGGCAGAGGGAGGGAGGGGGGCAGAGGGAGGGAGGGAGGGAGGGAGGGAGGGAGGGCAGAGGGAGGGAGGGCAGAGGGAGAGGGGGCAGAGGGAGGGAGGGAGGGAGGGAGGGAGGGCAGAGGGAGGGAGGGCAGAGGGGGAGGGGGGCAGAGGGAGGGCGGGGCAGAGGGAGGGGGGGCAGAGGGAGGGAGGGCAGAGAGAGGGAGAGGGAGGGAGGGAGGGGGGGCAGAGGGAGGGAGGGAGGGGGGGCAGAGGGAGGGAGGGAGGGGGGGCAGAGGGAGGGAGGGAGAGGGAGGGAAGGAGGGGGAGCAGAGGGAGGGAGGGAGGGAGGGGGCAGAGGCAGGGAGGGAGGGGGGGCAGAGGGAGGGAGGGAGAGGGAGGGAAGGAGGGGGAGCAGAGGGAGGGAGGGAGGGAGGGGGGCAGAGGGAGGGAGGGGGGGCAGAGGGAGGGAGGGGGGGCAGAGGGAGGGAGGGGGGGCAGAGGGAGGGAGGGAGGGGGGGCAGAGGGAGGGAGGGAGGGGGGGGCAGAGGGAGGGAGGGAGGGGGGGGCAGAGGGAGGGAGGGAGGGGGGGGGCAGGGGGGGAGGGAGGGAGGGGGGAGGGAGGGAGGGAGGGGCAGAGGGAGGGAGGGGCAGAGGGAGGGAGGGGCAGAGGGAGGGAGGGAGGGGCAGAGGGAGGGAGGGAGGGAGGGGCAGAGGGAGGGAGGGGCAGAGGGAGGGAGGGAGGGGCAGAGGGAGGGAGGGAGGGGCAGAGGGAGGGAGGGAGGGAGGGGGAGGGGCAGAGGGAGGGTGGGGCAGAGGGAGGGTGGGAGGGTGGGGCAGAGGGAGGGTGGGAGGGAGGGGCAGAGGGAGGGTGGGAGGGAGGGGCAGAGGGAGGGTGGGAGGGAGGGGCAGAGGGAGGGTGGGAGGGAGGGGCAGAGGGAGGGAGGGGCAGAGGGAGGGTGGGAGGGAGGGGCAGAGGGAGGGTGGGAGGGAGGGGCAGAGGGAGGGTGGGAGGGAGGGGCAGAGGGAGGGTGGGAGGGAGGGGCAGAGGGAGGGTGGGAGGGAGGGGCAGAGGGAGGGTGGGAGGGAGGGGCAGAGGGAGGGTGGGAGGGAGGGGCAGAGGGAGGGTGGGAGGGAGGAAGGGTGGGAGGGAGGGACGGGCGGAGGGAGGGAGGGAGGTGGGGAGGGAGGGAGGCAGTGAGGGAGGGAGGGCAAGGGTGAGGGCGAGAGGGAGGGATGGAGGATGGCAGGGGCCAGGGGGTGCGAGGAAGGAGGGAGGGAGGACAGCAGGGGCAAGGGAGGATGACGGGGGCAAGGGAGAGGGATGGGAGGTGGGGACGAAAGGGCAATTGGGGTGAGGGTGGCGGATATGAGGTGTAGTGGCCGTGGGTGCTGGGGGTTGGTGAGGGCAATGAAGGGAGGGGGACAGGAATGGTGGGGGACGATTACATACATTACCTAGGATATATGGCACAGAAACAGTGGGGAGGAAAGGATTACAGCTATTTCACCGGATTCAGCCAAAGATCACTGGAGGTATCACAGTATAGATTACTAAGAAATCCAAGCTTTGATCAAACAAATTCAATTCCCCATGGTGAAAAAAAATCCTATGTTAAAGTGCACATTTAAGGGGAACAGATTTTGTTATGCATTGTCTATTTAACATTTTTTGTTACATTAATTCCAAAACTATATTCTTTTTACATTTATTCACACTTAATTTAGTAC
Source organism: Cetorhinus maximus (assembly GCF_964194155.1). Lineage (NCBI taxonomy): Eukaryota > Metazoa > Chordata > Chondrichthyes > Lamniformes > Cetorhinidae > Cetorhinus > Cetorhinus maximus. Next base: position 99,323,301 of record NC_135887.1, read on the forward strand.
CTAATGGACCAAAATCCTTTGAGTCTGAATTCATCACTTTGCAGCATTTGTTATGCCTCCTATTTTGGCATGAGCTGCAATGTTAGTAATTTTGTTTTTGAGTCCCTTGACTAAATTATTAAATGTCAAAAACAGCAAATGCCCTAAGACTGAACGCTGAGGTACTCCACGTTACCATTTCTACACCAGAAAAGTTTCCATTTGTATATGCTCCCAAAAATTTTGTTTTTAAGAAAGGCTGAACAACTTTGCAGTAGTTTCACAGGCACCAGCAGCTATTCATTGTGTGTGAGCCAAGTCAGTGAGCAACAACACACGATTGGACCATGGAAGGCATTACTGACTTTATTCTCACTCAATATCCATTCATGCACTTTCCACCAGGTGAGTGATCAGGAACCCTGGCTGCTTTTTCTTTCCCAACCTCTGGGGTGTTGAGGCCAATTCCACTATATCAAATGAGCTCAATTAACAGACGAGTAATCAAGCCTAGGTCGAAATGGTTCCATATACTTATCCGTTTATTTCCTGTGTTTAAGCCAATTATATATTCAGCAAAAACAGACTTACCTGGAAAAACTCAGCAGGTCTGGCAGCATCGGTGGAGAAGAAAAGAGTCGACGTTTCGAGTCCTCACGACCCTTCAACAGAACTGAGTGTAGTTTGTAGAGGGGTGAAATATAAGCTGGTTTAAGGTGGGGGGGGGGGGAGAGAAGTTGAGGGGGGGGCGGTGGGGACAAGCAAGGCTTGTCCCCTTAAACCAGCTTATATTTCACCCCTCTCCTAAATATACTCAGTTCTGTTGAAGGGTCGTGAGGACTCGAAACGTCGACTCTTTTCTCCACCGATGCTGCCAGACCTGCTGAGTTTTTCCAGGTAATTCTGTTTTTGTTTTGGATTTCCAGCATCCGCAGTAGTTTTTTGTTTTTATATATTCAGCAACATACTTAATCTCATTACTTAGCCATCAGTTATCAATCTTATTACTTAGCCATCAGTTATCAATGTAAAACCTTAAAGATTTTCTGATAAATCCAAGCATACAGCTATTGCATTTCCCCAGTCCATCATATCAATAATGTCTTCAAAAAGCTCTGAGTTATTAATGAAACATCTCATGCACAATAGAGGGGGGGAAGAATCTACCTAGTTAGAGTTCCCATTCCTGATAACTATCCAAGGACCTTAGCTTGGGAAGTGTACATGTATGGATCTTGGATTGTCATCTGCCTCCCCTCTATTACAGTTTGTTTTCTTTCCAAACCAAACAAGACATCTCTTCTTTTAAAATAATACATGACATGACATTCCATTCCATGACATTCCATTCCATTCCATGACATTCCATTCCATTCCATGAATGAACACAAATTACTATAAGTGTGTTGGGTTTGTTTCTGCAGATGACAAGCAGATTTAACTAGGCTCTTCCCACGGGAGTGAGTCATTCATCGCCATACTCCCACAGCTCCAAGTATAGAACTAGTGAAATTACAGGGCACTTGCACTAAAACTTGATTGTATACTGTTTATGAGTGAAATTGAGCAATGTTTGGGAGAGGGGTGCTATTATATATTAAAAGTCAGGAGCCATGCTGAACATTTAAAGTACATCTCATTTTTATTTTATGCACTAAACACAGTTTTAATGCTGATTTACAACCAGTTGCAAATTATCAACTTGCCTGCAGTTACAAATCTTGGACAGCAATATTAGCCTAAGCATGTTAACAGTAAAATGTAAAGAGTCTGCAGAAAGCAAATCTTACTCTTATCTTGGCACTTTAGGTAAATGTCTACACATGAATCATTTGTAAACACCAGCCTTTCAGGAATTTGATGGTCTCAGTTGGTTTTAGAATGAAATGGTGGACAATTCATTCCAGTTTAAACTAATGAGGATCCAGTTTAAGTCAAGGTGTAATGGAAGAAAACTCAGAACTGTTCCAGGATCTTGCACAATAACGTAGGCAAAGATAAAAGACAAATCTAAAGTGAACAGTTTACCTTCTTAAAATGACAATTCTATTGCCTGAAGTCTAAAAATCTGATTAAAATTAATTTTCAAATGTCAGTAATTTCTAGCTAAAATAAAGCTTTTATTAAGAAACGTTTTGAAAAGTTATAAACTCTTTCTCTACATTTATTCAAACAAAATGATAGCTGTGATAAATTTCCTTAGCAAGTTCAACACATTTCTCAGATTGGCCTTGCAGGGATATTATTGCAAGTCATTTTTGTTAATTAATAAAAACTATTTACTCTTTGCTTAACAATTGAGAGTTCCAAAAGCTTTACCCTTTCACGTTTCCTCAGCAATCTACAGAGGCTTTACAAAAATTTTTATGCATTCTTTGAAGATTCTGTAACAAACCAGACTTTTTATTAAATTAAAAATTCTCCCTTCTTCGGGTGCAGTATCATGGGTAGCTGTGCCCAGTTACTTGTCCATTTGGCCACTATTTATGTGCCCCAATAATAAGTTAATGGAAGGTGGAGGATAACAACTAAGGCTATTCCTCGTTATTGTTGCTGTGGGTAGTGGGGGAAAATCAATCCCAATATGTCCTCATCCAAGATTACGTAAGTGCCATTGATATAATCGTTAGGAATGGGAACTCTGTCCAATTTTCCCGTCGTTAAGCCAGGGATGAAGGAGACCACCTTAACTGAGATCAGCTAACTAAGCGCAAACTGTGGAGTCTGTATGGCTGAGCTACCAACTGGACGGGTGAGTTGGTGGCTTAGTGGTATTGACTGGACTATCATTCCAGAGACCAGGGGTAATACTCTGGACCTGGGTTCGAATCCCCACCATGGCAGAAGGTGAAATTTGAATTCAATAAACCCTGGAATTAAAAGTCTGATGACCATGAAACCACTGCCGGTTGTTGGTTCACTATTGTCCTTTAGGGGAGGATGGCTTTAGGGAAGGAAATCTGCCATCCTAACCTGGTCTGACCTACGTGTGACTCCAGACCCACAGTAATGTGGTTGACTGTTAAGTGCCCCCTGAACAAGGACAATTAGAGATGAGCAAATAAATGCTGGCCTAGCCAGCAATGCCCACATCCCATGAACGAATAAATATTTAAAAAATGTACTGAGCATTTCAATACATATCTCTAAATACAGCAAGTTCAAGTGAACAGAGCACGTCATTTGACTATCCTGGAAGCCATTTCCCCCAACAACCCAATCAACAAGACACAGTATCAGTGGTTAACATGATTTCTGGCAGAATAATTTCCAATGGACTCAAACAAAACTACATTTGTTGTGTGGTAATATTGGGGTAGAAGTCCATCATGGCCCATTTTTCGTATTAATGAATTTCCCCTGGATGTCTGCTGCTTTGACTTAATCAGTCAGCAATTTCGCCAAATTAGGAGGTAAAAAATACATTTTGCTATATTTTCATTGGATGCTATTCCTCATTGTGTTTGCTTCATGCAAAGAAAGCAGAATTATTTCTGCAAACAATGCTGCACTGACGAAAAGGCCAGTGGCGCACACAGGAGGAGAATGTCTATGTATTCCAATTATCTACACACTGCAACACTGATCAGGGACTGCATTTAAAAAAGGGCAATGGTTAGAAGAATTAAATTACAAGGAAATCAATGCTACATTGCTGGCAAGACAATAATTCCATATCATGTTGGAGAAGTCTCTAATCTTCAAAAATGTTCAGTTGGTTAATGTACGCTTTGTTCATGATACCAATTATTACTGATGCCTCTGTTTAAAACGTATGGATGTTCAATCCCAATCTAAACAGTCTGATTATTTTAGAGTTTGGCAAGTATCATATTTCTAAGAGAAATAAGGAGGGCGTGAACCAAAATCTAGAATCTGTCATCTTAACATTTTAATAAACACATTTTGAGATCTTACTGACACAAATAATATGCAACACTTGAACGGAACATCAAACAGACTAAACATTGCCAGACCAAGATTCATAGGCTAGTGACATCAGTTCATAGCAGTGAGATTGTGGAAGGGAAGTTATTAAAAATGGTGTAGGATTTCCCTTTTTCCTTCTGCCTCCTGCAAATGAACAACAGTTGGAGTGACTCAGGCGAATTTGCACTTTACACATTCGCCATTATATTTTGTGAACACCTACAGTCCTAGTTGGCTGTTTTATTGCAGTTCAGGCAGAGAGTAAAGATTATGAATTTCGGAGATTGGAGCAGTGAATGAAAGCCATAACATAAACCTAGTTTATCCTATGACATGATTAAACCAAATCAGGCACACATCCAGCTCGTTGTACAGTTAATAACATACTGCAGCACAGAACTGCAGCACAGAACAGAGGCAAGCAAAAACACAGATTTTTCAAGTCTAGTATTAAAAATTACAGAATGTTGAAAGTAGGCTTTAAAAGTAGTTGAAACTAGCAGGATGCTATTTATTGAAAAGTCTATCAGAACTTCATGACAACTGTAAATGAACTGTTCTTTACTTTGTCCCAACATACTTTTGATCCCAGAATGTTAACATTTTTGCACAACAGTTTCAAACTAGTTCTGCCTCCACAATGAACATGTCCATAGCATTTTCTTCCAGCGTGTAGCCAGGTGATCATCTGTCAAAACATAGTCCAAAACTTTGATCTGTTCTGAAATGGTAGATTACTGCATTGCAGTATTTTTCTGTTTTTGCCAGCTCTTTTCCCGCAGGTTCAACTCAGCCTCCGTGAAGGAAGCTGGTCCCCAATTAGTGATCAGCTGAGGGCCCTTTGAACCTAGAAGAGTTAAGAAACAAACCATCAATAGGCACAGGTCAAGGATGACTTGTTGAGTTAAATAATGGAGTAATAACTACATTGTATTTCTTTGAGGCATAGAATGATGGAACAGGTAACAGATCAACATTTTGCATAATTTTACCGATAATATTGTCTTAATTTTCTTTCCCTTGGATTCTGTGCCTTCTGACAGCTGCTCTACAACTCCATTCTAACTTCCTCCTTGTTTGGAGTCTACTTGGTCTTAGCTACCCAGAACTAAAATAGTTCATGTTGTTCATGCAAGATAAAATTGCTATATAGTAATATTTTGCATTATATATAAAAAAAAAGATTTTCTTTTTATTCATTCATGGGATGTGAGAATCATTGGCAAGGCCAGCATTTATTGTCTATCCCCAGTAGTCCGAGAGGATGGTGGTGATCTGCCTTCTTGAACCACTGCAGTCTGTGATGAAGGTGCACTACAGTGCTGTTATCTAGAGAGTTCCAGGATTCTGAGGGAACAGCGATGTATTTCCAAGTCAGGATGACGTGCAACTTGGAGGAGGAACTTGCAGACACAATGGGCCACACAGCCTCCTTCTGTGCTGTAAAATTTCTGTGATTCTGTGACTCCCTTGATTCTGTTCCCATGTGCTTGCTGCCCTTATCCTTCTAAGTAGTAGAGGTTAAGGGTGCAGAATGTGCTGTTGATGCCTTAGAAAATTGTTTCAGTGTATCTTGTAGATAAAACACACCACTGCCACTCTGTGCCTGTGGTGGAGGGAGGTAATGTTTAAGTCGATGGATGGGGTGCCAATCAAGCAGGCTGCTTTGTCGTGGATGACAGAGTTTGTTGTTGTTGTTGTTGTTGTTGGAGCTGCATTTATCCATGCAAGTAGAGAGTATTCCATTACACTCCAGGCTTGTGTCTTATAGTTTGGGGACAGGCTTTTTGAAGTCAGAGGACGAGTTATTCACCTCAGAATTCCAAGCCTCTGATCTGTTGTTGTAGCCACAGCACTGCATTAAGATGGCTGGTTCAGTTAAATTCCTGGGCAATGATAACCCCTGGATGTTGATGGTGAGGGTTCAGTGATGGTAATGTCAAGAGGTAGTGGTTAAGCTCTCTTTTGTTGGAGATGGCCATTCCTTAGTATCTGTGTGCAGTGAATATGACTTGCTGCTTATCAGCCCAACACTGAATGTTGTCGAGGTTTCTGGTGTGCGGGCATGCACCACCTCATTAGCTAAGGAGTTGTGAATGGAACTGAACACTGCAACTGTCAGCAAACATCCCCATTTCTGACCTTAAGGTGGAAAGAGAGCTGTTGATGAAGCAGCCAAAGATGGCTAAGGACAGAGAGGAACCCCTACAGTGATGCCCTGGGGTTGAGACAATTGTTTCCAACAACCATAACTTTGTGCTAGGTGTGACTCCTACCAGTGACTTTCCCCCCCCCCCCGATTTACATTGCGTTCAATTTTACCAGGGCTCCATGGTGCCAAAGCTTGGTAAAATGCCACCTTGATGTCAAGGACAGTCACACTCACCTCATCTGTGGAATTGAGCCCTTTAGACTACACTTGGACCAAGGCTGTAACGAGTTCAGGAACCGAGTGGTCCTGGAGGAATGCAAAATGAGCATCGGTGAGCTGGTTATTGGCGAGTCCCACTTGACAGCACTATCGAGGACACCTTCCATCACTTAGCACATGATCGAGAGGAGAATGGTGGGGGGGCAGGGTGATAATTGGCTGGACTGAATTCGTTCTGCTTCTTGTGGACTGGGTATTTCTCGGCAGTTTTCCACTACGCTGGGTAGATGCTAGCATTGTAGTTATACTGGAACAGCTTGGCTAGAGGGACCGTTAGTTGTGGAGGTTTTCACTACTATATCCAGGATGTTGTTGGGACTCATAGCCTTTGCTGTATCTAGTGTCTTTAGTTGTTTCTTGATATCAGGTGATGCGAATCAAATTGGTTGAAAACTGATATGTGTGATGCTGGGGCCTTTAGGAGGTCACCGAGTTGGATCATCCACTCAGCACTTCTCACTGAAGATGTGTGCAAATGGTTCAGCCTTGTCTTTTGCACTAATGTGCTGGATTTCCCCATCATTGAATATGGGGATCTTTGTGGAGCCTCCTCCACCGTTGTTTAATTCTCCACCATCATTCAGGACTGTAGAGCTTTGATCTGACCCACTGGTTACAGGATTGCTCAGTTTTGTCTACAGCATGCTGTTTCTGCTGTTTAGCATACACGCGTTGGAATACAATTCTGCTGCTCATGGCCCACAGTGCTTCATGAATATCCAGTGTTGAGATGCTAAATCTGTTCTGAATCTAATCCAATAAGTGCAGTGGTGCCGCCAAACAACACGATTGACAATATCCTCTGCATAAATACAGGACTTAATCTCCACAAGTTCTGTGAGGTGGTGACTCCTACCATTAACATGGACAGATGCATCTGCGACAGGTAGACTGGTGAGGGCGAGGTCAAGTAGGTTTTTTCCCTTGTTAGTTCTCTCACCACCTACTGCTGGTCCAGTCTGGCAGATATGTCCTTCAGGATTCGGCTATCTCAGTCAGTAGTGGTGTGACCAAGCCACTCTTGGTGATGGGCATTGAAGTCCCCCACCCAGAGTACATTCTGTGCCCTGGCTACCTTCAGTGCTTCTTCCAAGTGGCGTTCAGCATGGAAGAGTACTGATTCATCAGCAGATGAGTAGGTAGGAATCAGCAGGAGGTTTCCTTGCCCCTGTTTGACCTGTTGCCACGCGATATCATGGAGTTTGGAGTCAACGGCAAGGACTCCCAGGACCACACCTGCCTGACTGTAAACCACTGTGCTGCCACCTCTGATGGGTTTGACCTACCTGTGGGACAGGACAAGAACAAGACTGTTGATCGAGGAGTCTGGGACATTAGATGAAATGCAGGTTTCTGATAGTATAACAGTGTTATGTGTTGTTTGACTAGTCCATACAACAGTTCTCCCAATTTTGGCACAAGTTCCCAGATGTTAGTGAGGCGGGCTTTCCACAATTGACAAGGCTGGGCATGCCTTTGACATACCTGAATCTAATGCCTAGGTCATTGCCATGTGCTCCATCCTCTTTTATTCTTCTTGGACTTCTCCATAGCGGATTATAGAACTGAGTAGCTTGCTAGGCCATTTCAGAAGGCAGTTACGAATTCAAATTCATATGACAACAGTGATCAACAACAAAACCTTTTTTTAAAATAGTGATTTCTATAAAATGCCAGCAAATGTAGCTCAGCCACAGTATGCAGTAAAAATTACATCAATACAGTTTAATGCATCTAAGCCAATGACTGTTTTGGCTATTAATTCCACAAATCCAAAATTTTGCATACTGGAGACCTAGAAATGCTTTAAATCCTGGTTATGATTAGATCCTTGAAGGTGCACTTTGAGGGAAGAAAATAGAACAGATAAGAGACAGCACATTAACATTTCATATTGGATAAATCTTCAGAAAAAACTTTCCCCAACAAGTCTTCCAGTTTGTCACCCAAATCAATGGGTAATGAGTAGATGATTAAAATAAAAATACTACTGTGCCCTTGTCTATTTTAAGTATAAAAATAATCATGAAGTTGCAGCTCATGAGTAATGTTTTAAAGGAAGGAATAAGACTGCAGTCTTTCTTTGACGTTTCCTCACTCTGTGCAACAATACAGCAACAAGGACCTACAGTGATTGCTGCCTTCGTTTCATTGAATCAATAACCAGCAACTAATTTTTTTAAACCAGGTTTGTTATTCACTTCCAGATGTAATCACAAAAGAACAAATATTAACCTCTTCACCACCACTTCCGACTTGATAGCTCCATATTTGGTTACTGGTTATGTTTGTGAAAGGCATTATGGCTACAAGGTGGTTTTGAACGATAATTATTTCAGTTTTCCTACCTGGTTCTATGAGTCGCAGCAATCCTTCATGTTGAGCCACCTTGGCCTTCCAGTTCTTTGTCTTGTTAGCTGCCAACTCTAATTTTTTTGCCACTTCCTGATACAAAATTATAAAGAGTTGAAACAGTTTGTTGCAATATTCTATCCATATAGCTTCAATTACTACTTTCTCCTCCTAATTTTCTTCCCATCTCTTTCTCTCCTGAAGGTTTCAATTCTTGTTGGGCGAGGGTTGCACAGGCGTTGAGCAATGCTCATAATTCCCCCCTTATGGGATTATGTGAGAGTCTTGACGACCAATGTTGGTGGACCTTTATTTTTTTTGAATTTAGCAATTCCCACGCTTCTCGTTCAAGGATAGATTTAGCATGGGACCTTGGAAGCTACATCATATTCCAGGATCATAGAAAAGGGAGGTTGTAGATGGGGCAAATACTTGCAAGGGGGAAGAGGGCTGAAGGGTGAGTTACAAACTAGGAGCTCATTTAGCCTTCTATGCCTAAACTGATTATTCACTAGAGCAATCCAAAACTAATCCCATTAAATGGCTCTCTCACCATTGACTTTCTACCATCATCTGCTTCAAATATTCATCCAATTTTCTTTTAAGCTGAACAAGGGTCTCTAATTCACTCCCACCTGCAGGTTCCCCTTCAAGCCACAAAGCCACATACCATCTTGACTTGGAATAATATCATTGTTCCTGGGAACTCTCTTCCTAACAACACTGTAGGTGTACCTACACCAGATGAGCTGCAGTTCAAGGTGGTGGTTCACCACCACCATCCTAAGGGGAATTAGGGATGGGCAACAGTGAGGGTAGCCAATGTGGAGTCGGGAAGTGAGTTCAAAGAAGTATTGTTTATCACCAGTCCTCTTCAATGTCTATGCAGAAGCAATGTTTAAAGAAGTGCTTGAAGACACAGGATCTGGCATTAAGGTTGTGGGGCTGGGGGGGGCGGTGCGGGGAGAGTGGTGAATGATGACATCAGTTAGATTTGCAAATGACAAAGCATTTGTGGCAAGCACAGAAAAAGATTATGAGAACTAGTAGATAGACTAGTAACAGCAGCCAAAGTGATACATATCTCAAAATCACCAAGAAATATTCATATATTCATAGAAGAAAGAGAACCAGAACAGTTGCAAGAATTCAAGTATTTAGGAAGCACAATATCTACAGGTGGAAGATGTGACAAAGAAATAAGATGGATAGCAATGAGAATGGCCATATTTGGTTAGAAGAGAAAGCAGCTGACTAAACAAGAAGAGAAAGCAGCTGACTAAACAAGAAGAGAAAGCAGCTGACTAAACAAGAAGAGAAAGCAGCTGACTAAACAAGAAGAGAAAGCAGCTGACTAAACAAGAAGAGAAAGCAGCTGACTAAACAAGAAGAGAAAGCAGCTGACTAAACAAGAAGAGAAAGCAGCTGACTAAACAAGAAGAGAAAGCAGCTGACTAAACAAGAAGTGACTCGTAAAGAGCTTGATTTGGAGTGTTGTTTTGTATGGTTGAGAGAATAGGACCTAATGTAAAGAAGAGATCAACTTGCTTTAGTTGTGAATATCTAGTGTTAAATATACAATAAATGGAAAAGCCTGGTTAAGAAACTGATAAACAATACCAATATAAAGGCAAATTACACAAGCCTAGGCTTAATTAACTTGTGTTTATCTTACAAGGTTAGATTTGATAGTGAGCAACGGGTGACCCATTTCGTGACCTCTTGGTAGAGCAAGGTTGTCTATGGTTAGCACCATAAAAGAAGTTAAAAGATAGCAATTCTAGGAAAAAGGGTCTTAACCTCCATGAGAGATAGACATTATCCTTAATGGTTACAGAAACAAAGAGTTGCATTGAAGCTAAAACTAATTAGTTGCATTTCTGTTCGAATATCCCAAAGCATGCCATGTTGTCATGGTGATGGACTTTGGGGAAGATTCTTTTGTTTAATTGTCAGATTTCCCTCACAGAAGGCAGTTGTAGTTTTGATTTAGTATAGTTTGGAATTCTTGAGGGGAAAATCAGCTGGAAGATTTGCCAAGCCTGTAGCTAGAGGAACAAATCTACAGCGGTCCCCACAGAGCCTTGTGGCCAAAAGCAGTCAGTCAGCTTGGAACGGGCAGAATGAAAGCATTTGCCAGGAGCTGGGAATCCACTGTGGGATCAACAGCAGTACAGAAGCTGTGGAAGCACAGGGGTCCATTAAGAACCAGACAATGTTCCTGATATTTAAATCCCTAAACAAGAAGGCAGTGAAGCCCATGCTTGAATTGGAAGAGTCCACAGTCGTAAAGTCTGTAAAGAAAATTGGAGAATAGTGAAAAGCTAATGGAACGTTCCCCATAAATTCTGTACCTTGGAGAAAGCTGGATTACAGAGGAGAATTGAAGTAAATACCGGAGGGCTGAGACATCCATTTGGGTTGGTCCTTAAAGAAGATTCTTATAATGTATAAAGGAACTCTTGGGGAGAAGTAAAAAGTAGAACTGAGTTTATAGCAGAAGTCTTTGTAAACTATGGTGTTGTGTTGCTTGCTTTAGTTTTTTCTTATCTGTAAAGTTTGTTTTTGTTTAAAAACACGAAATCTTGTGGTGTTGTTGTGTCAGTTCAGATTTCTCTGGGTGTTCAGATTTCCCTTTAAATGTTAATGGTCTCGAGCAGGATTGTAACACTTTGAAACGTGGGTTTGGAGGACAATGGAAAGGAAAAGCTGGACAGGAAAAGTAACACATTTGGGCACATATTAAAAGAGACAGATTGGTAAGAGAAATTATGGGGGGGACGATTTCAAGGAAAAAGAGGAAGAAAAAAAAGAGGAGAACATTAATGCAGGATAGCTTGAAAATTGAAAGAAGCTATTGAAAAATTAGAAGACTGGCACTGGACAGAGAGACAGGAAGAAGACTATGAGCCATAGACCTGCATTTGGGTAGAGCACATACGATGATGATGATGGATGGGGAACAAATGCTGGGCTTGCCAGCGATGCTCACATCCTATGAATAAAGAAAAAAATTCAACTAATCTCCATGGCACAACGTTCCCTTCTCCAAGATCTCTGCATGTACATAGATTACTCCAAAAAAAAATTTTCCTTGCTATCAGTGGGGATTTAAGTTGATGCTTCCTGGATACTGATGCCCAAACCAGTCCCTAGTTACTCATTTTATCAATGCCCCTTATACTTCTCAAAACTTGTAACAAATCTTCTCTATCTTCCCTGCTCCAACAGAAATAATCCCAGTTTCTCAAATCTCTCCTCAACTACACAGTTCCCATCCCTGCCCTTACCCTAAACTGTATGCTGTAATGATCCTTTAACAATTCTTACTGGATTTTCAAACTAACTGGAAACACAATGCAATAAAACTCAGTAATTGTTTCTATTGCATACAAGGTTATATGTTGTCTGTAGATTTTGATTGTTACAAGCATGTAATTTAACACCTAGCCAATTAAGACTGCTGAAATGGGCACTATATATTGAAGGATGTGCACAGTCATTTTCAGGATGTTACGAAACTCAAAAATCAGAAGGCACAAATTTAATTGACTGATCATTTAGATAAAAGTATGAATCAGTAATCAAGAACAAGGAACAGTGCTTGACCTTTGAGGCTATTATGCAATCGTCCACAAGGAGGATGTCTCTTATCCTGCTCTCCTATCCTGTCAACAACTTACCCCGTATTGCTCAAGTGCTTGTTTCCTCTCCTGCTCAAGTTCATCCAATTGCTTCATCGCTGCCTCTAGTGCACGATCCTTTATTGCTCTCTGGTTTTCCAGTTCTTGCTTTTCTGCTTCTGTCATTTCTATGGTTTGTTTTTGCTTTAAGTGCAGTCTCTCCAAATCTAGTCGTTTACTGCACTCTTCTTCCAGCAACCTGCAGTCAAGAAATAAGATACTGACATGGTTAACAGCATTGCTGGCTAAATTCCTTCCTCTAAGTGCAGAAATCCGTGAAAATTGTACACCCATTATCTTATATCCTCAACAGAAATATAAGGGCATACTTATGGACATCAGAAAAGAGAGAGAAATACTTTGTGTCTAATTACGTGTCAAAAAAAGTTCCTGTTTTTTCCAATAGTCTGTCCTATTGTGAAAGTTGATTCCTTTGCTGAACTACAGACCCATGAACAGTCACTCTCTGGTACTTATCCTAAGTGATTTTTGTTCATTATGAGTTTTAATATCAGGTGTTATCAAGCTTATCCACATACTTTCCAGCACCATAGTCTTGGTTAATTACCCTTCCCCTAATACAGGAGCATATAAAATGTTTACAAAGCATTTGTGTTTAAATGGAATTGAATGAATGATTAAATTGGAAATGTTTAACTGTAGATAGCAGCCTGCAAAGTTTAGGAAAATTTGATGAACACCCTAAGTCACAGAGGTAGCCACTGCCAAAGGACATTTTCCTACAACCAACATGGATAGTCAACACAATCAGTGGTCTTGAGCAATTCAATATTATTCAGCAGATACAGGTTAACTTGAGGCATAATTATTTTATAGTGTATGATGTTAGGGAATTTTGCATGATATCTGGAAGCACTAGATGGACCATTTGTGGCTTGAATACACGTTCCCTTCTCTGCTGAATGGCCTGGCTTTAATTTAAAGGTTATTGTTATGACTGATGCAGTTGGTAAAGCGGAGTTATTTTAAAAATCCCAGAGGGAAGCTTTAAACTGTCATAACTAATAATTTTGAGTGTTGTGTTTGAGATGTGACTCTAAACTCAGGAACCAGACCACTAGTTCGAGGTTTTACATTAACTAAATGAAACATTTTATTAATTTACACAGGTTAAAATATATGTACACATGGCTACAAATTACTACTATCATAACTTTTAACAAATTCCCAAACTAATCTCCATTAAGGCAACAGCAACCCATAGACTTAACCAGGCACCAGGCAAAGCATTTTCACCTTACAAATTCAAAATGAGGCTCCTTTCACCGTGGAGCCAGTTGGAGGCTTGCAGCTGCCTTTTGATCTTACATTGCCTCTGCCTGCACAGCCAAAAACTACTGAAGTTATACCTACCAGCCCAATTAAATGTTAATTCTCATTATATCAACAACCTCTTTGAACTGTATCTTTTAACAATGAAACCCCATTCATTGTACCAACTTTATTAGTGATATAAACATATTGCTTGGTATCTGTTAGATAGGCATCAAGTTTTCACCCCACTTCCTGAATGCTCTATTCAAAAAATGCACGCTCTCTCTGTTTACATCTCAAACTAGTACATCAAAGCACCCAGATGAGCTGGCTTTAATCCAATTACAACATACCCACAGACTAAACCTCTTTTAAAATAAAAATATTTTCCAAAATATTATATACATTAATAGCTTCATGACAGTTATGTCCCCATGGTCTTGATTCTCCCACCAGCATAAAATGTTTCTATCTACCCTATCACTTCCTTTCACAATCCCAAAAATTAACCTTCCGGGAATACAAACCTAGTTTATGCAATCTCTCCTCATAATCTAATCCTTGTAACCCTGGTAACATTCTAGTGAATCTGTGCTGCATTTCTTTCAAGGTTAAGGCGTGGTGCTAGAACTGTACACTGTGTCCTTGACATGATCTAACCAGGGATTTGTATAGCTGTAGCAAAACAACACCCCTATTACATTCTAGCCCTCTAGGTTATAAGAGTTAACATGAGCCTTTTTGATAATTTTTTGCACCTGACTATATTTTAGTGATCCTAACTTTTCATTATTTAAAAACATACAGATCTATCCTTTTTTGGTCCAAAATGGATAACCTCCCACTTGTGTAGAAAGCCATCTGCCAGAGTTTTGCACACTCAATTTATCAATGTCACTTTGTAATTTTATGGTCTCATCTTTGCTACTTACTATGCCAGGTATCATTGGGATATTTGGGTATATTGTGTTTCCAAGTCAGAAATATAGTGAATAGTTGAGGTCCATTATCCCTACAGTTTGATTTCAGTTCTTCAGTGCACTCAGTGTTCCTGTGGGGGGAGGTGGCAGCGAGAGCACAAGTTCACGCATGTGCACAGGTACAGAGCTGCCTCAGGAAGATGAAGAGTTTTGAAAATTAAAAGTAAAGATTTTAAAAATGTTAAAAAACATGATTCTGTCACATGAGCAGGGACATGTTAGAAATTGGGATGAAATTTAAAATTTTTTTTTAATGATGGATCGAAACCTCATCACGTCCTTGAATGAAGTTTCACAAAAAATGCAAAGGAGGCCACTTGGCCTTTTCGCCTGCCTGCCAACCATAAGGTTGGGTGGGCAGCGAAAAGTTTAATTCAATTACATTTTTAATGGCCTTAATAGGCCCTTAAATTGTCGGCAGGCGCGGCTCTGACTCCCGTGCATGTCTGCCGAGCGAAATACTGCGTGAGTGCACGATGACATTGGGACACTCGCCTGACGTCATCGCGCACCATTTTATGCTCATTTGGGTCAGGCGCGCGCCCACCCAACGAGCGAAAAATTCTGCCCATTATCACACACTTGCCCCGTAGGTTTAAAAACATGTCTCACTCACCCAAAATATCACTCACAAAAAGATTAGATACAGATGAAGGTAAAGCAATACAATTACGACTTGTGGTCGTCTCGGTCTCTTTTGTGGCAGGCCTGTAGTTTCTTAGTTGAGCTCATGCGGTAGTTGAAGTGAAGGTCTTGTAAAGCAGAGAATTTTCGGTAAGATCCGAGGCTTCTTTTAGTCAAATGTACAGGAGGTTGATTCTCAGGTTAACTTAAAATTTGGAACAGGTTGAGGGGAGTCCTCCCACTTTAAAGGTATTGCTGTTTTTAAACTTGGCTGCTTAGATGACACTCAGCTGGCTTGATGGCTTTCTGATGGATCTCTGACTCTGAGCAGCTGCTTGGTGAATTTTTAAAGTAGACCACAAAATGGCTTCCACACCATGTGACTTGTGCAAGTTTGATGTCCTTTCTCCAAAATGGGATTGTGTATTGATTACACCTCCTGTGTTGTCATTTGATACTTTGAAATACACCCAGTCTTGGTTTGGATGAGTGACCCTCATAATATGGAAGGTCATGGGAATCCATTCACATTTGTCTAACACACATTGAGTTTGATGTACCTTTTGTCCATGGTGAAACAGAAAGTTGGGCCGGCTAGAATGCTATAGTTCTTTTGTTGACGGTCCATCTTTAAACAAAGGGATGAGTGAATTCTCTGGTTGGCTGTGAATGTCCATATTTAATTAGGTATTTGCTCGAGACTGCCTGGAGCACCAAATCTATAAGGTCACATGATTTGTAGTGGCCATTTTAACAGGCTGTGTTCAAAATTTTTAAAGTGTTGATTGAAAGTTCATAATATACTGGAACATGACATTTGCAATTTTCCAATCTATTCTTGAATTGAGTGCGCTTTGGAAAATTATAGCTAAAGCACCTGCAATTTCCTCAGTTACTTCCTTTAAAACTCTGGTATGGAATTATCATTTTTTAGTGCCATTATTTTTTTCTAATACAGTTTTTTGCTTACATTAACTATTGAGAGTTCCAGTCCTTGCTTCATTAATTTACCTGGAATGTCAGATATATTAAGCTCTTTGTCCACTGTGAAGGCTAACACAAAGTAAATATTCAACCAGTCTATCATTTCATTATTTTCGTTTGCAATTTGCAAATCTGTTTTTACAGTTCCCACATTACCCCTGACTATCCTTTTCCTCTAAGTATAATTGTAAAAACTGTGTTAATCTCAACATTCCCTCAAGTTTGTTTCCTAATTCCTTTTTGCAGCTCTTAATATCCTCTTTGTCTTCCTTCGCTGTTCTTTATATCTTGCCTAGTCATCTGGATTTACATTATCCTTTTAGTTTTAAGTTATCTCTCTCCTCTTTTGTCAACCATGGCCATTTAATTTGGTAAGTAGTGGGGCAAACAAGCCAGAGAGCTTCAAGTCTATGCTGCTCAGTACGACATGAGGAACTTCTATAAAGCCCTGAAGAAAACATCTGGCCCTCCCTCACGTGGCTACTCACCTGTTCCCAGCATTGACAGGGAATCTCGCCTGACAAACAGGGCAGTTTTCAAAGAGCACATAGCTGAGCACATTAGGGGTGTGCTTAACTCCCAGCCACCGTAAGTAGTGTTGTTATAGATAAGCTTCTAGACTGGTCCAAATGTGAAAACCAGGAGAGCAAACCCTTTGTTGTGGAGTTGATAAAGCCATCAGACCTCTATCCTCAAGGAAAGCTCCAGGTTTAGATGGGATCCCAGGAGGAGTTTACAATTCTGGGAGACCCCCAACTATCTGGGAGGCGATGGTGTAGTGGTATTGTTGCTGGACTAGTAATACAGAGATCTGGGTTCGAATCCCACCACCGCAGATGGTGGAATTTGAATTCAATAAAAATCTGGAATTAAAAGTCCAATGATGCCCATGAAACCATTGTCGATTGTTGTGAAAGCCCATCTGGTTCACTATGCCCTTTAGAGAAGGAAATCTGTTGTCCTTACCTGGTCTCAGACTGGTACCAGACCCACAGCAATGTGGTTGACTCTTAAATGCCCTCTGAAATGGCCCTAGCAAGCCACTCAGTTGTAACAAACTGCTACAAAGACAAAAAAGGAATGAAACCAGACAGCATCGACCTAGGCACTGGAAACGACAATGGCATTCGCCGCCCTATCGACCCTCCTTACTAACATCTGGGAGCTAATGCCAAAATTGGGAGAGCTGTCTCACAGTCAAGGAACATCCTGACATAATCATCCTCATTCTCCTTACAGATAATGTCCTAGACACCACCATCACCATCCCTGGGTATGTCCTGTTCCACCAGCAGGTCAGACCCAGCAGAGGTGATGGCACAGAGGTATACAGTCAGGAGGGAGTTGCCGACTCCAGACATCAACATCAGGTCAAATATGGGCAAGGAAACCTCCTGCTGATTACCACGTACCCTCAGCTAATGAATCAATGCTCCTCCATGTTGAACATCACTTGGAGGAAGCACTGAATGTGGCGAGGGCACAGAATGTACACTGGTTGGGGGACTTCAATGTCCATCACCAAGAGTGGCTCGGTAGCACCACTACTGACTGTGCTGGCCGAGTCCTAAATGACATAGCTGTTAGGCTGGGTCTGCGGCAGGTGGTGAGGGAACCAACAAGAGGCTTGACCTCATCCTCACCAACCTGCCTGCCGCGGATGCATCTGTCCATGACAGTAATCGGTAGGAGTGACCACTGCACACAGTCACTGTGGAGATGAAATCCCGCCTTCACATTTGAGGATACCCTCCATCGTGCTGTGTGGCACCACCACCATGCTAAATGAGATAGATTTCAAACAGATCTAACAACTCAAGACTGGGCATCCATGAGGTGCTGTGGGCCATCAGCAGCAGCATTGTACTCAAACACAATCTGTAACCTCATGGCCCGGCATATCCCCCATTCTACCATTACCATCAAGCCAGGATCAACCCTGGTTTAATGAAGAGTGCAGGAGGGCATGCCAGGAGCAGCACCAGGCATACCTAAAAATGAGGTGTCAACCTGGTGAAACTATAAAGCAAGACTACTTGTGTGCCAAACAGCATAAGCAGCAAGTGATAGACAGAGCTGAGCGATCCCACAACCAATGGGTCAGATCTATTCTCTGCAATCCTGCCAGTTGTGAATGGTGGTGGACAAGTAAACAACTCATTGGAGGAGCTGGCTCCACAAATATCCCCATCCTCAATGATAGAGGAGCCCAGCACATCAGTGCAAAAGATAAGGCTGAAGCATTCGCAACAATCTTCAGCCAGAAGTGCCAAGTGGATGATCCACCTCGGCCTCCTCCAGGGGTCCCCAACACCACAGATGTCAGTCTTCAGCCAATTCGATTCACTCCACATGATATCAAGAAACGGCTGAACACTGGATACTGCAAAGGCTATGGGACCTGACAACATTCCGGCAATAGTACTGAAGACTTGTGCTCCAGAACTTGCCGCGCCCCTAGCCAAGCTGTTCCAGTACAACCGTAATACTGGCATCTACCCGGCTATGTGGAAAATTGCCCAGGTATGTCCTGTACACAATAAGGAGGACAAATCCAACCCAGCCAATTATCACCCCATCAGTCTACTCTTGATCATCAGTAAAGTAATGGAAGGGGTCATCAACAGTGCTATCAAGCGGCACTTGCTTAGCAATAGCCTGCTCACTGATGCCCAGTTTGAGTTCCGCCAGGTCCTGACCTCGTTACAGTCTTGGTTCAAACATGGTCAAAAGAGCTGAACTCCCAAGGTGAGGTGAAAGAGTGACTGCCCTTGACATCAAGGCAGCATTTGACTGAGTGTGGCATCAAGGAGCCCTAGCAAAACTGGAGTCAATGGGAATCAGGGGGAAAACTTTCCACCGGTTGGAGTCATACCTAGCACAAAGGACGATGGTTGTGGTTGTCGGAGGTCAGTCATCTCAGCTCCAGGACATCACTGCAGGAGTTCCTCAGGGTAGTGTACTAGGCCCAACCATCTTCAGCTGCTTCATCAATGATCTTCCTTCCATCGTAAGGTCAGAAATATGGATATTCGACGATGATTGCACAATGTTCAGCACCATTCGTGACTCCTCAGATACTGAAGCAGTCCATATCCAAATGCAGCAAGACCTGGACAATATCCAGACTTGGACTGACAAGTGGCAAGTACCATTCACGCCACACAAGTGTTAGGCAATGACCATCTCCAACAAGAGAGAATCCCAACCATCGCCCCTTGATGTTCAACGGCATTACAATCACTGAATCCCCCCACTATCAACATCCTGGTGGTTACTATTGACCAGAAACCGAACTGGACTAGCCATATAAATACTGTGGCTACAAGAGCAGGTCAGAGGCTAGGAATCATGCGACGAGTGACTCACCTCCCACTCCCCAAAGCCTGTCCACCGTCCACAAGGCATAAGTCATGAATGTGATGGAATACTCCCCGCTTGCCTGGATGAGTACAGCTCCTACAACACTGAAGAGGCTGGACACCATCCAGGACAAAGGAATCCGCTTGATTGGCAACACATACACAAACATTCACTCCCTCCACCACTGTTGCACAGTAGCAGCAGTGTGTACCATCTACAAAATCCACTGCAGGAATTCACCAATGCTCCTTAGACAGCACCTTCCAAACCCACAACCACTACCACCTAAGAAGGACAAGGGCAGCAGATAGATGGGAACACCATCACCTAGAAATTCCCCTCCAAGTCACTCACCATCCTGACTTGGAAATATATCGCCACTCTTTCACTGTCGCTGGGTCAAAATCCTGGAATTCCCTTTCTAACAACACTCTGGCTGTACCTACACCACTTGGGCT
Organism: Cetorhinus maximus; assembly: GCF_964194155.1. Taxonomy (NCBI): domain Eukaryota; kingdom Metazoa; phylum Chordata; class Chondrichthyes; order Lamniformes; family Cetorhinidae; genus Cetorhinus; species Cetorhinus maximus. The sequence continues at coordinate 99,343,360 of NC_135887.1, forward strand.
GTGGCGATTCATGAAGGCAGCTCACCACCACCTTCTCAAGGGCAACTAGGGATAGGCAATAAATGCTGGCCCAGCCAGCGAAGCCCACATCCCGTGAACGAATTAAAAAAAAAATCCATCAAACTCACACCATTATGTCACAATGTGGAATCAACAAATCATTCCTCAGGCATTTAAGGATGCCATAATTATTCACTTAAACAAAGGAAAACAACAAAAATCTGTGCGTGACAACCACAAAGGAATCTTGCTGCCTGTGATAGCTGGTAAGATTCTAGAAAAAGTTCTACTCAACAGACTGGTAAACCACATAACAGAATGTGTACTGCCAAAAAGTCAAAGTGGGATCAGGAAAGGAAGAGGCACTTGCAACATGATCTTCACCCTTCAGCAAATACAAGGGAATCAGTGCGAGCAACAAGTGGGACTCTACTTTCCTTTGTTGAACTGATGAAGGCCTTTAGCACAATAAATAGAGGCGCTTTGTGGAAAGACTTAGCCAAACTTGGATATCCTGATGGAGCTGTAAATCTGACACAACAGTTTCATGATGGAATGACAACCAGAATCACTGACAGTGGTGAATACACTGACCACTTTGATGTAACAAGTGATGTTGAACAGCGGTGTGTCATGGCCCCTGTGCTCTTCAGTATATTCTTTGCTGCCATGTTGTCTGGGGAATTTGGTGGAAATATTGATGGAATATACATCCATATCAGAATAGATGACAATCATGTCAACCTGAGTTGACTCAAATCCTCAATTAATGAATCAGAGATGATGATTCGGGATGTTTGCTGATGACTGTGTACCTGTGTCACACTGTGAGCACAACCTTCAAAGGATTATGGACTGTTTTTCAAAAGCAGCTAATGATATGGGCTAATCATCAGCTTAAAAGGAAGACCACGATACTTCACCAACCATCACCAAATTCTGACTATATCCCACCTACTATACCTATCAAATGACACACCCTGAAGGTTATAGATAACCTCACCGATCTCTGATGCATAATCTCCAGGAATATCTGCATTGTCAGTGAGGTATGGCAAATAGAATATCCAGAGCAAGCTCAAGATTGCCCATATATGAAAGAGAATGCAGAGGAAATGAGGTGTCAAACTTACAACAAAACTTGCTGTGTACAAACCTTCCCTCCCAGATGTCTGCAAAACATAGACTACCTAGTCCAGATATATTAAGCAATTGAACAAGTTCCACATGAAATGCATTCGGAGCATAATGGGCATCAAGTGAGAACACAAAATGCCCAACACTGAGGTACTTCAAAGAGCAGAAATGTCTGGATTTGGAGCACTCATCATCAGAGCCCAGCTCAGATGGAGCAGGCATGTAGTGCATGTAATTGGCGATAAAAGCCTAAGTGTGTCATGTATTCACAATTTAAACTTGGACACAACCTGTGAGGTAGGCTGAGATTAAGGTTCAAGGACTCCTTGAAGGCAAACCCCAGGAAACGTGACATGTCCACCAGTGAAGACTGGGAGAAAAATGCACAAGAACGAACTACCAGGGGAGCAATCTCAAGTAGTGGCATTGTTCTTTTTGAAGAGCAAAGAAAACAGACAGCAAAAGACAAGCTAGAAAGTCTGGGCGGCCCCACCAAAAATCAGACAATTCATCCTTGCCCACATTGTGGAAAGCTATACAGGCCTGCAGTCAAGCTCCACTGCCACATTAGAAAACACAACAGATGACTGTATGCACTCAACAAAGAGCCATCTTCGACAACCAAACAGAATATGACCGTTCTTTCCCCTTTGGGCTATATTAAGCAAAATTTAAAAAAAACACCCCCAACTGCTCATCTGCAAATTTAGCCGATAACAGTTTTAACCAGTTTGGTGTCATCAGTCTGACTCATCTCAATCAAAAAGTTAGCTGTATCAAGATCTTGAGTAAGTCAAGATCTTAAGTAAGTAATAGTAAGCTATTAATTTCTGCTTTTCAACCCTAGCATTGAATTTAATCATATTATGGTCATTGCTAGCTAATCTAATAACATTTATCTAAGTCTGGATCACAACTAAATCTAGTATGGTCTGCCTCTTGTTGGTTCTTGAAAGCATTGCTCCAGAAAACTATTTTGAATGCACACAAGAAATTCACTATCTTTGACTCGAGCTACTCTGTTCTTCCCATTCGATATGAAAATTAAAGTCTCCCATTAAAACCACTTCGCTTTTGCTACAAGTATGTCTAATCCCAGAATTAATACATTCTGCCACTTGACGGCTATCAGGAGGTGTGTTGACAACTCCCATTACAGTTTAAATCTTCCTGTTCCAGTACTGGTGTGCCAGAGTCTCATGAAATGGAACCCTTCCTTCTCACACCACTCCTTTAGCCGTGCGTTCACCTTACTGATCTTTGTCCCTATGCCAGTTAGCATGCGGTTTTGGTAATAATGTTGCGATTACCAATCTTGCTGTCCTGCTTTTTTATTTAGTGCCTAACTTCTAATAATCCCCAAGTAGAACCTCTTCCCATTTCTTCTCTGTATCAATGGCCTTGAAATGGATAACAACTGAATCTTCCCACTCCCATTCCAACCACTTTGAGATATCCCTTATCCTGGCAAACACCACATCCTTCAGGACATCTCTGTCCTTTGCCTGCCTCACTGTTCCAGTGAAGCTCAACGTCAGATCGAGGAACAGCACTTCATCTTTTGATTAGGCACATTACAGCCTTACGGGCTTAACACTTGAGTTCAACAATTTCCAACCATGAACTTTGCCCCCGTTTTGTTTCATTTCCTTTGCATGTTTTGGTTTTTCTTCTATTTTCACTTTCAGACAGTAGCACACGTGAGCAAAGTTATAGCTCATGGAATAAAAAGGTATAGTAGCAACGTGGATACAAAACTGGCTGAGTAATAGGAAACAGCGAGTAACGGTCAATGGATATTTTTCAGGCTGGAGGAAGGTTTGTAGTGAAGTTCCCCAGGGTTCGGTATTGGGACTCTTGCTTTTCCTGATATATATTCATGATCTAGATCTTGGTGTACAGGGGACAATTTCAAAGTTTGCGGATGATACCAAATTTGGAAGCATTGTAAACTGTAAGGAGGGCAGTATCGAACTTCAAAAGGACATAGGCAAGTTGGTGGAGTGGGCAGATAGGTAGCAGATGAAATTCAATGCGGAGAAGTGTGAGGTGATTCATTTTGGTAGGAAGAACATGGAGAGACAATGTAAGATAAGGGGTAAAATGTTACTCACATAACCTCATAAGAGGCTGTGGTGAAAGAATTAATCCAGGCTGGTCTTTTGGTTAAAGCTGGTTCATTTTCAAGACAACTCCTCAGTGCTACTGACTTCCTAGTAGCTTCCAGCTGTACCTTTTTATTCTATTTAGATGGGATAATTAATGCCTATCACCTGTTTAACTAGCAATTGGTTTTAACAAGGTGATTGCCATATTAACAGATTCCCCTCTTTTTAAATAACTAAAAAAACTTGAACATTTTTTAAACAAACAGAAGGAAATAACGTCACGCATTTCTGCATCTATAATTCCCGAATTTCTTTTACCACACATATATACACACACACAATTAGAAAACAAAAACAATTTTTTTCATTGCATCATTATAAGACACCCCTCTTCCAACACATTTAATAATTTCTTATAGCAGGCACTTCCTTTCATAAAACAGTCTGATATTTGGTGACTTGTGTCAGCCCATTTTATCTTAGAGATCTCCTTTCTCTCTAATATCTCCTTTACGCTGGCTAGGTCTATTTGTAGCCTTTTTTCACTTTGCGTGGAATGAATGTTGTCCCAAAGAGACCGGTTTCAACATAACATTCTATGGGCAAACTTTTCCCACATTGCCCCTTATATAATATTTCTGTCAATATATTGGATAAGTAAACCCCCATATCTAATGCTATTCTACCAAGGCTAACGTTTCAGCAGCTAAGGGGCTTTTCACAACCCTTTTTATTTTCTTGGCCTCCCAAGCCAGTGGGCAATATTTATCTTTCTTTCTCACCAAGAATATGATAAACCCTGCTGTGCTAGAGTACCCATCTGGAAGATTGGCAAGTGAAGCATCATTAAAAATGACCAACCTCATATCTTCTGGATCACCCAAAGCTGGAAACTAGAACACACATCTCTCAGAATTTAATTTTTTAAGTGCTTTATTTGCTCTCAGAACTTGCTCAACTGTAGCAGGTTTCATCATGGTACTCAGCTCCAATTCATCATAACTAGTGTCAGGCCTAGTCTAGTGCAGAACCAGTTCAACTGCCCAATCAAACGTCTCAACTGTTCTGGTAACAGGATCCCCTTTTTGTGAGGATCTACCATGAGTCATTGGGATATAATTAACATTTTCTATACAAGATTATTGATTCAATATCACTCCTAACTTGCTGTGCTTAATGTCTAAACCTATGTATTTAAAGACCCCAGAAGCCTGACTTCCGACCTGGAATTCCTTCTTTATCTTCTCGATTACCCATTGTTCAAATTTTACAGATCCTCCCCACAGAAAATCATCAACATGTATGATAAAGATTCCAGCTAGTTTCTCCTTATTGTACCAGTAGAACATCACGGGATCTGCCTTTAACTGAATGCAACCAGTTTTCAACAGGACAGACCTCACGGAAAAATACCAAACTCTTGATGCATCATTTAACCCATAAACACACATTCAATTTCCATAGCTTTCCTTCTACATCCCCAGCTTCTTTGGGTGATTTCAAAGAGACTTCCCTTTGAAACTTCTCCCCCTGTAAAGACACAGCCTTTATATCAATTGATTTGCACTCCCAGGAATAGGATGCCAAAATAGCTTAAAAAATCTTCAAACTCACTTTCCTCGCAGTAGGTGAGTCCACTCTGACATCTTGATCTCTTAGTCTCTCTTCAAAGCCTCAGGCTACTAATCTCGCTTTGGCCTTATATGTGCCATCTGGGAGTACCTTTTCTGTACAGATTCATCTGTGAGATAAAGCTGGTTGTCCTCTGTCAGGTATTTCAGAATATACCCCAAATTCCTTCCAACTTTCTAACTCTTTCCGTTTGGCTTCCTTTATCGGCTTACTTTCCAATTTATTAGCAGCTACTAGAATCTCTCAGTCATAAGGACTTCTACTTCTATTGAGATTACTATCTTGCTCTCTAGTCCTCCTTGTTAAGCTACAGCCTCTACTCACATTCCTCTCCCTTTCTGGACTGCTACTATATGATCGTCCTCCCATGCGAACAGAACTCCGTTCGCAAGTCCATGATTTTTTCCTAGGGTCATGACCAATTTCTGGTCCACTGTCAAAACTCATACTGCACTTTTTGGGTTTCCACATCTTTACCTTGGTTTGCCATTCGATAGGTCTTGTCTCCTGTCCTTCATCCTGCACATTTTAGCCAATGTTTGCATTTACCAGTGGCCTTTCCTGCTCTCCCTATGATAATGGCATTCCTCCACACACCGGTCCCTTCTGGAATGTATGTTACCTTTGTTCCTACTTTGAGTAGTTGCCCTTTTGGACAAATACCCTTGTCCTGTACCTCAGTATTACTTTGTTCATAGTCAGTCAACCCTGTATCTGCCGTTGTCTGCTCCTCATAACTACCCTGTGTATGTGAAGTGCATGGTGCCTCCTTGCATTCTATGTCCTGTTCAGAACCTGTAAAGGTATAGTCAGTACCAATTAACCATGAAGAATGTACCTCAACAGTTTGATTGCCATGTTGCACAATTACTACTTTCCCATCACTCCCTATAACCTTGCCAGGTCCTTTCCACTCTTTCTGGCCTTCCATTTTATAATATACCATGTCTCCTTGTCTAAACTGTATTCCTGATGATCTTACACGGCACCGTACGGCCCACCGAATTTTCTCGGAAACCTCAGCTTTGATGAAAACTTTTCTGCCAACATGCAAAGCGAGCAGATGAGCAGAAAAGGTGGAGCTAATGCTAGTCCCTTCTAGAGCAGGGCGAGCATCTGACAACACCGAAGGTAACTTCGGATTTCTTCTGTACACCAACTGATACGGACTGTATCCCCCAACCATTTGCAGAGAGTTCTTTGCATGCACCGCCCCATGCTAGTGCTGTTTGCAATTTACAATTTGGTTGATCAGCTAATATTTTATGTAACATGTTATCTATTACTGCATGGTTTCTTTCACAAAGACCATTACTAAAAGGGCTCTCAGCTGCAGTGTGCATAACTATGATATTTAAATTTTCGCACATATCTCGAAATTCCTCATTGACGAATTCCCCACCATTATCTGTGAGGAGCTTTGTTGATGTTCCTAATCCTGTTCCTACCCATTTTTCCATGACCTTATCGACAATCGTCCTTTTGTCTTTACTATGTATCACAGAGGATAGGCTAAATCTGGTTGCCATATCTATGAAGTGTAGTAAAAAAGTTTGTCCCAAACTTTCAAGTCCATTGCATCATTAAACTCCCTGGCTAGTGGCAAGCTCACAACAGGACGCAGTGGTGTCTTGCGATATTTAAGGCAAATTTCACACTGAGCAGTGATTTGTTCAATAAGATCATCATATCCTTTATCAACCACTCCCGCATCTCGAAGTAGAGTCTTCAGTTTCTGTGGCGCCGGATGTGCAAACTGTCTATGTAATTTCCAAATGATCTTTTTGTCCACCAAATTCTCATTCTCAGCAGTTAAACAAAACTTCATGAACTTTTTGATGAGAAATCACTGGCTTCCTTAGTGGCAAGCAGTAAATGACCTGACCAAATAAAATGTAGATCCACATTTTTCCCAAACACTACTGCTCTATCATTCTTCATATCTAGCGTCATCTGAGCATTCTTCATCACAGATCGACTCAACAATAGCGGTATCTTGCTAGAAACCACATCAGTACTGATAAACAGATTGTTCCCTGCTATCTTACAAGGGAGGACCACCCATTTGGAGGATGTTAATGTATTGTCATCTCCGACCCTGAAGCAGGTAGAGCTTTCATATTCCTTGACCTTCTGCTGGTCCGCCTCAACGAGAGACCCCAGATAGCATTCAAACCAATCCATGCCCCACACCGTAGGAGTGCAACCACTGTCCAGAACTGCACAGTTGAAGGAATCTACCATCAAGATACTCATCACCGGATTCAAACTCAGTGATCAATACAATTCCATCATGGCAGTCACCATCATCATTTTCAGTTTCAGATGAGTCCGCCTCATGGGTCACTTCAAAAACATGATTCCTTCGCTGTGGGCAGTTCATTGCGTAATGGTACTGGGAGTAACACTGAAAACACCGAGTAACCATTCCCCGTGCATTTTTTTGGGTTTAAACGTCTACGGTCACCATCCCAGACAAGCTTTTTGTCCCGACTCTCAAACTGGCTAGGGTTACGACCATTATCAGACCTCTTGTCATTAACCCCATCTTTGTATTGGAATCTTCATCTAATATTTGGTCGACTGCGAAATTCGGTCACCATTGAATCCTCTGTCCTTTGTTTTACAGCATAGTTGTTCCCATTTGATAAAAAAGTGGCAGGGACCAACTGTTTCCCCAGAAACTTTTTTAGGGCAGCAACCATTTGATCTAAGAGAGATTCTTTCCCCCGGAACTGAACCCCTGTTAGTACTAAAAGACTATCAACATGGGAAGTGCGAGCACAGTCCAGTAATTTAAATGCCAATACCAATTCTGGAATTTCAAGTTCAAATCTCTGTAGCGTCCTGTACCATTTATCAAAATCCATGACATATTCTTCCATGGACTGATTGTCTGACTTCCTAAACCTATCAAAGATCGTCCAAGCTTCATACACTTCCAATAACTCATCCTTGTTGTAGAACTTTTCCAAAAATTGTATCAGACAGTTTAATCCCTCTTCATGATCCAAATCATTCACTTTCCACTCTGAAAATACTTTACTCATCTTACTTTTGGCTGGCAATGATAACGCCAAAGCCATACTTTGCTTCTTCCGGGGTATAGAAGTAACCCGGGTCCATATTTCAACTTCAGCCTTCCATTGCTGATAAGGTTCAGAGTCAGAAAAAATTGGTGGATAGTCAATGCTTGCAATTTTGCACCGTCCTTCCGCAATTTAAAATTGTTGGCAGCAGTACACTTCTTTACCCTCAGAGGACTGAGACAGAAAGCTTCGTATACAGCAATCAATCAGCAAAGCTTAAAGTTCATCCTCTGCTATCATGTTACTCACAATAAGAGGTTGTGGTGGAAGAATTAATCCTGGCTGGTCTTTTGGTTCAAGCTGGTTTATTTTCAAGACAACTCCTCAGTGCTACTAACTTCCTAGTAGCTTCCATACAAAGTGTTCCAGCTGTACCTTTTTATTCTATTTAGATGGGATAATTAATGCTCATCACCTGTTTAACTAGCAATTGGTTTTAACCAGGTGATTGCCATATTAACATACGATTCTTAAGGGTGTGCAGGAGCAGAGGGACCTGGGTGTATATGTGCATAGATCATTGAAGGTGGCAGGACAGGTGGAGAGAGCAGTTAATAAAGAAGTTTACAATAGCCTGGGGCTTCATTAATAGGGCATTGAGTACAAGAACCAGTATATTATACTGAGCTTATAAAAGACACCAGTTAGACCACAGCTGGAGTATTATGTACATTATGGGAAGGATGAGATCACATTGGAGAGGGCGCAGAAGAGGTTTACAAGAATGGTTCCAGGGATGAGAAACTTGAGTTATAAAGATAGACTGGAGAGTTTGGGACTGTTCTCCTTGGAGAGGAGAAGGCTAAGAGGAGATTTGATAGAGATGTTCAAAATCATGAGGGGGCTGGATAGAATAGATAGGGAGAAGCTGTTCCTGCTTGTGAAAGGATAGAGGACACAGATTTAAAGTGATTTGCAAAAGCAGATGTGATGAGAGAAAAAAAACTTATTCACACAGCAAGTGGTTCGAGTCTGGAATGCACTGCCTGGAAGTGTGGTGGAGGAAGCTTCAATCGAGGCATTCAAGAGGGCATTAGATGATTATTTGAATAGAAACAATGTGCAAGAGTACAGAAAAAAAGCAGAAGAATGGCACTAAGTCATGATGCTCATTTGGAGAGCCGGCACAGACGTGATGGGTCGAATGGCCTCCTTCTGTGCCGTAACAATTCTGTGATTGTTTGTTTTGTTGTTTTTTTCTTGCCCCATCACCATTCCCTTTGACCCTGAAAGACTAACTCTTCTTTCATTCAGTATTTCTTGTCTTTCACCCTGTGAACACCTTCTTTGCTCCTTGTCCCATCCACCCCTTGCTTAAAACTAATTACATCTCAAACTTTTTCCAGTTCAGATGAAAGGTCATAAACCTGAACGTTAACTCTGCTTATCTCTACACAGATGCTCCCTGACCTGCCGAGTACTTGTACTGCAAAAGTTAATATGCAGGTACAGCAAGTAATTAGAAAGGCAAATAGAATGTTGTCGTTTATCGCAAGGGGAATGGAATATAAAAGGAGGGATGTTTTGCTACAGTTGTACTGGGTCTTGGTGAGACCATATCTAGAGTAGTGTGTATAGTTTTGGTCTCCTTATTTAAGGAAGGGTATAATTGTATTAGCAGTGTAGAGAAGGTTCACTCAACTGATTACCTGGGATGAAGGGATTGTTTCCTTATGAGGCAAGGTTGGACAGGTTGGGCTTGTGTACATTGGAGTTTAGAAGTTTAGAGAGAGGTGATCTTATTGAAACACGTAAGATCCTGAGGGGACTTGACAGGGTGGATACTGAAAGGCTGTTTCCCCTTATGGGAGAGTGTTGACCTAGGGGCCACAGTTTAAAAATCAGGGGTCTCCCATTTAAGATGGAGAGGAGGAGAATTTTTTTCTCAGAGTTGTTAGTATGTGTAATTCTCTTCCCCAGAGAGCAGTGGAGGCAGGGTTGTTGAATATTTTTATGGCTGACAGTCAAGAATCTAAGGGTATAGGAATAGAAAGGAAAGTAGAGGTCACATCCAGATGAGACATGATCTTGTCAAATGGCGGAGCAACCTCTAGGGGCCGAATGGCCTGCTCCTAATTCATAAGCCAGTATGAGTATTTCCAGCATTTTATGTTTTTGCGTCCTTCAGGACTCTCGAATGCAGCTGTAGAGGATGTTATTTATCCCCCCAACTGTTGAATTTCCTATAATTACAACAGGAATATTCTGCTATACCCTCCTTTCATTCATTTCTTTGAACAAGACATTATTTTCTGTAAAATTCACCATTGCAAATACCTGGAAAATTTAAATATTTTATTACCTGGCCTGAAGCTTTCGGACAGATTCCTCCTCTTGTCGAGCCTGCCGCTCATCCTCAAGTGCTTCCTCAAGCTTCTTGTACATTTCTTCCAGTTCCTGCACACGTTGCAGGTATTGTTGCAGTTCATTAGACTTCTGAGCGACTTGCTCCTCCATCTGCTCTCTGATCTGAAAACAACAGTACACAGATAATAATCTTTACCATGCTGAATGAATGAGAACCCCACATGGTTAGCACAGGTGCTGCACCTGGAGTGAACATTAATGGGTCTTCACAGGAGTCAAATATAGTGAAGCTCCAACATACCGCATTACAGAGAGGTAGGATACAGGGCCAGAAATGAAACTCCACAAGTTACTTAGCTCAGCCGTGGAGTGGCCAGCAAAAGTCCAGTATTGATACATAGGGATAGAAAACTTATATATATCCATAGGGATAGAAAACATAGTTTTAAAGTGAATTACGGGCCATGTCTTGGATAAACATAAAAAACAACCAGCACTTATATTTATTTAGGAAGAGGCGAAAACAGATTCTAAGCTGAATATCAATAAATGGACCTTGCTTGCTGCGGCCGGGGCTGTTATCTCATTAGCAGTTTTACAGATAAATGATCTCAGTGTTCCTATGCGACAAATGGAAAATAAAAATCAACCAAACTTTTCACTCTTGATTGTTAACCATCAGCAGAAAGTGCGAGCATAGTTCAGAAGTAGCTTCAGCTAAGCTAAGCTGCTCCTCATTTTTAATGGATAAATTCATTCAAATTTGCTTAAGTACATCATTTTAAAGACTTTGCTAAAAAGAATAATTTACACAAATACATTAATTTGTGGATTCAATATAGCAATAAATGCAATTCAATCCTACTGTCTGGACTCAGCTATAAATTGGATAAGTTCAGTAAGGTTCGGGAGGGCAGCAGATGTCTGTAGATATACAGCCCAACAGGAATCAGCACCTACAGGACAGAAGCGCAGAAAATTAATGGTTGTGGGGGCGGGGGAGAAGAGAGAGCAGGGGGGATAATTGCAATTGTTTAAATCCCTGAAGAATATCCACTACAATGTCAGCAACTTTTCTCAATTCAGATCCACTATTAGCAAAGTTGCTAATAGTAGTAAACGACCCTTGAATGGAAGTTTTAGCAAGGCAATCTCAGATTTATGGCACCAGAAGTCTCTCAGAATATGCATTTCAATACTAGCCATTTCTTCAGCTATAGTATTACACCATAGGCTGGACTCATCCATTTTGAATCAATACAGGATGTAACTTAAGAAGGAAATCCCTTTTCTTCAATTACATGAGTTTTAATTCATGAATTAAATATATGTGCTTTGATTGAAATGTTTTCAAATGTCAATATCTGGTTAAAATTCAGTTTGTCCTTTCAGATATGGACTTCATTCTATCTCCAACAAAAAGAGATAGTATTACTTGTTTTGAAAATAGCTGGACACCTGGCACTAAGCAACACAGTGGGTTATAGTACTAATCATTTACTTACAAATAGAAACATGGAAGATTTATGGTACAGGAGGCAGCCAATCAGCCCATTTTGTGATACTTGTGGTCCTGGGCTTGAATGCTGCCTGGACAGATATGGATGAGCCTCCATGTATATCAGTAACAAGAGTTCTGAGCTAAATTAGTCTGCAAAGATTTAACTAAGTTCCCAGTGAGCCAAGAGACCCAGCTGCTGAATCATGAATCTTCCCCACATTTATTCATACGAACAAGGAGGAGTAGGCCATTCAACCCCTCGAACCTGCTCCACCATTTGACAAGATCATGGCTGACCTGATTGTGGTCTCTGCTCTCCTTTCTACCCCCTATACCCTTTGACTCCCTTGTCAGTCAAGAACCTAACACAGCCTTAAAAATATTCAATGACCCTTCTTCCACTACTCTTTGGGGAACAGAATTTCACACACTAACAATACTCAGAAAAAAAATTCCTCTCATCTCCCCTCAAATGTGAGGTCCCTTATTTTTAAACTGTGTCCCCTAGTTCTAGTCTCACCCACATCCTTTCAGCATCCATCCTATCAAGTCCCCTCAGGAGCTTAAATAAAAACAGAAAATGCTGGAAAGACTCAGCATCTGTCGAGAGAGAAACAGAGTTAACGTTTTGAGTCCGTATGACTCTTCTTCAGAACTATCTCAGGATCTTATATGTTTCAATAAGATCACTTATCATTCTTCTAAACTCCAATGAATACAGACCAACCTGTCAACTTTCCCTCCTAAGACAACCCCCTCATCCCAGGAGTGAACCTTCTCTGCATTGCTTCTAATGTAATAATATCCTTTCTTAAATATGGAGACCAAAACTGTACAGTGTTCTCCTGATGCGGTCTCACCAATACCCTGTACAACTCTAACAAAACCTCCCTACTTGTATACATGATTCCCCTTGCAGTAACCAACATCCCATTTGCCTTCCTAATCACATGCTGTACCTGCATACTAATTTTTTGGCAATTCATGTACCAGGACAGCCCGATCCCTCTGTACAGAGTTCTGCAATTTCTCTCCATTTAAACAATATGCTGCTTTTCTAATCTTCCTGCCAAAGTAGAAAAGCTCAAATTTTCCCCAAATTATACTCGATCTCCAAAATTTTTGCCCATTTACTTAACCTATCTACACCTATTGCAGACTCCTTATATCTTCTTCACAACTTACTCTCCTACCTTTGTGTCATCAGCAAATTTAGCAACCATACATTCAGTCCCTTCATTCAAGCTATTTATATAGATCATAAATAGTTGAGGTCCCAGCACTGATCCCTGTGGCCCTCCACTAGTTGGCCCTGCCAACCCAAAAATGACCCATTTATCGCTACACTTTGCTTCCTGTTAGATAACCAATTCTCTATCCATGCTAATATGTTACCCCCTACACCACGAACTCTTGTTTTGTGAAACAAAATCCATTAATCTGAATTCATGGACCCATAAACATGCTGACTTCTATAACCCACAGAGGGAGAGCTATAAGCCTGCAACTGGCTATGCTCTGCAATGTAAACATTTTTTTTTATATAACTAGTTCGCTACACAGTTAGTATACCAGCTGAGAGGCACTTGTACAAAGATGCTGTAACGGATTAATGATTGGCTTCTGTACAAAATTAACCACAGAAAAACAATGCACATCATATTCCTCTTAGTCAAACGTAAACAAAAAGCAATCATATTAAAACGGCACCGAGTAATTTTTTAAGGGTTTGTTCAGTAGGTCTCACAAAGCGGTTCAGAGGCTTTGTAAGGTTGAACAGAAGCTGTTTATTGATAACACATAACTGTATACATATGTAAAAAGTATTGCCCAGACTCGAAGCTAACTTCATGCTTACTTCTACACAAGTCTGTTCCATGTCCCAGCCTGTCTGCTGTATATGCAGGTCTCGTCATGTGACTCTTTACTCCATATTATGGGTGGCATTGTTCTCCACTCCCACATTAACCCTTTCTATGAAACATCCTTATGCTACAAGTATTGTAATAGCAAATAGGCCATATAGGATTATCAAAACCAAACCATAAAGTGCATTGTGCTTACATTTTTTTCTCGCTCCAGCTCCTGTCTGAATCGATCTTGCAGCTGCATCTGTGTCTGCAGACGTTTTTTCTCCTCAAGAGCAGCCTGTTTTGCAGCATCCTCCAGTTCCTTTACAAACAGAAGGCAAACAGAGTCAATCAAAACTCATTGCATTACACTGGCCATGTATGGTGCTCCATCCTCATTTGAGGGTGTGTCATGATTCTTGGTGGCAGCTGAACAGGACTTCCTATTAAGTGAATGGTATAGACTTGTGGAGTTCAACAATTTCAGGTCAAAAACACTGCTCCCATTTTTGTGTATAGCAGTTGCTGGTAATGATTCTGTTTTTATCATTTTCAGTTCCTCTAGACCCATCTTTTGTTTATTTTCTTGCCCCATTACCATCTCTTCTTGGCTTGCAGCATCATCCTTTTTGTCACTTAATCATTCCTGCCTTTTACCCTATATCAGACCTTCCCCCTTTGTCCTTTCCTCTCACCTTTCCCTGCCTCTGCATTTGGTTAAAGCCTGTTACATCTCTAACTTTTCCCAGTTCTGATGAAAGGTCAGCGACTTTGAAATGTTAATTCTATTTCTCTCTCCATAGATGCTGCCTGACCTGTAGGGTATTTCCAACATAGTTTTTTTTTTCAGATTTCCCACATCGGCAGTTTGTGGCTTTTGTACCGGAGACTAGTTGACTGAAGAGTCCAGTCATCTACCAATTAGATGGTTCTGTTGTCAACCTTCCAAACAGATGCTTCCTGGAGCCTCTACAGCCTAAATGTCTGCAATAATACTTGCCTTGCCTTGATTTAACATTTGAGAGCTTATGGCCCGACTGAGAGGAATGGGACAGAAAGGGAGAAAGTTCAATAGGGTTCAATATTTCTTGCAGTGCAGTGGCAAATTCAGCTTTTGTGGCACAGTAGGTAGTGTCCCTGCCTGTGAGTTAGAAGCTCTGGGTTCAAGGTTCACTCCTATACTTGTTGACCAGGGAGGATGTGTTCATAACATGACCAAACAGGTTGATATTCAACCTGTAATTCCTTTTGATATGCCAATGGTGAGCGGAAAGCGCGGAAGTGTCTCCTGGTCAGCCATGTGGAGTAGCACAGGAAAAACTAGCCAAGGAAACAGGCATAAGCATATTTGTACTTTGTCTGCCTCATGTATCACCTAGACAAGGGAAGAAAAGGAGGCAAATGCAACAGCCATTCTGTGCCACTCGAGCCATCGTAAACAACACTTGGATGATTGGTCATGACCCCAGCTTTTCAGAAAATGTCATTGATCAATCATCCATCTGAAGAGGCCAAAGAGACCTTGATTTAGCTTCTCATCCAAAGGACAGGAGTTCAGAGAGTCGGGAGAGCATCGAGAACCAAGGGAGCACTTCCAAGGATTTAAGATGAACCGCAAAAGCAGCACAGAGTTGTACAGTATAGGAGAGAGAGAAAAACAAATCGCGAAGTGGAGGGCAGCGGGGTAAATTTGAAGGTAGACATTTCATTTAATATATCTATAACTTAAATTAGATCGAGTAGTTATGTTTAAAAAAAACAAAGTAAGCTAAATTGATTAAATACAGGTCGTGGTCCACATTGGCACAAATGACATAGGTTTGGGGGGTGGGGGGGGTTGGTGGTGGTCCTGCAATTGGAATTTAGGGAGCTAGGTAGAAAATTGGCAAGCAGGACCTCTAAAGTGGTAATCTCCGGATTACTCCCAGTGCCACGGGCAAGTGAGTACAGAAATACGAAGATAAGTGGCTAGAAAGATGGTGGAGAGAGGGCTTTAGATTCCTGGGAGAGGCTGTGGGGGAGATGGCACCTGTACAAGTTGCATCTGAACAGAGTCGGGACGGAGTACCTTGCGGGGCATTTTGCTAGTGCTATTGGGGGAGGGTTTAAATTAACTCAGCAGGGGTGTGGGAACCAGGAGGGAATATTAGAAAGTAATACCAGGGTGCACAGAATTCTGGGAGAGACAGCACGAAAATAGAGAATAGTGGGTTAACAGATGGAGTCGGAGTAAGGGAGCAAGTAATGAAGTCTAAATCAGGGTTACACTGCATGTATGAAAGTACACAGAGTATTGTTAGTAAAATTGGGGAGTTACAGGCCTAGAATGCCTTGTGGGGTTATGATGTTGTGGCGATAACAGAGACCTGGTTTAAGGGCAGGTCTAGGTGTTAAATATTCCTGGTTACAAGGTGTTCAGAAAAGATGGGAAAGGGAAAAAAGGAGGAGGGGTGGCATTTTTGGTTAAGGAGAATATTGCAGTACTGGAGAAACAGGATGCGTCAGAAGATTAAAAGAGAGATTCGATTTGGCTCGGGCTAAGGAATAAGAAGGGTGTGGCTACATTGCTCAAGGTAATATATAGACCACCAGCTAATGGGAGGGATATAGAGGAACGAATCTGCAAGGAAATTGGGTATAAACATCACAGAGTAGTTATAATGGGGACTTTAATTACCCTTATATAGACTGGGATAATGGTAGTGTAAGGGGCAGTGAGGGACAAGCATTCCTAGATTGTGTTCAGGAGAATGTGTCCAGTCCAACAAGAAAGGAGGCACTTCTAGTCCTGGTTCTTGGGAATGAGGTGGGGCAAGTAGATCAAGTGACAGTGGGGGAACATTTAGGGGACAGTGATCATTGTACCATAAGGTTTAGGATGACAGTGGAAAATGACATTGGTCAATCTAAATTGAAAATAATCAACTGGCAGAGAGCGGACTTCAATGGGGCAAGAACGGAGCTGGGCCTGATAGACTGGAACCAAAGGTTGGCGGGAAAAACAGTTGCTGAACAATAGGCTACCTTCAAAGAGGAGATGGTTTGGGCACAGTCAAGTTATGTTCCCTCAAAAGGGAAGGGTAGGACAAACAAATCCAGAGCTCCCTGAATGACAAGGGAGATAGAAATCAAGTTAAAGAAGAAAAAGTGTGCTTACGACAGGTGTCAGGTAGCAAATACAATTGAGAACCAAGCTGAATACAGAAGGTTCAGAAGGGATGTGAAAATGCAAATACGAGAAGCAAAGAAGGATTATGAAAAAAGACTGGCAGCTAATATAAAAGGAAATCCCAAAGTATTCTATAAGCACATCAATAGTACAAGGGTGGTAAAAGGAGGAGTAAGGCCGATTAGGGACCAAAAAGGGGATTTACATAGAGGCAAGAGGCATGGCTGAGGTGTTAAATGAATATTTTGCATCTGTCTTTACCTACGAGGCAGATGCTGCCCAGGCCATGAGGCCATGGTGACAGTGGAGGAAATTCAGTCACCGAATGGGTTTAAAATTGGTAAGGAGGGGGTATTAGATAAGCTGTCGGTACTTAAAGTTGATAAGGCATCAGGACCCAATGAGATGCATTCAAGAATATTGAAGGAAGTGAGAGTGGAAATTGCAGAGGCACTGGCAATAATCTTTCAATGTTCCCAGGATTCGGTGGAGGTGCTGGAGGACTGGAGAATTGCAAACATTGCGCCCTTGTTTAAAAAAAGGTTGTAGAGACCTGCCCTGCAATTACAGACCAGTCAGTTTAACTTTGGTGGTGGGGAAACTTCTAGAAACAATTATTCGGGATAGAATTAATAGTCACATGGAAAAATGTGGAGGAGTCAGCTTTTGGATTTGTTACGTTTGTTGAAGTTTGTGTCTAACTAACTTGGAGTTTTTTTTGAAAGAGGTAACAGAGATGGTTCAATAGGACATTAACACATTGGTGGAGTGGGCAGATAGGTGGCAGATGAAGTTCAATGTGGAGAAGTGTGAGGTGATACATTTTGGTACAAAGAACATGGAGAGCCAGTATAAAATAAAGGGTATTATTTTAAAGAGTGTGCAGGAGCAGAGAGACCTGGGTGTATATGTACACAAGTCATTGAAAATGGCAGGACAGGTAGACATAGCTGTTTCTAAAGCATACAGTAATCTAGGCTTCATTAATAGGGACATACAGTACAAAAGCAGGGAGGTTATGAAGAACTTACATAGGACATTGGTTAGACCTCAGCTGGAGGTCTATAAGGAGGATGTGAATGCATTGGAGAAAGTGCAGAAGAGGTTTACAAGAATGGTTCCAGGGATGAGACACTTCAGTTATGAGGAAAGATTGGAGAAGTTGGGGCTGTTTTCCTTGGAGAAGAGAGGCTAAGAGGAGACTTGATGGAAGTTTTCAAAATCATGAGGGGTCTGGACAGAGTACATAGGGAGAAACTGTTCCCACCTGGGAGCTGCATTCATCCAGGCAAGTGGAGAGTATTCCATCACACTCCTGACTTGTGCCTTGTCGGTGGTGGACAGGCTTTTGGGAGTCAGGTGGTGAGTTATTCGTCGCACGATTCCTAACCTCTGACCTGCTCTTGTAGCCACAGTATTTATATGGCAAGTCCAGTTCAGCTTTTGGTCAATGGTAACCCCCAGGATGTTGATAGTGAGAGATTCAGTGATGGTAATGCCATTGAACATCAAGGGCCAATGGTTGGATTCTCTCTTGTTGGAGATTGTCATTGCCTGACACTTGTGTGGCACGAATGTTACTTGACACTTGTCAGCCCAAGCCTGGATATTGTCCAGGTCTTGCTGCATTTGGGCATGGACTCCAATATCTGAGGAGTTGCGAATGGTCAACATTGTACAATCATCAGCGAACACCCCCACTTCTGACCTTACGATGGAAGGAAGGTCATTTATGAAGCAGCTGAAGATGGTTGGGCTGAGGACACGTACACTGAGAAACTCCTGTGGTGATGTCCTGGAGCTGAAATGACTGACTTCCAACAAGCACAACCATCTTCCTTTGTGCTAGGTATGATTCCAACCAGCAGAGAGTTTACCCCAATTCCCATTGACTTCAGTTTTGCTAGGGCTCCTTGATGCCACATTCTTGTCAAAAGCGGCCTTGATGTCAAAGGCAGTCACTCTCACCTCACCTTGGGAGTTTAGCTCTTTTGTCCATGTTTGTACCAAGGCTGTGATGAGGTCAGGAGCTGAGTGGCCCTAGCAGAACCCAAACTGGGTGTCAGTGAGCAGGCTATTGCTAAGCAAGTGCTGCTTGATAGCACTGCTGATGACCCCTTTCATTACTTTACTGATGATGAACAGTAGACTGATGGGGCGGCAATTGGACGGGTTGGATTTGTCCTGGTGTGTGTGTACAGGACATACCTGAGCAATATTCCACATAGGCAGGTAGATGTCAGTGTTGTAGCTGTACTGGAACAGCTTGGCTAGGGGCGCAGCAAATTCTGGAGCACAAGTCTTCAGTACTATTGCTGGAATATTGTCAGGCCCCATAGCCTTTGCAGTATCCAGTGCCATCAGCCATTTCTTGATATCACGTGGAGTGAATCAATTGGCTGAAGACTGGCATCTGTGATGCTGGGGACCTCTGGAGGAGGTTGAGATGGATCATCCACTCAGCACTTCTGGCTGAAGATTGTAGCAAATGCTTCAGCCTTATCTTTTTCACTAATGTGCCGGGCTCCTCCTTCGTTGAGGATGGGGATATTTGTTTAATTGTCCACCACCATTTACGACTGGATGTGGCAGGACTGCAGAACTTAGATCTGATCTGTTGGTTGTGGGATCACTTAGTTCTGTCTATCACTTGCTGCTTATGCTGTTTGGCATGCAAGTAATCCTGTGTTATAGCTTCACCAGGTTGACACCTCATTTTTAGCTATGCCTGGTGCTGCTCCTGGCATGCCCTCCTGCACTCTTCATTGAACCAGGGTTGATCCCCTGGTTTGATGGTAATGGTAGAGTGGGGGATATGCCTGGACATGAGGTTACAGATTGTGTTTCAGTGCAATTCTGCTGCTGCTGATGGCCCACAGTGCCTCATGGTGCCCAGTCTTGACTTGCTAGATCTGTTCGAAATCTATCCCATTTAGCACAGTGGTAGTGCCACACAACACGATGGAGGGTATCCTCAATGTGAAGGCGGGACTTCGTCTCCACAATGATTGTGCGATGGTCACTCCTACCGATACTGTCATGGACAGGTGCACCTGCGGCAGGCAGGTTGGTGAGGATGAGGTCAAGTATGTTTTTCCCTCTTGTTGGTTCCTTCACCACCTGCCGCAGATCCAGTCTAGCAGCTATGTCCTTTAGGACTCGGCCAGCTCGGTCGGTAGTGGTGCTACCGAGCCACTCTTGGTTATGGACATTGAAGTTCCCCACCCAGAGTATATCCTTGCCACCCTCAGTGCTTCCTCCAATTGATGTTCAACATGGAGGAGCACTGATTCATCAGCTGAGAGAGGGCAGTACGTGGTAATCAGCAGGAGGTTTCCTTGCCCACGTTTGACCTGGTGCCATGAGACTTCATGGGGTCTGGAGTCGATGTTGAGGACTCCCAGGGCAACTCCCTCCTGACTGTATACCGCTGTGCTGCCATCCCTGCTGGGCCTGTCCTACTCGTAAGACGGGACATAACCAGGGATGGTGATAGGACATTATCTGTAAGGTATGATTCCATGAGGATGAATATGTCAGGCTGTTGCTTGACTCGTCTGTGAGACAGCTCTCCCAGTTTTGGCACTATTTGTTACTAAGGCGGACTTTGCAGGGTCGACAAGGCTGAGATTGCCGTGGTCGTTTCCGGTGCCTAGGTCAATGCCAGGTGATTCATCCAGTTTCATTCCTTTTTAGTAACTTTGTAGTGGTTTGTTACAACTGAGTGGCTTGCTCAGCCATTTCAGGGGGCATTTTAAGAGTCAATCACATTGTTGTGGATCTGGAGTCACATGTAGGCGAGACCAGGTAAGGACGACAGATTTCTTTCCCTAAAGGACATTAGTGAACCATATGGGTTTCGATAATGGCTTCATGGTCATCATCAGACTGTGGCAAAAGTATACTCTGGGTGGGGGACTTCAATGTCCATAACCAAGAGTGGTTCAGTAGCTCCACTACTGACCGAGCTTGCCGAGTCCTAAATGAATTAGCTGCTAGACTGGATCTGCGGCACGTGGTGACAAGAATTCAAACTCCACCATCTGCTTTGGCAGGATTCGAACCCGAGTCTCCAGAGCATTACCATAGGTCTCTGGATTGCTAGTCCGCAACAATACCACTACGCCATTGCCTCCCCTCCACAAGGCCTAGAGCTATGGCCGGGACTTTCCAGCCCACTGTGGTGGGACCTGCCGCGGGAGATTCGGCAGCCCAGCCAAAAGTCCACTGACTTTCGGCGGGACCGGACAATCCTGGCGGTGGGCAGGGCTGGAAAATCCTGTTCCATGTGGATAGCACTAGAGGTGCCCTCTCTACAGTTTAAGAATGTGCAGGCAGCAAGGGAATGGGTGACTGCCAGACAGACAAGGAGGACCTGACAGGTAGGTCAGCAGCCTCTGAGTGTATCTTGGTCTCTAAATACTGGTGAGAATGATGGTTGCACAAGAAATACAACCAGAGCCAAGCACACAGTACTATGGGTGATTCAGCTGCATATGGGGGTGCCGAGAGGTGGTTAGACAAACAACAGTGATGGCCAATTGGATATTTAGGGCAAACACGTGGACGCAAGCACAGTTCCAGCATGGTACGTTGCCTTCCCAGTGCTAGGGTCAATGATGCCATTGAGTAACTGAACATTCTGAGGCGGGAGAGTGAACAGCCAGACGTTGTGGTCTGTATTGTTGCTAATGACATCGGTCGAAAAAGGCATGAGGTACTGAAGGCAGATTTCAGGGAGCTAAGAAAGAAAGTAATAAACAGAACCCTGAAAGGTGGCACTCTCCAGGTTACAAAAGCAAAATACTGTGGCTGCTGGGAATCTGAAATAAAAACTGGAAATACTCAGCAGTTCTGAAGAAAAGTCATCGATCTGAAACATTAACTTTGTTTCTCGCTCCATAGGTGCTGCTGGGCCTGCTGAATATTTACAGCATTTTCTGTTTTTATCTCAGGATTATTCCGTGTCACACGCTAGTGAGTACAGAAATAGGAGCATAGAGCAGACATACATGTCGCTGCAGAGATTATGCAGGAGGGAGGGCTTTAGATTCCGGGGGCATTAAGACCAGTTCTGGGGGAATGTGGGACCTTTATATGCTGGGTGGTTGCACCGCAACAGGGCCAGGACCAATGTTGTCACAAAGAGGTTTCCCAGTGCATTTGGGAGAGGTTTTGAACTGACTTGGTGGTGGGGTGGAAAGCATAGCGTAGATTCAGAAAGGCCAATAACAAAGCTGGAAATGGAGGCTGGAAATTAGTAAGCAAACATGGAAGGCAGGGGAGAGAAAGGTTAGAAAATAGGCAACAAAGGATTTTGGCAATGCTTAACGATATATACTTCAATGGAAGGAGTCTAGTCAATAAGACAGATTAGCTGAGGGCGCAGATAGGCAGTAGGGAGCATAATATTGGGGTTATCATTGAAACATGGCTTAAAGGAGGGCAAGAATGGCAAAGCAACAGTCCTGGCTACAGGGTTTTTAGGTGAGATAAAGGGGGATAAGATGGAGCTGGGGGCTGGATGTGGTGGGGTGGGGAGGGGGCTTACAATCTTGGCTAAATCTCAGCCATGAGGAGAGGTCATACACTCAAAGGACTGTCTAATGATACAAAGGCTTTAGACAGGGTGCGGAAAAGATTTCCGAAAATGGTTCGCGGTACGAGGGATTTCAGTTACATGGATAAATTGGAGAAGCTGGAATTGTTCTCCTTACAGAAAAGAAAGTGGAGAGGAGACTTGATAGAGGTGTTTGAAATCACGAAGGGCCTAGACAGAGTAGATTGAGAGAAACTCTTCCCATTAGTGGAAGGTTCAAGAACCAGAGAGATTTAAGGTGATAAACAAAAGAACCAATGGCGTACATGAGAAAAAACTTTTTTTTAAACACGAGTGGTTAGGACCTGGAATTTATTGCCTGAGTATAATGGAGGCAGATTCAATAATGGTTTTCTAAAGAGAAATACATAAGCACTCGAAGAGAAGAAATCTGCAGGGCTCCGAGGGTCCACTTGGCAACCATTCAGCACTCTTTTCACATACAGTATAAGTTGCTGTTTTCCCCTTATATTGGTATTCTTGCAAGTGTCCTGATAGGTGCAAGACAAAAAGCTTCGGCATGTCTCTTCTTTCAGCAATACTCAAGTTCTATACTACCAATTGACTAACTGGGGAAATGTCAATTTTACTAAACTGAGATGTGATTTGGCAAAAATGAACTAGGAACAGGGCCAGGGAGAGAAATCATGGGCCCTTGTGCTTCTTCTGTTTCTGGGCCCCTTCCCCCACCCTCCCCTTCACATCCTTTGGGTGCCCAGAATTGGGAACCATAGTCACAGTGGGGTCAAACTGTTTTATGTATGTTTATCAGAACTTCTTGCCTTTTGTACTTTATGCCTCTATTTATAAAGCCCATTGAAAGCTCAGGTTTCAGTATGATTTACTTTACAACCACTGCTTTGTCAGACAATTACACACAACTTGGTCATTCATATTATGCAGCCAGCTCTACTTCTTTGAACTTGGCCTTATGCAATATCCAGACAGCAACATCCAAAAGACTTGAACCACATAAGGATCACATACAACAATCCTATGTACAAATGAGACTACCTAGCACTAGCAGTGATATATTGGAGCATGACTTCTGGTTTCACTTCCAAGTTAAAAAATGGCAAATCCTTCCAGTAAATTAGCACCAATCAATTCATCTGCAATAATGTGTTATTTTTATTCACACAAGTGAGCTTTGTTAACAGAAAAATTACACTTTGCATTGAGTGATAAATATTTTCTCATTTTAAATTGAAACTAACAACACTTATAAATGCCCAGCATAGAGCATATAATAGGAGAAGCAAAGCACAGCAGTTGTTGGAAATCTGGAATATAATCAGAAAGTTCTGGAAATATTCAGCAAACCAGGCAGTATAGAGAGAAACAGAATCAATGTTTCAGGTTCATGATCTTCACTAGTTCTGATGAAGGGTCATTGACATCTGTTTCTGCACAGATGCTGTCAGATGTGCTGAGCATTTCCAACACTTGCAATTTCTATTGGAGCAAAAATAATCCATTTTTCCAGATCTCCAAAAAGCAATCAGAATTCTTGTGAACCTCTCATTCCCCTTCAGCAAGAAGCCCAGCTGCAGATGGCCCAAGATCTAGTTTGGCACAACATTAAACATGACATTCAAAACAAAAAGGTAAAGTATGAAGAAAACATAAACAACTTGCTGAGCAAAAAAAAACGTCAAAGCAATGAATTGATCATTTAAAAATGAGCAATTAATAAAAATGACCATAAAAATGTGTCAAGCAGCAGAGTTAAGTAATAAAACCTGTTTTGCCTTTTCAGTTAAAAAAAGTAAAACTAGAGAGAGACAGACTAGGCCCCAAGTCCTAGTCACCAGGTTGAGCTAAGGAGTTGGGTTTAACTAACACCAATCTTGCATTTGCCTCTGGTAGCACACGCTCTGAGCTGGCCTCGGCGAAATTCATACGAAAGTGAAGGTTGGAAGCAGGTTGCCTTTCAGCCAGGGTTTTCCTCCTCTCCCAGATGCTGTGCGGACGGGTTTTTGGGGAGGTAGGAGGAAGATGGCGGTATGTGTGTGTGTAATGTATGTGTGTGTGTGTGCGTGTGTGCGCGTGCACGCGTCTCACTCCCAGTCTCAGGGTTTTCGGTCACCCACTCCTCTCTGGAAGTTTGGAAATTTTTCCGCTGAGGAGGAGCTCATGACGGCTGTGAAGGTAGCAAGATGCGCTTCCTCTCGGCCCTGTCTAACACTCCAGCTGTCCTGGGTCATTGTTGCTGCAACCGCCGCTCCTCCTGGTGTCCGGGCCTGCTCCACCATCTTGACTCCCTTTAATGGGCCAAAGCCTGTGCAGGAGGGCGAGAGCCGTGTCAGGGGCGGACTACATCACCCTGAATGCACACTGGCTATCAAAACAATTGGACGCATGGACTTGGGCTCTCGCTCCAAAAACCCTTTATACTACAGAGCGTTGCCCCAGAGCAGAGCACCCACCAGACACCTATGTGCGAGCACGTTGAGGCATGAGGGGCCACTTGAGAGAGGGGCAGTACTGCTGGTAAAGGCAGATCTGCCAATTGAGCAAAGATTCCCCTGAAGGCATGGGACCTATGTTTGACGCCTGGGCATCCTCCTCTCCTGGGCCTTGACTAGGAACTTGAAGGTAAATCAGATCAGAGCAATGGGAGATATTCAAGGAGATAGAAAGGGCTCAGAATGAATATATTCCCCATAAAGAAAAAGGTGGTATTCCCAAATCTAGAGCTCCCAGATATCAAGGAGCATGCAGACTAGGATAATGCAAAAAAGGGAAGCTATTGTCAGATATTGAGAGATTGATATTGCAAAAAAGCCTAGCGTAACATAGAAAGTGAACACTGAAATTAGAAGGGAAATTAGGAAAGCAAAGAGATGGCAAGAAAAAATATTGGCAAGGAAAATCTGAGATGTTTACTAAATACATAAAGAGCAAGGGGATAACTGAGCAAAGAGAAGGGCCAATTGAAGAAGTAATCTGTATGCAAAGGCAGAAGACATGGGCATGTTCTTAAGAAATGGTTCTTTGTGTGTCTTTACTGGTAAAACTGAAGCCATCATTTTTAGTCTTTGCTCCAAACTCTGTTCCCTAGCTACCAGCCCTCTCCTCGGCAACAGTCTCATTAAGCCAGTCTGTTCACAACCTTGGTGTCACATTTGACCCCAAGATGAGCTTCCAACCTCATATTCACACCACTGTAATATTGCTCGACTTCGTCCCTATCTCAGTTCATCTGCTGCTGAAACCATCATTCCTGCCTTCATTAGCTTTTGACTCAACTATTCCAATGCATTCCTGGCTGGCCTCCCACATTCTATCCTCCGTAAACTTGAGGTCATCCAAAGCTCTGCTGCCCACATCTTAACTCGCACTAACCCATTTCACCTATCATCCCTGTGCTCGCTGACTTACTTTAGCTCCTAGTCAAACAATGTATTGAGTTTAAAATTTTCATCCTCATTTTCAAATCCTTCCAGGGTATGCCTCCTCCCATCTGTGTCAACTCCTTCAGCCCTACAACTCTCCAAAATGGCCATCCTTCTATAATTCTGGCCTCTCGAGTACCCCCAATTTTAATTGCTCCTTCAGTTGTTCAGGCTCGAAGAGATGGAATTCCATACCTCTTTGCCTCTCTACCTCGCTTTTGTCCTTTACACACTTCTTAAAACCTACCCCCTTTGACCAAGCTTTGACCCAACATCTCACGTGGCTCGGTGTCATTTTTTGTTTTTAATGCTCCTGTGTAGTGCTTTGGGATATTTTATTAAATTAAAAGCACTACATAAATATAGGTTGCTGTCTTCATGAAAGAGGGGTGTGATACAGATATAGTTAAGGTGGTGTGTGAAATATTGGATGGGATAAGTATAGTGAGAGAAAATAAGGGGTTTAGCATCTTTGAACGCAGATAAATTGCCACATCCAGAAGAAATGTACACCAATATGTTAAGAGGTGCAAGGAAGACTCTGACCAACATTTTCCAATCTTCTCTGGCTACAGATTTAGTGTTATCGTATCATTATTTTAAAAGAGAGAAAGGGATAGACCAAGTAATTACACTCCTGTCAGCCTAACCTAGGCGGTGAGCAAGTTATTAAGATAAATTCTGAAGGACAACATTTATCAGCAGTTAGAAGGACGCAGATTAATCAAGGACTGTCAGCATGCATTTGTTAAGGAAGGTCAGGTCTGACTTGAACTTTTTTTTTGAGTAGGTAATAAGGAGCTTCGATGAGGGCAGAGTGTTTGATGTAGTCTACACGGACTTCAGCAGGGTTTTTGATAAGGTCCCACATGGCAGACTGATCAGAAAAGTAAAAGCACAAGGATACAAGCAAAGTGGCAAGTTGGATCTAAAATTGACTCAGGAAGCAAACGGTAATGGTCGATAGCTTTTTTTGAGACCAGAAGGTTGTTTCCAGTGGGGTTCTGCAGGGCTCAATACTAGGCCCCTTGTTTTTCATGATGAAAATCAATGATTTAGATTTAAATGTAGGAGGCATGATTAAGAAGTTTATAGATCATACAAAAATTGGCCCTGTGGTTGATACCAAGGAAGGAACCTGTATACAGCAGGAAGATAACAATGGTTTGGTGAGGTAGGCAGAAAAATGGTAAATGGAATTCAATTTGGGGAAGTATGAGTTAATGCATTTGGGGAGGGCAAACAAGACAAGGGAATAGACAATAAATGTTTGGCAGTTGAGAAGTGTAGAGGAACATAGGGATACTGGAAGGCATGCCTACAGATCCCTGAAGGTAGGATGGATAGATAACTTGGTTAAGACGGTATACGGGATCCTTTCCTTTATTAGCCAAGATATATAATGCAAGAGTGGGAGGTTTTGCTAGAACTGTGTAAAACATTAATTTATGTAACACAGCTAGAGTACTGCATACAGAAAGGATGTGTTTGCTCTAGAGAGGGTACAGAGGATATTTACAAGGATTTGTCAGGACTGGAAAATTTTAGCTATAAAAGGAAAGATTGGATAGGCTGGGATTGTTTTCTTTGGAACAAACAGGGCTGAGGGCAGATTTAATATAAGCGTATAAATTATGACGGGCCTGGTAGAGTGGGTAGGAAGGATTATTTCCCTTAGAGGTCAATAACCAGAGGGAAAAGATTTAAAGTAATTGGGAGAAGGATTAAAAGAGAAGTTGAGGAGAATTTTTTTCACTGAGGGTGTGGAAGAGGTCTGGCACTCACTGTCTGAAAGGGTGGTCGTGGCAGAAACTCTTTATCGCATTTAAAAGTATTTGGGTATGCACTTGGTGTCCATAAACTACAGAGCTGCTGACCAAGAGTTGGGAAGTGGGATTAGGCTGGATAGCTCTTTTTTACCTCACACCAGCACAATGGGCCAAATGGCTTCTTTAGGTGCCATAAATTACTATGATTTTAAAAGAACTATGTCTTCACGACTGCAGTGAAGCAACAACCTAAGTCATGTGCTTGGACCTGGGTGTGGGACTTTAGCATGGTTTCTTTTGAAGAATTATAATGACAGTTGAGTTCACCCAATCCTGTCTTTGCTCTATGCCTTTTCACCAGAGGTCCAACTGTGTGAGGAAAACAATACGGACATAATCCCTATCCCATCACTCCATAGCAATTTGGTAGGCATCAACAGGTCACATAAACTAGGCCACCTGAGATTTAACATTAGCATAAATTAAGTTTCTTTGCTCCAGTGACCAATATCGCAGCTGTGCAAAGCCACAGATATTACTGTGGAACATAAATTGACATCTAATCTTTAAATAGTGTGCAGTTCAGACCAGTGCTGTCACAAAAACACAAATGAGTAACTAACCCATTTCCCTTTTCTGGAGGCAAAGTATACAATGTTTAGCAGAAACTATTTCTCATGTCACTGAACCTATTTCAGGAAATTGAAAATCAAAAGCCCCTTGGTTTGAAACTATAAGCCAATAAATTGCAGGCTCCCTGATACAAGCTAATGAAGTTGCAACTCAGAAGTTTTTTGTTTAAATTATTATGGGACCAGGAGCCTTATTGCAGCCACCAAAGGTTGAAAGGAATACAAAGAGAGGTTAAATTTTAAAGTAATGATTGCATGGGGAGCAATCATCCATATGGAGACTAATCAGATTATACATCCATTCAGGTTCACCTTTCACAGCAATTTTCTATCTCACTGATGTAGGGTGATGTTAAATTACAAAGTCACTGAAAGTCTATCAGATCTGAACCAAGTTTATACTCATTGATAACTGCTTGAAGCATGAAACATAACTTTAGGAATGGTCCGGCAAGTAAATATGCTACCAAAAAAAGGGAAATAAGTTAGTTACTCATCACTGAGTTCCTATAACAGCACCAATTTGAGCAGCACACTATTTAAAGCATAGGCCACCATTTAAAGGCTTTCAATTAGGCTCTTCTCAAGCAATTATTCTGCAGTTGATTGTTTTCCACGCTCACTATAAAAGAATGGTCAATTAGGACAAGGTATCAGGAGGTCATGGGTACCTAGGAGGCTGTTTCCTAGCAAGTTGGTGACTTTAAGAGAAAAAGGAAGACAACTTTAGAAAACGTGTGCCCATGTTTTGATTCAGTTGCTTCCAAATTGATTTCTAGTCCATTACAAACTGATAACCAACACTGCAAACCACTGGAACCAAGGTACACAAGGCTCCATCCAGTCACTGGCATCAACATAACAGTGCAGCAACAAGGAGACTGGCTATGACAATGTTTTTTTTTAAACGTGAGGATGTATTTTAAATACATATCTTTTATATAGTTTGAATTTTTGAACTATTTCTTTCCATGATAACAAATTGACAGAAAATCAAAGAAATACATACACACAGCCACTGAAAACCATGATTGCCTACAAATGTGAAACTGCCAAGTTTGTGAATCACATGACACCAAGCTTTAGGTATAACTTACACCTCTTCACAAAACTGCTGCTAAGAGAATGATACCAACTTTCTGAAGATCTTGTTAATATCCTCTCTGTTACCCACTCCTCCCTTGAAGGTGTTTCCACATGATGAATATAGTTTAGTGATCAGTGACAGTCACTCAGCACCATTGCAAGGGGCCATTTCAACATGAGCTTGGATACCAGGCTATCCCACTATGGTAGGCATCATGATTGAGCTGGATTTCAAGTGTACTGAATATCTGTTTGTGTGCACTTCCTGCTGCGGTCAATGAATAGCAAATCAGGATTGAAAACCTTGTGATCCCCTGACTGACAGAATCTGAGACTAACTAGAATTTCCATTTCCAGAAACTAACTCAGCACAGACTTCAGATCAAATTGGGGGCTTTCTGGTCTTTATGGCTCAGTAGCATACCACATTTAGCCACTAGGTCATTTGGTGAGGTGTCACATGAACAACTTGTAGTTTCCAAGCTCTTGACAGCTCATTCCCTCCCTTATTAATTTGAACAATTCTAGATAAGCCCTTAAAACTTACAAGCAATCACATAAAAGAAAGAAAATTAAGAAATCAACTAGATCAAAAACAGGGAAGTGAAACTCAGGCAATCCTTGTCTATATACTTCAGCTACTCAATGAGTAAATGTGCTCAGCCATTCAGGTAACCAAAGAATTGTACATTTTCTGAAAAAGTAGGTAGGGTTATCCTTCATCACCAGAAAATGGAGAATAGAAATTTGAGGTAAATCAAAGACACTCTGGAAGAAAACAAATATGGATAAGCAAAATCTTGCGCTTAAGGAAGAAATAAAACTCTCTGGCAACATTCCTTTCAGTTTTATTTGTTACTTTTTCCCTAAATCTCAATGCTACCCTAATCATCTCTTATTAGCAAATAATTGATTGTTCTCAATAACTTGATGTACTCAAGATACAAACTAAAATCAAAACCAGCTACATGAAATGAGTTTCATTGAGTTCTCCTGCAGTTACACTGTGATTGGTAAAGTCTTCATAACAAATATGGAATTGATGAGTTTGCAGTGGATCGGGGACTACATACTGTTTTGCTCAGGATATTTTCACTGAGAGTGATAAATTTTATGTTTTGCTACTGTCTGACTTGTACAAAAAACAATGGAGGAAATGTTAGAGGAATTAAATCAGAAAGCAGGGGAAAAGCAGGATGGCCCAACAGCCAGCATGAAGAAATGCAGAGAAAGCTCATGGTGCAAAGAGAATAGAACAAATAGAAAAGAAAAACTATGCAAGGTTAAACAGTAAAACCGTAATACTGTAGCCCATGATTACAAAATAATTGTTTTCGCTTGTGCGTAAAGGAAAGTACGGTAATAGTTTCATTGTTTGCACTTGCGTTTGTGAAAAAAAGGAAAGGAGCAATCCAAAAGAATGTGATAAGGACATTGTAGGGCTGGCTTACTTCCAAAATGAACCTTGTCCTGAAACAGAAACGATAAATGTAACTGAAGGTCTGGGAATGTCTTAAGAGAATATTTGAAATACTAGTACATAAAGCAGAAAGTTGCTACTTCTCATTCATAATGTCAGATAATCAGGTGCCTTATTAAGACCATCCAAAAATGGACTTATACATGGATCCTGATATTGTCTTTGCTCCTTATTGAGATAGACCATCAAAAGTCAAATATGAGCCTGTTTTTACCTCCCCATATAACTTGAATTATAATTTGTAGGTTTACCATTCAAATCTGGACTACCTTTACAGGAATACAGATAACCGTCAGGAAATAGATTACAAAGTTACCAACTCAACAGTTTAATAATATAACTAGAGACCAAGTTCAATTACATCCCATCAGCACGTCCAAAGAAACCAGGAGGATTTTCTTAACAGTACACATTTACTCCTTATCCCATCCACTTTTAATAAATAACTTCCTCTCCAATTCCATCACATCATCACTAGAGATGACCAGCCACACCTCTGCAATGATTAATCGAGGGATGCTATAGAGAGAGACATTTGTTCATTCATCTCTAATACTGTAAGAAAGCATTCAGTATCTGGTGGTTCAAGCAAATACAGTTAACCTATGGTGAAAATTCATTCTTGCCAGCGCTGAGATGGCATGAATGTCTTGTTATCAAATACCCAATTTTTTTAGAATGGGTTGTTCCACTTCTCCCAGTCCAAAACTCAGAATTATCTGTTGCCCCAAAACACTCTATATATGATAATGCTTCTGCCCACCACACTGAGTATATGCTGTTGGTAAACCAGTGTTTGTGGCTTAGACTCTGCATAGCTTCTACCTAGATGTCACTGGCAACTAGCTCAATCACATCAAAGTGAAAT
The DNA here is from genome assembly GCF_964194155.1 of Cetorhinus maximus. Lineage (NCBI taxonomy): Eukaryota > Metazoa > Chordata > Chondrichthyes > Lamniformes > Cetorhinidae > Cetorhinus > Cetorhinus maximus. Next base: position 99,374,985 of record NC_135887.1, read on the forward strand.
TTTTAAAACTTAGGTTTTGATCGTGAAAGTCATCAGTGATGGCAATTAATCAGCATATTGAAATTAGTGGAGCTTCAGGAAAATGAATGTCTCACTGCCCAGTGTAAGACAATCCAATACTCCAGGCTGAGTAATGTAAGGCACTCAAAGTTAATTCACATGAATGGAATAAACAAGGAACATGGATTACAAATGACAACACTGCATTTGAAACATCACCATTACAATATATGATCCTGTATAATTCAAAATTAAAATATTTATAACAATTTGTTGATAGGTTGAGACGTCATGATGTGGTACTGAACTACAAAACCAGGGAACCCCAGGTTTGATTGCTGCTGTGATAAGTTAACTGATCTCAGCCTGCAGTGGAAACCACTAAAATTCACTTCATTGGGTCTAGCCTAGGTAGTGGGGAAAATCAGCCACTCAACCCTTACTTCAATGGTGTGCATGGGTACACTGAATAGGAAAAGAAATTGGTTTGTCTGTTATGTTCTAAGACGTTCAGATAATCTACAGACAGTGAGTGTGTATAATCATGAATGTGGGCCACTCATGTACAGAACTAGAGGGCATTTATTTCTGTTGTGGGAAAATTAAATTTTAAAAATATATGTTGTGCCTGAACTGAAAGTTTATTAATGTTTTAGAAAGCCAAAACATTTAAGTGATTGAAAAGCCCAACATTAAGTCCAGGTTTCTCAACACAGCCATGTTTGACATCACATCAGTAATCAATGTCAGCACTCTGATGCAAAACAATTTTCAGCACATCTCTTTCTAAGTTAAGCGCTCCAAAGTTAAGTTAAAAGGAAGTAGTTTAGCACTTACTATTTGGAACAGAAAGGGTTAGGCTTACAAAAGAATCCAATAAATTACATGCTGAATTACATAAATCAAGGTAAAACACCCCAATTTCAGGAGGTGTATCTTAATGATGACCAATTTCTACACCAGTAATGTTGACCAAGCATTGGTGCAGCATAATAACAATTTAACATGCTGTGCTACAGAGAGGCAGGACACAAATTATAGCCAATTCCCTCACATGGCAAGTCTCTGAGTTGGGCAGTGCTGCAGGAAATATCAAACAGAAGTAAAGGATTTTCCACACAGTGATGGGTGGGGTGGGTTTGTAAAATGCAAGGGAGTAAAACTCAGGTTTCTGTTGCACACCTTCCAGACAATGAATAGCACCTATTTGCAGAGTCCAGGATCAAATCACCTAGCATCTGAGGATACAGCAGGCACTTTGAAACATTATATGGAATTAATTGATCTTCCGATATACAATTTCTTTTACTAGTTAATGGGGAGTTTTAGTTAAATGTGTTGGCTCTGACTACAAAGGCAAATAAAATCATAGGTGCTGATAGTGAAGGCTCAAGATGGTATTCAAATTCATGATGCAACAACTTGTTTATGAAAGGTATCTTGGACTAGTATAGGTTTTAGTTCTTCATAACTAAGTCACTGACCTATTTTAAACCTTTGGGAAGTGGCAGCATGTTCAAGGACTTTGGAGAGGAAAGGAAGGTTAGAGATTGGACAGTAATTTGCAAAAGACAAAGTAGTATGCAAAGGAGTCAAGTGTTGATTTTTGACAAGATGGGCAATAATAGCAGATTTGAAAAAGAGTATGGGAAGTACCCAAGGAGAGAGAACCGTTTTAGTGGGAATAAGGTCAAGGGAGCAGGAGGTGGGTCTTATGAACAAAATGACTTTGGAAAGGGCACAAGTGGAGTTGGTTGAGAAACTACAGAAAGATGAGTGTTCAGGGCTAGAATGGGGGAAACCTCAAAGGAACTTTGACCAAATGGGAAAGGGAAGGGAAGCAAGTAGCTGAATATATCGTCGCAATCTCAAAATCATGGAACAGCATAAAAGACAACCATTCAGCCACTGAGTCTGTGCCAGCACTTTTGAAGACAATCCAGTTAGTTCCACTTCCTCAGTCTTTCTCCATTTCCCTACATCTTTTTGTCCTTTCTCCTTTATTTATCCAATTCCCCATTTGAAAGCTACTATTGGATCTGCTGCCTCCATCTCATCAGGCAATGCATTCCAAGACTTCCTGTGTTTGTACGCTATACCTTTATTTAAGCCCAGGATCTCGTGCTTTAAAACTGTTTTGTTAACCTGTCCTATCACCTTCAAAGATTTATGCACATACATTCCCAGATCTTGTTCTCACCTTACGCATTTTCTCTAATTCTTGCTGTTTGTCTTCATTTGCCACCTGCAGCTCTTTCATTCTTTGTGCTATCTCTTCTTGCTCTGCTTGTAGTTTCTGTCGCAGCTCTCGCCGTTTCTGTCGTCCTTCTTTGTGTGGAGGAAGTCTTTGGTCCTTCAGTAAGCTGACTGCTGTTTGAATAGCTATTTAAAATGCACAAAGTCAGAAACAAAGCACAAAACTATGTTTGTCAGGTGTTATAAAATTGAAGCTACACTGTCAGTATCCTCTACAGTTGGCCAGCACTCATTCCAGACTTGTGCCAATATGCACTCTGCTGGAATGCAAATTATTCCGTCAATATGTCTCCGTTGCTTTGAGTGACTAGTTTTATGGACGCAGGGACCAGAATTTATGGCTTCTTGGAACCTGTTAGGTGTAGTGGTTGCGAGTCTGGGGACGAAGTGATTAATAGCGCTGTCAAAGCCTATTGGCCTTATAGGAAAAATAGTTCTATTAAATAGAACTTATGGCGATAGCATTGTAAAGATAACAAAAGATTGGATTCATAAGTAGGAAGAATTTGAGAGGAGGTAAATGTGGTGCAGCCCAAGATGCTTTGAAATGTGTGTGTGTAAATGCACACGGTGTAGTAAATGAGGCTGGTGAGCTGCAGTCACAAGTTGTAATATTGATACAGTAGCAAAAACTAATATTTGGTTCAATGACTGGGGAACTTGATATCCTTGGTTGCAAGCAATTTAGAAAGATAGAGAAGGGAAAAAAAAAGTGTTGACAATATTGGCCAAAAACACAAAAAGCACTGGTGAGGGTTGATGTATATGAAGGATCGAAACAGAATTTATTTGGTTAGAATTATGAAACAATAGAGAAGTTAATGTGCTACTGGGTGTGCACCATCAACTACCAAATAGTGGGGAAGGAGGTAGAGCAGTAATTTTGTAGATGACTTACATAAAAAAGGAAAAACCTCATAGTAGTGATAACAGCAACTCAAAATTAGCCATGAAAGCAAAGCTGAAAATCCTGGGAAGTTACATCACACCAATTTTGACATACAGGAGTGAGCGTTGAATGATCAGTGAAGCAATGCAGAAAAGAATTGAGGCTGCACAGTTGTGGTTTTTGAGGCGAATAATGAAGATATCATGAACAAGTCACACTATCAATGTTAGTAAAATCTGAGACCAAAAGAAAAGAGATCTGCTGACCAAGATCAGGAAGAGATAGAATTTCTTGGGCACAGAATAAGAAATCATGATTTAGAAAGTCTGATGCTGATGGGAAAGATCAATGGTAAAAGAAATCGAGGTAGCAAAGAACAATCTGTTTTTAAAGAGCCTCAAACTGGATGAATGAACCACCAATGAAGATGATCCATGTCTCCAGAGCAAGATTAACATGGAGGTCCATGGTCACCAATGTTCTCTTAGGGCATGGTACCTGAAGACAGTATATTTCAAATATCCCAATATAGACTGGCATAGCAACAGCGTAAAGGACAAAGAGGGGCCAGAATTCCTGAAATGTGTACAAGAGCACTTTCTTGATCAGCGTGTTTCCAGCCCAGCAAGGAAGAAAGCGGTGTTGTATCTAGTTTTGAGAGTGAAGTGGGGCAAGTGAAGCATATTTCAGTGGGAGAGCATTTGGGGAATATTGATAATATAATCAAGTTTGGAACAGTTATGGAAAAGGACAAGAAATAATCAAACAAAAATATATAACTCCACTGTGTTGAAAAGGGATCTGGCCTTTCGATAGGAATCAAAAATTGTAGGTGCAACATTAATTGAACTGTGGGGGGCCTCCAAAGAGTTGGATTAGGTAAAGAATAAACACATTCCTATGGGGGGGGCGGAAAGAGATCAGTTCACCAACCTTATTCACCACACTATGTGCATTTACACACTTGCATTCCAAACACATCTTGGACTGCCCCACATTTGCCTCCTGTCTGATCCTTCCTATTTCTGAATCCAATCTCTTGTTGATATGGTGATAGCATTGTAAAGACAAAACAGCTCCATAGATGATGAAAAATACAGAGGCTGAAGTGAGACAGAAAAGGAGACTTATGACAAATGTAAGAAAGTTCTCTACTGTATTATGAATCCAAGTTGAATAAAGTACAGAGGAGATCTCAAAAAAGGGAATAAGAGGAATAAAGGATACAAGAATAGATTAGCGGCTAGCATAAAAGGGAACCAAAAGTCTTCATGAACACAAAAATAGTAAAAAGGTAGTCAAATGAATGGGATTTTTGGGGGGGGGGGGGGGGGGGGGGGGATGTGGGGGGCTGCAATTAGGGACCCCAAAAAAAATCATTCCTGTGGAGGCAGGAGAAGAGGATGCTGTCAAAGTAGCATTATTGGATCGGATAAAAAATAGGCACAGCCTAATGTTTGTGGTGAGGACATCTTTAGAGAGAATAATCTGGAATAAAATTCATTTGTATTTTGAAAAGTGTGAGCTAATATATGAAAGTCAGCACAGATTTGTTAAAGGTAAATTGTGTTCAATTAACTTGATTGAGTTCTTTGAAGAAGTAATGGAGAGGACTGAAGACAATGCAGCTGATGTAATGTACATAGACATTCAAAATGCACCTGACAAAGTACCACATAATAACCTCTAGGCAAAGTTAAAACCTATTATGATCAAAGGGACAGTGGCAAGATGCACACAAAAACTGGCTGAGGGCCAGAAAACAGAGTGTAATGGTAAACAGTTGCTTTTCAGAGAGTGGGGAGATAAACAGTGGAGTTCCCGAGGGTCAGTATTACAGTCAGTGCTCTGACATTTATTAATGACCAGGACTTGGGTATTGCAGGCATAATTTCAATGTTTACAGATGACACAAAGCTCAGAAATATAGTAAACAATGAATAGTGCCACAGACAGAATGCATGTTTTCCTTTACTGCCCATGATCAGCATGTTTTGTATGAAGGTGGTGCATCTTTTCTTACCCTTGAAGTGTATGTCCCAACAAAATAATTCAGCAGCAAGCTTTTGTGAATTTAAAATTTTTTAAATTCTCACACACTTACCCCGAGTTAAACACGACGTCTCACACACTCAATTTCTCTCTCTCACATTCACACACAAAGATTAGATACAGGATAAGGTAATGCACTTTTGCTGATTATAGTCATCTCTGCCTCTGGTTTACAAACTCCGGTTCCACACGTGGCAGGCTTGTAGGTTCTTGGATGGTTTTGATGCTTTAAAGTTGAAGTGACGGTCTTGTAAAGTGAAGGGTTCTCGGTAGGCTGAGAGGTTTCTTGTAGTTGAATCTCTAAGGGATTGGTTCTCAGATGAACTTTAACTAGAACAGGTTATGTGCTACTGCTGCCTAATGTCACACAGCTTCCCAAATCTGGGTCACAGACAGGCTGAACTGGTGGTTCGATGGCTTTTGGTAGAACTGCATGCAAACATCTTGCGTTGATTTTTAAAAAACTGACAGAAAACATGGCTGTCTCACCATATGACTTCCATAAGTTCAAAGTCCTTTCCAAATTAGGAGGGTGGTGTTCATGTTGATTCTACCACCTATATTACGGGTTAACACCTTGGGTTTGAGACAGTCAGTGCCTTTGTTTCAGAATTACCCATTCACTTTGATAACATTTTTGGTTGGTTTCACGGAAGGGCATTGAATCACATCAGTATGGAAGGTTCTTTTGTGTTGATCCATCCTTAAACAAAGCTGTACGAATTCCCCAGATGGCTGTGAATATCCATATTTAATTAGGTATTCGCTGGAGGTATGCTAATGTCTGTAGCTTAAATGCCAAAGTTCACATGATTTTCAGCAGCCATTTTAGTCGCCTGTTTGTGTCCAGTTTTCAAAAAGTATTGACTGCAAGCTCATAACAGACTGGGGCATGACACGTCTCCACCGCATGGGGAAAAAATTGAATATTGATGACTTTCTTTTACATGACTTCCTTGTGAAGCAAAAGAAAACATACACATCCACTCTTCACACATTCAGGCACAGACTGTAGCAGTACTGAATCACTGTTTTCTCTATCTGTTGCATCCTCTTAAAAGAATTCCCAGTTACGTATTATCTGGTGATGGTTCATTAATATTTGTATACAAGTTTTCTTGGACGTTAACATCAACAGACATAAGATTCTCAATGCATTTAGCAGTTGGGGAAAGTTCAAATCCCATGCTGGCTCCCGGGCAGGAGTCAGATTTCACAAGTCTGGCACCTGCTTCAAAGTTTGCAGTATGTAAATTGCTCTGATTGTTTTGCTGTGTTGTCTGTGAGCCTCTTAATGGCTGCTTCCATAATCCAAAAGTCTTAAAATTTAGGCTCTGGTCTATTGATGATTTTTATTTCTAGGTTGATGGCGTGCGGAATATTGCTTTTAAACCCCTGTGGTATTCCCTGCGCCTTACCCTCAGCGGGCTCGAGAATTGAACTGCTGGGTTTTTGAACCAGATCCTGTGATGGTTTAGTGAATAGTTCTACGTTAGCTACACTTGTACTTCGCTTGTGGCTTTCACAACTGCTGTTTGTCTTAGGTGATACTGGCTTCTCTTTTTCTTTTACTTCGAGGATGGGTTTGTCAACAATCTGCCCCACATCCTCTTGGACACTATTGCCTGCAGGTGGCTGGCCAGCTTCTGCTGCATTACCCTGTGCCACTTAGACAGTGAGGGTGACACCTCACCCAGACAATCTGTTGGCTTGGGAACTTTCTCCGTCCCCAATAAATCCTGAAAGAAGATGTTGCTAACTAGACCCTTTGTTCTTTTTAAGTTCTGCAGCCCTTGCCTTGCCTCTTTAAACTCTACTGGCCTGGTTTTGGCCACTTTAGCTTTATAAGTTCCATCTGAACCTTTTTTTACTTCAGTAGGCTTTCTCCCGGCCTCTGGAAAATCCTCTGGCTTTCCTTTTATTTCCCTAGTCCTTATTGGCTCCATCACTCCTCAGCTCTCTGCAGCTGAGCAGAATTTTGTTGGTTCCTTTCTAGTCCACAGAGACTGGGGAAAAGTTTTTAACCCTTTGGCCACAGTACCTGGTACCCCAGGAACTCATTTCCCAACAATAGGCCCACTCCTTCTATGGGTAAGCTCAGAACAATCCCAACCATCACTACACCAGTGACCAACGTACTCTGCAGGTGTAATTTTACTAGGGGAACCTTTAAACATGTATCAGTAAGCCCTTTTACCAGCATTGTGGCATTTGTTCTGCTTTTGGGTGGAACCTTAGCAACCTCTGCTACAAGCACCCTGCATCTCTAAAAATTGTCATTTCTCTTCTTTGGCTTGCGAAACAAAAGGATCCATTGTCCCTTTGTGCAAGAAACCTTGGCAGGTATTCTGTCCTATCCCCACTCCATTTGAGTCTGGGTTCACTACCTTCCTTCCAGACTATAGGGATGGTTCTGACCACAGCTCCCTGTGGGTCTTTTGGCAAACCAACAATTTTCTTTGCTGTGTCAAAGCTTTCCACACTAAAGACACACACAGGGCCTGGCCGGTTGACCTTCCAGATTCTCTCTCTTTAAAGTTGGGGATTGACCTGCCCTGTCTTCTTTACTCTCCTTTCTTCGAGTCTAGCTCTGTCCCATCTATCACCTCATCATCTCTCCCTTGTTGGTAGGAGTTACTAGATCCAAATTTGTTTTGGTTTAGAGGTTTGTTGGTTAATTCTTAGTCATCAGCCATGATGGCTGTCCCTCTGACCTTTAAATCCCTTTGTTCCTCTAGATGAGTTTTAAGGTTTTATGGAAGGCAGTTTTTGATCTCCTCTAGCAGTGCTATTTCTCTTAACACTCTGTCGGTGGGGTCAATTTTTAAAGGCTCGCACCCACTAGTCAAATGCTTGCTGTTTAGTTCTCGCTAACTCAAGGGAAGCCTGAGTGGGCCTTTTACAGAACTGTTGGCAGTACGCCTCCAGTACAAGTCCATAGGCATTGAGAATGGCAGCCTTATCTGTTCATAACTTGCAGAGTTCTCAGCAGGCAGCAAGGAACAAACCCTGCGGGCCCTTCCAACTAGCTGACCTTGTGTCAGGAATGTTCAAGATTCTGCTGGCCATTTTAACTGACTAGACAGTTTCTCAAAGACTGTGAGGAAGGTTTCCATATCCTCTTCTTCACACTTGGTGACAAAATGGGACTACTTTAGGAAATTGAAGCATGTCTCTGGGCTAAAGGCATTTAAAATACCACTAGGTAAATTCAAGTTCTCCCTACCTGCTGCAACCTGTCTTAGTTCCCTATCCTCTTAAGCTTGTAATTCTCTCTCAAGCTTTTGTAGCTGGAAAGCACACTTTCTCTCTCGGAATTCCTTTGCCTGAAATTCTAACTCTAGCCTCTGCTCTTCCAGATGAATTTTGGCTAAGATAGCCTGATCTGTTTCAGGTTCCAGATCCTCCACCTGCTCCAATTCCGGAACGAGGCCAAGATTCTCAGCCACCATCTTTAGTACCTCGGGTTTCCTTGTTTCATTATGTATATTCAGTTCTACCTGTTTAGCTATGGCTTTTAGCTGTTCTATGGTTAAAGAAGCTAATTTTAGCCATGTTAAGTCCTTCTGTTGCATAAATGATTTCACATCAAAATCAGCCATCTTATTTTCTATTGCTAGTATTCATAAAACTTACTGCTGTAATCTCTTTTGTTTTGGGTTCAAAAATTTTGACTATATTATTTTTTCCTTCTACTTCCAATTTCCTTCAAAGTCAGATATGGCTTTTTTGCTCCAGTAGATTTATATAACCCAGATTGTAGTCCCAAATTCTGTCAAGGGCAGAATATGTGTGTTCTTTTCCTGCCTGGGATCAATACTTTTTGTAGGGAGGAGGTGTGTCTTCTTACTCTTGAAGTGCGTGTCCCAATTAAATAATTCAGCAGCAAGCTTTTGAGAGATTAAAAATAAAATCATATATTCTTGCACATTTATCCTGAATAAACACAATATCTCACACACTCGTTCTCACACACACAAAGATTAGATACAGACAATGTAATGCACTTTTACATATTATAGTTATCTCAGTCTTTGGTTTACAAACTCTGGACCCCATGTGGCAGGCTTGTAATTTCTTGTACGGTTTTGAGGCTTTAAAGTTGAAGTGAAGGTCTTGTAAAGCAAAGGGTTCTCAGTAGGCTGAGGTTTCTTGTAGTTGAATTTCTAGGAGGTTGGTTCTCAGCTGAACTTTAACTGGACAGGTTGTATGCTCTGGCTGTCTGAGGTCTCACACCTTATATAGTTCCAGCATAACCTCCCTGCTCTTGTATTTTATGCCTCAGCTAATAAAGGCAAGTATCCCATATGCCGCCTTAACCACCTTACCTACCTGCTCTGCTACCTTAGGGGACCGGTGGACATGCACACCAAGGTCCTTCAGATCCTCGGTACTTCCCAGGGTCCTACCATTCATCGTGTATTCCTGTGCCTTGTTTGTCCTGTCCAAGTGAATCACCTCACACTAATCCAGATTAAATTCCATTTGCACTGATCAGCCCATCAGACCAGCCTGTCCATATCCTCCTATAATCTAAGGCTATCCTCCTCACTATTTAGCACACCACCAATTTTCGTGTCATCCGCGAACTTGCTGATCAACCCTCCTACATTCAATTCTAAATCATTTATATATACCACAAACAGCAAGGGACCCAACACCAATCCCTGTGGAACCCCACTGGACACAGGCATCCAGTCACAAAAACACCCCTCGACCATCACCCTCTGCTTCCTGCCATTCAGCCAGCTCTGGATCCAATTTGCCAAATTGCCTTGGATCCCATGGGCTCTTACCTTTGTTATCAGTCTCCCATGCGGGACCTTGGCAAAAGCCTTGCTGAAGTCCAAATAGATTATGTCAAATGCATTGCTCTCATCTGCACGCCTGGTCACCTCTTCGAAAAATTCAATCAAATTGGACAGACATGACCTCCCCTTAACAAAACCTGCTGACTGTCCTTGATTAATCCCTGCCTCTCCAAGTGTAGATTAAATCTGTCTCTCAGAATTGCTTCCAATAGTTTCCCCACCACTGAAGTTAGGCTGACTGGCCTGTAGTTCCCTGGTTTATCCCTTTCTCCCTTCTTGAATAACGGTACCATATTGGTTGTCCTCCAGTCATCTGGCACCCCTCTGTGGCCAGAGAGGTATTGAAAATTATTGCCAGTGCCCCTGCTATCTCCTCCCTTGCTTCACTCAACAGCCTGGGATACACACAGATAAAAACAAAAAGCTAAAAGCTACTGCGGATGCTGGAAATCCAAAACAAAATAAAAACAGAATTACCTGGAAAAACTCAGCAAGTCTGGCAGCATCGGCGGAGAAGAAATCAGTCAACGTTTCGAGCCCTCATGGCCCTTCGGCAGAACTGAAGCATAGTTTCAAGTTAACTGTTGAGCATTGTTTGAAAATTAAACCAGGCAGCTTGACTCTGATTGGTCAAGGCTTTTGCCCTGAGGAGTGAACCAGTGAATTGCTGCCATTTATTTTGTTTAGCTGAAACAAGCACAATGTACATACCTGTTCTTTCTGTCTGCAAAGAACAGGGCCCCGTGTATTAATATATGTAGCTTCCAGTCCACATAAATGCGCCACACTGCAAGCCCGACTGATAATCTTAAACTGGTTGTAGCGTAATTTTTAGTGCACAGGATTATTTAGCAAATGTTGTCCAATTGCAGAATCACATCTAATGTTAGACACAGCATTTTGAGTTTTGCCAGCACGGGCTAGTTGGGTAGTATAAGCTCATACTTTACAAAAGTTGTTGCTTTCCCTGACATTGGTATTCTTGCGATTGTCTTGATGGGTGCAAGACGAAAGGTTTCAACAAAACGTCTTTTTTCAGCAATACTCAATTAGAGCCATCACAACCAGCAGATAAACAATTTTAATCCCAGTTCAGTGGACTATATTTGAACCCAGCTACATCTTCAAGGCGAAAGAACAGTATACATATATACAAAAATGGCTAGCTGGTTCATCAAAGCTGTCAGGACATCATGACTCGACACTTCCTACCCCCACGCCACCACTGCCATGTGACCCAGGAGAGGCAAAAAACCCAGGGCTGATAAGGGAAATAATATTCTAGAAATCTTGCCTCTAAGCCCTAAAGTGAACAAAAACTGTCTAGGAGATCACAGCAAGCATGTGTTATCTGTTAAGCTCTTACCTTTAATGTGATGTGGTCTCCACCTCAAGAAAAAAAGGCAGTCCAACTCCCTCTTGAAGGTGTGCCGTGAGTCAGCTACCCACTGCACTCACTCCAGAGGCAGACCAACTGTGTCAGTGAAAGCTTTCATATTTGTTCTTTTCCACCTCCCCTCCCTTTGGGTTTTCAGGGTTTCACTCCCTCATTTCTTCACTGTGCACCTTTGCTACCAAGGAATTGAACAGATAGCCGACTCTCTCAGCATATACAGTGTATAAGACATGAAGCCTCAGAACCCTACTCATCGCTGGCTACCCCACTTGCCTCACTTTAACATTATACCTCCCTACGCAGTGTGCTGCAGATCAGACATGTGGCAAGTTTGAACCGTCATCCTTCTACTCTATGACATTGCACATTGCTGCTCTACAAAGCACTACTAAGCCATCTTGATAATGATTCCTCGCACCCATCATGCAAACATATATAGATAAATAACTTACTCACTAGGATACCTTCATCATTCACTTGAACTTAAATATTTTCTTAGCTCAAAATGAATTGGTTATTCTATCAATTCTCTCTGTCCACATAAATTGCATTACAAATTTTCAATTAAACTATTAAAACAGTAATGTAATATTTAAGTGTGTAATACTTAGAGGAGGAAATTGTTTGGCAAATAAATCTCTTCAATTTGTAGCATACTTCCAAACGATTTTAAGTTTAAAGTATATCCTAGCCCTTATTCAGCCACTTAAAAAGCAGCTTGTTTAAAACAAAATACAAATAATTTTCCAGACCATGAAGACCAGCTTGAATGACATATTCCAAACTTGTCCTCTTCTAGCTAAAATTAAATGGAATTGAATCAAATGGATTTTGGCCTTGCACCTTCCTGGTCATGGCTATTAATCCCAATGCTCAAATATAATCAAAATTCGCAGTATTGGCAGTGGCATAGGGTTCATAGAAATTCATTTTCAAAAAGGAATCATAAAGAGTTAAAAAAAAAGATCATTTATCAGAAGACTGCAAACTCCAAAAAGTAATTCAAATCACGGACGGAGAGATCAATGGAAAACATGCTAAACACGCCCAATTTCAAAACATTGAGTAATTGAGTGCAAATTCCATATACTTTGAAGATGATGAAGTGCTGATCTGGTGGATCAACTAGTTTTCACATTTTCTTTGTGAATATGCAACCCTTCCTCACTCCCTTGGGTTAATGGAGAGGACAGACTGGAAACGTAACAAGTTGACATTGAAAGAAATCACACAGCAGATCAATTGCAAACTCCAAAAAGTAATTCAAATCACGGACGGAGAGATCAATGGAAAACATGCTAAACACGCCCAATTTCAAAACATTGAGTAATTGAGTGCAAATTCCATATACTTTGAAGATGATGAAGTGCTGATCTGGTGGATCAACTAGTTTTCACATTTTCTTTGTGAATATGCAACCCTTCCTCACTCCCTTGGGTTAATGGAGAGGACAGACTGGAAACGTAACAAGTTGACATTGAAAGAAATCACACAGCAGATCAATTGCAAACTCCAAAAAGTAATTCAAATCACGGACGGAGAGATCAATGGAAAACATGCTAAACACGCCCAATTTCAAAACATTGAGTAATTGAGTGCAAATTCCATATACTTTGAAGATGATGAAGTGCTGATCTGGTGGATCAACTAGTTTTCACATTTTCTTTGTGAATATGCAACCCTTCCTCACTCCCTTGGGTTAATGGAGAGGACAGACTGGAAACGTAACAAGTTGACATTGAAAGAAATCACACAGCAGATCAATTGCAACTACTCTGATTCACCTGACTGGATTGCCAGAAGGGACATTGGCATAAACAAAGAAGCAGAGAAAATCTCTATGCTGATTTAAGAAATAAGATCCAAAGAGAGGAACATTAAATCCAATGAACAGTTGCTTGGTAGTACAGAACTTGAATATCACTGAAAAAATAGAGATATTTTACTGAAGCTTTTAGTCTTGCACTCCTCAGGACCAATACAAGAATGCCAAATTTCAAACAATCAGTACAATTTATACTATTGGAGAGAAGGGTGCTGATTGGCTGGCAAGTAAACTCTGGTTGGCCAAGCCCATTGAGGAGGAGTATCTGAGAACAGGAAGGGTTTGTATATATGGGTCCACATGTACATGAGAAAAGCAATTTGTACTGGATAGATGGGGTGGGTCAGCAATAGAAAAGCTCCTAAGGACAGAGTGCAGCCATGGGGACAAGCTGCAGCATTAGGAGCAGGAATATAGTATGGAATATACCTGGAGTACTGCTACTAGATTAATTGAGGTTTGCACATTCTGACTCACACAAGATTTGCAGCTATTAAACTCTATGCTTAGGAAGGCTAAAGAAGATTGGATATAAAAATTAGTCCTTAGTTACCTTGGATCCATTCTTGTTTCTTCTTTTTGTCAGATGCACTGATCTCAAAACTCTTATCGGAGCATTTGATCAGCAAGAGACATTTCTTTCCATCTTTGTCTGGTAGAGGCTGCAATGGAAAACAAATATTTTTCTTTTCACAATCTAATTAATTTTGGTCTTCATTCAGATTTGCATACGTTTCGTACGTCAGGCCCTTACCTTAATATTAACATAGACCACAACTTTTGGCATTCTCTGTTTTTGCCCACGATAACAATCATTTACTGAGAGAGAACATAAAAGCATAAGAACTAGGAGCAGGAGTAGGCAATTCAGCCCCTCGAGCCTGCCCCGCCATTCATTATGATCATGGCTGATCTCATTTCGGCCTCAACTCCAATTTCCCACCCTCTCCCCATAATCTTTCAACCCATTACTAATTAAAAATCTGCCTATCTCTTCCTTAAATTTATGCGGCAACCCAGCATCCGCTGCACTCTGAGGTAGTGAATTCCACAGATTCATGACCCTTTGAGAAAAATAATTCCTCCTCATCTCTGATTTAAATCTACCACCCCTTAGCCTAAAACTATGGCCTCTAGTTCTAGAATGCCACAGAAAGGGAACCATCCGCTCCATGTCTACTTTGTCTATCCCCTTTAGCATCTTATATACCTCAATTAGATTACATCTTCTGTAAACAACATTTATTTTAATTACCTTTGGGCTCAAATGGCTCATATTATCAGGAACATGAGCCCAGAAGGGCCACTAATTTCCAGATTTACTAATCTAATTGGTTTGAACTAATATTTGTGGATTTAGAATCAGCATAAGGTCATCAGACTAACCCACAAATAACCCACAGTCTGATGAGGTATAACCAAACTTCCTCTGAAGAAGTATGAGCAGACCTTATGCATGAAGCCAATGCTGTACTGTTGGGGATGGGGCGATGCCAAAGAAGAGGGATGAAAGAAAATTGCACAGTAGCGTATTTTACAACCTCAGGATCCAAACTGCTTTGCACCAATGGAATTACTTGAAGTGTATTATTGTGTTATGTAGTCAATTCACAGACAGCTCAGCCCTACAGACAGGAGATGAGATGGCCGAATAGTTAATTTGTTTTTATATTGCAGGTCGAGGGAGGAAAGTTGACTTGGCCACTGAGGGAGCTCCCTGCATTCTTCAAATGGTGCCACATGACCTCATACACCCACATGCGGCAAGAGAAACAGAGTTAACGTTTTAAGTCCAATATGACTCTTCTTCAGAACTCTTTACCAGTTCCGATGAACAGTCATATTGGACTTCAAACGTTAACTTTGTTTTTCACCCACAGATGCTCCCAGATCTGCTGAGATTTTCTTGCACTTTGTTTTCATTTCCGATCTCCAGCATCAGCAGTATTTTGCTTTTATAACCAGAAATTATTCAGTTATTATAGTGTACTGATAAACCATTCTGAGCAAAGTGCTACATAGTAACAGTGGCCTTTTAAATCACATGCATAAGTAGTGAAATTCTAACTAAACACTTGTTGCTGAGTTACAGAAATTAAAACTGACAGCTGATTTTAATTCAATTTCATGTGAACACAGTTTTGCCATGGTTATCAGAATTATCAGGAAGCGAATAGGACAAGAAGGTGTCCAAGAACACTGCTATCAGACCTAGGTGTCTCATTGGTAAAAGGAGGTTGCGTTTTTTGAACCAAACCCGAAGATTTCGAAGTTAAAAAGAGCCAAGGAAGCAGGTCTTCTCAGCTGAGAAAGTGTTAACAGTCGGAAGGTTAAGAAGTCTGAGTTGAGAGGTTATAGGTTCAGGCTCCACTCCAGAGGCTTTAAGCACAAAACCCAGATTGACACTTCAGTGCATAACTGAGGGAGTTTCACACTGTTGAAGAGGCAGTCTTGAAATGAATCTTGAAAGCGAGGCACTGCCTGCTTTCTCGGGTGAATGTGAAAAATTCCAATGCCACTATTCCATGAAGGGGAGTTCTCGCAATGTCCTGGTCAATATTTATACCTTAATGCAACATCACTAAACAGATTATCAGGTTATTTATCTCATTGCTGTCTGTGTGACCTTGTTCTCCCAAATTGGCTGCAGCATTTCCCTAAATCCCAAAATCTTCAAGTCATGCGAAGCATTTTTTTCTCATTATGTAAGAGTTCATGACTGAGAACTCAGATATAAAAGTAACCATATTGCAGCACTGAAAGATAACATAAGTGCAACGTTAATTAATCCAGAATGAGAAGAAAACAACCAAAGAATGAAAACAATTTAACTTTGAGAATAATTTCAAATATATCATACTGTACAATTTTCTTTCATAACTCATTCTGAACTGCATGGGCAAAATACCTTGCTCAAATATATCCCTATTTGCTAAGATCATAAAAAAGAGGATTAGATCATTCAGCCCATCGAGCCTGCTCCGCCATTCAATAAGATCTTGGCTGATCTGATTGTGGCTTTAACAACACTTTCTTGCCTTCAAAACCCTCAACTCCCTTGTCAATCAAAAATCTGTCTAACTCAGCCTTGAATATCTTAAGTGATCCAGCCTCCACTGCTATCTGAGGAAGAGAATTCCAAAGCCTATCGACCCTCAGAAGAAATTCCCCCTCATCTCCGCCTTAAATGAGACATCCTTTATCTTTAACCTGTGCACTCTAGTTCTAGATTCCCCCATGAGGGGAAACATCCTCTCGGCATCTACCCTATCAAGCTCCTTCAGAATCTTGTATGTTCCAATAAGATCACCTCTCATTCTTCTAAACTAAAATGAGTATAGACCCAACCTGCTCAACCTTTCCTCATAAGACAACCTCTTCATCCCTATCAGCCCAGTGAACCTTCTCTGTACTGCTTTCAAAGTATACCCCCTCCTTAAACAAGGAGACCAAAACTGTACACGTACTCCAGTCTTACCCATGTCCTGTACAGTTGTAGCAAGACTTCCTACTTTTATACTCCGTCCCCCTTTTTGGGGAATGATCCAACAGGTAAGTGGATTGTGATCCTGCTGAATCTGGTTACTTAAACAATAATTGGCATGTATGCACCTGTCTATTAGAATATCTAAGAAGTTTGAATTATCTATTCCTTACTTTAGAAAACTTTGATAGGATTTTGAGCCAATATAGAGCTGAAGAGCTGGGCACTGGAGGCACACATTGTCACAGTTACTACACTTGGTTAGTCAGAAAATACTCACTCTAAATAGTGCTGAGCAAGCGGTGAATAGAGCTAACCATATCCTTTTAACAAGCTTACTTGCAGCAAGCAATCCCAATTCTAAGAGAAAGGAAATTTTTTTAAAAACATGGAAGGGGGTGGGAAACAGTCTAAGGACAGTGCTTCCCAAACTTTTGTGCTTGAAGAATTCCTTTCAAATGGATTAGTAATCATGGGATCCCATCTAAATTATAATACTGGTTCCCCTGGTAAATCTCTACAGATATCCAGGAATGAGGACCCCAGTGTGAGAACCTAAGACACAATGGGTGCGTGAGTGTAGAACCTATGTTGCTGAGCTGGTAATTCAGAGATCTGGACAAATAACTCAGATACAAATGCTAGTTCAAATCCTACCATGCCTGTTTGGGAATTTAGACTCAGTTCAAAATATTTTTTAAAAACAGGAAACTAAAAGGAAAGCTGGTACCAGTAAAGGGTGGCCATGGAACTGTTTCATTGCCACAAAAACCCAGCTACTTCACTAATGTCCTTTACGGAAGGAAGCCTGCTGTCCTTACCACATCCGGCCTATACATGACATTCCTAGAGGTTTGGTCAACTGACACCAGCAAATATTATTGCATTCGATTTCCTGCGTTTTCTCACCTTATCCACAAGTAATATATTATGACTCATTATAAGTTAATTACAATGGTTAGGGCATTGTATGCGCATGTGAGTTTGATAAACATAGCAAGCAGTAAAAGAACTGGCAACCGAATAGTTAATTCACAGATCTAACCACTGAAGTTTTACAGTGTTACCAATTTCAAAACAAAAAAATGCAAACTTAGCTCTATTGTTGTCCAAAGGTCACTATTTTGGTCACTTATGCAGTTTGTAACATTTAGGCACATTTACCTCCACGTAGCATTGGGAGCTCAATAAAATATCTCCTTTTTTTTCTTTCAGATCTTCACCAACGTAATACGAAATTACATCAGGCTTCAGTAAAAACCAACGCTCATTCCAGTTCTTCCTTTTGTGTCCTTTTTTCCACATATAACCCTATTTAAAAGATAACAATGCAGCATTAATTTGAACACAAGAGATTTCGGCTACAATTAAAGCTCATGGGATTGAAGGCAAAATATTCACCTGGTGAGGCAGTAAAAGAGAGAGAATATTGGAAAGAAGTGGCCAGTGCTGTCCCACAAGGCTCAGTGGTGGGGCCTCAACTATTCACCATATTTATTATAGACCTAGATTACACAATAACAAGCCATATATCCAAGTTTGCCAGAGACACAAAGATTAGTGGCAGTGTAAGCAGTGCATTTATTAAAATTACAAAGAAACTCTGACAGGTTAAGTGAGTGGTCAAAATTGTGGCACATGGATTTTAAGAGTGAAGTAATTCACGTTAGACCAAAAATGAGTATTTTTTTAAATGATGAAATATTAGGACCTCCAAAGAGATTTAGGCATCCATATAGACAGATCACTAAACTATCTTCCACAAAGAGAAGTGGATGCTAACTCAATTAACAATTTTAAATCTTAGATTGACAGATTTTTGGTGTTAAGGTATTTTTTTTTTAATTCATTCATGGGATGTGGGCATCACTGGCTGGGCCAGCATTTATTGAGCTGTCTTCTTGAACCACTGCAGTCCATATGGTGTCAGCGCATCCACAGTGCTGTTAGGGAGGGAGTTCCAGGATTTTAGTCCAGTGACAGTGAAGGACTGACAATATATTTTCAAGTCAGCATGGTGAGTGTCTTGATAGGGAACTTGGAGGTGGTGGTGTTGTCATGTATCTGCTGCAATTGTCCTTCTAGATGGTAGTGGCTATGGGTTTGGAAAGTGCTAAGGAGGCTTGGTGAGTTCCTGCAGTGCATCTTGGAGATGGTACACGCTGCTGCCACTGTGCGTCAGTGGTGGGGGGAGTGAAAATTTGTGGATGGGGTGCCAATCAAGTGGGTTGCTTTGTCCTGGATGGTGTCAAGTTTTTTTTTTGAGTATTTTTGGAGCTGCATTCATACAGGCAAGTGGAGAGCACTCCATCACACTCCTGACTTGTGCCTTGGAGAGTCAGGAGGTGAATTATTCGCCACAGGGTTCCTAGCTTCTGACCTGCTCTTGTAGCCACAGTATTTATATGGCTAGTCGTGTTCTGTTTCTGCTCAATGGTAACCCCCAGGATGTTGATATTGGGGGATTCAGCAATGGTAAAGCCATTGAATGTCATGGGGCAGTGGTTAGATTCTCTCTTGTTGAAGATGGAATGTTACTTGCTACTTGTCAGCCCAAGCCTGGATATTGTCCAAGGTCTTGCTGCATTTGGACATAGGCTGCTTCAGTATCTGACAAGTCGTGAATGGTGCTGAACATTGTGCATCATGAGTGAGCATCCCCACTTCTGATCTTATGATGGAAGGAAGGTCAGTGATGAAGCAGCTGAAGATGGCTGGGCCTAGGACACTACCCTGAGGAACTCCTGCAGTGATGTCCTGGAATTGAGATGATTGACCTCCAACAACCACAACCATCTTCCTTTGTGCTAGTTATGACTCCAATCAATCATCGGAGAGCTTTCTCGATGATTCCCATCGATTCCAGTTTTGCTGGGGCTCCTTGATGCCACATTGGGTCAAATGCTACCTTGATGTCAAGGGCAGTCACTCTCACCTTACCTCTGGAGTTGAGCTCTTTTGTCCATGTTTGACCCAGGGCTGTAATGAGGTCAGGAATTGAGTGGCCCTGGCAGAACCCAAACTGGGCGTCAATTAGCTTGTTATTGCTAAGCAAGTGCCACTTGACAGCACTATTGATGACCCCTTCCATCACTTTACAGATGGAAAGTAGACTGATCTTTTGCACTGATGTGCCGGGCTCCCTCATCATTGAGGATGGGGATATTTGTGGAGCCTCCTCCACCAACAAGTTGTTTAATTGTCCACCGCCATTCACAACTGGATGTGGCAGGACTGCAGAGCTTAGATCTGACCCATTGGTTGTCGGATCGCTTAGCCCTGTCTTGCTGCTAACTTGCTGCTTATGCTGTTTGGCACGCAAGTAGTCCTGCATACTAGCTTCACCAGGTTGACACCTCATTTTTAGGTACGCCCTCCTGCACTCTTCATTGAACCAGGGCTGATCCCCTGGCTTGGGGTAATAGTAGAGCAGGGGACATACCAAGGCATGAGGTTAGAGATTGTGTTCACGTACAATTCTGCTGCTGCTGATGGCCCACAGTGCCTCATGGATGCCCAGTCTTGGGTTGCTAGATCTGTTTGAAATCTATCCCATTTAGCACAGTAATAGTGCCACACAACATGATGGAGGGTATCCTCAACGTGAAGACGGGACTTTGTCTCCACAAGGACTGTGCGCTGGTCACTCCTATCGATACTGTCATGAACAGATACATCTGCGGCAGGCAGGTTGGTGAGGATGGGGTCAAGTATGTTTTTCCCTCTTGTTGGTTCCTTCACCACCTGCCGCAGACCCAGTCTAGCAGCTATGTCCTACAGGACTCAGCCTGCTTGGTCAGTAGTGGTGCTACTGAGCCACTCTTGGTGATGGACATTGAAGTCCCCCACCCAGAGTACATTCTGCACCCTTTCCACCCTCAGTGCTTTCTCCCAAGTGATGTTCAACATGGAGGAACACTGATTATCAGCTGAAAGGCCAGGGAGCGGGGGGGAGCAGGAATGAGGGGAGAGGGTGCAGTACGTGGTAATCAGCAAGACGTTTCCTTGCCCATGCTTGACCTGATGCCATAAGACTTCCTGGAGGCTGGAGTCGATGTTGAGGACTCCCAGGGCAACTCTCTCCCAACTGTATACCAGTGTGCCGCCACCCCTCATACCCAGGGATGGTGGTGATGGTGGCTGGGACTTCATATGTAAGGTATGATTCTGTGAGTATGACTATAATCAGGCTGTTGCTTGACTACTCTGTGAGACAGCTCTCCCAATTTTGGCACTAACCCCCAGATGTTACTAAGGAGGACTTTGCAGGGTCTACAGGGCTGAGTTTGCGATTGTCATTTCCAGTGTCTAGGTTAATACCAGACGGTCCGCCCAGTTCCATTCTTTTTAGGCTTTTTAACAGATTGATACAACTGAGTGGCTTGCTAGGCCATTGCTATGGGTCTAGAATCACATGTAGGCCAGACCAGGTAAGGGCGGCAGATTTCTTTCCTTAAAAGGACTCTGGTGAACCAGATCTGTTTTTACAACAATGGTTTCATGGTCATCGTTAGACTTTTAATTCCAGATTTTTATTGAATTCAAATTTTGCCATCTGCCATGGTGCGATTCGAACCCAGGTCCCCAGAGCATTACCCTGGATCTCTGGATTACTGGTCCCGTGACAATACCACTACGCAAAGGTTGATGGATGGAGTTAAGTCACGGATCAGCCTTGATCTCATTAAATTGCAGAACAGGCTCGAGGGGCTGAATGACCTACTCCCATTTCCATGTTCTAATAACTGATAACCACATGTCTTGAACCGCTAAAACACTATAAGCAGCTCATTGCAAGTGACAGCCACAAATTAAGGAATTATACCCTCTCAATTTTTGTAGAACTGGAAGGACCAGTGAGGAAGCAAAGGAGTCACCGCAGTCTAACCATTGTTTCAAATCCTTTTTAAGTTTTTAAAATACTATAATGTGCTTTTCTACACTTACTATACAAAGATCCACCATAGGTGCTTTAATTGGCAAAATAATGCCTGTTTTGCTTGTAGACAGAGACTGAACAATTGAGATTTTTCAGATGTACTCCCTCCTCCCCATGTTTTTAAGTAATAATCTTTCACCTCCATTAATAACTCCATGGCACCCACTAACCGCCACCTGAGAGTAGGGGAATGGTAGAATAGTGGTAGTATTACTGGACTAGTAATCCAGAGGCCTGGACTAATGTTCCAGTGACATGAGTTCTAATGCCACCATGATGACGGGGAATTTAAATACAATTAATCAATAAATCCAGAATAAAAAGCTTATCTCAATAATGATCATCATGAAACTACGAGATTGTCATTCAAACCCATCTGGTTCGTTAATGTCCTTCAGGGAAGGAAATCTGCCATCCTACCTGCTCTGACTTACATGTGACTCCAGACCCACAGCAATGTGGTTGACTCTTAACTGCCCTCTGAAATGGCTGATCAACTCAATCAGTTGCATCAAACCGCTACAGGAAAGTCTAATAAGAATAAAATGGCTAGTCCAGTTAAATTTCTGGTCAATGGCATCCTCCAGGATGTTGATGATGGAGTGACTGGGTAGTGGTAATGCTGTTGAAAATCATGGGGAGATGGTTATATTCTCTCTTGTTGGAGATGGTTAAAGCCTGGCACATAAGTGGAAAGTAACATTTACATCACACATCAGCCCAAGGCTGAATGTTTTCCAGATCTTGCTGCATGTTGACATGGGCTGCTTCAGTCTCCAGGGAATCACAAATGGTACTGAACACTGTGCAATCAACCACCAACATCCCCACTTCCAAACTTACGATGGAAGAAAAGTCATTAATAAAGCAGCTGAAGATGGTCGAGTTTAGGACATAATCCTGAAGAAATCCTGCAATGATGTCCTGGGGTTAGGATGATTGGCATCCAACAACCACAACTATCTCTTCTTTTTGCAAAGTATAGCTCTAACCATTGGAGATTTTTACCCCAATCCATGAGTCTGTCTCTGACAGCAAGCTTGTAGGCAGCATCAGTTCTGGTCTGTTAACTGGATACTTAGATCAACTTCATGTGCTCCATCAGTTGTTTCACCAATACTATGGTATTGGGAATGGAACCCTAGATTTCAGATGTTATGAATTTGAATTCAGAATCCAAATGAACTGTGAAGCTTATCCTTGTGCTAAAATTTGTTTTAACAGCTAATTTACTTGCACAGTTGTGCTGCTACAAAGAAAGCTTTCTATAGAACAGCTGGCTGGAGTTTCATGTCTACAACTTCTGTGTACTCTTCACAAATGCATTCCTAACTAAGAACTGCTATGTGGCAAAAGGAAATGGCACTTATAATCAAAGGAATTCAACTGACTCCTAAAAAGCTGGCCATGCAATTTGTAACCATGGTAATACTTTGTAAACATTTTTATAAGGTCACAGTTAACAGGGCAAAAAAAGTGAAACTCACCTAGCCAGTTCCCTGCATTAAAGTAACAGACAATTGATATATACCCAGGGATAGTGTTTCCACATTGGGCACAATCAGGAAATTGGATGCAAATTGCACCAGTTAGGTTACAATTCAAGTTATAGTATGATTCAAATGTATTTGCATAATCACAAACGTAAACTTATCCATCAACCGTGCAAACGGGGAGCATTAAAGAATGTAATTTTTTTAGGATTAAAAATATTCATTGATGTATTGAAGAGAGGTAACTTGATGCACATTCATTAATGCAGCCAAAAATGGGTTTATCACCAAAGATAAGCATCTTTAATAGGTGTCCAGTTCTCCCTAATTGTGTAGCCTGATTTGAAATGACTGAAAATGGCTTCAAAAACATTTGAAACATTTATTAATTTCACTAGTGAATGCTAATCAGTTTCTTAGTAAATCAAGTATATTTAGTAGTGCAAAAACTTTAAAACATGCCACTAATGCCTGTGTCCTCAAATGGCCATGATTAGCAGTAGCTTGCCTTCCTCAACACCCTGATTTGTGGGTGTGGCCACTTTTGTGGGTGGTAGCAGCTACGTGCAAAATAATTTATGAACCAGCGTTGAAACTTGATTTGCACTCGACAAAAGTTATGCTTGGGTTTCCGCAAGTTTTTGTGCTGGCTCAGCTGGTTTCACTCAGTTTGCACCAATAAATCCTAGCACAAACTAACAGAAACTCTACCCCCTGATGTATTCCCAATCAGTTTCTTTTACAGGGAGTAGAAATTTTATATTATTTTTCCCCATTATCCAATTTTGGTACAAACACCAATTTATACCATCGACCTTATACAAGATTAATCATTCAGAAAGATTCTGATGAATTTCTGAATTAATCAGGTTAACATTAGTTCAATGCCATAAGTAAAGGCGTTGCCAGAACAGAATTTATTAGCACCGTTTTAGGAGATAGATTAATATGTGCAAATTTTACCCCAGGAATTAAGTTCAGCAACCGCCTAATTATTGTTGCAGGGCAAGCCCAGTATCGGGTACACAGTGGGTTTTCACCAACCCAGATGCTCTAGTGAGAAGCAGAAAGAGGTCAGGTAGAACAAAAAGTATACTGCATGGGTCGATGGGGAGCAATGGATCGCTTTCTTTACCCCTGCTGTGCAAATTACTGAAATGGTCCCTTTAATCTGGCAGAATTCCACGTGTGGATAAAACCATATCATATAATGGGTCTGATCAATTGTGATTTCAAATGTTGTAAATGGTCACCCAATTCATCTCCACTCATTGAGTGGTCATTGAGAGGTTTAGACAACATGGAAACAAGTCTATTAAGAAAACGCCAAGATCATGTCTAAATGAGACCATGCGTTCAGCTGCCCGTTTCCTTCCTCACCAATCCAATCAAACGTCCCACATGATATTCCTGAACTCTAATCTTTCTCTAATTTCTCTATTTCCTGTCATGCCCCCTCCAAGCTCTTTTTGACCATATACACCTCATGTTCACTCGATGCAATTAAATGGCTAACCAGCCAACTTCCCTTCCTGACCTCCATGCTGAGCGATATTGAACGTGATTCCTACTACTCAGGTCATGCACTCCCCACCCCCTCCCTTTAAAGACCGCTATAACTCTCCTTGGAAAAGATTACATTGTAAACAGTTCTGCCCTAAGATGTAATGGCAACTGTGGTGCGAGGATGCAGGTGGTGGAAGATATGAAGTTAGCTTCCACATTTATGCTGATGACACCGGCTCTCTTCCACCCCTCTCAATCCTTTCACTACCTGTGTGTGAAGAGTGCTCATCCAACATCTGAATCTTGGTTGAGCTACAATCTCCTCCAGTTAAACATTAGCCAGACTGAAGCATTGTTTTTGTCACAAACTCAGTATCCCAAATCTGGACACATGGCATCCTCATCCCATGGTCACCAACTACATCTTTGGCCATCTAGACCTTAGTCATAGAATTGCCTCCATAAACCTTAATGACTTTCCACCTCTGTCTCTCCTGTAAAACCCACCTCTTTGATCAGGTTTTTGGGCCCCTGTCCATTTTTGTATATTTATGCTCTGATGAAATGCCTGGGACCATTTTCGCCATGACAGTGATTATATAAAGTCGTTGTTATTATCCTGCAACCTTGGATAAAAGAGGTTACATTAACAACAGAGTGAGAACTGATGTCTACCAACACTCACTTTTGATGCATGCTATTGAGAAAAAAGGACAAGGATGCATGGAGGGCAGCTTCTAGTGAAACTGCACCAGAATACGGAGCTGCCATTTTGAGAAGATGAGACAGAAAAAACTCTAAACATCCCAAAGAATTCATCATGAAACTCAATTATTGCAAGTGATAAATGAACCAATATTGCTAAAGCCAGAGATAAACACAAAGTGGGATTAGAAAAATGTGCAAACATCATGATAATTCCCACTATTCACTCTTGTTAATCAGATACATGCAAGATAAGCTTCAGGAAAAGCTCAGGGAGAGAACAGTTTTTTGGAGCAGCTTGTGGTGGAGCCCACTAGGGAACAGGCAATTCTAGATTTAGTGATGTGTAATGAACAGATTTGATAAGGGAGCTTAAGGTGAAGGAACCCTTAGGAGGAAGTGACCATAATATGATAGAATTTACCCTGCAATTTGAGAGGAAAAAGCTGGAATCGGATGTAACAGTATTACAGTTGAATAAAGGCAACTACAGAGGCATGAGGGGGGAGCTGGCCAGAATTGACTGGGAGATGAGCCTAGCAGGAAAGACAGTGGAACAGCAATGGCAGGAGTTTCTGGGAGTAATTTGGGAGACACAGCAAAAATTCATCCTTAGGAAGAAGAAGCATGCTAAAGGGAGGATGAGGCAACCATGGCTGACAAGGGAAGACAGGGACAGCGTAAAAGCTAAAGAGAAAGCATACAATGCAGCGAAGAGCAGTGGGAAACCAGGGGATTGGGAAGCCTACAAAGACCAACAGAGGACAACTAAAAAAGAAATAAGGAGGGAGAAGATTAAATATGAGGGTAAACTAGCCAGTAATATAAAAGAAGTTTGCAAGAGTTTTTTTAGATATATAAAGGGTAAGAGAGAGGCAAAAGTTGACATTGGGCCGCTGGAAAATGACGCTGGAGATGTAGTAGTGGGGAACAAAGAAATGGAGGAGGAACTGAATAGGTACTTTGCGTCAGTCTTCACGGTGGAAGACACGAGTAACATTCCCAAAGTTCAAGAGAGTCGGGGGGGCGAGGTAACTATGGTGGCCATTACCAAGGAGAAGGTGCTAGGAAAACTGAAATGTCTGAAGGTGGATAAATCACCTGGGCCAGATGGATTACACCCCAGAGTTCTGAAGGAGATAGCTGAAGAGATAGTGGAGGCGTTAGTGGTGATCTTTCAGGAATCACTGGAGTCAGGGAGGGTCCCAGAGGACTGGAAAATCGCTAATGTAACCCCCCTGTTTAAGAAGGGAGTGAGGCAAAATACGGGAAATTACAGGCCGATTAGCCTAACCTCGGTCGTTGGTAAGATATTAGAGTCCATTATTAAGGATGAGATTTCAGAATACTTGGAAGTGCATGGTAAAATAGGGCAAAGTCAGCATGGTTTCATCAAGGGGAGGTCATGCCTGACAAATCTGTTAGAATTCTTTGAGGAGGTAACGAGTAGGTTAGACAAAGGGGAGCGAATGGATGTTATCTACTTGGACTTTCAGAAGGCCTTTGACAAGGTGCCGCACAGGAGGCTGCTCAGTAAGATAAGAGCCCATGGTGTTAGAGGCAAGGTACTAGCATGGATAGAAGATTGGCTGTCTGGCAGAAGGCAGAGAGTGGGGATAAGGGGGTCCTTCTCAGGATGGCGGCCGGTGACTAGTGGAGTTCCGCAGGGGTCAGTGTTGGGACCACAACTTTTCACTTTATACATTAATGATCTAGATGAAGGAACTGAGGGCATCCTGGCTAAGTTTGCAGATGATACAAAGATAGGTGGAGGGACAGGTAGTATTGAGGAGGCGGGGAGGCTGCAGAAGGATTTGGACAGGTTAGGAGAATGGTCAAAGAAGTGGCAGATGGAATACAATGTGGGGAAGTGTGAGGTCATGCACTTTGGTAGGAAGAATAGAGGCATAGACTATTTTCTAAATGGGGAGAGAATTCAGAAATCTGCAGTGCAAAGGCACTTGGGAATCCTAGTCCAGGATTCTCTTAAGGTTAACTTACAGGTTGAGTTGGTAGTTAGGAAGGCAAATGCAATGTTGGCATTTATTTCGAGAGGACTAGAATATAAAAGCAGGGATGTGCTGCTGAGGCTTTATCAGGCTCTGGTCAGACCACATTTAGAATATTGTGAGCAATTTTGGGCCCCGTATCTCAGGAAGGATGTTCTGGCCCTGGAGAGGGTCCAGAGGAGGTTCACGAAAACGATCCCAGGAATGAAAGGCTTAACATATGAGGAACGTTTGAGGACTCTGGGTCTATACTCGATGGAGGTTAGAAGGACATGGGGGGATCTGATTGAAACTTACAGAATACTGAAAGGCCTGGATAGAGTGGACGTGGGGAAGATGTTTCCATTAGTAGGAGAGACTAGGACCCGAGGGCACAAAGACCTTTTAGAACAGAGATGAGGAGAAACTTCTTTAGCCAGAGAGTAGTGAATCTATGGAATTCATTGCCACAGAAGGCTGTGGAGGCCAGGTCATTGAGTGTATTCAAAACCGAGATAGATAGGTTCTTGATTGGTAAGGGGATCAAAGGTTACGGGGAGAAGGCGGGAGAATGGGGTTGAGAAACTTATCAGCCATGACTGAATGGCGGAGCAGACTCGATGGGCCAAATGGCCTAATTTCTGCTATGTCTTATGGTCAATGACATAGGTAGAAAGAGGGATGAGTTCTTGCATCAAGAATTCAGGGAGTTAGGCAGTAGACTGAAAAGCAGGACCTCTCAGGTTGTAATCTCTGGATTACTCCCAGTGCCACGTGCTAGCGAGCACAGAAATAGGAGAATAGCGCAGATGAATACGTGGCTTAAGAGTTGGTGCAGGAGGGAGGGTTTTAGATTCCTGGATCACTGGGACCATTTCTGGGGAAGGTAGCACCTGTACAAGCGGGATGGTCTACATCTGAACCAGAGCAGGACTAACATCCTTGCGGGCAGGTTCGCTAGTGCTGTCGGGAGGAGTTTAAACTAATTCGGTAGGGGGAGGGGGCACAATGTTAGCAGAATAGCGACACATCATAATACAGTAAAACAATCAAGTCAGAGGGAGTACAGCTGCATTAAGTTTCAAGGGAGTAAGGCAAGGCTGGATAGCCTCTACTTTAATGCCATGAGTACTACAGGTAAAACGGATGAGTTAAGGGTGAGGATTGACACGTGGAATTGTCATATAGTAGCCATCACAGAGAAGTGGTTGAGGGAGGGGCAGGATTGGCAGCTCAACATTCCGGGATATAGAATCTTCGGGCAAGACGAGGGAGGGGGTAAAAGAGGAGGAGGCATTGCATTATTAGTTAAGGAGTCAGTTACTGCAGTAAGGAGAGATGATATCTTGGAGGGGGCATCGAATGAAGCTTCGTGGGTAGCCATATTGTTAGGTGTTTATTATAGACCCCCAGATAGTCAGCGGGAAATTGAGGAGCAAATATGTGCACAATTAGCGGAGGTGTGTAAAAACAATAACGATAGGGTAATTCTATTAGGTGATTTCAACTTTCCCAACATTAATTGGGATAGACAGAGTGTTAAGAGCTTGGATGGAGTGGATTTCTTGAAATGTGTGCAGGAGGACCTTTTAGGTCAATATGTAGAGGGTCCAACAAGGGATGCCACAGTGCTGGACCTATTTCTGGTGAATGAAGCCAGACAGGTGGCTGAGGTGGTGGTGGGGGAGCATTTTAGTGATTGCGACCACATGATACAGTTTAAGCTTGTTATGGACAAAGAAATAGACAAGTTGCAAAAAAATGTTTTGGATTGGGGAGAGAGGATTTTAGTAAAATAAGGCAGGATCTGGCAAGATAGGCTGGGAACAGCTGCTTGTGGGGAAATCTACAGAAAAGCAGTAGAAGGCGTTCAAAAAGGAAATGGGGAGGGTACAAGCTCAACCTGTTCCCTCTCGGGTGATAGGAAGGAGTAACAAGCCCAGAGAACCATGGATGACCAGAGATATTCAGGATACAATGAGAAGGAAAAGGGAGGCTTTTAGCAGGTACAAGGGGAGCAAATCAGCGGAGGCATTAGTGGAATACAGACAGTGCAGGGTGGAGCTTTAGAAAGCAATTAGGAGAGCAAAGAGGGGATATGAGAAAGCTCTGGCTGGTAAAAGTAGGGAAAATCCCCAGATATTCCATAAGTATATCAATGGGAAGAGGATAACCAGGGAAAGAGTAGGGCCCATTTGGGACCAAGGCGGCAATCTATGGGTGGAGCCAGAGGACATTGGTAGAGTGTTGAATGAATACTTCACATCCATCTTCACCCAAGAGAATGAGGAAGAAGGTATGGAACTCGGGGAGAGAGACTGCGAGGATCTTAAGCAAACTGATATTGGAAGTGACAAGGTATTGGAGGTGTTGGCAGGCTTAAAAGTGGACAAATCTCCAGGTCCAGATGATTTGTGTCTCAGACTGCTGAGGGAGGCAAGGGAGGAGATCGCAGGGGCTCTGACCCAAATTTTTAATTCCTCTTTGGCCGCGAGGGAGGTGCCAGAGGTCTGGAGAACAGCTAATGTGGTTCCGCTATTTAAGAAGGGTTGTAGAGATAAGCCAGGGAACTACAGGCCAGTGAGTCTCAAGTCAGTGGTAGGGAAACTTAATGTTCTGAAGGAGAGTATCTATCTCCACTTGGAGAGGCAAGGTTTGATCAGGGATAGTCAGCATGGCTTTGTCAGAGGGGGGTCATGCCTAACAAATTTGATTGAATTTTTTGAGGAGGTGACCAGGTGTGTAGATGAGGGTAGTGTAGCTGATGTAGTTTATATGGATTTCAGCATGGTCGCACATGGGCGACTTATAAAGAAGGCAAATGCACATGGGATACAGGACAATTTGATAAGACAGATTCAAAATTGGCTTAGTTGTAGGAGACAGAGGGTGATGACAGAAGGATGCTTTAGTGACTGGAAGCCAGTGTCCAATGGCGTCACACAGGGATCTGTGCTCGGTCCCCTATTATTCATCATTTATATATACGACATAGATGACTATGTGGGGGGTAGGATTAGTAAGTTTGCGGATGACACAAAGATTGGCCAGGTGGTTAACAGTGAGGTTGAGTGTCTTGGGCTACAGAAAGATATAGACGGGATAGTCAAATGGGCAGATAAGTGGCAGATGGGATTTAACCCTGAAAAGTGTGAGGTGATATACTTCGGAAGGAGTAATTTGACAAGGAAGTATTCAATGAACGGCATGACACTAGGAAGTTCTGAGGAACAAAGGGACCTTGGCATGTGTGTCCATAGATCTCTGAAGGCGGAGGGGCATGTTAGTGGGGTGATGAAAAAGGCATATGGGACACTTGCCTTTATCAATCTAGGCATAGATTACAAAAGTAGGGAGGTCATGTTGGAGTTGTATAGAACCTTGGTGAGGCCACAGCTGGAGTACTGTGTGCAGTTCTGGTCGCCACATTATAGGAAGGATGTGATTGCACTGGAGGGGGTGCAGAGGAGGTTCACCAGGATGGTGCCTGGGATGAAACATTTAAGTTATGAAGGGAGGTTGGATAGACTTGGGTTGTTTTCGTTGGAGCAGAGAAGACTGAGGGGTGACCTGATCGAGGTATACAAGATTATGAGGGGCATGGACAGGGTGGATAGGGAGCAGCTGTACCCCTTAGTTGAAGGGTCAGTCACAAGGGGGCATAAGTTCAAGGTGAGGGGCAGGAGGTTTATGGGGGATGTGAGGGAAAACCTTTTTATCCAGAGGGTGGTGATGGTCTGGAATGCGCTGCCTGGGAGGGTGGTGGAGGCGAGTTGCCTCACATCCTTTAAAAAGTACCTGGATGAGCACTTGACACGTCATAACATTCAAGGCTATGGGCGAAGTGCTGGTAAATGGGATTAGGTAGGTAGGTCAGGTGTTTCTCACGTGTCGGTGCAGACTCGATGCACCAAAGGGCCTCTTCTGCACTGTGTGATTCTGTGATCCTCTCCAACGCCTCTATATTTTTGTCCAGCTGGGTGGGTTTGCACTCGCTTGGTTCCATTCTTATCCATCTAATTGTAGCCACAGAATCACCATCAATACCTTCCCTTTCCATTCTCATACAATTACCTCTGGCGTACCCAAGGATCTATCCTTGGCCCTCTCCCAAGTAACATACATACATACCACACAAATACCAAGCAATGACCATCTTTTTTTTTATTCATTCATGGGATGTGGGTGTCGCTGGCTAGGCCAGCCTTTATTGCCCTTTCCTAACTGCCCTTGTTCAGAGGGCTTTTCTTTTTCAAAAAAAAGAGTCAACCACATTGCTGTGGGTCTGGAGTCACATCTAGGCCAGACCAGGTAAGGATGGCATATTTCCTTCCCTAACGGACATTAGTGAACCAGATGGGTTTTTACAACAATCGACAATGGTTTCATGGTCATCATTAGACTTTTAATTCCAGATTTTTTTTATTGAATTCAAATTCCACTATCTGCCATGGTGGGATTTGAACCCAGGTCCCCAGAGCATTACCCTTGGTCTCTGGATTACTAGTCCAGTGACAATACTATTACACCACCGCCTCCAACAAGAGAAAATCTAACTATCAACCCTTGGCATCCAACAGCATTACCACTGCCAAATCCTGGGGATTACCAGTGACCAGTAACATAACTCAAAAAGTCACATAAATACTGTGGCTACAAGAACAGGTCATAGGGTGGGAATGCTGTTGTGACTAATTCACCTCCTGATTCTACCAAGCTAGTCCACTATCTACAAGGCACAAGTCAAGAGTGATGGGATACTGGGTAAATGCAGCCCCAAACACTGAAGAAGCTCAACAACTATCCAGGACAAAGGAGCCCACTAGATCAGGCATTCCATATATCACTTAAAACATTCACTCCCCACACCACCAATGCATGGTGGCAACAGCATCTACAACATGCACTGCAGCAAATCATCAAAGCTCCTTCAACAGCAACTTCCAAACCCACAATCTCTACCACCTATAAGAACAAGGGCAGCAGATGCATGGGAACACCACCACCTGCAAGCTTCCCTCAAAGCCACACACCATCCTGACTTGAAACTATATCAGTGTTCCTTCACTGTCTCTGCATCAAAATCTTGGAACTCCCTCCCTAACAGCACATAGGGTATACCTACACCACATGGACTGCAGTGGTTTAAGAAGGGATCTCATCGTAAATGCTTGCCTTGTCAATGACGCTCATATCCGATGAACCATTTAATTAAAATAAAATTTAGATCTACACACTGCCAATGACAACATCCAAAGATACACCAATTTCCATATGTTTGCTGACCAAAGTCAGCTGTATCTCACCACCACCTTGCGCAACTCCTCCCCTTCCTTAAAATTATCAGACTTGATCAGCAGGAATCTCCTCTAACTAAATGTTGGAAGACAAAAGCTATTTTCTTTAGGCCCTGCTATAAATTTCATTCCCTAGCCACTGACTCCATGGCAACTTCGTATCATATCTGTCCCGAGATGAGCTTTCAACCACTTATCTATGCCATTGCTAAGACTGCTATTTCCACCTCCGTAACATCACCCAAATCCACCCTTGCCTCAGTTTGACTGCTGCTGAAACCTTCGACTATCTTTTGTTACCTCCAGAGTTGAATATTCCAACACATTCCTGATCAGCCTCCCAAGTTTTTACCGTCTGTAAATTTGAGTTCATCCAAAATTCTGTTGCCTGTGTCCTAACTGATGCCAAGTCCCAAAGCCCCTGCGCTCACTGACTAATACTGGCTCCTGGATGAGCAACACCTTGATTTTAAAATGTTTATCCTTGTTTTCAAATCCCTTTATGGCCTAGCCCTCCCTATCTCTGTCATCTTCTCCAGGCCTACAACCTCCAAGTTGCCTGCACTCACCTAATTCCTGACTCTTGAGCATCTCAGATTTTAATCATTCCAACTTTGGTGGCCTTCAGCTGCCTAGGCTCCAAGCTCTGGAATTTCCTCCCTAACCCTCTCCACCTCTCTGCTTTGCTTTCCTTCTTTAAGACACTGCTTAAAACCTACCTCTTTGGCGAAGGCATTGGTCATTGTCCTAATATCTCCTTACGTGGCTCAGTGTCATATTTTGTTTTATAATGCCCCTGTGAAATGCCCTGGGGCACTTTATTACATTACAGCTGCTACATAAATACAAGTTGTGGTTGTTCAATGCTCAAGTCCAGGAGTACCCAACTGAAAGACGAGATGTTATTCCTTGAATTTGCATCGTTTCCTTAGAAGAGTGTAAAAAGCAGAAAACAGAGAAGGACAGACAATTAAAATGATAGGTAGCTAGGAGCTTGGAGTCACACTTATGGACTAAACAAAGGTGTTCCACAAAGCAGACACCCAGTTGGTGTTTGGTTCCCCCAACACGAGAGGCCACATTGCGAGCAAGGAACAAGATATACTAAATTTTAAAAGTACAAATAAATTGCTTTTGGACCTTGCAGTGGGAAGGAAGAATGTAAAAGAACAGGTGTTGCCTCTCCTGTGCTTTGACGGGAAGATGCTGTGGGAAAGGAAAACAAATCATGGCCAAAAGAGATGAACTCCCAAAGTGAGGTGAGAGTGACTGACCTTGACATCAAGGCACTATTTGACTGAGTGTGGCATCAAGGAGCCCCAGCAAAACTGGAGTCAATGGGAATCGGGGGGAAACTCTCCACTGGTTGGAGTCATACCTAGCACAGAGGAAAATGGTTGTGGTTGCTGAAGGTCAATCGTCTCAGCTCCAGGGTACTGTCCTAGGCCCAACCATCTTCAGCTGCTTTATTAATGACCTTCTTTCCATCATAAGGTCAGAAGTGGGGATGTTTGCTGATGATTGCACAATGTTCAGCACCATTCGCGATTCCTCAGATACTGAAGCAGCCCATGCCCAAATGCAGCAAGACCTGGATAATATCCAGGCTAGGGCTGACAAGTGGCAAGCAACATTCATGCCACACAGGTGCCGGGCAATGACCGTCTCCAACAAGAGAGAATCTAAATATTGTCCCTTGATATTCAATGGCATTACCATTGCTGAATCCCCACTATCAACATCCTGGGGGTTACCATTGACCAGAAACTGAACTGGACTAGCCATATAAATACTGTGGCCACAAGAACAGGTCAGAGGCTAGGAATCATGCAGCGAGTACCTCATCTCCTGACTCCCCAAAGCCTGTCCGCCATCTACAAGGCATAAGTCAGGAGTACGATGGAATACTCTCCAATTGCCTGCATGAGTGCAGCTCCAATAACACTCAAGAAGCTTGACACCATCCAGGACAAAGCAGCCCACTTGATTGGCACCCCTTCCACAAACATTCACTCCCTCCACTACCATTGAACAGTGGCAGCAGTGTGTACCATCAACAAGATGCATTGCAGAAACTCACCAAGGCTCCTCAGACAGCACCTTCCAAACCCATGACCACTACCATATAGAAGGACAAGGGCAGCAGGTGCATTGGAACACCACCACCTGAAAGTTCCCCTCCAAGTCACTCACCAGCCTGACTTGGAAATATATTGCCGTTCCTTCACTGTCACTGGGTCAAAATCCTGGAACTCCCTCCCTAACAGCACTGTGTGTGTACCTACACCATATGGGCTGCAGCAGTTCAAGGCGGTAGCTCACCACCACTTTCTCAAGGGCAATTAGGGATGGGCAATAAACACTGGCCCAGCCAGCGATGCCCACATCCTGGAAATGAATAGAAAAAAAGCAGTGTTTGGGGATGATTGAGGAGTAAATCAGGGTGTCAGGGAGGGAACGGTACCTTTGGAATACTGAAAGAGAAAGTGAAAGATGTGCTTGTTGGTGGCATCACATCAGAAGCAGTGGGAATAGCTCAGGATGATCAATTAAACATGGCAGGTATAAGGTGGGGACAAACTGAACCCTATTGTGGTTCTGGGAGGGAAAGGAAAGTGTGAGGACAAAGTACAGGAAATGGAATAGACATGGTTGAGGCCCCTGTCAACCATTGTGTAGGGGAATCCTCCTTTGAGGAAAATGGAAGACATATTGGAAGACATATTGGAAGCACAGTTTCCAATTTCTTGTCTGTGACCTTCTCTTTTTCACCACGGACATCCATCCCAACTAAGGCGGGCTGAGGGCCCTCCGCTTCTTCCATGAACAGAGGCCCAACAGTCCGCATTCACCACTACCTTCCTCTGCCTGGTTGAACGTGTTCTCAGATCGAACAACTTCTCCTTTGACTCCACTCACTTCCTCCAAATAAAAGATGTTGCTATGGTAACCAAATAACTCCCAGCTCTGCTTGTGTTTTTGAGAGAGATGTGGAACATTCGTTGTTCCAATCTGACTCAGGTCCCTTCACTCACCTCTTTTTCTATTTCAATGATGAATATATCAGTGCCAGATTTCTGTGCTCGCCATGAATTGTAAAATTTAATCAACTTTGCTTCCAATTTCCACCATCCCCTTGCTTTCACGTGGTCCGTCTCTGACTCTTCCCCTCCCTTCCCTGATTTCTGTAAATCCATTTCTGGGGATAGGCTATTGGCCAAGATTCACGATAATCCTACTGACTCCAACAGCTACCTTACACTTCTTCACACCCCACTTACTATTCTATTCCATTCTCCCAGTTATTCCAGCTTCGTCTTTTCTGTTTATACAATGCCACCTTCCCTGCCAGTGCTTCCAATACGTATTCCTTTTTCCTCCACCAAAGATTCCCCTCCCCATTGTCACTGACAGGCCCCTCAATAGTGTCTGTTCTCACCCATTCCCTTTCCTCCCAGAAACATAATATGCATTCCTTTTCTCATCATCTTCCACACTCAATAGATCATTCTCCTCCATCCTTGCCACTTCCAGCATGAAGCCACTACCAAATATATTTTCCCCTCCCTCTCCTTTCAGCATTCAGAAGGGATGGTTTCCTCCGTGACACCTTGGTCCACACCTCATTCATCAAACCACCACCTCCTATTCCCATGCAAGCGCAGGAGATGTAACACATGCCCTTTCACACCCTCCTTTCTCACCGTCCAGGGTCCCAAGCACACTTTTCAGGGGAAACATTGAATTACTTGTACTTATTTCAATTTATTATACTGTATTTGCTGTTCACAATGAGGTATCCTCTACATTGGAAAGATTAAGTGCAGATCAGGTGACCGTTTTGTTCAAGTCTGCAAGTGTGACCCCGAGCTTCTGGTCTCTTGCCATTTCAATCCTCCACCCTACTTCCAAACTGGCCACTGTGTTCTCTGTTTCCTACACTGTTCCAACGAAACACAACATTAGCTCAAGTAACAGGACTAATGGGCACTTTATAGCCTTCCAAACTCAAAGTTGATTTCAGATCATAACCTCTGACCCCAATTTTTCAGATAGCAGTTGGTGGTAATGATTCTGCTATTCCCATTTGCACCTTCTTTAAACTCATCTTTTGTTTCTTTTCTTGTCCTAATACCATCGCTTTTCCCTGCACCATCATCCCTTTTGTTATTTAATCACTCCTGTTCTCCTCCATATCACAGACCTTCTTGGGTCATTTCCTCCCTCCCCTTACTTAAAACCTGCTTCATCTCAAACCTTTCCCAGTTCTGGCAGAAGGTCATTGACCCAAAATGTTAACTGACTTCCTCTTGCCACAGATGCTGCCTGACCTGCTGTGTTTTTCTATCATTTCCTGTTTTCGTCCCTGTATTAAGTTATGTGTTTGTTGTTTAAGCTGCACTTATACTGTAATTGCCAACATACAGTACAGAGTGTAGGTGCACTACACTTTTTGAAGAGCTAAAACAGAGATCTCAATTCAGAGCTGGAAAACCACCATTGGAAACGTTTGTGCAAAGGAAATTGTAGTCTTAAAATCTTCATTCTCCGTGCTGCAGCTTCCAAAAATACTGTCAGACCCCATATCCCACATTATCTCAGATGCCCCAATAGTACTAGATCAAAATTCCTGTTTCCACATTCAATACCATTATTCTCAATCCTGGCATGCTCCAGCATCCCTCAACCTACAATATTCTTGGTCTCATTGTGCTAACATAGAATATTCACAGTGCCCGCTAAAGTAAGGAAAATATTAACTTTATTAAGAAACAACTTGCCATGCCTTCATCTTACCATGAGGTTCAACAAGAGCGAGCAAGATCATGAGGCATTGCATAATTTCCTGCGATGATGTATACTGTGTCTTATTACATTATATACAGTAAGAATTAACTCTGTGTACTAAATTTCCCAAGTCTCAACTTCCATTTCTTTTTTTTAATACAGGGACAGCCACTGTGGTGGTTTCACGAGTCTACCCGAAAGTGTCCTCAGCTCCTTTGGTGGAGTTTGGGGATTTGAGCCCTACGGGAGATCTCTCAGACTCTGCTGAGCAGAGGGAGAATTTGAGTTGAGCCCAGTTCACCAGTTTGGTAGTCATCTGGATCTCTCGATGAGCACATCATCTCTGGTCTGTTTGGTTGGGTAAATGACTGCTTCGACTGTGTAGAAGGTTGCTTCTGCATGACAACTAGTGCGCATCTGTTCCGTCCCACCAAAACCATTATCTGTTTGGATGAAATAGGACCATAGGTGTGATATGCGCTCAACCACTTGCCCATAATGAACTTGGTCTCAGGTCCATCCTGGCTTTCCTGGTTGGAGGTCTAGCAGGTTGCATGCTTTGTGATGTCTGTCATAGCTCCGCATCTGGCTGGAACAATACTCATCCTCTTTCGCCCTTACCTTGTCCAAGTCATCAGTTTGCACACGTAGCAGGAGTATGAGAGAGAGTAGGGAGCTAACTTCTCAGTCTTCTTCCCATTAGGAGTTCACATAATGCTAAACCATTTTGGAATGGAGTTGAGTGGTAGCTCAGAAATGCAAGTTGGGTGTCATTTAGCAATGCTTCACTATATACACGCACTCCTCTTACTGCTTCACTGTTGGCTTGAGAGTATCTTGGTGAGCTGATAGAATGGACAAATACATATAATGCCATGAACTCTTTAAAAGTGTTCATTTGCAAACTATAGTCCACTGTCCAAGATTACAAGGTCTGGGATTCAAGTGTTGCAGATATCTCCTTGAGCAACATCATCACTGCTTCAGAAGAAGTGTGACCCTGCTGTTGCTTGACTTCTATCTATCTGTAGTCATAGACCACTGCAGTCAAGAACATTTTATCTCTGTGTTTGAAGAGGTCCATCCCAAGACATTCCCATAGTCATGATGGGAAGGAAGATGACATCAACGGTTCTCTGATCTCCTGATGAATAGCACAAGTAATACAATTTGATATCATCCTTTCCAGTGATTTTGAGAAACCTGGCCATCAAACAGAATATCTTGCTCTGGCTCAAAACGTTGTGATGCCCAAATGTCCTTTGTGCAATCACTGCAAGATATCAAGCTCTCAGAATTCTCGGAATGACCACACTCTTATTATACGTGAGTAAATCGTCAATTATACGGAAGTGACCTCTCCGTTCATAGTGGTATCTAAGAATGGGATTGTGTTGAATGTATGCTGGCCAACGTTTTACGTGGTACTCTGTGACCTAAGCACATTCTTTATCAGATTTCTGTGCATCTCTGATTTCATTTAGTCGCTAAGCTGTTACTGGTAGAGTTGTGGTTGCTGTCGGTGTGCAGGTTTCTCCCTCGTCAACAAGAGCTACATCACTTTGTTCAGGCCTTACCACAGGGATATGGGGACAAGTATCTGTAGTAGTCTGTTTTCCCAGAACATATTCAGTCTTTGCATCAAACCTCATCATCCTCAGTCTGAATCGTTGTACCCATGGAAGCACTTTTGCTGACTCCTTAGAATTTAAGAGGTCACTAAAGGTTTGTTTTCTGTTTGCACCTTGAAGTGGAGACCAAAAAACTAATTTGCAAACTTTTCACAAGCCAGTGTAGCAGCTAATGTTTCTATCACTACATATCTCTGCTCAGTCTCCATCAGTGAACGGGATGCATAATAAACTGGCCTATGCTTCCCATCCATCTGTTTCTGAAAGAGTACAGCTCCCAGTGCTGGAGAAGATGCACCTGCAGCAATGTTAGTGGGTAGCGCTGGGTCAAAAGGAGATAAATATCAGTTGATATCAGCATCTCTTTGATTTTCTCAAAAGTGCATCCTTCTAGCAGCATCTATTGTCCTGTCGCAACAGCTGGCGTAGTGTCTCATTGATGGCAGCAAAGTTGAGCAGCGGCTTTCCAACTTGGTTTACCACACCCATAAATCTCTGGAGCTCAGCCACATTGCAAGGAGCTGGTAACTCCTTGATTACCCTTGGTCTTCTGTGGATTAGTTCCGGCACCAGATGCATCCACAATATGCCCAAGGAACTTGACAGTCAGCTGCGAGAATTCGTGTTTGTTGTTCAGTGTAAGTCCTGCTTCCTGTAGGCCTTGTGGCACAGCTCACACCCTAGTGTCATGTTTTGTTCGAGTGGAGCCATGGATCAGGGCATCAACCATGTGACATACGACTCCATCCAGTCCTTCTAGGGTGCTTGACATTGTCCTCTGGAAGATTTCTGGTGCTGACATGATGCCAAAGGGTAATCTGTTGAAACAAAACCTCTCAAATGGTGTAATGAAGGCTGTAAGTGACTTAAGACTCTTCATCGAGGCGTAATTGCCAAAAACTACGATTCGCATCTAGCTTCATGAAGATTGAACTCTTTCCCAATTTTGCTAAGATGACAAAGGACGAACTTCATGTTCATCTGCTTTGTTAAGCTGGCTAAGATCTACCTAAATTCTGATAGTTCCATGGAGTTTTGGCACTGGGACCATCCCAGAGCACCAGCTTGTTGGCTGAAACAAGTGAAATAATCCCCTGCTTCAATATGGGGTCAAGTTCATTTTTTACCTCTGGCAAGAGTGGATGAGAATTTTTTGTTGGTGGAAACAGACACACTGGTTTCATTTCAGGATGTAGAGTGACGTGGTGTGCTGTCTTCCGGTTTCCTAGTCCTGTGAACAGCTGCGCAAATTCAGCTCTGACGTTTTTAGGTGGACCTTCTTAGTTTTCCAGTTCCTCTACTCTACAAACCAGATGGAAGTCGGTTCAGGCTTTCCTGCTCAAGAGTGAACAGCTCTGGTTCAGGGTCACATATAAAGTTTCTGTGATTTTTCTCTCTATATTGAAGGGTTGCATTCAGTTGTCCGATGACCTAGAGTTCTAGACTTCCTGAGTCAGTTGTTTTTTGCAGGATGGCTGAAGGGAACTTCTCTCCAACCTCAATTCAGCATCCGAGACTGCTGTACCTGTGTCTAACTTGAAGCATGTCTTACTTCCCTCAATAGGATATCAGCACTCCTGTAGCTTCCGCTTAGCTCCTGGATCACTCCAAGGAAAGCACCTCAATATCGTTGATATCTTAAAGTTCTTGGATCTTGCCACCTTTAAAAGGCTTTTCTTTTCACTTATTCTGTACAGGCTTCTCGCTGTGACCTTTCTTTCTGCAAAAATGACATCCGGCTTCTTCTGTGGGACAATTTTTGCGCCTGTGTTTTTTTGCTGCCACACCGATTACTGTTAGCTGCGCCGGTTGATGGATGCTCTTCCTGGCCCCCCAGCTTTTTCATGGCCACCTCTCTGCTTTTAAATTTAACATACTCCACTGAGTCAGTCGTTTTTGGGATATGGTTCTCCCTGCCACTCCGAATCACTGATCGATTTTGCTTCCTGACCTCAGCTTGTCTGCTCAGTTGAATTGTCTTTGTTAAGGCAAAATCATCCACCATCTGCAAGTGGTGAGACAATGCTACACCCAAGACTCTGACAACAATTCTGTCCCTGCTTAGTTCATCTTTTAAGCTGCCACATTCATAGTTCCCTGCCAGACTGTAGAGATTGTTTATAAATGTATCAATACTTTCCCCTTGTTGTTTGGAATGCTTGTTAAATTTAGCCCAAACAATAGCATTCTTTTGCAGATTGAAGTAAACATCAAGTGCTTTTATTACTTCATCACACAGAGCTTTTTCTTCGTTGATCCCTTGCCTGACTTCATTGATCATCTGCACAGCCAACCAGAGTGTACTGACCTGCTCACTGCTCTCCTTCGCAGCGAGGCCTGGTGCGGTATGATATATAGCAAATCCTCAACACCAATTCAGCCACACTTCTGCTTGGTTGAGACCTGCAACTTGCTCAAAGTTTTCTGCTAACGGCAGAGACCTTTCCATGCTTGTCCTTTCACCCACTGCAACCATCTAATATCCTTGGTCTCATTGTGCTAACACAGAGTATTTACAGAGTCTGCTGAGGTTGGCGAAAAGTTCACCTTATTAAGAAACTATTTCCCGTGGCTTCATCTTGCCATGAGGTTCATAGAACCATAGAAATGTTACGGTGCAGAAAGAGGGGGAGGCAATGGCGTAGTGGTATTGTCACTGGACTAGTAATCCAGAGACCCAAGGTAATGCTTCTGAGCATTACCCTGAATGCAATAAAAATCTGGAATTCAAAGTCTAATGACGACCATGGAACCATTGTCAATCGTTGTAAAAACCCATCTGGTTCACTAGCGTCCTTCAGGGAAGGAAATCTGTCATCCTTACCTAGACTGGCCTACACATGACCCACAGCAATGAGGTTGACTCTTAAATGCCCTCTGAAATGGCCGAGGAAGCCACTCCGTTGTAACAAACCGCTACAAAGTCATGAAAAAGGAATGAAACTGGATAGACCACCCAGCATCGATCTAGGCACCAGAAAAGACAGCGGCAATCTCAGTCCTGTCGACCCTGCAAAGTCCTCCTTACTAACATCTGGGTAGCCAAAGTCATCCTCATAGAATCATACCCTACAGATAATGTCCCAGACACCAGCACTGGGTATGTCCTTTTCCACAAGCAAGACAGCCCAGCAGAGGTGGCAGCACGGTCGAGAGGGAGTTGCCCTGGGAGTCCTCAACATCAACTCCGGACCCCATGAAGTCTCATGGCATCAGGTCAAACATGGGCAAGGAAACCTCCTGTTGATTACCATGTAATGCCCTCCCTTAGCTGATGTGTCAGTACTCCTTCACGTTGAACATCATTTGGAGGAAGCACTGAGGGTGACAAGAGCTCAGAACGTACTCTAGGTGGGGTACTTCAATGTCCATCACCTACAGTGCCTCAGTAGCATCACTACTAATCAAGCTGGCCGAGTCCTAAAGGACATAGCCGCTAGACTGGGTCTGTGCAACT
This sequence comes from Cetorhinus maximus, assembly GCF_964194155.1. Classification (NCBI taxonomy): domain Eukaryota; kingdom Metazoa; phylum Chordata; class Chondrichthyes; order Lamniformes; family Cetorhinidae; genus Cetorhinus; species Cetorhinus maximus. The sequence goes on from NC_135887.1 coordinate 99,417,502, forward strand.
GGTGAGGGAACCAACAAGAGAGAAAAACATTCTTGACCTCACCCTCACCAACCTGCGTGCTGCAGGTGCATCTGTCCATGATTGTATCAGTAAGAGTGACCACTGCACAGTCTTTGTGGAGACAAAGTCCCGCCTTCACATTGAGGATACCCTCCAACATGTTGTGTGGCATGACCACAGTGTGAAGTGTGATAGATTTCGAACAGATCTAGCAACTCAAGACTGGGCATCCATGAGGCACTGTGGGCCATCAACAGCAGCGGAATTGTACTCAACCACAATCTGTAACCTCATGGCCTGGCATATCCCCCACTCTACCATTACCATCAAGTCAGGGGATCAACCCTGGTTCAATGAAGATTGCAGGAGGGCATGCCAGGAGCAGCACTAGGCATGCCTAAAAATGAGGTGTCAACCTGGTGAAGCTATAAACACAGGACCACTTGCGTGCCAAACAGCATAAGCAGCAAGTGATAGACAGGGCTAAGCGATCCCAAAAGCAACGGATCAGATCTAAGTTCTGCAGTCCTGCCACATCAAGTCGTGAATGGTGGTGGACAATTAAACAACTCACTGGAGAAGACACCACAAACATCCCATCCTCAATGATGGAGGAGCCCAGCACATCAGTGCAAAAGATAAGGCTAAAGCATCTACCACAATCTTCAGCCAGAAGTGCCGAGTGGATGACCCATCTCGGCCTCCTCTGGAGGTCCACAGCATCACAGATGCCAGCCTTCAGCCAATTCAATCCACTCCACGTGATATCTAGAAACGGCTGAAGGCTTTGGGTACTGCAAAGGCTATGGGCCCTGACAATATTCCAGCAGAACTTGATGCGCCCCCTAACCAAGCTGTTCCAGTACAGCTACAACACTGGCATCTACCCGGCTATGTGGAATATTGCTCAGGTATGTCCTGTACACAAAAAGCGGGACAAATCCAACCCAGCCAATTACCGCCCCATCAGTTTACTCTCGATCATCAGTGAAGTAATGGAAGGGGTCACCAACAGTGCCATCAAGTGGCACTTGGTTAGCAATAACCTGCTCACTGACATCCAGTTTGGATTCCGCCAAGGCCACTCAGCTCCTGACCTCATTACAGCCTTGGTTCAAACATGGACAAAAGAGCTCAACTCCTGAGGTGAGAGTGACTGCCCTTGACATCAAGACAGCATTTGACCCAGTGGCATCAAGGAGCCCCAGCAAAACTGGAGTCAATGGAATCAGGGGGAAAACTCTCTGCGGGTTGGGGTCATACCTAACACAAAGCAAAACGGTTGTGGCTGTTGGAGGTCAGTCATCTCAGCTCCAGGATATCACGACAGAGTTCCTCAGGGTAGTGTCCTAGGCCCAACCATCTTCAGCTGCTTCTTCAATAACCTTCCTTCCATCATAAGGTCAGAAGTGGGTTGTTCGCTGATGATTGTACAATATTCAACACCATTCACGACTCCTCAAATACTGAAGCAGTCCATGTCCAAATGCAGCAAGGCCTGGACAATATCCGGGCTTGGGCTGACAAGTGGCAAGTATCATACACGCCACACAAGTGTCAGGCAATGACCATCTCCAACTAGAGGGAATCTAACCATCGTCCCTTGATGTTCAATGGCATTACCATCACAATCCCCCATTATCAACATCCCGGGAGTTACCATTGACCAGAAACTGAACTGGACTAGCCATATAAATACTGTGGCTACAAGAACAGGTCAAAAGCTAGGAATCATGTGATGAGTAACTCACCACCTGACTCTCCAAAGCCTGTCCACCATCTACAAGGCACAAGTCAGGAGTGTGATGGAATACTCCCCACTTGCCTGGATGAGTGCAACTCCCACAACACTCAAGAAGCTTGACACCATCCAGAACAAAGCAGCCTGCTTGATCGGCACCACATCCACAAACATTCACCTCCCTCCACCACCAACACACAGTAGCAGCAGTGTGCAAGGTGCATTGCAGGAACTCACCAAGGCTCCTTCGACAGCACCTTACAAATCCACGACCACTACCATCTAGAAGGACAAGGGCAGCAGATAGATGGGAACACCTAGAAGTTCCTCACCATCTTGACTTGGAAATACATCGCTGTTCCTGGGTCAAAATCCTGGAACTCCCTTCCTAACAGCACTGTGGGTGTACCTACACCACATGGACTACAGCAGGTTAAGAAGGTAGCTCACCACCACCTTCTCAAGGGCAATTAGGGATGGGCAATAAATGCTGGCCCAGCCAGTGAAGCACACATCCCGTGAATGAATAAAAAAATTCAGCCCATTGTGCCTGGGCCGACCAAAAAGAGAACAAATTTTCCATTTTCCAGCACCTAGTCCGTAGCCTTGCAGGTTACAGCACTTCAGATGCAGATCCAAGTACCTTTTAAATGAGTTGAGCTTCAACCACCAACTTAGGCAGTGAATTCCAGACACCCGCCACCCTCTGGGTAAAAACGTTTTTCCTCAAGTCCTCTCTAATCCTTCTACCAAACACCTTAAACCTATGTCCCCTGGTAATTGACCCCTTAGCTAGGGGAAACAAATCTTTCCTGCCTACCCTATCTGGGCTCCTCATAATTTTGTACACCTCAATTAAATCACTGGCTGCAGTTTTCAAGTCCTAGGAACATTCTTGTAAATCTCCTCTGTACTCTCTCCAGATAGATTATGTCCTTCCTGTAATGTGATGACCAGAACAGTACAGAAAATTCCAGCTGTGGCCTAACCAGCGTTCTATACAGTTCCATCATTACATCCCTGCTTTTGTATTCAATACCTCACCCAATAAAGGAAAACATTCCATATGCTTTCTTGACCACCTTATCCATCTGTCCTACTACCTTCAAGGGCCTGTGGACATGCACTCCAAGGTCTCTCATTTCCTCTATCCCTCTCAATAACTTCCCGTTTATTGAGTATTCCCTTGTTTTGTTTCCCCTCCCCAAATGCTTTACCTCACACTTTTCCAGTTTGAATTCCATTTGCCTCTTCTCCACCCACTCAACCAAACCATTGATATCATCTGGAGTCAACAGCTATCCTCTTCACTATAGGCTACACAGCCAATTTTTTGTCATCTGCAAATTTCCCAATCATGCCTCCCTCATTTAAATCTAAATCATTAATATATGCAACAAACAGCAAGGGCCCCAACAATGAGTCCTGTGGAATGCCCCTGGAAACCACTTTCCATTCACAAAAACATCCCATCTACCATTACCCTTTGTTTCCTGTTGCTAAGCCAATTTTGGATCCAACTCAACACCTTCCCCTGTATCCCATGAAATCGCACTTTCCTGACCAGTCTGCCATGTGGGACCTTGTCAAATGCCTTACTGAAATCCATGTAGACAGCATCCACTGCACTACCCTCACTAATCCTCCTTGTGACTTCCTCAAAAATTCTATTAAGTTAGTAAGACACGATCTTCCCCTAGCAAAGCCATGCTGACTGTCCCTGATCAATCTGTGCCTTACTAAGTGACAGTTTATCCTGTCTCTCAGAATTGTTTCCAATAATTTGCCCACGATCAAAGTCAGACTGACTGGCCTATAATTTTCTGGCCTATCCCTGTACCCTTTTTAAATAATGGTACAACAATCACAGGCCTCCAATCCTCTGGGACCTCACCTGTATCGAGTGAGGATTGGAAAATGATCCTCAGAGCATCCGCTATTTCCTCCCTGGCTTCCTTCAACAGCCTGGGATACAATCCATCCGGCCCTGGTGATTTATTCACCTTCAAGGATGCCAGTCCCTCCAGTACATCCTCTTTCATTATGCTTATTGTATCTAATATTTCACACTCCCCCTCTTTGACTAGAATCTCTGCATCATGCCTCTCCTTAGTGAAGACAGAGACAAAGTACTCATTGAGAAACTTGCCCGTATCTTCTGCATCAACCCACAAGTTACTATGTACATCTCTGACAGGCCCTACTTTTTCCTTAGTTATTCTCTTGCACTTAATGTACTGGTAAAACATCTTAGGATTTTCTTTGATTTTACCTGCCAATATCTTTTCATATCCTCTCTTTGCTTTCCTAATTTCCATATTTACTTCACCCCTGTAGTTTCTATACTCCTCTAGGCTTTCTACAGTGTTAAGTCTTTTGTTGAACAAGAGAGTGAGCAAGATCATGATCATGAAACATTGCATCATTTCCTATGATAATGTATATTGTCTCATCAGCATATAACAGTTAAAATTAACCCATTATACTACACCTCTCCCCAAGTCTCTGATTCTCCCCATTATATTACACTATCCAGTAGAACTCCTGCATTCCTGTAGCTACTGTCAGTCCTGGATCCTATATAACATCCAAACACCAGCAACCCCTGCCAGTCCTCATACATTCAAACATGCTTCCTCCTAGGTTCATCACTCACTACTCCTATTCCCCACCCAATATCCCCACGTCCAACAAATGCCCCCCACCCCCACAAAGACATGCAGCCCGCCTCCCCGTCCTAGACTACGTTCCCATTACTGCCACACAATAGCACTCGCCCCTCCCAGAACTCAAATTCCACCAAACTATCCCAATCCTTTCAAGTTCAAAGAACCACCCCCAGAGCTACAAAGATATGTTATCCCATCTGCCAATATGGTTACATGACTTCCTACTTACCTATATTACATTGCCAAGCCCCCTCTCTTCTAAATAAGGCAAGACATTAAATTGAACACATAGGGGAATCAATTCCCAATGCTAGAACTGTAACACCGCCAGTTAAATCTTCCTAAAATGTACATATTCACATAATCTGAAACGCAAGTTAGCAATAACACAGAACTGTGTAATAAAAACAATTTTGTTTATTTAATCAGCATAAATTAGTCATAATTATATTATATACACACCGTATCTCAAATCCTTCTTGTTCATGCTGAATTATAGATACAATTATTCTACCACACCTGATTGGATCATTCTTCCCACGTGACTCAGTCTCAGACATGACTTCCACTTTTTTTTTTAACACCTGCTGCTGAGCACAGAGCGCAAAGTTACAACAAGAAAAAACTTTAGCATAGCTTCATGGAAAGTGTAAAATTTTTAAAAACGTTTCTTACAATCAGGATAACTTAAAATTTTACTTCTAGCATTTGGCAAAATAAATCCTAAAATGTTGTGGTTCAGCTTCCTCTCTCCAAGAGCTGCCTGTTTCACAATGTCTTCAGCTTAATAATTAACTTGTCAAACAAACTTATGGTAACTGTCTTGACCTGCAAGTGAACTCATCATTGATTTCAAGACTGCAGAGCAATTACATCATTTAAGGTTAAAGGTACACACACTGGTATCCTATTTCCAAGGTTGTTTTCCTGCCCAGTGTTCAGTCTCCTTTTAGCTCAGATAATAGCAAAGAGCTTTCCCCCACCAAAAATAAAACTTCAGAAGCTCCCAACAATTCAATTTCTTTAAGTTTAACATCACCCCAATGTCCACTGCCGACCCACACTGTTCACTCATCCACCTGACCACTGTTCTAATACCCGCCAACACAACTCACCCCACTAATCTCTTTAGCTGTCACCTATCCCTGACCTATCTTGTTTCACCTGCTCCACCCCCTCTTAAACAGTATAAAATCTATCATATGTCTTCCACTCTTCAGTTCTGAAGAGTCATACAGACTCGAAACATTAACTCTGTTTCTCTCTCCACAGACGCTGCCAGACCTGCTGAGTTTTTCCAGCATTTTCTGTTTTTATTTCAGATTTCCAGCACCCGCAGTATTTTGCTTTTATCCACCCAATTACTCATTGGCTGCGTTTGCTGCCAATGTAGTGCATGTGCAGTTGTACCAATGTGACATCATTGCAAGCAACAGGTTCCATTTTCTGGTGATGCCTGTGTACACCACACTCCTGATTTCATTTGTTTTTCAGTGAAGGGACCTATTGTACATGCAGCCATTCAAATTTAAGTTGTCTAATCTTGTTTTATGTCTCGAGTCTATGAGTTCACTAGTCGAGTAAACTCGAATTACCGCCTTCATATACACTTGTTAGTTGATGTTCACTATCAATAACAGAGAGAGGGATACCGACATAAGAACAAACTGTGATTGTTTATTGCAAAAGGGGGCAGAGCACTAAATCCTTGCATGCTCCCACAACCACCTCCAGCTCTGGACTACAGTTAGCCAGGAGCCCGCGCTGTACAGTGATTGGTCAGTGCTGTCACATGGTTAAAAGCAAAATACTGCGGATGCTGGAACTCCAAAACAAAAATAAAAATACCTGGAAAAACTCAGCAGGTCTGGCAGCATCTGCGGAGAGGAACACAGTTAACGTTTCGAGTCCGTATGACTCTTCAACAGAACCAAGTAAAAATAGAAAAGAGGTGAAATATAAGCTGGTTTAAGGGGGGGGTGGGGGGGGTGGGGGTGGGGGGGGGGGGGGGGGGGGACAGGTAAAGCTGGATAGAGGGCCAGTGATAGGTGGAGATAACCAAAAGGTGTCATAGACAAAAGGACAAAGAGGTGTTGACGGTGGTGATATTATCTAAGGAATGTGCTAATTAAGGGTAGAAAGCAGGACAAGCAAGGTGCAGATAGCCCTAGTGGGGGTGGGGTGGGGGGAAGGGATCGAAATAGGCTAAAAGGTAGAGATAAAACAATGGATGGAAATACATTTAAAAATAATGCGAATAGGTGGGGAAAGAAAAATCTATATAAATTATTGGGGAAAAAAGGGGGATCGGAAAGGGGGTGGGGATGGAGGAGAGAGTTCATGATCTAAAATTGTTGAACTCAATATTCAGTCTGGAAGGCTGTAAAGTGCCTAGTCAGAAGATGAGGTGCTGTTCCTCCAGTTTGCGTTGAGCTTCACTGGAACAATGCAGCAGACCAAGGACGGACATGTGGGCATGAGAGCAGGGTGGTGTGTTGAAATGGCAAGCGACAGGGAGGTCTGGGTCATGCTTGCAGACAGACTGAAGGTGTTCTGCAAAGCGGTCATCCAGTCTGCGTTTGGTCTCTCCAATGTAGAAGAAACCACATTGGGAGCAACGAATGCAGTAGACTAAATTGAGGGAAGTGCAAGTGAAATGCTGCTTCACTTGAAAGGAGTGTTTGGACCCTTGGACGGTGAGGAGAGGGGAAGTAAAGGGGCAGGTGTTGCACCTTCTGCGGTTGTATGGGAAGGTGCCGTCGGAGGGGGCTGAGATGTAGGGGGTGATGGAGGAGTGGACCAGGGTGTCCCGGAGGGAACGATCCCTGTGGAATGCCGCCGGTGGGGGGTGAAGGGAAGATGTGTTTGGTGGTGGCATCATGCTGGAGTTGGCGGAAATGGCAGAGGATGATCCTTTGAATGCGGAGGCTGGTGGGGTGATAACTGAGGACAAGGAGGACCCTATCATGGTTCTGGGAGGAAGAGGAAGGTGTGAGGGCGGATGTGCGGGAGATGGGCCAGACGTGGTTGAGGGCCCTGTCAACCACCGTGGGTGGAAAACCTCAATTAAGGAAGAAGGAAGACATGTCAGAGGAACTGTTTTTGAAAGTGGCATCATCAGAACAGATGCGACGGAGGTGAAGGAACTGAGAGAATGGGATGGAGTCCTTACAGGAAGTGAGGTGTGAGGAGCTGTAGTGAGGTAGCTGTGGGAGTCGGTAGGCTTGTAATGAATATTGGTGGACAGTCTATCACCAGAAATTGAGACAGAGAGGTCAAGGAAGGGAAGAGAAGCGTTAGAGATGGACCATGTGAAAATTATGGAGGGGTGGAAATTGGAAGCAAAATTAATAAATTTTTCCAGGTCCAGACGAGAGCATGAAGCAGCACCGAAGCAATCATCAATGTACCAGAGAAAGAGTTGTGGGAGGGGGCCGGAGTAGGACTGGAACAAGAAATGTTCCACATACCCCATAAAGAGACAGGCATAACTGGGGCCCATGCGGGTACCCATAGCCACACCTTTTATTTGGGGGAAGTGAGAGGAGTTTAAGGAGAAATTGTTCAGTGTGAGAACAAGTTCAGCCAGATGGAGGAGAGTAGTGGTGGATGGGGATTGTTTGGGCCTCTGTTCGAGGAAGAAGCGGAGAGCCATCAGACCATTCCGGTAGGGGATGGAGGTGTAGAGGGATTGGACGTCCATGGTGAAGAGGAGTCACATGGTTAGTCCACTTGCATTCTCTTAAAGGTACATGGTACTCCACGTTTACCACATCCTTCCCCCCTTTACTTAAAAAATACAGTTGACAAACTTAATAACATGTGAACTATTTACACTAATAACTATTTACAAAGCCTCTCAGAAGGCTTTCTTGGACATGTTGAGCGTCGCAGTTTAATAACCTTGGCTAGTTTTTCTGAGACCTCCTTTTCAGGGGACAGTTGTCCACTGGGTTCCTCAGTGGAAATTGGCAGGTTTGTCTCCCTGACCCCCTTGGGACCCACAGGCCCCATCAGTGCTTCCAAATTGTGTGATCTGTCCTCTACATGCAGAGCAGGCTCAAGCATAGAAGACAACTGCATTTCTTGTGGGACTGGCATTATTTTGTGGAGGTGATCCACATGTCATCTAATTATTCAGCCATTTACCAATACATTATAGGAGAGGGGTCCAATTAGAGCACTCACATCGCCTAACAGCCAATTGGGCCCATCTCCAAAGTTCTTCGCAAGGATCGCATCACCGTGAAAGCTCATTTGCGACCAGGATGGTCATGCCTGGTCTTCTGCGCCTCCTGGCTTTTCTCCACCCTCCCCTCTAAATTCGGCCGGTTAAGGGTCAGGCGGGTTAGGAGATGTCTCTTCATTAGTAGTTCTGCAGGGGCAATACCAGTCGTTGTGCGTGGCGTGGTCCAGTATGTGAACAAGAACTGGGACAATCATGTGCTAATGGAATCCCCTTCCATCTTTTCATCCCAGAGTTAAAGGTTTGGACTGCCGGCTCAGCCATGCTGTTCGACGCTGGGTGATAGGTGAGGTTTAGATATGGATGATAGGTGAGGTTTAGATATGGATGATAGGTGAGGTTTAGATATGGATGATAGGTGAGGTTTTGATATGGATGATAGGTGAGGTTTTGATATGGATGATAGATGAGGTTTTGATATGGATGATAGATGAGGTTTTGATATGGGTAATGCCATTAAGGGTCGTGAACCTGTGGAACTCCTTGCTGGTAAAAGCGGCCACATTGTCAGTCACAAGGACCTCTGGCAACCCATGTACTGCAAAACTCTGCCACAAACAGTCTATGGTGGTAGCCGACGTGGGCGACTGGACTTCATAGACGTCCATCTAGTTGGAGTGGGAGTCAATCAGTAAAAGGAACATTGTACCCAAGAAGGGTCCCACGTAAAATCGACATGGAGGCACATCTTGGCCGTCCTGGCCATTCCCATGAGTGCAATGGAACTAAGGGGTGGAGCTTTTGCACCTGCTGGCATTGAGGACAGCTTTTGACCAGGGTTTCGATATCCAAGTCCATGCCTGGCCACCACAAATAGCTGCATGCGAGCATCTTCATTCTGTTAATGCCCAAGTGAGCACTATGTAGCTCGGCTAATAACAGCCTTTGCCCCCTCGGGGGTACGATAACCCTTTCTCCCCAGAGTAATATGCCGTCCTGGCAGGAGAGTTCATATTTGCGATCAGAATAGGGCTTCACCTCCTCGGATTTAGATCCATCTGACCAACCATTCAAGGCTTATGGTCAGTTATAATATGGAAATGGTGACCGAGGAGATATTGATGTAACTTCCGGATGCCGAACTCAATAGTTAAGCCCTATTTTTCAGTTTGGGAATATCATCGCTCTGCGACATTGAGCGTGCGAGATGTAAAACCAATGGGTCGCTCCAATGTGAAAGGATAGCCCCTATTCCATAAGGGGATGCATCACATGTTAAAATTAATTCCTTCTTGGGGTCAAAGTGGACCAACAAGGCCAGCGATCTTAACAATCGCTTCACTTTCAGGAAAGCATCCTGGTACAGGGCTTGACAACTCCATTTTTGGTTCTTCTTAAGCAGGCCATACAAGGCCAGCATGGTCGAGAGATTTGGGAGGAATTGGCCGTAGTAGTTTACTATAGGTCTCAAGATCTGTGGTATTTCTCGGGACAGGTGCCTCGCGAATAGCCTGGACTAATTCTTACATGGGATGCAGACCCTGCGTATCAACCTTGTGGCCCAAGTAAACTACCTCCTTGGCTTGGAACAGGCACTTCTCTCATTTTAAACATACCCCCCGCTTGTGCGAAGCATTTGAACACCTCTTCTAGATTTGCTAAGTGTTCATCATCAGTCAGTCCCGTGACCAGTACATCATCCAAGTAAACAATAACATGGGGCAATCCTTGGAGCAAATTTTCCATCGTTCTTTGGAAAATTGCACATGCCAAGGAGACCCCAAAGAGTAGACATGTGTATTACAATCCTTGGTGTGTATTCATGGTGACGAATTCCCTAGAGTCCTTATTCAACTCTACCCGCCGCATGCATGGCTCATGTATAATTTTGAATATGTGGTGCTCCCTGCCAACTTCGAATACAATTCCTCAATCTTGGGTATTGGGTGCTATCAAGTTTGGCCACCTTATTGACAGTTAGCTTACAGTCAGCGCATAAACACACGCTTTGGTCCGGCTTCAGTACAGTACAATAGGTGCAACCCGCTCAGAAAATTGCATTGGTTGTAGGATGCCCAATTTTTCCAGTCTATTCAGTTCGGTTTCAACCTTGTCCCATAGATCATAAGGGACTGGTCTCGCTCTTATAAATCTGGGGGTTGTGTTTGGGTTTATATGGATTCTGGCCAGTAACCCTTGCTGTAGTGACTGGTCAGTGCCTTCACATGGTTAGTCCGCTTGCATTCTCTTAAAAGGTACACAGTACTCCACTTTACCACATGTTGGTTCAAAAGTTCATACAGTTCCCTTATGGGATTCTAGTTTTCAACTGATTCCTTACACTAATGCAGCAGGGAGCTGCCCTCTTATGCATCGCAAGAGGCTGATAAATAAAAGCAAGCAAAGTCAGAATTCAGAGTTATTTTCCCTTGCAAACTCCAAAATACCTCATTTTCTTTCTTGCTAAATGGAATAACATAGGGTTGTTTAGTTGTCCAAAGCTGGTGACAATGGTAAAAAATGGGTTATTCCAGAAACTGATGAAGCTCTGGCACAATTAAATGAGGTGGTTTGAAAGCTGGACAGGTTTCTGTGCACTGTGGCAAAGTACAGTTTTAATCACCCTGGTACAGAATATGCAAATACTCAGAATATGTAATAAATCAACACTGTCTCCTGCTCCTGTTCCTGCACTATGGCCATAAATCAAAGCCATACACTAGAGTGCAGTATCATTGGTTTTCTGCGCGTACACGACCAGGGCACATGTGCAGAGTGAATCAGCAGCCATCTTGCATTGGCAGGAGACAGAGTGTTACACATTATCCCAATCCCCAAAAATACTCACTTCCTCTATGTTCTCTACTTCCCTCAACTGCTCACTAACCCTCCTTATCCCCTTACTACCATTACCTCATCATCCTCTAAATCCTACCTGCCTTCACTCACTAATCAGCTACTTCTGGAAATAAGGTTTGCAACGCAGCAAGTGTTGCAACATTTACAAGAGAACCATTAAACGTACTGATACCAGAGCAATTTATCGTTTGATATACCTCTAATGGCATTTCTCATTTGGAGGCCTGTGTCTATGTGGCAATACTCAGCACAGAGTACATCACTCTCAGATGAGATCAGATTGCAGATTACAATCACCAACATACAACAGCTCTCCAGTTTAATTCGATGATGGATAGCAAATCTGACCTAGCATAGTGTGTGCCAGGACTTGTTGCTGGCAAGCACCACGCTTTCCTGTAGAGCAGACCATTAAAAAATTGCTGCCGATAAAACCTCCCAAGAAAGCCATTACTAGAAGCAGTAAAGATCATTCAATTTTTGTTGTACAAAGAAATAAAAATGACTGAGATAACTTTGACCTCTTGCAACCATAATTCAATACAGGAAAGTACAGATGAGAATGCTGACAATTAGAGAAAGATGTCAGTAGATGTATGTCAAGATAGGGTTTTATATTTTAAAACCAATTCTACATTTTAAAATTTTATTCTTGTATCCTGGATCAGAGATAAATGAACAGTTGCAAGCTCTGGCAGGAGTGTACCATTAGTCATTTCAATGCTAATGGAAGCAAACCATAGGGTGACATCATTAAGAACAATGGACAAACCAACCATTAGTCAAATTAGCAGAAAAACTTTGAATAAAGGTCCATTGCATTTCAGAATTTATCTTTATTTTTCCATATACCAGATTACAGGAATAAGGTAGATTTAAGGGTTGTGTTTTGAAGCAAAATTAACTTGCAATTTTTTTTAATCCACAGACTGCACGCATTGAAAGTGTACATTAAAGCCAGATGAGCAATTTTTACAGAATGTCCCAGTCTATTTAATATCAAGACAATGTCAATTGTTTTATCTCAAGGTGACCCATAACCATTTTGTCAATAAGGAGGCATTTTACCTTTAAACCCAAAACTTGCAGGGAAACGAAAGGGAGCCAATCCTGCTATTAGCCCTGCCGGCAAATCACTCAACATGGAAGAAGTCAAAGGGACTGCCCTTACCCTGGCTGGAAACAGAGAGGAAAGGACAAAACACACAGGCAGTCAGTGAGTTAGCTATGTCCGAGGAGGGGACTGGGTGTAGCGAGGGAAGTTATTCTTCAAAAGCCCAGAATCAGCCAAGAAAATTTTTAAATGCTACTTTTTTTATTCTTTAGAAGTGTTCTGCAATTAGTTTAATTAAGACAAGATTTGATTACAATTGTTACAAACAAGTGGATATATAGAGTAACACAAAGCAACTTAGCAATTGGTCTCACTAATGTGTTCCAGGCAGCCTTTGGAAGAGTGCATGAGAGCATATGAAGGGCAATTCCTATTATTCAGGTCACAGGGTACATGGTCACATAATTAAATAATCGGGCAGTACATGCACTCGCCTGATTGTAAAGCACTGGACCGATTGCAGGAGTGACCAATGTACCCGAGAGACTACTTAACGATAGACATTAACCTTTTAACATGTACGTTTAAACTGATCATCTAGTAACAACAAATTGCATTTATATAGCACCTTTATGTAGTAAAACATCCCAAGACACTATTTAAATGCACTATAGTAGCACACATTCACTGTTGTAGAGAAAGTCGGTAAAGACAAAAAGATGCAAATTCTTTTAATTTTGTTTAGTTTACTACAGTTTTGACAGTTCCTTAATTAAAAACAGCTCACATCTTAATCATTTGGACAGTAAAGGAAAAGAACTTTTCCCTCATAATGCATGCATTTACTTTTGAAGTTTTCATTTTAATCACTACTCTTCAGTTTCCTTTAAAAGACTACATTATAGTAAAGTCATTTTCTTACTTACCAGTATAAATTGAAATGCTGAAATACATCACCTAACCTTGCAATTCCTTGTACACTGTTCCCATTTTGACAAGGGAGTCAAAAATTTCATTCAAAAATATATTTTATTCCAAAATTTATAAATGAAGTCAACAATGCCGGAATTCATTCAACCACTCTTCAAACAAAACCTAATGTCTCCATTCAAATAATAAACCATAAATTGTACACCCAGATTACCATGCTCTGTAGGCTTTATCAATAGGGCCAGTATTGCTGTAACCAAATAAGACATACCAGTGCATACACATTCTTTCAAACAGCTAATCTCACTTCCTGATATGACTGAAGCAACAGAACAAGAAACATCAGACCACAATCCATTTCCCAATGCTTCTCAAATGACCAGAGGTTTAAACAAAGTCTTCTACTTCCTCTGTGTTCATATAATTATAGCAAAAGTATAAAAATCACATTTTCTAAACAAATCTTTAATCACAAAACTGGGAGCGGAGAAGTTCATGAACTTCTTGAGAACATATCACAAAGCAGTGGCCTCTGAACAGGTCACATGTCCATTCAGTCAAGATTGAGTGTTAACATTTTCTAAAAGTTTCTTTTTAGTTCATAAGATTAAAAGAAAAGGAGAAGTTCAAAGACAGAAAACACAGCAAATGAATCAGTATCTGAAAGACAGGTGTTTAAGATGTTATCTTTTATCAGGGCCAGGTCAACACTTCAATTGTGTTCAATTCATTGAAAGCGTTTATGTCCCATCTCTGACAAGACAGCTTGTTATGAATTCAAATCTCCAACAGATATCTGTTCAGCTTCAGTGTTGTCAGCCATTCCTATAAGTAGTCTGGTTGCCTGCTTCTTAAGGAAAGTGACTTCAGATGCCATATATTTCCTATCATGATAGCAATGGCCCTTCCTACATTGCCAATATCAACTAACAAAGAGAAATTTGGAGCTATAGTTAAGGTCTGAAATCATTAAAGTCAGTATTTAGGCCAGAGCACCTTGAAGTGTGTGTGTCTGGGGAATTAATAATGGGAAACGGCGGAAGCATTGAACAGATATTTTGTGTCCATCTTCACTATAGAAGGCACAAAAAAATCCCAAGAATATTTGAAAATCAAGAGGTAAAAGGGAGGGAGGAACTTAAAACAATCACAATCGCTAGGAAAAATGTACTGGGAAAACTATCAGAACTAAAGGCTGACAAGTCCCCAGGATTGGATGGCCTGCATCCTAGGGTCTTAAAAGAAATGGCTGCAGAGAAAGTGGATGCATTGATTCTGATCTTCCAAAATTCACTAGATTCTGGAAAGGTCTCAGCAGATTGAAAAATTGCAAATGTAACACCTCTGTTCAAGAACGGAGGGAGACAAAAAGGAGGAAACTATATGCCTGTTAGCCTAACGTCTGTCACAGGAAAAACACTAGAATTCATTATTAAGGTGCTTGAGTATTGCTGAAAAAGAGAGCCACCGTAAAGTTTTTTGTCTTGCACCCATCAGGAGAGATGCGTAAGAATACCCATTGTAAAGTGAACAACAATTCATACTGCATGCATCTTCTGCCTATCTATCCTGATGAGTGCAAGGTGAAAAGCTTCAACAGCATGTCTTCCTTTTCAGCAATACTCAAGTTCTATACCACCAAACGGCTATTTATTGAGGAGGTAATAGCAGGACATTTAGAAAATCATGATACACTAAGGCAGAGTCAACATGGTTTTGTGAAAGGAAAATCATATTTGACTAATTTATTAGAGTTCTTTGAGGAAGTAACAAGCAAGGTGGATAAAGGGGAACCTGTTGATGTGGTGTACTTGGATTTCCAAAAGGCATTTGATAAGGTGCAACATCAAAGGTTACTACACAAAATAAGAGCTCATGATGTAGAGGACAACATATTAGCATGAATAGAGGATTGGTTAGCTAACATGAAGTAGAGAGTATGGATAAATGAGTCATTTTTGGGTTGGCAAGCTGTAATTAATAGAGAGCCACGGGGACCAGTGCTGGGGCCTCAACTATTCACAATCTATATCAATGATTTAGATGGAGGGACTGAATGTATGGTAGCTAAATTTGCTGATGACACAAAGGTAGGTAGGAAAGTGAGTTGTCAAGAGGACTTAACATATATAAATCCCTTTGTAGACAAAGTGAGTGGGCAAAAGCTTGGCAGATGGAGCATAATGTGGTAAAATGTGAACTTGTCCACTTTGTCAGAAAGAATTTTAAAAAAGAAGTATATTATTTAAATGGAGAGACACTGCAGGATTCTATGGTACAGAGGGATCTGGGTGTCCTGGTACATGAATCACAAAACATTACTATGCAGGTACAGCAAGTAATTAGGTGGGTAAATTGAATGTTGGTATTTATTGCAGGGGGAATGGAGTATAAAAGTAGCAGTGTTGCTACAGCCGTACAGGGCCTTAGTGCGGTCGCATCTGGAGTACTGTGTACAGTTCTGATCTCCGAAAGGATGTAATTGCATTAAAAGCAGCTCAGAGAAGGTTCACTCGACTGATTCCAGGGATGAAGGGGTTAGCTTATGGGGAAAGATTGAGCAGATTGGGCCTATACCCATTGGAATTTAGAAGGAGGTGATCTTATTGAAACATACAAAATCTGGAGAGACTTGACAGGGTGGATGCTGTGAGGATGCTTCCCCATGTGGGGGTGCCTAAAATTAGGGGACACAGTTTAAAAATTAGGAGTCTCCCATTTAAGATGGAGATAAGGGGAATTTTTTCTTTCAGAGGGTGGTTAGTCTGTGGAATTCTCTTCCCCAAAGAGCAGTGGAGGCTGGGTCATTGAATATATTCAAGGGTGACTTAGTTGGATTGTTAATCAACAAGGGAGTCAAGGCTTACAAGGAGGCAGACAGGAAAGTGGGGTTGATGCCACAATCATGTCAGCCATGATCTTATTCAATGTTGCAGCAGGCTCGAAGGCTGAATGACCTACTCCTGCTCCAAATTTTTATGTTCTTATGTTCTGGCAGAAAGATGAAGGGCTGTTCTTCAAGTTTGCAGTTCATTCCACTGGAACTGCACACAAGAAGGCCAGAGTGGGGGTCACGCGGAGAACTGAAATGGCAAATGACAGGGAGCTTAAGGCACAATTCCAGACAGACAGTGGAGTGACTAAAGACAGATGAGGTGATTTCTGTGCCAAACGTCTCCGATCTTCATTCCTTTGCTACCATAAATCAGGAGATAGAGAAGCATTGCATCTGTGTTTTCAGGAAACACCACAAAGGCTCAATAATGACAAAGTTATGTAATTACAAAATTATTTAAAAACATGCAATAAGCATGACAACATTCTTGACACATGGTGAAAAATTACATTAGCTTGATCAGAGATCTCTGCCAATGTCACTTAATGCTGTTACAAGAACAGCAAGTGTAACTCATCATCACATAACACCTCCCTGAACAAGCAAGGTGAGATCAGGAACTCAGGACAAGTTGGTAAAATTGAACTTGCAACACACCATGCCACTGCTGCTACACAATCATGACTACTAAAACCTTCCAAAGAGATACACTGATGGGTTTTGCTGGACTTGCTAAGCCTTTGGGTGTCACAGTAAAGATTTTTTAAAAACAAGACATTTCTTTGCACATTTTTCTGCATCCGCTTATTGCATTCCACTCTGAAAATCAGGATCATCCGAGTAAGGGAGGGTTTGGGGAAACAGAGAGCGAAATAAACCTAAAACACACAGCAGTTTCAGCCCATTTTTAGTTCAGATGTGAAAACCACTCTTACCTGCTTCATCACATCTAGAATGAGCTCACAATAAACTTCATTGATTGCCATGGACAACGTTTGTCTGTTCATGCCCTTAGAGAAGAGGCCAGAGCCAATCAGTTCAATGAACTCCCACGCAGAAAGACCACACCGCCTGGCACCAAGATGAGCTCTGTATTCTTCAAACTGCTCTTGCTGCCAATTAACTCCCATTGCTTCAGTTAGTTTCCGGAGGAAATATTCAATCTAATCAGTGAGAACAGGATCATATTAGCACAATCATGTCAGCAAAAGTTCTGTTAATAGCTTAATGTAACATTGAAGCAACACACATGAACGGAATAATTTTTATTTACACAACTGGTTGATCTCCTGTGATGTTACATGCAGGCAAGTCAAGACCATAAGCATTTTTCAGGTCAATCACTGTTGGAGAGTGGGGAGCTATCTGAGCCAAGGCAGGAGGCAGATAAAGAGGAATGGAGGGGAGAGGGAAAGGTGAAGGAGAAAGGAGGAGGGGTGGAGAGATGGTAAGGAAGAGAAATTAATGGAGGGTAAAGGGACAGCAAGGAGAGAGAAGGAAATGGGCAGCAGCAAAGAAAAGTGTGCGTGCAGTCAATGTCTGAGTGAATTTTGTCTCCAAGGATAGGGGTGCTGACTGTTCCAACCAGAGACTCCTGCCTTAGATCTTTATCCAAATTGCTTAACGTTTTATCGTTCCAAAGGAGTATTTACCTTGCTTTTAAAACATATAAGAGACTTAACACAGGGTATTTCAGCAGACAATATGGAAACTGCTCAAGTGAACATTTAGCAAAGAAACTGGTATTGGAGGACAGTGATTCTCTCAAAAGATGTAAACTTTCTCAACATTCTGTAAACCTGAATTGGGCCCAACGATTATGAACCTCATTTCTGCTGTAACCTCTAATAATATGAGTGAGGCTCAGTTAACTTCTGTGATTCACCTGTGTAAATCATCTTCTAACAAAAAGCTTAACTGAAGATCATACACAAGGTAAACCGCACAGAATTGGAGATCTTCTTAACAATGCTCTACTATAAATGAAAGTCTCTTCTGACAAGGGAAAAGTAGAGAGAGATTCGGTGGATGAGAAGTCATGCATTAGTAACCTCTAAAAATATGCACAGAAGTCAAAGGAGTGCTCAATTAACTTATTGGAAGTTAAGACCAACTACAAAGAGGTTCAGAATTCAGGCTTTTATTCCAATTTTTAAGTTTTAAAAGTATGCTGTTAATGCCTTAGTAATGCCTCCCCAAGTCACTTCTATGCTTTTTCTTGTCACTGGGTGTCACAGGCATAACAATGACATGTCAATTGGGTTACTGTCTGACGCGTTACTATGGAGAAGAGTTGGTATCTGTGAGCCTTTCTAATCCTGCACGTCAGTTCCAACTTTAAAATCACAAAAGGCTCTATCCAAGTTGGGTCAGCAATTATTCATCCACTGACGTGCATTTCAGCACCAAGACTTAACCAGAAGCAAGATTCTCCTGAAAAGTCATCAATGCACAGGAGACACTCAATGTTAGGTCAGAGTGGGATCTCGGTCAGTCAGGAAGCTCAACACAGCACATCTCCAAAGGCTGAAATGTGCCTGTAGTAGTGTAAATAAATGCACATCCTCTTAGGAAGGAAGTCCATTCAGCAACCTTTTCAAAAGCCTTCCTTCTATTTTTTGAAGGGGGCAGATATTGATTAATTTATGCTGCTTAATCTCCCACCCTGCCACAGGGGTTACCACTTCCTTTGATCTAAATTTGTGTTTCAGATGTCCCAACCCAGGCCCATAAGAATTGTTTTCTAAGAAATAGTTAACCAGTTTAATTCTTCTTTTATATTTGTAACAAAAATAAACTTATACTATTGAATGTATAAATGAACCTTGAGTGCACCCTCTGAACAAAATGAAACAAAAAAAAATCAGAATAACATTCCCTTTTCCATCATTTTAAAATGCAGCTCCTTAACAATGAAATTTCACCCACTGATCACCTCATCTCCCCAAAGCAGCCGGTATTGCACCAAAGATTGGGCTCAAGATACACATTTGGGACCAAGTAGAACTACCTAGACTATTACAAGTTACAAAAAAGTGGAATTAAAAACACTGCATTCACACCAAACATTTTTTTTAAAAATCTATATTTTAACCACCTTGTGTTTTCTATCAGGAGACTATGGAAATATTGTTTCATGCAACATAAATGCATTCCTTGAAAGATTGGATTATGCAGAAAACACCAGCAAGAATTTATAACTAAAGTCCATGTCTAGTTTTCATTAACAAACTGATTTCTCTCTCTTGGGAGTGCAATGCTAAAGATAGAATTGTGCTCTAATTACCCACTTTTCTTCTGTCTGATTTAACTGGTAAACCTATGGAGCAGCCAAATTTTTAAAAGCATTGATGCGCAGATTAATAAATAGTCAGGACAGATTACAAAGGTAAGCGCAACTGAACTAGTCGTAAAATGATATACTGCACATATACACTTGGGAGGGCACAAGCTCCAATAAAGGTATTGTGCATATTTGAAATATCTACCAAAATGCATTCTCCACAAAATTTTCACTAAACTTCATTTTTACATTTGCTTGCTGTTATAACAGTCTTTGTCCAGAGGTACATAAACAACATTTCAAAGGTCGGGGAGGGGGGAAAAATCAGTGCAATCTCAGTGCTTTCCATTAGAAATAACCAGCATGAATTTCAAAATGAAGGATCATGAATGACAAGCATCACAAAAGTCTCTGGTAGCTGGGAGAAAAGCAACCAATGCAGCATGCACCGACTTCAGAAAAGCCTTTGATGAGATACAACATGGGAGATTACTATGTCAATCAGTCTTGTAATAAAGTGTCTGCTTAAATTGTGTGCTAAAACTGGAGGCTGGTTGTCTGTCCCAGAGGCCAAAATGCTTGCACACAACCAAAGTGACAGGGCAACTATTCAATTTTGCATATCATTTACCATGATTTTCCATGTTAGTACCAAATTATGGTCCAAAGCAGGGGCCGTTAGGAGGACTGACCAAGGGCTTGGCCAAGAGCTGGGTTTTAAAGCAGATCTTAAAATTAGGAGAGGGGGCTGGAGAAGTGGTGCAATTTAGGGAGGGAATTCCATAGTGTAGGACCAAAAAGGCAAGCCCATCAATGCTGGGGCATGGACAGTGACCAGATTTGCAGGGGTGGAAAGTTCTCAGAAGATGCGGTGGGCCAGGGTGATGGGGAGGGATTGTAGAGCTGGAGGAAGTTACAGATAGGGGAGCATTGGAATTGGAATAGTCAAGCCTAGGGTGATAAAGGCACAGTGGAGCATTTCAGAGGTAGATGGCTAATGCGAGGGATAAATCAAAGTAGACAAATGTGACCCCCAAAGGCCAAGATAGTGACCAAGGATTGAGGGTTGGAAAGAATGACAAGAATACAATGTTTTTGACAAGGGACGGAGATGATGGCTTCAGTTTTCCCAGTGTTCAGCTGGGGAAATTGCTCATCCACAGATAAGTTGTCTAACAACAGAGGTAGCATGGGTCGAGAACGGTAGAGCTGAGTGCATATTGAAGCAGAACCCATGTCTGCTGATGATGCTATCAAAAGGCAGCATGTAAGTGAGTAAGAGGAGAGGGCCAAGGATCTTTGTAGTACTCCACGGTAACACAAGACGACTGGAAGAGAAACCATTACTAGAAATGCTCTGGCTAGAATCAGATTGGTAAGAATGGAAGCAAGTGAAGGCAGTCCCACTGAGTATGATGATGGAGCAAAGGTATGGAGATTATGGATATAATTGACTGTACCAAAGTTTGACGAGCGTTGAGAATGGCTGAGTGGCCGGGTGAGTAGGGTGGCGGCCAGGTAGGAGAGGGAGTCGGGGGTAGTTGGCAGTCAGTGTGAGTGATTGAAGGGTCAGTTGTATAGTTACGCAGGAGTTAGACTAGGATTTTTCTGTCTCTCATTTCCTGGGTAACTATTCAGGTAAGTAAGTCGGAACCGTCCAAAGTCTCTGACTCTAACTCAGAGTCGGAGATCTGTTCGGAGGGTTCTATGGAGCAGAGAATTGCCCATCGGAAGTTCAAACTTCCTGGTCATTCCCATGGAGTCAGTGAGTCATGTCTTCCGCGGGGCCCCAAAGCGCATTTTGGTTCATACATCCAGTCTCCGACGACCCAGAGACCAGAGGATATGAGCCAAAGACTACAGCTATTCAGAGAGGCACACCACTACCTTCTGAAAGCAACTAGGGATTGAAAAAAATACCAGCGTCATTAATACCCATAACAACTTTATGAAAAAGTTAGTTTCTTGTGAGTGATAATTTCAGAGGCAGCATTGGTCCTTCATTGCTTCACCCACACAACCATTTAACCTCGACAAATGGGTTCTGGCTGGTCTTTTTATTGAGGGCAGCATAGTCAAGTCAAATTCTAATCCTTCCCAACACCCATAAATATTTCCAGCATGAGTTACAAGATAATGAGACGGAACTGAAACCCTGATTGATCTTTGCTCTCCCTAATCTAGGGTGCGAACGTCAAAATGTTAAAGGTTTATTGATCTTACCTCCTCTGGGACTATGATGAGAGGATACACATCTTCTGAGAGGAAGTTGAAGATACACCATACTTTAAAGGTGTCTTCATCACTGATCAGTAAATTGTTCCGGTTCAGGTTTTTCTTGACACATAAAGTCCAGCACATCCTATTAAAGTCAGATTTATCAAAGCTGTTTGGCTGAACCTTTAAGGGCAAGGAAGAAAAGAGAAAAAAAAATCACCAGGAGAAAAATTGAAATAAATCAAAAAAAACAATTATATATTTTTAAATTTCTCATTTTCAGCAGTCAGGAGCCTTGTTTCTTTATTCAAATTTCAACTTGATAACAATTAGGATCTTCCTCCCACCAAGAATTACCCTTTTGAGAGAAAGCATTAGAAAAAACACCAAGCATTATTGCACAGCAAATTGTTACAATCTCCAAGGATAATTACTTCTGCTGCACAATCTTCACCATAGAAACCATTAACTGGTTGGTCAAAATAAATTCTAAAAGGTTAATTGTATTCTATGCACCTTCAGTGTTCTTCTAACCAAGTGTGAAATGCATGAGAATAATCATTAATGCCTGGACATTTTAACTGTCCAGCTGATTAAAATTTTAAACTGTACAATGCTGTCCTGCAGACCTAAATACATTCACACAACTCCAGCCTGTTATAAAGTTACACAAGCACATTTCAGCTCAGTTGGAATCTAAGCCATTTGCTTCATTTTTAGGAAAATAGTAAGTTACTGGTTTCTCTCTCTGTAATTCAAATCATGCCAGCATCACCAAGCATTTTCAGGTGGTGGAGAAAAAAAATTTCTTTCCCACATCAAACTTTTATTCTACTTATTTAGAGCCCAATAACTACTAAGCTTGCGAGGAACGTAAAAACTGACTGTGAAAGTTTCTATAGGTATGTGAAGAAAAAAAAGATTGATGAAGACAAATGTAGGTCCCTTACAGTCAGAAGCAGGGGAATTTATAATGGGGAATAAAGAAATGGCTGACCAACTAAATACATACTTTGATTCTGCCTTCACAAAGGAGGACACAAATAACATACCAGAAATGTTCAGGGACACAGGGTTTAGTGAGGGGGAGGAACTGAAAGGAATCAGTATTAGTAGGGAAATTGTGTTGGGGAAATTGATCGGATTGAAGGCCGATAAATCTACAGGGCCTGATAATCTACATCCCAGGGTACTTACGGAAGTGGCCCTAGAAATAGTGGACGCATTGGTGGACATCTTCCAAGATTCTATAGACTCTGGAACAGTACCTACAGATTGGAGGGTAGTTAATGTAACCCGACTATTTAAAAAGGGAGGTAGAGTGAAAACAGGGAATTTTAGACCAGTCAGCCTGACGTTGGTAGTGGGGAAAATTCCAGAGTCCATTATAAAAGATTTAATAGCTGAGCACTTGGAAAACAGTGGCAGAATTGGACAGAGTCAGCATGGATTTACGAAAGGGAAATCATGCTTGACAAACCTATTTGAAATTTTCAAGGATGTAACTGATAGAGTTGATGAGGGGGAACCAGTGGATATGGTTTATTTGGACTTTCAGAAGGCTTTCAACAAAGTCCCACATAAGAGATTGGTGTGTAAAATTAAAGTGCATGGGATTGGGGGTAGTGTATTGAGATGGATAGAAAACTGTTGGCAGACAGGAAACAAAGAGTAGGAATAAACGGGTCTTTTTCCGAATGGCAGGCAGTGACTAGTGGGGTACCGCAGGGATCGGTGCTGGGACCCCAGCTATTCACAATATATATTAATGATTTAGATGAGGGAACTAAATGTAATATCTCCAAATTTGCAGATGACACAAAGCTGGGTGGGAGGGTGAGCTGTGAGGAGGATGCAGAGATGCTTCAGTGTGATTTGGACAAGCTGAGTGAGTGGGCAAATGCACGGCAAATGCAGTATAATGTGGATAAATGCGAAGTTATCAACTTTGGCAGCAAAAACAGGAAGGCAGATTATTGTCTGAATGGCTATAAATTGAGAGAGGGGAATGTACAACGAGACCTGGGTGTCCTTGTACACCAGTCACTGAAGGTAAACATGCAGGTGCAGCAGGCGGTAAAGAAGGCAAATGGTATGTTGGCCTTCATAGCCAGAGGATTTGAGTACAGGTGTCTTGCTGCAATTATACAGGGCCTTGGTGAGACCACACCTGGAATAATGTGTACAGTTTTAGTGTCCTTATCTGAGGAAGTATGTTTTTGCTATAGAGGGAGTGCAGCGAAGGTTTACCAGACTGATTCCTGGGATGGCGGGACTGACATATGAGGAGAGGTTGAGTCGGTTAGGATTATATTTGCTGGAGTTCAGAAGAATGAGGGGGGATCTCATAGAAACCTATAAAATTCTAACAGGACTAGACAGGGTAGATGCAGGAAGGATGTTCCCGATGGTGGGGGAGTCCAGAACCAGGGGTCACAGTATGAGGATACGGGGTAGACCACTTAGGACTGAGGTGAAGAGAAATTTCTTCACCTAGAGAGTGGTGAGCCTGTGGAATTCACTACCACAGAAAGTAGTTGAGGCCAAAAATTGTGTGTTTTCAAGAAGGAGTTGGGTATAGCTCTTGGGGCGAAAGGGATCAAAGGGTATGGGGAGAAAGCGGGAGCAGGCTATTGAGTTGGATGATCAGCCATGATCATAATGAATGGCGGAGCAGGCTCGAAGGGCCGAATGGCCTACTCCTGCTCCTATTTTCTACGTAAGTCTCTAAGTATTTCAAAGGTGGGATCAATGCGACCCAATGCAACTAATTTCTAGATTCACAGAAGACTACAATTTTAAAATGTATGCATTCCCAATCTCTCTCTAAAAGCATTATGCCAACATAGGAAACTTTTCAGTTTACCAATTATCATAATAGCTGCAGTCAATCCATCAGGACCAAGCTCCCATTGCAAGATAGTCTACCTGAGACGTTCAATTTCCTCCCAAAAAACCTCAAGCACAAACAGCCATTTAAGTTACAATTCAGGCCTCTTTTTGGGCCCAACTGTAACATCCCACAAGTAGAGACAGGTGCCTGGTTAGGATTATGTGGCGTTGGTCCAGCTTACTCTGCTCTATCTTCATTATTCTCACATCAGGCAAATCAGAGCCATACATGCCTGTGTAAGCTCACCAATTTCACACATGACTACATTTTAATATTAGCAAACAGCCAGAAGTAGCGTTTTCACCTGAATCCGAAGGTTCCGTGTTCAAGTGCTACTCAGAGACTTGAGCAAACAACCTAGACCAACGCTCCAGCACAGTACTGAGTGATGTATTATCTCCATCTTTCCATTGAAACGTTCAACTGAGGCCCCATGCTGCCATCTCAAGCGTATCTATTTACAGAAGAATAGAACATGCTCTTGGTATCTGGCCAACGTGACTTTTCTGTCCACAAATTGGATGCCACACTTCCCTACAACAGTGATTATGCTTCATAAGAACTTAACTGGGTGTTAAGTATTTATTTTTTTATCACCTCAGAACGTACAATATAATAGCAAGTCCTTTCCTTTCATTCAACCAAGATCAGGCTCACTGGGCAAGGAATTGTGATTTCAAATATGCACCAAGAACAAACAGCTTTAGTGAGCCAATCTGCTCCAGTCTTAAATTGTCCACACACACCTTTTCTAAAGGCTGATTTACATATGAACATATCTAACTGACAAGTTGTAGAAGACCACTACACCATCATACCTGTCCATCCAGGCAACAGTGCAACCTTGTGCACTGTTAACCCAGTCTCTAATCTATTCAACCATCCCCTAGCCATGCTATCTTCGGCGAGAAGCCTAAAAAAACTGCAACTAATTCAGGGAAAACTTTGGAACGCTCCAAACTTTAGCCAGGAATGCCGCAGGAAATTACAGTTGTTAATGACCTCTCTCAATTATTCTCATTGCGAGCCCTGGGTGGTGTGTTGTCTCCCCGATGTCACAGTGAGGATGCAAAATATTCTACAGGGTGGAGGGACTGAGCCAGATGTTTTGGTACATGTAAATCCCAATGACAGAGAGGACAGGTATCGAGGCTTATGGTCAGATTTCCAGGAGTTCAGGGGGGGTGGGGGGGGGAGCTAAAAAGAGGGACTTCAAAAGGGAGCATCTCCAGATTACTCCCAGTGCCACACACTAGCGAGAGTAGAAATAGGAAGATAGGGAAGATCAGTGCGTGGCTTGAGGCATGGTGCAGGAGGGAGGGCTTCAGATTCTTGTGGCATTGGAAGCAGTTCCAGGGCAGGATTCCAAATCAAATTCAAAAGACTTGGGCTGCACCATAACAGGCCTGGGACCAATGTCTTCACAGGGAGGTGACTAGTGTGGGGGGGTTTAAACTAAATTGACGGGGTGGTGGGGGGTGGACATCAGCTTACAGAAGTAGAAAAGAGGAATTAAATGAAGTGAGTGTGTCTGATAGTACTAGAGGAGGGATTAGTAACATGTTAAATAGGAGCAGAATAAGGAGGACCACGAGGAATACAAAGACAGGTTTAGGATGCAGGTGTGCAAACTCAAGTGTGGTGAATAAAATTGGTGAAACACAACCACAAATAGCTTTGTGAGAATATGATCTAGTGGCAATAACAGAAGTGTGGCTTAAAAATGGTGAGGAATGGGCACTTAATATTCAAAGATACAAAGTGTTCAGAAAAAATAGGGAATAATAAAAAGGAGGTGGGGTGGCAGTAGTGATTAGAAAAGATGCTGTAAAAAGAGGATATCCTCAACAGGACAAAGAGAATCCATCTGGTTAGATTAAAGCAGCAAGAAAGGTATGATCACACAACTGATGGTATTTGATAGGCCTTCAAATAGTGAGGGAGATGAAGGAGCAAATCTGCAGGGAAATCACAGAGATGTACTTGAACTGCAGAGTTGCAATACTGGGGGAGACTTTAATTAGCCAAATATCAATAGAGATACAGTTAGAGGTAAAGAGAAAGAAAGGGCAGGAATTTCTGAAATGTGTTCAGGGGACCTTCCTTGACCAAGGATGTTCTTGGTCCAACTGGGAAGGCGGCATTGCTGGATCTGCTGCTGGGGAATGATGTGGGCCAAGTGGAGGGAGCATTTGGGTAACAGTAATCTTTGTATCAAAAAGTTTAGATTAGCAATGGAGAAGAGCAAGGAACAATCAAAAGTGGAATGTCTAAATTGTAAGAGGGCTAACTTCAATGAGATAACAGAGGATCTAGCCAGGATAAAATGGAACCAAAGACTGACAAGAAAAATGGTAACAAAACAAAGGAGGATCTTTCAGGAGAAGATGTTTCAGGTACAGGCTGAGTACATAATCAACAAAGGGAAACAGTAAGGGAAGCAAAGCCAGGGCTCCTTGGAGGACAAGAAAGATAGAAAATATAAGAGTGTGTGCATGATGCATGTTAGGTGAATTCTTCAAGCAAGAACTAAACACATTAAATTGAGAGAAATTAAGAGGAAAATAAACGTGGCAAAGAGAGAAATTGAGATATAATGGCAGTTAAAAGAGAACCCAAAAATCTTCTACCAGCATGTAAATAGTAAGCAGGCAATAAGAGATGGAGTGGGGCCTATTAGGGACTAAGAGGGTGCTTAGAGGCACAGGGCAAGGTTAGATAAGGAAGAAGGTACTAACAAAATATCAATAGAAGCGGAGAAGGGAGAGGTAATGGATGGGGTGAAAATTGATAGACAGGATGTACTGGAAAGGCTGGCTATGCATACAGTGGATAAGTTGCCTGGTTTGGGTGGCTTACATTCAAGCATGCTAAAGGAGGTGGAGGTGGAGATAGCGGAAGGAACATGCCATAATCGTCAAATCCGCCCTAGATTTGGGGAGGTGCCAGAGAGAGTGGCAAATGTGACATCCTTTTTCAAGAAAGACTGCAGGAACAGTCCTGGCAACTACAGGCCAATCAATTTAACATCAGTAGTGAAAAAGATTTTAGAAACAATAGAACAAAATCAACAGGCACTTAGAGAGGTTTGAGTTAATTAAGGCAAGCCAGCATGAATTTGTAAAGGCAGATCATGTTCGGCTGATTTAATTGATTTTTTTAATGAAGAGAATGCAATGGATTTTAAGAAAATGTTTCACAAAGTACCGCATGAAGGGTTGGTTAACAAAATTGAGATACATGTACTGGAGGATCAGTGTCAGCTTGGATTAAAAACCAGTTTAAGAACAGAAAGTAGAAAATAGTGGTAAATGGAGGATGGCAGACAGTGGTGTTCTCCAAGGCTCAGTGTTTAGTCCACTGTTTTATTTTGATATACATAAATGACTTGGATATTGGAATGCAGAGTAGAATTCCAAAATTTGCCAATGACACCAAATTTGGAGGTGCAGCAAAGTGAGAATGCGATACAAACTGGCTATAACAAGATACAGGTAGGCTAGTTGAATGGATACACAAGTGGCAGATGGAATTTAATACAGAGAAATGTGAGGTGATGCATTTTGACAGAAGGGATAGGGAGGGGCAATATAGACATGGTACAATTCTAAAGAGAGTGTAAAGGGACAGAGGATCCAGGGGTTCAAATGCATAGATCTTTGAAGTTGGCAGGACATCTTGTAAGAATGGTTAGCCAAACCTGTAGGACCTTGGGCTTCGTAAATATAGGACAGTACAAAAGCAGGGAAGTTACGCTGAACCTTTTTAGAGCTTTGGTTAGGCCACAACTTGAGTATTGCGTCCAGTTCTGGTCACCACATTTTAGGAAGGATGTGAGGGTCC
Organism: Cetorhinus maximus; assembly: GCF_964194155.1. Classification (NCBI taxonomy): domain Eukaryota; kingdom Metazoa; phylum Chordata; class Chondrichthyes; order Lamniformes; family Cetorhinidae; genus Cetorhinus; species Cetorhinus maximus. The sequence continues at coordinate 99,446,013 of NC_135887.1, forward strand.
TTGAGAGGGTCCAGGGATGAAGGATTTTAACTACAAGATTAGGTTAGAGAAGTTGGGATGGCTATCCTTGGAGCAGAGGAGATTATGGGGAGATTTGAAAGAGGTGCACAAGATGTTATGGTCCCAGCTAAGGTTACCACTGGACAAGCCTGATTCCAGGGTGGAGCCCAGCTTAATGGGTCCTAACTTTAATTTGTTTGTTTAGATACATGGAGAGGGGCTACTGAACAGAGTCACCAGAGTCAGCTAATGAACTCTTAACAAAAGAATAAAACATTTATTCAACAAGAAAAGATTACCTATAATACAATACTCCTTCACCCACAACTATACCTTTACAGATATATACAGATATGTAAGGATAACAAAAGTTACAAAAGCTATCTTATACTCTAATGTTCACAGTAAGTACACAGTCCATGTAAACCAATAGGCACCCCATGGTCAGACACGCCACACTCTGAAATCAAATGACAGATGCATCCTCAACCAGATGCTATGGATCTCTCCTTAACTCCCTTAGATGTTTGTCACACCATGAGCCAACTGGTTTTACCGCACTCCGTCTTTCATACGAGGGTTTCCAATCTCCACTCTCTAAGACCTCGCCTTGGAATCTTCTCCCAAACCGAGGCTCTCTCTCAAACACCTTCTGCAGGAGTTCACCTCCAGGGTTTTGAGCTCTCCTTCCGATGTTCCTCTCTCCTGGGTCACCATATGCATTCAAGCCGTCTTCCACGCACTCTCTCTCACCCACTCAGCTGTTAACAGTACACCACTGCTTCACATGCCCATAGCAAAGAGTTACAGACCTTTAGGTTGCCTCGTTGGACCTTTTGGCCTCTTGCAAGCTGTTCTTTCTTTAAATCTGCTTTCTGCAGCTTTTTTCTCTTTAAATCTGAAGCTTGGAGCCTTTCTCTCTGCCCCTCACTCTTAACCACTTAATAGGACCTTTTCCAGTTCCTGTCCTTCCTTTGACTAGAAGGTCTTCTTGGGACTTTCTCCTGTTCCAGTCCCTTGGTTTTTGTGGTCTTTTTCTTAAGCTGGGGACTGGCTATCTGTCCCCATTGCTCCAGTATCTCCTGGCAGCTACTTCAAAACCAACTGCACTCAAACAGCTTCCAAATTAAACTGCTGTTTCTAGTTTCTTCTCTGTGTCTGTGGGAGGGACCTACCTCTCTGGACCCTTGTTGCTAGGCAACAGCCCAGTTTCTCTACTCTTTTGTTTAACTTAGATGCAACAGTCATAAAATTCTCATTAGAAATGCAGGCACCTTTTAAAGTGAAACTAAAACTCAACTGAACATTTCTTAAAACATAGATACAGAAATACAAATCAAACATAAAACATTAAAGTTAAAACTCACTCCTAACATCCACAAATACAACTTACTTAAACTATCTCTATTTCCTAACAAAGATGATGGCATGTTTAGACGAAGAAAAGCTGTTTCCACGAGCTGATCGTACAAGGGCCAGGGGACACAGATTTAAGGTTTGGAGTAAGAGAAATGGGTTGACGAGAGGAAGATCTTGTTTTTTTACGCAGTGAGTGGTAATGACTTGGAACACTCCCTGCCTACTAGAGTGGTGAAAGTAGAGATGGTCAATGATTTCAAAAGGAAATTGGATGGGCACTGAAGTGGGGAATGGGACTAGCTGGACTGTTCTTCAGAGAGCCACAATGGACACGATTAGCCAAACAGCTTCCTCCTGTGCCGTGATAGATCCAGAACAACCAAATTACTTCCTATAACTGGAAATCTTCTCTTTTCTCAGGGATATCAGGAGTTCCCTTTTAAAAGACAGCTGCAACTTCACACTGTCCACAGCAACAGTCTGTTCTGTAGGGCAACAACTCTGTGCAAAGCAGTACATCCTGGCACCTGACCTAACTTCTTCTAATTTTGGTTTTTAACCTAAGTTCTTGATTAATTTGAAATAGAGGTGTAAGCACTCTCTCTAGCTTTGCTGATTCTATCCATCTTAAATAACCCACCTAACTGGTTTGTAACCAAGCTTTTCAAACTTTTAAGACAATCATCCCTCTGAACCAGTATTTCTTAAAAGCAAATAAATCTTATTCTTACAGCCTAGCCCCATAACTAAGATTTGGGCTCAGCTTGTGCTTAACAAGTTTGATAAGTACAATGCTAAACAGCAATGAGTGACAACTACATGCTTTATTTGGTTTACTTCATAAATGTGGTTAGATTCTTGGTGCCAGAAGCATATATTAGGAGCTTTGGACAAATCATTTAGTTTATGAAGAAACCAACACACTATTTAGAACATTGAGAAAATGATGCTGGGGTAACAAATTAATAAATTACTGTGTTTCTTGCATTTTTAAGTTAAGAATTTTTGTTTCTGTAATTGAGCATTATATAATTTCAGTATTTTGAGTTTTAAAAAGCAGAGTTCCTATGTTATGTCTTATTATCCAAGTCCAAAATATTAAATGTTCTTGTTTGCTTTCTCAAATACAAATGACTTGTTTATCTAAGAGAACATAAACTGCCTGCCCTTTAACAAGGCATTCCTTGTTTGTGTAGGGCAATTATGGAGAACTGCCCAGATCTATGGGTTCAGCTGGGTGTGTAGTAGAAAAGGAAAAATGTGTTTCCTGAAGTTTGCAAAAAAAAGCACAGAAATATTCTTGTGGTCATTACACAAATAACTAAAAAAAAAGCAGTGTGCAGAATCGAAATGTGTGTCAAGGGAGGGGAAGTTGCACAATCTCCAAATAAGCATATTCACTCTCTTGAATCTCATTGTGGTATTTTCAATTGTGGGGCTTAAAAAAAATGCTTCTTCCTCCATTATAAGAAATCTGCTTCCTCTGTTTTCATTTTTTAAAATACATGATTAGGATGGCATTCTGATGAAAGGTCATCAACCTGAAACATTAACTCCTCCTTTCTCCACAGATGCTATCTGTTTTTATTTCAGATTTCCAACATCCACAGCATTTTGCTTTTATGTTACAATTATGGCAGCAATGGAACTAAAAAATTGACTCTTTTCGATGTGCTTTAGCATCAATGTGAAGGCATGACATCGCCCAACTGGAATTTAGACAAGCGCTGAGATCGACAAAGTGAAGCACTCCTCTCATCGCATTGGCAATTTTCCTTCTGTCGTGTTATGTATAGGGTTAAAAAAATCAGGTTCACTCACGGAAAGAAAGAGCTTAGTGCCTTTTACCTTGGGACATCCCAAAATGCTTCACAACAACGAAGTACTTTTTGAAGTGTACGAACCTTTGGCATGAAGGAAAATGCGGCAGCCAATTCGTACATAGCAAGGTCTCATCAACAGTAATGAAGTAAACAACCAGCTAATCAGTTTTTAGCAATGTTGTTTGATGGATAAACGTTGGCCAGGGAATCAGGAGAACAGTCCTGTTCTTCGTAAAATAAATCCACCCAAGTAGGGTTGCCAACCCCTCCCGGAATCAGCATCAATCTCCCAGTGGCCAAAGAAAGCATTCTGTGAGATTTTAAAACACTGTTTTAAGAAAACCAGCACTTCCGAGCCACAGCTGGATCCGATGCAGCGCTGTCCAATCAAATTCAAATCTTAAAACTAGAAAAAAAAAGCCAGGACCACCCCAATTGGCTGGGACTTTTAGCAGACTGCGATAGGGTTGGTGTGGGTTTAAATTTCACTGGACGATGCTGCCCTGCTCTGAGCTTCAGTCTACTAGATCAAACTCGATGCCACCATGCATTCTCAGGTAAGAAATACTCAAACTGAAAAGGAAATAACAGCCCATCAAATAGGAACAAATTTCACCCTTTAAATGGACATTAATTTCTGTTAACAGTGATAGACAAGCGTAGAGAGAAGTCTGTGCAGTGTTCCTGAACTTCTATGATAGGGATCAATTGGTGCCTCGTACAACTACTGAGCCAGTGCAGCAGCGAAAGGGACATTGAGTAAAAGGTAGTTTGCACCTGTCTATCTACATATGCACACAGGCAGAAGGAACAAGCGGAGAAGTTACTGACAGCAGACCTGTGGTCACCCTTATCACCGCCGAGTACATCAGGATGATGGTTTTCAGCAAGATTTTGATTGGCATAGATGGAGAGTTGGGGTCCCACATGGGTGTGAAGGTGCTGGAAGGGAACCAGAGGCTCCACCGCTCCCACCCCTGCCCCAGAGCACTGACCGATAGGTTGTCGAGGAGCAGGAAATAAGTCGGATCCATGATACCGGGTGTCAGCAGTGCCAGCTCATCCCTTCCTGGGCAGTGACCAAAAATGAGCCCCGCTCCGCTTCCATGGATAAGACCCACCACCCAACCGCTGCTGAACTGCGGCTGATGATCCCAGGGAGAAGAAGCAGGCAGGGGTCCGTGTCTGAAACCCTCTGGCTCCATCCCAGAAAGAGGCACTGAATCACCAGGTGATTAAAATAAATAAGGCAACATATCATGCTTCTGATGATCTGCGAAATTTTCATCTTTTTTCCACAAAATTCTTGCTTTAAATTAATCCCAATTTCACTCAGAAATCCTTCAGTGACAGCATTTCCGCCAACATCTCCCGGAATACGATCAACCAGAGTTGGCAACCCTACACCTGAGGGGCAGACAGGGCCTCAAGTTTAACATTTCATCTGAAAGATGGCACCACCAACATCTGACTCAAAGGAGTGTACTATCTTGAGGGTCACACTTAAATCAGTAGGCACTCATTTTACTACAAGAGCTGCATTTTTAAAAATTCATTCATGGGATGTGGGCTTCGCTGGCTGAGCCAACATTGATTACCCATCCCTAGTTGCCCTTCAGAAAGTGGTGGTGCACTGCCTTTTTGAACCACTACAGTCCATGCAGTGTAGATACACCCATAGTGCTGTTAGGAAGGGAGTTCCAGGAGTTTGAGCCAGCAACAATGAACAAATGGTGATGTATTTCCAAGTCAGGATAGTGAGTGACTTGGAGGGGAACTTCCAGGTGGTGGTGTTCCCATTTATCTGCTGCTCTTGTCCTGCTAGATGGCAGTGGTCATGGGTTTGGAAGGTGCTGTCGAAAGAGCCTTGGTGGATTCTTGCAGTGCATCTTGTAGCTGGTACACACTGCTGCCACTGTGCGTTGGTGGTGGAGGGAGTGAATGTTTGTGGATGTGGTGCCAATCAAGCGGACTGCTTTGTCCTAGCTGGTGTCAAGCTCCTTGGGTGTTGTGGGAGCTGCACTCATCCAGGCAAGTGGGGAGTATTCCATCACACTCCTGACTTGTGCCTTGTAGATGGTGGACAGGTTTTAGGGAGTCAGGAGGTGAGTTATTTGCCACAGGATTCCTAGCCTCTGACATGCTCTTGTAGCCACAGTATTTAAATGGCTAGTCCAGTTCAGTTACTGGTCAATGGTAACCCCCAAGATGTTGATAGTAGGGGTTTCAGTGATGGTAATGCCATTGAATGTCAAGGGACAATAGTTAGATTCTCTCTTGTTGGAGATGGTCATTGCCTGGCACTTGTGTGGCATGAATGTTGCTTGCCACTTGTCAGCCCATGCCTGGTTATTGACCAGGTCTTGCTGCATTTGGGCATGGGCTGCTTCAGTACCTGAGGAGTCACGAATGGTGCTGAACACTGTGCAATCATGAGCAAACAGCCCCACTTCTGACTTTATGGTGGAAAGGTCATTGATGAAGCAGCTGAAGATGGTTGGGCCTAGGACACTACTCTGAGGAGCTCCTGCAGTGATGTCCTGGAGCTGAGATGACTGACCTCCAACAAACACAACCATCCTCCTTTGTGCTAGATATGACTCCAACCAATGATTCCCATTGTCTCCAGTTTTACTAGGGCTCCTTGATGCCACACCCATTCAAATGGTGCCTTGATGTCAAGGGCAGTCACTCTCACCTCACCTTGGGAGTTCAGCTCTTTTGTCCATGTTTGAACCAAGGCAGTAATGAGGTCAGGAGCTCAGTGGCCCTGGCGGAACACAAACAGGGTGCCAGTGAGCAGGTTATTGCTAAGCAAGTGCCGCGTGATAGCACTGTTGATGACCACTTCCATCACTTTACTGACGATTGAGAATAGACTGATGGGTCGGTAATTGGTCGGGTTGGATTTCTCCTGCTTTTTGTGTACAGGCCATACATGGGCAATTTTCCACATAGCCAAGTAGATGCCAGTGTTGTAGCTGTACTGGAACTATAACTGCAAATCAAAATGGAGTTTCACAGCTTGAGTTAGATATCAATTTAATCAAAAAAAATTACCTTATCCAAGATAAACCTGTTCAAATAGGGCATGTATCCTTGGTTAGAAACTGGTCCTTCGTCATCATCCTTAAAGTGGTTTTCCAAAGCCACTGGATTATGAGGTACTTGCAATACTGTACAAAGGCTGTGTGAAAGAACCTGTTTCAATAAAATTAAAAATAAAACATTAGTGAGGTTTAAGGGCTATTTCCTCTGTCTTACAAAGCAGTTGGCATCTCTAATGTTCAGAAAGGAAATCTGACTAGATAAAACAAACTATCAAGAAAGAAAGAACTTGCATTAATATAGCACTCATTGTCATCATGATGTTCAACAGTACAATCAATGGATTACTTTTGAAGAGTAATATCAACATTCCATCTAAGTACCATTGAAAGTGTGCCACACGGGACAAACAGGTCTTGTACAAGCAGCGTTTCCTTCAAGATGAGCATGACTGCGCAACAATCTAAAAGGATTGCACAGTCCAAAAGGGCTGCGCAAATGGGGGAACACTAGTTAGTATTGTTATCTAGGGAAAGAGGGCAAGAGTGACTGCCCTTGATATCAAGGCAGCATTTGACTGAGTGCAACATCAAGAAGCCCTAGTAAAATTGAAATCAATGGGAATCGAGGGAAACTCTCCACTGGTTGGAGTCATACCTTGCACAAAGGATGTGGTTGTGTTTGGAGGCCAATCATCTCAGCCTCAGGACATCACTGCAGGGGTTCCTCGGGGTAGTATCCTAGGTCCAACCATCTTCATCAATGATGCTTTATCAATGATCTTCCCTCCATCATAAGGTCAAAAGTGGGCTGTTTACTGATGATTGCAGTGCTCAATTCCATTCATAACTCCTCAAATACTGAAGCAATCCCTGTCCATATGCAGCAAGACCCATACAACATTCAAGCTTGACCTGATAAGTGGCAAGTGTCAAGCATCTCCAACAAAAGTGAATTTAACTATCTCGCCTTGACATTCAATGGCATTATTATTGCTGAATGCCCCCACCACCAACATCCTGGGGGTTATCATTGACCAGAAACTGAATTGAACCAGCCATATAAATACTGTGGCTACAAGAGCAGGTCAGAGGCTGCAAATTCTGAGGCGGGTAACTCACCTCCTGACTCCACAAAGTCAGGTGTGTGATGGAAAACTCTCCACTTGCCTGGATGAGTGCAGTTCCAACAACACTCAGGAAGCTCAGCACCATCCAGACCAAAATCAGCCCACTAGATTGGCACCCCTTTAAACATTCACTCCCTCCACCATAGGCATACCATGACTGCAGCTTGTAGCATCTACAAGACATATTGCAGCAACTTGCTGTTTCCTTCAACTGCACCTTCCAAACACATGACCTCTATCACGCAGAAGAAGAATGGTGGCAGGCAAATGGGAACGCCGTCAGCAAGTTCCCTTCCAAGTCACGCACCGTCCTGACTTGGGAATATATCACAGTTCCTTCACTATCACTAAGTCAGAGTCCCGGAACTCCCTCCCTAACAGCACTGTGGGTGTACACATGGACTGCAGTGGTGAATAAAAGTAGTTTACCACCACCTTCTCAAAGGAAATTAGGGATGACATTGCCAGCAATATCTACATCCCATGAATGAATTAAAAAATCTGCGCACAGCAAGGTCAAACAAATGGCAAATAAATAAAATGACCAGATTTTTTTTTTAAAGTGCTGTTGTCTGAGGGAGGAATGTTGGCCAGGGTACTTGCAGAACTTCTTTCTCTTCTTTTGATAGTGCCATGTGATCATTTATGCCCACCTGAGAAGACAAACAGGGCCTTAGTTTAAAATCTCATCTGAAAGTTGGCACCTCCAACAAACGGCACAGCACTTTGTCAGTGCTGCAAACATGAATGTAGAATATGGACTCAATGCTTTGGTGGGACTTAAACTTTCAATTTTCTGACTGAGTCAAAACTTCACAATTAGAATTATTTATTAATAGAGAACTGTACAACAGGTTACCAAAAGGCCCCATTCCAAACTGTACAAAAGCAGCTTATCTTTAACAGACAGCATCAAACTTTAACATAAACAATGATCCCTATGGGAGTTCTTTTTTTATTGTTGGAAATTTATCAATTTAAGAGCTAAGGTGGCTATTTATAGACACAGTCAAAACTACATTTTCTGTCCACTAACAAAAGTTTATGCCATACTACATTTTTGTGGTTTCATAGTGATTTTTTTTTTTTACCTTTATTCCAGCTACAGTGCACTTATTTAACAGGGAACTTCAAATCTTCAACATGGAAACTTAGGAAAGTACTGAACTCGAAAAGAATCCTCTCCCACAGACTTCCAATCGCCTACTCCCTCAAATAACAATCCAATTTTCCCTGAACCTTTTCCACTTCACCTGCCATTTTGTTCATTCCATTCCTCACATTTATTATCCTCTGCATAAATGGTTACATCTAAACAGTCTGGTTTCCTGACTCTCCAGCTTGTGGCAATCTCAAGCATATCATCAAGCTTCAATTTATCTGTACCCTTTCTTAAGAATCTTTGAATATCTCTCCTGAACTTTTCTCTCTCCAGAGTTTGTAAAGATTAACACAAACCAAAAGATTAAAGGCACTCTTCAACTGCTGGGTAACATTCAGAATAGCAACTAGATTTTCATTGGACCCCTGATTGCCACTAGACATTGTTACACTGAAGTTAGGAAAGGTGAACAGGAAACAGCAAAAGTCATAGGGAAACAAACAAAACCAAAATGATGCTACCTATTGGATTAGACTCAGGAACAAAATGATTCGCAAGTATGCAGTTTTACAGAATTTTATAAGTAATGTTCAGGAAACAAATTATCCGGGTAATTTTTATTAGATTTACTGCAAAACATTAAGTTTTGACTACAAATTTTTAACAACTACCCTCACCAGCCTCGGTTTGCGGTGGAGGGAGATGGGCGGGTTGGGGGACAGTGGTGGAAATGTCAGCCAGGGTTCCTACACCACATTACCACATATAGAAAGTGCTCATCTGCGCAAGATTGGACATGGCTACAATGTGGCTCTATGGTTGAATACCCAGCTGCCACTCACAGTCTAGGCTCACATGAAGATTGATGTTGGATAAAGCGTCAAAGAGCTGCCAGCATGTGTGGAATTATATGCACATCAGCAAGCGACAGTGCTTTCATCTGAGTGGGAATAAAACATCACAGATCGACTTTTACTATATGAGCCCAGATTTCACATTAGCGTTCACCATTATTATGGTGTTCATCAGCTATTGCTGCCTGAAGAACACATGCATAGAGTTAAATGCAGAACTCCGGGACATGCTATTCAAGTTACCTTGCTCTTCCACACACTGCGCTATACAAATACTTGTTGATAGACTTGACATTGAAATCCAAGTATTGCAGGCAAGTGTGGTAATCACCCACTAAATCTCCACAAAACATGTCAGAAAAAGTTAGGACTGGTGCATCCAGGTATAAGTGAATTTAACTGTGAGATAAATCATACTTGCAATAAATTATCCTTCTGGTACTGAAAATTTAATTTCTCAAGTATGGAGTCTCATTCCTTCTCTGATGTGCATATAATTCCACACATGCTGGCAGCTCTTTGACGGTCTATCCAACTTCACAGGAACGTAATCAGATGACTATTGATATTGAGCCAAAAGAGATGCTAGGACAGGTGATTAAAACCTGGGTCAAAGAAGTAAGTTTTAATGAGCATCTTAAAGGAGCAATAGATGGAGAGCTTTAGAGAAGGAATTGCAGAGTTTAAGAGCTAGCTAGCTGAAGGTATGACCACCAGTGATGGTGTGAAGAAAGCAGAGTGCGCACAAGAAGCAGAATTGGAAGAACACAGAGTCTCAGATGCTTGTAGGACTGGAGGAGGTTACAAATGTAGAGGGGGCAAAGCAATGGAAGGGTTTGAACGTGAACATAAGAAATTTTAAAATCAAGGCATTCGTTTTCTGGGAGCCAGTATAAGGCAGCAAGCATCAGGATGATAGCTGAACGAGCTAGGTGTGAGTTAAGATACTGGCACAAGAGTTTTGAAGGAGGTTGAGTTTGTGGAGCGTGAAGATGGGAGGCCAACCAGGGGAGTAAAGGAGTAATCTGAAGGTAACATAAGCATGGATGAGGGCTTCAGCAGAGGTGGCAAAGGGCGATATTACGGAGATGCATGGAGAAGACATGGGCTGGGAATCTCACTTCCGGTGAAATAGAACACTAAGGCTAAAGCAGCTTGGATCAACCAGAGAAAGTGATAAACAACAGAATGGAATTGATGGTGAGAGAATAATTTAGTCAGAGGATATTTTCACTCATCTAAGACTGGCTATTGGACAAAGCAATCTGACAACACAGAGGTGGTAGAGGTCGAGAGAGTTGGGGCTGAGGTAGAGTGTACATGTGGAACCTGACTTCATGTCTTTGGATGTTGTAACTGTTATGTCAATAAGACATGAAAGAAATCCAAACTGTGTACATCAGACTTTATTCCTTTTTTTGCTATTTTTAAAATGGACTTTCTGCTGAACTTAACAAGATGGCTGATACAAGTCACATGACCATAGGATTGACTCTTTGTTCCGGAAGCTTCCAAACAGGAGTTACAAGAACAAAAGAATCCTCCTCTCATCATTGTGGAATCTCACACCCAATTGTAAGTGCATTATAATTACAAAACCAGGGGACTCGCAGATAGAAACTTGTTATTTCTGCAGAGTTGTTAACAGACCCATTTCACACCTGGGACTATCCAGGTCCATTTCAAAAGGGGACCATTGAGGGAACAATGGATATCTTTTGCATTTTGATAAGCTTACCCTTCTAAGCAGAGTCAGAGGGTTTGTCCAGACAATGGCTTCTCAACTCAAGAACCGCAACATGGACGGTGACTCTTTCGAAAGCTAATAGCTGGGACTTATCAGTCTTGAAACCAAAGCCAGCCTCAGACACTAAATAAACACCCCTTTTGAAATCATAGTGAGAAAAAAGGTCACATGACTCAAGTGACCATTTTAAATCTCTATATTCCTTTGCGAACTGAGAAAGCCTCAGATTGATTAATTGGTGATTCAGCAATCAGAACTACAGCAGGACTCCCAGCTGACCAAGCAGCTGGTAACCGTGTCTCAACTCCTCAAACCTTTTTTGTCTATAAAAATCTCTGATCATCACCTGCCAAGTGTCTAAGCACAGAAATCATTGTGCTGCAACGTCTTTCGTTTTAAGGATTTGTATTTCTGTCTCCAACCAGGAACTCATCTGGACTGAACTTTGATGCCATGAGGGAAATACCCTGCAGACTCTGACTTTTTGTGGACTTTGGAAATCATTAATATTCATTTCTGTGGTTCTTTTACTGTTGGTATCCATTATCCATCATATAAAAACTCCCTTTTTTTATATCCATCCCCCTCCCCCACCCCCCCCCCACCCGCCCCCGTTACTCTGTGCGTATACTTGTGTGCCTCCCCCCAACCACCTACAGTTTGAAATAAACTAACTTGCAGAGTTAATCATAAAGAGAGTTTGCTATGTGACACTTATAAAATTGGCCCACACAAACTGAGGGTTTGGTGAAACACGTCAAGCCTACTATAAAAATAATTCAAAAACACCTTTGCTTACGGACAGACGGTGAGAGAATAAAGAAGTTCAGTTTGCCTCGCTCCTGGCTGTAACATAAATCAAAGGCAGCTGGTAAATGAGAAATAACAGGGAGCCAAGGATAGATCCTTAGGGGACTCCAGAGGTAACGTTGTGGGGGTGGGAAGAGAAGCCAGTGGAGATTTTCTAACTACTACTGAATAGGAATGAAAGCAGCAAGGACAGACCCACCCAGCTTCTCATTAGAAGAGAATGCCATGGTCAAACATGTCAAAGGTTGCAGGCAGCTCGAGAAGTATGCAAGGATAAATTGTGCACCATGATCATAGGAACACTAGATCGTGAATACTGGATGCCACTGTAATTTTAATTAGGGATGTTTCAGCGCTGTGTCGGGGCGGAAGAGTTTGGAGGAGTTCAAATGGAGTTGTGTGAAAGATGGGCAAGATTTGAGACGTGACAATATCACTGCCTGAGGGGGTAGTAGAGGAAGGAACCCTCACAACACTTAAGTAGTACTTAGATGAGCACTTGAAATGCCATAGCATACAGGGCTACGGGCCAAGTGCTGGAAAATGGGTTTAGAATAGATAGATTCTTGATGGCCGGCATGGACACGATAGGCCGAAGGGCCTGTTTCTGTGCTGTATAACTCTATGGCTATGTTCAAGGAGTTGAGAGGAAAGAGAAGTTGAAGTTGAGTCAGTTGTCTTAAAAGAGAGCAAGGACAAGGATGAACTTTTTTGAGAAAGGGATTAATTCTATAGATTTGAAAGGGAGGGGTTAATACTGAGCAGAGTGCATTGTTTACAATATCTGCTAGTATGGGATCCAGGAAATGGAAGTTGGGTGATCAACAGTTCAGTTGAAATGGGGTTGGGAAAGCAGGAGATCGGTCCAGTGAACAAGATGCTTGGAGAGGGCCTGAAGGCAGATGGGAGAGAAAATAGAGAAAGATGCGAGTTTAGGCAGAACATTGGAAGAAGTGCAGATTGGTAGGTTAGGGGAAGTGATGGAAGCAGCAGAGGCAGCTGAACGAGTGAGCTCAAACCGTTTACTGAAGACTGTGATATTCCTGCACGTTGTTGGAGCTGAGGAGCAGACAAGTGTGGTTTAAGAAGAAGTGAGAAAAATACACTGGGTTTATGTTTGCATTCCAAGATGAACCTGTGGTAGTGTGCAATTCTGCAGCGGAGAGCAGAACCTGATGTAGTCCAGCCAGATCTGTTAATGAGTGGCTAAAGCTGTTGTGTGCCACAAGCATTCAAACCTGCATTCCTTAAGCTTAAGGAAGTGAAGATGGGTGACAAGGTGGAGGTGAAAGTGTGAATGAGCAGATTGGCAGTTCATACATGAATCAAAATAGCCATTCAAACAAGGTACCAGAAGGAGCCAGAGGCAAAGTAAATTAAAGAAAACAGAAAAATTAACTAAGTTATTACAAACATACTTGTGGCCTTGCATTTATAAATGGCAGCTACCCTGTTCAGGGCAACATTGTTTCAGAGTGTTTTTAATAATGTAGCTACAATAGTATTCAACCAGATTTCAACCAAGTGCATTCATCATTTCAACAATTTACATAGACAATCCTTTTGAAAATCTCTCAATAGTGTTTGAATTCTCATTTTCTTGGATTCAAGTTATCATAAGAGACCTTTATTGCGTGAAGTAGACAAAAGGTGCCTGTTTAGATTTTGCACTTTGATGGTTTTAAAATCCTGCCTTCCAAGGCCAGTGTGAAGGATCTTTCATACAAGAAGTGCTTATCTGAACATTGCAAATAGATGTTATATCTTTTCTGTAATTTATTCGTACTATTTAAAAACTCATCATTTCCGCTTTAAAAACCACTGAGAATGTTACTTTTAACATCTTTTATTTCTACTTTAAGATTTTTTTAAAAGCAAGTGCTGATAATATTAATGGTGCTCCAGCAAGCAAAGATTAAAGCTGAAAGCATAAAGAAGATAAACATAGCCACTTAACACAAAACATTTTACAATCTTTTCCTTGCAGTGTGACAGGTGTAGGGCAGAGCTTAAGGAACTAAGTTATGGAGTGGATGAAACAAAATCACATGCATTTAAGAGAAGGCTAGATAAGTTTGAGGAGGAAAGTAATAAAAGAATTTGTTAATAGAGTGAGATGAGGTAAAGTGGAAGGATCTTTGATCTTATGCTTGTGCAAAGCATAAACAGCAGAGATCTGTTGATCCTGTTTCTGTGTTGTAAAATTTTATGCAATTCAATGCAATTCCTGGTGACTATGGCTCCTTCCATTTGACTTCAGAATCAAATTCAAGAATCATCTCTGATCACGGCTGTACAATCTGGCAGTGGTTATCAACAATCATGAATTAAAAAGTAAAAGAGTGTAACTAAAAGAAAGTAAAGAGCCTACTGTTGTACATGCTTTTATAAAGAAAGTGGAGATTTTAATAAGGTAAAATAGAAGTTAAGTTAAACTCGGTACAATTTATGTCATAAGTTCCAGTGGTTTGTACCTACCAGAATTTTGGTTTAGGTTATTATTGTATTCTTAAAATATTAAAACATTATTGTATTATTCCTGATGCATGTTGCAAGCCAATAAAGGGAATAGCATTTCATACAGACTGACTGTGGCAGATCGAGCACTCAGTTAATGATTCTAAATGCATTCAGCACCCTGTAACCAATTACTTCAGTGTTCCAGGACTGTTGAAATATCATTTCCTAATAGATGACAATAGATACATGACAAGCTCGACAGTTCTCGGAAACACTGTTTTAACAATACCTTATGACTTTACCACTTTACCCCTCATGCACTAGGAGTTAAAACACTCAGCTTATAATGCCAAATGCATACAGCACATTTATTAAATTGAGAGCTAGATTGACAAAAAAATGCACAAACTTAACAGTCTGAACTTTTTATAGCCTCAATTTTCGCTTGCTATAATTTATGCCGCAGCCAATCTGTATTAATTATTCACTTTATTGGCTTGCAACATGCATAACAGGAAAAATATAATGTAGCAAATCTAAACCAAAATTCTGAATGGCGGAAGACGCTGAATTTTACAACATATAAATTGTATTGAGTTTCACCTAAAATAAGGGGAAATTCAACCTTTAAGACAAAGAATATGGCAGCTGATTTACACCTGAGAACACAATATTGACGTAAGTCTCAATTCAGAGGCAGACTTTGCACCATTAATTCCTGATTCATGGTTGTGCAATCAGGCAGTGGATTTTGGAATGCATCAATGCCCTCTCTGACACAATGACATTATACCACAGAATTCAAGGAGCTTACAACAGAAGAGCAGAAGAGCATTTTACCCATCATGTTGGTCAGATCTTTTCTAGCACAATCCAAAACTAAAACCCACAATCTTATTCTCTTCCTCATAGCCCTTTACCTTCTTAGAACCATAGAAGGTTTACGCACAGAAAGAGACCACTTGACCCATCATGACTGCACTGGCCGAGAAATGAGCCACTCAGCCTTATCCCACTTTCCAGCATTTGGTCCGTAGTCCTGCAGGTTACGGCACTTGAGGTGCATATCCAGACGCCTTTTAAATGAGTTAAGAGTTTCTGCCTCAACCACCCTTTCAGGCAGTGAGTTCCAGACCCCTATAACTCTCTGGGGGAAAAAACATTTCCTCAGCTCCCCTCTCATTCTTCTACCAATCACTTTAAATCTATGCTCCCTAGTCACTGATCCTCTGCTAAAGTAGATAGGTCCTTCCCATCCACTCTATCCAGGCCCCTCACAATTTTGTACATCTCAATAAAATCTCCCGTCAGCCTCCTCTGTTACAAGGAGAACAACCCCAGCCTATCCAATCTTTCCTCTGAGCTGCAATTTTTCAGTCCTGACATCCTCATAAATCTCCACTGTACCCTCCCTAATGCAATTACAATCTGTCTGTAATGAGGTGACCAAAACTGCACACAGTACTCAACTTGTGGCTTAACTAATGTTTTATGTGGATCCACCATAACCTCCCTGCTCTTATATTCTATGCCTCGGCTAATAAAAGAAAGGATTCCATGTATTCTTAGCCACCTTATAAAACCGTCCTGCTACCTTCAGGGGTCTGTAGACAATTGAGGGACTCCAAGATCCCTCAATTCCTCTACACCTTTCAGTATCCTCCCATTTATCGTGTATTCCCATACCTTGTTTGACCTCCCCAAATGCATCACCTCACACTTCCCTGGGTTGAATTCCGTTTGCCACTTTTCTGCCTATCTGCCCAGTCCATTGATATCTTCCTGCAGTCTACAGCAATTCTCCTTGCTATCTACCACGCAGCCAATTTTTGTGTCATCTGCAAACTTTTTGATCATTCCCACTATATTTAAGTCCAAATCATTAATACGTACCACAAAAGACCTCGTACAGACTCCTGCAGAACCCCACTGGAAACTTCCTTCCAGTCGCAAAAACATCCACCAACAATTATTTTGTTTCCTGCAACTGAGCCAATTTTGTATCCAGCCTACTACATTTCCATAGATCCCATGGGCCTTTTTTTTTTAAGCCAGTCTGCCACGTAGGATCTTGCCAAAAACTCTGCTAAAGTCCATGTAGACCACATCAACTGCACTATCCTCATCAATCCTCCTTGTAACTTCATCAAAAAATTCAATTAAATTTATTACACACGGCCTTCCCTTAACAAATCCATGCTGACTGTCCTTGATTAATCCATGCCTTTCTAAGTGACAGTTTATCCTGTCCCTCAGATTTGATTACAATAATTTGCCCACCACCGAGGTCAGACTGACTGGCCTGTAATTATTTGGCCCATCTCTCGCTCCCTTTTGAAACAAAGGTACAGCGTTAGCAGACCTCCAAGCATCCAGAACCACATCTGTATCAAGTGAGGGTTGAAAAATTATGGTCAGACCTTCCGCTATTTCCTCCCTGGCTTCTTTTAACAGCCTGGGGTACATTTCACCTGGCCGCGGTGATTTATCCACTTTCACGGGTGCTAATCCCCTTAAACATAGGGAGAGAGGACTTGTTATCACATCGAATTTTTCACACTTCTCCTTAACTACAATGTCTGCATTGTTCCCCCTCTTTTGTGAAGATAAACCAAATATTCATTCTGAACCACACCCACATCCTGTGTCTCCACACATAGGTTATCTTTTTGGTCTTTTATGGGCCTTATTCATTCCTTCGTTATCCTCTTACTCTTAATGTATTGTTGGAATATTTTTGGGTTCCCCTTAATTTCGTTTGCCAATATTCTTTCATGCCCACTCTTTGATTTCACCCCTCCACTTTCTATACTCCTCTCAGCTTTCTGTAGAATTGAGTTCTTGATGTCTGACATAAACTTTCTGTTTCTGCCTTATCTTACCCTGCAAGCTCCCTGACATCCAGAGATCTCTAGATCTGGCCACCCCACCCTTTTCCTTTGTGGGAACATGTTTACTCTGAACCCCATGAATTTCCCCTTTGAATGCCTCCTACTTCTGCTTCAAGTGCTAATCTACTTTTCCCTTAAAAGTCTTGAATTTCTCCCTCAGCTCCTCCCTTTGGTAAAGCATTCACTGGTCCAACAATTTCCTGCATAAAAAAAAATTCCTAAAAACTTTAATCGCCCCTAAACTGTTTCAACTCT
The DNA here is from genome assembly GCF_964194155.1 of Cetorhinus maximus. Classification (NCBI taxonomy): domain Eukaryota; kingdom Metazoa; phylum Chordata; class Chondrichthyes; order Lamniformes; family Cetorhinidae; genus Cetorhinus; species Cetorhinus maximus. The sequence continues at coordinate 99,463,491 of NC_135887.1, forward strand.
AGTGAAAATAGTTCCAGAATATCGAATCTCCCCCTGACCATAATCCCCTACCCTAACATTGACCTCATGGTCATTTATGCAATTGGCTGTTCAAATTCACTAAAGCATTGAGTTGTATAATTATTTTGTACTCTATTTCTCAATTTGTGAAGAGTGATTCGCCTTTTTAATGATCTCGACATTCACATTCAGAGAATGTATTTGAATTTGTAGGTATACAGTATCTTTCTACTTAATGTATGCTCCCATACTTGTTTCTTTTTTCTCCCAAAGATAACTTACACTTTTCCACTTTAAGTTGCATCTGTACCTGTCTGCCCATTCTGCTAGACTATGTCCCCTTGAAGAGTCCCTCTTGTTGTTTGTGTCATCAAAACAATCTGATAACCTGCTTTCCATGTCCAAAGCTATATCATCTACATCTAACTAAGAAGCCAGCACTGATCTCTAAGGCATAACATTTTCCAACCTTCTCCAAACAAGACACATCCATTATCTTTATCTCTTCCTCTTCTCTGTCCCCCCCACCCCTCTACCAACTTTCTAACCGTAGCATTTTGCTTTCATTTTTCTAACCATACTGTTAGACTTAACTGGTAGGACCAAATTTTTGTAACAAACCACACTATTAAATATGAAAAACATTACCATATTTATCAAGTTACCTTTATCCACATAATTGATCACTTCTTCAAAAAACAGAAATTTATCAGGCGAAGTGTGTTTTTAAACAGATCCATGCTGGCTGCTATTCATTTAACATTATTTCTAACTGCTCTGTAAATTTATCTTAATTTCTGCCAACAACTCATCAATAGACAATAAGTTATCCGCTTTCATTGGTAAAATATCCCTCTTCATCCTTCTCAACTTGTTTGCAGCCTTTGACACAGCTGTCCACACCGCCCTCCTCCAATGCCTCTCCGTCTTCGTCCAGCTGCTTGGAAAGAAACTCAACGTGTGCATCCCATCTATCCAGATGTAACCAGAGAATCACCTGCAACGGTTTCTCTTCTCGCTCCCTCACAGTTACCTCTGGTGTCTGCCAAAGGTTTACCTTAGGCCTCTTATTCATCAGTGATATCACACTCAAAAACAGAATTACCTGGAAAAACTCAGCAGGCCCGGCAGCACCGGCGGAGAAGAAATCAGCCAACGCCTCGAGCCTTCATGGCCCTTCGGCACTGCCGAATTCTGTTTTTGTTTTGGATTTCCAGCATCCGCAGTAGCTTTTAGCTTTTTGTTTTTATCTCTAGTGATATCACACTGTCAGTTTTCACATGTATACTGACCGCACCAAGTCACCCACCTCAATAACAGCTTTCTCGATCCCTCCACAGTCTCTTAATTATCAGACTGCTTATCCAACGTACAGAACTTAATGAACAGAATTTTCCCCCAAATAAATGTTGGTGAGAACAAAACCATAGTTTTTGGTTTCTGCTACAAATCTCATTCCCTAACCATCAATTCTATCTCTCTCCTTAGCAACTGTCTATGGTTGAATCCAAGTGTTCACAACCTTAGCGTCATATTTAACTACCAGCAGACCATTCCTATTATCTGTTAAATGGCACAACAGTACAATAAGTATGGGTAGGAAGAGAAAATAAAATTGGCAAGTGTCACTACACAGTACTCAGCAGTTAAAAAATACAATAAAAACCTAACTTGATTAGCTCAGAAAACCTCAAGGCTCAAATTTTAACCAGCAAAATCAATGCATATTACTCACAAAATTCAACAAATCCTCGATGTTATTTTTTATAAATAGAATGCAAATCTGCCCCAAGGCTACAAACAGGACAAAAAAGGCTCAGCAACATCCTCTGTGACTCAAAAAGTTTATCCAATGATTAGGTGAATCATGCAAGCCAGGGTTGAAGTTTGTTTCTTTGTCTAATGAGAGTTAGCTGCACCTCAGCTACTGCGGTAGAAATGTTCTCACTCTCTGACTGCTACCGTGTGTGTGTTTTTCTGCTTGACTGTAATTACTCCCACAGGTTAACTTGGTTGCCAGCAATCATGAATACAGCACAGCCCACTACAGCCCACTCAGCCCAGCACGGCCCACTACAACCCACTACAACCCACTCAGCACACTACAACCCACTCAGCCCACTACAACCCACTCAGCCCACTACAACCCACTCAGCCCACTACAACCCACTCAGCCCACTACAACCCACTCAGCCCACTACAACCCACTCAGCCCACTACAACCCACTCAGCCCACTACAACCCACTCAGCCCAGCACAGCCCACTACAACCCACTCAGCCCAGCACAGCCCACTACAACCCACTTAGCCCACTACAGCCCACTACAACCCACTTAGCCCACTACAGCCCACTACAGCCCACTACAACCCACTCAGCCCACTACAACCCACTCAGCCCAGCACAGCCCACTACAACCCACTCAGCCCAGCACAACCCATTCAGCCCACTACAATCCACTCAGCCCAGCACAATCCACTCAGCCCAGCACAACTCACTCAGCCCACTACACTAAACTCAATTGAAAGCGCCTCAAACTTGCCTTAAGTTGAGACTTGGACACTTTTCCACATTTATCGACATCCAAGGCTGTGAACGCATGCCAGATAACTTTCAAGAGCTCGTCTCGAAGCGCCATCCCTGTTGCTAACGTCCCCGTTTTCTCTCCGCTCTACAGTGCCTGCCCACTGTCTCCAAGCGCCGGAGTCCACCCCTTCCGCATGTCAGTTACCGGCTCGGCGCAGTTCAGATTCCCAGAGAGGGACTCCACCCACCAATAACCAACCTTCCACAACACACAAAGAGACTCATTGTAATTCCTTGAGCTGCACCAGTGCAGAAAATGTACGGCTTTGAATCAAAGAGTAAAAAATAGAATTACACGTAAACATGTATTGTGGCTGCGCTGTATTCAACTTCAGTAAAGTATGGTGGTTGCTCATAACCACAAATATTGGGGAAATGTTCAGAGTCAATTTATCAAAGCAGCAGAAGTGTTTTTATACATTCCAGGAGCTGTTTTCTGTATGGTGCATGTCGGTTTCTGAATGGTTAAGAGTTGACACAAAACTTGGCAGAATTGTAATAGGCTAAAATTACTCAATTTTACAAGTCGGGACTGACAATCTCTTTCAAAATTCCTTCTACCTCCTTGACTTTCTTTTAATGATGATGGTATTTTGTTACGATCCCAGCTGAGGTTACTGCTGGACAACCTGATCCCAGAGCGGAACCCAGCCTCATAGATCCTAACTTTTATTTGTTTGTTTAGGTAGGTGGAGAGTAGCTACTGAACAGAGGCACAGGGTCAGCTGATGAACTTTTAACAAAAGAATAAAACATTTAGTCAACAAGAAAAGATGAACTATATTACAATACTCCTTCATCCACAACTAAAGCTTTACAGATGTATACAAATTTGTAAGGATAACACAAGTTACAAAAGCTATCTTATACGCTAATGTACACAGTAAGTACACAGCCTATGTAAACCAATGGCACCCTGTGGTCAGACACACCACACTCTGAAACCAAGTGACAGATGCCACTTCAGCCAAATGCTATGGATCTCTCCTCAGCTCCCCCAGACACTTGTCACGCCATGAACCAACCAGTCTCACTGCGCTCCGTCTTTCACATGAGCGTTTCCAATCTCCACTCTCCAAGACCTCGCCTTGGAATCTTCTCCCAAACCAACACTTTCTCTCAGATGCTTTCTGCAAGGGTTCACCTCCGGGGTTTCAAACTCTCCTTCCAATGTTCCTCTTCCCTGGGTCACCACATGCATTCGAGCAATCCTTCTAAAACTCCTCATTAGAAATGCAAGCACCTTTTTAAAGTGAAACTAAAAACCCAATCTTACCTTCCACACACTCTGTCCCTCTGACTCGGTCATCAACAGTACGCCACTGCATCACATGCCCATAGAAAAGAGTTACAGACCTTCAGCCATCTCTTTGGACCTTCTTGCCTCTTGCAAGCTGCTCTCACTTTAAATCTGCTTTCTGCAGCTTTTGTCTCTTTAAATCTGAAGCACGGATCCTTTCCCTCTGCCCCTCAATCTTAACTTCACTTAACAGGACTTTTTCCCAGGTTCCTGTTCTTCCTTTTAGTGTTCTACTTTGGACTTTCCCCTCTTCCACTCCCCTGGATTTTTGGGGTTTTCTTTAGCTTGGGACTGGCTATCTGTCCCCTTTGCTCCAGTCTCGCCTGGCAGCAACTTTCAGAACCAATTGCACTCAAACAACTTTTAAAACAACTGCTGTTTCTCTTCTTTTGTGTGTGTGTCTGTGAGAGGGACCTGCTTTTCTGAGCCCCTGTTGCTAGGCAACAGTGCAATCCTTCTACCTTGTATGATTACCTTCTCTTTAGGGTTCATAAAACTCTTTATTAGAAATGCAAGGACTTTTTTAAAGTGAAACTAAAGCTCCATTTGACCTTTCTTAACACACAGATACGGAAATGCAAATTAAACTTAAACTTTAAAGCTAAAACTTATTAAAGCTAAAACCTAACACCCGCAAGTACCAATAAAGCTCACTTAAACTATCTCTATTTCCTAACACCTCCCCTTGGAGGAAAAAATACTTCACACAGTGAAGATTTCTTTACAATGGCCTTACATCTGCCTCACACAAACTTAATATCATAAACCTCTAATAATAGGTTATTAGATACTATACAAATAAATTTTCCATTTTGTTTCACAGTTAAACATGTTATATCATAGAATTACAAAAAAGTACTTAAACAAAGTCAATAAATGTAATAAGATTAGCAGGATTTGTACAACATAGCATTATCATAACTCAACTTCTATCTTCCGTTTTCCTCTTATTCCCAGTCTTTAACTCAGCAAAAAATGTTTAATTTAAGTCTACAGCCCAATCATCCTTTTCATTCACTGTAGGCATAATCACATCCTCAAGCTAATTTTCCGAACCCAAAAGTCTCGTTTCAATTTAGCAAAGTCAAAATGGCATTTTTGTGTGTTAACATCTCATTTCTTCTCTAGTCAAAATCTCTTTTTGTCATTTCAAGGATGTTATTGAAGTGCTTAGTATGTTCATACAGAAGCATTTCATACTCCTGTTTGGTTTGATCTTTAAACTTTTTATGTTGCTTCTCCAGGTCCGATTTTCAACGGATCTTTTCAACGTCTCTTTGAGCAAAGTCACTTATGTTCTCCCTGTGGAGCTTCATAATTTGTCCAACCCTTCAATTCTTTTACATAACTCACAAAGTAAGCATGGAACCCTTGGAGGATGCAACTGGTGAATTGATAATGGGGACCAGGGAAATGGCAATAATTTAAACCAATATTTTGCATCGGTCTTCACGGTGGAGGACACCATAAACATCCCAAAGATATCAGATAAGCAAGGAGCTAATGGGAGGAAAGATCTTGTAACAGTCTCTATCACGAGGGACATAGTATTTGACAAACTAATGGGACTAAAGACAGACAAGTCGCCAGGACCTGATGGCCTGCATTCAAGGGTTTTAAAGCAAGTGGATGCAGAGATAGTGGAGATATTTATCGAAATATTCCAGAACTCTCACTGGATTCCGGGAGGGTCCCAGTGGATTGGAAAACTAATGTGATGCCCCTGTTCAAGAAGGGAGGGAGACTAGGAGCAGGAAACTATAGGCCAGTAAGCCTAACATCTGTCATTGGGAAAATGCTAGAGTCCTTTATTAAGGAAGAAATAGCTGGATATTTAGAAAAGTTTAACTCAATCAAACAGAGTCAACATGGTTTTGTGAAAGGGAAATCATGTTTGACAAATTTGGTAGAGTTCTTTGAGGATATAACAAGCAGAGTTGATAAAGGGGAATCAGTAGGTGTAGTGTATTTGAATTTCCAGGAGGCATTCAATAAGGTGCCACATAAAAGGTTATTGCACAAGATAGGAGCTCACGTTGTTGGGGGTAATGTATTAGCATGAATTGTGGGTTGGTTAACACACAGAATTCAGAGATTTGGGATTAATGGGTCTTTTTCAGGTTAGAAAGACATAACTAGTTGAGTGCCACAAGGATCAGCCCTAGGGCCTCAATTACTTATGATCTATATTAATGACTTGAAGGAGGGAGCAGAGTGTAATGTATCCAAATTTGCTGATGATACAAAAATAGGTGGGAAGGCATGTTGTATTGAGGACATAAGGAATCTGCAAGGGGATATAGATAGGTTGAGTGAGTGGGCAAAAACTTGGCAGATGGAGTTTAATGTAGGAAAGTGTGAGGTCATGCGCTTTGGTAAGAAGAATCAAAAGGCAGATTATTATTGAAATGGAGAGAGACTCCAAAAAAGTGCAGCACAGAGGGATCTGGGTGCTCTTGTGCATGAAAGACAAAAAGTTAGCATGCAGGTGCAGCAAGTAATTAAGAAGGCAAATGGAATTTTAGCCTGTATTGCTATGGGGTTGGAGTTTAAAAATAAGGAAGTCTTGTTACAACTACAGGATGTTAGTGAGTTCACACCTGGAGTACTGTGCACAGTTTTGGTCCCTATATTTAAGGAAGGATATACTGGCATTGGAGGCAGTTCAAAAGAGATTCACTAGGCTGATTCCTGGGATGAAGGGGTTGACTTACCAAGAACGGCTAAACAGGTTAGGCCTTTATTCATTAGCGTTTAGAAGAATGAGGAGTGATCTTATTAAAATGTACAAGATTTTGAGGGGACTTGACATGGTAGATGTTGAGAAGATGGTTTCCACTGGTGGGGGAATCTCGAACTAGGGAGCGTAGAATAAGGGGATACTGATGTAAAATTGAGATGCTAAGGAATTTCTTCACTCAAAGGATAGTGAATATCTGGAATTCTTTACCCCAGAGAGTTGTGGAGGCTAGATCACGGAAAGTATTTAAAGAGGAGGTAGGTAGATTTTTGAAATATTGGGGAGTTGAAAGCTTTGGGGAGCTGGCACGACAGAGGAGTTGAGGCCTGGAGCAGAACAGCCATGATCTTATTGAATGGTGGAGCAAGGTTGAGGGGCTGAATGCTGCTACTCCTGCTCCTATTTCTTATGTTCTTATGAACTATATCATTCCACTCCTTTCCAAGTAATGGTATTTTGCAAACTGTCCACCTGCCTGGATTCCAGCTGCTGTATTTTGTATATTAGCACTGGCAAGCATTTGTAAATCAGTATGTCTGGTTATTGACTTTTCCAGACCATTTTGTGATTTCAGTCCTTTTTGTTGGCAATTCTTGATTCCCAATTCTGCATAGACTTTAGTTGTTTTCATATTGTCCATTACTGAAGTTGATACACCAGTAATGTTACTTGGGTCAGTTCTTTGCTCAACTGGACCACAATTCAGCAAAGAGTTTTTCTTTGGAGGAACAATTTTGGAATTGTGACACTCCATATCACACATCTTCTTTTCCCTTTCATCCAGTTTGCTTCAAAGTTCAAGAATCTCATTGCTCTTTTCCTGATGAAGTTCTAACAGTTCGTTAGTTTTGGTTTTTAATTCTGCATTCAATCAATTATTCTGATTTACCAACAATTCCATTTCTTTTGCAAGGCATTTTCCCTGATATTTCATAGCAACTGCTGATGCTTGAAGTTCATCAAAGGTAGAATTTTCCCCCTGTCGGGGGGGTTGTGTGGGGGCAGACACGGACCCATTTGGCGCCCCCGATCTGGGGCACACCGCCATTTTACGTGGGCGGGCCAATTAAGCCCGCCCAGCGTGACATCCGCCAGGAAGCACTATGCGCTCCCTGTGCAGCCAGGAGGATTCCCTAATCCGAGAGTGCGCTCTTTCACGCATGCGCGCGAAAGAGCGCATTCCTCTCCCTGAGGCTAAGTGCTGCCTCAGGGAGATCGGCACCAAATTCAAAAATGTTAAATATAGAAAAATAAAATTTCCCTGACATGTCACATGAGTTGGGACATGTCCATCACTTTTAATTAAACTTTTATTAAATTTTTAAAAACCTACACAAGACCTCATCCTGCCCATGGATGAGGTTTCCTGCTTTTTCTGAAGCCCGCCAGCACTCCCAGCCTTCCCGCCAACCTTAAGGTTGGACGGGCAGGTCCTTAAACGAGTTCAATTACTTTTTAAATGGCCTCAACTGGCCGTTGACAGGTTGGCGGGCGCACAGCTGATTCAGCTGCACTCCTGCAGACCTGAAAATTGAAATGACGCGGGGTGACGTCAGGAGTTCCACCTGACGTCATCCCGCGTCGGCGAGCGGGCCCCCCCGCTCACCAACCTCAATATCCTGCCCCAAGTTTTAACTGAAGATTGACCTTTGTTAAATTTGCTTCTACAAGTGTATCATTTAGACATTTCAAGTCTTCAGTCAAGTGTTCTATTTTCTGTGGCTGGTTCTCAATTGATCTAACCAATTCTCTTCTTTCATTAGCAAACTCCTCTTTCACACACGAAAGTTGGTTTTCTACATTAATCAGGTTTTCCTCCAATTGCTTGTTATCTGCAATAAGTGTTTCGTTTTTGGCCATAGTAGTTTCCTGAAGGTTGTTAAGATCAGGTGCCTGCTGCAATACAATTGTTACCACATTACTGTCTCCACTAGCCAAGTCATTACCCAGAATAAAATCCACGTCTTCAGTAGGTGATCTAGGAATAATTCCCGCCCTAACAATTCCATTTACAAAATGACTTTGTAAGTTAACTTTACACAAAGCAACAGGTTCATAAATTCCATTAATACCTCTTTTAATGCTTTTTTCTTCATAAAACTATCCAGAACACAAATTGTACCATCAGCCACCATCAATGATTGATCTGCCCCTGCATCTCTCAAAATTTTAATCTGCTTACTTATTTTATTGGAGTAAGAGAACACTTCTCCCTTTGACACAAAGAATCCAGACCCTCTGTTAGCCTGGCTTCCTTCACCAGTAATCAAAGAAGAATTCTCTGGACTATCCTGAACCATATCCCCTTTTCCTGTATGTTATGAGGGAACATATTTCACCTGTACTACTTCTACAGTTTTAACAACCATTCCGTTTTCTGACACAACCTTTCCTGAGGATTCATTAGGCATTCCTACTACTGCAATAGGGTCTACCATTTAATTTCCAGCAATCTGCCCTAACATGTCCTACCTTGTTACAACGAAAACTCTTAGACTTTCGAATGTCACTTCCACCCTCAGCACCTTCCTTTCTAGCTTGAGGAGAAATTTCCTGAGAATTCCCAACTGTCCCTCCTCTTCACTGACTACTTGCTTTCCTTTCACCTTCCCATCTTCTATCCTTCTCGAGTTTATGGGGATAACGGAAAAAGGGTTTAGATCTATGGACCAATTCATAATGGTCAGTCATCTCTGCCGCCTGTCTAGCTGTTTTAACCTTCTGGTCTTCGATATGGGCTCTAACTAGAAGAGAAAGTGATTCTTTAAATTCTTCCAAGAAAATTATTTCCCTAAAAACTTCATACATTGTCTGTACCTTTAATGCCCTTATCCAATGGTCAAAATTACTTTATTTCACCCTTTCAAATTCAATATAGGTCTGCCCAGGCTGTTTCCTTATATTCTGAAATTTCTGCCTGTACGCTTTAGCGACTAACTCATAGCCACTCAGAATAACCTTTTTTACTGCATCATAATCCACTGATGCCTCTTCTGAAAGTGAAGCACAAACCTCATGAGATCTACCTACCAACCGACTCTGTAAAAGTAATGTCCAGGATTTTTTTGCCACTTCATTTGCCTAGCTACCTTTTCAAACGAAATAAAGAATGCCCTGACATCTCTTTCCTCAAACTTTGGGAGAGCTTGCACAAACTTCAACATCTCACCACTAGGTTTTAGGTTGGAGGTTTTTTCCTCATCAGAACTTTCCTCAGAATCTGAGATCTCTTTCTTAACTTCCAAACTTTTAAACTGGTATTCCCTTTCTCACATCTTCTCTCTTTCCCTTGCCTCTCGTTCTTTATCCTTCTCTCTTGCCTGGAATTCCAGTTCCAGCTTCCTTTCTTTCTCCTGCCTTTCTGCTTGCTCCCTTTGAAATGCCCTTTCTTATTCTTTTTCTGCCCTTTTTTTTCTTTCTCCTTTGCCTCTAATTCAAGTTTTGTCATTTCCTTTGCTTGTTCAAGTTCAAGCTTCTTAATTTCTAACTGAAGTCTCACTACTCCAGCTGTGACTCACTCCCTGGAAAACGTGGTCTCTCTGTTATCCCTTCCAGTTTTAAATGCTGTGCTATTATCTCAACTATGTCTACTTGCCTCACTCCTTTGGGTAATTTCAACTCCAACTTATCTGCCAAATCCTTCAGCTTACTCTTAGTTAATTTTTGTAAACCAGTCAAAGTTACATTTTCCATCTGTAAAAAATCTTAGCAACCCCCAATGCCATTTTGAATTCCAACCCATATAATATATCTCACAGCAACTCCAGTTCCGATGCCCAGTACCTCTTTACCTCCATGTACTCATTAAAAGGATTCACAAACCTCACCAATGTCAAGGATTTCCAGTCCCAGACCAATTATTATTCTGCATCCAATCACCCACTGTCCGCGTTTCAAATTCCGCAAGAGCCCCCACTTTGTTAAGATCCCAGCTGAGGTCACCCCTGGACAAACTTGATCCTAGACCGGAGCCAAGCTTGATAGATCCTAACTTTTATTTGTTTGTGTAGATACGTGGAGAGTAGCTACTGAACAGAGGCACAAGGGTCAGCTGATGAACTTTTAACAAAAGAATAAAACATTTATTAAACAAGGAAGCATGAACTATATTACAATACTCCTTCACCCACAACTATACCTTTACAGATGTATACAGATTTGTAAGGATATTCAAATTACAAAAGCTACCTTATACTCTAATGTACACAGTAAGTACACAGTCCATGTAAACCAATGACACCCTGTGGTCAGACACACCACACTCTGAAATCAAGTGACAGATGCCACCTCAACCAAATGCTATGGATCTCTCCTCAATTCCCCCCAGACACTTGTCACACTGTGAACCAACCAGTCTCATCTAAATTCTGTCCTTCACATGAGGGTTTCCAATCTCCACTCTCCAAGACCTCACCTTGGAATCTTCTCCCAAACCAACGCTTTCTCTCAGACGCCTTCTGGAAGGGTTCACCTCCAGGGTTTCGAACTCTCCTTCTGATGTTCCTCTTCCCTGGGTCACCACATGCATTCAAGCTGTCTTCCACACACTGTCTCTCTGACTCAGCCATCAACAGTGCGCCACTGCTTCAAATGCCCATAGCAAAAAGTTACAGACCTTCAATTGTCTCTGTGAACCTTCTTGCCTCTTGCAAGCTGCTCTCACTTTAAATCTACTTTCTGCAGCTTTTGTCTCTTTAAACCTGAAGCATTGAGCCTTTCCCTCTGCCCCTCACTCTTAACTTCACTTAAAGGACCTCTTCCCAGGTTCCTGTCCTTCCTTTTAGTAGAAGGTCTTCTTCGGACTTTCCCCTCCTCCGCTCCCCTGGATTTTTGGGGTTTTCTTTAGCTTGGGACTGGCTATCTGTCCCTTTGCTCCAGTCTCTCCTGGTAGCAACTTTCAGAACCAACTGCACTCAAACAGCTTCCAAAACAACTGCTGTTTCTCTTCTTCTGTATGTGTGTCTATGGGAGGGACCTGCCTCTATGAGCCCCTGTTGCTAGGCAACAGTCCAATCCTACTACCATTCTATGTTTATCTTCTCTTTCAGGTTCGTAAAACTCTTCATTAGAAAAGCAAGGACCTTTTTAAAGCGAAACTAAAACTCTATTTGACCTTTCTTAACACACAGATATGGAAATACAAATCAAACTTAAACTTTAAAGCTAAAACTCATTCCTAACACCCACAAGTACCAATATAACTTACTTAAACTATCTTCATGTCCTAGCAATTATCATCATGGTGTTCCCCACCATCAACATCCTGGAGGTCACCATTGACCAGACAACCACATAGGGAGGTGCCTGCTCTTGACATCAAGGCAGCATTTGATCAAGTGGCATAAATGGGTCATTTTCTCATTGGCAGGTTGTGGTGTGCCACACGAATCAGTGCTAGGACCTCAACTGTTTAAAATTTGTATGAATGATTTGGGTGAAGGGGCCGATGGTATATTTGCTAAATTTGCTGATGACACAAAGATAGGTAGGAAAGTAAGTTGTGAAGAGGGCATAAGGAAGCTACAAAAGGATATAGATAGGTTAGATGAGTCGGCAAAAATCTGGCAAATGGAGTATAATGTGGGAAAATGTGAGGTTACCCATTTTGATAGATGAACAAAAAAGAGGCATATTATCTAAATAATGAGAGATTGCAGAGCTCTAAGGTGCAGAGGGATCTAGGTGTCCTAGTGCATGAATTGCAAAAGGATAGTGTGCAGGTGCAGTGAATAATTAGCAAAGCTAATAGAACGTTCTTGTTTATTGCAGGGAGAATTGAATACAAGAGTAAGGAGGTTATGTTCCAGTTATATAGGGCATTTGTGAGGCCACATCTAATAAACTGTGTATAGTATTGGTCTCCTTATTTAAGGAAAGATGTAAATGCATTGGAAGCAGTTCAGAGAAGGTTTACAGGACTAATATCTAGAATGGGCAGGTTGTCTTATGAGAAAAGGCTGGACAGGCTAGGTTTGTATCCATTGGAGTTTAGAAGAGTAAGAGGCAACTTGATTGAAACATATATCATGAGGGGTCTTTACAGGGTGGATGTGGAAAGGATATTTTCTCTTGTGGGAGAATCTAGAACTCAGGGTCACTGTTTCAAAACAAGGGGTTGCCCATTTAAGACAGAGATGAGGATTTTTTTTTCTCGGAGGGTTGTGAAACTTGGAATTCTCTTCCTCAAAAGGTGGTTGGGGCAACGTCTTTGAATATCTTTAAGGCAGAGCTGGTTAGACTGTTGATAAGCAAGGGGGTGAAAGGTTATCAGGGATATGCAGGATATGCAGTTGAGGTTAAAATTAGATCAGCCATGATTTAGTTAAATGATGGAGCAGGCTCAAAGGGCCAAATGGCCTAATCCTGCTCCTAAGTTCCTACGAGTGCCCACCAGCAGAAAGGCTTCAAGCAAACTGGTGAACAATGTATGCTTGCATTTGACAGCCACCAGCTGCATATCAGAACTCTGAACATGAACAAGCAGGTGGGAGATATCTCGTGGAGATCTTGCATTTCCTGAATCTATATATGACTTTCACCAGGAAAGGACACAACAGAAAGTTCTCCAACCTATTGACCACATGCACCAGTTTAGGGGCAAGTGGGACCAAAAATTGAGCAGCTGCCTCTTAAGTAATGAAAGAGAGGCTGCAACATCCGGCATTGCATTATTACATGAGAAATTGTGTCAATACAGCTGCAGAACAAACACAAAATAAGGAAGTGGCTGAAGTGGTTCAAGTAGCAGTTTGAAGCCATGCTGTCATGCACACTTGCCACACTACGTCTCCACTGGTGCCTGAAAGGCTTCCAAAATGAAGAGTCTCCCACTGGAAGCTTGCACCTACATCAAGTGGCTTAACATTCCAACACAAAATATCCTGACAAAGGACACAATTTTGGAACACTGGTGTGTGCCAGTTCTAAATGGTTAAAGAGTGAATTATAACAAAAAAATAAAGCCATTCATTTAATGCAGTACAGAATAGCACTGACAGAATTGACAAGAGGCAGCTGAAGTTATGAGGAGCTTGGCAAGGAGCTTAGGGTTTCATGTCTATGACTGGCTCAACTGAAAAAGGTGAAATTGAATAGAAATGCACAATGGCCTTAGCTGCCACTATGCACGCAACAGGGCCAGAACCTAAAATGGATTTGATGTTGCAGAGGCTCTCAGTGGTAAGATGCAGCCACTGCCAAGTTGTCTGGCTGCGACTGCCTCTGGAGACAAACAAACTAGCACTTCTATCCAGCACATGCCTGACTCTACTGACGTTCATAGAAAGGGCATATTTTCCCCTTTTCCTGCTAATAACGATTACCTAAAAGGGGGGGATGGTTGCAGGGAAACAGCCTAGTGGTGAAACCAGAAAATTATGTTCCAGTCAAGTTCAAAGGCATGTGGCCAAATAAAAGAAAGTGGCAAAATATGGAGACAAAATTCCGACAGCATTAGGAAAAAAAGCATTTCAACCCACGAGCAGCCTTTGCCAAAAATTGAATGGAGAGATTAAAACTGAAGGGAAAGGAAATCCAAAGTACAGGCGTAAGTTTGTGGGCAAGTAATGATGAAACCCAGCACCCAATCCTCTGTTTGACAGCTGCTGAAATGGAAGCAGTTAGAAGAAGATTGATGCTGTTTTCCAATTCACATAGGTCATCATTGCAGCATGCCAGAAGAGATGGAGGCAAGCTGAAGGTTATAACTAACCATTGCTAAGTCATCTGTGTGTTGCATTTTATTTTTGTATTCTTGCAGCTCTACTGCCCTGGAACCACAGATCGGAGTTTCCAACAGACATTGCCAGGAAATTGTACTAATGCAATGCCAACGCCAGTGCAATGCCTTTGTGTGGTTGATTGAATCAATCAGGAACATAGGGGAGAATTTTCTCCCTGTCAAGGGGGCTGAGCAGGAGCAGGCGCAGGCGGGCATACAGCTGATCGCCGCCCGCGATCGGCTGCGTACCACCATTTTACGTGGGCAGGCCAATTAAGGCCCGCCCAGCATGACGCGCACCCAGAAGCGCTGAGCACTCCCTGTGCGGGCGGGGTGAGAAGGAGGCTGAGTTGAGGCCTGCGGTCTTTCGTGTGTGCGCATGAAGGAGCGCAGAAATCTCCCTGAGGCACAGAGCTGCATGTCCCTTCATGTGATAGTGTCAATGAATTTTAATTTAAAAATTTATTTCCTTTATAAGTCCTTCACGAAACCTCATCCCGCCTGTGGATGAGGTTTCATGATAAATGCAAAGGCCACCTGGGCTCTTTGCCTGCCCGCCAACCTTAAGGTTGGACGGGCAGCCCTGTTAATTATTTCAAGTGGTTGTGAAATGGCTTTAATAGGCCTTTGACAGTTCGGCGGGCACACAGCTGACTCCAGTGTGTGCCCGTTGAACTGAAGATCAGAATGATGCGCGGTGATGTCGGGACGCACGCCCGACGTCACTGTGCATCATTTTACACGTCAGCAAGCGGGGCCCACCCCCGCACGCTGACCAGAAGATTCAGGCCATAGGAGCAGTGGAAAATCAGAACTTGAAGACTTTTGCAGAATCTTTTATTTCGAATCCCTCTGAAAAAAATCTAATTCATACATCAATAAAAATGTAGTATGTGTCATAATATAGACTTGATCAGTGTTATTCATTTGGAGAAACTTGAAGATTTTGGTTTTTAGCACAGGAGGCCATACAACCCATCATACCTGCACTGGTTGTTTGAAAGAGCTACCCAATCTGGACCAGAGGAGGGGTATTAGGTGCCCTAGCTGAACCTTTAGCCTTGCGCTCACCTCCCCAATAATTAACTTGCAAAACTGAATCTTGTGCATTGTATGAATAAAAACACTGCATTTATAATTACAGATGTATTTTACATGAAAAAGGAGCATATTATGATTTTGATTATACATTCTCATTGTTCTACACTTTTCATAGGCTATGTACTAGAAGAAGTGCACACTATACTATGTAATATGGCTCATATGACGTAATGCTGTGTTCCTGCAACAGATACTAGATGATTTTATGCACAATTTACACAAACAATAATCATTATGATAGAGTGAGCTAGATTAACTTAAGAAAAATTACTGGTTCACAGTTTTGGAATAGTCATCAAGATGTACAAATTTGGAAAATTGTCACGTGAACAGAATGAGCAATATAATATGAAATTTTGGGAAAGACTGGAATGTAAATGCAGGGAAATCTATATGTATGTCAGTGTATATGGATGTACAAGACTCCAGCTGAGACATAACCAGAGATTTGTAAGGGCTTATCATGACTTCCTTGATTTTTCATTCAATAAAGCTAAGTATACCATAAGCTTTCTTAACCACCTTGTCAAATTATCCTGCCACCTTCAAAGATTTGTAAATATGCATTTGCAGGTCCCTGTACACCTGCAACCCCTTCAAAGTAGTATTGCTTAGATGGCGGTTGGATGATCTATCTCGTCTTCCTTGTGAGGTCCCCAGCTTCAGAGATGCCAGTCTTCAGCCAATTCGAATCACTATATGAGATATCAAGAAACGGCTGAAAGCTTCAAAGGCTATGGGCCCTGACAACATTCCGGCAATGGTACTGAAGACTTGTGCTCCAGAGTTTGCTGTGCCCCTAGACAAGCTATCCCAGTACAGCCACAACACTTACATCTACCTGACAATGTAGAAAATTGCCCAGGTATGTCCTGTCCATGAAAAGCAGGACAAATCCAACCCAGTCAATTACTGCCCCATCAGTATGCTCTCAAAGCAGCAAAGTGATAGAAGGTGTCGCTAACAGTGCTATCAAATGCCCTTACTCAGCAATAACCTGCTCACTGACACTTAGTTTGGGATTCGCCAGGGCCACTCAGCTCCTGATCTCATTACAGCCTTGATCCAAACATGGACAAAAGAGCTGAACTCAAGAGGTGAGGTGAGAGTGACTGCCCTTGACATCAAGGCGGCATTTGACAGAGCGTGGTATCAAGGAGCCCTAGCAAAACTGACATCAATGGGAATTGGGGGAATACTCTGCTGGTTGGAGTCATGCCTCATACAAAGGAAGACAATTGTGGTTATTGGAGGTCAATCATCTCAGTCCCAGGACATTACTATAGGAGTTCCTCAGGGTAGTGACCTAGGCCCAACCAACTTCAGTTGCTTCACCAGTGATCTTCCCTCCATCATAAGGTCAGAAGTGGGGATATTTGCTGATGACTGCACAATGTTCAGCACCATTCGCGACTCCACAGATACTGATGTCCATTACCATATACAGCAAGACCTGGACAATATTCAGGCTTGGGCTGATAAGTGGCAGGTAACATTCATGCCACACAAGTGCTAGGCAATAACCATCTCCAACAAGAGAGAATCTATCCATCTCCCTTTGACATTCAATGGCATTATCATTGCTGAATCCCCCACTATCAATATCCTGGGGGTTACCATTGACCGGAAACTGAATTGGACCAGTCACATAAATATTGTGGCTACAAGAGCAGACCAGGGGCTAGGAATCCTACAGAGAGTAACTCACCTCCTGACTCCCCAAAGCATGTCCACCATCTACAAGGTACAAGTCAGGGGTGTGATGCAATACTCCCCACTTGCCTGAATGAGAGTAGCTCCAACAACACTCAAGAAGCTTGATGCCATCCAAGACAAAGCAGCCTGCTTGATTGGCAGCCATCCACCACGTTCAGCATTCACTCCCCCCACCGCCGATGCACAGTGGTAGCAGTGTATACCATCTACGAGATGCACTGCAGCAGCTCACCAAGGGTTCCTTCAACAGCATTTTCCAAACCTGCGACATCTTCCATCTAGAAGGACAAGGGCAGCAGATGCATGGGAACACCACCACCTGCAAGTTCCCCTCCAAGGCACACACCATCCTGACTGGGAACTATATTGCTGTACCTTCACTGTTGCTGGTTCAAGATCCTGGATCTCCCTTCCTAACAGCACTGTGGGTGTACCTACACCACATGGACTGCAGCACTTCAAGAAGGCAGCTCACCATCACCTTCTCAAGGGCAGTTATGGATGGGCAACAAATACTGGCCTAGCCAGTGATGCCCACATCCCATGAACGAATCAAAAATATTTGTTTTTCCATGTTGTTTCTCTCAAAGTGCACCAGTCCACACTTATCACTTTGAATGCATCTGTAATGTGTCTGCACATTTCAACAGACAATATCATGTAGCCTACTATTATCCTGATCACTCTCTTCTTTGTTACCCAGTTTTGTGTCATTTGCAAATTCAAAATTACACTCCCCCTACCAATGTCCAGACCATTTATGTATAACAAGGAGAACAATGGTTCTAATACTGACCCGAGTGACCCTACTGCATGCTTCATTCCAGTCAAAAAAACCTCCATTCACCACTACTTTCTGCCTTCAATCCAATAGTTAATCATGTATTCAAGTTACCGCCTTTCCTTTAATACCGTGTGCTTCAACTTTCTGAATAAGTTTGTGACGTGGTAGTTTTTCAAATGCCTTTTAAAAGTCCAACTATAGACTATCTACTACACTGCCTTCATCAACTCTTTCTGTTACATGTCTAGGTGGTTCATGAATTTACTGAACTTATTGCTATTTTGACGACTGGGAATCTGTTGTGGTTGTCAGTGACAAGAAGTAGGTGTTTTCCAGTGTGCAAATCTGCAAAATCAATTCTAACTTCAATCCATCATCCTGCAGGTAGCTCAGAAATGTTGAGCAGATCACAAAGATTTAGTTGCTTGACATGGCAAACACTGACTGATTTTGTGTTCTGCAGTGCGGTCAATTCCCGGAAACCATACCTTTTCCTGAAGGAATTGTAATGTTTTGACAATTCCCTGGTGACTTTCATGTACTATATTTACAACACATTCTCTCAATGATTGTGGAATGACAATACAGTTGCCTGTAATGCAAGATTAAATGTGGTTGCAACTGAAAGTTCATTTCGAACATTGTGAAGGCCTTGTTAGTGTGTGAGCGGTTTTGTTTGTAGACTTTCTTGATCACGTCTTTCCAGTTTCCTGATTCCATAGCTGTTATACATAGCTGCAACGCCTCATTTAGTTTTGTTTCTGCTTTGATGTCAGCTAGTTTTAGTGACTTTGGCACTGTATTTAAGCTTACATATTAAGATGTTTCAGCAACCTTTTCTTCACAGCTAGCAGGACTGACTGTCAGCAAAGGATGTCGCAAAAGGTAGTCTACTGGGTTGAACTTGCCTGGCTGATACTCAACACATGACTCATACTCTTGTAGTTTGAGTATCCAGTGCTTCATTCAAGTAGGTGGTTTGCTATGTGGATTATTGAACAAGTTTACTAGTGGTCTATGATCAGTTATTACTTCAAAATTGCTCCCACATAAATAGAGATGAAAGTGTGAGATACCCCATGCGATTGAGAGTACTTCTCTCTCTGTTTGTGAATAATGTTGCTGTAATTTAAAAATTTGCTTGCCATTGCCAGGTCGATGGGCTACCTGCCTTGTCTTTCTGCACACAAACTACCCCTAAGCCACCAGGTTTGCATCAATGACTAGCTGGGTGGTTTTCTCAGGGTCAAAGTAGCCATTTGTGCAACTTGCTGACAACCACTGTTTAATCTGGTGTACAGCCTGTTTTTGTGACTTATTCCACTCCCACTTGATGGTTTCTTTTGTCAGATTATGCAGGGGAGTGAGGGCAGACAACGTAGCAAGGTCAGGAATGAAGTGACTACAGTATGTGATGAACCTTAGCAGGTTCAGGACTTCCTGCATGTTTGTAGCATTCGCAGCGTTTGCAATGGCTTCAACTTTCCATAGATCAGGTAATGCTCCTTTGCCGCTGAACACATGACCGAAGAATTGGATTCTGCTTTCGCTGAACAAGCACTTGCCTTTGATCAAGATGAGGTTACATTCTCTAAGATGTTGTAGTTGGGTATATGGGCATGTCTCAAGTTCAATTTCAGTGCAACTGTAAATGAAAATAACATTACTGATGTTCAACATATCTTCAAGTCCTTGCAATGCAGAAAACCTCAGCTGCTGAGTTGACTCCAAAGTTGAGGCTCTTGTATCAAAAAAGTCCGACGTGAGCGGTGAATGCTGTAAGATACTTCAATTCTTCTGCATGATCAATTTCTACATGGAGGTCAAGTTTAGCAAAGTGTTTAGCATCATTAACTTCCCCTATGATATCATCAATTGTTGGTGTCAAGAGTCTTCCTCATTGTATGGCTTGGTTTGGTAACTGTACATCAATGCAGATTCTATTCTGATTCTCACTCTTGGGTTTCTTGATAGCTTTTATGGGGTTGAGTCCCAAGGGATAATCTCATCCCCAACTTACTTAATGATTTCAAAGTCAAGTAAGCACTGAAGTTCTTTTTCTGTCTGCTTTCTGACATTGTTACGACCGGGTGAGAAGGGTTGAACAGGTTCCCCTCTATTCAACCTCCTCGGTTGGTCACAACAAAGGTTTAAGTTCCTTTTTCAAGAGGATATGCCTTTTCCAAATCGGAATGTATTTAGCTATTTAAGCTGTGAGTAAAAAGAAGCCAATCAAACGAAGTTTTCTTGAGTTAAAGAAAGAGCAAATTTATTAACGATTAAACCCAGGAAAAATTATAAAAACACGATGTCAAGCATTCGGCCCTCATGCAGTCATTTAGGCACATATAAACACACACATACACACCAGAAATAAGGGGAGTTAGAGCCCAAATAGAAGAAAGGTAAGGTAAAAGAACATATGGTCAGGTATTCTTTCGTTGTCCTTGAGGCATAGATTTTAAACAGGTTAGCTGGTTTCTTGGATGCGGTCAGATGTAGAAGCTGTCACAATTATTATGATATCTCGGTTCGTTGGTAGGTTTCTGATACTTGGCTTCTCGATCCGGGCGACACTCTTATTCCAAAAGAGAGAGAGGGAGAGAAAGCAGCCTTCAGTCTGTTTCCACTGTGGAAGGCTTTTTTGACATAGCCTGTATCACTTGCAATCTCTCCCTAATGCCTGGGCAGCCTTGCCTTGAAATACTTCACCCATTGTGTAATTCTAAGAGGTTTTGGGTGCATGTGTGCTTGTGACAGCCATTGTTTCAATATCCAGTCTTTTGCATTTTTAATGTCTCTTACTTAGACAGTTATGAGTTTCTATGAGTGTCTGGATTATAGGAATTGTTTCGTATATTGTATTTTTCTTGGGCATGTAAAATAGGTTCTTAGTGTATTTTTAGTTGAGTCACAGTTGTATTTGCCTTGCACAGGCGTAAGTGTCTCAAAAATATCTTCCAATTCTTCACTGCCTTCATGGAGAAGTAAGGCTTTTTTTCTCATCATCTGTGATTGCAAAACATCCCATTGCACCTTCGAAACATTGCAGCCATTTTTGCCAACATGAGAATATAGATGATGGCTCATAGTACATATCAGAATATGTACATTGGGCATAGACAATGCAATCTTGATTATCAGTGCAGTGATAGCGCATGATCAAGGATCCAGAGTTGTGTTCCTTTCAAAGAAAAACTTCCCTGTGCTGGTCTGAGATTATTTTTGTTTTTGTTTGGATGGTTATTATTGCAAGATCTGTGTGTGGTATATATTTTTATAAAAGCTGGAGTGCCTTGTGTGTGTGTCAAACAACAGGCTACAGGCTCAACATGTTCTCTTAATCCCCAACTTAAAATGTTGTCTCCAGAAAGTAGACAAATACTTTCCAGAAATTCCTTATCTTAAAGCAATGCTTCATATTTTCAACATCCTTGTTTCCATTGTAAAGTTCTTGAGTGAAACAGTCAGGAGCAGGTCTGCATATGCTGTTAGAACATAGATGCCTTTAGTCTTTTTCTGATGCCATCTACTGGTAAATGTTCCTTTAGACAAGTATGGTGGCCTTAAATGAACAATACTCACAATCACAATACACTACGGAACATGTTTGGTTCGTCCCTGGATTATCTTGGCCTTGAAGGCCTGCCATTTAGTGATTTCCTGCCCAGTCTTTGTTTCCAGTTCAGCTGTGATAGATCCCTTCTCAAATCGTTGAAATTGGCTCCCGTTCAGCTGGGTAATTTTATCTTTGATTTTTCTTTATTCCTTTAAAACTTTAAAGCTAATTGTATTATTATGTTTTGCCCTCCATAACACACTCTTCTTGCTTTACGTTATTCCCCAGAAATGGATCCTCATTGTGCTAAAAATATACCGATTAAGTAGGCATTTTGGGAATTCTCAACCTCCTTGCTATTCACTCAATTCTTCCCCACTCTATGTTAGAGTAATTAATGTTAGGGTAATTAATGTAACTTTCTTCTTCCTTCCTACGTACTTTCAATTAACCTGGCTTCTTTCTCTTTCTGTCTGGGTATCTCCTTCCAGTTCCATTAGCTTGACTCTGATCTCTCAACATCTCTCAAATCTGAACTTTGACTTTGACTGCCAAATCCACTTAATGGTTGGGACGGTGACCATTGATTGTTTTGTCTTAATCAAAGGCCCTGACTCGTTGCTCTATTGGTGGATTCTGTGATAACAGCAAACTTTCAGTTTCTTTGCAATTTTACTTTCTTTCTGACTTTCACTTTGGGCTGTGGAAGGAATTTGGATTAAAGGAGCTTTCTTCTGCTCTCTCTTTGTCAGATTTCCTCTTTTAAGCAAATGATCTACATGACACTGATGGATTCTCTTTCCAATTTTCACCAGGTATGTGAATGCACCTTAGTCTCTTCACAACAAATCCAATCACATGCTTCTCCCTTTCACCTCAATGGATTTTCACCATGACCTTCTGACCGGCCTTGAACTCTCTAAGTTTTATGCCTTGTGTACCATGACTCATTTTCACTTTGTCTTGTATTTCTCTTACTTTGCTATTGATGTTAGGCTAAAGCAAACTAAACCTTGTCCTAGGAGCATGTTTAAACAATAACTTGTAAAGCGAATACACTGTTGTAGACTGTGGGGTTATTCTGTAAGGGAACAGAAAATTGTTCAGCCAGGGTCGAAGAGAAACATTGGAATTACTGCCTAACTTGTCACCTAGCAAATACTTCTACAAAGGTCAATTCACAATCTGTAAACTTCTTTCCGAAGCACCATTCAATGCTGGGTGATATGTGGTATTAGATGGTATTTGACTCCATTCTTACAAATGTTTCAAACTCCTCTGACATAAACTATGGACCATTATCTGACACCAACACCTCTGTCAACCCATAAATTGCACAGCAACTTACTAAAACTTCAATAGTTTTGGCATTTGTGGTATTGGGCATAGACTCAACATTTATCCTTTTGCCTTAGCTATTGGCCAAAACAAGGTTCTCTTTCCCTTCTACTTCAAAGAAATTGACATGTACTCATTCTCACTGTTTTCTAGCGTTTGACCAGGAATGAAAAGAACCGTGGTTGGATCATTGCTCATTCTGAGGCACACTTCACAACTTTCCAACCCTTCAGTATCTCTATCTATCTTTGGATATCAAAACAGCTTCTTGCTACTGCTTTCGTACAGAGTATCCCTGTGTGCTCATGATGATGTTCCTCTGGAAATCTCTCTCTAAACCTTGGCAGAATAATGACTCCTAAGCCCTTTAGGAGATAGCCTTGATCTATACTCAGTTCATTTATACATATGCATCTCCTGCAATTTCTCATCATCACACTGTTTAGGCCAGCCATTCATGAGCAAATTGAGCACTTTACTACACACCACACCCTTGTTAGTTTCTTCACTAATTTCTCTGGCAGACACTGGCATGTCATATGTATGTAAAATAATTCACAGGTAAGTCAGTGGCTAAAAATGAATCAGTCTCCATGGGAAATCTCGAAAGAGCGTCCGCATTTGAATGATCTGCTGACTTATATTTAATAGCGTAATGATGGCTAATTTTCTGATTTGGTTCTCCTTGCTCAAAAACCACTTTGTTCTCTCTTAGCACTTTCTCAATGACAGATGTATTCT
Organism: Cetorhinus maximus; assembly: GCF_964194155.1. NCBI lineage: Eukaryota > Metazoa > Chordata > Chondrichthyes > Lamniformes > Cetorhinidae > Cetorhinus > Cetorhinus maximus. The sequence goes on from NC_135887.1 coordinate 99,487,074, forward strand.
TACTGATCCCTACTGTAAATAACTCGGCCCAGTTTAACCGTATCTTCTTAAGCTAGTTTCTTCTCATCAGGGAAATTTTGTTCAAAACAAAAACAAAAATACCTGGAAAAACTCAGCAGGTCTGGCAGCATCTGCGGAGAGGAACACAGTTAATGTTTCAAGTCCGTATGACTCTTCAACAGAACTAAGTAAAAATAGAAAAGAGGTGAAATATAAGCTGGTTTAAGGGGGGTGGGACAGGTAGAGCTGGATAGAGGGCCAGTGATAGGTGGAGATTGCCTAAAGATGTCATAGACAAAAGAACAAAGAGGTGTTGACGGTGGTGATATTAGCTAAGAAATGTGCTAATGGTGACATTAAGGGTAGAAAGCAGGATGATCAAGGTACAGATAGCCCTAGTGGAGGTGGGGTGGGGGGAAGGGATCGAAATAGGCTAAAAGGTAGAGATAAAACAATAGATAGAAATACATTTAAAAATAATGGAAATAGGTGGGAAAAGAAAAATATAAATTATTGGAAAGAGGGGGATCAGAAAAGGGGTAGGGATGGAGGGGAGATTTCATGATCTAAAGTTGTTGAACTCAATATTCAGTCCAGAAGGCTGTAAAGTGCCTAGTCGGAAGATGAGGTGCTGTTCCTCCAGTTTGCGTTGAGCTTCACTAGAACATTGCAGCAAGCCAAGGACAGACATGTGGGCATGAGAGCAAGGTGGTGTGTGAAATGGCAAGCGACAGAGAGGTCTGGGTCATGCAGACAGACCGAAGGTGTTCCGCAAAGTGGTCACCCAGTCTGCGTCTGGTCTCTCCAATGTAGAGGAAACCGCATTTGAAGCAGCGAATGCAGTAGACTAAATTGAGGGAAGTGCAAGTGAAATGCTGCTTCACTTGAAAGGAGTGTTTAGGCCCTTGGATGGTGAGGAGGGGTTAAATAAAGGGGCAGGTGTTGCACCTTCTGCGGTTGCATGGGAAGGTGCCGTCGGAGGGGGTTGAGGTGTAGGGGGTGATGGAGGAGTGGACCAAGGTGTCTCAGAGGGAACGATCCCTGCGGAATGTCGCCAGGGGGGTGAAGGGAAGATGTGTTTGGTGGTGGCATCATGCTGGAGTTGGCGGAAATGGTATAGGATGATCCTTTGAATGCGGAGGCTGGTGGGGTGATAAGTGAGGACAAGGGGGACCCTATCATGGTTCTGGGAGGAAGAGGAAGGTGTGAGGGCGGATGCGCGGGAGATGGGCCGGACACGGTTGAGGGCCCTGTCAACCACCGTGGGTGAAAAACCTCAGTTAAGGAAGAAGACATGTCAGAGGAACTGTTTTTGAAAGTGGCATCATCAGAACAGTTGCGATGGAGGCGAAGGAACTGAGAGAATGGGATGGAGTCCTTACAGGAATGGGATGGAGTCCTTACAGGAAGCGGGGTGTGAGGAGCTGTCATCGAGGTAGCTGTGGGTGTCGGTAGGCTTGTAATGAATATTGGTGGACAGTCTATCACCAGAAATTGAGACAGAGAGGTCAAGGAACGGAAGGGAAGTGTCAGAGATGAACCATGTGAAAATGATGGAGGAGTGGAAATTGGAAGCAAAATTAATAAATTTTTCCAGGTCCAGACAAGAGCATGAAGCATCACCAAAGCAGTCATCGATGTACCGGAGAAAGAGTTGTGGGAGGGGGCCGGAGTAGGACTAGAGCAAGGAATGTTCCACATACCCCATAAAGAGACAGGCATAACTGGGGCCCATGCGGGTACCCATAGCCACACCTTTTATTTGGAGGAAGTGAGAGGAGTTTAAGGAGAAATTGTTCAGTGAGAGAACAACTTCAGCCAGACGGAGGAGAGTAGTGGTGGATGGGGATTGTTCGGGCCTCTGTTCGAGGAAGAAGCGGAGAGCCCTCAGACCATTCTGATGGGGGATGGAGGTGTAGAGGGATTGGACGTCCATGGTGAAGAGGAGGCGGTTGGGGTCTGAGAACTGGAAATTGTTGATATAATGTAGGGTGTCAGACGAATCACGGATATAGGTGGGAAGAGACTGGACAAGGAGAGAGAGAATGTAGTCAAGGTAGCAAGAAATGAGTTCCGTGGGGCAGGAACAGGCTGATACGATCGGTCTGCCGGGACAGTCCTGTTTGTGGATTTTGGGTAGGAGGTAGAAGCGCACCGTCCGAGGTTGGGAGACTATGAGGTTGGAAGCTGTGGAAGGTAAATCTCCTGAGGAGATGAGGTCATTGACAGTCCTAGAAACAATGGCTTGATGTTCAGTGGTGGGGTCATGGTCCAGGGGGAGGTAGGAGGAAGTGTCTGCAAGTTGATGCTCAGCCTCTGCGAGGTAGAGGCCAGTGCGCCAGACAACAACAGCACCACCCTTGACAGCAGGTTTGATGACAATGTCAGGGTTGGACCTGAGAGAATGGAGTGCAGCAAGTTCAGAGAGAGACAGGTTAGAGTGGGTGAGAGAAGCCGCCTACTACTAGCAATGACAAGTAATAGGATGCATCATCGTATTCCACTCTAACAGTAACTTCACCTAACACAGTAATACTGTTATTAGATTAACTAGTTAGTTTCACACCAGTTTTGCATAAGGGAATGTGACTTTAGACTTTCCCGTGCTCTCCTTCTGAGATAACAGATAAGGCTGTAGCTGTATCAATGTTGAAAGTAACTTGTGAATCTCCGAATTTCATTTCTTCTGTGGCCATTGGAATGTCTTCAGCCCTTTTACTCTCATCTTCAATGTGCTGTTTTTCTTGATCTCTGAGTATAATTCTTGATCTTCCTGCTCGATAACATCAACTTCTCGTTCCACATCTATCATATTCATGTTCGAGGATTTTCAGATTCCAGAACTAGTTTTAGATCAACCACAACCTCGACCTGGTGCATGGTTGTGACATGAAGCTTTACTACCACCTGGAGCATCACTATTTACTCTATTCCTGCATGCCGTCAGGATATGACCAACCTACCCACAGGCACAGCACTTTGACTGGAAATGGATATTTAAATAGCTGGTGACTACCATGGCAATGATACATCTAAATTTCTGATTCTGAGACTATGAACTTGGCTGCCATGGCCTGGATCTCACCGAAATCCAGAGGACCGCCCCTCCTGACTCAGGAAAAGAGCTCCCTTGCAATTTGCAACTATCTCTTTCTGCCATTTCCATGGCACAGACTTCCTTCCGCATCAGCTTATTGTCTTTACTCAAAAGCTTGGCCTGGATCTTATTGTTCTTTAGGCCTCTTACAAACATGTCTTTAAGGTTAATTTCTACGTTTTGTGCCATACCCAGAGTGACAAGAGAGTTTATATTCGAGAATACAACCTTACTTAGTAACTGCTTCCTTTCACAGGAGGCAACTCTCAGTGCAATCTCATTTTTAACCGTGTCATAATATGAGTTCAGAATCTCACTGCTTTCAGAATAGTCCACAGTATTGGGGTCTCACGGGCAACATTGGTTAGACACCACCTCTAAAGCATCAGGCCTAGGATTGCCAACCCTCCCGGAATGGCTGGGAGTCTACCAGAATTGACATCAGTCTCCCAGTGGCCAATAAAAGCAATCTGGGAGATTTTCAAAAGATATTTTAAACAAAACAGTCCAATAATTCATCATCAGCAACCACCAAAAAAGCGAAGAAACTACAACTCCCATCATGAGGCATTGCCATGCGGTGACATCAGGTCTGGCACAGTGCCACACAATCAAATTCAAGCCTTAAACCAAACAAAAAGCCAGGAGGACTCCAATTGGCTGAGATTTTATCAGGTTGCGATGGGATTGGTGAGGTTTGAAACAAAAACAGAAACAGAAATACCTGGAAAAACTCAGCAGGTCTGGCAGCATCGGCGGAGAAGAGTACAGTTGAGGTTTCGAGTCCTCATGACCCTTCAACAGAACTAAGTAAAAAGGTTGGCGAGGTTTGAATTTAATCGAGGGATTGGGCATGAGCAGTGAGCGTTAGTCTGAGTGCATTGGGTATAAGCAGGGGTTCAATTCACTTCATTTAATTAAAAACAGAAATCGAGAGAGAAAAACAATTATTTTCTCCTCAGTTTTAGCAGCTTTTAATATCCCTGTTTGAAACCTCGGCTTCAGATCTTGCATCAAGTCACTCAAGAGTGAGTAAAGCTTTTTTTCTCTCTAAACTTTAATCATTATTCACTATTGCTGCAAATTCATCCCATTTGCCCAATTAAAGTTGGAGTGTTTTCATCTCTCGCACTACATTTTCTGTGACCTCACTCCCCCCAATATCTCCCGGAATATGTCCAGCCAGAGCTGGCAACTCTAATCCGACCTCATCATGGTGAGGAAAACATTTACTTTATCTTCTTCTCCTATTTTATTCACTTTTAGACAAATGTGTGACCCTTGTTCATAATTACACCAGTCCTCGTTGTTCAATTTCCGCCTTTGTCCCCAAATATGTCTTAGTACCATTTTTTTCAATTACCTGCTGTGTACCTGAATATGATGAGCACACAGAGCAGTCTTTCAAACTATTCAAATGTCCTCAAAATCAACTTTAGAAATTTCAATAACTGAGTCACCATGTTCTTCAATCTGTAATTTTTCGAAGGAAACGTAAAAGAAAATTCCATCCCAGCCTCATCACTATCTTTCTGTTGCGTATTGCACTGAGAAAAGACTGACATGTGGAGTCATTGCAGGCAGCCATTATTGAACAATGTTATTTACACCTCCCCAACAGAGGGGGCAGCCGAGAGGGCAATAACAAAATTCCCAGATCTTGCAATATAGAATCACAGAATTTTAACAGCACAGAAGGAGGCCATTCAGCCCATTGTGTCAGCACTGACTCTCCAAATGAACATTATGACCTAGTACCATTGCCCTGCTTTTTCCCTGTACCCCTGCACATTGTTTCTATTCAAATAACCATCTAATGCCTCCTTGAATGCTTCGATTGAATCTACCTCCACCACACTTCCAGGCAGTGCATTCCAGACCCGAATCACTTGTGTGAAAAAGTTTTTTCTCACGTCACATTTGCTTCTTTTGCAAATCACTTTAAATCTGTGCCCTCTCGTTCTTGAGCTTTTTACGAGCAGGAACAGCTTCTCCCTATCTACTCTGTCCAGCCCCCTCATGATTTTGAACATCGCTATCAAATTTCCTCTTAGCCTTCTCTCCAATCTATCTTCGTAACTGAAGTTTCTCATCCCTTAAACCATTCTTGTAAACCTCTTCTGCAGCCTCTCTAGAGTGTTCACATCCTTCCTATAATGTGGCGCCCAGAACTGTACACAATACTCCAGCTGAGATCTAACAAGTGTCTTATATAAATTCAGCATAACCTCCTTGCTCTTGTACTCTATGCCCCCATTAATAAGCCCAGGATACTATATGCTTTATTAACTGGTCTCTCCACCTGTCCTGCCATCTTCAATAATCAATGCACATATACACCTAGATCTTCCTGCTTCTGCACCCCCCTTCAAAATTTCACCTCTTATTTTATATTATCTATCCATGTTCTTCCTACCAAAATGCATCACCTCACACTTCTCAGCACTGAACTACATCTGTGACCTATCTGCCACTCCACCAACTTGCCTATGCCCTCTTGTAGTACAACACTGTCCTCGTCGGAGTTTACAATGCTCCCAAGCTTTGTATCATCTGCAAACTTTGAAATTGTCCCCTGCACACCAAGATCTAGATTATTAATATGTATCAGGAAAGGCAAGGGTCCCAATACTGACCCCTGGGGAACTTCACCACAAAACTTCCTCCGGCCCGAAAAACATCCATTGATCATTACTCCCTGCTTCTTATTTTTCAGGCAATATTGTATCCATGTTGCTACTGTGCCTTTTATTCCATAAGTGTTGAAATGCCTTTTGAAAGTCCATGTACGCTACACCAACATTACCCTCATTGACCTCTTCTGTTACCTCTTCAAAAAACTTTAATTAAACATGATTTCCCCATTAGAAATCTCTTCCTTTTCAACCCATATTTTTCCATGTGACTACTAATTCTATCCCGAATAATTGTTTCTAGAATATTGCCCACCACTGAAGTTATGCTGACTGGTCTATAATTGCTGGGTTTATCCTGACAACCTTTTAGAATAAGGGTGTAATGTTTGCAATTCTCCAGTCCTCTGGCACCTCCCCTGAGTTGAGGGAAGACTGAAAAATTATAGCCAGTGCCCCTGCAATTTCTACAACATCCTTGGATGCATCTCGTCCGGTCCTGGTGGCTTGTCAACTTTAAGTACCGACAGTCTATTCAACACTTGCTCCTTATCAATTTTGAACCCTTCTAGTGACAGAGCTTCCTTGTCTGTCACCATGGCTTGGGTAGCATCTACTCCTTGGTAAAGAAGGATGCAAAGTATTCATTTAATACCTCAGCCATGGCCCCTTTGTCCATGTGTAAATTCACTTTTAGGTCCCTAAATGGCCCTACTCCTCCTTTCACCATGCTGTTACTATTTATATGCCTATAGAAGACTTTGGGATTCCCCTTTATGTTGGCTGCCAGTCTTATTCTCATAATCCCTCTTTACTTCTCTAATATGCTTTTTCACCTCCCTTTTGAATCTTCTGTATTCCTCTTGGTTGTCAATTGTATTTTCTACCTGATGCCTGTCATAAGCACACTTTTTCTTCTTTATCTTAATTTCTATCTCATTTTTCATCCAGGGAGTTCTGGATTTGTTTGCCCTACCTTTCCCTTTCGATGGAATTTACCTTGACTGTGCCTGAACCAATTCTTTTTTGAAGGCAGCCCATTGTCCAGCTACAGTTTTTCCCGTCAATCTTTCGTTCCAGTCTACCTGGTCCAGCTCTGTTCTTGTCCCACTGAAGTTCACTCTCATAAGAACATAAGAAATAGGTGCAGGAGTAGGCCTTTCGGCCCCTCAAGCCTGCCCCGCCATTCAATAAGGTCATGGCTGATCTGCCCCAGGCCTCAACTCCTCTTTCTTGCCAGGTCCTCATCGCCCTCTACTCCCTGATATTTCAAAAATCTATCTACCTCCTCTTTAATTACTTTCAGTGATCTAGCCTCCACAACTCTCTGGGGTAGAGAATTCCAGATATTCGCCACCCTCTCACCCAGTTAATTATTCTTACTCTGGATTGCTTATTGTCCTTTTCTATCATCACTTTAAAACGTACAATACAATGATCACCGTCTCTCAAATGTTCCCCCACTGACACTTGATCTACTTGGCCCACCTCATTTCCAAGAACCGGTCCAACAGTGCCTCCTTTCTTGTTGGATTGGACACACACTGCTGTAGAAAATTCTCCTGAACACAATCTAGGAAATTTTGCCCCTCTCTGCCCTTTATACTACCACTGTCCCAGTCTGCATTCGGATAAGTAAAGTCACCCATTGTAACTACTGTATAATGCTTGCACCTTTCTGCAATTTCCCTGCAGATTTGTTCTTCTACGTCCTTCTCACTAGGTGGCGGTTTATAGACTACACTGGGCAATGTAATTGCACCCTTTTTGTTCCTTAGCTCTAGCCAAATTGATTCTGTCCTTGAACCCTCTGGGACATCCTCTTTCTCCAGCACTGCAATGCTCTCCTTAACTAATACTGCCACCCTCCCTCCTTTCCTTCCTTTCCTACCTTTCCTGAACACTTTATACCCAGGAATATTTAACACCCACTTCCTTGAGCCAGGTCTCTGTTATTGCCACAATATCATATTTCCATATGGCAATCTGTGCCTGTAACTCCCCAATCTTATTTACTATACTCCATGCATTCACATACCTGCATAATAACCCTGATTTAGATTTTGTTACTTTCTCCCTCACCCCGACTCCACCTATTAACTTACTATTCTCTATTCTAGTGTTATCTTTCTCTCGCAGGATTTTGCGCACCATGGTATTCCTCTCTAATATTCTCTCCTGGTTCCCACACCCCTCCCTGTTGAGTTAGCCTAAAGCCCCCCCAACAGCACTAGCAAATTGCCCCGCAAGGAATTCAGTCCCAGCTCTGTTCATGCGCCATCTCCCCCAGAGCCAGTCCCAGTGTCTCAGGAATCTAAGCCCTCCTTCCTGCACCATCTTTCCAACCATGCATTCATCTGCCTTATCCTCCTATTTCTGCACTCACTGGCATGTGGCAATGGGAGTAATCCAGAGATTATTACATTTGAGGTCCTGCTTGCTAATTTTCTACGTAACTCCCTAAATTCTCCTCCCTCCTCATTGAACTCCATCAGCCACCTCTGCTTTTGAACTCTTGCAACTTTTCGCGCTGTTTTTATAGCGCCTCTGCTCTCCTCTAGGTGCTGGTGACTGCCTGGCTCAGGGTCCTCCTCTCACACTGTCCTACAGGGGTTTGTAGTAAACACCCAGCAATGCTACAGCTCCTTTTCCATTCCTTAACTGCAACCAAAAAGATTTAGGGCAGAATTTTACGTCCCGCGGACGGGAGCGTGCCCGACCTGATCAGGCATAAAATAGCGCGTGATGATGTTGGGCGAGCACCCCGACGTCATCGTGCAGTTATGCAATATTTTGGTCAGTGGGCGCGCGCGGGGGGTCGGCAGCATGCCCGGCAACAATTAAGAGGCCTATTAAGGCCATTAAAGTATTAATTAACTGCGATTTTTTGCTGCCAGACGGCTTTGCATTTTTGAGAAAACCTCATCCACAGGCAGTATGAGGTTTCTGACATTAATTTTTTTTAAATGTTTTTATATAATTTTTATTATGTTTCTGTTCATGTGAGCGACTCCTATGTGGGGATATTTTTTTCCAATTTTCAAAATTTTTATTTTTGATTTTAAAATTCTTAAGCTCCCTGAGGCAGCTCTCTGCCTTCATGGAGCTTTCAGTGTGCATTCCCACGCGCATGCACAGACTTTTGTCCTCGCCCTCCTCCCACCCCCACATCAGCAGCACATGCCTTTCATGCTTGGCTGGCCGTTAATTGGCCAGCCAGCGTGAAATTACAGTCAGGGGCCAATCGCGGGCAGTGGGCCGTTTCCCAGCCGCTCCCAGGCCCTGATGACCTGAAAATCTTGACTTACAACAAGAGTCTACCAGAGGAACATTGGACTTTTGGAATAACTAACTCCATGGGGCTATTATCTTAGCAGTTTTGAGTAACAGATATCACCTCCCTGTAGTTTTATGCAACAGGGTCATTCCAGACTCCCACTGGGAATGTCAGCAACATTAGCCAATCAGCTCTGTATAATGTAACAAAGCAACACATCTGCTACAGGGAGCAGGGGAGTGGGACTGATTGGATTGGTCTGCAGTGATCTAGGCATGGACGTAATGGGCTGAATGGTCTCCCTCTTCAGTGTTGTAAATGACTCAATGACCCTATGCTGGAGCATGCCAGTTCATTCACTTCTCCATGGATAATCATAGGTAGCATAGCAAATGACTGTAATTTTACAGTGGTTGGTCTACAGTCCATATTCACTTATGGTCAATTCCATTATATATGGCATCAGGAAATTCAGTCTCTGAATGTTTAACTCATTTGGAAACAGTAAAACCACATCATGCAAAAGAATGATGGCTTTCTTAGGAACTGCTACTAAGCCTTCATTTTAGAGCAATTCACCATGTCAACACTCATTGTCTCAGAAAGGCAATGGCTCTTGGGATATCAAGGCTTAACCTCCCAGTATAGCCATAGCTAATAACACCTCTGCACTTTCCAAAATCATCAGCTCAGCATTGCTAGAACAAAATCTACCAGCCATCATGGTGCACACACTTGGAATGTTGAAGGCATGTTTCAGGTGCCTAAATCAAATGGTATCTGTGCATTATGGTCTTGTTAGGGTCTCAAGGATCACCATTTTGTACAACACAACTTACAAAAAGGCCTTATTATGGAGGACTCAGAATGACAATAGTAGATCAGACAGAGTTGCAGTAGCTAATCAACATTGATGCAGGAGGACTGTCTGTTGCTAGCTACAAGAGACTTTTGTGTCAATTTGGTATGGAAGATGCCTCTGCTATAACATCTGGCATTGCACTAACAGTTCATTCTACAATTCTACAACACCCCCCTTCCCACAAGTATGTCATCATCCACAAAGCTTTATCTGTGAACATCAACTCACCCAAACCACATTCATGGCAGTTAATTAAAGCCATATTCAAATATTGCCAAAATAATGGTCTTGATTTTGTGGGAGGAGTGGTTGATAGCAAACTGTCAGCATTTCTCCTCTGAAACGGACCACAACTTGAGGCTGTTGGGAATGCTGAGGTTAGTGTGAAAATGCTTAAGTTGGGGGTCTGTCACTCAGGGTTCCAACGCAGGCTGTACTGTGGCCACCTACCACCATCCCATCCCACCACTCACCAGAGCCGGCATTGGGCTGCTTTTTCCTGGATGGTGTCAAGCTCCCTGAATGTTGTTGGAGCTGCACTCATCCAGGCAAGTGGAGAGTATTTCAGCACAATCCTGACTAGTGCCTTGTAGATGGTGGACATGCTTTGGGGAGTCAGGAGGTGAGTTACTCGCTGCAGGGTTCCTAGCCTCTGACCTGCTCTTATAGCCACAGTATTTATATGCCTAGTCCAGTTCAGTTTCTGGTCAATGGTCACCCCTAGGATGTTGATAGTGGAGGTTTCAGCGATGGTAATGCCTTTGAATGTCAAGGGGGATAGTTAGATTCTCTTTTGTTGGAGATTCTCTCTTGTTGGCACGAATGTTACTTGCCAGTTGTCAGCCCAAACCTGGGTATTATCCAGGTCTTGCTGCATTTGGACATGGACTGTTTCAGTATCTGAGGAGTTGTGAATGGTGCTGGATGTTGTGCAATTATCAGCGAACATCCCCACTTCTGATCTTATGATGGAAGGGAGGTCATTGAAGAAGCAGCTACAGATGGTTGGGCTGAGGACACTACCCTGAGGAGCTCCTGGAGCTGAGATGATTGACCTCCAACAACCACAACCATCTTCCTTTGTGTTAGGTATAACTCCAGCCAGTGGAGAGTTTTCCCCCTGATTCCCATTGACTCCAGTTTTATTAAGGCTCCTTGATGCCACACTCAATCAAATGTTGCCTTGATGTCAAGGACAGTCACTCTCACCTCACCTCTGGAGTTCAGCTTTTTTGTCCATGTTTGATTCAAGGCTGCAATGAGGTCAGGAGCCGAGTGGCCTTGGCGGAATCCAAACTGAGTGTCAGTGAGCAGGTTATTGCTAAGCAAGTGCCACATGATAGCACCTTTGATGACTCCTTCCATCACTTTGCTGATGATCGAGTGTAGACTGATGGGGCGGTAATTGGCTGGATTGGGTTTGTCCTGCTTTTTGTGTATAGGACATACCTGAGCAATTTTCCACATTGCTGGGTAGATGCCAGTATTGTAGCTGTACTGGAACAGCTTGGCTAGGGGTGTGGGCAAGTTCTGGAGCACAAGTCTTCAGTATTACTGCCGGAATATTGTCAGGGCCTATAGTTTTTGCAGTATCCAGTGCCTTGAGCTATTTCTTGATATCACATGGCTGAATTGGCTGAAGATTGACCTCTGTGATGCTGGGGACCTCTGGAGGAGGCCAAGATGTATCATCCACTCGGCACTTCTGGCTGAAGGTTGTTGCAAATGCTTCAGCCTTATCTTTGTGCTTTTATTTTATAGCTCCTTGTTTCCTGTTTGTGTGTCTGAAAATCCTTTATTGGATTGGTTGCTTGGACAGCTTTGTATCATCACTCCAGCTCAATGTGTTTCCCCTTAGGATCTTACTGTGGCTCCTAAGTTAGTATCCCTGCAAACTTGGATAGAAAATCCCTTCATTCAAGCTATTAATGTGTATGGTGAAAAGCTGATGGCCCTAAAATGGGGAATTGGGGAACACCTTTTGTCACATCCAGCCAATCAGAGAACAAATCCATTATTCCTATTCACTGTCTCCTACTCACCAATCAATTACCAATCTGGTTTGCTGACGAAAATTATAGGTTACAATAAGATGGCATGGAAGAGAAACAGCTGGCGTAGATCATCATGCCAGAGATCCCCACCTCTGAATCCTTCAGTCTTCGAGAAGCTGCAAAGTCTACACCCTATATTGGGATGAAATGGTAGAGTTTACGTGGGTCCACGACCTAGAATCAATTTCTCTCTAGTGCAAAGGATGTTCTGTTCCTTTAAAAAGAATGCAAAAAAGTGAGAATCACCATTGTTTGGCAAGAGATACATCTAAAGCCAACTGTTAGTATACAAACCATAATGGGGATGATGAAATGTTATATACCAAGGAGTCACATACTCTGTGAAGCTTTTAGTGAGCTGCAAGCCTATAAAATTGTGAGTGAAGGAACTCTACCAGGTGATAGCTGATAGGTGTAAAGATCCCCATGTTTCCTCCTGAACATTCATGGTAGCTACTTTTAGCACCATGAGGGAGAAGTGGTTAAGTGGAAGACATGTTTAGTGTAGTGTATCCTTGGAAGGTCTAGCTGGATCATTTTAATTTGCCTGCCCTGATAAGGTAATTACATTTTTGTATCACTGAGTTGCTGCACATGGGGTCTTTGACACTTTACATGCTTGCCAACCTCCTTCCACCGGGCCTGAGAAGGATTCTCTGGGAGCCTTTCTGTTCTATCCAAAATTGCATTTCTTTCTCTGTTCCACTTAATCTCACAACATTTCCTGAGATCTGTGCCCCTTTGTTGAACTGACACATTTTTTTAAGTGAATAAACTTCAGGCTCTGTTTCCAATCCAGTGTTTCAGTGTGCCAAGCCATTTTAGCTGCTGTAGGTGTTTAAATCCTTCAGCACACTATTTATTTCCTGCTTCAAAGGGATGAGTTTCCAATGAGAAGCATTTACTAATGCCTAGAGCTGGTCATCAAATAATTAAACTTCGGCAAGGCATGTGCAAAAGCATTTGGATGGGCAGACGTCCCATGTCATCATGTTGCTGGCAGTGATTGCACTCAGTCAGAAAATCTAGATTCCATAGGCAACAAAATAAATCTCAAATACTTAATAAACAATTATACTTTATAAAATGAATCCTCCCCTTGCAAACATTTTGGGGCTTATGTTTAGGATTCAAGCAAGAAATGTTACAAAAAATGAAATACTGCCAGATTCTCTTTGGATTGCTGATAGTGAGTCAGAGATTAGATTAATGTGAGAGGGAGTGTCTGGCTGTGGAATTAGCAGAGTAGCACACATATCCAGTAAAATAATTTTTTAAGAAATCGATTCCTAGTAATCTGTTGCATTTGCTTTATTTATGAGCTACATAAATACCAGTTATTTAAAGGAATCTATACATTACCTTAAAAAGGGAATTGGATAAATATTTAATGGGGAGAAATTGCAGGGCTATGGGGAAAGGGCAGGGGAATGGGATTAACTGGGTAGCTCTTGCAAAGAGTCAGCACAGGCATGAAGAGCCGAATGGCAATTCCTTCTGTGCTGTATCATTTTATAATTCCGTATAATATATATAATATATAATATAACATATAATATATGGGAGGGAGTAGCTTTTTACTGTCCCTTTGTGGCATGTGGCTTCTTACAATACAATCTAACAAAATATATAAAACTTTAGGGAATTATATTTCTTATTTACACCTTTCTTTCTCTGCCACTTAGTATATTTAGACCATAAGACATAGGAGCAGAAATTAGGCCATTCGGCCCATCGAGTCTGCTTCGCCATTCAATCATGGCTGATAAGTTTCTCAACCCCATTCTCCCGCCTTCTCCCCGTAACCTTTGATCCCCTTACCAATTAAGAACCTATCTATCTTGGTTTTAAATACACTCAATGACCTGGCCTCCACAGCCTTCTGTGGCAATGAATTCCATAGATTCACCACTCTCTGGCTAAAGAAGTTTCTCCTCATCTCTGTTCTAAAAGGTCTTCCCTTTACTCTGAGGCTGTGCCCTCGGGTCCTAGTCTCTCCTACTAATGGAAACATCTTCCCCACGTCCACTCTATCCAGGCCTTTCAGTATTCTGTAAGTTTCAATCAGATCCCCCCTCATCCTTCTAAACTCCATCAAGTATAGACCCAGAGTCCTCAAACGTTCCTCATATGTTAAGCCTTTCATTCCTGGGATCGTTCTCGTGAACCTCCTCTGGACCCTCTCCAGGGTCTGCACATCCTTCCTGAGATACGGGGCCCAAAATTGCTCACAATAATCTAAATGTTGTCTGACCAGAGCCTTATAAAGCCTCAGCAGCACATCCCTGCTTTTATATTCTAGTCCTCTCGAAATAAATGCCAACATTGCATTTACCTTCCTAACTACCGACTCAACCTGCAAGTTAACCTTAAGAGAATCCTGGACTAGGACTCCCAAGTCCCTTTGCACTTCAGACTTCTGAATTCTCTCCCCATTTAGAAAATAGTCTATGCCTCTATTCCTCCTACATACAAAAATGTACCATTTGAACATTACATCACAAAATCTGGTTAACAGTGCAAATGTTTTACAAATTGCTATGTGATTTGTTTATAATAACAATCATTCCAAAGCTGCTAGTCCATGCATTGCATTCTGATCTAGGGCATTTCCTAACTCAAGTCTCACACAAAATTCTTCATCCACTTAAAGGGAGACAGTAGTTGAGGTGATTTCCCCATTGCTTTCATCTTTGAAGTGCCTTCTTCTAGATGGGCCCCAACCAAGGCCGCTGTAGCATGTCTACTTTTTACAACGTGGGAGGCCTTCTGTACCCATTGGACACAAGACGTCAATGCTGTATTCACAGTTGGTTTTCTGCTTCCTGGGGCTGCATGGAATGGAGCCCAAACCCAACCCTTCTGATTCAGAGGCAGGAATGCAACACAAAGCCAAAGGCTCACTGGCTAAACTTTTAGTATAAACAAAGAAAAGCAGCTGCTGCAACCATTTAGACTATATTACCAAATATATAAAGATTACACTTTGAAATTTGGCTTTGTTTTATGTTTCATTTGTCACACATCCAACATACTGAAGGAACCACTTAAATATAGAATCTACAACTACTTGCCTTTATACAGTGTTCATCATGCAGAAAACATCTCGAAGCACTTCACAATAAGGAGAAAAGGGATACTGTAAACACTGAGCACGGAGAAAGGAGAAGGGAATAGAAAGGCAAGATTGGGCAGCAACAACATGGTTGAAGAAGGGGTTTGAGGAGATAGAGAATTTTGGATGGCAAGAACATAGCAACTGAACCATTGGCCACCAATGCAGAGGGAATAGCAAGATGTTTGAGGTTAAAGGAAGAAAGGGTGTGTGCTGTGTTGTAAGGCATGAGGAGGTCACTTACTGTAGTTGGCTAAGGTCATGGAGATATTTGAAAACAAGAGGAGAATTTTTTAAGTCACCTTGCTGGGGCACTGGTCCCAATAAAAGGGAGGAGTGGGAAGTGGCTGAAGATGCATCACCAACCCAGCTGAGGAGAGAAGCAGGTTTCTGAGTCACTGAGCCCATGTTTCATCGATCTTCATCTGAAAAGAATGCTCTGACCTTACCTCTCGAGGATATGCAGCAACAGATGGATGTGATTTTGTAATCAGGGAAATGTTTTCTTCATTGCAATAATCAATGGATTGCATAGCACTTTCATTGAAATCTTCACCAGCTTCCCAGTTCAGAGCTAACTCAACCAGTTGAATGCTCCTTAGAAGCATAGCCTGCGGTTCTGTGCCAATAAAGCACAGGTTACACAGCTCCCTGCATTCATACCTTTTGGTTTGGCTGACAAGCTGTGTCACTGGGCATTCAGAATCTGATAGCTGCCATTGGGCCTTCCAGTTCACTGATCCATGGAGATACAGATCTGTGGCCCAGTGGAATGGCAAAGGCTGAGTGCAGCCCGCATGGATCTGCCATTTCTCAGGAAACTAGCACATACCAGTTAAACTGGCTTCCCCTTCGGAACACCATGGAAGTGGAATATAGGAGGCAACACCAAAATGCTCAGGCAAAATCTCCAGGGATGCAGGAGGAAGCACATGTATGCCTGGAGCTGGTGAAGCCTAATAATAATTAGAAGTATCATAGCTGGGGCAAAAATCAAGATATCTTTGTTTAATTTTCAAAATTTGCCAATGATACCAAACTGGAAGAGTGGCAAACTGAGGGTGATATGAATCGCCTGCAACATGACATGGGTAGGTTAGCAGAATGGGCAGGCAAGTGACAAGTAGAATTTAATATAGAGAAGTGTGAGGTGATACATTTTGGCAGGTGAGATAGGAAGAGGCAATATAGACTTAATGGTACGGTTCTGAAGAATGTGTAGGAATAGAGGGACCTGGAGGTACATGTGCATTGATCATTGAAAGTGGCAGGACATATTGAGAGTGGTTAGCAAAAGATATGGGATCTTGGGCTTCATAAATAGAAACATTGAGTACAAAAGCAGAGAGGATATGCTGAACATTTATAAAGCACTGGTTAGGCCCCAACTAGAATATTGCATCCAGTTCTAGTCACCACACTTTAGGAAGCATGTGAGATTGTGCAGAAGAATGGTTCCAGAAAAGGGGAATTTTAATTACAAGGAAACGTAGAGGTTGTTCTCCTTGGAGCAAAGGAGATTGAGGGGAGATTTGATAGAAGTGTACAAGCTTATGACAGATTTGAATAAGGTAGACAAAGAATAAATAATTTATATAGATTCTTCTTTTCCCACCTATTTCCATTATTTTTAAATCTACAACTAATACCTTGTTAGTCTTTCCACCCCACCCCCACTAGAGCTGTACCTTGAGTATCCTGCCATCCATTCTTAATTAGCACTTTTCTTAGATAATATCACCACCTTCAACACCTCTTTGATCCTTTTGTCTGTGACATCTTTTGATTATCTGCTCCTATCACTGCTTGCTTGTCCCCACAACCACCCCACCCTCAACTTCTCTCCCCCCCCCCCCTCCCCCCCCCCCCCCCCCCCTTAAACCAGCTTATATTTCACCTCTCTCCTAACTATACTTCAGTTCTGTTGAAGGGTCATGTGGACCCGAAACATCAGCTCTTTTCTTCTCCACCGATGCTGCCAGACCTGCTGAGTTTTTCCAGGTAATTCTGTTTTTGTTTTGGATTTCCAGCATCCGCAGTAGCTTTTTGTTTTTATTAAAGAAAAGATGTTCCCAATTGGCTGATTGTACAAGGACTAGTAGGCACAGATTTAAGGTTTTGGCAAGACATGCAGGGGGAATGTGAAGAGGAACTTTTTATGCAGTGAGTGGTAATGACCTGAAACACACTGCTCACGAGGGTTTTGGGAGCAGAAACATTCAATGATTTCAAAAGGAAATTGGATGGGTATTTGGAGGAAATAAACCTGTAGGGCTACAGGGATCAAGCTGGAGAGTGGGACTGACTAGATTTATTTGTGGAGAGTTGGCATGATCTTGATGGGTCAAATGACCTCCTTCTGCGCTGTAAATTACTCTAAAATGAGTAGAGCTTGAATTTGTTAAAAGCCAAACAGCTTCAAAAACAAAAAGGGCTAGGATTGGCACTGGTAAAAAGCAAAGTCTTAAAATAAAAGCACCATGAAAAAAACTGAGGCACAGGAAAAAGTGAGGAATGCATTATTAAAAAATCAAATTCCAAAATCCCATTGATAAAACAGGTGGTGAAAAGCAGAGAGCAACATTTTAAAGTTACAAATGGTGGCCTGAACAGTTGGCCAAAACAAGAGGAATATTAAAACTTAGCAGGTCTAACTAGAGATCAGGTCAGTGAATGCAGGAACAAAAAAAATGGCACGATATTGCCCAACCTTTTGGGCCACCTCTGCCATTTTTACCAATTTGAGATTTGACATTGAAGGTTTTTGCACTGGTGGGATACCTCCATCTAGTGGCCCTGATGAGAACTCAAAGATGGTTACACTTTAGTCAGGTGGACTTTGCTGATCACCCATTCTTAAAAAATCGTTCCCTATTACCTTACTCCTACTAAAAATTGCTTCCTAATTTCACTCCTAAATGACATAGGTGTAATTTTAAGATTATTCCCTCTTGTTCTGGATTCATCTATCAGGGGAAATAGTTTGTCTATATCAAATAATTAGTCAAAAGCACATCCCATACTACTATAGCTCGTAACCCAAGTCCAGCAAAGCATCAAGTATGCTGCATTGTCGGAAGCATCGTCCTTCAGATAAACACTTACAAGGAGGTTCCATCTACCTTCCAATGGTCATGAAAGATCCTGCAGTACTATTCAAAAGCAAGCAGGCAATTTTCTTACTGTCCTTGACCAACAGTATAAAAAAGTGGTTAGTTAGGAGTTAGGCAAACAGTGCCCATTTAGAAAGGCAGTCCTATTTTTAGACAAGGAATAGAAGGCAATTCAGTCCCTTGAGCATGTTTCACTATTCAATTAGATAACTGCTGATCCATCTACCTGCCTTAGCAGCATAACAGTTTTTTGGTGAATTTACACTACCCTTTTCTGTGGTCTGTTTTCTGGCATCATCCCTTAACAGCCGAGCTCTAATTTCAAGGTTTTGGAACTGGTTCTGGACTCTTCCACCACAGGAAAAAGTTTCTCCCCATCAAATGCTTTAATCATAAACAGTTCAATTAGATCACCTATCTTTGATATTCAAGGTAATACAAGCCTATTCTATGCAATCTATGCTCAATTTAACAGCGAGCATAGGGTGATAGGCGAACAGAACTTAGTGTAAAGAAGAACGCAGGTACCAGAGTTTTGGATGACTCCAAGTTTACAGAGCATGTTGGAATAGTCACTCTAGAAGTAACAAGGGCAAGGGTAAGGGTTTCAGCAGATGAGCTGAGGCAGGGGCAGAGCTGGGTGATGTTATGGAGGTGGAAATAAGCAGTCTTAGTGATGGTACGGATACGCAGTCAGAAGCTTCTATTGGGATGGCATATGACACCCACAAGCCAATGGTTAGGGGGAGGGATGGAGTTGATAGCTACGGAACAGTTTATAGTGGGACCAAAGACAAAGGCTTCAATTCTTCCAGTGCTGGAGGTGGGACAAGCAGTCTTATAATATAGCAAAGGAGTTGTTGAGAGTGGTGGCAGTGAGGTAGCGTTGGGGTTAGTGAGAACTAACACTTATTGCATTGTCACTGAGGGGCAGCATGTAGATGAGAATTAAAAGAGTCAAAGGGTGACAACAGTCCCACCCACCTGAACAACAGTGGCGAGGCATTGGAGGAGGGTGGTGTTCAACCATGTCAAAGACTGCAGACAAGACAAGAAGGGGTGGTTTATCTTTCTCAGTCACATTGGATATCACTTCTGATTTTGCCAAGTGCCATTTCGGTATTGTAGCAGGGGTGGTAACCTGACTAGAGATTCAAACATACAGTCATACTATAGGAGAGATGGACACAGGCATTGGCATGGAAGGCAATAACATCAAGGACTTGAGAGGAAAGAGAGATTGGAGATGGGGTGGTAATTTGCAAGATGGTGAAGTCAAGATTCCAAGGCAAATGCACCTTTCCCGAGGTGCGATGCCCTGAACAGAACAGTACTGCAGATGGGGCATAACCAGAGCTCACTATAGCAGTTAACATAACTTCTGCCCCTTTTATTCCAGGCACTGAAATAAAAGCCAACGTTCTATCATTTTAAAAAAAATACATGCTCACAACCTACTGATTTGTTATTTCGAGCCTCCCAAAAATCACTGCTTATCCAGTTTCTTTCTTCAGTCAAAAGGGGATGATCACACTTCCCCAACACTGAACGCCATCTACCAGTTTTGTTCAGTCACTTCAATTTATCAACATTGCTTACAACTTGCTCCCATCTACACTACTTAATATGCCATTTTGATGTCAACAGCAAATTTAGATATACATCTTTCCATTCCTTCATCTATATTTCATGGCAAGCTGAGGTCCCAGGCAGACACCACTAGTCACATCCTGACTGAACAAATCCATTATCCATGTCTCCTACCTCCTAACCACATCTCTTTCTTAATCAATAGGCTGTTTCCAATCCCATGTGCTTTCATTTTTAAGACCACATGGGATGTTATCTGGACTTGCAGAAGTAATTTGATAAGTAACAGACACTCCTTTCTGTACCACAGTAATTACTGCAATGAAAATTAGGTTCCATATGCTGTACAACTCCACACTAGCTCTGATCAGCTCATTTGTTTAAATGCAGTTATTCTGTCCCTGAGATTCTAGTAACTTTTCCACAACTGGCAATGGACTTAATGGACCTATCTTTTTCCAAGTTTATCCTTTCTACCCTGTTCAAATAATGGTGTAATATTGGTTTACAGTACATTTGCTGTGAAACATCATGGTTTCATGCAATAAGGCTCCACATAAACACAAGTCAGGGGAAAAGATTATTTCTTTCATATTTATGCAAGCTTTCACTATTTAGAATTCAATTGCTTCTAAAGATAACCTAAATTTCCCATCTACAATTACACTCAGTTCAGTTCTTTCCTCCCAGAAGTAAATCTAATGAATATACTATACTGGATCTGCAGATTTAATATCTTTAGCTGTTATGCAAGATTAATTGCAAATTAATATTTGAAATCAAAATTGTCACAAGTACTTTGAATTCTGCCTTAACAGGTCAGAACAAGATGGATATATTTCTTTCATCAGTTAAGAGTATTACTATTTCTTTTTTATCTTTCATGGGGTGTGGGTGTTGGTGGCAAGGCCAACATTTGTTGTTCATCCCAAATTGAGGTGGCGAATCACCTTCTTGAACTGCTACCATCCATCTGGTACAACTGTTTCATACAACTGAGCAGCTTGCCAGGCCATTTCCGGAGGGCAGTTAAGAGTCAACTACATTGCTGTGGGCCTGGACTAACATGTGGGCCAGACCAGGTAAGGGCAACACATTCCCTCCCTAAAGGACATTACCAAGCCAGGAGGGTTTTAACAACAATGTTAAATTCATGGTCACCATTACTGAAACTAGCTTCATATTCTAGATTTATTGATAGAATTTAAATTCCACTAGTTGCCATGCTGTGCCCCCAGAACACTAGCCTTGGCCTTTGGATTACCAGTCCAATGACATCATTACACCACCATCACCCCTATCCAAGTAATCTGTAAGTACCATTATTGAGTGTCCATTTATGGCTTGGAGCTCCAGTTTTCCACTGGATTTTCAAGAACCAAACTCCATGCAAGTCATTTTATGTAATTAAGCATATAAAAGTAATCAACTTCAGACCAAAGATTACATTTACAAATGTACACAAATTTATTGGACAAGACAGTTAAATGACAAACCACAATTTACATTTAAAAAAAATACACAAAGTACAAACTGCAAAAACAAAGGTGCAAAGTATCCCTACAATGCACTAGCTTAATAAAAAAACCTGCTCCAAACAAGCAGTAAACAGTGAACAACTGTTATTTCATTTAATTCACATAATTAAAAAGTATTTTTCTCCAAAAAAGCCTATTTCTAGTACAGCAATGATTGTTTATAATGCTAACTGAATTTTACAGCAAGTGTACAATGACTAATATAGCAGCAATTTTTCCAAGACAAGTTCATCCATGGTATCTGCCATGGAACTCTCAATGTCCACAAAGTGCTCCCAGTACAATGTATAACATGGTTCAATTACATCCTCCAGATGTACACAACGTGAGTTGTAAACCTGAAACTAGTCAGATTTACAGAATTCATGGTGCATGAACCACTCAATAAAATGTCCCGATATTCCGATCTTTGTCCTCTTTATTCAAAATGGACACTAAAATCAAAAAATAAAAGTTAAGACCATAAAGGCAGCAGAAATGCAACAGCCTAACCGAGTTTTAGACACAAGGATATTCTCAATGGGTCCTACAGTTGTGTGGTAACTAAACTGGCAACAACTCAAAAAAATCCCCAGTTTAGAAAAAACAAAATCAGCTCATTCACCTCTAAGGTTTCAATATATTGTAAGGCTAACAGAACGGTTGATTTTTTTCCCAATGATCCTTGTACTTCTGTTACTTTGCATGGTAGACCTAGTTGTCATTCGGTCTGTGAACAACACTCTCTCTTCTGCTGCTGCTTTTGCCAGCTGTGCCTTCTTCAGTTCTCTGAAATAATAAAAAAGTTCATCATTTAAAGCAGCATCTCAAATCCAGCAGCTTTACAGAAAAGAACAAGTGTTCACAATTCCCTTTTTAGACAACAAATTGGCAGATCAATATCTTCAGACAAGGACAGATAGAAAATAACTCTGACACACCACTTAAAACAATCCATAAACAATTATCCTTCAACACAATGCAAAATAACTATAATGCTGCTCTAATTTCTACAAGTCATTAAAAAAAGTATTCATTTGTGCCTAAAATATCAGTTGCATTCCTATACTTCACTGTCCAATATAAAGTATCAAACTGAGGGAAGAGGGGAAGGGAGGGAGAAATATAAAAAAAAAAGCAAGAAAATACAGACATGGAAAAAAGAAAACAGGCCAATTTAAGAATAGTGAAGTTTGGGGTACGACAAAAAAGGTAATTTACTACTGGTACATATACATATGGCCTGGTTTGGGCAGGGCGTGGCAGGAAAAACTGTAAAAGAATGAGAATGCTTGAGAAAAAGCAAACCAGAGAAAAGCAGGATCAGAATCAGAACAGCAAAGGAAACTTGCAAAGAAAAAAAAAAAATGACCGAGCTTTGACATTTCTTTTCTATTCAGATCTGAACATGCATTTTCAGCAGGGATAGCAAATCAGGGACAGAAACCCTGCGCTGACTATAGGACTTGTACCCAGCACACAACTTAAAATAAGCCAATTCAACACACAGATTAATCCTCATACTTCTGATCTGCTTGGTTCAATTACACACAAACTTCCTGAATCATTGGAGAACTGAAACCATAAATTAAAATTCCCATTAATGATCAATATATTGATCAGTATTTCCAAATAGGGGACTGGTTCTGAATCAGAAAAGCAGGACACATTCCACATTTATGCTATAAAAGTATAGAGTAGTGATAAGATCTACAAATATGGATTACAGTTTTGATAGTTGAAACTATGTTAATCTATCCTTTTCTAGGCAACTTATATAATACTTTCTGCATATGGAGTGAATTCAAATGTCATGAAATACAGTTAGCTACCTATTATGGAGAAAAAAAAAACTTACTTTTGCAAAAGTGCGTTTTTGAACTTTTCTGCATTCAGTTCTAACCGAAGTTGATCTGCACTCTTCCTCGCAGTTGGAAGCAGCACTGAATGTCTGATTAAAGCACTTGCAGTAGGTCGTTTTTCTGGATCTGGATGGAGCATCAACTTTAAAAACAAAAAGTCTGAAGTAAGCATCCATTTTTCACAAGAGTGCAACTTAGACAAGCATCTCTTATTTAAAAATTCACCTTCCCAGCATAAAGCCATGAGACAAATCAGAATCCAAAAAATTGCTAGTTATACATCTTCCTTACTTTCAATAAATCCATAAATTCCTGAGAGTGTGTTTGTGGAATTGTGGGAAGCTTTCCACGGCGAATTTCATGCCATTTTTCCCCATTAGTTGGCAATGGCTCTGCGCCAGCAGCAGATATAACAGTGAGTGCAAGAGCAAAAATATCTGCTTTTAGCAAATGTCTATAATCCTGAAATAGAAACACAAAACATATGAAAAAACATTTGCACAGAAAAAGACTCAATTGGAAATGAGAGCAGAGTAAAAAGGAAAGATATGTGCAGTTAGAAACTATACACTAAAATATTAACTATCATTTAAATCTATCATGCTGATAGAACTCACTAAGACCCACCTGCACAATTCACCAATTCTCTGGGTGAAAAAGGAAAACAGCATACTAAACATACCAAATTGATCTAAGACAGAATTATTCATTACCTAAACTTACTGAATCATTGGAAACGGAAACCATGTATTTGAACTCTCATTTGTAATCAATATATTGATCAGTATTTCCAAATAAGATACCAGCTCTGAATCAGAAAAGTAGAAGTGGTAGAGAAACCCAGCTCCCTGGCCTACAAAAGAACATTAGAGAAAGTATGTGAATTGCCCATTTTGTCAGAACTATCTTCACACTGCTCTGCCTTCAAATAAAAAAGGGAAAAACAATCACATTACATTTATTTTGAAGACCAGAGATTTTTCAAGTTGTATTGAAAGTATGTCATGTAAAATATTTTGTAGCTCTCCTTATTTGCTCACGTGTTGGATTGTTTGGTTACTACAATAAATTAACGCAAACAACCTCCAATATAGAAGATTACAGCTAAAACCATCACTTTACATATGAAGGGAAAATTCAGTAGCAAAATAGCACCATTAGGTTAACAATGCAACATATGTACAAGGTGAATTAATACTACTAGACTCAATCTCACTTTCAAATATTGATGTTTACATGATATAGGATAACGAATTGAGAACTGCAACAGGGTCCATCGAGCAAATCAAAAAGCTATGATTAACTGAGTTTGTACAAAATCGACAAAAACAGCTTTGGCTGTTTACTCAACATTTCATGCAACTTCATTTGAACTGATGGAAGGGTTAGCCTCCTCAAATAAGCTTGGTAGTGTGAGTAGGTTATCAATTGTTCAGAGATCTCAAATCTACATAGCAGATATACCAAATAACATCTTCGCTGAACTCTCCCTCAAAAAAAATCTGGTGACAAGTGCTGGAAACTCTCATTTGTAATTGCATAATGAATTAAAAACATGTACATATTCTTATATGAAAGCAAAATACTGCAAATGCTGGAAATCTGAAACAAAAACAGAAAATGCTGGAAAAATTCATCAGGTCTAGCAGCATCTGTCGAGACAGAATCAGGGTTAACGTTGAGTCCACATGACCCTTTTTGATTAGGGGAGATGCAAGGGAAGTGATAATCTGTCAAATATATATTCTACAAATCTATTGCAACAAGCATAAACACTACCTCTTGCAGTACTTCATTGGCCAAGAAACGACTATCTCCCTCCTCGACATGAGGATTGGATACACGAGTAACATGTCCAAGGTCACCTGATTATAAAAATAAATGAATTACAAATCAAATTTAAATTTAGTCGTTTAGTAGTACAGAACTTGAGTATTTCTGAAAAAAAACTTTTTTGTCAAAGCTTTTTCATCAGGACAATACACAAGAATACCAATCTAAGGGAAACAACTAATGCATACAATATGAGAAGAGAGTGCTGATTGGTTGGCAAATGGACTCATTTGGTAAAGGGGTTGCAACGGAGAATGCACCAGTTAATAGTGACTGACAGTTAACCGTCAATCATTGTTTGAAATTTAAACGAGGCAGCTCGACTCAGATTGGTCATGGCATTGCCCTGAGGAATGAACCAACGAATGTTTGTCACTGAATTTTGTCTAGCTGAAACATGCACAGTTTGTACAGAACAGGGCCCTGTGTATTAACGTATGTATGTTCCAGTACATTCAAACGTGCAACACTGCAGGCCCAACTAAATCTTAAATAAGCTCAATTGAGAGATAGAACGTCTTTTTGTCTCGACGGCAGCACCGCTGGTGGCAAATACCACTTGTGTTGCAACTCCATAGTAG
Source organism: Cetorhinus maximus (assembly GCF_964194155.1). NCBI lineage: Eukaryota > Metazoa > Chordata > Chondrichthyes > Lamniformes > Cetorhinidae > Cetorhinus > Cetorhinus maximus. The sequence goes on from NC_135887.1 coordinate 99,512,608, forward strand.
CTGTATTACTCAACTTTTTGATACACTTTTCTTTTATTCATTCATGGGGTGTGGGCTTTGCTGGCTGGGCCAGCATTTACTACCCATCCCGAGTTGCCCTTGAGAAGATGGTGGTGAACTGCCTTCTTGAACTGCGGCAGTCCATGTGGTGTAGGTACACCCAGTGCTGTTAGGAAAGGAGTTCCAGCATTTTGACCTAGTAACAGTGAAGGAACGGCGATATATTTCCAAGTCATGATGGTGAATGACCTGGAGGGGAACTTCCAGGTGGTGGTATTCCCATCTATCTGCTGCCCTTGTCCTTCTAGATGGTAGTGGTCATGGATTTGGAAGGTGCTGTCTAAGGGGCCTTGGTGAATTCCTGCAGTGCATCTTGTAGATGGTACACACTGCTGCTACTGTGCATCGGTGGTAGATGGAGCGAATGTTTGCAGATGTGGTGCCAATCAAGCGAGCTGCTTTGTCCTGGACGGTGTCAAGCTTCTTGAGTGTTGTGCGAGCTGCACTCATCCAGGCAAGCGATGAGTATTCCATCACACTCCTGACTTGTGCCTTGTAGATGGTGGACAGGCTTTGAGGAGTTATTCGTCGCAGGATTCCTAGCCTCTGACCTGGTCTTCTAGCCACAGCATTGATATAGTTAGTCCAGTTCAGTTTCTGGTCAATGATAACCCCCCAGGATGTTGATAGTGGGAGATTCAGTGATGGCGATGCAATTGAATGTCATGGGGTGATGGTTAGATTCCCTTTTATTGGAGATGGTCATTGCCTGGTGCGAATGTTACTTGCCACTTGTTAGCCTAAACCTGGATATTGTTCAGGTCTTGCTGAATTTGGACACAGACTGCTTCAGTATCTGAAGAATCACGAATGGTGCTGAACATTGTGCAATCATCAGCAAACATCCCCACTTCTGATCGCATGATGGAAGGAAGATCATTGATGAAGCAGCTGAGGATGGTTGGGCCGAGGATACTACCCTGAGGAACTCCTGCAGTGATGTCCTGGAGCTGAGATGACTGACCTCCAACAGCCATCTTCCTTTGTCCTAGGTATGACTCCAACCAGTGGAGAGTTTTCCCCGATTCCCATTGACTCCAGTTTTGCTAGGGCTCCTTGATGCCACCTTGCACGAGCGGTATTAGCCATTAACAAATGAGTAATGTGAAAATATGAATTTCATAGCCAGTGTGATGCTAGGCGCGTAGACCATATGTCCCAGACTGGCAGATCATAACGAATAGCATGCCTTTTCTATTGTTCATAGCAGGCAAGTTACAGACCCTACCCCACCAGCCCATGCTTGCAGAACTCAAAACAGTGTCCAGCATTAGAAGTGATTCCACAATTGGACAACATTTGCTAAATAATCCTCAGTGCACTAAGAATTATGCTGACAGCCAATTTAAGATAGTCAGGTTCGCAGCATGGCTCATTTGCATGTACTGGAGGTTACATATATTAATACAGGGCCCTGTTCTTCGCAGGCAAAGGGCATGTACACACATTGCACCTGTTTCAGCTAAAGAAAACAAGTGACAGCCATTTGCTGGTTCACTCCTCAGTCAAGCTGCCTGGTTTAAATTTCAAACAATGCTTGGCAGTTATCTAATGCACCACAGCAAAACTCTACCGGAGATCCGCCTGCCAACCAATCAGTACTCGCTTCTCAGTATAAACTTATTGTTTCCATTACATGGTATTCTTGCAAATTGTTCCAAGTGCAAGACAAAGCTTTAACAAAAGAGTCTTTTTCCAGCAATCCTCAAATTTAAATTTGTAGAACTCATAGCCCAGATTCTTTGAAAGAGCTGCCCAAAGAATCCCACTCTCTCACTGCTTCAACATAGTCCTGTAAATCTTTCCTTTTCAAATATAGACTTGAAATTCCCCTTGAAAATACTACTGAATCTGCTTCCAACAACCCTCCAGGCAGGACACTGCAGATTATAATTTGCTGAGTAAGAACAATTATTCATCATCTGCCTCTGGTTCTTTTGCTAATCACTGTAAATCTCTGCTCTGTAGTTACTGCCCTACACATCAGTGGAAAGAGCTTCTCTTGATTCAAAATCCCCAACTTATCAAAAGAAGTTACTAAGCAACAGATTATACCTATTTTGTATACAATATTTGTTGACAATATGTTGTCATCATCATCCATCTCATCTGCTGCCGAATTAGTAACAAATTTTTTGGATATAAAAATGTTACCTGAAAATAAAAGGATAAGCAATATTAACATACAGGCCATTAAGAACAGATATTTCAGAAGCTGAACAATCCGTACAGATGTATACATCTCTTCTGATCCAACCAGAAGATTGCCAATAAGAGGAACCAAGTACCTCTTTTGAAAGGGACACCACTAAAATACTGTAACAAATACTAAAAGCTTTAAAAGGGAATTTACCTAAATCAGATTAAAGTGATATTCCCATGGGTGATGTACTCAAATCTTCCCTGGATGCATAAGGCCTGAAGCGTACCAACAGACACCATGTGCTCCTTCTCAACACAGCTGGAAACGGAAGTAGCCCCAAGACAGAGTCAAATTGAACAGCCCTCACCACTCCCGCTGGTTACCTGCTGCCTTGGACCTGTTGGTGCCCACCTCATCTGGGTTCAGCAGCAGCCCCAGGAGGAGGCCCTCCACTCTCCTCCATACTGGGTGGCCAAAGATCAAGAATGTGGGGCTGAAGTGCAACCAGAAATTGAGGAGCAGCCCCCTCAGATAATGGAAAAGGGGCTGCACTGCACACATCTTACATAGAAATACAAAATTCCCCCAGGCCACAGAAATATATAACTGCATTCCCAATTAGATTTCTTCAAAAGACAAAACAGGATTGGTGGACAGCAGAAGGCCCCTGGTCTTTTGTGAGTTATCTGATCTCAGCTGGGGCACTAGGATGTTCCCTTGTTTTTTTTGGGGGGGGGGAGGGGAGGGGGGAGATTGTCTGGAGGAGAACACACAATCAGAATAATTGTCCTCATCCAGCAGAGGTCACTTGGTAGGAGCACATGTCATAATTTGATAAGGTTCAGTGCAGATATGAGACTTTCCATGGTTAAATAGCCAGCCAACATTCACACCTGACCTCAGATGACGAATGGGCATTTGAGGAGGATACTGGAAATCACCCACAGCCTTGGAAACGTACTTAAGCAGGAGTTGACACTTCTTGAATGGAAGAACATTGATGCTAAAATATAAAAACATTAAAAGCAAACAAGTCTAGAATCAATCCCTGGAGCAATTTAGGGCTCAAATGTATGCTACTTAACTCAACTGCATATAGCTTTAGAAATAGAGGCACAGGTTACAGTAAGGAAAGTTATGATGAACCTTTATAAAAGACTCAACTGAAGCACTGTCAAATTCTGGGCACCACACTTTAGGAAGAGCCTAAAGGCTTAGAAAGGATGCAGAAAAGGGTATGGAAATGGCTTCAGGAATGAGTAACTTCAGTTTCATTGAGAGATTGGAATAGTTGGGCCTGAAGAAAAGGTTCAGAGCACATTTGATAGTTTTCAAAATCATGACAGGTCCAGACAAAGTAGATAAGGAGAAACTGTTTCTATTGGAAATAATGTTGAGAACCAGAGGACAGAGGTATCATGTGCTAGCAAAAGAACAATGACATGAAGAATTTTCTTTTATATACGTGCAAGTGACTTTGATCTGGGATACACAAAGTGATGGAGACAGATTAAAAATTGTGGCTTTTAAAGGGAATTGTATAAACACCTGAAGGGAAAAAATGAAGGGAAGGGCTGCAACATTGGAAAATACTATGCTAACAGGCCCTGGCCCTTGACTAGGGATTGCACCAAGTCAACGTTTGCAAGAATCAATTGACAAGGCCCGAGTCTTCCTTCCCCTCCCTAGGAAAGCTGCAAGTGATAGTTGAGGACACAAGGCCCAGGCATTTGTTTATCTAACATTTGGTCTGGAGCTGGTTACTGCATCCTGTGCGCTGTTTGTTTCTCCCCTCTGATCTGTCAGTTTCTCTCTCCTCTCCCACCCCCCACCCCCGAAAAATCATTATTAATCTACATTTTTCCCATCTTAATTGACAAGTGGGAATTAAGACAGGTTTTTGACCTACAATGGGTAGGGAGGAAAGTTGAGTTAAGGTCACAATTAGATCAGCCATGATGGCGGAGCAGAATTGATAGGCTGAGTGGCCTACTCCTATTTCTTATGAAAAACCATAAGTGGAATTTTTAAATGAACAAGGTATGAGGTTTTTGCTGCGATTTATAAACACCACTTTGGTTCTTAAATTTTCAGACTTCCTGATCCTTGAAGAACTATGGTCAACTTACACAAGGTAAATGAAAAAAAATACACTTTTAGGCAAAGTACTGGGTGACTTACATGAGTATATATAATACATAGCACCTGTAACATAATAAAACATCTCAAATTGCTTGATATCCATATCAGATGATATCAGGACAAGGAACAAAAAACTTGGTAAAAAAAACAGGTTTTAAGAAGTGTTTTGAAGGATGAAAGAAGAGGTTCCATAACTCAAAGCCTAGAGAGTTAAGGCATGGCCACCAATGATGCAGCAGTGAAAATTGGGGATGTGGAAGAGACCATTGAGGGATTGGATAAGATAGATGAGAACCATATATGAAATGTTGCTGGACAAGGAGTTAATGTAGGTTAGCGATCCCTGTGGGGTGTTGGGGGCGCTGTGGTAGTTGGTGTTCAAATACATGTAGCAGTTTTAATAAACTCAGGTTTATGCCTATCTAGCTCTCCAAAAAAGGTAACAGAAATTCTGTAAAATTGTACTTTGCCATTTTCCTCCTTTATTTATAGGCAAGTGAGTTAAATGTGGATACAAATTGTAGTAAAGCATGGACTTACTAAAAATATCAAGGGATCTAGGTACTTACTTGGCTTTATATCCATATGCACTAGGGACATACTGTGAATATATTTTAGTCCCCGAGCAACTTGTAATAGAAGGTCTCTTAGTTCTGGTTCATTAAAATACTGTTGGTTCTTGTAATTTTCGGCTATTGCGTCCGATAGGCTTCCACCTTTCAAAACAAAATGTAAAATGTTCTTGTTTGGAATGTCCCAATTTAATAGAAGCTTAACTTACAATTGATTTAAGTTTTCTTGCATGTAAACAGGCACATTTTCTTCAGTACTAAATTATTCATCTAAGTTAACATGATATTTTAATTTAAAAAAAAGACTTACCATTACAGTACTCATTTTGTATGAGCATATGGTCATCTTCAGCCCAGGCTGAATAATAACGAACTACATGGGTGTGCTGTCCCAGCACTGCATGTGCGTAGACTTCCCTTAGAGCATTCTGTCTGTGGAAAAAGAATTAGCGCCATCAAAATAGCAAATCCGGGAAATATACAGTATTGCAGTCAGCATCAGTAAAGAGGGAAAAAAAGGATAGATTATGGTGTTCCAGGTATTTATCTTTCATGCAGCTGAAGACCAAGATAAACAAACATTTAGAAAGGTGAGAAAAAGGAGATACATTTATGGATCATTAGTTTTCTTCATGGCAGTAAGAATTCCTCAAAAATCAACATAAAAATCCAATACCATCAAATGTTAAATGAAATGTTAAAATGATTAAAACACTGACGGAAAAAGTTCAGCAGCACTCAAGAAAAGGGGGAAATTAACCAGAGTGGGGATTCTCCTTTTTTCTTGTTTGAGAAGCTTGGTATCAGAACAAATCTAGGTAAATGTAAATTTTTTTGCTAAATAGGCAGAGTTGCCACAAATTTTGAACTACACAAACATTTATGTTACTTACTCATCAACTGAACCTGCTAATGGTTTCTTTGAGCGTTTTATTGCATAAATACAACCATCAAGTCTCTTCACGCACTTAAAAACCGAGCCAAACTCTCCAGATCCAATCTTCTCCAATTCATGAAATTCTGTTGTATATCGTGACTTCATATTACTTTCAGTGATTGGGATTCTCTATTTTAAAAAAGTATGGAATAAAACAAAAGCAAGAAACTTCAGAAATATTGTACTACTCTGGTAGCAAATGAGCAATAGTCAGGCTAAACTCAACTGGATTACTGCTTACTGTGTAAATGAAGTGAAAACTGTTGAAGCATCTATGTATGGTTGATTCTAAAGATGTGGCAATATCAATACAAATCCAATCTTGACCTAAATTTCTAATCTACACGCGTCAATCTTTTCTGATACTAACTTAGAAACTTAAATTGGCTCACAATTGAGATTAGGCATCAACTTCAGCATGAATATTTAAGGTTTTAATTTGTCAATTATGAATTGTTGCATTTATTTCAAATCAAATGCAAGACACTTCAGTGAAATACAAATCAAAAGTTATGTTTATGTATTTTGAGAATCACTTTAAATTCTTTGACCAGATTTCACAATACGAAGTTTTGGACACAGCACTGCAGCTTGACTCGAACAAAGTTTTCCAACACTGTATAATTTTCACTCCCCAAAATTGCATAGGCATTTGAAACAACACATACATAAGAAATATGAGCAGGAGTAGACTATTCGGCCCCTCAATCCTGCTCTGCAATTGAGTAAGATCATCGCTGATCTGCGCCAGGCCTCAATTCCTCTTTTGTGCCAGCTCCTCATAGCCCTCAAATATCTCAAAAATCTACCTACCTCCTCTTTAAATACTTTCAGTGATCTAGCCTCCACAAGTCTCTGGGATAGAGAGTTCCAGACATTCGCTACCTTCAGAGAAGAAATTCCTTCCCAACTCAATTTTAAATGAGTGTCCACTTATTCTGTAACTATGTCCCCTAGTTCAAGATTCCCCCATTAGTGGAAACATCTTCTCAACACCCACCCTGTCAAGCCCCCTCAGAATCTTGTACGTTTCAATAAGATCACCCCTCATTCTTCTAAACGCTAATGAATAAAAGCCTAACCAATTTAGCTGTTCTTGATAAGTCAACTCCTTCATCCCAGGAAATCTGTAGTGCACATTTTTTGGAGAGTCTCTCTATTTAAATAATAGTCTGCCTTTTGATTCTTCCTACCAAAGTGCATGACCTCACATTTTCCTACATTAAACTTCATCTGCCAAGTTTGCGCTAAGTTCAAGAACAAGGAGTCAGTGTCTCAGGATATAGGATAGGCCATTAAAAAAAAAAATTCATTCATGGGATGCAGGGCATCACTGGCTAGGCCAGCATTTATTGCCCATCACTAAATGCCCTCTGAACAAGGGCAATTAAGAGTCACATGTAGGCCGGAATAGATAAGGACGACAGATTTCCTTTCCTAAAGGGCATTAGTGAGCCAGATGGGTTTTTACAACAATCGGCAATGGTTTCATGGTCATTAGACCTTCTAACGAATTCAAATTTCACCATCTGTAGTGGGATTCAAACCCGGAGCATTTCCCTGGGTCTCTGGATTACTAGTCCAGTGAAAATATCATACGCCATTGCCTCCACCCAGGGAGATGAGGAGAAACTTCATCACTTGGAGGGCAGTGAACCTGTGGAATTCTCTACCACAGAAGGCTTTGGAGGCCAAGCCACTGAATATATTCGAGGAAGAAAGAGATAGATTTCTGGACTCTAAATGTGTCTAGGGGTATGAGAAGAGAGTGGGAGTATGGCATTGAGATAGAGGATCAGTCATGATCATACTGAATGGCAGAGCAGGCTCAAAGGGCCGAATGGCCTACTGCTCCTATTTTCTACGTTTCTACGTAATCATAACAAAACATATCATCACAGGCTGTCACACGGACTGCACTGTCTCCTGATCATGTAATAGCAGTGCCTTTTCTGTTTTTTAAAAAAATTGTCCAGCAGCTACACCATCGCTACTATGTGCTGACTGAACTTTAAAACAACAATTTTTGAGAGTTACTGAACTTACACATAGTATGATACATCTATTACACATTTCACTGTTACCTTTGCTGGCCGAATGCTTTCATCATCAAGTTCCCCATCACTTCCGTCCATCATATCTCTGCATGGAAACCTAAAACAATTAGGTTTTAACCCAGAACCATCCAGAAATTTATAATACAAGCATGATTATCATGAACAATAAAATAAAGAAGGAGGCTATGTGTAGCATAAACCTGAAATAAGCTTTGTTCTGTATATGCTGTAAAATGTGTATAGTACACATAAATCACTCGTCATTGTTGAAGCCATTTTTTTGGAATGGTGCAAAAATGCAGGAATTTCACCTCCCCTCATTATCTGGTCATTATTACACTTGTTTGTGGGAGCTTGCTCTGCACAAATTAGCTGCCACATTTCCTATATTACAACAATTGACTATGCTTCAATAATACTTCACTGGCTGTAAAGTGTTTCAAGACATCCCGTGGTCATGAAGATCACTATATAAAGACAAGTTTTAATATTTTCATTATCAGTGGTTCAAAGATATGCAACTCTGACTAGGTTATCACATTCTATCCACATCAAGACAGCTTCTACCTACACAACCCCATCTACCGCCATCCCTACCTCATCATATTCATGTTTTTGTCACCTTGTCTCAATTTCTCCAAAATCTCCCTCTATTCAAAAATTCATACTCACTTGAAACTCCATTCCCTCCCCCATGCAACCAGATTGATTAGTGTGGCTGAGGAGGGTTTAAATTGACAGGGTGGGGGGAGCTTGCGCATGAGCATGCAGAAGCAGAAAAGAAGATTAAGGTATATAATGAAGTGAGACTGTTGGATAATGCTAGAAAAGGAAGTGGTACCACATCAGATAGGAATGAACTAATAATTAGAGAATAAAAAAACAGGGTAAAAGTGCATGCACGTAAATGCACAAAGTGTGATGAATAAGATTGGTAAGCTACAAGCAGAAATAGCTATACGGGATCATGTAGGGGCAGTTACAGAAACATGGAGTGAGGACTGGGTGCTAAATATTCAAGGATACAAAAAGTGTTCAGAAAAGAAAAATGGGAGGTGGTAAATACTGATTTGAGGGCATTGTGGCGTTGGAAAAAGAGTGGAGGCCCTGGGGTGCAGGGGTGGTGGTGATAAGGACAGAATCCATTTGGTTAGAATTGAAATGCAAAAATCACACTATTGTGGGTATTCTATAGGCCTCCAAAGAATGCACCACAGGTACGGAAGCAAACTTGCAGGGAAAACTCAAACGTGCAAGAACTAAAGAGAGTGCTGGCATTAGAGAACTTTAATTGCTCAACTATCGATTGGGATCCCGTTACAGTAAAGGGCAAGGAAAAATTTCTAAAATGTGTTCAGGACAACTTCCACCAAAAAAGGAAGGCGGCATTGTTGGAACTGGTGCTGGGGAATGAGGTGGGCCAAAAGTCTGTGGGTGAGAATTTGGTTGAGAGCATTTATTGTTATGATAAGGTTTAAACTAGCAATACAAACGAGCAAGGGACAATCTACAGTATAATATTCAAATTGGAAGAGGGTTAATTTCAATGGGATGAAATGGATCTAGCCAGGGTAAAACAAAACCAAAGACTAACACGAAACTGTAACCAAAAAAAGGGTAATCTTTAAGTAACAAATGTTTCGGTTACGTTCAAAAAGGGAGAAAATTATGGGAACCAAAGCCAGGGCTCCTTGCTTGGCGAAGAAAAGAGAGAATATGATGAAACAAAAGAAAAGGCGGTATGATGTATGTCAGGTGAATTCTTCAAGCAAATAAGGGGAAGAGAAAAAGACGACTGACAAAGAGAGAATGGGAATAGAATGGCAGTGAACAAGAAGGGAGCCCAAGAATCTTCTACCGGCACGCAAATAGTAAGCAGGTAGTTAGTTAGGGGGGGGCTTATTAGGGGCAAAAGGGGTGATTTATGTTTAGAAGTACAAGGCAAGGCTAAAATACTTAAGTACTTTGCACCAGCGTTTACTAATGAAGAGAATGCTGGCAATGTCAGTAAGTAGAGACGGGAGAGGAAATGGATGGGGTGAAAATTGGTAGCCAGTCTTTCCAGTACATTCTCCCTATACTTAAGAATAAATAAGTCATCTGGTCCAGGTGGCTTGCATCCAAAGTTGCTAAGGGAATTGGGAGCTGAGATAGTGGAAGGGCTTGCCATAATCTTCCCTAGAAACAGGCAGAGGTACCAGATGATTAAGCGTGCCAAACGTGACATCATTGTTCAAGGTCTAAGGACATTCCTATTAACTGCAGTCACTTCCAAAATCAGTGATGGGTAGGATTTAAGAAACAATCTGGGAGAAAAAAAAAATCACCAGGCACTTGGAGAGATTTTAGATGATTAAGGAGAGCCAGCACAAATTTGTAAAAGGCAGATCATGCTTGACTAATCTAATTGAATTTTGTGATAAGTAACAGGAAAAAGGTTGAAGGGAATTCAATGGATGTCGTCTGTATGGATTTCAAGAAAGCATTCGATAAAGTCCATAAAGGCTGAAAATTGAGGTTAATGAAATATTGTAGGACCAGGTGTTAGGTTGGATTTTTTTTAAAAATCGGCTTAAGAACAAACAACTGAGTGATAGTAAACGGTTGCTTTACAGGCTTCAGAATGGTAGGAAGGTGTTCCCCAAGGTTCAATGTTAGGTCCACTGTTTTATTCGATATTTACAAATGACTTGGAACTTTGCCCATCACAGTAAATTCTCTTTCCCATCTCCACTTTTACCAACATTTGAGCAGCACCCTCTTCATTAGTAAATGATATAATATTTAACATACTAAAGTATTCTAAGCCTTGCCTTGCACTTTAATTGACTGCGATACCAGATAGGCTAGCAGAATGGGCAGCCACAGTAACAGATGGAATTTAGTAGAGAGAAGTGAGGGGTGATGCATTTGGCAGAAGGGAGAGGCAATATAGACTTAAATGGCTTGTTCAAGAGTGTTCAGGGACAGGGAGACCTGGGGCTTATGTGCACAGATTGTTGAAGGTGGCAAGTCATATTTGAAATAGTTAGCAAAGCATGTGGGAACTTGGGCTTCATAAACAGAGATATTGAGTACAAAAACAAAAGTTACGCTGAACCTTTATAAAGTTCTAGTTATGGCCTAACCAGAGTATCGCATCCAGCTCTGGTCACCACACTTTATGGAGGCTGCAAGAATCCTTAAGAGGGTGCAGAGGAGATTTACCAGATGGTTCCAGGGACAAGGGAATCTCAATTACAAGGTTAGTTTGGAGAAGCTGGGGTTGTGCTCCTTGGAGCAAAGGAGATTTGAGAGGTGTACAAGTTAATGACAGGTTTAGGTAAGGTACAATAAGAAAAGCTGCTCTCGTTAGCTGATTGTACAGGATTAAGGGAGACAGATTTAAGATTTTGGGCAAGCGATGCAAGGAGAATGTGAGGAAGAATTTTTATATACACAGTAATGATGTGAAACGCACTACCTATGGAGGGTGGCGGAAACAGAAATGAACAAAAATTTCAAAAGGAAATTGGAAGTGCACATAAAGGAAATAAACTAGCAGGACTAGAAGGATACAGCAAGGGAATGGAACTGATTGGATTATTCTAGTGAGTCGGCATGGATGCAATGAGCTTAATGGCCTCCTCTGTGCCAAAATGACTCCATGACCTTTAAAGCCAGCTGAAAACCCATCCCGTCACCCCCAGAACCGAGCATTTGCCAACTCCAACATTAGTTTCTCCTCACTTTTGCCTTTAAAATAACTTGGGATGTTTTCCTATGCTAAAAGCTTTACATAAATGTATTATTGCTTCATATAAATGGAATAAGTTTTGCACAAAGGTCTATTTATCCCATGATGGATTATGTAATTTATCATACACAGGTCACAAATTCTATTGTATCTAAGACATTCCTCCTCATTAAAAGATCACTTGCCATCTTGATGTTCTCTAGTCTCTCTCCATGTCACTAGTCATCTAACAGGCCTGACCTCCCCAGTTCTCCAGACTCAGCATTGATGCTCTGCTCCATGATTAGCCTGACTCTGGCAGTAGCTGTCTAATTCTAGCAATTAATCTCACTTGTTAATGTGGAAACTGGATCCAACGTTAAGATTAGAACAAGTCTCTGCACAAAGTCCAGGGAAAACTTGGGGACAGCTGCGAGCCACTAACTGAAAAACTGAGGCTTTTAGGGGAGTTCAAAATTTAGGGATTTGGACAGAGCAGATGATGTCCACTAGGTCGAAGGTCAGTGACCAGAGGACAGATTTAAGATAAAAGCACCCCACTCCCCACGATAGATTTAAAATAATTGACGAAAAAGCCCTGGAGAATTCAAAAAGTTATGATCTGGAATGCATTGACTGAAAGGGTAGTGAGAGCAGATTCATATCTAATTTCAAAATTGAAATGGAGATAAACTCAAAAATGGAAAATTTGCAGGGCTACGGGTGGGGGGGGGGTGTGTGTGTGTGGAGGGGAGAGAAACTAATTGGTTAGCACTTTCCAAGAGCTAGCACAATCATGATGGGCCTCCTTCTATGACTTCACCAATGCCACAGGCACTATAAATTATTTTAAATGGGAAAGCCTATTTTCTTTAAAAGAAAGGAGTGGCAGACAGTACAAAAATTCAACAGCAAGAGACATTAAGTTAACTGAGAAAATGAGGGGGGAAAAATAGAAAAATAATTGAAGTGGAGAACAATTGGAATCAAGTGCAGAACAGTTAAAAAAACATGCATTTGAGCATCAACACAAGAGGTAACTACTGAGTGCATTAAAAGTGCTTTAAAAATCAATTTAGCAAATATAAAATGCCACTTAAGATGTCATAGCCAAGCAAAACAGAATGTTGAACTGATCATATCAACTAGCCTTATATTTTTACATCTAAAATATCTGTTAACAGTTTTATATCAAGAGATAACATTAGGCAATAATGTTTAAATTCACTTTGAACAGAAGGTCATGGCAGGTAAAATAGTTTCTGAATCTTGAGAATTTCAGATGCGCAAAATCTAGAAGTTGCAATTTACCACAGTTGTATTAAATCATAACTGGAAAACAGCTCAATATGTACCCATCCCAATATGTCCTCTTCCTCCTTCGGCACTGTGCAGACGAAGAATGGATGTACATGGAGTCTGGAGTGAAGGGGTTAATGTTGACATGTGGGGGTTTATTCCTGTTGTAATCGCATGGCATTCTCTCAGACTGCTCAACATTCCTGAAGAGGGGCCCTCCCCGGCGTCTTACTGAGCTGGAACTCAGGAAACTCCTAACCCTTGCTTTGGACAGCAAACTCTGAAAACACAAACATGAAATACATTATTATCCTTACTTTAACTCATCAGCAACTATAGGTTTTGACCATGTTCTAATTATTAAAATGTTAAGTTTTTTGCTTGGCTCAGTTGAGAGCATTCAATTAAATTGAGTGTTATGGACATTGTAGACATTAAATAGAAGCCTGCTTGGGTAGCCCCACATCACGCAGTCCTACTGGAAAAACTGGCTGCTTTTGGTCTTCTGGGCAATATGGCACTATTGCACCGAGAGATTATCTGGTCCTTTAATAACTTTATATGGGACCTTTTACAAGATGCACTGCAAGAATTCACCAAGGCTCCTTAGACAGCACCTTCCAAACCCATGACCACTACCATCTAGAAGGACAAGGGCAGCTGAACACCACCACCTGGAAGTTCCCCTCCAAGTCACTCACCATCCTGACTTGGAAATATACCGAGGCTCCTTCACTGTCGCTGGTCAAAATCCCGGAACTCCATTCCTAACAGCACTCGGTGTACTTACACCACATGGACTGCAGCAGATCAAGAAAGCAGCTCACCACCACCTTCTCAAGGGCAACTAGGGATGGGCAATAAATGCTGGCCCAGCCAGCGAAGCCCACAGCCCGTGAACGAATAAAACAAAAACCTTGCTGTACGAAAACTGGCTGTCATTTGTGTTTACATGAGTGCCAGCAGTTCAAAAGAATTGCACTGGCTTTTGGGACATCTCTGGGGCGAAGAAAACGCAAATTTGTAACGTTACCGTAAATGTTTTAAATTTTAAAAATCCATTCCAAGTGTTAACAGAATGCGTACACACTGTCGTGAAAAGTAACGTTACGTAAATGCCAAATTCTAGATTCCAAACAAACCTTAGTCATTAGCACCAACATTATGTATAAACATTAACACGTCATGTGCAAAAGTTCCACAAGCGGCTAGAAAGTTGCTCAATGAGTCAAGCAAATATAGAAAGAAACCCGCCCTTTCTATAAAAGAAAAATAAAAGGGGAACCGGTCGATTACCAATGCGTATGAACACGCCAAGACGAAAGCATCAAGTTAAAAAATGAAATAGTCCAACCAACTGTATAATACAAAGATTTGCTCTACCGTAATTCACACACTAGCTCTCAAATTGCTTGTAGTGTGCAAGCGCAATCCTTACTTAACAGCGCCGCCAAATAAACATTTGACTTGCTGCTTCTTCAGCAGTGTAAATCTATGTGGAACAGAGCAACAAGTCTGTACACGTACATTGTCTGACCGACAGTGGTGCGCGCAACTTCAGGCTTGGGAGAAAAGAACAAAATTGGATTCAATGGTGGAATATGTAAAACTACCAGCTACTTAAAAGAAACCACAAGGTTACAGTTACGGAGTTATAGCAGTAGCACAGTCTTCTCTTTCAATGATTTCAAATTGCAAAGGCAAAGCAATTTAGGATTAGCAATTACCCAGTCCCACATATCGACTTCAGAACTGAATGGTCCTATTAAAATTCCGAATCACAGTAGATAAGAAAACTCGACCGTGGAATTAACACAGAAGCAGTGGGAAGAAGGTTAAGAATATTAGATAAAACGTTTGGTCAGTCTTTGGGGTTCTAAGCAACCGTCCTCTTAAATAGGCATATACAAGGTTCTTACTTATAAACCGTATGTTCCTTAACATACGAGTTAGGAGCAGTACGCCACTCGGCCCCTCTGCCATTCAATAAAGTCATGGCTGATCTAATCTCAACTTCACATTCCTGCCTACAACCTGGTCACTCCATTGCGTATCAAGAATCTATCTACCCCTGTCTTAAAGTTATTCAAGAGCTGCCACTCAACCACCTGGAAGAGAATTCCAAAGTTTCACAACCCTCAGGAAAAAATCCTCATCCATGTCTCAAATGGGCAACCCTTATTTTGAAAGAGTGACCCAGAGTTCTTGATTCTCCCACAAGAGGAAACATCCTCTCCATATCCACCCTGTCATGTCTGCTCAGGGTCTAACATTTCAATCAAGTCGTCTCTTACTCTTCTAAACTCCAGCAGATACAAACTTAGTCTGTCCAGCCTTTCATCATAAGACAACCTGCCCATTCCAGGTATTAACCTAGTAAACTTCTCTGAACTTCTTCCTGTTTGCTTTGGCAGACATCAGAGGAAGCTCCTTAAAGATAAAATAATCTTTGGTAATTTGAGGGACTGCTGGCAGGTTTATGATAATTTAAAGGATACTAAAGAGCATAGACTGATTGGCTATGTTTTACTTTTAAATATATATATATAAAAAAAACTATAACAGGTCAAATTCAATGTTCCAGTAGGCAACAATAAGTCAGCTAAAATTAAAATATTTATGATAATTGCCTAAAACAAAAAGATAACTTAACTCTGGATGCATAACTACATCAATTTATAATCACTATAGCCACTTTTCCCATATTAATATATGCCTAAAATATACATGATTTAAAACAAATTGGCTTAAAAGGTCTTGGACCCAAAACATTAACACTTTTCTCTCTCCATAGATGATGTGAGACTATGTATTTCCCATTTTTATTTAATATAAAAAGGCTAACTTCTAGTACGAAGCTCTCGAATTCCAAAAACTTCTCCACCTCTTAGGACAGATGAACAAATGCTTGGTCAAACATCTTGCCATGGCTTGGTGTCACAAATTTTTATCTGATAATGCTCCTGTGAAGTATCTTGAGATGTTTTATTATATTGAACATCCTATATAAATCTAGATGGCTTTTGTAGAAATGAAATTTTACTTGCATTCACCACCAAATCACAACATTCTCCCATCTCACCCCATCTAATACATGATTATAAAGCCAGAGAGTGATATCAGTTAATCAATCTCACATGTTATGGCATACTGCCTTCATCTGTGAATTTAGACAGCAACTACTGGCAGGTTATTTGACTGCAAGGGGACTCATGGTCAAACCCAATCCCAAACTGCACTGTCTAAACATACCACTCCAAAAAGTACTGAGATTTCTACTGGAATGTGAACCCAATGTCATTTTTCTGCTTTCCACCCCCATAACCAGGTGCTCTCAATTGTAACTACCAGATTAAGATTAGCTAACTCAATACTAAATTGACACCAGATTTGGGATATTCCTGGGCTACATTCCTCAGTATCTGATGTACAAATCAACTGGAAATTTATGGATACCATAATTTCATAGAAATTTAAGTAATTCAAATATTTCAATTTTGAGATGGCAGCAAATCACAAACAGTTTAGTTACCTAATCTGTTTTTATAAAAAAATGCATTTACATTGTGATCCAAAACAAATGTGGATGTGGGCCTTCGGAAATTGTGCAAATACACATCCAAATAATATGAAATCACCAATCAGGTAGAAAATCTACCATAAACTTTTGTGCCTTATGTTACTGACTGTAACAGCAGTTAAGCATAACCCTCCAAAACACTAATGCATTCTGCCTTCCCCAAGATTGATTATTTGCTATTGAAAGCAAATTAATTCTAACTGTAGCATAAAACCACCAAAACAAGATTACTCCAGAGGCAAAAATGCTCTTTCAACATTTAAAGATCCTGACATATCTTGATTTTCCATTTTAATTTGCAACAAATGTTCAAAACTAAAACAGCTGACAGGAGTCCCTTATTCCAAATGGTTGCATGTGACCTTATGGGACAACCATTTACTTGATATCTAGCTTCATCACTTGCCAAAGTAATAGTATATGTTATGTTGCTGTTGGGCACCTTTGCCAATATTGCCTGATAACCCAATAGGAATAGAAGCAATCCAAAACCCTGACAACTTGATTATGTTATATTATCCAGTTAGCTTGAGGTTAATGGAAAAAAAATGTTCAAACTTCATATATAGTTCCTGATGCTTCATGCAGCCCACAAAAACAAAAGCTTGGCTACTATAATGGTCTACTACTGATCAGAAAAGCTATAAACTCAAAACTTTGGTCTGATGCCACACCATCACCTTTCCATTTCTACAGCCACAACACACTTGTGCATTTACACAAGAAAATTCTGCCAAAAAAGAAAAAGCACGAATATCAAACTTTCTTCAGCAAAGAAAGGCGTACATCTGTTAAGTGATTGGCAGGGGGCATTTTAAAACACTGCCCCTGGGTTTGATAAATAGACCCCACCCACTTCTCAACTGCTAATATATTAAGTACAAACTTTTAAAACATAGAATATCCCATTTTACACCTGGGCTGGGCAACTGGATCGCACACTGGTAAAATAGGATTATTAAAGCTCTGGTACTAGGGGAAAATGTTTGAACGCTTGCAGCTCATGCCGGGGTCACATACAGTGTGCTCTCACCTTGGGGGTGTGCGGGGTATCGAAGAGTCGCAGTTTTCGGAGTGTTTTATGAGGTGGTGTATCGGGGCAGTCCGGGATAGGGGAGCTGCACTCCTCCTGCTCTCCGCCCTCTCGGATCGGGGAGCTGCATTCTTCCCTCTCGCCGCTTTCCCGGATCGGGGAACTGGAGGATTCCTCCAGGTCCCGGCGCTCCCGGTAATGGCCCCGGGATTTCAGCGGGGACGGGCTGCTCACGAAGCCGTCCTCCCAGCTCAGGTTCCCCAGCTCCTCGTCGCACTGGCCGAGCTCGGCGCCCCCGCCGTACTTGCGTTCGGGGTCCGGCGACTCTTGGAAGGCCGAGTCCTCGGTGCTGTTGCCGCCGTCCTCCTCGTCGCTGGTCGCGAAGGTGAGCTTCTGTACCGGGAAGGTTAAGGCAGGAGTGGGGCTGGTACCGGCCTTCAGGCACACTCGGCGGAAACTCATGGCCGGAAGAAAACGCAAAGCCAGTGTAAACCAGAAAACTGGGGGCAGCCCGGTCCTCGCTCAGCCCCCTCCCCTCTCCTGGCCCTCACTCCGCTCCCTCTCCTCTCTCGGCTATCACTCCGCCCCCCTCTCCTCTCCTGGCCCTCACTCCGCCCCCCTCTCCTCTCTCGGCCCTCACTCCGCTCCCTCTTTTCCTCACCCTGCCCTCACTCAGCCCCTCTCCGCTCCGCTGTCCGTTGCTCCGCGCGCACACCCCACAACACAGCAACTTTCCCGCGACCGTTAGTCACGTGTCCATTTTACACCAATAGCGAGCGCTATCCCCGTTTTCAAAAACACGGTCACAAGACCTGAGGTGGCCCAGTTGCGCGCGCACTCTCGCCGTTCGCGTCATTTTCGCGCCAAACTCTCCCTGACCTCATTTAATCTTTCCTCTGCCCCTCCCCCACTGGGTTATTAGACATGCTGGTTCCAGGGCTTTATTTTGCCGAATTCTGAAACATATTTTTAAAAAAGCTTTTTCTACATTAGCAATCAATGTAGTTTTTAATCAAATCAAACTAGGTTTATATTGTATTTTGTTTTAGCACGTTTCATTTTAAAGCATCCACTGAATAGGGCACTTGATCAGATTAAATATGATAAACCTAATCAAGAGCTAATTGACAAAGCTTACTGCATATTGTTTCAAAGTTAATCAAATATTGGTTTGTCTGTGATTTTATATTCTCATTTATGTCCTAACCTTATCAACACACTTGTCATTTGCAAATAAATCATCTTTATTTCCAAACAATGAACTCAGTGATGGTGAATTGTGTTTGAGACTGGATAATCCCTTGCTAAACATTAAATCAAAAGAAATGTTAACATTGTGTAACTGAACCCTGGGACATAAACTTCTGACGACATCTCAACATAGACTTTCTTTTATATAGCGTCTAAAGCAGAGAAACTGATCCATGCCACTGGTTGATAGTCCACAGAAGCCTCCTCCCACTCTAATTACTTCTTCACATCCTACCATTATCCTTGTACACTCTTCTCTCTAATCAAGCATCCCCTTAAAATACAGTGCCAACTCTCCAGGATTGTCCTGGAGTGACCAGGAATTGAAGATTAATCTCCATGGAAAATACTACAGCAAGCAACCCAGAGGTAAAACTTAGAGCTATAAAGAAAATTTTGTTTCTTTTCCATTTTCTTTGAACACTTTCACTTCTTAGCTATAAAAATATGGAGATGAGGCAAAAGGCTGTTTCATTGACTCTAAAACCGAATCAATCGCTAAACCAATTAGCTAACAAGGTCTTTGCTTCCTTTCCAATTTTTGTGGGAAGGCAGTGCTTGTGGAAGATGGATGGATGGCAGTACTGTGGCGTCAAAGGTGAGATCAAGGTAGAAGGTCAGGTGATGAATACATCCAACCAGAGTTGGCAACCCTACCTTAAATACATTATTGCTGTCTGCTTTATTCACTCCATATGGCAGCAAATTCAACATTTTCACCACTCCCTGTTTAAAGAAATTCCCCTCTTTTTTGATCTATTAGCAGCTACTTCATATTGATTTCCCGTTATTCTGGGCTGCAAGTGGAAACAGTTTATCTATGTCCATCCCATCAAACCTCTTAATTATTTTACTGACCTCTAACAGATCTCTTCTTAGTCTTGTCATTTCCAGAGAAAAGATCCTCATCCTGCTCACAATTTCTGAATAGTTTCATTTTGCTATGACATTATATAACTGAACCACAGTGGGATAAAATAATTTTTTGACGATGTCTCAATTCTGGTAACCTCCTATCTCTCACTTACATGCTGATCCTCAGTGATATCATCCAGAAACACATCAGCTTCCACATGGACTCTGGCAAAAACCCAACTTTACCTCACCACCACCTCTTTTGACCCCAGCACTGCTGGTGCATTCATCTGACATTCAGTCCTGGATCACTAGAAATTTCCTCCAATTAAATAATGAAAGTCCTAAACCATGGTCTACATGCGCAACACACACTCTGTTCCCGAGCCACTGAATCCATCCCTCTCCCTGGCCACCTTCTGAGTTGAATTAGACCATTTGCTACCTTAGCATCTGAGTTAATCCTGGCGTCCAAGTTAATCAGAAGTGGGGATGGTCACTGATGATCGCACAATGTTCAGCCCCATTCATGACTCCTCAGGTACTGAAGCAGTCCATGTCCAAATGCAGCAAGACCTGGACAATATCCAGGCTTGGGCTGACAAGTGGCAAGTAACATTTGCGCCACATGAGTGCCAGGCAATGACCATCTCCAACAAGAGAGAATCTAACCATCGCCCCTTGACATTCAATGGCACTAACATTGCTGAGTCCCCCACTATCAACATCCTGGGGGTTACCATTGACCAGAAACTGAACTAGACCAGCCATATAAATAGTGTGGCTACAAGAGCAGGTCAGAGGCTAGGAATCCTGCATTGAGTAACTCACTGTAACAGAAACGGAAACAGAAATACCTGGAAAAACTCAGCAGGTCTGGCAGCATCGGCGGAGAAGAGCACAGTTGACGTTTCGAGTCCTCATGACCCTTCAACAGAACTAAGTAAAAATAGGAAAGGGGTGAAATATAAGCTGGTTTAAGGGGGGCGGGGGGGGGGCGGTGGGGGTGCGGGGTTGTTAGGACAAGCAGACAGTAATAGGTGGAGATAACCAAAAGATGTCACAGACAAAAGGACAAAGAGGTGTTGAAGGTGGTGATATTATCTAAAGGAATGTGCTTTTTAAGAGCAGAAAGCAGGACAGACAAGGTACAGATAGCTCTAGTGGGGGTGGGGTGAAATAATACTAAAAGGGCATAAAAGGTAGAGATAAACAATGGGTGGAAATACATTTAAAAATAATGGAAATAGGTGGGAAAAGAAAAATCTATATAAATTATTGGAAAAAACAAAAAGGAGGGGGAAGAAACGGAAAGAGGGTGGGGATGGAGGAGAGAGTTCAAGATCTTAAATTCTTGAACTCAATATTCAGTCCGGAAGGCTGTAAAGTGCCTAGTCGGAAGATGAGGTGCTGTTCCTCCAGTTTGCGTTGAGCTTCACTGGAACAAGAAGGCAGCTCACCACCACTTTCTCAAGGGCAATTAGGGATGGACAATAAATACTGGCCAAGCTAGTGACACCCACATCCCATGAATGAATTAAAAAAATCCAGAGACAAGTTTCCAGCCCAATATGCACCAAGACTGACTAATTCTACTTCAGTAACACTACTTACTTCTGCCCGTTCCTCAGTTCATCTGATGTTGAATCTTTTATCCATGCCTTTGTTTCCCTGGACACAAAATTCCAATGCTCTCATGGTTGGCCACTCATCTTGCACCCTCTGTATACTTAAGCTGTCCAAAACTCTACTGCCCATATACTAACTCACACTGTTCCTTTCACCCATCACTCCTGTACTCACAGGCCTGCATTGACTCCAAATCCAGCAACACCTCGATTTTTAAATTCCGAAGCTTTTTTAAAAATTCCTTCAAATAACCTACTGCAGTCCTCCTATCATGGCCTCTTCTGCATCCCTAATTTTCATTGCTCCAATGCTGCTGGCTGTGCCTTTAGCTGCCTAGGCCCTAAACTCTGGAATTCCATCTCTAAACATCCCTGCCCTTCTCCATCTCCCTTTCCCTTTACGATGCTCCTTAAAACCTATATCTTTGACTAAGCTTTTAGTCACTTGCCCTAATATCACCTCATGTGGCTTGGTGTTAAATTTTGTTTAATAATGCCTTTGTGAAGTGCTTTGGGATGTTTTACAATGTTAAAGGTGCTATACAAATGCAAGTTGTTGTTGTAAACTTTGCTATTTTCTTCAGTGCTTCAACATTGCTTTAGTAGCATGGACAGTGTGCACTACTTCAAATGTGATCTAAAATTACCTCCTGCTTTTGTATTCTATTCCTTTAAAAGTGAACCCCAGTGATTTGCTTGCATCCTTTATGGCCTCATCAAGTTGTGATGCTACTTCTAGCGATTTATGTATCTGTATTCCCAGATCGCTTTGCTCCTCTATCCCATTTGGTTTCTAAACTTCCAAGGAGTAAATGGCCTCCTTATTCCTCTAACAAAAATGAATCATTTCACTACATTGAATTTAATTTTCTATTTATCCTTCCGCTCTGCGAATCTGCGTTGCCTTTCTGATTTTAATGCAGTCCTCCACATTATTAGGTGAACCCCTCTTCGGTATTTGTAAATTTTGATATCATGGGTGAGATTTTAACTCATTCAAAACCTACCAATTTTCAGAGTTAAAATCAGGCCCCATACCTCCAATTTGAACCTTATATATTCAGGGCTGGATTTTATGGGGCACCGTGGTCCCTGTCCACCCCAGCTAAAAGGTTGAGAGGGAGCCTGTTCACAATCCCAAATGCTGGGAACAGTGTTAATTACTTTAATTTTTTGCCCCATTTACTGGTTGAGGTCCTGCCCAGCAGAGCCGTTGGCCAATTGGATGGGAGGGGGGTGGGGTGCTCCAATGGGCCCACAGAACCTGCAAAACAGTTCCCTATACCCCAACCGACAGCTGGGTTTCCTGTTTGTCGTGGCCCTCCCCCTGCCATGGGTAAAATACCGGGAGTAGAAGAGATAAGATGAGGCCTTCAACTGACCACTTAAACCAAGGGCAGGCAGGCTGCCCGATGTCTTCCCTGGGCATCCCCCACCGTAAAATACTAGATAGGTCGAGTCAGGTGGCTAGGTAGCAGAAAGGCCACCTGCTGGATTTTACATGCCCGCCACCTTCAAACCCAATTGGTGGGGGAGCATAAAATGCAGCCCATGGTGAACAACAGTAGTTTCAGCACAAATCCCTGCAGAACATTATTTTCCATTTTCTCTCAAAGAAACAACTCTCATTATCTTTCCTACCACTGACGTTAAACTAATTAGACTATAGTTCCATCCCACTCTGTCCACCAGTCCTCTGGCATTATCCCTTTTCTTATTGAATTTTACATATGGGTACTAGTGCCTCCTGTTATTTCTTCACTAGTTTCTGTACCTGCAGGTGTAATCCATGTGGATCCGGGGTCTTCACCCCTTAACTTTGGTTCATTTGTCTGGTATCTCCTATTCTATCTTAACTGTTCTAATAACCCTCATGATGTTGTCATATCTCATTGTAAGCCTCATCAATGAAAAGTGAGGCAAAGTATCTATTCAGTGACCCTAACATTTGAGTATTATCTCCTGAGTTTATCTTGCTCATTCTGTAATAGCCATGGTCTAATCTTAATTCTCCTTTGTTACTCATGTACCAAGAGAAAACTTAATTTTTTATGTTGTAATATTTTCATTTTATATTTGCCTTTCCAATTGTCTTTTTAATCTCTTTCCTAAGATCATCATATTCCCCTTTGTCATCATTCTCTATTATTTATGTAATTTTCCTATGCTTTTCTCTTTAGATTCAATTTTAGCTTCTGTATTTATCCTTGGCATTTTATTCTTAGCTGGTTTTGTCTTACTTTTTAATGGAATATATTGCACTGAACTCTTTATTTCTCCTTACAATGGATTTACTATGATTAAAATCCTACTAAATCAAAGGTCCTCATGGTTGGGGATCGTCTTGCAGAGGCTTTGACAGCATTAAAAAAAATGTAATCATCAAATTAATTCAGACCACTTATAGTAATCAGGGCAGGTTTACAATTACTAGGACAAGAGCATGATTAGGACTGATGGGTGCCCATTCCTTCTACCTCTTTGTCAATACTTTTCTCCAGTTCATTTTTCTATCCTCATTCCCTCAGAGTTCGCTTTTTTCCAGTCTTTGTACTATTTATATATTGCTCAATTATTATCTTAAACCTTAAACCATGATCACCTCTCTCTAGGTGTTCTCTAGACGCTAGCCTCTTTTATTTGCTCATTTAAAAAAAATCATTTTTGGGATGTGGGCGTCAATGGCTAGACCATTATTGCCCATCCTAATTGCCCTTGTTCAGAGGGCATTTAAGAATCAACCACATGGCTGTGGCTCTGGAATGACATGTAGGCCTGCAGATTTCCTTCCCTAAAGAACATTAATGAACCAGATGGATCTTTACGACAATTGGCAACTGGTTTCATGGTCATCTCTTAATTCCAGATTTTTATTGAATTCTGATGGGATTTAAACCCAGGTCCAGAGCATTACCCTGCGTCTCTGGAGTACTAGTCCAGCTACAATGTCACTACGCCATCGTCTCCCCAGTTCGCTTTTCATTACTAGGTCTAGCATTGTGTGCAGAGAGTTTTACAAAGTATCACAAAAGTATAAGTAATTAAAAAATTTAATTTAATAATTCAATATAATGAAAATTATTATACATATTATTTCATTTAAGTCACTGACTTGGGTGTTTACCTTTTATTATATGAAAAGTATGAAATAATTTCTACCAAATATTGTTTCTCCAATTGACCAATATCATAATTTAATAGAATCATAGGAGGAGGCTATTCAGCCCATTGTGTCCTGGCTGGCCCTCTGCAAGAGCAACACATGTAGCCCCACTCTCCTGCCTTTATCCTGTAGCCCTGCAAATGATCTCTCTTCAGGTAATTATCCAACTCTCTTTTGAAGGCATTGGTTGAATCTGCTTGCACCACACTCTCAGGCATTCCAGATCCTAACCACTCACCGTGTAAAAAGATTTCTCCTTGTGTTCCCATTGCTTCTTTTTCCAATCACCTTAAATTGTATCCTCTGGTTCTCTATCCTTCCGCCAACAGGAAGATTTTTTTCCTATTTACTCCGTCCAGACCCCTCATGACTTTGAACACCTCTATCAAATCTCTTAACCGTCTCTTCCCTTGTTTAAACATAGAAAATAGAAGCAGGAGTAGGTCATTGGGCCCTTCAAGCCTGCTCCGCCATTCAATATGATCATGGCTGATCCTCGAGCTCAACGCCATATTCCTGCACTCTACCCCTACCCCTTGTTGCCTTTAGAGTCCAGAAATCTATTTCCTTCTTAAATACATTCAGTGAGTTGGCCTCCACAGCCCTCTGTGGTAGAGAATTCCACAGGATCGCCACCCTCTGAGTGAAGATATTTCTGCTCATCTCAGCCCTAAATGGCCTACCCCATATCCTGAGATTGTTTCTAGACCCCTGCCATTATAAATTCTCCCTTTTCAGACTGTAAAGGACCTACATTTGTCTTCACTAATCTTTATATTTTTACATACGTACAGAAACTTTTACAGTCTACTTTTATGTTCCTTGCATATTTACTCTCATACTCTATTTTTGTCCTTCTTAATCAATCTCTTGGTCCCCCTTTGCTGAATCCTAAACTGTTCCCAATCCTCAAGCTTGCTACTTTTCTAGCAACTTTATATGACTCCTCTTTGACTCTAATACTATCCTTAATTTCTTTTTTTCCCTGATGTATCCACATAACAGAAGTTCCTCATCCCTCAAATGATTCTCGTGAATCCTCTCTACACGCTCTCTAATGCCTTCACATATTTCCTAAAGTGTGGTGCCTAAAACTGGATGCAATACTCCAGTTGAGGCCAAACCAGTGTTTTATAACAGTTTACCATAACCTCCTTGCTTTTGTACTCTTATGCCTCTAATTATACAGCCCAGGATCCCTTATACTTCATTAACCACTTTCACAATCTGCCCTGCCACCTTCAATGATTTGTGCACATACACCCTCTGCTTCTGCACCCCCTTTAGAATTGTACCCTTCATTTATATTGCTTTGTTCTTCCTACCAAAATGAATCACTTCACATTTCTCCACATTAAATTTCATCTGCCACTTATCCGCCCATTCCACCAACCTATCTCCTCTTGAAGTTTAACACAATCATCCTCAAGGTTTATTATACTTCCAGATTTTGCCATCAACAAATTTTGGAATTGTGTCCTGCACACCCAAGTTTAGTTCCCAAGGAAAATTATTGCTTGCAGTTTAAAAACATACTGACCAGGGTATCTGTAGCAAGATCTTGTCAGTTCTCAATATCTGCCAATGTTTATCAAAGTACACAATGAAGTTTCATTAATCTTCTGGCATCAGCAAATTATGCATCGAAGAATCATTCCCTATTAATTGAACTGTTTCTAACCCAGGTCTCCACTCCTGATTGCGAGTCAGGGTTCAAAAGTGTAAACATGGTGACAGTTCTAGGCATGGTATGAGGCCCCATGGTTGACCAGTCCAACTGCCTTTCCAACTCGGACAATGATCTGGAGAACTGATGCCATTTACAAAAGCATGTTAATCACAATCTTTGAGAGAGGACTGTAAGAGCAGGCAAAGAAACCCTTTTGTTCCTGACTGTGTAGCCTCTTTTTCTTTCAACTGGATAACTAACTGAACATTTTAAAGTGCCAAAGACAATAGATATGCAAGTTTCTTTGTGTGAAAATAAAACCTGATTAGCCTGAATGAATTTCCATTTTTGCATATAATCATTGATTAACCAGGGGTGCTATATGATAGAACAGGTTCAAGAAACTAAATGGCCTACTCCTAACAATGTTCAAATATACAACAGGTTTAGCACTCAATCTAAAAACACGAATTCATTAAAGCTTTGCAACTTTAGAAAATAACTAAAATCGCTTGGGATTTATAGAATGTCTCATCATATCTATCAGAAAAATGTCAAAGTAGTCAAAATTATTCAAAATTCCAGTAGCTGCTACACAAGCAAAACATGTCAGCCATTTTGAACAAGGGAGTACAGTGAAGAATGAGTCATTAATGCAATTTTGGTGGTGTTGCTTGAAGAATTTTGGCCAGTAGGGCAGGCCCTCTCCCTTTGCCTCTTTGAATATGGCCATATGAACCTTATCTTCCAGCAGAACCAATGGAACAATTAGGGATGGCCCCAGTTTATAACATCTCATTCATAGAATGACACTCCAACAAAGCAGTATTCCCTTAATACACTGCTGGGATGTCAACCTAAATTATATTCAGGCTGAATATAGAAGGACCAGAGTGGAAGTGAAGAAACTAATAAGAAAAGCAAAGAGAGAGCATGAAAAAAGGCTGGCAGTGAACATAGTAGGGAACCCCAAGGTCTCCTATAAACATGTAAATGATAAAAGGGTGGTAAAAGAAAGAGCAGGGCCGATTAGGGACAACAAAGGGGACTTACATGCGGAGGCTGGAGAAATGGCGGAGGTGTTGAATGAGTACTTTGCATCTGTCTTTACAAAGGAAGAACTTGCTACCCAGGCCGAGATGAGGGGGGGGTAACTGGTACACTAGAAGAACTTACAATCAAGAGGAACGGAGTGTTGGAAAGGCTATCTTAAAATAGATAAGGTACTAGTTGCAGATGAGATGCATCCAAGGCTACTGAGGGAAGTGAGTGTGGAAATTGCAGAGGCACTAGTGATAATCTTCCAGTCTTCCTTAGACACAGAGGAATGGAGAACTGCAAAACCCTTGTTCAAAAAGGGGTGCAAGGATAAAGCTGGCAACTACAGACCAGTCAGTTTGACAGTGGTAGGGAAACTTCTGGAAACGATAGTATGGGATAAATTCAATAATCACTTAGACAAGTTCAGGATAATTAAGGAAAATCAGCATGGATTCATCAAGGGAAAATCATGTTTAACTAACTTGCTGGAGTTTTTTGAGGTGATAACAGAGAAGGTTGATAAGGACAATGTAGCTGATGTGGTGTATATGGATTTTTAAAAGATATTTGATTCAGTGCCACCCCAACAGACTCGTGAGCAAAATTCTAGGTCATGAAATAAAAGGGAAAATCTTGGATAAGAAATTGGCTGAGTGACAGGAAACAGTAGTGATAAATGCTTGTTTTTCAGATTGAAGGTTTGTAGTGGGCATCATCAGGGGTCAATGTTGGGACCCTTGCTCTTCCTGATATATATTAATGATGTAGACTGTGGATTTAAAAATTTGCAGATGATACGGAGATTGGAAATGTTGTCAACTGTGATAGGGATAGTCTTGAACTTCAAAAGGACATAGCCATGTTGGTGGATTGGGCAGACAAGTGGCAGATGAAGTTCAATTAAGAGGTGATTCGTTTTGGCAGGAAAAATATGATGACTGTATAAAATAGAGGGAGAGCCTCTAAAGGGGGTGCAGGAACAGAGGGACCTCAGTGTATATGTACATAGGTCATTGAAGATGGCAGGGCATGTTGAGAGAGAGCAGTTAATAAAGCATATAGTATCTTAGGCTTTATTAATAGGGACATCGAGTACAGGAGTAAGGAGGTCATGTTGAACTTGTATAAGACACTAGTTAGGTCTCATCTGGAGTATTGCGTCCAATTCTGGGCACCATACTTGAAGGGTGTGAAGGCATTGGAGAGAGTAGAGGAGATTCACATGATTCCCATGATGAAGAACTGTAGCTATGAGGATAGATTGGAGAGGTTGGGACTGTTTGCCTTGGGAAAAAAGGCTGAGAGGAGGCTTGATAGAAGTATTCAAGATCCTGAGGGATTGGATGATGTAAATAGTGAGAAGCTGTTACCACTCAAGAGAACATCAAGAACTAGAGGGCACAGATTCAAAATAATTGGCAAAAGGAGTAAATGTAATATGAGGAAAAATTCTTTCACCCACAAGGTGGTTGGAGTCTGGAACAAACTTCCTGAAAGGGTGGTGGAGGCAGGCTCGATTGAGGTATTAAAAAGGGAATTGGATTGCTACCTGAAAAGAGAAAATGTGCAAGAATACAGGGATAAGACAGGGGAGTGGGACTAGATGGAATGCTCTTTCAGAGAGCCAGTGCAGACCTGATGGGCTGAATGGCCTCCTTCTGGACTGTAAAGATATTGTGATATGTTCAAGTTCTGGATTGGAGCCTGAACTCTCAATCTTCTGACTCCTGAGTGCTACCAAGTAAGGCCGGCGTCCAAGTTCAGCTAGAATGCATAATGAAAGTAATGTAAAAGGACATAGAGGTTTTTAAACATTAAAAACTCAAATAAAAACCCTCACAAGCAATTAATTTCAAAATATTTTCTTTTAATATACTTAAAAAATATTCCCTGGCAACACCTGCTGACAAGAAGTTAAACTACTACTTCAAAATAAAAAAGTAAACATTTAAAATTTTTCCCTAATTTTTTTTAATAAAAAAATAGCATAATAGCAAGAACTTGTTTGAAATCTCCTTAACAAAAGTGGCTTCTATGTTTTAATAAATCACCCTTTCTATTGATGGGTATTATTGCCCAAGTCTAAGCATATCTGATTTAAAACCCTATGCACAGGATGCACCTTTATTATAAATTCAGCAAGTCATTCAAACAATGTGTTTTTTTCCTTTTGTTTTAATCAGTTAAAATGCGTTCAGAATAACACCTAACACAAAAAAGAATAAAGTGTGTTATTTTTGAATAAAGCAACATAAATTTAGATTGTATGTCTTTAATATTGCACAACCAAAGCTCCTCTTTTTGATTTTTTTACATGATCATATGTAAAAAGTAAAATGTAGGTTACATCTGTGGCATTAGTACGTATTTACAGGTAATTGGTCACAAGCAGAAGATCAAACACCTTTTAGTAGTATGAAATAAATTTCCATAAAAGTGTAAAACTGTAGTCCCAAATATGTTCAACTCATTAATGCTTATACTAGAATATAATATTCTATCACTTAGATTTCCCAGGTGTTGAAATACATGTAGGTGCTTAGGCACTCCACATTTTTGGGCCTACAGTTTAAAAGTACCTTAATATCAAGAACCTGATTTGTCTACTCCAAACTGTACACAGTCAACAGGCAGTGATAATTCCACTCTAAAGCTGCAACATATCATAAAAGGTTTAAAAAATCATGTTTATACAAGCTTTAGCAAAAATTATCTAACAGGTAAATGTATATGTGTCTAGTAAAGTTAATTTGGAATAAAGAATCAACATCTTTAAACTGAAAATCAGTAGTACAGTAAATACTCTTCCCATTCATACATCCATCTCTAACACTGGTTTGCAGAGATACTTTAAAAAAAAGTGTGGTGTATCTAATGCACCTGAGCAGTGACAAAATAAATTAGAATAGTATACAACATGTCATAAGCGAAAAGTGGAGATAAATTAATACTCAAACTCTCAGAACTAGTTTGCAGTGTCATAAATTTTGCTTCATTAACGTATCTTCAACTAGTACTCTAAATGAAGGCTTAAAAATTCATAATGTTCACAATATATTGCAGCTTTAAAAATGATTATAAGCTACACAGGGCCTGTGAGTGATACAGTCTGTGCACTATGTATGGTACAACTGTTGTTGGAAATAAGCAGAACTGCTTCCCTTACATTGTTTTCAATTACTTGTTTATTGATGTTCATCAATCCCTGGCGTTTCACCATGTTGTATTCTAGATGCTATTCTGATCGCCTCCTCCAGTGATTGCTGCTCACCAAGCTATGAAAAAAACATAATTAAATATGATGATTTGTAAAATGTATTATTCCTTATGGACAAAAGTGCACTTGTCAGTTCACAACATTGTGCCAATGATTGTTAGATGTTCTGTCAGTCAAACCATACTCACAACAGCTTCACTGGTAATGGACAGTAAAGTTAGTTAAATCACAGGTAGCAACAACAATCTGCACTGATACAATGCCATTAATGTAAGAAAAAGTCCCAGAGCATTTCACAGAGACATCATAAAACAAAAATGGGCATTGAACCAAAGGAGGAGATATTAGGTAAGGCAAGTGGAAAGGCAGAGGGATTTAGGTAGGGATTGGAAATAACCTATTGCAACCCCAAAGATCTCCATGTGTCCTGCAGAAGTGGTATCAGACAGGGTGTTGCACGTGGTAGATCATCAGTTACCATGTTTCAAAACTTCAATAACTATCTAGGTAATTGAAAGTTTTACTCAGGCGACTCGTAACAGAGATTGCTAATCTAATGCATCCGATGGAATGATCAGATCGTCACCTGCTTACAACCACCTTGCTAATGACTGCGGTTCAGGAAAAATCCAAATTAATTTTGTTACATGATCCATCCTTGCAACCTCTTCTCACCTTTGCTCTTTTGTTATCTACTCTCTAGCCTGAAAGCAAGGACAAGATGAAAGAAGGCGACAATCTTTGCCAAAGGAATCACCATGGCTTTATACCTACATGGAGCAGCTGGCTTGATTCAAATGACTAAACGTGCCACCAACATTTAGAGACTACCAGGAACTAATAAAAAATTAGAATATAAACTCTAAGGAAAAAAGTCCTATTGCATTTATATTATACACAAACAACTGCAAAATACAGAGGAAAGTTGTAGCAACCACCATTCTCTGGAATTATAAACAATGTTGTTTTAACAACAGCAACATTAAATGCTACAGTTTTAGAAGTCACAAAATCATTTGCATTGATATTCTGTACTATTTGGAGATGAGACAGGGAGAGCAAAAGACACTTTTGCATTGATGCTCAAACAAATGTTTTGGCCTCAGAGCTCAATCTCCTCTTTTAATTTGGCAGCCTACTGCTGGTAACTATGTGACCCACAGGACAGATAATAGAAAGAAGCTAATTCTCTGCTGTCACAAATGCTGCTCCCAGAACCATGTAAAAGCTGGGCATCCAAGTGATCAGAGGCTGAGTGCGTCTCCTTTCTGTTGTTGGGTGCAATCAGCTTTCATTAATGGTGTATTGTCAGTGTAAAAGGTTAGTTCCAATTTTACCCTTGATTACATTTTTATTGTATTTCAGAGTGAAAACAATAGCTGTAAGCATGAATTTATAAACTTTATTCTAGGTACAGGCTAAAGTGACACGTTCCATCCCATTCCATGTTGATTGTTTGCAATAAAAGATTTAAGCATAATTTTGAACAGTACTTTGCTGTGAGTGTTATATTTTTAAAGAACATCAGACCAATGGAGAATTTCTTTTTGCAATTTACAAGATTTACGCCTTCTCAAAGACATCTAGGTATGGAAAATAGATGCTGACCGTGCCAGTGATACCCATATCCTGAGAATGAATGATAAAAGTATTCAGAAAATACATGGGATTAAATCCATAAATACATCATATTTGAAAATTATAGATGAATACAGAAATTCTGAATTTAATGTGTTGCAGAATGGGGAACCAATAAACACAGAGTAGGACATGATGATAGCGGAAGGGAACTCATTATGAGATTGATATAGGCAACAAAGTTTATGGGGAATCGCAATTTGGGATTGATAGAATTTAGGAGGGTGGGGAGAAAAGCTTTGGAATAATCAAGTCTGGAGGTGAAAAAAGAATGGATAAGGACTTCAGCATCAGTTGCAGTAAAAAAGGCCACAGGTGGATATGATACGAAAATGGAAATAAACCAGCTTGATGTTAAGACTGAAACTCAGGGTTAAACAGAACACCAGGGTCGCATGTGATCAACCTCAGTCTCTCTCTTCATCCTTTGATGAGTCCAGCACCATGAACAATACATCAACAAGTTTCAAGCTTCTTTAGAAGACAGGGGGAAAAATGGAGAGGGGGAATTAGGGAAAAAAAACTGTTTTAAATAGCTAGAGAAACAACTAAGACAGGGAATTTTGATAGA
This sequence comes from Cetorhinus maximus, assembly GCF_964194155.1. Taxonomy (NCBI): domain Eukaryota; kingdom Metazoa; phylum Chordata; class Chondrichthyes; order Lamniformes; family Cetorhinidae; genus Cetorhinus; species Cetorhinus maximus. The sequence continues at coordinate 99,545,179 of NC_135887.1, forward strand.
ACCTCTTCCAACCTGACAGTGGAAATTTGGTGGAAACCCTATTTAGAATGTGAGTGAAGTTACTGCCAAACTACCAGTAGTGGAGTAGGAGAAGTACTGAGGAGATTCAGCCCTTAATCTGACTTGGTTTCAACTCCTTACTTTCCAAAACATAACTTAGTTTCAGTTTCAATAAGGAACTGTACATCATAAAAACAGATGATTTGGTTCGTGAATTTGCTGGTTTTGCATTTAGAAAGAAACAAACTAAAAAACGGATCATTGATTATGCATGCCCTTATGAGACAGAGTTTTGAATTTTTTTTCCAATTCCCACTCTTAATTACAACTCACCAACCACGAGTCACTAAACACTAGCAATAAGAGTGGAAATAAACTACTGTGCAGTATCAGTCAGATAACGATAGTCCTTTGATTTGGAAGGAAAGTAAGCAATAAACAAAGCATATCAAACTTTATTGGTGCATAACATACAATATAAGTATTCATTTTTCCCCTCTCCACAGTCAAATTACTGGCAAGTGTTCAATGTCAAAGAAGCAACAAGGTTTTAAAGATATAAGAACAAAGTTAAAGGGGGTTGAGAAGAGACAAAACTATGAATAAACACGAACGTTGGACTTCAATATCAGTCATTAACAGCATTCAGCACACAAGGATATGCAGTACAATACAAACTGTCAGGTCTTCCTGTTTTTGGACAATTTTATTTAATCTTACTCTGATCAAAACTGATGTCAAATAATTACAAAGGTTCATTGTGTACATTATAAACATTTATTCATGTACAGGTAGAATGTTCAAAACCCACCTGCACTGCAATTTGAGTGCCGTTTGCTGTAGCCAGTAATGTAACAGGTCGTGCTCCTCCAGTCACTAAATGATGCTCATGATTCTGGTGGGTAACCATTTTTTCCACTTCAACAGATGCAGCCTGTAGTGCAGCTATAGTAGTTTCACCTCTCATCACACAATCTGGTGTCACTATAGCCACCTTTAGGAAAGCAGATGCTTTTAATTAAATGCCAAAATTTACAATGCATGTACTCTCAGAATTTGTTTGTTCCATTTAATATATGTCGTTCAATTATGATCTTGAGAAGATTATTTTTAATAGTGCTGTCAATTAGTCAATTCTAACTGATGATATTTTAACAGAAATTTAACTAGAGCATCATTTGCCTACCGCAGTCAACTGTTAGTCAATGGTGACTTATCTAGGGGCATCTGGTCTAGTGGTTGGAGAATATTTTACATATGATTATAATGATATTGTTACAATAAAACATAGCAATTATATCTGTTATTGACCTAAGTATTGTTCGTTAATCTACTGAAATGTAGTAAATAAATCACTTTCACAACAGTGAGCAAGACAGACAGTGTTTAGCTGTTTTTTTGAAAAAGATACTAAAGCAGGTAGTATACTGGTAAGTCATGTTGGAATTCCATAACGTGCCTCCACCGTTTTGTACCACTCTCACCTACACAAATTTTCAGTTAAGTTCTCACGGCTATTAGACAAACAGAAGCTTAACAATTTGCAAAAGGAAGAGGAAGAGTGACCCTGTTATGTTCTCACAGACCTGCTTGGGAGCTGGTCTACAGACAGCCTTTTTAAGAGGAAAAATTACATGACATAAGGAGAACTTGGGAAGGCTTGAAAAAGAAAAGATAAGAATGAAAAAAGTCAAATAGTCTCTTTATAAATAGTTAAATGCTTCAAGTTATATCTACAAGGGAGTCAAGGGTTTGGGGGTGGGAGGGTGGTACAGGCAGGAAAGTGGAGTTAAGATCACAAACAGATCAGCCATGATCTTATTGGATGGTAGAGCATGCTCCAGGGGCCAAAGGGCCTACTCTTGCTCCTATTTCTCATCCAAGTCCAGTGGCAGAGCTAGGCTTGACTGACACGGAGGGGTAAATTTGAGATGAGGCCAAATTTGCAAGAGGAGGACCAAGCTGTGAACTGGGAAATGCCAGCATGCCTAGTCCTAAGGCCGAACCAGGAATCAGACTGACTTACAAACTAGAGGCCAAAGATAAATAACAAAAAAGAGAAATACTTGCATTTATATCGTGCCTTTCACAACCTAAGGATGTCCCAAAACATTTTAAAAGTCAATGACAGAGGTTTATGGGAGTGAAATGGAGGTAACCTCACATGGGCCAATCACAGAATGACTGGGGGGTTATCATGATGCCCATGAACTTGCCACTGCTTAAGTCTATAATCCACATTCATTTGTATGTTAAAGATGCACAGTCTCATATTGTCTTTGTTTTCAAAATTTATTTTGTTTACAGCAGACCAATGCAGCAGTTAGAGGAGAAATCAGATTAATCTTTTTCCACATTGCTTAAGCATGCAGTGTGAAAGGACCCCAAATATGTACACCCATAGATATATGTGGATATGGTAGTTTTATTTTGTTCTGAGAATGTGGTAAGAGAAAAAAAATACAAAGAGGATTTAGAAAAAAAATTGAGATCTTGCAAAATTGCGTAAAATTAGAAAAGATCTAAATGACGTGTGAGCATGTCTGGCCCTTGGGTATCAACAGTTTGAATGAAATATTATCCTGAATGCCACTGATCTTAAAAATATTAAACATACAACAAAACTCCTTTACCTGTTGACCATCTGAACCATCTGTTGTCACCATTGTAACCGAGTGCGTATCTTGTGTGGAAATAACTGCATCGTGTGTTGGGACCGTGATGGTAGTACCATCCTGTGTTACCATTGTTATAGTATTGCCGATCCCTTGCAGATCTGTCTGAGATATATTGACCTGAAACAAACAAAATAAAGCTGATTACAAATTTTAACATGCAAAGCAGAGAATTTTTTTTACTACTTGATCTCTTGAGAATATTGTAAATGTGGAGTGAAGACCAAATGTAGTCTTCAGGTGGGTAGAGGGTAATGAATAATGTAACCAGGGTTCCTATAAGTATTTCAGGCAATTTCAATCTCATATTCTGTCCTTATTTATGTGTAATATTTATGCTGTCGTCATTATTACATTATACTTTAATTGTACATTACTTACAGTTAAATAGCAAAGCTTACAACAATTTGGAGAGCAAAGAAATAACATTGATTGGAGCAGAGGAGTCTGAAAAGCTGGGTTACTAAGTGAATCAGCCTGAATTTACTTATTAATTTTTTTTTAAAACACAATAACTCAAATGCTTAAGGTAGGAATCCACAATAGGATAAAGACAGACAAGAAATCAAAACTGAATGGGTCCCAGCTGAGATGATGAACAGTAGGACAGGGAAAGTAATGGTGTTATTTCCTGCAAGCACAGGAATTGCACACTACGCGCATGATTTAATAGCCTGGATTTTCCTTTCCTAATAGCGGCAAATGCCAAGATGCTCATCGCCATTGAGGGTCACAATAGCACAGCAATTTCCAACAATTTGAAATAATTCCAATGCTCTTTTCCAAGAATTCATATATATTTAGAGAATCATACACTGAATTAATTACTCCCCTTGCTATCCTACCGTACAAAATTTAGTTGAGAATCTCTTCCCTCCCCCAAACCCATAACATACACTGCAGAAGCAAAGAAGGTTGTGGGGTGTGGGTGAGAGAGGGCAGAGAGAGCAATGAAAGTCAATTTTAAAACTTGCTTGCTTAACAAAGTTTAAAACTATGAGAGTAAAGTTATACAATGCAAATGCCTGCAATATAAAACGATTTTGAAGATTATGGACTATACATACTGTACTCCCAATTACTCAAATGTTAATCCTTTTTACCCCAGCATAGCAAAAAAAAAAATCAAGTACAATGGTTAACATAATTCCTAGCTAGTACGTTTTGGACAAACTACAAAGAGCATTAGAAACAAGTGTTAATTAATTGTAAACAAATACTGCTCTTTACAAGCTTCAATTGCACCACATTTCTGGAACCAGGATAACTCTGCATTTCTGGCCCAGTGTAATTGCAAACTGGTTTGACACACTTACGCAGTTTATTCTACAGCAATTCAACGATTTGCCTAAAATACTTACTTTTTTTGAGAGGCGAGGTAAACAAACCCAGATAATAATACTGCACTGAATATTAAAAAAACACTAAAATCCCCAAAGTGTAAACTGAAGGCACAATTAGTTTCATTCCACCATGTATAATTTTTGAATTTTGGAGTTCATAACTTGTTTTGTCAGTGAAACAAATGTATTCCAAGAATTTTATGCACAGTCATGTTGAATTTACATAGTTTGTATTAATCTAGATTATGAAAAGGCCTTCAACTCAGCAAGGAATCCAGTGGAATGGAGGTTCGAGTGGAATCAAACAGAGGGAATTTGGCAAACACATTGCAGGACTCCTCAAGAAACACAACAACAAATCATGTCGTTCAGGGAAACATGATGCAGAACTCATTTATCTCCTTGAAAGTCTTTCAAGACTGCCCTCATAATATTGAAATTAGTGTACAGTTAGGGGAGAGGAAGTTTAATTATGTGAGGTACGCGGGTGACATTATACTTACATTGAGACCTAACTACAGAATCCAGGATACCAATTGTCCACTTCAAGGAACTGTTGTGGACTAAAAGTGAAGTCCAAGAAACAAAAGTGGTAGTATGGAGAAAGTGATCAACAGAAATGGACACACAAATAAAGAGACAGTGATAAAAAAGGGACTGAGAGAGATCAAAAGAATTCTGCAGATTCATCTATTAAGGACCCTGGGTCAAGAAAAAAACAAATGTTGAAAAGGAATGAGGGCCACAGAGAACATATATGTTGCTCAGATCTTGAAAGTGTTGATGCATAGGAAGGCAGTGGTTATCATGGCATGGTGTAATGTGACATTTATAATGCAATCTCTGTACATAAAGCCCTCTTCTCAGCAGTTAAAAATTCAAATGTTTGAAGCGTTCAGCAGCAGTTATCAAACCCAAAAGTGTAAAACTGTCAGCTCTTAGCTGACCGTGAATCCAGATTTATAGTGAAACACCTCACCATGATGTTGACGTCATAATCTAAAATCTTCCTAAGTGAACACTATAGTTATTTTAGAGTCTAGTTCTGATGATCATACTTAAGAAAGGTATGTTGTAATCATGCTACAGTATTGGCACAAAGTTGGCATTTTGACTAATTACAGGAAAATTGGCCAGGGTTGGGGGGGACTGTCCTAGCCAGCCACACTTCAAGCAGGATGGCCCACTCTCAGCACTAAAATTCCACAACAAGAAACTTTGCACAATTAAGGAAGTTGTATACTCCATTGAGAAAGACTCAATGAGAAGGATGGACCATCTGTGGCCAACTAAGGAAGTTAAGGATGGTATCAAATTGACAGATGAGACATACAGTGCTGCGAAAATTAGTGGTAGGCCAAAAGATAGGGAAAATTTTAGAAAACAGCAAAGGATGACTACAAAATGAATAAAGTCAGATAAATTAGAGCATGAGAGAAAACTAGCAAGAAATATAAACACAAGACAGTAAAAGCTTCTACAAGTTTTTAAAAATTCATTCATGGGATGTGGGCATCGCTGGCTACGCCAACATTTATTGCCCATCCCTAATTGCCCTTGAGGAGGTGGTGGTGGTATGGTCCCCAGCTGAGGTTACCACTGGACAAGCCTGATCCTAGGGTGGAACCCAACTTGATAGATCCTAACTTATTTGTTTGTTTAGATACATGGAGAGGGGCTACTGAACAAAGTCACCAGTCAGCTAATAAAAACATAAAACATTTATTAAACAAGAAAAGATGAACTATATTACCATACTCCTTCATCCATAACTATATCTTAACAAATATATACAGATTTGTAAGGATAACACAAGTTTTAAAAGCTATCTTAACTTTAATGTTTATATTTAAGTACACAGTCCATGTAAACCAATTGGCAACCTATAGTCAGGCACATCACACTCTGAAACCAAGTGACAGATGCCACCTCAAACAGATAGTCTAGATCTCTCCTCAACTTACCCCAGATGCTTGTCACACTGAGCGCCAATCAGTCTCACTGAACTCCGTTTTTCACACAAGGGTTTCCAATCTCCACTCCCCAAGAACTTGCCTTGGAATCTTCACCCAAACCAACGCTTTCTCTCAGACGTCTTCTGCAAGGGTTCACCTCCAGGTTTTCAAATTCTCTTTCTGATGTTCCTCTCCCCTGGATCACCACATGTATTCATGCAGTCTTCCACACTCTCTCACTGACTCAGCCATCAACAGTACACCACTGCTTCACATGCCCATAGCAAAGAGTTACATACCTTCATCTGTCTCCATCACACTCCTGACTTGTGCCTTGTAGATGATGGACAGGCTTTAGGAAATCAGGAGGGGATGTACTCACTGCAGGATTCCTAGCCTCAGACATTTTTTGTTGTTGAAGCTTTTCATCTTGCACTCATCAGGACAATTCAAAAGAAAATACCAATGTAAGGGAAATAACATATTTATACTGTATGAGAAGAAAGTGCTGATTTGTATGGAAGAGGCATTGCCAAGGAGAATGCACCAGTTGATGGTGGCTCTCAGTTAACTGCCAAGCACTGTTTGAAATTTAAAACCAGGCAGTTTGACTCTGATTGGTCAAGGCATTGCCCTGGGGAATGAACCAGCAAAAGGCTGTCACTTATTTTGTTTCGCTGAAACAGGCGCAATGTGTGTACATGTTCTTTCTGTCTGCAAAGAACAGGGCCCTGTGTATTAAGATATGTAGATTCCAGTGCACGCAAATGTACCACACTGCGAGCCTGATTAACAATCTTAAATTGGTTGTCAGCATAATTCTTAGCACACTGAGGATCATTTAGAAAATGTTGTCCAATCGTGGAATCATGCCTAATTTTGGACACTGTGATTTGAGTTTTGCAAGCATGGGCTGGTTGGGTACAGTCTGTACCTTGCCCATTGCGAAGCAGAAGGGACATACTGTTTGATACAATCTGCTAGTCTTTGGGACGTACGGCCTACGTACTTAGCATCACACTGGCACCGAAATTCATACACCAATTACTCATTTGTTTGGCAGAATGTCTTTTTGGCTTGACGGCAGCATCCTGTTAGTGGCGAATACCACTCATGTTGCTACCACATAGTAGCAACGTGAACCAGCTAGCTTCACCTGTTGCTCAAACGGCCTGAGCCATTTGCTCACCATACAATCTGAAATAGGGCACATCAAAGACATCCTGCGAGATAATGGCTACTCTGATCAGATCATTTCATTCTGTATATCACGCAAACTCATGAGCGGGCCCAAGGCCATCACTTTCGGCCCTGAAAAGTGCCCAGTCTACCTCAGATTAACCTGGAAGGGCAAGGTATCTCAAAAAATTAAGCAACAGGTGAAGCTAGCTGTTTCACACTGCTACTATGCAGTAACAACACGAGTAGTATTCACCATTAACAGGATGCTGCCGTCAAACCAGAAAGACGTTCTGCTTATCACACAAATGAGTAATGTGGTGTATGAATTTCAGTACCAGTATGATGCCAGGATATGTAGGCCATACATCCAAAGACTGGCGGATCATATCAAACAGCATGTCCCTTCCGCTATCCGCAATGGGCAAGGTACAGACCGTACCCAACCAGCCAGTGCTTGCAAAACTCAAAACACAATGTCCAACATTAGATGTGGTTCCTCGATTGGGCAACATTTGCTAAATAATCCTCAGTGTGCTAAGATTTACGCTGACAATCGATTTACCGTTCTCAGCAGTCTGACTGATGTTGAAAATTGTGCATATTTTAATATATATAATACTTTTGTAATTTTACTTCTATGGTCTCATTGCAAAAATACTGCAGTTTAGTTTTTTTCTTACCTGTTGCTGAGTACCATCTTGCGCAATAAGGGCCATATGTTGACCTACGTCTGCTTGTGCAACTGTAGTAACTTGTCCAGATAACCCATTGTCTTCTTCAACTCCTGTTACATAGGTAATTGGTTGTCCCTTAAGGATTTCATCCCCAGAAGTAACTTTTGAAACAAAATAGGATATAAACAATATGTTAACACCCATTTCTAGTTTGGGAGTGTTTCACTGAAAAAAATATACGACATTACTCGTTTTAAACTAACCTCTATATCTATAAGAGAAAAAAATGCAGGGATATGGGAATAGAATGAGGAGTGGGAGTAACTGGATTACTCTTCGAACAGTTGGCGCAGACTTGATGGGCTGAATGGCTTGCTTCTGTGCTACACTATTCTATGATTCCATAATACCATAAAAATGCAAAGTGATGTTATATCAATCCCCTGTGCAATAAGTTAAACACTTTTGTAAAAAAAAATATAGCTGGAAAAACTCAGCAGGCCTGACAGTATCTGCGGAGAGGAATACAGTTAACATTTTGAGTCCGTATGACTCTTCATCAGAACTAAAGAAAAATAGAAATGAGGTGAAATAAAAGCTGTTTAAGGGGGGTGGGACAGGTAGAGCTGGATAGAGGGCCAGTGATAGGTGGAGGCAAAGAAGAGATTGCCAAAGATGTCATGGACAAAAGGACAAAGGGGTGTTGACGGTGGTGATATTAGCTAAGGAATGTGCTAATGGTGACATTAAGGGTAGAAAGCAGGGCAAGCAAGTGACAGATAGCCCTAGTGGGAGTGGGGTAGGGGGAAGGGATCGAAATGGGCTAAAAGGTGGAGATAAAACAATGGATGGAAATAAATTTTAAAAAATACAAATAGGTGGGAAAAGAAAAATATATATTTTTTTTAATTATAAATTATTAGAAAAAAGGGGGATCAAAAAGGGGATGGGGATGGAGGAGAGAGTTCATGATCTGAAGTTGTTGAACTCAAATGTTAAGTCCGGAAGGCTGTAAAGTGCCTAATCGGAAGATGAGGTGCTGTTCCTCCAATTTGCGTTGAGCTTCACTGGAACATTGTGTATATTTTGTGAGCTCAGTTAAATAAATTTATATAACCATGTGACATCATTTGACATGAAAGTAGCTTTTTTTTTTAAAAAGAGAAAGCAGATATTAACAATAACACCAGATTTATACAAATTCATAATGTATAGTGTCTGCAAAATTTTCCAGTTCTCACTGTTTGGTGAAATCACCTTGCCAACATACGAATCAGGTGATTTGAGCAACATTTTGTGCCTTCTGCTGCAGCATCTAACATCAGAGAGATATTACTAATGACATCAATGGCACCAATGTCCTGTTCCAGTATGGTGGCAGGTGATACAGTGATTAGCTGTGGTTTGTGATTATTTAAAGAAAATACAAATTCACATTCTCTCATTGAGTGGCAATGCTGACTTGTTTAAAACTACAACTGACAAGACACAAATTTCTAAAAGAACAGAAACTCATTCATATTGGGTGATTCATTAGTCTCAGACACAAATAATTCCTTGATTGGAAAAACAGTATGAGAATTGATGCAAGCCAGTGCTAAATTCATTTAAAAAGTCAGTTTCAAGATGTTGTTAAATAGTTTGAAGTAGAAAGGAGATTTGGTCCCAGTTTACATTGTGCTGATGCTAGTTGGAAATTCATGACCAAACCAACAACCTGAGTCGGGGGGCAGAAATCACCACCTTAACGAGAGGATGAGAATGATCAAAGGAGTGTGAATTTGATCACATTTGCATAGTACAATTTGTATTAGTACAACTTCTCAGATCTAAAAGACACAACTATAGTTAAGATATTTATTATATAAAATATATATTGATGTCATAATTACAATTTATTCACACTTAGCTACCCAATAGTAAACCTCCAATTTGCTATCTATACACCTGTGATTGGAGGTTTGAAACTCAAAAGGGGCTAAATGCCCAACCAGATAACAAAAAGACAGAGATAGTCGTGCAGCTGAGTCTGTCATACAATAGCAAATATCAGATTTTCAGCGAAATCTACTGTGTGTTCATTCCCTTTACCATAACTGTGGAGTTAGAAAACTACAAGAAGCTGATGAATAAGCCATACAGTGCCATAAAACGTGTTTTAACAGGTACACTTAACAGTTTTGTTTTATTAAAATTCCTTCCACAGAACGCAATAAAATGCAATCTTCAAAGGGCAACATTCCAAACAACACCTCACCTGGGACTGGACTATTGACTGCTGAAGAATACTACCACTGTGGAGCATTAAATCCAAGCACAGAAATAAAGTGATAGAATCACACTGAAATTTCAGTTTATGTTTTAAAATTGTGTTTGAAGGAGTTCAATCTGCCTTATGTAGTTCCGAGCCATATAAACCAAGTCCCAGATTTGATCACTGCTGTATGACCTAACTGATCTGAGTTGGAATGCAGAGCACAGCAACTGACTTTCACACTTCTGAGCTGGAAAAGGGGGAAAGAAAATTAGCCAAGATTCCCACTCCTGATCATGATTCATGGACTCCTGTCAGAAACTGCACCAACGTGGAATTCCATTGTGGTCAATAGCTCAATACGCACTATTGAGGCTAACACATGAAGAATTGCTACAAAGACAACCCAGCACCTGTGAACCCATAGTTAGTGCAAGTCTGCACCTTCAGAAGAGGTACTGACATTTCACAGGTTGGGGAAATGAATACTAAATAGAATCTGAACAGATGAACTATCAACACAGATACTCAAGACCTTGATATCAGACTTCATGGAGCGTATTTACAGTGCTATTTTGGAAAAAAAAAGTCTGCATGTTTAAGGTGTCAACTTTTATGTTGCAATGAGACTTTTCCAAAGTTTGCAAATAAACACAGGTTTTTTAGGAGTCATCAGTATTATTAAATATTACGAGTTGACCCGTGACGCTGCTCATGGACAAAAGCATAACAAAATTGTACTCACCATCATGTGGTTCAAAGAAAGTCTCTTCTTCTTCAGTTGGTTCACTGTCCCCATGTGCAGTTCGTTTATGCATTGCCAGCGTAGAAGTCTGTTTATATGTTTTGCCGCAGTGGTTACAGTTGTAAGGTTTGGAATGTGTGTGAACTACGTGGTGTTTATATAAACTGGAGTACTCAGTGAAGCGCTTGTCACAACCAGGTACAGTACATACATAAGGTTTCTCCCCTGCACATTATAAATAAGTCACAATTACATAATGAAGATAAATTCAACAATAAAAAGGAAAACCTCATGTAAAATGTTGCAGGTAATCTGCCAAAATAAATCACATTCTTATAAAATCTTTTATGCCATTTAATAGCCTGAAAGCAGTTTATTTTTCTTTATTCATTCACAGGATGTGGGCGTCACTAGCAAGGCCAGCATTTGTTGCCCATCCCTAATTGTCCTAGTGGCTTACTAGGCCATTTCAGAGGACAGTTAAGAGTCAACCACATTTCTGGAGTCACATGTAGGGCAGGCTGGGTATGGATGGCAGATTTCCTTCCCTAAAGGATATTAGTGAACCAGATGGGTTTTTACAACAATGATAGTTTCATGGTCACCATTACTGAGACTAGCTTTTTAATTCCAGATGTTATTAATTGAATTTTAATTCCACTAACTGCCATGGTGGGATTTGAACCCATGCATTAGCATTAGCCTGGGCCTCTGGCTTACTAGTCCAGTGACATTACCATTACATCATCATCTTCTCCTTAAGGGTCATAAATTCAGCAGAATTAGTATTTTGTGGTAAGAGGTCCTATTTTTCTCTTCCATTTTATTACAAAAATAAAAGCAGCTTACTGTAGCACTGTTGCAACTGTACAGAGTTGTCAGATTTGCAGCCTTGTATCAGAGGTGTCCAACATGCGGTCCAGAGGTCAAATCCAGGCTGCAAACTCTTCTTATTCAACTTATAGGCACTTTGCCAAGTGTTTCTAAGCTTTGCTCGATTAAAAAGGACTATCTCACCCACAATAGGCATAAGCAAACTGTGCAGGGTAATTATTCGTGTAAATAGGACATCCTTCCTGATCTTGTTTTAGTAATCACCCCCTTTCCAGTACTTAGTCTTGTATTCAAAAGCTTAAATCTGACATTCAGACATTGTGCAGGTTACTCTACAAGGGAGTTATGAGATGCAACTCTTATCTCATTAAATCACAGATTTAAATTCTGGCAAATTCTTGAGTGAGCACTGCAGTCTCTATGCTGTGGTTACTGATTGAAAATACACCCCTGCATTTTGCATTGCAATTGAAAAAGAAATCTCATCCAAACTTTAAACAAAACAAAGAAACTGAGTGAAAGGGAGGTTTCAAATTCAAGCACATCTTATCCCTGGGCTGCTGTCTTGTGCCTCTTAGTAAGTGACTCATTGGTTTAAACTGGCTGAGGCCTGAGAGTAGGCCGTTCACCTTCTCACCTATAGGTGATGTGTGACCTAGGAAGACTGAGATGAAACAAAAAGAGGGCTCAAAACTCTTACAAAAATAGTGGAACCACCTTACCTCGAAGAAGCATTCAAGAAGAATTACTTTTTTTTAATCTAAATAGCTAAATAGCTTAAATGGACAACTAAATAGATAATATACTCTGTTAGATAATACACTAATAATCAAGCTTTACATCGAAACTAGGAGCAGGAATAGGCCATTCAGCCTTTCGAGCCTGCATGGTCATTCAACATGGTCATGGCTGATCCTATTAGGAAATGACTAGCAGCACTTTATTCGGATTGATACCTGTGTGTATCCTCATGTGGTTCTTGTAATTGGTTGCACTTGCAAAGGCTCTTCCACAGCCTGCCTCTGGGCAGAAATATGGTCTTTCTCCTGTGTGAGTCCGAATATGCACTTTACGAATATTTGACGTAGTGAACGATCTGCCACAGCCTTCAAAAGGACATTTAAATGGTCTTTCGCCTGTTTGCCAGATATAATGCAATTTGGTTTTAACAAAAACAGGGCACAATACCGTGCAAGTAAAACATCTGCAATTTTTGGTCAACATATTATAGTGGCTAACATATTTATAGTTATACATATGTATACTTGAAAGTTAACTTAAAATGTGAAGAAACTGTAGCACAAAAGTTCTGCCAGACATGTGATGCCAGGCATTTTTGATTTACTTACATTTCAACCTCCTCAAAATACAATTTAAGGTCAAAGCAGTAAAACAAGGATATAAAAAAGTAGCATACATTTTATTTTGAACGTCTTTTTTGCCAGATAACTAAATGTTTTTGTTAATATTTAATTGTCTAGACCATTAAATGCATGTAAAATTGCTGCCATCTACTTCTTAATTTTGAAAAAAATAAAAACTTCTGAAATATTTATCATGTTACAAAACTAGAAGACATTATTTGAAAAATTGAACTTTTTTAGAACAGAGGGGATTAAGAGTGATTTAATAGAGGTGTTTAAAATTATTAAGCGATAAGACAGAGTAAGTGGACTATTTTCAGTGATTAAGATGTCTAGAATGAGGGAACATTGATAGATATAACATTAAATATAAAGAAGTAGGGCAGAAAGCAGAATAAACCTTTTATACAGAGGGTTGTGAGGCTGTAGAATGCAATACCAAAGTTAGTAATTGAAGCAGAGATCATGTCAACATTTAAGAATAGATTATATAGTTGGTGAAAGATCAATAAAAGGATATGGGTACATGGAGAGTATATCAAATTAGAATAACTGCTCATGTGCAAGATGTACTTCAACATGGTTTCATCGAGAGCACCACCCAACCCCCTTGACCTTTACCATCTAGAAGGAAAAGACAGCAGCCACACGGGAACACCATCATCGTCAAGATTCCTGGCAAGTCACACACCATCCAGACTTGGAAATAAATATATTGCCGTTCCCTTATTGTCACTGGGTTAAAATCCTGGAATTCAAGGGAAATTATGGATGGGCAATAAATGCTGGCCTTCCCACCAATACTGGGCTGGGTGGGCCGAATGGTCCATTTTCACAATGTAGTTTCTGTACAATGGAATGCTCGTTTACCTTTGTGGCAAAAGCAGACCAACAACACTGCTCTAAAACCCAATGGACCGATGATTCTTCCTCCAATTCCAGGCATTGACTCAATCTCTACTTGTATAGCACAGTGCAGTTCAGAAACTGTGCAAGGAACATGGGGAACATGTCACATATCGCTCTGTAGCCCACTAGGCAGAAAACCAACATGTTTCACACTAAGCCATCTTCAAAGAGATGTTACATACATTATTTTTATTGTATAATGAAGTAACCACACATTAACAAGATCTTAGCTACTGGATTGGTTTGCATTTCAAAGTGGATCACAGGCTTCCTTGCAATAAATGGCTAGTTGCTGTCTCAATGTAGCTGAGTCATTCTAGCATTTAACTTGACTCTTCAGTGTTAATTTGGCTCAGTTGGTAGCACTCATACCTCAAGCAGAAGACTGTTAGTTCAAAGTACACTTCAAGACAGAACTACATAAGAAAAGTTGACAGCGCAGGACCAAAAAGTGATACATTGTTCAAAGCACTGTCTTTCTTTCTATTGATCCAAATTGAGATTGACAAAGCAGTAAATGAAGACAAAAGCAGAGTTCAGAGATCACATCTCTATTTGACTGCTATTGTTTCAGAATCAAGTACCAACATTAAAATGATCAGGTTTGCTATTTTTACTTTTGTTTTATTCCCTTTTGAAAACATTATTATTATGTCATTCACTTTTATCTTAGTTCTGTTGTACTCCCATCTGCTCATTCCTGCATTTTATTTATTTATTCTGGCTTTATTCCACTTTATTATCTCAATTTCCATATTTGCATCTTCTTTAAAATTGCTTATTTTTCTCTCAAGTTTTTTTTATTTGACTTGATTTCCAGTGCAAGTTCTCTCCAATGTATTCAATAAAACTGAAATCATGTTACTTTATTTCCTCTTTTTGCTCCGTCTCCAGTGTTGTTCGTTTACTACCTGCTATATAAGGATGACAGTAGCTTTTTTTGTTAAAATTTGTTTATTCGTGAATTTCCTCAATTCACAATACAAATTGTGCACTATGAAAAAACAACCCACTCCAAAAGTGGACAACAGCAATGGAATCATCCAAGCAGCAAACTTGCATATCCCCAAATGCAGCACAAGTTTATCGAGTGAGTAGCTGAACTACTTGGAGCCACAAATGCTGGCCTAAAAAAAGGAAGATCCCAGGTTCAATGACTGGAGAATTCTCTGGATTACGAAGGGGAAACTTGACCACCTATCGAGTGACGCCTGTTTGAATTGCGCTACTCTTTTCTGCAAAAGCTTGTCCCACTTAAACTGAAATCCTCAGCCATGCGTTTATTGACTCCAAAATTGACTACTCCAATGGTCTCCTTACAGCCTTCCAAGTTCCACTCTACATAAACTACCATTTGTTCAAAACTCCACTGCCCACATCCTGTTTCTCACCAAGCATGGCTCCTCTACCTCCTCACCAACCTTCACTGGTCGTCTTTCCTTCAACACAACAAATTCAACAATTTTGTCCTTATTTTTAAAAATTCTTTCATGGGATACGAGTGTTGCTGACAAGGCCAGTATTTGTTGGCCATCTCGAACTGGCCTTGAGAAGGTGGTGGTGAGCCACTTTCTTTAACTGCTTCAGTCCATCTGGTGCAGCTACACCCACAGTGTTGCTGGAACGAAGTTCCAGGTTATTGATCCAGCAACAGTGAAAGAACAGCGATATAGTTCCAAGTCAGGATGTACCACCCATCTCTTCACTTTTAGTGTCATATCTTCAAGCTAAAGTTATACATACATGACGTCACTAGGTGAAGACAACATAAAAGATGCCACAGCCCAACAGTAGCTATCTAGTTTCACACATAAAATGGCTATTTGTATGTGGCATTGGAGGACACATAATGTCCCAGCAAGGAGTTAATACCATGGGCAAAGAAAATTGGTTGAAAAAGGAGAGAAGGGCTAAATAAGTAACTCCATTTGAGAAAGCCACAAACTGTCTATAAACTTCAAAACTGGTGAATTATGTTGGTGGTTTTTTTTTTAATTATATATTAAAAGTTGTGTACTAACTCAGCCAAATCCAAATCCTGCACATAATTCTGCAATTGTTGGTAATAAAGCCAGGTAACTATGTGACTCTTGTTATCAGGACAGATTTGGTTGACATAGTAATAAAGCTTTGTTGAAAGTCTTATAAGCAAATTGCTCATTTTTCACAGACTGTCAGGTTCTCCCAAATGATTAATATTATGTAGCTATTGATAAAGTTATCAAAATGATATTACACTTAAAAAAGGCAATGTATAAATTTAGCATCTCATAAAAATGGCACAATCAAGAATGACTTTAGGAAGAAAATGGAAGTGCAAATTTGCGCAAATTACAGAAAGATATAAGAACTACAGAGCAGTGAAATAGGGGTCTTCAGTGATCCTAATATAGCTTGGGATAGTAACAGTGTAAAGGGCAAAAAGTGTGGGGGGGGGGGATTTCCTGAAATGTGTGCAGTGTGTTGCCAGGCCAACGAGGAAGCAGTGCTGGGTGAAGATCTGGGAATGAAATGGGACAAGTGGAGTATGTTTCAATGGGAGAGCACTTGAGGAATAGTGATCATAACATCATCAGGTTTGAATAGTTATGGAAAAGGATAAGGAGTGATCAAGCATAAAACTGCCTAATTGGTGGAGGCCTAATTTCAGTGAGTTGAAAAAAGATCTTGCCCAGGGAGATTGGAATCGAGAACTGGTAGGCAAAACAGTAATTGAATACTGGAATAGTTTCAAAGAGGGATAGGTCGGGTACAGAGTAGACACATTTCCTGTGTCCATTTGCAAGCCTGTTTGGCTACCACTCTGCACCCAAGCCTATCACTTCTATTTTCACTTGTTTTTTCCGCTTCACGTCTATATCCACTTGTTTTCTCCCCCTTTTTTTCCTTCCATTCTCTTTACTTCTCCTAGACTTCTCCTTTCATTTTTCCCCTTCTTGGGGAGTCTGCCCTCCCAAATCCATACCGCTACACTTCAGTTCTCCTCAACCTTCCTAACCTCCTCCTGTCATCCCAGGCTTGGCTCCCTCTTAAATAATCAAAGGTTCTCTCTGTGCCTCTCATGGCATCCTCCCAAAGAGCTCTCCGAGGCCCTCGTTGCTGCCTCTTATGAGCAACAACCCTGACTTTATCTGATACTGTTAACTGCTCTCTCTCCTCAGTTACTATTTGGTGTCCTTCAAGTCTGCCATCATCACCCCACTTCTCCAAAAACTAACCAATGAGCCCACAGTCCATGCAAACCACCACCCCTTATCCAAACTTCCTTTCCTCTCCAAAGTACTTGAATGTGCCATCACTTCCCAAATTTGTGCCAATCTCTCTCAAAACGCCATGTCTGAATCCCTCCAATCAGGTTTCTGGTCCAATACAAAGTCACAAAAGTCATCCTGACATCCTATGTAACTATGACTATGGTAACCTATCCCACCTCATCCTTCTCAATCAGCCTGCAGCCTTTGACACGGCTGACAAATCATGCTCCTCTGTCATCCAGCTGGGTGAGATTCCACTCACCTGGTTCCACTCTCATCTATCTCGTCGTAGCAGAAGGATTATCTGCAATAGTTTCTCTTCCCAAACCTGCACCGTTACCTCTGGAGTCCTCCAAGGAGCTATCCTCCGCTTTCTCTTATCTTGCATCTACATGCTGTCTTCCTACTAAAATCGTCTGAAAGCACGTTAGGTTCCTCCTGCTTTCTGATGGCATTCAGCTTTACATCAACATCTCTGTCGACTTCTTCACAATCTCTAAATTGTCAGACATCTGGTACTGTAGGAGCAGTAATTTTCTCCAACTAAATTTAGGGAAGACTGAAGTCATTGTCTTCTGTCTCTGCCAGAAACTGCATTCTTATCCCTAGCAGCCAGACTGTTCTCAACCTTGGTGTCTTCTTTGAGTGAAATAAACTTCTAACCACATGTCCACTCCTTACAAACACTCCCTACTTCCACCTCCGTAGCATTGTTCAACTTCACCCCTCTTCAACTCATCTGCTGTAGTTACCCTCATCCATGCCCTTATTACCTCTAGACTGGACTACTTCAACGATCTTCTGGCTGACCTCACATCTTCCACTCTACACAAATTTCAGCTCATCTGGAACTCTGTTGCCATATCCTAACTCACACCAACTCTCGTTCATCCTCATTCCTGTGCTTGCTGACCTACACTGGCTCAAGATTAAGCAACGTTTCAACTTTAAAATTCTCATTCTTGTTTCAAATCCCTCCATGGTTTGACATCTCCCCATTTCTGCCACCTCCTCCAGCCGTACAACCTTCCAAGATTGCTGCGCTCCCCCAATTCTGGCTTCTTATCCATTCCAATTTTAGTCACTCCACTATTGGCATCCTCGGCTTCCTAGGCCTTAAACTCTGGTATTCCCTCTTTAAACTCCTCCATCTCTCTGCCTCCATCTCCTCTTTCAAGATACTTCTTAAAATCTCCCTCTTTGACTGAGAAAAGATTATTCAGCATACAGATTTACTTTGTCAAATTCATTCTGTCATTCCTGAGCTGCTGCTTCTGATTCTACTGTCCCTCCAGTTATCATTTGCAAATTTGACAACTTTGCATTGAGTTATCAGGCCAATTTCTAAATTTGAAACAAATAGAGATCCTAACACCAAGTAAAGGAGTACTCCACTTAGTACTGCAGCTCCCCACACCCTGACATAACTCCTCTGAGTAACTAAGATAAAAGCAAATACTGCAGATGTTGGAAATCTGAAACAAAAACAGAAAATGCTGGAAAAACTCAGCAGGTCTAACAGCATCTGCGGCGAGAAAGAGAGAATTAATGTTTCGAGTTCGTATGACTCTCCTTCAGAGCAGACTCTTCTGAAGAAGCCATACGGACTCGAAACGTTAACTCTGTCTTTCTCTCCACAGATGCTGTTAGACCTGCTGAGTTTTTCCAACATTTTCTGTTTTGGTCCTCTGAGTAACTGTTAGTTTCACCTGTCCTAATGTCTCCTTCTGTGGCTTGTTATTAAAATTTGTTTGATAACGCTCTTGAGAAGTGCTTTGGGACATTTTACTTCATTAAAGGTGTTACATAAATGCATATTGTTGATGTGTCACTGTGGCAGCCTACATGAGTAGATATGTGGAAATTACATTGACATTATGATGTTTATAAGAATCAGGAAAGTAAACAACAGCTGGTTTTGGGCCGGGTGGTTGGGGGAAGGGAGCAGTTGGAATTAATGTATCTATTGATAACACCATAATATTTAGAGAAAATAGTCATAAAGATACAACCTATAGTATCATAGAAAAGTAGGTTGCAGCTTTGTGCCTCAAGTTGCCCTGACAGCAAATCACTATAAGATTGCAGGCATTAATATTTTACTGAAGACATAAGTATTTCCCTGAAAGGTCCACTAAAAAGTAAGCTACATCAATTTGCACTTTTAATCGAGGATGTGAGGGTAGAAACAGGAGATGGTGCTTTGGCAAGATTAAACAAAAGGTAAAATCAATTTCCTTAACCACATTCATTTTTTAAATATGTTTTTTCACGGGACATGGATGTCGCCGGCTGGACCAGCAATTTCATTGCCCATCCCTAATTGCCCTTGAGGAGGTGGTGGTGAGCTGTCTTCTTGAACAGCTACAGTCCATGTGGTGCAGTAGCACCCACAGTGCTCTTAGGGAGGGAGTTCCAGGATTTTGACCCAGTGACAGTGAAGGAAAGGTGATATAAATTTATATCCTGTTTTACCTGTGTGAGTTCGGATGTGTTTCTGTAAATCTCCTGAGGTTTTAAATGCTTTGTCACAACTTTCTTCTGGGCACCTGTATGGCTTTTCTCCTGTATGAGTTCTTGTATGGCTTTTTAATCCATATCCTGAAAAGGCAACACAAGCATTAATAAGAGGAAAATAGAACTTTGAACAGTCATTGAACTATGCAAACAGATTTTTAATTGGATTGCAGATGTGCCACTAACAAAAACCTCAGCAAAGCAGTTTCCTCATGCTTATTGACATAGGGTGCCACAGTGGCAGCAGAGGATTTTTGCAGAACAAATGGAAAGGAATGTGACTAATATTTGTTGGCATTTTTGAATGAATGTTTCAATCGATACTATTTTCTGTAGCTTGCGGTCTGTCTGCATTTTGAATGCAATATGGACACTTGTTTGTCTATTCCAATCATTAAACTCAAAACTGGGGATTCATGGTAAACCCTGGGAATGGATAAGAAACTACTCGAGGGGTGGAAACTAAGTTACTCAGAGGAGTTATGTCAGGGTGTGGGGCAAGCTGCAGTACTAAGTGGAGTACTCCTTTACTTGCTGTTAGGACCTCTACTTGTTTCAAATTTAGAAAAATGGCCTGACAACTCAATGCAAAGTTTCAAATTTGCAAATGATAAACTGGAGGGACAGTAGAATCAGAAGCAGCAGCTCAGGAATGACAGAATGAATTTGACAAAGTAAATCTGCATGCTGAATAATGACAATGAAATTTAACAGAGAAAATTTAGAAGCCTTTCACATTAAAAAATGTTTTTGATGAATGGTGTTGAAGTAGCTGAAAGAGACTGTGTCGTTTTATAGACTCAGCACTAAACATGTCTGACAGTGCAGAGCAGCAATCAACTATGTTAAATGACATAGCCAAATCAATGAAGCATAAGTTATGATCAACCTGTACACCAATGTCCCTCTAATTTTTGTTTCTGTCATGTGCGGCTCGTTCATTTCAATGCGCAATACCTTTAACTTTTTTTTTTAAATACATGCATGGTAGCTTAATGGGACAACTCGTGAGTGACCTTTGCAGTACTTTCAGGTTGCTGCACAGCCATACACACGTGCAACTTGGAAGGGGCAATACTTTACAGTGCTCTGGTTAGACCAAATTTTGCAAAACGCATCCTGTTCTAATCTCTGAGAACAAGAGCGACATTCTGGCACTGGAGACAATGCAGAGAAAAGTCACAAGATGGCTGTCTCTTCTCGACAGTTTGAGTTATGAGGAAAGAAGTGGAATGCTTGGTCTTTTCAGCATGAGAAGGGAGCAGTGAAGTGGTGACCTTTTTGTGGGGGTGAAAAGGAAAAGGGAGAACACCATCTTTCTCTTTAAAGGATGATTTAGGTTGGTACCATATAGTTCCCTTGCACTATATAATCTTTTCATTTGGACTAAATGCTCTGGAATTGAGAGTTAAGAGTGATTTGATCATAGTTTTCAAAATATTAAGGAAAACAGAGTGAAACTATTTCTGTTGGTGAGAAGTCTAACAGTAGGGGGCGTAGCCTAAAAATTAGAGCTAGATCTTTGTGTAGTGAATTTAGGGAACACTTCTACACAGAAAGGCGGCAGAATTTCAGAACTCTTCTACAAAGAGTAATTGATGCTAAGTCAATTGCTAACATTAAATCGGAGATTAATAGATTTTTGCTAACCAACAGTATTTGGGTAGGTTTGTCCAACAAATGGCCAATGCGCTGGATGCAGCCTGCGAAGCCCCTCTATGCAGCCCCTGGAGCCAGTTTTCAAAATTCCGGTCAAACAGGTGAGCCTATCAGCAGCAAATGAGGGAGAGAGTCAGTCTCTGACTGGAAAAGCAGTGTACACTGGCAATGGTGAGTGCATTGAGGGCTGCCGGACTGAGGGAGGCCAAGCAGCGGCGGGGCTGGAGCCCGGGGAGCCAAGCAGCAGCGGGGCTGGAGGCCGGGGAGCCAGCTAGGTCGGGCCTGTGGAGGGCCAAGTTTTGTCAACCTGAGGAGGAGACGGTGTTGTGGTAAGTATGTGGGAGTGAGGGTGAGCATGTGTGGTGTGTGTGTGAGTGAGAGAGTGAGCGTGTGTGTCGTGGGGGGCGGGAGGAGAGAAGTGGCACAATATGTCTGTGAGTGAGTGAGGGAGTGACATTGTGTCTGAGAGTGTGTGGGGGAGTGACAGTGTGTGTTTGAGAGTGCATGTGGGGGAGTGAGAGTGTGTATCTGAAAGCACTGGGGAGGATTGCGAGTTTGTGTGTGTGTGTGGGAGCAATTGTGAATGAGTGACTACATATATTTTGGGGGTGGGGGGGTTGTGTGGGGAGAGGGGCCAGTGTTAGAGGCTGAGTGACTGAGTGTGTGGGGAGGAAGTGTGAGTCTGCCTTGCGCCCAGCTTTAGGTTTCACACTCGCTCTCATCACCACATCCCAACACACACACATGCACCCACTCACAGTGGTTGAGGGAGCGTGAGTGAGCACCCTGAGCCTGGGGGTGAGCTGGACATGTAGGCCCGCTCACAGTCTGGTCATTTTTATTAATTACTCTTTTTTAAATTAACAATTTGTTGCTATGACATTGCTATATTTTTGCTCAGAAATTGTTTCTTTCCTTAAAACCTCAACTTGTTTTTTGAAATTCAGTTAATTGTTGTGCCCAACCTTATCTTTCTGAAATTTGCTCATCGGTCTCTTGAGTGAGAAAAATATGAAAATGTGGCCTCCCGAGCAAAAAGTTTTTTTTACAAGCCTGTGTTAAGGGATATGAAGTTAACATTACAGATCATCTGACTTTCGCCCTGAAATGTTAGTCGTTTCTCTCTCCACAGATGCTGCTTGGCCTGCTGAGCATTTTCAGCGTTTTTTTGTTTGTATCTACTGTCTGATGTACCAGTTAATGGCACAGAGTTCAGGCTGTATTGGTAGGTAGTTTGAGTCCCATTTCACTGTATTCACAGCGCACTTCATTCTGGGGCAGTGTGCTGGTTGTAGGTGCTATTTCAGTATATTATTGAATATATATTTGATCACTGGACTATCACCTTCAAGGAAACAGTGCAGTCAATGTGTGAAAGCTCCGTGTTACAGTATAATAGTCCACAGCCTTTTTTTTTTAGGATTTATTATATTTCAAATTTAAAACAGAAATTTAACATTTTTACCATATTAAAACAAGCGTCCCTTAATTTAAAGCACTAAATTCTCACTTTGCTGTGTCATTGAATTTATCAAATTTAAATGATAGGTTTTTAAATTATTTTAGAATATATAAACTCTTGAATTATTAGTAGACTCTATGTGCTGAGTGTCATGAGGCTATTATTGTATATAATATTATTGGAAATTATTTTTCTTCTAAACTGGAGGTTTAGTTTGTGGGTGTTTCTTAATTGGATTAAAGCCAGCTAGTCTGGGTGCTTTGATGTATCCTAGTTTTGAGATGTAAGAGAGGTAGAGTGCATTTGTATTTTGTTGAATAAAGCATTCATGAAGGGGAATGAAATCTGGCACCTAGCTAGCAGAGACCAAGCAATGTTTATATTACTAATAAAATTGGTACTATGGTTTTATTGTTAGGAGACATGGAGTTCAAAAGGGCTGGTGATACAATGAGAATTTACATTCAATGAGATGTGCTAGGTATGGCAGATAGCAGTTGTGTGTGTGCAGGGCAGAGGCAATGTAAGATCAAAGCCTGTAAGCCTACCATTATGTCTGCAAAGGGACCAAAGTGAAAGGAACCTCATTTTGAATTTGTAAAGTGAAAATGCTTTGCCTGGTGTCTGTTTAAAGTCTATGGGTTGCTGTTGCCTTAATGGAGATTAGTTTGGGAATTTGTTAAAAGTTGTGATAGTAGTAATTTGTAGCCATGTGTATATATTTAACTTGTGTAAATTAATAAATGTCTCAAGTAATTTGATATAAAAGCCTCTCGAGAACTGGTGGTCTGATTCCTGAATTTAGAGTTGCATCTCAAAAATACCGCTTAAAAATATAGGTTATGACAGTTATTTAAAGTTTTCCTCTGGATTTTAAATAACTCAGCTTTACCAACTGTTGGGTCACAACACTGAGATAGTACATTGAAACAGAGCATAAATCTTAGCCCAACGTTCAGTTATTTTTCCATTTAAAACTGATTAGATGGCTGGAAGAATTGTAACATCAGAAAAGATTATCTCAGCCATTTAACAGCTGTTCTGATGAAAGGTCATCAACCTGAAACATTAACTCCGTTTCTCTCTCCCCCACTGAGTATTTTCAGAATTTCCAGGATTATTTATAACAACACATTATTCTTTTAAGTGGTTAATAGTTCATTCCACTGATACTTTCTGATGTTTTTGTTTACTTTTCAGCCTTCTTCTCCCCTTTGTTCTGATTGCATTTAATACTTTTTCATTTTTTCAGTGCTTATCAAGAGTTATACTTGTCTGTTCACTGCATGAATGCTGACTAACCTACTATGTGTTTCTACCGTTTTCTGTTTTTGATGAGAAGAGTTGGTTTTTAAAAAGTTTGACTCAATAAGTTGATAGCTCAGCGGGGCAATGTTGATGACTGATAAACCAGCCTGGCTCAGTTGTTACTTCAATATTACATAAAACCCACATTAGTCCCAGAAGTGCAAGACTTTAAACTTTAAAAGTTGGCCGCAAACCAATATAAAACTGCTGGGAGTTACTCAAAATGGCAGCCATACATCTGCTAAAAACAACAGTTGTTAAGTGGAGTGTTTCCCTCCAAGAAGGTGGTATGCAATCCACATTTGCATTTTTCAGTAACTTAGATCAAAAGCTTTTAAGCAGGGTGACAGGTTTGTGTCAGACACCTGGTTAATTAAAAATTTCAGATTCTGGAAAGAACAATGGAGAGATTTAGTAGGTACAGGTAGTCTCTTACTCACGAGTCACCAACAGTGTTAGGTCTGAAGTGCATGTATGCACAGCTGCATAGCAATTTGGAATGTATTACGGAATTAAATAAACAGGCTGCTCACAACAGCGAGTTCATGCGGAGGATGGGGGGTGGGTGTGGGGGGACATGCGCATGTGCGCCTTGCGCATGTGCACCTTGCGCATGTGCACCTTGCGCATGTGCACCTTGCGCATGTGCATCAAAACCCCTGCAGTAAAAGCACAGGTAGCTGAAGACAGCACTAAAAAGTGCAGCTGTGGTTGGAGAATCAGCAAGCTGGAGTGAGTGGAGTGGACAAGAGTGAGGAAGTGAGAAGGGTGGGAAGAGAGGAGCTGAACAAGATCACGGGAGAGATTGAGTTTCAGAAGATAAGGGCACTCCAGATTCATCAGTCAATGTTTCTGGGAGGAGACAAAGGAAAACTCCCCAGTAGCCCGTTGGCCTGAGAGGGGAAGGGCTGAGCCAGGTGAAAGTGAATGACCCAGGGAGCTTCTGATTGTCAGCCCCGTGTTTGAGCGAGACTTCAGAGAACTCCCCATTCAGCAGTTCTCAATGGCCCAGGGCTCAACCTAGAGATGCATGGTCCAGAAAAGCCAAAAGCAACTGAAGGTCACAAGCCCAGTGAGCACTGCCAATTATGGCCAAATCACTCTCACATCTGGGGTGAAGTTTATCAGTGGATTTAATCTCAAGGAGAACCTAATGTCTTTTGATGAGCAGATTTATGATGCAAATTGGGTTATTAATCCCATATATGGATATGTCCAACGAACACCTATCTTAAGCAGTGATTCAGCCACATTTAACAGCCTGGAAATGGCAAATGAATTGAAACTGTCTAGGTTAATGGATAATGGATGAGAGACCAGATTACATGAATTTAATTTCACTGTTTGGTGAGATGAATGTATTTTTAAGGTTGTTTATGATCTATGCCCAGACTTTCAATGTGTGCGCATCTTCTCCATTTCATTGGCATTTCATGCACTCTCTTGAAAGTGCAAGCTCTTGCTTCGAGAAAAGGGAGCTAACAGTTCACTTGTAAGATGCGTGAGAGGTAGAGGAATAGGACAGATGTGAGGAAGGGTAGAATGATGCCTGTGAGGTGGAGAATGTAACCATTGCAACATAGCCACTTTCAAGTTCCCCTCCAATTTTCACACCACCCTGCCTTGGAACTATATCATCGCTTTTTCACTATCACTGGGTCAAAATTCTGGATCCAGGGTGTACCAATGCCACAGAGACTGCAGCAGTTCAAGGAGGAGGCTTACCACCACCTTCTAAAGGGCAATTAGGGATGGGCAACAAATGCTGGTCTTGTCAGCAACACTCACATCCTATGGAAGAATTTTTTTTTAAATGTGCGGAGACTTGGTATGTGACATGTAAGAATAGAGGTAGAATGAAATGTGAGGAGAGGTAGAATGGGACATATGAGGGGTGGTAGAAAGGCTTGTCTTAGGAGAGGTAAAATGGGATGTATGTGAGAAGTAGGATGGGATGTATGAGGGGAGAGGTAGAATGGGAGTTTGAGGAGAGGTAGAATGGGACATATGAGAAACGGTGGAAAGGGATGGATTTTGAGTGGGAGATTGGGACACTTGAGAAGTGGAATGGGACATCTGAGGAGAGGTAGAATGGGACATGAAAGGTTGTAGATTTGAGAAGAGAGCTAGAATACAATTAGAGAGAAGAGAGCGAGAATGGAACTAGAGAGAGGGAAGGTGGATTGAGATGTGTGATGGTAGAAATGTAACGGAACCAGTTAGAGGTGGAGTGGGAAAGGGACCTTTGAAGAGAGGGAGAATAGGACCAGTGGGAAGAGAGCAATGTTCCCTCTTATGTTGCACCCATGAATGACTGCCGAGCAATCTGCAATGCGCCACACATGAAATAAACAGATAGCTCACTACTTTGCAACAGTTCAGTGACTCATGCAGCCCATGGACAAAAAAGTAGCATTCAGAGGTGTTTGCAGTTTTCCTAGTATAAAGAAAATTTAGAAGGAAATGGACACTAGAGTCTCACAGGACTTGAACACATTGTGTGGAGGCTCATGCAGCATAGAAATTTGCAGCAAAACACAGCTTACAACTTAAAAGTTTAAACAGAACCCTTCCCCCAATATCAAACATTGATCAGATTTATCTGCTGCCACTATTGCATTACATTTCCAATATTACAATAGTGACTACAGTTTAAACGTATTTCATTGGCTGCAAAGCACTTAGGGCCACCCTGATAATGTGAAAGGCACTACAGAATGCAAGTAATTGCTTTTGTTCTACTACTGCTACAGTGACAGATTCCATTTTTAGAGGTGCACATGCCTTTTAATAGATAGGTTTTCCCAGCTCTCAGTCAGCCACTAGATGGAGAACTTTGGGATAGCCAAGTATTCAATCAAGAAGAGTAGAAATGGGACAGAATAAAAACTGGTACGGTCATTTCTATATCATCAAATAACCATGCAGCATCATTGGCATCAGCAACTTTGTGCCCAGACTACCCCATTCTCATAACAGTCAATGCACTTCAAAAGTAATTCACTGAAGCAACACCTGTGTCTTAAAATTCTCATCCTTTTATCGAGTCCCTCCATGGGCTCACCCCTCCCAATTTCTGTAACCTCCACCAGCCATACAACACTCCGAGATAGCTGCTATTCTCCAATTCTGGTCTTTGGGTATCCCTGATTTTTATTGCTCCACTACTGGCTAGGCCCTTAGCTCTGGAATTCTTTCCCTAAACCTCTCCACCTCGCTACCTCTACCTCCTTTAAGATGCTCCTTAAAACCCACCTCTTCGATCAAGCTTTTGGTCATCTGCCCTAATATCTCCTTATGTGGCTCAGTGTCAAATTTTGTTTGACAATGCTCCTGTGAAGTACCTTGGGACATTTTACAATGTAAAGGTGCCATTTAAATGCCAGGTGTTGCTGAAGCTTAAGGACATATCTACACCTGATTTACCTCTCAAGCAACAGCAACAAAACAGATAAAATATGAATGAACTATCTCGTTACTGTTATGGAGCCTTGTTATGTTTGCCTACGTAACAATGACTACACTATAAAAGTAATTAATTTGCTTCAAAACACTTTGGAACATCCTGAGGATGTTACAGGTGCTATGTAAACGCATGCTATTTCATTGTTTTTATGATAAGGCACTATTACAAATGCAAATATTTATTTAATTTTTAAAATGTAGTGAGAAGCTGCAGCAGTAGTAAGGAATTAATTATTTTCTACAAAACTTAGGAAAGGAAAAGTTGAGTTGCCCTAATCAGCATTAAGTTATTTGATCTCACCTGGGGCAGTTGTAAAGTTACAGAATTATCCCCCAGTGGTATGCAATTTTTCCTAGCTTGCTGGTCACTGGATCAACATCTACGTCAGCCCAAAGCTTTGAGTTGTGAATATGACAGTTGAGCAGTTGTTTTACTAAACCTTACCTGCTGACATCAGAACATTTCTGCATACAAGAAGAAATGGTGGGTCTTTATTAGGGGAGAAATGATTCAACTGAAGCTATTTCCTTATAGGATATGAGTCAGCAACTTTAGTTTATTAGGGAAAGGGAAATCGGGAAAAGCAAATAGGGCAGGCAGGCTTGAGGTGCTGTCAGCCTCTGCCTGCCTAATGGCTCAGTGGATAAATGCATTATACGTGTGGCTTGTGTAGTGTGTAAGTTGAAGTGTCCTAAATCCTCAAGCTATTCAAGTTAGCTGATTTATGCTACAGTGGGGAATAATACTGACCTCAGCATCCATGGCTAAGGAATGAAGAACAGTGCAGGTATGAACAGTGAGTGAAAACAGGTTTGGGGTTGGCTGGACTACTCCACATTCAATTAGCCCACTGAACACCCAGGCTTACACACAAAGTGTGGCTACACTGATGAAGAGCCTGAAGGCCGCTAGTGGATCAACTTCAGCGCAAGCCATTGGCTCCAAAGGTTGGTGAGTATTCACACACATTAGGCAGTAACCTCCATGGAATGGCAATCACAGCTCGATTGCCGCTCCACTCTTAGCTACTTACCCTGAAATGCTGCTGCATCTTTCTCACCCGACCTTCTGACTCAGGCTGGGTGGGAAAGGTGCAGTGCAGATGGTTCCTAAGGCCTTGTGTCAAGGGCAGTTGAGTCAAAGGTAAGGAAACAACACCTCCTTTTTACAGCACTAGTTGCCATAAAGCAGTTAGGTTTCAAGGTACAACTACTTTGAAAAGCCAGGGAAAAGGTAAGTGGGTGGGGTGGGGTGGGGGGGTCAGGTGATCAATGGGGGGTGATCTGTAGGGGGGCGGTTTGGATGATTAAGGGGGTGGTCAGTGGGGGGAGGTAGGGGACAGTTCAGGTGGTTAGTGGGGTGGTCAGTGGCTGGGGTCCAGGTGGTCAATAGGGGGCAGTCAGGGGGTCGGGGGAGGGCAGTGGGAGGGTTGGGTGGTCAGTGGGGCGATCAGAGGGGTGGGTCAGGTGGTCAGTGGAGAGGGTCAGGTGGTCAGTTGTGCAGGAGAAGTGGTGGGGATATTTGGGTGGTGGAGGTGTAGTCGGGAGGGGGTGTAGTTGAGGGCGTAGGGTGGGTAGCTTGGGGAATGAGGGTAGTCAGAGGATCCTGCGGGGGGTGTCAAGGGATTTGGTGGGGGGGGGGGGTGGAGAAAGAGTACTGTGGGTGGGATGGGTAGTCGGTTGGGAATAGGGCCTGTGGGAGTCCCATGGAGGGTCAGGAGGGTAGTCCAGGGTGATGGGGATAGTTGGGTTGTCCCGTGAGGGGCCAGGGAAGTCCTAGAACCATAGAACACTACAGCACAGAAAACAGGCCATTCGGCCCTTCTAGTCTGTGCCGAAATATTATTCCGCTAGTCCCATTGACCTGCACCTAGTCCATAACCCTCCAGACCTCTCCCATCCATGTATCTATCTAATTTATTCTTAAAACTTAAGAGTGAGCCCGCATTTACCACGTCAGATGGTAGCTGGCTCCACACTCTCACCATTCTCTGTGGGAAGTCAAGGGATCGGAGAAGCACCATGGGTAGTGGTGGTGGTGGAGATGGGGGCTAGTCAGGGGTGGGGTGTTGTGGAAGGTCGGGGGAGTCCCATGGGGGTGGGGGTGTAGTCAGGGGTGGTGGGGGATAGTTGGGGGACTCCTGTGGGGGGTTCTGGAGTAGTCGGGAAGTCCTATAGATGGTTAGGTGGAGGAGGGTGGGTCAGTACGTTGGTTACCCAGGAGTCAGAAGTGGTTTTAACTCTTCTAACTGTTTCTGGGTAACTAATGCTGTACCACAGTCAGAACCATCTGAAGTTTGTGATTTAAATTGGAGTTTCCAATGGTTCCCAGTGCAGGGCAAATGCCCAATGGACATTTGAACTTCCTGGGCAAATGACATGCAATACTTGTGTGGGCACTTCTTGGGGCGGGGGGACATCCCTCAGCACATCTTAGGAGTACCCCCCGGAGCTCAGAAGTTATGGGCCATTATTTGCACACCCTTTTGTGAATGCATCTGCTAAAAGGTGGTCATTTTGAAAATAAAGGAAAGAAAAAATTGAAGAAAGCATTTTCAAAAGACTGTAATAGATTGACTGTAGGACAAAAAGAGTAGAATACCTCTATCTGCAAAGAATCAGTAATCCAAATGGCATCAAAAAGAGGACTTATCACTGGTGACAGGTACTGAGAGTCTTTTATCAGCATGAGTAGTTTGTTTTGTAGTTTATGTAAAATGCAGAGCAGTTTTGAATATGAAGCTTTATCGGTAAAATAATTTAAAAATATACAACTTGACCATAGTCCATGGACCAGAACTTCTGCATTTGGATGAGTAACATTGGGAATGAGATTGGATAATTAATGGGTCAGTGAGAAATGTCAATGTTTAAAAATAAAATTTAAGCCCATAGCAGTAACTAGAACTGTAGTTGTGAATCAGAAGATAGAATTTCTATTTCAATATCACAGTGGCAGAGGAATGGAGTTCATTCCTATAAGCTAGTGCCATCATCCCTAAACCTTCAATATTTTGATATTTTAACTCATCCAGCAACTTTTGAATCCTCCAGTAAATCCACACTTGATGGATGTGTTTTCAACATATTTGACAGTACAATAAGTTTCTATGAAAAAAGTGCCTCCCATCATCTAAGTGAGTTCTTTGCTTAGGTATCTTACATTTAGATCTGATGGTTCTCCCTAACCAATGTTGCTCAATAGCGAACCCAGCTCTACTGAGTCTGTTTTAAATACTTCAATCAAATCTCCACATTTATTGCATAAAAAATCTCAACTCTATTATGACAATTAAGGCCCATTAAATTGTGTACCCATCTAGTGGTCCCCTATGAAATTTTTCAAGGATTTTGATAGCTATCACATGAAAGGACAATATTCAAAATGTTGTCTGATGATGACCTTATAGGATCATTATATCTTGTTTTCTGTTCACTGCCCTGTACCAGCAATAAATCCTAACACTCTATTTGCTCTTAAAATGACATTTTGGCATTGGTCATAGACCTTTGATAACTTGTGCATTATAATGCCCAGGTTCTTTTTCCACTCGCCACGCAACCCTGCATGGTGCAGGGTAGCTACAATGTGGAGTGAACAGTGGTAGTATCAAGGTGGACCAAATGCCCTCTCTCTGTGCTAAATTTTCTAATAATATAAATTTTATATCCTCACAGTAAAGAACGAATTTACATCAAAAGGTACCTGTAGCAAAAGCTTTTCCACAGCTTGGATGCTCACATCTATATGGCCGATCCCCAGTATGTGCCCGCTCATGTACCTGTGATCACATAATAAAAACGGAAATGGATTAGAAAATATCAAATACATCAACAACAAACAATATTTTAATTATACAGCAGCTTGGACAGATATTTTTTGTATTTTTTTCTAGGTGATGTTGGCGGGGTGGGGGGGATGGCATGTTGATGAAATGTTCATTCCAATTTTCTCTCAACTTATCCCACTCTCCTAAAGGCAACGACTTCTGCTACAATGCACTAGGTGCTGGCAGCCCTCTAATACTTCATCCAAGAAATTAGTCTATTTCTTTCCTGAGTATTTCAGGTATGTTTCCCTTCTCTAATTTCTCTTTTTCATCAACCATCAAATAAGAGGGCATTTTCACAGCTAATGTCCTCTCCAGCTGGCTGCTGGCAGGGGGGGGGGGGGGGGATGGGCTGTGGCGAAGGAGTTGGGGGCAGGTTTCGACTGCCCAACTGTGACTGTTCCCTCCAATTTTCTTTCCACAATGCTGGGAGGTGTTCATCCTTTGCTTGGTGTCTCCTTGCTCAATGTAGCTCTAATCAGAAACTAAACAGATTGGGACTTGAAACAGTCCAATCCACTATTTGGTACTAATCACTGGCGATGCCAACCATGATTAATATTCTAGCTGTAGTCACCATTTCAACTGCTAAGGAGTTATTAATTCAAGCTCCATATTACTACAAATGAAATCAGAGGTGCCTGAAACTTAGCTGCAACAGGCAACAAAAAAAAGGGAAATAACAGCTATCCTGATGGTTTATCTTGTAAAGGTGGTGAACAAGTGCACCATACAGGCCTAGAGAGTCCCAAGTTCAAACCCTAGTCAGTGCTCTGTTAGCCAATTTCAGTCAGAGTCATGTAATTCTGTGTAACGGAACGTGTTTTGAGTGCGTTCAAATCACGGCCCATGGTAACGACACCCTATAAAAAAGGCAGAAAATAATCCGTTACAATTCTGGCTTTGTTCACTGTCCAGTGACTCTTACGAGAAGTGCATATGTGGAAGCTACATGAATATTGACCATCAGGACACACATGGGGAATTGCCAATTGATTGGGGTACTAGAGGAATCACAGACAATTGGTGTCATGGACTGCAGTGTAGTAAAGAGTTAATACCGCCAGGAAAGTTGAGCAAGGGAGAGCAAAAAGAATGATGAAATAGGGGAAAGAAAAGTTTAAAGGTAAATTCATCCTCTTGTGAAGAAATGGTTCTATAACACGCTCAAAGGAGCTGTGTGTGACTCCCTTTCCATTCCCCCTCTTTGTAGGTCTCTGCTTAGAGTTTCCTCATCACACTGCAGCTGCTACCTGTAACTAATCACACAGGAAGCTGTGGGTATAAAGCCACTTCCGATTAATCCAAGAAGCTGCCCACTTGATCTCCATTCCTGTAGTGCTTTGGCGAGAGGAAATGGCAATCCTGCCAAAGTTAACAAGGGTTTAAAAAGTTACTGCAAGCTATATTAGAATTCCATCCTCCAAATTTAGCACAGACTCTGTATTTAGTATAGATTTCATTTATACAAAACTTGTTCACTTAGGCATATACTCTAGCCAGATATAAAGGAAGTATTCTTCAGTTGGAGGTGTTTTATTTTGAATGTCTGTGACTACCTGTTCAGCTGTGCATAAGGCACCTTATGGCACTGTTCAAAGTGGAGCAGGAAATTTTCCTATTTTTCTAGCTAACATTCCTTCTTCAACCACCACCACCATCAAAAATTGAGTTATTCATTTAGTTGCAGTTTGTGGTACCTGACTGTATGCAAATTGGTTGCTATGTTTTTCTGCATAACAGCAGTAAATATACTTTGAAATTAAGCATCGCAGGCTGAAAAATGTTTTGGAATACCCCAAGAACATAATAAGGCACAATATAATTGCAATAAAAACAAGATTCTGATGAAAGATGATCGACCTGAAATGTTAATTATTTCTTTTCACAGATGCTGCCTGACCTGTTGAGTATTTCCAGCATTTATTTGCTTTTATTTCAGATTTCCCACATCCACAATATTTTGCTTTTGATCTAAACAATTGCAAGTGTTTTTCAAGTTCCTTTTCTTTAAAGCAATGATTAAAGTTTGCACCTTCGAACTATACCTTGAGATGATGAGCAGTAGTGTACAGTCTTCCACAACCTTCATATTCACAACGAAAAGCCTTTTCTCCAAGCTGTTGAGCCTTGGCACTCACTCGTGCGGTTACGTGACCCTGAAGAACAATCTTAGGAAATAGAAAATATATTGATAAGTAACTTACTGCTGAATTTTGTGCTATTCTGCTGTTTTTTAATTTATCATTTGCTTATACAGAAAAGTAGAAAATTTACAACACAAAAGGAGGCCATTTGGCCTTTTGTCTTTGTAAATTACATAAATATAAATGCTAAATTCCTCTTTTCAAAAAACGTTTTAGTTTATGCTTGACATTTAATTACATAACACAAATTTTGAACCTCTTTCCTTACAATGAAAAACATTTTTCTATGTTAGATTTTGCAGGCCATTTGCTTAGAAACAAAGCCTCATTCTAATATTTATTTTGGAACAGAATGCCATTCCACAAAGAGAAATGGTCTGGACCACAGCAGGAATAATTAATTACCTCCATCTAAAATCACCACACAGTCCACATGAGCCACAAGTTCAACCTCTTCATTTTTCCTTTTACTTCTCCCCTTTAATGACTTGCATGAAGATTTCAAACAAATTACATTCAGTAACAGATGACGGCCAACCTTGTCTCACTTGGAATTAATTTATACTTGTTTTGACAACTCGTCTGTTATTAACACTCTATTGGACAGATTACTTGTACTATCCAAAAAAGAAAGTCCTTTTCCAGATTTAATTAATCCAACAGCTAAATTATAAATTCATGTTTTACCTTATGAGATGCCTTTTCTTGAGTCAGACTAATCACAAGTGTTGGAAACATTTTCTCTTCCCAACTATCAATACTACCATTCAACAAAAAGTCCTCAATTTATTCACTTCAAACTCATACTCTGATAGGGGTAGATAATTTGTTAGATTACGTATTTTAAGTATGAGGTCAAGATCCTGCCAAAGTTTTACAAATCAACATTGAATACTGTAGTAAGACTCCAAATCCCTTTTCCTCCCTTATACTATTCCTCATATATTTAAAGAACACGTTATTAATGAAGGTATTATTAGTCTAACATCCCTTCAATAACTCTAGAATTTCCCCTTAAACTTATTCTAACGTTGATAAAGTTCAACCGAAGCCCATCATCTTCTGGTGCTTTTCAGCCACATTTCCTGGGTTGCTTTCTCCTGTCAAAAAGCATTTCACATGTTCTTTGTTCTGCTTAGAAATCATGATCCCCAAATCATCTGAAAAAAAACTCTTTCAATCTAAGCATCTGTTAACTTTTCAAACTGGAGTAAAAGGAGTGCATGTATTCTTATAACACCTCCTTCTTATGACAAACATACAAAAAGGATGGGCAGGAAATAAAACAGTTAGCCTGTCATATTGGTCTCATTCAGTCATATTGCAATGACGGAACCTGACTCTCAATTCTCCCCACCTACCAGCAGCCAGGTAATCTAAGAGAATCAAAAATATATTTTTAAACCAAGATCAATTCAGGGAGAAAATAATTCTGGGAAATTCCTCTCCCATTCCCTCCCAAAAAATCCTAATAAGTTCCAGTAGATAATAATGATCATAGATGCATTTTGCAACATACCATCTAGCTTTTGAAGGCGGTCACATCAGCCTCCTTCAAGAACTTGTCCAATTCCCTTTTGAAATTTTGCAGCAAATCTGCATCCATTAAATACGCAGGTAATCTATTCTAAATTTCAATAATCCTCTGGGAAAAGAAAATCCTCCCGACATCCAACCTAGTTCTGTCTTTATGTAGATTTTATGTATATTTCCTTATTCTCCCTAATTTATCTCATTCAAATAATCTTTCCATTGTGCACAGATTAGTCCCATCATAATTTTAAATACTTCAATGAAACTTTTTCTAAAGTAAAATGATCCTGAAATAAGGATTTTCACACTAGTACCTCTTCTCTGAGGGTTTTTTGGGGCTTCTATATCTTTCAGCACGTGAAGGGACAAGACTGGGACAGGAGTGATTCCTCACTTAACATTGTAGTCGCGTTACTGCAAAATGCAACTTTAAGTGAAACAACTTTAAGTGAATCAGATTTTCCCATTCCAACCAATGTTAAATCTGTAGTTTGATCTTTCTTGTGAAAAAATTACATTAAAACATTATACCCTGTATGTTGAAATACTGTACATTCCTAAATTACTATATTTGTGAACGAAATAATTTTTAAAATAAAATAAATTTAAAAATATAAAAGAAATATGCTAATTTTCTACTGCTTCTCCTGCTGGGCAACCCATTTACTCACTGGCCTCTCTTGTTCCCCACTTCTCTCTCCCACTCACAGCCTCTCCCACTGGCTCGCTGCTTCCCTCTCTCAAGCCCTTGCTGTGAATGAGGGCTCAGAACAGGGGCAGCGAGAGGGAGGAAGTGAACAAGGGAGTGAGGGAGACTATAAGTGGGAGGACCGGGACGGAAGAGGCGAGCAGGAGGGTTGGGGAGGGAAGCGGCGAGAGGGATGGTTGCAGAGGGAAGTGGCGAGCAAGAAAGGTAGCAAGCAGGAGGATCAGGGAACAGGAGAGAGTTGGCAAGTGGGTGAGAGGTGACAAGCAGGATTAGCCACTCCAAAATGGTGCCGATTGAGTCATGTGAAACTATGAACGCCCCAGCACCAAACGATGCTAAAGCGGAAGTCCTGATGCTAACTATAGCTGTGATGCTAAATCAGAATGACACTGAATGAGGCCACTTAAAATGGTGACTTACTGTAATCAAGTTGGGGCTGAACCAAGGTCTTCTATGAAGACAGTGTGGTTGGCGACCATTGTTTTGTACTGTATCTTCCTAGCTATACATCCTAACATCCCATTCTCATTCACTGTAGCTGTCTGATATTGGTCATGGACCTTAATGGACTCTACCAACATTCATAACACCACAACTATACTCAGTATTGCCACACTCCCTCAAAGTTGCTACCAGTCTATGTCTATGTGCTTTCCTTTAAAAAAAAACGTTGCTATATTTCTCACTCTGTTTCTCTCTCCACAGATGCTGCCAGACCTGCTAAGTATTTGCAAAATTTTCTGTTTTTATTTCAGATTTCTAGCTTCTGCAGTATTTTGCTCCTGTTCTCTAGTCATCCTGTCTCACTCTTCTCTACTTTATCTTCCTGAAAATATGCACTTGTGTTCATTAGTCTTTTAAAAAAACTTGCTGCTTTCCACACACACAGTAGCTGATGACTATTTTACTGCCTTATCTTCCCTACTACCCTGTCCTCCAACAGGCATATTTAACTTTCAAATCTTTTTCCCAATATTTACTGTATGAGACAGAACTCAACTCCTAGCAACCGGTGATCTAAAAAAAAGGCACTGTAAAAAGTATGTCTTAACCTCCACCAACTTAAATACGAATATAGGGAGCTAAAAATATGGTTCCTTCTGTTTTCAAACGGGGGGTGGTGATGGTGTCATGATTTGTCATCTGCCCACACCCGGTCCCATTGAGTCAGGCAGGGCTACTAGCTGGTTCTAGCTAGCTTGCAAATCTTAAAGGCAGCCTCCCCCCTTAAAATGGAGCTGTACTCTGTAGAAAGAAACCACTGCTGACTGCCAGAATTGCAATTTGTTGCAAGGAGAAGCTGAATAAATGGAGCACCAGGGAAGAGAGAGTGTTTCCCAGATTCATTGTTACGGTGCTGGAGGCCTTAGTAATAGCAGTCAAAAGGAAGAGAGGGGACATGTTCTGCAGTGGGGTCAGGGAATCCGCAAAGAACATCCGCTAGTGGGAATGGGAGCAGGTGGCAAGGGAGGACAGCTCTTGGGAGTCTCATCCTGAGGACATGGCTGCTGTGCTGCAATACGTTCACTGGCCTCACAAGGGTGGTCAAAGTCAGTGAATGTATCTTCAAAGTACATCTCATACCCACTGTACCACCAACCTCTCACGCGACTCAATGTATCACAGCCCCATCACTCACTCAGCAACCCCGAGCAGTCAGAGCTCCAGCCTTCAGATGCTCCACCTCACCGTCACAGCTTTCCAATGTTGCCGGCCTCACACCCACCTATCACAACCTCCACAGCTACTTGGCTGTGGCAGGCAGATCATCCAAACACAGCGTAACACAATCACCGATGTTCTTCCTTCTCTCTTACAAGATGAGATTGTACACAATCTCAGGGAACAATGCGGAACTGGCTAGGGCCAGGCACACTCGCATCTCCTGAGTCCTACTGAACAGATGATGCTCTACATTATGGACCAACTGTGAGACAGGGCATTGCTGAGAATGTTACAGATGATGGGGTGTTCTTGCCTTATGCCCCTTTTCATATCCCACCTCAGCCTCATCCAGCTATCAGGCATGAAGTGCAAGCTGCTGATGGCATAACCAGAGACCTTTTGCTTTCCAATCTATTCCTTTCCTTTACCCTCAGTCCTCCTCTTCTGCTTTCCGACACTCAAGAACTGCTGTCTGGCCAATCACAGCAGCCTCAGGAAGAAGGGTGAGAGCAACAGCCTACCATTGATGAAGCAGCACCATCAACTGATCTGGCACGCACAGCCACCAGCTCAAATACTACACTGTATGAACTTTAGAGGGCTACGTAGAGCCGGGAACTGAATGTGGTGTCACCAAGCATGAGTGGGTTGCAGCTGAGCCAGGAGGTAGAAGATAACTTGTGTGCCAGCTCACCAGAAGGCAAGATCACAAATTAGTTCTGCGACAGGGGACACAGATGGGGACTGTGACGGGGTATTCGAAACAAGAATGCCGAGAACATGCACACTGAGATGCTTAGTGCATTGATGGGTGTGCCAAACAGTCTTCTGTCATTGTCAAGGGGTGTGGAGGAGTCTGGCTCCAACGTGGCACAGGGCAACACACAAAGCTTGGAGCCCATCCTTTCCACTAAAGAAGTGGTGGTTTGGATCCAGTTACAATGCAGCATTTGGTGGCTGATGTCTCAGTTTCCACTGCATCACAGGTGGAAATTACTCAACGTCTAAGTTTGCAGTGAAAGCTCAAATGGAGGTCACGAGATTCATGCTTGCTGCTATGCAAGCTCATACTGCTGCCATCATGGTGCAGATCTCAGTGCTCAAAGGGCCATACAGTCCAGTAATTTGTCCTCCCACAGATCCTAACCACTCGCTGCATAAAAAAGTTTTTCCACATGTCGCATTGCTTCTTTTGCTAATCATCTTAATTTGATCTCCTCATTCTCAATCCTTCCACCAAGGGAAAAGTTTCTTTCTACCTACTCTGTCCAGACCCCTCACGATTTTGAAAACCTCTATCAAATCTCCTCTCAACCTTCTCTTCTCTAAGGAGAACAAGCCCAGCTTCTCCAATCTATCCACGTAGCTGAAGTTCCTCATCCCTGGAAGCATTATCATGAATCTTTTCTGCACCCTCTCTAATGGCTTCATATCCTTCAGAAAGTGTGGTGGCTAGAACAGGATGCAATACTCAAGTCGAGGCCGAATCAGTGTTTGCTACAGGTTTATCATAAGTTCCTTGCTTTTGTACTCTATGCCTATATTTGTAAAGCCCAGGATCCTGCAAGCTTTATTGACTGCTTTCTCAACCTGCCTGCCACGTTCAATAAGTTGTGCACAAATATCTCAGGTCCCTCTACTCCTGCACCCCACTTCAGAATTTAACCTTTTACTTTATATTACCTCTCTTCACTCTTCCTACCAAATGAATCACTTTTCACTTCTCTGCATTAAACTTCACCTGCCACTTGTCTGCATATTCCACCAGCCTATGTCCTTTTGAAGGTTATCACTATTCTCCTCACAGTTCACAATTCTTCCAAGTTTTGTGTCGTTTGTATTATGAAAATCAAACTTACCTTGAGGTTGAGCTTGGAGATTGGGAACAATTCCCGACGGGCCTCGAAACTTCTGTGCATGTGCGGGTTGGGAATGGGCTGTACATGTGCACATCGGCACTGTTATGTTCTTTGGAGCCCAGTGAGCTTGTGCCTAAAATAAAAAGGTGCGGGTCAGGTGACCGGCTGCGGCGCACCACGGTCAGCAAGTGTCCCAGGTAGGGGGCAGGGAGAGGGAATAGGGAGAAGTCCCAAAAGGAAGTCCCAGGTAAGAGACATATGAACATATGAAATAGGAGCACAAGTAGACCATCGGGCCCCTCGAGCCTGCTCCGCCACTCAATAAGATCATGGCTGATCTGAGGCAGAGGCAGGGGACAGAAACAGGTCCCAGTGAAGTTAAAGAAAAAGAGAAGTGCAGAGAAACAGGCTCCAAACAGGAAAAACGCTGCAGTGAGTAGACTGCTAGTGAATAAGGCAGCTGAAGGTTGGTGATTTCATGCTGCAGGCCGTTGGGGCAAAGGTACCCCTTTGGAGCAGTAGCGTTCTGCTCGGCGTGATCGAAGATCTGAAGTTGTGCCGGTAATTTGGTGTCTGAATGGGTACTTGGGAGCCCAGAGGAATGGAATCTTGGAAGACGAGATTGAAACTCCACGAGATGGGCTGTTGTTAATGTTAATTGAAGAGGGTTTAAGAGATGCCCTGAAGATCCAAGAAGGCAGTTGATGGTTGGTGACTCTTTGTTGCAGGCTGTTGGGGCAAAGGTACCCTTTGGAGCAGTGTTTTGCGTAGCCCGGCTAAAGAACTGAAATTTGTTGTGAGCTGGTGATTGAGTGCAGACTCGGGAATCTAGATGAACAGAAGCTCGGGAGGCGATGTTGTAACCCTGCGAGGTGAGCCGTTGTTAATGCTGTCTGAGTTGGAGAGACATTTTTAAAATTTATTTATGGAATGTGGGCATTGCTGGCTAGGCCAGGATTTATTGCCCATCTCTAATTGCCCTTGAGAAGATGGTGGTAAGCTGCTTTCTTGAACCACTGCAGTACATGTGGTATAGGTACCCATAGTGCTGTTAGGGAGGAGTTCCAGGGTTTTGACCCAGTGACAATGAAGGTACGCCAATATTTTTCCAAGTCAGGATGATGAGTGGCTTGGAGGGGAACTTCCAGTTGGTGGTGTTCTCATGTATCCACTGCCCTTGTCTTTCTAGATGGTAGCGGTCATAGGTTTGGCAGGTGCTATCGAAGGAACCTTGATGAACTCTTGCAGTGCATCTTGTAGATGTTACACACTGCTGGCAATGTGCGTCAGTGGTGAAGGGAGTGAATGTTTGTGGATGTGGTGCCAAGCAAGCGGGCTGCTCTGTCCTGGATGGTGTCGAGTTTCTTGAGTGTTATTGGAGCTGCACTCATCCAGGCAAGTGAAGAGTATTCCATCACACTCCTGATTGTGCCTTGTAGATGGTGGACAGGCTTTGGGGAGTCAGGAGCTGAGTTACTTGTTGCAGGTTTCCTAGCCTCTGACCTGCTCTTGTAGCCACAGTATTTACATGGTTAGTCCAGTTCAGTTTCTGGTCAATAGTAACCCCCAGGATGTTGATAGTGGGGGATTCAGCGATGTTAATGCAATTGGATGTCTAGGGACGACGGTTCGATTCTCTCTTGTTGGAGATGGTCATTGCCTGGCATTCGTGTGGCGCAAATGTTACTTGCCACTTGTCAGCCCAAGCCTGGATATTGTCCAGGTCTTGCTGCATTTGAGCCTGGACTGCTTCAGTATCTGAGGAGTCGTGATTGGTGCTGAACATTGTGCAATCATCAGCAAACATCCCCACTTCTGACCTTATGATGGAAGGAAGGTCACTGATGAAGCAGCTGAAGATGGTTGGGCCTAGGTCACTACCCTGAGGAACTCCTGCAGTGATGTCCTGGAATGGAGATGATTGACCTCCAACAACCACAACCATCTTCCTTTGTACTAGGTATGACTCCAACTAGTGGAAAGTTTTCCCTCTGATTCTCATTGACTCCAGTTTTGCTAGGGCTCCTTGATGCCACACTCAGTTCAAATGCTACTTTAATGTCAAGAGCAGTCACTCTCATCTCAAGGCAATATCTTCGAAGGTG
Organism: Cetorhinus maximus; assembly: GCF_964194155.1. Lineage (NCBI taxonomy): Eukaryota > Metazoa > Chordata > Chondrichthyes > Lamniformes > Cetorhinidae > Cetorhinus > Cetorhinus maximus. The sequence goes on from NC_135887.1 coordinate 99,586,627, forward strand.
AAGATGGGAAACCCTCATGAGAAAGACAAAGTTTCAGTGCGATTGTTGACTCACTGCGTTACTGTCATCTGGGTGTGTTGTTGAGAAATCCGTGGAATCTGTTTTGATTGCATTTGTCATTTGTGTAGTGTGATGTGTTCGAACACAGCTGCCTGTTAATTTACATGCACCTCATGTTAACCCTGAATTTTAAGAGTATAAGATAGATATTGTAAATTGTTTTATCTTTCTAACCTTTTATAGCAAAGTTTATTTTTGTTTGTTCAAAATCCATGGAATCTTGTGGCTTTCTTCACTGAGCAAGTGTCTTGAATCTTAAGGTTGTCTACTTTAAAAACGTTATTGGTCGCTAACTGGATCTCACCAACAACTTCTGGTCAAGGATCATAACATTTGCAAATATTGAAATTGTGCCCTGTACACCCAAGTCGAGGTCCTAACACCAGCCCCTGGGGAATACCACCACATACCTTCCTCTAGTCTGAAAAACAAGTGTTCGCTACTACTCCCTGTTTCCTGTCACTCAGCCAATTCCGTATCCCTGCTGCTACTCTCCATTGTATTCCAAGCCGGTTAAATGGAACTTAACTATACGCCTTTTGGAAGTCCACGTACGCCACATTAACTACATTACCTTCATCAAGGCTCTCTGGTACCTCATCAAAAAAATTTAATCGAGCTAGCTAAACTTGATTTGCCCTCAACAAATCCATGCTGGCTTTCCTTAATCTATAGTTGTCCAAATGACTGTTAATTTTGTCCCAAATTATTGTTTCTAAAAATTTCCCCTCCATTGAGGTTAAATTGTCTGGCTTGTAGTTGCTGGGCTTATGCTTATACCCTTTTGTGAACAAGGGTGTAACACTTACAGTTCTCCAGTCCTTTGGCACCACTTCTGTATCTAAAGAGGCTTTGAATGTTATGGCCAATAAAACTCTTCTGTTACTATTCCAGGTTTGAAAAAACCATTGGATAAGCTCACAGTTATTTCCTGTGCAGCTTATTGGTATTCTCTGTAGGCTCAACAAGTCACACATCATTGCCTTCTTCCAAGTGCCAAAAGTTCACCATCATCCTCCTCCTCTCCCACCAATCTCCCTGCCCAGCATGTCTGGGGGAAGGGGGACAGCTAATCTTTTAAATTTCCTTTCCATCCCATTCCAACCCCAACCACTGGTGTTTTGAATTCTACCAGTAGATCAGTAATCACTGCCCCTCTCTACAGTTCCCTCCAGAATGTCTGTTCACACACAAGGCACTTGCCATCCACAGCCTTAGTGTGGATTAGTGCTTTGGGATCCTGACTTTAACTGAAACTTGCTTCATAAATAACAACATTTTGCCCCTTACTAAAACCTTGGCTATATCTTTCACAATAGCCCTTACCCAAACCACCATGGCGGGTGATGTGGCCCTTATTACCAAATTACGCCGTGGTCCCTCCCCTTACACCTCGCTTACTTTCTTCTCCTTCAAGCACATCACCATGTACCATCCAAATAACTCTGTTAAAATCCTGCTCTCTACATCTGACCCATTGTTTCTTACTAGGATATCCTCCCCCTTTCCTCCCTCAACACTGACTCCTCACTCTAGCAATTTCAAACTTCATTTCAACTCCTCTTGCCTACTCTCTTAACTCATTACTTCCTGTTGTCCATATACCCAACCCTGTATATAAATTTATATAGCCATTGCTTCCACTGTGATATCTCACATGGCCTCTCTACTCCCATCATCTTGATTGTAGACTAAGCTTTCACCAAGCAGTTCGTTGTACTCTTTCCAACTAACAAGCACCTCCCCCATCCACCAAGCCACTTACAAATGCACTAAATTCCAATTGTCCAGACTTTCCTTCTCCCATTTTCCACAAAATGTTATCAGTCATTATTCTACTCCATCACTCCCTAACATTCATCTTTGATGCCCTTGTCCTGACCAAAATCTTTACTCTCTCCCATTCCAGCCAGTCTCCTTTGTGTGGGTCCAATGTTTGCTACCTCAGCTCCCAACCACCCACTATCAGAGCATTTCAAGCAATAGCAGGCTACATTCTCTTTTGCCAAAAATGTCCACGACTCCAGGGTCAACCAAGCTTCTTATCTCCACTACCATCTGTCTCATTAAAACTCTCTCCTGCTACCTTCACACTAACCTACAAGTAGGAGAATCATGGACTTATTTGTTACTTGAAAACAATAATTTTACTGCCTCTGCAGCGTCCCCTGCCACAACGGCCCTGCTCTTGAATCCTAAACCAAAATTTCCACTGGCTCCCCTGTAATAGTCTTGAACGCTTGTCTCTCTCTCTGCCTCTTTCTCTGTCTCATTTCTCACCCGTAACCCCCCATGCCCTTTCTGCACTCTTGTTCATGAGACCCATTGGCTTCTCCTCTGACCTCATTCCTAAACTCCTGACCAGCCAGCTTCTTTTCTTGACCCCCTTGCTGGCTGACATTATAAATGGTCCCCTCTATCTTCCAAAATCCCTCCTCAAAAACCCACCCTCAACACCTCAATCCTTGCACCTCACTCCAACTTCCCCTTCCACTCCAAAGTTCTTGAATGCGTTCCCACCTCTCGAATCTATACCTATCTTTTTCACAATTCTATTTGAATCTCTCCAATGAATTAGTGATCCCTCCCACAGTACTGAAGCATCACAAATAGCATTGCCTGTGATGGTGATTAGATTGCATTATCCCTTCCTAACTTCACATTTTCACACCAAACTTAGTATTGTTGCAACCTTTAATGTTCTGATCGAGCATATAAGCAGAACTCACACAGAAGTTCTCTTTCTTATACAGGAAATCAGCTCCAAAAGGCTGGCAGCAAATGAGCAATCTTAAAACTTAATTCAAAGATTTTCTCATCACTAAAAAGTTTACTTACACAGTTCAACGTTTTTCTACCTACCTACCTATCAACATCAACCTTAAAAAGTTTATAACTCTATCCTTTCATTCTTAATACCAACCCCATCAGATTAATACACTGTGCCTCTGTTGGACGAATGTATTTCTAGTTCCTTACAACACTTCTACAAGTATGAACACTGCAAAATACCATCAGCAACCTACTTCTATTGATTTTCCGAAAAGAAATTTACCCAGACCTCAGTAAATTAAACAGGGTATGCTATCCCTGAGCTGAGAGAATCTTATTTATATGAAGGAACTGAGAGAGAGCTGGGAGTTTCACTTTAAACAGCAAGGGGCAGAGAGAGAGCTGGGAGTTTCAATTTAAACAGCGAGGGGCAGAGACACAGCCGGGAGTTTCAGTTTAAACAGCGAGGGGCAGAGAGACAGCCGAAGTTTCAGTTTAAACAGTGAGGGGCAGAGAAAGAGCCGGGAGTTTCAGTTTAAACCGCGAGGGGCAGAGAGAGCCAGGAGTTTCAATTTAAACAGCGAGGTGAAGAGAGGGAACTGGGAGTTTCAGTTTAAACAGCGAGGGGCACAGAGAGAGCCGGGAGTTTCAGTTTAAACAGTGAGGTGAAGGGAGAGCCAGGAGTTTCAGTTTAAACAGCGAGGGGCAGAGAGAGAGCCGGGAGTTTCAGTTTAAACAGCGAGGGGCAGAGAAAGAGCCGGGAGTTTCAGTTTAAACAGCGAGGGGCAGAGAAAGAGCCGGGAGTTTCAATTTAAACAGCGAGGGGCAGAGAGAGAGCCGGGAGTTTCAATTTGAACAGTGAGAGGCACAGAGAAAGCCTGGAGTTTCAGTTTAAACAGCGAGGGGTAGAGAGAGAGCAGGGAGTTTCAGTTTAAACAGTGAGGGGCAGAGACACAGTTGGGAGTTTCAGTTTAAACAGCGAGGGGCAGAGAAAGAGTCGGGAGTTTCAGTTTAAACAGGGAGGTGAAGAGAGAACCGGGAGTTTCAGTTTAAACAGCGAGGGGCAGAGAGACAGCTGGGAGTTTCAGTTTAAACAGCGAGGGGTAGAGAGAGAGCAGGGAGTTTCAGTTTAAACAGTGAGGGGCACAGAGACAGCCGGGAGTTTCAGTTTAAATAGCAAGGGGCAGAGAGACAGCCGGGAGTTTCAGTTTAAACAGCGAGGGGCAGAGAGAGAGCAGGGAGTTTCAGTTTAAACAGTGAGGGGCACAGAGACAGCCGGGAGTTTCAGTTTAAACAGCGAGGGGCAGAGAGAGCTGGGAGTTTCAGTTTAAATAGCAAGGGGCAGAGAGACAGCCGGAGTTTCAGTTTAGACAGCAAGGGGCACAGAGAGACAGCCGGAGTTTCAGTTTAAACAGCGAGGGGCAGAGAGAGCTGGGAGTTTCAGTTTAAATAGCAAGGGGCAGAGAGACAGCCGGAGTTTCAGTTTAGATAGCGAGGGGCACAGAGAGAGCCGGGAGTTTCAGTTTAAACAGCGAGGGGCAGAGAGAGCTGGGAGTTTCAGTTTAAATAGCAAGGGGCAGAGAGACAGCCGGAGTTTCAGTTTAGACAGCGAGGGGCACAGAGAGAGCCGGGAGTTTCAGTTTAAACAGCGAGGGGCAGAGAGACAGCCGGAGTTTCAGTTTAAACAGCGAGGGGCACAGAGAGAGCTGGGAATTTCAGTTTAAACAGTGAGGGGCAGAGAGAGAGAGCCAGGAGTTTCAGTTCAAACAGTGAGGTGAAGAGAGAGCCAGGAGTTTCAATTTAAACAGCGAGGTGAAGAGAGGGATCCGGGAGTTTCAGTTTAAACAACGAGGCGAAGGGAGACAGCTGTGGGTCTCAGTCTGAGGGCTAACTGATTTGTGGAAAAAAAAGTGTGACATCACAGCTAAGTGATTGGTTGGTGAATATTTTACTTGTTTCTGTCAAAGGTCATGTAATGTAATAGTAATTGTAAGGTTTTAGTAGTTGAAACATTATTTCACAGTAATAAAGCTTATTGAGCGTGGTGGGGTTTATTAATTAAGAAAAATAATAAATTAATTAATGCATAATAAAGATAGCAGGGCAGGTGATGTGTTGTGGCTGCGGAATGTGGGAGCTCCTGGGCGCCAGTGTGAATGAGGGGCAACACATCAGCACTAAGTATACACGGCTTGAGGAGCTTTGGCTCAGAGTCATTGAGCTGGAGGCCAAGCTGCAGAAACTGCATTGCATTAGGGAGGAGGAAAGTTACCTGTACACTTTGTACCAGGAGGCAGTCACATCGCTCAGGGAGGGTCTTCTGATTTGGTCAATGGTCAGGGACAGGAGGATGTGACTTTGAGTGAGGCACTAAGGGGATTGAGAAGGTACAGGTAGTGAAGCCTCAGCCTTTGCAATTATCTAACAGGTTCAAGGTTTTTGCAGCCTGTATGGATCAAAGCGGGGGCTGCAGGGTGGAGGAGCAAACTGACCAGGGCACCATAGTACACAAAGCCATTCAAGCCGGGGGAGTTAATAGAAACGTAGTGGTAGTAGCAAACTGGGGAATTGACACAGTTCTCTACAGCCGAGAGCATGAGTCCAGATGACGGTGTTGCCTGCCTGGTGCCAGAGTTCGGGGTATCTGCTCTGGGCTGGAGAGGAACTTGCAGTGGGAGGGGGATGAGCCAGTTGTCATGGTCCAGGTAGGTACCAACGATGTAGGTAAGACTGGGAAAAAGGTTCTGCTTAGGCAATATGAGCAGTTAGGGGCTAAATTAAAAAGCAGAGCCTCAAAGGTAATACTTTCTGGACTATTGCCTGAGCCACAAGCAAATTGATATAGGGTAAATAAGATTAGAGTTAAACATGTGGCTCAAAGATTGCTTTGGGAGTGATGAGTTTTGATTCATTGGGCATTAGCACCAATACTGGACAAAGTGGGAGCCGTACTGTTAGGATGGTCTTCACCTGAATTGTGCTGGGACCAGTGTTCTGGCGAATCATGTAACTAGGGCGGTAAAGAGGGCTTTAAACTAAATAGTGGGGGCAAGGGATGATGTGTAGGAATATATATGATTAATTAAAGAGAAAAGACAAGACAAGAGAGCAAGGTAGCAATAAGGGAAATGATAATCAGAGTGTGACAGGAAGGGACAGAGAGTAGAATTAATTGGGGCTTGTGAGAAAGGCATAGCGATAATCATGGGTGATTTTCATCTACATATAGATTGGATGAATCAGATTGGCAAAGGTAGCCTGGAAGATGAGTTCTTAGATTGTTGTCAGGACAGTTTCTTAGAGTAACACATTCTGGAGCCAACCAGAGAGCAGGTTATTCTAGATCTGGTAATGTGCAACGAGACAAAATTAATTAATGACCTCATAGAAATAGCACCCCTAGGTAGCAGTGATCATAACATGATTGAATTTCTCATTCCATTTGAAGGAGAGAAGACTTAAGTAAGGGCAATTATGAAGGTATGAAGTCAGAGCTGGTTAAGGTGAACAGGGAAACTAGGTTAAGGGATAGGTCAGTAGAGATGCAGTGGCAGACATTTAAGGCGATTATTTCATAACACTCAGCAAAGATACATTCCAGTGAGAAAGACTCTAGGGGAAGCATGCACCATCAGTGGTTAACTAAAGAAGTAAAAGATAGTATCAAATTGAAAGAAAAAGCATACAATTCTGTGAAGATTAGTGGCAGGTCAGAAACAGATTATAAATAACAGCAAACAGTGACTAAAAGGTTAGTAAGAAGGGATAAGTTATAGAGTACAAGTGAAAGTTAGCTAGAAATATAAAAACAGATAGCAAGAGAGTTTACAGGTGTTTAAAAAGGAAAATAGTAAGTAAAGTGAATGCTGTCTCTAGAGAGAGTCTGGAGAATTAATATCAGGAAAAAGGAAATAGCAGATGAACTGAACAGATATTTTGCATCTGTCTTCACTGCAGAGGATACAAATAACATCCCAGAAATAAGTGCGCATCAAGGGGTGAAAGGGAGGGAGGAACTTAAAACAATTACAATCACTAGGGAAAGGGTACTGAGAAAATTATTAGAACTAAAAGCTGACAAGTCCCCAGAGCCTGATGGATTTCATCCTCAGTTCTTAAAAGAAGTGGCTGCTGAGATAGTAGATACATTCCCATTTAGTAGTCCCATTTAATTTTTTTCATGTCCAAACAAATAGCCATTTGATTTGTTAAGCACCAAAATTCCCTAGATTCTGGAAAAATCCCTTCAGATTGGAAAATAGTGAATGTAATTCCTCTATTCAAGAAATGAGGCTGACAGAAAGCAGGAAACTACAGGCCTGTTGGCTTAACATCACAGAGAAAATGCTGGAATCTGTTATTGAGGAGGTTATAGAGGGGCACATAGAAATTCTCAACGCAATCAGGCAGAATCAACATGGTTTTGTCAAAGGGAAATCATGTTTGACTAATTTATTAGAGCTCATTGAGGAAGTAACAAACAGCGTGGATAAAGGGGAACCTATGGCGTGGCGTACTTAGATTTCAAGAAGGCATGTGATAAGGTGCCACATCAAAGATTACTACACAAAGAAAGAGCTCATGGTGTACAGGGTAACATATTAGCATTGATAGAGGATTGGCTAGCTAACAGGAAACAGAGAATGGGCATAAATAGGTCATTTTCAGGTTGGCAAGATGTAACAAGATGGAGTGCTATGAGTATCAGTGCTGGGGCCTCAACTATTTACAATGTATATCAATGACTTGGATGACAGACCGAATGTATAGTTGCTAAATTTGCTGATAACACAAAGATAGGCAGGAAAGTAACTTGTGAAGAGGACATAAGGAGTCTGCAAAGGGATATAGATAGGAAAGTATGTGGGCAAAAATTGGCAGATGGAGCATAATGTGTGAAAATGTGAGCTTGTTCACTTTAGCAGGAAAAATAAAAAGGCGGCATATTATTTAAATGGAGTGAGATTGCAGAACTCAATGACACAGAGGATCTGGGTGTCCTAGTACATGAATCACAAAAATTTACAATGGCACGTGATTAGGAAGGCAAATGGAATATTTCAAGGGGAATGGAATATAAAAGTAGGGATGTTTTGCTATAGTTGTATAGAGTATTGGTGAGACCACTGTCAAGAAGATATAATAATTCTCATAATGTTATTGGAATTTATTGTAAAATAGAGTAATAGTGGGATGTGTGTGTGTGTGTGTGTGTGTGAGAGAGATTTAGTTGAATTAGAGGCAGCTAGTCTGAGTGCTTTGATCTAAGGAGAGAGGTTAGGTTTGAAATGTTAATTAGATAAATATGTGGAAGTTTCGAAACATGGGTGTCAAGGGTACATTTGCATTTTGAAATAAATCAGGCTAGGTTGTTTTCAAAGGAGGGGTGAAATGTGTCATCTAGCCAGATGAAGTTTAGAAACGGTGTGTTTATTTTTTTCCAAAGATTGCTGGTGAAACTAAGTGCTTTGAGAGGGTTTATCAGGGAGATGAAGTCCAAAGACATAGCGAAACAATAGGTATTTGCATTCAAAGAGGAAGATATGTATAAAGAAGGAGCAAGGGCTGTGTGTAGGGGAAGGCATTTTTAAGATCTTACAAGTGTGTGAAAAAGCCTTTAGCATCTATGTCTCAAGCTGCTGCCTTCAAAACACTAAAGTTAAGAAAACTCTCTTGGAAGTCGACTTGTTCAGGGTATCGTGTTTCTTTGCCTGGGTCTTTTAAAATCTGTGTGTCTTACTGTTGCCTTAACGCAAGTGTAACTGGGAGTTAGATTGATTAGGGGGTTTAGAAATTATCATTGTAGTAACATGTAGATCTAAGTATGTATTTAAAGTCATTTCTTCTATTAATGTTTAATCTGGTGTTGTAAAAACCCCATAAGACTTGGTAGTCTTATTACTACTGAATTCAGGGCACGCATCTCAAAATTTATACAAATTGCAAAACAAGTTGTGGCAGTGTTTCAAGTTTCCCTTTGGGATTTGAACAACTCAGCATTTACCATCGGCTGTGCCATAACACCACGTTGAGCGTACTATGTACAGTTCTGGTCTCCTTATTTAAGAAAGGATATAATTGCGTGAGAAGCAGTTCACAGAAGGTTCACTCGACTGATTCCTGGGATGAAAGGGTTATCTTATGAGGAAACGTTGGACAGATTGAACTCCATTGGAGTTTAGAAGAATGAGAGGCGACCTTATTGAAACATAAAATAAGATCCTGAGGGGGCTTAACAGGGTGGATGTGGAAAAGATGTTTCCCCTAGGAGAGACTAGAACTAGGGGACACAGTTTTAAAATAAAGGGTCTCCCATTTAAGATGAAGATGAGGAGAATTTTTTTCTCTCAGAGGGTTGCGAGTCTGTAGTACTCTCTTCCCTGGACAGCGATGGAGGTAGAGCCATTGAATATTTTTAAGGCAGAGATTCTTGATGAACAAGGGAGTTAAAGGGTATTGGGGTAGGTAGGAAAGTGGTGTTGAGGCCATAATCAGATCATCCATGATCTTACCACAAAGCGAAGCAGGCTTAAGGGGCCAAGTGGCCTACTCCTGCTCTTAATTTGTATGTTCTGTATGTTAGCTATCATGCAGATCGTGAGTCTTGTACACTAGATAGGTGCGAGAAAAGTTATGAGAGGGGCAGTATCAATGAAAAGAGCAAAATAAAATGGAATTTCTCAGAACCCATCATTGTTATTACTCCAGTGCTTATTGCACAGTAATAAATGCCTTACCTGCATTTTTTTCTCATGATCACTCTCATTCACTAGTCCCGTACTGCTGACACTCTCACTTCCATCAGCAGTTACCTACAGAAATACATCAAATGCAATTGGATAAAATGCTAAGAATGGTTAAACAATGATATAACTTATGTCTAATTTTTTTACTTCTCACAACTACTGATATCTACCCAGCTTCCTGCTATCTTACTCCTTCAGTACCCAACAATACTAATATTCCTCTTGGACTCAGGAGTTTCAATGGTGCTTCTCAGGAACAATATTGGCAGGTTACTTCAAGACTGCAAACATATTTTTGAACATTATACCAAACATTAAAAATTAAGGAGTATGTAACAACCTTAATGCAAGTCAGATTGAGACATCAAGTGATGTTACAAAGTTGACATTTAAACAGACACTTACCTTTGTGGCATACTGCTCAAGTGCACTGATGGTCTCAGGATCTACTGTGGTTTCTCCTGTGTGTAGTCCTGTCAGGGTACTATCAGCTTGAACGGTAAGGATGGTATCAGATTGTGGAACTTGTATTGTATGGTGAATATAGGCAGTAGTTCCATCTTCCAACTGAACTGCTTGTACTGCATTTGGATCATAGCCATCTTAATCATAAAGACAAGAAAGGCAGTAGTGAGTAACCATATTTTCCTCTTATAACAACTTTACTGTAAATTGTTTAATAATTTACCTTTTGGTGTATGATGAATAAATGCAGTTGATCCATCCTCTAGTTGGACTGCCTGTCCGTCCTCAAAACGCAAACAATCTCCTGCAAGTGGACAAAGCCAGCACAAGAAGTTTTTTAATAACTTATTTTAGTTATTTTGAGTTATTACGATATAAATGGGGCAGTTGCACAATGACTCAGCAGATAAAGGTATCAGCTTTGCTGTTACTAAGCCATTCACATGTGTCATCATTGTATATGTTAATGCAATTGAGCTACAGGGAAGAAAAAAAGTCAACTTGTGCATCTGCTCCAGGTAGCTATCCAATAATATCTAGTATAAAGCTTCATGTGTGTTATGCAAGTAGGACAAGATTGTTATCCACCGTGATGTCTTCCACAGCCAACAAGCTTACCAATACATACTATCTGGACCCAAAAGTAAAGAATGGCTAAAAAATGGCTGTCCATTACATAAATATATTGAAACTGACTTCTTTTTGACACCCATGTAATGGTCCCAAGTACCTACCCCATTTCAAATTATCAACAGGTGAGACAGCAGTGTAGCAGCAGTATCATTGGATTATTAATCCGGAGGCCCAAGATAATGCTCTGGAGATAGGGGTTCAAGTCCCACCATGGAGGCTGTCAGAATTTGAATTCCATTAATTAATGAGATTTGGAATTGAAAGCAAGTCTTAGTAATAGTCACCATGAAACTATTATTAATTTTGTTAAAAAGCAATCTGCCATCCTTTCCTGGTCTGGCCTACATGTGACTCCTTACCCACAACAAGGTGGTTTACTCTTAACCACCCTCTGGAATGGCCTAGTGGCCCACTCAAGTTGTACCATCCCACGACAGAAAGACTGCAGCTGTTCACCACCTTCTCGAAGGCAAGTAAGGATGGGCAACAAATGCTGGCCCTGCCAGCGACACCCACATCCCATGAAAGACATTTTAAAAATTTATAAATTCTACATTTTATCTTTCGAGATTAGTTTTAACAACAGCGAGGATTGCAACAATTTAACGTCAGCACTGTGTGTGTGTTTAGGTTTTCTGAATGGGAGCATCTCCAATGGGAAAGGAAGATGTCATATAAAAACAGAAAATGCTAGAAAAACTCAGCAGGTCTGGCAGCATCTGTGGAGAGAGAAACACAGTTAACGTTTTGAGGCTGTATGACTCTTCTTCAGAAGAGTCTCTGAAGGAGTCGAAACGTTACCTCTGCTTGGTGCAAGGTATCTGGTAGCAGAATTTGGACTTCAATTCAAAACCAATGACTACTCATCTTTCCTCATTTTAGGTTCCCCCTTGACTCCTGCACAATTTCCTGGCCCAAACAACAACAGCTGGCAAGTGACTATCTCCAGAGTCATCTGCTATTCATTACTGTATTCCAAGCTACGTCCTTATGTTAACTAAGCCATCAGTCCTTCACTTTCTAATTCACTGCATAGAATTAGTGTAATATTTTATGTTTTGTCATGTAGAGTTTAGGAGAATTATGATTCTTATGGTTATATTCGAAATATTGAGTCAGTTTCTCTTCTGGTTTTGACTATTTGAAAAAATGTTCACAGCTAACAATCAGTTTGCTGTCAACTTAAGTTGATATCTAGCAAGACTGGGATAATTTAACCAACATTTTGTATGCATTAGTTAATCATCACTCACCTGATTTTGGTACTGAAACTTGTTGGACATACGCTGTAGAACCATCCTCTAGTTGAATCATTTGACCATCAACTAACTTCCCATCTGAAACACATCAAGTATCTCTCATCATGTTGGAAAATGCAGGTTCTTTCAAGCGCTCAGTACGTAAATCTACCTGTGGTTGCATTGTTGAGCAATAACTATCAGGAATGCTCCAGCTACTAACCTGGTTCAGGTACCTGATTTCAATCAGAGCAACAATAGGGTGTTAAAATTGGCCACTGTATTCCTAGGCTAAAATGACTAGAAGAAAATCAGTAAGCCTTCCTATTCATGATCAGTGACTCCTGCTGGAAAGTTGGTGAAGGGAGAGGAGATGCCAGGTGTGTTTTAATGCCCACTATTGTTAAATAGCCTGCGTACATTTGATGTACAGATTCACTCAATTTAAGGTACTCAAGGGCAACGGGTGCCTGTGGAATTGTATCCAGTACTTCACAGAGGAGGACAGAAAAGTGGACAAAAATCATAAGTGGCAGTGGGGGGTGGATGAGGGGCGGGGAGGTGGTGGTGGAGGGTTGGGGAATACTATTTAACGTTTATACAACTGGTACACATTTAGTTCCTTAGGTGTTAAAAGTCTTGCGTTTAACATCATTCTAGAATAAAGTTAGAGCTGTAAGCAAAATTATGTCAAAAGGCCAAATTATGCAAACTACACATTGATTAAATAGCAGAATTGCTGTAAAGTTAGAAATTCACCATGAAAGTCTACACCTTTAGGATTGTGTTGAATATATGCTGTAGTCCCATCTGCAAGAGTAACAGCTTGTAAACTCACACCGTCCATATTTTCCAATCGATCACCATCTAAATAAAAAGACATATTACTGTCCAGAACAGGTACATTATAAGGCAATTTTGTATATAAATTCAACAATCTTCTTCCTACATACATCCATACACAAGCAGTCATACAGTAATAGGGCCATTGAGGGAAAGGCTATTGGAAGAAATTGAGCAGCAATGCTTACAAACACCTTGATTTATAGTGTATTACCATAACATTTGTGATTCTGTACCCTTTCAACTTTCAAAAATAAATGTTATTTTTCTTTCCCTATTAGGTAGATCTTTACTACACAGCATACCTCTAATTTTGCCAGTGCCATTTTTGACATGGAGTCCAAGGATGAGAGAATAGTCTACAGTACTGTGCTCGCTAATTTCCTACACAAAGGGAAACTCAACATATTCCCCGGAATACTTCACTGAAATCAATCTGCAGGCATAAATCTATGGCTACCATACCATAGCGAAGTGCCTTGAACCACAAAGCTAGCCACTGTAGCATCCCTTTAAATTTCAAAAATAAATCCATATTAGTTTGCTTTAGTGGGTTGGTTATCTTCTGTTCTGTGTAAGGATACCTGAATTCATCAACTGTTATACTATACAAATGAAACACTGTCTGAGACAATGCTTGCATCATTTACATAAACGCTGACTAAAATATCTGCCAATTAGTACTGTCAGAACTTGTAATCATGTCGTTCCATGTTCTTTCTATGGGAGATTAGTGAATATTTGCGTTCTTAGAACAACAAAGAATTTATGTCAGAAATTAGGGCAATATCTTTTAATTAAATAAGTGCAAAAATTGATCCCTATCTTTTCTTCACCCCCCACCAATAACTGAGTCAAACACAGAGTTGACAACAAATGGTGTTTTGCCTTTCCTCCTTTCATCCGTTCTCACAGTGGTGTTAACCGTTTTGCCCAGGCAACTGGAAACAGATGTAAGAGGAAATGTGGTGCACATTATACTTGAAAGGACTCTACAATACCACAGGAAACAATAAGACTGAGACAAGAGCTCACCAAAGCTTAGACAGCACCTTCCAAGCCCATGACTACTACCATCTAGAAGCACAAGGGCAGCACACACATGGGAGCACCACCACCTGTAAGTTCCCCTCTAAGCCACACCATCCTGACTTGGAAATACATCATTATTCGTTCACTGTTGCTGGGACATAATCCTGGAACTCCCTCCCTAACAGTACTGTAGGTGTATGGTGCCTACACCATATGGACTGCAGCAGTTCAAGAAGGCAGCTTCTCATGGGCAATTAGGGATGGGCAATAAATGCTGGCCTAGCCAGTGATGCCCACATCCCATGAATGAATAATAATAAAAAACACTGGGTTGAATTTTATGCAGCCCATTGTGGCAGGAACCATGGTGGCCGGGCCCACTTAATCAAGAGAATGGCCCCTTGTCAGTCTCCCGGTGGCGGGAAAACCTCCCTCGATTAAGTCCAAGGGGAAAGGAACTAACAGGGGATTCCCAGCCACTGGCAGTGGGCTCTCAATTAGTCCCATTAATGAACTAATTGCCAACCATTATCCCTGAACCTACTGGAATTTAGTGGTGGCTCAGGGATTAAATGGAGGTGCAAGGGTCTTCCTCAACCTTGGAAGGTCGCCCAGCAAAAGCTGTTGGGTTTGCTAGTGGCCTTCTGGGATGGGGTATTGGGGCTCCCTTACTATCAGGAACTCTGTGCTCGATCAAGGGACCATGCAACAGGCAGAGGGATGGCTGCGGAAAGCCACTCCCTCTCCCTTCGTTTCTGACCCCACCCCGCCTTCACATACGTGAGACCACGATCCTGAACCTTGGGTGGGTGCAGTGCCGGCAGCAGCCATTGCTTCCGCTGGCACGGGCGGCATGAGGAGCTGCTGGACTCTGATTGGCCAGCAACTCTCAGCGGACGAGGACTTCAGTCACAGGGAAGGTTTGATGACAGCCAATAAAGTGCCCTTCTGTTGGTCCTCCCCTATAGAACTAATAAGGGCTCCTCACCGGTTCGGTGACCAGTGGGTGAGACCACCACCGGCCTGACAAATTCGCAGTCATTGCTTTAAATTACACAGACATAAATAGTGAAACTAAGTGAATAATATTTTACCTGGTAGAAATCACACTGTTTCATTCACTGATTTCTGTTTACTTATTAAGCCTATTGTGTTGTTACATTGGTTATTTAAGAAAACACCATACTGGTTATGAAAGTTGCCTCCTATTCTTCTTCCAAATCATTGGAGTGAACCTCAACCTGAAAAATGTTTAAAAGATAGCAAAAATAAAAACTGTAACATAACAAAGGTCAATACTTGTAGTGATTTACCTGTTACTGCCACAGCTTCCGTTAGGCACAGTGTGACATGCTGACCATCGCCCACTCCCTGGAACTCTGCCATACTTTGGGTGTCTCTGTTTATCTGTGCCAATAACATATCTGATGAAATGACATATGATTAGAATTAATGGGCATCACCTATTTCCAACAGGAACACAAAATCTCATCACAAGTAGTCAACTAAAGACAAAATGTAGATTTCTGTTAAAATCATATCATCAATTAGTAGGAATAAAGCTGGACTTTAAAAAGTTACAAGGATAAAACAGATTATGAAATCTGCAGTTTATTAGGTTTCAATTGTAGTTTTAAAAAATCTGCTAGTTGTATAACAAGAGCGCTCATGCAGCAATTTCAACCAGATGTCTCATGCTAAATATCACCATGTTCAGCTTTCTTTCTGAAACATTCCTACACAGTGAAATTGAAGAAAAAGAGATATAGGATACTAAAAGAAATAATCTAATAATAGACCAAAATTTAGCACTTATGATTCCCCACATGGAGAGGTTCAATACATTCAGCTAAGCCATCAGGGGGAGTACCTAGCAGACATTGAGGTGGTACATGGGTAGGGGAAAAAAGAAATGGATGCATAAAAAGCCATACCAGGCACTTCTGCATATTGCTTAGTGGTCAGCTCACAGCAGCATTGATAGAACAACTGCCCACCCTCCAGTCAGGGAATGGCATATGCTGGGTAAGGTTACTTAAAGACGTAGTAGGCAAGTAAATAACTAAGTTCTGTAGACAGAACAACTTGATTTCTTTCAAATCATTAAAACATATTTTGCAATTCCCACAAGTAGCAAGGGGCTTTAATAATATGCCAAATTAAACAATATTCTGTTAAACTGAAATTATTATTTCAAAGTTTAAATTTCCATATAGGTGTTTTACACTTTAATCATGTTTATTGATACCCTAACAGAATGTCACAATTGCTTCTAAAATAAATTTTCTTACAACAGCATTACTTAAACTTCAGCTCTCTGAAAATGATCAAAAGCGCCAAAATAAATTGTTCTGGCACACAGCTGCAGTTTTACAAACTTTTTTCTAATCTCTTAAGCTTTTGTTTCAAAAAGGCTGATTACTACATGGCAGCTTTGGTTAAGACCAGCAGAACAGGTCACAAATTCATTTTTACTGCTTGGAACCAATGATAGGTAATTCAATTTACCAACACGGGATTACTTTACGAAGCAAATAAAGCAAAGAAAAACCTACAAAATGCAGTTTTTCATGCTCTACTCAATTTTTCGAATCATGCAGCCTGTTGCACATCCTTTTCCCATAGCACTTTCTAATTTCTTTATTATTAACTCTTTGTTAGTTATAATCCCTTTGTGTAAAACAAGAAAAAAGTTTCCTTAGTTGTGGATTTTGGTGAGAGAAGAGTGATTGCTGAAAAGAGGGGATGTTGTTGAAGTTTTTCATCTTGCACTCATCAGGACAAATGCAAGAATGCCAAATTTTAAATAATCACAACAATTTATAGAAGGGGAGATGATTGGTTGGCAAGTCGACTCTGATAGGCCGAGACATCGCCATAGAGAAAGCAACAGAGAACTATAGGCACCTCAAGCTCCCAAGTAATCCAAAATGGGTGCAAAGTGTGAACATATTCCTTTTGTTTGCCAAGAACGGGATGAAGTATGAAGGTATGTCGCTTCAAACGAGCGTAAATGAGCCGTGTTATGAGCTTGATTACCTTAAATTGCTCGTTAGGGTAGCTATTAGCACAGTCAGGATTGTTCTGTAAGTGCTCCCCAACCATGGAAGCACATGTAACAGTAAACGTTTCCTTTTGGATTTTGCAAGTTGTCATGAAGTTATTAATGTATATAATATTTTGAAAAATATTTTTCTTTTAAAATAGAGGTTTAGTCTGCAGGTGTATCTTAACTGGATTAAAGCCAGATAGTCTGGGTGCTTTGATGGATACTAGTTTTGATATGTAAGGGAGATAGCGTGCATTTGCATTTTTTGAACAGAGCATTCAAGAAGTGGGGTGAAAACTGACACCTTTCTAGCAGCTACCAAACAAACATTTATATTATTAATAAAATTGATACTATGAAATGGGTTTCATTGTTAAAAAGTGAAGTTCAAAGAGGCTGGTGAGACAATGAGAATTTGAATTCAATCAGTGGTGGTAGGTATAACTTCAGTAGTTTTCAGGTGCGCAGAGCAGAGGCAATGGGAGATCAAAAGGCAGCTGCAAGCCTCCAACTGGCTCCACAGCAACCAAAGTGAAAGAATCTCATTTTGAATTCATAAGGTGAAAATGCTTTGCCTGTTGCTTGGTTAAGTCTATGAGTTGCCTTAATGGAAATTAGTTTGGGAATTTGTTAAAAGTTATGATAGCAGTAATTTGTAGCCATGTGTATATATATTTTTAATCTGTGTAAATTAATAAAATGTTTCCTGCAGTTTAATGTAGAACCTCAAGAACTGGTGTCTGATTCTTGAATTTAGAGTCGCATCTCAAACATAACACTTAAAGTTATAGGTTATGACAGTTGTTTAAAGATTCCCTCTGGGGTTTTTAAATAACTCTGCTTTACCAACTGCATCAGTCATAACAAAGCACAGACTGGCAGATTACAGTCTGTACTCTCCCTATTACGAACTGAAGGAACATGCTATTTGATTCGATCTACCAATTGCCAGGATGTACAGCCAATGTACGTGGCATCACACCAGCACAGAAATTAAGACACTATGTTGCTCAATTGTGGTAGGCAGAACTCCTTTTAGATTGATGGCAGCATCCGGTTAGCAGAAAATACCATTCATGTAGCCACTGCATAGTAGCAGCATAAAACGACTTAATAACTGGTATTTTCCACTAACAGGATGCTGCTGTCAGTCCAAAAGGGCATTCTTCCTATCACACAGAACCTTCCAGATACAGATCGATCTCAGCAGTCACCTACATACCCACCGCAATCCTACCATACACCCCATGATCATCTTCGTCTTGAAGAATGAACAAGAGAAACTGTGGAGAACCTACACCACACATCCTGCTGTAGTAAAGGCAGCCCACACCACCTTCTCAAGGGTAATTAGGGATGGGCAATAAATACTGACCATGCCGCCGTCTCTCATATCCCATTAATCTATTGTCAGTATCATATGCAGCTTGCACATCTCTGGCATATTTATAAGGGTGTATTGCCTAATTAGAACTAAAGTCCAGGGGTTGGATTTTCATGTTTCCATTCATATCGGAACAAAGATGGGCAAGCTTTAAAAACGGTGGACAGATCCCGATTCCAGGATTCCCGCAGCTCCTTCTCATTGCTGGTAATTTTTAGTGGTGTGGCTAACAAGACCACATGCAATACTCCCAGCCTCTAATGTAGTAATCTCCGGATTACTCCCAGTGCCACGTACCAGTGAGTACAGAAATAGGAAGATAAGGCAGATGAATGCGTGGCTGGAAAGATTGTGCAGGAGGGAGGGCTTTAGATTCCTGGGACACTGGGACTGGTTCTTGGGGAGATGGCACCAGTACAAGCCGGACAGGTTGCACCTGAACTGAGCTGGGACTGAATTCCTTGCGGGGCGTTTTGCTAGTGCTGTTGGGAGGGCTTTAAACTAATGCGGCAGGGGTGTGGGAACCAAGAAAAAATATTAGAGAGGAACACCAGGGTGCACAAAATACTGGGAGGGACAGATAGCACTAGTACAGAGAATAGTAAGTTAATAGGTAAAGTCGGGGTAAGGGAGAAAGTAACAAAATATAAATCAGAGTTACTATGCATGTATCTGAATGTACAAATTATAGTAAATAAGATTGGGGAGTTACAGGCGCAGATTGCCATGTGGAAATATGATGTTGTAGTGATAGCAGAGACCTGGCTCAAGGAAGGGCAGAACTGGGTGTTAAATATTCTCAGGTACAAGGTGTTCAGGAGAGATAGGAAAGGAAGGAAAGGAGGGGTGGCAGTATTAGTTAAGGAGAGCATTGCAGTGGTGGAGAAAGAGGATGTCCCAGAGGGTTCAAGGACAGACTCAATTTGGTTAGAGCTAAGGAACAAAAAGGGTGCAAATACCTTGCTTGGTGTAGTCTATAGGCTGCCAAATAATGAGAAGCATGTAGAAGAACAAATCTGCAGGGAAATTACAGAGTGATGCAGGCATTAAAGAGCAGTTATAATGGGGGACTTTAATTACCTGAATGTAGACTGGGACAGTGGTAGTGTAAAGGGTGGAGAAGGGCAAAAGTTCCTAGATTGTGTTCAGGAGAATTTTCCACAGCAGTATGTATCCAATCCAACAAGAAAAGACACACTGTTGGACCTGGTTCCTGGAAATGAGTTGGGCCAGGTAGAACAAGTGTCAGTGGAGGGACATTTTGGACATAGTGATCATTGTATTGTACGCTTTAGGATGATGATAGAAAAGGATGATAGGCAATCCAGGGTAAAAATAATTAACTGGACAAGAGCTGACTTTGATGGAGCAAGAACAGAGCTGGGACAGATAGACTGGAATGAAAGATTGGCAAGAAAAACTGTAGCTCAACAATGGGCTACCTTCAAAAAAACAATTGGTTCGGGCACAGTCAAGGAATAAAAAGGAAAGGAAGGGCAAACAAATCCAGAGTTCCCTGGATGAAAAAGGAGGTTGAAATTAAGATAAAGAATAAAAAGTGCGCTTATGATGGGTGTCTGGTAGAAAATACAATTGAGAACCAAGAGGAATACGGAAGGTTTAGTGGGGACGTGAAAAAGCATAATAGAGAAGCGAGGAGGGATTATGAGAAAAGACTGGCAGCCAACATAAAGGGGAATCCCAAGCTCTTGTATAGGCATATTAGACGGTAAAAGGGGGAGTAGGGTTGATTAGGGACCTAAAAGGGAATTTACATATGGATGAAGGGGCCATGGCTGAGATATTAAATGAATACTTTGCATCTGTCTTTACCAAGGAAGTAGATGTTCCCCAGGGCATGATGACAGGTGAGGAAACTCTGTCACTAGAAGGGTTCAAAATTGATAAGGAGGAAGTGTTGAATAGACTGTTAGTGCTTAAAGTTGACAAGGCACCGGGACTGGATGAGATGCATCCAAGGATATCAAAGGAAGTGAGAGTAGAAATTGCAGGGGCACTGGCCATAATCTTTCAGTTTTCCCTGGACTCGGGGGAGGGGGGGGGGGTGGTGCCAGAGGACTGGAGAATTGCAAACATTGAGTCCTTGCTCAAAAAAGTTTGTAAAGATAAGCCTAGCAATTACAGACCAGTCAGTTTAACTTTAGTGATGGGAAAGATTCTAGAATCAATTATTTGGGATAGAATTAGTCGTCACATGGAAAAATATGGGTTGATAAAGAAGAGCCAGCATGGGTTTCTAAAAGGGAAAATGTGTTTAACTAACTTGGAGTTTTTTGAAGAGGTAACAGGAAAGGTTGATGAGGGTAATGCTGTTGGTGTGGTGCACATGGACTTTGAAAAGGCATTTGACACAAAGCCACACAACCGGCTTGTGGGAAAAGTTATTGCTTATGGAATAAAAGGGACAGTAGCAATGTGGATACAAAATTGGCTCAAAAATGGGAAACAGAGAGTAATGGTCAATGGATATTTTTCGGGCTGGAGGAAGGTTTGCAGTGGAGTTCCCCAGGGGTTGGTATTGGGACCCTTGCTTTTCCTGATATATATTAATGATTTAGATCTTGGTGTGCGGGGTCAATTTCAAAGTTTGCAGATGATACAAAGCTTGGGATTGTTGTGAACTATGAGGAGGATGGTGTGGAACTTCAAGAGGGCATTGTCAAGTTGGTGGAGTTGGTAGATGAAGTTCAATACGAATAAGTGTGAGGTGATGCATTTTGGTAGGATGAACATTGATAGGCAATATAAAATAAGGGGTGGAATGTTGAAGGGGATGCAGGAGCAGAAAGACTTGGCTGTACATGTGCATAGATCATTGAAGGTGGCAGGACAGGTGGAGAGAGCAGTTAATAAAGCATAGAGTATCCGGGGCTTTATTAATAGGGGCATCAAGTACAAGAGCAGGAAGGTTATGCTGAATTTAAGTAAGACCCTCAT
This sequence comes from Cetorhinus maximus, assembly GCF_964194155.1. Taxonomy (NCBI): domain Eukaryota; kingdom Metazoa; phylum Chordata; class Chondrichthyes; order Lamniformes; family Cetorhinidae; genus Cetorhinus; species Cetorhinus maximus. Next base: position 99,607,807 of record NC_135887.1, read on the forward strand.
TAGACCTCAGTTAGAATATTGTGTACAGTTCTGGGCACCATATTATAGGAAGGATGTGAACACATTGGAGAGAGTACAGAAGAGGTTTACAAGAATGGTCCCAGGGATGAGAAAATTCAGCTACGAGGATAGATTGGGACTGTTTTCCTTGGAGAGGAGAAGGCTGAGAGGAGACTTGCTAGTAGTTTTCAAAATCATGCGGGGTGCTGGACAGAGTAGATGGGGAGAAGCTGTTCCCACTCGTAAAAGGACCAAGAATGAGAGGGCACAGATTTAAAGCGAACTGCAGAAGAAGCAAACGTGACGTGAGAAAAAACTTTTTCACACAACAAGTGGTTCAGGTTTGGAATGCGCTGCCTGGAAGTGTGGTGGAGGCAGGTTCAACTGAGGCATTCAATTAGATGATTATTTGAATAGAAATAATGTGCAAGGGTAGGGGGAAAAGACAGGGCAATGGCACTAGGTCATAATGCTCATTTGGAGAGCCAGCGCAGACGTGATGGGCCAAATAGTCTCCTTTTGTGCCATTAAGATTCTGTGACCTTGCCGACTCCATTGTGAGGGTACACACTTCAGACTCTCAGCAATTTTGATGGATGCAGGCCGGCTTTTGAAGGAGGCGTACTTCGCAGCAGCTCAGAGGAGTCATGAATCATGAAGGAAGTCTAGTCTGGTGTCAGGAACCTCTGAACAGGTTAGTTCAAAAGTTGCTGTCAACTTCAGGTCATAATGTAATGCTGTATGATAAGTTAAATACGTTTTAATGCAGTAATCAATGATGGGGCTTTATTCTTAAAAGTGGACCATTAACCAAATTAATTTACCGTTCCATTTACCACATAGACTGCAGCGGTTCAAGAAGGCAGCTCACCACCACCGCCTCAAGGGCAATTAGGGATGGGCAATAAATGCTGGCCCAGCCAGCGAAGCCCACATCCCATGAATGAATAAAAAAGAAATTGACCAGCATTGTGAAAGTGAAAAAGTGTTCAGATGTATTAGAGTATCTTACCCATTGGATAATGTGCTCTTTTGCATTGAACAACAGCGATATTCAGATTTGACTGTGTCAATTGTCCCCTGCGATTTAATATTTTCATTGAATGACACCTCAGACATCTGTTCCACTGCTTTTAAGCTTGAACAGGTTTTTTCTAATTCATTCATGGGGTGTGGGCTTTGCTGGCTGGGCCAGCATTTATTGTCCATCCCTAGTTGCCCTCAAGGAGGTGGGCAACTAGGGATGGGCCTTGATGGTGTTGAGCTTCGAGTGTTGTGGGAGCTGCACTCATCCAGGCAAGTGGGGAGCTGCTTTCTTGAACCGCTGCAGTCCATGTGGTGTAGGTGCACTCACAGTGCTATTAGGAAGGGAGTTCCAAGATTTTGACCCAGTGACAGTGAAGGAACAGTGATATATTTCCAAGTCAGGATGGTGAGCGACTTGGAGGGGAACTTCCAGGTGGTGGTGTTCCCATCTATCTCCAGCCTTGTTCTTTTAGATGCCTTGGTGAATTCCTGCAGTGCACCTTGTAGATGGTACACACTGCTGCTACTGTGTGGAGGGATTGAATGATTGTGGATGTGGTGCCAATCAAGTGGGCTGCTTTGTCCTGGATGGTGTCAAGCTTCGAGTGTTGCGGGAGCTGCACTCATCCAGGCAAGTGGGGAGTATTCCAACACACTCCTGACTTGTGCATTGTAGATTGTGGACAGGCTTTGGGGAGTTAGGAGGTGAGTTACTCGTCGCAGGATTCCTAGCCTCAGGCCTGCTCTTGCAGCCACAGTATTTATATGGCTAGTCCAGTTCAGTTTCTGGTCAATGGTAACCCCCAGGTTGTTGATAGTGGGGGATTCCGTGATGGTAATGCTATTGAACATCAAGGGGCGATGGTTAGATTCTCCTTGTTGGAGATGGTCATTGCCTGGCACTCGTGTGGTGCGTATGTTACTTGCCGCTTATCAGCCCAAGCCTGGATATTGTCCAGGTCTTGCTGCATTTGGACATGGACTGCTTCAGTATCTGAGTCGTCGCGGATGGTGCTGAACATTGTGCAATCATCAGCGAACATCCCCACTCCTGACCTCATGATGTAAGGAAGGTCAATGATGAAGCAGCTGAAGATGGTTGGGCCGAGGACGCTACCCTGAGGAACTCCTGCAGTGATGTCCTGGAGCTGAGATGACTGACCTCCAGCAATCAGAACCATCTTCCTTTGTGCTTGGTATGACTCCAACCAGTGGAGAGCTTTCCCCCATGATTCCCATTGACTCCAGTTTTACTCGGACTCCTTGATGCCATACTCAATCAAATGCAGCCTTGACGTCCAGGGCAGTCACTCTCACCTCACCTTGGGAGTTCAGCTCTTTTGTCCATGTTTGAACCAAGGCTGTAATGAGGTCAGCAGTTGAGTGGCCGTGGTAGAACCCAAACTGGACATCAGTGAGCAAGTTATTGCTAAGCAAATGCCACTTAATAGCACTGTTGATGTCCTCTTCCAACACTTTACTGATCGAGAGTAGACTGATGGGGCAGTAATTGGCTGTGTTGGATTTGTCCTGCTTTTTGTGGACAGGACATACCTGGGCAATTTTCCAATTAGTCGGGTAAATGCCAGTGTTGTAGCTGTACTGGAGCAGTTTGGCTCGGGGCGTGGCAAGTTCTCGAGCACAAGTCTTCAGTACTATTGCCGGAAAATTGTCGGGCCCATAGTCTTTGCAGTACCCAATGCCTTCAGCCGTTTCTTGATACCACGTGGAGTGAATGGAATTGGCTGAAGACTGGCATCTGTGATGCTGGGGAACTCTGGAGGAGGCCGAGATGGATCATCCACTCGGCCCTTCTGGCTGAAGATTATTGTAAATGTTTCAGCTTTATCTTTTGCACTGATGTGCTGGGCTGCCCCATGATTGAGGATGGGGTTATTTGTGGAGTCTCCTCCTCCAGTGAGCTGTTTAATTGTCCACCATCATTCATGACTGGATGTGGCAAGACTGCAGGCTGAGCTCTTTAACTGACAGCTCAGCCATCTGTTCCCCTGCTTTTAAAATTGAACAGATGGCCGAACTCTTCAAATGACTTCAAAGGTTTTAATGTATTCAGCTCTGGATGTTTTGCTTATACAGCTGTGCAATGGAATCCTGTTATGAATGTTTGGCTGAGCTCCAAACTCCGCTAATGGATTCAGCCCAGGGGACTCAGTTTTTATTTTATCTTGACAGCTTTATGACCATGAAATAGAATTAATTTCATGAAATTATTTGTGAATGACTGTTTGTTTATCTTGACAGTTTATGAGCATTTTAAATACTTTCCAATGTTATTATAGGGCTCAAGAGTCCTGTACATATTGGATACTGGGTGAGTGGGTGTGGGGAGTGAAAGGGGGTTTGGTGGTATGTCAGTGGGCAAGGGGGGGGTCAAGGAGCTGGGGAGATGAGGACAAGTGGGCCTCATACCCATCCACAGAACTATATCCATAGATATTCCACTGTCTACTTGCTCAGAAAAATCAATTAGTCTTGTCATGTTAGACATGACCTACCCTTCACAAATTCATTTTGGCTCCCTCTAATTGGTTCAAATTCCCAAATGCTCAGATTCTCCGTTCTATTTATAGTTCCAATAATGTCCCCACAACAGACGTTAAACTAACAGGTCTATGATTTTCTCATTTCTGTCTCCCAGTGTGTTTAAATAATGGAGGTACATTTGCAATTTTCCAATCTAAAGGGACAACTCCTGAATTGACAGAACTTTGGAAGATTGGAGCTAAAGTATCTACAATTTCATCACATACTGCCCTTAAAATTCATGGGGTAAGAACCATCAGGTCCTGATGATTTGCCAGTCTTTAGCACCATTATTTATTTTCAATACTTCTTCTTGCTTACATTAACTTTAATATGTTCCATTAATAATATGTCCCCTAAAGTGTCAGGTTTATTATCCTCTTCCTCCACTGTCATGACTGTCAGGAGTACTTATTCAACTATTCTGTCGTTCCCTTATTTTGATTTGCAATACAAGTACCCTTTGTTTTTGGTACTCTTTTTTAAGCAACTAATTATATTTCAAAAGAATTATAAACTTTGCTTCAGCAAAGAGAATTCCACATTCTAATCACTCTCTGTAAACACTTTTTTCCCCTAACCACTCCTTTAATTCTTTGTTGTTAACTTGTCATAACTCTTCATAATCTTGAAGATCTCTATCAGGTCACTGCTTAACTTTTTCAGGTTTAGTGAGCAAAAGGTCCGAACTTCTCAAGTCCCTGTTCATAACCATAACTCCTCGTCCCAAGACTGACCAGATAATAGCAAGTCTGACATTGCACATGAACTGAGGAAAAAGGTTGCTTCTGATTATTGGTGACTAACTCCTGCAGAAAATAATTCCTGCATGAATAGTAGGTAAGGATCTAGCTTGGTGATGGGGCACCCACATAGATAAAAAGGTCACTACCACCAACATGTATTTGCATAACACCTATTTCATTGTGAATTAGAGGAGAAAGAAGTACCAGAATGACAAATGAGAATGAATTTAGGAAACTGCAGGACAAAAAAATTATTGCAACAATGGTTCGCAATTTGCTCCCAAAGTAATGGTGGATTGAATGGTGTTGCCATTCTTAATGTGCAGTTATTTATGGCAAGGAAGAAGTGAATAGCAAATCACCACAAGTTGCTGGACAATTTATGCCGATCCACCATTAGCCTTGTAAAAACGCCCTCAATCTCCATGAGTTTCATGAAGTTGCTGCATGTGGTATTAATTACCTATTAAACTTGCCACAAAAAGCTATGGTGAGTCCTGAGCAGCATAAATAACTTTTTACTGTGGAGATTTAATTTGCTGCAACGTCAACCAACCGCTCTAACTCATAAAGGAAACAAACTAAATTGTGGAGTCTCATTCCGACAAATAGTAAATTGTTGTTAGAAATTTTAATTTAAAATTTACGTTTTAAATTGTCTTACTTTTTCCTTTCTGTCTCTTTATTCACTCTTAACAAAATCCTTCTTTCCTGCTCTTTATTTATCTTTCTGTACTTTATTCGATTCTAATTTAATCACTCCAATCACTTTCTTCCTCTATTATGTATTCTGTAGCTTTCTCAATTCTAAATCTCATTGAAAATGCTTCAGAGGCAAAACTGTAACTACCCAGGGCACATCGTGACATGCTCCGCTCCAGAAAGTCTGGGTCAGTGGGTTTATAAGTGACTACTGAAAGGGGTTGGGGGGAAGGGAAGTTCCAAGGTGAAGTGGTTGAGAGCAACATTCCTCAGCAGAGAAACTCCATTACTTCCTTGTATAAAGACAATTATTTTGCTCAGAAATTGCCGTGGAAAATCAAGTCAACATCAGCAGTAAATAGCGTAGTGTGGTGCTGAGTGGTAAAGTCCATAAAATGATCAGGTTTAATTCAGGGCCTGTGCTCAGCTAGTTCATTTCTGCATTATGGTGTGATGCCAACCTGTACAAGCCATGAACAATCCTAAATTTAATCCATAGTGTACTGAGTTTATTGATCTGCTAGATGCCAGTGCAACAACAACTTACATTTATATATCATCTTTGGCATAGTAAAACTTCCCAAGGCATTTCATAGCTATATTATCAAATAAAGCTCAGCACTGAGTCACATAAGGGGATAATAGGGCAGATGGCCAAAAACTTGGTCAAAGAGTTGGGTTTTAAGGAGCACCTTAAAAGGAGGAGAGAGGGGCAAAGCAATTTAGGGAAGGAAACTCAAAGCTCAGGGCCTAGGCAACTGATGGCACAGCCACCAATAGTGGAGTAATTAAAATTGGGGATGTGCAAGAGGCCAGAATTAGAGCAGTACATACATCTCAGAATCATAGTCATTTATAGCACAGAAGGAGGCCATTTGGCCCATCGAGACCATGCCAGCTCACCATGGAGGAATCCAGTCAGTCCTATTCCCTCGCCATGTCTCCATGGCTCTGCAAGTTTATTTTCTTCAAGTGCCCATCCAATTTACTTTTGAAATCCTTCATCGCCTCTGCTTCTACCACCCTCGTGGGCAATCAGTTTCAGGTCATTATGGCTCACTGTGTAAAAAAATCTTCCTCACATTCCCCCTCCATCATTTGCCCGAAACCTTAAATCTGCATCCCCTGGTCTTTGTAATGGTAACAGTTTTTCCTTGTCTACCTTATCCAAACTTGCCATAATGTTATACACCTCTATCAAATCACCCATCAATCTCCTTTGCTCAAAGGAAAACAACCTTAACTTCTCCAACCTAACCTTGCAGCTAAAATCCCCTAGCCCTGAAACAATTCTTGTAAATCTCCTCTGCATCCTCACATCCTTCCTAAAACATGGTGACCAGAACTGGAAGCAATACTCTAATTGTGGCCTAAGCAGAATTTTATAAGGTTTAGCATAAATTCCCAGCTTTTATACTCAATGCCTCCATTTATGAAGCCCAAGGTCCCATATGCGTTGCTAGCCGCTCTCTCAATATGTCCGGCTATCTTCAATGATCAATGCACAAGAACCCCCAGGTCTCCTTGTTGCTGTACACTCTTTAGAACTGTGCCATTAAGTCTATATTGCCTCTTCCTAACCCTTCTGCCAAAATACATCACCTTACACTTCTCTGTATTAAATTCCATCTGCCACTTGTTTACCCATTCGATTAACCTGTGCCCTGCTGCAGTCAATCAGTATCATTCTCACTGTTTGTCACTCCTCCAAGTTTGGTATCATTGGAAAATTTTGAAACTTTACTCAGTATTCCAATATCCAAGCCATTTATATATTTCAAAAAAGCAGATGTGCTGGCACTGATTCTTGAGGAACACCACTGTCTATCATCCTCCAGTCTGAAAAATAACCATTTACTACGGCTCACTGATTTCCGTCCATAAGCCAATTTTTTATCCAAGTTGACACTGACCCTCCTATTCCATGAGCCTCAATTTTGTTAGCCAGCCTTTTATGTGGTACTTTGTCATACACTTTCTTAAAATCCATATAGACAACATCCGTTGGACTCCCTTTAACAACGTTTTCTGTAACTTCTTCAAAAAATTCAGTTAGATTAGTCAAGCACGATCTGCCTTTTACAAATCTATGCTGGCTATCCTTAATTAATTCAAACCTCTTCAAACATCTGTTGATGTTTTCTCTGATCATTGTTTTGAAGACCTTACCCACCACTGATGTTAAACTGACTAGCCTGCAGTTACTAGAATAGAGGTGCCGCATTTGCCACTCTCCAATTCTCTGACAAATCCCCTGTATCTAGGGAAGATTGGAAGGCTATGGCAAGTCCTTCACGAACCAAACACTTTATTCACTCTTAAGTATAGCCAACTTTTTCTCAGTGCCTCCTGCCTCTCAATTTCCACACCATCTATTACCACTACCATTTTCGCTTCTACCAATATTTTGTCAGATTCCTCTTCCTTAGTAAACACCAATACAAAGTGCTCATTAAGTATTCTAGCCTTGCCCTGTGCCTCTAAGCACGTATCACTCATTTGTTCCTAATAGGATCCACTCTACCTCTTATTACCTGCTTACTATTTACATGCTGGGAGAAAATTTTTGGCTTCCTTTTTATATTCACTGCCATTCTATTCTCATATTCTCTCTTTGCCAGACTTATTTTCCTCTTCACTTCCTCTCTCAACCCATTGTATTTGACTGGTTCTCATTTGAAGATTTCGCCTGCCACATATCATACACCCTTTCTTATTATGTCATCATATTCTCTATCTCCATCATCCAAGGGGCTCTAGTTCTGGCTCATCTACCATTCGTCCTTGTTGGAATGTACCTAGCCTGTACTTGAAGCGTCTGCTTCTTAAAGATCACCCATTATTCCACTGTTGTTTTTCCTGTCAGTCTTTGGATCCATTTTACCCTGGCTAGACCCCTTTTCATTCCATTAAATTGGTCCTCTTCCAATTCAGACATCCTACTTTAGATTGTTCTTTGCTCTTTTGCACAAGTCGAAACCTTATGATACATTGATCACTCTTAACCAAGGGTTCCCTCACAGGCACTTGGCCCACCTCATTCCCTAGCACCAGATCCAGCAATGCTTCCTTCCAATTTAGACCGAAAACTTTCTGGGCAAGGAAACTCTCCTGGAAACATTTCAGAAATTCCCCCTCCTCCTTGGGATACTCTAACAGTATCCTAATCGATACTTTGAGTAATTAAAGTCCCCCACTCTATAATTCTTGTACATCTCTGTATTTCCCTGCAGATTTACTTCTCCATCTCTCACTAGTCCAACAGAGGGCACTGGTGAGAAGTGACTGAAGCATTCTGGGAGAAGTCAGCGCCATCACCACAACTCAGGAGGGAATCGAGGAGAAGGACTCTTGCACTCAACATTTGAAAAAGACCGCAGATCTTGAAGGCAAGTCAGATGACAAAGAGCGCAGAGATTGAAGGCAGGTCAGTTGAAAAAGAGCACGGAGATTGAAAATAAAAGGAAGGGAAGCTGAAGAGAAGCGGCCAGCCTGTGAGCGGCCAGTGGGCGAGTGGCCCAGTGAAGGAGTGGAGCTTTGAGGCTTTGGCTCGAGAGGCTTAAGCGAGCAGAGGCTGAGTACGAGCTTGCTCCTAGTGGGGTAGGGCCGGGTAAGTTCCTTTTAAGTAAATTAGGAGTAGGTAATGGAGGCAGCAGTTGGGGCAGTCGAGTGCTCCGAATGCAGCATGTGGGAAGTCATGGACAGCACAATTGTCCCTGATGACTACACCTGCAAAAGGAGCTGGATGAACTTCGGATCATACGGGAGGCAGAGGCAGTAATAGACAGGAGTTTCAGGGAGACAGTCACCCCTAAAAGTCAGGAGGCAGGCAGCTGGGTGAATGTCAGGAGAGGGAAGGGGAATAGACAGAAAGAGCAGAGCACCCCTGTGGCCGTTCCCATCAACAATAGGTATACCGTTTTGGATACTGTTGGTGGGGACAACCTACCAGGGACAAGTTGTAGTGGTCGCGTCTCTGGCACCGAGGCTGGACCCTCAGCTCAGAAAGGAGGGAGGGAAAAGAGGAGAGCAGTAGTGATAGGGGATTCGATTGTTAGGGGGACAGATAGGAGGTTCTGTGGGAGAGATCGAGAATCCCGGATGGTCTGTTGCCTCCCTGGTGCCAGGGTCCGCGATATCTCGGATCGAGTTCTCAGTATTCTCAGGAGGGAGGGTGAGCAGCCAGATGTCGTGGTCCATGTAGGGACCAATGACGTGGATAGGAAGGAGGAGGAGGTCCTGCAAAGAGAGTTTAGGGAGTTAGGTGCAAAGTTGAAGGATAGGACCTCCAGGGTTACGATCTCAGGAGTGCTACCCGTACCATGTGCTAGTGAGGCTAGAAATAGGAAGATAATGCAGCTAAATATGTGGCTAAGGAGATGGTGCAGGAGGGAGGGGTTCATGTTTCTTGACAATTGGGCTCTGTTCCAGGTAAGGTGGGACCTGTTCCAACGGGACGGTTTGCACCTGAACTGGAGGGGGACTAACATCCTTGCGGGTAGGTTTGCTAGTGCTGCTCCGGGGCGTTTAAACTAGATTTGCAGGGGGAGGGGAACCAGAGTGTTAGAGCAGATAGTGAGGTGGAGGAGGATAAAGGTCAAGCGAGGATTGCATGTATAGACAGAAATCAAGGGTCCGTATGTGATAGAAATGTTCTCAGGTGCATCTATTTCAATGCAAGAAGTATTGTCGGAAAGGCTTAGGGCGTGGATTAGCACGTGGGATTCCGACATTATTGCTATTAGTGAGACTTGGTTGCAGGTGGGGCAGGACTGGCAGCTCGATGTTCCGGGGTTCCGTTGTTTCAGACGTGATAGAGGGGAAGGGATGAAAGGGGGAGGAGTGGCATTACTAGTCAGGGAAAATATCACAGCTGTGCATAAGCAGGACAGCCCGGAGGGCTCATCTACAGAGGCCATATGGGTGGAGCTGAGGAATGGGAAAGGTGTGACCACACTAATAGGGTTGTATTATAGACCGCCCAATAGTCAGAGAGAATTGGAGGAGCAAATCTGTAGAGAGATAGTAGACCGATGTAAGAAACAGAAAGTTGTGATAGTAGGAGATTTTAACTTTCCACATATTGACTGGGACTCCCATACTGTAAAAGGGCTGGATGGCTTGGAGTTTGTTTGAAGGAAAGTTTTCTAAATCAATATATAGAGGTACCAATGAGAGAGGATGCAATACTTGATCTCCTATTAGGGAACCAGACAGGTCAGGTGACAGAAGTATGTGTAGGCGTGCCTTTTGGGTCCAGTGACCTTGGGTCCAGTGACCACAATGTCATTAGTTTTAAGCTAATTATGGATAAGGATAGGTCTGGTCCTCGAGTTGAGATTCTAAGTTGGAGAAAGGCCAATTTTGTGGAAATGAGAAAGGATCTAGGAAGAGTGGATTGGCATAAGTTGTTTTCTGGCAAGGATGTGTTCAGTACGTGGAAGGCATTCAAAGGCGAAATTTTGAGAGTGCAGAGTTTGCATGTTCCTGTCAGGATTAAAGGCAAAGTTAACAGGCATAGGGAACCTTGGTTTTCAAGGGATATTGGCGATCTGGTTAAGAAGAGAGAGGTGTATAGCAGGTATAGGCAACAAGAAGCAAATGAGGTACTTGTAAAGTATAGAAAATGTAAGAAAATACTAAAAAAGGAAATCAGGAAGGTAAAAAGACGAGGTTGCTTTGGCAGGTAATGTGAAGGTAAACCCGAAGGGTTTCTACAAGTATATGAAGAGTAAAAGGATAGTAAGGGACACAATTGGTCCCCTTGAAGATCAGAGTGGTCGTCTATGTGTGGAGCCTCACGAGATGTGGGAGATCTTAAACAGTTTTTTTGCATCAGTATTTACTCAGGAAGCTGGCATAGTGTATAAGGAAGGAAGGGAAACAAGCAGTAGTTTCATGGAACATATAGAGATTAAAGAGGAGGAGGTGCTTGCTGCCTTACAGCGAATAAAGGTAGATAAATCCCCCGGGCCTGACATGATATTCCCTCGGACCTTGAGGGAGACTAGTGTAGAAATTGCAGGGGCCCTGGCAGAAATATTTAAAATGTCCTTAGCCACGGGTGAGGTGCCGGAGGATTGAAGGGTAGCTCATGTTGTTCCGTTGTTTAAAAAAGGCTCCAAAAGTAAACCAGGTAATTACAGGCCAGTGAGCCTGACATCAGTGGTAGGTAAATTATTGGAAGGTGTTCTGAGAGATCGGATATATAATTATTTGGACAGCCAAGGGCTGATTAAGGATAGTCAGCATGGCTTTGTGCGTAGTAGGTCGAGTTTAACGAACCTTGTAGAGTTTTTCGAGGAGGTTACCAAGAAAGTAGATGAAGGAAAGGCTGTGGATGTTGTCTACATGGACTTTAGTAAGGCCTTTGACAAGGTCCCACATGGGAGGTTAGTTCAGAAGGTTCAGACACTTGGTATCCATGGAGAGGTTGTAAACTGGATTCGAAATTGGCTGTGTGGGAGAAGACAGAGAGTGGTAGTGGATGATTGCTTCTCAGACTGGAGGTCTGTGACTAGTGGTGTACCTCAGGGATCTGTACTGGGACCATTGTTGTTTGTTGTCTATATCAATGATTTGGATGATAATGTGGTGAATTGGATCAGCAAGTTTGCTGATGACACTAAGATTGGAGGCGTTGTGGACAGCAAGGAAGGCTTTCAAAGCTTGCAGAGAGATCTGGACCAACTGGAAAAATGGGCCAGAAAATGGCAGATGGAATTTAATGCGGAAAAGTGAGAGGTGTTACATTTTGGAAGGTCAAACCAAGGTAGGACATACACAGTAAATGGTAGGGCACTGAGGAGTGCGGAGGAACAAAGGGATCTGGGAGTTCAGATACATAATTCTCTGAAAGTGGCGTCACAGGCAGACAAGGTTGTAAAGAAAGCTTTTGGCATACTGGCCTTCATAAATCAAAGTATTGAGTATAGGAGTTGGGATGTTATGGTGAGGTTGTATAAGACATTGGTGAGGCCAACTTTGGAGTATTGTGTGCAGTTCTGGTCACCTAACTACAGGAAGGATATCAGTAAGATTGAGAAAGTGCAGAGAAGATTTACTCGGATGTTGCCGGGTCTTAAGGAGTTGAGTTACAGGGAAAGATTAAACAGGTTAGGACTTTATTGCTTGGAGCGTAGAAGAATGAGGGGAGATTTGATAGAAGTTTACAAAATTGTGAGGGGTATAGACAGAGTAAATGCGAGTAGGCTCTTTCCACTTAGATTAGGAGAGATAAACACGAGAGGACATGGCTTTAGGGTGAAAGGGGAAAGGTTTAGGGGGAACTTCTTCATTCAGAGAGTGGTGAGAGTGTGGAACGAGCTACCATCTGACGTGGTAAATGTGGGCTCACTCTTAAGAATAAATTGGATAGATACATGGATGGGAGAGGTCTGGAGGGTTATGGACTAGGTGCAGGTCAATGGGACTAGCAGAATAATATTTCAGCACAGACTAGAAGGGCCGAGCGGCCTGTTTTCTGTGCTGTAGTGTTCTATGGTTCTAGTCTCTCACTATTTGGAAGCTTTTAGAATAACTTTTTTTGCTTCTGAACTCTAACCAAATGGATTCTGTTCTTGTCACCTCAAGGACATCCACTCTTTACAACACAACATCTTCCTGAATCAGTACTGCCACCCATCTCCCTTTTTACCTTCCCCATCTTTTCTGAACACTTATTAGTCTTGAATATTAAGCTCCCAGTCCTCACCATTTTTAAAGCCATGTTCCCGTTATTGCCACTATGTTATATTCTCACCCACCTTATTCAGCATACTCTGTCTTTGTATTTCTCATAGTCCTTTTTTAATTCGCTCCTAACTAATATGGAAGTACTCCTTTCTCAAGTACTGCCTAACATTCTCAGTTTATACATCTCATTCTCCTTTTCTACTTCTGTATGTTGTTGTCCATTCCCCCTACCAATTTAGTTTAAACCCACTCCAACCACACTAATCAATCTCCCCACCAAGGACAAAGGCCCTGTTCCTGTTCAGGTGAATAGGTGCCTCCTACCCCAGGACTGATATTAATGCTCCAAAATTCTGAAGCCCTCCCTCCAACACCTTGCTTCAAGCCACACGTTTATCCTCCCTATCTTCCTATTTCTACTCTCACAAGCATGTGGCACAGAGAGTAGTCTAGAGATTACTCACCTTTGTGGTCCTACTTTTTAAACTTCCTCCCTAGCTCCTGAAAATCTCAATACCTGCTATCTCTATGTCGCTACCACTGGCAAGTACCACAACTTTTGGCTCACTCCCTTCCGCCTGCAGAAAATTCTGCACGGTCTCTATGATGTTCTTTACCCTCACACCAGGGAGGCAACAAACCACAATGACAATTATAGAAATGTCTGTCTGTACCCTGACTATGGAATCCCACATAATTGCATTTCAGAGGCTTACAGAGCTGGGAGAAGTTATAAAGAAAGTGAATGGTGAGACTATGGAGGGACTTGTAAACAAGAATGACAATTTTTAAATTGAGGCATTATTGACCAGAAGCCAGTGAACATAGTGGGTGATTGGTGAACAAGAATTAGGTGCAAATTAGAATACGGCAGAATTTTGGATAAGCTCATGTTTATGTAGGGTGGAAGATGGGAGGCTGACCAAGATGGCAAGACAAGTCCAGAGGTAACAAAGGCCTGGATGAGCTTTTCAGTAACAGATGAGCTGAGCGGGGTGGCGTGGGAAGATGCTTCAGAGGTGCAAGTAGGTGGCAGTCTTAGTTGTGGAGCAGATGTGTGGTCGAAAGCTCATCTCATGGTCAAATACAACACCAAGGTTGCAAACGGTCTGGTTAAGCCTCAGATAGTTGCCAGGGGGAGGGATAGAGATCGTGGTTAGGGAACTGAATTTATGGTAGGGACCTACGGTGATGGTCCAGATTTTGCTGTCAAAATAATGCTGAGGATAATGGTGCTCACTGTTATTTATGCATAAATAATACTGCTACATGTTTAAACTTCAATATCCAAATGTTCACACACAAAAACAAAAAATGCTGGAAAAACTCAGCAGGTTTAACAGCATCTATGGAGGGAAAGACAAAGTTAACATTTTGAGTCTGTATGACTCGAGTCAGACTTGCTGAGTTTTTCCAGCATTTTTTGTTTTTGTTTCAGATTTCTAGCATCCACAGTATTTTGCCAATATCCAAAAGTTGCTGCCAAGCTGCACCATTCCTGCACCTTTGCAAAAAAATGCATATTGCTGTCTAACCCACCACTAAAATGCATTGAATGGTGTGAAGTTGCTGGATTAGTGCAGTAGGTACAAACCAACTCACCACAGGAATTTAAGTCTTGCCTGTTCCTGCCTAAGCATCCTTTTGACAATGAGGTAAGTATAAAATACTGTAAAACAACCTCTCCAGCACTGCAAATTTACTATTACAAATATGTAGTCTCATCCCTTCAGGTTTTAATTGGTCTTAGGAGAATTTAAAATGTCAAGCTTATGTTATGATTCAATTAGGGGCCAGTAACTTATTGTTTAAAGTAAACAAAGTTTGAGATCCCAGATATTTACTAAGAGAAAAAAGCCACAAGATTCCATAGTTTTTAAACAGAAAAAATAAACTTTACTATACAAAGTCAGAAAAGTAAAACAATTTACAAAATTGATCTTATACTTTAATTTTCAGAATTAGCTTGAGGTACACATGAATTAACAGGCAAACTGTGATCAAACACACTACACTGCACAAATGGTAGAAGTAAACAAGACAGATTGCACCAATTTCTCAGCAACCCATCAGATGTCAGCGTCCACTGTAAGTTACACAATCTTGTTAAAACACTGACTCCCTCACAAGGGATTGCCACTTTCAAAGGTCTAGCTTCTGAATTTCCTCCAAAAGTCACACCAACTCAGACTGCCTCAACGACTGTTCACTTCCTGATGGCTTAACCTCTTCTCCTGACACTACGTCTCACTGGCTTCCAGAGGCTGCACTCCAGCACCAACTCACAGGCACAACTCCAGCTCTTCAGCCACGCCAAGCAGAACGCCTTAGCACCAATGGCCAGCAGCACGGAGTCACTGACCTTCCCCGGGCTTCCCCCAAGCCCTCAGTACCTAGAGCCTGCCAACAGCAAAGTTTTTGCTGCCTAGAGCCTCTTCTGTGCTCCTCCTGGAGCTCTCCCTCTCTAGACTCTCGCCCTCTCTGGGTCCTCTCACTGAGTTCTTTCCCTGGGTTCCATCTCTGGGACCTGGGACTCCCTTTGCATGGCCCTCAAAACTGGGTCTTGTTATTTTTTTCGTGCCAAGCAGACGCATTACCCAATCCCTGCAGCTGTCCAAAGAACACTGAAAACCAAGCATATTCGGCCTGTCACCTGTCACAGTCCGTGCATGCACCAGGTCTTTTGGGCATAGTGGGAAATGGAGCTCCCAGCCTCCACCTGGAACAAGGTAAGTTCACATTTCTTGACATTTAAAAGTCATTTTATATTCCATTTCTTACTTTATTCTCTCTCTCTTAACCAATTTTTCTTTCCTTCTTCTTATTTCTCTTTCTGTATCCAATTTGACATTGAATTCATCCATTCTAATTTACATGTTCTTCTCAGTTCTTGCACAGTTAATTTCACAATCCTTCAATCTGATTGGTTAGACAGCTACTGCTGTTTGCCCCGTTTCCATTGCTGCAACGTTAACAGCTCTCATACTTTTAGCACTTGCCACACAAAAAAATGCAAAACCTAAACTTCCCAAGACAAGTCTAGTTAATGGCAGACGCCACACTGAAATATGGCTGAATGTGAACAAAAGATTTTCTTAATTACATAAGTTTGTGATTTAATGACATGATACTAGGTTAGGCAATTTGTATGACGATATGGCACGGCTTGCTTCAGCACTATGTTTATTGATTTTGATTTTTGTATGTACTATAGCACAAATCAATAGCTCAAAGGAACTGTTTGACAAAAAAAAGACCTAGGTTCATCCTACTCACCTGATACAATCCAAGTAGTCACATAATACAATAATTATGTTATCAACTAATTGTAACAATGAATCCCTATTAATTAGTCTACAACAAGCCCAAACATGAAGTGAGGAAAGCTCCTATGGTGGAACACTTTTGGGAACCATGGATCCAAAAGTCATCCTTTTCCTCCCAAGCATGGCACATTTAAGGAATGTAATGTTGCAAATTACTCAGAGATCCCAAAATATTATTTTCTGAAAGAAATTAATTTACATTTGAAGAAATCAATACTATCTACTTCTGTCCCCCTAGAAAGCATATTCCATAGATTTACTTCTAGTTCACTGAAATAATGCTGCCGCAGATTAGTTTTGAATTTCCACCCCCCACCCTCCCTGCCACTTCAAGTGCAAACCATGTCCTCTAATTGTACTGTTCTTGGACAAAATGAAACAGCTTGCCATGGTCTACATTATCTTGTTCCTTTAGAACCCTAAACAAAGAGCTATCACATCCCCAGTCGATCTTCTCTTTTTTTTGTGAGAACCTGGTTAATTTACACAGTTGGTCCTCCTAATCCAATCCTTGCATCAGTTTGTCAGCTCTCCACTGTACCTTATTCAAGAGCTGCAATATCTTTTGTCAACTATATTGACCAAGACTGTACACAGCATTCTAAGTGCAATTGCACTAATTATCTACAAAGTGACAAGATTACCTCACCACTTCAGCTCAAATTTTCATACATTCCAATTATCACTGCTAAGATTGTACTCTGCTTCTCAGAGCTATATTCGTGTAACTGCAAAATTGTTGTAACTCAGTACCCTCTCTGAAAACACACAAAATAGAGTAAGACTGAATTTAGACAAAAATTCACAAAATATATATTCTGATACAACTTCAGGGTTTTCTTAAATATAGACATGGCATCAGCGAGTGCTATTAATTTACAGACAACTCAGCAAATCCTTGACAAGAAAGGTGTTTCAAAACAGACTAAGCTGAAAATTTATCCCTTTATGGTAAACCTTTTGCCTCTTCTAATTGTAGATTCATTCCACTGTGAGCAACAAACCAGAAAAAGTTAATAATCACCTGTCTTCATTATTCGCACTGACTTAAAAATACTTGACATGGCATTTTGCTGACTGACTAAATGCTGTGCCACTTACTTCAGCAGGTTAAGTGTTAATGTTACATCCCAAAGAACACCATCAAATCTACTGTAGTTGGGAGTGCTTGTCTGAAACATGAGAAAACAATAATGCAGCTGGTCTTTTAAAAGCTATTCTGTTTGTGTATATGGCTGCACCTGAGTCACAAATTGTAATTGGTTCCTGTTGCAGGAACATCTGCGCTTTTTTGATGGTTTGTATTTAGCTTGGAGCATTTTTAAATTAAACTACAATAAAATGTAACTATTGCTCTTATAACTCTACAGACGAACATTCTTATTATTTTCACACCCCGCTGTATTCCAAAAAACAATTTAAAAATGTACTTCAGTTTCTAAAAGGAACCACAAATTCATCTACCTAATCAAAAGTCTGTAAATTACAGATTCCTCATAAACAAAATCCTGATTTTAGACATATTATCATGGTAAATTGAGAGCCAGGTGCTTCCCTTCATAAGTGTCAGGTAATGACCATCTCAAACAAGAGAGTCAAGTCAGCTCTCCTTCATCTTCAATAGCACCACATCAATACCTGAGGATCAGCTTTGACCAGAGGCTTAACAAGATGAACCATATCAACACTGTGGTTACAATTCAGGGCAGAGGGTGGATACTTTCTGGTGACTGAGTCACCTCCTGACCTCTCTAGCTTCTGCAAGACAAGGGTGTAATGCAGAATATCTAGGGTGCAATAATCACCCTTTACCTGGATAAGTGTATCTATAGCAGTATTTAAGAATTTCAAAATAAATCAGGTCAAAATAGTTCAAGTGATCAGCATCCCTGCTCCAGAACTCAACATCCACCCATGTACAAGCTATAGGATGCACTGCAGCAAGTTACCAATGTTAGTTTTACAGCACCTCCCTCCCCTAAAACAGTTACCTCAAAGGAGATCACAACAGGAGGGCCATGGGAACCTTGTCACCACCAAGTCTCATGCCATTCTGACTAGATGCATAATGCCACCCCTTCCATACTTAACACGATTGTGAGAATGTCACAAAGATTACAGCTGTTCGAGTTCAGGGCAACTAAAAATGGGTTATAAAGTGGCCTTGCCAATGTCACCCGCATCGCAAGATCAAATTTAAAAAGGGAACCACAGAAAGAATGTTGATAGCAGCAAAGGAGACCATCCAACCTTTCATACTTGCCAACCTTTTTGCTACAGTTATCTACTAATTCCACTGCCCTATTCTCTCCCCTTAACCATTTTCCTTCATTTGCATCACATGATTATCTAAAAGGATACAATAATGTCTGCTTCAAAGCATTGCATTCTCTCAAGAACTTTGTGACAATAACTTTCTCTTAACCTCCTTCCTCATCATCACAGTGACGGTTAGATCTAGAATTTCAATTAGTTGGAGAGTCAATACAAGTCTTTCCTTACTAAGCAGTAAAACCCTTCCGAATTTTACTAATCCTTCATTCATCAGCGCATCAGTGAATAAAGTCCATGCAAAGAATAGTAGTAAGAAAAGAAAATTAAAGGCTCTTCATTTATCGGAATGCATGAAGCATCCGCAATAAGATAGATAAACTAGTGGCACAAATAGAAATAAATGGCTTAGATCTAATCACCATTACAGAGACATGGCTTTATGGTGACCAAGGTTGGGAAACAAACATTCCAGGATGCTGGAAATCTGAAACAAAAACAGAAAATGCTGGAAAAACTCAGGTCTAACAGCATCTGTGGAGAGAAAACAGACAGGGTTAACGTTTTGAGTCCGTACGAGCTCTAAAGAAGAGTCATACGGACTTGAAACGTTAACTTTTTTTTTCTCTCCACAGATGCTGTTAGACCTGCTGAGTTTTCCAGCATTTTCTGGAATTACAGGCCAGTTAGCCAGACATCAGTCGGTGAGAAAGTGCTGAAATTGATCATTAAACAAAGTCTTTAATCAGCCCCTCTCCCCTCACCCCTCACCACACACACCCAATCTTCCCAATCCGTCTCCCTTTTTCCCAAACCCCCGTCTTCACTCATGCCCCCTCTCCCCACTTAGTCCCCCAATTCATGCCCAATCACCACACAGCCCCTCACTCATGCCCCTCCCCACTCAGCCCCTAACCAACTCAACCCTTCTTTCCCCCATCTAGATTTCTCTACCTTGCTCGGACTCGGCTACTTATCACTGCCCGTCAGTGGGCAGTTGTGGCTCTTGCTTGGCCAGCACCACTTGGATCCGTAGTGCTGGGGGAAGGGCAAGCTGCCTTCCGGGACAGATGAGCTCAGGCCCGGGGGCTCATTCTCTGGCAGGACACTGTCTTTTCCATCACTGGTGTTTGGGTAGCGCTGGGGTCCCGAGTAGGCCGAGCCAGAGGCGGCAGAAAGTGGCAACTGCTGAGGATGGGTATGGACGAGACTGTGGCTAGCTGGTATCTCTCTCCCTCCCAGGGCCGGAGCTTGAAGCCGAACAGCAGGTTGCAGTTAAGTTGGGGCCGAGTTGCCCTATGGGGGTTTTATGGGGTAATGGGGGCTCTGATTGGACAGGATGATCCAGCCAGCCTCTGCCAGTGGCAGCAGTTCCCGCAGCGGAGCCAGCGCCTGTAAGAGGGCTCAGTGCAGGAAGATGCTCTGCAGGCTGCACATGTCAGCAACAGCTACTGGGGGTACAGCAAGCAAGTCAAAGCCAGTTCAGAATTAGCAGCAGATTAAAGAGATAAATGCTGTGACGGATCTCCTGGGCCAGGCAGAAGTTGGAAAAAAATTTAAAGGACAAAATTCCATAATCCAAAAGTCAGAATTCTGCCAAATGGTGAAAATTTCTCATCCCTTGTACAGCTAAGGTTCAATAGATTGGTCTCTGGGATGAAAGAGTTGTCCTGTGATGAGAGCCTAGTAAATTGGGTCTATATTCTTTGATGTTGAGAAGAATGAGAGGTGATCTCATTGAAACATACAAGACTCTGAAAAGGTTCGACAAGGTAGACACGAGAGGTTATTTCCCCTGGCTAGGGAATCTAGAACACACAGTCTCAGGATAAGGGGTTGATCATTTAGGATTGAGGTGAGGAAAAAAATTACATCATTCAAAGGGTTGTGAGTCTTTGGAATTGTCTACCCCAGAGGGTTGTGGGTGTTCCATCACTGAATATATTCAAGGCTGAGATAGATTGATTATTTGTATCTCAGGGAATCAAAGGATATGGGAAGCGGGTGGGAAAGTGGAATTGAAGCCCAAGATCAGCCATGAAGGTATTGAATCGCGGAGCAGGTTCTACATGATCTACTCTTACTCCTATTTCATGTGATATTCAATCTCAGTTTTCAGTGCTCCAGTGGAAATCAACCCACAATCACACACCCCCTATTACAACTATAATTTCCTCATCCCTGGCATCATCCTGGTGAACCGAAGCTGTATGCTCTTCAAAACTTTGATTTCCTTTGTATACTGGGACTGCAAAAGCTGCCCCACACGGTACTCCAACTGCGGTTTATTTAATGTGTTTTATTAAATTTCTCACTACTTCTTTTCTTTAATACTCAATGACCTTATTTATAAAATCCAAATTTCAATTGGCTTTTTAATGATTTTATCCTCTTGTATTCGCACTTTCAGGGAGTTATTTATCTGAAACCCGAGGTTTCTGTCATCTATCACATTCAGTATCTTTCCATTTTGTGTATAAATTTGGAATTAAAAGCTAGTCTCAATAATAGTGACCATGAAACTATCTGGTTCACTAATGTCCTTCAGGAAGAAAAATCTGCCATCGTTACCCAGTCCGGCCTACATATGACACCAGAACCGTACAATGTGGCTGACTCTTAATTGCCTTCTGAAATGGCCTAGCAAGTCACTCAATTGTGTCTAACTGCTATTTAAAAGTCAAAAAAGTCCAAAACCAGACAAACCACTCAACATTAACCTAGGCACTGGAAATGACAACAGCACATTATCAACCCTGCAAAGACCTTCTTATTAACATCTGGGGGCTTGTGCCAAAATTGGGAGAGCTGTCCCACAGACTAGTCAGGCAACAGTCTGACAGACTCGCTGAATCACCCCTTCCAGCCACTGTCCCAAAAACCTCCATCCCGGGCTATGTCCTATCCCACCAGCAAGACAGAACCACCAGAGGCAGCGGCCCAGTTGGCAGGGTGGTAGCCTGGGAGTCCTCAACATTGACTTCAGACCCCATGAAGTTTCATCACTTGAAAGGTTAAACATGGGCAAGAAAACCTCCTGCTGTTTACCACCTATGCTAATGAATCAGCACTCCTCCATACTGAACATCGCTGGGAAGAAGCACTGATGGTAGCAAGGACACAGAACGTACTCTGGGTGGGGGACTTCAATGCCCGTCACCAAGAGTGGCTTGGTAGCACCACTACTGACTGAGTTGGCTGAGTCCTAAAGGACATAGCTGCCAGACTGGGTCTGCAGCGGGTGTTGAGGGAGCCAACAAGAGGGAAAAAAACTACTTGACCTTTTCCTCACCATTCTACCTGTTGCAGATGCATCTGTCCATGACACTATTGGCAGCACACAGTCCTTGTGGAGATGAAAACCCATCTTCACGATGAGGATATCGTCCAACTTGTTGTGTGGCACTACCACCTTATTAAACAGATAGATTCAGAACAGATCCAGCAATTCAAAACTGGGCATCCATGAGGCACTGTGGGCCATCAGCAGCACCAGAATTGTATTCAGTTGCAATCTGTAACTCAATGCCTAGCATATCCCTTACTCTACCATTACCTTCAAGCTAGGGGATCAACCTTGGTTCAATGAGGAGTGCAATGGGGAATTCCAGGAGCTGCATAGCCACATCTAAAAATTAGGTGCCAACCTGGTGAAGCTGCAACACAGGACTACATACATGCCAAACAGCAGAAGCAGCATGCAATAGACAGAGCTAAGCAATCCACAACCAACAGATCAGATCTAAGCTCTGCAGTCCTTCCACACCCAGTCATGAAATGGTGGCAGAGACAATTAAACAACTGAATGGAGGTCATTCCACAAATATCCCCATCCTCAACGATGGAGAAGGCCAGCACATCAGTGCAAAAGACAAAGCTGAGGCATTTGCAACCATCTTTAGCCCAAAGTGCTGAGGGTTTGATCCATCTCACACTCCTCGGGGTCCCTGGCATCATAGATGCCGATCTTCAGCCAATTATTCCGGGTGATATCAAGAAACGACGGCACTGTATACAACAAAGGCTATGGAGCTTGACAACAACCCAGCAATAGCACTGAAGATTTGTGCTCCAGAACTAGCCACGCCTTTAACCAAGCCGATTCGGTACAGATGCATCTAACAATGTGAAAATTGTCCAGGTATGTCCTGTCCACAAATAGCAGGGCAAATCCAATCCGGCCAATCCGCCAGGGCCACTCAGCTCCTGACCTCATTATGGCCTTGGTCCAATCATGGACAAAAGAATTGAACTCCAGAGGTGAGATGAGAGCGACTGCCTTTGACATCAAGACAGCAGTTGATCAAGTGTGACATCAAGGAGTTCTAACAAAAATGAAGTCAATGGGAATCAGGGGGGGAAACTCTCCACTGGTTGGGAATCATACCTAGCACAAGGGAATACAGCTGTGGTTGTTGGAGGCCAATCATCCCAGCCCCAGGACATCACTGCAAGCGTTCCTCTGGGTAGTGTCCTAGACCCAACCACCTTCAGCTGCTTCAATGACCATCCGCCATTATAAGGTCAGAAATGGGGATGCTCGCTGATGATTGCACAGTGTTCAGAACAATTCAGGACTCAGATGCTGAAAAAGTCCGTGTCCATTAGCAGGGACACCTGGACAACATTCAGGCAAGTAACATTCATGCCACACAAATGTAAGGCAATAGCAATCTCCAACCAGGAAGAATCTAACCATCTTCCCATGACATTCAAATGTCATTACCATTGCTGAATCCCCCACCATCAACATCCTGGGGGTTACCAGGATGGCCAGAAACTGAACTGGACCAGCCATATAAATACTGTGGCTACAAGTGCAAGTTAGAAGCTGGGAATTCTGCAGAGAGTAACTCACCTCCTGACTCCCCAAAGCCTGTCTGCCATCTGCAAGGTACAAGTCAGGGGTTTGATGGATAAGTGCAGTTCCAACAACACTCAAAAAGCTCAAACCATCCTGGGCAAAGCAGCATGCCTGATCGGCACCCCGTCCACCACCTTAAACATTCACTCCCTCGACCACCAAAGAACTGTGGCAGCAGTGTGTACCACCTACAGGATGTACTGCAGCACCTTCCAAATCATCAACTTCTTCCACTAAGAAGGACAAGGGCAGCGGATGCACAGGAACATCACCACCTGCAAGTTCCACTCCAAGGCACACACGACACTGACTTGAGCCTATATCGCCATTACTTCACTAACAGCACTGTAGGAGTACCGACACCAGATGGACTACAGTGGTTCAAGGCAGCGGCTCACCACCACTTTCTCAAGGGCAAATAAGGATGATCAACAATTGCTGGCCCTGCTAGTGATGCTCACGTCCTATGAAAGAATAAAAAATATACTCCCATGGGGGGTGATCAGTATGGATAATGACCCCGTCCTATTGATGATGTCACCAAAGAACAGGATGTGGATGAGGAAGACAAGGTGTCAAGAATGGTTTCTTGAAATCATTGCTTGTCGCTCCAAACCACCTGGTCTGATGAGGGTTGTTTATGCCAATGTCTACATCTACATCTTCTATTGTGGTCTTAATGCATGTTGTCAGATTAAGTCTCGCCTCAACGAACTGCAATGGGAGAATAACAGCTGTCAAGATGTAAACATATTTTACTCAATCCCACTCCAGAGATGACAAGGAGTGTTGAAACCAATGCTGGAGATCACTAGGAATAGGATGTATAAGAGTGAATTAAGCCAAGGACAGTTCTGTAGAGCAGCTAGTATATAGAGTGTATATGTGGATAAGCTATTTATGCTTCACATGAGCCACCTTCCATCTGACATCATCAAACCATGTCAGCATATCCTTCTATTCCTTTCTTCCTCAAGTAATTATCTAGCTTTGCCTTAAATGCATCTATGGTTTTCACCTCAACTATTCCTTTTGGTAGCACATTTCACATTCCCACTCTTTGAGAAAGAGGTTTCTCCTGAATTCTGTATTGGATTGGTAGTGACTATCTATATACTTCAGCCTTTCCTAATAAGTGTATCCTCAGTTTTAGTAGAATCTTTGTGATTTTCTTTGCACCTTCACCAAACCCTCTATATCCTTTTATAATATGGAGATCAGAACTCGGCACCGTATTCAAAGTATGGTCTAATCAAGGATTGATACAAGTTTAACAATATAACCTCACTGCTTTTCAATTCTACCCCTATAGAAATGAACCCCAATGTTTGATTTCCTTTTATGACGGCCTTACCAAAGTTCTTTTGAAAATTCAAATGTGTTACATTTGCTGCATTGTCCTTATCTAACCTTCTGTTACTATTTCAAAGAATTCAATAAGGTTGTTCAAGCATGACCTTCCCTTATGAAATCCTTGCCGATTATTCTTTACATTTTTGGTTTCTAGATGTTTTATTACATCTTTAAGCATTTATTACTGACTGTCTTAGTTATGGCCCCAACTTTTGGTCTTCCCACAAGTGGAAACATCTTCGCTACATTTAATCTTTTCATAATCCTAAAGACATTTAGTTAAATTAATGGCAGATTTGTACTGCAGTTATATCTCCAAAAGGAACTTCATTGATTTTGCTCAAATTTATTTCACACAGTCCCATGTTAGCAGCAGAAGGGACATTCAACCAATCATTCAGGGCTAGATTTACACCAGGGCCTAGAGGAAATCCCAATACACCAATCAATCCAACCCACTGGGAGCAGAAGAGAGAAAATACATATTCATGGAAATACCAAATTACCAGAGTGTCTATAAATACATTTAATACTTTCCAGGTTTCAACAATTTTTAAAAATTATTTTCCTCTATTTTGGCAAAACTATTCCTACCCATCCTCCTCTTCTCCTGAAAGGCTTGACTCATTGGTGTATGATTCCAGAGGTTCTGGGGTTTTTTTCTATTATCTGAACCCGATTCTGAGTCTCCAATTATTCAGACATTCAAGTTTTTCAGCTGAGGTCACTTGACTTCAATTTTGAGCTAATTTTCCACTCCTTAACCAATGAGCTGGTTCCAGTGTCCGTCGTGGTTGAGATCAATTAACTCTGCAAAAATGGGGAATTGAACTTAGGACCTTTACATGCATGGTTCAGCTTCAAACGGCCGAGTCTTTAATCAAGATTCCTTTAGTATTACACTAACATATCAGCCTATATTATATGCTCAGGACTTGGAGTTGAGTTTGAACCCACGGCCTCCTAACTCCGAGACCAGTGCTATCTATTGAACCAAGCTGACTCTGTAGTTAAGTAACCCTTGCCCAATTGAAGCTAATACCTCCAGTACCAATATCTTCAAAAAAAACTATTCTACAAATAATTAAGTTGGGGGAAATAGAGTCATAGTTTTTCAACGTATTTTAGCCGAAGGTAGCTCTTTTCTGCCAGCAAGGTATAAAGTAGCATCGAATGAAGCTACTGAGAATTATACTTGTTCTTAGGATGTATGCTGCAAAGAGAACAACAAATTATTGACCATCCCAGTTGCTTGAGTAGATGAACCATCGATTCGAGCTATCTTCTACAGTCCTTGTGACAATGATCCTATTATGAGGTCAGGTACAGTATTTCAAGATTTTCAAACAGAAACAATGAAGGAAGTGATATATGTACAAATCAGAATATTGAGAGTAGAACTTAAGGGGTGATGATGTTCCTGTGACATTGCTGCCCGTCTTCCCAGTGATCGAGATCACAGGAGATTGGACAGTGCTGTTGAAGTGAGTCTGGTAAATTGCTGCAATGCATCATCTAGATAATACATGCCATAAGAGCAGTGTGCTGATGGTGGATATTCAGTGCAGCAGGAGGGGTGCCAATCTAGAACACTGCTGTCACGAATCCAAGTATGTGGTGAATATGCCATCAAACTCAGGACTTACGTTTCATAAATCATGGTAAAGCTCAGGAGGTTTGGCCACTCATCAAAACACCCTGCTTTGGTCCTGCCCTTATAACTAAAAATGTGATGGCAGGTCTAGTTAAATTTAGGGTCAAAGTGACCCCCAAAGACATTGATGATGAAAGACTCTACCATGGTGGTGTTATTGAATGTCAGGGGGAGATTGTTGGGCTTTTTTTTTGTTTGAGCCTGACTTTCATAGCACAAATCTTAGTTGCCATTTGTCAGTCCTAATTTAAATGTTCCATGGGAAGTTGCCTTGAGAAGGAGAAAAGGTGTTGGAGGTGATCGAGGAAGGACCAAGTTGTAGTTGAGGAAATGGTCTCTTCGGAAGGCTGAAAGGGAGAGAAAAATGTGTTCGGTGTCATGCTGGAGCTGGCAGAAACAAATTTTAAAAAATACTATCTCAGGTACTCCATCCTGACGTCCAGGAGAAATATCAGCTATTTCTCCATGGTGAACCAGAGATCTGAAATGCATGGAAACTCACATTATTTAAAATTCTGAAACCAAGTTACCAATAAATCTGCACAACTACCAAGAGCTTCTGTTTCCTGCTGTGCAAAGCACAATCTCCCTGTAGGATTACACCTTTACTAAAATCAACAGAGCTTAAGCAGAGTTTGGCAAGGCTTATAGACCCCACAACTATGCGGTGCATAGGAGTAAAAGTGGAGTTTAACTAGTTAAAACTATATAGCATACCAGAGCAGAGCACCAGCAAGCCTCCTGCTGTTTGTTCAGACAAGACTACTGTAAACATTGGACAGTGACAGCTATCCAAAGTAATATCATGCAAGAACAAATATAATATAAAAAACACAAATACATACCAAAAATAATAAGTCAATAAAAAAATGAAATCTAACAACAAATAGAGGACCACCTTACAGAATCCATAGAGTCTACCTTGGGGACCCTGCCACAATAAGGTGAAAATTGCAACTTTTAAAAAATATATAATCGCAACAGGGTACTTTGGTATAAGTAGACCGGGATTATACACAAAACATTAATTTTTAAAAAATCTTTATAGATGACCTGTGTCCTTCCAGCATTTTCTACTTCTATGTGAGTATGGTTGACTGGCAATAAACAGTACAAGGAATATGGCTCATAGGCTTGCTATGTCCGTTTGATACTAGAAAACAGCACGAGTTGTCAAGTCTCCTCATACAGAAACCCCAGTAATCAGCCCAGAGAGAAAAAAACATCCCTCTAGCCATACATATATCTTTACTGATAGTACCAAGAGAAAGGTCTCTAAACTACAGACTCTTAAGACAGCATGTCTTACTCTCCTAAAGATAGTTTGTAACTGAGAAAGGCTGGCAACATGAGTAAGCTTTGGTTTGTATTTAGCTTGTGACGAATGTTTTAATACATATTAGTCCTTGAACTTTCTCTTTTATTTGTAAATGTAGACTGCAAGACAGATGCTATGCAATAAAAAGTTTGGACAGTTCTTTGCTATATTGTGATCTTGAAGGCAATATTATGTAACTATTAACAAACCCATAATAGAATAGATTCAGATGACAAACAAATGAAAAGTGTTAACATGCACAAAGATGGATGCAATTTAAGTAATATCAATATAAGGCCAATTATGGTAAAGGAAGAACAACTGTCAATGCTTCACCCTGCATTTTTAAGCGTATCAAAACTGTTACTAATAAATCATACATTCCAATGTAAAGGGTTTAGTGATCAGGGCCTACTTTCACACAGTTTACAGTTACACCAGCCACACTGTCGTTTTTAAATGAAAAAGGGAGTTTACTAAGAATACAATAGAATGACAGCAGTAATTGATAGAAAAACATCACAGATCAACCAGCATCTGGAAAAAAAGGGCTAACGTTTCGGATTCAGAACCCTTCTTCCGAACAACCTCTTTCATATGTTCATAGGATTCCCCAAATGTATATTATCAACGTTTCCTATTATTTCACATCAACAATATTAGCAGTGCCTAACTCTGCAAAGGAGAGCCAGGCTCATTAAGACCCAATAGGTAACAGAACACAAAACCATATGTCACGGTTGAACTGTTTTTACTGACGATGTGGGTAAAGGTCAGGCAACAAAAGCCAGATAATCCTTTTATGTAAGGAAAAGAGATAAATATACAATAAACGAGAAGGGTCGGTGGCCCACAGCAACACCCGCTCAGCTCCTGCGGTTGGTAACGTATGACAAAACTGAACATGTACCGAGCACCAAACAACAGAGAGAGGGGAGGGGGGAAGAGAGAGAGGGAGGGAAGCGACTCTTAATTATCTACCAGAAGAAACTAACTTCCAAATGGTTAGTAAACTACCAACAAGTCGATGTTTTGCCTGACCGACACTAGTCCCCTCCACCCCAGCTCATCACAACTAAAACCTTGGCTGATCTGGGTAAAAGAAATAGGGCATACTGGGTAAAAAAAAATTACTAACCTCTTTTTTTCCAACAATTCCTCCCTTCGCCCACCATGCACCAGGAGCGGAAACATAGGGCGGCCGCTCGGTGCCGGCCCCGCACTCTGAATCCCCGCATCACCCTGTCCGCCAGCACCGCCCCCCTCATCTCCTCCCATTGGTCAGTGCCTCCTGATTGACAGCACAAGTCCCACCCGGCCAGTCCCGCCTCTCCCGTGCTCCCATTCGACCGAAACCCACACCCCTCGGCCAACCGTTCGCACTTTTCATTGCTCAGCCTCCGCGTCAATCGCCCAAACGTCACTGAGGTTTTGTTTTCTGCCCTTCCCCCCCCCTGACGGTCGCCGCAGGAAGCGACGACATGGCTATTGAGAATTATTCATGTTCCCGGGTACCTCCCGACGCCATTGTTTTTAACGTTACAGGGTTGGGAACGGTTGATTTTGATTCACATTCGTCGTATTTAAAGCCTCTGGAGGCTGTGTCTGTGGCTTAGGGGAACATTCAATGGGAAGAAAAAGCTACGGCACCAATGTGTTTCTTGCCGGGGTTCCCGGTCACAGAGCACGAGCACCGCCTCTGTCCGTGACGTCATGCGCAGACCGCGCTGCAGTAGGGGGAGTACTGCGCCCCCTAGTGACTGCTTATCTACAGGCTGCACTGCACCAACTAACAGCTTGAGAATATACAAAATGAAGCAAAATCATAAACCATTCATCTTTAAAAATTATTCTGAATTAGAACTATCCTTGAAATAGGACTTTTTATTCCAAAAAATGTTAAAGATACTTTAAAAAGGTTAAAACTGAAATACAATCTAGGCGAAATTAAACCATTGTGGTTTTATTACTGGACCAGTAATCCGAACATAAAAACAGCTGGATATAACTCAGCAGGTCGGTCAGTGTCTGGAGGAAAACGGAGTGGGACTTAAACACACAAACCTCTAACTCATAGTTATGAATGCAACCAACTGGGCTATAGCTGACATGTTACAGCAATAACGCACAAAGGTGTTAATGAATGGGAAAAAGATTAAATTTAAAGCAGGCACTTTTAATGTTGGATACTGCATTTGCTGCTCACAATGCAGTCTCTACCCTGGGGAGACTGAACAAAGATCGGGTGGCCTATTTGCAGATTATCTCTGTTCAGTCCAGAAACATGACCATGAGCTACCATTACATTTTAATTCTCCACCTTGCTCTCATGCTGAGCTCTCTGTCCTCAGGCTCCTGCTTCTTCTTAGGCAGTCCATCGGGGGTTGTGGGTCCTGAAGTGACTAAAAAGACCAATGCTAGGTCTGCACACTCTGCCTACAGGTGGGGCAGGTAGTGTTTGATGAGGTGGATGGGTGAGATGCTCGGATTTTGTTACGCTCCTTCTGCTGTTTGCATTTGGCCTCTACCTGGGCCTATCGGAGATGTTTGAAATGGTTGGCACCTTCGCCGATGCTTCTCCAGTTTAGGAGGTCTTTAGCAGAAGATTCCCATAAACCGGTGAGGATGTTGCATTTTCTCAGGGAGGCTTTAGGACGGCCCTGTAATGTTTGCTCTGCCCTCCTGGTAACCACTTGCCGTGATGAAGCTCAGATTAGAGAGCTTGTTTTGGGAGTCTTGTCTCAGGCATGCAGACAATGTGGCCTACCCAATGTAACTGATTAACCATAATCAATCAGTGCTTCAATACTGGGGATGTTGACCTGAGAGAAGACACTGATATTGGAGCACCTATTCTGCCATTGAATTTGCAGGATTTTGTGGTTGCATCACTGGTGATATTTCTCCAGGCATTTAAGGTGCCTGCTATACGTTGTCCACATCTCTCACGCATACAGGGAGGCAGATAGCACTGCAGACCATGAGCTTGGTGCCAGTTCTGAGGTCTTTGCCATCAAATACTCTTTTCCTCAGACGGCCAGAGGCTGCGCTGGCATGCTGGAGGTGATGTTGAATTCCATTGTTGATATCTGTCCTCGCTGAGAGGATGCCCCCAAAGTAAGAGAAATAATCAGTGTTGTTCAGTGGTTCATCATGGATCTTGATAGGGAGTCTGACAGCATCTGTGGAGAGGAATACAGTTGATGTTTCAAGTCTGTATGACTCTTCATCAAAACTTCAGGAGTTCTGATGAAGAGTCATACGGACTCGAAATGTCAACTCTATTCCTCTCCGCAGATGCTGTCAGGCCTGTTGAGTTTTTCCAGGTATTTTTGTTTTTGTCTAGATTTCCAGCATCCGCAGTATTTTGCTTTTATCTTGATAGGGGGTAGCAGGAGCAGACTAGTAGAAGATTTTTGTTGTCCGGAAGTTTAGCTTAATGCCCATTCTTTCCATACACCTCTGTGCATGATGATAGTTTAGAGCTCGGTCTCTGAGTGTGCTCATATGCAAGTGTCGTCAGCGTACTGCAGCCTGATGACAGAGGTTGGGGTGATTTTGGTTCTGGAATGGAGGCTTCGTAAGTTGAGTAGTTTCCCGCTCGTCCTGTAGAGTAACTGCAGTCCGGCGGGGAGCTTCATGGAGATGGGGTGGAGTGTTGCGGTGAGGAAAATGAAAAAGAGTGTTGGTGCGATGACACAGCCTTGCTTGACCCAAGTTTGCACCTGTATTGGTTCTGTGGCAGATCCATTGGTAAGGATCATGGCTTGCATGACATCATGCAGCAGTTGGAGAATGGTGACAAACTTCTGCAGGCAGCCAAATTTGAGGAGGATGCTCCACAGTCACTCCTGGTTGATAGAGTCGAAAGCCTTTGTGAGGTTAAAGAAGGCCATGAATAGAGGTTGCTGCTAACGCCTAAGGAGTTCTCCTTCTGATGAAATGCCTAGCACATGGTCTGATCATAACGAGCACCCTTTTCCGTCAGAGAAACAAATACAAGACCTCATGGCAACACCCTCACTCCAAACATTGACACCTGCTTGACTACATCTTCATCCGAGCGAGAGACTGCAAGGATGTTTGCACCACCCATACCATAGCAGGAGCTGACGACTGCTGGACTGACCATCGTCCTATTCAGGCTACTATCTCCATCAGCCTGGCCCAAAAACGGCAGCAGCAGTTCACCTCAGACAGCGCCTCATAAATAACCTCGCGACACTCAACGAACAGGAACCACAGAATATCCAGAGTGCCTCGTCAGCCCTTAAATCAACCATAATCAGCAACTGCAAGGATACTTTTGGTTTTTCCACCAGGAAACATCAAGACTGGTTTGAAGAGAACGACCAGGAGGTCCATGAGCTACTAAATCGCAAGTGCAAGGCATTCCTGAACTGAAAATACTGCCAAAATTTGAGAGAAAGAAAGCAGGTTTACAGAAAAATGAAGGCTGAAGTCCAACAAAAAACTCGTGACAAAGAACAGATGGGTGGAAAGAGTGCAGGAAGTACAGCAACTCGCTGACAGCCATGACACGTGTGGATTCTTCAGTGCAGTCAAAACCATTTACAGCTCAAGCAACCAAGGACCTACCCCAATGAGAACTAAGAACGGAGTGGCAGCACTCATCAAGGACAGAGAGGCAATCGGCACCTGTTGGAAGGAGCACTTTGAGGATTTCAACTGACACTCAGTCTTTGACGTGAGTGCCCTTGACCACGTCCCACAGCATGCTATCCACCACCACCTCAGCACAATCCCAGCCCGACAGTAGGTTGAAAAGGCCATTCGACAGCTAAGAACCAACAAGGCCACCGGCGCAGACTGAATCCCCACCAAAATACGAAAATATGGAGGAGAAGTACTCTTGACATGAATACATGACCTCATTTCCCTCATCTGGAAGGAGGAGAGCATGCCAGGGGATGTCCAATATGCCATAATTGTGACCAGAAAAAGGAGGGCCTCTTGTAGTCTTCTGGTGAAACTCAACATAAACTCGAGAACAGATCCTCATCTTTCCATTAGGCAGTCGACAGCCGTCTGGACCCCGAGTTCAACAATTTCAGACCAGAATCTCTTCCCCAGTTAGCTTCCTTTTTCTTTGCAGATTTCAGTTTTGCTCCTGCTTTTGCTTTTGGCCCTGAGCCATTCATCAATCTGCCATGTCACCTCCACAAGACATCTTTTTTCTTATTTATCCCACGCCCTGCACCACTGACTCTTTTGTCATTTAATCTATCCTGTCTTCCATCCTATCACAGACCTTCCCTTTTATTATTTTCCACCTTCCTCTCCCAACTTGCTTAAAACCTGCTCCATTACTGTGTTTTCCCTGTTCTGATGAAAGATCATTAACTTAAGACATTAACTCTGTTTCTTTCTCCACATATGATGCCTGACTTGTTGTGTTTATTTTTAACTCACATTTTCACATCCACAGTGCTTTAGTTTTGTATTTGTTATCCAGAGACCTGGTTAATGGTCCAGAGACAAGAATTCAGATTCCACCAGGACAGCTGGAGAATTTAAATTCAGTTATAAATAAACCTAGAACAAGTGAGGAGCAACAACAGTGACCAGTGTCATAAAACCCATCCAGTTCACCAGTGTCTTTTAGAGAAGAAAATCTGCTGCTCTTACTCCTTTTGGCCTCTATCTGAATCCAGACCCATAGCAATGTGTTTCATTCTCAACTGTCCTCTGAAATGGCAGAGCAAACCATCCAGTAGTATCAAAACACTATGGAAAAGGTACAATGAGAATAAAAGTTGACTTTGAGCAGCCACCAGATTTGGATACAATAAAGGCAATCCTAGCTCAATCGATCCTGCAAAGTCCTCCTTGTCAATGGAGGAAGTACCAAAATTGAGACAGCTGTACCACAGATTGGTAACAGCCTGACAAATTCATAGTCACAGATTTGTACCTTTCTGTCAACATATAAGACTCCTCCATCACCAAACCTGGTTATGTTCAACAGACACACCAGAGGTGCTGGTATACAGTCAGGAGGGAGTGACCCTGGGAGGCCGCAACATTGACTCCAGATGCCATGAAGTCTTATGGCATCAGGCCAAACATGGGCGAGAAAACCTGCTGATTACCACATACTGTCACTGCCCCAGTGACTGAATCAGTACTCTTCCATGTTAAGCACCACTTGCAAGAAGCACTGAAGGTAATGGGCACAGAATATACTTTGTCCATCACCAAGAGTGGCTCAGTAGCACCACTGCTGTCTGTGTCCTAAAGGACATAGCTGCCAGATGGGGCCTGCAGCAGGTGGTGAGAGAGCCAACAGAAAGGAAAGACCTACTTGACCTCATCTTCACCAATCTACGTGTTACAGATGCATCTAACTGTCCATGACAAGATTAGCATGAATGACCACCGCACAGTTCTTGCAGGAACAGGGTCCCATCTTCTCACTGAGAAGACTCTTCGTTGCATTCCACCACTGTGCTTAATGGGACAGATTCAGAACAGTTCTATCAGCTCAAAACTGGGCATCTATGAGGCACTGTAAGCCATCATAAGTGGAATAGTATTCCACAATACCATTCTGTAACCTCATGGCATGGCATATCCCTCACACTACAATTACCATCAAACCAGGAGACCAACCTTGGTTCAACAAGAATTAGATCAGCATGAAAAGAGTAACTGACTTAAAAATCAGGTGCCAATCTGATGAAACTGCAACACAGGACTACTTGCATGCTAAACAGAGGAAGCAACGTGCTATAGATAAAGCTAAGCAGTTACACAACTACTGGATCAGATCAAAGCTTTGCGATCCTGCTATATCCTGTGAATGACAGGAGGCAATTAAATAACTAACAGGAAGAGGAGGGTCCATGAACAACCCCAACCTCAATGATGGTCGAGGCCAGCATGAGTGCAAAAGACAAAGCTGAAGCAGTTGCAAGCTTCCTCGGCTAGAAATCCTGAGTATATGGTCTATCTTGGCCTCCTTTTGAGGTCCTCAACATCACAAAAGCCAGTCTTCATCTAATTCAATTCACTCTATGTGATATCCAGAAACAGCTAAGTTAAGGCTACAAGCCCCAATAACATCCTGGCTATAATGCTAAAGGCTTGTGTTCCACATCTAGCCATGCCTCTAGCCAAAATTGCCCTGGGATATGTACTGTCCACAAAACACAAGGCAAATCCAATCTAGTTTACTCTCAGTTATAAGCAAAGTGATGGGATGGAACATCGTTAGTACTAACATGTCACTTAATCATCAATGCTTTTTTGGGTTACCCCAATACCACCTCACTCCAGAGCTCATCACAACCTTGGTCCTAACCTGGAGAAAAGAGCTGACTTCCAGAGGTGAGGTGAGAGTGACTGTCATTGACATTAAAGCAGCATTTGACCGAGTATGGCACCGAAGTGCCCGAATAAAATTGAAGTCAATGGGAATCTCTATTTGTTGGAGTCATGCCTAACTTAAAGGAAAATGTTTGTGGCTGTTGAAGGGCAATCATCTTTGCCCAGGACACTGCTGCAGAAGGGGAGTGTCCTCAGCCCAACCATCTTCAGCTACTTCATTAATGATTTCCAACATAAGGATAGAAATGAGGACGCTTACTGATGATTGCACAGTGATCAGTACCATTCTAGGCTCCTCAAATAATGAAGCAGACCCTGCCTGAATGCAGTAAGACAACATTCAGGCTTGGGCTGATAAGTGGCAAGTAAAAATTGTGCCACACAAGTGCCAGGTATTGACCATCTCCAAAAAGAGAATCTAACAACATCCCCTTGACATTCAAAGCCATTACCATCAGCGAATCCCCATCAAAATTCTGGGGTTACCATTGACCAGAAACTTAACGGGACCAGTTATAGATATACTGTGGGTGGATCAGAAGCTGGGTATACTGTGGCAAGAGACTCACCTCCCCATTCCCCAAAGCCTTTCCACTACCTACAAGGCACAAGTCAGGAGTGTGTTCGAATACCCTCCACTTGCCTGGATGAGTGCGGCCCCAACAACACTCAAGAAACTCAACGGTATCCAGGACAAAGCAACCCACTTGATTGACAGCCCATCCACCACCTTAAATATTTGCCCCCTCCATCACCAACTCACTGTGGCTACAGTGTACATAATATACAAGAAGCATGGCAACAATTTGCCAAGGATTCTTCAATAGTACCTCCCAATCCACAACTTCTATCACCTAGAATAGGCTTGTCCACCTCACGGCCCACAAAGCCCCACTATGCGGCCCACAAAGCAATTATGGAAAATGCTATGTGTTAGTGGGTAGGGAGAGTGGGTGTATGTGAGGGGAACATAGTTTTGTGTGTGAGTGAAGGGCAAATGGTTTTGTGTGTGTGAGAAAGCGATGGGGGTAAGAAGGATGGGAGATTGTGAGATTGGCTCACTCCCACTCTCCGGGCTCTCATTCACTCCTCATCCCCACACACAGTGGGTAAGGGTGAATGAATGAGCACCCTGAGACTGGGAGTGAGCTGGACACACACTCGCCCTTTCACATTCTAATTATCATCTTTATTTCACATTTTTAAAAAATTGTCAATTTATTGTTGGGACTTTTTTTGCTCAGTAGGTTGTTTCTTTTCAGACACCAGCTTCTTTTTTGAAATTTAACTTTAAAGTTGTGCGAAACCTTATCTTTCTGAAATTTGCTCATCGCACCTCACCCCACCGAATGTGAGAAAAATTGAAATGTGGACCCCCACATGAAAAGGTTGGGCAAGCCTGACCTAGAAGGACAAAAGCAGAAGGCACTTGGGAACACATTCACCTACAAATTTCCCTCCAAGTTCTACACCTTTCTAATTATCTCTGACTTTGCTCAGATCAGCCATCTCAACACAGACCAAGGATCAAAACTCATATCTATCTATACTGCCTGCTACTGAAAAAACATACTCATCCATTTGAGGAGATTTGACTGACCAATATTTTGTCCAAATTTGACTGATTGAAATCCCCAATATCATCCTTTGTAAATGCTATGGTGACATGCTTTAACTTTTTAATTCTCCTCACTGCTATTGAAAATGTTCAATCACACCATGCTCCTCCAAAATATCTGCTGTTGCCTACTTTCAGAGCACCATTCTTGCTTGGTTCAATTTCTTTCTTTCACAGCATAGCCAGCATGTCTCCATCAATGGCTTCTCCTACAAAACTTAGTTACCTCAGGAGTGCACCGAGGTACATCCTGATCCACTTCTAATTTCTGTGTATACTGCACCGTTAGTGACATCATTCTTAGACATGGAGACAGGTACACTAACACCTAGCCATTAGTGTCAAGTCCACGACCACCATTGTATTGTTGATTGCTTGTTCAACATCATTGTCTATGAACCAGAACTTTCCTCGGTTTGAGTGAGGTGGCTTGGTCTTGCCATTCAGCACCTTCAAAAACTTCACATGCTAGCCATTCTATTCCAACCTCCTCCCCAGCTGCTAGTTCAAATTGAATCCATCTCAGTGTCCTGATCTGAGCTTCAGACTTCATCCAGTATCAACACTTCCTACTTCTATGTCACCACTAAGAAACCATTGTTGCTTTTGTTACCTACAGGCTTGACTTCTCTAAAATTCTTACTTG
This sequence comes from Cetorhinus maximus, assembly GCF_964194155.1. Classification (NCBI taxonomy): domain Eukaryota; kingdom Metazoa; phylum Chordata; class Chondrichthyes; order Lamniformes; family Cetorhinidae; genus Cetorhinus; species Cetorhinus maximus. The sequence goes on from NC_135887.1 coordinate 99,644,920, forward strand.
TCTTCCATAATCACCCTACATAAATGTCATTCAAAATCCTTCCACTCTAATCTTCACGCACTTAAGTCTTACTGCCATTTCGCCCCTAGCCACAATTTCCTATCGACTCTACAGCAACCAAACCGTTGAATTCAAAATCCTTAATAATATTTGTAAATCCCTCCATGATCTGCCTCAACACACTGTTATCTCCAGCTCAGTATGCCAACGCATGCCCTCCATCTTCAACCTCCTTTGCAATCTCTCTTCCCAACATTCCATCTGTGGTGGCAGAATCTTTAGTTACCTCTGCTCTAGACTCTTGGACTTGCTTCTAATCCCTTGATACCTCATCAAAACCTATCCCATTAATTATGTCTTTAGTCACCTCTTCTACGATTGATCTATTTACTCCTTGGTGCCCCTTTCACTCATGTATAGCATAATAAACATTCCAAGATGCTTAAGGTGCTAAATGCAAGTTGTTTTATGGCTGTTAAAGCCAATGAAGGAGCTTTTCTGGTTTTGCTACATTGCCATAATCATCAGAAATAACAACATCCAATTCAAATCAGCAAACTTGTTCAAACTGGAGAAAATTAAGGCTAGAGTAATTTTCTAAGCTTGGATGCTGTATGAACAGCATCTGGAACTGTAAAGGATGCCAGTGTAGGCTGTATCATATGGAGCTATTACCAATGAATTTGCCAATAATTTGACCACAGAATGGTGAGATAAGAATTCAATCTCACAGCAAGATGCACATCTCAACTATTATATAATAGGAAGGGACTAAAAGTGCGTTCCCAGTGGGAAAGGAAAAGTAATCAGACTGCCTATCATCTTGGCAATTGTGCAACTGCCTGCAGCCAGCACTACAGCAGCATGGTTGGAGGCTGCACTCTTGGACGGAGGTGACCAAAGAGGAATTAGGGTAGAAAATAGTTAAATGACTAAAATGAAGCGTTTTAATAACTGCATGTTACTTGCACCAGAGGATTGGAAAAGGTGAATGCCACAGGTCAGCATTTACTAAATGATTGAGACTCGAGTACACAGATCACTATCCTGAAATTTTCAGATATCATAAAATCATACTGTTTGGCAAATAGTGAGCATACATTCAAGATCTTCAGCAATACGTAGGCAGATTAGCAGACACTGACAGAGGCAATTTAATGTGAATAAGAGGGAGAATATACATTTTGGAAGAAAAAATAACAAGGAATGGACTATAAAAGGAATGGAAAGACACTAAAGGTTGTTAACATAGAATTGTTAGAGCATGGAATGGTTGCTACAGGGAGGAGTTGAGACAGAGACCATTGCACTTTTAAAGGGAAAATCAGATAAATATTTGAAGCAGAGGAAGAGGACAATGCAATTATTTTTGGGTTACTGTAGCAAAAAACTGGCACAAACTTGGTGGATTTAACAGCCTCTCTGTACGGTAAACCTATCAATCATTCCCAAAAAAGTAATTGTTTCTCCTAATTTCAATTTATCTTAATTTCAATTTGATGACATCGAAACATTTTTAATAGGGTCTTTAAAAAATTCCTGGTAAGTTGGTTTCCATCATGGCTGTTGGCAAGCATATGCCATGTCATATAATTATATAGTTTTATTCTGCAGAATGTTAGGTTTGAGCATTGCCCAATCCACAACCATCAAGATGCTGTTTGTTGAGTAATATGTCTGAGAATTAACTTATTAATTCCTGTTTTAAAACATTGATCATTTAACATTTCATTCGGTATAGATCTCACGTTAGCCCCATATCTGAAAGCATTTGTGCACAGAACTTCTAGGAGTAAATTCATTATCCAAACCAAACTGAGTCAAGTTTTGTACCTCAAACTGTTTTCTAATTCCTGCTGCATCCAACCTATTGGGTGTTTTATGACCCCTCAGTTCTTATGAGCAGATTGCCAGATAGGGATGAGGGCAATGTTTCTTTCAAAATTGAATTGAGAAAATTGACCGCAAACAATATGCCATACTTTTAATTTTTTTTCTGCAGTGTTTAACTCGAACAAGGACTGTGCAGTACCTTCTTGGCTGTTACACACAGCTAAGTGGGAACATTAAATGATGACGTAACATATTTTCATACCATGGTGTTACTTCCCATCATTGCTTTTTCCAAACCATAGCTTTGCTGTGCAAAACATTTGATGTATGCCCTATACTTAACCTTTTTAAATTGATGCAGACTTTTCCTTGCACACCCTAACATGGTGAACAAAAGCCTAATAACATAATTAACTTTTACCAGCTAATTTAGTTAATAATCTAAATATGCCTATCCTTTTTTCTGTAAAAATAATGCAATAACATATTACCTCCAAAAATCCTGGGAACAGAGGAGTTTAGGCTGTGCAGCAGCTGATCAACTAGCTACTATTCATCAGCTCACTTCTGTCTTTGACTTGTACCCAGTCTCCAGCTCCAAAATGTTGCACATCATTTCATCAGTAGAGATAAAATGTACAATGAATTAGATAAAAAAAACAATAGATTTTTCATTCAAATCTATCAAAGAGCCAAAAGGAAATGAAAATACATCTTAAGGAAAATAGCAAGCAAATCGTACAAATGCATACACTACAGCTGAACATACATGATAGCATCAATATAGAAGAGCAATTAAAAAGAATCAAACTTACTGAAGGATAAAAGAACCATAAAATCAACCTCAAAGGAAATAGGGGGACATCTAGCTTGCTCAGATAGCAAGCACTTGCAATTTTTGGACACCTTTTGACTGTATAAATGGGCAGCAAAACTCAAAATAATAAAAAATCATAGATTAGAATCACAAAATGGTTACAACATAGGAGGCCATTTACTCCATACCAGTTCTCTGAGAGCAAATCACCCAAATCTCACTCCATCTCCCTTTTCCCTGTAGTTGTGCAAATCTTTTCTCTGCAGATAATCATCCAATTCTGGTTCAATGTTGTTTTTGTACTCTATGCCTCTATTGATCAAACCCAGGTTCCCATGTCTTATGGAGCTTTCTCAACCTGCATTGACACCTTCAATGATGTGTGCATATACCCCTGGTCCCTCTGCTCTTGCAGCCCCTTTAAAATTGCAAGGGATACAAATAACTTTAGCAGTACAAATATGTATTTTAGCCAAATTATTTACTTTTTGTGGTTTCTTAAATTTTACTTTTACCTGTAAAAATTGGGATATTTTTCTACATTATAAAGCCATAGCCAAAAATAATTTTCATAATTAACAGTGATTCATGAAGTGCTGACTTCCCCTGAAGGACTTTTCAGTAACTTTTACTTTACAGTGGTGCTGCTGATTCACGACATGAAAATCTTGTGCTACTTAAAACAACCAAATATAAACTTAAGTCGGGAAAACTGCATCTCTGCTGCCAGTTGAGCACCCAGACTGGTGATCAATCTGGTTTTAGTAGCACTGAACCCTGGTTAAAAATCAATCCTGTGACTGCAACCATGTCATGTTCTTGCTCATCTCTGCAGGCATTTGATACAGCTGACCACTGTCTTCCTCTCTAGTACCACTTCTCCATAGTACTGTCTTTTCAGTGTTCTATTTGCAGATACCCCGATATAACCAGCGTATCTCCAACAATGATTTCCTCCCATGCTCCAAATTTCCATTCTTGTACTCACCTTCACAGACTGCATCTCAATACTGCCCATAAACATGTTTAGTTTTATTGCTGTACTACCACCCCTCAATTCCACAACTGTCATGCCAGCTGGCACTAAGTTGCAAATTCCACAAATTCAACCAAATTTTGGTTACCTTCCTTCTAACTCGTGAAGCACCTCAAGACAGGCTTGAAAACCAGTTACATGTTTACACCATTTACACAAATTGGAATATGTATTATACGCTCAAGGTGGCTCAGCACTTGTTTCAGCCAACATTCTAATTTCCTCTAAAGATTTTTTCTAAAAAAGCAGAATATTCCATTTGGTAGCTCCCTAATCCTGGAGGCTGATTAGATAAATGATGGTCTCTTTTCCCCATCCCCCATCACAACCACCTACAAAAAAATACAGAGAACTGGACAGCACTACTTAAGACTACAATAGTGTAGCCCTATAGAAGCAATTTATATTAAATTATATAGAATTAAGAATGTACTTAAATATGTCCATAAAGGGACAAAAATGGAAGAATCTGCTGCAAGTCACTATGCACTGAACCCTTCTGGATATATAAAGATAGAATCAATGTTTGGTTGAATGGTTTTAATAATCAAGAGAATATACCAACATTAATTATGCAGGCTGACATGAACAATGGTTTTCTAGGATCTCACTTGGAAATGCATCATTGTCATCAGGAATGAAATGTTTGAGGAGGAAGATTTGCTTATTTTCTGTATGGGGTAGATTTGAGCTCAGAGGTGGAATGGATGATGTGCTTATTTACATTACTCAGTTTCCAATGGTAGTTGCATTTTACTTTTAAAATACCTTCCTTACCAATTTGCTTGCTTTCGTTCCTTTCAGGAAGGCAATCCTTCATTTGTAGGGCAAGGGGGCAGTTGATTTGGGGTAGATATCCATAAGGCATGTTTTGATATCTTGTGGAGATAGTGATTACTCATGAGAACCTGGAATACATACTTATTGTCTGGAATACATCACAGCATTCCAAAGACTTCCAGCAGTTATTGGGTAGTAATCATATGGTAGAACCATGGTCAATTTTAACCCTCTTTGCCAAACTGAAAAGCATCAAAGTCAATTATACAGCAGTTATGTGAACAGCTTAGACCACTGATCTGCAAAACTCAATTCCTCATCATTAGATTAAGTTATTAAAACAGCTCCCTCATTTTGCTTTAGCTTAAAATACTTTGTAGTTCTATCGAATCCGACTTTGTACAAAATGCCTTTCAATATTTACCCATTTAAAAATTAGTTAATTTCTCAGAATATAAGTACATTAGCTTTTTTTCATAGTGCTCAATGAATAATGCCTTTATTATGCCTCAGAGTACTTTTAGTTGTTCAATATTGGTGATTTATAATGATTTTAATCTCAATCATCAAGGAGAGGGTAGAGGAAAGACTGAAATAAACCACTAAATGCCATAAACCAACCAGTTCCCACAACTTTATGCATTATTGTCAGCATATAAAATGTAGGTTAAGGCTCTAATAGTTAAATAAGCTAATCACTCCTGACCCAAAATATTCTCCTGCGTCTTGCTTTGCTATATAATACATCAATTACCTTCTGTTTAAAAGTCAAGTGGAGGTTCAAAAAGTGAAACTGTTCAATTTAATGCATATTTGTAATAGTTACATTCAAGATACACTCGTAGTGTATTCAGGCATCATTCAGAATTCAGCCAACTCCTGATTGCATATAAAGTAGAATTAACTTTCAACTTTGGTACTGAGTCCTCAATTCTTTTTTATTAAAGTTCTGTAACAGAATATCACCACAGGGTTACAGGAATTTGCAAAAAATATTAATGTTCTTCTGCCAGACCACCACGTGGTTTTTATTGGTAGATACTCAAGGTCCCAACTTCATCATCCTTGGTTCTGAATTTTTCCAGATTTTTTTTTTACAATAGCTTCTGTGTCAATTTCAGCCAGTTTGGTGTTTCCATCCAGTTCCCCAGCTTTCCAGTGTGATTTTCTGCACTCCAAACACCGCTCCTTCATTTCCCATCTTTGTCGTCATCTGCCACACTACTGCAAAGTACAAAATCACCATTGCTCAACCATGACACCTTTGATCACAAGCTGTTAAAAAAAGTGCAGCATAATGCAATATTGATTTTTGTTGAAGCACATTAAAAGGTTAACTAAATAGAGCAGCCACAACTGTTTTGCAACCCAAGTGAATAGATGATCATTCATTTTTAACACATTTTACATATAAGTCACACTGTGCATTTTATTAGCACAAGTACAACTATGATCTGCAATGATCTGCATTGTAACAGTGCACATTGCAATTTAAATTGTGTTGAGAATGATGAACTGGTTACTCATGAGAAAACAACTGCCTGGAAAAGGATAACCAGTGTATTTTACTCCTAACCTCGAAGGCCCTTTTCAAGAGAAAGCTTAACGTTGCACAAGTTAAACAAAGACCATTTTTTACAGCAAAGTTCAACCCATTTTTTTCTTTTTAATAGTTTGTTGCATATACAGATGGCTCATCCATACACTCAACCAATTACAGTACTTTGTTTTTTCTGCTTGGATATTAGAGCTTTATGTTAAAGTCCAATTTTACATGCTATTAGGTTTTTGTTCTTACTGAATTAGTCTCACCAGTGCTTACAATTTCACTGTATCCAAATTTATTATTTTTTAAAAAAGACTTGTACATAGAGAGCTTAAAAAAGGGCACTGAGGGCATTGCCATTTTCAGCAGCAATGGAATATCATTGACTCTTTTATAGCCAAAATCCCAATCAAAACCAGAGGTGGTGGCTACAGGCAAGACACCTCAATTTTTAAACTTAATGTCTCCACTTATATTTAGATCACAAATCCCTTGAATTTGTAGAACAGCATATAAACTTGCTATTCAATACAGAAGGCTAGAAGGTTTTCATAATATCAAAGTGCTATTTATGCATTTACAAATACACATCTGCCATTATGTAGTGTTATGTTCTGTGTCTGATAGTCTACATCTGAATACAATCATTTTTAATATTGGCATGAACAGGAAAATTTGGAGACGATTTTTGTGAGTTACCCACCTGCTGTGTCTTATTTACATTAAAAATGAACTTGAAATGTGGAAAACCAGACTAATACTAACACTATCATGGATGTAAACACTGGAGGCGCCTGCTAGCCTAAACTACAGATGTGCTGAAATTATCCCAGAAGCCAATGATTTCCTTGCCTGAAATCAAATCAAGGAATAAGCTGTCAACATGACATTTCCCCTCGCTTTTCAGGTTCCTATGGTTTATTTTTTGTTAACACTAGTCTCTCTCTCAGGCCGATGTTCCTCTGAAACTTTTGTTTTTCTTTTCCAGAGGGCTCTCATGATCAAATTCTCACTTCTCTGGTCATTTTGTCCATTCCATGTAGTAGGAAGTTGAGTGGATTTTGTGGATGATGAGAACTGATTTTTTTTTTGTTTGGAACCACTACTGGAAGGAACAACACAAGCTTTCACTACAACCAGTCACACAGTACAAATGAATCAAAAGCGAACTCAATTCATTCCCGGGGCAGAACCACCAAAATTAAATGAAGCTGGCACTACTGGAGCATTGAACTTGTATCCACCATGTTTTTCAATCATTTTGGACTCTGCAATAAGAGGAAGAAGAGAAAAATCAAATAAGTTTTCCGTTGGAATTAATTGGCCCCAATGTTTTAAAATGTAAGTGCACTCGAAGTGGGAATAAGTATCAGATATTTGATTTTTAAAAATTCCAATGCTCAGGAATTAAAAGTACAAAAAGTTCTACAATTCTATATTGTTCAATTATATCACAACATTTCCAAATTGAATGGCCATCACTGTGGAACGGTGATTTTATGAACAAGGACCAAAGATTTCCAACATATTTCAGTGGTAAAATAATAGGCAATATTCAAATGAGTGCAGAACCCCCTTAAGAAGATCAGATTACTTAAGTACCTAGAGCAGCTCGTCTCTGATCTGCAAGAGTTCCAATGTCTTGCAACTGCTTCCTATGCTCATCAGTAAGATTACAGGTTAGGGCTTGGTACCAGGTTGGATCACAGTTTTGAATAGCTGGAAAGGAAAAAAATCAGATTGATAACAGCTACAATGGCATTTGAACTGTACTAATACGGTTGCAGTGATTACCAACAGTAATGAAAGATTAAATAATACGGTTTAAATCCTAGCTGCAGTCAGTCCTATTCTCAATGAAATAAACAGAAGTACATAGTATTCGTAACAAAATAAATGAATTAATGGCACTAATAAAGGTTGATGGGTATAATCTTATAGCCATTATTGAGGCATGGGTACAAGGAGATCAAAGCTGGGAACTAAATATTCAGGGGTTTGAGACTTTTCGAAAGGACAGGCAGGAAGGAAAAGGTGGTGGGGTAGCTTTGTTAGCACGAGATGGAATAAGTATGATAGCAAGAAATGATCTTGGATCGGAGGATGTAGTGGGTGTGAGTGTGTATGGGTGGAGGTAAGAAATAACAAGGGGAAGACAACACTGGCGGGAGTAGTCTAACAGTAGCTATACTATAGGACAGAGGATAAATCAGAATGAGGGCATTTAAAAAAGGCAGTATCATGGGTGATTTTAATCTTCATAATCTAATCAAGCAGAGTCAGCGTGACTTTATGAAGGGGAAATCATGTCTGACAAATTTATTAGAAGAGATAAAAGGGTCCCAGTACATGTAATATATTTGGATTTCCAAAAAGCATTCAATAAGGTACTGCACATAAGGCTACTTAATAACAAAAGAGTCCATGGTGTTGGGGGTAGTAGTATATTAGCACGGATAGAGAATTGGCTAACTAATAGAAGACAGAGTTGGGATAAGGGGGGAATTTTCTGGATGGCAACCTGTAACTAGTGGAGTGCCACAGGGATCAGTGCTGATGCCAATTATTTACAATATATATTAATGACTTGGATGAGGGAAGTGAATGTACTATCGCCAAGTTTGCAGATGACACAAAAATAGGTGGGAAGAAAAGCAGTGAGAATGACACAAAGTTGACAGAGGGATATAGACAGGTTAAGTGAGTGGACAACAACTTGGCAGATAGAATATAATGTGGGAAAATGTGAGGTTATGCACTTTGACAGGAAGAATAGAGAAGCTGAATATTATTTAAATAGAGAAAGACTGCAGAAAGCTGCAGCACAGAGGGATTTGGGGGTCCTCATGCATGAATCACAAAAAACTAGCATACAAGTTGAGCAGGTAATGGAATGATGGCCTTTACTTCAAAGGGAATGGAGTATAAAATTAGGGAAGTCTTACTAAAGCTATACAAGGCACTAGTTAGACCACACCTAGAATACTGTGAACAGTATTTGGTCCCCTTAACTAAAGAAAGATATACTGGTGTTGGAGGCAGTCTAGAGACGGTTCACTAGGTTGATCCTGGGTATGGTGGGATTTTCTTATGAGGAGAGGTCGAGTAGGTTGGGCCTGTACTTGTTGGAGTTAAGAGTGAGAGGCAACCTTATTGAAACATATAAGATTCTTAGGGAGCTTGACAGGGTAGATGCTGAGAGGTTGTTTCCCCTTTTGAGAGAGTCTCTGACCAGAGGGCATAATCTCAGAGTAAGGGGTCACACCCACTTAAAACAGAGGTAAGGAGGAATTTCTTCTCTGAGGGTAGTGAATCTGTGGAATTCTTTACCACAGAGGGCTGTAGAGGCTGGGCCGTTAGGTATATTCAAGGCTGAGATAAACAGATTTTTAATCAGCAAGGGAATCAAGGATTATGGGGAAAGGCAGAGCAGACTCAATGGGCCAAATGGTCTACTTCTATGTCTTATGGTCTAAGTGCAATTGAAAAGTCTATAAACTCCATTAGTATTCTTGGTTATTGTGGTGGGGCTAAGATCTTACACCATATTTTTATGAAATATGTACATCAATCATCATGGCTAATTCCTAAAAGTTTAAAATTGGATAATGACCTTTTAAAATGACTAAAGCCATGACTGGCTGTGACCTTCAAACAACAGGGGCTAATCCGGCAGTATCAAAGAAATTTGTGCCTTGTGATCTCTGAAGAGACGCTAACAACCCCTGTGAGCTGCAGAGACCAAATTCAAACTGAATCATACAATGGTCATCTACACTTCATAAGCCAGGCCTGACCATCGGAGTCTACTAGTCTGCGAGGACAAAGAGCCCTTCAACCTTCCTTTCAAGTTCTTAATGTTTGGAACATTAAAATGTCAGGAACCCAGACCAAGGGATTTAGTCAAAGCCAAAGAGGAGAGGTGGAAGTCACTTGACATGACACCCCCCCTCCCAGCTGGGAGAACCAGTTATATGGTCTTGCTGAGCAAATCAGTCTGCATCTTCCATCTACCAAGCAGGAGCACAGAAAAGGGGCTCTATCCAGGTTTGAATGCCTGGCCCCCATCAATATTGTTTCTACTGGAGCTTCTATACCATTGCCTACAAGACTAATTTATCCCTGTGTGCCCCTCTCATCGTGGAAGTCATCTTCCATTGAATTATCCAATGTCAGTTTTCAGCCTGTCAACATCTGAAGGAATACACTATTGGACTTTGATTCTGGACTCACGTGAAACAATAATTCTTTGCTCTGTGGTCTTTGCCCTGAAAATCTCTCTTTCTTAATCCCTCGTTTAATGCATGAATACACAGAGGGCTACATAGAGACAACCCCTCCTGCATTTTGAGCGTGCGTGTGAATAAACTACCCCTCTGAGTTTACCCTATCTTGAGATTGCTGTGGGGTTATTAATAGAAACTGGATCACACCAAAACTGAGGAGTTGGTAAATAAGCCACTGCTTATAAAAGGGGTTTGGTTGCAGGTGGGGGGGGGGAATCAAAATCAAAGTACCTTTGTTTATGGACAGGTGGAGAGAGGAGTCAGGACTGTTTAAATTAAACCCCTCCTGTCTGTAACAGTTATAATAAGTAGTCAGGTGATAAATATTCAAAATGGAATATCTAAATACATCCCTGGAGTACCTGTCACTAAAAAATAAATCATGAAGGTCACAGCACAATATGGAACCATTCTGTTCCTAAGCCTCCACAACACTGAATATACTATGTTGGTGTCACAAATTGATAAGACATTTTCTTTCTCCACATTACCAGTTGAGAGTGTGCCCACATGTCCGAACAGCCTCTTGTGCAGAGGGTTAGTGGGCCAACACATCACTGAAGTGCTCTTGAGTTGTTTAAACCAGAATGTTCTGGTTTGTCTTTGTGGGCCAGTGATTACAGAGGAACCTCAGGTGTCACAGTTTATTTCAGTGTCCCCCATTAATTTACATATCTCTCAAGTTACTGCTATTACTTGAAATTGTAAATGAGTATTTATCAAGGCAACAGATACATTACAGCCATTTCCTATCTCTAGATGCACAAAATGAAGACAAGGTAAATCAGCAAGAAATATGTGCATTTAGGACCAAGTTGCTTGAGCTTCAATGACCAGGTTGCTCGTACTTGAAGGCCACAGGTTTGACTTTTCTAGTTGCAGATTTTTGTGAAAACTAAAACAGCATAAAACTCCAATTAATTAACAATTAAAATGCGTTCTTGCACATTTGATATTTTTAAGCTGTGACTTTGATCAATTCCTATATTTAGGACAGATAATCAATAGTCTCAATAAAAAGCAGACTTAGCAAGTTTGAATTAAGACTAAATTATATTTATATATACCAAAAGAGTCACCAATTAGGGTACTACAACTGGTTTTAATGTCCATAGATATGGAATGATAGACCCAGTCAGTAGTTCTGCTCCTGATCAACCATCTCATACTGGAAAGCGAGTTTGTGAGCTTTGACTGATGGCAGAACCAGTCTCTCACTATAATGCTCGTTGGTCCAATTGCTTGCTAACATTTACCATCAAGGCTCACACATGGAAAATGACCAAATGAAATAGAATAAAATCAAAAGCAAAACCTATTCATACTTTGCAGTACACTTTTGAATATCTGATATTCATCAATATTGCTGTCTTCATTATCAACAATGGTGCAGTATCCTTCAAGAGCAGTCTCTTCTGCATCATCATCTTCCCATTCTTCATCATCACCATCCTCCCCAGCTTGCTTCGCCAACATTTCTAGATACTCTTGTCCATCTTCATCAATATCATCTTCATCACTGCCCAGCTCTGTCAAAAATAAAAATTGCGGTTTCTCCAACATATGAGATCAAGAACATTCACACAATTAAAAACCAATTTAATTGGTTTGCTCAGTAATAAGGTTCAGTTGTAGATTTTGATCAGTGCAGCTGAAACTCACTACACATCAGTATTAGTTTCTGTTTATAGCAAAGTGAATGAGGTTCACTGATTTTATGTGCCAGTTGCATTTTCTTTTAACAACTTTTTTTGAAGAGGTATAATCATAACTAGTGCATTTGGTGGAGTCCCCCGTAAAATCCCCCAAAGAAGACAAAGCCACTAAGATGATAGTTTAAGGGAATTCTTTCAGCGAGTCCATTACACAGCATTAGGAATTTGGAGACTGCTTTGTCAATTTAAATTGTTTGAACAACCTTTTATTTCATTTTCTTCCCCCATCTCCATTTTGAACAAATATTTGCTGAAGCAGTAGATGCTTGCTTACTGTTAACTACAAATACATGCTTGAATATGCTCACACAATCTCATTCTCTATTTTGCCTTTGTTCACCATTAACTTTTAGTAATGAACTGTTCTTACCACTAATAGAGAATACTTGTAATCATTGATGTTGCAAATGCAATACAGCAAGAGGAAGATCAACCCACAAGATTGTTCCAGAACTTACTGTAGCCAGTAAAAGGGGTGCTCAACCCTTACAATATGAACATCTTATTTCAATGGGGTTCTTCCTGTTAAATCATTTTGAATATCACACCTTTGCCTTAAGCAACACATTACAAAAAAAGCACCTCCTCACCCCAGAGCAGAATTAGGGAGAGAGTATGGGCTTTAGGGGAATACGGGGTTATTCAGCACATCGATTGACTTTTTTTTTCAGGGACAGATGCAGAGAGTGGGGTTGAAGGGAGAAGTGGGATGTCAATGGGAAAGAATAAGGAAGTGATCAATGATAAGCTTGTCTGTGATTGAGACAATAGAAAGGTTACCCAAGTCAACCGGGTCAAAAGGGTGAAGTAATTCTACAATTTAAAGATTTTGTAACTTGCTTGCATCTGTATACCAATTTTTCAAGTAAAGTACTGGTAGGAGTAATAAGATGCATATTTATATACCGAGTAATGTTAGGAGTAATAAGGTATATAGTGATATATTGAAGAATGTCAGGTTGTTTTCCAGCTGGTTAAGCAAGTTTATTCAATGAGCATTATGAGCCATACAAGCCAGGAAGATCTCAAGTTCAATCCTTCACCTAAGCTGATTTAGTGAAGACAAGAACGGACACACCAGAACTGAGCTCAGTGTCCTCAAAGAGGGTGGGAAATGTAGAAAAGAAAAAACATTGGCTGACTATCCGTGCTAGCTACATGCTATGATGAGGCCTACCAAATCAGTTGAAATGCATACCAGCCACAGAAAAATAGTCAATCACATTTGTATCTCAATAGCCATTTGGTCAAAGTGCCAAGGAAAACTCAGTTCCTTTGGATCCATGTTCATAAAGCAGGGGAGAAAAATTAATGGAGAATTAAAAAATATATTTGCAAAAATACACTGAATAATACCAAGACAGTAATATTCACCTATAGTTCTTTCCAGTGAAATGCTTCCCATCAACTAAGTATGTTACAACCCTCACAACTGGCCATCATGTAACTCAAAACACAGTTCTAAAGCTACAATGAGGGGGAAAAATATTAATAAATTTATTGGCAAATATTAGCCTGCAAGTCTGGGCATAAAGTGCTGAATCACCACGAACATTTTGCTGTTCATAAGATTTCTCAAGCTTAGCTTTCTTGGTTTATGACACCATCTTTAAACACATGCCAAGTCATTTGATTTCCAAAGGCCGGATTTAGCTTTTCTATAATCCTCCCGTTAATGCATTGTTATTAGACGAAGGCCATTGCCTAATCAAGATATGAGCCTTCTTTAATGTACAGCTCTTGAAAAATACATGGAGTTGGACTTAATTAAACCAATCCCAGAATTTCAAGGATAACAACGGATCATCAGCATGAAGCTGCCACAGTTCTTAATAATGTCAGAATCACTGATTAGTCTTATAACTCATTCCCAGGTATTCATTATTCCAAATAGATGTGAAAATTCTGACAGAAACTATAAATTCAATCGCAAATTATGGTCATACCATTTTCATCCTCATCTTCTCCATCATCATCATCATCACTGTCGTTTTCATGCTCTGCACGGCAAGCATAGGCTCTCTTCAGTCCACCAAAGAGAAGAGTGAGAGCTGGTAAAATCTGTCCTGCAACCTGGTTCACAATTTGTGGTCTCTGTTCGAGTTCAATCAATGCACAGAGACCGAGGACACACATTTTCCGGTCATGTAAACTGGATAAAAGGGAAAAGAGATTGTTGAATCTCTATTAAAAATAGAAGATAATTAGTTCATTATTTCAAAATTAAATAGGGGTCAGGGAGTTGCAACTCCTCAAACAAGTGTTATAATCAGATGAAACATTGACTTCACCTACAACTAAATTAATCAATGGAGTGTATAGATCTAAACCATTACACATTCCAAATGTAGATCAAAAGCACTATAACCCATTATAGTAGTGAAATGTGAGGAAGTGACTTAGGCAAGTAATGCAACTCCACCTGTTGAAGTTCAAAATGTCAACTTTCTGCCTCCAATCCATGTGATCTTCCACTATTCAGGAAAGTTGTCATACCCCAAAAACCATGCCTCCATTAGCACTGACCTTTATTTCTCTGAACTAATTAGAAACTATGGCTCCAAATGGCAAGAGCAGTATAAAGTCATACCAGCTGAAGTTCTCAGGTTTATCCTGGATCACACCTCAGCTCAGGTTCTAGAATTTGGGCTATGGCCGGAGGAGGAAAAAAGACAAGGTTACCATTCTAATCAATATTAAGTGATCCTGGTATTATTTTTATATGTGCATGAACAGAATTGTTCTTTGCTATGGTGCCTTTTTGGTCAACTGTAGCATCAATGCAACGGGATGCAGGAGGTGGTGAAGATGGTTCAGCTCCTTCCACTGAGGTTCTTGGTCAATGTGCTGCTGTGGAGCAGGAGAAATATACTGGCAGAGATCCACACCAATAGAGTGCTCAGGGTGGCACTGCCAAAAAAACCATACAGGACTTAGTAGAATAAAAAAATTGCCATATCTGCACAAGTATCATTTTGAAGTAAATGATCAGTGTAAAAAGTACCATTACTGTTCTGCTGTCCAATTCATCATTAGTCTTAGACTCATTTTTATTGCATATTGCTGTTGCATTATATTTTGCAATATCAAGAACAAAGTCTTAAACTATAAATTTTGGATCAAAAGTATACAGGCACTCAAACTTGTTCCATATGCTCAAGTGAAAGCCTGGACACAGTTTCTGAAGACTATCCCAGCTACATGCTCAGCTAGTCATATCAACTGGGGCACAATCAATCTTTTGTCAGCGCCCTCAGGTTCAGAGAAATGGAGCTAAGGGCTGCAATCTCTCTTCCTCCTCCTTCCCCACCTAAATATCATGAAAAGCTCTACCACAGCCTAATTCCACCCACTTCCTCAGGTTGCTCCCCATGGTTGAATCTAACCAAGCACAACTTCAATATCCACTTAATCCTGAATTAAGTTTGAAACCCTCAGCTGAACAACACTATGGTTACCTACTTCACTTCTGGAAACTCTTCCGTCCACTGCTGAAACTTTCATGCACACTATTCTACGTGACTTTAGCAGCATTCTTTTGGTCTCTGCTTTAGAGGAACTCTAGGTCATCAAGGAGGCTGGCACCTATGTCTTGTCAAGCTCTTGTCATCCATGCTCCAGATACACTGGCTTATTAACTCCAGTGTTTCATTTGATGTATAATTCCCTCCGCAAATTTACAGCTTCCTGTTTTTGAAACCTCCTCTAATGTCTCACCTTGTGGTGTTTGGATTCTGGACCACTGCATGTCTTCTATATAGTCCACTCACATCAAAACCTTCAGCTCTGCTATTTGGAACTCTCTTCCGAATGTCCTCTTCTCCCCCACCACCACCTTCCACCTCCACTCCATCCTGCTCTCCTCCCAATCTCAAAAGCTGAACAATTAGACTAACCTCCCAGTTCCCACTTGGTGTGTGATCAGTCCCTCTGGCTGTTTCTAAGTTATTGCTGTACATAAACTCTTGTTTTAGAAGGGGAAAAGAAAATACACGTTAATTGAAAAATGTAGATCTACAAGATCTATGTTCCACCAATTTGCAGGCTTCTTAATATTTACCTCCAAAAGACATCTCTCATTTGTGGCAGCCAATAACACAATCCTCTGTCCTGCATTCTACCTATGCCTCGCCCCACTAATCAATTAAATATTACTCATAAGTAATTGTAACAAAGCCTCTCTTTCACATAAAAGCAGTGCATTCCCCGACTACTCAAGCAAATGTTGAAAACTCAGCTAGTTTGTCATCCCAGGATGCTTATCTAATGCTCTAACTCACTGTGACCAAGTTGCACACAGGCAATTAAATCTCAAATAGTACACTATGGTGCAATATTTTCACAACTTTTAACAGCTTCAACAAAACATTGGACACCCATTCTATTTTCTCTAAATTTTGTGGTACAGCAAGCCTTACCCTAAAAAGCAGTCTACATCATTCAGCCACTGGTTAACGAACTGTGTGGTGATTGGCTCCGTGTTGTTGGGAAAGTGGAGGTTTTCCAAGGTATTCAGTAACAGGAGTGGGTTGTAGTACAAAGCAGCAATGGCAACTTGCAGACACATAGTTCTTAGTTCACTGGTCTTGACTTCTCTGGTCAGCCTCTCAAGTGCTGCTTCCACAAACAGAGGTATACACTAGAATAAAAAATAAAATACACTTTGCAAACCTCAAAGGTGAAGTATATTTAAAGGAAAGGAACAAAATTTAAGAGAATGTCCTACAACTTGTCCTCCAAAATAGCAAGTTTTTGGGCAACAATTATCTGTACTGAGAGCTTGCAGATGTGGTGCAAAACAGGCACTCTTAGTGTTAAGTAAATTAACTGAGATTTGGGCAATTACCAAAATATTAAGTTACTCGGTGACTACTTACAGTCAAACATGTGGACAATAAGTTGTATTTTTGTTTAAGTCTCCCCCACACCACCCTACCAGAGATGCAAATAACTCTGGTATCTTGCCCAAGTGGTTGCTCTTTATATGGACACCTTGACACCAAGTGTTAGGAAGTATTCAGACTGTGAAAGGCATCATAGGCAAGCTCAATTATGTTTTCACTAAACATCTGCCTGTCTTTCCAACAGTCATCCGTGGTAGCAATGGGAGATAACCAACTGTATTGACAGCAAAGCTGCCCCAACATCATTAACACAGCACAGGAAACAAACCTGGGGCCTTACGTCTTCTACACCAGGTAATGCTTTTACCCAATAGATCAGCAGGGAGCTGAATCTGTTTATTTTCAATTGGAAAAAAATCAAAATGGCTATTCAAAGAAGTGTTGCATTCATTTAAGGATTGATAAAACTTTTTGATTTTGCCACCATTAGCTGTTTGCTTTTTAAATATAAACTCAAGAGCACTTCTGCAACAAAGTAACTATAAGGCTCATATTCAGTTTATATTGTTCAAAAGTATTAGTACATTAGTGTTAAAGCAAAACGAATGACCACAAATCATATTTCTAAAAAAATATTTAACCAGATGCTACAACACAGAACATTTTAAGTGAAAAATGCCTTCTGAGCATTTCATTTTGGGAGATGGAAATAGTCTTCAATGTATGAAGCCAAATTTATTGAACACTAAATTCAATCAAAACTGTACTTCACTAACCTGGTCAATTCCACGCCCTTTGCACTGTAGAATAATCACTTCTAGCAGCTTAGCTGCATGGCATTCTGCATCCTCTCCTGCATCCCCTGTTAATACCTAAAAACAAAATAAATTGAACTTTTCTCTATATAAAATAGCATAAGGGAAGTGATATGTTCAAGAATTAGTGCTTTAAAAATGACAAGGCACCAGAATGGTTGCTACCTGGCAGAATCCCTGAAGCTTCAAGACAGTCAACATCATCTTCAATTTTTGTCTTCCACACCATATATCCCAGTCTGCATACCATTCCTCTCCTAAGTGTGCAGCCAGGCAACTCGCTCCAAAAATTTGCAAAAATTGCTTTTAAACTCTAGTAAGTTCACAACTACAGAAGAGGATGGTCCTCTTCTTAAAAAAAATGCCTTAATGCTACCTTCCTCTGATGACACAGATAGAACTGCAAACTCAACTTTCAGGGTACAATCTGTCACACTGCTCTGTGGCACAACCAATTAAGAACCCGACATATCAGGGGTGAAACCGTCTTCAAAATGTAGTATAAAATAGGGAAATATGAAACAGTAGCCTATTTTAGACTCGCCAGATATCTATTTCCTCACTGATTTCAATGGAATAGAAAATAAGCTAAGATGTACATGGGCTTCTAATTCAATATTCTTCACTTTTCACTACTGCTCAAGATCAATTTCAACTCCATTCTTGTTATCAATCATGGTTTGATTACATCTGAAAGAAACATCTGCAGTATTACACAAATAAGGCTTCTTGAGTAAGATAACATTAAAAGGCCCCCCCCCCCCCAAACCAAAATTAACCTACAATCTGCCCCACCACACCCATCCCCAAGGCACTTCTTTGGCACTGGTGGTCATATCTACCTTCAATCCATGCCATTCAATTGACTGAAGAAACAAGCATCAGAGCCAGGGCACAGACAATCAAAAGAAGCTGTCAAATCAGCCAGGACTAAGGTGCCAGGGTGAGGGAGTGTTTTGACACTCTTGCTGATTCAAAGGTCTGTGCTTCTTAGTGGCCTCCATGAGCTAGGAGCAGCCATTGGGCAAGTCCAGGGCAATCAGCCCAAGTTTATACATTGACAGGTCCCGATAGGACCCTCAGCTTAGGGTCCTCCCACCCTCCTCAAACCGAATCCTTTCAGTCACTCGGATTCGAGCTTAAGTGGGCTCCCCAGAAGTTGCAGTGCTGTTGCAGCACTCAGTAGCAGCTAACTTGTCAACATTCACCGCTATTGGGACTAAAAGATCCAGGCTCTGACATTGCAAAACCTTAATAGTTTTATTATGTCAAAAGTGCTATGTATACTGTTGTTGTTCTATTGATTGTGGATGCATGTTGAGAACTGGACAGTAGCCAATGTAATACCCATTTTTAAAAAGGGAGACACAGCCATTCAAGGTATACAGGCTAGTTAACATTTATGGAAGGAAATTTTTTTTTAGTTAATTAAAAAATGAAATCACCAATTATCTAGATAAAGAGAAAACAGAAGCTATAAGCATGCAGTTCAAAAGAGGCAAATGTGCTCGTCAAACCCCAATTACTTGAGGTGGTAACAGACATGGTGGGGTTGGGGGTGGAATTCACTGGATACAATGTACAAAATTAAATTAAGGACAATGAAACTGGCGAAGCTAGCACATTGAATTAAAAATTAGTTTGGAAGTAGGAGCCATGGCAGTTTCTGAGAGCTGAAGTTTGAGGATACGCTGTAACCTCTCAAATCCATAACTCTGAAAACCAGAAACACTAGCGGTCTGAAATTTTTTTTTGAGCACACAGGCAACACCAGAAATAGTCACTTACAGTGCTGCAACAGAATAAACGTTATGGCCCTAATGGTTGTTAAGGCACTACTTTAATGGCCTTTGTCAAGTACAAATGCCTCTAACATATCCAAGCAGGAGGAGGAGTGGGGATAGAAGAGGATGCAGTCAAAGACCGTATGTTCCAAAGAAGTTTTTGAGGACAGGCAGAGATAGGTTTAGTAATCAGCCCCTGTCCCTTTCCCACCACACACAGCATTCACTGATATATGTGTTTTCTAATGCTAAAGAGTACAGTACTTTGGAAAGATATAAAATACAGTATTTGGATAAATAAAACAATTTTTATTACTTCTTTATAACATTTGGTCACCGTTTTATGTTTCAGGTACATATTTATATCTGGTTCACACACTCGTGGTTGGGCATTCTAACATTATTCTGAAATCCAGAAAATTCCATAGTCCAGAAATGCCTTGGTCCCAGGCATTCTGGACTGAGGGGTTAGAGTGCAACACCAAAATACGACTTAGTCTATATTAGAAGACTAATGGAATCGCAAATGATTATTAATAGATGGTGAAATGGGCTTTAAAAAAAAAAATACTCTGAACAAAAGTAGGTGTTTTGTTGTGGCTCACCAGAAGAACTTGGACATACAGGCTCTCAGGGCATTAAACATATTCCTCAGGTTGACAAGATTAAATAAGATTAAGCAAAACTAATGGAATTCTAGGTTTTATTATGAAATGAAGAGTACAAAGGGATGTTATTCTGAGCCTTTATGAAACCTTGGGCTGAATTTTCCATAGAGTGGCAGTGTCTGATTGCTACTTCGCTTCTATTTTCATACGTTAATCTGGAACTCCACATTTCTTGCCCAGACATCTGAACCACGCATGCTGAAAAATGTGGAGCTCAGCTGCTCAAGGAGGCCTTCAGTGCAGTGCATGATCATCAGGGGAGAACAAAGCCATGCCCCCCCTTTATGGCATTAGCAGCCATAAACCGGTAGGTTTAAACATCCTAGCCATTTTGACAAGCTAAGAGAGAAGCTAAGTGTAGATAAGTGGGTGAAGGCATAGGCAGGTCAGCATAGGATAGGTCAGGGGTTGGGAGGTAGTCAGGTGGGTGTCAGTCGTATAGTTACCCAGGAATTCGAACTGGCTTTAATCCTAATTTTTCCCAGGTAACTATTCTGCTAAGAGATTTGGAGCCATCCGAAGTCTCAGACTTTAAAATCGGAGTTTTGGAGAGTTCCAGGTGCAGGGTAATTATCCAACGGAAGTTGAAACTTCTGGGAAATTTCCATGCAATCCTTGCATGGGGTCTTCCGAGGGGGTCCCCCAGCGTATCCAGGGAACGGAAGATCTAGGCCAATAAGATGTCAGCTGAGGTAGTGTACAGAGTATTGAGATCCACATTATATCGACAGAATAAGTGGCTAAAGACAAAAACGTCTGGAAATTTGTGACAGTGTTTCATGTAATTATAGCACTTATGATCTGTAGTGAATGCAAATGCTCCTAGGTCACTTCAAATGGGTGGAATTATTAGACTTACAAGTGGGTAGAAACATTAGTTTTCCTTTTGTTTACCTTCTATTACTGTCAAGACTCTGGACCAGTGCATTTGTATAAAATTTCATCATTTTAGGTGTTTAATGCAGTTAGTATTTACTTCAACCTGCAATACATGTACTAACACCAGGACATACCTATTTCCATCTCTCCATCTTCTACATAAATGATGATTAAAGGAGTTGATACTTACATTTTCAATTAAAGAAATATAAAATATACGGTGCAGATTTGGGGCTTACCTTGGGATCCAGTTGTTTAACCTGATTTATGTTTATTTTAAATTCTGCCATGGTCTAATAAGACTGGGAGGATACTTGGTAGTAACTTGACATTGGCAAAATGGGTGGCAGTAGGGGCATTTTTGGATCTAACTTTCCAATTGTGTCCATGGAGGAAGCTCCAGGCCATGATCTAACGCACTGAATTTGATTTACTTTATAGATTAGCTTAGACAGTCAAACATGCTCCTGTTCCAAAGGCAGATGCTGTAAATTGCAAGCTTAAATGAGGTTTTACATCAATTATATTTTAAACATGTCAGTTTTTACATGTACGCTGATGACACCCAGTTCTACTTCACCATCACTTCTCTCAATCCCTCCATGGTCTCTAAACTCAGGCTGCTTGTTCGACAACCAGTATTGAATGTGCAGAAATTTCTTCCAATTAAATATTGGGAATACTATAGCCATTGTTTTCAATAAACATGACAAACTCCATTCCCTAGCCACCAATTTCATCCCTCTCTGAGGCTGAACCAGATGGTTCTGACCCCAAAATATGCTTCTAACCACACATCACTAAGATCACCTATTTCCACCTCTGTAACAGTGTCCGTCTCCACCCCTGCCTCAGCTCATCTGTTGCTGAAAACTTCACCTACGTCTGTTACCTATAGACTCAATTATTCTAATGGATACTTGGCTGATCTCCCAAATCCTTTCCTCTGTAAACTTGAGGTCAACCAAAACTCTACTGCCTGTATCCATAACCATATCAAGTCCAGTTCACCTATCACCCCTTGCTGACCTACACTGGTCCTGGTTAAACGGTGCCTCCAATTTAAAATTCTCATCCTTGTTTTCAAATCTCTCGCCTCCTCACCCTTCCCTATTTCTATAATCTGCACCAGCTCCACAACCCTCCGAGATATCTGCACTCCTAAAATTCCAGCCTCTTCAGCGGCCCCAATTTTAATTGCTCCACCATTGGTAGCTGTGCCTTCAGCTGCCAAGGCCTCAAGCTCAGGAATTTACTCCCTAAATCTCTCTGCCTTTCTACTTCACTTTTCCTCCTTTAAGACATGCCTTAAAACCTACTGCTTTGACCAAGCTTTTGGTCATCCGACCAAATATCTCCTTTGGCTCAGTGTCATACTTTGTTTTATAAATCTCCTGTGAAGCACCTTGGGACGTTTTATGACATTAAAGTCCCTTTCTAAATACAAATTGTTGTTGTGCACATAAGAACTTTGAATCACTTTCTGATTTATCTGCACATGTTGGCAGCCAAAATCTCCAAACTAATTTAGGCTAAGTTTCTAAAATTCATATTTTGGACTTGTTTTACAAGGTTTGCTAAAATAAAATTACAAACTGAACGCTCTATATTTTCTGTCAACGCAATTGTATATGCTGATTTTCAATCTTGCGATTGTGTTCAACTTTCCCTGATCAATAAAGCAAAGCAGCTTTAGAGAATACAAATGTTAGAGCACAAGGAGAAGAACGGCCTGCTACTCAGTTTTATAACCAAAAAAAAAAGTCTGGCATACAAAGTTCAGCAAAACCACTCCCTACCCCTGAACGCTCATACTGGTCTGAGAGATATGCCTTCAGGCTAAGGGTGCACAACAGTCTGAAAGAGAGCTCTTGCCAATAGTTGCCTACAGAGGGGCTGGGGTTACTGGGGAGAAAAAAAGTTTGCCCAGGGCAGGTGTGACCTGGAAGTTGACAGTGGATAATGATCAAGACTGGGAACTCTGCTCACTCAAGCCTGGGGACACTGAACCTCAAATGACATAAATGAGTAGAGTCCATTTGTTGAACCTGAGAACCTCTTGATCTCCAGAATTTGCTCAGAAATACTTGATCATTCAGGTTTTTACTTGAGCATTGCTTTAGGATTTCTGAATTAACCTGTTAATCTGAAATGTACAGGCTTTGGAAGGAGATGAATCTTCTGTATAAAATTTTATTGAAGAGAGTCAAAGTAGTAGAATTTTTTTTTGATGTTATGGTGTGTTATTGTTAAATATATATAACTCAAAAATATTTTAATGCATTGGTTATCTTAAAGTAGGTGCCTTTGGCAAGGGGAAATGGGAAATAAAACTGCACAGTTGTACTGCTGCACAATGCTTGCGAACTGCACTTTCTGCAAGTCAGCTGCCTATCGCCTGATTTCCCCCAATCAGCAGGCATGCTTAGGCATGTCGCACCCGTCTGACTGCCTCGTGGAACACGGGCCACACTTGATCTCTAAACTGTCCCCACACTTGGTGACGTTCACACGCTGCATTCAAACCTTCCCTCTTCACCCAGCAGCTCGTGCTCGGCACCATAACTGCAAAACCACACAGTCAATATATTGCACAGGCGGCCAGGGACAGGCACACTGTACACACATCCCCCCTCTGCCAAAATTAACAGCAAGTGTGCTCCCTTTCTGTTGTTGCATTTGTAAGCTCAGAACCAGAGTCTTCTTTTAAAATATTTACAGCGCAATATATTTCAAATACATCTCTGTGGAAGCAAAGGTTGGAAAAAAATTTAAAGGGCAGAATTTCATGATCCCATCGTTGGAATTCTGCCAAATGGCAGAAATTTCACATTCCTGATAGGGAGAATATTGAAACTAGAGAGCGTAGCATAGATTCACTTGATTGCTGCTGGTATGAAATAGAAAGAGGAATGTAGGCTTTAAAAATTATGGCCTTTTATATTACAATGTAGAATATTCTGTGATATGATAAAAAAGTATTGTCAACTTTAAAAGGGTATGACAGGGGAGAAAGAGGCTCTCAGCTTCTCAAAAAAAAAAGCAAAGTAGAAAAAAGTTCTTAGTAGTTCAGAGGTCAGGATTGAGGTACTATAGATATACAGTTAAATGCAAGGGATTTAGAAGACAGCAATAGAAACTCCTTTACAGAGACAAGAAAGGATCTGAAATTCACTTCCAGCGTTAATTATGGAAGCAGAAACCATATCAACATTCAAAACTCAAAGTATCATAGGAGTGACCACCTCACAAGTCCTTTGAGACAAAATTCCATCTTCATACTGACGATACTCTCCATCATGCAAAATGGAATAGATTCAGAAAAGATCTTGTAGCCCAAAACTGGCCATCCATGAGACACTGTTGGCCATCAGCAGTAGAATTGTATTCAACCACAATCTGTAAACTCATGGCCCAGAATATCTCTTGTTCCAGCATGACCATCAAAACAGGTGATCAACTGAGGGGTGAGGAGAGCCAGGAGCACCAAGCACACCCAAAAATGAAGTGTCAACCTGGTGAAGGGTGACTTGCATGCCAATAGCAGAAGCAGCATGCATTAGACAAAGCAAAGCAATCCCACAAATGATGGATCAGATCAAAGCTCTGAAGTCCTGTCAATCCACTTAAACCATCTTCAGCCAGAAGTGCCAATTGGATGGTCCATCTTTGCCTCCTCCCAAGTTCCCCAACATCACAGATGCCAGTCTTCAGCCAATTTAATTCATGCCATTTGATAAAAAATGGTTGAAGGCACCAGATACTGCAAAGGCCATGGGCCCTGACAAATTCCCAGTAGCAGTACTGAAGATTTGTGCTCCTGAACTAACTGCACCCAAAGCCAGATGTTCCAGTATAGTTACAACACTAGTATCTACCTGACAATATGGAAAGTTGCCCAAGTATATCCTGTGCACAAAAAGCAGGACAAATCTAATCCTGCCAGTTATCACCCCAGTCTACTCTCATCATCACCAAAGTGACAGAAGGTGGCATTGAATCAGCAATAACCTGCTCACCGATGCTGTTTGGATCTGCCAGGGTCACTTAGCTCCAGGCCTTATTATAGCCTCAGTCCAAACATGGACAAAAGAGCTGAATTCAAGAGTTGAGTGGACAGTGATTGTTGTTGACATCAAGGCAACATTTGACTTGAGTGTGACATCCCAAAAAAGAATAAATAAGAAGTTCTCCCAGCTCAGTCTAGAAATGTGGTAGAGCTATGAAGAACTGATTAAGAGTCTATAATGATCAGGCCTCTAACCTACCCTGTTGCCCCTTTCCATTCTCGACACACCCTCCCCACCCCCAGCTCCTTGAACTCTGAGGTGCCTTTTCACCCATCCTCAGTCTCTCCAATCATCACTTCCCTCCCAATTGGCCATACTTCATCCTCCATTCCTCCCTTTTGACCTGAAAAATGCACAGGTGAATACCTGTTTAGGTATAGGATTAGGCTACTGAATGGCTTTCATCCTACAATCAAGATTGAATGTCAGTTACTCCAATATTTAGTTACATCATATCACATCAACAAGCAACCAGCTTTCCACATGAATTTTTTGAAATGATTTCCCTCCTCATCTCATCTAACATATCAACTCATCAAGGAGTCCTAGAAAAATTGAAGTAATGAGAATCAGGGGAAAACTCTCCACTGTTTGGAATTATACAGAGCACAAAGGAAGATATTTGTGGTTGTTGGAGGACAATCAAGTCATCATCCCTAGACACTGCCACAGCAGAAGCTATAAATACTGTGGCTCAGAGCAGGTTAGAGGCTGGGAACTGTGCAGTGAGCAACTCACCACCTGACTCCCCAAAGCCTGTGCATTATCGAGAAGGCACAAGTCAGGAGTGTGATAGAATACGCCGTTTACCTGGATGAGTGTGGTTTTAACAACACTCGAGACATTCAACACCATCCAAGCAAAGGAGCCGCTTGATCGGCACCCAATCCACAACCTTAAAACTCTCACTCCCTCTAAAACCAGTACACAGTAGCAGCAGTGTGTACTATTTACAAGATGCAATGCTGCAACTTGCCAAGCCTCCTTTGACAGAATCTTCCAACTTATGATTTCTACTATCTAGAAGGACAAGGGACACAGACGCATGGGAATACCACTGCCTGCAAGTCAGTCATCATCCTCACTTGGAACTATATCACCGTTCTTTTACTATTGCTGGGTCAAAATCCTGGAACTGCCTCCCTAACAACACTGTGGGTGTATCTTTACTACAAAGACTGCAGAGGTTTAAGACGACAGCTC
This sequence comes from Cetorhinus maximus, assembly GCF_964194155.1. Classification (NCBI taxonomy): domain Eukaryota; kingdom Metazoa; phylum Chordata; class Chondrichthyes; order Lamniformes; family Cetorhinidae; genus Cetorhinus; species Cetorhinus maximus. The sequence continues at coordinate 99,671,196 of NC_135887.1, forward strand.
ACCATTACCTTCTCAAACTCACTTATGACTGGGTAACAAATGTTGGCCCCGCCAGTAATGCTCAGACCCCATTAACAAATTGGATAGGTGGATGAAGGAAAAAGGGTGCAGAGTGGGTTAATGTGATTCAACCTATTGCTCACGTGCAAGGTAAACACTACCGTGGACTATTTGTGCTGAATGGCTTGTTTCCATGTTGTAAATTCTGTGTGTTTCTGTGTTAGGAAAAAGCATTACACAATTAATGTATGACAAAGTGACTCACCTTTTTACACATACTGTAAATCATTTCCAAGTATTTGGTGTCAGACAATAGCGTATCTGTGTCCACTGTTATATAATTATGTAAGAGAGGCATCATATCTGCAAATTTAAAAAATCCTTTGAACAATCAAATTTATGAAGTTCATGAGTTTTTTCATCTCCTTGATGTACAAAATCAAACAGAAAATTCTGTAAATGCAGAGCAGTTTGATCATTATCTGAAAGTGACTAATACATTTGACATTATTTGATTATTTCTATTATCTACTTTTAAGTTCAAAAATAGCAGAATTCTAAAATGTTAGTTATCTTTGAATCAAGAAACTAGAAGTTGTAAAAGCAAAATACTGCAGATGCTGGAAATCTGAAATAAGAACAGAAAATGCCGGAAAAATTTAACAGGCCCGGCAGCATCTGTGGAGAGAAGAACAAAGTTAACATTGAGTCCATATGACTTCTTCAGGGCTCTGAAGAGTCATACAGACTTGAAGCATTAACTCTGTTTCACTCTCCACACATGCTGCCAGGCCTGCTGAGTTTTTCCAGCATTTTCTGTTTTTATTATCAAACGTTAAGTTGTACTTGACTTACGTTTAATTCGCAACAATTCTGAATAATATGATTTTTGAATAATAGAATTTTAAGACAAAATAATATAGGATTGTGAAAGTACTCGAGTACAAATAGACATACTGCTCTAATAGCTAACAATCCCACCTCTCAATTCTATTCCCTTCCCCAAGCAACTGAAGTATCTTGTAATAGAAGAGTATGCTTGCAGGATTATTTAACTTCAAAACTCCCAAAGGCTGCAAGCAAACATCCCCCTCATGTAGTAGTGAGCTACACAGACCAGGGAGTAACGAAAATGACTACTGATCCAAAGATAACACAACGACTGACTTCTAAATTAAAAACTAACAAATTTTATTACCCAATACTGGAAACATCTTTATTACACCCACTTTCACTGGCAATGTGCATTTTCCTCCAACCTTTTATTCTTTATTCCCCACTCACTATTTTCCCTCTCAACATTTTAAACTTTGGATTATGCCAAAGTACAATTCCACAGCTACTTACACTTAAATGAGCATGTTATGTATTCATGACAGCAGGCTCTATCACAGCCAATCTACCTGTCCCTTAATTTTCACATGAATGTACTTTCCACAAGAGATGACTTGACAGCTACTAGAAGCAGCCTGCCTGATTTTCCGCCAATTCTAGCCATCTTACCAAAACAACTAGCTCAACACAAATAAGGGGCTGATGATATGACCGCCTTCTTCTGAAAAGTTCAGTAGAATCAACTTCATCCAGGTGAGACCGTTAAGGCTATAAACATCTCCATAGCTACAATCAGCTAACAACACACAATTCCATGTTGCAGGCTTCTGTAATTGAACATCATGATCAAGAATTTGCAAACGAAGGTAGACAAGAACAATTGACAACAGGAATATGAACTTAACTCCCTTGATTAGATGTCAACTGTTTCAAGTTATTGGGCTATTTTTACTTACTTGAACTCATGATAATTGTGTAGATATGCATAGCTATTTGCTATTCACATTTTATTTTTAGCAAACTTACTTTGCAAGTCTCTCGATGTCTTGTATGCATTATAAATTTGAGCTGTGTCTTTTTCTTACCAGTATAATAGTCAAAACCATCTTGTTGGAAGACCTCAAACACAAGAGGCAAGAGCTGCCACATCTGTAGTGAGACTTGCTGACAAGTCAGACTATGTGCCAAAGACAAGATTTCCTCATAAAATTCTGAAATAAAAGAGCAAGGAATCAGTAATTCACTAATGCACAATCTAACTGTGCTACCATTGAAGAAACAAGTCATTACATACCCAACACATGCTGCTGCAAAACTGTTCCAATAACCTGCAAACAGATGCCTTCCAGCTGCTGTGTGATCTAAAGTTGAAGGTAAAAGTTTGAAATCCAATTAGCTTGGTTTAGTAATAGATTTCAATAGGGGCAAAACTAGATAAGGGTGCAAAACTCTCCTTTGAGGGTTAAATACCATATTGTCATGAAACTAACATTTTTTCATTATACTATTGTAAAGTAGATTTATGGGGGTGAGTGTAGATGGGTCTGTCTGTATGATTTAATTGAATTAGAGTCAGATAATTTCAAGCCTGCAATCTATCAAAAGAAGTTAGGGGTAAAAAAATCTTTGAAAAGCTAATGAGTAAACATGGATGAGGGCTTAGGTTGTAGGTTGTGAAGGAAATTTGCATTTTTAGATAAGTGAAGAGGTTGTTTAGGTTTCAAAGGGATGATAAGATGTTTATAACTAACAAGATAAGCAAGGCCAAGCAGTGTGTTTATTTTTCCCCAAAGGTATTGACAGTATTGGCAACATGAAAGATTTTTATATTATGGGAAAAGTAAATTTCCAAAGACAAATAGAACAATGGAATTTACAAATTAAAGAGAAAACATATATAAAGAGGAATGGAAGGTTATGCTGAGGGCCATGTAAGATCTAAGAGGACGTGTAAAACAGCCTTGGGGAAGCCTTCAGCTATTTTAGCAGAAGTTTGCTGTGTCCAGTAACCAAAGGTGGAGGAAAGCCTTTGGAATTCCACTGTCGAGTGGGTGCTGTAGTAAACTTGCTGGCTTACTATTCAAACTTAAAATCTATTTTGGACTGCCATCTTAAAAGTGGGTGTGTAGTTGGGTTAATTAGGAATTTTGAGATTTGTTACTGTGTTAAGTAACTGTAATCTTACGTACCTGATTGAAATCCTTTCTTTTGTTAATAAACGTTTTAATTTAATTTTTAAAATTTCCAAAGGTGTTAGTGGACGTATTACTTCTGAATTCAGTGCACAAATCTTCTCGTAGTAAATACAAATTGCAAAAATGTTGTCATAGCGTGGCCAAACTTCCCTTGTGAATTTGGTCTGCCTGGCATACATCACCTGCCACGTCATAACAGTATGAACAATCCAGTTAACTAACAAATATTAGAGGTTCAAACAGAAATTGACCACCTGAAGAACTAACCTCCTTGTGATCTTCCACAACACTAAGGAGAGTATCAATAGTATTAAGAATTCCCATCGCAGTTACCGCCTTATCATCACTGCCCTCTTCATCTGGACCCGTCTGTATGACTTGGTTAAAGGTCATTGCCTAGAATAAAAACAAAGGCTCTAATCTTACTACAAATTTCTTTACATCAACTTAATGAACTGCCTGTTTTCAGTTTAGTGTTATCACAATTAAAATAAGCAATGGTCCAATTGCACAGAACAAATAGTGAGTTAAATATGGAGTAATGCACACAAGGAAATGCAACATAGGTAGAGTTATCTGAAATGATGCAGATGTCATAGGCACAATAATGTTATTTCATCTGCAAGCTTATCTAACATAACAATCAAACTACTCACCAAATGTTGAGTCATTTCTACTGCGATGGGAGTCACCTCTTCACTATATTCACAAATCATTTTCTGAATCACATTAGTTAAGTCATCATTCTCAGTCTCTCTCACAATGTGCAGTAAGGCCTGCATCACAGGTCTAATAAAAGGCTTGATGTACTCCTTGGCTACAAAGTAAAAGGAATGTACAAGTTAGTTTTTCTCAGAATGATCTGTTATCTGTTACACTGGAGGTCAAAGACTTAGACATTTCCATTATTTTACTTAATCTTTCCCTATGACTGACACACACACACACACCAGACGAAAGGAAAGGTGGCAAGCTGGTTTTAACTCCTTAAACAACCTATCGTAAAGCCCCAAAATTCTCCAACAATATAATGTCTGACTATCTGATTGCTTCAAACTATATAATTAGGGAAAATTCTCTGTCACTATGGGCTAGGGTCACAGGATTTCCCCAAACAGACGGGGAGTAATGTTAACCCAGCCTACATGGTGAGAAAGAGACGGGTTCAGGTCAACCGCCTGTTTTATACCCTACAAGATTGTACTCTCCATTGAAGTCTATTTCCTGCCTGACAGGTTAGGCCCTTCCTTTTACTTTCCTTAGCCAAGAAGACAAAGTTGCATTTTTACAGCATCTTCAACATCCTCAGAATATCCCAAAGTCCTCACAGATGCAATCACTTAAGCAGGGAGCAGCCAAATTTCTCACAGCAAGGTTTCATGAACAGAAAATGAGATAAATGTCCAGCTCATTTGGTGATGAGCAAGTGCAAAACTCTGGATGGAAAACTTGCACTTGAGCCAACCACGTCAGCATTTCTGGCACAGTAAAAATTCAGTTTAGTGTTGAGTTAATTTAGAAATATTTAAGGACAACAATTTTAAGGATATTTACCTATATTGGGAATTCACAACATTTCACCTTGAAAAAAATATTTCTTTCAAAGTCAAATATAAAAGAGCTAAATGCCTCCTCCAATATACCATTTGTCTTAAAGCTGCGAACGGGCTTTTGTTACCTTTTTCCTGGTTACTGATGAGGACCTGAAGAGCTATAGCAGCCTCCACTTTCACAGGCATTTCTTTATCTTCAATCAGGCATCTTCGGGTCAGCTCCAGTGCAGTTTGCAGGTTCTGGTCATTCTTGAACTTAACCTCACAGAAATAATGAAGGACCCAACAAGCCTGAAATGATAAAAGTCAAATGGTTTTACAGTCAGTGTTATAGTCCTCATCTCTTATATTACCCATGGTTAACGTGGCCAGCCGTTTAAAATAGGCAACCAACATTAGCTATTTACATTAATGATAAGGCGGTATGAGGCACCATGCCTATGTCAGGTAGACTCTGCTGTTCAAATCTTGTTAAAGTGCGACTACCAGGACAATTAGCCCTGACAAGATAGAATCATAGTATAGGTTACATTACAGGTGGCGGCCTGTCATGTCCATGACGGCTTTCTGCAAGAGCAACTCACCTAGTCCCACTCTCCTAACCCTTTCCCTATAGCCTTACAATTTTGTTCCTCTTCAGATAATTATCCAATTCCCTTTTGAAAACTACTATTGAGTCTGCCTCCACCAATCCCAGGTAGTGCTTTCCAGATCCAACCCTCTCACTGCATAGCTTTTCATTATATTACCCTTGGTTCTTTTGCTATTCACCGTAAAACATTGTTCAATGGTTCTTGAACCTTCCTCCAATGGGAAGTTTTTCTTTATCTATCTGTCTCAACCCTTCATGATTTTGAACACCTCTATCAGATCTTCTGTCAAAGAAAAAAGCTCCAACTTCTCCAATCTATCCATGCAACTGAAGTCACGCATCCCAGAAGCATTCTCATAAATCTTTTCTGTGCCTTTCCAATGCCTTCAAAACATCATAAAGTGTAGTGTCCAGAATTGGACATAATACTCCAGTTGTGGTCAAACCCGCATTTTATAAAGATTCACTATAATTTCCTTGTTTTTGTGCTCTGCCTCTATTTATAAGCTCTGCATCCTCTTCCTTGGTAAAGACACATGCCAATTACTCACTTAGCAACTCAACCATGCTCTGTTTCCACAGGTAGGTCTCCTTTTTGGTCTCTAACCAGCCCCACTCCTCTTGCACCTACCCTTTTACTATTCATATATCTATAAAAGACTTTTAGATTTATTTTTACATTAGCTGCCAGTCTCTTCTCATACTCTCTCTCTTTGCCTCTAGTTTGCTTTTTCACTTCTACTCTGAAGTTGTATTCAGCCTGACTCTCACTTGTACTATCAATCTGACATCTGTCATACACCCTCTTTTCCTGTTTCATCTTACTTTCTATCACTTTTGTCATCCTGGGAGATCTGGCTTTGGTTGCCCAATCTTTTTCCCTTGCGGGAATTCATCTCAACTGTATCCAAATCATTTCCTCTTTAAAAGTCTATTGCTTGAGCACGGTTTTCCCCACTAATTCTTTTATTCAAATTTACCCGGGACAGGTATCTTCTCATGTAAAATTGGTCCCTTTCAATTAAGTGTTTTTACTTTAGATTACTCTATGTCCTTTTCCACAGCTAATCTAAACATTGCTATGATGCTATGATTACTGTTCTCTCAATGCAGCCCCACTAACACTTGATCCACTTGACCTACCTCATTCTCCAGAACCTGATTTAGCACTGGTTTTGTCAGTGTGGACCACAGGGAGGATGAGTGAACTGACCACAGCACTGTGGTACAGAGCCCCATTCAAGTGGGGGGAGAAAAGAGAAATGTAGTAGTAATAGGGGATAGCATAGTTAGGGTAATAGATAAGGCCATATGCAGTGAAGACAGAGTCCCGAAGGCTGTGTTGCCTACCTGGTGCCAAGGTTAAGCACATCTCTCCAGGGTTGGAGAGAAACTTGGGAGAGTGGGAGGGGAAGGGTCCAGTTGTCGTGGTCCACTTTGGTACCAACAACATAGGTAGGAATAGGAAAGAGGTTCTGCTGAGGGACTATGAGCAGCTCAGGGCTAAATTAAAAAGCAGAACCATGAAGGTAATAATCTCAGGATTACTACCTGAGCCACGAGCAAGTTGGCATAGGGTAAATGCATGGCTCAAAGATGGGTGTGGAGAAATGGGTTCCGATTCATGGGGCACAGGCACCAGAGTTGTTCTATTGGGACAGGCATCATTTAAACCATGCTGGGACCAGTGGGCTGGTGAATTGTATATCTAGAGTTGTAAATTGGACTTTAATTGGAGGGGGGGGGGGGGGGGGGGGGTGGAAAGAGAGAAGCGGGGTTCAATTGAAGGGAAGTTTAAAAAATCCAAAAAAATGAGAGAGCAGAGGTACAGGGTAGTGAAGAGGCGAATGATAATCAAAGTGTGACAGGAAGAGGCAGAAAATATAAGCAGAAGAGTGCAGCAGAAATTAGAACCAGAATGAGCAATAATGCTAAAAAGTCTTAAGGCTCTTTATCTGAATGCTTGCAGCATTTGTAACAAGATAGATGAGCTGACGGCACAAATAGAAATAAATGAATATGACTTGATATCGATTACAGAGATGTGATTGCAGGGTAACCAAGACTGGGAACTCAATATTCAAGGGTATTTGATGTTCCGGAAAATTAGGCAAAAAGGAAAAAGAGGTGGGGTAGCTTTGTTAATAAAGGAATGTATCAGTGCAGTGGTGAATAGTGATATAGATGCAATAGATCGTGATGTGGAATCAGTTTTGAGTGGAAATAAGGATTATGAAGGGGAAGAAATCGCAAGTGGGAGTCCCCGGACAGTTGCCTCACTGTAGGATATTATCAATCGCAAAATAATGGAGGCGTGTAAGGATGCTACAATTGTCATGGGTGATTTTAAGCTGCATATTGACTGGGCAAATCAGATTGGCAGGGGTAACATGGGAGGCGAATTTGTAGAGTGCATCAGGGATTGTTTCTTAGAGCAATACATTGCAGAACCTACTCGGGAGCAGGCTATTTTAGGTATAGTAATGCGTAATGAGGTAGGATTATTAAGAGATCTTGTAGTTAAGGATCCTCTAGGGGGTAGCGATCACATCATGATAGAATTTTAAATTCAGTTTGAGCACGAGCAACTCGGGTCTCAAAACAGTGTCCTCAACTTAAATAAAGGTAATTGCAGAGGTATGAAAAAAAGAAAGAGTTGTCTAAAGCGGGCTAGGAAAATAGACTAAGGGGAAGGTCAGTGGATGAGCAGTGGCAGACATTTAAGCAGATATTTCATAATGCTCAGCAAAAAATTTATCCCGGTCAAAAAGGAGGACTCAATGAGAAGAATGAACCACACGTAGTTAACAAAGATGGTCAAGGTGAGAATACAATCAAAAACAAAGGCATACAAAGCGGCAAAAACTAGTGGTAGGCCAGAGGATTGGGAATTTTTTAACCAACAGATGATTAAAAAGCTAATAAAGAAGGAGAAAATTGCTTACGAAAGTAAATTGGCAAGAAATATAAAAAACAAAACAGCAAGAGCTTCTATGGGTATATAAAAAGAGGGTGGCTAAAAGTGAGCATGAGACCCTTGGAGGACATGACTGGAGAATGGCAGATAATTTAAACCAATATTTTGCAACGGTCTTCACAGTGGAACATCCCAAAGATATCAGATAAGCAAGGAGCTAAAGGGAGGAAAGGTCTTGTAACAGTCTCTATCATGAGGGACAAAGTATTTGACAAACTATTGGGACGAAAGGCAGACAAGTCGCCAGGACCTGATGGCCCGCATCCAAGGGTTTTAAAGGAAGTGGCTGCAGAGACAGTGGAGGCATTGGTAGAAATATTCCAGAACTCACTGGATTCCAGTAGGGTCCCAGCCTATTGGAAAACCACTGATGTGATGCCCTTGTTCAAGAAGAGAGGGAGACAAAAAGCTGAAAACTATAGGCCAGTCAGCCTAACATCTATCATTGGGAAAATGCTAGAGTCCATTATTAAGGAAGAAATAGCAGGATATTTAGCAAAACTTAATGCAATCAAACAGAGTCAACATGGTTTTGTGAAAGGGAAATCATGTTTGACAAATTTGCTAGAGTTCTTTGAGGATATAACAAGCCAGAATTGATAAAGGGGAACCGGTAGACGCTGTGTATTTGGATTTCCAGAAGGCATTCAATAAGGTGCCACATAAAAGGTTATTGCACAAGATAGGAGCTCACAGTATTGGGGGTAATAGATTAGCATGGATTGAGGATTGGTTAACACACAGAAGGGCGGGATTAATGGGTCTTTTTCAAGTTGGAAAAACGTAACTAGTGGAGTGCCACAAGGATCAGTCCTAGGGCCTCAATTATTTATATCTATATTAAATGACTTGAAGGAGGGGGCAGAGTGTAAAGTATCCAAATTTACTGATGATACAAAAATAGGTGGGAGGGCATGTTGTGATGAGGACATAAGGAATCTGCATGGGGATATAGATAGATTGAGTGAGTGGGCAAAAACTTGGCAGAAGGAGTTTAATGTAGGGAAGTGTGAGGTCATGCACTTTGGTCGGAAGAATCAATAGGCAGATTATTTAATTGGAGAGGGACTCCAGAGAAGTGCAGCATAGAGGGATCTGGGTGCTCTTATGAATAAAACACAAAGTTAACATGCAGGTGCAGCAAGTAATTAAGAAAGCAAATGAAATTTTGGCCTGTGTTGTTAGGGTGATGGAGTTTAAAAATAGGGAAGTCTTGTTACAACTGTACAGGGTGTTGGTGAGGCTGCACATGGAGCAGTGTGTACAGTTTTGGTCCCCGTATTTATGAAAGGATATACTGGCATTGGAGGCAGTTCAAAAGAGATTCACTAGGCTAATTCATGGGATGAAGGGGTTGACTTATCAAGAATGGCTAAACAGGATAGGCCTTTATTCATTAGATTTTAGAAGAATAAGGGGTGATCTTATTGAAACGTACAAGATTCTGAGGGGGCTTGACAGGGTAAATGTTGAGATGATGTTTCCACTAGTGGAGGAATCTCCAACTAGGGGGCATAGTTACAGAATAAGGGGACACTTATTTAAAATTGAGATGCAAAGGAATTTTAGTGAATGTCTGGAATTCTCTACCCCAGAGTTGTGGAGGCAAGATCACTGAAAGTATTTAAAGAGGAGATAGATGGATTTTTAAGTATCAGGGAATCGAGGGCTTTGAGGGGCTGGCATGAAAGAGGAATTGAGGCCTGGGGCAGATCAGCTATGATCTTATTGAATGTCAGGGCAGGCTTGAGGGGCCAAATGGCCAATTCCTGCTCCTATTTCTTATGTTCTTTCTCGTTGGTTGGAAACATATTTATCAAGACAAAGTTCTCCTGAGCACACTTCAGAAACTCTTTCCCTCTTGTTACCCTTTACATTATTAAAAATTAACTGTTGTAAAATTTATACAATTTTGCTCCTCAAGGTTGCTTTTCATCAATTCATATAGCTGTACTTATTATTCCTGACCTACATTGAATGTTCTGTGTCAACACAATACTTTATGTTCTCTGCCTATCAAGCCAGCCCCCTAATGCAGTTTACACAATCATTGTTCAGTGATGAAAACCAGCTATAAGCTAGCAATGATTCAAGGGCTGAGAAACTCTGGGCAGCAAGAACTACTAACAGGTAAAATGTTGTTGGCCTGCCTTGTCCTGGTACCACTGGACCCATGACACGTTCCCTCCCAATACCAACAGATAGCATCCCCAACACCTTTGGACTTCTTTTCATTACTTCTAAACCCCAGGGCACCATTCCTCTCCCAACTAAAGATCAAGATCTTCCTCCCCACTCCATCCAAGTTCTTCACACACTACAAGACTGCTTAACTCCAGGAACCCTGCTTCAAAACTCCCCTACACCAAAACACCTACCTCAAATCAGCAACATTTGCCAATTTTCAAAGGAAAATAGAACAGAGGCCGCAATTAACTGTTTTCATAAAAACTGACAATCATGTAGGTTCATCCCAAAAATTTTGGTAAAATTTGCAGAATACCCAGCAATAATAAAACTGGACTGACTTCAGTTTCTGTAAAATACTAATTTACTCAATCTCTATCATTGCTTGTTTGCTTCAGTCAGTAACCTTAGTCAGTTCTCACATTAACAATTTGATGAAGCATTACATGGAAGTAAAAGGGGGCAGATTAAACCTATATTAGTCTGAATGTTTTAGGTCAATTGCAAAGGGATGAAATCGCGAACATATGTACACACACTCACCCTTGCTCTCATGTAGCCCAGCTCACTGCTGAACAGTGGGAAGACATGGTTCTGCAACATGAATTCCATCTGATCCTTGTAGATTTTTTTCTGTTGGAGGAACAAACATAGCTGGTTAAACAGATTTAAAATTGAGCATGCAATAGATCAACTTACAATGTTATGAAGAGATATTAATGTCTATAATGTTACTGGAAATTATTTTTAAAATGGAATTGTGGTGGGGTCTGTGTCTATGTGTTTGACTGTGTGTCTCTTAGTTGGATTAAAGCCAGCTAGTTTGGGTGTTTTGATGTATAGCAGTTTTGAGATGTTAATTAGATAAAACGTAAGGAGGATACAAGTTAAAATGTAAATTTGCATTTGTTGAATAAAGCATTCAAGAGCAGGAGTAAAATCTTGCACCTAGCTTGAAGGCGCCAAGCAATGTGTTTATTTTTCAGCTTACTGATAAAATTGGTGGAATGAAAGGATAAGAGGTGTAACGTTAAAAGCCTAATGATACAATGGAAAATTTACATTCAAAGGAAAAGTTAGGTATAAACAGAAAGGAGACTGTATGTAAGGCAGAGGCATTTAAGATATAACCAGCCTATAAGCCTACAAATGTGTCTACAAAGGAGCCAAATTGCAAGGAACCTCATTTTTAATTTGTACGGTCAAATGTGCTTTACCTGGTGTCTATTTGAAGTCTATGGGTTACTGTTGCCTTGGTGGAGATTTACTTGGGAGTGATTTTATTTTATTCATTTATGGGATGTGGGCTTCACTGACTGGGCCAGCATTTATTGCCCATCCCTAGTTCCCCTTGAGAAGGTGGTGGGGAGCTGCCTTCTTGAACCGCTGCAGTCCATGTGGTGTAGGTACACCCACAGTGCTGTTAGGAAGGGGATTAATTTGGGGACTTGTTTACAAGTTATTATGGTAGTAATTTGTAGACATGTGTAAGTGTTTAATTTGTTAAATTAACAAATGTTTAATTTAGTTTTATATAAAGAACCTCTTGGGGCTTGGTGGTCTTATTCCTGAATTCAGAGCTGCATCTCAAACATAACAATTGAAAATATAGGTTATGACAGTTGTTCAAGTTTCCCTCAGGTTTAAACAACTCAGCCTTTAACAACTCTGTCATAACAACAAACATGAAAGGAAGAAACTTTTTTTTGTGAACCTATGTATTCTTTAAATTGTGTGTTCCCTCTCCAACTGTCTCTTTAGCAACCCACCAACTACAATTAATAGATTTTCCACTTCCGAGAGGCTGTTATAAGTCAACTTTACCCAAATGATTGGACGAACATCTGATATTAACTTGCCTCTTCACCACAGAGCATTAACCAAGATCATTTAATCCGGGAAGATGGAAGGGGGCCGTGGGTACAAACCTATTCCGCTGTGAAGTTTGGGGTTACAACATACTGCAAAACACAGGCTCACATTTCTAATGTTGAGCATTGAAGCTAATTCCCTGTCAGGGAAGATATAGTGTAGTGCAAATATGCAATTAAGCAGGTTCCTTTAAGTACCACTATAATAATCACCTTCAATAATACTTCGGCTAGGGAACCAATCATATGCAAAGCTCCATCTTTCTTCCGGGGATCAACTGCTGGTTCTGTGAGTATCTGGTAACAGAATCCCATTGTTTTTTGCAACACCTGAAAAAAGAAACATTTGTGTGGATTAAGACTTATACCAAAGCCTCCAATATTGTTCACAACATTGCAGCACACAAAACATAGTGGTAATTAGATAAACAAATGCATACATTTAATTTATTCAAACAATAAAGCAGACAGAATAAGCACATACATACACTGAGAGCCTGTTTCAGCTAAACAAAATAAGTGACAGTCATTCACTGACTCATCCCTAAGGGCAATGCCTTAACCAATCAAGGTCAAGCTGCCGGGTTTAAATTTCAAACAATGCTTGGCAGTTAACTGTCAGTCACCATCATTGGTGCATTCTCCATGGCAATGCCGCTTGCCAACCAATCAGTACTCCCTCCACATACAGTATAAATTGTTGTTAACCCCCTTATATTGGCATTCTTGCAAGTGTCCTGATGAGAGTGCAAGATGAAAAGCTTAGGCATGTCTTTTTTCAGCAATACTCAAGTTCTGTACTACCAAACAACTAAAATTAAGCCACATACCACTTCAATTTTTATATCTATTCAATTTTTGAAAACGACAGTTATTCTGGCAATTCACCATCACAAGGCATGTTACTGGACACACAGAATGCCTGAAACGCCAACAAGACATTTAGGTGGTCACCAATGTTTCCTCAAGTTCCTGCGCAGGCTGCATATAAATTAACCCACCTAGTATGTGCAGCCAGGCAAAATGAATTGTACAGGCCATTTCACTTATATTACATGGGCACACAATTAGAGTACACGGATCATAGTTCCTTTGAATTGAATTGGAGGCTGGTCAACCATTGAAATGGCCTTGCAACACTGCAAGACCGTATTATGATCTGAAGTTCCCCTGTGACCAACAGTAGTCAGTTGCAATGCTTAGAAAACAGCACATTTTGTACAGGGTCCATGGCCAAGACCTAAGCCACCAGAAAAAGCTCCACACTAATATTTTTAATTAGTAGCAAGTAAATAATTACAGCACTTTGTTTGGACATTTGTAAACTGTAAGACAAAAGCTCGGCTAATAGCAGCATCTGACGATCACAGTGAAATACTCACTTCTTTTCTCTTGCTGCAGGCCGTGTATAATAACGTCTGAGCTGCTGTTGTTGGAGAGATGAAGTCTTCAAATACATCTATACATAAAATCCATGAATCAAGTGTTATAAATCGCAATAGTGATGACTAAATCCCCCCCAAGTGCAAGTTGAACTTTAAATACTTATATTTAAATCAAATTTGTACTGATCTCCCCACATAAAATTTAACCTCAAGGTATCTCAAAAGCCATTAATAGATTATTCAAATTCATTCTGAACTGTAATAACCTTACAATTTGTACATCTTGGCTTTCTTTTACAGATTTATTACAGAAAACATTCAATAGTTAATCATATCAGCCTATGTTCACCTACAGTTCAAATACACAGGGGAAAAACTTTTTTAAAAATCAGCTAAGATTAGAAGGTTCAGATTATAAGCATACAGTGCTGCCACATTCAGGTGTGAATGTTGATGGACAATTAAACAATTCACTGGAGGAGGCGGCTCCACAAATATCCCCATCCTCAATGATGGGGGAGCGCAGCACATCAGTGCAAAAGACAAGGCTGGAGCATCTGCAACAGCCTTTGGACAGAAGTGCCAAGTGGATGATCCACCTCAACCTCCTCCTGTGGTCCCCAACATCACAGATGTCAGTCTTCAGCCAATGCAATTCACTCCATGTGCTATCAAGAACCAGCTGAAGACACTGGATACTGCAAAGGCTATGGGGCCTAACAATATTCTGGCAGGAGTACTGACGACTTGTGCTCAAAATAATCCATGCCCCTAGCCAATCTGTCCCAGTACAGCTACAACACTGGCATCTATTTAACAATGTGGAAAATTGCCCAGGTATGTCCTGTCCAAAAAAAGCAGGGCAAATACAACCTGGCCAATTACCACCCTATCAGTCTAGTCTCAATCATCAAAGTGATGGAACATGTTGTCAACAGTGCTATCAAACGGCGCTTACTCAGAAATAACCTGCTCAGTGATGCTCAGTTTTGGGCTCCACCAGGGTCATTTGGCTCCTGACCTCATTACATCCTTGGTCCAAAACCAAATCTAGGTCTAAACATGAACAAAAGAGCTGAACTCAGAGGTGAGATGAGACTGACTGCCCACAACATCAAGGCAGTATTTGACCGAATGTGGCATCAAGGAGCCCCGGCAAAATCGAAGTTAATGGGAATCAAGGGGAAAACACTCCACTGGTTGGAGTCACGCCGAGCGCAAGGGAAGATGGTTGTGGTTGTTGGAGGTCAATCATGTCAGTCCTGGTACATTGCTGCAGGAGTTCCTCATGGAAGTGTCAAAGGCCCAACTATCTTCACCTGCGTCATCAATGACCTCCCTACATCATAAGTTCAGAAATGGGGATGTTCATTAATGACTGCACAATGTTCAGCGCCATTCCTGACTCCCCAGACACCGAAGGAGTCTGTGTCCGTATGCAGTAAGACTTGGATGACATTCAGGCTTGGGCTGATAAGTGGCAAGTAACGACTGTCAGGCAATGACCATTCCCAACAAGAGATAATCTAACCACCTCCCCATGAAATTCAATGGCATTACCATCGCTGAGTCACCTACCATCAACATCCTGGGGGGTAGCACTGACCAGAAACTGAGCCAGCCACATAAATACTGTGCTACAAGAGCAGGTCAAAGGCTGGGAATTTTGCAGTGAGGAACTCATCTCCTAACACCCCAAAAACTGTCTACCATCTACAAGGTGGAAGTCAGGAGGGTGATGGAAACACCTCCACTTGCCTGGATGAGTGCAGCTCCAACTTCACTCAAGAAGCTTGACACCATCCATGACAAAGTAGCCCATTTGGTTTGCACCCCATCCACCACCTTCACTCCCTCCACCACTGAAGCACAGTGGCAGCAGTGTGTATCATCTACAAGATGCACTGCAGCAACTCGTCAAGGCTCCTTTGACAGCTCCTTCCAAACCCACGACCCCCACCACCAAAGAGGACAAAGCCAGCAGATACATGGGAGCACCACTACCTGCAAGTTTCCCTCCAAGCCACACACCATCCTGACTTGCAACTTGGATAAAAATCCTGGAACTCCCTAACAGTTCTGTGTCTATATCTACACCATATGGAGTGCAGCAGTTGAAGGTGGTGGTTCACCGCCACCTTCTCAAGGGTATTTAGGGATGTATAACAATTGCTGGCCTATCCAGCGATGCCCACATCCTGTGAAAGAGAAACAAAATCACATGGTTGAACACAAAACAAACATTTAGGTAATTCACGTGGTAGCTAACTTTTAGTCAGGACACCATCATAAACCATCAGTTAACATGTCAGCACTTCAGCTAAACATTTTTACCATTGATTGTTAATTGCTACTGTAACTAGAAGTTTCATGTACTAAGTAATCCATGAGAATCTAAAGGGTGATGCACTTGCTTGATTGGGTGGGGGGGTATTGGAAGGAAAAGAAATAAAATATATCATGGTCCCCACTCTTGCTCTTAAAAATCTACATCCAATAACTCCTGCTATAAATAAGCTTGTGACCAATGGGGCTGGATTCAGCTGCAATGCTCTGAAATCAAATAAAACGCATTGTCCATGCTCAACACGAACAATGCCTACTTGGATGAAATATCCATGACCAGTACAGTGCATGCGGAATCATAGCACAGAATGGAATTAATACAGAAGTGGGCAGGAAGAAAGAACAACCACAGAGGTTCAGAGGCAACAATGTCAGCATCAGCTTTATGTTAGCATAATCAAAAACTAATCTCAGATTTGGTGGGAAAAAAAAATCAAGGATTGATTTTTTTACTTAAAAAAAATTACCTTTTAATGAGGTTGCTGTATCTTATAAATGAAACAACATGAGTTTTTAAATTAACAATCCTACCTACGAGCCAAAATAACATCTCTTACCAAATTTCATACGAATATATTCATAGGGATCTTCCTGCCAGAGTTCCTCATCTGCATCTGTGTAGCACATCAAGGGGAAGACAACATCTTGGATAATGCCCTAGGAACAGCAAACAAAATCTGTTTACAGAAATAATTCATCAAAACAAACTAATTTGCCTCAGACTCAAAAATATCTGGTTCAGGACAGTTATCAACTTCATTAATCCTTTTTACTTAAAGATATTGATTCTTGTTGGGTGCATTTCCAAAAGTGTTGCAGCCCTTTGATATTTTACCCAAGTGATCATTCATGTGAACCAAGGCAGTGAACGTCTACAGGCTTTCCAACCTGGGGTGGCATCATACTCACTGTTCTCACAATGTATTTTCCATCATGAATGACTGGATTAGGAGTAGGAACTTGAGCCATCCTTTAGTCTTCCACTTCCTTAGCTCAGAGATACCATAGCCAATGGAGCAGTTCCTACACTCCACCCCAAACGATGATAATTTGCTAACTCAATCTCAGGCCTTCCCAATTAACAATAGCGTACTTATACAGCGCCTCTAACTAAATGTTCCAAGGCTTTTCACAGGAACATAAAACAAAGACAGACACCGAACACAGAGGTATTAGATCAGTTCACCAAAAGCTTGTTCAAAGTAGTACGTTTAAGAAGTGTGCCTTAAAGGTAGAAAGTGAGGTAGAAGAGTGTAGGAACATTCCAGAGCTTGGAGCCTCAGCACATAAAGGCACGTGGTGGAGCAATTAAAATTGGGGGTGCACAAGAGGCCAGAATTAGAGAAGCGCAGATATCTCAGAGGGTTGTGGGACTGGAGGAGATTGCAGAGAAAGGGAGAGTCAAGGCCATGGAGGGAACTGAAAACAAGGAGGAGAATTTTAAAGTCAAGATGTTGATTCACCAGGAGCAAATGTGGGTCAGCAAGCACAGGGGTGATAGGGGAGCAGGACTTGCTGCAAGTTAAGATATGGGCAGCAGAGTTTTGGATGACCTCAAACTTAATGGAGGGTTGAATGTGGGAGATCAGACAGGAATGCATTGAAATAGTCAAGTCTAGAGGTAACAACGGCATGAATGAGGGTTTCAGCAACAGATGAGTTGAGCCAGGGGCGAAGTTGGGTGATGTTACGAAGGTAAAATAGGCAACCTTAGGAATGACACAAACATGACTGTTGGAAATTCATCTCTGGATCAAATGTGACACCAAGGTTGCAAACACACTGGGTTAAGGTGTTTTAGGGGTTATGGGGTTAAGGAGTTTTATGGGTTAATTTCTATCTAAAGTCTAGTTTTTTTTTACATTTAGCAATCAACTAAACATTACTCCTTAAGCTAAGCAAAATTAAGTTTATTCCAGCCTTAAACAGGGGTATACAAGCTGAGCAGCTGCAGCTAGTTAATTAGGTTAAACTGGTTTTCAGAAAGTATAAAAACAGGGTTCTTGAGTGCTGCTTTGCATGCAATGTGTCAAGCTGGGAGTTTAGTGAGTGAGTGAGGGAAGTGCCCCTTTCTTTTTCTGCCTTTTTCAGCCTCCAGTTGTTGGCTCTTATTTCAATATGAAGGAGGAGCTGATTGATGAGTAACTGATAACTTATTCTACTTATTTCAATTGTAATAAATAGTTTTTAAAGTTCTGGTATGGCAGGTCAACTCAGCCGGGTGAAATATACATCCTGCGGTATCTGGGAAGTCATGGGCACAACATGTGTCCTAGATGAACACATTTGCAGGAAGTGTCACTGGCTGGGTTTTGGAACTCAAGTGGTGACTGGAATCACTGTGGTACATCCAAGAGACAAAGAACTACATGGATAGCACATTTAGGGAGGTGGTCACACCACAGGTGTGGAGCGTACAGGCAGAGGGGGAGTGGCAGTCTAAGCGAACCAGGCAAGTAGTGCAGGAGTCCCCTGAGTCTATCTTATCTTGCTTGCTAATTGGTTTTAAATTTTGGATATAGGTGAGGGCAATGATTCCTCAGGAGTGCAGCAGAAGCAAGCCCATGGCAACACAGGAGGGGAGAACGAAGAGTGGAAGAGCAATAGTGACATGGGCTTCATAGTCAAGGGATCAGACAGGCGTTTGTGGCAGTAAACGTGACTCCAAGATGGTATGTTGCCTCCCTGGTGTTATAATCCCAGCTGATGTTACTACTGGACAAGCCAGACCCCAGGGTGCAACCCAGTTTGATAGATCCTAACTTTTATTATTTGTTTAGATATGTGGAGTGGCTACTGAACAGAGGCACAGGGTCAGCTGATGAATTTTTAGCAAAAGAATAAAACATTTATTCAACAAGAAAAGATGAACGATATTACAATACTCCTTCACCCCATACCCTTTACAAATGTATAAAGATTTGTAATGGTAACACAAGCTACAAAAGCTATCTTATACTCTAATGTTCACAGTCCATGTAAACCAATAGGCAACCTGTGGTCAGGCACACCACACTCTGAAACCAAGTGACAGATGTCACCCCAAACAGATGCTATGGATCTCTCCCTCAACTATCCCCACCAGATGATTGTCACACCATGAGCCAACCGGTCTCACTGCACTCCTTTCACACTAGGGTTTCCAATCTTCATTCCCAAAGAATTCATTTTAGAATCTTCTCCCAAACTGACGCTTTCTCTCAGACGTCTTCCACAAGGGTCCATCTCCAGGGTTTCGAGTTCTCCTTCTCATGTTCCTCCCCCTGGATCGCCACATGCATTCAAGCTTCCTTCTACACCCCACTCGCTCTCAAATGCTCAGTCGTGTCAACAGAACACCACTGCTTCACATGCCCATAGTAAAGAGTTACAGGCCTTCAGGTGTCTCCTTGGATTTTCTGGCTTCTCGCAAGCCTATATTGCTTTAAGACTGCTTCCTGCAGCTTTCTTCCTTTAAGCTTGGAGCCTTTCTCTCTGTCCCCTACTTTTAACTTCACTTAACAGGACCTTTTCCAGCCCTTGTTCTTTGACTTAACTGTCCTCTTGGGACCTTTTCTGTTACACTCCCCTGGATTTGGGGACTTTTAGTTTTTGGAACCTGCTCCTTGCAGTTCACTCTCCTGGGTCCAGTCTCTCTAGAATCCTGGCTTCAACTTTAATTTGGGACTTGCTATCTGTCCCTCTCTTATGCTGCTTCTGCTGGCAACTCCTTTCAACTTTAGAGCACAATGACCAACTGAACTCAAACTGTTTTCGATTTGTGTGTGTGCATGGCCTCCCTCTCTGGACCACTGTTGCTAAGTAACAGCACAGTTTTTTCTACCTTGCTTGTTTTAACTCCCCTTCAAGAGTCATAAAATCTCATTAGAATGCAGGCATCATTTAAAATGAGACTAAAAACTTAAGTTTCCCCTTTTCTTAACACACCAATACAGAAACACATATTAAACTTCATTCCTAACACCCACAAATACAAATATAAAACTTACTTAAACTATCTCTATTTCCTAACACTGGTGCCAGGATCAAGGATATCATGGAGTGCTAGGGAGGGTGAACCTTCAGAAGTTGTGGTCCAGATTGGTACCAATGACATAGGTAGGAAGAGGAATAAAGGTCCTGAAAGCAGATTTTAGGGATTTAGGAAGGAAATTAAAAAGTAGGACCTCAAAAGCAGTAATCACAGTGACACTGTGCTAGTGAACATAGGAACAGGAGGATTAAGCAATTGAACTCATGGCTGGAGAATTGGTGTAGGAGGGAGAATATCAGATTTATGAGGCATTGGGAACTGTACAAGATGGACAGGTTACACCTTAACAGGACCGGAACTAATATTCTAGCAGGGAAATTTGCTAGTGCTGTTGGGTAGGGTTCAACTAGATTGCTGGGGGGTGGGAACCAGAGGGGCAGCCCAAAGTGGAAGGAAGTAAAGCTGGTAACAGGAAGTAGAAAAGAAGCAAGCAAAATTAGAAGGCAGGCAAAACTAACGTGAGCATCAACTAGGTTTAGAATACAGAATAATCTAAAGACAAAGTTAAGGGCACTCTACCTGAATGCATGCAGCATTCGCAACAAGGTAGATGATTTAAAGGTATAAATAGAGATAAACAGGTATGATGCAATTGCTATTATAGAAACATGTTTACAGGGTGACTGAACCTGGGAACTGAATATTCAATGATATTCGACATTTAGGAAGGAAAGGAAAAAAGGAAAAGGAGGTGGCATTGCGCTGATAATAAAGGGATGGTATCAGTAGATCAGTAAGGGAGGGTCTCAGATCAGAAAAACAAAATGTGCAATCTGTTTGGGTGGAGCTAGGAAATAGCAAGGGGCAGCAACCATGACAGTTGTTTGCATGCCACCAAACAGTAGTGGTACCGTAGGGCATGGTATTAATCAGGGCATTAGAGAAGCATGTAGCATGGGTAACACAGTAATTATGGGTGACTTCAATCTGCATTTAGACTGGGTAAATCTAATGAGCACTATTGCCATGGAGGGCGAGTTTCTGGAATGCGTTAGGGATGGTTTTCTAGAGCAGTACATTAAGGGACCGACTTGAGGACAGGCATTTTAGATCAAGTATTATGTAACAAGAAAGGGCTAATTAATAATCTTATTGTAAAAGAACCTTTAGGGATAAGCGACCATAATATGATTGGGAAAATATATTAAAAGGTACCACAGTACACAACCCATGGATAGTCTTTAAAGAATTATTGCAGTTCACAGCAATTATACATTCCTTTAAGGCACAAAAACCCTAAATGGAAAGTCAGTCAACTAGAATGTAAACTAGAATAAAGCATAGAAACGGACTGTAAAAACTTCTATAGGTGTGTAAAAAGGAAAGGTTTGGCTTGAGACAAATATGGGTCCATTACAGACAGACACGAGAATTTATAATGGGGAATAGAGAAATGGCAGAGAAGCTAAATGATTACTTTGTGTCTGTCTTCATTGAGGAAAGGACAAGAAATCTCCCAGAATTAGAGATCCAAGGGACTAGGGAGAATCGAGGAATTGAAGGAAATTAATATTACTACGAAAGTTGTACTGAAGAAATTAATGAGACTGAAGGTGGATAAGTCCCCTGGATCTGATATCCTACATTCCAGGGTGTTAAAAGAGGTAACTATGGAGATGGTGGATGCATTGGTGAGTCTTCCAAGATTCTGGAATGGTTCCTGCAGATTGGAAGGTAGCAAATGTCATTCCACTATTTAAGAAGGGAGAGAGAAAACAGGGAACTGCAGACCTGTTAGCCTTACATCAGTAGTAAGGAAAATGCTGGAATCTGTTATAAAGGGTGTGATAAATGGACGCTTCAATAATAATGATCTGATTAGGCACAGTCAGCATGGATTTATCAATGGGAAATCATGTTTGATGAACCTGTTGGAGTTTTTTTGAGGATGTTACTAACAGAATTGATAAAGGGGAGTCAGTGGATGTAATATTCTTGGATTTTCAGAAAATTTTCGACGAAGTCCCCACACAGGTTGGTTGGCAAAATTAAAGCAAATGGGATAGAAGGTAATATACTGGTATCAATTAAGGATTGGCTACCAGACAGCTAACAAAGGAGGAATAAATGAGTCATTCTCACGTTGACAGGCTGTGACTAGTGGGGTACCAGAAGGACCAGTACTTGGGCCCCAACTGTTCACAATATATATCAATGATTTGGATATGGGGGTCAAATGTTATATTTCCAAGTTCACGGATAACACAAAGCTAAGCGGGAATGTGTGTTGTAAGGAAGATGCAAAGCAGCTCATGGGGATTTGGACAACTGAGTGAGTGGGCAAGAACATGGCAGATGGAATTTAACATGGAAAAATGTGAGGTTATCCATTTTGGCAGGAGGAACAGATATGCAGAGTATTTCTTAAATGGTGAGAGATTAGAAAGTGTAGATATACAAAAGGACTTGGGTGTCCTTGTCGATAAGTCATTGAAAGCTAACATGCAGGTGCAGCAGGATTTGAGTACAGGAGTAGTGAAGTCTTGCTTCAACTGTACAGAACCTTGGTTAGGCCACACCTGGAGTACTGTGAGCAGTTTTGATCCCTTTACTTAGGAAGGATATTATTGCCATAAGTGGAGTACAACGAGGGTTCACCAGACTTGTTCCTGGGATGGCGGGACTGTCCCATGGAGAGATTAGGGAAATTGGGCCTGTATTCTCTAGAGTTTCGAATAACGAGAAGTGATCTCATTGAAGCCTACAAAATGCTTAAAGGGATAGACAGGGTAGATTCCGTTAAGATCTTTCCCCTGGTTGGGGAGCCTAGGCTAATGGGACAATTTCAAAATAAGGAGGAAGCCACTTAGAACAGAGATGAGGAGAAATTTTTTGACTTTACAGGGTGTGAATCTTTGGAATTCTCTACCCCAGGGAGCTGTGAAAGCTCAGTTATTGAGCATGTTTAAAGCAGATTGGCATTTAGAAACCTGCCAATGACATAAATGGATATGGGGATAGTGTGGGGAAAAGGCATTGAAGTGGATGACGAGTCATGATCGTATTGAATGGCAGAGCAGACTCAGTCGCCTAATCCTGCTCCTACCTTTCTATCTCAGACTGTCTCCAGGTACTAGTAGCTAAAGAATGGAATTTGGAGCCAGGATCACAAACAATGGCTTTAGTCTTCGCAATATTTAATTGGGGGGACATTTCTGCTTAGCCAGTACAAGATGTCGGATAACTAGTCTGATAACTTAGCAACAGTGGAAGAGTCGAGAAAGGTGGCGGTGAGGTAGAGCTGCGTGTTGTCAGCATACGTGTAAAAACTAATGCTGTACCTTCGGATGATGCCGCCAAGGAGCAGCATATAGATGACAAACAGGGGGGCGACCAAGGATAAGGCCTTGGGGGTCACCGGATGTCACAATGGCAGTAGCTGGAAGAGAGACCATTGCAAGTAATCTTCTGGCTACAATTAGGAAGATAAGAATAGAGCCACATGAGAGCAGTCCCACCCATCTGGATGACAGTGGAGAGGCATTGGAGGAGGATGGTGTGGTTAACCGTGTTGAAGCTGCAGGCAGGTAGAGAAGGGCAGATGGGAAAGCGGTATAACTACCTGAAACCCCAGAGGAGCCCAGATTTCTTCCCCCCCACAGCTATTTATTGCTTCAGTTCAAAAATGTCTTGGCAATATTTATTCAAAAATCAGTTACAGTTTTCTAATTTTCCAAATACACAAGAATGTCATATGGAGAAGCAGCTATGAACTATATCATTCAACTCAGGGTTAATCAAAATCCTTCATGTATTCTATTGCTATACTCAAAATGTGAAGTGGTTGAATTGAAACTTTTCTAAAGTTTCCAGATTGCTTGACTGGTTAAAGCAATGGGTACCTGAACAATTCTCAGATTTTATCAAATTAGCTGACAATACGGAAACGACAATTAGTATCACTGTCAGTGCGTTTTTATGGGACGGGGTTGGGAAAGAGAAGAGGAGGGAGAGAAGAAGCGGGAAGGAGGACAGCAGCCCAGCATCTCATTCCTGTTTAACAACTGACCTCCTTGTGTGTTGTTGATTCCACATCAGTTAAGAAACAGTGAAAAATATCCAATGATATCTGTAAAGATATGTCTTGGCTCAACAGCATTGCCCCAACCAGTTAAAAATCTGACTAATAATCACTCTCTGGACACATCAGTAACAGTCATTCAAGTGAAGCATCAGATGGCAACCAGTGTCCACGGAACAGTACGTTTGCACGGTATCAACCGCTTCAAAATGGGTAAAGGACCAGGCAGTTGAATTGATTAAGTAGCCTGAGTTTAGGTCAACTGATAAGATCGCAGATAACCTGGATAAATATGACTGAAGAGTCCTGGACAGATATTGATAACAGCATTGTTAAACTAACTAAACCACAGAAAGGCAGAACGGTTAACGGCAACAAACTCATCTCTTTATGTATTCTATATAACACTGCTTAATTTTTTGGCGAAACATGTTTAGATCAGCATTACAAGCAGCCTCACCTGAATATGAGGTTTTAGATTTTTCCAGGTGACAGCATGAGCAACACCCTGGTTAATGTAGTTCAGTGTTTGCTGCAATACTCGAGGAGCCACATATTGTTTTTCTTTGTATTGATACAAAACTTTCAAAAGCACCTGTAACAAGATATACTGAATTAAGGGCTAGTTTACATATGTGCACTTACGAAAATATCTAGTCCAAAGATTTGAAATATAAAACCTACACACAATGTAAAGATGTTGCAGCACAGTTTTATAGTGTTACTACAGTCAACTCATTACCTCTATGATCTGCTGGCAATAATCAGGACTTTATACATCTTACATAAATTTGTATTAAATTATAACAGTTAAGTGTAGCAGTAACCTGGAAGAAGTCTCAATCCCATATCCAGTTTTACTCCAAAGACACATGCTTTGGACAAAGTTATAGCTAATGCTGTGGAAATGATTTTTCCATTCATTAGTTGTCATTTGCAATGGAAATATGAAAACTCTACATACCAGACAAGCCACTCCTCCCCACTTTCTCAGCTAAAAGCGAAAGCACAGGTGACAGGGCAATAAAGCTCAGCGACAAAAGCATATCATTAATGCCAGAGCTTAGAATGATACTGTACCTGCTGGATACTGACAGCGTAACCTTTGAGGAATACATCAGCAAATTCATTGTATTCTTTGGAAACATTACCCGGACTTCCGTACCTGGTAGATACAAATATATTTCATAGTCATTTATTGGAACATTTGAAGTTTTAGTTATACATTTTGAAAATTTCATAATTGTGGCTCCCCAAATGGATAAGTGAGTAGAGATAGTAAATGTAAAATAAAAGCAAAAAACTGCGGATGCTGGAAATCCAAAACAAAAATAAAAATACCTGGAAAAACGTTTTTCCTTAAACCAGCTTATATTTCACCTCTTTTCTATTTTTCCTTAGTTCTGTTGAAGAGTCATATGGACTCGAAACGTTAACTGTGTTCCTCTCCGCAGATGCTGTCAGACTTGAGTTTTTCCAGGTATTTTTTAGAGATAGTAAATGTGTAAGGGTAGCCTCAGAATTTTGGCTGTTGATTACTATCTAGTGACTCCTGCAGGGCGTGCTTAAGTATGGGCACTACGCAAGGTAAGAATTGTTTCAGCTGTAACACTCTCATGCTTCAACAGCTAGTCAACATCCAATGCCAAGTCTCATATGAAAAATGGACAGTTGAGCAAGGTGACACCTGTGGAACAAAACATCACCTAGGAGTAACACTTTCAAGAAGAGGAGAAAGATAGAGAAAATTGAAGTTCCTCAATTCCAATGACAAACCACTGAAAAACGCTCACCTTTCGAACAATCTGGCCAAGATATGCAAAGCCCATTTTTTGCATTTCCACCAAGGGAGCTCAGGTCGATCGTCTTCATCAACTTGAAGAGTTTCCTTGAAAACAGCACAAATTCAATAGTGAAAATTTGGTGAACACACACCAGCAGGAGTGCATACTTACAGCATTATGGGTTTACACAACTTCCATTATAAATGTGGACAAATGGAAATATCTTGCAAGAAATGCACACAGACACAAAACATGCACACAGTTTTTATCAGGTTCTCAAACTAAGGGACTGGCAAATG
This sequence comes from Cetorhinus maximus, assembly GCF_964194155.1. NCBI lineage: Eukaryota > Metazoa > Chordata > Chondrichthyes > Lamniformes > Cetorhinidae > Cetorhinus > Cetorhinus maximus. Next base: position 99,697,273 of record NC_135887.1, read on the forward strand.
GTCTGACTTGCATACATTGGCCTGGTCATCACCACGATGCAAGTCTATTGAGATGCTCAGTCTCTTGACTGGGTTATGCAATAAAGCTTTGGAAACTTAAAACCAATTAAGAACAACAAGCTCATTACATATGCACCAACTAATTTTCAGTGAATGGCAGAGATAAGCAAATGCAGGTTAGGAACACTTTGAAGTAAAAACAGCACTTAAAAAATTGTTCAGTACATAAGAGATGCAAATGAGCAGAAAAAGAACAAGTTAAAACATTTAAAATTGCTACATTTTATGAGTATAAGGCTAAATAAAAAGGCTACTCTAGAAATAGTAACATTGCAGAAACTTTTCTGGGAAGCAAATAGCTACCATATAGACTATTAAAATTAATATTTTAGTTTTCTGGCAGTATTTCAAGTTGGATTTTTAAACTATTGCAACATCACCTCCCAAAACATCACAATTCAACTTGCACCTATTAAAGGAATCATTGAATCACAGAACGGTTAAAACACAGACGGTGGTCATGTCCATGCCGGCCCCCTGCCAAGAGCAACTCAGCTAGTTCCATTCCCTTGCCTTCTCCCCCGTAGTCCTCCAAATCTTCTCTTCAGGGGCTTATCCAATTCTCTTTTAAAAGCCAAAATTGAATCTGCCTCTACCACACCATTGGGTAGTGCATTTCAGATCCTAACCACTCGCTACACAAAAGTTCATCTTCATCCATCCAGAAGTTCATCCATTGGTTCTTTTGCCAATCAATCAATGGGAACAGTTTCTCTCTAGCTACTGTCTAGATCCTTCATGATTTTGTACACCTCTCAAATCTCCACTCAACCTTCTCTAAGGAGAACAACCCAAACTTCTCCAATTTATCCACTTCACGGAAGTCCTTCCAAGGAATTTCCAAGTTTCTTTAAAACCTAATTCCTTGTGTCCTTGAAGTGAAGCAGAAACACATGCACTTTTAATTGTACTTGATCTTTACTTATTTCCTTATTTACTTATTACCACTTTCATTGGTTAAGAGGATGCAAACTTCCAGCTCATATATTTAGGCAATTAGCACTAGAAAGGGAGGAGACAAAAGAAGAGAAAAACTTACAGGAGGAACATCCCTATCAACAACAGTTTTGAGTATTTCCATCCATTCCGTAAGGTTTTGCTGGCTTATCAGCTCCAATGGTAGAGTGTACTGCAGGCAGGAAACAAAATTCATTAAACAAAAAATACAAAGTTCAGCCTACACTGCCCATTTCATTCAAATTAAAATCTGCCGTTATAATTTAGCAAAAATTAAACAAGAATTCAGTCAATTATTTCATGCAATAATTAAGATTGACCAATTCTAACTGCAGTTACCATCAAGTATAACATAATAACTGCAAACACTAGTAAGTGGGACAGGAACTTGACCTTGGTGCACTCAGATGTATGGAGCCATGTTAATAGCAGGTTAATATATGAACAACACACACACGCTATTCTTCACATAGCAGATTCCCCAGTTTTAGCCATGACATCATGAAGGTACAATCAAGTGGACTGGCATTTCAAAACAGGTACAGAATGAACAGTTGAGGCAAGTCAACCTGCATAAGTACTGCAAAGAATTTTTCTGAACAGCAGTGGAAGAAGCGTGACACCTTGAGACACAGAATGATGCATTATATGTGGAAGATAACTGGCACAGTGAGATAGAAGAAGTGGGTTGAGACTATATCATTGCTGTTCAATAGAAATTACTGACAAGCCACAGACTTAACTATGGCAGTCCATTTTACTACTAAAAATACATGGAGACAAAATTACTTCACAGATATATTTACTTAAATATCTAGCACCATTCAGTACAGTTGCTTTCACAAAAGCTTGGAATTCTGGGATGAACTTATAAGACACAGCACATCTTAATCCAGCTTCTTGGCTCTTGTCTAACTGCTGTCCAGAGAAATTGTCAAGAACGTTGACTCATTCAGCGAGGCATGCCAGACACAGCCCTATTCTCTATGTAGAATACATCTGGGATGTTGCTTCCCTTTTACATGACATGTCCTGTTGAAGACGCTGGTTATAAGTTGATCTTTCCTCTGCTGGACTAGAGCAATTATGATGGATCAAGCTGACCACGATGACAGCTCCCCCATCATTCAATGCTGCTGGTTTTCCACTGGTGCCAAAGTCCAGCATTTTCAGTTACCAGTCATACCATGTTAGCAGACAGCCAATGAGCAGGAATCAATGAAGTGCATATTACATAGAATTTTAAAGCACAGAGCAAGGTAATTCAGTCCAAAAAGTCTATGTTGATATTTATGCATCACATGAGACTCTCCAACCTTATTTCATCTCACTCATGTACTTATTTAGCTTCCCCTTAAATGCATCTAATGCTAATTGTTTCAAGCACACAATTCAAAAATCTGCATGCTTTTCGACTTACAATTTTATCAACAAATGAGCAATATGGTTAAAGCAAACATGCATGGGCTATGTGAATGCGAACAATGAGATCACACAGTGTCTATGGATCATTTTTAAATTTTCTAATCAAAAATGCAATCAGCCACACCCGAATTCCAATTAGTCACCAGCAGTTAGTGGTTAATTTATCACACAACACCGACTTACATGATTTATTAAATCAAATTTAACCTTCCTTTGAAGTTAAATGGATCATTCTCAATTTCAGATTCCATTGCATCTCCAAACAGCTTTCCCCTTCTGTGATTAAGGGGATTCTAGATGCATTGGCATCAGCACCACCTAGACTGACAACCTTCACTGCTCACATCAACCTCCCAAAAAAGGAACAGGTAAGGCAAGAGGAAGGCAACAATTAACATTCACAAAGAACACTGGAGATGCTTGTAGAAGACTCCATCATGCAACATACAGACAGCCTGTGCTGATGCAAGGCTCAATTCAAAGCAGTCCTTTGTTTCCAGGGAACAGAGTTTCAGATCTCCAGAATTGTTTGGCAACCTGATACAAGGTAAGGTGTACTGACTGGTTGATATATTGGTGCTAGTGACATGATTAAAAGTCTTCTGCATTGCAGAACTTCTACAAGAGTCATGTACTTGACTTGCAGAACAAGGGTGCAAGGATACTCGTGTCATGGTCATAAGCAGTTATGTCCACCAGAAGGGAACAGGAGATCACTGGACTTGACACTTGGCTTCAGAATTTCTGCAAGAATAATTTGAACTTCATCAACAACTAGCAGATATTCGCAAGACATGGAGAGTTGGCCTCCATGTGGTTGACACGGAGCTTGTTTTTAGGCAATATATAAGCTTCAAGCTTAGGGATAGCACAGACATGTTCAAAGACAGTCTTAGTGACTAGGGAACCAGTGCATACAGTATTGGAGTACAGACAACACTTCTTTTTGCATTATAATACCTGAACAAGTGCATAGAAAATTTTGAAGATCTGTTTTTGGATTAGGACAGAGTGGTCTGAAGGATCAGAGAGAAGTTGAACAAAACGGTCTTTCATCATAGGCAAAAAGTGCTGCATAGCTGCCACCAATGGACTCCGTTCCTCTGGTTTCTTGTACCTGTGTACATAAAACATGAAGCCTACCGGTCAAAATAAAAATCTTCCTACATTTGAATTGCACGTTCTTTCATTGTGGCATGTGTTAGGCACATTCATATCAGTTTCCTTACTAAGACTTTTCTAGACAATTCTCAAGTTGCAGTCCTCCTTACAATTGCCCAAGCCACTTCAGGACACAGTGCTCTACCCCATCAGTAACATCAGTGAACTAAGTTTGAACACTTGCATCTTTTTTTAAATATTAGAAATATTTTTGTGCTTTTACGTTCAATACAAAAATACTCCCATATACATTCCTTCCCTAGTAAATCTTTACATAGGCATGAATAATTACTACCCTGGATCAAAATGCCACTCTCAAAAGGTTTGTGGGGAAAAGTGGGGAGGTGTTGGTGGAGGCAGTGGAGTCTTAAGTACATCTTAAGTATGCAGATTTTAAAATATTTGGCTTACTTAGGCTGAGAAGGCCAAAAGGCAGTTAGGAAACGATTCAAAACCAAAAATATGAAGTGCTTACTCATAGTTCTTCACCAGCTGATAGAGACAGAGGAGGATTCCGAGCCAATAGGCACTGTTATCAGACTGCAGGTAGAATCCAATTTTATCGACAACTGCTGGCCACCTACCAGGATAGTCGTGCTTGATTATTTGGTGAATGCAAGTGGTAAGTTGCACCCTAAAAAAAAGAAAAGTATTAATTCAAGATGTTGAGGTAGCAACTACTCACCAGAACAAACTCTATCACAGTTCTATAAATGAATATGCAACAAAATATCACAGATGCTACTGAACTCAAATGTCTAAAACTTAAAAAGAGTTACAAGTTACACTCAAGTGTTAAACTCAGTACAGCCACAATGCCAAACACAAGTACAATAACTTTTCTACTGCATGAAAGCAAAATACTGCAGATGCCGGAAACCTGAAATATAAACAGAAAATGCTGGAAAAACTCAGAAGCTCTGACAACATTTGTGGAGAGAGAAATAGAGTTAACATTGAGTCCGTATGACTCTTTAGTAGCAGCTTTGCTACTGCACTTGATATAATCTGCATTTAGCTGGTGGACAATGTAGCACTTTATATGCATCCTCCTTCTCCCGTTACTCCTGTAAGAATTTTTTTCATAACGTTACACACTTCATATATGGCCTATGTTCCCCTCAAAAGTTTCTGCCTCTTCTCGTACATGTTGTCCTCAATTACCCGATTCAAAAAAGCACTATGCATGCGCAAGCCTCACTATGTTAGCTGAACGTTCTATCATGAGTTCTCACAGCCAAGCTTAATGAGCACCTGAGAAATTTACACTTTCATCCAGTATGGGTTACTGCACAGTAATCAGGAGTGTGTGAATCCCAAAGTGATTCATCCCCTCTCCTCATCCAGGGTTACTGAGTGCAACTTTAACAATAGCTTTTATTTATACAGCTTTCCACCAACTTTGTAAAGATCAGCTAACATATCACAGACCAAGGATCAAATCTCCTTGTCTGTAAAGCTCAGCTACTCGCTAGGCAGATTTTCTTCCTTCCATTGAGGGCATCAACTTAATGCATCCAACAGGTTATTAATCAACAGGGGAAAATATCTTATCCCCAACACTGCTGTTTACAAGGCCCACATCCAGGAAGGGTCAGGGCAGCAAGAGCACTAAAATACAACGTAAAGCAGCTACAAATATTTGAACAGTTAAGCCAAAAGGGGCACTATATGAGGAGGACAAGAAAGAAAACTACCATAAAAAAAGTTAGATGGTAGACTATTAGTACAAACTTAACTGCCAGCAGTTAGTAAAGCCTGTATGTGACAGAACCACACAAAACCGGAGTCCCACTTTCGATTATCTGAATGCACTGAGCAATTTAATGGTAATGGAACTAAAACTGGCCTAAATTTTACATACTTGTGCAGTAGGATCTTGAAAGTGGAGGAGAGCAGTGACATGGAGGAGAGAGAACTCAGACTCCTGGCCACGATCACCATCCAGTGACTTCAAGAGTGTGCATGTCAACAGTGTGGGATTCAGCTTGCCCCATACCAAAGTAAAATTCCTTACCTTGACTTGCTACCATCGCATACTATGTAAGCTCATATTAAAGAGTGGCTATTTGAACAAGGTACTTGAAGTATCTTATATATGCAGAACCAGGATTCAGCATCACTGATCCTCTCCAATGGGAGAAAACTGAAGGACAGGCACTGGTAAAACAGTCATTAGGTTTAGCAGCAACAGAAAACTCAAGGTTTTCTCTAAGGAAGGAAAAAGAACACATGCAAGTTGATCCTAGCTGCTTTTGTAGGCCATCTTGCAGCTGGTTACAAAGCATTAGCAAAAATTTGGGAGGGCATCCAGATATAGGCTTAGGTGAAAAGGACCTCAACAATAGAGGTCAAAGATTGTAAAATTCAAGCATTTAGAGAACATTACAGCAAATTCACAATGTCTGTGAAGAGCAAATGCTGCCAGTCATTGTGTTAATTTGCGTATGGTATTTACCATTTTCTGCAGAACCATTTATCAGCAAAAAAGCCTTTCCTATTACAAACCTTATCAACTCGGGTGACTGAATAATAGCCTCTATTATGTTGTCACGGATGAACTGTTGATCTTCCTCTGGAACAGTAAATGGTGGTACATCACTTGAAGCAGCTTCACGCTCAGCCCAGAACTGTGTGATTGTATTTTTCAAGTAAATTACACCTAAGAAAAGAATTAAATCATTAGAAACTGCATCAAATTAGTTACCAACATTATTGATGCTTCCCAATTCTGGATTTAAATATATAATTTGGGAAAGATTTACTGATTTTTGTGTTACTAAATATTTGCATTTGATTAGCACAAGCAGACCTTTCAGTTTCTGTAAAGAAACTGTACTTTAAGTATGAATTGAAATCACCGTTCAATTTAATTGATTTTCAGAGTTAAAAAGACTTGCATTTATATAGCATGTTTCACAACCTCAGGATGTTCCAAAACATTTTACAGCAAATTAACTACTTTTGAAACAGTCACCGTTGGAATGTAGGAAAAGCAGCAGCCAATTTGTGCACAGCAAGGCTCCATAATGGAAAAAGTTATAGAAGGATATGTTGATAGGACTTAAATAAGGTTAAAAGGAGGCTCATGTGGAGCATAAATTTGTTGGGCCAAATGGTCTCAGCGTTGCAAAATTACCAGATCATTTATTTTTAGTCTCTAATGAGGGATAAATGTCAGTCAGGACCACTTCCCTGCTCTTTTTAAATAATGCCAAGAGATCTTTACATCTACCTGAGAACACAATTTAGTATCTCATCCAAAGGACAGCTCTTCACAGCGCAGTACTGAAGTGCCAGCCTAGATTAAACGGTCAAATCTTTGGAGTGGGGCTTGAAACCTCAATCTGCCAACTCCAAGGCAAGAGTGCCACTACTGAGACACGGCTGACACCAGAATTGATGGAGGTGTGTGCGCAGGCACATGGTGAAACACATGTACAAATTTAAATGAAGTAGTTGCACTTCATCTGAAGTTATTTACTGAGTAGCAAATGAATGTTGCCAGCCATTCATTACACTTATCCACTGACTGCTATGGAATTTTGCATTGGAACTCACTCTGATTAGAGAACTATTTCAGGGGAGTGTCCTCTACAGGGTATGTGGGACCTATCTGAACAAGACAAGCAACTGTGTGAGCCCTTAAACAATTCTTCAACCTCACGGTCAAGAATGCAGAATCTGAAACAGGAATTGTCAAACAGAATTCAATTTTATATCAGGTAAAGAAATAAAGAGTGAAAGATCTATCAGATTAAGAGCAAAATAAAACAACCAGAAAGGAAAAGTTAGAAAAAGTTCGTTTTTACTTTTGCAAATCTCCAACATTTAAAATCTGAAGGAATGAGATTCCACCCTCAAAAATTAATTTCCAGTGCCAGGGAGGTTGTTTCGCAGTAATCAAAACTAGTCACATTATTAAGAATTTACTTAAACTGGCATGGACGAACCCTAATCTTTTCTTGAGTGCTTAATGGATCTATCATGCAAGAACAGAAACTTCATGCCATTCTACAGACTTCAATACCAAGTGTATCCATCAGTTAACATTATTGCAAAGCTTCTGGAAGAACAGGGCAACTTCCTGACTTCTGCCATTAACCACGCATGTGTGGTCGATGGTGTTTCCTGATAAGTGAATGCTGTTAGTTCCACCATTAATTTTACAGCAAAGTCCAGTCCTGTGCATCATGAGCCAGTATTCTAAACAACAGGTATTCTGTATCAAACTACTAAAAGTTATCACATGAAGCTCACAACAGGAAAATATACTTGGCCCTTGCTAGCAGCAGCAAAAGAAATATGTTAAGGCCTCCACTTCCCTTCCTCAAATCAAATTTCATTTTTGGTATTCACAGTACTTGAAGTTTGGATGAGCTTATTTACAATTTACGATAAATAAGGAAGGAGGAAGAATCTCAAAACATTCCCCAACTGAATAAGTTTGTTTCTCCACTGTAAAATTCTATGAAATTCTACATAACTAAAATTACTCAGCTGCAGTCCACTAAAAATCCTTAATCAAATAATTTAATAATCTAGGTAGTAACTGACTTGAAATATTAACTCATTCAAAATATCAGGCAACATCTGGCCCCTCTGCAGTTGAGCAGGAAGAATTGAACTTTTTTTTTAAATTTAAAAGCCAACCAACAGGAACAATTTATCAGTTGTCAGTGACTAGTCCAATCCTGAGTGACTATTTTGGAGGCCAGTTAGCCTTCAAGATAAACTTAACACAGCCAGGTCAGAATGTTAAGATGAATGAATGTGATAACCAACATCCGCTGTGTTGAAAACAAGACTATAGCTATCAAAGTAAAATTTGCAAGAGACTCTTTAAATGAGAGCACTGCTCTCTAAAACCGCTGTGTGTGAAGGTTACTACAAACTGCACTGAAATTTGAATGTCTTTAAAACATTCTCTTTCCCCCACCATACAAGTTTTATTTCCTTTCCCTGAAAGCAGCAATGATTCACGTTGAGTTCCAGCTCCATGGGCAATGGCAGCTTTCTAGTAACTTGCTGATTCATGTGACTCAAGACAGGTCAGCAGGTTACACAACAATGGGGACATCATAGCTCAGGCCAATTCAGTTTTACCAAACACACACACACACACTTTCGTAAGGATCAATACAGAATCACTATAGTGACAGCACAGGAGGCAGGCACACAGCCCGTCATGTCTGCTGGCTCTCCGAAGAAGCAATTTATCTAGTGTCACTCCCTGGCCTTCTCTCCATAGAACTGCACTTTTTTCCTTTTCAGATAATAAAGATAATTACTCTCAAATCCACAAGTGCTGAGATCAGTTGTAGTGGCCTGGATTTTGCAGTCAGCAGGGAAGCAACTGTGCTCGCTGCCAGCCTTGAAAAAAGCTACCCACAAAGATCTAGGAATCTTTGTGATGCAGAATTCCCCTTTCCTGAAGTCAGTTTAATTCTGGCGTCAAGTCAAGGAAATCACCAGGTGTGCAGTAAGTGATGTCATCAAACAAGTAAGCAGCCAATCACAATGAAGTATTCACACATAGCAAGCCAGAAGTTAAAAGCACTTAATATCCTTTTAATTTACATTTTCAGATAGCAAAATAAACTTGAAGACTGAAGCTAGACGATAAACAAACTTCAATTTCAGAGGAGTAATGATGATGAATACTGACATTTTCACCACCATTACCACCACAAAATCCAGGCCATTGTCCCACCAAATCAACCAATACAGCAGAGATCAGATTAAACCAGAGGAATGCCTGTTTTATATGACTCAGCATCACATCAAGGTAAGGATAAGCATTTATTGTACTACCGAATTTTATGCAATGATCACCAAGACACACACAAACTAGGAAGGTGCAAGGTTTGATCTTCCATTTGTATTGAATCAGCTTTAAGCTGAGGCGACAGCAGAGGTGCAATAATGGGCTGTGATGCCTCATGTTTAGGGTAGAGGGAACAAAGCCTGGGTTTCCACCCCTAACAGAGAGAGGTGGCAGGAGAGCTTCAGCTATAATCACCCTCAAATTTCCCCACTGACACTCACCACCAAGACTCATGCAGCCATAATGATCACTTGGTCAAGCACTAGACAAAACTGGCACAAAAGGACAAAAAGTTATGAATTTCATCTCCGGCCATGGTAGCTTTGAAGTAGCAAACCCCAGCTTTCCAACACAATAATGTTTTGAAACTATTTGAAAATTGAGATATTTCTGTCTGTGCATATCTTTATTAAACAGGAACTAAACTAGTCACAGCAAAAACTCAATCTACTCTTTTTATAGAAGGCATTAACTGCAAAGGAATAAGTTAGAGTGTGTCAACAGTAAATTGCCATAACAGTGAAAAAAAAATTAAAAAGCCTTCTCTGGCTTGGAAACACACAATTGGTAGTAAGGAGATTCCTTCAAATTGATTTTTTTCCTTTGTTGCTAATTAGATATATTTCCAATAACGGTTGTCACCTTTCAGTGCCTTGTTCAAGTATTGATTATTCACTTGCAATATGATTACCCTGACTAATCAAAGTCAGGGTATCACAGCAAGCCCAATCACATTTTCACCCAATGCACACAAATACAATCCCAACAGGAACTGACAGGATAGAAACCATGTGCCAATTTCCACCTTCCTAACCAAGGGCACCGAGTGAAATTGTATCACTAGTACCATCACCATGGCCAAGAGCATCCATCGCAGCACAGGCTAAGGATAGGATTGGATGATTAATACCTTCTTTTTCAAAAAGGAATTCTGAAGTCTGATTAATCTTCCACGCATACAAAGTATTTTCCTCAACAAAACAGAACCAAATTAATTTCAAAACAGGTGTGACATATGTACAAATGTCCATCCTACTTATTCTTATGGCATCACATTAAGGCACGGTTTGATCATTTGATTTCAAGAGAGGATTTGGAAAAGTTACTTTTAACACTGGGTTCACAAAAGCATAGTGCATTCACTCAGGTTTTAAAAAATGGGCAAAGGTAATATTTAAGATGTTAGCATTTACATATCCCCATAGATTTTTAATAATACATAAATTATTGGACTGTCTCAGCAATCGAAAACCACCTCTTGTATTGTGATGGAAAGCCCTCAATCTCCTTAATGGTTGCAGGCAGCAAGAAATATAACACACATATAGAGGCAGGAAGCAATGACTACAGGAATACAAAAGCGAAGAGACCATGCCAAAACTATTGGTTATGCCTCAGCAGGAATAATGTGTACAAACATGGGCACCACACTTCCGGAAAGATGTAAAGGCATAAGAAAAGGTGCAGACAGAAAAGGTAGGACTGTTATCATTGCAAAGGAGATATTTTCAAGATAAGAGGCTTTAATAGAGTACTGGGAAAAATTATCCCCTCTGACAAGCAGTCATGTATTCAAAATCATTCATAAAAGATCTACAGAGGAGATAAGAGAATTTTTTTCCGTTTAGAGTAGTTGGAATCTGGAATGCCTGACTTGAAACTTTAGCGGGAGATGATTTCATACATAATTTTAAATGGGGATCAGGCAGGGACTTGAGGATGGGGAACTTACAGGGTCACAGTCAAAAAGTAGGAATCTTGGATTAAGCAAGACTGCTGTTTCAAAAGAGTCAGCACGTGCACATTAGGCCAAATGGCCTTCTTCAGTCTTAAAATTTCTATGATTCATTCTAAGAAGTTTAGAGTGCAAGAAAGCAGTCAGAAATTATCATGTTTAAATCAAAGACGACAAACCACTAATGTGGGAAAGTTTTGGGTCTATTTAGTGTTTTGTGAAGTGTACTTTGAAAGCAAACAAGTCCCATCATAATTGCTGTTCTGTATACTCATCTTACTGCGAATCAAAGCAGCTCAATTTATATTGTTTCATTTCACAAGGTAGTTATTCAGTCTATCTTCAAAGAGATTGAGGAAGCAGCTATGCTAAAGACATAATTGTTCAGTTCACTGGGGGATACTATTGTTATGCCCTAGGTTATGCAATCATGCAAATGGATGTTAGGCAGTGTGAGATCTCCCATTGCTTGTGGGAATGAATGACACCACTAAATCAGAGAAGGCATGTAGATCTGAATTTGTAACAAGGGACTGAAACTGGTAGACAAATGACAATGGATATTAAGTAGATGCTACTGTCCAATTTTCTCACTATGCATGAACAAACAAGAAACTGCAAAGCTGGAAGTGCTTGCACATCATTTCCTTGGCCAAAGCAGAAACCAAAAGGTGGCTGAATACAACAGTTTGCACCCAAAATGAAATTTCTAATTTCGAGTTATCTCCAGAAATTCTCTTGATAAACCTGGTCACTTCCAGATCCCCAGAAGTTAAATGTGGTGCAACACAGTTTAGGTAATTTAAGCACCCATGTCTGCCTCATGTATTTTCAAACTGCATTCAATGGGGAAATATAAACTATCCACAATATACAGTCACACATCTTTTTCAGTAACCTCAAGATGGAACCAATTTGGGCTAGAGAATAAAAAAAAAATCAGTTAAGGTAACACTCCTGATCACTGCCCAGGCAGCTCTACTGGAAAGTGAACATTGGACAATGGGCAAGGGCGGTATCAGGCGAGTTTACTACCCTATAATCAAATAGTGTGCTGACAATTAAGGACTAAGCTCATGCAAGAATAATGGACACGTAGGTGAGGTATCAAGGAATGCCAGTGCAACAAACTGCACCTCTGCAAGAGTTGACATCCTTAGGAGAGTAAAGGGAGAAAATAATTTTAAAACAACACATCATGCCTGCTAAAAATACCATACTGTTTCAATGCAGAAAACAGCTACATTTCTGGAGGTAGACGGTGACCTCTGCAAATACAAACACTGCAATAATGAAACTGGAACCAAAATTTCTTAAAGTTCAGCCTTAGCAAAACCAGAAGCTCCCTTTCTCTGCTGGTGTTTGCCTCTGGTCTTGGATCGCATCAACCTCTCCAGTTTTCCCTGCAGATATATACAACTTTGGGGGCTTGTTTAACCCAGTTCTGACCTGCCAACTGCACACCTTGTTGGCTGCCAAGACTGCTCTTTTTCATACTGTCCACGCACACCCCAACTGCACCTCCACTAGTGCTCAAATCCTAACCAAATCTTTCACTATCTCAATGTTCTCTGCTTTAGAATCCACCTTTCACAAGCTACAACTTAAAACTGAAATTTTGATCTCTTCCAGATCATCCCTACCCTTACCCAGCTCAAGTGGACCCCAATATTTTAAGAAATCAACATGTCATGTCACTGCTCCACATTATCAAAGCTATTTCTTTTCAGCAGTCCACCCATCTCACATCCTCACTTCTTTGACAGACTGCACTTTGCTAATGCTCCCTGCACTGCCCTGTGGACTTATTCCTCAAACAACTTGACCTTGATACCCACATCCTATCTTCAAAGGGCTTTTCTGTTTGACTTTGTATCAAGCCTCCCCATTCACTCATCACACTTCCCCCTCTGTTTTTCTTCTTGGTATCTACCATCTATGCCTTTTAAAGCAGAGGCTTTAAAAATATGAAAAGTGCTACTTTATTACGTCAGGCATAAATTCAATTAGTTGTAAGTAAACAGTTTATTCAAAATATCTTAAAATACAAAACCGGTCCCATTATATCAGCAGGCTTAAACTTGTAGTTGTGTGGTTGCAAACAGTCTGCCTCCTATCCACTCCCTTTTAAGTTTTAACAAAACTCACTTTCAATCTCTCTTTTCTCAAGCAAAATAGAGCTAAACATCATGTCCCATTAAAACCACATATGGTAAAACATAACTTCCCCTCTTCCTTTTGATGAAACCTATGTAATAATCTCATCAAAATGAGGAACTATTTTTCAATGCTTAGCACTATTCTAACTGTTGAATCCAGCATGAAACTATGGAATAAATTATCTGGCATTTCAGGCCAATTTAAGTACGTTGACTAAGGAGCTACATCCATAAAAACAAAACAAGAGAAACTGCTTTAATGCCTTAGAATTTATTAGATGAGTAGCTAGGCTAAACAGACCAAGGAAATCCTAGGCTCGATCCTTCCACTGTTCCTGATTTGTCATACTAATTAAGTGACATCCAGGACTTGATAAGCAGAAATTTCTTCCACTTAAATATTGCAAAGGCACAACCTACTGGGGTCTTCAGAGTTTCCCTGCCACAAACTCTGTTCCCCAGCCACTGGCTCCATCCTTTGCCCTGGCAACTATCTGAAGCTGAACCAGGCCATCGCAATCTTGGTGTTATATCTGACCATGAAATGGGCTTCTGATCACATATTCACTCCATCACCAAGTCAGCTTACTTCCATCTATGCCTCAGTTCATTTGCTGCTGAAACCCTCACCCATGACTTTTTACCTCCAGATTCGACTGTTCCATTAGTCATCTGATCAGCCTCCCTTCCTCCCTCCAATTCAGGCACACTCAAAACTTTATGACCCACATCCTAATACACACCAAGTCCTGCTCACCCACCACCCCTGTGCTCATTGAACGACACTGGCTCCCAAGCCCAGCATCAATTTTAAAATTCTCATCCTTGTTTTCAAATCTCTCCATTGCCTAACCCTTCCCTATCTCTGTAACCTCCCCCTTCTTGCCGTACAAGCTTCAGATCTCCAACATTGGCAGCCATGCCTTCTGGCTATGTCCCAAGCTCTTGGGTTCCCCCCCTAAACCTCTCCAAGTTTCTTTCCTCCTTCAGGACACTCCTTAAAGCTTCTGTCTTTGCCAAGCTTTTGGTCATCTGCCCTAATATCTCCTTATGTGGCTCAATGTCAAATTTTATTTGATAACTCTCCTGTGAAGCATTTTGAGATGATTTACTACTTTAAAAGATGCTATATAAATGCAAGTTGTGCTATGCCCTTCTAATTATCTGTGCAGTTAGCTGGCTTCAGATAAGGTGGCAGTAATGATGATTCAAATGACCTCAGCTCAGCTCCCATAAATTAGGGAAGGAGAAAAAAATGATGGCAGCAGCAAAAATTTGAACAGAAGTAAAAAGCCTGGCCCAATTTACTCATCGTAACACTGAAGCATCCGTTGCTACATTACCAATGCATCAAAAACTAGAAAGAACTAAAACTGCATACCTTTTCCAATAAATAAACTTTAGCAAATAGACACAATATGAACCAAATTTGCTGCGTTCCATTATTAAAAGGGCAACCAATTAAAAATAGTATTATAATCAGACCTAATGCTTCACAAGTTACTGACGTTCTAAATTTTACAGCCTAAAAACATCGGAAAAGTCAGATTACATAAATCAGAGGTAGTCTGCCAGCAAGCAATTTCTGTCCACATTATTTTTACATTCATTACCACCAACGCTAGTCAATGGCATCAATCTGCAGAGGCACACCTGGTTTTAAAGGCTGCAACCATTTGGCTCTCACAGGAATGATTATAGGTGGCACCCATGCACCATTTATATATTATATTGTATGACTTAACTGAAAATAAAATACAAGTTTACAACCTAAATGTGCTTAGATATAAGAGAGTCAGTATGAAGTTTAATATAGCATGCACTTTCTTTCCAGAGTAAATTAAGTAAGTTTACTCGGATGTTTCTGATTTTGTCTACAAACTCAATCTGGAGACTAAACTTTACCGTCAATGCCCCAGAAAAAGGAAAATTAAAAGGTTAACTAAATTCTGTACCCACAACAGAGACATGCACAATATAGATTCGCAACAGCACAAGGCAAACTTTCAAGGTTCATGGTTTAAAAGACAAAAGGTGGAAAGGGGTGGCACACAGGGATTGATAGATATAGGTACTTGATCCAAAATCTGGCTACCCGAAAACCAGACATTTTTGATATTCAGTTAAATGGGTGATGGCTCGCCTGTTTTGCAGATGTCCAATATGGCAAGCAGTGCACACACATTGAGGTAGATTTCAGTATGTAATGTTGGTATAGGTATCAAGAGAGGCACCCAAGGCCTGTGTCTCAGACAGACATAGCGTTTCTGCATTTACCAACAAGAGGCCTAATGCCTATTTTATGCTCCCTTTACACAATTGGTTTTCCCTTAATGTAGCCACCAAGGATGACACACAGCTTAAGCAACAATCTTTAAACGGGCCACTGCCAGCCTCTACCAGAAAAGGTAAAAATATGTGCCTGAACACAAAGCCAGGAAGTGAAGGAATGAATTAACACAGGCTGTTGTTGGCTACTGGTCATGCCCATTTCTGATCACTACGTTTTCCTCCTTCCTGGTCAATGACACCCATTTCCAGGCCACCATTTATGTATTATATTGTATTTTATTTTCAGTTAAGTCGTACAAGTTTACAACCTAAATGTGCTTAGATATAAGAGAGTCAGTATGAAGTTTAATATAAAACCACTTTCTTCCAACACCGATCTGAGAGTCATAGTGGCCTGAAATTAAAATGGTCTTCGTCCAGCTGCCTAGGGATACTGAGCAGGCATGTGCAGTTTGCTGGTCTGATTACAAGTCCCTTGTCCAAAATCCAATAAAAACCAAAATCCGGCACAGTCTCAGTCCCAAAGGTACCTGATTTTGGACACTGGACCTGTAAATGATTTGGACTTGGGAATCCAATGTATAATTTCAAAATTTGATAATGACACTAAATTAGGGGGTGTAGTTGATACAGAAGGGAATGACAAAATTCAGGAAAACATAAATGACTTTGCAGAAAGAGCACCTGGAGCTCAAAATAGCTAAGTACACTTTCACCAAAGGGCACCGAGGCTGTTTATTCCTTGGAAAATAAGTGTCTAAATAGGATTGAGGAGCAGAGGGTTCTTGGGAGTGCAGATAATCAAATCACAAAGCAGTGATGCAGATTAATAAGGTCATAAAAAAACAAAGCATTGGGTTCATTTCTAGAGGGATTGAACTGAAAAGCAGAGACGTTACATTAAACTTGTACAGAATCTTGGGTAGAAAACCACAGTTGGAGCATTGGGAACACTTTTGGTCTTCATATCATAAAAAGAGGTACTGTAGAAGGTACAAAAAGGATTTATGGAAATGGTACCAGAACTGTGGGGTTATGCCAGGGAAGGTGAAGAGGCTGGGGTTCTTTTCTCTAGAAAAAGACTGAGGGGTGAGCTAATATTTAATATTTATTTTCAAGATTATGAAAGGGTTTGATAGGGTGGACTTGTGGGGAAATTAACATAAGGTAGTCACTAATAAATCCAATTAGGTCGTTCAGGTGAACTTCTGTACCCAGACATAGGTTAGAATGGGGAACATGGTATCACAATGGGTAGGCAACTAGCATAGATGCATTTAAGGGGAAGCCAAATAAACACGAGGGAAAAGGGAATCTTATAATATGTTAGATGAAGAAGGATCTGAGGAGGCTCTTGGGGAACAAACACCAGTTTGGACCCTAAGATAAAAGCGAAATACTGCGGATGCTGGAAATCTAGAACAAAAACAAAAATACCTGGAAAAACTCAGCAGGTCTGACAGCATCTGCGGAGAGGGATACAGTTAATGTTTCGAGTCCAAATGACTTTTCATCAGAACTCATTCGGACTCGAAACGTTAACTGTATCCCTCTCCACAGATGCTGTCAGACCTGCTGAGTTTTTCCAGGTATTTTTGTTTTTGTACCAGTTTGGACCCGGTGGGTTGAATGCACTTGCAGCTGCCAAATTTAAACACCAGTTGAAACCCGCCAACTTAGAGGCTGGGAACCAAACTTGGTTTGTGTCATTCAATGCACCGTCCATACCCAGTCACAGCTGCTCAAATAAGTTGTTCCCCTTCCTGTTTGAACCTTTCAGAAAAAAATGTCAATGACATCCCTTTAATAAGCTAAAATGTTTAAGAGCTTTTCCCACCCAGAATACTTATTTTGAAAGTAGATTCCACCTCCAAAGTGGACACTGCGAATCAGCAAGAAACTTAAATAAAGCAACCAATTATTTTCAAAGTGAAAAATTAGAAAAGACAGATTAAAGAAGAAAAAAGTAAAAGTAAAAAGTAATTAGAATAGGAACTGAAAGAAAATGGGCTGGGGAAGAGGGGGCAAATTACAATACTTAAAATATTATGGTATTATTTTTGCAGTTAAATGGCTATATTAAAACAAGGCTATAACTGATATTTACTGACTGAATTACTGTATCTATGCTTATTTTAACTTACAAAGCTGTCTGATTTTTGAGACTATTTCCCTGGCTTGCAAGCTGATGGATAAAGAGCAAAACCTTACAAGTATTAGGGCATGGAATGGTTTAGAACCAACTATCTCTTCTCTTCCCTATGCACTTGTTTGGGCATATTTTGAATATGCAGGACATTTAAAGCACTATACCTGTATTTTTATATTTCCAAAATATTTCTTGCTATTGACCATTCTGTGATGCAACATGCAAAACTAAATGCAGTGAATAATCACACTAGATCAAAAAAAAATTACCCCGAAGTAATATACCAGCATCTGGAAAACATATACGCAGTAATATGGAATGTCTAACTCAGAGCTGCCTTGGGCCTGTTGCACATTGTTTCTAGACAGTTAATCACTTACCTGCTTGCCTCACAGGCAAATCCAGTTGGTCTGACATTGTAATTTGAAGCAGAGTTGATACAAAGGTAACAGCTTTGTTGGCCTGTAATATACAAAGATGAAAATTTATTAAACACATATATTCAAGTGATACAACTATTCTAAAAAAGCTATTTAAAAAAAACTTAAGTGCAGATTACAATTTCATATTAAGCCAAAAGGAGTCAGTGCTGAGAAGCATTTGTAGTTTGATCATTTGATGTCAAGTGTTTCCATCATGCCAAGATGCAATGCAAAGCTACCTCTATTGTAGCCCATCCTACAATATGTCATAATCTTAATACACATTAACTCTAATCTTAGATATGCAGCCCCTACAATACCTGTATGATTCTTTTCTCTCGAACTTCCAACTAGTTATCATTTTAGTTAGTACGATTGAGGCAGTTTACTGCTGAATGTTGCTTTATGCTGCAAATTCCTTCCCAAGGACCAGACTGATATTGCTCAAACACAGTTCATGCAGAACTTCTACAGCCAAGAAAAAGTTACTTCCATTCCATCAGTTTATCTTGATGTGGGCCTAACAAGGGATGAAAGAACAGTACGCAACACAATCTTCCAATTCAAATTCAAATTCCTGATTTCTCTCAATGCAATGGTAACATTATCCTGTACAAAATGTTAGAAACAAAATCCTCAGAGCATTCATTGTCACATTTCCAATTTTCTTTCCTAAATGGGTGCTAACTCTCGCTAGAGGATAGTTATAACAATCAAATCTTGTGCACTGTCAAGTGGTCATTAGTTGTGTGAATAGTTCACTAATACTCAACATTGGACAACATTCTAGTTAAGTCTAAACCTGTCCTCACATGCTACCTATACTTTTCAGTAGGGGTTTACTGGACAGCAATCAGGGACAAGGTCGTCAGTAGTCATTGCAACTTTCATTTTGTTTGAGGGAAGCTATATCAGCACAAACCCAGGACCAAAACAGACCAAGTAAATAGCAAAATATGATACAGTTTGGAAATGAAACAAAACAGAAAAAGCTAGAATCACACATCAACCAGGATGTGTGCAAGTTAACATTTCAGGCGCAGACCCTCTATGAAACTGAGACATGGACAAGCATATTAATACAAATTGAAAAATATGGAAGAGACAAAGGATGAGCAAATAGCCATGGATATGTGGATCTTGGAGAAATGAGAGACATGGAAAACCTGAAAGTCATGTTGGACTTTAGCTGAGTCTTCATTTACAAACCAGCATTAAGTGTGAAGCTACTGAAATCAATGTTCATACTAAACATGTTCTTTATAAAGAAACTGGTAAAGTCTAATCCTTAATAACATATTTCTTGCAAAATGCTTTTTCAATAGATCCAAAGGTCCTAGATAACACAATTGTCAACTTCATATTACAGAATATAGTACTGTTGGATTACTAACTTAATTTAAATTAGGAAGTATAGGGTGGGGAGGGGTTTGTCATTTCAACCCAAGGTGCAACTTCACTACATCTGGTTTCTAGGGTAGCCAGTTCCACCTCAGCCCCATATAGGTGCAGCAATCATGAGTGCAATTGGCCAAAATATTTAATCTTTAATTGAAAAGTTAAAATTACTGTCAGAGATAATCTGCAGCCACCATGAGGATCCTGCGTTGACTAAGTTAAACGGTACTTAGAAAGAGATGAAAAAGTTTGTCAATCATATATCACCGCCTTCCTTACAGCAAAGGCAGAAAAGCATTTTGTTGCATCATACATATTTTGACTAATATTTCTACTAATTGAAATTTTGGCATAAAACAAAGTCATTTCCAGTGACTGATTCCCAATTTACATTTTATGCATTTTTTAAAAAAAAGCTTTCCATTATGTTTTGATTTAACTTGCTCATGGAGCTGTCAGTGTAGCCATATAATATGAAAATATTTTCTGAAATCAGTGACAACAGAAAACAGGTTTCTGTAAAAGACATTCAGTTGTCTGAAACACAGGTTAGATGGTTATTGCAAGTCTGGCCTGAAATCATATCTGCTCCGAATATCCAAACAGATTTGAAATGCACATAAATTCCAAAAGCAGAACTCAAGTGTTTCTATGTTGAGTGAATCAAAACTAAACACTAATAGCAGTTACACCAACTAAGTGTGCTTCCCAACAGACTTCAGCAAATACTTCATTCAAAAGTGAAACAACATATTCTAGGGCCTAGTTTGATATCATAAATTAAAAATACTCATCTAATTCTGCGTAAACTAGATGCAAAACCTGAATCGAGATGTAAAGTGAATCAATTGTGGAAGGCTGGAGGACAAAGAGAAGCCGAGAGGAAAGAAATAAAACTATGCAGGACTCCTACCCTGATCGCTGTTTACTGAGCGTGTACAAGCATCAGGTGATGTTTCCTATGGTCCAATAACCTAGCAGTCACTGCCAAGACTTAAAAAATACTAGTCAAGTTTCTCACACCTGATAGCTGGTCCCTATTGAAAAGAGGTATGTAGGCAGCAGATGATAGATTATTGTAACATGGAGGCATATATACGTAAAACTTGGACAAG
Organism: Cetorhinus maximus; assembly: GCF_964194155.1. Taxonomy (NCBI): domain Eukaryota; kingdom Metazoa; phylum Chordata; class Chondrichthyes; order Lamniformes; family Cetorhinidae; genus Cetorhinus; species Cetorhinus maximus. The sequence goes on from NC_135887.1 coordinate 99,717,973, forward strand.
TACCAGTGGGAGATGGCATCTATAAGTCATAACCCAAAGAAAGGATAAAGTGTCTTCAGGAATGGAAGGGAGAAAAGTAACAAAGAGGAAACAAATACATTATCTCAAAATGCTCCAGCTTTCTTAACAATTTATTAGAACACAGTGTATTGATAACAAAATAGATATCAGATCAATGCTGTCCTTCCTTATATAGGAAATACTATCAGGCAGTCAGCACACTACATATATCCACTGGCTTGGTTAACTTCAAGCTGTAGTTTACAAATAAATTGATTTAATATTTAAGTTCAGCTTGCTCAAATGTTACAGCAAAGCATGCACGAATTTGTTTTGTGCCAAGCTAATGGTTGCATTATCAACCCAAGTCTGCATGTAAACTATGAGACTTCTCTTTATTTCCCCCATCCCCTGCCATAAAGTCTGCAACACTCAGGTCAACATTATAGTTGAGGGCGAGCACTTGTAAATCAGTGCTACAGAGGTCAGTGTAGGTTCCATTCTTCACTCATTCGCAAAGTGGAGGAAAGCATCCAGCTCTACAGTCCCCTCTCAAACATGCAGTGTCAAAGGGCAAAAGCCACATGTGGCATTAGTTAAAAGTGAAAAAAATAAATGGGGGGTGGTGTGGAGGTGGAAGGGTGAAGACAGACTAGGCTAAAACGCAAAAAAAAAGCTGGCTCTGAACCTTGACAAAAGAACTCTGTACTTGAACGTTTCAGCCACAATTTTATTTGCTTAACAAATTAGGAAGATGAGGACTGTGTTTCTACGGCCCAGGGACCAATGCTGTAGCCACATTCCCACGATATACACATGATAAAGTTGGCAATCCACTTGATGCATGAAGAAAAGCTCGACATCACGAGCCCGGCGTAAACACAAACTCAACAGACGCCTTAACTATTCATTCAGTTTATCGTGATTAGCAAAGAGAAAGCAATAATCTGCAGTTTAGAAGTCATTAAACTGGCTCCAAGAACATCGCGAACCGTTACGTGCGATTTTAGGCGTGAGAAACGCAAAACATTGTAACATGTCTGCCGGCAGCAGGCGGCCATAGAGCGGACGCAGCACTGGCGCTCGGGCCGAGGCCTGGCCGCAAGCCTTGGCATTTCACAACTCGACACACACCGACACCTGCAAGGAGCTGGGGCCTTGGCCGCTGTTACCTCGTTGAGCTGTCGCTCGGCCGCCTCCCTTAGCGCAGGATCCATGGTCCCCCTCAGGGCCTCGATAATTTTACTCGGATCCATTGGAAGTTTCTCTGCCGCACTCTGGAGGAGATTCGACGTTCAATAGTTTATTTTTTTAAGTCGCGTCTTTTCTCCTTCCTTTATTTTTTTAATTATATAACCGGTTGTTGTGGCTGCTGGGCCGCTCCTGCCGCTCACTCGGCCTCTCAGCGAGCGGCCGATGCGCACATGGAAGCTGCGCTTCAACAGCCGCCGGCGCCAAAGGAAGAGCGTCGCGCGCCGAGCCCGGATACAGGGGCGCGAGACCACCCGTCATCAGCCGGCCCACTCACCACCTTCCGCTTCCCCAACCCACATCCTGCCGCTGCCGCCGCCGCTGCCTGCGCGGGCAGCTGGGAAATGTAGTTCCCCCACCATTTCCTCGGAGCGCAGATACCCAAGTGTGTGGCTGCAACTGGTGGTTGTCCCCTGGACTTGTGACTTTTTATTTTAATTGGCTTAGTATGTAGAATCACTGTCTGGACTGCTGTGCACACCGGCCAGAACTACTTAGTTCAATTTCTCATGAGTGCCCATTTGGATGACCTTCCCTCCAGCATAAGGTCAGAAGTGGGGATGTTCGCTGATGATTGAACAATGTTCTGTAGCATTCGTGACTCCTCAGATAGTGAAGCAGTCCGTGCCCATATGCAGCAAGACCTGTTCAGCTAGGCCTGGGCTGATGTGTCAAGTAACATTCATAGCACACAAGTGCCAGGTAATGGCCATCTCCAATAAGAGATAATTTAACCATCTCCCCTTAGCATTGAATGGCATTATCATTGCTGAATTCCCCTCTATCAACATTCTGGGGTTACAGTTAGTCAGAAACTGAACTGGACCTGCCATATAAATACTGTGGTAACAAGAGCAAGTCAGATACTGGGAATTCTGCAGTGAGTAACTCCCCTCCTGACTCCCCAACGCCTGTCCATCTACAAGGCACAGGTCAGGGATGTGATGGAATACTCTCTATTAGCTTGGATGAGTGCAGCTCCAACAACACTCAAGAAGCTCAACACCATCCGGGACAAAGCAGCCGGCTTGATTGGCACTCCATCCACCACCTTCAACATTCACTCCCTCCATCACTGATGCACAGTGGCAGCAGTATGTACCATCTACAAGATGCACTGCAACAACTCACCAAGACTCCTTTGACAACCTTCTACCACCTGGAATGACAAGTGCAGCAGGTGCATGGGAACACCACCACGTGCAAGTTCCCCTCCAAGCTACACACCATCCTGATTTGGAACTATATCGCCATTCCTTCACTGTCGCTGGGTCAAAATTCTGGAACTCACCCCCCCCCCAACAGCACTGTGGGTATTCCGACACCACATGGACTGCAGCATGTGAAATGGGTGTTATTTTTAAATATTTTGGGGCATATTGTGTTATTCTGTAAAGAAGGCTGGGTGTGTGCGCACGTGATTTGAGTAAACTGGGCAAGAGTTTGATAGGAGTCAGGTTATCTGGGGGTTTGGAAACATGAAAAGGATAGAGGTGTTAAGTTGGGATACAAGTAAATAGATTAGATCTAACATTTACACTTTTGAATGTTGAGAGTTTGTTTGAATGTCAAAAGAGAGTCAAAGGTACAAAGAAACATGTTTACATCCATAAGTAAACAAGTAGTGGGGATATGATATTTTATTGACCCAAAAGCAAAGACAAGATGAAAGATCTTATATTTGGAAGGGTTTGAGTTTAAAAGGGGTGTGAGAACAATGGACTGAAGATGAAAAAGAAAAAAAGGTATATTAGAGTTCCTATGGATAGCTAGAGATGGCTGGAGGTAGCAGGAGCTGTTTGAGCTGTTGAGATAGCTGGAGTGCTGGGCTGGAGGAGGATGCAGTTTGAATCACCCATCCAGTCAAGCCAGAAAAGTCTTGGGCTGCAGCAAGCAGCTTTATTCTTAAGTGAATTCCACTGCAGAGTGGAAGAGGGTAAAGGTCATGTGGTACACCTTTATTGAAACTACAGCAGTTTGCCCTGTGTAATATTACTGGATTTCTTTTATAGTTAACATTTATAAAGGAGTGTTGCCCGGAAAGTGTTTACTTGTGGGTTTGACCAAGTAGAGAGTTATGGGGAACGTTTGTAAGGCTAACCTTAAGCATGTAACTGTAATCTTGTGTGCTTAAGTTTTCTTTTATTTTTTGTTAATAAAACTTTTACTTTTAATTTTTAAAATCCTATAAGTGTTATTGGACCTCTTATGCTGAGATCAGTACGTTTTCTTCTCGGTTTCAGAATACAAAAAATGAGGTTGTGGCCCGTAAGCCAAGTTTCCCTCTGGGATTTGGTTTGTGCAGCAATTAATACTAGCTGTGGTCATATCAAGTGGTTCAGGAAGGCAGCTCACCACCACTTCTCAAGGGCAATTGGGGATGGGCAATAAAAATACTGGCCTAGCCAGTGATGCCCATGGAAAGAATAAAAAAAACAAATGGACTGGTACAATTGGCCTCAGTGCCTCTGTCAAGTCAAGTGACTCTTGCTGGAAAATATTGATATTAACTGAGGACAGGATCAGATTCACCCATTGGTCAGCTTTATAGTCAAATAAACTGACATAGATTTATTTTATTCAGTCATGGAATACAGGCATTGCTGGCAAGGCCAGCATCCACAATCTATCCCCAGTTGCCCCTGAGAAGGAGGTGGTGAGCCACCCCCTTGAACCACTGCAGTGCATGTGCTGAAGGTACATAAGAAGTGTTGTCAAATGTGGAGTCTCAAGATTTTGATCTAGCAACGATGAAGGAATAGGACAATACATTTAGTATATAAAGTTAGGATATTGGAGATGGACTTGGAGGTGGTGGTGTCCTGATGTGCCTACTTCCTTTCTAAGTAGTAGAGATTGCGGGTTTGAGAGGTGCTGCCAAAGAAGTCTTGGTGCGTTGCTGCTTGCAACATGTAGATGGGACACACTGCAACCATTGGCTATCAGTAGTGGAGGGAATGACTTTTTAGGGTTTGATACATCGAATGATCTGTTTCTGAGTAAAAGCAGCGGAATTAATAAGTCAAACCAGCTGCTTCTTATTGAAACCATAAAAATGGCTTGACGATTGTCTGTATTGGTTATATACCCAATACAGAAACAAAGAACTATTTTAAAATCACAGCAAGCTAAAACCATTTTTTAAATTACATTTATCCTGTTTACCTAAAGTAATATAAAATACAGATATTTGTCCATTTCATATTGGATGAAAATTGCTTTCATTACATGTATGTCCTATGTTTCCAGATCCATTTGTATCAGCCTTGGTTCAGTGGTAACACTCTAGACCCTGAATCAGACAATTTATGTGTTTAAGCCTTACATCAGGACTCAAGCACATAATTTAGGCTGACACTTCAATGGAGTGTGTAGGTAGAACTGCAGTATCTGAGGCGTTAGTTTTTCAGACAAAACATTAAAATGCAACCCTGTTTATCCTGTCCTGTAGTACTTGAAGGATTTTTTATCTTGAATGACACAAGTTCTCACAGTGTATAGGTTAAAATTGCTATAATATTTACTTAAGCACGAAAGAACATGCAAAATAATTATGAATAAGCTAATATTTGTGGTTCAGCCTCAGTGAGCTCTTAATTTCCTCAAAATTGCTAATCACTGCCTGAAGGTTCAAGATGATTGCATCAAGGGATAACATGTTTTTATGTATTCTGTGAGTAAGTTTACAAACTTATGTATTGAAGTTAGACATCCTTGCATTGCAATTTAATCTCTACAGTTGCAGTTAAAATGATACACTTCGTGGGGTGCCAGAATGTTACACGTGTCTTTACACTGTATTGCAAACAGCAATGGTTGTGCTTCATTAAAAAGAAATAATCTGGATGGAATAATTTTCAATACATTTTGCATTTTAAGAGCATCACAAACAAAGCAGTGAAAATGCTATGTGGTCAAGTGGAAACAAAGCATAGTGAGGAGAGGTGAGGTGATGGGATGGGCATCTCTGACCAGATAATCTATTCTATTGGTGATGTTGGTAGAGGGATAAATATTGGCCAGGACTTTGGGGAGTCCTACCCTAAGTGATGTGAGATGTTTCCTGTCCGCCTGACAGGATGTGACCTCAGTTTAATGTCTCATCCAAAAAAACAGCACCTCCTACAGCGCAGTCTTGTACTGGAGTGTCAGCCTACATTGTATGCTGAAGTCTCTGGAGTGGGATTTGAACACTCATCCTTCTTACTCAAAGGTACTACACTGAGCCTCAGCCAATACCTAAAATCACAGTTTTACTTCACCTTTGAGCATGATTACCTTTTAAGTAAACATTTAAAAGAAAACACTGATATTAGAATTGATTATCAAAGCACAATACTATTAACATTTAACAAATCCTCATAATGTTACTTTAAAATTAAATCTTATATTAATGAAAGCAGTATAGAATACTAAAGAGGAGCTTGGATAGACATTGTCCATAAATAAATGGCAAACACATGTTATTGAGGTAAAAGGGGGGCATTCAGTTAGGGTCATCATTTGAGTTGTACATGCTTCGGTTTGTTTCTCAGAGAGGGGCACTAATCAGGTGGGGTTATCATTTAGGTCTGGGATACTTATAGAATAGATCCATTGAAGGATGAACTAGGAAGTCAGGAATGCCCCCCTTCTACCTCAACAATACGTGATTAATTTTGCACAACGTGTATCCAAGCTCCTCTTTAGTATTCTATACTGCCTTCATTTATATAACATTTAATTTTAAAGTAACAATATGAGGATTTTCATCATTGTTAAATGTTAAAAGAAGACATTCAGTTCTAATATCAATGTTTTCCTTTAAGTTTTTACTTAAGAGGTATTCATTCTCAAAAATGTGAAGTGAAACTGCGATTTTAATTGTCGACTGTGGTTCAGTAGTATTAGCTCAGTGGTAAGAGTATTATTTGTGGCAATCCAGGGGGCAGGCTAGAAACTAAAGTCAGGTGAAATTTTCTTTGTATGCTCCCTCCAAGGATAATTGGAGGCACTGTAGCCTTCTAGGTCTAGGCCTCCATAAGCAGCCAGAATGTGCTGGTCTTGGAGCTCTCCAGCTGATTTCCTCCCAATACTTAGATGATTCAGTACTAGGAGTCTGTACCTTTGAAGAAAAACGTGTCTCCTCTCAGACGCAATGTACTGTGAACCCAGAGAAGAAAATCTATGTTAGTTAAAATAACCTGAATAACATAACTATTTTAAAACATTATGATTTGACCTTAACATTAATGACATACCACAGAGTGTTTCACATTGTTGCAGAATGGAGCAGGTGTCCTCAAGAAGGACATATTTGGATCTTACAGTAGCAGAAATAAGGAATTAAGTAACTTCTAAATGAATATTTTGCTTCAGTTTTCACAATAAAAAATGATGACACTGTATTAGAGCTACTGGAGGGACTAGGTTTTTAAGAGAACAACTTTAACATAAAGGGAAAAGTTGCAATGGATAAATTAGTGGAGATGAAGCGAAATTTCCAAAAATAGGCAAGGAAATTGGAGATGCATTAGTTATACTCCAATCTCTGGACTTCGGCTAGTGGAGATTGGGAAACAAGATGCACTAGACTACTACTCATAAAGGAAAGAAGGCCAAGTTCAGTAACTACAGACTAGTGAGTTTAATATCAGCAATAGGGAAATTGCTAGAATTAACTAAGAATAAGTCAGCACTTGGAGAAGTATACTATTAGGAAGAAATCAGCATGGTTTTGTGAAAGGCAGGTCATGCCTAACATAACAGAGTTCTTTGATGAGCCACTGACATGGTGAATAAAGAAGGATCAATCAATGCCAGAAACATTTTTGTTTTCTTCCTGGCATCTTACATTTTTTAAACAATCCTTAATTGCCTTCAAAAAGTGGTGGTGGTGGTGGGTCTTCTCCTTGAACGACCATAGTCCTTTGATTATGTTTGTTTTCAAAATGGTGTTAACTAAGGAATTCCAGGATATCAACCCAGCAATGATGTAGGATGGGCAGCATATGTCCAAGATAGGATGATATGTTACTTGGAAGGGAGATTGAATGTGATGACATTTCCACATCATTACTGTCTTGTCCTTCTTTGTGGTAGATGTTTGTAAGGAGAGGTGCTGTTGAAGTAACATTAGTGAGTTACTGCATTTTTAGATAGCATTTCATGAAGTTACTGGCTAAAATTAATTTACACAAAGTTGGATGCAATCTAGTATCGTTGAAAGGAATTTGCTTGGAAGGTGGGAGATGGAAAGTTGGGATAAAGTCAACAGAATTATGGACAATGAATAGTGGTGTCTCTTAGGGATTGATTGTATGCCCCACAATTTCTTCTCCATATACAAATGACCATGATTTGGAAATAACAGATTTTATCCAAATTTTCAGATATTATTATAGAAGATATAGGTATAGTGTAGTATAACCTAGCAGGGCAAACTCTAAAGATCCCCTGCCCTCGCCCTGAATCAGAATCTTTCTCTAGTTTCTCTCCTATCTCCCTTCATATCCTCTCAAGATCATATTGTCCAAGAGATCTATCTCCTGCTCCCTCAAACCTTTTCCCACTAAACTGCTGACTACCCTACTGGACCCCATGTTAGCTGGAATTATTAATGCTTGCCTCTCTTCATGTGCTGTCCCGCACTCCTTTAAATTTGCTATCATCACTCCTCCTCAAAAAGCCAACCTTTGACTCCACCATATCCACATCACTTCATCACCTAAGTGGCTCCATTCAAAGTCACAAATTACATTTTATGTGACTGTAACAAAGGTAAACTATCTCTCCTTGTCCTTCTCAACCTGTCTGCGGTCTTTGACTCAGTTCACCACACCATCCTTCTCCAATGCCTCTCCACCGCCATCCAGCTGGGTGTGACCGCTCTCGCTTGGTTCCATTCTTACCTATCTAATCGTAGCCTGAGTGTCATTTGCAATGGCTTCTCTTCCTCCTGCATTGTTTACCTCTAGTGTTCCCCAAGAATCTATCCACAGACCTTCCGATTTCTCATCTATATGCTGCCCATTGGTGACACAATCCGAAAGTACAGCGTTAGTTTCACACGTACACTGATGACACCCAGCTCTACCTTACCACAACCTCACTCAATTCCTCCACTATTGCTAAATTATCAGACTACTTATCTGACATCTAGAGCTGGATGAGAATAAATCTTCTCCAGTTAAGTATTGGGCAGACTGAAGCCACTGTCTTTTGAATCTGCTTCAAACTCTGTTCCCTAACCACTGACTCCACCCCTCTCCCTGACAACTATCTGTGATTAAACCAGACTGTTTGTAGTCTTGGTGTTATATTTGACCCTGAGGCTAGCTTCTGACCATATAGATGTGCCATCACTAAGACCAACTATTTCAACCTCTGTAACATTGCCTGACTTCACCCTGCCTCTCTCATCTGCTGCTGAAACATTCATTCTTTGTTACCTCTAAATTTCACTATTCCAACACACTCATGGTTAGTCTCTCACATTCTTCCTTCCTTAAACTTAAGGTCATCCTAAACTCTGCTGCCCATGCCCTTACACCAAATCCCATTCACCTATCAATCCCTTGTTTGTGACCTACATTGGTTCCCAGTCAAACACAGTCTTGATTTGAAAATTCTTAACCTTGTTTACAAATATTTCCATGCCCTCACCCATCCCTATCATGGTTTGGTATGGTTTGGTAATCTATTCCACTCCCACATCCCTCTGAGATATCTGCACTCATCTAATTCTGGTCTCCTGAGCATCCCTGATTTTAATTGCTCCACCATTGGTGGCTTCAACTGTCTAGGCTCTAAGCTCTCCTGCTCCCAACCTTGCTTTTCTCTTTTAAGACACTCCTTAAGCTTTTGGTTATCTGACCTCGTATCTTTTTATGTTGCTCAGTGTCCTATTTTGTTTTATAATGCTCATGTGAAGCACCTTGGGACATTTTATGTTAAAATGATATATAAATGTAAGTTATTGTTGAATTGTGAGGAAGAGAGAAGAAAATGCATAAGGGTATATGGATGGGAAAACACTAGAAGAATCAGTTTAACATAATAAGCAATAATACATCAGAGTGGCAGATAGGAATGCAGTCTAAAAGGGAAAGTAGCATGGCAGGTAACTGAAAAAAAGCAGAATACAACTACATAAGCAATGAAAAGCTAGATTTCAAATACAAAAAGCAAGCAAAAGTCCGAACAAAATGCTTGTCTTCATTATGAACCACAGAATACAAAAGCAAAGAGGTTTTTACAGCCGTTATACAAAACAGTGGCCAGACATCACTTGGAATACTGAGTTCAGTTTTATGTGCACTACCTTAGGAAGGAGAAACTGGCATTGGAGAAAATCCAGCAACAATTCACCAGGATTGTAACTTGAATGAAGGAACTTAACTGTGATGACAATTAAATTTGGGTTATATACAGATGAGAGGGTTAAGGGGTGAACAGATTGAAGTTTTTTTAAAAATCAACAAGGTTAATGGGAAACAATTCTTCCCTCTCAAAGGGGAATCATGAACAAGGAGACATATCTTAAAATTCTGATCAATATCATTTACAAAGAAATCTTCAAAAATGTTCTTTTTTCTCACAAAGGATTATGAGAACATGGAATGCACTGGCCCATAAGGTCAGGGTTACAAACTCAATTGAGGTGTTTAAAAGTGCCATTAATATTTAGTTGAGAAGAAAGGTTGTTAGGGGATATAGAGAAACGACAGAGAATTTGGGTTCAAAAAATAGAAATGCCATGGTGGAGCAGGATCAATATGCTGAGTAACCTGCACCTTATATACAGACATATAACCTGTCAGAATAAATTGAGATTACTGTCACAAACATTTTCATTAAAAATGATCCTTTATTTATAAATGAAAATGAAAAAGCCATAATGTTAACTATTATTATATATGTAATTCATAAGACAGATCCCACATTTAGGACAAGTTCACAAGAAAAAGGAGAAGCATCCAGTTCAATATTTGTGATAGGCTCTGTGATGTTAAAGATAATATATCTCTCACCCAAAAAGGCCTTCTGCAAGAAGCAGCCAAATGTCATCTAACTGACCACAAATAGGACCCATTCTCATTCCTGTGCCACACAAAGCTTTTTGATTCCATGGGTCTCACCATGTTAGGAACAAACTTAAACAACTTAAAAACTACTGTGGCTGATTACCATTGGTAATAGCTAACGCTGCACAGATGAGCAATTGAACCTGGGACCTTTCCATCTCAATAACTCTGTATCACATTACTCTGGGACATAATGCACTGTACTGTCACTAGGAAAATCTTTTCTCAGCCATTGTTCTCCCTTAATTTCTTGCTGGGCTCATCTGGTATCTTGCTGAAGTGGACATTTTTCATGAATGAGCCATGGTGTAACTATTTGAACTGACGAGCCTAATACATGAAGTCGAGCAAAACTTGCTGGGAAGTTAGGGGCGTAGTTCGCAAGTTTTTTTGTGATAATGAAATATACCAATAAATAAATACATAAGTATATAATTAAAATATAGCTGGTTGTTATGAAATCAAGTGAATTTTAAAGCGTCACAGTCTTAAGTTTAATTGTTGGTTGCAGAAAGGAAGTGCAAACCTAAATGCAGGATTAAGAGAGCACATCGACGGTGCAATGGGTGTTACACCCAGTAGTTACACCGCCAGGCCGCAGCAGCGCTCGAGCTCTCGTGCCGTCCATTTGAGCAGAAAGTTGCCGTTTTTGCACATGCGTGTTGTGTGAAAGGTGAAAGGGCAGAAGTGCTGGACTCTGACGAATCAATCGCTTGTTCACCGACTCATTCGGTCTTTACAACACAGAAAAATGGCCGTAAAGAGCAGTGGTGAAATTGTGAGGCGATCCGGCGTGATTTTGAATAATGCCGCCCAAGATGAAGCGGCGCTTCTGGGCACCACGGCTGACAGCGAGGCTGCTAAAGGTGACGGGGGAAATGGTGCGTCCGGGGAACGCGAGGCAATATGATTAATGTTGATAAATGCGGGTAAATGGAGTCTGTAGCGAGGACGAGAAGATCTCTCAGTCTCTGGGAGCAGGACTGGAGAGAATTGGTCGAGTATGGAGGTTACTAAGGTCTGAGTGAGTGTTCAGCAGCTTCTCTGATGGGGAGCCATCTGATGCCAGCAGCTCAGCTTAGGGTCTAATAGGAAACAGTGACCAGTAAATGGAGTTTATGATGATGTCTTTGATGTCCCCATTGTCTAGGAGGAGAGTACAGCCTACCCAAGGGTGGGTGTTAGATAAGTAGCCTGACAGTACAGTGGTCAAGAGATGGATTGGCGAGGTCAAGCTGGATGCCACTGAAATACATAGTTTGTCTGGCAATTTATATTGCGAAGGGGCAGTATGTAGATGGGAAAGCAGGAAAGTTATATAGTGCCTTCACAACCTCAGGACATTCCAAATTCTCTTTTAATTTTGGCAGAGGCGAGTGAAGCCCAGTAATGCTTGATGTGGCCTGACTGGCTCTGGTGATGGATGGTTAAGCCAGTTGTATACTTAAGTTTGTGGTCAGAAATGACCATGAGAGAGGGGGCATGAGATTAGAGAGGCTGAAATAGTTGGTAAGGTTGAAGGGGTGGTGGTGAGCAGGGAGAACAGGAGATTAAATTCAGAGGAGAGAGGGCAAGTGAAGCGATGATGGAAATTGCAATAAGTTGCTCAGTGCAGTGACTGGTGGAAGAATGGAGGAAGGATATCTTGATGAAATATATACTACGGGGAAGTGATGGACAACAAGGATTTTAAAATAAACTTGAGTGGATTGAAACAAGGTGAAGTGCCCAAAGGAGAAGATGCTAGATGAATAGGCAGAGAGAACAAAGTGTTATTTGGCATTAAAGACCATACCACCAGCACAACAGTTTAGGTGGAGCAGTTAATGATAAACATACAGTATCTAGGCAGGGAGACTTCAGTAAGGGACAAGTTGTCACCGACCATGAGCCAAGTTTCAATCAAAGCTGTAACATCGATATAACCATTTACAATAAGGGTGTGAATTATGCCTCTAAACCACTCTTTGGATTGGACATTGAGATGAATTTGGGAGAAAGTTTAGGCAGAAAATCTTGAGGGCACTTTTACCTATGGTAGAATGACAGAAGGGAAGATATCAAATAAGTCCAAAATCAGAAGAATGGAAGGTGTGAACTATGATGTCCAATCATTTGAGAAATTATAAGAATATTACTTAATGTTTAATGAAGCTTGTTCTGCTTAACTTTGGCCACCTTCATTTGAGCCCTATGTTGATCCTCATGTGTTCCAGTACTGGCGTGTTGAAGCCTTGCATTGGAAATTTTCCTCAACATGCCAACACCTACTTCAAGTTCTTTTGAATGGTTCTAGTGATTGAGACACATGACTCCAATCTCTTTCTGGTATTCATGTTGTAATATTTCCAGCAGTTCAAAATTCGTTCTAAATTCAAGAGTCTTAGTATAATGGTCTCTTGTTATCAGGCCAGCCTGTATGCAGGTATGGTCAAATTCAAATCATAGCAACATTGGACTTAAGAGCAGGAGTAGGCCATTCAGCCCTTCTAGCCTGCTCGGTTATTCAATAAGATCATGGCTGATCTGATTGTGGCCTCCATTCCACTTTCCCCTCTGTTCCCCCTGTCCCTGCCCCTGGCCCCTTGACTCTCTTGTCTATCCAACTCAGCCTTGAATAAATTCATTGACCCAGCCTACACTGCTTTCTGGGGAAAAGAATTCCACAGACGGACAACCCTCTGAGAGAAAAAAGTTACCCTCATCTCCATCTTAAATGGGAGACCCCTTATTTTTAAACCTTGTCCCCAAGTTCTATTCACCCCAATAAGAGGAAACATCTTCCCAGTATCCAACCTATCAAGTCCCCTCAGGATCTTGTATGTTTCAATAAGATCACCTCTTATTCTTTTAAACTCTAATGGGTATAACTCAACCTTCAATAAGATAACCCCTTCATCACAGGGATGAACCGAGTGAACCTTCTCTGAACTGCTTCGAATGCAGTTATATCCTTTTCAAATAAGGAGACCAGAATTGTACACAGTACTCCAGATGTGGTCTCACAAGGCCCAGTACAGCTGTAGTAAAACTTCCCTACTTTTATATTCTATTGCCATTGCCCTTGCAATAAATGCCAACATTCCACTTGCCTTCCTAATCACTTGTGGTACCTGCAGACAAACTTTTTGTGATTCATATAACAAGAGCCACCAAGAGGCACTGTGGGCCATTAGCAGCAGCAGAATTGTACTCGACCACAATCTGTAACCTCATGGCCCAGCATATCCCACACTCTGCCAGTATCACCAAGCCAGGGGATCAACCCTTGTTCAATGAAGAGTGCGGGAGAGCATGCCAGGAGCAGCACCAGGCATACCTAAAAATGAGGTGTCAACCTGGTGAAGCTACAACACAGGACTACTTGCATGCCAAGCAGCATAAGAAGCAAGTGATAGATAGAGCTAAGTGACTCCACAACCAATGGATCAGATCTAAGCTCTGCAGTCCTGCCACATCCAGTCATGAATGGTAGTGGATATTTAAACAACTCACTGGAGGAGGAGGCTCCACCAATAACCCCATCCTCAATGATGGGGGAGCCAAGCACATCTGTGCAAAAGATAAGGCTGAAGCATTTGCAACAATCTTCAGCCAGAAGTACCAAGTGGATGATGAATCTCTGCCTCCTCCAGAGGTCTCCAGCATCACATATGCCAGTCTCCAGACAATTCAGTTCACGCCACGTGATATCAAGAAACAGCTGAAGGCACTGGATGCTACAAAGGCTATGGCCCTGACAATATTCCGGCAATAGTGCTGAATGCTTGTGCTCCAGATCTTGCCACACCCAAGCCAAGCTGTTCCAGTACAGCTACAACACTGGCATCAACCCAGCAATGTGGAAAATTGCCAGGGTATGTCTGCTGGTTGGAGTCATACCTAACACAAAGGAAACTCTTTTGAGTTACCAACAGTCACAGATTGCAACTTCTTTCGAGTACAATCACAGTTCTTGGTTTCCGGGAGTGGGACATGAACCCACAACCCTCTGATTCAAAGGCGAGGGTGCTATGAACTGAGCCACAGCTGACACCAAGATGGATGTGGTTGTTGGAGGTCAATCATCTCAGTTCCAGGACAACATGGCAGGAGTTCCTCAGGTAGTGTCCTAGGCCTGATCATCTACAGCTGCTTCATTTAAAAAAAAAATTTGTTCGTGGAATGTGGGCGTCACTGGCTAGGCCAGCATTTATTGCTCATCCCTAATTGCCTTTGAGAATGTGGTGGTGAGCTGCTTTCTTGAGCTGCTGCAGTCCATGTAGTGTAGGTACATCCAAGTACTGTTATGGAGGGAGTTCCAGGATTTTGACCCAATGACAGTGAAGCAATGGCAATATAGTTCCAAGTCAGGATGTGAGTAGGGGAACTTCCAGGTGGTGGTGTTCCCATGTCTCTGCTGACCTTGACCTTCTAGATGGTAGTTGTTATGGGTTTGGAAGACGCTGTCTAAGGAAACTTGGTGAGTTCCTGCTGTACACCTTGTAGACGGTATATACTGCTGCCACTGTATGTTAGTGCTGGTGGGAGTGAATGTTTGTGGGTGGGGTCAAATCAAGAGAGCTGCTTTGTCCTGGACGGTGTCAAGCTCCTTGAGTGTTGTTGGAGCTGCACTCATCCAGGCAAGTGGAGAGTATTCCATCACACTCCTGACTTGTAGGTGGTGGACAGGTTTTGGAGAGACAAGAGGTGAGTTACTCGCCGCAGGATTCCTAGCCTCTGACCTGCTGTTAAAACCACAGTATTTATATGGTTAGTCCAGTTCAATTTCTGGTCAGTGGTAACCCCAGAATGTTGATAGTGGGGGATTCAGTGATGGTAATGCTAAGGGGTAATGGTTAGATTCTCTCTTGTTGGAGATGGTCATTACCTGGCACTTGTGTGGCGTGAATATGACTTGCCACTTGTCAGCCCAAGCCTGGATATTGTCCAGGTCTTGTTGCATTGAAACAGGGACTGCTTCAGTATCTGAGGAGTCATGAATGGTGCTGAACATTATGCAATCGTCAGTGAACGTCCCTACTCATCCCCAACCTGAAAAAGACCCATTTATCCCCTCTGCTTCCTGTTAGCTAACCAATGCTTTATCCACGCTCATATGAACACAATTTCCCCTTCACAAAGCCATGTTGACTCTGCCTGATCACATTATCATTTTCTAATTATCCTCCTATAACCTCCTTAATAATGGATTCCGGCAATTTCCCTATGACATATGTTAGGCTAACTGGCTTATTGGTTCTTGCTTTCTGTTTCCCTCCTTTCTTGAATAAAGGTGTTATATTTGCTATTTTCCAATATGCTGGGACCCCTCCAGAATCAAAGGAATTTTGGAAGTTTATAGCCAATGCATCTACTATCTCTGCAGCCACTTCTTTTAAGATCCTAAGATGCAGGCTGTCAGGTCCAGGGGCGTTGTCACCCTTTAGTTCTAATAATTTTTCCAGTATCTTTTCCCAGTGATGGTAATTATTTGAAGTTCCTCCCTCCCTTTCACCCCTTGATTTTCAAGTATTCTTGGGAAGTTTTCTAAGCCTTCTACAGTGAAGACAGCCGCAAAATACTTTTGCCATTTTCTTTTTTCACATGATGAATTCACCAGACTTGCTCTCTAGAGGACCAATTCTCATCTCAAGAAAAGACCTTATTGAGTGTTATGGCAAAGTGAATGGTAAACGCTGAGCTGTTCAAATCCCAGAGGGAAACTTGAAACAACTGCCACAACTATTTTTACAATTTGTATATATTTCGAGATGTGTGCCTTGAATTCAGTAGTAATAAGACCACCTGAGTCTTATACGTTTCTTACACAACTAAATTAAACCTTTATTAAATTTTTTTAAATGATTTTAAGCACATACATAGGTTTAGAAATTACTACTATAATAACTTCTAATCCCCAGTTATTCTGACTCTCAGTTACACCTCTGTTAAGGCAACAGTAAAACAAGTGATAAAAGCAAAAAACTGCAGATGCTGGAAATCAAAAACAAAAATAAAAATACCTGGAAAAACTCAGCAGGTCTGGCAGCATCTGTGAAGAGGAACACAGTTAACATTTCGAGTCCGTATGTCTCTTCAACAGAACTAAGTAAAAATAGAAAAGAGGTGAAATATAAACTGGTTTAAGGTGGGGGGGTGGGACAGGTAGAGCTGGATAGAGGGCCAGTGATAGGTGGAGATAGCCAAAAGATGTCATAGACAAAAGGACAAAGAGGTGTTGAAGGTGTTGATGTTATCTAAGGAATGTGCTAATTAAGGGTAGAAAGGTCAAGCAAGGTACAGGTAGCCCTAGTGGGGGTGGGGTGGGGTGAAGGGAACAGATCGAAATAGGCTAAAAGGTAGAGATAAAACAATGGATGGAAATAGGTGGGAAAAGAAAAATCTATATAAATTATTGGGAAAAAAATGGGGGGGATTGGAAAGGGGGTGGGGATGGAGGAGAGAGCTCATGATCTAAAATTGTTGAACTTGATATTCAGTCCGGAAGGCTGTAAAGTGCCTAGTTGGAAGATGAGGTGCTGTTCCTCCAGTTTGCGTTGAGCTTCACTGGAACAATGCAGCAGGCCAAGGATGGACATGTGGGCATGAGAGCAGGGTGGAGTGTTGAAATGGCAAGCGACAGGGAGGTCTGGGTAATGCTTGCGGACAGACCGAAGGTGTTCTGCAAAGCGGTCACCCAGTCGGCGTCTGGTCTCTCCAATGTAGAGGAAACCGCATTGGGAGCAGCGAATGCAGTAGACTAAATTGAGGGAAGTGCAAGTGAAATGCTGCTTCACTTGAAAGGAGTGTTTGGGCCCTTCGACGATGAGGAGAGGGGAAGTAAAGGGGCAGGTGTTGCACCTTCTGCGGTTGCATGGGAAGGTGCTGTGGGAGGGGGTTGAGGTGTAGGGGGTGATGGAGGAGTGGACCAGGGTGTCCCAGAGGGAACGATCCCTGCAGAATGCCGCCAGGGGGTGTGAAGGGAAGATGTGTTTGGTGGTGGCATCATGCTGGAGTTAGCGGAAATGGCGGAGGATAATCCTTTGAATGCGGAGGCTGGTGGGGTGATAAGTGAGGACATGGGGGATCCTATCATGGTTCTGGGAGGGAGAGGAAGGTGTGAGGGCGGATGCGCGGGATATGGGCCGGACACGGTTGAGGGCCCTGTCAACCACCGTGGGTAGAAAACCTCGGTTAAGGAAGAAGGAAGACATGTCAGAGGAACTGTTTTTGAAAGTGGCATCATCAGAACAGATGCGACGGAGGCGAAGGAACTGAGAGAATGGGATGGAGTCCTTACAGGAAACGGGGTGTGAGGAGCTGTCATCGAGGTAGCTGTGGGAGCCGGTAGGCTTGTAATGAATATTGGTGGACCGTCTATCACCAGAAATTGAGACAGAGAGGTCAAGGAAGGGAAGGGAAGTGTCAGCGATGACCCATGTGAAAATGATGGAGGGGTGGAAATTAGAAGCAAAATTAATAAATTTTTCCAGGTCCAGACGAGAGCATGAAGCAGCACCAAAGCAATCATCGATGAACCGGAGAAAGAGTTGTGAGAGGGGGCCGGAGTAGGACTGGAACAAGGAATGTTCCACATCCCCCCATAAAGAGACAGGCATATCTGGGGCCCATGCGGGTACCCATAGCCACACCTTTTACTTGGAGGAAGTGAGAGGAGTTTAAGGAGAAATTGTTCAGTGTGAGAACAAGTTCAGCCAGATGGAGGAGAGTAGTGGTGGATGGGGATTGTTCGGGCCTCTGTTCGAGGAAGAAATGGAGAGCCATCAGACAATCCTGGTGGGGGATGGAGGTGTAGAAGGATTGGACATCCATGGTGAAGAGGAGGCAGTTGGGGCCAGAGAACTGGAAACTGTTGATATGATGTAGGGTGTCAGAGGAATGACAGATGTAGGTGGGAAGGGACTGGACAAGGGGAGAGAGAATGGAGTCAAGATAGCAAGAAATGAGTTCCATGGGGCAGGAACAGGCTGACACGATTGGTCTGCTGGGACAGTCCTGTTTGTGGATTTTGGGTAGGAGGTAGAAGCGTGCCATCCGATGTTGGTAGACTATCAGGTTGGAAGCTGTGGACGGAAGATCTCCAGAGGAGATGAGGTCAATAACAGTCCTGGAAACAATGGCTTGGTGTTCAGTGGTAGGGTCATGGTCCAGGGGGAGGTAGGAGGAAGTGTCTGCAAGTTGACGCTCAGCCTCTGTGAGGTAGAGGTCAGTGCGCCAGACAACAACAGCACCACCCTTGTCAGCAGGTTTGATGACAATGTCAGGGTTGGACCTGAGAGAACGGAGTGCAACAAGTTCAGAGAGAGACAGGTTAGAATGTGTAAGAGGAGCAGAGAAATTGAGACAACTAATGTCACGCCAACAGTTCTCAATGAAAAGTTCAAGAGAAGGTAAGAAAAACAAGTAAAACAAGTGGATTTAAACAGACCCAGGCAAAGAAACATGATACCCTGAACAATCCAATTCAAAGTGAGCTTTCTTAACTTCAGTTCTTTTTAGACAGCAGCTTGAGGCTTAGATGCCGGAGGCTTTTCACCCTTGTGTTAGATACACAGCCTTCTCTCCTTTGTACATATTTTCCTCTTTGAAAGCAAATTCCCATAGTTTCACTGTCTTTGGACTTTCCTTCCCTAAAGCATATTAGTTGCACAAGTTTGGTTTTTCTATCGATTCACCAGCATCTTAGTTAGTCTTGCTGTTGCCAATCTTTTATTTTATTTCCAGATCTGTCCTAAAAAAACACTGAACTCAAATTCACAAATGGCCGCGGTGGGATTTGTACTGACATTTTCTGGGTTCTTAGTCCAGGCATGTAGATTATTAATCTAGTAATATAACACTTCATTGCTGTGCTGTAACAATGGTAGATGTCTGTGCAACTTTTTTATTGCCTAGAAACAATTTGGGCAACTTCATGCCCATTCTATCTGTGCTGTACCACACTTGTGAATCAATCTGTAAAGAACTTTTATTCAAGATTTAGCAGGACAGCCATTTTGAGCTAGTTTAACTGATTTCACGTTGCAATAATTGTCTTGATTTATCAAATTACACAGTTGGTGCTTCAGTGCTGCAATGCTCCTAGCTGGTATACACATTTAGGAGAATCCCAAACCATACTTGAAATATTTTGGTGTACACTTATTTGTATGCAATATTGAACAAAGAGACAAGGATGTTAGATTATCAACTACAACAACAGCTTGCATTTATAAAGTGCCTTTAATGTAGTAAAATGTCCCAAGGTGCTTTGCAGGAGAGTTATCAAATAAAATTTGACACTGAGCCACATAAAGTGATATTAGGACAGCTGACCCAAACCTTTGTCAAGGAGAGAGGTTTTAAGGAGAGAGGGGGAGAAAGAGAGATGGAGAGATTTAGGAAGGGAATCCCAGAGTTTACGACTTTGGCAACCATGCCTTCAATTGCCTATGGTGAAGTGATTAAAATTGGGGATGTGCAGAAGGACATAATTGGAGGAGCTCAGAGATCTCAAAGGGTTTGATGGGACTGGAGGTGCTTAGAGAGATCAAGAGGTGCAAGGCCATTTGGATTTGCAAACAAGGATGAGTATTTCAAAATTAAGGCATTGCTCAACTGGAACCAGTGTAAGTCAGTGAGCATATGGGTGAAGGATGAATGGGACTTGGTGTGAGTTAGGATATAAGCAGCAGAGTTTTCAATGAGCTTAAGTTTATGAAGGATGAAAGAAGGAATGCAGGCCAGGTGATGATTGGAATAATTGAGTCTGGAAATAACAAAGGCATGGATGAGGGTTTCAGTAGCAATAAAGTTGATCATCAGTTGTATGGTCTTCCGTATTCCAGGAATGCAATTTAGCTCCCTCCATTTCTGTCCCTTGACTTCTGATTATGGTTACTTGAAATAGTTCCTGTGTGTTTTCATTCAATATTATGGCCTCTATTACCTGTATCTGTCAACAGCTGAGATTCTTGATCACAAGACTCTGAATAAACAGACATGGGAATAACACCTCATGAAATTGTGGTATAGAGCTTGCAAAAAGATTGTCCCTGATGGTTTTTTATTAATTCCATGAACAAAATTCAATCACACGCAAAAATAAATCACACTTTGTCATCCATCCATTTGGAGAATTTCATTTTACTTGAGGTTACACTAAATTAACAAGGAAGACTATGATTACTACAGGTAATCTAATAATTATAAAGCTGTGATTTTAGATTAAATTAAATTGTGGGAAATTAGGTGAAATCATTACAAGTATCATGCTAACTAGTGCTCAAACCTCTGAGTCAAAAGGTTCTAGGTTCAGGACTTGCATAATCAAGGCTGTCACTGTGCAATAGTTAGGGAATGTGTTAAGATCACATGGTGGCCAGCGGAAACATTATCAAACATAGCCTGAAAGCCTACTTGAAGAAAATAGGCTTTGACCTCAACAGCTGGGAAGTGTGTATACTGGACTACCCATGATGGCAAGCCCTACTTCATCAGGTTTTAAGCAAGGCTGCTGACGAAAGCCGAAGAGGTGAGAGCAAGAAGAAAGCTCAAGCATGTGCGCAAATCCTCATTAACCACGGAATGAGCAACTGACCAATGACTGCTGAAGTGAAATGTTGACTTTGTTTTTTTCCCCTCTTAATGCTGTTTCTCCCTTAACTTTTTACTTTTCCAGCTCCTTTACCTTGCCCTGACTTCACCTCTATCTCTTACAGTCTCTCTCTCTTTCTCTCTACCTTTCTTTTTCTCTCTCTTGCCCTCTCTTTACCCTAGGATTCCGTGGCAAACACCCTCCTTGCTCCAAGGGAGTGCTGCATTGCCAGAGAGAGCCTCAATTAACCAACACACTTGTATAAGGGTATTTGCCTGTTTCAATCGTTCAGATGCATGTAAAAGATTCCATCACATTGTTTGAAGAAGCACTGATCTGGCTGACATTCCTTTGTAACTGAACTGCAGATTCATCTCATTGCTGTTTGTGGGCTTTTGCTGTGTATAAATTTCTGGCATATTTATCCCGATATTTGACAACACTTCAAAAAGATAATTCATTGGATATGAGAATTTGGAAGGTTTGAGAGATGTGATAAGTTACTTTCCTGCTTTTTTTCTTTCTCTTTAGAGGAGGCTACAGAGCTAAGATAGGAAGAAGCTATGGAAGGATTTGAAAACAAATGGGACTATTTTAATATAGAGGCATTGTGGGCCAAGAACCACTGTAGATCAGCAAGCACTGGTGATGGTTGAATGGGAGTTGATGTGAGTTAGGATACAGGCAACAGAGTTTTGGATGAGCTTAAGTTTATGGTGGGTTTAAGGTGGGAGGTACGTCAGCAGACTTGTGAAATAGTCAAGCTTGAAGGTAACAATAGCACCAGTGAGGATTTCAGCAGATGATGAATTGTTGCAGGGGTGGAGATGGGAAATGTTATGGAGGTGGTAATGGGAGAGGTTATGGAGTTGAATGATCAATTTGGTTACATGAGATGCTGAGTTTGCAAATAGTCTCAACCTCAACAGGGCAAAGGATGGAATCAGTAGTGACTAGGGAAGGAGTTTGTGGCAGGGATGAAGACAATGGTTTTGGCATTCACAATATTTAGTTAGAGAAAATATCTGCTACTGGAACACTGGATGTCAGATGAGCAGCATGATAAATCGGAGACAGTGGAGGAGTCATGAAGTTGATGGCGATGTGGAGCTGGGTGTCATCAGTGAAGACGTGGATCTTGACATTGTGATTTTTGGATGACGTCGTTGAGATAGAAATCTTGAAAAATGACGGTGCTTTTGTTTATTCAGGCAAGTAAGAGATCAAATTTCGAACAGGCAAACTAATAACGTTCAGTCCTTCAGGTTAAATGTTATGTGCACAAAGTATCTTTCTCTGTACAAACCCACTTTGACAGCCTAAAACATCCAACACTGGTTATGCTGAAGCTGTGACTGAAAAAAGGCAACTCTTAAAGAATTGACATATAATGAGTATGTGGATTGTTGAAGACATTGTTTTAGAATAACTTGTCTGGGAAAGCTGTATCCGATTGTATTCATTCATTGTAAATCTTTTAAAAGTTCTCTTGTGTGAGTATCATTTTGAGAAAGTCCCTGACAAAATTGTAGAATTGGGGAAAATACACCTTTTTTATTCTACTACTGCCATAATATCTGAACTAGAATCCTGATGTTGGAAAATGAATAAGAAAAAAAAATTGCAAACATCGTTAAAGCAAATCCTCAAAAAGATTTCTTGTTTGGTGAAATTTTACTTGCTCTGAAGACCATATGATATTTTGCCTAGTTATGTGATCCTACTAATGATTGGTTCCCTTGAATATTCTATGAATGTGTCAGACATGTCCTAGGTTTTAGTAACACTGTGGCCAACCAGGCTTTGGCAGAAGTTTAGGGATCATCCTCTGGTTTTCAGAAATGGAGGACTGTTGTTTGGACAACATTGGAGAAAAAAAAGAGAAAGTGAGAATAAAGGAGAGATCATTTTGGTTTTGTGTCACTGTAGAAATGAGATTTGGCAGAACTTTGAGGAAATATGAGGTTTGTTGAATTGGGAAATTGAGTTTGAGGTTTGGTTCGTTGGTGATTTCCTGATATTTCCAAACAGAGAGTGTAAGGGCCAGGGCACAGACCACTAGACGTAGGAGCAGAAGTAGGCCATTTGGCTCATCGAGTCTGCTCCACCATTCAATGAGATCATAAGTGATCTGATAATCCTCGACTC
This sequence comes from Cetorhinus maximus, assembly GCF_964194155.1. NCBI lineage: Eukaryota > Metazoa > Chordata > Chondrichthyes > Lamniformes > Cetorhinidae > Cetorhinus > Cetorhinus maximus. Next base: position 99,741,016 of record NC_135887.1, read on the forward strand.
CACTTTCCTGCTTTTTCCACATAACACTGGATTGCCATACTAACTAAAAATCTGTATCTCAGCCTTGAATATACTTAACGACCCAGCCTCTGGAGTAAAGAATTCCACAGATTCTCTACCCTCAGAAGAAATTCCTCCTCATCTCTGGCTTAAATGGGCGACCCCTTACTCTGAGATTATGCCCTCTGGTCCTAGACTCTCCCATAAGGGGAAACAACCTCTAAGCATTTACCCTGTCAAGCCCCCTAAGAATCTTATATGTTTCAATAAGGTCACCTCTCATTCTTCAAAACTCCAATGAGTACAGGCCCAACCTACTCAAACTCTCATCGTAAGAAAATTCCTCCACACCCAGGATCAACCTAGTGAACCTTCTGTGGACTGCCTCCAATGCCAGTTTTTCTTTCCTTAGATAAGGGGACCAAAACTGTTCACAGTATTCTAGGTGTGGTCTAACTAGTGCCTTGTATAGCTTTAGTAAGACTTCCCTATTTTTATATTCCATTCCCTTTGAAGTAAAGGTCATCATTCCATTTGCCTTACCTATTACCTGCTGAACTTGTATGCTAGCTTTTTATGATTCATGCATGAGGACCCCCAAATCCCCCTATGCTGCAGCTTTCTGCAGTCTTTCTCTATGTAAATAATATTCAGCTTCTCTATTCTTCCTGCCAAAGTGCATAACCTCACATTTTCCCACGTTATACTCCATCTGCCAAGTTTTTGCCCACTCACTTAACCTGTCTATATCGCTCTGTAGATTCTTTGTGTCATTCTCACCACTTGCCTACCCACCTATTTTTGTGTCATCCGCAAACTTGACAATAGGACATTCACTTCCCTCCTCCAAGCAATTAATATATATTGTAAATAATTGTGGCCCCAGCACTGATCCCTGTGGCACTCCATTAGTTAAAGGTTGCCATCCCAAAAATACCCCCCGCCCACCGAGGGTTTCAGATCTGGCTTCAGTGGTTTCTAAGGTTCCAAGGGATCTTTAAATATTCAGTTCAATGTTTTGTTTTCCATCCCTCTCCAAAGTCCTTGAACATGTTGTCATCTCTTAAATTTGGTTCCAGCTTTCCCAGAACGCCATGTTTGAATCCCTCCAATCGAGTTTTTGCCCTACCACAGTACCGAAATGGCTCTTACCAAAATCACCAATAACATTCTACGTGACTGTGACGAAGGTAAATTTTCTCTCCCCGTCCTTCTCAACCTGTCTGCAGCCTTTGACATGGTTGACCACACCAGTCCCTTTCTACTGTCTTCCAGCTGAGTGGGGCTGCTTTCACATGGTTCCCTTCTTATCTATCTAATCACAGCTAAAGAATCACTTGCAATGGCTTCTCTTCCTGATCCTGCACCATTACCTCTGGTGTCCCCCAAGGATCAATCCTTGGTCCCCTCCTATTTATTATCTATGTGCTGCCCTATGGCGACATCATCTGAACGTTGTTAGTTTCGCATGTACGTGGATGACACCTACTCTACCTCCCCGCCATCTCTCTTGACTCCTCCACTGTTGCGAAATTATCAGACTGCTTATCTGACAGAGTACTGGATGAGCAGAAATTTCCTCTAATTAGATATTGGGAAGACTGAAGTCATTGTTTTCGGTCCTCATTTCAAACTCCGCTCCCTTACTACTGACTCGATCCCTCTCCGTGGCAACAGTTTGAGATTAAGCCAGTCTGTTGACAATCTTGGTGTCACATTTGATCCTGAGGTGAGCTTCCGACCTAGTATTCGTGCAATCTCTAAGACCGTCTGTTTCCACCTTTGTAACATTGTTTGCCTTCTCCACAGCTCATCTGCTGAAACCCTCATCCATGCCTTCGATACCTCTAGACTCAACTATTTCAATACATTCCTAGATGGTCCTCCACATTCTACCCTCTGTAAACTTGAGGTCATCCAAAACTCTGCTGCCCATGTCTTAACATGCAGCAAGTCGGTTCCCCATCGTCCTTGTAATCGTTGACCTACATTGGCTCCTGGTGAAGCAATGTCTTGATTTTAAAATTCTCATCCTTGTTTTCAAATCCCTCTGGTACCACATCCCTTTGAGATATCGGTGCTCTTCTAATTCCTGCCTTTTGTGCATTCCCAATCATAATTACTCCACCATTGGTGGCCTAGACCCCAAGGTCTGAAGTTTCTCCCTACAGCTGTCTCTCAAACTTGATTTGCCTTCTTTAAGACACTCTTCTTAAAACCTACCTCTTTAATCAAGCTTATGGCCATCTGACCTAATGTCTCTTTATGTGGCTCAGTGTCATATTTTGTTTTATAATGCTCCTGTGAAGCACCTTGGGGCATTTCGAGATGTTAATGGTGCTATATAAATATAAGTTGTTGTCGGCATTTCAACTTTATATGGTAAAGCATAGAGGCATTATTGAGGTGCAAGAGAATTGTTACACAGGGCATGTCCAAATTGAATCATAGAATGTAATATATTGATAGATGTATATTTTAATCTCTGTATTGTCATGGAAATTATTTCTAGAATGTCAGTTGATTTTAATGGTTCTGAATTTTTCTGCTAATGATCATCATTTTGTACTTTTAGGGAAAACATCATTGGAGGGAGGATCAGCCCGGATGTCTATCTTTATTCTTCTTTCTACCTTCTTCTCGGCTGCTTTTATTATGTACCTAGTATACAGGAATTTCCCAGAGCTTGATGAGTAAGTATTTGTAAAATTGAAAGGAAACCTACTTCTTCCAAGCAACCTGCATGTATCATGTTAAAATGCCTCAAGAATTTCATGCAATTAATTACTTTATGCAATGTATGCTGTTTCCATAAGCAAGTACAGCAATCCTTAAGTGCCACAAAAAGCAAGAAAATAAATTACAGTAGATTGTATTTATTTTTGTTGAGATGCAACTGGTTAACAGCACACTAGAATGTCCCTCTTCAAGCAGTAGCATTGTATCTTTAATGTAAAATCTGTATAGGCAAACAGTGTATTTTATCCAAAACTAAGTCTATTTGTCTGTTTAAACAATGCGCTATTGCAATAAGTCTACAGAATCTACTTAAAAAGAATTTCTATGAATCACAGAAAACAGAACTTGTGATAGAAACTGGAGAAATATCTCCTGATTAAAGGCAGGGTGAATTCACGAGCAAAATACATGAATAGAGGATAGTTACACAGGGATAATATATGTAAAATAAATCCCAATCATTTACAGTTCTGTGTTTTCTAGTTTGATCACTGGGGTACTTAGCCAGAGCGGAGATGCTTGGTTGGGAATAGTGGTGTCACTGTTTGCAGCCAAAAGAAATTTTAACTGAATAATGAAATGAGCATCTATTAATGGCTGTATAATGTGAAATCCATTATTTAGATACACCAAGATCCTTGAAAGAATATTCATGAGCATTTCTCATGTAACTTTATTCCAATATGTAGGTCATCTTCGTGTTGAATCCTCTGGCAGCCTTCTGTCTGGTGAGACGATGGTTTATGCCTTGGTGGTCAACTCTGCGCTAAACATCACCTGGTGGGCTCAGACGTCCCATTCTGGTATTGCAGTCTCTGCCACACTTGCTGCAGATGAAGGCAGTGGCCTGAGACGGTGCGAGATTCACTGGCCTCAGTTTTCTCTGGGCCCTCTTCTCAGCCAGGTGGGCTTTCTGATTCTCCTTGTCTCTTCCAACGCCCCTCCGAAGAGTCACTCCCCAGAGGTCTGGCCATCAGCTGCTATCTTCGAGTTGTCTGTGCCAATGTCACCCATCTTCACATCTCGTTTGCAGGTGTCCTTGTAGTGAAGGTATGGATGTCCAGTAGGCCATGACTCACTGGCCAGTTCACCGTACAGAGGGCCTTTGGGCATATGACCAATATTCATCCGATGAACATGACTGAGGCACGACAGATGTCAATGGCTTAGTAATGAGTGTATATTGTCTGAATTAACATGCTCCAGGATCTCTGAGTTGGTGACCTTGTCCTGCCAAGAGATGCCAAGGATATGTCTGAGACACTGAAGGCGGAAACTGTTCAGCCTTTTCTCCTTCTGGGTCTCACCACTGTTGAGGAGTACACTGAGGACGCAGGTTTGGTACACTTGCAATTTGGTGTTCTCTGTTGTTTCACAATCTTATTTAGCTTGGACATAACAGCTACAGCTTTTGCAATGCACGTATTGATTTCAGCATGAAGTAACAGATTGCTAATGATTGTGGATCCTAGATATATAAAGCCATCAACAACTTCCTGTATCACATTATCGATGCTAATTCATGATCATATTGTAATGTCCTGGACCATGACATTTGTTTTCCTGATGCTGATAGTCAAAGCAAACTCCTTTCAGGCGTGAGAGAGTCTGACCATTTGCCACTGAAGGTGTTCCTCGGTATGGATTGCTATTGCAGCATCATCAGCATAGAACAGCTCTCTGAGGACTTAGCACAATTTTGTCTTGGATCGTGTCAGATGCAGTGCGAACAAGATTAGTATTAAGGCTGCATCATAAGGAAAACCATCATCCTCTGCAAGAATTGTTTAAGATCAGATGATGTAGCTCCTTTGATAGCTCAATGGGTAATTGTACCACCTTAGACTAATAACGTCTCAGCTTGGATTCTTGATTTGTGCGGAGTTCTGGCAGCTCTGATTACTGCTGTCAACCTTAGTATGCCAAGGAGGATAAAAATCGACCTGGCATTCATCTCCTGATTTCCATTCAATGACCCCTGCTGGCAAGGTTCTTTGAATGTTGGATGAGAACAATCACTCCTAAGGTTATGATGTTCCCACAATTAAGTGGCTTATTTTTGAAGTTCAATCATGACAAATGGTCAAGAAGGAGAGTTACCAGAGAGCTATCAGCTATATTGGAACAACACCCCAGGATGAAATATTCAATAATGTCCAACTGTTTGTATACTCCTGTATTTTAGCACTTATCCTTCATTTATTCTGGTTCTTAAGTGATGCATTTTCAGTCGCACATATTCTCAACAACATTCTCCATATGAATTTAGCAAGTATCTATGTTTATGTTGAAAATTAAATTCTGAAAAATCAGAAAGTTAATTAAATTCAATTAACTAATCCTACACTGGTTCTGTCCTGAAACATTACCTTTAATTCCTTGTCCCCATCTTCAAATCCCTCAATGACCATGCACTACTCTATCTCTGCAAATTTCGGCCTTGAATTCATGTCCACAATCATCAGTCTTCCAAACCTGTATTTTTGGTGCAATCTCTGCCCCTACCTTTGGTGATAGACCCAAAATCCTATCATTTTAAAAATCCTGTCCAAAACCTTTTGTCTTCTGTTTCTTTATTTTTAAAAGCTTTCCTGAAATCTTTATTTTTCAAAAAACCTTTGGTCACCTGCCCTAATTTTCACACTGTGAATCAATGCTGGCTCATATATATGTATATATATTTTTTCTTTCCTCTCCCTTCCTTTGTAATACCCCTTTGGAATGTTTTCTATGCTAAAGACAATATATAAATTAATTATAGAATCATACAGTACAGAGGGGACCATTTGGCCCATGGTGTCTGTGTCAACACTTTGAAAGAGCTATCGACTTAGCTCTACTCCATTGCAATGGTGGAGGCTGTTTGTTTGACTGGTTACTTAGAATTGGGTCTGCTCATATTGAAGGCAGTGTCCCTTTCAATTCCCCACTGTCTCAACCCCCCCGCTCCCCCACCCAACACCAACACCCCATATATCTCCATCACTATCAATCAAATGCAACAAAGATTATTCATAGATGTGATTCAAAGAATATAGTGTGAGAAGCTGGACCATCAAACAGAAAAAGGATGTACTATGGGAAATCTTCTAAAAACAAAAATGTATTCTTATAAAAAATGTTATTTTCTGTCAAGAAATGGCATTCAAATAATGTTTGCTGCAAAGCTGCTCATTAACCTTGTCATTCTGCTTTTTGATCTTGTAGAGAGGAGCAAAAGACCATTGTAATTCCTAAAGACATGGACGATGCCAAGGCATTGGGAAAGGTTCTTTCCAAATACAAGGACACCTACTATGTACAAGTATTAGTAGCGTACTTTACCACATATATTTTGTATCCTTTTACTTGTGATCAGCATTATGTTTGCATAATAAAAAGGTGGAGCACTATATTAAATAGATGCACAACTCAAAAAAAATTAGAAATGTCCTTGTATCCTATGTACTATGGAAGACTGCTTGGGTTTATGCTCACATAATGTGCTCTTGATTTTGCTGGTGCTACTTGTGGAGGCATAAAACAGATGTGAGACAGATACACACAAGGAAGGAAGGAAAAATCAAAAGAGAGTCAACCTGTGCTTCATCTGTAATTCTTGGCATTAGACTAAAGTAGTTATGGCGAAGCCCCCAATGCTAGGGAGTAATTGTGAAGGGAACTGAAAGCAGGCAAAAAAAAATACATGTAAATGGCTTGGAAAAAATATAGTGTATCTCCTGTTCACATTGCCCTCTGTATAAAAGTAAGATGACTTCACTTTACAGATGAAGGCTGCAGAATGTTCGAAAAACACATTTCACTGTTATTATTAGCTAGACTTCATGCAGATTAGCATAGGGACCTTTGAGTGATTAATAGACAACGTCAGTAGAACATTTTTGTTTTGCCTCCTTGATGGAAATTATGGTAGATCCATTAGCTCAGCTTATGAGGTTACCTTTTACAAAAGACTGCAGGAGCAGGGTGGATATTAGTACTTTTCTGGTTTAATATTGCATGGAACATATTTATTTACTTTGCCTTTGAAGAATGTCTCCTGTGTTTTAACTTGTATATACAGCATAATATTTGCTGGAGAGTGTTTTCCCTGTTGGAGATATGCCATCCTCATGCAGGATAAAATGATTGTGTTGTCCACTTTGTCTCCATTATTCATGTATGAGCCTGCAGACTGAATATTAGTATGCTACTTGACTGCAAACAACCACATGCACGCTTTCGGCAGGAGTTGCTATAAAATGAGCAAAGGCTGTAATAATGGCTGATTTCATTTTCTCCTGAAGCCATGGCACTGACACCAATTGTAGCACCCTGTTGCCAACTGACAAATCAGTTAAATCAACACCGACCAAAGAGTGAGTTTCGTCTGAATTCTGGTGGTGTAGCTTTTTTCCCCTGGTATAATGGTAACAACTTACAATTGTAGAATGGTCATAGAGTGCTGTTAAATAAAATTTGACACCAAGCCACAGGAGATATTGGAATAGGTGACCAAAATCTTGGTCGAAGAGGTAGGTATAAGGAGCACTTTAAAGAAGGAAAGAGGACAAGAGAGGTTTGGGGATGGTTTCCAGAATTCACAGCTAGGCAGCTAATGGCATCGTTGCCGATGGTGGAGTGATGAAAATCAGGAATGGACAAGAGTCTAAAATTGCAGGAGGGCAGAATTCTCTGAGGGTTGTAGGGTTGAGGGAGGTTACAGAAATAGGGATATGTAAGACCATGGAGGAATTTGAAAACAAGAATTGAGAGTTTTTAAATTGACAGACAAAAATTGCCAGACTGAGTGTAAATGTCAGTCAGTGTGTACAGAGGTGGTGGTTGAATGAGACTTGGTGAGAGTTATGATATGGGCAGCAGAAATTTGAAGAGCTCATTTATGGAGGGTGCAGAGTGGTTGGATGGCTGGAGAACATTGGAATAGTTGAATCTAGAGGTAACAAAGGCATGGATAAAGGTTTCAACAGCAGATGAGCTGAGGTGAGGAGAAGATGGACAATGTTAAAGAGGTGGAAGTAGGCAGCTGTGATGATAGAGAGGATGGGTCGGAAGCTTATCTCTGGGTCAAATAGGACGCTAAAGTTGGACAAAGTCTGATTCAGCCTCAGACAGTTGCCAGGGAGAGGGATGCAGGCAGTGCCTGGGGAACAAGGTTTGTGGTTGGGACCAAAGAGAATGACTTTAGCCTTCCCAATATTTAATTGGAGGAAATTTTCTGCTCATCCAACACTAGATGTTGGTGTGACAAATGAGAGGCAGTGGAGGGACTGAAAGGGTGTGATGGTAGAGCTGGGTGTTGCCAACATAGATATGGAGCAACACATCCTCCTTGTTTGACAATTGGAGTTTGTTTTGTCATTACTCTTGCTGAGTTTCAAATCTTTCAGTGCAAACTTTACTTTCCCTCTGGGGAACACTACTATATGTTTCTCACACACTGTTTGTGTAAAAAAGTGAGTTAAAATGTAGTTAATCATTTCAGATATATTTGCTTGTAGGAATGAGTGTAAGTAGAGAAGTACAGGACAGTCTTGGTACCAAACCTCTTCCCTTAAACTGGAAGAAAAAAAGGAAATAATTAGCAATGATGTAGCACCTTTCATGACCCCAGGATGTCCCAAAGTGCTTTACAGCCAATAAATTTATTTTGAAGTATAGCTGCTGTCTTAATATAGGGAAATATTGCAGCCAATTTATGGACAGTAACATCCCACAAATGACAAGGAGATAATGAATCTGTTTCAGTGATGTTGGATGAGGCACAAATATTGGCCAGGACTATGGGGAGAACTCTGCCATAAAATCTTTTACATTTACCTGGAAGGGCTGAGAAGAGCTTGGTTTAATGTTTTATCCAAAAAACTGCATCTCAAACAGTTCAGGACTCCCTCAGCTTGGACAGTGTGTTCCAGTCTCTGGAGTGGCAATTGAACCCACAAGCTTCTGCCTCCAAGGCAAGAGTACTACCACTAAACCAGCGCTGACAATTTTCAAGTGCTTGTTTTTGATTCTCACCCTACCCCTTAGATGATGTGTCAGGTTCACTGTTTAAAGCATGCTACCACGGGGAGTACTGATTGGTGACCAGTTGTTTTCTCTATAGAGAAAGGAGAACTGCTCTCCGACCAACTGGTAGAGGATGACACAGGAAGACTCGAAGCGGGCAAGGCAGTGACTGCTTTGTAAAGATCTAACCATAACGCAGTTCTCACTCTACAAATATCAGCAAATTGTTTGAGGCACAAGGAGATCTATTTTTCCTTTATCTTGAGCTTCTCCCACTCATTGTCTACAAATTCATTGATTACTTTGAGATTCTCAAACATTATTAAAATCTTTTAATTTAACTGTCTCCACTTCATGATAAGGTTGTGATTAGCTGTTTAAGTTGCATGCCTAATGTTAACTTGTGATTTGTTCAATGTTCAGGTCATTGTTCCAATATCATCACATGACTAAAACACTGATATTGAGAACAGGGAACCTTTTGTGATTGTTTGTTCTTGTTGATATGGCGAACATTTAAGAATACATTAGTGGCAGTTGCAGGATATTTAAAATGACAGGATACGTGATATAGTGCAGCTGCGTGAATTTAAGATCTTGTTGCACAGCATACCATATTTTGCATCACAATAATCCTTGACCATACTCTCTCCAGTTTACAGACTTTTGCCATACCAGGTTCCATATTTCTTAGCATCCTTTCAGGGTTCCTGTACCCATTCCCGTTAGCCCTGTTCCTCGTCTGTCTGGTAAGCTGATAAGAAAATAGAATAAATTAATTGTTGCTAACATGGAACGAAAACCTGTTCTCACATGCTAGAACTGTATAAAACACTAGATAGACCGCAGCTAGAGTACAGTGTATGGATTTAGACACCACATTACATTCACACCAGAGAGGCTACAGAGAATATTTCTGGGAATAGAGGCTTTTTGCTAAGAGAAAACTGTGGATAGGTGAAGGTTTTCTTGGGAACATAGGAGGCTGAGGGGAGATTTATTCATGACAATCATATTTTAATAGCCTCTAGCTTTGGTTTCCTCCACAAGTCTACCCTATGAAGCATTTCCATAATTTTAAAAGATCTCTATCAGGTCACCATTCAGTCTTCTCTTTTGTAGTGAAAAGAGTCCCCAGCCTGTTCAGCCTCTCAGGACAGGCATAACTTCTCAGTTTTGGTATCATTCCAGTAAATCACACCTTCTCCATTGCCTCTGTATTTTTAAAAATAATATGGGGACCACAGCTGTTCACAGTACTCCAAGTTTTTTTTATTCATTTATGGGATGTGGGCGTTTTTTGCCCATCCCTAATTGCCCTTGAGAAGGTGGTGGTGAGCTGCTGCCTTGAACCGCTGCAATCCCTGTGGTGTAGGTACACCCACAGTGCTGTTAGGGAGGGAGTTCCAGGATTTTGACCCAGCAACAGTGAAGGAACAGCGATATAGTTCCAAGTCAGGGTGGTGAGTGGACTGGAGGGCAACTTCCAGATGGTGGTGTTCCCATGTATTGCTAACCTTGTCTTTCTAGATGATAGTGGTTGTGGGTTTGGAAGATGCTGCCTAAGGAGCCTTGGTGAGTTTCTGCAGTGCATCTTGTAGATGGTACACACTGCTGCCACTGTTCGTCAGTGATGGAGGGAGTGAATGTTTGTGGAAGGGCTGCCAATCAAAGGCTGCTTTGTCCTGGATGGTGTCAAGCTTCTTGGGTGCTGTTGGAGCTGCACTCATCCAGGCAAGAGGAGAGTATTCCATCACACTCCTGACTTGTGCCTTGTAGATGGTGTACAGGCTTTGGGGAGTCAGGAGGTGAGTTGCTCGTCGCAGCTTCTAGCTTCTGACCTGCTCTTGTAGCCACAGTATTTATATGGCTAGTCCAGTTCAATTTCTGGTCAATGGTAACCCCAGGATGTTGATAGTGGGGTATTCAGTGATGGTAATGCCATTGAATGTCAAGGAGCGATGGTTGGGTTCTCTCTTGTTGGAGATGGTCATTGCATGGCACTTGTGTGGCGTGAATGTTACTTGCCATTTGTCTGCCCAAACCTGGATATTGTCCAGGTCTTGCTGAATTTGGACATGCAAATCTTCAGTATCTGATGAGTCATGAATGGTGCTGAACATTGTGCAAACATCAGTAAACATCCCCACCTCTGACCTTATGATGGAAGGAAGGTCATTGCTGAAGCAGCTGAAGATGGTTGGACCCAAGGCACTGCCCTGAGGAACTCATGCAGTGATGTCCTGGAACTAAGATGATTGACCTCCAACAACCACAAACATCTTCCTTTGTGCAGGTATGATTCGAACCAGTGCAGAGTTTCCCCCCTGATTATCATTGACTCCAGTTTTGCCAGGGCTTCTTGATGCCACACTCAGTCAAATGCTGCCTTGATGTCAAGGGCAGTCACTCTCACCTCACATCTGGAGTTCAGCTCTTTTGTCCATGTTTGACCTACCTAAGATTGTATACAAGGTTAACACAACATCTCTGCTTTTCAGCCCAAGAAGTGAACCCCAGTGCTTTGTTTGTTTTTTGAATGGCCTTTTAATATATGTTGCTGCTTTAGTGATTTGTTATCAGTACCCCCAGATTCCCCTACTCCTTACCTCTGAGCTGTATGTTAAATATAGTTATTTGTCTCTTTATGGTGCATAGCTACACACCACCTCTCTGGTCTATACAGGAAAGCTATCTAGGACGATGTTTCTTCTCTTTCCTGCACTTGACTTCTGTTGTAAAGGCAGTGACTCATGGAGTATGATTCCAAAAGTACAGTTTGCCCCAAGTAGTCACTTTTCATTTGTGAACAGAAACAATTAGCTTTGAAAAGTGATTTAATTGCACTGTGTGAAATCATAACTAAACCCAGTTGTTTCCTTGTGCAAAGTTCACTTGTGCAAAGTTCACTAGTGCATTTTCCAACAGGAAATGGTGATTAAGAATGATAATCCTGATTATTTTCCCATCTTTTCCATTCCCAGGGCACTGAGGCCGATTGTAATTCTCTGGCCATTTCCATGGCTGAGAGCCAATGCTGAACAGACAGGAGATCAAAAGTTATGTGGGACTTTCTTGGTCTGCATGACCTATAAACATGGCTTCCCAGCAGCTGCTTTTAAGTAGAGTTGGGCAATTTAACTTTTCACTTGTAGCCAGCAAGATGTACACTTCAGAAACTGACAGGGGCAGTATAGATTCCATACATTATAAAAGCAGTTTGTGCACCAGTGGTTACTTTTTTTTAAAGAGAGACTTTTTGTCTTTTGCTAAATCTCTCCTTTCTGATTATTCCCTGTTAACTGTCGCAGTTCTTAATCTACCTTTTTGAGGATTTTTTTATGCTCAGATTTGCAGCTAGAATTTATTTTGATTATTTAGATATACTACTATTGATGAAACTGGCAAAGTTCAGGCAGAATAATTTGGCAAATAATGAAATTAAGCCCAAACCATAAGAGGATTAGAGATCTTGAAAATGCTGTATGCTTATATAACTTTTTCCTGCTTTAACATTATGCGTTTAATGCTTTAAGAAAAAAGTATTTGTATGTCTCCTCTATATTCCATGTATTACGATTTAGGGTAGCAGTTCAATCTCAAAGCTTGCTTTATAAAATATGTTTAATTTCTGCAATTTTTAAATATTTGCTCTCTTGTAGAGAGTTGGCATGAACACAGGCTGAATGGCCTCCTATACTTCGTGTAACTAATTAGTACAGAGAAATTCATTCTGGGATTTGTGACTTGGTTTGCTAGAGGGGAGGGATGGGAATATCTTGCCCAAGAGCCAGCAAAACAGTTTCAAAGCACTAAAAGAAAAGCAAAATACTGCGGATGCTAGAAATCTGAAACACAAAAATTGCTGGAAAACCTCAGCAGGTCTGACAGCATCTGTGGAGAGAAAGACTGAGTTAACGTTTTGAATCTATATGACTTCTTCAGAATGAAAGAGAAGTATAAATGTGGTGAAATATATACTGTTTATATATACTGTTTAAGGGAGGTGGGACAGGTGAAGCTGAATTGAAGGCCTGTGATAGGTGGAGGCAAAGGAGAGGTTGCAAAAGATGTCATAAACAAAAGGTCGAAGGGGTGTTGTTAGTGGTGATACTGGCTAAAGGAGGTGCTAATGGTGACATTAAGAGTGGAAAGCAGGATGAGCAAGTGATAGATGACCCTAATGGGGTCTGGGGAGGTGAAATTGTGGGGAGAAAAGATCAAAATAGGCTAAAAGGTGGGGATAAAACAATGAATGGAAATAAATTTTAAAAATAATAATTGAAATAGGTGGGGGAAAAAAATATATAAAAATTAAAAAATAAATTTTGAAAAAAGGGGATCAAAAAAGGGTGAGGATGGAGGAGAGAGTTCATGATCTGAAGTTGTTGAACTCAATGTTAAGTCCGGGAGGCTGTAAAGTGCCTAATCGGAAGATGAGGTGCTGTTCCTCCAGTTTGCGTTGAGCTTCACTGGAACTAATCAAAGTTCTAATTCAAAGGACTAATTGGCCTACTCCCGTTCCTATGTTCCTAAATGCTTTCTGTAGTGAAGGCAAGTTGACATCAATTTGAGTTGTAAGTAGCGAAATGTAATCACATTGTGAAGTAACCGTTTTTTGAAATTATTAATTCAATATGGATTCTGTTTTTTTTGTCCAATCATTGCAGTGTTCTGGGCTTGGAGCTTCCTTCTGCTACATGCTTTCATATTTAGTTGGACGACCGGTTGTTCATAAATACTTGACAGACAGGGCAACAAAATGGTCACAACAGGTAACATAACTCTAATTTTCAGTGATTTATACTTGAGAGGTTCCACTGTGAGTGAAGTTAAATAATGTGAAGTTTAAAAGAAAAATGCTAAATAATGTAGCAACTGAAGCTTGATTTTAGAGTGATTTTATAATGCCAGATGCTGTTCTCGAGGCTTTAATTTATGTTGTGGGGCATTTTGTTTAGCATATACTCGATCTTCTAAAAGCACTTGACTTGCACAGCTGTATCTAAAGTCATTGTTTGGCATCTTATCTGGGTTGCTGTATTCCCCACTGACTGATAGATATAGATGTACAGGCCAGTGAACTAAAGAAATATATTATTATCCTTTACTAAGCAGGCATGAGTGTTAGCTATTCAATCCCCTCAACCAAAAACTTAAAAAGCAAAATACTGTTGATGCTGAAAATCTGAAACAGAAACAAAATGCTAGAAGCACACAACAAGTCAGTCAGCATTGATGGAGAAAACACGCAAGTTTACATTTCAGGTTTGGACCCTTCAAATTGAAAAAAATGGGGAGAAATTATGTTCTAAAACAACTAAACGTAGAGTGGAATCAGGCCCAAAATAATGTGGCAGATCATTTCAGTTCTGAAGAAGGGACTACATCCAAAATGGAAACTTGCCTGTTCCCACCAACAGATGCTGACGGACCTGCTGTGTTTTTTGAACATTTTCTATTTTTGTTTCATGGTTGTTTCCCTTGAGCATTAATCCTGTTGACTTTTTAGTGTGCATTGCCTTGTTTACTTTGCTGACAACCTCAGGGCTGCCATTCCAGGCTAAATTAATGGAAAATTAATGTCAACATTTATTCATGGTGATGAGATAGCGATACCAAAATGCATCTTTTATTTAGTTTAACTGAGAGATTATTGGAAATTAATTTGCTTTTGTTTAATATGTTTGACTAATGCTATTTTAATCAGTATTTTTAAGATGCAAAAAAAACCAATGACAGGAAAACCTTCAAATTTGGAAAGAATATTTGCTATGAATGTTCATGCCTAGTAAATTTCAGTCAGACAACAGAATTTATTGTTTTGATCTCCATTTGAGGCAGACTGCATCTACATAAATTGTTTTTTCTTGATCTTTAATGGAGAGTTGTTAAATGTGTTATAGGATGTTCCCCTAATCTCAAAGTTACAAATTGAAATCCCAAGTTAGGGTAGTAAGATGGTGCTAAATGTTGGAGCTCTAACATTAAATGACAGAAGTAAATCTGCTACCTGATCTGAATGACCTGTACAAGGGAGGTATAATAAAAATTACAACATCTCAAGCAATGAGGGAAGATTAAAGTGTGAGTCATGACTGATGGTCTCTAGGGCCTCCTTTCAGAAGGTTGGCGGGAGACAATAGTGGCGTTCTGGAATAGGCTGGCTTTCTATCCTCTTAAACGCAGCCAGTGGGACTGAGGATAAGGATAGGTTAAAAAGAAAATTACTTCAAAGGACAGTATTAAAAGAAAATTGCAATATCGAGTGATATTTGAAGTTATCTGTCAGCACTAGGTCAAATACCATTTCTGAGGTTGGAAGGAAAGAGAGGAGGAAAATTTAGAGTCTTGCCCTGCAGTAGCATGTTGGAGCAGTAAGCTACGGGCTCATTCCAGATACTTTACATGACCAATGGCCACTGTTGCCCTAGTTATTGTAGGTGAAAGGGAATGCACATAATATGGAAGTTTCCTCAAGGAAATAAAATGGATGCGTGAAATTATTTGGTTATACTTTCATGTGTTTTCCAGTGATGTGTCATCAGGGGAGGTCACCAGTTCACCTATCGTGACATGAGCAAATATATAGCTGGTATATTGAGAATGTAGTCTATCAAAGGTGTCACTAGTCAGTGATGCTTTGTTCTGTGTGTAGTGTGGCAATGTCATATAACTTAAATCTGTTATAGACTTGTTAATGCAGTTATCTTTAAAGAAGGGAGTTCAAGAAAAGTATTCATGTCTGAATGTAGTGGACTGCAAATTGTTCACATTTTGCCTAATTTGCATTTTGTTTTTATGAACATTTTCTTGCAGGTTGACAAGCACAGGGAGCATCTTATAAATTATATCATTTTCTTGAGAATAACACCTTTCCTGCCGAACTGGTTCATTAACATTACCAGCCCTGTAATAAATGTACCTCTGGGTGTCTTTTTCGTTGGCACATTTTTAGGTAAGTCTGTGTTTTCATCGTGAGTCATTTTCTAAAATCCCATTAATTCAATTTTGAAGTAAGAATGCTAAATCTTGTTTTTTTTGAGGGGGGGGTAGTTATTAAGTTATGCAACTCAATCTACTGCACATTTCTGGTATTAATTTGCTGTCTTCCTATTGAATGCTTAAACCCACACCCTGTGAGTTATTTAATGACTGCCAACCTACCACGTGGAGAACAAAGGTAACCTTTCTTTAGATTT
This sequence comes from Cetorhinus maximus, assembly GCF_964194155.1. NCBI lineage: Eukaryota > Metazoa > Chordata > Chondrichthyes > Lamniformes > Cetorhinidae > Cetorhinus > Cetorhinus maximus. The sequence continues at coordinate 99,756,966 of NC_135887.1, forward strand.
GAGATGGCCCTAAAGGGAAACGTGATGATGGAAGATTTAAACCATATTCTCCATGACGGAGGGTGGAATTTTCCATTCTGGAGACTGCAGTGGCGGGCGGGAAAGTCAGCATGATTCCTGCTGGGTGGCAGGGCAGGTAGACATGTGCGATCTTCCACTTTTCAGCTCATTAATTATGCATCCATGAGGAGCGAGTAGAATCTCGTGGAGGGGTAGGCAGGAAGTCGTCTGTCTTGCCGTTACCTCATGGGGTCAACGGTCCTGGCGCATATTTAAAGGGCACCCAGACAGATATTCACATATTGCAGACCAGGAGCTCTCAACTACTCCTCCAGAGTCCTTGCGTCCTCACTTGTACTGGAGAATCTGGCAGACCACATCCCAGGACATATGAGGGCACTTCCGGCATTGCCTTTCACTTGTCTGTAGATAGGAGCATCACTGGTGATACACCATGGTCGTGCCATTGTTCACCATTGCAGTGGAGCATGTTCACCAGCCTCTTGACCTTCTCAAGGTCCCGTTACCTCTTGCTGCTCAGGCCCTTGCTCCTCCTGGCTCCCTGTGCCAACCTGCAATGGGCCCTTCTTCTCCTCATCTGGATGAGAACCATTACCAAGTCAGCGTTGCCAGCATCCTGCATCATTGACGTCTCAGTGGATGCCTGAACGAATTGAAGTGATACACTAAGTGAGCACATCTTTTACAGGTTTTTCTCCATCTCAAAGCCAGCTGGCAAGTGCTTAGTCCTTCACCAGGCTTCCATCTAGACATGGCATCCCCCTCCCACTACTCCCAGGTAAAGGACACCCTGGAGGACCAGAGGTAGATATTCCTTGCGTTCATACGTGAATGAGTATGGAGACTTTGCTCTTTGATAGGGTAATGAGACCCATGTGCAAGAAGCCTCAAGCGGACATTTTTTCCGCTTGTCTTCACTACCCTCGAAGCTCTATAGAGAGACCATTGCCTTGGCAGCATTGAAAGACTAACCGCATGACCATTCAATGGGAGGATGGAGGTTTGGAGCCGCAAATTGACTGCCCTCCACCAGCCGTGCCCCTTGGAGGCTTTCCGCTTCCCTCCCTCCGTCCCTGCCTCTGACTGCAGCCAATGGAAAATGGCACAGAATGAATGCAGCTCTACACCTTACTGGGACCTTAATGTTATGAGACCCATTTAGTCAGGAACAAACCTGCTGTAATACAGGCTTCACCATAGATAGGAGAACACATGAGCATCTTTGACATCCAGTTACTTCATAATTATTAGGGTGTTCCTTTAGTAAGCCACGTGCTGACCTTGAACTCCACCTACCCGAAAAGATTCTCCTCCCACCTCGAAGGATCGCACTGACTGACTGCATGGTCAAGGTCAGTTGGGAAAAATGGTGCCCGCACCTTTCAAACTTGTGCTACCACCTTCTACCCTCCCCCTGTCACCCACCAACTTCTCTCCAGTCACCATCGACCCACTCAATGTCACCATTCCTCTTCCCCACTGTCACCCTGGACCCTATCATGATCTACCTCCACATGCCTTTCCTCTCCTGAGAACCGACACCCATTACCGTCCCCATGCCCACCCTGACCCTGCCGCCTCTAGGCGTCCAAACCACCTGTCTATTCCCCCTCTGACTACCTCGCACACCCCTGCCAAATGAGACCTTCATCTACCAGACTTTCACCCTAGACCTGTCGCCCTACCACATCCCACTCCTCTCTCTGACTGACTGTTCCCTCCTATCAGTTCCAATGAGTTCTCCCAACTTTAACGCTCCAACTCCTCTGAGTTCTCTCCCTCCACCCCCCCCCAACAGACTCCACCGTTGATGCCACCCTCTCAAGATGCTCCCCTCTCCCTGGACATTCTCAGCACCACTTCCCCGGACACCCTCCCTACTCCCCCACTCTTCCCCGGAAAGACTGCCTCCACTGTCCAACCTTTGCTCCACTCTTCCACTCTTTCCCCCACCACCAACTCCCCTCTCCAGCCTTTGTCTGCCTCCCTTGTCCAGCCTTGGTGCAGCATTTGATAACTTCACTCATATTGAGTGCCGTTATGCGAGGTCCCCAGGAAGGAGAAAGCAACATCTACGGATTCCAAAGTCGTGGAAGAGGTGAGTTAGCCTGGTGCATGCCACTTATACATAGTCGTAAACTGAGCATTCTAAATTCTAGCTGGCGGGGAACTTAATTTAGAGGGGGAGCTTATTTCCGGTGAGGTGGCCTTTTAGTGAATGTGCATGTGATGCTAATGCATGTAAATAGGGTTCCCAACATTGTTCGTCGGGAAGCTCGACCCACTTTTAACCTGCCTTGAAAGTTAGGAGAACACAATTCCAACAGTTTATCCCACCATCAGGAAACAATTTGGTGGGAGGCAAAAAATCTAAGTGCCCCCCGTCTGCCATGATGGGAGTGGAAAATTTTGCCCAGACTCACCCAGTCTGTGTTTCTAGTGGTTGTGTTGATTATTAACTCACCACCCTAGTTCACTGATAAAATTTGGATGGATAGACCTGCAGCTAGTGTCCTAACTGGGAGGCTGGTCCTGGCTAGAAAAACAGCAGAAACCTTGCCAATATGATGTAGCTTAAACACCTGCAGCATCCCTGAACAGCTGTGAGACCCCTGAGACTTGGTGTTTGCACCAGAGTTTTCTGGACTAAGTATGTGGAATATCTCCAGGGGAAAGAGTGTATACTCTGTATTGCCCAAACAGAAATTCTATTGGCATGGATTTCTCAGTAGCTTGGTTTGGAGATTCTTGAGTATGATTGGGGTTGCATGTCAGTTATCTGGGTGAACAAAAAGAAAATGATTTGGGGTATTAAGGATAGGGGTATAGAGTACATGATTAAGCATGTAATCAATTTACATAGAACAGTAGTTAGGTCAGAGAGTACTATATGCAGCTTTGCATATGCTGTTATCGAAGGAACATTAAAACTATAGAGACTGTTCAGCGTAGATTCACCATGATGATGCCAGGGGTGGGAAATTATAGTTATTTGGAGAGCTTTTAGATATTAGGACTATTTATACTGGAGGAGAGAAAGTCAAGAAGAGATTTAATTGAGCATTTTAAAATTATGAAGTGCTTAAACGGAATGAATAGAGAAAGACCAATTCCTGTGGTTGGAAACCCCATCTACTTTCTCAACTCTTATGCTTTATCTGTCTTTTCTAATCGTTCTTGGGACGTGAGTGACACTGGCATGGCCGGCAATTATTGCCCATCCATAAGTGCCCTTGAAAAGTGGTGAGCTGTCTTCCTGAACTGCTGCAGTCCATTTGATGTAGGTATAACCACAGTGATGTTCGGAAGGGAGTTCCAGGATTTTGACCCACTGACTGTGTAGGAATATAGTTCCAAGTCAGGATGATATGTGACTTGGAGGGGTACCTGCAGGTGGTGGTGTTTCCATGCATCTGCTGCCCTTGTCCTTCTCGGTAGTACAGGTCATGGGCTTGGAAGGTGCTGTCGAAAGAGCTTTGGTTTGTTGCTGCAGTGCATCTTGTAGATGGTACACGCTGCTGCCACTGCGTTGGTGGTGGATGGGATGCCAATCAAGTGGGCTACTTTGTCCCGGATGGTATCAAGCTTTTTGAGTGTTGCACTCATCCAGGCAAGTGAACAGTATTCCATGAAACACCTGGTTGTGCCTTGTAGATGGTAGACAGGCTTTGAGGAGTTAGGCAGTGAGTTACTTGTCACAGAATTCCCAGCCCCTTTAGCCACAGTATTTATATAGCTCAGTTAACTGGTTCAGTTAAATTTCTGGTCAATGGTAATTTATCCAGGATGATGATGATGGGGGAATTAGCAATGGCATTGCTTTTGCCCATCAAGGGGGAATGATTGGATTCTCCCTTGTTGAAAATGGTAATTGCCTGACAATTGTGTGGTGCAAATGTTACTTGCCACTTATTCGGCGAAGCCTGTATAGTTGTTGCTGTATGTGGATGTGGGCAGGACTGCAGAGCTTTAATCTGATCTGTTGGCTATGGGATAGCTTGGATCTGTGTGTAGCATGCTGCTTCTGCTGTCTAGCATGCATGTAGCCCTGTGTTGTAGTTTCACCAGGTTGGCATCTAATCTTTTAGGTATGCCTGGTGCTACTCCTGGCATGTTCTTCTACACTCTTCATTGAACCAGGGTTGGTCTCCTGGCTTGATGATAATGGTAGAGTGAGGGATATGCTGAGCCATGAGGTTACGTGATGTGGTTGTTGAATACAATTCTGCTGCTGATGACTGATAGCACTCATGGATAACCAGAATTGATCTGCTAGATCTGTTCAGAGTCTATTCCATTTAGCACGTTGGTAGTGCTGCACAACAGAGGATGTTCTCAGTGTGAAGACAGTCTTCATCTCCACGTGGACTGTGGAGTGGTCATTTCTACCAATACTGTCATGGATAGATGCATCTACAACAGGTAGATTGGTGAGGACAGGGTCAAGTATGCTTTCCTCCTTGTTGATTCCGTCAACATCTACTGGCAGCTGTGTCCTTAGAGCTTGGTCAGTAGGAGTGCTACTGAGGCACACTTGGTGATGGGCATTGAAGTCCCAAACACTATGTCCATGCTATTCTTCCAAGTGGTGGTCAACATGGAGGAGCACTGATTCATCAGCTGAGAGAGGATGGTAGATGGTCATCAACAGGAAATTTCCTTATCCATGTTTGACCTGATGTCATAAGACTTCATGGGACCCAGAATCCCATGAGCCTCTCCGTTACACCTGTATGCCACAATGCAGCCGTGTCTGGTGGGCCTGTCCGGCTTCTGGTACAGGATGGTGGTATCCAGGGATGGTAATGGAGATGTCTGGGACACTGGCTGTAAGGTATGTTTCGGTGAGTATGACCATGTCAGGCTGTTTGTTGACTAGTCTGTGGGACACCGCCCCAATTTTGGCAGTCCCAGATGTTAGTGAGAAGGACTTTGCAGAGTTATCTGGGCACAGTGTTCTTTTGTCATTTCCCATTCCTAGGTTTATGCCACGTGGTCCGACCAGTTTTATTCTTTTTTGACTTTTCTGTAGTGGTTTGATACAACTGAGTGGCTTGCTAGGACATTTCAGAGGGCAGTTAAGAGTCAACCATATTGCTATGGATTTGGGGGCAATTGTAGGCCAGAGCAGGTAAGGACACCAGGTTTTCTCCCCTGAAGGACAGCAGTGAACTGTGGAAGGAAAGCAGTGAGCAGTGAATGGGTTTTTACAAGAATCTAGTAGTTTTCATGATCATTATTAATGAGACCAGTATTTTATTCCAGATTTATTAATTAAATTTAAATTCTCCCAGCTTCTGTGGTTGGATGTGAACTCGGAGCATTTTTATGGGCCTCTGGATTACTGGTTCAGTAACATTAACGCTCTACTACTGTCCAAGCGTGATCTGTTCTGTGTCAAGACCAAATTCAAATTGAGAATTTTCCTTGTCAATTTTATCACAAGTTTAATCTTTGCCTCCTTCTTCTATTTTGAATCCCTCCTCTTCCTCTTTGGCTTCCTAAATGTTCCAGCCATTATCAATGCAAACTTCAGGAACAGTATCGCATAGAACACATAGGAGTTACAACACAGAATCAGGCTATTTGGCCCAGCCAACCCCTGTTAACATTTATCCTCCATAAGAACAGTAGATCTAATCACATCTAATCAATCTGTTGTGTTCCCATGTCAATTCAACCCCTTACCTTTCATTTACTTATTCAATCAAAGCTTGAATGTTGACCATTTCGGCCTTAACCAGTAACCCAAGAGTGAATTCCACATCCTCACCATTCTCCATGTAAAGTCTTTTCTCCTGCACATTGTTTTAAACCTAATGCGCTTAATCTTTTAATAGTCCTTGATTTGCAACTTCTTGGTTACTGATACTGTCTACTATGCCATTTTTTTGATCATTTTAAACAACCCTAACATTGTTCTATAACCTGTCACTCAAACTAAGAAAATGACTCAATTTTCAAAGTCTCTGTTTGTACAGTATTCATATTTCCTCATACTGGCAGGAGCCTTGTGAACCTGCATCATTCCCTCTAAAGCCTGAATATTCATCCTATCATCTGAAACCAAAGTCACAGGATTCTTAGACACTTATGGTTTTATATAGGCTCCTTACCTCTTGGTTTTTGTATTCTGTACCTTTTGATAATGGAATTCTAAGTTTTTATTAACTCAGCCTTATCAACCTGAGATGCTGCCTTTAATCTCATAGACGTCTACAGCACAGAAGGAGGCCCGTCATGTTCGTGCCAATCAACAAAGATCTGACTACACTAATCCCATTTTCCAGCACTTGGCCCATAGCCCTGGAGGCTATGGCAACGCAAGTGAATATCTAAATACTTCTTAAATGTTACGAGAGTTTCTGACTCAACCACCCTTTCAGGCAGTGAGTTCCAGACTCCCACCATCCTCTGGGGAAACAATTTCTCCTCAACTCCCCTCTTAGCCTTTTGCCTTTTACCCTGAATCTATGCCCCCTGGTTAGTGACCTCTGTACTAATGGAAAAAGTGCCTTCCTATCCACCCTATCTATGCCCCTCATAACCCTGTTAATGCCCTGTGAATCTGTACTCCCAAATCCCTTTGCTCTTCTGCAGCACTGAACCTGATTCCATTCAGTATATCATTTTTTCCACCTCAAGAATCTGCCACACTTTAGCTCAATTTCCCCATTTATCAATATGCTTTTTGCAGCCACCTTTGGTCATCTGGGGAATGAATTGTGCCTCATATTTTGACAACCTACAAATTTCAACAATACTTCTAGGTCCAAATCAAAATCATTGTACACTGAACTTAAGTGCCACTGGAACAGAAGCTCATTTTGTTTCTTCCAGGAATCCTGTATTGACCTCCAACTGTTGTACGCCCTTGGGATTGCTTTAATCAGCACACACCAAGGATTGAACCTGTTCTGTATGATATAATATAACATCACAATATATTTACTCACTAGGCTATTCAAGTTTTTTGTATTTGTTCCATGTCATGAAGTGTATTTAGTTTGAACTTATTCATTACTCAAATGTTGAGTTGGGAACAACCTAACAGCTCTCTGTCCTGTTTATCCCTTTGAGAAAACTAATTTTTGTAATATTACTGATGGTGTGGTTAATTGAATCATATTATCATAAATTGGAGCAGGTGTAGGCTATTCATTCCTTGAGCCTGCTCCGCCATTCAATATGATCATGGCTAATTTTCTGCTTCAACTCCACTTTCCTGTCTACTCCCCAAACCTCATGATTTCCTGAGGGACCAAACATCTATCTGTCTCAGCCTTGAATATACTCAACGATGAAGCATCCACAACTCTGGGGTAGAGAATCCCAAAGATCTACAACCCTTCTGAGTGAAGTATTTTTCCACATCTTGGTCCTAAATAACCCCTTATCCTGAGATTGTGCCTCCATGTTCTGGATTCCCCAGCTACAGGAAACAACCTCTAGGTATCTACCCAGACAAACCTCTCCAAATTCTTGTATGTTTCAATAGATCACCTCTTATGCTCTCTAGAATTGAGGAGAATAAGCCCAATTTACTTGACCTTTCATCAAAGGATAACCTTCTCATTCTAGGAACCAACCTTTGCTGTACTGCCAAGGCATATACATTGTTCCTTAGATATAGGAATCAAAACTACATACAGTACTCCAGAAGTGGTCTCACCAAAGCCCTATACAATTGCTGCAAGACTTCTTGTTCTAGAATCTAGATAATTTTGGAAAGTCATAACCAGCATATCTACTACCTCTACAGCTCCCTCTTTTAGAACCCTAGAATGCAGGCCATTAAGTACTGGGAATTTATCGGCTTTTAGCCCCTTAAGTTTCTCCAACTTTTTTTCTGCTGATATTAATTACTTTGCCCTCCTCACTCTCTTATTAGCCCCTTGCTTACCCTCTCTTTCTGGTATGTAATTTGTGTCTTCTAAAGTGAAGATAGATACAAAATAGCTGTTCATTGTCTCTCTACAATTTCCTTATTCCCCAGAGTTTCTTCTGTCTTTGCCTCTTAAGGGGCCAACTTTAGCTATTCACTTTATATACCTGTACTCAAAAGCTCTTACAATATTTTTATATTCTGGCTAGTTTACTATCATTCTATTTTTTCCCTTTTTTAATCAACTTTCTGTTTACCCTTTGCTGGATCCTCAGGCTTACTACTCTTCATAATATTATAAGCCTCTTCTTTTATCCTAATGCCACCCGTGCCATGCCAACTTCCCTAGTGAGCCATGGATGGAGCTTTCTCTCCTGAGTTTATCTTTTTTTAATGGCATGTATTTTTGTTGAACATTTTGAATTGTTTCTTTAAATGTTCCCCACTGTTGATGTACCACCATATCTTTTGGTCTGTTTACTTAATCAGCCTAAGCCAGATCATCGCTCCACACCTATGTAATCGACTTTAAGTTTAAGATTCTTGTTTTGGGCTTGAGTATATGATTCTCAAACTTAATATGGAATTCAACTGTACTATGATCACTTTTTTCCAGAGAATCTTGTACTATGAGATTACTAATTAACCTTGTTTCATTACACAATACTACATTTAAAAAAACTTTATTCCCAGCTGGTCCCACATGATTTGTTCTAGGAAACTGTCGCAAGAGCATTCTACAAACTCATCTTCCAAGTTACTTTTGCCAATTTGATTAATCCAGTCTACCTGAGGCATAAAGACTGTCATGATTATTACATTGCCTTTGTAACAAGCTCCAATTATTTCTTGCTTAAAGCTCTGTGCAAAGGTATAACTGCTGTTAGGGTGCCTTTAAGATCCTCCAACAATTGGTTTCTAATCTTTGTTGTTCCTAATCTCCACCCATAATGATTCTACTTCTTAATCTCCTGAGCTAAGATCCTTTCTTACTACTGTCCTTATGTCATCCTTTATTATCAGGCCACTCCTCCTTTTCCATTTTGACTGTCTTTTTGAAATGTTGCATACCCTGGAATATTTATTTCTAAACCTTGGTCACCTTGTAACCACATCTCTGTAATGGCGATTAGATCAAACGTTTTATCTCTGTGTCACTAATTTTCCCATCTTGTTACAGATGCCCTTTAGGAAAAAATATCTTTCAAATATCAAAGGTCCTATGTGATGATCAGGCTGCTTTTCAAGTTTCAAAGAGGGTTTTATTGGAATGGGTACCGCAGACCTGCTGTTTGTTTTATTGGATGATGGAGGTGGTTTTGTGTCTGATGCCAAGTCCTATCAAAGTTGCATGTGGATCTAAATTAGGATAAAGCAAAACCGAAATTGTAGAACCTGGGTGATTAACAGGATTTTAATAACCAGTGTCACAGTTAAATTGACTCTAATGTTTTATCAAATTTTTTTCCAGTGCATAAATATGAACTTTTGTTTTATCTAAACTGTGACATTGATAAGCTAGTAAATTTGTATTAAGTATAACTGTCACAGATTTTTCTGTCAGCAGTCTTGCAGAAAGTAACCTCTGTGGTGTGGATTTCACCTTTTCCAATGTTAGTTTAATTTTGGCACCAACTATAGGGGATCTCTGACATCCAACAACAGTGATGTTAATACCAAGCAGGCTAAGGAGCCAATCACAATAGTGAATTCTCAAAGCTAATTAGAAAGTGACAAGTGGGTTTTATTGTTTGCTTTTTATAACATTACAGAAATAAAGATTGGAACATACACATGCAGAATCAAAACTTTACAAAAAGAAATTTATGATTAAAAATCTATGGATTTTTTAGCATGAGATGGAGAATTGTGATATTCTACATATATAAAATTAGTTTATCATGGCTAGAGAGGTTGGTCAGCACTATTTATAACTTAGTATGGCATTAAAAATTCAGTTACACCTCATTCGAAAAGGTGCAACTTTTTCAAGGGTAATTTGATAGTAGGACTAATAGCATAAAAGGTGGATGTTCATTTCAGTGATCTTTTTAAATCAATTTTCACCTGTGAAGACTTTAACAGCGTATCCTGTGGAGGAGCGGGAATCACTGACCGCAACTTCTGGATTTCCACATTTAACTGGGCATGTCAGGACACCAGAGCTCACTGTCAGTTTTGCAATGTAGTGGCAGTGAACGCTGACAGTTTTGCATCATAAAGACTGTAAAATCCAGGCCTATATGTCAGTTCATCTTTATTAAACCTGCCCATAGGATCAGGCCTGACTTCTCTCTGGAAGAGAAAAATTCAACCGTTTTAAATGCTGCTGTATGAAAATATGAGCTTGTAAGATTGAACGGTAGTTAATGCTGCTAAGTTTAAAGATGCTTCTTGCTGTTTGTTGTGAGCTCATGTTTTAAAATAAGCATTTAAAATTGTTGTGTTTTATACATTTTTTCTCTTGCACTGCATCCCATAATAGAAGAGTTGGGTAAGATTATTATTTGTTTAAATGTCTACACATTTGTAGACATTTGTGCATGCATACATCTTACACATGTGTAAAAGCACCTTTCTATTGGCATCAGGAAATAGTGTGCATTTAAAAAATTACTATTGCCACAGTTTTAGTCTAACTCTAGCAACTTGGTTCTCCCCCTTACCTTCCTGATCCCTCCCTGCTCTAGTTTGCTCCTCTTTTTGAAGGTTGATTTGTGTTGGCTACAGTTCCATCCCCACCCAAACTCCTCACACAGCTATACTTTGTTTATGAGCAGTGGCAATATCTGTGTAGAACATGAACATGCTCAATCTTGTCCTTGCTTAACATCTCTGCTCCCTACTTACTGGTCCAGTGAGATTATCTGATTCAGTACAGATCAGGAATCAAACCTAGGATCTTCTGGTCTGTATGGCTAAATACTTATCCTTTTGAACAACATACACTCATTACTAAGCCAACAGCATCTTTGCTGACTTGGCCGTGTTTGTTGGATGGATGATGGCTATATACCCAAAGACCATCTGTACAGTGAACTGGCTACTGTGTTATAACCTGCTGGACATCCATAAATCTGCCACAAGGGCACCCACAAGCGAGATATGAAGATGGCGGACATTAACACAAACAACCTAGAGTCAGTCACTGACGGCCGTGACCTCTGGAGGCTGGCTGTCTGGAGGGGCTTTGTAAGAAAAACGGAAAGTTCAGCTGGCTGGGAAGAGAGCCCAGAGAAAAGAGAGGCAAATCTGGCACCTCCTCAGGCCACTGTGTTCATCTGCAGCAAATATGGCAGGGACTGTCAGGCTGGAGTGGGACTCCTGAGCCCTACCTGCAATGTTTAACAGAGTTAACCACCAAGGTACAAATCATTGTTTCACGAGATGGAAACCTGCCAAAGAATTACCCTTCTGTATGTTAGTCAAGCAACCTCACCAATTTGCTTTATTATCAGTCCCATCACTGTTCTTTTCCATTGTAAAACTTCCATTGAATGAATCAGGAGCCTTTTTGAAGCTTCTGTGTTAGTGATGATCCAGAATCTGGTAATTTTTCATGTTAAGGCAGTGGTTGGATGCCTGTTCAAGGGAATACTTTTCATCCAGGTGTTTTGCTTACTGAAGTGATGGTGATTTCTAGTATGGCTCTCATGTTCTAGTTTTTGCATTCTAGGAGACCAGATGAACCACTCTGTCATTGGAAAAGCTGATTTCAGTTCCCAGGCATGTCTATGCTGTGTTCTGTCACTAACTTCTGATTTATGGAGCCAGCAGTGCTATTAAAGATAAAACTAACTATCCTTATAAATTTAGCTGGAGTGACTATCCAGTTTTCCAAACTGCAAATGGTTTGCACAGCACGATTCAGTCTGATGCATCTTTCTATAACATGATATCAGCAAATGGAAGTACAGGGGATAGGATAATTCCGTATACAACAACACCTATAATTTATTTGGCATTTTTAACATAGGAAGACATCCCCAAGCATTTCACAATCTAACAATAATTGACACAGAGCTAAAGAAGGAAGTGTTAAGAGGGCAGACTGAAAGCTAGGTCAAAGAAATATTTTAAGGAGAGTCTTAAATAATGAGAGAGCGTGGAGACGTTTTGAAGACCAAGGGGGAAGTGGCTCCATAGTGGTAATATCACTGGACTAGTAATCCAGAGGCCCAGGGTAATGGTCTGGGGACACGGGTTCAAATCCCACAATAGCAGCTGGTGGAATTTAAATTCAATTAATTAATACATTAAATTAATTTTAAAAATTTGGAATTGAAAGCTAGCCTCAGTAATGGTGACCATGAAATTAACATCGATTTGTTGCAAAAACCCGTCTGGTTCATTAATGTCCTATAGTAATGGTGACCATGAAATTAACATCGATTTGTTGCAAAAACCCATCTGGTTCATTAATGTCCTACAGTAAAGGAAATCTGCGATTCTTAGCTGGCCTGGCGTACATGTGACCCCAGCAATGTGGTTGACTTTAGCTGCTCTCATGGACACTTGGGGTGGGCAAAAATTGCTGGCCTTACCAGTTATGTTCACATCACATGAATAAGTAAATAAAAATGCCAAGATTGCTGAAGGCATGGCTGTCCTTTGTGGGGCAAAGAGGGTGGAATATTTGTAAATGGCCAGTATTGGAGGAAAGTAAAGACCTTGAAGTTTGTAGGGTTCTTTTTGTGAAAAGGGTGGAGCGAGGTTATGATGGGACTTGAATACAAAGATTAAAATTTTAATTTGATGGAATCTGGGATAGGGAGATAAAGTGGATCATTGAGAACAGATGTTGGGTGAAAGCGTATTGGTGCAGGATATAGGCAGCAGAGTTTGGATGAGCTGAAGCATTTGGAGGGAAGGATTTGGGAAGCTGGCCAGGAAAGCATTGCAATAGTTCATTTTGGAGATGTCAAAATCAGGGATGAGGTTTCATCAGCAGATGGACGAGGTAGGGCAGGTGATGTGATGGAAGTGGCAGCGGTGGCAAGCAAACAACATTTGTGGTGGAGATGGTAAGGGTTTGTTGGGGTCCCAAGATGCAAGCTTTGTTTTTCCCGGTGTTTACCTGATGGAAGTTTTGACTCATTCAGGACACACAGGCTGGCAAGGCAAACAATGGAGAGGTCAAGAGATGTGGTGGAGAAATAGAGCTTGGGTTTCATCAGCATGCATGTGGGACCTGATGCTACATCTTTTGATACGGAATGGCAATTTGCAGATGAGGAATAGGGGAGACCAAGGATAGATTCTCAGGACACTCCAGAACTGGCAGAAAGAGAAGCTGTTGCTGGAGATGTTCTGGCTATTGATTAAATGAGAACGGGACTAAGTGAGGGCAAATCCATTGAGGTGGGCAACAAAGGAGAGGCATTGGAGGAAGCTGCTCTGGTTAGTCATATCAAAGACTGCAGAGAAATTGCGATCAACAAGAAGAGATCGTCCCGAAATGGTCAAAGACATTGTCATTTGTGGTTTTAAATAAAGCTGTTCTAGTGCTGTGGCAGGAGCAGAAGCTTGAGTGGAGAGATTCAATCGTGGACTTGCAGGAAAGGTATGCACTGATTTGGGGGGTGACAACATATGGTCTTTGGAGAGAATGGTAGGTTGGAAATGGGGCAGGAATTTACAAGGACAGAGGTAGAGTGTAGGCTTTTTGAGTAAGAGTTGAGACGGTAGCAATTTTGAAATGAAGGGGGGCATTACCTGAGAGGAGGGTCCATTTACAATGTCAGCCAGCTTGATTGCTTTCTTCTGTCCTTTATCATTCATCTTCTTTCCAAACAAACTTTCTTTGTCCACCCCTAAGGAAAAAAAATGCTTAACCCTTGTCACTTGCAGGGAGGCGATGGCATAGTGGTATTGTCGCTGGACTAGTAATCCAGAGACCCAGGGGTAATCCTCTGGGAACTAGGGTTCGAATCCCACCACAGCAGATGGTGGAATTTGAATCCAATAAAAATCTGGAATTAAAAGTCTAATGATGACCATGAAACCATTGCCGATAGTCATAAAAACCCATCTGGTTCACTAATGTCCATTAGGGAAGGAAATCTGCCTTCCTTACCTGGTCTACATGTGACTGCAGACCCACAACAATGTGGTTGACTCTTAAATGCCCTCTGAACAAGGGCAATTGGGGATGGGTAATAACTGCTGGCTGAGTGACGCCCACATGAATGAATTATTTTTAAAAAACGTTAAAATTGCACTTTTAAACTACCAGCTCACTTTTCCAGGAGCATCTTGGAGTGCAAAGAAAACTCTTCACTTCTGGATAGTCAGCAGTTTAGTGTGAATTGAGAGAGCAGGAGATGGTCACATTACCTATGCGAAGAGGTAAGACGGAAACTAGCTAAAGACTTGGGTTCAGGGCTGGGATAGGGGGTCCTTGGCAGATGCCTGACTTCCTTGGTGAGTTGAAGGGGAAATGCTGCAGAGGCAGCTGAATGGATGTTTTCAGTCTAAATGACAAGTTAATGAGCTCATTGTACTTGTATTTAGAAGTGAGGGTAGAAGGGCGTAAGAAAATGGTTGATAGTGGAGAAAACAAGGGAGTTATCTTTGCAATCCAAGATGATGCTGGAAGAGTGAGTTGGTAGTTTAAAAGTGCAATTTTAAAGTGACGTGGGGTAAGGGTTTTTTTTCTCTTAGGGGTGGACAAAGAAAGTGGGTTTGGAAAGGAGATGAATGATAAAGGATATAAGAAAGCGCTGGCCTCGTATGTGCCTGAAATAATAGGAATAGGACGCCCTATGAGACGACAAAGCCCAGAGGGTGGATGTGAGTTTAGGTAGGAGGGATTAACTGGAGGAAGGGGCTAAGGAAGGACAGAAGGGCAGTGAACACTGAGGAAAGAGGGCTAGGGTGAGCTGAGGTGGAGATTGAATTCACCTAGGATGAGAAATTGTTTGTAGAGGTTGTGGGAGGATATCAGGGATAATATATTGGTGAGAAACTTGGTGTGGTATTTGGGTGGACAGTAGATAATTTTTTTAAAATTCATTTACGGGATGTGGGCTTCGCTGTCTAGGCCAGCATTTATCGCCCATCCCTAATTGCCTTTGAGAAGGTGGTGGTGAGCTGCCTTCTTGAACTGCTGGAGTCCCTGTCAGTAGGGAAACATTGGAAGGATCAAAAACAAGAGGGTACAGATTTAAAGTAATTTGCAAAAGAAGCACTGGAGACAGTGGGGAAGAAACTTTTTCACACAGTGAGTGGTTGGGATCTGGAATGCACTGCCTGAGAGTGTGGTGGAGGCAAGTTCCATAGAGGCATTCAAAAAGGAATTGGATTATTTTCTGAAAAGGAAGAATATGTAGGGCTACAGGGAAAAGGCAGGGAAGCAGTACTAGGTACATTGCTCCTATGGAGAGCCAGCGCAGACATGATTGGCCAAATAGCCTCCTGTGCTGTAACAATTCTCTGAGGAGAAGGTTCCAGTGAAGAAATGGGAAGAGATGTCGTGCCATGCTGCTCTTCTGCCCACTTCCACCCTTCACTTTAAATAACGCATGTCACAACTTAGGTGCTTTTATACGGTAAATCCTGGAGTTTGGGCAGCATGAAAGCTGATGGGTGCTCTTTTGCCTGTATTTAAACAAAGTAGAGTTGGTAGTTTGCACATGTGTACCAGCCATATTGCCAAAGCCATTCAGGAGTGGGTTGGTCCAGGAACTAATTAACATAAAGACTCTCGGCAAAATGGTGTAGCTGGGTCACTTTCCTGATTTGCAAACCAAAGAGGACCCTATTGTGAACACACCTGTGGGAAAGCCAATATCCCACTCCTTGAGTTAGAAGGAAGTGATAAAGTATGGAAAGGCGAAAGCCAAACAAATATTTTTAAATTGTATACCCTCAAGCAAGCACATTCCTTTCAAGGCAATTAGGTTAATTTTGGCTTTGAAAAGGCAATGCTAATGCAAGCTGAATGTAGACTCCAAAGGATTAAGCCTTATCTTGGCATACAGATGTTTAACACACTTTCGAGCAATTGGATAGAGATCAAGAAAGCTGGGTTTTCTGCCATCATGTCCTAGAAATACTGAACTTCCTCGGTGCTCTTCTCACTGCCCTGCCTGAGATTTGCTAATTCAGCATGGACCTGGGTGACTTTTAACTTGTATGGCTTAGTATACTCTTGGGGAAGCATTGAATCAATGTTAGTCAAAATAACCCAAACCATTAAAATATCATCAAAGTTCAAATGGCCTGGATATTTTAGGCTACTAAAGAAAATCTTGAACCAGCTCCTTTTTGTTTCCCTTCAGGTGTAGCACCTCCATCGTTTGTGGCTATTAAAGCTGGCACAACCCTTTACCAACTTACCACGGCAGGAGAGGCTGTTTCCTGGAATTCTGTCTTCGTTCTCATGATTTTGGCAATAGTCTCCCTCCTTCCAGTGTTTTTTCAGAAAAAACTGAAGCAAAAGTTCTCGTAACCAGAGCACAATCTTACATCTTGTCTCAAAATTTGCCTTTGTTACCTTCAGTTACATGGGGCGTAGTGAATGTCCACTAAGTGGGATTGTAGTAAAGGTTATATTTCAGAGATAAATTACTTTTAATTTTTTTCTAATTAATGTGCTCACTTCAAAAATGTGATTTACATCTTTTCTTTGGTCATAAAATTTTTAGTTTCCCTTTTCATTCCCATTGTCTAGTTCATGTACTGGATGTTGATTCGAAAGAATGTATATGGCTTGTCTGATTTTCTGTTTATTCTTCACAATGGAATTTGTTGCAGAATGTAATGAACTGGACTGAGCACACAATGGAATTACAGCAAGCTATTCCCAATTCCAAATATATTTTCAGTTCACTTCCACAGCCTTTCATGTTTTAAACACAAACAATGTGCTGTGGTTGCATGTAATAGAAGCACTTGTGCAAAGTGATTCAGATTTTAAAATTTACTATCTGCAATGTTATGCCTGTAACAGTATTAAGAACATTAACACTGCAATAAACACAAATTCTTAGCATATTATTTGTATCATAGATGTTTTTGGCTCCTAAATGGTTACATAATATCAACTGTTTTAGCATTCTGGTAAAATTATTTATTGGATTGGATGGAGGCTGGATCTTTTTACCACTTCTGTGTTCACTTGGCTGAGTGCTATTTGTCCATTTTTAATTGGTATAATATGGATATATATTCTAATTTTAATAAACAAGTGTCTGTAAAGATCTTTCAGAACAAGAAACACATGCCTTAAGTGCATTGTAGGTAACTACATGTTTTCTGAAAATGTTTTTTATAATTTCTGTTCTGTACCGATGGTAGTAATAAAATGCCCTCTAGGTGGCATGGTGACTCTGAACACCTGGTATTATCAAGTGTAATAAGGTATGCTCCATGGTGAATTGCTTAGTTATTTGGAGGTGCTATTAAGTAGACACTAATGTCTCCCCACAGAGTCATGGTTGGGTGGAGGGTGGGAGGGAACACGGAGGTAGGAGATGAAAGAAATCCAAGAGTCATAGAATTTCGGGCTCGGCATGATGCCGAACTCTTCTTCCGCCGTCTTCGTCTCCGTGCTCACTTCTTTGGGCAGGAGTCCTCTCCCCGTTCAATGGATCCTTTTACCCACCTTCAATATTCTCCCTCCACCTGGACCCCTCCCTCTGGATTCTTACCTTCTCTTGATCTTTTCATTGAGAACTGTCGGCGTGACATTAGTCATCTCAATTTCCCTGCTCCCCTCACCCATTCTAATCTGTCTCTCTCTGAACTTACTGCACTCCGTTCTCTCAGGTCCAACGCTGACATTGTCATCAAACCCACTGACAAGGGTGGTGCTGTTGTCTGGCGCACTGACCTCTACCTCGCGGAGGCTGAGCGTCAACTCGCAGACACTTCCTCCTACCTCTCCCTGGACCATGACCCCACCACTGAACATCAAGCCATTGTTTCCAGGACTGTCACTGACCTCATCTCCTCTGGAGATCTTCCTTCCACAGCTTCCAACCTGATAGTCGCCCAACCTCGGACGGCCCGCTTTTACCTCCTACCCAAATTCCACAAACAGGACTGTCCCGGTAGACCGATCGTGTCAGCCTGTTCCTGCCCCACGGAACTCATTTCTCGTTATCTTGACTCCCTTCTCTCTCCCCTTGTCCAGTCCCTTCCCACCTACATCCGTGATTCCTCTGACACCTTACGTCACATCAACAATTTCCAGTTCCCTGGCCTCAACCGCTTCCTCTTCACCATGGACGTCCAAACCCTCTACACCTCCATCCCCCACCAGGATGGTCTGAGGGCCCTTAGCTTCTTCCTTGAACAGAGGCCCGAACAATCCCCATCCACCACTACTCTCTTCCGTCTGGCTGAACTTGTTCTCACACTGAACAATTTCTCCTTTAACTCCTCTCACTTCCTCCAAATAAAAGGTGTGGCTATGGGTACCCGCATGGGCCCCAGCTATGCCTGTCTCTTTATGGGGTATGTGGAACATTCCTTGTTCCAGTCCTACTCCGGCCCCCTCCCACAACTCTTTCTCCGGTACATCGATGATTACTTCAGTGCGGCTTCATGCTCTCGTCGGGACCTGGAAAAATTTATTAATTTTGCTTCCAATCTCCACCCCTCCATCATTTTCACGTGGTCCATCTCTGAAACTTCCCTTCCCTTCCTTGACCTCTCTGTCTCAATTTCTGATGATAGACTGTCCACCAATATCCATTACAAGCCTACCGACTCCCACAGCTACCTCGACTACAGCTCCTCACACCCCGCTTCCTGTAAGGACTCCATCCCATTCTCTCAGTTCCTTCGCCTCCGTCGCATCTGTTCTGATGATGCTACCTTCAAAAACAGTTCCTCTGACATGTCCTCCTTCTTCCTTAACCGAGGTTTTCCACCCACGGTCGTTGACAGGGCCCTCAACCGTGTCCGGCCCATCTCCCGCGCATCCGCCCTCACGCCTTCTCCTCCCTCCCAGAAACATGATAGGGTCCCCCTTGTCCTCACTTATCACCCCACCAGCCTCTGCATTCAAAGGATCATTTTCCGCCAACTCCAACATGATGCCACCACCAAACACATCTTCCCTTCACCCCCCCCTAGCGGCATTCCGTAGGGATCGTTCCCTCCAGGACACACTGGTCCACTCCTCCATCACCCACTCCTCAACCCCCACCTATGGCACCTCCCATGCCCATGCAGAAGATGCAACACCTGCCCCTTCACTTCCTCTCTCCTTACCGTCCAAGGGCCCAAACACTCCTTTCAAGTGAAGCAGCATTTCACTTGCATTTCCCCTAACTTAGTCTACTGCATTCGTTGCTCCCAATGCGGTCTCCTCTACATTGGAGAGACCAAACGCAAACTGGGCGACCGCTTTGCAGAACACCTGCGGTCTGTCCGCAAGAAAGATCCAAACCTCCCTGTCGCTTGCCATTTTAACACTCCACCCTGCTCTCTTGCCCACATGTCTGTCCTTGGCTTGCTGCATTGTTCCAGTGAAGCCCAACGCAAACTGGAGGAACAGCACCTCATCTTCCGACTAGGCACTTTACAGCCTTCCGGGCTGAATATTGAATTCAACAACTTTAGATCTTAAACTCCCTCCCCCATCCCCACCCCCTTTCCGTTTCTTCCCCCTCCCTTTTGTTTTTTCCAATAATTTATATAGATTTTTCTTTTCCCACCTATTTCCATTATTTTTAAATCTATAACTGTAATACCCTGTCAGTCTTTCCACCCCACCCCCACTAGAGCTGTACCTTGAGTGTCCTGCCATCCATTCTTAATTAGCACATTCTCTTAGATGATACCACCACCTTTAACACGTCTTTGTTCCTTTTGCCTGTAACATCTTTTGATTATCTGCTCCTATCACTGCTTGCTTGTCCCTACAACCACTCCCCCCCCCCCAACTTCTCTCCCCCCTCAACCTTAAACCAGCTTATATTTCACCCCTCTCCTAACCTCAGTTCTGCGGAAGGGTCATGAGGACTCGAAACGTCAACTCTTTTCTTCTCCACCAATGCTGCCAGACCTGCTGAGTTTTTCCAGGTAATTCTGTTTTTGTTCAAGAGTCATAGTAGGCCACTGTTGTTTTGAGAATATCAAGTTGCGCTTTGGAAAGGCATGTAGTGGAAGGGTGAAGATTTCCTGCCTAGTCAAGAATTGAAGTATGACTAAAGGAATCCAATGGAGTAAGGAATATGTACTTTGAAGTGGGATCATAGAAGATAATAAGTGATGCTTGAGAATTTGCAATACAATTCTGCTGTCTTTGTATATCTTGAACAGTGAACGTGAATTATCATTAATTAACAAAGTATTATTGGTTCACTTAAAAATGCTGCAAAATATTCTGTGGAAGCAATTTTCAAGTTCTTGCTAATTTATAATTCTTACACTATGTCAATCATCATCATCATCCCACTCATTGTTTTCAACAATTGCAGTTTAAAAACCAAACAAAATCAGAATCCTTGAAATATATAGCAGGCTTATTGGCTTCTGTAAAAAGGAAAGATATTATTTCTGATTAGAGGTTGAAATACTAGCTCAGCTTATCACTTTACTGATGCTAACAAACCTGTTGTCTAACACCAGCATTCCCATTTTTGGGAAGATATTGAAGTCAAAAGCATTTGCCTTTCAAATTCTACATTGAACGCGGTAAATGTAGAAGCAGTTCCATGTATGTCACCACTTGCAAGGAAACTTTAATGCAAATCTGGTATGAGCAGATACAATTCTAGAATTAACAATTTTGTGCTATTGATTGTCACTTCCAAATGGATCAGAATTGTGAATTATGGACAAAGTTTCAAGGTCGCCCATCATCACTATATCTGTTCAGACACTTAGTTGGAGAGGGGGAAGCAAAGTTTTTAATTCTTTGTAATTAGTAGTTTTATTGTAGCCTTGACCTGAATGGGTGAGGAGCCCTTGTTGGTATTGTTAGTGTTATAATGAAGGTTAGCAGGCAAATGTCTTACTGTGTTACTCAACAAACTGTCAAAAAAAATGCAGTGAATAAAAGGACAAGATCATAAGAAATAGGAGCAAGAGTAGGCCATTCAGCCCATCAAGCCTGCTCTTCCATTTAATAAAATCATGGCTAATATGATTGTGGCCTTGCCTCCACTTTCCTGCCTGTTCCCCTTAAACCTTGACTCCCTGTAGATCAAAAATCTGCCTAACTCAGTTTTGAATGTATTCAATGACCCAACTTCCACTGCTCTCTGGGGAAGAAAATTCCAAAGACTAACGACCCTCAGAGAGAAGTTGTTCCTCCTCTTCTCTGTCTTGAATGGGGGACTCCTTTTTAAACTGTCCTCTAGTCCTAGATTCCTCCATGAGGGGAAACATCCTCAGCATCTGCCCTGTCAAACTCTCTCAAAATCTTATCTTTCAATAAGATCACCTCTCATTATTCTAAATTCAAATGGGCATAGGCACAGTCAAATCCTGCTATCTGAAAACTGGCAATGTCCAAAAACTGGACAATTTCTAAACTGCCATTGAGTGAAATAACTTACCGACTGGTTGGTCTAGGTGCTGCATTCGTGTGGTGCCACATTGACTAGTTATTGGCTTTGCAAACCTGTCTTTTCCCATGATCCGATTGGTCTGAGGGACCCTTCAGCCAGCTCAAACCATCCGACCTGAAAACACGCAAAATCTGAAATCTGGCACAGACTCGGTCAGTCCCGTTGCCAGTTTTGAGACAGTGTACCTGTGTAGGCTCAACCTTTCCTCATGAGACAATCCCTTCATCCCAGGAATTATTTTGGTGAACCTTCTCTGAACTGCTTCCAATGCAAGTATATCCTTCCTTAAATAAGGAGACCAAAACTGTAACTGTACTCTAGGTGCATTCTCACCAATGCCCTGTACAGTTGGAGCAAGATTTGCCTACTTTTATACTCCATTCCCTTTGTAAAAGAGGCCAACATTCCATTTGGCTTCCTACTTGTATGCAAGTGCTTTGGTGTGGTGCAATAGCTCATGATATGCCAAGAAAATTTCTAAAATTACCACATGTTGTGCTACTTCCTTCCTGTGTACTAGGGTATTGCTAAAAGTGTCTTGAAGTGTCAAGTTAAGGTTTCTGGGCATTTATTTTCAATCACTTGCCCAAATAACCTAAATTGCTATTTTCACATGAGAGAGCTTAGTGTCTGGCCATTAAATTTCTCTGTCAATGCCAGCCTTGAACTGCCTTTATACTGTGGTAAAATCCATCTTAGCGTTCTTGACTCCAAATACACGTGTCCCAAAATATTAAAGCAGCTTGCGTTTACTGCTGGGCAACACGTGAATGTTGCGGAAGGTCTATTTGTATGGTTTTCCACAATCTCACTCTCCATGGCAAGCTCACCTCAGAGAGGAAGTGCAAGATGAAATCTTGCTAATATGCTATGACTGTCTGTTTTATCATTCACAGTCTTATTATGAACCCAAAGCAAAAAAGTAAAGTTTAAAAAATATCCTGAGACTTAAAAAATAAATATTGATCAAGAAATATGTTGACTAGAATAACCTGCCTCATGCTTAATTTTTATATTTGGTTTTGAAAGAAAGCTGGAGTAAATTGAACTACCTGATATTATCATCTACTTATCTCTTAATAAAGCACAGATTTTGATCAGAACCACTTGAATCATATAAAGCACTAATTAGATGTCTATATGTTAGCACTCTCTGTGGATTTCCTGTTTATCCAACAGCATTATGGGTTAATTTAATTTGACAAAAGTAACATTTTGGTAGCTCATTTTGGGGTCTGTTCATCTAAATTCTATTTTTGCGAACACAGCATGAAGTAAATGTTTTTATGTAGAAAAATAGTAACTGCCCACCTCATAATAAGGCATCACATAAATTATGTATCCCCAGCACTGCAACAATTGTGTTTTTCAGATAGGTTTTTAAATGAACAATGAATAAACACCTTATTTCTGTGCCACTGAAGGATGAACCTTACACTTTTTCTCCCTCTCAACAACTACCTGCCACCAACAAGACCTGTGATATCCTCCAACATTTGCAAATCATATTGAAGTCACTATGGAATATTAATGTTTGCTTTAAGAGCAATATCTAAGTTAATTTGTTAAAGTTAGAGTGCATGATTTTGGTTATTTTAAGAGCTCACATCACAGCCCCCCTGCCTTCTCTCCAAAACAGTTGTAGTGTAAAAGATAAAGTTTAATGACATTTTATTAAATAGTATTTCAAAAAGCATAACCATGTAAAATACAATGTTATGTTTGAAACAAACTTGCTGAGAAGGAAGTGGAATTCTAAAATTTTCTCCACTGCTCTCGTGAAAGATGCAATTCACACTGGGCATTAAGCAATCATTCTTCAGATGTGAACTTTTTTTCGTTCATGGGATGTGAGCGTTGCTGGCTAGGCCAGCATTTATTGGCAATTCCTAATTGTCCTTGTTCAGAGGGTGTTTAAGAGCCAACTGCTGTGCATCTGGAGTCACATGTTGGCCAGACCAGGTAAGGACAGCAGATTTCCTTCCCTAAAGAACATTAGTGAACCAGATGGGTTTTTATGACAACTAACAAAGATTTACAGTTGGAATTGGATGGAGCCATATGGCATATGAATGGGTCTCACAATGATCAATTCACTTTGTAGCTAGGAAACTGGGGTCAGATTTCAAGTGCCAGAAAACAATGATTTGATCATATTGTTGCTAGTTGCGAATCC
This sequence comes from Cetorhinus maximus, assembly GCF_964194155.1. Taxonomy (NCBI): domain Eukaryota; kingdom Metazoa; phylum Chordata; class Chondrichthyes; order Lamniformes; family Cetorhinidae; genus Cetorhinus; species Cetorhinus maximus. The sequence continues at coordinate 99,780,577 of NC_135887.1, forward strand.
AAATCTGATAAACTAAAGAATAAAATTCCTTTTTTAAACTGTTTGTTTCCCTTCTGTGTTCTTTGCAATGCCCCATGCTTCTAATATCATTTCCCACTCAGCTAAGCTTGTGTCAAACTATTTTATTTTCAAGGTTTTGTTCATTCTGTCCATCACTCAGAGATACACAAAAGGGGCCTGGGTGACTCGGGTTCTTTTCTTTTTAACCTTTGCCTGGCACTTCCCCTTAATATTAGTACCAAAAAAGAATGAGAAGGGAACTGCAGGTGAGATACCAAATGCAAGGACTAGTCTGTTATCACAATGGGTACTGGCAGTCTTTTGGTACTATGCCCAAGTGGCCATTCATGTGTGAGACTAGGCAGTGTTGTTGGGAGGATATTTTGCAATGGAAAAATTGCCAAGTGACCTACTCCCACCTGACATCCAAACATACATACTATAACAAATAACACTGGATACCAGACAGGAGTGAGAGTTCTTACTGATTTTTGCTTGGAGACCATGAAGTTAATTACAATGCCTCAGTTAATGCAGTTAACTAAAAATCATCACAGAAGAGGAATGAAATTTGGGACATTTTGATCTGTGCAGCTTGTTACTTTAGTGGACCATTGGTGATTAATTCAGGGTTACTAATCAAACGGCTCGAGAATCAAATGGGTTTGATCTTCACACTGTGGAGTGTTAGTTCCACGAGGTTTTCTTGATGTTCCAGTGTAACCTTAGCACAAATTACACAAATTCTATCCACATCTTCATGACCAGGTGCTTTAATAGTTTAATGACGTTGATGTTTTTTAAAATCTAAAAACAGAAGATGAATGCAGAAGAGGAAATCCATTTGTTTATTTTAACTCAGCCACTCAGAAGATAAACTTTAGTTCTATCACCCAATCCCATAGGTTGTTGACTAGCATTAATTTTGTCTCTGCTCTTTTTCCTGTAGGTTTATTTTAAGTGTTGATTAATGTAAAGATGAGAGAGGGCTAAAGTTTCCATAGTGTGTTCAGAAAATTTTTTTACATCAGTATGTTTCCAGTCCAGAGAGGAAGGAACCATTGCTGGATTGCCCTGCAATACCCATTATTTCAGCCTGTTCCTGCCCCGTTGACCTGATTTCTTCTTATTTTGACTCCATTTTTCTCCTTTTGTCCACTTTCTCCCTAATTCCATCCATGATCCTTCCAATGCCCTAGATATATCAACAGTTTCCAATTTCCTGGCCCTAACTGTCTCCTCACCATAGATGTCCAATCCCGCTACACCTCTATCCCCCACCAGGATGGTCTGAAAGCTCTCTGCTTCTCCCTTGAATGGAGGACCAAACAGTCTCCATCCGTCACTGCCCTCTGCCATCTGGTTGAACTTATTCTCACATTGAACAACGTCTCCTTTAACTCCATGCACTGCCTCCAAATAAAAGGTGTTGCTGTGGATACCTGTATGGGTCCTACCAAACCTGCCTTTTTGTGGCATATCTGAACTTTCCTTGTTCCAGTCCTACTCAGGCCCCTGCCCAACCCAACTCTTTTTCCCTTCATTGATCTCTGTATTAGTGACAATTCCTGCTCGTGGCTGAACTGGAAAATTTCATTGATTTGCTTCCAATTTCCACCCTTCTCTGACTTTCACACGGTCCATCTTTGATTCTTCCCTTCCCATCCTTGACTTCCCTGTCTCCATTTCTGGCAGTATGCTATCATCCGATATTCACTACAAGTCCATGGTCTCCCACAGCTACCTTGACTACCTCCTTCATCCCCACTTCCTATAAAGACACTCTTTTATTTTCCCAGTTTTTCCTTGTCCATCACAACTGAATGATGAAACCTTCCAAACCAGTGCATCTAATATATTTTCCTTTTTCCTCAGCCAAGGAGTACCCCCACACCCCCACCCCACCTTGGTTAACAGGGCTCTCCACTATGTCCGATCTATTTCATGGGCTTCTGCTTCCTCTCACTCCCAGAACCACGAAAGAATTTCCTTTGTTCTCACCTTCCACCCCACCAACTTCTGTATTCAATGGATGATCCTCTGTCATTTCACCCAGCTCCAACTTGATGCCACCACCAAACACATCTTCCTTTGCCCTCCCTTTTCAGCATTCTGAAGGGACCATTCCCTCCATGACACCCTGGTCAACTCGAGTCACATCCTCCCTTTCCTACAGTATCTTTCCATGCAAGAACAGGAGATGCAACACCTGCCCATTTACCTCCTCCCTTCTCACTATTCAAGGCCACAAACACTCCTTTCAGGTGAAACAGCGATTTACTTGTACTCATTTCAATTTAGTATCCTTTATTCCATGCTCATGACATGGTCACTTCTAGTTTGGACAGACTAAATGTAGATTGGGGGACTGCTTTATGGAGCACCTTAATGCAGTCTGCAAGCATGACCCTGAGCTTCTGTAGCTTGTCATTTCAATTCTCCACCTTGCTCCCATTCTGAGGTTTCTGTCCATGGCCTGCTACAGTGTCCCATTGAAGCTCAACTCGAGCTAATATGAAAAGGGAATGCAAAAAGGGAATCCAAAAGTCGTCTTTAGGCATATAAATGGTAAAGAGATGGTAAAAGGAGGAGTGGCACTGATTAATGCCTATAAAGCAGATTTACGCATGGGGGCAGGGCACTGCTGAGGTACTAAATGTATGCTTTACCAAGGAAGAAAATGCTGCCCAAGTCATTGTGAAAGAGGAGGTAGTTCAGACACTTTGGGGTGAAACATTGATAAAGACGAGGTATTGGTTATTATGGCTATACTTAGGGCAGAATTTTCCCCCCATTGTTGGGGGGATGTTCAGGAGTGGGCGCGTGCAGGTGCGTCTCCGATCAGCGCCCCCGATTGGGGGCGCGCCACCATTTTATGTAGGCAGGCGTGACGTCCGCCAGGAAATGGTATGCGCTCCCTGTGTGGGCAGGGTGGGATTCCCTAAGCCGAGAGTGTGCGAAAGAGTGCACTCACTCATCTCCCTGAGGCTAAGTGCTGCCTCAGGGAGATCGGCTCCAAATTAAAAAATGTTAAAAATAGAAAAATAAAATTTCCCTGACATGTCCCCTCATATGACACTGTCACATGAGTTGGGGACATGTCCTTCACTTTTAGTTAAACTTTTATTAAATTTTTAAAAACCCTCATGAAACCTCATCCCTTAGCTGAGGTTTCATGCTTTCTCTGAAGCCCGCCAGGGCTCCCAGCCTGCCCGCCAACCTTAAGGTTGGACGGGCAGGTCCATTAATGATGTAAATTACTTTTTCAATGGCCTCAATTGGCCGTTGACAGATCGGTGGGCACACAGCTGGATTGGTGGGCACACAGCTGATTCGGCTGCAACCCCACTGATCTGAAAATTGAAATGATGCAGGGTGACATCGGGAGTTCCACCCGACATCATCCCACGTCATTTTACACGTTGGCGTGCGGGTCCCGCCCCCTGCTCGCCGACTGGGAAATCCTGCCCTTAAAGTTTTTAAATTATCAGGACCGGATGTGATGCATCCAAGGGTATTGAGGAAAGTAAGGGAGGAAATTGCGGAGGCACTGTCCATAATATTTCAATCCTCCTTAGATACATGGGTGATGCCAGAAGACTGGAGAATTGCAAATGTTACACCCTTGTTCAGAAAAGGGTGTAAGGATAAGCCCAGCAACTACAAGCCAGTCAGTTTAACCTTGGTGGTGGAAAAGCTTTTAGAAATTATAATTTAGGACAAAACTAACAGTTACTTGGGCAAATGCTGGTTTATTAAGGAAAACATGCACAGATTTGTTAAAGGTAAATTGTATTCAACTAACTTGCACAGAAAAGATTCACGAGAATGGTTCCAGGAACGAGGAGCATCAGGTAGTTTGATAGGTTGGAGAAGCTGGAGTTGTTCTCCTTGGAAAAGAGAATATTTAAGAAGAGATTTGATAGAGGTGTTCAAAATCAGGAGGGGTCTGGAAAGAATAGGTAGGGAGAAACTGTTTCCTTTAGCAGAAGGATTCAGAACCAGAGGACACCAATTTCAAGATGAATGGCAAAGTAAACAAAGACGACATGAGGAAAAACTTTTATGCAGCAGGTGGTTAGTATATGGAATGCATTGCCTGAGAGTTTGATGGAGGCAGATTTAATTATGGCTTTCAAAATGGAATTAGATAATTATCTGAAGAGAAAAAAAATACGGGCCTGCATCAGGAAAAAGGCAAGGGAGCAGATCTAGGTGAGTTGCCCTTGCGGAGAGTTGACTGGACACAGTGGGCCAAATGGCTTCTTTCTTTGCTGCAACCATTCTATTATTCTGTGGTTTCATGTAAAGAACTTGTCAAGTGTTGTCAATAGTCTAGAAAGTTGAGAGATAGCATTGTAGCTTCCAATAAAGATTGGCAAGCATAGCTGTGAGAAATGGAAACAATCAAGGTGATATTTCCAACTTTTTCCTTTTAGCTATATTTCTGTTCTAAATTGTATTTGCTAATTTTTTCTTTATTTTGTATTTTTGTGCAAAGCTATTAAATACTTAAGCCTTTTGAAAAAATTAACACAATTAATAAGCCCGATAACCTCAGTAGTATAATGTCTGCTGAGCTCAACAAAATCCTAGATTTCAGTTTCTTTCTGGTGTCCAATTATACCATTAGGGCGATCAAATTAGAAATGTTTACAGCTTTGTTTTGTGATAGTTTTGGAAGGTCAATCTATTTTGGGCTAAGAAAGCAAATACTTGCCTCCTAAATTATATATTTGGTCTGTAATTATGTCACTCGACTGATTTACTGAGGGAAAATAAAGGTCATTTACATTGAATTTACTTCCTAAAAACTGCACCTGCTGTCATGAATATTATAGATGGTATTGCAACTTGCGTGTTTTTTTTAAAACTTCAACCTCTATAAAGTGCACGAAATGTAACCTATATTGTTTCTTTTTTCTCACTAATTTTCTTCCTCCTCTCCTGAGGGTGTTGCCCACTTGCTGTGGTATGGTTCAATAGGAGCAGAGCTGGTAGTAAATTCAAGTAGTCATTCTTCCTATTGTTAGATACCCTAGTTATTTGCCCCCTCTTACATCCACTTACTGAGACTGCATCCTTGCCAACTTGCCACCTTTCTAACATTCCTGCTTCTAATTATACTCCTACTCAGTTCCACACCAACTTGTTTCTGTATTTACTCATCCCTGTCACCAATCTGACCCTAGTTCATGCCTGAATTACCTTGAGGTCAATTTGTCTAACATAATCCTTGATCACTGAAGGAAGAAAATAATGAATTTGCATTTCCATTGCACCTTTTTGAGCTCAGGAGGTCCCAGATACTTTACAGCCGAATAAGTACTTTTGCTGTGCAGTAACTGTGGTTATCTAGCCTCCACTAACTTCAATTTATCTAAAACATTGTATTCTTCATCACTGGCCCTTCATTATTCCCACCATTCCAAACCCCACTGACTCCCTATGCCTCAGTGAACTGACTTCAAAATTTAATCCTCAGTTTCAATTCAAGAGGGTGAGGGCAATTCTGGATTTAGTTTTGGGGAATGAAGTTGGGCAGGTGAAAGGAGAGCATTTTTGTGGTAGTTCAAGATCAGTTAGCTTTAGCACAGTTATGGAAAATTACAAAGATAAAATAGGAGGAAAAGTTCTAAATTGTGGGAGGGAGGCCAATTTTGCTAGGCTGAGCAGTTGATTTAGCAAAAATGGAATGTAAGCAGCTATTTGAAGGTAAATTGGTGTCAGAGCAATGGGGGCATTCAAGATGGAAATTCAGGGGGTTCAAGGTAAACGTTCCCACAAAGAAAAAATTGGGGCAGCCAAATCTAAAGCCTCCTGGAGGACGAAGTGCATAGAGGGTAAGATTAAGCAAAAAAGGGAAGCTTTTTTCAGGCACTGTGAATGTAATACTGTAGAAAGAAGAGTATAGAAAACATAGGGGGTGAAATTATAAGGGAAATTAGAAAAGCAAAGAAAGGGCATGAAATAATACTGGCAAGTAAAGCAAGGAAAATTCAAAGATGTTCAATAAGGACATAAAGAGTGAGAGGATAACTATGGAAAGAGTAGGGCCTATTCGAACTAAGGTAACCTATAACTGGAGGCAGAGGATGTGGGTAAGGTTCTTCATCAATATTTTGTGGTTGTCTCCACAAATGAGGGGGCCAAAGATGGCTATGCCCTTCATAGTTAGGGAGGAAGTGTGTGAAATATTGGATGAGCTAAACATTTGTAAAGGAGAAGTATTAAAGGGTTTAACATCTTTGAAAGTAGATAAATAACCAGGCCCAGATTAAATGTATCTCAGCTTGTTAAATGAAGCAAGCAGGGAAGGAAATTGCAGAGACTCTGACCATCACATTTCAATCCTCCCTGGTTACAGGAGTGATACCAGAGGATTGGAGGACTGCCAATATTTGTACCTTTGTTTAAAAAGGGATAGGATAATCCATGTAATTATCGCATTTGGCTTAACTTTGATCATGAGCGAATGATTGGAATCAATTTTGAGGGACAGGGCCTTCATTTAGAAAGGCCTAGATTAATCAAGGAAAATCAGCATGGATTTGTTAAGGGATGGTCATATCAGGCTAACTTAATTGAATTTTTTGAGGAGGTGGCAAGTAGGTTGATAGGACAGTGCAATGGATGTGGTCTACATGGATTTTAGCAAGGCCGTTGACAAGGATCCACAAGGCATGCTGGTCAAAAAAGTAAAAGCCCTTGGAATCCAAGGGAAGTGGAAAATTGGGTCCAAAATTGGCTTAGCGGTAGAAAGCAAAGCGTAATGGCTGATAGATGATTTTGAAACTGGAAGCTTGTTACCACTGGGGTTCCATGGGGTGCAGTACCCTCCCTTGTTTTTTGTAGTTTATATTAATGATTTAGATTCAAATGTAGGGGACATGTCAAAGAAGTTTACAAAAATTCATGGTCATGTGGTTGGCAGTGAGGAGGAAAGCTTCACACTGCAGGAAGATATAGGTGGTTTGGTCAGTCTGGCAGAAAAGTGGAAACTGGAATTCAATCAGGAGAACGTGAGGAAATGCATTTGAGAGATGCAACAAATCAAAGGAATACACAAGAAATGGGAGGATACTGAGTAGCATGTAGGAACAGAGGGACCTTGAAGTACATGTCCACAGATCCTTAAAGATAGCAGGACAGGTTGATAAGGTGGTTAAGGAGGCATATGCAATTCTTTCATTTATTAGCCGTGGCATAGAATATAAGAGGGGGAAGGTTATGCTGGAACTATACACAACACTAGTTAGACCACAGCTTGAGTACTGTGTACAATACTGGCCACTGCATTACAGGAAAGATGTGAATGTACTGGAATGGGTACAGAAAAGATTTACAAAGATGTTGCCCAGACTGGAAAATTGTAACTATGAGGAAAGATTTGATAGGCTGAGGTTGGTTTTCGTGGAACGGAGGAGACTGAGGGTAGTTTAATTGAGGTGTATAAAATTGACCGGCCAAAATGGACTGAATAGGGAAAACCTGTTTACCTTAACAGAGGGGTCAAAAACCAGGGTGGGCTTAGATTTAAAGTAATTGGTGGAATGATTAGAGGGGAGATGAGGAAACATTCTTTCATCCAGAAGGTGGTAGCAGCTTGGAACTCACTGCCTGAAAGGGTGATTGAGGTAGAAACTCTCACCACATTTAAAAAGCAGATGTCTACTTGAAGAGCTCTGGACCTCAGAGCTATGGAATTCTATCTTGCAGGGCTACAGAACTTGTGCAGGAAAGTTGGATTAGGCTGGGTAGCTCTTCACGACCCGTGGAACGATGGATTTAAAGGCCTCTTTCTGTGTTGCAAGTGTTCTATGATTTCTATGAATTACACCATGGCCATATATTTTTTACGACTATACATCCATGTACTTACCATCTGCTCCAATATTACTGACTTCTCCCAGTCACCTGATCCTTCAACGCCTGCACTGTGGGCACTCATTCAGCTACAATAGTTCCAGGCAGTACATAGGAGCATTTCAAGCTAAATTTGATACCAAGCCACATAACAAAATATTACAGAAGATAATCAAATGCTTGGTCAAAGACATAGGTTTCAAAGAATGTATTAAAGAAGAAAAGAGAGAGAGGTTTAGAGAGGGAATTCTAGAAGTTAGGGCCTCAGCAACTGAAGGCATGGCAACCAAAGGTGGAGTGATTAAAACTGGGGAGGCACAAGAGGCCAGAATTGGAGGAGACCGGAGTCCTGAAGAGGTTACCAAGATAAAGAGGCAAGGAGGAATTTGTAAACAAGGATGAGAATTTTAAAATTGAAGCTGGGAACCAATGTAGGTCAGCGAAAACAAAGTTAATTGGGTATACTGTATGTTAGATGGAGGGAAAGCTCCATCTGAATATCGCAATGACATATCTTAATCCCTGATTTTGTTGTACTTTTAATGAATTTTTAAAAATGTATGCCTCAGCCTTCACTATTCACTTCTGTGATATAATGTTTGAAGAGTTCTTCAACCGTGTGTTATTGCACCCAGAGGGGTGAATGAACTTCTGAAAAAGACTTGTGTTTATACTATATTTACGTCACATGTCTCAGCAATATTTCATTTTCTATTTTTCTGCATGTAATTTCTGAAATTTTTTTGGTAATTACTATGACATGATGAAATATTATGGGTGAGATTTTAACTCACTCAATACCCATTCGCTTACGCAGAGTTAAAATAGGGCCCTATATAGAAAATTATTTTCTATTGCTAGAATATGGTTCCATGGATGCTAGCAGACTGTCAGTAACTTACTCAGGAGGCCATTCTTCGGAGAAAAAGAGAAAATTAATTAAGAACAGTTGGCCAATATTTAAGTGTACCAAGAAACTAGCAATTCCACTTTTGTGAACTGGAACCATTCGAAGTGCCCAAGTTATAATTATTTGTTGTCAAAGACTGAACATAGTTTTATTTTTAGCAAAGTCTATAACAGCATGTAACATTAACCTTTACAACAAATAATTAAGACATATTTAGCAACTTTGAAATATACATCTTGGAGCAGCTTAATTACCTGTTCTATTCTTGTGGATGGAAATTATCTATTTACTTACAGACATCAAAAATATCCTTCTAATAGCAAGATTTGTAAGTGGATAAAATTCAGTTGTAACAATGTTAGGACAAGATTAGGAGGTTAGCTCATGGTTCTGATGAAAGGTCATCGACCTGAAACATTGGCCCAGATCTTACGTTCCCCGGAGGTACCCTGGAAGATGCACTGGGTGACCCCTCTGGAAGTCCCTATGCAAGGACTACACAGGTATTACCCAGGAAGCTTCAACTTCCACTGGACAATGACCCTGCACCTGGAACCATCCGAAACTCCGATTTAATTGGGAGATTTTGGGTGATTCTGACTCTCTGAGAAGAAGGATTAAAACCACTTCTAACTCCTGGGTAACTATGGTACTGACCACCACACAACCCCCTCCCCCAACCACCTAACTACCCCCACCCCCCAACCATCTGACCCCAAGCCCCTGACCACCCAGCTTACCCCCCACCCCCCCATCAACGCCAAGTGGTCCAGGTGAGAAATGTGTAATTCCAGTCCATGGTAAGTGAAAAGGAGCGTTGTGGCAATCTGATGGTGATTGCTACTCCATGAAAGATTCAGCCCATTATCTCTTTTTCTCTCTCCACAGATGCTGCCAGATCTGCTGAGTATTTCCAGCATTTTCTCATTTTATTTCTGATTTCCAGCAGTTAATCCCATCAGCACATCATAAGAAATAGGAGCATGAGTAGACCATATGGCACTTTGAACTTGCTCCACCATTCATTAAGATCATGGATGACATTTGACCTCAATTTCACTTTCCCTCCTAAACCCCATACCCCTTGATTTTCCTAGAGTCCAAAAATCTCAGCCTTGAATATGCACAACTCCTGAACATCCACAGAATTTCAGATTCACAACCCTCTGAGTGAAGAAACTCTTCCTCATCACAGTCTTAAATGATCGGTCCCTTACCTTGAGGCTATGCCCCCTTGTACTGAACTCTCCAGTCAGGGGAAACAATCTCTTAGCATCTACCCTGTCAAACACCCTCAGAATCTTACAAATTTCAAGGAGATCACCTATCATTCTTCCAAATGCTAGAGAGTCTAGGCCCAATCTACTCAGCCTCTCATTGTAGGAGACAACCTCCTCATCCCAAAATCAATCGAGTGAACCTTTGTTGCACTGCCTCCAAGGCAATTATCTTTCCTCAGATAAAGAGACCAAAATTGTGCACAGTACTCCACGTGTGGTCTCATCAAAGCCCTGTACAATGGTAGCAAGACTTCCTTACTTTTATACTCCATTGAACCCTGCAATAGAAGCCAACATGCTATTTGCCTTCCTAATTGCTTGCTGTACCTGCATACTAACTTCTTGTGTTTCATGTACGAGGACACCCAAATCTCACTAAACATCGACATTTAAAAGTTTCTCACCATTTAAAAAAATGTTCTACTTTTCTACCTAGCATAGAATCATAGATTAGTTACAGCACAGAAGGAGGCCCTTCTGCCCTACATATCTGTGCTGGCTCCCTGCAAGAGCAATTCAGCTCTTGTAGCCCTGCAATTTTTCTCTCTTCAGGTGCTTATCCAATTCTCTTTTGAAAGTCCCAGTTGCCTGTCTCATCTGCCTCCATCAAACCCTAATTTCAAATCCTAACCACACGCTACATTAAAAAAAACTTTCCCTCACTGTTAGGAGATAGAGACAGTTTAAATAAGTTATATTTGTATTTATGGGTGTTAGGAATGAGTTTTAGCTTTAATGTTTAATGTTTAAGTTTGATTTGCATTTCTGTATCTGTGTGTGTTAAGAAAGGTCAAATTGAGTTTTAGTTTCACTTTAAAAGTTGCTTGCATTTCTAATGAGAGTTTTAAGACTGTAAGCTAAATTTAGCAAACAAGAGGCGAAAAAATACTGCTGTTGCCTAGCAACAGGTGTCCAGAGTGGAAGATCCCTCCCACAGACACACACAAACAAGAAGAGAAACAGCAGTTTTGATTTTAGAAGCTGTTGGCATTTGGTTGATTTTGAAAGTAGCTGCCAGGAGAGACTAGAAAAGGGGACAAGCTAAAGAAAAGACCCCAAAATCCAAGGGGGTGCAACAGGAGAAAGTCCCAAGCAGACCTTCTAGTCAAAAGAAGGACAGGAACCTGGGAAAGGTCCTGGTAAGTGAAGTTAAGATTGAGGGGCAGAGAGAAAGGCTCCAAGCTTCAGATTTAAAGAGACAAAAGCTGCAGAAAGCAGATTTAATCTGAGAACAACTTGCAAGAGTCTAGAAGGTCCAAGAGATGGCTGAAGGTCTGTAACTCATTGCTATGGGCACGTAAAGCATTTGTGGTACTATTGACGGTTCAGTCGGTGAGAGAGAGTGCGTGGAAGATGGCTTGAATGCTTGCGGTGACCCAGGGAAGAGGAACATCAGAAGGACAGTTCAAGCCCTGGAGGTGAACCCTTGCAGAAGGTGTCTGAGAGAAAGCATCAGTTTGGGAGAAGATTCCAAAGTGAGTTCATGGGGAGTGGAGATTGGAAACCCTTGTGTGAAAGACGGAGTTCAGTGAGACTGGTTGGCTCACGGTGTGACAAGCATCTGGGGGGGAGTTGAGAGATCCATAGCATCTGGTTGAGGTGGCATCTGTCACTTGGTTTCAGAGTGTGGTGTGTCTGACCACAGGGTGCCTACTGTTTTACATGGGTTGTGTATTTACTGTGAACATTAAAATATAAGAAAGCTTTTGAAACTTGTGTTATCCTTACAAATCTGTATACATCTGTAAAGGCATAGTTGTGGGTGAAGGAGTAATATAATATAGTTCATCTTCTCTTGTCAAATAAATGTTTTATTCTTTTTTTAAAAGTTCATCAGCTGACTCCTGTGACTCTGTTCAATAGCTACTCTCCACGTATCAAAACAAACAAATAAAAGTTAGGATCTATTAAGCTGGGTTCCACTCTGTGAGCAGGCTTGTCCAGGGGTAACTTCAGCTGCGATCGTAACACTTATGACACAAAAGTGAATGACTTCACATTTCCCCACATTATACTCCATCTGACTCCTTATTGACCACTCCCCTAACCTGTCTATATCTCTTTGCAGCCTCTTTATATTTTCCTCAAGGCTTGGTTTCCCACCAAGATTTGTATTGTCAGTAAATTTGGATACATTACTCTCAGTTCCCCCATCTAAGTCATTCATACAGATTGTAAATAGCTGAGGCACAAGCACTGGCCTTTACTAGCGCCCCACTAGTTACAATATCCCAACTTGAAAATGCCCCGTCTATCCCTACTCTCTGCTTCCTGTCATCAAGCAATCCCCTAACCACGCTAATATATCAACCCCAACCCCATGAGTCCTTGTGTGATAACATTTTATGTGACACATTGGCTGGGAATTTCCACTCCCGTTCACGGCGGGCAGGAGCAGAAAATATTGCGGGAAGGTCAAAAATCAGTTTTACGGTGTCATAAAACAAGATCGCAAATGTGCGTTCCAGCCAACAATGCCAGGCGGCGTTTCCTGCCGTGGCACATCAGGAACGTCATTTTAATTTTTTGCATGACATTATATGGTCTCCTTGCCAGAATCATCCCTCAACACTGGATCATCCAGGCACGTCAGCATGCAATTAGAATGATGTGTTTCACAACACTACATAAGCGATGTGCACCTAGCGACGTGCACTTTGCTCCTCACTTCGAGGTTAGTTCGCCTACCCTACTTCATGCAGTTCTCACGGGAATCAACCCCAAGCTTTGCAGCCAAGTCTCTATCTACCAGATCAGTGGTAAGGCGGGGGTGGCTTTTAATGGGCTGCAGGCCTAGGCCTGAACTGGGGAAGGAGGGCAATTGGCCTCAGGCAGGAGAAGGGGCTGCAAGGCTAGGCCTGTACTGTTGGTTACAAGTGGGAAGGTTGCACTCAGACAAATGACTGGGGGGAGAGTGCGGTGGAGGGAGGCAGTATATGTTGAACATTGTAAGTTGCCTCAAGATGGGGGTGGGTGAGGTTCACACGGGCCATAGGCACATCCACTTCAAAATGTTCAGGGGCGAACAAATGAATATGCATCAGGAGCACACAGGATCAAGGAATACAGGAAGTGAATGGGGAGGTCTGTGAGGGAGGGAGACCTGAATGTAAAGCTCCTCCAGGATGATGGGAGGGGTTTCCATACTCACACAGGGAGGGTCCAAGCTGGTCTGGCAGTGGGAGTTCTGCACCACTATCTTCCAACCTGTAGCGATGGTGCAGTACAAATTTAAAATGAGGAGAAGCTCTGCTGCTGTGGGGGCCTGTGGGCAGATTGGAGGGTAGCTGCATGCATTGGCGTGGGGTGGGTTGGGGATGCTGATTAAAGTGGCACCCAACTGAACTATGCATTGCCAAATAAGGAGGGAGGCACAGCTGAGACATGTTAGGAGCCTTTCAATCACAGTGCAGGGAATCAGGAAAGTGAAGCAACGATGCCCATTCATGCAAGGCTAATCCTGCAGAGTGGCACTAATCGATTTCCTTGTTTTAACCCCTGGAAATTCCCCAGTCATAATGAACTCCAGAGCAATTGGGCAAATGGACAAGCTCCAGAAGCCTGTCAGAAAGTTGGCGTTGGACGGTTCACTGAAGAGAAGACTCAGGTCCCCCTCATATAATCCCATTTCCTGAATAAACGTTTACCTCATGCTTATTCCCAAGACTGTAGTATTAGAGTGCAGTGAATTAAACTCCCAACACCTGGGCTGAAAGCAGCACAACAAGCGCCTGGCCAAAGCAATCTCATAGCAGTCGGTCATGTTGTTGTGTGGAGGGGGGGAGGCGGGGTGGTTGGGTTGCCTTGATACACACTCCACACTAACCATCATCTCAGGAGCGAGCACTCTCCCACACAGGAACAAAGCCCTTGAACCCACTTTCACTGACAAGTCATTAAGAGAAAGAGGACCTTTGGAGACTAATGCTGACACTTGTATGTTTCTCATTGATATTGTAGATAGGAGACCATCAGGAAAATAGAGGCTGGATTTATTGCTGCCTGCATTATCGCTTTCAGACAGGAGAGAAGAAGGAGAAGATTGTGATGGAGGCACCTGGATCGCCAAAGGGAGGAGCAATACCTTCAAGACCAAGAGCCAGCAGGGCCTTTTCCAGAGGATGGGGCTCACAGAAACATGGTGCATAAGCAGCTCGCGAGACCCAGGGTCTACAAAACTCACGTCTTATCTGCAAATGAGTGAGAACCAGTGTCGCCGATGGCTCAGCATGTCCACGGATCTGGGGACTCATTTGCCACATTCGCCAGGAATTGGTGCCATGGTGACTGGGAGAGAACCCATTGCCGGTGGCTGTGAAAGTAATGGCCACTCTGAATGTCAGTGGCTCCTTCCAGGGTTCCATTGAGGACCTCTGCGGGATCTCTCAAGCATCCACGCACAAAAACATTCAAGAGGTTACAGACGCCCTTTTTGCCAAGGCCCACAATTATATCAACTTTGACAGAGACCAAGCCAGGGAGCCAGACCTCTGGGCTTTGCTGAGATTTCCAGATTCCCACAAATGCAAGGTACCATCGACTGCACTCATGTGGCTATAAAAGTTCCCAGGCACTCCAATACATAAACCAGAAAGGTTACTACTCACTCAATGTTCAGCTGGTCTGCGACCATAAGAAACTGATCATGCAGGTTTGCGCCAGGTAACCAGGACGCATCCACGACCCATACATCTTGAGTAGATCGCAGATCCCAGATGTCTTTGAGGGACCACACAGGATCCAGGGCTGACTCTTCGGTGACAAAGGGTACCTGCAAAGTGGCTGGTGACGCCCATGCGGCAGCCTCAGACTCCTGCAGAAAGAAGGTACAGCAATGCTGATGCTGCTACCTGAGTATTGATGAAGCACGCCATAGGCATTTGAAAAATGTGATTCTGATGCCTGGACAGACCTGGCGGAGTACTCCAGTACAATCCCTAGAGGGTCTCATGGATCATCGTGGCTTGCTGTGCGCTGCACAACCTGGCACTGCAAAGGGGAGAGAACTTGCCAGATGACGAGATGGAGGAGCTGTACATCCCTTCCAATGAGGAGGATCTCGAAAGGGATGAGGGTGTTGAGTTCAAGGAAGCCGAGGTTGCAGGGGCAAAGGCCATAGCACGGGCCGGATGAGGCAGGTGTGCGCATGAAGCCCTGATAGCCACCAGGTTCCACCAGGAGGATGAAGAGTTGTAGTGAGTATCCCTTGGACAAGTGCCCTCCATCATGGGCCAGCATGAGCACCAGCGTTGCTAATCCCCTTATTTAGCCCATGCACTTCAATATGAGAATAGTTAGACATCATGCTCACATTGTCCAGATCCTTTGAATGATGATTAGCCCTCGACAGCATGTGTCCTTGCTGAGATGAGGTGCTAACTGGAAGAGGGTGTCCCAGCAGCAGATGTCAGGAGGTGATGCCTCTTCAAGTGTCTCTTCAGCATACAAGAGTTGCAACTGCACCTGGCAGGAAGATATAATAATAATTCTCATAATGTGATTGGAATTTATTATAAAATAGTGGTATCTGTGTCTATATGTGTGTGTGTGTGTTTGTGTGTATGTGTGTGAGAGAGAGACTTAATTGGATTAAAGGCAGCTGGTCTGAAGGCTTTGATGTTTTAGAAGAGAAGCTCGGGTTGAAATGTTAAGTAGGTAAACATAGAGGTAAAGGGAACATTTGCATTTTAAATAAACCAGACTAGATTGTTTCCAAAAGAAGGAATGAAATGTGTTACCTAGCCAGGTGAAGTTTACAAAGAGTGTGTTTATTTTTCCCAAAGATTACTGGTAAAACTTAGTGCTATGAGAGATTTTTATTATCAGAAAGATAAAGTCCAAAGACATAGTGAAACAATGGGAATTTGCATTCAAAGGGAAAAATATGTATGAAGGAGCAAAGGCTGTGTGTAAGGGAAGGCATTTTTAAGATCTAACAAGCGTGAAAAGCCTTCAGTATCTATGCCTCAAGCTGCTATTTTCAAAGAACTGAAGTTAAGAAAACTCACTTTGAATTTGACTGGTCCAAGGTGCCACATTTCTTTGTCTGGGTCTTTTAAAATCTATGTGACTTACTGTTGCTTTAACAAAAGTATAACTGGGAGTTAGATTGATTAGGAGTTATCATAGCAATAATTTTTAGATCTATGTTTTGTGCTTAAAAATCATTTTTCTTATTAATAAATGTTTAATTTAGTTTTGTAAAAACCAATAAGACTTGGTGGTCTTATTACTATTGAATTTAAAACACACATCTTGAAATTTATACAAATTGCAAAACAAGTTGTGGCAGTTGTTTCAAGTTTCCCTTTGGGATTTGAACAACTCAGCATTTACCAACGGCTGTGCCCTAACAATAATATTAGAGGGAGAAAATAAACTTTGGGGGTAAACTAGCAAGTAATATAAAAATGGACAGTAAGAGCTTCTTTAAATATATAAAAAGGAAGAGAGAGGCCAAAGTGAACATAGGCGCCTTAGAGAATGAGGCTGGGGAAATGATAATGGGGAACCAGGAAATGGCAGAGGAGTTGAATAAATACTTTGCTTCAGTCTTCACGGTAGAAGATACTAATAGCATTCCAAAAATACTAAATAATCAAGGGGCAAAAGTGGGGCGGAGGAAATAAATACAATAACTATCAGTAGAGAAAAAGGGGGGCATTTTTGGGATGGCAACCTGTATCTAGTGGAGTGCTACGGGGATCAGTGCTGGGGCCTCAATTAGTTACAATATATATAATAATGACTTAGATGAGGGAAGTGAATGTACTATCGCCAAGTTTGCAGATGACACAAAAATAGGTGGGAAGGCAAGTGGTGAGGATGACACAAGGAGTCTACAGAGGGATATAGA
Organism: Cetorhinus maximus; assembly: GCF_964194155.1. Lineage (NCBI taxonomy): Eukaryota > Metazoa > Chordata > Chondrichthyes > Lamniformes > Cetorhinidae > Cetorhinus > Cetorhinus maximus. The sequence continues at coordinate 99,797,489 of NC_135887.1, forward strand.
CAGGTTAAGTGAGTGGACAAAAACTTGGCGGATGGAATATAATGTGGGAAAATGTGAGGTTATGCACTTTGGCAGGAAGAATAGAGGAGCTGAATATTATGTAAATGGACAAAGACTGCAGAAGGCTGCAGCACAGAGGGATTTGGGAGTCCTTGTGCATGAATCCCAAAAAGCTAACATACAAGTTCAACAGGTAATAGAGAAGGCAAATGGAATGATAGCCTTCATTTCAAGGGGAATGGACAGGGCCCTCAACTGTGTCCAGCCCATCTCCCGCGCATCTGCCCTCACACCTTCCTTTCCCTCCCAGAACCATGATAGGGTCCCCCTTGTCCTCACTTATCACCCTGCCAGCCTCCGCATTCAAAGGATCATCCTCCGCCATTTCCACCAACTCCAGCATGATGTCACCACCAAACACATCTTCCCTTCACCCCCCCAGCGGCATTCCGCAGGGATTGTTCCCTCCGGGACACCCTGGTCCACTCCTCCATCACCCCCTACACCTCAATCCCCACCCACGGCACCTTCCCATGCAACCGCAGAAGGTGCAACACCTGCCCCTTCACTTCCCCCCTCCTCACCGTCCAAGGGCCCAAACACTCCTTTCAAGTGAAGCAGAATTTCACTTGCACTTCCCTCAATTTAGTCTACTGCATTCGCTGCTCCCAATGTGGTTTCCTCTACATTGGAGAGACCAAACGCAGACTGGGTGACCGCTTTGCGGAACACCTTCAATCTGTCCGCAAGCATGACCCAGACCTCCCTGTCGCTTGCCATTTCAACACACCAACTTGCTCTCATGCCCACATGTCCGTCCTTGGCCAGCTGCAATGTTCCAGTGAAGCTCAACGCAAACTGGAGGAACAGCACCTTATCTTCTGACTAGGCACTTTACAGCCTTCTGGACTTAATATTGAGTTCAACAACTTTAGATCATGAACTCTTTCCTCCATCCCCACCCCCTTTCTGATCCCCCTTTTTCCAATAATTTATAATTTTTTATATATATTTTTTAATATATATTTTCCTTTTCCCACCTATTTCCATTATTTTTAAATGTATTTCCATCCATTGTTTTATCTCTACCTTTTAGCCTATTTCGATCCCTTCCCCCCACTCTACCCCCACTAGGGCTATCTGTCACTTGCTCGTCCTGCTTTCTACCCTTAATGTCATCATTAGCACATTCCTCAGCTAATATCACCACCGTCAACACCCCTTTGTCCTTGTGTCTATGACATCTTTGGCAATCTCTTCTTTGCCTCCACCTATCACTAGCCCTCTATCCAGCTCTACCTGTCCCACCCCCCCTTCAACCAGCTTATATTCCACCTCATTTCTATATTTCTTAGTTCTGATGAAGAGTCATACGGACTCAAAACATTAACTGTTTTCCTCTCCGCAGATACTGTCAGATCTGCTGAGTTTTTCCAGTCATTTTTGTTTTATAAAAATAGGGAAGTCTTGCTGAAGCTATACAAGGCACTAGTTAGACCACACCTAGAATACTGTGAACAATTTTGGTCTCCTTATCTAAGTAAAGATATACTGGCGTTGGAGGCAATCCAGAGAAGGTTGATCCTGGGTATAGAGGAATTTTCTTATGAGGAGAGGTTGAATAGGTTGGGCCTGTACTCATTGGAATTTAGAAGAACAAGAGGCGAACTTATTAAAACATATAAGATTCTTAGGGGGCTTGACAGGGTAGATGCTGAGAGGTTGTTTTCCTTTATGGGAGAGTCTAGGACCAGAGGCATAATCTCAGAGTAAGTGAGTGCCCATTTAAAACAGAGATGAAGAGGAATTTCTTCTCTCAGAGGGTAGTGAATCTGTGGAATTCTTTACCGCAGAAGGCTGCAGAGGCTGGGTCATTAAGTATATTCAAGGCTGAGATAGAAAGATTTTTAATCAGTAAGGGAATCAAGGATTATGAGGAAAAGGCAGGAAAGTGAAGTTAAGGATTATCAGATCAGCCATGATCTCATTGAATGGCAGAGCAGACTTGATGGGCTCAATGGCCTACTTCTGATACTACATCTTATGGTTTTATGGACACAGAACCGCAGGGTGAGAGACATTCAAGAGTTGGACATTTAAGCGCCAGCACAATAATGTGGCTGAGCTTAGTCAAGGTGGCAAGGTGCTCCCACTTATTGCTGAGCTTAGCAGATGTACACTCTGAAAGTGGAAACATGCTTGGCTGACAGCAGCGCTCACGAACTCTGAGTATGGGCTCATTGCATGAAAACCCTGCCGAGAGACAGAAAGCACATGGAGTAGCAGGATATATGAGCCTTCTCCATGTGTGGACACATCTCTCTATGAACATTACACCTTCGCCTTTCAAGAATGCAGATGAGATAGGAGAACACCTTTGCCTCAATCTTACACAGCCAAGAGTAAACATGACATGACCCTGCCAAGCATGTGAATGAGGTTCGTTGCACAAGCACACTTAACATTAAGTTGGAGGGATCAGTGACATGGAGAATGATCTGGAAAAGGGACACGTTTGGTGGTGATATGGAAGTACACCGTGCAGACAAGAGACCCATGAGAGCGACATTTGTGATGTGGCGGGTGGGGGGCCAAGGTGTCTCATGTGATTGGCAGTGACACAGCTCATCATAAGAAGGAGGCACACACAAGAGGAGGAGATGTGAAATGAATGCGATTCCATTTACATTTGTGTACATTTTATACATGTTATGAATACCCATGCCATGGTAGTGCTCCTAAATCTTTTAAACTTTCCTAACCCTACCGCTATGTCTTGGTTCTTCCCTGACATCCACAGTGGAGGTGGAGGCAGCCTGATAACTGCTACGCCCTGTTGTCTGTGATGACCTTGGCGGGTGTCCTCTGGCGGGCTGAGACCTGGAGAGTACCGGCTGCTTTCGGTGTCTTGCCGTGGGGTAGGTGCACTCTTCTAATCATGTGGAGCTGGAGGTGATGGGGTCACAGGAAGAGGGGGTTTGGATCTGCCAGAGAGTCCCGGAGTCACCTAGCTGGATGGCCCTGGGGTTTCCAGCTGCTGGTCCTCCTCCCTATGGGTGCCCTCGGGCTCCTGGCTGACCCCATGAAGAGAAGGGGATGCTGGAGTGAGATCTAGGTGCCCCAGCCCCCACCCCTTGCTTAGCCACTGATGGATGCCATAAAGGGCTGCAGCGATGGAGTGCTGTTCCTGCAATGGTGCAGGACTGATGTACTGGACCAAGGTCTCTGCACTGGTAGAGGATGTGCATGAGTGCTGTGATGGGTCTTCTGCTGTGTTGTCCTCTGGTTCTTCATCCGAGGTGTAGTCGGGGCTGGAGCTGAGGGCCTGGCTTGTGGATGGTCTCGGGAGCTTTCCAGAAGTGCCAGTGAAAGAAGGGAGAGATTATGAGTGCATGGCAGGCAACTCTGAAACAGGACAAAGCATTCACAGTATGGTTGTCTGATGGACGAACTGGTGCAGGATCCTCACTTGGGTGTGCGCCATCCACCTCACCATTGGCACAGGCATGGGTCGACATCCTCTCCAGCCAGCTCTATTGCAGTTTTCAAACACGTGAGGACCTTGATATCGGGCACTCCACCCCGGTCTGGAACCTCTCCCTTTTATGGTGTGCGAGCTTGTCCTGCATGAAGACAGACGGAGAGAGTGTGAGCAAGACACATGCCAGGGCCAATGATAAGGATGCCTGGCGCATGTGGGTGGTGAGTGGAGCCATGGACAGGATGAGGACACAAGCTCCAGAGGAGATGAGGCCAGATGGAGATGTGAGGGTGTGTGTGAGAGTGAGTGGTGATGTCCCTTGACCTGGCAGTGAGTGAGATGGCAGTGAATCTGTGATGGGCTTGCGTGTGTGTGAGTTGAGAGCGATGAGATGGTTGGCTTACCCTGGCGGAAAGATGAGATCATTCATATCATTCATCCTCTTCCTGCACTGGGTGGCTGACCTCTTTTGCATGGTGTTGGCACTGACCACCGCTGCCACCGCCCCCCAAGCCAGAGTAGTGACCTTGCTGGACTGCCCGCAGCCAGAGCAGGAAACATGGACAATGTTGTGCAGGGGTGCCATTTAAATGTGACATTTGGAGTGAGGGAGCGGAGAGCTGACAGCAGGGTGAGCGAATCAGAGGCTGCTCACCAGTGACCTGCCGTGTTTCACATGTGCGCGTGCATAATTAATGAGGTGGGGAGCGGACAATACGGCGCAAAAACCTACCAGTGGGTAAAATGTCATTTTTCACACCCACTCCCGCACTTAGTGCAATGGGGGGAAATCCCGTCCATTGTCGAATGCCTTTTGGAAATTTAAATATGCTACATCCACTTGTTCTCCTTTGTCGATCTTGTTAGTTATATGTTCAAAAAAATTTTAGTAAATTTGTGAGACACAATTTCCTTTTCATAAAACCATGTTGATTCTGGCTAATCATGTGATTTTCTAAGTGCTTTGTCTTCAGTGCTTTTTCTTCAGTGCTCTTTAAAAATAGATTCCAGCATTTTCCTTGCAACTGATGTTGGGCCCTATTTTCTCTCTCTCTCCTTTCTTGAATTATGTTGTTATATTTGCTTACTTCCAGTCCACTGGGACCATTCTAGAAACTAAGGAGTTTTGGAAGATCACAATCAATGCATCCACCATCTCTTCAGCCACCTCTTTTAGAACCCTATGATGCACTCATTATGCCCAGGGGTTTTGTCGACTTTTAGTCCCATTAGGTTCTCTAGCACTTTTCCTTGACTGATATTAATTACTTTAAGCCACTCCCCTAAACTGTTTATATCTCTTTGCCGCCTTTTTGTATTTTCCTCAAAATACAGAGGAAATTGGTTTCCCATTAATTTAAGTATACTTTTTATCAAAAATCAAAGATCAAAAATATTTGCTATGTTTGTCCATCTTGAGGTACCACCTTGTTCTTCTTTCTGCCTGAGAAATGCCCACCTCTCCCGGTGGGGCTGCCAGCCATCCCCAACTGTAGACCCTCTGACTGGGCCTGCAGCATCAGGAGCCCATCCACCCACCTTTCTTAATTGGATGGCAGGTGAAGGGGCGACCAATTAGGAGGCCGCCTTGCAGAAGATTGCTTTGAAATGCACCCTGAAGATCCGCGTGGGATCCAAATTCAGGAATGGTTCTAACTCCTAAAGAAAACTATCATCAGAAGATTCTATTCTTTTTGTGGCCAAAGCAGATTTTCACTTGCTAAATTATATGGATCTTCTCCAGCCACTGGCAAAGATCTGGTGGCAAGCTATAACTTAAAACTATTTGTGTGCAAGTTTGAACTTGCACAGCTGCTTCTGTGTTGTTTCACTGTCATAGAATCCAGATTGTACACTGCACCTGGAACCTGAGGCAATATCTGTAATATAGAATCGCTTCGAGTAATATAAGTGCAACAGAAAACTCTCTGGGACTCTCTCCTCCAAAACATTATTGAGGCAAGGTCATTGAAAATTTCAGAACTGAGATTTATAGATTTTTGTTAGGCAAGGGCATTAAGGGATATTGAATAGGTAAATCGAGTTAAGTTCAACCATGATCTAAATTGAATGGTGAAACAGGGTTGAGGATGACTGGCCTACTCCTATTCCTAGAAAATAGAAGCAGCTGGTATCAATCATGAGACAGTGCTGCATTTTCAGTAAGTACCTTTATTGCAAGGATGGAGCCTGGCATTCTTTTAATTCTGCATGTTTTTTGACAGTTAATGCTTGTTGCCAAATCAGATTCAAGCCCTACTGTCAAGTAGTAAGGAAGTTTTGACAAAATGAGATATGAAAAGCTCAAAGCACTTCCCTAACAAAAAATCCCTCTCTTTTAATGCTACTGAAATCTGTGAACACTGCAGTCGAGTTGTTTTTGACACAATGACGTTTCCTTGCTGTTTCTGTTAAACATTACTTCATTCTCAGCGTTGTCATTCTACTATTTGTTTTCTTCAAAATATATTAAAAGAAAAATATCAAAAAATGAATAATTATGATTCAAAAACTGTAAAGCCTGTATTATGATCCCCATGGGGGAACTGTAAACCAAAATAACCAAATTTACCAAATTACCCTCAAAGAAGGAATTACCAATAAGATTTCACATTTTGCAACTTTTACATCAACACAAATCTGAATTAATGTAAATTAAACATGAATTAACAGGCAAATGATACTTCAAATAAAAAGCTAAATTTCATTTTAAATAGTCAATACAACAAAGATACATCTTATGCAATCACAAGCATCACTCGCCACACAAATGTGCCATTACATAGTTACATAGTTCCACGATATGCTGCTCTTTATTCATGCAGAGTTGGTGGGGTCCTGTCCAATAACAACTTTCACCTTTGGGTTTCATGGGTAAAATTACCATCAGCAAGACACACTTACACAAACCCTTTCTCCCTTGGGTCACAATAGTCCTGATGGCTTAGCTGTACAGAGTTCCTTTTCAAACAATCAACCAATTACACCCCAATTCATGGTTTGGCCACTTCTGGGAAAACACACAGCTCTTTAGCATCTCTGAGCTACTCATACAGCTTTCCAGGTTTTAGACCTTTTTAGTCAACTTGCACATTGCCTCCTGTCTCCTGTCCTTTTCTGCCAAACAGGAAAACTGACCTCTTCCTGAGAGTGATTTTCTTCTTACGATAATTCTCCATGTTTCTCTTTCTGTATCTGTTTGCTTTCTCTTTGTGTCTGCATTTGTGCACTAACCGCCTTCACCCACCAGTTCCTCTGCTTGTAGCTCTCCTTTGTGTCTGCCACCCACATGGCTTCTTTCTTAATTTCCTTCCTATTGGTACTGCTTCCTGGTCAAGGGCCAACAAGTCACATGGACTAGTATTTCCTATTATCCAAGAAAATTATAATTGTTTCTTTTACAATTGATGCAAACTTTTAAAAGTAATTTTTAAACATTCTTTAAAACAATTTTAGATTCCACAGACAAATTATAAATTTTCCTAACTGCTGTTTTTAGGTTAAAGGTCATCACAACTGTGCACTTGTATCTATAATAATAGGTGTGCAGCTGTAAAAAATGACAAAGCTTCTTACTTCAATTGTAATTGAATTGTTCTCAAGTAGGGAGTAAAAAATAGTGACTTAGTATTTGTGGAAATGTTCAAACTGTTCAGTACCAACTAAAGAATATTTACTAATGAACTGTTATGTGCTATGTCACAAATACAAAATAAGCACAAATAAAAGGTTGTCAAATGGCACCATCTGGTATACCACTAATCTATACAAATCAGGTGGCTGTAGATCAATTCCTGGTCTGTGTTGATTTTGTGGACTGCTCACAACACACACACAAGAACCTAATGAAAATCTAAAATACGTTAAAAATGTCAAAGGTTGAAATAAAGAATAAAATAAGCAAATATGGCTGGTAGCTCACCAGGTTTATCAAGTGAGTAGCTGAGTCAAACAGCAGAAAGATCCCTGATACAATCCCCGGGCTGCCATAAAGTTTGTTGATCTCAGCAGGTGATGATAGAGATGCTACAAATAGCCTGAAACCCTGGTTTAAGAAGGGGGAATGTCGATTCCTCATTACTATCCAGCTGTTCTTACTGGAAGTATGCATGTTTGATGTTGATCAAGAACTGGATCAATCTTGGTTATCATGTTCCTAAAATAGAATAGCTTGCTGGCACTGACTGTCACAGCTCAAACTTGAATAATGGCACTTGGATAAGTTATCAATGAAGATGTAGAACTGTACCCCAGGAAGGATTGAACATCTTCAAAGAAGGAAAGGAAGCTAACTATCTAGACAGAAAAAAAATGTAGTTGCACTTTTTTAACATTGGTATTTCCTGTTCTAAGCAAGAACAAATAGAATAAATTTTTATGTTAACAGCTGTTTTGGAAAATTGACATAGAAGTCATCAACTATTTGATGATAAGCTAAACAAGTAGTAACAGGAGCCAGGTTTTAGAAGGCTGAATAAAAGGGATGATAAGCAGGGCCGTTACAGATTATTATATACACTTGCTGTATGTTAAATATCTGAGCAGCATTAAGGAAATTAAAAATCCACTGGCCTTATTTGTTTGTACGTTCTTCATTTGTTACAGAAATTTGAAATAAGGAATCAAACGTCCTGTAGGTGAAATCATATAATACAGGACAATTTTGACTTTTCAATGGATCATGCTGTTAAGCAAATACTTTGAGTATATATCAGTTTGCCTCACTACTGCCTTTTTGGTCATTGCTATGTGGGTTGAGCTTCATTCCAGAACTTGAGCACATAATTCAGGCTGACATTCCATTGCAGTACTTGACAAAGTGTTGCAGTGTCTGAGGATCAGAAACTTTGGATGGAGCTTTAAACTGAGGTCCTATTTACCTGTTTAGGTGGTGTTAAATAGCCAATGACATTTCTCCCCTCATATGAATTTAATTGGGTTTGTTTAAGTTTAAGATTTTTGTTTGTGATTGGAGAATGTTGCTGTCAAACATAACATGGAATTCAATTGTATTATGATCACTAGTTCCCAGTGGATCTTTTACTGTGAGGTTACTAATTAATCCTGCCTCATTACACAATATTATATCTAAGATAGCTTTATAGTTAATTGGTTCCACAATGTATTGCTCCAGGAAATTGTCACAAAAACATTCTATAAATTCACTTTCTAAACTACTCTTGTCAATTTGATTGGTCCAGTCTATATGAAGGTTAAAGTCCCCAACAATTATTTCCTTTGTTAGACAAGCCCATTATTTCTTGTTTAATGCTCTGTCCAATAGCAAAACAACTGTTGGGGGGCCCATAAACTACTCCCACCAACATTTCCTAAATTTGCTTGTCTTAATCTCCACCCATGCTTATTCTACTTCATGATCTTCTAAGATAAGATCTTTCCTCACTAATGTGCCAATATCATCCTTTACAAGTAGGGTTGCACCTCATCCTTTGTCATTCTGTCTATCCTTTCAAAATATTATTTGTTCTGAAACATTTATTTCCCAACCTTGGTCACCATGTAACCATGTTTTTGTAATGGTGATTCGAACTAAGTCATTTATTTCTATTTGTGCCAACTGGTTCATCCATCTTATTGAGGAAGCTTTGCGCATTCAGATAAAGAGCCTTTAATTTCATTTTTTTACTACTATTCCCTGCATGGACCTTATGCATTGATTCACACTTACTGTTATATTCTGCTTGTTTTTACCCACCTCACTAAACTGTTCTGTTACCTCCACTTTTCTCTTTTGTTATGGACAGGAGGGGGATTAATTTAACAGCCCCGATTTCTCCACTCACCACCCATCCGTAAATAGAAAGGTGTTTTGATTTTGATTTCCTCCTTTATAAATGGTGGCATATTTTCCCAACCCCTCAGTTTTGGGGTAATCCAATTGTTATTAACAAATCTGCAGCAAACTCGAGATAGGGTTAACTAAGAAGGTTAATTTATTTGCACACACACAAGCACAAGAGGAGAGGTCACAACATAGCCTCCTTTTTCACTCATACAATAAAAGAAAGATGGAATAGAGAAAGAAAGGGGTATACAGGGCAAAAACCACAGAATACACAATATTATATCTAAGATAGCTTTATAGTTAATGTTCCATGTGAGTCCAAAGTCCAAAATCAAAGTCCAATGGTGTATTCTTTCACAGAGTCGGCAGGTTGAAGACTGATGCTGGTTAATTCACTTTTCTACTAGAGATGACTTCCATGATAGAATAGGCACGTAGAGATGAATTACCTTTGTAGGCGCTGATACAGAAGTTCATAGGTTCCAGTAGAAATAGTGTTGATTGGGCGAGGCATTTAAACCTGGACAGAGCTCTGGTTCTGCATACTAGATGGAAGATGCAGACCGCTATGCAGCTCTACAAGGCAATATTACAGTTGGAGGGGTCACGTGACTCCAATCTCTCCACTTTGGCTTGGACAAAATATGTATATTCCTTCGTCTGGATTCTTGAGATTAGTAATGTTTCAATCATTAAGGATTTAAAAAGAGATTTCAGGATCCTTTGTCCTGGTAGTGTCTGTTGACCAGGCCTAGCCTCAGAAATGTACAATTCCCTTGGAATTTGGTCTCTATAGTCACCAGGTCATTAGCGTCTCCTCAGAGGTAATGAGGTTGCTGCTGTTCTGAATGGCAGAAAGTTCCTTTTGCCTCAGTCATAGCCAGCCATGGTTTCAGTCATTTTAAAGCATTTGTTCAGTTTTTTTCTAAATTATAAATTAACCCTGATGATATACATATTCTATAAAAGTATAGAGTGAAGTCTTAGCCCTCTGACACTTTGGATTTATAAATCTCCCTTCACATGAACCTGAACCCATGCCCCTTTTTTAAATTTAAAACTCATCCGCTGCTCTTGTTATACGATTCACCAGAACACTGGTCTTGGCCTGATTTAAGTGGAGCCCATCCCAACAGAACAGCTCTCTCTTTCCAGAGTACTGGTGCCAGTGCCCCATGAATCAAAATCCCTTCTTTCCACACCACTCTTTGAGCCACCCATTTAATTCTCTAATCTGCTTGACCATATGCCAATTGGCACATAGCTCAAGTAACAAAGCAGCGATGATTTTTGATGCTCTGTGTTTTAATTTGCACTATAACTCTTCAAACTCTCTCAGCAGTACATTATTCCTAGTTCTACCTGTGTTGTTGGTTTCTACGTAGACTATGACAACTGGATCCTCCACCTCCCACTCCAAGTTTGTTTCTAACTGTGAAGTGAGGTCCTTAATCCTGGCACCAAGCAGGCAATACAACCTTTGGAGCTTGCTGTATTGGCTATAGAGAAGAGTGTCTATCCTCCTGTCTATACTATCCCTTATTGCTACCACATTCCTTTTCACTCCCCCAACTTGAATGGCATCCTGCACCACAATGCCATGGTCAGTTTGCTCATTTACCCTGCAGCCCTTTTCATTCACACAGTTTTCAAGCACATTGTACTTGTTGGTCAAAGCGAAGGGCTGAGGTTCCTCCATCAGTACCTGCTGAACCTTCATACATATATAAAAACAAAAAACTACTGCGGATGCTGCAAATCCAAAACAAGAACAGAATTACCTGGAAAAACTCAGCAGGTCTGGCAGCATCGGTGGAGAAGAAAAGATTTGACGTTTCGAATCCACATGACCCTTCAACAGAACTGAGTGTAGTTAGGAGAGAGGTGAAATATAAGCTGGTTTAAGGTGGGGGGCGGGGGGAGAGAAGTTAAGGGTGGGGTGGTTGTAGGGACAAGCAAGCAGTGATAGGAGCAGTCAAAAAAACAAAAGGGAGGGGGAAGAAACGGGGTGGGGGTGGGGGAAGGGAGTATAAGATCTAAAGTTGTTGAATTCAATATTCAGCCCGGAAGGCTGTAAAGTGCCTAGTCGGAAGATGAGGTGCTGTTCCTCCAGTTTGCGTTGGGCTTCACTGGAACAATGCAGCAAGCCAAGGACAGACATGTGGGCAAGAGAGCAGGGTGGAGTGTTAAAATGGCAAGCGACAGGGAGGTTGGGTCTTTCTTGCGGACAGACCGCAGGTGTTCTGCAAAGCGGTCGCCCAGTTTGTGTTTGGTCTCTCCAATGTAGAGGAGACCGCATTGGGAGCAACGAATGCAGTAGACTAAGTTAGGGGAAATGCAAGTGAAATGCTGCTTCACTTGAAAGGAGTGTTTGGGCCCTTGGACGGTGAGGAGAGAGGAAGTGAAGGGGCAGGTGTTGCATCTTCTGCGTGGGCATGGGGAGGTGCCATAGGTGGGGGTTGAGGAATAGGGGGTGATGGAGGAGTGGACCAGGGTGTCCCGGAGGGAATGATCCCTACGGAATGCCGCCGGGGGGGTGATCTCCACCCCTCCATCATTTTCACGTGGTCCATCTCTGAAACTTCCCTTCCCTTCCTTGACCTCTCTGTCTCAATTTCTGATGATAGACTGTCCACCAATATCCATTACAAGCCTACCGACTCCCACAGCTACCTCGACTACAGCTCCTCACACCCCGCTTCCTGTAAGGACTCCATCCCATTCTCTCAGTTCCTTCGCCTCCGTCGCATCTGTTCTGATGATGCTACCTTCAAAAACAGTTCCTCTGACATGTCCTCCTTCTTCCTTAACCGAGGTTTTCCACCCACGGTCGTTGACAGGGCCCTCAACCGTGTCCGGCCCATCTCCCGCGCATCCGCCCTCACGCCTTCTCCTCCCTCCCAGAAACATGATAGGGTCCCCCTTGTCCTCACTTATCACCCCACCAGCCTCTGCATTCAAAGGATCATCCTCCGCCATTTCCGCCAACTCCAACATGATGCCACCACCAAACACATCTTCCCTTCAACCCCCCTGGTGGCATTCCGTAGGGATCGTTCCCTCCGGGACATACTGGTCCACTCCTCCATCACCCACTCCTCAACCCCCACCTATGGCACCTCCCCATGTCCACGCAGAAGATGCAACACCTGCCCCTTCACTTCCTCTCTCCTCACCATCCAAGGCCCCAAACACTCCTTTCAAGTGAAGCAGCATTTCACTTGCATTTCCCCTAACTTAGTCTACTGCATTCGTTGCTCCCAATGCGGTCTCCTCTACATTGGAGAGACCAAACGCAAACTGGGCGACCGCTTTGCAGAACACCTGCGGTCTGTCCGCAAGAAAGATCCAAACCTCCCTGTCGCTTGCCATTTTAACACTCCACCCTGCTCTCTTGCCCACATGTCTGTCCTTGGCTTGCTGCATTGTTCCAGTGAAGCCCAACGCAAACTGGAGGAATAGCACCTCATCTTCCGACTAGGCACTTTACAGCCTTCCGGGCTGAATATTGAATTCAACAACTTTAGATCTTAAACTCCCTCCCCCATCCCCACCCCCTTTCCGTTTCTTCCCCCTCCCTTTTGTTTTTTCCAATAATTTATATAGATTTTTCTTTTCCCACCTATTTCCATTATTTTTAAATCTATAACTGTAATACCCTGTCAGTCTTTCCACCCCACCCCCACTAGAGCTGTACCTTGAGTGTCCTGCCATCCATTCTTAATTAGCACTTTTCTTAGATAATATCACCACCTTCAACACCTCTTTGATCCTTTTGTCTGTGACATCTTTTGATTATCTGCTCCTATAACTGCTTGCTTGTCCCTACAACCACCCCACCCTTAACTTCTCTCCCCCCGCCCCCCACTTTAAACCAGCTTATATTTCACCCCTCTCCTAACTACACTCAGTTCTGTTGAAGGGTCATGTGGACTCGAAATGTCAACTCTTTTCTTCTCCACCGATGCTGCCAGACCTGCTGAGTTTTTCCAGGTAATTCTGTTCTTGTTTTGGACCTTCATACATGCCTGACTCACAGTCACAACCTCCTGTCCCTGATCATTAACCAGCTCTAAAATTCTACCTAACCTAAGCATATGACTGCCTCCTGGAACAAAGTCCAGATAGCTCCCCCTGCCACTTCCTGATGCTTCACAATGTCTGTGGTTCTAACTCCAGCTGAGCAAGTCTGAGCCAAAGCTGCGCATGCCACAAACACCGCAGATATGATTGTCCGGGACTGCAATGCAATCCACAGATTCCCACATGTTGCAGTCATGGCACACCACTATCCCTACCATGTCTGCCTAACCTTATTTATTTAATTATTCAACTAGTTGTCAATTTACACAGCTAAATTAATAGTAAGTCACATAGATTAGAGACAATCGAAAAACACTGGTTACTGGAGGTTGAAAAATGGTATAAAAAGCAGCATGTTTTTCACCTTCTGCACTAAAACCCAACCTGAACCAAATGTCCAACTTAGCACTTGTTCCTCATTGCACTCAGCCCTTGTCTCACTCTGTGCTCCCATTCTGTGCAGTAGCAAAACCTTTCTGCTTTTATAGAGGACTGATTACTCACACCCAAGTTGCAACTGCTAACATAGCTTACTATAGTAATTAACACCTATTCAGGCAACAACTTTCAGTTGATTGACAGACAACTGCCACTGTCATGCAGTTCCTGTTAAACTAGGTTTCTTAACTAGCTTGCAGTTTTAAAGTTCTAAGTCAGAGTCTGACTGTTAATCTAAATTATAGTTTGAGAAAAAATTACCAGAGATTTCCCACCTGTACCAAATTCCCAATTTAGCACTCATTCCTCATCACGTAGTCCTCGTCTCACTTTGTGCTTCCATACATGAATAACAGCAACAAAAATTTATATTTGTATTGTGTTTTTAAAATAATGAATGTCCCAAGGTGTTATACAGGAGCATTATAAAATGAAGTGAAATAAAGGCACTGACCCATATAAGAAGTGTTACGATCCTTAGCCAGACTTGGGGACTTGGGGAAGGTCCGGTTGGGGACCAGAATGTTTTGTTTAAAGTAGTTAAAGGTTGAAATTCAAAGACACCCGCTTTTGGAATAAAGCCACAAGATGCCACCATGGGTTTTGAACAAACAGAACCAAAATTTACTATGCAAGTTTAGAAAGATAAAACAATTTAAAATATGTATCTTATACTCTAACATTCAGGGTAATTATGAGGTACATGTGAATTAACAAACTATGGTTGAACACACCACACTATAGAGTAAATGACAGATGCAACCAAAACAGAGTCCATAGATTTCTCACAAAATCAGCCAGAAGATAGTCCCACTGTGAATCAACTAATCTCACCGAAACTTTGTCTTTCTCACAAAGAGTTTCCAATCTACACCTTTGAAGATCCTGCCCTGGAATTCTCTCCAAACGTCTCTCCCACTCAGATAGCTTTAACAATGGCCCAACTCACAGGGTTTCAATCTTGCCTTCCGTGATGCCTTCCCCCTGGATTCCTGAATGACTCAATACTAGCTCACAAGCATACTTTCAGATCTATGGCCATGCCAAGCAGAACACCACTTCGCCAGAGGGGTACCTTTGCCCCAACAGCCCACAGTATGGAGTTAGTCTGCTAACTGCAGCTCTTTATTTAATTCAGAGTCTATTTCGTTTCTCCTTTCTCCCTTCTCACAAGGTTATGAGGCTGATTGATATTACAGAGAAAGAGAGCGGTGAGACCATGGACAGACTTGAAAACAAGGATGAGAATGTTAAAATCCAGTTATTACTTGACCGGGAGCCAGTAGAGGTCAGTTATCACAGGGGTCACAGGTGAACAGGACTTGGTGTAAGTAAGGTCATTGACAGCAGAGATTTGGATAACCTGAAGTTTCTGGAAAGCAGATTGTGTGAGACAAGCCAGAAACGCATTACAATAGTCAAGCCTAGAGGCAAAAAAGGCATGAATGAGGGCATCAGCAGCAGATGACTTGAAACAGGGCAAAGTTGGGCGATACTACATAGGTGGATATAGGCAGTCTTAGTGATGGCATAAATATGAGGCTGGAAGCTCATCTCAGGATCAAATGTGACACCAAGGTTGTGAACAGCTTGATTCAGGCTGTTAGCAGGGTGATGGGAGGAGTCAGTAGCTAGGGAATGGAGTTTGGAGCAAGGATGAAAGCAATGGCTCCAGTCTTCCCAATATTTAATTGGAGGAAATTTCTGCTCATCTAATATATAATGTCAGATAGACAGCCTGATAACTTACCAATGGTGGAGGAGTTGAGAGAGGTGGTGGTGAGGTAGAGCTGGGTGTTGTCAGTGTACATGTTAAAACTAATGCTGTGCCTTCAGATGATGTCACTGAGAGGTAGCATGTAGATGAAAAATAGGAAGAGGCCAAGGATAGATCCTTGAGGAACACAAAAGGCAACAGTGCAGGAGAATGAAGAGGAAGCCATTGCAAGTAACTCTTTTGCTCTGATTAGATAGATAAGAATGAAACCAGGTGAGAGCACTCCCACCTAGCTGGATGACAGTGGAGAAGCATTGGAGGAGGATGTTGTGGTCAACTGTGTCAAAGGCCGCAGACAGGATGAAGAGAACAAGGAGGGAAAGTTTACCTTTGTCACAGTCATGTAGGATATCATTTGTGACTTTAATAAGATCTGTTTTGGTACTGTGGCAGGGCAGAAACCTAAGCGGAGGGATTTAAACATGGAGTTCCAGGAATGGATTTGGGAGATGACAACACATTCTAGGACTTTGGGGAGGAAGAAATGTAGGAGATGGCACAGTAATTTGTGAGAACAGTGGGGTCAAGGATTTTTTTTTTTGAGAGGGGTGATGACAACGGATTTAAAAGGAGAAAGGGACAATGCCTGAAGACAGAGAACCATTTATGATATGAGCTAACATGGGGTTCAGGAGGGGAAGTTGGGTGATCAGCAGTAAGTGAGAATAGGATCAAGGGAACAGCAGATGGGTCTCATGGACAAGATGAGCTTAGACAGGGTATGAAGGCAATAATAGAGAAACTAGAGAAAGATTCATGTTCAGAGCTAGGGCAGGGGTGAGTATTAAAGGATGTTTGGCCAGATGGGCTAGCAGAAGGGAGGGACATGACAGAGTCATCCAATTGGATTTCTCAATCATAGTGACAAAGAAGTCGATGAGCTCCTTTGGTTTGTTGGAGGTGAAGGTGGAGAGGATAGGGGAGAAGGGTTTAAGAAGATGGTTGCAGTAGAGAAAAAATGTTGGGGGTTATTTTTGAGAGAAAAATGTTGGGGGTTATTTTCTGTCATGACCATGGATCCTATCACCGAATTACTTATGCACATATTGAACTTTTAAGTAAGACATGTGTTTTTAAAAATAGGACATACCAGCGACACATGGGAAACTCACTTAGGGCAACTAATCCTGTTTGGATTACTTGACCAACTAGTTCAGAGGGAATGGGATGTTGCACCTAAAAGGTGTGACACGGCCTACTTCAGACAGAGGCACGTCAAAGGAAAAGATACAATGCAAACTGAACTGTAATCTCCTGTGGTGGCGGAGATAATGGAAAATGATTACCATCTCAGCCGAAACCACCTTCTGTTGAGTTATATCCCAGACTGTGAACAAGAACTGAGTTGAAAAGAAAACAGATCTGGGTGAATGATATGTTTGTTTTTTTCCCTTTCAGAGATACACAAGAAAAGAGGTTTAAACAAGCCAACTGCAACCCTAGTTCTGTGTGTGAGTCTGGTGTTCTGTTCTGGAATGTGTGTGTGCTGTGAAGGTCACAGCTGAAGAATTCCAATTGGGCATCTCTGCGCTTTTAGGTAAAACAAAACTCCCTGATTGCTGGAAGCAAGTCACAAGTCAGCAAAGCCACAGTCGAAAAGGAAACAGGACAGCTACTTTCAGCTAACCTGTAGCACCAAGAATCTCTACACCAACAGCTCAACTGCCAAAATCAGTGCTGCCGGAATCACCCCAACTTAACAGCCATAACATTTGACCATCTACACCTCACGGACAAGCCAAAGGACTGATTTGTATTTTTTTAACTTTTACTTTTGGACTCAATTTCTCATTTCTAATCTGTGTGTATGCGTGTTGCATTTTAATTCTTTTTCTCTCACATTTTAGTAACTAATAAACTCACTCTTCTTTTTAACTCAAGAAAGCCTGGTTAAATTGGCTCTCTTTAAAACTTAAATACATTTGGACTGGGAAAAGGTCCACGAGGGAAAAGATCCTTCTTAAATTAGCCTTGTTGTGACCAACTGAGCGAGTTAAAGGAGGACAAAGTGCCAGAGCAGTAAAGCTAAAGTATGATCTGGTGATAAGCGCCATGATAGGCTGAGTGCTAGAAGGTGTAGCCAGGCAAGGAGGCTTCATTAAGAGGGAAGGTGTCATCACCTCTCAGCCAGGTTTCTGTTCAGGTCATGATGTCAATGCAATCATCAATAATAAGTTCATCAATGGCAAAGGCCTTGTTAACAAGTGAACTGCTAATCTGGAGGGAGATGTGTAAAGTGAGAGCCGATCTGCTAGCAAAGTCCAGAGAGTCAGCAGTGGAAGAGGTGAGTTGAACAAGGAGAAAGTTAGTAAGAGGGCACATTGGGCGAGAAGGTCCACAAGAGAGTGTGATGTGGCAATTGAATTTCTGCTTATAATTTGTGCCAACGCCGAGTGCCTCAAAGACTCTGTTAGAGGACGACAATAGGGAAGTTGTAGGCTTATCTAACAAGAAGCCAAGTCTGGGATGCTGGCTAGAGAACCATAAGTACTGAACAGTTGGGGTAAGGAATTGGGAGGCTTGATTTCCTGAAAGTGAAGAAGTGAAAAGAGGTATGACAATAGAAGAGAGATTAAGAGGGGTAAAGAGAAAAGAAGTTAAAAAGAAAGAGCAAGAGTGGAAATAGATTGATGGGCTTGGGTCCAGAGTTACAGCCCAAATGTGCATGCAGATGGATGTAGAGAGCGCTCAAGTTACATAAGTCTGGTTACATAAAAATTAGGGTACATAAAAGTATGATAGTAAATGGAAAGTTGGAAATAAATGGTGTTAAGAGGAAGAAGTCTAGAGTTCAATTCAGGGGTTCTGCGGTGGAATAACAATGACACAGGTAGGGTGGAATCAGCATGAAGCATCAACGAGCTATTGTCCAAGTTTGTAGACAGGTGAAGCGAGTGAATAGCGGTCATAAACTGCAGTATTGGAGAGCTTCCAATTTTTGGGCTACTGCAGTCAAGCATGAGTTAGGATGGAGTGGGGGGCATGAGAAGGAATATGTGGCAGGTGAGTTAGTAAAGAAACAACAAACTTAAAAAAATATTTTAACTTATAGCAGAAAACGAGTGAAACAGTTATAGGAAGTGGGTCTAGTTAGCCAGGGTTCAACTCAGATTCAATGTTTTATCTGTATTCTCACAGACATCATTGTCAATTTCATGTTGCCTCTGACAGCCAATGTGCAATATTATCCAGATTATTATTTACAACATCAATAAATAAGAAGAACAGGAGAAATAAAGCTGCAGGGGAAATTAAGGATTTATTTTCTATCAGTGCTTCATAGTCACATTGGGTTTTTCTGCAGATCACCCTTTTATCTGTATTATTCTTGTAATTGCTTTTGGGTCTAAAGATTCCCTGTACATTTTGTATATTATGTGCATATTATATATATGTATGTAATATATTCATGTATCAATTGTTATTAATGGTTATATTATTGTTATTTGTAACTTTTTGTTTACTCTCAAATAGCTTCTCTGCTTCCTTTTCTTTTCCAGTTACTTTATGATCTTCTGTGCTGTTTATGTGTATTCCTCTTCTGTTGTTTCCCCTCTGATGTTATTGTTTTTTTCTTTTTTTCGTCTTTTGGTCTTTCTCACTCTCATACCACTTTCCCTTCAGCATGGATGACCAATGATGTGGTTCTTATTTCATGCCATTTATCTGCTTGATCACTGACGCCTAATGTGTCCATCCTTTTTTTTAATCTTTGTGGGTGACACTGGCAAAGTGATACTTAGAGTACATACGTTGTTTCTCTGAGGGTTTCTCATAGTCAACTAAATCAGATGGACTGGACTCACATGTCTATCAGACCAGGTAGGACTGCCAAGTCCCTTTCCTGAAGGACCCAGTTGGGTTTTAAATGACAGCTTTCATGGTCATATTTACTGGTTCTAGCCTATAAAATGAATTCAATGTTTTAACTTGGCATGGTGGGATTTGAATTTATGACATTTGGGTTGCTGATCTACTATGTTATCTATTCAACTACTTACTGTACCTAGGATGCCTTGTTTTACTTGTACCTCCTGTTACACACAAGATTGGTTATGAAAAGGGTCTCAGAGGCAGAGCCATCCCAGTCACTATGAGTTCAAACTGTTCCATTCCTATTTTTAGGATTTTAAAAATTTGTTCATGGGATGTGGGCGTCGCTGGCTCAGCCAGCATTTATTGCCCATCCCCAATTGCCCTTGTTCAGAGGGCATTTAAGAGCCAATCACATTGCTGTGTGTCTAGAATCACATGTAGGCCAGATTAGGTAAAGACTGCAGATTTCCTTCCCTAATGGACATTAGTGAACCAGATGGCTTTTTATGACAATCGGCAATGGTTTCACGGTCATCATTAGACTTTTTTAATTCCAGGGAACAGGTGACTACCGGTTTGCAGTTATATATTCTTAATTCTCTTTAATATTCTCATTGCAGTCAGCTTTATCATTCTATGTTGTTCACTTAAGATAATTGATCACTGGCTTTGTTGCTCTGAAATGGATCTTTTTTCAATAGAATGGGACAGATTATGGGGCGATATGCCAGAAGTGTTTAAAATTAAGGAAGAATGGGATGGGGTAGATATAATCCAATAATTGAGGCCAAGAATGAGGACCATGGATGCAAGATTAAATGTAAGAGATTTGGAACAGAAGGCAGGAGAAAATTATTTACAGAGTTGTGAGACCATGGCATTCACTTCCAGGATAAGTGGTTGAGGAAAAAACTATGCTAACATTCAAGATTAGATTGGATAGATGGATAAAGGAGGGTTGAAGGGATATGAGAACAGGGTGAGTAAATGTGATTTATGCATAGAGGGTAAATGTCGACATGGGCTAATTGAGACAGAATAAACCTGAAACAACAGAAAAAGCTGGAAAAACTCAGCAGGTCTAACAGCATCTGTGGAGAGAAAAACAGAGTTGACGTTTCGAGTCTGTATGACCCTTTTTCTGTTTTTGTTTGAGACAGAATAGCCTATTTCTACGTTATGAATAATGTTTAATCACACGGACTAATTCTTCCCTCTAATTTTAATTCCTGTATCCTGCGCTTTAATTGATTCTACGTAATTTATTTTTCCTAGTTCTAGGCTAGAATTGAAATATTAGCAACAGCCAAGTCTAACAAGGGCGTAACGAATTAATTTATACACTATACACAAATCGGCAATATCAAAAATGTTAAATATAAATAGTTCTTATAAGAATTTTTGTCTTTTCATTGGTACGTCCTTATACACAGATTGCTCGATGATGAGTAATGCGCAGTACAACATCATTAAAACTGCATTACCGAATCCGTTTTTGGAATTCAAAAGGGGAGAAACAAAAGTAACAAAAATCAGCATTTAAGCAGTCTTTATGTAATGAAGGGAAATGCTGTAGTTTCCATTGAACCAGAGATGGACGAAAAACATCGAGAAATGTGCTTAAATTCCTCTTTCAATAAAAGGGTGTTTTTTTCTGTCTGGATCTGCAATGCAATTATGTCACGATTGATAGTCTGCTGGCGGATGAAAAAAATCATTTCTGCCAATTTACAATCAAGTAGAAAATTAAATGGGTATAAATTTGCATTATAGTTTTGTTAGTTTTTTTTCTGCAGATGGAGAAGGAGTGCTGATTTGAATAGTAGTATTGAGCTGAAGTAAAAGATAAGAAATGTGTGAAGAGGGGAGGTGGTGCAGTCTCTACGAGGCGGGGACTCGTTGCCTCTTTAAGGGGTGGTTTGTGTGGCGTAGCCCAGCATGCAATGCAGCACCGCTCTAACGGCGCTGGCTCGAGCTGTGATGGAAGTGCCGTGCGCCCGCGCTAGCCCGGGCTGAAGGGGCGGCGCGAGCCGGAGTGAGAGGGAGCTCGAGCCGGGAATCCAGGGCCAGTGGCCACCCGCTCGCCGCTAACATGACCGCTAACAACACTACCGCCGGCTGCCGCTTCGCCGATTACTTCGTCATCTCTGGTCTGGACATCGAGACCGGCTTGGAACCGGACGAGCTCTCGGGTGAGCGTCTCTCTCGTTTTTATATGTTATTCTCAATCTCTGTCTCATCACTGTGATTGGAGCCGAGGGAAAGCGGAAACTTCAAACCTCCTAGCTCCTGGCACATTAAAAATACACGGCCACTAATATTTCAGGAGAAGTATTTCGGAATCCGAGCGAATAGAAGACAAGATTTGAATGATTTGGTAGCTCTTTTGGTCCAGATAAAAGGCAGCGTTATAACCATCTACTGTTGCAGGAAGTGATGATATAGAACTGCCTTTTGACAGTTCGCAATCCCTGCAAATGGAGTTCGCTTTGTCCACTCTATTTTACAGCATCACTTAGTTTGATATTTTGAGCCCTGTAGTTAGGCACTTTCATTTGTGCGAATATTTATTAGCGAGCAACATAACATATAGTAGTTATTTGTCGCTTTAAAAAGGATATTTAAATATAGTAAATATATTTAATACTATCTATAGTCTTTAACTAGTGGTACAATTGTAAACAAAGACATTATGTTTAACGTACAGCACCATATATAGATTGCATTAATTCACTATCTTAATATCTTAACTTTACATAGATACGAACACCATCTTTGTGTGGTTAACAGTTTCCTCTTTTGACCATATTAAATAGGTCATATACTATCTCTTTTAAGTGATTCACAGGGCTTCTGGTGGCTCTATTTTAAACTATGACCTAGTTTTACAAATTTTGAAAGCATTTTGAACAAAGTCCTGTTTGGTGCATTAAAGTCTAGCTATTGGAAATACAATTAATCTTGCTGCTGATGTCCTATGTTTTTGGATATGAAAATGGTACAGCAACTAGTTGCTTTCTCTAATCTAATGACTCATATTTTGTGTGGAGTTTAACACACTTCTAATTTTAATATTAATTATGTGATACAAAAAACTCTTTACCATACTTCTAAGTTTATCAAGAACACCAGATTTTCTTGACTTTTTTGCAGATCCATATTTCAAAAAGTGTCTTCAATTCTCGCACTGTTGCATCAGTTATACCTCCTGTGCATGAGCCCTCCCAATACAAAGAACATAGAATCATAGACTGGTAACAGCACAGAAAGAGGCCATACAGCACATTTTTCTTTTACTTGCTTTCAATCAGTTAGCTAAATGAAAATGTTCTTTAAATTTCTAACACTACTTGTTTATAAATGAGTAATACGGTATGGAGGCATGCTCTTTTCTGAATAAACTCAAACTTTTTGTTGTGAAAAATGCTACTGTAGGCCTCAAAGGATTAAGTGCTGCAGTCTGAGCAGAAAGTATCTTTGTGTTGTAGATTGCAATGTGTGTAAGTTAATATGATAGTGCTTTCATTTTTTTGGTATGTTTTGAAGATTAAAATTTTATAAATCTAATGAAGTAGTTGCACAGTTAGTTCTTCCCTTGCATATGCATAGTGTTTAGTATGATTAAAGTTGCTTGAGGTATTTGTTATTTGGCATTGTGGGTGCTGTGCATCAGTGTAATCTAGACAGTCTTGTAAACAATAGAGAGATCCTTAGAAAAGGGGCGGAGGGTGGGCTTGAATCGTCTGCATTCAGATTGTCCTTGGGGTCCTTCCACATCATTTCCTCTCAAGCGAGGCTCGAAAAGGATGATGTCATTGTTACTGAAATTCTCAGGAAGACAGCAATGACTGTATGTTTCTCTTGGGATGCTGCATAGCCAATCCTGGCACAGACTTTGGTATTTAGCTAAAATGTGACTTTGGGGATGAGCTTAGAATATGACTGGAATACCAGTGCCCCAAAAATTAATAGTTTCTGAGTGAACGCATAAAACTGCTCTTGATTTAAACTAGTTTGAATTAAATGCTTTAAAATGTGTACCAGTGTATTCCTTTTCCTGTGCATCTCTGTTGCTAGTTCATCTTACTATGCATGGTGATTATAAATAAAATATACACAGTATAACCAAGCCCCTATTTTAATTCAAAAATTCTGTTAAGAAATCAGTGCACAGACGTGTTTACCAGCTTTGGTTTCTTTTGTCAGAGTATTAATGATTTCAAGATACATTCTTTTATAAATTGCTTCTGCATATTATAAGACATAAGGCATAGGAGCAGAAATTAGGCCATTCGGCCCATCGAGTCTAAGTTTCTCAACCCCATTCTCCCGCCTTCTCCCCGTAACCTTTGATCCCCTAACCAATCAAGAACCTATCTATCTCGGTCTTAAATACACTCAATGACCTGGCCTCCACAGCCTTCTGTGGCAATGAATTCCATAGATTCACCACTCTCTGGCTAAAGAAGTTTCTCCTCATCTCTGTTCTAAAAGGTCTTCCCTTTACTCTGAGGCTGTGCCCTCGGGTCCTAGTCTCTCCTACTAATGGAAACATCTTCCCCACGTCCACTCTATCCAGGCCTTTCAATATTCTGTAAGTTTCAATCAGATCCCCCATATCCTTCTAAACTCCATCGAGTATAGACCCAGAGTCCTCAGACGTTTCTCATATGTTAAGCCTTTCATTCCTGGGATCGGTCTCGTGAACCTCCTCTGGACCCTCTCCAGGGCCAGCACATCCTTCGAGATACGGGGCCCAAACTTGCTCACAATATTCTAAATGTGGTCTGACCAGAGCCTTATGAAGCCTCAGCAACATGTCCCTGCTTTTATATTCTAGTCCTCTCGAAATAAATGCCAACATTGCGTTTGCCTTCCTAACTACCGACTCAACCTGCAAGTTAACCTTAAGAGAATCCTGGACTAGGACTCCCAAGTCCCTTTGCACTCCAGATTTCTGAATTCTCTCCCCATTTAGAAAATAGTCTATGCCTCTGTTCTTCCTACCAAAGTGCATGACCTCACACTTTCCCACGTTGTATTCCATCTGCCACTTCTTTGCCCATTCTCCTAACCTGTCCAAATCCTTCTGCAGCCTCCCTGCCTCCTAAATACTACCTGTCCCTCCACCTACCTTTGTATCATCTGCAAACTTAACCAGAGTGCCCTCAGTTCATTCATCTAGATCATTAATGTATAAAGTAAAAAGTTGTGATCCCAACACTGACCCATGTGGAACTCCACTAGTCACTGGCCGCCACCCTGATAAGGACCCCCTTATCCCCACTCTCTGCCTCCTGCCAGACAGCCAATCTTCTGTCTGTGCTAGTACCTTGCCTCTAACACCATGGGCTCTTATCTTACTGAGCAGCCTCCTGTGCGGCACCTTGTCAAAGGCCTTCTGGAAGTCCAAGTAGATAACATCCATTGGCTTTCCTTTGTCTAACCTACTCGTTACCTCCTCAAAGAATTCTAACAGATTTGTCAGGCATGACCTCCCCTTGATGAAACCATGCTGACTTTGCCCTATTTTATCATGCACTTCCAAGTATTCTGAAATCTCATCCTTAATAATGGACTCTTAAAATCTTACCAACGACCGAGGTCAGGCTAATTGGCCTGTAATTTTCCGTCTTTTGCCTCACTCCCTTCTTAAACAGGGGGGTTATATTAGCGATTTTCCAGTCCTCTGGGACCCTCCCTGACTCCAGTGATTCTTGAAAGATCATCACTAACGCCTCCATTATCTCTTCAGCTATCTCCTTCAGAACTCTGGTGTAATCCATCTGGTCCAGGTGATTTATCCACCTTCAGACCTTTCAGTTTTCCTAGCACCTTCTCCTTGGTAATGGCCACCATACTCACCTCTGCCCCCCGACTCACTTGAACTTTGGGGATGTTACTCGTGTCTTCCACCGTGAAGACTGAGGCAAAGTACCTATTCAGTTCCTCCGCCATTTCTTTGTTCCCCACTACTACTTCTCCAGCGTCATTTTCCAGGGGCCCAATGTCCACTTTTGCCTCTCTCTTACCCTTTTATATATCTAAAAAAACTCTTGCAACTTCTTTTATATTACTGGCTAGTTTATCCTCATATTTAATCTTCTCCCTCCTTATTTCTTTTTTAGTTGTCCTCTGTCGGTCTTTGTCGGCTTCCCAATCCCCTGGTTTCCCACTGCTCTTCGCTGCATTGTATGCTTTCTCTTTAGCTTTTATGCTGTCCCTGACTTCCCTTGTCAGCCATGGTTGCCTCGTCCTCCCTTTAGTATGCTTCTTCTTCCTAGGGATGAATTTTTGCTGTGTCTCCCAAATTACTCCCAGAAACTCCTGCCATTGCTGTTCCACTGTCTTTCTTGCTAGGCTCATCTCCCAGTCAATTTTGGCCAGCTCCTCCCTCATGCCTCTGTAGTTGCCTTTATTCAACTGTAATACCGTTACATCTGATTCCAGCTTTTTCCTCTCAAATTGCAGGGTAAATTCTATCATATTATGGTCACTTCCTCCTAAGGGTTCCTTCACCTTAAGCTCCCTTATCAAATCTGCCTCATTAGACATCACCTAATCTAGAATTGCCTGTTCCCTAGTGGGTTCCACCACAAGCTGCTCCAAAAAGCCACCTCGTAGACATTCTACAAATTCCTTTTCTTGGAATCCACTACCAACCTGATTTTCACAGTCTACCTGCATATTGAAATCCCCCATGATCACTGTAACCTTGCCTTTCTTACACGCCTTTTCTATCTCCTGGTGTATCTTGTGCTCCACATCCTGACTACTGTTCGGAGGCCTGTACATAACTCCCATTATGGTTTTTTCACCTTTGCGGTTCCTCAACTCTACCCACACAGATTCTACATCATCTGACCCTACGTCATTTCTTGCTATCGATTTAATTTCATTTCTTACTAACAAAGCAACCCCACCCCCTCTGCCAAGCTGCCTATCTTTTCGATAGGATGTATATCCTTGGATATTTAGCTCCCAGTCCTGATCCCCTTGCAGCCATGTCTCCGTGATGCCCACCACATCATACCTGCCAATTTCAATCTGCGCCACAAGCTCATTTACCTTATTTCGTATACTGCGTGCATTCCGATACAATACCTTCAGTCCTGTATTTCCCGTCCCCTTTCTCATTGTCGTCCCTTTATCTGATGTGCTTGAAGTTAGATTCCTAGCCCTTTCCAAACACTCTGTCCTACTTTGTGTTCTGGAGAATTTAATAGCCTCTCCTGGGCTCTCCTTTCTTTACAGTTTTTTCATAATTTTCCATGAAGTTGAATCCACCTCCTCACACGCTAACATGCTGCTTTGTTTCCCATTAGTCATACTTCTTGGAGTTTTACCCTTCCCTTCTCCCCCACTTTCTAGTTTCAAGTCCTGTTGACCACCCTATTTACCCTTTTCGC
This sequence comes from Cetorhinus maximus, assembly GCF_964194155.1. NCBI lineage: Eukaryota > Metazoa > Chordata > Chondrichthyes > Lamniformes > Cetorhinidae > Cetorhinus > Cetorhinus maximus. The sequence goes on from NC_135887.1 coordinate 99,824,299, forward strand.
TGGAACATTGGTCCCAGATCGGTTCAGGTGGAGACCGTCCCAAAGGTACAGATCCCTCCTGTTCCAATACTGATGCCAGTGCCCCACGAAATGGAACCCCTCTTTCCCACACCACTCCTTTAGCCACGTGTTTACTTCCCTTATTCTCGTGTCCCTATGCCAATTTGCACGTGGCTCGGGTAGTAATCCGGAGATTATAATCCTTGAGGACCTGTTCTTTAATTTAGTTCCTAGTTCCTGATAATCCCCAAACAGGTCCTCTTTCCTAGTCTTACCTATGTTATTTGTCCCGACGTGGACCACAACAACTAATCCTCCCCCTCCCTCTCCAATATCCTTTCAAGCCGGTCAGAGATGTCCCTCACCCTGGCACTGGGCAGGCAACATACCATGCGGGACTCTCGATCCTGCTTACAAAAGATGCTATCAATTCCCCTAATTACAGAATCCCCTACAACTACCACTTATCTTTTTTGCTCCCCCCTCTTGAATGGCCTCCTGTGCCATGGTGCCGTAGTCAGCTGGCTCAGCCTCCCTACAGCCCTGTTCCTCATCCACACAGGGAGCAAGTACCTCGTACCTGTTGGACAAGGTCAAGAGCTGAGGCTCCTCTGTTCCTGAACACAGGATCCCTCTACCTGCCTCACTTGCAGTCACACTCTGCTGACCCTGACCACTGACCTAATTTGAGGAACTTAATCTACCGGGTGTGACCGCCTCCTGAAACAAAGCGTCCAGGTAACTCTCCCCCTCCCGGATTTGCCGCAGCATCCGGAGCTCCGACTCCAGCTGATCAATTCTGAGCCGGAGTTCCTCCAGCAACCAACACTTGCTGCAGGTGTGTTCACTGCGGCTCGCAATGGGACCTGCCAGCTCCCACATCGTACAGCTACAGCACATCACCTGCCCAGCCATCTCTACTTAGTTAATTAATTTATTAATTAGCTTGCAGTGTTTCTTTTTCAAATTTGGTGCAGATTTCCTACCAACCAATCAGGTCACAGCTTTCCTGTGATGTCACTTTTTTAGTTTTGACTTCAGTTACTTTGTGCCCCGAGGTCACCGTTCCAGTTCTCCTCCCTCCGAGTCTGCTCCCTGGAGACAAGGCTGCGAATCCCCGAGGTAAGCTAGATTTATACTCACCGCTCTGGTGCTCCTCCCTCCGAGTCTGCTCCCAGGATTTACTCACCAATCAGCTGCTTTTTCTTTAAAATCCACTTTCAGAAGAGTGTCCCTCGCAGGTCTGGTGCACTCCTGAAGGCACTGCCTCTTGCTCTCTCTTTTTTTAGGTTTGAGGAGGAGGGAGGGATGGAAACACTACAGCAATGTAATGTTTGGGACTATTCCGTTCTTTGACAGTGGGTCCTCCTTGATTCCCTCCTGAGTCGCGGTGTCTGCGGTGACTTCTCCCAGAATGCTTCAGTCCCTTCTCACCAGCGCCCTCTGTTGGATGCTCTTCCTCCTGTTGAGTGCAAGAGTCTATTCGAGTTATTTGGAAACAAATATCAGCAATAGTTCTACAGTGTTACTTTTAATATGGTGCATTTTGTATTTAGAAGAAAAGGAAAAAGTTTTAGAACTCATGGACACTGGCACCAGTACTGAGACAGAAATAAACTGTACTGTTGGGACAGGTTCCATCTGAACTAGGCTATTGCCAGAGTCTGAACGGAAATGATAAATAGGGCGGCCAAAAGAACTTTAAACTACTACATGTTGGGGAAGGGCTCAGGTGGAGAAGGTAGTATGTTGCAGTAATAGTTCTAAAACAAATGGAAGGGAAGAGAGTAATATAATAATCAAAAGCAGGCACTGCAGGTAATGGGAAAATTTAAAAGATGAAAAGTGATTTTAAAAAAGGAGGCAGAAGTAAGGAATGTGTCAGTAAAACATTGGAGCAGAAGGACAGGATAGGGTTGTGTAGCCCAAATAAGTATTCTTTACACAAATGCACTGAGTATAAGGAACAAATTGAACGAATTTCAAATGCAAATTCAACTTGGTGGGCATGGTATGGTAACCATTATCGAGACATGACTATAGATGGTCAGGACTGAGGCTAAATATATTAGGTTAGAAGATAGGGAAAATGGTAGTAGGGAACGAGCAGCCTTGGGCCAAGACCTTTAGGGTGGGGGGCGGGGCCTGCTCGCCGATGTGGGATGACGTCGGACGGAACTCCGAATGTCACCCCGCATCATTTCAATTTTCAGGTCGGTGGGGGCACAGCCGAATCAGCTGTGCGCCCGCCGACCTGTGAACGGCCTCTTGAGGCCATTTAAAAAATAATTGAGATAATTAATGGACTGGGTGGGCAGGCCGGGAGCCCTGGCGGGCTTCAGAAAAAGCATAAAACCTCATCCACAGGTGGGATGAGGTTTCATGAGGGTTTTTCAAATTTAAATAAATGTATGCTTTAAATTGATGGACTTGTCCCAACTCATGTGACAGTGTCACATGAGGTGACATGTCAGGGAAATTTTATTTTTGTATCTTCACCATTTTTAAATTTGGCGCTGATCTTCCCGAGGCAGCACTTGGCCTCAGGGAGATGAGCGTGCTCTCGGCTGAGGGATCCCCCCCCCCCCCCACCCAACCCCGCGCAGGGAGCACATAGAGCTCCCTGGCAGATGTCACGCTGGGTGGGCCTCAGTTGGCCCACCCACGTAAAATAGCAGCGTGCCTGCTGATCAGGGGCGCCGATCAGAAGCGCCCGCTCCTTCTCTCTCTCTCTCTCTCTCTCTCTCTCTCTCTCTCTCTCTCTCTCTCTCTCTCTCTCTCCCTCTCTCTCTCCCTCTCTCTCTCCCTCTCTCTCCCCAACCCAGTTCAGTGCAGTGATTTCATCCAGTGCAAGCTGGCAAGTTTAGCATTTATTACCTATCTCTAATTGTTCTTCAAAATGGCGGTGAGCTGCCTACTTGACCTGCTGCTGCAGTCTATGTGGTTTAGGTATACTTACAGTGCTGCTGGGGAGGGTGTTCCAGGATTTTGACCCAGCAACAGCAAAGGAATAACTATATATTTCCAAGGTGGTGGAGTTTCCATGTCCCTGCTTTTCTTGTTCTTTTAGGTGGTAGAGATCATGGCTTTGTGAGGTGCTGTCAAAGGAGCGTTGGTGAATTGCTGCTGTGCATCTTGTGGATGGTACACACTGCTGCCATTATGTGCTGTTGGTGGAGGAAGTGAATGTTTAAGGTGGTGGATGAGCTGCCAGTCAAGCAGGTTGCTTTGTCCTGGATGGTGTAAAGCTTCCAGAAAGTTGTTGGAGCTGCAGTCCTTCAGGCAAGTGGGAGTATTCCATCACACTCCTGACTTGTGACTTGTAGATGGTGGACAGGCTTGGGGAGTCAGGAGGTGAGTTACTAGTTGCAGAATTCCCAGCCTCTGACCTGTTCTTGTAGCCACAGTATTTGTATGGCTGGTGCAGTTCAGTTTCTGGTCAATAGCAATCCCTAGGATGTTGATGGCTGGGGTGTTTGGAAGGGAGAAATGTAAAACAGCTATTAAGATTCCAGATTTATGTAAGGCTAACTTCAATGGAATGAGTCAGAGACTGTCCACAGTAAACTAGACAGATGTTAATGGGTAAAATGACAGGAGATCAGTGTGACATGTTCAGAAAATAATTTTAATGTTATACAGAACCGGTTTATACTTCTAAAGGGCAAGAGTTCGACTTGTTAAAAAAGCCAGCGATAGACAACTAAAGAGGTAAGAGACAATACAAAACTAAAAGAAAAACTATACAAAAATCCAAAAATATTATAGATCCTGGAAAATGGCAATGGAAGGAATAGAGGAGGGTGTCAAAATAGATAGTAAGAGCTACAAAAGGAATTATGAAAAGAAACTTGCAAAGGATGTCAAAATCAACACAAATTTTCGCAATTATATTAGTAAAAAGAGGGTGGTCAGGAGTAATGCCAGCCCCTTGAAAACTGGTAATGCTAATATTGTAAATGAAAATAAGGAATTAGCAGACAGATTGAACAATAAATTTATGCCAATACAAATAGCAGAACACAAGGTTAGCGTGACAGACATTTTAAAGAAACTAATATTGAAATGGAGACCGTGACTCACCAAAATGATTGTAACAAAATAAGTGCTGAAGATAATAATGGCCATAAAGAGTGACATATCTCCAGAAATAGATGGTTTCCATCCCATGTTTTTAAAGTAGGTAGGTGTGGACATAGCAGATGCCCTTCCAAAGGTCTCTTGATTTAGGAACTGTTCCTTTTAGATTGGAAAATTGTGTATGTCACTATGCTATTTAAGAAAGATGAGTAAAGGAAACCAGGGAATTATAAATCGATGAACCTAGCACCTGTTATAAGGAAATTACCAGAATGTTGTCTGGGCTGGAGAGTTTTAGTTATGAGGAGAGATTGGATAGACTGGGGTTATTTTCCCTGGAGCAGAGGAGATTGATGGGGTACATGATTGAGGTGTATAAAATTATGAGGGCATAGATAGGGTAGACAGGAAGGAACTTTCCCCCTTGTTGGAGGGATCAATAACCAAGGGAAATAGATTTAAGGTAAGGGACAGAAGGTTTAGACGGGATGTGAGGAAGAATTTTTTCACCCAGAGCGTGGAGGGAATCTGGAACTCACTGCCTAAAATGGTAGTAGAGGCAGAAACCCTCATAACATTTAAGAATCATTTAGATATGCACTTGCGATGCCATGGCATACAAGGCTATGGGCATAGTGCTGAAAATGGGATTAGAATAGTTAGGTACTTGTTTGACCGGCGCAGACTCAATGGGCCGATGGGCCTTTTTCTGTGCTGTAGACCTCTGACTGTATGAGACTGTGTTTAAGGATGTAGTGATTGAACATTTTGAACAGAGAGAACCAACATACATTTGTAAAAGTCATGCCTGAGGAATTTGATTGAATGTTTTGAAGAGATAACAATAGTAGATAGGGGAATGTCTATGGATGTTAATTATATGGACTTCCAGAAGGCATTTGATAATCCCTTATAAGGGACTGTTAGCTAAAGTTGAAACTAATGGAATTGAAGGCAAATTGTTGACCTGATTAGGTGATTAGTTGAGTGGTAAAAGACAGAAAATAGAGATAATGGATGTGTATTGGGGCCTCAGATATTCGTTCAATTTATTAACAATTTAGATGAGGGATAGAAAGCCACATATCCATGTTTGCCATTGGCACAAAGACGGATGGCATTATAAGCAGTGTAGATGGAAATTTAAAATTACAAGAGATACTAATAGATTAAGTAAATAGGCTAAACTATGGCAAATGGATTTCAGTGCAGGCAAATTTGAGGTCATCCACTTTTGACCTTAAAAGGATAGAACAGGGTACTTTCTAGACCACAAGAAATGAGAAACATTGGAAGTTCAAAGTGAGTTCTGAAGAAGAATCATATTCAACCCGAAACATCAACTCTGTTTCTCTCACCACAGAGGCTGCCGGAGCTGCTTGAGTATTTCCAGCACTTTGTTTTTATTCTGGGTCGTCTAAGTACATAGATCATTAAAATATCATGAGCGGATACAGAAAATAATCAAACAAGCTAATGGAATGCTGGCCTTTACATCTAGAGGACTCGAATAGAAGAGGCAGTGGGGGTTGGGAGTAGTAGAAATTATGCTACACCATACAAAAGCTCTGCTTAGATCATACCTGGAGAACTGTGAGCAGTTCTGGCCACCATTCCTTAGGAAGAATGTATTGGTCTTGGAGAGATTTACCAGATCTCTGGACTCCAGAGGTTAAATTACAAAAAGAGATTACAGAAACTAGGATTATATACCCTGGATTTTGGAAGATTAAGGGGTGATTTGACTGAAGTTCTGAAGATATTAAGGGGAATATATAGAGTAGGTAGAGGGAAACTATTTCTGCTGTCTAGGGCACCATCTAAAAATTAGAACCAGACATTTTGGGACTGAAGTTAGGAAGAACTTTGACATGCAAAGCATGATAGAGGTTTGGAACTCTCAGCAAACAGCAATTGAGCAGTTGGTCAAATGTCGATTTTAAATCAGTGATATATTTTTGTTATCGAAAGTTATTAAGGTATATGGGACAAGGGCAGGTGTATGGAGTTCGGTCACAGATCAGCCTCAATCCCATTGAATGGCTGCAAAACAGGCTCTAGGGGCCTTTTTCTATGTTCCTAGAACTCCTCTCATAGCAAGCCTGCCATTTTTAGCAGTAAAATGGGGTATAAGTTGGCGTATCAGTTTGGCTTAGTAGTTTAAGGATTCAGGTACCATTCCAGGAACTGAGTCTTTGTTTGCCTTCTCAGGTAGACAATAGTCCCAAGGCACTATTTCGAAGAACAGGGAGTTCTCTCTCATGTCCTGGCCAATATTTATCCTTCGTCCAATGCCACTATCTTGCTGTCGCACTGTTATTTATGGAAGCTTCCTATGTGAAAACTGGTTATTGCATTTGTAAAACACTTTTATCTTTCCTACAGCATTTTCTTAATGTTCACTATGTAATTGACTTGGTCTCCAAGTTTAAGCTTCTCCAAGCCAAGTTACTAAGAAACTTTAAATTTTTGTTTACTTTGTATGAAAGCACACATTCTCCTCATAAGATCATTCTTTACTTACTTAAATCCAGAGGGTTTGGGTGCGGATTGGTGGAAACTTAGATACCCACAAGTGTGTATTAAGTGTTACGATCCTGTTATGGACCATTAACTTTTAAAGAAACAATCTGGACACCCAGTAATTAACTGATAGAACTATGTCACAATATTCTACCTTTTTAACAAAAACAAATGTTAGTGTATATATAAAGAGAAATTAAACAAAGCAAGCATTAAAACTTATAGCGTTCTACTTTTTTACTCCCCACAAGAATTCCCTTATCCTACAAAATCTTGAAGGTTCATTCAGTTTTCCTGGGACCAACCCCAAAGGTATGCCAAACCTTCTGGAATTTACTTTAATTCTCCTTCGTATTCCACCCTTGAGGTACAAATTACGTGGGGATCTTTCCATTAGCTATGGCTAAGCAATCCACAAATTTTCTTCAAAGACTGTGACTGTGAACTCCTCAGCTCCTGGCTCTGGACATACATAGACTGTTTTTTCCCAGTCTTCTCCTACAGCTTCTGTACTTCTCTTTCCAAGCTAACTATTCAACCTGACTGCTTTCTGCCACAAGGCTCTGTGAGGACCACTGTAGATTTCTTCCACTAGCTGCAAACTAGAGTAAATCTTCCAGCTGTGCAATCCAAACTGATATAGAGCCACACCCACATTCCATGTGATGAACAATGAAGTTAGGGCTTCACTTCAAGCAGACAAAATTCTAATTGACTATTGCTTCCTGTTGGCGCTCTCCATCTGGTGAGATGCAGCCTACATCACGGCAAAACTGCAACTGCCTCTGCCTGTTCCCAGACTGAACTGCTGGCTCCTTTCTTCTGTTTGCAAACATGCACAGATAACTTAACTTAAACAAAATAACCCTCTACCCCCACATCCTGTTTCCATTACGATGTGGTACGCTTTGGGTTGGGCGCAAACAGAAATGAAAATGAATTAATTTACCTGCAAAACAGCCCTTTGATTCTGTAATCCACATGAATAATTTACATATTTGATGGAGTTTTATGGCTCCCTCTTCCAGAATTGCTGGCCTTGTTAAAGAACTCTCTTCTTGATGACTTGGTTTTACCTTATTTTGATCTGAGGACTACATTCATAATTTAAATCTTTTACTAAAGTAAGGGCAGACCTTCTGCCTCCATTACAAGCCCAGAGACGGCTTATTCATTATTCAAGTTTAACATTTCAACCTCTGACCTTGTAAGACAAACATAGATTAGCTTTTAACTGTAATTAACTCCGAGATTGTTTGAATTGCATTTACTCCAGGTTGTTTATCAGCTTCTCAATCAGATGCCCCCATTTTTTACAGTTAAAACTTTAATCCTTAAAACTAAGTTATATTCTAAAACATATGAGTAATGATCTAGATATTCGCAACCAAAGGAAAGGCTCAATTAATCAAGGGAAATTGTGCAGGTTTTGGACTTACAAATTATAAGTTTTTTTTGCTGCTTGTCTAGCAAAGACCATCCTACGCATTATAACATTAGCTTGAAGAGTTATTTGAATCTGAGTATAAAGGTTTCCTTTTTTGAGTACCCTCAATTTCTTCATAACACTTCATTGCTCTCTCCTGTGAGACCAGTTTCATGCCTGTTTTCTCAACTGTCTCTGGGAGCTGAAAGTTGCGGTTGTGCCTTGGTGACCAAAACTGCATGTGCTTACAAATCTTGCTATTCACTGCTTGCCAACAATTTGGAACATGAATTTCTTTGTCCTTATTTGCATTCCAGTACAGACTACTACCACCCAGTATACACGTTACTTTTGTATAACTGCTCTGTGTCATGATTGGTGATGGTGTTAAAAATCTCAGGAATGAGACAATGATGGGCCTTGCCTTTCAGGGATTGGACCATGTTTTAGTGTCAAATTATTTTCGAAAACAACAACTTGTATTTATATGGGGGCTCTAATGTAGCAAAAATGCCCCAAGGAACCTCATGCATGCCAAAGAGCTAGGTTTTAAAGAGCAACTTAAAGGAGGAAAGAGAAGTAAAGAAGTGGAGAAATTTAGAGAGAGAATCCCAGAGCTTGGGGCCTTGACAGCTGCAGGCATAGTCACCAATGGTGGAGCAATTGAAATTGGGGATGTTCAGCATGGCCAGAATTAGAGGAGTGCAGGTTTCTTGGAAGGTTGTGGGGCTGGAGGAGATTCCAGAGATAAGGAGCATGAGGCCTTGGAGGGATTTGAAATCAAGGATGAGGATTTTAAAACTCAGGTGTTGCTTGACCAGGAGCCAGTATAGGTCAGCTAGGACAGGGGTGATAGGTGAACTGAACTTGGTGCAAGTAAGGACACATGCAGCAGAGCTTTGGATGAGTTCAAGTTTATGGAGAGTAGAATGTGGGAGCAGCCCAGGATATCTTGGAGGGTTTTGGGGCTGGAGGGGGCTACAGAGGTAGAGAGGGGAAAGACCAGGGAGAGATTCACAAACAAGGATGATAATTAATTGTGCTACTTAACCAGAAACCAATGCAGAATTGGGCGTGAGTTAGGATGCAAGCAGCACAGCTTTGGATGACCTCAAGTTTACAGAGGATAGAATGTGGGAGGCCAGCCAGGAGTGCATTGGAATGGTCAAGTCTGGAGATAACAAAGACTGGATGAGGATTTTGGCAGCAGCTGAGCTGAGGCAGGGCATGTTGTGTTATTATATTTTACATATTAGCAAGTGCACTCATTTCAATATATGATAATGTAAATAGTTGTCATCACAGGGTGTGATGAAATGTCATGTGATGCAGTAGCTACCTTAGTTAATCTGCACATGTGTAGCAGCAGTAAGAAGAAACTTCCTTTAAAGATCTGTGTTCAACCTCTATGTCTGCCCTTCTAGAAAGAGATAATGGTAGAGGTAGTGAGCGGACAGCATTAAGCAGCAGCTGAAAACAACGATTTACATCAGAACCAAAAACAAAAATTGCTGGAAAAACTCAGCAGGTCTGACAGCATCTGTGGAGAGGAAGGCAGAGTTAACGTTTCGAGTCCGTATGACTCTTCATCAGAACTAAAGAGAAATAGAAATGTGGTGAAATATAAGCTGTTTAGAGGTTGGGGGGTGGGGTGGGGGTGGGGTTGGACAGATGAAGCTGGATAGAGGGCCAGTGGAGGCAAAGGAGAGATTGCCAAAGATATCATAAACAAAAGGACAAAGGGGTGTTGACGGTGGTGATATTAGCTAAAGGATGTGCTAATGGTGACATTAAGGGTAGAAAGCAGGATGAGCAAGTGACAGATGGCCCTAGTGGGGGTGGGGGGAGGGGTTCGAGACAGACTAAAAGGTGGTGGGAAAAGAAAGAGATAGTTCGTGACCTGAAGTTGTTGAACTCAGTGTTAAGTCCGGAAAGCTGTAAAGTGCCTAATCAGAAGATGAGGTACTGTTCCTCCAGTTTGCATTGAGCTTCACTGGAACATTGCAGCAGGCCAAGGATGGACATGTGGGCATGAGAGCAGGGTGGTGTGTTGAAATGGCAAGGGACAGGAAGGTCTGGGTCATGCTTGCGGACAGATTGAAGGTATGATTTATATCCTGTGTATTAGAAGCCCTACCTGAAGCACTGTGGCTGGATCATCGTTTTCACATCATAGCTAGACTGTGACTAGTGTAACCGAGGCGTACTCCTGGTTTTGCAAGAGCCAGTAAAGATTAACAGCGGCAATTTCATCTACAGAGTTCAGCGCAGCCTAACGTTTTGGGGTGCATTCCTTCTCACCATCACATTTGCTAACCTTGATGCCAGGGCCCCTCCCGTCAGCAAGCCAAAAGCCTGGGCTGCAGCAGCACTGCTTGGGATGTGGCTCCTTCTCAGCTCTGCAGCCATTGCATTTTGCTGCAATTCCTAAAGCAACAGTTGGTCCTTCAGGGAGAAAAGAACAGAAGGCTGAGGCAATGTCAGCAAGATTTCTGAGATGGACTGGAAAGCATCCAGTGTCTCAGGAGAGCTCTGACTGTTTAGACAGAGCATTGAGCTACGCTTCCAAGACCACGAGGTTGTGGATGTGGAGACACTAGCTATACAGATTAGATTGCCATTGGAAATGAAGGTTCGTGCAGTATTAATGCCTCGGGCATGTCTGAGAATGACCAGGAAAATCTGGCAAAGCTATGGGCAACATTGGAAAATCGGTTTAAGATTAAATGAATTTCAGGGTACACCACCTGGAATTCATGCGGTACAGACAAAGCCAGCGAATGCCTAGTCAACTTAGTTAACCAGTGCAGGGAAAAGGCAAAGGAATGTGATTTCTTTGGCTGATTTCTCAGGGTGAGTTATGGAGTTGGCTACCGTTTCCATCCCCAATGAAACTTTCCAGAAGGACCTCCTGAAAAAGCTGAAAGGACACAGCGTGGAGAAAATATTACAGGATGGGTGCAGATATGAGTTAACTGTCATAGGGAGACAGTATTTGCAAGCCTTAGGGTCTGTAATGTCAGTAGGTACAATATCCAAGGCACCCAGGCAGAACAAGGTGTGTGGTAACTGTGGACTCTCCCATAAACTACAAAGACGCCTGGCATATACCAACACATGCAAAGCCTGCATGCTTAGTGGTCACAGGGCCAGCTTTGCAGTATATCCAGCAGCGGGAATATGGGAAGAAGCCAGAGAGGACAGCATTCAAACCACAGAAATATGCCACCCAGAGGCAAGAACCCTCCAGGAATTGCTGAAAGCACAGACCCATACATGAAACGGGGGAATGTCTGATGAAAGTGGATGAGGTGGATTGAAGTGAAGACGCTACAGAGAAACAATTATTTTGTATGTTAATCTTCGTGGAACAGGTCAGTTCTTCTGTTAACAACAGAAGCTTTCGGAACGCTCTAGATTGTTTGCCCCAACGAGCTTGGCAGACATAGATTTGAGCGTGAAGGTTGACGCAGGTGTAAATGCCAACGCTCTACTGTTCTGCATTTTCAAAGACGTACCACAAGGCATGGAAGTCTGTGGTCAAGCCCACTAGCTAAAGCTTAGGGCATATGATGGTTTGACAATAAAGTGCCGTCGTTCCCTAGTCCTGGAATATTCAGGAATGGTCTACTCGGATGTTGTACATTGTAGATGTATCAGGATCAGCGGTAGCAGGCCTGCCAGTGTGCAACCAACTTAACATGATCAACATCTATGAGCTGACACAGTCTAAGGACCACAGCAGTCAAAACAGATGCACACCCACAGAATCAATCAGGATACCTTTTTATTGTGCCAAAGATGCTGAAGAAACAATATGACTGCTGTGTTCCTTGTGTTCCAGTTCAAAGCAGTGAGCACCCAGAGAAAGAGGAGCAAGCCAAGGATAAATTCTTGGGGGACACCAGAGGTAATGGCATGGGAGCAGGAAGATAAGCTTTTGCAAGTGATTTCCTGGCTATGTCCAGATAGACAAGAGAACCAGGCGAGATCAGTCCCAGCCAGCTGAACAGTGGTGGAGAGGCAGTGGAGGTTGGTGTGGTCAGCCGTGTCAAAGGATGCAGACAGTTGAGAAATCAAGAATGAAATAGTTTACTTTTGTCATAATCACATGGGATGCTATTTATGACTTTGAGACCTGAGGTAATTTTTATCCCAAATTAAGACTAACACAACAGGGAATTGTTTTTTTGCAGTGTGGAATCTTTTGTTGCCCTTTAATGTCAGTTGAGTTAGACGAAAAGCTATTTTCTTTGGTGTTTAAATATTATACATGATAATTTGGTAATTAACGTTTTTGTCTAATTGGTTTGCTATTTAAATGAATTATGACCTCGTTGGCAATGTTTTAATTTTCATTTACATGACTTAGATCCAAACTCATAGTTAAGCACTATGTACATGGATAAAATATTACCAAAATGGAAAGAAAATAATGTGCATGGAAATTCAAAGACTTTAGGGGGCCTTGATTGATAATAAATTGAAGCTGTCACAAAAGTACTAGGCGGCAAGTCAGATGTAAGAACAGAAAATGCTGAAAAGCACTCAGCAGGTGAGCTGGAGAGAGAGAAAGATAACCTGTCGGGTTGATAAGATGCAAGTAAAATTCATTATTGAGCTGAAATAGTGAGGTAATCTTACCATTTTATAATTCATTACTGCAACGGCATTTAGAATATAGTGTACATTTCCACCACACAAAAAGGGTATCGCAGCTTTGAAAGGTTGCCGAAGAGAGCAACCAGAATGATTGAGGAGATAGAGATTGGATTATGAGGAGCGATTATGTAAATTGGGCAGGTTCTCAATGAATAGAGAAGGTTGAGAGGTGATATGCTGCTCTTGGGATTCTAAAGAGACTAGATGATGTAAACCATGACAAGCTATTTCACCTTGTCTAGAACAATACAACCAGAGGACATTCCCTGTGCTTGAAGGAAGAGACAGTGGAAGCAATTAGTATTGATTCATTCAAATGCATATTTGATTTCTTTGAGCAAATAGCATTTTCGTATATATGATACATTATGTGAGTAATGTGAGACAAGGCATGTGGTAATTGTAGCATGCTTGGGAGGAAAAGGGTGACTTTGGGCCTATGGTTCCCGAAGCTCTCTACCACTCGGTTTGTTGTTCACCAATGATAGCATTCAATCTGTATCAATTAGTTAACACTTATCATTTGGGGAAGAAAAACAAAAAGATGAGGTATTCTTGAGAATTTTATTCCTGTTGTGATTTTTTCTTATTTGCAAGCAACATTTTTTAATGTCCTGAAAAGGCCCAATATTGTATTTTTCCTTTTTAGGAATCTGCATGGCATCTCACATTGGAATTGCCAAATGGTGTTAAGTTAGGGATAGTTTATAACTATCATTTGTCAAGTCTAGGTTCTAAGCACAACTGCTGTTTAAAAGAGCCAACACAGGAATAATGGGCTGAATGACCTCTGTGTTGTAATTTTCTCTTATTCTAGGTGCTAAAAAAAATCTCCAGTGTTTGCTGAATTGGCAAAGTTTTTGATGACAAAATTAAAGTGAGCAAAATTTGACTTTTCTGGCAGACTTATGTCATATCCTCCTAACCTTGATCTCAACCATCAAATGCCCATTTGGAAAATTCACAACTCTGCACAAAATTTCACACCAGCAATCTTTTTATCTTTTCTGGGATTCCTAATTTGTGTTGTATTACAGACGGTTTTGTTCATACTTATTGAGATTTCCCTTTGTTTACACCAAATCCATTTTAACTCCAAAGAAGTGAAAAACTAATGTATTTATGATCTTAATCATATATATTTGCGTATCTATGAGGAACTGGGTGGAGACTGCCTTTCACAACTAAGAGTTTGAGCAAGGCAATGTGCTAATTAACTAATTAACTAATTAACTTTGTTGCATCTTGGTCTGTTCTGATGCTTTGAAGTAATCCCAGATTAGGTACATAATAAAATTTGCGGGGTTGGTCAAATTGAAGAAGGTCGGATATGGAAAATATGGAGTTTTAAGGTTTAATGATGTTTGATAAATAGGTTACTGCACCTTGTATTTGGTATTTTTCTTTGCTTTCCAGCGAAGAACCAATTGTACTTTTTTGTACAATTGCAAATCTGTATCGGTGACTTGGATGAAGGGACCAAGTGTGTCATGGCTGGATTTGCTGTTGACACCAGGATAGGTAGGAATTTAAGTTGTCAAGAGGTGTTAGGGAGTCTGCAGAGGGATATAGATAGGTAAATGAGTGGGCAAAAATTTCACAGTTGGAGTACAATGTGGAAAATGTGAACTTGTCAACTTTGGCAGGAAGAATAGAAAAGCAGTATACTATTTAAATAGAGAGAGATTGCAGAACTACAGAGGGATCTGGGTGTCCTGGTACATGAATCACAAGAAACTAGTATGCAGGTACAGCATGTAATTAGAAAGACAAATGAAATGTTGCTGTTTATTGCAAAGGGAATGGAATATAAAAGAAGGGAAGTTGTACTGCACCTGTGCAGGGCCCTGGTGAGACCACATTTGGAGTACTGTGAACAGTTTTAGTCGCCTTATTTGACAAAGGATATAATTGAGTTAGAAACAGTTCAGAGAAGGTTCACTTGATTCATTCCTGGGGTGAAGGGCTTATCTTATGAAGAAAGGTTGAAGACGTTGGGCCAGAAGAATGAGTGGTGATCTTATTGAAACGTACAAGATCATGAGGGAATTTAATAGTGGATACTGGGAGGGTGTTTCCTCTTGTGTGCAGGAGCGGGGAGCCTAGAACTAGGGGACATAGTTTAAGATATGAGGTTTCCCTTTTAAGATGAGGAGAACGTTTTTTTTTGAAGTTGTTAGTATGTGGAATTCACTTCACTGGAAATTGGTGCTGACTCAGATGATGATCCCAGTGGTGCAGTGCAGACAGGGTGAAGAAGATGGAGGCTAGATCCAGCAGCTGAGAATAGGTAAATATACAGTTACTGCAGCCATTTCTGTTACTTGAAGATAACATTGGATCAATGTCATCCAGATCGTCATAAACAGAGTTGAGGAGGTTCTGCAGATGTGTGCCATTTTTTTGTGAAAACCGTGCCCATGGACTTGGGTTGGTTGTGCATTGCTGTAAAGTTAAACCTCAGAAAAGGAACTGAAATTCTTCGTGATAGAGGACTTTTTAATGGAGATTGAAGACATGTATGCTGAGTGGACTACCAAGCCAATTTGTAAGATTTGTCTTAGTTGTATCTACCATTTAATGTGTAATTTATAGCTTATAATTCATGTTTAACTTTGGTTGATTTTGGGTTTTGGAGTGTGGGTGGATATCCAAGATAGTACTTAGTGTTTGCTTTGTTTGACTCTTGTACAGTAGTAATTCTTTGTTTTGAATCAGGAATCTTGAATCACTCCTTTAGTAAATAACTGGGATTTTGGATTTCTTTTTGTTTTAATAGAAATTACTGGTCTCGACCCAGATCATAACAAGTATATCAAAGAGATTGCAAGGAAGAATGTTAGAGGATAAAAATCAGAATTTCAAACAGTTTAAGAAAATAAAGTTTGACATACCTTGTCTGTGTTTTTGTCAATTCTCTACTTTGTTAAGAAGCTTGCACCTTTCCTACAGGAAACAAAAAATGTCTCAATTAAAAATAACATTTAGTGGAAAATAGAGACCATTGTAAGTGAAGCAGAGACATGGGGGAGGAAGTGAGAAAGCAGGCTCTGATGCTGGAGTGCTTTCGTACAAGTACAGAAGTGGTCAGACTTCCTCCATACATTATAGAGCACTGTTTTTTTTTAAAAAAAGGAATTCTGTACTACCCAGCATAATTCAAGTTATGACTAGAGTGCTATTTGAATAAGATGACTTTTTAAAAAGATGCTCCTTGGCTAAATGTGTCCTGATAATGAAAATAAATTAAAATCAGAATAAAGATAAATTAATCCTGAAATAGAGTTGCTATTCCCAGTATTTGAGTCATTCTCTCTCTTCCCCTTTCTTGACTTCTCCATGCAGCTTCTAGATTATGCCTTCAGATGTAAATAGTGTGATTTTTCTTTTTATTGTGTAAGTTTCTTTCCCCATTATTTTACCCAATGCAAAGTATTACAAACAAAACAAAATTGTTTCAGGGCTTTAAGATACCTGAACTGCATTTAGTCACTCAATTTCTATTTTCTCCTGGGTGATTGCTATTTTCAAGTTAACTTTTTTTTCGTATTTATTGGACAGTCCAGTCACCCTCGCTGATTTGCAGCAGTTTGAGATCCTTGGGAGTAGGAACTATAAATACTGCACTATTAAAGCTGGGTTGAACCTGTACTATGTCAAATATAGGATGAACCTTTTGAAGGGAAAATGGTGAAGCACAATGCAGGACTGAGCCAATAGCTGGCAAAAGTGTGAATGTGTTAGAATTATGCAAGTTGAATGGAAGAGCATTTCTTCTCCCTGGGAAGTTAAATAACTTTAGTCAGTTGTACATATTAAGATTTTTGCTATTGTTTTGCCAGTGAACTTTTCAGTGTTTTTTTTTCTGTCACATATTTTTCTTTTTTCACTGTTAGGATGTCCCCTTTGCGTTTTCCCTTTCCTGAAGTCATTGAATCTTTTGGAGTCCGGTTTCATGGGTGTCAGCTGCTGGCCGGTGCCTTGGCCAAGTTATTTTTCTATGTTGGTGGGCTATATGGCTGCATGGATATTGAACCTGGGGCCTGCATGGTTTGTATGGCTCATAAGACTTGCCACCGTTACCAAATGAAAAACAGAAAACGAGCTTTATGTTTTTGGCTATCAGGTTTCCTTTGTCCGGCGAACGCTAGCTGCGCCCTTGATATTAACACATTAGTTGGTGCTTGAAACAATATAGGCAGAGAGACTGATTAGTTGAACAAACACTGGTGGTTTATTGGAATTAAGAACAGAGCATTAACACCATGTGTGCTTCTTCAATCACCTCCAGCTCTAGACTTAGTTACCCAAAAAGCCCGTGCTGTATAGCGATTGGTCAATACAGTCACATGGTCAACTAACTACATTCTCTTAAAGGTACATAGCACTCTACTTTACATCATCACTCCCCCTTTACTTGAAAGTACAATTGACAAGTATCACAACATCCCAATTATTTACATGAATAACTATTTACAAGTCAAGTCTCTCAGGAGGCTTCCTCGGACGTGTCGAGCATCGTTGCTCAATGGCCCCGGCTGGTTTTTCTGAGACCCCCTTCTTGGGTCAACTGTCCACCAGGCTCCTAAGTTTGTGTCTTTGACCTTCCCAGGTCCAACAGGCCCCACTGGTGCTTCCAAATCGTGGGACATTTCTTCCACGTGCGGTGCAGACTCAAACACAAATGATGATGGCATTCCTTTTTGTGGAACTGTCTTCTCTTCTCTTCTCTGGAGATGATCCACTTGTCATCTAATTATTCGGCCGTTTACTTACACATTATAGGAGAGAGGTCCTGTCACAGCACTCATTTCGCCTAATAGCCAACTGGGCCCATCTCCAAAGTTCTTCGTGAGAACTGTGTCTCCCACCATGAAATTTCTTTCATGATTATGGTCATCATGTATAGCCTTCTGGGCCTCTTGGCTTCTCTCCGTCCCCCTAAATTTGGCTTGATAAGAGTTAGATGGATGTGGACTCGTCTCTTCATTAGTAATTCAGCAGGGGCAATATCAGTGGTCGTGTGTGGCGTTGTCCGGTATGCGAACAGGAACCGTGACAATCTGGTGCTGATGGAATCCCTGTCCAGCTTTTTCATTCCGGACTTAAGTTTGGACTGCCCGCTCAGCCAAACCATTAGAGGCAGGGTTATTCCGTTGTGAACCTGTAGAACTCCCTGCTGGCAGATGCAGTCCCGTTGTCTGACACGAGCACCTCTGGTAAACCATGCACTGTAAAACTCTGTCACAAATGGTCTACAGTGGCACCAGATGTGGGTGACCGAACTTCGTATACATCCATCAACTTGGAGTGGGCATCTATTAGTAAAAGGAACATCGTGCCCAAGAAGTCGACGTGGAGGCGCATCCATGGCCGCCCCGACCATTCCCAGGGGTGCAATGGAGCTAAGGAGGGTAGCTTTTGTACCTGCTGGCATTGAAGACAACTTTTGACTAGGGTCTCTATGTCCGCGTCCACCCCTGGCCACCACAAGTAGCTGCATGTGAGCATCTTCATCCTACTAATGCCAGGGTGAGTGCTATGTAATTCGGCTAGTAATGGCCTTCGCCCTCTTGGGGCCACGATAACCCTTGCTCCCCAGAGCAATATGTCGTCCTGGCAGGTGAGCTCATATCTGCAATTGAAAGAGGGTTTCATGTCATCAGACTTTTGGCTCTCCTGACCATCCGTTCAAGACCTGTTCCCGGACATGAGATAAAAGTGGATCTCGGCTTGTCCACTCATGGGTTTGTTTGGCCTGGACAGGGGAGAAATCCAAAATATTTAGTACTAAAACAAGTTCCTGGGGAATTGGGACCTTCACGTTGCTATCTGACGGGGGGTAGCGGCTCAGCGCATCAGCATGTGCGATCCGGCTTCCCAATCGGTGAGTAAAAGTATATTCGTAAGCAGCCAATATCAGTGCCCACCTCTGGATGCAAATAGATGTGATGGGGGGGGGTATCGCCTTATCCTCCACAAATAATCCCAGCAGAGGCTTGTGGTTGGATATAATGTGAAAATGGTGACCGTGGAGGTATTGATGGAATTTCCGAACACCAAACACAACAGACAAGCCCTCCTTCTCATTTTGAGAATATCATCGCTCTGCAGCACTGAGCGTGCGGGATGTATAGCCAATGGGTCGTTCAGAGCCATCCGATGTGCAAGTACAGCCCCAACTCCATAAGGGGATGTGTCACAAGTGAAAATCAATTCTTTCTTTGGGTCAAGGTGGACCAGTAGGGCCAATGATCTTTGTAATTGCTTTACTTTCAGAAATGCATCCTGGTGCGGAGCTTGCCAAATCCATTTATAGTTTTTCTTAAGCAATGCATATAATGGAGCCGATTGATAGATTTGGGAGGCATCGCCCATAGTAGTTTATCATGTCTAAGAAGGCCTTTAGTTCTGTAGTGTTTCTCGGTGCAGGTGCCTTGCGAATAACCTTGACCTTTTCTTCCATGCGATGTAGGCCCTGCATGTTGACCTTATGACCCAAGTAAACTACCTCTTTGGCTTGGAAAAGCCATTTTGCTCACTTCAAGTGCACCCCCGGTTGTGAGAAGCGTTTCAGCACCTCCTCCAAATTAGCTAAGTGTTCTTCGTCAGTTTGTCCAGTGACTAAGACACCATCCAGATAAACAATGACATGGGGCAGTCCCTGAAGCAGATTTTCCATGGTACGCTGGAAAATAGCACATGCCAATGAGACCCCAAAGGGTAGTTGAGCATATTGATACAATCCTTGATGTGTATTGATGGTAACAAATTCCCTATAGCCTTCTTACAACTCTACCTGCTGTTAGGCGTGGCTCATGTCAAGGTTTGAATATGTGATGCCCCGTTCCAATTTCAAGTATAATTTGTCAATCTTTGGTATCGGGTGTCTATCAATTTTGACCACTCTGTTTACAGTTAACTTAAAGTCATCGCATAAGCGAACACTTTGGTCTGGCTTCAGTACAAGTACAATGGGTTCCGCCCACTTGGAAAATTGCACCGGTTGTAAGATATCCAGTTTTTCCAGCCTGTTTATCTCGGTCTCGACCTTGTCCTGTAGAGCATAAGGGACTGGTCTGGCTCTGATAAATCTGAGATTTGCGTTAGGGTCTACGTGGATTTTGGATTGTAGCCCATGAATCCTTCCTAGCTCGTCATTGAAAATGGAAGCATACTTTTGTAACAACTCCTGTAAGTTTCTTGTTCTGATTTGAAAAATCTCAGCCCATTGCAATATAATCTTTTTGAGCCAGTTGCAACCAATTAAATTGGGGCCTGCCCCAGCTAGGGGTAAATTTGCAGACTGATCCCCATACCGGACCAGGACTTGACATATCCCTTTCACTCTTATTTCTTTACCCGTACATGTTTTTAATTTAGTGTCCAATTCTTCCAAACTTAAAGGATAGACTCCTTTTATTCAAGTGTCTGAATTTATGTTCTCCTATGACAGACACTGATGTCTGTATCGACCTCCATCTTGATGGGTTGTTCATTGACTCTAATGACTACCTGGATTGGCTCAGTTCTACCCACTTTCAGGTTGTATAATGAATAGATGTCATATTCTGGTTCCTCTGGTTCTTCAACGAGACAGATTTCGTGATTTCTACCTTTGTTTTTAAAATGCTGTCTCAGCCTATCTTGACAGTGCCGCATGATGTGACCATTGCAATGGCAGAAAAAGCATTCTATATTTATGAACTGTCGATCGCCTGCAGGCTGCCTGGATGCATTTCTCTCATTTTAATGTTGTGGGTTTTCACTGTAGTACTATTGTTCTTCAATGGTCTGTACATTGTGGGCGTTCCCTGCCTTTCTACAGAGTCTGACGTTTTTGCGCCTTTTGTTACCAGTTTTTCCCGCCCTGCAAGATGTATATTTTATTGCCTCTGAGGCTCTAACAGCGCTCTCCATGGCCGTTGCCAATTCTAATGCCTTACTGAAGTCTAGATTAGTTTCAGATAGCAATCGATTTTGAATAGCATCATCCCCGATTTCTGCATATCAATTGGTCTCTCAACATGTCATTAGTTGAAGTTCCGAACTCTCAGTATTCAGTTAATTCCTTTTAAAGCAGCTACATAGACAGTGTCTATGTATTTAGTGATGTGTAATGAGGCAGATTTGATAAGGGAGCTTAAGGTGAAGGAACCCTTAGGAGGAAGTGACCATAATATAGAATTTACCCTGCAATTTGAGAGGAAAAAGCTGGAATCAGATGTAACGGTATTACAGTTGAATAAAGGCAACTACAGAGGCATGAAGGAGGAGCTGGCCAGAATTGACTGGGAGATGAGCCTAGCAGGAAAGACAGTGGAACAGCAATGGCAGGAGTTTCTGGGAGTAATTTGGGAGACACAGCAAAAATTCATCCCTAGGAAGAAGAAGCATACTAAAGGGAGGACGAGGCAACCATGGCTGACAAGGGAAGTCAGGGACAGCATAAAAGCTAAAGAGAAAGCATACAATGCGGCGAAGAGCAGTGGGAAACCAGGGGATTGGGAAGCCGACAAAGACCGACAGAGGACAACTGAAAAAGAAATAAGGAGGGAGAAGATTAAATATGAGGGTAAACTAGCCAGTAATATATAAGAAGATTGCAAGAGTTTTTTTTAGATATATAAAGGGTAAGAGAGAGGCAAAAGTGGACATTGGGCCCCTGGAAAATGACGCTGGAGAAGTAGTAGTGGGGAACAAAGAAATGGCGGAGGAACTGAATAGGTACTTTGCGTCAGTCTTCACGGTGGAAGACACGAGTAACATCCCCAACGTTCAAGAGATTCGTGGGGGCAGAGGTGAGTATGGTGGCCATTACCAAGGAGAAAGTGCTAGGAAAACTGAAAGGTCTGAAGGTGGATAAATCACCTGGGCCAGATGGATTACACCCCAGAGTTCTGAAGGAGATAGCTGAAGAGATGGTGGAGGCGTTAGTGGTGATCTTTCAGGAATCACTGGAGTCAGGGAGGGTCCCAGAGGACTGGAAAATCGCTAATGTAACCCCCCTGTTTAAGAAGGGAGTGAGGCAAAAGACGGAAAATTACAGGCCAATTAGCCTGACCTCGGTCGTTGGTAAGATTTTAGAGTCCATTATTAAGGATGAGATTTCAGAATACTTGGAAGTGCATGATAGGGCAAAGTCAGCATGGTTTCATCAAGGGGAGGTCATGCCTGACAAATCTGTTAGAATTCTTTGAGGAGGTAACTTGTAGGTTAGACAAAGGAGAGCCAATGGATGTTATCTACTTGGACTTCCAGAAGGCCTTTGACAAGGTGCCACACAGGAGGCTGCTCAGTAAGATGAGAGCCCATGATGTTAGAGGCAAGGTACTAGCATGGATAGAAGATTGGCTGTCTGGCAGGAGGCAGAGAGTGGGGATAAGGGGGTCCTTCTCAGGGTAACAGCCGGTGACTAGTGGGGTTCCGGAGGGGTCAGTGTTGGGACCACAACTTTTCACTTTATACATTAATGATCTAGATGAAGGAACTGAGGGCATCCTGGCTAAGTTTGCAGATGATACAAAGGTAGGTGGAGGGACAGGTAGTATTGAGGAGGTGGGGAGGCTGCAGAAGGATTTGGACAGGTTAGGAGAATGGGCAAAGAAGTGGCAGATGGAACATAACATGGGGAAGTGTGAGGTCATGCACTTTAGTAGGAAGAATAGAGGCATAGACTATTTTCTAAATGGGGAGAGAATTCAGAAATCTGGAGTGCAAAGGGACTTGGGAGTCCTAGTCCAGGATTCTCTTAAGGTTAACTTACAGGTTGAGTCGGTAGTTAGGAAGGCAAATGCAATGTTGGCATTTATTTCGAGAGGACTAGAATATAAAAGCAGGGATGTGCTGCTGAGGCTTTATAAGGCTCTGGTCAGACCACATTTAGAATATTGTGAGCAATTTTGGGCCCCGTATCTCAGGAAGGATGTGCTGGCCCTGGAGAGGGTCCAGAGGAGATTCACGAGAACGATCCCAGGAATGAAAGGCTTAACATATGAGGAACGTTTGAGGACTCTGGGTCTATACTCGATGGAGTTTAGAAGGATGAGGGGGGATCTGATTGAAACTTACAGAATACTGAAAGGCCTGGATAGAGTGGAATTGGGGAGGATGTTTCCATTAGTAGGAGAGACTAGGACCCGAGGGCACAGCCTCAGAGTAAAGGGAAGACCTTTTAGAACAGAGATGAGGAGAAACTTCTTTAGCCAGAGAGTGGTGAATCTATGGAATTCATTGCCACAGAAGGCTGTGGAGGCCAGGTCATTGAGTGTATTTAAGACCGAGATAGATAGGTTCTTGATTGGTAAGGGGATCAACGGTTATGGGGAGAAGGCGGGAGAATGGGGTTGAAAAACTTATCAGCCGTGATTGAATGGCAGAGCAGACTCGATGGGCCGAATGGCCTAATTTCTGCTCCTATGCCTATGTCTTATGTCTCTCCTTGAAGCCTATTCCTTGAATTGAATTTAAAACGCTGCATAGTGACTGAGGGCTTTGGCTTCAGGCAGTTTTTTACAATGTTTACTAATTCGTTGAAAGTCGTTTTATCGGAGGTGCTGGGTGATGTGACACTGCGGATCAGGCCACACGTTTTGCTCCTGCATGAGGACAAAATCGCCACTGCGTTGTCCTCCCCTGCGATGTCATTAGCAGTAAAGAAGAACGCTAGGCATTCAACGTAATGAGACCAGTCATCGGAAATGGGGTCGAATAGTTCAAGATGTCCAAACTATGGCATACTCGATGACTAAGCAGACTATGCTTTCAAACAGCTTTCAAAGTAGTGGCGAAGTAATGTAGCTGGCTTACCGTGGGTTTCTTGCTTGCTATCAATTGATCTGATTTATCCTCGTCGCCAGTTTTATGTTATCAGGTTATTTGGTTATCAGGTTTGCTTTGTCCAACAAATGCTAGCTGCACCTTTGATATTGACACATCAGTTGATGCTTGAAACGATATAGGCAGAGAGACCGTTTAACTGAACAAACACTGGTGGTTTACTGGAACTAAGAACAGAGCACTAATGCCATGTGTGCTTCTTCAATCACCTCCAGCTGTAGACTTAGTTACCCAAGAAGCCCGCGCTGTGTAGCGATTGGTCAGTGCAGTCACATGGTCAATTAACTACATTCTCTTAAAGGCACATAGCACTCCACTTCACCACAACCTTTTCAATTGAAGGAGGGAATCATTCAAGAAAATGATTTGTCACCAGAATTTTCAAAATAACTTATTTTTTTGAAGAGTCATTTCAATAATGTCAAGGTTCCAACATTGGTTCAGCAACCACAGTAAATGGTATGCCAATGAGCAATTCTGACCAGCAACCCCCATTTTGTGCTGAGTTGATTTCAGCTAGTTGGTGCTGGTGCTGCATTTGACCTCTGTGTCCTTTTGGTGGCGGAGCAGGGGGACGGGGAGAGTGTGTGCGGCAGGGGTGGGTGAAAGTAGGAAAGGAGAAGTCAGGATTGATCACTATAGCAACATGCTCATGTATGGGCATCAAGATAGTTTCTTTTAGGCTCCACTCCCCTGCCCTCTGCAGTCAAACAGTCTCAAATATATGAAGAATTATCAATTTAATGTGGTATGTGAGGGCTGCTGGTGCTTTTGGAACTGCAAGTTCCATCATGACCCAATGTTTTCATGACAGTGTGGGAGAAAATTAAGGAAGGGAGAGAAAGGCTAATGTTACGTTTTCTAGGCTTAACTATGTTACTTCCAGGTCACTGCACATGTGAGCTGTACTGCAATGGAAATCAGTGCTTTGGTGAAACCATGTATGCAGATATTAGATGTGTATTCTTCTAAATCCTGCCTTGTTTAGTCATAGTTTTGACATGGGTATTTATCTTTTCAACAGAAAAAAGATTCAGAGCTGGGGAAGACAGAAGTTAATTTAGAATTTAAAGAAAAAACAAATAAGCCAGAATTGTGAAACTGTTGAGTGGTGGGGAGCTTTGATAATGCCTAGCTGATCTTGAAATTGCTGCTGCAACCTCCTGTTTATATAGGCTTCAGTGCTGAGTGTTGTCATTTCAGTTCAAATGTAGTAATTTTGCACTGAGCAGCTGTTAATGGTGTCATTGTGCTCTGATTCATCATGTGATGTTGCTACTACTGCTTTTTATTGTGCCAAGTAGCAGACTCTGAGAACCTCATTGGTTTGCGATGGGAGATGGCTGCCTGCTTGTTCTTGACCTAATGGGATATTTAGATTTTTTAAAAAAATGGATGATATAAAATTTTTGACAATTCAACACTATGCTTAGTCAATATGTAGGTATTAATTTTAAAGTTCCTCCTTTTAATTCTCATCACAATGGTTTATACTTATGTCTGCAGTGAATGTCTAGATTTTACATTGAAATGCAGAAGTTTGAGGTTTTGTATAATACTGTGTGCTTTATGGGGGCATGTTCCCAGTCTACCTGCCTCTGCTCAGCAGTTTATGCCATTTGTTAAATCGGAGGAGTGGCGATGGTGGGTCAGGGAGTGGGGAAGGTTGTTGAATGGAAGGAAGGGAGGGATGGAGGGAAAGTGGAGGTGGGGAAGGAAAAGCTTTATAGGCCAGCCTCCCAGATTATAGCTTCTGTAAACTTGAGGCCATCCAGAACTCTGCTGCCCTTACTCATGCCAAGTACCGTTTATACATTACTGCTGTGTTCACTGACCTACATTGATACCTGGTCAAGCAATGCCTGATTTTATAATTCTCAACTTTGTTTCCAAGTCCCTTCATGGCCTTGCCCCTCCCCATCTCTAGAATCTCCTCCACTGTCAGAACCCTCTGAGATATCTGCGCTCACCTAATTTTGAGCATCCCAGATTTTAACTGCTCTCTACCATTGGTGGCTGCGCCTTCAGCTGCTTAGGCCTTAACGCTTAGAATTTCCTCCCTTCTACGCCTGTCTATTTCTCTTTCCTCCTTTTAAGACTCCTTCAAAACCTACCTCTTTGACCAAGCTTTTGCCCATCTGCCCTAACATCGCCTTGTGTGGCTTGATGACAAACTTTGTTTGCTAAAACTCCTGTGAAGCACCTTGGGATGTTTAATTATGTTAAAGCCGTTATATAAATACAAGATGTTGTTGAAGTGCCATCCAGTTTGAGTATTGCGCTTCTCTTAAGAGCCAACTATAAAGTGATATTACTGGTAGAGCCCTAGAGATCAACTTATTTGCAACCACACTCTTGGATGAGGTTGCTACTCAGCACAGAGATTAAAACACAACCTTGATTGAGAGAATGTTTTCTTAAAATTATATTCTTCCTTCTCTTCCTAAGTTTTAATGCTTTACTTCATTCTTTTCCCCTATCATCTAGAAAGTAGTGTTGGACAAAAATTAGACAGATACATCTTTTTGGTTTTGATTAAGTACTGGGATCTCTACTCTTTGTGGTACAAGTCTCATTGAATAGTGCTGCAGTGTTCACCGAGTTTATTTACTTACTGCTGAGGCAACAGTAACACTGCAAAAGATTAAATTAATTTTCACAAACCTCAACTGTGATTAATAAAACCTTTCAACTAAAATAGCAGAATGTCATATTTTTAATAATGAGCAGCATTCTCATTTCACCTTTTGTGAATAAAGGGAAATATTCTGACCCTTGCAGGTTGAATGAAGTTGTTGCTGTAGTACATTCGTGTGCTGAAATTAGGTGCAATTTGTGAAAGATTTCTTAGGAACAATATATAGCTTGAAGTTTAATTTGTATTTTGTGTTTGGGTGTTAAGAAAGGTGAAACCTGGGTTTAGTTTCATTTATAAGTTTTTGTGAGCTGGGTGCCAGGAAGTCTGGGGCCCTGTTTGTATTGATGCATTTAAATAAGGTTTTACAACTCTTGAAGAGATGGGTTACCAAGAGGTCAGTAGTTCAGTGAAGTTACAAAATAAAGTAGAAAAAACTGTGCTGTTGCCTAGCGACAGGGGTCCAGAGATACACAGAGTGACAGCAAAACAGAAGGGCGGTCAGTTAGTATATGTATACCAGAGAGTGCAGGCAGAAGGTCCAATCTATCTAATAAGAAATCTTGCAAGTGTGCTGGGGAACTGAGTTTACGGAACTCATGCATTTGTTCTGAAGTTGAAGTAATAGCGAGTTTAGATTGTGGTTTTTGGGGTGTCTCAGGGAAAGACACTAACTGAAGAAAAGCATCTAGTGAATGCTCAGAAGTCCGCCAGAAGAAACTGTTTGAAACCAAGCTAACACAACAAGAAAGCTTGGTGTTGGGACAGTGGTAAATCTTCACTGGTGTTTTGTGTATGTAAGGGTTGCTGGGATAAAATGAATTGGAGTTTGAATCATTTTCTGTCCAACCTTTTTTGTCTAGTGAAATATAGTTCATTTTTTCTTGTTTAATAAACATTTTATTCTTTGTGTTAACTGTATATTGGCAGACTCTTGTGAATGTGTTCAGTAACTGACCTCCATGGTTTCTTTAAAAAAGGCAAAGTTCGGATCAACCTAGCCAGTTTTTGTTCTGGGATCTGACTTATCCCAGCTGTTGTCAATTCTGGACCATAACAAAGTGAGGGCTCTTGTAAGATTTTTAAAATCCTTGAATTTTGGTGGGATCTGTGAATCCTTAAGGAAACAAGTACATGGAGGTACTGGGAATAGGAACAGGATTTGCTGTGAAGTATATTACATGGGCTGGGATTTAAAAATTGCTCTGACTGTTGCTAAGACTTTTCTGGGAGTGGAAGATGTAACAGATTAGTGAAATCCTTGGCTAAGGCTAAGCAGAGAGAGTGAGCAGATAAATTGGAGGTAGAAATAAAAGCAGGATTTTGTAAGGATGATATGATCAAAGTAATTAACCAGAATTTCGAATTAAAAGAGGAGATACCTGAAATTGGTGTGTCACAGCAAGAGGCAGCAAAAATTCAGTTGAAAATGAAGTAACTTGAGATAGAAAAAGAGATGAAAAAACTTCAATTGGAAGAAAAAGAGAGAGGAAAAATTTAAAAAAGCTTGAATTCAAAAGAAAGAAGAAAGAAAGAAAGAGTAAAAGAAATGGAAAAGAAAAAGTTCTTTCTAATTGGAAAAGGAGAAAGAAATAGAAGCTTGAGTTTCAAAGAGGGAAAGAAATCAGACAATGTACCTTGGCTAGAGAAAAGCTTTGAATAAAGGAAGAAAGAGGAGATAGTAGCTCAGAGGCTGATGCTGATTCCACTGAGGAATTTGATTTAACCAAAAAGCTTCATTTAGTGCCTAAATTTACAGAGGATGGAGTTGAAAGATATGTCACCTCATTTGAAAAGATAGCTGTGAAGTTGAAGTGGCCAAAAGATGCTTGGACCTTTAATGTTGTCAGGTACAGCTATGAGTGTGTACATTAGTCTGTCAGAGGAACAGTGTGCAGACTATGAAGCAATTAAAAAGGCAATACTCAGTTCAATGCTTACGAGCTTGTTCCTGAAGCTTATCAATTAAAGTTTAGGATCATAAAGAAACCTAATCTGATATTTATAGAATTTGCAAGAGAGGAAGGAAAGATAAATGGTTTTGATCACTGAAGCTATAGAAAACTTTTGAGAATGTGAGGGAAATCATAATTATGAAGAATTCTGAAACAGTATTCCAGTATCCATTAAGACTTATTTAGATGAGTGTCAAGTATCAAAGATCTGAGAAATGGCAGTTTTGGCTGATACCTATGATATCTCACACAGCTACATGTGGTCATATGGGAATCAACAAGGAAACTGGAGGAGTAGAAAACCTGGGATGGAAAAGGTACTAGCTCTAGGGAACAAACAGAAGGACGCCAAAATAATAAAGGACATAGGCTAGAACCTAAATGTGATGTAAAGGGAACAATGTGCTTTCATTGTAATAAGACTGGACATACTAAAACCAATTGCTAGAAACTAAATGGGAGACCTACTGCAGTGCTCAAGGAATCCTCAGAAAAGGTGGTACCAGGAAAGGAATTGGGTATTAAAACTGTAGCAGTGGTACAGGTGAAATGTGTTCTCTCAGAACCTACTAGGAAGGAGGATATGACTCAGGATAATCAAGAAAATCTTTTCTTGATCACTGCTAAAGAGAGTCGGGCTACCAGAGGTTATGGCTGTTTTATCTTGAAGAGAGATGTGTTTTCTTACTCTTCCAACAAAATAAGTAAACCAAGGCTCCTTAGACAGCATCTTCCAAACCCATGACCACTACTACCTAGAAAGACAAGGGCAGCAGAGTGATGGGAACACCGCCACCTAGAAGTTCCCCTCCAAGTCACTCATCGTCCTGACTTGGAAATATATCGTTGTTCCTTCACTGTCGTTGGGTCAAAATCCTGGAACTCCCTTTCTAACAGCACAGTGGATGTACCTACATTACAAGGACTGCAGCAGTTCAAGAAGGCAGCTCACCGCCACCTCCTCAAGGGCAACTAGGGATGGGCAATAAATGCTGGCCCAGCTAGCGAAGCCCACATCCCGTGAATGAATAAAATAAAAAATTATGGAAAGGTTTAAAGCTTTTGTTTATAGAGGAGAGGTATTCCCTTATTCTTCTAATCAAGGAGGCAAACCAATGAAGATATTAAGAGATACTGGGGAAAGTAAGTCATTGATGCTGGCTGATAATAAAATTTTGTCTTCCGTGGGGGCTAATAAAGGAAACAATATTAATTGGAGGTTACAAACTCATCCCATTATATAGAGTTGGATTAAAGAGTGACTCAGTAAGTGGAGAGGTTGCAGTTGGAGTAGTGCATCAAATCCCTATAGAACGAATTGATTTTATTTTGGGGAATGACTTGGCCGGTTCAAAAATATTAGCCTCATCGAGGGTGTTGGAACAATCAGTGGAAGTGAAAGAAACTGAGATGCTATAGGACGAACATCCTGGATTATTTCCTGACTGTGTTGTGACTAGATCTCATACCCATGAAAATTAGAAAGGAAGAGGAGGAAGCTATACAAAAGGGCAATGATGTAGAAGTTGTTATCTGACACTATTTTTGAAAACTTTAGTAAAAAGGAGGAAGGTAAAGAAAATGAGGCTCACATGTTTAACCCATCCTCTTTAGTGAAATGCAACAGGTTGATGCTGAGTTGAGAGAGCTATATCAAGTCCTACTCCGACTGAATCAGAACCAATACCTGAGTGCTATTACTTTACAGACAAAGTGCTAATAAGGAAATGGAGACTGCCTCAAATACCAGCCGATGAGGAATGGGCAGAAGTTCATCAGGTGGTTGTCCCATCTGGGGGTATCGTAACAAAATTTTGAGTGGCTCACGAAATTATAACGGCAGGTCACTTAAGGATTAGGAAAACGTGGGCTAAAATACAAAAACATTTTTATTGGCCAGGATTACATACAGGTGTGTGGTTAAAGTGGGGAAACCCCAATCATCAATTAAACCTGCACCCTTAATTCCGATACCAGCTTTTGAAGAACCGTTTAACAGGGTCTTAATAGATTGTGTAGGACCCCTACCTAAAATCAGAAGTGGGTATCAGTATCTTTGTAACAATTATGGATGTTTCAGTAAGAATCCCTGAAGCAGTGCCTTTGGGGAAAATTACGGCAAAAATGGTAGTGGAAAAGTTAGGTAATCCATACCTTGTAAAGAATTGAACTAAGGAGATAAAATTTGAGCCTTGATCTGATTATATGTCACAAATATTCAAAGAAATAATGAATAATTTGGGAATAAAACAGTTTAAATCTTCAGCTTATTATCCACAATCACAAGGAGCATTAAAAAGGTGGTATTAAACTTTAAAGATCATGATTAAAGCCTATTGTCAGGAATGTTCTAATGATTGAGATAAAGAAATTCCATTTTTACTGTTTGCCATTAGGGATGCCCCTAATGAGTCCACAGGATTCAGTTCTTTTGAACTGATTTATGGGCATGAGATGAGAAGACCCCTTAAATTAATTAAAGAAAAAGTTATAAACCAAAGTTCAGAGACTAAACTTTTCACCTATGTGTCACATTTCTAGGAAAGATTAACCAAAGCATTTGAGTTGAGAGCTATATCAAGTCCTATTCTGACTGAATCAGAACCAATACCTGAGTGTTATTATGTAACAGACAAAGTGCGAATAAGGAAATGGAGACCACCACAAATACCAGCTGATGAGGAATGGGCAGAGGAGGTGGTGGCATAGTGGTATTGTCACTGGACTGGTAATCCAGAGACCCAGGGTAATGCTCTGGGGACCTGCGTTCAAATCCCTCCATGGCAGATGGTGGAATTTGAATTCAATAAAAACCTGGAATTAAAAGTGTGATGACCATGAAACCATTGTCGATTATGGTAAAAACCCATCTGGTTCATTAGTTCCTTTTAGGAAAGGAAATTGGGTCCTTACCTGGTCTGGCCTAGAGCAGATAAAAATGCCAGAACTCAAACTTTTGTTGCTGGAGACCTGTCTCTGGTGAGACATGATGAACCATTAAAAGCAAGGTTCACTGGATCTTATCAAATCAAAAAAAAACTTGATGATGTAAGTTATATACACTCTAGACAGGAGGAAAAATTCAGCAAGTGTCAGCAAATTCAGTCACGTTAATATGTTAAAGCAATATTATGATAGCGAAGATAGTCAGGAGAGGATTGTGTTTACAGTAGTAAAAGAAGTAATGAATTAAAAATATCAGAGCAATTTGAGAATGAATCAGAAATCAGATTGGAAAACATGGAGGTGCTTAAAAATTTAGATGTAATATTATACTATCTTCCAGAAAATTGTTGAGATGGCTATTACAAACTCATAAATCAATTTGTGTAAATAGGCCAGGGAAAACATCTTTGGCCATATATGATGTTAATGTGGGAGATGCATCAGCCATAAAGCAACATCCTTACAGACTCAATTCAGAGAAGTTAGCCCATGTGAAGGAAGAAATCAAGTTCATGATGAAAAATGACATTATTGAAACGAGTCACAGTAACTCGAGCTCACCTATTATAATGGTACCGAAGCCAGATGGATCACAATGATTATGTATAGATTATTGCAAATTCAAATTGGTAACAAAGGTGGCTTCATCTCTGATTCCATGATTAGAAGACAGTATTGAGAAGTTTGGACAAGCAAGGTTCGTTACAAAAATCGATTTACTGAAGGGATTTTGGCAAGTTCCATTGACAAGTACGGCCAAAGAAAAGTCAGCTTTTGTAACCCCAGGTGGACTTAATTAATTTAAAGTCATGCCTTTTGGAATGAAGAATGCACCAGCAACTTTTCAAAGATTAACCAACAAAGCCCTTGAAGGATTATGCAACTGTGTTGTATATATTGATGATTTAGTTGTGTTTAGCCAAACCTGGGGGGAACATTTACAATTGTTTGATCAGTTACAAAGAGCCAATTTGGTCATAAACTTGGCAAGAAGTGAATTTGCCAAAGCAAAAGTGTCTTATTTGAGCCACATGATGGGACAAGGCCAAGGAGCACCTGGAGAAGCAAAACTAAGAGCTGTCTTGCATTTTCCAGTGCCTAAGACAAAACAAGAGATTCTGCGGTATCTAGGCATGAGTGGATTCTATCGGAAGTTTATTCTGAATTTCAGTACTGTATAGCTCCTTTGACAAGCTTGTTTAAAGAAAGGCTAGAAATTTGAATGGACAGAGGAGTGTCAGAGTGCTTTTGACAGCTTGAAAGCTGAACTGACTACCACACTGGCTTTAGCAGCATCAAAGTATACTAAGCCATTTAACCAGGCTGTTGATGCCAGTGACATAGGTGTTAGTGCAGTTTTACTACAGGAAGATGAAATGGGGACTGAACGGCTAGTCAGTTACTTTTCTTGAAAGTTAAATTCTTTCAGCAGAAATGCTCAACTGTGGGGGGAAAAAAGACTGAGTTTGGCGTTGGCTCTACAACATTTTGAAGTCCAACAATCCTGCAGAGACTGTTCTGTATATGGACCATAATCCTTTAACCTTTTTAGCAAAGTTTCGTACCAAGAATCCGAGACTATTTCATTGGAGTTTAATGCTGCAACCATACAATTTGAAAATCATTCATGTAGCAGGAAGAGACAATAACATAGCAGATGCTTTATCAAGAGCAAATATGGGGCAACCAGAATGTCGTGATCAAAATGGACTCGTGTAGAATATGATTTATCTGAAAAAGTCCTTGTGTATTTGATGTAAGTACATTGTTATTAAAGTCTGTATAAGTAAAATAGAGATAATGATAAGAGGAGATTGTAATGGAAAATAAAAATGCCTCAAAAGTGCCTTTTCAACTTTTCTTGTGGGGAGGTGGTAAGAACAATGTACAGATTGAAGTTTAATTTATATTTTGTGTTTGGGTGTTAAGAAAGGTGAAACCTTTTTTTTGTGAGCTGGGTGCTGGGAGGTTTGGGGCCCTGTTTGTATTGATGCATTTTTAAGGAGGTTTCACAACTCTTGAAGAGGTGGGTTACCAAGGGTAGTTTAACGAAGTTGCAAAAAAAAAAAACATAAGTAGAAAAAAACTGTGCTGTTGCCTCGCGATAGGGGTCCAGAGAGACACAGAGACAGGGAAACACAGAGTGGGTTTGTGTGTGTATACCAGAGAATGCAGGTAGAAGGTTTAATCTCGCTAATAAGAAATCCTGCAAGCCTGTTGGGGAACTGAGTTTACGGAACTCGTGTTTGCTCTGAAGTTGAAGTAAAAGTGAGTTTAGATTGTGGTTTTTGGGGTGTCTCAGAGAGATACCAGCTGAAGAAAAGCATCTAGTAAATGCTCAGAAGTCTGCAGGAAGAAAAATGTTTGAAACTGAGCTAACCCAAGCAAGAAACCATGGTAAATTTTGGGCTCGGCCTGATGCTGAACTCTTCTTCCGCTGCCTTCGTCTCCGTGCTCACTTCTTTGGGCAGGAGTCCTCTCACCGTTCAACGGATCCTTTTACCCACCTCCAATATTCTCCCTCCACCTGGACCCCTCCCTCTGGATTCTTACCTTCTCTTGATCTTTTCATTGAGAACTGTCGGCGTGACATTAGTCGTCTCAATTTCTCTCACCCATTCTAACCTGTCTCTCTCTGAACTTACTGCACTCCGTTCTCTCAGGTCCATTGTCATCAAACCCGCTGACAAGGGTGGTGCTGTTGTTGTCTGGCGCACTGACCTCTACCTCGCGGAGGCTGAGCGTCAACTCGCAGACACTTCCTCCTACCTCTCCCTGGACCATGACCCCACCACTGAACATCAAGCCATTGTTTCCAGGACTGTCACTGACCTCATCTCCTCTGGGGATCTTCCTTCCACAGCTTCCAACCTGATAGTCGCCCAACCTTGGACGGCTCACTTCTACCTCCTACCCAAAATCCACAAACAGGACTGTCCCGGCAGACCGATCGTGTCAGCCTGTTCCTGCTCCACGGAACTCATTTCTCGCTATCTTGACTCCCTTCTTTCTCCCCTTGTCCAGTCCCTTCCCACCTACATCCGTGATTCCTCTGACACCTTACGTCACATCAACAATTTCCAGTTCCCTGGCCCCAACCGCCTCCTCTTCACCATGGACGTCCAATCCCTCTACACCTCCATCCCCCACCGGGATGGTCTGAGGTCTCTCAGCTTCTTCCTCGAACAGAGGCCCGAACAATCCCCATCCACCACTACTCTCCTCCGTCTGGCTGAACTTGTTCTCACACTGAACAATTTCTCCTTTAACTCCTCTCACTTCCTCCAAATAAAAGGTGTGGCTATGGGCACCCGCATGGGCCCCAGCTATGCCTGTCTCTTTATGGGGTATGTGGAACATTCCTTGTTCCAGTCCTACTCCGGCCCCCTCCCACAACTCTTTCTCCGGTACATCGATGATTACTTCGGTGCTGCTTCATGCTCTTGTCGGGACCTGGAAAAATCTATTAATTTTGCTTCCAATCTCCACCCCTCCATCATTTTCACATGGTCCATCTCTGACACTTTTCTTCCCTTCCTTGACCTCTCTGTCTCAATTTCTGATGATAGACTGACCACCAATAGCCATTACAAGCCTACCGACTCCCACAGCTACCTCGACTACAGCTCCTCACACCCCGCTTCCTGTAAGGACTCCATCCCATTCTCTCAGTTCCTTCGCCTCTGTCGCATCTGTTCTGAGGATGATGTTCCTCTGACATGTCCTCCTTCTTCCTTAACTGAGGTTTTCCACCCACGGTAGTTGACAGGGCCCTCAACCGTGTCCAGCCCATCTCCCATGCATCCGCCCTCACGCCTTCCCCTCCCTCCCAGAAACATGATAGGGTCCCCCTTGTCCTCACTTATCACCCCACCAGCCTCTGCATTCAAAGGATCATCCTCCGCCATTTCTGCCAACTCCAACATGATGCCACCACCAAACACATCTTCCCTTCACCCCCCTGGCGGCATTCCGTAGGGATCGTTCCCTCCGTGACACCCTGGTCCACTCCTCCATCACCCCCTACTCCTCAACCCCCTCCTACGGCACCTCCCCATGCGAACGCAAGATATGCAACACCTGCCCCTTCACTTCCTCTCTCCTCACCGTCCAAGGGCCCAAACACTCCTTTCAAGTGAAGCAGCATTTCACTTGCATTTCCTTCAACTTAGTCTACTGCATTCGTTGCTCCCAATGCGGTTTCCTCTACATTGGAGAGACCAAACGCAGACTGGGTGACCGCTTTGCAGAACACCTTCGGTCTGTCCGCAAGCATCACCCAGACCTCCCTGTCGCTTGCCATTTTAACACTCCACCCTGTTCTCTTGCCCACATGTCTGTCCTTGGCTTGCTGCATTGTTCCAGTGAAGCCCAACGCAAACTGGAGGAACAGCACCTCATCTTCCGACTAGGCACTTTACAGCCTTCCGGACTGAATATTGAGTTCAACAATTTTAGATCTTAAACTCCCTCCTCCATCTCCACCCCCTTTCCGTTTCTTCCCCCTCCTTTTTGTTTTTTCCAATAATTTATATAGATTTTTCTTTTCCCACCTATTTCCATTATTTTTAATGTATTCCACCGATCATTTATCTATACCTTTTATGCCCTTTTAGTCTTATTTCACCCTACCCCCACTAGAGCTATCTGTACCTTGCTTGTCCTGCTATCCATTCTTAATTTGCACATTCTTTTAGATAATATCACCACCTTCAACACCTCTTTGATCTTTTGTCAGTGACATCTTTTGGTTATCTCCTCCTATCACTTCTTGCTTGTCCCAACAACCACCACCCCCCCGCCTTAAACCAGCTTATATTTCACCCCTCTCCTATTTTTACTTAATTCTGTTGAAGGGTCATGAGGACTCGAAACGTCAACTGTACTCTTCTCCGCCGATGCTACCAGACCTGCTGAGTTTTTCCAGGTATTTTTTATTTTTTGTTCAAGAAACCATGGTGTTGAGACAGTGGGCAGAATTTTGCCCTTGATTGGCGGGTGGGCCCCACCGGCCTGGCGGTGGGCGGGCAGCTGATCGCCGCCACCAAAACGGGCCCCGCCGCCATTTTATGTGGGTGGGCCAATTAAGGCCCGCCCAACGGGCCGCCCGATGGGAAGCACTATGCGCTTCCTGTGCGGCGAGGGGGGGGATTCCCCAACTGTCAGAGTGCACTCTTTCGTGCATGTGCGTGAAAGAGCGCACATCTCCCTGAGACTAAGTGCTGCCTGAGGGAGAGTGCTGACAGTGTTTCAAACTTTAAAAATAGAGAAAAAAAATTATTAACATGCCCCCCTCATGTGACAATGTCACACGGGATGGGGCATGTTAATAAAAAGCACAAAAACTTTATTAAACTTCTTTAAAACAGACATGAAACCTCATCCCGCCGGTGGATGAGGTTTCATGTTTTTTTGAGAAGCCCGCTGGGGCTCCTGGTCTGCCCGCCAACCTTAAGGTTGGATGAGCAGGGCCTTTAATTGCATTAATTATCCTGTCAATGGCTACTGACAGGTTGGCGGGTGGACAGCTGATTGTGCTGTCTGCCGGCCTTCCTGAATATTTAAATGGGGGCCCCACCCCCAGCTTGCCGACGGAAAAATTCTGCCCGGTGATAAATCTTCACTGGGTTTTTGTGTATGTAAAGGTTGCAGGGATAAAAGGAATAACGTGAGTTTGAACCATTTTCTGGTATCTGTAGTGAAATCTTTCCAACCTTTTTGTTTAGTGTGATATAGTTAATTTTTTCTTGTTTAATAAACGTTTTATTCTTTGTGTTAACTGTATGCTGGCAGACTCTTGTGAATTTGTTTAATAACTGACCCCCATAGTTTTTTTAAAAAAAAGGTTAGGATCTAGCAAGCCAGTTGTCACTCTGGGATCTGACTTGTCCAGTATTAACATCAGCTGGGATCATTACAGATTGTCCTTCCTTACTGTGTGGCTGAGATTAATTTAATCGAAGATCTTTCCCTTGCCCTGTAGGATGCTTCTATTGGGCTACTCATTGCAGGGGAAATGATACAAATCCTCCAACTCTTCTCCTCTCCCTTCCTCATTCAAAATCATTGGGGGAGATTTTAACTCGCTCAAAACCCATTCACTTGCACAGAATTAAAATTGGGCCCATTGACTCTGTTATGCTTCGGAATAGCATTTTGATACCTCATCAAAGTGACCATTCACATGTGTGAACCTACACATTGTGTTGGCATCTTATTCAGCTGTTGAGGGCCGAGTCTGACCCTGTCTAAAATATCATGTTCTCTGACAAGAATCACTAGTGATCAGGAGTGATCATCTTAACTGAATTTTCTTCTCCCATTCCTAGCCCAGAAGTGCTGAGGCCAATTGTAACACCCCTACTGTTAAATGGCTGTGAACAGGAATGTACACTCAAAAAATGACCAAATGTGAAGTTTGGATCTCCATTTCTGATACACAGACGGGATGTGCAAATGAAGTTAACAACTTGACAGCTGCTTACACTGGGCACTTAGCATCTTTGTAAAATGTGCAAATTTGTACCCAAAGCATAACAGACTGAAAGTAGTACAACAGCTACTGGCAGACAAAAAGACTTGCTTTCATCATTTTATTGTTTTTATAATGGTCCAGTGAAAATGGAATGATGTTAGAAAAATATATTTTAAAAAATGTTAATAGGACAGTGGTTCATTTTTATTTAATTACTTGAAGCCTAGATGAGTGATCTGAATTCAGTTTGTCAAAAACTTTCTTCCAGCCACATATAATTTAACTCTGCTGGAAGTGGATGACAGTCAAGTAGAGAGGTGGACTACTCCAGTAGAAGTACCAGTCTTCATTTCTAGATGATCTTCTGATGAATGTATTTTAAGGGTTTGTTATTAGTCCATGTGATGATGCTGTGGATAATCTGGTTTAATCTAATCTAATTTAAGATGTCGTTGCTGTTGGAAACAACCTTGGTTATTATAGAGATGGTGAAAAGGCAAAAAAAGTCCAGTTAGATGGTTGGACCCTTTTTTATCTGTCCTTCATAAGTAATCTTTTTCACTTGCTTACAACATTTCTGTAGCAATGGCAGAACCTTAATTTTTGTTGGCTTTTATTCATTATGCGTTCCATTATGGCTACGTTTGTGGCACTGCAAAATTACACAACACATGTAAAACTATTATCTGTAACATGGAGCACTTAATTTGGAAATTGGTCTACAATTGTATATTCCAATTAAGAATGCACACTTTTTGATGATTTACTGATTCTCCATCAAAGCTGTTCTTAATTAAGAGTAATAAAAATGGATTTAATTTAATTGACTGGTAACTTGAAGAATTGCAATGTTGATTTATTTCGTTTTAGCTGTGTTGATCAATAAATGAAACATGTATATGATGCCTCAAGAAGTTTATTTAGGTTAGCTAAACATGACTTTATCTTTTGTAAAATCATGCTGATTCTCCATAATCAGTTTAGAATTTTCACTTATCCTTTCCAAGATAATGGATCTAGCAATTATGCCACTACTAATGATAAACTAACTGACCTGTGGTTATTTGGTTCTGCTCCTTCCTCCTTTTTGATTGGTAGTGTATTATTTGCTATTTTTTTGTGTTCTTCCAGAACTAGATAGACTGGAGAAGCTGGGGCAATTCTTCCATGAGAAGAGAAGGTTGAGATGAAATTTGATAGAACCATTCAAAATCATGAGAGAGCCGATTGGCAAAAGAAGCAATAGAGACATGAGGAACAACATTTTTTACACACTGAGTGATTAGGATCTGGAATGCACTGTCTGAGAGTGTGATGGAGGTGGATTCAGTCGTGGCTTTCAAAAGAGAATTGGATCATTACCTGAAGAGGAAAGATTTTAAGGCTATGGAGAAAAGGCGGGGGTGGGTTGGTGTTACTAGGTGAATTGCTCTTGTCAGCACAGCCACAATGGGCAGAATGGCCTCCTTTTGTGCTGTGACCATTCAATGATTCTATGCTGATGACACTCATCTGTATCTCGCCACCACCTCCTTCGACCCTCCTGACTCTAAATTGTCCACCTGCTTATCTGAAATCCAGTAGCAGAAGAGCAGAAATTTCTTTCAATTAAATATTGGGAAGATTGAACCATCATCTTTGGTTGCCACCACAAAATCATGTCCTTTCCATGGCAACTGCCTGAGGCTGAACCAGACTGTTCACAGCCTCTGTATCAACCACCGTTTCATATTTGACCCTGCAATGAACTTTCAGCCACTTATCTACTGAGACTGCCTATTTCCAACCAAAATAATATTGCCCATCTATGCCCGTGCCTCAGCTGTTCTCCTGCTGAGACCCTTATCTATGCCTCCGTTACCTCCAAACTTGGCTATTCTAATGGACTGCTGGCTGGCAACCCACATTCTACGTGCCGTAGACTTGAGGTCATTCAAAACTCTGCTGCCTAAGTCCTAACTTACACCGAGTGCTGTTCACCCATCACCACTTGTGTTCTCAGACCTACACAGGCTCCCAGTTAAACAATACCTCGTTTTAAAAATTCTCATCCTTGTTTTTAAATCCTTCCATGCCCAGGCCCCACGCTATCTCAAACAAAAACAGAAAATGCTGGAAAACTTAATAAGCCTAACAGCATCTGTGGAGAGAAAAACAGAGTTAACGTTTCAAGTCCGTATGACTCTTCAGAGCTAAAGCGAAGTAAAAATGTGATGAAATTTATACTGTTTAAGGGGGGGGGTGGAGCAGGTGAAGCTGGATAGAAGGCCAGCGATAGATAGGGGCAAAGGAGAGATTGCCAAAGATGTCATTAACAAAAGGACAAAGGGGTGTTAATGGTAGTGGTACTGGCTAAAGGAGGTGCTGATGGTGGCATTAAGGTCAGAAAGCAGAATGTGATAATTGCAGGACAAGGGTAAGCACTCTGAAAAGAACAACATGAACAAGTGACAGATGGCCCTTGTGGGGTTGGGTGGGGGGAGGGGATGGTAATGGGGAAAATGATTGAAAATAGGATAAAAGGTGGGGATAAAACAAGAAATAAAAATGAAAATAAAAAGAAATGGATGAAAAATAAAAATTAAAAACTGAATATTGAAAAAAGGGGATAAAAAGGAGTGAAGATGGAGAAGAGGGTTCATGGTCTGAAGTTGTTGAACTCAATGTTAAGTCAGGAAGGCTATAAAGTGCCTAATCGGTAGATGAGGTGCTGTTCCTTCAGTTTGCATTGAGCTTCACTGGAACATTGCAACAGGCCAAGGATGGATATGTGGGCATGAGAGCAGGATGGTGTGTTGAAATGGCAAGCGACAGGAAGGCCTGGGTCATGCTTACGGACAGACCGAAGAATTCCACAAAGCGGTCACCCAGTCTGCGTTTGGTCTCTCCAATGTAGAGGAGACTGCATTGGGAGCAGTGAATGCAGTAGACCAAATTGAAGGAGGTGCAAGTGAAGCGCTGCTTCACCAGAAAGGTATGTTTTTGCCCTTGGACAGTGAGGAGGAAGGAGGTAAAGGCCTGGTGTTGCACCTTCTGCGATTGCATGGGAAGGGGATGAGGTGTTGGGGGTGATGGAGTGGACCAGGGTGCCCCAGAGGGAACGGTCCCTCCAGATTGTTGATTGGGGAGGGTGAAGGGAAGATGTGTTTGGTGGTGGCATCATGCTGGAGTTGGCGGAAATGGCGGAGTATGATCCTTTGAATGCGGAGGCTGTTGGGGTGAAAAGTGAGGACAAGGGGGACCTCTTGGGGTCATGGTTCTGGGAGGGAGAGGAAGGTATGAGGGCAGAGGTGTGGGAGATGGGTCGGACACAGTTGAGGGCCCTGTCAACCACAGTGGGTGGGAAACCTTGGTGAAGGAAGACATGTCAGAAGCGCAGTTTTGGAAAGTGGCATCATCGGAACAGATGTGACGGAGGCGAAGGAACTGAGAGAATGGGATGGAGTCGTTACAGGAAGCAGGGTGTGAGGAGCTGTAGTCAAGGTAGCTGAAGGAGTTGGTGGGCTTGTAATGAATATTAGTGGACAGTCTGTCACCAAAAATTGAGACAGAGAGGTCAAGGAAGGGAAGGCAAGTGTCGAAGATGGACCATGTGAAGGTGATGGAGGGGTGGAATTTGGAAGCAAAATTGATAAATTTTTTCCAGGTCCAGAGAGCATGAAACGGCACCGAAACAATCATCGATGTACCGGAAAAAGAGTTGTGGGATGGGGCCTGAGTAGGACTGGAACAAGGAATGTTCCACATACCCGATGAAGAGACAGGCATAACTGGGGCTCATGTGGGTACTCACCCTATCTCCTTCAATCCTATAACTTTTTGAGATATCTACACCCCTCTAATTCCAGCCTCTCAAACATCCTGGATTTTAATCGATCCACCATTGGTGGCCGTGCCTTCGACTGGGCTGAATTAGTTGAATGAGGTGGCCGTACTTACCAGTGTTTTATTGGTGGCATTTCTGTACCTTGAGAATATCACTAGAGGCTTTAGAGTGGAGTTAAGGAGGATTTTTTTTCATGCAGAGAATGGCAGGGATCTGGAACTCACTGCTTGAAAGGGTGGTAGAGGCAGAAATCCTCCTTGCATTTAAAAAATACTTGGATAGGTACTTGAGGTGCCGTAACCTACAGGGTTGTGGATTGAGCTAGAAAGTGAAATTGGCTGGATAGCTCTTTTTCGGCTGGTATAGATATGTTGGGTTGAACAACCTTCTTTGTGCCGTAAGTTTTCTATATTAGTATGTTTCTGTCTCCTTCTTTCAAGCAGTTTTTTGTTCTCTTCCACTCACACCCAGATAGAATGAACAAGATAATCTTAAACTGTACGTGTACAACTTAACTTGCAAATTCTACATATGGATATTGCACTTAATTAAATATACATTTTTGGTACAGCTGCCCTGTTGATCTTGTAGCTTTGACAGGTCTCCCGAGGTAGCTTTGACAAGTCTCCCGAGGATGTCTTTTTTGGCTTTCTTCTCTCTCCTCTGCTAAAGTTTGGTGTTGTGGTGATTCAGCACTGTCAGTAGCTTATCACCCACTTGGTCAATTTACCATCTCCCAGCATGGTGCAGTCAGTAATAGAAAACAAAATGCTGCATATACACATTTCTTGTTTCTTGTATGGATTCTGTTATAACTGAATACTAAATGATTAGGTGAGTCTCCTTA
Organism: Cetorhinus maximus; assembly: GCF_964194155.1. Taxonomy (NCBI): domain Eukaryota; kingdom Metazoa; phylum Chordata; class Chondrichthyes; order Lamniformes; family Cetorhinidae; genus Cetorhinus; species Cetorhinus maximus. The sequence goes on from NC_135887.1 coordinate 99,866,513, forward strand.
AGAGGACCAGAATCAAAGTTTAGGGGCAGGAGGGAGAGAGGAGTGAAGTAATTGGGATGAATAGGTTTTATTGAAAAGCTGGTGAAAGACTTATGACAATTATCTGTGTGGATGTGAAAATACATCAAAAATATATGGAACTGGCTAATGAAAGAAACTGGAGATCTGAGGTAAAATAGAAAATGATGGAAACTATAACAGGCTGTAAGTTCAAGTTGTTGGGACTGCTTTCTTGTTCTAATTCATATTTTTTTTATACCAGAGTGTACATGCAAGCAGTTATAATGATGCAGGATAATTTATTGAGACATCACACTTCAAGATTCCAGTATGAGTGAAGCATATAGAATCTCATAATTCTTCTTGTATTATTTCTACTTTTGATCTCTACATTCCATGCATGCCATTACTAAATTAAAATAAATCAAAGATACATTATAGTGACATCAAAATAACAGCATTGAGCCAGCAAATGCCCTTAGTCCTTTTCCAGTCATCCTGTTATATTGCCCTCTCAATCTCATCCCATCATTTTATGATAATACTGAAGGGTAGATGGTGGCATGGTGGTAATGTCGCTGGACTAATAATGCAGAGATCCAGGCTAATGCTCTGGAGACAAATCCCACCATGGTAGTTGGTGAAATTTGAATTCAGTTAATAAATCTTGAATATAAGAGCTAGTCTCAGTAATGGTCACCATGAAACTATTATCAATTGTTGTAAAAACCCATCTGGTCATCTGGTTCACTAATATCCTTTAGGGAAGGAAATCTGCCAACCTTACCTGGTGTGGCCTACAAGTGACTCCAGATCCACAGCAATTTGGTTGTCTTCTGAAATGACCTGGCAAGGTCTTCTGAAATGACCTGGCAAGGTCAGCTCAAGGGCATTTGGGGATGGGCAACAAATGTTGACCTTGCCAGCGATGCCCTCATCCCATGAAAGAATAAAGAAAAAAAAATTGTCCTTTCAAAATCTTCCTGTTCCCATAAACACTGCTTACATGGTTGAGTGAATTTCAGAGATTCCATCACCCCTTTCATCTGTGAATATATCCTTGTCCTAGGCTTGCTTATATAATGCATCTAAGCTCAGCAGAAAGCTGTTTTATCTCATGTTTAACTCATCTAACAGTCCAAAACATTTGAGGTACTTGGGTAATGTAAACTTTTGTTCCTACACTAACCCTTGGCCTGGACAGTTCTGATCCACATCTATACTGTTAACTTAGTTCCCCCATAGACCTGCTCCACGTCATCCCTAAGAAAATTGAAAGGTTTTCTGAAGTACTAAAGTCAATTCTCTGACCAGAGGACTGCATAGTACTTAAGAGAAAGATGATGTACCTGAAGCCTGCTTTGACTTTGGTTGGAGCAGTGTAGGAAACCTTAGGTAGAAATGCCTGATTGAGATTGGAAGAGGGAATTGAAATGTCACGTCAAGAAGGCCAACATCACAGTTGCAGATGGAATAGAAGTGTTTGGTAAAGCAGTTAACTAATGAATTTTATTTATTTGGTGTAGGGAAGACTGTACCATGAGCATTGAATATTGTATATTTGATAGAAGTACCTATAAATTGTTTCAATCGAAGGAATGTTTAAGATTGAGGGAAGAAGTGAAGGAATAGGTGCTGGCCCTGCTATAATTGCATGGGAACATATTATGGAAAACCAACTGGAAGTAAAGTTGATGGAAGCATTAACAAGTGTATTTGGGAGAAAATGCTACCCTTGGAAAGTGGAGATGGCAGGTGAAAATGGCCTTAGTGGTAGGATCACAGGTGGTAGAAAATTACCTAGGAAATGTGGAGGCTGAAGGTTAGGATGAAGGTTACCATCTTAGTGTGAAAGGTGATATGAGAAATGAGGTGAAGAAGGCCAATGATTTGTCAGCTATTCTAACCTTGGCTGAGGGTGAGGGAGAGAAAGAGAGACTTTCAAAAGCTCATGTGCCAAAAGTTTAGTCATCAAACCAGGAAACCGCGAGAAAAGGTTGGACTGCGCAAGAGGAAAAGAAGATTTAATCTAGGTAGATTTGGAAGTCTGCAAACTATCTGTTGAATTTCCATTTCTTAGATTTCCAGGGAAGAGAGGGAAAGTTAGGAAGGAATGGAACAGTCAGCAATTGGCTGATTTTTGTAAAGGTGGCAGATGGATGGAAATTAGATGCATATAGTCAATAAAATTCTGAAAATTAGGGTGAAAACATGAAGTAGCACCATCAGTCTTCCTTGTGATGAGGAGAGGTTAAGAAGGATCAGAATAAACTAAAACTACTAAAACAGCTATACCTGGACCTGTGCAAGTTCCCTAATGACATTCGTTAACTGGAAGAATTGAGTAAATTTAGACATTAATTCAGATATTCAGGGTGGGAACATGTTCAGCCAAGCCAAGGTGATAGATGGGACTGGTTGAGTTGCTGTTCAGGGAAGAAGCAGAGGCTCCATGGATCATCTCGATGAGGAATGGAAGTAAAAAGAACCAAACATCCGATGTTCAACTATGATGATAGGGATCAGAGAACCTGAAATTGTCAAAATGTGAGAAGAATAATAGTACTGACTAGAAAAGGGCAGGAAGATTAGTCAAGAGGAAATTAGTTCAGTGGAAATAATTGACCTGTTGGGACAGTCCCATTTGTGTATCATGGGCAACTTATAAAACATTATGGAGACACCTAATCTTGGTGGTGATGAGAAGGAAAGATCTTTGGAAAACATGCCATCCATGGTGTTTTGGGAAATGATCACAAATTCTTATGTATTGTAAAATAATCATATCCGGGTATTTAAATAATTGTTGTTAGACTTTTGAATATCTTTTTTGCCCCCAAAGCTGAGAAGTTACGGTAATTTACATGCTTCAAAAAACAAAATACATCAAATTTTGAAGATGAATTGTGAATCTTTTGTTTTCCTAAATTGTTTGTATTTATCTGCCAGTAGGAAATTCCAGCACTTCTCAAGCATGTGCTCAACTGTAGTACATTCTGAACTATGCATACAGGTGTCAGATGTGAGCATCCTTTCAGTAAGCCTCATGCCTATGTTTGAAATCTGAAACCAGATGGTGTATCCAGCCATCATTTAAAGGAATTTATCTAGTTCTTTAGGGCCCTTTATCTTTCTTTGCTGTGTGTGTTGATTGTATGTTTGGCATGAGGGTTTATGTGTGATTTTAAAGCTTGGGGTGTGGTGAAAAATTTAATTGTCAGGGTTCCTGTGACAGATTACTATTCTGTAATTTCTGCTTGAAAGTACCTGTGTGTGGATGTCTTGTGGAGAAGAAATTGTTTTGATGTTCCAACAGTTGTTACTTGCAACAATTTAAAGTTAATGTATGAAGATTGTCCATTTGGGTGAAGTCCAGAAAGGTACCCACCATCTGTGAAACTACCATAGGAAGAGTTGATGCTTGCAGGAAGGAGACCAAAAAACAGAAAACTCTATTCTGTTAACGAGAGGCAGAAACCAAATATTTCTTTTGGTCATAGTTGAAGTTATTAATTTATGTAAATAGTGACATAATATAATCTCTTCTACCTTAAAACTTGCCAAAACGAATTGCTTACATGAAACTATGTTGGATTTTTTTATAAATTGAAAAACATAGGTAAAGAGTCAAAACGCTGAGACACTGCAAAGTTGTACATCAAGATTTGCTGATTGTTATTGGACAATGATGAGTAGGGCTACTAGGTAGTAAATGTACATGCTGAACTCTGGCTTTGAATTTTCCACTTTGAAATGGGATACAGTTCTTATTACGAATGCTTTCTCCCTCTTCAATTTCATCTCCATCTCTCCGGAAATGTTGACTTGTGCTGAGATGCAGTTTCATAATGGCTGTTGTCGTCCTGTACCTCAGCTAAGTTACTTTTTTTTCTAGTAATGTTCAATCCTAAATTTATTTTTTTTAACGTTTATTGACCTTTGGGAATCTTGTGGCTCTTTTTTAATTTGTTCATGGGATGTGAGCATCGCTGGTTCGGCCAGCATTTATTACCCATCCCTAATTGCCCTTGAAAAGGTGGTGGTGAGCTGCCTTCATGAACTACTGTAGTCCATGTAGTGCAGGTACACGAACAGTGCTGTTAGGGAGGGAGTTCCAGGATTTTGACTCGGCAAGTGAAGGAATGGCAATATATTTCCAACGCAGGATGGTGTGTGGCTTGGAGTGTTCAATGAATGGCATGACACTAGGAAGTTCTGAGGAACAAAGGGACCTTGGCATGTGTGTCCATAGATCTCTGAAGGCGGAGGGGCATGTTAGTGGGGTGGTGAAAAAGGCATATGGGACACTTGCCTTTATCAATCGAGGCATAGATTACAAAAGTAGGGAGGTGATGTTGGAGTTGCATAGAACCTTGGTGAGGCCACAGCTGGAGTACTGTGTGTAGTTCTGGTCGCCACATTATAGGAAGGATGTGATTGCACTGGAGGAGGTGCAGAGAAGATTCACCAGGATGTTGGCTGGGATGAAACATTTAAGTTATGAAGAGAGGTCGGATAGACTTGGGTTGTTTTCATTGGAGCAGAGAAGACTGAGGGGCGACCTGATTGAGGTGTACAAGATTATGAGGGGCATGGACAGGGTGGTTAGGGAGCAGCTGTTTCCCTTAGTTGAAGGGTCAGTCACAAGGGGACATAAGTTCAAGGTGAGGGGCAGGAGGTTTATGGGGGATGTGAGGAAAAACTTTTTTACCCAGAGGGTGGTGACGGTCTGGAATGCACTGCCTGGGAGGGTGGTGGAGGCGGGTTGCCTCACATCCTTTAAAAAGTATCTGGATGAGCACTTGGCATGTCATAACATTGAAGGCTATGTGCCAAGTGCTGGTAAATGGGATTAGGTAGGTAGGTCAGGTGTTTCTCACGTGTTGGTGCAGACTCGATGGGCCGAAGGGCCTCTTCTGGCACTGTGTGATTCTGTGATCTGTGGTGTGTGGCTTGGAGTGTTACTGACTGAAATGTTCATCATGCTTCTAACTCATTCTAAAAGACCATTAGTAATTGCTCTATACTTGACTTTCAATTGTCCTATTAATAAAGGGATCCCTTTTTGGCTTTGTACTGTCTAGCAGGATTTCCTGTGCACTGGTCTGATTTCTAGCCTGAGAACTCACTCAGTGAAAGCAGACTGGGTGAGGCAGAGCTTATGCTGATTCAATACCGCAGGATATGTACAGTGCTTGTATCAATTGCGTATTGATTAAAAAATTAAGCAGAATTAGATTTTTTAAAATTTCCTTTGTGTATGTGTAAATGTTTGTTTCCTTGCCATTGCTCAACTTGAAGGATATAGTCCATGCTTTATAATGTCTCGTACTCTAGTTCTCCTTCTCCTTCATGTTTAATGTCAGCTCAGCTCAGCATTGGCACTCTTCCCTTGGAATGAAAATTATGGTTTGTGTTGATTATCTAGGTTGATGTTTAAATGCTGCATTGTCAGAGAGGTTATTTTTCAAATAAGATATTAAATCAAAAAGATTTTTGGTACTTTGTGAAGAAGAGTAGGGACTTCTCTTGGTATTTTGGCCAAGGTTCATTTTTCAGCCAGCACCCATTGGTCTTGCATCTCATTACTTTGAGTGGGTTCTTGCAGTTGTTTGTCTACAAAAGTTATTTTTCTGAAACAAAAACAGAAAATACTGGAAAAACTCAGCAGGTCTAACAGCATCTGTGGAGAGAAAGACAGAGTTAATGTTTTGAGTCCATATGACTCTTCAGGGTTAATTTTTCAGTTATTTTTCTTCTGTGTTATGACACAGCTGATGGTAAATGCTGAGCTGTTCAAATCCAAGAGGGAAACTTGAAACAACTGTCACAACTAATTTTTAATTTGTATGTTTCAAGATGTGGGCTTTGGATTCGGTAATAATAAGACCACTGAGTCTTAAAGAGGTTTTTATAAAACTAAATTAAACATTTATTAATAAAAGAAAAGATTGTAAGCACATACATATGTCTATAAATTACTGCTACAATAACTTTTAAATCCCCTAGTTAATCTGATTTCCAGTTACACCTTTGTTAAGGCAACAGGAAAACACATAGATTTTAAAAAAACCCAGGCAAAGTAAATGATACCCTGAACAGTCGATTTCAAAGTGAGTTCTCTTAACTTTAGTCCCTGGAGGCGGCAGTTTGGTACATACAGGCTGAAGGCATTTCACCCTTGTTGAATCTTAGACTCCCTACCCTTACACACAACCATCACTCCTTTATAAATATTTTCCTCTTTGAATGCAAATACCCATTGTTTCACTATGTCTTTGGACTTTACTTTCCTGATAATAAAAAGCTCTCGTAGCACTAAGTTTTACCAGTAATCCTAGGTAAAAATAAACACTCTGTTTCATAACTTCTGGTTAGGTGTAATATTTCACTCTCTTTTTGAATTCAAGCTAGTCGAGTTTATTTACAAATGCAAATGTCCCTTACATCTTACATCCTAACACTCCACTCATGTTTACCTATTTAGCATTTCAAACCTAGCTTCTCTTCTGTTACATCAAAGCCTTCAGACCAGCTGCCTTTAATCCAATTAAGTCTCTCTCATGCACACACAAGCACACGCACACAGAGACACATACAGACACAGATACCATTATTTTACAATAAATTCCAATAACATTGAGAATTACTATATCTTCCTGACATCTGGCTAAAAGTACATTAAGCTTGGAGGCTGAACTTTTAGGTGGTCGATGCTGAGAGTACTGAAAGGTACATATGATATAATTATTTTGGGACCTTAAACCTTGCCAGCTTATATCCAATGCTTGGGTGTGACAGAAATAGTCTGGCACGGCATTCCTGTATTTTGCAGAACTCTCCATATATTAGAACAGTATCTCCCGTGACATATAAATGGTAAGTAAGAGGATTTGTTACTTTATAGCAGTTTGGATATTTATGCTACTTTGTGACAATATCAGGGCCACTGATTTACAGTGACTGAATAACTTAAATTCTAGTTACCATAAGGATTAACATAATTATCTGTCACAGAACTATTGAACATTATTGGAAGGAATGTTTTTGAAGAACTGAATATCATGTTTTAAGTTCTTTAACAACAAAAATTAAAGAATGTTATTCTGCAGGACCGTTCGTTTCATTTTCTATCTCTATAATATAGCTCCTGTACTTTAAGGCATATAAAGTATTGTATTTTTTTTTCATTCATATGGCTTGGGTTACAGTTATAGTTCTATGTCGAGGTTAACAATCTTATTTAGTGGCTTCAGCTGACGCAGTGTAAATGGTTGTGATGTCACCAGAAATAGATCTCTTGGGGCAAAAGTTCAGTTTATGGGTGATGGTCTGACCTGGATGGCCACAGTCACAACTTGAGCTGTTCCTCATGTTCCGCTTGTGGAGCAAGTGGCCATTGTAGTTTGAAACCCTGAGTGATGCCTGTTTCTTTAATTGGTGAAGAGATTTGTGTAATGAAAATATTTGTGTTTTGTTGATATTGTGAGATAAAAATAGAAACTTGCAATCACTTTACAAGGCTTCATTTACTCATAAAAATAGTAGTTTTTTGGGTGGGGGCATTGCGTTAAATTGGATCACAGGATGCAACTGTTATTTTACCATTGTGCAATTTTGGCCCCAATAAACAATGCCTGAATGATACTGACTTCTGTCAGTTCCAACTCAAAACGTAAAATTTTCTAATGCTGCATTGGTACTAGTAACAGCTGCGTTGGGTTCGGCTTGGTAGTGGTGCTCCCTGTGGTTGATTGGTGTGACATCATTATCAGTTGAGGTGGGGGGGTAGGTGGGATGTGGAAGGAGTTATTATGATGTTGTATCATTCTACCCATTTTTGAGTTTTTTTTTGCCTAGGGATTGTCTGTCTGTTGAAATAAACTCCACTGAGGATAGATGATTTGCTTATATTTCCATCACAAAAGAATGTTGTAATGATATTTGAGCTTTAAGTGGTGAACAGACTTTATGACTTGAGTGTGTCCAAGCACCAGTATGTTCAATGCTAGGAATTGTAGCTTTTTCCTGGTCAGTCTTTCTCCTCTTCTCTTCCCATCCCCTGAGGGCATTGAGTCTCTTTTATCCCCTAAAATATGTTGCTCTAGTGGACACACTTCATGCGTAAGTCTTGACAGCAAGTGTTGGCAAGCCATTTGACTACATGATCATCCTGCCTTCATTTAGGATGTTGGATAAGTCTGAAGATTTAGCAGCAGTGGAGAAGGCGAGAGAGGTGGTGGTGAGATAGAGCTGGGTGTTGTCAGCATATGCATGAAGTCTAATGCTGTGCTTTTAAACAATGTTGCCAAGGGGCAGCATATAGAGGGCCAAAGACTGATCTCTGGGAAATCAAATGTGGATGCAATTGAGCAAATCAGTAGCTGATAATATTTGAAATATTATGGCAAAAGGAATGCCAAAGACCAGACTTTTGGAATTTTGAAAGTGCAATTGAAGCGAATTGGGGGATTGTTCTTTCCAACGATGCATACATAAGGGCCAAATCTTCTGGTCAGTGTTTAAACTTTTAAAAAACATTTTAAACATTAAAAGCGTTTAAACTTCCTGGGTAATTTCTGTGTATGCCTGTGCATCAGAACTTCCGCAGGGTCCTGATGTGTATCTCCTAACTTAAGTCCCATCTCCAACAATCTGGAGAGTGGAAGATTTGGGCCTAGCAGTTAAGGTTGGGGCATGGAAGGGGGATGTTGGTGGAGAGTGATACCAGGAAATGATCAGGTATAAAATACATCTATGCACTTCCTTAAAATTGGAAAATTCTGATTTTGTTAACTGCTTAATAGCTGTTGATTGTTGAACTCTACACTGCTCATAGAAAATTAAAACCTGGAAAACATTGCTTTTACCTACACCCAAGCTGCATTCCGCTTTCTAGAGCGGTACAGGATGAATGATGTCTTTCTAGACATATTTGTGCAAATGCTAGCAAGGTTTTTTTTTTGTTGACTGCTTTGGTAGTTGTACTCCAAATTAAACTGGGTAAAAACAAATAGTGATGCTAGCTAATACAATAGATTTTCTTAGAAAAGTCTGGCCTATTTGTCGCTGTCAAAAAACAAATAACCAATTATTAGTAGTGTAACCTTTCTTGTCAGTCTACAAGGGAGAAATTTCATCTTCCTTGGATCAAGATAATTGAAAGATATGCCAGAAACCCCATGTACAAGCCTGGTGAGCTGTGATCTGCATCTCTTATATAACCAAATGATGACAAGAACATGAAACCCTGTAGCTTCACCTCAACACTCTGTATCAGACTGAGAGATATTGCTCCCCTGGCTCAAAGAAGTGCAGAAATCTAGATACACAAATTGGAAATTATTTTATTTATGTGCTGAAGTTCTTTTCTTCGCCACAGGCAATTGTTTACTGGAGGAGTTATTAATTTAAAAATGCCATCTCATAACAATTTTATTCCCTGGAAATGAAAATGCTTTAATTAAAACCTGAAACAACTTGGAGTTCTAGCAGCCATATCCTCTAACAACCCAGAGCCCACTCCCGATGGTTATCAATTGACCCCTGCTGAAAAGTATATTTTGTGGTCAAGCTGTGAAGATATGATTAGGTTTGTACTGCGCACAGTTGAATAACCTATAGACAACCACTTTCTAGATTTGGACATGAAGACTGGCGACTAGGGTTGTTGATAAGTGAGTTACTGCTTTTAGGAGAGAAAGGAAAAAATAAATATGGCTTCCAAACTGTTGCTCATACAATTGCTTCAAGAAAGTATAACAGCAGTTCTAATTTGGAACCCCTTAGTTACTTCACTGTGGTTTTGTGTCAGGATTGGTGCAGGGTTTTTATTGAGGGAGTCTGTCTTTCTGGATGCATGTCCCAATGTCACTCATTCACATGAGATTATTCATGCTGGGGGGAAAAAAAAAACTTCAAAATTCTAAATTAAGACCAACAGTCAATAAACCTGATGAACGCACTTAATTGACTTTATTAAATTTGTTTGAAATTTGAACCGTAAATGATCCTTGGGGACTCTTAAGTTCTTAAATATTGTGCTCTCAATTTAGTCCTACACAAAATGTTCTTTTCTGGATTTTTTTTATCTTGTTCTTTTCAGTTTGTTTTCATTTTTTCATTTCTTGCATTTAAAGAGCCTGAAAATTTCCTATTGCTGACTGCAATGTGCTGGAAATTGGAAATGCAAACATGAAAATCTGGTTCATTATCCTTCATTACCCTGAAAAAAAATTAATTTGAAATGATTTTCTGCCATGTGATGAGATCCCTTAACTGCAAGTCCCTCCCTTTCTGTCTTTCTTTTGTTTGTAATGCTTAGTTCCTATCATTCTTCTTGTCCACACATGAAACTTCCCAAGCTATACATCCTGAATTGCAGCTTGAATGAATGGACAGCTGGCATCCACTTTATCAAACCCACTGGTGCTGTGTGACCAGCTTATGGGGAGTGTTTAATGTGTAGTGTAAGGTCTAGATTATCCCTTCTCACTGGATTTCTACCTCCTCTCTGTTCAGTACTGTGATTAGGTAGCAAGCTGAAGTCCTTGACTTGCTATTTGGAAGAACAAAGTATTAACTTCAGTGGAGGCAGAAATTTGAACCAGAATCTGGCAGTTCAAAGAAAGTTCACCTAACCTATTTCTTTTTGCAAGCTGGAGCTGAACTTATTTTATGAACTGTCTTTCTTGTCAGGATTTTTTCCTTTGTGGATTGAACATTTAAGAGGACATTTCCATGTTAGTGGTCATCTCCTTTGACAAAAAAAATAACTCATGGGTGTATTTTTTTTCTCCCTCTTTGTCAATTTACTTTCATTTACACCCCTGAAGACACTGATTCCTTACAGTGGTGTACTGCGATGAAGACTGTTGTCCTCTATTGCTTTGTCCAAATAGCATCCTTCCTTCACCTAGGAGCCTTGATGTTGAGCGTCAGTGAGCTTATTTGGTCATGATGGAAATTGTAAATGATGAGGGACATTATTGCTTAACTTGTTTATGCATGCATGCTTGTCAGCAAGTGAGAGCATAATGTCCATTCTCAGGTAAGTTAAAGATGATTTGTTATTGCTCCAGGAACAATACCCCACATGAGTTAATATCTTTGAATGAATGAGGAGAAAAACCCATTTCAGAAAATCCATGTATGGGGAAACCGGCTGCTGATTAACGTGCTATTGTGTAGCTAAAAACTGGAGTAACCTGATATTCAATCTTGCACTTGATTGTAGGATGCATAGCACAGAATAGCCTAATCCTGTACTGAAGTATGACTTATCAGGAGGGAAGTGGCAGTAAGAGAGATTAGAGATAAATAAAAGGCCACTTAGATTTCAGGAAGTTTGGGGGTGTGGGTTAGCTGGGGATGGTGTGTCAGGAATGGAGTGAGGCTACAGGGCAAAGCATTAGTTTAAACTGAACTAGGAGGACATTATTGGAGGTAATTATTATTTAGTTAAGATTAAGGGTAACAGATAATTTTAATCTATAAGCAGGGCATGCAATGTTATTCACAATAAGAGACTGTAGTAGAAGAATTAGTCCAGGTTGGTCTTTAGGTTCAAGCTAGTTTCTTTTTCAAGACAACTCCTCAGTGGTACTGACTTCCAAATAACATCCCCACAAAGTGTTCCAGCTGTATCTTTTTATTGTTTAATTGGAATAATCAATGCCCATCACCTGTTAACTAGCAATTGTCTTTAATAAGGTGATTGTTATGCATTGATAGATTTCCCTTTTTTAAATTAAAACTTTGAAAACAAAATTTTAAAGAACATTCTTTTAGAAACAAACAGAAGGAAATAATTTCACATTTCTATATCTATAGATCCTGTATTTTCTTTACCAGATATATAAACAACAAAAGTCCCCCCCCCCCATATTTCATCACAAGACACTTAGAGTAGGCACTTCTTTTTGTAAAATAGTCTGATAGTTGATGATTTGTCAACCCATTTTATATTAGAGATCTCTCTTCTCTAACATTTCTATTCTTAGCCTTTTTTCAGTGACACTTTGTCACATGAATATTATCCCAAAGAGACCAGTTATCAACATAACATTCTATGGGCAAATGTTTCCTCACATTGCCCCTTATATGATATTTCTGTCAGTATATTGGATAAGTAAACCCTCATATCTAATGCTTCTACTAAGGTGCTTTTCACTATTCTTTATTTCAAGTCCATTGCCACTGCATCATTAAACTCCCTGGGTAGTGGCAAGTCACAACAGGTTGTGGTGGTGTCTTACAATATTTAAGACACATTTCACACTCAGTAGTGATTCGTTCAATAAGATCATATCCTTTATCGACCACTCCCTCATCTCGAAGTAGAGTCTTCAGTTTGTGGTGCCGGATGTGCAATGCAAAATGCAATTTCCAAATGATCTTTTTGTCCACCAAATTCTTATTCTCGGCAGTTAACGAAACTTCATGAACTTTTTGATAAGAAATCTCTAGCTTCCTTAGTGGTATGCAGTAATGGCCTGACCAAGTAAAACATAGATCCACATTTTTTCCCAAACATGACTGTTCTATCATTCTTCATATCTAGCTTCATCTGATCGACTTAACAATAGCAGTATCTCGCTAGAAACCACATCAGTACTGATAACAGATTAATATCCTCTAAACGGGTGGTCTTCCCTTGTAAGGTAGCAGGGATCAATGTATTGTCATCTCTGAACCTGAAGCAGGTAGAGCTTTCATACTCCTTGACCTTCCGCCGGTCTGCCCCATCGAGACACTCCAGATAGCAGTCAAGCTAGTCTATGCCACACATTGTAGAAGTGCAACCACTGCGAAGGAATCTACCATCAAGACACTCAGCACTGGATTCAAACTCTGATCAATACAATTCCACCATGGCAGCCACCATTATCATTTTCAGTTTCAGATGAATCTGTCTTGCAGGTCACTTCAAAAATGCGATTTATTCACTGTGGCCAGTTCATCACGTAATGATACTGGGAAATAACACCTATTAACCATTCCCTGTGCATGTTTTGGGGTTAAACACCTACAGTCACCATCCCAGACATGTTTTTTGTCCCAACTCTCAAATTGGCTAGGGTTACAACTATTTTCAGATCTCTTGTCATTAACCCCATCTTTGTATTGGAATCTTTGTCTAATATTTGGTCAACCTCAATTCAGCCACCGTTGAATCCTCTATCCTTTGTTTCACAGCATGGTTGTTCACATTTGCTAAGAAAGTGGCAGGGAACAACTGTTTCCCCAGAAATTTTTTAGGGTAGCAGCCATTTGATCTAGGAGAGATTTTTCCCCCCAGAATTGAACCCCTGTAAGTACTAAAAGACTATCAATGTGGGAAATACGAGCACAGTCCAGTAATTTAAATGCCAATAGTTTCCAGAATTTCAAGTTCAAATCTGTAGCCTCCTTTACCATTTATCAAAATCCATGATATATTCTTCCATGGACTGATCTGATTTCCTAAACCTATCAAAGATCATCCAATCTTAATGCACTTCCAATAAATTACAATTTTTGGATATGTTTTACAAAAAGGATAACATAAGGTTCAATCCCTCATCATGATCTAAATCATCCATTTTCTACTCTGAAAATACCTTACACCTTATCTTACTTTTGGCTGGTAATGATAATACCAAAGCCATATCTTGCTTCATCTGGGGTATGGAAGTAACACAGGTCTACATTTCAACTTCAGCTTTTCATTGCTGATAAGGTTCAGAGTCGGAAAAAAATTGGTGGATGGTCAATGCTTGCAATTTTGCCCCATCCTGCCACCATTCCATAACTTAAGTTGTCAGCAACAACACATTTCTCTTCCCTCAGAGGACTGAGACAAAAATCTTCATATATAGCAATCAATCAGCAACAATTAAAGTTCATCCTCTGCTACCATGCTATTCACAATAAGAGGTTGTAGTAGAAGAAATAGCCTAGGCAGGTCTTTTGGTTCAAGCTGGCTTATTTTTCAAGGTACCTCCTCAGTATTACTGACTTCCCCACTTTTCAAGGTACCTCCTCAGTATTACTGACTTCCCCACTTTTCAAGGTACCTCCTCAGTATTACTGACTTCCCCACAAAGTGTTCCAGCTGTACCTTTTTATTCTGTTTAGATGGGACAATCAATGCCCATCACCTGTTTATCTTGCAATTGTCTTTAACAAGGTGATTGCCATGCAGTGTGATTATTTTTACCTTGACATGCAAGACTATTAAAAGTATACTTAATTTGTTGTCCATGTTGTTTGTTAGTAGGTTTTCTCTGCCTCAGGGACAGATCATTTATTTTGCACATATTTTGAAAGGGCCAATTGAGCATGTTGCCTCTGCATTTAATCAGTAATCCTGATAGATGAATAATTTAGAAATTGGTCGCTAGCAAATCTGCTAGAGTTTGGACAATTTGCTAACGTAATTTTTACTTTATAATTTACTCCACTGTCTCTGTCTCTGATTTGCTTGTTTGACATAGTGTTGGATGAGAAGAAATTTCTTCCAACTAAATATTGGGAATACTGAAACCATTGCTTGCATTCCCTGCCACTGACTCAATCCCACTCTCTGGCCTCTGTCTGAGGCTGAACCAGACTGTTTGCAGCCTTGGTGACTTATTTGATGCAGAACTGAAATTCTGACTTCCTCTTTGTCAGCAGGACTGTTTCTGTAATGTCGCCTGTCTCCACTTCTGGCTCAGCCCATAGGCTATGAAACCCTCAATGTTTTGGATGAGCTGAAGTTTACGGAGGTGGGAGGCTGGCCAGAAGAGATTAACCATATGAAGATGGCATCGTTGAGCCAAAACTACTGCCAGCTTAATACTGACATAACTAAGGCTATCCTATGGCTCTTACAGCAGAAAGCTTATAGATATTTGGAACTCCATATTTTTTCTTATTCATTCATAGGATATGGGTGTTGCTGGCTAGGTCAGCATTTATTACCCATCCCTAATTGACCTTAAGAAGGTGGTAGTGAGCTGCCTCCTTGAACTGCTGCAGTCTATGTGGTGTAGGTACACCCACATTGCTGTTAGGGAGGGAGTTCCAGGATTTTGACTCAGCAACAGTGAAGGAACAGCAATTATATTTCCAAGTCAGAATGGTGAGTGACTTTGAGGGGAACTTGTTCTTGTCCTTCCAGATGGTAGTTGTGGGTTTTAGTTGTTGTGAGTTTGGAAGGTGCTGTCTAAGGAGCCTTGGTGAGTTCCTGCAGTGCATCTTGTAGATGGTACACACTGCTGCCACTGTGCTTTGGTGGTGGATGAAGTGAATGTTTGTGGATGGGGTGCCAATCAAGCGAACTACTTTGTCCTGGCTGGTGTCAAGCTTCTTGTGTTATTGGAGCTGCGTTCATCCAGGCAAGTGGAGAGTATTCCATCACACTCCTGACTTGTGCCTTGCAAATAGTGGACAGGCTTTGTGGAATCAGGAGGTTAGTTATTCGCCACAGAATGCCGAGCCTCTGACCTGCTCTTGTAGCCACGTTATTGATATGGCTAATCCAGTTCAGTTTCTGGTCAATGGTAACTCCCAGGATGTTGATTGTGGGGGATTCAGTGATGGTAATGCCATTGAACGTGAAGGGATGATGGTTAGATTCTGGAGACAGTCATTGCCTGGCACTTACATGGCACGAATGTTACTTCCCACTTGTCAGCCCAAACCTGGATATTGTCCAGGTTTTGCTGCATTTGGACATGGACTGTTTAAGTATCTGAGGAATCGCGAATGGTGCTGAACATTGTGCAATCTTCAGCAAACATTCCCACTTTTCTGATGTTATGGTGGAAGGAAGGTCTGTGAAGCAGCTGAAGATGGCTGGGCCTCGGCTTCCCTGGCCATTAGCCAAAACTTAGTCCAGGGATGCGGACCTTTGATGAATTGCTCAGCCCCGAGTTGAGCTTCTTTCGGGAAGTCTTTGGGAACTAGTAGATGTAGCGTATTTGGATTTCCAAAAGCCATTTTATAAGATGTCACATGTAAAGTTACTACACAAGGTAAGTGCTTATAGCTTCACAGCGCACAGAGCTTCATAGCTCTGAAGAATAGTCATACGGATTCAAAACATTAACTCTGTTTCTGTCTCCGCAGATGCTGTCAGACCTGCTGAGTTTCTCCAGCATTTTCTGTTTTTGCTTAAGTGCTCATAGTATTGGGGGTGATATGTCAGCATGGATAGAGGACTGGCTAACTAATAGGAAGCAGAGGGTCAGGATAAATGTCATTTTCAGGATGGAAATTGTTTTTTGGTTTCTTTTTCTTTTGAAATTGCTAGTTTCCACTGGAGTTTAGACGAGTGAAGGGCGACTTGATTGAAGTATATAAGATCCTGAATGGTCTTCACAAGGTGGACACGGAAATTATGTTTCCTCTTGTGCGTGAGTCTAGAACTAGGGGGCACTGTTTTAAAATTAGGGCGTGCTCTTTTTGGACAGATGAGGAGAATTTTTTTCTGAGGGTTATGCGACTTTGGAACTCTCTGCCACAGAAGGCGGTGGAGGCGGGGTCATTGAATGTCTTTAAGGTGGAGGTAGATAGATTCTTGTTAGGTAAGGGAATCAAAGGTTATCGGGGGTAGATGGGGATGTGGAATTAGAAATACAAATAAATCGGCCATGATCTTATTGAATGGCGGAGCAGGCTCGAGGGGCCGAATGGCCTACCTCTGTTCCTATTTCATATGTTCTTGTATGAAATGTAACTAGTGGAGTGCCATAGGGATCAGTGCTGGGGCCTTAATTATTTATGATCTGTAGTGGTGACTTGGATGAAGGGACCGACTGTATTGTAGCCAAATTTTTTGACAATACAAAAATAGGTTGGAAAGCAAGTTGTGAAGTGGAAACAAAGAGGCTGCAAAGGGACATAGGTTAAGTGTGTGGGCAAAAATTTGGCAGATGGAAGTATAATGTGGAAAAATGTGAGATTGTTTTTCTATTCTTCCTGCCAAATTTGACAGAATAAATGGAGAGAGAATACAGAATGCTGCAGCAGAGAAGTACCTGGGTGTCCTTGTACATGAATCACAAAAAGCCGACATGCAAGCTGAAGTAATTAGGAAGGGAAACAGTATGTTGGCCTTTATTGAAAGGGGAATGGAGTATAAAAGTAGGGAAGTCTTGCTACAATTGTACAGGGCTTTGGTGAGACCACACCAGGGTACTGCATACAGTTTTGTTCTCCTTTAAGGAGGGACATACTTACATTGGAAGAGGTTTAGAGAAAAGGCTGATTCCTGGAATGTGTGGTTTGTTTTATGAGGAAAGGTTGAGCAGGTTGGGCCAATCCTCATGGGGTTTAGAGGAATGAGAAATGATTTTATTGAAACATAAGATTCTGAGGGGACTTGATAAAGTAGTTGCTGGGAGGATGTGGCCCCTCATGGGAGAATCTCGAAATAGGGGGCACAGTTCTAAAACAAGGGGTCTCCCTGACATGAGAAGGATTTTTTTTCTCCAAGGGTTGTTAATATTTGGAATTCTCTTCACTGGTGAGCAAGGGAGGCTGTGTCATTGAAGGTATTCAAAGCTAAATTAGACAGATTTTTAATGGAACAGAAAATGCTGGAAACACTGAGCAGGTTGTGTGGCACCTGTGGAGAGAAACGGAGTTAATGTTTCAAACCTTTCACGGGGGAAAGTTAGAAATGAAATAGGCTCATGTCTTAGATCCACCCATGATTATTCAGTGTTTGTCGGACTGCTGTTCTTGCCGAATCCTGAGACCCATTCAGCAGCACCAACTTGCTGTCTCTCAAAAGCTGTCCTGCTCCACAGTTTCATTTTATCTTTCAGCTCACCTGACATTTTAACAAAATACTTTTTCTCTTTCTTTCAGGTGTTAAGGATCGTAAGCTCCAACAGCCTTTGGGTACTGGTGCCCCTCTTGATCTCTCTTCTCCTTCACTTTCCTCTGACCTTAGCTCCTTTTCTAATGTCATTCCTTGCCGTGTATTCCTGACACCTTTTCAATCTTCCTATCTCTGAAGCTGAACGATCTATCCTTATCAAAGGAATCAACTTTATCCCATTATGCCCCCACCTTAATGAATTTGAAGCTTGGCATGACGTTGAGCTCTTCTTCCATTACCTTCACTCTTTGCCCACTTCTTTGGCCAGGAGACCCACCCACCCAATGCACTATTTCACCTGTCTCCAATATTCTCCTTCCATCTGAAACCCTCCTTCTGGCCTCTTGTCTGCTCTTGATCTTTTCATTGAGAACTGCTGACATGATATTGACCATCCAATTTCTGCTCCTATGTCTTGTGGTCTTATCGTCTCTACTCCCCTCTCTTGGTCCAACCTGTTTCCCTCTCTGAACTTGCTGTACTCCGTTCTCTCAGGTCTAATCCTGACATTGTTATCAAACCTGCTCTGTTGTTGTCTGGCAAATTGACCTCCACCTTTGCAGACACTGGACGCCAAATCTCCAACACTTCCTCCTTCCTCCCCTGGACCATCAACAAACATCAAGCCATTGTTTCCAGAATAGTCACTGATCTCACCTCCTCTGGTGATCTTCCCTCCACGGCTTCCCACCTCATGGTTCCCCAACCCCTACAGCTCATATCTATCTCCTTCCTAAGATTCATAAACAGGACTGTCCTGGTAGACCTAACATTTCAGCCTGTTGCTGCCCGACTGAACCGATTTCTTCCTACCTTGGCTTGTTTTTTTTTCCTTGTCGAATCTCTTCTTATTTACATGCATGACTCTTCTGATGCTCCATAAGTTCAACAGTTTAATTTCCTAACCATCTCCTCTTTATCACTGATGTTCAATCTCTCTGCACCTCCATCTCCCACTAGCATGGTCTGAGTGCTCTCTTCTTCCTTGAACAGAAGCCCAACCAGTTTCTATCAAAGAATTTATAAAGGAATATGGTTATGTTTAGTGAGTGGGAAGTTGGTAACTTGTGGGGAACAGGCAGAAAGTGAATTTGATGCCAAGATCAGATCAGCCATGATTTTATTGAATGGCAGAACAGGTTTGAGTTTCAAAATGAGTGTTCATATGAAGTACTTTTTGAAGTGTAGCCACTGTTGTAATGTCGGAAAGTATTGTACTTGGTTTTAAGAAGCATCTTAAAGAGGGAGGAAGTGAGGTGTAGATGTTTAGGGAGGGAATTCCAAAGGACATGGTCTTGGCAACTGATGTCATGGTCACTAGTGACTAAAATAAAGAATGCCAGAATTGGAGGATCACAGATACCCTGGAAGGTTTTGAGGGGGTTGATAAAGGCACATTTTTCCAGTGGTTGAAGTGTCAATAGCCAGAAGGCACAGATTTATGCTGATTGGCAAAAGAGCTAGAGGCAACATGGGGAACAACTTTTTATGCTATGAATGGTTAGGGATTGGAATGATAGGGTGGTGGATGCAGATTGCAATGTATCCTTCAAAAGGAAATTGGATAAATTCTTGAAGGAGAAAAAATTTGCGGAGAATTGGGGAAAAAGCAACAGAGTGGGACTAACTGGATTGCTCTTCGAAAGACTGGCACGGACTCAATGGGCTGAAAGGCCTCCTTCTCTGCTGTACTAATCTATGATTCTATGATAACCCCGCTACCCTCCTCTGCCTGGCTGAACTTGTTCTCTCATTGAACAATTTCTCATCCTCCACATAAAAGGTGGCGTTATCGGTCCTTGCCACGTCTGCCTTTTTGTAGGATATGCCGAACATTTCTTGTTCCAGTCCTACTCAGGTCCTCCCTCAACTCTTTTTCCAGTACATTGATGACTGTTTCAGTGCCATGTCCTGCTCTCACCCTGAATTGGAAAACTTCATCATCTTTGCTTCCACTTTCCACCCTTCTCTCAGTTTCACATGGTCCATCTCTGACTCTTCCCTTCCCTTCCCTTCCTTGACTTCTCTGTCTCCATTTCTGGTGATAGAATATCAATGAATATTCATTATAAGCTCACTGACTCCCACAGCTACCTCGACTACATTTCCTGACACCGTACACCTGGTAAGGATTCCATTCCATTATTCCAGTTATTCCATTTCGATTGCAACTGTTCTGATGATGCAACCTTCCATATCAGTGCTTCTAAGATACCTTCTTTTTTTCCTCGACCCAGGATTACCCCACTCTGGTTGACAGGACTCTCGACCGTGTCTGCCACATTTCCCGTTCTTGTGTTCTCACCCCTTCGCCTCCCTCCCAGACCTACAATAGGATTCCTCTTCACCTTCCACCCTACCAGCCTCCATATTCAACAGACCATTTTCCACCATTACCGTCACCTCCAGTGTGATGCCACCAACTGACACATTCTCTCCTCACCCCCCAACCCTTTCAGCATCCTGAAGCGACCATTCCTTCCATGATACCTCGGTCTACCCTTCACTCACCCTGAACACCCCAACCCCTTCTCTTGGAAACTTTTCATTGCAAATGCAAGAGATGTAAACATGTCCTTTTACCTCTTCTCTCCTCATCAACCAAGGCCCCAATTACCGCTTCCAGGTTAAGCAGACATTTACATATACTTAATATTTCAATCTGGTCTACTGTATTTTCTGCTCACCATGTGTTCTTCTCTACATTGGGGAGACGAAATGCAGATTGGGTGTCCACTTTGCCCTCCATTCAGTGTGCAAGATTCCAGTGGACTTTCATTTTAATTCTCCACCTTATTCTCAATGCTGACAAGTCTATCCCCTGCCTACTACACTGTGCTCCAGTGAAGCTCATCATAAGTTTGAGGAACAGCACCTCTTCTTTCATTTAGGCACATACAGCCTTCTGCTCTCAACATTGAGTTCAGTAGTTTCAGGTGCCAATTTTGTTTCCTTTTCTTCGCATGTTTTGGTCTTTCTCTTATTTTTTGCTGTTAGTCAGCAGCACATCTGTTCTAGGCAAGCTTTGATTTCTTTGTTTCTTTTCTTGCCCCATTGCCATTCTCTTCGGTCCTGGAAGACTAACTCTTCTGTCATTCAATCTCTTCTGTTTTTCACCCTATCACAGACTTCCTTTGGTTCTTGTTCCATCCTATTACGTTTCTAACTTTCCCTAGTTCTAATGAAAGGTCACGTACCTGTAAAGTTAATTCTGTTTTTCTTCACATATGCTGCCATAACCAGCTAGTGACAGCATTTTCTGTTTTTATTTCAGATTTCCAGAATCCGTAGTATTCTGATTTTTGATTAGACAGATTTTTGATTGACAAGGGAGTCAATGGTTATGGGGGACAGACAGGAAAGTGGAGTTCAGGCCGCAATCAGATCAGCCATGATCTTATAGAATGGCAGAGCAGGCTTGAGGAGCTGAATGGGCCACTCCTCCTATTTCTTATGTCCTTGTGTATCCTGATGTTTAATCTCTCACCAAGACTGGTTTCTTTCATCTCTGCAATATTGCCTAGTTTCACATCTCTTTGAGAAAACTTTCAGTCCCTAATTGCCCCCTTCTAAGCTTTGTATCAATTTACCTTGTACCTATTTGTGAAGTATCTTATAATTTGCTTCTTTAAAGGCACTTTACAAATGTAAGTTGTCGTCATCATCAATGTTATACTGAATTGATTGAAGGCTATAACCTTCATGACTGCCTCTGTCCCTATCTGTTTTGATCCTTCCCGCCCTACATCCCTGTAGGAATGGTCCAGTTTTCCACCAACAATCTTCTGTCCTATTTTCCATTCTACCTTTGTCAGCTCCTGTTCTACCTTTATCAGCTGCTGTTTGAGCCATCTTGACCTTACCTCTTTTTTTTCCCCCTCCCTTCTTACCTTCAAAAATCAAGTCATAGAGTCCGTAAGACCTTCCTCTTTGACTGCTTTTGCCTCCTGCTGAATCGCTTTTGCTGGGCTCAGTTTCCACTACCCTGTGTTTAAAAAAAAAACTGGTTGTATATAATAAGTGCAATAGCAATATAAATTATTGTTGCCTGCCTATCTACTGGGCACAAAATTTTTTAAAGACTTTGTTTCTGGGCATGCCAGATGCATTGCTGAGTCTTCTATTTCTGTTCTTTTACTATTTGCCTTTTGTAAGGGCCCCATTGGATATGAATTTGGATGCTCTTAATCCAACTTCTGGTAGGTGTGGGCCCATAACACAACTTTTGCTGATTTAATACCAACTTGCAATATTACTTAATGGACACAAGGATACCTGGCGTGGGAAACTGGGAATTGTTACATTGATGCAGTTGGAGGCCCATTTCTGTGTTTGCGGTTAGGAACAGCTTCATGCTGCAGCTGGCTGTTAATGTGCTATGTCTGGAAGAATTAAATGTTGACACGATTGGAAACGGAGGAAGAGTTTAGAATTGGAACTTTGTTTGCATTGATCTGCACCATAACATTTTTTAAAAGTTTGTTTTAGAATTTTGAGTGTTAGGAAAAATACAAGTTTTTTTAAAAAAAAATTAAACCAAGAATTAGAGTAGTAATTTAAAAAAATCCTAACATTTGCTACAGCTCAAATGAGTGTATTAAAAACAAAAATGGACATGTAAGAACATAAGAAATAGGAGCAGGAGTTGGTCATTTGGCCCCTTGACCCTGCTCTGCCATTCAATAAGATCAGTGCTAACCTGGTTGTGGCTTTAACTCCACTTTCCTGCCTGCCCCACCATAACCTTTAATTCCCTTTTTAGATCAAAAATCTGTCTAACTCGGCCTTGAAAATATTTAATGACACAGCCACCAGTGCTCTCAGGGGTAGTAAATTCCAAAGATTAGTGATCCTCAAAAGAAGTTCCTTCTCATCTCAGTCTTAAATGGGAGACCCTTATTTTGAAATTGTGCCCTAAGTTCTAGATTTTCCCATGAGGGGAAACATCCTCTCAGCATCTACCCTGTCAAGCCCCCTTGGAATCTTACATGTTTCAGTAAGACTACCTCTCATTATTCCAAATTTAAAAAAGTACAGGTCCAACCTGCCCAATCTTTCCTCATAAGACAACTGCTCCATCCTAGGAATCCTCTGTTCTGCCTCCAATGTAATTATATATCCCTCCTTAAATAAGGAGATGTAAACTGTATGTAGTACTCCTGGTGTGGTCACATCAATGCCTTGTACAGCTGTGTCAAGTCTTCACTACTTTCATACTCCATCCCCCTTGCAATAAAGACCAACATTCTATTTACCTTCCCAATTACTTGCTGTATCTGTGTGCTACCTTTTCGTGATTCATGTACAAAGACACCCAGATCCCTCTACAAGTACATTCTGCAGTTTCTTTCCATTTAAATAATATTCTGCTTTTCTAATCTTCCCACCAAAGTGGATAACTTTATTTTTTTCCACATTATATGTTAAATGATTCAAGCCAGATGGTGAAGTACAAGCCACAGACCTTTTCCTTGATAGTAGGTTTATTATCAGGATGTGGCAGTACAAATCTCAGCATCCTAACCACTGACCCAGTGTTCCAGTAGACTCTATTTGTACTCTTTTTGAAACCAATTAAACAAAATAAACAAACTAATTAACAACCCCTTAAAGGGGCACCGTAACAAAAAAAAAAATTTCAAAGGAAACAAAACAAAACAAAATGGTGTTCCAGGGACTGATGATGCACTCCAACCTCTGAAGCACCGACTGGTCGCAGAAGGCCTCAAGCTTACCGGTGGACAACCAGGCACGAACATAACTCCAGCCGGGTATAACAACCCCCTCCACTGCCTGCTGCCTGGACCTGTTAATGGCCACCTTGGCCAGGCCCAGGAGCAGGCCCACAAGGAGGTCCTTCGATCTGCCCACCCCTCAGCACCAGGTGGCCAAAGATCAAGAGCATGGGGCTGAAGTGCAACCAAAATTTGAGGAGCAGCCCCTTCAGATAATCAAACAGGGGCTGCAACTTCTGGTATCCTATATAAACATGGAACACGGACTCCTCAAGACCGCAGAAAGTACAGACAGCCTGGGAGTTCATTAACCAATTTGATCTACGATTGCACAGGACATCTGTGTGCAACACCCTCCAAGCCAAATCCTCACGTGTAGAGAGCCCTCCACTGGGGACCCCGCCATCTCTGGATGGCAGTAGATGCTCTTTATTTGTGCTCTCAGCCTTTAATCAAATAACACCCATTATCTGCATCTTTAATGGTTGGTTGATTATATATTAATAGATTACCCTTTCTTTAAATGAAAAAGTTAACATACATAAATAATTACAATGCAAAAGAAAAAATTGGTTTTCTATCTTCCTTATACTCATAACACAAAATGTCCCTCTTCTGGACCTCCAACAATTTCTTGGATCCAGCATTCCACTTTGTAAAACAGTCTGATTATCGGTGAAAAACAGTCTGATAATTGTCGTTTGGTAGTACAGAACTTGAGTACTGCTGAAAAAAAGACATTTTGTTCAAAGCTTTTTTTCTTGCACTCATCAGGACAATCACAAGACTACCAATGTCAGGGGAAGCAACAACTTTATACCGTATGAGAAGAGTGCAAAGATTGGCAAGTGGACTCTGATTGGTAGAGGCATTGGCATGAAGAGTGCACCAGTTAACTGCCAAGCGTTGTTTGAAATTTAAACCAGACAGCTTGACCCTGGTCAAGACATTGCCCTGGGGAATGAACCAGCGAAAGGCTGTCACTTATTTTGTTTAGCTGAAACAGGTGCAATGTGTGTACGTGTTTCTGTCTGCAAAGAACAGGGCCCTGTGTATTAATATATGTAGCTTCCAGTACACGCAAATGCGCCACATTGTGAGACCAACTGACAATCTTAAATTAGTTGTCAGCATAATTTTTAGCACACTGAGGATTTAGTAAATGTCCAATCGTGGAATCACATCAAATGTTGGACACTTTTTTGAATTTTGCAAGCACGGGCTGGTTGGGTACGGTCTGTACCTTGCCCTTTGTGAACAGCGGAAGGGACATGCTGTTTGATATGATCCACCAGTCTTTGGGCCGTACGGCCTACATACCTAGCATCACACTGGCACTGAAATTCATATACTATATTACTTATTTGTGTGATAGCAGAACATTTTTTGGTTTGATGGCAGCATCCCGTTAATAGTGAATACTACCCATGCAGTAGCAGCATGAAACAGCTAACTTTATCCAGCTTTATCCTCTATCCAGCTCTTCTTGTCCCACCCCCCACCCCCACCTTAAACCAGCTTATATTTCACCTCTCTTCTATTTTTACTTAGTTCTGTTGAAGGGTCATGAGGACTCGAAACATTAACTGTGCTCCTCTCCATAGATACTGCCAGACCTGCTGAGTTTTTCCAGGTATTTTTGTTTTTGTTTTGGATTTCCAGCATCTGCAGTTTTTTGCTTTTATCTTAGTGTTTAATTGACTGCCACTTCTCTTCAAGGAATGCCTACCTTGAAGAAGTTTTGTTCTTCTCTCCGTCAGGATTTTCGTATCTCTCTTTTGCCTTGTTCACCTTCATTGCTTTCCATTTCTCTCCTGGTGTTTGACAAGGTGTTTACTAAAACCCGCTTTCACAGCCATATTTCCTTCCTCAGTGACTGTTTCCGTCTCCGACTTACCCCACATGGATTTCAACTGAAGTTCCATCCCTCATGTTTCGAACCCATCCAGGATTACGGGTATCTCCGGGACATACAATGCTCCTCGGACTGCTGTTCTCGTCGCATTCTGAAATCCACACTCAGTGCCATGCGCCGCCATATGAACATACTCGACCTCTCCCTCCAGCAGCACCGCCGCACCCTTTTTCAAAGCGGCACGTGCCCCCAGTTTCATTTTATTCTTCGTCTCATCCGACACCTCAACAAGAAACTTTGTCTCTTTCTTTCAGGTGCAAAGGAATGCAAGCTCCAACAACTCATCGACACCAACACCCATCCTGGACCCGCCACCCCTGCCTGTCCCTCTGTCCCCATCCCGTCTTCCAATCCCAGCCCCGGCTGTGCATTCACCATACCCACTGACCTTCCCCTATCCGATGCTGAACGTTGAGTGCTCAGCAAAGGACTTAGTTTCATGCCCTTACGCCCTCATCTCAATGAATTTCGGGCTCGGCATGATGCTGAACTCTTTTTCCGCCGCCTTCGTCTCCGTGCTCACTTCTTTGGGCAGGAGTCCTCTCCCCGTTCAACGGATCCTTTAACCCACCTCCAATATTCTCCCTCCACCTGGACCCCTCCCTCTGGATTCTTACCTTCTCTTGATCTTTTCATTGAGAACTGTCGGCATGACATCAGTCTTCTCAATTTCTCTGCTCCTCTCACCCACTCTAACCTGTCTCTCTCTGAACTTGCTGCACTCCGTTCTCTCAGGTCCAACCCTAACATTGTCATCAAACCCGCTGACAAGGGTGGTGCTGTTGTTGTCTGGCGCGCTGAGCGTCAACTCACAGACACTTCCTCCTACCTCTCCCTGGACCATGACCCCACCACTGAACATCAAGCCATTGTTTCCAGGAGTGTTACTGACCTCATCTCCTCTGGAGATCTTCCTTCCACAGCTTCCAACTGATAGTCTCCCAACCTCGGGCTGCCCGCTTCTACCTCCTACCCAAAATCCACAAACAGGACTGTCCCGGCGGACCGATCGTATCAGCCTGTTCCTGCCCCACGGAACTCATTTCTCATTATCTTGACACCCTTCTCTCTCCCCTTGTCCAGTCCCTTCCCACCTACATCCGTGACTCCTCTGACACCCTACATCATATCAACAATTTCCAGTTCCCTGGCCCCAACTGCCTCCTCTTCACCATGGACGTCCAATCCCTCTACACCTCCATCCCCCACCAGGATGGTCTGAGGGCTCTCCGCTTCTTCCTCGAACAGAGGCCCGAACAATCCCCATCCACCACTACTCTCCTCCGTCTGGTTGAACTTGTTCTCACACTGAACAATTTCTCCTTTAACTCCTCTCGCTTCCTCCAAATAAAAGGTGTGGCTATGGGTACCCGCATGGGCCCCAGCTATGCCTGACTCTTTGAGGTATGTGGAACATTCCTTGTTCCAGTCCTACTCTGGCCCACTCCCACAACTCCTTTCTCCGGTACATTGATAATTACTTCGGTGCTGCTTCATGCTCTCGTCTGGACCTAGAAAAATGTATTAATTTTGCTTCCAATTTCCACCCCTCCATTATTTTCACATGGTTCATCTCTGACACTTCCCTTCCCTTCCTTGACCTCTCTGTCTCAATTTCTGGTGATAGACTGTCCACCAATATCCATTACAAGCCTACCGACTCCCACAGCTACCTCAACTCCTCACACCTCACTTCCTGTAAGGACTCCATCCCATTTTCTCAATTCCTTCGCCTCCGTCGCATCTGTTCTGATGATGTCACTTTCAAAAACAGTTCCTCTGACATGTCCTCCTTCTTCCTTAACCGAGGTTTTCCACCCACGGTGGTTGACAGGGCCCTCAACCGTGTCCGGCCCATCTCCCGCGCATCCGCCCTCACGCCTTCTTCTCCCTCCCAGAAACATGATAGGGTCCCCCTTGTCCTCACTTATCACCCCAACAGCCTCTGCATTCAAAGGATCATCCTCCGCCAACTCCAGCATGATGCCACCACCAAACACATCTTCCCTTCACCCCCCCGGCGGAATTCCGCAGGGATCTTTCCCTCCGGGACACCCTGTTCCACTCCTCCATCACCTCCTACACCTCAACCCCCTCCCACGGCACCTTCCCATGCAACCGCAGAAGGTGCAACACCTGTCCCTTTGCTTCCCCTCTCCTCACCGTCCAAGGGCCCAAACACTCCTTTCAAGTGAAGCAGCATTTCACTTGCACTTCCCTCAACTTAGTCTATTGCATTCGTTGCTCCCAATGCGGTTTCCTCTACATTGGAGAGACCAAACGCAGACTGGGTGACCGCTTTGCAGAACACCTTCGGTCTGTCCGCAAGCATTACCCAGACCTCCCTGTCGCTTGCCATTTCAACACTCCACCCTGCTCTCATGCCCACATGTCCGTCCTTGGCTTGCTGCATTGTTGCAGTGAAGCTCAATGCAAACTGGAGGAACAGCACCTCATCTTCTGACTAGGCACTTTACAGCCTTCCGGACTGAATATTGAGTTCAACAATTTTAGATCATGAACACTCTCCTCCATCCCCACCCCCTTTCCGATTTTGCCCCTCTTTGTTTTTTCCAATAATTTATATAGATTTTTCTTTTCCCACCTATTTCCATTATTTTTAAGTGTATTTCCATCCATTGTTTTATCTCTACCTTTTAGCCTATTTCGATCCCTTCCCCCCCACCCCACCCCCACTAGGGCTATCTGTACCTTGCTCGTTCAGCTTTCTACCCTTAATTAGCACATTCTTTTAGATAATATCACCACTTTCAACACCTCTTTGGGTAAGTTAACAGTTGGCGGATAAGTTGCAGTTGAGGTTACCTGTAGGGGCAAAGGAAGCAGACATAGTTGAAATGATAGCAGAGTATTTGAAGTTGGAAAGGATACCTGAAATCAGTGAGTCACAGCTGGAGGTAGTAAGACTTCAGTTACAAATGAAGAAGCTTGGACTTGAACAAGCAATGGAAATGACGAAACTTGAACTAGAGGCAAAAGGAAAAGAAAAAGAGAGAAAGGGCATTTCAAAGAGAGCAAGCAGAAAGGCAGGAGAGAGAAAGAAAACAGGAAAGGGAATTGGAACTGGGGAATTAGCAAGGGAGGAAAGAGAAAAGGAGAGAGAGAGAGAATATCCGCTTAGAAAGCTGGAAGTTAAAAGAGATATCAGATGCTGTGAAAGACTCTGATATGGAAATAACTACTTCCAGTCTAAAGCCCAGTGGAGAGATGTTTAAATTCGTACAGGCTCTTCCAAAGTTTGAAGAAAGAGATGTAGAGGCATTCTTTATTTCATTACTTCTGGAAATAAGAGCATTGTGGGTTCTGAGGTCCAGGCACAGGAAAACCCAATTGTTTGTGTACAGGTAAAGCAGGGAGAATAAGTGATAGGTAAAGATTCACAATTTACCCAAGGGAGTTCTGAAGAGCAGGTTGCAGAAATGTTTAAAGCTTTTGTATGTGAGGGGGAAGTCTTTCCATGTGTACAGGATGGAACAGGAAAAAATATTAAAATTTGAAGAGACACAGGGGCTAATCTATCTTTAATGTTATGGGAGAGTGATATTTGTTGTGCAGAGGGAGTATTGCAGGAAAAGGTGATAATAAGTGGGGTTCATGGAGATGTTAAATCTATTCCATTGTGGAAGGTAAATTTAAAGAGTAAGTGGAAAACAGATGAGGTGATTGTTGGAGTAGTGGAAACATTGCCCATTGCAGGGGTTCAATTTATTTTAGGTAATGATATTGCTGGGTCACAGATGTGGGTGATGTCTACAGTAGTTGAGCAGCCTGTGGAGGTGCATTTAACAGAGGTGTTGCAGAAACAGCATCCTGGATTGTTTGCAGATTATGTAGTAATGAGATCACAAACTCACAGGCTGAAACAGAAAGAGGAGGAAGTTAAAAGGCAGGGGAAGGGTGTTAAATTCAATTAGCTAATATTATCTTTGATAAGATTGTTCAGGGAGAGAGAATGGAGGCGAATGAAGCTGAAGTGTTTAGCTCAAGGAAGTTGGCAGAGTTACAACAAAAGGATCCACGAAGAAAGCAGTTATATCAGACAGCTTACTCAGAAACCAAGGCAGAATGTATTCTAGAATGTTATTACCTTAAAGGCAATGTGTTAATGAGGAAGTGAAGGCCGTATCAGGTTCAGCAGATGAAAAATGGAAGTTCATCAGATAGTTATACCATCTGGATACAGAAATGAGATACTGAGAGTAGCTCATGAAATTCCAATGGGGGGACATTTGCATAACCATGTAGTCAAATTCTGTCGAACATGTCACACATGTCAGGTGACAGGGAAACCATAAGCAGTGATTAAACTGGCACCTTTAATTCCAATTCAGGCATTTGAGAAACCTTTTATGAAGGTCCTGATTGTGTAGGATATCACTAAGACTAAAAGTGGGAATTGGTACTTGCTGACAATAATGGATGTGTCTGCAAGGTTTTTGGAAGCGATACCATTGCGAAATATTACAGCAAAGAGAATTCTGGAAGAGTTGATTATTTTTTACAAGGTATGGTTTGCCAAAGAAATACAATTAGGTCAGGGTTCAGATTTCATGTCACAGCTGTTTAAGAAAGTAATGGGGATAAAAGCTTGAGGATAAAACAGTTTAAGTCAACAGCTTACCATCTTGAATCACAAGGTGCTTTGGAAAGATGGCATCAAATTTTAAAAACCATGATGAGGGCTTATAGCCAAGACTATTCACAGGATTGGGATAGGGGAATTCCATTCTTGTTATTTGCTATTAGGGATGCTCCCAATGCATCAATAGGATTTAGTCTTTTGAATTAGTCTATGGTTATGAGGTAAGGGGGCCATTGAAATTGAATTGGGAGAAATTGGTGGGTCAAAATTCGGAAACTACTCTCCTGGATTATGTGACAAACTTCAGAGAAAGATTAAACAGAGCATGCGAGTTAGCTAAGGAACATTTAAAGATATCACAGCTCATGATGAAAGCAAAGGCAGGTTAAAGATCCACAGCTCTTAGTTATGTTGCTGGGGAAAAAGTGTTAGCTTTGTTACCAGTATTGGGTGGATCATTAAAGGCAAGGTTTTGTGGGCCTTGCAGGATTGAAAAGAAACTGAGGGAAGTAAATTGTTTAACAAATACTCCAGATAGAAGAAAGAAGTAGAGGGTGTGCATTGTAAATATGCCTAAAAAGTACTTTGACAGGGAAGATGAGCAAAAGGAGGTACTGATGGTGGTAGATAAGGAGAAAGAGATAGAAATGAAGGATTCTGAAATTGATTTTCCTCTAATCAAATTGGATAATGAAGGGTTACTTAAAAATTTAAATATAATATTGAATTACCTTCCAGACAAGTGTCAAAGTGATTTGGAGTAGCTATTGCAGTCACACAAAGCTATTTGTGGGAATTAGCTGGGGAGGACAAATTTAGCTACACATGATGTAAGTGTAAAGGATTCAGTTCCGATATGGCAATATCCTTATAGATTAACTTCAGAAAAGTTATCACAAGTACAGAAAGAGATTGATTTCAAGCTTCAAAATTACATAGTTGAGTCTAGTTGCAGTATCTGGAGTTTGCCTACTGTGCTGGTACCGAAACCAGATGGAACACTAAGACTGTGGGCAGAATTTTCTGCCTGCCGGGCGGGCCCGACCCAATCTCTGGCGGGCGGGGAGCTGATCTCCACTGGAGAAACGGGCCCCACCGCCATTTTACATGACATCCAGTGGGAAGCGCTATGCGCTTCCTGTGCAAGCGGGGGGGATTCCCCAAAAGCGAGAGTGCGCTCTTTCGCGCATGCGCACGAAAGAGCACACATCTCCCTGAGGCTAAGTGCTGCCTCAGGGAGATCGCTGACACTTCTAAAAAATATGAAAATTAGAAAAAAAATTCCCTAACATGTCCCCCTCATGTGACAATGTCACACGAGGTGGGACATGTTCATAATTTACATTATAAGTTTATTAAACTTTTAAAATCCCTACATGAAACCTCATCCTGCCGGTGGATGAGGTTTCATGTTTTTTCTATTGCCCGCCGGGGCTCCTGGCCTGCCTGCCAAACTTAAGGTTGGACGGGCAGGTCCTTTAATTGTTTAAATGATTCTGTCAATGGCCTCAATTGGCCATTGACAGGTTGGCGGGCGCACAGCTGATTTGGCTGTGCCCCCGCCTTCCTGAAAATTTAAATGGGGCGGGTTGACGTTGGGGGTTCTCCCCGACGTCATCCCGTGTCATTTTACGCATCGGTGAGTGGGCCCCGCTCCCTGCTTGCCGACAGCAAAATTCAGCCCTGTATGTGGACTATCGAAGTGTGAATGCAGTGAGAAAAGCGGATTCATATCCTAAACTATGGCTGGGAGATTGCATTGAGAAAGTGGGACAATCAAAATTTATCAGAGTTTGACTTGCTGAGAGGATATTGGCAAGTACTGTTATCGGAAAGAGCAAAGGAGATATTGGTTTTTGTGACATCAGATGGACTATATCAGTTTAAAAGTTATGCCATTTGGTATGAAAAATGCACCTGCAACATTTCAAAGACTGACAAAGAAAGTAATTGCAGGGCTAAGCGGCTTATATTGACAATTTAGTTTACAGTCAAATGTGGGAGGAGCATTTACAACATTTGGATGAACTGTTTCCGTGGACGAAGTTAATTTGGTGATGAACTTGCACTTTTGCAAACTGACTCTTAGCCAAGTTACATATCTAGGCCATACCATTGGACACGGTAAGGCAGCTGCGAAAGATTTGAAAGTAAAAGCCATTATGAATTTCCCTGTGCCCGCAGCAAAATGACCGTTTTGAGATTTCTGGGCATGAGTGGGGCTTTACTGGAGGTTTGTACTGAATTTTGACTCAGGTAGACTACAAGCTTGAAATTATCAAAAGAAGCTAGGTATAGAAATGTACTTAAAATCTTAATGAGTAGACATGGATGCTGTCTTAGCATGTAAGGTGTGAAGGGAATTTTCATTTTTAGATACATGAAGGAATTGTTTAGATTTCAAAGGGATGCTAGTCTGTTTACAACTAGCTAGATAAGCAAGGTTAAGGATTGTGTTTATTTTTTCCAAGGTTACTGACAATATTGGCAACATGAAAGTTTTTATATTATGGGAAAGGAACAGTTCTAAAGACATATGGAACAATGGAATTTACATCTTAGAGAGAGAAGCATGTATAAAGAAGAATGAAAGGCTATGTTGGGGTCCATTAAAGATCCAACAGGAGTGCGTGAAACAGCCTTGAAGAATCCTTCAGCCATTTGTGCATAAGTCTGTTATGCCCAGTAACTAAAGTTGGATCAAGCCCTTTGGAATTCCATTGTCATGTGGGGACTGTGTTAACTTGCTGTTTTTAAAAATCTAAAATCTATTTTGGACTGTTGATTTAAAGGGGGTTTGTAACTGGGAGTAAGGTTAATTAGGAATTTTGGGAGTTGTTATAATAAGTAATTGTAGTCTAATGTATGTGCTTGAAATCTTTTATTTTGTTAATAAATATTTTAATTTAACTTTTAAAATCTCTAAAGGTCTTAGTGGACTCATAACTTCTGAATTCAATGCACATATTTTAAAAATATTACTGGCTAGGCCAGCATTTATTGCCCATTCCTAATTGCCCTTGTTCAGAAAGTGTTTTAGGTGGAGAAATTTTGTTAGACAGTCAAAGAAACGACCAGCTTAAAGTTGCATATCTATATTCAGAGGACTCCAGGATGCCGAGGGAATATTAAAGTGCTTTTGTAATGCATATATCATTATTCTTGACCACCAGTTGTCTATAGAATATTTTAAGAATGCAAATTCAAATGGGCAAAAAAGAAACCAAGACTTTCTCCCCTGCCTTTCACGATCTCCAGATATCCCAAAGCGCTTTATAGCCAATGGAGTGCTTTTTTCAAGTGCAGCCACTGTTGTGATGCAAAGAAGCACTAAATGTGTAAGGTGTAGACAAATCTGAAAATTCAGAAAATAAGGTGCCGTGGGAGGGGTTTGAGGTGTAGGGGGTGATAGAGGAGTGGATCAGGGTGTCCCGGAGGGAACGATCCCTGCAGAATGCCGCCATCTTCCACCTTCCCATGCAACAGCAGAAGGTGCAACACCTGCACCTTTACTTCCCCCCCTCACCATCCAAGGGCCCTAACACTCCTTTCAAGTGAAGCAGCATTTCACTTGCACTTCCCTCAATTTAGTCTACTGCATTCGCTGCTCCCAATGCGGTCTCGTCTACATTGGAGAGACCAAATGCAGACTGGGTGACCGCTTTGCGGAACACCTTCGGCCTGTCCGCAAGCATGACCCAGACCTCCCTGTCGTTTGCCATTTCAGCACACCACCCTGCTCTCATGCCCACATGTCCATCCTTGGCCTGCTCAGCGCAAACTGGAGGAACAGCACCTCATCTTCCGACTAGGCACTTTACAGCCTTCCGGACTTAATATTGAGTTCAGCAACTTTAGATCATGAACTCTCTCCTCCATCCCCACCCCCTTTCTGATCCCCCTTTTTCCAATAATTTATAATTTTTAATATATTTTTTAATACATATTTTTCTTTTCCCGCCTATTTCCATTATTTTTAAATGTATTTCCATCCATTGTTTTATCTCTACCTTTTAGCCTATTTCGATCCCTTCCCCCCCACCCCACCCCTACTAGGGCTATCTGTTACTTGCTCGTCCTGCTTTCTACCCTTAATGTCACCATTAGCACATTCCTCAGCTAATATCACCACCATCAACACCCCTTTGTCCTTTTGTCTATGACATCTTTGGCAATCTCTTCTTTGCCTCCACCTATCACTGGCCCTCTATCCAGCTCTACCTGTCCCACCCCCCTTCAACCTATATTTCTTAGTTCTGATGAAGAGTCATACGGACTCGAAACATTAACTAAGAGGAATACCTCTCTGCAGATGCTGTCAGACCTGCTGAGTTTTTCAAGGTATTTTTGTTTTTGTTTCAGATTTCCAGCATCCACAGTATTTTGCTTTTATCTTACTGAAAACTCAGAAGCTGCTTCACCTGGCAAAAAGAATTTGGTTGTTAGAAACCCTCTATTTATTTTGTTTGAAACAAATAAATAGTAAAGGAAAGTAGGTTTATGCAAATTTATAAATGTTATTTAAATTATTTAGAGGAGATGGTGGCATTGCGGTAATGTCACTGATAAATCCAGAGGCACAGGAAATGCTCCAAGGATATGGGTTCAAATGCCACCATGCCAGCTGGGGGAATTTAAATTTAACTAATAAATCTGGAATATGAAGCTAGTTTCAGTAATGGTGACCAAAAACTACCATTGATTGTTGTAAAAACCTTTCTAGTTTACTAATGTCCTTTAGGGAAGGAAATCTGCCATCCTTACCTGGTCTGACCTATGTGACTCCAGACCCACAGCAATGTGGTTGACTCTTAACTTCCCTCTGAAATGGCCTAGCAAGCCACTCAGTTCAAGGGCCATTAGGGATAGGCAACAAATGGTGGCCCTGTCAGTGACGCTCACATCCCATGAAAAACTAAGGAAAAAAAAAATTGAGGAGCCTCTAAATACAATCCTTGTTCAGTGGAGGATCATTCCTTATTCCTTTGTAGAGCAAGAGATTAAACCCCTTGGGCTGAATTTTCTTGGTTTTGGAGGCAGAGGGACAGGGAAAGTAGCAGGAAACCCTGTGGGCATGGCTCTCTGACGCTGTCCACCTGCTGACTTTCCAGGAGTGGGCTGCTCCAGGAATCAGCGGTCTGCAGCATGGAGGTGGGCAGCCAATTAAGGCCCAAGCCTAGGACCATTTTCCCCCAACACTTCAACCTTCCAGGCATGGCACGGACCTCTACTGTTTGGGAGCCGGCAACGCTGCAGAGGCGGCCGCTTGCCGGGAGGTCACCGGACCATAGGTAGCTGAATTAATTGGCAGTATCAGAGGGTCACAGTGTTCACAAGAGGCCACAGGCTCACTTCTTGAGAAG
Organism: Cetorhinus maximus; assembly: GCF_964194155.1. Taxonomy (NCBI): domain Eukaryota; kingdom Metazoa; phylum Chordata; class Chondrichthyes; order Lamniformes; family Cetorhinidae; genus Cetorhinus; species Cetorhinus maximus. The sequence continues at coordinate 99,901,983 of NC_135887.1, forward strand.
GCAACCCTACATCCTAGACAAAAACAGAATTACCTGGAAAAACTCAGCAGGTCTGGCAGCATCGGCGGAGAAGAAAAGAGTTGACGTTTCGAGTCCTCATGACCCTTCAGCAGAACTGAGTAAAGTTAGGAGAGGGGTGAAATATAAGCTGGTTTAAGGTGGGGGGTGGGGTGAGGGGAGAGAAGTTGGGGGGGTGGGGTGGTAGTAGGGACAAGCAAGCAGTGATAGGAGCAGATAATCAAAAGATGTCACAGACAAAGGAACAAAGACGTGTTAAAGGTGGTGATATTATCTAAGAGAATGTGCTAATTAAGAATGGATGGCAGGACACTCAAGGTACAGCTCTAGTGGGGGTGGGGTGGAAAGACTGACAGGGCATTACAGGTATAGATTTAAAAATAATGGAAATAGGTGGGAAAAGACGAAGAATAAAATGAAACTGGGGGCACGCGCATCTTTGAAAAAGGGTACGGTGGTGCTGCTGGAGGGAGAGGTCGAGTGTGTTCATATGACCTGTCATGGCACTTCATCATCTTTTTCGCCACTGAAGAGGGATGACTTTGTGAGCGCCTCCAGTATGAGTTCCCATAAGTCCCCCTCTTCACAGCAGCATTCACCACTCCCAGTGGGGCTCCTATCTGGTCATTACTGCGGATCTTCTTATTGTCCCTCCCAACTAGGGGCTACAGTTTGAAAATAAGGGGTCTCCCATTTAAGATGGACGTGAGGAGGAACTTCTCTCAGAGGCTCATTGGACTTTGGAATTCTCTTCCACAGAGAGCAGTGGAGGCTGGAGCGTTGAATATATTCAAGACAGATTTTTGATTGACAAGGTAGTTAAGGGCTATGGGGGGGTGGAGGGCGGGGAACAGGCATAAAGCTACAGTCAGGTCAGTTTTGATCTTATCAAATGGTGGACTAGGCTTGATGGGCCGATTGGCCTACTCCTGTTCCTATTTCTTATGGTTTTATGTATTAATTGGGGGAAGCCAGTCAACCAAGTGTGATAGCTGAAGTAAGTAAGCCTGCTGGATGTTTGCACTACATACAAGGCTTTTAATATAGAATTAGTAGACCTTCCATTGCTTTGCCCAAGATAAATCAAATAATTAATTGTTCTTTTTTAAATTGGGGTATTATACAGTTGTTAAGTTGGGGTTTAAATTGGCTTGTCCTGTAAGGCCATCAAGTTCAATTATTAACAAACATAGAGCTGGCTCACAGTTTAATTCTTTGGTTAGTGAAATTTTCAGATTGAAATGTGTTTGTAGGTTTCTGATTTTCCTGCATTTTAAAGTCATTTTAATAGTTTTATGGACTTAGGCAGATGGAAAACTAAACTGATCTCTGATGCAACTCCAAAGAAAAATGCTGTCTACAGCTGCTGTTGACTTCTGTGCTATACTATGACACTTGCCACCCACCACCCAAAATGAATGAAGAGAAGAAATCGTACTTCAAAGAAAAGTAAACATATAGAAGCAGTCATTATGACACAACGCGATTAAAGTTCTGTGGGAATTCTCCTGATTGTCAGCTGTAATTTGATGTATTTGGACTATTGTGAACAATTTTTGTCTCCATATTATGGGTTATAGAGACACTGGAAAAGATGAAAAAAAAGATTTACTAGAATTATCCCAGAACTGAGAGGCTATACCAATTGGAAAGATTTAACAGGCTGGTGCTCTTTTCTCTAGAACAGAGAAGACTGAGGGATTATCTGATGGAGGTTTTCAAAATTCTGAACAATGGGCTGACTTTAGAAAAGAGAGCATTCAGGCATAGAGAAGGTATATTCCCACAAGGTCGAAAGGCAGGGCAAATACATCCAGAGCTCCCTGCATGACAAAAGAGATAAAAAATTAAGATGAAGGAAAAAAAAGTCTGCACAAGGCAGATGTCAGGTGAGCGATACAATTGAGAGCCAGGTCGAATATAGAAGGTTCAGAGGGGAAGTAAAAGCATGTAAGAGATGCAAAGAAAGAGTATGAAAAGAGATCAGCAACTAATATAAAAGGGAATCCAAAAGTCTTCTATAGGCATTTGAATAGTAAAAGGGTGGTAAAAGGAGGAGAGGGGCTGATTAGGGACCAATTTGCACATGGAGGCAGGGGTGCATGGCTGATGGATTAAATAAATATGTTGTATCTGTCTTTACCAAGGCAAAAGAAAGCTGTGCAGGTCATTGTGAAAGAGGAGGTAGTCCAGACACTTGAAGGGTTTAAAAATGATAAGAAGGATGTATTAGATAGGCTATCTATACTTACAGTTGATATGGCACCAGGACTGGATGAGATGTGTCCAAAGATACTGAGGGAAGTGAGAGTGAAAATTCCAGAGGCACTGGCCATAATTTCTCAGTTTTCCTTGGACTCAGGTGGCGTCAGAAGACTGGAGAATTGCAAATGTTACGCCCTTGTTTTAACAAAAAAGGAAGCACTGAGGGTGGCAAGGGCGCAGAATGTAGTCTGGGTGGGGGACTTCAATGTCCGTCACCAAGAGTGGCTCGGTAGCACCACTACTGACCGAGCTGGCCCAGTCCTAAATGACAAAGCTGCTAGACTGGGTCTGGGCAGGTGGTGAGGGAACCAATAAGAGGGAAAAACATATTTGACCTCATCCTCACCCATCTGCCTGCCGCAGATGCATCTGTCCATGACAGTATCGGTAAGAGTGACCACCACACAGTCATTGTGGAGACGAAGTCCTACCTTCACGTTGAGGATACCCTCCATCGTGTTGTGTGACACTACCACTGTGCTAAGTGGGATAGATTTCGAACAGATCTAGAAACTCAAGACTGGGCATCCATGAGGCGCTGTGGGCTATCAGCAGCAGCAGAATTGTACTGGAACACAATCTGTAACCTCATGGCCTGACATATCCTCCACTCTACCATTAACATCAAGTCAGGGGATCAACCCTGGTTCAATGAAGAGTGCCAGGAGCAGCACCAGGCATACCTAAAAATTAGGTGTCAACCTAGTGAAGCTATAACACAGGACTACTTGAGCGCCAAACAGCATAAGCAGCAAGTGATGGACAGAGCTAAGCGATCCCACAACCAACGGATCGGTTCTAAGCTCTGCAGTCCTGCCACATCCAGTCGTGAGTGGTGGTGGACAATTAAACAACTCACTGGAGGAGGAGGCTCCACAAATATCCCCATTCTCAACGATGTAGGAGCCCAGCACATCAGTGCAAAAGATAAATAGAAACATACATAGAAAATAGGTGCAGGAGTAGGCCATTTGGCCCTTCGAGCCTGCTCCACCATTCATTATGATCATGGCTGATAATCCAACTCAATAGCCTGCTCCCGCTTTCTCCCCATATCCTTTGATCCCTTTCACTCCAAGAGCTATATCCAACTCATTCCTGAAAACATACAATGTTTTGGCCTCAACTACTTTCTGTGGTAGCGAATTCCATAGGCTCACCATTCTCTGGGTGAAGAAATTTCTCTTCATCTCCGTCCTAAATGGTCTACCCCGTATCCTCAGGCTGTGACCCCTGGTTCTGGACTCCCCCACCATCGGGAACATCCTTCCTGCATCTACCCTGTCTAGTCCTGTTAGAATTTTATAGGTTTCTATGAGATCCCCCCTCATTCTTCTGAACTCCAGCGAATATAATCCTAACTGACTCAATCTCTCCTCAAGATAAGGCTGTAGCATTCGCAATCTTCAGCCAGAAGTACTGAGTCAATGATCCATCATGGCCTCCTCTGGAGGTCCCCAGCATCACAGATGCCAGTCCTCAGCCAATTCAATTCGCCGCATGTGATATCAAGAAACGGCTGAACGCACTGGATAGTAACAATATTCCGGCAATAGTACTGAAGACTTGTGCTCCAGAACTTGCCGCACCCCTAGCCAAGCCGTTCCAGTACAGCTACAACACTGGCATCTACCCGGCTATGTGGAAAATTGCCCAGGTATGTCCTGTATGCACACAGCAGGATAAATCCAACGTGGCCAATTACTGCCTCATCAGTCTACTCTTGATCATCAGTAAAGTAATGGAAGGGGTCGTCATCAGTGCTATCAAGTGGCACTTGCTTATCAATAGCCTGCTCACTGATGCCCAGTTTGGGTTCCAACAGGACCACCCAGCTCCTGACCTCATTACAGCCTTGGTTCAAACATGGATAAAAGAGCTCAACTCCCGAGGTGAGGTGAGAGTGACTGCCCTGGACATCAAGGCAGCATTTGACCGAGTGTGGCATCAAGGAGCCCTAGCAAAACTGGAGTTAATGGGAATCAGGGGGAAAACTCTCCGCTTGTTGGAGTCATACCTAGCACAAAGGAAGGTAGTTGTGGTTGTTGGAGGTCAGTCATCTCAGCTCCAGGACATCACTGCAGGAGTTCCTCAGGGTAGTGTCCTAGGTCCAAGCATCCTCAGCTGCTTCATCAATGATCTTCCTTCCATCATAAGGTCAAAAGTGGGGATGCTCGCTGATGATTGCACAATGTTCAGCACCATTTGCGACTCATCAGGTACTGAAGCAGTCCATGTCCAAATGCAGCATGACCGGGACAATGTCGAGGCCTGGGCTGACAATTGGCAAGTAACATTTGTGTCACACAAGTGTCAGGCAATGACCATCTCCAACAAGAGCGAATCCAATCATCGCCCCTTGATGTTCAATGGCATTACCATCACTGAATCCCCCACTATCAACATCCTGGGGGTTACCATTGACCAGAAACTGAACTGGACCAACCATATAAATACTGTGGCTACAAGAGCAAGTCAGAGGCTAGGAATTGTGCGACGAGTAACTCACCTCCTGAATCCCCAAAGCCTGTCTACCATCTACAAGGCACAAGTCAGGAGTGTGATGGAAGACAAAAACAAAAATAGCTGGAAAAACTCAGCAGGTCTGACAGCATCTGTGGAGAAGAAGACAGAGTTAACGTTTCGAGTCTGTATGACTCTTCATCAGAGCTTCATTTCTCTTTTGTTCTGATGAAGAGTCATACGGACTCGAAACGTTAACTCTCTGTCTTCCTCTCCACAGATGCTGTCAGACCTGCTGAGTTTTTCCAGCTATTTTGGTTTTTGTTTCAGATTTCCAGCATCCGCGGTATTTTGCTTTTATCTTAGTGTGATGGAATACTCCCCACTTGCCTGGATGAGTGCCGCTCTTGCAACACTCAAGAAGCTGGACACCGTCCAGGACAAAGCAGTCAGCTTGATTGGCACCACATCCACAAACATTGACTCCCTCCACCACCGATGCACAGTGGCAGCAGTGTGTACCATCTACAAGATGCACTGCTGGAATTCACCAAAGCTCCTTAGACAGCACCTTCCAAACCCACGACTACCACCACCTGGAAGTTCCCCTCCAAGTCATTCACCATCCTGACTTGGAAATATATCGCCCTTCCTTCACTGTTGCTGGGTCAGAATCCTGGAACTCCCTTCCTAAGAGCACTGTGGGAGTACCTACACCTCATGGACTGCAGCGGTTCAAGAAGGCAACTCATCAACACCTTCTCAAGGGCAACTAGGGATGGGCAATAAATGCTGGCTCAGCCAGCGAAGCCCACATCTCGTGAATGAATAAAAGAAATATGATAAGCCCAGCAACTTCAGGCCAGTTGGTTTAACTTTGGTTGTGGGAAAGCTTCCAGAAATGATAATTTGGGACAAAATTAATAGTCACTTGGGAAAATGTGGGCTAATCAGGGAAAACCAGCATGGATTTGTTGAGGGGAAATTGTGTTTAACTAACTTGTTGGAGATTTTTGATGAGGTAACAGGAGAGGGTTGAGGGTAATGCTGTTAATGTGGTGTACATGGACTTTCAAAAGGCATTTGATACAGTGCCACAAAACAGACTTGTGAGCAATGTTAGAGCTCATGGATAAAAGGGACAGTAACAACATGGATACAAAATTGATTAAGTGACAAGAAAAACAGTAGTGGTTAATGGGTGTTTTTCAGACTGGAGGGAGGTTTGTAGTAGAGTTCCTCAGGGATTGGTGTTGGGACTCTTGCTCTTTCTAATTTTATATTAATGACCTAGACCTTGGTATACAGGGCACAATTTTAAAATCTGCGGATGATACGAAACTAGGAAGCACCTTGAAGGGTGAGGAGGATAGCATAGAAATTCAAAAGTACAAGTTTGTGGAATGGGAGAAAGTGGCTGATGAAATTTAATGCAGAGAAGTATCTGATTCTTTTGCTTGGAAGAATGCGGGCAGACAGTATAAAGTAAAGGATACAATTCTAAAGGGGTTGTAGGAGCTAAGGGACTGGGGTGTATATGTGTATTGATCATTACAAGTGAAAGGGCAAGTTGAGAGGGTGGTCAATAAAGCATACAGCTTTATAGGGGCATAGAGTACTAAAAGTTATGTTGAATTTAAATGGAATACTGGTTTGGCCTTAACTGGAGCATTGCATCCAATTCTGGGCACCACACTTTAGGAAAGATGTGAAGGCATTAGGGAGAGTGTAGAAAAGATTCATGAAAATGGTCACAGAAATGAGGAACTTCAGGAATGTAGATAGATTGGAGAAGCTGGGATTGTTTTCCTTGGAGAAGGGAAAGTTAAGAGGTATTCAAAATCATGAGGTGTCTGGACAGAGTAGATAGGCAAAAAATGTTCCTATTAGTGGAATGATTGTGAACAAGCGGACACAGATCTAAGGTAATTGGCAGAAGAAGCAATGGCAAAATGAGGAAAAGCTTCTGAAACTGTTTAGGAACTTGAATACACTGCCTAAGAATGTGCTGGAGGCAGGTTCAATCGAAGCATTCAAGAGGGAATTGAACCGTTTTCTGAAAAAATAATGTGTAGGGCTACGGGGAGAAGGCAGAGGAGTGGCACTAGGTAAATCTCTCCTAAGGAGAACTGGTGCAGGCAGCCGAATGGCTGAATTTTATAATTTTGTGCTTTGATAGAGTAAGTGTAAAGAAGATTTTTCTACTTGCAGGCTAGACCAGACTTGGAGACCATAAATATACAATAATTGCCACTAAATCCAGTGGGGCCTTCAGGAGAAATTTCTTTGTCCAGAAACTGGTTACAATGTGGAACTTGCTATCGTAATGAGTCATTGAGGCAATGAGCATAGATGCATTTAAGGAATAAACACATGACCGAGAAAGAAATAGAGGGTTACGTTGATGGGATTAGATGAAGAAAAGTGGGAGGAGGCTCATGTGGAGCATAAGCACTGGTTTGAACCTCTTGGACCGAATGACCTGATTCTGCGCTGTAAGTATGATGTAAAATTATGCAAAATCTGCAGAAACCCAAGAAAAATGGCTAAATTTGTGTGCCTCTGGGGTTTTCATGGATCTTCTCGTAGATAGAACAGACAATTGGCTGGAGTCTTAATGGAAATTCAACTCCAAAACCTGTAACCTTTTGAGTGTCTTTGCCACTTTGAGGCCTGTTGTCAAGCAGACTTCAGAATGGGTGACATTAACCTCTCCCCACTCTGTTGGACCATTTCCCTTAGTTTCTGGAGAGTTCCCTTAATCCATGACCAGCAGTAAAGACTGTTCCGATGATTCTTCCCCTTTGGCCACGCCAGCACAAATCTCCCGAAATCCGTAGATGGCTGTGGGATGGGTCTCTTTAACAGAGACTGCCTACCTCCTGCATCTGTGGCAGTTCGCAAAGCCAAGCAGCCACTTTTCTCTGCTGACCACACAAAAATGCTGTCTGACATTTGTTGATTTGACGGGAAGCCTGTAAGCTGATCTCAAAAATAGCTTCAGAAATTAAAGACTCAGTTCTAAAACATACAATTATGAGGTTCATAAGATTGTTAAGATGTGCCATTTTTGAATTGGTTAGTTATTAAGATTACAAGTTGGCTGTTGTTGAGCATTGTTATTGTGGAGGGAGAGAAATGAGGAAGATAGATCCTCATGCCATCAACTTGTTGAGTTGTTAAGATTGTTGTAATGGAGATCCAGATAAGTATTCTGTAGTTTGTTTTTGTTGCTTGATGTTTACTTATTTTTCCGGAGTTCTGGTTTGCCAGAATGTGAATGATGTGTATCAAGATTTTTTCTTTCATTAACTATTTTTTTGAGGTCTTAAATTTGACAATTAATTTTCAGTTTTGGAGCAAACTTTAGTTACGGCGCAACTGACTTTTTAATGCAAATCGTTTTTGTACAACTTTTAGTTTATTGTTTTAGCCATTATCATTTGTGAATGCACTTCTAAAAGTAGAGAAGAAATTTGTTTGTTTTAATCTTTTACCTCTTGGGAGCTGGGTTCAAAAGTGGCCCAAGTTAGGAAGATAGGTTATGAAGAATCCAAATAGATGGTTTTGATCAGCAAAATACTCTGAGTGAATTCGAAGTGCTTATTAATTACTCCAAAAATAATTTTAAAACTATAGATTTGTTGTGAAGTGTATTCTGATATTTCGCTATTGTGTATTAGGAGTAGATTGGATAACAGTTTTTCAAAAAACTATTCTTTGGGAGTTGCTGGCCAGGCGAATATTTGTTGTCCCTCCCTAACTGCCCTTGAACTGAGTGGCTTGCAGGCCATTTCATAGATCAGTTAAGAGTCAACCACATTGCTGTAGATCTGGAGTCACATGTAGGCCAGACCAGATAAGGATGACAGACTTTCTTCTCTAAAGGACACTAATGAACCAGATGTTTTTTTATGACAATGATAGCTTCATGGTCACCATTACTGAGCCTAGCTTTCAATTCTAGATTATTATTAAATGAATTCAAAATCCACCACTTGCCATGGTGGGATTTGAACCCATATCTCCAGAGTATTAGCTTGGGCCTCTTTTCCCCCGCTCCCCTGATTGTATTTATTAAAGTTGTAAATATTATACTGGTTATGGAAAAGTATGCTGATTATCTTTCATTAAAGCACCCACTCAGTATTTGTACTGGTCCAGTAACTTTATCCCACTTGATTAATATTTATGTACTCATTTCCTTTCTCTTATTATATGTACCACAACCAAATCAATTTGTAATTAATTGTTATTTTATTTGTTATATAGCTTTATGCCAGTTCTTACAGGCTTCTAAAGGCAGAGATGGTGCTGGCCGTGTCAGTTCAAGTACAGACGAAGGTAAAATCCCTTCTGATGGTCCTATGTCAAGCTTGTGACTTTAGTGACCTTTTGATCTTTTAACTTTCCAGCTCCTCCTTTTCACAGCAATGCTGCTTAGCAGGTGACGGGACTTCCAGATTGTATTTTAGGCTCCTCGCCTGGATACAGCTCTTGGAATAGCCTTTAAAATTTTTTTTCATGTGGTGATTTCAGAAAGCTCTTCCTCCTTCTGAAAAGATGTCTCTCTCTTGTGCACTTTTCTCTTTATCTAATGCAAAAAAGCACAGCAAGCTTTTAGAACTGATTTTGTTGAATAAAGACTGTCGTTAACAGTGCTTGTAGATTTCTCTTGATCACTCCTGTACAGTACAATAATGGCTAACAGTACCATTTTCAATTGGTGATAAACATTTTAATAACATTACATATTGACATTACTGTTTACTTGTTGACGTGTTGGAATTTTAAAGGAATAGTGTAAAAAAAACAATTGGCTTCTGTTCAAAATACAAATATCAGATTTGCAAAAGAATAAATACTTTCTGATTTGTAACACATACATATTTACATAAAATTACGACTCTTAAAACTTATGCGAAGATCTTTTTAGAGTCTTTTTTCCTAATTAAAGCAACCGAAAAAAGATTGAAACTGCACTATTTTTAACTTGAAATTATGGAAATGAGTACAGTGCTTTTTAAAGCTTTGTTATGCACATTTAAAGCTTTATAAAATTTGGCCTTAAATAATACTTTACTGTGTTTGTTGTGTAAGAATCTTTGTGCATCCTTGACCACTTTTATAACCAGTACTTTATGAATTCTGACTTTCCCTTTTGTAGGGTGACTTACTGTGATTCAGTCTATTCTTTCTTGGATTTTGGTCACTGCTGTACTGTTGTGTTTGTGTCCAGGATGGAAATGTTTTATCAGTCCATATGTTTGTTTTCTTTGTTTCAGGTGAAAACTATGAGCAGAGTCCATTGCGAAGAACTTTTAAATCTAAAGTATTGGCTCACTATCCAGAGAATGTGGAATGGAACCCTTTTGACCAGGATGCTGTTGGGATGGTTAGTATGCAGAGCATGTTCTGAGAAATTGGTCTAAATCCAAACAAACAATTTCTCGAAAAGAAATAGATTTACTTGTTTTTACATTTAGACCCCTGGGTGGCAATCGTGGGACACATTCATGTGGTGAGATTCAGATCTGGGCCATACTTTGAGGTGAAAGTCAAGCTGAAGGCAGGTGCTTCCTCATGTGGAAAGGCAACAATTGAATACCCCCCTTTTTCCCCTAATAGAAGCCTGAAAGCGAAGTCATTTATTATTGAAGTTGGGCAATAGGTATAGCTGAGGCGATGCAGATCAGGAGGAGAAGATAAATTAAATTACCCCACAGCATGTTGTTGTTAACATGATAATCAACACATGGGAGAGAATTTTCTCCCTGCGGACGAGCTGGGCAGGAGCGGGCACAGGCGGGCGTGCAGCCGATTGCCACCCACGATCGGCTACTTGCTGCCATTTTGCGTGGGTGGGCCAATTAAGGCCCGCCCAGTGTGACACGCACCCGGAAACGCTGAGTGCTCCCTGTGTAGGCAGGGGGAGGAGGGAGAGTCGGGGTCTGCGCTCTTTCGCGCATGCACATGAAGGAGCACAGAAATCTCCAAGGCACAGAGCTGTCTCAAGGAGATTACTTTGATGTTGAAAAATTGAAATAAAAAAAAATTATTCAGACATGTCCCCTCATGTGACAGTGTCAGATGAGCTGAGACATATCAATGAATTTTAATGAAAATTTTAATTTAATTTATAAAGCCTTCATGAAACCTCATCCCGCCCGTGGATTAGGTTTCATGATAAATTCGAAGGCCGCCTGGGTTCTTCACCTGCCCGCCAACCTTAAGGTTGGACAGGCAGCCCTGTTAATTATTTCAAGTGGTTGTTAAATGGCCTTTATAGGCCTTAGACAGTTTGGTGGGCGCGCAGCTGACTCCGGTGTGCGCCTGCCGAACTGAAGATTGGAATGACGCGCGTTAACATTGGGACGCATGCCCGATGTCACCGCGTGCCATTTTATGCGTCGGCAAGCGGGACTCGCCCCCGCATGCTGGCCAGAAGCTTCAGGCCATGGAATGGGCATCAAGATAAAGTAGTGGATTTGAAAGTTTTTGAAATACTTTAAAAACAATCAGGTGCAGCAATGTAGGGAGACTAGAGTCTTTTACAGATGGACAAGTTATGACAGGCCAAGTGGTCTGCCTCATTTGGAAATACCTTCTGAAGTTGTGTTGGGTATACTCTGTAGCGCTTGTGTATATTAAATGCTGCCTTTTAACATCTCTTTTAATTCCTTCCATTAATTTGCTTACCACTGAGGTTAGATTCATTGATGTACTGACTCAACAGCATATTGGAACACCATAGAGTGGTGGACCAGTAGCTCAAAAAAGCTTCTCTTAGCCATGCTCTATAAATACTTCTGGAAAAGTCTGATATCGGAAGGTTAAATGTGAGGGGACAGAATAGGATAATATAGCTTAAAACAAAAAGCAAGTGTTATGGCACAGCTGATGGCAAATGCCGAAATGCCTAAATTCCATTGGGAAACCTGAAACAGCTGCTGAAACGGTTTTGCAATTTGTGTAGTATGAGGAGAGGTTCTGAAATCAGGAAGTGATGTCCCCGACCACTTGTGATGACTTTATAGTAAAGTAAACTTTATTAAAAGCATAAAGAAAAAAAACACAATTACACTTAGACACAAGAATGGCTTTACACATTAAACAGTACTTTAAAACAGTTCCACAGGATCTGAGCTTAACTATACTCAGAGCTAACCTTCCTCTTTTATGATCAGCAACTATCCTCATAGATTTTCAAAATCTATAGAATTCCAGCAATTTTTACCACACAGTACCTTTTTTCCTTGGGGTGGCCTCTGAGGCTGACAGTAACTACTAGGTCTTCAGGCCTGGCCTTGTTCACACTGTCTTGGAGTTCTGACCAGCTATCCTACTGTCTTCTGGGAGATCTAAGCAGCTACCCTGCTGACTTCTGGGAAATCTGACCAGCCAAGTCCACCTAGGCATCAGTATTCCCTTAAATGCATCCCTTCCCTTTAATCTCTCCATTGTCTCAACCAGTCTCGTTAGAAATGCATTCTTCCTTGCCTTGATTAGACTATTCTTTACTTTAGCTCTTAGACTTGTAAAAGCAAACTTACCCTTTCTTTACCTTATACCATTTACAACCTGCATATATCCCTTTTAACTAAAACAACTCAATTCAAAAGCACTCCTGTTATTGCTTTATGTAAAACTCTGATTGAAGTTCCTCTTGGTTCATTAACATATCAAAACCACTTCTTACTGTTGACTTTAGACCCTTGCTGCCACTCTAGCTCTTAATCCAATTACAGCCTGACTTCTAGTAGATTAAAAAAAATAAAAACAAAAAACTGCGGATGCTGGAAATCCAAAACAGAAACAGAAATACCTGGAAAAACTCAGCAGGTCTGGCAGCATCAGTGGAGAAGAGTACAGTTGACGTTTCGAGTCCTCATGACCCTTCATCAGAACTAAGTAAAAATAGGAGAGGGGTGAAATATAAACTGATTTAGGAGCGGGGGAGAAGGGGGGTGGGGTGGTTGTTGGGACAAGCAAGCAGTGATAGGAGAGATAACCAAAAGATGTCACAGACAAAAGAGCAAAGAGGTGTTGAAGGTGGTGATATTATCTAAAAGAATGTGCTAATTAAAAGTGGATAGCAGGACAAGCAAGATACAGATAGCTCTAGTGGGGATGGGGTGAAATAAGACTAAAATGGCATAAAAGGTATAGATAAATAATCGATGGAATACATTTAAAAATAATGGAAATAGGTGGGAAAAGAAAAATCTATATAAATTATTGGAAAAAACAAAAAGGAGGGGGAAGAAACGGAAAGGGGGTGGGGATGGAGGAGGAAATTTAAGATCTAAAATTGTTGAACTCAATATTCAGTCCGGAAGGCTGTAAAGTGCCTAGTCGGAAGATGAGGTGCTGTTCCTCCAGTTTGCGTTGAGTTTCACTGGAACAATGCAGCAGGCCAAGGACAGACATGTGGGCAAGGGAGCAGAGAGCAGAATGTTAAAATGGCAAGCGATAGAGAGGTCTGGTTGATGCTTGCGGACAGACCGAAGGTGTTCTGCAAAGCGGTCACCCAGTCTGCGTTTGGTCTCTCCAATGTAGAGGAAACCGCATTGGGAGCAACGAATGCAGTAGACTAAGTTGAAGGAAGTGCAAGTGAAATGCTGCTTCACTTGAAAGGAGTGTTTGGGGCCTTGGACGGTGAGGAGAGAGGAAGTGAAGGGGCAGGTGTTGCATATCTTGTGTTCGCATCGGGAGGTGCCGTAGGAGGGGGTTGAAGAGTAGGGGGTGATAGAGGAGTGGACCAGGGTGTCACGGAGGGAACGATCCCTACGGAATGCCGCCAGGGGGTGTGAAGAGAAGATATGTTTGGTGGTGGCATCATGCTGGAGTTGGCGGAAATGGCGGAGGATGATCCTTTGAATGCGGAGGCTGGTGGGGTGATAAGTGAGGACAAGGGGGACCCTATCATGTTTCTGGGAGGGAGGAGAAGGCGTGAGGGCGGATGTGCGGGAGATGGGCCGGACACGGTTGAGGACCCTGTCAACTACCGTGGGTGGAAAACCTCAGTTAAGGAAGAAGGAGGACATGTCAGAGCAACTGTTTTTGAAGGTGGCATCATCAGAACAGATGCTACGGAGGCGAAGAAACTGAGAGAATGGGATGGAGTCCTTACAGGAAGCGGGGTGTGAGGAGCTGTAGTCGAGGTAGCTGTGGGAGTCGGTAGGCTTGTAATGGATATTGGTGGACAGTCTATCACCAGAAATTGAGACAGAGAGGTCAAGGAAGGGAAGGGAAGTGTCAGAGATGGACCACGTGAAAATGATGGAGGGGTGGAGATTGGAAGCAAAATTAATAAATTTTTCCAGGTCCCGACAAGAGCATGAAGCAGCACCGAAGTAATCATCGATGTACCGGAGAAAGAGTTGTGGGAGGGGGCCGGAGTAGGACTGGAACAAGGAATGTTCCACATACCCCATAAAGAGACAGGCATAGCTGGGGCCCATGCGGGTGCCCATAGCCACACCTTTTATTTGGAGGAAGTGAGAGGAGTTAAAGGAGAAATTGTTCAGTGTGAGAACAAGTTCAGCCAGACGGAAGAGAGTAGTGGTGGATGGGGATTGTTCGGGCCTCTGTTCGAGGAAGAAGCGGAGAGCCCTCAGACCATCCTGGTGGGGGATGGAGGTGTAGAGGGATTGGACGTCCATGGTGAAGAGGAGGCGGTTGGGGCCAGGGAACTGGAAATTGTTGATGTGACGTAAGGTGTCAGAGGAATCACGGATGTAGGTGGGAAGGGACTGGACAAGGGGAGAGAGAAGGGAGTCAAGATAGCGAGAAATGAGTTCCGTGGTGCAGGAACAGGCTGACACGATCGGTCTACCGGGACAGTCCTGTTTGTGGAATTTGGGTAGGAGGTAAAAGCGGGCCGTCCGAGGTTGGGCGACTATCAGGTTGGAAGCTGTGGAAGGAAGATCTCCAGAGGAGATGAGGTCAGTGACAGTCCTGGAAACAATGGCTTGATGTTCAGTGGTGGGGTCATGTTCCAGGGAGAGGTAGGAGGAAGTGTCTGTGAGTTGACGCTCAGCCTCCGCGAGGTAGAGGTCAGTGTGCCAGACAACAACATCACCACCCTTGTCAGCGGGTTTGATGACAATGTTAGGGTTGGACCTGAGAGAACGGAGTGCAGTAAGTTCAGAGAGAGACAGGTTAGAATGGTGAGAGGAGCGGAGAAATTGAGATGACTAATGTCACGCTGACAGTTCTCAATGAAAAGATCAAGAGAAGGTAAGAATCCAGAGGGAAGGGTCCAGGTGGAGGGAGAATATTGGAGGTGGTTAAAAAGATCCGTTGAACGGGGAGAGGACTCCTGCCCAAAGAAGTGAGCACGGAGACGAAGGCGGCAGAAGAAGAGTTCAGCATTGTGCTGAGCCCGAAATTCATTGAGATGAGGATGTAAGGGTATGAAACTAAGTCAAAAACAGAATTATCTGAAAAAACTCAGCAGGTCTGGCAGCATCGGCGGAGAAGAAAAGAGTTGACGTTTCGAGTCCTCATGACCCTTCAGCAGAACTGAGTAAAGTTAGGAGAAACTAAGTCCTTTGCTGAGCACTGAACGTTCAGCGTCGGAGAGGGGAAGGTCAGGGGGTATAGTGAATACCCGGCCAGGTCTGGGATTGGAAGATGGGGTGGGGACAGAGGGACAGGCAGGGGTGGAGGGTCCTGGATGGGTGTTGGTGTCGATGAGTTGTTGGAGCTTGCGTTCCTTAGCACTTGAGAGAAAGATAAAAAGTTTCTTGTTGAGGCGTCAGGTGAGACGAAGAATAAAATGAAACTGGGGGCACGCACAGCTTTGAAAAAGGGTACGGTGGTGCTGCTGGAGTGAGAGGTCCAGTGTGTTCATATGGCGGCGCATGGCACTGAGTGTGGATCTCAGAATGCTACGGGAACAGCGAATTGAGGAACGTTGTATGTCCCGGAGATACATGTAATCCTGGGTGCGTTCGAAACACGAGGGATGGAATTTCAGTTGAAATCCACGTGGGGTAAGTCGGAGACGGGGACAGTCACTGAGAAAGGAAATATGGCTGTGAAAGCGGGTTTTAGTAACCACCTTGTCAAACACCAGGAGTGAAATGGAAAGCAATGAAGGTGAATAAGGCAAAAGAGAGATTCGAAAATCCTGACGGAGAGTAGTACAAAACTTCTTCAAGGTAGGCATTTCTTGAAAAGAAGTGGCAGTCAATTAAACACAGAGATAAAAACAAAAAACTGCGGATGCTGGAAATCCAAAACAAAAACAGAAACAGAAATACCTGGAAAAACTCAGCAGGTCTGGTAGCATCGGCGAAGAAGAGTACAGTTGCCGTTTCGAGTCCTCATGACCCTTCAACAGAACTAAGTAAAAATAGGAGAGGGGTGAAATATAAGCTGGTTTAAGGGGGGGACAAGGGGGGTGGTGGGGTGGTTGTTGGGACAAGCAAGCAGTGATAGGAGGAGATAACCAAAAGATGTCACAGACAAAAGAACAAAGAGGTGTTGAAGGTGGTGATATTATCTAAAAGAATGTGCTAATTAAGAGTGGATAGCAGGATAAGCAAGATACAGATACCTCTAGTGGGGGTGGGGCAAAATAAGACTAAAATGGCATAAAAGGTATAGATAAATGATCGGTGGAATACATTTAAAAATAATGGAAATAGGTGGGAAAAGAAAAATCTATATAAATTATTGGAAAAAACAAAAAGGAGGGGGAAGAAACGGAAAGGGGGTGGGGATGGAGGAGGGAGTTTAAGATCTAAAATTGTTGAACTCAATATTCAGTCCGGAAGGCTGTAAAGTGCCTAGTCGGAAGATGAGGTGCTGTTCCTCCAGTTTGCGTTGAGTTTCACTGGAACAATGCAGCAGGCCAAAATTGAATACCTTCTTGAGTCAGATGAGATCCTATTGGACAGTTTATCTCATTTTGGAATTTGTTTGTCAAAACACTGGCCTGGATTTTGTGGTCAATAGCAAATGACTGGGGCATGCCATTCACTACACTTACAACTGCACACAGACTTTTTGTAGCCATTTGGATAGCAACTTGCTGTAGTCGGCAGCTATTTCAGCCCAGCATCCTCTACAAGGATCTATGGCGAATGTGAGTTGATGGTCAGAAGGGGTGAGGGTGTGAAGCTGATTGCACAGGTGATGCTGTGGGATGGAGGAGGGGGCTGGGGAAGAATGGGGAGCCAATTGCATTGGTCTAGGATGTTCTCGATTGTGGGGGTGGGGTTGAAAGTAGGGGAGAGTGAGGAGCCATTTGTCTGGCTGGGTGGTGATTTAAAAAAAATGACAGGGTTATAAACAGAAGAAAAATATTACAATTTCTTGTTTACTTAACACAAGCTTCTTGCAGCCATTACGTAGGAATACATCCTCCTTGTGAAATGTACAATGGGCTTGATTGTGGTGCCCTCTGGCTGTAGGGAATAGATGTTTTGACATCTTGTGGCTCATGAAAGAAGTGAAAAGGCCAGAAGAAAATTAAGATAGCACCTAAACATGGGAGAAGAACTAAGATTTTAAAGCAATAACTATCCAGCAGTTTCATTTCGTTTAGTCCTTCACATAGTTGTGGACATTTCAGATTCAGTATACAATAAACTCCTGTTAATATAGTCTTTTGTTCAAAGTATTTGCCAGTAATTGAATTAAACAATTTAAATGAAACATCATGGGAGGCAGTTTGTATTTTTTGTTTTAAAAAAATCCGAATTAATGGGCAATTCAATGAAAGGATTTGAATTGTAAGTAGACTGAGTTCAGATTTTTTTTCTAACTTTGTTAAATAATTTTTTTCAAAAAAGTTGATTTCTCGGTGACTCTCTTGAGACATAAGCAATCTTGCTACTATCCTAATTGAATACCTTCTGGAGTCAGATGAGATCCTGTTGGACAGTTTATCTCATTTTGGAATTTGTTTGTCAAAACACTGGCCTAGATTTTGTGGTCAATTGTAAATGACTGGGGCTTGCCATTCACTACGCTTACAACTGCACACAGACTTTTTGTAGCCATTTGGATAGCAACTTGCTGTAGTCGGGCAGCTGATTCAGTCCAGCATCTATGGCGAATGTGAGTTTACGGTCAGAAGGGGTGAGGGTGTGAAGCTGATTGCACAGGTGATGCTGTGGGATGGAGGAGGGGGCTGGGGAAGAATGGGGAGCCAATTGCATTGGTCTAGGATGTTCTCGATTGTGGGGGTGGGGTTGTAAGTAGGGGAGAGTGAGGAGCCACTTGTGTGGCTGGGTGGTGGTTCCAATCACTAAAGAGGCAGGGTGGGGATTGCCTGCCTTTGTTCCACCTACATTAAAACAGCATGTGAGTGGGTTGGATTCCTGTTCCAGTTTTAAAAATATTTTAACCTCTGACCCAAAACTAATCCACCCGTTTTCACAAGTTAGGATTCTGACCATAAAGTGTAAACCAGAAGGTGTAAATTAATTCATTGTAAAATCATGTATAAAAAGCACAGTAATGGAAGAAAAAAGAGAGATAAAAAGACAGAAACTTGAAAAAAATGTTTAATTTAAAAAAAAAACTCCCAACAATTTTTCCAGATTTTTTCTGTTGAGGAACCAACAGGCTATTTTGGATCTAGTATTGTGCAATGAGAAAGGGTTAATTAATAACCTTGTAGTAAAGGAGCTTCTAGGGAAGAGTGACCATAATATGATAGAATTTATTATTGAGTTCGAAAGTGATTTAGTTAAATACAAAACTAGGGCAGAATTTTGCCCTTGGTGGGCGTGCAGACTCCACTGGCTTGGCGGCAGGCGCACAGCCGACCCCCACCACCGAAACGGGGCCCGCCGCCATTTTGAGTGGGCGGGCCAATTAAGGCCCGCCCAACAGCCTGCCCGACAGGAAGCGCTATGCTCTTCCTGTGCCGGGGTTGGGGGGGAGAGGTGGGGGGAGGGGAGGGGGTGGGGGGGAGGGGAGGGAGTGGGGGGGAGGGGAGGGGGCGGGGGGGGAGGGGAGGGGGCGGGGGGGGGAGGGGAGGGGGTGGGGGGGAGGGGAGGGGGTGGGGGGGAGGGGAGGGGGTGGGGGTGGGGGGGAGGGGGTGGGGGTGGGGGGGAGGGAGAGGGATTCCCCATCTGCTAAAGTGCGCTCTTTCGCGTGCTCCCTGAGACCAAGTGCTATCTCAAGGAGAGTACTGACAGGTTAAAAAAAACACCAAAAATAGAAAAATTTAAAAATTATTAACATGTCCCCCTCATGTGACAATGTCACACGAGATGGGACATGTTAATAAAAAGGACATAAACTTTATTACACTTTTTAAAAACGGACATGAAACCTCATCCCACCACTGGATGAGGTTTCATGCATTATCAGGAGCCTGCTGGGGCTCCTGTCCTGCCCGCCAGCCTTAAGGTTGGATGGGCAGGTCTTTAATTATCTTAATTAGCCTGTCAATGGCCTCAATTGGCGTTTTCGCTGTCCGCCCACCTTCCTAAAAATTTAAAGGGACCGGGATGACGTCGTGAGTTCCTCCTGACGTCATCTTGCGTCATTTTCCCGTCAGAGAGCGGGCCGTGCCCCCAGATCGCTAATAGGAAAATTCAGCTGCTAGAGTTTTAAATCTAAACAAAGCAATGGTATGAGGGACAAGTTAGCTAAGGTGGATAGGGAATCTATGTTGAAAGATATGACAGTAGACAAGCAATGACTGGCATTTAAAGAATCAATACACAACTTGTAACAAATATATATTCCATTATAAGGCACGAAAACCCTACAAAAAATGTGGTCCAACTATGTCTAGCAAAAGGAGTTAAAGATAGTGTATTAGATCAGAGGAAGGGGCTTATAGTGTTGCCAAAAGAGTAGTAAGCCTAAGGATAGAGAGAATTTTAGGATTTAGCAAAGGAGGACCAAGACATTGAAGAGGAAAGAGAAAATGATTAGCAAGTGACATGA
The DNA here is from genome assembly GCF_964194155.1 of Cetorhinus maximus. Classification (NCBI taxonomy): domain Eukaryota; kingdom Metazoa; phylum Chordata; class Chondrichthyes; order Lamniformes; family Cetorhinidae; genus Cetorhinus; species Cetorhinus maximus. Next base: position 99,921,651 of record NC_135887.1, read on the forward strand.
AAACAGATTGTAAACTTTTCTATAGGTATGGAAATAGGATGAGATCATTGAAAATAAACGTGGACCCATTAGAAGTATAGACAAGTGGAATTGTAATGCGGAATAAGCAAATGGCAGACGAATTAAATTAATACCTTCATTTTTTTCTTTACGGTAGAAAACACAAAATACATTTATGAAGTAATGAGTAACCAAGGGAAGAAAGTTCCCCCTGTCGGGGTGGGGGGATGTCCAGGAGCGGGCGTGTGCGGGCGTGCATTCGGGGGCGCGCTGCCATTTTACGTGGGCGGGCCAATTAAGGCCTGCCCAACGTGACGACCACCAGGAAATGCAATGCGCTCCCTGTGCAGGAGGGGGGATTCCCTGAGCCAGGAGTGCGCCCTTTCACGCATGCTCGGGAAAGAGTGCACTCACCTCCCTGAGGCTAAGTGCTGCCTCGGAGATCGGTGCCAAATTTAAAAATAGTACATGCAGACAAATGAAATTTCCCTGACATGTCCCCTCATGTGACAGTGTCGCATGAGTTGGGAAATGTCCATCACTTTTAAGTAAACTTTTATTAAATTTTTAAAAACCTATATGAAACCTCATCCCGCCCGTGGATGAGGTTGCATGCTTTTTCTGAAACCTGCCAGGGCTCCTGGCCTGCCTGCCAACCCTAATGTTAGACACACAGGTCCATTAACTAGTCTAATTACTTTTTAAATGGCCTCAATTGGCTGTTGACAGGTCGACGGATGCACAGCTGATTCAGTTGAGCCCCCGCCGACCTGAAAATTAAAATGATGTGGGGTGACGTCGGAAGTTCCACCCGATGTCATCCCGCATCATTCTACGCGTCGGCGAGCAGGGGGCGGGGCCCACTCGCCGACCTCAATATCTTGCCCCAAGGGTCTAGCTAGAATTCGGAACCTAAAGAAATCAGTGTTGGTAAAGAAATAGCCCTGGAGAAATTAATTGGATCAAGTGGAGGGTTGTCATACAAGGAAAGATTGGACTGGTTAGGCTTGCATCCACTGGAGTTCAGAAGAATAAGAAGTGACTTGAATGAAACATATAAGGTCCTGAGGGGTCTTGACAGGGTGGATGTGGAGAGGATGTTTCCTCCTGTAAGGTGTTGCCCATTTAAGACAGATGAGGAGAATTTTTTTTTCTCTAAGGGTTGAGTGTCTTTGGAACTCTCTTCCTCAAAAGATAGTGGGAGAAGAATCTTTGAATATTTTTTAAGGCAGAGCTTGATAGAACCTTGATAAGCAAGGGGTGAAAGATTATAGGGGGTAGGTGGGAATGTGGAGTTGAGGTTACATTCCGTTCAGCCATTATCTTATTGAATGACAGAGCAGCTCGAGGGGCTGAATGGCCTGCTTCTGCTCCTAATTCGTGTGTTCGTATGTTTGTGGCAACAAATCCCCCTGGACCTGACAACTTGCATCCTAGGGTTTTAGAAGAGGTAGCTGCAGAGATTGTGGATGGATTGATTTTTGATCTTCCAAAATTCCTTAAATCCTAGAACAGCTCCCAAGGATTGGAAGGTAGCATCATAACCCTACTATCTAAGAAAGAAGAGAGAAAACTGAGAACTGGAGGCTAGTTAGCCTAGGCAAAATGCTCAAAGCTTTTATTATATGGACGTGGTTACAGGCACTTAGAAAATCATAATAGGATTAAGCAGGGTTACTACAGATGCATGAAAGAGAAATTGTGTTTGACAAATCTGGATTTTGAAAATGTAACTGGTAAGATGGATAAAAAGGAAAACCAGTGGATGTAGTGAATTTGAATTTTCAAAAAGCATTCGATAAGGTGTCACACAAGAGGTTATTGCATTAAATTAGGATTCATGAGCCTGGGGATAGTAAATTAGCAGGGATTGAGGATTGGTTAGGGACAGAAAACAGATTACGTGCAAACAGGACATTTTCAGGTTAGCAGGATGTAACTAGTGGAACCACTAGGATCATTAGTTTGGCCTCAGCTATTTACAATCTATATTAACAATTTAGATGAGTGACTGAGTGTAATGTATCCAGCTTTGCTGACTATACAAAGTTAGGTGGGAAAGTAAATGGAGGAGAGGACACATAGAGGCTGTAGAGGGATGAAGACAGATTGGGTGAGTGGGCAAAAATGTGGCACATGGAATTCAATATGGCAAAGTGTGAAGTTATGCACTTTGGTAGGAAAAATAAAAAATAGTGTTTTTTGAATAGTGAGAGAAATATTTGCAATAGAGGGGCTTGGGTAGCATGTACATAATCACAAAAAGTTAACATGCAAGTACAGCAAGCAATTAGGAAGGCAAATAGTACATTTGTTTTTGTTATAAAGGGAATGAAGTAAAACAGCAAAGAAATGTCACTATAATTATATGGGGCATTGGTGAGGCTACACTAGAATAGTGTGTGCAGCTTTGGTCTCTTTTCTTAAGGAAGGAGTTGTCTTAGAGGAAATGCAACTAAGGTTTACTAGAATGGTTCTTGAGCTGAGGGGATTATCCTTCACTAGGCTATAGACTAGGCCTAAGATAAAAGCAAAATACTGTGGATGCTGGAAATCTGAAACAAAATCAAAAATAGCTGGAAAAACTCAGCAGGCCTGACAGCTTCTGATGAAGAGTCATATGGACTCGAAACGTTAACTGTATTCCTCTCCACAGATGCTGTCAGACCTGCTGAGTTTTTCCAGCTATTTTTGTTTTTGTTATAGACTAGGCCTATCCAGCTTTGCTGACTATACAAAGTTAGGTGGGAAAGTAAATGGAGGAGAGGACACAAAGAGGCTGTAGAGGGATGTAGACAGATTGGGTGAGTGGGCAAAAATTCAAGTGTGACTACATGTTTGATGGCGTGATGAGTCTTAATTACTCATTAAGGTCTTGACAGGGTAGATGCTGAGAAAATGTTTCCCCTGGTTGGAGAATCTAGAACTTGGGTCACAGTCTCCGAATAGGGGATTGGCCATTTAGGAATGAGATGAGAAGGAACTTCTTCACTCAACGGGTTGTGAATCTTTGGAATTCTCTACTCCAGAGAGCTGTGGTTGTTCAGTCATTGAGTATGTTCAAGACAGAAGTTGCGAGATTTTTGGTACCAAGAGAATATGGGAATAGTGCAGGAAGGTGGAGTTAAGTTAAAGGATCAGCCATTATCGTGCTGAATTGTGGAGAAGGCTTGACAGGACAAATAGCTTATTCCAACTTCTATTTCTTATGAATGAGACCCCATGTTTCTAAAATTGCACTTCAGTGCCAGAGATTTTATTTGGCAGTAATTAAGACTCATCACTCCATCAAACATGTAGCCACACTTGAATGCAGCAGCCCTGACTTTTTCTCGTATGTTTAGTGGGTAACCAGTGGATAAGTACCGCAACGTTGATTGATGTCAGTGCTGAGTTGAGCAAGTGGAGCACAGCCTGTGGAGCAGCAGGACACCTCCGACAACAACTTCCAGATTTCTGTAAGATAAAAGCAAAATACTGCGGATGCTGGAAATCTAGAACAAAAACAAAAATACCTGGAAAAACTCAGCAGGTCTGACAGCATCTGCGGAGAGGGATACAACTGACGTTTTGAGTCCGTATGACCCTTCATCAGAACTAAAAAATATAGAAATGAGATGAAATATAAGCTGGTGGAGGGGGGTGGCACAAGTAGAGCTCAATAGGGGGCCAGTGATAGGTGGAGGCCAAGAAGAGACTGCCAAAGATGTCATAGACAAAAGGACAAAGGGGTGTTGATGATGGTGATATTATCTAAAGGATGTGCTTATGGGAACGTTAAGGGTAGCAAGCAGGACAAGCTAGTGGCACATAGCCCTAGTGGGGGTGGGGTGGGGGAAGGGATCGAAAAGGGCTAAAAGGTGGAGATGAAACAATAGATCGAAATAAATTTTAAAATAGGTGGGAAAAGAAAAATATATTGGAATACCTTAGGTCTGACGCAAGCATGACCCAGACCTCCCTGTCGCTTGCCATTTCAACACACCACCCTGCTCTCATGCCCACATGTCCATCCTTGGCCTGCTGCAATGTTCCAGTGAAGCTCAACGCCAACTGGATGAACAGCACCTCATCTTCCGACTAGGCACTTCACAGTCTTCCGGACTTAATATTGAGTTCAACAATTTCAGATCATGAACTCTCTCCTCCATCCCCACCCCCTTTCCGATCCCCCTTTTTCCAATAATTTATAATTTTTTTTTACAAATATATTTTTCTTTTCCCACGTATTTTTAAACTCATTTCGATCTATTGTTTCATCTCCACCTTTTAGCCCATTTTGATCCCTTCCCCCCACCCCACCCCCACCAGGGCCATCTGCCTCTAGCTTGTCCTGCTTGCTACCCTTAATGTTCCCATTAGCACATCCTTTAGATAATATCACCACCGTCAACACCCCTTTGTCTTTTTGTCTATGACATCTTTGGCAGTCTCTTCTTTGCCTCCACCTATCACTGGCCCCCTATCGAGCTCTACCTGTCCCACCACCCTCTACCAGCTTATATTTCACCTCATTTCTATATTTTTTAGTTCTGATTAAGGGTCATACAGACTCAAAACATCAACTGTATCCCTCTCCGCAGATGCTGTCAGACCTGCTAAGTTTTTCCAGGTATTTTTGTTCTTGTTCCAGGTTTCTGTGTTTAACTGCCCATGTGCAAACTTTGGAAGTTGCTATCTGATTTACTTCATGCTAACAGTGAGCGCTGTTAGCTTAACCTTTATTCCTAATGCAAAATCTGTGCCAATAAGTGTTTCTCCCTCACACCCATTTTCTGCTATTCCCACAAGGTTTTAACTGGTGAGTATTGTATGAATGAATCCTTCAACTTCTTTTTAATCAGCACAGTGCTGAATAAGCTCTAGGGTAGCTCAAATGACTATGATCTTTTTCTGCTGATGATAAATAAAATAAATGAATAAGAAATTATTTAAAATTAAATTTTAAGAACAGTCATGAACTGAATAGGAGGAGTTACTGATTTCAGCTGACTGAATTACCACTTAAGTTTCATCTTGACCAATTATGCTTTCACATGGGGTGCCAGAGTAGTCTTGTGATTTAGCTCCCTCATGCTACTGGGTTTTGTAATTTATTTCATAACAGTAAACGACATGCCCTAATTTGAAAGGCTGTCCAAAGCAAAACTGTGCCTTCATTACAGAAAATTTCTTTGTGCAGAGCAACAGATAGAAGATGTGAATAGATCACCAGGCATATTGACCTATTCTCCTTTTACTCGCTGTGGTGAGTGCCTGGAACTCGCTACTATATGGAGCGTTGAGGTGAAAACATAGATATATTTAAAGGAAAGCTAGATAAGTTCATGATGAAGAAGAGAAAAGAAGGATATGATGGCACGGTGAGATGAAGTCTGGTAGGAGAAAGCTTGTGTGGCATAAACACTGGCATAGCCCTGTTGGGCAAACGGCCTGCTTTTGTGCTGTAAATTCTATGTAAAATATAGGGAAAAATAAAGAACTCTCAATACATTGCTTGAGTCTCAGGTTGATAAGTATGATGATTTACTAGGTTCATTGTGATTCCTTTGTTGGACCCCAGTTTGTAAGCCTATGTTTTAAAGTCGCTTGTTTTGCATTGTTGTGTTTATAATCTAACTCCCTTGTTTTTTTTGTTCAAGCTCTGCATGCCCAAAGGGCTTTCCTTTAAAACACAGTCTGACAACCGAGATCCGCAATTCCATTCGTTCATCATCACCCGTGAAGATGGTTCCCGCACCTATGGATTTGCCCTCACGTTTTATGAAGAGGTGGCTAGTAAACAGATCTGCAGTGCAATGCAAACATTGTATCACATGCATAATGCAGAACAATATGACATCCTTCATACTTCGTCTACGATCTGCATAAATTCAACTGAGAGTAACTCTGATAATTGCAGTGATATACCTACAGGCATGACAAAACTACAGCGTTTTAATTCATATGATATTAGCAAGGACACTTTGTATGTCTCGAAATGCATTTGCTTGATTGCACCAATGCCTTTTATGCAAGCTTGTAAGAAGGTGCTTGAGCAACTCCATCAAGCTGTGACTTCTCATCAACCTCCTCCATTACCACTAGAAAGTTATGTTTACAATATACTGTATGAGGTGCCTTTGCCACCAGCAGGGAGGTCTTTAAAATTTCTGGGTGTATATGGTCCAATTGTTTGTCAAAGGCCAAGCACCAATGAGTTACCACTTTTTGACTTTCCAATTAATGAGATGTTTGAGCTATTGGGTCTGGAAAATGTACTACAGCTCTTCACGTGTGCACTGCTGGAGATTCAAATCCTGCTGTATTCTCAACGTAAGTCTAGCATTCATTCACTACTTTTACATTTTATAGAAGTACCAGTAACTTTGATAGAAAATATTAGTACATCTGCAACAGATTACAAGGGCAATGATTTAATCAAGGTGTTCAGATCACATCCTGAGTGAAAAGTAGTGCAAAGCTTCAATGTTAAAATAGAGAAGGAAAATACAGAATCAAAAACAGATTGAGAAGACCAAACTATGGAAAGATTTAAGAGGATTTAACCTGAATAAATTGGAGCAAATTAACTGGTGAATCAATCAAGGAACAGTGGGAAATATGGATGTGTGAAGTTATGGTACAGAATAGCATAAGAGCATTCCAATGAGAAAAAAATAGAGCTGCATCCTAAGTTACATTTCCATGAATGAATAGTTAAATGATACCAAAAATTGCTAAAACAGAAACGTGTTGCTAGGTTCAGCTTTTTCATAAAAGAAGTTGGGAGAAACACAAAAAGAGTAAAGGGAACTAAAGGTGAATATGAAAAATATACTTGCAAACAACATAAGGGAAACAGACAATGTTTTTATAAACCTATGGAGAAAGAGAACAATTGAAGAGGATAAGGAAATGTAGAACTGTTTAATGAATGACTGCTTAAGTATTTAAAGAGGAAATTCCAGGAAGGTTTCAGAACCTTGTGAATGAGGACATGGAAAGGCACCCAGTAGATGATATTTGCATTAATAAGCAAATTGTTCTTGAGGTTAATGCTTCTTAAAACTGTGGTCCAGGTGATATTCACCTCAAAATACTGAAGATGCTATGTGAGGAAGTAGAAGGGACTAAACATGATCTTTCAAATTTCATTACAGAAGTATCCCAGAAGTGTGGAGCATATCAAATGTTACATCTTTGCTCAAAAAGGGAAAGGCTACATTTAACCTGTTAGCCTTTATGTCAGTTGTGATTTATGTCATAAATTAATATTAAATTAATTTATGTCATAAATCACTTCAGACCATCATTAGAGGTAAAATAAATGAACACTTGAAAGGACATGGATTGATAAATTAATTTACAATTGATTCGTGAGAGATGGGCCATATATGAGTGACCTGAATTTTTTTTCAGAGGAGAAGAAAATATAGGTGTACTGTGATAGATACTATTTACACTGAGTATTTTTGGAAGTTTGCTTAAAGTACCATGTAAGAACTTGGTTGAGAAAATTAGGGCTATGATGTAAAAGGGAAATTGGTGGCATGGCTCGGGAAAATGGCTGAAAGGCAAATAGTTATGGCAAATTGATATGTCTCTGAATTACTGGAGGGGAGCTCTAGGGATCAAAATTATTCTTCATCTGTCTATAATATATTGCATGTTTTATGATACAAGTGTGTATTAACTCTCAAGTATCTTAACAGACTCCAAACCTGTGATTTTAATCGGGCATTTAGTTAAAAAAATTATCTTTCAAGTTGCTGTGAGTGGTGCAGCAATACTTGCAATGAGAGTACCATATGCTTTGTGGTTATGCAGACAATCTTATAGAGACATCATTTTCCATTCCTTTGTTTTATCCAACATTGTGTTTATTCCCATCAACACCAAAAATATAAGAATACTGGATTTTTAGTATACTGACAAATGTGTCAAGGAACCAGCTGAATTCACAAAATCTTTGTCTAAACTGCTCAAAAAGGAGATTTGAGATTTATCGACCGTCTTAGATCCAGGAGTGAATGATGCTGAGGATTGGCTTGGCGACCTGCATACATCACCTAGTTTGGATTGAATATTCATCTTGCCAATCCTTAATTCAGGTACCCACAAGTTACTGAGTGATTGAATTCACCATTTATTGCTAAATCATCAATGAAGTCCAGTAGCGAGTCATAGCAAGTCATGCACTGACAATCATTCATTGACTTTCAAATTATAATTATCACTACTTAAACATTAAGTATATATATAATTTGGATCTTTTAATAGAGTAATAATTAATAGTCACTTAACAAAATAAATTGACCCAGCATTGGCCTGAATTTTACTGTGGGAATGACAGCAAAGCCGTCATTACTTCAAGATTTTAGACATGTGCAGAAATCCAGTGCAGAAATCAGGAAGCTGCTGTCAGCAAGTCTATGCCCTTCCATATGGCATACTGCAGAGGTTCACAAAGACTACTATCTCCCTTGAAAACATAGATTGACAAGAACATTCAATCTAATGCTGTTAATCTTGCTGTAAAAACCCTGGAAAAAGTTACACCTGGCTCAGTGAGGTGTAACTGGGTTTTTAACAACGTGTTAATTTCATAATTTTTTAAATAAACATTTGAGATGTGAGCATTGCTGGCAAAGCCAGCATTTATTGCCCATCCCTAATTGCCTTTGAGAAGGTGGCAGTGGTTTAGGTACACCCCTGTTGCCGTTAAGGCCGAAGTTCCGGGATTTTTACTCAGCAACAGTGAAGAATCAGTGATGTAATTTCATGTCATGGTGGTGTGTGGCTTGGAGGTGGAACTTGCAGGTAATGGTGTTTCCTTGCACCTTGTCCTTCAAGATGGTAGAGGTTGTGGGTTTGTAGGGTTCTGTCAAAGGAGCCTTTGTGAATTGCTGCAGTACATCTTTTAGATCGTACACACTGAGGTCACTGTGCGCTGTGCATGGAGGGAATGTTTAAGATGGTGGATGGGGTGGTGATCAAGAGGGCTGCTTTGTCATGGATGATGTTCAGCTTCTTATGTATTTTTGGAGCTGTGCTCATCCACACAAGTGGAGAGTATTCCAACACATTTCTGACTTGTGCTTTGTAGATGGTGGACAGGCTTTGGGGAGTCAGGAAGTGAATTTCTCACTGCAGAATTTCCAACCTGTGACCTGCTGTTGTAGCCACATGATTTATATCGCTGGTCCAGTTAAAATTTTGATCAATGGTAACTCCCAGGATGCTGATAGTGGGGGAATGCAGTGAAGGTATTGCCGTTGAATGTCAAGGGGAGATGGTTACATTCTCCGTTGTTGGAGAAGGTCATTGCCTGGCAATTGTGTTGTGCAAATGTCATTTGCCACTTATCAGCCCAAACCTGAATATTGTCCAGGTCTTGCTGCATGTGCACATGGAATGATTCAGTATCTGAGGAGTTGTGAATAGCACTGAACACCATGGAATCATCAGTGAAAATTCCCATTTCTGACCTTATGTTGGAGGGAAGACCATCGATGAAGCAGCTGAAGATGGTCGTGGCTAGGACACTACCCTGAGGAACTCCTGTGGTAAATTACTATTATACACCCTTACTAGCCTTGGAAAAATTAATTTTATATTTATGGAATGTCAAATTTTTCACAATGATTAAAAATTCCACATTTTTAAAAGCATATTTTTTTCTTTAAATGTCGGTTTATCTTTATTATAGCTTCTGTCTTAATTCAGTCATACTTATATTTTGCTAGTTGAAAATTGAATTTAAGTGTGAAGACTTTTAAGCACCACTAATTTCCTGGTTTGCTGTATATGAATATTTCCATTTGATGGATGCCTGCTTGTTGATCACTGCAACTGCACACCAAGATATCCCACTGATTTGGCACCAGGTTTAAACTGCTGTGGCAGAAGGGGAAATTCCTGCCACTGAGATCACTAGACCTTTGTGGGCGGCATTCTTCGCACTCAATAGCTTGTGTCCTTGCTTCCCAACTGATTGAAAAAATCCAGGCCAATATAAAAACAGTTTTGCCCATCACTAATCCAGCTATAACTAGATCACTGATTATAAAATTAAAGTTGAGATCAGTGTTTGAGGCTACTACAAATTAAGGTCAATATAAGACCGACTCCTTAGCAAGCTGATAAGTTAACAACATTAGATAGCCAGCCTATTGAATAGTTTAGCACCTATGTGCAGGTGATTAGATATGTTTTAGATTTTATAGAAACTTGTTACAATAGATGAGTTGATTATTTGCATATTTTTGGATGTTGACCTATGCTTCTAGAATTTTTGGATGATGAACCTCTCTTAATTTTTTTATTCTTTTGATGTGAACTCTCTTTTTCGGGACACCTTCTGCACTAGTAAACCTCATCTGAACTAGCTGGCTTAACTCTTGTTTTACTTAACCTCGGGGAATTTATACATTCAAGTGACACACTTCCTTTGCCTGTAACTGGTTCATACAGCCGTACAACCTGACTTCTATAATCACTTTCTCTGTCCTGGTTACATTTTGGTACTTTTATTGTTTTGCATTTGCTACAAAAGAAGACTAATGTGGACAAAAAAACTCTACATCTAATGAAAACATAGAATCTAAGATAATGCAAGAGATGTGCCAAACACCCTCAAATGTACATTGCTTAAGAACAAAATCCTTTCCGTTCAATTGACTGATACATTTGGGTCAATCACTTCTAACAGTCAGACATATAAATGCTCTGGAAGACCTCGAAATGAATGGATGTCCAGGCATGTCAAATCACACTTTTACACCCTAGTTCCTCAGTCTTTTTTCAACACAGGGTCTTGTACTGGATCAGCTGAAGCATGGCATATTTATATCTCTTGGCCTTCTAAAATAGATTTTCTGTCACTAGTAAGAAATGTTTTGTTTAAATGTACATTTCATGGCTTTAATTAGTTTGGATTCCCCAGTGTTTGGTTTAAATATTGACACCATTTCTTTTAAGTTGAAATTCCATTTTGAGGACTTATTTCAAGCAATGACTAGGGTATTTGCCTTGCAATATTTCAGCACAGTAATATGTCTCCCGGTGCACATAATATTTGCATTATCAAGCAACACAATGTAAAAACATAAACACAATTGTGAAAATAGTCTGAAAATGCACAAAACTGTCTCAACATTCTGTAGTAAAAACAATTTCACTTATTCAAACATATTAAGCAACTCTTATAATTCACTGTATGTAACATTGGACTCACCACAAGCACTACCATGGGAACTAAGTTATGAATCTGGACTTGGAATTAAATTGGTGAAGTTTACTGATACTGGTGGAAAAAGTAGCAAATTGCCAGAAGAAAGTAAGGTACTAAAAGGGAAACGCAAACAGCCAAATAGATTGCAGAGAGAAGTGGCAAATGCAGGTTAATATAGAAAAATGAGAGTTAATATCTTTTGGGAGCAAGAATGGAAAATACATTTAAATCTGTTGATGTAGATACACATATGGGTTTTAGACAAAAAATGCGATTGAAGAAAATGTGACTTTGAAGTCTGTGTCAGGGAGGTTTGTAAACAGGCTACAGTATTACTAAGTATTTGTAGCACAGACATCAGCCATTTGTCCCATCAGGTCTATGAAGGTGTTTAAACTCCACATGAGCCTCCTCCCATCCCTCCTCTTCCCACTATAGATCACTAAAAGTGGATTAATAATACTACAAAAAGGCAAACAAAGCACTGGGCCTCATTTCTAGAGGGATAAAATTGAAAAGCATATGTTATGTTAAACTTATATAGAACTGTGGGTAGGCCACACTTTTGAGTACTGTGAACTGTTCTTTTTTCCATATTATAAAAGGGATAAAAGGTTTACCAGAATGATTCCAGAACTGAGGTTGTTACCTATCAGTAAAGATCGAATAGGTTGGGACTCTTTTCCACTGGAAAGCTGAAGGGTGACGTAATAGACGTCTTCAAGATTATGAAAGGGTTGGATAGGGTAGATGTAGAGAAGATGCCTCCACTTACAGAGGAGGCCAGAACTACTGTAGATCGCGGTGTATATGTTGATCCGGCATATAAAACAACCCCATTTTTTCGGTGCCAAAAATTATGTTTGGATCTATACTCTGTATAAGTTGGACCCTCCCAGCACTTTTCCTGCTAAGAATGCTATACTTGCATTAATTTTTCACCTCAGAATTGTGTGTTTTACTCACCTTATCAGTCGATGCATGGGATCAAGCTGGGGAGCTGTGTTGCCAAGTCAATGCACTTTAGTTTAAGACTCACCCATGCAGAGCAGACCACGTGTGCTGAATGATGAACTGAAATGGGTCCTCTGGCAAAAGAATGAAGTATGAAGCTGGTTTCAAGCTAAAAGTCATAACACTTGCTAATTCATCAAGTAACTGCTGCAGTGAGGGAATTTACTGTTAGTGAATAACTGGTGCAAGAATGGAAGAAGAAGGAATATGCCCTGAAGAAGATGCCCAAGACCAAATGCACCATGAGAACAGGGACCAGCCACTAGTCTGATTCTGAGAAGCATGTATCAGAATGGGTCCTCAAAAGTCGACAGAATGGTTACAACATCACCAGAAATGCAATGCTAAAGTGGACTAAATCAAACCCTGATTGCAACAAAGATTTTGGAGCAACAGACAGTTGGTGTAGCCGCTTTATGGAATGAATGAGTCTATTATCGTGGTAGAAGGCCAAAGCTATTGAGATGACCAAAGGACCTTGTTGCCAAAATTACAAATTTCCAGCGATTCATCATCAGACAGTGGCATATTGGTAACATGGATGATACGTCCATGATTTTCAATATGCCTGGAAGCCAAGCTGTGGAGTGAAAAGGTTCAAAAACAGTTCTGGTGAAAGCCACAGGACATGCGAAGACAACATTCAAGGTAGCACCACCCTGCCTGGCCTACAGAACTAAATTAAAACCTATGGTAAATTTTCAAACAAAACCATGCCAAAAATCAAGTTCCCTGCATGAGTTTTCTTGTCCATGACAATGATTGGATGAATGAGGTTGGAGTGAAGCTCTGGATTGACAATGTGTTGAATAGACGTCCTGGTGGCCTATGCAAAGTACTCAGCTTCTTAGTGTAGACATGCTGAGGTCTCATTTTACCGATGAGATCAAGAGGTACCTGCGAAGCAATAACACCCAAACTGCAGTTATACCAGAGGTCTAACGTCCATAGTTCAACCTTTTGGATGTGTACCTCAAGTCATTCAAGGATCATGTTTGCACAAAATAGAATAGGTGAATGGTTGATGGAGAAAAATCTTCACAAAGAGTGGAAATATACATGCTGCCCTGCTTGATGTTTTATGTGGCTTTGTCATCAAACCGTAGGATGCTATTAATGCACAAACTGTCAACAGATTTATTCAAAAAATGGAGAATATCCAGTTCACTGGATGGAGAGTCAGATGTGATTTGTTGCAGAGGGATGATTCTGAAACCGAAAGTGCCAAATCTGATCCAGAGTGTGTTCCTTACGATTATGCCATAGCCAAAGTGACTCAGAATGAATTTGATGAACTCTTTGCATCGGCTGCCGAAGACAATTAATTTGACGGTTTCTAAAATGTTTTGATTGTGGTTGAAGCTAAATCAGGGCTAATGTGCATGTATGTGAATTACGGAGTGTGATTAATAAGATTGGTGAACTACAGGTACAGGTTGACAAATGGAATTATGATATTATTGCTATAACAGAGACCTGGCTCAAAGAAGGGCAGGACTGGGCATTAAATATTCCTGAGTACAAGGTGTCCAGGAGAGACAGGAAAGGAAGATAAGTTGGGGGGAAGTGGCAATTTTGGTTAAAGTTGGCATTACAGTACTGGAGAGAGAGAATGTTCCAGAGGGGTCAAGGACAGAATCTCTCTGGCTAGAGATAAGGAATGGGAAAGGTACAATAACATTGATTGGAGTAGTAGTGGAAGGGATGTGGGGAAACAAATTTGCAAATAAATTACGGAGAGATGCAAGAGTTATAGAGTAATGAAGGGGGACTTCAATTATCCAAATATAGACTGGGATAAGAATAGTACAAAAGGACGAGGGGCGAGAGTTCCTGGAATGTGTTCAAGATAATTTTCTACAGCATATATTTTCAGTCCAATGAGAGGACATGCACTTTAGGACCCAGTTCTGGGGAATGAGTTGGCCCAAGTGGATCAGATATCAGTGGGAGACCCTCTAGGGGACAGTGACCATTGTATCATAAGGTTTAGGTTAATCATGGAAAAGGACAGAGAACAATCCAAAGCAGGGATAATTAATTGGGGGAAAGCCAGCTTCGACGGGATGAGAATGCATCTGAGTCAAATGAGTTAGAATCAAATGTTGGCAGAAAAGACAATGGCTGAACAATGAGTCACCTTCAAAGAAAAAGTATTGCATGCAATGTCAAGGTATATTCCCTTGAAGGGGAAAGGTAGGGCAAATAAACTCAGAGTGCCCTGGATGATGAGAGAGATAGAGATAAAGATGAAAAGGAAGAAGTACGCGCGCAACAGATGTCAGGTAGAAAATACAATGGAGAATCAGGCTCAATATCGAAGGACCTGAGGGGAAGTGAATAAAGTAATAAGAAAAGCAAGAAGAGAGCATGAAAAGAGGCTGCCAGTGAACATAAAAGGGAATCCCAAGGTCTTCTATAAGCATGTAAATAATAAAAGGGTGTTAAAAGGAAGAGTAGGGCTGATTAGAGCCAAAAAAGGGGACTTGCATGTGGAGGGAGGCTGGAGAAATAGCAGAAGTGTTGAACGAGTACTTTGCATCTGTCTTTACAAAGGAAGAACTTGCTACCCAGGCCGAGATGAGAGAGGAGGTAACTGGTACACTAGAAGAACTTACAATTGAGAGGAAGGTGGTGTTGGAAAGGCTATCTTTACTTAAAATAGATAAAGTACCAGGACCAGATGAGATGCATCCAAGGGTACTGAGGGAAGTGAAAGTGGAAAATTGCAGAGGCACTAGTGATAATCTTGCAGTCTTCCTTAGACACAGTGGAGGTGCCAGAGGACTGGAGAACTGCAAATGTTACACTCTTGTTCAAAAAGGGGTGCAAGGATAAAGTCAGCTGATAAAGTCAACTACAGGCCAGTCAGTTTGACCTCAGTGTTAGGGAAACTCCTGAAAACTATAGTATGGGATAAAATCAATAATTACTTAAACAAGTGCAGGATAATTAAGGTAAGCTAGCATGGATTCATCAAGGGAAAATCATGTTTAACTAACTTGCTGGAGTTTTTTGAGGAGGTAACAGAAAAGGTTGATAAAGGAAATGCTGTTGATGTGTATATGGATTTTCAAAAGGCATTTGATACAGTGCCACACAACAGAATTGTGAGCAAAATTGTAGGGTAGAATCTTCAGCTCAGCGAGCAGGGGGCGGGGCCCACTCGCCGAGGCATAAAATGACGCGGAGTGACGTCGGACATGTGCCCTGACGTTACTGCCCGTCATTCAGATTTTCATTTCGGCGGCTGTGCAGCCGAGTCGGCTGCATGCCCGCTGAACTGTCAAAGGCTTATTAAGGCTATTTAATAATCAATTAAATCATTGACCTGAGCTGCCCATCCAACCTTAACGTTGGCGGGCAGGCGAAGAGCCCAGGTGGCCTTCACATTTTTCATGGAACCTCATCCACGGGCAGGATGAGGTTTCATGAACGTTTTCAAAGTGTTGGAAAATTTTTTATTAACATAGTTTCACAAAATTTTTTTCTCCCTTCATTCAATGTTTGGAACCTTAATTGGCCTGTCCACGTGAAATGGGGGCACCGATCAGGTTCACGCTTGCTTCCGCCCGCCCTGGCACAATCCCCCCGACGGGGGTCAAAATTCAGCCCTAGGTGTTAATTCCTATTCTGATTAATTCATTGTTGAGTTATTTCTGATTTTATATTGATGCAGGATGACAGCAGCAGTATAGATTTACCAGGTACTCGGTAATGAAGGAGCCAATTATTGACAACTGCTGGTTGAATCTAGTCTGCACTGCCTCTGTTTACTTCAGTCAGTTATCTTTGATGTCTTCCTGAAATGAAATATACATTGTTGGTACCTCAGTGGCCTTGAAGGGTCATGAGGACTCGAAACGTCAACTCTTTTCTTCTCCGCCGATGCTTCCAGACCTGCTGAGTTTTTCCAGGTAATTCTGTTTTTGCCTCAGTGGCCTTGTTTAGTAATAACTTGATTTTCAATTGGTATAAAGTTTAAATGCTGAAAACTTGTAAATTTTCAGTGGTGCTTGAACCTTTAGAGTATGAAATATTGTTTCAATGATCTGCAAGATGAATTCCTAATTGAAACAGTATCAGTGTTACTTCATGAATATTGCAATTTTGGAAGAAACCAATTTTTTTTTGTTTGTTTTTGAAACCAAAGATGGCCATCAAGTATCAAGGCAGTTGGAAACTAACGTCATTTTCCTGAGATCAGAAGCTGAAGATATTTGCTTATCTAGTTTCTTCATCTGTGATCGAGTTGAAAATTGCAAGTCTTGCTGTCAGTTTGTACTTCAATAGCATGTGTATTGACCCTTAGGCCTGATATGTCAGTTTTGTTTTGCTGTACCATGAACAAAAATTAAATTTGCATTTGTTGATGTGATAACCCAGTTTTATACACTGCAATGATTTTTCTAGGTTGTTGTGTAATTTGGAATGAAATATGAGCAACATGAACACATTGGTGCTAAGCTGTATTCCTAAGGCACACTAGATGTGCTGCGATTCCTTGTCAAAGGACCACAGTGCACATAGTCCCCAATCTTGGCACTTTATACATTATTTAGTGGTCTTTGATATTCTATATTGGAAAATTATGAGAGTCACATTAACAGCTGTTCACAGGATACCCATGGGTTGATAAGTATCTGAAAGTGAAGATAAGTTACAATTTTGGGTGAGATCTGACAAAATACAGCAGCTTGCGCTATATTACCTAATTTTTTGAATTTTTAGGGCACAGCCAGTGGTAAATGCTGAGTTGTTCAAATCCCAAAGGGAAACTTGAAACAACTGCCACAACTTGTTTTGCAATTTGTATAAGTTTCGAGATGCATGCCTTCAATTCAGTAGTAATAAGACCACCAAGTCTTATAGGTTTTTTACAAAACTAGATTAAACATTTATTCCCAAGAGAAATGATTTTAAGCACATACGTATGTCTACAAATTGCTACTATAATAACTTCTAAATCCTCTACTTCATCTGACTCCCAGTTACACTTTTGTTCAGGTAACAATACGACACAGATTTTAAAAGACCCAGGCAAAGAAACATGATACTCTGACAATCCAATTCAAAGTGAGTTTCATTAACTTTAGTTCTTTGTAGACAGCAGCTTGAGGCATAGATGCGGAAGGCTTTTCACACTTGTTAGATCTTAAAATGCCTACCCTTATACACAGCCTTCGCTCCTTCATACATATTTTCCCCTTTGAATGCAAATTCCCATTGTTTTACTACGTCTTTGGACTTTACCTTCCTGATAATAAAAATCTCCTGTAGTACTAAGTTTTACCAGTGATCTTTGGGAAAAATAAACACACTGTTTCTGAACTTCACCTGGCTAGATGACACTTTTCACACCCTCTTTTGAAAACAATCTAGTCTGGTTATTTAAAATGCAAATGTTCCCTTTACCTCTATGTTTACCTACTTAACATTTCAACCCTAGCTTCTCCTCTAAAACATCAAAGCCTTCAGACCAGCTGCCTTTAATCCAATTAAGTCTCTCTCACACACACACACAGACACATATCGACCACTATTTTACAATAAATTCCAAAAACATTAAATCTTCCTGATATAAGAGAACTAAATTGAACTAGCAAAGTGGCAATTTTGAGCTTAAAAAACTTTGTATTATTAGATCATTTGACTTGAACAACTTTGAACTAAAAATGGCTTTGGATACTTTCATATGTGAATCTGGGTGCTCCGTGCAGGGGAGGAGTTATTGTTTTTCTGCTAATTATTGGATAGTTTACTTTTTGGACAGTGCAAAATCAAACT
Source organism: Cetorhinus maximus (assembly GCF_964194155.1). Taxonomy (NCBI): domain Eukaryota; kingdom Metazoa; phylum Chordata; class Chondrichthyes; order Lamniformes; family Cetorhinidae; genus Cetorhinus; species Cetorhinus maximus. The sequence goes on from NC_135887.1 coordinate 99,939,667, forward strand.
GTAATAAACTAGTGGGATTTAGGGATTTTCCAGCAGGAATAGTCAACAAGAACCTGTAGCAGACTTTCCATAATACCATTGTGTTGTCTCTTGGAGGCAGTTGATGTACAGGATTTGACATAACATATGTAAAGTAGATGTTCAGCTGCTGTCTTGAAATTGTGTACACTGAAAGTGTGGTGACTTTTCCAGGTTACATTGTCCCTCTAACAAATAGATACTGTAAAACCATCTTACTGACATAAAACAATCTGACTGCAGCATTTAAAAAAAACCAAAGGTGTCATTTTTCTTGTTGCAGATAGAATTGTGCTGTATATAAAATGGCTGATGTGTTTATCTGCACAACAGTAGGCTTGTCACATAATACATGTGATATTTCTGAATGATGTGGCAAGGTGCTTTAGGAGCGTGCAGCCATCCTTATAGCATGTTAGGTAGCTCAGTGCAGTAATTATATGGGGAAGGGGTTTTGATGTAAAATGTTGTATTGAAGGCAGTCACTATAATTTGAATATTGAGATCCTGTATCTCTGCTTTCTCTCTCTCTTCAAGTATTATGTCCTAAGAGGGCATTGGCGACCATAGACCTCCATGTGTTGGTCCATGATTATGCTTGGCAAAGTACTGCGGCGGTTTGACATTGCCTTCTGCAGGTTCTGGTTGACTGGGGGCTCTCCAGTTCTAAAGTGAAAGCAAATACTGCAGATGCTGGAAATTGGAAATAAAAACAGAAAATGCTGGAAAAACTCAGCATCTGTGGAGGGAGAAACAAAGTTAATGTTCTGAAGAAGAGTCATACGACCTTGAAACGTTAACTCTGTTTCCCTCTCCACAGATGCTGCCAGGCCTACTGAATTTTTCCAGCATTTTCTGTTTTTTTTTCAGACTCTCCAGCTTTTACTGCTTGCCATAGGCATATTGGAAGGATTTGCAGGTTGATCATCAACCTGTTTGGCCACATTATGAACATATCTTCTTTGGCCATCAAGTCCTGGAGAAGGTTTTGAACTCTGAGCTTTTGGCTCAGAGGTACGGACGCTACCACTGTGCTACAAGACCTCCCTTGTATCTCTGCTAGGGTTGCACAAATAATTAACTCCTTGCCACTTAACGTTTGTGTTGCTTCTGTGCAAAATCTATGATAATATATAATGAATTGCAGTTTTTGCTCTTATGACTTATAAACCTTGTAAAGAATTCAGAAAAACTCTGAAACAAAAATTGCTATTCATTATATATTGTCATAGATTTTGCACAGAAGCAACACAAACGTTAAGTGGCAAGGAGTTAATTATTTGTGCAACCCTAGCAGAGATACAAGGGAAGTCTTGTGGCACAGTGGTAGCATTCCTACCTCTTATAAACCTTTAAAGAATTCAGAAAAGCTTCTTTGAAACATAAATTGTCCTTAGTCAGTTGATGAATGTGAGAAATTTTATGGAGTTAGGAGCGAGACCTCAAGCTTACTCCACAGAAACACCTTCTGACCAGAGCTTGCAGTTACATTGTGATGGTTGACAGGACAAAATTGAATGGAAAATCACGACCACAGGAAGTAAGATTTTGTGTGCAAAAAGTGTGTGCTATACATAAGATATTTATTAATGTATAGACATTAGTATTAATATAATAAGTGGGACTTTCTTCTGCCACCTCCCCACCCCCTTCCCAATTATTGGGAGTAATGCTAGCAAATGACATTGAAAGCAGGATTGGTCTGATAGCTGCAGTTATCATGTAACCTATACTGTAACTGAACTAGTAATAATGAAGTATAGCTGAGATTTGTTGCAAAGCAGTATGTTATTCAGACGTTCAGATGATACATTGTTTTTTCCACCTATACCTGAGCCAACAGCTTTGAAATCATTCTGATGTACTTTTTTCCCTTCTTGTGTAATCCAGTATGCCATGGAGCTTGCAATGGTGTTTATGTGACGGCTTCCACGTTAACCGACTGGATTAAGAATTGTGATGTAATTACTGGACTTTTTAATAAGCAAGTACAATATTATAAAATTGTCAGTTTTGCTGTTTCAGAGAAGTTTTTCTGAATTCTTTACAAAGTTTATAAGAAGTCATAAGAGCAAAAATTGCTATTCATTATATATTGTCATAGATTTTGCACAGAAGCAACACAAATGTTAAGTGGCAAATGGTGAGAGTGGGATAACATCTTCAGGGTGCTTTTGGGTCAAATATATTATCTTAAATATAGAGTTGAGAGTTACTGTATGGACTTAAAAATAACACTTAACATGGCTGTGTGTTTTTATAAACAGATTACCAGCGACTGATGACAGTAGCAGAAAGTATCACTGCAGTACTCTTCCCCTGTCAGTGGCAGCATGTGTATGTCCCTATCCTCCCTGCATCGCTCCTTCATTTTTTAGATGCTCCTGTTCCTTACTTGATGGGTTTACATTCGAATGGGCAGGATGACCGGTCCAAATTAGAGTTACCACAGGAGGTAAGTGTCTCTTAATTTACTTAACTGCAAATATGTAATATTTCTAGCTGTCAAGGCAAAGATTGTCTAGTTCTCTATAACAGTATCTTTTCCTTTCTGAAATAATTAGCTGGGTACAGCAGTGTCAAGACTATTTTACTGGATAATTAACAAGAGACCTGGACTGATAATCCAGAGAACATGATTTTAGATTCCACTATGGCATATTGAAAATTTGAATTTACTTCTAAAAATCTTGAAATGAAAATTTAGTAGAAGTGACCAGAAAGCTGTCTGTCGTAAAACCAACTTGGTTCACTATAATTTTTTATGTTCTTTCATGGAATGTGAGTGCCGCTGGCAAGGGCAGCATTTGTTACTCATCCCCCAATTGTCCTTGAGAAGGTGGTGATGAGCAGCTTTCTTAATCTGCTGCATTACATCTGATGTAGCTGTACTGACTGCTGTTAGGAAGGGAGTTCCAAGTTTTTGATCAAGTGATATTGAAGCGATATAGCTCCAAGTCAAGATGGTATGTGGCTTGGAGGGTAACTTGCAGGCGGTGGTGTCCCCATGCATCTGCTGCTCTTGTCTTTCTAGGTGGTAAAGGTTCCAGGTTTGGCAGATTCCGTCAAAGCTGGCTTGGCAAGTTGCTGTAGTGCATCTTGTAGATGGTACACACTGCTGCCACTGTACATCAGTGGTAGGGGAGTGAATGTTGTAGGTGGTTGATGGGGTGTCAATCAAGCAGGCTGCTTTGTCCTGCATGGTGTCAAGCTTCTTGAGTGTTGTTGGAGCCACGTTCATCTAGGCAAGTGGAGAGTATTTCATTACACTCTTGACTTGTGCCTTGGTGGATAGGCTCTGGGGAGTCAGGAGGTGAGTTACTCGTCTCAGAATTCCCAGCCTGTGCCACAGTAGTTGCATGGCTAGTTCAGTTAAGTTTCTGTTCAATGGTAACCCCAGCATGTTGGTGTGGGGGAATTCAGTGAGGGTAATGCCATTGATTGTCAATGAGAGATGATTAGAATACTTTCTTGTTGTCAATCTTGTCATTACCTGGCACTTGTATTGCATGAATGTTACTTTCCACTTATCAGCCCAAGCTTGAATGTTGTCCAGGTCCTGCTATATATGGACACTGACTGCTTCAAATGGAATTGACACTGTGCAATCACCAGCATTCCTCCTTATGGTTGAAGGAAAGTTATTGATGAAGCAGCTGAAGATAGTTGGACCTAGGCCACTACCCTGAGGAACACCTGCAGTGATGTCCCGGGGCTGAGATGATTGATCGCCAAAAACCACAAACATCTTCCATTGTGCCTGGTATGATTCCAACCATCGGAGAGTTTTCCTACTGATTCCCATTAACTTCAATATTGCAAGGTTCCAAGGCCACAACCAGTCAAATGTTGCCTTGATGTCCAAGGTAGTCACTCCCACCTTACCTCTTGAATTCAGCTCATTTGTCTATGTTGGGACAAGGGCTGTAATGAAGTCTGGAGTCAAGTTGTCCCTGGCAGAATCAAATTGAACATTATTCAGCAGATTATTAAGTGCGGCTGAAAAGCACTGTTAACGACACCTTCTATCACTTTGCTGATTATTGAGAGTAGATTGGGAGGGAGGTAATTGGCCGGATAGGATTTTTTCCTGCTTTTTGTGGACAGAACATATCTGGGCAATTTCCAATTTGTCGGGTAAATGCCAGCCCTGTAGCTGCACTGGAAGAGCTTGGCTAGGAACGCAAATCTTCAGTACCACTGCTGGGATGTTGTCAGGGCCCATAGTCTTTGCTGTATACAGTGCCTTCAGCCTATTCTTGATATCATGTGGAGTGGATTGAATTGGCTGAAGAATGGCACCTGTGATGCTGGAGACCTCAGGAGGAGGCCAAGATGGATCATCCGCTCAGCACTTCTGGCTGAAGATGGTTGCAAATGCTTCAGCCTTGTCTTTTGGACTGATGTGCTGGGCTCCCCCATCATTGTTGATGGGGATATTTGTGGAGCCTCCTCCACCGGTTAGTTGCTTAATTATCCACCACCATTCATGACTGCATGTAGTAGGACTGCAGAGCTTTGATCTGATTGGTTGTGGAATCGCTTTGCTCTGTCTAATGCATGCTGCTCCTGCTGTTTAGCGTGAAAGTAGTCCTGCGTTGTCGTATCACCGATTGGCACCTATTTGTAGGTATGCTGGTGGTGCTCCTGGCATTTTCTCCTGCATTCCTCATTGAACCAGGGTTGGTCACCTGGCTTAATGGTAATGGTAGAGTGAATGATATGCTGGGCCATGAGATTGCATACAGATTCTGGTTCGATACATTTCTGCCCCGATAGCCCTCAGCACCTCGTGGATGCCCAGTTTTGAGCTGCTAGTTCTGTTTTGAATCTATGCCATATAGCACAGTGGTAGTACCAATGGATGGCATCCTTAATGTGAAGATGGGACTTTGTTTCTACAAGGACTGTACAGTGGTCACTCCTACCAATAAAGTCCTGGGCAGATACATCTGTACCAGGTAGACTGATGAGGGCAGGTTCAAGTTTTTCCCTCTTGTTGGTTCCCTCACCACTTGCTAAAGGCCTGGTATAGCAGATGTGTTCTTCAGGACTCAGCCAGTTCAGTCAGGAGTGATGCTACCAAGCCATTTTTGGTAATGGGAATTGAAGTCCCCTCCCAGAGTACAACATGTGCCCTTGCTGCTCTCAGTGCTTTTTCCAAGAGGTTTTCAATATGGAGGTGTACTGATTCATCAGCTGAAGGAGGGTGGTAGGCGGTAATCAGGAGGAGATTTCCTTGCCCATGTTTGACCTGATGCCATAAAACTTCATGGGGTATGGAGTCACAGGGCAACACCCTCCCACTGTGTCACCACCTCTGGTGGGTCAGTTCTGCCGGTGAGACAGGGCATACCTAGAAATGGTGATGAATGTGCCTGGGACATTGTCTGTAAGGTATGATTTGGTGAGTTTGGTGTGGGGCAGATCTCCCAATTTTGGCACATGCCCCCAGATGTTAGTAAGGAGGACTTTGCAGCATCGACAGGGCTGGGTGTGCCGTTGTCTTTTCCAATGGCTAGGTCGTGTCTGATGGTCCATCCACTTTCATTCCTTTTATTAGGCTTCATACTGGTTTGATTAAAGAGAGTGGCGCTCTGCCATTTAAGAGGGCATTTAAGAGTCAACCACATTGAACTTAGAGGCCAGACTGTGTAGGGACACTAGATTTCCTTCCCTAAAAGACACTAGCATTTTAATGACAAGTGGTAGTTTCAGCAATAAATGCTGGCCTTGCCAATGATACCCATATCACAAGAATTGATACACACAGGAGAAAAAAATAATAAATGAGTTGGTTATTTTCTAATTTTTTACTCTGCAATTCTACCCCCTCCTTGTTGACTGAAGTAAGGTGTGGCTGTAATGCAATATTTTAAATTATTTATTCATTCACTGGACATGGACACACTGTTGAGGGCAGCATTTATTACTCATTGCGAATTCCCCTCGAGAAGGTGATGAGAAGTCTCCTTGAACCACTGCAATCAATGAGGTGAAGATAGTCTCACAGGTTAGATAGATTTTCAAGATTTTGCCCCAGTGATGATAAAAGAGTAGTGGTATATTTCAAACTCAGAATGGCGTGTGACTTGGAGGGAAGTTTAGGAATGGGTCGTGTTCCATTTGCCTGCTGCCCTTGTCCTTCTTGGTGGCAGAGGTTGTGGGTTTGGGAGGTGCTGCTGCAGAAGCCTTTGTGTGATGCTGCAGTGCATCAGTGTGGATGGTACACACTGTAGCCAAAGTTTTACAAAATGGGTGAATTTGAACTGAAAGGAGTAAAATATTGTCAATATCAGTAGGAACATTTGGATTCTAGCAAGGACAAAGATTTTTAAAACCATATTGCACAAGTCAAAAGGATCCTGCTTTTTATCAGGATGATTTTGTGTACCTGTATTTTATGACTAAAATCTTTCATCTGTACACATTTTCTGTTTGCTCAGCATGACTTCCTGTTGTCATGTTTTGTCCGCTTCTTTTTGGAACATAGGAACATGAGTAGGCCATTTAGCCCCTTGAGCCTGTTCTGTTCTTCAGTGACATCATTGCTGATCTGTGGCCTAACTCCAAATATCTGCCTTATCCCAATATCCCTTAACACCTCTGATAGATTTTTTAACAATCTCATTTATAAAATTAACAATTTATCCAGCATCAATTGCCATTTGCGGAAGAGAGCTCCAAACTTCTACCACCCTTTGTGTGAAGAAGTGTTTCCTAATTTTACTCCTGAAAGGTTTGGTTCTAAATGTTTCACTCTGCCCAACAATTGGAAATAGCTTCTCCCTATATATTCAATTTTTGTTCCACTTAATATCTTGCATACTTCAATCAAGTTGCCCGTTAAACTTCTAAATTCCAGGGAATACAGCTCTAGTTTGTTCAAACTCTTCTTGTAGCATAACCCTTGGAGTCTAAGTATCATTCTAGTAAATTTATGCTGTAATCCTCTGACCAATATATCTTTCCTAAGGTGTGGTTCTCAGACTACTTGCTCTAACCAAGACTTTGTGTAGCTGAAGCATGACCTCTTCACCTCTTGTATTCTAGTCCTCTAGATATATAATCCATTCACCTCTTTGTTAATGAATACAATTAATAGTTGAGGCCCCAAAAAGGATCCTTGTGGGACACTACTAATCATATCCTGCCAATTAAATGTACCTGCCATTATCCCTACCCTTTGTCTCCCCCCACCTAGCCAATTGCCTAGCTGGATCAATAATTTGTCTTAAATACTGTGAGCTTCAACTTTAGTCTCTTATAAGGGACTTTAGGACTTTATCAAATGTCTTCTGGAAGTCAATATAAATAATATCCATTAACATTCTCTGTTTACTCGTCACCTCTTCAAAAGAATTCACTCTGAATTATCAGGCATGACCTGCCTACTATAAATTCCCATGTCCTCACTTAACTGCTCCAAAATACAGCTAAATCCCTTTTCCCCTCTGCAGTACTGCTCAATGCCATTGCTATCCAATTCCAGTTGGTGTACCTTGCATACCATCCTGCAGTGTATTATCAGTTTGTAAATCTGAGGTATAAACGATAAATACGTTGGCAAAGAAATAACATTTTCGTAGCATTAGATAGTATTGAGGATACCATCCATTATGTTGTTTGGTGCTACTACTGTGGCACGGATTCAGGATGGATCTGGCAGCTCGGGTCTGGGCGTCTATGGGCACTATCATCAGTGGAGTTGTCTCTGGTGGCGGTCTGCATTTAGCCTCATGGCCCGACATGTCCCTCACTCTACCATTGCCATCAAGTCAGATGATCAATCAGGACATCAGTATACTAGATGGGTTTTTATGACAAGTGGTAGTTTTAGCTTTAAATTCCATCAGCTGCTGCGATGGAGTTTGAGCTCATGTCCCCACAGCATTATTTGGGGCCTCTGGATTACTAGTCCAGTGGCACTGCCACTGCACCACCGTCTTCCTATGTACATTATAGGGAATACCCAGTGTGACTCCAGTTTCACTCCCTGTAAATCAGTGCCCAAATGTTATCTCTCATGTGGCATAACCTCCCATTGTTAGTAAGTCGCAGTGCCTATGCCTTACTGTGAGCTATGCCAGTGGTGATTTACATCTAGTGTATTAAACACTAGACTTTGTATCCATTTTCTGTCAACATTTCCCATTACAAATTCTTCACCCACCTTTAGTGGATATTGCCTATGTAAACTTTTCATACTATATTTACACACTCCAGCCAATGGTAGGAGTGTATTATTACAGTAGGACAAGTTTAGACAGGGAGTTTGTATTATAAATGTGAACATGTTGGGGGGGTTGAATTTTAATGGGCAAGATGAGGTTGGTTCTGGTGCATCCAGGGAGTTAAATCCCCTAAAAGTGGAGTCAGGTTGGGAACCTTACATCATCTTGCCTCTTCTGAGTTTCAACTAGTTGGGTTTGAAGGTGAGTGGGGAGACATTGCCAAGATACTACAAGTCAGATGCCCACAAGTGCATCAACCAGTTCACCAACACCTTGTTTGCCAAGGCTGCTAATTATACCAACTTTTCCAGGGATGAGGCCACTCAAATCCCTAGGGCTGTCGGCTTCACAGCCATTGGCTGGATTTCCACAGGTCCAGGAAGTGATTGATTGCACACAGGGAATCAAACAAGGGTGTCCTACATGGAATGCTATAATTCAGCCTCTAATAAAATTACAGAGCTATGATCGAATCTTAGAAAAACCTGTGGCAGCCAAGGTGGCCTGAGATCTGCAGGAATCTTCGTGGATTGGAAGGGCTTGCACTTCCTTAATGTCCAGCAAGTTTAGGACCATTGCAAAATCATCATGCATGTTTGTGCCAGATATCCGGGGTGCTGCCATGACTCCTTCATTCTTCAAAAATCTCATCTACCTCAGGTTTTCTCTCTACCGCACAGTCTCTGAGGCTGGTGGTTGGGAACCAGGAGCTACCCACTGAAGGCCTAGCTGCTGATTCCTGTGAGGAGCCCTACCACAGAACCAGAGGAGTGCTATAACATGAGCCATATCATCGCTGGTACAATAATTGAGCAAGTGATTGTGTTGCTCAAGATGCAGCTCAGGTGCCAGGAAAGATCTGGAGGTTACCTTCAATGTGCCCAAGCAAGGATTTCTAGGATTGTTTTGGTCTGCCTTGCCCATCACAACATGGCATTGCAGAGAGAAGTGGCACTGCAGCAAGAGGAAGGTGGCATCCTCTGAGGAGGAGGGGTTTGACGGAGGCTTCCGATGTGCCTATGGTGCCTGCAGTTGCACACCTGGCTGCCAGGAAAGCCTGCAATAGACTCATTCAGGCACGCTTCACTTAAAATGTGTCTCTGCAGCCATCATAAAACATGTGACCCCTGCTCCACCAACACATCTCATTCCAACAGTTGACTAGTGAACCATCACACTTGTTCTTCATCAAGGCTAATCATGGCATTCACCAGAAGACCGGGGTGAATGTGGGATGCAACAAAATAGAGGCCATGAGAATGAGTTCACATAGAGCCATACATTCATTGAGTGAAACTCATTATTAGTACATTAACGTTGTTATAAATAATGTGCAACTTGTGCAACTAAAACGTCTTCCTTGACTACTTTCAATCACTTGTATATTGTGCTACCCCTCTAGCTTCAGCTGAGTGGGAGGCAGGCTACACATTATCTTGCTCTTAGACATGAGACGCCTGTGACGGATGTCCTCTGGGTCATGGAGACCATGAGGGCCCTGCCAAAGACTGTTCCACCTGCACTTGTGCAGGGGCCGGCTTGGATATTGGGGCAGGAGATAGCTTGTGTGGCTCTGCCTGAGCAAGGGTAGAGAAACAGGGTGCTGTGAGAACAGTCCCCATTGCCATATACCCTTTCCTGTGTCTTTCCTCTCAGGGCCTACCTAACTGCCAGCGGTAGAGCATTTGGCTGCATGTCTTCTGTAAAGTGGCAGCTGTTAGTCTGGACCAGCATGCAGTCGGTGGCCTGCTGCATCTGATTTCCTATGGAGATGGTGACCAGTGCAATTGTCTGAGAGATTCTGGCACTAATGCTCGGGATGCGCTTCTCTATTCTCTCTCCAAGGGTGTGCACTGCCATCGGAAATGCTGACAGCAGCATACACATTTCCCTTTGTTGCTCCATATGTTTTTTTCATGGCCCATGAGGCTAAGCATCTAGGTCCAGCTGATCAGAACTTGGAGTGTGCTGCACTCTCTGACGGGGACTCTACACTACTTTCCCTTTCTCCAGCACATACTCCTGCTCACATGTGATGTGCTGCATATTTCACTCTATCTGTCATGCATGACCCACCGAGGTGTGTGTACCTGTGTCAATGAAGGGTGTGCAAGAGTCATGTGATGGGGCATCTTCAAAGTGCTCTTTGGCCTGGTGCCTCATCATCTCCATCAGGACACGCAAAGGACCTATGGGAAATGAAAGACATGAGTTAGTGCTGAGAATGAAAAAGGGTAGAAACTCAGCATATGTAGATCTTGACATGTCATTTACTGATGTCATCAATTCAATATGAGTTGTGTCAAATGGCAAATGCTGTCACCAGGTATCCAGGTCAACCCCATAATTCCACTGCTGAGTCCAATACTTGTGCCAACTTGTTGATCTTCAGGCTGTTCCCCCTCCATTGTGGTCAGGGTAGCAATGGCTGTAGTTCCAACCCCTGGTTCTCTCTGGTGTTTGTGGGTGTTGTTCTGCAATGAGAGAAGGCAGAGCGTTATGAGTGTTGTGGGTAGAATGATAACATTTAAGGAGGCTAACCGTGAGGAGTGGGTGCGAGGGGACAATAGGATGAGGGCAAGTCTGAGTGCTGTCTGTTGAGATGGAAATTTGGAGAATTTGTGTAACAGCAAGGTGTGCCAATCAGAGTACTGTGCAGGAGAATGCTAGGGAGGTCAGAGAGTGATGGTTTCCAGCTGAGAGTGGCATGACACTTGGCCTTGCAGACCTAATGAGGTTATTAAATCTTTTCTGGGACCGAATTCATGTACTGGGCATCACACTCCTACTGCTCACAGCATCTGCTATTTCCAGCCACGTCTGCTTCATTAAACTGGCTGGCCTCCTTCTCTTGCCCTCAGGTAAGAGGACTTCTCGTCTAACCTTCTCTGTGTTCATCATTATCTTTGAGAAAGAATCCAGGAATTGGGGAGTGGGTGGGGCAGGCTTCCCGGGTCTTGCTTCCATAGTCCAGGCATTTGGCTTCATAGCAAGATTTCCTGCAGCCTTTCAGGCCCCTACTGGGGTTCATTTGAATAATGACCTTTTATCAATAGACCTGACGTGTGATCCCATCTTCCCCCTCTCATTGGAAAACCCAGAAGCACGATGCTAATGCTGTATCTGGATTAAACAGCTACAGCAAAGCTCAGTACTAAAACAGACTAGTTTCCAACGCGCTACAGGTCTCACTGTTGCTCCAGGGGCTATCTGTTTAAAATTCCACCCAGGATTTTAGAGTGGAAATTTAAAAATGGGCAAAATGATTTACAAACCCTGAGCTAAATACTCCCCAAATATCTAACCCAGCTTCACCTGAAGACTATACTTTGTGTTAACATCCCATGCACAATGCACAGCAGACTGACTACTTTTTAAAGTAAAATCTCAGAAATCATCTTAAGCAATAGATCTGAAGTTGCAGTCCAATCAGTTAAATAAATATGCCATACCATAATTGGACTTGGGACACAGATTGAATGGCAGAACAGGGTCAATGGCCCACTCCTCCTCCAATTGTTCTATGTTCATGAATTAATTATTATTAAGATTTAGAACAGCATGTCAGTGCTGGCTAGAACAGGATGAATTAGTGATTGCAAACTTGAAGGTTCTGTAACGTAACCTGCAGAGACCAATAGTGTGCACGTGTTCAGTTTGAAAAAAAGTTCAATTTTTATCGCTGCCAATTTTTATCTATTTCAATTTTTATCTATTTCAAATGTAGTTTCAGCTGAGCATTTGATTATTGAAACTGACCATGATATTTGAACATGGGTTCTCATTTGTTCAAATAACTTAATTAATTTGTTCTTTCTAAGAGATTTTGCACACTCTGTAAACTGCTGATTCATTCTCTTAATTTCTTTTGGCTTACTGTATAAGTTTGAGTATTACATGTGCCAAGACAGCTTTACAGTTGTATGTGGGGTATAGGATACAGTTGTGCACTATATTTATGTCACCTTTGTGCTGTTACTGAAAGAAAAAAAGCTGGATAAAATAACTACTGTTCAAGAAGGCAGCAAACCACCACCTTCTCTAGGGCAATTAGGGATGGGCAATAAATGTGATGCCCATATCCCATGAATGAATGAATGAATAAATAAATAATTCTATATTATATACAATTCAGGTGCACACACCACCTGGGATAGTTTATTGAGTAAAATGCACTGTGTAATGTAATCCTAAACTATAGAGACCTGGAAGACCCCACGGTTCTACATTTTAAACTGATGAACCAAATCTGTTTACACTCAGAAATCCATATCAGCTATGCATATTTACAGTGGTTGAATACATTTGTGCATTATTCAAAATTATCTTTATGGTAATTGACATTTATGATTGGACCATTTTTGTTTAGGTTTTTTGAGCTTTTTTAATAAAGAAATCTTCTAATGTATGTAACTATTTTTATTAACTGTATGCATTTGGAAGCCTTTATGTAAATAGGAGTGTGCCTTAAATGCATCATCTAGGTGCACTTGTTAATCTCTAATTTAAAGAATACATGCACTAGCTGACCTAATGCATTATATAATTAAAAGAAGTGGTAAAATCTTTTAGTATGCTAATGCAACATATAACAATTCAATGAACAAGTTTGGATTATGATTACTTAAACTGTGAAGTTTATTTACTGAATTGTAAGAGTTCAGTGAGGAAAAGGGAAAGACTTCTTCAGTGCTTCTGGCTAAAACAACAAAAAGTTGGGCCTTATCCTTTCCTTTGCAATTAACAGTGACTTAATATATATCTATGTATATCTTATTTCTTCAGGACATGTGTAATATTCATTGAGACTGAACTAAACAGCTCAGCAAATTTAAAGGAATGTTATAAATAAAGTAAATAATACTTTACCTCTCTCTGACATTTTCTTTTGCAAACCATTGCTGTATTATGGAATGCACTTTAGAACATTCCTCCTTTATCCCTTTAAATCTGTTGTACTGTAGACATGACCAGTGCTTAATAACAAGATAATAGACAATTTGCTGAGCTAAAACAGAATTACCTGGAAAAACTCAGCAGGTCTGGCAGCATCGGTGGAGAAGAAAAGAGTCGACGTTTCGAGTCCACATGACCCTTCAACAGTTCTGTTGAAGGGTCATGTGCACTCGAAACGTCGACTCTTTTCTTCTCCACCGATGCTGTCAGACCTGCTGAGTTTTTCCAGGTAATTCTGTTTTTGTTTTGGATTTCCAGCATCTGCAGTAGTTTTTTGTTTTTAATTTGCTGAGCTGTTTAGTTCAGTCTCAATGAACATTACACATCCCCTGAAGAAATAAGATTACATAGATGTATAGTAAGTGACTGTTAATTGCACTTCAAACCAAAATTGATTGTGAGAAGTTCTTTAAGACATTTTAACAGGGATAAAATGGTATATAAACATTTTTAAAATTTAGTGATGGAATAGATAATAAGGAATGATGTTTATTTGATCCAGTTTAACTCCTTTTGGAATTGGCATGTGTGCATTTTACCAGACAATTGGTGGTCTATTCGCAGTGGAGTGCTTTAGAAAATATTCAGTAGGAAATTGGAAGGGGCTGAGAAATATAAAAGGAACTTTGATAAATCACCTACACATCAGTGAAAGACCCATAATCATGTTTAATTTGTTAATATTGTGACACCTTTTTTCATAACTTTTTCTTTCTTCTGGCCTTTTCAGTCAGATGAGTTTTTTTGTCTATGGTAGTTTTAAAAAATATTTTTAGCAATATTTGGCCTGCCACAGCCTATTCTCATTGAAATAATGCCTGTGGCCTCTGTTGTTCTACCGTTGTCTGGCACCTGGAAATCACTGCAACGTTTATTTTTGGACGAGGACATGCATTTATCCATTTTTACAGACTGACTGGTCAGACTCCAACTGCTCAAGTGGGCCACCAGCTTTTTTATGTGGTTATCCAATGAGACAGCACAATTCCTGTTCTGCCACCCATCATATGACAATGTGATGAGTGAAAGTGGAAAGAAGGGAAAAAATAAACTACAGACAGGTACAGAATATAACACAAAGGTAATGCTAAAAGAGCTGAGGAGAAATCTGTACTGCAGATAGACTGAAATGGGAAAAAGTGGCAATGACCTTTTTAAAAAGTATGTAGAGAAAATGCTACAGAAAAATATCTGTCAGAGACATAATAGAAACTCTAGGAGAGAAGAGATGACACAAGGGGAAAGGAGTGCACGAGTCATGACAAAAAAATTGTGAGCATGTGGAGGGGAGAACAAATGCAAGGAAAAAGCAAGAAGATTGATGGAAATAGCAGATTGGTGATGAAGTACAGGAAATTGACCAAAGCCATGTAAGGCATTCAATAAAAATGCCAACAAGTTGGTGAAGCACCTCCTTGCTGGTTCCCTGCTGAAACCATCAATCTCTTCACACAATTAAACTTCGTGTTTAATTCCCATCATAGACTCGCTCCTTCGTTTCTTTGTAACCCCTTCCAAGTTCCCTCCCAAGTTCCCTCCCTAGATCCTTCTGAGCTATTAAGATCTTCCTCAAAACTCACCTCTTTGACCAAGCATTTTGTCACCTTCCTATTATGAAGCCTTTAGCTCAGTGTTCAATTTTTGGATTATGCCTCTGTGAAGCATCTTGGGGCATTTTTCTACTTTCGGGGCACTACAATGCAATTTAATTTCATGCCTAATTGTTTCCCTATTCTGAGACTATGTTGTACTGTAAGGTTTTCCTTGTGCTGATAAAATTAGAATTGCTAATATTCATAGGGATGATTGTTAGTCTGTTGCTCTAAACTATATTTGGAATGGAGTGTTATGGGCCTAAACCAGATCCCCAAGTTTTTGGTAAGATCTGGTTAGGGACCAATAACATTTTGTTTAAAGTAGGCACATCGCGGGGAGGCGATGGCGTAGTGGTATTGTCGCTGGACTAGTAATCCAGAGACCCAGGGTAATGCTTTGGGGACCCGGGTTTGAACCCTGCAGATAGTGGAATTTGAATTCAATGAAAACATGGAATTAAAAGGCTGATGATGACCATGAAACCATTGTCGATTGTTGTAAAAACCCATCTGGCTCACTAATGCCCTTTAGGGAAGGAAACCTGTTGTCCTTACCTAGTCTGGCCTACACATGATTCCAGACCCACAGCAATATGGTTGACTCTTAAATGCCCTCTGAAATGGCCTAGCAAGCCACTCAGTTGTAACAAACTGCTACAAAGTCACAAAAATGGAATGAAAACAGACGGACCACCTGGCAATGACCTAGGCACTGGAAACAACAACGGCAATCTCAGCCCTGTTGACCCTGCAAAGTCCTCCTTACTAACATCTGGGGGCTAGTGACAAAATTGGGAGAGCTATCGCACAGACTAGTCAAGCAACAGCCTGACACAGTCATCCTCACGGAATCATACCTTACAGATAATGTCCCAGACACTACCATCACCAACACCATCCCTGGGTATGTCCTATCTCACCGGCAGGACCGGCCCAGCAGACGTGGCGGCGCAGTGGTATACAGTCGGGAGGGAGTTGCTTTGGGAGTCCTCATCATCGACTCTGGACCCCATGAAGTCTCATGGCATCAGGTCAAACATGGGCAAGGAAACCTCCTGCTGATTACCATGTACCGCCCTCCCTCAGCTGATGAATCAGTACTCCTCCATGTTGAACACCACTTGGAGGAGCACTGAGGGCGGCAAGGGCACAGAATGTACTCTGGGTGGGGGACTTCAATGTCCATCACTAAGAGTGGCTCAGTAGCACCACGACTGATCACCAGCCTGAGTCCTGTAGCACATAGCTGCTAGACTGGGTCTGCGGCAGGTGGTGAGGGATCCAACAAGAGGGAAAAACATACTTGACCTCATCCTCACCAACCTGCCTGCCGCAGATGCATCTATCCATGACAGTATTGGTAGGAGTGACCACCGCACAATCATTGTGGAGACGAAGTCCAGCCTTCACATTGAGGATACCCTCCATCGTGTTGTGTGGCACTACCACCGTGCTAAATGGGATAGATTTCAAACAGATCTAGAAACTCAAGACTGGACATTCATGAGGCGCTGTGGGCCATCAGCAGCAGCAGCAGAATTGCACTGGAATACAATCTGTAACTTCATGTCCTGGCATATCCCCCACTCTACCATTACCATCAAACCAGGGGATCAACCCTGGTTCAATGAAGAGTGCAGGAGGGCATGCCAGGAGCAGCAGCAGGCATACCTAAAAACGTGGTGTCAACCTGGTGAAGGTATCACACAGGACTACTTGTGTGTCAAACAGCATAAGCAGCAAGTGATAGACAGAGCTAAGCGATCCCGCAACCAACGGATCAGATCTAAGCTCTGCAGTCCTGCCACATCCAGTAGTGAATGGTGGTGGACAATTAAACAACTCACTGGAGGAAGAGGCTCCACAAATATCCCCATCCTCAATGATGGAAGAGCCCAGCACATCAGTGCAAAAGATAAGGCTGAAGCATTTGCTACATTCTTCAGCCAGAAGTGCTGAGTGGATGATCCATCTCGACCTCCTCCGAAGGTCCCCAGCATCACAGATGCCAGCCTTCAGCTAACTCAATTGACTCCACATGATATCAAGAAACAGCTGAAGGCACTTGATACTGCAAAGGCTATGGGTCCGAAAAATATTCCGGCAATAGTACTGAAGACTTGTGCTCCAGAACTAGCCACACCCCTAGCCAAGCTGTTCCAGTACAGCTGCAACACTGGCATCTAACCAGCTATGTGGAAAATTGCCCAGTTATTTCCTGTCCACAAAAAGCAGGCCAAATCCAACCCGGCCAATTATCGCCCCATCAGTCTACTCTCGATCATCAGTAAAGTAATGGAAGGGGTCATCAACGTGCTATCAGGTGGCACTTGCTTAGCAATAACCTGCTTACTGACACCCAGTTTGGTTTCTGCCAGGGCCACTCAGCTCCTGACCTTATTAAAGCCTTGGTTCAAAAATGGACAAAAGAGCTGAACTCCTGAGGTGAGAGTGACTGCCCTTGACATCAAGGCCGCATTTGACTGAGTGTGGCATCAAGGAGTCATAGCAAAACTGGAGTCAATGGGAATCAGGGGGAAAACTCTCCGCTTGTTGGAGTCATACCTAGCTCAAAGGAAGATGTTTGTGGTTGTTGAAGGTCAGTCATTTCAGCTCCAGGACATCACTGCAGGAGTTCCTCAGGGTAGTGTCCTCGGCCCAATCATCTTCAGCTGCTTCATCAATGACCTTCCTTCCAACATAAGGTCAGAAGGGGTGATGTTCGATGATGATTGCACGATGTTCACCATTCGTGACGACTCAGATACTGAAACTGTCCATGCCCAAATGTAGCAAGACCTGGATAATATCAAGGGTTGGCTGACAAGTGGCAAGTAACATTTGCACCACATAAGTGTCAGGCAATGACGATCTCCAACAAGAGAGAATCCAATCATCGCCCCCTGATGTTTAATAGCATTAGCACCGCCGACTCCCCTATTATAAACATCCTGGGGATTATCGTTGACCAAAAACTGAGCTGGACTAACCATATAAATACTGTGGCTACAAGAGCAGGTCAGAGGCTAGGAATCATGCGACGAGTAACCCACCTCCTGACTCCTCAAAGCCTGTCCACCATCTACAAGGCACAGGTTGGAAGTGTGATGGAATACTCCCCACTTGCCTGGACGAGTGCAATCTTGTTGAAACTTTGTCTCCCTCATGAGGGTCTCCAAACTTTTCACTCAAAGCCAGTCCGACTTGAACTGCCCCAACAACTGTACCTCTCCCAGGGTTTCAGTCTTGTCTCCCGAGACTCCGTTCCCCTGGATTTCAGAGTCTGCATTCCAGCCTCTACTTACTGGCACCATTTCAGCTCTTCAATAGCCGTCTAGTTTCACTGGGTTGGCACTGCTCCTGGATTTCACCAAGCTCCAATCTCCCCAGCTACAGAAGCTATAATTGGCTACCAGGGCTTCTTCTGAGCCCTAACCCTTTGCAGCATGAACCAGTAACCTTCTGTCACCTTCTCAACTCCCCAGGACTTCTCCTGAGCCCTAATTGAACAGAGCTATCAAATGGCTCCTGGGACTTCAGAGCCCCAATTACACACAGTTAGCAAACAGCAACACTTTTGCTGCCAGGAGCCTGTTAACAGCACCTTTTTGGTATGGCCTTGTCCCTTGCTGCAGAATACTCACTCCTCTAGCAAACACATGATAATTTGAAACCCTAGCTCCACCCATTCCCATGATGATGTAGCCTTCCAGGACTCTCTGAATGCTTTCAAATTAATAGCAACTCAGACTCCCAAAACAAAACAATTCTCTATGCTGCATTTCTTTGTAAGCAGTATAGACACTTCATTTCCAATTCTCCAGCTCCCAGCTGCTATTTTGTGATCTTACCTTTCTAGCTGTTAACCCCTGTCAACATGGCCCAAACTTTTAAACGTTAAACTTTCACCTTCCCAGAACTAAAAATTACCTCTAAAATTTTACTATGAACCATGAACTAGGTGTTTATAACAGTAGAGTCTCTTGAGTTGAAGGAACTACAATAAAATCAAGCATGTAATTTGCTTCAGTTTTACAGTTTCTAATTTTGACTCAGTTATAATTTCTTTATTAAATTTATATTAAATTATAAGTTGCATACATATATTTGTTGACTGTGTTCGGCATAGATAAAAGTATATATTAAGGTGCAAGGTAGCCGTTAGATTATAAGTAACCTTCAACGGGAATTAACCAGGGACTAAATTTAGGTCAAATGTGTTTTACTAATTATTTAATTGTGTCAACAGTATGAATATTTTGTTCTTACGGAATAAGAGTTCAGCATGCTACTTGAACAGATTTTAACTAAATAAACTGTATTGGGGTTTGGCAGGGATGCAAGAAAGTAACACAGACACCTGCAAACAAAGAAATTGTCAGGAAAATATTCGAATTTGAAGCAGCAAATGGATCATCATTTGCTTTTGAGAACTTGTTTAAATTCTAGCAATGTCTCCAGTGCGAACTGGTGCATGTGGAAGGAAATTTAGACTGTTGGCAGTTGTACAAAATAGTGCTGCTTTGTCTGGCATGGTATATTTTTTTTCTTGCTATGAAGCTGACCTGCCGGCAGAATAAAGTGCTTCACCATTATTAGGATTTTAGCCAAATGGTGACGTATCTATTGAGGAATTTTGAATAGCTACTGTTAGATGTTTATTACAGAGAAATATTTTATGATGTTTCAACTCCTGCAGCAGGAAGAAAAAAAACATGTGAATTCTTGTATACGTAGATATAAATGTTTAAACAACTTTGGGTAGAATAGTGAAAATTTGTACTTAAAGAAACACTGCTCAAGTGCCAGACATTCTTGATTAGGGTACTTGAGTTTTAGCAATAGTATTGTGTTCGGCCAAAAATGTTTTATTATCTAATGCTTTTGGCAGAATTTTAGGTGCTAGTGGGGGTGGGCTCAGAGACTGGCAGGTGAGAAAATTAGTGCTGCTGGCTGGAGTGCCAGTTTTATTTTGCAGTTTCTGCCTCCACCTATTTTCCTGAGGATGGGGAAAGCGAGCCCTAGAAACCTAGCTGATTTGGAAATGAAGCCAGTTTCTTTTGTTAATGAGCTCAATGTTTGCTTCTAAAGGGTCAGTGGGCACACAGGTTGTATGCTGGTTCAGGGACAGTCCAGGTGCATGGAGGTGGCAAAACAGTAACAAACAAGTCATGGCTGCACCATGAAATTAGGTGGGCCCATAAAAGGGACCATGGCTGAGAGAGGCACAAAGCAGTTGGCTCACAGGTGCCATTGGGGATGTAGAGGTTGCAGGGAGAGTAGTCTGTGTCTGTATGGGCAGTGGAGGGAGACTTGAAAGTCGTGTATCAGGGAGCCATAAGAGGAGGCTATTAGGGTTCCGGACATTATTGTGAATGTAGCTGAGCACAAGTAAGGCAACGACAGGTGGTGGGATTAGAGTTCTCAGATATTGGGTCGAGTGGAGAAGAGGATCGCTATCATCAGCAGCAGAGGCAGAGCCCCAGGCATGAAGAGAGCACAGGAAAGGAATGAGGGGCAGGAACTCAATGGAGCCATACCCGCAGCATAGGTGTAATGCCAAAGACTAAGCTACTTGGACATGTTGGATAACCAGTGCCGCAGAAGATTGCGCCTATCCAGACTTCTCACTCAGAATTATACTCTTATAGTGAAAGACCTCATACCACTGCTTTCCATGCCATGTCAGTAGCCGTCAAAGTCACTGTGGCCTTTAACTTCTTCCTTTATAGCTCTTTCCAAGGTTCAGCAGTGGACCTTGGTGGCATCTAGCAAGTGGCGGCAACCATTCCACCCAACAGGATGCCTTATTTGTGAAAATTGGTTAGTATGTTCAATTTCAGATAGATGGGGCCTCGGAGGCAGAAAAGGCAGTAGGATTAGTGGGGTTTGCCTCCATCTCTGGATTCCTGCAGGTGAAGGGCATCTTCAGTTGCGCCCATGTGGTCATTGAGGCACCAAGTGTGCAGCCAGTGAGATTAATCAACAAGAAGGGCTTCCATTCCTTCAATGTTCAACAAGTCTGCAATCAGACCAAGAGCTTAACACACATGTGTGCTTGCAATCATGGCAGCTGGCACCCTCCAGCTGTCCGGTGTGTCGCAGCTCCTCATTCCATCCCCCAAACTTTGTGGATGGAAGCGATGGCTACTCACTCCTTTGTGATTCTGAGATAGAGGTGCTCAACCGAAGCCATCTGCTTACAAGGGCCACCATTGAGGAGGACATCAGGCTTCTGATGAGGCGGGATCAGTGCCTGGACCAGTCAGGTGGTGGCCAGAAGTACAATTCTGTAAGGGATTTTTCATTTTTCACGGGATGAGCACATTGCTGGCTAAGCCAGTTGCCCATCCCTAATAGCCCTTGAGGATGTGGTGGTGAGCCGTCGCCATGACGAATAAGGCAGATGAGTTGAGGGCACAAATTAACACATGGAAGTATGATGTCATTGCTGTCACAGAGACATGGTTGAGAGAGGGGCAGGATTGGTAACTCAATATTCCAGGATATAGGGTCTTCAGGCGAGATAGGGAAGGAGGTTTAAGAGGAGGGGGTATCACAATATTGATCAAGGAATCAATTACAGCAGTAAGGAGGAATGACATCTTAAAAGGCTCCTCAAATGAAGCCATATGGGTAAAACTTAAAAACAAAAAAGGAGCAATCACATTGCTGGGAGTGTACTGAAGGCCCCCAAACAGTCAGAGAGAAATAGAAGAGCAGATATGTAGGCAAATTTCAGAGAATTATAAAAATAATAGGGTAGTAATAGTGGGGGATTTCAACTTCCCCAACATTAACTGGGTTAGTCATAGTGTGATAGGTTTACAGGAAGTGGAATTCTTAAAATGCATCCAGGAGAGCTTTTTAAGCCAGTTTATAGAAGGTCCTACAAGAGAGGGCGTGGTCCTGGACTTAATTTTAGAGGATGAAGCCGGGCAAGTGATAGAGGTATCAGTGGGGGAGCATTTTGCAGATAGTGATCATAACTCAGTTAGATTCAAGGTTGGTATGGAAAAGGACAAAGATGGGCCAGGAATCAGAGTTCTAAATTGGGGGGGAAGGCCGATTTTAATAAGATCAGATATGATTTGGCCAGAGTGGCTTGGGAGCAGCTACTTTTAGGTAAATCTATGTCAGAGCAGTGGGAGATTCATTCAAGAAGGAAATAGGGAGAGTACAGGGCCAACATATTCCAGTAAAGACAAAGGGTGGGACCAACAAATCCAGGGAACCCTGGATTTCGAGGGATATACAGGATTGGATAAAGAGAAAAAGGGAGGCTTATGGCAGATACCGAAGGCTCAAAACAGCGGAAGCCCTAGAGGTGTACAGAATGTATAGGGGGAACTTAAAAAGGAAATTAGGAGAGCAAAAAGGGGGCATGAAAAAACATTGGCAGGTAAAATAAAGGAAAATCCAAAGTTATTTTACAAGTACATTAAGAGAAAGAGGATAACTATGGAAAGAGTAGGGCCTCTTAATGACCATAGTGGTAATTTCTGTGTGAAGCCGGAAGATGTAGGTAGGGTTCTAAATGATTACTTTGCGTCGGTGTTCACAATTGAGAGAGATGACGTGGGTATAGAAATCATGCAGAAGGACTGTGATATAATTAAAGAAATTAGCATAGAAAGGGAGGAGGTTCTAAGTGGTCTGGCAGGCTTAAAAGTAGATACATCTCCAGGCCCGGATGAAATGTATCCCAGGCTGTTGAGTGAGGCAAGGGAGGAGATCGCGGGGCACTGGCAATAATTTCAATACCTCTCTGGCCACAGGAGAGGTGCCAGAGGACTGGAAGACAGCCAATGTGGTACCGTTATTCAGGAAGGGAGGAAGGGATAAACCAGGGAACTACAGGCCAGTCAGTCTAACCTGAAACTATTGGAAGCAAGTCTGAGGGACAGAATTAATCTACACTTGGAGAGGCAGGGATTAATCAAGGACAGTCAACATGGTTTTGTTAAGGGGAGGTCATGTCTGACCAATTTGATTGAATTTTTCAAAGCGGTGACCAGGTGTGTAGATGAGTGCAATGCATTTGACGTAGCTTACTTGGACTTCAGCAAGGTTTTTGATAAGGTCCCGCATGGGAGACTGATAATGAAGGTAAGAGCCCATGGGATCCAAGGCAATTTGGCAAATTGGATTCAGATTTGGCTGAGTGGCAGGAAGCAGAGGGTGATGGTCGAGGGGTGTTTTTGTGACTGGATGCCTGTGTTCAGTGGGGTTCCACAAGGATCAGTGTTGGGTCACTTACTGTTTGTGGTATATATAAACGATTTAGACTTGAATGCAGGAGGGGTGATCAGTAAGTTCACGGATGACACGAAAATTGGTGGGGTGGTAAATAGTGAGGAGGATAAATTACAGGAGGATATAGACTGGCTGGACAGATGGGCTGATCAATGGCAAATGGAATTTAATCCGGATAAGTGTGAGGTGATGCACTTGGGCAGGATAAACAAGGCGCAGGAATACATGATGAATGGTAGGTCCCTGGGAAGTGCCGAGGATCAGAGGGACCTTGGTGTGCATGTCCACCGGTCCCTTAAGGTAGCGGGACAGGTAGATACGGTGGTTAAGAAGGCCTATGGGATACTTGCCTTTATTAGCTGAGGCATAGAATATAAGTGCAGGGAGGTTATGCTGGAACTGTATAAACCGCTGGTTAGGCCACAGCTAGAGTATTGCGTGCAGTTCTGGAATCCGCATTATAGGAAGGATGTGATTGTACTAGAGAGAGTGCAGAGGAGATTTACCAGGATGTTGTCTGGGCTGGAGAGTTTTAGTTTTGAGGAGAGATTGGATAGACTGGGGTTATTTTCCCTGGAGCAGGGGAGATTGAGGGGGGACATGATTGAGGTGTATAAAATTATGAGGGGCATAGATAGGGTAGACAGGAAGAAACTTTTCCCCTTGGTAGAGGGATCAATAACCAGGGGGCATAGATTTAAGGTAAGGGGCAGGAGGTTTAGAGGGAATATGAGGAAGAATTTTTTCACCCAGAGGGTGGTGGGAATCTGGAACTCACTGCCTGAAAAGGTGGTAGAGGCAGAAACCCTCATAACATTTAAGAAGTATTTGGATGTGCACTTGCGATGCCATGACATACAAGGCTATGGGCCTAGTGCTGGAAAATGGGATTAGAATAGTTAGGTACTTGTTTGACCGGTGCAGACTCGATGGGCCGAAGGGCCTTTTTCTGTGCTGTAGACCTCTATGACTCTATGACTATGACTCTATGATTCGCTGCAATCACTGTAGATACATCCATAGCGCTGTTGGAAAGGGAGTTCCAGGATCTTGACCCAGTGACAGTGAAGGAACAGTGATATGGTTCCAAGTCAGGATGTTGTGTGACTTGGAGGGGAATTTGCAGTTGGTGGTGTTCCCATGCATCTGCTGCCTTTGCCCTTCTAGTTTTTAAGGTGCTGTTGAAAGAGCTTTGGATGAGTTGCTGCAGTGCATTTTGAATATATTGCACACTGCTGACACTGTGCGATGGTCAGTGAACATTTAAGGTGGTGGATCAGGTGCCATTCAAGCAAGCTGCTTTGTCCTGGATGGTGTCAAGCTTCTTGTGTGTTGTTGGAGCTGCATTCATCCAGGCAAGTGAAGAGTATTCCATCACACTCCTAACTTGTGCCTTGTACAGGCTTTGGGGAGTCAGGAAGTGATTTACTTGCCACAGAATTCCCAGTCTCCGACCTGCTCTTGTAGCCACGGTATTTATATGGTTAGTACAGTTCAGTTTCTGGTCAGTGGTAACCCCCTGGATGTTGATAGTGGGGGATTCAGTGATGGTAATGCCATTGAATGTTAAGGGGAGATGGTTAGATTTTCTCTTGTTGGAGATGGTCATTGCCTGGCACTTGTGCAGCACAAATGTTATTTCATTTGTCTGGATGTCGTTCAGGTCTTGAGCATATGGACACGGACTGCTTCAATATCTGAGAAGCCACAAATGATACTGACCATTGTGTAACCATCAACGAGCATCCCCACTTCTGACCTTATGAAGGGAAGGTCTTTGCTGAAGCAGCTGAAGATGGTTGGGCCTAGGACACAACCCTGACGAACTCCTGCAGCGATGTCCTGGGAAGAGATGCTTAAGCTCGAACAACCGCAAACATCTTCTTTTGTACTCGTTATGACTCCAACCAGTGGAGAGTTTTCCCCCTGATTCCCATTAACCTCAGTTTTTCTAGGACCCCTTGATGCTATGCTCAGTCGAATGCTGCCTTGATGTCAAGGCCAGTCATTCTTCTTACGATCCTGTTAGGGACCATTAACGTTTGAAGAAGAAATTCAAACACCCTGCAATTAATCAGCAGAATTACATCACAAGGTTTCATTTTTTTTTTGACAAAATTAAACTTTATCGTATGCATTAAAAGAAATTTAAATAAAGCAAACACCACTAATTTGACACTATAGCTTATAAAGACTTATGCTGTAACCCCGCCCCCACCACCACCAACCCCCACCCCCCGTCCAAAAGTGACCCTATCTTACAAAATCATCACAGCCCAAAAAGTATGCCATAGCCCTCTGGTATTTACTTTATATTTATCCTTCATATTCCAGCTATTTCTCCAGGTGAGCTTCTGCACAGGTCCTTCCATTTAACTTTTTGGCTATGCAGCCCTCCACCTTTTTCTTTACAGACGTCACCACTATGGTTGCCCCAGTCCTTTGTTCGGTTTGCTGGCTGATGTCCAGCTGCCTTCCCACAGCTTCCCAAGCTAACTTTGCTGACTGCTTTCTGCTGCAAGGCTCAGTAGATTTCTTCAGTAGCTACAAGCAGAAATCTTCCAGCTGCCTTTCCCTCATGAAACCCAAATTGAGATAGAACCCAACCAAGTTCCATGCAGTGAAGTTAGTATTTTCTCTGCTTCAAATGCAGGCATAACTGATTATTAACTCTTGTTGGCTCTCTCAAACTAGTATGATGCTGATTTAACCAAAGCAAAAGTACAACTGCCTCTGTTCCCAAACTGAACTTTCCGCTTGTGTCAGAAAATACACACACCCAAATTAAACACAAGAATCTTTTAACTAAAGCTCCAACCTGAATCACTATCTCCATGGCAACATGTGATGTTTTGGAGTTGTTCAACCTCTTTGATTCTGTAACCCATTTAAATAAGTTCTATCTCTCATGGAATTTTATGACTCTGTTTCCTAGAATTGCTATCATTTAACTTATTTTATTAAGAGAACAATAGACACCCTGGCTGTACAGAGATGTCCAGAAATGGGTCAGTCATTGTTCAAATATCTAAACCTCTCCCTCTGACCTTGTGAAATAAACATAGGGTAACTTTTAACTAATTAATTCCCAGCTTGTTTGAATTGCATTCACTTACAAGCCCACGACAGCTATCGACTGGAAGGACAAAGGCAGCTGACACATGGGAATGCCACCGCCTGGAAGATCCCCTCCAAGCCACACACCATCCTGACTTGGAAATATATCGCTGTTCCTTCACTGTTGCTGGGTCAAACTCCTGGAACCCCTCCTTAACAGCATTGTGGGTGTACCTACATCACAAGTACTGCAGCAGTTCAAGAAGGCAGCTCACCACCACCTTCTCAAGGGCAATTAGGGATGGGCAATAAATGCTGGCCTAGCCAAACGACACCCAGATCCCATGAATGAATAAAAGAAAACTTCAGAATTATTACCAGTTTCTCAATCAGGATTCTCTATTTATTCTACATGGAACACTTTAACTTCCAAGTGAAGAGTTATATTCCTAAAACTAAATGTTATATTCCAAAGCATATGAATCATGAATGAGATATTCACAACTCTCTCACCTCACCTCTTGAGTTTAGCTCTTTTGTCCATGTTTGGACCAAGGCTGTAATGAGGTCATGGGCTGAGTGTCTCTAGCGGAACCTGGGCATCAGTGAGCTGTGTAAGTGCCACTTGATAGCACCGTTGACAGCACCTTCCATCACTTTGCTGATGATCAAGAGTGAACTGCTGGGTGGTAATTGGCTTGGTTGGATTTGTCCTGCTTTTTGCAGACAGTACATACCTGCGCAGTTTTCCACATTGTTGGGTAGATGCTAATTTTATAGCTGTACTGGAACTGCTTGGCTTGGGGGCGTGGTTAGTTCTGGAGCACAAATGCTATCAGAGTCTATAGCTTTTGCAGTATCCAGTGCCTTCAGCCATTTCGTGGTATCATGTGCAGCGAATCGAATTGGCTGAAGACTGGTATCTGACATGATGGGGACCTCGGGAGGAGGCCGAGACAGATCATCCACTTGGCACTTCTGGTTGAAGATGGTTGCAAATGCTTCAGCCTTGCTTTTTGCGCCGATGTGCTGGTTTCCCCTTTATTGAGGATGGGGATGTTTGTAGTGCGCCTCCTCCTTCAGTTAGTTGTTTAATTGTCCACCACTATTCATGACAGGGCGTGGTAGGACTGCAGGGCTTTGATCTGATGCATTGATTGTGGGATTGCTTAGCACTGTCTCTCACATGCATCTTCTGCTGTTTAGCATGCACGTAGATCTCTGTTGAAGTTTGACGCCTCATTTTCAGATATATCTGATGCTGCCCAAAAATAGAATTACCTGGAAAAACTCAGCAGGTCTGGCAGCATCGGCGGAGAAGAAAAGAGTTGACGTTTCGAGTCCTCATGACCCTTCAACAGAACTGAGTAAAATTAGGAGAGGGATGAAATATAAGCTGGTTTAAGTCGGGGGGGGTGGGGGTGGTGGGGGGGGAGAGAAGTTGGGGGGGTGGGGGTGGTTGTAGGGACAAGCAAGCAAGCAACCACCCATCCCCCCCACCTTAAACCAGCTTTCACCCCTCTCCTAATTTTACTCAGTTCTGTTGAAGGGTCATGAGGACTCAAAACGTCAACTCTTTTCTTCTCCGCCGATGCTGCCAGACCTGCTGAGTTTTTCCAGGTAATTCTGTTTTTGTTTTGGATTTCCAGCATCTGCAGTAGTTTTTTGTTTTTGTTTTTATTCCTGATGCTGCTCCTGGCATTCTCTCTTGCACTTTATGTTGAACCAGGTTACATTAACCCACAGCTTAAAGGTAATGGTAGAGTGAGGAATGTGCTGGGCCTTGTGGTTACAGATTGTGATTAAATATAATTCTGCTGCTGCTGATGGCTCACAGCACTTCATGGATACCTAGTTTTGAGGTGCTAGATTTGTTCTAAATCTGTCCCATTTAGCATGATGATAGTGCAGCACCTTATGTTGGCGGGTATCCTCCCTGTGAAGATGGGACTACGTCTCCATGAGGACTGTGCCGATGGTCATTGCTACCAATGCTCTCATGGACAGATGCATCAGCCACAGATAGATTGGTGAAAATGAGGTCAAGTAGGTTTTTCCCTTTTGTTGGTTCCCTCACCACTTGCTGCAGGCCCAGCCTACCAGCTATGTCCTTCTAGACTTAGCCAGGTCAGTCAGTAATGGTACTACTGAGCCATTCGTGATGATGGACATTAAAGCCCCCCAACCAGAGTATATTCTGTGCTTTTTTCACTGTCAGTGCTTCTTCCAATTGATGTTCATCAGCTGAGGGGGAGCGGTGGGGGTGGAGGTGCTGGTGGTGGGATCAGTAGGTGGTAATCAGCAGGGGGTTTCCTGGCCCATGTTTTGACCTGATGCCATGTGACTTCATGGGGTCCAGAGTCGATGTTGAGGACTCCCAGGGCAACTCCCTTCAGACTGTACACCACTGTGCTGCCACTTTTGCTGGGTCTGTCCTGCAGGACATACCCAGGGATGGTGATGGTGGTGTCTGGGGCATTGTCTATAAGGTACAATTCTGCGAGTATGATTATGTCAAGCTGGTGCTTGTCTATGGGACAGCTCTCCCAGTTTTGGCACAAGCCCCCAGATGTTAGTAAGGAGAACTTTGCAGGGTCGACAGTGTGCTGTTGTTTCTGATGTCTATGACAATGCAGAGTGGTCCATCTGGTTTCATTCCTTTTTGACTTTGATACAGCTGAGCGGCTTGTTAGGCCATTTCAGAAGGCATTTACGAGTCAACCACATTGCTATGGGTCTGGAGCCACATGTAGGCCAGATCAGGTAAAGACAGCAGATTTCCTTCCCTAATGGATACAAGTGAACCAGATGGGTTTCATGATCACCACTACTGGGGCTAGCTTGTAATTCCAGATTTATTAATTAAATGTAAATTAAATGTAAATTCCACCAGCTGCTGTGGTGTGATTTGAACCAGTGTCCTCAGAGCATTGGCCTAGGCCTCTAATCCAATGACATTACCATTGTGTCACTACTTCCCCCTCATGTCTCGTGCATCGTAACGCTATGCCTTGCTCTCCGTAACATGGCCTTCCAGAGAGATGTGGACTTTTAAAAGGTTGAAGCCCTAGCATGACAGAGCTCATCGTAGGAAGAGGAGAAGCAGGATGTAGTAGAGGAGGAGGAGGAAGAGGATGATGTAGAGCATCAGAGGTGGCCAGGGCCAGTGTAGAACTTGTGGGTTTTATCAGGATGCCAGCAACATCAGGGAGTATCTGATCCAGGAACATTTCAGCTGAGCTCTTCTAATCCAGGAGGACAACATGCTCCGGAGCTCATTTTGAGTTGCATGTGAGAACACTTCCATTCAAGGTACAACCTGGAATAGATCCATTCTTACTGCCAATGAATCTGGAGATCTCACTTTCCCTCTTCAAAGACCCTTGATTCTCTTTACCACTTCTTCCCTCTTCCAGTCTCACCATGAAAAAAATGGAAGTTCACAAGTCTGAAATCATGTGACAATATTTACAGTGTGCAGTAGCAACACGAGTGATGTTCGCCACTAACAGGATGCTGCCGTCAAGACAAAGATGTTCTGCCTATCACACAAATGAGTAATGTGGTATATGAATTTCAGTGCCAGTGTGATGCTAGGTATGTAGGTCATACATCCCAAAGCCTGGTGGATTGTATCAAACAGCATCTCCTTTCCGCTGTTCGCAATGGGCAAGGTACAGAACGTACCCAACCAGCTCGTGTTTGCAAAACTCAAAACGTAGTGCTCAATGTTAGATTTGATCCTGCAATTGGATAACATGTGCTAACTAATCCTCAGTGTGCTAAAAATTATGCTGACAACCAATTTAATATCATCAGTCGGGCTCGCATTGTGGCGCATTTCCGTGTACTGGAAGCTACATATATTAATACACAGGGCCCTGTTCCTTGCAGACAGAAAGAACGTGTGCACACATTGCACCTCTTTCAGCTAAACAAAGTAAGTGATACCCATTCGCTGGCTCATTCCCCAGGGCAATGCCTTGACCAATAAGAGTCAAGCTGCCTGGCTTAAATTTTAAACAATGCTTGGCAGTTAACTGTCAGTATCCATTAATTGGTGCATTCTCCATAGAAACACCTCTAACAATCAGAGTCCACTTGCCAACCAATCAGCATTCTCTACTCACAGTACAAAGTTGTTGCTTCCCCTGATGTTGGTATTTCTTGCGATTGTCCTAATGAATGCAAGGTGAAAAGTTTTGAGAAAATGTCTTTTTTCAGCAAAACAGCAAGTTAGTTGAAATGCTCCTTACAATCGTGACTCACAATCATTGGATCATGGTGGCTGCCTGGCTGTCTATCATTGTAACTGGAACGTTGTAGTGAGATTTGCTTTATTTCAAATCCAGTTTTTTTTTTCCTTTTATTCCTCTTCATTGAGGTAATGAAGCATGTTAAAGTTGCAGCCTAACTTGCCATTTTTCATACGAGTCTGATTGGGTATTTGGCTGACCATATGTTCTGATAAATGCCTGATCCTGTTTTGACCAAGTCTCATATGCATGCTTGCAGCAGGGTTACTGGGTCATGAAAAAGATGGAACTCTGGCTGATTTAAAATATATAGATTGTTGCAATCAAGATCATGGAGCTCGAGGCTTATTGTTGACTAACACAACACTATAAAACTTTAGTGGTCTGTTCCTTGGCCCACACTGGGTGAGGAGTTGATAATGTGGATTTTTCTTTGCTTAAAGCTAGTAGCATTATCAGTGCTTGCATTTCTGACAAAAGAGTAACTTCAATTTTTTTCTAAATATATATTGAACTTTTTCAGGCAAATCTATGCTTTGTGGACATAGACAACCATTTTATTGAACTTCCAGAAGACTTGCCACAGTTTCCAAATAAACTAGAGTTCATTCAAGAAATCTCCGAAATCCTAATGGCATTTGGGATTCCACCTGAAGGGAACCTGCACTGCAGTGAAAGTGCCTCTAAGCTGAAGAACTTTAAAGGAAGTGATGTGGTCTGTGATAAGAAGAATGGAAATGTAGCTGGGTCAGCATTGAACACTTACGAATTGCTAAAGGAAAATGAGACCATGGCAAGATTGCAGGCTCTTGTCAGAAGAACTGGCGTCAGTTTAGAGAAGGTTAGTTTTTAATTAATTTTGGGTTATACAGCATGGTTTGAAGTTGTCTCCTAATGATGGCTGTGAAGATCTGAAATAGTCTCATCCTTCGATATATTTATTTGTAAAATATAAACATGATAAATCTTCATAAATGCTTGTTTTTGTTCTTCTTCTGTATTATTTTAATTTGTCCCTTATTGATAATCAGAATGCAAAAATGTTTATAAGGTATGGGAGAAGAAAGGATTTACAGGTGTGTTTTTATTGTCATTAGAGGATTACATTTAGGCCATTAAGAAAAGGTAGACAGGCAAAAGGCATACTTCTCTGTTCTTTTTTACCATGTTACCTTATGGACTGTATCAACATCTATACTAGTAAAGTTATTCAATTTGAGGAGGTGTTCTGTTTATTTCAGATCAATCAGTGTCATGAAATTTGGAATTGCAAACTAGAGTGAGATCTTTAAGATTCTTATCTTTTCTCCCTGCCCCCAACTAATTTGGCTGCTATTTGAGAGTATGAAATGACATATCGAAGACATCTAATTGTTGCTATAACTTGTTGCTTCTTTAGTCAAATTAGCATGTGTATTTGATGTTGGTGATGATTAGCTTTGTGGTGTTTTCAATAATCTGTGAAAATTTTACACTCACTTAATGTGATTGCATCAGGTTTAAGATTTGTCAGTTTCAAATTGGAATAGACGTTTTAAATTTTTCTTTCTGGCGTTTTGCAGCTAGTGAGTGTTGTATTGAGTTGAAAATTTTAATTCCTGCTCTAACTGAGCACTAGTTGACTATTTGAAATACACACATTCTCTGGCTCCAAGTTACATTAAGAGTCTTTGAACAGAGCAAAGAAGGTTAAGATAGAGCTATACAAAATCATGAACAGTTTTGATAGAGTGAACAAGTGGCAGAAGGGTTGGTAACCAGATTTAAGGTGATTGAAAAATGAACCAGAGGCGACACGTGGAAACTTTTCTTACACAGCAAATTGTTGTGATTTGGGATGCTGTGCCTGAAAAGGTGGTGGAAGCAGATTCAATCCTATCAGAAGAGAATTGGATAAACACTAATTTGGTAAATAGGCATAGACATGTCGAATAGAGGTTTTATTGCTACATTTCAGGAGGGCATAGGTATGCTAACTGGATTTTCAGATAGATATAGTTCAAAGTTGATAAAATATAATCATTGGAATTAAGGAAAGAAAATACACCTTGAATGGCAAGATATTAAATGGAGTATAAGTTGAAATAGGAACTTGCTTTTCATGACCTCAAGATATCCAAAGTGCCAAATTACACAGCCAGGTCTCACAAATACAATGAGATAAAAGACCAGTTAATCTATTTTTGGTAGTATAGATTGACCAATAAATGTTCGGTGGCCATTTAAGAAGCTGCCTTTGGGTAACCCATCCAAATAAGGGTGGATCAGGGAGCCAGCAGACCTAATGAGGGCCAGTAGCGATGAACAGCTGGCAGCCCCATCAGGAGAGGTGGTTGCTGCCAATGTAGGTGTAGAACATGAGGCACTATAAAAGTATCAAGAATAAGTGATTCCACAGCTGTCAGCCCATCAGTGGAGAGAGGGAACCCCTCCATCAGATGGCATGTAGGCTCTGCTATAGCTCTTTGGCACCCACAACTCCAGGATGGTGGGGAGGCTGGTGTTGGTCAGACCCTGCCTCTGGCAAGATTATTCGGAGATGAGATTGCGTCTGGGAACCTCCTTGATGTGATTCTCTAATTTTGTTTCTGGTGCTGTCTCCAAATCATCCTCTGCAGGACTGTGAAAATTCAGCCCATAGTCTTTTAAGAAAATGATGGAAGGGACTTCTTTGTTTTTTGCTTGTATCGGCTATGATTAGAATGAGATTTAGTTGATTTTAACCAACACACCATATAGTTTTAATATATTCTGATCTAAAATATATTTCTAAAACTGCAGCTAGCCAATTACTGTAAGCCAGATAACTGAAGGAAAATAATCAGTAATTCATCTTGCCTGTGACTGTAAAGGCGGTGGGGGAAATTTATCTTTAAATTTATCACAGCATTGTTTTGCCACTAGCATTGACCACTGTTAAATTTATTTCCTCTATTTGCTAATTTATTCAAATGGTGGCATCTAAAAGTGATTACACACAACAACTGGAAGTCGAAGACAGACTTTTTAATTGCACTTCGAAGCTTAACATTTCATGATGGCATGCTTGTTTCTGTTGTTTAATCACAAACCTCCAGCCCTCTGGAAGGATTTTGATATCACAGCAACATTTCGGTAACGAATAACTTTTGGGGGAAATGTCCTGTTTTAGATCATCGCATTACACCAAAAAGAAAATTCAAAATGATTTGTGGAAAAAGCATTGCGCTGTTGATGTACATCAACATGATGCATTTTGCAGTTGGTTTAAATGAGAGGCGTATTTTTCATATAAAAGAAACAATGAATTTTGCAGAAAGAGGTACATTTTGTTTGTGATCTTATAGTTGGCACCTTCTTTCATCTACTTTTCCTCAAATTATATGCCAATTATTAATCAATTTCTTCCTTACCATTGCGTTGCTGATTTTTTCAACTCTTTACCTGTCCTTGATCCCAAACTTTGGAGATGTTGGGGTCCTTTGCCAGTAACTCTTAGCGTACACATTAGTCTGCTCTGAACCTTTTGCTCTCTGTGTACTGTTTTCTTGGAAGGACTGTTTTTCCACTGGCCCATCTGTTTTCTATACTGTAGTTTTTAGGAGTATGAGAGGACTAAGTCTGTGTACATTTTTATAAAATAGATATCCTCATGGTTATTTCTAAAATTTTAAAAACTGGACAAAGATCTTTTAAAATGGCTAAAGCTGTGTCTGTCTGGAGCTACCATGGCAGTATTGAAGAAGCTTGCACCTCGTTATCCCTGTGGGCTGCAGAGACCAAATTCAAAGAGAACTATACAAAGGCCATCTGCATTTCATAACCCAGGCTGGCCAACCGGAGTCTACTTGTCTGCTAGGTTAAAGGGCCCCGCAACCTTCCTTTCAATTCTTAATGGTTGGGACATTTAACCACCTTGGGAACTCAGACGAGGGATACACATCCTTTGTCAAAGACAATGTGATGAGGTGGGAGTCATGTGACATGGACCTCTAGCTTGTGTAACCAGTAATATTGCCTCGCTATACTGTAAAATCTCTGTCTGCCGTTTACCATTCTATAAGCAGCCTCATAGAAAAAGTGCTTTGCCAGATTGAATATCTGGCCCCATCTACACTGTTTCTGCTGGAACTTCTTACCATCACCTACAAGATTGATTCATCTCTGCATGCCTATCTCATCATATGAAGTCAACTCCACCAGAAAAGTGAATTATACAGCATTGATTTTCAGCCTGCCAATCTCCATGAAGGAATAACCCATTGGACTTTGATTTTGGGTTCTGAAACCCACGTGAAACGCCATTCCTTTTCTCTGTGGTCGCTGCACTGTAAACTTTCTTTTTCTCCATCCTTCTTTTACTATAACTGCAATGTTGCGACCCCCGAACCCTTTGAGTTCATCCTATCTTGAGTTTGCTGTGGGGTTATTAATAGAAATATGTAAACAGAAAGGTGTTTTGATTTGCTTCTCCCTTTCTGTTTATGGATGCGTGGTGAAAGGAGAAATTAGTACTGTTTAAATTAACCCCCCTCCTGTCCGTAACAGAGGTTGAGCTGCTTTACTGTTATGGGATGGAACTAGCAATATAGTTCAGTTGTGTGGCTACTTCAATGAAACTAAGTTTTCATGTAAACTATAACAATAAACTTAGGCAGTGATTTACAGTCCAACTCAGGCTGTATACTTAGTGTGTTATCTTGGGCGGAGAAATGCACAATTTATCTTGCAGCTTTTAGTCTTTGGTGTCTTCTTCTGTTTCTTTCTCTTCTCTCTTGTGTTTTAAGTTTGGTTTTTCTCCAATGCACGGACCCAATCAGAAGGCTTTCTTTGATCCTTGCTCTTATCTGATTAAGCCCTCCATGTGCCCAGTCATAGTTCTTGTGAGCAGTGCTAGCCTTATTTAATTACATAATGCTCTGTGTATCATCATCATCATCGCCCTATTCCTACTTATCTCAGGATTGTTACATCTTGTTGTTATTTGTTTCATGGAGGTCGATGTATTAGCTTACACAACCAGCTTCAAGGTTTAGTTTTCAGCTACAGTAAGCATCTTTTTAAATGCTTGACATTATTTCCCATAATCCCTCTACCTTAGCATCAATTGATACTGTACCCTACTTCTAAGTCTTCCCACTGTATGATACTACTAAGACTAAGACTTGGAGGATTGCTGGAGACCAGGCCCCTGCTCACTCTGAGTGAAATGTTTATAGCCTAATAATCTTACAACACCAATGTTTGTAGCTTTATGCAGATTTTATGTTTGTGTTTGAAATTAAACAAACATAATGTAAGGTAATCTTGTACCTACTGATATTTTAACAATGTCATTTTGTTTTCCAAAGTTGTTTTGTTTTGTAAGATGAGTGGAATTTTCAGGCTCCGTGCACCTTTTATGTAACCTCAAGAATTCATTGTTAAACATGGTGAATCTATTTTTCTATTTCCACCCTTTGAAGAGATGAATTTCAAAATCTGGTTGAATCTGATTTAAAAAGGAAGATATTAACAATTTGTGGCAGCGTGTGCAGTTCTACTGTGGTAAATGCAACTACTTTTAATCGGCGCAGGAAACACTTGATCCCCCTGTCTCAAGAAATGCCATCAATGTAGAGTGCACTTTTGGTCACATATGAATGACTCAGTGAAGTGTTGTGGAAGAGGAGCAATGGAGGATGCTGTTAATGATGTATACCACATCCTTTTAGCATTATACTTTGTGAAGACAGTGGGCAGAATTTTCCACTCTGGAGACTAAGTGCAGCGATGGGCGGGAAAGTCAGTGTGATTCCCACTGGGCGGTGGGTCACTGAACACGTGTGATCTTCTGCTTTTCTGCTCATTAATTGTGCATTAGCAAGGAGCTCGGCAAATCTTGTGGTGGGGCGGGTAGGGATTAGTTCGCTCCTCTGTTACTTCATGGGGTTGAAGGTTCTGGTGCCATACTTAAATGGCACCCACACAGACATTAATTTACTGTAGCCCAGATGTTCTGTCGGACTGGTAATCCATGACGCGAAAGCGATCAAAACCATCAGCACCTTGGTTCAGCAAAGCTTCCCTGGGGATTTTCATCCAGCAAAGGTGGGAAGGCCCTCGTTCCAGGGATGGGAGCAGGAGGTCTTCCCACCTGACCATGCCGGCTTGGGAGGAGGTCACTGGGGAAGTTAGTGCCCGTGTAAAACAAAAAAGGACCGCCCTCTAGTGCCAAAAAAGGATGAATGATCTGCTCTGCTCCTCCAGGGTAAGTGAAACGTCTTCTCGCTCCAAACTCACACTCCCATAAGGGCATCAGATAGTCTAATTGTTGGAGCCCATAGGGGTGTCACACTCCACCAGCAGATGCTTGAGCATTAAATGCCTGCAAGCCATTTTAAGGTCACCATCTCATGTAGGAACCCGGGCAAACAGTTTCTTAATCCCTTACTGGGAAGGGCTCGGCATGTATGCTTCAGATACTGGTATTGTCACTCTAGTAATCTAGAGACCCAGGGTAATGCTCTGGTGACGTGAGTTCGAATCGGGCCACGGCAGATGGTGGAATTTGAATTCAATAAAAATCTGGAATTAAAAGTCTAAATGATGACCATGGAACCATTGTCGACTGTTGTAAAAACCGACCTGGTTCACTAATGTCCTTTTGGGAAGGAAGTCTGTCGTCCTTACCTGGTCTGGCCGACACATGACTCCAGACCTACAGCAATGTGGTTGACTCTTAAATGTCCTCTGAAATGGCCTAGCAAGCCACTCAGTTGTAACAAACTGCTACAAAGTCACAAAAAAGGAATGAAACCGGACGGACCACTCAGCATCGACCTGGGCACCAGGTAAAACAACGGCAATCTCAGCCTGTTGACCCTGCAAAGTCCTCCTTAGTGATATCTGGGGCCAGTGCAAAAACTGGGAGAGCTATCACACAGACTAGTCAAGCAACGACCTGACAAAGTCACCCTCACAGAATCATACCTTACAGAAAATGTCCCAGACATCACCATCACCATCCCTGGGTATGTCCTGTCCCACCTTGCAGGACAGGCCCAGCAGAGGTGGTGGTGCAGTGGTATACAGTCGGGAGGGAGTTGCCCTGGGAGTCCTGAACATTGACTCCAGACTCCATGAAGTCTCATGGCATCAGGTCAAACATGGGCAAGGAAACCTCCTGCTGATTACCACGTACCGCCCTCCCTCAGCTGATGAATCTGGACTCCTCCATGTTGAACACCACTTGGAGGAAGCACTGAGGGTGGCAAGGGCACAGAATGTACTCTGGGTGGGGGTCCCTGATGTCCATCACCAAGAGTGGCTCGGTAGCACCACCGCTGACCGAGCTGGCCGGGTCCTGTAGGACATAGCTGCTAGACTGGGTCTGCAGCAGGTGGTGAGGGAACCAACAAGAGGGAAAAACATACTTGACCTCATCCTCACCAACCTGCCTGCCGCAGATGCATCTGTCCATGACGGTAGGAGTGACCACTGCACAGTCGTTGTGGAGACGAAATCCAGCCTTCACATTAAGGATACCCTCCATCGTGTTGTGTGGCACTTCTATGGGATGGATTTCTAACAGATCTAGCAACTCAAGACCAGGCATCCATGAGGCGCTGTGGGCCATCAGCAGCAGCAGAATTGTACTCGAACACAATCTGTAACCTCATGGCCTGGCATATCCCCCACTCTATTATTACCATCAAGCCAGGGATCAACCCTGGTTCAATGAAGAGTGCAGGAGGGCACGCCAGGAGCAGCACCAGACATGCCTAAAAATGAGGTGTCAACCTGGTGAAGGTATCACACAGGACTACTTGTGTGTCAAACAGCATAAGCAGCAAGTGATAGACAGAGCTAAGCGATCCTGCAACCAACGGATCAGATCTAAGCTCTGCAGTCCTGCCACATCCAGTAGTGAATGGTGGTGGACAATTAAACAACTCACTGGAGGAGGAGGCTCCACAAATATCCCCATCCTCAATGATGGAAGAGCCCAGCACATCAGTGCAAAAGATAAGGCTGAAGCATTTGTTATAATCTTCAGCCAGAAGTGCTGAGTGGATGATCCATCTCGACCTCCTCCGGAGGTCCCCAGCATCACAGATGCTAGTCTTCAGTCAATTCAATTGTCTCCACATGATATCAAGAGACGGCTGAAGGCACTGGATACTGCAAAGGCTATGGGTCCGAAGAATATTCCGGCAATAGTACTGAAGACTTGTGCTGCAGAATT
Source organism: Cetorhinus maximus (assembly GCF_964194155.1). Taxonomy (NCBI): domain Eukaryota; kingdom Metazoa; phylum Chordata; class Chondrichthyes; order Lamniformes; family Cetorhinidae; genus Cetorhinus; species Cetorhinus maximus. The sequence continues at coordinate 99,978,245 of NC_135887.1, forward strand.
AGCCACACCCCTAGCCAAGCTGTTCCAGTACAGCTACAACACTGGCATCTACCTGCTTATATGGAAAATTGCCCAGGTGTGTCCTGTACACAAAAAGCAGGCAAATCCAACCTGGCCAATTATCGCCCCATCGATCTAATCTTGATCATTCTACAAGATACAAGTCAGGAGTGTGATGGCATACTCCCCTCCTTGTCTGGATGAGTGCTGCTCCCACAACACTGAAGAAGCTTGACACCATCCAGGACAAAGCAGCCCGCTTGTTTGGCACCACATTCACAAATATTCACTCCCTCCACCACCAACACACAGTAGCAGCAGTGTGTACCATCTACAAGATGCACTGCAGGAATTCACCAAGGCTCCTTCAACAGCACCTTCCAAACCCACGACCACTACCATCTAGAAGGACAAGGGCAGCAGATAGATGGGAACACCACCACTTGGAAGTTCCCCTCCAAGTCACACACCATCCTTACTTGGAAATATATCGCTGTTCCTTCACTGTCCCTGGGTCAAAATCCTGGAACTCCCTTCTTAACAGCACTGTGAGTGTACCTACACAACAGGGACTGCAGCAGTTCAAGAAGGCAGCTCACCACCACCTTCTTAAGGGCAGTTAGGGATGGGCAATACATGCTGGCCCAGCCAGCAAAGCCCACATCCTGTGAATGAATAAAAAAAAGGACTGCTCATTCATCCACAGTGCTCACAGTCAATTTACCTGTCTTTATGCAGGACAAGTTTCCCTATAACAAAAGGGAGAGAGCCAAGACCAGAGGGGGGACCCCAGAGTTGAGGGCATTCTTCCCTTAAGAGGAACAAGCTACAGAGCTGGCTAGAGAAGATAGGGATTGATTGGCTTCCCCCAACAAGTTAGTGAGAATGCATCCTGCATACATCGGCCACATGCAGACCACGACTGTGAGCGATCTTTAATATAGGAGTATACCTAATCAATCACTAGTTCTCTCTTCTTTCTTTTCCAGGTACCAGCAAGAAAAGTTAAAGGACATCCTCCTGCAGATGACTCAGCCCCAGGCCACCTCAGATGAGGAGGCAGACCAAACATACCATGAAGAATCGTCACTGCGTTCACCTGCATCCTCCACCAGTGCAGATTTATGCACCTCGGTGGGACCTAGTTCTAGAGTAGGCTTGGTTTTACAACCTGCTGATCACCTCACCGACGCAGCAGTCTCAGACAGTGACAGCTGTGGCCTCCAATACTTGGAGTACTGCTGGAGACCAGGCCCCTGCTCAGTCCGAGTCTGATGACAAGCCTTTGGAATTGGCCTTAAGAGAAGTGTCAGAGATGCAGAGACAGGCAGGGGAACATCAGGCAGAGTTGTCGGATGCCATCAATAGACTGGAACAAAGGATGGAGGAGTCTATCCACATTCTGTCTGATGTCGTGGCTCCAGAATGCAAGTGCAGCAAAGTCTCCATTGGAAGGGTGATGGCCACCTTGGAGACCCAGCTCCAGCAGTTTCTGCTAGATTTGTGCTCAGACTTCCACACCATCGCTCTAGCCATGGGTGCATTTCAGCAATGGCTAGGCAAGAGGGGGATGGGGCATCTCGACCTTCCTCCAGGTGCCTCTTTTCCTCAAGGATTCATGGAGGGGACATTGGGCAACCAAAGGTGAGTATGGTGGCCATTACCAAGGAGAAGGTGCTAAGAAATCTGAAAGGTCTGAAGGTGGATAAATCACCTGGACCAGATGGATTACACCCCAGAGTTCTGAAGGAGATAGCTGAAGAGATAGCGGAGGCGTTAGTGGTGATCTTTCAGGAATCACTGGAGTCAGGGAGGGTCCCAGAGGACTGGAAAATCGCTAATGTAACCCCCCTGTTTAAGAAGGGAGTCAGGCAAAATACGGGAAATTACAGGCCGATTAGCCTGACCTCGGTCATTGGTAAGATTTTAGAGTCCATTATTAAGGATGAGATTTCAGAATACTTGGAAGTGCATGGTAAAATAGGGCAAAGTCAGCATGGTTTCATCAAGGGGAGGTCATGCCTGACAAATCTGTTAGAATTCTTTGAGGAGGTAACTTGTAGGTTAGACAAAGGAGAGCCAATGGATGTTATCTACTTGGACTTCCAGAAGGCCTTTGACAAGGTGCCGCACAGGAGGCTGCTCAGTAAGATAAGAGCCCATGGTGTTAGAGGCAAAGTACTAGCACGGATATAAGATTGGCTGTCTGGGAGGAGGCGGAGAGTGGGGATAAGGGGGTTCTTCTCAGGATGGCGGCCGGTGACTAGTAGAGTTCCGCAAGGGTCAGTGTTGGGACCACAACTTGTCACTTTATAGATTAATGATCTAGATGAAGGAACTGAGGGCATCCTGGCTAGGTTTGCAGATGATACAAAGATAGGTGGAGGGACAGGTAGTATTGAGGAGGCAGGGAGGCTGCAGAAGGATTTGGAAAGGTTAGGAGAGTGGGCAAAGAAGTGGCAGATGGAATACAACGTGGAGAAGTGTGAGATTACGCACTTTGGTAGGAAGAACAGAGGCATAGACTATTTTCTAAATGGGGAGAGAATTCAGAAATCTGGAGTGCAAAGGGTCTTGGGAATCCTAGTCCAGGATTCTCTTAAGGTTAACTTGCAGGTTGAGTCGGTAGTTAGGAAGGCAAATGCAATGTTGGCATTTATTTTGAGAGGACTAGAATATAAAAGCAGGGATGTGCTGCTGAGGCTTTATAAGGCTCTGGTCAGACCACATTTAGAATATTGTGAGCAATTTTGGGCCCCGTATCTCAGGAAGAATGTTCTGGCCCTGGAGAGGGTCCAGAGGAGGTTCATGAGAATGATCCCAGGAATGAAAGGCTTAACATATGAGGAACGTTTGAGGACTCTGGGTCTATACTCGATGGAGTTTAGAAGCATGAGGGGAGATCTGATTGAAACTTACAGAATACTGAAAGGTCTGGATAAAGTGGACATGGGGAAGATGTTTCCATTAGTAGGAGAGACTAGGACCCGAGGGCACAGCCTCAGAGTAAAGGGAAGACCTTTTAGAACAGAGATGAGGAGAAACTTCTTTAGCCAGAGAGTGGTGAATCTATGGAATTCATTGCCACAGAAGGCTGTGGAGGCCAGGTCATTGAGTGTATTTAAGACCGAGATAGATAGGTTCTTGATTGGTTAGGGGATCAAAGGTTACGGGGAGAAGGCGGGAGAATGGGGTTGAGAAACTTATCAGCCATGATTGAATGGTGGAGCAGACTCGATGGGCCGAATGGCCTAATTTCTGCTCCAATGTCTTATGGTCTTATGGTCAGAGAGGAGGAGTGCCAGCCAGGCACCCTAAGGGCATCCACCCAGGATACTGCTGCTCCGACTCCCCTCTGCCAGTGACTCCATCAACTCTAGCAGGTGAGACCGAGGAAGGTGCACCTGCCCCAGAACAGGCAACACTTAGCAGACCGGGGCCCTCAAGGCCTCAGACCACCAGAGGACCCCTGTCAAAGTAATCTCAGACAACAGAGCATAGCAGTCAGCATGGTGTCTCCACTTCTGCTGCGGATACTGGGGCTGCAGCTAGATGTAGTGGTAGGGTGAAAATAATCAAGAAGTTTTGAATGCACACTGGTGGCACGGGTGCTCACTCATTGTATATACTTTTTGCTTTTGTAAATATATTTTGCATTAATCCATTTCCAAGTCTCAGTGGTTCAATGGCTAATCGATCAAGGTCCTGCGTTCATTCGGGGTCAAAAATGTACTCCCCAATGAACCCCCATCTCGACCCTCAGTTGCATCAATTCTCACACAATCTCACTACAGTGAATAGCCTTTATTTCCACGGTCTGCGACATCACCAACGGCAGATCATATGTAACAATGATGGCTGGACAATACACCTGTGAACCTTAGATCTAAGGCAGACACAATTTGGGCTCAGGAGAATTGTTCATCAAGGTTGGTGATTATGCTGCTGCTATCGCCTGTTGTTCCTGGATGGCACAAGTATTTGTTGTGATGAACGTTATAATCGTTTCTCCAAAGTGTATTTTGAAATGGCGTTTATTTTATGACAGTTTTGGAAAAAAGTGGTATTCATTGTCAAGCGACGTAGGCTTTCATGCCTCCCTGCAGCTTGTTATTTCCCTGTGTTTAAGGCTGATCATTATTCCATTCTCAGTTCCCACTCTCCCCATGCATGACGCTGAACTATGGAAGTTGGGAACATTCTGTGACATTATAAATGTCTGCAAGAGGGGTATGAGAATGTGATGTCATAGGTCCTAAGAGATAGGCGAACGCCGTTCCGAAGGGACCACGCAGTTTTATCTGGTAAAGCGAATGATTAGAGGTCTTGGGGCCGAAACGATCTCAACCTATTCTCAAACTTTAAATGGGTAAGAAGCCTGACACGCTGGCTTGGAGCCGGGCGTGGAATGTGAGTGCCCAGTAGGCCACTTTTGGTAAGCAGAACTGGTGCTGCGGGATGAACCGAACGCTGGGTTAAGGCGCCTGATGCCAATGCTCATCAGACCCCAGAGAAGGTGCTGGTTGATATAGACAGCAGGACGGTGGCCATGGAAGTTGGAATCCGCTAAGGAGTGTGTAACAACTCACCTGCCGAATCAACTACCCCTGAAAATGGATGGCACTGGAGTGTCAGGCCCATACCCTGCCGTCGCCGGCAATGCAGAGCCCGCGGGGACTAGACCACGATGAGTAGGAGGAGCCGCTGCGGTGAGCATGGAAGCCCAGGGCGCGGGCCCGAGTGGAGCTGCCGTAGGTGCAGATCTTGGTGGTAGTAGCAAATACTCAAACGGGAACTTTGAAGTGTTTCTCACGTGTCGGTGCAGACTTGATGGACCGAAGGGCCTCTTCTGCACTGTGATTCTGTGATATAACTGTGATATAAGGGTGTGTGCTCATCTTGATGAAACCGCCTCCTTACCTGTGATAATCTTACTTTGCTCCTGAACAGCTGCCTAGCGGTGCTTTACATGATCCTTCTGTAAATGCACAGCACGTAACCTGATATGGAATTCAATGCATGACTGGGAACTCATTGACTTAGGGTATTTAGAAAGGATTGGCCTTTGTGAACAGGAGGTGGGTGAACTGACAGGGTGCATTCATGTGTGCATTGGCGTTTCAGACCCTTGAAAGCTACCATGCCTACTGACTTGTTGACGCCATGGCTGGAAAGACTGCACTATTTAGAGTTGTGCAAGGAGGTTTGCTAATGGAGGACTAATCATTTTCCACAGTGACCACATGTTGCCAAGGCTACTATGCCTTCCAAGGATGACCCCATCGTTAAGGCAGAAGGTGACTTATGCTGCTTCTGCGATCATTGTGAGATTTATGACCTTTCCTGATATGTTCACACTGAGAATGAAGGTGTTGTTGTGTCTCCTGCATTGAAGGCTGATGAGAACTTTGATTGTGAGAACTTGTCCTGCCCTTATTACTCCTGGAATCTGGTAGCTATTGGGCTGCACATCTGCCGTGTTGTGCCTGTGCCGTGTCATCCTCACTTGGCTTGTCTGAATCCGTTCCCTCTTCAGAGTCTTCCCGTTCCAATTCCTCCTCGTCCAAGGAGACATTTAGCCCTTCAATGTCTCCTCCTGACAACACATCCCCCCCTTTGCAGCGCTAGGCTGTGCAAGGTGCAGCAAACAACAATAATGTGGGACACACTCTGTCGTGAGTATGGAAGAGGTGCGTCTGACCGGTCAAACATTGGAACCACATTTTAGGAGGCCAATATTTGCTCTATTAAGGACCTTGTGATGGAATGTGCAGCATTGTACCTTTCCTTCACTTTGTGGCTAACGCATGGGCGTATTTAGCCATGTCTTATGGGGTTGCTCCCTATCACTGAGGAGCCAACCCTCTAAGCACTGAGGTCCCTCAAGGAACTGTGGCACCTGTGAGTGTCTCAAAATGCAAGAGTCGTGAGAGCTCCCTGGCTACCTAGCACAAATATGCTGGATCTGCTTTCTATGATTATAAATTAGCTGAACATTCAGAAAATTAAATCCTTTTCTATGAGTGATTCTCACAGACTGCTGCCAGGGAGCTCCCAGGGCCACATTTGTGCAAGCGGTGGAGCCCTGCCCTTGCTGGAATCCTGAGGCCGCAGCGAATCCAAAATTTCTGGCAGCCTGGCTTGCTTCATCCATGCAGGACTGCACGTAATGGTGAGCTTTACTGTCACTCCCCCGCCTTATGCATTTGTGTGTCACCGATTGTGAGATACCGTAAAGGTTGAGCCCTGGAAGGATCCGCTGGCAAAAATGTTCAGTGCAGTGGTAACCTTCAAAGTAACCGGCACAGGCTGCCCTCCAAGTCCTTGCGGTATGAGGTGGAAAATGTGAGCTACCACATCCTTGTACAAGTGAAGACGCCTGTGGCATTGTCTTTCGCTCCTTTCCATGTATGAGCTGCGGCTTCTATATACCCTTGGTCACACCAAACACCTTTGTGAATTTTGCCCCTCCATGGCAGCATCTGGGACTTCCTGGGGCCCTGCTGGCTCTTGCTCCTTAGGGTGATGGTCTGTACCCAGAACTGCGCCAATCAGTGATGAGCCCTTCTCATTCTAATCATAGCTATTAACAAGGCAACGCTGCCTGCAGCCTGCATTCTCCACTCCTTGTACCTATGAACAGATACAATTGAGCAATCAATAGTAGTTCCCCTTGAATGGTCTCCCTTGACCCCTCCCTCTACCCCATATCCAAGGCAGGAATCCAGTCTGTAGCCCTTGACCTTCCTTCAGTCTGTACATGGCATCCCCAAGCCACCCCTTGCAGGAGGCTGACAGGTGGCTGAGCATTCCCCTCAGACGTGACTGCACATTCACAATGAGGGTCTTATTTAGGCTCAATAGACCATGTGCTATAACCCTCAGTCAGGCTACTGTTAGTTGTGCACCAGCAGCTTTGGCAATAACTATCGATACCCGATCCTGACACCTATGTCATGACTGCAAGCATGGTGCCTTGAAAGCCATGACCACTGGAAACATTGAGGCTTGTAGGGTCCATTTCGCTGCTGTGTAGCAGCCTACATCCCTTTTCATATGTCTCTGTAAGGATCAGATGCCAAGTAAGACCACTTGCACTGCAGCACGTGCACCGCAGCACCTGATTCTTGTCTGAATATGGACCATTAGTAAAGGAGCAAAGCTTGTTCATTGTGCATTAGACCCTTGAGTCCAGCACTCAGTGAGTAGTTAGGGTTTGGAAAACATTGCCTGGAAGTGTGGTGGAGGGAGGTTCAATTGAGACATTCAAGAGGGCATTGGATGATTATTTAAATAGAAACAATGTGCAGGGTTACGGAGAAAAGGCAGGAGATTGGCACTGTTAAAATGCTGGTGCAGACACAATGGGCCGAATGGCCTCCTTCTACACTGAAACAATTCTGTGATGCTCAGCTGAGCCATGTTTTTCATGGTTTGAGCAGGAAATTTATAGGGTGCCCCTTCAACTGGCCCTAAATTGTTTTGGTGAACTCCTCCCACATGCCCTCAGACCCTCCTCTATCGATTTTTTTTTCCTAGCTTGTTTTTCAAACTGCATTATTCTTCGGTGATTGCGAAAATGGTGCTCTTAACTTTAATAAATAAGACTAGCTTCCAACCTCCCCCTATCATCCACCAAATTCCTCCCATCCTCCTCCATACTCATTGCCTCTTAATTCCCATTCCTCCTGTCACTATCCAGTCTCCCACTGTTAACCCTTAACTCCATCATTGTACCTGTTGATATTCCTTTTCTCCCCCCGATCCCTTCAGCGTTGATGCCCCCTTGCCCTTTGTCGATCTGACCCTGCCCCCGCTTCTTGAGGCCACATACACACTTACTTTTCAGGACCTGCCCCACAGGACCATCGAATACCTACCCCATGACTTTTCAGCTGCACATGCAGAATCCAGATGCCTCCCCTGAATGTAACTGTGCCCTTTGTCTCTCAGTGCCATGACTCAAACCCCCAGGACCAAATGCCTTTGGTGATTAGCAACACCCTACACACAGTACTGTCACTGTCACTGCTCAGAGAGGCCTTTCCATGCCTAAGACTGGGATCAAGAAATATGTGCCATGCAGAGCCCTATAGCATGCCTCAAACAGCCCCGGGACAGTCTCCGATATATGTCCCTGACAGCATGGTCTCAGCACCAGGGCACACTCTGATATATGCCCTCGATAGTGTGCCTCAGCCCCAGGACAGAGGGTTGTGGATACTCCATCATTGAATACATTTAAGGCTGGGATAGACAGATTTTTGGTCCACAGGGAATTAAGGGATATCGGGAGCGGGTGGGAAAATGGAGTTGAAGCTCAAGATCACCTTCCCCTCTCATGTCCCAACCCCAGCCCTGCCTCCACCTCACCTTTCCCTTTTGTGTGCCGCCCCGCCCTAGTCCTGCCTCTGTCTCACCCCTCCCTGCTGGCCCTGCTTCCTGTGCCCAGCCTTGGAGCAGTTTGTGCTACAGGCACCTGATATTTTGCAGTTACGGCCTTAAAAGGCGATAGCAGCACCTACTATCCTCCAAGTCATGAATGAACTGAAGCCCGCCAGATGTGTGCCACTTATACAGTCATAAAACAGACTGTTCTAATTGTTCGCTGGTGAGCCACATAATTTGGAGGGGTAACATAATTCTCGTGAATTAGCCTTTTAATGAGCATTCTTGAGCTGCAAATGTGGTTCTCAACATAGCTCAGTGGGAAACTCGATCCACCTTTAACCCGCAATCAAAGTCAGGAGAACAAAATTCCAAACTAATTTTCTGCTGGCAGGAAACTGTCTTTTTCCTTCATGCTAAATTTAGTGCCCTCACCTGTCACGATCCCTGCTACTGGCAGGGGCAGAAAATTCCACCCAGTGTGTCTATTATTTAATGTTTTATTTCCTCCCAGAATTGTGTTGCTAATGAAAACTTAAAAAACATTACTCCCAAATGATTTCAACTTTTTTTTCTCAAATGCAGAAAACAAAAGAAAAACCAGTAATTAGAAGATTACTTTCATCAGTGAACAGAGTAGTAGACTAGACCTGGAGAAGATGATAGGAGCTTGGATGAAGCATGCCTTCTGTGGAACTCCTTTGTTGCAATAACATTATTGCCAATAATTGCTTTAGAGAGTTCATGAATCATTTTTTGACAGTAGGTGACAAAATTATCTCCCTTTTTAAGGAAGGTACATTTATTTATGGGACAGAACTGCTATTAACTAGCAGAAGACGATCCTACTTCAGTTAAATGCTCAATTATTATTGCCACAAAAATACCACTGTGTATTTTTTAAAAGGCTGGTATTAGTGCCCTTTTCCTCCCCAATAAATCTCAGCCATTATGTAGCTTTATAGTGTTATCATCTGGGTGGCAAAAGGCTACATTTTCTAAAGTTTGTTTCACATATTGTTTCAGTTGGAACATGAACTGATTGTAAAAACAGACAAGCTCCCAGCATGTCTGAGTCTGTGGATCTTAGATAGGGCAATTGTGGAAGTGCAATAATTGATCTCGCTGTCCTTTGGTTTGGGAGAAGAAAATCAACAGTTTCTGTTCCTCATTACTGTATCGTAATCCTTCTTGAAAGTTTTGAGTGTGGGTCCTTGGCTCTTATTTTTCCCTTCTTCCATACAGTTGAAGCAGTTAACACTTACTGTCTAGATTCATACATGAAGATTGTTGAGTAGGGAGCCAGAGAGGTGAGTAGTGCCCATGAAGTTGTATCTTGGCATAAGTTGGCCCCTTGGGATCATTGTGGGTGAGAGTATGTGGGAAGAAATAGGGATAAAGAGAGATGATGATTGTGGAGTGTTATGACCCTTGACCAGAACCCCAGGTTTTGGTAAGGTTCGGTTAGGGACCAATAACATTTGGTCATAGACAAAGTTTAAGATTTAAGACACTTGCTCAGTGAATAAAGCCACAGGATTCCATGGGTTTTGACAAACAAAAATAGACTTTACTATGTAAGATTGATAAAATGAAAACAATTTACAGCATCAATCTTATACTCTAACATTCAGGGTAAATATGAGGTACATGTGAATTGACAAGCAAACAGTGGTTGAACACACCACACTATGCAATAAATGGTAGTGACAATGTCTTATTAATTACATTGTTAAGGTTTAATGGCAATTACATGGTTAAATAGGTGATGAGTATTTGTACATCTATAAATGAGGTTAGCTGTGGCACTGGGGATTGGAATAGTGTTGACTGTGAACTAAGTTAATAAACTCTCTCCAGCAAAGAAAGCAGCTATGTCTTTGTTTTAACTACACCAATCAGCGTGGATCCGTCTAACAGTTCTAGCAGAGAATGGTTGGCCTAAAGGTGAAGATTGGAAACTAAGATAGCTTTTCAAACAAAAGATTGTTATCGAAGAAGAATGGCTGAAACCAAGTGTAAAGTATTAGAGTATAATTTTCCACCATTGTTCTGTGAAGCTGAACCTTATGACCAATGGAAAAATGAAGTGGATACATGGACATGGGTTATACCCTTACCAAAGAAAAAGCAAGGTATGGCTTTAGCACTTCCGCTTCCCACCAGAAGCAGAATCAGGTGCAAAGTATTTTCAGAGGTAGAAACTTATCTTTTGAAAACTGAGGAAAATTTGGATAATCTCTTAAAAATTATGGGTAAAATTTATAAGAAAGATGAACTGTTAAATGCATATGAAGCTTAAAAAAAAATTTCTGAGGGAACATTGATTTCCAGCCACTTTCCTGGCACCAAAGGAACATTCAGCAGTAACACAAAAGATGGACGAATCAATGTGGGCAGCATTTTGAAACCGTTTAGATATGGGGTGCAAGCATCAATATGAAAGAAGAACCACAAACAAAAGAAATGAGGCTAGAGACCCTTTTGGCATCTCTAACAGATGACAGGAAGTAGGTAACAACAGTAGGAGAATGAGCCCAGGAATAACTGAGGAACAGAAACAGGTGCTTCAGATGTGACTCGAAATATCAATATGCGATGAATTGTCCGAAAGGGAATAACAGGGTTTTTGAAATGACACATGACAAGGAAGGATCGGAAAGGGAAGATGATGATACTGATCAGTCAGACAGAATTACACTGGTCACCTGAAACTTTAGTCTGGTGATGGGTGTTCTAGTGGAAAACCCATTCAATGTTGCTATATTAGACAGTGGGTGTACGTCCACAGTATGTGGAGTGGATTGGTTAAAGTGTTACCTGGATTCTCTAAATAGCAAAGACTGAAGTTAAGGTTAAGGAATATGAAAGTTATACTTGAGGTTCGGGGACGATAAGATGTTAAAGTTACTAAATGGAATGGTTATTCTGTGTAACATAGCTGGAGTAAACCATTTTATCAGCACAGATGTAGTATCCAGTGAAATACTCTTACTATTGAGTAAGCCATCGGTGAAAAAGGTTAAAATGAAATTAGATGTGCAACACAATAAGGCAATTGTTTTTGGGAAATCTGTCGATTTAGAGTTTATGCAATGGGGACATTATTGTATTCCCTCAACAAGATCTAACATTTCTAATCACAATGGTAAAGAAGTGTTGATGGCATCAGGGGTAGGAGTTTAATGGGAAAAATGCAAATTGTTTTAAAACTACATAAGCAATTTGCCTATCCATCTTGCCATAGGTTAAAAATCCTTCTAAAGGATGCAGTGGTAACGGATGATGAATATAATAAACTTGTAGAAGCGATCAATGAGGAAAAAAAATATACTGTATGTAGAAAATATAGGTGGACACCATAACACCCTGCAATGAGTCTCCCTTTAGCGAGAGACTTTAATGAAGTTGTAGCAATGGACTTGAAGGTATGGGATAAGGACAAAAACATTTTTCTCTTATGCATCGTGGACATGGCAACTAGATTCATTCTGTCAACAGTAATATATTGTAAAGAAAATAAAAAGGTAATTGTGGACAAGATAATGGACAAATGGATAGGAACTGGACTGGGAGCACCGGCTAAATTCCTAATCGCCAATGGGGGGAAACTTGCCAACAGTGAATTTAAAAGCATGTGTGAAAATATGAAAATCGTTGTGATGAACACGACAACGGAAAGTCCCTTTGGTAATGGGATTTGTGAAAGAAGTCACGGAGTAATTGATGAGATGCTTCACAAAATCTTAGCTGACCAACCGAGTGGTAAGCTGACATCTGCCCTGGCATGGGCAGCCCAGGCTAAGAATTCACTTCAAATGGTTGGGTTGTGTTAAAGTCCCTATCAATTAGTTTATGGGAGAAACCCAAAAATAACTTAGGTAATGTGGGATCATCCCCCGGCCTTGGAAGAGACTACGATTAGTTCATCTTTTTCCTGTGCGTTTGAATGTCCTGCATGCAGGGAGAAAGGCATTCATCAAAGCTGAGGTTTCAGAGAAAATTTGGCAAGCCTTACGGCACTTAAGGCCATCAGAAATACAGTTTAATCCAGGGGACATGGTATATTACAAATGAGAAGGACAGAGAATGGAAAGCACCTGGGAGAGTTATAGGCAGTGATGGAAAGCAGTAATTTTACGACATGGGAATCAAGCTGTTAGGGTACATTCCTTGCAGCTAACTGGCACTGATTGTACATTTACAGAATCTGAACAAGGCATAGAAAATGAAGAGGTACCATGCACTTCACAGACACATATGTTGGCCAATTACGAGGAGCAGATTACGGCAGATAAAGGGATGATTGAATATGAACGGAGTGACACTGAAGTGCAGGATAAGGCTAATTATCCCAAAGGACAAGTACCCAAAGTTGGCACTAGAGTAACATATAGGCCAGTAGGGACCAGTGTGTGCAGGGATACCACCATTTTAGGGAGTGCAAGAAAAGCCATTGGTAAATACAAACATTGGCTGAATGTGCAAGATGAGGGACAGGAGCTGAGACCCATGGATTGGCAAAATGAGGTAAAGATGTGGAAGGCCAGAAAACGCAGTGTGTGTTCCAAAACATAGGACAAGGAAATGATCATGGCACTAGGAAAGGATCACAGACTTGCAAAAGGGACTCTGATCATAAGAGGGAGAAATTATGTAGCAGTAGTCCAGAAAGAGGAGAGCGAGTAAAGGTTGTAGTTTGATAAGAACAAGGACCATAGAACAGGCTGGGAATGTCACTAGAATTATAATTGAGAAGTCTTAGTGACTACTAACAAATTAGAAGATAAGTTGATAAAGGATGCCAAGCAAAAAAAGAGTATACACTGACATACCAGACAGGGGACAGCCTGCCTTATCAGATAGATGGATATGCATAGAAAAATTACTTAGTGATGGCACATAAAAGGCTAAAGCTAGATCAGTCGCTCGGGGCTTCGAAGAAAGACTTGGTGATCAAGATGTCAGGATGACTCCCTTGTTGCAAGAAAAGTGAGCTTGAAGATTTTCTTAGCTCTTTTAGCAACATATTCCTGGGAATGTAAATCGATTGATATAAGAGCTGTATTTTTGTAGGGTGAGAAATTTCAAAGGGAAGTGTTTTTGAAACTAGCTAAAGAAGCTGGCAATATAGGAGGGAAACTGGAGAAATTCAACAAGTATGTTTATGCATTGAATGATGTGTCACGAATATGGTATTTCTCAGTTGAGTCTGTCCTGTTGAAAACGCGTTGTATTCAGCTAAAGGCATACTCAGCAATGTTCTATTGATATCACAAGATGTGAGGTTTGTCATTTTTAGTGATGCTTCACATGCCAATTTTCCAGATGGATATTTTAGCACAGCAGGGTTTATCATATTCTTGGTGGGAATGAATAATAAATGTTATCCATTGGCCTGGGAAGCGAAGAAAATATAAAAGGGCAGTTAAAAACACCTTAGCTGCTAAAACACTGGCGTTAGTAGAAGCAAAAGATATAGGGGTACTTTCCTAATATACTGAAGGAAATATTGTACAAGGGGCAATATGAGAAAAGTTTGCCGGTAGAATGTTATGTGGATAACCGCCCTCTTTGGGACAATGGGACACTGAAAAAATGTTGAGAATTGACCTTGCTAACATAAAGGAAATGTTAGAAAGAAAGGTTTCTAAAATAAAGATGGGTGCATGCAAGTCACCAATTGTCAGACTGTTTTACAAAGAAAGGTGCTTGCTCCAAGAAATTATTAGATGTACTGGAGGAGGGACACCTTGTGTTATAATGAGGATGTGGAAAACTGATATTTTCTTTGATTGCTTTGTAATTATTTATATATGGTAAAGGAGAAAAAAATGTTTAAAGAAAGGGGAATATGGGATCTATTAAAGTTGATTATAATATAATGTGAAACATAGAAGATGAAAAAATACATATAATTTTGTTTAGTTTGAAAGATTGTTCTTGAGTTTTCAAAAGTTTAATTTAAAAGAAAAGGGGGAATCTGTCAATGCTTATTAATTACATTATTAATGTTTAATGACAATTACATTGTTAAACAGGCGATGGGTATTTGTACACCTATAAATGGAGGATAGCTGGGACACTGGAGTGGGAATAGTATTGACTGAGTCAATTAACTCTCTCTCCAGCAAAGAAAGCAGCTTTTTAAAAATTTGTTCATGGGATGTGAATGCCACTGGCTAGGCCAGTATTTATTGCCCACCCCTAACTGCCCTTGTGAAGGCGGTGGTGAGCTGCTTTCTTGAGCTGCTGCAGTCCATGTGGTACAGGTATACCCACTATGCTGTTAGGGAGGGAGTTCCAGGATTTTGAGGGCAGTGACAGTGAAGAAACAGCAATGTATTTCCAAGTCAGGTTGGTGAATGGCTTGGAGGGGAACTTCCAGGTGATGGTGTTCCCATCTGTCTGCTGCCCTTGTCCTTCTAGATGATAGTGGTTCTGAGTTTTGAAGGTGTCGTCTAAGGAGGCTTGGTGAATTCCTGCAGTGCCACAGTATTTATATGGCTAGTCCAGTTCAGTTTCTGGTCAATGGTAACCTCCAGGACATTGATAGTGGGGGTTTCAGCAATGGTAATGCCATTGAATGTCAAGGGGCGATGGTTAGATTCTCTCTTTTGTAGGAGATGGTCATTGCCTGGCACTTGTGTGGTGAGAATGTGACTTGCCACGTGCCTGCCCAAGCTTAGATATTGTCCAGATCTTGCTGCATTTGGACAAGAACTGCTTCGGTATCTGAGGAGTCGTGAATGGTGCTGAACATTGAGCAATAACCTGCGAACATCCCCACTTCTGACCTTATGATGGCAGGAAGGTCATTGATGAAGCAGCTGGAGATGGTTGGGCCTAGGGCCTAGCTGTGTCTTTGTTATAACTTTACCAACCGACGTGGATCCGTCTAACAGGCAGATGTAACAAATCGATTGCTCAACAACCCACCCAGATGTTAGTAACACAGTCAACCAATCTCACTTAAATTCTGTCTCTCTCATGAAGAATTCCAGTCTTCACCTTAGAAGATCTCGCCTTAGAAATGCCTCTAAGAAGTAGCTCCAACTTGGATGGTGTCAACAACAGCCCAACCCATTTCAATCTCATCTCCCAAGATTCCATTCCCTTGGATTCCCACGTATTTACCCAAGTACCAACTCACAAGCACAACTTCAAACCTTTGGCCACACCGAGCAGAGCACTACTGATCCAAAGGGGTACCTTTGCTGCAATAGCCCTCAGCATGGAGTTATCAACCTTCGGCTGCCTTCTTGGATCTTCAGGGCTTCTTCTGAACCCTCTTCAATTACCAGCCTCAGATGGCATCAACAACAACCCACCTTGCAAGGTTTTAATCTTGTCTCCTGAGATTCTATTCCCCTGGATTCTGGAGTGTGCACCCAAGCACCAACCCAAAAGCACAACTGCAGCTCTTTGACTGCACCGAGCAGGACACTACTGCTCCAAAGGGGTACCTTTGCCTCAGTGGCTCACAGCTGAGTCACCAACCTTCAGCTATCTTCTTTGCTTAAAGTCTGCTCCATGCAGCCCTTTTCTTGTTTGGAGCCTGTTTCTCTGCTCCTCTCATTTTAACTGAACTGGGACCATTCCCTGTCCCTGAACCCTCTCCGGGACTCCTCTTCCGTGTATGTGCAAAAGCTCTGAGGTCCATCAGGAGTTGAAGTTCCCGACCTTCACTCTCAACGAGGTAAGTACGGTTTTCATAACAGGAGAACATAAAAAAAAACTTTAGGACATATAACTTGGGAGTCTGGATTTTTACTTTAGTGCATAGTATTATGAACAAGCCATTATGCAAAAATACATGAACTATTCATTTTATTTATATAAGCTTTCTCTGTTCCAAATTCCTTAAGAGCTCATTAAGGCTGTTTTGAGTTTAACCACACAGTAATTTATCAAAATCTTTGTTATTTTCTTCCTCCTCCTCATTTAGAGGGCACTGGTGACCAGGGACTTCCATTGGATTGGTTCATGCTTATACTTTGCATAGTACTGCAGTGGTTTGCTGTTGCCTTCTGCAGTATGGGTGACCAGGAAACTTTCCCGCTCTTACTGTCTGCCATCAGGCATATTGCAAGGGTTTACAGGATGATGATCAACCTGTTTGGCCATGTTATGAATGTACCTTCTGTGGCCATGAAGTCCTGAAGTGGGACTTGAACCAGAGCATCTGGTTCAGAGGTAAGGATGCCATCACTGCCACAAGACCTCCCTGGTATTTTCTTACAGGTGCACATTTCAATTTTCCTATTGATTAGATGGCAGGTTAATTAAAGTTATGAGCTGCAAATTGTATTCAATGCAGGTGTTGAATATGAATGGTTTGAGCTCCTATTGCACTGGAAGATCACCAGTTTTCACTGTGAAGACTTCTCTTAATTCCAGTCAGATGCTCTTGCTGGGAGCTGAACAAAACTTTTAATTAAAAACTGCCAGAGAAATAGATAATTTTGCAAGTACTTGGCAGCTGTATATTTTTTTTTAAAAAGTGCAACTGATTGCAAAGCTTGAGCTCTGCATAGCTTCTGCTGTGGTATCAGATTTGCTGTGATGTCAAACTTTAATTTTTCATTCTGACTACAGTTCACAGGAGCTTTATTTCACCATTATTGGTTGAATAAAATGATTTTTTCAGCTGCTGTTCTTTTATAAAATAATCTAGATATTGTTTCATGCCATTTCTTTCCTATGAGCTTGATTTAGTTCTGACATTGCTTATTTCCATAAGTTCAAAGTGCAGGGCATGTTCTTAGTAAAAAGAAAAACAAATTAGTAAATGTGTTATTCAGTCACAAGCTTTGTACATTAACTTTTTTTTTGGATTAACGCCATTGTTTAACGTGAAACAAAAATAGCTGGAAAAACTCAGCAGTTTTAAACACCATTGTTTAATGTGATCTCAACAATAAGCAGATCAAGTTGTTCTACATGATGTCAGTTAGTGATGTCCTAAATAGTGTTATGAAGTAGACTTAGCCAAAAGCTATACCTGTTTAATTCAGATTGAGCATCTTGCCTCAATGGGAACCTTTTACCCCACATATAGTATGGTTGTAAACTATATGTAATGTTTTTGAAGAATCAGAAATTCTACACCGTGTTCTTTAAATGAGCAGCAGTCTTTCAGCAAATGCATTATCGAAACAGTAGCTAAATATCTTCATCAGTGACATCAAGGTGGCTTCAAGGATTCCCATCATCCCTACAAGCAGTGTGGTAAACTTAAGGAATGATTGACCTGTTGCCTGTTGTATTATTGCAGTTGGAATTGAGAGAGGAAGCTGGAAGTAACAAAGATTTGAAGGTTCACTGTGATGAGGAGGAGCTGAAGATTCATCAGCTTAACATCCAAATCAGGGAAGTCTTTGCCAATCGGTTTACTCAGATGTTTGCAGATTATGAGGTGTTTGTAATTCAGCCAAACCAGGACAAGGAATCTTGGTTCAGCAACCGGGAACAAATGCAGAACTTTGATAAGGTGAGTTAAATGCGAAAGATACCTTGTTTGCTAAATGTCTCTTAAGTGGAGCTTGGAGGGATGCATACAAGGTTATAGTTATTGAAGACATTATGTTATTGTTTTTTTTTATAAATCAGATGTTCTTTATCCTCCACTTTTTCTCCTGCTTTTCTAGTCCTTATCACCCTTCTTCTGAAAGTAGTGTCTCACATTGAGAAAGAATTCTTTGACTGGGACTCTTAAATAAGACTTGTTTAAAAAAAAATGTTTTTTTTTGTTAACCTCTGTTTCTTCTCTCCGTTTGTCAACACTGAATTGCACCGGAGGCTTTGAGACCATGTGATTTCACACCATTTTTGCAAACTACTTTTTGGATGAAGGTTATAAAATGCAGCTGAGACAGACTGTGCTCAAGTAATAGCATCCTCATGCCTGCATTTAAAAGGTAGAGGCACACCTACCTGAATTTATCAGAGCAGCTTTGCCTGTAGTTGTTCAGAATCACCAGGAAAGCATTGACAGCTGTGCCATCTGCTGCAAGAATACCTACAGCTAGCATGCAGTAATGGTCAGCTGTGCCCTTAAGTTCTCCCCTCTGCTCCCTTTTAAGCATGCTGCAAACCTGGACATCCTGACAAATTGAGATAACATCTCCACTCATGCAGCAGTTCTTCTTCAATCCTCAAACAACGTGTTTTCAGTGTTGCACAGTTTTATCCATGGCCAAAGACCCAATTTCCTGCCACTATATTTATTGCATGAACCATGGCGCTCTTAAATTGTTTTGTTATCCAGTCTTAGCAACGTCTGAAATACAGGTACCAGACCCCATATCTGGGAAGCTTGGGACTGGACGTGCGCCGGATTTGGGGATTTTGGGTCCTGTACTTATAATCCATAAAATACTTATAATACAGGAAATAAAGTATGAAAAATAAAGTTACAAACAACAGCCTCCTCCTGTTGAGCTCTTGCCTCGTTACAGTTGGTGAGCCACTGAAGCTCTACGGAACCTGTGGACAAAATCACAATTAATGACCCCCAATATAGCCTGAATTAGATACTTGCCACTGGCCTGAAGGCTTCTGTTCTTACTCGCCAGCTGTCCCTGGGAAATTTGACTAGCTGTGGGAAGTAGTAAGGGAGCCGTCCAGATGCGTTTTCCCAGCAACCCCGATACAATCGGAATGCTGGTTGTAACAGAAATAACACTCCCATACTTCTTTGACAAGGTCACCTGTCAGTTATGCTTCTTAAGAAGAAGTGGACAGCTGAAGGAACCAACATACGAACATATGAAATAGGAGCAGAAGTAGGCCATTTGTCCCTCGAGCCTGTTCGCCATTCAGTAAGACCATGGCTGATCTGTTTGTGTTTCGAATTCCACATTCCCATCTACCCCCGATAACCTTTGATTCTCTTGCCTAACGAGAGCCTATCTACCTCCAACTTAAAAATATTCAACGATCCCGTCTCTGCCTTCCAAGGCAGAGAGCCAAAGCCATACAACCCTCAAAAAATTTCTCCTCATCTCTGTCATAAAGGGCGACTCCTAATTTTAAAAACAGTGCTCCCTCGTTCTGGGCTGACCCACAAGAGGAAACATGCTTTCCACATCCACCTTGTTGAGACCATTCAGGACCTTATATACTTCAATCAAGTCACCCCTCAATCTTCTAAACTCTGTAAACAAGCTCAGTCTGTCCAACCTTTCCTCATAAGACAACCCGCTCATTCCAGGTATCAATCTAGTAAATCTCTTCTAACCCATTTACATCCTCCCTTAAATAAGGAGACCAAAACTGCACATAGTATTCGAGATATGGCCTCACCAATGTCCTGTATAACTGAAGCATGACATCCTTACTTATATATTCAATCCCTCTCGTAATAAAGGATAGCATTCCATTAGCCTTCTTAATTACTTGCTGTCCCTCCATACTAACTTTTTGTGACTTATGCACTAGAGCATCTAGATCCCTCTGCACCTCGAATTCTGCAGCTGTTCTCCATTTAAGTAATACTTTTTTTTTATTCTGCCTGCCAAAGTGAACAACTTCACATTTTCCCACATTGTACTCCATCTATCAGATTTTTACCCACTCAATCTATATCCTTCCGCAACCTTTTTACGTCCTCTTCACAACACACTTTCCTACCTCTCTTTGTCTCATCTGCAAATTTAGCTAACATGCCTTTGCTCCCCTCATCTAAGTCATTGATATAAATTGCAAAAGGTTGAGGTCCCAGCACAGACCTCTGCAGACTCCATTCGCCACACCCTGCCAATCAGAAAAAGACCCATTTATGCATACTCTGCTTTCTGCCAGCTCCTATCCATGCTAATATGTTACCCCCTACACAATAAGCTCTTATTTTCCACAATAATCTTTGATGTGGCATCTTATCAAATGCCTTCTGAAAATCTAAGTACACACGTCTACAGACTCCCCTTTGTCCACAGCACGTTACTCCTTCAAAGAACTCCAATAAATTGGTGAAGCATGATTTCCCTTTCACAAAACCATGCTGATTCTTGCCAATTACCTTGAATTTTTCTAAGTGCCCAGCTATAACCTCCTTGATGATAGATTTCAACACCCTTTCCCTCTGACAGACATCAAGCTAACAGGCCTATAGTTTCTGGTTTTCTGCCTTCCTCCTTTCATGAATAGAGGCGTTATATTTGCTACTTTCCAGTCTGATGGAATCTTTCTGGAATCTAGTTAATTTTCCAAAATTCACACCAACGCACCTACTACTTCATTAGCCACCTCTTTTAAGACCCTAGGGTGAAGTCCATCAGAACCCGGAGATTTGTCAGCCTGCAGCTCTATCAGTTTGCTCAGTACCGCTTCCCTAGTGATTGGTATTTCACCAAGTTCCTCTTTCCTTTCAACCTTCTGATTTACCACTATTACTAGAATGTTTTTTTGTATCTTCTATAGTGAAGACAGAAGCAAAATATTTGTTCATTTCATCTGCCATTTCCTTATTATCTACTATTAATTCCCCATTGTCACCCCAAAGGGGACCAAAACTCACTTTACGTACTTTTTTTTTCTTTTTAAATACCTGTAGAAACTCTTGCTATCCATTTTTATATTTCTAACTAGCTTCTTCTCATACTCCAATTTCTGTCTCCTGATCAACCTTCTTGTCATTCTCTACTATTCTTTATATTCTGATCAATCATCTGACCTGCCACTCATCTTTGTGCAGTTATGCTTTTTCCTTAACTTTTAGTTAACCACGGATGGTGGATCCTCCCCTTAGAATTTTTCTTTATAGTAGGAATATACTTATTCTGAGTATTCTGAAATATCCCCTTAAATGTCTGCCACTGCTTCTCTATTGATCCATCTCCTGGCCAGTTCACTTCAGCTAGCTCAGCTTTCATGCCCGCATAGTTGTTCTTATTTAAGTTTAAAATACTAGCCTTAGACCCACTCTTCTCCCTTTCAAAGTGGATGTAAAATTCAATCATATTGTGCCTTCACTCTGAGGTCATTAATTAATCCTGTCACATTACACAATGCCAAGTCTAATATAACCTGCTGTCTAGTTGATTCCAGAACATGTCGCTCTAAGAAACTCAGAAGCATTCTATGAACTCCTCATCCAGGCTACTTCTACCAATCTGATTTTTCCAATTTAGATGTAGATTAAAACCACCCATGATTATTGCCATCACTTTATCACAGGCACCCAATATTTCTTCTTGTATACTTTGTCCTACATTGTGGTTACTGTTAGGGGGCCTGTAGACCACTCCCACGAGTGACTTCTTTTCCCCTACTATTCCTCATCTCCACCCAAACTGATTCTACATCCCAATCTCCTGAACCGAGGTCATCTCTAGCTATTGCACCAGTGCAATCCTTGATTAACAGTACTACCTCTCCCTCCACCTTTACCTAGCTTCCTGTTCTTCTTTAATGTCAGTTACCCTTCAATACTAAGGACCCAGGAGGAGATACAGCATAGCTTTTCCTGAAACCAAGATAACAAAATATCACAGAATGAGGAGAATCAAAAAGAATAATTGGGTTTGCATGCCAATTTCAAGTTGCTGGTTTTCAGGTCCTTCTGGATTTTGGGATGCCCCAGATAATGGTTTCTAAAATCTTTCCCACCATCAAGGCTAAACTGACTGACCTGTACTTTTTCTTTTAAAAAAAAACAGGGGTATAACATTTGCAATTCTCTAGTTCTCTGACGCCACCCCTGTATCTAAAGAGGAGAGCTGGCATAGACTCAATGGGCTGAATGGCCTCCTTCTGTGCCGTAAATGACTCTGGTTCTATTGTGACGAACTCTGATACTTACCTTAATCGGCAGTCAGAGATCAGGAGTTTGGAGATCAGGAAGTACAATTCCCAGCTGGCCTCAAGCATCCTACACATGCGCCAGCTGGGAGATGGCCACACATGCATGGGTTTCTTAATTTCATGCATGTGCTGGATGGGAAATGTTTGTCTTTTTTACATTCTTTAGACTGGCAATTGGCCTTGCGCACATGTGCAAAAGTAAAAGAAGGAATGTAAAATGGCATGAAACTGCAGTTCTGGTGACCTGAAGAAGAGCACCATTGCAGAGAAGGTGTCCCAGGGAGCAGGACACAGGGAAGGGGACAGGGAGATGGTCCCAAACCAAGAAGAGAGTCCAAAACAAGGGAATAGGACAGAAACTGATCCAAGAAGGCAGTCCTAGGTAAAGAACAATGTCGGAGATCAGAAATATAACCTGTTAAACGAAGTTGAGAGAGGAGCAGAGCATTTGATTCTGAATTAGACAGCTGTGGGGAACAGACTTAAAGCAAAGTGGGTTCGAGAGAAGCCCTGACAATCTGAGAGGGCAGTCAAAGTTGGTTACTCCATGTTGCAGGCTGTAAGGACAAGGGTACCCTTTTGGAGCAGTGGTGTTCTGCTTGGCATGGCCGAAGATCTGAAAATGTACTTGGAAGGTGAAGCTTAGAGTGTACATGGAGATCCAGGGGAGAAGAATCTCAGAAGGCAAGATGGAAATCCTGCAGGCGTATTCTTGTTGAAACTGTCTGAGTGGTAGCGACCTTTGGAGAGAATTCCAAGACAAATTTTTCAAATGTGGAGATTGGAAACCCTCGTGTGAAAGATGGAGTTTCAGTGAGACTGGTTGGCTAACAGTGTAACAAGTGTCTTGGTGGGTTGTTGAGAAATCCATGGAATCTGATTTGGTTGCATGTGTTATTTACTTTGAAGTGTGGTGTATCTGTCCATAGCTCACCATGGTTCACATGTACTGCACACTTGCCCTGAATATAATATAGATATAGTAAATTGTTTTATCTTTCCAAGAATTTCTATGTGTCTGTAAAGAAATAGCTGGGATGAAGGAATAGTGAATATTTGAATCGTTTTCTTGTGTTTGTATTGAGATTTTTCCAACCTTTTTGTCTGGGGTAATATAGTTCATTTTTCCTGTTTAATAAATGTTTTATTCTGTGTTAAAAGTTCATCAGCAGACTCCTGTGAATGTTATTTTTTCTTCCATGGATTCATTAAAAAGTTAGGACCTTTTCACTTTGGGATCTTACTTATCCAGTATTAACATCAGCTGGGATTGTAACACTGCGACCTTCAAAATTTCCACCCCTACTTTTCTGAGCATCCTGTTTAGCATTCTTGGATGCATCCCATCTGGTCCTGGTGATTTATCAATTTTGCATACAGCCAGCCTTACTAATATCTCTTTTATCAGTTGTTAGCTCATCCAGTATTTCAACAACCTTCTCTTTTACTCTGACTTTGCCATTAGTATATTCTTTGGTAAAGACAGATGCAAAATAGTCATGCAGTACCTTAGCTATGCCCTCTGCCCCCATGCATAGACTCTTTTTGGTTCCCAAATGGCACTACCCCATCTCTTACCACCCTTTTACTATTTGTATGCCTATAAAAGACTTCTGAATTCCATTTTATGTTACTTGTCAGTCTCTTCTCAGACTCATCCATTGACTCTCTAATTTCCTTTTTCTTTTCCCCTCCGAAATTTCTATATTCAGCTTGATTCTCACTTATTACCAATCTGACATCTGTCATACATTCTCTCTTTCTGCTTCATCTTACTGTCTTTTATCACCCAGAGAGATCTGGCTTTGGTTTCCCTATCTTTCCCTCTGGTGGGAATGTACTTTACTGTATCTGAACCAACTCCTCTTTAGAGGCAGCCCGTTATTCCATTCCAGTTTTGGCTGCCAATCTTTTATTCCTAATTGCCTGGGACATGTCCGTTCTCACCTGACTGAAATTGACCCCACTCCAATTAAGTGTTTTTACTCTAGATTGCTCCTTTTCCTTTTTCCATAGCTAATCTAAACCTTTTGATACTATGATCACTGTTGCATAAATATTCCCGACACTTAACCCATGTTAAACTTCTGACAGCCAGTTGGTGCAGGAAGAGATCAGAAGTCAATCTTTACTCAGTTTTAGATTTACATATGGACATACGAATTAAGAGCAGGAATAGGCCACTTGGCCCCTTGAGCCTGCTCCTCAATTCAATAAAATCATGGCTGATCTGAATGCAACCTCAACCCCACATTCCTGCCTATCCCCAATAATCTTTCACCCCCTTGTTAAACAAGAATCTATCTAGCTCTGCCTTAAAAATATTCAAAGACTCTGCTTCCGCCACCTTTTGAGGAACAGAGCTCCAAAGACTCTCAACCCTCAGAAAAAATTCTCCTCACCTGTCTTAAATGAGTGACCCTTATTTTTAAACAGTGACTCCTAGTTCTAGATTCTGCCACAAGAGGAAAAATTCTCTCATCATCCACCCTATCAAGACCCCCCATATCTTAAATGTTTCAATTAAGCTGCCTCTTATTCTTCTAAATTCCAGTGGATACAAGCTGAATCTGTCCAGCCTTTCCTCAAAAGACAACCTGCAAATTCCTGGTATTAGTCTAGTAAACCTTCTCTGAACTGCTAACGCATTTACATCTCTTTAAATAAGGAGGCCAGTACTGTACACAATACTCCAGGTGTGGTCTCATCTATGCCCTGTACAACTGAAGCTTCACCTCCCTACTTTTGTAATCTATTCCCCTCATGATAAATGATAGCATTCTATTAGCTTTCCTAATTACCTGTTGTATCTACATACCAGCTTTTTGCGATTCCTGCTGAATTCAGAGTTCCTCATTCTTTCACCATTTAAATAATAAGCTTTTCTTATTCTTCCTGCCAAAATGAACGATTTGCCCACATTATACACCAGATCTTTGCCCACTCACTTAATCTACCCGTGCCACTTTGTAGCCTCCTTACATCCTCTTCACAATTTACTTTCCTACCTATCTTTGTGTTGTCAGCAAATTTAGCAACCATTCCTTTGACCCCTTCATCGAAGTCATTTAGCTAAGTTGTAAAAGGTTGAGGCCCCAGCACTGATCCCTATGGCACACCACTTGTCACATCCTGCCAACCAGAAAAAGACCCATTTATGCCAACTGTTTCCTGTTAGCTAGCCAATCTTCAATCCATGCCAATATGTTACCCCCTATACAATGAGCATTTTATTTTCTGCAATAACTTTTGATGTGGCACTTTATCAAATATCTTCTGGAAATCTAAGTACAGTACATCCATCAGTTTCTGTTTATCCACAGCACATGTGACTCCTTCAAAGAAATCCAATAAATTGGTTAAATATGATTTCCCTTTTACAAAAGCATGTTGACTCTGCCTGATTGCCTTGAATTTTTCCAAGTGCCCTGTTATAACATCTTTAATAATAGCTTCTAACATTTTCCCTATGATAGATGTTAGACTAATTGGCCTATAGTTTCCTGCTTTCTGTCTCCCTTGAATAAAGGAGTTATATTTTCTATTTTCCAATCTAATGGAACCTTCCCCAAAACTAGGGAATTTTGGAAAATTCAAACCAGTGCATCAACTATCTCACTAGCCACTTCTTTCAAGACCTTAGGGTGAAGTCCATCCGGTAATTGTAATTTTCCCAAATTTCTCCCCCTCTCCCATTTCCTGATTTATAGCTATTTCTGGAATGTTATTTGTGTCCTCTATAGTGAAGACCGAAGCAAAATATCTGTTGAATTCATACACCATCACCCTACTTTCCATTATCAATTTCCCAGACCAGATCTCTATAGGATCAACGCACACTTTAACTCTTATTTAAATATCGATACAAACTCTCACTATCCGTCTTTATATTACTAGCTGGCTTTCTCTCTAATTTTTCCCTCCTTATTAATCTTTGTCATTCTTTATATTCTTTCAAATCTTCTGACCTGCCACCCATCTTTTTTTAATTATATGCTTTTTTTTAAGATTGATACTGTCTTTAACTTTTCTAGTTAACCACGGATGGTAGTCCTTCCACTCTTCCTCATCGGAATGTACGTATTCTGTGTATTCTGAAATGTCCCTTTAAATGTCTGCCACTGAACTTTTATTGACATATCCCTTAACCTTATTTGCCAGTTCACTTTAGTTAGCTCTCCTTTCATGCCCTCATAATTGCCTTTATTTCAGTTTAAGATACTAGCCTTGGATGCACTCGTTTCTCCCTCAAAATGAATGTAAAATTCAATCATATTATGATCGTTGCTACTAAGGGGTGCCTTCACTAGGAGGTTATCAATTCTATCTCGTTGCTCAATACCAGGTCTAGTATAGCCTGCCCTCTGGTTGGCTCTAGAATGTGCTGTTTTAAGAAATCAACCTGAAAATATTCTATGAACTCCTCATCTTCGCTACCTTTGCCCATCTGATTTTTCCAGTCTACATGTAGATTATAATCCCCCATGATTGTTGCTGTACCTTTCTGGAAAGCTCCCATTATCTCTTTTATACTCTGTCCTACTGTGTAGTTACAATTACGGGGCCTGTACACCACTCCCACAAGTGACTTCTTGCCTTTATCATTCCTCATTTCAACCCAACCCAGTTCTACATCCTGGTTTCCTGAGTTTAGGTCATCCCTCTCTAATGTGCTAATACCATCATTAATTAACAGGGCCACCCCCTCCACCTTTTCCTAACTTCCTGTCCTTTCTCAATGTCACATACCCTTCAATATTCAGGTCCCAATCTGTCATCCTGTAGCCATGTCTCTAATGGCTACCAGATTGTACTTATTTGTGCTGTCAGTTCATCTGTTTTGTTTCGAATGCTACTTGCATTTAGATACAGAGCCTTTAGTTTTGTCCTTTTATTTTTGTAGTGTCTAGCCTTGCCTGCTGATCTACGCTTAGATTTGTACTCTGTCCCTTCCTGTCACAGTTTGTTTATCATTTCCCATATTAATACCTGTTTGCCCTGTCTTGCCTCTACTCTTTGGTTTACCATATCTTCCCAAGTTTGATCCCTTGCTCCCACTATTCAGTTTAAAACCCTCTCTACTTCCCTAGTTAGGCAGCTTGTGAGGACACCAGCCCCAGCGTGGTTTAGGTGCAGACTATCCTAATGGTACAGATCCCACTTTCCCCAATACTAGTGCAAGTGCCCCACAAACCAGAACGCACTTCTCACACACCAATCTTTGAGCCACACATTCATTTCTCTAATCTTATTTGTCCTATGCCACTTTGCATATGGCTCAGGTAATAATCCAGAAATTATTACCTTTTGAGGTTCTGCTTCTTAATTTGGTGCCTAGCTCACCATACTGACTATGCAGAGCCTACTTCCTTATCCTGCCTATGTCATTGTTAGCTACATGGACCATGACCACTGGATCTTCCCCCTCCCATTGCAAGTTCATCTCCTAACCTGGCACCGGATAGGCAACACAGCCATCTGGACTTTTGCTCTTTGCTACAGAGAACCGTGTCAATCCCTCTTACAATACTGTCCCCTACTACCACTACATTCCTTTTTGCTCCCTCCACTTGGCTGCCTTCCTGTACCACAGTGCCATGGTCAGTTTGCTCATCCACCCTGCAATCCCTACTCTTATCCAAACAAGCTGAGAGAACCTCAAACCTATTGGACAATTGCAGAGGCTCACACTCCTGCACTCCGGCTCCCCTTACCTGCCTCACTCACAGTCACACCCTCCGATCCCTGGCTACTGACCAAATCAGAAGACCCTATCCTAAGTGGTTTGACTGCCTCCTGGTATAAAGCATCCAGGTAACTTTTCCCCTCCCTGATGTGTCAGAGCCTGCAGCTCAGTGACTTTGAGCCAAAGTTCCTCAAATTGCAAACGCTTACTGCAGATGTGTTTGCCCTGGATCACAATGTTAACCAGGAGCTTCCACATCCTGCAGCTTTGGCACATCATCTGTCCTGCCATCCTTTAATGTGTTTTAAATAATTACTTTATTATATTAATCACTTATTTATGTTGCTTTCTTAATTCGGTGGTAAAGTTAATAAAAAATATATACTATTTTAAACCTTAGGGATAGAATAGAATTTACCAATTTACCAGATACTCAGCAAACAGCTAGCTACTTTTCCTGTATAGAACAAAAACCAATTTTTAGAGGGTGAGAAAGATAGAAAGAGGAAACAAACTCTCACCAAACTCCAAGTCTTCACTCAGTTAGTCAAGGCTTTACTAACGAACCCTGAATTTATAGTAAACTGAACTAGTCTATAGTAACCAGATTCAACCAGTTAACTACTCAGCTCATGCAGCTGAGAGTGAGTTTACCCTATCTAAACTGCAAGAAAGAAAGAACTTCACCTGCTTACACAGTACTTTCCATTTACTACTAATTACAGACTAGATTAGATTTTAAGAGCAAAACTTAATAACAAATTTAACACTTAAAACTCCCCTCTCACCAAACTCCAAGTCTTCACTCAGCTAGTTGGCTGCACTCCGTAATGTTTCAATTTATGAATAAGTGTATAACTCTTAAGTATACAGCCCACGCTTGTGTCAATAAGTGTCTCTTTATGTATTTTTCTTTTTATAAGGAGAGACAACTCCTTAAGGTCAAGTGACCAGGTGAGACACACCTGCATGTTGTAGTCTGGAGCTATGGATAATGATGGTAGAGGCCCCAACATTCTTTCCATCATATGGCTGACCAGGAATCTCTCTCACTCTTAGCACCTGCTATTGGTGTGTTTTGGAAGTATTTGCAGGTTGATACATTGGTTGCATCACAAATGTACCTTCCTTGGCCATCAAGTCTTGGGAGTGGGACTTGAACCCGGAGCTTCCGGCTCAGAGGCTGGGACGGTACCCATTGTACCACAAGACCTCCACAGTGTGTCTTTATACTCTTTTGGGCAAAACAATTAAACAAATTATCTAATTAACAATTCCTTAAAGCAGCAGTGTAACAAGTCTCAACAACTTTAACAGAAGCTTATTAAATTAAAATATCACTTTGAGGACTGATAATCCACTCCGGCCCCTGTGGTGGCTAGCACTCGTGGAAGGCCTTAAGTGTACTTGTGCACACCATGGGTCTCTCACCAAGGATACCTGGGCATGGACGCAGGTGTCTGTCTATACTCCTTTGCGTATACCAATAAAATAAACAAATTAACAAATTGACGGCCTCTTACAGGGACAAGTGTCTCTTTCTACTCTTTCGAGTATACCAGTAAAAGTAATAAACTAATTAACAAATTGACAGATCCTTAAAGGAGCATAAAGTCTACTGCACCTGGTATTCCCAGATAGTCTCCCATCCAAGTAGTAACCAGGCCTGAGTCTGTTTAGCTTCTGAGATCAATGGTTTTCAGACTAGTATGCCTGTAGAGGTGTCTCTTGAAATTATTTTGTAAATCATAAACCAATTAAAAAAAAAACTAATTGACAAATAAACTAATAAACAAATTGACAGCCCCTAAAAGGGGCACATTGTCTTTTTATAATGTATCAGGTCTATGACATTCCCGGAGAACTGAGGAAGCTGCAGTTACAAGGAAAAGCATTAACCCCTGTACAATCACAGCATAATACAACAGCTAGTGTCTCTTTATGTATGCACAAGTAATTATCCAATGTGTGCCCCCCACTGTATACACTTATCCTTAATCCATACAATTGACAACCCAACTCATTCCCTTTAGACAAGATTCAGCAACACCACCTTCCTTGTTGGGCAGAAGCATACTAATTAAGAAGCTTCTCCTGCACAAATTCAGAAACTCTTCCCCTCCCTGACCTCTACAATACTAATATCCTAGTCTATATTAGGATAATTAAAGTTCCCCTTTATTACCACTCTATAGTTTATGCATTTCTCTGTAATTTCCCTGCAAATTTGCTCCTTTATATTTTTCCCAACAGTTGGTAGCAGATAGAATACACTCAGTAGTGTAATTGGTACCTATTATTTCTTAGCTCTAACCAATAGATTCTTTTCTTGACCCTTCCAGGACATCCTCTCTCTTCAGCTCTGTGTTATTCTCCTTAATCAAGACTGCCACCCTTTTTCCTTTCTTTCCTTCCCTATCTTTCCTGAACACCTTGTATTCAGGAATATTTAGTATCCAGTCCTGCCCTTTTTGAGCCTGGTATCCGTTATCACCACAACATAATATTCCCATGTGGCCATCTGTGCCTTCAGCTCACCAACCTTCTTTGCATCGTTTTGTGTTTTTACATGCATGCACTGTAAACCTAATTTAGATCTTATTGCATTCCATCTTAGTATGATCACAGCTCGTTATATTTCTTACATTGGCGTTTTCTGTCTGTTGGCATCCTTTGTGCACCTTGTTCCTCATTTCTGATGCTAAATCTTGGTTCCCTCCCAAGTTAGCTTATATTCTGCCACCCCCACTGCCCCAACGCCCACCCCAGCCACCAACAACAACACTAACAAACCACCCTTTGAGGACATTGGTACTGGCTCCGTTAAGGTGCAACTTGTTGGCCTGTACAGGCCCCCAACTCCCTTAAAATCCAATGCAGGAATCTAAACCTCTCCACCTGTGCTATCTTTCCAGCTGTGCATTGATCTGTTCTCTCCTCTTACTTCTATAGTCACTGGCTAGTGGCACTGGGAAGTAACCTGGAGACTACTGTCTTTGAGGTCCTGCTTGCTTGTCTTCTTCCTGGTTTCCTAAAATCCTCATGCAGAACTTTATCCCTATTTCTACCTATGTTCTTCATACTGAAATGGCCCCTGATCTCTGGCTGTTTTCCCTTTCTCCTTCAAACTGCTTGACAGTCATTCAATGAAATCCTTGACTGTGGAATCACATCTGTAGCCACAGAAATGCCTGTCGGTTCCCAAATATAGAATCCCCTATCGCTTTTCCAGTTTTCCTCCTGCTCCTTTGTACAGTTGAGCCACCTGCTGTGATGTGGACATGGCCCTGGCTATAGTTCCCAGAGGAAGCATCGTTCTTACCAGTATCCAGAACTGAATGCTGGTTGAAGAGCGAGATGTACTCTGGGGCTCCTGTACTACCTGTCTGGTCCAACTTGACTGTCTGGTTGTCACCCATTCCCAATCTCCCCCCTACTTCTCCAATCCATACAACTGAAGCCCTTCATCTCTGGAACCATTCTTTTGAATCTTTTCTGCACCCTCTCTAAAGCCATCACATCCTTCCTAAAGTGTGGTGCCCAGAATTTGATGCTGTACGCTAGTTGGGTGCCAAGCCAGTGTTTTATGCAGGTTCATTATATCTTCACAGGATCCCATATACCTCCTTAAGCGCTTTCTCATCCTTGCCATCCAGTCCTGCCACATTCAACAACTTAAGCACAAATACCCATGAGTCTCTCTTTTCCTGCACCCACAGCAGAATTGTACCCTTTACATTGCTTCTCTTATTCTTCCTAACAAAATGTATCACTTTTATATGGTTAAAAAAAGTTGTCTACATTAGAGTAGCAGCCTTGACTCAGTGGTGACACTTTGCATCAGAAACATGTGGGTTCAAGCCCTACTTCAGAGACTTCACATAGTTGAGGCTGACAATTCAGTGTACTGCGGGTGTACCACACTTTTGGGGATGTTGCTTTTTGGTGAGAAGTTAAACTAAGGCCCTGCCTACCCCTTGTGATTCTTCAGTCTGCTTCCCTTCTTCACTGTCTAGTCGCATTGCCAAACATTGTGGCCCAACTTCTGTCCCTTCTGAGACACCCTTCATTGCATCCCATTGAGATATTTTTCATCTTGGCTTCTGGCCTCCCTTCATCCTCTCCCAATGATGCCCTGCTTGTAACACTTCTTGACCTGGATACTGCTTGATCTTGATTCCCCATGTGCAACACTAAGGAAGAGCAACTTGGTTATTAAAACTACTGGATGAAAATTCCAGTTATGCCAGATAATTGTTTGGAGAAGTGCCTTTATGCAATATGGTCATGGGCTTACCATAGTTATGTGACTATTGTCATCCTCCATGTATACAGGCTTGAGAACAGAGACCATTTCATCCAGCACTTGGAACATGGTGTCAGGGGTGTGCAGCTGAAAGCGAGTGGATTTTGACAGCTGTAAGAGAGCCAGCAGCTGTAAGAAACAGCCAAGTATAATTAAAACTTCAATCTGCAACTTTGTACAGGACACCGGTCACTGGGTAACTCAGTATGGCTTTGCATTTTCCAGTACCTGCTGTTATGGAGGGGACGGCATGTTTGAACATAAATTGGAAATTCCTTCAGTTTCAATGGCAAAACTATGAAACTGCCACAGAGTTAAACAAGAAACCTAACTGAATAAGAATAGCAACTCTGTTTTCAGTGCTGGGGAAAGAGTGCTACAAGCTGTATTACCCCTTAGACCTCACTGAGGAGCAGAAAAGCCACACTTGTGAAATTTTGGAGGCCTTAAGGACCCACTTTGAGCCCTCTATTAATGTTATGTATGAATGCCGTGTTCAACACCAGAGCTCAGAAAGAGGGGGAGAACACTGGATGTAAGTATTGCGGAGGACATCACAATAAAGAAAGGAACCCAGCATGGGGAAACAGTGCTCTAACTGCAAGAAGCTGAATCATTTTGCTTGTGAGTGTTTTGTTGGAAAGAAGAAAAGCAAGCCCATAAAAAATGGTTGCTGGAGAGATGTTGGACGATTAACCTGACGAATCACTCTACACCCTAGAACAGGTCGGCACCCTCAAGTATCAAGGAAAAAAATGGTTTGCGACTATTGGAATGGTGACTGTAGAAGGACAGCATCAAGTTAATATGGGGCAGAATTTTCCAGTTGGCGTGCGGGGGCGGGCCGGACATGCTGACACGTAAAATGACGTGTGATGACATCGGGCATGTGTCCCGACGTCATTGCGATATTTTGTTCGGCGGGCACGCGCTAGAGTTGGCTGCGCGCCTGCTGAAATGTAAGTGGCCTACCGAGGCCATTAAGAAATTAATTGAACAACTTGTGAACGCTGCCCATCCAACCTTAAGGTTGGCAGAAAGCCCAAGCGGCCTTCATGTTTTTCAGGAAACCTCATTCACGAGCGGGATGAGATTTCCTGAAGCTTTTATTGAATAAATAAATAAATTTTCATAAATATAAAAACATGAGGGGACATGTTTAAATAAAGTTTTAAATCAATTCTTTAATTATTTTAACATCCATTCAATCTCCCTGAGGCAGCTCCGCGCCTCAGGGAGATTGCTGTGCTCTTTCACGCACATGTGCGAAAGAGCACTGGCCCTGACTCTCCCTCCTCCCCCCGCCCGCACAGGTAGCGCTGAGCGCTACTGGCCATGTATTACACTGGGCGGGCCTTAATTGGCCCACCTGCGTAAAATGTCGGCACGGAACCGATTGCAGGCGGCGATCAGGCCCGCCCCCGCTCCCACCCAGCCCGCCCGCCATAGGAAAAACCCTTCCCATGAAGTGTCAGATAGACACTAGTGCTACATGCAACACCATGAGCTTTGCATACCTGTTTGAAGTTGCTTAAGATGGTGACTCAAAAATTAATCCGTTGAAGGTAAAGTTGAGGCTATGTGATGGAACAATGCACACCCCAAGCGGGCAAATCAAGAAGAGACCCCAATGGGTAGAAAGAAAATTTGCAGTTCCAAATAGTAAACACTAAGCAAAATCCACTCAACTCAGCTGAAACAAGACAAAAGCTTTCACTGGTAACCTTCCAGGTACCAGAAGAGGTTTGCAGTGTTTCGCACAGCACAAATCCTAAAAAATTACCAAGTTTTTTCACGAGTCTCGGATGTCTTCCTGGTGAATTTCATCTTGAAGTAGATGACTGTGTGATCAACTCAGTATCTTTCGAGGAGTGTTCCGGTTACCACCAAGTCCAGTCTGAAAGTCAAGATAGACGAGCTTGAAAAGGTGGGAGTAATCAAGAAAGTGACATCCCGTACAGACTAGGTTAGCCATGAAACAACTTGGAAAGCTGAGAGTGTGCATAGATCCAAAGGATTTCATTAAAGTTTTGAGGAGGTCTCACTACCCTGTGCCAAACATTGAAGAAATTTTGCCACAACTTGCCAAGGCAAAAGTCTTTACCACCCTTGATGCGAAGGATGGATACTGGCAAGTGAAGTTGGATGAAAGCAGCAGTTTCTTGACTATGTTCTGGACACCATTTTTGGGAGGTACAATGGTTGCGCATGCTGTTTGCATTTCTACTCCTGTGGAAGAGCATAAATGCCAACAACATGAGATAGTCAAATGATCTTCCAGGAGTGGAAGGGATTGTGGATGATCTGCTCATCTATGGATATGGAGATACGATGGAAGAAGCCATGATCAGAATCTCGTGAAACTGCTAAAGATAGTTTGCCTGGTGGACCTGAAGCTGAAGATGACTGAAGTCAAGTACATAGATCATGTACTGGCAGCAAAAGGAGTCCTTCCTGATCCTGATAAGGTGAGAGCTGTAGCAGAGATGCAGCAACCAGCAGATGTGAAAGCAGTGCAACAGATTGTTGGATTTGTGAACTACCTAGCAAAGTTCTTGCCCAATTTGCCATCAGAGTGTGAACCTCTACACAAGCTCACTAAAGGATGTTCAGTGGTTTTGGGCAAAGAACAAGAAGCAGCTTTCACTCGCTTCAAACAACTAGTGATGACAATGCCAGTGCTGAGGTACTACGATATCAATGATTAGGTCACCCTGCAGTGCGATACCAGTGAGACAAGACCTGGAGCAATCCTCATGCAGCAAGGATAACCAGCTGCGTTTGCACCTAGAGCATTAATGCAAACTGAATGATGCGACATGCAGATTAAGAAGAGTTCCTGGCTATTGTCTTTGCTTGTGAGCATTTTAATCAGTACATGTTTGGAAGAGACAAAATGACAGTAGAATCTGACCACACACCACTTCAAAGCATTTTTCTCAAACTACTACTTTCTGCTCCAAAGCGTCTACAAGGATGTTACTTCATTTGCAGAAATATCATTTGGAAGTGAAGTACAAGCAGGGGAAGCAGATGTACATCACTGACAAGCTGTCAAGAGCTGCACTCCTTTTGAAGAAAGTTGCTGATAGTACAGAGTGTGAAAGCTTCCAAATTCAACAGAAGCAGCAGCAATACATGCTCTGGAAGTCATCAACCCAGCAGAGACGTTGAATCTGACAGACAAGTATCTTTCTCAGATCAAGCAAACTATGCAATGAGATGCAATTCTCCAAGTGCTACAGAAAGTAGTGATGAAAGGATGGCTGGAAACCATCAAAGACACATCTGTTCCTGTAAGAGAATATTGGGCATGACGGGATGAAGTGATTGCCCAAGATGGCATCTTGTGCAAAGGAACTAGAGTCATCATATCGAACGAGATGAGGAAAGAGATGCTGAAGTGCATCTAAGCAAGCTATCAAGGAATCGAGTCTATTCTGAGGAAGGCAAGAGAAATATTCTGCTGGCCAAACTTGTGCAATGAGTTCAAGGACATATCAGTCAATGAGTGCTTGTAATGAACAACAAGCTGAGCAAGCTAAAGAGCTGCTCATGACTCATGGCAATGCAGACCGACACTGGATGAAACTTGGAATAAACCTCTTTAGTCTCTTGGAACTGTGTATCTTGTCACCGTTGGCTACTATTCAGACTACTGGGAGTTGGACAAGCTGACATCAATGAGCAGCAGTGACCACCATTCCTGACATTGTGAGCAGTGACAGTGGCTCTCAGTTCATGAGTGAAGAATTCAGGTGCTTTGTAAATGATTGGGAAATTTAGCACTACACATCATCTCCTCACTACCCCCAGTCAAATGGAAAGGCTGAGGCAGCGGTGAAAATTGCCAAAGGGATCATCAAAAAATCGAGTAGATCCAGCACAGAGGTGTACAAGGCAATCCTAGAGTGGAGAAACACACCACCTGAGGGCATGGAAAGTAGTCCAGTTCAGCGACTAATGTCACACCACACCCAAACTACTCTTCCAATTGTTAATACACTATTGATGTGGAAGTAATAACAAGAGTGACTGACAAAATCAAAGCGAAACGACAGCCAAATTTCACTTTGATAAAGCTGCCAAATCATTGCCAGAGCTGTGAATTGGAGAGCCGGTCAGAGTTCAAGCATTCAGTACTCTCAACAAAAGTCACTTGGGACCTATGTGGAGAAGTTGTTACCTTATTGTACATAGTGAAAATGAATGACCAGATACATCATCGTAACTGCAGACATGTACATACAACTGAAGAAGCTGCTCCTTCATAGCAGACAGATGACGAGGAAGATGTGAGTTCACCAACTGCACAAGGAACTGAACAGCCATCAGTCCCAGAGGCCAACTATTCCCCACCAAAGGCAATGGATCAGCAACAATACTTGCCATGGCAGCAAAATTCCCTGGAGAGGCAACATCGCTCCAGGAATGAACAGACAGTAGACAAACAGCCAATAACAACCCGCACTTGTATCATTAGAGGACCCGAATTCTTTAAAGATTATGCGTGCAATGTGTGAGTAGTGACAAATGAAAGTGGGTCAGACTAGAATGACCAATTTTTTGTACATGGACGATGATTTTCATTGTAGCTCATGTATGTGCCTGTCTTGCAGCGGCATATGATAGGATTTGCAAGTTTTTTCCTTTTTATGAAAAGGGGGATGTTTGGAGAAGTGCAATGTGGCCATAGGCTTTCCAGAGTCATATGACCTCTGGTGTCATCCTTGGTGTACAAAGGCTCAAGAACAGAGCCACTTCATCCGCCACTTGGAACAATAATAGTGCCCAAAATAGTAATTTTATTGTAATATTTCCCAGGAACTGATGCTACCCAAAACAATGAAGTAACACATTTAAGTATACATGCTTAGTATCACACCTGGTACTCACCTGGTGCATGTTGCATTATAACTAAACTGCAGCAACTCCAGACCAAGTTTAGGTCATTAGGCTTTTCATTAATTGTCAACTGAAATGCTTCTTTCATCTCTAATTGGTTGTATGTTTTTTGAGTCATTCTTGAATTTTTTTTTCCACAGGCCTCTTTCCTTTCAGACCAACCAGAGCCTTACCTGCCATTCCTGTCCAGATTCCTTGAAACGCAAATGTTTGCCTCATTTATTGACAACAAAATAATGTGCCATGATGACGATGATAAGGACCAAATCTTAAGGGTATTTGATGCCCGAGTTGACAAAATCAGAAGTTTGAATGTTAGAACACCAACGCTCCGTACATCAATGTATCAGAAATGTACTACCATAGATGCAGCAGGTGAGGGGGTCATGGGATGTCCAATGTTTGATGTATATTCCACTTAATTCCTATTTTTCAGTGGACCGTTGTCTGTTTTGATTTCACTTAAGCACAAGAATTCCTGGATTCGAAAGACATTTTTGAGTCTACCTGCACATCTGTATTGACTCCTTCATACTTGATACTTCAATTTTAGCCTTGGTACTCTAAATGTATCACACCAGAATATAATGGAGATTCATTTATCTGGGTAGGTAGATTTGACTGATACTGATACCATCTTGAGTTTGAGTCAATTCAATTTCTAGTTTTGATCTGCCCAGTAGTCAGCTTTCTGCTGGAGCATGATGTAGAACATGTTGTCAAAAACAGAGGAAATGGGCATTTCTTTTCTTTAGCTGTACATGTACATTCTGTGAGTTGAGCACAGATAGATCCACATCTTCCCAAAGATAAATTCCACATCTTCCCAAAGATAAATTCCATTATGTAAAGATACTGATTGGAGGCAAATATTCATATTTTTAAAAACATTTTTCCCCTCAAATTCTTTGCTTGGTAAGGTGAGGAATTTTGTTCCAGAGGAATGTGGCTTCAAGCACACTTAGGCCACATATATGTACAGTAATCGTCCTCTTACTCTGCCCTAACAATATATCTCAAGTATAACAATATAAATTTTCCCATTTCCCAAATCCGTTGCGATTTCGCTTTTCTGAACAAGACTTACAATGTTGAATTAGTGGTGGGTATCATCCAACATACCTGGGCAACAAATTAAGCCTTGCCAGCAAGATTCAAATCCTGCCAACAAGTTTTTTTGCTTCAAACAGTGCCCATTCATTTCATATTGAATGTGTAAAAAAACTTTCTTTATAGACAAAAAAATGTGAGCAGATGAATGCTTAGTAGCCACATTTGCACCTAGTTGCTTAGTACCAGCAAAACTTAGTATGGTGATGACCTGTTGAAGCACAATTGTGATGCAGAATGAGTAAATTACTCAATTGCTGGCAATATTTGACCAAGGAAAACTGTTTCAGAACATCTCTGGTGGAGCTTGAGTGAAGTATTTAATTGTTTTTCAGTTTAATGACTTTTTAATATGCTCATATTTTGATACATTTCCGGCGTAGTAGTTCTAGTTGCCTGTGGAAAAGGCTGTATTGCTGCCCTGAGAGATAATCAGGGTCATCTGCTCATTTCATGATGGTCAGTGTGATGCAGAATACTCACTCATCAGATACCTTTCTTGTCAGCAGTGGCACCAAGCAAGGCTGAGTAATGGCTCCAGTTCTGTTTGCCATCTACTTTTTGGGCATTCTCTTGTTAACAATCAAAAGTTCTTGACATAGGGCTACACGTTCAGTTCAGGACAAGTGGCAACCGTTTCAATCTCAAAGGCCCAAGCTTGCACAAAGATCACAGAGCAATTACTAAGTGAACTCTTGTTTGCCAATGACTATGCTTTCATAGCACACACCAGAGAATATCCAGCTGTCTGTTGGCCATCCATCAGTTCCAATTGAAGCCTACAACACATTGTACTGTAATGTATGGAACACAAATTTTGACTCATTATATAGGGCAAATTCTCAAACCTGGCCTTGTGAAAGGAAGTACTCAGCAGAGTGTAATCTTTTCCTGATAGGGGGATGAAAATTTTAATTCATTGTTGTTTAGTTCTGCTAGCCTGGTTGACTCTGGAATTTGTAGGGACCCCGGAGCAGGGCGCTTGCAAGTCCCTTCAATCAGAGGATGTAGTAAGGGACAAAACAGCAGAAATCAAAATAGAGGGATTTAAATATATTTAAATGGATAGGTGATATTTATTTCAAAAATACTTATCTAAATATAAGTTTACAATATTAACAGAAGTTGAGTCATGGTGCACATTAACAATATTTAACTGAATTCTCAGGTCTCTTCCACTAACAGGTTAAAGGTAGTGTGCATGTTGGTCCTTCTACTAAATCACTATATATTTAGTTATCTAAATTTAAGCATCCGTAAGGACATACTGACCCAGTAGCTTAGGGGAACAGAAGATGCAGATTTGTCACCTAATATAAATATTTTTATTTTAGGTTCAATGATGAACGACTTTGTGAACTTTTAGTCGAGGCTGAGAATGTAAACTTGTAAGCAAATTAATTAAGATGCCAGAAATTATAACAATTACAGTCAAACAAGGCTACCCTTAAATTAATTATTCTTTTATTGGGTAATCTTCAGGGTATTGGCTGATGAAAAGGCTTAAGCTGCCATTAATTTCTAATCAAATGTTGTTGTTTCTGATCTGATATACAGTTACAAAGAATGAGAAAAATTGATGTGTGGCAGCTAGTGAACTGAAAGGCTTGTGTTTATTTAACATCTTTTTCATATAATCCTCATAACAGTTGTAATGGGAGTTGAATTGGGCATTCTCCAGACCTTCATTAGGTCACATTTTTTCTCCCTCTCTGCATCCTTCACAATCTGGCTACTTGTTCAATTGAGGTAAACTAAGTAGAAGCTATGAATCTTGCTTTTAGAAGTTTTAGCTGATGGTGTTTTAATTCTTTATTTGTTTGCCGTTTTCAGATGCACTACTTAAAAAGAGATTTGAAAATATTGACATAATAGCACCAATGCCTCATGTTGTTGGAATGGAAAACTGCAGAGCTCAACTTAGTGAATACAGTAGTTCTGCATTCGGGTGTAGTGGTGTTAAAGCTCCATTTTTACTTTTTGAAAATTTCTAATGTTCATGTAATCAAGGATTTATTGGAATTTTACACATAGTAGAGTACTATGTTCTGGCTTCTCCAACTCCATTTATGTTATCAGTTTGAATTCTGATTTTAAGATGGATTGAGAGCAAATGTCAAACAGTACAGTTTAAAAAGGTTTAGGTTAAATTTGGATTGACAAATATTGGACAAGGGA
Source organism: Cetorhinus maximus (assembly GCF_964194155.1). Lineage (NCBI taxonomy): Eukaryota > Metazoa > Chordata > Chondrichthyes > Lamniformes > Cetorhinidae > Cetorhinus > Cetorhinus maximus. Next base: position 100,018,624 of record NC_135887.1, read on the forward strand.
TCGGGGTGGTGCAGGAGGTGGAGAAAGGAGAGGTGATTTCAGTACTGTGCTAACTGGGAACCAAAAAGAGGTTTTTTTTTGCAGTAATTGCAGCAGACATGAGCTGAAATAATTGGCATTTGATGATGATCACTGAATTTTTATAACACAGAAGGAGGCCATTCGGCCCATCGAGCCTTTGCTGATTCTCCGAAGGAGCAAGTCATCTACTGGCACTCCCCCTCCTTCTCCCTGTAGCCTCGCACGTTCTTCTTCTTCTTCAGATAATACTACAATTCCTTCTTGAATGCCTTAATTGAACCTGCCCACTCTTAGGTAGTGCATTCCAGATCCTAATCACTCGCTGCATGAAAACAGTTTCCTCATGTTGCCATTGCTTCTTTTGCCAATTACCTTAAATCTGTGTCCTCTTTTTCTTGATCCTTCCACCAATGGGAAAAGTTTTTCCCTATCCACTCTGTCCACCTCATGATTTTGAACACCTCTATCAAATCTCCTCTCAACCTTCTTTTCTCCAAGGAAAACAGTCCCAACTTCTCTAATCTATATATGTAACTGAAGTTCCTCATCCCTGGAACCATTCATATGAATTTTTTCTGTGCACTGTCTAGTGCCTTTACATCCTTCCTAAAGTGTGGCACCCAGAACTGGACGCAATGCTCTTGTTTTGTATTCTTTTGTACTCTATGTCCCTATTAATAAAGCATAGGATACTGTATGCTTTATTAACCGCTCTCACAGCCTGTCCTGCCACCTTTACCAATTCCCTCTGCTTCTGCATCCCTTTTACAATTTTACCCTTTATATTGTCTCTCTACGTCCTTCCTACTGAAATAAATCATTTTGAACTTCTCTGCATTAAATTTCATCTACCACTTGTCCATCCGTTCCAGCAACCTGTCTATGTCATAGAAACATTGAAACATAGAAAACAGGAGCAGGAGTAGGCCATTTGGCCCTTCGAGCCTGCTCCGCCATTCGTCATGATCATGGCTGATCATCCAACTCAATAGCCTGCTCCCGCTTTCTCCCCATATCCTTTGATCCCTTTCGCCCCAAGAGCTATTTCTAACTCTTTCTTGAAAACATACAATGTTTTGGCCTCAACTACTTTCTGTCCTTTTTGAAGTTCTACTCTACCCTCCTTACAGTTCACAATACTTCCAAGTTTTGTGTCATCCACAAGTTTTGAAGTTGTGCCCTATACACCAAGGCCGAGGTCATTAATATATAAAGGAAGAGCAGGTATCCTAGTGCCAACCCCAGGGGAATTCCACTGTAAACCTTCCTGCAGCCCGAAAAACATCCATTAACCACTGCTGTGTGTTCCCTGCCGCTCAGCTAACTTTGTATCCATGCTGCTACTGCCCCTTTTATTCCATAAGCTCTAACATTTCTCATAAGCCTATTTATCAAATGCCTTTTGGAAGTGTAGCTAGGGTGTTACTTTAACTTGACATCACCACCAATCTGCAGGGAAATAAACTTAAAAATAAATTTTAGTTGTCCTGAAAAAATCTGATTTTGTAAATGAAAACTGAGCAGCTGTGACTTGATTGACCTTTTTGATAATTAAACAGTGTTTATTTTTACTGTAATATTTTAATCTACATTTCCAAAACTAACTTAGCTTACATCAAAACTCTATGAACCAATTTACACAAAAGCTTTGTGTAATTTCTGAAATACTGAGTTCCTGGTCACGGTACGTTTTGTGGAAAATGACCAGAGGAGCTGAGGCACTCTGAAAGCTGGAGAAAAAAACCTGTACTGTTGCTGAGGAGCCTCCTGATGGCTTACTCAAACATTGCAAAAGCCTGGCAGCAGTTAGTTTGTTGGGAGGAAATACCTTGGTAGATTCAGGAAGAAGGGTTAATTGTGAGACAGTGGATGGAATATGGTGACAAGTCCTCCAAACTAAATTTGTCAGCTGACATGATGAAAATGATTCAGATTTTTTAATTGTACAATTATTTAATGATTATTATAATAAAAGATGGTGTTTTAGATTGTCTTCAAATTGGTTTGTATTAAAACAGTTTTCTCATATTGCCATTGCTTCTTTTGCCAATTACCTTAAATCTATGTCCTCTTTTTCTTGACTCTTCCACCAATGGGAACAGTTTTTCCCTATCCACTCTGTCCAGACCCCTCATGATTTTGAGCCTACACAGACCTAGAAACGAAAACTACTTTTTGGAGATGGGCGATTAAACAATGTTTTCAACTAAACATTGGTCTTTCAATTCTTTCTTACTACTCACTACTTTTAATTCATTTTCTTGTTGTATCCTCTGGGCATTCTGACATTCTTCCTTTCTCCTTCTCCCATCCCCTCAGTTTTCTTCAGTTTTAGCACCCCCTCTCTTGAGGTGCTGGTCAAATGCTCTAGATCCTTTGGATCCATGGTCCTGTACCCATGTGACTATTTCCTGTTGTTTGCCTTTAGAGGCCATCACTGTTGAACCAGGCTACCTGCCCTCACTCAATAATGTCCACATATATACATTTTTCATCAACAGCCTCTGGATAGAAAGAAAGAATTTGCAATTATATAGTGTCTTAAAAATTTCAGAAAGATCGCAAGGTACCACACATACAACTAATTCTTATTTGAAATGCAACTAAATACAGCAACTGTTTTATGCACAGCTGAGTTCTACAAACAACAATGTGATTAATATAAATCTGATAGCAATGATTGAGAGAAGAATGCTGGTACCAGAAAGAACTTTTAAAAAGTGCTTTAGGATCCTTTAGCATCCACCTGAGCCATTGGAACTAGTTTAAAGACTGTCTAATTGATATCATTTCTGACAATGTGTCAGTGCCTCAGTAGTGCACCAGAGTGTTGGCCCAGTATATGTGCTGGAGGCTTGAATTCTCAAAATTCTGATTTGGGTCAGAGACGGCTACCAACTGCCCCAAGTTGATGCATAAGGCTCAGGAGTGGGAACCTGGCTGGTTCATCTCCCCAGTAGGGGAGCATTTTTTTTTTTATTCGTTCATGGCCTAGGCCAGCATTTATTGTTCGTCCATAATTGCCCTTGTTCAGAGGGCATTTAAGAGTCAACCACATTGCTGTGAGTCTGGACATGTAGGCCAGACTAGGTAAAGACAGCAGACTTCCTTCCCTAAAGGGCATGAATGAACCAGATGAGTTTACGACAATGGTTTCATGGTCATCGTCAGACTTTTAATTCCAGATTTTTACTGGAATCTGCCGTGGTGAGATTCGAACCCTGGTCCCCAGAGCATTACCCTGGGTCTCTAGAATACTAGTCTAGTGAGAATACCATATGCCACTGCCTCCTCATTTGGGGAACAGTGATCATAGTATCATAAGGTTTAGGTTAGCTATGGAAAAGTTCAAGGAGTAATCTAGAGTAAAATATACTTAATTGGAGGAGGGTCAATTTCAGTGTGGTGAGAACATATTTGGCCCAAGCAAATTGGAATCAAGGATTGGCAGACATAACTGCAATAGAACAATGGGCTGCCATTAAAGAGAAGGTGGTTCAAGTATTGTCAAGGTACATTCTCATAGAAGTAAAGGTAGGGCAAGCAAAGCCAGAACTCCACAGATGATGAAAGAGATAGATCGCCAAGATGAAACAGAAAAAGTGAGCATCTGACAAATTTCAGTTTTTATAGTACAAGTAAGAACCAAGCTGCATATAGAAAGTTTAGAGGGGAAATGATAAAGGAAATTAGAGGCAAAGAAAGAATATGAGAAGTGAATGGCAGCTAAAATTAAAGGGAATCCAAAAACTTTCTGTAGTCATGTAAATAGTAAAACAGAAGTAGGAGGAGGGGTGGGGCCAATTAGGACCAAAAAGTGGATTTATGCTTGGAGACAGGTCGTGACTGAGATACAAAATGAATACTTTGCATCTGTCTTTACCATGGAAGGTGCTGCTGCCAAAGTCATGGTGAAAGAGGAGGTAGTTGGTTAGGCTAACTTGATAAAAGAGGAGGTTTTAGAAAGACTGGTTGTACTTCAAGTTGATAAGTCATCGGGGTTCGACAGGATGCATCCGAGGATGCTGTGGGAAGTAAGGATGGAAACTGCGAATGTACTATCCGCAATCTGCCAATCATCCTTAGAAGCAGGGGTGGTGCCATAGGACTGAAGAATGACAAATGTTACACCTTGCTCAAAAAAGGATGTAAGGATAAACCCAGCAACTGCATGCCAGTTAGTTTAGCCTCAGAAGTGGGAATGCTTTTAGAAATTATCATCTGGACTAATGTGGATTAATTAAGGAAAATGAGCACAGATTTATTAGAGGCAAATTGTGTTGAACTAACATGACTGAGCTTTTTGGTGAGCTTACAGAGAGAGTAGATGAGGGTAATGCAGTTAATGTGGTCTAATGGACTTCCAGAAGGAGTTTAATTAAACACGATATAATAGGCTTGTAACCAAGGATGAAGTCCATGGAATAAGAGGGAGAGTGGCTGCATGGATACAAGGTTTACTGAATGACAGGAAACAAAGAGTGATGCTGAACGGGTGTTTTTTGAACTGGAGGAAGATATACAGTAGGGTTCCTCAGGAGTTGGTACTAGGATCACTGCTTTTCTTGATGTATGTTAATGACTTAGACTTGAATTTGATGTACAGGTGACAATTTCAAAATTTGCAGATGATGCAAAACTTGTATTGTGAACTGTGAGGATAGGAAAACAACAACAACAACTTATATTTATATTTGTTTATATTTAGGAGGAGATGGAGGCGTAGTGGTAATGTCACCGGACTAGTAATCCAGAGGCCCAGGCTAATGCTGTGAGGGGCATGGGTTCAAATCCCACCATGACAGATAGTGGAATTTAAATTTAATTAATAAACCTGGAATATAAAGCTAGTCTCAGTAATGATGACCTATAACAGCCATCATCGATGGTTGTAAAAACTGATCTGGTTCAGGGAAGAAAATTTGTCATCCTCATCTGGTCTGCCTAAATGTGACTCCAGACCCACAGCAATGTGGATTACTCTTAATTTTCCTCTGAAATTGCCAAGCAAGCCATTCAGTTCAAGGGCAATTAGGGATGCGCAACAAATGCTGACCTTAGCAGCTATGCCCGCATCCTATGAAAGAATATAGAAAAAGAATCTAGTGCTTTTAACGTAATAAAATGTCCCAAAGCACTTCACAGACATTACAAAACTAAATATGACACTGAGCCACATAAGGAGATATTAGGTCAGATGACATAAAAACATTCTCAGAGGTAGGTTTTAAGGAGCATCTAAAAGGAGGAAAGTGAGCTAGAGAGGTGGAAAGGCCTAGGGAAGGAATTCCAGAGCTTGGGGCCTAGGCTACTGAAGATGTGGCCACTATTGGAGAAGCGATTAAAATCGTGTGTGCCCAAGAGGTCAGAATTAGAGGAGTGCAGAAGTTGTGGAGAATTGTGGGACTGGAGGAGATTACAGCGATAAGGAGAGGTGAGACCATGGAGGGATTTGAAAACAAGAATGAGAATTTTTACATCAAGATTTTGCTTCATTGGGAGCCAATATAAGTCAGCGAGCATGAGTGATAGATTAGTGAGTCTTGCTGCGAGTTAAGACATGAGCGGCAGAATTTCGGGAGACCGCAAGTTTACAAAGGGTGGAATGTGGGAGACCAGCCAAGAGTATATTGGAATAGTGAAGCCTAACAGTAACAAAGACATGAATGAGGGTTTCAGGTTGCAGAGGAGCTGAGGCAGGACCCAAGTCGCAATATTACGGAGGTGGAAACAGGCAGTCTTAGTGATGAAGCAAATATGAGGTCAGCAGCTCATCTCTGCTTCAAATGTGACACCAAGGTTGTGAACAGATGAGCTTAATCTCAGACTATTCCCTGGGAGACGGATGGGGTCAGTTGCTAGAGAAGGAGTTTGGAGCAGGGGTGAAAAACAATGGCTTCAATCTCCCAGTATTTAATTGGAAGAAATTTCTGCTCATCCAGCCCCTTCTTACACAGTCCTTTGGGGTCGAGGATGACTTGCTTCTACTCGAATTTGATGGGATCTGCAATGGCTGATAAGTCCAAAGATCTGCAGACTCTGCCACATGCAGGGCATGTGGTGTTAGAAGGGTTGGGTGGTTGAGTTGTTTGGATGTTTGTGCGTTCTCTCCGATGCCTCAGCTTCATCCCTGCGTGTTCCCAATGAAGTATCTCAATGTTTTTGGTGTGTTCTCCATTTTGGTTGGTCACAGGCCAGGGACTCCCATGAGTCGGTGGGCATGTTTGACCACCTCAGGGATGCTTTGAGGATATCCCCAAAACGCTTCCACCATCCTCCTGGAAGTCTCCTGCTGCAGCAGAGTACAGTAGTTGCTATGGGAGTCTGGTGTCAGGCATACAAACAGCATGTCCTGCCCAGTGGAGCTGGTTTGATTGATTAGTGCCTTGTTACTGGGCATGTTGGCTTGGGAGAGGACTCTGCTGTTTCTTGCCACTGAATTTGGAGGATCTTGAGAAGGCGCTGTTGGTGGTACTTCTCTAGTGCTTTATGGCGCCTGCTGTAAGTTGTCCAAGCCTCTGAAGTGCAGGGATCACTGCTTCCTGGTAAACCATGACCTTTGTCTCAGGTTTGAGATCCTCGTCCACAAATACTCATTTCCTCAGTTGTCCGAAGGCTGAGAAGGCACATTGGAAGCGATGATGAATTTCGTTGTCTATGTCTGCCTTCGTCGAGAGGAGGTTTCCAAGATGTGGAATATGGTCTACATTTTCCAAGATCTTGCTGTTTAATCTTAATCGATTGGGCAGGTGTTGTGTTATGGGAGCTAGTTGGAAGAGGACCTTTATTTTCTGAGTATTTAGCGAAAGGCCCATTTTCTCATATGCTTTGATGAAGGAGTCAATAATGACTTGGAGCTCAGTTTCTGAGTGAGTGCACAATGTCATCTGCATACTGGTGTTCAGTGACTAAAGTTGGAGTGATTTTGGTTTTGGATTGAAGGCTCTGTAGGTTGGACAGTTTCTTGTCTGTTCTATGAATTATTTCCACGCCTCTGGGTAGTTTGCTGGAGGTGAGGTACAGTATTGCCAAGAGGAACAGGGGAACGAGGGTTGGTGCATTGAGACAGCCTTATTTGATCCCAGTCTTCACTGAGATAGGGTCTGTGGTGATTCCACTGGTGCGAATCATGACTTGCTTGTCATTGTGGAGTAGACAGAGGATGGTGATAAATTTCTCCGGGCAGCCAAATTTGAGGATACTCTACAAGCTTTCATGATTGACAGAGTCAGAGGCTTTTGTGAGGTCGCAGAAGGCCACTTACAGCGATTGGTGCTGTACTTTGCATTTTTCTCGGATTTACCACTCAATGAACTTCATGTCTGTAGTGCCTCGTGATGGGTGAAAGTCACGCTGCAACTCCGAAGGAGCTCTTTGGCCACTGGGTGGAGGTGATTAAGGAGGACCCTTGCAATGATCTTCCCTGTGGTAGACAACAGGGACACTGTTGGACTTGTCTCCCTTCTTGAATATAGCCACGATCACAGCATCCCTGAGATCCTGCAGCATGCACCCATCGTCTTCCCAGATGAAGGATATGAGATTGCGCAGTTGTGCTAGGAGTGTATCTCTGCTGTTTTTCAGAATTTTGGCAGGGATTCAATCTGCTTCAGAGGCTTTGTTGTTTTTCAGCTGTCAAATAGCTTTTTCACCTTTGCTTTGGACTGGGGTGGCACTGAGCCTGAGTGGGACAGGATTTTGTGGAATGGAGATGAGGATGTTCAAGTTGAAGACAGAGTCTCGGTTGAGGTGTTCTTCAAAACGTTCTCTACAGTGAGCACTCACTGCCTCCCTGTCCTTATTGAGCTCCCCTCCATCTTGGCTCCCAACAGGGTGGGCCCTTGAGTACTTGGGCCACAAATCATCTTGACAACCCACAAGAAACTGTGCATAAAGTTCAAAACAGCATGAGAGGGGAGGGATCAGCTAGTTGTGGTGGGGGCCCAGTCTTTGAGCCCACCACATTTGGAGTAAAATAAAAAGTGACATCACAGGGAAACAGGTAAGTGATTGGTTGGTACTTTGCTCATTTATCTTTCAAAACTCAGGTAATTTATCAGTAATTGTATAGCTTTATTAACATTAGTAATGTTTACTAGCGGTAATAAGCTTATTCGGAATAGTAGGGTTTATTAATTATAAGTTAATTAAGTAAAAAAATAAATTAATTATCACATAATAAAGGCGGCAGGGCAAGTGATGTGTTGCAACTGTATGACGTGGGAGCTCCTAGGTGTCGATGTGATCCAGGGCAAACATGCCTGCATTCAGTATCTGCGGTTGAAGAACTTCGGCTCAGATTCATTGGGCTGGAGGCCGAGCTGCAGACACTGCAATGCATCAGGGAGGGTGAAAGTTAGCTGTACAATTCATACCAGGAGGCGGTCACATCCCTTAGGATAGGGTCTTCTTATTTGGTAAGTGGTCAGGGACATGAGGGTGTGAGTGCAAATGAGGCAGGTATGGGGACCCAGAAGGTAGAAGTGGAGGGAAGACAGCCTTTGCAGCTCTCTAACAAGTTTGAGGTTCTCGCAACCTGTATGGATGAAAGCGAGTACTGCAAGGTCGGTGAACGAACTGACCATGGCAGCATGGTACAGAAAGCCATTCATGCAGCGGGTGGGGATAGCATAGTCAGGGGTATAAACACAGTTCTCTGCAGCTGAGAGTTTTGTTGCCTGCTCAGTGCCGGGGTTTTGCTCTGAGCTGGTGAGGACCTTGCAGTGGGGAGGGGAGGATCGAGTGGTCGTGGCCCACGTAGGTACCAAGGACATAGGTAGAACTAGGAAAGAGGTTCTGCTGAGTGAGTATGAGCAGGGAGTGTCGTATTAAAAAACAGATTCTCAGAGGTAATAATCGCTGGATTATTACCTGAGCCATGAGCAAATGGGCATAGGGTAAATAAGATTACCGAGTTAAACACATGGCTCACAGATTGAAATAGAAATGGGTTTTGATTTGTGGGGCACTGGCACCAGTACTGAAGAAAGTGGGAGCTTGGGACGGTCTTCACCTGAACCATGCTGGGACAAGTGCTCTGGTGGTTATATGGTAGAGAGGGCTTTAAACTAAATATTGGGGGTGAGGAATCAGGATTGAGAAGATGTGATAAATTAAGTCGAGAAGGCAAGGCAAGAGACCGAGGTAGCAATAAAAGAAATGATGATCAGAGTGTGGCAAGAAGGGACAGAGTGTACAAACCTAAGAATAGCCAGATAAGGCTAGAGGTTATAAAAATAGTAAAAAGATAGAACTAATGTCAGAATGCACAAAGCATTCATAACAAAGCAGATGAATTGACAGCTCAGATAGAACTAAATATTACTTTGATCCCTGTTATGTTACAGTTGGACGAGCCAGATCCCAGGGTGGGAACCGGCTTGATAGATCCTAATTTTTATTTTTTGTTTAGAAACATGGAGGGCGGCCAACGAACAGTCACAGGAGTCAGCTGATGAACTTTTAACCAAAAAAAAACATTTATTAAACAAGAAAAGATTACAACAGTTTTTCACCCACAACTATACCTCTACAGATATATACGGGGCAAAATTTTTCAGTCAGCGTGTGGGGGCGGGCCTGACACGCCAACATGTAAAATGACACGTGATGACGTCGGGCGTGCAGCCCGATGTCACTGCACGCCATCGTGATATTTCGTTCGGCGGGCGTGTGCTGGAGTTGGTTGCGCGCTCGCCGAACGAAATATCGGAGTACCCCCCCAACGTCACTGTGCATCATTTTACATGTCGACGAGCGGGCCCCGCCCCCAATTGCCGACTTGTAAAATTCTGCCCTCTGAATCCAAGAAACCAAGTGACAGATGCCAGTCCAAATAGATCTCTCATCAACTCCCCCCAGATGCTTGTCACACTGTGAGCCAACCGGTCTCACTGAACTCTCTTTCAAATGAGGGTTTCCAATCTCCACTCTCGAAGAACCCGCTTTGGAATCTTCTCCCAAACCGACACTTTCTCTCAGACGTCTTCCACAAGGGTCCAACTCCAGGGTTTCAAACTCTCCTTCCCATGTTCCTCCCCTCTGGATTGCCATGTGCATTCAAGCTGTGCTTTCCACACACATTCTCTTAAATGCTCAGCTATGCCAACAGAACACCACTGCTTCACATGCCCATAATAAAGAGCTCCAGACCTTCAGCTGTCTCCTTGGATCTTCTGCTTCTTGTAAGCCTATTTTGCTTTAAGTCTGTTTCCTGCAGCTTTCTCCCTTTAAGCTTGGAGCCTTTCTCTGCTTCTTCCTCTTAACTTCACTTAACAGGACCTTTTCCGGATTCCTGTCCTTGTCCTTTGACTTAACTTAAAGGGGTTCTTGGGACCTTTCCCTTTTTCCTTTAGGACCTGCTTCCTGCAATTCCTTCTTCCAGTAGATTGCTGACAACTTGGTATCTCCCATGAGATCCAGAACTCACTCGACATTCACTGTCCCTTTACCTTTAAAGTGACTCATTTAAGATTCTTAGACTTACTTTTCTCAGCAGCCTGCTGTTAAGTCCAGCTCGAAAGAGACTTAAACTGCTCCCTTCACCTTAGAACAGAATAACCAACTGAACTCAAATGTTTTCAGTTTCTTTGTCTGTGGGCCTCTCTCTCTCTGGACCTCTGTTGCTAAGCAACAGCACAGCTTTTTCTATTTTGTGTTTGGTTTAACCCTCCCTTCAAGAGTCGTAGAACCCAATTATAATGCAGGCATTTTTAAAAATGAATCTGAAACTCAAGTTCTCCCTTTCTTAACACATCAAAACAGAAGCACAAATCAAACTTAAAACTAAAACCAAAACTCTTTCCTGATACCCACAAATACAAATATAACTTACTTGAACTATCTTTAGTTCCTAACAATATGTATGATCTGTTAGCCATTACAGAGACATGGCTGCAAGATGACAAAGACTGGGACCTGAATATTCAAGGATACATGACATTTAGGAAGGACAGGAAGGTAGGAAAAGTGGAGAGGAAGCTCTGTTAATAAAGAATGACATTGGTACAATAGAGAGAGAGAGAGAGAGAGATGACCTTAGCTCTGGTGATCAAGATGTAGAATCAGTCTGGGTAGAGATGGGAAATAGTAAAGGTAAGAAGTTACTTGTGGAAGTGGTTTATCGGTCCCCTAACAGTAACCACACTATAGGATAGGGTGTATAGGATGAAATAATGGGGGCTTGTGAGAAAGGTACAATGATAATCATGGGTGATTTTAATCTACATATATATTGGATGAATCAGATTGGCAAAGGTAGCCTGGATGATGCTTCATAAGTGTGTTTTTGGGACAGTTTCTTAAAGCAGCATATTCTAGAGCCAAGAGCAGGCTATACTAGATTTGGTACTGTGCAATGAGACAGGCTTAATTAATGACCTCATAGTGAAAACACCCCTAGGTAGAAGTGATTATAATATGATTAAATTTCACATTCCGTTTGAAGAAGCGAAGGGTGAATCTAAAACTAGTGTTTTAAACTTGAATAAGGGCAATTTTGAGGGCATGAAGGCAGAGCTAGCTAAAGTAAGTTGGCAGATAAGTTTAAGGGATAGGTCAGTAGAGAACCAATGGCAGACATTTAAGGAGATATTTCAGAATACTCAGAAAAGATAGATTTCAGTGAGAAAGAAAGACTCTAAGGGAAGGACGCACCGTGTGTGGCTAACTAGGGAAGTTAAAGAAAGCATCAAATTGAACGGAAAAGCATATAATTCTGCAAAGATGAGTGGCAGGTCAGAAGATTGAGTGGAGAATGAGGAACAGCTAAGAATGACTAAAAGGTTAATAACGAGGGAGAAATTCGAGTACAAGAGAAAGCTAGCTAGAAATATGATAATAGATAGTAAGAGTTTCTACAGATATGTAAAAGGAAAAGAGTAAGTAAAGAGAGCATTGGTCCTCTAAAGAGAGAGTCTGGGGAATTAATAATGGAAAATAAGGAGATAGCACATAAATTAAACAGATGTTTTTTCATCAGTCTTCACTGCAGAGGATACAAATAACATCCTAGAAATAATTGTGAATCAGGAGGTGAAAAGGAGGGAAGAATTTAAAATAATTACAATCAGCAGGAAAAGGGTACTGAACAAATTATTAGAACTGAAAGCTGACAAGTCCCCAGGTCCTGATAGACTTCATCCTAGGGCCTTAAAAGAAGTGGCTGCTGAAATAGTAGATGCATTGGTTTTAATTTTCCAAGATTCCCTAGATTCTGGAAAGGTCCCATCAGATTGGCAAATAGTGAATGTGATGCCTCTATTGAAGAAAGGAGGGAGACAGAAAGTAGGAAACTACAGGCCAGCTAGCTTAACATCTGTCATTGGGAAAATGCTGGAACCTATTATTAAGGGGGTTATTGCGGGTCACTCGGAAAACCTCAATGCAATCAGGCAGAGTCAACATGGTTTTATGAATGCAAAATCATGTTTGACTAATTTATTGGAGTTTTTTGAGGAAGTAACAGACAACATGGATAAAGGGGAACATGTGGATGTGCTATACTTAGATATCGAGAAGGCATTTGATAAGGTGCCACATCAAAGGTTACTACACAGAATAAGACCTTGTGGCGTTGGCGGTAACATTTTGGCATGGATAGAGGATTGGTTAGCTAACAGGAAACAGAGTAGGTATAAATGGGTTATTTTGGGGTTGCCAAGATGTGACGAGTGGAGTGGCACAGGGATCAGTGCTGGGACCTCAGCTACTTGCAATCTGTATCAATGACCTGATGAAGGGACTGAATATATGGTTGCCAAATATTTGATGGCACAAAGATAGGTAAGAAAGTGAGTTGTGAAGAGGACATAAGGAGTCTGCAAAAGGATATGGATAGGTAAGTGAGTGCACAAAAATTTGGCAGATGGAGCATAATGTGGGAAAATGTGAATTTATCCACTTTGGCAGGAAGAATAGAAAAGCAGCATATTATTTAAATGGAGAGAGATTGCAGAACTCAGAGGCACAGAGGGATCTGGGTGTCATGGTACATGAATTCAGGCAAAGTTAGTGTGCTGGAAAAGCAAGTGATTAGGAAGGCAAATGGGATGTTGTCATTTATTGCAAGGAGATTGGAATATATAAGTAGCTATGTTTTGCTACAGTTGTACAGGGTGTTGGTGAGGCCACATCAAGAGGCTATAACCTGCACTGTGTACAGTTTTAGTCTCCTTATTTAAGAAAGGATATAATTGCATTAGAAGCAGTTCAGGCAAGATTCACTCGACTGACACCTAGGATGCGGAGCGGGGGGAGGTCGGGGGTGCAGATTATCTTATAAGGAAAGGTTGGACAGGCTGGACTTATATCCATTGGAGTTTAGAAGAATGAGAGGCGATTTTATTGAATCATATAAGGCCCTGAGGGGACGTGACAGGGTGGATGCTGAAAAGATGTTTCCCCTTGTAGGAGAGACTAGAACTAGGTAATGCACTTTTAAAAAAAATAAGGGTTGCCCATTTTTGTTCTATTCATTTATGGGATGTGGGCATCGCTGGCTAGGCCAGCATTTATTGCCCATCCCTAATTGCCCTTAAGAAGGTGGTGGTGAGCTGCCTTCTTGAACTGCTGTAGTCCCTGTAGTGTATATTAGGAAGGAGTCCCAGGATTTTGACCCAGCAACAGTGAAGGAACAATATATTTTCAAGTCAGGATGGCGAGTGGCTTGGAGGGAAACTTCCAGGTGATGGTGTTCCCATGTACCTGCTACCCTTGTCCTTCTAGATGGTAGTGATCATAGGTTTGGAAGGTGCTACCTAAGGAGCCTTGGTGAGTTTCTACAGTGCATCTTGTATGTGGTACACACTGTTGCCACTGTTTGGAGATGAGGAGAACATTTTTCTCTGAGGGATGCGGGTCTTTGGAACACTCTTCCAGAGAGCAGTGGAGGCAGGGTCAATGAATATTTATAAGACAGCAGGAGATAAATTGTTGACTAACAAGTGTTATGGCAGGTGGTAATTGCTGGGCTGACCTAACCCTAAAGGGAAACTTGGTCAATTTATCACAACGATTTGCAATTTGTATATATATTACGAGAAGGTATGTGTACTGAAGTCAGAAATAAAGATTCCACTACCACTTTTGGAGGTTTTAAATATTAAATTAAAATAATTATTAACAAAAGAAAACTTAAACACACAAGATTACAGTTACACAGTTACATTTAGTCTTATAACATTTCCTAAAAGATTTCTACTTAGCTAGACTCACAAATAAACACCTTTTTCCAGGCAACAGCCCCTATAGATTCTTAATTTATAAAACATCCAGTAATATTACTGCAAGGCACCCACTGTTGCTATAGGGGAGGTATCTCAAAGGGCTCCTTTCCCCTCTCACTCGACAATGGAAATCCAAGGCTTGTAACAAAACCTTGACTTCAGGAACAACCAAGCACTTCTACGGGGTGGCTAGAGGCTGCATCCTTCACAGATCTGTTTTTACACAGCGCACTCTTCAAGATTTCACATGGCCATACACCATACAGTTTTCAATCTTTTTTTAAATATGTTTTCATTCTCTTTTACCTTTAAACCTATTGTTCTTAACTTTCCTTGGAAGTTACCTTTCCCAGAATATAAAAATCTTTCATGTTGTGTTCATGGTCACTACTTTTGGGAAACATAAACTTAATAACTTTGCCTTATTCATTTATGATCTTTGACAGTGGTAAAACTTCCTTTTATTCTCTCTTTGAAATTCAACAGCTAAAAATTCAACTCCTCATTTATCTCCTAATGCACATTACTGTTCATGTCCTATTTACTTGTATCCCATCTTAGCTTGTCCATTTCCACTTCAAAATGCCCACTTTTGCACCTAACTCTTTGATGATTTAAACCTTGCAGTCTGACTGTCTTCAGTTTAACTAAATAAGCTACATACACATGCAAACATACACACAGCCCCCACAAGCCTGCTTCACAATATTCCACAGTAATATTGGAAAAAATTATATTTCCTTCACACAAGGGAGTCAAAGGGGTTTGGGATTAGGTGAGAATGTAGATTTGAGGCTACAATCAGATCAGCCATGATCTTATTAAATGGCAGAGCCAAATGGTTTACTAATTTGTATGTTTGTATGGTGTTGAGTGTTTGGATCTCCGCACTCTTTTTACCTAGCATTTGTTGTTTATGTCATGGGTTTTATGCTGTACCGTTGCCTTCAGATGCCTGTAGGATCACTGCATTTTCCTTGAGGTTTGGTGATTAGTCCTGTATCTCTTCGTCTAGAACATCATGTTGTCATAATCAACCATAAGTCCACCACAAATAGCACCTGTAAATAGATCCTTGGCCTGCCTACCCACGAAACATTGTGACTGGTTTGATGAAAATGACCAAGAGATCCTAACCATCGATAAGTAGTCTGATAATTTAGCAACAGTTGAGAGAGATGGTGGTATGGTAGAGCTGGGTGTCATCAGTATATATGCAAAAGCTAATGCTGCGCTTTTGGATGATGTTACTGAAGGGCACTATGTAGATGAGAAATTGGAGGGGGCCAAGAAATGAGGGAGCACCAGAGGTAACAATATAATGATAGACTCCAAGAGGACAGAGACGAGCTGGTGGAATGGGCTGACCCATGGCAGATGAAATTTAACGCAGAGAAATGTAAACTGATGCATTTTGGTGGGAAGAGTGGGGAGAGGCAATATAACCTAAAGCTTACAATTCTAAAGTGGGTGCGGGAAGAGAAAGTTCTGTGATACCCGTGCACAAAGTGATGAAGGTAGTAGGGCAGGCTGAGAAAGTGGTTAAAAAGGCTTATGGATTCCTGGGCTTTATAATTGAAGGCAATGGAGACAAAGAGTACAAAATCAAGGAAGTTAGAATGAACCTTTATAAAGCACTAATTCGGCCTCAACTGAAGTATTCTGTCTAACCCTTGGCACTGCACTTCAGGAAGAATGTGAAGGCTTTAGAGTGGGTGCAGAAAAGATTTATGAGAATGGTTCCAGGGATGAGGGACTTCAGTTACGTGGATAGACTGGAGAGGCTAGGGCCATTTCTTTAGCATTCAATAGAGGTATTCAAAAGCACGATGGGTCTAGACTGAGTAAATGGAGAGAAACTGTTCCCATTAGTGGTAGGGTTGAGAACCAGATGACACCCATTTAAGGTGAATAGCACAAGAACTAATGGCAAGATGAGAGAAAACTTTTTTTTAATTCAGTGAGCTGTTGGGATCTATAATGCACTGCCTGGGAGTGTGGTGGAGGCAAATTCAATTGTTGCTTTCAAAAGAGAATTGGATATTTACCTGAAGAGAAACAATTTGCAGGGCTACAGGGAAAGGGCAGAGCGGTGGGACTAGCTAAGTTGCTCTTGCACAAAGCCAATATAGACACGATGGGCCGTATGGCCGTCTTCTGTGTTGCACCATTCAACAATTGCGTGATTCCATCTATTTTCCTCCTTTCTTTTATTCCCCTATCTCCTATCTTGCCACCTTTCCCTTCTTGCTACTTGCCCTCTCACCTTCTTTCCCCCTTCCATTTCTCTTCCTGCTCCCGTTGCTTGTTCCATCTTACAACACATCCCCTTTCTTCCCATGCTACTAGGATCAAATGTAGCATCTCCACTGCTGCACTGGTTGAGATCATATACCAGGATTAAACCTGTGATCATTCTGATCTGTATGACTCAGTACTGCATCATGCAGGACATCTACCTATTTAGGAGCTTAACATTTTTCAAAATCATTTTCCATAGGACACAACTTTGGGGCATTAATATTCCAACATTGCCTGTTGTCACACTTGTTGAAGGGATGTCATATAAAAGGTCCAAAGCAAGCAAATCACAAATGACATTCACTTCATCCCTGCATGGATAATCCACTCTTAATAATTAGCTTTGCTGTATCAAAAATGGAAATTATTGTGGTGAATTTTGAATTAATAAAACCTGGTGAGAACATAATTGCATGGTATTTGTGTTGGAACTTTACAGTAATTGCATTGCCTATGCTATGATTCAATAAAATTCTGCCGATCTTTGAAGTGTTTAATTTTTTGCTATTGCCTACTGGACACAACATTTTTTTCAATTTTTTTTGTGCCAGCATTATGATTTACTTAAATTCTCAATCATGAAAATGATTTGTGTTCTGCAGAGAAGGCCATTGAGCAAAGACTTGCAAAAATTGACCACACTGCTGTACACCCTCACCTGCTGGATATGAAGATTGGCCAGGGAAAATATGAATCTGGATTCTTTCCCAAACTGCAGTCAGATGTACTTTCCTCTTCACCAGCTAGTAACAAGTGAGTAACTCTGGTGTCTCCTAGTGTACATGGGCTGCTCAGTTACATTGTCCTGCTCTTCTATCTACAGTGCACCCTCCTCTGATTCAGTTCAATTAGACAGAAACCTATCATGAAGCAATACAAGCATGTAACATTTTTAAAAATGTGTTCTTTTATGGCTGCACATTACAATTGTGACAGAAATCACTATTGAATTGTATTGATTGGTGGAGCAAGCTCGAAGAGTCGAAGAGCCTACTCCTGCTCCTATTTCTTATGTTCTATAAGACCCTAAAGTGATCAATATACCTTTGTGCCCATTGCTGATTGATAATCTACCTAGTTTTGTTTTTCACCATTCCTATATCATAATTGATATACGAAATATTGCATTAGCCTTACAGTTGATTGACTCAAATTTCATCTCCATGAAACAACATTCAGAACTGAACAGATAAGTAGCATATCAATTGAACATAGGAAAGACAGGCATAAACATGCAATGGAAGAATACTCAGGATGTATGAAAACAGTCAATTCTGATTCACTAGTCAGCAAAACCTACTGTGAAAGGATAAACTAAGTGTATGGAAGGACGAATGAGGTAGGCGGACCCTATGGCTTTCCTGATCTTTGCTGATCTTTATTGACCTTTATGGTCAAAGCAAGAGATCAATGAAATCACTTGCATATTTTATGTAATCACGTTTTGGCTGCCATTTTGGTTGGTCTTCTGCAGCCAATTGTACAATAATTTACAACTTATTACATAGAAAACATGTAAAAACATTACTAATTTATTTAATTTATCCAGATAATTGCCTTATGTGACTGGAAATGCACCAGCTAAATTTTTCAGGTGCTTGGGGTTTGTCTTTGGCTCTAAAGCCATTGCCTGGTCCAAGTGCTGTGTCCCAGCCAGAAGACAGGAAGGAAAATGTATATATGTCAACCTGGCTACTTTATAAAATTATTATTTTTATTTTATAAATGGTCAAGGCTTTACCCTGACTAGCCATGACTCATACCGGAGGAATTTCTAACCTTCAGAAATCAGCAGGGCCCTCATTATCTTTAAAGATGTGCAAGTGCCCTCTGTGACTGCCAACAATCAAATTCCAAAGAAATGCACCAAATCCATTTACATTTCTGAGGCAGAGCTCTGGCCAATGGAGACAGTATGTCTGCAAAGGACAAAAGGGACCCTGGCACCTCTTTTATACACCTCAACATTTCAGACCTGGAAAAATACATCCTTTGTCCAACGCCCAGGAGAAGAAGTGGGAGGTATGTCACATGACCTCCCCCAAGGTGCTAGATCCTAATAATATTGCCGTGTGGAACTGAACCCAGACAGTCTACCATTTTACCATCAAACAGGTAGCAGCAGCAAGAACTCTGTCCAGGCAAATTGCCTGGCCCTCACCTACACTGTGAACCACTAGAACATTGGAACTGCTGTATCTGTACCTTCAAGGCTAATTCATCTCGACATGCCTTCTCCCATCATGAAAATCCTCACATCTGGAGAGTCGGATCACCCTGCAAAAGTTTCAGCCTGCTAACCTCTGAAGGAATATACCACTGAACTTGATTCTGGAGTCTGGACTCACGTGAAACTGTAACTTGTAATTTTATCGTGGTCTTGCCCTGTACCCCTTTCTTTCTTGTGTGTAAAAGGGGCGGATGTTGGGAACCCCCTTATTGCGTTTTGTGTCTGTGTTTTACTTTACCTCAAGTTTGCTGTGGGATTATTAATAGAGGATTGGATCATCCCAAACTGAAGGGTTGGGGAAAACATGCCACCACTTATAAAGGGGGAAATCAGAAATCAAAAACATCTTTCTGTTTACGGATGGGTGGACAGAAGAGAAATCAAGGCTGTTTAAATTAATCCCCCTCCTGTCTGTAACAGCTGCTTTCCAGCAGCTGTCGTGTGGCCTTGAGGTACGCCACACAATGTTCGCTATTTTGTTTTTTGAAACAATGTCATCAGAGTCCAAGAGCAGTCATCCTATTGAAGTGGCTTTTTTTGGATTATTATACAGTGGGGGATATGGCAGTAATCGGGAAAGTAAATATGCAATTGCTTATCCCATAGTACTGTTATAATGTGTTTACTCTCTTTAAGGTGGGTAAAGCGGAGTGCCCCAGCTCAGTGGAGACGAAAGGACAGGCAAAAGCAACACACAGAACACCTGCACCTGGATAATGATCAAAGGGAGGTCAGTAATTTCATTTGCAGTAATTTATTTAGATTTTCTGACAATAATTGCCATTTTTAAAAGAAAAATTTAATGATTCAGACTTTATTGCCATGTAGCATGTACCTACTGCACTATTCAATAAAGGAGGTTGATTGATGAGCTTCTGATTGCTTGTGGTATTTTCAGAAATATTAAATGATGGGGCATAAAATGAGCAGAAGCAGTCTATCCTTGCTTGGACTTTAAAGGGATTCAGTTTGCTTCATATGCTATTTTTAGTATACTAGTTAATTTGCTTGCAAGGGTTTTCACCCTTGTTCCCCTTCTGTGTTGGCTGTATTCAAAGTAAATTTGTGCATTCCATTACCTTGAGAATAATGAAACATTATGCTCCCATTGAAGAGGCTTACAAGACACTTACAATGTAGAAATATTGAGTGGGCAATTTTGTTCTAATTCAATCGTACATGCAAACTTTAAAAAGCCCACTAAATCATTAAATTAGTGAAACAGTTCAGAGAACTGAATATAGTGAGGAACTCTAATTAATTAATAAGAATATTAATTCAGCACAGACATTTACAATATGGTAAAGTAATAAAGGTTTGCAGGAAGATGCAATCATTTTGTATAAGTAACATTCCATTTTACTGTTACTTGGAGAGCCATCTTGAAAAGGATTTTAGAGAAAATACTGTACAGGTTTAAAATCTTACCTTGTGTTGGTGTGGAATTTTAACTCACTTAAAACCCATTCCCTTGGACAAAGTAAAAATTGGGCCCTTAGTCATAAAATCATAGAACAGTTATTGTACATTATGAGGCCATTCGATCATCAAATCTGTGCTGACTTTCTGCAAGAGCAATTTAGCTAGACCCATAATCCAGCCCTCTCCCTGTCACCCTGCATTTTTTTCCCTTCAGGTACTTATCCAATTTTCTTTTGAAAGCCACAATTGAATTTGCCTCATATCATCCTTTCAGGTAGTCCATTTCAGATCCCTTAATTAGAGGTATCATCTTCCCAACAGATTGAAGTGTAGGTACAGAGACTTACCTTTTCTATCATTTGGGGCTAGTGGATTGTTGAATGGTGGGATAACAAGACTAGAAATGTGCAAATGGTTACCTTTTTTGGGCTTGATTGTGTTCAAATGGCAGTACAAGAACACCCCTAGGGTGCAGTAATTGAAAGTACTATATGTTTAAATGTCTAACTATTGCAAACAGCAGCCAGTGTACAGTTTTTGTTTTGAAAATTCTTTATCTGATTTCAGTTTTACTTTTTCTTATTATGTAACTTTTTCTGTTTTTGTTGCTTTCTGTGATGATTTCCTTTCATGCTCTTTTTCTATCTGTTTGTCTTTATAAGGTTGAACATTTGTCTGTGTTGCTTTATTTCTTTTCCTTTTGATACTTTGGTTGTTTGTCTGTCTCACCGTATCTCGATCGCATGATTCCTGTCTCGTCAGTATGTGGATTGTCTGATGCCTGAACTGGAGATCGTATTGTATTTCAACTTGGACAGGCATAACCAGACTACTAGGACCTCTGTAAAATCTGTGTCTGAGTTTTATTTGGTACGTTATAGGGGCTCACCTGCTGCTCAGTCAAGTAGCACCTTTATGAATGTTCCTGGTCATTTCACACACCCTGTGCAACCTTCAGAACTTTAGCAAATCCATTAGTTATAATGTTTGCAATGTTGAGATGTGACTGCTTTTTTGTTTGTATGTTTTGGTTATTAAAGGCACTCTTACATTATACATAAAACTTGAAAGAGAGATAAAAGAACCTTTGGAGGCCATTTTTGAGCATTTTTATTGCAATTTGCTTCTGCTGTTCTGTAGATCCATTAGAGGATGACCTAGACAGAGGTTGATGGAGGCAATGGTGACAATATAAATGATTTAAAAAAACTTGTTCCCAATGCCCCTGTAAAATAAAAAAATTCTATTAGCCTCCAAATATTATAGTGGACTTGGGAAGCAATGCTGAGGTCTTTCCATGTGTCAAAATGCTTGCCAGTATGTGAAACAATGGGGCAGCCATGATGGACCAACTGGTCTTTTCTTGCCAGTCATTTTCATATGTTTGTATGTGAGCATGAGCATTCTGACACAATAAACTGAGTGCATTTACAGGGCAAAAGGAGGACATATTTCATGGATGGCAGGTTCTAAAATGTATGGAATTAAAAAGTGGGTCTGCATGTAGGTAACAAAACATGCATATGACATTAGGGCTACTGCTCATGGGGAACGTAAGTGCCCCATAGACTTGTTGGGTCAAACGGCCTGATTCTGTGTTCTAATTTCTAGTAATTGTATGAAGTTCAGTGTTGAGGATGTGGTGGCAATGAGAGAACTGTGTCTCTGCAGTCAACAAAATGCTGTAATAGCCTCAAGATGAGGAATAGTGCTGCTGAGAAATGGAATCGTTTGTTCTGTTGGTTGAGAAGGCATGGTAGATACAGCAGGGCCACTGAGTGGCATGGGGGGATGGAGGAGACATGGGGAATGGCAGGGGTCGTGAAGGGGTGTGAGGGGTGGGGGCATCTGACAACTCATAGCATTGATTAAACTGCCTTGTCAAACATTCCTTTACATAACAATCTACGAGACATTTATACTTAGGTGTCCTCTTTTCCTGAACAGAATCCATGTCTGGTTGTCAGAGCTGAAAGGGCAGAACTTGGAAAACAGTGTGCCTCCAGTTTTCAGGGGAGGTGTGAAGCAGTCCTTTGCTCTGATAAAATTGAAGAATTGCATGTGTTTGTTTCATTTCAGAGGACCTTTGACTTGGCATGTTTCATACAGCAAACATATAGTAAATTATCAGCAATACCTAGCAACTAAATTGAATCTATGGGCTGGGTTTTCACTATCAAAGAAGGCAGACCCGTCTCTATATAAATGCCACCCCCCCCCCGCCCCCCCCGCCCCCCCCGGCCATGCACTATTTTCTCTCTGGGGCGGCAGAGGCGGATTGAATTGAGACCTGCTGATGCGGGAAGCAGTTTGGATATAGCCAATGGAAGTGGGCGAGTGTGAGGTGGACTGGTTAGAAGGCCTGTCTCAGTTTTCTGGAGCTTCATTATTAAAGGCTGTTAGGCTCTCTTGCCCTCACCCCTCACAGTCCTTCATGCCCCCACCACTCCCCATGCTTCCTTCATCCCCCCATGCCACTCAATGGCCCTGCTGTATCTACCATGCCCACTCAACCAATAGAACAAATGAGCCATACAATAATAATGGCAAGTCTTGAAAGGCACTTACAAAACCAAAAAATATCCTTTGGAAAAAAAACTGCAGATCTTCTGTATCAACAGAAGCAGATCACCAAATGGCCTTGTTAGGAATGTTTGGCTGAGCTCCAAGAATGGCTAATGGATTAGCTCAGCAGGGATCTGTTTTCACAGGCTGAAGTGGAGTGTTTGCTTTGATTGATTGACATCTTTATGATATAATAAGTTATTCTTTCTTTGATCTGTTTTTTTCAATGCCTGGATGTTTATTTTCATGAGATTGAGGTGTGAAGTGATGTAAAGCCTCTGTTATTGATACTATAATGGCACTGTCTGATTGACACTTCTATAAGGTTATAAGAGCAGCAGTTTTTTTCAAAGGATATTTTTGAGGTTTTTTAAGTGCATTGGAAGACTTGCCATTGTTATTATGGCTCATCGTTTCTATAATGCATACTGTATGAGTGGGCATGGAGGATGGAGAAGGCATGCAGGTGGCATGGAAGACAATGGAGGGCGCATGGGGTGCAAGGCGAGGGCATGGGTAAGGCCTTTTAAATATACCCTTCAAAAAATTCCTGAATCCAGAGTATGGCTCACAACTCCTCTGAGGGATTGCCGCCTGACTCCATGAAAATTGCAGAGGAGGTGGGGGGCTGGTGGGGTGTGAGATGCCTAAACCTGCAATGCAACTGGCCAAATCAAGAGTGCAGGGTGTGGGCTTGTTAGCCGCATCCTTATCCTGGACCAGTGAAAATTGCCGGTGCTGGGAATGGGGATGGGAATGCTGGAATTGGGTCCCGCCCACTACTTTTAAAGGCCTCCAGAGTTAGCCTGTCTGCACAAAAATCCAGCCCTATGTCTGAAAAATCAATTAAGTTGACCAAAATTGAGTTCCATTGAGTTGAATTTTTAGTATTTCGCAACTTGCAGTTAAGCTTCCAAAGCAAAGAAAGAAATGGATTTTCAAACTAGAATGTCCTGTAGGGTCTGTATAATTACATTCTTGATTTGGAGCTAAAGAAGTTAACCTGGAGTTAGGAATGGGGGTCGGGAAAGAGTTTTTGTTCCATTTCTTGTGAAGATATTTAAACAGATGCATGAATTTGACTGTTAAAAAGGCAACCAGTAAATGACACCAGGAAGGTTCCAGACTTTTGGTTCCTTTCTTAAGTGGTTGCTCTTTATGTGTGAGGCAGAACAGTAGAGTTAATGGAGATGATTATGGAAGGTATCATAACCAAGCTGCACCCTTGGAACTTTCCTCAAGTAACTGGATAATGATCAGGAGTGGGAAGTATGTCTGTTTTATCTTATTTTTCCTAACCTACATTCACACATTGTCCACCCCAGGAGCACTGAAGCCAGTTACAGCACCCTAACTGGCACCCTGATCAGCTAACTCAATGCAGGCCATTAATTAAAAACAAAATTATTAGTAGATTTTACAAGTCACTTTCTCTGGTTGTTAAGTTTAGTTGGAGAGTGGGAGAAGTACCTAAATTGACCCCAAAAGTTTATGACAAATTATAACTGTCAAATGTTTACATATGTGTTGGATTGCTCACCTTGATGCTGAGTTTATGTTAAAAAAGACCATAAAATACTTAACCTTAAGACCAATGCAATAATTTTCCTAACAGAATTAATAATGAATTTATTTTTTATAAAATGCTTCCAGGATTGTTTATGGTGTCATTGAAAATATTTACCTATGTGATACTGAGCCTAGTACTGATCTGAGATGAAGTAAATAGCATGGGAGGAAGCTTGTATGGAGCACAACCACTGGCGTAAATTGAATGGCTTGATTCAGTGCCATAATCAAGGCATGTAAAATTCTTAAACTGTATGAACAGCGGGCATGGTTAACTTGAACTAATTCTCTGAATTTTTAACAGTTAGATTATTTTTTAAATAATGAATGAAATAGAACAGCAGCAAATCCATATATCCATATACTTCAGCACCAAAGCTATCCTATTGGACAGCACTGCAGTTAGTGCAAAGAAAACCATAGCAACAAGCTAACAAGAGTTTTCAGGCTTTTTAACCTAAGGAACTTTCAATGCAGAGTTAAGTTCCTTAGCTGTATAGTGTAAAATCTTCCAATTCCTGAACTGGTTCTCCTTGACTTTAAGTAAGTTTGCTTATTTGTGCTGTGTTACAGGCGTAATCTTTTTTTTTAATGCTGTGGTGCTCTAAACCCTTTGGAAACCCGTGGAAACTTATTTCATATCAGACCCCTGCTGTCAAAGGGAGGAGAAACTATCATTACTTACTAATGGATCTAAAGCTAGGCCCAAGCGATTAAATGGAGTTTCTTGAATTAATTTTGTTTTTTTTAAAGAAATTTCAGATCTCTTTGTTTTAGAATTTAGGATCTGATGGATAGGATTTATATTTCCAGCAGTTTGACAAAATGCAAAAACCCACTCCACACAAACGTGTCAAGAGAGCCCAGTCATTTTTACATATACAGCTGCCCATAGCTGAAAATATTTGTTCTTCCCTATGTATGTTGTCAATACATGTGTTCTAAAGGCTTTTTGGGGAAATGGGTCAATATGTACAATAGCACACTTGAAATTACAACATGGGCAGAATTTTCTGCCTGCTGGGCGGGCGGACCCGACCGAATCTCCGGCGGGCAGGGAGCCGATCCCCGCTGGAGAAGCGGGCCCCGCCGCCATTTTATGTGGGAGGGCCAATTAAGGCCTGCCCAGCGTGACGTCCGCCGGGAAGCGCTATGTGCTCCCTGTGCAGGCGGGGGGTATTCCCCAAAATCGAGAGTGTGCTCTTTTGTGCATACGCACGAAAGAGCGCACATCTCCCTGAGGCTAAGTGCTGCCTCAGGGAGATTGCTGACACTTTTATAAACATTAAAAATAGAAAAAAAAAATCCTTAACATGTCCCTCTCATGTGACAATGTCACATGAGATGGGACATGTTCATGAATTACACTAAAATTTTATTAAACTGTTTAAAACCATACATGAAACCTCATCCCGCTGGTGGATGAGGTTTCATGTTTTCTCTATTGCCCGCCGGGGCCACTGGCCTGCCCGCCAACCTTAAGGTTGGATGGGCAGGTCCTTTAATTGTTTTAATGATCCTGTCATTGGCCTCATTTGGCCATTGACAGGTCGGCGGGCGCACAGCTGATTTTGCTGTGCCCCCGCCTTCCTCAAAATTTAAATGGGGTGGAATGACATTGGGGGTTCCCCCCGACATCATCCCGCGTCATTTTACAAGTCGGCGAGCAGGCTCCGCCCCCTGCTCGCCGATGGCAAAATTCAGCCCCATATGTGGGAGAGTTCAACTGCAATATTGAAGGTTATAGCAAAATTAGTTCTGGTATTTCTCTTCAGTGGGAGGTTAAAATTCCTTGTCGCTATATCTGAAGCTTTTTTCTGAATGCCATTCTTGTACACATTCAGGGTAGGATTTTCAGGTTGTCGGGCGGACGGGCCCAGGAGTGGCCGTGAAACGGCCCACTGCCTGCATCGGCCCCCAACTGCGATTTCATGCTGGCTGGCCAATTAATGACCAGCCAGCGTAAAAGGTACGCTGAGAATCTCAGTGCTGCTGGGATGGGGGCAGGAGGAGTCCGAGCGCAAAAGTCTGTGTATGCGCGGGGGATGTGCAGTGAAAGCACCCTGAAGGCAGGGATCTGCCTCAGGGAGCTGAAGACTTTTAAAATCCAAAATAAAGCTTTTGAAAATTGGAAAAAAATGTCCCTACCTAGGACTCTCACATGAACATAAACATAATAAAAATTTTGTCAAAACATTTAAAAAAAAATTAATGTTGGAAGCCTCATCCTGCCCGTGGATGAAGCTTCCTAAAAAACCCAAAGGCCGCCTGGCTGATTCGCCCGCCCGCTAACCATAAGGTTGAATGGGCAGCGATAAATGGCAGTTAATTGAAACTTTAATGGCTTTAATAGACCTCTTAATTGTTGGTGGGCGCACTGCCAACTCGTGTGCGTGCCCGCCGACTGAAATATTGTACGAATGCTCGATGATGTTGGGATGCTCACCCGACGTCATCATGTGCTATTTTACGCCTGATCAGATCAGGCGCGTGTCCGCCCGCCCGGGGGACATAAAATCCTGCCCTTGTTGTTGTTAATTGACTTGAACATAATATGCTCATATAAAATTTCAGTTTATAATGTAAAGTATTTGCATTCTGGTTTTAAAACATAGTTTTTCGCTAGTTTGTTATCCTTATCTACTCATCAATCATTTAAAAAAAATTTAAGCCTCCCTCTCCCAACATAGAAATCCCCTCAAACCTATTTGTACATGATGACCTGTTGAAGTTGAATGCACGTTGTTTTGTACATGCACTTTCTGATAACTAAAAACAATATTTGTTCTTCTGTTTCTCCAATTGAAGAAATACATACAAGAAGCTCGGAATCTTGGAACGGGCATGCGTCAGCCTAAGTTGTCCAACCTGTCTCCATCAGTAATTGCACATACCAACTGGAAATTTGTTGAGGGCCTGTTGAAGGAATGTCGTAATAAGGTACTTTTGTTCTATGTAGTTTTTCCCCATCCCTTCCTGAAAACACTGCCTGTGGCTGGGGGTATTGTGCCACACCCACTAGCAGCCTTTTGGGAGCTCTCCAAAGTTCCTATTTTTATGTCTAAGTCTATACTTTGATTGTTATATTAGTTGAACATGTTGGTTACTCCAGCCAAGCTCAACCTTGTCTAAGCTTGCTGGCATCTTTCAGCAGCTGCCACTGGAAACAGGAAAGAAAAGGTGGCTGGCTTTTTTGTGTCCTTCCCGTTCCTCAATCCAGAAACATTCAGGCCAATTGTTTCCAAAACTCGAACTGTTTACCTTGATGCAATCGGCTAACTAAGCACAGGCCAGAAACCAAACCTGGGATCATCCTTGTCAGCATAATTTTATACTATACCAGGTGGTGCACCTGCTCACAAAGCTAATAAGAAGCTCTCATTTTTTTTCTAAAAGGCCAATATTATAATTCTGAGTCATTGTTTATTTTTGGATGTGCTTATGAATCCACAAATGTATTTTTTGCAGACTAAGCGCATGTTGGTAGAGAAAATGGGGCGAGAAGCAGTGGAACTGGGTCACGGTGAGGTGACTATCACAGGAGTGGAAGAGAATACACTGATTGCCAGTCTCTGTGATTTGTTAGAAAGAATATGGAGTCATGGCCTACAGGTCAAACAGGTAAGTAACCAAGGTACATCTGAGGGATTTATGGAATCATAAAATGATTAGAGCACCTTTGGGCCGCTGTATCCGTGCTGGCTCTCTGTAACAGCTGCTCAGCTACCATTCCCTGCCTTTTCCCCATAGCCCTGCAGATTTTTTCTCTTCAGACATTTATCCAATTTCCTTTAGAAAGCCACAGTTGAATCTGCCTCCATCACACTCTCAGACAGTGCATCCTAGATCCTAACCACAAAATAAGGCCCTTCTTCATGTTGCCTCTGGTTCATTTGCCAATCACCTTAAATTGGTGTACTCTGGTTCTTGACCTTATCATTAATGGGAACAGTTTCTCCCTATCTACTCTATCTACACAATTTGAAAACATCCATCAACCTTCTTTTGTACAAAGAGAACAGCCCCAGCTTCACCAATCTATCCATATAACAGAAGTCTCTCATCCTGGGCATTAATCTTGTGAATCTTTTCTGCACCCTCTCCAATACCTTCACATCCTACCTAAAATGTGGTGCCCAGAATTGGACACACTACTTAAGTTGAGGCTGAAGTAGTGTTTTATAAAGGTTCACCTTAACCTCCTTACTTTCTACTCTATTCCTCTACTTTTAAAACCCAGGACCCTGTATACTTTTTAACTGCTTTGTCAACCTTCCCTGCCATCTTCAACGATTTGTCCTCCAGTTCAAAAAAAAACATTCACCACCACTCTCTGTAACCTGTCACTTAGCCTTGTATCCATGTAGCTGGTGGCCCTTTAATTTCATGGGCTTCACTTTGCCCCAAGCCTATTATGTGGCATGTATTAAATGCCTTTTGTAAATCCATGTAGACCACATCAACTGCATACCCTCATCAACTCTTTCTGTGACCTCATCAAAAAGCTCAACCAAGTTGAGCACAATTTGCCTCCAATAAATCCATGCTGACTTTCCATTATTAGCCCATATTTGTCCAAGAGACTTAACTTTTCTTCCAGATTATCATTTCTGAAAGCTTTCCTTCCATTGAGATTAAACTTATTGGCCTGTAGTTGCTGGGGTTATCCTTACACCCTTTTTTTGAGCAAGGGTGTAACAACATTTGCAATTCTCCAATCCTTTGACACCACCCAGGTTTCTATGGAGAATTGGGAGATTATGGCCAGTGTCTCTCCAATTTCCACCCTTAGTTCTGTCAGTATCTTTGGATACATCTGTCCATTCCTGGTGGTACCAGCTTAAGTATAGTCAGCCTTTCTTATGCCCCTCTTTATCAGTTGTTAGCCATTGAATTATCTCTTCTTTCATTGTGACTTTGGCAGCGTCTTCTTCTTTGCAAAAGACAGATGCGAAGTGGCGATTTAGTACCTCAGCCATGCCCCAGCCTCCATGCATAAACCCCGTTTTTGGTCCCTAATTGGCCTTACTCTTCCTTTAATCGCCACTTTTATTATTTATATGCCTATAAAAGATTTTTGGATTCCTTTTTTATGTTGGCTGCCAGTCTCTGCTCATACTCTCTCTTTGTTGCTCTTATTTCTTTTTTTGTTTCCCCTCTGAACTTTCTATATTCAGGCTGGTTCTCACTTATATTATCCACCTGACATCTGTCATACACATCCTTTTCTTGCTTCACCTTACTCTCTATATCTTTCGTCATCTAGAGGGTTCTGGCTTTGTCCGTCCTACCTTTGCCCCTTGTGGAAATGTATCTCAACTGTACCTAAACTATCTCCTTTTTAATGGCAGCTGCCTATTGTTAAATTATAGTTTTGCCTGCCAGTCTTTGATGGCAATTTACCAGGACCAGATCCTTTTTCACCCCATTGTGATTGACTCTTCCCCCAGTTAACTATTTTAACTCTAGATTGCTCTTTGTCACTTTACACAGTGAACCTAAACCTTATAATACTGTTTCCATACCGACACTTGATCCACTTGTCCCACCTCATTCCCAAAACCAGACCAGCATTGTCTCCTTCCTCATTGGACTGGAAACATGTAGAAAATTCTCTTGAATGCACTTTAGAAACTATTCCCTCTCTCTGTCATTTACCTTTTATAAATATTTAATTTTGTTATGATCCCCACAGAGACCAATGGCTTTTTAAAAAAAAAAGAAATTCAAACTTCCAGTTGATAGCTGAAAGGATGACACGACAAGATTTCACATTTGTGACTTCTATTGTAGCAACCAGACTAAAAGTATTTTTAACTAAACTGCTTTTGTCAGCAACTTATCCTTTAAACAACAGAACAGAACTTTTCCTTTTTGAACACAACCAGATAAACTTTACTCTGTCCCTTTAGCAGCTATTCAAGTTTCCTGGACCCAGTCTAAAGTGATTCTTAGCTCTTGAGGGTTTATTTCTGTTCCTTTCATTTCCCATTCTGGTAGGTTTTAGCCCAAGAACTATCTTTCATGGTGAGGTTTTTTTCCTGGCAGTTCTCCCTCTGGCGCAAGCTAGGCGAATCCTTCAGTCATTTCAAATCCTCATGAATTTGGTTCACAAAATCACAGAATCTTTACAGTGCAGAAGGAGGCCATCGAGTCTGCATTGGCTCTCTGAAAGAGCATTCTACCTAATCCCACTCCCCTGCCTCATCCCTGTAACCTTGCACATTCTTTTCAGATAGCAATCCAATTCCCTTTTGAATACCTCGATTGAACCTGCCTCCACCACCCTTTCAGGAAGTTTGTTCCAGACTCCAACCACCCTTTGGGTGAAAATTTTTTTCCTCACATCACTTCTACTCCTTTTGCCCATTATTTTGAATCTGTGCCCTCTAGTTCTTGATGTACTCTTGAGCGGGAACAGTTTCTCACTATTTACCCTGTCCATACCCCTCAGGATCATGAATACCTCTACCAAGTCTCCTCTCAGCCTACTTTTCTCCAAAGAAAACAGACCCAACCTCTCCTCATAGCTACAGTTGTTTATCCCTGGAATCATTCTTGTGAATCTCCTCTGTACTCTCTCAAGTGCCTTCACATCCTTCCTGAAGTATGGTGCCAAGAACTAGACGCAGTACTCCAGATGAGGCATAACCAGCATCTTAGACAAGTTTAACATGACACCCTTACTCTTGGACTCAATGCTCCTATTAATAGAGCCTAGAATACCATATGCTTTATTAACTGCTCTCTCAATATGCCCTGCCACCTACAATGACTTACGTACTTATACATCAAGCTCCCTTTGTTCCTGCACCTCCTTTAGAGTTTCTCCCTTCACTTTATACTGTCTCTGCATATTCTTCCTGCCAAAATTAATCGCCTCAGACTTTTCTGCATTGAACTTCATCTGCCATTTGTCTGCCCAATCTACCAATATGTCTATTGTTATGATCCCAGGTGAGGTTACTCCTGGACAAGCCTGATCCTAGGATGGAACCCAGCTTGATAGACCCTAACTTTTAATTTGTTTGTTTAGATATGTGGAGAATAGCTACCATACAGAGTCACAGAAGTCAGCTGATGAACTTTACAAAAGAATAAAACACTTATTAAACAAGAAAAGGTGAATTATATTACAATACTCCTTCACCCACAATTATACCTTTACAGATATATATAGATTTGTAAGGAAAACACAAGTTACAAAAGCTATCTTATACTCTAATATCCACAGTAAGTACAGCCCATGTAAACCAATTGGCAACCTGTGGTCAGACACACCACACTCTGAAACCAAGTGACAGATGTCACCCCCAACAGATGCTATGGATCTCTCAACTCCCCCCAGACACTTGTCACACCATGAACCAATCTATCTCATTGAACTCCGTCTTTCACACGGGGGTTTTAAATCTCCGCTCTCCAAGAACTCTCTTTGGAATCTTCTCCCGAACCGACGCTTTTTCTCAGACTCCTTCCACAAGGGTTCACCTCCAGGGCTTCGAACTCTCCTTCCGATGTTCCTCACCCCGGGTTACCACATGCATTCAAGCTGTCTTCCACACACTCTCTCTCACCAGCTCAACTGTCAACAGTACCACAGCTTCACACGCACGTAGCAAAGGGTTATAGACCTCCAGTTGCCTCTTTGGACTTTCTGGCCCCTTGCAAGCTGTTCTCGTTTAAAATCTGCTTTCTGCAACTTTTGTCTCTTTAAATCTGAAGCTTGAAGCTTTCTCTCTGCCCCTCACTCTTAACTTCACTTAACAGGACCTTTTCCAGGTTCCTGTCCTCCCCTTTTGACTAGAAGGTGGTCTTGGGACTTTCTCCTGCTCCAGTCCCCTGGATTTTGGGCTCTTTAGCTTGGGACTGGCTATCTGACCTCTTTGCTACAGTCTCTCCTGGCAGCTACTTTCAAAACCAACTGAACTCAAACAGCTTCCAAATCAAACTGCTGTTTCTAGTTTCTTCTGTGTGTGTCTGTGGGAGGGACCAGCCTCTCTGGATATCTGTTGCTAGGCAACAGCCCAGTTTCTCTACTCTTATGTGTTTAACTTAACTTGCAGTCATAAAACTGTCATAGAAATGCAGGCGCCTTGAAAAGTGAAACTAAAACTCAATTTGACCTTTTTATCATGCAGACACAGAAATACAAATCAAACAAACTTTAAAGCTAAAATGCATTCCTAACAACCACTAAATACAAATATAACTTACTTAAACTACCTCTATCTCCTAACACTATGGGCAGAATTTTCTGGCTGATGTGCGGATGGCGGAGCCCACACATCAGCACTTAAAATGTTGCGCACTGACGTCGCGTGAGCGTCCCGACATCAGCGCGCGGCATCACGATATTTAGATCGGCAGGCGCGCTATGCAGCGGGAAGCGCACCCGCCATTAATTAAAGGCCTCGTTAAGGCCCTTAACTTGTCAATCGTTGACAATTTTGAGGGGCCCGTGCGAACTTTGGCTCGTGCATGGGCCCAATGGGCACGCAGGTAGGTTATTTTTTATTAAAACTCATGCACTGGTGGGATATGTGGACTCAGAGGGGTTGTTCATGTTTTTCATGAAGTATTTAATGGAGAAAGTGTTTTAAACTTGCCTGTGTGATTGTTAGCAGTTCACATCGATTTCCAAGAGCTTTTTGTGTACTTTGAAACCAGTCTGCAGACAGTTATCTTTATCAGGCCTGCAGCTTTCCGGAGGCCTCATTTAGCCTGGGTATGGGTTCTGACATCTCCACTGGAGGCAGCTCCTTTGAGGAGGAAGGGAGGGCTAGAATAAGGAGGAGGCCAGGAATGCGCAGTCAGCCTCCATGGGCGCCACCTTTGGGAAGCCAGGCGCAGAGCCAAGAGGTTGTCCAAGGTGGAAAGGGCCACAGAAGACGCCACTACCCTGCTGCCAAGGTATACAGGCGGCGAAGCAGCTACCTCAATATGACCGAGGTGCAGTGCCGAAGGAGGCTCCGTCTCTCAAGGGAGACAGCCAACTATATCTGTCAGATGATTGGCCCTAAGACCTCCCCTAACCGTGTGGGTGGACACCCCATGCCAGCGGCTCTGAAGGTCACAGTTGCCCTCCACTTCTATGCCTCTGGATCCTTCCAGGGCTCGGTGGGTGATCTTTGCGGTGTCTCCCAATCAGCTGTCCGCACTTGTGTCAAGCAGGTTACAGACGCTTTGTTCAGACGGGCATTGACCTTCATCCACTTCCGCTGTGACCAGGCAAGTCAGGCACAGTGAGCCAGAGGCTTCGTGGCCATTGCTGGCTTCCCCCGCGTCC
Source organism: Cetorhinus maximus (assembly GCF_964194155.1). Classification (NCBI taxonomy): domain Eukaryota; kingdom Metazoa; phylum Chordata; class Chondrichthyes; order Lamniformes; family Cetorhinidae; genus Cetorhinus; species Cetorhinus maximus. The sequence goes on from NC_135887.1 coordinate 100,052,246, forward strand.
AGGGTGCAATAGACTGCACATATGTGGCCATCAAGGCGCCAGCAGGTGAGCCCGATGCCTTCGTCAACAGGAAGGGCTTCCACTCCATAAACATGCAGATAGTGTGTAATCACAGGATGCTGATTCTGCAAGTTTGTGCAAGGCACCCAGGCAGCTCCCACGACACCTACACCCACAGACACTCTCAGGTGCCGGGGCTCTTCAGTGCTCCAGCTCAGCTGGATGGTTGGCTGCTGAGTGACAAGGGCTATCCCCTCAGAAGGTGGCTCATGACGCCACTCCGCCGTCCAAGAACAGAAGCTGAGGAGCGCTACAATAGGAGCCACGGTACCACAAGGGCTGTGGTGGAGAGTGCCATCGGTCTTCTCAAGATGCGCTTCCATTGCCTGGACCGCTCAGGGGGCGCAGTCCAGTACCCCCCAGATCACGTCTCTCCGATAGTGGTAGCATGCTGCGCTCTGCACAATCTTGCGCTGGAAAGGGGGGATGCAGTTGACGATGAAGACCTTGGCGCACTGGATGAGGCTGCACATGATGAATCCAGCAGTGGCTCAGAGGATGAGGGTGCACAGGGCGATGATGAAGGGCAGCACGCCGACCCGCTACTATACCAAGGAGGCAGGGACACCCGGGACAATTTAATGTAACGAACCTTCAGCTAGCTCCACACACATCAATCAGCAGGACCAGCAATGTCTGGCGCTTCCACATGTGTCACTTAGGCGGTACATCTTCCACCACATCAGCTGCAACTAAGGGCTTAGTACAGAAACATCAATGTCCACTCAAACACTCATGATATGTCTGTGAAACATACAAATGCAGTGCAAAGGAAACACCCTCAGTCATGGTCAGAAAAGTGGACTTTATTCCATCCAACATAAAACAGAAACGTCTCTATGACAAACATAACTATTTTTTCCCTAATCTAGGGCCAACACAAAATCACCAGTGACGTACCCGTGGAGTGCCTAACGTGCCTTATGCTTTTGTTTACGGGTGCTACTTCTAGGTGCCGCTCCATTGCTCGGAGTGGTTTGTGAGACAGCCTGCTGACTCTGCTGTCCTGTTGGCGTCAATGACCTTGGAGGGTGTCCTCTGGCCCATGGAGCCTGTGATAGCCTCGCCTTGGAGGGATTGGCCAGTTCCAGAACTGGCACCTCCCCAGTTGTCGCAGCTTCAACGGATGCAATGTTGACAGGCAGAGGGGTGGAGGAGCTGCTGCCCTCATCCGGAGCGCCCTGAGAGGAGCTCGCAGCGACGACAGGCAGCTGCTCCGCCGACGTGAGGTCACATTGGACCTCCCTACTCACCGCAGATGCATGGGCACTGAGCGCTGACACTTGGTGCCCAGAACATCTCCCACATTGGGAATGACCACCCGTGGCCATTACTGCTGTGAGGGCTGGCAGGTCAGAGTGTAACCCAATCAGAAGAGTCTCCATCCAATCGAAGCCCATCCCCATGAGAGTCGCCAATCTCTCAGAGGAGGAAGCGTGAAGCTCTGTCCTGAGGTTCATGCCTTCACTGACACTCTGCCTGGACTCCTCCACTACAGAGACCAACTGAAGCACACCCTCATGCAACCCTGCCAGATGCAAACACGATTCCTGCCGCTTGTCCTGCAGCTGCTGCTGCATTGGTAACAACTCCAGAGGCACATCATCAGTGCTGAACTCAGCATGTGCCTGGTCCCCTGCAGCCCTTCGGCTGCTGGCGCCAGCGGCACTCTCTGTCCCTGCCATCTCCTCTAGCGATTGTGAAGTGCCCTCTCCACTGTGACCTGGGACACTAGCTGACATTAAATTCCCCACCGAAGTGTTTGTGGCTGCGCTGGTGCTTGGCTGGCTGAAATGACGTGCCACAAGTTGCACGTCTTGGCCCTCAGGTGTGGAGGGGGGGCTCCGGTGTCGTTGCGCCCGGCCATGTGGTGGTGATGCTGAAATTAACAAGGACAGTGCATCAGTTAGCGTTCAGTCAGTTAAACCTTTCATCCCTTTCCCCCCCAGCCTCATAAGTCGCTCACCCTTCAGGACCCTAAGGAGACGAACATTGGTGGGTTGGAAAAGAGTCAAGAGGAGGCCCAAACATTAGACGCGCATACAGACAGGCTGGTCAGATGGCCTAAGGAATGCCACATGGAATGTTATATTCCATTGGAGTGGGGAAAGTGCAGAGGCATGCTGGCCTGGATAGTTGTGGTGATGAGGAAGCATTGCAAGTACTTGCGACATTTGCAGTGGAGCACAGGAGATTGACAGGTCACATTATTGACCTTTATACCGTTAAGAGGGGCATAGAACAGGTGGGCAGAAGGCAACATTTCCCCTTGGCGCAGGGATGAGTAACGTGGTGGCGTTTATTTAAGTTGAGTGCAATGAGGTTGACAGGTGAGGTGCTGAGGGCCTTTTGGACAGAGTAATGTGGGGTGCACTGACTGAAAGGGTGGTGGAGGTACCAACCCCCCTAAGATGCAAAATGTCTTTGGCTGTGCAGCAGCGATGCCATGGCATGTTAGGCCATGGGGATAGTGGTCACAAATGGGATAAGGCGACTTTGGAAGGTGCTGGAGATGCACATCCTCAAGGGGACGAGGGACCTTTGTGTATGACCCACACGTCAGAGTGTCTCGGTCTGTGAATGAGCAGTGTTGCAGCATTAACAATTGCAGCAACCATCAGTGGTTTGGATGGTGGGCAGACAGAGTGGATGGGACTGTGGACCTCAAATACCTGGCCGCTGCACCCCAGCCTCGCCACCACCTGCCGCCCTGGCCGCCTGCCTCCTCCCCAGCTCCATAGCCTGCTCCTCGAAGGTGGTGAGGCGCTGGAGCAGGGCGTGCCCACCACCAGTCCGCTCGCACTCTCTTAGATTGTGCTCAGTTTTTGCCTGCAGAACAGAGAAGAGGATTTATTGGGGCTGATCGCTCATGTACTCTGCACGCGCACACCGCACCCCAACCACAGTGGCCCATCTGAGGCCTCCAGAGGCTCCTGTCCACACTACTGGTGATCAGTCCCCAGAAGATAGTACAGCTGGTCCCAACCCCCTCCCCAACGGACACCTTGGACACATTCAGTGTCCATCACTTTGAATAACACACGGGTCTTAGCGTCCATGGCAAGGAGGCACAACTAGGTGCGGCGCCGAGGCCAGCAGATGGCACTTGGCCACGACACCTTAAGGCCCCCCTTCCACCATCTCATCACCATCAATATGACATGTGTTGGAGTTCTGAGTATGTGTCTAGCTGCCTCCCCTGCAGGTTGCCCCCAAATGTGACAAACACCAACATATTCTGCAGGGAGAACCCATCTTCTCCTCAACCACTAAGGCTGATGTAAGCATGGTCACTAGCTGTTTGCCCACCCAGTGTGCGCCAAATGCCCAATGCAGTAACGACACTAAGACGTGGGGTTGCGGGGTGGCGGGGGTGGGGGGGTGGTGGGGGGCGCTCAAAGGCTAAGGCTACCTGCTGGGTCAATGACCAAGGCCGACATGGTACTCACCCTTTCAGAGCGCAGCAAATTATTGAATCGTTTGCAGCACTGCGTTCCTGTGTGCCGCACATCGTCATGGGCGCTTACTGCGTCACCCACCTCCTGCCACGCCTGGCTGGTGACATGGGGGGCCCTCCTCCTCCCATCCTCCGGACACAAAATATCCTGATGGCTGGACACCTCTTGGAGGAGGACAACAAGGCATGCATCTGAGAAGCGAGGGGCACATTGGCCCCCTGCTGGCCTCTCCTGCAGCCTTTCCCCCTCCTCTTGCTCCTGCTCCTGCTCCTGTCCTCTGAGAGCAGCCTGTCTCTCTCTTTGAGTGGCCATGGTGCACTGTCTCAACGAGGCTGCCTGGCCACTCTTTATATAGACTGCTGGTTCCCCATTGGAACCGGCAGTCTGAGCACGCCCGCCTCCGCAACGACTTTCCCGTTCTACACGGGAGTTGCTAACCCGCTGGGCGGGCCTTAATTGGCCCGCCCACGCAAAATGGCGGCGCGGCCCATTTTGGCGGCGGCAATCGGCTGCCCGCCTGCCGCCAAGTAGGTCGGGCCCGCCCGCCTGTCAAGGGCAAAATTCTGCCCCATGTCTTTTTGAAGTTTAAGACTGTCTTCATCACTGTTGACAATGCGTCCAATCTATGTATCATCCGCAAATTTTGAAATCATGCCCTGCATACCACAGTCTTGGTCATTAATATATATCAAGAAGAGCAAGGGTCCCAACACTGAATCCTGGGGAACCCCACTACAGACCTGCCTTCAGACCTACTCTGTTTCCTGTCACTCAGCCAATTTCTTAACCAATTGCCTGCTTTCCATTTTATTCCATGAGCTAGAATTTTGCTCACAAGTCTATTGTGTGGCACTGTATCAAATGCCTTTTGAAAATCCATATACACTACATCAACAGCATTGCCCTTATCAACCTTCTCTGTTCCCTTCTCAAAAAATTTCAAATTAGCTAAACATGATTTTCCTTTAATGAATCCATGCTGGATCTCCTTAATTATCCCACACCTGTCTAAGTGAATATTGGTTTTGTCCCGAACTATAGTTTCCAGAAGTTTCCCTACCACTAAAGTCAAACTGACTGGTCTGTGGTTGCTGGTGTCCTTGCACTCCTTTTTGAACAAGGGTGTAACATTTGCAATTCTCCAGTCCCCTGGCACCACCCCTGTGTCTAAGGAAGACTGGACGATTATCACCAGCGCTTCTGAAATTTCCACTCTCTCCTCCCTCAGTATCCTTGGATGCATCACATCTGGTCCTTGTACCTTATCAATTTTAAGTAAAGATAGCCTTTCTAACATCTTCTCAATTGTAAATTCCTTGAGTTCATCTCGGCATGAGCAGCATACTCTTCCTTCGTAAAGGCAGATGTGAAGTACTCGTTTAATACCTCCGCTACTTCTCCTGCTCCACATGCAAGTCTCCTCTTTTATCCCTTAATGGATCTGTCCTTCCTTTTAACACCCTTTTATTATTTCCGTGCTTATAGAAGCCTTGGGATTCCCTTTTATGTTAGCTGCTATTTATGTTAGCTGCTAGTCTCTTTTCATGCTCCCTCCTTGCTTTACTGATTAGATTTTTCACTTCCCCTCTGGCCCTTCTATATTCGGCCTGATTTTCCATTGTACTTTTTACCTGACATCTGTCATACGCGTACTTCTTCCTTTTCATCTTCACCTCTATTTCTCTCATCATCCAGGGTGTTCCAGATTTATTTGTCCTACCTTTCCCCTTCAAGGGAATATACCTTAACATTGCTTGCAATACTATCTCTTTGAAGCTAGCCCATTGTTCAGCTACTGTCTTTTCCACCAACATTTGATTCCATTTCATTCAGATGCATTCTCATCCCATCAAAGTTGGCTTTCCCCCGATTAATTATCCCTGCTCTGGATTGCTCCTTGTCCTTCTCCATGGCCAATCTAAACCTTATGGTACAATGGTCGCTGTCCCATAAATGCTCTCCCACTGTTATTTGATCCACTTGTACCAACTCATTCCCCAGAACCAGGTCCAACAGTACCTATTCTCTGGTTGGACCATAAACATACTGCTGCAGAAAATTATCTTGAACGCATCCCAGGAACTCTCGCCCTTCTTGTCCCTTTGCACTATTCCTATCCTAGTCTGTGTTTGGATAATTGAAGTCCCCTGTTATAATTGTTCTATAATTCTTGCACATCCTTTCTGCTAGTTGGTGGCCTATATACTACGCTGATCAATGTTATTGAACCTTTTACATTCCTTAGCCCTAGCCAGAGAAATTCCGTCCTTGACCCCTCTGGGATATCCTCTCTCTCCAGAACCGTAATACCATCCTTAATCAATACTGCCACCCCTCTTTTCTTCCTTTACTATCTCTTCTAAATACCTTGTACCCAGGCATATTTAATGCCCAGTCCTGCCCTTCTTTGAACCAGGTCTCTGTTATAGTAATAATGTCATAGTTCCATTTGTCAACCTGTGCGTGAAGTTAACCAATCTTATTAACCACACTCTGTGCCTTCAAATACATGCACATTAATCCTGATTTAGGCTTTTCCCCTTGCTCTGACTCCATCTAATGACTCACTATAGCCTACTCTAGTTCTATCAAACTCTCCAAGTATTCTATTTACCTTGATACTACTCACTGATACATCCTCCTTATCAGCTAATACTTCTCTACTTCCCACTGGCAGTTTTTCTCCTTTCCTCTATGAATTTCCCCTCAGTTCCCATCCCCCTGCCAATCTAGTTTAAACCCTCCCCAACAGCACTGGCAAACTTCTCCGTGAAAACATTAGTCCCAGTCCTGTCAAGGTGTAACCCATCTTTCTTGTACAGGCCTCACCTGTCTCGGAGTTGGTCCCAGTGCCTCAGAAATCTAAAGCCTTCTCTCTTATTCCATTTCTCCATCCACATATTGAACTGCTCAATCTTCCTATTCTTATGCTCACTAGCACGTGGCACTGGGGGTAATCCTGAGATCACTGCTCTTGAGGTCCTGCTTTTCAATTTCATTCCTAACTCCTTAAAATCCACTTTCAGGACCTCGTCCCTTTTCCTGCCTATGCCATTGGTCCCAATGTGGACCACAACCTCTAGATGCTCACCCTCCCCAAAAAGAATGTCCTGCAGTTGCTCTGTGACATCCTTGACCCTGGCACCAGGGAGGCAACATGCCATCCTGGAGCCACATTTACAGCTGCGGAAACCAATTATGGAATCCCCCACCACTATAGCACTTCCACTTCCCCTCCTGTACAGCTGAGCCACCTGAGGTGCCACAAACTTGCTCTTGCTACAGTCCTCTGAGGAACCATCTTGCTCACCAGTATCCAAAATAGAAAAGCGGTTAGAGAGCGAGATAGCTTTGGGGATTCCTGCACTACCTGCCTGTTTCTCTCAGATACCCCGGCGGTCACCCATTCCTTCTCTGCCTGTGTACTTCTTAGCTGCAGTAAACATGTTATCCACATAACCCTCAGCCTTGCGGATACACCACAGTAATTGCAGCCGCCGCTCAAGATCCGCAACCCGGAGCTCAAGTTTCTGCAGCTGGTGACACTTCCTGCAGATGTAGTCATCGAGGGTACTTTGTGCCTGCATGACTTCCCACATCCCGCAGGATACACATTCCACATGGCCGAGCTTAGCTGACATATCTTAAACTTTATGTGAAGTGCTTACTCACCTGTCACTCACCAATCATCGTCTCCTCTTCCTCTCGTGCTCTTTATGAAGTCTCGCTGCTCTTTCCCTCTCATGCCCCTTTTTGAAGCCTCGCTCTTTACAAAATGAAGTCTTCCCGCTCTCCGCACTCTTTATAAATGGAGTCTCCCCGCACTCTGCGCTCTTCTTAAAATGAAGCCTGCTTGCTCTCTGTGCTCTTTTTAAAATGAAGTCTCCTCGCTCCCCATGCTCTTTTTAAAATAAAGGCTCCCCGCTCTTTTTAAAATGAAATCTCCTCGCTTTCCATGCCCTTTTATAAAATGAAGTCTCCCCACTCTTCGCGCTCTTTTTAAAATGAAGTCTCCCTGCTCTCCATGTTCTTTTTCAATCCGAGTGCAAGGTGCCATCCGCATTCCTAAACAGTGAACCATAATCAGCCTCTAGCTGCTGGCCCCTCCTTGATTTTGGAAGACTGTCTTGTCTATGAGTTTCAGGAATATCTTTAGGAAGCCCTTTTCCTCTCAAAGCCTATCTCCATGGTACATGAATCACACAGGCCTTGTATCTAGGTAGAAATACTGATTAGCTGTCCTTGAATGCTTCTTCAACTCTCTTTTTCTTGGAGTAAGATGACAGTTTAAAGTATAACTGTTTATAACCTGACATTCTCAACATCTCCCTGGGACTTTGAAGGCTTGCAGTCTAACCAGTGTAAGCATAATGCTGCTGCCATTGTTTCCAACTGTGAACACCTTACACCTTCTTTCCAGCAAACACCTAGGCCACCTTTTGGTCTTTAAGAGCCATATCATCTAGGCCTGTTATCAGGCAGACTTCAGAACAGGTCACATGGTCCCCTTCATTTTATCACAAGTTAAAGACACAGTCCCAAAACATAACAATCTTATAAACATCATGTTGGTAACAATTGCCTCCCCTGTTCATCAATGAGGCCTGTTTCGAAGTGAAAAGAGCATATTTTACTGAATATAAAGTAGTCATTTCTGTGTGAAATCCATGCACATCTTCATGACATTGCTTATGATGAGTCAAAGGATACACTGTTTTATAGCAATAGATGTCTTTAGGCCATGTAGGGGTTAATATCAAGAATACTGATTTACAGTAGCCGAATAAGACACTTTGTATTTTTAAAGTGGCATTTTGCAATTTTTTACTGATTCTTTGGATTAACTTCCATGACGCCATATATTGCTTTGTGAAAGCCGCAAGTGAGTCGTACACATAGTAATTCCCTTAACTGTGTATTTAATTTTTATCCCTTACCAATTTTAAGCCTGAGAATAGGCAGCAAGATAACATGTAGGATGTCCAGTTGGAGTTAGATACCTGCAGTAGAAGTTTCCTCAGGTGCATCCTGATTAATCACTAACTCTGGCAAAAATTCATGACAATGGGGTTTAAGCCAATCACAGCAGTCAATAGGGAGAACCCCCCCATCCTGAGGAAGTTGCCAGTGTTGATGTTTAGTAATACTGACTAGGGGAAGTGAGATTAAGTGCACTAGAGATGGTCCAAAGGATTGGTAGCATTTGGACAGAGCTGGGCTCTGGGAATATTGAAGGATAGACCTGGCGTTTAGTAGAACTGGGGCAGAGGTTGACATTGCTGCAGTGGAGCTGCTGCAGTTTGTTTATTTATTTTATTCCTCCCTTATCTTTTTTTATTTCCTTCCTTTCTTCTTTTCTCTCTGACCCTCTTTGGCTCCTCTCATCCTCTCCCTTTTGTGCACTCGCCTGCTTTTTTGTGCATTCTTCCGGTTTTCTTTGTGTGCTCTCCCTTTTTTTGTGTGCTCTCCCGTTTTTTGTGTGCTCTCCCGTTTTTTTGTGTGCTCTCCCGTTTTTTTGTGTGCTCTCCCATTTTTTTGTGTGCTCCTGTTTTTTTGTGTGCTCTCCCTCTTTTTTGTGCGCTCCCCCTTTTTTGTGCACTCTTCTGTTTGTCATGCGCTCTCCGTTTCTCTTTTTCTCACTCCTTTTTTATTTCTCTTGCTTTCTACCTTTTTTGCTCATTCCATTTCTCCCTTCCCTTTTTCCATTCTCTTTTTCTGCTGTGTCATGAAGTGATGATGTCACATATTTAAATCTCCATTTCTTAACAAATACTGCAAATTCTACTGATGTAAATTGTGGACCATTACCTATTATTAGGATATTTGGTAACTCCAACCTCTCAAACATTTCCTTGATTTCTCTCAGAACACCACGTGGTGTAACTGAAGTCAGTCTGGCTACTTTGATGAAGTTACAGGAGTAATCACACATGATGAACAGGGTGTGGTCATGTACTTTACACAAGTCACTCCTTAACCTTCGACCAAATCCTAGCCACAACAGCGTGCTCTTATTTGAAAAACTCTGGTGAGCCCAACAGATAACTCACTTAGCAATGTCTAGTTTGAGTTTTTTTTGACATCCAAGGCCAGTATCTCTGCAGATACAACCTTCTATGCTGATGTGTGTTGAATGTGTGACTGCCTTTAGTTCCTTATGTAGTTTTTAATTAAAATTCTTTCTTGGGGTGGTAGCATTGCTCGCAAGGCCAGCATTTGTTGCTCATCCCTAATTCCCTTTGAGAAGATGATTGGATAGATACACCGGCACTAGTGTGAGGAAGGTAATTCCAGATTTTTCACCAAGCAACAATGAAGGAACAGCAATATAGTTCCAAGTCAGAATGATGTGTGACCTGGAAGGGAACTTGCAGGTGGTGGTGTTTCCATGTGTCTGATGCCGTTTTCTTAGGTGGTGGAGGTAATGGGTTTGGAAGGTGCTGTCGAAGGCAAGTTGCTACAGTGCATCTTGTATATTGTAAACTATGCAGTGTGCATCAGTGGTGGAAGGAGTGGATGGTTAAGATGGTGGATAGGTCACGCAGGCTGCTTTATCCTGGATAGTGTTGAGCTTCTTGTGTGTTGTTGCAGCTGCACTCATCCAGGCAAGTGGAGAGTATTACATCACACTCCTAACTTGTGCCTTGTGAATGCTTTAGGGAGTTACTTGCTGCAGAGTTCCCAGCATCTAACCTGCTCTTGTAGCCACAGTATTTATATGGCTGGTCTAGTTCACTTTCTGGCCAATAGTAATCCCCAGGATGTTGATGGTGGAGGATTTAGCGATGCTAATGCCATTGAATGTCAAGGAGAGATGGTTAGATTCTCTCGTCGGAAATTGTCATTGCCTGACACTTATGAGACATGAATGTTACTTGCCACTTTTCAGTCCAAGTCTGTATTTTGTTTAGGTCTTGCTGCATGTGGGCATAGATTGTTGCTTCATCTGAAGATTCGTGAATGGAACTGAACACTGTGCAATGTCAGTGATCATTCCCACTTCTGAGTTCATGATGCAGGGAAAGTCATTGATGAAGCAGCTAACAATTTTGGGCCTGGGAACTCCTGTGGCTAAGATAATTGGCTTCCAGCAATCACAACCATTTTCCTTTGTGCAAGGTACGACATCAACCAGTGGATTCCCATTGTCCTCAGTTTTGCTAGGGCTCCTTGATGCTACACTTGGTCAAATGCTGCCTTGATGTCAAGGGCAGTTACTCCCATCTCACCCCTTGAATTCAGCTCTTTGTCCATGTTTGGATCAAACCTGTGATGAGGTCAGGAGCCAAGTGGTCCTGGTGGAACCCAAATTGAGCATCAGTGAGTAGGTTATTGTCATTTTGGCGGGCTGTTTAATGGCTTGAGCACTATTGATTCCAATGCATGATGGTCAGTTTCAACACTTACAACCATCTGACCATAGATGTGAGCTTCAGATTTATCACAGGTGAACATAACTACTACAAGCTCTTTCTTGATCTAGGCATATCTTGTCTTTGCTGAAAATGTGTATGACTGGTTGTCTGTTCTGCACCATTGCTGCTCTGATCCAGATTGAGCTGTGCTACATTGTATGGCAATTTCTTCCCTGAGATTTTCATAGCAAAGCATTGGGGTGCCTGTTTGAGTCATTGCAAAGTCAGCTCTTGTGATTTGTCCCAGAACCATTCTGCTTCCTTCTGTGCCAAATCTCTAAGTATTTTTGTAATGTCTGACAGATGCAGGAGAAATTTACTCAGCTGTTGAATAATTTTAAGCAGTCCTTGGATCGCTGTTAAGTAAGTTGGTGATGGCAACCCCAAAATTGCTTTAACTTTGGCTGGTTCAATACAAAATCCTCGTCCTGGCAGCAATGTGTCCAATAAAAGGTATTTCTTGCCCAGGAAGTTTCAGTTTGCCCATGTTTAACACAACTTTGTGTCTGTAACATCACTAAAGAAAACCTTCCGGGTGTTTGTCTTGAAGAATTGCCTCTTCAAGCACTTGTCCAAAACCAATAGTTATAAAATCAACTACGATTAGCTCCATCTCGTGCAGCCCTCCACCAACTTGCGTGTTTTGTGTTGGAGGACTTTGGATGGTGAACTGATCCCAAATGGCATGTGCTTTCAACAGCATTGACCAATAGGCATGTGGAATGTGGTTAGATGTAATGATTGTTTTTCAAAACTTGTGCCCAAACCCATTGCAGATGTGGAGAATCATGAAGGCATTTGTATCTTGTGGGTGTGTAGCTACAGTTTTTGTAGTCGGTAGAGGATAATTTTCCCACTTGATAACTTTGTTTAAACCTTTGGGATCTAAACAGATGCATAGTGTGCTGTTCTTCTCTGCTTTGACTACCGTTGAACTGATCCATGAAGTTGGTGTTCTTACAGGAATGATGAAATTTCAGGGTTCCCTTCAACTTAAAATCACTGGTACGTGACATGTGGCATGTCGGTTCAGATCTACTGCCTTGTCAAGCCTGATTTGGCACTTTCCATCAACTTATCCTGCACCATCACTGAAGACTCAAGGATGTTTCTATACTAAGCATTCCTTGGACAGTGGTTTGTAGTTGTCAAACATGTATACTGATACATCAGTAGATGGCGCTCTGTTAAATTCCTTGGTCATCTCTTGCCTTGTGTTTTCTGCCTGAAGGCAGATCCATGGCTCATTGTCTGCTGATGCTTCATCCTGAGTTATTTTTCTTTGCTGTTTTAATTTCCTCAGTATCTGTAGATTTAATGGGCTGAGCTTTTGTTCCAGGGCTGTAATTCTGATGCCAGGCTGAATTCCAGGTCAGGAACCCAGAAATAGCCATGGTAGAATCCTGGAGGAGATTTTCGAGGAGGCAGCCAATTTCTTCTGGGAGCCCTGTTCAATTAAAAATGGCAGCTGGGCTCTGCAGCCGGAAGGGCCAGTGGGAGAACCTGAGGGACTGGGCAGCTGACAGCCCACTGGGAGAGGTGGGCACTGCTACTGGAGGTGGGAAACTGCAAGTGTGCCTCAGAATGGAGATGCCCTCTGAAGACTTATAAATGGTCTGGCAGCCGTGGCCACCGCATATTTTGTACCATTATTGTGGTGAGGGAACCCCTCCAGAGAGTGGCTGTGGCTGCAGACTGCTGCTAGTTTGCTGGTTATGCCTCTGACCCCCACCCCACAGCAATCTGGCCTACCTCCCGCTTGCTGCCACTATGCCATCTAGGGGCTGCAGCCACATCAAGTGTCCTGCCTGCCATCTGAAAAATACAGACTGCGAGTGAAGAGTGCCCTCAATTTGCATTTTGATTGACCTAATTTGCTACTTGTTCTGGTGGATGGATAACCGCCACTCTCCCATAAGCCGCCTCCCTGGTAGTAGGCCAGAGGTGGAATGTGCTGGCACCCCAGCCGATAGCGAGATATTGCTGGCAAGCCCATCTTCAAACCCACCTCTGCTATCCTATTAAAATTCCCACCAATGATGTTCATACCCACATGGGCTGTTTTACAGAGCAGAGGGTATATTGTTGTGCTAGCGATGAACTTACTGTCCAGTTTATACCTAAAATCACCACATTTGACCCTGATTCTTAATTATCCTTTAAGCTACAATCTCTGTCTTAATTGGCTCAACCTCTGCTAGCTTAAAATCTTGTCTTTTACAGACAAGAAGGGGGTTAATTTAAACAGCACCAATTTCTGCTCTCACCACCCATCCATAAACAGAAAGGTGTTTTAATTTGTTTCCCCCTTTGTAAGCGGTGGTGAATTTCCCAATCCCCTCGGTTTTGGTCTGATCCAATTTCTATCAATAACCTTACAACAAACTCGAGATAGGATGAACTCAAAGGGCTAGTTTATATGCACACACTCGAACGAGGGAGGAGGGTCGCAATGTTTCCTCCTTTGCATTCATACAGTAAAAAAGGGATAGAGAAAAGAAAGGTTCACAGTGCAGAGACTACAGAGAAAAGAAATTATGTTTCATGTGGGTTGCAGAATCCAGAATCAAAGCCCATTGAGGTATTCCTTCATGTAGGTTGGCAGGTTGAGGACCGATAATGTATAATGCCACTTTTCAGGTGGTGTTAACATGTTGAGACAGAGATGCAGAGATGAATCAGTCTTGTAGGTGATGGTACAGAAGTTCCAGTAAAAACAGCGTAGATAGGGCAAGGTATTCAATCTGGGCAGAGCCCCTTTTCTGTGATGTTGCTAGTTAGATGGTAAAATTGCAGCTGAGATTTTGCAGTGCAGCCAGGCAATATTATTGGTACATAAGCTAGAGGTCCATGTCACATGACTCCCACCTTTCCACATTGTCTTTGACAAGGGATGTCCATCCCTCACCTGGGTCCCCAAGATGGTTAAATATCTCAATCATTAAGAATTGATAGGAAGGTTGTGGGGCCCTTTGTCCCAGCAGACGAGTAGACTCTGGTTGGCCAACCTGGGTTATGAAATGCATATGGCCTTTATATAGTTCTCTTTGAATTTGGATTCTGCAGCCCACGGGGGCCGGGGGGTGGGGGGGGTGGGGGGAGGGTGTTTGTTAGTGTCTCTTCAAAGATAAAGAGGTGCAGGTTCTACGATACTGCCATAGTGGCTCCTTTAGTTTAAGGGTCACAGACAGACATAGCTTCAGCCATTTTAAAAGCTCTTTGTCCAGTTTTTAAAATTTTAGAAATAGCCATGAGGATATCTGTATCTATTTTATTAAAAAAAATGCAGGGTGAGGTCTTAGTCCCCTCACAAGTTTTTTGATATTGGTGAAATGGAATCACAGCACATTCTGTGCCAGTGTCAGTTTAAAACCTGAGTTAGTTGCCTGCAACATGCTATGAATCTTTGAAACTAATAGCACTGGCCTCAATGATGATGGAGACTTTTTCTGTCCTTGGTTTGTCATGTATTGCCCTAGCTGTATGCATATGCACTGTCATGACCACGGATCCTATCTCCAAATTACTTATGGACATATTGAACTTTTAGGTAAGACCTGTGTTTTTATTAAAAGAGGGCATACAAGCAAAAGCTGGCTAAGACTGTAAGGTAACCATTTGCTGGAAAACTCCTATGTGGGTCATTTGACCAACTAGTTCAGAGAGAACACACCTAAAAGGTGCGGCACAGCCTGTTTCAGACAGAGGCACTTCGATGGAAAAGATACAATACAAACTGAACTATAATCTCCTGTGGTTGCAGAGAAAATGGAAAATGGAAAGCTCAGCCAAAACCACCACTTGTTGAATTATATCCCAGACTTATGAAATGAACTGAGTTGAAAGGAAAACAAATCTGGGCGAAAGACATGTTTGTATTTTCCCTTCCAGGAATACACAAGGAAAGGGGTTTAAAAAAGCCAACTGCAACCCTAGTTCTGTGTGTTAGTCTGGTGTTCTGGTGTGTGTGTGCTGTGAAGGTCACAGCTGAAGAACACCAACTGGGCATCCTTGTGCTTGCAGGTTAAAAAAATACCTTTCTCTCTGATTGTTGGAAGCAAGTCAGAAGACAGCAAAACTACAGTCAAAAAGGAAACAGGACAACTACTCTCAGCCAACCTGCAGAACCAAGAATCTCCAAAACCAACTGCTCAGCTGCCAAAGTCAGCGCTTCCAGAATCACCCCAACTTAACGGCTGCAACATTTCACCATCTGCTCCTCAAGGACAAGCTGAAGAATTGATTCATATATATTTTTAAGTTATACTTTCGGACTCAATTTTCTCATTTTTAATCTGTGTGTTTTGTTTGTGTATGTCTGTTGTGTTTTTAATATTTTTTTCTCGTGTTTAGTAACTAATAATCTCACTCTTTCTTTGACTCAAGACAGCCTGGTTAAATTGGCTCCTTTTAAAACATAAATACATTTGGACCGGGAAAAGGTATCCACGAGGGAAGGGATCCTTTTGTAAATTAACCTTATTGCAACCAACGGAGGTGGTTGAATAAAGAAGGGGTGCCACCTGGGAGCATAACAATTTGGGGTACCTCATCCAGGATCACAACAAATCAGGGGACCTCACCTGGGAACCAGTTGTAACAGTGCTGGTGACCCTTTTCCACAGTATTTCACTGTGAAATAGTTGATTTTGCTACATTTGCTGCACATTGTCCCAAAGGCTGGGCACAGCTCTGTTCTGTGAAACTCATGTCTCTATCCACAGTTCCAACACTGATGAGTCTTTGGGATGTGCTCTGGTGATATTGCAACGCTTGCCTTTGTCGTGTCTTGAGATTTCCTTGGCTTCCTGTATTTATGGAACATAGAACATAAGAAATAGGAGCAGGAGTAGGCTGTTTGGTCCTTTGAGCCTACTGCTCCAATCAATACAATTCAGTGGTGATTTCTATCACAATTGTGATGTGCAGACATAAGAACATTTTTAAATGTTATATGCTTGTATTGCTGCAAGGTTTTTGTCAAATTGCACTGAATTAGAGAAGGGTGCATTGTAAATAGAAGAATAGAAGAATGTAACTGAGCATCCCATGTACACTAGAAGACACCAGAGTTACTCACTTGTTACTGGCTGGTGAAGAGGAAAGCACATCTGACTGCAGTTTGGGAAAGAATCCAGACTCATACTTCCCCTGCCAATCTTCATCTCCAGCAGGTGAGTGCACTCATATTCTGCTCATATCCCCTATGACTTTGAGTTGCATCACCACACTTTTAGATGTATAATAAAGTCTTCAAAAGGTTTGCATTAACCTCTGAGTATTTTTTTATTTGCACCTTTGTATCTGCAATTCTGAACACAAGTCAATCTCTGAGTATCTCTTCTGGCATTAGAATGGAAATTGCAGTCTTCAACAAGTTTTTGAAGTACTGTATGATACTGGTCATATGTCTACCCAGTTTCTTGTATTTATCTGTTAAACTTACATCTCTCAAACTAATTGTTCTTACACAGTTGCAGTACTGAGAAAACTTTGTCAGCACTAGTAGCATCTTGTCTCTGTTTCCAGCTTTGGCTCAATCCAGCAAGGTGGAATAGTGTATCTTCCCTGATCACTGTTAGAAGTTTCAGCATCTGCACTTGTTCATTCTTCTTGTTGACCTCCATTGCAAGGGTTTAGTTTATTCAGGCTGCTTCAGATCTCTTCTACTTTTCTGAAGCATTAGAGCTGTGGATATAGAGGATGACAGGTGATGGCAAAACATATCCTGACTCCATCTTGAACATGTTGCAATTGTCGAGCAACTATTTTTAACTTGTGCAGGCCATTGATATGCTCACCAAAAATGAGTTGTTTTAAACAATCACTACTATCCCTGCCATGTTAGCACTTACCTCTTTGAGAGCAGTTGAGGCCTAGCATTGTTAAGTATCAATGTTTTATGAACAAACTAATTGTTATAAAAAATGATTTGCGGGAGCCAGCGTTCAGAACTCCGCAAGTTGCATGAAAAGTATTATATAAACATCAAGTATAATATTGCATTATGCTGTATTTTCTATTGATAGGGTAAATCAGCACTATGGTCTCACCTGTTACATTACCAAGAGACTAAGGGAAAAAAAGAAGCTGTATTAGGAAGCACCAACAGCACAGGTAGGGAGTTTTCAGCCTTGAATATACATTAATAGAAATTTGCCAAGTGTTGATTACATGTGAATAAACTTCCAGATAAAGTAGTGGAATCATTTAAGAAACAATTGGATGTTACAGGTGAGTCACATTAAAATTTTTCAGGGTGGTTGAATTCAGATGAGCCAAATTGCCTCTGTAACCGTAATTCTCTTTCAGATGTTCACAAGATAAAGGTAGGTAAATATGTCAAGTAATAACTTTCTTCTCCATGTAAGGATGGGCATTCCCTAAAGACATTGGCTGGGTTTTCCAACATTCTAACAGCTTCATGTTCACTTTTTGTGATACAAGTATTTTATTTCCAGACTTTTGTTTTAATTAAATCAAGTTCTCAAACTGCCATGGTGGGATACAAACTCATGTTCTCTGGATTATTGATCCAGCCCTTGAGTTTATCAGCCCAGTAACTAACACCACACTGCCATAGCCCATTATGACAGTACCATAGTCCATTCCTGTATATCAGTGCATTTGATACCACCTGATTAAGGATGTAAGGAGCAGAAATGAAGCTGTAAATATGTTAAAATCCACATATCCTTGTTATCCTTAGGAATCATCCAAGATCTGGAGAGGAGAAAATTTGATTGTCCTGCCATGCCTCCCTTAAAGATCTCTCTGACCCAGGATATGAGGCGAGTTCATTATCCTAACCTGTTTGTTACTTGGCTCCAAAGAAGTTTTAATTGTGTGTTTAAATTATCTTCTGGAAAAAGTTTGCTGACTTACTTTGAATTGCGTGATTCACTATTTGGTGATAGTATGATAGAACAGCACACAAGGAAGATATTGTTAAGCTCCCTGATGAGGGAGTTTGATAATTGGAGTAAGTTTTTAAAGCTTCTTGATTTTACAGAATTAGTTACACTTTAATCATACAATCTAGAAGGAAGCAATTCAATCCATCATGCCTTTTTAAGTTCTTTGAAAGAGCTATCCAATGTAATCCACTCCCCTGTTCTGACTTTATATTCCTACAAATGTTTCTTTTCTATAAAGGGTTGTTCAGATCCATTGATCCATGATGGTTTACTGAGCCTGTCCCATACTGTCATGGTGTAACTTAACAGCATGACTCCCGTCGCCCCTCTCCCATGTCCTGGGAGAGGATTAAATAACAGAGATAGAAACTCTGGATCAGTTCTGTGGGAAAAATCTTGGAAATTGCTTCTTGACCCCTGAATGTTCACAGACTTTGTAAACAGTGCTCTAGGAATCTTTGTGTATCAACTTTGCTTCAGATAAGAAGGCTAACAGTGCCATCTGCTGGGCAATAGTGCAAACAAGCTTGAATTTGAGGAACAGAAAAAGTAGCAATCTTACCTTTGTAGTTCGTTGACTGCTGCAATGCAAATACTGCTTAAAAATACAGTACTTACCGTTCTAAGAACCTCCCACCCTAGTTATGATATTTTTTGTTTCTCATGGCTCGGATGCACTATCGTTTTCAAATAGTTTCTATAACTAATTTTAAATAATTTCCATGAAATTGAGTTATTGCTGCCATTAAGTTCTAGATGATACTTTCTGTTAGAAACACCCCATTGGGCAGCTTTGGCTCAATGGTAACACTCTGGCCTCTGAGTTCAAACTTGTGGGATCAAGCACCAATCCCAGGAACTTGAGCATGAGATTTAGGTTGACGCTCGGAGCAGTAAATACTGAGAGAGTGCTATACTATCGGAGTTGTGATTTTTCAGATGTGATGTTAAGCTGAAGCCCCATCTGCCCCCTTGGGCAGATGTCAAAAATCGTATGGCAATATTTTGAAAATTATAGGGTAGTCCTGGCAAATATTTATCCTCACCAATAACAAAAACAGATTATCTGGTCATTATTAGGTGGGATTATTTTTGTGGGATCTGCTGTGGGCTAAATAGCTGCCACATTTCCCACATTCCAACACCGATTAGACTTCAAAAATACTTCTTTGGCTGTAAAGAAATTGGGAGCCTCCTGCATAAGATGCTATATAAAAGAAAGTACTTTCATTTTCTTCCCCTTTCTCTCTCAAAGTTGCTGATTCATGCTGTAGTACAGTTCTGCAGCTCCCAGTATTCAAGTATTGTGCCCAGATAGCCATTCTTCATGTGTGAGCTCAGACTGTTTGCAAACTATTTGCCAGTGGAGACTAGTTGAGTCCAGTCCTGTTCTTGCTTACTAAGCACATGTGTGCACTTCATTGGAACTTGTTCATCTCTACAGCTCAGCTGCAGCAAGCTTTTGTGCAATTAAATTGTGTCCTTGTTTTCTGTTACAAAATACTCATAATTGGCATGCTATTTTCACAAAAATGGAGAATGCACTTCTGGTTTACAGAAACTCCTTTTTTCAGACCTTACTTTGAGCCGCGAATATTACCATTTTTAAGGGTACAACCATTACTGTTATCGGGGATGGTGAGTCCTAGTAGTCCAGGTATATTGTACTGCACATGTGCCCAAATTTTATCCTGTAGAACACACAAGTGTCTTTTCATTTTAGTTGCTATAGTAAATGCAGGTAAACCAATAACGAATCCTACATTTTGCTACGGTTTGCCGGTAATTCAACGTTTCACTTGATCCTCAGAGCATTTAATTATATAACTATTGTTGTGAGCCTGGCACTTGGTTATAGAATGACTTGCAACCCCTGATTTGATGCTGTTCTATGAATGAAAAACACTACCGCAGTTATGTCAGTTTGTCTCATTCAGTCTTGTGTTTCGCTGACTCGAATTGAATATTTCTCTGGCATCATCTTGAACAGAAATACCAGTTACCACATGTGATTTATTTCTTACAAAGGAGTCTTATGGATGAGTACTTTTGACTGCAAAGAATATTTCCGATATAATGTAATATTAATTGCACCATTTTAAAATAAAGTTCATGGTGAAGCAGTGAAATCAATTGCACACCATTTAAACAAACTGTACGGAGTGACATATTAGAATTGGTTTTGTCTAGTTTGGGAACCAAAAATTAAGTCTGATGGGAATTTTTTTAATAAGTATATAGGTGGGTCATTTTGTATATTATTGACCAACTTAGAATGTAATTGAGTTTATTTTTGTTGTTGCTGCATCAGTTTCCTGAACTATTTTGTCATTTGAACACTCCTAGCAAGATTTTGGGGATGTCACCGAGACGCATTTTACTTTATGCATAAAGTTAAGTGTAGATTGTCGAATGGCATTGAACATACCACCTGAACCAACGGTCTGGAATTTTCACTTTTAATGATGGCAAAACTGTCAGCGTTCACCATCATTACTGGTTAAAATTGACAGCAACTTCTGTGTTTAGTTAAACATAAAAATATGCAAGTTACTGTTGGTGATACACTTCTCCTCCAGAGGGTGTGCTTTTGCAGTCTTCATAGGTGCAATCAGCAGAAAATCACTGATTTGACTTGAACTTCAAATTTTTAATGCATTATTCTTGTAAAAACCATAGAAAAAGTTGAGCCATGTTGAATGAATGTAAGTGAGTTTTTAATGGTGCACTACTTTATAATTATTGCTAAACTCCAACTCTGGCCCTGAAAAACTGATTTAATAAGTCTGAAATATTATAGATTTTTCTACTTGTTAAAGTTTAATTGCAGTATTTCATTTTCTATATTAATTCTAATTGTATGTCCCAATCTTTATTTCACTCTCTATAAAATGGTTAAAAAATGAAGGCTAATCAATGCTTTGTACATCCTGGTTTGCTGTCTGAGAATTCTTCAATCTGGCTGCTCAGTCTGTTTGATGACTTCACTGTTCTTGGACAGTTGTGGTCCCTATAGATGGCACCAGAATGAAATTGACATTGCAATAGGGGAAATCAATGCCACAGAGCCTGCTAAATCTTTTGTAGGCAGTTTTCTTTAAGGTCAGTGGTGAGTGCTGTACCTTTGCCGCTGAATGCAAAATTCAGCGTATATCTCTGGGGCTTCAGGACAGAGTCAGACTTTGTGACATTAAAAACTCTCAAGTGAGGCATGAAATCAATTTGTGTAAAGTAATTTTTAGTCTCTGAAATTCATTCACCGAGTTTGTTTGGTGGGCATTGTTGGCATTTCCACATTCTTTGCTTTTGATCTTCCACACCAGTGCAAGTGAAAACAATATTATACACTGACATCGCCAAAACAGACAGACAAATACAAATGTCATGAAATGATGGTTATAAGAGAAAAATATTCCATTTTCATTGGTGTGATTGAATCTAAGGTCCAGTTAAACATAGATAATTTTAATTAAAGCTTGTTATTTTAAAGTGAGATTTACAGGCTTAGAAAAACATTCTTCCAACTTTTTCTACCAGTTTTTCTTCTTTCTGCCATCCACTCTGAAAGCGTCAAGTTTCACGTTTTTGCCCAAATGGCCATTATCCTCATGTGAGCTTTGACAGTAGATTGTCAGCAGCTGGAGAGGGACATCATAGCTGAACCAAATCCTGAACTTGACCAACAAACATGCACACACGTGTCCAGAGGCAGTTGCTACTTCAGGAATGAGAACCCTAACTATTATTTTTTACATTTTTATGCTCCCTCAGCATTGGGGTGAGAATATTTTTAATGTCTCTGCAGCTGGTGAGGCTGTGATTAATTATATCACTAAAGACAAGGGATCAAACTGGGACCTCCTTTGTTTGTTTTGCTTAGCTATGGAGTAATTAAGCACAGAGCCAGCACTGAAAGCAAAATAATCAGCAGCAACTGAAGTCCAAGTCTGTTAATTTCTCCACAGGCCATCTCTATGCTTTTCTTTCTGTCCAATTTTCCCCTCATTGTCAACTCCCTACTCAGGTTTAATCAGTTTTAAACCCTACCTTTGCAATCCTGCTTGCACTTAACTGGACATGCACCTCACCACCGAGAATTTGAGGCATGTATTCAATTTGAATAGTCGAGCACTTGTAAATTAGGCAATGAAGTGTTATTTTCTGAATTATCAATGTCTAAAAGAGCCATGTAAATTGCTCTATGATTTTATTTAAAATTTCCGGCTTCCGCAGTATTTTGCTTATGTAAATTGCTTAGTTTCCATCAAATGTACTAAGGTTACAACAGAGCCTCTACTTGTACCTAACAAGTAATGGGTTACCAACTTTCTTTGAAAGTTTGAATCAAGGCACTTAATATGTCATATTTTGTGGGCTTGTTATTCTTGTTTATTTGTATTCCTTTTTACCAGCAGTGTTGTCTTCAAATGGCAAGTGCACTGTTGAGGGCATTCCTGCACTGCAAAAACAGTGGCAGTATCATTGCAAACTCTGAAACTGTTAGGAAATAGAGATAGTTTAAGTAAGTTATATTGGTATTTGTAGGTGTTAGGAATGAGTATTAACTTTAAAGTTTAAGTTTGATTTGTATTTCTGTATCTGTGTGTTGAGAAAGATCAAATGGAGTTTTAGTTTCACTTTAAAAAGGTGCTTGCATTTCTAATGAGGAGTTTTATGACTCCTATAAAGTAAAGGTAAACGTAATGGGGTAGAAGGATTGGACTGTTGCCTAGCAACAAGGGGCCAGCAAGGCAGGTCCCTCCCACAGAGAGAGAGAGAGAGACGCACACATACACACACACAAGAAGAGAAACAGCAGTTGTTTTGGAAGATGTTTGATTGCAATTGGTTCTGAACGTTGCTTCCAGGAGAGACTGGAGCAAAGGTAACAGATAGCCAGCCCCAAGCTAAAGAAAACCCCCAAAAGTCCATGGGAGTGAAGCGGGGGGGGCGGGGGGGGAAGTCCAAAGAAGACCTTCTAATCAAAGGAAAGACAGAAACCTGGGGAAAGGTCTTGTTAAGTGAAGTTAAGAGTGAGGGGCAGAGAGAAAGGCTCCAAGCTTCAGATTAAAGATACAAAAACTGCAGAAAGCAGATTTAAAGTGAGAACAACTTGCAAGAGTCAAGAAAGTCCAAAGAGACGGCTGAAAGTCTGTTACTCTTTGCTATGGGCATATGAAGCAGTGGGTGTACGGTGACAGCTGAGAAAGTGCATGGAAGACAGCTTGAATGCAAGTGATGACCCAGGGAAGAGGAACATCAGAGGAAGAGTTTTAAACCCTGGAGGTGAACCCTTGCGGAAGGCGTCTGAGAGAAAGTGTCAGTTTGGGAGAAGATTCCAAGACGAAGCCTTGGAGAGTGGAAATTGGAAGGACAGAATTCAGTTAAATTGGTTGGCTCATGGTGTGACAAGCATCTGGGGGGAATTGAGGAGAGATCCAAAGCATCCATTTGAGGTGACATCTGTCACTTGGTTTCAGAGTGTGGTGTGTCTGACCACAGTTGCCATAGATTTACATGGGCTGTAAATGTACATTAATGTACATTTACTGTGTACATTAGAATATAAGATAGCTTTCGTAACTTGAGTTATCCTTACAAATCTGTATACGTCTATAAAGGTATAGTTATGGTTGAAGGAGTATCGTAATATAGTTCATCTTTTCTTGTTGAATAAATGTTTTATTCTTTTGTTAAAAGTTCATCAGCTGACCCCTGTGCCTCTGTTCAGTAGCTACTCTCCACATATCTACACAAACAAATAAAAGTTAGGATCTATCAAGCTGGGTTCCACTCTGGGATTAGGCTTGTCCAAGCGCTACCTCAGTTGGGGTTGTATTAAAGTAGGATTTGTACCCGGGACCTCTTAGTCAGCGGGTGATTGGATGCGGAATAATAATTGGTCTGGGACTGGAAATCCTTGACATTGGTGGGACCTGTGAATCCTTTTAACAAGTACGTGGAGGTAAAGAAGTACTGGACATCGGAATTGGAGTTGCTGTGAGGTATGTTGTACAGGTTGGAATTTGAAATGGTGTTGGAGGTTGTTAAGACTTTTTTAGAGATGGAAAACATAACTCTGACTGTTATACAGAAATTAGCAAAGAGTAAGCTGATGGATTTGGCAGAAAAATTGGAGTTAAAATTACCTGAAGGGGCGAGGAAAGTAGACATAGTTGAGATAATAGCACAGCATTTAAAACTGGAAGGGATGACAGAGAGACCACATTTTCTAGGGAGTGAGTCACAGCTGGAGTAGTGAGACTTCAATTAGAAATTAAGAAGCTTGAACTTGAACAAGCAAAGGAAATGACAAAAAAACGGAACTAGAGGCAGCAGAAAAAGAAAGGGCATTTCAAAGGGAGCAAGCAGAAAGTCAGGCGAAAGAAAGGAAGCTGGAACTGGAATTCCAGGCAAGAGAGAAGGATAAAGAAAGAGAGGCAAGGGAAAGAGAGAAGGAGCGGGAAAGAGAATATCAGCTTAAAAGCCTAGAAGTCAAGAAAGAGATCTCAGATTCTGAAGAAAGTTCTAATGAGGAAAAAACTTGCAACCTAAAACTTAGCGGTGAGATGTTGAAGTTTGTGCAAGCTCTCCCAAAGTTTGAGAAAAGAGATGTTGAGGCATTCTTTAATTCATTTGAAAAGGTAGCTAGGCAAATGAAGCGGTAAAAAGAAACCTGGACATTACTTTTACAGAGTAGGTTGGTAGGTAGAGCTTATTGGGTTTATGCTTCACTTTTGGAAGAGATATCGGTGGATTACGATGCAGTAAAAAAGGCTATTCTGAGTGCATATGAGTTAGTCCTTGAGGCATACAGGCAGAAATTTTGGAATGTAAGGAGACAGCCTGGGCATATCTTTATTGAATTTGAAAGGGTAAAGCAAGGTCCAAAGAAGACCTTCTGGTCAAAGGAAGGACAGAAACCTGGGGAAAGGTCCTGTTAAGTGAAGTTAAGAGTGAGGGGCAGAGAGGAATGCTCCAAGCTTCAAACTTCAGGAGACAAAGGCTGCAGAAAGCAGATTTAAAGCGAGAACAACTTGCAAGAGGCAAGAAGGTCCAAAGAGATGGCAGAAGGTCTGCAACTCTTTGTTATGGGCACATGAAGCAGTGGTGTACTGTTGACAGCTGAGACAGTGAGAGAGAGTGCATGGAAGACAGCTTGAATGCATGTGATGACCCAGGGAAGAGGAACATCAGAAGAAGAGTTTTAAACCTTGGAGGTGAACCCTTGCGGAAGGCATCTGAGAGAAAGTGTCAGTTTGGGAGAAGATTCTAAGTCTAGGGCTTGGAGAGTGGAGATTGGAAACCCTCATGTGAAGGACAGAATTCAGTGAGACTGGTTGGCTCACGGTGTTACAAGCCTCTAGGGGGAGTTGAGGAGAGATCCGTAGCAGCTGTTTGAGATGGCATCTGTCACCTGATTTCAGAGTGTGGTGTGTCTGACCACAGGGTGCCATCGATTTACATAGACTGTGTACATTAGAGTATAAGATAGCTTTTATAACTTGTATTATCTTTACAAACCTGCATGTATCTGTAAAGGTATATTTGTGGGTGAAGGAGTATTGCAATATAGTTAATCTTTTCATGTTGAATAAATGTTTTATTCTTTTGTCAAAAGTTCATCAGCTGACCCCTGTGCCTCTGTTCAGTAGCTACTCTCCACGTATCTACACAAACAAATAAAAGTTAGGATCTATGAAGCTGAGTTGCATTCTGGAATTAGCCTTGGCCAGGTGTAACCTCAGCTGGGATCTTAACAGAAATTCTCTTTGGGAGGTGGTTTCACTACATCCTAGAGGGAAAATGTCAAAGTGGTAAAGGAAAACAAATAGTCATTTGGTTGTAAGTTGGTAATAGAGGTGTTACCATGGAGAATGCAGCTGGGAACAGTGCCGCTGTGATACCAGGTATGTAGGCCGGACTGGAGGATTGTATCAAGCAGCACATCCCTTCGGCTGTTCACAACAAGAAATGTACTGATCATACGCAACCATCCCATGCTGACAAAACTCAAAACATAATGTCCAATATCAAATGTGATTCAGCAATTAGACAACACTTGCTAAACAATCCTTATTGTGCTAAGAACCACTTTGAAAAACAAATTGAAGATTATCAGGTGAGCTAGTAGTGTGGCTCAATTAGGCATGCTAGAAGCCTCATATATTCACACACAGGGCCCTGTCCTTTGCAGACTGGAGGTGCATGGCCATGTATTCTGCCTTTTCCAACTAAACAAAAGTTTGAGGGCAGCCATTCATTCCCCATGGCAATGCCTTGACCAATCAGAATCAACCTGCCTGGTTTGAATTTGAACATTAGGGACCAAGGGGGCAATCTATGGGTGGAGCCAGAGGACATCGGTAGAATGTTGAACGAATACTTCACATCCGTCTTCACCCAAGAGAATAAGGATGAAGGTATGGAACTCGGGGAGAGAGACTGCGAGGTTCTTGAGCAAATTGATATTGGAAGTGACAAGGTATTGGAGGCATTGGCAGGCTTAAAAGTGGACAAATATCCAGGTCCGGATGATTTGTGACCCAGACTGCTGAGGGAGGCAAGGTAGGAGATCGCAGAGGCTCTGACCCAAATTTTTAATTCCTCTCTGGCCATGGGGGAGGTGCCAGAGGACTGGAGAACAGCTAATGTGGTTCTGCTATTTAAGAAGGGTTGTAGAGATAAGCCAGGCAACTACAGACCAGTGAGTCTCACGTCAGTGGTAGGGAAACTATTGGAGAAAATGCTGAAGGAGAGAATCTATCTCCACTTGGAGAAACAAGGTTTGATCAGGGATAGCCAGCATGGCTTTGTCAGAGGGAGGCCATGCCTAACAAATTTGATTGAATTTTTTGAGGAGGTGACCAGGTGTGTAGATGAGGGTAGTGCAGTTGATGTAGTTTATATGGATTTCAGCAAAGCCTTTGACAAGGTCCCACATGGGAGACTTATAAAGAAGGTAAATGCACATGGGATACAGGGTAATTTGATAAGGTGGATTCAAAATTGGCTTGGTTGTAGGAGACAGTGGGTGATGACAGAAGGCTGCTTTAGTGACTGGAAGCCAGTGTCCAGTAGCGTACCACAGGAATCTGTGCTGGGTCCTCTATTATTCGTCATTTATATAAATGATATAGATGACTCTGTGGGGGGTAGGATTAATAAGTTTGCAGATGACACAAAGATTGGCCGGGTGGTGACAGTGAGGTTGAGTGTCTTGGGCTACAGGAAGATATAGACGGGATGGTCAAATGGGCAGATAAGTGGCAGATGGAATTTAACCCTGAAAAGTGTGAGGTGATACACTCTGGAAGGAGTAATTTGACAAGGAAGTATCCAATGAAAGGCATGACACTAGGAAGTTCTGAGGAACAAAGAGACCTTGGCGTGTGTCCATAGATCTCTGAAGGCGGAGGGGCATGTTAGTGGGGTGGTGAAAAAGGCATGTGGAACACTTGCCTTTATCAATCGAGGCATAGATTACAAAAGTAGGGAGGTCATGTTGGAGTTGTATAGAACCTTAGTGAGGCCACAGCTGGAGTACTGTGTGCAGCTCTGGTGGCCACATTTATAGGAAGGATGTGATTGCACTAGAGGGGGTGCAGAGGAGATTCACCAGGATGTTGGCTGGGATGAAACATTTAAGTTATGAAGAGAGGTTGGATAGACTTGGGTTGTTTTTGTTGGAACAGAGAAGACTGAGGGGCGACCTGATCGAGCTGTACAAGATTATGAGGGACATGGACAGGGTGGATAGGGAGCAGCTGTTCCCCTTAGTTGAAGAGTCAGTCACGAGGGGACACAAGTTCAAGGTGAGGGGCAGGAGGTTTAGGGGGGATGTGAGGAAAAACCTTTTTACCCAGAGGGAGGGTGGTGGAGGTGGGTTGCCTCACATCCTTTAAAAAGTACCTGGATGAGTACTTGGCACTTCATAACATTCAAGGCTATGGCCCAAGTGCTGGTCAATGGAATTAGGTAGGTAGGTCAGGTGTTTCTCACGTGTCGGTGC
The DNA here is from genome assembly GCF_964194155.1 of Cetorhinus maximus. Classification (NCBI taxonomy): domain Eukaryota; kingdom Metazoa; phylum Chordata; class Chondrichthyes; order Lamniformes; family Cetorhinidae; genus Cetorhinus; species Cetorhinus maximus. The sequence goes on from NC_135887.1 coordinate 100,080,108, forward strand.
AGATCGATGGGCCTCTTCTGCACTGTGTGACTCTATGAAAAGCTTAGCAGTTAACTGTTCTCTGCTGCATTCTCCTTGGCAACGCCAACCAATCAGCACTCTCTTCTCTTGCAGTATGATTGTTTGTTTCCTTACTTCAGCAATACTCAAAGGGAAACAGTTGCAGCTAGTGCCATTTGTGTTGGATCCTTCATTTTGAATCTGTTTGCTTTTGTCATTGATAGCTTGTTGAAGTTTTGCCACTACATCAGGAAGGTTAACAACCAGGATAGGAACATTGTGAATGTAACTCTGCATAAGCTATGTAGCACAAATGATTATTGTTTTGTAAGAATTAACCTTGCAACAGACCATCCGAGTTCTCTTTGGCCCACAACTCTTGCTATCAGATTCACCTTGCCTTATTTTTATAGAAGGGTGAATAGCTCGAACAGTTATAATTACACTGGATTTTTAATTAAGCTAGCTTTGCTGAAGTCTTGAAACATTTCTTCCACTCTTTTCTAACCGAGATGGCCTCTTTTGTCTCGGTCTGCATCATGGCCTTGAGCACAAAGCTCTCTTCATTTATCTTGTATTAATACATTATTTTCATAGAGAAACAATATAAATAAGGTTCAAGGAAGCTGAAAGACCAAGTGAGGAACAAAGAAAACACTTTTTAAAAAATGCTTCTCAATGAAATGAAATTGCTGCCTGGATAATTAATGGGCTGCCTCATGGACAAGTGATAAGCTTTCCCGAAGCATAGTGCAATCATCCCTTTCAAGATTTGTCGTGATTTTTCTTTCCTTGCCTGACAGAGAACATACCATTAAATCAGCGCTCTAGATTTTTCTTCAAAGAACGTTACAATTACAGAGTTCTCCTTGGAGATAATGGCCTTTAAATTTGGCCCCATAATGTCTAGTTTTTGATATGATGTATGCCATTTTGCCTCCTCCTGGTGCATGCTATAGCAAATGAGGTGTGGGGGTGTTAATGTGTGCACAGGGAGTCTCCACAGGAAGTATGCAGAACTCACAGTTCGTGGTGTCAATCACTGATTTGACCTCAGTGCCATGATTTTTGAGCTTGGTGCTCCAACTAACACCCTCTTTTATGGTGAACATTCATTCAGGAGCAGGAAAAACATCTCTACTCTACTTATAGGGATTTATCAATGATTTTTAGGTTAGTTTAACTAGGTTTTGGCTCGCTGTTCACCATGACATTTCTTCAGCTACTGATCTGCTCAACCACACTCTCACCTCCACCTTTGATGCCATTATTTCCATTAAAACCATTACTATATCTCACTCCAGCTGTTCCCCTAGTACAGCCCTCATTCCACTTCCTTAAATCTCAGGGATTCAGACTTGATGACGGACAGCTGGCTTAACCATTCAACATCAGATCTGGCTGGGCTACTTAATGCACTATCAGATCCTGCTCTCATCTGCCAAGACTGCTTGCTATTTCAGGATCATCTTGGAATGCAAAGATAACCCTAAGCTTCTTTTCTCCTCTGCAAGCCATCTCCTTAAACTCTTCTCCCCTGTCTCCTCTACCTTCACCTCTAACAAGTGTCAGGAGCTCATGGACTTCTTTGCCACTGAACTGAGACTTTCTGATTAGCTGCCTTTGCTGAATCCTAGTCCCCTCCCTTCCCCAACCCACAGAGCCAAACTTCCTCTAATGTTTCCTCAGGCCCTAGCCCAGAAGCTCATTTTGTCCATGAGATCCCTCTTCTGCTTCCTTGACCCTATTCTCACTAAACTGCTGACCACCCTGATTTTAAATTAAGGGTTGTTCCTTTAAGACAGAGATGAGGAGAATTTTTTTCTCTCAGAAGGTTGTGCAACTTTGGAACTCTGCCTCAGAAGGCAGCAGAGGCAGGATCACTGAATATTTTAAGGTGGAGGTGGATAGATTCTTGTTAGGCACGGGAATCAAAGATTATCACGAGAATTCGAAACACAAACAGATCAGCCATAATCTTATTGAATGACAGAGCAGGCTCGAGGGGCTGAATGGCCTACTTCTGCTGTTATTTCATATTTTTGTATGTTCACTCAACTTCCCTTCCTGGGACAGACCTTCCCTATGGGCTTCTGAACCCTGTCGTCTGGGTCAAATGGGGGTCAGAAGGCCATACTGTGTAGGGCACTGTTACTGACCTGTGAATTTTTTTTTCCCTAAGTTGGCCAATCAATAGCCAGAGGGTTAGCTCACCACCCAATTAGGGAGAGCAGGTGGGCTTGAAGCTGGAAGTCCTTGGAGGCAACGGCAAATGCCATGGCAGGTAAGTGAGAGAGAGGGTGTACTAAAATGGAGGTGCTCTCTCTCAAACATTTTGAAATGTAAACTCAAAAAACAGATCAAGTGGATGACCACTGCTGTAGAGGGTGGCCTGTGGCTGCTGCTGAGCCCAAGCCTGGAGGCCATATCCAGGCAGCTGTGCTAGCCTCACTGCCTGCAGGGACTTTGAGGCTTACTGGAAAATCCCAGTCACCCTCCAACAATTGACAATCTGGAACAATGATCCAGAGGGATTATGGAGATGGGGAATCAGCAAACCGGCCATTGAGTGAAATTTTGTACCTGCCCACCTTCGTTCTTGTCCCTCACAGGGCCTAAAAATCCAGTCCTGATCCTCATGTTAGATTATATTGTTAATGGTTTTCTCTGTTCAGATACTGTTCCCTCTTTCAAATCTGCCATCAGCCCTCTCCTCAAAAAACAAGCCCTTGACCCCTTCATCCTTGCAAACTAGAATCCGCTGCAATCACTTCCCTTCCCACTCCTGCACTGTTAGTTCTGGTGCCCCCAAGGATTTACACTTGGCCGCGCTTCTATTTCTCATCTACATGCTGATCCTTGACGACATCATTTGACAACAAAGCGGCAGTTTCCACATTTATGCAGATGGCACCCAGCGTTATCTCACCATCACCTCTCTTGACCCCTCCACTGTACCCCTTCACTTGTCTCTAAGTTGTCAGCCTAGTTATCCAACATCCATGTGCAGAAGCCTCTCTTCAATTAATACCAGGAAGATTGAAGACATTGTCTTCGGTCCCTGCGACAAACTCAGTTCCCTAGCTACTGAGTCCATCCCCAACCTTAGGCTGAACCAGATTGCTTGAACATTTGATGCCATATTTGACCCCAATATGACCTTTCAACTTTATATCCATAACATTATTAAGATTGCCTATTTCCATCACATCTGGCTCCATCCCTGCCTCAGCTCAACCATGCCTTTCTTACCTCTACACTTGACTATTCCAATGCACTTCTGGACAGCCTCCCATATTCTACTTTTTGTAAAGTAGAATTGACTCATTGAGGTCATCCAAAACTCTACTGCCCATGCCCTACCTCACAATGTTCCCCATCACCCATCAGCCATGTACTCAGTGACCTACTTTGACTCCCATTTAAACAAAACCTTGAGTTTAAAATTCTCATCCTTATTTCGAAATTCCTTGCTGGCTTGGCCCCTACCTATCTCTTGTTATCTTCTCCACCCCTACAACCCTCTGCTAACTCTGGTCTCTTGATCAGCTTTGATTTTAATTGGCCCACCATTGGTGGCTGTGCCTTCAACTGCCAAGGTTCTAAGCTCTGGAATTATTACCTAAATTCCTCTGCTTCTACTTTTTTTTCCTTCTTTAATACACACTTCTTTAACCATGCTTTTGTCACCTGTCCTATGATTTCCTGATGTGCCTCTGTGTCAAATTTTGCTTTATAATGTTCCTATGAAGCACCATGAGACATTTTATTCTGTTAAGGGTGCATGTAAGTATGAGCATTTGTTGTTGTTAGTTGCTGATTGATTTCTTCTGGCAGTTCCTGTGATTGTATAAGTGTTTGGTGGTTTCTAGAGTTGTTTAAAGTTGCTAAAGTCTACAGAGAGTGGTATGACATGTACTGAAGAACTTTGGTCTTGACTTCAAGGATTCTGCATAAAACAACTTGCTTCAGACATGGCTGTGTAGTATGCATTCTTCTTGGACTACAGCATGACAGGGGGGATGAGCAGAGGCAGAGCAGGACAATTTACTAGAAGAGAGAGGAGAAGGAGGGGAAAAGGGCTCTCAGCACAAAGCTATGTGCACTCAGGCCTGTTCAGAGAGCAATTAACCTACCTGAAGCTCAGCAAGGAACAATATGTTGGACATCTCTGCTTCACTAAGGACATCCTCAGTGAAATCTGCCACCTGCTGCCTAGCAGGGGATATTTGCAACATTTCCCATTTTGTCATCTACTGTTGCCTAAGGGAGAATACTGATGCTCTGTATTTCAAGAGAGCTGAATACATTTGATTTTATCTTTACAGAGCAAAGCAGGCACGGTGCATGCCTGGCTTCGCAAGGATTGCAGTCTGGCCCATTGGGCAGGATGCCAATGGCTGCATGCATGTTGCTTTCCAGACTATATTTTAACTTTGTCATATACTGCAACCAGGTGGGATTCCACTCCTTCGATGCTTTGCTGGCATGTGACCATATGCAGCGTATCTTGCAGGCCTGTGCCCAGTATCCTGGAAGCAATCATGATGCCTTCATTCTGGGACAGTCCGTTGTGTCAACTGCATTTGAGCTACCGTGACAAACTAGTGGGTTGCTTTTGGGTGACGCACTCTGCTTTGCAACATGGCTCATGGCTTTGGTGTGCAACTCATGCACATGTGGGCACCATGCATACTATGAAAGCCATGCTGCCACAGGAAATGCAACAGAACAGGCAATTGGGGTGCTTAAACAATACTTCAGTTGCCTGGACTGCTGTGGAGCAGCCTTACAGTACTCGACGGAGTGTGTGACAAGACTCGGAGTAGCGTGCTGCATTCTGTATAATTTCACCATCATGAGGGCACAGCCCATGCCACCAGCTTTAAGATGTTAAGTTTAGGAGGAGGAAGATCAAGGGAGGAGGGAACCAACACGGCCCCTTTCTATCCGGGCTGTCCATGATAAACTCATCTAACTGCGATATCAATAAACACAACCTCAGTCCCCCATTTTACCAACAGTGCCACATCTTACCTTCTATTACTGACCACCTGTGTTCACTTGGCCACAATGCAAAAATAAAAACTGTCACAAAGCAAATATACCAAATTAAATTTATAAATTGAACCATGCTATTTTGCGTACAAACATAAACTAATCATTTTTGTCCACTCCCTGGATGCTTGTCTTCCATGTGCCTTGCCTGTCCTGGTACTCCTAGGCAATGCTGCCCAGTGACTGCGTCATAGTTGACAGAAGGACCTGACTTTCAGTGGGGAAAACTGCAAATGCATAAATGATAACTCTCCTCCTCTGTTCTTCCACATTAAAGCCTCCTGAGCAGCGTCAGAAAAGATTGGAGCTCAATCTCTGTCATATTGTACCATTATAGAGTGTTCCGTACATTAAAACTATTTGTAGAATGTTATGGTATGGCACGTGGTATTTGCCAGGCTGACCAAATCCACAATAGAAACTTGGCCACGCTATCACAATAGTTTTGCAACTTGTATTTATTATGAGAAGATTTATGCATTGAATTCAGAAGTAATGAGTCCACTAACACCTTTAGAGATTTTAAAAATTAAATTAAAACATTTATTAACAAAAGAAAATAGTACAACACGTACACAAAATTACAATTACAGTTACTTAATGTTATAACAATTCCCAAAATTCCTAGTTAACAAGATTCCCAGCTGCACACCCACTTTGAGGCAACAGCCCAAAATTTATACAGACAATCCAGCGACGGTACCACAAGCACCCACCTGACAGTGGAATTCCAAAGGCTTTTAACACAACTTTGGTTACTGGAACAGCAGACTTCTGCAGAACGGCTGGAGGCTTTTTCCCAAGTCTGTTTCACATGGTGTACCTTTCAGATATTACATGGCCACCCCCATAGCCTTCAAACCCTTCTTTAAATATGTTTCTTCCTCTTTAATCTGTAAATCCCATTGTCCCCCCATGTCTTCGGAATTTACTTTTCCCATAATATAAAAATCTTTTATGTTGTCATTCTGGCCAGCTTTTTTGGGAAAAGTCAGTGTGATAACCTGCCATATTTATCTTGTTATTGTAAACATCCTACCATATCTCTTTGAAAAACAAACACCTCTCCACTTATCTTAAAATGCAAATTTCATTCACACATGTCTGCTGAGACTTTACCTAGTTCACTCATTAGCATTTCACGTGCCCTTTAACACCTAACTCTTGATAATTTCAACCTTGCAGTCCATCCGTCTCTAATTTAATTAAATCAGCCACACAGGCAGAATCATCCACACACACAGACACACATGCGCAAACATAAGCCTACTTTACAATATCCCACAATAATATTATGAAAAATATGATAGTTTTGTGACAAGAATGACTTCCTGCACTTGTTACAGCCACAGCGCACTTCTGCTTTAAGAGATGTAGGCTGACTTTTTAAGACAGTTTCTCATGGTTTTGTGCCCTTGCTAAGGCATGCAGCCACGAAACAGAATGCTTAGTGCTGGGTGCACACTACAATCATTTATATTATTGGGCAGCATTAAGTATACATGCTACCTGCATCGAAAGCAGTGGGCATGTAGTAATCACGCATCAAAATCCCAGCGCCTTTTATCAGCCCCTGTCCAATTTCAAGACATGATTTTTCAAGTCTTGAAGACTGGTAGTAGTTTATGTCAAGTATAAACAACATAACAAAAACGAACAGATTCCCTTTTCTACTATTCTTCAAAGTATAGTCAAATTATCTTTGCTTTTCTCCTTCACATTAAATGGAAAATGAAATTCTGATTGAAAACTTCTTCAGGATAACATCAATGATTGGATTTAGAGAGGACCATCCTGTTGGGACGAGCCTTGGTGCTGTTTGAAACTCTGTTCAGTAGAAGCCTAAGACAGCTTTCAATTTTTGTAATTGAAAGGAAAAAATAGCTGCACCTAGAGCATGTTTGATTTAAGTCCGAGCTCAGTTTGCAGTTTCCTTCTTTGCGTATAATATGCAATGAGCGCTGTTCAATATGGTTCTTTCACAGAACAGGCATATCTAATTACTTACCATCAGCCTCACAAGTTTCACCAATGCAGTAACATGTTTTCCCATGGAAGGAATTTCCTGAAAAATCTCTTAGCTCCCATTTCTAATAGGGGAGCCAGACATTAAACAATGCCATTGAGAAAAAGCAGCATGATGCACAAAACATCTTCACTGCCAAAATTACCTCATTTCTGCTGCTACAGTCCCATGGCAAAGCTGATTTGCAGCCTCTTGGATTATAGAAAATTAAAGGGCCTTCCAGACTCAAACATTTTCAAATATTGCTTAAAAAAAGAGATAGGCTGCCAAAGCTTTTCGCCTTGCACTCATCAGGTTAATTTGAGATAGACTGGGAACTTTTCAGGACCAAATGTGACGGCCTTAGGCCCATTCTTGAGTTTGCGTGATATACAGTGAGCAATGATCTGATCAGGGTAGCCATTATCCTGCAGGATAGCTTTGATATTTCGGCATCAAGCTTGCACAGTGAGCAAAAGGCCCGGGCCCTATTTACGAGGTTGTCAATAAGGCCACCTATATAGTGGTTGGAACTGTAGGAATCCCAACACATATTGACCAGTGAAGCTTGCAGTGGACATCGTAGAGAACCCATTGGCAGATTTCTCAACGAGCACATCGATTACCCTGGAAGGGTAAGGTGTCTCAAACATTTAAGCAATAAGTGAAGCTAACTGTCTCACCCTGCTACTATGCAGTAGCAACACGAGTGGTGGTCTCCACTAACAGGATGCTGCTAAAAAGACATTTTGCCCATCACACAAATGAGTAATGTGGTATATGAATTTCAGTACCAGTGTGCTGATAGTTATGTAGGCCATACATCCCATTGACTGGTGAACTGTATCAAACACCATGTCCCTTCAGCTGTTTGCAATAGGAAAAGTGCTGATCGTACTCAACCAGCCCGTGCATGCAAAACTCAGAACATAGGGTCCAACATTAGATGTGATTCTGCGATTGGGCAACACTTACTAAACAATCCTGATTATGTTCAGAATTACACTAACAACCAATTTAAGATTTTCAGTTGGGCTCGCAGTATGGCTCACTTACATGTGCTAGAAGCTACATATTTTCACACAAGGGCCCTGTCCTTTGCAAACAGAACATATTCATGCATTGTGCCTTTTTCAACAAAAGGCTGGGGGGCAGCCATTCCCTGATTCATTCACCATGGTAATGCCTTGGCCAATTAGAGTTGACCTGCCTGGTTTGAATTTAAAGAAAAGCTTGGCAGTTAACTGTTCCCTGGTGCACTCTCCATAGCAACACCTCTACCAATCGCAGTCCACTTGCCAACCAATCAGCACCATCTTCTCATGCAGTATAAATTGTTGTTCCCCTTTGAGATTTGGTGTTCTTGCAAAACTGTCCTGATGAATGCAAGATGAAAAGCTTCGATAGCATATCTTTTTTTTCAGCAGTACTCAAGTTCTATACTACCAACCAACTATTTTCAAATATAGTACAACCATTGGAAACAATTGCTATTACCTGCACTGAATCTGTGGGAGGAAAAGATTGCTATGACCTCACCTCCCAAAGTACAGCTTTTGTGCAATATCCAAATTATCACACACTTGAATGGCTCAGTTTAGCATGTATTGAAGTACATCTGTCATCAGACATGCTGTGTTGCACAGCATAATCGCTTCAGCTTGATTCATTTGAATGTAGTTCATCTGCACTATTTGTGTGGAGAGGATTTTGCTTCACTTGTCTCACAGCTGTCTTATGTCTGTCACCAGTTAACTCATTCTGTCCATTGTGGGGCATCTAGCCTGCAGAATCCTTTGTGTTCATCTTCATTTTATTTGTTTCTTCAGTCAATCATTTCACAGTTACTTGGTTGTTTTCCAAAAAATCTGCATGCAGTCTTATTTGTGATCAATGCCAAAAAATGTAATTTTGTTTAATATTTGAAATGAAGATTGAAATATTCTACTAACAGTGAAGTATTTATTTTTTAAAACTCTCTGAATTATTGTCATTTTGAATCTCAGCGTGTCTCTTGTAATGCTACATTGAGTTCTACTGTTTGTGTGGCAGTGCTAATATTGCAATTATTGGAAAAGATGACAGATCATCCCATGCATATTTAAACCCATAGATTGCAGTGAATTTGCTCCCTGTCCTTCCACTTTATTTTACTTTATTTTAATAACACATGTCCACAAAGTAAGCAACAGAAATATAAGTTCATAAAAGAAATAATGAAGAATGGTACAAATATATAGGCCATGAAACTATATAGGCCATGATGATGTGACTCTTCTCTGTTTTCTAGGCATGTTACATGGTCTGTTGAATTAGTTTAATAATTGGATTAAGTTTTTGTAAAAAAAAAGTTGGGTATTAGATACACTATGATCACAGAACCATACAACAAAGAAGGAGACCATTCAGCCATTGTGCCTATGCCAGCTCTATCTAGTTGGCTCCACTCCCCAGCCCTTTCCCCGTGGATTTTTTATTCCTTTTTAAGTACACATCCAATTCCCAACTGAAAGTTACAATTGAGCCCGCTTCAGGCAGTGCATTTAAGATCAGGTCAGAATAGCTTGCTGTGTGCGGGGGGTGGGGTGCAGAGGGATCTCTCCTCCTGGTTTTGTTTTGCTAATTCTCTTAAATCTGAGACCTCTGGTTACTGTGGAAACAATTTCCTCCTATCCATCTTATTAAAACTTCTTATAATTTTGAACACCTCTATTAACCCTTTAACTTTCTGTACCTGGAGAACAATCCAGCTCCTCTAGGCTCCCCACTAAATCCCTCATCCCTGGTATCATTCTGGTAAATCAACTCTGCACCCATTCCAAGGCCTTGGCATCCTTCCTAAAGTGTAGTGTGCAGAGTTGGACACAATACTCTAATTGAAACCTAGCCAGTAAAACTTAGCATGACTTCCTTGCTTTTGTACTCTTAAGCCTTTATTTATAAAGCCAAGGTTCCTGTTTGGTTGTTTTAACAGCCTTGTCAGTTTGTCCTGCCACCTTCAAAAATTTGTATTTGCATGCCCACCAGGTGTCTCGCTTCCTGCAGCCAAGTTGAAGATATAATGAAATGCTTTCTTTTTTTCTGGAAAAAGCTGGACATTTGATTATCTGGCAGTCATGTCCTTGTATTTGCACAGCGCTATGTCATATTAAAACAACTCAAATCATTTCACATATGCACTGGCCATTTTCCTTATGACTTATTATTGTGCTTTGCAGCCATCCAGCATGGTTTAGCTTTTGAATTTGTAGCAATTAAACTTTTTTTTTAGTCATTATTTGTAGCAGAGTGACCATATAATATCCAGTTTATGCTGAGCCTTGTTAGAATAATTTGGGGATGGACTTTTAGCCCTGCTGGGAGAGGGGGAACAGAGGCAGGCGGGTGATGAAAATACTGTTGCTGGCCGGCGTGCTGGTTTCCACTTGGACTTCCAACAGCAGGGGAGTTTCGTCAGGGCAGGGGGCTGTCAACCACTGAGAATTGCCCTATCAATTAATAAGTGTAATTAAGGTTGTTAAAGAGTTCAGTGAGGTGCATGTTCAGATTTTGTTGGGGGGGGCATGCTGGGTCAGGGCAGACCAGATGCACGAAGGCGGCAACACAATGGGGAAGCCAATCATGGCTGCCCCAAAGATTTGGAATATGATGTAGAGGGTGACACAGCCATTGGCATACAGATAGCATCGGGTCTGCGCAGGTTGCCGAGTGTTGACTAAGTAGCCGGGCAGTGCAGGAGTTGTCACTCTCCAAGCATTGTGGGGGCATAAGAGAAGAGGGATGCCTTCCAGGCACAATTGGGAAGCCACCTGAGCACAAGGAAGCAGCAGCTGACATAAGAGTACAGCTCTCATATTTCAAATCCGGTGGCAATGAGGAGATACAGCCTCTGCAGGAAGGGCAGAGACCTGGACATAAAAAGGGGAGAGGAGAGGGGCGAGAGCAATGAGGTACACAGGGGCCGTTCCCTCACCATAGGATAAGAACACGAGATAGGAACAGGAGTAGATCATACAGCCCTTTGAGCCTGCCCCACCATTCAGTATGATCATAGCTGATCTTGGGCTACGACTCCACTTTCCTGCCCACTCCCTAAATTCCATGATTCCTTGAGAGACAACAAATTTGTATATCCCCAGCCTTAAATATAGTCAACGATGGAACATCCACAACCCTCTAGGGTAGAGAATTCCAAAGATTCACAGTCCTTTAAGTGAAGAAATTTCTCCTCATCTCAGTCCTAAATAATTGATCCCTTACGCTGCAACTGTGTCCCTGTATTCCAGAATCCCCAGCCAGCAGAAACAACCTCTGTGTCTATCCTATTGAACCCATTCAGAATCTTGAATGCTTCAATAAGATCACTGTATTCAAACTCCGGAGAATATAGGCCCAATTTACGCAGCCTTTCATGATAGGACAATCTTCTCATCCCAAGGACCAATCTAGTCAAACTTCGCTCTACTGCTTCCAATGGAAGTATGCTCTTCCTTAAATATGGAGACCAAAACTGTGTGATCTCAACAAAGCCCTGTACAGTTGTAACAAGACTTCTGTTATGGACAGGGGAGAGATGCAAACCTGAATTCCTTTATTTAGTGGAATTTCCCATGCCCGTTGGCATCGGGCGTGTTCAGCAGAGTAAGTGGACGATATGGCGAGAAGGCCAAAAATCGGTTCGACGACGTCATGAAACCAGTTTGCAATCATTCGCTCAGCCCGTTGATGGGGGGCCACATCTCCTGCTGTCGGATGTGGGGAACCGCATTGTAATACATCTGCATATCATTGTAAGGCCAGCCCACTAGATCATCCACCCACATTGGTGGGAAACACGCCGGTAGAACATGTCTTGACAATGTGACATGACTTACCGCCAGGGCCTTGCTTTCATCACAGACATCCGAGGAGCAGAAGATGCTGTAGCCCAACAGCAGTGGGACCCTGGAGGAGCATCCATGGCATGCTGGGTGGATTTTCATGGACATGGCTCCACTGCAAAGCAGCTCATGGAAGGTGGAAAGTCATCATTGAGGGTCTGCTCACAATGGATGACGGTTGAGGGGGTGGAGAGGAAGGTCCAGCTGTGTTTGGGAGAGGAAGATGTAATGGAGGGGTGGGAGAGGAAGGTCTAGGATTGACTGGGAGAGGTAGAGGTGTCTGGGTGGGTGGGGGGTGAGTTTGGGAGGGGGTAACGAAAGTGCCGGGAAGGGTGAGGTTGGGGGGGAACAAAGCTGTTGAGTGAGGGGCGGTTGGGGGGTAGGGACTACAGGGAGAGGAGGGGATAATGGGGGAGAAGACAGTAACTGGGGAGGTAGATATAAGTGGGATGGAAGGTGTAAGGGAAGGAGTTTGGAGGAGGTAAGCAGTGCAGAGAGGGGAGGGAGTCCAGGGGGAGGATGGAGTCTAGGGGGAGGAAGAAGTAAGGTTGGAGGAAGGAGTGTGGAGAGGGGAAGGAGTAAGGGTGGAGGAAGGAGTGCGGAGAGGGGAGGGAGTAAGGGGGGAGGAAGAAATCAGGCTGGAGGAAGGAGTTGGGATGGGGGAAGGATTAAGGGTGGCGGAAGAATTAATGGTGTCTGAAGGAGACAGGAACGGGGAAGGACTAATGGTCAGGGAGTCTGGGCTGGGAGAAAGACAAAGCCAGGGGTGGAGGGGAGTCCAAAGGGGGAAGGGGTTCCGGGAAAGGAGTGCTGGCAGGGAGGAAGAAGTTCTGGGGGCGAAGGGGTTCCCAAGGGGGAAATGGGTTCCCAAGGATGCTGCATGGGAGTGTGATCAGTGGGTGGACGGAGATGCAGGTCAGCACAGATGGTCAACTGAAAGCAAACCCCAGCAGGCAGCATTGAAAATGCTCAGGGCATTGAGATGAGTGCAATATGGGAAAGATCCGCGTGCATGGAAGAGTGCTTGCACAAGTCTCCGAAAGGCCCTGCCACAAACAAACATCTCCCTCCAGAGTCACTCATGGGCTGGCGACGTGCAGCTGAACTGCTAGTGTGGGGGATGGAGTGGGAGAACTCGCAAAGCCAGTCAATGAAGCTGAAACACACCATTACACATTATTCAGTGAAAGTGCATATATTTCCAGATTGTAAAGTGACAAAATGTGTTCACCCTTGTAACCAACTGTGATCAAAATTTCTTAACTTCTGAACACCTTAGACTTCATGTTGCTGCTCTGACATCCACAGCAGGGGTGGAGACAGCCTGTGCAATGGTTGGCCTTGTTGCCTCTGATGCCTTTGGCATGGGTCCTTTGGAGAGGCGAGGCCTTGGGGGTCTGGCTGTCCTCCTGTGGGCCAGCTGCTCCCTCTGCAATAACAGAGGATGAGGTTGAAGGGGTCACTTGGAGGGAGAGGACAGTCCCTGAAATTCCTGAATGGAGACCCAGGAGTGTCCAGCTGCTGCTCCTCCCTTTGGGTACTTGGGCTCAGCCTGACTCCTTGAGGGGAATGAGCTCCTGGGGGATGTCGATGTGCTCCATTTCCCCTCTTGTGTCACCACTGTAGGAAGTCACCCATGGCTCCCACGATGGGGTGCAGTTCTGTTGGACCAGGGTCTCCATGGCATCCTCCATCCTCCCCATGGAGACCTCTATACATGCATATATGTGCACCACTTCATCAGAGAGCGGGTGGACGCACTCCTTTGACTTGCACGCCACTCTGTTGAGGGCTTCCAAAAGCTCTGTGTGATGTTCCCCCACCTTCCGCTGACTCTCCAGGATGAGTTGGAAAGCCAAATCCAGAGGCTCACCATCTGAGTCAGACCTCACAGGTGGCTCTTCCCCAGCAGTCCTCCAAGTGCCGGGGAGCTTGGCCGAACTTGCTTCCTCCTGCTGCGGACGCATGTCAGTGTGGTGACCACCAGATTGTGAACCCGTGTCTGCCCTAGATCTAGATCCCACCAAGGTGTGAGGTGTGTATCTCTGCGCTGGTGGAGGGTGTGGAAAAGTACTGTGATGGGTCTTCCAGGTTGCTTATTTCCAGCTCTTCAATGGAGAAGGAGGCCTCTTGGCTGGAGATGAGGATGTGGATGGAGCTGAGGGTGAGGGTGTCGGTTGCTTGGCAGAACTCCCTGTGTACCAGAGTAGAGATAATCAGTGCATGTCAGCACAATCAAGAGCAGGAGAGAGAGCACTCATATTTGCGTTGAGAGAGGGATGACGTGGTGCAGGATCTTCACGAGGGTGTCTGCCGCCGAACCCACCGTCTCCACAGACACAGTCCACTTTATCACCGGTTAGTGATGGCATGCTCCTCAAAGTGAGTGAAGGGCCTAATGTGGGCCACTCCACCCCAAGCCTGGGACCTCTCTCTGCTGATGTGTGCAGGCTTCTTGTCATGTTTGTGTTTAATGTTAATGCTGTTTTTGTATAAGGACATTTTAGCTAAAAAGAATTGTTACATAAAACCTGCCAGTAGGGTGTGCTAAGTCATGGATGTATGGCCCTCTGGTGGAGAATAAGGAATAAAGGAACCTTCTATTTTTCACACAGGAAGTTGGAGTTCAGAAGCAGATAGCTGTGTGTGTATTCTTAATTGTTAAGAAGTGACAAAACACTTCAAATGGTAACGAGGATGGGATCATCATTATTAGGGGCTTTAGAGGCTTTTGATCCAGCTACTATGGACTTTGTAGTTTATGTCGAGCAAATGGAACAGTTTTACATTGCGAATGAGATTGAAGCGGTAAAGCAGGCCTCAGTGTTTCTTACAGTCATCGGAATGAAAAATGTCACTTTATTGTGAAATCTCATTGCTCCTGACAAGCCAGCAAATGAAAGCTTTAAAGAGCTTGTGGACGTTTTGAAAAAGCAGTTTGATCCCAGACCAGCAATTATTGTCAAGAGATTCAAGTTTCATCGAAGAGTACAGCATGACAGTGAGTCGGTTTCCCAGTTCCTGGCTGAGTTGAGAAAATTAGCTGAACATTGTGACTTTAAGGTTACCTGGAAGAAGCGTTGCGTGATCGCTTGGTTTGTGGACTAAGAAATGAAAGAATTCAGTGTAGGTTGTTAGCAGAGCAAGAGTTGCCACTGAAGAAAGCGTTTGAGATTGCGCAAAGCATAGCAATGACAGAGAAATAAGCTGGAGATTGGAAAGCGCATTCTAACACTGCCGAAGTTAAAATAGTTAAGTTAGGGTATACTCGCTTTCAAACATGTTACCACTGTAAAGGAATAGGGCATAATGCAGAAGCCTGTAAGTGGAAAACTGCTGATTGTCACTACTGTGGGGGAAAAAGGACATACACAGCGTGCATGTAGATCAAAGGCTGGTCACAGTAAAGCAGTACCATCAAGAAAAGGGCATCACGAGCACCCAGACAAGTTGCGCTTGAAAATAAACAGGCAGTTTAAAAAGACGCACTATTTGGAAACAAAATACAAAAGTAATGCGAGTCCAGATGAGACAGAAAATGAAACTAACATCAACAATGAGGAAGAGCATTCAGAGTATTGCATTCAGTCTGACCAGAAACTAGATGAAGGACTAAAAGTTGGCTTTGCCTTAAATGGTAAAATGGTTGAAATGGAGATTGACGCTGGAGCATCTGTTTCTATTGCTTCAGAGAAGACATGGGAGAAAATTTTCAAGAAATGCCAATTGGAGAAAACCTCCTCCAACTTAGCACCTACACTGGTGAGCCTGCGAATATACTTGGAAAAATGTCTGTTCAAACTAGATATGGAGATCAAATAACAAGGTTGCCACTTATCATTGTGAAAGGGGATCGTCCATCAATTATGGGCAGGAACTGGCTAAAAGAAATTCGGCTGGACTGGAATAAAATAAATAAAGTGCATTGCAACCCCAACTCTTTGTTAGACAAGCATACTGATGTCTTCAAAGAAGGCCTTGGAGTTATTAAAAACATTGAAGCCAAACTTGCTGTGAAGTTCGAAGCTTCTCCAAGGTTCTTCAAGCCACGTTCAGTTCCCTACTCAATGAAACAGAAAATCGAGCAGGAACTAGAACGACTTGAAAACTTCCAGATAATTGAGAAAGTTGATTTCGCAGAGTGAGCAGCTCCAATAGTCCCAGTAGTGAAGGATGATGGGTCTATCAGAATATGTGGTAACTATAAAATCACCATTAATCCTTTTCTGGAAGTGCATCAGTGCCCGCTACCGAAAATTTAAGACCTGTTCTCTGCTCTGAATGGAGGTGAATTATTCACAAAGCTTGACCTATCACAGGCATTTTTGCAAATGCAGCTGAGTAAATATTCCAGGAAGTATACAACCATCAGCACACACACAGGTCTATATTAATACAAACGACCACCATTTGGGATCGCGTAATCACCAGCCTTATCCCAGCAGGCCATGGACAAAATACTGCAGGGCCTCCCTGGTATAATCTGCTCCTAAGACAACATGCTCATCACCGGGAAAAACCTCCCAACTCATTTAGAGAACTTAGGCAGGGTCCTGCGTAGACTGGAAAATATGGCATGCGCTGTAAGAAATCCAAATGCTTGTTCCTGAAACCCTCAGTGGAGTACCTGGGACATGTGATTGATGAAACTGGCCTCTCAACCTCACCTGGAAAGATGGAGGCCGTGGTGAATGCACCACAGCCCAAAAATGTTAAGGAGCTTTGTTCGTATTGAGACTTGTGAATTACTATGGCAAATTCATATCCAGTTTGGCTGCCAAGGCAGCACCACTGAAGAAGAATGCAAAATGGGATTGGTCACAAGCCTGTCAGGAAAGTTTCAAGGAACTCAAGCAAGTGCTCATTTCTGTTAAAGTCCTGGCACATTTCAATGAAAAGTTACCTGTCAGCCTGGCTTCTGATGCATCTGGATATGGTGTTGGAGTTGTCATCTCCCACACATTTCCTGATGGCAGTGAAAGGCCCATTGCATATGCCTCATGCAATGTGTCCAAGGCAGAACAAAATTATGCCCTAATTGAGAAGGGAGCTCTTGGACTAATCTATGGAGTCAAGAAGTTCCACCAATATTTGTATGAGCGTAAATTCATGGTAATTACAGACCACAAGCCTTTGACCTGGTTGCTTAGCCCGAAGTCACAAACCCTGACACTTGTCACTGCGCGCCTACAAAGGTGGGTACTGATCTTATCTGCTTACCAGTATGAAATTACATTTCACTCTACTGAGAATCGTGGAAATATGGATGCACTTTCCAGGCTTCCGTTACACCACAGCTCCACAACCCAAGTGATGTCACTGCTTTCAATGTGAACCAGATAGACATGTTACCTGTTAAACGGATCAAATCCGACTTGAAACACAGAGGGATGCTGTGCTCTCCAAAGTTTACCGGAGTAAACACACAGACGGGTTGGTGTGTACCTCAAAAAGTGACCGCTGCTGAGCTTAAACCTTACTACATGTGTAGATTTGAGCTCACTCTGCAAGACGGTTGTTTGTTATGGGGAATCAGAGTTGTTATTCATACAAAATTTCAAACACAAGTGTTAGAAGAACTTCACCTCAGTCACATGGGAATCGTCAAATTAAAACATTAGCTCGTCTACATGTATGGTGGCCATACCTGGATAAAGACATTGAAGGCATGGTCAGTGATTGCCTTCCATGTCAAGAAATGAGGCCTTCTCCTGCACCTGCCCCATTACATCCATAGGCTTGGGCTTGACCACCCATGGCAGAGACTTTATATGGACTTTGCTGGACCACTTCTCGGACATACGTTCCTGATTGTAGTGGATGTCCACACAAAGTGGTCTTATGTTATTCCCATGAAGTCGACTACTTCAGCAAAGACCATTGATGCTCTCTTGAATGTGTTCACTACTTTTGGATTGCCTGAGCAGATTGTGTCTGATAATAGCACACAGCTCACATCATGTGAATTTCATACATCCCTGAAAAAACAATAGGATCAAGCAGACCCTCACTTCGTCTTACCATCCATCCTCAAATCGTGAAGTGGAGCGCTTTGTCTAGACATTCAAAACGGCCATACTGAAGGAGAGGATACGAACAGATTGGAAGTTGAAGCCAAAGATCTTTTTGATGATGTATCGTAACACTCCACATTCAACAACAGGCGTATCTCCTGCTGAGCTGATGTTTGGAAGATGACTGTGTACCAGAATGGATTTGCTGTGTCTGGATTTGAAAGCAAAAATTGGTTCAAGGCAACTTGATCAGAAAAGGTCACATGACACAAGTAAACCAGCTCATGAGTTTAATCTGGATCAGTCTGTTTGGGTCCTAAATTACTGTGGGACACCAAAATGGCTCCTGGAAAGAATCATCAAGCATTGAGGACCACTGACCTATGATGTTGAATCTTCCTGTGGAATCTGGAAGAGACACACTGACCAGATTAGAGAAGCCAAATCCAAGGAACTAAATTCCAGAGATCTCCAGTGACAGTGGAAGATTTCTGGGAAACCTCTGCTCCAGTTGGTGAAACCTGACTTGATTCAACTGACAAATCTGTAGCACCTGTAGCTGCAACTGTTGAACCTGAACAGTAACAAGTGGAACAGCAGAACCTTCCATTTCTAAGCAAACAAACTGAGATACCTAAGCCAACATTCTCTAGACCAAAGTGAATCTGCAAACCACCTGACTGATTTGTTCCTGGCTAAAGGAGGAGGAGATGTGATGTTTGTGTTTAATGTTTATGCTTTTTTGTAAAAGGACATTTTAGCTAAAAAGAATTGTTGTATAAAACCTGCCAGTAGGGTGTGCAAAGTCCTGGATGTATTGCCCTCTGGTGGAGAATAAGGAATAAAGGAACCTTTTGTTTTTCACGCAGGAAGTTGGAATTCAGAATCAGATAGCTGTGTGTGTATTCTTAGGGCAGAATTTTCTGTCTGTTGGGCGGGCGGAGCAGGAGCAGCTGCGGGCAGGCGCGAACTCGATTGGGGCCATGCTGCCATTTTGCGTGGGCGGGTCAATTAAGACCTGCCCAGCGCATTTCCGACTTCGTGAATAGGCTGCTCACAATGGCCACTTGCAGGTTACACTGCAGGGGGTCTGCTGAGCAGGTCACGTTGAAGGGAAGGGCAGAGGAACAGGGCAGGCTGCAGGATCTGCCACAGGAGCAGGGCAGACTGCAGGGTAGGCCAGGAGGAGCCAATGTGCCCCTCGCTTTTCTGATGACTGCCTTGCTGCTCTCCTCGAGGAGGTAGCAGCACGGCAGGAGGTGTTGGTCCCCCAGGATGGGAGGAGGAGGCCCCTCACATGACCAAACGTGCCTGAGAGGAGGTGGCGGAGGTGGTGAGCTCCCGCGATGTGGTGCGGCGCACCTGGATCCAGTGCCGTAAGCGCTTCAATGATTTGTTGTGCTCTGGAAGGGTGAGTACCATGTTGGCATTGGGCATTTAATCCAGCAGGTAGCCTTAGACTTTGAGGCCCCCCCCCCATCCAAATCTTACTGTCGTGACTGCATTGAATCATGTTGGGCATTTCTCGTACGCTGGGTGGGCAAGCAGGTAGTGCCCATGCTTAGATCAGCCTGAGTGGTTCATAAGCAGATGAGTTCTCCTCCGCACCATGTGTTGCTCTTAGTCGCACATGACTAGTCTGGGGGCAACCTGCAGGAGATGCAGCCAGGTGCATACTCAGAACTCCAACACATCCTATTCACGCTGATGAGATTGTGGAAGGGGAGCCTCAAGATCTCGTGGCCAAGAGCCATCTGCTGCCTTCGATGCTGTATGTAGTTGCACCTCCTTGCTAATGGGAGCTAAGACCGTGTGTTTCCTAAAGTGATGGACGCAGAATGTGTCCAATGTGGCCGTTGGGGGAGTTGGGAGCAGGCGTAATATCTTTGTGTGACTGATCAGCAGTAGCGGGGAGAGGAGGCACTGGAGGCCTGATATGGGCCATTGTGGCTGGGGTGCGGCATGTGCATGCAGAGTCCATGTGCAATTAGCTGCAATGAATGGTCTTCTCTGTTTTTCAGGAGAAGAATACTCACAATGCGTGTGAGCGTTTGAGGACTGGAGGCGGCCAGGCCCAGCTCATGATGTTGAGCCTTTTCGAGCAGGAGGCCCTGAAGTTTGAGAAGCGCTATACACCCAGGTCCACTGGTGTTGGTGAGGCTGGGGTGGAACGGCCAGGTATTTGAGGTCAACAGTGACATCCACTATGTCCTCCCACTATCTATAGCACTGATGATTGTTTGATTTGTTATTGTTGCAACATTGCTCATTCACAGACTGATAGAGTCAGAGGTGTGGGTCATAGACAAAGGTCCCTCGGCTCTTCGAAGATGCGCGTGTCAAGCACCTTTCAAAGCCGCCTTATCCCATTTCCCACCACTATCCATATGGCCTTATATGCCATGGCATCGCAACTGCACATCCAAATACTTATTACATGTTAGGAGGGTTTCTGCATCCACCACCCTTTCAGGCAGTGCGTCCCACATTCCCAACACACTGTGTGTACAAAAGTTGTTTATCACATCAACTGTCAACCTTATGCCCCTTACATTAAGCCAATGCCACCTGGTTACTCATCCCTCCGCCAAGGGAAAAAGTTCCTTTCTGTCGACCCTATCTATGCTCCTCATAATGTTATAAACCTCAATAATGTCACCCCTCAATCTCCTCTGCTCCAGGGGAAATAACCCCAGTCTATGCTATGTCTCCTCATAAGTCAAACTCTCCAGCCCAGCCAGTATCCTGGTCAACGACTTCTGCACTCTCTCTCCACTCCAGTCACATCCCTTCCGTGACACGTATATCACAACTGCACGCAGAACTATAGCTGTGGCCTAGGTAGCATTTTCTGTACTAGCAACATGACCTCCCTGTTCCTATATTCTATTCCTCGGCTAATAAAGGCAAGTATGGCATTTACCTTCCTAAACGCCTTATGTACCTGTCCCACTACCTTAACGGGCCTGTTAACATGCCCAGCAAGGTCCCTCTGATCCTTCTTACTTTCCACGGTCCTACCATTCCTTGTGTATTCCAGTACCTTATTTCTTCTGCCCAAATGCATCATCTCACACTTATCCACATAACATTCCATTTGGCATTCCTTAGGCCATCTGACCAACCTGCTTGTACCCACCTGTAATGTAAGGGTGCCCTCCTGACTATTTGCCACCCCACCAATATTCATCTCCATAGGTTCTGGAAGGTTGAGCGCATAATGAGCCAGGGGGAAAGGGATGAAGCATGTCTCTGTGCACGCTAACTGATTACCTGTCCTTATTGTTAATTTCAGCATCATCAGAGCCTGTCCGCCAGGAGGAATTCCAGAAGCCCCCTCTCACACCTGAGGGCCCTCAACTGTCACCTGCGTCACACCATTTCTACGAGGCAGGCACCAGCGCAGATACAAGCACCTCGGTGGGCATTGCAACATCGGCTAGTGTCCCAGGGCACAGTGGAGAGGGCACTTCACAATCGCTGGAGGAGCTGGCAGAGACAGAGTGCCAATGGCGCCAGCAGTCGGAGGACTGCAAGGGACCAGGCACATGCTCAGTCGGTGCATGATGTTGTGCCACTGGAGTTGTCCGCGACGCAGCAGCTGCAGGAAATGTGGCCGGGTGTGTGCGAGCATCTGGGAGTGTTGCATGAGACTGTGCTTCGCTTGGTGTCCGTGGTGGAGGAGCCCACCCGGAGCATCACTGACGCAACGAGCCTCATGGCAGAGCATCATGCATCCTCCATGGAGAGAGTGGCGACTCTCATGGAGGGGGGCCTCCTGGAGAACAAGCAGGTTCTCCTGGGGTTACGCTTGGACCAGAAAGTCCTCACAGCGCCAGTGGCCGCAGCTGGTCATTGACAATGTGGGAGATCGTGTGGGCTTCAAGCTTCCCAGCTCGTTGCCCATCCATCGCCGGTGAGCAGGGAGGTCTGGGGCGACCTCACGTCAGCGGAGCAGCTGCCGGTCGTATCTGCGGGGTCCTCTCACGGCGCTCCAGATGAAGGCATCATCCGCTCCGCCCCTCTCCCAGTGACCGCTTCATCGGGTGAGGCTGCGACGACTGGGGAGATGCCAGCTGTGGACCTGGCAGATCCCTCCCAGGTGGGGTCAGCATAGGCTGCATGGGCCAGAGGATGGCCGCCAAGGTCATCGAGGCCAACAGGACAGCAGAGTCAGCAGGCTGTCTCAGATGCCACTCCAAGCAAGACATAGCATCCGTAAACGTAAGCATAAGGCACCTTAGGCACACCACGGGTTTCTCAATGGTGCTTTTGTGTTCGCCCTAGATTAGGGACTTATTATTTGTTTATGCTTGAATAACGTTTTGTTTTGACTTTGTGTGAATTTCTGATGGTGAAAATTAAAACCAGAAGTGTTACCATGGCTGAGGGTGGCTCCTTTGTTCTGCATTTGTATGTTTTGCATCATGTCATGAGTGTTCGAGTGGACATTGAAGTTTATGTCCAAAGCCCTTAGTTGCAGCTGGTGACCTTGCAGATTTAGCACTTAAGTGCCGAGTATGATCGCGCCAGGCAAGGCTGGTGCTGCTGATCCATTTGTGTGGAGCTAGCTGAAGGTTCATTGGATTAAAGCCTCTCATGTGTCCCTGCCTCCTTGGTGTAGGCCCGGGTCAGCGTTTAGCCCCTAATCATTCCCGCGTGCTTCCTCATCCTCAGAATCAGTGCTGGACTCATTGTGTGCAGCTGCTTCCACTGCGCCAACATCTTCATCGTCCACTGCGTTCCCCCCTTTCCAACACAAGATTGTGGCAAGCGCAGCATGTAACCACCATCACTGACACACGACCTGGGGGGTACTGGAGTGCACCCCCTGAGCGGTCCAGGCATCGGAAGAGCATCTTGAGAAGACCGATGGCTCTCTCCACCATATCCCTTGTGGAGGTGTGACTCCTATTGTAGCACTGCTCAGCTACTGATATTGGATGGCGGAGAGGTGTCATGAGCCACCTTCTGAGGGGATAGCCCTTGTCACCCAGCAGTCATCCATCAAGCCAGTCCGGAGCACTGAAGAGCCCCGGCACCTGGGAGCGTCTGAGGATGTAGGTGCCGTGGGAGCTGCCTAGGTACCATGCACAGACTTATAGAATCAGCATCCTGTGATCACACACTATCTGCACATTCATGGAGTGGAATCCCTTCCTGTTGGCAAAGGCACCAGGCTCACCTGCTGGCGCCTTGATGGCCACACGTGTGCAGTCTATTGCACCCTGGACACAGGGGAAGCCAGCAATGGCCGCGAAGCCTCTGGCTCGCTGTACCTCTTGCCTGGTCCCAGCGGAAGTGGATGAAGGTCAATGCACACCTGAACAGAGCGCCTGTGACCTCCTTGGCACAAGTGTGGACAGCTGATTGGGGGACATTGCAAAGATCACCCACCAAGCCCTGGAAGGAACCAGAGGCAAAGAAGTTGAGGGCAAGTGTGACCTTCAGAGCCACTTGCTTGGGGTGTCCGCCCACACAGTTAGGGGAGATCTCAGGGCCAATCATCTGACAGATGTAGTTGACTGTCTCCCCTGACAGTCGGAGCCTCCTTCGGCACTGCACCTCAGTCATACTGAGGTAGCTGCTTCGCTGCCTGTATATCCTGGCAGCAGGATAGTGGCGTCTTCTGCAGCCCCTTCCACCTTGGACTACGTCTTGGCCCTGCGCCCCTTGTGCATGTGCCTGTACTCCCAAAGTTGGCTCCCCTGGAGGCTGATTGTGCACTCCTGGCCTCCTCCTTATTCTAGCCCTCCCTCCTCAGAGGAGCTGCTTCCAGTGGATATGTCAGAACTCATACCCAGGCTGAATGGAGGCCTCCGGAAAGCTGCAGGCCCGATAAAGATTACAGACTGCAGAGTGCTGACCTGAAGGCTCAAAGTACACAGAAAGTTGCTGGAATTCGTTCTGAATTGCTGCAGATCACACAGGCATGTTTAAAAAATCTTTCTGCAATAAATACTCACAGACCAGCTTGAGCCCTCTTATCCCACCCGTGGATGAGTTTCATTAAAAAGCCTCTTACCCGCCTGCCTGTTGCGCCCGTGCACTGAAAATCGCCGTCAATTGACGATTTAAGGGCCTTAACTAGCCCGTTAATTAATGTTGGGCGTGCGTCGAACTTCATCGCACGCCCACCCAGTGAAATATCACGATGGCACGCAGTGACGTCAGGACGCTCGCCCGACGTCACCCCGCGTCGTTTTACGCGCTGACATGCAGGGCCCGCCCCCCACACGTCAAGCAGAAAATCCTGCCCTTAATTGTTAAGAAGTGACAAAACACTTCACTTCTCCTGCATGTAAACAGACGGAGAGAGTGTGAATCATGTGATCTGTAGCAGCCATATTTTGGTCCAGCAAAGTCCACTTTTTAAATAAGTAAAACAGTAAGGTTTGATTTAAACAGTTTATGACCCCTTTCATGTCTTAGGGACACACTTCCTTAGTCTTATACTCCAATCCCCTTTCAATAAAAGCTAACATGCCATTTGCCTTCCTAATTGCTTGTTGTACCTACATGCTGACTGAGTTTCTTGTGCGAGCACACCCAAGCCTCTCTGAACACCATGCCTTTTAAAAAATATTCTGCTTTTCTATTCTTAGAATAAAAAGTGAATAACCTCACACTTCCCCAGATTATACTCCATCTGCCATCTTGTTGGCCACCTACTTAACCTGTCTATATCTCTTTGCAGCCACTTATGTCCTCCTCACAACTTACATTTCCAGCTAGCTTTGCACCATCAGAAACATTACTCAGACAAAGAGTAAAGTATGAGGCGTTAATATGGATTGTAATTAGCTGAGGCCCCAGCACTGATCCTTGCGGCACTCCACTGTAAGGTTTCCTGTCCTTGGGACATGACATAAAGGCAACAAGCAATGATTTCAGTGTAACAAGTTAACAGAATTTATTATGTAAATGATTGAACAAAAATACTGAATAATGGGTGACAGTAGAAAAGCTGCTTTCGAATTTTGTTCCTCAAAAATCTGCCTGGATACAGGTGATGTTGTCTTTGGTTCTTTCTGATATCATCCCTTCAATGTTTTCTCTGGCTCCTCTTTCTCCTATGTTCCTGTGTGCCTGTTTGCCAAAGTCCTTGAGGTCCGTACTTTTGTTCCCTCACCATGTCTGCCGCGTGCAGTTTTGCACATAGCCCCCTGCCTAATTTCAGAAGGCTTGCCTCAACCATTCTCTTGTGAATAATGTTTGGAGCATTTTGAAAGCCTTGAGTGCTGAGGCTTCCCAATGCAGCTGAGTCTTCGACATGCTGTCAAATGGGATAGAGAGGGCAATGCATCCTTTTAATCTACATGTTGCATTTTCTATTCACCCTTTCCACCAAGGATGCCCATCTTGCCTTCCTTGCTCGTGGTCAGTGACCCTGGCCATGTCTACGGCTCCCTCTTCCATGATGGTGACTAGTGACCGTGGTGACCCCTACTACTCTTTGGGCCCTTCCGCAGACGTTGTGAGCCCGTTTCTCCTGTAAGGGCAAGAGATAGAGGGCAGTAGTGCTTTACCTTTATGTCTAATGCCAATGACTCATATTCACGAGAAGCTCTATGTATCAGTCCTGGCAATCCTTGATAGCATTGACTCTGAGCCTTTCTGACGTATCAGCAAGTGCCTGAGGTGCACATTCCTCCCATGACTGGAGCAGCATGTGCCATCAGGCTCCACATTTGGAGTGTCTGCTGGAGTTTGAATACCTGGAGGCTTGTCCTGAGGATCTGGCGTTATGAATGAAGTCATTGAACTTCTTCCTTCCCTGGACCCAGTTCTTCGCAGACCACGCTCTGCTCAATTTCTTGGCAATCTTGATCCAGGCCTGCTTGGTCTGGGAAGATAGCCTTCACCTGCCACCTTCCAGAAAGAGTACCTCCTTCCTCTCCCTTACTACCTTGCAGAGCATATACAGATTGGCATCAGCAAAGCAAGGAGCAGCCCTAAACTGGGTTCCAGCCTTTCCTGCTCCATGTGTACTACCACAAGTAAATCTCTAAAATGGCAGCCATGATAATGGCTGTCATGATGGGCTTAAATCTGACCCTCTCTCTTTCAGTCCCGCCTCCGTTCCCACCCCTTTAGCTGCTGATTGGCAGTCCAAACCACCCTCCAGCCAATTAATAGTCCGCCTCCATGAAAATTGAGACCTGTGATTACTTCCCCCCAAAGCGGGATCAGGACCCAGAAACAGCCTGATTTCCATTCCCCAACCCCGGAAGGAAAACCAGGCCCCTGGACTTGGTTATATTACTCTGCGCGTGGAAGTTGAAATGAGGTGCACCACTTATACTTTTTTTCCCTTTTTTGCAACTCTCCAGTGTGTGATGATCTCCGTAGAGAGGGATAATGTTCAAAAAGAAATTTGAGCTTCCAGTTAATAGCTGAAAGGATGATTTGACAAGATTTCACGCCTCAAGACTTTTACTGTAACAAAAGGCTAAAAGCATTATTGACTAAACACTATCTTTGTAGGCATCTTATGCTTTAATCCACAAAACAGGACATTCACTTTATTCTTTTAGCATAACCAAAAATACGCTTCACAGATATCTACTTAAAGGATAATGTAAAGTATATTCAATTTTCCCGGAACCAACCCAAGGTGATTCTTAGCTTCTGAGGGTTTACTTCTGTTCTTTTGCTCCAGCTGGGAACTTTTAATCTCAGAATTTTCTTTCACAGTGAGAGTTTTCCTCCAGATTTCCTTCCTCTAGCACACGCTAGGCAAACCTTCCATCCTCGTTTTATCTCCTAATGAATTTGGTCTTTTCAAATCGAGCATGATCTCCATGTGCATTCCTGCATGATGAACTACAGTGTATTGCTGCCTACAGCTGCTCTCCCTCTCAGGAATCCTAGCAGTCTAACTTTGTTGAGTGAGTTTTCAGGGATATTTTAGAAACCTTCCGCCTCTCAAAGCCCATCTCCATGGCAGTGTGAATCACATGGGTCTTGTTATCAGATAGAAATGTTGAGACCCCAACTCTCTTTTATCTTGGAGGTAATGGAAGGTTTAAAGCACAACCTTTTACAGCCCAACATTCTCAACATTTTTCTGGGACTTTGGAGACTCTCAGTCTATCGAGTGTTAGCACACAAGCTGCTGCTATTGTCTCCAAGCATAAACATCTTGCACCTTCTTCCCAGTAAAACAATCTGGGCCCTTTTAACCTCCAACAATCAAACCACCAATGTTTGCTGTCAGGCAGATTTTGGAATAGGTCACATGATCCCTTCATTTTTACATTAAATCAGAGATACAGTTTTAAAACATATCAATCTTATAAACTTCATAATTCGAATAAGTGTTTCAACCATATAGCCATTTTCATGTGTGAACATAAACAACAAGTACCTATAAGATAATTGACCGTGGACAACATTATTGCCTTAAACTGCAATTAGAGTGTCACAATTGACCTCAAGTGCTTTAGGACAGTAAACGAAAAATGATGGCCTGGATCTTGCAATCCCAATAGTCGTGAGTGCTGAGAAGTTCGCCATTGTTGAGGTTTGCAATGGCACTGCAACTTCTGGGAATATTCAACCAAGATCTGTCAGTGTGAAAACTTGGGCTGTTTACTCAGCACTTACAATAGTCTTTACGTTGATTTATTTAGAGCTGCGCCTATGAGTTGTAGAGCCTGCTCAAGAGTGCAGCCTTTTAAATCAGTCAGAGTGTGAAAACACTTTCACTTCTCTGGCACTTCTGGTTCCCCCTTATCCTGGTTCCTCAGACCCGCGGATGTCAGAAACAGCACTTTCATCATGCGCTGGTTCCAATATCGGCAGGACTGAGAAACAGGGGATGCAGGAGTGGGGGCGGGGTGTCGGGTGAGGGAGACGAGGGGATGGAGCCTGGAGTGCTGCTGGGAGGAGCTGCAATTAAAAGTACAAAATTCAAAATCATTACAAACCATTTAGCTGTCATTGAGCTGAAGACAGACCTCAAGGGGAGTGTCTTCAGCTCCTGATGTCAGAAGTGGCATGGCTTTGCTCGGAATACGCTATGCCACTAGGCCTCTCCAGTCATTTAGTCATTAGATGCACACTGAAGTGGAGAGAGCAATTTCCACTGCAGTCTTAGGAACAGGCTAGGGCCTGAAGTGCTTCTGTTTTGCTGCTAACTGCAATATTGGCAGTCCAAACCACCCTCCAGCCTGATACTTAGTGACTCTGACTGGGAAATGCGTGTGTGGGCAATGGGCGAGAACATTTTCACGCTTGACTGTGCTGTTCCTATGGTTAAATTAACAGGCTAACATATGCTGTCTGAATTTATATGTAAATAATGGCCGCCTGGGAGTGCTGATTCCTGTGGCACCTTATCTCAGCAAAATTGGGGTGGGGAATAGTGCAGTGAAAGAATGCCGGGACTTTTGCATCTTTCTGCAATCCACCAATCCAGGATGGAAATTTACAGGTGTGGATGTTGGATGAGCAGTAACTTGCTGGATTCTGTGTCCAGGTTCACACATGAATACAGTAAAATCTTTATTTTCCAGCATGCGCAGGGAATGGATGGTGTCGGTTAATCAAAAATGCCGGTTAACAGAGTTCCATTTACCAATGGAATACAGCGCAATACTTGTACTATGACCATTCAAAGAATAAAGTGTAAAATAATATGCAAGTATTCAGAAAGTAAAGAACAGTATTCTTTTTAGTTCTAATCTTCAACAGTATATTAAAACATAAAGTATAAAATAATAGTGTACAGGTACTCAAGAGATCTAATCCTCAGCATCTCTTACAATTGTCCCTGAAGATGTGGAAGGTGTAGGAGATTATGCCCTAGTACAAGCACTGGATGCTTTATTGAATAAATCCCTGATGTCAGCTCATCTATTTGACTTCAACATTTTCTGCATGAAAATAGAATGCAGAAGGTGCAATTTCATAACCTCTTATGCTACTTGGATGGGAGACCGCCTGGAATTAACGGGTGCAGTAAGCTTTATGCCCCTTTAAAGGGCTTTGAATTCATTAATTAGTTTATTTGTTTTATTGGTATGCTCAAAAGAGTAGAAAGAGATACTTGCCCCTCTAAGGGGCTGTCAATTTGTTTATTTGTTCATTAGTTAATCAGTTTATTTCATTGGCATGCACAAGACTATAAAGAGACACTTGCTCGGGTGTCCTTGGAGAAGGAGCATGCAATGTCCACAGGTACACTTGAGGCCTTCCGCGACCGGTAGGCACTGCAGGGGCTGAAGAGCACATTCACTCCCCAAAATGATAGTTTAGTATAATAAGATTCCATTAAAGTTTTTGAGTCTTGTTACAGTGCCCCCTTAAGGAGTTGTTAATTAGATAATTTGTTTAATTGTTTTGCTCAAAAGAGCTTATAGATACACTGTGGCAGTCTTGTGGCACAGTGGATAGCGTCTCTGCTCTGAGCCAGAAGCTCTGGATTTAAGTCCTACTCCCAGGACTTGATGGCCAAGGAAGATGCCTTCATAATGCAGCCAAACAAGTTGAGTATCAACCCGCAAATCCTTCCAACACATGTCAATGGCAGGCACTAAGAATCGGAGAAATTCCTGGTCAACCATTCAGTGGAAAAAAATTAGAACCTCTACCATCACTACCATAGCTACAGACTATAGAATGCGTGTAAAAGTGCATATTGCAATTGCAACTCAGACTCTGAGTAATCTGTAACATACCACTGTTGGAGGATGAACATCATCTGTGGAATCAACAATTCCAGGAGATGAGGAGAGAAAAACATTTCCATGTTACTAATAGTTGTTGGCTGAGTATTATTATGATTTTGCTCTTGTACCATTTCAATACCTTGATTTTAATAAGTTAGCCTGACGACAACAACTGGGAAATACATTAAGTAAGTACGGGGAAAAATACATTTACCATAGAGATTTCCCATCATTTCCAACCTAGTTAACACTAATGCTGCAGAGATATAAATAATGAATGCCCAAGCCCATTTTTTGAAATGCAAGACTTTCCATTTCAGGGCTCTCCTGAAATTGTCAGGAAGATATAAAAACATTATTGAATTTATTGTATAATAGTGGTATCTGTGTCTATATGTGCCTATGTGCATGTGAGACTTAATTGGATTAAAGGCAGCTGGTCTGAAGGCTTTGATGTGTTAGAAGATAAGCTAGGTTTGAAATGTTAAGTAGGTAAACATGGGGGAAATTTAAAATGTAAGGTGTAAAAGAACATTTGCATTTTTAAATAAACCAGACTAGATTGTTTTCAAAGGTGGAGTGAAATATGTCACCTAACCAGGTGCAGCTCAGAAACAAGTGGCCAGGATTTTCCCCTCAGCGATTTGGGGGCGGGGCCTGCTCGTCGAGGGGAAAATGACGCGGGATGACATAGGGAGGAATCCCCGACGTCATCCTGGTCCATTTAAATATTTAGGAAGGCGGGCGGACAGCGAAATCAGCTGTCCACCCGCCGACCTGTCAATGGCCAGTTGAGGCCATTGACAGGCTAGTTAAGATAATTAAAGACCTGCCCGTCCAAGCTTAAGGCTGGCGGGTAGGCCAGGAGCCCCAGCGGGCTGCAGATTATTCATGAAACTTCATCCACTGGCGGGATGAAGTTTCATGTCAGTTTTTTAAAAATGTAATAAATTTTAAGTGTTTATTATTGACATGTCCCATCTCACGTGACATTGTCACATGAGGGGGACATGTTAATAATTTTAATATTTTTCTATTTTTAGACTTTACTTATCTGTCACAAATCTCCCTGAGACAGGACTTTGCCTCAGGGAGCAGTGCGCTCTTTCGTGCGCATGCGCGAAAGAACGCACTTTGACAGATGTGAAATCCCTCCCCCCTCTCAAAGCACTTCCTGTTAGGCAGGCCGTTAAGGCCCGCCCACTCAAAATGGCAGTGGGCCCTGTTTCGGTGGCGGGGGTTGCCTGCCTGCCGCCAAGCCTGTGGGACCCGCATGCCATCCAAGGGCAAAATTCTGCTCAGTGTGTTTATTTTGCCCAAAGGTTACTGGTAAAGTTGGTACTATGATGAATTTTTATGATCAGGGAGGTAAAGTCCAAAGACAGTAAAACAATGGGAATTTGCATTCAAAGGAGAAATATGTACAAAGGAGAGAAGGCTCTGTTAAAGACTGGTATTTAAGATCTAACAAGTGTGAAAAGCCTTCAGCATCTACACCTCAAGGTGCTGTCCACAATGAACTGAAGTTAAGAAAATTCACTTTGAATTGGATTGTCCAGGATATCATGTTTCTTTGCCTGAGTGTTTTAAAATCTATGTGTCTTACTGTTGCCTTAATGGAGATGTAACTGAGAGTCAGATTAACTAGGGGATTTAGAAGTTATTATAGTAGTAAGTTGTAGACATTTAAAATCATTAATAAATGTTTAATCTAGTTTTATAAAAACCTATGAGGTTTGGTGGTCTTATCACTGAATTCAAAGCCCACATCTCGAAACATACAAATTGCAAAAATAATTGTGGCAGTTGTCTCAAGTTTCCCTCTGGGATTTGAACAACTCGGCATTTACCATTGGCTGTGCCATAACAAGCATTCATTGCCTACATATGAAAACTTTGGACTGTTAACAATGTCGTTTGTGGAGAGGGAGCGTTGACTCTTTTTATCATAACAGTCAGATGACTTGCATTTCAGCTCTTTCCCTAATGGAGAAGGTTGATTACATTGCAGATTATCTTTTTATGAGTTTTCTTTGGGAGGGGCAGGATAGCAAAGGAAGAAGTACAGGTGCTAAGAGCTGAAGCAGACAAACTTCTAGTGGAAAATGATGGCATAGTAAAACATTTTCTCTGAATGTAAATGTGGTGAGTGGTGTTTCACAAGCATCCACATATAAATATATAATCTTGAATAAGGTATTGAGAGATAATATCAAAATTTGTTTATTTAAAAATATGGGGTTATGGCAAATTGTTACAGGGATAGACAAAGACAGCAGGAGGATGTAGAAAGGCCAGTGGATTGTTAAGATAGTTGGTAGTTGTAATTCTATGTAGGGTTACATTTTGGAAGTAACAATAGAACAGGAAATACTGGTATGATTTTCAACTGATCAACTGATGGCAGAGATCATTATAACATCAAGTAGATATTGCCATATAAAGTCAAAATGATCTTCGTTTTGTATTCTAGACAAAAAAAATGATAAAATAGGATCTTTAGACCACAGTTGGAGGAAGTTTTTTATGCACCCCATTATAAGGAAATGATAAAAACAATTTAAAAGGTGCAGTGTGTATTGATGTTGCCAGGGATGATGGGTTCCAGTCTTAAGAAGAGAGATTTGAAAAGTTAGGGTTTTCTTCACTAGTGCTGGAAAGGTTAAAGAGTGACCTAATAAAAATGCTTTATGTTATGGAGGTTTGAGACAGGGTACATAGTGATAGATTGATTTCCCCTGGTCATTGAGATGATGATAAAAAAACAAACATGAGGAACATACTGCAAATTGAAACACAAAACATTTAATATGCAACAGTCCTGTTATAAACAGCTTCAAAAGCACTAGTTTTGCAATGAATAGAGGTTATACAAGCTGGGCAAGAGATTGATAGGAGTCAGGTTATCTGGGGGGTTTGACCACGTTAAAAAGTATAGTTGTTAAGTTTGAGGTACAAGTAAATAGGTTGGATCTAACATTTATATTTTTAGATAAGTTGAGAGCTTGTTTGAATAAGGGGAGTCAAAAGTGACAAGAAATATGTTTGCATCTTGCAGGAGTTCCAAAAGTAAACAGTAATGGGGATATTATAGTTTCTTGACACAAAAACAAAGACAAGATGGAAACATGAAAGATCTCTTATTAGAAGGGTTTGAATTTCAAAGAGGTGGGAGAACAATGGAACTAAAATGAAAGGGAAATAATGGTATTTTAGAGTTGCTATTGAGCTGGAGTTATGGAGATAGGTGGAGATAGCTGGAGCTATTGAGCTATAGCTGGAGCAGGATGCAGTTTGAATTCAGTCAAACCAGAAGAGTGTTGGGCTGCAGCAAACAGTTTTATTTTGAAGGGGATTCCACCGCAGAGTGGAAGAGGATAAGAGGCCTTGTGGTATGCCGTTATTGAAGCTACAAACCTTTGCCTTGTGTAATATTACTGGATTTCATAGTAGACATCTATAAGGGAGCGTTGCCTGGAAGGTGTTTACTCGTGAGTTTAACCAAGTAGAGAGTTTTTGGGGGAATGTTTTGCAAGACTAGCCTTAATTGTGTAACTGTAACATTGTGTGCTTAAGTTTTCTTTTGTACTTGTTAATAAAACTTTTACTTTTAATTTTTAAAATCCCAAAAGTGTTACTGGACCTCTTGCTGCTGATAAGTGGCAGAATGCAAAAAAAAAGGGTAAGCCAAGGTTCACTCTGGGATTTGGTTTGCACAGCAAACCTGCTGTAGCCATAACATTGTACATGTGTATATAGTAATGGGGGTGGTGGTGATGCTGGTTAAATTGAAATCACTATGGAAGAATTAATTGATAGTTTTGAAAATATCAAATGCAATACCAAGTTATTGGTGCTGATTTGTTTACAGTTTAACCACTGAACACAGACTAAAAGAAATTACTGCATAGAAGAAAACCTATCTGGAACATTTTACCTGCACTGGTCTTGAAATTGAAGTGAATACACATCTTGAAATTGTCTTAATGAGCATTTGTGTTTTGAAAGGTTTTTTTTTATGCTAGAATCTTCTCATTCGTATACCTGATAATAAATTAGTTACAAGATTGGCAGTTCCTTCATTTAGTTTGGGCTGTAAATGGCTATAAAAGTTGCAGTGTGTTATGTTTGTTATATTTGGTATAAAGAGGGAATTTTTTATATTTGTCATCAGTCTATGTATTTTATTCACTTTTTCCTCAATAATTGTCAGATTTTGTAGAAGCTACAATGTGTTTCTGGCAGAAATCCACAGAACCACTAGAGATCACAAAACTAGACTATTGTGACAAGCAGGGCTGGAATGGATTGATTTACTATCTGAATCATTTTTTCCTATTTCAGACACATCCAGAATATTGGTGAGATAAAAACTGATGTGGGCAAAGCTCGAGCTTGGGTGAGACTCTCTATGGAGAAGAAACTGCTGTCCAGACATCTCAAGCAGCTCCTCTCAGACCATGAATTAACCAAGTAAGGAATACAGTATACTGTTCATATAACTATCCAGGGTTATCTTTGTTGTATACTTCATTGTATCCAGTGTAAACCATTAAGTTATATAAAAAAAAAGACTAGTATGGCCAGTAAAAAATATAAAATTATGCAGCATATATGATTACAGAATTCCCAATATAGCTGAGTCAACCTGATGGCACCACAGCTTACACGATGGCTGATATCCAATGCAAGTTGTGTTCAAATGGACTAGAATTAAGTTGTGGTTCCAAGATGGTGTCAAAACTGGAAAAAGATTTTTTGCAATTCAGAATGCAGTCACTGCATTGAAGCAGTATTTGAACCTTGTAATATGGAAGTTAAGTTATGATATTTGATTTTTTTTTGAGCATTATATTTTATTTTTGCCTTTAAATTACAGTAGAAAACTCTGATTAAATCCACTAATATTTCCTATTTTTATCCCACATACCAGGGAAATGCATAGAATGAAATAGGCTTGCTTGAATTATTAGCCAGATTGGAGACTTGATTAACAGAAAGTGTCTGTTATAACTCTGTTGACAGGACAAAGGTGGTGATGGTATGTTATGCAATGAGATAAGGGCACTTACAATGATGCTGACTTCAGCCAACTCAGTATAAACTGGGAATGTGCAGAAAGAAGTGAGGGTAACGCAACAGAATTAGGACTAGTAAATGGTGTTCTGGATTAATTTTTGTCTACTGTGGTCCTCATTAGTTCCCAATGAGGGATCAACATAATAACCGTTACAAACAAGAAGAACTTGCATTTATATAATGCTTTATGTCCTCGGGACTTCTCAAAGCATTCCAAATCTAATAAACTACTTTTGAAGCTTAGTTACTGATGTGTACGAAAATGTAGTCGCTTATTCTGTGCACAGGAAAGCCCAACAAACATGTCGCAAATTAGTTAGAGTTAAAATGACTAGAACCTTGGGAGAACTCCCTGTTTTTTTTTGACAGTGACAAGGGAGCTTCTATATCCATCTAAACAACTAGAGAGGGAGTTATTTTAATATTTCATGCAAAAGATAGACCTTTTATAGTGCAGCAATCCCACAGTACTGTAGTGAAGTGCTGGCCTAGATTACATCCTAGATCATAGAATCACAGAAGACTACAGCAAAGAAGGAGGCTATTCAACCCATCATGCCCATATCAGTTCTCTGCAAGGGCAACTCAGCTAGTCCCACTTCCCTACCTTTTCATTCGTATGTGTTCTGTACCTCTATTTATAAAACCCAGGATCCTGCATACCTTTTTAGGTAAAGGAATGCCTTGTCATCTTTTCCTTGTGATTTCCCTGCTTAGTTCCTGTTTCCTGAAAGTTGTGATGACTAGTTTTTACTTCATATAAAGCAGATATCAGACCAGAGACCTTCAAGGTTTATATGGCTTGGCTGTTTTAGATAAATTTATTACATAAGTCTGTGAAGTTAAACGCTGATCTGCCTGTCAGCATATATCAATCATTTTTGACCTATTTAGCAAAGAGGAGAAATTGCTGGTCTGAATAACACAAAATATTATGTTGAAACCAATCAAATTAACAGAGCTATTAAAACCACAAGTGCAGGGGTTAGAGTGGGCCATATACACACTGGCAGAAGTGTGAGAATTGGCCAGAGACAACCCTGCAGAATAGAAAAATGTCTTGTATGCATGGGCTAGTGTGTTTAACCAGGCATGTGCAAATTATTTGCCAGTTTACAATTTGATGTTGAGACTGTCTCAGAATCCTACTTTCACAGCATTTGTCCTGTCAGCTCTGTGTTACATCATCTGCACGGTTGGATTACCATTATCAGAATTAATGTTAGTGGTTTCAGAAAAAGTAAGCTGATATTAACGTCAATTAACAATCCAAATTATCACCAAGTAATTTAACTGGTGAGCTTGCTATCAGCAGGAGCCCATGTCTGCGATAGAAGGATGTCTGCGAATGAGAATTCAAGTTGACCGGGATTGGAGTCAAGGTATGGGAAGCCCTTATTGCTGACCTGGAGGCAAGCAGTCAGCAAAGGCATGGAAAAAGCAGAGGGCAAGAGAAATGACCAAATGGGGGAGAAGAGAGCCCGCCAGAAGGATAAAATATCGGTCGGCCTTGGGCCAATGATATTTATCTGTGCCAGCTGAGGAAGGAACTGCCACTCACGAATCAGCCTCTACAGCCACAACAGACATGTTCAGTACAGAAGTGACATACACCCTGGGCACAGTCCATCGTCTCCAAAGACGGATGGATGCCTAACTAAATTTTAACTGTATCACATCTCAGTCCTAGCTGCATTTTACTTAGTAACTATCACAAAGTCATGCTCAATGGCCAAGATTACAATATGCATTTATCAAAATTAAGGTTACAATCTATATTCAGTGCATTGTTACTGTGTATCGCCACTTCATTTTCTCCTCTAGCAACTATTTTATCCACAGTACTGTGATTTTGCCATGTGGCTGGCTTTCTGAGTTGTTGACATGTTGTCATTCGGCACTGAATACCTATTTGTCAAAACCCAGCGACAGTGAAGGAACAGCAGTATAGTTCCAAGTTAGGATGTAGTGGCTTGGAATGGCACTTGCAGGCGGTGGTGTTTCCATTCATCAGTTGCTCTTTCCTTAGGTAGTAGTAGTTGTGAGTTTGGAAGTTGATGTTGACAGAGATCTAGTGAGTTGCTCTAGTGCATCTTGTAGATGGTACACACTGCTGTCACTGTGTGGCAGTGGTGGAGGGAATGAATGTTTAAGATAGTATATGGGGTACCGATCAAGCAGATTGGTAATTGAATGGCCTACATGGAGACGGCCAATTCAGGACAGCGGGCAGGTGGGCTTGCAAGGTCGCAGGCCCAGTCAGAGGGCCCACGGCGATGCCAGGCTGGCAGTCTCACCAGGAGAGATGGGCATTGCCAAGGCACACCAGGACACCTAAACATGGAGGTGCTTTCAGTTGCCTGCATAGAATGCATGAAATAAAGAGACCTGAAGCAGGTAGGGACATTGGGTCAGCGGGAAAACCCCTCCATGGGACTAATCCAGGAAAACCCCTCCACTGGAGAAGGACTACTCCAGGGATCCCTTCCTAATAGTACCTTGGGTGTAACTACACCACATAGACTGCAGCGGTTCAGGAATGCGGTTCACCATTGCCTTCTCAAGGGTAATTAGGGATGGACAATAAATGCTGGCCTAGCCAGTGGCGCCCACAGCCTGTGAAAGAATAAAAAAAGTTACAGATAGGGCTGTGGTCTTTCATCCCCGAGACTTCTTCATTGGGTCCTAGAGCCAGTGGTTTGCCATGGGAGGTTGCCTTGATTGAGCTGACAGCCTCTGCAAGCAGCGGGGAGCTGGTCCAACCTTGGTAAACTACCAGTGCAAAGTGGCCCCAACGTGAGGCCTTAATTGGACTAATTGGCTGCTTGCCTCTGTGGAGCAGGCAGCTGACATGTTTCTAGCCTGTTCCCCCCGACCGAGAATGCATCGGGGAGCGGTCCGGGCATGGCTGTTGTTATGACCGATGCAGTTGGAAAAGCGGAGTTATTTAAAAACCCCAGAGGGAAACTTTAAACAACTGTCATAACCTATAATTTTAAATATTATGCTTGAGATGCGACTCTAAATTCAGGAATCAGACCATCAGTTCTTGAGGTTTTACATTAAACTAATTGAATCATTTTATTAAATTAAGTTAAGAATATATATGCACATGGCTACAAATTATTACTATCATAACTTATAACAAATTCCCAAACTAATCTCCATTAAGGCAACAGCAACCCATAGACTTAACCAAACACCAGGCAAATGAGGTTCAGAACGTGGAGCCAGTTGTAAGCTCACAGCTGCCTTTTGATTTTACATTGCCTCTGCTCTGCGCACCTGAAAACTACTGAAGTTATACCTACCACCACTGATTGAATTCAAATTCTCATTGTCTCACCAGTCTCTTTGAATTTTACCTTTTAACAATGAAACCCCATTCATTGTACCAATTTTATTAGTAATATAAACATATTGCTTGGTATCTGCTAGATAAGCGTCAAGTTTTCACCCCACTTCTTGAATGCTCTGTTCAGAAAATGCAAATGCACGCTATCTCTCTTCCATATCAAAACTAGTATCAATCAAAGCACCCAGACTAGTTGGCTTTAATCCAATTAAGCCACATCTATTTTAAAAGAAAAATATTTTCCAAATATTATATACATTAATAGCTTTATGACAATGTCTCTGTTTTCCTGGTCCGCCTGCCACCTATCTCATTCCAGAGGGCTGGGAAAATCCAGCTCATTATGCCAGTTTCAGAATCAAACTAGAAATAAAACTCCTTTAATTCTTCTGAATCCAATTCTGAATGATGGACCCAAGTTTGATTTCAGCATATCCTGAAAAAGACATGATGGATTTTAAAGACCAAAGTAATTAACATTTCATCGCGCTCTGTTTTTATTTTGGGGTGAGGCCCCCAATGAAGAGTGAAGTACCGGGTCCCAACACTGCATCATGTTGATGTCAGGTATCTGACACAATTTCTGTAGGGTTGGCCAATTCGTGGACAAAGACTGCGCTTGCCATTGGATGGCTCCTGAGTCTGAAAGGTTAATAGGAGGCCCTTCAGCAATGACACATCGACAGCCCCACCATTCAACGTGGGAGCTACTGATGCATGTGAGAGAGAGATAGGGCATGTTATGGTGAGGGGGTTCCTCTGAAAAGAAGGTTGAGAAAAGTTAAATTTAAGAAAGCCAGAGTTGCCAGACCATTATCATGGAGGGGTAACCCCTTCGTTGGATGACCAGTGACCTCATCTGGTGTTGGGACAGCTGGTCCCTAGCTGAATGGAGTGCTCCCTCACTTCCACTGTCCCCCACCCCCCCAGATCTTCCACCAGGAGGCCACCTTAGTGGGGAGCCCGCAAGCCGATTGGTAAATTCCTGTCAGCTTCCGTTGAATGGCCATCACTCTCTCACCGCTCTGCCCGGAGCGAAAAATGGACCAGTGGCAGGAAGATACCGGCATCCTGGCAAGCCACTCTCTGAATACCAGTTTTCAGCCTTCCTGCCTTCAGTCTCACTTCCAGGAATCCAAAATTCTGTCCATATTTCATCCACACAGTTAAACAACTACCATCAATTTGGTATATATTTATGCTTCAGGTGCAGCATGTTATTCAATCACTTATCAATTCTCAGCTTAATTAGGTTGAGCCTGAATGAGAAGGTTGTGGGTTCAAACCCCATTCTGTAACTTGAGCGTGCAATCTACACTGATGATTCAATGCTCTGTTATTCTGGCATTTTATTTCATTTGTGATGTTAACCGGAGTTTGGCTTTACCTATTTGGATGGACTTAAAAGATCCTATGGCAGTGACTAAAGAAGAACAGAGACTTCTCTAAGTGTCCTCCCCAATGTTCTTCCTTCAACCAATACCACCAAGAACACTTCATGAGACCTTACTGTGGTCAAATTGCCTACCATATTTCCTTACAACAGTGACTACATTTAAAGAATAATGCATTGGCCCTGAAGTGCATTGGGATATCCTGCACATAAGGCACTATCTACTTGTAGCATTAGTTGACTTTGTTTTGAAAAGTCAATTTTAAAAGTGTGAGAATGGGAGACAGCACAGAAATAGGAGATGCAAGATTCTGGTGAAATCTTTTTCTGAGGTCATTTTAGAGATATATTTTCAGTACTGCGTTGAGAGTCTAATAGAATCAGTGACCTGTCCATGCTGGACATAACTCTACATCCTGCTGCTGAGCAACTAGCAGTGACCTTAATGTGGACAAGAGTGCAGATATTCTAAAACTTTGTAGCTATATAATGACTGGTGTATTTGAAGTTTCAAAAAATCTTTAATTTGTTTTTATCTACTAAATAGAAGTTGCATTGGTTATGAATATGGCACGAGCCTGACTTTACCAATTCCATCAAACATTGACTGTAAGATGCACAAGTACAAAAGGAGACAGGGATGGTGAAGGAACCTATAGCATTTGAAAAAAAAAAGTCAAAAATTCAAAACTTCTATTGTATTTTAGTTGAGCTTTACAATTTTGTGTCTTTGGTATTAAACTCTTAATGAAGAGCAATTTATGTAATTTTGCACTTGTCAATTGCTATTGTCAGAAATGCATGATTCCACTACAATGAACTGAAAAGATATGAAATTATCTAATTTAAAGCAGCATCTAACATTCAACTTGGGATAAATTCAGATAACCGAAAGCTGCATCTTAATCTGAATTTTTTTATTTAGCTAATTTGACTTTAGAAGCTATAATTTTTCCCACCTTTATTGCTGTCCACTCAGAAACGAGAAGATATTTGAGCAGCCGAGTGGGCACAAATACGAAAGAACTGTACTACTGGAAGGCCTGCTTATGTTCCTAGCAATTGTATTCTGCTCAGTACTTCGAAAGTGTTGCTATCTTAACCTCATGGATGATTTGTTAAGCCACAATGATCAGATAGTCATTTCCAGGTTCCTCAGGCTAGACATTCTCCAATGGCTGTACTAGAGACACCTGGGTATCACCAGGTGCACGACTAGAGCCCGTAATTTAGTCTGGTGGATGGCATCTCCAAAGCTATTGAGGAGATTAGTTCCAATTGTACTACTTGTGCCATCTATAAATAAGACCACAAGGAGCCACTGATGCGTCCTGCATCCCATCCCAACCATGGGAGCGTTTCAGAGTGGACCTTTTTGTCTTCAAGGATCAAACCTTTATTGTCATGGATTATTACTGTCACCGGACCAAGATCAAACGGCTACACGGGCACATTTCGATGGCAGTTATTACCATGTGGAAGGAAATTTTTGCCACACGTGCTAATGCTGATTTGGTTGTCTCTGATAACAGCTCCCAGTTCGCCAATAACCGCTTCAACACTTTCAGAGACATACAGCTTTGTCCACATCACCAGCTCACTTCGGTACCCACAGGCAAATAGTGAGGCCGAAAGAGGGATCCTAAGTGTCAAAACCTTGTTGAAGAAAAAATGATGACGTCGACCTGGCCTTACTGAGTTACCGGTCTATACCACTGCAGAACGGACTTGCTCATCAGAACTTTTAATGGGTAGGAGATTACTTACACAGCTCCCGAGTCTCCCACATACCCTTTGTCCATGCCTCAAGGTGACAGAGATCAACAATGTGTGAGAAAAGAGGACCACACCAGCCCCTGACGTATAACGTTGTCACAATGCACAGGATTTATCAACACTCTCACCAGTCAACCCACGCAGAGAGGTGGGGACTAATTTGTCCTCACCTGCAAGGATTCATCTCTACAGAAACTCACTCTCAACTTTGTCTAGAAACCCAGAGGCTTCCAACTTCCGTTCATCCAAAGAACCACGAGAAAGAACCCATCCAAGTCTGCAATGCATGCATCTTAAAGGACCAAATTTAAATAGTGATTCCCTCCTTGTATTTCTGTTCATAACTAAAATGCATGCTTTGTCTCTAGAATCCAGCTTTACTTGTGCATGTGTGCTTGAGGGAGTGAGTTTTCTTCGTTGCGTTTATATTTCAGGGTGTTATGTGGATAAACGTTATCTTTGCTACTGTTTTAAATTTACCCAAAAGCTTACTTTGTGTCTATTGCTAAAAGACACAACGCTCAAAAGGTTGAAAACACTCTGTCTAAACATACACCTTGTTGCAGACAACCAAGAGGTGAGGAGAAAGGGGAAAGATATGCCACCATCTCTCTCCTGACTGTAAGAAAAATCTCGGTAAAGAAATGGCTTAAAGAAGGGCAGGAATGGCAGCTCCACATCCCTGGTTACAGGGTTTTCAGACTGAATAGAGAATGGAATAATAAAAGAGGGTGGATTGCAATATTGGTTAAAGAAACAATTCCAACTGTGAGGAGGGATGATAAACTAGAAATACATCAAATGTGACCATATGGGTTGAACTGAAAAACAAAAGGGCAATCACACTCCTGAGAGCGTACAATGGACCTCCAAACAAACAGTTGGGGCTGAATGTTATGGAGGTTGAGCAGCCGTGTGCCCGACCTGATCGAGTGAGAAATTGTGAGAGAGTGACACCGGGCAAGCGTTCCGACGTCATCCCGCGCTCACGCAATGTTTTGGACGGCAGGCATGCGCATAAGTCGGAAGCTGACAATTAAGAGGGCAATTAAGCGCACTAACGGTGCAATTATTTGTCATTTTACATGGCCCTTTCAAACTTACGGTTGGCGGACGGGAAAATTGGCCCGACGGCCTTTCCATTTTTCAGTAAACCTCATCCAAGGGCAGGATGAGGTTTCCATAATTAAATAAAATAAACATAGAAATCTGTGGACAGCATTTTTATAATCTATATGTTCAGGTGCCTGTTTGGATGCTTGGACAGTTTTTTCCTGATTTTAGAAACTTTATTCCCTGGGTTTCGGGTCTTCGGCTCCCTGAAGCAGCTCGCTGCCTTCAGGGAGCTTTCTGTCAGTGCTCGCCCGTGCCCGCATTGACGTCATCACCCACCCTCCTTCCGGCCCCACCCGGCAGTGCTGAACTTTTCAGCATGCGTTTCACACTGGCTGGCTGATAATTGGCCAGCCAGCGTGAAATCGTGGTTGGCGGTCCGTTTCCCGACTGTCCCCAGGCCCGCTGAGCTGAAAATTCAGGCCTTGGAGATAGAAGAGTAAATTTGTAGGCAAACATCTGAGAAGCCCAAAAACAATGGGGCGGTAATTGTAAGTAAGGGTGGAATTTTCTATCCTGGAGGTTAAGTCTGGTGGTGGGAGCAGAAGTTGGAGTGACTTCCGCTGGAGAGTAGGGTGGTTAAACACATGAGATCTTGTGCTGTTCAGCACATTGATTATGCATCTGTGAGGAGCACGTCAAATCTCTGCCCCGCCGTCATCTCATAGGCTGCAATGTCTGTGGACCATATTTAAATGGCACCCGCACAGCCATACAGTCACTGCAGGCGATATAGTTCAAGTCAGATTTCATTAAAACAAAGTACAGAAGGAGGCGGCAACCTTCAGCCCCACAGTTCAGTGCACGCACCTTGTGGATTCTCCTCCAGGCGTTTGTGGAAAGAGGACTTCCTGCTTTTCCAAGGGATGGGAGCAGGAGGTCCTCCCGTCTGACCATGGCAGCCTGGGAGGAGGCTGCCAGGGAGGTGAGTGCCTGTGAGGTCCAAAGAAGGGCCTCTCGGCAGTGCAGTAAACGGATGATCTCATCCGCTCCCGCAGGGTAAGTCAAACTTCTACTCACTGCAAACTCTCAATCTTAAAAGGACATCAGGCAGCCTAAGGGCTAGAGTCCACATGGATGTCACACACTATCAGCGGATGGGGCATCAGCACTGATGTTTTCTTCTTATTCTTTCACGGGGCGTGGGCTTTGCTGGCAAGGCCAGCATTTTTATTGCCCATCCCTAATTGCCCTTGAGAAGGTGAGCTGCCTTCTTGAACTGTTGTAATCCATGTGGTGTAGGTACATCCACAGTGCTGTTAGGGAGGGAGTTCCAGAATTTTGACCCAGCAACAGTGAAGAAATGGCGATATAGTTCAAGTCAGGATGGTGTGTGGCTTGGAGGGGAATTTGCAGGTGGTGGTGTTCTCATGCATCTGCTGCCCTTGTTCTTCTAGGTGGTAGAGGTCGTGGTTTTGGAAGGCGCTGTTGAAGGAGCCTGGTGAGTTGCTGCAGTACATCTTGTACTGCTCCCATTGTGTGTTGGTGGTTGAGGTTGAAGGTGGTGGCCAATCAATCAGGCTGCTTTCTCCTGGATGGTGTCAAGTTTCTTGAGTGTTGTTGTAGCTGCACTCATCCAGGCATTTGGAGAGTATTCCATCACATTCATGACTTGTGCCTTGTAGATAGTGAACAGGCTTTGGGGAGTTAGGAGATGAGTTGCTTCCCACAGAATTCCCAGCCTCTGACTTGCTCTTATAGCCACAGTATTTATATGGCTAGTCTAGTTCAGTTTATGGTCAATGCTTGCCCCCAGGCTGTTGATCGTGGGGGATTCAGCGATGGTAATGCCATTGAATGTCAAGGGGCGATGGGTGGATTCT
Organism: Cetorhinus maximus; assembly: GCF_964194155.1. NCBI lineage: Eukaryota > Metazoa > Chordata > Chondrichthyes > Lamniformes > Cetorhinidae > Cetorhinus > Cetorhinus maximus. The sequence goes on from NC_135887.1 coordinate 100,124,279, forward strand.
CTCTTGTTGGAGATGGTCATTGCCTGGTGCTTGTGTGACACGAATGTTACTTGCCACTTATCAGCCCAAGTCTGAATGTTGCCTAGGCCTTGCTGCATTTGGACATGGCCTGCTTCAGTATCTGAGGAGTCACGAATGGTGCTAAAAATTGTGCAATCATCAGTGAGTATCTCCACTTCTGACCTTATCGTGGAAGGAAGATCATTGATGAAGATGGTTGGGCCTAGGACACCCCCCTGAGGATCTCCTGCCGCGTTGTCCCAGGACTGAGACGATTGACCTCTAACAACCACAACCATCCTCCTTTGTGCTAGGACACTCACCCTATTTAAAGAGCAGGCTGCAGAACTGGCAGTGGAGGACACTGACCATGCCTGTGAGGATGTGAGGTTGACCTCCCCGAGCAACGCAGTGAGGGGGCATCCATTATGCAGAGACAACATGCGGACAATGACAGTGAGTGATGGTAATGTTTGAGCCAGCCTAGTCAATCACCAATTCTCTCTTCTCTCCATTCCAGGTACCAGCAAGAAGAGGGGGAGGACATTGTCCTCCAGAAGAGGAAACCCCAGCCCTTAGGCCACCTCAGAGGAGGAAGAAGAGGGTCCTGCACCTGTACAGCATTACTGCACCCAGGTGCTTTTCCCCTTGAGGATCCAGGGAGGGGTTATAGGGCACCCACAGGGAGGAGGAATGCCAGCTTGGCACCCCTGGGGTATCCACCCAGGTCACTTCACAGGTGACCTACCGCATCAAATCCCCTCTGCCAGTGTCCCTACTGCCTCCATCAGGTCAGGGCAATGAGGTTGCACCTGGCCCAGGGCAGAACGCCCTTAGTAGGCCTGGGCCTTCCAGTCCTCGGGTCCCCAGAGGACACACATTGAAGTCATCTCAGGCAACAGGGCATAGCAGTCAGCAGGCTGCCTACACCTCTGCTCCAGATGTCGGGTCTGCACCTAGATATAGCAGTAGGGTTCGAAAAATTTAAAAGTATTGAATGCATACTGGTGGCATGGGTGTTCACTCATTGGGTGTAATTTTATGCCAGCAGGATTTTACATTCCTGCCGAAGTCAATCGAGTTTAGAATGGCTCGCTGCATTTTCTGTCCCCGTCACGACGGGACTGTGGAATTCCGGCTATTGTATGTACTTTGCACTTTTGTAATTATATTCTCCTCCAGTCCTTCTCCAAGGCTCATGGATTCAATGGATATTCAAGTGATGCAACATTCCATGTGCATTCAGGGATCAAACATGTACCCCCCACCATCCCCACCACACACAGAACTTCCATTTGGAGCTTCAGTTGCATTGATTCCCACATGATCTCACCACAGTGAGTAGCCTTATTTCCACACCTGCGCCATCAGCAAAGGCAGATAATGTGTGACCATAATGGCTGGCCAATACACCTGTCACCCTTAAATCAGGCACACATCATTTGGGTGCAGAAGAATTGCTCATCAGGCTTTTTGATTACTTGCTGCTGTTGCCCTTTCTGGGTTAAAGGACATCCTGGAGGACTAGAAATGGGTGTTCCTCCCATTAACACATGACTGCAAATGGAGACAATGCTCTTTGACCAGAGTAATGAGAGCCATATGCAAGAAGCCTCATGCCGACACTTTTCCGCTTGTCTCCACTATCCTTAAAACCCTATAGACCATTGCTTCAGCAGCATAGAATACCAACTGCATGCTCCCTTGTCAGCCATGACCATTCACCCGGGAGGGAAGGTTTGGAGTCAACGAGTTGACTGGCCACCACCAGCCACGCTCTTGTTGGCATCCACCTCTCACCTTTCCTTCATCCCTGTCTCTGACTGTAGCCGATGGCAAACAGCTCAGTCTGAACGGCAGCCCCACACTTTGTTGGGATCTCAATGCTCTGAGACCCATGAATTGGAAACAAAACTGCTGCTGTGTGGACTTTACCATAGACTGAGGATCACAACTGAACATTGTTCTCATACAGTTTCCCCATTATTATTAGGTTGCCCCTTCAATCGGTCAATTATGCTTGAACCCCATGCATCTGAAAAGACCCTCCTCCCATTTCGATGGCACTGCCTTGCTGCTGCAGAAATGGTGCGTGTTATTTTCCACCACCTTTTACCCTCCCCCGTCCCTCAACAACTCCCCACCCATCTCTATTGACCCACCAATGTCACCTTTGCTTTCCCCTCTGTCACCCTTGAACCATCCCCGTTACTCTGGACCATATCATCATCCACCTGTACATGTCTTTCTTCTCCTCGGAGCCTGCACCCATAACCATACCCATGCCCACCATGGCCCTACCCCTCCCTTTATCCGTGCCATCCTTGTCCCCCTCCATGACCCACCTGATGATACCTACACCTGCCACACACACACCCTGAACCTCCCATCTTACCGCATCCCACTTCCCCCTCTGACTGTCACTGTTCCATCCTACCATCAGTACCGAGTCCCCCCCCCCCAGGACCTCACTGTCAACACCACAGACTAAGCCCTCTAACACACTCTATCCCCATTTACCCAGACACACACTGCCCCCTTCCCTGGACACTCTAACCACCCTCCTAGCCTTTGCCCACCTCCACTCCACCCTACCACCACCCTTCCGGCCTTTGCCTGCCTCCCCTGCTCAGCCCTGCTCCACCCTTCCACCCCCACCCTTCCAGTCTTTGCCCGCCTTCCCTGCCCAGCCTCCACTCCACCCATCCACCTTTCCACCACCCTTTTCCTGCACACTGTTTCCAGCCTTGGTGCAGCTTTGGCTACCGGCACCTAAGAGCGGTCTGCAAAAAGGCAAAAGCAGCATCGACTGACCTCAAAGTCCAGGAAGATGTCTACCTCACCAGGGCACGCCACTTATGTACAGTCATGAAACAGAATGTTCTAAATTCCAGCTGATGGGGTGCTTAATTTGGAGGGGGAACAGGATTTCAGTGTGTTGGTCTTTTAATAAGCATTCATGAAATGCAAATGGGGTTCCTGACATAGCTCCGTTGTACACTTGACCTGCCATTAAGCTGCCATGAAAGTCGGGAAAACAAGATTCCAAACTAATTTCCCAACGTCGGGAAACTGATTTTTGGCCTCCTGACAAATCTTGCTCCCCTGCGCACCCTGATTCCCGCTGCTGGTGGGAGCAGAACATTCCGCTCTAAAAGTATCCATGACCCAAATATTAACAGAGATAGTTCCAGTGTAAAAGGTATAGAGGGGATGGAATTCTTAAAATGTGTTCAGGAGAACTTTTTTTTAGCCAGCAGGTAGCAAACCCAGCAAAAGATGGGGGAGTTCTGGACTTAGTTTTAGGGAATAGAGCTGGGAAGGTGGAAAGGGTATCCATGGGGAAAGCATTCTGCTGTTTGTAGGAACCGCTGTATGCAAATTGGCTGACGTGATTCCTGTGTTACAGCAGTGACTACATTTCAAAAGCATTCCATTGGCTGTAAAGCATTTAGCAATATCCTGAGTTCATCAAAGGAACAGTATGAATGCAAGTCTGTCTTTTGCTTTCTTTCAGGACTGGAAAATTTTAGCTACGAGAAAAAATTGGATAGCCAGGGGTTGTTTTCTTTGGAACAGAGGAGAAGATTTAACAGAGATATACAAAATTGAGGGGCCTAGATAGCGTGAATAGGATGGCAGAGAGGTCAACAACTAGACGGCGTTGATTTAAACTCATTGGTAGAAGGATCAGAGCCGAGTTGAGGAAAATTTTTTTCACACACAAGGTGGCGGGGCCTGGAACTCACTGCCTGAAAGATAAAGATAGAAACCCTCACCTCATTTAAAAAGTACTTGAACTGTGGTAATATAGAAGGCTAAGAGCTGGAAAATCAGATTTGGCTGGATAGCTCTTTTTATGGCCAGCATAGACATGATGGGCTGAATGGTTTCCTTTTGTTCTGTAAATTTTCTATGCCTCTATGAAGGATAACCCCTTCAACAATGTAGCACTGCCTATATACTGAAGTGGTGGGGGCTTGAATCCACATCTCCGTAACTCAGAGGTAAGAATGTTAATAGAGACAAGCTGATACTTATGAATATAAATATGTTTACTTATAAAATGCAAGATGAGAAATATTGGATAAGGCAGTAAAACCTTTTAAAATGTAATGGACAGCAAGGAAATGGAGCATGTATTTTCTTCAAATTGACAAGCTGTAGAGGATTCTGTCTCAGCCGTTCAACCTATCCATAGCACAGCAATCTATATACACTCATCAATTATTACTTCTCCTGGAGCTTTTTTAGTACTCATTGATTCATAGTGATCTGAAATAGTTATGAATTTTCATTCTGTTTAAAAGTACAGTTTCAAAAGCTTTTATTGTTTGTTTCCCTAAGTTGCAAAGTCATCTCTGTTGATCTGAAAATTTACTTAATGTATTATGATTTGATTAATGTTGAAAAATAGTGCGGCTTTTGTAAAGCTTAAAATCATGAAAGCAATCTTTCTTCTGTCGGAATGTTTTTGATTATTCTCAGATTTTACATTTCATGTTTATGCTGCTAATAGTAGATATGTTGAAACTGCAGCTTTCAAAAGAATATACTTGTTCTTGGGATGTGGGGAATACTGACAAGATCACATTTCTTGCTCACCCCTAGTTGCCTTAAAAATGTGATGGGACATCTTGAATCGCTGTGGTCTGTGTGATTGTGCTCCCACAATGATGCTTGCTTTCATCACCATTTATCAATTTTCAATTTATCTTTTTTCCCTTTTTATTTTCTTCTCATCTTCACTTTGTGGCTCAAAAAAAAAATCATCCAACATGCGAAAAAAAACCATGCTGGTTTCCATGTTGCCTAAACTGCAGTGGCTGTAATTTAAAGTGGGCAGCCTGCTTGACTTTGATTATATTTGAATAATCCATGATGCAAGCTGCTCCATTTTATTTATTCATAGTATGCAGAGAAAATAACTGGGTCATGTCTGCCATGTAGCTTTGTGACTGTTATGAAAAGGGAAGTACGATTCTTTCGGAATGTGCATAAAACATATTTGTGGTAGAAAATGACGAGTGAAACTTCAACCATTCTTTTACCTGCCTGCTACCTTTCTGGCTTTACAAACAAAGCAATAAACAGCAGAATGTACAAATGATGGTGGCCATGCTACAGAGTAATACTCTTCCTTTGAATAGTTTTAGTTAAAGACAGTTTCTTGCCCATATTTTTCCCCCTTCCATTCTTTCTTTCTCTCCTGAGGACAATGACAGAAGGATGTGAGAATGGATGTTATTTTTAAAAATATTTTTGAGGATATTGTGTTATTCTGTGAAGAAGTGTGTGTGTGTGTGTGTGTGTGTGTGTGTGTGAGTGAATGATTAATTAATTAAGCTGGGGAAAAGTTACTAGAAGACAGGGCGTCTGGAAGGCTTAAGACATAAAAGGATAGAGGCATTAGGATTGAGGTACAAGTGAACACGTTAGATCTAACTTTTGCATTTTTAGATAAGTTGAGAGTTTGTTTGAATATCAAAGGGAAGCCAAAGGTATCAAGAAACATGTTTGCATCTTGCAGGAGTTCCATCGGTTAACAGAAGAGGGGATATTACATTTTATTGGCCTAAAAGCTGAGACAAAAGAGAAACAGGAAAAATTTTATGTTTGGAAGGATTTGAGTTTCAAAGAAGTATGAGAACAATGGAACCTGAGATGAAAAGGGGGATAAGGTATTTTAGAGTTAGCTGTAGCTGGTTGGCGGGTAGCTGTTAGCTATAGCTGTTGGCTGTGTGAGGAATACCTCCTGGAAATAGCTCTTGGCTAGAAGAAGATGCAGTTTGAATCAGCCCACCTAGTCAAGCCAGAAAAGTCTTAGGCTGCAAAAAGCAATTGTGTTCTGAAGCTTTGGATTTCCACAGTAGAGTGGGAGACAGTTTAAGAGGTCATGTGGTATGCCTTTATTAAAGCCACAAAGTTTGCCTTGGGTAATATTACTGGATTTTTATAGCTAAACATCTTTAAGGGAGTGTTGCCTAGAAGGTGTTTACTTGTGGGTCTGACCAAGTAGAGAATCTTTTTGGGGAATGTTTTGTAAAACTAATCTTAACTGTAACTGTAATCTTGTGTGCTTAAGTTTTCTTTTCTTCTTGTTAATGAAACTTTTACTTTTAATTTTTAAAATCCCAAAAGTGGAACTGGAGTTCTTGCTGCTGAGATCAATACATTTTCTTCTTGTTTTCAGGAAACAAAAAAAGGGTGTGGCCTGTAAGCAAAGTTTCCCTCTAGGATTTGGTTTGCGCAGCAGTTAACATCTGCAGTGGTCATAACAAGGAGCATAAGAACACAAGCATTCATCCAGTGTTATTTCCAATTACTATTTCTTATTTGCGAACCTAGACAGTAAACATTTGCTACATTTGGGGCTTTTTCCTAATACTTGTCCATGTGTTCAAAGCTAGATCTTAAGCACACAGGAGATCCTTATGAACTGAAGCCAATGTCCTTACTTAGTGTATTGTACAGGGCTAGCACATATAGGTTTAACAATTAACCCCTAATTGTCGTAAATGGTTTTTGAAGTAAATATGGTAACACACTGCTAGACCAATGCAATGTATAAAACTGCTTGATTTGATTGAGTTTCAGATGAAATATACAGAAGCAAAACACCTAGCAATACTGACACTGTAAAATGCTTAATAATCTCTTGTAATTTTTTTATTGTTATTGATGTGAGCTACATCTTAGTCTGTTGTCAGCCAATGGTCCTCCGAATAGAAGTCTTGACTTTTTTGTTTTGATAGAGCTTCAAGATGAGATGTTGCAAATGGATGACACAAGTTCCGGTTTGTCCAATGAGTTTGCCACTCTTTATGTTCCTTGAAGTATTACCTTTGATCCCAGTGTCTGCTACCTTTGAAATAAACCCTGCTTCTTAAACATTTGCTCTACTTTAATAGATGTACAACTATTGTACTGCTGTGTTATATTGATAATTGCAATGTGTACACTACAGTAATGTTTGCTATTCATTGTATTTCTGGATTCTTGGGAATTGTTTTACAGTACATGGTTATGATCCTAAAGACATTTCAACCTTTGAAATCATATTACTTTTTAAATGGGAGTCCCTTTATTTTAAAGTATACAGTCCAGGTAATGCTCTGTGCTTGATTGTCAGTGGGTATAAATCCTGGTGTCCCTTACATGACCATTTTGGAAGAACAATCGGCACAAGAATTGCAGCAGTTCAGGAGAAGGCCCATCACCACTTTCTTGTGTTAAATCGGATGGAGAATAAATGTGGTTTTGCTTGCACCACCTACATCCTGTTAAAAAAGACAAAATGATATATGGTTCCATGTACTGCTGGCACAGAAGGATTTTCTTTTTATTGTTACTTTGGATTTCTCTATCCACATGGCTGAGGATAGTTCACACAAAAAAAATCTTTAACCTGCTTTTCTGTTTCAGATGTTTGCATTTCCATATAATCATAGAATGGTTACAGTGGAGAAGGTAGCCATGCAGCCTGTCATGTCTGTGCTGATCTTCTAAAGGACCAATTCAGCTAGTGCCACTCCACTGTGTTTTCCCCATCTCCATGCAAATTTTTCCTTTTCAGATAGTGATCCAATTCCCTTTTGGAAGACTCAATTGACCCTGTCTCCACCACATTCTCAGGCAATGCAGTCCAGATCCAAAACACTCGCTGCGTGAAAAAGCTTTTCTCATGTCACCATTGCTTCTTTTGCCAATCACCTTAAATCTGTGCCCTCTGGTTCTTGACCCTTCCACCAATGGGAACAGTATTTCACATTCTACCCTGCCCAGACCCCTCCTGATTTTGAATACTTCTATCAAATCTCCTCTCCACCTTCTCTTCTCCAAGGAGACCAATCCCAACTATTCCAGTCTTTCTACGTAACTGAAGATCCTCATTCTTGGAATCATTCTCGTGATTATTTTCTGCACCCTCTCCAATGCCTTCACATTCTTCTTAAAACGAGGTGCCCAGAACTGGGCACAGTACTCCAGCTGAGGCCAAACCAGTGTTTTATACAGGCTTAACATGACTTCCTTGTTTTTGTTCTCCATGCCCCTGTTGACAAAACCAGGAACCTGTATGCTTTATTAACCCCTCTCTCAACCTGTCCTGCCACTTTCAATGATTTGTGTACATATACACCCAGATCCATTTGCTCCTGCAACCCCCTTGGAATTGTACCCTTTATTTTATATTGTCTCTTGTGTTTTTCCTACCAAAATGAATCATTTTACACTTCTCTGCATTAAATTTCACCTGTCACTTGTCTGCCCTTTCCACCAACCTGTCTGTCTTTCTGAATTTCTACAGTATCCTCTTCATGGTTCACAACACTTCCAAGCTTTGTATCATCTGCAGATTTTGAAATTGTGCCTTTATACCAAGATCCAGCTCATTAACATGTACTGTATCAGGAAAAGCAGGGGGCCTAACATCAATTCCTGGGAATTGCAGTCTAAACCTTCTTCCAACCTGAAAAACACCAATTAACCGAGACTCTTTATTTCCTGTCTCTCAGCCAATTTCGCATCTGCAGCATAAGGGTCTGGCACATAAAGGGTTAATGTGGGATTGAGTACAGTATCACCCACACAGTGATGTAAGAGAACACATGACCTGCACCTACGGGTCAGTGTAGTGTTGGACAGAGTTGTGTGTAGAAGCAAGCATGGGAGACTGCTTCTAGCTTGGACCTATGTATATAGTTTCTAGTACTCAATAAATACTTACTATTGAACTAAGACTACGAACACCTTAATAAGATCTACCAAACTTCACCCAATACCTTACAACATGGTGGCAGTGAATGGAACAACTCGTAACCTCACGGAGATTGCAGAAGAAAATTAAAATCTTGGAAAACTGAAGGAAGAATCAGTGGAGAATTCTGACCTGATGAAAAGCTCAAGAAGCGAAAATGAAGAAGGAAATCATCAGAGAATAGCTCCAAAGAAAGGCCTGGAAGCTGAAGGCAGAAATTAAATTCCTCGCTGCACCAGAAGACTCCATTCAGTCCTGTGGAAGTCCAGCTTCAAAATCCAGAGTGTGCAGAGTCAGCAGACCTAGCAGAGGTGAGCTAAAAATGTTAAATCTCTGGACAACACAGATCCTAAAAAAAAGTTAAGTACTGCAGTCAGAACTTGCCGTTCGAATCACAATCCGAGAAAACTAATTCCCGTGGCAGCCAAGCTCTCTCCGAACAAAGAAGAGAAATTAATTAAAAATTAATCACAACTGAGTAGGCAGCTTAAAAAACCCAGCAAAGGCCAGGGTTTGATGCTTGCAAGACCTGAGAACATTGTGCTAAAGCGGAGAAGACTCTAACCAGTCGAACCAGGCAGCCATTGTTGAAAAATTTGAAACAGTGAGATAGCAAATTCCATTACTGCGAGAGCCCGTCAAGACTGGCAAGCACGGGAAAACCCTTTGTGAGAAGCGTACAACGGTGCCATCCTGGATTTTCGGAATCCTCTTAAAGCTGAACCTGCATTTTAAAAATTTTAACCATGGATCAAAGATCCACTCTTCCAGATCAATTTGGACTTATCCAAGGCCCAGATCAGTCACAAAATTGGAGACTTTGGAGAAAGAGATTCCTTAGATACATGATTGCTTCAGGTCTGGATAAAAAGACAGAAGCTTGAAAAGTTACACACTGCTTTATTTAGTGGGCCCAATAGCCAATGATATAATGGCTAGACAAGAAATCACCACATCATCCACAAAATTTGAAGTTTTAAAATCTTTCGACGCTTATTTTAACCTCAGAAGTAATAAAATCCTTGAAAGCACTAAATTTAATAAACGTGTCCAGCAGCAAGGAGAATTTGTCGATTCCTTCATTAATGACCTGTACAGGTGGCTGATGGTTGTGATTACTTTGATCTGAAATCTGATCTAATCAGGGATTGAATAGTTGTAGAAGTGGTGGATGACACACTCTCAGACATTCTTCAGGCAAAGGAAGATCCGGCCTTTGAGAAAGCCATCCAGATTGTCAGGCAATCTGAAATCCATTTGCAGCACAGATCCATATTAAGAGGAGAAAGCAAACTGTGATACAAAGTAAACCCCACTGTCCAGTTAGTGAAACAGCACAGAAGCAGGGACACTCCAGGCCAAGGGAAGCAATAGCCTAACTGACCAGCATAGGAGTGATGAACATCCGGCAATTTCCCCATGCTTTCAATGTAACCAAATAGGACACTTTGGGAAGCTGTGCAAAGCCAAAACCTTAAAATGCACAGAAGATCCCATGAGGATTCACGTGGTTGAGACAGCACACCAAGAGGACACACAACCATGCTTCTTGAGTGGGGTCAAAGATCCTGGATTTTAGTTCTGGAATACGGACATCTCAGTTAATGGCCATCTCACAGACTTTAAATTGGACACAAGAGCCAGTGTTATGGTCCTATAGAACAAAGAACCATGGCTAAAAGACCTCTAGCTTCAAACAACAGACATGGGTCTGGAGGAATCCAGCTTCTAGTCATAGGCATGATTCTGAAACCATTAAGGTATGGCGGTAAACCGAGCAGATGTACGTCATCTGTAACCAGCCTTTTTCCCTCACAGTGAGCCACGTGAAGGAAGAAGAGAAAAAAACACTATCGAGGAGCCCAGAGTTCGCCCGCCCCGTAAAGAGCGGGATAAACCAATTGCCATCTACCATACAATTGGGAAATCAACAAAAAGCGATTCAGTGCCAAAGAATAGAAAAAGAGGATGAAAATGTAGATTGAAAGAGAATGAGTCAAAACATTGAAAACAGCGTGAGTGGAGAGGCAGTCGGGAGATATAAAACAGCAGGAGTGGAGAAGAAAAATTTTAAAATTATGTCACAGGAGTCCTGTAAATTGATTGGTTGTTAAGTATAGGCTATTCCAGACTCGGCACAGAAGAGATGATTGGTGAGTGACAGGTGAATTATTGTATTATACCATACTGTAGTAAACAATTTATGTAAAGTTTAAAGTATGTCAGTGCAGCTTGGCCATGTGGAATGTTCATCCTGCGGGATGTGGGCAGTCGTGCAGGCCCAAAGTGCCCTCAATGACTACATCTGCAGGAAGTGTCACCAGCTTCAGAAACTTGAGCTCTGGGTTGCAGAACTCAAACAGCAGCTGGAGTCACTGTGGTGCATCCATAAGGCTGAGGATTATGTGGATAGCACAGGAGTGCACAGGTAGAAGTGCACAGGTAGAGAGGGAATGGATGACCGCTGGACTATCTAAGAGAAACGGGCAGGTAGTGCAGGAATCCCCTGAGGCTATCTTGCTCTCTAACCGCTTTTCCATTTTGGATACTGGTGAGCGAGATGGTTCCTCAGAGGACTGTAGCAAGAACCAGGTTCGTGGCACCATGGGTGGCTTGGCTGTACAGGAGGAGAGGGGGGCGAGTGGAAGAGCTATAGTGGCAGGGGATTCCATAGCTAGGGGAGCAGACAGGCATTTCTGCAGCCGTAGATATGGCTCCAGGATGGTATGTTGCTTCCCTGGTGCCAGGGTAAAGGATATCACAGAGCGGCTACAGAACAATCTTTTGGGGGCGTGTGAGCAGTCAGAGGCCGTGGCCCACAGTGGGACCAATAATATAGGTAGGAAAAGGAATGAGGTCCTGAAAGCAGATTTCAGGGGGTTAAGAAGGGAATTAAAAAGCAGGAGTTCAAAAGCAGTAATCTCAAGATTACTCCTAGTGTCATGTGCTAGTGACCGTAAGAATAGGAAGATTGAACAGTTCAACACATAGTTGGAGAAATGGAGTAGAAGGGAGGGCATTAGATTTCTGAAGCATTGGGACCGGTTCTGGGATGGTTGGGACCTGTACAAGAAGGACGGGTTACACCTTAACAAGATAGGACTAATGTCCTTGCTGGGAGGTTTGCTAGTGCTCTTGGGGAGGGTTTAAACTAGATTGGCAGGGGGATGGGAATCTGAGGAAAATTCAAAGTGGAGAGGAGAAAAATTGGCAGTGGGAAGTAGAGAACTGATGAGGAGGATATATCAGAGTAGTATCAAGGTAAATAGAATACTTGGAGAGTTTGATAGAATTATAGTAGACAATAATAAGTCATTAGATGGGGTCAGAGTAAGGGGGGAAAGTAGAAAAGCCTAAATCAGGGTTACTGTGCATGTATGTGAAGACACGGAGTGTGGTTAATAAGATTAGCGAACTACAGGCACAGGTTGACAAATGGAAATATGATATTATTGCTATAACAGAGACCTGGCTCAAAGGAGGGCAATACTGGGCATTAAATATTCCTGGGTACAAGGTGTTTAGGAGAGACAGGAAAGGAAGAAAAGTGAAGAGGGTGGCAGTATTGATTAAAGATGGCATTACAGTACTGGAGAGAATGTCCCAGAGGGGTCAAGGACGGAATATCTCTGGCTGGAGGTAATGAATGAAAAAGGTGCAATAACATTGACCGGTGTTGTATATAGACCACCAACTAGTGGAAGTGATGGAGAGAAACAAATTTGCAAAGAAATTAGAGAGGTGCAAGAATTATAGAGTAATTATAATGGGGGACTTCAATTATCTAAATATAGACTGGGATAGGAATAGTGCAAAGGGATAAGAGAGGCAAGAGTTCCTGGAATGCGTTCAAGATAATTTTCTGGAGTAGTATGTTTCCGGTCCAACCAGAAGGCACTGTTGGACCTGGTTCTGGGGAATGCATTGGTCTAAGTGGATGAAATATCAGTGGGAGAGCATTTAGGGGACAGTGACCATTGTACCATAATGTTTAGGTTGGCCACAGAAAAGGACAAGGAACAATCCAGAGCAAAGATAATTAACTGTGGGAAAGCCAACTTCGATGGGATGAGAATGCATCTGAGTCGAGTGAGTTGGAATCAATGTTGGCAGAAGAGATGGTGGCTGAACGATGGTTCACCTTCAAGAAATGGTATTGCAAGCAATGTCAAGGTATATTCCCTTGAAGGGGAAAGGTAGGACAAATAAATCCAGAGCGCCCTGGGTGATGAGAGAGATAGAGGTGAAGATGAAAAGGAAGAAGTGTGTGTATGACGGATGTCATGTAGGAAATACAAGGAGAATCAGGCTGAATATACAAGGACTAGAGGAGAAGTGAAAAAAACTAAGAGAGCTTGAAAAGAGACTTAGCTAACGTAAAGGGGAATCCCAAGGTCTTCTATAAGCATATAAATAATAAAAGGACGGTAAAAGAAAGAGTAGGACCAATTAGGGATTATAAAGGGGACTTGCACATGGAGGTAAGAGAAATAGAGGTATTAAACAAGTACTTTTCATCTGTCTTTACAAAGGAAGAAGATGCTACCCAGGTTGGGGTGAGAGAGGAGGTAACTGGTACACTAGAAGAATTTACAATTGAGGAGGAGGAGGTGTTAGAAAGGCTATCTTTACTTAAAATGGGTAAAGTACCAGGATCAGATGAGATACATCCAAGGGTACTGAGGGAAGTGAAATTGTAGGGGCACTAATGATAATCTTCCAGTCTTCTTTAGACACAGGGGTGGTGCCAGAGGACTGGAGAGTTGCGAATGTTACACCCTTGTTCAGAGGGGTGCAAGGCTAAAGCTGGCAACTTCAGACCAGTCAGTTTGACTTCAGTGGTAGGGAAACTTCTGGAAACTGTAGCTTGGGACAAAATCAATCATTACTTAACAGTACATGATAATTAAGGAAAGCCAGCATGGACTCATTAAGGGAAAATCATGTTAACTAATTTGGAGTTTTTTGAGGAGGTGAAAGAGAAGGTTGATAAGGGCAACACTGTTGATGTGGTATATTTGGATTTTCAAAAAATATTTGATACAGTGCCACACAACAAACTTGTGAGCAAAATTCTAGCTCATGGAATAAATGGTAAAGTAAGCACTTGGATAAGAAATTGGCTGAGTGACAGGAAACAGAGAGTAGTGATAAATGGTTGTTTTTCAGATTGGAGGAAGGTTTGTAGTGGAGTTCCCCAGGGGTCAGTGTTGGGACCCTTGCTCTTCCTGATAGATATTAATGACCTAAACTGTGGTGTTCGGGGCATGATTTCAAAATTTGCAGATGATACAAAGATTGGAAACGTTGTCAACTGTGATGAGGATAGTTGTGAACTTCAAAAGGACATAGACATGTTGGTGGATTGGGCAGACAAGTGGCAGATGAAGTTCAATGCAGAGAATTGTGATGTGATTCATTTTGACAGGAAGAACATGGAGAGACAGTATAAAATAAGGGGGAAACTCCTAAAGGAAGTACAGGAACAGAGGGACCTTGGTGTATATGCACATAAGGCATTGAAGATGGCAGGGCATGGTGAACTTGTGTAAGACACCAGTTAGGCCTCATCTGGAGTACTACATCCAGTTATGAGCGCCATACTTGAGGAAAGATGTGAGGCATTGGAGAGAGTACAGGGGAGATGCACAAGTATGATTCCAGGGATAAAGAGCTAATGCTATGAGAATAGATTGGAGAGGTTGGGACTGTTTTCCTTGGAGAAAAGAAGGCTGAGAGGAGACTTGATAGAAATTTTCAAGATCCTGAGGGGTATGGATAGTGAGAAACTGTTCCCTAACAAGAGAGCATCAAGAGCTAGAGGGCACAGATTCAAAATAATTGGCAAAATGAGTAATAGTGATGTGAGGAAAAGCTTTTTCACCCAAAGGGGGGTTGCACCTGAGAGGGTGGTGGAGGCAGGTTCGATCGAGGTATTCAAAAGGGAATTGGATTGCTATCTGAGAAGAAAGAATTTGCAAGGTTAAGGGTTATAAGGCAGTGGAATGGGACTAGGTAGAATGCTCTTTCAGAGAGCCAGTGCAGACACAATGCGCTGAATGGTCTCCTTCTACACTGTAAGGATTCTGTGATTCTGTGAAAAAACACTCAGATGCCAGAACAACCTCAATAAAGTTCAACAAACTTTATCTGTAGCGACAGAGCCTACCACTCCTCCAACAGTAGTGAGAGCAAGATATGGAAGGGTTATAATGCCTCCAGGCTGCCTGAACTTATGAACTCAGATACTTGAGGGGGGAGATGGGTTTGTAGTAATGATGTAATACATGGGGTAAACTGGGATAACTTGTAAATATATTGGATAAAAACTTGAGAGGTGTAGTATAAGGATGTGGCACATAAAGAATTAACGTGGGACTGAGTACAGTACTGCCCACACAGTGATGTAAGAGAACAAATGACTCTCACCTAGGGGTCAGTGTCGCGTTGGACAAAGCCATGTGTAGAAACAATCATGGAGACAGCTCCGAGCTTGGAACTTTACTGTACCTATGTATATAGTTTCTAATAGTCAAAAAATACTTACTGTTGAACTACCTAAGACTATGAATACTTTAATAAGACTTACTGAACTAAGCCCAACACCTAAGAACAGTATGATAAAAGCTGATGCTGCGGATGCTGGAAATCCAAATCAAAAATAAAAATACCTGGAAAAACTCAGCAGGTCTGACAACATCTGTGGAGAGGAATACAGTTAATGTTTCGAGTCCGTATGACTCTTCAACAGAACCTAAGAACAGTATCCATGTTGCTACCGTCCATTTTATTCCATGAGCTCTAACTTTACTCACAGGACTGTTGTTTGGTTCTTTATCAAATGCTTTTTGGAAGTGCATATAGACCATATCAACAGCATTACCTTCATCAATCCTCTCAGTTTCTTCATTAAAAAACTTAAGCAGGTTAGTTAAACATGATTTTCCATTAACAAATCCATGCTAGCTTTCCTTAATTAACCCACTTTTGCCTAAATGACTACTCATTTTGCCCTGAATTGTCATTTCCAAAAGCTTCACTACTAGCAAGATTAAACTGATTGACCTGTAGTTGCTGGACTTTTCTTTACACCCTCCTTTGAAGAAGGGTGTAACGTTTGAAATTCTCCAGTCTTCTGGCACCACCCCTGAGACTAAGGAAGATTAGAAAATTATGGCCCACATCTACGCATTTTCCACAATCACTTCCTTTAGAAATAATCTCATTCCATCCTGGTGCCTTATCTTAACTTTAGATAGAGACAGCCTATCTAATATCACCTCCTAAGCAATTTTAAACACCTCAAGATTATGAATTACCTCCTCTTTCACCATGACTTGGGCAGCATTTTCTTCCTTGGCAAAGACGGATGCAAAGTATTAATTTAATACCTCAGCCATGCCCTCTGCCTCCATGGATAAATCCCATTTTTAGTCCCTAAATGCACTCCTTTTCTTGCCACCCATTTGTTATTTATGTACTGATGAAAGGGAATCTGAAGTCTTCTATGTTAGCTTCTAGTCTCTTCTCATACTGTCTCTTTACTTCTCTTATCTGCTTTCGATTTAGCCTAGTTGACAATTGTATTTTTCACCTGACATCTGTCATAAACACACTTTCTCTGCTTTATCTTAGGGTGGGATTTTCTGGCCCCGCCCACCACCGGGATTGTCCAGTCCCAACGAAGTGAATGGACCTTTCGTTGACCCACCACATCCCTGCCATGATGGGGCCGGAAAATCCTGGCCTTAATTGCTATAACTTTTAACATCCAGGGAGCTCTGGCTTTGTTTGCCTGACCTTTCCTCTTCACAGGAATATACCTTGACTGTACTTGAACCATCTCTTCTTTAAAAGCAGCTGATAGTTCAGTTATAGTTTCCCCTACTAACCTTTGATTCCAGTTTATCTGGGCAGAATCCATTCTTACCCCATTGAAGTTGGTGTTCCCCTAGTTAATTATTCTTACCCTGGATTGTTCCTTTTCCAAAGCCAATCTGAACTTTATGATACGATGATCACTGTCCCCTAAATGTTCCCCTACTGACACTTGGTCCACCTCATTTCTGAGAACCACGTGCTACAATACCTCCTGTTGTAGAAATTCTGTTGTAGAAAATTCTCCTGAAGACATTCTAGGAACTTTTATCCCTCTCTGCTCTCTGTACTACCTCTACCCCAGTCTATATTTGGATAATTAAAGTTTACCATTAAAACTGCTCTTTAATTCTTGCACTTCTCTGTAATTTCCTTGAAAAATTATTTGTCTTCACCTTTCCCAATAGTTAGTGGCCTATACACTACACCAAATAATGCAACTGCACCATTTTTGTTCCTTAGCTCCAGCCAAATGGATTCTGTATTTGACCCTGTTGCACATCGTCTCCAGAACTACAATGTTCCTCCTAACCAATGCTGCTACCATTCCTCCTTTCCTTTCTTTCCTGAACATTGTGGATCCAGGACGATTTAATACCCAGTCCTGCCCTTCTTTGAGCCAGATCTCTGTTATCACCACAACATCATGTCTTCAGGTGGCTATCTGCACCTGCAACTCACCAATCTTATTTACCACACTCTGCCCATTTTCTTACCTGCGCTGTAATCCTAACTTAGACTTTAGTATTTTCCCTCTTATGCTGAATCCACTTGCCAACCAATCAGCACTCTCATGTACAGTATAAATTGTTGTTTTCCCCTTCTTGCGAAGTGTCCTGATGAGTGCAAGACAAAAAGCTTTGATATGTTGCTTTTTTCAGCAATATTCAAGTTCTGTACTACCAAACGACTATGTTGTTATTTCCTATTCTAGTACCATCTGTCTCTCAATATCCTTTGCACCTTGGTATCCCTCTCCAGTATTACCACCTGGTTCTCACACCCCTGCTAAGTTAGTTTAAACCCTCCCCAAAAGCACTAACAAATCGTCCCACAAGGAAATTGGTCCCGGCTTTGTTTAGGTGCAATCCGCCCTGGCTGCACAAGTCCCTTCTCCTCCAGAACTGATCCTAATGTTCCAAGAATCTAAAGCCCTCCCTCCTGCACCATCTCCCCAGTCATTCATTTTCTGCTCTATCCTCCTATTTTTATACTCAATTGTGCATGGTACTTGGAGTAATCTGCAGATCCCTACTTTTGAGGCCCTGCTTGCTAATTTCCTACCTAGCTCCCTAAATTCTGACTGCAGGGCCACATCCCTTTTTCTGCCTTTGTTGTTAGTGTCAGTGTAGATCACTACTGCTAGCTGTTCACCCTTCCCCCCTCATGGTGTTCTGCAGCCGTTCAGTGACCTCCTTTACCTCGGCACCAAGGAGGCAACAGACCATCCTCGATTCATGTCTGCGGCCACAGAAATACCTATCTGTTCCTCTAAATACCGAATCACCTATCATTATTGCTCTTTCAGTCTTTTTCAAGTCCCTTCCAGTATTTTCTTTTTTATTTATTCTTGTATCATAATTTTTAACCTATTATCTCAATAGCTTAAGATATTAAAAAGTATCAGATTTACACTTGGTAATTAACTTGGATGCACTGGTTCCATTTGAAGGTTACTTTGCTGGGTTACATCAGTGTTGTCTGTCCTTCCAGAAGCAATTACCAAGAATCAGTATCTCCATGTGCGCTGCAATGGTTGGTTATATGATCCGTATTAGGAAAATTATATTTCATATTGACCAACATTTTGTTGGATTGAGCATGTAAAGAGAGATCCTAACACAATGTTAACATTTGGTCAAAAACTTAAAAGGTCTACTTCAACTATTTCCTCAAATGAAGATAGTCTTGCTTGAATGTAACTTCTTTTTTTAATTTCAGAAAACTATATAAACGTTATGCCTTCCTTCGCTGCGATGATGAGAAGGAACAATTTCTTTACCACCTTCTTTCATTCAATGCAGTGGATTACTTCTGCTTCACTAATGTCTTTACAACAATCAGTAAGTACCTGTTGAAGTGCTAAAAATGCCTGATTCATAAATAGGAATTTCTAGGTGTTAATAGTATTGCAGCTATAGAGTATCGTTGCACTTTACTGTCAATACATTGTTGTGGTAACTTTGACAAACGAACCACAAGAGTCTCAGGTACAGGCTACAATTGTTTATTTGAGCAATTGCAAGGAGAGAACCACCTCAATGCAGCTTGAGGTAGCACTCTACCAAATTACAAGCATACAGCTTATTTATACATCACTGACAAGAACATCGTTCAGCCTTCACCCAGGCAGAGCCTCCTCCCTCTATCTAAGCTGGGACCATCTGTCCTTTCCTTATCTGTTGACGAGCACACTTAATCTATCCTGTTTTCATCCTCCATCTCCAGTCTAGTTCCCAGGATCTTTCTGGTGATTGCAGGCCCTAAGTGTGTACAAAGTTCATCTGGTAAACCTTGATGGCACTGTCTTCCTGGAGATTCTAAGTAATTCCCTTTCAATAAATTCTTGCTGTATTCCCCCTAATAGTCCCCCCTTTTGGCCCTTGGCCTAGTCCAAGTTAGCCAACTACAGTGGTACTCTCTGTCCCTTTACATACCGCGAACCACTGTTACTGGCCAGGTATCCAGCTTTGGATTGTAAAGGTACTAGGTCAGACCATCTGTATCATCCGGCCCTTCAATTCAGGCCTCTGACTTGTTAAACCTCTTCTCCACCTGTTAAAGTTCCCCCAGCGCCACCTCCTTTGTGGCCTTCGGGTACGATGAATCAAGTATGTTAAATATATAACTAATATCAGCTGAATCACAACCAGGGGATGAGATAACCCGAATCCACGGGTGTATTTGTACATTTGAGCCCCAATTCCACAGATCCTCCCACAATGTGGAGGAATCTATTTGCTCAATATCCTCTTTTAAGGCTCTAACCTGTTGCTGCAGTGTACAGTAAGTTCTATATATCTGAGCCTGTCTCCGAATCGCGGTTAGGTGCGCTGGTAATAAGGGAATTTCATAGGAGAACTGGTTCAAATACTGTGTCAAGTTATCCTTAAGGCTTTCCATGACCTGAAAAGTAGCCGCTCTTCTCTTGTATATTTCGACCAGTTCCACCTTCCCCACACTTGCCGGCACCTGCGGGTGTAGGGTGAATGATTGATTGTGGATGGGGCACATCCGGTTTCTCCCGTACTGGATCTTTTGCTGCCACGTGGTAATACAATATATCCCATTCCTCATACATGCAACATGGGTCATTCTTTTGCAGCCCATATAGTTTCCATTGTACAATTTGCTGCTTCTTTTTTTTGCAAAAATATACTTTATTCATAAAATATCTTCAATCACATTCCAAACCATTTCAAAAACACCATTACAAGGGTACAATCCAGGTTAAACTTTTACAAAATGTATCACCAGGTGCATCAGTACAAACAATATTACAATCATTTACAGCCTTTCATTTTGAGCTGTACAGCCCGAGGGGCTCTAAACAGTTCCCAGTCTCTCGGTGCGCTGTGGCAGAAAGGTCTTAGACAGCGACCCTTCCCCATTGCGCCTTTGCGGCAGCTGCCCCAAGCTTTAGTGCGTCCCTCAGCACGTAGTCCTGGACTTTGCTTTTTTTTTGTAAAAATATACTTTATTCATAAAATATCTTCAATCACATTCCAAACCATTTCAAAAACAACATTACAAGGGTACAATCCAGGTTAAACTTTTACAAAATGTATCACCAGGTGCATAGTACAAACAATATTACAGTCATTTACAGCCTTTCATTTTGATCTGTACAGCCCGAGGGGCTCTAAACAGTTCCCAGTCTCTCGGTGCGCTGTGGTAGAAAGGTCTTAGACAGCGACCCTTCCCCATTGCGCCTTTGCGGCAGCTGCCCCAAGCTTTAGTGCGTCCCTCAGCACGTAGTCCTGGACTTTGGATTGTGCCAGTCCACAACAATCGGTCGGAGACAACTCTTTGCGCTGGAAGACCAACAAGTTTCGGGCAGACCAAAGCGCCTCTTTCACCGAGTTGATGATCCTCCAGCTGCAGTTGATTTTTGTCTCGGTGTGTGTCCCTGGGAACAGCCCGTAGAGCACAGAGTCCTGTGTCACAGAACTGCTCGGGATGAACCTCGACAGCAACCACTGCATCTCTCTCCAGACTTTCTTTGCAAAGGCACAATCCACAAGGAGGTGAACAACGGTCTCTTCCCCACCACAGCCACCTCGAGGGCAACGTGCAGAGGGGGTGAGCCTCCTGGCGTGTAGGAAGGATCTGACGGGGAGGGCCTTTCTCACCACCAGCCAAGCTACGTCTTGGTGCTTGTTGGAAAGTTCTGGCGATGAGGCATTCTGCCAAATGACTTTGACAGTCTGCTCGGGGAACCATCCCACAGGGTCCACCCTCTCCTTTTCCCTCAGGGCCTCTAGGACGTTACGTGCTGACCACTGCCTGATGGACTTGTGGTCAAAGGTGTTTTTCTGCATAAATTTTTCCACCAGGGACAGGTGGTACGGCACGGTCCAACTACTTGGAGCGTTCCGCGGCAGCGTGGCCAGACCCATCCTTCGCAACACCGGGGACAGGTAGAACCTCAGCACGTAGTGACACTTGGTGTTTGCGTACTGATCTGTAGTCCTGGACTTTGCTGCTGCTTTAAATCCGCACCTAGCTTCTTCCATCTCATATATTGGATGTGCGCATACTACTGTGGTGGCCTCTATACTACACCCTTCTAATGTGGTGCTAACTATATTCCCTTCTATGTCTACTGCATATGGTGGAATGTCATGGTACCTAATACCTAATATAATAATCCCCCCATATCACCCCAATATTTTTTACTCTATATAATGTTCTGCTAGGTGTTGATATAGGTATAACAGGTATCACTAAGACAATGCCTATTAGCATATTATTATTCACTATACATTCAACATTCATTCTATACGCAGATGTTAAACCTCTGAGCTGGCAACCAGTCGTCATGATCCTTATGTCGTGAAAGATTAAATAAATGTTCATTAGTTACCCATAAATGAACTACCCCTTCATTATCTGTCTTAAATTCTCTCTGGCTTGTTCCAGTGCCCAGGATCCATAGATGCTGCAAACATCATTTCTGCTTGCTTCATCTAAAATATTTTCTATCCCGATCAGTTCACGGTAACCAGGTTTTGAATTAACTGTGCCATGTCCTGGTCTGTATTTAATTGAGTATTATGAATTCCCTGTCCCGGTTCTAAAATTTCCTTAAGCTTGGAGCTGAAGGTCCAGACCTGGACTCATAGCTGGGCAGTGTGGGTCAGTTGGTGTGGGTTGAGAGGCTTCAATTGCCTCTGCTCGGATTGTTGATACAATTGTGGGAGGTGGCTAGGTAGTGGTACTAATCTTCCCTCTAGGGTGTATCTCCCATGTCCATTTACCATCACTATTTCCCCAAGTCGATACATCATTATCGTCTGGGCCACAAATGTTCCATTTGGAATTCTTAGGGCGGGAATGAGCAACCATCGATGCATACATGCTACATAAACAAAACTCTGTTTCACAGACAAAACCGAACTTCTCTGCCCACTCCTTATGCTTAAAACACACAGTAGTTAGATTTGGAAACTTAACATAAGAGCCAGCTTTACCGAACAGTCCCCACTAACCGCTCATGCGTGTCATATCCCTGACACTGCCACGCCTGATCTGAAGCAAACCCTTGCTACAATTCAAACTCACTTGTTCTTCTACTGTTACATTTAGCATTCCCCGTTGTATATTGAACCCAGTGGTTCTGCTTGGGGTAGCCCTAAGGCACATCAGAATATTGGGCAACACTGTTGCCCAGTTGTTCCCTGTCTCTTGAATTGCTTTTGCTATTGATGTTTTTTTTAAAGCTCGGTTCATCCTTTCCACCATCCCTGAGCTCTGTGGGTGGTAGGGAATGTGGAATTTCTGATTAATCCCCATAAATTTACACATTTCTTTAATGACTCTTCCTGTGAAATGAGTTCCCTGATATGAATCCATCTGGTTAGGCACCCCCAACTCCTTCCAGTCTACTATCTCCTGCTGCTGTCCCACGTCGGACCTCAGTTCCTTAAGCTGTCTACACAACTCTATGTTTCAATGGCACAGTATCTTCACTTCCAGTAGCAGTTCTCTCTGGGAGCCGCTTAACTCTGCCTGTCATCAGGGTATTAATCATGTGGTCTTACTTTTTGTAGCTCGCAGGTGCACTAATATAGTCAGTAATACATCTATTTAGCCTTTTTCTAACTTTCCCTTTACCTGTCTCCATCTTATGGTAAATTGTTGTTAAGTATTACTTCTCCTTAACCTTCAATTGCCTCAACTACAGATTCCACATAATTTTACCTCTAAGTCTTTTTTTCCTGACCATGAGCATCCTAAGATTCTCTTGAGGTCAGTTTCTCTATTGTCTTGATCGTTTAAAATGTTTCCTTACTCTTTAGGCCATATTAACTATTCCATGTCAGTAGGGATCTCTGTCTCTAGATCTTTGCTTATCTCCCCCTGTGTGGTTCCAATTTCTCAGTTGATGGCCAGATTATCAGATTCAATTCCCTTAAAACAGTTTGTATATTGTGCCCTCTTTCCCTAACTCTTTTTCTCCTGCCCTTAAGCCTTTCCTCATACCATTTTACAAATACAATAGCTACCATCTCGTTCAGGTGAGACTTTACAGTCCAATAAAGTATTCTCATAAAAGTTTTAAAACAGAAATCAGGCATTGACATGTTTTGCTTCCTTATCTTCTTTTCAAACAACATTTTATGGTCTCAAAAGTAACCCACTAAATTGTGTCTGACCCTTTTTTTAGAATTATCCCAGATTCATTAACTCAGCCAAAAATTAGATTTCTGCCAAACTTTGTCAAGATCTTGAGCTTAACTTAATATTTTGGGAACAGACTGACAATTACAAAAGCTTGCAGCATTTGAATTAGTGTCAATTGTTGTCAAACCTTTTAAAATAAAAATTCCCTTTTGAGAACTTCATTGGGAACCAAACCGCAATTTTAAAAAACTTTGTAAGAACTGTATTTTACGCTATCAAAATTAAAACTACCTCTTCCTCATGTGTATTGATTTGTATCCAGATTAAAAGTCCCACATGTTTATCAACACATTCTTTATCTTGGGTAGCATCCTAGTTACTCAAAAATAACCTGTTAAATTACACTGCGCTTTACATCTCAAGATTGTCCCAAATTCAAATAACAGTGCTGTTGGGATGCAGATTTCTTTTCATATTTAATTCATCTCTTCAAAAGAACCCCCTTTTTATCCATTGGAACCACCTAGAATGTGTGTTTATGTCTTTTGGTTTCCTAGAATCCTTTTGAATTTCAGGTAATTTTTTTCCCCTCAGAACTTTACAATACAAACTCATATGAGCTAATGTAACTTGTATGTATCAATCCCAATCAGCTTGGGAGCTGGTGATAAGGATTACCCCCTACTAGTCTGCAAGGGGGTGGTACAATGGTTGGTTCATCTCAAACAAAGGCAAACCCAGTTTTATCTTTACAATACCTTCGAATTGCGATTTTTGCCAGAAATCTCAACTCTAACCTTATACTCAAAACTTTGAAATGTTTGAGTATACTTTTTCTTCAATCTAATATGGGGCTTTCGACTCTAAAGTGCTGAACTACACACACAAATGACAATTTAGGGCTGAACTACACACACAAATGACAGTTTAGGGATGAAAACACATGAAAGCTCACATATAAATGCTTCCTTGTGCACAAACACATGCATATATAGAGGTATGTATTTATATTCCTATAATATTGAACTTAATGCATACTCTAAACAAAACTTCAAGTAGCAGTGGGGGGGAATAAAGAGATCTTGGAGGCTCCACCTATAGGGACAATCAAACTGACTGAAGCTCATATTTTCTGTGCTCCTGCCTGTCACTGCTCATTAACCCCCCCACCCTAGGGAATACCCCCTTTCTCTCTCTCTCTCTCTTCAGCACAAACAGCTCTTTTAACTTAGATCAATTCATTTTTTTTTAAAGTTACAAAAAAATTCAGTAGGGGACCTCTTGGGTCCCAATCATCTTTCCACATATTCCCATTCTCTGTCGTTTCGCTATGAACCTCGTGATGGAGTCCACGGCTTCCCAGTCGAGTTCCATAGCACTTTCCTGTTTTCCTGAAGGCATTCTATTCTTCTATTCCGTCTGCCTCTGCGCAGTTAGTTCATGCGGCTCTGACAACTTAGTTACTTGTGGCCTACCTGTTTTCCCTAATGGTCCGGCCCCTGCGCAGCTTCAACTATGGTTCTATTTCAAACCGTAGCCTGCCAGTGCGGCTCTGCCTCCTGGGTTTCTCTAACCAGTGGTCCGGCCTCCCTGCGTGGCTTCGGCACCGCTAGCCCGCCAGCGCGGCTCCGCCTCCTACCCCGGCGCCTTCTGTCTTGAGTCATCCTCCCGATTCTTTTGATACTCAACCAGACCGTTCTCAGGTAGGCTTACTGCACTAACCACAGGTGATAAATAAAGTATACTCACCCACTTTGCAGAGCCGTCCTGAGGATCTGATCTGAGTATCCTGCCGACTACGCCATTTGTTGTGGTAACTGTGACAAACGAACCACAGGAGTCTCGGGTACAGGTTTCGATTGTTTATTCGAGCAATTACAAGGAGAGAACCACCTCAACGCAGCTTGAGGTAGCATTCTACCAAATTACAAGTATACAGCTTATTTATACATCACTAACAAGAACATTGTTCAGCCTTCACCCAGGCAGAGCCTTCTCCCCCTATCTAAGCTGGGACCATCTGCCCTTTCCTTGTCTGTTGACGAGCACACTTAATCTATCCTGTTTTCATCCTCCATCTCCAGTCTAGTTTCTAGTGTCTTTCTGGTGATTGCAGGCCCTAAGGGCGTGCCAAGTTCATCTGGTAACCCATAACTGTTAATGTACTTGATGGCACTGTTTGCCTGGAGATTCTAAGCAATTCCCTTTCAATAAATTCTTACTGTATTCCCCTAACAACATTTATTTGAGATTTATTTTCTTGATGTGTATTAATTTTGGGATTGATAAAATAGTAATATGTAGCGCAGGGCTCCAAAACTGTGGGTCATCACCCCAGTGGGTCACGAGATGAGATTTTGAGGTTGCAAGCTCCAAGGCTGCAATGGCTGCTGTGGAACTCAGACTGATTTCTGACAATGACGAGGCCACTTCAAATCCTGTGTTTTTTCTGTTGGTGGGCCTAGCCTAATGGACTACCCTTTGAGGCCTGATTGCTGCTGTAAAAAAAATGCCTGTGAAAAGGTAGGGATTCGTTTTTTGTTTTGTTGAAACATTGCCTTTTCATCAACAGCCCCAATGCGATCAACTCCTGTTCACCCCACCTGTCCCCCCAAGTCAAGAACTATAGCCCCTCCCCAACTCAACAACTGAAGCCTCTCACCGCTACCCCCCCACCTCCTCAACAGCTCTCCTACCCCCAAATTTTTCAATCTGGGGTCACACGAAGACTAAGGCATTAAAATAAGGTCACACCAGGAAAAAGTTTGGGAAGCACTGATGCAGCTATTGATGCATTTTAATATTTCTAAATCTATAAGCTCAGGAGATCTACAATTTTAGAAAAAGTACAATGCTGTATGTTTGTTGATGAAGAAAATCACATTTATTTAGAGAGAAAAAAATCGCTTTTATTAAATTTTGACAAATACTGTACATGAATTATAATGAAATGTAGATTTGCGTTCACTTATTAAAACCATGTTGTATTCCCCACTTTGTACCTAAAAGTTCTACAATGAGTTCAGTTGTAATTAACAAAAGTCCTTGTTCAAAAGAAGAACTAACCTTTAGACCAATACTGATTACCTGTAAAAGAAACCCCTAGATATTAAAATCACAGATATTTACAAATTAACCCTATAAATTGATAATTTAATAACTCACTTTAATTTTGCATTGGAAGAAAAAGAATCACAATATAAATAGAAAGGAGCATACTGCAGATGCTGAACATCCAAAGCAAAAGCAGAAGTGCTGAAAACACTCAGTCAATCAGACAGAATCAGTGGAGAGGCAGAATGGATGGTGTTTTGGGTGGTGACTTTCTCAAAACTGGGAGATAATATTGATGAACACATTTAAAGTTTAGAATGAATGGAAGTGCGAGGGAAATCATATGCACACACATATATACCTACAAGCATATGTGTACATGTACATATACATATATCTCCAAAAAGAGAGAGTCTAACCATTGCCCCTTGACATCCAATGACATTACCATCGCTAAATTCCCCATTATCAACATCCTGGGGCGTTACCGTTGACCAGAAACTGAACTGGACTAGCCACATAAATACTGTGACTACAAGGGCAGGTCAGAGGCTAGGAATCCTGCAGCAAGTAACTCATGTCCTGACTCCTCAAAGCCTGTCCACCATTCACAAGGCACAAGTCAGGAGTGTGGTGGAATACTCTCCAGTTGCCTGGATGAAACACCAAAACTCCAAAAACACTCAAGAAGCTTGACACCATCCAGGACAAAGCAGCCCACTTGATTGGCACCTCATCCACAAACATTCACTTCATCCACCACTGACCACAGTGGCAGCGTTTGTACCATCTACAAGATGCACTGCAGGAACTCACCAATCCTCCTTAGGCAACACCTTCAAAACCCATGACCACTGCCATCTAGAAGGACAAGGACAGCAGACACATGGGAACACCACCACCTGGAAGTTCCCCTCCAAGCCATTCACCATCCTGACTTGAAACTATATCACTGTTCCTTCACTGTCGCTAGGTCAAAATCCTGGAACTCCCTCCCTATTAGCACAGTGGGTGTAGCTACACCACATGGACTGCAGCGGTTCAAGAAGGCAGCTCACCACCACCTTCTCAAGGGCAATTAGGGATGGACAATAAATGCTAGCTTAGCCGGTGACGCCCAAATTCCATAAACAAACAAAAGAGAAAGCAGCTTTAATGTAGGAAAATATGCCATAGTCCTTTACAGAATCATAATCAGACAAAAAATTGTCAGTGAGACCAAGATATGAGGGAGAGAGGCTAAAAGCTTTGTCAAATAGATGGATTTAAAGATGGGCCTTAAAGGATGAAAGAGAGTTGGAGAGGTGTGCCGGTTTAGAGAAGGAATTCCAGAGCTTAGGGCGCAGACATTGAAGGCATGGCTACCAGCAGTGAAACAAATGCAGTGAGAAGATGCATTAGAGGTCAGTAATCCTGATTTCTCTGAGGGTTGGAGGACTGGAGGAGGTTACAGAGATAGTGAAGTGAAAATTAATGAACATAAAGAAATAAAATGAACTGTAAAATGCTTAAGTGGCAAACAGAAGATGCTTAATGAATATGCTTAGTGTCAACTGTGGCTCAGTTGGCAGTATTCTCATTTCTGAATTAGAAGGTTGTGGGTTGAAAACATGCTTCTGGACTTGAGCCAAGGCCAACACTCCTGTGCAGTACTGAACGAGGCATTGACTTTTGGATGAGATGTTAAATTGAGGCCCTGTCTACCTTCCCTGATGGGCTTAAAAGATCCCATGGCACTATTTCAAAGTGAAAACTTGCTGTGCACAAATTATCCGCCACGTTTCCTACATTACGACAGTGACTACACTTAATAAGTACTTCATTGTCTGTAAAGTGCTTTGGGACGTCCTGGATTGTGAAAAGTGTTATATAAATTAAATATTTTTTTGCCTTTTGAGAAGTGAGATTAGAATGAGATAATAGAGGCATAATGAGAGAAATAATAGACATTTACAAGTTACAGGGAAATGTCAATAGCTTGTCATTGAGATTATCAGGTAGAAATGGGAGCATGAAAAACTGGTAAAGCAGACCAATCTCCCATAGCACAGCAGCCTGATATAACTAATGTGCTCATTTCTTCTATGGATTAAGACCACTTGACAGCATAAAGTTCTGATAGTGTTCCCATGTCAAGCATCAATCTGAACCTTCCTCACCAACTCATTGCCTTTGCCAGTTTGAGTGATGTAAAACATAACTTTATTACTGCGAGGAGATTGTCAGCTGTTTTCTTATTTTTTGAATGCCCCCCCTGCCCCCATCCAGCAGCAAAAAATCTAACTTTTATTAAGATGAGACATTTGGAGTGTTCATATTTTCTTGAGTTAATGTTAACTATGTAACTGAGTAGCTGTTAACTAAGTGTCAACCCCATTTTACAGCAAATGCACCATAAGGGTAGTTTTCATGGTCACATCAGTTTTCAAGGTTTGGTCAACTCTTAAATGACCATAGACCATAAGACATAGGAGCAGGAATTAGGCCATTCGGCCCATCGAGTCTGCTCCGCCATTCAATCAAGGCTGATAAGTTTTTCAATCCCATTCTCCCGCCTTCTCCCCGTAACCTTTGATCCCCTTACCAATCAAGAACCTATCTATCTCGGTCTTAAATACACTCAATGTCCTGGCCTCCACAGCCTACTGTGGCAATGAATTCCATTGATTCACCACTCTCTGGCTAAAGAAGTTTCTCCTCATCTCTGTTCTAAAAGGTCTTTCCTTTACTCTGAGGCTGTGCCCTTGGGTCCTAGTCTCTCCTAATGGAAACATCTTCCCCACATCCACTCTATCCAGGCCTTTCAGTATTCTGTAAGTTTCAATCAGATCCCCCTTCATCCTTCTAAACTCCATCGAGTATAGACCCAGAGTCCTCAAACGTTCCTCATATGTTAAGCCTTTCATTCCTGGGATCATTCTCGTGAACCTCCTCTGGACCCTCTCCAGGGCCAGCACATCCTTCCTGAGATACGGGGCCCAAAATTGCTCACAATATTCTAAATATGGTCTGACCAGAGCCTTATAAAGCCTCAGCAGCACATCCCTGCTTTTATATTCTAGTCCTCTCGAAATAAATGCCAACATTGCATTTGCCTTCCTAACTACCGACTCAACCTGCAAGTTAACCTTAAGAGAATCCTGGACCAGGACTCCCAAGTCCTTTTGCACTCCAGATTTCTGAATTCTCTCCCCATTTAGAAAATAGTCCATGCCTCTATTCTTCCTACCAAAGTGCATGACCTCACCCTTCCCCACGTTGTATTCCATCTGCCACTTCTTTGTTCATTCTCCTAACCTGTTCAAATCCTCTTGCAGCCTCCCCACTTCCTCAATACTACCTGTCCCTCCACCTATCTTTGTATCATCTGCAAACTTAGCCAGGATGCCCTCAGTTCCTTCATCTAGATCATTAATGTATAAAGTGAAAAGTTGTGGTCCCAACACTGACCCCTGCGGAACTCTACTAGTCACCAGCCGCCATCCTGAGAAGGGCCCCCTTATCCCCACTCTCTGCCTCCTGCCAGACAGCCAATCTTCTATCCATGCTAGTTACTTGCCTCTAACACCATGGGCTCTTATCTTAATGAGCAGCCTCCTGTGCGGCACCTTGTCAAAGGCCTTCTGGAAGTCCAAGTAGATAACATCCATTGGCTCTCCTTTGTCTAACCTACTCGTTACCTCCTCAAAGAATTCTAACAGATTTGTCAGGCATGATCTCCCCATGATGAAACCATGCTGACTTTGCCCTATTTTATCATGCACTTCCAAGTATTCTGAAATCTCATCCTTAATAATGGACTCTAAAATCTTACCAACGACCGAGGTCAGGCTAATCGGCCTGTAATTTCCTGTCTTTTGCCTCACTCCCTTCTTAAACAGGGGGGTTACATTAGCGATTTTCCAGTCCTCTGGGACCCTCCCTGACTCCAGTGATTCCTGAAAGATCACCACTAACGCCTCCATTATCTCTTCAGCTATCTCCTTCAGAACTCTGGGGTGTAATCCATCTGGCCCAGGTGATTTATCCACCTTCAGACCTTTCAGTTTTCCTAGCACCTTCTTCTTGGTAATGGCCACCATGCTTACCTCTGCCCCTCGACTCTCTTGAACTTTGGGGATGTTACTCGTGTCTTCCACCGTGAAGACTGACGCAAAGTACTTATTCAGTTCCTCCACCATTTCTTTGTTCCCCACTACTACTTCTCCAGCGTCATTTTCCAGGGGCCCAATGTCCACTTTTGCCTCTCTCTTACCCTTTATATATCTAAAAAAAACTCTTGCAATCTTCTTTTATATTACTGGCTAGTTTGCCCTCATATTTAATCTTCTCCCTCCTTATTTCTTATTTAGTTGTCCTCTGTTGGACTTTGTAGGCTTCCCAATCCCCTGGTTTCCCACTGTTCTTCGCCACATTGTATGCTTTCTCTTTAGCTTTTATGCTGTCCCTGACTTCCCTTGTCAGTCATGGTTGCCTTGTCCTCCCTTTAGCATGCTTCTTCTTCCTAGGGATGAATTTTTGCTGTGTCTCCCAAATTACTTCCAGAAACTCTTGCCATTGCTGTTCCACTGTCTTTCCTGCTAGGCTCATCTCCCAGTCAATTCTGGCCAGCTCCTCCCTCATGCCTCTGTAGTTGCCCTTATTCAACTGTAATACCGTTACATCTGATTCCAGCTTTTTCCTCTCAAATTGCAGGGTAAATTCTATCATATTATGGTCACTTCCTCCTAAGGGTTCCTTCACCTTAAGCTCCCTTATCAAATCTGCCTCATTAGACATCACCTAATCTAGAATTGCCTGTTCCCTAGTGGGTTCCACCACAAGCTGTGCCAAAAAGCCACCTCGTAGACATTCTACAAATTCCTTTTCTTGGGATTCCAGTCTACCTGCATATTGAAATCCCCCATGATCACTGTAACCTTGCCTTTCTTACACTCCTTTCCTATCTCCTGGTGTATCTTGTGCCCCACATCCTGACTACTGTGCGGAGGCCTGTACATAACTCCCATTATGGTTTTTTTTATCTTTGCGGTTCCTCAACTCTACCCACACAGATTCTACATCATCTGACCCTACGTCATTTCTTGCTATCGATTTAATTTCATTTCTTACTAACAAAGCAACCCCACCCCCTCTGCTAACCTGCCTATCTTTTCGATAGGATGTATATCCTTGGATATTTAGCTCGCAGTCCTGATGCCCTTGCAGCCATGTCTCCGTGATGCCCACCACATCATACCTGCCAATTTCAATCTGCGCCACAAGCTCATTTACCTTATTTCGTATACTGCCTGCATTCAGATACAACACCTTCAGTCTTGTATTTCCCATCCCCTTTCTCACTGTCGTCCCTTTATCTGATGTGCTTCAAGTTAGATTCCTAGCCCTTTCCAAACACTCTGTCCTATTTTGTGTTCTGGGGACTTTAATAGCCTCTCCTGGGCTCTCCTTTCTTTTCAATTTTTTCATAATTTTCTATGAAGTTGAATCCACCCTCCCACACGCTAACCTGCTGCTTTGTTTCCCATTAGTCATACTTCTTGGAGTTTTACCCTCCCCCCCCACCCCCAACTTTCTAGTTTAAAGTCCTGTTGACCACCCTATTTACCCTTTTCGCTAGAACATTGGTCCCAGATCGGTTCAGGTGGAGACCATCCCAATGGTACAGATCCAAAAAATGAATCCATTGAATTTTATAAAGTTGACTGCATTTATTTATAAACCTTGAGATCTTTCTGGCCTGTGACAAATCCCTGCGCTACACACTATACTAACTGGGGTGCATTGTAATTGTGTGGGCCTCTTCAATGTAACCTCATTGATAGTCTACAGTTGGCTTGGTCTCAGATGCTGCTAATATAAAGTGGTGTGTTCTAATTCTCAAGGCAATTTTTTTAAAATTACGAGTGCTGCCACGACTAAACAAATTAATGGTGGTACTTATGAATCACCATTCATCTGTGAAATTGTACAGAAGACTACACACCTTTTAAGGGGAGATCGTGGCACAGTGGTAATGTCAGTAGTAATCAGAGGCCCTAATGCTCTGGGACATGGGTTCAAGTCCCACCACAGCAGCTGGTGGAATTTAAATTCAATTAATAAATCTGGAATTGGAAGTTAGTCTCAGTCATGGTGATCATGAAACTATCATTGATTGTTGTAAAGACTAATGTCCTTTAGGGAAAGTAATTTGCGGTCCTATTCGGCCTGGCCTACATCTTACTCCAGACCCCACAGCAATGTAGTTGACTCTTAAATGACCTCTCAGATGTTCAGTTCAAGGGCAATTAGGGATGCGCGCAACAAATGCTGGCTATGCCAGTGATGCCCATCTCTCACGAAAGAATGGAGAGAAACACTTGAAGAGGTAATGTGCTATTCAGTCAGCAAAAGCAACAAATTTTGAAAATTTTGCATGTCCACTGCTGAACCATTTTAAAACAAAATTCTTTCTATCTTCAATAATAATAAATGAATAAGTGCTGAAAGTACTCAGTGAGACTGGCAACATCTTTGGAGAGAGTAACAGAACTAACCATTTGGATCGATCACCTTTCATCAAAACAGGACTTTTTTTAACTTTGTGACTGTTATGTTTTCCATATATTTCAGGAATGTTAGACACTAAACTTTTTTTCTAAAAATGTTTTCTAAATATGCTTTGAAAAAAATGCTGAAAGCAAAAGCAGAATGGGTGAGATAGGAAATCGCTACTAAGGTTATGAATGAGTTACAAATATGTTGAAGTCCATTATGATAGTCTTTAAATAATCATTTGGTAGTCCAGTACTTGAGTATTGATGTCTCTTTTTCAATATACAGTATTTTTAAAAAAACTGAGGGTGTACAATAACTATTGACCCTGAATTTGCAGGAGTGAGCATCTCATGGCGTGCCCTGTTAGACTTTTTCCCTCATCCATCAGCTGAAACATTTATTGCCTTGTAAGTCACTGGAAGCGTAAACTGATATAAGCGAGATGGCAGAAACAGCATCAGAACATTTGGGACCATGGTGAATAACAGGACCAACGGTCTATCTCCTTAACCAATTCAGTTTATAAGTTGAAATGAACAGATTTGGTAAATTATAGTAAAATCAGGTACAGAAAGAGAAGTAGAGGGAAAGAAAGATTGGATTGAGAGAGAGAGTAAAAATCACAAAGGAAGAAGGGCAAAAAACATTTTGAAATTTAAATTTTTAAAGAACCTCTAACAACAATTTACTACCTTAGGAATGAGACCCCAGAGTTTAAATTGTTTCTGGAGCCGAGTGGTTGATCGGCAATGCAGGAACATAAATCTCCTTATTAAAAAGGTATCTTCATTCTTAAGTACTAGCCCTAATTTTTACGGTGAGTTTAATTGTTAATACATGAGTTCATGAAGCTCACTGAGAGATTGACATGAGTTGCTATTTCCTCGAGGCTAACAGCAGAGTAGTGCAAATTGTCCATGAACTTGTAGCATTTCACAATTCATAGGATATCTCTTCCTTGCCACAAGTTGAAGGACAATTTATACATTTAATGCCGACAAGTGACATTAAACCACTGCTATGTTGACAGCAAATTCTGGGCTATTATCGATCAATAAGATAACAGGGAGAAGATTTCTGTACACTGTACTATACTAATAAGGGTGTTACATACAGTATATTTTATATAAATTATGTATTTTATATTGACAGTGATTCCGTACCATGTGTTGGTCATTCCCAGTAAAAAGTTAGGTGGCTCCATGTTTACAGCCAATCCCTGGATCTGTATATCAGGAGAACTGGGAGAGACGGGTATCTTA
This sequence comes from Cetorhinus maximus, assembly GCF_964194155.1. Classification (NCBI taxonomy): domain Eukaryota; kingdom Metazoa; phylum Chordata; class Chondrichthyes; order Lamniformes; family Cetorhinidae; genus Cetorhinus; species Cetorhinus maximus. The sequence goes on from NC_135887.1 coordinate 100,158,617, forward strand.
CAAATACCCAAAAGTATCCTTGAAATGACATTTGAGGTCAGTAGAAGATATAACTACACGTTGGTTTGACTTTTTGCTCCTTAAAATTTCAATTTATTATTCATTGCAAAATTTGGTGTACTTCACTTACATGTTTTTTGTTGAGATGCACAAAATGTTCAGAAAATGTCTTATCCATCGGTCCCATTTTAATTGTTTTTTGCTACGCCATATACTGTTTCCCAGCTGAAAGGGTAGATGGATGATTCATTTCATAGCCTTTGCAACTAATCTTAAATAGGTGTGTGAGGATGTCATAGATTGTTCTGTAGGAATTAGGATTTAAAATTTAATTTTGTTTCTCCTGTTTTTATCTGTTCAGTTTAATGTAGGTCTTAAATTCTGCATAATCCTAACCAAAATGACATTAAAACTTTGGCTCATTCTGAAGAAAGCAAAGGCTCAACAGGTCACAGATTTATGTGGAACTACTAAATATTTTGTTACACAACTTCTATATAGTTTGGATTTTTATATTCATTCTTGGAATGTGGGGATCCCTAGCCATATTGGCATTTATTGCTGATCCCTAACATTTTCCTTGAGGGGTGTCGCGGGCATTCTGGTTGAACCAGTGCAGTTAGTGTGATGAAGGTGTTCCTACAGTGCTATTAGTTAGGATGCTCCAGGAGTTTGACACAGCAACAATGAAGAAACAGCAATATATGTTCAAGTCAGCATGCTGTATGGAAAACTTAGGAGGTAATGCTATTCCCATGTACCAGTTGCCTTAGTCCTTCTAGGTAGTGGAGGTCGTGAGTTTGGGCGGGGCTTCCAAAACTATCTTGGCAAGTTTGTGCAGTGCAAACTGTAGATCGTATCCGCTGCAGCCACCATATGCTGTTCGTGGATATTTAATATGGTCAATAGACTGCTGATCAAATAGACTACTTTCTCTTGATTGGTGTCAAGCTTATTGTGTTGTTGTAGCTGACCCATTCTGGCAAATGGAGAGTATTCCATCACCCCCTGATTTGTGACTTGTAGTCAGTGGAAGGGCTTTGATGAGTGAGGTGGTGAGTCACTCTGGAGAATATCTGACTTGCATTAGTATTCACAACATTTAAGTGGCTGGTCCAGCTGGGTTTCTGGTCTAGTGTGACTTTTCCTGGATGTTGGTGGGGAACTCAACAATGGTATTTTCATTGAATGTCATGGGATTATTCTCTCTCTTGTTGAAGAAAGTTATTGCCTGGCACTTGCCTGGCAAATGCTCCTTGTCACTAATCAGCCCAAGCTTGGATGTTGTCCAGCTCTTATTTTGTTCAGATTTTATTATTATAAGACATGGAAAATGTCTTTACTGTCTCTCCCATTAGTTTGATTTGTCGATGCCCATACTATTTCCCAAAAGGATAGGCGGATGACCCGTTTGCTAGCCTCTTTGTCTTTGCAACTAATCTCAAGTAGAGTACGAGAATGACGTAGATTGTATTACAGCAATAAAGGGGCTGGATTTAGAGCTCCTGACGTGCATCCTGCCCACCAATTAGAGAATGAGTGGGAGACCTGTGTCTCTTCAGTGGGAGAGGCCCGACTGAATTGTGGTTATCAGGCACTTAAGTGACTAGCATCGGGCCTTCCCCGAGATTTAGAACCCCAGCGGTGAAAATCCCGCCACCTGAGAGCTGCTGACCAGAGGGTGGCAGTTCCTCATTGCCCATCAGCACCATTGGAAGCGGGCAGGCTGGGGGGGTTACAGGGAAGGGTATTGTTGGTGAGCAAGATGTCAGATGCAAGGGCAGACACGTGGGTCTGAGCAGGCACTCCCTTCCCGAGGCCAGGTCCCTCGATTGGGCACTAATAACTTTTGAAAAAGGCGCCCCCCCCCCACCCCAGAAGGCTGCTGTCAAACTGACAATGTTTTTACTGGGAGGCCTTCTGGAGGCACGGGGAAACTGCTGTGACTTAGCAGTTGCTCAAGGATTCTCCCTAAATCCTGGTGGGAGTAGGGATAATGACCTTTGAGTGGCTCATTAATGAGCCTAATTAGCTAGCAGGCAGATTCCCGTGTCTGCCCATTCCTACTACTGACTTAAGGAGGATCAGGTTTCCTGCCAGCAGGAATGGGTTGCGCACCCTCCCCTGCGATAATACTGGTCTGCCTGCCACCTCGCCTGCTCCAGTGGGCTCTATTAAAACCAGCCCCTCGGTTTAAGTTTCAATTTGTTTCTCAGTTTTTAAATCTGTGATGTCTAACTTAGCTCTTACAATTAAGACAACTATCAAGGATATTGGGAAAAATCTATAAATTCCAGTAAAGTCTTTTTTTTTGTGTTATTGCCGAAGCGAGTTGTTTTCTGTTTTGACATAACAAATCTTATCAAATATCCTCCTGTTATTTCTTCATTTCTCTAGTGTCAGAACTTGGGAAAGCTTACAACAGTGTTGATTGGCCACGATAACTCAGGGTTGTATGCCAAATGGCTGGTGGACTATGTTGTTGTCAGGAATGAGATAACTGGTCACGCATACAAGTAAGTAATTCTGAGTGTTAAGAAGTAGGGAGGTTTCAGGGACTTTCTTTAAAACTAAAGCTGTAGAAGAAAGTAAGAACACAGTACTTTTTGTCCAGCCATGTCTATCCCTTCAACATATCAAAAACAATCTGCTGTATTCTGGACTCTACCTAGCCTACTTCCTCTTGGCAAGCAAGGAAGATGGGGAAGGCATCTGCCAAAATTACTTCCCCAGCTAATGAGAGAAAATCAAACAAAACCCCAAAATATGATTACAATCTGATGTTCTGAACTATAATTTCTGGAGCAGTAACTTGACTTGCTCATAGTCCCAACAGCACAAGTACCATTATGTTCTTCACAGCGTTTGCTTTTTATCTCCTATGATGATTTTAAGGGACTAGGCATATCTCACATGCTTGTGAATATTTGGAGTGGATTGAAATTTTTATATTTTCCAACTGTTACATCCTGCTCTTTTTGGTGCTAAATGATCCAATTAGCTGCATTTTAGCCTTTGATCACTAACTGTATTCTGGTTGAAATTGTTTACAGCTACTCAAAAATAATGACAACACAATCGGTATTACACATTGGAGTCATTTTAATATCAATCTCATGGAAGCAAAATAAATAGATTTTAAGACATTCTATTTTGAACTATCTTGACTGGAAAAAATAAGTTGGTTTATAAATGACAAGAACTTAAACACATTCTAGAGACGTCTGGTCATAATGATAGACGACTTCATTAGCCTGATTTCTACTCACCAAAAAGGATTTGTCAGAAACTTTAATTTGTAAATGGAAAGAAGGAAATATATGCCCTATATTTCAGATTTGAAGTTTTTGTGCTGAGTTCTTAGGTGGTGGATGACTGATATCGAAAATTGTGGTATAACGATGTTATTAATGGGCAATGATTGGATGTACAAAGTATAAATACACACCAGTGGGTACAGAAGATAAAACGGAAATAAAGTGAGCTGAAAACATACAGTTAGAACCTGCAAATCCACAAAGAAGAATGTTTCCATCCTTTATCGCTTCATATTTTTTCAAATAATAAAACTTAGGCAGTACAGAACTTGGCTATTGCTGAAAAAAATAACTTTTTTCACTGAAGCTTTTTGTCTTGCACTCATCAGGACAATTCACAAAAAAATACCAATGACAGTATAAATATGTTATTTCCCCTGACATTGGTACTTTCTTGCGAATGTTCCTGATGAGTGCAAAATGAAAAGCTTCGATAAAAAAGTCTCTCTTTTCTGCAATAATAACATTTGTTGTATTTTTGAGTATCATTGGTGGATCAATTTAGTTTAGAATGTTTTTAGACCTTACTGGAACAGTTCTCGTTGGCAGCCTCCATTATCGTGAGTCATGGTTTATGTGAATGCACACTCACTCCTGAGTCAGTTGGTTGTGGGTTCCAAATCCTACCTCAGAGACTTGAGCACAAAAGTTCGGCTGACTGTCCAGTGCAGTACGGAGGGAGTAGTGCACTCAGATGTGCTATCTTTCAGATGAGATACTGGATGGGCTCTCTCAAGTAAGCTAAAAAGCACTACTTTGAAAAAGGACAAGGGGGTTATCTCTGATGTCCTGTCCAATTTTTATCCCTCAATCAACAACAGATTATCTGAGCTTGCTGTGTGCAAATAGAGTGTCGCATTTCCTACGTTACACCAGTAGCTACACTTCAAAAAATTACTTTGTTGGCTTTAAAGCACTTTTTGACTTCCTGTGGTTGTGAAAAATGTTGTATAAATGGAAGTCTTTCTTTTTTTTTCTTCTTTTTCAAACATGAGTCCAAGAAATTTATACTGGAAACTGCATGGAATGGAAAGAGTGATTGATGATGCTCCCAACTTATGGGTTCATGAGGCACAAAAAAAAGATTCCTTATGTATAAATGCAAAATAACTCAATGAAGTATTACTGTGCTCAATGCAAGATAAGTGTTTGCAGAACTGAGCACATATGGCCTTTTTGGATTGTTCACTATAGGGATGTATAGATGGTTGGGAAAGAGGCCAGACAGACTTTAATAAGCAACAAATTCACAATCTTTTGCAGTACAAGAAAGATAATAACCTTATACATTATAATTTATGCCTGGGATAATATAACTTTAAATTTTAAATGGTGTTTTATATCAAACAGTTCATCTGGGATTTATCTGGTAAGACAGTTGGTAAAACCATTGTAAGCCAGAGTCCCTGCTCCAGGTAACTAACTATTCCATGATGCATATTGGAAATGCATGTGTAGATATAATGTGAATAGTCTACTAATGTGTATTGACTACAAAGAACAGCCAGTTAGTTAAGGCAATTATGAACTGCTGCCATTCTTGGAACAAAATGTCTTCAAGAGATATATATTTGTCAGCTCTGCAACATAATGGAGCCAATTGTGTTTATTCTGTTGCCAGGTTCCCATGTGGTAGGTGGCTAGGAAAAGGGGTGGATGATGGGAGCCTGGAAAGGATCCTGGTTGGAGAACTTGCATCAGCCACTCAAGAACCTGATGAGCGTCACTGTCGGACACCCCCAATGCAGCAATCTCCAAGTATGATCAGGCGATTTGTCAATATAACGCCTACCGGCAGGCAGAGTGAGTAAAGATGGGATTTCTAACAGGAAATTAAACCACAATAAAAGGAAAAATATTTTTAATCCTCAACTGGGTATGTGCTTTAGCAGCAAAACACTATTATTAGTACTATTGGAAGTTTGGAGATTTTAAAGAAATATTTTCCAATCATAGGGTTAAATTTGCATACTGCCATGAGTGCTGTGGAATCTGCTGTGCAGTATAATGGAGTGGATTCCCTAGAAGGGCAAGACGTGGACATTCTAGAATTTATTTATTTTAATTCTTTCACGGGATATGGGCATCACTGGCTAGCTCACCATTTTTCTTGCCCTTCCCTAATTGCCCTTGAGAAGGTGGTGGCAAGCCACCTTCTTGAACCGTTGCAGTCCATGTGGTGTAGGAACACCTGCTGTTCTGTTAGGTAGTTCCAGGATTTTGACCCAGCGACAATGAAGGAATGGTGATATTGTTCCAAGTCAGGATAGTTAGTGGCTTGGAGGGGAATTGCAGGTGGTGGTGTTCCAATGCATTTGCTGCCCTTGTCCCTCTAGGTGGTCAGGGGTTTGGAAGGTGCTGTTGAAGGAGCCTTGGTGAATTGCTGCAGTGCATCTCGTAGATGATACACACTACTGCCACTGTGCTTTGGTGGAGGGAGTGGGTTTTGGAGGTGGTGGATCTATTTAATTATAGTGTATCTAATGTTAGCTTGGGCAGGAGTCACAGATTTAAGGTAAACTGCTATATACTTGCCAGTCAATCTTGTACTTGTAGCAATGGCAGCTCAGTAAGAGCATTGCAGAAACCAAGGATTATCTCCTATCTATCCTTTTGACTTGACAACATTATTGTTTGTAAAGGGGAAATGAATCTGATTAATTTCTGAGCAACAAATGATCATTGATAAATTATCATGTTTGTAGGGCTGCTAACTTGCAATACTTTGGTGTCTTTCCATTTATTAAATTTGTCTCTCTTTAGTAGTTAATGATCTTAACACTGCACTCATCACATCACATTTGATAAGTTAACAGAGAAAAAGCAGAACATATTCTGAAGGGATTATTTTATTTGTTGCAGAGCTAAATACTGGTCAGATACAAGAATCTGTCGGTGAAGCTATTAATGGAATCGTCAAACACTTTCACAAGCCTGAGAAGGAGGTATGAAACTGGTGTTTAAATAATTAAATGAAAACTTTTACCTATAGTGTAGTGGAAGCTTGATATTGTCCATTTGGGCAGCTCACTTTATTGAAATTTTCTTTCAAAAGCAGATTTTTCTTGCAGATAGGTTACAGATAAAAATGGAAAGTAATTAAGTTTTCACATTATAGCATTGTTTAAATTGACAGCTATGCTGATGGTGACTTTGTGATATATAAAATTTTCTTTTGGGCTAATTGATCATCTTTTAAGGTTGGGTGCCAAGCTGTTGATGTCACATGACCTAATTTCAACCCATATTATTAAGTACTTTTGTGTAACACAAATACTCTACTTGACACTTGTGTTATAGAAAATCCCACTCGAGACATTAGAAAATCCCACTTGAGATATTAGGGAGTGCGTATCCCAAATACTCATACTCTCATTATGTGGACAATGAGTGGGAAAAATATATAAGAGCAAATTTTCAGTGAAATTACTGAGATGCAAGAGCTGTAGTGTAGTGATAACAGCAGACTTCAGTTTTCCTAATACTGTATAGACTTTGTCGTAACTCACTGGGGATTGTGTACTGCAATATCAAGCCCCACTGCTCCCCGAGCCACAACAAATGTGAGAAGTTTGATCAACCCACCTAATTATTTAATTTAGGTTAACAGAATATGAGCACCAGGTTTGTAAACTTAATGTGTAGAATTTTCCCCCCGTTTGGTGGGGGGGAAGTTTAGGAGTGGGTGCATGGAGGCGCAGGCACGCTGCCATTTTACGTGGGCGGGCCAATAAAGGCCCGCCCAGCGTGACGTCCACAAGGAAGCACCATGCACTCTTTGTGCGGGCGGGGGAATCCCTAAACTGAGAGTGCGCTCTTGCGCGCATGCGCGTGAAAGAGCACACTCATCCCCCTGAGGCTAAGTGCTGCCTCAGGGAGATCGGCGCCAAATTTAAAACTGTTAATACTAGATTAAAAAAAATTCCCCTGACATGTCCATCACTTTCATTGACGCTGTTATTAAAAATTTAAAAACCTACATGAAACCTCATCCCGCCCGTGGATGAGGTTTCATGCTTTTACCAATGCCTGCCAGGGCTCCTGGCCTGCCCACCAACCTTAAGGTTGGATGGGTAGGTCCATTAAGTACTTTAATTACTTTGTCAATGGCCTCAATTGGCCATTGACAGGTTGGAGGGCGCACAGCTGATTTTGCTGAACCTCCGCCCACCTGAAAATCGAAATGAGGCGGGGTGATGTCAGGATTTCCGCCCGACGTTATCCCACGTCATTTTACGCATCGGTGAGCAGGCCCCGCCCCTTGCTCGCCAACCAGGAAATCCTGGGCAATAAGTAAATAACAAATTGTCTTTAACCAGTGGCAAAAGAAGGAAATATGAACGGTTAATTTCTAAACCTATAACCTAAACTCTATCCCTTTTTCAATCCCTATATATATATACACACACAAGACACATAGGACACACAAAAACATGGATTTTAAGGATGGGGGAAAACAGTTAAATAGCACCAATTCCAGAGTTCAGGATTTGATGGGTTGATTTTGATTGATGTCTTCCAAATTCCTTTCAGTTCTTTGTTGATGACATGAGGTGGTCTTCCCAGCACTTTCAGTCTTCAGTTCATTGGTTGAGCACTTGCTTTTCAATGCCTCTAACGGTGATTTTCCCCTTGCCCTCTTGACAAGGGTTTTTCAGAGAGAGAGCAGGTTATAGAGGTATGAGGGAAAAACATGGAGCTAGCTATTATTGTAGAATTACTGGAACCTTACACACACAGGAGAAAGAGGTTTTAGGCCTTTTCTCTTTTCAGGTTAGGAGCTTCTTCTCTGCTGTACTGCTCTCACACAAAACCCTGGTCACCTGGTTAGGAGCCAGTTAGAATGTTGTTGCCAGGCAGTTCGCTATTAGACTGGACTTCTCCTCACCACCATCCTGTCTTTCATGGCACATTCTGTTCCAGAACAGCACATTGTATATACCCCTCACACTGTTCCAGTAGACATGCCTTTCAAACTGCAGCTATTGTAATTTTAATCCACAGTCCAACAGAAATAAAAAGATATGTTCTTTACAACTGAGATATTAATTGTGTAAAGGGTGCAGAGGGAGATGAGTTTCTGAAGTGTGTTCAGGAGAATTTTCTTGATCATTACATTTCTGTCCCAATGAGGAAACAGTCATTGCTGGATCTGCTTTTGGGGAATGAAGTGGGGCAAGTGAAGCAAGTGTCAGTGAAGGAACATTTAGAGAATGCTGATCATAGAAGCATAAAGTTTAGATTAACTATGGAACAAGACCAATCTAAGGAAGAATCTAAGGTAAAAATAATTAATTGAAGGAGACCCAATTTCAATGGTTTCTGAATGGACATGTCCCAGGTAAATTGGAATGAAAGATTGGCAGACAAAACTGTAACAATAGTTTAAAGAAAAGGCTGTTTGGGTACAGTCAAGGTACGTTCCTACAATGGGGAAAAGTAGTGCAAAGCAAAGCCAGAGCTCCTTGGATTATGAAAGAGATGAAGAGTAAGCTGAAGCAGAAAAAGAAGGAGCATGGGACACCTGTCAAGTTGATAATATGTAAGAACCCAGGCTGACTATAGAAAGTTAAGTGGGGAAGTAAGAAAGAGAATAAGTGCAGCAAAGAAAGAGTATGAGAAGAGACTGGCAGCTAACATAACAGGGGATCCAAAAGTCTTCTATAGTAATATAAATAGTGAAAGGATAGTAAGAGGAGGAGTGAGACTGATTGGGAACTACCAAGGGGATCTCTCCATGGAGGCAGGGGGCATGGCTGAGGTACCAAATGAGTACTTTGTACTTGTCTTTGCCAAGGAAAGAGATGCTGCAAAAGTCAGAGTGAAGGAGGAGGTAATTGAGATACTGGATGGGCTGACAGTTGATAAAGGTATTTAGAGGTATTAGAATGACTGGTTAATCTTTAAGTTGATGAATCACCAGGACTGGATGGGGTGTATCTGAAGATGCTGAGGGAAGTAAAGATGGAAATTGCAGGTGGCGTAAAATATGGGAAATTCCAAATGTTACACCCTTGTTCAAATAAAGCAAGTATGGGTCAGTCAGTTGGTGGTGGGAAACAATAATCTAGACAAAACTAACAGTCCATTGGGCAAGGGTGTATTAATTAAGGAAAGCCAGCATGGAATTATTAAAGGCAAATCGCGTTTAACTGACTTAATTTGAGTTTTTTGATGAAGTAAAAGAGAGAGTTGGAGAATCTGTAGCTGTTCTCCTTGGCGAAGAGAAGGTTGATATGAGATTTGATAGCGATGTTCAAGTTCATGCGTGGCTTTGACTGTGTAGATAGGGAGAAACGGTTCCCTCTGGCAGAGGGTCGAGAACCAAAGTATATAGATTAAAGGTGATTGGCAAGAGGACCAAAGGCAACATGAGAAATATTTTTATGTGCAGTGAGTGGTTAGGGTCTAGAATGCCATGCCTATGAGTGTGGTGGAGGTTTACTTAATTGTGGCTTTTAAAGGGAATTGGGTAAGGACCTGAAGAGAAAAGAAATTGCAGTTACAAAGAAAAGTTGGGATGGGGTGGACTGGGCCTATCTGTTGCAGGGAGCCAGCATGAACTTGATGACCTTGAAGCCAAATGACCATCTCATGTGCTGTGATTCCAATTTTAACTTAAAAAAACATGGGCTTGAGTGGGGTGGGGTGGTAAGGGGCTGTGGTTAAAGTCTCAGAAATCTGTTTCCTGACCTAAACCTGACTCCAACCTGTTATTTTGCGGCAACTGAAGCCACAAGGTGTATGGGTGAACAACGCATCCAAGGAGGTAGATTTGAATTTTAAATATGATAATGAGGCTGTGTTTTTTATCGTCACTCTGCTTTTGAAATTTAACTGTCATCTGCTGGGTTCCCAAGTATCATGTGTCTGGTAGCTTCCTCGTGGAGAAGACTTGGTGGATTCACAAGGTAGGTGCCTTCACATCTGCCTCCTGTATCCAAGTGCCCGGCTGAGGATCCTTTGCAGTCGTGGTTTCCATGAGGTCTCCAACCTCACCCCTGCCAACTTCCTCATCAGTTAAAATTCCACAGCACATGGGGGAATCCTGAATTACAGGCACCACCCCCCACCGCCCCCACCAACTCCCCTGTTTTCCCCCTAACCAACCCCACCCCCCCCCCACCAAACCACAGACTTTCTGGCCAACCTGCTCCTTGTGGATCAAGTCAGTAAAAATTCTGTCTAATCTCATTTATAGGTCACAAATTCTATTTGTTTATTTCCTTATAACCTACCACTTCAGTTAATGCATTGATCTTAATGTAAGTCATCCAAGCTATGCTGTCCTTAAAAATATATTACAACATCTTTTATTTTGTATTATTGCAATATAGAGGGGAAGTCTTATGTTACTGCTCTGTGGAGAAAATGGACTCGTGTCAGCTTTAGAACAGGTATTCCATCATGGATTCAAGTCCCCTCGACTCTTCAAAAGTACTTTCATTTGGGACTTTATGGGTAAATATGATACTTTTTAGTTTATTTAGATAAAACCCATGGCTTTTTTTGGTAACATATCATGGTTTTATTCATAATGATACATAAGACTGAATATAAGAATATGTTGTTGGTAACAATTAGTCGTGGAATAACTCTGCAGTAATTTTTCAGAGGGAGACACTTGTCAGTTGGATCCATTTCAGTAGAATGGAATTCAGTGCCATTTCATATCCTTGTGCTTGGTCTCTCATTGGTTGATGCAATTTGTTTTCATTTTGGCTGAGGATGTGTCATTTTACTAATGGAAAACCCAAGTGCTTGGCCACTGAGCCAGTATTTTAAATGATTTAAACTTTGTATTAGAAGGATGAATTAAAACAATCCAAATTTGCATAAACATTTGGCTGGATATTCATCATTGGCCCGGGAATTGCATGTCGGGCCATTTCCTGACCTTGTGTTCACAAGTTCAGAACAAACATGCATACACTTGTAATTCTCAACCCAGGGAGTCAGGGACAACCAAGAATCGGGCTACTGCCTCCCAAGATGGTGGATACGGGTGCCAGCAGGTTAGAAGGCTGTCTCCATTCGCTGGGTCATTGGCCCAGTTCTGTGGATGACTGTTAGGCCCCCTAGCCCTCACCCACTCCCATGCCTCCTCCATACATCCATACACCGTCATATTTTCCATATATCCTTCATACCCGCTCACCCAGCATCCACTATGGACAGAACTCATGAGCCCTATAATAATACAGGGAAGTCTTTGAAATGCTAATGAATTAAAAAAATAAACATTCAAACCGCAGCTGAAAAAAATGATCCTCTTATGAGCTCATAAAACTGCCAATCAAATATACAGCCGTTCAAACTCCACTTGCTCATAAATCTGTCAAAAAAGCCATTACAAGACCTTTTCAAAACACTTAATCCTATTAACTGCTCACAAAACTGTCAAATAAAGCTCACTGTTCCCCTCAGCTGTGTAAACAACCCCTGCAGAGCTAAACCTATTAGTGAAGCTCTGCAAAGCATTAATAATGGCAGTACATTGTACAACTGTTTAAACAAACCTTAGAGAGTTCAGTACATTGGTGCCTTTGAAGTTGCCTGAGCAAATGGCCATCTGCTCAATTTTTCAAGGGCTTAACAGATGGACTTTCAATCAAAGAAATCAGGCATCTGTTCAGCTATTTTAAAGGCTCAACAGATGTATGGACTTTAAATCGATGTAAAAATCAAAACAGGGTCCAGATGCCGCATTAACATCAGATTTGCAATTCTGTTGACTGCAAAAGAGTACTTTATTCACTGGAGAAAGTACTCTAATGCAAGTGAATGATGGTCAACTTAATCGACATTTACCTTTTATGGACAGAACCTCATGATGAATCACTGCATTAAAAACATAATTAACTTATACAGCATCTAATTATGACATTTGTAGTTGGTAAGACCTTATCCGTCAATAGTTCCTGACTTTACAACTGATTTCCCCCAGGGTTCACAAGCTAACTCACCCAACAAGTTTCTCACAGGCTTCAGGAACCTACCCAACTTGCTGAAGATATCAGTTTGAGAGAAATTCAAAATTGAGCAGGCATTTAAAAGGCTGAACCAGATGTCACTTTGAGTGCACATTGCATCGCTATCTGCCATGATTCCCATGTTGATCAAAATGACAGCTGATGGGAATTAGTTGAGAAATTTAAATTTAAGGTCCCCAATGCCTGGAACGCCTGACAAAGTTTGCCCCATTTCAGGATGGCCCATTGTTTGTGGTTAAGAAGTAGTTAGCAGTGCATTTGTGTAACAATAACATGTAACCACGGTTGTGTGATTCATATTTTCTTCAGAAAAAGCCTATGTATACTTTGAGAGCTTGGAACGTACTGAACTTACCCAGGAAGAGAATTGGCAAACCAGGGCCAAGAATTTTTGTAAGTTTGTTGCTGCTATAAATGGTGCCCCCAGGAATATTGGAAAGGATGGGAAATTTCAACTTCTGGTGTGTCTGGGAGCAAGGTAATAAAATTGCTTTTACTTTGTGTACAGGTGAAAACAAATTATTACTGAAACCTACATGATCTTGTCTAGAGTTATTGGCTTATTTGTTTTAAATTCAAAATAAAAATATAATTTAGCTAGTTTTATGGTGGGGCTGAAGATAATGAGTTTGATTTTCACAACTTTTTCAGTTGGAGAAAGTTGAGACTTTATCCAAGACTTCATGTCAGGTCAGCAATCTGACTGCACAGAAGCAATGGAGGGGTTGAATGAAGTGGCAGAGAGGTAGAACTAGGGTTAGAGCCATTGTGTCAAAAGCACACATGTGGAAGTTGACTCTATATCTACAGATAATATCGATGAGGGAAAGCATGTAGTTAAGGAACATGAAGAAAACAAGGGTGGTGCTTGGGGACTCCAGAGGCAGTGGGCGGAATTTTCCGAGCCCGCTGATGGCGGGCGTGATAGGTGGCATGCGCTGAAGATATGGCGGGACCCACTTCACGTCGACGTGAAGGCAGGTCGTGATCTTCTGCATTTCCCACCATCGGTTGGCGGGGAGCTAATTGTAATACATTAGCATACAATTAAAAGACCATCCCGCCAGGCTCTTGGAACCCTGCCATAATGTCCATCCACGTCGGCAGGAAAGCACACCGACGCGTTTCACAGCAGCATGCTGGCGATGTGCACTTGGCAGCCTTCATTTTGGGGGAACTGAGGTGAGTGAGCAGCAGTGTTGTCCACAGTTCGCCTGTTGTTTACAGGCCTCAGGGGTGGCGGGGGAAACTGATGCATGGCCCCGCAGGTAACTGCCGAGGGGTGGGGGGGTGTCTCGGGGCAAATGCCAGCCAGCCTCGGAGGCGACCGCTGAGGGATGGGGGGGTGTCTGGGGGCAAGTGCTGGCCAGCCTCGGAGGTGACTGCTGAGGGGTGAGGGGATGTCTGCGGGCAAGTGCTGGCCAGCCTCGGAGGTGACTGCTGAGGGGTGGGGGGATGTCTGCGGGCAAGTGCTGGCCAGCCTCCGAGGTGACTGCTGAGGGGGGGGAGGCGGGGTTCAAGTGCTGCCCTGGTGCTGCATCCCGCACACAGGCAATCGAGGTGGGGGGCAGAGTAAGCGAGGGAAATGGCCACGCATTAGGGTCATCTATATAAACTGACCATGCCTCTGCAACTAAGACAGATCAGGCGCAGCCACAGTGATGTGATTAGGGTCATGCTCCTAGCCTGTCCGCCCATGCAAGCATCGCAAAGACACCAAAGGGCCACCAAGCGCTCCATACTTTAGCCCCCCCACCCCCCAGTACAGACTTCGAGTCCGCCACCACTTTATTGGACCGCAGAGCAGTTGGACTGCACATGTGCAATTTCCTCACCAATGCTGGCCATGTAGCAGTCACTGCTGGGGGTGCTCACAGACCCTTGCAATCTCAGCATCCTGGTTTGGACCAGTGTCCCATGTGTCACAGGTCGAAGGGCAGCCATGCAATGCATTCATCTCTGGCCATCTGAGGGGTGACCAACACTCTCCGGGAAGCTTTAAGGGGTGGTCACACAGGGCCAGAAAAGGTGCTAAGTGCAGCCATGATAACCACTTTTGTCTCTCTTTCATGCTGCAGGAGGACCACATCAGGATCATGGATCCTGGTGATCTAGCTGTATGCCTGATGGCCTACAGAGATCGTAGAAGACGGAGGAGAGAGCGACTGAGGCACCTGGCCACACAAAGGCAGGAACAACAACCTCATGAAGAAGTGACAGCGAGCCATGGCTGGTCGGCGCCTAGCGACATCCAGGGTCTTTGGATGCCGCCTGCCATTCCTGCAGATGACTGAGAACTGTGTCGCTGAAGACTACGCATGTCTAGGGATCTGGTGGCTCACATCTGCCACTTACTGCAGGGCTTGGTGCCGAGGGAACATGAAGGGCATCCGCTGCCGGTGGCTGTGAAAGTAACCGCGGCGCTCAATTTCTATGCCAGTGGCTCCTTTCAGCGCTCCACAAGTGACCTTTGTGGGATTTCACAATCCGCCATACACAAATGCATCCATGAGATCACGGATGCCATCTTCCCCATGGCACACAACTTTGTGCGTTTTGCCCGGGACCGGGACAGCCTGGATGCAAGGGCCATTGGATTCGCGCTGATCTTGGGATTCCCACAGGTGCAGGGTGCGATTGACTGCACTCAGGTCTCCATCGCTACACTCAATGGACTTCATCAACTGCAAGGGCTTCCACTCACTGAACATGCAGCTGGTATGCGACCACCAGAAACGCATCCTGCAGGTTTGCGCATGGTTTCCAGGGAGTGTGCATGACGCCTACATCCTAAGTCGCTCGCAGATCCCTGCAGTCATCCATGGTCCACAGAGGCTGCAGAATTGGCTCTTTGGGGCCAAGGGCTGCCCACAGAGGCCGTGGCTGATGACACCCGTGCGTTGGCCTCAGACTGCAGCAGAGCGACACTATAATGAGGCTCATGCAGCAGCTCGCAGACCATCAGGATGCTGAAGATGCGGTTCCGGTGCCTGGACCGGTCTGCTGGAGCCCTGCAATACAGTCCGCAGAGGGTGTCACGCATCGTTGTCGTCGTCTGCTGCACCCTTTACAACCTGGCGCTGCAATGGGGTAAGGAGCTGTCTGAGGAGGAGATGGAAGAGCTGCATGTCTCCTCTGATGAGGAGGACGCTGATGGGGTTGAGGATGAGGGGGTCCTCGGTGGTGACGACGATGGGGATGAGGCTCTCGCATTGGCTAGATATGAGGAAGGCGCACTCGGGAGGCCGTCATAACTGCCGTATTTGTGTAGGATGATGACAAAATGCAGTGAGGTGTCACCGAAGATTCTCATATCGTAGCTGTGAACATTTCACTCCAATCAAGCTTATCTCACTGCCAATACCCTCTGTGAGAATGCTTCTGTCATGGAGATGCAGCGGAGTCCCTAATAGTCGCTTGATTGCAGGGGGATGGTGACAACATGCAGTGAGGACACTCCATAGATATTCACATGGCTTTTGAGAATGTCTGACTCCTGTCTGACCGAGGGCAGCTTGCTTACGCTCCATGATCAGGGCCATCTCAGAGATGCAGCCATGAAACTTTAAACACATCTGATGCGCATCAGCTCTTCAGGAGCTGGCACACAGCGTCACTGGTCACAGATGCTGGTGTGACGGGGGCCAGCCCCACCTTAAAGGTGCTGAGAGCACACAGAGAGTATGAAAGAACTGTGTGGCGCTTGCCCACTACATTCTGGCAGCAATGACCAGCACTGCTGAGGTGCAGGCATCAATAATGTTTTCAGGGAGTGTGAGGCTGGACCATCACTGTGGTCTGAAGACTGCACAGAACACAGGAAAGAGGCCCTGGACTGAGACACCTGCCTTTATCTTGTGCAGAAAGGTTCACATCTGAGTGACAAGAACACTGCGCATCAGAACAAGGAGCCATAGGCAGGGAGACATTCTTGGGAGCTTATTGACAATAGTGAACATTATGTACAAGTGATTAACAGCCGTGCCCAGGCTGTGCAACTAATTCTCCCTCACCTGGTGCGTAGGGGGACTGGGAAGGAGGAGGACCTCCTTGTGAACCTGCTTCTGGGCCTGGCCAAGTTGGCCATTAACAGGTCCAGGCAGCGAGTGATCGAGGGGGTCGTCCTGCCCGACTGTTTGGCCCTCTTCCGCGGCTACGTTTGCGGCCGGGTGTCCCTGGAGAGGGAGCACGCGGTATCTGCTGGCACCATCGAGGCCTTCCATGCCTGGTGGGCACCGGGGGGGCTGGGGTGCTTTATCGACCCCTTTAATCACATTTTGATTTGATGTTTGTAAGTTTCCTTTAAACTTTGTCTTTGGTTTTACAGCTACCCTAAGTTAGGGGCTGTGTTTACGTTATCCCTCATTTTGTTAATTTAGTTTATTTGGTTGACTCCAAAAGAGTTAATTCTCCCTCACCCGTTGCAGAGGGGGGCTGGGAGGGAGGAGGACCTCCTTGTGAACCTGCTCCTGGGCCTGGCCAAGCTAACCATTAATAGGTCCAGGCAGCGGGCGATGGAGGGGGTTGTCTGACCCGACTGTCTGCCCCTCTTCCGTGGCTACATTCGCAGCCTGGTGTCCCTGGAGAGGGAGCACGTGGTGTCTGCCGGCACCGTCGAGGCCTTCCGTGCTCGGTAGGCACCGCGGGGACTGGGGTATTTTATTGACTCTCTTAATCACATTTTGGTTTAATATTTTAAAGTTTCCTTTAAATTATGTCTTTGTTTTTGCAGTTTCCCTAATTTAAGGGGCTGCTTTTACTTTGTCCCTAATTTTGTTACTTTGGTTTGCTTGGTTGAATCAAAAGAGTTAATTCTCCTTAACTGTCCTAACCCTGTTGCTACATCTTGGTGCTCCCTGGACATCCACAGCGGAGATGGAGGCAGCCTGTTGACTTTGACGCCCTGTCTGTGATGACTTTGGCAGGCATCCTCTGGAGGGCCGAGACTTGGAGGCCTGCTTTCGGGGTCCTGCTGTGTGGCAGTGGCACCCTCCTCAGCTTGTGAAGCTGGATCTGTGGAGGTCACAGGAAGAGGGGAGTCAGATGGGCCGGTCACTCCCAGAGTCACCTGGGTGGATGGCCTTGGAGCGTGCACCTGCTGATCTCCTCCCTATGGGTGCCTGAGGGCCCCTGGCTGACTCCATGAGCGGAAGGGGTAGCTGGAGTGAGATCGAGCTGCCCAGCACCCCTATCGCGTACACACTGTTGGAGGCCAACTTTGGCATCAGCGATGGAGTTAAGCCCACGCAGCAGTGCAAGAGTGATGTCCTGGACGAAGGTCTCCATGGTTGACCTGCCAGTGTTGACCTCGGTGCATTGCAATGCCAGCACTCTCACCTCAGCCTGAAGACGGACAGATTCCTCCATCGTGCCTTGCAGTCTGGGGAGTGCAGCGGCCATCCCTTCCTGATGCTCCCGAGCTTGCCTTTGCAGCTCCAGCAACTGTGCCATGACTGAATCCAGAGGCTCGTCATCTGACTCTGACTCAGCAATGTTCTGGCCTCCAGCAGTCCTCCGAGTGCTGGGGACCTGGGAAGTCCCTGCCTCTGCCTGCTGTGGATCAGAAAGTGCGATGTGCTCACCAGATTGTGATCCCGAGGCTACTCTAAAGCTGGGTCCCACCGAGGTGTGTGTCTGCGCTGGTGGAGGGTGTGGGTGCGCGCTGTGACGGGACTTCAGGGAGGGTGCCTTCAGATTCCTCTTCGGAGGTTTTTTCTGAGCTTGCTTGGAGGCTCTGGGTTATGGACTCTGTCTGCTGCTTCCCAGATGTGCCTGAGAAAGCAAGGGGAGATAATTAGTGCATGGCAGTGGCCTGTGAAAGAGGACACATCACTCACAGCATGGTTATCTGATGGATGTTGCACTGCTGGATCCTCACTTGGTAGAGCAGTGCCAACCTCACCGTCAGCACAGGACTGGCCCTGCAATTTGAGAGGAAAAAGCTGGAATCAGATGTAACGGTATTACAGTTGAATAAAGGCAACTACAGAGGCACGAGGGAGGAGCTGGCCAGAATTGACTGGGAGATGAGCCTAGCAGGAAAGACAGTGGAACAGCAATGGTAGGAGTTTCTGGAAGTAATTTGGGAGACACAGCAAAAATTCATCCCGAGGAAGAAGAAGCATGCTAAAGGGAGGACGAGGCAACCATGGCTGACAAGGGAAGTCAGGAACAGCATAAAAGCTAAAGAGGAAGCATACAAAGCGGCAAAGAGCAGTGGGAAACCAGGGGATTGGGAAGCCTACAAAATCCAACAGAGGACAACTAAAAAAGAAATAAGGAGGGAGAAGATTAAATATGAGGATAAACTAGCCAGTAATATAAAAGAAGATTGCAAAAGTTTTTTTAGATATATAAAGGGTAAGAGAGGCAAAAGTGGACATTGGGCCGCTGGAAAATGACGTTGGAGAAGTAGTAGTGGGGAACAAAGAAATGGAGGAGGAACTGAATAGGTACTTTGCATCAGTCTTCACAGTGGAAGACACGAGTAACATCCCCAAAGTTCAAGAGAGTCGGGGGGCAGAGGTGAGTATGGTGGCCATTACCAAGGAGAAGGTGCTAGGAAAACTGAAAGGTCTAAAGGCGGATAAATCACCTGGACCAGATGGATTACACCCCAGAGTTCTGAAGGAGATAGCTGAAGAGATAGTGGAGGCATTAGTGGTGATCTTTCAGGAATCACTGGAGTCAGGGAGGGTCCCAGAGGACTGGAAGATCGCTAATGTAACTCCCCTGTTTAAGAAGGAAGTGAGGCAAAAAATGGGAAATTACAGGCCGATTAGCCTGACGTCAGTCGTTGGTAAGATTTTAGAGTCCATTGTTAAGGATGAGATTTCAGAATACTTGGAAGTGCATGGTAAAATCGGGCAAAATCAGCATGGTTTCATCAAGGGGAGGTCATGCCTGACAAATCTGTTAGAATTCTTTGAGGAGGTAACGAGTAGGTTGGACAAAGGAGAGCCAATGGATGTTATCTACTTGGACTTCCAGAAGGCCTTTGACAAGGTGCCGCACAGAAGGCTGCTCAGTAAGATAAGAGCCCATGGTGTTAGAGGCAAGGTACTAGCATGGATAGAAGATTGGCTGTCTGGCAGGAGGCAGAGAGTGGGGATAAGGGGGTCCTTCTCAGGATGGCGGCCGGTGACTAGTAGAGTTACGCAGGGGTCAGTGTTGGGACCACAACTTTTCACTTTATACGTTAATGATCTAGATGAAGGAACTGAGGGCATCCTGGCTAAGTTTGCAGATGATGCAAAGATTGGTGGAGGGACAGGTAGTATTGAGGAGGCGGGGAGGCTGCAGAAGGATTTGGACAGGTTAGGAGAATGGGCAAAGAAGTGGCAGATGGAATACAACGTGGGGAAGGGTGAGGTCATGCACTTTGGTAGGAAGAATAGAGGCATGGACTATTTTCTAAATGGGGAGAGAATTCAGAAATCTGGAGTGCAAAGGGACTTGGTAGTCCTAGTCCAGGATTCTCTTAAGGTTAACTTGCAGGTTGAGTCGGTAGTTAGGAAGGCAAATGCAATGTTGGCATTTATTTTGAGAGGACTAGAATATAAAAGCAGCGATGTGCTGCTGAGGCTTTATAAGGCTCTGGTCAGACTACATTTAGAATATTGTGAGCAATTTTGGGCCCCGTATCTCAGGAAGGATGTGCTGGCCCTGGAGAGGGTCCAGAGGAGGTTCACGAGAATGATCCCAGGAATGAAAGGCTTAACATATGAGGAACGTTTGAGGACTCTGGGTCTATACTCGATGGAGTTTAGAAGGATGAGGGGGGATCTGATTGAAACTTACAGAATACTGAAAGGCCTGGATAGAGTGGACGTGGGGAAGATGTTTCCATTAGTAGGAGAGACTAGGACCCGAGGGCACAGCCTCAGAGTAAAGGGAAGACCTTTTAGAACAGAGATGAGGAGAAACTTCTTTAGCCAGAGAGTGCTGAATCTATGGAATTCACTGCCACAGAAGGCTGTGGAGGCCAGGTCATTGAGTGTATTTAAGACCGAGATAGATAGGTTCTTAACAAAAACAGAATTACCTGGAAAAACTCAGCAGGTCTGGCAGCATCGGTGGAGAAGAAAACAGTTGACGTTTCGAGTCCTCATGACCCTTCAGCAGAACTGAAGCAGTTCTGAAGGGTCATGAGGACTCGAAATGTCAACTCTTTTCTTCTCCACCGATGCTGCCAGACCTGCTGAGTTTTTTCAGGTAATTCTGTTTTTGTTTTGGATTTCCAGCATCGCAGTAGTTTTTTGTTTTTATATAGAAAGGTTCTTGATTGGTAAGGGGATCAAAGGTTACGGGGAGAAGGCGAGAGAATGGGGTTGAGAAACCTATCAGCCATGATTGAATGGCGGAGCAGACTTGATGGGCCGATTGGCCTAATTTCTGCTCCTATGTCTTATGGTCTTATGGTCATCGCCAGCCAGCTGGATGGCTCTGTTTTCAAATTCTGAGAAAACTTTGATTTCCAGCATCCCTCCACCTGTCTGCGACCTTTCCCTCCTGTTGTGAACCAGTTTGTCCTGCATGGATAGAGATGGGGAGAGTGCATCAGGATGCCTGCTGGGCCTGGCTGACCTGTGTGGGTGGTGAGTGGTCCCATGGACGGGATGAGGACAATGATGGTGTGTGTAAAAGAATGAATGGTGATGTCCCTTGCACTGGCAGAGTGAGGGCCCTGTGGGTGTGTGATGGGTTTGTGAGTATGTAAGTTGGGAATGATGAAAAGAGTGACTTACCCTGCTGGAACTGAGGAGGTCATTCACCCTTTTGCGGCACTGGGTGGCTGTCCTCTTCTGAAGGGCGTTGATGCTGACCACCATTGTCACCACCTCCCAAGCCAGGTTGGTGACTTTGCTACCCATTCTGCGGCCAGAGCAGGGGTAGAGCACATCCCGGCAGGCCTCCACGGCATCCAGCAGTCGCCTGAGTGACCCATCATTGAAGCAGGGGGCTGCAGTCTTTTTGCCTTTGCAGGCCATGTCTCCCAGGCAGCAGTGGTGAGCTGGTGGCGATAAGCGCTTTGCTGGCGGCTGCCTTTTAACGATGGTGGCTGGTGTGATGCAACAGAGGGGTGATGGCAAGCGGATGAATGAGATCCCGCCCGCCATGGAAATGGCGTGTTTCGCGGGAATGAATATATACTGAGGCAGGCTTGGGCAGATACGGTGTGAAAATCCGCCGTTTTCATCGGCGGGTAGGACTCCATTTTACCCACCTGCTACCGCACTTAGTGCAATTCTGGAAAAATTCAGCCGAGTATTGAGAGGTAAGAAGGGACGGCATTGCTGGAGATGCTCTGACCATCATCAGATAGGTAATAGCTCAATCAAATAAAACAGAGCTGGACAACAAGGGATGGTTAGACAATAATGGGTTGTAATTTCTGAACTCCCCAGCATCGGATCGGGGGTTACCCCAAAGATACGCTGGGAAACCCCCTTCAGAAGTTCACAGGGAAGGTTTACATGGCAATTGCCCATAAGTGCAAACCTTCTTCCCCCACCCACCGAGGCCAGACATCCTCCCTTCCCACTTCTGACCCCCCCGACCTCCCTTGACCTCTTCAACCTTCTCTAAACCCCTCTGACCCCCAAACCTCCTGACCTCCAATTTCCCCCCCAAGCCCCCAAATCCTATCCATTTACCTTTGACACTTACTTCTCCCTGGCATATCAAGGACCTTTAAATTTCAATGGACCTTTAAACTTACCTGGTTTACAGTAGCTAGTGCCGTAAAAATGAGGCGTGACCTCCTTCTCTTTGACTCTTCTGGACTTAACTGCTGGGCCTCGTGGACGTGCTGCACTGCCTGGATCTCTCCCGGCATGAGTCGAAAGGCCAGGCAAGATAGGATCGAAAAATATTTGACGGAAATAATTGGGCATGGAGTAGCAATCTGACGATGATTGCCACTCCATGGAAGTTCAGGCCCAATGTAACTAGTTTAGAGTCAAATTTATAAATTTGCAGGAGTTGATACTGATCCATCAACAAATAGATGTGTGTGAAATTTTACTTGTATAGAAGTTCCCATAGGTAACATTTATGTATAAATGTTTAATGTGGTTGTACTACACTCCTGTGTTCACTATTGTTACTTGGTGTTTTGTTTAAAAATTATTTAACATAGTTAACTTTATTTGCATTAACCATAAACAACCTCAAAGTTGCAAAATTAAAGGCTTTGGGAAGTTTTTGCACTTTATTCTTATAAAAGAGAAAGTGACACAAAGAAACTTCATAAATATAGATTTTTTTGGAGAGGAAAATGTTAACAAGGTGCCTGCAATTTTTGACGCTGACTGCTTTGTTCAGGCAACAGAGTTGCTCCACTAGTTGTCCAAGTCTCCAAGGACTGTTGTACCAGATGGAGAATAAGAGGCCTATAAAACATTTCAGTTCTCTCTAAATATTTCATAAAGAATTATTCAAAACATATTACTAATTTAAATGTTAGTGCCATACTAATCTTATATTTATCTCTCAGTTTGATCAAATGCATATATGTCACTTGGTTTTGTATATTTAAAAGCTCATCTGCAATTCAGCCACTGAATGTTGTCCTTTTCATTCCTGCCTATACCAATCTGATACCTGGTTTACAATCCCAATGCTATACTTTTGTTTTTTTGCAGTTGTACCTCATTCCCACATTTGATTAAATGGATTGATCCATCCTTGTGTCTTTTTTTAACTTGACAGGGATCATCTCTTGCATCACTGGATTGCTCTGCTTGCCGACTGCCCCATCATCGCTCAGATGTATGAAGATATAGCTCTGATTAAAGACCATACCCTAGTTAACTCCTTAATTCGAGTGCTGCAAACCTTGCAGGAATTTAATATCACACTTGAGACATCGCTGGTCAAAGGAATTGATATTTAAAGCCAATCGCCAGCATCCAACAGAAGAGTTTGCAGAAATGGTGCATACATGACACAAATTTTGAAATTAAAAATACATGCAATGTTGGAATTCAGCAACTTGTTTTGAAGTTGCAAGAACTATTCGCCATATTATATGTGCAGTGAGCCTTTTTGAACCTGTACCTGAGGACACATCAGGCTATTCTAAGGTTTGAAAGAATGCACATACACTCCGATTTTTAATGTTTACTGTCAACTGTCGGTAGGTTTGCTTGGTTGAATAGTAATGCGCAGCCTGTTCAAGAACGATGCTTGTTTCAAACTTGTTTTTCTAAAGGAAGTAAAAAGTATTAAGTTTGTTTTATTTTTCTGTAGATGGCCAATATTTGCACTGTTAACTTGCAGTTTAAATAGTGTCTGAATTTTTAAAAAATGTACATATATCCAGTGCACTGAATTGTGCATAGCATTTACTTTGTAGCTGCTTAAAAAAGTGTACATATATACATATGTTTGTAAGAATATATATATGTGTGTGTAATATGTATAATATACAAACATACACATAGACAGTATTCTTGTAAATTTAATTGGAGTATAGGTAGTATTTTTTCAAATGTTGATGGGTTAAAGATAAGAGACTGATATTGTTCTGAGAAAATACACTCATTTGTATTTCTTTTTGATAAAAAAAATACTCATTCTTCCATGCCCCTTCTTGGTTGCTTTCATTTGCCTTCTATAACAAAGTGGAGATTTGATTGCCCATAATTAAACATGTTCCCTTGACATTCAAGTTCCTATGAACTTTCTATGGGAAATATTACCTTTAAACAGAATTTGCTTATTGTGGCTAAAGTTCAAGAATAAGGAGGGTGTAATTATCACAATGGGCTCGTCATAAATTGACAGTCTTTTTTTCACCGTGCCAAATCTTCTTTACATTGAAGTTCACAGAATGATATTTCAGACCCTTTTTGGAAATACGTTTCTTATTCTTACTGTTGCTTTCACCTTGGTTTGAAATTAAAAATCTTGGCAATATTTTCCAAATTAATGGAAAATAAAAACGGCCATGGTGAAAAATTAGCTGCTGATTTGTTATGAGCCCATTCCATGCTAATGGCATAGACCAATTTTGCCTCCATAATGTATTGCAAAAGATCGTACATTGACGACACAATTTTTCTGTGTGCATGCAGGAGTATTGGTGTTCAGTGCATTTTCTAATTGGCTGCAACAACCTATTGCAGTGCTACCCGTAGTCCAGGGAACAGAGGAGGAAATTCCACCCAGACGGTTATCACCTTTGTATTCAAGGCTACTCTGTTTTTGGTTAGATTTTAACATTTCCGGACTTGCTGTCCACAAAACCTGGAGGCAGCAGCACTAAGTAGGCATATTGACTTCTCTTCTTCCATACCGTTTTGATGGTTTTATACAGTGTATCTCAGTTGTGTCAGAACAGTACCGTAGAACTTGCCTAATGCTTAATATGTTTCCACTTGTGGGAGATCACATTTATAAATATAAAATAGTCAGTAATAAATTCAACAGGGAGTTCAGGAAAAACTTCTTTACCCAGAGTGTGCTGAGAATGTGGAACTTGCTACTACAAGACGCAGTTGCGGCAAATAGCATAGATGCATTTAAGGGGAAACTAGATGAACGCATGAGGAAGAATGGAATAGTAGGTTATGCTAATAGGGTTAGATGAAGAAGAGTAAGAGATGACTCATGTGGAGGATAAAAACCATGGACCAGTTGGACCAAATGATGTGTTTCTGTGCCGTACATTCTATACAATTTTAAATTCAGGTTTATATGTGAGGTTGACATCCAAATGTGATAATATCAGTTTTAAGAACATTTACCTATTCCAAATAATGCACATTCAGTTAGTGTATTTAACAGACTTTCCACTTCACCTATATTCAGGCTTGTTTGGACATGCACATACAAAAATTACCAAATAATCTGCATTTCTATAATTAAAATTGATCTCTTGCTTTAAAATGATTTGATTCTTCATTGATACTTCACAACAAATGTTCCAAACTAAAATAGTACATAAACACTTTTTTGTGTTTCTAGGAATTAAATTGCAAATAAAATTATATATAGCATATTCCCATGCAAATGATGTGTGCACCATTTGAATCAGGGAGATTTTTGCACCTGATTTTTAAAAATGTTTATATAGCACACTTTCTATACATATTCAACTTATTTCTCTGTCCTGAGTTAACATTTTTGGCATGAACAATTTTGGCGCCAACACTTCACTGTTCCAGTTTGTTGATTGGCTCTAGATGATACAGCACCAAATCAGAAAAAGTAACTGTGGACAGACATATTGGAAGCAAGAAAGAAAAGAAGCTTGAAATTGACCATTATTAGCAACTACTAAAATCTTGTGAAACAACCAATCTTGAATGCTCAGTCAGAAGAACCTACAGTTTTTTCTTAAACTGTGAACTTATGCAATCATTTAAAGCACTTTTTCAAATTTTTTGACCTCCATTTTTCCTCAATAACTGAAATTTCTATGTTCAAAATATGATTTTAAACAAAATAAAAAGCTAAAAAATACATACATGGCTCTCAAATTTATCCACTGAATTGGCCAGTTGCATATTGTGGTACTTTTCTGCAAGCTTTGATTTAAAAGCTTTAGGAAGTTTGGGCTTGGACTTGATACTTTTGCTAGAAGAAAATGGTTTGTACTTATTTCTAGGAATTAATCACAAAACATTCCCAAATGGTGGAGATGTTAGAAACTTACAATTCTGTGCTGCCAGACCAAGTGCCTACCATAATGTTGTCGAAGCTATATTTTCCTGCCAATTGCTAATGGATTTAAGAGCAGAATCTTCATAGAGTAGACAGGCATGCAGCGGGAAGGCCATTAGTGCGTCGAGAACCTGTTTGCCATGGTTCTTTAACTCAGCCATGGCATTAGCATCCCGCTTTTGGCTTTTCTGAACAATCACAAAGTGCAGGCATGATGATGACCAACACTGTCAATGAAGGTTCTATACTTAAAGGGGTCCTAGCAGTGGTCAAAATGGCTGCAGGAAACTTGCTTTTGAAGCCAAGAACAGGGAAGGAAAACATTGCAAAGCTGTCCCTCATAGTTCTCTGACTCTTTTGGGTGGCTGGCCTCCAGCATGACCTAATGAAGGTGGTGTGGCTGGATGTAGCAGAGACTGTGAACTGCAAGAGTGTAATGCTCAGGACCTGGATTCAGTGCTGAAAAAGATTTTATGATCTCATTAGACCTGGAAAGGTGCATTCCATACTACTTTCAGGTGACTTCATCATTCTCTGACCTGCTTAACGTTCTCCTGCATTGCACACCACCAACCAACACAGCTTTCACACATTCATTTCTCTCTAGGCACTTCCTCAAATCTCCTACATTCACCCTCATCCTATTGCTCACGTGCACCCATCCCTCACAGCTACACTCCTCAAATGTTCTCCATTCTACCTTAGCATATTCCCCTTCTCACACTCATAACTCTCTGCTCTCTTTCATTGCAGGAGAAAAGAGCGCACAACTCCAGGGAGAGGCAGAGAGCCAGGGTGGACTAGCAGCCATATCCATCCTGATTGAATTGGAGGAGGACACTCTGGAGATCGGTGAAGTGGCACACACAATGTCAGCAATGGAGAGATGAGGGTGGCCAAGAGAAATGACTGCAAATAGATAATGCACTGCCACTTGGCACTTAACAGTCACTCATTTTCTTTGGCTATCGCCAGTAACTGAAATGTCATGATATTCACAATGTTGAGTTTATACCCTTTCTCAATATCAGCACTAATTCATTCTTTGATCTCCCACAAGGGTAATGGAGGAACCTAATGAAGGACCTGGCCGAAGAGTTCTCAAAGGAGATCAGGCATTCTGAGGATGCACTGTCACATGATTTATGCGTACCCTTCACCACTGCAGATAAATACTTTGGTGCGTACGGCAGTAGAAATAGCTAGGCTATAACACTCCAATATCTGGTAAGCAGGATGTAGATACTGAGCCTAATTTATTATCCACGAACAGGGAACTTGTGGAACAGCAATGGGAGATGTGTACTTCTGGTAGCATTTCCAAGTGACAGTGTGCATCCTTGGAGAGAGATTGAATGATTCCATCTCTAGCATGAGTGCCATGATGCCTCAGAGCTTTAAATTTTTGTGCTGATGTCCACCTCCATGAAAAGAGTGACCTCCTGTGCTTTTACATTCTTCTTTTCGACATAAACATACCAATCAGACACAAGGATTGGTGAAACAATATGTGGATTCTTGATTTGAAAATGAGACTATTATACATACATCTTACCCCTAGTCCAGCTGCTTATAGGCTGATTACAAGTCATGGGACTATTACATCATATCCTGTTGAGGTGGTAATGATTGACAACAGTTTAAGATACACCTTGTAGGTGCATGTCACCATATCACATCACAGGCTACTAAGTGTATGCTGGCCAGACCAATAGCCTGCACACTCTGTGCAGCCCCTTTTCTTCCTAGTCATTTTCTCATCCCTCCCCATGCCGTTCACCCCCACCTCCCTCCAGCCAGGGTAGTTTTGTTGGACTCCCCTTATCTTCCACCCACCTCCTACCCCTCTGTCATCACTGTTGCTGCTGCCACTGACCATTGTCAACAGCAGGTGCATCATGCACTCCAATCCTCCCAATGCCCCACATCCCTGTATATTAGGCTCCACCCACTAAATCAACCCACTGTCAAATCAAAAAGTTTAAACAAAAATTATTATTATTATTACAAATTGCAAATACAAAATGGTGATAGGATATATAAAGGGAAATGAAGAGAGGATTTTTTTAAACAAACACATTCCAAAAATATTCAGCATACTTGACTACTCATTTTAACTTCATTTTGTAATCATTGTTGGGAGCAATGAAAGCCCACAAAACACTATTGTACTCTTTTACATAATGCCAACAAAAGTCCATTGTTACTTTACTAAAAATTACATTTTTAAATAAGTTTTTCTTACAAGTTTATTGCATTCATTGTATCAAAATGACCCAATAAACATGATGTGAAATTTGATGGAAGAGATGTATCATGTGTAAAAATTTGACATGGCATGACCATGGGGAATATTGCTGTTGTTTTCTAAGATGTGTTTAATGTCACAATGATTTGTACAGTCTTGTACAATGTGAGCTGTAATCCAATTGTTCGTTATATGTTATGTACATATTCATTTATACTTGGATACTCATTTTAAATGTTCTTTCTACATATCCCGAACTGTAGAATGCAGCATGAGCTACAAGTGTTGTTCATTTATTTTTTAAAAATCAAAATCATTATATTTCTACCTAAGATCATAAATTTGGTCATTTTTGATGTACTTAATTCTTTCCTGTTCCGTTTAAGATATCGCCAATCAAATATTTGCATGATTTGTTGATCCATTGATTTAAAGTGACACTACGGCCAACACATTAATTTTATTGCTTTAGTGTGAAAGTAAATAAACTGACCACAGAGCAGAGCGCAATCCAGTCTTTACCATGAATCCCCCAGTTACACTTTAAAAGTGGAGAGGGGCACTGTTGAATTAAATTCATAGAAAAGCAGCATTCAATTCAAAAGCATAGCCAATAATTTTGGTTGGACATTTTATTGCAGAAAAATGCCTTTTAAAAATTGAGGTAAAGAGAGAAATGAGAGATTGTTGGGTTGTATTTATACAAATACATAGATATTAAATAACTTGAGTAAAATTATATTTGAAGTATAACATGATGGAACACTGGCTCCTATACTATTAGTTTCTTTAAATATTGAATAATGTTTCATTTCAATTAGTGCCTTGACCTTAATTTTTTTACCTTCAGTGACATTACCTTTCCAGCATTTTGAAATATAATGCAAGTAATAAAATGGATTAGTGGGGGTTACAAACATAGGCAGCAGGAGTAGGCCATACAGCAGCTCAGGCCTGCTCTGCCATTTGATAAGATCATGGCTGATCTGATTGTGGCCTCAACTCTACCTTCCTGTCAACCCACTATAAGCTTTGACTCCCTTGTTAATCAAGAATCTATCTAACTTAGCCTTAAAAATATTCAATAAGCCTGCCTCCATTGCTCTCTGGAGAGGAGAATTCCACATACTAACGACCTTCAGAGAAAAAAAATTCTCCTCATCTTAAATGGGAGACCCCTTATTTTTAACTAGTGTCCCCTAGTGCTGGTATCTCCCAGAAGGGGAGACATTCTCTCAACATCCGCTTTGTCAAGTCCCCTCAGGATCTTATATGTTTCAATAAAATCAGCTCTCATTCTTCTAAATTCCAAAGGATACAGCCCAAACTGCCCAACCTATCCTCATAAGATAACCACCCCTATCCTTGGAATCAGTCGAGTGAACCTCCCCTGAATTGCTTCTAATGCAATTACCTCCTTTCTTAAGTAAGGAGGCCAAAACTGTACACAGTACTACATATGTGGTCTCACCAACGTCCTGTACAACTGTAACAAAACATCCCTACTTTTATACTTGATTCCTCTTCCAATGAATGCCAACATTCTATTTGCCTTCCTAATCACTTGCTGCACCTGCATGCCATCTTTTTGTGATTCATATACCAGGACACCCATATCTCCATTTAAATAATATATTGTTTTTCTACTCTTCCTGCCAAAGTGGGCAAGTTCATGTTTTCCCACATTATATGCCATCTGCCAATGTTTTGCTCAATCACTTAAACTATCTCTATCCCTTTGCAGACTCCTTATGTCCTCTTCACAACCTACTCTCCTACCTATCTTTGTGTCATCAGCAAATTTAGCAATCATATTCCGTCCCTTCATCCAAGTCATCAACATCTTTGTAAATAGTTGAGGCCCCAGCACTGATCCTTGTGGCACCCCTGTTAGCTAACCCATCCTCTATCCATGTAATTTGTTATCACCTGCACCATGAGCTTTTATTTTGTGTAGTAACTTTTGATGTGGCAGCTTATCAAATGCCTTTTGGAAATCCAAGTACATCACACCTAAAGGTTCTCCTTTATCCACATTTCTTGTTATTTCCTCAAAGAACTCTAATAAATTCATCAGCCATGATTTTCCTTTCACCAAACCATGTTGAATCTGCATGATTGCATTAATATTTTCTAAGTGCCCTGGCAGTAACCTCCTCAATAATAGATTCTAGCATTTTCTTTATGACAGATATAGGCTAACTAACCTGTAGTTTCCTGCTTTCTGTCTCTCTCCTTTCTTGAATCAATGTATTACATCTGCTATTTTTCATTCTGATGGGACATTTCCAGAATCTAGAATCCAGAAAATTACAAACAACGTATTTACTATTTCTGCAGCCACTGCTTTTAAGACCCTAGAATGCAGGCCATTAGGTCCTGGGGATTTGTCAGACTTTAGTTCTGAGCCTTTTTGAAATGCAGATTTGACATCTCATTAAGACATTATAAATGACATTTTGGATTATATTGCCTCAATTTGCAAAGGTCCATTGCGTTTTCCTGTGACAAAATATATATTTGGACATTGGTTCTTTCATCTCCATTTACTGATTCCATTCCCATCAGATCCAAATGGGACATTCAGCTCAGAGTGACATCACTATGCTGATTGGTGAATTCAATCAAAATTCCTGACAATTTGGTATTTACAATGACAGCTCTATAGTTTCCTTTTCTTTCCCTACCTCCAGCACCCCCTCCCCCAAAATCCCACAGATTTATAAAGCATACAGTTGGCAGTATGAGATTGGCAATGGAAGCCCTTGTATAGAGCTTTTTTACTGGAGCACAGTAGAGTTACCTTTATACTGGTTCTTGTCCAGCTCCAATTCTGGAAAATTGGTAGCCATGAATTGGCTCCTGGTAGCTATAATATAAAGTCCCTCTATCCCAACTGAATCAATGATCAAGTTTATTCCTGGGTCTCCATTTCAGTAACTGGGAGAAGAAAGTTAGATTTAGAGATTTGAAATCCAAACCAATTTATAGACTACAGTTTCCTGAGGATCAGACCAAATCATCCAACAGTAAAAAAGCAGCAGTGGGTATTTTTGGATATGTGGGGTGAATTTATATGGGTTATAAGACGACATGGCTCAGGATGAAGCATCAGCAAGCAATGAGCCAAGGATCTGATTTGGGCAGAGCACATATGAATGAATGAATGCCATAATGGACAGGGAATTGCTCTCCTGAAAAACACATGGGGCTGGACTTTACCGGGGGGGTCATATTCCCCACCTCCCCCTACTGAAAAGTTTGTCGGCAGCCTGCCTACCTAAAACCTGACTGCTGCACAGCAATATTGTGCTGAGGACAGCCTTAATTGTTTCAGAGTGGGACTTCTGTTAATTTCTGAGAGGAAATCCCACCCGAGAGAGTTGCCAGCCGATCTGATTGGCTGGCAGCTCTTTTGTCTCAGCAGCACCAAAATCAAATAGTGGCCACTTAAAGGCAGTCCCTGGAGAAGAAGTATCATGGATCCCGAACTTCAGATAAGTCTGGGGATTTTGGACAGACCTGCCTGGTAGACCCCTGTGATGGGTTGGGGGAGGACCTGGGGGCTGCGTTTTAGAGGCTGGTGTGGAGGCTTAAAGTGCGGGATGGGGTGGGGTAGATGCCACTGATGGGCACAGGGCACATAGTGAAGGCTGTCGGGCTGCCCACCTTGTTTCCTTCCACCTTCTGCTGCACATCATCTTGTGGCGAGCAGAGATGGAGTGAGGCTCTTAAGTGGCCATTAATTGGCCACTTCAGGGCCTCAATAGGCCCAAGGACAGATGTGCTGCTTGACACCTTCTCTGCCCACCGTAATATGGGAGACAGGTCAGGGATGGGTGGAAAGGTGGCGGGCAGGCCACCTATTTTATTTTATAAGCCCGTCACCTTTAAACCAGCTGGGGAGTGGGGGACGTAAAATCCAACCCATGATGTGACATAGTTCTATGTTCTATCTGTATGAAACTTCTACTAAGCTGTCATTTAGTTACATTCTGGAAGTTATGTTTATCACTTTGTTTTCCCCTCACCAATTCTCTCCTCTTCTCTCAAAGATTTTGACTGCATGTTGGGGTATGATTTCAATTGGTTCCAAATACCCTGAAACCTCTTAAAACTGACCATTATTGTCAACATTGATTATGGACATCCCCCTTCCTCTAACTCAAGAATCCCACACCCCTACCAGTGCCCCAGTTGAGACCAGCTAACTAAATCTCAAGCTGAGACAATTGGTTTACAATGTAGTGCATTCAGAGAAGGTGGAAGAGATAGAAGAGTTAAAAATAGGGCCAATGCCAGTGCAAGCAAACAGGAAGCCAACTACTCTGTATAGCTTGTTCTGTGATTTCTGTGATTTTCTAAAGTCGGCAGACACGAGGAAAATGATGAGGTACAGTTCTAAAGTGTCCACCTTTAACACATTATGGACTTCTTAAGCAAAAATGCCCTGTTTCAGGGCCAAACTACTTCAACAAATTTCTATAGTAAAAGATCCAATGTTAATAATGAGGATAGCTTTGGTGAAATCTAGAGTTTGGGGATGGTTTGGATGTGCCTGGCCTGGAAAAGATGATAAAGCAGTTTTAATTTGGAATGGAAGTAACAGGGATGGTGGCAGCATGTTTCAACTGACAGTGTTCCTGGACTAGGAGAAGTTGGGGAGGTAGGAGCAAGTCATTCCACCACCACCACCACCCCCCCACCCCCCCTGTTAAAAAGTCCATGTATGCGGCTGTTGGATGAAAACATGAAAACTAGATTGATTTTTGGTTGTGATGCTCCTATGTTTTTTTTATTCATTCACGGGATATGGGCTTTATTGCCCATCCCTAGATGCCCTTGAGAAGGTGGTGAGCTTCCTTCTTGAACCGTTGCAGTCCATGTGGTGTAGGTACACCACTGTTGGGAAGGGAGTTCCAGGATATTGACCCAGCGACAGTGAAGGTGGTGGTGTTTCCATCTATCTGCTGCTCTTGTCCTTCTAGATGGTAGTGGTCATGGGTTTGGAAGGTGCTGTCTCAGGAGCCTTGGTGAATTCCTGCAGTGCATCTTGTGGATGGTACACACTGTTGCTACAGTGCATTGGTGGTGGAGGAAGTGAATGTTTGTGGATATGGTGCCAATCAAGCAGGCTGTTTTGTCCTGGACAGTATCAAGCTTCTTGAGTGCTGTGGGAGCTGCACTCAACAAGGAAAGTGGAGAGTATTCCATCACACTCCTCACTTGTGTCTTGTAGATGGTGGTCAGGCTTCGGGGAGTCAGGAGGTGAGTTACTTGTTGCTGGATTCCTAGCCTTTGACCTGCTCTTGTAGCCACAGTACTTAATTGGCGAGTCCATTTCAGTTTCTGGTCAATGGTAACCCCCAGGATGTTGATAGTGGGGGATTCAGTGATGGTAATGCCATTGAACATCATGGGGTGACGGTTAGATTCTCTCTTGTTGGAGATAGTCATTGCCTGGCACTTGTGTGGTGCGAATGTTACATGCCCCTTGTCAGCCCAAGCCTGGATATTGTCCAGATCTTGCTGCATTTGTTCATGGACTGCTTCAGCATCTGAGGAGTCGCGAATGGTGCTGAACATTGTGCAATCATCAGCGAACATCCCCACTTCTGACTTTATGAAGGAAGGAAGGTCATTGATGAAGCAGCTGAAGATGACTGGGCTGAGGGCACTACCCTGGGGAACTCCTGCAACGATGTCCTGGAACTGAGATGATTGTCCTCCAACAACCATCTTCCTTTGTGCTAGACATGACTCCAACCAGTGGAGAGTTTTCTCCCTGATTCCCATTGACTCCAGTTTTGCTAGCGCTCCTTAATGCAGACTTTGAATAGCTTGTCTAGGATCAAGTATGGAGGAAGTATCTCACCCTAGTGACAATGCTCTAATCTAAGTTTGTACCTTCAGGAGGAGGGAAGAAAGGGGAATAAATGTATCTTTTAGATTGTTGATGGTAGGAGTGCATTAATGGCTATTACTATACCTACATAAGAGCTTACGAGTGTTGCAACAATCACATATTTGAAGTTCTTACATCAACTGCCCATAGTGTGAATTTCATTTTATTCTAAATGGTTGTATTATTGTATTAACTTATATGATGCTTAAACAAAACAAATAATATTTTTGTCCTTCAGTGACAGAAACTAAATTAGGGCTACATTTTAATTTTGCTTGTTGTAGTTGGACCAGTTGTGTTTATTAACATGTCAACATTTTGTGTTTTCCTGTCATAAGCTCCTTAGTGATTAATATTCTTATGGAGAATACTTTATAACAAGTTGCACAATATCAGAAGTTAGTGTAAAAGGATTTAATTGTTCACAAATACTGTGTTTCCCTTATAGACAAAAGATTAATTGCATTATGAATATTTTAAATATATTTTGACATGGAGCAAAATATTATGCAATGTATGTATTTTTTTCTTAAAATTTACTGCTGTGGAATTATTTACATGAAACTATCATCAGTTAAATTTAAAAAAAACTAATTACATCTTTGTTATAATGTTCCTTGAGTGGAGGCAGCTGAAGAGAATTACATTTAATACAAACCAGAATTGATTATTCAACCAGGATTATGGTGGGTGAGTGTATATGTATGTCATAATTAATTGGTAATTGTGTACAGTGTATTTAAATTTTATTAATAATGAAGACATGTTCATAGTGATAAGTCTGTATTTATAAGTGTATTGTATATTTTTACAAGATGAATTCACTCCTGTGACTAGATAATGACTAACAAATGTATGGGGGATTGGGTTTATAGAAGGAATAGTTTATTTATATCTGTTTAACTGCCTTGGTTATCTATTCTGTAAAAAAAACCTAGATCTGTACAATATAGATGGTCTAATGGTGTTGTATTTCAGGTTATCCTTATAAATAAACTGTAAATGTTTGATAATTACCTTCTGCCCATCTCTGTGCTCTACAACTTGCATTTATATTTTGCCTTTAATGTGGAATACTCCTATTCCAAGTTTTGTTTTCAAGTATTATGTGAGCACGTTTCATAATTATTCATCAGTCAATAACAATACAGAAAATGGGTCATATAACTACTTTGACTATAACTGGATGAATAAACTTAAGTTGGCCATAAGTTTGTACCAACAGGTTGTTAAATTGACGCATAACATTGTAGTTATCTCACTGATAGACTTAGCAATTTACAAAATAAATATGCTCAACCCAGCCAGTTCCCTGGACAGACATAAGCACCTGGCATCACCAAGACCTGCAGGTTACCGCACGTGATTAAAATTTCCACTTTTATTTCGAGTATTTATTTCAGAGTTTGTTCTATCTAATAGTAGTTTGACATCAGTTCTATCTGTAATTATTCTGCAATCCCTGAAAGATCCAAAGAGCCGGAATTCACGGAATTACACGTTCAACTAAATTAACATCCCACTCTACTTTTGAAGTTTTATATAACTGATAAGGAAAAGAAAAAAACATGCATTTTACGTTGTATTTTAACATGTCCACAGGATGTACCAAAATGTTCAGCATTCAATGTTTTGGAAGTGTTGTCACCATTGTTTTTTAAACTAGTGTAACTAGTACAGGTACAATGTCCCAAATTCGGTACCCTCAGGACCAAGACCATGTGGATTTCCCCAGATTTTGGACACCCAACCTGTACAGTGCCTGAAACTAATAAAGACCCTGAATATAATAAGAAACCTGTGTATGATAACGACCCTGAAGCAAATATTAGAGAGATCTGCATCCCAGGTTAACACAAAAGTAGATACTTCCGTCCTTCTCTTGGGCCCAGGACCCTAAGTTGTCAGAGGGTCAAACTGCAAAGGAGCAGTCCCAAGAGCCCGATCACCCTCCCCAGGCTGTCTTGCAGATGCCAGTAGTAACCCTCAGGCTGGCGGAGCCACATCATGTTCTTCAGTGGTCGTGCGTTTTTCTCACCCCATCACCATCTACTCACTTGCATTCTCCTGGTGGTGAAGAACCAAGACCAAGGAAAGCCCAAGGAAAAGATTCCCCCAGAAGTCTGGGACAACAATTCTGCTCCACAACAGGAACAAAAATTTGTAGGTCCTCTTTCTGAGAGGGCAAATCTAGACATAGCAGAAGTGAAGGAAGAAGACTAGCAAAAAACTGAGCAGAAGAATAATCAATAAAATAGACCCTGAACCTAAAACAGGCCCTGGAACTAGACCAGCGCACCATTTCAAAAATGTCTGGTTTTTGGGCATCACTGGTTTTCAGATAGCTGGATTTGAGGTACTGTACTTGTAACAGAGCTGGTAGTTTTTATTTTTGAAAAGCATGTTCTTTAGAAGCCATTCATCAAATCAAGATTTAAAAAACCTGAATCTCTAGTTCTTCAAGTTACCAATAATAATGGCCTGAATTTCTTTTGCTACCCTCAGCTAATTTTTCTCTTTTCTATCTCAATTTCTTTTTTAAAATTCATTTATGGGATGTGGGCTTTGCTGGCTCAGCAGCATTTATTGTCCACCCCTAATTGCCCTTGAGAAGGTGTTGGTGAGCTGCCTTCTTGAACTGCTGCAGTCCATGTGACATAGGTAGACCCACAGTGCTGTTAGGGAGGGAAATCCAGGATTTTGGCCCAGCAACAATAAAGGAACGGCGATATAGTTCCAAGTCAGGATGGTGAGTGGCTTGGAGGGGAACTTCGAGGTGGTGGTGTTCCCATGTATCTGCTGCCCTTGTCCTTCTCAATGGTAGTGGTCGTGCGTTTGGAAATTGCTGCCTAAGGAGGCTTGGTGAGTTTCTGCAGTGCATCTTGTAGGTGGCACACACTGCTGCCACTGTTCATTGGTGATAGAGGGAGGTGAATGTTTTTTGACGTGGTGCCAACCTGAAGACAATTACTCATAGTTTGGTGTTTTCATAGTTTCTAGCTGCCCTTCAATATCATGGTTATGGAAGGGAAGGCAGCGGGGAGATGGGGTTTGGGATCAGTCCAGTTGAGTTGAATCCTGCCCTCATGCATCATACATACCATAGATTGTGGCATATTAGTCATTCTTTGAAGCCTCAAAAAATCCTCTCAAAAACAGGGTCGATTTATATGCCAAGCATAAAATGTGAACTGCTGGTGTTGGTTTGTGAAAAAAAAGATGAAAAGGAAATATAACACTGGTCAAATTAAATCGATGTAGCATGTTATATTGAATGAATTAATCCTACAAGGATATCTTTAAACACAATCAAAATGTTCTAAAAACTGTTAATGTGTTGTCTTTGATATCCAATGCAAAGAGTTCATCAAATTCACTGAGTCATTTTGGCTGTGGCATCATCGTAAGGATCCCACTCTGAATCAGATTTGGCAGTTTTGGTTTCAGAATCATCCATCCACAACAAATCATCTTCATCTCCACCCATCACAATGGATATTCTGCATTTTTTGAATGATCTGATGACAAGTTGTATGTTAGTAGCATCCTGCAATTTGATGATGAAACCACACAAAACATCATGCAGGGGGGATTCAGTGATGCTAATGCTATTGAACATCAAGGGGCAATGGTTAGATTCTCTCTTGTTGGAGATGGTCATTGCCTGACACTTGTGTGGCGCGAATGTTACTTGCCACTTGTCAGTCCAAGCCTGGATATTGTCCAGCCTTGCTGCACATGTGAATGGACTGCTTCAGTATCTGAGGAGTTGAGAATGGTGCTGAACATTGTGCAATCATCAACGAACATCCCCACTTCTGACATTTTGATGGAAGGAAGGTAATTGATGAAGCAGCTGAAGATGGCTTGACCAAGAACATTACCCTGAGGAACCCCTGCTGTGATGTTCTGGAGCTGAGGTGACTGACCTCCAACAACCACAACCATCTTTCTTTGTGCTAGGTATGAATCCAACCAGTGGAGAGTTTTCCCCCTGATTCCCATTGACTCCAGTTTTGCTAGGGCTCCTTGATGCCACACTCGGTCAAACGTGGCCTTGATGTCAACAGCAGTCACTCTCACCTCACCTCGGGAGTTCAGCTCTTTTGTCCATGTCTGAACCAAGGCTGTAATGAGGTCAAGAGTCAAGTGGCCCAGGCGGAACCCAAACTGGACATTAGCGAGCAGGTTATTGCGAAGCAAGTACCGCTTGATAGCACTGTTGATGACCCTTTCCATTACTTTACTGATGATGGAGAGTAAACTGATGGGGCGGTAATTGGCCAGGTTGGATTTGCCCTGCTTTTTGTATGCAGGACATACCTGGGCAATTTTCCACATAGCCAGGTAGATGCCAATGTTGTAGCTCTACTGGAACAGCTTGGCTAGGAGCGTGGCAAGTTCTGGTGCACAAGTCTTCAGTACCATTGCTGGAATATTGTCAGAACCCATAGCCTTTGCAGTATCCAGTGCCTTCAGCCATTTCTTGATATCACGTGGAGTGAATGGAATTGGCTGAAGACTGGCATCTGTGATGCTGGGGACCTCCGGAGGAGGCCTAGGTCGATCATCCACTCGGCACCTCTGGCTGAAGATTGTAGCATATGCTTCAGCCTAATCTTTTGCACTGATGTGCTGGGCTTCACCATCATTGAGGATGGGAATATTTGTGGAGCCGCCTCCTCCAATGAGTTGTTTAATTGTCCACCACCATTCATGGCTGGATGTGGCAGGCCTGCAGAGCTTAGATCTAATCCGTTGGTTGTGGATTGCTTGGTTCTGCCTATCACTTGCTGCTTACGCTGTTTGTCACGCAAGTAGTCCTGTGTTATAGCTTCACCAGGTTGACACCTCATTTTAGGAATGCCCAGTGCTGTTCCTGGCATGCCCCCCTGCACTGTTCATAACCAGGTTTGATCCCCTGGCTTGATGGTAATGGTAGAGTGGGGGTATGCCAGGTCATGTGGTTACAGATTGTGTTCAAGTACAATTCTGCTGCTGCTGATGGCCCATGGCACCTCATGGATGCCCAGTCTTGAGTCGCTAGATCTGTTCGAAACTTATCCCATTTAGCATGGCGGTAGTGCCACACAACACATTAGAGGGTATCCTCAATGTGAAGGCGGGTCTTCGTCTCCACAATGACTGTGTGGTGGTCACTTCTACCGATACTGTCATGGGCAGATGCATCAGCAGCAGGCAAGTTGGTGAGGATGAGGTCAAGTATGTTTTCCCCTCTTGTTGGTTCTCTCACCACCTGCCGCAGACCCAGTCTAGCAGCTATGTCCTTTAGGACTCGGCCAGCTCAGTCAGTGGTGGTGCTACCGAGCTACTCTTGGTGATGGACATTGAAATTCCCCACCCAGAGTACATTCTGTGTCCTTGCCCCACTCAGTGCTTCCTCCAAGTGGTGTTCAACATGGAGGAGCACTGATTCATCAGCTGAGGGAGAGTGGTACGTGGTAATCAGCAGGAGGTTTCCTTGCCCATGAGACTTCATGGGGTCCGGCGTCGATGTTGATGACTCCCAGGGCAAATCCCTCCCAACTGTGTACCACTGTACCGCCACCTCTGCTGGGTCTGTCTTGCCGGTGGTACAGGATATACCCAGGGATGGAGATGGTGGTGTCGGGACACTATCTGTAAGATATGACTCTGTGAGGATGACTATGTCAGGCTGTTGCTTGATTAGTCAGTGAGACAGCTCTCCCAATTTTGGCATTAGCCCCCAGATGTTAGAAAGGAGGACTTTGCAGGGTCGACTGGGCTGAATTTGTCATTGTCGTGTCTGGTGCCTAGGTTGATGCCGGGTGGTCCACCTGGTTTCATTCCTCTTTTGTGACTTTGTCGTGGTTTGATACAACTGAGTGACTTGCTAGGCCATTTCAGAGGGCATTTAAGAGTCAACCACATTGCTGTGGATCTAGAGTCACTTGTAGGCCAGACCAGGTAAGGGCGGCAGATTTCCTTCCCTAAAGGACATTAGTGAACCAGATGGAATTTTAATTCCAGATTTTATTGAATTCAAATTCCACCATTTGCCATGGCGGAATTCAAACCCAGGTCCCCAGAGCATTACCTTGGGTCTCTGGATTACTAGTCTAGCAACCATACCATTATGCTTTCGCCTCCCCACTGAATTCCCTCACTGCAGCACAGTTACCGTATTTGACAAGTTCCCAGAATCACAGAAATGTTACAGCATAGAAAGAGGCCATTTGGCCCATCTTGCCTGCACAAGTTCTCCCAATGAGCAATTCGCTTTGTGACATTCTCACTTCTTTCCCCCATAACCTGGCACATTCTTTCTTTTCAGGGAACAGTCTAATTCCCTTTCGGATGCTTCAATTGAACCTGCCTCTACTATACTCTTAAGTAGTGCATTCCAGACCTTAACCACCCAATGGGTGGAATCATCCCGTTGTTTTACCTGCTGGCAACAATGGCAGATTCTCGTGCTGTATCAACCCAAACCCGCCGTACTAATTATGCATTTCTAGGAAACACGGCAGTTCCATGGCGGGCGGGGCCTCATTCATCCATCATGCCATCACCTCGCTGCTTCATCATGCCAGGCGCCATATTTAAAGTGCAGCCACATGCACACCTCTCAATGCTTCCGGCCCAGGACTGCTGCATGGA
The DNA here is from genome assembly GCF_964194155.1 of Cetorhinus maximus. NCBI lineage: Eukaryota > Metazoa > Chordata > Chondrichthyes > Lamniformes > Cetorhinidae > Cetorhinus > Cetorhinus maximus. The sequence goes on from NC_135887.1 coordinate 100,199,393, forward strand.
AGTCAGGATGGCCCTGAGGTCAGTGGTGCTCTACCAAGTGAGGATCTAGCAGTGCAACATCCATCAGACAACCATGCTGTGAGTGTTGTATTCTGTTTCACAGGCCACTGCCATGCACTAATTATCTCTCTTTGCTTTCACTGACACATCTGCCAATCAACCAAGAGAACCCAGGACCCAGGGCCTTCAATCATGCCCCGAGGGAAGCTCAGAAGAGGAATCCACTGAAACCCTCCCTGAAGACCCATCACAGCGCTCACCCACACCCTCCACCAACTCAGAGACACACACCTCGGTGGGACCTAGCTTTAGAGTAACCTCGGGATCACAATCTGGTGAGCACATCACATTTTCTGATCCATAGCAGGTAGCAGCAGGAACTTCCCAGGTCCCCGGCACTTGGAGGACTGCTGGAGGCCAGAAATTAGCTGAGTCCGAGTCAGATGACGAGCCTGTGGACTTGGTCATGTCACAGTTGCTGGAGCTGCAAAGGCAAGCTTTGGAACATCAGGAAGGGATGTCCGCTGCACTCCTCAGATTGCAAGGCACGATGGAGGAGTCCATCCACCTTCTGGCTGAGGTGATAGCGCCGGTATGCCAACGCACTGAGGTTGACACTGATAGGATGGTGGCTGCCATCTTTACACCATTTCTTGTAATGTTCCAGTCCTCAGGCACCACCCCTGAGTCTAAGGAAGACTGAAAAATTATGGCCAGTGCCTCCACAATTTCCACTCTCACTTCCCTCAGTATCCTTGGATGCATCTTATCAAGTCCTGGTGTCTTATCAACTGTAAGTACAGACACCCAATCCAATACCACCTCCTTATCAATGTTAAATCCTTCTAGTATATGAATTACCTCCCCTTTCACCATGTCCTGGGTAGCATCTCCTTCCTTGGTAAAGACTGATGTAGAGTATTCATTTAATACCTCAGCTAGGCCCTTTGCCTCCATGCGTTAATCCCATTCAGCCTTACTCCTCCTTTTACCACCCTTTTACTATTTATATGCCTATGGAAGACTTTGGGATATCATTTTATGTTAGCTGTCAGTCCCTTTTCATACTCTCTCTTATTTGCTTTTTCATCTCTCCTTGGAATCTTCAATATTCAGCCTGTTCTCATTTTCTACATGACATCTGTCATAAGGACACTTCTATCTTAATTTCTATCTCTTTTGACATCCAGGGAGCTCTGACTTTGTTTGCCCTACTTTTCCGTTTCGAGGGAATGTATCTTGACTCTGCCCAAAGTACCTCTTCTTTGAAGGTAACCCATTGTTCAGATGCCGTTTTTTCTGCCAAGCTTTGACTCTCACCCTCAACTTCTCTCTCCCCCCGCCCCCCACCTTAGACCAGCTTATATTTCACCTTTCTCCTAACTATACTCAGTTCTGCCGAAGGGTAATGAAGACTCGAAACGTTAACTGATTTCTTCTCCACCGATGCTGCCAGACCTGCTGAGTTTTTCCAGGTAATTCTGTTTTTGTTTTGGATTCCCAGCATCCGCAGTAGCTTTTAGCTTTTTGTTTTTATTTTTGACTCCAATTTATTCGGCCTAGATCTGTTCTTATCCCATTGAACTTGGCTTTCCCTCCAATTAATTATTCTTACTCTGGATTGTTCTTTATCCTTTTCCAGTCAGTGTAAACCTTGTGATGCAATGATCACTGCCCCCTAAGTGTTCTCCTACTGACACTTGGCCTGCCTCATTCCATAGCACCAGGTCTAGCAGTGCCTCCTTTCTATTTGGACTGGAAGGATACTGCTGTAGAAAATTTTCCTGAAAACACTCTAGGAACTCTTGCCCCTCACTGCCCTTTGAACTATTCTATTGCAATCTATAGCCGGATAATTAAAGTTCTCCATTTTAACTCTCTATAATTTTTACACCTCGCTGTAATTTCCTTGCAAATTTATTCCTCTTCACCCTTCCCACTAGTTGGTGGCCTATAGGCAAAACCATACAATGTAATTGCACCTTTTTTGTTCCTTAGTGCTAGCCAGATAGATTCTGTTCTTGACCCCTTTGGGGCATCCTCTTTCTTCACCTTTGTTATGCTCTCCTTAATCAATGCCGCCACCCCTCTCCCTTTTCTCCCCTTCCTACCTTTCCTGAACACCTTGTATCCAGGAATATTTAACATGCAGTCCTGCCCTTCTTTGAGCCACAACAGTGTAATGGCAATCTGCGTCTGTAATTCACCAATCTTATTTACCACACTCCGTGCATTCACATATACACACATTAACCCAAATTTAGACTTTATAACGTTCTCCCTTGGTCTGACACCACCTATTCATTTACTATTCCTTGTTCTAGTGCTAGCTAGCTCTCCCAGTACTCTGTGCACCTTGGTAATCCTCACTGATTTTATCTCTTGGTTCCCACACCCCTGCCCAGATACTTTAAACCCTCTGCAATAGCATTAGCAAAATTGCTTGCAAGAAACTCAGTCTCAGCTCTACTTAGGTGTAACCTTTCCAGCCTAACAGGTCCCATCTCCCCGAGAGCCAGTTCCAATATCCTAAGAATCTAAGACCCTTCCTCCTGGACTATCTTTGCAGCCATGCATTCTTCTGCTATCCTCTTATTTCTGTACTCACTTGCACATGGTACTGGGAGTAATCTGGAGATTACTACTTTTGAGCTCATGCTTGTTAATTCCCTACCTATCTCCCTAAATTCTGACTGCAGGACCACATCCCCCTGTCTGCTTATGTCATTCATACCAATGTGGACCACGACTGTTGGCTGTTCACCCTCGCCCCTCGAGATCCTGTGTAGCCGCTCAGTGACATCCTTGATCCTGGCACCAGGGAGGCAACACATCATCCTGGATTCAAGTTTGAGGCCGCAGAAACATCTGTCTATTCCCCTAACTATTGAATCACCTTTCGCTCTTGATCTTCCAATATTCTTTGCACCCCACTGTACGGCTGAGCCACCTGTGGTGCCATGGACCTGGCTCTGGCTCTGGCTGCATTTCCCAGATGAACCATCACTCTTATCAGTATTCAGAACTGAGAGTGGAATGCACTCGGACTCCTGCACTACCTGCTTGTTCCTTTTTGACTGCCTGGTGGTTGCCCATTTCCTCTCTTCCCGTATTCTCTTAAGCTGTGGGATGACCATATCTATAAACATACAATTCACAAAGCTGTCAACCTCACGAATGCACCGCAGTGATGCCAGCTGTTGTTCAAGTTCCAAAACCTGGATCTCGAATTACTGCAGGATGATACTTCCTGCACAATGGTTATCCAAGAGATTTGAAGCGTCCTGGAGTTCCCACATAGCAAAAGATGTGCATTCTAGAGGTCGGAACAGCTCTGTCATTTCTTTATTTATTAGTTAACTTTGCTATTGTTAATAAACTTTACTATTGTTGATAAAACTTACTACAATTAATAAACCTCACTAATACTGATAAATGCTACTAATACTCAACATACCTTAATAGTAGTACTATACAGTTTTTAAAATAAAAGATAAAAGACAATACCAGCTACTCACTGGGTTACCTATTATTACTACTTAATAGTTTATCATTTTTAATTTGCCGGTTGTTTAGAATCAGTCCCTGTTATTACCCAGCACTTGGTAAAGCAGAGTTATTTTAAAATCCCAGAGGGAAACTTTAAACAACTGTCATAACCTATATTTTTAAGTGGTATGTTTGAGATACAGCTCTAAATTCAGGAATCAGACCACCAGCTCTCGAGAGGTTTTATATCAAGCTAAATGAAACATTTTATTAAGTTACAACACATTAAACACATATACATGGCTACAAATTACTATTATCATAACTTTTAACAAATTCCCAAACTAATCTCCATGAAGGCAACAGCACCCATAGACTTAACCAGACACCAGGCAAAGCATTTTCACCTTACAAATTCAAAATGAGGTTCCTTTCACTTTGGTTCCTGTGGAGACAGTTGTAGGCTTACAGGCTTCTTTGATCTATATTGCCTCTGCCCTGCACACACACAACTGCTATCGATTATATCCAGCATGTCTCACTGAATGTAAATTCTCGTTATATCACCAGCCTCTTTGAAATCCACCTCACCAGTCTCTTCGAACTCTACCTCTTCTAACAAAAAAACCCATTCATAGTACCAATTTTATTAGTAATATAAACATATTGCTTGGTCTCTGCTAGCTAGGTGCCAGATTTCACCCCACTTCTTGAATGCTCTATTCAAAAAATGCAAATGCACTCTACCTTTCTTACATCTCAAAACTAGTACACATCGAAGCACCGAAACTAGCTGGCTTTAATCCAATTAAGACACACCCACAGACTAAACCTCTATTTTAAAAGAAAAATATTTTCCAATAATATATACATTAACAGCTTCATGACAGTCCCGAAGCAGCAACACTCACCAACTTATGACTTTCTTGTCCTCAGTTTTTGTTTCCGAACATGGCTCTGACTGCCCAGTTCAGGCTGGACCTGAACTCTCGCTCCTTTTTTGGCCTCCAAATCCCATTGCTTCTTGCTGCTTTTAGGGCCCAAACTCCCGCTGCTTCTCACCACTTTATGGTTAGCACTTAGCTTGAAATCAGCTTCTTACATCTTTATGCCGGAGGAATAATTTCTGTTTGTCATTCCCCACACCCGGTCTGCTCTGTGTGGACGTGTCTTAAACTCCCATGCATTTTCTTGGCAAAATAGCCCATATTGCCTGCTTTATTCCTTGAGCTGACTTATAAGGTGAATAAAGTGTGCATTTCTGAGGTGAAAAATTGGAGTCAACTCCTAATGTGAGCATGGCATTTCTTAGCAGAAAAGAGAGGTTGACTTATACTGAATATAAGCTGAAACCTGATTTTTGGCGCTGAGAAAATGGGATCGACTTATATGTTGGGTTGACTTATATGCCATGATCTACGGTATATGCTTTCAGATACAGTTGGTGGGGGACCCCTGGATAACTATATTGTATGATTTGTCAGCAAAGTTAAGATCAATTGTAGTTTAGACCACTTTTATTGCAATTGTTTAACTGTCCTCATAAATAAACTGTAAATGTTTGATGATTATGTTCTGCCCATCTCTGTCAACAACTTACATTTATATTGTGCCTTTGATGTAGAATACTCCATTGGGTACAGTGTCTCGAATTGAGCTATCCAAAAGCCAGCAATGTCTGAAAACCACATTTTTTAAGCTGTCATGCACAAATTTTTATTATTATTAGATAAGTAAAATAATACTGGCTTGTTGGGCTAGGTGTTGCATTGGTGTGGTGGTGCGCTGACTGGTTATCGCCTTTCTTTTTCACTCCAAGTGGTTCAAGTGACCCAACCCGAACTATCTGACCCGAAAACTGGCAAGATCCGAAAACCAGCAGGGACTCAGTCTTGAGGTTGCTGGTTTTGAGACACTGTACCTGTATTTCCATTTTTGTTTTAAAATGTTATGTTAACAGTATGGAGTTTTGCGCTTATTCATCAGCCAATGACAATCGTTCATATGCCATATTTTGTGCAGCGTAATCTGTCGCTAGCCTATCATTTCAATAAAGGTAGATATGCAAAGAACGCAGTATGTGATGTGCCACAAAGACAGAAAAATATTTTGTGAATACCATGGAGCCTTATAAATGAAAGAACCTTGTATTTGTGCCTGTGGCCTTGAAATTTGAACCATAAATATTTCTGATTACAACAACAGATAGTTGTATGGCAATTAGCTTTCTAAAGACCAGCTAGTCTCTTGGACCAAAGCCAATGTTACTACCTTAAATGTTTCCCCATTCTTATAACTGTCCCTTTTGTGGGTTATATTAAGGGTTAAGAATATAGAGTTTTGGTTTCAGCTTAAGGTAAATTGAGGGTTGTTTACTTTCAGTTTAGTTTAGTATGCCTGCGTGCGTTTACAAATAATGCGTGAAATTTCGACCAAACTGAGAGACTTTTAGAAGCAAGAAAGCCCTGAGGTTGCTATGGAAAAAATTGCTGAGGGTGGAGCTATTCTCTAAAAGGAAAACTGGTTGGTTTGGGTTTTTTTTAAGGAAAAAAGTAACTAAGAGAAGCTGACCTGGAGGCTTCAGACTGTCGTGTTTAACAAGATAACTCAGATCTGAATGCTTAGAGAGAAAAAGAGGGAGTCCTAGGGAATTGGGTAGGACCAAGTAGCTCTGCAAATAGAGGAGAAGTCCAGCTTTAGAATACACACCAAGGGAGTGTCTGGTGAGTCATGGCATGTGACCATCAGCAAAGCCTATAATTGAACCAGGAGGTTGTGTTGCTAGGAATATACCATAGACCTGAACTGTGACCTGTGCAACCAGACCCAGAGAAGAAAGAACTGCCTTCCAGAGTAGGAGCATGTTTAAAAGCCTGTCAAAGGGAAAGCCACAGTAAAAAGTTAAGCTGGGCTAAGTCTGTTGGATTGAGTTTAAGGTATATACGAACATACATACGTACATATGAATTAGGAGCAGAAGTAGGCCACTCGGCCCCTTGAGCCTGCTCTGACGTCCAATAAGATTATGGCTGATCTGAATGTAACCTCAAGCCCACATTTCTGCATACCTCCAATAACTTTTCATCCCCTTGTTAATCAAGAATCTAGCTAGCTCTGCCTTAAAAATATTCAAAGACTCTGCTTCCACTGCCTTTTGAGGAAGAGAGTTCCAAAGACTCACGACGCTCTGAGAGAAAAAACTCCCCTCATCTCTGCCTTAAATGAGCGACCCCTTTTTTAAACAGTGACGCCTCGTTCTAGATTCTCCCACAAGAGGAAATATCCTCTCAACATCCACCCTGTCAAAACCCCTCAGGATCTTTAAAGGTTTCTTTGCCGTTTACTCTTCTAAACTCCAGTGGATACAAGCCTAACCTGTCCAACCTTTCCTCATAAGACAACCTGCCCATTCCTGGTATCATTCGAGTAAACCTTCTCTGAATTGCTTCTAATGCATTTATATCGTTCCTTAAATAAGGAGACCAGTACTGTACACAATACTCCAGATGTGGTCTCACCAGTGCCCTGTACAACTGAAATACAACCTCACTACTTTTGTAATCAATTCCCCTCACAATAAACAATAACATTCTATTAGCTTTCTTAAAAAGGCTAATATTGTTTAGAATCAATATCTTATTTGCTCAGTGTACTTATTTAGTCATTACTGCTTATGTTTGTTTTGTTCATGTTTGTATCGTAAAGATTTTTTTAGTGTTTCAATTTAATCTTGGAATCCTGCTGCTTATTTCCTTACCCTTGGCTCTTCCACACATTACATTCTTTAAATGATTATGCTCTGTCAATCCAGACCCTAACAAGTATCAGGCTTGTTCAGTATTCTCATAGCTGGAATCATAACATCTTCTGGAACAAATTTGTTCATTGTTCAGAGATTGAAAATGGAACAAAATATTTTACATTTAGGGTTGTCCGAAAACAATGGGAAAATACGGCATCCCTTTCCTGATCTGGTTGAATCTATTCTATTGTGGAGAAAATAATAGATCATCAATCTTCATGGACCAATTGTATTCATCAGCTGGCTCTCTCAAGAATTAGACCTAGGGCAGAATTTTCCATTCTGGACACTAAGTCCAGTGGCGGGCAGGAAAGTCAACGTGATTCCCGCTGGGTGGCATGACAGCTGAACACATGCGATCTTCCACTTTTCAACCCATTAATTATGCATTAGCGAGGAGCTCAGCAAATCTCGTGACAGGGCAGGCAGGGAATCGCCTGCCCCACCGTTACCTCATGGGGTCGAAGATCCTGGCACCTTATTTAAATGGCCCGGACAGACATTCACTTGTTGCAGGCCAGGTGTTGTGGTGGAGAGGGCCCTCAAGGCCTCAGGCCTGCAGAGAAGGCCTGCCAAAGGGATCTCAGACAACAGGGCAAGCATATGTGGAGAGGTGATAGCATAGTGATAGTGTCACTGGACTGGTAATCCAGAGGTCCAGGCTAATGCTCTGGGGACATGGGTTCAAATCCCAACATAGCAGCTGGTATAATTTAAATTCAATTAATAATAAATCTGGAGCTAGTCTCAGTAATGGTGACCATGAAACCTTTGTCGATTGTTGTAAAAATCCATTTGGTTCACTAATGCCCTTTAGGGACGGGAATCTGCCATTTCCTGGTTGGGCCTACATTTGACTCCAGACCCACAGCAATGTGGCTGACTCTTAAAAGCACTCTGAAATGGCCTAGCAAGCCATTCAGTTGTATCAAACCGCTATGAAGTCTAAAAGGAATGAAACTAGACGGACCACCTGGCATCGACCTAGGCATTGGAAATGACAGCGGCACATCCAGCCCTGTCAACCCTACAAAGTCCTCCTTACTAACATCTGGGGAATTGTGCCAAAATTGAGAGAGCTGTTTCACAGACTAGTCAAGCAACAGCCTGAAATAGTCATACTCACAGAATCATACCTTACAGACAATGTCCCAGACACCACCACCACCATCCTTGGGTATGTCCTGTCACACCTACAGGACAGAAACATAGAAAATCGGAGCAGGAGTAGGTCATTCGGCCCCTCGAGCCTGATCTGCCATTCAATATGATCATGGCTGATCCTCTATCTCAACGCCATACTCCCACTTTATCCCCATACCCATTGACAGCTTTAGAGTGCAGGGCCTGAATTTTACCCTTGGCGGGCGGGCGTGATCGGCAGGCCTGCAACTAGTTGGGAAATAGGCTGCCACCGCCCGCAATCGGCCCCCGACCACGATTTCACCCTGGCTGGCCAATTAAGGCCCGTCCAGCGCGAAATGCGTCTTCCCAGTGGTCAGGAAGGACCAGGCGGGGGCCTGTCACCATTGGACCCAGCGGCCAGTTTAAAAATGGCACAGGCAGCTCCTGGAAGGCTGCCAGGGAAGAACATATTTGCAGAATTCTGAACACCAAAGTTATGTCTTCAGGCGCGGTTGGAGATGCTAGGCGGGAGGGTGGATCAAGTGGGCACTCGGCCCCCAGGTTTTTTGATGAGTGCCTCGCGGTCTTGCTGGAGGAGGTGGCTGCCAGGAGGGACACCCTTGTATTAAGGGACAGAAGGAGAAGGCCACCGCACCTAACAAAAAGAGCTTGGTCAGCAGCCATGATGTTGTGCGGCGCACATGGGTGCAGTGCCACAAAAGTGACCTGCTGTGCTCAGGAATGGTGAGCACCATGTTGGCATGGATCAGTGTGGAGGAGTGTTGAGGGCTGGCCATCCTCCTGTGGACCTCAGGGTTGTTAGGGTCTGAGTGCCAACTGTCAATGATGCTGTTGGCCAAGGGGGTGAGTCCTGTCTGCTTGGACAGAGTGCCTTGTGGCTTGAGGGCCACAACTTGGATGTGCCCTGCAAGGCGTTCCTCAGGTGAGGTTGGCCAGGCTGCATTGGCACTGCAGGTAGAGAGTGGACTAATCCATGCTCCTCTGTCCTTTCAGGAGAAAACGATCTATGACAACACTGAAAGGTCGTGGACAGGAGGAGGCCCCCAAACCTCCTAATCCTATCCAGATATGAGCAGGATGCCTTGGAGCTGGAGGGACGCAATGTACTTCGGTCAACCGGCTGCAGAAAGGCTGGGGTGTCAAACGAAGGTAAGAGTGCAGTGCACAGAGGTGAGAGTTTCGGATGGTGCAAACATTCTTGTGTAGTCTCATCATTGATGGGAGCCTCAAAACTGGATTCCCCAATGATCATTGAAAGATGATGGCATCATGATGCAGATCTCCATTGCCTCACCAGGGTGCCTGTCATGACTTAAACTAGTGACATGTTGTTGTTTTCCCTTAGAATCGCTAGCACGCACTCAATCCCAGGGTCCCGAAGAGGCACCCCGGCACCAGGTTTCACATGCACCTGCATCACATCCGCTTTCTGAACCAGGTACCAGCACAGATACCAGCACCTTGGTGGGTGTTAGATCCTCTGCTAGAATGTTGGAGCACAGTGGTGAGGGCACTTCACACTTGCTTGAGGAGCAGGGGCAGGCAGAGATTGCCCAGGGTGCTGGCAGTCAAAGGACTGCTGGAGACCAGGACGATGCTGAGTCGAAGGCCGATGATGAGCCTCTGGAGTTGACAATTAGGCGGTAGATGCTGGATGTCCAGTGTGATGTGCGGGACGATCTGGCGGAGATCCATGAGGGTATGCGTGTCATGGTTTCTGTTGTGGAGGAGTCCATGCGGAGCATAAGCACTGCGTTGACCCTCATGGCCAAGCGCACTGCCTCCTCCATTGAGAAAGTGGTGAGTCTCATTGAGAGGCAGCTCCAGAAACAGACTCAGGGGCTTCTAGGGTTGCGCTCGGACCTGTAAGCCCTCACAGAAGCAATGACCTCAGGTGGTTAGTGTCAGTGTGGGAGATGGATGAGGCACCCAGCATCCCAGCTAGGCACCCATCCATCAATGGCAAGCAGGGAAGTCCAGAGCGACCTCATGTTGGTACACGAGCTGCTTGTTGTCTCTACGGCACTCTCAGGGCACTCTGGATTACGGCAGCAGGTCCTCCGCCCCTCTGCCAGTGACCATGACATCTGATGAGGCTGCGATGACTGGGGAGATGCCAGCCATGGTACTGGCTGCTCCCTCCCAGGCGGGGCCGGCACAAGCTCCACTGGCCAGAGGACAGCCGCCAATGCCATCAAAGCCAACAAGACACCAGAGTCAGCAGGCTGACTCCAATGCTGCTGCCAGCGAGGTTGGGGGTGGGGTGGGGGAGGTGGGAGGGTGCTGGGACTGGTCACGGTTGGTCTTCTGTTGTGTAATGTTTTGTTTATGTTTGCTGGTCTGGGACTGAACACCAGAGAAGGTTATATAAATTTTTTTGGATTGTCAAAATTAGATAAATTTTGTTTTTGTCATAATGACCTGAGCATGCTTCACCTTATATTTTTGGTGCAGAGTACGCCACTATGTAATGCTGGACATGAATGGCTCTAAACTTTAGTGCACAGGCACTGAGTGGACTTTGGGTTGAAATGAAAGGGTAATTTCAGACATCCGGACAGAGGTGGCAGCACTGGCATGAGGTGGAAGCAGATCTTTGGCAGCCTAGCTGAAGGAGCATTGGATCAAGGCGTCCCTGGTGTTCCTGCCTCCCTGAAGGATACAGAGGTCTGCCTCCATGTCTTCAGTGCTCTCCTTACCGTGCTCCTCTTCTGACTTACTACTGGATTCACCCTTTGTGGTCTGTGGAGCTGCGTCAACATCCTCTTTCTCCAGTGGGTCCCCCCCTTGCCAGTACCAGATTGTGGAGAGCGCACTATGTAAGCACGATCAGTGACACCCGCTCTGGGGGATATTGTAGTGCTCCCCTGAACGGTCCAGGCATTGGAAGTGCATCTTCAGAAGACCTATGGTCCTCTCTATCACTGCCCTTGTGGAAGCATGACTCCTACTATGACACTGCTCTGCCTCTGTTTTTGGGTGGCAGAGAGGCATCTTGAGCCACCTTTTCAACGGATAGCCCTTGTTACCCAGCAGCCATCCGTCCAGTCGGGCTGGAGCACTGAATAGCCTCGGCACCTGGGAGTGTCCCGGGATATAAGTTTCATGGGAGCTGCCAGGGTACCTTGCAAAGATGTGCAGAATCTGCGTCCTGGGTCCAACACACTATCTCGATATTCATGGAGTGGAATCCCCTCCTGTTGACGAAGGCACCTGGCTGATCCGCTGGCACCTTGATGTCCACATGTCTGGGAAGAGTGTCCTCTGCAGTCACTGTCGCCATGAAGCAGCCTGGGAAGAGTGTCCTCTGCAGTCACTGTCACCGAGTGAAAGAAAACAAAGAGTGACATCACAGGAAAACTGTAAGTTCATTGGTTGGTAAGTAACTGCTAGTTTGAACTACCTATTCTAAGTTGATTTCAGGTTAAAGGTGACTACTGGGGCCCAGGATCGGAGGCCTAACACTTCAGTTTCAACTTAGCAGAGAGAGCGGGTTCCAGTTGATTTTAAAAAGTGTATTTTGAATCTCTATTCTAACTTGCTTTCAGATTAAAGGTAAATAGGAGAAATATTTTACAGATTGATAAACTAAAGACCAGTAGGAAATTTAAAAACGAATTGAAAAACTAATTAAATAAAATAGAGATGCAGGGCCAGACGATGTGTTGTGGCTGCATGATGTGGGAGCTGGTGGACCCCATTGTGGTTCCGAGTGACACATCAGGGAGGGGGAGAGTTACCTGGACACTGTGTTTCAGGAGACAGTCACACCCCTTAGATTAACTATGGAAAATTCGGCCAGTGGTCAGGCACAGGAGGGTGTGACTATGAGTGAGGCAGGTAGAGGGATCCAGGAAGTAGGACTGCAGGAGCCTCAGCCCTTGCCCTTATTCAACAAGTTCAAGATACTTGATCTCTGTGTGGACGAGAGCAGGGACTGTAGGGTGGATGAGCAAACTGACCATAGCACCATGGTACAGGGAGCCATTCAAGTGGGGGGAGAAAAGAGAAATGCAGTTGTAATCGGGGATAGTATAGTTAGGGGAATAGATACTGTTCTCTGTAGCCAGGATCAAGAGTCCCGAAGGCTGTGTTGCCTACCTGGTGCCAGGGTTAAGGATATCTCATCTGGGCTGTAGAGGAACTTGGAGTGGGAGGGAAAAGATCCAGTTGTCGTGGTCCACGCAGGTACCAACGATATAGGTAGAATGAGGAAAGAGGTTCTGCTGAGGCAATACGAGCAGCTAGGGGCGAAATTAAAAAGCAGAACCAAAAAGGTAATAATCTCCGGATTACTACCTGAGCCAAGAGCTAATTGGCACAGGGTCAGTAAGATTAAAGAGGTAAATGTGTGGCTCAAAGATTGGTGTGGGAGAAATGGGTTCGAATTCATGGGACGTTGGCACCAGTACTGGGGAAAGAGGGAGCTATTCCGTTTGGACGGGCTCCACTTGAATCATGCAGGGACCAATGTCCTGGCGAATTGCATAACTAGGATTGTAGATAGGGCTTTAAACTAAATAGTGAGGGGGAGGGTTCAGTTGCATGGAGATATAAAAAAATCAAAGTTTAAGGAGAGGGTAAGAATGCAGGTTAGTGACGAGGCTGATTGTTACCAAAAAGTGAAAGGAAGGGACAGAGTGTGTGAACGTTATGTTGCGCCAAAGAATCATATAAGAGTAGGGAAAATTGACAGTAGGGCTAACTTAAAGGCTTTGTATCTGAATGCGCATAGCATTCGGAATAAAACTAGTGAGTTAACACTGCAAATAGAGATAAAAAGGTATGATTTGGTGGTGATTACTGAGACGTGGCTACAGGGAGAACAGGTTTGGGAGTTGAATATCCAAGGGTACTCAGTGTTTTGGACGGATAGGCAGGAAGGAAAAGGAGGTGGTGTAGCTTTGTTGGTAAAGGAAGAGATCAGTGCTATAGTGAGGAATGACATAGGCACTGGAGAGCAAGACGTTGAATCAGTCTGGGTAGAAATAAGAAATAGCAAGGGAAAGAAGCCCCTGGTGGGAGTAATCTATAGGTCCCCAAACAATAGTTCAACAGTAGGGAACAGTATAAACCAGGAAAAACTGGGAGCATGTAAGAAAGGCACGGCAATAATCATGGGTGATTTTAATATGCATGTAGACTGGACTAATCAAATTGGCAAGAGTAACCTCGAGGGAGAGTTCATAAAGTTATTAGAGATTGTTTCTTGCAGCAATATGTTGTGGAACCAACCAGGGAGCAGGCCATTCTGGATTTGGTTTTGTGTAATGAGATGGGATTAATTAATGATCTCAGTGTAAAGGATCCTCTAGGGAAGAGTGATCATCGCATGCTAGAATTTCAAGTTCAGTTTGAGAGCGAGAAACTTGAGTCCCACACCAGTGTTCTGAAGTTAAACAAAGGTAACTACATAGGCATGAGGACAGATTTGGCCCTAGTGGACTGGGCAGGAAGACTACAAGGTTGGACAGTTGATGAAAAGTGGCAGATATTTAATGAGATACTCAATTCCTCCCAAGTAAAATATATTCCAAAGAGGAAGAAAGATGGTAAGAGGGGGAAAAAGCATCCATGGCTAAGCAAGGAAGTTAAAGATAACATAAAGGCAAAAACTAAGGCATACCAAATTGCAAAGGTCAGTGGCAGGCTGGAAGATTGGGAAACTTTTAAAGATCAACAAAGGGTTTCTAAAAAAATAATAAAAAGAGCAAAGGTAAATTATGAAAGAAAACTAGCGCAAAATGTAAACACTGATAGCAAAAGCTTCAACAAGTATATAAAAGGAAAGAGAGTAGCTCAAGTGAATGTTGGTCCCTTGGAGGATGAGATTGGGGAGTTAATAGTGGGGAACGGAGAAATGGCAGAGATGCTTAATCAATATTTTGCCTCATTATTCATGGTGGAGGACACTAGTACCACCCCAATAGTAACAGATAGTGCAGAGGGTATAGAGAAGGAGGAACTTAGAATAATCACCATCACTAGAGAAAAAACACTGAGCAAACTATTGGGATTAAAGGGTGACAAGTCCCCAGGATCTGATGGCCTACATCCCAGGGCCTTAAAGGAGGTGGCAGTGGAGATAGTGGATGCATTGGCTATAATATTCCAAAATTCCCTGGATTCTGGAAAGGTTCCAGTGGATTGGAAAAATGCTAATATAACGCCTTTATTCAAAAAGGGAAGGGGAGGCAGAAAGTAGGAAACTATAGACCAGTTAGTTTAACGTCTGTCGTTTGGAAATTGTTGGAATCCATCATTAAGGAAGTAGTAATGGGGCATTTGGAAAGTCAAAATGCAATCCATCAGAGTCAGCATGGTTTTATGAAGAGTAAATTGTGTTTGACTAACTTGCTAGAGTTCTTTGAAGATGTGACAAGCAAAGTGGATAATAGGGATCCTGTAGATGTAGTATACCTGGACTACCAGAAGGCCTTTGATAAGGCACCATACAAAAGATTAATACACAAGATAAGATCACATGGAGTTCAGGGTAATATATTAGCTCGGCTAGAGGATTGGCTAACCAACAGAAAACAGAGAGTCGGGATAAATGGGTCTTTTTCTGGATGGCAAGCTGTAACTAGTGGGGTGCCACAGGGTTCAGTCTTTGGGCCCCAACTATTTACAATCTGTATTAATGACTTGGATTCAGGGATAGAAAGTACTATAGCTAAATTTGCAGATGACACCAAAATAGGTGGGAAAGTAAGTTGCAATGAAGAAATAAGAAATTTACAGATGGATATGGACAGGTTAGGTGAATGGGCCAAAATTTGGCAGATGGAGTTTAACATGGATAAGTGTGAGGTTATCCATTTTGGTCGGAAGAATAAAAAAGCAACTTATTATTTAAATAGAGAGAAACTTACAGAATGCTTCAGTGCAGTGGGATCTGGGTGTCCTCATGCATGAATCGCTGAAAGCTAGTATGCAGGTACAGCAGGTAATAAGGAAGGCAGATAGAATTTTGGCATTTATTGCTAAAGGAATAGAGTATAAAAATAGGGAAGTGTTGTTGCAACTGGAGAAGGCATTGGTGAGACCGCACCTGGAGTACTGTGCACAGTTTTGGTCCACTTACTTGAGGAAGGATGTAGTTGCATTGGAGGCGGTTCAGAGGAGGTTCACTAGATTGATTCCAGAGATGTGGGGCTTGTCTTATGAGGAGAGATTGAGCAGTTTAGGCCTATACTCGCTAGAGTTTGGAAGGATGAGAAGAGATCTAATTGAGGTATACAAGATGTTAAAGGGGATAGACAAAGTAGACATGGAGTAGATGTTTCCTCTTGTAGGGCATTCTAGAACAAGAGGCCATAGTTTTAGGCTAAGGGGTGGTAGATTTAAATCAGAGATGAGGAGGAATTACTTTTCTCAAAGGGTCGTGAATCTGTGGAATTCACTACCTCAGAGTGCAGTGGATGCCGGGACGCTGAATAAATTTAAGAGATAGACAGATTTTAAATTAGTAACGGGTTGAAAGGTTATGGGGAGAGGGCTGGAAATTGGAGTTGAGGCCGAAATGAGATCAGCCATGATCGTATTGAATGGCGGGGCAGGCTCGAGGAGCTGAATTGCCTACTCCTGCTCCTAGTTCTTATATTCTTATGTGCAGTCAATTGCACCCCTGGAAGCTGCATTGGGACACCTGGCCTCCTCTCCCTCCTGCCCCTTTCTTTCTCCTCAGAGGAAGTGCCACTAAGGGAGACCACAATCCCCATTACCAGGGTAAAAGAACGCTGTCTGATATCTGGAAGGGGCCGCATGGTCAAAATCCTCCAGGGGCCTTGGAGTCCTCAAATGAAGCCTAGAAATGCTAAGAATGAAGCTCAGAACTGAAATGAAGCTGTCATGTCAAATAAATGGCCAGCAGAAAACTATCACCTAAACTCTTCAGTACTCACACTGGCAATGCTGCTTACCCTTTTTATCCCACTCTTGGATGAGGTTTTGCAAAATGTGGGCTGTCCACCTGCCCGTTTTGCCGTGTGACGAGCGCGAAGTCACAAGTGTAATGTAAAATCGCGTTCAATTGGGTTTTTAATGGTCTTAAGTGGCCTCTTAATTGATGGCGGGCGCAGCTCCAACACCCACGCATGCCCCGACACCCGTGCATGCCCACTGACCTGAAGATTGCGCGTGTGTGGGATGACGTCGGGAGGCTCGCCCTATTGGGTCAGACATGTGCCCACATGCGAGGCGTAAAATTCTCCCATAGGAATCTATTTCCTCCTTAAATATATTCAGTGGCTTGGCCTCCACAGCCCTCTGTGGTAGAGAATTCCACAGGTTCACAACTCTTTGAGTGAAGAAATTGCTCCTCATCTCCATCCTAAATGGCCTACCCCATATCCTGAGATTGTGACCCCTTGTTCTAGATGCCCCAGCCAGAAGAAACACCATCCCTGAATCCAGTCTGTCCAGCTCTGTCAGAATTTTATACAGATCCAGCAGAGGTGGTGGCACAGTTATATACAGTGAAGGGGGAGTTGCCCTGGGAGCCCTCAACATCGACTCTGGACCCCGTGAAGTCTCATAGCATCAGGTCAAACATGGGCAATGAAACCACCTGCTGATTACCACTTACCGTCCCCACTGAGCTGATAAATCCTCCATGTTGAACAGCACTTAGAGGGAGCATTGGGGGTCGGCAAGGGCACAGAACTTTCTGGGTGGAAGAATTCAATGTCTATAACCAAGAGTGGCTCTGTAGCATCACTGCTGACCGAGCTGGCTAAGTCCTAAAGGACATGGCTGTAAGACTGATTCTTCAGCAGGTGCTGAGGGAACCAACAAGAGGAAAAGCCTACTTGACTTCGTCCTCACCAATCTAACTGTTGCAGATGCATCTCTCCATGATGGTATTGGTAGGAGTGACCACTGCACAGACCTTGTGGGGACGAAGTCCCATCTTCACATTGAGGACACCCTCCATTGTGTTGTGTGGCACTTCCACCATGCTAAATGGGATAGATTTCGAACCGATCTAGCAACTGAAAACTGGACATCCATGAGATGCTGTGGGCATCAGCAGCAGCAAAATTATATACAATCTGTAATCTCATGGCCCAGCATACCCCCCATTCTACCATTACTATCGAGCTGTTGGATCAACCCTGGTTCAAAGAAGATTGCAAGAGGGCATGCCAGGAGCAGAACCAGGCACACCTAAAAATGAGGTGTCAACCTGGTGAAGCTACAACACAGGACTACTTGCATGCCAAACCGCATAAGCAGCACGCAATAAACAAAACTAAGTGATCCCACAACTGACAGATCAGATCTAAGCTCTGCAGTCCTGCCATTTCCAGTCATGAATGGTGGTGGACATTTGAACAACGAACTGTAGAAGGAGACTCCACAAGTATCCCTATCCTCAATGATGAGGGTGCCCAACACATCGGTGCAAAAGGCAAGGCTGAAGCATTTGCAGCCATCTTCAGCCAGAAGTGCTGAGTGGGTGATCCTGAGGCCCCCAGCATCACAGATGCCAGTCTTCAGCCAATTCGATTCACCCCACGTGATTTCAAGAAACAACTGAAGGCACTATACTGCAAAGGCCATGGGCCCTGACATCATTCCAGTAATAGTATGGGAGACTTGTGCTCCAGAACTAGCTGCACCCCTAGCCAAGCTGTTCCAGTAAAGCTGCTTCACTGGCATCTACCCGACAATGTGGAAAATTGCCCAGTTATAGCCCTGTGCACAAAAAGCATGACAAATCCAACCCAGCCAATTACCTGTCTTCTTTCTTCCTTAACCAAAGTTTTCCACCCATGATGGTTGATAGGGCCCTCAACCGTGTCCAGCCCATCTCCCGCGCATCCGCCCTCACACCTTCCTCTCCCTCCCAGACTCATGATAGGGCCCCCCTTGTCCTGACTTATCACCCCACCAGCCTCCACATTCAAAGGGTCATCCTCCACCATTTCTGTCAACTCCAGCATGATGCCACCACCAAACACATCTTCCCTTCACCCCCCAGTGTTGGCATTCCGTAGGGACCATTCCCTCCGGACACCCTGGTCCACTCCTCCATCACCCCCTACACCTCAACCCCCTTCCACGGCACCTTCCCATGCAATCGCAGAAGGTGCAACACCTGCCCCTTTACTTCCCCCTCCTCACCGTCCAAGGGCCCAAACACTCCTTTCAAGTGAAGCAGCACTTCACTTGCACTTCCCTCAATTTAGTCTACTGCATTCGCTGCTCCCAATGCGGTCTCCTCTACATTGGGAGAGACCAAGCGCAGGCTGGGTGACTGCTTTGCGGAACACCTTTGGTATGACCGCAAGCATGACCCAGACCTCCCTGTCGCTTGCCATTTCAATACACCACCCTGCTCTCATGCCCACGTGTCTGTCCTTGACCTGCTGCAATGTTCCAGTGAAGCTCAACGCAAACTGGAAGAACAGCACCTCATCTTCCGATTAGGCACTTTACAGCCTTCCGGACTTAACATTGAGTTCAACAACTTCAGATCATGAACTCTCTCCTCCATCCCCACCCCCTTTCCGATCCCCTTTTTTCTAATAATTATTATATTCTTTTAAAATATTTTTCTTTTCTCACCTATTTCTATTATTATTTTTAAATTTATTTCCATCCATTGTTTTATCTCCACCTTTTAGCCTATTTCGATCCCTTCCCCCCACCCCACCCCCACTAGGGCCATCTGTCACTTGCTCATCCTGCCTTCTACCCTTAATGTCACCATTAGCACATCCTTTAGCTAATATCACCACCATCAACACCCCTTTGTCCTTTTGTCTATGACATCTTTGGCAATCTCTCCTTTGCCTCCACCTATCACCGGCCCTCTATCCAGCTCCACCTGCCCCACCCCTCTTAAACAGCTTATATTTCACCTCATTTCTACTTCTCTTTAGTTCTGAAGAAGAGTCATACGGACTTGAGATGTTAACTCTGTCTTCTTCTCCGCAGATGCTGTCAGACCTGCCGAGTTTTCCAGCTATTTTTTTTTTTGTTCCAGCCAATTACCACCCCATCAGTTTACTCTTGATCATCAGCAAAGAGATGCAAAGTGTCCTTGACAGTGCTATCAAGTGGCATTCACTCAGTAAATACCTGCTCACTGACGCTCAGTTTGGGTTCTGCCAGGGCCACTCAGCTCCTGACCTCATTACAGCCTTGGCACAAACATGGACAAAAGAGCTAAACTCCAGAGGTGAGGTGAGAGCACCTGCCCTTGACATTAAGGCAGCTTTTGACAAGTGTGGCATCAAGGAGCCCTAGCAGCACTGAAGTCAATGGGAATCAGGGGAAAACTCTACACTGGTTGGAGTCATAACTAGCACAAAAGAAGATGATTGTGGTTGTTGATCAATCACCTTAGTCTCGGACAATGCTGCAGGAGTTCCTCAAGGTAGTGTCCTCGGCCCAACCATCTTCAGCTGTTTCAACAATGACCTTCCCTCATCATAAGGTCAGAAGTGGGGGTGGTCGCGAATGATTGGACACCGTTCAACACCATCTGTGACTCTTAAGAAACTGAAGCAACCCATGTCCAAATGCAGCAAGACCTGGACAATATCCAGGCTTGGACTGACAAGTGACAAGTAAAATTCACACCACACAAATGTCAAGCAATGAACATCTCCAACTTCAAACACTCAGGACCCTGCAATCATCGGAAACCTGACAAGCCTCTATCCTGGATGACCTTTGCATTAGGGAGAAACATGGTCTAGCCTGTATTGACACAGCAGCCAATATTTCCCTTCATAGACCCTGCTGAGGACTTAAGAGATTTGCAAATGCATTGCTTTCAGAGCATGACAGGCCTTGACATGGTCCAGCTCACAAAGGCCAATCCTTTTTTATATACCCTAAGTCAATGAGAGCACTGTCATTTTTCTTTGACATTCAATGGCATTATCACCACTCAATCCTCCACTATCAACTTCCTGGAAGTTACCATTGACCAGAAACTGAACTCGACCAGCCATATAAATACTGTGGCTACAAGAGCAGGTTAGAGGCTTGGAATTCTGTGGACAGTAGCTCATACTGAGTCCCCACAGCCTGTCCACCATATACAATGCACAAGTCAGGAGCTTGATGGAATACTCTGCATTTACTTGGATGAGTGCAGCTCCAACAACACTCAAGAAGCTCAATATCACCCAGGCCAAAGCAGCCCACTTGGCTGGCAGCCCTTCCACTACCATAAATGTACACTCCCTCCACCACTGATGCATAGTGGCAGCAGTGTGTGCCATCTACAAGATTACTACAGCAACTCACCAAGATCCCCTAGGCAGCCCCTTCCAAACCCATGACCGCATCCATTTAGAAGGACAAGGACAGCAGACATGGGAACACCACCACCTGGAAGTTCCCCACCAACCCACTCACCATCCTGACTTGTAAATATATCGCTGTTCCTCCACTGTCACTGGGTCGAAATCCTGGAACTCCCTCCCTAACAGCACTGTGGGTGTACTTACACTACAGGAACTGTAGCAGTTCAAGAAGGCAGCTCACCACCACCTTCTGAAGGGCAATTAGGGATGGCAATAAATTCTGGCCTAACCAGTGATGCCCACATCCTGTAACTGAATAAAAAAAAGGTAGACCTTGTCTCCATGTTTAAGGCTGAATGTCATTACATGCTTAGTTCCCACTCTCCCCATGCATGACAAAGAAGTAGGGAAGTAAGGATCAAACAAGAAACTTACAAATGTCTGCAAGAGGGTATGATTGTATGATGTCCGAGGTGCGTGCTCATCTTAATTATACCTTCTCCGTACTTGTGATGATTTGACGGTGCTCCTGGATGGCTGCTTAGCAGTTCTTAACGTGGTCCTTGTGTGAAGGCACAGCATACAACTTGGTCTGGAATTCATTGCATGACAGTGCTCTCATTGACTTCAGGTATACAAAAAAGGATTGGCCTTTGTGAGCTGGACCATGTCAAGGCCTGTCATGCTCTGAAAGCATTGCATTTGCAGATCTCTTAAGTCCTCAGCAGGGTCTATGAAGGGAAGATATTGGCTGCTGTGTCAATACTGGCTAGACCATATTTCTCCCTAATGCAAAGGTCATCCAGGATGGAGACTTATCAGGTTTCCGACGATTGCAGGGTCCTGAGTGTTTGGAACTCATCAAATTATTGCCCTGGTGAGGCACTCTCTGTGAGCACAATGCAAACAAATTTCACAGCTTTGCTGCATGATGTAGAGCTAAAGGTCATTGCATCCTGATGTGCAAAGGGCATTTGGGGGTCAGTAGCAAGATGATGCCTCTGCATTATGCATTGATAAGAGCTCGCGATAGGAGAAACGGCGTTCTCTGGATGCTGCTCCCTCTTGAGACGTCCAAGCACAAACCATTGAGGAATGTTTTTGTGTTCATCCGCCTTACTAAGCTGGTGTCACATTGACATGAATGCATCCCTATGTGATCTGGCTTTTCAGTCGCATAAAAGCTGCCATACACACTGACTTGGTGACGTCATTGGTGAAAGGACTGCATGTGGAGTTGCTTAAGGACATGTGCTAAGGGAGTGCTAATCACATTCCACAGCAGCCGCATATTGCCAAAATTACTCTCCCTTCCGAGGATGACCTAATTGTTAGGGTATAAGGTGACTAATACTCTTCTTAGGCAGTCCCTCGGGATTGAGGATGACTTGCTTCCACATTAAAAATGAGTTCTCAGGTGACTGAAGAGGTCAATGCGCAACCTACAGTCTCTGTCACAAGTGGGGCAGGCGGTAGTAGAGGGAGTGGATGGTGGGGGTGCTTGGGTTGCCATGCGCTCCATTCGCTGTCAAAGCTTGGCTTCAGCTAGCCTTTGGTGATGAGATTCGATGTTCAGCTCCTTCCCAGATGCTTTTCCTTCACTTCAAGTGGCCTTGGGCCAGGGATTCCTAGATGTCGGTGGGGATGTTGCAGGTGTGAAAACAGTGGAATCTCAGAAGAAACGGGGAAAAAGGTATTTTAGAATTATCGTGAAGAGCTTAAGGGAACTGTTTGAGCTGTGGTGGCTATTGTGAAGCTAGCAGTTGAGTTGGAGCTGAGTTAGGAGTTGTGGCTCTGGGCTGGGAGAAGATGCAGGTTTGAATCAGCCATCCAGTCAAGCCAGAAAAATCTTGGGCTTCAACAAGAAGTCTGTTCTAATGCCTTGAATTTCCATAGCGACGTGGAAGAGAGTTACAGGTCATGTGGTATGCCTTTATTAATGTTACAGCAGTTTGCCTTGGGTAATATTACTGGATTTTTATAGTGAAACACCTATAAGGGAGTGTTGCCTGGAAGGTGTTTACTTATGGGTCTGACCAAGTAGAGAGCCTTTTGGGGGGAATTTGTTGTAAGACTAACCTTAATTGGGCACCTGTAATCTTGTGTGCTTAAGTTTTCTTTTATTCTTGTTAATAAAACTTTTAATATTAATTTTTAAAACCCCAAAAGTGTTACTGGACTTTTTACTGCTGAGATCAGCAGGCCGTCTTCTTGTTTTCAGAATACAAAAAAAGGGGTATGGCCCGTAAGCTAAGTTTCTCTCTGGGATTTTGTTTGCGCAGCAATTAACATCAGCTGTGGGACACTGTCTGTGATGAGTATTGGAGAGCCCCACCTGTCCAGTCCAAACATTAGAAATGCATCTTCAGGAGGCCAATTATTTGCATTTTTAAGGACCTAGTGGTGGGATGAGCTTCATGGTATCTCTCCACAGATGCACTCTGAAATGGCAAACAATCGCCAGTAGCCAAGCCTTCTGGGGGTACCCTTTGTCCCCTAGGAGCCAACCTTCTAAGCGCCGAGATCCCTCAAAGATCTTTGGGACTGTGAGTGAGTCTGGAAGCACGAGTCACGAGAGCTCCCTGGGTACCTAGCACAAACACGCAGGTTCTGCTTTTTGTGATCACAAATTAACTGGATGTTCAGAGAGTGAAATCCTTTCCTATTTATGAATCTCACTGGCTGCTGCCAGGGAGTTCTCAAGGCCACATCTGTGCAGTCGATGGTACCCTGGACTTGCGGGATACCTGAGATTGCAGCAAATCCCACAGCACTGGCAGCCTGGCTTGTGTTATCTATGCAGGACTGAATGTAATGGTAAGTTTTATTGAAAAGAGCATCTGTCTGCTTCATTGTGCATTTTTGTATTGCTGATTATGATATTCCACAAAGGTCCCCAATGGAGCCCTGGAAGCACCTGCTGGCAAAAATGTTTAATGCAGCGGTCACCTTCAAAGCAACCAGCATGGTTCTTGTGGCATGAGTTCTCCTCATGGAGAAGGTGGCAAATGTGAGCTACCATATCTCTCGACAAGTAAAGGCACCTGCAGCACTGTCTTTCGTTCATCTCTATTTATGAGCTGCATCTTCTATAGACCCTTGATTGTGCCAAACGTCTTTGTGGATTTTGCCCCTCCTCTGCAGCATCTGGGGCACCCTGGGGTCCTGCTGGCTCTTGCTCCTCAGGCCAATGGTCTTCCTGGATCTTTGCCAATTGGTTATGAGCCCTTCTCTTTATTCTAATCACTGCTACCAACAAGGCAGCATTGCCAGCCTGCATTCTCCACTCTTCCTTGTATCCGTGAACAGATACAATTGAGAAATCATTACTACTTCCCCTTGAATGGTCTTCCTCAACCTCCAAACCAGGAATCCATTCTCAAGCCCTTGGCACTCCCAGGCCACCCCTTATAGGCCCATAACATCCTGGAGGTCCACAGATGGCTGAGCAGCCCCCTCAGACATTCACAACAAGGGTCTTGATTAGGCTCAATGACCTATGTGCTATAAGTCAAAACCTTTGAATTTCCATTCTTCCTGCATCCAACCTCCCACTGTTACCCTTGACCCCATTATAATGACCTCATTATACCTGTTGATATTCCTGTTCTCCCCCCTAATCCCTTCAGTGTTGATGTCCCCATGCCCTTTGTTGATCTGACCCCTACCCTTCTTGAGGCCACATGCAAGTTCCTCCCATCCTCCTCCAGAGTCACCACCTCTGAATTTCCATTCTTCCTTCATCCAGCCTCCCACTGTTACCCTTGACCCCATCATTATACCTGTTGATATTCCTGTTCTCCCCCCTAATCCCTTCAGTGTTGATGTCCCCATGCCCTTTGTTGATCTGACCCCTACCCTTCTTGAGGCCACATGCACCCCTTACTTTTCTAAACCCCACCAGGAGACAATCCAATACCCCACCATGACTTTTGTCAAGCTATTAACAGCTTCCAGTAACCTGGACAATAACTATCGATACCCTAGCCTGGTACTCATGTAAGCATAATGCCTTGTAAGCCATGACCAGTACACGGGGAATAATGAGGCCTGTAGTGTCCATTTAGCTTCTGTGCAGCAGCCGTGACCCTAGATTGTTTGATCCTCCTCTTTTCACATGTCTCTGTGAGGATCAGTTGGCCAATAAACCAAATGCACTGCAGCACCAAAACTTAATGGATTCTCTCCTGAGTGCACACCATTAATAAAGGAACAAAGTTCATTCATTAGATCCTTGAATCCAGCACTCAGCTGAGCCCTGTTCTCCATGGCTTGTGCAGGAAATGAACAGGGTGTCCCTTCAATTGGCCCAAAATAGTTGTGCTGACCTCTTTCCACAGCCTTGACACCCCTCCCATATCATTTTTTTCAACCTTGTTTTTCCAAATGTGTCATTGATCACTGAAGGTGAACATGATGTTCATTAGATTCATGGGTGTGGCCAGCTTCCAACCTCCCCCATCACCCATCAAGTTCCTCCCATCCTCCTCCAGAGTCACCACCTCTGAATTTCCATTCTTCCTTCATCCAGCCTCCTGTTACCCTTGACCCCATCATTATACCTGTTGATATTCCTGTTCTCCCCCCTAATCCCTTCAGTGTTGATGTCCCCATGCCCTTTGTTGATCTGACCCCTACCCTTCTTGAGGCCACATGCACCCCTACTTTTCTAAACCCCACCAGAAGACCATCCAATACCCCCACCATGATTTTTCAGCTACTGACATACAGAATACAGATGCCTCCCTTGAATGGTACTGTGCCCTCTGTTTCCCAATACCATGCCTTGAAACTCCAGGACCAAATACCTTAGTTGACTGACCGTGCCCCACACACCATTCTGTGCATGACCGTCACTGCCCAGAGAAGCCTTCCCTCGCCCAAGACCACGACCACAACACGTGTGCCATGCAGAGCCCTCTAACATGTCCCATACGGCCCCAGGACAGCCTATTCAATATGCCCCCGACAGTGTGGCCTCAGCCCCTGGACAGTGTCTCAAATATGCCCCCAACAGCATGGCCTCAATCCCAGGACTGTCTTTTCAATATGCGGTTAGGAACTAGAGATAGATTAAGTAAGTTAAATTTGTGATTGTGGGTGTTAGGAAAGAGTTTTAGCTTTAAGTTCAAGTTTGATCTGTGTTTCTGTGTTGGTGTGTTAAGTGTTGGTGTGTTGACTTTTAGTTTTACTTTAAAAGGTGCCTGCATTTTAATGAGGTTTTACGAATCTTGAAGGGAAGTTAAAACAAACACAAGGTATAAAAACTGGGCTGTTGTCTAGCAACAGGAGGCCCACACAGAGTGACAGAGAGAAACGGAAAAGCAGTTTGAGTTCATTTGGTCATTATGCTCTAAGGTGAGGAAAGCAGTTTAAGTCTCTCTCTCGCTGGACATACTAGCAGATTGCTGAGAAAAATAACTTTAAGAATCTTAGATGAATTCCTCTAAAGTTAAAGTAACAGTGAATGTCAAGTGCGTTCTGGATCTCAAGGGAGATACCAAGTTGTCAGCTGCTTGTCAGCTGGGAGAGGGAACTGCAGGGATCAGGTCCTAAAGGAAAAGAGAAGAGTCCCAAGAAGGCCTTTAAGTTAAATCACATGACAAGGACAGGAATGTAGAGCAAGACCCTGTTCAGTGGAAGTGAAAGCAAGGAACAGAGAGGAAGGCTCCAAGTTTAGAGAAAGAGAGCTGTAGGAAGCAGATGCAAGGCAAAGTGGGCGTGTGAGAAGCCAGAAGATCCGAGGAGACAGTCGAGGTTGGTGACTCCTTAATTTGGGCATGTGAAGCAGTGGTGTTCTGTTCTTACAGCTGAGTATCTGACAGAGAGTGTGTGGAAGATCCAGGGGAGAGGAACATCGGAAGGAGAGTTGAAAATGCTGGAGGCGGACCCTTCTGGAAGGCATCCGAGAGAAAGCATCTTTGGGGGTAGATTCCAAACTGGGTTCTTTGAGAATGGAATTGGAAACCCTTGTGTGAAAGGTAGAGTTCAGTGAGACCGGTTGGCTTACAATGTGACAAGCGCCTGGGGGGAGAGTTGATGTGAGATCCATAGCATCTGTTTGGGGTGGCATTTTGACCAGAGAAGAAATTAAATGTTAATGCACAAAAATGACGTTTTGACTTTGCTAAATTGAAATGAGAATTTACCACACTTGAGTTTGGAAAATGAGCTTGAAGATGGAATTATGCCTACAGCTCATGAAAAGGACGATTGGGCTATGGGCTTAAATGAAACATCCTTTGCTGAGTTAAAGACTGGGAATAAGAGGAAAAAGAAACACAAGGGTTGAATTATGACAATGCTATGATGTACAAATTCTGCTAATCTTGTTATATTTATTGACTTTGTTTAAATGCACTTTTGTAATTGTATAATATGGGGCAGAATTTCCAACCCAACCAATTACCACCCCATCACTTTACTCTTGATCATCAGTAGAGTTATGGAAGGGGTATTCAACAGTGCCATCACGCGGCACTTGCTTAGCAATAACCTGCTCACTGATGTCCAGTTTGTGTTCAGCCAGGGCCACTCAGCTCGTGACCTCATTACAGCATTGGTTCAAAATGGACAAAAGACCTGAACTCCCAAGGTGAGGTGAGAGTGACTGCCTTTGACATTAAGGCTGTGTTTGACCGAGTGTGGCATCAAGGAGCCCCAGCAAAACTGGAGTCAATGGGAATCAGGGGAAAAACTTTCCGCTGGTTGGATTCATACCTAGCACAAAGGAAGATGGTTGTGGTTCTTGGAGCCCAGCCATCTCAGCTCCAGGACATCACTGCAGGAGTTCCTCAGGGTAGTGCCCTCGGCCCAACTGTCTTCAGCTGCTTCATCAATGACCTTCCTTCCAGCAATAGGTCAGAAGTGGGGATGTTCGCTGATGATTGCACAATGTTCAGCACCATTCACGACTCCTCAGATACTGAAGCAGCCTATGTCCAAATGCAGCAAGATCTGGACAATATCCAGGCTTGGGCTGACAAGTGGCAAGTAACATTCATGCCATACAAGTGACAGGAAATGACTATCTCCGACAAGAGAGACCATCGCTCCTTGATGTTCAATGGCATTACCATCACCGAATCCACCACTATCAACATCCTAGGCGTTATCATTGACCAGGAACTGAACTGGACTTGCCATATAAATACTGTGGTTACAAGAGCATGTCAGAGGCGAGGAATCCTGCGACGAGTAACTCATCCCCTAACTCCCCAAAGTCTGTCCACCATCTACAAGGCACAAGCCAGGAGTATGAGGGAATACTCCCCACTTGCCTGGATGAGTACAGCACTCAGGAAGCTTGACACCGTCTAGGACAAAGCAGCCCACGTGATTGGCACTACATTCACTCCCTCCACCACTGACACACAGAAGCAGCAGTCTGTACCATCTACAAGATTCACTGCAGGAATTCAACAAGGGTCCTTAGACAGTACCTTCCAAACCCACAACCACTACCACTTAGAAGGACAAGGGCAGCAGATAGATAGGGACAACACCACCTGGAAGTTCCGCTCCAAGCCCAGTCAGCATCCTGACTTGGAAATATATCGCTGTTCCTTCACTGTCGCTGGGTCAAAATCCTGGAACTCTCTTCCTAACAGCACTGTGGGTGTACCTACACCACATGGACTGCAGCAGTTCAAAGGTAACTAGGGATGGGCAATAAACATTGACCCAGCCAGCGAAGCCCACATCCCATGAACGAATTTTTTAAAAATGGGGTCCCTGATATTGCTGAGCTAGAAACTCTACCTGTCTTTTACCTGCCTTGAAAGTCGGGAGATCAAAATTCCAAACTATTTTTCTGCCGGCGGGAAACTGTATTTTTTCATTCATGCCAAATTAAGTGTCCCCACCCACCACGATTCCTGCCACTGGTGGGAGAGGAAAATTCTGCCCCTAGTTATTAAAGGCTATGCCCTTGGAATTGCACATCTGGAGAGAAATCTGAGGAACTTTATAATGCTAGGTGGTCATGCATAATATTTCAGCATTTGTATGCCAAATGTAAGTTATTGCTGCTTATTATTTCTTTGTGACATTTTGGAGAATTTTTTTTTTATTTTTCAGAGACATTGGCCACAGTGTCAAGCTCAAAGATTTTTTAGGATAAAAGCTACAAAAAGATCCAGTGGCCTGCAATCCACACCTTGCACAAACATTCAATATTTCCAGTGGCATAGAACCATAGAAAAGTTACAGCACAGAAAGAGGCCATTCAGCCCATTGTGTCTGCGCCAGTTGAAAAAGAAAAATTTTTAAAAAACTAGCTGCCCATTTTAATCCCACGTTCTATCACCCGGTCCGTAGCCTTGCAGGTTACAGCACTTTAGGTGCAGATCCAGGTGCCTTTTAACTGAGTTGAATGAATTCCAAACACCTAACACCCTCTGGCTGAAGAGGTTTTTCCTCATGTCCCCTCTAACCCTTCTACAAATCACTTTAAATCTGTGCCCCCTGGTAATTGACCTCTCTGCCAGGGGAAACAGGGCATTCCTGTCTACTCTGTCTAATGTTATGACATGGTAGACGATATATGCCAGGCAGACCAAATCCACAAGGGAAACTTGGTCACGCTGTCACAAGGTTTTGCAATTTTTATTTATTACGAGAAGGCGTGTGCACTGAATTCTGAAGTAACGAGTCCATTAACACTTGTAGAATTTTAAAAATTAAATTAAAGTATTTATTAACAAAAGAAAATATTTCAAGCACATACATAAGGCTACAATTACTTAATACTGTAACAAATCCTAAAATTCCTTATTAACCTGACTCCCAATTACATACCCCCTTTAAGCCAGCAGTCCAAAATAGATTTTAAATTTAAAAAGCAAACCAGCAAATTACCACAGTATCCACTTGACAGTGGAATTCCGAAAGGCTTTTCTCCAACTTTAGTTACTGGTCACAGCAGGCTTGTGCACAAATGGCTGGAGGTTTCCTGAAGGCTGTTTCATACAGAATCACACAGTGCAGAAGAGGCCCTTCAGCCATCGAGTCTGCACCGACACATGAGAAACACCTGACCTACCTACCTAATCCCATTTACTTGGACCATAGCCTTGAATGTTATGACATGCCAAGTGCTCATCCAGGTACTTCTTAAAGGATGTGAGGCAACCCGCCTCCATCACCCTCCCAGGCAGTGCATTCCAGACCGACACCACCCTCTGGGTAAAAAGGTTTTTACTCACATCCCCCCTAAACCTCCTGCCCCTCACCTTGAACTTGTGTCCCCTCGTGACTGACCCTTCAACTAAGGGGAACAGCTGCTCCCTATCCGCCCTGTCCATGCCCCTCATAATCTTATACACCTCAGTCTTCTCTGCTCCAGCGAAAACAACCCAAGTCTATCCAACCTCTCTTCATAACCTAAATGTTTCATCCCAGGCAACATCCTGGTGAATCTCCTCTACGCTCTCTCCAGTGCAATCACATCCTTCCTATAATATGGCGACCAGAACTGCACACACTACTCCAGCTGTGGCCTCACCAAGGTTCTATACAACTCCAACATGACCTCCCTACTTTTGTAATCTATGTCCCAATTGATAAAGGCATGTGTCCCATATGCATTGAACTTGTGTCCCCTCGTGACTGACCTTTCAACTAAGGGGAACAGCTGCTCCCTATCCACCCTGTCCATGCCCCTCCGCTTTCAGAGATCTATGGACACACGCCAAGGTCCCTTTGTTCCTCAGAACTTCCTAGTGTCATGCCGTTCATTGAATACTTCCTTGTCAAATTACTCCTTCCAAAGTGTATCACCTCACACTTTTCAGGGTTAAATTCCATCTGCCACTTATCTGCCCATTTGACCATCCCGTCTATATCTTCCTGTAGCCCAAGACACTCAACCTCACTGTTAACCACCCAGCCAATCTTTGTGTCATCCACAAACTTACTAATCCTACCTCCCACATAGTCATCTATGTTGTTTATATAAATGACGAATAATAGGGGACCCAGCACAGACACCTGTGGTACACCATTGGACACTGGCTTCCAGTCACTAAAGCAGCCTTCTGTCATCACCCTCTGTCTCCTACAACCAAGCTAATTTTGAATCCACCTTATCAAATTACCCTGTATCCCATGTGCATTTTCCTTCTTTATTATAAGTCTCCCATGTGGGACCTTGTCAAAGGCTTTGCTGAAATCCATATTAACTACATCAAGTGCATTACCCTCATCTACATACCTGGCCACCTCCTCAAAAAATTCAATCAAATTTGTTAGGCATGACCTCCCTCTGACAAAGCCGTGCTGACTATCCCTGATCAAACCATACCTCTCCAAGTGGAGATAGATTCTCTCCTTCAGATGCCTGTCAACTTACATGATCCCCCCCCCCCACAGCATAGCCTTTCATTCCCCTTTATATATGTTTCTCTCTCTTTAACCTGTGAATTCCATTGTTCCATATGTCTTTGAAAATGTACTTTTTCCATGATATAAAAACTTTCATGTTGCCAATATTGTGTGTAACCTTTGGGAAAAATAAACACACTGCTTTGCCTTGCTTATCTGGCAATTTGTAAACATCCTAACATCGTTTTGAAATCCAAACAACTCCTTCACTTATCTAAAATGCAAATTTCCTTTACACCTTATATGCTAAGACAGCATCCATGTTTACTCATTAGCATTTCAAGTACACTTCTATACTGAACTTCTTTTGATAATTTCAAGCTTGCAACCTACCTGTCTCCAGTATAATCAAATCACATGGAACCATCTACACTCACACCCATAAACCTACTTTACAATGAACCAGAATAATATTATGAAAATTATCATACTTTCATAACACTAGGCCCCTCATAATCTTTTACACCTCAATCAGGTTACCCCTCTTCCTCCTCAGCTCCAAGAAAAATAACGCCAGCCTATCAAATCTTTCCTTATTGCTACAATTTTCAAGACCTGGCAACACTCTTATGAATACTCTTTCCAGAGCAATTATATCCTTCCTGTAATGTGGTACACAAAATTCCAGCTGTGGCCTAACCAGCGTTTTATACAGTTCCATCATTACACCCCTGCTTTTGTATTCAATACCTCGGCTGATAAAGGAAAGCATTCCATATACTTTCTTTATCACCTTATCCACCTGTCCTGTCACCTTCAGAGACCTGTGGATATGCACTCAAAGGTCCCTTACTTCCTCTACTCCTCTCAATATCATCCCATTTACTGTGTATTCCCTAGCTTTGTTTGCCCTCCCCAAATGCATTACCTCACACTTCTCGGGATTGAATTCCATCTGCCACTTTTCTGCCCATTCAACCAAACCATTGATATAATTCTGGAGTCAACATCTATCCTTTTCACTGTCAACTATACCTCCAACTTTTGTGTCATCTGCAAATTTCCCAATCATGCCACCCGCATTTAAGTCCAAATCATTAATATATACAACAAGGGACCCAACACTGAACCCTGTGGAATGTCACTGGAAACCATTTTCCATTCTCAAAAACATGCAACTATTACCATTTGTTTCCTGTCACTGAGCCAATTTTGAATCCAACTTGCCACATTCCCCTGTATCCCATGGACTTTTACTTTTCTGACCAGACTGCCATGTGGAACTTTGTCAAATGCCTTACTAAAATCCACGTAAACAACATCCACTGTGCTACCCTCATCAATCCTCCTTGCTACTTCCTCAAAAAATTTGATCAAATTAGTAAGACACGACTTTCCCCTAACAAAACGATGATGGCTACCCCTGATTATCCATCCCTTTCTAAGTGACAGTTTATCCTGTCTCTCAGAATTGATTCTAACAGATCTCTAATCCTCTCGTACCTTGCCTGTGTCTAGTGAGGATTGGAAAATAATCCTCAGAGCATCCGCTATTTCCTCCCTGGCTTCCTTTAATAGCCTGGGATACAATCCATCCACCCCTGGTGACTTATCTACCTTCAAGGATGTCAATCCTCTAGTACATCCTCTCTCACTATGCTTATTGTATCTAATGGGCAGAATTTTTCAGTTGGGGTGTGGGCCGACACGCTGACGAGTAAAATGACGTGCAATGACGTCGGGCAAGCGTCCCAACGTCATCGCACAGTCCCACGATATTTTGTTTGGCGGGCATGCGCCAGTGTCGGCTGCATGTCTGCCGAAATGTTAACGGACTATTAAGGCCATTAAGAAATTAATTGAAGTGCTTGTGAACGCTGCCCATCCAACTTATTTCTATGAATTTTGCCATGTTTCTTGAGCATTGAAAATACATTTATGCAAGTTATAGTGGAGTGTGGAACAGAGCTATGCTTCATTGAAGACTTTCTAGGCTCAGTAGTCCACAGGGCCAGGATTTTGCCCTCATTGGGTGGGCTCAGCAGGGGCGAGCGGGAGTGGTCAGGAAGCCGACTGTGATTTCACACTGGCGGGTCAATTAAGGCCCCCCCCAGTGTAAAACACGTGCAGCAGCACTCAGCGCAGCCTGTGTTATTGGGGGGGGGGGGGGGGGCGGGGGGGGGAGGAGGGCAAGTGGGGAACTTTGTGCATGCGTGCAGGAAAAGCTCCCTGAGGCACAGAGCTGCATCAAGGAGATGAAGATTTAAAAAATTAAAAATAAAGAATATTAAAATGTTAAAAAACATGTTCCCTCATGCGACTCTGTCACATGAGCAGGGACATGTTATTAATGAAATTTAAACATTTTTATTTAATTTTTATTTGCTGTTGAAAACCTCATCCCGCCCATGGATGAGGTTTCCTGAAAGGCCAAAGACCACTTGGCCTTTTCGCCTGCCCGCCAACCGTAATATTGAACGAGCAGCAAAAAAATTAACTTAATTATTACTTTAATGGCCATAATAGGCCTTTTAATTGTTGGTGGGCGCGCTGCTGACTCCCGCGCGCATCCGCCCGCCAACTGAAATATCGCGCTAGTGCGCAATGATGTCTGGACGCTCACCCAAAGTCATTGTGCGTTATTTTACGCTCGTTCGGTTTGGGCACACGCCCTCCCCCGCCCGATGAGTGAAAAATTCTGGCTCAGGATTGATCTCCCAAAAATTGCTATTTAGGAATTTTAGAAATCCTAAACTGTACCTCTGTATTGGAGGCTTATTTAGCCAAAATTGCATAATTTTCTACAATTGCATAATAAACTTATAATTATGTAATGGAAAGATGCCCTGGCATATTTGATCCAATGCACCTACTTGGTCTGACTCACTTTCTCTTCCACGTCAGTGTTCAAATCACCGTCAGCCCAGATTAAGAGCCTAAGAATCTGCCAGGAAGATGTTTATGGAATATAGAATTATGTCACTTTTCTAAGGTAATCACTTTACCTATTTGCTTACAGCTGGTGAACTCAAATTTGAAGAATAAAAATTTATTTTATTGCTACAAAGATGTGCTATGCAAAATATTAATTTATAATTTCACCTGCTGGTCCTATATATATATATTTATATGAATATTGAGAACTTTTTAAAGAAAACTGCACTTTTACTAAACAAACTACTGACTTGAAGTAGCTGCCAACTTGTACCTATGAATTCACATTCCATTCCATGGAAACGCAAAGTCTACAGAGATCCCAACAGAGCCAGTGGCACCCCTGGAGGTGTGAACAGCTCCTTCCTATCTCACCAAGATGGAGGATGGATCATTTAGGAATTAATGGCTGGGACATTAAAAATATTAACCATCTCAGCTATGAAACAATGACTAAAGGGAAACTATGCAAGACATGAGCTAGTCCTCTATATTCTTTGGAATGTGCAACCAACATGGAAAGATGTCATGTGATACAACATTTTGTGTGGATGCTGGAATTGGATCTAAGCGGATAACGCAGACTGTCACAGGGAGCAGGGATCTCCTTCTCCCCCTCTCCCTATGAGATTTCATCTAAGTCTGCACCCTGCTTTGCTGAGAAAAGTGTCTACATCTCTGCAGCAAACTGAGGGCAGAATCGTTCCAAATGTGCACTAAGTGTGGTAGCAGGTGGGGAATACAATGTTTTACCCGCTGGCCGTAATGGCGTCTTCTCATGCTGTATCATCCAAAACCCACCATATTAATTGTGCATTCCTGGGAAACACACCATTTCCATGGTAGGCGGGTTCTCATTCGCCCACCACGCCATCACCTCGCTGCTTCATCATGCTAGGCGCCATATTTAAAGTACAGCCATGGGCACACCTCTCAGTGCTCCCAGCTCACGACTGTTGCACAGAAGGCGGGGTGGCCCCGAAAGGCAAAAAGATTGCAGCCCCCTGGTTTAGTGACATGTCCCTCGAGTGCCTTTTGAATGCCGTAGAGGCCTGCTGTGATGTCCTCTACCCCCACTCTGGCCGCAGGAGAGGCTGCAGCATCACCAATCCAGCATGGGAGGCAGTGGCAGGAGTGGTCAGCGCCAATGCCATGCAAAGTAGGACAGCCACCCAGTGTCGCTACAGGATGAATAGTCTCATCCGTTCCGCCAGGGTAACTCACTATTCTCATCACTGTCAACTCACACACTCACAAATCCACCACACATCCACATGGATCTCGCACCTCAAGCGACAAAACCACTAACTCTCACACATCTCTACCAGCCTCATATCCTCTCAAGCTCATGTCCTCATCCTGTCCATGGCTCCGCTCACTACACAAACATTCCATGCAGTGCCATGTGTCCTGTTTACTCTCTCCATCTGTTTCCATGCAGGAAAGGCTTGCTCACATCAGCAGGGAGAGGTCCCAGACTGGAGGTGGAGTAGCCCACATTAGGCCCCTCACTCACTTCAAGGATCATGCCTTTGCGCTGACTGGTAAGGATGTGGACTGCTCCTGTGGTGATGGTGAGGTCGACGGCAAACACCCTCGTGAGGATCCTGCACCACATCATCCCCCTCTCAATGCAAATGTGAGTGCTCTCTCTCCTACTTTTGACTGTGCTGCCATGCACTAATTATCTCTAGTTCACAGGGAGCTCTGTCAAGTGACTGATGCCCTCAGCCATCCAGTCCCTCAGCTCCATCAGGTCCTCATCTCCAATCAAGAGGACACCTCCTCCATTGAAGAGCTGGGAATAAGCAGCCTGGAAGATTCGTCACAGTGCTTACCCACACCCTGCACCAGTGCAGGGACACACACCTTGGTGAGACCTAGATCTAGAGCAGGCTTGGGTTCACAATCTGGTTGTCACCACACGGACACGTGTCTGCAGCAGGAGGAGGCAGGTTCAGCCGATCTCCCCGGCACCCAGAGGACTGCTGGGGAAGAGGCATCCGTGAGGTCCGAGTCATATGACGAGCCCCTGGGTTCGGCCTTCCAACTCATCCTGGAGAGTCAGCAGAAGGCATGGCAACATCACACACAGCTGTTGGAAGCCCTCAGCAGAGTGGCACATGAGTCAGAGGAGTGCATTGGCCTGCTCTCTGATGAAGTAGTGCCCACATATGCGCTTATGGAGGTCTCCATTGGGAGGACGGCGGATGCCATGGAGACCCTGGTCGAGCAGAACGTGGAGATGTGTGCAGACCTGCACTTCATCGCGGGGGCCATGGGTGAGTTCCTGCAGTGGCTACACGAGAGAGAAACGGGGCACCTCAATGTCCCTGCAGGTGTTCCTTCCCCTCAAGGAATCAGGTTAGGACTCCTGGGCACCCAAAGAGAGGAGGAGCGGCAGCTGGATACCACTGGGTCATCCACTCAGTAATCTCAGACATTGTCCTCTCCCTCCAAGTCCCCTTTGCTTGTGAGCCCCTCACCTTGTCCTCTGTCACTGCAGAGGGAGCAGCTGGCCAACGATTGATTCTGAAGAGAGACGTGTGTGTGTGTGTGGCAGGGCCTTTCGGGGCCTCGTGCAAGCACTCTCCCACGCACGCGGATCCTTCCCGTATCACATTCGCCTCAATGTCCTGAGCATTTTCAATGCTGTTTGCTGGGGTACACTTTTAGTTGTCCACCTGAACTGACCTGCACCTCTGCTCACCCACTGATCACACTCCCATGCAGCACCTGATATTGCCCACCACAACTCTTGTTTCACTTTTGATTTAGACTGAATGGTGGTGATTCAGTTTTTCATTCGCTCACCTGTCTTTTCCCCTCCCCCAGTCGCCCACTTCCTTTTCCTCATCACTGTTAACCCTCCTGGCATCACCTTTCACCTCCCCTCTATGGCCTACCAGCCACAACCCTTTTCCTTTGGAGATACCCAGGTGAACATGCACGTTCCCTTCCTTCCTGAAAAGCCCACCCCTTCCACATTAACTTCCCGGACTTCCTCCTACCCACCCAGGGTCCGTGTTTGCCTTCAAGTCCCCACCAACCATCCTCACCATCCTTTCTGCCGCCACTGTCGAACTCTCACCCTCCTACCCTACTGTCTCATGCTACCCTTGATCATTCTCACCATTCCCTTGTACCACGCCCATCCTTAGTTCGCTCCCCGGGAGGCAGTCATGGACTAATCAGAGCCCTCCCTTGCACAATCGCCTGGACTCCCCCCCGCCGCCGAACCCCTTCCCCCCTTGGAATTCCTTCTCCAGCCCCCCCACCCCCGGACTCCACCTCAGCCATAGCCCTGTCCCACTCCCCCACCCATCCCCCTCCTCCCGCCTTACTCCTTCCTCCTTTCTGACTCCTTCCTCCACCCTTACTTCTTCCTCCAGCCTTACCCCCTCCCCTTTCCGCAGTCCTTCCTCCCCCCAGACTCCTTCCTCCCTCTGGACTCCCTCTCCTCTCCGGACTCCTTTCCCGCTTTGCATATCTTCCCTTACACCTTCCACCCCCCCTTACACCTACCTCCCCAGTTGCCGTCCTCTCCCCTGTTACCCCCTCCTCCTACGTACTCCTTACCTCTCAACCTTGTCCCCAATAGCTTAGTTCCCCTCTTCCAACCTCAACCCTGACACCTTTCCCCCTGTCCCAATCTCACCCCTCTGACACCTTTGTTCCCCCCCTCCCAACCTCACCCCCTCACACCTTCATTCCCCACCCTCCCAACCCCACTCCCCCGACACCTTTGTTCCCTCCCCTCCCAACCTTAACCGTCCCTTACACCTCTTTCTCTCCCAGTCAATCCTAGACCTTCCTCGTCCACCTACCAGTATATCTTCCTCTCCCAAACACAGCTTGACCTTCTTCTCCACCCCCTCAACTATCATCCGTTGCGAACAGACCCTCAACAGTGACTTTCTGACCTCCATGGGCTGCTTTGTAGCAGAGCCATGTCCATGAGAATCCACCCAGCATGCCATGGACGTTCCTCCAGTGTGCCGTTGCTATTGGGCTCCAGCATCTCCTGCTCCTCGAGGTGAGCAAGGCCCTGGCACTAGGTCCCAATCTGCCTGTCACACTTGTCAAGACGTGTTCTGCGCGGCGTGCAATCACGCCGATGTGGGCAGATGACCCAGCGGGGAGGGATGATTCTAGCGGGCTAACCTTATAATGATATACAGATGTATTACAGTGAGGTTCCCGATGTCCAACAGTGGGAAACGCGGCCTGGCATCAATGAGCTGAATGGACAATTGCAAATTGGTTTCATGCCATCGTGAAACTGATTTCTGGCCTTCTTGCCATATTGTCCCTCTCATGTGGCCGAGCATGCCCGACGCTAGTGGGCACGGAAAATTCCACCCAGAGATCCTACAAAAAGGCTGTTGGATTTTCTACAACAGTGAATCCAGAAGAAAAGGAGATCTTCCAGCCAAGACGGAAAAGCAACTGCTTCAGTGAAGAGCCAGAGTCTGGACACAATTATTGAACCTTGATTGACTTTGGGCGGAATATTCTGCGCCCACTGGCATGGGTGTGTTCAGCGGCATGAGCGGACAATATGGTGAGAAGGCTGTATTGCCTGTTGGACTTCAAGGTTGAGGGGGAGGGCAAGACTGCCCTGTGGTTAAGGCCCATTGCTGGGGGGTGGGGGAGGGCAAGGGCTGCCCTGCAGTTGCGGCGACTGGCAGGGGGAGGCATCGGCTGCCCTGTGGATAAGGCGCGTTGGAGGAGGGGGTGCAAGGACTGCCTGCAGTTGATGGTAGTGCACAAGCATACCCAGGGTTCGGGGGAGGGAAGTGGCCGCGCATTAGAGAAACCTTGTATGAACTGA
The DNA here is from genome assembly GCF_964194155.1 of Cetorhinus maximus. Classification (NCBI taxonomy): domain Eukaryota; kingdom Metazoa; phylum Chordata; class Chondrichthyes; order Lamniformes; family Cetorhinidae; genus Cetorhinus; species Cetorhinus maximus. The sequence continues at coordinate 100,238,190 of NC_135887.1, forward strand.
CCATTCCTCTGCAGCTGAGATGGTTCAGACGCAGCCATATTGCCATGTATGGTACCAGGCCTCTAGTTTATCTGCCCACTCAAGCAACACAGTGGCATGAAAGTGCCACCAAGCGCTCCAGAGCTTTTCACCTCTTGGGCAAAGGCTGCAAACTAATCAGTGTTTTAGTAGACTACAGAACAGTTGGACGACTGGCACATTGTACAATCTCCTTGCTAAAGCTGGCCATGGAGCAGTCACTGGTGGAGCTACTCACAGCCCCTTGCAATGTCATCATTCAGCTTTGGACCAGTCTCCCCCATGGTTCAAGCTAACAGTGCAGCCTTGCAGTGCAGGTTAGGAGAATGCCTGTTTCTGAGCTGAGGGCACAGCCTGCAGTCCAGTGGACAAAATTCCCACCAATTGGTCAGGTGCAGTGGGGCGGAGGTGGTTGGGGTTTCGGGCAGTAATGCAGCACATTAAACTCTGGCCATCCAAGTCGTGGCCAGCACTCTCTGTGATGCGTTAAGGGGCCTTCAGATTTAACCAAGAGAGGTTCTTAGAACACCCAAGCTAACCCACACGTCTCTCTCTTTCATCCTGCAGGATGAGTACAGCAGGAGCATGGAGCGTGGTGAACTAACCGTATGCCTCGTATGCATACAGAGAGCAAAGACGACAATGAAGAGAGCGACTGAGGTGCTTGGCTATGCAGCGGGAGGAGCAACACCCTCAGGAAGAAGGGGCAGCTGGGGCTCCTGCACACACCGCCAAAGAACCACAGCGAGCCATCACTGGTCGGTGCTTAGCTAGAGCCAGTGTCTATAGACACTGCCTTTCATTCCTGCAGAAGACTGAGATCCAGTGTCACCGAAGACTGCGCATGTCTAGGGAACTGGTCGGTCACATCAGCCAGCTACTGCACCACGAGAATATGGAGGACATCCACTGCCATGGCTGTGAAAGTGACCGCAGTGCTCAATTTTTACGCCAGTGTCTCCCTTCAGGGCTCCACAGGTGACCTCTGTGGGATATCACATGCCTCCACCCACAAATGCATCCACGAGGTCACGAATGCCATCATTGCGAGGGCACACAATTTTGTGCATTTCACCCGGGATCAGGAAAGCCAGGATGCAAAAGTGCTTGGATTTACTCAGATCTTGGGTTTCCCACAGAAATAGCGTGCAATCGACTGCACTCGCTTGGCGCTCAGGTCTGCGTCACAACAAGCGGTCAACTATCTCAACCACAAGGGCTTCCATTCGCTGAATGTGCAGCTGATGTGCGACCACTACAAATGCATCCTGAAGGTCTGCGCATGGTTTCCAGGGTGTGCCCACGACTCTTAATTTCTCAGTCAGTCACAGATCCCTGATGTTTTCCAGGGTCTACAGAAGCTGCAGGGATGGCTTCTCTGGGACATGGGCTGCTGCAGAGAATGTGGCTGATGAAACCTGTGTGGCGGGCTGAGACTGCAGCAGAGTGGAGTTATAACGAGGCTCATGCAGCAGCTAGCAACTTGGTGGAGCAGACCATCAGGATGCTGAAAATGAGATTCTGGTGCCTGGACCGGTCTGGTGGAGCCCTGCGATATAACCCACAACGAGCGTCACGCATCGTCGTCCTGGTGCTGCAGTGGGGAGAGGAGCTAGCTGAGGAGGAGATGGAGGAGCTGGAGGTCTCCTCCAATGATGGGGATGATGGTGAGGTGGTCCTCAAAGGTGACGATGATGGTGATGAGGCCTTTGCACTGGCCAGACGAGGCAGACGCGCTCAGGAGGCACTTATAACTGCAAGATTTGTGGAGTTTGATGACAACATGCAGTGAGGAGACACCATTAGATCCTCACATTACATCTGTGAACGTTTGACTCCAGTCAGGCTGATGGCAGTGCACATATCCTCTGTGATAGGGCTCTTGTCATGGAGACACAGCAGAGGTAGTAACAGTTGCTAGATTCCAGGAAGATGATGACGACATGCAGTAAGGACACTCCATAGATCTTCACGTAGCCTCTGAGAAAGTCTGTCTTGTGTCTGTGCGAGGGCAGCTCGCTTGTGCCCTGTGATCAGGGTCATATTATGGAGAAGGAGCCATGAAACTTTAAAAGCACCTGATCCTTTGTCAGCCTTCAGCACCTGACCCCTTCAGGAGCACAGCGTCACTGGTCACAGATGCTGAAGAGATGAGAGCCAGACCTACTTTAAAGGTGCTGAGAGCAAAAAGAGAGAATGATGGAACTCTGTGACGCCTGCCCACAACATTCTGGCAGCAATGACAAGCACCATCCCTATGGGTGCCCCAGGGCCCTTGGCTGACTCCTTGAGGAGAACTGGGAATTGGAGTGAGATCGAGCTGCCCTGTACCCCTCTTGGGTACACACTGTTGGAGGCCAACTGTGGTGTCAGTGATGGAGTTCAGCCCACGTAGCAGTGTAGGGGCGACGCCCTGGACCAAGGTCTCCATGGCAGCCACCATCCTACCAGTGTTGACCCCGGTGCGTTGGCATGCCGGCACTATCACCTCAGCCTGAAACTCTTTCGAGTTATCAACAGTCACAGATTGCAACTCTTTCGAGTACAATCACAGTTCTTGGTTTCCGGGAGTGGGACATGAACCCACAACCCTCTGATTCAAAGGCGAGGGTGCTATGAACTGAGCCACAGCTGACACCTCTACCTCAGCCTGAAGGCGGACACACTCCTCCACTGTGCCTTACAATCTGAGGAATGCAACAGACTTTTCTTCCTGACGTTCCTAAGCTTGCCTTTGCAGCTGCAGCAACTGTGACATGACTGAGTCCAGAGGCTCGACCTCTGACTTGGACTCAGCAAATTTCTGACCTCCAGCAGTCCCCCCCGAGTACCAGGCACCTGGGAAGTCTCTGCCACCGCTTGTTGTGGATCAGACAGTGCGATGTGCTCACAAGTTTGTGATCCTGAGGCTACTCTAAAGCTAGGTCCCACCGGGGTGTGTGTCTCTGCGCTGGTGGAGGGTGTGGGTGAGGGCTATGATGGAATCTTAAGGAGGGTGCCTTTAGATTCCTCTTCAGAGGTTTTTTCGCGGCTTGATTGGAGACCCTGGGTCATGGACTCCAACAGCTTCCCAGATGTACCTGCGAAAGCAAGGAGAGATAATTAGTGCATGGCAGTGGCCTGTGAAAGAGGACACATCACTCACAGCATGATTGTCTGATAGATGTTGCACTGCTGGATCCTCACTTGGTAGAGCACTGCCGACCTCATCGTCAGCACAGGAACAGTGCAGATTGATGAAGCAGCTGAAGATGGTTGGGCCTAGGAAACTACCCTGAAGAACTCAAGCAATGATATCCTGGAGCTGAGATGACTGACCTCCAAAAACCACAACCATCTTCCTTTGTGCTAGGCATGACTCCAACTAGCGGAGAGTTTCCCCCTGATTCCCATTGACTCTAGTTTTGCTAGGGCTCCTTGATGCCACACTCGGTCAACTGCGACCTTGATGTCAAGGGCAGTCACTCTCATCTCGGGAGTTCAGGTCTTTCGTCCATGTTTGAACAATCTAATTTAATCTAACAGTGGTTCGCTAGCCCTTTGTATCTTCTCATTGTATAGTTACAAATACATTCCACATTGGATAGCAAAATTCTGCAGTGTATAGTAAAATTATTGCTTCAGGCTCCTATGGGGTGCTTGGCAGCAGCTAGGCTTTTGACATATTGTATTTGCACTTTTCTGGTATCCAGTTAGGGCTATTGGGCATGGCTTTGCAAAGCAGCCCTGGTATCCCAACAGTCACCAGTTCATTCTCTTGGAATTTTTCAGTATGTCAACTACTGTATATTAAAAAAAAGTCATAGTTGTTGCCTGGAGAATGACATTGGTGTGCAGGATCACATTTCTCTGGTTGAACATTTAGAGAGGTACCCCTTCCTGTTGATGCATACATTTGGATTTATGTGTAGGGTTTCCAACCTACCAGGATTGCCCTGGAACTCCCAAGAATTGAAGACTGATCCCCTGGACACTGCTGCAAGCAACCCAGGGGAAAAACAATCAGAGAGGCATTAAAATATTGATTCTTTTTCACTTTCTTTCAAAATATTTTTATTAGTTATAACAGTATTGAAGATGCGGTAGAGGGAGTGAAAGGCCATTGAGTGGGGCAGTTGTGGGAATTCATGTGATGAAACCTCCAGCAATTCACACAATTTGAATTGGCAATCTTAATGGGTGTGGAGTTCTATTGGCCATGTTGATCCATTTTATCTTGTACTGGAGTCCCGCCAGGAAGTGAAAGTTCTGTGTATTCTGAAATGACACCAGGCACTTGCTTTCCACAGGTATAAAAGGTAAAAATGGTGGCTTATGTGGTTGGTGTTGACCTGAAGCTACATAATCATGAGCAATTACAGCTGTTCTTGATTTAACCATATAAATCTGAGAATGTCTGGATTTGTTTATTTAGAGTGGGACCCTTAAAGCCACAGGTCAGGTTAACAGTTGTGCTGCATCTCGGTTTGCTATCCCTGTTCGTGCTTCTGTTTAATATTCCTTTTAAAAAAATAGTTTAGTAGTTTTTATCCTGGGCCATATGGTCCATCATTCTGATATTTACTGTAAATTGGAGTCTGTGGTGATATCCTTTATTATATTCAGTGTACATTTCAATGATAAAAGAACTCATTGTTTGCTCTGTGATCCACTGTCCCAATTACTTAATGCTTAAGGTCACATTCGGATAATAGGAAGGACAGTTATATTGGGCCCACTATATTGGATATGAGTGAAAATTACTAGGAAGAGGTCCCACAGCCAAGATCATGAGGCTCAACATATGAAAGTTATGGCTGTGAAAGTTCATTAATCCCATTACTGGGATATGAATCTGTGTTCCTTTCTTGCTTCTGACAGTTGCCAAGTCAGTTTCATTTAAAGATTTTACATAATTTGCTTCCGGTTTACATTTTTCTGATTTGTTTCATTGCACTTCAATGTTTTAAATTTAAACAATATATAATCTTTATTCTTTGACAGGACTTCCCTGAATGACTTCATTAGGTTTCATTTAGCTCACAGGTCAAATCTCCATCCACGAGTTGAGTCTGTATTGTTATTGCTGGCACCTGCAATCAGTTGGGGATCAAAACTCTTGATGTCTATATTAATTGAACCAACTCTGGAGTCTTACAGCACCTTTTCCACCAATCAGATTCTGTTCCATAAGGCTTATTAACTCATAAAAATATGTCTAAATTTCATACTTTCTACTTTTGATACTGACTCTTCTTCCATTTCCTCCATTTATGAAACTAACCTCAACAGAGAACTAATTTTATGATCCCCAGGATTGTTTCAGAATGGCTGAATTCCCAAATTGGCCCAAAAAGAGTGAGGGCAATGCCTCACTTAGTGGAAAAGCCACCAGGAGGTACAACAAGAGCTGACCATCCACCAGAGGGCAGTAGTGCCCCAAATGCCATGGAGCCTACCACCCAACTGACCAGCAAAGGGATCCCAACCAGATTGGACACCATACTCATCCACCTTAATGCAGAAGCACAAGGTGACCAGATGGGGTTGCCCCGTGCAGTTAAGATGATCCATAACAACACACCAGGCTACAACACTGTAGCCCTACCTGGTATGAATGCAGGAGAGGCCCCTTCCACAAAGCCATCTTCCTATCATCTGAACCCAGAAAGGCTGGCCCAAGGTCAGGAGTGGGCTGCCCACCTGTTGCCATGCCAACCCAAAGCACCTAGCAACAGAAGCAGGAACATTCCAGTTGTGCTAGTGCCCAAGCCAGACACTGAACTCTCGGAACCCCCTAAAGAGGCCACAGTCTCTTTAAAACACCTCAATCTCCTGACAATCAGCCTAACCACAGTCCCTGTGTTTGAATGGCTGAACCTCCAGGTTACCAAGGTGGACAGGCAGGAGCTAAACTGGAAAGAGAAGCTCAGCCCTATGAACAAATGACCTAGCACTTACAGAGTGAGATACCCAGCAATCCCCTGCAGATCATCGAGAGCAGCTTGACCATTTCTCACCCCCTGAGTGCTAACCACCCTGTAAAACTCCCAGACCTTTTAGAGGATACTTAATCAAGAGTTAGACTGGCATAGTTCTGAAATCAAGGGCTTTGCCTATGCCTGATTCCCAACAAAGGGAATTCAAAACTCTGGCCCCGAATAGACTTCTTCATGAAGACAGATTGTGAACCTTCACAGGTCACCTAAACCTTTCAAGTCCCAGGACTGGAAAATGTCCTTGCTGATGCACTACCATGTTTAAACCTCAGAAAAGGAAAATGCAACAGGGAACTGCCCCTGCTAGAGGTGTGTCTGGCGCATCAGTAGGAATGAGAGAATGTATGTATACTTCTTTACTTCCCATTCTTCCTTCACAAAAAAAAAATTCATTTTTTTCTGCAACTCTGCGAGGACTGTAACGGAGCTCCTCATAGCTAATTTCTAAAATTTTAAAACTGGATAATGACCTTATAAAACGACTGAAGCCATGTCGGACTGTGACTCTGAACAATAAGAGCTTTTTGGCAGTATTGCCTTGTTATCTCTGAAGAGACGCTAATGACCCTATGGACTGCAGAGACTAAATTCAAAGGGAATTATACAAAGGCCATCTCGAATTCATAAGCCTGGCCTGGCCAACTGGAGCTAAGTCATCTGCTAAGACAAAGGGCCCTTCAACCTCTCATTTAGACTTAATTTAGACAATCTCAGGAACCCAGACAAAGGAATATACACACTTTGCCAAAGCCAAAGTGGAGAGGTGTGAGTCATGTGACATGACCCCCCCACTAGCTGGTGGAACTTGTAATATTGCCTTGTGGAGCTGCATTGCAGTCTGCCATCTTTCCACCTACCATGCAGCAACACAGAAAAGGGGATTTGTCCAGGTTTGAATGCCTGGCCCCATCTACACTGTTTTTACTGGAACTACTAGACCTTTTGTATGATTGCCTACAAGACTGATTCATCTCTGTGTGCCTATCTCATCATGGAAGCCACCTTTACTGGAAAGGTGAATTATCCAGCATTAGCTTTCAAACTTCTGCCCTCTGTGAAGGAATTCACCACTGGACTTTTGATTCTGGACTCTGGACACACGTGAAACAATAATTCTTTGTTCTGTGGTTTTTGCCCTGTAAATCTTTCTTTCTCTATCCCTTTTTTATTGCATAAATGCACAAGGAGCTACGTAGCGACCCCCCTCCTGCATTTTGAGTGTGTGTGAATAAACTGATCCCTTTGAATGCATCCCATCATTAATTTGCTGTGGGGTTATTAATAGAAATTGGACCACACCAAAACTGAAGAGTTGGGAAATAAGCCACCATTTATAAAAGGGGAAATCAAAATCAAAACACCATTCTGTTTACGGATGGTTGGGGAGAGGAGAAATCAGTGCTGTTTAAATTAACCCCCTCCTGTCCATAACACTAGTGAGGTACCTCAAAGATCAGAGTTTGGGCCTCAGCTATTTAAAGTCAATATCAATGACTTAGATGAGGGAACAGAGTACAATCGAAGTCAAGTTAGCTGATAGAAAACTAGGTGGGAAAGTAAGCTGTGAGGAGGGCACAGAAGCATATAGCCAGGTTTAATGAATGTGTAAGAATGTGGCAGGTTGAATATAATGTGGAGAAGTGTGAAGTCATTCACTTTGGTCAGAAAAAATAGAAGAGGCATAATATTGTTGAAATGGTGAGACGCTCAAAAATATAAGTATTCAGAGGGACCTTGGTGTCCTTGAATCACTGAAAGTTAGCATGCAGTTACAGCTAGTATTAGGAAGACAAATAGTATGTTAGCCTTTATTACCAAGGAATTGGAGTATGAATGTAGAGTTCTCACTGAAATTATATAGAGATGAAATTGCATCTGGAATACTGTGCGCACAGTTTTGGTATCCTTAACTAAGGAAGGATGTACTTAGAGAGAGTGCAATGTACGTTCACTAAACTAATTGCTGGGATGAGGTAATTGTCCTGTGATGAAAGATTGAGTAAACTAGACCTATATTCCCCAGATTTTAGAAGAATGAGAGTTGATCTAATTGAAATATATAAAAGTCTTAAGGGGCTTGACAGGGTAGATGCTGAGAAAATGTTTTCCCTGGCTGGTGAGTCTAGAAATAAAGGACTCAGTTTCATAATAAGGGGTCAGACATTTTGAACTGCGATAATGAGAAATTGCTCACTCAAAGGGTTGTGAATCTTTAGCATTTTCTACCCCGGTGGGCTGTGGATGCTCAGGTATCTCAAGACAGAGGACAGAATCATCCCAGATTTGCACTAAGCATGGCAGCGGGTGGTAAAAAGAACATTTTACCTGCCAGCCACAATGGCAGCTTTTCATGCAGTATCATCCCAAGCCCACCTCATTAATCATGCATTGTTGGAAAACCCGCCGTTTCAATGGCGGGCGGGCTCTCAATCGCCCACCACGCCACCACCTCATCGCTTCCTCATGCCAGGTGCCATATTTAAAGTGCAGCCACGTGCTTCCAGCCTAGGACTGCTGCACAAAAGACATGGCCCTGAAAGGCAAGAAGACTGTAGCCCCCCGATTCTGTCACACATCCCTGGAATGCCTTTTGGATGCCGTGGAGGCCCACCGTGAAGTCCTCTACCCCCACTCTGGTTGCAGGAGGGGGCAACAACATCACCAATCCGACCTGGGAGGCGGTAGCAACAGTGGTCAGTGCCAACATCCTGCAAAAGAGGACAGCCACCCAGTGCCAAAAGAGGATGAATGATCTCCCCTGTTCCACCAGTGTAAGTCACTCTTCTCGTCACTTTTGACTTACACACTCACAAACCCAACACACATCCACAGGGATCTCACTCACTGCCAGTTCAAGGACATCACCATTCACTCTCTCACACACATCTTCACTGTCCTTATTCTGTCCATGGCACCAGTCACCACCCACACAAGCCAGGCATTTTTATCATCTGGCCTGGCAGATGTCCTGCTTACACTCTATCTGTATTCATGCAGGACCAGCTGGCACACAAGAGGGAGAGGTTGCAGACTGGTGGAGGAATGCCCGACATCAAGGTTCAAACAGACTTTGATAATAGAGTCATACAGCTGGCCGGCAAAGATCAAGACCATTCCTGTACTGACGGTGACGATCCAGCAGTGTAACATCCATTAGACAACCATGCTGTGAGTGATGTGTCCTGTTTCACAGTCCCCTGTCACGCACTAATTATCTCCCCTTGCTTTCATGGGCACATCTGGGAAACAGCCAAGGGAATCCAAACCCAGGCCCCCGACTCAAGCCCTGAAGACACCTTGGAAGAGGAAGCTGCTGAAACCTCAATTGAAGACCCATCACAGCACTCACCCACACCGTCCACCAGCGCAGACACACACACCTTGGTGGGGCCTATTTCTAGAGTAGCCTCATGGTCACAATCTGGTGAGCACATCGCACTATCTGATACACAACAGGCAACGGCAGGGTCTTCCCAGGTTTCTGCAAATCGGACGAATGCTGGAGGCCAGAAATCTGCTGAGTCTGAGTCAGATGACGAGCCTCTGGACTCGGTCGTACATCAGTTGCTGGAGCTGCATAGGCAAGCCCAGGGACATCCGGAAGGGATGTCCACTGTTCTCCTCAGATTGCAAGGCCCAATGGAGGAGTCCGACTGCCTTTAGTCTGAGGTGACAACGCCAGCATGCCAATGCACAAAGATCGATACTGGTAGGACGGTGGCCGCCATGGAAACCTTGGTCCAGAACATTGGTCCTGCACTGCTCAGTGGCTGAACTCCATAGTTGGCCTCCAGCAGTGTCAACGCAAGAGGGGTTCGGAGCAGCTCGATCTCACTCCAGTGTCCCCTTCTCCTCAAGGAATCAGTCAGGGGCCCTAAGGCACCCATAGGGAGGAGTATCAGCTGTTGTATATCTGGCACCATCCACCCAGGTGACACCAGGAGTGTCCAGCCCATCTGAATCCCCTCTTCCTGTGACCCCAGCAGCTCCAGCTCCACAGGCCAAGGAGGGTGCCACTGCCACACAGCAGGGACCCGTAAGTAGGCTGAGGCCCCCCAAGTCTCGGCCCTCCAGAGGACACCATGGCCATCACAGACAGGGCATAGCAGTCAGCAGCTGCCTCCACCTCCGCTCTGCATGTCAGGGGAACACCAAGGCTTGGCGGTAGGGTTAGGAAAGTTAAGAAGATGTAGTTGCATAGCTTGGGTGTGGGTGCTAATCATATTTACATAATATTCATTATTTTAAATAAGCTCCCTAGAATGTCTCCTTGTCTATGATGAACAGTAATTGTGTCACTCAAATGTGAAACCTTGGTTCCTGCACAAGATAAAGGCAGTCCAGGGCCTCTTCCCCGTGCAATGTGTAACCTTCAGTTCAAGGTGATGGTCCAGCTTCATACTCATTGTACACATTAGTGATGCCTGCACCTCAGTGGTGCTTGTCATTGCTGCCGGAATGTTGTGGGCAGATGTCACAGAGTTCCGTCATTCGCTCTGTGTGCTCTCAGCACCTTCAAGGTGGTGCTGGCCCCTCCATCTCTTCAGCATCTGTGACCAGTGATGCTGTCCTCCTGAAGGGGTCAGATGCTGAAGGCTGACAAAGGGCCAGGTGCTTTTAAAGTTTCACAGCTGCATCTCCGTGATATGACGCTGATCACAGGGCGCAAGCCCTCGGCCAGACACAAGTCAGACTTTCTCAGGGGCTATGTGAAGATCTATGGAGTGTCCTTACTGCATGTCGTCATCATCTTCCTGGAATCTAGCGACTGTTAGCTCCTCTGCTGCGTCTCCATGACAGAAGCATTATCACAGAGGGTATGTATGCTGCCATCAGCCAGACTGGATTCAAACATTCACAGATGCAATGTGAGGATCTATGGTGCCTCCTCACTTAATCCTCCATTAATCTGGCAGCTATGAGGGCCTCCTGAGCATGCCTGCCTCGTCTAGCCTGTGCAATGGCCTTATTGTCAGCATCCTCCCCCTCGAGGACCACCTCACCCTCATCGAAGGAGACCCCCTCCTCAACCAGCTGCTCTCCCTGTTGCAATGCCAGGTTGGTGAAGGGCACAACAGGCAACAATGATGCCTGACACCCTCTGTGGACTATATTGCAGGGCTCCACCAGACTGGTCAAGGCACGGGAACCTGATTTTCAGCAGCCCGATGGTTTGCTCCATCCAGGTGCAAGTTGCAGCATGAGCCTCGTTGCACCTTCTCTGTGCTGTACTTGGAGGCCGCCACACGGGTGTCATCAGCCACATCCTCTATGGGTAGCCCTTGTCCCCGAGGAGCCAACCCTGCAGCCTCTGTGGACCCTGGAAAACGTCAGGGATCTGAGACCTATTGAGGCCATAGGAGTCGTGGACACCTGTAGGATGCAATTGTGGTGGTCGCACACCAGCTGAACATTCAGCGAGTGGAAGACCTTACGATTAACATAGTTGACCACATGTCACCACTGAGATCCGAGTGCCACTTAAGTGCAGTTGATGGCAGCCTGCACCTATGGGAAACATGAGATCTGGGTAAATCCCAGCGCTCTTGCATCCTGGCTTTCCCGGTCCTGGCCAAAATGCACAAAGTTGTGTGCCTTCGCGAATATGGCATCTGTGACCTCATGGATGCATTTGTGGGTGGAGGCTTGTGATATCACACAGAGGTCACCTGTGGAGCCCTCAGAAGTGCCACTGCCGTAAAATTTGGGGGCTGCAGCCACTTTCACAGCCACCGGTAGTGGATGCCGTCCATGTCCCCAGGTTGCCAAATCCTGCAGCAGGTGGCAGAAGTGACTAACCAGTTCACTAGACATGTGCAGTCTTCGACAACACTGGTATTTGGTCATCTGCGGGAATGAAAGGTGGCATCTATAGATCCTGTGTCTAGCTAGGCACCGACCAGTGATGGCTCGCTGTAGCTGTTCAGCAGCATGTGCAGGAGCACCAGCCACCACTTCTTCCTGAGGGTGCTGCTCCTCCCTCTGCCCAGCCAGGTGCCTGCACCTCTCTCTTCTCCTTCATCTCTGTTCTCTGTAAGCGCTGAGGCATACAGCTAGGTCACGAGGCTCCATGCTCCTCATGTGCTCCTTCTGCAGGATGAAAGAGAGAGACGGGTGGTTTAGCTTGGGTGTTCTGGGAACCTCTCTTGGTTAAGTTTGAAGGCCCCTTAACACATCACAGAGGCTGCTGGCTAACACTTTGATGGCCAGAGCTTAGTGCGCTGCATGGCTGCCTGAAACCCCACCTTCCTCCGCCGCGCTCCACCTGACCGATTGGTGACAGCTTCGCTCACTGGACTGCACGCTTTGCGCTCAGCTCAGGCGCAGGCATTCTCCTAACCTATGTTGCAAGGCAGCACTGTTAGCTTGAACCATGGGGGAAACTGGTCCAAACCTAAATGACAACATTGCAAGGGGATGTGAGCGCTTCCAGCAGTGTCTGCTCCGTGGCTAGCTTTCGCAAGGAGATTGTATAACATGTGCAGTCGTCCAATTGTTTCGCAGTCCACTAATTCACTCATGGCCAGAATTTTACATTCAGCGTGCGGACCCATGCCCAAGCGTAATATGACGCGCGATGACGTCGAGCGTGCGGCCCCAAGTCATTGCGCATTTGCGCGATATTTCGTTCGGCAGGCACGTGTTGGAGTTGGCTGCGCGCCCGCCAATAATTGAAAGGTCTATTAAAGCCACTAACAAGGTAATTAACTTGAAATTTACGCTGCCCTCTAACCTAACAGTTGGCGGGCAGGTGATAAGGCCAAATGGCCTTTACATTTTTTAGGAAACCTCAACCACGAGCGGGATGAGGCTCCCTAAAGCTAATACACATTAAATAAAAAAACAGTCACATGAGGGGAAATGTTTTATTAAATTTTTATTGCCTTTATTAATTTTTTTAAAAGGAGCTTCAGCCTCCCTGAGGCACGGAGCTGCCTAAGGGAGATTGAAGCGCTCTTTCACACGCAAGCGTGAACTGAGCGCAAGGCCCGGCTCTCGCCCCTTCCCCTGCACAGGTAGCGCTGAGCGCTGCTGCTTGCGATCCACACAGGGCGGGCCTTAATTGGCCCACCTGCATGAAATCGCAGAGCGGAGCCAATCGCAGGTGGTGGCCGGCTTCCCGACCGCCCCCGCCGAGCCTGCCTAACAAGGGAAAAATTCTGGCCCATTAGTTTGTAATCTGTGCCCAAGGGGTGAAAAGTTCTGGAACATTTGGTGGCACTTTTTAGGACTCTGCGTTGCCTGAGTGGGCAGATAAACTAGAGGTTCGTCTCCAAGCATGTCAATGCGGCTGTGCCTGAACTGCCTCAGCTGTGGTGGAATGGTCACATTATACAAGGTATCCCTAATGCATGAAACAGAAATAAAAATAGCTGGAAAAACTCAGCAGGTTTGATAGCACCTGCGGTGAGGAATACAGTTAACATTTTGAGTCCGTATGACTTCATCAGAACTGAGGGAATATAGAAATGAGGTGAAATATAAGCTGGTTGAGGGGGGTGGGACAGGTAGAGCTGGATAGAGGGCCAGTGATAGGTGGAGGCAAAGGAGAGATTGCCAAAGATGTCATAGACAAAAGGACAAAGGGGTGTTAACTGTGGTGATATTAGCTAAGAAATGTGCTAATGGTGACATTAAGGGTCAACTGCATTTGCTGCTCCCAATGCGGTCTCCTCTACATTGGAGAGTCCAAATGCAGGCTGGGTGGCTGCTTTGCGGAACACCTTCGGTCTGTCCGCAAACGTGACCCAGACCTCCCTGTCGCTTGTCATTTCAACACACCACCCTGCTCTCAAGCCCACATATCCATCCTTGGCCTGCTGCAATGTTCCAGTGAAGCTCAACGCAAACTGGAGGAACAGCACCTCATCTTCCAATTAGGCACTTTACAGCCTTCCGAACTTAACATTGAGTTCAACAACTTCAGATCATGAACTCTCCCCTCCATCCCCACCCCCTTTCCGATCCCCCTTTTTCCAGTTATTTATATTTTTAAAATATATTTTTCTTTTCCCACCTATTTCCATTATTTTTAAACGTATTTCCATCCATTGTTTCATCTCCACCTTTTAGCCTATTTTGATCCCTTCCCCCCCACCCCACCCCCACTAGGGCTATCTGTCACTTGCTCGTCCTGCTTTCCACCCTTAATGTCACCATTAGCACATTTCTTAGCTAATATCACCATCGTTAACACCCCTTTGTCCTTTTGTCTATGACATCTTTGGCAATCTCCACCTATCACTGGCCCTCTATCCAGCTCTACCTGTCCCACCCCCCTCAACCAGTTTATATTTCACCTCATTTCTATATTCACTCAGTTCTGATGAAGAGTCATACAGACTCGAAACGTTAACTGTATCCTCTCCGCAGATGCTGTCAGACCTGCTGAGTTTTTCCAGCTATTTTTATTTTTGTTTCAGATTTCCAGCATCCGCAGTATTTTGCTTTTATCCCTAATGCATAGCCGCTTACCTCCCCCACCCCCGCAACCGCACGCGCTTGCACACTACCGTCAACCAGAGTGCAGCCCTTGCCCCCACCCCCACAACGCGCTTCAACCGAAGTGCTGCCCATGCCCACCCCGCCACCACCCCCACCTTGCCTCAACTGCAGTGCAGCCCTTACGCCAGCACGGCACTGTCAGCCAGCCGGGAAAAAACAACTTGCCTGTGCCCTCACCCTTGAGCCTCAGCCTTGAGGTCCAACAGGCAACCCTTGCAAACACTGTGGAACATTATTGTGCACTCACCTCCGAGTTCCCCTTGAGGTACAGCCCACCAAGTGCATGCCTTATAAGTGCTGTTGTGAAACACACGTACTCAAATGATCCAGTGTGGGGGACAATTATGGCGAGTTGGGCTTATAATGATGTGCAGATGTATTAGAACGAAGTTCCTGACATCTGGCAGCTGAAAATGTGGCCTGCCATTGACGGGCAAAGAGGACGATTGCAAACGTGTTTCAAGACGGTGTGAAACTGATTTTTGGCCTTCCGGCCATATTGTCCGCTCCCGCCTGCTGTCAATTGGAGTGGGCGATTCTGCCCAGAGATTGATAGATTTTTGGATACAAATGGAATCAAAGGATATTTAGACAGTGCGAGAAGGTGGATTTGATATCAAAGATCAGCCATTATCTTAGTGAATGGGTGAGCAGGTTAGATGGGCTGAACGGCCTACTCCTGCCTCTATTTTTATGTTTTTATCTTCTTAATTTGAATCTTGGTTGAATAATAGTGATCACATAGAATCCACAGCAGAGAAATGGGTCATTAGGTCCATGCTTGATTTTATGCTCTGCATGTGACTCCTCCCACTCTGTTACTTCATCTAATCATATTAACATATCCTTCTATTCCTTTCTCCCTTATGCACTTATCAGTCTTCCCCTTAAATACATCTTTACCTCAACCACACTGTTGTGTTACTATTCTGATCATAAACTTCCTATTCCTTTTGCCTTGTACCTTTATCATTTAATCCCTCCTGCCATCCACTATATCAGGCCTTTCCTTTTGTTTTTTCTTACCCTCATTCCTTTCCACGACTTTTTAAAAAGCTGTTACATCTCGAGTACTCCCAGTTCTGATGAAAGGTCATCGAACTGAAACATTGGGACTGATTTTAACCCTGTGTGAGTGAATGGGTTTTGAATTAGATAAATTGTCTCCAGTTAGCTCTATTTCTTTCTCCACAGACGCTGTAGGATCAGCTGAGCGTTTCCAGCATTTCCGGTTTTTATTCCAGATTTCCAGCATCTGCAGTATTTTGCTCCAATTCTAATAAAAATTATCTGAAATTATTGAACTCAGTGTTAAGTCCAGAAGTCTGTAAAATACCAAGATGAAAGATGGGGTGCTGTTCTTGAAGCTTATCTTGAATTTCATTAGAACTGGGAGGGTGAGGACAGAAAGGGTGGAGAATTAAAATGACAGGAGATCAAACTGGTCACCTAATCTCTGTTTGGTCTCACCAGTGTAGAGGTATACAGGATGCTCCATCATGTGCAGCAAGTGCAGTATACTAAATAGAAATGGGTACAAGTAGATCACTGTTTCACCTGAAAGGGCATTGGATGATGAGAAGGGAGGTGGTAAAACGGCAAGTGTTGCAGCTCCACTGTGCCAAGGGAGGAAGAGTGGATATTGGGGCTGATTGAGGAATGCACTAGGCTGTTGCAGTGGGTAAGACCCCCTGGAAGGCTGAAAGGAGCAGGAAGGGGAAGATGGTTTTGGTGGTAGCATCATGCTGAAGATGGTGGTAATGGCAGAGGATTTAATTACTGTGGTGCTGGTGGGATGGGACGTGAGGACAGGAGGAATTTTATTGTGGTTCTGGGAGGGGAGGGAAGGGGTAAGAGCAGAAGTGCAGGAAATTGAATGGATGTGGCTTAGGGCCCTGTCAACCACAAAAAGGAAGAGATATTTGAGACTGTACTATGGAATGTCATCAGCACGTCTGTGACAAGAGACAGAAAAATCAAGAGACTCAGACCAATAGAGGGGGATAGGTTAGAGTGGGTGAGGGGATCAGCGAAATTGAGACTGCTGTTGCCACACCAGCAGTTCTCAATGAAAGGACTTCCCAGCATTTCAACCAGTTCTTACCCTACAGAATTGATTTCTATCTATCTTGACTATTTTTCTCACCTTGTCCAGACTTTTCCCATCTACATTTGTGACTCATCAGTCATTCTCCATCACTTTAATGGTTTCCACTTTTTTGGCACCAACTATATCCTTTTCACCACGTACATTTAATCTCTCTACACTTCCATCCCCCACCAGGACAGTCTTAAGGATCTCCATTCCTTCCTTGAATAGAGGTCCAGCAAGTCCCCATCCACTACCACCCTTGTCCACCTGGTTGGCCTTGTTCTCACATTGAACAAGTTCTCTTTTAACTCCACTCACTTCCTCCAAATAAAAGGTGTTGCTATGGGAACCTGTATGGGTGTTAGCTATGCCTGTCTCTTTGTGGGATGCGTGAAAGATTCTTTGTTCCATTCTGAATCAGGACCCTTCCTTCACCTCTTTTTTTAGTACATTGATGACTGTATCTGTGTTGTTTCCCGCTCTTGCTCTAAACTGGAAAATTTTGTCAACTTTGCCTTCAGTTTCTACCCTTCCCTCACCTTCTCATGGTTCATCTCTCATGCTTCCCTTCCCTTCCTCAACTTTTCCATCTCCATTTCTGAGAATAGGCTCTTAACCAACATTCACTATAAGCCCACAGCTGCCATGACTACACTTCCACAAACCTCCCTTCCTGCAAAAATTCTATTCCATTCTTCCCAGTTTCTCCATCTCCATTGTATCTGTTCTGATGATGCAATCTCCATACCTTTTCTGATATGCCTTCCTTTTTGCACAACCATTGATTCCACCCCCACCATCATTGACAAGGGTCCTCGACCATTGTGTTCCATTTACCATACTTCGTTCATCCTCTCAGTGTGCCACTGGGACCAGAATAAGGTCCCTCTTGTCTTCACCTTCAACCCCAACAGCCTCTTTGTTCAACAGATTGTTCTCTACCATTTCTGCTACTTCCAGTATGATGCAACATCAAATACATCTTCCCATCTCCTCCCCTTACTGTTTTTCGAAGGGATTGTTCCCTCCTTGACTTCTTGGTCCATTCCTTAATCACCCCCAGCCCTCTCACACCACCTGCCTATGCAAGCACAGGAGATACAACACCTGCCATTTTACCTCCAACCTTCTCAATGTCAATGTACCTAAACATTCCTTCCAGGTGAAACATTGATTTACTTGTGCTTCTTTAAATTTAGCATACTGTATTCGCTGCTCATGTTGCAGCCTACTCTATTTTAGGAGATCAAACGCAGATTGGGTGACTACTTTGGGGAACATCTCCGTTCAGCCTGTAATCATGAACTTGAACTTTCCGTCACCTGTCATTTTAATTATTTTCCCCACTCCCATTTTGATCTCTCTGTCCTCAACCTCCTATACTGTTCTAATGAAGCTGAGCATAAGCTCGAGAAAGAGCACCTCACATTTTAATTAGGTACTTTTCAGCCTTCTGGAAAAAGCATTAAGTTCAACAGTGTAAGATCATAACCTCTGCTCCCTTTTTATTTTGTTTTTGGATGGTAGCTGTTTGATTCTGCTTTGCCTATTTACACCTCCTCTGGGCACATCTTTTGTTTCTTTACTTGTCCAATGCTCAGGGTGTAAGAAAGTGGGATATAGTGGATTGGCACAGGATGAAGATCTCATGGCAGTTACCACCTTTCTCATCACTCCCCACCATGCCGTTTTCCCTGACAAAGGCCATATCTACCTGAAATGTTAACTCTGTGTCTCTCTCCACAGATGCTGCCTGATTTGCTGAGTATTTCCTGCATTTTCTGCTTTGTGATTTAATGTAATGGAGAGAAGAAGTGTAGTCACTGCTGGGATATAGAATATACACCAACCAATTTGCGCATGGCAAACTCCCACAACCAGCTATGAAATAAATGGCCAAATCATCTGTTTTAGCTGTTGTTTGAGGGAAAATCATCTGGAGAATTCTCTTGCACATCTTTGAATGCTGGTATGGGATCTTTTATGTTCACCTGCGAGGGAAACTTTAACATTTCAACTGAAAGATGACACCTTTGACTGTGCATCAGTCCCACAGTTTTGCACAGAAGCTAAAGGAAATGAAGGGCATGTTGTATGTGAGCCATTGGTTCACATATTCAAAAGCTCATTAAAGCCTAGGCTGGTTTCCATGGAGGTAAATATGGTCTCATTACTTAAAGGGAGAAAAAAATCAAAGGCGAGGAATTGTAGCCCTATTACGTTGACATTACTTATAGCAAAGCTGCTGGAACAGATGATACGATGTGTGATTTATAATCATTTAGAAAGTTTGATGGTTTTTTAGGATCCACTTCATGGTTTCAGGAAACATTGCTGCTTCATTAAACTGTTCAAGTTCTTTGAGAATTTGACCAGAATAGTGGATAATGATAGCCCTGTTTATATTATATACCTTGATTCCAAAAGGCCTTTAATTAAGTGCTACATGGAAATGAAATCTTACAAAATTATGAACAGAATTTGTAAAAAGATTGCAGGATCAGTAATTAGTTTAAATCTTGTAGGCAGAGCGTTGTCATTAATGGGACTACATCTGAATGGAACTTAGTCATGCGTGACATTCTACAAGAGCCTGTTGTACATTGCTGTACATCAACCTCATTAATGGTTTGGATGGGGATTTATCCAATTTGTAAATTCGCAGTAGACATGCAATTATACACAAAGGATAGTAATTAAGACTAAATCAATAGACTGCAGGACAATTTAAAATAAGTTAGTGAAATGGGTTCATTGGTTTTAGATATTCCTCATTGTGGAAACTCCAGGTATATCTATACTATTTATACTGTTAAGGCTAACAGGTCAGGGAAGTGACCTACCTGTAATCACTGATAACTTAAATATGCACATGGAGTGTAAAGTTGGTCATGCAGAAGACACTTAAGGTTTTACATTGTATTGCTATGATCAATTTTTGTACAAAAACATGCAGAGCATCATGCAAGTCTGGTAGCTGCCATGATGTCGTCATCCGATGCCCATCTTCCAAACCCCATTTTCTTTCACCCCGAGCATTGGGTCAAGGGCTGGGTGCTTAGGGTTAAAGGTTACCAAATTTCCAAACCTGGCTCATGACACCTCTCAGAAACCTGAGCACAGATGCAATGCTTCCCTTGCCTAGATAGATCTAAAAGTGATCTGCAGTTTTGCCCTCAAAGAGCCTCAAGGATCATTAGTGTCTGCTGCCTGCTGCACAATTTTGCCACCCAGAGAGTTGAATCCATCAAGCCTGCTGTGAAGAAACACATCAAGGTGGAGGGGCATCCACAGCAGAAAGATACTGAGGAACAACAAGGCCCACCTATGCTGCCAGCTGAATGAACTCTTTGACAGCAGCTCATTGAGGAGGACTTTAGCTGTAAACTCACAATTGCCCTGCATTAACAGTACTCCCAACATCAGTCCCAATCCTTCCATAACTTTAGGACTACAGTGAAACCAAACACAAGCATGGGGCTTTCAGGCAAAACATATTGGGTGGCCATCAAAGATACTTCAAGTAAATGTGGTACAGAAGAATTTTGAAAAAAGTGCAATTTACATTGATCTTTACACCTATCATTAACTACTGTTCACCCTAGTGCAAGCCTGTAGCTCCTGTATTAAGTGCTTTTCTACCTGTTCTACGACTAATTCAGAACCTTCCACAGTAAAACATCCCTAGGTGCTTCAAAGGAACAATAACAAACAACACTTGACACTGAGCCGTTGAAGGACACATAAGGATATGTAACCAAAAGCTTTATCAAGAAGGTAGGAGTAATGTTTCACTGTGTGGTTGGGGTCTAGATGGGGGATTTGGGGATTGTCTGTTCTCCCAAAGTATGCTGCTCGAGTCTGTAGTTTCCCAAAACCATGACTCTTTATTTTCAGCAACTATTTACACATTTGGACCTCTACATGAGGTTGGAGCTTTCCTCCTTCCAGATCGCTCTTACTTCTCTGTCATGTGATCTGACATCAGTATTACATCAATATCATGTATGCTTCTGATATTAACCCTTTACATCACCCCCTCCCCCCAGTCTTTATCCCCATCATATTTACATCCTCTGGCATCTCCCCCCAAAGTCTCAGACCTCTCAGGTGCCTTGACCAATCTCCCTAATCTCATCTTGATCTTCTTTTGGGGTCGAGGATGGTCTGTACTCTCCCCCTGTCGATTTGAGTGATCTTCTCTGGGTGGCTGTATAGCTTGTAGTAAATCTTTCTTCTTTTTCATCAGGATCTGAGTAATAAGCCGAAGTTTCTATTGTCTTTCTCTCCAAGGATATTAAGGCACTGCAGTTTCTCTTTATGATACCCTGGTTTATCAAGTTTTTTCAATGATTGTGCCTTTTGTTGGTCTTGGATCCATACTCTCTCCCTGGGCTTCATCACTGGTAACTCATGTGCTCTTTGGCTGTGATTAAAGTTCCAGGCCTAGTTGCTTCTTTGTTCTTCTTCATACTATCTTAACCTCTTGTAGTCATTCATGGTGATATTGGGTTTGAGTTTTTGTGCTAGAAATCAAAGCCGTGTTCTCAATCTCCTGCCCATTAGTAACTCTGGTGAGAAACTATTTTTGCAGTGGTGAGGTCCGATAACTCAGAAGAGCTGGATTAATGTCTTTGTTTCTCTTCAATAAATCTTTGACGATTTGTACCTCCCTCTCGGTTTTTCCATTCGCTTGAGGATAGTGAGGTGAACTGGTTACAAGAACAAAGCAACATTTATGTGCGAAATTGTGGAATGGCTCATTAGCAAATTGCAATCTATTGTCGGACACTACGATATCTGGGATGCCATGTTTTGCATAAATTGTCTTGAGAGATTGGATGACTGCTTCTGCTGTGATACTATGCAATCTGTTTATTTCAATCAACTGTGAGTAGTAATCAATGAGGAGGGTTTTCCCCCTAAATTCAAATAAGTCCATTCCCATGGCCTTGATGGGTAAGTAGAAGATAATAGTGGTTATTTTTGTTCTTGGCTGTTTACAGCACAAATAAGACAGTTAGAAATCATTTCTTCTATACTCAGTGATGCCGTCATAACTCATCAATCTTAGTCTGAATCATTGGATTCTGGGCAGCATCTTCACAATTTCTTTCATGTTCAGAAGGATGACTAGTGGCTCATGGACAGTTTCAATTTTGAAACACAATGCCATAACAGTCTGAAAATTTTTTGTATGCCACATTGCTGTCAATGCTTCTTTTCCTATTCTGATGCATTGTTGCTCTACTTCCCTTTGTCACCTAGAGGCATAATAGCCTTGTCTATGCTTGTTGTCTCTGCATTGCAAATAAAACTGCCCCCAGATGTGTAGATGTTGCATCTGCTGCTACTATGGTCAGGAATTCTGGGTTGTAACATGACCCAGAACAGATTAAAAGTTGTTTAATCCTTTTGAAAGCATTGTTGGTCCACTTTCCAGCACCACTGTTGATCTTGTCTTAACAGCTGTCTCAAGGGCTCGTTGACCTCTGCTCAATCTGGTAGGAAGTTGCCTACTTGGTTGACCATCCCAAGGAATCTTTGAAGCTCAGTTATGTTCCTTGGTTGTGGAAATTCTCTGATTACTTTCATTTTTTGTGGATCAGCTGTGATTCTAGTGGCTTGTACTATGTGACCTAGAAACTTGATCATAAGTTTAGCAAACTCACATTTTGTATTCAATGTTAGGCCTGCATCCTGCAAGACTCTCAGGACTGCTCTGACTCTATGACCATGCTCTTCTCTCGTGAAGCCATGTATAAGTATGTCATCCATAATTGCATATTATTCCTTCCATGCCTTCTATAGTGTGAGACATTGATCTCTGGAAAATTTGTTGAGTGGACTTTATTCAAATGGCAATCTATTGAAACAATAACAATTGAATGGTGATATAAATGTTTTATTTTATTCTTTCACAGAATATGGGCATCATTGGCTAGGTCAGCATTTATTACCCTTCCCTAATTGCCCTTGAGAAGGTGGTGGTGACCCGTCTTCTTGAACCGCTGCAGTCCACGTGATGTAGGTACACCCATAGTGCTGTTAGGGAGGGAGTTCCAGGATTTTGACCCAGTGACAGTGAAGGAACGATGATATATTTCCAAGTCAGGATAGTGAGTGGCTTGGAGGGGAACTTCCAGGTGGTGGTGTTCCCTTGCATCTGCTGCCCTTGTCCATTCAGGTTGCAGAGGTCACGAGTTTGGAAGGTGCTGTCGAAGAAGCCTTGTTGAATTGCTGCAGTGTATCTTGTAGATGATACACACTGCTGCCACTGTGCATCGGTGGTAGAGGGAGTGGATGTTGAAGGTGGTGGATGCAGTGCCAATAAAGCGGGCAGCTTTGACCTGAATGGTGTTGAGCTTCTTGACTGTTGGTAGAGCTGCACTCACCTAGGCTAGTGGAGAGTATTCCATTACGCTCCTGACTTGTGCCTTCTGGCTGGACGACAAGCTTTGGAGAGTCAGGAGGTGAGTTACTCGCCGCAGAATTTCCAGCCTCTGACCTGCTCTTGTAGCCACAGTATTTATATGGCTGGTTCAGTTCAGTTTCTGGTCAATGGTAACCCCAAGGATGTTGATAGTGGAGGATTCAGTGATGGTAGTGTCAAAGGGAGATGGTTGGATTCTCTTTTGTTGGAGATGGTCATTGCCTGGCACTTGTGTGGCACGAATGTTATCAGCCCAAGCTTGAATGTTGCACAGGTCTTGCTGCATATGGGTTTGGGCTGCTTCAGTATCTGAGGAGTCGCGAATGGTGCTGAACATTGTGCAATCATCAATCACCACTTCTGACCTTATGATGGAGGGAAGGTCATTGATGAAGCAGCTGAAGATGGTTGGGCCTATGGCACTCCCCTGAGGAACTCCTCCAGTGATATCCTGGGACTGAGATGGTTGATCTCCAATAAACACAGCCTTTGTGCTATGTATGACTGCAACCAGTGGAAAGTTTTCCCCCTGATTCCCATTGACTCCAGTTTTGCTAGGGCTCCTTGATACCACACTCAATTAAATGCTGCCTTGATGTCAAGGGCAGCCACTCTCACCTCACCTTTTCAGTTCAGCATTTTTGTCTATGTTAGGACTAAGTCTGTAATGAGGTCAGGAGCGGAGTGGCCCTGGCGGAACACAAATTGAGTGTCAGTGAGCAGGTTATTGCTGAGTAAGTGCCACTTGGTAGCACTGTTTACAACACTTACCATCGCTTTGCTGATGATTAAGAGTAGGCTGATGGGGGTGGTGACTGGCTGGGTTGGATTTGTCCTGCCTTTTGTGTACATGACATAACATACCTGGGCAATTTTCCACATTGCCGGGTAGGTGCCACTGTTGTAGCTGTATTGGAACAGCTTGGCCAAGGGTGCGACAAGTTCTAGAGCACAACTCTTCAGCACTTTTACTGGAATGTTCTCAGGGCCCATATCCAGTGCCTTCAGCCATTTCTTGGTATCACATGAAGTGAATCGAATTGGCTGAAGACTGGCATCTGTGATGCTGGGGATCTCAGGAGGAGGCTGAGATGAGGCTGGGTGGGAGGGTGAGCTGTGAGGAAGGTGCAGAGATGCTTCAGTGTAATTTGGACAAGCTGAGTGAGTGGGCAAATGCATGGCAGATGCAGTATAAAGTGAATAAACGTGAGGTTATCCATTTTAGTAGCAAAAACAGGAGGGCAGGTTATTATCTGAATGGCTATAAATTGAGAGAGGGGAATGTGCAACAAGACCTGGGTGTCCTTTGTTGCCGGAGATCACTGGTAATGGTTATTGGCTTAGTACACTGAGGAGAAGAGTCAATTCTCTCTCGACATGAATAAAGCGAATTTAGAGTTGTTAGATCATCTACATATAGCTTATACGTCTGGTTAAATATAGACATGCAGTTTACAGCAGGTTATGCAGTTTTATACCCAAAACTAGGATCTAAACACACACCCACTAGGTTTCTCTGACACTCTCTGAGTGGTCACAGAATATAAAAGCTAATACCCGAAAAGGAGAGCTGACGCTGGCCAGGCGTTCCGTTCTCTCTCTCTTGCATCTCTACGTTGCTGACGTAGGTTCTTCCGCTTCTGCGATGGTTGGTCTCCGGAGTCTCGCTGCCCCATGCTCGAAATCCTCTCAGTATTATACTGAATCGTATCTCTTCAAGCTGTGCTGTCTTTCTTCCTGTTGGTTTAGGCCTGCTTGCCTGATCTGTGGCATCTTCTCCATTGGCTCTGTTCCAAGACTTGCAGGATCACCTTGTTTCCCCCTTTTCTAAATAAGGACTCATCACATTTCCTTTGTCTTCAAGACAGTCAGCTACTTCAGAACTGGTTCCAGCCAGTTTGGACCCAGTGATTGGAGTCAGGTTTCAAAAGTTACTCAGGCCAGCAACTGGACTCAGGTTACTTCAGGTCAAAGGTTGCTTTTGCCTGTGTCTGGCAGTTCAGCTGCAGCCCCTGGCCAACATCTCCCCCCTTTTGATCCAAAGATACTTATCTTAGGATCATTATTGTCCCTTTCTGTGTACCACTTCTGAGGTTGTCATTGTCCCCCAATGGGCATGTTACATCCACGATATCATATGGTTCTATAAAAATATAAAAAGAGAAGCGTATATAAAATATACTTCACACAGTATCCTTATAGTGATAATCGTTTCTTCTGTTTCATTCTAGCACTAACATTCAATTGGTGCAAAATTTCAATTTTCCACCTTCTAAGCTGATATATGTTGAATATGACATACGATCACAACTACAGCAGCATGTGATACAATCCTGACCCATGGATGTATTTGAACATTAGAACCCCAATTCCAAAACTTATCCCAGAACTCGGGGTCCCGTAGCAGTTCCTCTGCTTTATCAGCATAAGTTCTAATTATTTTAGTATGTTTAGTCCATTGATGAATTATCTCATTGGCTTTCTCCGCTATTTCCGTCCAATCCGCAGTCAGGTGCGGAATAGGTGGTAGTTCAGTAGGAACATATTTCTGCAGATCTTGGTCTATATCGGTACGTTGGACTGTGAGGTTTTCATTTATTACCATCCTCATTATTGGCTTAGGCAGAACTTGTCCACCGATAACCAGGTCTAAGGTAACATTGTTAATGGTCACATTGTGTCCTTCTAGAGGGCACTGTTTCCATCCTTTGCTATAGTTCGTAGCCGCTGTGGCTATGTAATACGTTTGTCCCACAAGGGCGAATTGTAAAAAGGACTGGCTGTTAACAGGCAGAATGGACATCTCTGGTATGAGTCGCTACCCCAGTCAATATTCACATAGATGTGGTCCCAGTGGACCATAATTTTACCTCGACCGTCGCTCCCCGATGGTCGATCAATAAATGGACCCACAAATTGACTAATAATTTTTCCCTCTGGGATTACCGACAATGTCACCTCTAGAACTTTATTGCATGAAAACTGTACTCCCACTCCCTCCAGTATACCCAAAGTTTTTCCCGCGCACGTTAACCCATCCATTCCCATATAATACAAATTCCTGTCCACTTACAGCACCTCGTTTAGCTAGTTAATCAGCTTTCCTGTTCCCTTCGGGAGATAGTTTTGAATGAGCTTTCACTTTTGTGACCCCAAATTCTTTCCCCTGTGCTTCTTCAAAGATGTACCGTAATAGCGGGGACGAAGGAAGGGGCCTTCTATCCGCTGAGACAAAACCTCTCGCTTCCCATAGGGGCAAATGTTCTGTGAGGCTATTACAGACATACATGCTATCAGAATATATGACTGATCTAGGCGGAAAATATTCCGGGTGACTAACCATATATGCGACAGCTGCTAGTTCTGCTGCCTGTGTACTCATGATTTTAGGTAATTTCAAAGCCGTACTAAATCTTTCCTGTCCGTGTTCATCCTCCATGTATATCCCACAGCCAGTTCTCCTTTCTCCATCCTGTACTGATGAAGAGCCATCCACAAAAATTTTAAAATAGGGTTCTTCCTTTCCTGTTTCCTTTGTTTTTCTACTTTCAGGCTCTGTCTTACTCCCTCCCTTTTTCTTTGATACAAATGGGCCCTTGGGGTCATTTACTATCATCAATTGACACTCACGTTTTTCTCCCTGATAAACTAAGTTATCTGCTAACATAGTGGTGGTTTTTACCCCCTTTACGGTTATATTTCTCCCTTGCAGCAACAATGTCCATCTATTTTAGCTAACTGCACCATCCTTAATCCTTCCGTCTAACAGTAGCTGTACAGGGGTGTGTTCTGTTAATATTGTAAGTGGGTTTAGTCCCACTATTTAGGTAAAATGCTGCACTGCCCAAAAGACAGCTAGCAAGTGTTTTTCGCATACCGTATACCCCTGCTCTACCAGTGAGAGCATACGTGAGGCGTACGCTACTGGTCGCAATTTCCCATCTGTCTCCTGTAATAGAACTGCCGGAAGTGTGGTCTCTGTAGTAGCCACCTCCAATGAAAACGGTTCAGTTGGATTTGGGGTTTTCAGAGCAGGCGCGGCAGCTAGTGCTTGCTTTAGAGCGGTCATGGCCTGGGTGTGTTCTGTTTTCCACTCCCAGGCCACATTCTTTTTTAATAATTCCATTAGCGGGGCAGTTTTTGTGGCGAATCCGTCAATGTAGTCCCTGTAATATCCCACCAAGCCTAAGAAGGACCTTAACCCTTTTACACCCTGCGGAACAGGGAGTCTGCCAACTGTCTCTAGCCTTCGCTTGTCAATGTCCCTCTTCCCCGTCAGAATCATTCCCAAGTAAGTAAGTAATTTTTTGTTTCATGATCTGCGCTTTTTTAGGATTAATCTTTAATCCCAAGTCATGTAACAACTGCAGTAATTCACTTAACAGTTGATAATGTTCCTTTTTGGTTTTAGTTTGTAGGAGTAAGTCGTCTACATACTGCACTAGACATTCAGGCCTCGAGAATCTTTTTAACCCTTCCCTCAGCTGTTGGTGAAATATGGATGGGGAATTGTGAAATCCCTGTGGCAGGTGGTCCATGTATATTGCTGTCCTTGGAAAGTAAACGTGAATTTATAGTGACATTCTATCTCCAGTGGAATAGACCAAAAACTGTTACTTATGTCCAAAACCGTAAACCATTGCGCATCCTCATTTTGTCGAACTACTGTCTTTGGGCTAGTTGCTACAGTAGGGGCTGTTAACGGGGTGACTTTATTTAATTCTCTGTAGTCTATCGTTAGTCGCCAGCTACCGTCGGGTTTCCACACCGGCCAAATAGGCGCGTTGTTAGTAGAAGCTATTGGTCTTAATATCCCTTGCTGCAGCAGGCTCTGCATCACCTTCCCTATCTCTTCTTCTGCTTGTTTTGGGAAACCGTACTGCTTTTGTGGTTTGGGGTCTGGACCTTGTATATACACACTCCCGGACATTTTCCCACAATCATGTTTATGTCGGGCAAATACTATTGAGTTTTGTGCGATAATTTGTTGTACTTCACGATCATCACACTGGTTCTATCCACATTTCCCCGATCATGTATATCCTATCCTGATATTCCCCCACCGGAATGAGTGTGTGATTTATACTGCCTATGCCCAAAGGCATTTGCCAAATTATACAATTAACGGGGTCAAAGCAGAGTCCCACTTTGGCCATATAGTCGCTCCCTAATATATGTTCTTGTTCTCTGGGTAATTTGATAAGGACCACTGAATGCTCTATCAATATGTCTCCCACACCGACTTCCAACGGTACACTCACATATCCTACTTGTGAATGTCCTGTGAATCCATTTAGAACAATTTTGTTTTGAATTTTCCAATCTACGTCATTGATCTGAGTGGTGTTAACGGTGGTGCGGGATCCCCCTGTGTCCCAAAGGAATGTAATAGGGCAGCCTCCAACCCTACCATTCACTAGAGGTCTCCCCGTGTCATCCCACTGCGTATCACACACTCATAACGGAGAGGCCTGAGACCGTCATTGCAGTTCGGGGTACAACCCGGAACTCGGTGGTATTTCTATCATATCACACTGAAGACTTGGTCTATTTGGCCCTTCCACGGGTAGGCTCTGGTTTCCTCCCCAACCTGCATTCTCTCATCTCGAGATCGGGCAGTCCCTTGCGAAGTGTCCCTCTC
The DNA here is from genome assembly GCF_964194155.1 of Cetorhinus maximus. Taxonomy (NCBI): domain Eukaryota; kingdom Metazoa; phylum Chordata; class Chondrichthyes; order Lamniformes; family Cetorhinidae; genus Cetorhinus; species Cetorhinus maximus. The sequence goes on from NC_135887.1 coordinate 100,266,857, forward strand.
GGCCACAGTTATAGCATCTGAACATCTCGTCCTGAGTTCTCCCCGTTCCCGAGAAGTTTCTTTTTCCTCTACCTCTACCCACTGTCTGATAAGCTGGAGGGGGTTCCCTCTGAGTAGGTCCCCTCCCTTCATTTCTCCAGGTTGTCGCCTGATTCTTAACAGGCATTGCTCTGTCCCTGAATGCCTTGGATAGTTTTGGTGTTTCCCTTTCCCATACTCTAACCATCTTCCTGATTATCCAGGGCTCTGTATGTGTGTCATCAGTGGGATCAAACTGATCTAATCTTTCCTCGACTCCTCAGTGCCATGCGACATTAGCGTTTTTAGCCATCGGTTCCTAATCTCCGGCTGTAAATTATCCTTATCCAGGCCTGTGCCATAGACCCCCTGAAACACCGCCCAAATGCGAGCCGAAAATGCAGTAGGGTGTTCACCTTTTCTTTGATAGCATTTCATCAGCACCTCCACTGGGTCCCCTCTGTTATCGCCCATGACAGATAATACTTGGTCCTTTAAGGCCTTATTTGTGCCTCTACCAAGTTTTTGTTCCTCCGGTAGGGCGGAGTGTATATGTGGGTGTAGGCACATTAGAATTAATTTTCTTTCCTCAGCATCGTCTAAACCGTGTACCCCTCTCTGTTGCCCGACCGCTAGGAACAACTCCCTAGGATCATCCCCAGGCGCACACGTCCCTATATCTTTCGCAATATCCCTCAGTTCTTGTATCCCAAGTGGGGTGGAATATGTCATATTCGGGCCGGCTTGCCCCTGGCCATCTGCCCCTACTGTGCTCTAGTGGTTACAAGGGTGGCCATTGGGGCAGACGGTTTTTCCGGCTCTGGAATTTATGCCGGCGGTGTATCCTCTGGTGGAGGTTCCCCATTACCGTTGCTGTATCTATCTGCCCCGTCTGCTAAATCATCCCAATCTATATCCCCTTGACCGTTTTCTTCACCTCTTCCGGGTGCAAAAGCACACAGTATGCCCCTCTGTGCAGCTAGCTAATTTTGCAGCTTCACTATCAGTTTCTGACACTTTGTGTGATCACCAGTACTGCTCCTCTTTTCCTGAGCTGCTCTGTGAATCACATTCATAGCAGTTTTTAAATCACTACATTGTTGTTTCCATCCCTCCGCCTCAGCTTTAGCTGCTTGAGCTTCTCCCTCTCTCTTACTCTTTTCATCAGCCAATTTTTCGCACTATAACTGATATTGGTTCATGTGCATCAAATCCGCACTTCTCTGTTCCTTTAAATCAGTTACCTTCTCACTAAGGCGGGCTATCTCCTCACGGAGTTTCTTATTCTCTTCCTCTAGTTTGTCTCGCTCTCTCCTAGCCTGCTGTTGGCATTCTATCCATTCCTCAAATAAACATCCGATCGCTACGGACTTCTGTACCTTTTTAAATTTCTTATCTGACATCTTTGTTTGCGCAATTCTCCAAAGGGCTTCCCAGTGGGTTTTTCCTTGTCACCAATGTGACCCGCATACTCCCCACATTGCGGGAACTTCCCTATTACGTATTTTTGAAGGAGTCCCTTTCATTCAAAACAGTCCAAGCCCCCGGGGCTTGGAGATTCCCTTTGATTCATCGTCTTATATTAACAGCTATGAATTAACCCAAACTCCTGTTCTCTGTGTACTTTGCCAACTCGGTTCAGCTCGAGTCTCCCGCTGACTCAACGGAGAGATTTATCCTCGAGCCTACCCAGGGACGCCAAATATGTTGACCGGGGGTCACCGGTAACGGTTATTGGCTTAGTACACAGAGGAGAAGAGTCAATTCTCTCTTAACTCTAAATTCGCTTTATTCACGTCGTTAGATCATCTACATATAGCTTATACGTCTAGTTAAATATAGACATGCAGTTTACAGTAGGTTATACAGTTTTATACCCAAAACTAGGATCTAAACGCACACCCACTAGGTTTCTCTGACACTCCCTGAGTGGTCACAGAATATAAAAGCTAATACCCAAAAAGGAGAGCTGACGCTGGCCAGGCGTTCCGTTCTCTCTCTCTTGCATCTCTACGTTGCTGACGTAGGTTCTTCCTCTTCTGCGATGGTTGGTCTCTGGAGTCTCGCTGCCCCACGCCTGAAATCCTCTCAGTATTATACTGAATCGTATCTCTTCAAGCTGTGCTGTCTCTCTTCCCGTTGGTTTAGGCCTGCTTGCCTGATCTGTGGCATCTTCTCCATTGGTTCTGTTCCAAGACTTGCAGGATCACCTCGTTTCCCCCTTTTCTAAATAAGGACTCATCACATTTCCTTTGTCTTCAAGACAGTCAGCTACTTCAGAACTGGTTCCAGCCAGTTTGGACCCAGTGACTGGAGTCAGGTTTCAAAAGTTACTCAGACCAGCAACTGGACTCAGGTTACTTCAGGTCAAAAGTTGCTTTTGCCTGTGTCTGGCAGTTCAGCTACAGCCCCTGGCCAATACCTTGTACACCAGTCGCTGAAGGTAAGCATGCAGGTGCAGCAGGTGGTAAAGTAGGCAAATGGTATGTTGGCCTTCATAGCCAGAGGATTCGAGTACAGGAACAGGGATGTCTTGCTGCAATTGTACAGGGCCTTGGTGAGACCACACCTGGAATATTGTATGCAGTTTTGGTCTCCTTATCTGAGGAAGTATGTACTTGCTATAGAGGGAGTGTAGCGAAGGTTTACCTGACTTATTCCTGGGATGGCGGGACTGACATTTGAGGAGAGATTGAGTCGATTAGGATTATATTCGCTGGAGTTCAGAAGAATGAGGGGGTAATCTCATAGAAAGCTATAAAATTCTAACAGGACTAGACAGGGTAGATGCAGGAAGGATGTTCCCGATGGTGGGGGAGTCCAGAACCAGGGGTCACAGCCTGAGGATATGGGGTAGACCATTTAGGACTGAGATGAGGAGAAGTTTCTTCACCCAGAGAGTGCTGAGCCTGTGGAATTCGTTACCACAGAAAGTAGTTGAGACCAAAACATTGTATGTTTTCAGGGAGTTAGATATAGCTCTTGGGGCGAAAGGGATCAAAGGGTATGGGGAGAAAGCGGGAGCAGGCTATTGAGTTGGATGATCAGCCATGATCATAATGAATGGCGGAGCAGGCTTGAAGGGCCGAATGGCCTACTCCTGCTCCTAGTTTCTATGTTTCTATCCACTTGGCACTTCCGACTGAAGATTGTTGCAAATGCTTCAGCCTTGTCTTTTGCACTGATGTGCTGAGCTCCCCCACTATTGAGGATGGGGCTATTTGTGGAGCCTCTTCTTCCTGTTAGTTGTTCAATTGTCCACCACCATTCACAACTGGATGTGGCAGAACTGCAGAGCTTAAATCTGATCTGTTGGTTGTGGGACTGCTTAACTCTATTTATAGGATGCTGCTTTTGCTGTTTGGCATGCAAGAAGCCCTGTGTTGTAGCTTCAATGGTTTAACACCTCATTTTTAGGTGTGCCTGGTGCTGCTCCTGGCATGCCCTCCTGCACTCTTCATTGCACCAGGATTGATCCCCTGGCTTGATGGTCATGGTAGAGTGGGTGATTTGCCAGGCCATGAGATTGTGGTTGTATATAATTCTGCTGCTGGTGATTGCCCATAACACCTTATGGATGCCCAGTTTTGAGTGTCGAGATCTGTTCAAAATCCATCCCATTCAGCATGGTGGTGGTGCCACACAACACAATGGAGGGTATTGTAGGATTGGAATCCCCTCCAACTGGGAAATGTGTGGAGTATAAAACTCAAGCCCACAGATATGTTTTGGCCTTATGTTTTCCACCACATAATATAGGAACTAAGCTGCAGCCAACAGCACAGGGCTGTGCAGCAAGGGATTAATTCAGACATTTAGCAAAAGACAGTGGCTCATCAAAATGGTTTGGACATTGATTGTTATCATGGAACAATGGCGCAAGGAACATGCCATTTATATAATACAATCAAGGAATTGTAATGCAACTAAGGCCTGCATCACAAACAATGGTGCTGGAATCTGGCATTGCAAATATGATTGGTTCCTCTCAGGGAGAGGAATAAGGTCATTCAAACCTTCATCAACCTTGGAGCCAAGTGCCTCAAGACAGCAGGAGAAATTTTTAAACAATGTGAGAGCTGATCATATTCATCTGGGATATATTTTCCATGGAATGACTATTGTCTCAAGCAGCATGAGCTGATCATATTCTTATGGACTATGCATAGAATAAACTAAGAGTGCTAACTACTGGTTAACTAACTGAATGAGTTGGCCAGGCCAGCAGCAGAAATGGTCTAACTGGGGACGGAAATCGTACGACGCGGCTGTTTTCTGCAGGCAGTCGAGGAAGTCAGTAGAGTCTGGTCAACTCCACCCTGGGAACTACAACACCATTGGAAGACCAACTCGGGTGATTGTAAGTATTAAGTTAGGATATAAAGTAAGTATTAAGTCAGGAACAAGGTGGAGGTTTAGCCTATGATGGGACAGGGTTCTGGGTAACTGTATTTTGTGATTGCTGAATGGAGCCCTTCTCTGAGGGCTGTGGGTAATTCAATAAAGCGATTGTGAATTATCAGAAGAAACTTGTCTCGCTGAAAATTCTGTTCAAGCCATGCACCTGTGAATCTTGTCACAACCATGAGCATGGAGAGGGTCTCTGAGGAGGAAAGGGGGCACCCCTGCAGTGTCCTCAATGTAAAGACAGGACTGCGTCTCCACAAGAACTGTGCAGTAGTCACTCCTACCAATACTGTCATGAACAGATGGACCTGCGACAAGTAGATTGGTGAGGACGAGGTCAAATAGGTTTTTCCCTCTTGTTAGTTCCCTCACCACCTGCCACAGAATTAGTCTCACAGCTATGTTGTTTAGGACTCAGCCAGCTCAATCAGTAGTGGTGCCACCGAGCCACTCTTGGGTATGGACATTGAAGTCCCCCACCCAGTATACATTCTATGCTCGTGCCACCCTCAGTGCTTCCTCCAAGTGATGTTCAACATGGAGGAGTACTGATTCATCAGTTGTGGGGTGGTTGCAGGATGGGGTGGTGCAGAGTGCAGTAGGAGCTAATCAACAGCAGGTTTCCTTACCCATGTTTGGCCTGATGCCATGAGACTTCATGGGTTCCAGGGTCAATATTGACAATCCCCAGGGAAATTCCCTCCTTACTGTATACCAGTGTGCCACCACCTCTTGTGAGTCTGTCCTGTCGGTGGGACAGGACATACCCAGGGATGGTGATGGTGGTGTCTGGCTCATTGTCTGTAAGGTTTGATTCTATGAGTATGACTATGTCAGCCTGTGGGACAGCTCTCCCAATTTTGGCTCAAGCCCGCAGATGTTATTACAAGGTCGACCAGGCTGGATTTACTGTTGTCATTTCCGGTGCCTAGGTTGATGCAGGTTGATCCATCCAGTTTCATTCCTTTTTATAGTGGTTTTGATACTACTGAGTGGCTTGATAAGCCATTTAAGAGTCAACAGTGCTGTGGGTCTGGAGTCACCTGCCAACCAGGCCAGGTAAGGACTGCAGATTTCCTTCCTTAAAGCCAATAGGGAGCCAAATGGGTTTTTACAACAATCATCAATGATTTCATAAAAACAAAAAGCTAAAAGCTACTGCGGATGCTGGAAATCCAAAACAAAAACAGAATTACCTGGAAAAACTCAGCAGGTCTGGCAGCATCGGCGGAGAAGAAATCAGTTAACGTTTCGAGCCTTCATGGCCCTTCGGCAGAACTGAAGCATAGTTAGGAGAAGGGAGAAATATAAACTGGATTAAGGTGGGGGGGGGGGGAAGAGAGAAGTTGAGGGTGTGGTGATTGTGGAGATAAGCAGTGATAGGAGCAGATAATCAAAAGATGTCACAGACAAAAGGATCAAAGAGGAGTTGAAGGTGGTGATATTTGTCTAAGAAAAGTGCTAATTAAGAATGGAAGACAGGATACTCAAAGTACAGCTCTAGTGGGGGTGGGGTGGACATGAAGGGCCATGAAGGCTCGAAAGGGAGGAAATTAGAAATTGGCGACCCATTTTACTGTTAAATGTGGACTATAAGATTCTGTCAAGGGTCATCGCCAATTGGGTCAAATCCGCTCTGGAATTGGTGATCCACCCTGACCAGACCTGCACTGTGCCCGGCAGGAAGATCTCTGACAGCCTGGCGCTGCTCAGGGATACGATTGCCTATGTACAGGACAGGGGTGTGGATACCTGCCTCATCAGCTTGGATCAGGAGAAGGCCTTTGACAGAATATCGCACACCTACATGGGGGATGTGCTCTCCAAAATGGGGTTTGGGGAGGGAATTCGCAATTGGATCCAACTGCTCTACACTAACATCAGTAGCGCAGTCTCAATCAATGGGTGGGAAACAGATAGCTTTCCGATTAAATCTGGAGTCAGGCAGGGCTGCCCTCTCTCGCCTGTTCTGTTTGTGTGTTGCATAGAACCCTTTGCTGAGTCCATCAGGAAGGATCCGGGCATAAGAGGAGTGACAATCCCAGGCAGTGGAGGCACTCAGGTCAAAGCCTCTCTGTACATGGACGATGTCGCCGTTTTCTGCTCAGATCTGCTGTCGGTGCGCAGACTGATCCACATCTGCGACCAGTTCAAACTGGCCTCGGGAGCCAAGGTAAATCGTGGGAAGAGCGAGGCCATGTTCTTTGGGAACTGGGCTGACCGATCCTTTGTCCCCTTCACCGTCAGGGCTGATGGTCTGAAAGTGCTGGGGATATGGTTCGGAGGGACCAGAGCATGCATTAGAAACTGGAAGGAGCGAGTGTCTATGGTGAAAAGGAAACTGGGCATGTGGGAGCGACGCTCCCTCTCCATTGCGGGTAAGAACCTGGTCATCAGGTGTGAGGCACTCTCGCTGTTGCTGTACGTGGCGCAGGTCTGGCCCATTCCACACTCTGCGTGGTGGCGATCACCCGAGCCATCTTCCGCTTTATCTGGAGGTCGAAAATGGATCGGGTCCACAGGGACACGATGTACAAGCCTCTAGATAAAGGGGGAAAAAACGTACCCAACATCGCCCTCATACTGATGGCCACCTTTGTGTGCGGCTGCATCAAGCGGTGTGTAGACCCTCAGTACGCAAACACCAAGTGTCACTACGTGCTGAGGTTCTACCTGTCCCCGGTGTTGCGAAGGATGGGTCTGGCCACGCTGCCGCGGAACGCTCCAAGTAGTTGGACCGTGCCGTACCACCTGTCCCTCGTGGAAAAATTTATGCATAAAAACACCTTTGACCACATGTCCATCAGGCAGTGGTCAGCACGTAACGTCTTAGAGGCCCTGTGGGAAAAGGAGAGGGTGGATCCTGTGGGATGGTTCCCCGAGCAGACTGTCAAAGTCATTTGGCAGAATGCCTCATCACCAGAACTTTCCAACAAGCACCAAGACATAGCTTGGCTGGTGGTGAGAAAGGCCCTCCCTGTCAGATCCTTCCTACATGCCAGGAGTCTCACCCCCTCTGCACGTTGCCCTCGAGGTGGCTGTGGTGGGGAAGAGACCGTTGTTCACCTCCTGGTGGATTGTGCCTTTGCAAAGAAGGTCTGGAGAGAGATGCAGTGGTTTCTGTCAAGGTTTGTCCCGAGCAGGTCGGTGACACAGGACTCTGTGCTCTACGGGCTGTTCCCAGGGACACACACCGAGACAAACATCAACTGCAGCTGGAGGATCATCAACTCGGTGAAAGACGCTCTTTGGTCTGCCCGAAACTTGTTGGTCTTCCAGCGCAAAGAGTTGTCCCCGACCGAGTGTTGCAGACTGGCACATTCCAAAGTCCAGCACTACGTGCTGAGGGACGCACTAAAGCTTGGGGCAGCTGCCACAAAGGCGCAATGGGGAAGGGTCGCTGCCTAAGACCTTTCTGCCATAGTGCACTGAGGGACTGGGAACTGTTTAAATCCCCTCGGGCTGTACAGCTCAAAATGAATGTAATATTTACTGTATGTATCAATGGATTTCGTGATACGTGTTGTAAAAGTTTGAACCTGTTTGTATTTTTGCGTTGGTGATTTTGAAATGTTTTGGAATGTTGTTTGAAGATATTTTGTGAATAAAGTATAATTTTGCAAAAATAAAAGACTACCTTGCCAAGGTCAAAGCTGACCTGTTGTTTCTGCAGGAGTGTGCGATACCGCACCTCAGCTCCTACAGTCAATGGTCACGATGGTGGTCCCATGGGCCATCGATCTGGTTGGGCGGAAACGGCTCTCGGTCCTCCGGCCTGGGTATTCTGCTGCGGGGAGGCAACTTCACCGTCTCCGAGGTTAAGGAGGTGGTGGGCGGGCGCCTCCTCGTAGCAGACGTAATGTACAAGAACGCTCCACTCCGGTTAATTAACGTGTATGGCCCGTCACAAGGGGCCGAGCGGCCGGAGGTTTTTCAGCAGCTCCCACTGCTGCTGGCGACCTCCAGGCCGGTCATTCTGGGCGGTGACTTCAACTGCATCATCGATGCGGCTGGACGATCCAGCAGGGCCGACAGCAGATTGGACGCTACGTCCAGATCCCTGATGGAAACAGTTAAGGATGCCAAGCTGCACGACGTCTTCAGCAACCCTACAGACGGAGCGCAGTGCAGATACACCTGGTCGCGGCCAGACGGGTCCATTTGTTCCAGGATAGACTTCCTGTTTGTGTCCCGTGCATTCACAGTCAGATCCACCGACGTCAAGCCGGTGTTTTTTTTCAGACCACTGCCTCCTACTGGCGGACTGCCACGTAGAGAAGGACCTGAGGGTGGGCAGGGGGGCATGGAAGCTAAATGTGCAACTGCTGACCCCAGAGAACATTGAGGAGATCAAGAGGGATTACAAAGGTTGGAGAACCGTGAAACCCCTCTTTGAGTCCCTGACACACTGGTGGGAAGCGATCAAGGGAAATATCAAGAGGTTTTTCATCCTCAAAGGCACCCAGAAAGCTAGAAAGGAACAGAGGGAAATGTCTCGACTCCAGAAAAACATGCAGAATCTGCTCCGGCTGCGGTCGATGGGGCTCGATGTCAAGGAGGAACTCCAAGAGGTGAAGAGCCACCAAGCCTCGCACTTTGCCTCGGAGGCCTCTAAGATCATCTTCCGTTCCAGAGTCCGCTCCGTGGAGCAGGATGAGACGTGCTCACGTTTCTTCTTCCAAAAGGTACACAGAGAGAGCTCTGTGATCAGCAGCCTGAAGGAAGAAGACGGCTCAGTAATGTCATCGCAGTCCGACATTTTGAGGATCAGCAAATCCTTTTATGCTGGATTGTATGACGTGAAGCCCACGGACAGCACGGCCTCCCAGTCCTTCCTGTCCTCTATCACGGAGGTCTTAGACAACAGTACGCGGGAGAGCCTGGACAAACCGCTAACTCCTGATGAACTGACTAAGGCCCTTGAGTCCTTCGAGAAGAGTAAAACTCCCGGAAGCAACGGCTTGCCGGCGGAGTTGTATTCGGCTCTGTGGGGCTGGATGGGCCCAGACCTGCTAGAAGTGTACGAGAGTATGCTCCTGGCCGGCAGTATGTCAGGATCCATGAGGAAAGGCATTATCACCCTCATCTACAAGCACAAGGGGGGAAGGGAGGAAATTAGAAATTGGCGACCCATTTCACTGTTGAATGTGGACTATAAGATTCTGTCCAAGGTCATCGCCAATCGGGTCAAATCCGTTCTGGAATTAGTGATTCACCCTGACCAGACCTGCACTGTGCCAGGCAGGAAGATCTCTGACAGCCTCGCGCTGCTCAGAGATACGATTGCCCATGTACAGGACAGGGGTGTGGATACCTGCCTCATCAGCTTGGATCAGGAGAAGGCCTTTGACAGAATATCGCACACTTACATGGTGAATGTGCTCTCCAAAATGGGGTTTGGGGAGGGAATTCGAAATTGGATCCAACTGCTCTACACTGACATCAGTAGCGCAGTCTCAATCCAGGGGTGGGAAACAGATAGCTTTCCGATTAAATCTGGAGTCAGGCAGGGCTGTCCTCTCTCGCCTGTTCTTTTTGTGTGTTGCATAGAACCCTTTGCTGAGTCCATCAGGAAAGATCCGGGCATAAGAGGAGTGATGATCCCAGGCAGTGGAGGCACTCGTGTAAAAGCCTCCCTGTACATGGACGATGTCGCCGTCTTCTGCTCGGATCCGCTGTTGGTGCGCAGACTGATCCACATCTGCGACCAGTTCGAACTGGCCTCGGGAGCCAAGGTAAATCGTGGGAAGAGCGAGGCCATGTTCTTTGGGAACTGGGCAGACCGATCCTTTGTCCCCTTCACTGTCAGGGCTGACGGCCTGAAGGTGCTGGGGATATGGTTCGGAGGGACCAGGGCATGCGTTAGAAACTGGAAGGAGCGAGTGTCTATGGTGAAAAGGAAACTGGGCATGTGGGAGCGACGCTCCCTCTCCATTGCGGGTAAGAACCTAGTCATCAGGTTTGAGGCACTCTCGCTGTTGCTGTACGTGGCGCAGGTCTGGCCCATTCCACACTCCTGCGTGGTGGCGATCACTCGAGCCATCTTCCGCTTTATCTGGAGGTCAAAAATGGATTGTGTCCGCAGGGACGCGATGTACAAGCCTCTTGATAAAGGGGAAAAAAACGTGCCCAACATCGCCCTCATACTGATGGCCACCTTTGTGTGTGGCTGCATGAAGCGGTGCGTAGACCCTCAGTACCCAAACACTAAGTGTCACTATGTGCTGAGGTTCTACCTGTCCCCGGTGTTGCGAAGGATGGGTCTGGCCACGCTGCCGCGGAACGCTCCAAGTAGTTGGACCATGCCGTACCACCTGTCCCTCGTGGAAAAATTTATGCAGAAAAACACCTTTGACCACAAGTCCATCAGGCAGTGGTCAGCACGTAACGTCTTAGAGGCCCTGAGGGAAAAGGAGAGGGTGGATCCTGTGGGATGGTTCCCCGAGCAGACTGTCAAAGTCATTTGGCAGAATGCCTCATCGCCAGAACTTTCCAACAAGCGCCAAGACGTGGCTTGGCTGGTGGTGAGAAAGGCCCTCCCCGTCAGATCCTTCCTACACGCCAGGAGTCTCACCCCCTCTGCACGTTGCCCTCGAGGTGGCTGTGGTGGGGAAGAGACCGTTGTTCACCTCCTTGTGGATTGTGCCTTTGCAAAGAAGGTCTGGAGAGAGATGCAGTGGTTGCTGTCGAGGTTCATCCCGAGCAGTTCTGTGAAACAGGACTCTGTGCTCTACGGGCTGTTCCCAGGGACACACACCGAGACAAACATCAACTGCAGCTGGAGGATCATCAACTTGGTGAAAGACGCTCTTTGGTCTGCCCGAAACTTGTTGGTCTTCCAGCACAAAGAGTTGTCCCCGATCGAGTGTTGCGGACTGGCACAATCCAAAGTCCAGGACTACGTGCTGAGGGACGCACTAAAGCTTGGGGCAGCTGCCGCAAAGGCGCAATGGGGAAGGGTCGCTGTCTTAAGACCTTTCTGCCACAGCGCACCGAGGGGCTGGGAACTGTTTAAACCCCCTCGGGCTGTACAGCTCAAAATGAAAGGCTGTAAATGATTGTAATATTGTTTGTACTGATGCACCTGGTGATACATTTTGTAAAAGTTGAACCTGATTGTACCCTTGTAATGGTGTTTTTGAAATGGTTTGGAATGTGGTTGAAGATATTTTATGAAGAAAGTATATTTTTGCAAAAAAAAAGCGCGGAGAGCATGGGGGAGATCATTTGAAAAAGAGCGCAAATCTTGAAGGCAGGTCAGTTGAAAAAAAGCGCGGAGATTGAAAATAAAAGGAGGGGAAGCTGAAGAGGAGCGGCCAGCCTGTGAGCGGCCAGTGGGCGAGTGGCCCAGTGAAGGAGTGGAGCTTTGAGGCTTTGGCTCGAAAGGCATAGGCGAGCAGAGGCTGAGTACGAGCTTGCTCCCAGTGGGGTAGGGCCGGGTAAAGTGCTTTAAAGTAAATTAGGAGTAGGTAATGGAGGCAGCAGTTGGGGCAGTCGAGTGCTCCGAATGCAGCATGTGGGAAGTCAGGGACAGCACAATTGTCCCTGATGACTACACCTGTAAAAGGTGCATCCAGCTGCAGCTCCTGAGAAGCCAAGTTAGGGAGCTGGAGCTGGAGCTGGACGAACTTCGGATCATACGGGAGGCAGAGGCAGTAATAGACAGGAGTTTCAGGGATACAGTCACCCCTAAAAGTCAGGAGGCAGGCAGCTGGGTGAATGTCAGGAGAGGGAAGGGGAATAGACAGAAGGAGCAGAGCACCCCTGTGGCCGTTCCCATCAACAATAGGTATACCGTTTTGGATACTGTTGGTGGGGACGACCTACCAGGGACAAGTTGTAGTGATCGCACCTCTGGCACCGAGGCTGGACCCTCAGCTCAGAAAGGAGGGAGGGAAAAGAGGAGAGCAGTAGTGGTAGGGGATTCGATAGTTAGGGGGACAGATAGGAGGTTCTGTGGGAGAGATCGAGAATCCCGGATGGCCTGTTGCCTCCCTGGTGCCAGGGTCCGCGATATCTTGGATCGAGTTCTCTGTATTCTCAGGAGGGAGGGTGAGCAGCCAGATGTCGTGGTCCATGTAGGGACCAATGACGTGGATAGGAAGGAGGAGGAGGTCCTGCAAAGAGAGTTTAGGGAGTAGGGTGCAAAGTTGAAGGATAGGACCTCCAGGGTTACGAGCTCAGGAGTGCTACCCGAGCCACGTGCTAGTGAGGCTAGAAATAGGAGGATAATGCAGCTAAATACGTGGCTAAGGAGTTGGTGCAGGAGGGAGGGCTTCATGTTTCTTGACAATTGGGCTCTGTTCCAGGGAAGGTGGGACCTGTTCCGACGGGTTGGTTTGCACGTGAACTGGAGGGGGACTAACATCCTTGCGGGTAGGTTTGCTAGTGCTGCTCCGGGGCGTTTAAACTAGATTTGCAGGGGGAGGGGAACCAGAGTGTTAGAGCAGATAGTGAGGTGGAGGAGGATAAAGGTCAAGCGAGGAATGCATGTATAGACAGAAATCAAGGGTCCGTATGTGATAGAAATGTTCTCAGGTGCATCTATTTCAATGCAAGGAGTATTGTCGGAAAGGCAGATGAGCTTAGGGCGTGGATTGGCACGTGGGATTACGACATTATTGCTATTAGTGAGACTTGGTTGCAGGTGGGGCAGGACTGGCAGCTCAATGTTCCGGGGTTCCGTTGTTTCAGACGTGATAGAGGGGGAGGGATGAAAGGGGGAGGAGTGGCATTACTAGTCAGGGAAAATATCACAGCTGTGCATAAGCAGGACAGCCCGGAGGGCTCGTCTACAGAGGTCATATGGGTGGAGCTGAGGAATGGGAAAGGTGTGACCACACTAATAGGGTTGTATTATAGACCGCCCAATAGTCAGAGAGCAAATCTGTAGAGAGATAGCAGACCGATGTAAGAAACAGAAAGTTGTGATAGTAGGAGATTTTAACTTTCCACATATTGACTGGGACTCCCATACTGTAAAAGGGCTGGATGGCTTGGAGTTTGTCAAATGTGTTCAGGAAAGTTTTCTAAATCAATATATAGAGGTACCAACAAGAGAGGATGCAATATTTGATCTCCTATTAGGGAACGAGATAGGTCAGGAGACAGAAGTATGTGTAGGCGAACATTTTGGGTCCAGTGACCACAATGTCATTAGTTTTAAGCTAATTATGGATAAGGATAGGTCTGGTCCTCGAGTTGAGATTCTAAATTGGAGAAAGGCCAATTTTGTGGAAATGAGAAAGGATCTAGGAAGAGTGGATTGGCATAAGTTGTTTTCTGGCAAGGATGTGTTCAGTAAGTGGAAGGCATTCAAAGGCGAAATTTTGAGAGTGCAGAGTTGGCATGTTCCTGTCAGGATTAAAGGTAAAGTTAATAGGCATAGGGAACCTTGGTTTTCAAGGGATATTGGCGATCTGGTTAAGAAGAAGAGAGAGGTGTATAGCAGGTATAGGCAACAGGAAGCAAATGAGGTACTTGTAGAGTATAGAAAATGTAAGAAAATACTAAAAAAGGAAATCAGGAAGGCAAAAAGAAGACATGAGGTTGCTTTGGCAGATAATGTGAAGGTAAACCCAAAGGGTTTCTACAAGTATATTAAGAGTAAAAGGATAGTAAGGGACACAATTGGTCCCCTTGAAGATTAGAGTGGTCTTCTATGTGTGGAGCCTCACGAGATGGGGGAGATCTTAAACAGTTTTTTTGCATCAGTATTTACTCAGGAAACTGGCATAGTGTATAAGGAAGGAAGGGAAAAAAACAAAAAGCTAAAAGCTACTGCGGATGCTGGAAATCCAAAACAAAAACAGAATTACCTGGAAAAAACTCAGCAGTTCTGGCAGCATCGGTGGAGAAGAAATCAGTTAACGTTTCGAGCCTTCACGACCCTTCGGCAGAACTGAAGCATAGTTAGGAGAAAGGAGAAATATAAGCTGGTTTAATGTGGGGGGGCGGGGGGAGAGAGAAGTTGAGGGTGTGGTGATTGTGGAGATAAGCAAGCAGTGATAGGAGCAGATAATCAAAAGATGTCACAGACAAAAGGATCAAAGAGGTGTTGAAGGTGGTGATATTGTCTAAGAAAAGTGCTAATTAAGAATGGAAGACAGGACACTCAAGGTACAGCTCTAGTGGGGGTGGGGTGGAAAGACTAACAAAGTTTTAGTTTTAGATTTAAAAATAATGGAAATAGGTGGGAAAAGAAGAATCTATATAAATTATTGAAAAAAAAGGGATGGGGGAGAAACGGGGTGGGGATGGGGGGAGGGGGAGTTTAAGATCTAAAGTTGTTGAATTCAATATTCAGCCCGGAAGGCTGTAAAGTGCCTAGTCGGAAGATGAGGTGCTGTTCCTCCAGTTTGCGTTGGGCTTCACTGGAACAATGCAGCAAGCCAAGGACAGACATGTGGGCAAGAGAACAGGGTGGAGTGTTAAAATGGCAAGCGACAGGGAGGTTTGGATCTTTCTTGCGGACAGACCGCAGGTATTCTGCAAAGCGGTCGCCCAGTTTGCGTTTGGTCTCTCCAATGTAGAGGAGACCGCATTGGGAGCAACGAATGCAGTAGACTAAGTTAGGGGAAATGCAAGTGAAATGCTGCTTCACTTGAAAGGAGTGTTTGGGCCCTTGGACGGTGAGGAGAGAGGAAGTGAAGGGGCAGGTGTTGCATCTTCTGCGTGGGCATGGGGAGGTGCCATAGGTGGGGGTTGAGGAGTAGGGGGTGATGGAGGAGTGGACCAGGGTGTCCCGGAGGGAACTATCCCTACGGAATGCCGTCAGGGGGGGTGAAGGGAAGATGTGTTTGGTGGTGGCATCATGCTGGAGTTGGCGGAAATGGCGGAGGACGATCCTTTGAATGCGGAGGCTGGTGGGGTGATAAGTGAGGACAAGGGGGACCCTATCATGTTTCTGGGAAGGAGGAGAAGGCGTGAGGGAGGATGGGTGGGATATATATGATATAAACAACAAGCAGTTGTTTCATGGAACATATAGAGATTAAAGAGGAGGAGGTGCTTGCTGCCTTACAGCGAATAAAGGTAGATAAATCCCCCGGGCCTGACATGATATTCCCTTGGACCTTGAGGGAGACTAGTGTAGAAATTGCAGGGGCCCTGGCAGAAATATTTAAAATGTCCTTAGCCCCGGGTGAGGTGCCGGAGGATTGGAGGGTAGCTCATGTTGTTCTGTTGTTTAAAAAAGGCTCCAAAAGTAAACCAGGTAATTACAGGCCAGTGAGCCTGACATCAGTAGTAGGTAAATTATTGGAAGGTGTTCTGAGATATCGGATATATAATTATTTGGACAGCCAAGGGCTGATTAAGGATAGTCAGCATGGCTTTGTGCATGGTAGGTCGTGTTTAACGAACCTTGTAGAGTTTTTCGAGGAGGTTACCAAGAAAGTAGATGAAGGAAAGGCTGTGGATGTTGTCTACATGGACTTTAGTAAGGCCTTTGACAAGGTCCCACGTGGGAGGTTAGTTCAGAAGGTTCAGACACTTGGTATCCATGGAGAGGTTGTAAACTGGATTCGAAATTGGCTGTGTGGGAGAAGACAGAGAGTGGCAGTGGATGATTGCTTCTCAGACTGGAGGTCTGTGACTAGTGGTGTACCTCAGGGATCTGTACTGGTACCATTGTTGTTTGTGGTCTATATCAATGATTTGGATGATAATGTGGTGAATTGGATCAGCAAGTTTGCTGATGACACTAAGATTGGAGGCATTGTGGACAGCGAGGAAGGCTTTCAAAGCTTGCAAAGAGATCTGGACCAACTGGAAAAATGGGCCAGAAAATGGCAGATGGAATTTAATGCGGAAAAGTGTGAGGTGTTACATTTTGGAAGGTCAAACCAAGGTAGGACATACACAGTAAATGGTAGGGCACTGAGGAGTGCGGAGGAACAAAGGGATCTGGGAGTTCAGATACATAATTCCCTGAAAGTGGCGTCACAGGTAGATAAGGTTGTAAAGAAAGCTTTTGGCATACTGGCCTTCATAAATCAAAATATTGAGTATAGGAGTTGGGATGTTATGGTGAGGTTGTATAAGACATTGGTGAGGCCAACTTTGGAGTATTGTGTGCAGTTCTGGTCGCCTAACTACAGGAAAGATATCAGTAAGATTGAGAGAGTGCAGAGAAGATTTACTAGGATGTTGCCAGGTCTTAAGGAGTTGAGTTACAGTGAAAGATTAAACAGGTTAGGACTTTATTGCTTGGAGTGTAGAAGAATGAGGAGAGATTTGATAGAAGTTTACAAAATTGTGAGGGGTATAGACAGAGTAAATGCGAGTAGGCTCTTTCCACTTAGATTAAGAGAAATAAACACAAGAGGACATGGCTTTAGGGTGAAAGGGGAAAGGTTTAGGGGGAACATTAGGGGGAACTTCTTCACTCAGAGAGTGGTGAGAGTGTGGAACGAGCTGCCATCTGATGTGGTAAATGCGGGCTCACTCTTAAGTTTTAAGAATAAATTAGATAGATACATGGATGGGAGAGGTCTGGAGGGCTATGGACGAGGTGCAGGTCAATGGGACTAGCGGAATAATATTTTGGCACAGACTAGAAGGGCCGAATGGCCTGTTTTCTGTGCTGTAGTGTTCTATGGTTCTATGGTTAAGTTCCTTTGCTTGTGTTTCTTCCACTTATTGTATGTGGCTCTGTTTTAAAATTTTCTCCCTCTTTTTACAGGTTTTCAACATTTTCGAGTAACAAACAGGTTTGAAATGGCTTATTTTTCCATGGCTCTGTCACTTGTATGCCTTTAATGGATAGCAGCATGCCATCCCTGGAAGGGAAGTGTGTTATGTGATCCAGTCTCAGTTTCACTTTGGCCTGTGAGTAGAAAACAGCACACACAGCTCTGCTGCTGATGTCTTCAAACTTTCTTCCTTTGTATAGCTGTTCTCATGTGCCTAGTTTAAATAAATGAAACCAGAATGTGTTTGCACAATCCATAATGAATGATTGGTGTCTTCATATCATTATAAAAACATGACATGGTGTTCAGCGGTGGTCAAACAGTGTGGCAGCAAGATTAACTACAGGCTTAACTTGGTGAACAGCCTTAGATCATACTACATGACAGGAGACAATGCTCAACAGTTTGATCAGACTGCAATGAAGCTGCAGCATCAGAGAGTGTTGAAATCGCAGCCTGACGTCTGCACAGAAAAGCTTTGATGACACAGTGCTCAAATAAAGGGCTGATAAGCAGATGGATCCTTCATGGTGAGTAGGACTTGTGTCATGATGACTAGCACCAGGTTAGCTTAATCGGGAAAGGCAAGTGACCGGTGTGTGGGCCGGATCGATAGTGGACGAAGGAGAGTCAAACACAAAAAAACAAACAAAGCTGTCATAAAAATTGGGCCAGAGAAGGTTGTGATTATAATAGGTGGCATCGGTAGTTGCTGAACAATAAATTGAATAAGACAAGGAGAGAGGTTAAAGGGAGATTGCCAAAATGTCCACAAAACTCCCCAGTTTGAATTGGGATGCATCTGACTTACTATCCGAATTTAAAATGTTTGAACAACGTACAGATCTATGGTTTCTTGATTCAGGTGTGCCTGAACCAGGCAAGTGAGCCATAAAAATTCACCTAGCAATTGGGAATGAAGGTCTATGCAGGCTGAACATGTCAGGATTAACAGCAGAAGAGCTTAAGGACCCCCAAAAGATATAAACTACATTGGAAGACCTGTTCAGTATCAGGTTAAACTTCCATATTCATTGACTAGAGTTCATATAATTTTGAGTAGTTTACTGACCTGGTCTTTCTGATCTTTTTTGTGTAATCCTGAAGCAGTTCTGTACCTTGTAAACAAGTCTCTCCAGTTGTTCCAGTTCCAGACCTGTTACAAGCTTTCTGCGCTCTGAAATGGTTCTAGGGGTGGTACTGTGGATTCCATGCTTCTGGTGAACCCTGGAATTGTACCTACTTCTGTGCTGCTGATGCTTGTTGCTTCAGGCCTATGCTCACTACTCTCTGGTCCCCGGGGCTGTGTCTCAGCCTGCATCTGCTGCTCCTGTGATGTTCCAACGTCTTGGTGAGCCTTAATTTTTTTTCTTTTGTTCTTCCTTTAAGGATCCCTTCTTGCCAGCCCTCTATCTTCCTTTTCAGGTCTGCTGGATCTTTCACTTGCTGCCACCATGTTTTGTTGTGTGGTTGGTGTCTAGATGGGGGTTTTGGAGATTGTCTATTCTCCCAAGGTGTAGGCTGCTTGAATCTGGAGTTTCTTAAAACCATTACTCTTTATTTACACCAAGTATTTAAACATTAACTCACCTCCTGGCTCCCCAAAGCCTGTCCTCCATCTACAAGGGACAAGTCAGGAGTGTGATGGAATACTGTCTGCTTGCCTGGATGAGTGCAGCTCCAACAACACTGAAGAAACTTGACATCATCCAGGACACAGCACTCCTTCCACAAACATTCAGTCCCTACACCACTGACAAACAGTGGCAACAGTGTGTACCATCTACAAAATGCACTGCAGAAACTCACCAAAGCTCCTTAGGCAGCACCTTCCAAACCCATGACCACTACCATCTGGAAGGACAAGGGCAGCACAGATGGGAACACCACCACCTGGAAGTTCCCCTCCAAGCCACTCACCATCCTGATTTGGAAATATATCATTGTTCCTTCACTGTCGCTGGGTCAAAATTCTGGAACTCCCTCCCTAACAGCACTGTGGGTGTACCTACACCACAGAGACTGCAGTGATTCAAGAAGGCAGCTCACTATCCTTTTCTCGAGGGAAATTGAAGATGGGCAATAAAGGCTGGCCTAGCCAGCAATGCCCACATCTCGTTAATGAATTTTAATAAAATTTGGACCTCTACACAAGGTTGGAGCTTCTCCTCCTTCCAGATCTCTCTTTCTTCTTAGTCATGTGTTCTGACGTTATTATTAGACCAAGGGCTGGGTTTGTCATTGTCATTTGTGGTGCCGAGGTCAATGCCCAATGGTCCGTCCGGTTCCATTCCTTTTAGGTATTGTACAACTGAATAGATTGCTAGGTCACTTCAGAGGGAATTTAAAAGTCAACCACATTGCTGTCGGTCTGGAGTCACATGTAGGCCAGACCAGGTAAGGACGGCAGATTTCCTTCCCTAAAGGGCGTTGTGAACCAGGTGGGTTTTTACACCAATCAACAATGGTTTCATGGTTATCAATAGACTTTTAATTCTAGATTTTTACTGAATTCAAATTGCATCATCATTATTTATGCTTCTGATGTTAAGCATTTGCTCTACAATTAAAAGAGGCGAAAGAGATAGAGATCTGTAAGGAGGTGGTGGTATAGTGGTAATGTCACTGGACTAGTAATCCAGAGACCCAGGGTAATACTTTGGCGACCCAGGTTTGAATCCCACCATGGCAGATGATGGAATTTGAATTCAATAAAAATCTGGAATTAAAAGTCTGTTCATGACCATGAAACTATTGTTGAATGGTGTAAAAGCCCATCTGGTTCATGAAGCCCTTTAGGGAAGGAAATCTGCCGTCCTTACCTGGTCTGGCCTACATGTGACTCCAGACCCACAGCAATGTGGTTGACTTTTAAATTCCCTCTGAAGTGACCTAGCAATCTATTCAGTTGTACAATGCCTAAAAGGAATGAAACCGGACAGACCGTTGGGCATCGACCTCGGCACCATAAATGACAACAACAAACCCAGCCCTGTTGACCCTGAAAATCCCTCCTTACTAACATCTGGGAGCTTGTGCTAAAATTGGGAGCTGACCCAATTTTGCTGTCCCTAGTCAATCAACAGACTGACATGGTCATACTCACGGAATCATACCTTTCAGAAAGATATAATAATTCTCATAATATTATTGGAATTTATTGTAAAATAGTGGTATATGTGTCTCTAGGTGTCTGTGTGTGTGTGAGAGAGAGAGAGAGGCTTAATTGGATTAAAGGCAGCTGGTCTGAAGGCTTTGATGTAAACATGGTAAACATGGGGGAAGTTTAGAATGCCAGGTGTAAAAGGATATTTGCATTTTTAAATAAACCAGACTAGATTGTTTTCAAAGGAGGGGTGAAATGTGTCACCTAGCCAGGTGAAGTTTAGAAGCAGTGCGTTTATTTTTCCAAGAGATTACTGGTAAAATTTAGTGCTAAGAGAGATTTTCATTATCAGAAAGATTAAGTCCAAAGATATAGTAAGAGGATGCTTTCCCCCTCGTGGGGGGGATTCCAGAACGAGGGGGCACAGTTTCAGAATGAGGGGTCTCCCGTTGAAGACAGAGATGAGGAGGAATTTCTTCTCTCAGAGGGTTGTCAGTCTGTGGAATTCTCTCCCCACAGAGAGCAGTGGAGGCCGGGGCATTGAATATATTCAAGGCTTAAGTTCGACAGGTTTCTGATTGACAAGGGAGTTGAGGGTTTTGGGGGTTGGGCACAGGCAGGGAAGTGGAGTTAAGGACACAATCAGATCAGCCATGATCTTGTTGAATGGCAGAGCAGGCTCAAAGGACCTAATGGCCTACCCCTGCTCGGATTTCTTGCATTTTTTTAATATAGAAACAATGGGAATTTGCAATCAAAGGGGAAAATATGTATAAAGGAGTGAAGGCTGCATGTAAAGGTAGGCATTTTAAGGTCTTACAAGTGTGAAAAGCCTTCAGCATCTATGCCTCAAGCTGCTGTTTTCAAAGAACTGAAGTTAAGAAAAATCACTTTGAATTTGACTTGTTTAGGGTATCATGGGCATAATTTTTCAGTTGGCATGCGGGGGTGGGCCCACCACATTAAAATGACGTGTGATGACGTCGGGCGTGTGTCCTGACATCATTGCGCAGTCCCGCAATATTTTGTTCAGCGGGTGCACACCAGATTCAGCTCCGCGCCCACTGATATGTAAACGGCCTATTAAATCCATTAAGAAATTAATTGAAGTACTTGTTAATGCTGTCCGTCCAACTTTACGGCTGGCGGGCAGGCGAAAAGGCCAAGCGGCCTTCGCGTTTCTTCGGAAACCTCATCCACAAGTGGGATGAGGTTTCCTAAAGCTTTTATTCAATAAATAACAATTTTTTCATAAATATAAAAACATGTCCCATCTCATGTGACACAGTCACATGAGGGGACATGTTTAAATAAATTTATGGGTCTTTGATTTAATAATTTCTGTGCCTCAGGGAGATTGAAGCGCTCTTTGGTGCGTATGTGTGAAAGAGTGCTGGCCCTGACTCTTCCTCTTCCCCTGCACAGGTAGCGCTGAGTGCTACTGGTCGCATCTTACATTGGGCGGGCTTTAATTGGCCCACCCGTGTAAAATGGTGGCGTGGAGCCGATCGCGGGTGGCGGTCGGCTCTGTGACTGTCCCTGCCCGCTTCTGCCGAGCCTGCCGACCATACAAAAAATTCTGCCCCATGTTTCTTTGCCTGGGCCTTTTAAAATCTATGTCTCTTACTGTTGCCTTAATGAAAGTGTGACTGGGAGTTAGATTGATTAGGGGATTTAGAAGTTATAGTAGTAGTAATTTGTAGATCTATGTATGTATTTAAAATCATTTCCCTTATTAATAAATGTTTAATTTAGTTTTGTAAAAACCTATAAGACTTGATGGTCTTATTACTACTGAATTCAAGGCACGCATCTCAAAATTTATACAAATTGCAAAACAAGTTGTGGCAGTTGTTTCAAATTTTCCCCTGGGACTTGAACAACTCAACAATTACCAGCGACTGTGCCAGAACATAGTTGGGGACTCTTTGCAGGATATATTTGAAATTCCTTGACTGGATTAGAGTTCATGAATCTTAAGGTTATGAGTACGAGAAGCGCTTTGAATTCAGGAGTTGATGTGAGGTTTTTTTTTAAAGTGACAAGACTGCAATATGGCTTTGACAGTTGCTCAAACTTGTCTGGGAGTTGAAGTTATAGCTTTGGCCGGTTTACAAAAGGTAACTAAAGTTAAGTTAATGGAATTGGCGGATAAATTGCAATTGGGGTTACTTGCAAGGCTAAGAAAGCAGATATAATTGAAGGTATAGCACAGTATTTAAATTTGGAAATGATACCTGACACTAGTGAGTCACAGGTAGTGAGGCTTCAGTTAGAAATGAAGAGGCTTGAATTTGAACAAGCAAAGGAACTAAGAAAGCGTGAATTGGAGGCAAATGAAAAGGAAAAATAATTGGAAATGAAAAAGCTGGAACTTGGGGCAACAGGAAAAGAAAGGAAAAAGCGAGATTATTTCAAAAAGAAATGGAAACGTGAACACGTGATCTCCAGAGGGAAAAGTTAGCAGTGGAAGAGAGAATGAAAGAAAGAGACAAAGAGTATTGACTTAAAAAGCTGGATTTTAAAAAGGAGACATCATATGCTGAGGAAAGCTCTGATGATGAAAAAATATTTAACCTAAAACCCAGTGGGGAGATGTTTAAATTTGTCCAAGCTCTAGCAATGTTTGAGGAAAGAGATGTTGAAGCATTCTTTATTTCATTTGAGAAGATAGCTAAGCAGATGAAATGGCCACAGGAAAACTGGACATTTTTGTTACAATCCAGATTGGTGGGTAGAGCACATGAGGTTTATGCTTCACTGTCAGAAGAAATATTGGTGAACTATGATGTGGTAAAAAAAAGGCTATTTTGAGTGCATATGAGTTGGTTCCTGAGGCATACAGGCAGAAATTTAGGAATATGAGAAAACAGCCTGGGCAAACTTATATTGAGTTTGAAAGAGTAAAACAGTAATTTTGACCGGTGGATACAGGCATTAATAATAGAGACAACATATGCAGCTCTTAGAGAAGTATTCTTTTGGAAGATAAAGATTCAATTTCTTCGGTAGTGAGAACTCATGTGGAGGAACAGAGGATTGAAATGGTAAGACAAGCAGCAGAGATAGTTGGCGATGAGTTAGTTCATAAAGGTAAACCTTTTTTTCATCACTCTTTTAAATCAGAAAAGGATAGAAAGTGGGAAGGTAAAAGGAAGATGGGTAGTCAGGGAAGAGAAGGAGTAGTGGAATTTCTCAGGATGTTTTCTTCTCAGAATAAAAAGGAAGGTGCTGAGGGTAGAAGTGACATTCGAAAATTGAGGTGTTTTCATTTTGATAAAGTTGGACACACGAAATCTGTGTGCTGGAAATTGGAGGGAAAATCTGTTGGAATTATAATAAAAGTACTGTGGGTCCTGGGGTTCAGACACAGGAAAAAACAGTGGTTTGTGTACAGGTAAAACAGGAAGAATCAGTGATAGGTAAAGAAGTGGCAATGTGTTCACAATTTACCCAAGAGAATCCAGAGGAGCAGGTTGCAGAAAATTTCAAAAATTTTGTGTGTACAGGGTGGAGTAGGTAAAGATGTTAAAATTTTAAGAGACACAGGAGCTAGTCAATCCTTAATGTTGTGGGATAGTGACATTTGTTGTTCAGAGGGAGTATTTCAGGCACAGGTGATAGATAATAAGTGGGGTTCATGGAAATGCTAAGCCTATTCCATTGTGGAAGATAAATTTAAAGAGTAAGTGGAAAACAGGTGATGTGATTGTTGGAGTAGTGGAAAAATTGCCCATCGCAAGATTTCAATTTATTCTGGATAATGATATAGCTGGATCACAAATGTAGGTGATGCCTACCGTAGTTGAGCAGCCTGTAGAAATGTTTTCAATAGAAGTGTTGCAGAGAGAGCATCTTGGATTGTTTCCAGATTGTGTGATAATGAGATCATAGGCTCATAGGTTGAAACAAGAAGAACAGGAAGTTCAAATTCAGGGAGAAAGTGTGGAAACCCAATTAGCTGACACTGTGGCCAGGACTTTTCCTTCATCGGCGGACTCGGCAAGGGCAAACAGGAGTGGCTGGGAAGCCGACCACCACTCGCGATCAAGCCGTGACAGTGTTTTCACACTGGCGGGCCAATTAAGGCCCATCCAACATGAAACGCACACGGCAGGTAAGGCCCTTTAATCTTCAATCGATGGAGATTTTTAGGCACCCGTGCAATCTTCGGGTTGGCGCACGGGCGCAACGGGCAGGCCGGTAAGAGACTTTTCTATGAACCTCATCCACGGGCAGGATAAGAGGGCTCAGTGGAGTCGACAATCTGCTTTGTGGAGTATTTATTGGAGAAAGTATTTTAAACTTGCCTGTGTGATCTGCAGTAGTTCAGAACACATTCCAGCAGCTTTCTGTGTGCATTTAACCTTCAGGGAGGCACTCTGCAGTCAGGAATCTTTTGTGGGCCTGTAGCTTTCCGGAAGCCTCCCCTTAGCCTGGGTACAGGATCTGACATGGCCACTGGAGGCAGCTCCTCTGAGGAAGAAGGGAGGGCTAGAAGGAGGAGGAGGCCAGGAGTGCACATTCAGCCTCTAGGGGAGCCACCTTTGGGAGTACAGGCGCAGGCACAAGGGGCGCAGGGCAAAGAGGCAGTCCAAGGTGGAAGAGCCACAGTAGATGCCGCTATCCTGCTGCCAGGGTATACAGGCGGCGAAGCAGCTATCTCGATATGTCTGAGGTGCAGTGCCGAAGGAAGCTCCGACTGTCAAGGGAGTCAGTGGACTATATCTGGCAGATGATTGGCCCTGAGATCTCCCCTAACTGTGTGGGTGGACACCCCATGCCAGTGACTCTGAAGGTCACAGCTGCCCTCAACTTCTATGCATCTGGCCCCTTCCAGGGCTCAGTGGGTGATCTTTGCGGTGCCTCCTAAACAGCTGTCCACACTTGTGTCAAGCAGGTCACAGACACTCTGTTCAGGCGTACATTGACCTTCATCCACTTCTGCTGGGACCAGGCAAGCCAGGCACAGCGAGCCAGAGGCTTCGCGGCCATTGCTGGCTTCCCCCGTGACCAGGGTGCAATAGACTGCACACATGTGGCCATCAAGGCGCCAGCAGGTGAGACTGGTGCCTTTGTCAACAGGAAGGGCTTCCACTCCATGAACGTGCAGATAGTGCGTGATCACAGGATGCTGATTCTACAAGTCTGTGCAAGGTACCCAGGCAGCTCCCACAATGCCTACATGCTCAGACACTCCCAGGTGCTGTGTCTCTTCAGTGCTCCAGCCCGGCTTGATGGATGGTTGCTGGGTGACAAGGGCTATCCCCTCAGAAGGTGGCTCATGATGCCTCTCCGCCATCCAATAACAGAAGCTGAGCAGCGGTACAATAGGAGCCATGCCTCCACAAGGGCTGTGGTGGAGAGAACCATCAGTCTTCTGAAGATGCACTTCCAATGCCTGGACCGCTCAGGGGGCGCACTCCAGTACCCCCCAGATCTTGTGTCGGTAATAGTGGTTGCATGCTGCGCTTTACACAATCATGTGCTGGAAAGGGGGGATGCTGTGGACGATGAAGACATCGATACATTGTCTGCGGCTGCACGCAATGAGTCCAGCACTGATTCTGAGGATGAGCATGCACAGGGAAATGCTGAGGGGCTAGACGCTGACCTGGGACTATATGAAGGAGGCAGGGTCACCCGGGAGGTTTTAATCCAACAAACCTTCAACTAGCACAATACAAATGGATCAGCAGGACCAGCCTTACCTGGCACTCCATACTCGGCACCTAAGTGCAAAATCTGCCGGGTCATCAGCAGGAACTAAGGGCCTTGTACATAAATTTGAATGTCCAAACAAACACTCATGGCATTTTTCTTAACCATACACATGCAGAGCAAACGAGCCACCCTCAGCCATGGTCACACATCTGAATTTTAATTTTCAAATGAGATGTTCTCCTAATTGCAAAACAATACTGTAAGCAAGCAAAAATAAATTCTAAGGATTTAATCTCGGGCCAATACAAAAGCACCAGTGAGAAACCCGTGGTGTGCCTAATTTACCTTACGTTTCCATTTGCGGGTGCTACGTCTTGGTGTTGCCGCATCACTCAGAGTGGCATCTGAGACAGCCTGCCAACTCTGCTATCCTGTTGGCATCGATGACCTTAGTGGTCGTCCTCTGGCCTGTGGAGCCTGGGCTGGGACCGTCTGGGAGGGATCTGCCAGTTCCATAGCTGGCCTCTCCCCAGTTGTCGCAGCCTCATCGAATGATACGGTCACTGGGAGAGGGGCGGAGGAGCTGGTGCCCTCATCCAGAGCGCCATGAGAGGAGCCCGCAGATATGACAAGCAGCTGCTCCGCTGATGTGAGGTCGCTCCGGACCTCCCTGCTCACCGTGGATGGATGGGCAATGAGCTGGGCAGCTTGAAGCCCAGACAATCTCCCACATTGGCACTGACCAGCTGTGGCCACTAGCGCTGAGGGCTTGCAGGTCCGAGCGTAGCTCCAGGAGGACCTGATTGTTCTCCTGGAGGCCCCCCTCCATGAGAGTTGCCACTCTCTCCAGGGAGAAAGCATGATGCTCAGCAATGAGGCTCATTGCATCAGTGATGCTCCGTGTGGACTCCTCCACCACAGACACCAAGTGAAGCCTAGCCTCATGTAATCACACCCAGATACTCTCTCACACCCGGCCGCATTTTCTGCAGCTGCTGCATCGCTGACAACTCCAGAGGCACATCATCAGGCATCAACTGAGCATGTGTCTGGTCTCCTGCAGTCCTCCGGCTGCTGGCGCCATTGGCACTCTCTGTCTCTGCCAGCTCCTCCAGCGAATTTTGAAGTGCCCTCTCCACTGTGCCCCGGGACACTAGTCGATGTTCCAATGCCCACTGAAGTGCTAGTATCTGCGCTGGTGCCTGCCTCGCAGAAATGGTGTGACACAGGTGACACTTGAGGGCCCTCAGTTGTGAGAGGGGGCATCTGCAGCTCCTCCTGCTGGCCATGCTCTGATGATGCTGAAATGAACAACAAGGACAGTGGATCAGTTAGTGTGCACACAGTGACAAACTTCATTCCTTTTCCCCTGGCTCATTATGCGCTCAACCTTCTAGAACCAGTGGACATGAACATTAGTGGGGTGGTAAATAGTGAGGAGGATAGCCTTACATTACAGGAGGATATAGACGGGCTGGTCAGATGGGCTGATGGATGCCAAATGGAATTTAATGTGGATAAGTGTGAGGTGATGCTCTTGGGCTGGACAAACAAGGCACGGGAATACACAATGAATGGTAGGACCGTGGGAAGTAACAAGGATCTGAGGGACCTTGATGTGCATGCCGACTGGTCCCTTAAGGTAGTGGAATAGGTACATAAGGTGTTTAAGAAGGCATATGGCCTACTTGCCTTTATTAGCCGAGGCATAGAATATAGGAGCAGGGAGGTAATGTTCGAACTGTAGAAAACACTGCTTAGGCCACAGCTACAGTACTGCGTGTAGTTCTGAAATGCATTTTATGGGAGGGATGTGATTGCAGTGGAGAGAGTGCAAGAGGTCGTTTACCAGGATGTTAGCTGGCCTGGAGAGTTTCACTTATGAGGAGAGATTGCATAGACTGGGGTTATTTCCCCTGGAGCAGAGCAGATTGAGGGGTCACATGATTGAGGTGTATAAACTTATGAGGGGCATAGATAGGGTAGACAAAAAGGAACTTTTCCCCTTGGCAGAGGGATCAGTAACCAGGTGCATAGATTTAAGGTAAGGGGCATGAGGTTTACAGGGGATGTGATGAGCAACTTTTCACAGAGGGTTGTGGGAACCTGGAACGCACTGCCTGAAAGGGTGGTAGATGCAGAAACCCTCATAACATGTAATAAGTATTTGGATGTGTGCTTGCGATGCCATGGCATACAAGGCTATGGGCCTAGTGCTGGAAAATGGGATTGGAATACTTAGGTACGTGTTTGACCCGCACACCCTCGAAGGGCCAAAGGGCCTTTTGCTGTGCTCCACACCCCTGACTCTATCATTCTATGACCGAGCAATGTTGCAACAATAACAAATTTAACAATCATCAGTGCTATGGATGTTGGGAGGACATTGCGGATCTCACTGTTGGCCTCAAATACCTGGCCGTTCCACCCCAGCCTCACTGACACCAGCTTACCTGGGTGCATGCCGCCTTTCCAGCTCAAGGGCCTCCTGCTCAAAGCAGCTTAACATGAGGAGGTGTGCCTGGCCGCTTCCAGTCCTCGCACGCTCCGAGGCATTATGAGCATTCTTCTCCTGAGAAAGAAAGAAAGAACACCATTCATTATGGCAAATTGCACATGGACTCTGCACGCGCACGCCGCACCCCAACCACAGTGGGCTATATCAGGCCTCCAATGCCTCCACTCCCTGCTACTGTTGATCATTCACACAAAGATAGTGGGTAGTAGCTACCCACTGCGCCACAAGACATCCTGATCTTGACTCACTCTTCATGTAACACTTGTGTTACCTGAGAAAGTTAGTACCCCTGCTCCCAACCCCCTCAACGGCCACCTTGGACACATGCTGCGTACATCACTTTAGGACCCACATGGTATTTGCTCCCATAGCAAGGATGCGTAACTACGTGCAACGTCAAGGGCAACAGATGGTTCTTTGCCATGACACCTTGAGGCTCCCCTTCCACCATCTCATCACCCTGAATAGGACATGTGCTGGAGTTCTGAGTATGCGCCTAGCTGCAGCTCCTCCAGGTTGCCCCCAGACTAGTCATGTGTGACTAAGAGTAACACATGATGCGGGGGAAACTCATCTCCTCATGAAACACTCAGGCAGATCTAAGCATGGGCACTATCTGCTAGGCTACCCAGCGAAGGAAAAATGCCCTAAATGATCCAATGCAGTCACAACATTAAGACTTGTGGGGGAGGGGGGAGACCTCAAAGGCTAAGGCTACCTGCTGGGTTAAATGCCCAATGCCAAGATGGTACTTACCCTGCCAAAGCGCAACAAATTGTTGAAGCACTGGATCCAGCTGCGCCGCACCATGTCGTGGGAGCACACCACCTCCGCCACCACCTCCCAGGCACGTTTGGTCATGTTGGGGGGGCCTCCTCCTCCCATCCTGGGAGACCAGCACCTCCCGCCGCGCTGCCACCTCCTCGAGGAGGGCAGCAAGGCATTCATCTGAAAAGTGAGGGGCACATTGGCCCCCCGCTGGCTTACCCTGCAGCCTGCCCTGCTCCTGTGGCAGACCCTGCAGCCTGCCCTGCTCCTCTGCACTTCCCTCCAGCCTGGCCTTCTCAGCTGACCCCCTGTGGTGCGTCCTCAAACTGGACATTGTCACCAGCCTACAGGAGGCTGCCAGGCCTTCTTTTAAACAGACTGCCGGGTCGCCATTGGACCCGGCGGTCTGTGCACACCCGCCACTGCCCGCACACTCCCGCTATCCGTGGGAGTCGGCAAATACGCTGATGGGCCATAATTGGCCCGCCCACGTAATATGGCAGCGCGGTCCTGATCACGGGTGGCGATCGGGTCCGCGCCCGCACCCGCTTTCTTCCCCCCCTCTCCCCCACAATGAAAAATTCTGCCCAATATCTGGAAGAATTATTTACTTGATTACAATAAGCTCACTTGGTGATGAGCTTGGCTAAAAGTGAATTTGCAAAAGCGGAAGTTATGCATCTAGGCCATACCATTGGACATGGTAAGGTGGCTCTGAGAAATGCTATTGTGGATTTCCCAGTGCCTACAACAAAATGAGAAGTTTTGAAATTTCAGGGCATAAGTGGGTTTTATCAGAAATTTTTTCCAAATTTTAACCAAGTAGTTGCTTCATTGACTGAACTATTAAAAAAGAACAAGAGATTTCACTGGACACAAGAGTGTCAGAAAGCATTTCACAGTTTGAAAACTGTATTGACTATGACACCAGTCTTGGCAGTATCCAATTACGCCAAGCAATTTCAGTTGGCCTTTGACGCAAGTGATATAGGCATTGGGGCCGCACTGTTACAAGAAGATGACACTGGGATTGAAAAACTGATCGGATATTTTTCATGGAAGTTGAATGTACAACAAAGAAGATATTCAACGATCGAAAAGGAGACTTTGGGTTTGGTGTTAGCATTGCAGCATTTTGAGATTTATGTTGCAAACAATTCATCAGAAACAATTGTTTATACAGACCGCAATCCTTTAAAGTTTCAGGACAAAGTCTGAGACAGACGTACAAGGCTATTCAGATGGAATTTATTACTGCAACCATTTAATCTATAATTATATGTGTAGTGGGACGAGAAAATCTGATTGCAGGTGCGTTATCAAGAGTTGAAGCTTAAAGGGAAAATTGGACATTTAAAACCTGGACACTGAACTGAGGTGATGCCTGTTGATACAAAGGATTAGTGTATATATTGTTATGTTAATGCATGCATCTGGTAATGTAATAGTGAAAGTATATAGATAAGTATAGGAGATAGTATAAAGTGGGTTAATGAACATGAAGCCATCTTTTTAAATTATGACGGTTCATTTTCTTAATAAGGAGGGGGATGTCAGGAAGATTTGATAATTCTCATAATGTTATTGGAATTTATTGTAAAATATAGGTATGTGTGTGTGTGTGTGTATGTGACTTAATTGGATTAAAGGCAGCTGGCCTGAAGGCTTTGATGTAAACGTGGTAAACATGGGGGACGTTTAGAGTGTAAGGTGTAAAAGGACAGTCACATTTTTAAATAAACCAGACTAGATTGTTTTCAAAGGAGGGGTGAAATGTGTCACCTAGCCAGGTGAAGTTTAGAAACAGTGGGGAAAATTTTTGGGCAGGCTGGGCGGGAGTGGGCTGCAAACGGCTGCGCGCCGCCATTTTACGTGGGCGGGCCAATTAAGGCGCTCAGCGCTACCTGTGCGGGCGGGGGGAGGAGGGAGAGTCAGGGCCTCCGCTCTTTCACGCATACACGTGAAAGAGCGCAGAAATCTCCCTGAGGCACGGAGAGTAATTTCATCATGAAAAATTGAATAAAATAATTTTTTTAATTATTCATGTATGTCCCCTCATGTGACAGTGTCACATTAGCTGGGCCATGTTTATGAATTTCAATAAAAAAATTTATTTAAGTTATAAACTCTTCATGAAACCTCATCCCGCCCATAGATGAGTTCCCATGAAAAATGCAAAGGCCGCCTGGGCTCTTTGCCTGCCTGCCAACCTTAAGGTTGGATGGGCAGCCCTGGCAACTACTTTAATTGGGTTATTAATGGTCTTAACAGGCCTTTGACAGTTCAGCGGGCTTGCAGCCAACTCTGGTGCGTGCCCGCCGAACGGAAGATCAGAATGACGCGCAGTGATGTTGGGACGCATGCCCGATGTCACTGCGCATCATTTTATGTGTCGGCATGTGGGACCCGCCCCTGCATGTCGAGCAGAAGATTCTGGCCAGTGTGTTTATTTTTCCCAAAGATCAGTAGTAAAACTTAGTGATATGAGAGATTTTTATTATCAGAAAGATAAAGTCCAAAGATGTTGTGAAACAATGGGAATTTGCATTATTCTATGTATAAAGGAGTGAAGGCTGTGTATAGAGGTAGGCATTTTAAGATCTTACAAGTATAAAAAGCCTTCAGCATCTATGCATCAAGCTGCTGTTTTCAAGGCACTGAAGTTAAGAAAACTCACTTTGAATTCGACTTGTTCGGGGTATCATGTTTCTTCGCCTGGATCTTTTAAAATCTATGTGTCTTACTGTTGCCTTAGCGAAAGTATAACTGGGAGTTAGATTGATTAGGGGATTTAGATAATTTGTAGATCTATGTATATATTTAAAATAATTTCTCTTATTAATAAATGTTTAATCTAGATTTGTAAAAAACCTATAAGACTTGGTGGTCTTATTATTACTGAATTCAAGGCACGTATCTCAAAATTTATAAAAATTGCAAAACAAGTTGTGGCAGTTATTTCAAGTTTCCCCTTGGGATTTGAACAACTCAGCATTTATCATCAACTGTGCCATAACAATACCTTACAGACAATGTCCCAGACACCACCATCACCATCCCTGGGTATGTCCTGTCTCATCAACAGGATAGACCCAGCAGAGGTGGCAGCACAGTGGTATACAGTCAGGAGGAAGTCGCCCCAGGAGTCCTCAACATTGACTATGGACCCCATGAAGTCTTGTAGCATCAGGTCAAACATGGGCAATGAAACCTCCTGCTGATCACCACGTACTGTCTCCCCTCAGCTGATGAATCTGTATTCCTCCATATTGAAAACTACTTGGAGGAAGCACCGAGGGTGGCCAGGGTGCAAAATGTACCTTGGGTGGGGGACCTCAATGACCATCAGTAAGAGTGGCTCAGTAGCATGACTACAGACCGAGCAGCTGAGTCCTAAAGGATGTAACTGTTAGGCTGGGCCTGCGGCAGGTCGTGAGGGAACCAACAAGAAGGAAAAACATACTTGACTTCATCCTCACCAACCAGCCTGCTGCAGAGGCATCTGTCTGTGAGAGATCGGTAGAGGTGACCACCGCACAGTCCTTGTGGAGATGAAGTCCCGTCTTCACATTGAGGATACCCTCCATCATGTTGTGTGGCACTACCACTGTGCTAAATGGGATAGAAGTCAGACAGATCTAGCAGCTTAAGACTGGGCAACTATGAGATGCTGCGGGCCATCAGCAGCAGCAGAATTGTACTCAGCCACAATCTGTAACTTCATGGCCTGGCATATTACCATCAAGCCAGTGGATCAACTTTGGTTCAATGAAGAGTGCAGGACGGCATGCCAGGAGTAGCACCAGGCATACCTAAAAATGAGGTGTCAACCTCGTGAAGCTATAAAGCAGGACTACGTGCGTGCCAAACAGCATAAGCAGCAAGTGATAGACAGAGCTAAGTGATTCCACAGCCAATGGAACAGATGCAAGATCCAAGTCCTGCCACATCCAGTCATGAATGGCGGTGGACAATTAAACAACTCACTGGAGGAGGAGGCTCCACAAATAACCCTATCCTCAATGATGGAAGAGCCCAGCACATTAGTGCAAAAAATAATGCTGAAGCAACAATTTTCAGCCAGAAGTGCCAAGTGGACGATCCATCACAGCTCCTCCTGAGGTCTCCAGCATCACAGATACCAGCCTTCAGCCAATTTGATTCACTCCACATGATATCAAGAAACAGCTGACGGCATTGGATGCTACAAAGGCACTGGGCCCTGACAATATTCTGGCAACAGTACTGAAGACTTGTACTCCAGTACTTGGTGCACCCCTAGCCAAGCTGCTCCAGCACAGCTACAACACTGGTATCTACCTGGCAAAATGGAAAATTACCCAGGCACGTCCTGTACACAAAGAGCAGGACAAATCCAACCAGGCCAATTACCACCCGATCAGTCTACTCTCAATCATCAGTAAAGTGAGGGAAAGGGTCATCAATGTTGCTATCAAGCGGCACTTGCTCAGTAATAACCTGCTCACTGATGCTCAGTTTGTGTTCCGCCACGGTCACTCAGCTCCTGACCTCATTACAGCCTTGGTTCAAACATGGACTAAAGAGCTGAACTCCAGAGGTGAAGTGAGAGTGACTGCCCTTGACATCAAACCAGCATTTGATTGAGCGTGGCATCAAGGAGCCCTAGCAAAACTGGGGTCAATGGGAATCAGGGGGAAAATAATCTGCTGGTTGGAGTCATACTTAGCACAAACTAAGATGGTTGTTGGAGGTCAATCATCTCAGTTCCAGTCCCAGGAGTTCCTCAGGGTAGTGTTCTTGGCCCAGCCATCTCCAGCTGCTTCATCAATGACCTTCCTTTCATCATAAGGTCAGAAGAGGAGATGTCCGCTGATGATTGCATAGTGTTCAGCACAATTCGTGACTCCTCAGATACTGAAGCAGTCCTTGTCCAAATGCAGCAAGACCTGGACAATTTCCAGGCTTGGGGTCACAAGTAGCAAGTAACATTCGCGCCACACAAGTGCCAAGCAATGACTATCTCCAACAAGAGAGAATCTAACCATCGCCCCTTGGCATTTAACGGCTTTACCATCACTGAATCCCCCACTATCAACACCCTGGTGGTTACCATTGACCAGAAACCAAATTGGACTAGCCATATAAATACTGTGGCTACAAAAGCAGGTCAGAGGCTAGGAACCCTACGATGAGTAACTCACCTCCTGACTTGCCAAAGCCTGTCCACCATCTACAAGGCACAAGTCAGGAGACTGATGGAATACTCTCTACTTGCCTGGATGAGTGCAGCTCCAACAACTCTCAAGAAGCTTGACACCTTCCAGGACAAAGCAGTCCAGTGATTGGCACCCCATCCAAAAATATTCATTCCCTCTATCACTGATGAACTGTGGCAGCAGTGTGTACCATCTACAAGATGCTCTGCAGGCACTCACCAAGGATCCTTAGACAGCACCTTCCAAATCCATGAACACTACCACCGAGAAGTATAAGGGCAGCAGACAGTTGGGAACACCACCTGGAGGTTCCCCTCCAAGTCACACATGATCTTGGTCACACCGTTCCTTCACTATTGCTGGGTCAAAATCATGAAACTCCCTCCCTAACAGCACTGAGAGTGTATCTACACAACATGGACTGCAGCGGTTCAAGAAGGCAACTCACCACCACCTTCTCAAGGGCAATTAGGGATGGGCAATAAATTCTGGCCTAGCCAGTGACGTTCACATCCCATGAACAAATATAAAAACAAGAGGAAATTCCTGAGATTGGGGTCAAGGCAGCTGAATGTTTGGTTGCCACTGATGGAGCTATTAAAATGCAGAATGTGCAAGAGCCCAGAATGGGAGGAGTTCAGAGTTCTCTGAGGATTGTAGGCATGTAGGAGGTCACCGTGATAGTGCGGGATGAGGCCAAAGATGAGAATTTTAATATTGAGGTATTGTGTACCAGGAACCAGTGTAGGCCAGAGAGGATAGGGATAGTGGATGAATGAAACTTGGTGCAGGGCTGATATACCTATGAACTGCTTCCTGAGAGTCTTCAGTTTGGGATGTAGAAAGTTGCTGGGCTTTCAATGAAAGACCTGGAGATGATTGCAATCAATGACCTTAAGTACCTTAAACCAGAGAACCTGTGGCACCTTGACTGCTGTCAGGGAAGTTTGGTACAACTTGCATTGCAGCACCATTACTGGAACTGGACAAGGATATACTGGGGGACCAAACATGTTGAAACCTGGCCATCACCATCAATCAGCTATATACATCCGGTTGTTCCAAAAAATCTATTGGTATCCTTAATCACAATAAAAAGTAGCTTTATTTCTCAAAGTGGTATCTAATGCAGTATAATATCTCAATCTGAGACACACCAACATGCTCTTTTTGCATGGCGCCACTGCCACTAGAATGGGGTGGTGCTTAACACATCCATTGATGAGCAAGCGGAAGAGCAGACTGTAGGAGAACTGTGACCTTTTGGATTTCTCACGCTTGCCCCAAGTGGGGCACAAAGAAGACTGGAAGAGCAATAGTGATGGGAAATCCAGTAGTAAGGGGAGTAGAACAATGTTTCTGCAGCTGCAGACATGAATCCATGATGGTGTGTTGCCTCCCTGGTGCCAGGGTCAAGAATGTCACTGAACAGCTGCGAAGCATCCTGAGGGGGAAGGGTGAACAGCCAGCTGTTGTGGTCCTCATTGGTACCAATAACATAGGCAGAAGAAGGGATGCAGTCCTGCAGTCAGAATTTAGGGAGCCAGGCAGGAAATTAGCAAGCAGTGGTAGTAATCCCTGGATTACTCCCAAAAGTAGTAATTCCTGGATTATTCCCAGCACCACATGCAAATGAGTACAGAAATAGGAGGATAAAACAGATGAATGCATGGCTGGAAAGATGTTGCAGGAGGGAGGGCTTTAGATTCATGGGGACTGACTCTAGACGGTTGCACTTGAACAGAGTCGGGACTGGTTTCCTTGTGGGGTAATTTGCAATTGCCACTGGGAGGCAATTAAACTAACTGAGCAGGGGTGTGGGAATCAAGAGGTAATATCAGAAAGGAATACCATGTTTCACAGAACAGTGGGAAAGACAGATAGCATTAGAGTAAGAAATAAGAAGTAATTAGCTGGATTAAGAGCAAGGAAGAAAGTAATAAAGTCTAAATTAGAGTTACTGTGCCTGTATGTGATGCGCAGAGTGGGGTAAATAAGATTGGTGAGTAACAGATGCAGATTGCCCTATGGAAATATGGGCTCAGATCTTCCAGTCTCCAGATTGTCAGAAACCAGACGTACTCCCCAGGATGTACTTCAGGACCCTGCTGACATCCCAATGCACTGACGTCGGAAGTTGAACTTCCGATGGACAATTCCCCTGCTCCCTGGGACCCTCCAAAAAAGTTACCAACTTAGAGTTAGAGTCGGAGGCTTTGGACAGTTCTGACTTACTTCTCTGGATAACTACCCAGGACACTAAAATGCTAGCCTAACTCCTGGGTATCTCTACAACTGATCCCCACCCCTGTTTTGCTCTCCAATTACCCCCTGACCCCCCACAAACTCCCCCTCGAACCGACATGACTAGCCCCCCTCCCTGACTTCCTCCAACCCCTCCTGACCCATTTAAGATCTAACCAGCCTGCACTCTTGTATTGTGTCTGCCCCTCCCGACCCATTTAAGATCTAACCAGCCTGCACTCTTGTATTGTGACTGCAAGGAACCTCATCTTGAATTCGTAATATCAAATGTACTTTGTCTGGGGTCTTTTAAAATTTATGAGTTTTACTGTTGCCTTAATGGGAGTGTAACTGAGAGTCAGATTAATTCGGGGATTTTTGTAGTTATTATAGTAGTAATTTTGTAGACATATGTATGTGCTTACAATTTTTCTTGTATTAATAAATGTTTAATTTAGTTTTATTAAAAACCTCTTGAGATTCAGTCCTGTTACTACTGAATTTAAAGCCTGCATCTCAAAACATACAAATTGCAAAAATAGATTATGACAGTTGTTTCAAGTTTCCCTCTGGAATTTGAGCAGCTCAGCCTAAGGAGTCAGCAGCGCACCCGCCGACCGATCTATCCCATGATTGCACGTTGCCATCGGCATGTTCGGCTGACGTCAATGTGCGTCATTTCACGCTCGAGCGGGTTGGGCATGCACCCACCCGCTGAGTAAAAAATTCTGCCTGTAGATTTTAAAAGGCCCCAGGCAAAGCACATTTGCCCTTACGAATTCAAAACGAGGTTCCTTGCTGACACAGTTGCAGGCACACAGGCTGGCTATATCTTAAATGCCTCTGCTTTACACACAAAAACACCTTTCTGTTTATACCTAGCTTTTCCTTCGAATATAAATTTCCCATTGTATTACTAGTTTTTTAATTTTATCTCTTCTAACAATAACATTTTCATTCCACTAATTTTATTAGTAATATAAACACATTGCTTGGTGTCTCCCAGCTAGGTGCAAGATTTCACCCCCACTCTTAAATGCTTTATTCAACAAATGCAAATTGCCCCCTTGACACCTATGTTTCTAAGCTTCCCCATGTTTGTCTAATTACCATTTCAAACATACTTCTTTCTTTACATCAAAGCACCCAGGCTAGCTCCTGACTTGACAATCCCTCCCCGCCTAACCCAACCTGACTAACCCCAAACCCACTTAACCACTCACCCACCTATCCACCTCACCCACCCTACCCACCTGCCACCATGACACCCTACCCACCTGCTACCTTATCACCTCACGCACCTGCCACCCTACCACCTCACTCACCTGCCATCCTGCCATCCCATTCACCTGCCACCCTGTTACAACTGGGATGGGAGGAGTGCGCAGTTTCTTTAGCCCCACTACTCCACTGGTCGTACCATAGGTATATATGTTTAACTCACTCACCGAAATGGTCAATTATTTACTTTCGCTATTGTTAGAACCATAATAAAAAAGATTTTAGCAAGGCTTCTTTCAGTAAACTCAGAATGATTGATTTATTATGAAACTGAACTTATTTTTGAAAGCAAGTTGCAAAAGCTGGTTAATATACAATTTGCAATCTGGAAGTGTGACAATATTCCCCTTTACATTCCAACACAAACACACACACACAAAGGACAAAACAAATAGGGTTTCTGCAGAGGTTGGTGTTTAAGGCAAAAAACACCTTCTGGCCAAAGTAAAAACTCTATGAAAAAGGATGAAGTTCAAAGGGTTTTGATGCTGTCAATCTGGTGTTCCCACGTGTGAAGATGGATCGCTGGTCACAGTAGTTGTCTCGAGGTTCTTTCCAAAGGAGCATCGAGAAGAGCTAAGCAGAATTTATGTCCTTGGGATCTCTCTCTCGTCTCAGCTTTTCATGTTTCCAAATACAGATGACTTATATTGAGATGACAATCTCCAGCTGGATACTGATAACTGCATTGAAATTCAGGCGAGGCAGCGAGATGCACAACCTTCCCTTTTTGGCTTACTCCCAAACCTGAGTCCAAATCACAAGTTCAAAACAGAAAATCCTCTCAGTCAGGTGGTTTCCAGTAAAATCACCAGGGCCTCTGCCTCTGAAACAATAGTTTTTTTTTCCCTTTCCAGCAATTAAAGCCCAAGTAAACAAATAGCTCTTGTCTCCTCAGGTGCCTTGCTGGTCATTTAGCTGAAGTCATGTGACTTCTTGGAAAAGGCAGTTTGCTCACAGTCTAAAGTGAACTTGTAATCTTTTAAAAAGAACCCAAGTCAGTTCCCAAGAAAGTGTCCAAATAAGTCAATCTCCTTCTAAGTTTAAAAAAAACATATAGTTCTTGGAGATGTGTATTTATAACACACCCGACCCACCTGCCACCCTACTACCTCATCCACCTGCGATTTCACCCAACTGCCACCCTACCAGCTCACCGACCTGTGATCTCACCCACCTATCACCTCTTCCGCCACCCACCCCACCCACTTAACTTACCAATCCTATCTACTTATCTCACCCATCCTATCCACTTACCCACTTTCTCACCCACCTCTACACACCCTAACCATTCACTCATTCTTCCACCCACCCATTCACCCATTCATTAACATTCATCCATCACCCCTTCACTAACATTCACAAAGGACACAAACTTATTTTACACCAGCTAGTACTGTAAAAGGGCATACTGCTTCTGTGCTGATGCTCTTCGCTGCTCTCTGTTAGGATTCCTGTGCCGAGGGAGTTATTCTGCAGCATGGATTGTAAGTCAGAGCCTTTTCAATATATCCAGGTAAGGGGGTTGTTTTCTGTCTGATCAGCATCAGTTATTGAGGTTCTGACACTGATCAGAAGTTTTGGGTCGTGATATTATGGCTATAACAGAGACCTAGCTCAAAGAAAGGCAGTACTGGGATTAATTATTCCTGGATATAAGGTGTTCAGGAAAGATAGGAAAAGAAAGAAAGGCCAAGGGATAGCAGCATTGAATAAGGAAAATATTACAGTGCTGGAGAGAGAGGATGTCCCATAGGGGTGAAGGACATAACCTCTTTGGCTAGAGCTAAGGAACAAAAAGAGGTGCAATTACATTGCTTGATATAGTCTATAGGTCACCACCTAGTGCCAAAGATATAGAGGAACAAATTTGCAAGGAAATTAGACAGGAGCAAGAGTTTAGAATATTGCCAAAAAAAAGAGACGTGTATAAGACTTTTGCCTTGCGCTCATTAGGACACTCAGGAATACCAATGTAAGGGGAAAACAACAATTTACACTGTATGTGAAGACAGTGCTGAATGGTTGGCAAGTGGCGTTGCCATGGATAATGCACCACTGATGGTTACTGACAGTTAACTGCCAAGCATTGTTTGAAATTTAAGGGGCATTTCCCTGAGGAATAAGTCAACAAATGGCTGTCACTTATTTTGTTTAGCTGAAACAGGCACAAAGTAAGTACATGTTCTTTCTGTCTGCAAAGAACAGGGCCTTGTGTATTAATAGCTTCCAGTACACGCAAATGTGCCACACTGCAAGCCTAACTGACAATCTTCAATTGGTTGTCAGCGTAATTCTTAGCACATTGAGGATTATTTAGCAAACGTTGTCAAATCACAGAATCACATCTAATGTTGGACAGTGTGTTTTGAGTTTTGCCAGCATGGGCTGCATGGGTATGGTCTGTACCCTGCCCATTGTGAACAGTGGCTGGGACATGCTCTTTGATATGATCTGCCAGTCTTTGGGACGTACGGCCCACATACCTAGCATCATACTGGCACTGCAATTCATATATAGCTCATTTACCATACATTACTCATTTGTGTGATAGGCAGAACGTCTTTTTGGCTTGATGGCAGCATCCTGTTAGTGGTGAATACCACTCATGTTGCTACTGCATAGTAGCAGCGTGAAACAACTAACTTGACCTGTTGCTCAAATTTTTGAGATGCCTTGCCCTTCCGGGGCAATCTGAGGTAGACTGGGCAATTTCCAGGGCCAAAAGTGACGGCCTTAGGCCCGCTCATGATTTTGTGTGATATGCAGTGCGAAATGACCTGATCAGGGTGGCAATTATCCTGCAGGATGCCTTTGATGCACCCTATTTCAGCATCAAGTTTGCATGGTGAGGAAATGGCTCAGGCCCTATTACAAGGTTGCCGATAAGATCAATCTTATGTGTGGAACTGTAAGAATCCCAATATGTATCTTGACCAGTGAAGGTAGGCTTGTGGTAGACGGTGGTAGAGAACCCCTGGCAGATTTCTCAACTATTACATCAAGGAAGGAGAGTTAATTTGACTGCTCCATTTCATAGGTAAATTTAGGCACAGGATGGAGCCCATTAAGACACGTAAGAAAATTGTTACATGCAGTTGCGGATTTAAATATAGTAAATGTATCACCCACATATCGGAAATATGCAAGCGGTAGGAAGTTAGGTGTCATTCCATCAAAGACATATTTCTCATGAAACCCAACAAAGATGTTTGTGAAAGCCTGGCCTAGAGGGGATCCCATGGCAACACCATCTATTTGAGCATACATGTTGCCATTAAAACTGAACTCAACTGCACAAGTTGCCGAGTTCATAAGTTCAATGAATAGTGATTCAAGCAATGGTGGCAGATCTAGATCACCATGATATCGTGCTGCAGCGTAACTATCTATGGCTTCCTTAAGTGGAACATTGGTGAGTAGACTAGCAATGTCAAATGAGCATATGGACACAGCATTACTATCAATATGCAAGCCCTCTATGGCCTTCACAAATGTGAAGGGGTCCTTCACTGTGTATGTGGAAAACCTGGTCAAAACAATTCGCCCAACCATTTGGCCAATTCATGTCATAATGGGCTCCAACCTGCGCTCAAATTCATCTACGAAATGGGGCAGTCAAATGAACTTTCCTTCCTTGATGTGCTAGTTAAGAAATCTGCCAGGGGAACTCTACCACCATCTACAACAAGCCTACATTAATTGGTCAATATACGTGTTGGGATTCCTACAACACACATTATGGGATTGGTCATATTGGCAACCTTATAAATAGGGAACAAAATAAAAACAGAATTACCTGGAAAAACTCAGCAAGTCTGGCAGCATCGGCGGAGAAGAAATCAGTCAACGTTTCGAGCCCTCATGGCCCTTCGGCAGAACTGAAGCATAGTTTCAACAAGGGAGAAATATAAATTGGTTTAAGGTGGGT
The DNA here is from genome assembly GCF_964194155.1 of Cetorhinus maximus. Lineage (NCBI taxonomy): Eukaryota > Metazoa > Chordata > Chondrichthyes > Lamniformes > Cetorhinidae > Cetorhinus > Cetorhinus maximus. The sequence continues at coordinate 100,308,687 of NC_135887.1, forward strand.
GGGGGGGAAGAGACACATTGAGGGTGTGGTGTGAGCAGATAATCAAAAGATGTCAGAGACAAAAGGGTCAAAGAGGTGTTGAAGGTGGTGGTCTTTGTCTGAGAAAAGTGCTAATTAAGAATGGAAGACAGGATATTCAAAGTACAGCTCTAGTGGGGGTGGGGTGGAAAGACTAAAGGTTTTAGTTTTAGATTTAAAAATAATGGAAATAGGTGGGGAAAGAAGAATCTATATAAATTATTGAAAAAAAAGGCGGGTGGGGGGGGGAAAAGAAACGGGGTGGGGATGGGTGGAGGGGGAGTTTAAGATCTAAAGTTGTTGAATTCAATATTCAGCCCAGAAGGCTGTAAAGTGCCTAGTCGGTAGATGAGGTGCTGTTCCTCCAGTTTGCGTTGGGCTTCACTGGAACAATGCAGCAAGCCAAGGACAGACATGTGGGCAAGAGAACAGGGTGGAGTGTTAAAATGGCAAGCGACAGGGAGGTTTGGGTCTTTCTTGCGGACAGACCGCAGGTTTGGGTTTGTCCGCAAGAAAGACCCAAACCTCCCTGTCGCTTGCCATTTTAACACTCCACCCTGTCCTCTTGCCCACATGTCTGTCCTTGGCTTGCTGCATTGTTCCAGTGAAGCCCAACGCAAACTGGAGGAACAGCACCTCATCTTCCGACTAGGCACTTTACAGCCTTCTGGGCTGAATATTGAATTCAACAACTTTAGATCTTAAACTCCCCCTCCACCCATCCCCACCCCGTTTCTTTCCCCCCCCCCACCCGCCTTTTTTTTCAATAATTTATATAGATTCTTCTTTCCCCACCTATTTCCATTATTTTTAAATCTAAAACTAAAACCTTTAGTCTTTCCACCCCACCCCCACTACAGCTGTACTTTGAATATCCTGTCTTCCATTCTTAATTAGCACTTTTCTCAGACAAAGACCACCACCTTCAACACCTCTTTGACCCTTTTGTCTCTGACATCTTTTGATTATCTGCTCACACCACACCCTCAATGTGTCTCTTCCCCCCCACTCACCTTAAACCAATTTATATTTCTCCCTTGTTGAAACTATGCTTCAGTTCTGCCGAAGGGCCATGAGGGCTCGAAATGTTGACTGATTTCTTCTCCGCCGATGCTGCCAGACTTGCTGAGTTTTTCCAGGTAATTCTGTTTTTATTTTGTTTTGGATTTCCAGCATCCGCAGTAGCTTTTAGCTTTTTGTTTTTATCTTATAAATAGGGGCCGAGCCATTTGCTTACCATGCAAGCTTGATGCTGAAATAGAGTGCTCCAAAGGCATCCTGTGGGATAATGGCTACCCTGATCAGATCATTTCACGCTGTATATCACGCAAACTCATGAACTAAGACCATGATTTTCGGCCCTGAAAAGTGCTCAGTCTACCTCAAATTACCCTGGAAGGGCGAGGTATCTCAAAAATTTGAACAACAGGTGAAGCTGTTTCATGCTGATACTATGCAGTAGCAAAACGAGTGGTATTCAACACTAACAGGATGCTGCCATCAAGCCAAAAAGACATTTAGCCTATCACACAAATGGGAAATGTGGTATATGAATTTCAGTGCCAGTGGGATGCTAGGTATGTAGGCCATACGTCCCAAAGACTGGCATGAGCATGTCCCAGCCACTGTTCACAATGGGCAGGATACAGATCATACCCAAGCATCCCGTACTGGCAAAACTCAAAATACAGTGTCTAACATTAGATGTGATTCCGCGATTGGGTAACATTTGCTAAATAATCCTCAGTGTGCTAGGAATTATGTTGACAACCAATTTAAGATTGTCAGTCGGGCTGGCAATGTGGTGCATTTGCGTGTACTAGAAGCTACATATATTAATACACAGGGCCCTGTTCTTTGCAGACAGAAAGAACATGTACATACATTGTGCCTGTTTCAGCTAAACAAAATAAGTGACAGCCATTCGCTGACTCATTCGTCGGGGAAATGCTTTGACCAATCAGGGTCAAGCTGTCTGGTTTAAATTTCAAACAATGCTTGGCAATTAACTGTCAGTCACCATCAGTGGTTCTCCATGGCAATGCCACTTGCCAACCATTCAGCATTCTCTTCACATGCAGTATAAATTGTTGTTTTCCCCTTATATTGATATTCTTGTGAGTGTCCTGATGAGAGCAAGACAAAAAGCTTAGGCATGTCTCTTTTTTCAGCAATACTCAAGTTCTGTACTACCAAATGACTAGTTATTGAGTAGTTATATTGGGGGACTTTAATTGTCTGAATATAGACTGGGTTAGCAGTGGTGTAAAGGCAGAGAGGAACAGGAATAATTAACTGGGGATAGCCAACTTCAGTAGCATGAGAATAGATCTGAGCCGGATGTTCCTTTCCTTTATTCTTTCGTGGGATGTGGATATCACCAGCAAGGCTAGCATCTGTTGCCCATCCTTAATTGTCCTTAAACTGAGTGGCTGTCTAAGCCATTTTAGAGGGTATTTAAGAGTCAACCACATTGCTATGGGTCTGGAGTGACATATATGCCAGACCAGGTAAGAACAGCAGATTTCCTTCCCTAAAGGACATTAGTGAATGAGATGGGTTTTCACAATAATCAATGATCATTGTCATGATCACCATTACTGAGATTAACTTTATATTGCAGATTTATGGTTTGAATTTAGATTGCACCAGCTGCCTTGGCAGGAATTGAGCACGTGCCCCCAGAGTATTAGCCTCAGCCTCTGACTTACTAGTCCTGTGACATTATCAGTACGCCACCATCTCCATAGGAATCAAAGGTTGGCAGGCAAAATTATAACTGGACAATGTTCTGCCTATGAAGAAGAGATAGTTTGGGCACAGTCAAGGGGAATGGTAGGGCAAACAAACCCAGAGCTCCGTGGATGAAGAAAAAGATAAAGATTAAGTGAAGAAGCAAAAATGGGTTCTTATGACAGATGTCAGGTGGAAAATACAACCAATAACCAGGCTGAGTACAGAAGGCACAGAGGGGAAGTGAAAAAGCAAATAAGAGAAGTAAAGGAAGACAATGGGCAGGATTTACCATCGGCAAGCAGGGGCAAGGCCCGCTCGCCGACACATAAAATAACGCACGGTGACATCGGGTGGAACTCCCGACGTCACCACGCCCCATTTAAATTTTCAGCAAAATCAGCTGTGTGCCCGCCGACCTGTCAATGGCCAATTAAGGCCATTGACAGATCAATTAAAGTAATTAGTGAACCTGCCCGTCCAACCTTAAGGTTGGCGGGCAGGCAAGGAGCCCTGGCAGGAAGTAGAAAAAACATGAAACCTCATCCACAGGTGGGATGAGGTTTCATGTGGGGTTTTAAAAATTTTAATAAAGTTTTTTTGGAATTTATGAACATGTCACATGAGGGGACACATAAGGGAATTTTCTTTTTCTATTTTTAATACTTTTGAAAGTAGAGGCGATCTCCCTGAGGCAGCACTTAGCCTCAGGGAGATGAGTACGCTCTTTCATGCGCATGCACGAAAGAGCGCACTCTCAATTTTAGGCATTCCCCCCCTCCCGCACAGGGAGCGCATAGCGCTTCCCTGCGGACGTTATGCTGGGCGGGCCTTAATTGGCCTGCCCACGTAAAATGGCGCTGCGCCTCCGATCCGCCCGCATGCACCTGCCCATCAACTTCCCCCCACCCAAGTGGGGGGAAAATTCTGCCCTATGAGAAGAGATTGGTAGCTAACATAAAGGGAATCTCAAAGTCTTCTATAGGCATATAAATAATAAAACCATTGTAAAGGAAAGAGTGGGGTTGATTAAGGACTGAAAAGGGAATTTACTCATGGAGGCAAGGGACAAACTGAGATATTAAATGAAACCTTTGCATCTGTCTTTAGCAAGGATGAAGATGTTGTGCAGGTCATTGTTAAAGAGGAGGTAAGTCAGACACTTGAAGAGTTAAAAATTGATAAGGAGGAGTTATTGGATAGGCTAAAAGTAGATAAGGCACCAGGACCGGATGAGGTGCATCCAAGAATATTGAGGGAAGTGGGAGTGGAGCGTGGGAGGGGGCATTATTTTCCAGACTTCCTTAGACTCAGGGGTGATGTCAGAGGATTGGAGAATTGCAAATGTTACACACTTGTTCAAAAAAAAGGTTGTAAAGATAAGCCCAGCAACTAGAGCCCAGTTAGTTTAACTTTGTTGGTGGGAAAACTTCAAGTAACAATATTTCTGGACAAAAGCACTTGGGCAAATGCATATTTGAGCATAGATTTGTTAAGGGCAAATCATGTTTAACTTATTTTCTTGAGTTTTTTGATGAGCTAACAGAGAGCGCTAATGACGGTAATGCTGTTGATGTGGTGTACATGGACTTACAAAAGGCATTTGATAAAGTGCTGCACTGACATGTGAGCAAAGTTAGAGCTCATGGAATAAAAGGGACTGTAGCGACATGGACATAAAATTGGCTGAGTGACAGGAAACAAAGAGTGGCGTTAATGCATGTTTTTGGGTCTGGACAGGGTTTGTAGTGGAGTACCCCAGGGTTACTTAGGATCCTTGCTGTCCCTGATATACATTCACGATCTAGACCTTGGTGTGCAGGGCACAATTTCAAAACTTGTGGCTGATACGAAACTTGGAAGCATTGTGAACTGTGGAGAGGGTAGTGTAGGACTTCAAAAGGACATAGACAGGTTGGTGGAAAGGCAGACAAGTGCAGATGAAATCAATGCAGCGAAGTGTGAAGTAATTCATTTTGGTAGAAAGAATGTGGAGAGATAATACAAAGTAAAGGGTACAATTCTAAATGGCGTGCAGGGGCAAAGGGGCATAAGTCATTGAAGTTGTTGGGACAGTTTGAGAGAGCAGTCAATAAAGTTAATACAGCATCCTAGGCTTTATTAATAGGGGCACAGAGTAGAAAAGTATGGAAGATATGTTAAATTTGTGTAGAACACTGGTTTGGCCTCAACTGGAGTTTTAGGTCCAGTTCTGGGCACCATACTTTAGGAAAGAGGTGAAGGCATTAAAGAGAGTGCAGAAAACTTTTACAAGAATGTCCCAGGGATGATGAATTTCAGTTTGTAGATAGAACTGTTTCTCTTGGAGATGAGACTTTTGAGGGGATTTTTGATGGAAGTATTCAAAATCATGAGGGGTCTGGACAGAGCAGATAGGGAGAAACTGTTCCCATTGGTGGAAGGATTGAGAACAAGAAGGCATAGATTTAAAGCAGAAGAAGCAATGGAGACATGAGGAAAAACTTTTTCACCCAGCTAGTAGTTGAGATCTGGAATACATTGCCTGAGAATGTGGTGGAGGCAGGTTCAATTGAGGCATTCAAGGGGGAATGTGCAGCGCTTAGGGGAGAAGGTGGCGGAGTGGCACTGGGTGCATTGCTCATTCAGAGAGCCAGCACAGACATGGTGGGCCAAATGGCCTCCTTCTGTGCTGTAACAATTCTGTGATTCTTAGTAAGGTTGAGGAAATGATGGAGCCCAAAGCCTACATGACCTCAGTATGTGTATTCCTGACAAATGCCACTGATACCAAAATCACCTTGATATCAGGCCCAACTGTAGTCTGCACAGAAGTCACCATTGGCTCCTTAGTAATGCAGTGGTTTGATGCCATGCGTGATTGTCACACATAAATTGAAAGAACACGCCTCCACATTGTCTGTCATGTTTTGTAGCCACCTCACAAGAAGTTCACTGCAGCTGAACATTCTTGGTACAGAACATTTGAAAGCTAGGACTTGGAAGACATCATCTCTGCCCTATACAGCAGGACTAGGATACAAAATCACCTTCCAGTGAGTGTGTCCCGAGTTGTCCTCTCCTTATAAACTTGCTCTTGCACACTGCTGCTCAGTGCATCCATGAAGTGTTGACCTCTCCATGTCACAATTTGTATTTATATGGCACTATTAATGTATTAAAATGTTTAAATTTCCCCAGGTGCTTCACAGAGGCATTATAAAACAAAATTTGACACTGAGCCACTTAAGACAATATTAGGGCAGTTGATCAAAAGCTTACTCGAAGAGGTACACTTTAAGGAGTATCAGTGGTGGGGGAGATGGTGGTATAATGGTAACGTAATTTGACTCGCAATTCAGAAGCCCAGGCTAATGCTCTGGAGGCATGGGTTCAAATCCCCTCAAGGCAGTTGGTGGAATTTAAAAATTCAATGAAAAAAAAAATCTGGAATTGAAAGCTACTCTCAGTAATGGTGACCATTAAACTATCATCAACTGTTGTAAAAACCCACCTGGTTCACTAATACCCTTTAGGGAAGGAAATCTGCCATCGTTACCTGTTTGGCCTACATTTGACCCCAGACCCACAGCAATGTGGTTGACTCTTGACTGCCCTCTGAAATGGCTTTGTAAGGTAATTAGGGATGGGGGACAACTTCTGGCCTTGCCAGTGATGCCCACATCCAATGAAAGAATAAATAAATTTTAAATCGTCATTTGGTAGTACAGAACTTGAGTATTGCTGAAAAAAGAGAGTTTTTGTCGAAGCTTTTCATCTTGCACTCATTAGGACAATTCGCAAGAAAATACCAATGTCAGGATATATATGAGGAAAGAGTGTTGCTTAGTTGACAACTGGACCCTGACTGGTTGAGGCTTGGCCATGGAAAATGCACCAGTTGATGGTGACTGACAGTTAACTGCCAAACATTGTTTGAAATTTAAACCAAGTCATCGACATCGATGTGGGAGCTGACCACATATTTCAATATTATATTGCCAGTGACCAGCTTGTAGATGATGGGGCCAAGGATAGACCCATGTGGGACTCTAAAGATAATGCAAAGGTAGAAAGTGAAGTCATTGCTTGAGATGTTTTGGCTACTAATAGATGGGCTAGAGTAGAATTAAGCAAGGGATGTCAAGACTGAGCTGAGCAATGTATGAGAAGTGTTGAAGGAAGAACGCTGTGGTGACTCTGTTAAAGTCTGCAGAGAGGTTGAGGAAGGATATAACACTATGGTCATTGTCATGAAGGATGGCACTTATGCCTTTGCATTTCTCTAGTCTGGTTTCTGTCCCCGCTTCATCATCGATTGGACATTAATCTAAATGGGCAAAAGTTTGAGAGGCAACACAATGCTTTTTTCCTTAGAAAATCATAACATGTCTAGACAGAGTAGATAGGGAGAAACTGCTCCCACTTGTGAAAGATTTGAGAACGAGTGGGCACAAATTTAAAATAATTAGGAAAAGGGGCAAAAGTGATATGAGGAAAAACTTTTTTATGCAGCGAGTGGTTGGGGTTTGGAATGCACTGCCTGAGTGTGTGGTGAATGCAGTCTCAATTGAAGCATTCAAAAGGGAATTAGACTTATCTGAAAAGGAAAAATGTGCAGGGTTTGGGGGAGAAAGCGGGGAATTGGCACTAGGTGAGTTGCTCATTCGGAGAGCCAGTGCAGACATGATGGGCCAGATGGCCTCCCTCTGCACCATAACAATTCTGTGATTCTGACTCTGATTGGTCAAGACATCGCCCTGGGGAATGAACCAGCGAATGGCTGTCACTTATTTTGTTTAGCTGAAACAGGCACAATGTATGTGCATGTTCTTTCTGTCTGCAAAGAACAGGGCCTGTGTATTAATATAGCTTCTAGTTCATACAAACGCGCCACACTGTGAGCCTGACTGACAATCTTAAATTGGTTTTCAGTGTAACGCTTAGCACACTGAGGATTTTTTAGTAAATGTTGTCCAATTGTGGAATCACATCTAATGTTGGACACTGTGTTTTGAGTTTTGCAAGCACGGGCTGGTTGAGTATGTTGCCCATTGCAAACAGCGGAAGGGACATGCTGTTTGATACGATCCGCCAGTCTTTGGGACGTGTGGCCTACATATCTAGCATCACACTGGCATCACACTTTTAAAAAATCTTAAAGGAGCAAAGAGAATTGGAGAAGCGGAGAGGCTTAGGGAGAAAATTTTAGAGCTTAGAGCCAAGGCAACTGAAGGCAGAGCCTCCAATGTGCAGTAATTAAAATCAGAGATGCTCAAGACACCAGAATTAGAGGAGTGCAGATATCTCAGACAGCTGAAGGGCTGCAAGAGATTACAGAGACAGAGAGGAGCAAGGCCATGGAAAGATTTGAAAACAGGGATGAGGACTTTAAAATCGAGAAGATATTCTTCTTGAAGGGATGGAAATTAACTACAGAACCAACAATAACAACTTCCATTTTTAGGTCTTCAATGTAGCATGTCCCAAGGTGCTTAAACTATAGAAGTTTACAGCATGGAAGGCCACTCAACCACGTCAGGTTTTTGTTACAGCAATCCAAAATTAATCTCGCAGCTCTGTGATCAGCCAGGATCTTATTGAATGGAGGAGCAGATTCAAGAGGCAGAATGGCTTGCTTCAGCTCCTACTTCTTATGTTCTTATGCTCCACTCTTTTCCTAATGCTCAGGAGCTTCCTTTGCTTCAAATATAAATCCAACCTTTCCTTTAAAGATTCAATGAGCTCTGCTTCCACCAGACTCTGTGGCAAAGCATTCCAGAATTCAAGAACCCTTAGTGTAACAAAATTTCTCCTAACCTCTCTTCATGACAGTGCTAAATTAATAACCATTCATCATAAAATTCCCAATGGGAGGAAATTGTCTTTCCATATTCACTCTATCAAGCTTCTTCAGAATTAAAAAAAAAACTTTATTAATTGCCCTCGTAGCCTTCTATGTTCTGGCGGAAGTTGTCCAGTTACCTCAAGTCATTACTAGTTTTCCATGTTTGGCATCATTCTGGTGAGTTTATACTGTATGCTGTCTATGCCTTTAATGATCTTTTTGTAATAGTGTGCCTTGAATTGCTAACGAACGCTTCCCTTTCTTAAGTCACTGAACAGACAGGGTCACCAAGAAAGAATGGGATAAAAGCAAAAAAACTGCGGATGCTGGAAATCCAAAACAAAAACAAAAATACCTGTAAAAACTCAGCAGGTCTGACAGCATCTGCGGAGAGGAACACAGTTAACGTTTCGAGTCCGTATGACTCTTCAACAGAACTAAGGAAAAATAGAAAAGAGGTGAAATATAAGCTGGTTTAAGGGGGGTGGGACAGGTAGAGCTGGATAGAGGGCCAGTGATAGGTGGAGATTTCCAAAAGATGTCATAGACAAAAGGACAAAGAGGTGTTGACGGTGGTGATATTAGCTAAGAAATGTGCTAACGGTGACATTAAGGGTAGAAAGCGGGACAAGCAAGGTACAGATGGCCCTAGTGGGGGTGGGGTGGGAGTAAAGGATCGAAATAGGCTAAAAGGTAGAGATAAAACAATGGATGGAAATACTTTTAAAAATAATGGAAAAAGGTGGGAAAAGAAAATTATATATAAATTATAGGAAAAAGGGGGGATTGGAAAGGGGGTGGGGATGTTCCAGTGTAGCTCAATGCAAACTGGAGGAACAGCACCTCATCTTCCGACTAGGCACTTTACAGCCTTCTGGACTGAATATTGAGTTCAACAACGTTAGATCATGAACTCTCTTCTCCATCCCCACCCCCTTTCCGATCCCCCCCTTTTCCTATAATTTATATATATTTTTCTTTTCCCACCTATTTCCATTATTTTTAAAAGTATTTCCATCCATTGTTTTATCTCTATCTTTTAGCCTATTTTGATCCTTTCCCCCCTGCCCCCACTAGGGCTATCTGTACCTTGCTCATCCTGCTTTCTACCCCTAATATCACCATTAGCACATTTCTTAGCTAATATCACCACCATCAACACCTCTTTGTCCTTTTGTCTATGACATCTTTTGGCAATCTCCACCTATCACTGGCCCTCTATCCAGCTCTACCTGTCCCACCCCCCCACCCCCTTAAACCAGCTTACATTTCACCTCTTTTCTATTTTTCCTTAGTTCTGTTGAAGTGTCATACGGACTAGAAACGTTAACTGTGTTCCTCTCTGCAGATGCTGTCAGACCTGCTGAGTTTTTCAGAGAAAGAATGGGAGATCACTTCGATGTAGTGATCTCATAACGTCACTGAACGTCTTTAAGAAAGTATATTGTTCTTCATGAATCTTCCCGAAGGGTGCCTCTCGGTAACAGGAACACCCCAGTGGTGTGCAGAGAATGCTCCATAGAAGGCAAATGCTTACCAAGGTAGGCAATCCTTCTTCGCCTTTACTATAGTTTTACAGTGAAAAGCGAAAATATTTTATTTCCTCATTAGGGGTCTGTTGGCTAATGGATTGCCGTTTTGTGCAGAATGTCTTGTTTACTTAATCGTTCAAAACATGTCGGAATTTACCCTGACTTGAATATGCATTTAAATCTTCCGCATTCTAATTGCACGTCCGCTAAAGAAGGAAAATATGTTGGGTTTTTTTACATTAAAAATGTCTACGAAACAAAACTTCGAAGTAGTTCGGACCGTTAACTTTTAAAATGCACGTTTTTGTTAGCAGTTTAAAACTGATGGTTTCAGTGGTGCATTTTCGCCCAGCAACTGTTTCCAGCAGCACGTTTTCTTTGTTTTGAAATGCCTGGATCATAACACACGACGGACTGGAGAAACCCTCCCAACGATGACAAATCACCACCATGTAACAACGCACCTACATTGCTTAGCAAATACAGAACAAGATCAAAGTTTGCAAATAATTTCACTTAAAAACAGATCTAAAATACTGTCTGTACTGCTTCATGTTTGCCACCAGCTTGCAGATTTACAGCAACCTGATCTTTTCCACAAGTCTACCTTTAAACGTGCACGTAGCTTGCGTGCTCTTACGTCGGGTCATGGGCATGGAAAACAATCGTGAACAAATAGATCATGGGGAGACATTCACACTTCACAAGCAGATCCGCTACATCACACCTCACTTTAGCAACATGGTAACAATAATCAATTTTAGGAGCTGCCAAATAAAGAGATTATCACCATTCCCGCCATTTCAGGCAATGACACTTTCAGATGATTTTTTTTCCCTGGCAGGGCTGGGAGTTGGAGTTTGGACATTTGGCGCGGTTTGTATTTATATCGCAGGAATCTCACCTAAAGCAGACTGCAAATCCCAACATGCTACACTGCGGAGACCGGGGAGGGGTCCATGCCCATATATGGTGTTAGGCGCCTTATGATAATAAGTACTTTCATATGTAAATGTTATGATAAATTCCAGCTATATGCTGAATGAGTAGTAAGCATGCTCAGCCCAGCAGAAGGATAACAACGAGGTTACTGAAGTTTTGTTTGCTTGGTGAGTACACTTGCTTTGTATTCAAATCTTTAGAAGTTTTCCTTTGAGGAAACGTAATATTGCATTTAAAATTAGAAACTGCATTTTGGTGCTCTGGCGTTGTGCAATGCCTAAGTTTACACTTTTGTAAATTTCAAATACAGGTAAGTTTATATCTATCTCACGTAGGGGGCAAAAGTAAAGGTGTTTACATTGAGACACAATAGGATCGCGTGTGGCTGGTTTGGCTTGACTTTCCTCTCTTCCGGGGCCACATTCGCTGAAGAAGCTCGAAATATTGTCCATTAATGTAATATCATGAGTCTGAGTTCTCTTTCTCACAACATTCCTCTCTGTAATTCTGCTGTGATACTGTCTCAGAGAGCACCTCCCATTTTTGTGGGTCACTGCACTGCAGCGTCTTGGATACAAAGCAATGACAGCGAGAGGAAAATCATAAATTGCATGTATGTATTTTTTTAACTAAGTATTTGGGGGAGTGAATGTGAGAAGTGGATTTACAGAGTAGTCGCAGGCGGTATATTCGTTTTTTTTCAAATAAAAAAAATTGCTGTGCCGAGTGGTCTCCGCAGTGATGGCGTTGACGACCCGCTGAATATGAGGGGGAGGGGAGCCGAGCGAAGGGAAATGCTGCTATTTCACAGAAAGTCTACAATGTGTCTACAGTGAACGCCACAACTTTCAGTTTCCAGGCTGTTGCGTTGCAGACACTCGGATATCCGCACGCGTTACATTGTGGCGGACATCCACACTGTCCCATCGGCAGAACTAACTTCAGATCTATCGGCTTCTGTCCGCTCTTTGCCAAGTCGGTTTGCGTTTGCTCAAGTCTAAAGTTTATTGTTTCAAATCCGCCCGTCGCAACGTGCTGGTGCTATTTTATGACCCGAGACCGCAGGTACAGAAAAGATTTAAGTGCGTCCCTTTTCCTCCCGGGTATTAATATAATCCGACTGTATAGCTGGCTTTCAAGAAATATCGTTTTTCGGTGATTTTTCTGGGAGGGGAAGGGCACGCCACACTCAATGGAGAGCGAGCGCAAACGTGTGTGGCCCTTGTTCCGACTGCATTGAGGCGAGTAACACGATGGCACAAGATCAAGCCTTATCCCAGCCAATGTGCTCGGTACCATTGTTAGATAACGGTGATTGTTATTGTCGGTAAGGGCGCTCAGAATAAAAGGCGAATTTTAGTTCCGGCCTCGCACATTCATCTGGATCAAACAAGATGTCTTTGTGATAGAGTTGTCGGCTGTTTTGTTGTGTCTGGCTGTTGCTATCAGGACACATTGTGCAAAAAATAGGTCAGTTTTCACGGAGCATGTGATGTCGCAGGGTTTGTTTATTGGGACGAACTAAATGTGCCTTTTCTCATTGTGGTGATGTTCCCATTTGCAAAATAAAAGTGTCGGGAATTCTTTTGGTCGCTCACAAGCTGGAGTAGGGGCGGGGGGGGGGGGGTCATTGGCTAAAATCTACTGCCTTTGACTGTTGATGAATCATATAGTGAACTGTTAGGAAATCTGATTTCGCACACTGACCTGGAACTTAAAATCAGTGTTGTACGTAAATAATTGCACTAAACAGTTGTCTAAAAACCTCTAATTAACATGATTATAGTAAAACTTGGGAACACTAAATGTGTATACTGATTGTGGGGGCAGTCTTAATGCAGCTACTTTTTATGAAAAGCCGAATCAATAGGTTGACATTGATTTTTTTTTTAATAGAGCGGAGATTTTGACAGGCGGCGAAAGACGATGTTCGGTTTTCATAAATCTAAAATCTATCGGAGCTTGGAAGGCTGTTGTATTTGCAAGACCAAATCTTCCAGCTCTCGCTTCACTGACAGCAGACGATATGAGGAATGCTTTAAACTTTGTTTTGGGTAAGAGACGATCGATGTTTCTCTTTTTCCTCCCTCTCTCCCTTCAACAGCCCCCTCCCAACTCCTCCCCCCTCGATCACCCACATTGCATTTAGTCGCCAGTTGCGGAAGTGCTTTTGCTAGTGAGTCCTCGAGTCCCACTTCCTTATTGTCGTTGTAGAAATAAAACATCGTGGGCATTTATAAAAAAAAAGTCTGCATTCTTCTGACCAATTTCCTCATATTTATGACATGTTAGGCTTTCAACACTAACTGCCCAAGGAGTGAGCCATTCATAATCGGAAACGTGTGAATGGGGGAATTAACAGTTATTATTAAAATGGGCAGGACTGAAATCTAACCGAAAAAAATCGCAGCGTAAAAAAATCTCCAATAATCAAGACACTTCAAATAGATGTGAATAGTCGCCAATAAAAATTCAGTGAAGAAGCGGATAGGGGAGTTAACGTTTTTCAGACCTGATTCAAATTAACCTAAATAAAAGTCATCAAATGAACAATGCGAAACCAAGATACAATACCATTTTCAGACGAGTGGATTTTTCATAGGAATTGAGCGAAAACCTGTTTTGTGCCGGGGCCATTGTAATGCTATTGCTGACAGCCAAGTTGTGGGAATGGTTAATAGATAACTGGGAACAGAAATCCACTTCGCATGGGCTTTGAGGGTGCTTCAGTATAGAGAGACTCAACTGGATAGGAGGTAGTTTATTAGGAACGGTTACAGTAATGACTTCCAATCTAACTGAGCAACTTTCAAGCATGACAATGAAATTGTAAGTTCTGTGTGCCACATAATTGAAACAAGTTCAGAATAGTACAAGAACTATCTAGTGGTTCAACACACCTTTGTAAAACAAGTGAAAATGAAAATTGTTAGCATTCTGGGAGAATCTACAGTATAATATATTGAATGACAACACATCAACCAAATGCTGGAGTTGGATGTTTTATCAGGGTTCAACCAGGGTTTTTATTTCATGTACACCACTCTTGACACGCAACTATGTTTGGGATTTGATTGTTTTCCTTTGTGCAGGAGGCTATATTGTGGGATAACATTTAACTGGGTGAAGTCATTAGTGAACATTGAGAGTTGGGATGTGTTCAGAAATATATTTTGACATGAACTTTCAAAGGGCTGTTAAAGGGTTAGAATAACTGATCAATTTGGGACATTTCAGACAATAAAACCTTAAGTGTAGAATGTGTGTTAGATGCTGCAGAATTGTTCATTGTAATGATGGAACAGGTGTTGGAAGTTCATTATTTTTAAATTGATTGTATTTAATTTCATTCAACTAATCTGTTTTAACTTTTAAAAATGAGTACCAAAAACAACTGCACCAGATTAAAGTGGTTCCCTTACTTAATATATAATGTGGTTCTTAAAAGTCAGCACCAAGTGTGCAAATTGAAATCTATTTCTTTTCTTTCATACAGTTTGATAGAGTCACGTGCAGGTGATATCTGTAATGCATGTGTTCTTTTGGTGAAGAGATGGAAGAAACTTCCTGCGGGATCGAAAAAGAACTGGAGTCATGTAAGTATGAGCCAATTAAACATGACAATGGAAGTGCTCCTATCAAACACCTAAAAGAATCTCTGTATTAACAAGTGTCCAAGCACTTGACTTGGATTATGGTATATTCTCCTTGTGCAGGAGTATGGTATATTCTCCTTGTGCAATTTGCTGTCTTACATAAATGAAGAGGAGCTCATTTCTGTACATCAGGAGTATTCAGTATGCATAACTTCCACACCTTTCCCAGTTGTTTTTATGTGGGGCATTAATTGACCATTGTGAGTTGGAAAATGCTTTTTAGGACAATGAGAAGATTTTCTTTTTTGGTCCTACATTTTTTAAAAATCAAATTTAGTTCATTAGTAGAATTTTGATTATGAAGAATATTTCATGCCTATAAACTGCCATGTGCTTTACCCTATATGTGTACTTTAGTGGTTATGACAATGAGTATCTTGGTCAGGGCATTTGGATTTGAAACAGCCCCTCATTTATGGTGGAATTCAATACACTTTGGTGTTTGACTCACCAGGAACTAGATAACTTCAATTAAATAGATTTTCATTTTAATATGGTTGAAGAGAGCTGCCTGGGCCAAAAAAGCACCAAGGCACTATAAATTGCAGGAGAGTAGTCTTGCAATAGTACTGTGATGCTGTGTGAGTGCACTGATGTTCATGCTTGTGTCCTATGACCCTGTGATTTGTGTATGCTGTCCTATGGGTTGCAAAACAAAAGCTATCCTATCTAATAGTAGGAAAGCTTAATGCATCTACATGTTATTAGTAAAGTGAATTGTGTAATTAAACATTTCTGTGATTACCACTAGCATTTAATTGGAAAATTTACTTTTATTTAACCTATTTGAAGCAGCACCTAATCAATTTACTTAATATCTACAATTGAGACACTTAGAAGGAAACAAGGATTTTTTGTTCCCATCTCAGGTGGTTGACGCACGAGCTGGTCCAGGTCTTAAAACGCTTGTGAAACCTAAGAAAATTAGATCTGGCAGTGATGGCAAAAAGAAAAGCAAATTGAGGAGACTCCAGCAAAAGCTAAAAAGACAGAGTAAGGCTTTTTGCAGCTAATTAGATGCTTGTGAGTGCTTTGAGTGTCATATCCCCTTTCTTTCCCCCACTCCAGCCTAATTTGAGTGTTTTGGAAGATAATGTGTGACTTTGAGTTACCAATTAACAATGTTGTATTTGAAATAAGACTGTATGTATGTCCATTCCTCTGTCTCTTAAAGGATTTATTCACATGCAGAATTTAGAAAAAAAAGATAGAAAAAAACATAGAAACTAGGAGCATGAGTAGGCCATTCAGCCCTTTGAGCTTGTTCAGCCATTCAGTATGATCATGGCTGATCCTCTATCTCAATGCCATATTCCTGCTTTCTCTCCATACCCCTTGATGCCCCTAGTATCCAAAAATTTATCAATTTCTTCCTTGAATATACTCAGTGACCCGGCCTCCACAGCCATCTGTGGTAGAGAATTTCACACGTTGACCACCCTCCGAGTGAAGAAATTTTTCCTCATCTCAATCCTAAATTTTCTGTGTAAATCTGCCTTAGATGGCTGCTGGAGCCTTGTGTTTAAAAAAACAGTGACACTTAGGGAAATAGGAAATAGGAGCAAAGGTAGACCATTCAATCCTTCCAACCTGCTCTGCCATTCAACTAGATCATGGCTGATCTTCTATCTCAATACCATTATCCCTCACTATCCCCATATCCCATTATATCTTTAATATCTAGAAACCTATAGATTTCTTCTTGAATATACTCAATGATTGAGTCTCCCCAGCCCTCTGGGGTAGAGAATTCCAAAGACTCATCGCCCTCTTGAGTGAAGAAATTCCTCCTCATCTCAGTCATAAATGGCTTGCCTCTTATTCTGAGACTGTGTCCCCTGGTTCTAGACTCCCCCAACCAGAGGTAACACCCTTCCTGCATCTACTCTGCCATGCCCTGCAAGAATTTTGTATCTATCAATGAGATCACCTCTCATTCTTCAAAACTCGAGAGAATACAGGTCCAGTCTCCTCAGTCTCTCCTCATAGGGCAGTCCTGCCATCCCAGGCATTAGTTTGGTGAATCTTTGTTGCACCCCCTCTATGGCAGCTATATCCTTCCTTAAAAAAGGAGAACAAAATAGTACACAGTACTCTAGGTGCGATCTCACCAAGGCTCTATATGATTTCAGCAAGACATCTTTACTCCTGTACTTAAATCCTCTTCCAATTAGGGCCAACGTATCATTTGCCTTTCTAATTGCTTGCTGCACCTGTATGTTAGCTTTCAGTGACCAATGAACAAGGACGCCCAGGTCCTTTTTGACATCAGCACTTCCGAATCTCTCTCTATTTAAGAAATAATCTATTCCTGTTTCTCTTTCCAAAATGGATAATTACACATTTTCCCACATTACATTCCACCTGCCATGTTCTTACCCATTCACTAAGCCTATCTAAAACCCCTTGAAATTGCTTTGCATGCAGTTCACAACTCACATTCCTACCTAATTTTATGTCATCAGCAAACTTAGAAATAATGGCCTGAATCATCTGGTCAGTGTGCGAGGGCGGGCCCCGCTTGCCGACGCGTAAAATGACGTGTGGTGACGTCGAGCGTGTGTCCCGACGTCACCGTGCTTCACTCCGATCTTCAGCGGGCATGCACCGGAGTCGGCTGCGCGCCCGCTAAGCTGTCAAAAGGCCTGTTAAGGGCATTTAAATACCAATTGCACTCATCAACAGGGCTGCCATCCAACCTTAAGGTTGGCGGGTAGGTGAAGAGCCCATGCGGCCTTTGCATTTTTCATGGAATCTCATCCATGGGCGGGATGAGGTTCCATGAAGGTTTTATAACTTTAATAAAATTTTTAAATAAAATTCATAGACATGTCCCAGCTCATTTGACACTCTTGCATGAGGGGACATGTCCAAATAATTTTAAAAAATCTCATTTTCAGTTTTTCACAATGAAATTAAACTCCCTGAGGCAGCTCTGTGCCTCAGGGAGATTTTTGCCCTCTTTCGTACGCGTGCGTGAAAGAGCACAGGCCCTGACTCTCCCTTCTCCCCCCCGCCCGCACAGGGAGCGCTGAGCGCTTCCAGGTCCGTGTCACTCTGGAGGGGCCTTTATTGGCTCGCCCACATAAAATGGTAGTGTGCAGCCGATTGTGGGCAACGACTGACTGTGTGCATGCCCGCCCGTGCCGACTCCCGCCCAGCCCGCGCGACGGGGAGAAAAATCTCCCCAATATATTTGGTCCCCACATCCAATACCCCACTATCCACAGGCTGCCAACCTGAGAATGACCTGTTTACTCCTACTCTGTTTTCTATCCATTAACCAATTCTTAATCCATGCTAGTAACAATGTCAATATATCCCAATCCCATGTGCTCTAGTTTTGCCGACTAGCCTCCTGTGTGGGACCTTTATTATAAGCTTTCTGAAAATCCAAATGCACAACATTCACTATTTCTCCCTTATCTATCCTTCTAGTTACATCCTTAATAAACCCTTAAAAGGTTTGCCAAACATGACTTCCCTTTCATATATCCATGTTGACTCTGGCTAATCCCGCCATTATTTTCTAAGTGCACAGTTATCACATCCTTTATAATGGATTCTTGCATTTCACGCTCGACCCATGTCAGGTTAACGGGTCTATAGTTCCCTGTTTTCTCTCTCCCTCCTTTCTTAAATAGTGGGGTAACATTTGCTACCTTCCAATCTGCAGGAACCTTTCAAGAATCTGTAGAGTTTTGGAAGATGACCACTAATGCATCCAGGTCCAGGGAATTTATCAAATTTCAGTCGCATTAAATTCTCCAGTACTACTATTTTACTGATACTAATTTCTTTCAGTTCCTCATTCTCACTAGTCCCTTGGCTCTCTGGTATTCCTGGGAGGTTTTTTTGTATCTTCCTCCGTGAAGGCAGACACAAAGTAATTGTTTAGTTTCTCTGCCATTTCCTTATTCCCCATTGTAAATTCTCCTGCCTCTGCCTGTAGTGGGTCCACATTTGTCTTTGCTAATCTTTTCCTTTTTACAAACTTATAGAAGCTTTTACAGTCTGTTATTATGTTTCTCGCTAGTTTACTTTCATGTTCAATTTTCTCTTTCTTTATCAGTTTCTTGGTCCTCCTTTTCTGTATCCTCAATTTCTCCCAATCCTCAGGCTTCCTACTTCCTTTGGCAACTTTGTAAGCCTTTTCCTTTGATCTAAAACTAGCTTTAACTTCTCTTATTAGCCAAGGTTGGATCACCTTTCCTCCTGGGTTTTTGTGCCTCAAAGGAATGTAAATTTGCTGTAAACCATGTATTAATTCTTTAAATGCTAGCCAGTGCCTGACTCCTGTTGTACTTTTTACTGTGGTTTCACAATCTCCCACAGCCAGTTTGTCTCTTATGCCTTCATTGTTTCCTTTGTTTAGATTTAAAACCCTAGCTTCGGATTGTACTACATCACTTTCAAACTTAATGCAAAATTCTTTCAAATTATGGTCACTCTTCCCTAGAGGTCCCTTTACAATGAGATTATTAATTTACCCTTTCTCATTGACAATACTAGATCTAAAATAGCTCGTCCTCTAGTTGGTTCCTCAACATACTGTTCTAGAAAACCATTTTGTATGCATTGCGGCCACAATAGATCAGCATTAGTGCTAATTAGGCTCACCCAGCCTATATGTAGATTGACGTCCATCATGAGTACTGTATACCCTTGTTAGGTGCACCTCTAATACCCTGATTTATACTGTGCCTACATTACCACTACTGTTTGGTGGCCTATATAAACAACTCCTGGCAATGTTTGCTGCCCCTTGCTGTTTTTTTCTTCAAACTGATTCTACATCTTAATCTTCCGATCTAAGATCCTCTCACTAATGTATTAATCTCATCCTTTATTAACAGCTCTATCTGCCTTATTTTCCCTTTTGCCTATCCTTCCTAAATGTTGAACACCCTTGAACATTCAGTACCCAGCCCTGGTCACCCTGCAGCCATGTCTCCATAATGGCAAGTAGTTCATTCCTATTTACTCCAATTCTGTCAGCTTATTATTTTCGCAATCTCTAGCCTTATCTGCTGGCATACTCTTACGTTTGTACGCTCTGTCCCTTCCTGCCACCCTCAGGCTATCATTTCCCTTATTGCTACCTTGCTCTCTTGCATTGCCTTCTCTAAATATTTTATCACATCTTCCTTGACTTGATCCTTCTCCCTCACTATATAATTTAAAGCCCACTCCAGGGGCAGGATTTTTCACAGAGTGGGCGCGCGCATGCCCGACCCGCTCGAGTGTAAAGTGATGCGCGATGATGTTGGGCGAGCGTCCCGATGTCATCGCACACTTGTGTGGTATTTCGGTCAGCGGGCAGCGTGCCCGCCGACCATTTAAAGGCCTATTAAGGCCATTAAAAATGTAATTGAAATACATTTTTCGCTGCCTGTCGAACCTTATGGTTGGCGGGCAGGTGAAAAGGCTAAGCAGCCTTTGCATTTTTTAGGAAACCTCATCCACGGGTGGGATGAGGTTTCCAACAGCTATTAAAAATAACATTAAAAACTTTAATTTTTCATTAATAATATGTCCCTGCTCATGTGTCAGAGTCACATGAGTGGACATGTATTTTTAACACCCTTAAAAATCTTTATTTTTGTTTATATATCTTCAGCTCCCCGAGGCAGCTCTGTGCCTCAGGGAGCTTTTCCAGTGTGCGCATGCATGAACTTGTACTCTTGCCCTTCTCCCCCCTCACCCTGCCGCATGCGTTTCATGCTAGGTGGGCATTAATTGGCCTGCCAGCGTAAAATTGCGGTCTGGCCCTGATCGCAGGCTGCGGTCAGCTTCCCGCCCGCCCCCGCCAAGCCCACCCGACGAGGGAAAAATGGGAATGGTAAAGGCAGGGTCATTGAGTATTTTTAAGGCAGAGGTAGATAGATTCTTGACTAACTACGGAATCAAAGGGTATCAGGGGTAGGCAGGATAGTGGCATTGCGGTCACAATAGATTAGCCAAAATGGTGGAGCAGACTTGAGGGGCTGCATGGCCTACTCCTGCTCCTAATTCATATATTCACATGTTCTATACCACTCTAGTTATACGACTCACCAGAACACCACTGCCAGCATGGTTCAGGTGAAGACCGTCCCAATGGTACAGCTCCCACTTACCCCAGCACTGGTCGCAGTGCCCCATGAATCAAAACCCATTTCTCCCACACCAATCTTTGAACCACACATTTAACTCTCTAATCTTATTTACCTTACTCTAATTTGCTTGCGGGTCAGGTAATAATCCAAAGATTATTACATTTGAGCTTCTGCTTTTTAATTTAGCCCTTAGTTGCTTATACTCTGTAAGTAGAACATCTTTCCTTGTCCTACCTATGTCATTGGTACTTAATGTCGATCACGACAACTGAATCATCAACCCCCCTGCCCCGCCACCCACTGCAAGTTCCTTTCCAGCCCAGAGCAGATGTCATGAACCCTGGCACCGGGTTAGCAACACAGCTTTCGGGACTCTCATTCTCGGCTGCAAAGAACTGTCTATCCCTCTGACTATACTGTCCCCTACTACCACTACATTCCTATTAACTCCCCTTGCTTGAATGGCTTCCTGTACCACGGTGCCATGGTCAGTTCGCTCATTCACCCTGCAGCCCCTACTTTCATCCATACAGGCTGCTTGAACCTTGAACCTGTCTGACAATTGCAAGGGCTAACGCTCCTTCATTTCTACCTTCTCGATCCCCATACCTGCCTCACTCACAGTCACACCCTCCTGTCCCTAATCATGGACCAAATCAGACGACCCTATCCTAAGGGGTATGACCACCTCCTGGAACAAAAGTGTCCAAGTCACTCTCCCTCCCTGATGTGTTGCAGTGTCTGCAGCTCCGCCCCCAGTTCAATGACTCTTGCGCTGAAGTTCCACCAGCCACAGACACTACAGATGTGTTTGCCTCGGATCGCACTGGTGTCCAAGAGCTCCCACATTCTGCAACTGCCAGACATCACCTGTCCTATCATCTTTATAGCATTTAATTAATTATTTTACTGATTAAATTTTACATTATGGGCAGAATTTTGCCCTTGGATGGCGTGCGGACAGCCGACCCCCACCACCGAAACAGGGCCCGCCGCCATTTTGAATGGACGGGCCAATTAAGGCGTCATCCCACGTTATTTTCTCCTTGGCAAGCGGGCCCCGGCCCCAAATCACCGAGGGGAAAATCCTTGCCTGTGTCTCTAGTCCTGCCAGTGTTTATTTTCTTATTATTTCAATAAATGTTCTACTTACCTTGATTGAAATTCCCTAGTTAAGATAAATAGGAAATACTCACCAGCCAACCTAATAAGCTTCGTTACTATAAGTAAGCCTTACTACTACTAACAAAGCCTCA
Organism: Cetorhinus maximus; assembly: GCF_964194155.1. Taxonomy (NCBI): domain Eukaryota; kingdom Metazoa; phylum Chordata; class Chondrichthyes; order Lamniformes; family Cetorhinidae; genus Cetorhinus; species Cetorhinus maximus. Next base: position 100,330,749 of record NC_135887.1, read on the forward strand.
CAATTACAAAAATTACCTGAGGTTTGAAAGATAAATAAGAAAAATACTCACCAACCAATCAACTATCTGTTTCCCTGTGACATCACACTTTGAATTTTCTCACCACAGTCGTCCTGCTCTGGGGCCACGGATTGGACTGGACTGGATAGCTCTGGGTCCTCCATTTCCTCCTTTCTTTTAGGTGCTACTGTCTGTCTCCGGGTTCTCCCCTCTCCTGCAATTCTTCTGTGTCAAAACAGTCATATAGCGTGATGTGCAGTGAATTGTAAACCTCCTATAGCATCTGCTTTATAATTGGCCATTTTAAAAAATAATTCTTTTGGGGGGTGGTTACAGTTTAAAATTTAATGGGGATATACACTGAGTCCTCAGTTTGCTTGAAGATTGTCTGTGATCACCTGTGGAAATTATGTCTGTCTTGATCTTTGGCTATTTCTGTAACCTGGACATTGAGAGACTTGAGGAATAACTGATATTCCACTACACTTTCTTTTCCATCCCTTAACCAACTTTATATTAAAAATGAGATTTTTATTTCTTTTGTACCTTCCTTCCTTCAAGGAAATCTTGTTTCCGAATGTAGATTGCGATAATGCATAAAATATGTTCGCACCCAGATATGTTGACAAAGTAAACAATGACTGAAATGTGCATCTTCGACTGCACAGTTTTCACTTAAGCCCTCCTGGATATCTTGCAATATTTAATTTATCCTTTGGTATTTATTTTGTTTTTTGCTGGTACTTTTTATGTGACCTACATTTGTAAACTCTGGTAGCATCAAATTTATTTCTTTGTCCTTTGTTGTACAGATTCGGATGCACACAGCACAACATCTAGTATTTCCCCTTCCCAGTCACCCAGCTACAGCAACCAATCGGATGAAGGTTCAGATACGGAAACACAGAAAAGTCTTTCCTTACAACCAGTCTTCTCATTCCTTGATCTGACTTATTGGAAGAGGTGAGCTTTTTGATTTGGTCATCTTGGCATGCAATTTATTTAAAAATATATGACTTGTCATACCTTTCCAATAATGATGACAAATTTGTTTTTGAAGAAACCTCTTTGTTTAATTAAATGTTTTCATCTGTTACACATCTATAGTGTACTGCATGGAATGATCAGTCAAAATAATAACTTGTGCTTCAGGTCTTTTAGATTAAAATTTTTGGTGGCCTCTATGGTGTTAGGAATATTCTGTGTGAAAATTTGCCTTGAGTAATATGATGACAATTGTCCTCTTTTTGCAATCAGCTAAAGAGAGCTGTCTGCCAGGTGGAGTAGGGGGAAGCAGCAGAGGGAAAATGCCAAATCAAAATATAGTTTTTCTCCCCTGCAATGTTGTTAATGCTAACATTTTATTTAGTCCTTCAGACCTCAGAAATATACTTGAAAATATATATTGATAGTCAACAATTGTTTCTGGTAACATACTAATCAATATTTGGATTTCCTGTGATACAAGGATATTGGCCTCTAGCAGAATTTACAGCTTACCCAGGATTTTCAAAATGACCTGCAGGAACAGAAATTAGTCATTCAAACCCTTGATCCTGTAATGCCATTCTGTTGGCTCTTGGCTGATCTGCACCTCAACCTCAGATCCCTTGATACACTCTAAACTAACAAAAGTGCTTGAGTTAAAAAGAATATGAATTCAAATCTAGCATTGGAATTCAAATAAATGCTGCATGGGCTTGGGTTAATCTTTTTTGAGTGCTTAAATGGTACGTTGTCAGAATTCAGTGTTTACAATTGTATTTTATTTAAGAGACGCCAAACAAAATAACCTGATTTAGTTTGGGGTGGTTGAAGTATGCTTGCAGCACTGCAGTGGTTTCAAGTCATTGATGCAATGAAAAGCGAAGTCCATCTTCTCGCTAGCCAAAGCTTGCGTGTCTGTGTATAAACACACAGGCATTTATTTTCTATGTTTCTCTTTTGCACCTACTCCCATGAACACGTTTCCATTATATTGTAAGTAAATCAAGCAGTGTATACAAGTCCTTCTGAAACTAGTATGTATGTACATGGTAAATGCCTCTACAGAAAACCTTAGCAGCGAGCAAGTGATATTTCATGTGAGCGCACTTCAGTTTTGCAATCGATGTCAGTAAGTACAATGTGCCATGGTCTGATCAGCAAACTGTCAAGCACATGGTTCCAAGGATATTAACACAATATAGAGTGATGCACCTGCGATGCTTTAACTGAATTTCTAAGTGAAACTGTTGTGGCATAGAAACATAAAATCATGTTGAGTTACTTATTACTTGGTAGCTTGACAAAAATACATGTAAATTAAGTGGCATGATTAACAAACAAGCAAAAACAATGCTGTTACTTTTTACTTTTAAAACCAGTATCCATCTCCGAGAAGTAAAAATGGATTTATTTCAACATGCAGTTACTTGAGATTGGTGACTGCTGAACATTACAGTGCAAGTCTGCACCTGGTTAGTCAAATGAACAAGTTAGGCAAGTTGGAATTCAAACATAAAAGTCTATCCTGTTCAAGCTGTAAATGTTTCATTTTTATTTTCTTCTATAATACAGGCAAAAGGTTTGCTGTGGCATTATCTACAAGGGCCGTTTTGGTGAGGTGCTGATTGATCCTCGTCTTTTTAAGCCTTGTTGTAGCGCAAAAAAGGATTCTGAACCTGCAGCAGGGGCAGAAACACCACTTCAGGCTATTAAAAGAGATTGGTAAAGTGCACACTAACAGCTGGAATTTAAAGTTTGTCTCAGGTCCTTTCACCTGTATTTACATCCTTTTGTCTCCAGTGGTAGACATCTATTTTTAAAAAAAGTATTTGATATCATTTTGTCAAAAAGCCAAATCACTGAAAGGATAAATATTTCTTGGTCTACAACTACTTGAAACAGTGAACTCAGTTTTATACATTTTCACTGTTTGTGCATTTTTTAAAAAGTAGGCTTGATGATTCATTTATTCATTTGAGACCTCCGGGCATTGAATACTTCATTGGAATGAATTCTATTGCTGTAATTTTTTTTTTTATATAATGGATGAGTTTAATGTTTAATGGGTTTTTTAAAATTGTAGATATACCTTGCAAGACAAAATCTTCTAACTTGTAATTAGATGTCCTATTACCAAATGGAGTATACTGTAGTTCATCATTAGTTTCTGCTATTCATCTTTCCACTCCTCCCCTACGAGTTTGGCTGAATCTACATAATATCCCAAGTTCTCTACAACCAGGGTTGCGGAATTGTTCTGGGATGTGCAATAGCAATTGTTTTTGTTTAGTTCAATATAAGCAGCATCTGTCATGCAATGGAGATTTCTTTATTGTCTGTTAATTCATTGGGAAGTTGGGATACATTCATCCAGTGCATTTTTGATTCCATAATCAAATTAAATTGCTTTTTAGAATTAAGTCATTGTGAAATAAGTGACTTTTTTACTCTCATGCTGTCAGATTGTCCTTTGCTTGAACAATTAAATTGCATTTAGCACAATTATGGGGAGGAGGGAGACTTTTATATCATAAAACCCCATACTGTTGGGCCATTTTCTGTTTTGAGTGGAGTTGCTAGTGAACTTAAAAGGGGGGAATTTCATTCAATATAAGTCATTGTTTTTTCTTGGAGCAAGAGAAGAACTGAAGTAAATTTTCATGTGGACATGATTCTTTTTGCTACCTGTCAACTTCACTCAATTTGGTTCAGAGGAAGTAATTTGTTTCAGTTAACCAAAATACTGTTTAGTTTTCTAGCTAACTTTAGAAGTTATTTTCCCTTGACATAATTTTTTTTTGTCTCCCTTCAATTTATTATTCCCCCTGTCCATTAACAGGTTCTGTATTCTTCTGCTTTGAAATGTTTTCTTATACTTCTCAATTTGAATATTTCAAGTTTTAGGTTACTTTCAACCGTGAACTTGCATAATGTTCACCATTTACATATATTGGAAAACAAATTTTGAACTTAAGTTGGGGACTCTGCTTTGTTTTCCACGACTATCCCCTGTCATTTGGCTCTTGTTGCCTAACTATAGGGTTATATTCCTCACTCATGTAGCTGTGTCTGTCTCTCAACCCCATGTTTGTAAATGGTAAATCTTCAAGCTTCTGCTGAACAAAGTTGGCATCAGTAAAGGGTGGAATGGGGCTTTGTTTGGCACTGGGTGGGTTTCAAGACTCTTAGCATAGGAACTGGACCGGGCTAATTAGCTACGTGAGCCTGTTCTACCATTCGATGAAATGGCTAATTTATGACCTAATTCCATATGCCTGCCTTTGTCCCATATTTCTTAATATCCTTGGTTAATACATTTATTAATCTCAGATTTTAAATTAAAAATTGATGTATCAATTTCTGTTTGCAGAAGAGAGTTCAAAACATCTACCACCTCTTGAGTGTAGAAGTGTTTCCTAATTTCACTCCTGAAAGGCCTGGGTCTAACTTTTAGACTAGGCCTCCAGTCCTATACTCTCCAAGCAGTGAAAATAATTTTTCTTTTTTCTTCTTCTGTCTTCTCTCTCCCCTATCTGTTCCCCTTTAAATACTTCAATCAAATCACCCCCTTCAACTCTTTAAATTTCAGGGAATGCAACCCTAGTTTTGTGTAATCTTTCCTTATAATTTACCCTTGAAGTCCAGTTATCAATCTGGTAAATCTATACTGTACTCACTCCAAGGCCAATATCTTCTTCCTGAGGTCTGGTACCCAGAAATGCTCACAGCGCTACAGGTGTTGTCATATCCAGGCTTTGTGTAGCTGTGGTATCACTTCTACTCCTTTGTATTCTCATTTTCAAGATATAAAGACCAGCATTCAGTTTGCCTTTTGAATGTATTATCTTCTGTATTTGTCCATTACATCTTAATAATCTATGTATTTGGACCACCAGATCACTTTGGATGGTCATTGTTTCTAGCTTTTCACCACTTAGAAGATATACTCTTCTATCCTTTTAAGTCCAAAGTGGATGACGTCACATTTATTTACATAGAAATCCAATTGCCACGGTTTTTGCCCATTTGCTTAATCTGTTAATATATTTGTAATCTTTTGCTTCCGTATACACTCCTTACAATGCTGCCTCTCTTTATCACTGGCAAACTTGGATATGTGGCTTTCTATCCCATCATGTAAGTCATTAAAAAATACAGATGCATCACACAGATACTTGTGGGACACCACTAGTCACATCCTTCCAATTAGAGCACTAGCCATTATCCCTACTGTCTCCTTCTGCTCAGCCAATTTCCTCGTTACCTCAATAATTTACCTACAATTCCATGAGTTTTAACTGTTTCTTTGTCATACATTTTATTTAATGCCTTCTGCAGTAACCCCCATATGCAATCCGTGTCCATTGTTTAGTCACCTCTTCAAGAAATCCAGTTAGGTCATCAGGCATGACCTACTCTTTACAAATCCATGCTGGCTGTCTCTTATCAAATACAATTGTCCAAAATATTCAAATAAATAAAATCAGGCATGCCCACACCCTAATTTAAAAAACCGTTACAGCCCTAATTGTGATCAGAGAATGATTAAGTGCATGTTTGAATACATTGAGTGTTTAACTTCCTCTAAAAATGTGCACCATTTTACTGCAATCATTGACCTGTTTAGTAACCCCTTTACATTCATTACACTATAGACCGTGAATGTTACTGAGAGCCTAATTTACTATTGACGTTTAACTGGCCGGACTTAAAATTCTAAAGTCTACATGCCTATTTTATGTCTTGCTAAATTGAAACCTGTTGCACACATTGTAGAACAAAACAGACTACTGATTCGATTTAATGCAGCATGTTTACTGAGAAGATTTTCAGTTTGTTTACGTGTTCAGTAAACTCTTGTAAGAACATAGTCATGTAAAATAAAATTGAGATACTAGAGGCTGTGGTCTCTGGGCAACAATGTTCTTGAAACCCATATAATTAATAGGAGATACAGCAAAATTTCAGATGAATCAAAACGAATATTCCAAACAAAACAATTTTGTATTCTATAAATGCTTGTTATTGTGTAAGCAACTTGAACTTCAACCTTTTTTGGTTGCAAAATTTTTAAAATTAATCTTTTGAGTGTAGCTTTCTCTGGTTTAATCAGACATTTTAATTATCAGTTAAATATAACAACTGGTTATTTGTTAACTGTCTCTTTTTGGCAATGCCAGTGTGAACATGACTGAAGCACCTCAAATTATTTGAGCATTTAGTTGCTCAAATAGCCAGCATTTGTGACCTTTTTGATTGATCTTCATTAGATTACCTCCCTCAAAAGAAACATAGACAAATAGCTGTATTAAAATTCCAGCCATCTATTTGAAGATAGAAAATATATAGTTTGCCTCCATTTAAGACAAGTCACTTTTTTCCTCTTCCCCACCCCAATTTGATGAATGCATTTCTATTAAGTGATTTAATTGGCTTGCTGCTTATTGATCTAGTAAGTGGTGGTATTTTGACATACGGTATATCTTTCTTTCACGGTTGATGGAAATACGTAAGAGCAATCACAAGACACTAAACTGTCAGGAAGATGTCTTCAGTGCAACTATTTAATTGTATAGTCAGTAAATCATTGTGAATTTGACCTCATCCATAAAGTTGATCCTTTTAGTATGCTTACTGCATTATTTTTTGTGAAGGAGGGATGAGGACATGAATGGTCTCACTCAGAGGGAGATGGACAGCAAGGTCTATTCTTGGGTCTTATTGATGCTGTTCTTCATCCGGCCCCTAGATCGTATGTTGCAGTGGTCGGGTTAACACTTCCTGTTCTTATTCCCTTCCCTCATCACCTCATAAGGACTTCTGAAATGGTTGAAGCAGGGAACTCTTGCATTCCACTCTGCCATGTGCTGAAACATTCTGCTGCTGTGTGTGATTTTAATTTGGACAACTTAAGGCAGTAAGTTTTATTGGTTTTTGCCAAAATATCATTCTGTGGCCAGATCTCGGAGTTCCCCATCTAGAATGATTAACTGATTTCAGTAAAGGTCATTGATGGCCAAACTTAAATATCCAAGGGCAGTGCATTTTCACTTCATTCCTGATTACATGCTGCTTTCCCTTTTGCCCTCCCCTCAGCTACTGCCCAAGTGGGACATCGAAGTTAACCAATGTTGGACACATTGCTTTTGGATGGGGATTTCTTGTTTTCCTCTCCAAATCCTTTCTAAGCACCTCTATTGCAAGCAAAACACTTGGATTTATATATAAACAGTGAAGGCTGGAAATACTCAGCAGCTCAGGCAGCATCTGATCCAGTGCCTTTCACATGTTCTGTCGAACTCCAAAGCATTGTATAGCCAATTAAAGTGTAATGACTGTTTTATAAGCATCCAGAAGTAATTTTTGACAAGTTTTGCAAATAGAGATAATAAGTTAATCCATTTTGGATGTGTTGATTTAAGGGATACATTTTTGGCTAGGATGCCACGAGAACTCCCCAGCTGCTCTGTAAATAGTGGCATGCGTATTTTAGGTCCATCTGGGGGGACCTCAGTTTAACATTTCATCTGAAAGACATCACCAACTCATGTTCCTCAAGCAGCATTCCCTCAGGCCTGAAATTGCTCACTTAAATTATATGCTCAAATCTTAGTGGGGCTTGAACCAATAACTTGACTCGACTAAGAGTGCTACCACTGAATTAGACTGACATTTGGGGGTGGTGACAGAGCTACTTCCTCTCTTTGTCCAGTGAGAGCTAATTAAATTGTTTTTTTTCTCTTTCTTTCTCCTTCTCCTGCACCCATCAACACAGCTTAGATCACTCCATTGAATAGAGTGAAGGATAATGCCTGTATTCTGCCACATTAAGTGGTGCTTGTATGTAGATCTTTCAGCATGTAGCACAAGTATGGTTTGGCATAGTGAATGCAAACTGTTGCAGCTCAGTAACTCCCTGCAAATGTTTGGCTGAAAGTTTTTTCGAATCCACTTGAAGTCCTGTTGAAATGTTTGAATACTTAGTGATGTATGGATGCAGAAAATTATCTTAAATGTATTATTTGAAAAATATGTTTATTGATGTACCATATTTTTTCATATGCCTGTTAAATGAAAATATTGGTTTTAATGGATCCTTGTGTATTTTAAGCATTTAACCTGTAAATAGGATTTAATTTTTTTATATAAAGTGGTTAAGTATGCTCTTCACATTGGAAAGGAACTACCCCTTGCAGGAGAATGAATTGATCAAATTTTTACTTCTATTTGAGATATCTGTCTACTAAATCACGTCACCTCTCTTTAAAAAAGAAATTATAACTCCTAGACATTCATTATAGTAAATAACTTTAATTGGTCTGTAGACTGGACAATAGTGCCCCAATATTGTATTTGGCATATAGTAAATCTAGTTCTGAAAATGTACCAAATACCAATTTTGATTATTTTACATGGTAGTTCTTGCCAGTATCTTAGCATGAAATCCAGAGAGAATTATAGGAGCAGTAAATTTAACTGCAAAGTGGGTGTCTTGTTTTTTTTTCTCTCTGAAAGAGGCTAAATCCGTGAGGAATATCTTTGTAACCTCCAAATGTGAAGCTATAAAGAAAGGAGCATTTCTTTAGTTTTAAAATATAGAGTTGTACAAGCCAGAATGTCCCTAGTTTGATCCTTGGTCGGTGCTGAGTGAGTTTACTTCCAGGGCACATTTTGGGGTGCTACCTTGAGCTTGGTGCCTCTTGAGCTCAGGCGGAGGAAGAAATTAGTTGGCTTTCTGATCTTATTTGCTCATTATTGACAGCTGAAGGAAGGCACACTTGTGTGCATAATGGAAAATAGGATTGAATTCAACTGTGATGCACTCATCAACCTAATAGTTTGCCAGTAGTCATTGGTCATATACCAAAGAAAAGCAATTTGGGTAAAATACTGGAGATCTGCTGGCATCTGTGGAATTATACCTCCATATAGGTTTGTGCCTTCTGGAGAAGAATGGAGAAAATTGGTTGAAAGGGAATATCGAGAGCTGGGATTTCAAGGGAGAATAGCTGCAATGTGAAACTTAAAACATTAAACATTCTGTACTGTTCTCTAAATAGGCTTATGGGGCAGCCACATTTGCTTGTATATGTACGTACCGAGTGGGATTTACTGAGTGCATCAATTGAGCACAATGATACTTTGGCATTCTTGACATAAACTTACTGCAAAACATAATTTTAATAAATTGGGTGCATGGCTGTACTTAACTTTACACGTTTCAAAATTTAAAGTGCTAGGACTAATTGAAATGGCATTTGTTGGATCACTGAAGTAGATTGCATTCCAAAATCTAAAGCATGGTTATAATATAGATTTAGATATTGATCAGTGCCATTTTGCACTTACTTAATGACACTGAAAAACTTTTTATTTATAGGAACAGGTTCATTTTGGTGATCCATATACTTTAAATGAAAAATTTATGGAAATACAGAATACATTTGGTGCAGTCTTCATTTTTTCAGCTTCTGATTTGCAGGTTTACAAAGACTTCCTGTACAATGGTTCTAGATAGTCTGGAGATAATTCTACAAATGCTAAATTCAGATATGAAAACTCCCAGGTTCATGGGTTACATAATCCCTGCATTACTATAAACTGTAGTTCCGGACTAGGGCTGGGATTTTCCATCCCTGCCCACCTCCGGAAGTGAATGGACTTTTGGCTGGCCCGCTGTATCCCCCGCCCTGCAGTGGGGTCCCACCACGGCAGTGCTGGAAAATCCCAGCCTAGTCTTTTACTTCTGCTTTTGCAGCTATAGGCTCAACTCTTTTCATATTGTGATGCCTTGTCCCAGATGCTGTGTATTCTGCAAGAAAATAATTTTAAATTTCAATTACATCTTTGGACAAAATATAAATATTTTAATGGTTCTGTCATATTGGCCATTACCTGGTTTTCTGGTAAAACTTTGCCAAATGGAAATTTTTGTAGCTGTGCCTTAATAAAAACCAATGAAGAAGCTTGTAGGATTTTAAATAGGTTTTATTTCCTTGCAGATATTTGGCAGAAACTGTTTTATCCATTGTTATTTATTTATTTATTTGAACATTCCATGAATAAACTGTTACTAATCAGAGTCCAATACTTGTTCCAAAGTCTTCAAGCTTGTGCACTTTTACCAAATGAGACTTTTTTTGTGACCAACAGCTTTCAGATGACTGCAGTTTTATAGTGACTTGTGATACTTTTTGTATTTAAATAAAGATGTAATGCAAGAGGAAAAAGAACATAATTGTCTTTGTTTCTGTTTTATCTGGGTGATTAAATCATCTCTTCAGTTTGGGATGTTGCATGGACTGTGTCCCACTGTATAAAAACTGACCACTATTAAACATCATTCCTTTCTACTGCTGGTGCTAAACGGGATAGCAAATTTCAAGTTTTTCTTTAACATCTTTGGACCTTTTACACAATCTGATCTTATAGTGGATCTATATCTGAATTTTTAGGTAGGAGTGATGATTTGAATAATCAAATTCACATCTAATATGGCCTTAGAAGGAATACATTATTTTGAATATTTCATAGCTAAATTTATGTTCATCCTTGAATAAACTTCATTGTATTTATTACTCTACATAATATACTTAATTAGATGCATCCATTAAATATTTCTTAAATCATTAACAAATATTCTTCCTCATCCATTTATCTTCCATCTGCACCTTTAAATTGACCCATCATCCAGCTAATGCGACATCCTTCCATAGGACTCCCCATTATTTCCAGAATGTTTAGTGTGTTCTACTGTGAACACAGATATAAAGTATTTGTTTAGTGCCTCTGCCTTTTTTAATTCCCCATTATGATTTCACCAGTTTCTGCCTCTAATGGGCTCACATTTGCTTTCACTAATCTTTTCCTAGTCGCAGACCTGTAGAAACATTTATAATCTGTTTTCATGTCCCATGCTAGTCTTATATTCTCTTTTCTCTTTCCTTATCACTTTCTTGGTCTTCTTTTGCTGAATTTTAAACCCTCCCCCCTCCAATCCTCAGGCTTAGCACCGTAGTTGCAACATTATAATTGTCCCTAGTCTCCTGGCCAATATTTATACCTCAACCATTATCACCCAAATCAGATTGATCATTTATCTGATTGTTGTTTGTGAGGATTTGTTGGGTCCAAATTGGCTGCCACATTTCCTACATTAGAACAATGACTGCACTTCAAAGTATTTCATTGGCCGTGAATTGCTTTGGGATGTCGTGCGGTTGTGAAAGTTACTAAATAAATGCAAACTCACATTTCTTTAAACTTTAATGGAGTTTGCAAACAACTCATTGTATTAATTAAAACCATTTTCATTGAATGTTATTTTAAAAATAAATATAATGACAAATAATAAATAAGCCTCTTCCTTTGATCTATTACTTTCTTTAACCCCCCTTGTCAGGCACAATTGGAGCATTTTTTTCTGTGGGAATTTGTGCCTTAAAACAATATATATTTGTTGCAAATGATTTATTAATTCTTTAAATGCTAGCCATTCTTGTTCAGTATTATATCTTTTAATGCAGTTTCCCAATCTACCTTAGCCAATTTGTTCCTCATACCCACATAATTTGCTTTCTTTCAATTTAAAACTTTAATTTCGGACTTAACTAAATCACTTTCAGACTCCACACTAAATTCCATCATATTATGGTCACTCTTCTCTAGAGGTCCCTTTATTACAAGGTTATTAATTAATTCTTGCTCATTTCACAACACTAGCCTGTACTCGCCTACTAAATAGCCTATTGTCCAGTTGGTTCCTCAACATTCTGTTCTAGAAAATTATCTTGTATGCATTCCATGAACTTGTTCTTCACACTATTACTATAAATTTGGTTTGCCCAGTCCAGATTAAAGAAGATTATATTCCCCTACGATTACTGTATTACCTTGATTACATGTGCTTCTTATTTTCTGATGTACACTCTGCCCTACTCTGCAGAATTCAGTGAAAAGGGGACAAATGGACATAGGTGTGTGGGAGAAATTTGCCACAAACCGCAGCATGTGGCATTGCCTCGTCTGGAAGTCACAACACAGTTGGAAACTGATTGCTTAAACTCTGCTGCAGAGAAGCAACAAAAGCAGAAGGACAGAGAGCAGAACCCTGGCTTGAGAACTCCCCTCCTTCCTCAGGGCAACTCTTGTCCTGCTTGCCTTGTTCTGTGAGGGGCCTATAGACAACTCCCACCCATCCTTTCTGCTCCTTGGTGTTTTTTAGCTCCACTCAAACTGATTCTATGTTAATTTTCTGAACCAAGATCCTTTCTCTCTACTGTTTTTATCCCATTCTTTATTATCAGGCATATCCCTCCTCCTTTTCTACTTTGTCTTTCTCTCCTAAATGATAATACTGGAATACTAAGGTTCCAACCTTTGACACTTTGCAACCATGTCACATAATGGCAATTAGATTAAACCTATCAATTCAATCTGTGCTATTAATTCATTTAATTTGTTGTGAATGCTTCACACATTCTGATATAATATCTTTAGCTTTGGCCTTTTTCTGATTTTTCCCTGATGTCACCTTAGTCAGTAATGCTCTACTATTTTAGTTATTCACACTTTCCTTTCCTCAGCCACTTGTTTTTTTCACCCAAAACACTGCTCTACTATACAGTTTTAACATTTTGCTGCTGTTTTTGAATTTACCCTTTTTTGAATTCTCCCCTTTGCCATTCCCACATCTCACCACACCCATTTATTAGGTTGAAGCCCTGTCTGCTCCTCTAGATGTTCAATTTGCCAAGATACTGGTTCCAACCGAGTTAATAATGAGTCCATCTGAATGGAACAGTTCCTTCTTTCCCCAGTACTGATGCCAGTGGACCCTTAGGTAAAACGCCTACCTCTGACACCACTTTTTCAGTCACCCATTTAATCTTCTGATCTTTTTAGCCCTCTAACAGTGGTGGATGGCTATGTAATAATTCAGAGATTATTACTTTTTAATTTGGATCCTAACTCCTCAAACTGCCTCAGTAGAACATCATTTCTATTTCTACCTATGTCATTGGTTCCTGGTGAACCACGGCAACTGGATTTTCTCCCTTCCCCTCAAAATTCATCTCCGGCTGCAAGGAGGTGCCTTTGCCTCCAGAATCAGGCAGGCAACACAATCTTTAGCACACTTGATCATAGTTGCAGGGAACAGTATCTATCACCCTGACTATACTGTCCCCTATCATTACCACATCCTTTTTCATACCACCTACTTGGACATCCTCCTGCATCATGGTGCTATGTTAGTTCACACACTGTTAGTCCCTGTTCTCATCCGTACATGTAGCAAGTGCTATATACCTGTTGGTCAAAGTTAATGGCTGAGGCTCCTTCATCAATCATTAAAGCCTTGGTCCAAACATGGACAAAAGAGCTGAACTTAAAACATAAAGTGAAAGTTACTGCCCTTGAAATCAAGGCAGCATTTGACTGAGTATGGCATCAAGATGCCCTAGCAAAATTGAAGTAAATGGGAATCAGGGGGAAGACTCACTGGTTGGAATCATACATAGCACAAAGGAAGATAGTTGCAGCTGCTGGAAGCCAATTATATCAACTTTAGGACATTGCTGCAGGGGTTCCTCTGGGGAGTGTCCTAGATCTAACATCTTCAGCTGCTTCATTAATGACCTTACCTCCATGATGAGGTTAGAATTGGGGATGTTCATTGATGATTGCACAGTGTTCATTACCATTTATGACTCCTCAGATAATGAAGTAGTCTGTGTTCATATTTAGCAAGACCTGGACAACATACAACCTTGGGCTGATAAGTGGCAATTAACATTCTCACCACACAAGTACCAGGCAATGGCCATGTCCATCCAGAGACAATCTAGCCATCTCCCCTTGACATTCAATGGCAAAACCATCACTAAACTCCCCACCATCAACATCCTGGGGTTACCATTGACCAAAAACGTAATTGGATCAGCCATTTAAATACCGTAGCTACAAAAGCAGGTCAGAGGCTGGGATTTCTGCGATGAGTAATTCACCTTCTGACTCTTCAAAGCCTGTTAACTATCTACAAGGCACAAGTCAGGAGTGTGATGGAAAACTCTACACTTGCCTGGAGGAGTGCAGTTTCAACAACACACAAGAAGTTCAATAGCATCCAAAACAAAGCAATCCACTTGATTGGCACCCTGTCCACCACCTTCAACATTCACTCTCTCCACCACTGAAACACAGTGGGAGCACTGTGTACCATCTACAAGATGCACTACAGCAATTTGCCAAGCCTCCTTCCACAGCACCTTCTAGACTTACAACCTCTACCACATGGAAGGGCAAGGCCAGCAGATGCATGGGAACAGCACCACCAGCAAGTTCTACTCCAAGCCACATACCATTTTGACTTGCTTCCTTTCTGACAGTACTTCATCAGATGGACTGCAGCATTCCAAGAAGACAGCTAACCACTACCTCCACAAGAGCAATTGGAGATGTTTGAACCAAGGTGTAATGAGGTCAGGAGCTGAGTGCCCCTGGTGGAATCCAAACTGAACGTCAGTGAGCAGGTTATTGCTAAGTAAGTACTACTTGATAGAGATACTGAAGCATCAGGAAGACAAGCTGTCTTTTTTTGTAATAATGTTTGTTCTGTCCTTTTTTGTTGCTTGTTTGCAAGATGATGAAATGGATGAGAATTCAGACCTATATACTTTGTCTTGAATTTATTTATTTTTTTAAATGCCAGTTGAGTGCAAAAGGACAAGACAGTGTGGATTCAGCCCCTGGGGGTATAAGTGCTGATATTCACTTATTCTGTTGTGTCTTGATGACTTAATTTTAACTCTTCAACATGGGTGAATTGTTTAAATACTTTTTATTGATGTCTTACATTGGGATGGTTTGAGGTACTAAAAGGTTAATTCATTGATTATATAAGTGGTATCATTAGTTGTTTTCTGGCTGTTCTTTCCTCTCGCATTTGGGTCATTGTATACTGGGTAGTGTAAATTTTAGCTTAGTAGTGATGGATTAGTCTATCAAACTATCATTGTCCAAGATTAATTGAGAGTGGGAAAGGCCAAGAGAGTGCAGAGTTTAGCCTCAGATGGGGCAGGTTTTTCCGGTCAGCGAGCAGGGACAGGGCCCACTCGCCGACGCGTCAAATGACGCAAGGATACGTCAGGCATGCGTCCTGTTGTCACCCCGCGTCATTTAGATTTTCAGTTCTGCGGGCGCGCAGCCGATTCAGCTGCGCACCCGCCGAGCTGTCAACGGCCTATTGAGGCCATTAAAAAACTAATTAACTCGATTGATGGACCTGCCTGCCCAACCTTAGGGTTGGCGAGCAGGCCGGGAACCCAGGTGGGCCTCGGAAAATGCATGAAACCTCATCCACGGGCGGGATGAGGTTTCATGAGAGCTTTTAAATGTTTATCAAATGTTTAAATAAAAGTTAAGGACATGACCCAACTCATGTGACAGTGTCACATGAGGGGACATATCAGGGAAATTTTTAAATTACCTTTCTGCCAACTTTTTATCCGGAACTGATCTCCCTGAGGCAGCACTTTGCCTCAGGGAGATCTGTGTGCTCTTTCGCGTGCATGCACACAAAAGAGCGCACTCCCGGCTGACGGAATCCCCCCCACTGCCTGCACAGGGAGTGCATAGTGCTTCCTGGCGGATGTCACACTGAGCGGGCCTTAATTGGCCCACCCACATAAAATGGCGCCCCCCCCCCCCCCCCCCCCCCCCCCCCCCCCGCACTAGGGGCACCGATCGGAAGGCCGGCCACTGGCACCCACTCCTGCACTTCCCCCCTGCTGGGGGAAAAATGTTCCCCATGGAGCTTAACCTTGAGATGCAACTGGCCTATCATAGAATTGTAAAATGATGCAGCACAGAGGGAGGCAATTCGCCCCATCATGCATGTGCTGGCTCTTTGGAAGAGTTATCCAATTATCTCACCCGCCCCCCCCGCCCGCCGTTCTTTCTGCATAACCCTGTAAACTTTTTCCTTTCAAAAATTCACCCCAAAATCTTTTTTGAATGTTATTGAATCTGCTTCTACCACCTTTCAGGCAGTGCATTCTAATTCATAACAATGTGCTGTGTTTGTACAAATTAAAAAAATTCTTCTCACATCCTTGATTCTTTAGCCAATTACCATTCGCTTGTGTTCCCTGGCCGCTGACCATTTGCTGTAGAAACAAAATTAAATGAAAAAGATTTAGAATGGAGGGCAGGAGAAACTTCTTTTGAGTTGTAAGGATGTAGAATTTACTGATTTATTCCGCCTGGACCCCTCCCTCTGGCTTCTCTAGATCATTGAGAACTGCCAGCATGATATCGGCCATCTCAATTTCTCTGTTCCCCTCGGTCACTCCAGCCTATCTACCGTTGAAATTGTAGCACTCCTTTCTCTCAGATCCAACTCTAACATCATCATCAAATCTGTTGACAAGGGTGCCACTGATGAATGTTTTACTGAATTGTGTCTAGCAGAGACTGAATGCCAACTCTCTGACACTTCTTCCTAATTTCCGTTGGACCACGACACCACTACTGAACATCAAGCCATTGACTCCAGGACTGTCACTGACCACATCCCCTCTAGAGCTCTTCCCACCATGGCCTCTAACCTCATAGTCCCCTAACCCAGAACAGCCCGCCTCTACTTCCTTCCCAAAATCCATAAGTGGGACTATTTATTCTAACGTGGGATGTGGGCGTCACTGGCAAGGCCAGCATTTGTTGCCCATTTGTTGGGGGCTTGAGCTGAGTGGCTTGCTAGGCCCTGTCAGAGGGCAGGTAAGAGTCAACCACATTGCTGTGGGTCTGGAATCACATGTAGGCCAGGGGTAAGGATGGCAGATTTCCTCCTCCCCTAAAGGGGGATAGTGAACCAGATGGGTTTTTACGCCAATCAATGATAGTTTCATGGTCACCATTCCTGAGAGTAGCTTTCAATTCCAGATTTATTGATTGAATTTAAATTCCACCAAATGCCACGGTGGGATTTGAACCCGTGTCCTCAGAGCATTGGCCTGGGCCTCTGGATTCCTAGTCCAGTGACATTACCACAATGCCACTATCTCCTGATGATTGATCCATTGTTTCTGCCTGTTTTTGTCCTGCTGAACTGATTTCTTCCTATTTCAACAATGTCCCCTCATTCAGTCTCTTCCTATCTATATCCGTGACACATCAGATGTTCTCCATCACTCCAACAGTTTCCAGTTTCCTGGCCCCAACCCTGTCCTCTTCACCATGAACATCCAATTCCTCCACACCTCCACCGCCCCACCAGGATGATCTGAGAGCTCTCTGTTTCTTCCTTGAATGGAGGTTCAACAAGTCCCAGCTTCAGCATCCTGCTTCATCTGAGTGAACATGTTCTGATACTGAACACCTTCTCCTTCAACTCCACTCAATTCCTGCAAATAAAAGATGCTTCTCTGGGTAGTGGCATGGGTCCAAGTTATGCTTGCCTCTTTTTGTGGGATATCTGGAACATTCATTCCAATCGTCTGATCTGTTTTTGTAGCCACAGTGTTTAAATGGCTGCTCCAGTTAAGTTTCTGGTCAATGGTAACCCCTAGGATGTTGTTACTGGGGGATTCAGCAATGGTAATGTCATTGAATGTCATGGGGAGATGGTTAGATTCTCTCTTTGTGGAGATGGTCATTGCCTGATGGTCATCCCGAGCCTGGATATTGTCCAGATCTTGCTGCATTTGGACATGGACTGCTTCAGTATCTGAGAAGTCGTGAATGGTGCTGAACATTGTGCAATCATCAGCGAACATCACCACTTCTGACCTTATGATGGACGGGAGGTCAATGATGAAGCAGCTGGGGATGCCTAGGACACTACCCTGAGGAACTCCTACAGTGATGTCCTGGGATTGAGATGATTGACTTCCAACAACTATAACCATCTTCCTTTGTGCTAGGTATGACTCTAGCCAGCGGAGAGTTTTCCCCTGATGCCCATTGACTTCAGTTTTGCTAGGGCTCATTAATGCTAAACTTGGTCAAATTCTGCCTTGATATCAAGGGCTGTCACTCTTGAGTTCAGCACTTTTGTCCATGTTTGGACCAAGACTTTAATGAGTCAGGATCTGAGTGGCCCTGGCAGAACCCAAACTGAGTGTCAGTGAGCAGGTTATTGCTGAATAAGTAGCACTTGATAGCACTGTGATGACACCTTCCATCACTTCACTGATGATCGAGGGTAGACTGATGGGCGATAATTGGCCAGGTTAGATTTGTCCAGCTTTTTCGGTATAGGACATTCCTGGGCAATTTTCCACATTGCCGGGTCGATGCCAGTGTTGTAACTGTACTGGAACAGCTTGGCTAGGGGCACAGCTAGTCCTGGAGCACAGGTCTTCAGTACTATTGCCGGAATATTGTTAGGGCCCTGTTATGGACAGGAGAGATGCAAATTAAACTTCTTTATTCTCTCCCCATCTGTCTGTAAGCAGAGGTGTTTTTGAATTATTTCAAAAATAGGCTGTGGCATATTTCACCAACCTTTCAGTTTGTGTAGTCCAATTTTATAAGTATCACGTAGCAAACTCTCTCTTTAGGATTACCTCAGAAGGTTAGTTTATTGCACATTCAAACCTGGGGTGGGGGGGATTGTTCGCAGCCTCTCTCACACACACCACACATACACACACACACACGGTAAGGTGAGGGAGAATGATAGAAAATGGGGAGTTTTTACATCTATGGATAGCAACAATAAAAGAACCACAGAAATGAATATCAGTTCATTTGATTTCCAGAGTTCGAGAAGTCAAAAGTCCAGAGGGTGTTTCGACAGCAACACGAAAACCCTTGAAATGAATGATGATGCAGCACGATGGGTTATCTGTGCTTAGACCGTTTGGATGCGATGATCAGAGACTTAAAA
This sequence comes from Cetorhinus maximus, assembly GCF_964194155.1. NCBI lineage: Eukaryota > Metazoa > Chordata > Chondrichthyes > Lamniformes > Cetorhinidae > Cetorhinus > Cetorhinus maximus. Next base: position 100,349,626 of record NC_135887.1, read on the forward strand.
TCAGACAGGTTGATGGCCGGCTGCTTGGCTGGGATATCTGCTGGAGTGCTTTCTAGTTGGTGTTAAATCAGCAGCCTGAACTGTGAGGCTTGAAATGTAATATTAAAACAGTCCAAAAGGCTTGAAGCATGGAGTCACGAGGCCCATTAATGAGTTCATTGCAGCCTCACAATGAGTTCCTCTGCTGCTGGCCAAAATCCATTGTTTCCTTTAGGAGCGAAATGGTGGCTGTTAACACCCCTTCAGGTATAATGAGCTTTGATGTCTCTGTCTTTGTTATTATCCCAACTGGGGGGAGTCAGTTCATCTGTTAGTGGTCTACTTTCGTGATTATAATGTGGCCTTAAAATGGGGTGTGAGATTCCACAAGGATGAGAGTAGAACTCTTTTGTTCTTGTAATATCTGTTGGAAGCTTCTAGAACAGATGACCAATCTTGTGAGTCATGTGACCTGTAGTAGGCATTTTGTGGTTCAGCAAAAGTCCATTTTAAAAAATAACAGGAAGGGTAAAGTTTTGATATACACAGTTTTGATTTCTTTTCATGTCTTATTGACATGGCACCCTATAGCATTTGCAGTATCCAGTCCCTTCAGCTATTTCCTGATATCAGATGAAGTGAATTGAATTGGCTGAAGACTAGCATCTGTGATGCTGGAGACCCCAGGAGGAGGCCGAGTTGGATCATTAATTTGTCACTTCTGGCTGAAGATTGTCGCAAAAGCTTCGCTTTTGTGCTGATGTACTGGGCTCCCCCATCATTGAGGAAGGGGATATTTGTGGAACCTCTTCCTCCAGTGAGTTGTTTAATTGTCCACCACAATTCATGAGTGGATGTGGCACAACTGCAGAGCTTAGATCTGACCTGTTGGTTGTGGGATCATTTAGTTCTATCGCATGCAGCTTCCACTGTTTGACAAGCAAGTATGTGTTGGAACTTCACTACGTTTACACCTTATTTTTGCCTGCTGCTGCTCCTGGTATGCCCTCCTGCGCTCTTCATTGAACCAAGGTTGAACCCCTGGCTTGGTGGTAATGGTAGAGTGGGAGATATGCGGGGCCTTGAGGTTACAGATTGTGGTTGAGTACAATTCTGCTACTGCTGGCCTACAGTGCTTCATGGATGCCCAGCTTTGAGTTGCTAGATCTGTTCAAAATCTATCCCATTTAGCACAGTGATAGTGCCACACAACATGATGGAGGGTATCTTCAATGTGTAAGTCCCCACAAGAACTGTGCAGTGGTCAGATGCATCTGTGATAGATTAGCACGGATGAGGTCAATTAGGTATTTCCCTCTTGGTTCTCTCTTCACTTGCCGCAGACCCAGTCTAGCAGCTATTTCCTTTAGGACTCATCCTGCATGGTTAGTAGTGGTGCTATCGAGCCATTCTTGGTAATGGACATTGAAGTCACCCACCCAGAGTACATTCTTGCTCTTGCCACCCTCAGTGCTTCCTCCAAGTGGTGTTCAACATGGAGGAGTATTGATTCTTCAGCTGGGGTGTGCGGGGTGTGGGGGAGGCAGGTGGTAAGTGGTAATCAGCAGGAGGTTTTGTTACCCTTGTTTGACCTGATGCCATGAGACTTCATGGGGTCCAGGGTTGATGTTGAGGACTCCCAGGGCAACTCCCTCCTGATTGTACACAACTGTGCTGCCACCTCTTGTGGGCCTGTCCAGCCGGTGGGACAGGACATATCCAGAGATGGTGATGCTGGTGTCTGGGACATTGTCCGTAAGTATGATTATGTCAGGCTATTGCTTGACTAGTCTGAGGGACAGCTTTCCCAATTTCGGCACAAGCCCTCAAGTGTTAATAAGGAGGATTTTGCAGAGCTGACAGGGCTGGGTGTTCTGTTGTCATTTCTGGTCCCTAGGTCGATGCCGGGTGGTCTGTCCAGTTTCATTCCCTGTTGTAAAGTTGTTTAGTGTCTCACTAAGAGCTCTAGAGGTTTGTATGGTTGAACATCAATTGCTTATTAACAACTCATAACTATATACATCTCCAAAGTACAGCCCTGCATGGGCGTTGTCTGCATGCTGGCTTCTTCTAGTCTGTACTACACACAGTGTACAATCATGTGACTCTCTACATCATACCCTGGGTGACACTGTTTCCCCAATCCCACATTATCCCTTAGTTGCTAATTTTGCATTCAACCAACTGTTCTGATTCATCAGCAATTCCTTTTCCTGTTCCAGCCACTTTTTATGATACTTAATAGATATTTCTGATACTTGAAGTTCATTAGGTTCTAATTAGCATTAGCAAACTCATCTTTCGTCCATGAACATTGGTTTTGTATACTGTATAATGTTTCCTTAGCAGAGTCTAATTCTTGTACGCTGTCCTTCAATCTCACATTCTTTAATTTTATTTCTGCTATTTGTTTCTGAGAGTCTTCACACTACTTTGCGAGAATGTTCACTTTCTCCTGCCATTCTAGGTTCTTGATTTTGATTTCAGCCGTTTCATTTTTCAACAACTCAATGGTTCTCAGTAAGTTTGAGGTATCCAGTGCTTTTTTCTTCTAGTTTCTTGAGCTTCAGCATCAGATTTACATTTTCTCATTTTATTTCTGTCTTTTCTTCCTCCACATTCATTTTTGTTTCACTGTTAACAGGTCTGTCTCCAGCAAAGTTTTAACTTGTTTCAGTTCTGTAATCGTGCTACTCATGGCTTCAATATATGTTCGCAACTTGGAAAGTTTTACGGCTTTTTCTTTCAAAGTCTCTTTTCCATTCAACTGGTTCTTCAGTTCTTCAGTCTCTTTCTTGTATCTCTTGATTTCCTCCTGGAATATTGAAAATTGCTGAGTCTTCTCTGCCAACTGGTTCTTCAGTTTATTCAGAGTGACATGAAATTCATTTTGCTTCTCTTCATAATTTTCCAGAGGGACAAACTTTGACTTGAGGGATCCTGGTAACATGTAAATGTCCTTCAACAGGTTTTCCTTTTCTTTGTGAAACTCAATTGCTTTAGCTGGAGTCTTCTTGTAATTCAACAGAGTCTCCTTAGCTTTGTTCTGCTGTTCTTCCATTCTGCTGTTCAAGACAGTCTTCATTTCTTCATGATGCTGAAGGGTTATGTACTCCTTTTGCTTTGATCTTGAAGAACAATCAGCTATTCTTTCAACTGTTTAGTTTCTTGCTCCTCTCTTGCCAGCTCACTCTGTGCTTCAGCACATTGCTTTGTCACTACTGATAGTTCCAACACCTCTTTTTCTGAAGTAGTATTCAACAATTTTAACTCCTCATGATTTCTGGGGCATGTATTGATTCTTCAAAGAGTCTTTCAAGGCAGCAACTTCTTTGAGTATCTTTTCTCCCCGCTGTTGTGCCTGGCTATACCTCTGGGTGGGTTTTTCCAACTCCTGCTTCGATTTGCCAACAATGAAATTAAGGGTTGTTATTTCCTCCTTGTGCTTTTCTGGAGACTTGTACTGAATCTGCATACGATTCAGATTTTCCCTTATTACATTTTTCTCAACATTCAACCTTTCTGTTTATTTCAAAGCCCCTTAGAACCTTTGTGACACCTCAGAAATTTGTTTGTTCAGATCTTGAACAGTTTGGTTCATTGAAGGTTTTAGTTTATCAGCATTTTCAAAGATATATACTCTGCTTGCATCTTGTGCCTCAAGTCTTCCAATTCGGCTTTGATATGAACAGTTTCCTGTCTTATTTCATCGTCCTTTTGCAGGGTTTGTTTGCTTTGGGTTACATCAGATAGCTTTTCTTCATTCGTAGCCGCCTGCTTGCTCTGCACTGCCACCTACTGTTGCAGTTTGGGTATTGTGTTGTGATTTCCAAAAGGATATATTTTCAAGACTTCTGGTTGGTCCTCTGCTTCTCTGCCACTGTCGCGTGGTTTGCGTGGGTATTGTCTTTTTTCCCTTTTGTAGCTTCACAGGGAGTTTCTGCCCCTCTTCTTTTAGGCCTGCACCTCTACCTTTTGGAAATTAAAATATTTGTCAAAGGCTTTTAATATCTCATCAAAGCTGGCTGAGGCTCCTCAATTCCTTGTTTTAGGATTACTTCATCAGCAAATATACCAATAAAAATGTATTAACTTGGACATTTTCTGATTTCTTGCTTAATCCTGATGTACTCCTGTAATCTAAAAAAATTTCCTCTCCATCATGCCCAGTTTTGGGTCTGGTTCGGCCCTTGCCTTAGTCAAAATTAGTCCAGTAGTTTTAATTTACTATCCATGGCCATTTTTCATAACAGATGAGTACTTCTTTAAATGTATGTTTCTTCTTCAAGATGGCTCCACAGCAGACATTTTTTTCTTCTCTTTGTTCTTCCCGCACTGGTGAGGTTTCAGCAGGCTCTCGTGCAGATGGGGCTGGATTTTTAAACTTACCCTCTCTGCAGGAAATCTTTAAAACAAGAAGTTTGGGCCAGCGATGCTTTTTTTAGTCTGGGAATCAAGTGGAAGGCAATTTTCAGCCCTGTCTGCCATTTTAAAAACTTTTCTTTTCATTGAGTCGAGGTGGGCCACCGCATCTTATGGTGTCAGCTGTGGACCCATTGCTGCAGCTTTCTTCCAGCTGTGCTCTGGAATGTTAGTTCTGATCATGTTTGCTGCCTATTTTAAAAAGCTAATTTCTGCCTTTTTATTGTATTTTTCTCATCCTTTTTGTAATCTGCTCTGGTCCCTTGCCTCTGCATTCACTCAGGTCTGGCAATTGAGTTTTTTAGGCGATGTCCAGCTGTATCTTCAATTTAGGTGCACTCCTCACAGGTCAGATGCAGTTTTGTTACTTCTTCATGCTTTGAGATTCTGGGTTCCTTCTCCAGCTTCTCTGGGAATTCTGGGCCCATCCTTCACTGCCACCTTATTGCCAGGCTGTTTGGTGTCCCACTAAGAGGTCTGGAGGCTTATATGGTTGAACATGAACTGCTTAATAACAACTCATAACTATATACATCTCCAAGGTACAGCCCTGCATTGGTGCTGTCTTCATGCTGGTTTCTGCTAGAGTCTACTACACACAGTCTACCATCATGTGACTCTCGACATCATACTGTAGGCAGCATTGTTTCCCCGGTCCCACATTAACCCTTGCTCTGCCCAAACACCCTTATACGACAATTCCTTTTAGACTTCATGGCACTTTGATACAACTCAGTAGCTTGCAAGGCCATTGTAGAGGGCTTTTAATAGTTAACCACATTGCCGTGGGTCTGGAGTCACATGTAGGCCAGACCAGGTAAGGGCAGCAGATTTCCTTCCCTAAAGGACACTATTGAACTAAATGGGTTTTTACAACAACCGACAATGGTTTCATGGTCATCATTACTGAGACTATCTTTTAATTTCAGATTTACTATTAAATGAATTTAAATCCCACCAGCTGCCATGGTGGGACTTGAACCTGTGTCCTCTTAGCATTAATTGGATTGCTAGTCCAGTGACAGAGTGGATGCAGGGAGAATGTTTCCTCTTTTAGGGAAGGGCATAACTAGAGGCCATCAATATAAGGTAGTCAGCAGGAATTCCAGTAGGGAATTCAGAAAAAAACTTTGTTACCCAAAGGGTGGTGAGAATGTGAAACTTGCTACCACAGGAAGTAATTGAAGCAAATGGTATGGATACATTTAAGGGGAAGCAAGACAAGCATATGAGGAAGAAGGAAATAAAGGGTTATGTTGATCAATTCAGATGGGGAAATGGGAGGAGGCTTCCATATGTAAGGTCCGTGTACCTCTGCGCTCTTCATTTTTTTATAGACTGTGTTTTTCCTCCCAAAATGCATCACTTCACCTCTGCATTCTGTTAACCTGTCCCTATTCTTCAAAAATTGTTTGGTAGTCCTCGCCTCCTACCTTTGTGTCATCAGCAAATTGATAATTTGCTCACTGTGGGCATGACCAAAATGTTCTATATACATCCCGAACAAAACCCAGCACTGGCTCCTTAGTATATCCTCCACTTGTCTAGTGTGCCCACCAGGACCAACTTTCTTCATATCTTGCCATTAGATCAGTCACCACTCCACTCTACAAGGAAGTACTTGAATAAATTTTTAAAAATTCATTCATGGGATGTGGGCTTCGCTGGCTGGGCCAGCATTTATTGCCCATCCCTAGTTGCCCTTGAGAAGGTGGTGGTGAGCTGCCTTCTTGAACCTCTGCAGTTCATGTGGTGTAGGCACACCCACAATGTTGTTAGGAAAGGAGTTCCAGGATTTTGACCCAACGACAGTGAAGGAACGGCAATATATTTCCAAGTAAGGATGGTGAGTGGCTTGGAGGGGAACTTCTAGGTGGTGATGTCCCCATCTATCTGCTGCCCTTGTCCTTCTAGATGGTAGTGGTCGTGGGTTTGGAAGGTGCTGTTGAAGGAGCCTTGGTGAATTCCTGAAGTGCATCTTGTAGATGGTATACACTACTGCTACTGTGCATTGGTGGTGGAGGGAGTGAATGTTTGTGGATGTGGTGCCAATCAAGCAGGCTGCTTTGTCCTGGATTGTGTCAAGCTTCTTGAATGTTGTGGGAGCTGCACTCATCCAGGCAAGTGGACAGTATTCCATCACACTCCCAACTTGTGCCTTGTAGATGGTGGACAGGCTTTGGGAATCAGGAGGTGGGTTACTTCTTGCACAATTCCTAGCCTCTGACCTGCTGTTGTAGCCACAGTATTTATATGGCTAGTCCAGTTCAGTTTCTGGTCAATGGTAACCCCCAGGATGTTGATTGTGGGGGATTCAGTGATGGTAATGCCATTGAACATCAAGGGGCTATAGTTGGATTCTCTCTTGTTGGAGGTCATTGCCTGACACTTGTGTGGTGTGAATGTTACTTGCCACTTGTCAGCCCAAGCCTGGATATTGTCCAGGTCTTGCTGCATTTGGACATAGACTGCTTCAGTATCTGAGGAGTTACAAATGGTACTGAATATTGTGCAATCATCAGCGAATATCCCCACTTCTGCCCTTATGATGGAAGGAAGGTCATAGATGAAGCATCTGAAGATGTTTGGATGGAGGATACTACTCTGAGGAGCTCCTGCAGTGATGTTCTGGAGCTGAGGTGACTAACCTCCATCTTCTGACAACCATCTTCCTTTGTGTTAGGTATGACTCCAACCAGCAGAGAGTTTTCCCCCTGATTCCCATTGACTCCAGTTTTGCTTGGGCTCCTTGATGCCACACTCTGTTAAATGCTGCCTTGATATCAAGGGCAGTCACTCTCCTATCATCTCGGGAGTTCAGCTCTTTCGTCCATGTTTGAACTAAGGCTGTAATGAGGTCAGGAGCTGAATGACCCTGGCGGAACCTAAACAGGGTATCAGTGAGCAGGTTATTGCTAAGCAAGTGCCACTTGATAGCCTTTTCCATAACTTTACTGATGATCGAGAGTAGACGGATGGGGCGGTAATTGGCCAGGTTGGATTTGTCCTGCTTTTTGTGTACAGGACATACCTGGGCAATTTTCCACATAGCCATTGTTGTAGCTGTACTGGAACAGCTTGGCTAGGGGCGCGGCAAGTTCTGGAGCACAAGTCTTCAGTACTATTGCCAGAATATTGTCAGGGCCCATAGCCTTTGCAGTATCCAGTGCCTTCAGCCATTTCTTGATATCATGTGGAGTGAATGGAATTGACTGAAGAGTGGCATCTGTGATGCTGGGGACCTCTTGAGGAAGCCGAGATGGATCATCCACTCGGCACTTCTGGCTGAAGATTGTAGCAAATGCTTCAGCCTTATCTTTTGCACTGATGTGCTGGGCTCCCCCATCATTGAGGATGGGGATATCTGTGAAGCCTCCTCCTCCAGTGAGTTGTTTAATTGTCCACCATCATTCACAACTGGATGTGGCCGGACTACAGAGCTTAGACATGATCCATTGGTTGTGGGATCGCTTAGCCCTGTCTATCACTTGCTGCTTATGCTGTTTCATATCAGGTTGACACCTCATTTTTAGGTATGACTGGTGCTGCTCCTGGCATGTCCTCCTGCACTCTTCATTGAACCAGGGTTGATCCCCTGGCTTGATGGTAATGGTAGAGTGGGGGATATGCCAGGATATGAGGTTACAGATTGTATTTGAGTGCAATTCTGCTGCTGCTGATGGCCCACAGTGCCTCATGGATGCCCAGCCTTGAGTTGCTAGATCTGTTCGAAATCTATCCCATTTAGCACAGTGGTAGTGCCACACAACTTGATGGAGGGTATCCTCAATATGAAAGCGGGACTTCATCTCCACAACTGTGCGGTGGTCACTCCTACTGATACTGTCATGGACAGATGCATCTGCGGCAGGTAGGTTGGTGAGGATGAGGTCAAATATGTTCTTCCCTCTTGTTGGTTCCCTCACCAACTGCCACAGACCCAGTCTAGCAGCTATGTCCTTTAGGACTCAGCCAGTTCGGTCAGTAGTGGTGCTACCGAGCCACTCCTGGTGATGGACTTTGAAGCCCCCAACCCAGAGTACATTCTGTGCCCTTGCCACCCTCAGTGCTTCCTCTAAGTGTTCTTCAACATGGAGGAGCACTGATTCATCAGCTGGGGGTGAGGGGCAGTACGTGGTAATCAGCAGGAGGCTTCCTTGCCCATGTTTGACCTGATGCCATGAGACTTCATGGGGTCTGGAGTTGATATTGAGGACTCCCAGGGCAACTCCCTCCTGACTGTATACCACTGTGCCGCCACCTCTGCTGGGCCTGTCCTGCTGGTGGGACAGGACATACCCAGGGATGGTGATGGTGGTGTCTGGGACATTATCTGTCAGGTATGATTCCGTGAGTATGACAATATCAGGCTGTTGCTTGACTAGTCTGTGCAACAGATCTCCCAATTTTGGCACTAACCCCCAGATCTTAGGAAGGAGGACTTTGCAGGGTCGACAGGGCTGAGATTGCCGTTGTCGTTTCCGGTGCCTAGGTCAATGCTGCGTGGTCCGCCTGGTTTCATTCCATTTTTGTGTCTTTGTAGCAGTTTGTTACAACTGAGTGGCTTGCCAGGTCGTTTCAGAGGGCACTTAAGAGTCAACCACATTGCTGTGGGTCTGGAGTCATGTGTAGGCCAGGCCAGGTAAGGACAACAGATTTCCTTCCCTAAAGGACATTAGTGAATCAGATGGGTTTTTACCAACAGTCGACAATGGTTTCATGGTCATCATTAGACTTTTAATTCCAGATTTTTATTTTATTCAAATTCCACCATCTGCCGTGGTGGGATTCGAACCCGGGTACCCAGAGCATTATCCTGGGTCTCTGGATCACTAGTTACACAGTGGATTGAACACTTCTTTGACTAATTCATAGTAGAATTAACTCTCTCTCTGAGCAATTTCATACCAGGATTAGGTAAATTAGAGTAATGTGGTGGGATTGGATAATTACACTGTTGGAGTAAATACTTCACTGAGCAATTCCATTGCAGGACTGAGTATTTCAATGAGCTGTTCAATGGTAGGATTAAACAATTCCACTGCAGAACCAATTTCTTGTGAAATTTCATGGTAGAACTATGTAATTTCATTATCTGACTAATCTTATGGTAGGATGAAATAATTCTAATGCAGGACTAAGCACCTGATTGGCTATGAGGATTGAGAATTCAGTGAGGAATTTTGCAGTATGATTGAATAATTCCATTGTGGGAACACCAGATGTAGAAAACTCTACCAATGATAATAGTTTCCCAGATGCAATTAGATTAAAGGAAAATGATAATCAAATTTTGACTTTCGAGTTGAAATTTGTGAATTCATCCCAGAGCCACCAGTCACTCAGATTCACATGCTGTGTTTGGATAAACTATGTAAACTCATGGGACATCATACCTATGAAATACAAAGCTAAAGAAGACTGACTGTCCCTATCATACTTTGCTTCAATTTTGCATGCTTGTATCCAGTCAAAACTATATCGACAATGAATGTGAAAATGTAGTAACGGTAATAGTTGAAAGTGTAGGCCAAACTAACCTTACCTTCAAATGGAAAGAGAAAAACAATTAGTTAAATAACTTTTTAGCGATACAGTAAAGTCAATTTGATACATGATAATAGGATGCTACCTGTATGGTAGAAGGCAAACTAGATAGATTGTGGACACTCTTCATCTAGCAATTACTATGTTTAAAAGTTTAATATTGATGAGGGATTACACTGCAGGTTCAGACTGTTTTCACAAACCTCTAGTTGTCAGTCATCTTGCTTCCTTCTAATTTTCTGTTCTCTTTTCATATTTTGGTACAGTTCCTCATGTAAGTGCTGTTCTTTACATAAAGCCTAGACAGACCATTTGACGGGGCCTGAAGCCATCCTGTTCTCGTATTGTCTTGTTTTCACGTGACCTTCCAGTCATTCTTTTAAGCAAGCAGCACAATATTGCAATACTTATAGATGAGGAAGGTCTTCAGTGCAAAATATTTATGTTTTTTAAATACATTCCTTCAGGAGATGACAAACTGGGTATCAGTTCTAAATTAAATATAGTAAGTGGGTTCTGTGATGATTCAGTTGATTTCTAGATTTAGTTCTTGGTCTGTTGTACATCCACTTTTCCAGTAGATGGTGGTCTTTACCTGCAGTAAACTTGACGGTGAAAAGTATTTTCCCACCGGAGTGTCCCAGCTTATGTAAAATAAGTATAATATTCATGATCTTTAGTTGTAATCTAAGGACAGAATAAAATTGTCTTTTCCTCACACAGGGATGTAATGCTATGAATTATCACCTTTGTGAAAAGACATGCATTTCTCATGGTTTTTCAATTTTTCTATCAACTGACGTTGCCCCAAGAGCAGAAATGGGAATTTTTGAATGGCAAAAATCTTCGGGCCTAAAATTCCAGGACCCCCAGTTCGTTGTTGGGAATGTGACAGAATGTTTAGCCACCTGTATGCTGTGCTCATCCCAAATCTCAGGGTCGGGTTAATTTGTGTTTGAGGGAGGAAGGAGACCATTTCCAAACCCCTATTAGGAAACTTGTTTCTAAAGTTTTACTTAAAATAAATTCCTGAATGAGTGAATGTGGCAAATTTGTGGTTTTATCGGGAGCTTATTGAAATTCAGATGCGAGGATAAAACTTCCTAACAAAGTACATTAACATAGTATTTAGCTGCATCTATCATTTTGGATGTGCTGTGTGATTTCTTTGTCACTAAAGATTACTGTTGCTAGAGGGTGCTAGTCGTAAACATCATTGAGAAGGTGGCCAATGATGAGTGACAGAAGAGTTTGTGCAGAAAATTTTAAGGCAACTGTTTTCAAGAAGTCAATTTTCTCCAATTACTACTCATTTATAATTGAGATAGTAAAGGTTTATTATTAATTTGCATCATAGGTAGACTAAAATTTCAGAATTGAAGCCACGATCCCACCCTCCATTATTTTGCCTCTTCTCTCAAGTTTTGGATTTGTCAGGAGGTAGCAGCCGTTGGTGTAATGGTAAATTTTTGCTGCCTTCTCTTCCCTTTTGCCTCCACCCTCACATCCAATGACAACAGCAAGGAGCTCATGGACTTCTTTGTCACTAAGATTGAGGCTCCAATCAGCTGCCTCTGCAACTTCCCTCCTTTCCCCTAGCCCACAGGGCCAAATTTCCTCTAAAGATCCTCCCTGGGCTATCCCTAAACTCACTCTAGTTTCTCTCCTTTCTCCCCTAATGCCCTCCCCAAGCTCATCTTATACCTGAGATCTACCACCTGCTTCTTCAACCTTATTCCCACTAAACTTGATGACCTAATTGCCTCCCATTCTCTTCAGGTACTGTCCCTTTCTCCTTCAAATCCACCATCATCACCCCACTCTTCAAAAATCCAGCCCTTGATCTCATTGTCCTTGCCAACAACTGCAATATCTCCAACCACCCTTTCCTCTCCAAAATCCTTGAACATGTTGTCACCTTCCAAATCCGAGCCCATTTTTCCTGGACTCCAGGTTTAAATCCCTCCAATCAGGTTGCTGCCAATGCCACTGTACGGAAACAGCTCTCATCGAAGTCGCTAATGTCACGCTATGTAAGTGTGAGAAATGTAAACTGTTCATCTTGAACCTTCTTGACCTGTTTGCAGCCTTTGACATGGTCTACAACGTTATCCTCCTCCAATGCATGTCCACTGTTGTCCAGCTGGGTGGGAATGTTCACACCAAGTTCTATTCTTATCTATCTCATCGTAGCTGGAGAATCATCTACAATGGCTTCTCTTCCCACTCCCACTCTGTTACCTCTGGTGTCCCCCAAGAATCTATCCTTGGTCACCTTCTATTTTCACCTACATTCTTCCCCTCTGCAATATCACACAAAAACACATCAGTTTTCACAAGTATATTGACAACACTCAACTCTAGCTCACCACCAAGCATTTCTGATGAATAGTCACAGACCTGAAATGTTAACATTTTTTTCTCTCCACAGATGCTGCCAGACCTGCTGAGTATTTTCAGCATTTTCTGTTTTTATTTCTAACTCAACACCACCTCTCTTGACTCCTCTGCAGTCTTTAATTTATCAGTGGATGTGAAGCCAGTGGATGTGGTTTATTTGGACTTTCAGAAGGCTTTCGACAAAGTCCCACATAAAAGATTAGCATGTAAAATTAAAGCACATGGAATTGGGGGTAGTGTATTGAGATGGTTGGCAGACAGGAAACAAAGAGTATGAATAAACGGGTCTTTTTCCGAATGGCAGACAGTGACTAGTGGAGTACTGCAGGGATCGGTGCTGGGATCCCAGCTATTCACAATATATATTAATGATTCAGATGAGGGAACTAAATGTCATATCTCCAAATTTGCAGATGACACAAAGTTGGGTTGGAGGGTGAGCTGTGAGGTGGATGCAGAGATGATTCAGTGTGATTTTGACAAGCTGAGTGAGTGGGCAAATGCATGGCAGATGCAGTATAATGTGGATAAATGTGAGGTTATCCACTTTGGTAGCAAAAACAGGAAGTCAGATTATTATCTGAATGGCTATAAATTGAGAGAGGGGAATGTGCAACGAGACCTGGGTGTCCTCGTACACCTGTCGCTGAAGGTTAGCATGCAGGTGCAGCAGGCGGTAAAGAAAGCAAGTGGTATGTTGGCCTTCATAGCGAGAGGATTTGAATACAGGAGCAGGGATGTCTTGCTACAATTATACAGGGCCTTGGTGAGACCACACCTGGAATATTGTGTGCAGTTTTGGTCTCCTTATCTGAGGAAGGATGTTCTTGCTATAGAGAAGGTGCAGCGAAGGTTTACCAGACTGATTCCTGGGATGGCGGGACTGACATATGAGGAGAGATTGAGTCGGTTAGGATTATATTCGCTGGAGTTCAGAAACCTATAAAATTCTAACAGGGCTAGACAGAGTAGATGCAGGAAGGATGTTTCCAATGGTGGGGGAGTCCAGAACAAGTGATCTCAGTCTGAGGATACGGGGTAGACCATTTAGGACTGAGATGAGGAGAAATTTCTTCACCTAGAAAGTGGTGAGCCTGTGGAATTCGCTGCCACAGAAAGTAGTTGAGGCCAAAACATTGTATGTTTTCAAGAAGGAGTTAGATATAGCTCTTGGGCGAAAGGGATCAAAGGATATGGGGAGAAAGTGGGAGCAGGCTATTGAGTTGGATGATCAGCTATGATCATGATGAATGGCGGAGCAGGCTCAAGGGCCGAATGGCCTACTCTTGCTCCTATTTTCTATGTTTCTATCAGAATGCTTCTCTGACATGCAGTAATGGATAAGCAAAAAATTCTTCCAATTAAATGTTGAAAACAAACTCCTTTCCCTAGCTCCTGACTCCACCGCTATCCTTGGCAACCATCTTAGGCTGAACCAAACTGGTTGCTTTTGACCACATATCTGCATGATAATTAAGAATGCCTATTTCCATCTCCCTAACATTACCCAACTCTGCCCCGACTTCGGTCTACTGCTGAAACCCTCATTCATAACTTTATTACCTCCAGATTGACTATTCTAACACATGCCTGGCTGTCCTCCCACATTTTATCCTCTGTAAACTTGAGGTCAGCCAAAACTCTGCTACCCGTGTCCTACTTGTGCCAAGTCTCATTTATCTATCACCCCAGGCTCGCTGAATTACATTGGCTCTCAGTAAAGCACACGATTTTAAAATTCTCATCCTTGTTTTCATTTCCCTCCGTGGCCTTGTCCCTTCCTATCTCTTTAATCTCTTAAAATCCTCCAAGGTATCTGGGCTGCTCTAATCCTGGCCTCTTGATCATCCCTGATTTTGATTGCTCCCTCATTGGTGGCCATGCCTTCAGCTGCCTAAGCCCTAAACTCTAGAATACCCTGCCTAAACCTTTCCATCTCTCTACCTCTTTTTCCTTCTTTGAAATCTACCTCCTTGAGCACACCCTTGGTCATGTGCCCTAATATCTCCATATGTGGTTCACATGTTGCTTTCTAACATGTGAGGGACGTTATGCTAAAAGTGCTATATGGATGCAAGTTGTTGTTGTATTTACTTACTCCACTTTCTTGACATGATTTTATAAAAAGCCAGCCAATTGGCATAGGAAAAAAAATAAAAAGATGTGTGGTCAAATTTGCAGACAGTACCAAAATAGGAAAGATAGGGGAATTGAAGGAGTTAGCTCAGGAATTACAGAATGATTTAAATAAAATTTTGAGGTGGCTGAACATTGACAGAAGAAATTTCATGCAGGCAAATGTAGGAAGGAAAAATAGGTGTTTCACATACACAATGAGTGGTGTTGAAATAAAGATGTCCAACCATTACAGAGCAGCAATCAATAAAGCCAGCATAATGTTAAACTGCATTGCTAAAATAGTAGAAGACAAGTTGTAATCAAACTATATAGTGTTTTGACCAGATTGTACCTCGCATACAGTATCTAGCTTTAGTTGCCAAAAAGCAAGGGAGATGTTCAATCATTGGAGGAAAGTGCAAAGAATAGCCACAAGGCTCATCTCCTGTCTCAGGTGTAATTATATGGAAAGACTGGAGAGATGTGGAGGAGTGGAATCTTGAGAGTTAAGTGGTTTGGGGAAACAGTTATTTTGGAATACTACTTTATATTAAATTGTAGGAATAGACAAGGGGACACACAAGGCCAGACTAGTAAAATGTAATTTAAGTATTGAAAGCGGTAAGTTTTTCCATTTAGAGAGTGATCAGTATTTGTAGTGGATTTTGTACAGAATCATGGAGGGAAAACACAGGAATCTATTAGATGCAGTAATAGGGGACATAGCGCCATTCTGGATGGATGAATTTAGATGACCAAATGACCTTCTTGATTCACAAAATCTTGCGGTTCATAAGGTACACAAATATTTTAATTGCTAGGGATGGGAAACCATAGTTATATGGAGAGACGTGACATTGTGGGACTGTTTCCACTGAAGTGGAGAATGTTAAGAAATTTACTAGAGGTTTTCAAAATTGTGATAAGTTTTGATAGAGTAAAGCCAACACTGACACTATGGGCAGAATTTTCCGTGCCCATTGGCATCAGGTGTCATGGCGGGTGTGAGCGGACAATATGGCGGGAAGGCCAAAAATCAGCTTCATTACATTGTGAAACTAGTTTGCAATTGTCCTCTCCACCCGTCAAAGGCGGGCCGTGTTGGAAACTTCATTGTAATACATCAGCATATCATTATAAGCCCAGCTTGCCGGAATAACCACCTCCACGTCAGATTTATCGCCCACATCAACAAGAAAACATGATGGTGCAGAACATGTCTTGACAAGTGTGATGTGCCGAAGTCGGGACTTACCATTAGGGCCTTGCTCACATCGCGGGCATCTGAGGAGCAGAAGATGCTGGAGCTCAACAGCAATGGCACACTGGAGGAGTGTCCAATGCATGCTGGGTGGATTCTCATGGACATGGCTCCATCACGAAGCAGCTCACAGAAGGTAGAAAATCACGATTGAGGGTCTGCTTTGGGATTTCAGTGTCTTGGCCATGGTCTGTTACAGATGATCGTCAAGGAGGTGGAGAGGACAGTCCAGCTGTGAGTGGGAGAGGAAGATATACTGGGGGATGGGAAGAAAGGTCTAGGTTTGAATGAGAGAGGAAGGTGTACCGGGGGTGGAAACGAAGGTATCGTGGGAGGTTGAGGTTGGGAGGGGGGAACGAAGGTGTCAGGGGGTGAGGTTGGGAGGGGGGAGGGAATATGGGTTGAGGACAGGTTAACAGGGGAGAATATGTCAACTGGGGAGATATGTGTAAGGGCAGAGGAAGGTGCAAGGGATAGAGCTCGGAAGGGAGAAGGAGTCTGGAGAGGGAAATGAGTCTGGAGAGAGGAAGGAGTCTGATGGGGGAAAACAAAGTCCGGAGAGGGGAAGGAGTCCAGGGGGAGGAAGGAGTCTGGGGGAAGAAGGAGTCTAGGTGGAGGAAGGAGTCCAGAGAGGGGAAGGAATAAGGGTGGAGGAAGAAGTAAGGGTAGAGAAAGAAATCAAAAAGGGGGAAGGGATAAGGCTGGAGGAAGTAAGGCTGGAGGAAGGAGTCCAGTGAGGAGAAGGAGTAAGGGTGGAGGAAGGAGTCAGGCAGGGGGAAGGAGTAAGTGGGAGAAGGAGTCTGGGAGCGTGGAGTCTTGGGGTGTAGGAGTTCCAAGGGGGGAAGGAGCCTGGAGTGGGGAATGTCCAGGTGAATATGCAAGGGACGGGTCTGTGGAGTTGATGACTACCTCCTGGGGAGTGAAATGAGGGTGGGCAGAGTAGTAGGGAATTGTGAGAATGACAAAGGGCAGAGTGAGGCGGTAGGGTGGGAGAGTGAGGGTGCAATGGTATCTGTCAAAGGAACGGCAAGGGTGGGTTTTGGGAACTCGGAGATAGACTCTGGGGGTGGGAAGGAGGAGGTAGGGGAGGTGAATATGGATGGGGGTGGGATTCTCAGGAAGGTAGGAAACGTGCATATTCACCTGGACATCCCCGAAAGAAAAGGGTTGTGGCTGGTAGGTTATGGAGGGGAGATGGAAGATGATGCCATGGGGGTCAACAGTGATTGGGTAAAGGACATGGGTGACTGGAAAAGGGGAAAGAATGGGGGACCTGAAGAAGAATGTTAAACGCACCATGCTTGCAAATCCAAAAGTGAAAGGAGACTCATGGTGGGTGAGAACAGGTGCTGCATGGGAGTGTGATCAGTGGGTGGGTGGAGATGCAGGTCAGCTCCAGAACCCCAGCAGGCAGCATTGAAAATGCTCAGGACATTGAGATGAGAGTGTGCATAGGAGACTCTGAAAGGCTCTGCCACCCACAAACACACTTCTCCTTCTAGGATCACTCGCGGGCTGGCTTCGTGCAGCTGAACTGCTAGTGGGTGGGGGGATGCAGGGTGATGACTTGTGAAGCCTGTAAATGAAGCTGAATGACACCATTAAACATTATTCAGTGAAAGTTAATATATTTTCAGATTATAAAGTGACAAAATGTGTCCACCCGTGCAAAGAACTGTGATCAGAATTTCTTCACTTTTCTCGGCCTTACACTTCTAGGTGCTGCCCTGTCATCTGCTGCAAGGGTGGAGACAGCCTGTGCAATCGTTGGCCTTGCTGCCTCTGATCACTTTGGCATGGATCCTCTGGAGAGCCAAGGCCTTAATTTGGCTGTCCTCCTGTGGGCCAACTGCTCCCTCTGCAGTGACAGAAGACAAGGTTGATGGGGGTCACAGACAATGGGGACTTGGAGGGAGAGGGCAGCCTCTGAGATTCCTGAGTGGATGACCCAGAGGTTTCTAGCTGCCGCTCCTCCTCCCTTTGGGTGGCCTGATTCCTTGAGGGGAAGGAGCACCTGGATGGATGTCAAGGTGCCCCATTTCCCGCTTGCATTGTCACTGCAAGAACTCACCTATGGACCACAGTCTTGATGGTGTCTGCCATCCTTCCCATGGAGTCCTCCATATATGTGGGCACCACTTCATCAGAGAGCAGACGGACACATACCTCCCACTCACGTGCTACTCTGTTGAGGGCTTCCAGTTCTGCGTGATGTTCCCTCGCCTTCTGCTGACTCTCTACGATGAGTTGGAAGGCCGAATCCACAGGCTCGTCATCTGACTTGGACCTCACAGTTGCCTCTTCCCCAGCAGTCCTCTGAGTGCTGGGGAGCTCAGCTGAACTTGCCTCCTTCTGCTGCGGACACATGTCCATGCGGTGACCACCAAACTGCACTAGATCTAGGTCCCACTGAAGTGTGTGTCTCTTAGCTGGTGGAGGGTGTGGGTAAGCGCTGTGACGGGTCTTCCAGGCTGCTTATTTCCAACTCTTCAATGGAGGAGGAGTCCTCTTGGCTAAAGGTGAGGGCCTAGATGGAGCTGAAGGACTAGCTGGCTGAGGGTTTTGGTCCCTTGTCAGACCTCCCTGCGAACCAAAGTAGAGATAATTAATGCATGGCAGCAGGGTCAAAGACAGGAGAGACAACACTCACAGCTGCATTGAGGGAGGGATGAAGTGGTGCAAGATCCTCACGTGGGTATTCGCCACCGACCTCACCGTCACTGCAGGTATGGTCCATGTCCTCACCAGTCAGTGCGATGGCACGCTCCTCAAAGTGAGTGAGGGGCCTAACGTAAGATACTTCACCCCCCACCCCCACCCCCGGTCTGAGACCTCTCCCTGCTGATGTGAGCGGGCTTCTCCTGCATGAAAACAGATAGATAGAGTGTGAGCAGGACACATGGCACTGCATGGAATATTTGTGTGGTGCGCAGAGCCATGGACAGGATGAGGACGTGAGCTCAAGAGGATTTGAGCCTTATGGAGATGTGAGGAAAGTGGGATCTGTACTGTTGGGATGGTCTACACCCGAACCGTGCTGGGGCTGGTGTCCTCGTGAGCTGCATAACTAAGGAAGTGGAGATGGTTTTAAACTGAATAGTGGGGGCAAGGGATCAAATTTGAGAAGGTATGGTAAACCAAAGAGTCGAGACGAGGCAAGAGAGACAGGTATAAATATGGAAAATGATAAACAGACTGTGACAGGAAGGGACAGAGAGTACAAATCTAAGAGTAAGTCAGCAGAAAAGGCTAGACGCTACAAAAATAAAAGGACAAAATGAAATGCTCTGTATCTAAGCACACATAGCATTCGAAACAAAACAGATGAACTGATAACACAAATAGAAATAAATAAGTATGATCTGAAAGCTATTACAGAGATATGGCTACAGAATGACGTAAATTGGGACTGAATATTGAAGGGTACGTAATATTTAGGAAGGACAGAAAGTTAGGAAAAGGTGGAGGGATGGCTCTGTTAATTAATGATGGTATTAATACATTAAAAAGGAATTACCTAAGTTCAGGAAACCAGGATGTAGAAGCAGTTTGGGTTGAGATGATAAAGGCAAGAAGTCACTTGTGGGAGTGATGTACAGGCCCCTAATTGTAACTACACGGTGGGACAGAGTATATAAGAAAAGATAATGGGAGCTTCTCAGAAAGGTACAGCAATAATCATTGGGGATTTTAATCTACATATAGATTGGAAAAATTAGATGGGCAAAGGTAATGTAGATGAGGAGTTCATAGAATGTTTTTGGGATAGTTTCTTAGAACAGCACATTCTGGAGTCAACCAGAGAGCAGGTTATAGGCCTGGTATTGAGCAACAAGATAGAGTGAATTGATAACCTCATAGTGAAGGCACCCTTAAGTAGCAGTGACCATAATATGATTGAATTTCACATTTATTCTGTGGCAGAAATGAGTGTGTCCAAGACTAGTATTTTAAACTGAAATAAGGGCAATAATGAGGGCATGAAAGCAAAGCTAGCTAAAGTGAACTGGCAAATGAGGTTAAGAGATAGGTCAGTAGAGGTTCCGTGGGAGACATGCAAAGGGATATTTTAGAATACACAGAAAAGATACATTCCAGTGAGAAAGGAGAATTCCAAGGGGAGAGCCCACTTCAAAAAGTTAAATACAGTTTCAAACTTAAAGAAAAAGCATATAATTACGCAAAGGTGGTGGCAGGTCAGTAGATTGGAAAGAATGTAAAGAACAGCAAAGAATGACAAAAGGATTAATGAGGGAAAAACTAGAGTATGAGCAAAAGCTAGCTAGTAATATAAAGATGGATAGTAAGAATTTCTATAGATATTTAAATAAGAAAAGAGTTAACAAAGTGAGCGTTGGTCCTATAGAAAGTGCATTTGGGGAATTGATAATGGAAAGTAAGGAGATGGCGGATGAATTAAACAGGTATTTTGCTTCGGTCTTTACTATAGAGGACATAGGTAACATCCCAGAAATAGTTGTAAATCAGGAAATGGAAGGGAACGAGGAACTCGGGGAAAATTACAATCACCATGGAAGTGGTATTGAGCAAATTGTTGGGGCAGTAGGCTGACAAATCCCCAGGTCCGGATGGACTTCACCCTAAGGTTTTGTAAGAAGGGGCTAGTGAGATAGTTGATGCATTGGTTGGTTTCAATTTTCCAAACTTTCCTAGATTTGGGGAAGGTTCCATTAGATTGGATAATAGCAAATGTAACTCCTTTATTCAAAAAGGGAGGGAGACAGAAAGCAAGAAGCTACAGGCCAGTTAGCCTAACATCTGTTATAAGGATAATGTTAGAAGCTATTATTAAAAATGTTATAGCAGGGCACATAGAAAAATTCAAGGCAATCAGGCAGAGTCAACAGGATTTTGTGAAAGGGAAATCATGTTTAACCAAGTCACGTGCTGTGGATAAAGGGGAACTGGTGGATGTACTGTACTTCGATTTTTGGGTGACATTTGATAAAGTGCCACATCAAAGGTTATTGCGGGAAATAAAAGCTCATGGTATAAGGGGTGACATACTGCATGGATAGAAGATTGGCTAGCTAACAGAAAACAGAGAGTTGGCATAAATAGGTCTTTTTCTGATTGGCAGGATGTGACGAGTGGTGAGCCACAGAGTTCAGTGCTGGGGCCTCAACTTTTTATCATTTATATAAATGATTTGGATGAAGGGACCTAAGGAATGGTTGCTAAATTTGCTGACGACACAAAGAGTGGTAGGAAAGTAAATTGTGACGAGGACAAAAGGAGGCTACAAGGGGACATAGATAGGTTAAGTGAATGGGCAAAGATCTGGCAAATGGAGTGTAAAGCGGGCAAATGTGAAATTGTCTATTTTGGCAGGAAGAATAAAAAGGACGCATATTGTCTAAAAAGTGAGAGATTGCAGAGCCCTGAGATTCGGAGGGATCTGGGTGTCCCTGTCCATTCCCCTCATAATCTTGTACAGCTCGATCAGAGAAGGTTTACTAGACTAATATTTTTTTCATTCATTTACGGGATGTGGGTGTCACCAGCCAGGCCAGCATTTATTGCCCATCCCTAATTGCCCTTGAGATGGTGGTGGTGAACTGCCTTCTTGAACAGCTGCCGTCCCTATCGTGTAGGTACACCCACAGTGCTGTTAGGGTGGAAGTTCCAGGATTTTAACCTAGCAACAGTGAAGGAATGGCGATATGTTTCCAAGTCAGAATGGTGATTGGCTTGTAGGGAGACTTCCAGGTGGTGGTGTTCCCATGTGTCTGCTGCCCTTGTCCTTCTAGATGGTAGCGGTCCTGGGTTTGGAAGGCATTGCCTAAGGAGCCTTGGTGAGTTCCTGCAGTTCATTTTGTAGATGGTACACACTGTTGCCACTGTCTGTTGGTGGTGGAGGGAGTCAATGTTTGTGGATGTGGTGCCAATCAAGTGGGGTGCTTTATCCTGGATGGCGTCAAACTTCTTGAGTGTTGTTGGAGCTGCACTCATCCTGGCAATTGGAGAGCATTCCATCACACTCCTGACTTGTGCCTTGTAGATGGTGGACAGGCCTTGGGGAGTCAGGAGCTGAGTTACTCACTGCAGGATTCCCAGCCTCTGATCTGCTGTTATAGCGACACTATTTACATGACTAGTCCAGTTCAGTTTCTGATCAATGGTAACCCCCCAGGATGTTGATCGTGGGGGGATTCAGCGATGGTAATGCCATTGAATGTCAAGAAGCTTTTTGCGATAGTTAGATTCTCTCTTGTTGGAGATGGTCATTGCCTGACACTTCTTAGTGCGAATGTTACTTGTCACTGGTCAGCCCAAGCCCAGATATTGTCCAAGGTCTTGCTGCATTTGGACATGGACTGCTTCAGTATCTGAGGAGTCGCAAATGGTGCTGAACATTGTGCATTCATCAGCGAACATCCCCACTTCTGATCTTATGATGGAAGGAAGGTCATTGATGAAGCAGCTGAAGATGGTTGAGCCTAAGACACTACCCTGAGGGACTCCTGCAGTGATGCCCTGGAGCTGAGATGATTCACCTGCAATAACCACAACCACCTTCCTTTGTGCTAGATTTTACCCATGATTCCCATTGACTCCAGTTTTGCTAGGGCTCCTTGATGCCACACTTGGTCAAGTGCTGCCTTGATGTCAAGGGCAGTCACTCTTACCTCACCTATGGAATTCAACCCTTTGTCCATTTTTGAACTAAGGCTGTAATGAGGTCAGAAGCTGAGTGACCCTGGCGGAACCCAAACTGAGAGCCAGTGAGCAGGTTATTGCTCAGCAAGTGCTGCTTGACAGCACTGTTGATGACCCCTTCCATCACTTTACTGATGATCGAGAGTAGATTGATAAGGTGTTAATTGGCTAGGTTGGATTTGTCCTGCTTTTTGTGTACAGGACATACCTGGGCAATTTTCCACATAGCCGGGTAGATGCCATTATTGTAGCTGTACTGGAGCAGCTTGGCTAGGGGTGTGGCAAGCTCTGGAGCACAAGTCTTCAGTACTATTGGTGGATTATTGTCAGGGCCCATAGCCCTTGCAGTATCCACTGTCTTCAGCTGTTGCTTCATATCACATGGAGAGAGTCGAAATGGCTGAAGACTGGCATCTGTGATGCTGGGGACCTCCGGAGGAGGCCGAGATGGACCATCCACCCAGCACTTCCGGCTGAAAATTGTTGCGAATGCTTCAGCCTTATCTTTTGCACTGATATGCCTGGCTCCTCCTTCATTGAGAATGGGGGTATCTGTGGAACTTCCTCATCCAGTGAGCTGTGTAATTGTCCACCACCGTTCCTGACTGGATGTAGCAGGACTACAGAGCTTAGATCTAATCCATTGGCTGGAATCATTTAGTTCTGCCTATCACTTGCTGTTTATGCTTTTTGGGATGTAAGTGGTCCTGTGTTGTAGCTTCACCAGATTGACACCTCATTGTTAGGTATGCCTGTTGCTGCTCCAGGCATGACCTCCTGCACTCTTCATTGAACCAGGGTTAATCCATTGACTTGTTGGCAATGGTAGAGTGGAGGATATGCTGGGCCATGAAGTTACAAATTGTGGTTGAGTACAATTCTGCTGCTGCTGATGGCCCACAGCGCCTCATGGATGCTTAGTCTTGGGTTGCTAGATCTGTTTGAACCCTATCCCATTTAGCACGGTGATAGGGCCATACAACATGATAGAGGGTAACCTCAATGTGAAGGTGAGTCTTCATCTCCAAAAGGACTTTGAGGTGGTCACTCTTACCGATACTGTCATGGACAGATACATCTGCGGCAGGCAGATTGGTGATGATGAGGTCAGTTATGTTCTTCCCTCTTGTTGGTTCCCTCACGACCTGCCGCAGACCAAGTCTAGCAGCTATGTCCTTTAGGACTTGGCCAACTCGGTCTGTGGTGGTGCTACTGAGCCACTCTTGGTGATGGTCATTGCAATCCTCCACCCAGAGTACATTCTACACCCTTGCCACCCTCAGTGCTTCCTCCAAGTGGTGTTCAACATGGAGGAGTACTAATTCATCAGCTGAGGTGGGGGTGTAGGGTACGTGGTAATCAACAGGAGGTTTCCTTGCCCATGTTTGACCTGTTGCCATGAGACTTCATGGGGGCTGGAGTCCATGTTGAGGACTCCCAAGGCAACTCTCTCCTGCTTGTATACCACTGTGTCACCACCTCTGCTGGGTCTGTCCTGCTGGTGGGACCGGACATTTTCAGGGATGGTAATGGTGGTGTCTGGGACATGATCTGTAAGGTATGGTTCCCTCAGTATGACTATGTCAGGTTGTTGCTTAACATGTCTGTGAGACAGCTCTCACAATTTTGGCATGAGCCCCCAGATTTTAGTAAGGAGGAATTTGCAGGGTTGACAGTGCTGGGTTTGCTGTTGTTCTTTCGGGTGCCTAGGTCGATGCTGGGTTTAATTCCTTTTTAATGACTTTTAGTGGCTTGATTCAACTGAGTGGCTTGCTAGACCATTTCAGAGAGTCAAGCACATTATTGCGGATCTGGAGTCACAAGTAGGCCAGACCAGGTGAGGATGGCAGATTTCCTTCCCTAAAGAGCATTAGTGAACCAGATGGGTTTTTACAACAATCATCAGTCATGATTTGACTTTTAACTCTTGATTTTTATTGAATTCAAATTGCACCATCTGCCATGGTAGGATTCAAACCTGGGTTAGGCAGGTTAGGACAGGTATCCACTGGAGTTTAGAAGAGTAAGAGGTGACTTGTTTGAAACCTTTAAAACCCTGAAGTGTCTTGGCAAGGTGGGTGTGGACAGGATATTTCCCCTTGTGGGAGAATCTAGAACTAGGGGTCACTGTTTAAAAATAAAGGGTCACTCATTTAAGACAGAGATGAGGAGAATTTTTTTTCTCTCAGAGGGTTGTGTATTTTTGGAACTCTTCCTCAAAAGGCAGTGGAAGCAGAGTCTTTGAATATTTTAAGGCAGAGTTGGATAGATTCTTGATTAACATGGGGGTGAAAGATTATTGGGGGTAGTTGGGAATGTGGAGTTGAGGCCACAATCAAATCAGCCATGGTCTTATTGAATGGCGGAGCAGGCTCGAGGGGCCAAGTGGCCTACTCCTGTTCCTAATTCATATGTTCGTATGTATGTATGTAACTGATTTAAAAGATTAGTTTCACCAAGGGGTACATTTTCAGATCCAGTGGCAGTGGTGGGCTCCCAAAGTTTAGGCTCAAATGTCAACTTTTGCACACTTGTTACCCTGTACACCTTGTTGATTCAGCTTCTGTAACTTTATTCTCTGAAAGTGGTAAAAATTAGAAAAAAGTAACTCTGATGTGTTTAGTATTGTGTGAATCTGTGAAAAAATGTTTTCAAAATGCAAAAGCTAGGTCAACAAAGTCAGTTTAAAAGAGCGTTTTAAAGGAGGAGAGAGAAGTGGAGGGGTTTAGGGGATTCCAGAGTGTGGACCATAAATGGTCAAAGGGTAGTGTTAGGGTGAAGGTAAAGTGGTGGGGGTGTACAGGGGTCAGAGCAGGAGGATCTCAGGAAGGAGTAAAAGGGTAGGAAGAGGTTACAGAGATAGGGAAAGGCAAGGCCTTGAGGGTTTTAACACAAGGATGAGAAAAGGTGGTGGGAGACCAGGAACCTTTGTAGGTCAACCTGGGCAGGGGTGATTGGTGAGCTGGAATTGGTGCAGATGGGATAAAGGGAGCAGAGCTTTGGAAGAGTGGAAATTTACAAAAGGTGACTGGTCTGCCAGGAGAACATTGGAGTAGTTGAGTTTGGAAGTGACAAAAGCATGGGCTAGGATTTCAGCAGAGATGGCCTGAGGATATGGCAGAACTGAATAATATCATGGAAGTGGAAGTGTCCTACTTGTTGGACATTGTGGCCGGGATTTTCTGTGCACGCTGGCATCGGGTGTGTTCGGTAACATGAGTGGGTGATATGGCGAGAAGGCCAACAATCAGTTTGTGATCATCCGCTCTGCCCGC
The DNA here is from genome assembly GCF_964194155.1 of Cetorhinus maximus. Lineage (NCBI taxonomy): Eukaryota > Metazoa > Chordata > Chondrichthyes > Lamniformes > Cetorhinidae > Cetorhinus > Cetorhinus maximus. The sequence goes on from NC_135887.1 coordinate 100,375,309, forward strand.
CGATGGTGGGCCCCGTTTCCCGCCATCGAACGTCGGGAACCTCATTGTAATACATCTGCATATCGTTATAAGGCCACTCGCCAGAACCGTTCCTCCACCCTGCTGGATTACCTGCCCATGTTGGCATGATTGCACAACAGCGTGTTTCACAACAGCATATAAAAGGCGTGCACTTGGCGGGCTGCACTTTGAGGGGAACTTGGAGGTGAGTACACAGTAACATGGCGGAGCGCCCGCCCGGGAGGCCTGCTGGACTTCAAGGTTGAGGTGCGCTGTGGGGCGGGGGCGCAGTAGGCAAGGGCTGCCCTGCGGTTGAGGCATATTGGAGAGGCACAAGGGCTGCTCTGTGTTTGAGTCGCATTGAGGGGGGTGCAAGGACTGTCCTGTAGTTGAAGGTAGTGCACAAGCATGTGCAGGGGGGTGGGGGTGGGGGTGGGGGTGGGCGAGGGAAGTGGCCACGCATTAGGGAAACTTTGTATAAAGTGACCATTCCTCTGCAACTGAGATGGTTCAGGCACAGCTACATTGATATGATTGGAGTCTGGTCTCTAGCTTCTCTGCCCACTCAAGCAATACAGAGGCTTCGAAGTGCAACCAAGTGCTCCAGAGCTTTTCACCCCTCGGGCACAGACTGCAAAGTAATGAGCATTTTAGTGGACTGCAGAACAGTTGGAAGACTTGGCATGTTGTACAATCTCCTTGCTAAAGCTGGCCATGGAGCAGTCACTGGTGGAGGCTCTCACAGCCCACCCTGGTTTGGACCAGTCTCCTCCATGGTTCAAGCTAACAATGCAACCTTGCAGCGTGGGTTAGGAGAATGCCTGCACTTGAGTTGAGAGCACAGCATACAGTCCAATGGGCAATGCAGCCATCAATTGGTCGGGTGGAGTGGGGAGGAGGTGGTTGGGGTTTCGGGCAGCCATGCAGCACACTAATCTCTGGCCTTCCAAGTGGTGGCCAGCGCTCTCCATGATGCATTAAGGGGCCTTCAGACTTAACCAGGACAGGTTCTTAGTACACCTATACTAACCCACGCCGTGGCATGCCTTGTTGCCGTCCGGCGGCAGAGGTCCCCTTTGGGGGGCCCTCTGCGGAGGTGTCCTCCCGCTTTCCATCGGGGACCTGGGGTGGAGGGTGTTGCACACAGCAGTCCCATACAACCGCAGGGCGTGTCGGTTCACAGACTCCCAAGAGACCTGTGCTTTTTGTGGCCTTGTGGAATCCGTGGACCATGTCTATATAGGATGTTGTAGGCTGCACTCCCTTTTCAGTTATTTAAAAAACCTTTTATTACTGTTTTGTTTGCACTTCAGCCCCACGCTCCTGATCCAAGGGCACCCGGTGTGGAGGGGGGCTGGGAGGGAGGAGGACCTCCTCGTGAACCTGCTCCTGGGCCTGGCCAAGTTAGCCATTAACAGGTCCAGGCAGCAGGCGATCGAGGGGGATGTCCGACCTGACTGTCTGCCCCTCTTCTGCAGCTACGTTCGCGGCCGGGTGTCCCTGGAGAGGGAGCACGCAGTGTCTGATGGCACCGTCGAGGCCTTCCATGCGCAACGGGGACTGGGTGCTTTATCGACCCTCTTAATCACATTTTGATTTGATGTTTGTGAGTTTCCTTTAAACTTTGTCTTTGGTTTTGCAGTTACCCTAAGTTAGGGGCTGCATTTACTTTTTCCCTGATTTTGTTAATTTAGTTTATTTGGGTTTATTTACTCTCCGAAAGAGTCATACTAACCCACACATCTCTCTCTTTCATCCTGCAGGAGGAGTACATCAGGATCATGGAGCCTGGCGAACTAGCTGTATGCCTGGTGGCGTACAGAGAGTGAAGACGACAGCAAAGAGAGTGACTGAGGCACCTGGCTGCACAGAGGGAGGAGCAGCAGCCTCTGGAGAAGGGGTGGCTGGGGCTCCCGCACAGCCACAGCGAGCCATCACTGGTCAGCGCCTGGCTAGACCCAGGGACTATAGATGCCACCTTTCATTCCTGCAGATGACTAACAACTAGTGTCGCTGAAGACTGCGCATGTCTAGGGAATTGGTTGGTCACATCTGCCAGCTACTGCAGGATTTGGCGTCACAGGGACATGGAGGACATCCTCTGCCAGTGGCCATGAAAATGACAGCAGCGCTCAATTTCTATGCCAGTGGCTCCTTTCAGGGCTCCACAGGTGACCTCTGTGGAATATCATAAGCCTCCACCCCCAAATGCATCCATGAGGTCACGGATGTCATCTTCACGAAGCCACCCAACTTTGTGCACTACGCCTGGGATCAGGAAAGCCAGGATGCAAAAGCGATTGGATTTTCCCAGATCTCGGGTTTCCCACAGGTGCAGGTGATCAAGTGATGTTCAGATCTCTGTCGCAACACACGGTCAACTATGTCAACCGCAAGGGTTTCCATTCACTGAACGTGCAGCTGGTGTGCGACCACCACAAACACATCCTGCAGGTCTGCGCAAGATTTCCAGAGAGTGTCCACGATACCTACCGATACCTACGTTCTCAGTCGGCCACAGATCCCTGACGTCTTCCAGGGTCCAGAGAGGCTGCAGGGATGGCTCCTCTGGGACAAAGACTACCTGCAGAGGACGTGGCTGATGACACCCGTGTGGCAGCCTCAGACTGCAGCAGAGCGAAGGTGTAACGAGGTTCATGCTGCAACTCGCACCTTGGTGCAGCAGAGCATCGGGATGCTGAAAATGAGGTTCCGGTGCCTGGACCAGTCTGGTTGAGCCCTACAATACAGTCCACAGAGGGTGTCACGCATCTTCATCGTCTGCTGTGCCCTTTACTACCTGGCGCTGCAACAGGGAGACAAGCAGGCTGAGGAGGAGATGGAGGAGCTGGAGGCCCCTCTGATGAAGAGGACGCCATTGGGGATGAGGGTGAGGAGGTCCTCAAAGGCAATGATGACAAGGATGAAGCCTCGTACTGGCCAGACAAGGCAGGTGTGCTTGAGAGGCCCTCATAGCTGCTAGATTTGTGCAGGATGATGACAACATGCAGTGAGGAGACCCCATAAATCCTCACATTGCATCTATGAATGTTTGACTCCAGTCTGGCTGATGGCAGCACACATACCCTCTGTGATAATGCTCCTGTTATGGAGACACAGTGGAAGCCCTAATAGTCACTCCACAGATTTTCATATAGCCTCTGAGAATGTCTGACTCCTGTCTGGCTGAGGGCTGTTCGCTTGCGCTCTGTGATAATGCTCCTGTCATGGAGACACAGTGGAGGCCCTAATAGTCACTCGATTGCAGAAGGATGATGATGACATGCAGTGAGGACACTCCACAGATCTTCATATAGCCTCTGAGAATGTCTGACTCCTGTCTGGCTGAGGGCTGTTCGCTTGCGCTCTGTGATCAGGGTCATATCATAGAGACCCAGCTTTGAAACTTTAAAAGCATCTGATCCTTTGTCTGCTTTCAGCACCTGACCCCTTCAGCGTCACTGGTCACAGATGCTGAAGAGATGGGGGCCAGCCCCACCTTAAAGGTGCTGAGAGCACACAGAGAGAATGGTGGAACTCTGATGCCTGCCAAGACATCTTGGCACAATGACAAGCTCTGCTGCGGAGCAGGCGTCACTAATGTGTCCAGGGAGTGTGAAGCTGGACCATCACTTTGGTCTGATGGCTGCACAAAGCACAGGGAAGAGGCCCTGGACTGAGACACCTGCCTTTTTATCTTGTGCAGAAAGGTTTCACATCTGAGTGACAAGAACACTGCTCATCAGAACAAGGAGACATAAAGACAAGTAGACATTCTTGGGAGTTTATTGACAATAGCGAACAGTATGTACAAGTGATTAACACCCATGCCCAGGCTGTGCAATTACATCTTCTTAACTTTCCTAACCTTCTGATTTCCCTAATTTCTGGTCTTGGTGCTCCCTGGACATCCACAGCGGAGGTGGAGGTAGCCTGGTGACTGCTACGCCTGTGATGACCTTGGCGGGCGTCCTCTGGAGTGCCAAGAATTGGAGGACCCTGGCCTGTGTTCAGGGTCCTGCTGTTTGGCAGTGGTGCCCTCCTCAGCCTGTGGAGCTGGAGCTGCTGAGGTCACAGGAAGAGGGAATTTGGATTGGCCAGACACTTCTGGATGGGTGGCCCCAGGGGGTACACCTCCTGAGCCTCCTCCCTATGGGTGCCCCAATGGCCCCTGGCTGACTCCTTAAGGAGAAGGGGTAGCTGGAGTGAGATCGAGATGCCCCACACCCCTCTCGCTTACACACCGTTGGAGGCCAACTATGGCATCGGCGATGGAGTTGAGACCACGCAGCAGTGCAGGAGTGATGTCCTGGACCAACACCCCAATGGCAGCCTCCATTCTACCAGTGTTGACCTCGGTGCATTGGCATGCTGGCGCTATCACCTCAGACTAAAGGCAGGCGGACTCCTCCATTGTGCCTTGTAATCTGAGGAGTGCAGTGGACATCCCTTCCTGATGTTCCTGAGCTTGCCTTTGCAGCTCCAGCAACTGTGACATGACCGAGACCAGAGGCTCGTCATCTGACTTGGACTCAGCAAATTTCTGGCCTCCAGTAGTCCTCCAAGTGCCGGGGACCTAGGAAGGCCCTGCCGCTGCTTGCTGTGGATCAGACAGTGAGATGTGCTCACCAGATTGTGATCCCAGGGATACTCTAAAGCTAGGTCTCACCATGGTATGTGTCTCTCCGCTGGTGGAGGGTGCAGATGAGTGGTGTGATGGGACTTTAAGGAGGGTGCCTCCAGATTCCTCTTCAAAGGTTTCTTCGGGGCTTGATTTGGAGGCCCTGGGTTGTGGACTCCTTCGGCTTTTTCCCAGATGTGCCTGCGAAAGCAAGGGGAGATAATTAGTGCATGGCAGTGGCCCGTAAAAGAGGACACATCAGTCACAGCATGGTCGTCTGATGAATGTTTCACTGCTGGATCCTCATTTGGTAGAGCACTGCCGACCTCAACATCAGCACAGGACCAATCCAGATCATCAACGGTCAGCTGAATGGCTCTGTTTTCAAAGCCTGTGAGGATCTTGATTTCAGGCATTCCTCCACCGGCCTGCGACCTCTCCCTGTTGTTGTGTGCCAGCTTGTCCTGCATGAATAGAGATGGAGAATGTGTAAGCAGGACGCTTGCCAGGCCAGATGACAAATATGCCTGGCATGTCTGGGTGGTGAGTGGTCCCATAGATGGGATGAGGACAGTGAAGGTGTGTGTGAGAGAGTGAATGGTGATGTCCCTTGAACTGGCAGTGAGTGAGGGCCCTGTGGATGTGTGATGGGTTTGTGAGTGTGTAAGTTGAGAATGATGAGAAGAGTGACTTTCCCTAGTGGAATGAAGGATGGTCAGACCACATTTAGAATATTGTGAGCAATTTTGGGCCCCGTATCTCAGGAAGGATGTGCTGGCCCTGGAGAGGGTCCAGAGGAGGTTCACGAGAAGATCCCAGGAATGAAAGGCTTAACATATGAGGAACGTTTGAGGACTCTGGGTCTATACTCAATGGAGTTTAGAAGGATGAGGGAGGATCTGATTGAAACTTACAGAATACTGAAAGGCCTGGATAGAGTGGACGTGGGGAAGATGTTTCCATTAGTAGGAGAGACTAGGACCCGAGGGCACAGCCTCAGAGTAAAGGGAAGACCTTTTAGAACAGAGATGAGGAGAAACTTCTTTAGCCAGAGAGTGGTGAATCTGTGGAATTCATTGCCACAGAAGGCTGTGGAGGCCAGGTCATTGAGTGTATTTAAGACCAAGATAGATAGGTTCTTGATTGGTAAGGGGATCAAAGGTTACGGGGAGAAGGCAGGAGAACGGGGTTGAGAAACTTATCAGCCATGATTGAATGGCGGAGCAGACTCGATGGGCCAAATGGCCTAATTTCTGCTCCTATGTCTTATGGTCTTATTATGGTCTTATGGTCATTCATCCTCTTGCGGCACTGGGTAGCTGTCCTCTTTTGCAGGGCCAGAGTGGGGGTAGAGGACATCATGGCGAGCTTCCACTGTGTCCAAACGGCGCTCGAGGGACGCATCATTGAACCTGCGGGCTGCAGTCTTCTTGCCTTTCAGGGCCATGTCTTTACAGCAGTCATAGGCTGGAAGCACTGAGGGGTGTGTGCACGGCTGGACTTTAAGTATGGAATCCGGCATGCTGAAGCGGCGAGGTGATGGCATGGCGGTCAAATGAGATCCCACTCGCCATGGAAACGGCGGGTTTCCAGGATTGCATAATTAATGCGGTGGGATTGGGATGATACAGCATGAAAAGCCACCATTGCCGCCGGCAGGTATCTGCCCGCTCCTGCAAATAGTGCAAATCTGGAACGATTCGTCTCTGTAAGTGGAGACTTTTCTCAATTTTGACTGAGCCAATAATGTACATGTATCACACAATCAAAGGCTGCATTACATAAGTTTTAATTATTTATATTATTTAGGTAACAATTAAGCTGTTTGATATTTGTTAAGTGAGAATTATTGCAGGCTAATTGTGGCTGACTGATATTTGGTCATCCAATTAAATCCTATTTAACAGGGGTTTGCATTACAGCACACTGACCCCATTTCAACTGTAGTTACTGAAATCTACAAAAAATGATTCTTGATTTTTTTTTGGAATGACATTTAAAATATCAGGATCATTTATCCTGATTCTGTAAATAGGTGTGTTTATAGCAGAAAATAAATGTCATTTTTCACCAGTTTAATGTTATAAAAATGCATTGAATAACTGCCTTCCAAATTAACTTTGAAAGGGTGTAGAATTGTCTGAAGGGCTTTTATTGTCATACTTGTGTTTTCAGTGATTGTATTTGATAAATACAAAGATAACTTGAAACAGAACTCAAATGAAATAGAAAGAAGTAAAGCAATGGGATGAAATAATGACCAAAAACTTTTTTTAAAAGTTGCTAAACAGATGTGAAGGGATTAAAGGATTATCTCAGTGTTTAGGCACTGTTCATATGCTAATACAGCCTAATAGTGTGGCATTACACCTAGGCTAAGTATGAAAAGGATTAAGTGACTTTGAATCTAAAATAGAGATTAGCTGCTCCTGGAAGTATTTATGTTAAGTAATATTATTGCATAAAACAGGATCTTCTGGTTTGTAACAGATGCATATTAATTTATTAACAGCATTAGAACATGTTTCTGTGTTAGAGTAGGAACTGTATAGTTTGCCCTGAGGCTAGATGTCATTTACACATTTGTTCACGCTCTTGTTGTTTTCAATGGTAGAAAGGGTCACTGGCGTGAGCTGACCCTGCTCTCTATCTTCAAAGCTTGCAAAAGAGTTCTTGTGCTGGTCACTTTTTTTTAAAATTACCATTAAAAATTACAAATCAGTACAAAGAATGTGTCATTTGAAAAGATACTAGAGTTGGGTGCCTTGACATGAACAGGGTCTGATGTGGCAGTTCTTGCTGCAAAGAAGAAACATCATTAGGCGATCTTTATGCCCAGCTATATTCCAGAACTAATTCTTGAAGCAGTTACTCAATATCATGTTTGCTTGCTGTGGAATTTGCCTCATTTTTATTATGGGGTGAGTTGAATTCCATTGACATGGATCTGATCTCTTGAGTCTGAGTAAGACAATAAATTAGATTTAAAAAAATGGAACAAATAAGCACCCAAAGAGAGAAACAAGTACCAATGAAATTCAGCTAAAAGCTCTGAAATAACAAGAGTAAATATAGAGTTTAAGAATAGGACAGTGGCTCTGTTTATCTGCATTTAATATATACCGAGCACTAATTGCAGTCTATTTATTTTGGACAAAGGATCTTAGAATCTGTCTTTTCAACTACCAATCCATTTTCACTGCAAGTGATCCTTATATGTACCCTTGTATGTTTTTTATATTCAGCATATAGCTCACCTACTCCCCAGTTCACAATCTTGTGTAAGGCTCATACTACATGAGTCGGCATGTATGTTTCTTATGCTTTCTTGGGTAATTTATAGAGGGCAAGTGAAGTTAATCGATTTGCTGTTTGAATATAGAATTGGGATCTGTCAGCTTTGAACAATAGGGCATACCAAATGAAATTCACAGACACACATTCCTGCTCCAGCAAACTTAGTTAAGAATAATTAGAGTACAATCTAATTTACCAATTAAAGTACTGCATAACGTAGATACAGTGATCTACTTTTGTATTTCATCTCAGGTAAATTGGTTTTCAGATGTGTAATCTGGAAGGATTTATTTTGAGAAAATGGAAAAGTGAACCAATTTAAAATGAGCAGCAATCCATGAAGCCAAATGATGTTGAACTCCATTGCCATTTAAAATCAGTCATTTTTTCTATCCTACAGCAAAGAATTTTGTTAGCTTTTGGCACCTCAAAAAAAAACTGAATATACTCCCCACCCCTGTTCGCTTAGTGAATTATCCAGTAAGAAGCTGAAGTATATGCACTTGGAAAGTCCCAGTTTCCATCCCCAGTCTTTGCTGAGTAAACTAATCTCAATGGGATAAAAGCAAAATACTGCGGATGCTAGAAATCTAAAACAAAAACAAAAGTACCTGGAAAAACTCAGCAGGTCTGACAGCATCTGCAGAGAGGAACACAGTTAACGTTTCAAGTCCGAATGACTCTTCATCAGAACTAAGGAAAAATAGGAAAGAGGTGAAATATAAGCTGGTTTAAGGGGGGTGGGACAGGTAGAGCTGGATAGAGGGCCAGTGATAGGTGGAGATTACCAAAAGATGTCATAGACAAAAGGACAAAGATGTGTTAACGGTGGTGATATTAGCTAAGAAATGTGCTAATGGGGACATTAAGGGTAGAAAGCAGGACGAGCAAGGGACAGATAGCCCTAGTGGAAGGGCGGGGGGGTGGGATCCAAATAGGCTAAAGGGGAATCGAAATAGGCTAAAAGGTAGACATAAAATAATGGATGGAAATACATTTAAAAATAATGGAAATAGGTGGGAAAAGAAAAATATATATAAATTATTGGAAAAAAGGGGGTGGGGAAGGAGGAGAGAGTTCATGATCTAAAGTTGTTGAATCTCAATGGGGGTTGCGGGAGGCAGGCGTGCAGCCACCAACTTCATCCTACTCGGGTTACAGATGAAGACTGGGGAAGTTCACTGCTCCCAGAAATCGTTTCGAAGTGCAGTGTGGATGTAGGTGACGACAGGATCTAGCTTCACTGCCTCGTGCAGTTGAATAGCTGCAAATTCTCCCTATCAAGACGCACATTTAAATAGCAGCTAATCGGGCGACGCAAGAGGCTGATGACGCTCATGGAATCAAACCCAAGTAAACCTTCAACTGAGGAGATCATTAAAAAAGATCCTCTTTCAGAACGGGTTCTTGGGTGGGCTCTGGAAATGAGCACGAACTTATTCGGAACGTTACTTTTGAAATTACTGATTGAAACGGGTGCAGTCGCTATCATTAGCACAGAAGTTGCGTCAGTGGGAAGTGAGCGGCTGCAGTGTACATGTTCCTGGGTGCAGTTTGCGGGGCACCATGAGCAGCGGTGGAAGAGTTGAGAACTCCATTTGTCTGCCTGAGGCGTCCCTGTTCCAGCGCGGCTGGAGGAGTGATTGGGTGAACTCTTGTTGAAGAGGATGGTACGGAAGAGACAGAAATAGGAACCTTTGTCAACAATTCGCTTTAAGCTTCTATGTTCAAAATGCTGCGTGTTAAAAAGATTAAACATAAGTTGCAAAAAAAAAGTATATAACCTTAAATTTAACAATTACTGAGGAATATGAGAGGGAGTTAATAATCAAAAAGAGTTACGGATTGGCAATCAATTTAGATAGGTAGATGTGTGATTTTTAGAATTAGAATTTGTACATTAAAACAAATTAAACATTAAACCTAAACGAGGACGAATTGACGGGTTTGAATATTTGAACTATATTTCTCTCAATGATACTATTTTCAAAACAATCTTATTGAGTTAACAAAATTAACTAATTTATAATTATAAAGTTAATGACCTCATGATATTACCTGTCTTTACATGGATTTATTGAACTTTTGATCTTGGGGTTACAAGCCTAGTACCATAACCACTTGGCTATCATACCAGAACTAAGTCCTACATGGATTTATTGGTGTGCAGTGCTGTGTTCCATGATAAATTCTGTCCCATCTAAGTCACTAAATCTACTGTCCTAACCTACACGTGACTCCAGACCCACAGCAATGTGGTTGACTCTTAAATGCCCTCTGATGTGGCCCAGCAAGCCACTCGGTTGTATAAAAACTGCTATATCAATATGACAGCATACCCCTTCCCTCAATCAAAGAACTGACTTTCATGTTCATGAGCAATGTGGGGAAAGTAGCAGCAAGTGGAAAAGCCTATCTGGCTTGGAGAGCTGTAGAATGTAGGATCCAGGATTTAAGTGACTGGGAACCTTGCACAGAACAGGATTTGTGGTGGTGGACAATTAAACAACTAACCAGAGGAGGAGGCCCCACAAATATCCCCATCTTCAATGATGGGGGAACCCAGCATGTAAGTGTAAAAGACAATGCTGAAGCATTTGCAATCATCTTCAACCAGAAGTACAGAGTGGAGGAACCCTTTCACCCTCTTCACAAGCTCCCTAATAAGACGGATGCCAGTCTTCAGCCAATTCGATTCATAGAGTCATACAGCACAGAAACAGGCCCTTTGACCCATCATGTCCATGCTGGCCATCAAGCACCTATCTATTCTAATCCCATTTTCCAGCACTTAGCCTGTAGCCCTGTATGCTATGGCATTTCAGGTGCTCATCTAAATACTTCTTAAATGATGTGAGGGTTCCTGCCTCTACCATCCCCTCAGGCAGTGTGTTCCAGATTCCAACCACCCTCTGGGTGAAAAATTTTTCCTCAAATCTCCTCTAAACCTCCTGCCCCTTACCTTAAATCTATGCCCCCTGGTTATTGACAACTCTGCTAAGGGGAAAGGTTTCTTCCTATTTACCCTATCTATGCCCCTCATAATTTTGTATACCTCTGTCAGGACCCCCTCAGCTTCTCGGCTCTAAGGAAAATAACCCTACCTATCCAGTCTCCCTTCATAGCTGAAGCGCTCCAGCCCAGGTAACATCCTGGTGAATCTCCTCTGCACCCTCTCCAGTGCAATCACATCCTTCCTATAGTGTGATGACCAGAGCTGCACATAGTACTCCAGCTGCGGCCTAACTAGCATTTTATACAGCTCCAAAATAACATCCCTGTTCTTATATTCTATGCCTTGGCTAATAAAGGTAAGTATCCCATATGCCTTCTTAACCACATTATCTATCTGTGCTGCTGGCTTCAGGGATCTATGGACATGTACACCAAGGTCCCTCTGATCCTCTGTACTTCCTAGGGTTCTACCATTCATTGTGTACCCACTTTCCATGTTAGTCCTCCCAAAATGCATCACCTCACATTTCTCAGGATTAAATTCCATTTGCCACTGCTCTGCCCATCTTACCAGCCCATCTATATTGTCCTGTAATCTAAGGCTTTCCTCCTCACTATTTACAACATCACCAATTTTTGTGTCATATAAGAACTTACTGATCATACCTCATATATTCATGTCTAAATGATTAATGTACACTACAGACAGCAAGGCTCCCAGCACTGATCCCTGCGGTACACCACTTGTCACAGGCTTCCAATTGCAAAAACAACCTTTGACCATCACCCTCTGCCTCCTGCCACTAAGCCAATTTTGGATCCAATTTGCCAAATTGCCCTGGATCCCATGGGCTCTTATCTTCTTGACCATTCTCCCATGTGGGACCTTGTCAAAAGCCTTACTGAAGTCCATGTAGACTACATCAACTGCACTACCCTCATCTGCACACCTAGGCACCTCCTCAAAAATTCAATCAAATTTGTTAGACATGATCTCCCCCTGACAAAGCCGTGCTGACTATCCCTGATTAATCCTTGCCTCTCCAAGTGGAGATTAATCCTGTCTCTCAGAATATTTTCTAATCGTTTCCCTACCACTGATGTTAGACTCACTGGCCTGTAATTACCTGGTTTATCCCTACTACCCTTCTTGGATAATGGTACGACATTTGCTGTCTTCTAGTCCCCTGGCACCTCTCCTGTGGCCAGAGAGGATTTGAAAATTAGTGTCAGACCCCCTGCAATCTCCTCCCTTGCCTCACATAGCAGCTGGGATACATCTCATCTGGGCCTGGGGATTTATCCACTTTTAAGCCCATTAAAACTGCTAATACCTCCTCCCTTTCAATGCTAATTTGTTCAGGTATGTCGCAGTCTACACCTACATTGTCCTTCTCCATAGTGAACACAGATGAAAAGTAATCATTCAAAACATCCCCTATGTCCTCCGGCTCCATGCACAGATTGCCACTTTGGTCCCTAATGGACCCTACTCTTTCCCTGGTTATCCCCTTGCCTTTAATATATTTATAAAATGCCTTGAGATTTTTCTTTATCTTGCCCGCCAGTGTTTTTTCATGCCCTCTCTTCACCCTCCAAATTACTTTTTAAAGTACCCCCGCTACACTTTCTATACTCCTCTAGGGCTTCCACAGTTTTCAGCCCTCTGTATCTGCCATAAGCCTCCTATTTTTTCCTTATCCAATCCTCTATATTCCTTGACATCCAAGGCTCCCTGGACTCGTTGCTCCTACTCTTCACCTTTACGGGAACATGATGACCTTGAACTCTCACTATTTTCTTTTTGAATGACTCCCACCGGTCTGATGTAGACTTTCCTACATGTAGCTGCTCCCAGTCCACTTTGGCCAGATCCTTATCGTATTGAAATTGGCCTTCCCCCAATTCAGTCCATCTTTTTCCTTTTCCATAACTACCTTAAATCTTACAGAGTTATGGTCACTATCCCCGAAATGCTCCCTCGCTGACACTTCTACCACTTGCCCGGCTTTATTTCCTAAGAATAGATCCAGCACCACCCCTTTTCTTGTAGGACTTTCTACGTGCTGGCTCAAAAAGCTCTCCTGGTTGCACTATAAGAATTCCACCCCCTCTAAGCCTTTTACACTAAGTCTATCCCAGCTAATAATGGGGAAGTTGAAATCCCCTACTATTATTACCCTATTATTTTTACACTTATCTGAGATTTGCCTACATATCTGCTCCTCTATCTCCCCCTCAGGGGAGGCCTTGAGTACACTCCCAGCAAAGTGATTGCCCCCTTTTTGTTTTTAAGTTCCACCCATATGGCCTCATTTGAGGAACCTTCTAAGATACCATCCCTCCTTACTGCAGTAATTGACTCCTTGATCAATAGTGCAATCCCACCTCTTTTACACCCCTCCTGTCAAGCCTGAAGATTCTATACCCTGGAATATTGAGCTGCCAGTCCTGCCCTTCCCTTAACCATGTCTCTGTGATAGCAACAATATCATATTCCCGTGTGTTAGCCAATGCCCTCAATTCATCTGCCTTACTTGTAAGACTCCTTGTGTTAAAATAGATGCAATCCAGCCTTGCATTATTCCCTTGTGCCTCAACAGGTTTATATTTGCTCTGCCTTCCAGACTGACTTAGTTTCTCTTCTATATTTGGCTGTGCATCACCCCCTACTGTACCTCCACTCTGTATCCCAACCCCCTGCCAGATTAGTTTAAACCCCTCCCCAACAGCACTTGCAAACAACCCCGCAAGGATGTTGGTCCCGTTCCAGTTCAGGTGCAACCTGTCCAACTTGTACAGGCCCCACTTTTGCCAGAAACAGACTCAGTGATCCAGGAAACTAAAGCCCTCCCTCCTGCACCATCTCTTCAACCACGCATTCCTCCTCTCTATCCTCCTATTCCTATACTCACTGGCACTCCACGTGATAAAGAGAAATGGCTGAAGGCAGTGGATATTGCAAATGCTATGGGTCCTGACAGCATCCTGGTTGTAGTACTGAAGACTTGAGCTCCAGAACTAGCTGTGCCCCTAGCCAGCTGTTCTAGTATAGTTACAACATTGGCATCTACCGGCAATGTGGAAAATTGCCCAGGGTATGTCCTGTCCAAAAAAAGCATGACAAATCCAATCTGGCCAATTACCGCCCCATCAGTCTAGATGATGAAAGTGATGAAAGATGTCGTTAACAGTGATTAAAGCAGTCCGTGTCCAAATGCAGCAAGACCTGGACAACTTTCAGGCTTGGGCTGATATGTGACACGAATGTTACTTGTCACTTAACTGCCAGGAAATGACCATCTCCAACAAGAGAGAATCTAATCATCTAGCCTTGACATTCAATGGCATTATCATTGCTGAATCCCCCACTATCAACATCCTGGGGCTACTATTGACCAGAAACTTAACTGGACCAGCCATACGAATACTGTGGCTTTAAGAGCAGGTCAGAGGCTGGGAATTCTGTGGCAAGTAACTCACCTCCTGATCCCAAAGCCTATCCACCATCTACAAGTCACAAGTCAGGAGGGTGATGGGATACTCTCCACTTGGCTGAATGAGTGCAGCTTCAACAACACTCATGAAGCTCAATACCATCCAGGACAAAGCAGCCCACTTTATCAAAACCCCATCAACCATCTCAAACATTGACTCCCTCCACCACCAATGCACAGTGTGCAACATATATAAGTAGCATTGCATCAACTCGCCAAACCTCCTTCCACATCACCTTCCAAACCCGTGACCTCTGCCACCTTGAAGAACATGGGCAGCAGGCATGTGGAAACATCATAACCTGCAAATTCCCCTCTGAGCACATCATCCTAAAATGGAACTATATCACCGTTCCTTCATTGCTGGGTCAAAATCTTGGAACTCCCTAATAGTACTGTGGGTATACCTACAGCAAATGGACTGCAGTGGTTCAAGAAGTGGCTCATCACCACCTTCTCAAGGGCAATTAGGGATAGGCAATAAATGCTGGCCTTGCCAGTGATAGCGTTCTCATGAACCCTAAAAAAAAAATCCTTCTTCCTCTGAAGCTTACTATCCTGAGCACTCACAAATATTGTTCTCTTAGTTGAAGCCTCATAAAAGTGATTGTAAATGGGCATTACGGTATGGAGGTGCGGGTGGTGAAATCGGAAGCTGAGCGTCAGCGGAATTCCTAAGCCTGGTTGTGAAGATGACACAGAGACTAGGATGCTTTGGTGGAGACTGTTTATTGCTTGCCACAGAGCTCACTTCTCCACTCTTAACACCCGACACCCAGTGTTGCTGCCTCTTCTTTATACACACATCTCAGTATGATTAATCAATACCCAACACCTGTTAACCTTATTACCTTAATCTACTAGGTATTTAACGTCCATCAACAGAACCTATTAGATACTAACACTGAGTTCATCTGGCCAGTGTTGGCACTTTCCTGGCTTACAATTTCCCTTTGGAGAGGACTGGGAAGAGGTTTCATGCTTTGCGTAATTGTTTTTGAATAGGCAGGTGCTGAGGCTTTTAATGGGCCACAGTTAAAAATATGACAAATGTTATTCTTCAACAGTGAATTGAAAATGGAAGTGTGCAAAATATATCATCATACTTAATAAGAGCAAAGTACTTGTGGATACTGGAGATCTGAAACAAAAACAAAGTGCTGGAAAAATTCAGCAGATCTGGCAGCATTTATGGAGAGAGAAACAGAGTTAATGTTTCGAGTCCAATATGATTCTTCTTCAGAACCGGGGAGAGGCAAAAATGTGATGGGTTTTATGCTGGTGACAAAGAGGGGAGGGTCAGGTGGAGCAAAAAGGGAAGATCAGGGACAGGTTAGAGGGTGGGGAGATTAAATTAAAAATATGTCATGGAACAAAAGACAAAGAGAGTTGGAATGGTAGCAGCAAAGGAACAAAGCATTGGTCCAGAGTAAGTTTTTATAGCCGAATAAAGGTCAGCACTCTCTAAAAGCAAAACTAGATACAGACTAGCACTATGGAGTAAAATACAAAATGGAGGACAGAGTTCATGGTCTGAAGTTGTTGAACTCAATGTTGAGTCCAAAAGGCTGTAAAGTTCTTTATCAAAAGATGAGGTGCTGTTCCTCAAGCTTTTGCTGGGCTTCACTGGAACATTGTAGCAGCCCAGGTCAGAAATGTGAGCATGAGAGAAAGGTGGTGAATTGAAATGGCAAGCAACCAGAAGGTTGGGGTTATGCTTGCAGACTGAACGAAGGTGTTGCACAAAGTGGTCACCCAGTCTCCGTTTGGTATCCCCAATGTAGAGGAGACTGCATTGTGAGCAGTGAATATAGTATTCGCTGTTCACATGTTTGCTTGTTCTCGATTTGCTTTCAGACAGTGCTGACCTTTTATTCTGCTATTAAAACCTACTGTGGATCAAAGCTTTGTTCCTTTACAAAAAACATTACCACTCCCTTTGTATTTTGTTCATGACATCTTTGCAATTTAATTTCCCCCACCCTCTAACCTATCCATGACCTTCCCTTTTGATCCACCAGACCCTCCCTGCTTTTTCAACAGCGTAAAACCCATCACATTTCTGCCTCTTAGTCATTTGGTTGTACAGAACTTTAGTATTGCTGAAAAAAGAAACATGTTGAAGCTTTTTGTCTTGCACTCATCAGGACACTTTGCAAGAATACCAATATAGGAGGAAAACAACAATTTATACAATATGAGAAGAGGGTGCTGATTGGTTGGCAAGTGGACTCTGATTGGTAGAGGTGTTGCCATGGAGAATGCACCAGTGATGGTGACTGACAGTTAACTGCCAAGCATTGCTTGAAATTTAAGCCAGGCAGCTTGGCCCTGATTGGCCAAAGCAATACCCTGAGGAATGAGTCAGCGAATGGCTGTCACTTTTTTTTTTATCTGAAACAGGCACAATGTGTGTGCATGTTCTTTCTGTCTGCAAAAGACAGGGCTCTGTACACTAATAAATGTAGTTTCCAGTACACGCAAAATGCCCCACACCGTGAGCCTGACTGAAAATCTTAAATTGGTTGTCAGCATAATTCTTAGCACACTATTTAGCAAATGTTGTCCAATCGCGGAATCACATCTAATGTTGGACACTGTGTTTTGAGTTTTGCAGACACGAGCTGGCTGGGTACGGTCTGTACCTTGCCAGTTGTGAACTATGGAAGGGACATGCTGTTTGATACAACCCCCAGACTTTGGGATTTACGGTCTACACACCTAGCATCACACTGGCACTGAAATTCATATACCACATTACTCATTTGTGTGATAGGCAGAACGTCTTTTTGGCTTGACAGTTAACTGGTATTCTTGCGATGTGTCCTGATGAGTGAAAGACGAAGAGCTTTGACATGTCTCTTTCCTCAGCAATACTCAATTTCTGCCTGTCTTTAGTGCTGAAAAAGAGTCTTATTGGATTCAATGTTAACTCTGTTTCTTTCTCAACAGATGTTGCCAGACCTGCTGAGTTTTTCCAGCACTTTTTGTTTTTATATTTTCATCTTTAACTCTGTATTTCTATTATCTTTAGTAATCCTGCAACAGAAGGGATAATGTTCTCCACTGCCTAAAGAGTATGTATGACAGAAATTCCAGAGTAGTGCAGGACATGGTTGTAGCACAGGATAGCTGGCTGTGTACATTGGGGAAAGACATCCAAGCACCCACCCGTCCACCCAAATTCGTGATTGGAATTTTGTATGCAGCATCAATGGAGGAAACCCAGCAGATCCAGGTTTTTCCCCACATCTCTTATCCCTTCTGCTTTCCCCACATTGTAAGGATTTTATGGAGCCCACAGGAGCAGGAAACGGGGTCCGTGAGGTGAATTAATTAGGTGGGACGCAAGAGTTTAATTTTCCGATGGCGGGTTGAGGTGCACCGATAAAGTCAGAGGTGCATTTAAGGC
This sequence comes from Cetorhinus maximus, assembly GCF_964194155.1. Lineage (NCBI taxonomy): Eukaryota > Metazoa > Chordata > Chondrichthyes > Lamniformes > Cetorhinidae > Cetorhinus > Cetorhinus maximus. Next base: position 100,393,091 of record NC_135887.1, read on the forward strand.
ATGTCCAGCCTCATGCCGGCCTGTGACGGTTTCACACTTGCAACACATTTGCATGCCATGAATTAATGTAAAACTTTTAAAAATGCATCCTACCATCAAGATAAAGTCAAAGGTGCATGAGAATTTCACGGCATCCAATTCATGTTTGTTTAAAGGTGGTCTGCACTAGACGGCTTTGTTCAATTGTGCGTAAGGTTAACGGTTTTCCTTGTTTAACCCTACGGCACAAAGGAGGCGAACAGGAGAATGGCAGCTTGCATGGAGTCTCGGGAATGACAAGGATGACTCGGTGGAGGGTGGAGTGGGCTTGGGGGCATGGAGGAGTCAAAAGAGGAATCCAAGGGAGGACAGAGGGTGGGGTGGGGTCGGGTCTCATGGAGGAGTGAAGTAGGAAGGGCCTGGCATCCTGGTTGTGGTTGGGAGGAGGGGTGGTGGAGACAGTCAGCCAAAGTAAGAAAATGAGGGCCCAAAGTGTGAGTCCACCTCAAGGTGTTGGCTGGCAGAGTCCTTAAAGGGCTTTGAGATCACCTACGAAATTTCAATTATCCCCGCTGAGAGTGATCTCAGACAATGTCCTTTACAATGCATAGAAGCGAGGGTCAGCTGAGCCTGCAAGTTCAGCCTTGTCCTGCAGAGTGATGAGTACAACACTGGACACATTCAATAAAGAGTGAGCAAGAAAACACAGAATTGCTTCTTTAACAATAAAGGACCTATCCCTAACTCCTCTGTAACAATCAATGCATGACAACCATGAGGCGTACCAGTACATTTTGCTCTCTGACTAAGCTAGTCTCAACAAATAATGTTGATGCACAGATGAATGAAGTGAAACGAATGTAGGGTGAAATATTTACAACTGAAATTTAATTTTGACACCTTTCTGCTCTCAAGTCTTATGTTAATGGCAATGGAGTTGGGCTGTAAAGTTTTGGCTGTGATGAAGAGCCTCCCTGTTTGTCCAGGAGGCTCGTTTACAGTCCACCCATAGCTGCAGCATTCTCAGTGAATGTCTGAAAACCTTACCCCTCCACGTGATTATGTGTCTCCTATGCATGCCGCTGGAACTTTACATTTTAAATGTAATTCCATAGGAAATGGGAAAAAAGCAAGAAAGCGCAAGTGGCGCACACTTCCAGTTATGTCATCTGGACAGCACCCTGTTGACAAAATCTCCACCATTGTCCCTTCTCCAGGAATGGTGTAATACTGCTTTCCTTTTAAAACAATGTCGCCTCTCACCTACTGCAAACTTGTCATGGGAACTTCAGCATTATGTAAGATGGTGATAGCTTGTAGTTGTGTGAAATGTAATTTGCAACCCTACTGCCCATTACATTATCTTTGCTAAATATCTTTGACTACAAAAAAATCCAAATCTTCTCATGCGTTTCTGACATCACTCCGTTAGAAATGTTTAAAAAATGTTCTTGCTTTCTGCACTTACACTGTTAATTATTTTATTTTCAGAATCCCTCTGGTTTTCACTCCAATGTCAGCATACAGCCCTTGCTCCCTCACCCAAGTGGCCACTCTAAGTTAATGAATTGAAACAGAGTGTTGGCAGGTTATTTAGCAGAGGGGGGAAGGGGAAGTATGGTGGTGGTGGAATCAGACAAGTATGATCTTGCCCTTACCGGATGTCCATGCACTTTCCAGCAGTAGTGACTATATAGTGTCCAGGAGTTCTTCCTCCAACTTAATAGTACTCCTGGCCATTTGAGACACTGCTGCTCCAGCTGAAATCATTTCACTCAGTGTAAACTGAAGATCGAACCGGGGATTTTCATGCTGTAACTGATACATGATTGTCAGAATATTGTACAGGTAGCAATACATTCCTGGATTTATTTAACTGGTGAGTTTAGTTTTTCATTGTCATCAAGATAATGATCCACATTCCAGTTCAATATTTAAACTATTTGTTCTGTGGGAGTGAACATTATTTTAATTACCAGACAAATTATAATTCACTTGGAATTATAAATAAACTACTGAAGAGAATACTAGGCATTTAACAATCACTAACTGTGCCTAGTGTCCCCAAATGAATTTAAGTGCCAACTTAAGACTTGATGCTTTCTCTGCAACACATTAATCGTTGTTTTCTTAGAAGTAAAGAATAATGCGCTCACCTCTTTTTTGAAAAAACTATGGTAGGTATATGTAACGTGTTCTGCAGTTTCTTCTGTTCAAAGGAAAACCAAGGGCAGAATTTTCTGCCTGTCGGGCGGGCGGGCCCGACCCAATCTCCGGTGGGTGGGGAGCCGATCCCCGCCAGCGAAGCGGGCCACACCGCCATTTTACGTGGGCGGGCCAATTAAGGCCTACCCAGCAGCGACGCCTGGCGGGAAGCACTATGCGCTTCCTGTGCAGGCGGGGGGATTCTCTAAAGTGAGAGTGTGCTCTTTCGTGTGCATGCGCATGAAAAAGCGCACATCTCCCTGAGGCTAAGTGCAGCCTCAGGGAGATCGCTTCCACTTTGGAAAATATTAAAAATAGAAAGAAAAAAATTCCCTAACATGTCCCCGCAAGTGACAATGTCATATGAGATGGGACATGTTTATAATTTACATCATAACTTTATTAAAATTTTAAAAACCGTGCATAAAACCTCATCCCGCTGCTAGATGAGGTTTCATGTTTTCTCCATTTGCCGCCGGGGCTCCTGGCCTGCCCGCCAATCTTAAGGTTGGACGGGCAGGTCCTTTAATTGTTTAAATGATCCTGTCAATGGCCTCAACTGGCCAATGACAGGTTGGCGGGCCCGTAGCTAATTTTGCTGCACCCCCGCCTTCCTGAAAATTAAATGGGGTGGGATGACCTCAGGGGTTCCGCCCGATGTCATCCCACGTCATTTTACGTGTTGGCGAGCGGGCCCCGCCCCCTGCTCGCCGACGGCAAAATTCTGCCCCAAATGTTTCTTAAGAGCAAATGCATTTTTGTAGGTGGAACTTTTTATTTGTAAATGAGTTAAATGCAGGCCTGTCACTATTAGTAATCTTTTTAAATTTGGGGTATTATATGGCTGTCATTCTCAGAACACCCTCATTTTCTATATAATGTCTTCAATCTTCTCTCTGTAATGGAAAAAGGCCATATCCTGAGCAGCTCGGTCTCACGGAAGGGCTCTGTTGCTAACATCATTGGCAAGAACATTGTTATATATCTCTTTCAGATGTTGTCTAGTCTTGTAATAACGTGAAATATCCTTTCTTGGAAAAAAATATTTTTCAACCCCTAATCTCCTTCTGTCTCACTATGTTGAATAATCCATTTTAAAAAAGGAAACATTTCACTTTTTTGTTAGAGCTTGGGTTCTGCTTTATAACATCTGCCTTCAGAAATTTTACCAAAAAACAATTTACATTGTGGAAGAATAGATGTGTGCATGCTGAAAAGTGAAAGACTTTTGTTACTTAGAGTTCAGATCCCCCACCGCCTCCCCCCACCCCCCAACCCTGGCTGCCAGTAAAGTTTTGTTCTCATCAGGTGAGTGGAGTTGGTGCCAAACGTCTAACATTCTCCAGCACTAAGTGTCAACCTCCCTGGTCAGGTGCAGCATAAAACGAATGCTGTTTCCATCTTCAGGATAGCTGGCATGACATCTCGAAATGTTCCGAGTATGTAACATTGGCATGGTGCATTCCTTTTTTCACCTGTAGACCAGATGCCGTATAAGTCTATTGTTTGTGACTTAAAGAGGGGATTAGAAGCGATTTTGAATTCCCACAAAAATGATGATAAACTTCCATAGGGAATGAATAAATTGAAGACAGTCATTTGGAGCTGTTCTTTATAGTAAGACAGAAGGGAAATAAATCTCTTTAAATGGAGCAGTGCCTTTATGATTTTTTTCCCTCTCTGGATTTTCCTGACAATACAGGGTATGTGAATGTTAACTAACTTCTCTAAACTTAGCCATAATTTGAACCTGGATTTGGTGGTCAAGGATAGTGAGGTGATATGGATTAATATTTTAATATGAAATAATTATTTGCACTAAAAGTTTTTTAAAAAGCTTCAAATAACTTATAAATGTAAAAATTATGATAATCTAATAAAATGTACCATGTATAGAATATCCTTAATTTTGTGACTGTTAATTATATTCAGCATCAGAGATTTCATTATAAGTGGAATCATGCCATTCTTTATGGTGAGAAAAATTGTTTGTAATCTTTACGTGTTGTATTCCAATACTTAATGGGCCAGAATTTATGGGAACAGGCCATTTTGCAGCATGCCTGGGAATTAAACTTATTTGTGCATGTTTCTGTTCCATAATATTTTGCTGGAAGCTGATGACAGTGCAGCAAGGGCAATATGGCATCCAGGACCTTGGTGAACAACAGGACAAATGATCTATCTCCTTGACCAATGAGATTTAAAAATTGAAATAAACAGAGGAAGGGGTGAGAAGGAATGTAATTTAAAATGGATGAATTCAATATACAGATGTCATGACAGCAGACCCCAGCCCTGAATTACTTATGGGCATATTGAACTTATTAAAGCAGGATATGTGTTTTTAAAAAAAGATATACAAGCAAAAAGCTGGCTGAGAATGTAAAGTAACCCGCTTGCTGAAAAATTCTCATGTGGATTATACTTGACTGACGAGTTCAGAGAGAACATGGAATGTCGCATCTAAAAAGGTGTCAAGGCCTACTTCAGACAGAGGCGCTTAAAAGGAAGAAATGCATGCAAAAGACTGAACTTTGTCTCCGCAACCACGGGAGATTAATGGAGATTGATTACCACATCTCAGCAGAAACCATCTCATGTTGAGATATATCTTAGAGTGTGGAAAATGTCTGAGTTGAAAGAAAGCAGATTCTGGGTGAGGGACATGTTTGTTTTTTCCCTTCCAGGAATACACAAGGGAATGGGTTCAAAAGACAGCTGCAAACCTGATCTGTGAGTTCTAGCTCTGGGTGCTAGTGAGAACTGCAGCAGAAGAACATCAAATAGGCATCCCTGCAGCTTGCAGGTAAACGTCACCTCTCTCTCTGGCTGGAGGCAAGTCAGCAAACCCATAGACAAAAAGGAAATAGGACAACTCCTTCAGCTAACCTGCAGAAACAAGTGTTTCCAAACAAACTGCTCAACTGCCAAAGTCAGCTCTGCCAGAATCACCCAATTTAACGCAATGTTTTGCCATCTACTCCTCATGAACAAGCCAAAGACTGATTTTTATATCTTTTTAACTTTTATTTTGAACTCAACTTCTCATTTTGGATCTCTGTGTATATGTGTTGTGTTTTTATTATTATTATTCTCAGGTTTTAATAACTGATAAATTTACTCTTTCTTTGGCTCAAGAAAGCCTGGTTAATTTGGCTCCTTTTAAAACATAAATACATTTGGACTGGGAAAAGCTTTCCATGAGAGAATGGATCCCTTTTAAATTAACCTTGTTGCGACCAACCAAGGGGTTGAATAAAGAGGGGGAGCCAGCTCATTCCTCCTCACCCAGGAGCATAACAAAATTGGGGTCCTGTTTGGGAAGTTAACAATTTGGGGTATCTCTTTTGGGACCATAACAAATTGGGAGACCTCGCCTGGGGATCGGTCGTAACAATAGAAAAGAAAAATAAAGGGGAACAATTAGATTAAAAGAGAAATAAGAGACAGAAGGGAAGACATTTTTATAAATTAAAAAAAATAATATTTTAAAATGTAAAACATTTCACAATTTGAATGAATGAGACTCTGCACTTATTGTTCATTTTCTGGGCAAGAGAGGTTGATTGGGAGTCATTAAAAGTGATCACATGATTAAAAGGGTACTTAAACTGTTAATTCTAAGACTTGACCACCTGTGGTGAGATTAATGGGTAACTAAAATAAAAATGCAAAAGCTTCATGAAAATCATGGGAAGGTTAAACACGAGAAAACAATTTTCACGAAACTAACGATGGGGCAGATCGGCCAGAAACTTGTGGTGATTTGCGATTCATTGGGTATTTCTTTATTGCTACAAGTTGCTGGCCAATTTTTGCATAAGTAATGTGTGCCGTTCAGCTACTGTTATTATTTTCAGCAGAATTGACCCCACCAATTATGTTTCAGTGCAAAACTTTCTGTGATATATTTATTTCAATAATTGTGATCTTTTGCAGATGGTGTTCAACTGTGAGTAATTGTACTGGAGTTTGTGTGGTGGTGACTGTGATTGATGTTGCTCACGTGGGTATGAACAGTTATGTGCGATAGGCAAGTATGGGTATTGTGTCTTTGAAGCCATAGTTGTCAACTTCAAATTTCAAAGTTCTTTGAACCATGGTTAGTTATGGGATGCTGCTTCCAAATTTCTAGACCTGCAATGTTTGGACTTTATATTTGAAACACCTGCTGTGGTCAGTGGGGACAGGACTCCAGAACTGTAGCAGAACTGAACAGTTTTGTTACAGAGGCGCTATCAGATTGTTGCAGTAAGTAAAAATGAGGGTAAACACAAAGGAGAGTGAGAAAGAGGAAATGGAGGGAAAAATTGAATGAAAACTGAAATACAGAAATTAGCCCTATTAGCGTGAACTAAAATAATATGGACAAAGCGTTACGTTTACTGGTATGAGAGACCAGAAAGAGGCAAAAGTTAAAATGGAACATGCAAATAATTTTATAAAGATTATTCCATAAAGAGACAGGAGGAGCAAGAAAACACAGGATGTGAGGCTTGCTTATTTGTAAAACATATTGCGGATGAACTGCAACAGACATGGAAATTAGATCCGCAGACTATGCTATTGAGAAGGCAGTATCAGTACAGTGTTGACAGGTCTGCTGGCAAGTAATTAAATTAGGTATTCTAATTAGTGGCGAAGTTAGTCAGACCAGTTCCATGGATCAATCTGTTACCCTAATGACGTCACAGGCTAAAGGGCAGGCATAACAAACAATCCTGCTGAATCCATCAGCCAGTCAGGACAACCCTATTTCTCAGTTCAAACGTGTCTTTGCAAAGAGACACTAAGGATCGGATCATATCATCATGGGGGCTGTTTGTTTTGCATGGCACTTTTGTTTGTTTTTCCTCTTGTTAAACACTCGTGAAAGCTCTGCAAGTGCTGGAATTCTAGGTAGGTTTGCAGTCACTAGTGTGAAATTCCTGCTTCGCTTCACCCCTCCTTAACACGGAAAGAGCTGCATTTGGTTTTGTCTTTTCTGTGAATGAAGATAATTCTTGCTCCAATATCAGAGTTAAAATGTTGTTTTTATATTTTTGTTTCTCATTTCATTTACATTCTTTATTTAAAAATGTGAATACATTCCTTGATAGGCTGCTTTACAAGACTTGGCAATTTTAAGAATCTAATTGTTGAGATATTTTGTCAAGTTGTGTGTTTGTTTAAAAATACTTTTGCGGTCGCCTTGAGCAAATTAAATTTGACCGAGGCATTGCTGTAGTAAAGATTTGCTGGAATAATATCCTGCAAAGTAAAAATTGTATGAGATGAATAGAAGTATTTTAATACTGCTGTTTGCAAAATGCCGTCATATTTTCTAATTTGTGCTTTTAAAACAAGTACAATGTTTGAAGTTATCAGAATACATTGCTGGTGTGTTGCATTGAGTAATGTAAAATTTGAGAAACTACTGAGGACTGTTGTGTTATATGTGAAGTTTTATCTTTAGATATGGCTTATGTGATATATAAAGAGGTTAATGATGTCCTTAAAGAATTTACATTTGTAACTGCAGTATTTTAGTTAGATTTGTGTCAGACTAGATGGTCATTTGGTAAATTCTAATGGATACTTAAAACACATTTTAGGTCCGATCATAGCCATTAACTTGGTGAGTTATTGGTTTACGTTGTTTCTTTTTGCCTCCTGACATAATTTTAATTGCAAGTTTTACAAAATGCTGTGAGCTCCTCAGACTAATGGCTTGCAGTACTTTTACGATGCCTTCTACAGGGACAGTCTTTCTATTCAGTCTTTCGCTGGTTATTGGAGATGGCATTTTGTTTTGGGTTTGTGTTTTACTGTGAATTGCTTGGCCTTTTAGTGAATTTGTTTATCAGATTGAAACGCACGTCCCTAATTAATCATTTTTTTAATGCCTGACATTTTGAAACGCATTGCTTTTTTATGGTCTGACTTTGTGTGTTGTTTAGAAGCAATTACTCAGGACATTTTGTGACCTCATTGAGATTGTCTTTCTTAATGGATTTCCAGCTCTGTTAACCTTGTTTTATACTTTCGATGTGAATCATAAACAGCTCACAAGTGTGTTTTTTCACATTCGCGTGCAAACAAAAGATTTTGCATTATTGAATCAAAATGTGGAACTGACATGTAATTACTCTTTTCCATGGAGCTTGTCCCAGCTTCTGCTTTGTTATTCTGTAACTCCCTGTTTGTTTTATAGATATTGATGAGTGTACAGAAGGAACTGATGACTGTCACATCGATGCGATCTGTCAGAATACATATATGTTGTATAAATGCACATGCAAACCAGGCTATAAAGGCGATGGAAAGAAATGTGAAGGTGATCATAACCTGCTTTTGCAGTATTTCATTACTGAAGCAAATTGGGGAAAATGTTTCCTTAATCAGGCAAGCTATAATCTGCAAAATAAGTTTCTTTATAAGAGTGTATTTCTTTGTTTTACAGTGTAAAGAGAATGTGAATATTTCTAAGTGTCATTCAAGCTTAAAAATGATTTAGTTTTTTATGGTTACAGTGTGCTAAATAAAGAACAATATTCTGTTTCGAACAGCAGTCTTGTCATTTCACGGAAACTGCCATTCACTTTTAATACTAAAATAATAACACATTTAACTGTTTTCTATGCCGAATTCCATAGTATATTAGCTGCAACTTAAAAAAAAATTAACTCTTTGAGCATTGAATAGGTCTGATCATTTTTAAAATACATGCCCAGCTTTTGCTGTATTGAATACATAACTGATCTGAGGCTCCGGGCAGTTCATGCTATATCCTCTAAAATGACAAAATGAATGTGACTGACTCCTGCTGTGATATAGTTCCAGGGCACTAAAACCCCCTCCACTCCTCACTTAAGGGGCCACTCTTGATGTGTGAATCTAGATAACGAATGTTGGTGTGCTCTTTGACCACAAGGGATTGTGGCATCGAAGACGGAAATGGTCCTGCCTTTACCCTGTGTATGAGCCTCTTCCCAGCAAGAGTCACTGATTAGCAATCAAAAGCTGTGACTGTTTTCCCCAAATCCAGAGACAGTGAAATCAATCGTGGCATTGCGGCTATTCCCATTGAAAGCAACTTACTCAACACAGGCCAGAAATCAGATTTGGTACCTTTCTGGTCCATGTGGCTTGGTTACCACACTGCATAGTGTGTTTACATGCTAAGCCACTGAGGTTGGTCGCTGCTGGTTTAAGTTATTTTGTGACATTAGTGAATTGTACATAGTTTGGCCTCAAAGATTAAGATTTAGCTGTTGCTTAGGAGATGATACTTGTTTGCACAAGTCTTCATAGTAATTTAAGCTGAAATATGGAAAGCTGAAGGTAATGTAGCCATAAAGGAGTTCTGCAAAATAACCGCAATATTTTCTAATTTGGATAAGAAAAATCATACATTTAGGATGTACCAAAAAAATTTAGAGAATGCCTTAAGCACACTTATATATATTTACATGCTTTGTGATATTGCAAAGCCAGACTCTAACATGAATGTGTGAGATTATTGTCAGTTCATAACAGCTTAACTAGGTAGCCAGAAAAGCTGATGTTTAAAGTTGATGCAGCATTAGTGCATATAAGAAATTTAGGAAATAGGATTCATGTGACTACATTTTTGGAGTCATTTTTGCACTCTCAATGCATATTAATAAGCCCTCAGTTGATACGTGCAACACACAATGTGCAACTGATTCAGGGGCCAAGAAAGTCAATGGTTCTCTTTTTAGTCTGATCTGATCTCAGTTGCATTGGTAGTATTGATTCTACACCTGACATAGGATCCTTGGGCTAGAAAAGGACAATATTATTTAGGATTCTATCTCATGATGAGAATTACATAGAAATTTACAGTACAGAAACAAATAGTTTGGCTCAACATATCTATGTCAGTGTTATGGTCCACACATGCTTCCTCTCACCTTTCTTTACAGTGCTGTATCAGAACATCTGTCTCTTCAGTTCATCTTCTGTAAAAGACAGATGAATTCATGTGGCAGCCTGTTGTATTCCAGGTGCTGGAATACAGATTATGGGTTTTCTGTTACAATACCTGGGCTATGCATTCACTTATTTAGATATTTGTCAAAATAAAAAGTACTGTAGGATGCGACATTGATTGGTACCTTCTGAAAGTGTGCATATGAAGATCTCAAATGATTGGTTTCACTGTGATTACCTTGCCCTTCTAACAAATAGCCTCTTGGCAATCAGTGTGTTGACTCATGCAGGAAGAATCCCTCAGCTGTATTGGGGAGAAGTGGGTTGGTCATACCCCAATATGGGTCAGGATATTCAGAGAAAAAGGTTGAGAGGTGAAATTTGGGGAGAAAATTGAAGGAAAGAAATACAACTTTCCAATGGGGAATGTATAAACACCTTCCAATCTCAAAACTTCCTTTACCAAGCAAGAATTATTCTTTGACCTCAGGCTGTGTTACTTGCACTATTTCCAATCTATAGTCTTAAGCGGACTATGGCAGCTTAGCAATAGTATCATGAATTGAATGTTACATGCTGCAGTGTAATATTCCAATCAATAAAAAACTACTTATGAGCAACACCATGGGACATTGACTAGTTTAATACTTTAAAGGCATAATTCCTTTTGGCTTACTCAATTTTGTGCCTTTTTGCTGTAGTAGGATAGATAGCATGTTCCCAAGATTGTAACCTTGAAGTGATACTTGATTTTATTTTCCTGAATGCTGTGGGATTTTGTAGACTCAGCACGTTTCTATATCTCTGCATGTTGTGCATCTGTAGGGCATCATACCTGAAAAGTGAATGCTACATTTTAAACTATTATAACTTAAATGTGTCTGTGGAGCACAAAGATCATGTTGATTGACCAAGTAATGACTAGCTGTTGTCTGTTAAATGAACATTGTTGATTGGTACCTTTTCCCTACCCAATAGCAGATTAGTTAACTAGCAAAGCACCCATAAGAAAACTGACCAATCAAATCAATGAAGATCTTTTTCAAAGTGAATTTGCCCTTCATGTTGCGCTCTGATCCATTGTGTTATATACAGCTAAGAATATCTATTCTATAAATGTAATTCTTTAAAAAAATTTAAAAACTTACTGATTGGCTAAAAAATCTTGTACCTACTGTCTTCTATATTGCAAACCTATCTCTTTGAGGGTTTAAACTTGAGTTCTGCTTTATGAGCTAATAGACTTTTCTCCTATTTATTTCCAAGGGTCTGGTACATGTCCTAACTCAGTGATCCTCAATACTTCTGGGATCTCTTTGGACCATCAGTGCCCCTCTCTGTCACATTAGGTAGAGAGAGGCTTGGGCCCAGTTTTTCATAGCATTGTTAGCCCGGTGTAATTCAGACTACCGCCCTCATGAATTTGACCCCAGCTGTTGGCTCCTCAGTGGACAATGCCCTGGGAGATACAGTAGTAAAATATAAGAATTTTGACTCCCAAACAAAGGGTGGAATTTTACGGCAAGGGTGGGGCTGTAAAATGCGGTGAGTCATTCAAAAGTCCATTGACTTCGGACAGTAAAATCCCAACGGCATAAAATTCCTCCCAAAGTACAAATCTTTAAAGTGAAGCAAATCTTAATGGACGTAATTGTCATCAAAACTACGAATTGAAATGAAATGTCACACCTTAAACATTTTTTAATAGACTTCTTACTTTTTGATACTCTAAATGTTCAGCTTTACCTCAGTTCATCTAATTTTGTGCTGCTATATGGCTTTCTTGCCTTTCTGTGCTTGTTTAACTAAAATGTAATTAAAGAGTGTTTCTTCAGTGTTTGTTGTACAAATAGGTCACTGAGAATCCAGGAGGGAAATTAGTGTCCAATTGTTTGTTTACTCTTTTTAAGAAAGTGAAAAGAGTTGCTAATAATGAGGTTATTGATTATTTTCTAGCGGTGACGTATTTATTGGCACATAAAGGATCAAGGCATCTTCATGAAAAATAAACTAGCTTGTTAGAGAAAATCAGAATGTAGCCTTCATTATTGACAATTAAGTGTAACAATGGGACGGGATGGGTAGATTTTCAACTGCTGGGCATCTGTTGCCTGCCTGAAAACAGGTGACCAGCAGAAGAAATTCTGGTGGGGACCTTTGACTCTCATTTGTCGATCAAATTCAATTTTCATCAGGCTTTTAAATAGATGCTTGGCACATCCACTCAAAACAGGTGAGGGGCTATTTAAATGTGCAAATTGGGGTCTTCTGCCTGCTGGCTGTTCATGAGGAAATGGGATGAGCATGCAAAGTGTATTATCCTCAGTATTTCTGAGCGTTGAGAGGCCTGGCTAATGGTCCTTCAAGAAAGAGTTGAAGGCCACTCAAAAAAGGTAAGATTTTGCTTTTGAAAAGAGTTTTGTGGGGTCAGGACAAACATATATGTTTCTCCTGATTCCACAACAATCTCTAGCCTGCTGCTAGAATGCCCTAAAACCCTTCTCCCCCTTCAACCTCCCCACCCCACTCTGCCAACAGCTGGCAGTGTGCAACTGCCATCTGATATACTCTACACCAAACTGGTGAGCTTTTGTTGAGCAATAGTTTGACACCAATAATTCACTGGTAAAACTTCAAGGCACAAACCTTAAAATTACAAGCCTTAGTTAAGGTGACAATGATAGAATTAATCTCCAGCTTTCGAACTTTTGGTGACACACTCTTGGTCACTTCTGGGGCATTTGTTCTCAAAAATACTCAATAATCATGCATTATAATATTGTAGTTATAGAATGTAACTATATTTCATGGAATGAGACTGTTGAGAATACATTTTTTGGATTAGTTCTCATTAGCTTTGTTTAGGGCACTGTATGTCATCAGTGTTGTAGTAATTTTTCAATTTAAAAATTATGCTTTTGCTATTTTTGTGCAATTTTTTTGCAATGACCATGTAAATTAATTTCGTGATAAAAGGACAAATTATTTTCACCATATGATTTGTGGCCAAAATATGAATTGATTCATCTTGCACTGTTAATTACTGTCTTTTAAGCTCTTGCTAGATTGCATGCTCATTAAATGAAGAGAATGTTAGCCTTTTAGTTTTAAAAATGGATTTTTAAGTTTCTTGGCATCAACAAGATACATTGTTATTCTATTAAATGTATATAATCTTATAAATGAGGAGCAAGTGGAGGAGCAGATAAAATACTCATCTCTTGCCTGAAATATGTTTCCATTGTAACTTGTTTAACACAGAAGCTTGTTTAGAAGCATCACATTCCCAAATGCTCAGTGCCTACTTATTAAGTGGTAATTTTTTAAAAATGAGAATTAATGGGGCTATGAGTTTCTAAGTGAGATTAATATGGCTTTAAGTATCTTTGTAAGGATTTGCAATTTTTGGCTGTGCTAGTGTCTCTTTTTAACAGAAACCATCCATCATTCTGTTTTGTGTTCTATTCCTTAGACATTGATGAATGTGATAATGAATACAATGGAGGCTGCGTACATGAATGCATTAACATTCCAGGAAACTATCGTTGCACTTGCTATGATGGATTCATGTTGGCGCATGATGGACACAATTGTTTGGGTAAGTAGAATTATTGCAGTTTATTTGATATATAGAGAAAATAAAAATAAGTGTGGAAATGTAAAATGAAAATTGTATAGCTAAATATCTCAATGTTCAAATTATATAGCAATGTAAATTATATAAACATATAGCATCATTTGAAGTTAGTTTCTGTTTTCTGCACAAGATTTATATCTAATATATATGAGTAATTAAAAATAAAATGAACAAATGAATTCTCCTAAGCAAAATACTGGGTTAAATATACTAGCATCATTTTAAAAAATCTGTTTATGCACGAGTAAAAATCAAATAATAGTTTTGTTTATTTTTCTAAGTGACATTTTAAAATGAAAGTCCTTTTAAATTGCTTGAGACATTGGTGCTGAATTCAGTGAAAGGACTTTGGGATCAAATAAACACTGATGCACTTATTGAAGCACCAGATTTAGATCATTCTTTTGGAATTTAGTTGTTGGAGAAAAGTTCTAAGACCACAACTGCATTTAGTTTTCAATTGGAATGTGAAATTCTAGAGAGTGTACTGAACTGCCTGGCAACCTGCAGAAACACAATGGTCTCTTTTGCTCCATCATCTCTTGTGAAGAATACTTTCAAACGAGTTTGTATTGTCCACTATTTCTGTTAACTTAAACAGATCTTCAAAGCTAAAGGTTTGGCTTTGTTTCAAGAGGAAAAAAGCAAAGTTTTTTTTCATTATCATTTCTTAAGATGCACTTTATAAATAGTCTTTCAATGCCCATGCATCTAAAAGAGTGAGTATTCAGCCTTTAATCTACTGAAAGAAATGGAAATCATTCATCCAAGTTGTATTTTTAGCAATTTATGCTCTTTAAACATGAAACATAAAGAATGAGTTCTGTTAAGATAATTTTGGGTTGGTCATGCTTTCTCTTAAACAGAATTATTGCTAAGTGGTATGAAAATGTTGCATATGATATGTTTAATAAAATATCATCTGTTTTTCATTACATTAAATGAGGCATGAAGATTGGTATAAGGCAGAAAGGTCTCCCTGGTTCACTTGAGGAGGTTCTGTGTCTTATTTAGAATTAACTCCTGACCCAATAGATATAATGTTAAGAATGAAGTGACAGTTTACTGATGACTGGCTTTGAGCCTATTCCACTGCTACCATATAGCACTGAACTGGGTCACATCAGAGTACATAAATATGCCTGCATCATTTCAAGGGAATAAAAGGAATATTGGGCTCAGGAAAGTGTGTTTCCTATTTGATTCAGGCAAATGCCTAAAACATGTCTGGCTATACAAAGAGTTAGACAACCAGAACTTTAATTGTACAAAGTTAAATTTAATGGTAAATTTGTTTGTTTCAATTTTCTCCCCTTCTCCTTTGCCGTTTCAAGCTCCCTCCTATCTCTGTACTATTCTTTAGCCAAAACGACAAGATGGTCTAGACAGTTGACTTCTCTCTGACCACATTCAATTAATTCAGGAAGACAGGACTGTTTAGTTTGCAGATTTCTTCCATAGTCACAGACACACTGTATCATCTGATGAAACTGTACTGGGCATATTCAGATAAATCTATCCCGACTTGTTTCATAAAATAAAAACTCACTTCCAATCTTTCAAAATGCTGGTCAAGGTGAATTCCTGGGAAGTGAGCCTGAGTAGATGAGAGGGAGGGAAGAGTGCAGGCAGGTTAACTTTGGCCGGTTTTCTGCCTACTGTTATAGTTTGGGAGTGGTTGAAACTTTAAAATGATTATCTTCCTGGTGGTGCTGAAAGTGAGCAAAAGTCAAAAACTTGTTACTTTTTGTGTAGCATCATCTATTTCTTTAGTTGTTGGAGTGATCAAAAAGTGTGATGTTGCAATTTTTAAACTTCTAAATGTGTCTCAATTCTTTATATACCTATGGAGCAGATTGTTTTTGATATTCGTGCATCTATATATAAAAAAATAGCATGAACACAGAGAGGCATATTTTCTCCCTTTCATTCATTTTAACAAAAATGTTGACATGGTTTGACATAGGAGCATCATGGCCCAAATCTTCCGATCCCTGCTTTCCTGGAACCCCTGGTTCCAACCCTGATCTGACAAAAAAAAAACCCACTTACCCACCTGATTTTTCTGGGAATTCTTCCAATGGAGGATCCACCCAAACTCACTCATCACAGGAAATCTCAGAGACACGAGCGAAGGGATTCCGCGCAGAAACCACATCACCATTTTACGGCACTAGCTGCTGTATTCTGATAAGTAAAGTTTAAATGCCCCAAATCATTTTTGAAGGGTAGGTGAGGTAAGTCAGAAAGGGGGTCAGGTGGGTGAGGTAAGTGGGAAAGGAGGTTGGGTTGGTGAGGTAAGTGGGTAAGGGTGTCGGGGGGGGGTGAGGTGGCAGCTGGATAGGGTGGTGAGGTTGGGTCAGGTCAGGCCAGCAGGGGGAATTGGGTGGTTGGAGCTAGTCTGGTCTGCCCGGGGGTGGTGGGGGGGGGTGTGGTTGAGGGTGGCGGTGGAGGGGGTGGGGGGGGTGGTGTTGGAGGAGAGAAGGTAAATGGGTAAGGGGGCAGGTTGGGTGATGTGAGTGGTTATGGGGGTAGGTTGGGTGAGGTAAGTGGATGAGGGCGAGGTAAGTAGGTAAGGGGGTCAGGTGGGTGAGGTAAGTGGCTAAGGGGGCAGGGTGGCAGGTGGATGAAGTGGAAGCTCAATAGGGTGCTGAGGTTGGGTCAGGTCGGGTCAGCGGAGGAGGAAGGTTGGGTGGGTGAGGCTAGTCAGGTCAGGTCGGGGGTTTGGTTGTTAGGGAAGAGATGGTAAATGGGTAAGGGGGTAGGTTGAATGAGGTGAGTGGGTAAAGAGGTAGGGTAAGTGAGGTAAGTGGGTGGGTGAGGTAAGTGGCTAAGGGGGAAGGGTGGGTGAGGTAAGTGGGTAGGGTAGGTGAGGTAAGTGGGTGGGTGAGGTAAATGGCTAAGGGGCAGGGTGGGTGAGGTAAGTGGGTAATGGGGTTGAGTGGATGAGGTAAGTGGGTAACAGGGTAGGGTGGCAGGTGGGTGAGGTGGCAGTTAGGTAAGGTGATGAGATTGGGTCAAGGGAGTTGGGTGGCGGGGCTAGTGAGGTGAGGTTATTGGGGAGTCAGGGGGGAAAGTAGTGTAGGGTTGAGAGGGCAGTCGGGTGGTTCATGGGGATAACTGGGGGGTTAGGGGAGTAGTCGAGGGTGTTGAGGGGGAGTCCGGGGTCAGTGTGAGTGATTGGGGAGTCAGTTATTTAATTATCCAGGAATTAGACTAGAACTTTTTGTCTTATATTTCCTGGGTAACATTCATCTGAACCATCCAAAGTCTCTGACTCTAACTCAGCATTGGACTTGTTTTTCTCGGAGGGTCCTGGAGATCAGGGGAATTGCTCATCAGAAGTTCAAACTTGTGGGCAATTCTCATGGAGATAGTGTGTTGGGGCTTCTGAGGGGTCTGCAGCAGATCATGGTGGGTACATCTGGTCTGCTGCGATCTGGAGACCGGAAGATCTGGGCCCATGTCATGCCTACCTTTTACTAACATGAGTAAATAGAGAAAAATATATATCAGCTGTTCAGAGTATATAGAATTATATTAATCTCAGATTAAGAAGAACCAAGCAGTGCCAGATGTTAGGATCTATTTACTTTTTAATTGAGGGAGCTTTTCATAGAATCATAGAAAGTTTACGACACAGAATGAAGCCACTTGGTCCATTGTGTCTGTGCCAGCCGAAAAACAAGCCACCCAACCTAATCCCACTTTCCAGCATTTGGTCCGTAGTCCTGCAGGCTACAGCACTTGAGATCCAGATGCCTTTGAAATGATTTGAGAGTTTCTGCCTCTACTACCCTTTCAGACATTGAGTTTCAGACCCCCACAACCCTCTGGGTGAAAAGAATTCCACATCTCCCCTCTAATCTTTCTACCAATCACTTTAAATCTATGCCCTCTAGTCACTGACCTCTCTGCTAAAGGCCCTTCCTATCCACTCTATCCAGGCCCCTCACAATTTTCTACGTCTCAGTCAAATCTCCCCTCAGCCTCTTCTGTTCCAAGGAGAACAACCTCAGCCTATCCAATCTTTCCTCTTAGCTGCAACTTTCCAGTCTTGG
Organism: Cetorhinus maximus; assembly: GCF_964194155.1. Lineage (NCBI taxonomy): Eukaryota > Metazoa > Chordata > Chondrichthyes > Lamniformes > Cetorhinidae > Cetorhinus > Cetorhinus maximus. Next base: position 100,410,911 of record NC_135887.1, read on the forward strand.
CAACATCCTCGTAAATCTCCTCTGCACATTCTAATGCAATTACATCCTTTCTGTAATGAAGTGACCAGAACTGTGCACAGTACTCAAGTTATGGTCTAACTAATATTTTTTATAGTTCCAGCATAACCTCCCTGCTCTTATATTCTATACCTCAGCTAATAAAGGAAAGGATTTCATATGTCTTCTTAACTACCCTATCAACCTGTCCTGCTAACTTCAGGGATCTGTTGGCATTCACTCCAAGGTCCCCCACTTCCTCTACACCTCTCAGTATCCTCCCATTTAATGTGTAATCCTTTGCCTTGTTTGACCTCCCCAAATGCATCGCCTCACACTTCTATGGCCTGACTTCCATTTGCCACTTTTCTACCCACCTGACCAGTCCATTGATATCTTCCTGCAGTCTACAGCTATCCTCTTCGTTATCAACCATGCAGCCAGTTTTTGTGTTGACTGAACATTTTTTTATCATTCCCCCTACTTTTATGTCCAAATCATTAATATATACCACTAAAAGCAAGGGACCTAGTACTGAGCCCTGAGAAACCCCACTGGAAACAGTCTTCCAGTCACAAAAACATCCGTCAACATCCCTTTGTTTCCTGCCACTGAGCCAATTTTGTATCCAGCTTGCTACATTCCCCTGGATCCCATGGGCTTTTATTTTTTTTAACCAGTCTGCCATGTGGGGCCTTGCCAAAATCCTTGCTAAAATCCATGCAGACAACATCAATTGCATTACCCTCATCAATCCTCCTTGTTACTTCCTCAAAAAATTCAATCAAATTAGTCAGACACTACCTTCCTTTAACAAATCCATGCTGACTCTCTTTGATTAATCCATGTCTTTCTAAGTGACAGTTTATCCTGTCCCTCAGAATTGATTCCAATAACTTGCCTGCTACTGAGGTAAGACTGACTGGTCTGTAATTATTCAGTTTATCCCTTGCTCCCTTTTTAAACAATGGTACAATGTTAGAAGACCTCCAATCCTCCAGGACCTCACCTGTATCCAGTGAGGATTTTGTTCACATGCTCCACTTAGCTAGTTTGGTGATGAACTTGAACACATGTCAGTGGGAAGCAAGCAGTCACTGGGGGCAATGGGCTGGATTTTCACAAAGTTGCGGAGACTCTGCAGACTTTTAAAAATGACAGCCGAATCTCATTATGCATTCTTGGTTGAGAGCCCAGACATCCATTAGTCTGTTGAAACAGCTACATGCAAGGGAAAACATTGATTGATTGACAACTTTCTCAATTTCTCAATGTTTACTTACACAAGATAAAGAGGTGTCAAGTGCTTACAATTTTTGCTGTTAATACTTTAAAGGGCTGGTTGATTGGCACTTTTACAAGGCTACAGTAAAATGAGTTTTTTGTAAGAAAGTTATGAATTACTGTTTTCTTTCCAGCTTTCTCACATTACATTGTTACTAGGTTTCATTGGTTCTGTACAGCATGTATACTAGGTAAATGGGCATTGAAGTGCCGGAGGCTAGCATGAAGGGTATGAGACAACACTGGGGGTAGGTGGAGGGGCATAGGTGGGCATGGGGGTATGAGGGGCCACTGAGGATAGGTGGATGGGCATGAGTGGGCATGGGGTGTGTGTGGGGCAAGTGAGAGGTATAAGGCGGTGAGGGCTGTTTTCTGTTTTATTATTTTTATTGTAACCAGGGCGAAGTCACAGAGCACCTTGACGCTCAGAAGCCCGCATGGCTGCCGCCACACTGTTTCTAGGGGTGGCGTGCCTGACTCCATTTAGCACCCACCTCATTCTCCCACACCCCGGAACGAAAATCCCGCCTTTACGGGCACTTTCTCCCAAGGCGAATGCGCTGAGTTGGGAAGTTTCCCAACTCTCGCTACCTGCCTCCAGGATTAAAATCCAGCCCAATGTGCTTGACTGCTGAGGCTGATACTGTTACACTAAAGGCAGAATTTTCCTTGCCCACAGACGTTGGGCGTCATGGCGGGCATGAGTGGACAATATGGTGGGAAGGCCAGAAATGAGTTTCATGCCATCATGAAACCAGTTTGCAATCATCCGCTCTGCCCGACAATGGCAGGCCACGTTTCCCACCGTTGAACGTTGGGAACTTCAGTGTATTACATCTGCATATCATTATAAGTTCAGCTCACGATTGTAGGACGGCGTGTTTCACAACAGAATATATAAGGCGTGGAGCTGGCAGGCTGCACTTTGAGGGGAATTTAGAGGTGAGTGCAGAATAACATTGTGCAGCACACGCGAGGGGACCTCAAGGTTGATGCACTGCATTTTCAGGCGATGGCACAAGCAAGTCGCATTTTCCCAGCTGGATGATAGTGCAGTGCTGGGGCAAGGGGTGCACAGTGGTTGAGGTGAGTTGTGGGGGGGTGCAAGGGCTAACTTGTGGGTGATGGTAGTGAACAAGCAGATGTAGGGGGTGGTGGAGGGAAGCGGCCACACATTAGGGAAACCTTATATAAAGTGACCATTCCTCCGCAGCTGAGACAGTTCAGGCGCAGCCACATTGACATGCTTGGAGTCGGGCCTCTAGCTTATCTGCCCACTCAGGCAATACAGAGGCCTGAAATTGCCACCAAATGCTCCAGAGCTCTTCACCCCTTGGGCACAGACTGCAAACTAATGAGCGTTTTAGTGGGCTGCAGAAAAATTGGGCGCCTGCACACATTGTGCAATCTCCTTGCAAAATCTGGCCATGCTACAGTCACTGATGGAGACGCTCACAGCCCCCTGTCATCATTCAGGTTTGGATCAGTCTCCCCCTTGTTTCAAGCTAACAGTGCAGCCTTGCAGTGCGGGTTAAGAGAATGCCTGAGCTGAGCGCACAGCATGCAGTCCAGTGGCCAAAGCTGCTGCCAACTGGTTAGATGGAGTGGGGCGTAAGTTGGTGAGGTTTTGGGCAGCCATGCAATGCACTAAACTCTGGACATCCAAATGGTGGCCAGCACTCTCTGGGATGCGTTAAGGAGCCTTCAGACTTAACCAAGAGAGATTCTAAGAACACCCATGCTAATCCACGCGTCTCTCTCTTTCATCCTGCAGGAGGAGTACATTAGGAGCATGGAGCCTGGTGACCTAGCTGTATGCCTCATGGCTTACAGAGAGTGGAGACGAAGGAGACGGGAGAGATGGAGGTGTCTGGCTGCGCAGAGGGAGGAGCAGCACTCTCAGGAAGAAGGGGAGGCTGGGGCTCCTGCACACGCTGCTGAAGAGCCACAGCAAGCTGTCGCTGGTCAGCGCCTAGTTAGACCCAGGGTGTATAGACGCTGCCTTTCATTCCTGCAGATGACTGAGAACCAGTGCCACCGAAGACTGCGCATGTCCAGGGAACTGGTCGGTCACATTTGCCAGCAGGATTTGGACATGGAGGGCATCCACTTCCAGTGGCCGTGAAAGTGACTGTGACACTCAATTTTTACGCCACTGGCTCCTTTCAGGGCTCCACATGTGATCTCTGTGGGATATCGCAAGCCTCCATGCACAAATGCATCCATGAGGTCATGGACGTCATCTTCACAAGTATTTTGGGCATTTTGCCCAGGACCAGTAAAGCCAGGATGCAAGAGCGCTGGGATTTGCCCAGATCTTGGGTTTCCCACAGGTGCCATCGACTGCACTCACGTGGCACTCAGATCTTAGTGGCAAAAAGCGGCCAACTATGTGGACCACAAGGGCTTTCACATGCTGAATGTTCAGCTGGTGCGCAACCACCAGAAATGCATTCTGCAGATCTACGCACTGTTCCCAGGGACTGTCCATGACCCCTACATTCTCAGTCAGACACAGATCCCTGATGTCTTCTAGGGTCTACAGAGGCTGCAGGGAATGCTCTTCAGGGACAAGGGCTACCTTCAGGGGATATGGCTGATGACACCCGTGTGGCATCTTCAGACTGCAGCAGAGTGAAGCAATAACGAGGCTCATGCTGCAACTCGCACCTTGGTGGAGCAAACCATCGAGATACTGAAAATGAGGTTCCGGTGCCTGGACCAGTCTGGTGGAGACCTGCAATATAGTCCACAGAGGGTGTGATGCGTTGTCATCACCTGCTGTGTCTTTTATAACCTGGTGCTGCAACGGGGAATGGGGCTGGCTGAGGAGGAGATGGAGGAGCTGCACGTCTCCTTCGATGAGGAAGATGTCGATGGGTTGAGGGTGAGGAGGTCCTCGAACGCGAGGATGATGGTATTGAGGCCATCGCACTGGCCAGGAAGGCAGGCGTGCTCGGGAGGCCCTCAGAGTTGCAAGATTTGTGGAGAATGATGACGACATGCAGTGAGGAGACACCATAGATCCTCACATTGCATCTGTGAGCATTTGACTCCACTCTGGCTGATGACAGCGCACATACCCTTTGTGATAAGGGTCCTGTCATGGGGACGCAGCGGATAACGTATCAGACATTCAATGCCAGGAGGATGATGATGACATGCAGTGATGACACTCCTTGGATCTTCACATAGCCTCTGTGAATGTCTGGCTCTTGTCTGGCTGAAGGCAGCTCGCCTGTGCTCTGTGATCAGGGTCATATCATGGAAACACAGCTTTAAATGCACCTGATCCTTTGTCAGCCTTCAGCACCTGACCCTTTCAGGAGCACAGCATCACTGGTCACAGGTGTTGAAGAGATAGGGGGCCAGTGCCACCACAAAGGTACTGAGAGCACACAGATAGAACGATGGAACTCTGTGATGCCTGCCCACGACATTCTGGCAGCAATGACCAGCACCATCAAGCTGCCGGCCTCACTGATATGTCCAGTGAGTGTGAAGCTGGACCATCACTTTGGTCTGAAGGCTGCATAAAGCACAGGGAAGAGGCCCTGGACTGGGACACCTGCCTTTATCTTGTGCAGGAACCAAGGTTTCACATATGAGCAACACAAACACTGCTCATCATAACAAGGAATCATAGGCAAGGAGGCATACTTGGGAGTTTATTTACAAGAGTGAATATTATGTGCAAGTGATTAACACCCGTGCCCATGCTGTGCAACTACATCTTCTTAACTTTTGTTGACCCCTTTAATCACATCTTGGTTTGATGTTTGTAAGGTTCCTTTAAAGTTTTTCCTTGATTTTACAGCTGACCTGAATTAGGGGCTGTGCTTGATTTCTCCCTTGTTATTGTTAATTTAGTTAATTGTTTTAACTCTACAAGAGTTACATCTTCTTAACTTTTGTTGACCCCTTTAATCACATCTTGGTTTGATGTTTGTAAGGTTCCTTTAAAGTTTTTCCTTGATTTTACAGCTGACCTGACTTAGGGGCTGTGCTTGATTTCTCCCTTGTTATTGTTAATTTAGTTAATTGTTTTAACTCTACAAGAGTTACATCTTCTTAACCTTCCTAACCCTGCCACTACGCCTTGATGCTCCCTGACATCCACAGTGTAGGTGGAGTCAGCCTGCTGACTGCTATGCCTTGTCTGTGATGACTTTGAAGGATGTCCTCTGAAGGGCAGAGATCTAGAGGGCCTCAGCCTGCTTCTGGTGTCCTGCTGTGTGGCAGTGGCTCCCTCCTTGGCCTGCAGAGCTGGAGCTGCTGAGGTCACAGGAAGAGGGGATTTGGATTGGCCGGACACTCCCGGAGCCAACTGGTTGGATGGCCCCGGGGTGTGCACCTGCTGATCCTCCTCTCTATGGATGTCTGAGGGCCCCGGGTGACTCCTTGAGGAGAAGGGATAGCTGGAGTGAGATCGAGCTGCTCGGCATCCCTCTCACGTACATACTATTGGAAACCAACTATAGCATCAGCTCTGGAGTTCAGCCTGCACAGCAGTGGAGGACCGATGTCCTGGACCAAGGTCTCCATGGCGGCCGCCATCCTGCCAGTGTTGACATCAGTGCGTTGCAATGCCGGTGCTATCACCTAAGCCTGAAGGCAGACCAGCTCCTCCATTATGCCTTGCAATCTGAGGAGTGCAGCGGACATCCCTTCCTGATGTTCCCAAGCTTCCATTTCAGCTCCAGCAACTGTGACATGACCAAGCCCAGAGGCTTGTCATCTGACTCAGACTCAGCAGATTTCTCCCCTCCAGCAGTCCTCCAAGTGGTGGACATCAGGGCAGTCCCTACCGCCGCCTGCTGAAGATCAGACAGCATGATCTGTTCACCAGATTGTGCTTCAGAGGCTAATCTAAAGCTAGGTCCCACTGAAGTGTGTGTCCCTGTGCTGGTGGAGGGTGTGGGTGAGCGCTGTGACGGGACTTCAAGGAGGGTGCCTTCAGATTCCTCTTCAGAGGTTTCTCCTTTGGGGCTTGATTGGAGGCCCTGGGTCATGGACTCCGTTGACTATTTCCCAGATGTGCCTGCAAAAGCAAGGTGAGATAATTAGTGCATGGCAGTGGCCTGTGAAACAGGACACATCACTCACAGAATGGTTGTCTGATGGATGTTGCACTGCTGGATCTTCACTTGGTAGAGCACCGTTGACCTCACTGTCAATACAGGAACGGTCCAGATCCTCACCGGCCAGCTGGATGGCTCTATTTTCAAAGTCTGTGAGGATCTTGATTTCAGGCATTCCTCCACCTCTTCCTGTTGTTGTGTGCCAGCTTGTCCTGCATGAATACAGATGAAGGGACTGTAAGCTGGATGCCTGCCAGGCCAGATGATAAGTATATCTGGCATATGTGGGTGGTGAGTGGTCTCATGGACTGGATGAGGACAATGAAGGTGTGTGTGAGAGAGTGAATGGTGATGTCTCTTGAACTGGCAGTGAGTGAGGTCCATGTAGATGTGTGATGGGTTTATGAGTGTGTGAGTTGAGAGTGATGAGAAGAGTGACTTACCCTGGCAGAAGGGAGGAGATCATTCATCCTCTTGCGGCATTCATCCTCTTGTGGGTGGCTGTCCTCTTTCGCAGGGCATTGGCACTGATCACCGTCACCACTGCCTCCCATGCTGGATTGGTGATGTTGCTGCCCCTCCTGCGGCCAGAGCAGGGGTAGCTGTCATCACAGTGGGTCTCCACAGTATCCAAAAGGTGTTTGAGGGATGCATCACTAAACCTGGGGCCTGCAGTCTTTTTGCCTTTCAGGGCCATGTCTTCTGTGCAGCAGTCCTGGGCTGGAAGCACTGAGAGGTGTGCACGTGGGCTGCACTTTAAATGTGGCACCTGGCATGAGGAAACGGCAAGGTGATGGCATGGTGGTCGAATGAGAGCCCACCCATCATCGAAACGGCATGTTTCCCATCCGCTACTGCACTCAGTACAAATCTGAGACGATTCCACCCTAAAAATTCAGGCATTGGGTCTATTCCACAAAAGTCTCCTTACCCTTCACCATCGAATCTGGCTCTGCCCAGACAGGCAAACCCTCCTCCCTCCTCCCACCCCTAGAAAGTTCATCAATATTTCGGCACAGTAAAATCTTTCTCTGTGTAAATCTATTCTAGCGCCTTGTTAATGAAACAGAGAATCTGCTAAAAATGTGTTGGTTAAAGTATAATAGAAAGTAAATATGATGCTTAAGGAGGTGTCTCCTTATGCACATCTTAAATAGTATGGAGGCATACATTGAATATTTAATTATATATTTATTATATTTTAGTTTAATCTTACTTCAGCCCTTGTAGCTGTACAAAACTGTTTACTTGTTAACGTAGGCCATTTTGTAGCTATAAAGAGGCAGTGGTATAGTGGTATTGTCACTGGACTAGTATCCCAGAGACCCAGGGTAATGCTCTGGGGACTCAGGTTTGAATCCTGCCATGGCAGATGGTGAAATTTGAATTCAATAAAAATCTGGAATTGAAAGACTGATGATGACCATGAAACCATTGCCAATTGTCAGAAAAACCCATCTGGATCACTAATCCCCTTTAGGGAAGGATATCTGTTGTCCTTACTCCAGACCCACAGCAATGTGGTTGACTCTTAAATGCCCTCTCAATGAAGGCAATTAGGGATAGGTAATAAATGTTGGCTTAGCCAGTAATGCCCACATCCCATGAACCAATGAAAAAAATTTGCTGAGGTTTGAGAGCACATTAGACCCAGAATAATTTCTAGTCTGGTGTGGCAGCATGACCAACCATCAAACATTTGCAATAATATATGTCTAAGATTCACATACGCTCCAGAAAGTGAGATAACAAGCATACTGCACACCTGCTCCAATCCCCCTATTTACTGACCATTTTCCCCTCCTATTTCTCCCACTGCTCCTGAATTTGTTGAACATGTGCAGGTGTAGAGTTAAAGGCTAACTGTGATACGTAAAATTGTGTCATGTTTTGGCATACATGATGCAGTTGACCAGCTCAGTCACTAGGCTTGTGGCTTATTGGACTTCTTAAAATAAAAGACTTTTAAAAAATCGAAAATCATCAAAATTTTCCTTTACATCTTGTGGACTCATTAGTGCTAATTTGAGAAACAATGATTATGCTTGCATCTGCAGAAAATCAGGAGCTGCATTTTATGTACCCCACCAGGCTTGTTTTCGGTGGGATAGGGCATGTTAAATAGGACAGGTGCCCACCCCACCACCTTCCCACCCATCCCCGAGCTCACCCCCATAATATGAGGGGTGGGTGAGCGGGTGCTAAAATCAGCTGCCCACACGCCATATTTAAATGGGTAATCAAGGATCAATTAGACTTGTTACCAAGTGTATTGACCCTGACAATACGCTGCCCACACCATAAAATGTTTGGTGTGGGCAGTCAGTTGGGAATGAATAGCCCGAGTTTTAAAAAATAATCTTTTTTTAAGGATGGGAAGGAAGTGGGGTTTCTACCTTTGGGGGCTGCCCTTTGCTGATCAATTAGAGTTGCTCTGTAGCAGTCAAAAGCAGGAACTTTTGTTTTAGTCCCCTAAAACCCAAGGTCGCAAAGCCCAATTGTGGGGTTTGTACTGTTGAATCAGCAACTGAATAGCTCAGTGCAGAGCATGAAACAGAACCCAGGGTAATCCAGGTCTATTTGGCTTTTACCTGTGGACCCATGGAGGCAGTGTAACCCCAGATATTGCTGGAGATGACCATTGGACCTGATCAGAATCAGATGCAATGCTAAGTGAATTAAGGAGGCATTTAAAGCCTCTTCTTTTTCACAAAGAAGAACAGGCCACGGTTTTATAGAACCAACTGATGATAGATATGCAAGTGACCAATTTTTACAACCTAAGAGGGTTGTCCTGTGTGGTACTGAAGAGCACCCTATCCAAAACTGATTAGTTCAACAAATTTGGGAGCAAAATGCTAAGAGAGTAAGTCCTGTGTCCAGAATCCTAGGATGTTGATACAGGCCAAGAAGAGGATGGCTGATCTGAAGACAGCTGTTAAGGCTAAAATACAGCCTTCTGTATTTGTTCAACTAGGCCTTCTGCAAAATGTCATAGAATTACATAGAGTCTACAGTACAGAAATAACTCAACTGGGCTATGTGGGCATTTATTTCTTCCCTCTCCTGAATTTATCTAGCTTCCGTTTAAGTGCATCTATGTTGTTTGCCTTAACTACTCCTTGTGGTGGTGAGTTCTATATTCTTGCCACTCTGGGTAAAGAAGTTTCTCCTGAATTCCCTGTTAAATTTATTGGTGACTAGCTTATATTTATGGCCAGTAGTTTTGGTCTCTCCCACCAGTGGAAACATCTTCTCTACATCTATCTTGTCAAACTCATTGGGCAGAATTTTATGGCTGACACACGGGTGGCGGAGCCCGCACGTCAGTGCTTAAAATGTCACATGAGCGTCCCGACGTCAGCACGCGATATTTAGGCGGGCGGGCGCTATGAAGCGCTACGCATGCCCGCCATTAATTAAAGGCCTTGTTAAGGCCCTTAACTTGGCAATTGAAGCCAATTTTGAGGAGCCCATGCGATCTTCGGCTCGGCGCCTGGGCCCAACGGGCAGGCGGGTAACTGATTTTTTAACAAACCTCATCCACGGGTGGGATATGTGGGCTCAGAGGGGTTGTTCATGTTTTTTCTGAAGTATTTAATGCAGAAAGTGTTTTAAACTTGCCTGTGTGATTGTTAGTAGTTCAGATTGATTTCCAATAGCTTTCTCTGTACTTTGAAGCTTCAGCTCACCAGTCTGCAGACAGTAATCTTCATCGGGCCTGCAGCTTTCCGGAGGCCTCCATTCAGCCTGGGTATGGGTTCTGACATCTCCACTGGAGGCAGCTGCTCTGAGGAGGAAGGGAGGGATAGAATAAGGAGGAGGCCAGGAGTGGACAATCTGCCTACAGGGGAGCCATCTTTGGGAGGCCAGGCACAGGCACAAGGGGTGCAGGGCCAAGAGGTTGTCCAAGGTGGAAGGGGCTGCAGAAGAGGCCACTATCCTGCTGCCAGGCTATACAGGTGGCGATGCAGCTACCTCAATATGACTGAGGTGCAGTGCCGAAGGAGGCTCCGTCTGTCAAGGGAGACAGTCAACTATATCTGTCAGATGATTGGTCCTGAGATCTCCCCTAACTGTGTGGGTGGACACCCCATGCCACCGGCTCTGAAGGTCACAGTTGCCCTCCACTTCTATGCATCTGGCTCCTTCCAGGGCTTGGTGGAAGATCTTTGTGGTATCTCCCAATCAGCTGTACACACTTGTGTCAAGCAGATCACAAACGCTCTGTTCATCCACTTCCGCTGTGACCAGGCAAGTCAGATACAGCAAGCCAGAGGCTTCGCGGCCATTGCTGGCTTCCCCCGCGTCCAGGGTGCAATAGACTGCTTACATGTGGCCATCAAGGCGCCAGCAGGTGAGCCCAGTACCTTCGTCAACAGGAAGGGATTCCACTCCATGAACGTGCAGATAGTGTGTGATCACAGGATGCAGATTCTGCAAGTTTGTGCAAAGTACCCAGGCAGCTCCCACGACGCCTACAGCCTCAGACACTCCCAGGTGCCGGCGCTCTTCAGTGCTCCGGCTCGGCTGGATGGTTGGCTAGTGGGTGATAAGGGCTATCCCCTCAGAAGGTGGCTCATGATGCCTCTCCGCCATCTAAGAACAGAAGCTGAGGAGTGCTACAATAGGAGCCACAGCACCACAAGGGCTGTGGTGGAGAGAGCCATTGGTCTTCTCAAGATGCGCTTCCGTTGCCTCGACTGCTTAGCACTCCTGTACCCCCCAGGATTATGTCTCTCTGATCGTGGTAGCATGCTGTGCTCTGCACAATCTTGCGCTGGAAAGGGGGGATGCAGTTGACGATGAAGACCTTGACGCACTGGATGAGACTGCACGTGATGAATCCAGTAGTGGCTCAGAGGATGAGGAAGCACAGGGCAATGATGAGGGGCAGCACACCGACCCGCTACTACACCAAGGAGGCAGGGATACCCGGAACACTTTAATCCAACGAACCTTCAGCTAGCTCCACACACATGGATCAGCAGGACCAGCATTGCCAGGCGCTTCCACACGTGGCACTTAGGTGCTACATCTTCCACCTCATCAGCTGCAACTAAGGGCTTAGTACAGAAACATCAATGTCTACTCAAACACTCATGAGATGTCTGTGAAACATACAAATGCAGCACAAAGGAAACACCCTCAGCCATGGTCAGAAAAGTGGACAAAATAAAACACAAATGTAGCTCAGACATACATATAATTATATTTTCCCTAATCTAGGACCAACACAAAATCACCAGTGACAAACCCGTGGAGTGCCTAACGTGCCTTATGCTTACGTTTGCGGGTGCTACGTCTAGGTGCCGCCCCATCGCTTGGAGTGGCTTGTGAGACAGTCTGCTGACTCTACTTTCCTGTTGGCCTCGATGACCTTCGACCATGAGCCGTCCTCTGGCCTGTGGAGCCTGTGAAATCCCCGTCTGGGAGGAAGTGGCCAGTTCCAGAACTGGCACCTCCCCAGTTGTCGCAGCCTCAATGGATGCAACGGTCACTGGCAGAGGGGCGGAGGAGCTACTGCCCTCATCCGGAGCGCCCTGAGAGGAGCTCGCAGCGACGACAGGCAGCTGCTGCACCGACGTGAGGTCACATTGGACCTCCCTGCTCACCGCAGATGGATGGGGACCGAGCGGCGACACTTGCTGCCCAGCACGTCTCCCACATTGCGAATGACCACCTGTGGCCATTAGCGCTGTGAGGGCTTGCAGGTCAGAGCGTAACCCAATCAGAAGATTCTCAATCCGATTGAAGATGCTCTCCATGAGAGTCGCCACTCTCTCAGTGGAGGAAGCGTGAAGCTCTGTCCTGAGGTTCATGCCTTCACTGACACTCTGCCTGGACTCCTCCACCACACAGACCAACTGAAGCACACCCTCATGCAACACTGCCAGATGCTCCCGCGCATCCTGCCGCTTGTCCTGCAGCTGCTGCATTGCTGACATCTCCAGAGGCACATCATCACTGCCAGACTCAGCATGTGCTTGGTCCCCTGCAGTCCTCCGGCTGCTGGTGCCATCGGCAACTCTGTCCATGCCATCTCCTCCAGCAATTGTGAAGTGCCCTCTCCACTGTGCCCCGGGACACTAGCCGACATTATCATCCCCACCGAAGTGTTTGTTGTTGCGCTGGTGCCTGGCTCGCTGAAAGGATGTGCTGCAAGTTGCAAGTCTTGGCCCTCAGATGCGGAGGGGGACTCTGGACGTGTTGGTGGCGGCCATGAGGTGGTGATGCTGAAATTCACAACAAGGACAGTGCATCAGTTAGCGTTCAGTCAGTAACACCTTTCATCCCTTTCCCCACCAGCCTCATAAGTCACTCACCCTTCAAGAACCTAAGGAGATGAACATTGGTGGGGTGGTAAATAGTCAAGAGGAGGCCCAAACATTACAGGCGTATACAGACAGGCTGGTCAGATGGCCTAAGGAATGCCACATGGAATGTATGTGGATAAGTGTTCAGTTAAGCACTTGGGCAAGACAAGCAAGGTACGGGAATACATGAGTAATGGTAGGACCGTGGGAAGTCACGACGATTACAGGGACCTTGCTGGGCAGACCCATTAAGGTAGCAGAACAAGAACATAAGGCGTTTAACAAGGTCGAAGTCAGACGTGCCTTTATTAGCCGAGGAATAGAATGTAGGAAAAGGGAGGTTATGTTGCAAGTGCAGAAAACACTGTTGAGGCCACAACTACACTTCTGCGTTCAGTTGTGACCTGCGCTTCATGGGAGGGATGGCATTGGAGTGGGGAGAGTACAGAGGTTCCTTACCTGAATGCATGCTGGCCTGGAGAGTTGGAGTGATGAGGAAACATTGCATACGCTTGCAACATTTGCCGTGGAGCACAGGGGATTGACAGGTCACATTATTGACCTTCATACCGTTATGAGGGGCATAGAATAGGGGCATAGACAGAAGGCAACATTTCCCCTTGGCGCAGGGATGACTAACGTGGTGGCATTTATTTAAGTTGCATGCCATGAGGTTGACAGGTGAGGTGCTGAGGACCTTTTGGACAGAGTAATGTGGAACGCACTGGCTGAAAGGGTGGTGGAGGTACAAACCCTCCTAAGATGCAATAAGTCTTTGGATGTGCAGCAGCGATGCCATGGCATGTTAGGCCATGGGGATAGTGGTCACAAATGGGATAAGGTGACTTTGGAAGGTGCTAGAGATGCGCATTCTCAAGGGGCTGAGGGACCTTTGTGTATGACCCACACGTCTGAGTGTATCAGTCTGTGAATGAGCAGTGTTGCAGCATTAACGATTGCAAGAACCATCAGTGCTTTGGATGATGGGGAGACAGAGTGGATGGGACTGTGGCCCTCAAATACCTGTCTGCTACAACCCAGCCTCACCGACACCTGCCGACCTGGCCGCCTGCCTCCTCCCCAGCTCCATGGCCTGCTCCTCATAAGTGGTGAGGCGCTGCAGCATGGCGTGCCCACCACCAGTCTGCTGCTGCTCCCTCATATTGCTCTCAGTTTTTGCCTGCAGAACAGAGAAGAGCATTTATTGGGGCTGATCACTAATGTAGTCTGCATGTGCATGCCGCACCCCAACCACAGTGGCCCATCTGACGCCTCCAGCGGCTCTTGTCCACCATACTGGTGATCAGTCCCCAGAAGATAGTACGGCTGGTCCCAACCCCCTCCCCCAACGGACACCTTGGACACATTCGGCATGCATCACTTTGAATAACACACAGGTCTTAGCGCCCATGGGAAGGAGGCGCAATTAGGTGCGGCGCCAAGGCCAGCAGATGGCTCTTGGCCACAACACCTTGAGGCCCCCTTCCACCACCTCATCACCATCAATAAGATATGTGTTGGAACTCTGAGTATGTGTCTAGCTGCCTCCCCTGCAGGTTGCCCCCAGACTACTCAAATGCGACAAACGCCAACATATGCTGCAGGGAGAACCCATCTTCTCTTCAACCACTAAGGCTGATGTAAGCATGGTCACTATCTGTTTGCCCACCCAGCGTGCGCCAAATGCCCAATGCAGTAACGACACTAAGACGTGGGAGGGGGGGCCTCAAAGGCTAAGACTACCTGCTGGGTCAAATGGCCAAGGCTGACATGGTAGTCACCCTTCCAGAGCGCAACAAATCATTGAAGCGCTTGCGGCACTGTGTTCCTGTGCGCTGCATAGCGTCATGGGAGCTAACATCCTCTGCCACCTCCTGCCGCCCCTGCCTGGTGACGTGGGGGGGCCCTCCTCCTCCCATCCTCTGGAAACAAAACATCCCGATGGTTGGACACCTCTTCGAAGAGGACAGCAAGGCAGGCATCTGAGAACCGAGGGGCACAGTGGCCCCCCGCTGGCCTATCCTGCAGCCTGCCCCCCTCCTCCTCCTCTGCCCTCAAATCTTGTGCTGCCCCATGACTGGCCATGGTGAACAGCCTAAAGGAGGCTGTCTGGCCGCTCTTTATACAGACTGCCGGTTCCCCATTGGAACCGGCGGTCTGAACACGCCCGCTGCCGATTTAATTTTCCGGATGTAAACGGGAGTCACAACCCCGCTAGGCGGGCCTTAATTGGCCCGCCCGTGCAAAATGGTGGCGCGGCCCGTTTCAGCGGCAGCGATCAGCTGCCCGCCCGCCGCTGAGTCAGTTGGGCCTGCCCGCCCGTAAAGCGCAAAATTCAGCCCATTCATAATTTTAAAGACCTATTATAGGGAATTAATGAGACTGAAATTTCGATAAATCTCCTGGACCTGATGATCTACATCCCTGAAAGAGGTGGCTATAGAGATAGTGGATGCATTGGTGATCATCTTTCAAAGTTCTATAGATTCCGGAACAGTGCGTATGGATTGGTAGGTAGTAAAAGTAACCTCACTATTTAAGAAAGGAGAGAGTGAGAAAACGGGGAACTACAGACCTATTAGCCTGACATCAGTAGGAGAGAAAATGCTAGAATCTATTATAAAGGATGTGATAACTGAACACTTAGAAAATAATAGTAGAATTGTGCAGTGTCAACATGGATTTAGGAAAGAGAAATCATGTATGACAAACCTGTTGGAGTTTTTTGAGGATGTTACTAGCAGGATATTAAGGGAGAACCAGTGGATGTTGTGTATTTGGATTTTCAAAAGGCTTTCGATAAGGCCCCACACAAGAGGTGAGTAAGCAAAATTAGAGGACATGGGATCGGGGATTACATACTGGCATGTATTGAGGATGGGTTAATGGACAGAAAACAGAGTAGGGATAAACGAATCATTCTCAGGTTGGCAGGCTGTGACTAGTGGGGTATTCACAATCTATATCAATGATTTGGATCTGGGGACCAAATGTAATATTTCCAAGTTTGCTGATGACACAAACCTTGATGGGAATCTGAGTTATGAGGAGGATACAAAGAGGCTTCAAGAGGATTTTGACAGGCTAGTGAGTGGGCAAAAAAATGGCTGTTAGAATATAATGTGGAAAACTGTGAAGTTATCCACATTAGTAGGAAAAAGAAATGCAGAGTATTGCTTAAATGGGGAGAGATTGGGAAGTGTTAATGTCCAAAGGGACCTGGGTGTTCTCGTTCGTAAGTCACTGAAAGCTAACATGCAGGTGCAATAAGCACTTTGGAAGGCAAATGGTATGTTAGCCTTTATTGCAAGGGGATTTGAGGACAGGAGTAAGGAAGTCTCGCTGTAATTGTATAGAGCCTTGGTGAGACTACACCTGGAGTATTGTGTGCAGTTTTGGTCTCCTTACTTATGGAAAGATATACTAGTGATAGAGGGAATGCAACGAAGGTTCACCAGACTAATCCCTGGGATGGCAGGATTGTCCTCTGAGGAGAGATTGAGGAGACTGGGCCTGTGTTCTCTAGAGTTTAGAAAAATGAGAGGTGGCCTCATTGAAGCATACAAAATTCTTACAGGGCTCGACAGATGCAGGAAGGATATTTCCCATGGTTGTGGGTGTCTAGAACGAGAGGAGACAGTCTCAGAATAAGAGATAGGCCATTTGGGACCGAGATGAGGAATTTCTTCAGTCAGAAGTCCAGCACTATATATGTGACATAATAAATGCTTAATTTGCCCTTCCTATTGTTGGGTTATGAAATGACTTCTAAACACCCATGTGTACTCTTTTGATGCTCATTCATGCTTCTTGTGTACAAATAGAAAATCAATATTAAATTATTTGAATATATACAACTAAGGCATAACAGAAATTTGATGTACTGCAGCTTTTCCCTCACTGCTGACCCATTCTGAATTTGAAAATGTTTTTAAGAATTTAGTGTCATAAGTCATTGTTTCAAATATTTATACTGACTGTTAGTGCTAATACTCTGTTAGCACAGGAGGAGCCTGGGATATAGATATCAATAACAAACTTGACAATGTATTTGATGGAAGGCCAGCATTGATGGAGAATTTGGAACTAAAAGTGTTAAATTAAATCTTGTGCTACGGATAAAGGGAATCCCTATTGGATTACATTAGACAAGTTTATTTTCCATAGCTGCACATTGATTAGTAAAGAATGAAAAGGACGCATTGGAATATGCTTCAGTTGCAGCATCTTTAAATTTGTATTAAGGTGTCTTTTGAGTTAGCTGGATTAAGAAACTTGGCTAATGCCTTACAAAGAATTCTGGTCTCTGTCTTCCTGACATATTCTTGGGCACTGGATATCTAAAATTGTTCTTGGTGGAAAGAAACTCAGGAGCATTCTTCGCTTTGCATGTCGGCAGTAAAAGGCAGTATTTTCCATTTTCATTAAATAAAATCTACTACCCTAAAAAAAAACTCTTGGACTTCCTGATGGTTCAATAGATAATGCAATAAGTGATACAGCTATATAAGCAGGAAATGTAGAGCTACACAACCAGGAAAATCCTGGTTCTGAACTTTGGTTTGTTTCAAGATAGCCAATCTTTGGGTGGTAGGTACAATATTAGGTGTGTCTTGGGTCCATCCATTAAGGTGCAAGAACTGTTTCCTGTTTAAATTCACCCAGAGGTGGGCAGGGGACTCGCCACACAGGAAGCCCAAAAGCAAACCCTGTCGGAGTTGCTTGCAGGCTCCTGGGGTGGGGTGGATCCCTTGGCCTAAAGCACCTAAGACCTAATTGAGGAACCTGGCATCAGGAAGGGGGAGGGCCCACTAGAGCCACCCTGCTGCCATTGCTGAAACTGAGGGACGAACTGCAGCATTGACTAGGATGGAGCCAAGGGTTTTGAAGGTGGAGGTGAGAGAAGGAAGTTGATTTACTGTGCATTTGACCAGCATTTATCAGAATGGGAAATCTAACGTTTTAGGATAATGAAATCATATGGTGACTCTGAGGCTGCTGTATTTGCTACTGTAGAAAATGGGAGCATAGTGATCCAAAGATTTTCATAATTGAGCTCAATTCCTACATAAATATCAACGACCTTTTCCGAAATAGCCCCTCTAAATGTAACTTAATTATTTGATTTGAAAATTCTTAATTGTTATTGTACTTTATTATTCAGATGTTATGTTAATAGTAAGCATATAATAAATATTTCCACTCATTAACAAACAACAAAATCTGTATCTGTGGTATTACCAACCTTGCATTAAGTATATAAGGAGTTTCTGGTTGTTCGAATGATGTCTGGTTTCATGCAGTTTCACTTCAAATGTCATTAATTGAGCTGTGTTTGTAGATTGCTCTTCATATTTGAAGATTACTGAGAATACAGGCATTCTCCCTAGTCAATTGAGCTGTTCTAAAGCAAAGAATATTTACAGCTTTCAAACCTGGCTATTTATTAAGTAGACTACATTATTATTGGTACTTTATTTACACTACAGGCCAACATTTGCAAAACCAAACTTTCCAGAAGACATTAATTATGAATCATATTTTTACTTGTTATATAGACTCAATAACTTATTTTGTAGATTGAGTTATGTATCTAAGTGTAACTTTATTGTTAAAAAGTAAATGTTATTGTGCTTGCTGACAAATTAAGGTAGAAATAGAAGAGTTCATTTCATATTATTAAATCAGAGATTGTAATAAATCACAAACAGGTACTAAAATAACTTATTTTCCATTTTTTAGATGTGGATGAATGTATATTTAACAATGGTGGTTGCCAACACACCTGTGTAAATACAGTGGGTAGTTATGAGTGTCGGTGTAGAAATGGATTCTTTCTGAGTGACAACCAGCACACCTGTATTCATCGTTTAGAAGGTATGTTCAGTACAAAACTAGGATTTCCCTTGTAGCAACATTCATTCTTTGTCATTGTAATTGAAAATTGTGCACATATGTAACCATTTTACTCAATTACTTAATAAAAATTAGGACTACTAAATATTATTCAGGTAGGCAATAACAATAGGAGTTCCTTTGCTTAGTTGTTTCATGGTTCTGTTGTATGGAAATTATGTTTAGTTACTATAGTATTGTATAGCAAATGATTAAAATACATGTATGTACAAACTGAATAAACCTTATGAACTTCTGTATTGTGATATATTGCTAAAAAGTTGATAATAGTTGTCTGACGGGTGAACATTCTCACAATCCTAGCCTCCAACTGCTTTTTCGCAACTTTTCTTGTCTGTCAGCAATTCATTGATATGTATGAAGTTGTTGTGCCTCTGTTTTTGCTCCACAAGCTACACCTATGTTATCTTATGTGTTGCTTCTCCTATTTTTATTATTAAAATCAGACTTATATCAATTATTTTCCTTTCCCAGCAACTCAAAATTATGGAACTCCTTATGTCCTTTCCTCCTACATGGTTCTAAACCGATATTAACTCCAACCTAATCATCACTGCTTGATGATTCCTACTTGTTGCAAGCTTAGTGGTTTCCTGCCTTGGCCCTTTTCCCTTAAGTTTCTCAACTTATTAGAAAAAAGGAATAAACACATCTCAAAACATGAATGCTTGTATAATTAGGATGGTACTAGATGGGTGCAAATTCAAACATAAAATCAACTTTTTAAAAATAGTTTACTTTAAAAAATTTGTTTTCTGTCGATTTTTCTGTTTCTCCCTATTTCCTGGAACCATTGACCTCTTGCTGGGAGATAGTCCCATGGGACTAAGTTGCTTTCCAGTACTGCACCTAACATGCAAGGCATTCATATGTTGCCCAACTATTTGGCTGGCTGGAGCATCGTAGTTGAACCTGTTCCTGTCCTTAACACAGATGCATGCACACTTCTAGCAGGGGTCACTGGATAACAGCCATATGAGTACAGACTTTGGTCAAATTTTCTCATCCTTACCCATTGGTCCTGGTCAATTGTAGCACTCTTATAATGACAAGTCTTATCAGTTGGTTTGATGGACTAATTTGGTACTGAAAAATTAATGGAACTATTTGGGAGCTCAAAAATACCTCTGATGCCATATTAAGATAGATGGTGGACAGCTGTATTCTGCACTTTTCATTCCAACATAAAAAAAATAACTGACTTTGTTGAGTGCCACAAATCTAGCATTTAGGAAGATTTCAAAATTACTACCTTTGAGAGAAATGTTGTGTAGGATGTATACTATTCTGGCCAATTAACATCTCAAAATGATATAAGTGAGAGATCAGAATTTGGTTCTGACTCCACTTAACACTCATATATGCCCTTGATAGTGGCATAAGCAGTAACTTTGCTTAATTTGTCCAAACCATTTTGCATTCCAATAAGTATGTTTTAACACAATGTTCTATGTTTTAGTATATACCAGAGACCACTTTGAGGCAGTAAATCTATATCCAACTATGAATGCTTAGATTCCAACTTATTGTCAATAAGGGGAAAGAATGAACATGGATTGGGCTGTGTTGTTGTTGATATTAAATTCTTGTGTATATCTCCATCTTCTAATGTTTCAGTCAAATCCTAAATGGATCTATTCTTCATTTGAAAGGATTTCAACTTTCAAAGAATTGATATTTTATTTCACCCTGGTTATACATTTCAAACTTAAGTAAAAAGACTTTTATGGTGAAAAATACTGCTTTCAGTTTTAAATATAAAAGGACATTTTATAGAAAAGGATAGTGTTTGGTGGATCACTAAACCAGTGTATTCATTCGCAGTGGATCAAGTAGTGAGAAAACTTACGAATCCAAAACCCTTTCTTGTAAATTGAACACACTGAGTATTACTGAAAAAAGAAATATGCTGTTGAAGCTTTTCATCTTGCACACATCAGGACAGATTTGCAAGAACACTAGTTATAAAGGGAACAACAATTTATACTGTATGAAAAGAGAGTGCTGATTGGCTGGCAAGTTGGTCAGATTATTAGTCAGGCTCACTGTGTGGCTTACTTACGCGTGTTCGAAACTAGATATATTCACACACAAGTCCCTGTCCTTTGCAGAAAGAAGGAGCATGTCCACACATTGCGTCTTGTTCAATTAAATAAAAGCTTGGGGTTCAGCCATTACCCATAGCAATGCCTTGACCAATCAGAGCCCACCTGCCTAGTTTGAATTTAAACAAAAGCTTGGTAATTAACTGTCCCCTGGTGCATCCTCCATGACAATGCCTCTACCAATCAGAGTCCCCTTGCCAACCAAGCAGCACACTCTTCTCATGCAGTATAAATTGTTGTTCCCTTTAGATTTGGTATTCTTGTGAATCTGTCTGATGAGTGCAAGATGAAAAGCTTCAACAGCATGTCTCTTTTTCAGCAATACTCAAGTTCTGTACTACCAAATGTCTGTGAGAAGAAAGCGTAAGACCTAAGCCTTTTCCCTGTTTGTGGTCCAAAATATTTTTTCTCAATGTCAGCTTGGCTCTATTCACTGATTCACTCCACTTCGTCCCAGCTGAATGATGTTCATGGAAAATGAGAAGTAAAGTTAATTGATAGGATAAACATAATCTAACATACTCCTGTATCAGTGTTTGCTTAATCAGTTTGATAGGCCTGTCGTGGTGTAAAATATACTTCAAGCTGATTTGTACTTGTAAAAATGTGCTTCTTCTGGTGCCTTTGAAGTGACAGATTTGATTGGTGGGGCCAGTAGTACACCTGGGTAGGAAGCAACACTTTGGGGTTTAGGGCCCTGTTGGTGATAAATGGAAATGGGCTGATGTGTTAACTTGCTGACATAAGGGAAATGTGCTGAAAGAAAATAAATTAAACCCACTCAAGTGCTGATTCTGCATCTATGAAGCTTCACTAGAGTAACTGAAGATTACACTGTTTATCAGTCCTGTTGGCTCAGATACCTCATATATCCAACAGAGAAATAAGCTTTTCTCGTTTGTAAGCAATCTCTTCCTAATTCATTAGACTTTAAGTGTTCCTGGTTTAGTATTGAATATTATAGTTTCAGCTGGGTAGTTTCAAAGTGTTTCCCTCTGTATTAAGGTTAGGTTTGCCTCTGCTATTTATATTGTGCTATGGAAGATTATGATGTGCAGACTCTTAATCATTGATTATTGATGAAGGCAGCAGAATTTGATTTGTTACTGAATTCTGCTCACAAGTGCACTTCTGTTTTATGCATTTTTTCATCCTTCTTAACAAAGTCCTAACAGCAACAACCTATAATTCAAGCAGCTAAAAAAACTCTGCCTTACCTTATTTCCCCATTGAGCTTGAGAATTACATTTAACACTTCAAACTACACATTTTTTTCCAAAAGACCTATTGTCCCATGTTCAACATGCAGCAAGGTAGTTAGGAATAACAAGTTAATTATCTTGGATAAAATACACATTTAATATGACTAAGTATCGAACAATATGATATTACAAGCGAAAAGGAACTGTTAATCATGGTTGGACCTGAATAGGACTGCAGTGGGGTATCTTCTGATGCAAATAGCATTTTTAAATGTAATTGATGATGATGAAAGCATAGTGCCATTATGGCACAGAAGGAGGAGGTCATGCCCGCTGTCTGTAGAGTAATCCAGTCAGTCCCATTTTCCCCATTATCTCCATAGTCCTGCAGGTTTATTTCCCTCATGAGCCTATCCAATTTCCTTTTGAAATCAGTGTTCTTCTCTGCTTCCAACATCCTTTTAAGCAGCAGTGTGGTGACTAGAATTGGATGCAATACTCTATATAGAGACAATCCGCTTGTATCAACTGTTCCCCCAACCTTCTGCATTAGACGTTAAGCTTTTGTCCCTTTACCATTGCCTGAAATTAGTCAATTCAATAAAAAAATAATAAAAGCAGAACAAACATTTCAGAGATTATGTTTGCAGAATGTATTGGAGTTCAATGTAATGGAATTTTCTACCCACCTGCATTTCTGGTGTCAATTTGACTGATAGAAATAAAGCATAATAATGAGTCTAATAAACTACAGCTGCAATTGAATTAGAGGGTTAATCCAGAAGAGAATACTATGAGATAAATATAAACATGAACAGTGGCAGAAGGAGATCAAAGTAAGTTTTTAAAAAATGGTAATTTTAGAAGCTATCCGAAAGCCCACTAGGTAAGTTCGTTGTCTGGTGTGGTGAGAAGACATATATATAAGTAAGGTTCCAGGTTTGATCTGTGCTGTATGCCGAGTCAGATAACCTCAACAGGAATAGCAGTAAGGCCATCTGGTCTCAATGCCCTTGGGCTAGGGAGAAGAAAAAATCAGACAGTTTCCCACTTCTGATTATCCGCTGATCTGTGCTGGAAGGAGCGTGCAGGCAGACTGGTGAGGATGAGGATAGGAATGAATTACACTGTGATGCTCCCACAATGTTGATAGTGATTGGCAGCAGCAACAATGTGGTTGTTTTATTTTTCTGAAACAGGTAAGACTGTCTAACTTCAGATGAGTTCATATAACGTGCTTGATATTTGAGTTTGTTAGATGTCATACATCACTGCTGTAAACAGGTCAGTTTTGTATACTGACAATAAACTGGAAGTGCAATTTATGAACGAATTAGACTGAATTTGACACCTATTTTCCCTGCTAAGAGTGATACACAAATGTGTGTAGGTTGGGGGGCAGGAAGCAGTCTGAGTTACATTGATTTACAGGATTCTGAGAGGTTTTTTCAGCAACGTGTTTTAAATTAATGAATTCTACTAAAGAGATTCTCAGTATATAAAGGGAGCATACACTAGACTTTTTCATTTATTGTAATCTACTGGCTTCTTGGCTCCTTTTCTCACAACTCAAACTACACAACTGGTCTAAACACACAATGGTGCTTTAAACCCTAGAGAAATCACAGAGACCCTCCATTCAACTGCCTCTGCCTCTCCCCTTCCTCTTGCAAACCAAATTAAATTCTGCTCACCCCCAATTCCCTTCACCCTAACCCTGAATCCCCATCTCTCTCTGGTTTCTCTTTTACCTTCCACCCCTCTCCCCCCATTCCTCACCCCGCCCCCATACACATCCCCAAACCCTCTTCAACCTTTCCTATGACTCACCTCCTCCTCCCTCAATGCCATTTCCATTAAACTACTGACCACTGAACTTCTCTTTCTGGACCTCACATTAGCTATCATTGTAAATCATTCTTTCCTTTCTGGTACTGTCCAAAACTGTGATCATCACTCCTCAAAAAAACCCACTTTCAATCCCACTGTTACTGCAAGCTACCATGTCACCTATAAATTTCTTCTGCCTTCAGTTAACAGACTCAATACTTTGGAATTTTTTCTCTAAAACTCTGCATCTCCCACTCATTTTTTAAGGCCCTCCTCTTTGACCATGGTTTTGGGTACTTCTTCTAAAATCTCCTTCTTTAGCTCAGACGTCAGCTGTTCTTCCTTGTGCATTTGTGAAGTGCCTTAAATGTTTTTTAGAAAGTGGAAAGCAAATTGTAGGAGCGAAAATAAATTTCATAAAGTGGCAGAGAGTGATGTCCGGTAAGTTTTCATTTTGAGGCCCCTTTTTACTTAAATGATTTGAAGTTAGGAACTGACATTTTCTGATTACAAAAATTTGGGCAGGAAAATTGTCACAACCTTGCCTTGTTACTGTGAAATTTACTGCAACATTGAACTTTATGCCATCACTTTTAACATTTGCCAGACTGGTCAGAGTTCAGTCCACTAATGTCAGGGCTGGACTGGAAGCATCAGCCTGAGAGATTGCAACAGTTTTACCTAGTATTCTATCAAGGACTTTCTAAACTGTAGGTCTCAAAAATTTCAGCTCGCTGTCGATTATGAGAAAATAGTCATGCAGGTAACCGCATTCCAGGAATAGCCACAACCTTCTGTCCTTTCTTACACGTGAAATCTAGGGCAAAATTTTTTAGCTCGCCAGGCGGGCGTGCGCCCGACCCACTTGAGCATAAAATGATGTGTGTTGACATCGGGCGAGCGTCCCAATGTCAACGCGCAGTCGGACCATATTTCATTTGGCGGGCATGCACTGGAGTCGGCAGCGTGCCCGCTAACAATTAAAAGGCCTGTTAAGGCCTTTAAAGGATCGATTAAATAGAATTTTATGCTGCCTGTCCAGCCTTAACAGTTGGTGGGCAAGGCAAAAAGGCCAAGCGGCCTTTGCACTTTTTAGGAAACCTCATCCATGGATGGGATGAGGTTTCTTAAAGCAAATACAAATTTAAAAATTAAAATTTAATTAATAACATATCCCTGCTCATGTGACAGAGCTCACACTCCCCCCACCTCACCCGCCTGCACAGGCAGCGCTGAGCGAATTAAGGCCCACCCAGCGGGAAATCACCTTCCAGCCTCGATTGTGCGGTGGTCGGCTTCCCTACCGCCCCTGCCCGCCCCCGCTGAGCCTGCCCGACAAGGGTGAAATTCTGCCGCTGATATTTTTAAAATGATGTCACTCAAGAAGCAGCATTAGACAAGTAATAAGAGGGAGCCAAGGATAGATCCTTGCAGGGGGATCTGGAGGTGACTGTGTGGGAGTGGGAAGAGAAGGTGTTGCAGGTGACCCTCTGGCTGTGACTGGATAGTTAAGAACGGGACCAGGTGAGTGCAGTCCCACCCAGCTGGACGATGAGGGAGAGGCTTTGGAGCAGGTAAGTTGGATGGATGGCCCTAGCTCTCTCTCTTCCTCTTGCTGCTTCTCTGCTGTCACTGCCACCTGCTGCTGCTCACCCTTGCTGGGTGTTTCACCAGGTGCTGGCTCTTGTTACACTCTTTCTGATTGCTCCAAATTGGATGTTTCTGTGCCCGAGTGCTTGTGTTCTTTTCTCTGTGCTAGTGCTCGTGTGCAGAGAGTGCTTAGGGCTGCTCATGTAATGGTCCAGCTCATCTCAGATAGCAGTGATTCATCTTGGGAGACATCTAAATGAGGAGAAATGGGATATATGCCACTATGGGCTATTTGGCAAAATGATGTGCAAATAAGGTCATTATGGTGTCATGTTACTGATGTATCTGCATGTGACTTAAAAGCTCTTTTGAAGACTAAATTGTTGAAGAGAACACTTGGTCTGTTGGACTGTAAAGAAGCCATCATGCACTAGCGCAGAAAAAAAAACACAGCACGCAGGCACAGGAACATCCAATTTGGAGCAATCAGGTAGAGTGTAACAAGAGCCAGCATTGGCCAATAATTTGGATGTTAGTGCAGGTTGCCTGGACTGCCACCAGTGTGGGTTCTCTCCCAATGAACATAGAATAACTAGGCATTTTTAAGGGTACATACATTTAACGTAAGTGACGCCTCCATGACCATTCATCTGGTGCAGTAGGATGAGCGTATTCATGCAAGCAGTTTGAGGAACCATAGTGACTTTGTGACAGAATGTGCATGCAATCTGCGAAATATAGAAAGCCTTTCTCTTTGGCCATTCCAAATTGAAGCTTGTAACTTTACAGCCATAGTAGCTTTGGAAGGACAGATTAGAAGAGGAGTGCTGCACTGTCCAGGCTGCATTACTGATATGGCACTGTGTTCCAGGTCCACTGTTTAATGTCCCTAGGCAGTCCCTTCCTTTGCATGTATACCCTCTGGTCAACCTGATCATGTTCCTTTTCATTACTCCAGAGGACATTTTCGTGTTTGCCACACGACCTCTGGACATAGAAGAGTACACTCTGCCCACCTTTTATTATGTTTGGTGTGCTTTTCATTGGAGCATTCCCTACACCATCAGAAATGGCCATCTTCTGGTGCACACTTCCCTAGAAGCACATCCACATTTTGCGTAGATTAGTTCTCTCACTTGCTGCAGCATATCACCTTAGCTCCTAGAGGTCAGGCTCCAGAAAAAGTTAAGAGCTACTGAATTCCTTATTCCCCAGCCATTTAATGAACATGGAACATCCTGTGCATAAGGACAAAATAAAGCATCACATTCTTTTTGTGATGTGATATTATGTGCATCTAAGATCCAGATCCAACTGCAGAGGGCATTTCCAGCATTTGCAAACCACTGCAAAAACAATTGTATTACCTGTTTGATTCAGGAACTTACTTTTAGAATTAAAAACAACAGTACTCAGCTTCACTGACTGAGCTGTTAAAGATTTATTTGAATGGGAGATGGAACTGAGGCAGCTTATAGCATTAAGAATGGAATTACTCGCTGTTCATTAGCTTTACAATTAGTTTAACATCTGCTTTGTAGATGGCTCATAAGTCAGGAGACCAGAATTTGCCTCCAGATATGAAATGCAGTGATAATTTACGGAGATAGACGCTGTCCTCACTAGTCCATGAGCAATGACTGCTGAAAATAATATCCTCACACTTCTCATGTCTTGTTACTAAGTATGAGTGTGTTTAATGAAGTCGAAGGAAGAATAATTTTAAGAGATTTGATGAGATTGCATCCTAGTACAACTGGCATTTTGGTGTTTCAGGTTCACAATACCGTACTTTATCCTTTCACTTGCAACACTGAAACTAATTTACTTCCATAACTTGTCCTGATCATTGAAAAAAAGACTTTCACTTATATGGCGCAGTGCTTCCCAAACTTATTCCCACTGTGACCCCATTTAATGCTTGAAAGTTAGTACGACCCCAAAGTGACAGAGAGGATGGGGGAGAGTTGCCATATGTGAGGAGGGGGAGTTGTTGAGCAGGGGCCAATGGTTTTGTCCACAACCATTTTAAAGACTCTTATAGTGCCTCAAAGCTAAGAATCATAAGCATCAATACTGGAGCCTCAGCACTGATCCCAGGACTGTCCCGCCAGAGTCTCCATTTGACGATCACCATTGCTGCCTCAGAGCTCATGGCCCCAAATGATTGTCCTGTGACCCCAAAGCGGTTTGCAGCCCACTGTTTGGGAACCCTTGATATAATGCTTTTCATGATTACTGGATGTCTCAAAGTGTTTCATGACCAATGAAGTACTTTTTTTGTAGTGCAGTGTTACGATCTCAGCCTATGTTAATACTGGATGAGTCAGATCCCAGAGTGAAGCTTGGCATGATAGATCTTAACTTTGCTTTTTTAAAATATATCATGGAGGTCAGTTACTGAACACATTCACAAGAGTCTGCCAGTGTACTTTTAACACATAGAATGAAATGTTCATTGAACAAGAAAAATGAACTATATTACACTAGATAAAAAGGTTGGATAGATTTCAATACAAATACCAGAAAATGATTCAAGCTCACACTACTCCTTTTATCCCATCAATACCCTTACAGACACAAAACCCCAGTGAAGATTTACCACTATCTCAATACCACAGCTTTTTGCTTGGGCTGGCCCAGTTGCAAACAGTTTTCTTCTGGCAGATTTCTGAGCATTCACTAGATGCTTTTCCCTCAGCTGGTATCTCTCCCTGAGACACCCAAAGAAAAACCCGTGATCTAAACTCCCTATTACTTTAACTTCAGAGCAAACACATGAGTCCTGTAAACTCAGTTCCCCAGCAGTCTTGCAGGATTTCTTACTAGAGAGCTTAGAACTCCTGCCTTCACTCTCTGGTAGATACACACTGACTGAACTGCCCTTCTGTCTTTCCCCATCGCTCTGTGTCCCTGAACCCCTCTCGCTAGGCAACAGCACCATTTTTTCTATTTTGTTTTATCTAAATCCACTAAACTACTAACCCCTTTGTAACCTATCTCTTTACTTCAAGGGCTATAAAACCTCAATAAAATGCATGTATACACACAGGGCCTCCAGCCTTCCCAGCACCCAGCTCACAAAAAAAACTCTGAATGAAACCAGAACCATGTTTCACCTTTCTTAACACACAAATACAAATATAAGTGAAACTTAAAGTTATACATTGTTCCTAACAATAGTCACCGTTGTAATGTAGGAAATGCAGCAGCCAGTATGTGGCTAACAAACTCCATTTAGTAAGAATTTGATAGTGACCAGATGATCTGTCATTTGTGATGTTGATTGGGGGATAAATATTGGCCAGGACACTGGGGATAACTCTCCTGCTCTTCTTTAAAATAGTGCCAGGGATCTGTTACATCCACCCGAGCAGGCAAATGGGCTTCAGTTTAATATCTGAAAGATGGCACCTCTGACAATTCAGTACTGGACTGTCAACCCTGGTTTTTGTGCTCAAGATTTGGATTGAGACTTGAACCCAGAATCTTGTGATTCAGAGGCAAGAATGCTACCAATAGAGCCACAGCTGACACTATTTATCAATACTATTGATGACTTTCTTTCTCCAATGTTGCTTTTCTAATTTTAAGGAGGAAACCAGTTAAAACGATGTTGAGAGTAGAGTTGATCACATGCCTGCGATTACTTGCTTAAATGTTATGCTTTAAGAAATGAACTTGCAGAGTGAAATGTTCACTGTGAAGGAGGAGCAGTGCTGGCTTAGAGCACGCAAGTGTGAGACAAAATCAGTCCAAATTATGATGTAATCTTACAGGCCAACAAACCCTCTCTCACAATCGTTGAAAAATGCTGTGTGGAAATGCTTGCTTGGGTCAAATGCTTTTGGTTAAAGTGCTAGGAAAGGTCACCTAGGAATGAGCCTATGATGCACGTTCAGTTATTATTAGATCCTCAATGCTACTGTATAGGACTCAAACAAATTATGATGACTAAAAATATTGAACTGTGTAGCTCGGAGGTAACTTTGTTATTTGATTTAAAATTATAGTTAAGTTGATTCCATATATTGTTTTTTATGTTTCTTTATGATATCTGCTCACTTTTCATCTATCCATTACTTCTAAAAATTGGGCTGATTTGAACTTGCTGAAATCGGCATTAACCAGGTGATGACAGCCTCATAGTGAAGTCAATAGATTTATCAAGACAGGTGGCGGTGAGCAACTTCTTGAACTGCTGCAGTCCATGTGGTGTAGGTACACCCATGGTGCTTTTAAGGAGGGAGTCCCAGGATTTTGACCCAATGACAGTGAAGGAATGGTGATATATTTCTGAATCAGGGTGGTGTTTGGCATGGATGGGAACTTGCAGGTGGTGGTGTTCCCATGTGTTTGCTGCTCTCGTCCTTTTAGGTGGTAAAGTTTGCGGGTTTGGAATGACTCTTGGTGATTTGCTGCCATGCATCTTGTAGATGGTACACACTGTTGCCATGTGCGCTAGTGGTGGACAGAGTGAATGTTTAAGGTGGTGAATGGGGTGCCAATCAAGCTGGCTGATTTGTCCTGAATGGTGTCGAGCTTCTTGAATGTTGTTGGAGCTGCACTCATCTAGGCAAGTGAGAGTATTCAATCACACTCCTGACTTGTGCCATGTAGATGGTGGATAAGCTTCGGGAGTCAGGAGGTGAGTTACTCGCCTCAAATTCCAAGCCTTTGACTTGCTCTTACAGCCAGAATATTTATATGCAATAGCTGGTCCAGTTCAGTTTCTGGTCAGTGGTGACCCCCAAGATGTTGTTGCTGGTTCAATGATGGTAATGCTGTTGAATGTTAAGGGGAGGTGGTTAGAAACTCTCTTGTTGAAGATGGTTATTTCCTGGCACTACAGTGGCTTGAATGTTACTTGCCAATTATCAGCTCAAGCCTGAATGTTGTCCAGGTCTTGCTGCATGCCAATGATCTGTCATTGTCACTTTTAAGGGGTCTATTGCCAGGTGGCAGATATGCCTGCCTGTTTTAATTGGTAGGCCCCCTTTAGCATGCAAATTGATGTACATAGAACCCCAATTTTAGGGCAGAATTGGTCAGAGTGCGCAGTGTGTATCCTCCCAACAGTTTCAATGATAATGCTGGAAAAGAGGCCCAAAAAGTTTTAATTAAATGACAAATATTACACGGCAATTAGGTAATTATGGTATAGACTTGGATGTGTTAACTGACTAAAGAATGAATGTTATACATTCCGAATTAAAAATTGGTGCAGGTCTTTGGTGTGTACACGCAGATTCTTGAAGTATAAGTTCAAGGATGTAATATTGATGCTCCATATTAAAGCATTTAGTGAGACAAGAGATTGTACAGTTTTGATTACTGTATTTACAAAAAGACAAGACTGTTTTTACAATGATATTTATTTTGTTTGGGCTATGGAAGAAAAAATTGGTCTATAATTCTGCCACCGGTATAAAGGAATCGGATTTAGTAAGGTACATATGGAGTGTCGGGTCATGAATGTAACTCTTCATAAATCTGAACTAAATCAGTACCAGTGTAAAAGTGCGCCAGAGGAACAGCTGGCACTGGATTATTTGTCAGTGAACCGCAAAGTACAATAATGGAGGTAAATTTGTTGTTTACAAGCATGAGCAGGAGGAAGAGAAGAAAAATTATCCAATTTTTTTAATTTTTAAAAGTAATCAATGGAGTGGACATAAGGAAGTCAACCATCTTCAACCAGAAGTGCCGAGTGGATGATCCATCTTGGCCTCATCCTGAGGTCCCCAGCATCACAGATGCCAGAGTTCAGCCAAATAGATTTACTCCAGTTGATATCAAGAGATGGCCGAAGGCCCTGGATAAAGCAAAGGCTATGGGACCTGACAATATTCGGCAGGAGTACGGAAGACTTGTGCTCCAGAACTAGCCTCACCCCTAGCCATGTTGTTCCAGTATAGCTACAACACTGACATTTACCCAGCAATGTCCTGTCCACAAAATGCAGAGCAAATCCAACCCGGCCAATTACCGCCCCATCAGTCTACTCTTGATCATCAGTAAAGTGATGGAAGGCGTTGTCGACAGTGCTATCAAGCAGCACATACACAGCAATAACCTGCTCACTGAAGTTCAGTTTGGGTTCCGCCAAGGCCACTCAGCTCTTGCCCTCATTACAGCCATGATCCTAACATGGACAGAAGAACTGAATTCCAGAGGTGAGGTGAGAGTGAATGTCCTTGACATCAAGGCAGCATTTGATTGAGTGTGGCATCAAGGAGCCCTGGCAAAAGTGCAGCCACTGGGAATGAGTGGGAAAGCTCTCCAGTGGCTGGAGTCATACCAAGCACAAAGGAAGATGGTTGTGGTTCTTGGTGCCCAATCACCTGAGTGCCAGGACAACACAACAGGAGTTCATCAGGGGAGTGCCCTAGACCCAGACATCTTCAGCTCCATAATATGGTCAGAAGTGGGGATGTTCACTGATGATTGTATAGTGTTCAATATTGTTCGCAACTCCTCAGATACTGAAGCAGTCCATGTCCATATGCAGCAAGACTTGGACAACATTTGGGTTGGAATTGTCCGGTCCCATTGGTGGCTGGCGTCTTGCGGGCTTGAGCGGACAATATGAAGATAAGGCCAAAAATCGGTTTTACGCTGTCATGAAACCAATTCGCAATCATCCGCTCTGTATTTCCTGCCACCACACATTGGGAGCCTAACTTCAATACTTTAGCATCTCATTGTAAGCCCTGCTCGTCGGAATCATCCCCCATTGTCAAATTTATTGCCCGTGTTGGCGTGACTTCAGAATGGCATGTTTCACAACTGCCTTTGAAATGGGTGCACCTGGTGAGCTGAACTTCGAGGGAAACTCGGAAATGAGTGCACACAACCTTGCTCAGCATTCACGAGCAACACCCTTGGGATATCAAGGAAGAGGAACTGCACATTCAGGGAGGGCACAGGCGAATCGTTTTTCCCAGCTGGCTTTCAGTGCGGTGCTGGGGCAAGGGCTCCAGTATAGGCGAGGCCGGGGTTAGGGGGTGTTACTGGTGGGCAGATGGATGGGGGAAAGGCAGCACAGACTGAAGGAAGTATGCAAGCACAAGCTGGGGGTTGGGTGGTGGGGTGGTGGAGGGGGGATGCGGGAAGCAGCCACGCACTTGGAAACGCTTGTCAAAAGTGAGCATTCTTCCGCAGCTGAGACCGTTCAGCAGCAGCTCCATTGACATGCTTGGAGTTGGGCCTCTAAAGCTTTTCTGTCCACACAAGCAACACAAAAGCATGAAAGTGCCATAAAATGCTCCAGAACTACTCACCCCTCGAGCACAGACTGAAAATTAATGTCCGGTTTAGGGGACAGCAGAACAGCTGGCCAACTGGGCACGTTGTAGAACCCCCTTGCGAAAGGTGGCATTGGCGCAGTCACAGGTCGAGGTACTCACAGCCCCTTGCAATGTCTTTATTAAGGATTGGACCAGTATCCATTATGGTTCAAGCTAACAGCGCAGCCTTGCAGTGCGAGTTAGGAGAATGCCTCCGCCTGAGCTGAGAGCACAGCATGCAGTCCAGTGGCTGAAGCTGCCGCCAGTTGGCCAAGTGGTGTGGGGCAGAGGTGGATAGGGTTTCGGACAACCAATAAACGCACTACACACTGGCCATCCAAGTGGTGGCCAGCACTCTCCACCATGCATGAAGGTGCCTTCACACTTAACCAAGAGAGGCTCTTAGGACATATATGCTAACCCACATGTCTTACCCTTTGATCCTGCAGAAAAATATCAGGATCATGGAGCCTGGTGATTTAGCAATATGCCTCATTGCTTACAGGGAGCAGAGGAGCAGAAGAAAAGCACCTGGCTCGGCAAAGGGTGTAGCACCTCCCTCAAGATGATGGGGCGGAAGGGCCAGCTGTGCTCACAGCTGAAGATCCACAGAGAGTCCTCGCTCATAAGTGCTTCGCTAGACCCAGGGTGTACAGACGGCACTTTTCATTCCTGTAGATGACTGAGAACAAGTGTCGCCAAAGACTACGCATGTCTAGGGAACTGGTCGGTCACATATGCCACCTGCTGTAGGACTTGGCGCCACAGTGACATGGAGGGCATCCACTGCCAGTGGCCGTGAAAGTAACCGCGGCGCTCAATTTTTATGCCAGTGACTCCTTCCAGGGCCCCACAGGAGACCTGTATGGGATCACGCAAGCCTCGAAGCACAAGTGTATCCAGGAGGTATTGGACACCATCTTTGTGAGGGCACAGAGCTTTGTGCATTTCGCCCAGGATCAGGAAAGCCAGGAAGCAAGGGCGCTGGGATTTGTGCAGATCTCTGTTTTCTACAGGTGCAGGGTACCATTGTCTGCACTCATGTGGCACTTAGATCTCCATGGTAACAAGCAGTCAACTATGTCAACTGCAAGGGCTTCCACTCTCTGAGTGTTCAGCTGGTCTGCGACCACCACAAACACATCCTACAGGTCTGCACACGATCCCCAGGGCGTGTTCACGACTTCTACATCCTTATCAGGTCTCAGATCCTGACATCTTCCAGGGTCCACAGAGGCTGCAGGGTTGGCTTCTCAGGGACAAGGGCCACCTACAGAAGACGTGGCTGATGACGCCTGTGTGGCGGCCTCAGACTGCAGCAGAGAGACGGTATAACGAGGCTCATGCCACAACCCAGACTTTGATGGAGCAAACAATAAACATCTTGAAAATGAGCCATTGCCTCGATAGGTCTGGTGGAACACTGTAATACAATCCCCAGAGGATGTCGCGTATCATCGTAGTTTGCTGCACGTTACACAACCTGGCGCTACAACGTAGGGAAGACCTGGCTGAGGAGGAGATGAAAGAGGTGCACATCTCCTCCAATGAGGTGGACTTTGAAGGAGATGATGAGGCCCACGAAGGCGGGAATGCCAGTGATGAGGCCATCGCACTGGCCAGACAGGGCAGGCACACCTGGGAGGCCCTCATAGCCACAATATTCATGGGGGACGATGACGAGATGGAGTGAGGATAGTCCTCACATTCTTACCTTGCACCTGTGAACGTTTGGCTCCTGTGTGGCTGATGGCAGCGCACATAGCCTCAGTGCGCAGGCCATGTCATAGAGACGCAGAGGAGGCCGCTAGATTCCAGGAGGATGATGGTGACATGCAGTGAGGACTCTCCATAGATCTTCACATTGCCTCTGTGAATGTCTGACTCCTGTCTGGCTGAGGGCAGCTCGCTTGCACTCTGTGATCAGGGTCATATCATGGAGACGCAGCCGTGAAACTTTAAATGCACCAGATCCTTTGTCAGCCTTCAGCACCTGACCCCTTCAGGAGCACAGCATCACTGGTCACAGATGCTGAAGAGATGGGAGGCCAGCCCCACCTTAAAGATGCTGAGAGCACACAGAGAGAATGACGGAACTCTGGGGCTCCTGCCCATGACATTCTGGAAGCATTGACAAGCACCATCGAGGTGCAGGCATCACTAATGTGTCCAGTGAGGCTGGATCATCACTTTGGTCTGAAGGTTACACACTTCGCAGGGAAGAGGCCCTGAAATGAGACACCTGCCTTTATCTTGTGCAGGAACCAAGATTTCACATCTGAGTGACACGAACACTGCTCATCAGAACAAGTAGCCATAAGCAAGGAGACATTCTTGGGAGTTTATTTACCATAGTGAACATTATGTACAAGTGATTAACACCCATGCCCAGGCTGTGCAACTACATGCTCTTAACCTTTCTAACTCTGCTGCTATGTCTTGGTGCTCCCCTGACATCAACAGCAGAGGTGGAGGCAGCCTGCTGACTGTGACACCCTGTCTGTGATGACTTTGGTGGGCGTCCTCTGGAGGGCCCTGGCCTGCTTTGGGTGTCCTGCTGTGGCCAGCTGCATCCTCCTCAGCCTGTGGAGCTGGAGCTGAGGGGGTCACAAGAAGAGAAGAATTGGATTGGTCGGAAATTCCCGGAGTCATCTGGGTAGATGGCCCCAGGGTGCTGAGCTGTTAGTGGCCCGCCCTATGGGTGTCCAATGGCCCCTGGCAGACTCCTTGAAGAGAAGGGGAAGCTGAAGTGAGATCGAGCTGCCCCACTTCCCTCTTGCATTGGCACTGTTGGAGGCCAACTATGGCATCAGCGATGGAGTTTAGCCTACTCAGCAGTGCAGGACTGATGCCCTAGAACAAGGTCTCCATGATGGCTGCCATCCTGCCAGTGTTGACCTCAGTGCGTCAGCATGCTGACGCTATCACCTCAGAGTGAAGGCGGATGGAGTCCTCCATCTTGCCTTGCAAGCTGAAGAGTGCACCAGACATCCCTACCTGATGTTCCTGTGATTGTCTTTGCAGCTCCACCAACTGATTGAGGACTGAGTCCAGAGGCTCATCATCTGACTCGGACTCAGCAGATTCCTTGCCTCCAGCAGTCCCCCAAATGCCGGCGACCAAGGATATCCCTGCCTCCGCCTATTGTGGAACAGTTTGTTTGCTGTGCTCACCAGATTGTGATCCCGAGGCTACTCTACTGTTATGATATGGCAGATGGTATTTGCCAGCCTGACCAAATACACAAGGGAAACTTAGCTGCACTATCACAACGATTTTGCAATTTGCATTTATCACGAGAAGGCTTGTGTACTTCAGAGATTTTAAAGATTAAATTAAAACATTTATTAACAAAAGAAGGAAACACTTAAACACACACACAAGATTACAGTTACACAGTTATAACAGTTCCCAAAATTTCTACTTAACCAGTCTCCCAACTACATGCCCCCTTTAAGGGAACAGTCCAAATAGATTCCAAATTTATAAAGTCATCCAGAAATATTACCACAAGCACCCACTGGACAATGGAATTCCAAGGGCTTGTAACACAACTTCAGCTACTGGAACAGCAAACTTCTGCAGGGCGGTTAGAGTCTTTTCCCAAGTCTGTTTCATGCAGTCACCTTTCAAGATCTCACGCGGCCACACCTCACACAGCCTTCCATCCTTCTTTAAATATATTTCTCCCTTTTAGACCAATAAATCCCATTGTTTCAATTTGTCTTTAGAAGTTACTTTTCCCAGAATATAAAAATCTTTCATGTTACCATTATGGCCAGCACTTTTGGGAAAAATCAACGTAATGACCTTGCCTTATTTACTTTGCCATTTGTAAATATTTTCCATGGCCCTTTGAAAATCAAATACTTCTCCACTTATCTAAAAATGCAAATTTCATTCACACCGCCTCTGCTGACCTCACCCTTTACTCATTTCCATTTCAAATGCCTATTTTACACCTAACTTGTTTGATCATTTAAATGTTGTAGCCTAATCATCTCTAGTTTAATTAAACTAGCCTCACACACAGAACCACACACACACATAGAACCATACACGCACACCAACATAAACCTGCTTTAAAGCATTCCACAGTACTTTCAGGAAAAATATGATAGTTCCTTGACACTACATCTAGGTATGTGTCACTACGCTGGTGGAGGGTGTCGGTCTGTGCCGTGGTGAGTCTTCAACATTACTGCCCTCAGGGTCCTCATCTGAGGTGTTCTTGGTGCTGGGGTCAGGATCAAGGTTGCCTGAAGGCATGCCAGATGTGCTTTGGACAGAAACTAGAGATTATTAGTCCTTGGCAGCCGCGTTGAACACAGAACAGTGGACTCAGAGTTGCGTTGAGAGAGGGATCATGTGGTGCGGGATACTCATGTGGGTGTTCACCACCGGCCTCCCGTCACTGCAGGAATGGTCCATGTCCTCTCCAGTCAGATCCAACATGCCACTCTCAAACGGAGTGAGGACCTTGCTGTCCTGCACTCCACCCCCGATGTGGGGCCTCTTCGGTTGATTGTGCACGATTCTGTCCTGCATAAAGACAGTTGGAGAGAGAGTGTGAGCAAGGTGCATGCCAAGTCAAATGAGAAGAATGCCAGGCATGCGTGCGCACTGAGTGGAGCCATGGACGGGATGAGGAGGCTATCTCTAGAGGAGATGAGGCCTGATGGAGATGTGAGGGTGTGTGTGAGTGGTGATGTCCCTTGAGCTGGCAGTGAGTGGGATGCCAGTGAATGTATGATGGGCTTGTGAATGGATGAATTGAGATTGATGAGATGGTTGACTTACCCTGGTAGCATGGATGAGATCATTCATCCATTTTCTGCACTGGTTGGCCAACCTGTTGTGTGCAGCATTGGCACTGACCACCTCTGCCACAGCCTCCACTTGCCTGGCTGAGTGCAGCTCTAACAAAGCTTGACACCATCCAGGACAAAGCATCCCATTTGATCAGCACCTAATCCACCAACCTAAACATTCATTCCCTCCATCACCAATGAAAAGTGGCAGCAGTGTGTACCATCTACAATATGCACTGCAACAACTCACCAAGGCTCCTTTGATAGCACCTTCCAAACTTGCGACCTCTACCACCTAGAAGGCTGGCAGCAGACACATGGGCCAGAATCTTCGGCTCGGCGAGCAGGGATGGGAGCCGCTCGCCGATGTGTAAAATGATGCACGGTGACTTCGGGTATGCGTCCATACGTCACCACGCATCATTTCGATTTTCAGTTCAGTGGGCGTGCACCGGAGTCAGCTGCGCGCCCACCAAACTATCAAACGCCTATTAAGGCGATTTAAAAACTAATTAAACCACTTAACATAGCTGCCCGTTCAACCTTAAGGTTGGCGGGGAGGGGGGGGGGGTGAAGAGCCCAGGCGGCCTTCGCATTTTTCATGAAACCTCATCCATGGGCGGGATGAGGTTTGATGAATGATTTATAAGTGAAATAAAGATTTTAATTAAAATTCATAGGCATGTCCCAGCTCATGTGACACTTGCACATGAGGGGACATGTCCTACATTTTTTTTTTCTTTATTATAATTTTTGGAACTCAAACTGATCTCCCTGAGGCAGCTCTGTGCCTCAGGGAGATTTCTGTGCTCTTTCGCACACATGCGTGAAAGAGCGCAGGCCCCGACTCAGCCTACTCGCCCCTGCCCGCACAGGGTGCTCTCAGCGCTTCCGGGTGCGTGTCACACTGGGCGGGCCAATTAAGGCCCACCCACATAAAATGGCGGTGTGCAGCCAATCACGGGTGGCGATTGCCTGCATGCCCACCCATGCCCACTCCCGCCCAACTCCCCTGAAGGGGAGAAAATTCTCCCCATCGGACCACCACCACCTAGAAGTTCCCCTCCAAATTACACACCACCTTGACTTGGAAATGTATCACCGTTCCTTCACTGCCGCTGGACCAAAATTCTGGAACTCCTTTCCTAGCAGCACTGTGGGTGTACCTACACCACATGGACTGCAGTGATTCAAGAAGGCAGCTCACTGCCACCTTCTCAAGGGCAATTAGGGGTGGGCATCAAATTCTGGCCTAGCCAGCGATGCTCATGTCCTGTGAAACGATAAAAAAAGTTATGAGAAATGAGCTAAGGAGATGTTTGTGGGCTAAGGAAGTTAGAAACTAAATTAGAGCAGTCAGCATCGGGAAAAAATTCAGAATGTTGATTGTGTTTAAAAGTACCGAGAAACAACATATTTATGATGACCTGGGCATAGACACAGAGAGCTTGCTTTCAAGGTGGGTAAGAAATAAAAAATGTTTGCACACATCTTAAGGCATGAACTCTCAGTGGTGTGATGAATGGATTTCTCTCATTGCTGATTTCTTAAATTCTTATGCTAATATTTGATCTAATGAAAGGACAGTTATTATAAGCTGTGCTGCCAGTATCGTTCCTCCTTGCTAGATATGAATGCAGGGCTGCAAGGTTGTAGCCTCCACTCTGCATTACAAATCTAGCAAAGCTTGGCACCAGCGTCAGATACTTTCTTTTTTATTCATTCATGGGATGTGGGCGTCGCTGGCTAGGCCAGCATTTATTGCCCATCCCTAATTGTCCATGTTCAGGGGGCATTTAAGGGTCAACCACATTGCTGTGGGTCTGGATTCATATGTAGGCCAGACCAGATAAGGATGACACATTTCCTTCCTTAAAGGACATTGGCGAACCAAATGGGTTTTTACAACAATCGATAATGGTTTCATGGTCATCATTAGACTTGTAATTCCAGATTTTTATTGAATTCAAATTCCACCATCTGCCACGGTGGGATTTGAACCCAGAGCATTACCCTGTGTCTCTGGATTACCACTATGCCATCGCCTCCCCTATACTTGCACTTTTTGTTAAATATTTTGTTATATTTGTGCTAAGACATTGCTTCTCACAGATCAGGTTGCCAACTCTGGTTGGATATATTCCTGAAGGTTGGATCATGAGATGTTTAAACATATATCTAATCACATGATATTTGCCTGCAGTATGTAAATGCTTTTGTATTTACTTTGTTGAAAAAAATTTGCAGCCCCTGTAGTTGTAGTTGGATGTCTTTGCTTACACTAAACAATGTTTATATATTTTTTAAAAAGTATATGCATGGTTAAAAGAGTAAACTGAACACTATCTCTGTTAAGAATACTACTGTATTCTGTCTCTTTTTGTACCTCTCTTATTGCAAAGTGCGTCCACATTTTTAGGTTTGTTCTTGGCTGCGTTCACTGCCAATGCCATGCATGCACAGTTCTAGTGTTTTACTCTGGGCAAGGTTTATGGTCCAGACACCAAAACATGTGGATTTCTTTGACTGTGAGTTTTAACTCCTGCCAGTGAAACTACTTGTATAAAATTAGGAAAGGGAAATAATAAATTGGGCATTTCATGTAATATTAACTGTTACAGGGATGTTGATCTATAATAATGTAATTGCATGTGACCCTAACACTGTCCATTGTTGTAGATTTTTAGAATCATGTTTCACAAACCACATTTTACAGAAATTTGTTTAGCCAAAATATATAATGGGGTAATTATGCTTTTGGATGTTGGTCTAAAATGGGCAATATTGAATGGTTATAGAATGTAGAATGTAATAGAATGTAGTTGTAGTAAAGGACAGTATAGATAGGGAAATAGACTTTGTTCTTTGCAGCAGAGAGTGTGAAGTCCAAAGGCTGTTTTGCTTGCTTGGTGCCAGGGTTAAGGACATCTCCTCAGAGCTGGAGAGGAACTTGGAGTGGGAGGGGAAGAACCAAGTTGTTGTGGCCCACGTGGGTACCAAGGACATAGGTAGGACTAAGAAAGAGGTTCTGTTGAGGGAACATGAACAGCTAGGGACTAAATTAAAAAGTAGAACCACAAAGTGGTAATCTTTGGATTACTACCTGAGCCATGAACAAATTGGCATAGGGTAAATAAGATCAGGGAGTTGAATGTGTGGCTCAAGGATTGATGTGGGAGAAATGGGATTAAATTGGGGCATTAACACCAGTACTTGGGGAATGAGGGAGCTGTACCTATGGGTCAGCCTTCACTTGGACTGTGCTGGGACCAGTGTACTGGTCAAATGTACCAGTGTACAGTGAATCATATAGCTCGCTGTAGAGAGAACTTTAGAATAAATAATGGGGGATAAGGTTCTCATGAGGGGAGATTTGAAAAGCTATAGAGAAAGATCAAGCCAATAGTCCAGGATAGTGACATGGGTAATGATAACAAGAGTGTGGTTATCAGTCTGGTTAGGAAGGGACAGAGCATTAAAAAAATAAGAGTGTCCACCAGCAAATAAGGAAAAATGGTAAAAAGACAGAATTAAATGCTTTTTATTTGAATGCACACAGCATTTCTGAAAAGATGGATATAGTGATAGCACAAATTGCAATAAATGAGTATGATATGCTAGGCCTGAATTTTTCGGTTGTTGGGCTCGCATGATTGGCGGGCCCGGGAACGGCCGGAAAACAGACCCCCAACCGTGATCGGCCCCTGACCACGATTTCACGTTGGCAGGCCAATTAACAGCCAGCCAGCGTGAAAGGCGCACTGGGGGTGGGAAGAGGGCGGGTGACAACGTCACAGCAGGGGTGGGTGAGCACTGCGAGAGAGCTCCCTGAAGGCAGGCAGCTGCCTCAGGGAGCTGCAGACCTGCAAATAATGAAATAAAGTTCTAAAAAGCTGCAAAAAAAAATGTACATGCATCACAATCAAGCGCCTGAAAGCATACCTCATAAAAATGCTGTCCCCAGATATTTCTTTTTATTTCTTAACCCCGCCCTTGGATGAGATTTGATGAAAAATTTAAAGGCCGCCTGGCTGATTTGCCTGTCCGCCAACTGTAAGGTTGGACGGGCCATGAAAAATCGCAGACAATTGCGCTGTTTATGGGCTTAATTGCCTTCTTAATTGTCAACGGGTGCGCTTCCGACTTTTTTGCACACCCGCTGAGTGAAATATCATGCGAGTGTGCGATGACGTCAGGACGCACACACAGCATCATCTCGTGGAATTTTACGCCTGATTGGGTTGGGCGTACGCCCACCGTACATAAAATTCTGCCCCTCGTCATTACTGTTACAGACAGGAGGGGGGTCCATTCAAGCAGCACTAATTTTTCCCTTCATCATCCACCTGTAAACAGAGAGGTGTTTTGGTTTGTTTCCTTTTTAATAAATAGTGGCATATTTCCCAACTCCTTGGTTTTTGTGTGATCCATTTCCTATGAATAACCCACAGCAAACTCGACGTAGGATGAACTCAAAAAGATTAGTTTATTGTCCACATTCAAAAACT
Organism: Cetorhinus maximus; assembly: GCF_964194155.1. Classification (NCBI taxonomy): domain Eukaryota; kingdom Metazoa; phylum Chordata; class Chondrichthyes; order Lamniformes; family Cetorhinidae; genus Cetorhinus; species Cetorhinus maximus. The sequence goes on from NC_135887.1 coordinate 100,452,841, forward strand.
GAGAAAAGGGAGGGTCCACAACATCACCCTCCGCGCACACACAGTAAAGAGACGGATAGAGAAAAGGAAGTTTTACAGTATAGAAACCACAGAGAAAATAAATATGAGGTCCAGAGTTGAAGTCCCATGAGGAATTCCTTCACGGCTGTCGGCGGGCTGAAAACCGATGGTGTAAAATTTGCTTTTCCGGCGGTGGTGACTTCACAAGATGAAATAGGCACACAGGTGAATCAGTTTGTGGGTAATAGTACAGAACTTTCAGCAGAGACAAGTAGATGGGGCCAGTTGTCCAGCCTGGCCAGAGCACCTTCTGTGTGGCCTGCTGGTCAGATGTTAAAGCAGCAGACTGGCTTGCAGCTAAGGAAGGAAAATTGAAATTGTTCAACAAACCAGAGTCTTAGGTCATGTGACCTTATGTCTCCAAAAGGTATTCAGCAAAGAATGTTTATCCAGTGTCTGGAATTTATCTTAGTCTTCAGGGCTGCTAACATCCTTGCCATTATGGGTTAAAAGGAATGTTTAAAAGACCATTGTCTTAGTAGACTCTCTGACTTCACTGCAAGCCTGACCTATCAAGTTCCCTTTGAAATTGGACTGTGCAGTCCCCAGGTGGTCTATTAGTAGCGCCTCAGAAATAATCGGGTGTGAAATTTCCAAAACTGTGATGTGGTTTTTGTTCTTGTGACTCACAGACATGCACAGACAGAGGGTCATCCTTCTTAATGGTCTTTGTCAGCCAAAAGGTCCAGTTTAAATTTAAGAAATAGCCCATGGAGATATATTTTATAAAACGTGTACAGCGTTAGGTTCTGTTCCGTCACATTACTGAGACATGGTTGCAAAGTTACCACGGCTGTGACCTTAATATTCAAGAGAATTTGACATTTCAGAAGTGTAGCTACTGTAAGGGGGCCTGTAAACCACTCCCACTAGTGATTTCTTTCCTTTGATATTTCTTATCTCCACCCAAGCTGATTTTGAATTAATAGTGCCATTTTACAAATCACCCAAAAATTAAAATTACCTTCAATTTTACTACTATATATTGCGATAACATGTGGATATTTGTAGGTTATGACAGACAAAAGTGCTCTATTGACTGACTTTTATTTCAATGAAGCTTGGCTAAGCTACGCCAATGCTTGTTGAAGATTCTTAGTTTTAGTAAGTGCTTTATAAATAAAATAGTGTTGTGCATTTGTTATTTGTATTTTGTTTGTACAATGCATCTTTGTTACGAAATATAGTTTGATTTTTTTTAGGTTGTTTAAATCAGTTCTTTATTTGTGGCTTTGCATATTTTATGAACCTATCTGACCTCTTGTTTAGTTTTGGACTTGATCCAAACATGGCGACCCCAGCCATACCACCGATGCCCATGCTTCCCCAGTGTTGACTGATCCTCACCACTGACTATTGCTTCGTCAGCATATTGTGAGCAGGAAGGGTGTAACATCACAACTCGATAAACGGTCTTGTGAGAGGTCCCTTGTAATCAAACAGGAAACCCTACTTCTGCCTCTGCTCCCAGGTTGCCAGCAGTAGCGCCTGGGAGATTACCCAGAAGGAAAAAAACAGTTCGGACCAGTACTTTATTTCCAAGTTTTACTGGTGTTCCATTTTAAGGTATACAAGACCAGTTCATACCAGTATTCTTATTGCTCAGTTTTTACTGTTTTTGCCTTCTGGGTAATGATCGATTCTTGGAGACTCCTGGGCAATCAGTGAGGATTGGCAACCATACCAGCAGAGCATGTTGGGGTGGAATAAATATATCACTTAAATCCTGTTTGCTACTTTAAATGTGACCACTAAGCTGGCTTAGGCAAACTTCACCTTTTTGTTCCTATCCAAATGTGATTAAAGATGAGCTTTAGCTTCCAGTTTCCTGCCACTGTAAGTTCTCATGGCAAAAGCGCACTCAGTGATGAGAAAACTCGGCTGCTTGTGGCCTAACTGTCTGGCACCACACCCTCTAATCGGAAATTAAAGTAATTCTGGGAGCACTTAACATGCACTGTTGCTGCTGTATGTCAAGCTACAGATATGAAAATAGTTTTCAAAAGTAGGAGTATGTCATGTATCAGCATGCATATGGTGGCAGGCACACCTGCAGATTATTTAAAACCTCAATGTCAGGAGAGCAGAGATGTAGGGGAAGTGGGTGTGATAGAAATCCAGTCCACTCTCTGCTCGGCCAATTTCTACATGAACAATGTAATTTCAGCAGAAATTGTTGCACTTTTATTTTCAACATTTTCCCTCCTTTCTCTCAACAATTTTTCCCCTCTCCTTTTCCACTCATAAAGCAATTGACTGCTTTTAATTAAGGCTGTGGAAGGGGTGAGAGGAAGTTACAATCAAATCCATCCTGTACCTGGTCAGAGCATAAGCATATGTACTTCCACAGAAGCCACAAGCAAACAGTTACAAGGAGCAGGGACCATAGCTGATTTATCCTTCACCCTACCCCAACTTAGGGTAGCTAAAATGCACAATAATAGTCCAATTGCTAGCCTGGCTGGAATCACCTACTCTACAGATCAGGGATCAAGCCAAAGGCCTCCCTGTCTTTTGTGAACAGGAAAAGAAAGATAAAAGGAGGTTTCAGGGAAGAAATTCCAGGAAAGAGACTGAGGTTCTGCCTGCTTCCATCATCCTGTGGAAATGGGAAAACCAATGGCCCTGTCTATAATACACTAAGGGAATGTTATCCCTCATGGCCAAGGTCACCAGTTTAGCATGGTGATTGAATGACAAAAAAACCAACAGTAACTTACAATACTGTACTTTCAATGCCAAAAACTGTGGTGCTTCACAGAGGTGAAAAGGAAGAGAAACTGAGCCTGTGTAGGGAGCTCCAAGAAATGCCTGGCGATGGGTATGGAGTCTTTTAAAAGTAGGTATAGAAGGTGTCAGAGATGAAGTTCCAGAGAAAAGTCCAAGAAAACTGAAGGCTTTATCACTGATGGAGGGGTGGGAGGCAGCGGAAGAAGGCAAGAGGGCAATGGAGGGACAAAAACTTAGAGCAGGTTGGAGATGTAGGGAGGGACATGGCCATAGCAGGATTTGTAGATTTGGTTCGGATTTCAAATTCAGTGCACTGGTGGATATGGAGCTAGCATATGTCAAAAGCATAGACAAGTAGGGCTTAGCCTGCGTCAGAATGTAGGCAGAAGATTTGGGGACAACTTGGTGTTATAGAAGGGAATCATAGTGGGGCTGTACTGTTGGGGCAGCCTAGAACAAAGAACAAAGAAAAGTACAGCACAGAAACAGGCTCTTCGGCCCTCCAAGCCTGCGCTGATCATATTGCCTGTCAACTAAAACATTTTGCACTTCCGGGGTCCGTATCCCTCTATTCCCATCCTATTCATGTATTTGTCAAGCTGCCTCTTAAACACCACTATCGTACCTGCTTCTACCACCGCCTCTGGCAGCGAATTCCAGACACTCACTACCCTCTGTGTAAAAAACTTGCCCCGCACATCTCCTCTATAGTTTTCTCCTCTCACCTTAAATCTATGTCCCCTAGTAATTGACTCTTCCACCCTGGGAAAAAGCTTCTGACTATCTACTCTGTCCATGCCACTCATAATTTTGTAAACTTCTATCAAGTCGCCCCTCAATCTCCGTCGCTCTAGTGAGAACAATCCGAGTTTCTCCAACCTCTCCTCATAGCTAATAACCTCCAGACCAGGCAGCATCCTGGTAAACCTCCTCTGCATCCTCTCCAACACCTCCATATCCTTCTGGTAATGTGGCGACCAGAATTGCACGCAATATTCCAAGTGTGGCCTAACCAAGGTTCTATACAGCTGCAGCATGACTTCCCAGCTTTTATCCTCAATACCCCTGCCAATGAAGGCAAGCATGCCATATGCCTTCCTGACTACCTTATCCACCTGCATTGCCACTTTCGGTGACCTTTGGACCTGTACACCCAGATCCCTCTGCCCGTCAATGCACTTTAGGGTTCTGCCATTTACTGTATAATTCCTGCCTGTATTAGACCTTCCAAAATGCATTACCTTGCATTTGTCCGGATTAAACTCCATCTGCCATTTCTCCGCCCAAGTCTCCAACTGATCTATATCCCGTTGTATCCTTTGACAATCCTCTTCACTATCTGCAACTCCTCCAACCTTAGTGTCGTCTGCAAACTTACTAATTAGCCCAGTTACATTTTCCTCCAAATCATTTATGTATACTACAAACAGCAAAAGTCCCAGCACTGATTTCTGCGGAACTCCACTAGTCACAGCTATCCATTCAGAAAAGCACCCTTCCACTGCTACCCTCTGTCTTCTATGACCAAGCCAATTCTGTATCCATCTTGCCAACTCACCTCTGATCCCATGCGACTTTATCTTCTGTACCAGTCTGTCATGAGGGACCTTGTCAAAGGCCTTACTGAAATCCATGTATATAACATCCACTGCCCTTCCATCGTCGATCATCTTTGTCACTTCCTCGAAAAACTCGATCAAGTTAGAGAGACACGACCTCCCCTTCACAAAACCATGCTGCCTCTCACTAATACGCCCATTTGCTTCCAAATGATAGTAAATCCTGTCACGAAGAATCTTCTCCAATAATTTCCCTACCACTGACGTAAGGCTCACCGGCCTGTAATTTCCTGGATTATCCCTGCTGCCCGTCTTAAGCAATGGAACAACATTGGCCATTCTCCAGTCCTCTGGGACCTCACCCGTAGCCAGTGAGGATACACCTGAGCCTACACCTGAACCGTGCTGGGATTGACGTTCTAGTGAGTCATAAAACTAGGGAAGTGGAGAGGGCTTTAAACTAAATAATGGGGGCAAGGGATCAAATTTGGGAAGATGTGGTAAACCAAAGAGTAGAGACAAGGCAAGAGAGAAAGGTACGAATATGGGAAATGATAAATACAACGTGACAGGAAGGGACAGAGAGTACAAATCTAAGTGGAAATCAACAGATAAGGCTAGACATTACAAAAATAATAAAAGGACAAAATTAAAGGCTCTGTGTCTGAATGCATGTAGCATTCGAAACAAAACAGAAGAACTGATAGCGCAAATAGAAATAAATTAGTACGATCTGATAGCCATTACAGAGACATGGCTGCAAGATGACAGAGATTGGGGCATGAATGTTGAAGGGTGTGTGACATTTAGGAAGGACAGGAAGCTAAGAAAAGGTGGAGAGGTGGCTCTGTTAATAAATGATGCTATTAGCACAGTAGAGAGGATGACGTAAGTTCAGGAAACCAGAATGTAGAAGCAGTTTGGGTTGAGATAAGAAATGATGAAGGCAAAAAGTCACTTGTGGGAGTGGTGTACAGGCCCCTTAATTGTAACTACACAATAGGACAGAGTATAAAAGAAGAGATAATGGGAGCTTGTGAGGTTCAGTGATAATCATGGGGAATTTTAATCTACAGATAGACTGGAAAAATCAGATGGGCAAAGGTAGCCTAGATGAAAAGTTCAATGAATGTTTTTGGGATAGTTTCTTGGAACAGCACATTCTGGAGCCAACCAGAGAGCAGGCTATACTAGACCTGGTACTAGTGCAATGAGATGGGATTAATTGAACATCGTGAAGGCACCCCTAGGTAGCAGCGATCATAATATGATTGAATTTTACATTCAGTTTGAGGGAGAGAAGAGTGGGTCCAAGACTACTAGCATTTTAAACTTTAATAAGGGCAATTATGCGGGCATGAAAGCAGAAGTAGCTAGAGGGAACTGGCAAACGAGGTTAAGGGACAGGTCCAAAGCGATACAGTGGCAGACTTTTAAAGGGATATTTTGGAATACATAGAATAGATACATTCAAATGAAAAAGAAAACTTCCAAGAGGAGAACCCACTATCCGTGGTTAACTAAAAAAGTTAAAGATAGTATCAAACTTAAAAAGAAAATGTATAATTGTGCAAAGATGGGTGGCAGGTCAGAAGATTAGACAGAATATAAAGAACAGCAACGAATGACAAAAAGATTAATAAGGAGAGAAAAATTAGAGTACAAGAGAAAACTAGCTGGAAATATAAAGAAGGATAGTTAGAGTTTGTATAGATAATTAAATTTATTCAAAAAGGGAGGGAGACAAAAAGCAGGAAACTACAGGCCATTTAGCTTGACATCTGTCATAGGGAAAATGTTAGAAACTATTATTAAAGATGCTATAGCAGGGCACCTAGAAATGTTCAAGGCAATCAGGCAGAGTCAACATGGTTTTGTGAAAGAGAAATCATGTTTAACCAATTTATTGGAGTTCTTTGAAAGAGTCACATGTGCTGTGGATAAAGGAGAACCAGTGGATGTACTGTACTTAGATTTCCAGAAGGCATTTGATAAAGTGCAACATCAAAGGTTATTGTGGAAAATAAAAGCTCATGGTGAAGGGGGTAATATATTGGTCTGGATAGAAGACAGGTTAGCTAACAGGAAACAGAGAGTAGCCATAAATGAGTCTTTTTCTGGTTGGCGAGATGTGATGACTAATGTGCCACAGGGAACAGTGCTGGGGCCTCAAATTTTTACAATTTATATAAGTGTCTTGGAAGAAGGGACAGATGGTATGATTGCTAAATTTGCTGATGACACAAAGATAGGTAGCAAAGTAAGTTGTGAGGAGGATGTAATGAGGCTACAAAGCGACATGGATAGGTTGTGAGTGGGCAAAAACCAGTCAAATGGAGCATAAAGTGGGCAACTGTGAAATTGTGGCAGTAAGAACAAGAAAGCATATTATCTAAATGGTGAGAGATTGTAGAGCTCTGAGATTCAGAGGGATCTGGGTGTTCTAGTGCATGAATCACAAAAGGTTAGTATGCAGGTCCAGCAAGTAATTGGGAAAGCTAATAGAATGTTATCATTTATTGCAAGGGGAATTGAATACAAAAGTAGGGAGGCTATGCTTCAGTTTTACAGGGCACTGGTGAGACCACATCTGGTGTACAGTATTGGTCTCTTATTTAAGGCAGGATGTAAATGCATTAGAAACAGTTCAGAGAAGATTTACTAGACTAATACCAGGAAGGGATGTGTTGTCTTACGAAGAAAAGTTGGACAGGTTGGGCTTGTATCCACTGGAGTTTAGAAGAGTAAAAGGTGATTGAAACCTGAGGGGTCTTGACAGGGTGGATGCGGTGAGGATGTTTGCTCTTGTGGGAGAATCTAGAACTAGGGGTCATGGTTTAAAAATAAGGAGTCGCTCATTTAAGACAAAGATGAGGAGAAATGTTTTCTCTCAGAGGGTTGTGGGTCTTTGGAACTCTTTCTTTTATTCATTCACAGGATATGGGCTTCGCTAGCTGGGCCAGCTTTTATTGCCCATCTCTAGTTTCCCTTGGGAAGGCAGTGGTGAGCTGCCTTCTTGAACTGCTGCAGTCCATCTGATGTAGGTACATCCACAATGCTGTTAGGAAGGGAGTTCCAGGATTTTGACCCAGTGACAGTGAAAGAACGGCGATATATTTCTAAGCCAGGATGGTGAGTGACTTGGAGGGGAACTTCCAGGTGGTGGTGTTCCCATCTTTCTGCTGCCCTTGTCCTTCTAGAAGGTAGTGGTCATGGCTTTGGAAGGTGCTGACCAAGGAGCCTTGGTGAATTCCTGCAGTGCATCTTGTAGGTGGTACACAGCTGGTACTGTGCGACAGTGGTGGAGTAAGTGAATGTTTGTGGATGTGGTGCCAATCAAGCAGGCTGCTTTGTCCTGGATGGTGTCAAGCTCCTGGAGTGTTGTGGGAGCTGCACTCATCCAGGCAAGTGGGGAGTATTCCATCACACTCCTGGCTTGTGCCTTGTGGATGGTAGATAGGCTTTGGGGAGTCAGGAGGTGAGTTGCTTGTCGCACGATTCCTAGCCTCTGACATAAGAACATAAGAAATAGAAACAGGAGTAGACCATTCGGCCCCTTGAACCTGCTCCGCCATTCAGTAAGATCATGGCTGATTTTCTTGTCCCACGTTCCCTCCTAACCCTGATAACCTTTGATTCCCTTACCTAACAAGAATCTATCTACCTCTGCCTTAAAAATATTCAATGCCCCCGCCAACACCACCATCTGAAGCAGAGAGTTCCAAAGTCGCACAACCTTCTGAGAGAAGAAAATTTCTCCTCATCTCTGTCCTAAAAGGGCGACCCCTAATTTTAAAACAGTGCCCCCTAGTTCTGGACTCACCCACAAGAGGAAACATCCTTTTGACGTCTACCTTGTCAAGGCCATTCAGGATCTTGTGTACTTCAGTCAAATCACCCCTCACTCTTCTAAACTCCAGTGGAAACAGGCCCAGTCTGTCCAACCTTTCCTCATAAGACAATCCACTCATTCCAGGCATCAATCTAGTAAACCTCCTTTGAACACCTCCAATGCACTTGCATCCTTCCTTAAATAAGGACACTAAAACTGCACAAAGTATTCGAGTGCAGTCTGACCAGTGCCCTGTATAACTGAAGCATAAGGTCCTTACTTTTATGTGTAATCCCTCTCGTAATAAAGGATAGCATTCCATTAGCCTTCTTAATTACTTGCTGTACCTGCATACTAACTTTTTGTGACTCATGTACTAGAACACCTAGATCCCTCTGCACCTCAGAATTATGCAGCCATTCTCCTTTTAAGTAATACTCTGCTTTTTTGTTCTTCCTGCCAAAGTGAACAACTTCACATTTTCCCAAGTAAACTCCATTTGCCAGATCTTTGCTCACTCACTCAACCTATCTATATCCATCTGCTCTTGTAGCCACAGTATTTATATGGCTAGTCCAGTTCAGTTTCTGATCAATGGTAACCCCCAGGATGTTCTTAGTGGGGGACTCAGTGATGGTAATGCCATTGAACATCAAGGGGCGATAGTTGGATTTTCCCTTGTTGGAGATGGTCTTTGCCCGGCACTTGTGTAGCGAATGTTACATGCCACTTGTCAGCCCAAGCCTGGACATTGTCCAGATCTTGCTGCATTTGGACATGGACCGCTTCAGTATCTAAGGAGTCGTGAATGGTGCTGAACATTGTGCAATCATCAGCGAACATCCCCACTTCTGATCCTATGATGGAATGATGGTCATTGATGAAGCAGCTGAAGATGGTTGGGCTGAGGACACTACTCTGACGAACTCCTGCAGTGATGCCCTGGAACTGATATGATTGACCTCCAACAACCACAAACAGCTTCCTTTGTGCTATGTATGGCTCCAACCAGCAGAGAGTTTCCCCCCCGATTCCCATTAACTCCAGTTTTGCTAGGGCTTCCTGATGCCACACTCTGTCCAATGCTGCCTTGATGTCAAGGGCAGTCACTCTTACCTCACCCCTGGACTTCAGCTCTTTTGTCCATGTTTGAACCAAGACTATAATGAGGTCAGGAGCTGATTGGCCCTGGTGGAACCCAAACTGGGCGTCAGTGAACAGGTTATTGCTAAGCAAGTGCCACTTCATAGCATTGTTGATGACCCTTTCCATTACTTAACTGATGATGGATACTAGACTGATGGGGCGGTAATTGGCTGGGTTGGATTTGTCCTGCTTCTTGTGTATAGGACATACCTGGGCAATTTTCCACATTGCCAGGTAGATGCCAGTGTTGTAGTTGTACTGGAACAGCTTGGCTAGGGGGCGCGGCAAGTTTTGGAGCACATGTCTTTAGTATTATAGCCGGAATATTGTCAGGGCCCGTAGCCTTTGCAGTATCCAGTGCCTTCAGCTGTTCCTTGATATCATGTGGAGTGAATCGAATTAGCTGAAGACTGGCATCTGTGATGCTGGGGACCTCCGGAGGAGGCCGAGATGGATCATCCACTCGGCACTTCTGGCTGAAGATTGTTGCAAATGCTTCAGCCTTATCTTTTGCACTGATATGCTGGGCTCCTACATCATTGTGGATGGGGATATTTGTGGAGCCTCCTCTTCCAGTGAGTTGTTTAATTGTCCACCACCATTCACGGCTGGATGCGGCAGGACTGCAGAATTTAGATCTGGTCTGTTGGTTGTGGGATCACTTAGCTCTGTCTATCACTTGTTGCTTATGCTGTTTGGCATGCAAGTAGTCCTGTGTTATAGCTTCACCAGGTTGACACCTCATTTTTAAGTATTCCTGGTGCTGCTCCTGACATGCCCTCCTGCACTTTTTATTGAACCAGAGTTCATTCCCTGGATTGATGGTAATGGTAGAGCGGGGGATATGCCAGGCCATGAAGTTACAGATTGTGTTCGAGTATAATTCTGCTGCTGCTGATGGCCTGCAGCGCCTCATGGTTGCCCAGTCTTGAGTTGCTAGATCTGTTCAAAATCTATCCCATTTAGCACTGTGATAGTGCCACCACAACACGATGGAGGGTATCCTCAATATAAAGGCAGGACTTCGTCTCCACAACGACTGTGTGGTGGTCACTCCTACCGATACTGTCATGGACAGTTGCATCTGCAGCAGGCAGGTCGGTGAAGATGAGGTCAAATATGTTTTTCCCTCTTGTTGGTTTCCTCATCACCTGCTGCAGACCCAGTCTAGAGCTGTGTCCTTTAGGACTCGGCCAGCTCAGTCTGTAGTGATGCTATCGAGCCTCCAGGTGGAGGAGCACTGATTCATCAGCTGAGGAAGGGTGGTATGTGGTAATCAACAGGTTTCCTTGCCCATGTTTGGCCTGATGCCATGAGACTTCATGGGGTCCAGAGTTGATGTTGAGGACCCCCAGGGCAACTCCCTCCTGACTGTATGCCACTGTGCCTTCGCCTTTTTTTAATTCAGTCACAGGATGTGGGCTTTGCTGGCTGGGCCAGCATTTATTGCCCATCCCTAATTGCCCTTATTCAGGGACATTTAAGAGTCAACCACATTGCTGTGGGTCTGGAGTCACATGTCGGCCAGACCAGGTAAGGACAACAGATTTCCTTTCTTAAAGGACATTAGCGAGCTAGATAGGTTTTTACAACAATTGACAATGGCTCCATGGTCATCATTAGACATTTAATTCCAGACAAGGGGGTTAACAGGGATAGGTCGGAGGTTACAATCAGATCAACCATGATCTTATTGAATGGCGGAGCAGACTTGAAGGGCCGAGTGGCCTACTTCTGCTCCTAGTTTGTATGTTCATATGAGAACATTGAAGAAGTCAAGTCTAGGGCTGAGGAAAGCTCTTAAGTAAGGGTTCTGGAAGTGGTGGAGTAAGGTAAATAAAAGCAAACAATAATCCAACCACGGAAATAAGTGGTCTTGGGGGATAGCTAGGATGTGGCTTTGAGGCTCAACTCTGGGTTGGACAAGGCACAGGGGTTGTATATAACTTAGTTCTGCCTGCCCCCTTTACAAAAATAGGATCAACGCAAGGGAGCAGAGTTACTGGTGATGGTCAATACCAATGGCTCCAAATCTGCAGATTTTAATTGAAAGAAATTCTGGCTTATCCATGACTTAATTAGCCAAGTTATATTTTTGTTACATGATATTATGCTATTTTTATCTGTGGTTTGGGACTTAATTTTGTTGTTCTGTTTGTTTTTCCATGAAAATCTGTAGCTTTGCTCATTTGTATGAACAACAATGTTTGGCCAACAGGGCAGAGCTATGACTGTCCCAGAAAATACTTTTGAAAGCAGAAGTTACAAAGATAGGGTGAATTGCCACCTTGATTACAGATTTTGACATTGTACCCAACCTTTACTACATGTCACACAAATTATCTCTTTAAATTTCTTTAAAAATGTAAAATAAAATACAGTGATGCTGTTAGAATAAATGCAAAAACTACAGATTGTATTAAGTAGCAGAACTGACATTTATGTGTGTCCGTGTTTAAATTTTTGTGCACATGTAAAATTTGGGTTGTGGGGGAGAGAAACAATTTTGCCTTGCTCAATAAATGTTATTTATTGTAGCAGTCAAATTTCTGACTATAAAGAGTCCCCTCCCCTCCCTCACTATTCATCTTGGCATTGCTGTCAAACTCAGACTTTCAGCTGAGACATAACAAAAGACTCCTGCTGAAGCACCCTGGAGCACTTATCACTTTGAATGATGGACCTGGCTTTTGGAGCTTTACGTGTTTTTTTATTATCTTGAGATGGTGCATTTGAAATTCTGTAAACCAACTAATGAAGCATGTTGCTATGGCGATTGGAACTTTTTCCAGGCTGTGTCAGGTATGAATAATGTGTGAACCTGTAAGAATCTGGTGGCAATATTGTCAATATGCTGACGTGTATTGCGCTATTCAAACAAAACTCGGAAGTAAACTGAAACCTGACAAACAATAAAGACTGTAACAGTAAAGTTAACATATTTTCTTCTGCCTTAATACATGAAATGACTGATGAAGCATAAATATAATTTACAACGGTAAGCATTCACAATCATATTTCCTGTTGCTATATTGCGAACTTAGTACTGTTTTAGAACCTAAGATAAAAGCAAAAAACTGCGGATGCTGGAAATCCAAAACCAAAACAAAACTACCTGGAAAAACTCAGCAGGTCTGGCGGCATCTGTGGAGAGGAGCACAGTTAACATTTCGAGTCTGAATGACCCTTCAACAGAACTAAGTAAAAATAGAAAAGAGGTGAAATATAAGTTGGTTTAAGGTGGGGGCAGTGGGGGGGGGTTGGGGGGGGTGGTTGTGGGACAAGAAGAGCTGGATTGAGGGACAGTGATGGGTGGAGATTGCCAAAAGATGTCACAGACAAAAGGACAAAGAGGTGTTGAAGGTGGTGATATTATCTAAAGGAATGTGCTAATTAATTTAACTCTTAACCCTTAATTAGGGTCATTCGGACTCGAAACGTTAACTGTGCTCCTCTCCACAGATGCTGCCAGACTCACTGTATTAGAACCGTTGTATATTCATTAAGAACAGCTGAAGTGCTACAAAAATGATTCCCTTCCAGCCCATGTTTACACTTCAGGAAGATTTATGGGACTAGTGAAGTACACATTCATATAGTATTTTGAGTGGTATTAACAGTGTTCTTTTAATTGTTTGGTGCTATATGGACCTTGACCTAGTCTATTTAGAAATAGCGCTGTGTTGGCATACTTTAAGCACTCATTTGTAAGAGCTCACTCCTTTACCTTCAACAATACTGTGGAGCCAGTCATCTCCTTTGCCTGATTATAAAAATGGCAGTATCACTGCTTATAATCACATTTTAATTACATATACTTAGTGGAGTTAGGACCACGTAGCATCACCAAATTGCATACATCACCGAACCAAACATATCGTTTATCAATATGAACTGCTAATCACCATTAGCTGGTGCTTATGACAATAGCAGAATTCTTGTACATATTTGTAAAATTCTCTCAAATTTACCATTAATATGATACGCAAAGAAAACAATGCCTTTTGCTAATTTACTATGCTGCACTCATTATAATTCCTTTATATTTAAAGGCATTTATTTTGTGTTTGATTGCTATGGTATAAAATTATTTTCTTTGCACTCTGAAACTTGTTTGAATTTCATTGCAGTTGGGTATGTTTGTGCCCAATTGTGGGGATTTCCATTCTTTTCCACTTTGGATTGCAAAAAATGCACATGTTAAACAGCCCATGAATCTACACTGTGTAAAAAGGGGATTGTGTTTGTTTTGTTCGTTAGACTTCTCTTTTAGCCCTGTTTCTCACAGTCTATCCTGCTGTGCTATTCAGTTGTTTTACGGTGTCACAATTTACTTCTGATGCCATTTGTGCTACTTGTTTTTCCAGTAAGATAGAGAAGTACGGAGCATTGTGCTCCTCGGATGAAGGAAGAGGTTACATCTTTGTCATTACTTGGTGTAAAATCAATTGTCAAATTGGAGTTGGACCTTATTTGCTTAGACCAGCCCAGTATTTCTGCATCATACTTGTCATGCCTTCAGACTCTGTGATAGCAAAGGTAATATGGGGCTGAAGTTGTTTTCTGGCAATAGTGCTAAGTAGCAATAGTGATTTTGCAACCCATTACAATGAAAATGAAATCAGCTGAGGTTTTTTAAAAATTAATTTATGGGATGTGGGCGTCACTGGCTAGGCCAGAATTTCTGCTGATCCATAATTGCCCTTGAGAAGGTGGTGGTGAGTTGCCTTCTTGAACCACTGCAGTCCATGTGGTGTAGGTACACCCACAGTGCTGTAAGGGAGGGAGTTCCAGGATTTTGACCCAGCGACAGTCCAAGTCAGGATGGTGAATGGCTTGGAGGGGAACTTCCAGGTGGTGGTGTTCCCATCTATCTGCTGCCCTTGTCCTTCTAGATGGCAATGGTCATAGGCTAGGAAGGTGCTGCCTAAGGAACCTTGGTGAGTTTCTGCAGTGTATCTTGTAGATGGTACACACTGCTGCCACTGTTCGTTGGTGATGGAGTGAGTGAATGTTTGTGAAAGGGGTGCCAATCAAATGGGCTACTTTGTCCTGGATGGCATCAAGCTTCTTGAATGCTGTTGGAGCTGCACTCATCCAGGCAAGCAGAGATTATTCCAGCACAATCCTGACTTGTGCCTTGTAGATGGTGGACAGGCTTTGGGGAGTCAGGAAGTGAGTTACTCACCGTAGGATTCTTAGTCCCTGACGTGCTCTTGTAGCCACAGTATTTGTATGGCTAGTCCAGTTCAGTTTCTGGTCAATGGTAACCCCCAGGATGTTGATAGCGGGAGATTCAGTGATGGCAATGCCGTTGAATGTCAAGGGCTGATGGTTAGATTCTCTTTTGTTGGAGATGGTCATTGCCTGACAATTGTGTGGCGCGTATGTTACTTGCCATTTGTCAGTCCGAGCCTGGGTATTGTCCAGGTCTTGCTGCATTTGGGCATGGACTGCTTCAGTATCTGAGGAGTCGTGAATGGTGCTGAACATTATGTAATCATCAGTGAATATCCCGACTTCTGACCTTATGATGGAAGGATGGTCATTGATAAAGCAGCTGAAGATGGTTGGACCTAGGACTCTACCCTGAGGGACTCCTGCAGTGATGTCCTGGAACTGAGATGATTGACCTTCAACAACCACAGCCATCTTCCCTTTTGCTAGGTATGACTCCAACCAGCGGAGAGATTTCCCCCTGATTCCCATTGAATCCAGTTTTGCTAGGGCTCCTTGATGCCACACTCGGTCAAATGTGCCTTGATGTCAATGGCAGTCACTCTCACCTCACCTCAGGAGTTCAGCTCTTTTGCCCATGTTTGAACCAAGTCTGTAATGAGGTCAGGAGCTGAGTGGCCCTGACAGAACCCAAACTGGGCATAAGTGAGCAGGTTGTCGCTAAGCAAGTGCCGCTTGATAGCACTGTTGATGACCCCTTCCATTACTTTTCTGATGATGGAGAGTAGACTGATGGGATGGTAATTGGCCGGGTTGGATTTGTCCTGCTTTTTGTGTACAGGACATACCTGGGCAATTTTCCACATTGCCGGGTAGATGCCAGTGTTGTAGCTGTACTGGAACAGCTTGGCTATGGGCATGGCAAGTCCTGGAGCACAAGTCTTCAGTACTGCCAGAATGTTGTCAGGGCCCATAGCCTTTGCAGTATCCAGTGCTTTCAGCTGTTTCTTGATATCACGTGGAGTGAACTGAATTGGCTGAAGACTGGCATCTGTGACGCTGGGGACCTCTGGAGGAGGCCGAGATGGATCATCCACCCGGCGCTTCTGGTTGAAGATTGTAGTGAATGCTTCAGCCTTATCTTTTGCACTGACATGCTAGGCCCTTTCACCATTGAGGATGGGGGTATTGGTGGAGCCACCTGCTCCAGTGAGTTGTTTAATTGCCCAGCACCGTTCACAACTGGATGTGACAGTATTGCAGAGCTTAGATCTGATCCATTAGTTGTGGAATCGCTTAGCTCTATCTATCACTTGTCGCATATGCTTTTTGGCACTTAAGTAGTTCTGTGTTGTAGCTTCACCAGGTTGACATCTCATTTTTAGGTATGCCTGGTGCTGCTAGCAGTGCCTTGTTACAAGTCACTGAAGGGTCAGGCTCTTGTATTGCTCAACCTTTTGCTAGGATTGTTACCAAAGATTTTTATAAAAAAGATGAGGTGAAAAGAGCAACCAAATGCATTGTTATAAATCGGTTTAATACCATTTATTTTCTTCACCTAGCGTCAGTGGAAACTTTGATTAGTGAGGACCAATTCTTGATTTTATTTCCCCTGGCATTACAATCAACAGACAGTAGATCTTGTGAAATTTAAATTCAGTGAGAATTTTGGAGTAGTCAGCTTGCTGACAAATCTCATTGTATTAACATAAGATTTTAAAATTCCTAGAGAAGCTTATTGCATCTAACGACTCCTGAAAGACACTGGTGCTTTGGACTGCAGCAGTTCAAGAAGGCAGCTCACCACCACCTTCTCAAGGGCAATTAGGGATGGGCAATAAATGCTAGCTGAGCTAGCGATGCCCAAATCCCCTGAATAAATAATTTTTAAAAATGGTGTGGAAAGTGGGAGTAGATTAGAAGTATACCTGGGACAGTAGTCTGATTTTTCTTTTGCAAATTTCACACTGGCCCTCCTACTTTTTCCATGGCACTGGAAGATTTCAATGACAGAAAAGGTGGGTTCCTGTGGTAATCTGATGTGTAATATACCTTAAAGAAGAATGTTATAATAGAAAGTCACATGACCTTATTATCCAATGACAGAGTAGCGCAGGCTACCTAATTAGTCTGTAGTAATTAGTAGTCCAGAGTAAGAGTCTGGAATGTAGAGGCGGGGTTTTTTAGTTGTAAGTACACAAGTGTAGCTGCTGAGTTCCTTTGTAAATAAATAGAATGTGTTCTACATAAAACTGTCTGCTGATCTGCTCTGTCTATGGTACCAACTCGGTCATCCCAAAACAAGGATGCAACCTGGATCCATTAGCCCAACTAAACTAGTCACCAAGGATCCAACAAACTGGCGATGAGGTGAAAAAAGGAAGAAAAAGCAAGGAAGGAAATCGAGTAAACCAAAATCAGGCCGTACCTCGCACGGTAATTGTAAGTAGAATTTCCGTCCTAATCGTTGAAGCAGTCCCCTCAAAGCATGCTGCAGTTTGGAAGAGTTGATCCTTTTGATCCAATGGTGGGTGATTGGTCTCATTATGTTGAACTGTACAGTTCTTTTTCCAAGCTAATAAGATTGTGGGGAGGAGAAGAGGCATGCGATCCTCTTTTCCACATGTGGGAGTAAGACTTATGGATTGATCTGAAGTTTAATGGCACCCAGTGCCCCATATTCGAAAAGTTTCGATGATTTAGTGAACCTTGTGAAGAATCATTACCAGCTCAAACCCTCAGTAATGATGCAATGGTTCAAATTTAACTCAAGAAATAGAGCCCCAGGGGAGAGGGTTGCTTGTTATGTGGCAAGTCTGAAACAGTTAACAAAATATTGCGAGTTTGGTACATCTTTAAATGAAATGCTGAGAGATTGTTTGATGTGCAGTATAAACGAAGATTCGATTCAGAAGAGATTACTGTCTGAAACAAAGTTGGATTTTCAGAAGGCACAGGAAATAGCACTGGCTATGGAAGGTACAATGAGGGACTCAAAAGCCATACAGGGAGTGAAAAATGGTGCTGTCCTCCATTTGGGGGGGCGGGGGGGGGCCCCAGCCAAAAAGGGTGCAAAAATGTATAGCTCTGATGAGAAGTGGGAAGCAGCCACAGCTTACAAACAGATAAAAATAAATGACTTTGCAGCAAAAACAAAAATTGAATGCTTTTACTGTCATTGAAACGAGCACCTCATGAGACATTGCAAGGATAGAATCAGGCAGACTTTCAATCTAAAGAAAAAAACCCCATGAGGTTCATAACATAGAAGAGCCTGAAGTAACAGATGAATCCCGGCCACCCAAAGTGTAGGTGAAGACAGCTTGCTGAATGCTATGCTCTGTCGGTGATGACCTTGATGGGTGTCCTCAGGAGGGCCGAGACCTGGAGGGCCCTGGCCTGCTTTCGGGGTCCTGCTGTGTGGCAGTGACACCTTCCTCGAGGAGCTGGAGCTGCTGAGGTCACAGAGAGAGGGGATTCGGATGGGCCATACACTCCCAGAGTCACCTGGTTGGATGTCCCGGGGGTACACCTGCTGATCCTTCTTCCTAATGGTGCCTGAGGTCCCCGGCTGACTCCTTGAGGAGAAGGGGAGTGAGATCGGGCTGCCCCACACCCCTCTCGTGCACACACTGTTGTAGGCCAACAATGGCGTCGGCGATGGAGTTCAGCCCACAAGGCAGTGCAGGACCGATGTCCTGGACCAAGGTTTCCATGGCGGGTGCCATCCTGCCAGTTTTGACCTCGGTGCATTGACATGCCGGCGCTATCACCTCAGCCTGAAGGCGGACAGACTCCTCCATCGTGCCTTGCAATCTGAGGAGTGCAGCAGACATCCCTTCCTGATGTTCTCGAGCTTGCCTTTGCAGCTCTAGCAATTGTGACATGACCAAGTCCAGAGGCTCATCATCTGACTTAGACTCAGCAAATTTCTGGCCTCCAGCATTCCTCCGAGTGCTGGGGACCTGGGAAGACCCTGCCGCTGCCTGCTGTGGATCAGCAAGTGCGATGTGCTCAACAGATTGTGATCCTGAGTCTACTCTTAACCTAGGTCCCATTGAGGAGTATGTCTCTGTGCTGGTGGAGGGCATGGGTAAGCGTTGTGACAGAACTTCAATGAGGGTACCTTCAGCTTCCTCTCCAGAGGTTTCTTCAGGGCTTGATTGAAGGCCCTGGGATGTGGGACTCCATCAGCTGTCTACCTGATGTGCCTGTGAAAGCAAGGAGAGGTAATTAGTGCATGGCAGTGGCCCGTGAAACAGGACACATCACTCACAGAATGGTTGTCAGATGGATGTTGCACTGCTGGATCCTCACTTGGTAGAGCACCACAGAGCTCACCATCAGTGCATGAATGGTCCAGATCCTTGCCGTCCAGCTGAATGGCTCTATTTTCGAAGACTGTGAGGAACTTGATGTCAGGCATTCCTCCACAAGTAAGCGACCTCTCCGTCTTATTGTGTGCCAGCTTGTCCTGCATGAATAGAGATGGAGAAAGTATAAGGAGGATGCCTGCCAGGCCAGATGATAAGTGTAAAATAAAAACAGAAAATGCTGGAAAAACTCAGCAGGTCTGGCAGCATCTGTGGAGAGAGAAACAGAGTTAATGTTTCGAGTCCATATGACTCTTCTTCAGAGCTAAAGAGAAGTAGAAATATGATGGATTTTATACGGTTTAAGAGGGGATGGAGCAGGTGGAAAGAGATAGAAGGTCATGGATAGGTGACAGCTAAGGAGGGATTGACAAAGATGTCATGGACACAAGACAAAGAAAGTGTTAATGGTAGTGGTAAAGAAGGTGCCGATAGTGGCATAAAGGTAAGATAGCAGATGGTGTTAATAGCAGAACAAAGGTCAGCACTTGTGAAAGCAAAACATTAATAAAGTGACAGATGGCCCTGTGGGGGGAGGGGGGTGGGGGGCGGGTTTGGGAAAAGGATTAAAAAATGAGCAAATCATTAAATATTAAAAAAATTAAATTAAATAAAAATTGAATTTAAAAAGGAGTCAAGAGACAAGAGAAAGTTCATGGTCTGAAGTTGTTGAACTCAATGTTAAGTCCGTAAGACTGTAAAGTGCCAAATCGGAAAATGAGATGCTGTTCCTCCAGTTTGTGTTGAGCTTCACTAAAACATTGCAGCAGGCCAAGGACAGGTATATGGGCATGAGAGCAGGATGGTGTGTTGAAATGGCAAGTGACAGGAACACCTGGGTCATGCTTGTGGACGGAGCGAAGGTGTTTCGCAAAGCGGTCACCCAGATTGCATTTCCCCAGTGTAGAGGAGACCACATTGGGAACAGCGAATGCAGTCAACCAAATTGAATGAGGTGCACGTGAAATGCTGCTTCACCTGAAAGGAGTGTTTGGGGTCTTGGATGGTGAGGAGGGAGGAGGTAAAGGGGCAGGTGTTGCACCTTCTACGATTGCATGGGAAGGTGCTGTGGGAAGGGGATGAGGAGTTAGGGATGATAAGTATGCCTGGCATGTGTGGGTGGTGAGTGGTCCCATGGATGGGATGAGGACAATGAAGGTGTGTATGAGAGAGGGAATGGTGATGTCCCTTGAACTGGTAGTGAGTGAGGTCCCTGTGGATGTGATGGGTTTGTGAGTGTGCGAGCTGAGAGTGATGAGAAGAGTGAGTTATCCTGGTGGAACGGAAGAGATCATTCATCACGTTGTATAGGAGTTATTCAATCAGAGAGTTGCAGATGAACATGGAGTTGAAGGCCTTCCTCAAAGGCCTTGGAGATGAGTTTGTGTGGACAAAGGAGTTTAAGGCAGGTTTTGTTGAAGAATAGTGTGATGATGCCAGTTTAGAAAAAGAAAGAGCAGCACCTGAGGTGTGTGAACAATGATCATCATCATCTGCCATAAATTGTTACAAACGCCTGAGGTTGACTGCAGTTTTTTTGATTTTACAATAAATAATCAGTTCCAAAACAGGGTTCTGTTTGTACTGTACTGTTTATAGCACCTGATTTCAGTTAATTTTAGTAAGTTTTTTTGCGCTTATTGCTGTTAATCTTGGAGTGATTGGGCGGTAGTGCAGGGGGAGGCAACCCATCATTGCTCCTGTTTATGATGCTGTATTACATTATGAAACAAAATACATTTTATGTGATGTATGAATTAACAAAGGATTTCACATTCATATGGTACCTTGGGCGCAGTGGGTTTTGTGACGGGTGAGAGTGGAGAATCCAGTGATAGGTAAAAAGTCACAAATCCGTCGCCATAAAAATAAGTTGTAAATCTCCTGATGGTGTGTTCATGGTGGGTTGGTTACCCTGCCGACTAGTGCCACGAATACAATTTGCATTCATTAAAATGTCATGAATGCTCATTAAAACAGCTGCTTGCCGGAATCTTGCCAGGCCTTCCAATCTTGCATCATCTAGCAGAATTTACATTGGCCTCAAACCCATTTGAAAAGGGTGGCGTGCACAAGTTGGACCTCAGTTCACTCGTAACTTCGAGGTGAGTGGAACATACATAGTCTACCTGTCATAGCACAGCACCGGTCTTGTTGTGCTGAACGTCACTCTGCTGGGGCTGTAGGATTGGCCTTCTCCTGCTCTTTGCCTGCATTGTCCCAAGGAACACCACTGTGCTGTGACACTCATGCAGGCCTCCACTTTCAGAAGCTAGCATTTCAACCGGGGATGGGCTGTGAGGCAAGGATAGTATTGATGAACACAAAGCGGGCAAAGGGGAGTGAAGGCTGTGGAATGGCAGTGAGGGAGAAAGGTGAACACGAGGGGGGCAACGGGGAGGGAAGGCTGTGGAATGGCAGTGAGGGAAAAGGACGAACATGGGGGGGCAACGAATGGCAGTGAGGGGGAAGGGCGAACACAAGGGTGGCCTTTCTGGGGTTGCCAGTGGCCTTGAAGGTGACCACAGCACTAAATTTCTTTGCCTCTGGGTCTTTCCAAGGATCATCAGGGGACCTGTGCGACATCTCTCAGACTGCAACACATCGATGCATAAAGGTCACAGATGCCCTTTACAGGAAGGCCCATCATTATGTTAGGTTTACTCTGGACGAGGATAGCCAGGCTGCGGGATTCACTGGCTTTGCTGCCATCTCAGGCTACCCTAGAGTGCAGGGTGCAATAGACTGCACCCATGTGGTTATATGGGCTCCATGGCAGCTAGCCGTAATGTTTATAAACTGCAAGGGCTATCATTCCATCAATGTACAACTGGTGTGTGATCACCAGAAGCACATACTGCACATTTGCGCACGGGTACCCTGGGAGTTGCCATGATTCCTACATCCTGAGTCACTCTCAGGTGCCTGAGATTTTCAAGGGGCCATTACAGCTTAAGGGATGGCTGCTTGGGGATAAGGGGTACCCACTGAAACTCTGGCTGATGACTCCGGTGCGTCGCCCTCAGGGTCATTCCAAGGAGAGGTACAACGCTGCTCACAGCTCCACACAGTCCCTTATAGAGCAGACCATAGGGCTTCTGATGATGTGTTTCAGATGCTTGGACCGCTCAGGTGGCTCACTCCAATGCACTCCCGACAGGGTATCCTGCATCATCGCAGTGTGTTGCGCCCTTCACAATTTGGCAATACAAAGAGGTGAACCCTTGCCAGAGGATGACCTGGAGGAGGATGAGAGCTCATCGGAGGATGAAGATCTGGAGGCCCAGGAACCTCAGGAGGCTGATGAGAGTCAGTATGAGCACGATCATGCCATGGAGGAAGGAAGACGTGGGAGACGTGCCCATGTTACGTTAATTGCTGACAGGTTCCAGGAAGAGTAAAGTTAAGTGAAAACATATGGCTACATCTCTCCTAGCCTTCAATGCCATTCCCTTTCGACTCCTAATTTCCACCCATTTGCAGCGAGAAGGAGTCCCGCATTTACAATTGTGCGTTCTGACCTCATGAATTGTCTGCCATGATCTTTGCTTTGGTCCATGGGGCCCTGTGAGTGAACTCTCCCTGGGAACTGAGAGTCCACTGAAGAACAAGAGTGATGTGAGAGAAGATTTGAAGCCTTCGCCACCATCTAATGATGCAAACACTGCTGCTACTGAGATGTGGACATGCCTAGGGATCTCCACCTCCCGTGCATCTCTTTTCTTCTGCCACTACCTCTGAGCAGACACAAATGTCACTAGAATATCAATGCTGATGAGCTCCCCTCACTCAATGGTGTTCCTTGAGGAAGAAGGGTTAGAAACAATTACATCACACATTCCCAATAATGATTTAAACACATCTCCCTGATGTCACACAAGGGTGCGGAGACCAGTTTAACTGAGGCTGACATCACAGGAATGTGAATCTCACAGTGGGACACGATCACTGAGTGTGAGGAAGGCTAAACCTCAAAATGAGAGTATTCTGAAGTACAAAATCACAATGCCTTCAGTTGACAGGAACATTCACATAACCATCAAATGTATCAACAAAAGTGCAATTTCTTTACATGTCCAGCACACTCGTGGCCCAAAAGTGACATCAATTTTTCTTAACTTTCGTAACTCTACCACTACACCTGGGTGCAGCCCTGACATCCGCAGCAGAGGTGGAGGCAGCCTGCTGACTGCTACGTCCTGATATCTGCGATGACCTTGGCAGACATACTCTGGTGGCCCGAGGCCTGGAGGACCCTGCCTCATAAGGGTCATCTACTCAGGGGCAGATGCGCCCTCGGCGGCCTGAACTGCTAGAGTGGATGGGGTCACAGGCAGAGGGGACTGTGAGCAGCTGCATGTCCTTGGAGTGTCGTGAGAGGAGGCCCCCAGGGTGTCCACTCATCTTCCCATGTGGTTGCTCGAGGGCCCTGCAGGAGATGGTGTATCTGGAGGGAGGTCAATGTGCCTCGTCCCCATGTCACCTACATCCTGATGGTGCCCATCATGGCGTGTGGCCATGGAGTGCAGGATCAAGTGCAAATCCAGCAAGACCTGCTGGACCAAGGTCTCCATAGTGGTCACCAGCCTTCCCATGGTGACCTCGAGGTGCTCGCATGTTGGAGCCACGACATCAGACAGAACGCAAATGGTCTCCTTCATTGTTCACTCTAGTCTGCTGAGTGACTGTCGAATCTCTGCCTGATGTTTTGCCGCCTGTTGTTGCATCTCCAGCATAGACTTGGTGGCCGCTTCCAGAGGCTCAACAACTGACTTGGACTGAGCGGGTGGCTGATCTCCAGCAGCCCTCCAAGTGCCAGAGATCTGGACTGTCGCTGCCTCTGACTGCTGAGGGGACATGTCAGTGAGGTGTTCCCCAGAAAGTGAGCCAGAGCCTAATCTCCATCTGTGCCCCACCGACATGTGTGTCGCTAAGCTGGTGGAGGCTGCGTGTGAGTGTCATGATGGTTCTTTCGGAGCTTCCTCTTTGGATGAAGTCTGGGGGCTCGCAATGGTGCTGGACTGGCTTGGGGGCCTCGATCTGCTGATACCTAGAAGATAGAAAATAGAGTTTCAGTTAATGAGCATGAGCTAGATAAGACTGCACGTGACTCACTGTGAATGTCAGGATTTGATGAAGTGATGGAGCTGTGATCCATACTAGGTTGCTGGGAGAGGCCGATCTCCCCTTCCCCACAGGAGTATTCCCTGTCCTCCCCAGCCAGCTCGGCTCCAGCCTCCTCAAACTCAGTGAGGGCGATGATGTCGGCCGTCCCTCCCCTCGTCTGCGATCTCTTGCACCTATTGTGTGCCAGCTTGGCCTATATGAAGAAGAAAGAAAGGCATGTGATGAGAAGGCAGGGAGCAGAGGTTGGGTGAGATGCATGTCCCCTGTGTGTGGTGAGCCCTCCCCAGAAGGGCCAGAGGATGGAATGTGAGCAACATAATGGATGGGGTGGTAGTGATGTGAAAGTCTTGGTGAGAGAATGAATGTTGATATGTGTTCCCCCGCTAATGGTTGTGTGAGATCCCTGAAGAGAGTAGCTGTTTGAGTGCATGATGCCATGATGAGAGTCTGATATTGGTGGGAGTTGAAGGATGACTTTCTCTGGCGGAGCAGATGAGATCATTCATCCTCTTCCTGCACTGGGTAGCATTTCGGGCATGGTTGCCAGCCACGCTGACTTGCTCTGCGAGGCCTCCCAGGCTGGAGAGGTGAGGCTGCTTTACTTCCTGCAGTCATCCCAGGGATATAGCACATGTCTGTGTGCCTGCTTCCCTCTGATTAAGGCCTGGAGGGCTGGGTGCGTGAAGCAGGGTGCTGCCTTATTCTTCAGGCTCTTGGCCTTCCTTTTCTAGCTGCCAGACATCTCTGGTGGGCTGGAGCAGGTGACATTGTGTGTTGGACTAGTCTTTAAATATGGTGCCCAGACCTTCGAAACTGCTAACTGACGGTAGCCGCACGAATCAACTCCTAATCCTCCAGGACCGATACGCTCCTTTGGACAGCAGGATGGGCACTGCCAAAAATGCCCACCACCGTACTTAGTCTCATTTATGGAAAATTTTGCCTCTTGTCTAATAGACTTAGCAAGATTTTGCTGTCAAAATAATGATGAGGCTAATGGTGCTAGCTGTTATTTATTATGTAAGTAGTAAAGCAACTTAAGGTCAATATCCAAATGTTGCTATACATGTTACTGTTAGGTTTATCAAAACGGCACACTGCTGTCTGTTTGGCCATTAACATGCTTTGAATAGGGTGAAGTTGCTGTATTTGCATGGAAGATGCAAACTAAACTCACCACATAAAGTGTTGTGTTGTCATTTCAAGCATTGGTGCCCTTTTAATGACATGATATGTGTTAATAACTGCCAACCAACCTCTCTGGCATTGAAAATTAACTATTACAAGTGTGTAGTCTTATTCCTCGGGTATTAATTGTTGGACATTTCAAAAATGTCAAATTTAAAATGTTTAATGTTGTTTATATTTTAATTTCTGTACCTTTTTATCTCTCTCTTATCAAATGCTTTTTTCCCTCTCTCTGTCTGTACTTGATTTCACATTGAGCACATCCTCTCTAACTTACACTTCTTCTGTGTCCTTGCATGGTTTATTTCTTAATCCTTCAACCTGATTGATTAAGGAGATATGCAGTCGCTTGACCTGTTGACAGAGGGCCCAGATACCCTGTTTCACTCAGTGTGCCATTATTAACTCACACTTTCAACTTCTTAGTATGCAAACATGTTCAGAGCTGAAGGATGCAAGGGCAACTCAAACTGATGACAAATGCCATTAGATGACCTACTACAGCAAAATCTGGCCCATTATTATTACAAAGTGGCAGTTCTACTTTTGATCTCCAATTTTGTAGAACCAGTGTTGTGCTTGCCCATAATATGGGTATCTGTGCTGATTGCAGGGATGGCTGGTATCACCAAATTTGTGAAACAATACCCCCTTTTGAATGCCAATTTTCTCCCTGTACTTGGAAATGTGCATAGGAGCCTGTCCTAAGCGATATGAAAACTTCAGCAAGCCAGCAGCTGTTATAGGGCTTCTGCTCACCATTAGAAGGGAGTTTTTTTAATGAAGGAATGTACTTGCTGAAAGGAGGAGGTGTACCATTGTTTGTGATAAAATTTGCAGGCCCATAATGGGTCTTCTCTAGATAACACGTTACAAGATCACAATTCTCTGGTCAGAAACCATCTGAATATTTATAAGTTGATAATCCTTCCTGTTCATTTTTACATTATGGTTGATGTAGAACCTACCTGAGGTATAGGTTTTGTCCCAATGTGAAAATGTCATCATCAAATTCATGTAGCACAATTAGAATACCCAAATGGATTCCTATCATTTTAACTTTGTTAGCTGTAATTTGAAATGCAAAAACAATCGCCAACCCTCTAGGAAGATCTTAGCTAACAACCAAAAGTGGAGTTGCACAGGCCAAAAAAGTACAAACTATTAAACAGAGTAGTTGATAAATGCTCACTGGCAAAAAGTGGAGTTCAACAACAGCAACTCAAAAAAACAATAACCTAGCAGTAAACCTGGCAAGCCAGACCTATTGATCTCTCAGATGTCCATTTTATTTGGGTGGAATTTCAACCAAAAATCACAATTTAATTAGGAACCCTATTTCAATAATTTTAATATTTAAATTTGGGTTCCATTTACCTGCAAGATGTCTACTTTTGTTTCCCAAAAATCATGCTTGAAAAATTTAAATCATGATGTGGTGTGACCAATTCTTTGAGCTAAAACACGGGGGCACAGTCTCAGGATAAAGGGTTGATCATATAGGACTGAGATGAGGAGAAAGTTCTTCATTCAAAGGGTTGTGAATTTCTGGAATTCAAAAATTCAAGAGGGTTGTGGATGTCCAATTGGTGACTATATTTAAGGCTGGGATTTGGACAAATGTTTGGTCTCTCGGAAAATCAAGAGATATGGAGAAGGGACAGGAAAGTGGAATTCAAGCCCAAGATCAGCCATGATCGTATTGAATGGCAGAGTAGGCTCGACAGGCTGTATGGTCTATTCCTGCTCCTATCCCTTGTGTTCTTGTTCAGACAGGCTCTGTGCCATCAGCACAGCTTTGTACAGTTGGGACTTCAATGCCAAATTCTGTTTAATATAGCTATCTGATGATTAAGAATTACATGTTACATAGCTGAGAGAATGTCAAAGCCACGGTTCAATCCATTTATAGTTTAATTGTTCACAGTCTTTAGTCAAAACCTGCTGAGTCAGGTTTGCTGTGTCCTTTTCATCCCAGCAGTGTGCAGATTGATAGCTCTGGTGTGAACAGCTTGCAACTGTCAGAGAGGTCAATTACATAGAGAATAATGGATATGTGAGCGTGATTTACTCCACTCAGAAGTTCAGATGACATCATAAATCTCAAGACTGAAGCATGGATTTTGCCCTCTGATCTTCAAGAATATGTCACTTCTTGGTCAGTTTTCTAATATACTGATCTTTAAAGTGTCACACATTAGCAGTAATCATCACTGATGATGATTTAAAGATGTCATGTAAGCTTTTTTGATGCCTCAGCCACTTGATGCTCAGTGGCTGAGCTATACAGACCAGGAAGGTCCAGGCTTATTCCCTGCGCTGTGCTGTCAGCAGTTGTTAAAGTTGGCCTTGTTACCTCCAGCAGGGAGGAGGGGGTGGGGGTTGGGGGGACCTCGCCAGGGTTCCTATTGATTGTTATCCAGTAACTCTTCCACATGCTTTGGTGCCAGATAAGGATCGGCTCATGAGGCTCAGTTGTGATGCCCTCAGCAATTGAATAGCCTCCTCAGTGCTCACTGTCTGGCATATATTTGAAGAGTGGCCACCTAAGCAAGCAACAGGAAGGTGAATGGGACTTGTGGAACTGTTGCCCAGGACAAGGTCAGCACCTTCATAAAAAGGAGACAGAAATAATCAGAAAAAGATGAAGGATGTAAAAGAAAGTAAAATAAGTTTACATTTATGGCTTATCACATCTCGCAAGAAGCTCAAAGTGCTTCACACACATGTATTAAGTTTTAGAATTCAGTGACTATTGAAATTTGGGCAACTACAGCATCACACAAGGTCTCTCAAGCAGCAATAAGACAAAGTTCATCAACAGCAATTTGTATTTATATAGTGCTTTTAATTTAGAAAAACACCCCAAGGCATTTCACAGAAGCTTAATCAAACAAATGGATGCCATGCCAAAGAAAGTGTTAGCAGGGTGACCAAAATCTTGGTCAAGAAATGAGTTTTAAGGAGGGTCTTTATCGTTTGGTGTGTGTTTGAGGGAGAAACAATCACCAGAACAATTGTCTATTCTTATTTGAATTGTTCTTTAGGCTCTTTAAAGTCCACTTTGACAGGCAGATAGTTTCCTGGTTTAATGTCTCACCCGAATTAAAGGTACCTATGCACAATCAGTATTCCCTCAGTACTGCATGTCAGTCATGATTAATTATCAGTCATGTGCTCAGGGCCTGAAATGGAATTTGAACCCATAACTCTCTGACTAAAAGGTGAATGTTCTACCACTGAACCAGCGTTGACATTTACCTAAAGTTCTCCCAAAGTAACTCAGTTTAAAAAATGGAAATATTATGGTGGGAAAAATTCATGCACTCATTTATATCATTGAAGAAAGCCATGCAAGTAGAGGCCTGAGGTGCTACCTGTCTGCCCCCAGGGATTCGAGGTGTGCCTGCGTAGCGTTGTTAACACTACATAAACAAATTTCTCCCCCTCTAACTTTACAGAATACAGTGAATTAACAAACAATTCTGATTATGTTTGCGGTTATTTCACAGTGTCCCCATGTTGTCTGTATAAACAATTGCTTTGAACAGATTTCTTAATAAATTGTATTTCTGATTGTTCTATTATCTTGCTTCAGAAGGAATGAGTTGTATGAACAAAGACCATGGCTGTGCCCACATCTGTAGAGAAACACCAAAAGGAGGAGTAGCATGCGAATGTAGGCCTGGTTTTGAACTAGCCAGGAATCAGAGGGGATGCCTATGTATGTAAATTCCTTTCATTTTTCTGTTTCCTTATGTATTATTTTGGGACATTGAAAGCACTACAAAGGATTCAACCTTCCCACAGTCCTTACCTAATCCTTAAGTGTCCTGTTTGACCTCTGATTTAAATCAACTGGTATGAGATACTGAACTTATCCATAAAGGTATTTTTCGCCTGGGTTGCACTAATATTAATGTAAGATGCTGGATTTCTGCTTTAAAATGTACCTTGAGGATGTGCCTGGTTTTGGACAACAGCTAGTGCAACAGTCACTCTGACTGCATATGCTTGAAATAAAGATTTTAAAGTTGATGTGTCTGTACAAGATGATGTACTTAACAGCCTGACCAACACAAATCTAATTTTGAATGTCTCACGAAAAAATCTGACATGCCACGACCTTTAGCATTAAGTTGTTTGGCTGGTGAATAAGCCTAACATTTCAATAATGTCTGAATTTATTGCTTGTCCTCTTTGCCTATAAATTTAAAGATGTCCAGGATAGTTCAATATGATTGTGATAATGATCAGCTGTTTCTTTTAGATGTGTGTAATTTTCTTTTAGTAACGTGTAATCATGGAAACGGTGGGTGCCATCATACTTGTGATGATACAGATGATGGACCTGTTTGTGGCTGCCATCAAAAGTATGCCTTGCTGTCTGATGGGAAAATCTGTATTGGTAAGTGAACTGGCTCTTCCTGCCATTTTTCCTACAGACTCTGAACAGTTTACAGAAGTCTCGAAGCAGATCAAAGACAAATTAATTTTGAAGAAAGTTCCTGCAATATCATTCTTGTCTATCTGAAGGCAGAATTGGATGCCTCTTACTGCTGTCTAGGCAGTAGATGTTTATAAATTCATCCAAATTTTTAGTGTTATTTCAGCCAAGCAGATTCAGCTACCTCAAAATCTTGAAAAAGATAGGGTTAGATGACAGTATTAAAAGCATTTTTTAGTAGATGCACTAATTTGGATCACAAGTTGTTGCTGTTTAGACAACTGATTCTTGGTGAAAGCAGCTACTATTTTGTATAATTGTCGTTCCACTTGTGTCAAGCTAAAGCTCATGATCTTAATACACTAGTGTTATTTCAAATAAGTGTAAGTTCATCAGTTTTTCTTCAATCATAAATCAGCTGCATAAAGGAAGTAAAACTGTTTGTTGTGACATGTATTGCATTTCTTGTAGCCTATGCGGAAAATAATACAACATATTCACTAACTCTGTATTCTAATAAATATTATCCGGTATGATTGCAGTTACTTTAAGCAGCTACACCCTCTAATAAACCTCAGAGTTGCTTACAGCTGTTACATTATTTTTCTCATTGTACTTGATATCAACAACCATAAAATAGCAATATAAATGCTGCTGTTCTTTTTTTGACTTGCTGAAAAAATGTAGTGATTAGAATTTATAAGAAAAATATCCCACAAAAATAGCTACAGACAGCGTCAGAAAAAACAGCCCTTGAATGAAAGGCAGTTTCATGCTGACATGGTGACCAGTTGATGCACAAAAACTTGTTCTGGGAAATGTTCAATTGTGTCCTCTGCCACCCATTGTACCTGACAAATGTATCATGTTAGAGGATGGAAATCTGACAGAACTGGAAAATTCCAAAGCTGGCAAGAATGGTGTTTTATCCGATTGAACTTTATACTTATACATCTTTGATGTCTGCAAACATTTCATGTAAATTTGACATAACCTTGTTTTGCAGTAATGAGTTTAAAAATGTTCAATTGTTCTGAATTCTGATCATTCCCATTGAAAAGGATAAAACTGTAAATGGTGGATATCTGAAATTAAAGGAGAAAATGCTGGAAATGCACATCAGGAAAATCAGCATTTGTATATGAAAAGACAGCTTATGATAATTTGGATATGTATCTATGATCAGATCAGAGTTCAGCTGTCAAAACTCGAGGTGAGTCCAGGAATACTCACCAGAAAATTCAAAACCTTTATTGTCCTTTCACCAATTAATGCTGAGTCACTTATGTACTTCCAGCAATTTTTGTCATAAATGCTAAAGACCTGTAAAAATATTCAAAAAATATATCAATATTTCAAACTTTACATCATCTTTATGTCGTGCATATTTTGAAGGCTAAGATCATTTAACATTTACTTACAAAGATTGATGATGCAAATGCAACAGAAAGCATGAGAATTTATTTGCTCACAAATTGATATTGTTCTGTCCTCTTCAAGAAGCTCACTAATTCTTCTCCTCTGTGATTTCCTTTTCTCCTTTCCAAGCTGTTGTGCTCTGGTGATGACTCTGATTGCCTGTCTTATCTGCAGCCAAACATAAATTAAAAATAATCAAAACATTTTCAACATAATGATCTCTATTGCAGCCATGCTCCTTCATCATTTCATACAATCCTAATTTGTTGTACATGTAGAGTACAAGAAGCTGAGACTTCTCTTAGCTGACTGGGAGATTGAAGAGAGGCACTAACTCCATCACATGGAACACAGAGGATTTTAGCAGTTTTCATCTAATGTAATTTGTTCCTGCTTGGATTCACTAATCAATTGCATGAAATGGAAAGATTTTTAGGTGATTTATTAATTTTTTCAATTAACTGTGTAAAGGTGAATGGGAACATGCTTGTCAGAAGAAAGATACAGTAACACTTTATCCTTTCCCTGTATAATGATGCTAACTTTCCTGTCCTAGAAATTAAGAACTTGCATATTTGTCTTGGAAAATGGCTGTTTTTAATCACATTGAATGATTAAGGGATAGCGTTAAACATTTTGAAAGCATGTTAAAACATTATCATTTCATTTTATCTGCTGATTATTTTTTTCTGCAATGCTATTTAACAAAACATTGTTTGGCTTTTAAATTTGTCTTGATCAATTATAGACAAGCAGGCAACGAGCACTGCAGTAAACACCAATGCGATAAACATTTACCTTTTTGCATGCTTTTTTTTTGCATTTCCTTTCATTGAGATGTTTCTAGTTGATTACCAATTTTATCCAGTACTGGATTGCTTCTCAGCTTGCAGAAGCGGCTTCTTTAAAAATAAATCTCAGATGCAGTTTCTGTTGCTTTTGAATGCTTTTTCTGTTCAATTAAGTTTTTTTTTGCATTGCTGTGAGTTTTTGACTGCCCTCATTTACAGCCTGATTCTGCCAAGAAAAGGGAAGGCTAGCTGCTACATGTACTCAAGAAAACAGAATTAATAACATAAGAAAATGTATTGCTGTAAACCACAGATAAAAAGAAAAACCAAGAAAGCTGAAATAAGAACAGAAAATGCTGGAAATGCACAACAGGTTTCTAAATGTCGGAAAGAGAAAGGTCCCAACTGCAACATCTTTATTGTACATTTCCAGTACTTTCTGTTTTTAATAGTTGGTGATGCAATGTGGAAGACAAAGCAATAAAGAGAGAAAAGCATTGTTTAGATGCCTTTCCACAACATATAAATTAAAAGCAACTTTTTCTTCTTTGGTTTGACCAATTGCAATATATTTTGTGCTTACTTGTATTATAGAAAAGGCTGAGGCTGCAATTGAGAACTCTGAATACAATGCCACGTCAGTAACTGATGTGGACAAGCGGGTGAAACGCCGACTGCTAATGGGTAAAAAATAAAAAAGCTTCTAGTGCACTGGTAGTTTCTTTTTGCTCTCTATGTCTTTTCATTTCAAACCTAGCTCTTAGCTGGATCTGAACACCATCACTTTCACTTGGGTTGGTGTGCATGGGTTTCTTTTCAATATTTAACCATTATTGTATTAGCTCCCTTGCACACTAAATACTCATATAATTGGCTCTGCAGTGTCTGGCAATGGATACTAACAAGTAAATGTTGCTGTTTCTTTAAGATATTTCTTGCATACCTCAAACTGTTACTAAATATGCTGAAAATAAATTCAAAGTTTAGAAAGATTTCAAGATGACCTTACTTTTCTATCTGAAAACAGTCACTTTACTGCCAACTATTGTACTGAGCATTACAGACTAGGAAGGCCCAGTATTACTATTTTTCTTGGGGTTTCATTGTTTCAGCTCATGCAACAATTAGCATCAGCACTCCTGGGCTGGGGAGGAGAAAAGAATAACCAGCCATTTTGATGCTGATTGGTACTGGGTAGGAAAACAGTGTGTGTGGGGTTGGGTGAGGGCAAACTGTGGCAAAGGTGTAGTGTCCTCCATGATTAAATAGTCTGCCTGTATGTAATGTCTAAGCTCAGCCTTGAGGAATTACCACCTGAATGAAGTGCTGAAGGCCTGCAGGCAGCTATGGAACTGTACCCCAGCAAGAATGAATGCCTGTGGAAGAGATGGGGAGAAAACTGGGGGGAAAATGCAGTATTTTAAATGTAGAAGATGGATTTCTCTGTGTTTAATTACAGGGTAATACTTAAGATACATAAAGCTAATGAGTAAACCATTAAAACTTAAACAGCTGATATTTTAGTCATAAAATCAGTGCAACGCCTGTCAAATATATATGTGGAGAATTTTGTCCATACACCTAATCAAGCGATTGTGTGATGGTGTTCAGTTGTTAACCCTTCTGCTATTGGTGAGCCTGCTGTGTAAATTAATTTTATGCCCGGTATCTTATCACTGAAATGACCTGCCTACAAAAATTATTGGAAATCTTTTCTGCACTTTTGTTCTTTTATTTTCCTTGAGAATATTAAATACCTTTATGTTTTCCTCTTTCTTGTGCAGGCCCCACTGGCCCATGTATGCTTGTGGTTAAGACTGTATTTTGCTCCCATGCTTTAACTAGCAATGTTATTCAACCAGTTAGTGAGAGACGCAAACAGGAGCTAACTTATCCCCCTCCCTGCTTAATCACCATCCCACAACAGGGTAACTGAGATCAGGCACTTAGAAATCAAGTGTGAACCTCTACACTTTTACTTCTTTGTGCTTTGATGTTTCAGCAATGCCATTCTATACTATGCTGTGTTACTAGCCTGTTTTCCTAGATGAAGTATATTGTTCTTAGGTTATTATAATTTTTTAATAAACAGCAATAGATATGCAATTTGCTCCCCATCTATTATTAATACATTCTGCCTTTATTGTACAGTATTAACATAAATTAATTTACAATTCATTGAGTCAATTTCCCATTTCAAGTGCAGTTTATGAACACTCTGCTGCTGTGGGCTGAAACATGTAACTCCAAAGTACAGAGGAGATATGTTGGTTTTAAATTTTCCCTATGTTTAGAGACATTTTGGCCAACAGCAGTTAGTTCAGCTTTATGTCACCATGAGGACATTTCAGATGCAAGTATCAGATTCTGCAATCCATCTCTTTGTGTTCCTGGTACTAAAAAGAGCCCACTGCTGTTTTGAAGGGATATTTTTCTCTTAGTATTATTGCTCACTTTGCCATTGGTAGGTGACATTTATTCAAAAAACATTGATGATTGTGCCTAAAGTTAGGTAGCCTGTTGCTATTATGTCCATAACCCACTGTTACTTAGTGTACCTAAGTCTCTTTGATAGTTATGGCAGAAAATGTAATTACATGCAAAACATTTAAAAATGTCACAATGGGTACCCTACAGCAAGATATACAAAACATGGGGCAGAATTTAGCCTTCGATGGGCGGGTGGGCCCCACCGGCTCGGCGGCGGGCGGGCAGCCGAACTCCGCCACCGAAACGGGCCCCGCTGCCATTTTGAGTGGGCAGGCCAATTAAGGCCCATTAAGGCCCTCTTGCATGCGAAAGAGCGCACTACTCCCTGAGACTAAGTGCTGTCTCAGGGAGAGCGCTGAAAGTTTAATAAACTTAAAAAATAGCAAAATAAAAAAATTATTAACATGTCCCCCTCATGTGACAATGTCACACAAGATGGGACATGTTAATAAATATTACATAAAGTTTATTAAAGTTTTTGAAAACAGACAAATCTCATCCCACCAATGGATGAGGTTTCATGTTTTTTCAGAAGCCCGCTGGGGCTCCTGGCCTGCCCGCCAGCCTTAAGGTTGGACGGGCAGGTCCTTTAAATGGGTTAATTATCCTGTCAATGGCCTCAATTGGCCATTGACAGGTCGGCAGGCGGACAGCAAAATCAGCTGTCCGCCCGCCTTCCTGAATATTTAAACGGGGCGGGATGACGTCAGGGGTTCCTCCCGACATCATCCCGCGTCATTTTCGTGTTGGCGAGCAGGCCCCGTCCCCAACTCGCCGACAGAAAAATTCTGGCCATGATTTTTAAGAAGTGATTTTCTGGGGTCTGATTTGCCTGAGTATAGCAAATATCAGAAATTCTACTAATCAAACTTCTCCCTGCTCCCGTTTCCATTAATGGAAGGAAGGTTGAGTATATTTTGTTATGGAGGTGTGCTCCAACCCACCTGCTTTTCTGATATTTCATGTGTCCAAGCACCTGGGCGCTGATTCAGGAATATCTCCCCTTAAACTTCTTTACCCCTCTATTTCCGATGAGAGTCACTTCCTTTCATAAAGCCGTCTTGGCTGGAATAAAAGTAGTGAACTGGAGCATAACCTTAGATTACCATAAATGTTGCTTTATGATTGGCTGTTCTAACTGTTTGTGTTTCTCCAACCCTAAATTGGAACCTTCTAACCTAATAAGGGCACATTTGGCTTTATCAAGAACTGGTGCACCTCCCTCCCAGCAGCAATACTAGTACTAAAATGCTCTCATTTTGCAAATTAATTTAGCTCAAAGGACCGCTGATTTTGCATCTAGAACCATTGGATAAGGAAGCAGGCAAACTTTTGGCCTATATATTAAACAACTCTATACAGATAGGATCATTTGATATTAGCGATCCTTTCATCTCTCTGAAATGAGTGTGAATCATGGACTAGAGGGATAAAAACCTAATAAAAGTCTAAAAGGATAAAAGTCTAAAAGGATGCTTCCCTTTATGGGAGAGACCAGAACCAAGGGCCACAGTTTAAAACTAAGGGGCCTCCCAATTAAGACAGAGATGAGGAGAATTTTTTTTCTCTGAGGGTCCTTAGTCTGTGGAATTCTCTCCCCCAGAGAGCAGTGGCGGTAAGGTCATTGAATAATTTTAAGGCCGAGTTAGATAAATTCTTGATTAACAAGGGACAAAGTGGGTAGACAGGGAAATAGATTTGAAGCCACAATCAGATCAACCATGATCTTGTCAAATGGCGGAGCAGGCTCGAGGGGCCGAGTGGCCTACTCCTGCACCGAATTTATATGTTCATATATATATTAGTAAGTCGCCATTCTTTGATGATTATAAAAGTCCTAAAAGCAAATGGACAGTCTTAACCTAATTCCAGAGTAGCTATGAATCAACAGCATAAAACCGCCCATAATCTAGCACACATTGCTGTTAATGTGGTAAGATAGATGCTGCGGTATAGGAAATTAAGAATTCACATTTATAGGGACTCTTTTGGAATATGGGCCAGAATTTTGGCATTGGAGTGTCGGGGCGGGCCTGACACGCCGACGCGTAAAATGATGCGCGGTGATGTCGGGCGTGCGTCCCGACGTCACCGCGCGTTATTTCGATCTTTCGTTCAGCGGGCGCGCGCCGGAGGCGGCTGCGTGCCCACCGAACTATCAAAGACCTGAGAAGGCCATTAAAAAACCAATTAAAGTAATTATCAATGCTGACTGTCCGACCTTAAGGTTCGTGGGCAGGCGAAGAGCCCACGTGGCCTTCACGTTTTTCAGGAAACCTCATCGGGCAGGGTGAGGTTTGCTGAAGCGTTTATTAAATAAATAAATAATCTTTGCTCAATTCATAAATTTGTCACATGAGGGGACATGTGTAAATAATTTTTATGTTTCTTTCTTCAAAAAT
Organism: Cetorhinus maximus; assembly: GCF_964194155.1. Taxonomy (NCBI): domain Eukaryota; kingdom Metazoa; phylum Chordata; class Chondrichthyes; order Lamniformes; family Cetorhinidae; genus Cetorhinus; species Cetorhinus maximus. The sequence goes on from NC_135887.1 coordinate 100,489,583, forward strand.
TTCAGTATGTACTTAATCTCCCTTAGGCAGCTCCATGCCTCAGGGAGATTTCTGTGCTCTTTCGCGTGCATGCACGAAAGAGCGCAGGCTCCGACTCTCCCTCTTCCCCCCACCTGCACAGGTTGCACTGAGCGCTCCGGCTGTGTGTCAAGGCCCGCCCATGTAAAATGGCGTGGAGACAATCGCGGGTGGCGATCGGCTCCGCACTCATCCACGCCCACTCCTGACTGGCCCGCTCGATATGGGGAAAATTCTCTCCATGGGTTTGGGCACCATAGGCTGATCCTAATTTTTCCTGCAACCTGTTCTGCACTTGATCTGTGAATGTTGTAGCTTGATTGTTGTTGCAAAAATTTGTTTAAATGTTCCATTCATCAGACATTCCTGACTTTGATGAGCAAAGCCACTCAATAAAATGAAGAAAGAATTATTCTTAAAAGAACTTTACTGGCAAAATAATGAACAGAAGAAGGTGTATAATTTCATATTAACTCAGAATTTACCTTATTTAACTAAATTGTGCTAATATTTGTCTTTAGAATAAAATTTACTGACAAAGAAATATAACAGCAGTGGGAAACATTTAAATCAAAAATGAGTCTAGGGCCAGAATTTTACCTTCGGCGTGCAGGCACGCGCCCGACATGCCCGTGCGGGATGAGGTTTCCCAAAGCTAATACAAATTAAATAAAAACTTTATTTTGAATTTAAAAACATGTCTCATTTCACATAACACAGCCTCATGAGGGGACATATTTCATTAAATTTTTCTGCTCTTTATTATATTTTTTTGAAAAGCGCTTCAATCTCCCTGAGGCAGCTCTGTGCCTGCTCCCGCCAAGCCCGCCCAACGAGGGAAAAATTTTGGCCTATGAGAAATATACCTCAATAAGAAGTAAGAACAAACTAGCCATTAATGTCACATCATGGGTGAATAAAGAAATAAGGTCAAAATTGAAACTAGAGAAGAAGGCATACATTAAATGCATAATCAAGAAAAGAGAGGATGACAAACTGGAAAGTTTAGGAAAGAAACCAAAAAAACAATTAAGAAGGTAAAGAGAAACTACGAAATTAAATTGTCGAGTAATATAAAAATAAAAAGTATAGGTTACTACAGACATTGCTGAAAAGAGAGACATGTTGCCGAAGCTTATTGTCTTGCATTCATCGGGACAAACGCAAGAAAGCCAAATTTCAAACAATCACAATGATCATACTATAATAAATAAAAACAAAAACAAAAATGCTGGAAAAACTCAGCAGGTCTGGCAGCATCTGTGGAGAGAGGAACAGAGTTAGCGTTTCGAGTCCATATGACTCTTCTTCAGAGCTAAAGAGAAGTAGAGATATGGTGGATTTTATACTGGTTTTGAGGGATTGGAGCAGGTGAAGCAAGATAGAAGACCATAGATATGTGGGAGCTAAGGAGAGATTTACAAAGATATCATGAACACAAGACAAAGGAATGTTAACAGTAATGGTAAAGACTAAAGAAGGTGCTGATAGTAGCACAAAGGTAAAAGCAGAATGTGTTAATAGCAGAACAAGGGTCAGTGCTCTGTGAAAGCACTACATGGAAACCAGTAACAGATGGCCCTGTGGGGTGGGTGTTGGGGACAAAAGGATTTAAAAAATGAATAATAAATAAATAAATAACTTTAAAAACAAAAAAAAAATTGGATTAAAAAAGGGGCAAAGGTAGAGGAGAGAGTTCATGATCTGAAGTTGTTGAACTCAATGTTAAGTCTGGAAGGCTGTAAAGTGCCTAATCGGAAGATGAGGTGCCATTCCTCCTTCTTGCTTTGGGCCTCACTGTAATATTGCAGCAGGCCAAGGATGCACATGTGGGCATGAGAGCAAGATGATGTGTTGAAATGGCAAGCGACAGGAAGGTCTGGGTCATACTTGTGGACTGAGCAAAGGTGATTTATACTTTTGGGGAAAAGCGTGCTAATTGATTTCACAAATCAACTCTGGCCGAGATGTTGCCATAGAGAAAGAAGTGAGCTCTTTGGACTCCCCAAGCTTCCAGGTTACTCAAAAAAAGTGAAAGGCTTGAACAGATATCCTTCGTTTTCAGAGAATAGTCCCTGTGTATGAATGTATGTCACTTCTAGCAAGTCACATTACGAACTCTACTGATTATCATAAATTGGTTGTTAGTGTAGCCATTAGCACACTCAAGATTGTTCAGCAAGTGCTGTCCAATTGTGGAATCACATCGAACAGTAGACATTTAGCTTGAAAAGTACCTGGTCCACTTCAAATTACCCTGGAAAGAAAAAGTATCTCAAAAATTTGAACAATAGGTTAAGCAAGCCATCCACGCTGAAAGAAATGGGACTTTTTAAAATTCATTCACGGGATGTGGGCATCGTTGGCTCGGCTAGCATTTATTGCCCATCCCTAGTTGCCCTTCAGAAGGTGGTGGTGAGCTGGCTCCTTGAATGGGTGCATTCCATGTGGTGTAGGTACACCCACAGTGCTGTTAGGAAGGAAGTTCCAAGGTTTTGACTCAATGACAGTGAAGGACGGCAATATATTTCCAAGTCAGGATGGTAAGTGGCTTGGAGGGGAACTTCCAGGTGGTGGTGTTCCCATCTATCTGCTGCCCTTGTCCTTCTAGATGGTAGTGGTTGTAGGTTTGGAAGGTGCTGTCTAAGGAGCCTTGGTGAATTCCTGCATTTTGTAGATGGTACACACTGCTGCCACTGTATGTCGGTTGTGGAGGTGGTGAATGTTTGAGGATGGGCTGCCAATCAAGCAGGCTGCTTTGTCCTGGACGGTGTCAAGCTTCTTGAGTGTTGTTGGAGCTGTACTCATCCAGGCAAATGGGGAGTATTCCTGTCTTGTGCCTTGTGGAGGGTGGACAGGCTTTGGGGAGTCAGGAGGTGAGTTTCTCATCACAGGATTCCTAGCCTCTGACCTGATCTTGTAGCCACAGTATTTCTATGACTGGTCCAGTTCAGTTTCTGGTCAATGGTAACCCCTATGATGTTGATAGTGGGGATTTAGTGATGGTAATGCCATTGAATGTCAAGGGGCGATGGTTGGATTCTCTCTTGTTGGAGATGGTCATTGCCCGGCACTTGTGAGGCGTGAATGTTACTTGCCACTTGCCAGCCCAAACCTGGATATTGTCCAGGTCTTGCTGCATTTGGACATGGGCTGTTTCAGTATCTGAGGGGTCACGAATGGTGCTGAACAATCAACAGCGAACATCCCCACTTCTGACCTTATGATGAATGGAAGGTCGTTGGTGAAGCATCTGAAGATGGTTGGGCCGAGGACACTTTCCTGAGGAACTCCTGCAGTGATACCCTGGAGCTGAGATGACTGACCACAACTATCTTCCTTTGTGCTAGGTATGACTCCAACCAGCGGAGAGTTTTCCCCCTGATTCCCATTGACTCCAATTTTGCTAGGGCTCCTTGACGCCATACTCGGCCAAATGCTGCATTGATGTCAAGGGCAGTCACTCTCACCTCACCTTTAATAAATGATAATTTTCAGAATAATTATAGGATTCTTATGGAATTGGTAGGGATTGCATATGCCATTTTGTTTTCTTCCTCTGTCCGGAGAAATTAATAAACAGTCTCTAGAATTGTCAAGGTTTCCTGATTCAGGCATCCATGTTGACATTCCTAAGTCGATAACATGGCGTCCTGTACCCTCTTATCTATACAAGTGTTTGGTAAGGGCTAACAAATAAAAGGTAACCTCGAGCTAAAGTGATGGCCAAGAAGGAGGTGGCCACCCTGACATCTTGGGTACCTGTCCTGTATTCATTGGTTGGAAGGGTTCGAACAAGTGATTTCCATGGGGTAACAGGTGCTTGGAGACAGGGGACAGTCCTTGTCAGGTAGCTGCTTTACTTAGATGGAGGAAGACTGGAGAAGATGGAGGAAGACTGGCAGGGGAAGAGCTTCCTAATACTTTGGCTACTGAGCAGAATGCTGCTGCCACAAGCTACAGAGATCAATACACACTGCATCATCCATCTGTTTATCCTCTGGGATCAGTAAACCTCTCTCACCTGTCATGGATTGTATGCTTTTCTTATCTATTTAGTTTATTCATCACATATAAACTGTTAACAGGGTCCAAGCTGGTTGGTGAAGTCGAAACCAAGGCACAGAGCTTTTCCTTATAGAGAGATATTGACTTTGTTCAATCTCACAGCTCTCCTTACAAATACCCAATGTTCCAGCTATCCCCTATTTATATGTACTCCAAGTACTTAATTAATTAATGCCCTGCACCTGTGTATCCCAGCAATATAATTAACATACCATTAGCATTACAAACTAATTTAAAATCACTAATGAGTTCTCGACCACCTATTTTGGGTAATCTTTGACTCTCAAACCTTAAAATTTATAAGTATGCAGAGGGTATGCGTGTGGTATTTTCCATAAACAAGATGTTGCTGTAAAAAAGTGTTCTGCCTACCAGATAATTTAAGATAATCGGTTGAGCTTGTAACTTGGCTCATTTACGCTTGTTGGAAACGACGTACATTCATATGCAGAGGCCTCTGCAAACAAAAGGAATATGTTCAAACCTTGCATCTTTTTTGAATTACCTGGGAGCTTGAGGAACCTATAGTTCCCTATTGCTCTCTCCATGGCAATACCTCTGCCAATGAGAGCCGATTTGCCAACCAGTCAGCACCCTTTTCTCCAGTAGTATAAATTGTTGGTGTTTGAAATTTGGCATTCTTGCATTTGTCCTGATGAATGCAAGACATAAAGCTTCAGCAACATGTCTCTCTTTTCAGCAATATTCAAGTTCTGTACTACTAGGTGACTGATTCTACAGGTACATAAATAAGACAAGAGAAATCAGAATAGGCATAGGACCACTGAGAGATACACATGATAAACTCTAGGCGCAGATGACACCAGAATAGGTGGGACAGTAAGTTGCAATGAAGAAATAAGAAACTTACAAATGGATATGGACAGGTTAGGTGAATGGGCCAAAATCTGGCAAATGGAGTTTAACGTGATTAAGTGTGAGGTTATCCATTTTGGTCGGAAGAATAAAAAGGCGACTTATTATGTAAATGGAGAGAAACTTCAGAATGCTTCAGTGCAGAGGGATCTGGGTATCCTCGTGCATGAATCACTGAAATCTAGTATGCAGGTACAGCAGGTAATAAAGAAGGCAAATGGAATTTTGGCATTTATTGTTAAAGGAATAGAGTATAAAAATAGGGAAGTGTTGTTGCAACTGTACAAGGCATTGGTGAGACCGTACCTGGAGTACTGTGCATAGTTTTGGTCCCCTTACTTGAGGAAGGATGTAGTTGCATTGGAGGTGCTTCAGAGGAGGTTCACTACATTGATTCCGGAGATGCGGGGCTTGTCTTATGAGGAGAGATTGAGCAGTTTAGGCCTATACTCGCTAGAATTTAGAAGGATGAGAGAAGATCTAACTGAGGTATATAAGATGCTAAAGGGGTTAGACAAAGTCGACGTGGAGTGAATGTTTCCCCTTAGGGGCATTCTAGAATGAGAGGCCATAGTTTTAGGCTAAGGGGTGGTAGATTTAAATCAGAGCTGAGGAGGAATTACTTTTCTCAAAGGGTCGTGAATCTGTGGAATTCACTACCTCAGAGTGCAGTGGATGCTGGGACGCTGAATAAATTTAAGGAGGAGATAGACAGATTTTTAATTAGTAACGGGTTGAAAGGTTATGGGGAGAGGATGGGAAATTGGAGTTGAGGCCAAAATGAGATAGCCATGACTATTGAATGGTGGGGAAGGCTCAAGGGGCTGAATTGCCTACTCCTGCTCCTAGTTCTTATGTTCTTATGTTATGTACGTTCTTATGTAATTACAGTGAAATGACAGAAATATTAACTAATTGCCTTGCTTCAGTATTTACCAGGGATGGTGGACATGACATTTAGAAGATGTGACTGAAAAGGATATAAACCATTTAAGATAGAAAGTGAGAGATGATTGATAAACGAATTAAACTTAGAGGGGGTAACCCTCCTGCATGGATTGCATCCATGCATACTAATACTGTACATCAGAAAAGAGAGAGGACTGGCAAACAGCTAATACCATTCCTATATTTAAAAAGAAAGATAGAGCATGTCCAGGGAACTATAGATGAATTAGCTTAACATAAGTGGTAGGAAAGATAATGGAATCCTTACTCAAAGATTTAATAGAAAAGCATCTAGAAACTGATAATATAACAGTCACCACAGATTCCAAAAGGGTACTGCTTAACCAATATTATTGAGTTATTTGAAAAAGTAACAAGAGGGGTAATGTAATATACTTGGATTTCCAAAGGGCCTTCTATAAGGTACTGCATAGTGGACTCGTGACTAAGGCCAGAACATGTGGGATCAGGGCAAATAGCAGAATGGATAGCTGGCTGGCTACAAAATAGAAAATGGAGTGGAACTTAAAGTTGGGAAGTGATGTTTTGCAACGATTGATGCTGGGACCACTGTTGCTCACCATTTTCCCTTTCCCCTTCCAACTCCTTCCAACCCCACTTGTGTCCATTCCCAGAAAAAAAACTCTTCTTCAAATCACTTACCACCGCACTTCAAATTCCCAAAAATCTAGCCTTTGACCTACAATTCATCATAACATTTCTTCAGCTACTGAATTATGAAATCATGCCCTCACCACAGCCTTTACTGCCCTTGTCCCCAGCAGAATAATTATTCTCTCTCACCCCAATTATTACCCAATTATACACCTCATATCCACTCCCTTAAATCCAAGGGATGGAGATTTGAATGTCTTTTGTGAACAATTGGTTTAACCATTCATCACCAGACCTGGCTGACCCACTTAAAGCATCTTCAGGCAATGCTCTCCACCGCTGGCACTATCCACTACTCAAAAAACATCAAGAAATGCAAAGGTAATACTGAATTCCTCTTCTCTACCACAAACTGTATTCTTGGCTTCTCCATCTTTTCCTCCGACAAGAAATGCAAGGAGCTCATGGGGTCTATTATCACAAAGATAATTGAGACCATCTGATCTGCTGTCTCTGCTGCTTCCCTCCCACTAGCCCATCAGGACAATCTTCTCCAAATGCTCCTTGCATCTCTAGCCCTGAGCTCACGTCTTCCTCTAGATTCAATCCCAGATCCTGAAATGCTATTTCTAATCTCATCTTCCCCATGAGATCCACCTCCTATTTCCTTGATCCTATTCCAACTAAACTGCTGTCCACTTAATTTCCCTTCCTAGGCCCAATGTTAGCTAATATTATTGACAGTTCTCTCTGCTCCGGTATTGCTTCCCCAGCCCCCTTGAGTTTCTCTCCTTGCAAACTTGCAAACATCCCTTTCATCTCCGAAGCACTTTAAATTCTCAAATTCATGCTCATTTTTCTTGCAATTCAATTGAATCCCTCTAATTAGGATTCCAGCCTGTCCACAATGCTGAAACAGCCCTTGTCAAAGTCGCAAGTAACATTTTTAATGATTGTGATTGTGTGACTGCGTATTTCTATCCTCCCTCATCCTTCTAATCTGTCTACAGCCTTCAACTCAGTTGATGCACCATTCTCCTCCAATGCCTCCACTCTAGCATTGTTAACCTCCGGAGACCTCTAAGTATTTATCGAATGCTCCATTCTATTTCTCAACTACATGCTATTGTTCTCCTGATATCACCAGAAAACACAAAATCAGGATCCACATGTATGCCGATGACAATCAATTGTATCTCACCATAATCTCTTTGGACCCCTCAGCTCTCTCTGATTTGTCACACTGCTTGACTGATATTCAATATTGGATGAGCAGAAATTTCTTCCAACTAAATATTGGGAAGACTGAAGTCATTTTCTTTGGTTGCCACCACAAACTCCATTCCCTGACCACCTTTCCATCCCTGGCAACTGTCTTAAACTGAGCAAGATTGTTTGTAATCTTGGTGTTGTGTTTGACCTTGAGATGAGTTTCCAATCACACCATCAACAAGACTACTCACATTCACCTCCATAACATCTCTTGACTCTGATACTGCCTCAGCTCAAACTGCTGTTGATAATCTCATCGAGGCCTTTATTGCCTCTAGACGTGACTCTTCCAATAACAACATTATGTATTTATAAAGCACCTTTAACATAATAAAACATCCCAAGGCGCTTCACAGGAGCATTATAAAGCAAACGTTGACACTGAGTCACATTAGACGATATTAGGTCAGATGACCAAAATTTTGGTCAAGCAGTGCCATAAAGGAGGAAGAGAGGTTTAAGGAGGGAATTCCAAAGCTTTATAGCCTATGCAGTTGAAGGCATGGACAGCAATAGTAAGGCAATTAAAATTGGAGAAGTGCAAGAGTCCAGAATTGGAGGAGCACAGACATCTTGGAGGGTTATGAGGCTGGAGGAATTTATTTTTTATTCATTCATGGGATAGGGGTGTCGCTAGCTAGGCTAGCATTCCTAATTGCCCTTGAGAAGGTAGTGGTGATCTCCCTTCTTGAACTGCTGCAGTCCATGTGGTGTAGGTACACCCACAGTGCTGTCAGGGAGGGAGTTCCAGGATTTTGACCCAGCGACAGTGAAGGAACGGCGATATATTTCCAATCAGGATGGTGAGTAGCTTGGAGGGGAATTTCCAGGTGGTGGTGTTCCCATGTTTCTGCTGCCCTTGTCCTTCCTAAATGGTAGCAGTTGTGTGATTGGAAGGTGCTGCCTAAGGAGCCTTGGTGAGTTTCTGCACTGCATCTTGCTGATGGTACACTCTGCTGCCACAGTTTTTCAGTGATGGAAGGAGTGAATGTTTGTGGAGGAGGTGCCAATCAAGCAGGCTGCTTTGTCCAGCATGGTGTCAAGCTTCTTGAATATTGTTGGAGCTGCACTCATCCAGGCAAGTGGAGAGTATTCCACCACACTCCTGACTGGTAATTTGTAGATGGTGGACAGGTTTTGGGGAGTCAGGAGGTGAATTACTCACTGCAGGATTCCTAGCCTCTGACCTACTCTTGCAGCCACGGTGTTTATATGGTTAGTCCAATTCAGTTTCTGGTCAATGGTAACCCCCAGGATGTTGATAATGGGTGGTTCAGCGATGGTCATACCATTGAATGTCAAGGGATGATTGTTAGATTCTCTCTTGTTGGAGATGGTCATTGCTTGGCACTTCTGTGGCATGAACGTTACTTGCCACTTGTCATCCCAAGCCTGGATATTGGCCAGGCATTGCTGATTTTGTACATGGACTGCTTCAGTATCTGAGGAGCTGTGAATGGTGCTGAACATTGTGCAGTCATGAGCAAACATCTCCATTTCTGACGTTGTGATGGAGGGAAGGTCATTGATGAAGTAGCTGAAGATGGTTGGCCTTAGGACACTACCCTGAGGAACTCCTGCAGTGATGTCCTGGAACTGAGATGATTGACCTCCAGCAACCACAAACATCTTCATTTGTGCCAGGTATGACTCCAACCAGCGGAGAGTTTTACCCCGATTCACATTGACTCCAGTTTTGCTAGGGCTCCTTGATGCCACGGTCAGTCAAATGCTACCTTGATGTCAAGGGCAGTCACTCTCACCACACCTCTGGAGTTCAGCTCTTTTGTCCATGTTTGAACCAAGGTCAGAAGCTGAGCGGCCCTGGTGGAACCCAAACTGGGTGTCATTGAGCAGCTTATTGCTAAACAAGTGCCACTTGATAGCATTGTTGATGACCCCTTCCATCACTTTACTGATGATCGAGAGTAGATTGATGGGGTGGTAATTGGCCAGGTTAGATTTTCCCTGCTTTTTGTGTAGGAAATGCCTGGGCAATTTTCCACATTGCTGGGTAGATGCCAGTGTTATAGCTGTACTGGAAAAGCTTGGCTAGAGGCGCAGCAACTTTTGGAGCACAAGTCTTCAGCACTATTGCTGGAATATTGCCAGAGCCCATAATCTTTGCAGTAGTCAGTGCCTTCAGCCGTTTCTTGATCTCACATGGGGTGAATCAAATTGGCTGAAGTCTGGCATCTGTGATGCTGGGGACCCCCGGAGGAGGCCGAGATGGATCATCCACTCGGCACTTCTGGCTGAAGATTGTTGTGAATGCTTCAGCCTAATCTTTTGCACTGATATGCTGGGCTCCCCCATGATTGAGGATGGGGATATTTGTGGAGCCTCCTCCTCCAGTGAGTTGTTTAATTGTCCACCACCACCAACTGGATGTGGCAGGGCTGCAGAGCTTAGATCTGACCCGTTGGTTGTGGAATTGCTTGGCTCTATCACTTGTTGCTTATGCTGTTTGGCACACAAGTAGCCCTGAGTTATAGCTCCATCCGGTTGACACCTCATTTTTAGGTGTGCCTGGTGCTGCTCCTGGCATGCCCTCCTGCACTCTTCTTTGAACCAAGGTTGATCCCCTGGTTTGGTGGTCATGGTAGAGAGGGGGATATGCTGGGCCATGAGGTTACATATTGTGGTTGAGTACAATTCTGCTGCTGCTGATGGTCCACAGCGCCTAATGGATGCCCAGTCTTAAGTTGCTAGATGTGTTCAAAATCTATCCCATTTAGCATGGTGGTAGTGCCACACAACATGATGGAGGGTATCCTCAATGTGAAGACGGGACTTCGTCTCCATAAGGTCTGTGTGGCAGCTACTGCTCCCGATACTGTCGTGGACAAATGCACTTGCGGCAGGCAGGTTGGTGAGAATGAGGTCAAGTATGTTTTTCCCTCTTGTTGGTTTCCTCACTACCTGCTGCAGACTCAGTTTAGCAGTGATGTCCTTTAGGACTTGGCCAGCTTGGTCTTTGGTGATGCTACTGAGCCACTCTTGGTGATGGACATTGAAGTCCCCCACCCAGAGTACATTCTGCACCCTTGCCACCCTCAGTGCTTCCTCCATGTGGTGTTTAACATGGAGGAACACATTCATCAGCTGAGGGGGGGGGGTGGTAGGTGGTAATCAGCAGGAGGTTTCCTTGCCCATGTTTGACCTGATGCTATGAGACTTCATGGGGTCCAGAGTCGATATTAAGGACTCCCAGGGCAACTCCATCCCAACTGTATACCACTGTGTCTCCACCTCTGAGGAGGACCGAGACCATGGAACAGTTTGAAAACAAGGATGAGAATTTTTAAATCAAGGCATTGCTTGACCTGGAACCATTGTAGGTCAGCAAGCACTGGAGTGATGGGTGAATGGGACTTGGTACAAATCAGGACAGAGACAGCAGAGTTTTCAGGTGACCTCAAGTTTATAGAGGGCAGAATCTGGGAGGCCAGCCAGAAGTGCAATCAGATGCTCTCCTAGCCAACCTCCCATCTTCCACCTTACATAAACTTGTGTTTATCCAAAACTCTGCTGCTCTTATCTTAACTCATTGCAAATCTTGTTCTCCTGTCATCCTGTGCTTGCTGACCTTCACTGGCTCCCTGTCTGATAATGCCTCAATTTTAAAATTTTCTTCCTTGTTTCCAAGGTCTGACCCCTCTCCATCTCTGTAACCCCCTCCAGCCCTAGAAGCCTTCAAGATCTCTGCATTCTTCTAATTCTGGCCTCATGCACATCCCTGATTTTAATTTCTCTAGCATTGATGGCCCTGATTTCAATTGACTTGGGCCTAAGGTCTGGAATTCCTTCCCTAAACCCTCCTGCCCCTCTAGGTCCCCTACTTCTTTTAAGGTGCTCCTCATAATCTCATTCTTTGACCAAGCTCCTGGTCATCTGTCCTGACATCTGTTTCTGTGGCTCGATGGTTTTATTGGTATTGCTCATTTTAAACTTGGGACATTTTACTATGTTAAATGCACTAGATAAATGTAAGTTGTTTTATTTACATAAATAATTTTACTCGGGAAATGGATGCCCAATTTCTAAATTTGAGGACAGCACCAAATTAAGGGTTGGGGATTGTTGTCAATGCAGAGAACTGCTGCATAATGCAGGAAATATTAATAAATATGCAGAATAGGCATGTAATAGGCATACATTTTGGTGTGCACAATAAGGAGTACATATTTTCCGTGGAAGTGCCTAAATGGGATAGAGAAACAGAGGAATCTGGGGGTACAGATACACAAATTACCTAAAGTAATGACTCAGATTAATAAGGTCATTAAAGAAAAGCAAACAAACCATGGGGTCTTTTCCAGAGGAATGGAATTGATGAGCAGAAACATTATGTTTAACTTCTGTAGAATCTTTGTTAAATGACACTTGGAATACTGTGAGACACTGGAGAAGATACAAAAAAGATTTACTAGATTGATATCAGAACTAAGAGGTTTCAACTCTCAGGAATGATTGAACAGGCTGGGGTTCTCTTCTGTAGATAAGACTGAGGGGTGACCTAATAGAGGGTTCTAAGATTACGAATAAAGTTTGATAGAGTAGGTGCAGGTAAGGTGTTTCAGTTGGAGGCAAGAGCAGAACTAGGGTCCTTAACTGTGGTGACCAGTAAAATTCCATTCCCTCGCCACTGACTCCATCCGTCTCCCTGAGAACTGTTTGAAGTGAATCTGACTGTTCGCAACCTCGTTGAATTTAACTATGAGATGAGCTTTCAACCACATAAGCGTGCCACCACTAAGACCGCTTATTTCTACCTCTGTAACATCGCCCAATTCCACTCCTGCTTCAGCTCTTCTGTTCATGACACCCTCATCCAAACCTTTGTTACCTCCAGACTTGCCTGTACTCCTTGCTGGCCTCCTACATCCTGCAGTCTGTAAATATGAGTTCATCCAAAACTTTGCTGCCCATGTCCTGACTTGTACCAAATCCCTTAACCCCTATGCTTCTGTGCCTCTTTGACCAAGCTTTTGGCCACATGCCCTAACGTCTTCCTATGTAGCTTGATGTCATATTTTGTTTTATAATGCCTCTCAGTAGGGCCTTGGGACATTTTATAATGTTAAAGGTGCCATATAAATTGTTGGAGTCAAACCCAGCAAAAAGGAAGATAGTTGTGGTTGTTGGAAGTCAGTTATCTCAGTTCCAGGACATCAGTGCAGGAGTTCCTCAGGGTAGTGTCCTAGGCCCAACCATCTTCAGCTGCTTGATCAGTGATATTCCTTCCATCATAAGGTCAGGAGTGGGGATGTTTGCTCATGATTGCACTATGTTCAACACCATTCACAACTCCCTCAAGTACTGAAGCAGCCCATGTCCAAATGCAGCAAGACCTGGCCAATATCCAGGCTGAGGCTGACAAGTGGAAAGTAACATTTGTGCCACCCAAGTACCAGGCAATGACCATCTCCAAAAAGAGAGAATCTAACCACCTGCCTTTGACACCCAATGGCATTACCATCGCTGAATCCCCCACTATCAACATCCTGGAGGTTACCGTTGACCAGAAATTGAACTGGATTAGTCATATAAATACTGTGGCTGCAAGAGCAGGTCAGAGGCTAGAAATTCAAAAGAATCTTCTTTGCCCAGAGAGTGGTTAGAAAGTGGAACTTGCTACCACAAGGAGTAGTCAAAGTGAATAGCATAGGCACTTTTAAGAGGAAGCTAGATAAACAACACATGAAGGAGAAAGGAAAGGAAGGATGGATTGTTGGGGTTAGTTGAATGGTGAGAAGAGGCTCATATGGAGCATGAAATACACTGGCTTGGACCTGGTGGGTCAAATAGTGTGTTTCTGTGCTGTAAATATGATCTAATACTATGTAAAACTGCAGACTGTTTTAGTCATTAAGGTGAGGAATATTCAAAAGCCTCACTCAGTGCTTCTATCTATCATAAATTAACAACTGTCAGTTAATTTGAGCTCATTATCTATGATTTGCTGGAAAATTTAGCCCATTAAGTTCACTATTATATTTTGATGAATTCAAATGGTAAAATTGCAGGAATAGAAATTGGTAGCAAGTAATCTTTCCGCTATCTACAGAGACATGTGCGGTCAACAATGGAGGCTGTGATCGTACATGTAAAGACACCTCTACTGGTGTTCGGTGCAGCTGTCCTGTAGGATTCACACTGCAGCCAGATGGAAAAACTTGTAAAGGTTGGACATCAACTTTTAATCACTTCTGTGTGTAGTAGATAACTTGAAATATTTAAATACTATAGGTTTATAGGTGCTATAATCTTATAATTCATACTTATTAACTTTTTGTGGTGGTATATCTGTTTACAATAAAATGTGCTAATAGAAAGTGGTTTGGTTATTTGTTTACTTTTTTGAAAATATCTTGCCTTCCATTTTAAAATCTGTTATGGATTTTGCTTCGACCATTACTTTTAGTCGAGCATTCCAAATCCAGATAACACTGTAGCTGTTCATAAATAAACAATTCTTGGAAGTATGATCATTGTTTCTTATAAATATTAAAAAAAACATGGTAATGGTGAAAATAACAGGACTTAAAATAACCAGGACCTGATGGTTTCCACCTGAGGGTATTAAAAGAAATAGATGAGAGAATTACAGGCCTGTTCGTCATAATTATCCAAAACTAGATTTGGGAATGGTGTCTTTGAAATGTAAAACTGCAAATGCAACTCCATTATTTAAGAAAAAACAAGTAACTATAGATGTTTTTAGTTTATTATCTGCCATGGTGGGATTTGAACCCAGATCATTACTCTGGATTACTGGTCCAGTGATAATACCACTATGCCACCACCTCCCCCTTCTGACAGCTAGGTCATGTCTGACTAATCTAGATATGCCTTTTGAGGGGTCACTGGCATGATGGGTTGGTGAGTGCCTGTAGATGTTGACTATATGGAAATCTGGAAGGAATTTTATAAAGTTCGCTAAGGTTATTCAAATATGAGGGTGTGTGGAATTGGATGTGACCTTGTGGTTTGTTCTCTGATTAATGGGATGTGACAAGTGGTGTTCCTCAGGAACCTCTGATTGGGCCTCAGCTTTTCACTATTTATATTAATTACTTGGATGGTGGAATAGGGAGTTGTAAATCCAAGCTTGCAGGTGACACAAAGATGGCACAGTAAGTTGCGTAGATGGGAAGAGAAAGTTATAAAGGGACATAGACTAATTGAGTGGGATAATGGTAGGTGGAAAGTCTAAGGTTATCCACTTTGTCCTTCTCCAGTTCCTATGTTCTTATGCACTTCTAATAAATTACTCATGCTCTCTACTTATCAAGTCACTGATTTATCTTATAAAAGCTCATAATTTTAAATCTATCTATTAGATCTCCTTTTAACCTTCTCTGTGCTCCTGGAAAGGCCCCCAGTTTCCCCAGTCTGTTCTCATAAATCTCTTATCCCTGGTATTATGTTAGTGAATCTCTTCTTGTCCCTCTTGTATAGGTTTGCTGCTATCTCTTTGCTTTTGCTCTCTATTTCCCCACTAACAAAACCTGTGACCCCAAATGGTTTTCTAAAAATAATCTTCATCAACTTGTCCTCCCATTTTTAAATATTTGTATATCTGAACCCCTAAATCTCTTTCCTGTTCTCCCCACTGTTTTTCTCCATTTAACCCATATCCTATCCCATTCATCCTACTAAAACAGAGAGTTATAAACCCAAGTTTGTAGATAACACTAAGGTGGCTCAGTAAGCAATAGTAGACGGAGTTCAATGTGGGAAATTTGAGGTTATCCACTTTGGCCTTCTCGAGTTCCCTATATTCTTACGTACTTTTGATAAATTATTCATGGGGTGAAATTTTATGGCAACAGCACAGTGGGGACAGGGCCATAAAATGCCGTGAGCCATTCAAAATTCCATTGACTTTGGTGGGACCATAAAATCCTGTTGGCATTTAATTCAGACCATGCTGTCTAGTTTTTGCCTCACTGATTTACCTTTAAACAACTTTTTTCAGATAGCTTAACAAAGATGTTAAATGTAAAAATGCTAATGGTCTTCAATTATCTTGCAGACATTGACGAATGCCTGATCAATAATGGTGATTGTGATCACTTTTGTAAGAATACTATTGGCAGTTTTGACTGCAGCTGCAGGAAAGGTTACAAACTCTTAACAGATGAAAGAACCTGCCAAGGTTGGTTTAAAAATGTTTAGGATTATTCAAATGATCTGTCTCTTAGGTTTTTTACTGATCAAGAGTATGTATCTAGGGATATCTATCAAAGCTTAGGAGGCTAAAAATTTGTTTACATAGTGCTGCTTCTAGGCATTCCTAATTGAGACCACATTGATTCCCCAGTGACAAGACAGTGCTGCAGGTAATATCTATGCAGGGTTCACCATCAATCTCAGAAGGGTGCTACAGGGAGCAGTCTGCAGTCCTGTCTATCCCAAGGTCTATGACTAGCCTAATTAGCACTGCTTTGAAGTGATGCCCAATGTCTTTATTTTGCAGTTCAAGTTGCAAACAATAATTAGTCTTTAAGAATTGATATATAAAGGCCAATCTATGGGTTACAAAATTTTTATAAAAGCTTTTATCTTCATTTGCTGAGTTATCCTTTTTTTCGTCTTGAAATATAATTAAAGAGCACTTCAGATTTGCTTATTACCAACAAGCAAAGGGGTTGGCTACAAAAAAAAATTCAAAGTTACATAAATTTTAATATGAATAAAGATTAATTCTGTGGAACTAAAAATAATGGCAATGAATATTAACTGCTGAGATAACGTAACCATTTATTAATAGGATGCAAATATAATTTGAGAAGTTGAACTGTATGTTCAGTAGAATAGGGAGGTAGTAATTAGCTTTTTTATGGGCTTATAATTTGTTCAGAGCTTAGTCCAGAAGGCTACTTATGACAAACAAGGTTTCGTTTAATTTTGAAGGTACTGTGGCATGAATGGGGAGCTGTAATTTGTAAAATTAGGGTACAAGTTTCTTTCTTCTTGAAGCCAGCCGATGGCTTATTCAGTCAGTGGACTCCCAGGGTGAAATTGGTCTTGGGTGTTAGTGCAAAATGCATAAAAGCAGGCTAACAACTTGTTTTACATGACATGTAAAGTCAAGGCATTGATAAGAAAATTTGGCAGACTGTGAAATGGGAAACCAATTCTCTATCAACCCTTGCGTCTTGCTACTCAATTCCAGTTTCATCCCATTGGTGTTTTCCTGAGCTGTGCAGACCAGTAAGATCCTGGTTTGAAGATGTCTAGGGCCACTGCATGAATATACTCAGACTTGTACCCCACCATGGACTGTCGCATTCAGGAGAAAGGGGAGAAAAGAACCTGACAGAATCAGTGCAAGATTTTTAAGCTCTTGGTGGAATCTAATATGATCTGGTGACATTTCATAATTTTCATGCTTATGATGTGGAATTGTGAGAGACCCAAGTTTTTGTTTGGCGAGATGGTTATGCCATTTCTTTGGAGATCATCTTCAATTATTCACTCTTTGAAATTAGATTTTAAGCAACGAAATAATTGGATAGAACGATTGGTATAGCATTTTGTTATTTATCATACTAAAGTTATTGATCAGGTTGATTTTAACATATTTGATGATACCTTTTTCCTTGTAATTTCTTCTGTAATATTTGATACTTTCTTTTATCCATGTAGTGTTTCATAGTCAAACTAAATCTTGTCCTCATCCTTGGGTTTAATTTCCCCTTAGGTTTGAGTATTAATGTGTTTGTACAAATTCCTGCTGGACCTCAACACAAGTGTTAACTTACCTTTAAAAATGGTTAAAAAACCATTTGAAAACAGCCACTCATATCCAAATAGAGTCACCTTGCAGTAGTACCCAATAGGTAGCAATCTGAAGGTTCATTTTTTTCATCCCTTTCCTAGCCCAGAGGTGTTGGCCTAATTCTGGCAACTCCTTGCCACCTTAAATTGTGATCAGCACACATTAGGGATCAGAACAAGAAGTTCTTTGGTTAGCATTTCACAGCATCATGTCACTTGATGCATTTACTAACTAAGCTGACTGGAGAGCTTGAGTTTCTCTTCTATTCTTCATTAGTTTCTGTATTTAGATTATAATTGATTGCTTATTTATCATCACAGCATGTATCTTTTCAATTGTAGATATTGATGAATGCTTCTTCGAAAGAGCTTGTGATCATATATGTGTCAACTACCCTGGATATTTTGAATGTGTTTGTAAAAAGGGATATACCTTGTATGGACTGATTCATTGCGGAGGCAAGTCAAGATAAGTATTTCATAGGAAATTCTTCAGAGTACTTATTTTATTTCAATATCATGCACCATGTTAAAGCACACATAAGGAAAAAAGCAAAGAAAAGGCAAGGTTTGTGATTAATTGTTTATATTTATCAAAGTTGCTATCTTGCCTCTTTTACACCCCTGAAGTCTACTGCGCTGTGCATTTTCTCTGGTTGAGAATGAGCTAGAAAGTTGCTACACCAATGCTGCCACGTAATCTGATGATAGGTGTACAAGAGCTAGTGGGAGTAATAATGACTCAGATTTTCTGTTTATGCTGGGGAAGCACTCATCCCTCCCCAGTTTGGTACCTCCTCTTGATGATTTACGTGAGATCAGTTATTCTTTGTGTGGTGAGTTGCTGGTGTTACATCCCTCCATGGCACTGTATGTTAGATCATTGACTTTCTGTGTCATTTAATTTTAATATGACTAACGGTTCTTTTTCCTTCCTAGTTTCTTTTCCCCTGTCCTGGTTTTAACAACCCATTCTCAGCCATTGGCACAGGCAGTCCAAAGGTTTCTCTTTATGTATCAGGCTATTGGACATCTATGGCAGACCATGCAGCGATAGGGGACATTTAAACAGCATGACTAAATCTCATCTTGTAATCACCTAATGTTCATACCTGAGCATTTTGTAGCAAAAGACATTGAATAAAAATGAATAGCCGGACCATGGACTGATCATTATTCCCTCCCTATCCCCAGAATACTGAGACCAATTATAGCATCTTCACTCCAACTGAGATCAATGTCTGCCTATATGCCTCACCATAGCACTGTGGTGTCTTACACCCTGAACCCCCAGTATAAAACTATATTTTGTAATTGTGAAGTCATAGTTTTTCCCTTTTTGTTGAAATATGATGCTCTTGATTTTTAGACGTTGACGAGTGTAGCATCAACAATGGAGGCTGTGAACACAGATGTGTAAACTCAGTTGGAAGTTACGAGTGCCATTGTCATCCTGGCTACAAACTACATTGGAACAGAAAAGATTGTGTCGGTAAGAAACTGTATGGAGCTAATTATTGCTGTTCCCTTTCATTTGCCAAATCTTTAAATTTGGGAGCCACTGATGGGTCAGATCTGGGTAAACAGTCAGACCTGTTCCTCCATCTTATGGATCCTCAGTTTTACCTGTTTGAACATGTTTGTTCTTAATGTAATTTTTATTACCCATTTAGTATTTGTAGCAAGAGGAGAACAGGAGATACTTTTCACTAATTTCTTTGTGATTTTTCATTTCTCAGCGATTATCCTAAGTGATTTCTATCTCTCTCTTTAGCAATGGTATTTTCCTTCTGAAATATATGTTGGACTATTGTTTATGTTGATCATACTTTTATAATCTGTACAGTTTACCTTTTCTTTTTGTTGACTTTCCTTTACTGGGCAGCAGAAGATGGTTGACCTAAGATGAATTTTGCTGCCATACTGCTTTTCATGTAATTTGGATGCAGAGTAAAATTTGTCTTGAAAGCTAATTGTCATAACCGTGCAATTAATTTTTCCCATGAGTGTGTCATATTTTTATCCTCTTTAGAAGCAGAGAAGCTCCTACCAACTAAAGTGTCAGCCAAAGCCCTGCTTAACTGCAGTAAAAGAGGTGGAGCTGTTATGTGCTCTTTGAGCTGCCAATCAAATGTGTACTTTGCTGCTGGTGAGTTTATTAATGAAATGTTACAAAGGTTCCCATTATTATTCAATATAGCTTTACTACAATAGATTTCAACTTTTAGAAATATTTTTCAATTTTATAGCCTACTAACTACTGAGGCCAGATGGGTACTGGGTGTCAAATTGTAATATCGAAAGTAGTTCCTAAGATTTCACATTTCTAGAATAATAGCCATGTAGAAGTTGTAAGACAGGAACCAAATTAAAGGCAAGGGATAGAATTTCTGTTTGGTACCACCAATAATATTGGCAAAATCCAGAAAAAATTGGCCAAAGCAGTACAAAGAATCAGGGAATTTTAAGTACGAATGAGTTATGCCCAAAATCAGTTGCGTTGTGTTTTTTGCAATCTTTAATGCCAGTTTAAAATTCATAATGCCTGGATCAGGCCCCAAACTTACAACTTCGAGCTGAGAGTTTTAAGTTTTAAGATTCTGCCAAATGCATTGCTTAGAAAAGGCTCCTCAAATTACATTAATTTTCTAAGGTGCAGAGACATGTTTCAAAAGATTTTTCATTTCAAAAATTATTTTATTTACAACAACAAAGCTATTAAGTGGTTCAATATCATTTTTTAGTCATTTTCAGTGATTTTAAATCAGATTACTCAAATGGAGGACTGGACAATCTTATTAAAAATGCAGATTTTTGGTGATTGAACCCATTTTCAACCATATTAATAAAACTGGGTATTAATAAAATCAGGTTACCACTCTTAAATATATCAATGAATACTTTTTAGTCGAAAGAAAACAAAAGAAACTATTACATTCTATTATGCTACCTGATTGTGCTGGTTCATTGAAGATTTTGAGCTGGATTTTCAGCATGGAGGCGGGAATCAGGAAATGGGAGTTGGCAATTTTCCCAACACTGTGATCCCACCTCCATCCCAGCAGTGTTTGGAAGGCAGGATGGTCTAGAGTTGGAATCAGGCCACTGCTGAGACGGCCAGGTTAAAAGACCTGCCTCCATTCACAGAAACATTGGTCTAGTTCTTCAGATCAGCATAAAACCCCTCTCACCCCACTCCCTTAATCCCACTACCTTCTTCCACCTCCTCTCACCCCAATCAGTGCCCCCTTTAACCTCATCTCCCTCTATATAACCCCATCTACACCCACCACCCTTACCTTCCCCACCACTCCAACCCACTCACCCAGTATCCACTTTCTAAATGTAACTCACAAGCCCTATAGTAACATTGGGAAATAATTGAAAAGCTTTTAAATCTATCAAATTAAATAATCATTCCTTGGATAGGCATTTAAAAAACCAATATCTTCTTCAAAGGTTCATAAACCTGTCAAAGTCTTCAAACTCACATTCCACAGCACAGCGGTGTTAACAAACACTGCAGTAATAATCCAGTAGTGTTTTGGAAGGCAACCAAACTATAGAACTCACATTCCTCAGGACAGTTGTGCACACAAACTCTGCAGTATAAAATCTGTTAGTGCTTTGAAGACAGCCAAACCATCAAACCTATTCCCCAAGACAGCTGCTTAAACAAACTCTGTAGCACAGAAACCATTAGCGCCTTTGAAGGCACCCAAATGATCATACATCTAACAAAACCTTTGAACTGCTAAACAGATGGCTGAGCTCTTCTGCAAATAATGAATGAAAGCCATGGGGAGAATTTAAATAATTAGCTCTGGATCTCACACTGGGCTAGCCTGTCAATATTGTACAATGTAGAATGGCACTTTATCTAGTGGATTGATCTATTCTAATGCATCTGAAGACCTTTCCACTTTTACAATGCTGATCTTTCATTTGACAGCTTGTCAGTTGTCAGAAGTGACAACCTGGCAATTACACTATTTAATGGTCACTTTTTCAGTCACAGCACTGTCATCACTCACTTTACTAAACACAGATATAACACAGGCTACAGCATTTCAGGATGCTCTGTAAAGGAGACAACACTATTTTATCCACTTTTTACCCTCTTCCCACCTCCAATCCATGTTTCACTCCTCCACTCTGCAGCTGTGATTTAGGAGGGCTTCCAAAATATGGCTGTCTTGCTGAAAATTGTAGAAATTCTGAAATGCCCACTTCTTCAATAATGCTGGCCACATCTAAACAGTAGCTTGTGGAGTTCCCAAACCACCCCCTTTCCCCCTCTCCATTGAAAATAGCTGGAGATGTAAATGGAGGCAGGATTTCCACCTTTTCCATTCAGTGGCCAATTTTTTCCAATTCCTGACTCCATGTGGTCCCAAAACACCTGGAAAATCTGGCCCCTTACATTTGTGATTATGCAAATACATTTTTATTGGAAACTTGAACTGTAACCAAACCAGGACAATTTCAGGTACACTTTGGTACAATTTCCCAATTGCACCCAAAACATTACACCAAAAGATTCAGATGCCAGTATAACCAGCAAGTGTGAACTCTGAATCATACAACTCTAGTTATTCCTACTCAGATTTTCTAAGTCTTGGTGCTGTGGAAGATATGATGTGGTCGGTTCAGATTCTAAGCATTTTGACGTAACCAAATGAAAGCTTATTTATCACTTACATGCTGGGATAGTGACTGACATAGGGCTGAATTTTGTTGTTGGTGAGCAGGGGGCGGGGCCCACTCGCCAATGCATAAAATGACACGGGATGACATCAGGGGGAACCCCCGACGTCATCCCGCTCCATTTAAATTTTCAGGAAGTCGGGGGCACAGCCAAATCAGCTGCGGACCCGCCGACCTGTCAGTGGCCAATTGAGGCCGTTGACAGGATCATTGAAACAATTAACCTTAAGGTTGGCGGGCAGGCCAGGAGCCCTGGAGGAATATAAAAAACATGAAACCTCATCCACCGGCGGAATGAGGTTTCATGTAGGGATTTAAAAAGTTTAATAAAGTTTTAGTGTAATTTATGAACATGTCCCATATCATGTGACATTGTCACATGAGGGGGACATGTTAAGGATTTTCTTTTTCTATTTTTAACGTTTTTAAAGTGTCAGTGATCTCCCTGAGGCAGCACTTAGCCTCAGGGAGATGTACATGCTTTCGTGCGCATGCGCGAAACTTTTGAGGAATCCCCCCCAGCCTGCACAGGAAGTGCATAGCGCTTCCTGGCAGACGTCACGCTGGACGGGCCTTAATTAGCCCGCCCACGTAAAATGGCAGCAGGGCCCGCCTCTCCGGCGGGGATCTGCTCCCCACCCGCTGGAGATTGGGCCAGGCCCGCCTGGCCGGTAGGCAGAAAATTCTGCCCATAGTGTCTGAATGTGTGAAAGGACAGATACATAAACATCACCAGTAGCCTGCGGCACTCTCCTGCATGGACCTGACTGATTACCTCCGCACATTCTGTCCTCCTCTTTCCAGGGAGTTGTGACTCATTCAAATCATACTGAATCAGCTGTTTGACAGCATGGAGACACTTGAGCAGAAAGGTAGAAGGTATAGATTCAGTAAATCAATAAGGGCACACAGTTGGAGACAAGTAGAAAAAACAAGAGAATGTATAAGCGAGATAGGCCTACATTTTCAGCTCGGCGGGAGGGCACGATCGGCGGGCCCGGATCAGCCAGGAAACGGACCACCGACCATAATCGCACCCCCCCGCCCCCGACAGCGATTTCATGCTGGCTGGCCAATTAACGGCCAGCCAGCGTGAACTGCGTGCTGATATGCTCAGCGCTGCAGGGGTGGGGGTAGGAAGAGGGTGGGCGATGATGTTGTCACAGGTGCGGGCCAACACTGACGGAAATTTCCCTAAAGGCAGAGAGCTGTCTCGGAGCTGAAGACCTGAAACAGCAAAAATAAAGGTTTCATAAGCTGAAAAAAGTGTCCATGCATCATAATCAGTCACCTGAAAATTTAGCTTATGAAAATGATGTCCACAGAAATTTATTTACATTTTATTTCATCACGGAAATCTCATCCCGCCCGTGGATGAGGTTTGTTGAAAAATGCAAAGGCCGCCTGGCCGATTCGCCCATCTGCCAACTGTGAGGTTGGACGGTGTTATGACCGAAGCAGTTGGTAAAGTGGAGTTATTTTTATAAACTCCAGAGGGAAACTTTAAACAACTGTCATAACCTATAATTTTAAGTGTTTATGTTTGAGATGCAACTCTAAATTCAGGAATCAGACCACCAGTTCTCGAGGTTTTACATTAAACTAAGTGAAACATTTTATTAATTTACACAGGTTAAAATGTATACACATGGCTACAAATTCTACTATCATAAATTTTAACAAATTCCCAAACTAATCTCCATAAAGACAATAGCAACCCATAGACTTAACCAGGCACCAGGCAAAGCATTTTCACCTTATGAATTCAAAATGAAGTTTTTTTCACTGTGGAGCCAGTTGGACCAGTTGGAGGCTTACAGCTGCCTTTTGATCTCACATTGCCTCTGGTCACCTGAAAACTGCTGAAGTTATACCTACCACCACTGATTGAATTCAAATAATCATTGTCTCACCAGCCTCTTCGAACTTTACCTTTTAACAATGAAACCCCTTTCATAGTACCAATTCTATTAGTAATATAAACATATGGCTTGGTATCTGCTAGATAGGCGTCAAGTTTTCACTCCACTTCTTGAATGCTCTATTCAAAAAATGCAAATGCACGCTACCTCTCTTCCATATCAAAACTAATAACTATCAAAGCACCCAAACTAGCTGGCTTTAATCCAATTAAAACACACCCGTATACTAAACCTGTATTTTAAAAGAAAAGTATCTTCCAAAATATTATATACGTTAATAGCTTCATGACAGATGGGCTATGTAAAAAGACAGACAATTATGCGGTTAATTTGCTTAATTGTCCTCTTAATTGTTGGTGGGCACGGTTCCGACTTTTGTGCCTGCCTGCCGACCGAAAAATCGCGTGAGCGCGGGACGACATCGGGATGCTCGCCTGACGTCATCTCGCGCGATTTCACATCCGATCGGGTCAGGCACACACCCGCCCAATCAGTGTAAAATTCAGCCCATAGGAATTAAGTTGCAAATGTGTTGATAATTGTGCAGCCATGGATAGGGGTAGGAGTTTGAGGGGGAGAGGGGGGGTGGGGAGGGGAGAGGGAGGCAGGCGCTATTTGTGCCTGATGGCACCAATGGGAGGCTTGTACCATTTTCGTTGTCATTCCTCATCTACATAATATCAATGAGCTGCCAATGTTCAACAAGTGCTGACAGATATCTCACCAATCCAGGAAGGGAATAGGAAATCTGGTGGCTATTTTTCAGAGATGAGTGTCCGTGCTTCAAAGAAAGACAACCTCAGGAGGAGGGTGGAGCAGAAGAACTGGTAACAGGCCTGAAGATTTTTGTGGGGCTAGGTGGACCATTCACCAGTGTTATAGGCTTTTGTTCAGGACTTTTGGAGTGGCCTGCAGCTTAAGGGCTGCTGGTTAGGCTGTGCTCTGTTCACTACCAATGGGAGCCCATTGTGCATGGTGTACACTCAGCCCATTGGCATCTGAGAGTAGTCTTGGGTGTAGGGCCAATATTTATGCATTTTAATGAAGGTGTTGCCTGTTTTGGGTGGAAGTGTTGGCTACCCATTTCAAGATCTGCCATAATTGAGTAAGGTAGTTCTCAGGCAGCTTAGTGAGCAGTAGGTTATTTTTGAAAAAGCACGCTGTCTGACAGCTGTCCAGTTTTTCATCAAGAATATGATGAAAGGGGCATGAAAAATTCCCCGTAGAGAGAGAGTGGAAACTGGAGAAGGAGAGGAAATAGGATTAAAAAGAACAGAGATAGTTATTGCTGAAAAAAGAGACATGCTGTCAAAGCTTTTCATCTTGCACTCATCAGGACAGATTTGCAAAAATACTAAATCTAAAGGGAACAACAATTTATACTGTATGAGAAGAGGGCTCTGATTTCAACAAGAGCTTGGCAGTTAACTGTTCCCTGATGTATTCTCCACAGCAACATCTCTACCAAACAGAGTCCTCTTAGAACCATAGAAAAGTTACAACACAGAAGGAGGCCATTCAGCCCAGCCCGAGGGCACCCAGGTGCCCTTTCTAATCCCACCTTCCTGCACCTGTCCCATAGCCCTGCAGCTTACAACACTTAAGGTGCAGGTCCAGGTACTTTTGAAAAGAGTTTACAGTTTCTGCCTCTACCACCAACTTGGGCAGCGAATTCCAGACACCCACTACCCTCAGCATAAAAAACTTCTTCCTCATGTCTCCCCCACACCTTCTGCCACTTATCTTGATTCTATGTCCCCTGGTTCTAGAATTCTCCACCAAGGGAAACAATTTTATCCTGTCCACTCTATCTATTTCCCTCATAATTTTGTACACCTCAATCAAGTCACCTCTCAGCCTTCTTTGTTCTAAGGAAAATAACCCCAACCTATCCAATCTCTCCTCATAGCTACACTTTTCTAACCCTGGCAACATTCTTGTAAACCTCCTCTGCACTCTCTCCAGAGCTATTATGTCCTTCCTGTAATGTGGTTACCAGAACTGCACACAATACTCCAGTTGTGGCCTCATCAGTGTTTTGTACAATTCCAACATTATATCCTTACTTTTATATTCTATACCTCTGCCATTGAAGGACAGCATTCCACATGCCTTCTTTACAACCTTGTCTACTTGAACTGCTGCCTTCAGGCACTGTGTACTTGTATGCCAAGATCTCTCACTTCATCTGCCCCTCTATTTATTGTGTGATCCCTGTAACTGTTTGACCTCTCTAAATGTATGACCTCACACTTCTCTATGTTAAAATCCATCTGCCACTTTACCGCCCACTCCATCAACCCATCTATATCGTTTTGGAGATTATGGCTATCCTCTACACTATCCACTACTCGGCCAATCTTTGTGTCATCTGCAAATTTCCCAATCGTGCCCCCCACGTTCACGTCCAAATCGTTAATATGTAACACAAACAGCAAGGGTCCCAACACCGAGCCCTGTGGAACACCACTTGAGACAACTTTCCATTCGCAAGGGCATCCATCGACCATTACCCTTTGTTTCCTGTTACAAAGCCAACCTTTTATCCAGTTTGCCACATTACCCTGAATCCCATGGGCTTTTACTTCCCTGCCCAATCTGCCATGTCGGACCTTGTCAAATGCCTTGCTAAAATCCATGTACACAACATCCACTGCACTACATTCATCAACCCTTCTTGTCACTTCCTCAAAGAATTCAATCAAATTTGTGAGGCAAGACCTTCCTTTAACAAATCCATGCTGACCATCCCTGACTAGTCCATGCCTTTCAACATGACAGTTAATCCTATCTCTCAGGATTGTTTCTACTAATTTGCTCACCATCGATGTAAGACTAACTGGCCTATAATTGTTTGGCATTTCCTTTGATCCCTTTTTTAACAATGGAACTACGTTTGCATTTCTCCAGTCCTCTGGTACCTCCCCTATATCTAGTGAAGATTGGAAAATCATCCTCAGAGCATCTGCTATCTGCTCCCTGACTTCCTTCAACAGCCTCGGAAACAACCCATCTGGTCCTGGTGACTTGTCAACTTTCAAGGATTTCAACCCTTTGAATACTTCCTCTCTCTTTATGACTACCCCGTCCAATATCTCGCAGTGCTCCTCCTGGACTACTATATCTACATCATCCCTTTTCTTCGTAAACACGGAGACAAAATATTCATTCAAAACCCTTCCCACAACCTCTGCATCTACACACAAGTTTCCATCTTCAGCTCTGATAGGTCCCACTTTTTCCTTAACTAACCTTTTAGCATTAATGTATTGGTAAAACATCTTTGGGTTATCTTTAACTTTACTTGCTAATCTTTTTTCATCCCCTCTCTTTGATTTCCTTATTTCATTTTTTACTTCGTCCCTGCACTTCCTATATTCGTCTAGGCTATCTGCAGTGCTTAGTTCTTTGTGCCTATCGTACGCTTTATTTTTCTGTTGGATCTTCCCCTGTATTCCTCTAGACAACCAGGGAGGTCTAGATTTGGCAGTACCACTCTTATTTTTGTAGGGGACATGTTTTCTTTGTACAATTAGGATCTCACTTTTTAGTGCTTCCCACTGATTTTCCACTGTTTTACCCTCCAGCAGTGCTGTCCAGTTCACCTCAGCAAAGCCCCTTCTCATTTCTGCAAAATTTGCCTTCCCCCAGTTCAAGACTCGCACTCCTGCCTTATCTCTGTCCTTTTCCATGGTAATGCTAAATCTAACTGAATTGTGATCACTGACACTGACATTGTGATATGGTCGCCAACTGTCACTTCACCCACTTGCACTTCTTCGTTCCCCAAGACTAGGTCTAAAATTGCATCTCCTCTCATTGAGTTTGTCACTAATTGGTTGAAAATGTTTTCCTGGACACACTGCATGAATTTTTCTCCCTCAGTGCCCCTTATATTGTTTGAATCCCAGTTGGTATTAGGATAGTTGAAGTCTCCTACTATTATTGCCCTCTTGTTCTTTCAAGCAGAAATTTGCCTACGTATTTGTTCTTCAATCTCCCTTTCACTAATTGGGGGTCTGTAGTATACTCCCAGTCGTGTGACTGCCCCTTTTTTATTTCTAAGCTCAATCCATAAAGCCTCGTTTGTTGACCCGTTTAGTATATCATCCCTTCTCATAACTGGAATTGATTCTTTAACCATTAGTGTCATTCCCCCCCTCCTTTTTTATCTCCTACTCTATCGTGTCTGAAGACTCTATAACCAGGGATATTAAGCTGCCAGTTTTGTCCCCCCTTTAGCCAGGTCTCCGTTATAACAATGACATCCTGCTCCATGTGCCTACCTGTGCCCTCAACACATCTACCTTGTTTGTAATACTCCTTGCATTGAAGCATAAACAGTTTAACCCCGTCAATTTCCCTTGCTCGACACTTTGTAAACTTTGCTTCTCCTGTAACTTCATGTCTATCACAATGTCCCTAGCTAATGTTCTACCTCCATTTTTCTGATCTGAATCTGACCTATCTGATCCTACTCCTGGGATCCCATCCCCTTGCCACACTAGTTTAAATACTCCCCAACAGAACTAGCAAAAGCCCCCACAAGGACACTGGTCCCAGCTCTGCCCGGGTGCAGCCCGTCCAGTTTGTACAGGTCCCACCTTCCCTAGAACTGGTCCCAGTGCCTCAAGAATCTGAACCCCTCTCGGCTACACCATCTCTCCAGCCACGTGTTCATTTGGTCTGTCCTCTTATTCCTGCTCTCACTAGCAAGTGGAACTGGGAGTAATCCTGAGATTACTACATTTGAGGTCCTGCATTTTAATTTA
The DNA here is from genome assembly GCF_964194155.1 of Cetorhinus maximus. Taxonomy (NCBI): domain Eukaryota; kingdom Metazoa; phylum Chordata; class Chondrichthyes; order Lamniformes; family Cetorhinidae; genus Cetorhinus; species Cetorhinus maximus. The sequence goes on from NC_135887.1 coordinate 100,518,570, forward strand.
TCTCCTAACTTCCTGCACTGAGCTTGCAGGTCCTCATCCCTTAGTTTACCTATGTCATTGATACCAATGCGTACCACGACCACTGGCTGTTTACCGTCCTCCCCAGAATGTCCTGCAGCCGCTCCGTGACATCCTGGACCCTGGCACCAGGGGGGCAATATACCATCCTTGATTCACGTTTGTGGCCATAGCAGTGTCTGTCTGTGCCCCTAACTATTGAATCCCCTATCACTATAGCCCTGCCACTTGTTTTCCTCCTGCCCCTCTGAGTAGCAGAGCCACCCACGGTGCTGTGAACCTGGCTGTTGCTGCTTTCCCCTGAGACGCCATCCCCCCCAACAGTATCCAAAGCGGTATATCTGTTAGTGAGGGGGGATGACCACAGGGGACTCCTGCACTACCTTCCTGAGTCTTTTACTGTCCCTGATGGTCACCCATTCCCTTTCTACCTGTGTAATCTTCACCTGCGGTGTGACCACCTCGCTAAATGTGCTATCCATGACTTGCTCAGCATCGCGGATGCTCCACAATGAGTCCACTCGCAGCTCCAGCTCTGAAATCCGGTTAGCTAGAAGCTGCATTTGGACACACTTTCCGCACACATGGTCACCAGGGATGCTGGAAGCGTCCCTCATTTACCACATCCTGCAGGAGGAGCATATCACGGGCCTGACTTCTCCTGCCACGATGTCCCTCTTGATTAAGCTAGTTACTCCCTTAAAAAATACACTAGCTCGGGGCCTTATTTATGTTAGCTAGGAACCTTGTTTCTTGACTAATTATACTTGCACAGTACTACTCTATACTTTTTTTTTGCTCCTACCTCAGTATTAAGCAATTAATTACCTTAATAGATTGAAAAAAAAACTCACCAGGATTTACTCACCAATCAGCTGCTTTTTAAAAAATCCACTTTCAGAATAGTGTCCCTCGCAGATCTTGTGCACTCCTGAAGGTACTGCCTCTCCCTCTCACTCTTTATTTTGGTTTGAGGAGGAGGGAGGGATGGAAACACTACAGCAATGTAATGTTTAGGGCTATTCCATTCTTTGACAGTGGGTCCTCCTCGATCCCCTTCTGAGTTGTGATGACTGTGCTGACTTCTCCCTCTTCCTCCTGTTGAGTGCAAGGGTCCTTCTCCTTGATCCCCTTCTGAGTTGTGGTGACTGCGCTGACTTCTCCCAGAATGCTTCTCAGTCTACTCTTGTAGGTCAATCTGCACCCTCTTCTCATGCGATATAAATTGTTGTTCCCCTTAGATTTGGTATTCTTGTGAATCTGTCCTGATGAGTGCAAGACAAAAAGCTTCAACGGCATGTCTCTTTTTTTGGCAATATTCAAGTCCTGTACTACCAAGTGACTAAGAGATTGTTATATTAAGGAGACATAAATTTTATTTAGAATTTTTAATGATGAGCAATGTCACGGGGCATCAAATAGTATGATATAATGACGCTTCTCTGATAGTTATAACATTTATATATTCTTCTGCATCTGCACGTGTCGACTATGTTTTTCATTAGGTTGCGCCAGAATGTTTATAACATTACAAACACTCACTAGTGTCATATTGACTCAGGGAAATCTAGGTAGGAAGGAATATCTTGAGTTGCATGAATCTGTACATACCTTTAAACTGATTATTGTATTCTACTGATGTCAATATAAATATCCTGCATTCCTAGCCCTAGCAATGTGCAATCAAACATCTAACCTGGTATAGGCTCATGAAAGAGAACTCAGAAAATCCAGTTTGTAGAAATGTCTTTACTTTCTAAAGTTGCCAATGCAATTTTGTTGAGAGGCCCACAATAAGGCCCCAAACTCGGTGTCCCTAGTGCCCCATTTTTCAGCATGGATGAGGTAGGAGTGAGAACAAAAGGCCAAAAATAAACATCACGCTGACTTTCAGCCCACTGCAATTTTTGAAGGGGTTCCATTTACTTGGCTAGCATGCCTGCTGGGAACAGGCAAAAGCTTTAGTATTCAAACCAAATCAAATTCAGTGATGATGCTAGGACTCCAATGCCACTTTTGGGCAGTTAAGTGTGACAGCTAATCGTAGAACCACCCATTTCATGGAGAAGGAAATGGCCTGAACCAGCGTCTCTTAAAAATGTCAATGGAAGTAGCTCTGGAACATTAAAAATCAGCTATTTGCATCTTTTTTGAGCAGTAGGATGAGTAGAATTAGCTATCTGCATCTTACAGCTAACCCCTTCCCTTCAATAATGCTCTAATGTGTCATCGTCACTGATTGTACCTGTGCTCCACTTTAGTCTCTTGCTGCAAGCCTGTGATCTGTAGATGACCTGCTGAATTATCCCCATTCCCCCTTCAAAACACCAAACTATCATGCACTTCCACATTACCAGTTGAATAGAAAAAGGCCTCACCATCAGAATGGTTTGGGCTTCTTGCTGATGACACCAGGCAGGTGTTAAGTTTGCTCCATCCACTTCCCACTCATCATTCAAAGATGATAATCAAGCCCATGTTTCTTCATTTTGTCTGTACTTCTTTTCAATTTGGTATTTTTACATTGGCATTGAACCGATGTTTCTCCATGAACAATGCCAAATTTTCCACGTTAACATGTTCTGATTATTATTTTTAGATATTAAATAGCCAATAGTTAAGTGTTTTTAAATAAGTATAAATATAAATGCCAAGGAACTCCTATTGGTCTTAAGTTATGAAGTTGCTGCTGTTGCTTGAGAGTCTTATCAATTGAACTAATTTTTCTTTAATGTACTGTATTTGGCAGAATCTGAAGATTCTTACACAATTAGATGTGGCGTGTCTTCTCAATGTCAACACTTTGGTCAGAACATTAAAGATGTAACACATTGCATAGGTAAGTAAAAGAAAGATTTACATGTGGTTACTGTTCGTTCCTTTGAAGACCTATTTTGACATTGCTTATTATAGGATTACTTATTATAAAAATAATAAGATTGCAAGTGTGGTGTGGGTACACCCACAGTGCAGCGAGGTAGGGAGTTTCAGGATTTTGACCCATCAGTGATGAAGGGGTGATGATATATTTCCATGTCGGGATAGTTTGCAACTTGAAGGGGAACTTGCAGGTGATGCTGTTCCCCTGTACCTGTTCTTATAGATGGTAGAGGTCACAGGTAGGGGGAGGGGTGCTGTTGAAGGAGCCTTGGTGAGTTGTTGCAATGCATCTTGTATACAGGACACACTGCAGCCATGGTGTGCCAGGTGGTGAAGAGAATTAATATTTAAAGTGGTCTCTGGGGTGCCAATCAACCAGACTGCTTTGCACTGAAGAGCTTTTTGAGAGTTGTTGAGCTGCAGTCGTCCATGCAAGGAAAGAGTATTCCATCATACTCCTGACTTGTGCCTTGTAAATGGTGGAAAAGCTTCGGGGAGTCAGGTGGTGAGTCGTTTGTCACAGAAATCTCAGCCTCTGACCAGCTGTTGTAACAGTATTTCTGTGCCTGGACCAGTTAAGTTTCTGGTCAAGGATGGCCCCCATGATGTTGATGGTGGGCGATTCAGCAATTGTATCGCCTTTGAAGGGATTGATTAGAATCTTGTTTGAGGTGATCATTGCTCAGCAGTGGCGTGGCATGAATGTTACTTACCACTTAGCAACTCCAGTCCAAGTCTTGCTGCATCCAGGCTGAGATCGGTTCATTATCTGAGGACTTCCAAATGGAATTGAGCCCTGTGCAATCATCAGCAAACATTGCCACTTCTGGCTTTATGATGAAGGGAATGTCATTGATGAAGCAGCTGAAGATGGTTGCCCCAAGGGCACTATCCTGAGGAACTCCTGTAATGAGGTCCTGAGACTAAGATCATTGGCTTCCAATAACCATAACCATCTTCCTTTGTGCTTGATCTGACTCCAGATAGTGGAGACTTTCCCCCAATTCCCATTGACTTAAATTTTACTCTCGCTCCTTGATACCACGCTTGGTCAAATGCTGCCTTGATGTCAAGGGCAGCCACTCTCACCTTATCTCTGGAATTGAGCTCCTTTGTTCATACTTGGACCAAGGCGGTGATGAGGTCTGGAGCCCAGTGCTCTTGGCGGAACCCAAACTGAACATTGGCGAGCATGTTATTGCTAATTGCTACTTGGTAGCATTGTCAGTGACACTTTCTGTCTCTTTACTGATGATTGAGAATAAACTGATGGGGTGGTAATTGGCCAATTTGGGTTTGTCCTGCTTTTTGTTAACAAGACATGCCGGGGTAGTTTTCTGTTTTGTTAGGTAGATGCCAAAGCTGGAGCACAAGTCTTCAGAATTATAGCCGGGATGTATCCAGTGCTTTTACCCAATTCTTGATATTCTATGGAATGAATTGAATTGGCTGAAGACTAGCTTCTGTGATGGTAGGAATCTCAGGAGGAGGCCAAGATGGATCATCCACCTGGCCATTCTGGCTGAAGATGTTTGCAAATGCTTCAGCCTTGTCTTTTCCACTGACGTCCAGGGCTCCACCATCATTGAGGATGGGAATATTTGTGAAGCCTCCTCCTCAGTTTAGTTGTTTACTTGTCCACCACCATTTACATCTGGATGTGGCAGGATTGTAGGGCTTTGATCTGATCCATTGATTGTAGTTTTGTCTATAGCATGCTGCTTCCATTTCTTGGCATGCATGCAGTGTTGATGTAGCTTCACCAGGTTGGCAACTCATTTTTAGGGATGTCTGGTGCTGCTCCTGGCATGTCCTCCTACACTCTTATTCAACCAGGATTGGTAATAGTAGAGTGAGGAATTTATTAAAGGACATTAGTGAACTAGTCAGTGTTACTGATACTAGCTTTTATTCCAGAATTATTGAATTAACTGAATTTAAGTTCCCGCGCTGCCATTGTGGGATTTGAGCTTATGTCCCGATCATTAGTCTGTGCCTCTTGATTACCATAATAAAAGCAAAATACTGCAGATGCTGGAAATATGAAACAAAACAAGAAATGTTGGAAAAACTCAGCAAGTCTGGCAGCATTTGTGGAGGGAGAAGCAGGGTGGAATTGTTCCAGATTTGCACTAAGTACGGTAGTGGGTAGGTAAAACGACGTTTTACCCGCTGGCTGCGATGGCAATTTTTCACTCCATATCGTCCCAAACCCGCTGCACTACTTATGCATTCCTGGGAAACATGCCATTCCCATGATGGGCCGGCCCTCATTCACCCAGCATGCCGTCACCTCGCCGCTTCATCACACCAGGTACCACATTTAAAGTACAGCCGCACTCAGTGCTTCCAGCCCAGGACTGCAGCAAAGAAGGCATGGCCCCAAAAGGCAAGAAGCCCTCGAGCGCCTTTTGGATGCTGTGGAGGCCCTCTGAGATGTCCTGTTCCCCTGCTCCGGCCACAGGGGGGGCAGCTGCATTACCACTTTGGCTTGGTAGGAGATGGCAGTGGAGATCAGTGCCAATGTTGCACGGAAGAGGTTGGCCATTTAGTGCAAATAGAGGACGAATGATCTCATCTGTGCAGCCAGGGTATGGCAACCATCTCATCACTCTAAACTCACACACTTAAGCCCATCACACATTCACTGACATCTCACTCACTGCCAGCTCAAGGGACATCAACACCCATTCTCACACATATACCCTCACATGTCCATCTGGCCTCATCTCCTCTGGAGACTGCCTCCTCGGCCCTCACCATCTTGAGGCCTCTTGTACAGATCAACATGTGCCCCCCTGGCATAGGGCCTGCCTTATATATGCCGTTGTGAAACACGTCGGCATGTTTTTCTGCAATGTGGAGGACGATCCAGCTGGCGGGGGGGGGGGGGGGGGGGGGGGTGAGGGGGGGTTGTGCGGGGGGTGGGGTGCGGGGGATGAATCCTGTGGGCTGGCCTTATAATGATATGCTGATGTATCACAATGAGGTTCCTGACGTCCGATGGCGGGGAACGTGGCCAGCCATCAGTGGGCAAAGTGGATGATTGCAAACTGATTACCCAATGTTGTGAAACCGATTTTTGGCCTTCTTGCCAGACTGTCTGCTCACGCCACTGAACACGCCCAACACTGGTGGGCACGGAAAATCTCAGCCTGAGTTAACATTTCGAGTCCAATATGACTCTTCTTCAAAACTCTGGATTACTAGCCCAGTAACGTAACCACTATGATACCATGCCCAAAATTGACCTGCAGGACAAAATTTTCAATTCCCTTCGGAGGCAGAACTAGGGGCGGGAGGGCCAGAAAATTAGTGTCAGAGTGCAGCATGCCATTTTCCAGCATTTTCCTGCCTCTGGCCCATTTTGGTAGAGGCAGGTTCGAGGGTATGGGGAGTGGGTTTGCAGTTGAGGGCTACCAGCCCATAAGTCATGAATAGCTTATTAATTCAATTAAAGGGCCAATTAAGGCCAATGGTTTGAGGCCGACTGGACTTTTCCCCATGGTGGCCGATGCATGGAGGCAGCATCTTGGTGGCAGACTGGAGACCAGCACTCCAGCTGCATTTTAAAGCTGCCACCTCCATCCCCCACTGCAGCTGACATACTGAGATGACCCTATCTGCAGCTGCAGGCCACCATGTGGATGAGTTTTAGTCTAACATTTTCCAAAAGTCTTAAGAAGGTGCTGCCGTTTTGAGGCACCCACACTCTCCCACCTGCAGTGGGGAAGCTGATTTGTGAGTGCTGGAGGGTCTCTTATTGGCACCTCCAGCCTTGGGAGCTTCCCATTAATTGGCCAGCTCGTAAAAAATCCTGTTGGGCATTAGATGTCAACGCGATGTGGGATTGACACCTGGAAATGGACCTTCAGGATCTGGAAATGGGCCCAAAAATCCAGCCTGTTGAGTTTACTAACAGCTACAATGACTTCCCCTCAGGGAATACTTGAGCAGTGGTTGTAAAGGGAGAAGTCAGATTCTGACTTAGCAGCTGTGTTTCAGACAATCCATGAGCAATGCCATGAAATATCTGCTTGTCTGTATACATGTCAGCTGTATTGTTATATGAAAACTTTGTTGGCAACCTTTCGATAATCAATTTTAATTGGAGAGTTAGCTTGATAGTTTTGCAGATCTGTATTGTCCAATAGAAATCGCTGACTATCCACAGACATGACGAATGTGAGGCCATTTTAGCCACATGCACCATTTTCAGTACAAAACATCATTCACGCAATACAGGTAAAAATACTTTACCTTTGTATTTACTTAAACACCCACTACAACTTGGTGTGAAACTTCTCTTTCACTGTTGTTTATAATTCAGGCATGAGTTTATCATTGCACCTTCGAGCAGCGTCTAAGTTTTTATCCATCAGTTGTGAGCAATATTTCAACTTTATGGAGTAATTCCTGAGAAATTGGCTCACAAACAATACTCAGTAGATCCATCCTCTGTTCTCCATCCAGAATGTGGTTGAATGCTTCTTGTTCTTTGCCATGAATATCCTCTGAAGTGGTTGTTCTGATTGATTCCCTCTCTATAAAATGTTGCTCAAGTTTCCTAATACAAGTTTGACTTTTTCACCCATGTATACCACTTTAGCAGATAGCCACAATCTGTAACCAAGGAAATGAAGCACACACGACAAACAAAAAACACTTGTACTCTGCTTTTCATCTTGCTATTTTTGCCAGTAAACATATAATAAGGTTAGACTTTACATGCGTATGCTCTGTGAATATAAGTATAGAGATCACATGCACAATGACAGCTAATATTACTATTTTTTATTTACTAATCGAAAATACAATTAACCAAATCTGGACTCCAAATTAACCAGATGTGGCTAAGACTAATGTATTAGATGGTGCTATTGCAGAGTATTGACATCATTGAATGTAAACTCTAAAATATTAGTATTAGTGAATAGCTATGCTATGATCAGATATTTTAATATCGATGAGACCTGTAAAATTTGGGAATTGTGTCTTGTTAAACAACCAGTGCTAACCAAATAAAAGTCTCCTTCTGCAAACACTAGTCTGTCTGAGCTTTGCTGGACATACAGCAAAGTGACAATTCAGGTCTCAGACCTTCATTTCTGACTTGTGACCGTTGCAGCTCAGATGCAAGGCTGATTAATAAAAGGCTGAACGGCTAGCATCTTAAGTCACTTGCATTTTCGTAATGTACCTGAAGTGTGTCGAACATGACCCCACCTGTCACATGTAAATAATTAATTTGCCCTTGATCTCGTTACAGTTCAGAAAATTATGCTACCCAGCAGAAATGTCTTCAGATAGCAAAGTTATGTCAAATTGTCACAAAAAACAGGCATGTTTATTTTGAACATTAGGGGCTTTCACTTAATTATAATCCTTTATGAACATCCAGAGATTTATATGACATATTATTGCTTAAAATACCAAATTAGATTTGTCATAATGGAGAAAATTATTTCTAAACTTCAAACTTTAATTGCAAAATTTAATCTTTTACTTTGGTGTGACTCCAAAAAACATTGTGTTTGGAAATCTGTGGTTATTCTTTGACTCTTTTTGTTTCCTCTCTTCTTTTATCTGCAAACACAGACCTTTGATATAATGCATTGCCAAAGGATAATTTGCACAGATACATTTCAATTATGAATTGCTGGCTGTCTCTGGTATCTCGCTTTAATGCACATTAATCATGTGAATCTAGGTTATGAAAGTTAGCAGGTTATTTGACCACGGGGACCACTAGAGCAGAGTCTGATCCTATCCTGCCCTCAACCAACATCCAAAGCTTTCCCAGTGGACAATGGCCAGGAGCCAAAAGTCTTATTAATCTCTATTCTCCCATTCCTAGCCTAGGGACACTGAAGTCAATTATCAATGGAAGTGCTGCCTGAAATTTGATAATTTAGCACAGATCAGGGATAGGGCACAACATATTGGCCTGCATTTTGAAGTCAGCAGCAAACGATAGTGCTAGTCATTCATTACAATTACACTTGCTCACAGACTTTCTGTGAGCTTTCAAATAGTGTGCTGCGATGATTAGAAACCTAAAACAGGATGACGCTCTCTACAGGGAATCTGGAACCTGTCTGAACAGGTCTAGAACACAAGATCATAAAAAATTAAGAGCTGGTGTGGACCATTGGGCCTTTTAAGCCTGCTCTGGCATTCAACAAGATCATGGCTGATCTTCGACCTCAGCTACAATTTCCCGTATAATCCCTACATCTCTTAATTCCTGTACTACTCAAAATTGACTACTGTCTTGAAAATACTCAACAACTGAGCATTTGCAGCCCCCACGGATAGAGATCCCAAAGATTCACAACCCTTTGAATGAAGAAATTACACCTCACCTCAGCCGATCAGCTAAGGGTAAAGCCAATCCCTTATCCTGAGACTGTGATCCCATGTTCTAAATTCCCAAGCAGAGGAAACATTTTCTCAGCATCTACCCTTGCAAGCCCCTTAAGAATTTTATCTGTTTCAATTAGATCACCTTTCATTCTTCTGAACTCCAAGGAATATAGGCCTAGTCTACCCAATATCTCCTCATAGAACAATCCTCAGAAATCAGTCCAGTGAGCATTTGTTGCACTCCCTCCAGGGCAATTAACTATTTCCTTATGTAAGGAGACTACAACTGCACAAAAACAGTGTACTCTAGGTGTGGCCTCACGAATGCCTGATATAATTGTAGTAAGACTTCTTTACTCTGGTACTCCTATCCCCTTGTAACAAAAGCTAACATATCACATTCCTTCCTAATTTCTTGCTGTGCTCTTTTTGCTTGCTATCTTTCTGTGATTCATGTGGATGGACACTCAGATCTTTCTGAATGCAAACATTTCCTATTCTCTCACCGTTTAAAAAAGATTCCACTTTTTTATTTTCCTTAGCAAAGATAACTTTGGTACTTTGGCACTTCACCACATTGTATTCCACATGCAGTGTTTTTGCACACTCATCCAAACAATCTATATCCCTCATCAGAGTGTATTTTTCCACCTAACTTCCTATCATCAGAAAAATTGAATACTTTATACATGGTCCCCTCACCTAAGTCATTAATATAGACTGTAAACAGCTGGGATCTAAGTCCTGATCCTTAGTACTTAGGTACCTCATTAGTTACAGCCTGATAATCTGGAAGTGTCCTGTTTATTCTTACTCTCTGTTTTCTGTCTGTTAACCAATTCTCAATCCATGTTAATATATCACCCTCAACCCCATGGGCAGAATTTTCTGCCTGTTGGGCGGGCGGGTCCAACCCAATCTCCGGTGGGCGGGGAGCCGATCTCCGCCGGAGAAGCGGGCCACTCTGCCATTTTACGTGGGCAGGCCAATTAAGGCCCGCCCAGCTTGATGTCCGGTGAGAAGCACATGCGCTTCCTGTGCGGACAGGGGGGATTCCCCAAAAGCGAGAGTGCGCTCTTTCACACATGCGCACAAAAGAGCGCACATCTCCCTGAGGCAAAGTGCAGCCTCAGGGAGATCGCTTCCACTTTGAAAAAGATTAAAAATAGAAAAAAAAAAATTCCCTAACATGTCCCCCTCAAGTGACAATGTCACATGAGATGGGACATGTTCATAATTTACACTATAACTTTACTAAACTTTTTAAAACCCTGCATGAAACCTCATCCCACCGGTGGATGAGGTTTCATGTTTTTTCTATTTGCCACCGGGGCTCCTGGCCTGTCCGCCAACCTTAAGGTTGGACGAGCAGGTCCTTTAATTGTTTAAATGATCCTGTCAATGGCCTCAATTGGCCATTGACAGGTCGGCGGGCCCGCAGCTGATTTTGCTGCGCCCCCACCTTCCTGAAAATTTAAATGGGGCAGGATGACGTCGGGGGTTTCGCCTGACGTCATCCCGCGTCGGTGAGCCGGCCTCGCCCCCTGCTCGCCGATGGCAAAATTCTGCCCCATGAGTCCGAATTTTGTGTAACAGTCTCTTGGCGGCACCTTATTAAATACATTTTTAAAATCCAAATCCACTGGTTTTCCCTTCTCAACCCTGTTAGTTACGTCTTCAAAAAGCTGTAACAGATTTTTCAAACATGATTTCCATTTTGCAAATTGTATGTTGATTTTGCTCAATCATAAATGGGCTGTAATTTCTGAGCTCCAGGGCGTCATATCTGGTGGAGGGGAGGTGGGGGGGGGGGGGGGGGGGGGGGAGGGGTGGGGTGGGGGGGGGGGGGGGGGGGGGGGGAGGGGTGGGGTGGGGGGAGGGGAGGGGGAACCCCCCTGGAAGTTCCCAGGCAAGGGTTGATTAGCAATTGACTGGGAAGTGCAAACTTCCCATGGGCAATTGCCATGCACTGGGAACCATCCAAAAATTGTGATTTAAATTGCAAACTTCGGATGGTTCCAAGCATATTACATCAATGGCTACCCAGAAAAAGTTGGAGGAATTAAAACCTTTTCTAGCTTCTGACTAACTATTGTACAGGCCCACAATGACCAACAGGACTGCCCCACCCCCCTCCCCAGATAGGACTTCCCCCAACCCCTGAATAGCCCCCCTTAGTCCCAGCCCAAGCCGACCCGATCAGCCCCCCGTCACCTACTGCCCGACCTCCCCCTCACACTCCCAGACACCTGTGCAATCCCACCCCACCCCTTGCCTGGCTGACAACCCCCCATGACTGGCCAAACCCCCACCCCAAATTCTAACCACTTAACTGACAAACCTACTTTCTCCCTGGCTTGAAAGTGGCTGGAGCTTTAAACTCACCTGATTTACTGCAGCTGTTACCATAAGAAAGGAGGTGTGGCCTCCTTCTGACCAATTCAGCAGCGCTCGACTGAAGGCCTCAGGAGCGTGCTGCACTGCACAGTTCTCGCCCGGCCTGAGTCAGATGGTCAGGGAGACAGGATCAAAAAAATTTAAAGGTAAGGAACTAGGAGGGAGCGGCAATCCAATTCTGATTGGCACTCTGTGGAAATTCAGGCCCATTATGATTGTCTTAGTGCCCCATTACCACACCTCTAACAATAGATTCTAGTATTCTCGCTTCTAGCAAGAAACTGTTTCTCCTTAACCAATCAGATTCAACAATCCTTACTGAGCCACACAGTCTAAACCAGGAAGTGTAAGTTAGAATGTTTAATTCAAGGGCAAATCATTGGAGAAAGTGAATATCTGAAGGAATGAAACGCCACATTTGTGTAAAAAACTGTCATGAGGGAGAGGTCGAATGTGTTCATATAGCCGCGCATGGCACTGAGTGAGGATCTCAGGATGCAGCCAGAACAGCAGTCCGAGGAGCGTTGTATGTCCCGGAGATACCTGTAATCCTGGGTGGGTGGCAGTATGACTTATCACACCATTAAAAATTCACTTACATTCAAATTAACAAACCCTAACTTTTCCTTGTGTTTATTTGGTATCTAATGGATATCAAATTCATACCCTTCCATGTATGTATATGTGAATGTCAAGTCTCTTGGTGAGATATTATTAAACTAAAGTTTCTGCAGGAGCAGGGCAACTTGGGCAAGCTTCCTAATTTCCATGTTGAACTGGATATCTGCGTATTCTGAAAGTACTACTGATTTACTCCTCAATAAAAATGAATGCCTCACTGTTATTTTGACTGCAGAATCCAGGCCATTGTCTCAATTAGCTAATCCATTATTTGAATATTCTCAGTGAAATGAAATTCACAATGAAATTGTGCAAGTAAGTATAAAACCTTTGACTTCCAATACAAGCAAACATTTCATAAAATTAGTCCTGTAAGCATGAAGGTTTTCATTCACTATTCAGTGCACACCTGGGGCTTCTGTTGTAGTCTGTTGGATGCTAAAATTCCTGTCAGTACTTAACTAAACAGCTGTTGAAGGAATGTTGCCCTCTTACTTTCCAGGGTTGAATGCTACAAACCTGCCAACAGTAAAGACAACAGCAACTTTCAAAATCAACGCGGGAAGATGTGAGCTAAGAAGAATCAAAGAGAAGCTTAAAAGCAGCCTAAAGCAGGTCTCATCAGGTACATAGCTGTATTTCTATGGAATGCAAGTCATTTCAGGCTGCTAGCTCAGTATTTTGATAAAGATCAAAAAAGAAAATAATTGCTCCATGCAATACTGTTCCACCTGCACAATTTTTGCTATTTTCCCAGCACAAAAAAACCAAAAGAACAAATTGACATAAGTTTTCCTTGACAAAGTGAGCCATGAAAGTAATTGAAGCTTAGATCATTTGTGGCATTATTCTGCTCTGTGCAACTGTTTACTTACAAAGTGAAATTAACTGTGTCCTGTCTTTCATCAGTGCCTTCACTGATTGTCCATCAAATTAAAATTCACTTTACTCAAAACCAAATACATTCATTTTTCACATAGTTAGTTCTACAGATTACATAGATAATAGCAGAACTGGAAGTTAATTGACATTTCTTTTGAGTTTCTTGATGCCTTAGTTGGCAGGAATAGTAAGTAGCAGCCATACAGGAGAGAAAGTTCCAGGCTTGTGCTGAGTTAGATGATCTCACCTGGTGTAAACTGGAGCATAGCAATTGACCTCAGCCTCCCTCACTCAGGGAGGGGAGAGAAAAAAAAAGCTTTTTTTTCCCCTGGTCCTGACTCAGTGATCTTTTCTGTATGTAGACATTAGGTGAGTACAGGCTCAGGCTTGGCTAAGTTGCCCTGAGGGCAGATAGCTTGTCAACACTAACTGTCTGGGCTCATACATGAATAAAGGCAGCTTTGTAATGTGCTGGATGGTTAATGGCACTTTAGAGGGGAACCAAACCTAGCAGCTGTCAGTATCTATTGCATTCGTATTATAATCCATAACCCAGTTGATTTCAGTATACAATCTGGTTCCAGAGTATAAGACTAAAGTAAATGATATCGAAATTGGTGATGATTGATGAGTTAGCTATGTACCCAAAAAATGTGTATTTTTAAATAACTACCTAAATGTTCCAGCAGCAAAAATCCATCAAAGACCTTTGCACTTCCTCTAAACCAGTCAACCTTGCTTAGATGACAAATTAAAACTCTTTCCTCTTACTAATCATGCTCTTTTGTCTTTATGTCAATACACAGAAAAACCTAATTTTCCTAGTACAAAGAACTGTCAGCTGAACTTTGTAAATGTGAAGTGCAGTTCCTTCAAGAAAAGTCATGACCATTGGAATCACAAGGCAATGACAAATGAGGGATCAATCATTTCTGCTGTATTTGAGGTTGAAATGAAACCAGAGGAGGTGACAGGTTGGTTTGAAAACTTCAGAAGGTGAATTTACACTTTTCTTCTTATGAGCACTATTTATTTTCTCTCATCTCTCTCCCCTTTTGTCTGTTCCTAATAAAAGTATCTCCTGTTTTCAGAAGTCAATGCTTTTTTGGTTGGAAGAGATGTTGGCCTTCAACTTGGAAGAGGCTGAACCCAAAAAACTTACTTTCATTTAACAATTGATCTTGCATTCTACCAGGATAAGTAAAGATTTCTTATGCACAAATTTTATTTGGGTACAATATTTAAAAAAAAATATATGAAGACCATAGTTTGCCTTCACACATCTGAAGGAAACATCTCCATTTCCACACTGCGTACAACTGATTTCTATGGTGCTGATTGGCTTGTACTTATAACTTGTATTTTGAATGAATTGGTGATGTATGTAAACCATGTTGTTATTATCAGTGGTGAATTGGTGCTTTCCGCTCAAGGTTCTCAGAAATTCTGCCCAGTAGGCTGTTATTATTTCATGTAATTGTATGGTTGGATCTGTTGTTATCTTGTAGAAACCTGTGACTTTGGGTGCACACGAAGAAAGACCGAAAAAAGGCTTCGAAAAACAACAAGAACATTGAGGAAATCAATCAACAGGGAACAGTTCTACTTGCGTGTAGCTGGAGCTGACTATGAGGTGGCTAAGAAAGCAGTAAAAGCAGTGGATTTACTGGAGCCATGTGGAACCGGTCAGGTTCTTCAGAACAACAGATGTGGTGGGTACAAAACTCTTAAGGCCTGATTTTCTGCTTCTGCACTTGCTACTCCAAAACTTTCTTTCCACTTATTAAAAAGGCTAGAAATTCATGGCCTGGTCTGCACATAGGAAGAAAACCCTGCTGTAAGATTCGAAATATAACTGAAGTAACGTCTGGAAATATTAAATTCTTATCACTGCCACTAATTCAAACAAAGCACAGAATTATGATTATTTTGACTTTTATATTCTACCTTTATGTGTATTTGCTGTTTTAATCAACTTTAACTTATGCATGAAAAGCTGTTAGGTTTTTTTTCATGATGCTCTTATGGACCTTTTACCAAACTGTATATTTATTAATTGCATGCAAAAAGTTATCTTTGCATTATAGGTTTGGTGGGCCACGTTTGCTATAGCAGGACATCTAACAGCATCTGCTGTTAGTAAAACTTGCCCTTGCACATACAGGTGTTTCAAATTTTTTGCGTGGCAACTTGCTGAAAGTGTGAGCTGATAACTGCACAGTGAGAGAAACAGGGCACTTGGGACCTGAGTAAACAGGGAAAACAACTGCTTGTCTCCTTAATCAATCAGATTGAAGGATTGTGAAATAAGCAGTGCAAGAACTAAGAAAGGGTAAATTAGAGTGGGTGAGTTCAATGTCAAATCAAGTACAGGAAGAGAATTCAAAAGACGGAAAGAGCAATGGGATGAAGAGAAAGAAAAAAATGACAGAAAAGAAAAATGAAAATCATTTTTAAATTATCCAACAGCAATTAAAACCTGAAGGAACAGGACTCCACACATGTAATGGTTAATTTTCGGTGCCACTGGGGTTGTTTGGCAGTGATCAATACCTATTAAACTCACTGCAGAATGTAATTTGTACTAACCATACAAATAGAGCAACATCATGACATTCAATATATTTCAATGGTGAGGCAGACAGCACGATGCTGTATTCGTGAAGCTAATAGTGAAGTGATGCAATTCAGACGGCAGCTTTTGGATATTTGAGCTTAACCACACATGTCACTTGCCTGAAGTCGCTGTGTGATTTATGCATTAAAAATGACGGGTTTCATTAGCCTCACCCATTATTTTGACAAAATCTGGACCAGTATTTTTAGAATTGATAAAGATGAATGTTTAAATTTTTGACACGAGATATTGTATTGGTTTAAAAGGAGCAAATTTAAACATTTTTTTATTGTTCATGGTATGCGCGCAATGCTGGCTAGGCCAGCATTTATTGCCCGTCCCTAACTGCCCTTGTTCAGAGGGTAGTTAAGAGTCAACCACATTGCTGTGGGTCTGGAGTCACATGTAGGCCAGACCAGGTAAGGACGGCAGATTTCCTTTCCTAAAGGACATTAGTGAAACAGATGGGTTTTCACAACAATTAACAATGGTTTCATGGACATCATTAGACTTTTAATTCCAGATTTTTCTTTTTAAACATCCCTGCTAGCATAATATGCGTGTAGAGGTTGCAATAATTTTTGAAAATGTACATTTTACTATTTTCAGAAAATAATTTTGAATGTTCGAATTATTACGGACAGGTTGAGGCGTGGACTAAAACCCTTGTACCCTTCTCCTTACTTTCCATAATCAGTGTGACCTTTGGAGAGGAAGATGTGTGTGTTTGTTAGCCCCTGGAGTGCGTGATCAATTTGAATAACAGCAGCGAGCTCTCATGGGTTTAAATAAAACGTATTCATGTATTCATCCCGAAAGTCTAAACACTACGTCAATCACTCAGCACATGCACACACGCACGCACGCATGCACACGCACACTCAAGTAAAAGTACAGTTAGAAAGAGTAGTGTACTTTTACAAGTTGTAAACAAAAGAATAGTTCACATGTCTGGTCTATTGTATGAGAACGGTCATTGTGGACTTGGTAAAGAAAGGACTCTTTTCCACTCTTGAATTGTAGTTTAAATCAGTTCAACTAGCTGAAGTCAAATATCAGGATTAGTGCAGGTCCCTCAAAGAAATGAATGTTCAGCAAATCAAAAAATTAGGCACTTGTGGTTTTCATACCAGGAGGTCAAATATCTTGATAGGTGGACATGGATTTTGGAAGCGGGCTGGGAGGCTATTTAAGATGTAGCAGCCTACAAGTTTTAAAAAGTCTTCGGTGTGACTGCCTTGGTCTGCAGCTGATATTCTGCAGTGGTGTTCTTTGCAGACTGCTCATGTCTCGTTGGTTCTTCAGATAATAAAACTCATTATCTTAAGCTAGTTTTGGTCATGTAACCAATACTGATATTGTCCAACCAGAATGGTTTCAAAGATTGAAGCTATTCCTACACAATAGGAGATAGATGGGCTGTAGAGGCTGGGTCATTAAGTACATTCAAGTTTGAAATAGACAGATTTTTAATCAGTAAGGGAATCAAGGGTTATGGAAAAAAGGCAGGAAAGTGGAGTTGAGGATTATCAGATCAACCATGATCTCATTGAATGGCAGAGCAGACTCGATGGGCCAAATGGCCTACTTCTGCTCCTACGTCTTATGGCCTTATAGATGGTGGTCTTTCACATTTACTTGAGGATGACTGGTCTCTTCAGCTCTCTTTTGTTAAACATTGACCTTGCGGATGTGAAGCCTGGAGGTCTATTGGCTTTAAGGTTTGGTAAATCACAGACAAAAGCAAATGTAAATTCCACAGATAGGTTCCGCCTGGGTATGTACATTCAAGAGCAGAGGGATTCTCCCACCCGGGATGATTCAATTAGGAACTCTCCAGAAGCTTGAGATAGCCCGTGTTGAATTTACAAAAGTCACTTGACCCTTCACAGCCATCTTAGCCATCTTATCAGTGTCCATTGAAAAAAAAAACATAGTTCCAGTAGCTTCCATACAAACATCGTCCATGTTTGAAGTTATGAAAAGGAGATGCCTTCACTAGGCATAACAGAATTAAATCCCACCAAAGTTTCTTTCAGATTGAGGGTGCCACAGTATTCCGAATGTACTGTTTCCATCTCATTCAGATCAATAAGTAGGAAATCTGTTCACCAATAAGGTTTGCTGAGAAAATTATGAATGTTGGACAGCATGCTAATGCACTCCGGTGTTCTGGACTAGATAATAATGCCAACAACACTCAGGAAGCTTGACACCATCCAGGACAAAGCAGCCCACTTGATTGGCACCACATCCACAAACATTCACTCCCTCCTCCACTGATGAACAGTGGTAGCAGTGTGTACTGTCTACAGGATGCAGTGCTGAAACTCGCCAAGGCTACTTAGGCAGCACCTTCCAAACCCACAACTACTACCATCTAGAAGGACAAGGGCAGCAGATACATGGAAACACCACCACCTGCAAGCTCCCCTCCAAGCCATTCACCATCCTGACTTGGAAATTGCTGTTCCTTTACTGTTGCTGGGTCAAAATCCTGGAATTCCCTCCCTAAGAGCATTGTGGGTGTACCTACACCACAGGGACTGGAGGAGTTCAAGAAGGCAGCTACCCACCACTTTCACGAGGGCAATTAGGAATGGACAATAATTTTTGGCCTAGCCAGCGATGCCCATTCCCATAAATAAATGAAAAAAAGAAAAAAAAAATCACCACTCTTCTTTTGAGTTTTATCCTGGAGCTTGCTTGTATCAAATGTATGGAAAGTAGATAATTTGGATGAATGTTGCCTGATGTCTCGCTGGAGGTCTTAAAGGAAGCGTGAAGGTGAGGAGGTTCAAGTGTTTCCCAGTTTTATAAAGAAGATTCCTAAAACCTACCTACATAAAGCTTGAAGAGATATGACAGAGATGATCATTTCAGCAAGAATGCTGGAGCAATCAGTGGCCGTTCAAAAGTGATGCTCATTGAAAATGTCAAAGCTAGCAACTTATTCCAGCCAGGCTGACTATTTATTACTCGTACCCCTTGTGTACGTCAAAAGATTGTATATTTAAACATCTTAACAACTTTAACCCGTGTTATGAAGCCTGCCATCTGTCGCTATACAGTTCATCAGTACGACCAGAACTTCTGTCCCTTTTCTCTTTCCTTTAAGTCTTGCTCTGCAGAAGGACTCTGAAGAAAGCACCTCAGGATGAGAATCTTTCTGAGGATGCACTGCCATATGTCCACCTCTCTCAAGCAGCAGTATGGAGATTGGCATCCTGCCTGAGCTAAGGGACTTAGAAGTGTGAAGTGATTCATTTTGGAAGGAAGGATATAAAATAAAGGGTATAATTCTAAAGGGGGTGCAGGAGCAGTGGGACTTGGGTATATATGTGTATAAATCATCAAAAGTGACAGGACAGGTTGAGAGAGCAGTTAATAAAGCATACAGCATCCTAAGCATTATCAATAGGATTATAGAGTACAAAAGCAAGGACGTTTTATGTTAAACTTATATAAAACACAGGTCCTGCTTCAACTGGAGTATTGCGTCCAGTTCTGGGCACCACACTTTAGGAAGGATGTGAAGACATTAGACAGGGTGCAAAAAAGATTCATGAGAATATTTCCAGGGGTGCGGAATTCCAGTTACTTAGATGGATTGGATACGTGGGGACTGTTTTCCTTGGAGAAAAGAAGGCTGAGAGGAAATTTGATAGATGCGTTCAAAATCATGAGGGCCTGGACAGAGTAGATAGGGAGAAAATGTTCCTATTGGTGGAAGGATCGAGAACCAGAGGGCACAATTTGGGAAAAGAAGCAATGGCAACATGAGAAAAAACTTTTTCACATAGCGAGTGGTTGGGATCTGGAATGCACTGCCTGAGAGCGTAGTGGAGGCAGGTTCAATTGAGGCATTGAAGAGGGAATTAGATTATTATCTGAAAGGGTAGAATGTGCAGGACTATGAGGAGAAGGCAGAGGAGTGGCACTAGGTGAATTGGTCCCTCGGAAAGTCAGCAGAGACGCAATGAGTCGAATAGCCTCCTTCTGTGCTTTAATGATTCTATGATTAATTAAACACAAAACACGATTGAACTGGAGCAGGTAGTGCTGGCAGAGACAGCCCAGGAAGCAGCTCACCGCAGGACAAAGTTGTCTCCCAGCTCCACAGAGCAGGACAGTAATGTGGACTTCAGGGGCCTAGCAATGAGACAGAAACAATATGCATCACACAAGTGAATAAATGAGGTACTGGAAGATCTGTCCAGAGTTTGTGCACTGTGACTTGCAGCTTGTGTGGTGTCCTGTCGTATGGTATCATCAATCTGCAGTCTCCCTCAGACTGAGTGAGCACCTCCTAGGATGTTGCAGTGGGCCCTCACACTAGAAACGTGTGTTACCAGCCTTTATAGCTTTGATGGAAGTTCAAATGGCTGCCTTTCAGAGTCTGAGCTCCAACACATCGCCCACCTTGAAGGGACTGGTGGGCCATGTGGATAGCGGCTTTCAAGGCATCACTTATCTCCTGCACTGTCCTGCAGATCAGGGATGAGCCATCAATGCCCCATTGTAGTGTGGCGTGATACGCTGTCTTATCAGGTCACTCCCTCACCATTTATTGCTCCTGGCAAATAGGGCCTTGATGAACTGCTTAATTAAGTGTTTTTTTATTCTTTCATGGGATGTGGGTATCGCTAGCAAGGCCAGATTTTGTTGCCTATCCCTAATTGCCCTTGAGAAGATGTAGTCACCATCTTGATCTGCTGCAGTACATCTGATACAGGTACACCCAAGTGCTGTTAGGAAGGGAGTTCTACGATTTGATCCAGTGATAGTGAAGGAACAGCCATATAGTTCCTAGTCAGAATGGTGTGTGGCCTGGAGGGGAATTTGCAGGTTGTGGTGTTCCCATGTATCTACTGCCCTTGTCCTTCTAGGTGCTAGTGGTCGCAGGTTTGGAAAGTGCTGTTGAAGAAATCTTGATGAGTTGCTGCACTGCATCTTGTACATAGTACATCTGCAGATACTGTGATGGTGGAGGGAGTGAATATTTAAATTTGTGGATGGGGTGAAGGTCAAGTGGGCTGCTTTGTCTTGGATGGTGTCAAGCTTCTTGAGTCTTTTTGGAGGTGCATGAATCCAGGCAAGTGGCGAATATTCCATCACACTCCTGACTTATGACTTGTAGATGGTGGACTGTCTTTGGGCAGTCAGGAGGTGAGTTACTCGCTGCAGAATTCCCAGCTTCTGACCTGCTCTCGGAGCCAAAGTATTTATATGGCTGGTCCAGTTCAGTTTCTGGTCAATGGCAAGCCCAGGATGTTGATGGCGGCACCGTGATTATCAGTGATGATAATGCCATTGAATGTCAAAGGGGATGGTTAGATTCTGTCTTGTTGGAGATGGTCATTGCCTGGCACTTGTGAGCATGAATGTTACTTGCCAATTATCAGCCCAAGCCTGAATATTGTCCAGGTCTTGCTGCCTATGGACATGGACTGCTTCAGTATCTGAGAAGTAGCGAATGGTACTGTACATTGTGCAATCATCAGCCTCATGCCCAATGATGGAGGGAAGGTCATTCATAAAGCAGCTGAAGATGGTTGTGTGTAGGAGCTACCCTAAGAAACTTCTGCAGCGATGTCCTGGGACTGAGATGATTGACCTCCAACAACCACAACCAATGTAGACTGAGAAATGCAGGGATGTCCCTTGAAATGGTTTGGAAAGAGCCTGAAGCAAAAAAAGTCAAGTGTGTTGGTGATTTTCACAGCCACTGGCTAAACATGGCCACCCTGGCCCCAGATGGCAGCAGGTCTTCTTGCAGGAAGCTCTAGAGCTTAGCCACAGCCTACCTGGTAAAAATGCAGCCTTCACATACATATATCCAAAATACTGGTACTCAGTCTTCGCCTTCAGAGCCTGTGGGTTGGGCAAGTTCTTCTTGAGAAGCCCCTTTGCTGTTGTCTTCCAACAGGCTCAATGGCTATTCCACCTGGTTGTTGAGGCTGTTACTGCTCCTGTTCCCCCATCCACTACAGAAAAGAAAGAATAGCATCCATGATAAGCTTTTTGCATAGTAAGGGCAAATAATGCAAAAAAGAAGTAAGTAACAAGGAATGTCCTAGCTCCAAACTTTCCCTTGGACAGCTAAAAGGCACAATAGTGCTCCAATCTCCAATAGCACCTGCACTCAAGGTATTCTCTGGGTAGTGCTGCCAATGGCCCTCTGAAACTAAAGGGTCCGATTTTAAACCTGTGTAAGTTAATTTTTTTTTTGGGCTAGATTTTACACACCCAATGGTGGGTTTGAAGGGGAGGCATGTAAAATCCAGCTGGTTGCCTTCCTGCTGCATACCTGCTCACCACTGACCTGTCTGAAATTTTGTTGGACACACAGGAGGCACTGGGCAGCCTACCTTCCCTTGGGCCTATTGATGACCACTGAAGGACCTCAGCCTGCCACTGATGTTATTTCATTCATGGCAGGAGGATGCCCAAGCCATGCAAGATGCCTGGCAGCTTTAGATGCACGAGGTGGTGTTGGGCAATGGGGAGCATCTCCTTTGTATATACCCTGGGCCCCTGAGAGGCACACCCACCTAAAAGTCATTCCCTCCCCTTTAACCCCTCCCCCAACCTTCTGAATCCAGCCCTTCCCTCAGCTCCTCCCCCTTCACTAATGAACTCCTCTCACCCATCTCACCCTCCTCACCGAGACTCCCGACCATGGACTTACGTAGATTCCTTGGCATGGTGGAACTACCTGTAGTCCCAGCAGTGGCCATCACTCCCACTAGTGCTGCTACAGAGCTGTCAGTCATCTGATTAGCCGACAGCTCTCTATGGCGGGGTTGTCTCCCACAATAGGGGTGGAAGTCTCACCTTCCCAGTGTTAAATTGAGGTGGGGCAGCCGTTGGAATTGTGAGCAGGCTGTCCCTGATTTTTTGGCCAGGTAGGGAGGAGCGCTGCAGGGACCATGTCGCCCTTTTTTTTATTCATTCATGGGATGTGGGTGTCATTGGCCAGCATTTATTGCCTATCCCTAATTGCCCTTGATAAGGTGGTGGTGAGCTGCCTTCTTGAACTGCTGCAGTCCATGTGGTGCTGCCATTGTGTGCCGGTGTGGAGGGAATGAATGTTTGTGGATGGGGTGCCAATCAAGTGGGCTGCTTTGTCCTGGATGGTGTCAAGCTTCTTGAGTGTTGTTGGAGCTGCACTCACCCAGGCAAGCGGGAGTATTCCATCACACTCCTGACTTCTGCCTTGTAGGTGGTGGACAGGCTTTGGGAGTCAGGAGGTGAGTTATTCGTCACAGGATTCCTAGCCTCTGACCTGCTCTTGTAGCCATAGTATTTATATGGCTAGTCCAGTTCAGTTTCTGGCTAATGGTAATTTTTTTTTATTCATTCATGGGATGTGGGTTTCGCTGGCTGGGCTGGCATTTATTGCCCATCCCTAGTTGCCCTTGAGAAGGTGATGGTGAGCTGCCTTCTTGAACCGCTGCAGTCCCTGGGGTGTAGGTACACCCACAGTGCTGTTAGGAAGGGAGTTCCAGGATTTTGACCCAGCGACAGTGAAGGAACAGCGATATATTTCCAAATCAGGATGGTGAGTGACTTGGAGGGGAACTTCCAGGTGGTGGTGTTCCCATCTATCTGCTGCCTTTGTCCTTCTAAATGGTAGTGGTCATGGGTTTGGAAGTTACTGTCGAAGGAGCCTTGGTGAATTCCTGCAATGCATCTTGTAGATGGTACACACTGTTGCTACTGTGCGTGGGTGTTGGAGGGAGTGAATGTTTGTGGATGCGGTGCTTCGTTGCACGATTCCTAGCCCTCTGACCTGCTCTTGTAACCACAGTATTTATATGGCTAGTCCAGTTCAGTTTCTGGTCAATGGTAACCCCCAGGATGTTGATAGTGGGGGATTCAGTGATGGTAATGCCATTGAACCACAAGGGACAATGGTTGGATTCTCTCTTGTTGGAGATGATAAATGCCTAAAATGTCTGACACTTGCGTGGCACGAATGTTACTTGCCACTTGTCATCCCTTGTCCAGGTCTTGCTGCATTTGGACATGGACTGCTTCAGTATCTGAGAAGTCACAAATGGTGCTGAACATTGTGCAAGCATCAGTGAACAGCCCACTTCTGACCCTATGATGGAAGGAAGGTCATTGATGAAGCAGCTGAAGATGGTTGGGCCAAGAACACTATCCTGAGGAACTCTGCGGTAATGTCCTGGAGCTGAAATGACTGACCTCCAACCAACCACAACCATCTTCCTTTGTGTGAGGTATGACTCCAACCTGCGGAGAGTTTTCTCCCTGATTCCCATTGATTCCAGTTTTGCTAGGGCTCATTGATGTCACACTCGGTCAAAGGTGGCATTGATGTCAAGAGCAGTCACTCTCATCTCACCTCGGTAGTTCAGCTCCTATGCCCATGTTTGAACCAGGGCTGTAGCAAGGTCAGGAGCTGAGTGGCCCTGGCGGAACCCAAACTGGATGTCAGTGAGCAGGTTATTGCTAAGCAAGTGCTGCTTGATAGCACTGTTGATGACCCTTTCCATTACTTTACTGACGATGGAGAGTAAACTGATGGGATGGTAATTGGCCGGGTTGGATTTGTCCTGCTTTTTGTGTGCAGAATATACCTGGGCAATTTTCCACTTTGCCGGGTAGATGCCAGTGTTGTAGCTGTACTGGAACAGCTTGGCTTGGGGCGCAGCAAGTTCTGGAGCACAAGTCTTCAGTATTATTGTCAGGGCCTAAAGCCTTTGTAGTATCCAGCACCTTCAACCATTTCTTGTTATCATGTGGAGTGAATGGAATTGGCTGAAGACTGGCATCTGTGATGCTGGGGACCACAGGAGGAGGCCGAGATGGATCATCCACTTGGCACTGCTGGCTGAAGATTGTTGTGAATGCTTCAGCCTTATCTTTTGCACTTATGTGCTGGGCTCCCCCATGATTGAGGATGGGGATATTTGTGGACCCTCCTCCTCCAGTGAGTTGTTTAATTGTCCACCACCATTCACGACAGGGTTTGACAGAACTGCAGAGCTTATTTATAATCTGTTGGTTGTGGAATCGCTTAGCTCTGTCTATCATTTGCTGCTTATGCTGTTCGGCGTGCAAGTAGTCCTGTGTTATAGCTTCACCAGGTTAACACCTCATTTTTAGATGTGCCTGGTGCTGCTCCTGGCATGCCCTCCTGCAGTTTTCATTGAACAGGGGTTGATTCCTTGGTTTGATGGTAATGGTAGAGTGGAGGATACGCCAGGCCATGAGGTTAAAAATTGTGGTTGAGTACAATTCTGCTGCTGCTGATGGTCCACAGCATCTTGTGGCTGCCCAGTCTTGAGCTGCTAGACTTATCCCACTTAGCTGGGTGGGAGTGCCGCACAACATGATGGAGGGTATCCTTAATGTGAATACTGGGCTTCGTCTCCACAAGGACTGTGCGGTGGTCACTCCTACCAATGCTATCATGGACAGAGGCTTCTGCGGCAGCCAGGGGGGTTGGTGAGGATGAGGTCAAGTATGTTTTTCCCTCTTGTTGGTTCCCTCACCAACTGCCGCAGACCCAGTCTCGGCCAGCTTGGTCACTCTGAGCCATTCTTGGTGATGGACATTGAAGTTCCCCATCCAAAGTACATTCTGTGCCCTTGCCACCCTCAGTGTTTCCTCCAAATGGTGTTCAACATGGAGGAGCACTGATTCATTGACTGAGGGTGGGGTTGGGGGCACATGGTAATCAGCAGGAGGTTTCATTGCCCATGTTTGACCTGATGCCATGAGACTTTATGGGGTCCGGAGGCCACTCTCAGGGCAGCTCCCTCCCGACTGTTGGGTCTGTATTGCCAGTGGAACAGGACATACCTAGGGATAGTAATGGTGGTGTCTTGGTGTGACTATGTCAGGCTGTTGCTTGACCACTCTGTGAGACAGCTCTCCCAATTTTGGCACTAGTCCCAGATTTGCAGGGTCAACGGGGCTGAGTTTGCCATTCTCATTTCCGGTGTCTAGGTTGATGCCGGGTGTCCATCCAGTTTCATTCCTTTTAGGCTTTTTAGCGGTTTGATACAACTGTGTGGGCCATTTCAAAGGCCAGTTAAGAGCATGGTCATCATTAGTCTTTTAATTATCAAATTCAAATTCCACCATCTGCTATTGGGGTGGAATTTGAACCCAGGTCCTCAGAGCATTACCCTGGGTCTCTGGATTTCTAGTCCAGTGACAATACCACTACGCCACCATCTCCCCTGTAAAATATAGCCCATATGTCAGTTAAAATCTAGTCCTAAGTTTTACCCAGTGAGTTGGCTGCTGGATAGGACTTTGGATTTTTTGGGTTAAAAAATACATGCTGGATCCTTGATTTGCACCTATTCATGGGCCCACCTGCCTACTTCTGGTGACTGCCTTAGACATGCAAAAAAAACACACGGGGACAATAATTGAGCAGGAACAGAACAGTATGTTTTCATGCTTTTAATTATGCACCTGACCTGTTGCTGACAGGTGGAATGGCTTAAAATAACCCTGCCCCCCTTCCAATATATAGCAACAAAAATGTAGTTCAAGCTTGCAACAAACTCACTATTGTCATTGGCTAAGTTATTCTCATTTAACCTTTTGCATGCTGGATGACAGCTTATTTCCCTTTCTTTTCCATATTTTTCCTTGTTACTCCTGAATTCCACAAATCATATTACAATCAAGAACAAGACCTCTGGCTAATTTTTCTCTTCCATCTCTAGTTTGTGGACACTGTCATATCACTGCAGTGCTCCAGCTGAGATCTGTGGAGCCAGCACAGTTCAAGGATCATACTAGAGGCTTCTCTGACCTGTGTAGCTCAGTTAGTACCACAGTAGCTGATGTTAGTACACACAGAGTCATCATGGGGAGGACAGGGAGAGGGTCGGAGAGTGGGTGCGTGTAGCACTCTGCCAAAAGGGGAAAAGGCTGAGAAAAGAAGAAATCACCACATTTGTAAATGTTACATATGAAATTATGCACTTTGAAGTATGTTGCAAACAGTAACATATTAATGTGTTGAGATATTAATAGACTCTGTGCTGTGTTTTGATCTATAATTATCAAGCAGTTTGCATTTATTGTGGTTTAAGGTATTGACAGATCTTGAACATCAGCACCAGTAATTATAGAAGATGTAGCAATTCAGATTTAAGTTATTCATTTCTCTAATCCAATCTATTTTATTGTATATTTTGCTATGAGTTTGCACATTTGCAAGGCCATGAGGAAAGGGTGAGGGAGTGACATTAGCTCAGTTGCTCTTGCAAAGAGCCAGCAATGACACAATGGGCTAAATGGCTTCCTCCTATAACCTTTCCAAGACACTATGAGCTGAATTTTATGTCCCGCATGCGTGCGCCGCTCAATCTGATCGGACGTAAAATTGCATGAAAAGATGTAGGACGAGCATCACGACGTCATCATACACTTGCACGATATCTCACTCGGCAGGCACGCGTAAAAGTTGGAAGCGCGCCCAACAATTAAGAGGGCAATTAAGCCCATTAACAGTGCAGTTGTCTCCGATTTTACGATGCTTGTCCAACCTTACAGCTAAATAGGCCAGGTGGCCTTTGCATTTTTCATCAAACCTCATCCAAGAGTGGGATGAAATTTCCATTATGAAATAAAATAAAAATAAATATCTGTGGACAGCACTTTTATCAGCTTTATTTTCAGGTGATTGATTGTGATGCATGGACATTTTTTTGCAGCTTCTTAAACCTTTATTTTAGCATTTTCAGGTCTGCAGCTCCTTGAGGCAGCTACCTGTCTTCAGGAAGCTTTCTCACAGTGCTCACCCACGGAAACGTCATCGTCTGCCCTCTTCCCGACCCCACCCTGCAGCGCTGAGCTTTTCAGTGCGCGTTTCACGCTGGCTGGCCGTTTATTGGTCGGCCAGTGTGAAATCGTGGTCGGGGGGTCGGTTTCCCGACCACTCCTGGGCCCGCCGATAGCGCGCGCCCGCCAAAGGTAAAATTCAGGCCTATGAGTAACTGGTTTATTGTGTGCCAATTCGGCAGGAACCTAATTTAAAACAACTTTACCTAAAGTATGTTTTCAATCAGGTTGATTGACATATAGTTTTAAACATCACAGAAGTTAGAATTGTTTTACAAGCCTGGGGAGAGGTGCCAGATGTTTCCCAAGGTACTAATAATGTTCAAGGAATCATCTCCAGTAACCTTTGGTGTGCTTGTTTTTCCATCCATGTTTGTTTATCTATGAATAAATAACTGTGACTAATAGACTACAGAGGTTTTCTAATGCTGGTTCAATTCAATAAAATGCAGATGTGTGCATACATTTCAATAAATAAATCAAGGAATGGCTCATTTCTTCAAAAGATTGTGATGTAATACAAAGAAAAGGTTTATATTTTAAGTATTTAATTTTGCAAATAGATAATGTAATATTGTGCCATTCATTACTGTATACATAATGAATTTCATATTTTAATCAATCTTTTTGGATTTTGTTATTGGATCAAATAATGGTATAGTGGTGTTTGTTGATAGTTACTGTGCTCTCAAAAAACTTATAACCTTGTAATTGGTTGGAAATAAATGTTAAGTGCGATATATATTGTTGTGGCCCATGTTAAAATCTCATGGTTCTGTATTCATACTTGTTTGTGATTAATGCATTGTACACATGGTTACACAGCATGTCCTCAATGTTTGAACTGTTCAGATAGGGTTACTCTGATGACACTTTGTGCATTAATCTGAATCAACTGTCTGTGATTTTCCATGATACATGTAGGTGTGATTCCTATTAAGAGAATGGTAAAATGTCAGACCGTGACCTCTTTGATTTGATTCATCTCCCAATCAGTTATTTATTTAAAGAAAGATGTAAATGCGTTAGAAGCAGTTCAGGGAAGGTTTACTAGGCTAAAACCAGGAATGGGCAAGTCGTCTTGTGAGGAAGGGCTGCACAGGTTGGGCTTGTATCCACTGGAATTTAGAAGAGTAAGAAGCGACATAATTGAAACCTTTAAGATCCTGAAGTGCCTTAGCAGGGTGGATGTGGAGAGGATATTTCCTCTGTGTGAGAATCTAGAACTAGGGTTCACTGTTTAAAAATAAGGGGTTGCTCATTTAAGACAGAGATGAGGAGGAATTTTTTTCTCTCAGAGCGTTGTGAGTCTTTGGAACTCTCTTCCTCAAAAGGCGGTGGAAGCAGAGTCTTTGGACATTTTTAAGGCAGAGCTAGATAGATTCCTGATTAACAAAAGGGGTGAAAGGTTATTGGGGGTAGACAGGAATGTGGGGTTGAGATTACATTCAGATCAGTCATGATCTTATTGAATGGTGGAGCAGGCTCAAGGGGCCGAGTGGCCCTCTCCTGCTCCTAATTCGTATTACGTATATGTCACAGTGTATATGTCTATATCATCAGTCGGACAGCCTGGAGTGCTAAAAAAGAAGAAAATGGTCTTTGTTAATTAATATTGTAATTCTTAATCATGTTAACAAGTGGATTTTGTTTTTACATAATATGGATTTTAATGTTAAACAGGTGTTTGAGGAACTAGAACAGGGGAAGAAATTATTGGCGGTTATCCAGAACAAATAATAAGAAAGTAAACTCTGTATAGTATTGAAAAGCTCTGCATTGATTAGAAATGAGAAGATCATTTTCAGCACAGGAGTGAAGCCAGATTGTAATGTTTCATTTACTTTACAAGTTGCCTCCAATGACCATTAGAAGCAACCCTGTAAAGTAAGTAAATTGATAACCATGTTGTCAGAGGCATCAAAATTCTCTTTGAAAGGAGGTTTTTGATCTTTGGGCACTAGCGATGGAAACTATAAATATCTGCAGATGGTGCATGAACATTATGATTCCTCAGTAATGTTGTTATCTGAAGCATGTGCTTATATCAGCAGACGACCAGGAACATAGGGCGGAATTGTCCCAGATTTGCACTAAGTGCGGTAATGAGTAGGGAAAATGACGTTATACCCACCGGCCAATTAGCGGCTTCTCTCGCTGTATCGTCCCAAACCCGCCACATTAATTATGCATTCCTGGGAAACACACATTTCGATGGCGGCAAGCTCTCATTCGCCTGCCACGCTATCTCCTCGCCACTTCATTACGCCGGGCGCCATATTTAAAGTGCAACTGCACGCACACCCCTCAGTGCTTCCAGCCCAGGACTGCCACACAAAAGACAGGATGGCGCCGAAAGGCACCCCAGTTTAGTGATGAGTCCCTCGAGCACCTTTTGGAAGCAGTGGGGGCCCACCGTAATGTCTTCCACTCCCGCTCTGGCTGCAGGAGGGGCAGCGGCATCACCATTCTGGCTTGGGAGGTGGTGGCAGTGGTGGTCAGCACTAATGTCCTGCAAAAGAGGACAGCCATCCAGTGCCGCAAGAGGATGAATGGTCTCCTCCGTTCCGCCAGGGTAAGTCACTCTTATCATCATTCTGAACTCTCACACTTTCAAACCCATCACACATCCACAGGGAACTCACTCACTGCCCGTTCAAGGGACATCAAGGCTCTCTCACGCACAACTTCATTGTCCTCATCCCATCCATGGGACCACTCACCGCCCACACATGCCAGGCATGCTTATCATCTTATCTGGCAGGCATCCTGCTTACTCTCTATTCATGCAGGACAAGCTGCCATACAACAAGAGGGAGAGGTGGAGGAAAGCCTGAAATCAAGATTCTCATGGACTTTGAAAATAGAGCCATTCAGCTGGCTGGGGAGGATCTGAACCGTTCCTCTGCTGACGGCGGTGCTCTACCAAGTAAGAATACAGCAGTGCAACATCCATCAGACAACCATGCTGTGAGTGATGTGTCCTGTTTCACAGACAATTACCATATCCTAAATCATGTCTCCTTGCTTTCCCAGGCACATCTGGGAAACAGCCAACGGAGTCCATAACCCAGGACCTTGACTCAAACCCTGAAGAAACCACAGAAGATGAATCTGAAGGCACCCTCATTGAAGACCTGTCACAGTGCACACCCATACCCTCCACCAGTGCAGAGACATGCACCTCGGTGGGACCTAACTTTAGAGTAGCCTCGGGATCAAAATCTAGTGAACCACAGCAGGCGGCAGCAGGGCCTTCCCAGGTCCCCGGCACTCGGAGGACTGCTGGAGGCCATAAATTTGCTGAGTCTGAATCAGATGATGAGCCTCTGTACTCGGTCATGTCTTAGTTGCTGGAGCTGCAAAGGCAACATCAGGAAGGGATGTCCGCTGCACTCCTCAGATTGCAAGGCACAATGGAGGAGTCCGTCCGCCTTCAGGCTGAGGTGATAGTGCCAGCATGCCAATGCACCGAGGTCAACATTGGTAAGATGGGGCCGCCATGAAGACCTAGGTCCAGGACATCACTCCTGCACTGCTGCACGGGCTGAACTCCATCTCTGACACCATAGTTGGCCGCCAACAGTGTGTACGCAAGAGGGGTGTGGGGCAGCTCAATCTCACTCCAGCTAACCTTGCTCCTCAAGGAATCAGCCAGGGGTCCTTGGGCACCCATAGGGACGAGGATCAGCAGGTGCACACCCCAATGTCATCCACAGGTGACTCCGGAAGTGTCTAGCCCAACCAAATTGCCTCTTCCTGTTACCCCAGCAGCTCTAGCTCCACAGGCCAAGGATGATGCCATTGTCACAGAGCAAGACCCCAAAAGCTGGCCGGGTCCCTCCAGGTCTCAGCTCTCCAAAGGAAGCCCGCCAAGGTCATCACCGACAGGCTGAAGCAGTCAGCAGGCTGCTTCCATCTCCGCTGTGGGTGTAGCAGCAGGGTTAGGAAAGTTAAGAAGACGTGGTTGTACAGCCTGGGCATGAGTGTTCATCACTTGTACATAATGTTCACTCTTCTAAATAAACTCTCAACAATGTCTCCCTGTCTATGGCTCCTTGTTCAGATGAGCAGTATTGCAGTGTTCGTGTCACTCAGATGTGAAACCTTTCTGCACAAGCTAAAGGCAGGTGTCTCAGTCTAGGGCCTCTTCCTGTGCTTTGTGCAGCCTTCTGACCAAAGTGATGGTCCAGCCTCACACTCCCTGGACACATCAGCGATGCCTGCCCTTTGATGGTGCTTGTCATTGCTGCCAGAATGTTGTGGGCAGGCATCACTGAGTTCCATCATTCTCTCTGTGCGCTCTCAGCCCCTTTAAGTTGGGTCTGGCACCCATCTCTTCAGCATTTGTGACCAGTGACGCTGTGCTCCTGAAGGGGCCAGGTGCTGAAGGCAGACAAAGGATCAGATGCTTTTAAAGTTTCATGGCTGCATCTCTATGATATGACCCCCATCACAGAGTGCCAACGAGCTGCCCTCAGCCGGACAGGAGTCAGACATTATCAGAGGCAATGCGAAGATCTATGGAGTGTCCTCACTGCATGTCATCATCATCCTCCTGCAATCGAGTGACTATTAGGGCCTCCACAGCATCTCCATGACAGGAGCGTTATCACAGAGGGCATGTGCTCTGCCATAGCCAGACTGGAGTCAAACATTCATAGATGCAATGTGAGGATCCATGGTGTCCCCTCACTGCATGTCGTCATCATCCTCCACAAATCTAGCATCTATGAGGGTCTCCTGAGCATGCCTGCCTTGTCTGGCCAGTGCGAGGACCTCATCACCATCGACGTCCTCCTCAATGGAGGAAACCTGCAGCTCTTCCATCTCCTCCTCAGGCAGCTCTTCTCCTTGTTGCAGCTCCAGGTTGTTAAGCGCGCAGAAGGCGACAATGATGCATGACACCCTCTGTGGACTATATTGCAGGGCTCCACCACCCTGGTCAGGCACCGGAACCTCATTTTCAGCATCCCAATGGGCTGCTCCACCAAGTTGCGAATTGTAGCATGAGCCTCGTTATACCTTCGCTCTGCTGCACTCTGAGGCCGCCACATGGGTGTCATCAGCCATGTCCTCTGCGAGTAGCCCTTGTCTCTGAGGAGCCATCGCTGCAGCCTCTATGGACCCTGGAAGATGTCAGGGATCTGTGACCGACTGAGAATGTAGGAGTTGTGGACGCTACCTGGAAACCATGCACAGACCTGCAGGATATGTTTGTAGTGGTTGCACACCAGCTGCACATGCAGTGAATGAAATCCCTTGCGGTTGACATAGTTGACTGCTTGTTGTGATGGAGATCTGAGCACCATATGAGTGCAGTTGATCACATCCTGCACCTGTGGGGAAACTCGAGATCTGGGCAAATCCAATCGATCTTGAATCCTGGCTCTCCTGGTCCAGGGTGAAATGCACAAAGTTGTGTGCCCTCGCAAAGATGGCATCCATGACCTTGTGGGTGCACTTGTGGGTGAAGGCTTGCGATATCCCATAGAGGTCATTTGTGGAACCCTGAAAGGAGCCACTGGCATAGAAATTAAGCACTGCTGTCACTTTCATGGCCACTATCATTGGATGCCCTTCATGTCCTTGTGGCGCCAAATCCTGCAGTAGCTGGCAGATGTGACTGACCAATTCCCTAGACACGCACAGTCTTCGGTGACACCAGTTGTTGGTCATCTGCAGGAACGAAAGGCAGCATCTATAGGCCCTGAGTCTAGCTAGGCCAGACCAGTGAAGGCTTGCTTTGGCTCTTTGGTGGCGTGTGCGAGAGCCCCAACCGCCCCTTCTTCTTGAGGGTGCTGCTCCTCTCTCTGTGCAGCCAGGCATCTCTGTCTCTTCTCTGTCGTCTTCACTCTCTGTATGCCACCAGGCATACAGTTAGTTCACCAGGCTCCATGCTCCTGATGTACTCCTCCTGCAGGATGAAAGAGGTAAATGCATGGGTTAGTTTGGATGTGCTAAGAACCTCTCTTGGTTAAGTCTGAAAGCCCATTAACACATCCTGGAGAGTGCTGGCCACCATTTGGATGGCCAGAGATTAGTCCACTGTATGGCTGTCCGAAACCCCACCCACCTCCACCTGACTGATTGGTGGCAGCTTTGCCCATTGGACTGCATGCTATGCTCTCAGCTCAGGCATTCTCCTAACCTGTGCTACAAGGCTACACTATTAACTTGAACCATGGGGGAGACTAGACCAAACTGGTATGATGACATTGCAAGGGGCTGTGAGCACCTCCACCAGTGACTGCTCCATGGCCGGCTTTAGCAAGGAGATTGTACAACCTGTCCAGTCATCCAACTGTTCTGCAGCCCACTAAAATGCTCATTAGTTTGCAGTCTGTGACCGAGGGGTGAAAAGCTCTAGAGCACTTGGTGGCACTTTCATGCCTCTGCATTGCTTGAGTGGACAGATAAGCTAGACTCCACGCATGTCAATGTGTCTGTGTCTGAACTATCTCAGCTGCTGAGGAATGGTCACTTTATACAAGGTTTCCCTGATGTGTGGCTGCTTCCCTAACCCACCCCCCCCAATGCCACACGTGTTTGTGCACGATCTTCAACTGCAGGGCAGCCCTTGCCTGCCCCCCTCCAACATGCCTCAACCACAGGGTAGCTCTTGCCCCCCTACCTCCAATACACCTTAAACTGCATGGCAGTCCTTGCCCCCACCCGCAAGTCACCTCCACTGCAGGGCAGCCCTTGCCCCCCCACCCCCGCAACACTTCTCAACTGCAGGATAGCCCTTGCTCCCCCCACCCCATCGCCTAAACTGCAGGGCATAGGGTCAGTATTTAAAAGAAGTATGCTATCTGAGTACACTGTAGCCTATCCGGTTCAAGAATCTATTGTTTGGAAACACCATTTGTGTGGAATTTTTTCAGCAGATCCAAGCAACTCATCGCGTCGTTTTAGTGCAGTACGTTGGGAGTCGAAACATGGAACATACAGTATTTGGATGAATAAAACAGTTTTAATTGCTGTTTTATAATACTGTTTTACCACTATTTTATGCTTCAAGTAAATATTTATATCTACGACATTTCCTAGTTCACACACTTGTGGTTAGGCACTCTAACCTAATTCTAAAATCCAGAAAATTCCGAAATCCAGAAATGACTTGGTTCTAAGCAGAGGTTACAGTATCCATTAGGGAGGGTATCAAAGACTCTGGAAGGTTTGCCAATGGCTATGGAGGAGTCCACTGTCTGCAGATATGCATTATTACTTAGTGTAAATGCAGTCTACCATGAACTCCAGTGACATTGGAATCTGAGATTAGAGAGAAACAGGTTCTTTACATAGTGGAAGAATCTTTTGTGAATAATCATACGATGGCCCTGGGTTCCAATATTCGAGGGTCTGATCTATTCAGCTTCAATATGCTGAAGGATTGGATAGAAAGGTTGGTGTGCCAGGGTCTGTATGGGCAGCTGTGTGGGTAGAATGTGTTAAAGATGGATAAGTGTCAGTCTTGTAGTAGTCTGACCTCCAAGTCAGAAAGTCAAGAGTTCAAGCCTTGGTCCAGAGACTTTTACACATAATCTGTGCTGAGATTGCCATGCAGTACTGAGGGAGTGCTGTACTCTTGGAGGTGCTGTCTTCAGATGAGGTCCAAACCTGTCAGATGGGGCATAAAATATACCTTATTTCTCTTTCTCTTTCCTGGGTTTTGAACATACTGTATATCTCTCATAGAACCATAGAAAAGTTACAGAACAGAAAGAGGCCATTCAGCCCATTATGTCTGTGCTGGTTGAAAAATAAAAAAAATAAAAAACTAGCTGCCCATTCTAACCCCACCTTCCAGCACCTGGTCTATAGCCTTGCAGATTACAGTACTTCAGGTGCAGATCCAGGTATCTTTTAAATGAGTTGAGGGTTTCTGCCTCCATCACCAAACCAGGCAGCGAATTCCAGACACCCATCACCCTCTGGGTAAAGGAATTTTTCCACATGTCCTTTCTAATCGTTCTACAAATCACCTTAAATCTATGCCCCCTAGTAATTGACCTCTCCGCTAAGGGAAACAGGGCATTCCTGTCTACTCTGTCTCGGCCCCTCATAATCTTGTACACCTCAAATAAGTCACTTTTCAGCCTCCTCTATTCTAAGGAAAACAACCCCAGCCTATTGAATCTTTCCTCATAGCTGTAATTTTCAAGCCCTGGCAACATTCTTGTAAATCTCCTTTGTACTCTCTCAAGTATAATTTTGTCCTTCCTGTAATGTGGTGACCAGAACTATGCACAACATTCCAGCTGTGGCCTAACCAGCATTTTATACAGTTCCAGCATTACATGCCTGCTCGTGTTCTATAACTCATCCAATCAAGGAAAGCATTCCGTATGCTTTCTTTACCACCTTATCCACCTGTCCTGCCACCTTCAAGGACCAGTGGACACACTCTCCAAGGTCTCTCACTTCCTCTACCCCTCCCAATATCCTCCTGTTTATTGTGTATTCCCCAGATTTGTTTGCCCTCCCCAAATGCATTACCTCACACTTCTCTGGATTGAATTCCATTTGCTACTCCTCTGCCCACTCAGCCAAACAATCGATATCTTTCTGGAGTCGACAGCTATCCTTTCCACAATCAACTACATGGCCAATTTTTGTGTCATCTGCAAATTTCCCAATCATGCCTCCCACATTTAAGTCCAAATCATTAATGTATCAAACAAACAATAAGGGACCCAAGACTGAACCCTGTGGGATGCCACTAGAAACCGTTTTCCATTCATAAAAACATCCTTTCATCTTTTTCTCTCCCTCTTCCAAGTAACAAGAGAGTAATGTCTCATTTGATTATAATATTCAAATTTTTCTGTGTTGTTAAAAATCATTAACAGAAGTCTCAAACAAAAGTGACAAAAATAATACTGCAAAATGCAACTGTTACAAACCAAAATTTAAATTCAAACCTTGTATATGTTCCAAATAAAGTTAGTTGGTCCCTCTTTTAATATTAGCTTCCTGTCAGTTCAGCCAGTTCTTTATGCACAAACTGAACCCATAGCATGTTTCTGTGCAGGAGTTGAGGAATTGTACATTGATTTCCATGCACTGGTTTCCATGACATTACCATATATGAATATAAAAGATTGAAGCTCTCAGTTTTTGCTGACCAAAGAGTCAAGCCTGCTAACAAATGTTTTTTGTTTATTTTTTTTTGTTTTTTCCAATAATTTATATAGATTTTTCTTTTCCCACCTATTTCCATTATTTTTAATGTATTCCACCGATCATTTATCTATACCTTTTATGTCCTTTTGGTCTTATTTCACCCCACCCCCACTAGAGCTATCTGTACCTTGCTTGTCCTGCTATCCATTCTTAATTAGCACATTCTTTTAGATAATATCACAACCTTCAACACCTCTTTGTTCTTTTGTCTGTGACATATTTTGGTTATCACCTCCTATCACTGCTTGCTTGTCCCAACAACCAGCACCCCCCTTCTCCCCCCACTTCCCCCCCACCCTGAAACCAGCTTATATTTCACCCCTCTCCTATTTTTACTTAGTTCTGTTGAAGGGTCATGAGGACTCGAAACGTCAACTGTACTCTTCTCCGCCGAGGCTGCCAGACCTGCTGAGTTTTTCCAGGTATTTTTTATTTTCTATTTTGGATTTCCAGCATCCGCAGTTTTTTGTTTTTATCTCTGTGTTTAATTGACTACCACTTCTCTTCAAGAAATGCCTACCTTGAAGAAGTTTTGTTCTACTCTCCGTCAGGATTTTCATATCTCTCTTCTGCCTTGTTCACCTTCATTGCTTTCGATTTCTCTCCTGGTGTTTGACAAGGTGTTTACTAAAACCCGCTTTCACAGCCATATTTCCTTTCTCAGTGACTGTCTCCATCTCTGACTTACCCCACGTGGATTTCAACTGAAATTCCATCCCTCTTGTTTCGAACCCACCCAGGATTACAAATATCTCCAGGACATACAACGTTCCTCGGATTGCTGTTCCCGTCGTATTCTAAGATCCACACTCAGTGCCATGCGCCGCCATATGAACACACTCGACCTCTCCCTCCAGCAGCACCGCCGCACCCTTTTCCAAAGCTGCACGTGCCCCCAGTTTAATTTTATTCTTCGTCTCATCCGACGCCTCAACAAGAAACTTTTTCTCTTTCTCTCGAGTGCTAAGGAACGCAAGCTCCAACAACTCATCGACACCAACAACCATCCAGGGCCCTCCACCCCTGCCTGTCCCTCTGTCCCCACCCCATCTTCCAATCCCAGCCCCGGCCGGGTATTCACTATACGCCCTGACCTTCCCCTCTCCGACGCTGAATGTTCAGTGCTCAGCAAAGGACTTAGTTTCATACCCTTACACCCTCATCTCAATGAATTTCGGGTTTGGCACGATGCTGAATTCTTCTTCCACCGCCTTCGTCTCCGTGCTCACTTCTTTGGGCAGGAATCCTCTCCCCGTTCAACGGATCCTTTTACCCACCTCCAATATTCTCCCTCCACCTGGACCCCTCCCTCTGGATTCTTACCTTCTCTTGATCTTTTCATTGAGAACTGTCGGCGTGACATTAGTCGTCTCAATTTCTCTGCTCCTCTCACCCATTCTAACCTGTCTCTCTCTGAACTTACTGCACTCCGTTCTCTCAGGTCCAACCCTAACATTGTCATCAAACCCACTGACAAGGGTGGTGCTGTTGTTGTCAGGTGCACTGACCTCTACCTCGCGGAGGCTGAGCGTCAACTCGCAGACACTTCCTCCTACCTCTCCCTGGACCATGACCCCACCACTGAACATCAAGCCATTGTTTCCAGGACTGTCACTGACCTCATCTCCTCTGGAGATCTTCCTTCCACAGCTTCCAACCTGATAGTCGCCCAACCTCAGACGGCCCGCTTCTACCTCCTACCCAAAATCCACAAACAGGACTGTCCCGGCAGACCGATCGTGTCAGCCTGTTCCTGCCCCACGGAACTCATTTCTCGCTATCTTGACTCCCTTCTCTCTCCCCTTGTCCAGTCCCTTCCCACCTACATCCGTGATTCCTCTGACACCTTACGTCACATCAACAATTTCCAGTTCCCTGGCCCCAACTGCCTCCTCTTCACCATGGACGTCCAATCCCTCTACACCTCCATCTCCCACCGGGATGGTCTGAGGGCTCTCAGCTTCTTCCTCGAACAGAGGCCCGAACAATCCCAATCCACCACCACTCTCCTCCATCTGGCTGAACTTGTTCTCACACTAAACAATTTCTCCTTTAACTCCTCTCACTTCCTCCAAATAAAAGGTGTGGCTATGGGTACCCGCATGGGCCCCAGCTATGCCTGTCTCTTTATGGGGTATGTGGATCATTCCTTGTTCCAGTCCTACTCTGGCCCCCTCCCACAACTCTTTCTCCGGTACATCGATGATTACTTCGGTGCTGCTTCATGCTCTCGTCGGGACCTGGAAAAATTTATTAATTTTGCTTCCAATCTCCACCCCTCCATCATTTTCACATGGTCCATCTCTGACACTTTTCTTCCCTTCCTTGACCTCTCTGTCTCAATTTCTGGTGATAGACTGTCCACCAATATCCATTACAAGCCTACCGACTCCCACAGTTACCTCAACTACAGCTCCCCACACCCCGCATCCTGTAAGGACTTCATCCCATTCTCTCAGTTCCTTCGCCTCCATCGCATCTGTTCTGATGATGCTACCTTCAAAAACAGTTCCTCTGACATGTCCTCCTCCTTCCTTAACTGAGGTTTTCCACCCACGGTCGTTGACAGGGCCCTCAACCGTGTCCCACCCATCTCCCGCGCATCCGCCCTCACGCCTTCTCCTCCCTCCCAGAAACATGATAGGGTCCCCCTTGTCCTCACTTATCACCCCAACAGCCTCCGCATTCAAAGGATCATCCTCCGCCATTTCCGCCAACTCCAGCATGATGCCACCACCAAACACATCTTCCCTTCACCCCCCCTGGTGGCATTCCGTAGGGATTGTTCCCTCCGTGACACCCTGGTCCACTCCTCCATCACCCCCTACTCCTCAACCCCCTCTGACGGCACCTCCCCATGTGAACGCAAGATATGCAACACCTGCCCCTTCACTTCCTCTCTCCTCACCATCCAAGGGCCCAAACACTCCTTTCAAATGAAGCAGCATTTCACTTGCAGTAGACTCAGTTGAAGGAAATGCATGCGTTGCTCCCAATGCGGTTTCCTCTACATTGGAGAGACCAAACGCAGACTGGGTGACCGCTTTGCAGAACACCTTTGGTCTGTCCGCAAGCATCACCCAGACCTCCCTGTCGCTTGCCATTTTAACACTCCACCCTGCTCTCTTGCCCATATGTCTGTCCTTGGCTTGCTGCATTGTTCCAGTGAAGCTCAACGCAAACTGGAGGAACAGCACTTCATCTTCCGACTAGGCACTTTACAGCCTTCCGGACTGAATATTGAGTTCAACAATTTTAGATCTTAAACTCCCTCCTCCATCCCCACCCCCTTTCCGTTTCTTCCCCCTCCTTTTTGTTTTTTTCCAATAATTTATATTGATTTTTCTTTTCCCACCTATTTCCATTATTTTTAATGTATTCCACCGATCCTTTATCTATACCTTTTATGCCCTTTCAGTCTTATTTCACCCCACCCCCATTAGAGCTATCTGTACCTTGCTTGTCCTGCTATCCATTCTTAATTAGCACATTCTTTTAGATAATATCACCCCCTTCAACACCTCTTTGTTCTTTTGTCTGTGACATCTTTTGGTTATCTCCTCCTATCACTGCTTGCTTGTCCTAACAACCACCCCCCCTTCTCTCTCCCCCCTCTCCCCCCTTAAACCAGCTTATATTTCACCCCTCTCATATTTTTACTTAGTTCTGTTGAAGGGTCATGAGGACTCGAAACGTCAACTGTACTCTTCTCCGCCGATGCTGCCAGACCTGCTGAGTTTTTCCAGGTATTTTTTATTTTTTGTTTTGAATTTCCAGCATCCGCAGTTTTTTGTTTTTATCTCTGCTAACAAATGAAGTTTGACCACTTGACTGACACTGGTGCCTCAGTAACAAAA
Organism: Cetorhinus maximus; assembly: GCF_964194155.1. Lineage (NCBI taxonomy): Eukaryota > Metazoa > Chordata > Chondrichthyes > Lamniformes > Cetorhinidae > Cetorhinus > Cetorhinus maximus. The sequence goes on from NC_135887.1 coordinate 100,559,238, forward strand.
GGTGACACCTTCAGGAGAGGAGAAGTGGAAAAGGAATGAATAAAAAAAACATGGCATTGAATTTATACCAATACTGACATCAGCTTTACATCAAACTGATAACATCAGCAGCACAAGTTAATTCTTTTGGTTGTACCCACATAGACTGAGAGAATTACATTAATTGGTATCATGCAAAGTCAATGACATGCCAAATTGATTATTGCAGTTTATTGTTCTAAACTATTTTCTTTAGAGTACAGTTAATAAAACAAAATGCAAATAGGATGCATTTACAACACTAATATCCCAACACATGGAAGACAATGAGGAAAAGGTAACATGCCACTTGTTAAAAATAAGAAGTAGAAACATAGGTTACAAGTGTACTTTTCAACCCCATTTCACAGAAGTTTTCCCCATGGATAATCTCCACCCATGTTAGTTGAGTCAACAACTATGAATTGCGTGGGAATCATCCAGTGTTTCTCACCCTTTAGTTTTCCTTCCTTTCCTGTACCCTTGTGAAGTAGCACTGAGTATGATTGGTGTCTTTTGCTAGACAATTTGTCAAAGATCACAGGAACTTGGTGCATAGGTATTTGTCAGTGTGATTTCACATCCTCTTACTTTGTAGCATAGCTTAGCACATAAGCATAGATGTACTGTGTTGGCTCAATTGTATTTATTACGTGAAATCAAATTGATGTTCAGTAACCTTAATGCTGTCATGTTCAGAGTGTTTTTGATATTAGTAATGATGCGAGGGAAGGAAACATTGAATCTGATTCAACAATTGTGTTCAACACTGACTCACTCAAGATGATCCATAGGGCTGTATTCCTTTGCTGACTAATTTGCATGGTTAGATGGAAGTATTCCCTGATATATTTATGGGAGTATGTTATCTTAGAAATGCATTTGTTTATTATAAATACTTTGCAGAATCTTAAAAAAATACTTTTAATAAAAAGGTCACTTATGGTATACTAAGTATAGGAGAAATGTTTTTTTTAAACACTCTTTGGGAGCCATGCAAAAAGCTAGTTATAGTGAAGGGTAGACATACTAAATATAGAATAATTCAATAATCTATTTTCTTTAGAACTGTTAATAAAACAAAATCCCATTAGAAACATTTACAAACTGATATTCCAGTGCATAGAAGACAATGAGGAAAAGTGGGCATGTCACTTGTGAAAAGAAAAGTTGAAACATAAGCTTTTCTTTCAGCTAAGGAGCAATACAGAAATAGAGCAGCATCAAAAGCTTCATGCATTAAACATGTTATAGGAAATTATATATTGCATTTGATATCTATATATCGAAGTTTGCAGGATCCCTTGGGTACCCATTGCCACGTATTTTCACTGTATAGCCTTTGGAGTACTAAAAATATTACTAGTTCAAGCTACTTGAAAATAAAACTAAAGAAATGAATTATAAGTAGCTTCAGGAAGAACCTGGGTTCTACAATGTGAAGTAAACCAATTCACATTATACTGTAAAATTAATCAGTTATTTAAAATAAGGAGTTATCTGTAATTATCTAAGTCTGTGGCAAATGTTAGTAGTTCATGCACAACTAATACAAATTAAACCATAGAAACATATCACAATACTACAAACATTTGGTATGTAATATCTTAAGTGTGAATGCTATATTGAGTTAAAAGCAAATTCAAAATCAGCATGAAAGGTCAGATGTGCTTTAGACATTCTATGCGAAGCAGATTTAAATCTGTTTGCAATTACATTTACTGGTGTCTCACAGTCTGCTTTAGTTATCTTTCAGCATTTTTTCCATAGCTCCATAAAAAGCAATTTTTATGCTTTTCAACAAGTCAGTATGAAGTGCACAGATTATCCTACCAATTCTGCAAAACATGTTCTCTTCCATCTACATAGTGACTGTTCCTTCTAATTTCTGTTGTCAGTTAGTTGTAGCGTTGGCACGTACTACGATGGCGAACAGGAGAAGTGTAATTTATGTCCTGCTGGCACATATCAGGATGAAGAAGGACAGCTTTCGTGTGAGCCCTGCCCAAACTCTGAGAACCAAGGGAGCCAAAGGTCAACTGGTGCACGTAATGTTTCAGAATGTGGAGGTGAGACATTTTGACAAGCCAATACAAATGGAATAGTGATAAGACTGTACAATTAAAATGCTGGAAATGCAATCTCTTGGTTTCTGAATGACACCAACTTATATATAATGGCACTTTTAATGTAATAAAATATTCCAAGGCTATTTACAGGAGCATTATAAAGCAAAATTAGTCACTGGGAGGATGGCCAAAAGCTTGGTCAAAGAAGTAGGTTTTAAAGTGTCTTTAATGAAAGACAAATGGAGAGGTGGAGAGGTTTAGACAGGGAGTTCCTGAGCAGCTGAAGTCATGGCCACCAATGGTGAAGTAATTAAAATTGGGATGCTCAAGAAGCCAGAATTAGATGAGCGCAGATATCTCAGAGGTTCTGGGGCTGGAAAAGGCTACAGATTTAAGGAAGGGCTAGTCTATGAAAGGATTTGAAAACAAGGATGACAATTTAAAATTGACTCATTGCTTGGCTGGAAGCCAATGTATAGGTCAGTGACCAAAAGGTTGAAACAGGTGAATGGGACTTGGTACCAGAGAGGACATAGGAAGCAGAGTTTTAGATGACCTCAAATTTATGGAGGGTTGAATATGGAGGACCAGCCAGAAGTGCCTTTGAATAATCATGTCTAGAGGTAATAAGGGCAGGAATGAGGGTTACAACAGCAGCTGAGCTGAGGCAGGAGTGGAGTCAGGTGATATTATGGTGGTAGAAATAGGCAGTCTTAGTGATGGCGCAGATATGTGGTCAGAAGCTCATCTTGTGGTCAGATATGTCATCAATGTGATCGGTTTGATTTAGTCTCTCTCAGACAGATGCCAGGGAAAGGGATGGAGTTAGCAACTGTGGAACAGCATTTGGGGCAGGGACTGAAGAAAAGTGGCTTCAGTCTTTCCAATATTTATCATCTTAAATATAACATTAATTGAAGCTCAAAAGTCATTTTCTTAAATGCCATGAGAGTGAAGCTCACGCTTTGAGCCAGAAAATTGAGGATTGAAACCCTGCTTCAGAATCTAAGTCTAACTTTTATGCTGACAATGCAGTATTGAGGAAGTGCCATTGATGGAAGTGTCATTTTTGAGTTGAGATATTAAACCTAGGTTCCATTTTCCTGTTCAGATTACACTAAAACTTACATGTTACAATTCAAAGAGCAGGGAAAACTCCCTGGTCAACATTAACCGCCAAACCAACAGCACCAAAAATAGATTATTTACTTATTTGCCTCATTGCTGTTTGTGCAATCTTGCTATGCACAAATTGGCTGCTTCTGTGTCTACATGATAACAGTGAATACATTTTAAAAGTACTTCATTGGCTATGAAGAATTTTAGGATGGATGTCCGGAGGATATGAATGATGTGAAGATAAATGCAATCTATTTCCTTTTTATTTTAATGTCATTTTATTGTTACTGTTTTTGAATGGTTCTACTGGAAACTCTCGGAGCTATCATTGGTGGGCGGGGGGGTGGGGGAAGAACAGCTTAAGCTAGATAATTTATATTTGACCACGGGAGAGGCACACACCAGGCATAGAAAACCGGGGCACATGCCTTGAGCATGTGTAGTGTAGTGCCTGGAATTTTGTAGTGGGGCAGCACTGAGGAAGCAGTTTTCCTAAGATAGGTTGCAGTGTCCTCTGGATAGTATGGGAATGCCTTTTGAAATTCCTTTTATCTTCAGAGTGAGAAAACAGCAAGTATTTCCACAGCATCCATTACTCAAATGGGCATCCCTATAGGTGGATCCAAAAACTGCATCCGAGTTCACTGGACATGTCAGCAGAAAACTGCAACTGGCAACTAGGTTTGACAACTGAGGCCTTTCAGCAGGCTGAATTTGTGTCCTTGAGCTCCATGTGGTTGCGCCAGCAGAATGTCATGGTTGGAAATTGATGGGGCACATGTGCAGCGATGGACATGCACACAATCTTGATATAACAAGTATTAGAATGTGCATCATTCTGGATTTGAGGTGTTAAAGTCTTGAAAGATATGAGTGTATTAATGTTTATAATTCTTCATTGCATCTCCTGAGGAGTGTATACAGGAGTACTTGTGAAATAAACAACACTATGCAGAAAGCAATTTTATAATTAACCATTCCTTGCCACATTCCTTTCAACCTGCCATTTTTTCTGCACCTGCTCCCAAGTCCTGCAGGTAATATACATCATGTATTTTTGCATCTGTCCTGATGACTGAGATGAAAAGCTCCAAAAGCATGTCCTTCTCCTTGGCTGTGAAGACTGACGCCAAGTCTTTATTTAACAACTCTGCTATTTCTCTACTTTCCTGAAGAGACTCGGGGCTGAAAGTGCCGTGAGAATGATCTTCCCTTCATCATAAGGTCAGAAGTGGGGATGTTTGCTGATGATTGCACAATGTTCAGTACCATTCGTGACTCCTCAGATACTGAAGCAGTCCATGCCCATATGCAGCAAGACCTGAACAACATTCGTGCCACACAAGTGCCAGGCAATGACCGTCTCCAACAAGAAAGAACCGAGCCATCTCCCCTTGACATTCAATGGCATTATCATCACTAAATCCGCCACTATCAACATCCTGGGTATTATCATTGACCAGAACCTGAACTGGACTAGCCATTTAAATACTGTGGCTACAAGAGTAAGTCAGAGGCTGGGAATTCTGCGGAGAGTAACCCACCTCCTGACTTTTCAAAGCCTGTCCACCATCTACAAGGTACAAGTCAGAAGTGCGATGAAATACTCTCTACTTGCCTGGATGAGTGCAGCTCCAGCAACACATGAAGCTTGACACCATCCAGGATGATTGGCACCCCATCCACTCCCTCCACCACCGACGCACAGTAACAGCAGTGCATACCATCTATAAGATGCACTGCAGAAACTCACCAAGGCTCCTTCAACAGCACCTTCCAAACCCCTTCCAACCTCTACCATCTAGAAGGACAAAGGTAACAGATGCATGGGAACACGACCACCTCCAAGTTCTCCTCCAAGCCACTCACCATCCTGACTTGGAAATATGTCACGTTCCTTCACTGTCGCTGGGTCAAAATCCTGAACTCCCTCCCTAACAGCACTGTAGGTGTACCTACACCACAAGGACTGCAATGGTTCAAGGTGGCAGCTCACCACTACCTTCTCAAGGGCAATTAGGGATGGGCAACAAATGCTGGCCTAGAAGTGATGCCTACATCCCATGAAAGAAGGGAAAAAAAGAGGCAGAGTGAGATTTTGAAGGAAACTTGGGGTTAACTGCTGCTGTCACTTTTGTTTGGAATTTGTTTGGAAGATTGGAAGAATTTGAAGAGTTTGGAAACAGAAATCAAGATGTGACATCACAGGAAAGTCCTAAGTTGATTGGCTGGTAAATGTTGCGGCTTAGGGACCGAATCTCAACAACTGGAAGATTAAAAAGGATTTTTTTTTAAATCAGCTATTAATAATAAGGAACAAGTGAGTAGCCAGTGAGTATCATCTTTTATTTTTTTAAGTGAGGTTTATTACAACCAGTAAAGTGTGTTAAGTATTAGTAGGATTCATCAGTATGAATAAGGCTTGTTAATAATAGTAAGGTCTATCAGTATTGCTAAGGTTTTTATTTTAGCAGTGGCAAGGGTAGCTAATAAATAAGGAAATAGCAAGGCTGCTCCAACCTTGAGCGTGCCCATCCTCTGCTATGTGGAAACTCAGCTTGAGCTCTGGGTTTCGGAGCTTGAACAGTAGCTGACATCACTGTGGTGCATTACTGAGGCTGAGAGCTATGTGGATAGCATATTTATAGATGTGGTCACCCCACAGCTTAAGAATATGCAGGGAGAGAGAGAGAGCGGGTGACCACCAGACAGTCAAAAAGGAAGAAGCAGGTAGTAAAGAAGCAGGTAGTGCATCCCACTCTGCAACCAGTATTCAGTTCTGAATACTGATGGGAATGATGGTTCATCTGGGGAGTGCAGCCAGAACCCAGTCCATGGCACCACAGATGGTTCAGATGTACAGTGGAGGTACAAGGAAGACTGGAAGAGCAATAGTGATAGATGATTCAACAGTTAGGGGAACAGATGAGCATTTCTTTGGCCACAGACATGAATCCATGATGGTGTGTTGCCTCCCTGGTGCCAAGGTCAAGAATGTCATTGAGCAGCTGTAGAGCACTGTGAGGGACAGGGTGAACACGCATCGGTGGTGGTCCTCATCGGGACCAACAACATAGATAGAAAGAGTTATGTGGTCCTGCAGTCAGAATTTAGGGAACTAGGTAGAAAATTAGCAAACAGGACCTCAAAAGTAGTAATCTCAGGATTACTCCTCGTGCCACTTGCAAGTGAGTACAGAAATGGGAAGATAAGACAAGTGACTGCATGACTGGAAAAATGGTGCAGGAGGGAGGATTTAGATTCTTGGGACATTGGGACTTCCTTTGAGGTAAATGGGACCTTGGTAGGCTGGATGGGTTGCACTTGATCAGAGCTGCGTCCGATTTCCCTGCAAGCCATTTTGCTAATGCTATTGTGAAGGTTTTAAACTAAAATCGGCAGGGGTGTGGGAACCAGGAGATAATATCAGAGAGGAATATCAAGGTGCACAGAAGACTGGGAAAGATAGATAGCATTAGAGTAAGGAATAGTTAGTTAATAGGTCCAGAATAAAGGAGGAGAAAGTAATAGTCTAAATCAGGGTTACTGTGAGCGTATGTGAATGCACAGAATGTAGTAAATAAGATTGGTGGGTTACAGGTGCAGACTGCCATGTGGAAATATGACAGTGTGGCTATAATAGTGACCTGGTTCAAAGAAGGGCAGGACTGGGTGTTAAATATTCCTGGATACAAGGTGTTCAGGAAAGATAAGGAAGGAAGAAAAGGAGGAGGGGTGGCAGCATTGATTAGGGAGAGCACTGCAGTGCTAGAGAAAGAGGATGACCCGTGGGGCCAAGGTCAGAATCTATTTGGCTAGACCTAAGGAATGAAAAAGGTGTAATTACATTGCTTGGTGGAGTCCAAAGGCCACCAACTAGTAGGAAGGATGTAGAGGAAAAAAATGTTCTTTTTATTCATTCATGGGATGTGAGCATTGCTGGCTAGGCCAGCATTTATTGCCCATCCCCAATTGTTCAGAGGGCATTTAAGAGTCAACCACATTGCTGTGGGTCTGGAGTCACATGTAGGCCAGACCAGGTAAGACAGTAGGTTTGCTGTCTTAGTGAACATTAGTGAACCAGATGGGTTTTTACGACAATTGGCAATGGTTTCGTTGTCATCATCAGACTTTTAATTCCAGGTTTTTTTTATAAAGTGAATTCAAATTTCACCATCTGCTGTGGTGAGATTCAAACCCAGGTCCCCAGAGCATTACCCTGGGTCTCTGGAATACCACTCCAGTGACAACACCACTATGCCACCAACTCCCCCAACTTTGCAAGGAAATTACAGAGAGGTGCAATAATTCTAGAGTACTTATAATGGGGGACTAAAATTATCCATATACAGCCTGGGATATTCATATAAAGGGCAAAGAAGTGCCAAGAGTTCCTAAAGAGTGTTCAGGGAAGTTTTCTTCAGCAGTATGTTTCCAGTCCAAAGAGGAAGGACCTGGCTCTTGGAAATGAGGTGGGCCAATTAGATCAAGTGTCGGTAGGAGAACATTTAGGGGACAGTGATCATTGGATCGGAAGGTTTGGGCTGACGATGGAAAAGGGCAAAGAACAGTCCAGAGTAAAAAAAATATAACTGTAGGAAAGCCAACTTAAATGGGATAAGAGCAGATCTGGGCCAAATAAATTGGAGTCAAAGGTTGGCAGGAAAAATGATAGATGATTACGTACCTTCAAAGAAGAGATAATTCGGACACAGTCAGGGTATATTCCCTCGAAAGGGAAAGGTAGGACAAACAAATCCATAGATCCCTGGATGACAAGGGAGATAGAAATTAAGATGATGAAGAAAAAGTGTGCTTATAACGGGTATGACATAGAAACTACAATTGAGAACCAGGCTGAATATAGAAGATTCAGGGGGAAGATGAATAAGGAAATAAGGGAAGCAAAGATGGAGTATGAAAAGAGACTGGCAGCTTAAGGGAATCCCAAAGTCTTCTATAGGCATATAAATAGTAAAAATGTGGTAAAAGGGGGAGCAGGGATGATGAGGCACCAAAAAGGGAATTTACACATGGAGGCAGAGGGCCTAGCTGAGGTACTAAATGAATACTTTGCATCTGTCTTTACCAAGTAAGATGCTACCTAGGCTGTGGTTAAAGAGGAAGTAATTCAGACACTAGAAGGGTTTAAAATTGAAAAGAAGGTGGTTTTGGATAGGTATCTGCACTTAAAGTTGATAAGACAGTGGATGAGATGCACCCAAGGACACTGGGAGAAGGGAAAGTGAAAATTGCAGAGGCACTGGCCATAATTTTTCAGTCTTTCTTAGACTCAGGGTTGATGTTAGAGGACTGGAGAATTGCAAACATTAGGCCCTTGTTCGAAAAAGGGAATAAGGATAAGCCCAGCAAATACAGGTCAGTCAGTTTAACTTCAGTGGTGAGAAACTTCTAGAAACATTATTTCGGTACAAATTTAATAGTCACATGGATAAATGCAGTTTAATTAAAGAAAGCCAACATGAATTTCTTAAGGGAAAATCACGTTGAACTAACCTGCTGGAATTTTTTTGAAGAGGTAATAGAGAGTTGATGAGGGCAATGTTTTTGATGTGTTGTACAGGGACTTCCAAGTACAGTGCCAAACAGACTTGAGCAAAGTTACAGCTCATGGAATAAAAGAGACAGTAGCAACATGGATACAGAATTGGCTGAGTGGCAAGAAACAGTAGTGGTTAATGGATGTTTTGAACTGGAGGAAAGTATGTAGTGAGTTTCCCTGGCGTCAGTGTTGGGACCCTTGCTTTCTGAAATATGTCAATGACCCAGGCCTTGGCATATTGGGCACAATTCCAAACTTTGCAGATGTTACAAAATTCAGAAGCATTGTGAACTGTCAGGAGTATAGTGTAGAACTTCAAAAGGACATAGACAGGTGGCAGATGAAGTTCAATGCAGAGAAATGTGAAAGGGTTCATTTTGGCAGAAAGAACATGGAGAGACAGTATAAAATAGGGGGTACAATTCTAAAGGAGATGCAGGAATAGGGGGACCTGAGAGTATATGTGCATAAGTCATTGAAGGTGGCAGGACAGTTTGAGAGTGCAGTTAATAAAACATACAATATCCTGGGCTTTATTAATAGGGGCATAGAGTACAAGAGCAAGGAGGTTATGGTGAACTTGTATAAGTCACTGGGTCAACCTCAGCTGGAGTATTGCGTCCAGTTCTGGGAGATGCACATTTAGGAAGGATGTGAAGGCATTGGAGAGAGTGCAGAAAAGGTTCATGAGAATAGTTCCTGGGATGAGAACCTTCAGTTATGAAGATAGCTGGGAGAAGTAAGGACAGTTTTCCTTAGAGAGAAGGCTGAGAGGAGATTTGATAGAGGTATTCCACACCACCACCCCCCACCCACCCTCAGCTGATGAATCAGTTCTCCATGTTGAACACCACTTGGAGGAAGCACTAAGGGTGGCATGGGTGCAGAATGTACTCTGGGTGGGGGACTTAATGTCCATCACCAAGAATGGTCAGTAGCACCACTATGGACCAAGCCCTAAAGGACATAGCTAGACTGGTCTGACAGATGGTGAGGGAACCAACAAGAGGGAAAAACACATTTCACTTCATCCTCACCAACCTGGTTGCTGCGGGTGCATCTATCCATGACAGTATCAGTAGGACTGACCACCGTACAGTCCTTATGGAAACGAAGTCCTGTCTTCACACTGAGGATACCCCCCCATTGTGTTTTGTGGCACTACCACCATGCTAAATGGGATAGGTTTTAAACAGATCTAGAAACTCAAGCCTGGGCAACCATGAGGCACTGTGGGCCAGCAGTAGCATCAGAATTGCACTCAACCACAATCTGTAACCTCATGGCTTGGCATATTCCCCACTCTACCATTCCAAGCCAGGGAATCAATCCTGGTTCAAAGAAGAATGCAGAAGGGCATTCCAGGAGAAACACCAGGCACACCTAAAAATGAGGTGTCAACCTGGTGAAGCTCCAACACAGGACTACTTGCATGCCAAACAGCATTAGCAGCAAGTGATAGGCACAGCTAACCTATTCCACAACCAAGCGATCAGATCTAGGCTCTGCAGTCCTGCCACAACCAGTCTAGAATGGTGGTGGACAATTAAACAACTCACTGGAGAAAGAGGCTCCACAAATATCCCCATCCTCAAACATTGGGGAACTCAGCACATCAGTGCAAAAGATAAGGCTGAAGCATTAGCAACAATCTTCAGCCAGAAGTGCCAAGTGCATGATCCATCTCAGCCTCCTCCAGAGCTCCAGCCAATTCCATTCACTCCATGTGATAAAGAAACAGCTGTGGGCACTGGATACTACAAAGGCTATGGACCCTGACAATATTCCAGCAATGGTTCTGAAGACTCGTGCTCCAAAACTTGCCGCGCCCCCTGGCCAAACTGTTCCAGTACAGTTACAACACTGGCATCTACCCAGCAATGTGGAAAATTGCCCAGGTATGTCCCGTGCACAAAAAACAGGGCAAACCCAACCTGGCCAATTACCGCCCCATCAGACTGCTCTTGATCAGTAAAGTGAAGTGATGAATGGTGTCATCAACAGTGCTATCAAACAGCACTTGCTTAGCAATAACCTGCTCACTGAAGTTCAGTTTGGGTTCTGTAAGGGCCACTGAGCTCCTGACCTCATTACAACCTTGGTTCAAACATGGACAAAAGAGCTGAACTCCCAAGGTGAAGCAAGATTGACTGCCTTTGACATCAAGGCAGCATTTGACCGAGTGTGGCATCACAGAGCCGTGGCAAAACTGGCGTCAACGGTTATCAGGGTAAACTCTCCCTGGTTGGAGTCATACCAGCACAAAGGAAGATGGTTATGGCTGTTGGTGCTCAAACATCTCAGTTCCAGGACATCAATGCAGGAGTTCCTCAGGGTGGCGTCGGGAAAAGTGACCATAATTCAGTATGTTTCAAGGTACTAGTGGATAAGGATAACAGGAATCTTCGGGTTAAGGTGCTTAATTGGGGGAAGGCTAATTATAACAATATTAGGCAGGAACTGAGGAATCTAGACTGGAGACGGATGTTTGAGGGTAAATCAACAACTGACATGTGGGGGGCTTTCAAACGTCAGTTGATAAGAATTCAGGACCAGCATGTTCCTGCTAGGATGAAGGATAAGCATGGCAAGTTTCAGGAACCTTGGATACCGAAGGATATTGTGAGATTAGTCAAAAAGAAAAGGGAAGCATTCATAAGGGCTAGAAGGCTGGGAACAGCTGAAGCCCATGGAGAATATAAAGAAAGTAGGAAGAAACTTAAGCAAAGAGAAAGGAGGGCTAAAAGGGGTCATGAAAAATCACTGGCAACCAGGATTAAGGAAAATCCCAAGGCCTTTTATACATATGTAAAAAGCAAGAGGGTAGCCAGGGAAAGGGTAGGCCCACTCAGGGACAGAGATGGGAATCTGTGTGTGGAGCCAGAAGAAATGGGAGAGATACTAAATGAATACTTCTCATCAGTATTCACCAAAGAGAAGGGCTTAGCAGTCGATTTGTCTAGGGAAGAGTGTGTAGATAGCCTGATCATGTTGAGATCAAAAAAGAAGAGGTGTTAGGCGTCTTGAAGAATATTAAGGTGGATAAGTCCCCAGGGCCAGATGGGATCTACCCCAGAGTACTGAGGGAGGCAAGGGAGGAGATTGCTGGGGCCTTGACAGAAATCTTTGTAACCTCACTGGCTACGGGTGAGGTCCCAGAGGACTGGAGAATGGCCAATGTTGTTCTATTGTTTAAGGGTAGCAGGGATAATCCAGGAAATTACAGGCCGGTGAGCCTTACATCAGTGGTAGGGAAATTTTTGGAGAAGATTCTTTGTGACAGGATTAACTAACATTTGGAAGCAAATGGGCGTATTAGTGAGAGGCAGCATGGTTTTGTGAAGGGGAGGTCGTGTCTCACTAACTTGATCGAGTTTTTCGAGGAAGTGACAAAGATGATCGACGATGGGGGGCAAAGGATGTTACATACATGGATTTCAGTAAGACCTTTGACAAGGTCCCTCATGACAGACTGGTACAGAAGGTAAAGACACACGGGATCAGCGGTGAGCTGGCAAGATGGATACAGAATTGGCTTGGTCATAGAAGACAGAGGGTAGCAGTGGAAGGGTGCTTTTCTGAATGAAGAGCTGTGACTAGTGGAGTTCCGCAGGGATCAGTGCTGGGACTTTTGCTGTTTGTAGTATACATAAATGATTTGGAGGAAAATGTAACTGGGCTAATTAGTAAGTTTGCAGACAACACCAAGGTTGGAGGAGTTGCAGATAGTGAAGAGGATTGTCAAAGGATGCAACGGGATATAGATCGGTTGGAGACTTGGGCGGAGAAATGGCAGATGGAGTTTAATCCGGACAAATGCGAAGTAATGCATTTTGGAAGGTCTAATACAGGCAGGAATTATACAATAAATGGCAGAACCCTTAAGTGCATTGACGGGCAGAGGGATCTGGGTGTACAGGTCCACAGGTCACTGAATGTGGCAACGCAGGTGGATAAGGTAGTCAGGAAGGCATATGGCATGCTTGCCTTCATTGGCAGGGGTATTGAGTATAAAAGCTGGGAAGTCATGCTGCAGCTGTATAGAACCTTGGTTAGACCACATTTGGAATATTGCGTGCAATTCTGGTCGCCACATTACCAGAAGGATATGGAGGCGTTGGAGAGGATGCAGAGGAGGTTTACCAGGATGCTGCCTGGTCTGGAGATTATTAGCTATGAGGAGAGGTTGGAGAAACTCGGATTGTTCTCACTAGAGCGACAGAGATTGAGGGGCGACTTGATAGAAGTTTACAAAATTATGAGTGGCATGGACAGAGTAGATAGTCAGAAGCTTTTTCCCCAAGGTGGAAGAGTCAATTACTAGGGGACATAGATTTAAGGTGAGAGGAGAAAACTATAGAGGAGATGTGCGGGGCAAGTTTTTTTACGCAGAGGGTAGTGAGTGTCTGGAATTTGCTGCCAGAGGAGTTGGTGGAAGCAGGTACGATAGTGGTGTTTAAGAGGCAGCTTGACAAATACATGAATAGGATGGGAAGAGGGATACGGACCCCGGAAGTGCAAAATGTTTTAGTTGACGGGCAATATGATCAGCGCAGGCTTGGAGGGCCGAAGGGCCTGTTCCTGTGCTGTACTTTTCTTTGTTCTTTGACCTCTTCCACTATGAGGTCAGAAGTGGTGATGTTCGCTGATGATTGCACAATGTTCAGCACCATTCACAACTCCTCAGATACTGAAGCAGTCCATGTCCAAATGCAGCAAAACCTGGACAATATCCAAGCTTGGGCTGACAGGCAGCAAGTACAAGTACATACAAGTGCCAAGCAATGACCATCTCCAACAAGAGAATCTAACCATCGCCCCTTGGCATTCAATGGCATTACCATTGCTGAATCCCCCCCACTATCAACATCCTGGGGATTACCATTGACCAGAAACTGAACTGGACTAGTCATATAAATACTGTGGCTACAAGAACAGGTCAGAGGCTGGGAGTTCTGTGGCGAGTATCTCACCTCCTGACTCCCCAAAGCCCGTTCACCATCTACATGGCACAAGTCAGGACTGTGATGGAATACTCTTCGTTGCCTGGATGAGTGCAGCTCCAATAACACTCAAGAAGCTCGACACCATCATTATCCACAAACATTCACTCCCTCCACCACCAACACAGTGGCAGCAGTGTGTACCATCTACGAGATGCACTGTAGGAACTCAGCAAGCCTCCTTAGACTGCACCTTCCAAACACACAACCACTACCATGTAGAAGGACAAGGGCAGCAGACAGATGGGAACAACACCACCTGTAAGTTCCCCTCCAAGCTACTCATCATCTTGAGTTAGAAATATATCGCTGTTCCTTCACTGTTGGCCTAGCCAGTGACATCCACCTCCCATGAATGAATAAAAGAAATTCAAAAGCATGAGACATCTGGGCAGAGTAGATAGGGAAAAACTGTTCTCTCTCCTGAAGGGATCGACAATGAGAGGACACAGATTTAAAGTAATGAGTAACAGAAGCAATAATGAATGACGAGGAAAAATTTTCATGTAGTGAGCAGGTCCTGGAATGCTTTGCCTGACAGTGCGGTGGAGGCAGTGTTATTTGAAAAGAAGGAATGTGCAGGGTTATATGGAGAAAGTGGGGAAAATGGAGCTAGTTGAGTTGCTTGTTTAGAGAGCTGGTGCAAACAAGATGGGCCAAATTGCATCCTTCTGCACCATAACAATCCTGTGATTCTATGACTGAGGTTGCTAATCGCCTACTGTCGAGGAATGGTGCACTTTTGGCCTTTAGGGGCAATGCCCTAAAGTGCCAAATTGAGCGATCCTCCTCAAACTAACTTAAATAGCCATCATCAAATGATATTTAAATCAGCCTCTTCTCCCCATAGCTCTCCCCAGTCTTGGTCAATGCTGACAGATATCTGAAAAGGACTTTTGAAGTGTGATAAAGGATGGAATAATTATTGCCCCCATGTGCAGGGAGAAATAATTTAAGTATTCACTTCATTTTGATTTTGGTTTGCTGCTGACAATTTTTAGTTCCCCTAGTTGCAGTGATTCTTCCCGAATGGCACAGCTGCATGGGCAGCTATTCAAATGAACTGAAGCACATCATGAGCCAGCATAATAGTGGATCTATTTTCCTTCCATTCTCCTCAGGCAACACTTAAATCAGTATCTGCACTGTCAACATTGTGGAATTATTTTGAGTCAATTTAAGATCAATAAGACTGACATAGATGTAAAGCTACTTAACCATACAGAGCTGGGCTTGTTCCTCTATTTACCACAGACAAAGCAGCTGGTTTAAAGGCAAAAATGAGTTGTCAGGTGTCATACACAGGTCACAATGGGTGGGAAAGATAAAGCAGAAAAATAATGTCAGCAAGTTTTTTTATGGTTCAGTTTGAAAATTTGCTGTTTAATATCTTACTGAGCAAAAGAGACTAGGAAGGTTGCAGTTACAATCAGAGGCATGTTGTATTCCATTTTCAGTCAGTGGTGGGATAGTAGAGTTGGCATCTATGTCCCAAAGCTAGAGAAGGCAAAGGTTAACCAGCTGTTTTGTGACTCCTTCTGGTGCATGCAGGCATGGTAACAGGATCAAATTGGATGAGATTTATTCTTTTCCCTCTCCCTATACCCCACCCTGATAATCAAATTGCCTACCGATAGTTACTACATTGTCATCATCAGCTGTCCCTCATTTTGAGAATGACATCTACTCAAAGTTGAGAAATTCTGCCATGGGTCTTCATATAATTGAATAGACCTATTCTCAACCCTCAGATCTTCAGACACATGGGGCAGGATATCCCACGAGGTAGTGGTATTCAGAGTGCAGGATTTGCTTCCTTTTCTTCCCTTCTCATCCTCGCCATTAAGATTGATACAAAGCATAAAATGCAGTTTGATGGACAAGTTTGAATGATTGGCAGCAAACTCCTCCCAGTCATTAATGTCAATGCTGCTGTGCCTCGAGGAGAGCTTCAGGGTGTCTTTGAAGTGTTTTTTATCCTCCCCTGGAACATTGGCTATTTGAAAATTGAGAAAACAGGGCAAGGCAGAGAAGATGCTTTTTGGCCAGCTGGACACCATGTCCAGTCCAATGAAGTTAATTTTGCAGTAGATGTGCCCGGATTCTAGTGGAGCTGGCTTCAAGGATGCAAGCCCAAATTTGTTCAGTGGTCGTCCCATTGAATCTGGAGGATACGGCAGTGATATTGCTCATGGAATTTCTCTAGCACTCTTATGTTTCAATGATACGCAATCCGTGATTCACTACAGTACAGGAGTGTGGTGATGACAACTGCTCTGTACCTTAGGACTTTTGTTTACTTGGAAGTCTTTGTTGTCAAACGCTGCCATAGTTTATAGAAGGCTGAGCTGGCACAGTTGATCTAGTGTTGGATCTCCTCGTCAGTGGTGGTCTTTTGAGAGAGTTGTTTGCCAAGGTATGGGAAGTGTTCAACATATTCTAGAGTCTCCCCTTCAACATAGTCCAGAGTCTATCCTTCAAAATATATCGGAGGTGGAATATTTGGCTGACCAGGTGTAGGCTGATATGAGTTTTGTTTTGGCGCCATTCAAGAACAGGCTGAGTTTCTTATGTGCAGAATTTAAGAGATTGAGAGTGGCTTACAAATCAGGTGCAGAGTAGGCAACAACACTGCAGTCATCTTCAAACTGTAGATCATGCGAACATATGAATTAGGAGCAGGAGCATGTCACTTGGCCCCTCGAGACTGCTCCGCCATTCAATAAGATCATGGCTGATCTGAATGTAACCTCAACTCCACATTCCTGCCTACCCCCATTAACCTTTCACCTCCTTGTTTATCAAGAATCACCTCCTTGTTTATCAAGAATCTATCTAGCTCTGCCTTAAAAATTTTCAAAGACTGCTTCCACTGCACTGAGGAAGAGAGTTCCAAAGACTCTCAACCCACAAAAATTCTCTCTTCATCTGTCTTTATTGAGCAACCCCATATTTTTAAACATTGACCCCTAGTCCTAGATTCTCCCACAAGAGGAAACACCCTCTCCACATCTACCCTGTCAAGGCAGCTCAGGATCTTAAAGGTTTCAATTAAGTTGCCTCTTACTCTAAATTCCAGTGGATACAAGCCTAACCTGTCCAGCCTTTCCTCATAAAACAACCCACCCATTCCTGGTATTAGTCTAGTAAACCTTCTCTGAACTGCTTCTAACGCATTTACACCTTTCTTTAAATAAGGAGGCCAGTACTGTACTCAGTATTCCAGATGAGCTCTCACCAGTGCCCTGTATAACTGAAGCATAACCTCCCTACTTTTGTGATCAATTCCCCTCAATAAATGATAACATTCTATTAGCTTTCCTAATTACCTGCCGTACCTGCATGCTAGCCTTTTGTGATTCATGCACTAGGACACCCAGGTCCCTCCGAATCTCTGAGCTCTGCAATCTCTCACCATTTAGATAATAAGCTTCCTTTTTATTCTTTCTTCCAAAATGAACAATTTCACATTTGCCCACATTATACTCCATTTGGCAGATCTTTGCCCACTCACTTAACTTATGTCACTTCGTAGCCTCCTTACATCCTCTTCACGATTTAATTTCCTACCCATCTTGTGTCATCAGCAAATTTAGCCACCATTCCTTCTGCCCCTTCACCCAAGTAATTTATATAAATTGCAAACAGTTGAGGTCCCAGCACTGATCCCTGTGGCATACCACTCGTCACACCCTGCCAACCAGAAAAGACCCATTATGCCAACTCTGCTTTCTGTTAGCTAACCAAACTTCTATCCATGCCAATATGTTACCCCCCTACACCACAAACTTTTATTTTCTGCAATAACCTTTGATGTGGCAATTTACCAAATGCCATCTGGAAATCTAAGTATAGTACATCCATCGGTTCCCTGTTATCCACAGCATATGCTACTTCTTCAAATAACTCCAATAAATTGGTTAAACATGATTTCCCTTTCCTAAAACCAAGTTGATTCTGCCTGATTACATTGAATTTATCTAAGTACCCGAAATAACATCTTTAATAATAGCTTCTAACATTTTTTCTATGACAGATGTTAGGCTAACTGGCCTGTAGTTTCCTGTTTTCTGTTTCCCTTTCTTTTTGAATAAAGGAATTACATTGGCCATTTTCCAATCTAATGGAACCTTCCCTGAATCTAGGGAAATTTGAAAAATTAAAACCAGTGCATCAACTTTCTCACTAGCCACTTCTTTCAAGACCTTAGGGTGAAGTCCATCTGGACCTGGAGATTTGTCAGCCCACAGCCCCAACAATTTGCTCAATACCATTTTCCTGGTAATTGTAATTTCCCCGAGTTCCTCCCTCCCTTCCATTTCCTGATTTACAGCTATTCCCAGGATGTTACTTATGCCCACTATAACGAAGACCGAAACAAAAATACCTGTTTAATTCTTCTGCCATCTCCCTACTTTCCATCATCAATTCCTCAGACTCACTTTCTATAGGACTAACGCTCACTTTATTAACTCTTTTCTTATTTAAATATCTATAGAAACTCTTGCTATTCATCTTTATGTTACTAGCTAGCTTTCTCTCACTCTAATTTTTCCCTGCTTAATCTTTTTGTAATTCTTTGCTGTTCTTTATATTCTTTCTAATCTTCTGACCTGCCACCCCTCTTTGTGTAACGTTATGCTTTTTCTTTAACTTTTTAGTTAACCACAGATGGTGAGCCTTCCCCTTGGAATTTTTCTTTCTCATTGGAATGTATATATTCTGTGTATTCTAAATTACCCCCCTTTAAATGTCTGCCATTGAACTTTTATTGACATATCCCTTAACTTCATTTGCCAGTTCACTTAGCTAGCTCTGCTTTCATGCCGTCATAATTGCCCTTATTTCAGTTTAAAATAATAGTCTTGGACACACTCATTTCTCCTTCAAAATGAATGTAAAATTCAATCATATTATTATCGCTGCTACCTAGGGATGCCCTCACTAGGAGATTATCAATTAATCCTATCTTGTTGCTCAATACCAGGTCTAGTATAGCCTGCTCTCTGGTTGGCTCCAGAACATGCTGTTCTAAGAAACAATCTTATAAACCTTTGCCCATCTGATTTTTCCAGTCTATATATAGATTAAAATCCCCCATAATTATTGCTGTACCTTTCTGGAAAGCTCCCATTATCCCTTCTTTTATGCTCTGTCCTACTGCGTAGTTATAATTAGAAGGCCTGTACACCACTCCCATATGTGACTTCTTGCCTTTTAACATTCCTCATCTCAACCCAAACCACTTCTACATCCTGGTTTCCTGAGTTACAATCCACCATTTCCTAACTTCTTGTCCTTTCTAAATGTTACATACCCTTCAATATTCAGGTCCCAATCTATGTCATCCTGTAGCCATTTGCCTGTAATGGCTATCAGTTCATCTGTTTTGTTTCAAATGCAACATGCGTTTAGATAGAGCCTTTAGTTTTGTCCTTTTATTATTTTTGTAGCATCTAGATTTACCTGCTGATTTACTCTTATAATTGTACTTTGTCCCTTCCTATCACAGTCTGTTTATCATTTCCCCTACTAATACCTGTCTGTCTTGCTTTGTCTCTGCTATTTGATTTACCACATCTTCCCAAATTTGATTCCTTGCCCCAACTACTACTCAGTTTAAAACCATCTCTACTTCCCTAGTGAATCAGCTCACAAGGACACCAGCCCCAGCATGGTTCAGTTGTAGACAGCCCCAATGGTATAGATCCCACTTTCCCCAATACTATTGCCAGTGTCCCACAAACCAGAACCCACTTCACCCACACCAGTCTTTGAGCCACACATTCATTTCTCTAATCTTATTTGTCCAGTGCCAATTGGCACGTGGTTCAGGTAATCCAGAAATGATCTTTGAGATTCCGTTTCTTCATTTGTTGCCTAGCTCATCATATTGATGATGTAGAGCCTCCTTCCTCATCCTGCCTATGTTGTTGGTATCTACATGGACCACGACCACTGGATCCTCCCCCTCCCACTGCAAGTTCCTGTCTAGCCCTGAGCAGATGCCCCAAACCCTGGCACCAGGCAGTCAACAAAGCCGTCTAGACTCCCGCTCTTCGTGACAGAGAACAGTGCCAATCCCCCTTACTATACTGTCCCCTAATACCACTACATTCCTTTGTGCTCTCCCCACTTAGATGACTTCCTGTACCATAGTACCATGGTCAGTTTGCTCATCCACCCTGCAGCCCCACTCTCATCAAAACAAGCTGAGAGAACCTCAAACTTATTGGACAATTGCAGAGGCTCACACTCCTGCACTCCAGATCCCCTTACCTGCCTCACTCACAGTCACACCCTCCTGTCCCTGGCCACTGACCAAATCAGATGACCCTATCCTAAGTGGTGTGATTGCTTCCTGGTATAAAGCATCCAGGTAACTTTCCCTCTCCCCGATGTGTTGCAGAATTTGCAGCTCAGCCTCCAGCTCAATGATGCTGAGCTAAAGTTCCTCAAGCTGCAAACACTTACTGCAGACGTGTTTGCCCTGGATCACAATATTATCCAGGAGCTCCCACATGCTGCAGCTTTGACACATCAGCTGTCCTGCCATCCTTAGTGTGTTTCAAGTAATTACTTAATTATATTAATCACTTATTTATTGTTGCCTTCTTACATATTTTATTAACTTTATCACCAAATTACATACTGTTTTATAACTTAGTGATAGAATACAACTTACCAGATACTCACCAAACAGCTAGCTCATTTCCCTGTAGTAGGGAAAGAACCAATTTGTATGGGGCCAGCAAGATAGAAAGAGGAAATGAACAACTCCCCTCTCATCAAACTCCAAGTTTTCACTCAGTTAGTCAAGGTTGCACTAAAGAATCCTGAATTTATACTCTTTCAAGTTATCAACAGTCACAGATTGCAACTCTTTGAGTATAATCACAGTTCTTGGTTTTTCCAGGAGTGGGACATGAACCCACAGCCCTCTGATTCAAGGGCGAGGGTGCTATGAACTGAGCCACAGCTGACACCTCAGAATCCTGAATTTATAGTGAACTGAACTGGGGTTACAGTAACCGGATTCAACCAGTTAGCTAATCAACTACTCAGCTCCTACAGCTGAGTGTGAGTTTACCTTGTCTAAACTGCAAGAAAGAAATTAGCTGGCTTACACAGTACTTTCCAGTTACTGCTAATTACAGACTAGATTAGATTTTAAGAGCAAAATTTAAGAACAAAATTAACACTTAAAACGCCCCTCTCACCAAACTCCAAGTCTTCACTCAGTCAGTCGTCTGCACATGTATGTCTATAGTGGTCAGTTTAGTTTAGGCACAGAGGCAACTGAGGTTAAAGAGTTTTTCATCTAGGCAGTATTTAACACTGACACCAGAGGGCTGTTAACCATTGACGAGGTGAATAGCCACTGCCAGGTAGATGGTAAATAGTATAGGGGGCTATCACACAACCTCGCATGACCGTGGTCCACATTTTGAAGGTGCCTGTTTCAGATCTCCCACTCAAAACAGCTGTAGTCATATCATCATCATGAAGCAATTGCAGGATTGTGATGAAGTTTCTTGGACATCCAAATCTTGGGAGCACAATCCACAGAGCGTGATAATTGACTGAGTCAAATGCTTTGGTCAGGTCGATGAATGCAATGAAGAGTTCTTGGTGATGTTCTCAACATTTTTCTTGGATTTGTCTGCCAACAAAGACCATGTTGGAGGCTCCTCTTGAAGGTCTTAAGCCACACTGTTTTTCTCGAAGGATTTCCACAGAAAGTAGGCGATTCAGGAGAATGTCTATCAGGATTTTCGCTGCTATGGACAAGAGGGAAATTTGTCAATAGTTTTCACAGCATGATTTATGAAGGCAGCTACAATTGTTGTATTCCTGAAGTTGGTTGGGGTGGGGAGGGGTGGGGGCGGTGGTGGAGGGAATTCATTTTCCTCCCAAATCGGTGAGATGAGTGCATGGAGTCTTGGTGTGGGCAAAGGTCTGCCAGCTTTGAAGACCTCAGATGGAATACTATTGGGGTTGCAGGGTTAGTTGTTTTTCATCTGTTCTACTTGTTGCAGCTCACGATCAATAGTGGTTTACCCATGGATTCTATCACAGGGTTCTGGGAGATAGCTAGAGAGTATGAGCTGCCTCTGTGGATTCACAGTTGAGGAGTTGTTGAAAATGTTCTTTCCTTAAGATCATCCTTAAGGAGAGGAAAACCATCCTGTGAGCAAAAGGGATTTAGTCCTGGTCTATAAATGGCCCTGGTGGCTTCAAAAAAGCATTGCATGTCATGATAGTCAGCATATTGTGGGATCTCTTGAGCTTTCTCTTCCCACCACATGTCCTTTATATTCCTGACACCCAGTCTTTGGGTGTCAGCCTTGAGCTGTTAGAATGTTGCCTTCTTGACCTTTGGTTATTCTGCCGGGCAACGAAGGCTTTTTGATTTAAGATACATATTTCAGCATTGTTTTTTTTCGGACCAGTCCAGTGATGATGATGCTGGAACTCAATGGTCTGGGTACAGGAGCCTAGTAAAACAGACTCTATTTAGTCCTACTGTCCCTGAATTGAGTTGGAAGTGTGAATATTTTCCGGATTGGCTGTGAGATGCATTTGGAATTGTTCTGTTCGGTCGGGCTGCTTTGGGACTGAGACGTTGATCTTCTTCCTCTTGGACTTTTGGGCTTTGCGATGTCTTGATACTGTATGTCTGTTCATCACCGATCAAACAAGTCTATGATTTGTCCAACAGACATTAGTCCTGCATGGATTGAGTGATACAGACATCACTTAGGTCTTTGACCCAAACAGTGACATAATCCAGGAGGTGTCAATGCTTTGATCTGGGATGCCTCCATGTGGCTTTGTATTTGTCTTTCTGGCAGAAGGGGGTGTTTGTTATAAGGAGGCCATGCTGAGCACACTTTGTCAGCTATAGGATGCCATTTGAATTGACTTTTCCCACCCAGTTTTTCCCAATGGTTTTGCTCCAGACATCAGAGTCATGACCAAGCTTGGCATCAAAGCTCCCCAAAAGATGATCTTTTCTTCTTTTGGGATGGCAGTGAGGACTTCATCAAGTTCAGAATAGAACTTTTCTTTAACATCTTCATTGGAGTCAAGGGTGGGGCATAAGCTCTGATGATGTTGGCATATTGATTACGGCTGAGCTGTAAGGGAAGTGTCATAAGTCTTTCCTTTATACAATTGGGGAGCTCTAGGAGTGCATTCAAGATCCCATTCCAATGCAAAACAAACTCTGTGGACATGAGGGTTGCTGTTAGCCTTTCCTGTCCAATAGAAGGTGTATCCCACGCTTATTCCTTCACCTGCCCCTCCCCAAGAAGACAGGTCTCACTGAGGGTGGCAATGTCCACTTGGAATCTTGATAGCTCATGCGATTCGATTGCAGTTCTTCTCTCTGGATAGTCACTCTTGAGCTTATCCATGAGTGTTCCAACATCCAAGTATCAAAATTTAAAGTTTTCTTTCTTTGACCACAAAGGTGGCAATCCCACAGGGCATGGTTTCCCAGCCAGGAGAAAGTGGGACAGCTTATTTTTAGGGCACCTTTTCTAGCCCCTTCCCTATTTGGGGTAGGCAGAGAATATCCTGAAGACAACAGCTCAGTTGCACCTCTGTCCCAACACAGGTGTCCAACAACCTTCATATACCTGTTGCTTGTGTGCAGATTCTTAACTAGAGACTCCCAGATTCACAGCCCTGTCCTGTTACCAATTCTCCATTGTGCCCCATCCAGGACACAGGAAGAAAAATATATACATGTCTACTTCAGCCTGGTTACTTTATAAAATTATTTTTTATTTTAATTATTTTTCAAAATGGGCAATTCCTGGGCTGATGAAATGGTTGCTCATAGTTCTGAAAGATTCTAAGCTGTTCCAGTGGACAAAGGCTACCTCATTATCCTCCTGGAATGTGACTTGCATTGTATAAACATTCCAGCCTAGCCAACACAAAGGATTCATGGATGATACATCTGCGCTAACCAGCTCTGGACAAAGGCAGAGCTGTTTGAGACTCATCATCGCCAACGTCATACTAATGGTTCTTCAGTTACCTGCTCAACCACAATTGGTTTGAACAAGGGCACCTCGTTAGATGAATAGCTCAACCCAAAACCACCCTGTTACATGATCGAGGCTTGAGCTGTCTGAATCCCTTTAATTTTACAGCTTTTGAATTTTATCTTCAGTTGTGCTTTAACTTCTGAAGAGAACCAGACTCCAAGCTAGCAATCTGCCTTTCACCTCCATTTCTGTCCAAGTCTGATCTCCAAGAGAACCCTGGGCAGAATCGTTCCAGATTTGCACTAAGTACAGGAGCAGGCGGATAAAATGAAGTTTTACCTGCCAACCACGATGGCGGCTTTTCATGTCCTATCATCCCAAACCCGCTGCATTAATTATGCATTCCTGGGATACATGCCATTTCAATGGCAGGTGGGCTCCGATTCGCCTGCCACGCCATCACCTCGGAACTTCATCACACTAGGCACCACATTTAAAGTACAGCCCCACTCAGTGGCTCCAGCCCAGGACTGCAGCAAAGGCAAGAAGACTGCAATCCTTGAGTGCCTTTTGGATACTGTGGAGGCCTGCTGTGATGTTCTCTACCCCTGCTCTGGCCGCAGGAGGGGCAGCTACGTTACCACCCTGACTTGGTAGGCAATGGCAGTGGTGATCTGTGCCACTGTTGTGCAGAAGAAGTTTGCAATCCAATGCAGAGTACAGCCGCACTCAGTGCTTCCAGCCCAGGACTGCAGCAAAGAAGGCATGGCCCCAAAAGGCAAGAAGCCCTCGAGCGCCTTTTGGATGCTGTGGAGGCCCTCTGAGATGTCCTGTTCCCCTGCTCCGGCCACAGTGGGGGCAGCTGCATTACCACTTTGGCTTGGTAGGAGATGGCAGTGGAGATCAGTGCCAATGTTGCACAGAAGAGGTTGGCCATTTAGTGCAAATAGAGGACGAATGATCTCATCTGTGCAGCCAGGGTATGGCAACCATCTCATCACTCTAAACTCACACACTCAAGCCCATCACACATTCGCTACCATCTCACTCACTGCCAACTGAAGGGACATCAACACCCATTCTCACACACACACCCTCACATTCCCATCTGGCCTCATCTCCTCTGGAGACTGCCCCCTCAGCCCTCACCATCTTGAGGCCACTTGCACAGATCAACATGTGCCCCCCCTACACACCCTGGGATACCCTCATTCCCCAGTACAGCTCTCACCCTGCAGCCTCTTTCCTTGCCTGAAGCCGCTTCTCCCCCTTTCCCAAGCAAGACCTTGCCCTGCAGCTGTTGAAAAGCCATCTACATATGGCCAATCTGGTGGGAAGAGACCTACCCATGAGTCCCCTAAAAGTGATGTGGTGTGTGTGAAGCCTGGCGCTGATGACTGCAAGTGCTAACCGAAGTAAGGTAGGCAAGCAAACCTTGAAGTCCCAAGCGAAGTGCAGCCCACCAAGTGCATGCCTTAACCTGACTCAACCTGCAACCAAGTTTCTCGGATCAAGACAAGGAATTTTGCCAGACAAAGCCACCGAAAGGAACCTTCTTTGGAGATTGATTCTGGATTCTGGACTCTGGACCCACATGAAACCATAATTCCTATTTTTATCATGGTCTTTGCACTGAACCTCATTCTTTCCCTTGTATGCAGATGCATACAA
Source organism: Cetorhinus maximus (assembly GCF_964194155.1). Taxonomy (NCBI): domain Eukaryota; kingdom Metazoa; phylum Chordata; class Chondrichthyes; order Lamniformes; family Cetorhinidae; genus Cetorhinus; species Cetorhinus maximus. The sequence goes on from NC_135887.1 coordinate 100,584,682, forward strand.
TCTGCATTTATTGCATGAATGCAGATGTTGCGAAACCCCTTCCCGCTTGTATGTGTAAAATAAACTACCTCTTATTTTAGCTTATCTCAAGTTTGCTGTGGGGTTATTAATAGAGGATTGGATAACTCCAAACTCAAGGGTTGGGGAAAATATGCTAGCTCTTATGAAGGAGGAAATCAAAAATCAAAAACACCTTACTGTTTATGGACCGGGTAGTGAGTGGAGAAATCAGGGCTGTTTAAACTAATCCCTCTGCTGTCTGTAACAACTGCCAAAGGGCATGGCAAATGGACCCTGGTAAAAACTTGCATGTGACTTTGTTTAACATGGGGACCTTGGGATGTCATCACTGTCCACACAATCTTGGTGGTCAGATTTCGGTGACTGTCAAACCACGATAACAGGGACCATCTTGCTGCTGAAGCTGCCAGTGAAACTTCACCTGTTCTGCTGTTGAGGAATTTCCGGACCTCACTTTGTCTGGAACCTCTCTCTGACCTTGACAGCATGGGTAGCCCAGCCAGGAGCAAGGAAGTCCCAATGGCATCACTCAAAGAATCATCGGAGCACACAAGCCTTTCCTCATCAAGGTGACGATTCATAGAGGGAGTTACTATATAGCCTCACGTCAAAGGCCATCTATTTGTATGAGGCACTGGAAACTGCTCAATATTCATGAAACCATAACTCCCAACACAAGGTCTTCACCTTCAGTGGAGGAATAAAAGTAGTAAAATATGGAGAAAAATAATTGCAGTTGACTTCTTTTTATTTTACGTTTTCCACATACAATAATCGTATCATTTGACCCCTGTTTTGCTTTGGAAATTCTTCATGCAGAATTTTGCCAGCCCTCAAGAGGCACGGTCACAGCGGAGAGTGGGGTGGTAAAATTGAGAGGTGGATCAGCTCCCCGACAATATCCTGGCAGCGGGGAACTTTACCAACAGCAGGTCTGGCTTTGGACGGGCTTCCTACCACAAGGAGATAGGAAACAAATTTAAATATTCAAATAGATTATTAATGGTCATTCTTACAGGCTGTCAGCATTTTGCAGATGGCAGATCTACTGCTGCCAGGTGGGAGGCTGCCAGCTGAATGCAGGTAGTTTCCCAGCAGCAGCCCAAGGGGAGGTATTTTTTCATTCACAGAGGGAGCTGTGGGCAGAAAAGGCAGTCCCCGCAGCCCCAGAGATTAGGTCAGAGGGGTTTCATATCCATTCAAATAATTTTTAAATTTTTTTTAAATGGTTCTTCAGCCTACTGATATTGCTGGAGGCCCACTGCTTTCCTCAGCAGTGGCCACCATTCCTGGGGGGGCAAGGGATCAAATGTGGGAAGATGTGGTATATCAAAGAGTAGCGACAAGGTAAGAGAGGAAGGTATCAATATGGGAAATGGTAAACAGACCATGACAGGAAGAGATAGAGTACAAGTCTAAGAGTAAATCAATAGATAAGGCTAGAGGTTACAAATATAATAAAGGGACAAAACTTAAGGCTTTGTATCTGAATGCACGTAGCATTCGAAAGAAAATGGATGAACTGATAGTGCAAATAGAGATAAATAAATACAATCTAATAACCATTCCAGAGACATGGCTACAGAATGAGATACATTGGGACCTGAACATTGAAGGCTATGTGACTTTTAGGAAAGATAGGAAATTAAGAAAAGGTGGAGGTTAATTAAAGATGACATTAACACAGTAGAGAGGGATAGCCTAAGATCAGGAAGCCATAGAAGCGGTTTGGGTTGAGATGAGGAATGATAAAGGCAAGATGTCACTTGTGGGAGTGGTGTACAGGCCCCCTAACAATAATCACAAGGTAGGACGGGGTATCAAAAAAGAAATAGTGGGAGCTTATCGGAAAGGTACCGCGATTATCATGGGGGATTTTAATCTACATATAGACTGGAACAACCAGATGGGCAAAGGTAGCATAGATGACAAATTCATGGCATGCTTTTGGGATAATTTTTTAGATACACACCTTATGTAGCCAACCAGGGAGCAGGCTATACTAGACCTGGTATTGTACAACAAGATAGGATTAGTTGATGACCTCATAGTGAATATGATTGAATTTTACATTCAGTTTGAGGGAGAGAACACTGGGTCTAAGACTAGTATTTTAAACTTAAGTAAGAGCAGTTATGAGGGCATGAAAGCAGAGCTAGCAAAGTGAATTGGCAATATAGGTTAAAGGATAGGTCAATAGAAATGCAGTGACAGACATTTAAGAGGATATCTCAGAATAGATACATTCCAACAAGAAAGAAAAATTTCAAGGGAAGGATCCAATTTCCGTGGTTAACTAAAAGAGTTTTAAAGATACTATCAAACTTAAAGAAAAAGCATTTAATTGTGAAAAGATGGGTGGCAGTCAGAAGATTGGGCAGTATATTAAAAAAAACCAAAGAATGACTAAACTATTAATGGGGGGAAAATTAGAGTATGAGAGAAAGCTGGCTAAAGATATAAAGACATAGTAAGAGTTTCTATAGATATTTTAAAAAGAAAAAAGTTAACAAAGTGAGCATCAGACCTATAGAAATTAAGTCTGGGGAATTAATAATGGAAAATAAGGAGATGGCAGATTAATTAAATAGGTATTTTGCATTGGTCTTCACTATAGAGAGTACAAGTAACATCCCAGATTTAACTGTAAATCAGGAATTTGAAGGGAGGGAGGAACTCAAGAAAATTGCAATCACCAGGAAAGTGGTACTCAGCAAATTGTTGGAACGGCGGGTTGACTAGTACTCAGGTCCTGATGGATTTCATCCTAGGGTCTTAAAAGAAGTGGCTATTGAGAGATAGTTGATACGTTGGTTTTAATTTTCCAAAATTCACTAGATTTGGGGAAGGTTCCATTAGATTAAAAAATAGTTAATGTAACTATTTTATTCAAAAAGGGAGGGAGACAGAAAGCAGGAAACCATAGGCCAGTTAGCTTAACATGTGTCATAGGGAAAAAATTAGAAGCTATTATAACAGGCACTTAAATAAATTCAAGGTAATCAGGCGGAGTCAACTTGGCTTTTGAAAGGGAAGTCATGTTTAACCAATTTATTGGAGTTCTTTGAAGAAGTAACAGGTGTGGATAAAGGGGATGTACTGTACTTAGATTTTCAGAAGGCATTGGATAAGGTGCTTCATCAAATGTTATTGCGGAAAATTAAAGCTCATGGTGTAGGGGGTAACATATTGGCAGGGATAGAAGATTGGTTAGCGAACAGGAAACAAAAATTAGGCATAAATGGCTCATTTTATGGCTGGCAGGATGTGACGAGTGGTGTGCCATGGATCAATGCTGAGGCCCCAATTATTTACAATTTATATAAATGATTTGAATGAAGGAACTGATGGTATGTTGCTAAATTTGCTGATGACACAAAGATAGGTAGGAAAGTAAGTTGTAAAGAGGACATAAGGAGGCTACAAAAGGATTATAGATAGATTAGGTGAGCGGGCAAAGGCCTGGCAAATGGAATATAATGTAAGAAAATGTGAGGTTGTCCATTTTGACAGGACGAATAAAAAAGAGGTATATTATCTAAACGGTATAGATTACCGTTTAATCTATAAATGGTATAGATTTATATATATAAATAAATTTATTTATTTATTTGCAGAGTTCTGAGATGCAGAGGGATTTGGGTGTTCTAGTGCATGAATCGCAAAAGGTTAGTAAGCAGGTACAGCAAAAAATTAGCAAAGCTAATAGAGTGTTATCGTTTATTGCAAGGGGAATTGAATACAAGAGTGGGGAGGTTATGTTTCAGTTGTATATAGGGCATTGGTGAGACCACATCTGGAGTACTGGTCTCCTAATTTAAGGAAAGATGTAAAGGTATTAGAAGCAGTTCAGAGAAGATTTACTAGTTTAATGCCTGAAATGGGCAGGTTGTCTTATGAGGAAAGGCTGGACAAGCTAGGCTTGTATGCATTGGAGCTTAGGAGGGTAAGAGGCGACTTGATTGAAATATGTAAGATCCTGAGGAGACTTGACAGGGTGAATGTGGAAAGGATGCTTCCTCTTGGGAGAATCTAGAACTCAAGGTTACTGTTTCAAAATAAGGGGTCACCCATTAAGGACAGAGATGAGGAAAACATTTTTCTCTGAGGGTTGTAAAACTTTGGTATTCTCTTCCTCAAAAAGTGGTTGAGGCAAAGTCCTTCAATATCTTGACCGCAGAGGTAGATAGATTCTTGATAAGCAAGGGGATGAAAGGTTATCGGGGGTAGGAAGGAATGTGAGGTTAAAATCAGATCAGCTATGATCTTACTGAATGGCGAAGCAGGCTCGAGGGGTCGAATGGCCAACTCCTCCTCCAAATTGGTATGTCCGTATGAGCTGCTGGTCCTCTGATTGGGCTGGCAGCTCTGGTGGGTGAATCTTGCACTGGATGGCAAGTCACTGTAAGATCAAGGAGGACGTCCTGCCAGTCGACTGTGCATGCTGTGGAAACGCATCCCTGGCTGCTGTCAAGACTCGGAGCTTCTGATAAAATTCTGCCCTTTATATCTTTACTGTGACATTTCATATTGAATTGTGGTGTAACCCCTTTTAAAACTCTGACATTCTGCTGTTATTATTTCTGTTTTATGTATTCCCATTCAGATTGTGAAACCGATTCAGAAGTCTAACTAGTTCACTTCAAATCCCAAGATTCTGCTTCAATGTCTTTTACACTATATTCCATGTACTGAAGTATTTATCCAGTGTACCCTTCACTGGAACCATACCTCAACATGCATATTAAAGTTGTTCATCACCAGATTTATCAGGGCTCATTAGTATTGTTTTATGAAGGAAGCTACTTGGACTATTTTAGATTGGGTCAGAGCTTTAAACTCTTATCAGAGCTTATATATATGGCTGTTCTTATCCTGCTTTCTATTGGACATCTGCTGTGTTGATAATTCGATTCCTTTTCCAAAGTTACTTCTAAAAAACATTTTGTTCCTGATGCTTTTTGATATTGAAGAATGCAAAAGTTCTGAACACCTGCTTCTTCCTGTCTTTTGTGGTTTGAACCCACTCCTTGAAATCTGATCCATTAGATTTAATCTGTTTAGGGCTCAAACACTCTTAAATGCTGTCCTATTTGCAAGTACTGGAAAAATTGTGATTTAGGAATTCCAAATTTTCCTTTTATCTGTTCAAATGAGGAAAGAACATTATTGATGGTTGAATTGCTAAGAGCAGAATCATCCCAGATTTGCACAAAGTGCAGTAGCGGGCAGGAAAAAGGACATTTTACCTGCCGGCCGAAATGGCACGTTTTTGTGTTGCATTGTCCCATTCCCGGCATGTCCCACTTCATTAATAATACATTCACGGGAAACACACCGGATTGCTGGCGGGCAGGCTCGGAATTGCCCGCCACTTCGTGACCTCAGCGCTCCTTGCTCCGGGCGCCATATTTTAAGCATACCAGAGCGCAACCTACTTCGTCTTTGGACCAGGATTGCTCCAGGCAACTGATGTCCCCGAAAACAAAGAAGACAACAAAGTTAGTGATGTCTCTCTGGGGCACCTGCTGGACACAGTGCAAGGATAGCGTGATGCCCTCTACCGCCATTCTGGTCACAGGAGATCCACCAGAGTCACCAGCCCTGCCTGGGAGGTGGTGGCAGCAGAGGTCAGCGCCACCAGAAGTCAGAGAAGGTCAGCCATCCAGTGCAGGAAGAGGATGAATGATCTCATCCGTTCCATCGGGGTAAGTCAACCACCTCATCACCCTCAACTCTCACACTCACAAACCCATCACACATCCACAGGGATCTCACACCTCAAGGGACAACACTAACTTTCGCACACACCCTCACATCTCCATCAGACTGTCATCCTCTGGAGTTTGTGTCCTCATCCTGTCCATGTCTCCGCTCACCACACAAACATTCCATGCAGTGCCATGCGTCCTGCTCACACTCTCCCCATCTGTTTTCATGCAGGAGAAGCTGGCCCATAACAGCAGGGAGAGGTCCCAGACCCAGGGTGGAGTGGCCCACATTAGGCCCTTCACTCACTTTGAGGAGCGTGCCATCGCACTGACTGGTGAGGATGTGAACCGTGCCTCTGGCGACAGTGAAGTCGGCAGCGAACATCCACGTGAGGACCCTGCACCACATCATCCCTCTCTCAACATAACTGAGTGCTAATTGTCCTGCTTTTGACTCTGCTTTCATGCACTAATTAACTCTACTTTGGTTCACAGGGAGCTCTGTCAAGCAACCAACGCCCTCAGCCAGCCAGCCTCTGAGCTCCATCTGCATCCTCACCTCCTGTCAAGACACCTCCTCCATTGAAGAGCTGGAAATAAGCAGCCTGGAAGACCATCACAGTGCTTACCCACATCCTCCACCAGTGCAGAGACACACTCCTCGGTGGGATTTAGATGTACAGCAGGCTCGGGTTCACAATCTGGTGGTCACCGCATGGACTTGTGTCCGCAGCAGGAGGAGGCAAGTTCGGCCGAGCTCTCCAGCACTCGGTGGACTGCTGGGGAAGAGGCAGCTGTGGGGTCTGAGTCAGATGACAAGCCTGGATCCTGCAGTGTCAACAGAAGGCGGGGGAACATCACGCAGAGATGTTAGAAGCCCTCAACCGAGTGGCATGCGAGCCGGAGGAGTGCGTCTGCCTGCTCTCTGATGAAGTGGTGCCCACATGTGCATGTATGGAGGTCCATGGGAAGGACGGCGGATGCCATGGAGACCCTATTTCAGCAGAATGCGGAGATGCGCGCAGACCTGCACTCCATCGCAGTAGCCATGGGTGAGTTCCTGCAGTGGCATCATGAGAGGGAACAAGGGCACCTTGACGCCCCTCTCGGTGCTCCTTCCCCTCAAGGAGTCAGGCCAGGGCCCTTGGGCACCTGAAGGGAGAAGGAGCAGCAGCTGGACACCCCTGTGTCATCCACTCAGGAATCTCAGAGGCAGTCTGCTCCCTCTGAGTCCCCTTTGCCTGTGGGCCCCTCAACCTCATCCTCTGTCACCACAGAGGGAGCAGCTGGCCCACAGGAGGAGAGCCAAAGCAAGGCTTTGGATCTCCAGAGGATGCCGCTGAAGTCATCAGAGGCAACCGGGCCAACCATTGCATAGGTTGTCTCCACCCCTGCTGTGGATGTCAGGGCAGCACCTAAAAGAAGTGGTAGGCCTAGAAAAGTTAAGAAATTCTGATCACAAACAGCTGCATGGATGATCACATTTTGTCACTTTATAATCTGAAAATATATTCACTTTCACTGAGTAATGTGTAATATTGCCTTTTAGCTTTATTGACAGGCTTTGCGAGTGCTCCCACTACATTCCCTTCCTCCCCCACCCCCAACCCCCATTAGCTGTTCAGCTGTGCACAGCTGGACCATGAGTGATTCTGGAGGGAGAAGTGTGTATGTGGCAGAGCCTTTCGGAGCCTCATGCAAGCACTCTCTCACGTATGCGGGGTCTTCACGCATCACACTCATGTCACCGTCCTGAGCGTTTTCAATGCTGCCTGCTGGGATTCTCTTTCAGTTCTCCATCTGAGCTGACCTGCATCTCCGCCCACCCACTGATTGTACTCCCATGCAGCACCTGTGCCCGTCCAACACGAGACTCCACTCACTTTCGATTTTGACAGCCATGGTATTCATTAAGTTTCTGATCAGCTCCCCCGTGCTTTCCCCCTCCCCAGTCACCCATGTTCTTTCCCCCATGACTGTTTATGCTCCCTGGCATCACCTTCCACATCCCCACCATCACCTACCAATCCAAACCCTTTTATTTCCAGGATGTCCAGGTGAACATGCATGTCCCCTACCCTCCTGAGAATCCCATCCCCATCCACACTGACTTCCTCCTTCCCACCCCCAGGGTCGGTGTCCCCAGAAACCACCCTTGCCGTCCCTTCTACGGCTACCATTGCTCCCTCACCCTCTCACCCTTCCACCTCACTCTGTCCCCTCATACTCACCATTCCCTCCTACCACTCCCACCCTCAGTTCACTCCCCAGGAGGCAGTCATTGACTCCACAGACCCTTGCATGTTCACCTGGACATCCGCACCCCCTCCTCTCCTTACTCCCTCCTCCACCTTTACTTCCTCCTTCACCCTTACTCCTTCCTACCCCTGGACACATTCCTCCCCTGTACTCCTTCCCCTCTCCGAACTCCTTTCTCCTCCCAGACACCTTCCTACCCCGGATTCCTCCCCCCCTTTCAAACTCCTTCCTCACCTCTGAACTCCTCCCCCTTCCAAACTCCTTCATCCCCTCCAAACTCCTTCCCCCCCTCCAAACACCTTCCTCCCCCGGGTCACCTTTCTCCCCCTGGATACCTTCCTCCCCCTGGGCTGCTACCCCCCTCAGGACTCCTTCTCCCCCACACACTCCTTCCCTCTTCTGAACATCTTCCCCCCTCCTCCAAACTCCTTCCCCCCGAACTCCTTCCCTTACACCTTCTTCTCCCATTACACCTATCTCCCCACTTGCCACATTCTCCCCTGTTACACCCTCCTCCCCCATACTCCCTTGTCCCCCTTCAAACCTCACCCACCGATACCTTTGTCCCCAGTCCCAAACTCACACCCCCTGACACCTTCATTTCCCCCCCACACAGCCTCATCCCCCCGACACCTTCATTCCCCCCTGCCCCGAACCTGACCACCCCCGGTACACCTTCCTCTCCCAGTCAAACCTGGACCTTCCTCTACCCGCCTCACCGATCATCCATAGCAGCCCACAGCCAAGACCATTATGTTCCAAAGCAGACCGGAGACATCAAAGAGACTTCCCACCTTTCATGAGCTGTTTCGTGGCAGAGCCATGTCCATGACAATCCACCCAGCATGCAAGACACGTGTTCCTCCAGGGTCCAGGAGCTGTAGGATTACGGCATATTTTGCTCCTCAGACGTCCGTGATCTGAGCAAGGCCCTGGTGGTATGGCCTGACTTCTGCACGTCACACTTGTCTAGACATGTTCTGGGCTGGCATGTCATTCCACCAGCGTAATGGTAAATCTGACATGGGGGGACGATTCCGGTCGATTTTTGGCCTTCTTGCCATATTATCCCCCATGCCAGCCTTGAAGTCTGATGCCAACGGGGCCGGAAAATGCTGGCCTAAGTTTCTCCCTCTGCTGCTCATGGGAAGTCGGTATTGTCCAGTTCTAATTTGGGGGTTTTTTTTATATGGGGAGCGAATGCTGCCAAGGAATTTTTATGAGGAGTAAATAAATGTTTAAAGCAGATGGTGTTAATAATTGAGTTAGTTTTTCTTTCAAGGGTCACTTTAAGAAATATTGCTTCCTCTAACGGTTGTTTTTCCTTTCTGTGCTTTTCTTTTTTCTATTGCTTCCCATAACCAGTGAACGGTGGCTTTACACATTACACAGCCACTCCAAAGAACCATAGGAAAGTTACAGCACAGAAAGAGGCCATTCAGATTATCATGTCTGTACCAGCCAGAAAAGATGAAAAAGAAACCAGCCGCTCATTTTAATCCCATTTTCCAGCATCTTTTCCATAGCCTTGCAGGTTACAGCGCTTCAGATGCAGATCCAAGTACCTTTTAAATGAGTTGAGCGTTTCAGCCTCAACTGCCGATTTAGACAGTGAATTCCAGACACCCACCACTCTCCAGGTGAAAAAGTTTTTCCTCATGACCCCTCTAATCCTTCTACCAATCACCTTAAATCTATGCCCCCTGGTAATTGACCCCTCAGCTAGGGGAAACAGGTCTTTACTGACTACCCTATCTAGGTCCCTCATAATTTTGCCTCAATTAGTCCACCCCACAGCCTCCTCTGTTCTAAAGAAAACAACACTAGCCCATCCAATCTTTCCTCATAGCTGCAATTTTCAAGCCCTGGCAGCATCCTTGTAAATCTTCTCTGTACTCTCTCCAGAGCAATTATGTCCTTCATATAATGTGGTGACCAGAACTGTACACAAAATTCCAGCTGTGGCCTAACCAGCATTTTATACAGTCCCACCTTTACATCCCTGCCTTTGTATTCAATACCTCGTTCAATAAAGGAAAGCATTCCAAATGCTTTCTTTACCACCTTAGCCACCTGTCCTGCCACCTTCAGGGACCTGTGGACATGCACTCCGAGGTCTCTCACTTCCTCAACCCCTCTCAATATCCTCCCATTTATTGAATATTCCCTTGCTTTGTTTGCCCTCCCCAAATGCATTACCTCACACTTTTCTGGATTGAATTCCACTTGCCACTTTTCTGCCCATTCAACCAAACCATTGATATAATTCTGGAGACACTAGCTATCCTCTTTTCTATCAACTACACAGCCAATTTTTGTGTCATTTGCAAATTTCCCAATCATTTCTCACATTTATGTCCAAATCATTAATATATACAACAAACAGCAAGGGCCCCAATGCTGAGCCCTATAGAACACCACTGGAAAGTGTTTTTCATTCGCAAAAACATCCATTAACCATTACCCTTTGTTTCCTGTCACTGATCCAATTTTGGATCCAACTTGCCACCTTCCCCTGTATCCCATGAGATCTCACTTTTCTGACTAGTCTGCCATGTGTGACCTTGTCAAATGCTTTTCTAAATCCATGTAGACAACATCCACTGTACTACCCTCATCAATCCTCCTTGTTACTTCCTCAAAAGATTCTATTAAGTTAGTAAGACACGATCTTCCTCTAACAAAAGCATGCTGACTGTCCCTGATCAACCCGTGCCTTTCTAAGTGACAGTTTATCCTGTCTCTCAGAATTGATTTCAATAATTTGCCCACCACTGAAGCCAGACTGACTGGTCTATAATTTTCTGGCCTATCCTTTGCACCCTTGCACTCTGCTCATTTGCCATATTTAGATACTGTATATTACAGCTACAGGTTGTTATTCTCTGTAGAATGCTTCCCAATGTTTGCCTTCTGTCCTAACTCATACCCCTCATTTGTTTCCTTCGTGTTTTTGAATACATCCCTTGGGCTGAAAAAGTGGTTTCCTGTTAATTACATTTTGAGATTCAATTAATTATTTTATTGAATATGCCATCTGCTGTAATAAAAGAGAGTGTTTTGGCTTCTCCCAAAGTTTTGTTTCATTCTTTGGTTATCTTATTTTGGTTTTCTGGTCAATGGCTCATCTAAGGTTTGGTCCTATTTAATCACTTAAAGTTTCCAAATATGAAAGTTAAGCAGAGTAGTTGTGTTAAAACACCTGAGGGAGAAGAATTAATTTGCAAGCAGGATAAATATATGCCGAATGGGAATCAAGTGCCTGAGTGTGAAGTGAAGAAGGATTCCTGAGAGTAGTTGATGATTGTGCAAAGCCTGCCAAATGAGAGGAGAATGATGCTCATGGTTGCTGTAAAGGTCGAAAAGGAGTTGCATGTTTGTTGGCAATGGGAATAAGAGATGGTGTAAGGTGGCCTTGTGCTGGGCGGTGAACACAATAAGGAATTGTTGAGAATGATGGAAGAGGGGAGTGAATGACTGCAGCCATGTATTGTAGAGAGAGAGGGGGATTCAGTACTCAGCATTGTTCCTCTTGTGAGGTCATTGAAAGGGTTCTTGTGCTGTATCCAGGTCCTGGAGTTAACGACCTCTGCAATCTCTCCACATCTGGTGGACAGAGTGTTTGACAACCCTTGTGGCACTGCAGACTCCAGACCCACAGCAATGTGGTTGACTCTTAAATGCCCTCTGAACAAGGGCAATTAGGGATGGGCAATAAATGTTGGCCTAGCCAGTGACACCCACATCCCATGAATGAATTAAAAAAGCATCCTTGCCTCCTCTACAATTTCCTCAAAAAATCTGGGGGCTTGCCTGTGCTCCATTCCTGACCAAAATCCACTTTGCAGCAATGAAACAGCAAAATCATCCAGAAGGGAGTGTGTTTATTCATTTACTTTTAGAAAGCTGTTGGTAATAGAATCTGTGTGTCATTGTGCTATTTGGATTTCCAGCTTCCTGATTACTTCTTTCTCACACTTTATTGCTTTAGTAAGCTCTGCCTACTGATCATTGGTGTTAATATTGACAGTTCAACTTATGTGGAGTAACAAGTGGAGCAAAAGGAGCAGTAGCGGTGCTTAGATCTGTTAAGAGACAGCAGGTAAGGCTGCTGGAAGGAGGCTGCACCCAGAACCAGGGAGTGCAAGCTTTCTTGGAATGATCTGAAAAGCAGTGCATCAGGAGGCTGCCCTTCTCCAAGCAGGCTGTTACAGACCTCTGCAGTCCCCTGCAAATGGACTTGCCATTTGCTGGACCAGGGATTCATGCTTTTCCAGTGGCTTTTTTAGTATATGAAAGGGTAAATGAAGTAATTATGGTTTTATTTAGTATGTAATGTACCTTTAAGAATAATACTTGTTAGGAAAGATCACATGATCTGTAGTAACCATTAGGAAAGTAGCAGGGCTTCCTCTGCAGACAGTGTAGGGATAGAGTTGGAGTTGAAAGCACACGTGTAGTTGCTGCTGAGTATATTGTAAATAAACTTAATGTTTCCACTTAGAAAGTTGTCTGCAGATCAACTCTATTACTAACAGTACAACACGGCCACCCTAAAACAAATTGGCAATGAGGATAAAATAGGATTGAATAGAAGAAATCAAGTTAAAAAGAAATCAGCACTGTACCTCAGCCAGTGATTGTAAGTAGCAAGCTCCATTAGAATTGAAGAAGTTATCCCCTCTTAAAATGTCACACTTTGGAGAATTGATCCTTTTGAACCAGCCACAGATGATTGGTCTCAATACATAGAACGCCTCACATTCTCTTTTTCAATCGAATGCGATTACAGGGGAAGAGAAGAGGCGAGCGATCCTCTTGAATACTTGTGGGAGCAAAACCTACAGTTTGATTTGAAGTTTGATGGCACCCAGTGCCCCAGATCGAAGAATTTCAATAAATTGGTGGACCTTGTGAAGGGTCACTTTCAACCCAAGCCCTCGGTCACGATGAAGATGTTCAGGTTTAATTCGCGAAATAGAGCCCCGGGTGAGACAACTGCATGCTATGTGGTGAATTTGAAGCAGCTAACAGAACATTGTGAGTTTGGTATGACTTTGAACTACATGCTCAGAGATCGTTTAGTGTGTGGTGTGAAAGAGCGCTATTCAGAAAAGATTATTGTCCAAAGTAATTTCAAGAAGGCACTAGAGATAGCGCTGGCCATGGAAAGTGCTGTAAGAGATTCACAAGCAATACAGGGTGTGCAAAACGGCATCGTCCTCCATATTGGGCAGAAAACCTCAAGTGAAAGTGGCGCGAAAAAGCAAGCAGGAAACAGCCCCAGCTAGCTGAAGAATAAAGCAAAATAACTTAGCAGCAAAATTGAAGAATAATTTTAACAGAGGTGGAAACAATCAGTCTTTTAGCAATTGGCAGTTTAAAAAAATCGAATGTTACTATTGTCACAGAAATGGACATATAATGAGGAAAGATTCAAGCAGGCTTGTAAACAAAAGAAGAAATCCAAAGAAATCTACAATGTAGAAGAGCCTGAAACAACAAATTCTGACATTTACTTGTTGTTTAATCAAAAAATTGGAAAGACAGAACCAATATTTGTCACAGTGAAAGTAAATGGCAAACCTGTTAAAACGGAAGTGGACACAGGAGCTTCCACTACAGTAATTGAGGAACATACCTTCAGATATTTGAATAATGGTGAACATCAATTAAGTTTAGAACAAACAGCTGCCAAGCTAAAAACATATATGGGTGAAGACATTCAGGTAAAAGGCATAAGCAGAGTAACTGTCCATTATGGAAGCCAGTCGGCACAGCTACCTGTGATGGTGGTAGCAGATGAAGGGCCAAGCCTCCTGGGGTGAAATTGGTTAAAGGAGATTAAGTTAGAATGGTCTGAAATTTTCCAGTTGAGAGCAAGTGGGCTACCAGAGCTACTTAGAAAGTACACCACTGTCTTCAAGGATGAACTGGGGAAAATCCAGGGCTTGCGGGCCAAGATTTATGTGCATCCGGAGCAAACCCTCACTTCATGAAGGCAAGGCCGGTGCCTTACGCACTGCAGGAGAAAGTTGACACTGAGCTAAACACTACACAACCTGTTCAGTTCTCAGAATGGGCAGAACCCATAGTCCCTGTCTTTAAACACGGACCAAAGCATCCAGATTTGCAGGGACTACCAACTGACAATTAATAAAGTAGCCAAGCTGGTTAGGATTCACTGAAAAAGAGCATTTGGCAAATTTAGAAGACGTCTTAAAACATTTCTTGAGAGCTGGAGTGTGTCTAAAAAAATAAAAGTGCACATTCCAAGCAAGGGAGATAACTTATCTAGGTCACCGGGTTGATTCACAGGGCCCCCACCCTGTTGAGGAGAAAGTGAGAGCCATAAGAGAGGCACCCGCACCAAAGAACACCTCAGAACTCAAATCATTCCTAGGAATAATCAACTATTATGGGCGGTTCTTACCCAATTTGTCTACAGTGCTGGCCTCCCTGCATTCTCTACTCAAAAAGAACCAAAGTTGGTCTTGGGAGAAGCCCCAGAAAGAAGCTTTCATAAAGGTGAAACAGCTGTTGCACTTGTCCAATCTATTAGGGCATTATAACCAGACAAAAGAATTGGTGCTGACATGAGACGCATCTCCCTATGGAGTGGGAGCAGTGCTATTTCATCAGATGGATAATGGCACAGAATGGCCAATAGGTTATGTATCAAGGACGCTCACCACAGCGGAAAAGGGATATTCATAGATAGAAAAAGGCCTGCCCATCATTTTTGGTGTCAAGAAATTTCGCCAGTACGTACATGGCCATCATTTTACAATTGTTTCAGACCACAAACCACTGCTAGGTTTGTTTAGTGGGGAAAAGGCTATACCACCCATTGCCTCAGCAAGAATATAATGATGGGCCGTAATTCTGGCAGCATACGAAAACATTTTCGTACATAGGCCTGACAATCAAATCGCAAACGCTGATGCCCTCAGTCATTTGCCTTTACAAGAAGGTGATGTGCATGTCCCAGTTCCACAGGAACTTGTTTTACTGTTAAATTTCTTAGATTCCTCGCCGGTGTGCACTCAATAGATCGGAGACTGGACAAGTCAGGACCCAGTCCTATCCCAAGTACGAGAACAAGTGCTACATGGTTGGTCACAGGAGCCCGTATCTGATTAAATGAAACTGTACTTCAACAGAAGACATGAAATAACCAGTCTGAATGGCTTCTTATTGTGGGGTCCACAAGTGATAGCTCCTCCAAAGGGAAGGAAGCCACTTTTAGTTGAACTGCACAGTTCCCATCCAGGAATTTTCCGAATGAAGATCATAGCATGCAGCTATTTATGGTGGCCAGGGATGGATGGCGAAATAGATCATATGGTAAAGCATTGTGTGCAATGTCAGCAACTGAAAAAGTTGCCAGTGTCAGCTCCATTACACCCATGGGAGTGGCCAGCTAGACCCTGGGTGCGGTTACACATTGACTACGTTGGACCTTTCCTGGGAACAATATTTCTGCTCATTGTCAATGCCCATTCAAAATGGTTGGACGTATATGAGGTGAAGTCACAAACGCCAGGCGCTACAATTGAGAAACTACGCCTGAGTTTTGCCATTCATGGACTACCAGAAGTAGTCATTTCCGATAACAGTACGGCATTTATGAGTGCTGAGTTTCAACGGTTTATTAGCCTCGACGGTATCACTCATGCAAAAACTGCACTGTACCACCCTTCCTCAAATCAACTGGCCGAAAGAGCCAGTCGTTCCTTGGCAACCAAACTAGTGTACCTTCTTTCTCATTACAAGACTACCCCTCACACAACAGGTGTCACATCTGCGGACCTTTTGTTGACACACCGTCTCGGGACGAGATTGAGCTTAATAATGCCAAATTTAGAGGGGAAGGTGGAGAGGAGTCAGGGAAGCTAGAAAACTAGTCATAGTCGTGAGAGGAAATTTACTGTGGAATTGAAAAACTTCGGGGAAGGACCAAAGTGGTTACTGGGCAAAATAAGTGCGGTGACTGGACCTCTATCTTACCACATGAAGGTGGAAGGCCAGATCATCCATAAGCATGTGGACCATTTAAGGAAGAGCAAGACAAATCACCAAGATTTGGTTCCTCCAGTGTCCATGACTGGGTCTGCATTTCCTGTTGAGGATACTCAACCCAGGACTGACATGTCTGATCTTTCTGTAAGAGTTGAGGATACAGAACTGCAAGTGCCCACCGAAGCACCTGATGTTCAGGTAACTCCAGAGAAGGAAGTACCTGATAAAGAATCTGAAGTTGTGGAGCTGCGGCATTCCACACATACCAGGAAACCACCTGAAAGACTGAACTTGTAAATTCCTTACCCAGTGTAACTATTATGTTGTCTTGAAAAATATGTACTTGTAAATATAATATGTATAGCCGAGTTACAGGGGGAGGAATGTAGTAATTATTGTTTTGTTTGGTGTGTAATGTACCTTTAAGAATAATACGTGTTTGGAAAGATCACATGATCTGTAGTAACCAATAGGAGAGCAGTGGGGCTTCCTCAGCAGACAGCGTAGAGATAGAGTTGGAGTTGAAAGCACATGCGTAGTTGCTGCTGAGTATATTGTAAATAAACTTAATGTTTCCACTTAGAAAGTTGTCTGCAGGCCAACTCTATTAGTAACAGTGCAACTCGGCCACCCTACAACAGGAAATCTCGTGTATACTAGTCTGCAATACATAATAGTTATTAATGCCTTGTTTGCCAGTGCTAAATAGTAAATCACCTTCCCCATTGATCTCAATGGTTAGCATCCATATCAATGACATATTGACAAGAAGCTGCTATGAAACCACATTACAGGCCACAGTGCCAAGTGTGATAACAGTGATGAATTTAATTCCCAGATTATCTGCTCACTTGTCTCTTTGCTGATGGTGGGACCTTGCTGTGTGCAAATTGGCTGGCTAATTTCCCTGCATTCCAACATTGACTAAACTCCAAAGTACCTCATTGATTGTAAAGAGCTTTGGGGCACCCTGAAGTCATTAAAGGTGCTATATAAGTCCATAGCACCCTCGCCTTTGAATCAGAGGGTTGTGGGTTCATGTCCCACTCCCGGAAACCAAGAACTGTGATTGTACTTGGAAGAGTTGCAATCTGTGACTGTTGATAACTCGAAAGAGTTTCAAAACAAAAAAAAAAATAAGTGTAAGTTCATTCCTTCTTTGAATTAAATGGCCCTTTCTACAGTCACAGTAAAAAGGACTTGGCCTGTAGTTTACCCACTGGGGATTTAAAAAAAAAATCTCCCTTTGCTTGACACTGACAAGGTCTTGAACAGCTGAAGTCTTCCCATGATGGTGTTATGTTAGAAATTCCAGGATTTTGCCCCTGCAGAAATGATAAACCAGCAGTATAAAACCAGGACGAATGTATGATTTGGGAGAGAACTTGGAGGTGATGGTGTTCCCATGTTATTGCTGCCTCTTAGTGATAGAGGTTACGACGGTCGCCATCTTTCTACTTAAATGAAAACTATCTGCCAGTAGTAGAGGAAGCCATTTACTTGGAAACTGAAATTATTCAAAGGTGGTATTGAGCTATTCAGTAAATAATATGCCCTATATAGGAAACTGGGCCAGAATTTTCCCCCAGTCGGGGGTGAAGTTCAAGAGCAGGCACATGGAGGCACACTTCCGATTGGCACCCCCAATTGGGGGCGCGCCGCCATTTTACTTGGGCAGGCCAATTAAGGCCCGCCCAGTGTGATATTTGCCAGGAAGTGCTATGCGCTCCCTGTGCAGGCAGGGGGGATTCCCTGAGCCGAGAGTGCGTTCTTTCGCGCATGTGCGTGAAAAAGCGCACTCATCTCCCTGAGGCTAAGTGCTGCCTCAGGGAGATCAGCCCCACATTTAAAAATGCTAAAAACAGAAAAATAAAATTTCCCTGACATGTGACACTGCCACATGAGTTGGGATATGTCCATCACTTTTAGTTTAACTTTTATTAAATTTTAAAAAAACTACATGAAACCTCATCCCGCCTGTGGATGAGGTTTCATGCTTTCTCTGAAGCCCACTAGGGCTCCCGGCCTGCACACCAACCTTAAGGTTGGACGGGCAGCCTTGTCAATTATGTAAATTGTTTTATTAATGGCCTCAATAGGCCGTTGACAGGTCGGCAGGCACACAGCTGATTTGGCTGAGCCCCCGTCGACCTGAAAATTGAAATGGCACAGGGTGACGTCAGGAGTTCCGCCCGACACCATCCCGCATCATTTTACGCATCGACGAGCGGGCCCCGCCCTCCGCTCCCCGACCAGCCGACCAGAAAACCCTGGCCCTGGAAACTCAATTTTCATTAATGCGTAGGCAATTTCTGTGTTATCCATCTTCATGTCACATAGTGGTGGTAGACTTCTTATTATCGGAGTATGCCCAAGCTGTGAGTAACTTCCTTATCTTCTGTGTCCTCTCATGACTGAAGAGTCCAATGCAAGATCAGCATGGACGTCCACAGAACTACCAGTTCATGTAGGCGTTGTTGGTGCTTGCATGAACTTCTGCAACTGCATCCCCTCTGGCCTTTCTCTGGGTACATTGGATGTTGCAAGTCTGATGTAAATGGTCCTTGAAGCATGCTGAACCAAATTACAGTGCTTGCCTCCACATGGGCCAGTCAGCTCCAGTGTTTTCCCAAGAAAGGTGGACTGCAAGGCAGAGGTTTGCAAGGCTCTATTTTAGGCTGCCCTTGTATCGTTTGTACTGACCACCTTAATGTTGTTTGCCCTGATACAGTCTCCATAGAAGATCTGCTTGGGGTTGGGGATTCAGTAATGATCCATGCAGGAGAGATGGCCTGCCCATCTAAATTGGAATTTCTGGAGGGTGGTCTTCATGCTGTGGAACCCAGCCTGTTGAATGTCCTCAACAAAAACAGAATTACCTGGAAAAACTCAGCAGGTCTGGCAGCATCGGTGGAGAAGAAAAGAGTTGACGTTTTGAGTCCACATGACCCTTCAACAGAACTGAAGTATAGTTAGGAGAGGGGTGAAATATATTTCACCCTTCTCCTAACTATACTTCAGTTCTGTTGAAGGGTCATGTGGACTCGAAACGTCAACTCTTTTCCTCTCCACCGATGTTGCCAGACCTGCAGAATTACCTGGAAAAACTCAGCAGGTCTGGCAGCATCGGTGGAGAAGAAAAGAGTTGACGTTTCGAGTCCACATGACCCTTCAACAGAACTGAAGTATAGTTAGGAGAGGGGTGAAATATATTTCACCCTTCTCCTAACTATACTTCAGTTCTGTTGAAGGGTCATGTGGACTCGAAACGTCAACTCTTTTCTTCTCCACCGATGCTGCCAGACCTGCTGAGTTTTTCCAGGTAATTCTGTTTTTGTTTTGGATTTCCGGCATCCGCAGTAGCTTTTTGTTTTTATCTCTGTGTTGAATGTCCTCGTTGTTTGTGATTTAATCCTGCGTTCTAATTCTCATTATGAACCTAAACTGGCTTTGGCAGAAGCATTCCAGAGCTTTGATGTGGCACCTATAGCAGACCCAGGATTATGCACCAGGCATCAGGGTGGTAAGGACAATGGTTTCATAGAGTTTGATTTTGGTCTTCAGTTTAATGCCATGCTGCTTCCAGACATGACCACAGAGTCGGCCATAGACAGAATTTGCTTTCTGGCTGTGTGCACTGATATGTTCATCATTAATGCCATCCCTAGAGAGCACACTTCCAAGGTATGAGAATTTTTCCATAACCTTGAGACTGGTGCCACCAACTGTTGGGTATGATGCTTCATAGCGCATGCCTGGCGTTGGCTGATACATAACCTGTCTTGGAGATACTGATTTTGGCAGCACTCGAGAATTTGTTTTTGTGTTACATGTTACATAAATTCTGATATAAACAAGATCATTTGTACAAATTCTTTTATATGCGCAATGATTTATTTTGAATTTCTCTTCATTAAGTTATATATTATTCCTATCACTGGTGCTTTCCTCCACATTCACCCACCTCTACCTTGGACAGCTGGAAATGGGTTCTTTGATTTCACTAATGTTTCTAATGCTCTGATTGTGAGTGTTGTGTGAGCTTGCTTGGGAAGGTGCTTGTTGACCACAGGACAGGCTGCATGCATCAGTTTCCCTGCATAGTGAAATGCTCTGCCTAGCAGTCTGGATGAGCACTGCCAAAGCTCATTGGCATAGAGTAATGAGGAATTGCAACTTGATAAAAAATGTTATTAGTTGTTAACACCACTATGAAATGTTTCCGTCAAATTGGTAATAAGGTAATATATCGTGGACCCGATATTAGTTATTAATTTTCATTCAAGCAAGAACTAAACTAGAGACAACTCCTCCTGGCCCAACAGAAATAATTTCAAACTTTACTTTTCTGGGACGTCTTTGGAAGAATCTTCAGTATGATTGGTCTGAGAGTGCACAGCGCACATTTCAACTGATTCTGCCCTAAATTGACAATTGGAGTCCTATGTAAGGGGTTACTGTTTGAAATAGGCATGCACTTTGGTTGCCTTGTGGTAAAGCCTTTTAAAATAGCAATGTTCAGAGCATTAGCAGTAAATCAACAATTTCATGACCATTAATGCTTCTTTAATGCCAATTTGGGCAAGTTAAAATTGACCCTATTTTCCTTCCTATCCAAGATTAAATTTGGCTTCAGAATAGCTAAAGGCTTGAAATTTGAAAAAGGAAACATGACAGCAGTGAAGGTTGATTTTTGTGTGTAAAGCATATATAAAATATTGCTTATGACACTGTCTCAATTAGTTGTGTAAATACAGCTTGTAATAAATACCTCCATTTACTAATTTACAGTCAGGAAGAGCAAAATTGTTACTTGGTTTGGAATGTTTACTTTTAAAATGGCATAAACTGCTGCTGTTCCTTCTCACTCATATAAACTCATTTTTATTTATTGTATGCTGTAGACTGTGTTCAAGCTTACATTATTTAGTGAAATCTGGACATACTTTTCTTCGGGAAATAATTTCATGCTATTTTTCTTCTGGTGTATCATCACAAATAATACCCACCAGATATTTTATTTTTCCTAATTCTTTTATAGAAGTTGTAAATATGTTTTCATGTCCTTTTTATATTACTCATTCACATGGTATCATAAAACAGTTCCGTTTCATCACTCATTTTTTCTGGACAGGTACACTGTTTAAAAATCACATACAGCAGGAATTCTCCATCTTCATGTTATCACTCAAGGAAAATATCCATGATGTGTACAATCTCATTCATTCGGTGACATTTTTGCCTCTCTTTTATAAAAAAGAACTTGGGCTTTATTTACATAAGTATGGCAATTTCACATTGGTTCACCAGAGTTTAATTTCTTTACATGAAGGCGATCTATATTTTTCACATAAAAAAAACAAATAACAAGAATGTATCCTAGAAGTCAAGCCTCTGAGACAGTTTAATTGTGTGAAACAATATTGTGTAAATTAATTTCGTAAATGAAATGGGAGTTTGATTCTTGCATATTTTAGCGTAAAATAGTTCGTTCTTGTTTGTTGTTTTTTTTGCAGGGCAGTGCATTGATGGAGAGTTTTCTTCTGATGGATTCAGGCCGTGCCAACCATGTCCTTTGGGAACATACCAGCCAGAGTTTGGGCGGACTTCATGCTTTTCCTGTGGTGGAGGTTTAATGACAAAGCGTGAAGGAGCAGCATCGTTTCAGGACTGTGAAACTAAAGGTAAGATCATATTGTACGCTATGTCTTCTAATCCTGATGAGACTTGCTGAATGTTCCAGTCAGAAGATTGAGGATGGCATGCTTTTCTTTTTGGGAAATAGAATTTTATAAATAAAGACTATGCTGCACTTTTATAATTGTTATCAGAACAGTGTCATTGTCAAGGGTTTTTAGCACAATGATGTAATTACAGATGCATTAATATCTTTGTGCTTCCTGCAACTAATATTTTTGTTGTTATTTTTGAATCACATTTTAGGATTATAGTTCAAAGAGCCATTGGACAATCATGCCTGTACCGGCTATTTGAAAGAGCTATCCAATTAATCCCACATCCTACTGTTTCCCTGTAATCCTGCAATTTTCTCCTCTGCAAGTATTTGTGCATTTCCTTTTGGAAGTTACTGTTGTATCTGTTTCCACCATCCACGTACAATCTATATTAATGACTTAGATGAAGAGACAGAGAGTAGATTTGCTGATGATACCAAACTAGGTGGAAAGGTAAGCTGTGGGGAGGACACAGAGAGTCTGCAAAGAGATATAGACAGGTTAGGGGAGTGGGCAACAAAATGACAGCTGGAGTATAATATAAGGAAGTGTGAAGTTATTCACTTTGGTCATAAGAACAAAAAAGCAGAATACTTTTGAAAAGATGAGAAACTTTTAAGTGTTGATGTACAAAGAAACTTGGGTGTGCTTGTACAAGGAACACAGGAAGTTAGCATGCAGGTGTAGTATTAGGATTGAAAGGGTTAATGTGTGGAACTGTGGAAGCAACATCACCCATAATGATTATGTAGGAGACACATGACTAAGAGTTGAGAGGGAGAATGTTTCTAGCTTAGGCAGGCTAATACCTAGTCATGTATATCTGTATATAGTTCTGTTATATCCAATAAACCAGTTATTGTTTAGACATACCAATGTCTCAACAATCATTCTTCAGCCAGTCCAATCAACATACAACATGGTGGCAACTGTGAAATCTCAAAAAGTTAACTTCAAAGAAGTTTGCAGGTTTGACCTGAAAAAGTGGCGGCAAAATTGCAGAACTTGGTAAGACAATTGAAGAATTCCAAAAGCTGCTCCGTAGACGAAGTGGAGACAGGAAGAGTTAGAAAATTAACTGTTCAACTTATTAAGGGCTGCACAATAGCAGTAGTCCGTGGAGAAAATCCTGACCCAATGCTATAGTTGGAGAACCAAGCAAAGGTCGTGGAACTGGTGAGTAATCTTTGAAAGGGTAGAAAACTTTTAACAGCGCACTAGGTAGGCAGCAAATTACATTCTTAGCAAGCACAGGTTTTGATACAACCTGCAGTCGAGGTCCAAGGTTGGTGCCATTACACATAACTGTGAGGCAGCAAATGAGCAATAAAAACAGCTGCAAATACTCAGTGCTCCAGGGGAAAGGAATGAAGAAAGTATGACAATAATTTTAAGCAAAGATTTTTAAAGGCTTTACAGAGTTTAAGAAACATGTTATAAACTTTAAACTGGTAATTGGAGCAAGTGTAATGGTCTTATCAGACAAAGAAAGGTGGTTATTAGCACAATGTCTGAAGCCAACAGAAGCCCACCTATAGGGTCCAGAAGGGATCAAACTACAAGTCAAGGGAATGTCACTGTCAAATGCTCCAGTTCAAGTGAAAAGAGATACTGGAAACATTATGGGTAGAATTTTACATTGGGTGTGTGGACGCGCGCCCATTCATACCGGAACGCAAAATGACATGCGATGACATCGGGCATGCATCCCGATGTCACCGCGCACCGTTGCGATATTTCGCTAGGCAGGCGCTATGAGGACGGAGGCGCGCTCACCATAAATTAATAGGCCAGCTAAGGCCCTTGAGGCACAAATTGTCTTTGATTTTATGCAGCCTGTGTGATTTTCAGGGCGTCGCATGGGCGCAATGGGTAGGTGGGTAGGCCATATTTTCAAAAACCTCATCCACAGGCAAGATAAGAGGGGTGAATGGGCTCGTTAATGTGAGTTGTTAGCCCTTTAGCTTATAACTTGCTGCTGCTTGCTTGTGTGAACAGGACAACTTCATTTCGCGTCAGAGCTGCTTTGACAGAAATAACAGGCTTCAGTTCAGGACTCCGGAGGAGTCATAACACTTGGGGCCTTCCAGGTATCAGACAGCCTTCCCTTACCTTGGGAATGGGGATTGTGGTCTTTGCCGGAGGCACCTCCTCTAAGGACAAAGAGAGGGCCAGAAGGGGGAGAAGGCTAGGTGTCCCTGTTCAGCCTCTAGGGCAGTGACCTGTGGGAGGACAGGCACAGGCACAAGGGGCACAGGGCCAACAGGAAGTCCAAGGCAGAAGGGGCCGCAGAAGACGCCACTATCCTGCTGCTAGGGTTTACAGGCAGTGATGCAGCTACCTCAATATGTCTGAGGTGCAATGCCAAAGGAGGCTCCACCTCTTAAGGGAGACCGTGACCTCCATCTGTCAGATGATCAGCCCTGAGATCAGCTCCAACATCGTGGGTGGACACCCCATACCAGTGGCGCTGAAGGTCACAGTGGCCCTCAACTTCTATGCCTCTGACTCTTTCCAGCGGTTGGTGGGTGATCTTTGTGGAGTTTCCCAATCAGCTGTCCACAGTTGTGTCAAGCTGGTGACAGACGCTCTGCTCAGGCGTGCATTGACTTTCATTCACTACCGCACGGATGAGGCCAGCCAGGCAGAGCGAGGCTTTGCCACGATTGCTGGTTTCCCCGCATCCAGGGTGCAATCAACTGCACACATGTGGCCTTTAAGGCGCCAGTGGGTGAGCCAGGTGCCTTCGTCAACAGGAAGGGATTCCACTCCATGAACGTGAAGATAGGATGCAGATTCTGCAAGTCTGTGCAAGGTACCCAGGCATCTCCTATGACGCTTACTTCCTGAGACACTGCTAGGTGCTGAGGCTCTTCAGTGCTCTAGCCTGGCTGGATGGATGGCTGCTGGGCGACAAGGGCTATCCCCTCAAAAGATGGCTCATGACACTTCTCTGCCATCCAAGAACAGAGGCTGAGCAGCGGTACAATAGGAGCCATACCTCCACAAGGGTGTTGGTAGAGAGAACTATCGGTCTTCTCAAGATATGCTTCTGATGCCTGGACGTTCATGGGGCGCACTGCGATAACCCCCAGATCATGTGTCACTGATAGTAGTTGCATGCTGCGCTCTCCACAATCTGGTGCTGGAAAGGGGGGACACAGTGGACGAAGAAGATGTTGACGCAGCTGCTCTGGCAGCAGACGATGAGTCCAGTAGTGAGTCTGAGGATGAGCACAGTCAGGAGAAGGCTGAGGGGATAGACGCTGACCTGGGTAACCTCCAGGGAGACAGGGACACCCGGGGGGCTTTGAACCAACGCTCCTTCAGCTAGCCTACCAAAGATGAACCACCACCACATGCCAGGGCTGCAGGCTCCATATTCGATACCTGACAGCAACAATTGCTTGTTGAACAACATGCACTATGTGCCATTTCAATAAAGTTCAATGACAAACAATTCACTCATAACATCATGGGTTACCCTGCACCTGCAGAACTAATGAAGCACCCAGAGCTTGCTGAACACAAAACATATTTAATGGTGTGGTGCCTGGCATACATAAACCAAATTAAATGGAAAGGTGTTCTCCATCACACCTACTAATAATTAATATAAAAGCGGGAGAAAAAAATATCACCAGTGATAAGCCCATGTTGTGTTTAAGGTGCTTTAAATTTTTGTTTACAGATGCTACATCTAGGTGCACCCCCCTTGCTAGCACCTGCATTGGAGACAGCCTGCTCACTCTGCTGTCCTGTTGGCCTTGATGACCTTGGTGGGCATCCTCTGGCCCATAGAGCCTGTGCTGTCCCCACCTGGGACGGAGTGGCCAGTTCCACAGCTCGCATCTCCCCAGTCGCCGCAGCCTCATCGGATGCCACAGTCACTGGCAGAGGGGCGGAGGAGCTGCTGCCCTCATCTGGCACACCCTGAGAAGAGCCCACAGAGACGACAAGCAGCTCGTGCACCAATGTCAGGTCGCTTTGGACCTCCCTGCTCACCATTGATGGACGGGCACCTAGCTGGGATACTGGGTGCCCAATCCATCTCCCATACTAACAGTGACCACCTGAGGTCATTGCCAGTGTGAGGGCTTGCAGGTCCGAGCGCATCCCCAGGAAGCCCTGACTCAGCTCCTGGAGCAGCCTTTCCATGAAAGTAGCCACTCTCTCCATGGAGGAGGTAGTGCGCTCGGCCATGAGGGTCATTGCATTGCTCATGCTCCACATGGACTCCTCCACAACGGAGACCATGGCATGCATTCCCTCATTTATCTCCGCCAGATCCTCCCGCACACCCTGCTGGACTTCCAGCATCTGCTGCCTCAGGGACGACGCAAGTGGCACATCATCAGCCACCAACTGAGCATGTTCCTGGTCCCCAGCAGTCCTCCGACTGCCGGCGCCCTGGCACTCTCTGCCTCCGCCTGTACCTCAAGCGAGTGTGAAGTGGCCTCACTGCTGTGCACCGAGATACTATCTAACGATCTAATGCCCAACAAGGTGCTGGTATCTGCGCTGGTGCCTGCCTGGCTGAGAGGGTGTGACACTGATGTGTTTCTATCGTCTGTGTCCTCTGGGGTGAGTGGTGGGCCTTCAGGGTCCTGACCCCGACGGGCTTCTGGTGAGCCTGAAAGGAAGAACAAGGACATGTCATTAGTGAAGTCGTTACACTGTTATTGTGCATGCCTGGCACCCGGATCAGGGTGCCCTCGTCTTTCCATTATCAATGGAGCTTCCATGTTCGAGGCTCACATCAATATAGAGACAACAATGGAATGGTTGCTATTACAGACATTCTGACCTCAGTGCACTGCTCTCTTACCTCCCTCTGGCACCCCAACCTCACCGTGGCCGGTTGACCTGGGCGCATGACACCTCTCCAGCTCTAGTACCTCCTGCTCGTATCTGGTCAGGATTTGAAGGTGGAGCAGTCCTCCACCAGTCCACAACCTTTCTGCATTGTTGTGGGATGTCTTCTGAAAGGAGAGAGGAGCATTGATTAGTCCATCCTGTACCTGCATTGCCTTTGCAGTCTGGCCAACCCCACCTGAGGAATACCTCACAGGACTCAGCCGATTCGTGATCCTGAAGCCGCAAGACACTCATTCCAGGGCTCAACCCCTTGCGCAGATGCTGCCTCATTAACATTTACCACTCACACCCTGAGAACTCTGAGGTCCGGGGGGAGGGGGGACGCTCCTAACTGCTGTGCTAGCAAACACGGTACTCACTGCTCTGAAGAAGAGTCATACAGACTCGAAACGTTAACTCTGTCTTTCTCTCCACAGATGCTGTCAGACCTGCTGTCAGACTTTTCCAGCATTTTTTGTTTTTGTTTCAGATTTCCAGCATCTGCAGTTCTTTGCCTTTAACTCACCCTTCCTGATCGCAAGAGATCATTGAAGCACTTACGGCACTGCATCCATGTGCGCCTCACCACATCATGGGAGCTCACCCTGGATGCCACCTCCACCCAGGCATTTTTGGTGAGGTGGGTGGGCCTCCTCCTCCTGTCCCTGGAGACAAGTATATCCCGGTGTGCTGCCACCTCCTCCAGGAGGGCAGCGAGACATTTGTCGGAAAAACATGGGGCTGACTGCCCCACTGACCTGCCCTCTCATCTGTCGTGTTCAGCACTGAGGTTCTCCATAACGAGGGTCCTCCGAGTCAATGGCAGCCTTCGCATGGTTGCCGCGGCTGCTTTTGAATTGGCCATCAGGTCGCCATTGGACCTGGCGGACATTGAGCTCCCACGCCTTTCTCGCTGATGCCGCTGTCGTGTATTACGCTGGGCAGGCCTTAATTGGCCTGCCCGCATAAAATGGCGGTACAGAGCCGATCACGGGCGGTTGTTGGGTTCCCGGCCACCCCCACCCGCTCCCGCCGAGCCCACCCGTCCAGTGTAAAATTCTGGCCTATATATTCAACAGAATCAGGAATTCTCTCTTCTAAGTTGAAAAACCTATGTAGCCTCAATCTTATCAAAAAGATGGAAAAAAATCAATCAGCAAAGATCTAGGTCCGACTTCACAAAGGACTTTTCAAAACTATTTACTGGTCTGGGAGGACTTAAGACGGGATATAACATTACTTTACCGAAAGATGCTAAACCTATGTGTCTTTTTACACCTAGGAAGATACCACACCCACAAATGAAACAGGTCCTACCACAGCTAGAAGAGATGACCAGGATGGGAGTCATCTCTCCGGTCATCAAGCCCACAGAGTGCTGCAGTGGATTGGTTCTGGTTCTTAAACCTAATGAGTCCCTTTGCATTTGTGTGGACTTGACTCAACTTAATAAGGCAGTGGCAAGGGAGCTTCATCTGATTTCTTCGGTGGACAACAGTGTGACGAAGCTGACCAAGAGTATAATGTTCACAAATCTGGGTGCAATAGTGGCTCTTTGCAGGTGCTGTTAGATGAAAAATTGAAATTACTAATGCCCTTCATTATTCCATTCAGCAGATTTTGTTTTAATCGTTTACCATTTGGTATAACCTCAGCTCCTGAAATTTTCCAAAAAACAATGTCTACCATTCTACAGGGCCTCAAAAGTGTAGTATGTTACATGGAAGGCATCCTAATCCAAGATGCATTCACCAATGAACATGACCCGAGTGTTAAAGCAGTTCTGATCCGTCTGCAGGAAGAAGGCCTGACACTTAATGAAAAGTGTGAATTCGCCAAACATCCATCCTCAATTTGTTGCAGCACAATTGTCAGCAAGCTCAAAAAAGCTACGACAAATTTGCCAAGCGCAGATGCAGAATAAGGAATGCATTCGCATTCGCTAATACTGCTTGTACAGTTGGCCACAGCAGCATCCCAGTGGAATAGTGATGAAAACCTACTTCAAGCAACAGAAGCACTTTATCATAGTAGGTGATTTGCTAGTGTACAATGAGAGGCTGGTGATTCCAGTGTCACTCCAACCAGAGATCTTGGAAAGAATACACCAGGGCCACATGGGCATCATGAAATGCAGAGCACGAGTCCAGTCTGCAATGTGATGGCCGGTAATGTCGAGATCTAAAGAAGAAATAATTTCTTAGTGTCGTGTGCGCGCCATGCACAGACCAGACCAGAGGGAACCCCTTATCCCTACTCAATTCCCAACCCGACCATGGGAATGCCTGGAGATGGATCTGTTATGTTTAATGGAAAATCCTTCCTTATACTTGTCAATTACTTCTCCAGGTGGATCGAGGTTAAATGTCTGTACACTACGACCACAGATGGTCGAGGAAGTCTGCAACACACGGCATACTGGACCAGATTGTTTCTGATAATGGCCTGCTATTTGCCAATGGCTACTTCACCCATTTTGTGGAGAACTATGGGTTTCTATATCCCACCAGTTCCCCAAGATATCCCCAATCCAATGGTGAGGCAGAAAGGGGCATCCGCACTATCAAAGCTCTGTTAAAAAAGGAGGATTTTCTGATGGCACTCTTAATGTGCAGGTCTACCCCATTGCAATGTGTGTTGGCACCCTCAGACTGATGATGGGCAGAAAGCTTCGAATGCAGTTTCCCACCCTACTCCAAAATATAACTTTCAGGGCTAGAAGTCCAGGATTATCAAACAATTCAAGATCGAGGCTGGAAGGTGAATTCATGCTGGCAGGCCAGTTGAGCCCCGCCAAGCGTGAAACACGAGCAGCAGCACTCAGCACTGCCTGTGTGGGTGGGGGGGAGGAGGACGAGAGGGGCAAGTGCGAACTTCGTGCATGCGCACAAGTGCGCGCTTCAAAATCTCCCTGAGGCACAGAGCTGCCTCAGGGAGATGAAGAGTTTTTTAAAAAAAATACAGAAAATAAAAACGCTATAAAACATGTCATCTCATGTGACTCTGTCACATGTACAGGGACATGTTATTCATTAAACTTTAACGTTTTGATTTTATTTGCTTTAGGAAACCTCATCCCGTCCGTGGATGAGGTTTCCTAAAAAGTGCAAAGGCCGATTGGCCTTTTCGCCTGCCCGCCAACTGTAAGATTGGACAGGCAGTAAAAAATGTCAGTCAATTGATACTTTAATGGCCTTAACAGGCCTTTTAATTGTCGGTGGGTGCGCTGCCGATTCACGCACGCGCCCGTCGACCGAAATATCGCACAACTGCATGTTGACGTCGGGACGCTTGCCCGATGTCAATGTGCGTCATTTTACACTTGAGCAGATCAGGCACGTGCCTGCCCGCCGAGCTAAAAATTTTGCCCTTTGGGGGAGATAGAGAGTATGTAAATATGAATGGAAAATATCTATGGGCAAAGACTTGGCGGGGGGAGATGTAATATTAAGGTTGAAAGGGTTAATGTGTGGGACTGTGGAAACAGCACCATCCATAACGATGATGTAAGAGACACATGTTCAAGAGTCGTGAGGGAGATTGCTTCTAGCTTAGGCAAGCTGACACCTAGGACAGAATCATCCCAGATTTGCCCGTCAGCCGCAATGGCAGCTTTTCACGCTGTATCATGCCAAACCCGCCACATTAATTATGCATTCTCAGGATACATGCCATTTTGTTGGCGGGCAGGCTCCGATTTGCCTGTCACGCCATCACCTCGCTGTTTCATCACGGCAGGCACTGCATTTAAAGTGCAGCCGCGCTCAAGTGTTTCCAGCCCAGGACTGCAGCAAAGAAGACATGGGCCTGAAAGCCAAGAAGACTGCAGCCCTCGAGCGCCTTTTGGACACCGTGGAGGCCCGTTGTGATGTCCTCTACCTGCGCTCTGGCTGCAGGAGGGGCAGCAACATTACCATTCCAGCTTGGTAGGCAATGGCAGTGGTGATCATTGCCACTGCTGCACAGAAGATGTTGACCATCCAATGCAGGTAGAGGATAAATGATCTCACCTGTGCAGCCAGGATATGGCAACCATCTCATCACTCTAAAATCACACACTCAAGCCCATCACACATTCACTGACATCTCACTCTCTGCCAGCTCAAGGGACATCATCACCCATTCTCACATACATACCCTCACATGTCCATCTGGCCTCATCTCCTCTGGAGACTACCTCCTCGGCCCTCACTATCTTGAGCCCATGCACAGATCAACATAGGCCCCAACATGGACCCTGGGATACCCTCCTTCCCCTGTATAGCTCTCGTCCTGCAGCTTTTTCCCTTTCCTGATGCCACTTCTTCCCCTTCCCCAAGCAAGCCCTAGCCCTGCAGCCATTGAAAAGCCACCCACATATGGCTGATCTGGTAGGTAGAGACCTGCCCATGAGCCTCTCTAAAAGTGATGTGATGCTGTATGTGAAGCCTGCCGCTGATGACTGCGAGTGTTGACCGAAGTAAGTTAGACAAACAAATCTTGACGTCCCGAGCAAAGTGCAGCCCGCCAAGTACACACCTTATATATGCTGTTGTGAAACATGTCGGCATGTTTTCCCGTCGACGTGGATGGACAATCCAGCGGATGGGGGCGGGGGGGCAATCAGTCCAGCGGGCTGGCCTTATAATGATATGCTGATGTATTACAATGGGGTTCCCGATGTCCAATGGTGGGGAACGCAGCCCGCCAGCGACAGGCTGAGCAGACGTTCGTAAACTGGTTCACGACGTCGTGAAACTTATTTTTGATCTTCTCACCATATTGTCCGCTCACACCACTGAACATGCCCGAAGCCATTGGGCAAGCAAAATCCCAGTCCTAGTCATGTATATCTGTATATAGTTCTGTTATATCCAATAAACCAGTTATTGTTTAGACATACTCAGCAATCATTGCTTAGCCAGCCCAACCAACATACAACAGCAGGTACAGCAAGCAATTAGGAAGGCAAATGGCATGTTGGCCTTTATTGCAAGGGGTTTGGAGTACAAGAATAAAGAAGTTTTGCTACAGTTGTACAAGGTTTTGGTGATACTGCACCTGGAGTACTGTGTGCAATTTTGGTCTCCACATTTAAGGAAAGATATGCTTGCATTGGAGATGGTACAGTGAAGGCTTACTAAATTGGTCCCTGGGATGAGGGGATTGTCCTTTGATGAGAAGCTGAGTAAATTGGGCTTATATTCACTGGAGTTTATAAGAATGAGAGGTGATCTCATTGAAACCTACAAAATTCTGAAGGGGCTTGTTAGGGTGAACCCTGAGAGATTGTCTCCATTGATTGAGGAATCTAAAACATGGGAGCACAGTCTCAGGATAAAGGGCCAATCATTCACGGTTGGGATGAGAAATTTCTTCACTCAAAGGGTTGTGAATCTTAGGAATTCTCTACCCTAGAGGGTTGTGGATGCTCCATCGTTGAATACATTTAAGGCTAGGATGGACAGATTTTTGGTGTCTCGGGGAATTAAGGAATATGGTGAGTGGGCAGGAAAATGAAGTTGAAGCCAAAGATCAGCCGTGATATTATTGAATGGTGGAGCAGGCTTTATAAGCCGTGTGGTCTACTCCTGCTCCTTTTTCTTGTTCTCACCTTGTCCTTGGCTCTTTAATTGATTACCTTAAATCTGTGTCCTCTGGTTGGCAATTGTTTTTCCAGTAGAAACAGTCTCTTCTTATTTACTCTAACAAAACCATTCATGGTGTTGTACACCTCTATTAAATTTTTCTTCAACCTTGTCTGTTCTAAGAAACATTTTTAGATGGATTGAAGTGGCTTGGTGGAGTCTTTTTCTTGTGTTTAATTTCTGGGGCAATTGGAAACCAAATCAATCTGCACTGGTCTCACTGATGACCAACAGGGCTGAAACCTTAAAATTTGGTTTCCCCTTCAGCTTTGTGCTCAGTGAATTTCAGGTGGTCTGAAACCATATAAAAAGCCACAAGCTAAAAAGAATCTATTGATTTTAGTTGTTATGGCACAGCTGATGGTAAATGCTGAGCTGCCCAAATCCCAAAGGGAAACTTGAAACAGCAGCCAAAATGGATTTTGCAATTTGTACAGTATGAGGAGAGGTTCTGAAATCAGGAAATGATGTCTCTGACTACTTGTGATGATTTTATAGTAAACATTTTTTTTTAAATTAAAGCAAAAAAAAATGCAATTATACTTAAAAGAAAGGCTTCATACAGTAAACAGTACTTTAAAACCATTCCACAAGATCTTAACTTAACTACCCTGACTGTCCCCTTTTCAATTCAGCAACTAGCCTTATAGATCTCAGTATTTTTTACCACACAGTGACTTTTTTCCTTGGGGTGTCCTCTGAGACTGACAGCAACTGGGTTTTCAGGTCTGGCCTTGTTCACATTGTCTTCTGGGAATTCTGACCAGCTTTCCTGCTGTCTTCTGGGAGATCTAAACACTTACCCTCTCACATAGGCTTCAGTGTTTCCTTAAATGCATTCCTTCCCTTTAAACACTCTATTGTCTCAACCAGACTCTTCAAAAATGCTTTCTTCCCAGACTTGATTAGACTCTTCTTTACTTCAGCTCTCAGGTTTTTTTTTTAGAAAAAGTAAACTTACCCCATCTTTACCTTATTATAACCTGCATAAATCCCCACTGAATGAAAAAACTCAATTCAAAACTTCTCCTGTTATTGCTTTATGTAAAACTCTGATTGAAGTTCCTCTTGGCCCATTAACATATCAAAATCTTACTGTTGGATTTAGACTCTTGCAGTCACTCTGGCTCTTACTGCATTACCAAATTTACTATTGGCAGGTGTCTTCCAGTACATAAGGAATATGATAGGCCAATTAATAGAAGAAAAATATTACAATTTCTAGTTTTCTTGACACAGTCTTGAACTGTCTTAGCATTCACAGCCTTTTGGAGGAGAGAATTCCAGATGTTTTACTACCTTTATGTGAAAATTCATGTGCATCTCAATTCCTCATTTCATTTTCGTGCACGCCGACGCATAAAATGACATGCGGTGACGTTAGGCAAGCGTCCCGATGTTACCGCGCGCCATCGCAATATTTAGGTGGGTAAGCGCACGAGGTTCTCGGATGCGCGCCTGCCATTAATTAATCAGCCAGTTAAGGCCCTTAAGGCAGCGATTGTCTGTAATTGTTTGGGGCCCGTGCGATCTTCAGGACGTCGCATGGGCGCAACGGGCAAGCGGGTAGGACACATTTGCATAAACCTCATCCATGGGTGGGATAAGAGGGGTGAGTAGGCTCACGAGTGGTATCTGTTAGATATTTAATTGTGACAGTTACTGACAATTGCCTGTGCGAGCAGGAATACTTTAAAACTCTTCACAGCTGCTTGGACAGGAGTAACAGCCTTCAGGTCAGGACTGTACAATAAAGATCATTTTTGGGGCCTGCATATTTCAGGAAGCCTTCCTGTAGCCTGGGAATGGGAGTTGTGCTACCCACTGGAGACACCTCCTCTGAGGAGGAAGGGATGGCCAGAAGGGGAGGAGGCCAGAAGTCCACATTCAGTCTCCAGGGGAGCCACCTTTGGGAGGAGAGGCACAGTCACAAGGGGAACAGGGCCAACAGGAAGTCCAAGGTGGAAGGAACCGCAGAAGACGCCACTATCCTGCTTCCAGGGTACACAGGCAGCGAAGCAGCTACCTCAATATGTCTGAGGCGCAGTGCCAAAGGAGGCTCCGTCTCTCAAGGGAGACAGTCAACTCTATCTGTCAGATGATAAGCCCTGAGACCTGTGCCAATCCCATGCCAGTGGCGCTGAAGGTCAAGGCTGCCCTCAACTTCTATGCCTCCGGCTCTTTCCAGGGGTCACTGGGTGATCTTTGCGGAGTCACCCACACAGCTGTCCACACTTGTGTCAAGCAGGTGACAGACGCCCTGTTCAGGCGTGCATTGACTTTCACCCACTACTGCTGGGGCGAGGCCAGCCCGACAGAGCGAGCCAGAGGCTTCGCGGCCATTGCTGACTTCCCCCACATCCATGGTGCAATCGACTGCACACATGTGGCCATCAGGGTGCCAGCAGGTGAGCCTGGT
Organism: Cetorhinus maximus; assembly: GCF_964194155.1. NCBI lineage: Eukaryota > Metazoa > Chordata > Chondrichthyes > Lamniformes > Cetorhinidae > Cetorhinus > Cetorhinus maximus. The sequence goes on from NC_135887.1 coordinate 100,619,333, forward strand.
GCCTTCATCAACAGGAAGGGATTCCACTCCCTGAATGTGCAGATAGTGTATGATCACAAGATGCAGATTCTGCAAGTCTGTGCAAGGTACCCAGGCAGCTCCCACGACACTTACATCCTCAGAAACTCCCAGGTGCCGAGGCTCTTCAGTGCTCCAGCACAGCTAGTTGGATGGCTGCTGGGTGACAAGGGCTATCCCCTCAAAAGGTGGCTCATGACGCCTCTCCGCCATCCAAGAGCAGCGGTACAATAGGAGCCATGCCTCCACAAGAGCTGTGGTAGAGAGAACCATCGGTCTTCTCAAGATGCGCTTCCGATGCCTGGACCGTTCACTGGGTGGACTCCAGTAACCCCCAGATCGTGTGTCACTGATAGTGGTTGCATGCTGCACTCTCCACAATCTTGTGCTGGAAATGGGCAACGCAGTGGATGAAGAAGATGTAGACACAATTGCTCCGGCTGCACACGATGAGTCCAAGGAATGAGCACACACAGAAGAATGCTGAGGGGGTAGGCGCTGACCCAAGCATATTCCAAGGGAGGCAGGGACACCCGGGAGGCTTTAATCCAAAGAACCTTCAGCTAGCCCATCACAGATGGACTGCCAACACACGCCAGGGCTGCAGGCTCCATACTCGATACCTGAGTGCAAAATCTGCCTGGATAGGAACACTAACTATGTGCCTTGTCAATAAAGTTCAATGTCAAACAACTCACTCATAACATCATGGGTTCCCGTCCACCTGCAGAAGTAAGGAATCACCCTGAGTCATGCTTACATGTCAAAATTTAATGATATAATAAAATGAAGTTCAGAAACAAAAAGAAAAGGTGTTGCACATCACACCAAGTGGTCATGAACTAACAGTGGGCAACATAAAAGCACCAGTGAGAAGCACGAAGTGTGCCTAAGGTGCCTTAAGTTTATGCTTACGGGTGCTACGTCTAGGTGCTCCCCCCTCGCTGGTACTGGCATTTGAGACAGTCTGCTCACTATGCTGTCCTATTGGCCTTGATGACCTTGGCGGCTGTCCTCTGGCCCGTGGAGCCTTTAATGGCTCTGCCTGGGAGGGAGCGGCCAGTTCCACAGCTGTCATCTCCCCAATCGCCGCAGCCTCATCGGATGCCATGGTCACTGGCAGAGGAGCAGAGGAGCTGCTGCCCTCATCTGGAGCGCCCTGAGAGGAGCCCGCAGAGACGACAGGCAGTTGCTGCACCGATGTGATGTCGCTTTGGACCTCCCTGCGCACTGTAGATGGATGGGATACTTGGTCCCCAAGCCATTTCCCACACTGGCACTGACCAGCTGAGGTCAATGCCGCTGTGAGAGCTTGCAGGTCCGAGCACAACCCCAGGAAGCACTGATTGGTCTCCTGGAGGAGCCTCTCCACGAGAGTCGCCACTCTTTCCATGGAGGAAGCATGGTGCTTGGCCATGAGGCTCATTGCATTGGTGATGCTCTGCATGGACTCCTCCAGCACGAGCACCATGCCACGCATTGCCTCATGTATCTCCGCCAGATCCTCCTGCATACCTTGCTGCACTTCCTCTGTTTGCTGCCTCACGGATGACCCCAAAGGCACATCATCAGCCACCAACCGAGCATGTGCCTGGTCCCCAGTCCTCCAACTGCTGGCTCCATGGGCACTCTCTGTCTCCCCCCGCACCTCAAGCGAGTGTGAAGTGCCCTCACCGCTGTGCCCCAGGACACTAGCCAATGATCTAATTGTCACCAGGGTGCTAGTATCTGCGCTGGTGCCTGCCTGGCAGTGATGGTTTAACGCTGGTGAGTCGAAATGTTCAGGGTCCTCAGGTGTGAGAGGTGGCCCCTCTGTCGCCTCCCCCTGGCCCTGCTCCAGTGATGCTGAAAGGAAGAACAAGGACATTTGATTAATTAAAGTGGAGACAATATCAATGTGTACACCTGTCCCCCAGATCATTATGCGCTCATCCTTCCATAATCAATGGTCAATCCATGTTGCAAACTTCAATCACTGAGCATTCAGCAGTGCCATGGCTGCTGGGACACACATGGTGACCTCAGTGCTCAGCAAACATACCCCCTCGTGGCACCTCAGCCTCACCGCCACCTGTGCACCTGGGCGCATGGCGCCTCTCCAGATCCATGGCCTGCTGCTCGAATGGAGTCACGATAGCCAACTGAGCCTGGCCTCTGCCAATCCGCAACCGCTCGGCAAAATTGTGTGCAGTCTTCTCCTGAAAAGGAGGGAAGAGCATTGATTAGTCCAGCCTGTACCTGGACTCCCATCACATCCCTGCCAACCCAATCAGAGTGGGACATTGCAGGGCTCCAGCGCTTCGTCACCCCACAGCTGCTACACCCTCACACAAAGAAGCCAGGGCTGACTCCCCACCTTGCCCAAATGTTGCCTCCATCACATTTGGCATCATGGTCTAACCTTGCAAAGCAAAGAGGCACAAGCACGTGGAACGCAAAGGCCAGTAGATGGATTGGTGCCCTGCCACCTGGAAGCTCCCCTCCCAGCATGTTAGCACCCTGACTTTGACATGCTTCGCAGTTCCAGCACTATGCCTAGGTGCAGATCCTTGAGTTTGCCCCTGAATCTATACTCTGGGTGTCAGTGTCACACATGCTGCGAGTGCAGAACCCATCTCAGCACAACCCTCTCAGAGCAGACTAGGCATATCTGCTGGCCCACCAAGAGAGGGAAACATGCCATGAAGGATTCAATGCTGTAACTGCACTCAGAGTTTTTGGCGCCTTTGGGGGAAAGGCTGACGGCTGCATTAAATGACCTCTGCCAACATAGTACTCACCCTTCCCAAGCGCAGGAGGTCATTGAAACTCTTGCAGCACTGGACCCACGTGCGTCGCACCTCATCATGGGAGCTCACAGTCTCGGCCACATCCTCCCAGGCACGTTTGGTCAGGTGGGGGTGCCACCGCCTCCCGTCCCTCGGAAGTAGACCTCCTGCCATGCTGCCACCTCCTCCAGGAGGGCAGCTAGGCACTAACCCAAAAAACGAGGGGCACAGTGCCCCGCTGCCCTACCCTCCAGCCTGGCCTGTCCCGCTGCCCTATTCTCCGGCCTGGCCTGCTCTGCTGGCCTACCCTCCGGACTGGTCTGCTCACCAAAAGCCCCCTGGTGAGCCCTTCTACCTGCCATTGTGAGCAGCCTTGCAAAGGCTGCCAGTGCTTCATTTAAACAGGCCACGGGGTCGCCATTGGACCTGGCAGTCAGTGCACTCCCGTCGCCGCCCGCCCACTCCCACTATCCTCGGGAGTCGCGCATTACACTGGGTGGGCCTTAATTGGTCTGCCCGCGTAAAATGGCGGCGCAGACCCGATCGTGGGTGGCGATCGGGTCCGCGTCCGCTCGGTCCGCCCAACATGGGGAAAATTCTCCCCTATACTCTAGCTTGTGTTTTGTGCCGTTAGGAATGTTTTCTCATCTTAAAGGGTTACTAGATTTTTATTATTATAATCTGGAACAGACATTAAAGGCCCTGAATCTTCAGAGGCTATGAACCTGACCCTACCCACACTGGTGTCCTCCAGTGCTGACCCAGCTCAACCCAGCTCCTTGCCCTGCTGAGATGCAATTTAGCTCCTCCTTGAATCTCTGTGTAAAATGGATAACCATAATTTTTCTTAAATGTTTTAACTTTTTGGAGGGTTCACAGTGGCTTGCCTTACCTGGACCTTTGTGGTGGCGCCCACTGAAATGCGTTTGGAAGTTGCTATGTCTCATCTGTGTTTTGATCCTCCCTGAACCAAGGAAGTAGGAAATCTAAGCTCTGTCCCTTTTATGGACGGTGGAGTAGGAAAACGGGAGGTTCATGGCATGGGTTTTCCAGTGGGTTCTGCCAGTTTCCTGCTAGAGTTATAGCATGAATCCAGTGGAACATTTAGTTAATTTTAGGGTCACAGAGTTTTGCACTTGATAAATGTTTAAGATTTTGTTTGGATCTTCCATTCTATTTCCACAGTTCAGTGTTCGCCTGGTCATTTTTATGATACAAACACACACAGGTGCATACGATGTCTTGTGGGGATGTTTCAGCCAGAGTTTGGGCAGAATCACTGCATTGCATGTCCTGGAAATACTACAACAGATTTTGATGGATCAACTAATATTACTCAATGTAAAAGTAGGTATTAATACCTGTATCATAGAACACATATCTATTGTCTGTAGGCATTTCCTTTGGTGCAACTTCTAGATGAATCATTTATTGTCTCAGTTATATTAAACATAAAAGGCATAGAATAAGGTACTTGGTAAATGTGAAGAGCTAGAAACAGTGGAGGTCCAAAGCACTTGGGAGTTCAAGTGCATAGAACATTAAGTGTCATGAACAGGTACAGAAAATAATAATAAATGTGAATGAAACATTGGGTTTTATTAGCTGGAGGACTAGAATATAAGGTAGAAGCTATGCTGCAGCTATACAAAGCCCTGGTTAAACTGTACTTGGAGTACTGTAAGCAGTTCTGAGCACCACACATAAGGAAGCGTTGGGGGAGTGCAGCATAGATTTATCAGAATGGTATCTGTACTGCAAGACTTAAATTATGAGGAGAGATTTCCCAAACTAAGTTTGTCATCCCTGGAATTTAGAAGGCTTTTACGTGATTTGATTGAAATTTCTAGATGTTAGATGGAGCTGATAGGGTAAATGGAAAGAATGTTATTTCCACTGGTTGAGGAGTCTAAGACTAATGGAGCTGGGTTTTTTAGGAGTGAACACTAATGCAAAAGCAAAATACTGCAGAGATGCTGGAAATCTGAAGTAAAAACAGAAAATTCTGGAAATACTCAGCAAGTCAGGCAGCATCTGTGGAGAGAAACAGAGTTAACGTTTCAGGTTGATGATGACCCTTCATCATCTCGATCACCCTTCATTCCTTGTGTTTGGCTGACCTACATTGGCTCCTGGTTAAGTAATGCCTCGATTTCAAAATTCTTATCCTTGGTTTCAAATCTCTCCATGGCCTCGTTTCTTCCTATATCTATAATTTATTCCAACCTCCCAACCATCAAGATATCTGCATTCTTCTAATTCTGTCCTCTTGAGCATCCCCAATTTTATTCACTCCATCCTTCACTCCATCCTTGGTGGTCCTGCCTTCACATGCCCCTTAAGGCCCTAAACTCTGGAATTCCCTCCCTAAACCTCTCCACTCCTCTACCTCTATCTCTGCCTTTAAGGCGCTCCTTAAAATCTCTGACCAAGCGTGAAATTTTAAGGCCCCATTGCGGTGGGGATGGGTCGCAAAATGTGGCGAACCGTTCAAAACTCCATTGACTTTGGTGGGAATGGAAATTCCCACTGGCAGGAGGGGCTGTAAAATTCCGCCCCAAGTGTTTGGTCATCTGCCTTGTGTGGCTTGTTTTGTTTGATAACACTCCTGTGAAGGGCGTTGGGATGTTTTACCAAATTAAAAGTTAGTTTTTCTTATAAATACTTAAGAAACCTCCAACAATCAGTAATTATCATTTATTAATTGCATCACAATTGTGGTTGTTCTATTCATTATTTGTCCATGTTGAGCATTTGACATTACACAAAAGAAATGCACTAGGAAATAATTAAAGATCAATAAACTCTTGAGAAATTTTGAGAAATTGAGAAATTTGAATAATTAGCGGTCTTAGAATGGGTATGCTTTCCAGAAGTCCAGATGAGGGAAGGAAGTGCTTGTATATCAGCTTGGTATATTGTCATCAATGCTATTGTACTTGAATGTCTGTGTTTTAGAACTCTTGCTGATTCTCTAGCTTGAGATGGCTTATTCGTAAAGCATTTAGCAGTTCTTAATTAATTTTTTTGTGGTTATTATATTATCAGACAGACATTGTGGAGGAGAACTTGGAGACTATACTGGATATATTGAGTCTCCAAATTACCCTGGGGACTACCCTGCAAATGTTGAATGCACCTGGAACTTAAGTCCACCTCCAAAACGCCGCATTCTCATTGTTGTCCCAGAAATATTTCTACCAATTGATGATGAGTGTGGTGACTATTTAGTCATGAGAAAAAGCTGTAAGTCAGAACACCAATAAAATTCATCATTTTATAATGTTTCTCAACTAGATTTTTTAATAAGTGTGCATTTATCTACTTACTTTATAGGAGTCAATATCTTTGAATCCAAACTCCCAGTTTGAATCTAAACCTCCTTTGTTGAAGGTGATGACAGATTCATGATGGGTATATTGTTCCATAGATAATTATAGCTCTACAATATATTACCATCTTCAGTCAGACATTACACTCAGGCTCAATCTGAACTCATGCAGTGTACTGTATATACATATACGCAGACAAATAGCAGAGGTTAAAGATTAGTCAGAGAAGCGAAAATCTTGACTAGCTTTCTTTCTCCCACTGAGACCCATTGCAATCATTCTCTTCCCTCTCCCAACTGAAACCAGCTGAGACCAAATAACTAAGCAAAGATCAGAGACCAAACTTGACACCTTCCTGATCCACATAGCTCAGTACTATGCCACAACCAACCCAAAGTTTTTGACATCATTTTTGCATTCAAATATACTCAAATGTCAAATATGACCATTTGATATCAAATATTCTGATCTGGAATAAGTTTTTCATGCAGCCAGCAGTGTTTTGTCATCTTTGACATCGAATGCAATCAAATAGCAAAAGGTGCTGGAAGGCATCAAATGTGCTCAAAGCTATCAATTGCTATCAAAAGTTATCAAATGTGGCAAATGTGTTTAAAGGCAACAAATGCACTCAGCAACCTGCATTGAAAAATACAAGGAAATTAATTATTTAAATAATATCTGAATTGATTCAGTTTTTTCATTTAGTCCAAAAAATCTTTCCACTATACATGCTTGAGAGCACCAGCACCACCAGATCTCCATCTGTTCTTAATTCATTTTATTTATTCATTAATTGCCATCCTGGGAACAAAACATGCAGGACGTGGGATGATTGGCCTGATTGGCAGTCCTGGTGCCTCCCTCCCCTCACCCCCGCCCCCTCAGTGTTCCCTGGTGGTTCCCTTCCCCCCCCTGCCCTGATCTCTTCCTTGGTGGCGCAATCCCACCAGCCCAATGACACTCTCCTCTCCACCTCCCAATTGAGGGGCCAATACTCACCCCACCCAGTCTCAGGGTCTATACTCTCCCTCCCCAACTAGTCCTAGGGTCTAAACTCCCCCTTCCACCCAGTCTTGGGGTCTACACCTGCCCGCCCAGTCTCAGCATCTATGCCCACCCTGCCCCCACAAAGTCTCAGGGGTCTATAGTCCCCACCCCCCAACCTAGTCTTGGGGTCTATACTCCCCATACCCCCCACACCCAGTCTTAGGTCTATACTGGTTCCCCCCACCCCTGTCCCAGTCTCAGGGTCTTGAGCTTTGCGCCAACCTCCTAGGCCTCGTTGTTGAACTCCTGCCCCCTCCACTCCCACAAAGACTCTCTCCATCAACCATCACCACCCCCACCCCCCAACCACCCCCCAACCCCCCTCACCCAACCAGACCCGCTCCTGCCGCAATTGCTGGTCCTGCACTGGCTGGAAAACTGCAGGAGAGCCGGCATCACTGTCACTTCCAGTTCCAGCCAGCCCTACAACCTGAAATCTCTGGTGGGGGAGGAGGGGGCAAAGAAAGAGATTGGGGGTTAGAGAGGGGATGTTGAGAGAGAGGGCAGAAACAGGGGGCAGGTGGAAGAAAGAGAGGGGTCTTTCAAGAAGGGGCTGAAGAGAGAGAGGGCAGAGAGAGGCACATGGGGCAGAGAGAAGGAAACAGGGGACAAGGGAGAGGGGAAGGAGAGGGGAACGGAGGGGTGGTAGAGGGGGAGGGAGGGGTAGAGGGGGTTAGGGAGAGCGGGGAAGGGGGTAGAGAAGGAGTACTGTGGAAAGGTGAGATAAGGGGTACATGGGAGAGGGTCAGAGAGGGGGAATAGGGGAGGATGAGGGGGTTACAAGGGGGAGGGAGAAACCAGGGGATGGCGAGAGAGAGGGGTGGAAGGAGACAGGGGGAGAGTGAGGGGGGGAAGAGAGAGGGGAGAGAGCGGGGAAAGAGGTGGGGGAGGAGAGAGAGGGAAAAGGGAGATGAGAGAAGAAAACTGCTGCAATCTGGGGGGTAGGGGTTTTGGTGGGTCTGAAGAAAATTGCTCTGGGGGGTGGTTGGGGAGAAAACTGCTGCAGTCTAGGTGATAGGGGTGAGGGGGTGGTGGTGATGGGGGACAGTGCTGCACTAGCTGTAGATTATGAGGAAAAATATAGAACTAGCTTGTTAAAACAGAGTCTGCTTCTTCTAAAGTTAGTTCAGTTTTAGGATGATTGAAGCTATCAAAATTCAGAATTATGGAAAATAAACTCCATGCTCATTTTTGGTGTCAGAATGCTTAAGGCAAGTGATTTTGCTAATCGCAGATGCTTGAGTGCTGCGGTTTGAAGCAATTGATGAAAATGGCAATTGATGTCAAATGAAGGCTAAGTGATTGCTTTTGAGCGCAATTAATGTCAAATGAGTGCAAATGACCACAGTGGAATGCAAATGATGTCAAATGTTTCGGGTAGGGAAGGTACATTTCACCATTCCTCTGGGGAATGCTGACTGACAGAGTACAGGGCAATTTGAGCAGGTTCAAATTGTTCTATGGATTTCAGTGATCGATTTTCAACTTGAAATCATTGCCTCCTATCCCAGCCCATGCAATCGATGTGCATGTTAGCAACCGGTGCATTCTGTCTCTATAAGATTTGATGATGCCCATACAAATGCAGTATTGATTATGATCTCATTTTTGGAAATAATATAAATTTGAATACTGAGAAATTACATACTTTGTACCTAGGTATCTGATCAATTGTAATTTACTTGACATTATAATTTCATAGATGGTTTGAATTTACTTTGTGTGAAATGTATAATGGGTTAACATAATGTTAAAATAAAAGAAAATGTCATATGAATGTATTAGCCAATGTGTTGTAAATATAGCACCATGAAATTTCAACTGCACAAGAATTTCCATAAGAATAAATGTTAGATTTTGCAGCCTGTGGTTGATTGTGAGCTTTGAATTGAACAGAACATTAGATGCAATGTTTAAAATGTAGCATACCTAGTCTTTCTCTCATGATTGTTGTTTCAATTAAATCAACCGACAGTAATTCTGGTGATATTAATAGCATAGAGTTGTTCAGCAATAGAAGTTGATCTGAGATTTGGATGATTTGCTTTACATTCAAAAATTATCAATATCAATGACTAAGTCTGTTCTTGTGTAATTGACCAGCATTGTCTAATTCAGTGACAACCTATGAAACCTGTCAGACCTATGAACGGCCCATAGCATTCACCTCAAGATCAAGAAAATTATGGATTCAATTCAAGTCCAATGAAGGGAATAGTGGCAAAGGATTTCAGGTTCCATATGTTACGTATGATGGTAAATACAGATAACTTAGCTATAAAACTTATAAATTGGATGACTGTTTTGATGCTATTTCCTGCTCTTGCTGAACTGGAAAATTTCATCAACTTTGCTTGCAATTTCCACCCTTCTCTCACCTTCACATAGTCCATCTCCAACTCTTCCCTTCCCTTGCTTGACTTCTCTGTCTCCATTTCTGGGGATAGACTATTAAGGTTAATTAACTATAAGCCTACTGACTCCCACAGCTACCTTGACTATATTTCTTCACACCCCACGTCCTGTGAGGACTTTATCCCATTCTCCTAGTCTCTCTCCTTTGCATCTATTCTGATGACCCACTTCCAATATGTCTCCCCTTTTCCTCAACCGAGGATTCCCATGGTTGATGGGATCCTTGACTGTGTCCATTCCATTTCATGCACTTCTGCTCTCACCCGCTTCCCTCCCTTTCAGAACCTTGATAGAGTTCCTCTAGTCTTCCACTCTACCAGCTTCCATATTCAATGGATTACTCTCTGCCATTTTCATCTGCTCCAGTGTGATACCACCAAACACATTCGCCTCCCCTTACCTGACCCCCTACTTTCAGCATTATGAAGGGACCGTTCCATCTAAAATATCCTGGTTCACTCTTCAGTCACCCCCTCCCCTTCCTATAACACCCTTTCATGCAAGCGCAGGAGGTACAACACCTGCCCTTTTAACTCCTCCCTTCTCACCATCCAAGGCGCCAAACACCCCTTCCAGGTCAAACAGCACTTTTCTTATACTTCTTTCAATTTAGTACACAGTATTTGCAACTCATGATGTGGCCTATTCCGCATTGGGGAGACCAAATGTAGATTGGGTGACCACTTATTAGGACACCACCCTTCAGGCAACAAGCATGACCCCAAGCTTCCAGTCTTCAGCTTGCTCCCGCTCTTACCTTTCTGTCCTTGTCCTCCTTCCAATGAAGCTCAATGCAAGCTGAAGGAGGATCATCTTTTGACAGGACACTTTACAGCCTCCCAAACTCAAGATTGAGATCAACCATTTTGGATTGTAAACCCTTGCCCCATTTTGTTTCCCTTTTCTTTGCTAAATTTGGTGTTGTCTCTTGTTTTTCTCTCTTTCCCCCTCTTTTTAGCTTTCAGATGGCAGCTGTTCATGATTATTCCATTCAGACCTCCTCTAGACATATCTTTTGTTTTTTTGCTTGTTCCATTATCACTCCCTTTGGCCTTGCACCATGAACCCATTTGTCATTTTATCTCTCCTGTCTTCCACCCTATCACAGACTTGTTTTGTTCTTCTTCCCATCCTCCTCACTTCACTTGCTTAAAACCTATTACATTTCTAACTTTTTCCAGTTCTGATGAAAGATGATCAACTTGAAACATTAACTCTGTTTCTTTCTGCACAGATGCTGCCAGATTTGCTGAGTATTTCCTGTATTTTCTGTTTGTATTTTATCCTGTCATTACCTGACATTTTACATTTCTCCCTTCCAGGATGGGCCACTGAAGTCAGGGGTTATGACTCATGGGGCTGAATTTTACCCTTGATGGGCGGGCGAGCAGCCGATCGCCGCCACCGAAATGGGCCCCGCCACCATTTTACGTGGGCTGGCCAATTAAGGCCCGCCCAGCATGACGCCCGATGGGAAGCGCTATGCACTTCCTGTGCGGGCGGGGAGAGGGGATTCCCCAACTGCGAGAGTGCGCTCTTTCGCGCATGCGCCGAAAGAGCACACATCTCCCTGAGGCTAAGTGGTGCCTCAGGGAGATCGCTGAAAGGTGGTGAAAGTTGAAAAATAGAAAAATAAAAAAATCATTAACATGTCCCCCTCATGTGAAAATGTCACACGAGATGAGACATGTTAATAACGTACACAAAAACTTTATTAAACTTTTTAAAATCCGAAATCAAACCTCATCCCGCCAGTGGATGAGGTTTGTTAAAAAATCACTTACCCGCCTGCCCGTTGGGCCCGTGCGCCAAGCTGAAGTTCGCACAGGCTCCTCAAAATCCTCGACAATTGGTGACTTAATGGCCTTAACAAGGCCTTTAATTAATGGCGGGTGTGCGTCGTGATGCATAGCGCGCCCGCTGACCTAAACATCGCGATGCCGCGCGCTGACGTCGGGACACTTGCGCGATGTTAGCGCGTGACATTTTAAGCGCTGACGTGCGGGCCCCACTACCCGCACGTCAGCCAGAAAATTCAGCCCATGATTGTTGAGGGCAGTTCTATTTGTGTTGGGGATACGCTAAGATTTGGAACATCATACGTGGTCTGTATGATGAAATGTGCTTTATAAAATTTTAATAGGTCATTAGTTAGATCAAGTGTAAAAGGAAAATTAATTGAAAAGCAAACAATAAAATTTAGAAAAGGTGACAGTTGAAAGTAAATGAACTGGTTTAGGGAGAAAGATAAATTCTTTACCAATGCAAGAAAATAGTCGCTTGGCAGTACAGAACTTGAGAATGCTGAAAAAAGGGACATACAAGAAAGAGAGAAGCTTCATCAGCATGCTTCTTTTCCCAGCAACACAAGAAATCTTTCAGCAGATGAAAGGAGAGAAGAAAAAGAGTACATGTGACTGAACAACAGAACATCACCGGCATTTAGAAGACTTTTTGTAATTGTGCTTACAAAGTCATCAAAATAAACTTTAATTTATTTTCTTCTGTTGTAGAGGATTACCAAGAGCTTATTGAGGATATAGTTCGAGATGGTCGATTGTATGCATCTGAGAACCATCAAGACATACTGAAGGTAGATTACAGTGAACCAATATTGGAGCAAGGTTCATTTGAATCTGGCGTTTTCTCACATTTTCATTTTACAACATTGAAACACAAAGGCTTCACATTTAACGGCATCCTTTAAGTAGAATCATGATAAATGATCATTTATATTTTCTGTGATAACTTTTATTTTCATCCTCTGAATTCTATCTATTTTCTTGGTCTAGTGCACTGGGAAATACTTTCCCGGCTAGGAATAGCATAGAATTAATTCTTACTTTCTGAAACAAGTAAACCACCTCACTTGTGTCAGCCTTGGCTCAGTTGGTAGCACTCTTGCCTCTCTGTCATAACGTCTGAGTTCAAGTTCCACTCCAGGGGCACAGAAATCAAAGCTGACACTCCAGTGCAGGACTGAGAGAGTGCTCCACTGTTGGAGGTGCTGTCTTTCAGGTGAGAAATTAAATTAATACCTGTCTGCCCTATCAGTGGATGGAAAAGGTTCCATTGCACTATTTTATAGAATCACAGAATGGGGTCTGCACCAGCTTTCTGTAAAATTGACATGGTCCCACTCCCCTGCCTTTTCCTGGTGGTCCTTCAAATATTTTTCTCTTTAGATAATTATCCAATTCCCTTTTGAAAGCCACGACTGAATCTGCCTCCACCACCCTCTCAGGCAATACATTCAAGATCCTAACAATTTGCTGTATAAAATAGCTTTTCCTCTTGTTGTATCTGGTTCCATTGCCATTCACCTTAAATCTGTGTCCTCTTGACCTTGACCTTTCCACCAATGGGAACAGTTTCACCCTATCTACACTGTTCAGACCCTTCATGATTTTAAACACCTCTATCAAATTTCCTCTCAACCTTTTCTTCCCTAAAGAGAACAACCCCAGTCTATCCTTGTAACTGAAGTCTCTTATCCCTGGAACCATTCTCAGAAATCTTTTCTGCACCCTCTCTAATGCCTTCACGTCCTTCCTGAAGTGTGGTGCCCAACTTTGGACATGATAATCCAGTTGAGGCTAAACTACTGTTTTATAAAGGTTCACCATAATTTCCTTGCTTTTGTACTCTATGCTTCTATTAATAAAACTCAGGATTCCATATGCCTCATTAACTACTTCCTAAACCTGACCTGCCCCTTCAATAGTTTGTACACATATACCCTCAGGTCTCTCTGCTCTTGCCAAACCTCTATTGACAGAATCATCCAAACCTATGATCTCTACCACCTAGAAGAGCAAGGGCAGCAGACACATGGGAGCACCACCACCTGCAAGTTCTCTTCTAAGGCACACACCATTCTGATTTGGAACTATATCACCATTCATTCAATGTTACTGGGTCAAAATCTTAGAACATCCTTCCTAATGGCACTGTGGGTGTAATGGCACTGCCGTGGTTCAAGAAGAAAGCTCACCATCACCTTTTCAAGGGCAGTTGGCTATTGATAGCAGATGTTAGCATTGCCTGTGAAGCTCACATCCTGTGAACGAATTTTTTAAAAAAACATTTAGAATTGTTCCCTTTATTCTATGGGCTGGGTTTTACAGACCCCACTGGCATGTTTGAAGGTGTGGGAGGGGGGGTGGGCGGGGCTTGTAAAATGCAGTGTGTAGCTTTCACACCACCTTCCCACCCACCCAGACCCATCTCCCATTTTATGGAGGTGGGGGAGGTGTCAGGCAGCCCGCCTAGCATTGGACTTGTTGAGGCCCTTGAGTGGCCAAATAATGACCACATAAATGTCTCATTCTGCCTCTGCCACATTTTACCCATGGCAGTGGGAGGCCCACACCAGGTAGGTGGCCTGGTGGTTTTTACTGTACGAGCTGGTCTGCAAGAGGGGAGATGCACTTTGTGGAGGGGGGGCCCTGTGCCCATTGAAGGCACCCCCCCCCCATGTCATACACCTTTAACCCTCCCCCATGGCCTCCCAAGCCTGGCACCCCAACCCCTTTACTACCCTCACTGGGGTCAGCCAGTTAGGCCCCGCCAATACCCCAGTTTACCTTGAAGTCTGGCTCCATAATCTCCTCTCGTTTGGGGACTAGCTATAATCCCAGTAGTGGGCCACCATTTGACCCTGGCACTGCTGCAACTTCAGAGCTGCCAGCTAATCAGATTGGCTGGCAGCCTTCGAAGGTGGGATTTCCTCCCCAGCTGGGGACAGAAATTTCATGCTGAGCCAATTAACACTGTTCCCGGGATAAAATGGCTGCGGGGCGGGGACTCACAACCAACTTTTTAGTCAGGGGAGGGGTGGAGGTGGGGAATATGGTGCCTTGTAAAATCCAGCCCTATGTTGACTTTCTTCATTTGTCCAACCAAAGTGTGTCACTTAACACTTCTTGACATTAAATTTCATCTGCCTCATGTCTGCCTGTTCCAACAGGCTGTCTATGTCTTCTTGAAGTCTGTCATTATCCTTTTCACAGTTCACAATACTTTCAAGTTTTATGTCATCTGCAAATTTTCAAATTTTGCCCCATACACCCAATTCTAGGTAATGAATATAGATCAAGAAAAGCAGTGCTCCTAATATTGGCCCTGAGGAACCCCACTTTATACCTTCCTCCAGTCCAAAAAATAACTACTATTCTCAGTTTCCTATCACTCAGCCAACTTCGAATCCATGGTACCACAGTCCCCTTTATTCCATGGGTTTCAACTTTGCAGACAAGCCTATTATATGGCACTTTAACAAGCACCTTTTGGGAATCCATGTGCACCATCAGCTGCACTACCTTCATTAACCCTTTCTGTTACTCCATCGAAAAACTCAATCAAATTAATTAAACACTATCTGCCCTTAACCAATCTATGCTCACGTTCTTTAATCAACATTTGTCCAAGTGAATGTTAATTTTGTCCCTGATTATTGTTTCTAAAAGCTTCCCCACTACCAAGGTTAAACAGACTGGCTTGTGGTTGCTGTGTTTATTCATATACCCTTTTTTGAACGAGGGTGCAACACTTGCAATTCTCCAGTCCTCTGACACAACTTCTATATGTAAGGAGGATTGGAAGATTATGACTAGTGCCTCCACAATTTCAACTCTTATTTCTTTCAGTACCCTTGAATGCATCTGTTCCTGTCCTAGTGGTTTATCAACTTCACTACAACCAGCCTTTCTCATACCTCCTCTTTATCGACTTATAGCCCATCCAGTGTTTCAGTTACCTCCTCTTACACTACACCTTTCCCTCACCCCTCCTTTTATCAACGTTTTACTATTTATATGCCTGTAGAAGCCTTTGGAGTCCCTTTTATATTGGCTGCCAGTTTATACTTGTACTCTCTTTACTGTTCTTACTTTCTTTGCTTCCCCTATGAACTTTCTATAATCTATATATATAAATATATTATATATATAAAATCAAACATATATATGTATATATAATCCCGGTTTCTTAACCAATATTTATTCTTCAATCACCATCACAAGAACAGATTATCTGGTCACGTTGCTGTTTTTAGGAGCTTGTGGTGTGGAAATTGGTTGCAGCATTTCCTATATTGCAATAGCGACTGCACTTAAAAAGTACATAATTGGTGATGAAGTGCTTTGAAATGTCCAGTGGTTGTGAAAAGCACCATATAAATGCACGTCTTTATTTTTTAATATGTGACAGAGAGTTATGGCATTATCTATGAATTGTTAAAATGTTTCCTTTAACATTAAAACTTCACAACCATCTGCAGGACCAGACTCTCATAACATATTTCTTGGGAACAGAATGTTCTGTATGCTACAATGAGTCACATTGCTATGGTGGAAAACAGTCCATAAAATTTGGCTTGTAGAGTTTAGAGCTGAGCTCCTAGATCATTATAATTTGAGTTTAGGGGAAGAGTGAGTTCTGTGCTTTTGTGCAGATCCTGCTAGAATTTTTGATTTTTTAATGGTGTATTCCTAATTCACTTCTGCTGACTCAGCATTGTTTAAATTCATAAACAGCAGCAACATATCTTTATGTTGTGTTTTTAACATAGTAAAATATCTCAAGGCACTTCACAGGAGCAAGTATCAATCAAAATTTGACAGGTGAATTATTAGATCTTCATGAGTGTGTAACATTAATCAAACTGGCAATTAAATTATTTCTCACAATCGGGTCACAGACTATACAGCTCTGGTCACTATATTAGAGAAAGGATGTGTTTGCATTAGAGAGGGTACAGAGGAGATTTGTAAGAATGTTGCCAGGAATGGAGAATTATAGCTATGAGGAAAGATTGGATAGGCTGGGGTTGTTTTCTTTAGAACAAAAGAGAAGAGGGAAGAGTTAATTGAGGTGCACAGTGTTATCAGGGACCTACGTAGAGTGGATAAAATGGCAGAATTGACCAATTTTAGAAGATTCGCAACTCATGACATATCCCCTCATCACGCTGAACTCACTGACTGATTTGTGCATTAATACTAGTGTGCTTTGTTAATATGCCATTATTTTTCCAGCAAGGTTTGGCCCATTATTTGATATTTTCGACTTTGCAAAAATATCAGTTCATTACGATATTGTATTCCAATCCTCTCAAGTTCATTTTTATATACCTTTCAGCAAGCAATCATTTAGACAGGAACAAGCTCCACTGAAAATGGCCTCCCACTACTGATCTTAATATGTTCACTCCATGCACATGCACTTACCTATGGAGGTCACTAGTTGTCAATCATTAGTGAGGACAAGTATTATCTTTTCTCATTCATAGCCAAGAACACTAAGAAAAATTTACCTGTAAACTTGCTACAAATACATAAACAAGTACAAATATTGCACAGTCAAAGAGTGTAATCCTAAGGTTTATTAAAATCAGAATTGCATATTGGATTTCATATTGACCTTTGTTTTTATCAATTAATGATTACAAAACTTGGATTTTGATTGACGCTTATATAATTTTTTTTTCAGGACAAGAAACTCATCAAGGCTCTGTTTGACGTGTTAGCACATCCACAAAATTACTTTAAATACACAGCACAAGAATCCCGGGAAATGTTTCCAAGGTCATTTATTAGACTATTGCGCTCTAAAGTTTCCAGATTTCTACGGCCATACAAATAGTTGAGAATTTCTGACACCCTTAAGCATTTTGGAATTTCATTAGAAAAGCTAAAAATGTTTCACTTAATCTGTTCTCCTGCAGTTTGTATTAACTCCTTTACATTGCAACGTAAAGCCTGGATGTCTTGCATCATTGCACTCTGTTAAGTAGCCAAAACATTGAACACTATAAATCCTTCATGGTGGAATAGAAATAATATGATCACTTGGACAAAAAGACAATATTCAATTTCTTTTAATTTATATTAAGCAACACAATTGTCCTATCTACATATTCACCCTTGTCATTTTTGTTGGATGAATTAGTACTGTTGTAGAGCTAAAAGATTAGCGTTGTGGGACCACTCAACAGTGGTACCAGTAGCTTTTGCAAACATCATTGACTTCCAAGATGCATCAGTTGGTCATCAACAGAATTACAATATTTAAAACTAAATATTCCTTACATTCCTCACAATGGAAATGACATGCAAAACATACATAGGAAGCTAGCATTATGTGCCAGTCAACTGTAGAGGGCTTGTATACCATCAACATGCATTGTCTGATTCAGCAAATCAGTCACACTATCACAGCCACTTGTCCTGTGTTAAATTTAGTGGTCTTATTCTAGTGAACTATTGTTAATTTTAACCTCTGCTGTTAAGACAGTAAAATGAGATTGTGGTTGATCTCAATCAGTGTTGTGCAGTTTTTTAATATGATATAAAATAAAAATGGAAAATGTTGTAGATACTCAGCAGGTCAGGCAGCATCTGTAAAGAGAAACAGAGTTAACGTTTCAGGTTGATGAACTTCCATCAGAAGTTCTGACAAAATGTCATTGATCTGAAACTTCAACTCTGTTTCTCTCCACAGATGCTGCTTGACCTGCAGTGCATTTACAGCATCTGCAGTATTTTGTTTCTGTGCAGTTCTTTATAAGTTACAAATATCTTATTTTTACATTCAATGTTTATTGAACATGATATATCAGTTAAGTCACTTGGACGTCACAATGGTCTCTATGTAGTTATACTTACATGTGGCAATGAGTATGTTTGCACTTGTACTTTCATTGTTTATATTTCACGATATTTCTAAGGAGAGTTCTTTTCTACTCCATATTGTTCCTATGCATTGTAGTATCTGGTATATAATTCTTATCTGAGTTCAGCATTGGTTATCTTGTTGTTAAAGTATGGAATGTGCTCTCAGTGGCTCTCTTCATCCACTCCTGCCCTCCAAAAAATTGTGATCTTGGCAGATACATGTTAGATTGAACTATTAAGACTGAATGCACAACCTAGTGTACATTCCCACCATGAAACAATGGATATATGAGAGTTGCAGGAAAATTAATTTGTCCCAGACAGGTTGCCATTTATATGCTAACTAGTGTTCCCATTTTCAGTGAAAGAATATCTGTCTAAATTTGCACATAGCCACCTGGCAAAGTCAGAGTTCCTCGTCAAGGCACTTAAAAAAGCTCTTTCATCTTCACAAATAGTTTATCTACAAAACCTCAAAAAGGAAGTGTGAGAAATCATTTGTGATCCACATGTTTGGTACCTGAGCAGACAGTAGAAAGCATTGTGTTGTGCTTGTTGCCTTCTCTTTGCAATCCAACTCCTACTCTAAAACCACATCACAATTGAAACGAAATGTTTTTTATAACAACAAAACTTTCATTAATATAGCACCTTCAACATAGTAAAATGTCACAAAGCGTTTTACAGGAGTGTTCTCAAACAAAACTTGACATCGAGCCACATAGAAAATGTTAGGATATGTGACCAAAAGCTTGCTCAACGAGATAGGTTTCAAGGAGTGTCTTTGAGAAGGAGGGACGTTTAGGGAGGGAATTCTATAAACAACCTATAAATTCTACGGAGTGTAGGGCTCACAATGCAAAAGGGTGAGACATAGTCTGTGTGCTTGTGGCACATTACTAGTTGTCAAGAAGCACCTCAGAGCCTTTTCATTTCCAAGCCCTCCTCTAAACAACAACATCTTGTATTTATATTGTGCCATAAATGCAGTTAAAAAGTTCCAAGGCACTTCACAGAAGTGTTATCAGACAAAAATAATTGGCACTGAGCCAAAGAAGCGGACATAAGGACAGGTGACCAGAAGGTGGTCAAAGAGATACATTTTAAGGAGCCTCTTAGAGGAGGAAAAAGAGGCTGAGGGGTTTAGGGATGTAATTCCAGAGCTTAGGGCCTAGATAGCTAAAGGCATGGCCATCAGTAGTGGAACAATGGAAATCCAGTATACGTAAGACCTCCAGCAATTCATTATGTAACTTTGCTGAGGAAAGAAATTGAATTTCGATTCGTTGATTGGAAACTGCAGCATATTTATTGAGTCACAGTCATCAAGTTGTTAACAACTGTGAAAGACATATTTCTACAAAAAAACCCTCTGCTTAAAAAAAGTTTCAAGAAGTCATGTCACTAGTTTATTGCTCAAATGCCTTAGGTAAAACTATCTAATACTGATGCAAGATTGTTTCCATCTTGTCAGTGACTTACTTTGAAGTTTGTGTTCTACACAGATCATTTAATTAGCTCTAGTTTGGAACAAATGCTGCTGCTTTATGCTTTAAACTGTTACTGTAAATTATGTATAAAGTTGTCAAATGTTTGTCCTACAAGGTTTAATATTGACTCAAGGAAATATAAATTTTTACCTTGAAACTGCATTATTGGCCATTATTACATAATATATTTTGATTTGTTTGAAAATGCCAAGTCTCTTTTTAGTACCCATTTCAATTATACATCGTTTCATTAGCATTCTCTCTAGAATTTCAGTAAAGTTTAATGAGTCCATTTGAACTGTGAAAAACAACCTCATGCTTGATTTTATCCTTCCAAATATGGATAATAATTATTGAATTATATGCTATAAATAGGAGTACTTGCTGGTGGTTACAGGCCTATCATTGATGACAGTAACGGATGCAATTTGACCATTAAGGGTATAGTACAAAAATATATTGCATAACATCGAATTATATTGGGCTGGAATTTCCTCAGTCTGATTTACAGTGAAATTTATGGGGTTTCTATGCCAATTTTGGCAAAGGCAACTTAACTAAAGTTTGATGAGAATCTCACCATATCCCTGAACATAAAAATCAGCTTAAATCAAGCCAAAATCAATCTAAATGATCAGGGCCCAAGGTAAGTGTGGAACACACAACCATCTTTCTTCTTTAAGTTCCTCTTTGTGTTATGAAAATTAAATCTGAAGCCATCAAACTATATGCACATTAGATGTTTTCAAAAGTGGCATTCTAACAAACCTTCCCCTTTTAATGTAACAGATCCTGATGCCATATAAAAGCATTCAAATACATAGGAAGTGCAGTGCACATCTGTTTGAAGGAAAGGTTGCCACAAATTATACAAGAATTAGTGATATTGGGTCTTATATTTTGGCCCTAAATTGACACTCATTCAAAACTGGTATAAGTGCAGGAAACCCAAGGTCTCTGATTTTTTTTTGCATGCTGACAAAGCTATGACAATGAGCTAATGAGGCATTGGCCTACATAATTGGGGAGCAGTGCAAATCACATTCTGCTGTTGCCGCATAAAACTGGCACAATTCAGTTACGTAGGGATGGGGGTGGTGGTGGCTGTTGGGGGAGGTGGGGGGCTTAGGTTGTAGTTAGGCCAAATCTTTCCAGAAAATCCTGGGCTTAATATTATCAAGTACCAATTTGGCGCCAGAAAGCGCAATGAGCCTAGTACCAACATAAACTTTTGCTATTTTTGATGTTCAGTAACTTGAGAGTTTTCCGCTGTCTTGTTTCATACAGAGAAAATCTTCAAAGATTACAAGATCAGAAAAGAATAATCTAAAATTACATCTAATTTGGTATCTGATTAGACCTACGAGGAGTGATAAAATTAAATGTTTTAAAATTTGTAATGAGAATAATGTATGAGGTATTGATGATGTCAAGTCTGCATTGCAAGTACCAGAATGTTTTCACGAAGCATTTTGATTCTCCTGTCAAGGAGATTACTGTTCCGGAATGAATTCATGACACATTTAATACCCTGTTTGGTATTATCCAAATTCATCTTGGAGGATGATCTCACTCCATCTCCTTCAAATATCTGAATAACTGAGGCAAATGCCCAATTCAATTCACAACACTAGCAAAAATTGTTATCCTCTAAATGTTTAATTTGTGGGAATTTGTAAGTATTCAAAGAGAGACTGGCGGTCTTAATTTTACTCTCTGATGTTCTTCCATGCCCCATCTTAAGGCAGCGACTGATTTTGGTGATGATTGCCAGTTTTATAGAATAAAATATTTCCCTGTTTAGAACCCAGTGTCATGATCAAGTCTTCCCAGTTCAAGTATGGCATGCCTCAAAAAGATGTTTTAACACCTCTCTGAAGACGGGTTTGGCCTAAACTAGCATGAATTTTCCATTTCCCATTCTATTGTGAATCAAGGGGAGGTAATTTGTTTTTTTTTGTTATAGTGTAAATGGGGTGATATATCGATGCCCAGCTCGGACAAGGGCTACAACGAGTAGCAGATCAGATATCTCCCATTTTACACATTGCCAAAAGTTAAAATTATGTCTAATGCATGCTAAATCAAAGGAATACTATTGTGACCCATATCCAGTTGGAACAGGATTGACACTGCTTCAGACTCCCCAATTTAAGACTTTTACAAAGAGAGAGTTTCATCCCATCTGGAAAGGATTTAAACCAGGGCAAAGGAGTGAATGGAAAATGTGCGAACTCACCGCACATCTCAGCCTTATTTTTCACATTTTTCTAAGTCATTGGGTGGAATTTTACAGCCCCATCATGGCGGGGGTAGGGCCATTAAATGCAACGAGCTGTTCAAAAGTCCATTGATTTCAGCGGGACAGGAAAATCCCGCCAGCAGGAGGGGCCATAAAATTCCATCCATTATTTATGAAACTAAACATGTGCATTGTATAAAAATCTAGATGAGTAGTGCCTCACTTGTGAGTTGGCCTGATAATACTATTTTTGTGATTTATCAAATCTGATTTATTGCCTTGTCATGTACCTTTTTTGTATATACCAGATGGTGTGTTAACTAATTGATCATAAAGGATACAGCTATATAAAACTGGAAAAGAGTTTTTCCAATTTTTCCATGTAGATGAATTAAAACTAGACACATGAGGGAATTTTCACGTCGGCGTGTAGACTGACAGGTAAAATGATGTGCAGTGACACCAGGCACGCGTCCCGATGTCACCGCACGTCATTCAGATCTTCCGTTTGGCGGGCGGGCACCAGAGGCTGCTGCACGCTCGCCAAACTGTCAAAGACCTGCTAAGGCCTTTAATAAACCAATTAAACTAATTCTCAACACTGCCCGTCCAGCGTTAAGGTGGGCGGGCAGGTGAAGAGTCCAAACGGGCAGGATGAGGTTTCATGAAGGTTTTTTAAATTAATGAATCAATTCTGCTTATTTCATAAACATGTCCCAGCTCATGTGACACTGTCACATGAGGGGGCATGTGTAAATGATTTTTAACTTGCTTTATTAAAAATTCTCAATATGAACTTAATCACCCTGAGGTAGCTTCGTGTCTCAGGGAGATTTCTGCGCTCTTTCGTGCACATGCGCGAAACAGCGCAGGCCCCAACTCTCCCTCCTCCCCCCGCCCACACAGGTAGCGCTGAGTGCTACTGGGTGCGCATCACGCTGGGCGGCCACGTAAAATGGCGGCACGCAGCCGATCGCGAACAGCGATCGGCTCTGCGCCTGCTTCCAACCAGCCTGCCTGACAGGGGGAAAATTCTCCCCATGATCTAGTACTCTTACTGAGAGGATCTAACCCTAAGAACAGAAGATGCATGTTTGAGTGTAAATGGGAGCAAATCATTTGAGCTACATGCACACAAAATGTGGACATAAAACCATCCTGATCTTTTTATTGGGATACTAAATATATATAATATAACTAAACTGAAATGTAAAAATTTTAAACTGTTAAGCTTAAATATCCTGAGAGAATTTATGATATGGTACCGTTCCTATGGGCAGGATTTTCGTAGGGCGGACGGGAGTGGGCACGGAGCCGATCGCTGCCCGAGGTCGGCTCCACACCGCCATTTTACGTGGGCGGGCCAATTAAGGAAAGAACGTAGCAATCTCCCTGAGGCACGGAGCTGCCTCAAGGAGGTTGAATGGATATTAAAACAATTTTAAGATTATTTTAAAATTTATTTAAACATGTCCCCTTGAGGACATGTTTTTGCATTTATGAAAAATTATTTATTTATTTAACAAAAGCTTCAGGAAACCTCATCCCACTCATGGATGAGGTTTCCTGAAAAACATGAAGGCCGCTTGGGCTTTTCGCATGCCTGCCAACCTTAAGGTTGGATGGGCAGCGTTCACAAGTGGTTCAGTTAATTTCTTAATGGCCTTAATAGGCCGTTTACATTTTGGCGGGTGTGCAGCCGACTCCGGCGAGCGCCCACCGAATGAAATATCGTGATGGCGCGCGATGACGTTGGGACGCACGCCCGACGTCATCGTGCGTTATTTTACGCGTCGGCTTGTTGGGCCCGCCCCCACACACTGACCAGAAAATTCTGCCCTATGTTCTGCTGCGAGAGGATATTAGTGAGACCAGGTAATTGCTGTAACATCCTACCCCAGCTCTCCTCCAGACTCCGCAAGCAGGAGACTGGTAACGCCTCCTTAATTAAAGTTTTTAAATATTTCCCTACCACCTTCGTTGAAGTAACTAGCTCATAATTTCCTGGATTAGCTCTGTCTCCCATTTCTGTACCATTTTAATATCTTATAAGGTTCTCCCTCAGCAGCTTCCTTTCAAACCTACAGGTTTAGTAAGTTTTCATCGGCAAAACTTTATGGTCCCGCTGAAGTCAATGGACTTTGAGAGGCTTGCCATATTTTACGGTCCTGTCCCCGATGTGGTAAAATTCCACTCATTGATTAGTTTGAGTTTAAGCTGTACTCTACACCAACTCGCTAAGGACGAAGTTGAAAGTGATCTAGGATTTTAGTATATTCAGCATTTCTCAGGTTCAGTCACTGTGTATCAGCAATCAACAAAGCAAATAGAAACTGCCCATATTACTAATTGGAAAGAGTGTAAATTGGAGCTCATCACTCTACATTCTGCCTTTAGTATTGCCTCCAGTGTTGGCCACCGGGACCCAGTGAAACCAGAACAGTAAAAACAACACGAGGCCAATCCCTAAGCATCAGAATTGAATCATGGGGTGGAATTTTACGACTCTGACACGACGGGGGCAGGACCATAAAATGTGTCGAGCCATTCAAATGTCCAGTGACTTCGGCGAGACCATAAAATCCTGCAGGTGTAAAATTCCACCCTGAGCCTCTGAAATGCATTCAGAGCATGTTGTCCGGTATTTTGATTGGGCGGCTCTGGGGAAGCAGGAGACTCCTGGCGCTAAAAGTGCGCAAGTTTTAAAGGAGCGTGAAAGATTATTTAGTTCACTTTCCCACACATCCAGTAGTTTATGCCATCAATGCAATGCCATTAATGAAGCAGGACACAGCCAAGAGAAGGAACTACCTCCTTAGTTTGGTGAGTTTGTTTTACCTTTTTGGAATGTCCTTAGTGCATTTTTGCTTTTTATTTAAAAAAAAACAAAATTGTATTTTTGCTTCCGATCAATCGCGTTTACTATGACTTGCAGCGACCCCAGTTGATGGGATGGGCATTCCTTTTACAGTTCTGCTTTCAAGCAGGTAACTCAAGGTAAGGAAGATTTCCAGAAGGATGATTAGGTAATTGAGAGACCCTACCAGAACTACTTTTGGACAACAGAGCATACATGACACTTGGCAAGGGATGTATTTTTCCTGGTTGGAATTCTACCTTCAAGATGCCATCTTTTTGTACAAATGAATAAGTAGCTTTGAGACAATGAAACTTTAAGGGGCTCGTTCACAGTGATGCACTATCTGGGTGTTGGTAAGCTACTGCATCATGCAGCTAGGTTATTTTACAAATACTAAAAGGGTTATAGCATTGGAAAGTGTTCATGTGGCAAAGTTTTTAATTCCAATTTTTAATTTTGAAGGTGTATCCTACTGAGGTTTGTGGATACATACAATGCAATGAAAGGATGTATGAAGATTTGCCATGATGAGCTGTAATTGTGGCTGCATTCAAGTCATGTAATCTTGGCATTGTTCACTAAGTATACTGCTTTGCAATTGTTCCAAAGTCCACAGGCAGTGTACTCAGTATTATGTTCTGATGAAAAGTCACAACTTGAAACGTTAAATGTTTCTCTTTCCACAGGTGCTGCCAGGCCTATTGAGTATTTCCAGCATTTTCTGTTTTTTACTTAGTATTGAACTTAGTTATCACCTACTACCAAAATTAATGCATTGCTGACTCTTAAAGTGCTAAATAGGGTATCCTTCCTTGCACCCCTCTCATGTATTTGCATAACCATTTGACCAACAATCAAATGGGGCTCAGATACTGCTCCACTCCCTCACTTGCCTCCATATTCCACTTCAAATTTCCTTCTGCTTCATTTACTTCTATCACGTCTCTCAGCCTTGGTCAATGCTGATAAATATTGAGACTGATAAAAACTGAAACAAATATTTGTTCCCAAATAAAAGCACATGTCTTTTAAATGTGCACATCCCTTTCACTTGGATTGCTGGCCAGATTTTGAACTTCCTACACACTAGGCTTTCTCCCTGTACAAGGCCAAAGCTGCATGGGCAGTTATGAATATTGATTCAAATGAGCTGAAGTGGAAAATTGGGGCAGTCAGTTCACCATACTGCTGCCCAACTTCACCAGCAAAATGGCATAAAAGCCTTAGTCATCATAGTAGGAGGAAAATCTTCTCTTAATTTTAGTTTTCATTAATTTCTTTGTTTCTGTACCATGAACCATGAAGTACTTAATGATGAAAAGTCATGCAAAGGCTTGCCTATTGTTAAGATTGAATTCAAACTTGACAATGGTGCTAATGTAGTCTAATGGTGCTATAGAAGAATTCTCTGTTTCATGTCAAATAAACTGGTGACTACTTCTCCATAGAAAATGGGATGACGGTAACAACATAACAAACCGTGGGAGTGAAGCTTGAGCAGCTCATAATTATTTTTTGTCTTTTTCATTTTATTGCCTCCTCCTTATTTCACCTTTGTGACACTTCATTTTTTATGTTAGATTGACATCTGAGTTGGAAAGGGCACTTAAAAACTTAATTTTCAAATATGAAGCATTTTTAAATTGCTCAGATTTCTGTGCTATGGGACATTTTGTGGACACACAAATGAAAATAGGAATAGAAAGAAACAAGAGAAGAATCAAAATAACTAGAGACGGAGAATGATTGCAAGAAAATGAGGCCAACGTGACTATGAGTCCTGCTCTGGGCTTTCTCCACTACATCCATTGAGGTTCTGCCTGTTTAATTTCCCAGAACAGTCATTAACATTGCCTCAAAGCCCATCAATCTCTTCCTCTTGGAACAAACCTCTCCAATGTTTCCCTGCTCCTCTCTCCTCTGCTCTAGGCCCTTTTCTTGCTATATAAATAAAAATAGAAAATGTTGGAAATACTCAGCAGGTCATAAGAACATGTGCCTTTCATTGGATGGAAGGTCATCGGCCTGAAACATTGGGCTAAATCTTCCAAGGAGTAGCAATCACCATCGGATTGCCACTCTGCCCCTGTTTTCTTACCCAATGCCAGAGCTCCGTATTTCTGGCCCAGACTTCCGAACCAGACCTCTTCAGAAATGTGGAATGTACCTGTCTCGGAGTCCTTCCTCGTAGTGCAGGATCATCGGGGTAAGCAAAACCAGCCCGCTTTTTACAGCACTAGCTTTTGTGTTCTGGTAAGTCTTCATTTACTAACACACTGAAAAGTTTTGGGACATCTAAATAGCTTTTCAGTGCTTTAGTGAATGAATGTTAGTCAGGTAAATAGGTAGGGTGATAGGTGGCAGGGTGGACAGGGTGCCAGCTGGGTAGGGTGGCAGGGTGATAGGTAGTAAGGTAGTAGGTGGCAGGGTTGCTCGTGTGGTGGCAGGTGGTAGGTGGCAGGTGGGTAGGGGGCAGGGTGGGTAGAGTGGTAGGTGGCAGGGTTGGTGGGATGGAAGGGTGGTAGGTGGCAGAGCAGGTAGGGTACCAGCTGGGTAGGGTGGCAGGTGAAAAGGTGGTTAGGGTGGTGAAGTCATGCCAGGTTGGGTTGGGGGGGGTGGTCTGTTGTAAAGTTTCCCAGAAGTTAGACATGGGTTTTTTCAGTCTAATATGTCCTGGGTAACTATCTGGGTGAGTCGTAATCCTACGCAGTCTACGACTTTAACTCAAAGTTGGAGACTTTTTTGGAGGGTTCAATGGAGCAGGGGCTTTGTTCATTGGAAGTTGAAACTTCCTGAGCAATTACCACAAAGCCCTTGCATTGGGACTTCTGGAGACCGAAAATTCTAGGCCGGTGGTGGGTGACCTGTGGCCCACAGGCCGCATGTGGGCCATCAGTGTTCTGAGTGTGGCCCGTGAGACATTTTGTTGACCATTGCCCACATGTAGGGTTTCCAGATTCTGCTGGTTTATGTCCATGTAGTTTTTTTCCTAGCTGTATTATTAAAGTGATAGGCATGCAAAGCAAGGGCCTTGAAGTGAGGTGCGTACTGATTGCACATAACATAATGAGAGCCATGTGTTCCCTCTGCGTCCAAACAAAGCGCTGCTACGGTTCAATCAGCAAGCCCTGCAAATTATTATTCATGGGGTCACGGTTAGTGCACATGCCCGATTTCAATCATGCGACCCACTGAGATGAAGGAGGGCCACTCATGCAGCCCACTCACTAGCCTAGGTTGCCCATCACTGATCTAGGCCAAGAGCTTTGTTTTTCCCCCCAACAGATGCTACCTGACCAGATTTTGACTATCTCTGCCTATCTCACTCCTTGCTTTAAAATCCTTCCATAGCTTCACCCCTCCCTATCTCTGTAATCTCCTCTAGCCTTACAATCTTCTAAGCCTGGGGTGGCCAAACTTACTGGGCAGAATTTTGCCGTTGGCAAGCAGGGGATGGGGCCCGCTTGCCGACACGTAAAATGACGTGGGATGACGTTGGGCGGAACCCCCGATGTCACCCTGGCCCATTTAAATTTTCAGGAAGGTGGGGGCACAGCAAAATCAGCTGTGCGCCCGCCGACCTGTCAATGACCAACTGAGGCCATTGACAGGATCAATTATACAATTAAAGGACTTGCCCGTCCAACCTTAAGGTTGGCGGGCAGGCCAGGAGCCCCGGCAGGCAATAGAAAAAACATGAAACTTCATCCATCTACGGGATGAGGTTTCATGTAGGGTTTTAAAAAGTTTAACAAACTTATTATGTAAATTATGAACATGTCCCATCTCATGTGACATTGTTAGGGAATTTTATTTTTCTATTTTTCATAATTTTAAAAGTGTAAGCGATCTCCCTGAGGCAGCACTTTGCCTCAGGGAGATGTGCGCTCTTTCGCACTCTCGCTTTTGGGGAATCCCCCCCCCGCCGCCTGCACAGGAGGCGCATAGTGCTTCCCGCCGAATGTCACGCTGGGTGGGCCTTAATTGGCCCACCCACATAAAATGGCGACGGGGCCCGCTTCTCCGGTGGGGATCGGCTCCCCGCCCACCAGAGATTGGGTCGGGCCCGTCTGCCTGGCAGGCAGAAAATTCTGCCCACTGAATCTAAGAGTCACATACGATAATCTTCAGCTGCTTGAGAGCACAAAACATGAACAAACTTTATACAGGCTAATTACAGCTAATAGAGTGTTATGATCCCAGCTGATGTTACTACTGGACAAGTCAGGCCCCAGACTGAAACCTGGCTTGATAGATCCTAACTTCTTTTTTAGAAACCATGGAGGAAAGTTACTGAACAAATTCACAGAAGTATGCTGATGAACTTTTAACATAAAGAATAAAATATTTAATAAGCAAGAAAAAAATGAACTATATTACACTAGACAAAAAGGTTGGAAAGACCTCAATCCAAAAACAAGAAAATGCTTCAAACTCACACTATTCCTTTTACCACAGCAGTATCTTTGCTGACATGTACAAATTTAGAAAGATAAACTGTTTAAATATCTATCTTATACTCTAATGTTCAGGGTAGGTATGAGGTACATGTGAATTAACAGGCAAACTGTGGTCAGACACACCACACTCCAAAATAAATGTCAGATGTGACCAAAGCAGATTCTATGGACTTCTCAACAACCCACTCAGACATTTGTCACATTGTGAGCGAACCAGTTTCATGGAGACTGTCTTTCTCATGAGGGTTTCCAATCTCCACATTTGAAGAACTTGCCTCGGAATTCTGTCTAAACATTGCTCTCACTCACACGGCTTCAACAAGGATCCACCTCCGGTGTTTCAAACTCGCCTTCCGAGATTCCTTTCCCCTGGATCTCCGAGTACGCTCAAGCTTCACCTTTCAAGCACAGTTTCAGATCCTTGACTGTGCCAAATAGAACACCACTGCTCCAAAAGCCCCTGCAGTAAGGAGTCACCAACCTTCGAATGCCTCTTTGGATCTTTAGGGCTTCTCTCAAGCCCACTTTGCTTCATGTCTGCTGCTTGCAGCTCTGATTAACTTGGAGCCTATTGCTCTGCTCCTTTGTTTTAACTTGACTTCTGGGACCTCTTTTTAATCCCTCTGTCTCTGCCTGGTACTTTCTGGGACCTCTCCCTGTCCCCCTCCCTGTGTCCTGCTCCCTGGGACATCTCTGGAATGATGCTTCAATTCAGGTCACCTTACCTGCCATTTCACTCCTTTATTTCCTTTTCTTTTGTGTAGGCACTCAGGGCCAGTTCCCAGCCTAAAGCACGTAAAAACCACGAACTGCACACGTACATGAGCAGAAAGCCCGAATAGCATAAAAGAACCTGACTGTGCTTATGCGGCCATTTCCCGGCTGGCACATGCATAGAGGTCCCAAAGCCTGCTGGGGACTGGAGTTTCCAGCCTCCGACTGCTAATCTAGAACAAAGGTATTTATGTTTCTTAACAAGAGGTCTTGTGGATCTCTATCCTGGCTGTAAATTTTTGAAAATCCAGCTGATATGTTGTCAAGGCTGTATGAAGGAGCTCCATCAGGTATTGATTTGTCAGGATTGCACGACTTTTGGACTTCACAAACTTCATTACAGAGTACAGCAATTGATTCACAGCAGTATGTTGTGCCAAAAATTTAAATGAGTCGCACACTAGTTTTCTCCAGAACTCAATTGTAGATTGCAATTTATGCATAATCTTTAGACCCCGGTCCTCCTGGAATTCCAATAGTTCTATTTCTACAGCAGATGTAACCAGAGGTTCGAGAAGCAGACAACCATCATTGACCACATCAACCATGAATGGGTTTACAAGAAAAGTGAAGCAGGATCTCAACTTCTGCAACTCATCAAACCTGGCTCGAAAAAGATCAAGCAGTCCTTATAATTTATCTCTGTATTCTTTTAGCTTGTGAACATTTACTTTAATATCAGGAAATGTGTTGACCTCCTTTTGAGATGGGGAAAGTGGTTGAAGTTTCTTGACAATATGTCGCTTTGCAAAAGCCTTACTTTATTCTGGAAGCTGAAAACTGTCTGAGTAAGGTCAGAAATAATCTTATCCTTCCCCTGGAGTGCCAAGTTGAGAGTTTGTAGATGTTTCATAACATCAGTTAGAAACATCAGATCCTGCATCCATTCACCATCGTCCAGCTGTGGATAGGATCTTTTCTTCAAGAAAAGCAATGATAGGCTCCAATAGTTCCACAAACCTATTCAAGACATTGGTGGTTGACAACCACCTCAAATGCAGCAGAAAGAGATGTCATCAGGAGTGTCTTCAAGACCAAGCTCTTCAATAAAACTTTTGAACTGTTAGTGAGTCTTACCATTTGAGCAGATGAAATTGACAATTTCAAGGGCCTTTATCATAACATTTTCGTACTTGAAGTATTTGGCTGCTGTACGGTCATGATGCATGATGCAATGAATAGGGAGAAACTCTGGAAATTTGGGATCAAGAGTGCAATTAAGCCTACATTTTCCCCATGATTGCAGCTGCTCCATCAGGTGCAACACTGGCTAGTTTATCCAATAGTACATTGTCAAGTGTGTCTTTTATGTCAACACCATGAGTTCTTTAGTTTAGCACCACTAAATCCAACATTTTTTCTTTCACAATTACATCAGAGGAAACATAAGGAACAAATATTGCCAGTTGTGGGTTGTCTTGTATGTCTGTGGACTCATCAAGAGCTAAGCTGAATGCTAGAGAATTCTTCAGGTCATTTTGTACCTTGCTTGCAACATCAGCGCTGATCTGGGAGATATGCCTCTCCATTGTGTGGCGTGAAATTTGAATTTGTGTTACTGGTTGCTGAAGTTTTGTGTCATTTGGATCTAAAACTGCAACAACTCATCAACTTCAGCAATATTCTTCTTAACAAATTCTCCATCAGAGTATGGATGTTTAGGACAAGCAATTTTCTATGACATAATAAAGCTAACTTTGGAAGTTGTGTCAGCTGCCTTACTGAACATTGAAAGTAGTGTCTGCTTGCTATTTAGGGATGATTTTAACATAGTTAACTTATTTTTCTGTAATTCTGATTTAGGAGGATACTCAGATGAAAAGTTTTTGCGACTTGTTTTGTAGTTTCAAGTTACTGGCTTTGTAGTGAGTGAGTGATGCATTGCAGATGAGGCACATAGGTTTCCTGCCTTCAACAGTGAATGCAAATTCTTCCTCCCATTCTAGCTTAAAATTTCTATTTTCGTCTTCATACTTTCATTTCTTACAATTTGACAATGTCACTTTCATTCACGAATTTTTCCACAGGGTTAACACTAATTGTAGTGATCTAATTGTAACCTCAGCCCCAGCTTCCTGCATACCTCCGTTAACCTTTCACCCCCTTGTTAATCAAACTCTGCCTTAAAAATATTCAAAGGCCAGAATCTTCGGTTCGGTGAGTAGGGGCGGGCCCCGTTTGCCAATGCATAAAATGACACACAATGACATCACTGTGTGTCATTCAGATCTTCAATTTGGCGGGCGCATACTGGAGTCAGCTGCGTGCCCGCCGAACTGTCAAAGGCCTATTAAGGCCATTTAAATTCCAGTTAAAATAATTAACCAAGCTGACCGTCCAACCTTAAGGTTGGCGGGCAGGCGAAGAGCCCAGGTGGCCTTCGCATTTATCATGAAACCTCATCCACGGGCGGGGTGAGGTTTCATGAAGGTTTTTAAACTTTAATAAAAATTTTTAATAAAATTCATAGACATGTCCCAGCTCATGTGACACTGTCACATGAGGGGACGTGTATTAAATTTTTTTTTTCCTTTATTTAAATTTTTAAAAATCAAATTAATCTCCCTGAGGCAGCTCTGTGCCTCAGGGAGATTTCTGCGCTCTTTTGCAAGCATGCGTGAAAGAGCGCAGGCCCAGACTCAGCCTACTCCCCACCGCCCGCACGCCCGTTCCTGCCCAACCCCCCCACTTTGGGGAGAAAATTCTCCCCAAAGACTGTCTTCCTCAAAAGGCGGTGGAAGCAGAGTTCCAAAGACTTACAACCCTCTGAGAGAAAAAAATTCTCCTCATACTGTCTTAAATGAGGGAAGCCTCATTTTTAAACAGTGACCCCTAGTTCTAGATTTTCCCACTAGATGAAACATGCTATCCACATTCACCCTGTCCAGACCCCTCAGGATCTTAAAGGTTTCAATTAAGCCGCCTCTTACTCTTCTAAATTCCAGTGGATACAAGCCTAGCCTGTCTAGCCTTTTCTCATAACACAACCCACCCATTCCTGGTATTAGTCTAGTAAACCTTCTCTGAACTTCTTTTAACCAATTTACATCTTTCCTTAAATAAGGAGACCAATACTTTACACAATACTCCAGATGTGGTCTCACCAGTGCCCTGTACAACTGAAGCATAACCTCCCTACTTTTCCCTTCACAATAAATGATACCATTCTATTAGCTTATCTAATTACTTGCTCTACCTGCATACTAGCCTTTTGCGATTCATGCATTAGGACACCCAGATCCCTCTGAATCTCAGAGCTCTGCAATCCCTCACCATTTAGATAATATGCTTCTTTTTTATTCTTCCTGCCAAAATGAACAATTTCATATTTTCCCAAATTACACTCCATTTGCCAGATCTTTGCCCACTCAACCTATCTATGACCCCTTATAACCTCCTTATGTCCTCCTCACAATTTACTTTCCTACCTATCTTTGTGTCATCAGCAAATTTAGCCACTATTCCTTCTGTCCCTTCATCCAAGTTATTTATATAAATTGTAAAAAGTGGAGGCCCCAGCACTGATCCCTGTGGCACACCACTTATCACATCCTGTTAACCAGAAAAAGTCCCAATTATGCCAACTTCCTGCTTTCTGTTAGCTAACCAATCTTCTATCCATGCCAATATGTTACCCCGACACCATGAGCTTTTATTTTCTGCAATAACCTTTGATGTGGCACTTTATCAAATGCCTTCTAGAAATATAAGTACAAAACATCCACTGGTTCCCCTTTATCCACAGCACATGTGACTTCTTCAAAGAACTCCAATAAATTGGTTAAATATGATTCCCCTTTTACAAAACATGTTGACACTGCCTGATTGCCTTGAATTTTTCTAAGTGCCCTGCTATAACATCTTTGATAATAGCTTCTAACATTTTCCCTATGATAGATGTTAGGCTAACTGGCCTATTGTTTCCTGCTTTCTGTCACCCTCTCTTTTTGAATAAATCCTATTCTATTCCCCTATTTTCCATTATCAATTCCGCAGGTGCACGTTCTATAGGACCAATGCTCGCTTTGTTAACTCTTTTCTTATTTAAATATCAGTAGGAACTCTTGCTATCCGTCTTTATATTACTAGCTAGTTTTCTCTCGTACTCTAATATTTCCCTCCTTATTCATCTTTTTGTCATTCTTTGCTGTTCTTTATATTCTTTCCAATTTTCTGACCTGCCACCTGTCTTTGCGTAATTATATGCCTTTTTTTGAAGTTTGATACTGTCTTTAACATTTTTAGTTAATCATGGATGGTGGGCCCTCATGCGAAAATTTTCTTTCTCACTGGAATATATATATATTCTGTGTATTCTGAAATATTCCTTTAAATGTCTGCCACTGAACCTCTATTAACTACTCCTTTAACCTCATTTGCCAGTTCACTTTAGCTAGCTCTACGTTCATGCCCTCATAATTGCCCTTGTTTAATTTTGAAATACTAGTCTTGGACTCACTCATTTTTCCCTCAAAATGAATGTAAAATTCATTCATATTATGATCGCTGCTACCTAGGGGTGCCTTCACTATGAAGTTATCAATTAATCCTATCTCATTGCTTAATACCAGGTCTAGTATAGCCTGCTCTCTGCTTGGTTCCAGAACGTGCTATTCTAAGAAACTATCCCAAAAACATTTTATGAACTCCACATCTACACTACCTTTGCCCATCTGATTTTTCCAATCTATATTTAGATTAAAATCCCCCAAAATTATTGCTGTACCTTTCTGAGAATTTCCCATTATCTCTTCTTTTATACTCTGTCCTACTGTGTAGTTACAATTAGGGGGTCTGTACACCACTCCAACAAATGACTTCTTGCCTTTAACATTTCTCCTCTCAACTCAAACCGCTTCTACATCCTGGTTTCCTGAACTTAGGTCACCCCTCTCTAATCTGCTGATACCATCATTAATTAACAGAGCTACCCCTTCACCTTTTCCTAACTTCCTGTCTTTCCTAAATATCAGATACCCTTCAATATTCAGGTCCCAATCTATATCATCCTGTAGCCACGTCTTTGTAATGGCTATCAGATCCTACTTATTTATTTCTATTTGTGCTATCAGTTCATCTGTTTTGTTTCAAATGCTATGTGCATTTAGATACAGAGCCTTTAGCCTTGTTCTTTTATTATTTTTGCAGCATCTAGTCTTATCTGCTGATTTACGCTTAGATTTGTACGCTTTGACCCTTCCTGTCATGGTGTGTTTATCATTTCCCATATTAATACCTTTCTCTCTTGCCTTTTCTCTACTCTTTGGTTTACCACATCTCCCCAAAATTGATCCCTTGCTCCCACTATTCAATTTAGAACCCCCTCTACTTCCCTAGCTATGTGGCTTGAGAGGACACCAACTCCAGCACAATTCAGGTGTAAAGCGTCCCAACGGTACAGATCCCACTTTCCCCAGTACTGGTGACAGTGCCCCACAAAATGGAACCCACTTCTCCCACACTAGTCTCTGAGCCACACATTCATTTCTCTATTCTTACTTGTCTTGGCTCAGATAATAATCTAGAAATTATTACCTTTGAGGTTCTGCTTCTCACTTTTGTGCCTAACTCCTCGTACTGACTATGCAGAGCCTCCTGCCTATGTCGTTGGTACCTACATGAATCATGACCCCTGGATCCTCCCCCTCCCACTGCAAGTTCCTCTCCAGCCCTGAGCAGATATCCCAAACCCTGGCACAGGGCAGGCAACACAGCAGTCTGGACTCTTGCTCTTTGCTAAAGAGAACATTGTCAATCCGCCTCACTATACTGTTCCCTACTACCACTATATTCCTTTTTGCTCTCCCCACTTGAATGGCTTCCTATACCATGGTGCTCATGCTCATCCACCTGGCAGCCCCTGCTCATATTCAAACAAGCTGAGAGAACTTCAGACCAATTGGACAATTGCAGAGGCTCACACTCCTGCACGCTGGGTCCCCTTACATGCTTCACTCGCAGTTACACCCTCCTGTCCCTGACCACTGACCAAATCAGAAGACCCTGTCCTAAGTGGTGTGACTGCCCCCTGGTGTAAAACATCCAGGTAACTTTCCCGCTCCCTGATGTGTCTCAGATTCTGCAGCCTAGCCTCCAGCTCAGTGACTCTGAGCCAAAGTTCCTCAAGCCACAAACGCTTACTGCAGATGTGTCTGCCCTGGATCATAATGTTATCCAGGAGCTCCCACATGCTGCAGCCTTCACACATCAGCTGTCCTGCTATCCTTAATGTGTTTTAAATAATTACTTAATTATATTGATCAATTATTTATCTTGCTTTCTTAAATATATTATTTTCTTTATCACCAATTTGTGTACTGTTTTGAACCTTAGGGTTAGAATAGAACTTACCCACTTACCAGATACTCACCAAACAAATAGCTCCTTTCCCTGCAGTAGAGCAAGAACCAATTCCTACGGGGTGAGCAAGATAGAAAAAGGAAACAAACACCTCCTTCCCCAAACTCTCCCTCTCACCAAACTCCAAGGGCAGGATTTTCCCGTCGGTGAGCAGGGGGGACGCTGATGTGTAAAATGACATGCAGTGACGTCGGGCGGAACTCCCGATGCCACCGTGCCCCATTTAAATTTTCAGATAGGCAGGGGCTCAGCAAAATCAGCTGTTGAGGCCATTGAGAGAGTCATTAAAGTAATTAGTGGACCTGCCCATTCAACCTTAAGGCTGGTGAGCAGGCCAGGAGCCTTGGCGGGCATTAGAAAAAGAATGAATCCTCATCCACAGGCAGGGTGAGGTTTCATGTAGGCTTTAAAAAATGTAATAAAAGTGTTTTAAAAAGTTGCGGACATGTCCCAACTCATGTGACATGAGGGGACATGTCAGGGAATTTTTTTTCTCCTATTTTTAATAATTTGTACATTAGAGCCGATCTCCCTGAGGCAGCACTTAGCCTCAGGGAGATGAGTGCGCTCTTTTGTGTGCATACGCGAGAGAGCGTACTCTCGGGTTTAGGGATTCCCGCACAGGGAGCATGTAGTGCTTCCGTGCGGACATCGTGCTGGGTGGGCCTTAATTGGCCCTCCCACGTAAAATGGTGGCGTGCCCCAAATCGGGGACGCCGATCGGAGGCGCGCCTCCGCACGCCTACACTTCAACTTGCCCCTGACGGGGGGAAAATCCTGCCCCAAGCCTTCACTTGGTTAGCTCAGCTGCACTCTGTTTTCCTTGGCTGCACTAAAGAACCCTGAATTTATAGTAAGCTGAACTGGGGCTACAGTGACCAGATTCAACCAGTTAGCTAATTAACTATTCAGCTCCTACAGCTGAAAGTGAGTTTACCCTGTCCAAATTGCCAGAAAGAAAGAGCACAGCCTGCTTACACAGTTCTTTCCAGTTACTGCTAATTACAAACTAAATTAGATTTTAAGAGCAAAATTTAAGAACAAAATTAACACTTAAAACTCCCCCTCTCACCAAACTCCAAGGGCAGGATTTTGAGGTCATTGGACGGGCATGGTGGGTGGGCCTGGGAATGGCTGGGAAATGGCCCGCCACCCACGATTGCCCCCCCCCCCCCCCCCACAATTTCATGCTGGCTAGCCAATTACCGGCCAGCCAGCATGAAACGTGTGCAGAAAGGCCCTACACTGCTGGGGTGGGGGCAGGACAATTCCTGACTATGGCGCGCCGCGCTTGATCACCTGACCCAGGTTTTCATGCTCTTCTTTTTCCCCTATGTGTGCAGGTGCATATGGCCTGGCCAAGCCTGTAAAACGAAAAGTTGCCTAAGTGCGCATGTGCAGCCTGCTCCCAGCCTGCGCATATGCGGGATATCTGAAGTCTTTCGGGACTTGAAGTTCCCGTTGAGCAGCTAAGCAGGTAAGTCTGAGCTACACTTTAAGTGTCAAAGAGCTACATGTGTCTCGCAAGCCGTGGTTTGGCAATGCCTGGTCTAAGATATCCATGCTTCTCCAATATTGACACATCCCTGATTTTGATTGCTCCATGATTGGCAGCCTTGCCATCAGCTGCCTAGCCCTAAGCTCTTGAATTTCCTTCCTAAACCTCTCCACTTCTACCTCTCTCTCCTCTTTTAACACGCTCCTTTCCAAATATTCTGGATTCAAAAGCCAGAGGTTTTCCCATTTAATTCTGATTTGTTAAATGTATGGTGAAATTATACTACATTGAGTGTCTACTAAATGGGAATGCAGTACATTATATATGCAAAAAGGATTGGCTATATGTATGATACAACTGTACCACGTGTTCAATGAAGATGAGATCAGTTTATATGAAATCTTTTGATATTTTGAATTGTAAATATGGCCATATATAAAAATCAACATCCATCATTTAAGTAGGCTGTTCTTTTTTGCTGCATGTAGGATTAGAGAACACCCATTTAATCAGAATGTTGTGGGTTCAAGCCTTGCTCTAGAGATTTCAGTCTATGATTCAGGTAGGCAGTGCAGGGTCCTTTTGATGACCCATTTATCTAAGACCCTGGCTGGGATTTTCCGTGCCCATCGGTATTGGACGTGTTCAGTGGCGTGAGCAGACAATATGGCAAGAAGGCCAAAAATCGGTTTCACAATGTTGTGAAATCAGTATGTGATTGTCTGCTATGCCCTCTGATGGCGGATCATGTTCCCCACCATCGGACTTTGGGAACCTCATTGTAATACACCAGCATATAATCATAAGGCCTTTACTTTTCTCATATATAAATCTTTCATAGTACTTATTTTATCAGTAACCTTTGGGAAGAATAAGCATACTGTTTGGCTTAGCTTCTTTTAACTAGGAGTAACATCTTACCATTTTTTTGAAATTCAGACTAACCTAATTTATCTATAAATGCAAATTTTCCTCACACCTCATATTCTAAAACTTCAGCCATGTTCATGTATTTAGCATTTCAAACCTAGCTTCTTGTTTGATGACTCAAAAACTTCCAGACCAGTTCTCTCCAATTCAATTAAATCCCTCACACACAGAGATACAAACAGAGAAACTAATCCAAATCCCACTTTTACAATAAATCACAATACTATTATGAAAATTATTATATTTTCATGACGCTCTCTCCTTACGAGGAAATGAACTGTCATAATTTTAAAACAAAGCTTCATTTTCTTATACTATACTTATCTATATGCTCACACTATTACATTACCAGATGCATGCAGTAACATAACAATATATATATATATATATACAAATCCTTGGTATCAATAGAAACCATTCCAGTCCAGTGTCCACGTTTTAAATGTCCAATTTTTTCTTTGAGCTTCAAACTCTTGACAATGCATCTGCAACTAAATTTTCTCACCCAGCCACATGTATAATCTGTAGATTAAATGGTTGCAGTAATAAACTGCATCTGAACAGCCTTGCATTCTGTCTCAAAATTTGTCCAGAAACTTTAAAGGATTGTGGTGTGTATAACCAAATCTTTCTGATTAATTGTTTGCAACGTAAATCTCAAAATGCTGCAATGCTAACACAAGAACCAGAGTCTCCTTTTCGATCATTGAATACCTTCTCCGTTGTACATTCAACTTCCGGGAAAAATATCCTATCGGTTTCAAAATTCCAGTTTTATCTTCTTGTAACAGTACAGCCCCAATGCCTATATCGCTTGCATCAACAGCCAATTTAAATTGCTTGGCATAATTGGGTACTGCCAAAATTAGTATCGTAGTCAATACAGTTTTCAAACTGCCAAATGCCTTCTGACATTCCTGTGTCCATTGAAACTTCTTGTTCTTTTTTAATAGTTCAGTCAATGGAGCAAGCACACTGCTAACATTTAGTACAAATTTCCGGCAAAACCCACTCATGCCCAAAAAATCTCAAAACTTCTCATTTTGTTGTAGGCATGGGGAAATCCATGATAGGCTTGCCTTTCACAGCTCTCAGAGCCACTTTACCAGGTCAAATGGTATGGCCTAGATATGTAACTTGCACTTTTGCAAATTCACTTTTAGCCAAGCTCATCACTAAATTAGCTTCTTGTCGTCGATTAAATAATTCCTCCAGATGCTGTAAATGCTCCTCCCACGTTTGACTGAAAATGATCAAGTTGTCTATATAAACAACATAATTGCTCAGTCCTGCAATTACTTTGTTTGTCAGTCTTTGAAATGTTGCACGTGCATTTTTCATACCAAATGGCATGACTTTAAACTGATATAGTCCATCTGGCATCACAAAAGCCAATATCTCCTTTGCTCTCTCTGATAATGGTACTTGTCAATACCCTCTCAGCAAGTCAATATTTGTGATAAACTTTGACTGCCCCACTTTCTCTATGCAATTTTCCAACTGTGGTATAGGATATGAATCCGCTTTTGTCACTGCATTCACCTTTCGATAGTCTACACAGTCTTTGTGTTCCATTCAGTTTCGGTACCATCACAATAGGCGAACTCCAGTTGCTGCAACTAGACTCAATGCTGTCATTTTGAAGCATGAATTCAATGTCTTTCTGTACTTGTGATAACTTTGCCGGATTTAATCTATAAGGATGTTGCCTTATCGAAGATGAAACTTCTAGATGCACATCATGTATAGTTAAATTTGTCCTCCCCAGCTTATTCCCACAAATAGCCTTGTGTGACTGCATTAGCTTCTCCAAATCACTTTGACACTTGTCTGGAAGGTAACTCAATACTACATTTAAATTTTCAAGTACCCCCTCATTATCTAATTTGACTAGAGGAAAATCAATTTCAGTATCCTTCATTTCTACCTCTTTCTCTTTATCTACCACCGCTAATACTTCTTTTTGGTCCTCTTCCCTGTCAAAATACTTGTTAAACATATTTACATGACACACCCTCTGCTTGTTTCTTCTATCTGGAGTATTTATTAAATAATTTACTTCACTCAGTTTCTTTTCAACCCTGTAAGGCCCACTAAACCTTGCATTTAACAAGTCACCCAGTACTGGTAACAAAACTAACACTTTTCCCCAGCAACAAAACAACAAGCTGTAGCTTTCCTGTCTGCCTTCACTTTCATCGCTTGCTGTGGTGCCTTTAAATGTTCCCTAGCTAACTCGCATGCTCTGTCCATTCTTTCTCTGAAGTTTGATACATAATCCAGGAGAGTAGTTTCTGAATTTTGACCTACCAATTTCTCATGAATCAATTTCAGTGGTCCGCTTGCCTCATGACATAGACTTGTTCAGAAGGACTAAATCCAGTCGATGCATTAGGAGCATCCCTAATAGAAAATAACAAGAATTGAATTCCCCATCCCAATCCTGTGGATAGTCCTAACTATATGTCCTCATCTAAATTTTTTAAGTTTGATGCCATCTTTCCAAAGCCCCTTGTTACTCAGGATGATAAGCTGTTGACTTAAACTGTTTTATCCCCATACTGTTCATTACTTCCTTAAACAGCTGTGACATGAAATTTGAACCCTGATCTGATTGTATTTCTTTAGGTAAACATAACTTGCAAAAGAATTAGTCAACTCTTCCACAATTCTCTTTGTTGTAATATTTCTTAAAGGTATCACTTCAGGAAACCTTGTAGACACACCCATTATTGTCAATAAGTACTTATTTCCACTTTTAGTCTTAGGGAGGGGTCCTGCACAATCAATCATGACCCTAGTAAAAGGTTCTTCAAATGTTGGAATTGGAATTAAAGGTGATGGCTTAATCATGGCTTGTGGTTTTCCTATCACCTGACATGTGTGACATGATCTACAGAATTTGACTACATCTGTATGCAATCCAGCCAATAAAAATGTTTTTGTATTTTTGCCTATGTCTTTCTAATTCCTAAATGTCCCCCCATCGGAATTTCATGAGCTATTCTCAAGATCTCATTTCTATATCCAAATGGTATAACAATCTCATGTATTTCCCTCCAGCTTTCATCTGCTGAAACATCATCCAGCTGCCACTTTCTCATTAAAACATTACCCTTAAGGTAATAACATTCTGGGATACATTCTGACTCTGTTCCTGAGTAAACTGTTTGATATAACTGTCTTACTTATGTATTGTTTTTTCTGTAACTCTACCAACTTTCTGCAACACTTCTGTTAAAAATACCTGTACAAACTACTGAAC
Organism: Cetorhinus maximus; assembly: GCF_964194155.1. Lineage (NCBI taxonomy): Eukaryota > Metazoa > Chordata > Chondrichthyes > Lamniformes > Cetorhinidae > Cetorhinus > Cetorhinus maximus. Next base: position 100,661,470 of record NC_135887.1, read on the forward strand.
TACCATAGGCATCACCCACATCTGTGACCCAGCTAGATCATTACCTAAAATAAATTGAACACCTGCAATGGGCAATTTTCCACAACTCCAACAATCACCTCACCTGTTTTCCGCTTACTCTTTAAATTTACCTTCCAAAATGGAATAGGTTTAGCATCTCCATGAAGCCCACTTATTGGGCGGAATTTTCCGAGCCCGCTGGTGGTGGGTGTGATAGGTGGCACGCATAGAAAATATGGCGGGACCCACTTCATGATGGCGTGACCTTCCGTTCAGCCCACCAATGGCAGACTGCATTTCCCACCATCGGTCGGCGAGGAGCCAATTGTAATACATTAGCATATAATTAAAAGGCCATCCCGCCAGGCTCTTGGAACCCTTCCATATCATCCATCCACATCAGCAGCAAAGCATGCTGATATGTTTCACAACAGCAAGCAGGCAATGTGCACTTGGCGGCCTTCACTTTGGGGGAGCTGAGGTACGTAAGCACAGCTGCCTGTTGTTTACGGGCACCGGGGGGGTGCGGGCGGTGGGGGAAACTGATGCCTGGCCTCACAGGCGCCTGCTGAGGGGTGGGGGGGTCTGGGGGCAAATGCTGGCCAGCCTCGGAGGCGACTGCTCAGGCGGGGGAGCGTCAAGTGCTGCCTTGGCGCTGCATTCCGCGCACAGGCAATTGAGGTGGGGGGGCAGGGTAAGCGAGGGAAATGGCCACGCATTAGGGACACATACATAAACTGATCATGCCTCTGCAACTAAGCCAGATCAGGCACAGCCACAGTGATATGATTGGGGTCAGGTTCCTAGCCTGCCTGCCCATGCAAGCATCGCGGAGACACCAAAGGGCCACCAAGTGCTCCAGACCTTACACCCGCACCCCCCCCCCCCCACCCCCACCCCCCACCACCACCCCCGGCACAGACTTCGAGTCTTCCACCACTATTGGACCACGGAGCTGTTGGACTGCACATGTCATACAATCTCCTTGCCAATGCTGTAGCGGTCACTGCTGGAGGAGCTCACAACCCCTTGCAATCTCAGCATCCTGGTTTGGACCAATGTTCCCCATGTCGCAGGCTGACAGGGCAGCCATGCAGCGCACTGGCAGTGGATGCCCTCCATGGACCATCCGAGGGGTGACCAGCACTCTCCAGGAAGCGTTAAGGGGCAGTCACACAGGGCCAGGAAAGGTGCTAAGTATAGCCATGATAGCCATCTCTTTCTTCTTTTCATGCTGCAGGAGGACCACGTCAGGATCATGGATCCTGGTGACCTAGCTGTATGCCTGATGGCCTACAGAGACCATATAAGATGGAGGAGAGAGAGGCTGAGGCACCTAGCCATGCAAGGGCAGGAGCAATAACCTCATGAAGAAGGGGCAGCAGGGGCACCCGCACGTGCTGCCCAGGAGTGACAGTGAGCTTTGGCTGTTCGGCGCCTAGCAACACCCAGGGTCTATAGACGCCGCCTGCCATTCCTGCAGATGACTGAGAACCAGTGTTGCCAACGACTGCGCGTGTCCAGGGACCTGGTGACTCACATTTGCCACTTACTGCAGGACTTGGCACCAAGGGGACATGGAGGGCATCCACTGCCAGTGGCTGTGAAAGTGACCACAGTGCTCAATTTCTATGCCAGTTACTCCTTTCAGGGCTCCACAGGTGACTTCTGTGGGATTCCACAATCTGCCATCCACAAATGCATCCATGAGGCCATAGATGCCATCTTCTCCATGGCACACAACTTTGTGCATTTCACCCAGGACTGGGACAGCCAGGATGAAAGGGCTATTGGATTCGCCCTGATCTCGGGATTCCCACAGGTGCAGGGTGCGATTGACTGCACTTATGTGGCGCTCAGGTCTCCATCACTACACTCAGTGGACTTCATCAACCACAAGGGCTTCCACTCATTGAATGTGCAACTGGTATGCAACCACCAGAAATGCATCCTGCAGGAATGCGCATGGCTTCCAGGGACTTTGCACAATGCCTACATCCTGAGTCGTTCGCAGATCCCTGCAGTCTTCCAGGGTCCACAGAGGCTGCAGGGTTGGCTCCTTGGGGACAAGGGTTACCCACAGAGGCCATAGCTGATGACACCCATGCGGCGACCTCAGACTGTAGCAGAGCGACGCCATAATGAGACTCATGCAGCAGCTTGCAACTTGGTGGAGCAGACCATCGGGATGCTGAAGATGCAGTTCTAGTGCCTGGACCGGTCTAGTGGAGCCCTGCAACACAGTCCACGGAGGGTGTCATGCATCATCGTCTTCTGGTGCTGCGCCCTTTACAACCTGGCGCTGCAACAGGGTGAAGAGCTGGCTGAGGAGGAGATAGAGGAGCTGCATGTCTCCTCCGATGAGGAGGACGCTGACAGGGATGAGGGTGAGGGGGTCCTCAGTGGTGACGATGACAGGTATGAGGCTCTCGCACTGGCTAGACGAGAAAGGCGCACTCAGGAGGCCCTGATAGCTGCCAGATTTGTGGAGGATAATGACAACATGCCGTGAGGTGTCCCCATAGATCCTCACATCGTAGTTGTGAACATTTGAATCCAGTCTGGCTTATCTCAGCGTCAGTACCCTCTGAGAGAATGCTCCTGTCATGGAGATGCAGTTGAGGTCCTGACAGTCGCTTGATCGCAAGAGGATGATGACAACATGCAGTGAGGGCATTGACCTTCACATGATCTCTTAGAATGTATGATTCTTGTCTGGCCAAGGGCAGCTTCCTTGTGCTCCATGATCAGGGCCATCTCAGAGACGCAGCCATAAAACTTTAGATGCGTCTGATGCTGTGTCCGCCTTCAGCACCTCAGCTCTTCAGAAGCTGGCGCACATTATCACTGGTCACCGATGCTGGCATGATGAGGGCCAGCCCCACTTTAAAGGTGCTGAGAGCATGCAGAGAGTTTGAGAGAACTCTGTGGCCATTACATTCTGGCAACAATGACCAACACTGCCAAGGGACAGGTATCTGTAATTTTTCCAGGGAGTGTGAGGCTGGACCATCATTATGGTCTGAAGGCCGCACAGAGCACAGGAAAGAGGCCCTGGACTGAGACACCTGCCTTTTATCTTGTGCAGAAACGTTTCACATCTAAGTGACAAGCACACTGCTCACCAGAAGAAGGGGCCATAGGCAGGGAGACATTCTTGGGAGCTTATTGACAATAGTGAACATTATGTACAAGTGATTAACACCCATGCCAGGCTGTGCAACTAATTCTCCTTCACCCGATGAGGAGGGGGGCTGGGAGGGAGGAGCACCTCCTCGTGAACCTGCTCCTGGGCCTGGCCAAGTTAGCTATTAACAGATCCAGGCAGCGGGCGATTGAGGGGGTTGTCCGTCCTGACTGTCTGCCCCTCTTCCGTGGCTACATTCACGGCCGGGTGACCCTGGAGAGGGAGCACGTGGTGTCTGCCGGCACGGTCGAGGCCTTCCATGCCCGGTTGGCACCGCGGGGGCTGGGGTGCTTTATCGACCCCTTTAATCACATTTTGGTTTGATGTTTCTAAGTTTCCTTTAAATTTTGTCTTTGGTTTTGCAGTTCCCTAATTTAGGTGCTGTATTTATTTTATCCCTCGTTTTGTTGATTTAGTTTATTTGGTGGATTCTAAAGGAGTTAATTCTCCTTCACCCGGTGAGGAGGGGGGCTGGGAGGGAGGAGAACCTCCTTGTGAACCTGCTCCTGGGCCTGGCCAAGTTGGCCATTAACAGGTCCAGGCAGCGGGCAATCGAGGGGGTCATCCAACCCAACTGTCTGCCCCTCTTCCACAGCTACGTTAGCGGCTGGGTGTCCCTGGAGAGGGAGCACGTGGTGTCTGCTGGCACTGTCGAGGCCTTCCATGCTCGGTGGGCAGGGGACTGGGGTGTTTTATTGACCTTCTTAATTATATTTTGGTTTAATGGTTGTAAGATTCCTTTAAATTTTGTTTTTGTTTTTGCAGTTTCCCTAATTTAAGGGGCTGCTTTTACTTTGTCCCTCATTTTGTTAATTTTGTTTAATGGTTGGACTCAAAAGAGTTAATTCTCCTTAACTGTCATAACACTGCCTTGGTGGAGGTGGAGGCGGAGGCAGCCTGCTGACTGTGACGCCCTGGCTGTGATGACTTTGGTGGGCGTCCTCTGGAGGGCCGAGACTTGGAGGGCCCCGGCCTGCTTTTTGGGACCCTGCTGTGTGACAGTGGCACCCTCCTCAGCCTGTGGCCCTGGATCTGCGGAGGTCACAGGAAAAGGGGAGTCAGATGGGCTGGTCACTCCCAGAGTCACCTGGGTGGGTGGCCCCGGAACGTGCACCTGCTGATCCACCTCTCAATGGGTGCCCGTGGGCCCCTGGCTGACTCAGTGAGGGGAAGGGGTAGCTGGAGTGAGATCTGGCTGCCCAGCACCCCTGTCATGTACACATTGTTGGAGGCCAACTATGGCCCACGCAGCAGTGCAGGAGTGATGTCCTGGACCAAGGTCTCCATGGCTGCCAGTGATGACCTCGGTGCATTGCAATGCCGGCGCTATCACCTTAGCCTGAAGATGGATGGACTCCTCCATCGTACCTTAGAATCTGAGAAATGCAGCAGCCATCCCTTCCTGATGTTCCCGAGCTTGCCTTTGCAGCTCCAGCAACCAAGTCCAGGGGCTTGTCATCTGACTCGGGCTCAGCAACGTTCTGGCCTCCAGCAGTCCTCCGAGTGCCGAGGACCTGGGAAGTCCCTGCCTCTGCCTTTTCTGTGGATCAGAAAGTGCGACGTGCTCACCAGACTATGGTCCCGAGGCTATTCTAAAGCTGGGTCCCACTGAGGTGTGTGTCCCTGCACTGGAGGGTGTGGGTGAGCGCTGTGATGGGACTTCAGGGAAGGTGCCTTCAGATTCCTCTTTGGAGATTTCTTTGGAGCTTGCTTGGAGGCTCTGGGTTGTGGACTCCGTCTACTGCTTCCCAGATGTGCCTGCGAAAGTAAGGGGTGATAATTAATGCATGGCAGTGGCCTGTGAAAGAGGAGACATCACTCACAGCATGGTTGTCTGATGGATGTTGCACTACTGGATCCTCGCTTGGTAGAGCAGCGCCGACCTCACCATCAGCACAGGACTGGTCCCGGTCATCACCAACCAGCTGGATGGCTCTGTTTTCAAATTCTGTGAGAATTTTGATGTCTGGCATCCCTCCACCTGTCTGCGACCTTTCCCTCCTGTTGTGAGCCAGTTTGTCCTGCATGGATAGAGATGGGGAGAGTGTATCAGGACGCCTACTGAGCCAGAATGATGAGTATGCCTGGTCTCTGTGGGTGGTAAGTGGTCCCATGGATGGGGTGAGGACAATGATGGTGTGTGTAAAATAGTGAATGGTGATGTCCATTGCACTGGCAGTGAGTGAGGGCCCTGTGGGTGTATGATGGGTTTGTGAGTGTGTGAGTTGGGAGTGATGAAAAGAGTGACTTACCCTGGTGGAACGGAGGAGATCACTCATTCTTTTGCAGCACTGGGTGGCTGTCCTCTTCTGAAGGACGTTGGCACTGACCGCCGCTGCCACTGCCTCCCAAACCGAGTTGGTGACATTGCAGCCCATCCTGTGGCCAGGGCTGGGGTAGAGAACATCCCAGCGGGCTCCCATGGCATCCAGCAGTCGCTCCAGGGACCCGTCGTGGAAGTGGAGGGCTGCAGTCTTTTTGTCTTTACAGGCCATGTCTCCCAGGCAGCGGTGGTGAGCTGGTGGCGATGAGTGCTTTGCTGGTGGCTGCCTTTTAATGACGGCAGCCAGCGTGGTGCAACAGTGGGGTGACGGCAGGTCAGCGAATGAGAGCCCGCCTGCCATGGAAACAGTCTGTTGCACAAGAGTGAATATATGAGGCGGGCTTGGGAAGGTATGGCATGAAAACCCACCATTTTCAGCAGCGAGTAGGAATCCATTTTACCCGCCCGCTACCGCACTTAGTGCAATTCTGGGAAAATTCAGCCCATTATCACCTGTTCCTGCAATTCTTACTCTGAACAACAAATATCACTATCCCACAACATGAAGGATTGACTAGCCCCAGTGTCTCTTAAAATTGTAACATATTTACCTACTCCACCCTGTGCACATGGAAAGACTTTCCCTTCACATACAAAATCTGTAAACGTTTCTGCAACCTGCTCCTCAGCACTCCCTTGGATAAATTGTGAGTACATTCCTGCTTCTTTACCTATCACTGATTCTTCCTGTTTTACCTGTACACAAACCATTAGTTTTTCCTCTGCCTGAACCTCAGGACCCACAGTACTTTTACTTCCAGAACTTTTCTGCATCCCAATAATCCCAACAGATTACCCCCGTGATTTCCAACACACTGACTTTGTGTGCCCAACTTTATTACAATGAAAGCACCTCAATTTTTGAGTGTCACTTCTACCTTCAGCACCTTCCTTTTCAGCACTATCTGAGAAAAAACTTCCTGGGAATTTCCACCTTCTCTTGCCTGACTACACACCTTCTGTTCACCTTCCCACTTTCTATCCTTCTCGTATTTAAAAGGGTGATGAAAGAAAGGTTTAGATCTATGAACTAGCTCATAATTATCAGTTATCTCTGCTGCTCGTATTATTGTTTTATCCTCTGTTCCTCCACATGAGTTCTCACTACCGAAGGAATTGAATCTTTAAATTCTTCCAAAAGAATTCTCTAAGAGCCGCATATGTTGTTTTTATCTTTAATGCCTGTACCCACTGGTCAAAATTACTTTATTTTACTCTCAACTATTCAATATAAATTTGCTCAGGCTGCTTTCTCATATTCCTAAATTTCTGCCTGTATGCCTCAGGAACCAACTCATGTGCACTCAAAATAGCCTTTTTTTACCCCATTGTAGTCCACCAACATTTCTTCTGACAATGAAGCATAAACCTCTTGTGCTCTACCCAGCAACCTAGATTGTAACAACAATATCCAGTTTTCCTGTGGCCATTTCATCTGTTTAGCTATCTTCTCAAATGAAATAAAGAATGCTTCAACATCTCTTTCTTCAAACTTTGGAAGTGCTTGTACAAATTTAAACGTCTCCCCACCAAGTTCTGATCTGGAAATAAGTCCTTTCCCACCTTCTTATGTCTCTTTTTTAACTGCCAACATTTTAAACTGGAATTCTCTGTCTCTCTCTTGTTCTCTTTCCTCCTTTTCTAACCTCACCATTTCTAATTCCCTTTCCTGTTTTCTTTCTCTCTCCTGCCTTTCTTTTTCTGCTGCCTCTAGCTCCAGTTTTTTTCATTTCTTATTCGTTTTCCTTTTTGTTTGCCTCCAATTCAAGTTTTCTCAGTTTCTCAGGCTCATTCAAATTCAAGCCTCTTCATTTCTAACTGAAGTCTAACTACCTCCAGCTGTGACTCATTAGTGGCAGTTATCCCATCCAACTTTAAATGCTGTGCTATCATTTCAATTATGTCTGCTTTCTTTGCCCCTACAGGCAACCTCAACTGCAACTTATCCGCCAACTCTGCTAACATACCCTTAGATATGTTTCATAACCCAAACAGGTTATATCTTCTACCTTCAAAAAAGTTTTAGCCACGGGTACAGCCATTTTAGCAGTCTCATCACTTTAAAAAAAACCTCACACCAACCCCCGAATTCAAAGTGCCTCTCACACTCATAACCTTATGATTCACCAACTCTAAACCAATCAAGGAATTTCAAATATATCCCACAAAGAGCCCCCAATTTGTTATGATGGGGCAGATGATGCATGCCAGGTGGATCAAATCCACGAGGGAAGCTTAATCACACGGTCACAACAATTTTGTAATTTGTATTTTAATTTGAGATGCGTGCCTTGAATTCAGTACTAACGAGTCCACCCAGACTTAGAGAATTTTTACAAAACTAAATTAAACATTTATTAATAAAGAAAAGATTTCAAGTATATACATAGGTCTACAAATTATTACTATAATAACTCCTAAAACCCCTAATTAATCTGGCTCCCAGTGATACCTCCATTAAGGCAACAGTAAAAACAAATAGATGTAAACAGACCCGGGCAAAGCACCACAATACCCTGGGCAGTCACATTCAAAAATTAGTTTTCTCAGCTTTGGTTCCTGTAGACAGCAACTTGAGCACAGAGGCTGGAGGCTTTTCGCACTCGTGTTAGGTCTTAGAATGACTTCCCATTACACATAATACAAATTCTATTGTTCCCATATGTTTTCACAATTTCACTTTTCTCATAATATAAATTTTTGTAGTACTAATTTTATCAGTAACCTTTGGGAAAAATAAACACACAGTTTGGCTTAGCTTCTTTTAGCTGGGTGTAACATCTTACCATCTCTTTGAAATTCAGAGTAACCTAATTTATCTATAAATACAAATTTTCCTCACATTCTAAAACTTCAGCCACGCTTACATATTTAGCATCTCAAACCGAGCTCCTTCTTTGATGACTCAAAAACCTCCTGGCCAGCTGTCTCTAATTCAATTAAATCCCCCACACACAGAGATACACACAGAGAAACTAATCCAAATCCCATTATTAACCTCCTTTTACAATAATGTTATGAAAATTAATATATTTTCATAACACTTGTAATAATTCTTTTTTGTGTGAATGAGCGAGTCGGTGCTGTTGCGTTCACATTTCAGGTGTTGAGAAAATAAACATTTATTCTTTCTTTTAATTTAAATCTACAAGAAAGCCTGTCCTGTGTCTGTTCTTGAAAGTCACAGCATTCAAGGGGTTAGAGCTCTCCTTTTCTAAAATACATCTCACTGCGGTCGTTTGAGAGGTGGGAAAAGGGAGAAATTGACCCATATCTCTCCCCGCACCGTAATACATCTTAAAATGTTAAATCGTGTTGTGTCATCCTTTCCAATATTGACTGGAAGTTTGAATTTCTTTTTGAAAGTTATCAATCTCTATGAAGATCATAACAAATGGCTACACTTAAAAACTACTTATTTGATTCTAAAGTGTTTTGACATATTCTGAGGTCATGGAAGGTGCTATATAATTGCGAATTCTTTATTTTTTCATAAAATTAGCAAGCCTCAAATAAGATTTGAAATGAGAAAGTAATTTTGTCTCACATATAAAGCAGCATTGGTATACCCTTTGTCGGTTGACAGTATCTGGAGCTATGTGAAACATGGTGGATCCTGAATTGCCAGGACATTGAGAGGGATGCGGTGTAGGCTTACAGTCATAGAATTATACAGCACAGAAAGAGGCCCTTCGGCCTATTGTGTCCACGCCAGTCATCAAGCCCCTGTCTACCCTAATTCCATTTTCCAGCACTTGGCCTGTAACCTTGTATGCTATGGCATTTCAAGTGTTCATCTAAATACTTCTTAAATGTTGAGGGTTCCTGCCTCTATCACCCTTTCAGGCAGTGAGTTCCAGATACCTCCCATCCTCGGGATGAAATATTTTTCCTCAAATCCCCCTCCTGTCCCATATCTTAAAACTATGCCCCCCTGGTTATTGACCCCTCCACTAAGGGGAAAACTTTCTTCCTATCTACCCTATCTATGCCCCTCATAACTTTGTACATCTCAATCAGGTCTCCCCTCAGCCTTTTCTGCTCTAAGGAAAACAACCCCAGCCTATCTAGTCTCTCTTCATAGCTGAAATGCTCCAGCCCAGGCAACATCCTGGTGAATCTCCTCTGCACCCTCCCTAATGCAATTACATCCTTCCTGTAGTGTGGCCACCAGAACTGCACACAGTAACCCAGATGTGGCCTAAATAACATTTTATGCAGCTCCACCATAACCTCCCTGCTCTTGTATTCAGCGCCTCAACTAATAAAGGCAAGTATCCCATATGCCTTCTTAACCACCTTATCTACCTGTCCTTCTGGTCAGTGCAATGGTGGAGAGCAGCTTTTCTTACCTTTGCCATGTTCTGTCGAGTGAAACTCACGCGCAGGAGCTGGTTTGAGTAGAAGTGCTTCTCGAGCACCCTGCCTTGTTATCTGTGGGGGCTGGAACGTTTCTGTCAATCACTGAAGGCTAAGGCGCGTCCCTTTAAAAGCTGTCTGCCTCAGAAAAGCTTCTCATTTCGATCGGGAGATTTTGAATGATCTGGGGCAACTGCTTAGCTTTTCCTTTCACTTCCTGGTTGTTTAGTGGCGACGCTTTTCTTGACTGTAGAGAATGTTTTACTCGGATATTCTGAGAGAAAACCGACGCCAGCAAATGGATATCAAAGAGGCTGCCTCTCTCCACCAGCAGAGGCGGATGAAACAGACTGTTCAGTTCATTCATAAAGATTCGGCGGATCTACTGCCCCTGGACGGGCTCAAAAAACTGGGAACCTCCAAAGAAACCGTAAGTGACCGTCTAATGTTAGGAAAGCACAAGTTAGCTTGGTACCAGTGAGGCAACGTTATTTTGGCCATCAGCGGTCATCCTGTATGTGGTATTTTCCACAATATATTGACAATATGGAGAAAAAATACGTACTCCATCAGCATTTGGAGTGGCATAAACAGGGATTTCTATACATTTCGCAGGGCGGAGGATTCAAAGTAGTCCTGTGAGGTGCTGGCATATTCTTCAACATGGATCTCCATGAAATCCCAATCTTTAAGATTATTCTTGCATTTTCTTTGCTTGAGTTCTGTGGAAAAATGAATCACTCACCATCGGTTTCACTAAATCAACTGCTCGCATTTCACCCACTGATCTTTGAGGGAGAATACATCGTTCAGGAAACTGAAACATCCAATCCAATTCTTTCTCTATTTGAAAGCGTTATCATTTTTATCTCTGAAGAAGAGTCATACGGACTCGAAACGTTAACTCTGTCTTTCTCTCCACAGATGCTGTCAGACCTGCTGAGTTTTTCCGGCATTTTTTGTTTTTGTATTATTTTTAATGTATTTGTTACGGTATGAGGACCCCGTCATTTGGGATTAAACTAAATATTAGCCAGTCTATTGAAGCGCTAATTGTTTAATATTTTATTTTGATAATTCTAGAAATACTCGCAGTACTGGCTATGTCCCATTGTTCATTAGATAGGATGGCAGACTTTGGATGAGATCAGCTGCTGTCCAGTGCTGAATTTCAGAAACAAACATCGGGAGAGGTTTATAACGGGCGGCCGGTTTATATTTTTGTGTAGTGTGTGTGTATATATATATATATATAGTGTAGTGCTGTGGAGGCCAGGTCACTGAGTGTTTTTAAGACAGAAATAGATAGGTTCTTGATTGGTAAGGGGATCAAAAGTTGGCGGGAGAATGGGGTTGAGAAACTTATCAGCCATGATTGAATGGCGGAGCAGACTCGATGGGCCAAATGGCCTAATTTCTGCTCCTATGTCTTATGGTCTTATTATAGCCAGAAGTTAAAATTACCCCAAATGTGTTGGAATTGATCTAATCGAACTTGATCCTTCCAAGGTATAAGGGCATTTGTCGGCAGACACCAGACATCACTCTTAGCCTGTACTGGAGTAGTCACCTGTGAGCGTTTGTATGGGGGAAGCAGTGAGGATCGTCTTCAGAACAGGAAAACATATCCACCCCAACATAAATGTACCCTTTAAGCGTTCGTGAGGAAATTTGGAACTAGAGGTTTATATAATAGGAATATTATAGTTTAATATATGATCAATGTATAGTGAAGCCTAGAGAAGTTTTAGATTATTCTTAAAATGTGAACTCCAATTTCAGAACTATGTTGACAACTAATTCACTTACGTGTGGTTTGAACAGTTATTTTTGGATAGATGTTAACATTTTATAACCTGAAACCTACTTGTTTGTAAAGCTGAAGACATTTTAATAATTAAGTCACACCACACAATTTAAATTCCAGTTCTGTTAACTCATTTATTTTCAACAGGTTAACTCCAGTGTTAGAATAATGGCAGTTGGGAAGTCTAGCTCATATAGTTTCAGAACACACATACTACGCATCCATAATTTCCCAACCTTTCCATTTGACTAACAACTTCTCAGACACAAACATTTGATGGTACAATAAAGACCATTTTATGGAAAATGATTTGCTCCACTTCTCAAACAGATAGTGTAAATAAAATCAGGGGTATCTTGGACACCAAACCAAGGGGAAAACACTGAAATTTGTCAATGACACCACATTTGGAGATGTAGAAAATGGTGTGGAGCTTGAAAGACTTCAGCAGGAAGTTGGGTGGATGGGCAGATAGATGGCAGATGATCTCTAGGTCTTTAGTTTTAATTGTAGCTTCCAAGAATTGGGGATATCTACTTTAAAGAAATGACGACTTAGAGGTATTATGGTTGAGGTTTTATAAATAACAAAGCAATTGGATTTAGCCTGGATGAACAGACTATTTGAGATGGATAGATAGGACTAGAGATCATGTAGATAAAATCCAAAGGCAAGGATTTACATTATTTCTTAGATAGTAGTTATTTTCACAGACTCATCATCTCCTGAATATATTACCAAAACTTACAAAAAGAATCACTACAGTCCTTTAAATAAGATTATCGCTTTTTGCCCATTGCATATTTCTGAGAAAACAGGATATTTTCAGATATGGAGAGCAAGCTGCCAGTTAGTTGGGGTTGTGATGAATTATGGGTTGCAAGGTTTTCTGTAACCTCTCATCATTGTCTTAGGGAGTTGGAGAGGAATTCTGGGGGGCATTTTGTGAATTGACCACAAGTTCTTTTAGACTACCCCAGAAGTTGCATGATTAGGGGTTGGTGGTATACAAGGTTGCACCATGGCTGGTTGGAGTGGGCTTAACCCGATGGTCTTTTCTTGCATTTTTTTTCATACTTTCACAGATGCAGTTTAATGTAGCAAACTGTAAAGTAATATATTTTGATTAAGAATGGGGAAAGAAAATGCTTTAAATGTCAGGATTTGTAAATGGAATAGATGAACATAGGGACCTCAATGTGCAGAAAGGCATGTCATTAAAGATGGCAGCACAAAGTGAAAAATTCATATAAAAGACAGATGAAATCTATAGTTTATTATCTAGCAGGATAGATTTCAAAATCACAGTGGTTAATCTGAGTTAATACAAAACCTTATTTTGGGGAGTTGGATTATTATGTGCTGTTTGGGAGACATAATGAAATGAATGGTAAAAAAAAGCTCATGGAAATAATGCAGCATAGACTAGGATATTACCAGGGATAGGAGGTTAGAATTACAAAGATAAATTTGAACAGCCTGAACACTTTTTCACTAGACCTGTGAAGATAAGGGGGTGACCTGATGCACATCTTAATGGTTATGAAGCATTATTATTATGATGTCTGTTAGTTGGTGAAACTGGTAACAGGCACAAATTTAATCTAGTTGCAAAAGTGGAAGGTTAGAAAAAGGTCCTCCAGAGAGGGTGGTTAGAATGTGGAATTCTCTGCCACTAACCATTGTTGAAGTACAGTCTATAATTTCTATTAAAATAGAATTAATTAAATTTATTGTAAAAATAACTTGAAATGGATAGTGGAATTAAACTAGGTCATTCATGTGCACTTGAAGGGCTGAAGGGCTTGTTTCTCTTCTGTAATATACTATGAAAACATCTCACATTGTTTCTGAAGCAGCCAAACCCTGAAGTTTTTTCCTTACTTGCATGGCTTTTAATGGTCCTAATTTTTCAGGTCAGCAGTGAAGGAATGGTGCTCATTGTCGTTTCGCTTACAGCTGCCCACAGAGTTTATTTGGCTTTAGAGCAGAGGCCTGTGCTGACCTGGTTTCTGATCCAGTGTGAATACCTAGACAGGGTATCTGTGCCATGTGTGAGCAGGACAAGCAACAGCGAGGCCCTTCAACCAATCAGATTGTAGAACCTTCACTGAGACAAGTACCTCAAGTTCACTCTGTGCATGTCTTTCAATGCTGAGTCTATTAATGAGGACTGCTATGGTGCATCCTATGCAAGTGAGGAGTATCTCTGACAGCAGCTTCTGGAGTTCCATGCATAACTATGCATGTGGACACCAGAAGTTGCTATCCGCTTTACTCCATTATAATAGTAACTGCTGTTAGCCTCATTTATTAATGCAAAATCTGGCCAGTATTTACCTAAAACATTTTAGTTTTTTCCTTCCTTACATGGGAAAAATAACCATTAAGATTGGTACCATTTTAGCCTATGTACTGGTGGTGATTTACTCCAAGTGCAAGAATAGATTGAACATGTACCTGCCACAGTTGAATGTATGAAATCCCCTTTCAACTAGTACTTGATAACACTAGATAAATGCTAAGGATGTCAATCCCATCGTTCTTGTATGACCTTGTTGTATTTTTAAACATTTTCTTTTTAGCAACCACATAACATTTTGCAGAGACGTTTACTAGAAACCAACTTGTCAAAATTCCAAGCCAACAATCGAGGGACATGGTCTTCTAATAATTTATTTCCAATTCAAAACAAAAACTTCCATCAAACTAAACAAGAACTTCACAAAATAACACACGAAGATGACCTGATATTTGTGCATTGCAAGGTAATTGCCAATTCCTTACAAAGGGTCTAACATAACTGAACAATCAAAATGACTAAAGTCAGTTAACTGTAGACTATCCCATCTGTGTAAATAATTATATTTTCATTTCAGCTACACCAATATATAAATATAAACTGACAAACCACAGTACAGTTATTTTTGAATGTTTAAGCTTCTATTGCAGACCTTTTGATGCATTTGCATGTTTTGATGTAGTGGCACCATTGCAGCATTCATCCTTGTGTATATAATAAAGTTCTGATTTGAAGTACCTATTCATTCAAACCTCACTGTATAAACTATTGCATAAATTGTTTTCATGTCTGCTTGATTGTGCCAGTGAGCCCCACCCAGTGTGAGTAATCACCTTTAGGACTGGAGAAATTAAAGAAGAAAACTCAAGGGGTAAAAATGACATATCTCAGTTACAACAGGAAAGAGTGCCTATAGTGTTGCCAACGGTCTCAAGTCCCATCGTGCTTGAATTCTAAAAAGGATTCCGACTGACCAAAAATTGTTTTAATCATACATAGTATACTGACTAGTTGTTGTCGATGGATCCAGCCCCCTACTCTAAAAGGTTCAACACTCCTGATCTACAGTTTAGCAATGATTGTTATGATACATTTAATGCCGCTATCACTCACCAGGCTGCTGATCTCTGTTGCAACCCATGTCAGCAAAATACTATTGTAGTTGCACAGTAATACACATTTGTCAATGTATCCTGGAAGGTTCTAAGTCTGTTTTAATTTTTTAAAGTGTGCTGGAATAGAGATGAAAGTACGGATTGACACTGGTTCTCGATATAATCTCATTTCATCTGCCTGCGTGGATAAACTAGGGTAGGTAACGTTGCAGCACTTTATTTAACAATTCTTTTGCTTGTATGTCCCTTACCCAATGGCAGTACTGATTCATGTTGCAGCCAAGAAACTATATGGTTTATTGGACAGAATTGTGACTTTTTTTCACATGATGGGATGGGAATAGCTAGAGTGTGAATTTTACAGACATCACCACAGATGGTTGGAATAATGATATGTTCTGGCTGAAAGCCTGCTGGGATTTGTAAACAACTCAAGCAGAAATACATTCTTCAAAATACATTTAAAGGAGCAATGCTATCTATAGTGTCTCAAAGACAATTTTCCACATTTGCTAACATTGTACAAGATGACATTGTAGAATGTGTGATGAATTTCTGTGGTGCAATAACATTGGGAAAATTTTTAGAAATCATTTATTCCAAGCATCAGGGATTTGTGGGGGGGTGGGGGTGGAGGGGGGTGGGGAACGAATGGAAGCTATCGAAAGTTTGCATCAAGTGACCAACAAAATAGGATTATGCCATAGGTTGTTCCTGGCTTTTCCATGAACTGAATTTATTAGAAAATTAGCATTTCAATCTGACAACTGTTTTAATTAATTTAAAAGTAAATTAAAATGAAATCTATTGATTAATGTATGCAGTGGGAACCTGCTTTGAGACTGAAAATTTGATAGTAGTATGCAAGCTTTGCATTTTAATTTTATGTTCTTGTGTGAATATAATACATTAGCAGTATTCTAAAAAAAATAATATTCAGACATCAAGATAATGGCCAAAGCTCATTTGGTAAGTATAAAAGAGATGTAATAAATCAGAAAATAATTATTTGGGTGGTGCAAATCTTGCATGATAGGAATCTACAAGACTATTCTAAACAAATTATCTGCAATCTATCTGGTTGGTCCCAAAGAATTAAAACCTTTCAATCTCCCACTCCCAAAATGTTTGCCCAGTTGTCCCTTAAATTTTTCCACCCCACCTGCCTTGATTGCCTCATGTTCATCTCTATCTGTGTTGAACAGTTAAATCTAAACAGGTTGGACATCTTATGTCTTGAAGCTTGAATTTGGGCTTGTTGGTTCTAGAGTTTGTCACAATATTAAACATATTATTGGGTTCAATTCACTTGTTCCCTTAACAATCTTGAATAGTGTTTCTCCTGAGCCTTCTCCTTGCCAGAGTAAACCCACCAAGTTGTTTAGCCTCCGTTCATTGCTCAGATGCCTTAACATAAATATCAGCTCAGTTGCAGTTTTCTGCAATGTTTTCAAACAGAAGAAAAGAAAAGACTTGGAAGTGCAGAACTTCAATGTCGTTGAAAAGAGAGACATGTTGCCGAAGTTTCACATCTTGCACTCATCAGGACAAATGCAAGAATCATCATTTGAAATTTGGCACAATTCATACTACAGGAGAAAGGGGTGCTGATTGGTTGGCAAGACTCTGACTGGCCAAGCCATGGAGAATGCAACAGAGAACTATAGGCTCCCCAAGCTCACGGGTAATTCAAAAAGCTGCAAAGTTTGAACATATTCCTTTTGTTTGCAGTGAACAGGTCCCTGCATATAAATGTATGTCACTTCTATTAAGCGTAAATGAGCCACGTTACAAACTCCACTGATTATCTTATATTGGTTATTAGTGTAGCTATTAGTGCACTCAGGATTGTTCAGCAAGTGTAGCCCAATCACGGAATCTAACAGCAGACATTTTGTTTTGGGTTTTGTAAGAGCAGGCTGGTTGAGTACAGTCTGTACTCAACCAGTACAGTTGCCGAACAATCGTAGGTTGCTATATAGTATTTTAAGCCTATGTAAATACCAGAAGAACATGCTATTTGATTCGATCAGCCAATCCTTGGGATGTACGGCCTATGTACCTGGCATTGCACCTGGCACTGAAATTCATACACAACGTTGTTCAGTTGTGTGATAAGCCTGACAGACTCTGGCAAGAAGGGTGTGAGATTCCTGAGGCCATTGCTGGAGAGGAACATTCCATGGGCCAAAGAGTGCACAAAGGGAAAGGCCCCCCCACTGAGTCCTTTAGGAGGCTGCCAGTGTTTATTTGGTGGTTTCCCCACATGCCAGAAGGCCCACCTGCTAATGGTAAAGTGCCAGCAACAATGGTCATAGGCCCTTAATTGGCCACTTATGTGGCTCACTTGGCCTCCCGGAGCTGTCACCTTCCCTGCTGCTGACAAAATGGCATGGCATGTAGGGCACTCTGCCTCCCCACTTTTTCTCGCCTCCTACCCAGTCCCCAGAGGGCTGGTCAAATTTAGCCCAATTATCTTGAACATTTTATCTTACACAACACACACATTTTATACTACAATGCACAACACAGTACGGAAAAAAGTAAGATGAAAGCAAATTAGGTTGCTTTTCTTAAATAAGCTTGGGCACTATGAGGTGATGCAAGACAGATGCGTGTGACATACCGTGTCAGCAGATCTCTTGGTAGTAGTAGTTACAAGCAGGAAGGCAGGCAGGACTGTGGAAAAGGGAAGGCTATATATAAGAGCTCATGACTAACCATATTGGGTTGTGTCGCTTACATTGGCACATTCGAATTTGGCAACGTTACTTGGGAAATCATGGGTGATGTTTCATATTTCTGATGGAGATTTTGATAAGAAGAAATCACAGTCATAAGTGTAGCACTGCATTCCTGTATTGAAAGTATAACATTCTACTACACATTCATCGTCTTGAAACTGATGCGCCATAGACATGTTTGTTCTGAATATTTTTAAATCATGCCCCATATATTTTTTTTTATTTGCTCATGGGATGCGGACATTGCTGGCAAGGTGACAGTTTGGCCATTTGTTGCCCATGCCTTGAGAACATTTATGAGTCAACGACATTGCTATAGGTCTGGAGTCACATGTAGGTCAGACGAAGTAAGGATGACAAATTCCTTTCCCTAAAGGCCATTAATGAACTAGGGGTGGAATTTTCTGTGACCACTGGCAGCGGGCATGATAGGTGGCAGGCACGGACAATATGGCATGATCTGGTTAATAATGACGGAAAGGCAGGTCGTGCTTAGCCCCTCAACAGTGGGCCGTGTTTCCCGCCAACGGCTGGCGGGGAGCTCATTGTAATACATCAGCATCTCATTAAAAGTCCATCCTGCCAGGCTGTTGGACCCCTGCAGATCATCCGTCCACATTGGTGGGAAAGCACATCGACATGTTTCACAACAGCACACAGGCGACGTGCACTTGGCGGCCTTCACTTTGGGGGAACTGCGGTGAGTGAACAGCATCGTTTTCAACAGCTCTCCAGGGTCGCTTGTTGCTTTGCAGGCTTCAGGGGCGTGGGGGGGCCTGGGTGAAGTGCCGCCCTGCCACGGAGGCAACTGTTTTTGAGGGGTGGTGTCCAGGGGCGACTGCTGCCTGGCCCCAGAGGAAACTGTTTTCGGGGTGGGGCTGCCCGGGGGCACCTGCTGCCCTGTTATGGAGGTGATTATACTCGGGGCGGGGGTGTCTGGGGGCAACTGCTGCCCCGGCATTGGATCCCGCACACAAGCAATCGAGGTGGGGGAGAACAGGGTAGGTGAGGGAAGTGGCCACGTAGTAGGGACACCTGTATAAACTGACCATCCATCTGCACCTGAGACGGTTAAGGTGCAGCCACAGTGATATAATTGGAGTCAGGCACCTAGTCTGCCCACCCACGCAAGCGATGCGGAGGCACCAATGTGCCATCAAGCCCTCCAGACCTTACCCCCCCACCACCCCAGCACAGACTGCAAGTCTGCAACCATTTTACTGGACCGCACAGCAGTTGGACTGCACAAGTTGTACAATCTCCCCGTCAATGCTGGCCATGTAGCAGTCACTGCTGAAGGCACTCACAGCCCCTTGCAATCTCAGCATCCCAGTTTGGGCCAATGTCCCCCACGTTGCAGGCTGACAGGGCAGCCATGCAGCACACTCATCTGTGGCCATTCGAGGGGTGGCTAGCACTTCCCAGGAAGCGTTAAAGGGCAGTCACACAGGGCCAGGAAAGGATGCTAAGTTCTCCCATGCTAACCATGTCTCTCTCTCTCTCTCTTTCATGCTGCAGGGGGACCAGTCAGGATCATGGATCCTGGTGACCTAGCTGTATGCCTGAAGGCCTACAGAGAGTGAAGAAGACGGAGGAGAGAGTGACAGAGGCTCCTGGCTGTGCAAAGGCAGTAGCAGCAACCTCAGGAAGAAGGGACTGCTGGGGCTCCCATGCACATTGCCCAGGAGCAACAGTGAGCTGTGGCTGGCCGATGCCTAGCAATATCACAGTTGTGAATGTTTGACTCCAGTCTGGCTTATGGCAGCACCAAAAGCCTCTGTGAGAATGCTCCTGTCTTGGAGAACGCAGTGGGGACCTTAATAGTTGCTCGATCGCAGGAGGATGATGATAACATGCAGTGAGTATGCTTCATGAATCCTCACATAGCCTCTGTGAATGTCTGACTCCTGTCTGGCCGAGGGCAGCTTGCTCCATGATCAGGGCCATCTCATAGAGACACAGCCATGAAACCTTAGATGCATCCGATGCTGTGTCCGCCTTCACCACCTGAGCCCTTCAGGAGCTGGTGCACAGCATCAATGGTCACAGTCACTGGTGCGATGGGGTCCAGCCCCACCTTAAATGTCCTGAGAGCACACAGAGAGAATGCGAGAATTATGTGGCACCTGCCCCCTACATTCTAGCAGCAATGACCAGCACCGCCGAGGAGCAAGCATCAGTAATGTTTCCAGGGAGTGTGAGGCCGGACCATCACTGTTGCCTGAAGGCTACACAGAACACAGGGAAGAGGCCCTGGACTGAGACACCTGCATTTTATCTTGCACAGAAAGGTTTCACATCTGAGTGACGAGAACACTGCTCATCAGAACAAGGATCCACAGGCAGGGAGACATTCTTTGGAGCTTATCAACAAGTATGTACAAGTGACCAACACCCGTGCCCAGGCTATGTAACTACTTTTCCTTAACTGCCCTAACCCTGCCGCTACATCTTGGTGCTCACCGGACCTCCACAGCAGAGGTGGAGGCAGCCTGATGACTGCGATGCCCTGTCTGTCATAACTTTGGCGGGCGTCCTGTGGAGGGCTGAGACTTGGAGGGCCCCAGCCAGCTTTTTGTGTCCTGCTGTGTGGCAGTGGCACTCTCCTCGGCCTGTGAGGCTGGAGCTGCGGAGGTTACAGGAAGAGGGGATTCAGATGGGCCGAACACTCCTGGTCACCTGGGTGGATGACCCTGGGGTGTGCACATGCTGATCCTCCTCCCTATGGGTGCCTGTGGGCCCCTGGCTAACTCCATGAGGAGAAGGGGTAGCTAGAGTGAGATCGAGCTGCCTAGCACCCCTCTTGCATACACATTGTTGGAGGCCAACTATGGCATCAGCGATGGAGCTAAGCCCGCGCAGCAGTGCAGGAGCGACGTCCTGGACCAAGGTCTCCATGGCAGCTGTCATCGTGCCAATGTTTACCTCAGTGCAGTGCAATGCCAGCGCTATCAGCTCAGCCTGAAGACAGATGGACTCTTCCATCGTGCCTTGCAATCTGAGTGCAGTGGACATCTCTTCCTGATGTTCCCTAGCTTTTCTTTGCAGCTCCAGCTACTGTGACATGACTGAGTCCAAAGGCTCATCATCTGACTCAGACTCAACAGGTTCCTGGCCTCCAGCAGCCTTATGAATGCCAGGGACCTGGGAAGCCCCTGCTGCTGCCTGCTGTGGAGCAGACTGTGCACTGCGCTCACCAGTATGTGATCCCGTGCCTAATCTAGAGCTAGGTCCCACCGAGGTGTGTGTCCCTGCGCTGGTGGAGGGTGTGGGTGAGCGCTGTGACGGAACTTCGAGTCGGGTGCCTTTGAGATTCCCCTTTGGAGGTTTCTTCGGGGCTTGGTTGGAGGTCCTGGGTCATGGACTCTGCCAGCTGTTTGGCAGATGTGCCTGCGAAAGCAAGGAGAGATAATTAGTGCATGGAAGTGGCCTGTGAAAGAGGACACATCACTCATGTCTGATGGATGTTGTACTGCTGGATCCTCACTTGGTACAGCAGCACTGGCCTCACCGTCAGCACAGGATCAGTCCAGGTCGTGGCCGGCCAGCTGGATGGCTCTGTTTTCAAAGTCCGTGAGGATCTTGATTTCGGGTATTCTGCCACTGGTCTGCGACCTCTCGCTCTTGTTGTACGCCAACTTGTCCTACGTGGATAGAGATGAATAAAGTGTAAGCAGGATGCCTGCTGGGCCGGATGATGGATGTGCCTGACCTGTGGAGGTGGTAAGTGGTCCCATGGACGCTGAGGACAATGAAGGTGTGTGTGAGAGGGCGAATGGCGATGTCCCTTGAACTGGCAGTGAGTGATGGCCTTGTGGATGTGTGCAGGGTTTGTGAGTCTGTGAGTTGAGAGTCATGAAAAGAGTGACTTACCCTGGTGGAACATAGAGATCATTCATTCTCTTGCGGCACTGGGTGGCTGTCTTCTTCTGAAGGGCGTTGGCACTGACCACCGCCTCCCAAGCCAGATTGGTCATGTTGCTGCCCATCCTGCGGCCTGAGCGGGGCTACAGGACATCCCAGCAGGCCACCACAGCATCCAGCAGTCGTTCGAGGGACCTGTCATTAAACTAGGGGGCTGTGGTCTTTTTCCCTTTGCTGGCCATGTCTCCTGGGCAGCAGTGGTAAGCTGGTAACGATGAGCAGTGTGCTGGCGGCTGCCTTTTAAACATGGCAGCCGGTGTGATGCAACAGTGGGGTGATGGCGAAAGGGCAAATAAGACCCCACCCACCATGGAAATGGCGTGTTTCCCAGGAATGTATAAATAATGAGACAGGTTTGGGACAATATGGCGTGAAAACCCACTGTCACGGCCGAAGGGTAAAACATTGTTTTACTCACCCGCTACCACAATTAGTGCAAACCCCACCCTAGATGTTATTTTTTCCAGATGACAATCAATGATATATGGTTATCATTACTGAGACGAGCTTTGAATTCCAGATCTTCTTTTAAATTGAATTTGAATTCCACCAGCTGCCATGGTGGAATTTTGAACCCATGTCACCACAACATTAACCTAGGTATCTGGATTACTAGTCCAATGACATTGCCACTACACCACTATCACTGTGTTCTGTAAATGTTATCTAACTCCCAAGTTCAAAGTTACTCATTCAAAATCAAAACAAAAATATTTTATTTTTATAGGTTGAAAGAACTTGTGAAATCAGACAAGCATGAAACTGAAAAAACAGGAATGCTATTTATTTCAAAGGTTAAAGGCCAAATAGAAAATATTGGAATTGCTATAGGACAACTCAATATTGAGTGTTCAGCAGCGGTAGTGGGTAAGTTTTCAGACTTACTAGAATTGTCATTTCTTAATAATTCTATATTTTTATTGTTTGGTTTTAAATTTATAATGAATGGATTGTCCTTCTACATCTCCAACCTAATATTCTAGTAATGTGGGTATTCAGCACAAAAATTGGTGCCAATTGAGTCAAAATTAACAATCTTATTTCAAGGTAAGTGGAATAATAATAACAGAAATATTAGATTAAAATTGATATACGCTTGTAGGTTGAGTATTCATCTACCAGACCCAGAGTATAAATGTTCTATTTCCCTGCATGTACAACCTGCATCTTAATGAGCACAAGTTACAAAAATAAACATGCATTCTTTTGGATATGGTGGTAAGTAGGCTTTCCTTGAATAGACAAATGAATGGGAAATTGGAAATCAGTCAGTCCTCGATGACAAAGTTGATATTCTGATATCTGACTCAGGCTGATCTGTAGTACTCCTATATATTTTTCTTTTCCCACCTATTTCCATTTTTTAAAAATGTATTTCCATCCATTGTTTTATCTCTACCCTTTAGCCTATTTCAATCCCTTCCCCCACCCCACCCCCACTAGGGCTATCTGTACCTTGCTCGTCCTGCTTTTTACCCTTAATGTCACCATTAGCACATTTCGTAGCTAATATCACCACCATCAACACCTCTTTGTCCTTTTGTCTATGACATCTTTTGGCAATCTCCACCTATCACTGGCCCTCTATCCAGCTCTACCTGTCCCACCCCCCCACTTAAACCAGTTTATATTTCACCTCTTTTCTATTTTTCCTTAGTTCTGGTGAAGAGTCATACGGACTCGAAACTTTAACTGTATTCCTCTCCGCAGATGCTGTCAGACCTGCTGAGTTTTTCCAGGTATTTTTGTTTTTGTTAAAGGAGTAGACATGGGAATTGGAATTCTCTTCAATTTGCTCCAGATAATCCTGCAAAGTAATGACCTAACAGATAGACTACTTCGTGCCAGACAAGTTGAACAAGTTGCTCTGTGCAAGTAAGCGGTGTGGTTTTAACTGGTAAAATTTCACCTAAGCCCTTAGGTCTACTTGGGAGTCATTAAACTTTGGCTTCATTTTCTGAACTGAGGCAGGTTGGACATGACTGCTTAATAACCAAACTTACTTTTGTGAACCTACTTATGTGGATTTCTCAATACATTCTGAGGGGATTGGCTTCTGTTCTACTGAAATGCTCAACTGACTCAAATATCGTTTAAGCAAGGAAACAATGTGAAACAAATAAACATTACAGGGAAAAAATGGCAATGTTCTGCTCAGGCTGAACTTGAATTTAAAAATTAAATTCATGTTTCCCTGAAGGGTCAGTAGTGTAGTACAGAGCCATATAGACCCATTGTCCATTCTTGGTTTCAGTGAAGTTGTTGCAATTGACTTGAATGTTGTGACTGGGGCGGGGTGTGGAGTTGACAAAGGTTCCTGCTCTTGATCAATTACATCTGTTGGAAATGTTTACTTGTGAATATTAGTTAGGGGAGATAGGGGTTGAATATGATGCTCTGAAACACTTACTGACTAGTCACACAAGTGACAAAATGGCCATTTATGTGAGGCATTGGATGGCCACCAGCACTTGTGAAATGGCACTTTGCAGAAAGGAAGGATAGTGAGAGATAGTTGGAGTGAAAAACATGTAATCAGTGCTTTCTTTTAACTGCCTTTAGTGCTGAAACATACTACAGAAATTACCTTCCATGTCTGGAAGCAAACAGGTGAAGAATTGTTTAATGCAAGTTTTGCTTCAATTTAAATGCTAAAAAGTTATTTTTACTATACACTTCATTTTAAAGTGCAAAAATTTACTCTTCTTTGGTTGTACTGAGCAGTAGTGTTTTTCAGTTTATAAAGACAACCAGAGTATGATACTAGGGATAGAAATTGTTGTAACTAGGAATACTCATAATCAATTATTTTAAAATTGCTTTAAGGCATTTCACATTGAATTATTTTCCTCCTTGGCAGATGATGATGATGAAACAACTCTTTCCCTTGGGCTGCAGACATTGAGGTCTTTGAAGGTAGAATGTCACAACTCATTATCTTATGTGTTCAGAAGAGAATTTTGCACATGATTTTCCCATGGGCTTTGGGACACCAAAATTTGGACTAAATGTTTGGATTATGGGTTCCCGAGCCCACACTTGCTGGCAGCCAGACTGGTGGAGCTATTTTCCTGAAGGTGGGCTCCTAATCAGCGGGCCAGCAGCTCTGAAGCCCTGGCAGCCCTACCAGGACAGATAGCCTCTGCTGAGGCAGGTCAGAAATCAAGAAGGCCCTCAACATGGATGCACCTTTGGAGGGGAAGTTTAAAAAAAATCGATAGAATTTTCCTAATGCTGGGGTGACAGGTATGGAGGCAAGGGAGCTGGGAAAGTAGTGGGAAGCCATGTCAGGCATTCCTACTGCCCACTGAATGGACACGGGCAGCCAATTAAATAATTAAGGCCCCAATTAGGGGTGATTTAGAGGACCCATCAGCATTCTGCCAGCAGCAGAGTGGCCCCCGCCATTTTGGGACAGGCCGCCACCTCAATGGAGGTGCCTTGCCTGCGGCAAGCTGGGGGTGCCATCGGAGCTGGAAGCTTAAAGCCCCGCTGATGAGGTCACAGAAGAAAAGGCCTCAATGAAATTCCCTCTAAAAAAAATTTGATTCGTTTTACACCTCCGAAGGCATCTCCATTTTGAGATGCCCTGGCATTCTCAAACCCACCTCAGCAAAGTCTACCACTCTCGGGGAGGCTGCTGAGACTGTAGAGCCTCATAGTGTGCTGCAGGGAGGCCACCTCCATTAAGCTGGCAGCCTCAGCACGTGGTGTTGGACTGCGCTTCGGCCAGAAAAATGCCGGCGGGCCCTCTAGGTCGCCATTAATTCAGGCCTTAAGCATGCAAATTGGCTGTCTGCCTCCATTCAGCAGGCAGTTGATCTGTCCTCCCTGGCCGCCACTGGGGAACATTTCTGGCAATGGGAATGCATCAGGGATTTGTCCTAATTTTTTTCCCGGCCACCCAACCTCCAAATTCACCACATGTGGCAGGAATATTCTGCCCTTTGTGTCCTATTTTCACCTTCAGTAATGTCTATTCTATTTTGTCCTTAGTGCATCATTGACATGGAAAAGCAATATTTAATTCTTGGAGAGAAGGAAAAAGAGGAGATTCCATTTCTAGGTATTGACAACACTGAAGATTGGTAAGTGCAATGAAAATTATTCACTACGTTGCATTAATATAATTCCTTATGTCATTATAATGTGAATTCTGTATCTAAGATAATTATTAACAATCCAGTGTGCAAAAGCATGGAAGTATTTGAATTTGATTTGAACTAATTGAGTAATTAAAGACAGTGATGATGAAAAATGCAGGAAAGTCTTGCACGTTGAGGAAGAATGAGCTGATGATAAGCCCCTATTGTAGCAGAGGTGGTACAAGTTCCCTGAGTTGGAGAAAGATTTTTGCCCAGCTTATGTTACAAAGTAATGTACCACTAGCAGGTGGCTGACCATTCCTTCCTCCTGCTAGCAAAAATGCCCTCTTCACCCTTCTAATGGTTTCACTAATGGAAGAAAAGAAGCTGACCATAACAGACAGGAAAAGAGGATGTCACATCCTGCAAATAATGATGTGAAATGACACACATGCACAGGCTGATTGGGGGATGGTGCAGAAAGAATGGGAGGGTGCACACCGATATGCTTATTGTAGGAAGCATACAAAAATTCTTTCGAGTTATCAACAGTCACAGATTGCAACTCTTTTGAGTACAATCACAGTTCTTGGTTTCCGGGAGTGGGACATGAACCCACAACCTTCTGATTCAAAGGCGAGGGTGCTATGGGCTGAGCCACAGCTGACACCTCCTAGGAAGCATACAAGGGGGACATGCCTGATGCAGAAACGAGCACATAGAATTGCTTATCAGAAGCAAGCATGCTAATTGCAGAAAGAGCACTTGTAGGTGTGCTTGGTGTGAAATGGCACTCTCAGAAATATTTGCGTGAATTCAATAATAGTCAGACCAGATTTCACTATTCACTACTGCCCTAATTTGAAATATTTACTGTTTAAACAAGTTTTTTTTTAAAGGAGATGCTTGTGTTTTTGTTCTTTAAACTAATGAAATAATTATTGTCTTTCTAAATCCAGCTCTCCATAAAATACAGATGAAAACTGATGCTGAATTGAATGGCAAAGATAAACAGTCAATTACCAAAATGTGCTTCAGTGGTTAGTGCACAAATATGATCAAACATACAATACACTGCTTCTCAAACTCCACTCCACTCAGCTTGCTTCTTCTGCAGTGTAACTGTCCAGAATTAACACTTTGGTTGTTGAATTTCCCTAGCATTTAGTTTATCATATGAATCTAATTTTGATTATTTAATATTTGCATACAGGGTACAACACTAATTGTACAAAGAATATTTTCCTGTACTTTGTGTAAAAATGGTGTATTTAATTTATTTTTTACAAAATAATATTAACATTCTGTTCTATGAGTTAACCTTTATTCACCTGTACACAGTGTGAAAGTGAAGGATTGACTTTATTACTCCTACTCAGACTTGTGATTCTGGTGTTGTTTGTCTATAGTATAACAAATAGGTTGTGAATAATTTTACATTTGTACATTTTGTGAAGTTTTAAGACACCTATTAAGAGTGTAAGCATCATCCAGATTACACGAGAGAACTACATTTGTGCGGAATTCCATGCCTTGAGCATTGAAAAGCCTTTTCCGCTTTCAAGATAAGGCCCCATTTCCTTCTGTGATCTGTACAAAACTGGTTATCCATACTTGCTAAATGTTTAATCTTATAAGGTATGTACAGATTCGTAGATCAATTGTTGGTGTAAAATAACATGACAATCTAGCTGCATATTTTGTTTTTAAAGAAGTATTCATGCTGTCCTTTAAAGAGTTAAGTGATGCATCTCTATAAACTGCATTATCTGGGGGCCTATTCAATTAATCAACATGAATAATGCATACATAATGGAGTAGGCACACTGCTGTACAGGGGTAGTTATACAGATAGCAGTAATCTGTTACCTTTGGTAGATCTTGATCGCCTCTGGCACTAACTATGAATTTAGATTGCCCCATAAATGTAGCAGTGCAAAGCACAATTTGCTGGTATGCAGTGTACAGTAGCATGAAGGGAGGGGAAAATGTGGGCTTCTTTCCTACAATTCAGCACACAGTAATTTTCTGATCTTTGGTTGTTTGTGGAAGTCCTGAGCAGAACCAGGCACTTCCCGACAGAGAAAGTGGGGAATTCAATGGATGAATCATTCCCAAACAACCTTGTTCTAATACTGGTCTAAAAGAGGCATTAACAAAAGCTAGCAAGCAAGCTACCTACCTATCCATCCTCGGAGCTGAAGAAAGTTAAGTAGCATTGGAAAGAATGTCAAACAGAAAGAAATTAAAGAGCAACAAAACAACTTCTACTCCCAAACACCTCTCTCTTCAGTGCCAGGTGGGAGCTTATTGTGAATGAAGTGAGCAAGAGAATGTGTGGAGCATGGAGCAAAGAGCATGCTTTAAAAAATTGATAACTTTAGATTCCCTGCAACTAACATTTTTTTTACTAAAATACTTTGGGTCTTTTTAATGTGTTTGTGAGTGGGAATATGAAAAGATTGGAGTGACTTCACAATCAAAATGAGTGGTGTGCTGCTACACCAAATTGTGGTTGCATTTGAAAATGCTAAACATTATAAATTCATAGTAGTTTTGGAACTCTGCTCAAGCATGACAAATATTAGATTTATTTTGTAATTCTGTACTGTGAGGGGGCGGTTTGGTCTAAATGGAGTACTGGAGCAAGTACTGATTTTAAAAAGGAGCAACATGTTCCAATGAATTGCGATGCAAGTTAAGCTACTGTAGGGATCAGTGTTTATTTCTCATCTATTACTTTGTATGCTCTTAGCTCTAAATAGAAACAAGAAGGCAGTTTTCCTTGTTTTCTGATGGAAATTGGAGAACGAAATGAAAAATTACAAAGTAAAAAGGGAGCTTAAGAAAGGTTGGTTTAAGTGCAGGGAAGTAGATAAGAAACTACACATGCATATTTTCAGTCGTCAGAAATAGGGAAGATAAAAGCAAAGTAATTTAATAATGAGGCTTTTTAATATATTCTTTGTAAATCTCACCGAACCAAACATAGGTCAGAACTTAACGCGGAGTAGGTGGCTCCACCCACTGTCTGGAAAGTCAGGAACAAGTTCATCTCCTACGGCTTTGGAAGCCATGACTCTATTTTACGTGGCCCAGGCAATTAATTGCCTGAAGTTGTGACTTCTGCACGAATGAGTTAGGATGTCTCTAAGAGCTGCTGGCCAATCAGAGAACCGGCAACTCTTCAGTCCCTGCAGCACCAGTGGGAGGTGGGTGTCAATCATGAAGGCGGGCATTCCCGCCTTGTCCCCTCTGTGGGGCACAGGGTGCCCAATCAAGAGGGACACGCCACCCTCTCCTCTAGGCAGGCCGTAAAGGTATATGGCGTCCTCACCATATGGTGTGGCTCCCCCCTTACTGCTGGTATAACACTAGTGGAGGTGGAGGTGAAGCCTTTAAGTGGCTATTAACTGGCCACTTAAGGGCCTCAAAAGGCCCAAGGGCAGGCAGACAGCCCACCACCCACCCCAGGGGAGGTGTGAAGATGATGGACATGATGCCCCCTGGCCAGC
This sequence comes from Cetorhinus maximus, assembly GCF_964194155.1. Classification (NCBI taxonomy): domain Eukaryota; kingdom Metazoa; phylum Chordata; class Chondrichthyes; order Lamniformes; family Cetorhinidae; genus Cetorhinus; species Cetorhinus maximus. The sequence continues at coordinate 100,690,831 of NC_135887.1, forward strand.
GACCCACTTGTCAGCCTGCTCCCGGTTTGGTGGGGCTGGTGTGTGTAAACTTCTGGTCATAATGTCATATTATGACTGAAATGTTGGAAATGTTGAATGATTTTCTTGTATTTCTATATTGAGAGGATGATTGGTCAGTGATTATTGTGTTTTTAAGATGAGCTAATTTTGAATTACCCTCAGACTGTGGATTAATCAGAACAATATACATGGCTTCTCCAATTAGAATGGGTGCTGATGAGTCTGGTGCAATTCATTATTTGATAATGCAGTTTTTACTCTTGATGGGGGTGTTACTGACACAAGATGCTTTGGTCAACATGTGCAAATACATTCAAAGCTAACAGCGTTCAGTAGAAGAATCTATGTTTTAGCAGAGTGCAGTTAAACTTTCTTATTAATTTGTTCATGGGATGTGGGCATCGTTGGCGAGGCCAGCATTTATTGCCCATCCCTAAATCCCCTTCATGGAGTAATGTTGAGACGTCTTCTTGAGCTGCTGCCACAACAGTGTTAGGTAGAAAGTTCCACGATTTTGATCAAGCGACAAGAACAATGATTTATTTCCAAGTCAGGATGGTGTATAAATTGGAGGGGAACTTGCAGATAGTGTTGTTCCCACATGCCTGCTTGTTCTTCTAGGTGGTAGAGTTTGCTGTAGAACAGGTGCTTTTGAAAAAGCCTTGGTAAATAGCTGCAGTGCATATATTGGATGATACACACTGAACCCACGGTGATCCAGTAGTGGAGGGAGACAATGTTTAAGGTGTTGGATGGGTTATCCATCTTTGTACCACTGCTTTGTCCTGGATGGTATTGAGCTTCTTGAGTGTTGTTGGAGCTGCATTCATCCAGGCCAGTGGAGAGTATTCCATCACACTCCTGTCTTATGCATGTAGATGCTGGACAGGCTTTGGGGAGTCAGGAGGTGGATTACTCCCGGTAGAATTCTCAGCCTCTGACCTGCTCTTATAGCCACAGTGTTTGTATGGCTAGTCCAGTTAAGTTTCTGGTCAATGATGGCCTTCAGGATGGTGGTGGTATTTCCATTGAATTGCAGTAATTAGATTCCCTATTGCTGCTGATGATCATTGTCTGGCATTTGTGTGGTGCAGATCCTAGATGTTATCCAAGTCTTGCTGCATGTGGACACAGACTGCTTCATTATCTAAGGAGTAGTGAATGGAACTGAACAACGAAATCATCAGTGAACATCTCTACTTCTGATCTTATGATGGAAGAGAGGTCATTGATGAAGCAGCTGAAGATGGTAGAGTTGAGAATACCACCCTGAGGAACTCCTGTAGCAATGTCCTGGGACTGAAATGGTTAGCGTCTAATACCATACCATCTCCCTTTATGCTAGGTGTATGACTCCCGCCAGAGTTTTCCCCTGCTTTCCATGAATTTCAATTTTCCTAGGGCTCCTTAATGTCAATATAAAAGCAAAAAACTGCGGATCCTGGAAATTCGAAACAAAAACAAAACTACCTGGAAAAACTCAGCAGGTCTGACAGCATCTGCGGAGAAGAATACACTTAACGTTTCGAGTCCATATGACTCTTCACCAGAACTAAGGAAAAATAGAAAAGAGGTGAAATATAAGCTGGTTTAAGTGGGGGGTGGGACAGGTAGAGCTGGATAGAGGGCCAGTGATAGGTGGGGATTGCCCACCTCCCCTTAAACCAGCTTATATTTCACCTCTTTTCTATTTTTCCTTAGTTCTGGTGAAGAGTCATACAGGCTTGAAACGTTAACTGTATTCCTCTCCGCAGATGCTGTCAGACCTACTGAGTTTTTCCAGGTATTTTTGTTTCGAATTTCCAGCATCCGCAGTTTTTTGCTTTTATCTTAGTGTTTAATTGATTGTCACTTCTCTTCAAGGAATGCCTACCTTGAAGAAGTATTGCTCTTCTCTCCGACAGGATTTCCACCTCTCTCTTTTGCTCTGTTCACCTTCATTGCTTTCCATTTCTCTCCTGGTGTTTGACAAGGTGTTTACTAAAACTCGCTAAGCTAATATCACCACCGTCAACACCTCTTTATCCTTTTGTCTATGACATCTTTTGGCAATCTCCGCCTATCACTGGCCCTCTATCCAGCTCTACCTGTCCCACCCCCCTTTAAACCAGCTTATATTTCACCTCTTTTCTATTTTTTCTTAGTTCTGTTGAAGAGTCATATGGACTCGAAACATTAACTGTATTCCTCGCCGCAGATGCTGTCAGACCTGCTGAGTTTTTCCAGGTGTTTTTGTTTCTCCTTAATGTCAAACTCAGACAAATGTTGTCTTGATGTCAAAGGCAGACGCTCTCCCTTCAACTTTGGAATTTAGCTCTTTTTGCATGTTTGAACTAAGGCTGTAATGAGGTCTGGAGTTGAGTGGTCTGGTTGAACCAAACTGAGCATAGGTGAGAAGGCTAATGATGTTGTTTCATAGCATTGTCAATGACAGCTTCCTTCACTTTGCTGATGATTGAGAGTAGACTGATGGAGTAGTAATTGGCCACATTGGATTTGTCCTGCTTTTGGTGGATAGGGCATTTCTGGGCAATTTTTCACTTTGTTGAGTAGGTACAAATTTTTGTAGCTGTACTGGAAGAGCTTGGCTGAAAGCATGGTTAGTTCTGGAACACAAATCTTCAGCACTACAGCCATGTTGTTGTTGGGCCAAAGCCTTTGCTGAGTGAGCTTAGCCATGTCTTGGTAATATGTAGAATGAATCAAATTGATTAAAAACTGGCATCTATGATGTTGGGGATCTCAGGAGGAGGCTGAATTGGATCATCCACTCAGCATTTCAGGCTGAAGATTGTTGTAAATATTTCAACCTTGTCTTTTGCACTCATGCTCGATTTCATCATCATTGAGGATGGGGATGTTTATGGAACCTCCTATTCCCATAAGCTGTTTAACAGTCCATCACCATTCACAACTGGATGTGGCAGGACTTAGAGCTTTGAGCTGATCCATTGGTTGTGGTTCTGTCTAAATCATTCTGTATCCACTGTTTAGCATGCATAAAGTCCTGTGTTCAACGGGTTGGCATCACATTGCTAGGAATGCCTGGTGCTACTCATGGCATGCTCATCCACACTCCTAATTGAGCCAGGGTTGATCCCCTGGCTTGATGGTAATAGTAGAGTGAGGGACATGCTGGGCCATGAAATTACAGATTGTGGCTGAATACAACTCTGCTGCTGATGACCCACAATGCCTCATGGATGCCTAGTTTTGAGTTGCTAGATCTGTTCTGAATCTAGCCCATTTGGCCTGATGGCAGTGCCACAAAACACAACAGAGGATATTCTCAGTGTAAAGCCCCTCTCCACTAGGTCTGTGCAGTGACCACTCCCACCGATATCATCATGGATAGATGGATCTGTGACAGGTTGGCATCTGAGGAAAAGGTCAAGCAGGATTTTCCTCTTGGTGTTCTCATCAGCTGCTACAGGTATGGTCTGGTGGCTATGTCCTTCATGGCAATACCAGTAATGGTGCTACTGTATAACCATTAAAAAGCACTATGCTACTGTACCCTAGTTACAATAAACTAAGTTTAAACAAGTCTTATAGTGTTACAATAGTTCTGGCTGAAACATTCTATCCTTGATCATTCAACTTAAAATATATATAGGGCACGATTTTCACCCCGTCGGGGGCGAAGTTGAATGGCGGGCTGAATCGGCTGTTCCGTGACAAACATTTAAAAAAAAAATTCCTGATATGTCCCCTCATGTGACACTGTCACATGAGTTGGGACATGCCCATAATTTTTACAAAAACTTTAATAAAATTTTTAAAAACCTACATGAAACCTCATCCCGCCCGTGGACGAGGTTTCATGCTTTCTCTAATTCCCGTCGGGGCTCCTGGCCTGCCTGGCAACCTTAAGGTTGGACGGGCAGGTCCATTAATTAGCTAAATGGCTCTGTCAATGGCCTCAATTGACCATTGGCAGGTTGGCGGGCACACAGCTGATTTTGCTGCACCACTGCCTACTGGAAAATTTAAATGGGGCGTGGTGACGTCAGGAGTTCCGCCCGATGTCATCACGTGCCATTTTACGCGTCAGCGAGCAGGCCCCACCCCCCGCTGGCAAAATCCTGCCCATGGTCCCTTACAAGCCAAGAGAATAAAATGACAGTATGTGGTGCATCCTTTACACCATGCTTAGCTTGTAAGTCAAAGAGATTGTCGGATGAGGGGTTAGTGGAATGTGGGAAAAAGGGTTAGGTTTGAGAACATTGCCATCTTCAATGATTCCAGCCTTGCTGCTGACCGCAGCCTCAGCAATGGTGTTTCGTTCTTCGGTTATTTCCAACTGCCTCCGATTGTGTGGTACTTTGCCCTTCAAGAGAGAGGGAAGTGTATCAGTTAGTATTGTGGAATCTGGGTAATGTGACTATCAAAGTTGAATAGCTGACTGTATGTGCAATCTGTGTGATTTGATTGTGAGGCTTGCATCACTGCTAAGTGTGTGGGTGTGGTGGAGCATGTCAAATGTGAATCCTGATTTATAGAGATTGTTGGTAGATGAGTGATGGAGTTGTGGAGAGTTGAGGAGTGGGTGCAGCAAGCGGTGCAGTTGGTACGATTGTAATTGAAGATGCATCCATGGACCTTGACTACTCATGCGAGGTCATTGAACTTGCTGCTCCACTGAATTACAGGTCCTCAGGGCTAGACTCCTGACTTTGATTATTCTGACTGTCTGTTCCCACTGCCTATTGATCATGTGTCTGCGGGGCCTCTAGGAGCACATCTCTTTTCCACCTCCTCCAGTGCAGTGTCAGGAAACCTTGGAACCTGTGCTCTCCCAAGGTGTGCCATTCTTCATTGTTTCCCAGGTCAGATTCACATCTGCATGACTCTCAGCACCTGCTCTAGCCACAATGCATTCCCTCTTAGGAGGTGCAGGATAGCTTTAAGTAGTGCAGGCCAGTTTTAGGAGGTGTGAGGGAGTTACAATTCTGAGCCGCCTGCTGATGAGTGCCGCTCATGAATAGTGTGGTTAGTGTTTCATGCACGCAGCAATCATGCTAATGAGCAGGCAGCAAGAAGCCATCAGGCTGCCTGCATTTTAAACAACGGGTGTGGGTCAATCATGAATTGTGATCCCTCAGCCCGTTGTTGATGGTTAACCAATTTAGCTCCCCTTGTGTATAAGTTACCCACTGCAGTAAATAGAGTATACTTCTTCATCAAAACAAAAGCAAAACACTGTGGATGCTGGAAATCTGAACTGAGAACAATTAAACAATGCTGGAAATGCTCAGCAGCTCAGGCAGCATCTGTGGAGAAAAATGGTTAACATTTCAGATCGAGATGACGTTTCATCAGAACTGAATAAAGATAGAAATGTAATAGGTTTTGATCTGGGACAAAGGGGCAGGAATATTTCCTGTTTGGTTTATTGGAGATGTATTGTGTAGTCAGTTAGCAAAAGCTTTTGGTTCCATTGTTTAGTAATAAGATTTATATAATATGTGTGATATTTTGGTTCACTTTGGCTGTTACTAATCTGCATCCTAGCTTTTTGACAAATTCAATATCTTGGCAGAAAGACTGGAACTTATTTACGGTCTGAATAAATAATACCTTTAGCTTCTGACTGTACCAAATGTGTCATTGCATGGTCATTCCAATTTGCTCTCTTTAGGCCCTGGTTTTTGAAAATTTGAATCTTTGGACCTCAATATTAATCCCCCAACCACAATGAGTGGTTAAATTTAGGGTTAAACCGTAAAAATGCTGAACCTGTCCTCAATCTGCCATGTACTTTTTTAATGATGGCGACAAGTGAGGCGTGTGAGTGTCTCAGTTTGGAGAGGCGAGGCAATTCATTAACATATATAAATCAGCCGCCCATTGTGCAATTGGGAGCCTCATTTAAATTTAACCACTGCCAGTCTGATCTCCTCACGCTTAGAAAAGAAAGCAATAAAAGGGAGGCAGGAGCTGCTGGCTTTAGAAGATAAAATGCTTTTAATAGCACTCTTTGTGAACCAAGAGGAGGAGAAATGCATCCCATCACCCCATCATTCTGTCAAATGCAATCTCTCCATAGCCCCCACCAACACTCAGACTACAGCCTGCTCCACCATCTGGTTGCATCGGACATTACCAGCCATAGACTCTTGCCGCCAGTTTTCTTCCCAGGTAGCCAATCAGCCTGTCAAACAGATTAAAATGTTGATGATGAGGTTCTACCATTAACTTCAGCAGGCGCTCTGCACCCTTGGCCTTGCCAGGTTCTTCAGCTGCTTTCAGCCTCCTCCACTCCCTCTCAAACCCCCATAAACTTTGGTGCTTTGGTGTGCAGTCATCAACACCGCTTCCTCTGATTTAAACTAAAGTCAGTGTAGAAGCTATTGCTGGATGTCTGTTGTGTGTTTCAAGGCTGTTTACAGTATAAGCTGACCATTCGCCAATACACTTGCCAATTACAAAAGTATTGCTTTTAATATATTAAATGTAGGGCTACTTCACGCATATGGCAGGTGGAAGCTTTGTCAACTTAATGTTCACAAGTTGCCTCCAGCCCCTGTTAGTGCTTTTCAGTTGATTAACTCTATCCCAAAGACACGCAGCATTCACTGAATTACTTCAACATGTTGTAGCAGTAAATCAAGTCCATAGGGGTCTCCAAAGCAATAGGCAGACTTGCAATGATCCAGAGATGAAGACCCGGAGAAAATCCACAATTTTGGTCTTTCTATACATCAGGCAGCAGTTTCACTTTGTTTCTAATAATGGGAAAGTAGTGCCAAGACCAATGTGCTCGCTATAAGTGTTGGGCGCTATACTAGCTTCTGATGCTGTGGAGCTGGAATAGCAGCTATTAGTAAAACAAATATAGACTATTTATGAGCAGATCTGAGTTTTTCCAAACCCAATGACTAGCACTGTACTTTTTTTTTGCAAGATTCTCAATTTTAACCACATTTGACTAGTAATAGTTGTCGGTAAGTAAGTTCATAGAGCCACAAAGTTTAGTGACAGCTTTTTCTTTATTTTAGTCGTAATATCAAATAAGAATGTAGAATTCAGTTGAAGTCTCACCATTAATCAGAATTTTCCTTACGGCAAATAAAAAGTCTTACAAGAGAATCCCTCCATATTATTAACATTTAATCTAAGCAGAACATCGTGCACATTGGTGATGAAACCAATGAGACGAGCTGTAGTTTCAGACTCATTATTAGTGCCAGTCTTTTTCAATGTTAGTCTTTTCTATTTGTAACAAAAACAAAATATTTTGTGGTATAGGGTTCTTTTTGTATCTGGAACAGCTCTGTGATTTTTTTTTTGATAGAAAAAGTCTACCTTTGTATGTTAACTGTACTCTGAAACCAATAATTCATGCATGTTTTGGTAATTCAGAAAATCTTGTAAACAGTCCTGTTTGAACCCTTTTTTAATGTTTCTATGTTTTTAGCTCTGATCAGTGATGTTACATGATTGTGTATGTTGATTAAAATTATTTTACAGCATGCCATGAGTGGTTGTTTATTCATTTTAGGAAAATCTAATGACTTGTCATGAAAGTAATGTTTTATCGGCATTTTTATTTTATTTATTTTATCAGCACAGACATCACAATTTGATCATTTTATTTAGGACTGGATATCTATTTCTTGAGTTGCTCAAAATTAAAACATGTCACAGGGTTGGCTAATTTGTTTTAGGGGGAAATTTAAACTAAAATAGGGTGGGTTTGGGTCCAATGAGGAGGGTAAAAGTCTTAAAATTCAGATTCTAACTCAAACCTACCTCCAACCCACCCACTTCCAGCTTTAACTGGGTTGGGAAGGTGGGTGAGTAGCCAGCACTTTTAATATTATAATGAGGCTGTGAGTCAGGTTTTGTAAGCCTCAAGAAACCAGGCAGCTGCATCCAGGTGAAAGCTTTCCAAATCTTAGAGCTTATCATAGTTAGTGTGTTGATTCTGGGAAACAGCTCACTTTCTACTTTTGACACCCAGCATCCCCATGTTACAATGGCTTGCAGTGGTCTCACAAGCAGCATATGGGGGGGTGGGGGGTTAGAAATTAAATGAAGGGATTTCTGGCCCTGATCTTGGCACATGTAATTTTCAGACCGTATTTCTGGGGGCAGGGGAGAGGGCTTGGGAAAGACAAGCTTGTCAATCAGTCTGGCTTCTGGGAAGGAAACTTATCGGTGATGTCACATGCACACTCCGGAGTTAAAGTTCCATTGAGTGTGGAGAAATTCTGGCTTCCGGGTTATCTGGGCTTTCCAACACTGGCTCCCAGTGGGTCAGGTAGGTAAAAGTCCAGGGGTAAAATTTTTAGCTCGGCAGGCAGGTGCATGCCCGACCTGACCAAGCGTAAAATGACGTGATGATGTCGGGCATGTGTCCCGACGTCATTGTGCACTCGCGTGATATTTTGGTCGGTGGGCACATGCCCGCCGACAATTAAAAGGCCTAGTAAGGCCATTAAAAAGTTAATTAAAATAAAGTTTTCACTGGTGAAAAGGCCAAGCAGCCTTGCACTTTTTTGGAAACCTCATCCATGGGCAGGATGAGGTTTCCAAAAGCAAATGGAAATCAAATAAAAACTTTATTTTTTTCATTAATAACACTCCCTGCTAGTGTGACAGAGTCACATGAGGGGACATGTTTCATAACATTTATAAAATCTTTAATTTTTTTTTGGAAATCAGTTAGATAGTGGCACTCGCACACATGTATGAAGTTGCGCTTGGCCCGCTCGCCCTCCTCCCCCCGCCCGCACAGGCAGCAGAGTACTGCCACTCTTGTTTCACACTGGGCGGGCCTTAATTGGCCTGCCAGCGTGAAATTGCCTTCCGGGCCCGATTGCGGGCAGTGGTCGGCTTCTTGACCGCCCCCGCCGAGCCAACATGCCAAGGACAAAATTCTGCCCCAGGCCACAGATTATGTGGTAGCTGAAGATATACACATTGCAAATCTGAAAATATTCTGCATTTTAGGTGGTACAAAGCAGGAAATTTAGGACAGTAAAGTTGGTTTCAGCATTTTATGTCTTGGGTAAATGAGTTTGTTGGCCAACTGAACTCTAGTTACATGCCTTCCTACATTCCCTTCAGTTGCTGTTTGCAATCAATAATGAGGAGAGACTGATGTAAGAATAAATAGTGATGGTTTATTGAGACATAGGGCAGAGCACCAGGTCATATGTGCTCACTCAGAAACCTCCAGAACTAGACTTTACAGTTCCCAGTTGCCTGCGCTGTACAGTGAGTCATCAGTGCTGTCACATGATCAATACACTTGCATTCTCTTAAAGGGACAGGGTACCTTACTTTACCACACAGTGCCATTTGTCCCTGTAGGATTTTAAGACATTTGCACTACAACTGCAGCATTAGTAAGAAGCAAATTCCTTTCCATCAGTGCTATAGTTGTGGTGCAAAACTGGTCAGGGTCCCAGCTGACTGCAGTCTGAAACAGAATGATACTCCCTGATGGAGTAATTTTAAATGTTTACTTTCAAACCAGACATTTTGGCATTGGTGTCAAGAAAAAAATTGTTTTGTGCCGATGCTACAGATGTTGTAGCATAAATACAGCCTGAGGAGATGCTGCAATTACAGGTCCTGCACACTCATTGGGTAACTCATTGGGTTTGATCCTGTTCTTGTCAACATAAATACATATAGTGAATGGAGTATGGATCCATTTTTAACAAAATATTCCTGGGGCGTTAAACAAAATGCAATGATAATCCAACACTATTACCCTTTGACATTCATATGTAAATGAAAGAACTTGCATCTATATTGTACCTATCATGACCGAAGGACATCCCAAAGTGATTACCAGCCACTGAAGTATAGTCACTGTTCTAAGGTATGAAATGTGGCAGCCAAATTGCACACAGCAAGTTCTCACAAACAGCAATGAGATAACTGACCAGATAATCTATTTTAGTGATGTTGGCTGAAAGATAAATATTGGCCAGTTCACTAGGAGAGCACCCATGCTCTTTGACTAGTGGCATTTACATTTGCTGAGGGTAAATGTGTCTCATTGAAAGACAGCACCCCAGTACTCCACTCAAATCTCTGAAGTGAAACTTGAACCTACAACAGCACTCAGGAGAGAGGGCTATTCCTGAGCCAAAGCTGACATGGGAGGTAGAAATTCATTTTACATGGTAGCATATAACAGGCGGTAATGCATCAGCCTTCAACGATTTCAATGGAACTGAATATTCGATGAGACATATATGGTGAATGTGATACTGACTGCTTTGTGCTACCAACCAAGTTGAATTTCTACTATATACTGTAAACCAACACATTTGATTGTAATGAACTATAATTGCATTTTGTTTCTTAAAGGTCCAAACAAGCAATGCAGCTTTAACCTTGAACATATTTGTTTTCATCCTGTTGAAGTTTTAAGTATTTTCATCTATATTGACAATGATTTAAGTCTTAAAATAAATGTTTGAAATGCTGCCCTGCACTCAGTTACAAGAAAACGGCAGTGAATTTGTATAGCACAAAATGGAACATGAATTGTATGACAGGAAATAATTAAAGAGTCCTTAGTCTGTCATATGATAAAATGGTGGGATTTAGGTTAGTGTTTGGACAGGGTGGCATGAGTTTCTGTGAATCAAACAATCATTGGATATGACTGGTTTAGGAGTCTTGCATGCAACTGATCATTAGCTCAGCAACATAACTACTGCACGCAACTTAAAGACAATGGTTCAGCCTTCCCGATGTTTACTTAGAGCAAATCCTAAATTGGATGTTGGACAAGTGTAACAACACAGGAAGTGGAGGGATAGAGAAGTAGAGCTGGGAGACTTCGACATACAGGTGGAAGGTGACATCGTGTTTGCAAATGGTGCTGCCAAGGGAAATCATGAAGAGGAGGGGCTAAACATGGGTTCTTGAAGGATCAGTGTTAATAATGAGTTAGCAGCATAGAAGTTGGAAAATAAGCCATTGGCTGAAAAGATCTGATGATAGTCAGGTAAGTGTGCAACCAAATGGGTTTATCTCAGAGAGCTAGATAATGGGGGAAAGGCATTGGAAGAGGGTTGTGTGATCAATGGCTGAAGAGGTCAAGAAGAGATGAAGTATCTCCGTTATTTGTATTGTGCTCCTATCTGTTTCTCTTTTTTTTGTCTGCTTCACTTTACTGCCTTTAATCCAGACAATCTGCTTCCAACCACATGTCCGGATTTATGATATGCTTTTGCTAGTTCTCCCTTTTGAGAAACTGTAATACATATATATGAAAGTACATATATATAGAAAGTCTGATGAAGTTCAGCACTTTTGGGTGGTGTTGGTAAGAAAAATTGGTTTCAGCACCACCTTTTAATAGATGATATTTACTCAGATTCAAGAGGGATCTAGATAAAGTAGATAGAGGGAAACTGTTCCCATTGGTGGAAGGGTCGAGAACCAGAAGACACTGATATAAGGTGAATGACAAAAGGACCAACGCTGAGATGAGGATAAACTTTTATGCAGTGAGTGGTTAAAATCTGGAATGCACAGCCTAAGAAGGAGGTGAAGGCAAATTCAATGGTGAATTACAAAAGGGAATTGGATAACCACCCGAAGAGAAAGAAAATTGCAGGGCTACGGCAAAAGGGTGGAGGAGTGGGAGTAGCTGAGTTGCTCTTGCGGTTAGCCAGCATGGACATGATGGGCTAAATGATCTCTGTGCTGTAACAATTCTATGGGTGCAATGGTCCCAGGTTTGCACGAAGGGGATTTAAACAAATCCCCAAATTAATTGCTCCCAGGTAAATCTTCACCAAGGCAACAATAACCCACAGACTTTAAACAGATACCAGGCAAAGTACACTTGACCTTACAAATTCAAAATGAGGTCCCTTACAATTTGATTCCTTTGCAGAAGTTGTAGGCTTATAGGCTGGTTAGATGTTAAATGCCTCTGACCTGCACACACAAAACTCCTTTCTGTTTATACCTAGCTTTCCCTTTGAATGTAAATTTTCCATTGTATTACTAGGTTTTTAAAATTTTACCTCTCCTAACAATAAACCCTTTCATTCCACCAATTTTATTATTGAAAAAAAAACATATTGCTTGGCATCTTCTAGCTAGGTGCAAGATTTCACCCATTCTTTTGAATGGTTTATTCAACAAATGCAAATTGCACTTTACCTTTTAACTTACGTTTATCTAATTAACATCTCAAACTACTATACATCAAAGCACCCAGACTAGCTGGCTTTATCCCAATTAAGCCACACACAGAAACAGATCCTGCTACAAGTCCAGTTTAAAAATAATTTCCAATAACATTATACACATTAATATCTCTTCATGACATGCTATATTGTCCCATACCCAGTGCATTAATTGTGCATTCCCAGGAAACACACCATTTCCTAGGTGGGCAGGCTCTTATTCGCCCACCATGCCATCACCTTGCTGCTTCAGCACACCAGGCGGCATATTTAAAATCCAGCCGTGTGCACACATCTCAGTGCTTTCAGCCCATGACTGCTGAAAAGAAGATATGGTCCTGAAAGGCAAAAAGACTGCAGCCCCCGGGTTCAATGACACGTCCCTCAAGCGCCTTTTGGACGCAGTGGAGGCTAGCAGTGATGTCCTCCATCCCCACTATGGCCACAGGATGGGAAGCAACCTCATTCATCCAGCTTGGGAGGTGGTGGCAGTGGTGGTCAGCAGCAAAACTCTTCAAAAGAGGACAGCCACCCAGTGCCGCAAGAGGATGAACGATCTCCATTCCGCCAGGGTAATTCGCTCTTCTTATCACTCTCAACTCACACAATCACAAACCCATCGCACATCCACAGGGCCCTTACTGCCGGTTCAAGGAACATCACCATTCACACTCTCACACACCATTGTCCCCATCCCATCCATGAGACCACTCACCACCCACATACCTATCATTTGGCCTGGCAGGCATCCTGCTTACACTCTCTCCATCTCTATTCATGTAGGGCAAGCTGGCACACAACAGAGGGAGAGGTCACAGATCGGTGGAGGAATGGCTGAAATCAAAATGCTCATGGACTTTGAAAACAGAGCCATCTAGCTGGCCGGTGAGGACCTGGACCCCTCCTGTGTTGATGGTGAGGTCAGCCCTCTCCACCAAGTGAGGATCCAGTAATGCAACATCCATCAGACAACCATGCTGTGAGTAGTGTCGTGTTTCACAGGCTACAGTAGTGAGCTGAACACCAGTAGGATGGCGGCCGCCATGGAGACCTTGGCTCAGGACATCGCTCCTGCACTGCCACACAAGTTCAACTCCATCACTAACGCCATAGTTGGCCTCCAACAGTGTGTACGTGTGAGGGGTGCAAGGCAGCTCGATCTCACTCCAGTTACCCCTTCTCCTCAAGGAGTCAGCCAGGGGCCCTTGGGCACCCAAAGGGAGGAGGGTCAGCAGGTGTCTCCCCGCCCCCACCGGAGCCATCCATCCAGGAGCTTCTGACCCATCAGAATCCTTGCTTCCTGTGACCTCAGCAGCTCCAGCTCATAGACCGAAGAGGGTGCCACTGCCACACAGCAGGCTCCTGAAAGCAGGCCGGGACCCTCCAGGTCTCGGCCCTCCAAAGGACGCCTGCCAAGGTCATCATAGACAGGGCGTAGCAGTCAGCAGGTTGCCTCCAACTCCGCTGAGGATGGCCGGGGCGCACCAAGACATAGCGGTAGGGTTGAGGCTGTTAAGGAGAATTAGCTCTTTTAAAGCCAACCTAATAAACTAAATTAACAAAATGAGGGTTAAGGAGAATTAGCTGCACAGCCTGTGCACGGTTGCTAATCACTTGCACATACTGTTCACTATTGTCAATAAACTCCCAAGAATGTCTCCCTGCCTATGGTTCCTTGTTCTGATGTCACTCAGGTGTGAAACCTTTCTGCACAAAGTAGGTGTCTCTGTCCAGGGCCTCTCCCCTGTGCTTTGTGCAGCCTTCAGACCGAAATGATGGTCCGGCCTCACACTCCCTGGACACATTACTGATGCCTGCACCTCGACGGTGCTTGTCATTGCTGCCAGAATGTTGTCGGCAGGTGTAACAGAGTGCCGTCATTCTCTCTGCGTGTTTTCAGCACCTTGAAGGTAGGGCTGGCCATCATCTCTTCAGCACTGTGACCAGTGACGCTGTGCTCCTGAAGGGGTCAGGTGCTGAAGGTGGACAAAGGATCAGATGCTTTTAAGTTCGTGGCTGGGTTTCTATGATATGATCCTGATCACAGAACACAGGCGAGCTGCCCTCGGCCAGACAGATGTCAGACATTCTCAGGGGCTACGAGAAGATCTATGGAGTGTCCTCACTGCATGTCGTCATCATCCTCCTACAATCGAGTGACTATTAGGGCCTCCACTGTGTCTCCATGACAGGAGCATTATCACAGAGGGTATGTGTGCTGCCATAAGCCAGACTGGAGTCAAACGTTCATAGATGCAACATGAGGATCTTATGGTGTCTCCTCACTGCATGTCGTCATCATCCTGCACAAATCTAGCAGCTATGAGGGCCTCCTGAGCATGCCTGCCTTGTCTGGCCAGTGAAAGGGTTTCATCCCCGTCATCATCGCCTCCGAGGACCTCCTCACCCTCATCCCCATCGGCGTCATCTTCATCGGAGGAGACCTCCAGCTCCTCCTCAGCCAGCTCCTCTCCCCGTTGCAACACCAGGTTGTAAAGGGCACAGCAGACGACGACGATGCATGAGACCTCCTGTGGACTATATTGCAGACCTCCATCAGACTGGTCCAGGCACTGGAACCTCATTTTCAACATACCTATGGTCTGCTCCACCAAGCTGCGAGTTGCAGCAGGAGCCTCATTATACCTTCACTCTGCTACAGTCTGAGGCTGCTGCACAGGTGTCATCAGCCACATCCTCTGCAGGTAGCCCTTGTCCCCGAGGAGCCATAACTGCAGTTTCTGTGGACCCTGGAGACATCAGAGATCTGTGACTGACTGAGAATGTAGGAGTCGTGGACACTCCCTGGAAACCTTGTGGACCTGCAGAATGCGTTTCTGGAGATCACACACCAGCTGCACGTTCAGTGAATGGAATCCCTTGCGGTTGACATAGTTGGCCACGTATTGCAACTGAGATCAGAGTGCTACGTGAATGCAATCAATGGCACCCTGCACCTGTGGGAGACCCGAGATCTGGGCAAATCCAATTGCTCTTGCATCCCGTCCTGGTCCCGGGCGAAATGCACAAAGTTGTGTGCCCTTGCATAGATGGCATCTGTGACCTCATGGATGCATTTGTGGCAGAAGCTTGTGACATCCCACAGAGGTCACCTGTGGAGCCCAGAAAGGAGCCACTAGCATAGAAATTTAGTGCTGCGGTCACTTTCATGGCCCGTGGTGCCAAATCCTGAAGTAGTTGGCAGATATGAGCGACCAGTTCCCTAGACATGCGCAGTCTTCGGCGAAACTGGTTCTCGGTCATCTGCAGGAATGAAAAGTGGCATCTATAAACCCTGGGTCTAGCTAAGCGCCGATCAGCGATGGCTCACTTTGGCTGTTCAGTGGCATGTGCGGGAGCCCCAGCTGCCCCTTCTTCCAGGAGGTGCTGCTCCTCCCTCTGAGCAGCCAGGCACCTCAGTCGCTCTCTTCTCAGTCGTCTTCACCCTCTGGAAGCCACGAGGCATATAGCTAGGTCACCAGGCTCCATGATCCTGATGTACTCCTCCTGTAGGATGAAAGGGAGAGATGCATGAGTTAGTATGGGTGCACTAAGAACCTGTCTTGGTTAAGTCTGAAGGTCCCTTAACGCATCCCGGAGAGTGCTGGCCACCACTTGGGATGGCCAGAGATCAGTGTGCTGCGTGGCTGCCTGAATCCCCACCCACCTCTACCCTAATCCACCTGACTGACTGGAGGCAGCTTTGCCCATTGGACTGCATGCTGTGCTCTCAGCTCAAGCACAGGCATTCTCCTAACCCATGCTGCAAAGCTGCACTGTTAGACTGAACCATGGCGGAGATTGGTCCAAACTGGATGATGACATTGCATGGGCTGTGAGCGCCTCCACCAGTGACTACTTCATGGCCAGCTTTAGCAAGGAGATTGTACAACGTGCCCTGTCATCCAACTGTTCTGCAGTCCACTAAAATGCTCATTACTTTGCAGTCTATGCCCAAGGGGTGAAAAGCTCTGCAGCACTTGGTGGCACTTTGATGCCTCTGCGTTGCTTGAGTGGGCAGAGAAGCTAGAGACCTGACTCCAACCATATCAATGTGGCTGCGCCTGAACTGTCTCAGCTGCAGAGGAATGGTCACTTTATACAAGATTTCCCTAATGCGCGGCCGTTTCCCTCATGCACCCCCCTCACGTGCTTGTGCACTACCTTCAACCAGAGGGCAGCCCTTGCCCCTCACCAACGCACCTCAACTGCAGGGCAGCCCTTGCCCACCACCCCACCAATGCGCCTCAACCATGAAGTCTAACAGGAGACCCCGGCAAGCGTTCCACAACGTTACTGTGTACTCACTTCCGAGTTCCCCTCAAAGTGCAGCCCGCCGAGTGCACACCTTTTGCTGTTGTAAAACACATCCACGTGTAGTCACGCCGACATGGGCAGACAATCCAGAGGGAGTGGGGTGTTACGATTCCAGCGGGCTGGGCTTATAATAATATGCAGATGTATTATAATAAGGTTCCCAATGTCCAAAGAGAGAACCGCAGCCCACCATTGGCAGGCGGTGCGGATGATCGCAAACTGGTTTCACGACATTGTGAAACTGATTTTTGGCCTTCTCGCCATATCGTCTGCTCAGGCCACCGAACACATCTGACACCAGCAGGCACAGACGATTCCACCCTATGATGCCATGCTGTATTACTTAGTTGATGCTGGTTAGTGCCAGGGTGTTCTTATTAAGCAGGAATGAAGACAGATATCAGCAGCAATTTGGTTGGTATGTGCCAATCTTTTGAAACGATTTCTAATTTAGTCAGCTGAAATCTAGCACTGACTCAGAGGATGTTTCAGGTAGTGGTGCTTTACCTCTGTGCACCTCTGTGCAACAAAATACCCATACATTATACTGATCTTTACTAAAATAATGACATAAAATAAGTATGTTTGACACTTCTTTGATAAAAATATGGTAGCCAGATATCAGTGCACTGTCAACCTTTCAGAAACATTAACAAAATTCTTTATTGTAGATGCATTATGCAATCAACATGCCATTTGCAAAAACACCATTTAATATTCTCTGAGAGACTGTCAAAGCACTAATGCACATGGCATATTTTTATAATATTTTCTCCCATAACTAAAGGGACATTGAGCAATATAGGGATGAGCTAAGTAACCATATAAATTGCTGCTTAAGGCAATTTTGTGACCAATGTAATTTAATAACTGAAGAAATCATTGCCATTATGGAGATGTAAGGCTTGTAGTTACTGGAGATAATATGCACATAACCTCATCCAAAAGCACTTCGAGCTGTAAAACCCAGACAAAAGCTCAGGCACAGTTCCATCCCCCCTACTCTATCTCCAAGGAAGTCATTCTCAGTATTCTATTAATTCTGCATCAGTCTGGTCTTTTGACGTCAGCCAGTGCAAAGCACTGAAGACTGGTTCAATACTGTGAAGCTGGTGACTATTATTATAACACTTTTCAAGGGTTTTTAAAGTTTTAGCAAATTAGATATGTGTGGTGAGGTATTTTAGATTTGTGATTGTGCACACTAGCTGTTCTATTATACATAAATTTTACATAAATACTTAAGTATACATAGGGTCATGTAAGCAGTTTTGCATAAAGGAAAAATGCAGTGTTAATTATGCTAGTCAATAACTTGATGATTTATCACAGGGAGATGCACTTATTCCTTAATAGAAAATAAAACTGAAAATTCTGGAAATTTACAGCAGCTGAATCAGCATAGAGGAATGGATGTATATTATTGGACCAGTTATTCACAGGTCTGGACTAATACTCTGCAGATATGAATTCAAATCCAACGATGATAGGTGGGGAATTTAAATTCAATTAATTAAATAAATCTGGAATAAAAGCTAATATCTGTAATGGTGATCATGAAACTATTAGATTGTCATAAAAAAAACCTTCTAATTTACGACTGTCCTTTTTAAAAATTCATTCACGGGATATGGGCTTTGCTGGCTGGGCCAGCATTTATTGCCCATCCCTAATTGCCCTTGAGAAGCTGGTGGTGAGCTGCCCTCCTGAACTGCTGCAGTCCATGTGGTATAGGTACACCCACAGTGCTGTTAGGAAGGGAGTTCCAGGATTTTGACCCAGTGACAGTGAAGGAACAGAAATATATTTCCAAGTCAGGATGGTGAGTGACTTGGAGGGGAACTTCCAAGTGGTGGTGTTCCCATCTATCTGCTGTCCCTGTCCTCCTAGATGGTAGTGGCCGTGGGTTCAGAAGGTGATGTCTAAGGAGCCTGGTGAATTCCTTTATAGAAGGAAATCTGTTTTCCGTGCCTGGTCTGGCTAAGTGACCCCCAGCAATGTGGTTGACTCTTAACAGGCCTCTGATGTGGCCCTGCAAGCCACTCAGTTCTATTCAAGAAGGTGGCTCATCACCCCTTCTCAATGGCTTAGTTGTAGGAGACAGAGGGTGCTGACAGAAGGATGCTTTAGTGACTGGAAGGCAGTGTCCAGTGGCGTACCACAGGGATCTGTGCTCGGTCCCCTATTATTCGTCATTTATATAAACGACATAGATGACTATGTGGGGGGTAGGATTAGTAAGTTTGCAGATGACACGAAGATTGGCCAGGTGGTTAACAATGAAGTCGAGCATCTTGGGCTACAGGAAGATAGACAGGATGGTCAAATGGGCAGATAAGTGGCAGATGAAATTTAACCCTGAAAAGTGTGAGGTGATACACTTTGGAAGGAATAATTTGACAAGGAAGTATTCAATGAGCGGCATGACACTAGGAAGTTCTGAGGAACAAAGGGACCTTGGCATGTGTGTCCATAGATCTCTGAAGACGGAGGGGCATGTTAGTGGGGTGGTGAAAAAGGCATATGGGATACTTGCCTTTATCAATCGAGGCATAGATTACAAAAGTAGGGAGATCATGTTGGAGTTTTATAGAACCTTGGTGAGGCCACAGCTGGAGTACTGTGTGCAGTTCTGATCGCCACATTATAGGAAGGATGTGATTGAACTGGAGGGAGTGCAGAGGAGATTCACCAGGATGTTGCCTGGGATGAAACATTTAAGTTATGAAGAGAGGTTGGATAGACTTGGGTTGTTTTCATTGGAGCCGAGAAGACTGAGGGGTGACCTAATCGAGGTATACAAGATTATGAGGGGCGTTGGCAGGGTGGATAGGGAGCTGCTGTTCCCCTTAGTTGAAGGGTCAGTCACAAGGGGACATAAGTTCGAGGTGAGAGGCAGGAGGTTTAGGGGGAAAAACTTTTTTACCCAGAGGGTGGTGATGGTCTGGAATGCACTGCTGGGAGGGTGGTGGAGGCGGGTTGCCTCACATCCTTTAAAAAGTGCCTGGATGA
The DNA here is from genome assembly GCF_964194155.1 of Cetorhinus maximus. NCBI lineage: Eukaryota > Metazoa > Chordata > Chondrichthyes > Lamniformes > Cetorhinidae > Cetorhinus > Cetorhinus maximus. Next base: position 100,710,354 of record NC_135887.1, read on the forward strand.
GCACTTGGCACGTCATAACATTCAAGGCTATGGGCCAAGTGCTGGTAAATGGGATTAGGTAGGTAGGTCAGGTGTTTCTCACATGTTGGTGCAGACTTGATGGGCCGAAGGGCCTCTTCTGCACTGTGTGATTCTGTGAATGGCAGCTAGGGATCAGAACACCCACATCCTGTGAATGAGTAAATGCATACCATTTATCAAAAGTAAAAACTAAATGATGACAAACATTCATTTAAATTACCATGGTCAAAATCAGAGAAATATTTAGTGTGACATTTTGAGTAATAAAGTTGGCACAAATTGCAAACACATTTAAGTATTTTAGGTTGTTTATTTGAGAGGTGCACATTAGATTAGGCTACAGTTAAAATCAGAAAGTGTAATAATGGGCAGAATTTTCCCGTTGGTGTGCGGGGACGGGCCGACATGTAAAATGGTGCGCTGTGACATCGGGTGAGCGTTCCGACGTCACCGCACGCCATTGCGATATTTCGGTGGGTGGGCGCACGGTGATCTCAGATACGCACCAGCCATTAATTAATGGGCCACTTAAGGCCCTTGAGGCACCAATTGATGGCGATTTTTCGGGGCACATGCGATCTTCAGGTCATCGCATGGGCGCAACAGGCAGGCAGGTAGGGCACATTTGTATAAACCTCATCCACGGGCGGGATAAGAGGGCTCAGTGGGGTCCCAAATGTGCTCAGTCAGATATTTTAATTTGGAAAGTTACTGATACTTGCCTGTGTGAGCAGAAATACTTCAAAACTCATACCAGCTGCTTGGACAGGACTCACAACCTTCAGGTCAGCACTCTACAGTGAAGATCCTTTTTGAGGCCTGCAGGTTTCAGGGAGCCTTCCCTTAGCCTGGGAATGGGTGTTGTGCTCTCCACTGGAGGCACCTGCTCTAAGGAGGAAGGGAGGGCCAGAAGGGGCAGGAGGCCATGAGTGCACATCCAGCCTCCAGGGGAGCCACCTTTGGGAGGAGAGGCGCAGGCACAAGGGGCGCAGGGCCAACAGGATGTCCAAGGCAGAAGGGGCAGGCCCAGGAGGCGCCACTATCCTGCTGCCAGGGTATACAGGCAATGAATATGTCTGAGGTGCAGTGCCGAAGGAGGCTTCGTCTCTCAAGGGAGACAGTCAATTCTATCCGACAAATGATAGGCCCTGAGATCTCAGCTAACTGTGTGGGTGGACACCCAATGCCAGTGGCTCTAAAGGTCACAGCTGCCCTCAATTTCTATGCCTCTGGTTCTTTCCAGGGCTCGGTGGGTGATCTTTGTGGTGTCTCCCAATCAGCTGTCCACACGAGTGTCAAGAAGGTGATAGACGCTCTATTCAGGCGTGCATTGATGTTCATCCACCATCGCTGGGACCAGGCCAGCCAGACAGAGCGAGCTAGAGGCTTCGCGGTCATTGCTGGCTTCCCCGCGTCCAGGGTGCAATAGACTGCACACATGTGGTCATCAAGGTGCCAGCAGGTGAGCCCGGTACCTTTGTCAACAGGAAGGGATTCCACTCCTTGAATGTGCAGATAGTGTGTGATCACAGGATGCAGATTCTACAAGTCTGTGCAAGGTACCCAGGCAGCTCCCATGACACCTACATCCTCAGACACTCCCAGGTGTCGGGGCTCTTAAGTGCTCCAGCGTGGCTGGATGGATGGCTGCTGGGTGACAAGGGCTATCTCCTCAGAAGGTGGCTCATGACGCCTCTCCTCCATCCAAGAACAGAAGCTGAGCAGCGGAACAATAGGAGCCACACCTCCAGAAGGGCTGTGGTGGAGAGAACGATCAGTCTTCTCAAGATGGGCTTCCGATGCCTGGACCGTTCAGGGGGTGCACTCCAGTAACCCCAAGATTGTGTGTCACTGATAGTGGTTGCATGCTGCGCTCTCCACAATCTTGCGCTGGAAAGGGAAGAAGATGTGGATGAAGAAAATGTAGACGCAGTTGCTGCGGCTGCATGCGATGAGTCCAGCAGTGAGTCCAATGATGAGCATGCACAGGGAAATGCTGAGGGGGTAGACGTTCACCCGGGCATACTCCAGGGAGGCAGGGACACCGGGAGGCTTTAATGCAACGAACCTTCAGCTAAAACACCACAGATGGACCTCCAACAAAAGCCTGTGCTGCAGGCTCCATATTCAATACCTAAGTGCTAAATCTGCCTGGATAGAAACATTAACTAACGGCCTTGTCAGTATAGCTCAATGTGACACAGCTCACTCATAACATCATGGGTAACCATCCACCTGCAGAGGAAAAGAGGCACCCTCAGCCATGGTCACATGTCTAAATTTAATGATATAACAAAATGAACTTAAGGAAACAAAATGACACAAGCGTTAAACACTACACCGTGACCTCATTGTGGCAACACAAAAGCACCAGTGAGAAACCCGTGGTGTGCCTAAGGTGCCTTAAATTTACGTTTTCGGGTGCTATGTCTAGGTGCTGTCCCCTCGCTGGCACTGGCATCTGAGACAGCCTGCTCACTCTGCTGTCCTGTTGGCCTCGATGACCTTGGCGGCCGTCCTCTGGCCCGTGGAGCCTGTGCTGGCCTCACCTGGGAGAGAGTGGCCAGTTTCACAGCTGGGATCTTCCTAGTCGTCGCAGCCTCATCGGATGCAACGGTCACTGGCAGAGGGGAGGAGGAGCTGCTGCCCTCATCCGGAGCGCCCTGAGAGGAGCCCGCAGAGACGACAGGCAGCTGCTGCGATGACGTGAGGTTGCTTCGGACCTCCCTGCTCACCATAGACTTGGTGCCTAGACCATCTCCCACACGGCACTGACCAGCTGAGGTCAATGCCGATATGAGGCCTTGCTGGTCCGAGCGCATCCCCAGGAAGCCCTGGTTGGTCTCCTGGAGGTGCCTCTCCACGAGAGTCACCACTCTCTCCATAGAAGAAACATGGCGCTCGGCCATGAGGCTCATTGCATTGGCAATGGTCAGCATGGACTCCTCCACCACAGAGACCAAGCCAAGCATAGCCTCATGTATCTCCGCCAGATGCTCCCGCACACCCTGCTGGACTCCCAACGTTTGCTGTCTCATTGATGACTCCAGAGGCACATCATCAAGCACTGACTGAACATGTGCCTGGGCCCCTGCAGTCCTCTGACTGCTGATGCCATGGGCACTCTCTGTCTCTGCCAGCTCCTCCAGCAACTGTGAAGTGCCCTCACCACTGTGCCCCGGGACACTAGCCGATGATCTAATTCCCATTGAGGTGCTAGTATCTGCGCTGGTGCCTGCCTGGCAGAGATGGTGTGACGCTAGTGGGTCAGAGACGTCAAGACCCTCAGGCGTGAGAGGGGGCCCCTGCTGCTCCTCCTCCCGGCCCTGCTCCACTGATGCTGAAAGGAAGAACAAGGACATTGATTAGTTAACGTGGAGACAATGTCAATGTGCATCCCTGTCCCCCGGAAGATTATGCGCTCATCCTTCCGTAAGCAATGGTCAAGCCATGTTAAAAACTTCAATCACTAAGCATTCAGCAGTGCCATGGCTGCTGGGACACTAATGGTGACCTCAGTGCTGGGCTAACATACCTGTCCGTGGCACCCCAGCCTCACCAACACCAGTGAACCTGGGCGCACGGCGCCTCTCCAGATCGAGGGCCTCCTGGTAATGATGGTCAACTGGGCCGGCCCTCCGCCAGTCCTCAACCGCTTGGCGGCATTATGAGCATTCTTCTCCTAAAAAGGAGAAAAGAGCACTGATTAGCGCAACTTATACCTGGAATCTCTTCGCTACCATCCCACCCCAACCAGAGTGGAACATTGCAGGGCTCCAGTGCCTCCTCGCCCCGCAGCTGCTGCACACTCACACAAAGATGTCAGGCCGCTCCCCCCACCTTGGCCAAATGCAGCCTACATCACATCTGGCACTACACAGTCCAACCTTGCAAAGCAAGGGGGCGCAAGCATGTGGAACGCAAAGGTCAGCAGATGGATCGCCTAATTGTTCACAGTTATTTAGACGAGGTGGTGCTTTGCGATCCAGTTTCTCGTACACAAATTCTTCCATTCTGGCATTTGGGTTTGGTTGCAACAACACTTCAGTCTGTTTCATTATTTTCTCAGTCCATAGTTTTGTGCTTTCTGCTTTGCTCAGCCAATTCTCCAGTTGGGCATCCAACTCTGTCTTCTCAGCTTGGCCCTGCCACATGGAAGCTCCCCTCCCAGCATGTCAGCAGCCTGACCTTGACATGATTTGCAGATCCAGCACTGCGCCTAGATGCAGATCCTCCAGGTTGCCCCCAAAACAGAAATGTGTGTGTCACTGTACCACATGCTGCGGGTGCAGAACCCATCTCATCACCACCCTCGGCATGGACAATATCTGTTGGCCCACCCAGCATGCCGTCAATCATTCAATGCAATAAATGCACTCAGAATTTGGGGGGTGGGGGAGGGGGGGTGCGGCCAGGGGGGGAAAGCCTATCTGCTGGGTTAAGTGGCCAATGCCAACATAGTACTCACCCTTCCAGAGCGCAAAAGGTCATTAAAACGCTTGCGGCACTGGATCCAGGTGCATTGCACCACATCGCTGGAGCTCACTATCTCCGCCGCCTCCTTCCAGGCATGTTTGGTCATGCGGGAGGGCCTCCTCCTCTCGTCCTGCCACCTCCTCGAGGAGGGCAGCAAGGCAATCGTCTGAGAAACGAGGGGCACAGTGCCCCCTACCCTACCCTACCCTCCTGCCTGGCCTGCTCACCAGCAGCGCTTTGGGGAGCCCTTCTGCTGGCTATGTTTGGCAGCCTTTGCAAGGCTGCAGGAGCACTTTTAAACAGGCCACCAGGTCGCCATTGGACCCGGCGGTCATAGCTGCTGACCGCCCACTCCCATTGTCCTCGGGAGCCACGTTTCATGCTGGGCGGGACTTAATTGGCCCGCCCGCGTAAAATGGCAGCGTGGACCCGATTGCAAACAGCGATCGGGTCTGCGCCCGCCTACGCCCGCACGGCCCGCCTGACAGGCAGAAAATTCTGCCCAATAGCATTGCGTTGTGATCTAGACTAGATACTTATGGGCTGGATTTTAATTGGGCTGAGGAGGTGGGAACAGAGGTGGGCAAGCCTCCAATTTTGAATTCTCAAAAGTGTGCCAATTCCTGTCATGTTCCCACCTCTCAGTTATTCTGGTGGCAGCATCAGGAACTCTGCAGCAGCAACCTACCTGAAAGTGACCAATCGTCAATTTATCATGCGAAAAGCCTAAGGACAGCTCATTAAAGCACTGAGAACAGTTTTGGAGGAAAGGCACAGGTAATATGCAGGGTCACAATTATATCCATGAGGAGGTGGCATCACAGGGAGCCAGTAATGGAGGCGTGAGAATTTAAGAGCACTGTGTGAGCATTTTAAGAGGGAAGGATCAGACAGCCCTTCATTGAGTGGTGCTCAATGGCCATTGAGAGCGTAGAGGTTGCAGAGAGTTTGATCTGTAGACATCCAACTGGGGATAAGTAAACCTCCAGGGACTAGCGGGCAGAGCAGGGGGAATCAAGGAAGCCATAAGCATGCATCTGCTGTAAAGGAAGGCCATCCCTGGATATGGAGCTGAGCTACTCTGAGTTAGAGATAAGCAGTGATGAGGAGCAGCACTCCATCAGCAAATACAGTCCACTGGTCCTGAAGCAAGCTGAGGATGATGCATGAGGGGCAGCGAGGGCACAAAGGTGATGACCTCATCGTAGGGTATACCACCAAAGAATGAACTTTCTGGTTACGATGGAATATCAGCAAGATTAGAGGATGCACCTATCAAGGCAACTGGTGCAAGAATTGTGTGCACTCTTGGAGGAGCATCTTATGCTTCATTGCTTGTGTGGGCATGCCCTGCCAGTAGCCACTTGAGTCACAATGGTTCTGAACTTATATGCCTCTAGGTCCTTTCAATAGGCGACAGCAGACCTAACTGGCATCTCACAAACAGTTGCCCATCTCAACAAGGCAAGTAACCGATGCCCTGATTGAGAGGGCATCAGGTTACATTTAGTTCACCATTAATGGGGCCATACAGACACTGGGGGAAGTTGGATTTGCTTCCATCACCTCAGATGCAGCGAGTTATCAACTGCACAGATGTGGCCATCAAGGCACCAGCTGAGCAGCCAGGGGCATTTTAAATAGGAAAGGATTCCATTCCCTCAATGTTCAGCTGGTGTTTGACAACAACAAGCATTGTTGCACACAGGTGCACACATGTATCCTGACAGCTGCCATGACACCTTTGTCCTTATGGGCAATTTTTTCTGTCCAGCAGATCCTTTACATTCTTCTCCAAACCCACATTTCAAATTATTAGCAAGTTGATCTTTTTATTCTGTAAGGTCTGCGTCTCACATCCATACAAAACAACATTCCAAATCAAGCCCTTTACAAGTCAATTTTTGTTATTTGTTCAGTTTTCCAGTTAGCATCCATCTCTTCTTACCAAATATAGCCTTTCTCATTGCTATCCTTGTTCTTATTTCTTTGTTGCATCTTCCATCTGCAGATATTGTGCTTCCTAAATACTTGAATTCTTGCACCTGTTCTAGTTCTCTTCCTATGAATATATTAATATTTCTCAGTGATTTTGAGATACGCATCATTTTTGTTCACTTTCATTCCAAAGGACATACCTGCTGTTACTATCTATCTACTGATTCTCGTAATTCTTCTTCTGTAATTGCTACAAGTGCTTCGCCATCTGCAAATCTAACTGACGATTGGCCGCCCCCAATCTTAACACCAGATTCAGTGAATTCAAACACTTCTTTGAGCATTGATTTTGCATAGAAATTGAAGAGGACTGGTGATAAGCAACACCCTTGTTGAACTACTCTTCCAATTGCACATGGCTCCGATTCCCCACTGGCTACTCTCACTGTTGCTGTTTGTCCCATGTACAGATTTATTATGATTTGTCTATCTCTCCAGTCTACTCCAATGTCTTTCAGCACTGCCAAGAGTTTAATCCAGTCAACCCAATTGAAAGGTCTTTCAAAATCTACAAAACAACATACAACTCCTGCCCAAATTCTAAATTGTGTTCACTCATTAATCTTATAATGTTGATTGCTTCTCTTGTCCCTCTTCCTCCCTGGAACTGGTCATCTCTGATGTAGTTCTGTGCCTTCCCACACATTCTCATTGTTATAACGCTCAAAAAAACAACTTCCACTCCATGGGTAATCAGGCTAAATGTACAAAAGTCAGGACATCGGCATGCTTTTGGCTTCTTTTTTAGAGCGATAATCATTGTCCACATGAAGTCCTCTGGTCATTCTCCTGATAAGTAAATATCTTTGCACAGCTTTGTACACATTGATGTTAAGTTTGTTCCCATCTTTTTAATCATCTCTTTAGATCTTTCATCTATTCCAGCAACTTTTCCAGTTTTAATCTCATTTATTGCTGCTCTTATCTCACTCTCTAGTATTTCTGGTCCAATGAAATTGATGTCAACGTTACCCTTTTCTTCTATTTCAATCATTTCAGATTTTTTGTTTTTTGCATATTGTTCTATGGGCAGGATTTTCGGATCGTCGGGCGGGTGGGCCTAGGAATGGCCGGGAAATGGTCCGCTGCCTGCGATTGGCACCCGACCACAATTTCACGTTGGCTGGGCAATTAACAGCCAGTCAGCATGAAAGGCGTGTTGAGAAGCTCAGCCCCGATGGGGTGGGGGCAGGAGGAGGGTGAGCACTGAAGCCTGTGCATAGACAGGGGGAGCGCACACTGAAAGCTCCCTGAGAGCACAGAGCTGCCTCAGGGAGCTGAAGAATTGTGGATACAAAGACAAAGATTTTAAAAATGAGAGAAACATGTCCCCACATGTGGCTCAGTCACATGAACAGAGACATATTTAAAATGATGTGTAAAGATTTTTATTTTTTTAATTACTGCTGGAAGCTTCATCCTGCACATGGATAAGGTTTCATAAAAAATTAAAAGGCCGTCTGGCTGATTCGCCCACCCGCCAAACATAAGCTTGGACGGGCAGTGAAAAATAGCTTTCAATTATTTAATTAAGGGCTTTAATAACCCTCTTAATTTCGGAAGGCATGCTGCCAACTCTCACGCATGCCCGCTGACCGAAATATCTTGCAAGTGCACGATGATGTCAGGATGCTAGCCCAACATCATTGTGCATGATTTTACGCTCGATTATGTTGGGCGCGCACCCACCCACGGGATGTAAAATCCTGCCCTATATGTTCCTTCCATCTTTTTCTTATTTCATTATTCTCTATTGCTGCTGTTTTCAGTCCTTTATGCTGAGTGCCACTAATCTCCTTTGTTTTTGCATACATAAGGTCTACCCTCCCTAGTCAATCCAATTCAACTATATCACACTGCTCTTTTAATCATTGTTCTCTTAAAAGAGCAGTATGATTATTGCTCTGTAGAATTATTTTAACATTATGCTCAAGCAATGCTATCATTCTGCAAAATACTTAAACCTTTCTATTGCAATCAACTGTTTAATGACAGTTGAGTGCACACATTTGAAAATGTCAGCCTAACCTGAAAATGATAAGCAAATTGCTGGAAAAGAGAATCAAAGGCTGTTAAAATTACAAGCTATAAACTGCACAAGGAAGAGGATTTCAGTCACAAAAATAAATCATCAACCACACTTAGGGATATATCTACTCCCTCACCATCAGTGTACAATGACTAAAGTGTGTGCTACCTATAGGATACGCTGCAACAAATCGCCAAGTCTTCTTCTCCCAAATACAAGGAGCAGAATTTAGCCCATGTTGGGCAGGCTCGGCAGGGACGGTCGGGAAGCCGCCCGCTGCCCACAATTGAGGCCGGAAGGCGATTGCACGGAGGCGGGGCAATTAAGATTCACCCAGCATGAAATGCGTGCTGCAGTGCTGCCTGTGTGGGCAGGAGGATGAGGGCGAGCGGGGCGAGGGCACACTACAGAATCTCCCTGAGACTCAAGGAGATGAAGAATTTAAAAAAAAATACAGAATTGAAAAATGTAATAAAACATGTCCCCTCATGTGACTCTGTCACATGAGCAGGGACATGTTATTAATTAAAACTTAAAAACTTTTATTTTATTTTTATTTGCTTTTGGAAACCTCTTCCCACCCATGGATGAGGTTTCCAAAAAATGCAAAGGCTGCTTGGCCTTTTCGCCTGCCTGCCAACCATAAGGTTGGACAGGCAGCATAAAATTTAATTTAATTGATTCTTTAATGGCCTTAACAGGCCTTTTAATTGTCGGCGGGCATGCTGACTGTTGCGCGACGGCGTCAGGGCACTTGCCTGACGTCAACATGCGTCATTTCACGCTCGAGCGGGTCGTGCGCACGCCCACCTGCTCGCTGAGCTAAAAATTTTGCCCAAGATATCTTTCACCTAGGACAAGGGCAGGAGGGCCATGTGAACACCAAAAACTCCAAGTCACACACTTGGATATATATCACCGTTCCTTCATTGTTGCTGGATCAAAATACTGAAAGATCCTAAGAGCGTTGTAGGAGTGTCTTCCCAAATGAATTGCAGTGAATCAAGAAGACCCAATACCACTTTTTCAAGGGCAACTAAGGATGGGCAATAAATTCTGGAACTTGTAGGGTAAAAAGAATGATCAAAGAATGAAAGTCTTTTCTTATCTTTCTGTGAGAAATATGATATCTCCAAATCCATCCTGCATTGCGAATGGAAACTCTGGAGGGAATTCCAACAATTTACAGGAGTCAGAAAGGACTTTGGAGTTGTGGGTGTTCATATGCCCCTCCTGCCCTTGTATAAGAGTCAGAAAGGCTGGTGTTGTCCTTCTCTTCTGCTAATCCATCAATGAGAGGTGAATCCTGTACAGTCAGCTTCATCATCCCAACTTCCTTAGGTTCAATGTGTACCACTGTAGCTATTTGCTACTTTCAATGCAAATCAACAAAAAAAACACAATTCTGCCTAAAGGCAACACCAGGTAAGCAAAAGATCTTTTGAAAATACAAAAGCTCACTCTTTCCACAGATACTGCCAAACCTGCTGAGTGTTTTGTTTTTATTTCAGATCTTTTTTACACAGGCTGCAAAATGCTCCCAGTCAAAAAGGATTTTCATAACAGCCTAGGAAACTGCATTTAAGTCGTCCTAAGCAGATAAAGCCTCAGAATTTATGCCTTTATGTTTTCTACATGAGTCTAAAGTTTGGGTGAAGCTTCACCCAAGCGGGGCCTTTGGTGTGGGATCTGTTTTTAAGATACTAGGCATTAAAAAATGAGTCTCCCTCATGCCAGCAGCATGGCCTCCTTCCACTCCTGTTGTGCCCTCCCCTCCACATTGAATTGCAGTTTGAAAATTACACATGTCAAGAATTGGGACAAGATTTCCTGCATTTAATTTTCTGACCCTCATGTGCTGGTTGCGGGACCACTGCCAGTAGTGCAGGGCATTGCAAAACTGGATCCTGGGTGTCAAAAGTAGAAAATGAGCTGTTTCCAAGTATTGACATTGTAATAACAATAAGCACAAAGATAAAACAAATCAAAAAACAATGAAATAAATATTCCTGATCAAAGAAATATTTTAGCATAAATTGAGTATATCCAGCATTTTACTTTTATTGAGTAGATAAAGTAAAACGGTGCTTTTTTGTTGAAGAACATTAAAATATCTGGTAAATAGGTATTGTTTAGTAAGCAGAGAGAGCGTTTTCCAATGTTGAAATCTCAAAGACTGGGTATTAATTTAATTGGAACAATTCTGTTCAAAATGAATCATGTTGCAGCCTTTATCTAACCTCTTATTGGTGGAGGCTATCATATTGCTTCCTCTCTCCATGTTCTGTTCTTCCTCATCCTGCTCTTTGTGTTCTTGCTTTCATCTCTGTTTGAATTGAATTGCATTAGTAATAGCCCCTTGGCTTTGGTAGTGATATTCGAAAGTAATATATGCCATTCTAATGGTTAAGCGGGGCCATTCATACAATACTATCTGGAATCATTATTTACACCTGTCACAGCTCATTGATGATTGAATCAAATCACTCTTTACCATTATTTGATCACAAAAAGTGGAGGACTGCCTGATGGAATAGGTAAGAATATTGTTTTTTATATAATCTTTCTTATTAGAAGTTAGCGTCCAAGCATCAAAATGGTATGGACATCTCATACATTTCATTGAGTGGATAGCCTGTCAGAAATTGATTCAATGCCTGAAGTTAAAATAATATGTTTTTTAGTCGAGTCTGATTGGGCTTAAATTCAGTCTCTACATTAGGTTCAAATTATGCTGGACAATTATACTGACATTGAAGGGCCTTACAGCTAAGCACAATCTGTATTTGTCCAACAACCAGACATGGTAAAAGAGTGAGTGAATAGCACTGATTGGAATGCTCTACAGAGAGCTGGCATGGACTTGATGGGCCCAACAGCCTCCTTCTGTGCCATAATGACTCTGTGTGCACTCACTAGCATTCTGATGACCCTGTGAAAGTGTGCATGTTACCTGAAGATAGGAATGGGCTGAATTGTGATATTTTCCACAGCTGAATGATTTGCTGGAACGTACTGCCATGGTTCACATAGAAATAATGTTCCTTTGGCTGTAGTAGAGACCCAGCGAGAGGCTTAAAAATCATCAAAGGGAGAGACTTGGTGAGGGGCTCAAAGAGCACGAGAAGATGAGAGGCTAAAAGAGCAAGAGACGCAGCGAGGGGGAGAGACATGGCAAGAGGCTAAAAGGGCGGTCTAGACCAGTCCAGTCTGTGGACCGATGGCATTCAGAGAAGAATAAAAAGTGATATCACAGGGGAAACAGGTATGTGATTGGTTGGTCAGTATTTTGCTCACTTATCTCTCAAAATTTGTGTAATTTATTCATAATTGTAAGTTTTTTTATAAGTATTAGTAAACCTTACTAGCGGTAATAAAGCTTATTGGGAGTAGTACAATTTATTAATTATAAGTTAACTAAGAAAAATAATTAACACATAATAAAGAGACAGGGTAGGTGATATGTTTCAACTGCAGAATGTGGGTTTTCCTAGAAGCCAGTGTGATCCAGGGCAAACATGTCTGAGTAAGTGTCTGTGGCTTGAGGATCTTTGGCTCGGAGTCACTGAACTGAAGGCTGAGCTGCAGACACTGCAATGCATCATGGAGGAGGCACGTTGTCTGTACACTTTATTCCAGGAGGCAGTCACATCCCTGAGGATAGGGTCTTCCGATTTGGTCAGTGGTCAGGGAGAGGGGGGTATGGCTACAAGTGAGACAGGTATGGAGATCGAGAAGTTAGAAGTGGAGGACCCTCAGCCTTTGCAATTGTCCAACAGGTTTGAGGTTTTTGCAGCCTGTGTGAATGAAAGAGGTGGCTGCAGGGTGGATGAGCAAACTGACCATGGCACCACGGTACAGGAAGCCATTCAAGCTGAGGGAGTTAATAGGAATGTAGTGATATTAGGTGACAGTAGACAGTATAGTCAGGGGGATAGGTACAGTTCTTTGCAGCCGAGAGCGAGAGCCCAGATGGCTGTGTTGCCTGCCAGGTGCCATGGTTCAGGGCATCTGCTCTGGACTAGAAAGGAACTTGCAGTGGGAGGGGGAGGGTCGAGTGGTCATAGCCCATGTAGGTACCGACGATATAGGGAGAACTAGGAGAGGAGTTCTGCTGAGGGAGTATGAGCAGCTAGGGGCTGAATTAAAAAGCAGAACCTCTCAGAAAATAATCTTTGGATTACTGGCATAGGATAAATAAGATTACAGAGTTAAATGAGTATCTCAAAGATTGGTGTGGGAGAAATGGGTTTCGATTCATGGGGCGCTGGCCCCAGCAGTGGGGAAAGTGAGAGCTGCACTGCTGGGACAGTCTTCACCTGTGCTAGGACCAGTGTTCTGGCACATCATATAACTAGGGCAGTAGGGAGGGCTTTAAACTAAGTAGTAGGGGCGAGGGATCAACTTTGGGAAAATGTGATAAATTAAATAGAGGAGACAAGGCAAGAGAGCAAGGTAGCAATAAGGGAAATTATGATCAGAGCATTGCAGGAAGGGACAGAGTGTGCAAACCTAAGCAAATAAGGCTAGAGGTTACAAAAATAGTGAAAAGACAGGACTGCAAGCTCTGTATCTGAATGCACATATCATACAGAACAAAACAGATGAATTGACAATGCAAATAAAAATAAATATGTGCAATCTGATAGCCATTACAAAGACATGGCTCCAAGAAATCAAAGACTGGAACCTGAATATTCAAGGGTACATGACTTTTAGGAAGAACAGGAAGCTAGGAAAAGGTGGACGGGTAGCTCTGTTGATTAAGCATGACATTGGTACAATAGAGAGAGATGGCCTTAGTTCTGGAGATCAAGATGTAGAATCAGTTTGGGTAGAGATGAGAAATAGTAAAGGTAAGAAGTCACTTGTGGAAGTGTTTATAGGCCAACCAACAGTAACTACACCGTAGGATGGGGTATACAGGAAGAAATAATGGGAGCTTGTGCGAAAGGTGTGGTGATAATCATGAGTGATTTCAATCTACATATAGATTGGATGAATCAGATTGGTAAAGGTAGTCTGGAGTTCATCGAGTGTCTTCAGGACAGTTTCTTAGAGTAGCACATTCTAGAGCCAAACAGAGAGCAAGCTGTACTAGATCTGGTAGTATGCAATGACATATGATTAATTAATGACCTCATAATGAAAGCACCCCTAGTTAGCAGTGATCATGCTATGATTGAATTTCATGTCCAGTTTGAGGGAGAGAAGAGTGGATCTAAGACTAGTGTTTTAAACTTAAATAAGGGCAACTATGAGGGCATGAAGATAAATTAGATTAAGGGATAGGTCAGTAGAGATGCAGTGGCAGACATTTAAGGAGATATTTAAGAATATTCAGAAAAGATACATTCCAGTGAGAAAGAAAGAGTCTAAGGGAAGGATACACCAACCATGGCTAATTTATGAAGTTAAAGGCAATATCAAATTGAAAGAAAAAGTGTATAATACCGCAAAGATGAGTGGCAGGTCAATTGGACAGAATATAAAGAACAGCAAAGAATGACTAAAAGATTAATAAGGAGGGAGAAAGCTAGCTAGAAATATAAAAGCAGATAGTAAGAGTTTCTAATGGTATTTAAAAAAAGGAAAAGGGTAAGTAAAGTGGGCATTGGTCCTTTGGTGAGTGAGAACGGGGAATTAATAATAGAAAATAAGGAAATGGCGGACAAACTGATTTGATATTTTGTGTCTGTCTTCACTGTACAGGATACACATAATATTCCAGAAATAAGTATGAATCAGGAGGTGAAAGGAAGGGGGAAACTTTAAACAATTACAATCACAAGGGAGAGGGTACTGAGGAAATTGAGAACTAAAAGCTGACAAAACTCCAAGTCCTGATGGGCTTCATTCTAAGGTCTTAAAAGAAGTGGCTGCTGAAATAGTAGATGCATTGGTTTTAATTTTTCAAAATTTCCTAGATTCTGAAAAGGTCCCATAGATTGGAAAATAACGAATGTGATTCCTGTATTCAAGCAAGGATGGAGACAGAAAGCAGGGAATTACAGGCCAGTTAGCTTACTTCTGCCATAGGGAAACTGCTGTTATCTATTATTAAGGAGGTGAGCTGGGCACTTAAAAAATCTCAATACAATCAGGCAGAGCCAACATGGTTTTGTGAAAGGGAAATCATGTTTGACTAATTATTGGAGTTCTTTAAGGAAGTAACAAGCAACATAAATAAAGGGGAACCTGTGGATGTAGTGTACTTAGATTTCCAGAAGGCATTTAACAAGGTGCCACATCAAAGGTTACTGCGCAAAATAAGAGCTCATGGTGTAGGGAGTAACATATTAGCATGGACAGAAGATTGGTTAGCTAACAGGAAGTAGAGAGTACAGATATATATCTCTTTTTCAGGTTGGCAAGATGTGACGAGTGGAGTGCCACAGGGATCAGTGCTAGGGCCTCAACTATTTACAATTTATATCAATGACATGGATGAAGGGACTGAATGTATGGTTGCTAAATTTGCTGATGTTACAAAGATAGGTTGGAAAGTAAGTTGTGCAGTAGACATAAGGAATCTGCAAAGGGACATAGGTTGAGTGACTGGGCAAAAAATTGGCAGATGGACCATAATGTGGGAAAATGTGAACTTGTCCACTTTGGCAAGAAAAATAGAAGAGCAACATATATTTAAATGGAAAGAGATTGCAGAACTCTGGGGTACAGAGGGATCTGGTTGTCCTGGTACATGAATCACAAAATGTTGGTGTGCAGGATCAGCAAGTGATTAGGAAGGCAAATGGAATGTTGTCGTTTATTGCAAGTGAAATGGAATAAAAAAAGTAAGGCTGTTTTACTACAGCTGTAAATGGTGTTGGTGAGACCACATCTGGAATACTGTGTACAGTTTTGGTCTCCTTATTTAAGAAAGGATATAAAAGCATTCGAAGCAGGTCATAGAAGGTTCACTCGACTGATAACTGGGATGGGGGGGTTTAACTTATGAGGAAAGGTTGGACAGGCTGGCCCTGTATTCATTGGAGTTTAGAAGAATGAGAGGTGATCTTATTGAAACATATAATATCCTGAGAGGACTTGACAGGTGGGTATTGAAAGGATGTTTCCTCTTGTGGGAAAGACTAGATACATGGGGCACGATTTAAAAATAAGGGATCTTCCATTTAAGACAGAGGTGAGTAGAATTTTTTTTCTCAGAGGTTAGTGAGTCTTTGGAACTCTCTTCCCCAGAAACGGTGGAGGTATTTTTAAGGCAGAGCTAGATTCTTGACTAACAAGGGAGTCAAAGGATATCAGGGGTAGGCAGGACTGTGGAGGTGAGGCCACAATCAGGTCAGCCATGATCTTATTAAATGGCGGAGCAGGCTCGAGGGGCTGAATGGCCTACTGCTGCTCCCAATTTGTATGTTTGTACGTATAATACTAGAGGGCACCTGGCATTTTTGATGCTGTAGCCCAGATGCAACTCCATCAGGAGGGAAGGGGATGGAAGAAGAGAAAGCTGGAGAGAAGGAGAAAAAGATTTAGATGGCTATGCACCTCATATGCATGAATATGTCAAGGCAAAACTCAGGAAGGGGATCAAAAGAACTCAAAGTATTACTCAGTAACAGCTGCTCAGGCTGATGACTCAGTCTGAAGGTAAACAGTAAAGGAAGACATTCAAGTACAGTTGTCATAGAAACCTGGGATAACCAGGTCACTAACATATTGCTGTTATAATTCATATAGCAGCAAGCATCAATAACAGTGTAGTTCTTGTCACAGCTCTTGTTCCAATAAAAGTCATTCTATTGTGCTTTCTCTATAAAATTCATTATAATTCAAACTGAAATTGAGATGGATAATTATGAATTGATTTTTTATTAAATATATGCAATGCTGATATTTTGAAATGTTTTTGTTTATTTAGTCCAAAATATTTGCAGTTACGTTCAGTCGGTATTCAGTTGGTTCATTCAGTAATGGGCTTCACACTGTATCATCCCGAACCCACCTCATTATTTATGCACTCCCAGGAAACACGCCACTTCCATGGTGGGTGGGTTGTCATTCGCCCACCCACCATCACCCGCCGCTGCATCACGCAGGGCGCCATGTTTAAAGTCCAGCCGCAAGCACACATCTCAGTGCTTCCAGCTCATCACTGCTGCATGGAAGACATGGCCCCCAGAAATTGAAGAAGGCTGCAGCCCCCAGGTTCAGCGATGCATCTCTCAAGCGACTTTTGGATGCCACGGAGGCCCACCAGGATGTCCTCTACCCCCGATCTGGCAACAGGAGGGTCAGCAAAGCACTAATCCGTTTAGGAGGTGGTGGTCAGCACCAACGCACTGCAAAACAGGACAGCTATCCAGTACCACAAGAGGATGAATGATCTCCTCTGTTCTGCCAGGGTAAGTCACTCATCTCATCACTCAGCTCAGACACGCACAAACCCATCACACATCCACAGGACCCACATTCACTGCCGGTTCAAGGGACATCACCATTCACTCTCTCACACTCACCGTCATTGTCCTTATCCCGTCCATGGGACTACTCAACACCCACATAGCCCAGGCATACTTGTCATCTGGCCTGGAAGGCGTCCTGCTTACACTTTCTCCATCTCTATCCATGCAGGACAAGCGGGCACACGAGAGAGAGGTCGCAGGCTGGTGGCGGAATGCCCAAAATCAAGGTTCTCATGGACTTTGAAAACAGAGCCATCCAGCTCGCCGGCCACGATCTGGACTGGTCCTATGCTGACGGTGAGGTTGGCGCTGCTCTACCAAGTGAGGATCCAGCAGTGCAACATCCATCAGACACCCATGCCATGAGTAATGTGTCCTCTTTCACAGGACAAAGCATCAGATGCTTCTAAAGTTTCATGGCTGCACCTCTATATGACCCTGATCACGGAGTGCAAGCAAGCTGCCCTCAGCCAGACAGGAGTCAGACATTCTCAGATGCTGTGTGAAGATTTATGGAGTGTCCTCAATGCATGTTGTCATCATCCTCCTGCAATTGAGCAACTACTAGGGCCCCCACCGCGTCTCCATGACAGAAGCATTTTCACAGAGGGTATTCATGCTGCCATAATCCACAATATAATTGGATACTATCAAAAAATATGCAAAAATGGAAACTATTTGTACGAAAATTAAGTTAGTGTTCATTAATTTGACAAATATTTCATTTAATTATTTTTTTTTGAGAATTTGCCACAACTACATTTTTATGACAGAATTAAACATTGGGAAAATAAATGGGGATTGAACCCCCCATATTGCTGGCATTATTCTAAACTACACGCTAACTGTCTAGTCAACTGAGCTAACAGATCCCCCACCTGCTCTCAGTCTCATAAATGAGTTGCACTTCTGATTTTGAACAGGCTGGACAAGTTACCCACGCCTCAGGAACAGTTTATCCGAAGGCAGGCTGGTACACAGTAGGGGTCAGTCACGGCTGCCCTGGAGCATCAGCCCAGCCCTATAAGAGGGTCAATGTGGGGAAGGGGGACTGGGCACTTGATAAGGGTGAGATCTTGTTGCTGCATAGTTAGAAGGGAGAGTGAGCTTTTGGCACCTGGGCTTTGAATGGGTTGGCATCCCTTGGCATCATGGGGGCGGAAAGACAGAGGGCAAGGCAGCCAAGGACAATTGGAAGGCTACCTGTCTAGAAGGAAAGCTACAGCTGACAATGAGGGTATGATAATGAGATTTTGGACCCAGTAGCAATGAAGAGCAAGCCCTCATTGTATCTGGCTCTTCCAAAGATCAGCTGCAGACATTGGTAGCATCTCAAAATGGCTGCACACCACTACATCTCACCGGTCACTGATGCCCTCTTTGCCAGAGCTGAGCAGCACATTCACTTAACAACAGACCCAGCCTTGCAGGGGACAGGGGACATTGGGTTTCGCCTTCATCACTGAATTTCCCCAGGTGCAGGGCACAATGGATTGCATCCATGTGACTGTCAAGGTACCCAGCAACTAGCCAATGAGATCAATCAATAGGAAGGGTTTCCATTCCTAACTTCCAACTGGTCTGCGAGCATAAGAGCTTCTTCCACATGTGTGCTCACTTTCCTGACAGCTGCCATGACTCCTTCATCCTCCAACAGACCAGGCTACCTCAGATCTTCACTCCAATTCTCAAAGTGTGTGGATGGTTCCTATGGGACAAGAGAATTCCCTTGAAGAGATGGCTGCTGAACCCTCTATGGGAGTCCCAGACAGAGGCACAGAAGTGATACAACCAATTCCACTTGCTCAGCAGGACAACCATCGAGCAGGCAATCGGCCTGCTGAAGATGCAATTCTGGTGCCTGGGCTGATCGGGTGGCACCCTCCAATATTGTCCTGCGAAGGACTCAGTCATCTGCTGCGTTCTCCTTGAATATGGCCCTCCAGGAAGTGTGGACTTAGAAGAAGGGGAAGCCCTGAAAGGACAAAGCTCATTAGGGGAGCAGCAGGAAGGGGAATTAGACATGGTTGGAGATAACATTGATCAGAGAGGTGCCCCTGCTGCACGATGAGGTGGCGTTCTTCTGCCAACCTCCACTCCCTCACAGCCTATAGCATTAGTTCCAGGTTGGTATCGATGAAGCGACGGGGAGCCTTGCCCCAGGTGCAAGGCCTCTGGGTCCCCTGTGGCATCTTGCATCCTTCTAGTTAAATGAAAAGTTTTGGCACAAACTGCAGATCGCCCCCTCAGGACAACCAGCAGCCTCAATGATACCTGCCATGGGGTGTCTAAATGACTCCTACATTTCATCTGACCCAGCTTCATTCCCACCCTCATTAGATCTAGGTGGATAGGAAATCCATATCCATATCAATGAAGGGTGTATCCTCGTAAATATTTAAACTTTGGTCAGTTTTCCATTGGAGGAGAGTTTCTGACTCAAAAACAGACCATGGCTGCTGTTTGCTACCTCCAAGGCTAAAATTCAGCCCGTGGAAATGGTTGGGAAAAGAACAAAGAAATAGAAGGAGAACTGGCAGTTTGCATTAGCTTTCATGCTGAAATTTCTATGTTTCCATCACATAATCAATTTCTAGGGTGGTTTCTAATTTGTAGGCAGTGCAATGTGAACAATTACCAGATATGCTTCTGCATCTGTTCTGTTCTTTACACCTTATGTAACCAATGAAGAAAAGCTTACACTTGTGAATAAATAAACTATCTCGCTTATACATGCTTCCTGCTAAGAACCTGCATTGTAACTCAACTCCATGCTGGATTTAACTCAGTGCACAAGCAGATTGTTACAGCCTGTACGCATGATGTGCAGTCTCACTCACTCAGCTAGATCTAGGGTGAACTTCTTTCAGTTTTTTTTTGCATTACTCTAACCTTAAGTCACCACTTTTAATCAGTCAAAGGAAATAAATAATAATTTCAATATTTTCCCCATTTGAAGTACCAGAGTAATATCAAATGATAAATAGTTTGGTGGCATAGGCATCTTTTAAAAAATGACAATTTTCCATTACAAATATCTGAAAATTAAAATAAAAATTAAACTTTAAATGTTCAAAGTAGTATAGAGTGAAATTAGAAAGATACACTAAACCAAATGCTATGTTCCTACCTAACTTCAATTTTTTACCACTCTCACCATTGAGTTGAATTTGAAGGTAATATCAATATAAAAATGTGATTAATATAAAATAATAATTTGGTACTCTTTTGTGTGGAAGTATTACAAGTGCCGTATAAAAAACAAAAATCAGCACCTGTGGACAGCAGATGAAAGAAAATTGACCTAACTCTGATTCCATTCCCCATCCCTATCAGGTAACCTGATTGTAAAAGTTCCAGGTTGAGAAGTGAACAGTGACATGAAATTCAGCATGGTGCTTGCCAGAGGAACTATTCTCCAATGTCTTCAACACAGGAAGAAGTAAACATTGCAGAAAAATGTTTAGTTGTTTAGAGAAGCATGTAATAAATTCCGCTTTATAATAAAAATTGAATGTTTTCCTTATCCATCCTTGTTTTTTAGCGCAGTCCTGTTCTGAGCTCAGCCAACCACAGGAGTCATTGCATTTGAAGAACAAGTCCATGGACATAAAACGCCATCCAGTGGCTTAGCAAAGAACTACCAAAATTCAAAATACATGTAAAGAATTCTTAGCATCAGGAAACAGTTAGGAGTGAAATTTATTTTCAAAAAGAATAATGAAAATTATAAACTGTTTTAGACTCCATTCAAGAACATAAGAAAAGTCTGGAAAGGCCATTCTTCTGATACCTTAATAACACTTGCATCACAAAATCCAAGTGTATTTTGAAGAGTTATGATGTGTTGTCCCATTGCTTTGCCTAAAGGATTATTCCAAACAATTATTAATCCTTGCATACAGGTTGTATCAGGGATCAGAAGCATCACCCTTAAATTACTTCCCGAATACAAACTTACTTTCTGACAGTCATTTGGTAGTACAGAACTTGAGTATTGTTGAATAAAGAAACCCATGTCTAAGCCTTTTTTTTCAAATAGACGGTGTTGCTATGGGCTCCCCTCTAGGCCCAGCTCTCGCAAATATCTTTATTGGGTTCTATGAGAAATGTGTCTTCAATGGAGTGACATTTAACCTCCTACCCCTCGCATATTTCCGATATGTGGATGATACATTTGCTGTATTTAAATCTGCAGCTGCATATAACAATTTCCTTATGTCTTAATGGGCTCCATCCTGCACTCAAATCCACGTATGAAATTGAGCAGTCAAATGAAGTCCTCTTCCTTGATGTACTAGTCGAGAAATCTGCCAGGGGGTTCTCTACCAGACACACAGGGGGTATACAGCAAGCCTACCTTCACTAGCCAATATACATGTTGAGATGCTTACAGTTCCACATACTATAAGATTGGTCTTAACGGCAGCCCTGTAAATAAGGCCCAAGTCATTTGTTCACTATGCAAGCTTGATGCTGAAAAAGGGCACATCAATGGCATCCTGCAGGGTAATGGCTACCCTGATCAGATCATTTCACACGGTATATCACGCAAACTCATGAACAGGCCTAAGGCCATCATTTTTGGTCCTGAAAAGTGCCCAGTCTACTTCAGATTACCCTGGAAGGGCAAGGTATCTCAAAAATTCGAGCAGCGAGTGAAGCTAGCTGTTTCACACTGCTACTATGCAGTCGCAACATGAGTGGTATTCGTCACTTACAGAATGCTGCTGTCAAACCAAAAAGACGTTCTACCTATCACACAATGTGATAATGTGGTAATGAATTTCAGTGCCAGTGTGATGCTAGGTGTATAGGCTGTACGCCCCAAAGACCAGTGGATCACATCCAACAGCATGTCCCAGCCGCTGTTTGCAACGGGCAGGGTACAGACTGTACCGAACCAGCCTGTGCTTGCAAAACTGAAAGCACAGTATCCAACATTAGGTGTGATTCTGTGATTGGACAACATTTGCTAAATAATCCTCAATGTGCTGAGAAATATGCTGATGACCAATTTAATATTGTCAATCGGGCTTGCAGTTTGGCTCATTTGCGTGTGCTGGAAGCTACATATATTAACACACAGGGCCCTATTCTTTGCAGACAGAAAGAACATGGACATACACTGCACCTGTTTCAGCTAAAGCAGTCCATGTCCAAACGCAGCAAGACCTGGACAATATCCAGGCTTGGGCTGACAAATGGCAAGTAACATTCGCACTAAACAAATGCCAGGCAATGACCATCTCCAACAAGAGAGAATCTAACCATCACCCCTTGACATTCAATGGCATTACCATCACAGAATCCCCCACTATCAACATCCTGGGGGTTACCATTGACCAGAAACTGAACTGGACTAGCTATATAAATACTATGACTACAAGAGCAGGTCAAAAGCTAGGAATCCTGCAATGACTAACTCATCTCCTGACTCCCCAAAGTCTGTCCACCATCTACAAGGCACAAGTCAGGACTGTGATGGAATACTCCCCACTTTCCTGGATGAGTGCAGCTCCAACAACACTCAAGAAGCTTGACACCATCCAGGACAAAGCAGCCTGCTTGATTGACACCACATCCACAAACATTCACTCCCTCCACCACCGACACACAGTAGCAGCAGTCTGTGTCATCTACAAGATGCACTGCAGGAATTTACCAAGGCTCCTTAGATAACACCTTCCAAACCCATGACCACTACCATCTAGAAGGACAAGGGCAGCAGATAGATAGGAACACCACCACCTGGAAGTTACCCTCCAAGTCACTCACCATCTTGACTTGGAAATATGTCACCGTTCCTTCACTGTTGCTGGGTCAAAATCCTGGAACTCCCTTCCTCACAGCACTGTGGGTGTATTTACATCACATGGACTGCAGCGGTTCAAGAAGGCATTACTTCCCTACTCTCCAAGCTAACTCAACCTAAACACTGCACTTATGCTTCAATGTGCAATGCTATGGGATATAGGCTAGTATATTATTAAAATCGATACGTATACTTGTTGCCACTGAAAAGTCGTAAGCAATCATTTTGTATGTGGCCCATATGTAACACGGTAATAGGAATTTCCAATTATGCGACACTTCAAAGCACTCTGTTATTGCTTTAAGGTTGCTTGTAGTTGTGGCAGAAGTACTGAATTGTGCTGCAAAGGAATTCTTGTATATAAAGTATCTTCCAAGTCTCCTTTGAACGAGCTGAGCTTTTTACCCAACATTCACTTCATCATATGGATTGTCTACATACACTACATTACCAATCTCCACCCCTGCTCAGCCTATCTGCTGCTGAAATCCTTATGCATGCTTTTGTGGCCTCCAGACTCAACTATTCTAATGTTCTCTTGGCCGGCCTCCCATCCTCCACCTTCTATAAATCTGAGCTCATCCAAAACTCCTCTTCCTTTAACGTAATCTGCAATAAATCTTGCTCACCCATCACTCCTTTGCTTGCTAACCTACACTAGCTCTTGGTCCACCAAGTCCTCAATTTTAAAATTCTAATCCCGGTGTTCAAAATCCTTCCATGGTCTCGTCCGTCCCTGTCTCCATAACATGTTGAAGCCTTACAACAGTCCAAGAATGCTGCTTTCATTCAACTTTTTGGAATTTTTTGTTATATAGTGTTGTGGATCCTCAATTGATGAGCATATTCAAGACTGAGATTGAAAAATTCTGCGGGGCTAAGGAAATCAAGCCATGTGGGGATAGGGTGTAAAATGGAATTGATGTAGAAGTTCAGCCAGGATCTTACCGAATGGTGCAGCAGGCTCAAGGGGCTTATTTCTTATGTTCTGGCCTCTTACGCATCTTTCACTCCATTCACCCCAGCATTTGAGGCCAGGCCTTTAGCCATTTAGGCTTAAGATCTGTAATTCCCTTCCTAAATATCTTTGCCTCTTCCTTTTCTTTTCAGCTTCTTGTTAAAACCTACCTATTTGACGAATCTTTTGGTCACCATAATATCCTTCTTTAGCTCAGTGTCAATTTTTGTATCATCAAGCTCCTGTGAAGTGCTTCACAACATTTTCCTATGTTAAAGGTGCTGTATAAATACAGGTTGTTGCTGAAAAAGTAAGTGCAGTATTCAGGTTGAATTACTTAAGAGTGAGGGGGGTCCCTCATGTCAAGGATGATTCTTCCTTGTGGATGGCTGGGTGGAACTGAGATGTTAGTGTTGGCTGTGGATTTGCAAATCGCTTATGAACCTCATCTTAGCCTTGCAGGCTCTCCCACAGTGAGAACATCGGTTGTTCTCCAGTGAAGGTGGCGGATTGTTGGCACGAGAAACTGCCCGCTCTTTCTGTCTCTTTTACTCTTCTCTCTGTGGCCGCTCTCGCTAATTGGAAGGCCCCTTCTTCCCATGTGTTGATATTAGTAGAGCAGACCTTCATGGAGGCTTTGAGATTGTCTTTGAATGTGAATGGGCTCCCTGACATAGCTCTGAGTACAGCACCTGTTTGGACAGCCTTGAGTCAAGCATTCTGATGGCATGTCCTATCCATCTCAGATGATGTGAGATTATCATGGCCTCTATACTTGGCATGCCTGTGTCTTGGAGCACACTAATATTTGTTCTTTTGTCCTCCCACTTAATTCGCAAGATCTTTCTAAGGCAGCATTGATGATATTGTTCTAGAGCCTTGATATGGCGACTATAAAGTTGTCCAAGCTTCAGCACCGCTGTAAAGTGTGGGAAAGACCACTGCCCAATTGAATTTAGTGTTGGATTTGCTATCAGGATTCTCGAGTATGTCATTTAACATAAGCTGAGCTAGCATATTGGAAACAAAAACAAAAATTGCTGGAAAAATTCAGCAGGTCTAACAGCATCTGTGGAGAGAAAGACAGAGTTAACGTTTCGAGTCCGTATGACTCTTCTTCAGAACTAAAAAGAAGTAGGAATGTGGTGAAATATATGCTGTTAAAGGGGGTGGGACAGGTGAAGCTGGATAGAAGGCGTGTGATAGGTAGGTGTAAAAGAGAGATTGCAAAAGATGTCATAAACAAAAGGTTGAAGGGGTGTTGATGGTTGTGATACTAGCTAAAGGGGGTGCTAATGATGACATTAAGAGTAGAAAGCAGGATGAGAAGGAAATATGGCTGTGAAAGTGAGTTTTAGTAAACACCTTTTCAAACACCAGGAGGGAAATGGAAAGCAATGAAGGTGAACAGGGCAAAAGAGACAAGCAGAAATCCTGTCGGAGAGAAGAGCAATTCTTCAAGGTAGGCATTCCTGAAAGAGAAGTGGCAGTGAATTAAACACTAAGATAAAAGCTAAATATGGCAGATGCTGGAAATCTGAAACAAAAACAAAAATTGCTCGAAAAACTCAGCAGATCTGACAGCATCTGTGGAGAGAAAAACAGAGTTAACATTTCGTATGTCATCATCAACACCCCTTCGACCTTTTGTTTATGTCTCTCTTTTGCCTCCACCTATCGCTGGCCTTCTATCCAGCTTCATCTGTCCCACCCCCTTTAACAGTATATATTTCACCACATTTCTACTTCTCTTTGGTTCTGAAGAAGAGTCATATGGGCTCGAAACGTTAACTCTGTCTTTCTGTCCACAGATGCTGTCAGACCTGCTGAGTTGTGCCAGCAATTTTTGTTTTTGTTTCAGATTTCCAGCATTCGCAGTATTTTGCTTTTATGCTAGCATATTGGTTTTGGTGGTGTACCTCTTCATCAATGTCACAGCTTTTTAGGATAGATAGCTTCCAAAGTAAGGGAATTAAGGCACGTTTTCCAAAACTTCACCACGAATCTGAAATGAAGGTATTGGATTTGAAATATTTGGTGTGGGTTGGTAGAGGACTTTGGTCTTCCTGCTGTTCAGGGCAAGTCCCTCGTAGGCTCAGTGAATATATCAGCTATCTGTTGTAGTTCTTCTTCAGAGTGAGCACTAACTTGTGCATCACCAGCATACTGTAGTGTTCTTGATTTTGGCCTTCAATCTGTTACGGTTGAAGAGTTTTCCATCAGTGCAATAAGTTATCACCACACCCAGGGGAGCCTGTTGGTAGTAAGCTGCGGCATTATTGTAAGAAAGATTGGGGATAATGTTAATGCAATGGCACACCCCTGTTTGATGGCCTCTGTGGTACAACCATTGTATAGTACTGTTATTTGTATTTGGTCAGGTAAGAGATAGATGATGTTTGTGAACTTAGCTGAGCATCCATATCGATGCAGCACTTTCCGAAGGGCAGTTTGATTCAGTGAATTGGAGGCTTTTGTGAAATTGAAGAAAGCAATGTACAAAAGAATGTTCTTCTGTCTGCAATTTCCTGAATTTGGTGTGCTGCAAACATCATGTCAGTCGTTCCTCTTATGTGTCAGAAGCCACAATGGGACTCTGGAAGGACCTCCTCTGCAATTGGCGAGAAGCGATTAAGGCATAAAACCTAGCTAGAACTTTGCCAACAATTGAGAGTAATGCTATGTCCCTATAGTTGCTACAGTTCAACTTGTAGGCTTTCTTGAAGATTGATTTCAATCTTGAAGGATCTCAAAGTCATTTTACACTTGGAATTTTTTCACCCTGCCAGAGCTTCACAAATCGGGCATGTATCTGAGGCTGGGATTTTCCATGCCCGCTGGCGTCAGGCGTGTTTGGTGGCATGAGCAGAGAATATGGCAAAAAGGCCAACAGTTGGTTTCACGATATTGTGAAACCAGTTTGCGATCGTCTGCTCAGCCTGCCGATGGCTGGCCGTAGTCCCTGCCAAAGGACTTCAGGAACCTCACTGTAATGCACCAGCATATTATTATAAGGCCAGCCCGCCGGGCTCATCTCGTACCCCACCCCTCCACCACGCTGGATCGTCCGCCACGTTGGCAGGAAAACACGCCAGTGCAGAACACATCTTAACAACTGTGACATGCAAAAATCGGAACTTACTGCCAGGGCCTTGCTCAGATCATGGACATCCAAGGAGCAGAAGATGCTGGAGCTTGACAGCAACGGGATCTTGGAGGAACGTCCATGGCATGCTGGGTGGATTCTCATGAACATAGCTCTGCTGCGCAGTGGCTCACGGAAGTTGGAAAGTCACTGTTGATGCTCACAACAGATGATGGTTGAGGGGGTGGGAGAGAAAAGTCTAGGAGAGGAAGAAGTGTTGGGGGGTGAGGTTGGGAGGGGTGGAATGAAGGTGTCAGAGGGTGAGATTGGGATGGGGAATAAAGGTGCCGGGGGGTGAGGTTGGGAGGGAGGGGAGTATGGAGCAGGAGCGGGTAACAGGGAGAAGGGGTAACTGGGTAGGTAGGTATAAGGGGGGGTGGAAGGTGTAAGGGAAGGAGTATAGAGGGGGGAAGGAATGCAGAGAGGGGAGGGAGTTCAGGAGGAAGGAGTGCGGAGAGGGGAGGGCGTCCAGAGGGGAGGAAGAAGTAAGGGTAGATGAAGGAGTCAGGAAGGGGAAGGAATAAAGCTGGAGGAAGAAGTGAGGGTGTCTGAAGGAGTTAGCAAGGGGGAAGGAGTAAGTATGGAGGGAGAAGTGAGGCTGCATGAAGAGGTAAGGCTGGAGGAAGGAGTCAGGAGGGGGGAAGGACTAAGGGTGGCGGAAGTAGTAAAGTTGTCTGAGGGAGTCAGGATGGTGGGAGAACTAAGGTAGGGGAAGGGGTTCCATGGGGAAGGGGTCCGGAGGGGGGAAGGGGTTTCGGAAGGGAGGGGTTCCAGGTGGTAGGGGTCTGAAGAGGGGGCTGTCCAGGTGAATGTGCAAGGGAGGGTCTGTTGGGTCCATGACTGCCTCCTGGGGAGTGAACTGAGGTTGGGTGTGGAATGAGGGAATGGTGAGAATGACTGAGGGCAGAGCGAAGCGATAGGGTGGGAGGGTGAGGGTTCGACGGTAGCCGTAGACGGGACGGTGGTTGGTGGGAACTCGGAGGCAGACACGGACACTAGGTGTGGGAAGGTGGAGGTCGGGGAGGTGAATGTGGATGGGGGTGGGATTTTTGGGAAGGAAGGGAACGTGCACATACGCCTGGACATCACTGAAGGAAAAGGGTTGTGGCTGGTAGGTCATGGAGGGGAGGTGGAAGGTGATGCCAGGGGAAGGTTAACTGTGATGGGGGAAAGGAAATGGGTGACTGGGAAAGGGGAAAAGACAAGGAGCACACGACAAACCGAATCCAGAATATGCTGTCCAAATCGAAAGTGAAATAGCAGTCATGCTGAGCAAGATCAGGTGCTGCATGGGAGTGTTATCATCAGGCGGGCGGAGATGCAGGTCAACTCAAATGGACAACTGAAAGCAAACCTCAGCAGGCAGTCTTCAAAATGCTCAGGACATTGAGCTGAGTATGATACGTGAAGGATTCATGTGCGTTGGTGAGTTCTTGCACGAGGTTCCGAAAGGCCCTGACACACACACACACTTCTCCCTCCAGAATCACTCGTTGGCCATCTGTTACTGCTGCGGTGACAGAGGACATGGTTGAGGGGTTCACAGACAAAAGAGACTTAGAAGGAGAGGACAGCCTCTGAGATTCCTGAGTGGATGACCCAGGGGTTTCCAGCTGCCAGTCCTCCTCCCTTCAGGTGCCCGGGGGCCCCGGCCTGACTACTTGAGGGAAAGGGGCACCTGAAGGGACATCGAGATGCCCCGTTTCTCTCTCGCATTGCCACTGCAGGAACTCACCCATGGCTCCCACTATGGAGTGCAGGTCTGCATACGTCTCTACGTTCTGCTGGACTTGGGTCTCCATGGTGTCCACCATCCTCCCCATGGAGACCTCCATACATGCACATGTGGCACCACTTCATCAGAGAGCAGGTGGATGCACTCCTTCGACTCACATGCCACTCTGTTGAGGGCTTCCAACATCTCTGCGTGATTCTCACATGCCTTCTGCTGACATTCCAGGATGAGTTGGAAGGCCAAATCCACAGGCTCGTCATCTGACTCGGACCTCACAGATGCCTGATCCCCTGCAGTCCTCCGAGGGCTGAGGAGCTCGCACGAAACTGCCTCCTGCTGCTGCGCACGTGTCCATGCAGTGACCACCAGATTGTGAACCCAAGTCTGCTTTAGATCTAGGTTTCACTGAGGTGTGTGTCTCTGTGCTGGTGCAGGGTGTGGTTAAGCGCGTTGACAGGTCTTCCAAGCTGCTTATTTCCAGCTCTTAAATGGAGGAGGTGTCCTCTTGACTGGAGGTGAGGACATGGATGGATCTGAGAGAATGGCTGGCTGAGGGTGTCGGTCGCTTGGCAGAGCTCCCTGTGAACCAAAGTAGTGATAAGTAGTGCATGACAGCACAGTCAAATGCATGAGAGCACTCCCATTTGCGTTGAGATAGGGATGATGTGGTACAGAATCCTTACGAGGGTGTTCACCGCCGACCTCACCATCACTGCAGGCATGGTCTGTGTCCTTACCAGTCAGTGCGATGGCACACTCCTCAAAGTGAGTGAGGGGTCTAATGTGGGCCACTGCCGCCCTGGTCTGGGATCTCTTCCTGCTGATGTGAGCAGGCTTCTCTTGCATGAAAATAGATGGGGTGTGAGCAGGACACATGGCACTGCATGGAATGTTTGTGCAGTGAGCGGAGACATGGATAGGATGAGGACACGAGCTCGAGTGGATATGAGCCTGATGGAGATGTGAGGGTGTGTGAGAGAGTTAGTGGTGTTGTCCCTTGAGGTGTGAGATCCCTGTGGATGTGTGATGGGTTTGTGAGCGTATGAGTTGAGTGATGAGAAGAGTGAATTACCTTGGCGGAACAGATGAGACCAGTTATCCTGTAGCAGCACTAAGTGGCTGTCCTCTCCTAAAGGGCATTAGCGCTGACCACCGCTGCCACTGCCTCCCAAGCCAGATTAATGAGGTTGCTGCCCATCCTGTGGCCAGGGTGGGGGTAGAGGACATCACGGCGCACCTCCACTGCGTCCAAAAGGCGCTTGGCGGACACGTCATTGAACCTGGGGTCTGCAGTATTTTTGCCTTTCAGAGCCATGTCTCCTTTCCAGCAGTTGTAGGCTGGAAGCACTGAGAGGTGTACGTGCGACTGGACTTTAAATATGGCGCCCGGCATGATGAAGTGGCAAGATGATGGCACGGTGGGCGAATGAGAGCCTGCCTGCCATGGAAATGGCATGCTTCCCGGGAATGCATAATTAACGCAGCAGGTTTGGGGTGATACGGCGTGAAAAGCCACCATTGCGGCCGGCAGGTAAAACATGCAACTGCGCTTCATGAAAATCTGGGACGATTCCTCCCTGAGAGATCAGTATGGGTAGAATTTTCCCGTTGGCGTGCAGGGGCGGTAAAATGACGCGCATTGACGTTGGGTGAGCATCCCAATGTCACCGCGCGCCATCGCGATATTTCATTGGGCGAGCACACGATGATATCTGATGTGCGCCCGCCATTAATTAACGGGCCACTTAAGGCCCTTGAGGCGCAAATCAATGGCAATTTTCCGGCGCCCAAGCAATCTTCCGGTCGGCACACAGGCGCAATGGGCAGGTGGGTAGGACACATTTGTATAAACCTCATCCACGGGCGGGATAAGAGGGCTCAATGGGGTCGCGAGTGTGCTCTGTCAAATATTGACTTTTTAAAGTTACTGATACTTGCCTGTGTGATCTGCAATACTTCAAAATGCATACCAGCAGCTTGGTCTGGACTCACAACCTTCAGGTCAGCACTCTGCAGTGAGAAACCTTTTTTGGGCCTGGAGGTTTTAGGAAGCCTTCCCTAAGCCTGGGAATGGGAGCTGAACTCTCCACTGGAGGCACCTCCTCTGAGGAGGAAGGGAAGGCTAGAAGGGGGAGGAGGCCAGGAGTGCACATTCAGCCTCCAGGGGAGCCACATTTGGGAGGACAGGCACAGGCACAAGGGTTGCAGGGCCAAGAGGTAGTCCAAGGTGGAAGGGGCTGCCAGGGTATACAGGCGGCGAAGCAGCTACCTCAATATGTCTGAGGTGCAGTGCCAAAGGAGGCTCTGTTTCTCAAGGGAGGCAGTCAACTATATCTGTCAGATAATTGGGCCTGAGATCTCCATGAACTGTGTGGGTGGACACACCATGCCAGTGGCTCTAAAGGTCACCCCTGCCCTCAACTTCTATGCCTCTGGCTCCTTCCAGGACTTGCTGGGTGATCTTTGCGGTGTATCCCAATCGGCTGTCCACACTTGTGTCAAGCAGGTTACAGATGCTCTGTTCAGGCATGCACTGACCTTCATCCACTACCGTTGGGACCAGGCAAGCCAGACACAGCGAGCCAAAGGCTTTGCGCGATTGCTGGCTTCCCTCATGTCCAGGGTGCAATAGACTGCACACATGTGGCCATCAAGGCGCCAGCAGGTGAGCCCGGTGCCTTCGTCAACAGGAAGGGCTTCCACTCCATGAACGTGCAGATAGTGTGTGATCACAGGATTCTACAAGTCTGTGCAAGGTACCCATCAGCTCCTATGATGCCTACATTCTCAGACACTCCCAGGTACCGGGGCTCTTCAGTGCTCCAGCCCGGCTTGATGGATGGCTGCTGGGCTATCCCCTCACAATGTGGCTCATGACGCCTCTCCGCCATCCAAGAACTCTCCGCCATCCAAGAGAAGCTGAGCAGCAGTATAATAGGAGCCACATCTCCACAAGAGCTATGGTGGAGAGAGCTGTCGGTCTTCTCAAAATGCGCTTCCGATGCTTGGAACACTCAGGGAGCGCACTCCAGTACCCCCCAGATTGTGTGTCACTGATAGTGGTTGCATGTTGCGCTCTCCACAATCTTGCGCTGGAAAGGGGGGATTGCTGTGGATGATGAAGATGTAGACACAGTGGCTGCAACTGCACATGATGAGTCCAGCAGTGAGTCCGAGTATGAGCACACACAGGGAAACGCTGAGGGGTTAGACACTGACCCGGGCATACTCCAGGGAGGCAGGGACACCCGGGAGGCTTTAATCTAACAAACCTTCAGCTAGCACACCACATATAGATCTCCAGGACAAGCCTGGGCTGCAGGCTCCATACTCGACACCTAAGTGCCAAATCTGCCTGAAAAGGAACATGAACTAAGGGCCTTGCTAATAAAGCTGAATGTCCCACAAATCACTCATAACATTATTGGAAACCATCCACCTGCAGAAGAAAAGAGGCACCCTCAGCCATGTTGACATGTCTGAATTTAACCAAATTACAACCAAAGGAACTTAAGAAAACAAAATGACAAAAGTGTTAAAAATCACACCAACTCATAAAGACCTCATTACGGGCCAACACAAAAGCACCATGGTGTGCCTAAGGTTCCTTATGTTTAAGTTTTCGGCTGCTACGTCTTGGTGCTGCCCCTGGCTGGGAGTGGCATCTGAGACAGCCTGCTCACTCTGCTGTCCTGTTGGCCTCAATGACCTTGGTGGTCATCCTCTGGCCCGTGGAGCCTGTGATGGCCCCACCTGGGAGGGAGCTGCCAGTTCCACAGCTGGTAGCTCCCCAGTTGTCACAGCCTCATCGGATGCGACAGTACCTGGCAGAGGGGCAGAGGAGCTGCCGCCCTCATCCAGAGGGCCCTGAGAGGAGCCCGCAGAGACAACAGGTAGCTGCTGCGCCGATGTAAGGTTACTTCGAACTCCCTGCTCACTGTAGATGGATGGGCTCCGAGCTAGGAAGCTTGGTGCCCAGACCATCTCCCACGCTGGCACTGACCAGCTGAGGTCAATGCTGATGTGAAGGCTTGCTGGTCCGAGTGCATCCCCAGGAAGCCCTGATTGGTCTCCTGGAGGAGCCTCTCCATCGAGAGTCGCCACTCTCTCCATGGAGGACGCATGGCGCACGGTCATGAGGATCATTGCAGAGGCACATCATCAAGCACTGACTGAACATGGGCCTGGTCCCCTACAGTCCTCCGATTGCTGGTGCCATGGGCACTCTCTGTCTCTGCCAGCTCCTCCAGCGACTGTGAAGTGCCCTCACCGCTGTGCCCTGGGACACTAGCCGATGTTCTAATTCCCAAGGTGCTAGTACCTGCGCTGGTGCCTGCCTGGCAGAGGTGGTGTGATGCTGGTGAGTCCGAGACGTCAGGGCCCTCAGGTGTGAGAGGGGGCCCCTGCTGCTCCTCCTCCCGGCCCTGCACCGCTGAGGCTGAAAGGAAGAACAAGAGCATCAGATCAGTTAATGTGGAGACAATGTCAATGTGCATCCGTGTCCCCCTGGATCATATGCGCTCATCCTTCCATAAGCAATGGTCAAGCTTGCTGCAAACTTCAATCACTGAACATTCAGCAGTGCCATAGCTGATGGGAGAACAATGGTGACCTCACTACTGGGCATACATACCTGCCCGTGGCACCCCAGCCTCACCGACGCCGTTGGACCTGGGCGCATGGCGCCTCTCTAAATCTAGGGCCTCCTGCTCGAAGCGGCTGAGAATCGCCAACTGGGCTGGCCCTCCGCCAGTCCTCACCTGCTCAGCTGCATTATGTGCATTCTTCTCCTGAAAAGGAGAGAAGAGCGTTGATTAGTGCTACTTGTACCTGGACTCTCTTCGTGGACAGCCCACGCCAACCAATGTGGGACATTGCAGGGCTCCAGTGCCTCCTCACTCCACTGCTGCTGAACACTCACACAAAGATGTTAGGCCTGTACCCCCCACTCCCCTACCCATTTGGCCAAATGCTGCCTACATCAGGCACCACACGGTCTAACCTTCCGTAGCAAGGAGGCGCAAGCACTTGTTGTGCAGAGGACAGCAGATCGATCAGTGCCACACCACCTTGAAGCTCCCCTTCCAGCATGTCAGCACCTTTGTCATCACATGACTTTGACATGCCTGGAGTTTCAACACTGCGCCTAGGTGTAGCTCCTCCAGGTTGCCCCCAAAACAGTAATGTGGGTCTCAGTGTACCACATGCTGTGGGTGCAGAACCCATCTCTTCACCATCCTCTCAGGGTGACCTCAGCATGGGCAATATCTGCTGGCCCATCCAGTGAAGGACACATGCTGTCAATGATTCAATGTAGTCACTACACTCAGATTTGGGGAGGCGCCAGGGGGGAAAGCCTACCTGCTGGGTTAAGTGACCAATGTCAACATGGTACTCACCCTTCCCGAGCGCAACAGGTCGTTGAATCACTTGTGGCACTCGATCCAGGTGTGTCGCACCACGTCATGGGAGCTCACGATCTCCGCCACTTCCTCCCAGGCATGTTTGGTCATGTGGGGTGGGGCCCCCTCCTCCCATCCTGGGGTACAAGCACCTCCCGCCGTGCTGCCACCTCCTCGAGGGCAGCAAGGCAATCATCAGACAAGTGAGGGGCGCAGTGCCCCGCTGCTCTACCCTCCTGCCTGGCCTGCACACCAGCAGCGCTCTGGGGAGCCCTTCCACTGGCCATGATTCACAGCCTTTGAAAGGCTGCAGCAGCTTTTTAAAACAGGCCACTGGGTGGCTATTGGACCCGGCGGTCATTGCAGTCCTGCCGCCGCCTGCCCACTCCTGCTGACCTCGGGAGACGCGATTCATGCTGGGCAGGCCTGCGCCCGCTCCCGCACCGCCCGCCTGACAGGCCGAAAATTCTGCCCTATGTGTTGTCAATGTTTCAGTACTTTATCAGGGCCAGAAGATGCATTGTTTTTCGTCTGGGTAGCAGTAGCTATCACTTGCTCTGTATCACTCTCATCAAACCTGTCTTGGCATCTTTTAGCTGTTATGACACAGCAGTTTTTAAAGGCTAAGTTTTTTAAGATCACAGAGGGAAACTTTAAACAACTGTCGTAAGGTATATTTTCAATTGGTATGTTTTGAGTTGCTGCTCTAAATTCAGGAATACGACCATCAGTTTTCGAGAGTTTTTATATCAAACTAAATGAGACAGTTATTAATTTACAACAAGGTATTAAACACATACACATGGCTACAAATTACTACTATCATAACTTTTTAACAAATTCCCAAATTAATTTCCATTTAGGCAACAACAACCCATAGACTTTCAGCAGGCACCAGGCAAAGCACTTCCACCTTACAAATTCAAAATTAGGTTCCTTTCCATTTGGTTTCTTTGCAGACACTTGTAGGCTTAATCTTACTGGCTTTGGTCTTACATGCCTCTGCCTTTCACACACAAACTTCTCTCAGGTTATACCCAGCTTGCCCTTTGAATGCAAATTCTCATTGTATCACCAGGCCCTTTGAACTCCACCTCTTCTAACAATAAAACCCCTTTCATAGTATCAATTTTATTAGTGATATAAACATTGCTTGGTGTCTCCTAGCTAGGTTCAAGATTTCATTCCCACTCTTGAATGCTCTATTCAACAAAATGCAAATGTACCTCTACCTCTGTTTACATCTCAAAACCACTATACATCAAAGCACCCAGGCTAGCTGGCTTTGATCCAATTAAGACACAGACAGACACACCCACAGAATAAACCTCTATTTTTAAAAAAGTAATTTCCGATAACATTATATACATTTATAGCTTCATGACATCCCCCTTCCTATCGAACCCATCATAATTCTAAAAGACGGCTTCATGTTTTTAATAACCCATCTCACACCATCTCCTGTACTTATTATATACTATTACTTTACCAGATGCATGCATTAACATAACAATATATATACGCAAGTCCTTGGTATCAACAGAAATCATTCCAGTTCAGCGT
Organism: Cetorhinus maximus; assembly: GCF_964194155.1. NCBI lineage: Eukaryota > Metazoa > Chordata > Chondrichthyes > Lamniformes > Cetorhinidae > Cetorhinus > Cetorhinus maximus. The sequence goes on from NC_135887.1 coordinate 100,745,925, forward strand.
TTTAAAAATGTCCAATTTTCCTTTAAGCTTCAAACTCTTGATATGCACCTGCGAACAGATTCTCTCTACCAGCAACATGTATAATCCGTAGATTAAAAGCCTTGCACGTTTGTCTCGAAATTTGTCCAAAAGCCACCTGAAAAGCTTTGCACTTTTGTCTCGAAATTTTGTCCAAAAACTTCAAAAGATTGTGGTCTGTATAAACAATTGTTTCTGATGAATTGTTTGCAACATAAATTTCAAAATGCTGCAATGCAAACACCAAACCCAAAGCCTCTTTTTCGATCATTGAATATCTTCTCTGTTGTACATTCAGCTTCCGTGAAAAATACCCTATCTGTTTTTCAATTCCAGTGTCATCTTCTTGTAACAGTACAGCCCCAATGCCTTTATCGCTTGCGGTCAATGGCCAACTTGAATTGCTTGGCATAATTGGGTACTGCCAATACTGGTGTCATAGTTAATACAGCTTTCAAACTATCAAATGACTTCTGACACTCCAATGTCCATTGAAACTTCTTGTTCTTTTTTAATAGTTTAGTCAATGGAACAATCACTCAGCTAAAAGTTGTTACAAATTTCTGGTAAAATTCATTCATGCCCAGAAATCTCAAAACTTCTCGTTTTGTTGTAGGCACTAGGAAATCCACGCTAGCCTTGACTTTCACATCCCTCAGAGCCACCTTACCATGTCCAATGGTATGGCCTAGATATGTAGCCTGTGCTTTTGCAAATTCACTTTTAGCCAATTTCATCACCAAATTAGCTTTGTTTAGTCAAGTAAATAATTCTTTCAGGTGCTGTAAATGCTCCTCCCACGTCTGACTGAAAACAATTAGGTCAATATAAACCGCACAATTGCTTAAACCTGCAATTGCTTTGTTTGTCAGTCTTTGAAATATTGCAGGTGCATTCTTCATACCAAATGGCATGACTTTAAGCTGATATGGTCCACTTGGCGTTACAAAAGCTAATATCTGCTTTGCTCTCTCCAACAACGGTAACTGTCAATATCCTTTTAGCAAGTCAATCTTTGTGATAAATTTCGATTGTCCCACTTTCTCAATGCAATCTTCCAACCACGGTATAGGATATAAATCCGCTTTTGTCACCGCATTTACTCTTTGATAGTTCCCACACAGTCTTTGTGTTCCATCCGGTTTCAGTGCCAGTACAATAGGCGAACTTCAGTTACTGCAACTAGACTCAATGATATCATTTTGAAGCATGAAATCAATTTCTTTTTGTACTTGTGATAACTTTGTCAGAGTTAATCTATAAAGACGTTGCCTTATTGAAGATGAAATTTCTATATATACATCAAGTATAGCTAAATGTGTCTTTCCCAATTTATTTCCACAAATAGGTTTGTGTGATTGTAATAGCTTTTCCAACTCACTTTGACACTTGCTTGGAAGGTAACTCAATATTTCATTTAAATTTTCAAGCACCCCCTCATTATCCAATTTGATTCGAGGAAAATCAATTTCTGAGTCCTGCACTTCTACCTCTTTCTCATCATCCACCATCACTAATACTTTTTGTTCCTCTCCCCTGTCAAAGTACTTTTTAAGAATATTTACATGACACCCTCTGCTTGTTTCTTCTATCTGGACTATTTATTAAATAATTTACTTCAGTCAATTTCTTTTCAATCCTGTAAGGACCACTAAATCTTGCATTTAACAAATCACCTAGTACTGGTAACAAAACTAATATGTTCTCTCCAGAAACAAAGCTGCGAGTTTTAGCTTTCTTATTTGCCTTCACTTTCATCACTTGCAGTGATATCTGTAAATGTTCCTAAGATAACTCCCATGCTTTGTTCAATCTTTCCCTGAAATTTGATATAATCCATGAGAATAGTTTCTGAATTTTGATCCACAATTTCTCATGGATCAATTTCAGTGGTCCCCTTACCTTATGACCATAAACTAGTTCAAAAGGGCTAAAACCAGTCAATGCATTTGGAGCATCTCTAATAGCAAATAACAAAAATGGAATTCCTGTATCCCAATCCTGTGGATAATCCTGACTGTATGCTCTCATCATAGTTTTTAAAGTTTGATGCCATCCTTCCAAAGCTCCTTGTGACTCCAGATGATAAGCTGTTGGCTTGAACTGTTTTATCCACAAGGTGTTCAGTACTTATTTAAGCAGCTGTGACATGAAATTTGATCCATGATCTGATTGTGTTTCTTTAGGTAAACTATATCTTGTAAAAAAATTATTTAACTCCTTTACAATCTTCTTAGTTGTAATATTTCTTAAAGGTATCACTTCAGGAAACCTGGTAGACACATCAATTATTGTCAGTAAATACTGATTTCCACTTTTAGTCTCAAGGAGGGGTCCTACACAATCAATCATATCCCTGGTAAAAGGTTCTTCAAATGCTGGTATTGGGATGAAAGGCACCAGCTTAATCACTGCTTGTGATTTTCCTGTTACTTGACATGTATGGCAGGTTCTACAGAATTTGACTACATCCCTATGCAATCCTGGCCAAAGAAAAAACCTCTGTATCTTTTCCTGTGTTTTCTTAATTCCTAAATGTCCCCCCATTGGAATTTCATGAGCAATTCTCAGAATCTCATTTCTATACCCTAATGGGATAACAATCTGATGCACCTCCCTCCAGCTTTCATTTGCTGAGACATGATCCGACCTCCACTTTCTCATTAAAATATCTTCCTGAAGGTAATAACATACTGGAATACATTTTTGCTTCAGTTTCTGAATAAGCTTTCTGATATAACTGCTTCAATTGCAAATCATTTTTCTGTAACTCCACTAATCTCCTTGAGTTAAACACTTTAGCTGAACTGCCCTGTATTCTTTCCTCCTGAACAATGTTATCAAACACAATGTCAGCTAATTGGATTTCAACACCTTCTTTGTGCCTTTGAACTACCTGCCTTTCTTATTTTTCTTGTTCTTCCTTATGAGCCTTTGATCGCGTTATCACACAATCAGGAAACAATCCAAGATGTTCCTTCTGTAACACCTCTGTTGAAAACACTTCTACAGGCTGCTAAATTACCATAGGCATCACCCACATTTGCGGTCCAGCGATATCATTACCCAGAATAAATTGAACCCCTGCAATTGGGCAGTTTTTCCACCACTCCAACTATAACTTCACCTGTCCTCCATTTCCTCTTTAAATTTACCTTCCACAATGGAATAGATTTAGCATCTCCATAAACCCCACTTATTATCACCTGCTCCTGCAATGCTCCTTTTAAACAACAAATATCAGTATCCCACAATATTAAGGATTGACTAGCCCCTGTGTCTCATAAAATTTTAACATCTTTACCTACTCCACCCTGTATACATGGAAAGACTTTTGCTTCACACACAAAATTGTTAAACATTTCTGCAACCTGCTCCTCAGAATTCTCTTGAGTAAACTGTGAACACATTCCTACTTCTTCACCTATCACTGATTCTCCCTGTTCACCTGTACACAAACCACTGGTGTCTCCTGTGCCTGAACCTCAGAACCCAGTACTTTTACTTCCAGAACTTTTCTGTACCCCAATAATTCCAACAGATTTTTCCTGCAATTTCCAACACACTAACTTCATGTGCCCTGTTTTATTACAATGAAAACACCTCAACTTTCGAATGTCACTTCTACCTTCAGTACCTTCATTCTTATTATGAGAAAAAACTTCCTGGGAATTCCCAGCTACTCCTCTTCCCTGACTACAACCTTCCTTTCACCTTCCCACTTTCTATCCTTTTCCAATTTGAAAGGGTGATGGAAAAAAGGTTTAGCTCTATGAACTAACTGATAATCATCAGCCATCTCTGCTACTTGTCTTACAGAATCAACTCTCTGTTCCTCCGCATGAGTTCTCACCACTGAAGGGATTGAATCTTTAAAATTCTCCCAAAAGAATTACTGTCCTAAGAGCTGTATACGTTGTCTTGGTCAAAATTACTTTGTTTTATTCTTTAAAACTCAATATAAGTTTTCTCATATTCTAAATTTCTGCCTGTGTGCTTCAGGAACCAACTCATAGGCACTCAAAATAGCCTTTTTTACCACAACATCATTCACCGAAATTTCTTTTGATAGTGAAGCATATACCTCATGCGTTCTACCCACTAACTTAGACTGTAATAATAACATCCAGTTTTCCTGTGGCCATTTCATCTGTTTAGCTAGCTTCTCAAATGAAATAAAGAATTCTTCAATATCTTTTTGTTCAAACTTTGGAAGAGCCCGTACAAATTTAAACATCTTCCCACTGGATTCTACTCTGGAGATAAGTCTTTCCTCATCTCTTGGCGTCTCTTTTTTAACTGCCAACATTTTCAGTTGGAATTCTCTCCCTCTCTTTTTCTCTTTCCTCCTTCTCTATCTTCACAATTTCTAATTCCCTTTCCTGTTTTCTTTCTCTCTCCTGCTTTTCTCTGTCCTTTGCTTCTAATTCAAGTTCCTTTGCTTGTTCAAATTCAAGCATCTTTGTTTGTAACTGAAGTCTCACTACCTCCAGCTGTGACTCACTAGTGTCAGGTTTCACTTCCAACTGTAGATGCTGTGCTATACTTTTAATTATATATGATTTCCTAGCACCCTCAGGTAACCCCAATTTTAACTTATCTGCCAACTCTGTTAACTTACTTTTGGTTATTTTTTCCAACCCAATCAGAGTTATATCTTCTATTCCCAGACAGGTTTTAGCAATTGCCAAAGTCATCTTGCAGTTTCACAACTTCTAAAATACCTCACCAACTCCTGAATTCAAAGCGCTTCTCGCACTCATAACCTTAAGATTCACCAATTCCAAACCAATCAAGGAATTATAAATTTTATCCTGCCAAGAGCCCCCAATTGTTATGACACAGCAGTTTTTAAAGGCTGAATTATTTAAAACCACAGAGGGAAACTTTAAACAACTGTCACAACCTATATTTCCATTTGGTATGTTTTGAGTTGCAGCTCTAAAATCAGGAATACAACCACCAGTTCTCAAGAGGTTTTTATGTCAAACTAAATGAGATACTTATTAATTTACAACAAGGTATTAAACACATACACATGGCTACAAATTATTACTATCATGACTTTTTAACAAATTCCCAAATTAATTTCCATTAAGGCAACAACAACCCATAGGCTTTAAGCAGACACCAGGCAAAGACTTTTCACCTTACAAATTCAAAATTAGGTTCCTTTCAGTTTTGTTCCTTTGCAGACACTTGTAGGCTTACAGGCTTTGATCTTACATGCCTCTGCCTTTCACACACAAACTCCTCTCAGGCTATTCCCAGCCTGCCTTTTGAATGCAAATTCTCATTGTATCACCAGGCCCTTTGAACTCCACCTCTTCTAACAATTAAACCCCTTTCATAGTACCAATTTTATTAGTGATATAAACATTGCTTGGTGTCTCCTAGCTAGGTTCAAGATTTCACTCCCACTCTTGAATGCTCCATTCAAACACATAATGCAAATGTACCTTTAACTCTGTTTACATCTCAAACCTACTATACATCAAGCCACCCAAACTATCTGGCTTTAATCAACTAAGACACAGACAGACACACCCGCAGACTAAACCTCTATTTAAAAAAGAAATTCCAATAAGATTATATACATTAATAACTTCAAGACATAGCTCTGTTCACCCCTTTGTGTCCAAGGATTTCTTGGCATGTATGAGTGATGATGGATGTCAATAATACCAATCATCTTGGATGTTGCTTGATGGTGTGATCATTCATTCCTGTAGTTTCTGACTGATTTGTTCTTGAAATTCCTAGAGCTTGTTGTCTGACAGGTTATTAACCCCAAACTTTCTCTGAACTGTCACAGCTGTCAAGTCTTTTAGGGGGCTGCATCAAGTGCCTATACTGAGCAAATGAGTTGGTGGTCTGTCCAGCATTCATCAGCTGTAACCATAGCACATGTAATGTGCACAGCTTCTCAATCTCTGGTCCTGACTACCATATAATCTATTCAGTGCCAGTGCTTCAATCTTGGATGCTGCCAGGATGTCTTGAAACTTTTTTGATGGAAAAGGGCATTAGTGAAAAAAAATCATGATCAGCACACAGGGTAAGGAGGTATACACTATTGGAATTGCACTTTCCAACTCCATGCTTTCCAAAGATGTTCCGCTAAAGAAAATGGTTGTCTCCCTCACTAGCATTGAAATCACCAAGAAGTATGATCTTTGCCTGTGAAGGTATAGCTGCCAGAGTTGAAATTATGTTAGAATAGATGGTTTATTTCACTCCATCCAAGAAGTCCGAGGTAGTTACATAAGCTCCGATGAAGGTGGCAGATTGATCATCTTTGAGTTTAGGATTGAGTGTCATAAAATGCTAACTGATCCCAACAAGTGTTCGCTGAGTTTGTTTCTTCATGAGTTTGTTTCTGATGGCATAACTGACTCCATGAATTCTGTGTTCTTCTCATGATTTCCCTTTGTAGAAGAAAGTATAAAGACCTCCTTGATTTGTCCCTCATCTGCTCTACGGGTCTCGCTAAGGTTAACCATGTCAATGTCTAGGTGTCAGAACTTGCAGATTACTTTCACTGTTGCTCTCTCAGGTTGTTATGAGGCGGTTATCTATTAGCAACCTGATATTCCAAGATCCTATCTTGATTGTTTGATTTTGTGACTTTTGATGGCTGATAGTGGATCTTACTGGATGCAATTTTCCAGCCAGATTTGGAGTAAGGCAGGCTATTTCTAGGGTATCTTTGTAGCCCTTGCTTCTAGTGGGCTGAGCAGAGCTAATCCTGAAGAGGGCTGCTCTGACACAGCTACAAACACCAAACTGCCCTTCTGCCTTGACTAAGAGTAGTTAATTGGTAACTGCTGCTTTTATAGGTTGTGACTATAAGTTCCCAGATATCATGATTTTGTCCCCATCACCACAGTTGGTCGCCAAACGACTTGGGGAAATTTGCCTTTTGTAGAAGGTGTGGTGTTTTTTAGAGTGGGAAGACTATTGCACAGCAGGCCCCGCACTGTCTTTGCCTTGTTTAGAACATCAGATGAGCCTGCAAAATTCAGGAAAAGGCCCTGCTGCAACCTTTCATCCATCAGCAGGTCCACCATTAAAGATTTTTTTTGTGGTAAGACTGATTGACTGAGGGTCCTTGCTCGCCATGTCATAAGGTGCTGTAAAGTAGGTTTATGGAGGTTTTGAATGATTTAGGGCACCATCCTCAACCTAGCCCCCGCCCGCCAACCCCCCAAACAACCCGCCTCTTCAGTCTGTGATTGCTTATTCATCAGGAGGGGTCCTGCTTATTTTGCAACCAGCCTCCATATCTGGAAACTGTTCTGGTTATTCACCACTGACTGACATGATTTGTAGCCACAGTTCACCACAATGTTTTGTGATGATGTGCATATATTTTTATTTTTAATATGTTTATGTATATATTCTGTGTAGGTAAGGGAAGTTGTGTCTGTGTGTGTCCAGGGTTAATCAAAGGTTTTTGGAGTCAAATTGCAGAGTCTAAGGGATGAAAGAGTAAAGGTGTTATCTCTTTGCATTTTTAATCAGGCCTTAAGGTGGATTTTAATTTAAAGTAAACAGAATAGATTTGAAATTTATATTTGGGGTTAAGTGTTGAAATTGATGTGTAGCTATTGCATTTCAAAAGAGGTTCAAAGGTACAAGGGAACATTTGCATCTTACCGGAGATTTGAGAGTAAACAGGGGCAGACATTTTAAATATTATTGATCCAAAATAGAGGTAACAAAGGAGCATAAAAGGTTTTACTTTTTGGGGCACCTAAGTTTAAAGGGATTTGTGAAGACAATGGAGAACAAAGATGAAAGGGAAAAAAGTATTTATGAGAACAGATTTTCAGCTGGAGGGAGTTGCTGTGGGGAATATCTCACTGAAGGCCAGCTCTTCTGTTTTGGCTGTGAAAGATTTTTAATTGAAGAAAGCAACTCAGTCTTAGGCCAGGAGAATATTTATCTGGTGAAAAAATTTGTTTTGAATCTGCCTTTAGAAAACCACATCAGCAGGTTTTGGTTCTAGGGAGTTGTGGACTGTACTTCTGGTTGCAGTAAAAGACAATTTCTTAATTTGGGTAATATTTCCTGGATTTTACAGTTAATAATCTATAACGGCTGTTGCCAAAAAGATAGTCTCATTGTGTACCTTTGGTGAAACATTTTTGTAGGTTATTATGTAAGATATTTTCTGACTGTGTATCTTTTGTCTTGTGTGTTGAAGTTTTACCTTTTCTTTTAGTAAACATTTTTTAATCCTTTGAATTTTAAAAGTTATCACTGAAGTTTGGTGCCTACGAGTTCAGTAGCTGTCTCTTCTCATTTCTACAATACAAAAAAATCAGATTACAATCAGCTGAGGCGGATCTCAATCTGAGATCTGGCTTGCTCAGCATTACCATCAGCTACGGTTACAACAAATTACCCAGATGATGGTATACAAACTCTGGATATTCTTGGTATGCATAGCCTGAATATTTCCATTGTATGTGAATGAAATAGAATTGACTATTATTCATACTTATGCAAAAAAGTAGAGATTTCTGATACCTCTACCTGTTACAATAACCAAAACTAAAAGACAGAGGTAGATTTTCATCTTCAATGCCCAGGTCTTAAATCATTGGAATAATAATCAAGCAGGTTCTATAAAAGGCAAAGATGAAAATCTACCCCATATTGTTTTCTCTGATTAACAATAAGCAAGGCCATTGGAGATTCAATGCACGTTTTAAATGGACTTTTCATTATTTTCATTGTTATCGCGGTCCTATTTTCATGGGTTACTTTGAAATAATAATAATCTAGATTTACCTTATCTGTACTATTTACTATTATAGATGTGTTTCAATGAGGTTCCACCTGAAGCAAGTTAAAGCTTTGCTAATCTTTCTCCATAGCTTTTCCCCTTTGTACGTAGGATTATTTTTGTTGTTCTTCTCTGTAACATTTCCAGCGCAAGCATATATTTATTTGTAACATGATGAGCAAAATTGAAAACAGTGCTCTAAATGTAGTCTGACTGGAAAGTCTCTAAATAACCTCTGTAGTTTTACATTTCACTTTTCCAGGTGCATATTCTCGCACTCCATTCATCGTATGCTTATGATGGATATGCACAAAATGTATATCTAATAGTATTAAATTTCATTTTCTCAAGTTGAATACCTACCTAAGACCGTTTGGAGATCCTCTGCATCCTCTCTATTATTCTTCCTAATTTAGCATTCTGAGGAATTTGACAAACAATTGATCAGTCACTTATAAACACATGCATTGCAACAAGTGATGTGTTTGTTTTTCAGTGAGTTATAATCAGTATCCAGGTGAGGTCCCCCAATTTGTTAATGTCCCGAACGGGATCTCAATTTTCTTATGCTCCCAGGTGAGGAGGAATGAGGTGGTTCCCCTTCTTTATTCAACCCGCTCAATTGTACCAGGCTTCCTTGAGTCAAAGAAAGAGTAAGTTTATTAGTTACTAAAAACCCGAGAAAAATAATAAAAACGCAACATATATACACACACAGATCAGAAATGAGAAGAGTCCAATATGAATCAGTCCTTGGCTTATCCGTGAGGCACAGATGGCGAAACATTGTGGCCATTAAGTTGGGTGATTTTGGTCGAGCTGACTTTGGCAGTTGGTTTGGAGACACCTGGTTCTGCAGGATAGCTGAAGAAGCTGTCCTATTTCCTTTCCGATTGTGGCTTCCCTCCAGCAGCAGCAGCAGCAGCAGCAGCGACACACAGAGCGACACAGACACTTCGCCTGGAACTACAGGGGTGACTAGTTGGTCGTCTTCTTGCTGCCACACACATAGCACACACTGCACTGCTCTGCAGCTAGCTTCTTAACCCATTTTTCCCTGTATATTCCTGTAAGGGAAAAAAATCCATGTCTCGCGCCCAGAGTCTGTTTTCTTTCGTCTCTGACCATTTTACATATTCTGAGATATAAATCAACAGGAGGTGGATTTTAGAAGACTGCTGAGGCGTGGTAATCAGACTTTGTCTCCACAACCACAGGAGATTAAAATTCAATCTTTCGCATCTTTCTAATCTCCATTTCAAGTGTCTCTGCTTGAAGAAGGCCTTGACACCTTTTCAGGTGTGACATTCCATGCTCTCTCAGGACAGGTCTGTCAGTATAATCCACATTGGAATTTTCCAGAAAGTGGTCACTTTACATTGTTATGGGGCTACTCAATAAACACCAGGAGACTCAGGAACAAGAGTATGCAGGAAGAGTCTGCCTTAGCCAGCCTAAAACAGTATTCTGTTAACACATACAAAACTCATTCTTATATGCACATTTAGTCACGTAGCCTTGTGGCTACACAATTCTATTCTTATCAATTTATAATCACATGCTTAGTAGATGTCTCCGGCCTTAGTTACTTATTTTCTGTTTTTGCATTTATCAGGCCTTGTTCTCACATATGCATGACCTTCCACATCTTAATGATTGTGCAAAACAAAAACAGAATTACCTGGAAAAACTCAGCAGGTCTGGCAACATTGGCGGAGAAGAAAAGAGTTGACGTTTCGAGTCCTCATGACCCTTCAACAGAACTGAGTAATATTAGGAGAGGGGCCTTTGTTCTAGTAACTTGTTTGTCCTGTCTAAAGTGCATCTGCTGAGTATGCCTTCTAATTCGTATGTTAATTCTTACCTAAGACATTTAACTAACGCTTTCAACCCTTTCAACATTATCAGCCATCTTTTGCTCAGTGTCCTTGCTTGTATTTCTTTAAAAACACACAAGTCTTTCTTAAAAAGTTCAATATGTCCAAAAGTAATTAATGTAATCAGCTTTTCATGACACATCCCCTGCACCACGAATGAAATGAGATTCATTCTCATTTCATTACAAGGGGAAGAAGAAAAAAATAAAACAACAAACACACACACACATTCAATCTTCTAGCCTTGGTTAATATTATCTCTTCAGTTCTAACTGGGTCTCTAAGTCCTGGACAGGGTGTCTGCAATCACATTTGATTTCCCGGCAATGTGGGTGATTTTTAGGTGGTACGGTTGAAGAAACAAACTCCAATGGAATAACCTGGCATTCTGTGTCTTAAACTTTTCCATAAAGGTTAAAGGGTTGTGGTCAGTATAGACTTTGGTCTCTCTGTGTACATTTCAGACATATATCTCAAAGTGCCAGTAATAAACCGAGAGTTTCCTTCTCCACTGTGGAGTGCCGTTTCTGATGCTTATTTAGTTTTCCGGAGAAGTACCCGAATCCCTGATTCGTCTTCCTGGAGGAGTACAGCCCATACCCCCATATCATTCGCATTGATGGCTACTTTAAATGCTTGGTTAAAGTCCGGAGCTGCAAGCACAGGCTCGCCTATTAAAACAGCTTTCAGCTTTTCTAAATCTGTCTGGCATTTCACAGTCCATACTAACTTTGCTTTCTTCTGTAGGCCTGCCAGTGGGCTGGCTACTGTGCAGAAGTTTGGGACAAACATTCAGTAGAACCCACACATCCTCAAGAACCTCATGATTTCCTGTTTCTCTGCGGGAATGGGGAACTGCACCACTGCTTGTACCTTCGCAGCTCTGGGCAGTACTTTGTCCTTGACCCACTACTTATCCTAGATAGGCCACCTGAGCCTTAGCAAACTTGCTCTTAGTGAGCTTGACCACTAGGTCAGCTGACTGCATTTTTTGGAAGAGGGCTTCCAGTTGCTCTAAATGAGTTTCCCAGGTGTCGCTGTATACTAGGAGGTTGTCTAGGTACACTAAGCAATTGGATAAGCCCGCCACTACCTGGTTCAACAGCCTTTGAAAGGTGGCTGGGGCATTTCGGAGTCCAAATGGCATGACTCGAGACTGGTATAACCCATCCGGAGTTACAAAAGTGGCCATTTCCTTCACGCAGGCAGCCAAGGGAGCCTGCCAGTATCCTTTGAGTAAATCTAACGTTGTAATGTAGGCTGTTTTACCTACCCTATCTATGCAGTCTTCCAGGTGGGGTATTGGTTAGGAGTTGGCTTTGGTCACTGCATTAACTTTTCGGTAGTCAATGCAGAACCTTGTGGAGCCGTCTGGCTTGTGTACGAGCGCAAATGGGAAGCTCCAGCTACTGCTTCGAGGCTCTATTAGTTGGTGCTCAGCATGTTGTTAATCTCCTCCCGAAGCTTTTCTGGGTCTAGACAATAGGGATGTTGCCTCATGGGAGGGGCCACTCCCACATCCACATCATGTAGAGCTAGTGCGATGCAGCCCGGCTTGTCTCTGCATAAACCTTTAAATGCAGTGAGCATCCTTGTTAAGTCTGCTTGCTGTTCTTCACTTAGGTGGGTGAACAAGGAGTTGAAGTTCACTCGTACCTCTGTGTTGGTTAGCCGGGTAGTAGGGGGTTCAATGTGGGCCTCACCCACGTCTCCCTCCCATTCATTCTCACTGCTATCCTCATCATTTAAGTAGGTGGCAATGGGACAGATCGTTACCTGCTTGTCCCCTTCTCGGCTGTGATATTGCTTTATCATGACATGCCACAGCCTTTGCTTTTTCCTGATCTGGGGTCTCAATTAGATAGTTTACTTCCCCAAGCTTCTTTGCTACACTGTACAGGCCACAGAACTGGGCCTTTAAGTGTTTGCCTGATATCGGTAGGATCACTAACACATAGGATGGAATTTTCCAGCCCTGTTGGCGTCAGGTGTCATGGCGGGCAGGAGGAGAACAGTGTGGCGAGAAGACCAAAAATTGATTTCACACCAGTGTAAAAGCACAGCAGGATCATCCGATGGTGTCTGCAATGGCGGAACTCCAATCCCGCTGGAGGCCAGCATGAACCTAGCTTGTATCTCGCTAATTGGGTGCAAAGTAAGGCCCGACCAGAATCGTATCCCCCTTGCCAGATTTTCCGTTACACCGGCAGGAAAACACGCTGGCCCAGAACACATCTGGACAAGTGTGATGTGCAGAAGTCGAGGTATACTGTTAAGGCCTTGCTCTGATCGCAGACATACAAGAAGCAGAAGATGCTGGAGCCCTACAACTACCGGACTCTGGAGGAACACGTGTAGCGCATGTTGAGTGGATTCTCACAGACATGGCACTGCTGCAAAGCAGCTCACGGAATTGGAAGGTCTCTGTTGATGTCTTGGGGTCTGCTTCGGAACATCAAGGTCGTAGCCATGGGCTGCCAGGGATGATCGGCAAGGGGTGGGTGGGGAGGTTGCGGGGAGAGAAGGTGGTCCAGTTGCAAGTGGGAGAGGAAGGTGTACCGGGGGGTGGGCAGCAGTGAGGTTGGCGGGTGGGGGAAATAAAGGTGTCCGGGGGGGTTGAGGTTGGAAGAGGGGGAGGGGGAGGGAGGTGTCGGGGGTGAGTTTGGGATTCGGGGGGGGGGGGGGGAGAGGGGGGGAGGTGGCGGGAGGGGGAGGTTGTGGGGGGGGTGGAGTACAGTGGAAGGAGGGTGTAATAGGGAAGAATGCAGCAAGTAAGGAGGAAGGTGTACAGGGAGGAGTTTGGAGAGGGGAACAAGTCTTGGGGGGATGCAAGCGTGGAGAAGGGAGCAAGCATGGAGTAGGGCATCAGGGGTGGGATGTCCAGGTGAACGTGCAAAGGAGATGTCTGTGGAGTCAATGACTGCCTCCTGGAAAGTGAACTGAGGGTGGGGCATGGTAGGAGGGAATGGTGAGTATGAGAGGGGCAGAGTGAGCGGAAGGGTGGGAGGGTGAGGATGTGACAGTAAAAGGTAGAAGGGATAGCAAGGGTGGTTGGTGAGGACTCGGAGGCAAACACGGACCCTGAGGGTGGGAAGGAGGAGGTCAGGGAGGACAATGTGGATGGGGTTGGGATTCTCAGTAAGGTAGGGAACATGCATGTTCACCTGGACATCCTGGAAAGAAAAGGGTTCGGGTTGACAGGTGATGGTGGGGAGGTGGAATGTAATGCCACTGGGGTCAATAGTGATGGGGAAAAGGACATGGGTGAGTAGAGGAAGGGAAAAGATGGGGGAGCTGATCAGAAAATGTGACGACTACCATTTTTCTCAAAACGAAAGTGTGCGGAGCCTTGTGTTGGACAGGCACAGGTGCTGCATGGGAGTGTGATCAGTGGGTGGGTGGAGATGCAGGTCAGCTCAGATGGACAACTGAAAGAAAGCCCCAGCAGGCAGCATTGAAAATGCTTGGGACAATGAGATGAGTATGATGGAGGAAGGCTCCATGTGCATGGGACAGTGCTTGCTCAAGGCTCTGAAAGACCCTGCCACACATATGCTTCATCCTCCAGAATCACCCGTGGTCCAGCTGTGTGCAGCTGAACTGCTAGTGGGAGGGGTGGTGGTGGTGGTGTTGCAGGGAGAGGGCTCGCAAAGCCTGTAAATGAAGCTGAAAGACATTACATATTATACAGTGAAACTGAATATATTTTCAGATTACAAAGTGACAAAATGTGTTCACCCGTGCATCCACTTGTGATCAGAATTTCTTAACATTTCTAGGCCTACCACTTCTTCTAGGTGCTGCTCTGACATCTGCAGCAGGGGTGGAGACAGCCTGTGCAATGGTTGGCACTGTTGCCTCTAACAATTTTGGCGTGCATCCTCTGCAGAGCCGAGGACTTGAGGGTCCCAGCTTGCTTTGGCTGTTATCCTGTGGGCCGGATGCTCCCTCTGTGGTGACAGGGGATGAGGTTGAGAGGGTCGCAGGCAAAGGTGACTTGGAGGAAGAGGACAGCCTCAGATTCTAGAGTGGATGACCCAGGGGCGTCCAGCTGCCGCTCCTCCTCCCTTCGGGTGCCTGAGGGCCCCGGCCTGACTCCTTGAGGGGGAGGAGCACCTTGAGGGACATCGAGGTACACAGTTTCCCTCTCGCGTTGCCACTGCAGAAACTCACCCATGGCTACTGCAATGGACTGCAGGTCTATGTGCATCTCTGCATTCTGCTAGACCAGGGTCTCTATGGCATTCGCCATCCTTCCCATGGAGACCTCCACACACGCACATATGGGCACCACTTCATCAGAGAGCAGGTGGATGCATTCCTCCGACTCGTGTGCCACTCTATTGAGGACTGCATGATGCTAAAAGCTACTGCGGATGCTGGAAATCCAAAACAAAAACAGAATTACCTGGAAAAACTCAGCAGGTCTGGCAGCATCGGTGGAGAAGAAATCAGTTAACGTTTCGAGTCTTCATGACCCTTCGGTAGAACTGTAGTTCTACCGAAGGGTCATGAAGACTCGAAACGTTAACTGATTTCTTCTCCACCGATGCTGCCAGACCTGCTGAGTTTTTCCAGGTAATTCCGTTTTTGTTGAGGACTGCATGGTGTTCACCGACCTTCTGCTGACTCTCCACGATGAGTTGGTAGGCCAAATCCAAAGGCTTAACATCTGATTCGGACCTCACAGATGCATCATCCCCAGCAGTCCTCCAAGTGCCGAGGAGCTCGGATAAACCTGCCTGTTCCTGCTGCAGACATGTGTCTGCATGTGAATCCGAGCATGCTCTAGATCTAGGTCCCACCGAGATGTGTGCCTCTGCACTGGTGCAGGGTGTGGGTAAGTGCTGTGATGGGTCTTCCAGGCTGCTTATTTCCAGCTCCTTAATGGAGGTGTCCTCTTGGCTGGAGGTGTCCTCTTGGCTGGAGATGAGGATGTGGATGAAGCTGAGGGGCTGGCTGGCTGTGGGCAGTCACTTGGCAGAGTTCCCTGTGAACCAAAGTAGAGTTAATTAGTGCATGGCAGCAGAATCAAAAGCAGGAGAGAGAGAGCACTCAAAGTTCCATTGAGAGAGGGATGACGTGGTGCAGGATGCTCATACGGGTGTTTGCTGCCAACCTCACCGTTGCAACAGTCACAGTCCATGTCCTCACCAGTCAGCATGATGGCACTCTCCTCAGTGAGTGAGGGGCCTAATGTGGGCCACTCCACCCCCGGTCTGAGACCTCTCCTTGCTGTTGTGAGCCAGCTTCTCCTGCATGAAAACAGGAGTGTGAGCAAGACACATGGCACTGTGTGGAATGTTTGTGTGGTGAGCGGAGCCATGGACAGAATGGGGATGCAATCTCCAAAACACAAGGCAATGTGAGGGTGTGTAGGATAGCCAGTGGTGTTGTCCCTTGAGGTGTGAGATCCCTGTGGCTGTGTGATGGGTTTGAGAATGTTTGAGTTGAGAGTGATGAGGTGGTTAACTTACTCTGGCAGAACAAGATGAGAACATTCGTCCTCTTCCTGCATTGGATGGCTGACCTCCTCTGTGCTCTGTTGGCACTGACCGCCACTGCCAACAAATCCTAGGCTGTATTGGTGACTCTGGTGGGTCCATCGGTTTTACTCCATGTGAATTAGTGGACCGGTGGGTTAGTCCCTGGTAGTGAACAGAAGAAAACCAAGTCCTTTATCCCAGTTATGGGGGTACTTGTGGCAGTATGTCCTGATCATTGTTTTTAGGCTCTGGTGATACTGTTCTAGTGCCCCTTGCAACTGCAGGCGATATGCTGAAGACTTCAGTTGGGTCACGCCCAGGTTACCCGTGACTTCCTGGAATATTTTGGACATCAAATTTGAGCCCTGATCCAATTGGATCTCAGTGGGCAGACCATACCTGGTAAAGAATTGGGTTAATTCCTTCAGCACTGATATGTTTTGGAACTGCCTCTGGGAAGCAGGTAGCCACATCCATGATGGTAAGAATATATTGGTAGCCCCCTTTTGTTTTGGACAGGGGCCGCACACAGTCCACTTGCAGCTTGCTGAATGGATCCCCAAAAGCCAGCACGGGAAACATAGATGCAGGTTGGGGTTTTCCCACAACCCAGTAGGTATGGCAGGTTCTGCAAAATCTTACTACATCCCTATGGAGGTATGGCCTGTAAAAGTTCTGGCTCATGCGGTCTTGGGTTTTGCATATACCGACATGTCCAGCCATCAAAATTTTGTGAGCTAGCCGTAATATTTCCCTATGGTACCTCAATAGCACCACTACCTGGTGGATCACTGTCCACTCCTTGTTTGCAGCTCTGTGAGGGGGGTTTCCATTTCCTCATTAGCACCTCATTTTTAAATGTAGGAGCATTCAGAAAGTGCTTCTGCCTCAGCTTGTGTGGGCAGCCCAAGCTAATGTTTTTAAACAATCATAAGGACTCGAAACATTAACTATTTCTCTCTCCACAAATGCTGCCAGACTTGCTGCGTTTTCCAGCATTTTCTGTTTTAATTTCCGATTTCCAGTATCCGCAGTATTTTGCTTTTATATTAGTGTAATATATAAACAGGCCGAACATAAACAGCTATAGACAAAAGCAACAGGAGCCTATTTTTCCCTTGCCTCACCTTAAAAATAAAGTGGAAATAAAAGATAAACCTCGGCACCCCAGCATCTGCGAGACAAACTGCTGTTCGGTATCGCTCGCGCTGACCGACGGACCAGGCCTCAGCCGTTGATCGCGCGCTTGGCCTCCGGTTACCAGGGAAACGCCGTCTCCAGGAGACAGAGCCCTGACGGCGGGGGAAGGGAGAGTGCGTGGTGGAGTGATGGCGGGCGCCTATGGTTGCGGCCTTGTCCTGTCACTCTGGTCGTTACTGTGTCTGCTTGTGCTGGCGAAGAGCGAGGAGAACAACAAGGTACGGAGTGAGGAGCGGGGAAGCTTACTGTTATCGGATATACTCGCAGCCATGGGCCGGGCAAACACCATCCCCTGTTGCTACTGCCTTTAATCGGAGGGACGGCGGCCCTGGGCCCTCGTCATCAAGGGCTCATCAGCCAGTATGAACTGGAGCTAGAACTGGAACAGGTGGAGGCGGAAACCCACATGTTTGGTCACTAAAATTGGCAGTGACAATCTTCTTTCTGTTTTGCTTTCTTAAATATGACCCTCCCTAAACACAACTTCCTTTATTTAAATAGTTTACAGGCTGTGTCACTCTTTCTGATCATGAACGCCATTGTTGACAACTTTCCAAACGGATTATTTTAAAGTTTAATTCTGTTATTACTCTTTTAAGGCCCAGATACGAGAAGGCCTGATTTTAAAATGGCAATTCTATCTTTGTTAGGATTCAAATCTGATTTTATTAAGCTGGTTTACATTGGCGCAGCTGGAGTGATTTCTACCATTGCGCAAATTGTCTCGTGATGTTCAGGAAACGAAGTTCAAATTGAAATACAGGAAATTACAAGCGATGCCCTCTGAATGATTATTTGTTTATAAATTTTACAGCTCAAGTGATAACTTGTGTAATATATGATGAAGAACAGATGAAACATGAGAGTTTATATGACGACTGTTGATGTACAACATTGAAAATTTACTCCGTTTGGTGTGCAGCAGCATTTTTCCCTCATGCTTTTTCCTCCACTTTCTGGTAGATTAGTGCAAACACATATCAATTTTTTAAAACTTGTCTCCAATTTAAAATCTGGTTACTTAAGCAGTCTGAAGGTAGGAAACAGTGACTACAATCGAATTGGGTTCACATCAAAAATTAAAGGAGCCATCCAAAAAGGTGTTCAAGGCAACATTGCTAATTTCAATGTGATGAAAGAGGATCTAGCCTGAATTAATTAATTGGAACAAAATAGCAGATTAATAAAAAGTATCCTGCCAAGTGTCCCCTTTGCTCCTGGACCAGCAGTGGGAAATATTTAAATGTGAGGTTAATGATATGTATGTAGCTTTGATATATTCTGGTTAAAATTTAATGGGATGCATCCAAGTTTGGAGCTTGAGAAGTAAGAGGGAATTTTAGTTTTTATTTTATTTTAAAGATGCATATGACAAATATAGAAGGGAGATAATACAGAAAAAATTTGACATTTTAAAAAATGTCTAAGGAAAGCAGAACTGGAACTTTAAGAGGCTAAGAGACAGTAGGTAAGAAGTCTGGCCTGCCAGCATAGAATTTTCCTAAGCATACAATGAAAATGTAGTCAGGAAGGAATGAGATTACTTGAACATGAAGATATATTTTATTTAGAAATGATAGAATGTCAAAATGCTGATAGGGTTAAGAACATGTATCCCAGGAATATGGAAATCTGGGTTTATACTTGGGGGCATCGAGTATAAAAGCAAGGAAAATACGCTGAATTCCTGGAAGTTACGTTATTGGTTCAACTTCAGCTGGAATATTGTGCAGTTACATTGTTTTTTTTAAAATTGTGACTTATCTTGATAGAAAGCTACTCTCTCAATCATTGCTTTGATTGCACATTAATACAATTACTGTATCCATCTGTTTTTCAATTTGTTTTATTACTGTTATGATCCCAGCTGATGTTAATACTGGACAAGTTAGATCCCAGAGTGAAACCTGGCTTGATAGATCCTAACTTTGTTTTTTTAGACGCGTGGAGGTAAGTTATTGAACAAATTTACAGGAATCTACTCATTAACTTTTAAATACAAAGCATAAAATATTTATTAAAACAAGATAATTGAATTATATTACACCAGACAAAAAGGTTGGAAAGATCTCAGTACAAACACAACAATTCAAATTCCCACTGTTCCTTTACTCCAGCAATATCTTTATGAACCAGTGAGGAGTTCCCACTAGCTTAACACAAAGGGTAGAATTTTTGGGTTGGTGAGCGGGGGTGGGGCCCCCTCGCCGACGCATAAAATGATGCACGGAAATGTCGGGCAGGCATCCTGACGTCACCACACATCATTTAGATTTTCAGTTCGGCGGGGGCTCGGACTCGAGGAATCCCACCCGCACAGGGAGTGCTCAGCGCTTCCAGGCGAGCGTCACGCCTTAATTAGCCCGCCCACTTAAAATGGCGGTGCGGCCCAGATCAGGTTTAGACCAAAGACCTTTTTGTTTTGCTGTATTTATTCATTCACAGGCAAGGCCAGAATTTATTGCCCATCCCTTATTGCCCTTGAGAAGGTGGTGGAGAAAGCCTTCTTGAACTGCTGCTGTCCATGTAAAAATACCACCCTTGACTATACTGTCCTTGCTAACTACCACCCCATCTCAACCTTTTTTTTCCTCCCTCAAAGTCCATAAGCCTGTCATCAGCTCCAAAAATTTTCCTCTTCCCACAACTCCATATTTGAATATCTTCAAATAGACTGCCACTCATTCCACAGCACTGAAACAGCCCTAATAAATTTCACTAATTTTATATTCTGTGACTGTGGCCATGGTGCACCATATTTTTTTTCCTCCTTCTCAGCCTCTCTGTAGTCTTTGACAGGGTTGATTACACCATTGTCCTTCAATGCCTCCATTGTCCAGCTCAATGTTACATATCTTGCTTGGTTCCACTCTTACCTGTCCACTTGTGACCAGAGGATTTCCAACTTTCCTTCCTTTCTCTGAACCGTTATCTGTGGAATACTCAATGATCTAATTTTGGCTTCTTTCTGTTCTTATCTACATGCTTCCTACAGCAAAATAATTTGAGAACATTTGGTCAATTTTACATGTATACAGAAGACATCCAGCTCTATCTCACCACAACCTCTTTGAACCTGAACTGCCTCTATGTTGTCAGACTTCTTGTCCGACATCCAGCCTTGGATGAGTCTCAATTTCCTCTAGAGCAAAACCTTTATCCTCGGCCTCCACCACAAACTCCACTCCCTGGCCACTATCTCAAGCTGAATCAGAACGTCCACAACCTCAGCATCCTGTTTGATGCCTAGCTGAGCTTCCAACTCCATATCCCTCAATCACAAAAATTGCCTCCTTCCACCTCTGTAACATCATTCCCCACCTCTGTAACATCATCCACTTCAACCTATCTCCTGCTCAAATTCTCATTCAGTCCTTTAACCTCTCCAAGCTCAAATATTCCAGTGCTCTCCTAGTCAGCTGCTCATCCTCCACCCTTCATAACTTCAGCTCATTCCTATCTCTGCAGTTTTTATCCTACCTTCAAAGTCCTCCTCTCCCATCAAGCTCTGCTCACTGAGAAGTTGTCTCCCAGTATGCTAATGTTTTTAATTTAAAATTCTCACCCATATATTTTAAACCTTTCCTGGCCCTCACTCCTTTCAACTTTATAACTCCCTCCAACCCTAATTTAAAAAAATGTTAAACATTCAAAGAGGAGATGGTTTGAGTACAAACTAGACACATTCCCACAAGGAGGAAAGAAAGGGTATTCAAATCTAGAGCTTCTCAGGTGACTAAAGGTATAAAGATTAAAATGAAACAGAAAAAGAGGCATGTGATAAATGTTCAGAATTCAGCAAAGAATCAGGCTGAATAAGAAATTGCAGAAGAGAACTGAAAAGGGAAATAAGAGGAGCAAAAAGCGTTTGAGAATAGATCAGATATTCTAAAAGGGAACACAAAAGTCTTTTATAAACAGTTACATAGTAAAACAGTAGGGCTGATTAGGGACTAAATGGCAATCTTCTTGTGGAGACAGAGGGCATAGCTGAGGTACGAATCTGTCTTCACTAAATAGGATGCTGCCAGTGTCACACTGAAGGAGGTGGTTGTGGAGAAATTGGATGGGATAAAAGTAAGGAAGAGATACTTAAAAAATTGGCTACACTCAAAAGTAGGAAAGTCACCTAGTCCAATTGGAATGCATGAGGGCAGAAAGGGTGAAAAGTGTGGAGCTTCTGTCTACAATCTTCCAATCTTACTTAGATATGGATGTGATGCCGGAGGCAAAGAGGATTGAAATGTTACACTGCTGTTCAAAAAGGAGGGAAAGAATTACAGGCCAATCTGCCTAATGCTGGTGGTTGGCAAACTTTTTTAGAGACATTAACCTGGGATAAAAGTAATTGGCAATTGAAAAATATTAGTTAATTAATGAAAGCTAGCATGAATTTGTTAAAGGTAAGTCATGTTTGACTAATTTAAATGAGGAGGTAGTGGCATTGTCGTATTGTCACTGGATTAATAATCCAGAGGCCCAGGGTAATACCCTGGTGGCAGATGGTGAAATTTGAATTCAGTAAAAATCTGGAATTAAAAGACTGATGACCACAAAACCATTATCAACTGTCGTAAAAACCCATCTGGTTCACTAATGCCCTTTAGGGAAGGAAATCTGCCATCGTAACCTGGTCTGGCCTACATGTGACTCCAGACCTACAGCAATGTGGTTGATTCTTAAATGCCCTCTGAACAAGAGTAATTAGGGATGGGCAATAAATGCTGGCTAGCCTAGCCAACGATGTCCACATCCCACGAATGAATAGAAAAATCACAGAGTCATGTAAATTTCTACACAGGAGGCCATTTGACCCACCCCGTGCCTGTGCCAGCCATAAAAGAGCAATCAAACCTAATCACACTTTCCTGCTCTTAGCCCTTGGACTTGGAGGTTATGGCACTTCAAGCCCATATCCAAGCACTTTTTAATTACGAAGAGTGTTTTTCGCCTATCACATTTTCAGGCTGAGAGTTCCAGACCCTGAGCACCTTGGGGGGAAAAAATTGCAATTCCCCTATAATCCTTCTACCAATTATTTTAAATCTATGCCTCCTAGTTATTGACCTCTTTGCTAAGGGAAATTAGTCCTTTCTGTCTCGGTCCTTGATAATTTTAGTAACGTCAATTAAACCACCCTTCAGGCTCCTGCCTTCCAAAGAAATCATCCCCATCCTATCCAGTTTTTCTTCATAGCTAAAATTATCCAGTCCTAGAGATTTAGAGGAGACTTAGTACATGGTACCAGGGATGAAATAATTCAGTCACATGGATAAACTGGGGAGATTTGATAGAAGTGTTCAAAATCGAGAGGTGCCCCTACTCTTGAAGGACTTTGAAAAAGTGGATAAGAGAATCTGATTCTAGTCACAGAAGGGCCGGTGATTAACGGACACAGACTTTAGGAACTAGCAAAAGAACCATCAGCAACATTAAGAAACATTTATACAGCAAGTTGTTATGATTTAGAATGCACTGCCTGAGTGGGTGTTGGAGCAGATTCAGTGGTAACTTTCAGAAGGGAATTGAAGAAATACCTGAAAAGGAAAAGTTTGGGGTATTGGGAAAGATGAGGGGAGCAAGACTAATTAGATCGCTATTTCAAAGAGCAGGTGCAGGCACAATGGGCCGAATGACTTCCTTTTGTGCTGTATCAATCTATGATTATAGCCACTTATTTATAAACAAATGTACCAGTCCTAAAGGTTTTAAATGCTAAAGGTCAGTTCTGCTATGCTCTTTAAAGTTACAGTCAGGATGATTCAGTTTCACAGTGCTGGTATGCGGCCTGAGTATGTTTATGGAAAACCGTCTTTATGATGGTGCTGAATCTTCACAGTACATGTTCAAAAATAAACACGTTCCTAAATTGACCCTACGCATTCAATAGTAAGTGACGCAAAGCTCATACAATAGTTTTAAATCAGTGTGCACTAAGTTGTACTGCTGTTGGGGTTTAATTATTCATCTGTTCTGTTGCAGAATTTTGAAGATATCAGGTGCAAGTGTATTTGTCCACCATACAAAGATAATGCAGGTCACATTTTTAACAAAAATGTATCACAGAAGGATTGGTAAGTAGGCTTATGTCTCAGAATATTGAATCTCTGTCATGTTATTAAAAACAACTAATGCTTCTCATTTTTATTCCTTATCAGCCCTTCCATCAATTTTCCTGTAAAAGGCTATATGACTGCCTCTTTTAATAAAAAGAGCAGGGCTAACAGGAACCTAACTCAATGAATTTCAAATATTCCTGTGTGGGAGAATTGTTTCAATATTGACACACTTCCAGAGATGTCAACCCTCCCCAAACAGCCACTATCCAAAGGAAAACATCGTAATCATTGTAGCAGAAAATGCTTTTAATAGTACACAATATCAAAGATAATGTGCTAATAGGTTAACATACAGAAAAAATATAGGGTATAGAATTCATGAGGCTGCCTCAGACAAGGGTAAATCTGATGACTTCATCGACAAAAAGTGCTGGAAAAACTCAGCAGGTCTGACAGCATCAGTGGAGAGAAAAACAGAGTTAACGTTTCGAGTCCATATGACTCTTCTTCAGACAAGTTTTTCCAGCATTTTTTGTTTTTGTTTCAGATTTCCAGCATCCGCAGTATTTTGCATTTATTCTGATGACTTCATGGTCCCCGGAAGCTTCTCATGATCCCAGTTTGAAAACCTGACCTGTGACCTGTTGGTGCTGCTCTATGGGTGGTTTATGGGATGTCCCTTTGTAGTTGTTTGAGCCAATGTTGATTTTTCTGTCATCCTTAAGGTGGAATATCCAGAGTATTTTGCTGTTCCGTGTGAAAACCCTGTTGGATGTTGTTAAAATATTTTAGTCCGACTGACAATTACCTTTAAATCAGTTAGTTTGGCTTAAATTCTCCCCATTAAAGAAACTGTGTGTAATGGAGGGCATAGTAATGTAGTGATAATGTAACAGGACTGGTAATACAGAGGCATGGTAATACAGAGACTTGGTAGTACAGAGGACGGATAATACAGAGAATTGAGAGCTCAGACCCCACCATGACAGTTTGAGAATTTGAATTCAGTTTTTTAAAAATCCAGAAATAAAAAGCTGGTATCAGTAAAGGTGACTATGATGCTGTCAAATGGTAGTAAAAACTCACTGGTTCACTAATTTCCTTTAGGTAAGGAAACCTGTCATTTCTAACCGACCTGATCTGTATGTCACTCCAGTCACACATCAGTATGGCTCACTCTTAATTGCCCTCTGAAGTGGTCAAGTAAGACATTCAGTTGAATCAAACTATTACAAAGAATCAGTAATTTGGGAGCACCTTCACCACATGACTGCAGCAGTTTAAAAAGAAGGCCCACTACCACCTTTCAAGGCAAGGAGCAATAAATGCCAGCTTGGCCAGCAATGTCCATATTCCCAAGAATGAATTTTTAACAAGCCAAAGGATTTAAATGCTGAGGAATGAAAAATTTCTGATAGGTTTTCACCATTGGCATTGGGCACTCTAGATAGAGAACAAAACTCCTTCTACACTGTCTCAACAATGTGCTTCAGATACAATTACACCAATGTACCATTTCAATTTTGCACACCTTTCAATCTTATGGATTTTCCAAACAGACCAATGGTTGGTGTGAAATAAAAACAGAAAATACTGGAAATACCCAGCAGATCTGACAACATCTGTGGAGAGAGAAGCAAAGTTAATGTTTCAGGTTGTGACCTTACATCAGAACTGGGAAAAGTTAAAGAACTGATCAAACATGAGATAAGAAATAGAAAGCAATGAAGATAAATGAGGTAAAAGAGACAAATGGAAATCCTGCTGGAGAGAAGAGCAGAACTTTTGTAAGGTGGGCATTCCTGGAAGAGAAGTGGCAGTGAATTAAACACTAATCTAAAAGCAAAATACTACGTTAACCATTAATGTGAATTTGGCAAGTGCTTGAAGATTTCTTCATCATTTTTCTGCAGAAAGGATTTGGAAAAAGTGTATTTTAAATGTTTTGTTTTAAAAAATAGTGTTTATATACATTTCAAAAAATGATGGGTAATTATAATGTTATTGAACTAGCTTTGATATTATCAGAATGTCAATGATCCCATTTTTGCAAGAGATGAAACACAGAGACAGACACCGGCATGTTTTTGAAACAAAGCTGCAAAGCAGTAAGGCTCAGTGAAAGACTGTATGATAGATATATTATAGGAAAAGTTAGAAACTAGTTTGTTGAAGTTAAGTAAACTGACCCCTAATGTAGGGAGGTTCAACATGTTCATTATTTTTATATTATCACATGAAGATAAGTTGTATTGAATTGATTGAACTAAGTGAATCAGATAATAACAACTGCTCCATATGTGTTCATTCACTATGAAATAAAGCAGCATATTACTTTGTATTAAGCATCATCTCACCAAATGTCCATATTCAGACCGATTGAGGAAGTAGATGTGTTGAAGACGTGGTTATCTCTCAGGTTACAAGGAGTATTGTTACCCAGGGCTATGCTATTGTACGAGTATCAAACAAAACACTTAGATTGATTATGGGAGTGATTGAAGTATCTGTGGTAGACCAGAATTTCCAATAGGTCTGTTAGATGGGAACTTTTGTTAGTCTAAGTCTGTTCCATCACTCTTAAAATTTGTGTTCTAAAAATGCAATTGCTTGC
Organism: Cetorhinus maximus; assembly: GCF_964194155.1. Lineage (NCBI taxonomy): Eukaryota > Metazoa > Chordata > Chondrichthyes > Lamniformes > Cetorhinidae > Cetorhinus > Cetorhinus maximus. The sequence goes on from NC_135887.1 coordinate 100,771,973, forward strand.
TCCCTGCGGATCAGATTTTTGCAGGTAGATATTTTTTGATTGCAAGTTTGTTTTACTTTACCAGTAACATCTTTTGAAATGACATGCTTTACTTTTGCACAAAACTTATTTGTAGCCATGACCATTAGATGGTGCTATTGCATACAACTTGACAACTAAATAATGCTAATTACTCAAGTATAGTAGATGGTATAACTATGAATACTATACTGTGAAAAGATGATGTGTATTTGTCTATGTGAGGATACAAAATCATTCTCACCTCTGTCCCTGCAACACACGCACACACCCCCCCCCTCCCCCCCCCCCAATCCCAAGTCAGATGACAGATAAGTACCTTAACCTTTGTCAAATTTCTATGTGATAGGAGATATTACTGTAAAACTTTATGGGCTGGAAGAGAGTGCAGTTTGGAGAATCGGGTCAAGTGTTATAACTTTATTTCCGTCTGACTGTAGCTTCCCTGCTAAGAGTGCAAATTAACTGTTTTGTCACAAAGCTGTTTAGGTTTGCTGTTTCATGTTTTGATATCTAACAAGCTCTTCATGTGGTGATCAGCAAGTGGCTTGAAAAGACAATGTAGATTGCCATTCTTTCTATGTTTGAATCAGAGAATGATAACAGCACAGAAGGAGGCCGTTCAGCCCATTGTGTCTTTGCAAATTCTCTGTAAGAGCTGCTCAGCTAGTCCAACTCTCTTTCCTTTTCCCCCAGACTTGCAATTCTTTTTTCTCTTCTCCCTTTTGAAAGCCATGATTGAATACATTTTCCTACCTGGGAGCTGAGCAGAGACATTCAGGAGTTCGGAGTGACATAAATAGAGCCTGGGGATCGGAACGTAGCCTTTCCTACCTGAGAGCTGAACAGAGGCAGTCGGGAGTGACATAAATAGAGCCTGGGATCAGAACGCAGCCTTTCCTACCTGCGGCTCAACAGGCAGTCGGGAGCGGCATCTCAGGTGCTGAAGAAACTGAGTAAAAAAAAAACAACTGTGACATCACAGGATGATAAGTGCTTGATGTAAGGGATAGTGTGTTAATAGCCAAGTTAGGACACAGGTTTTAAGGTATATCTATAAATAAAAAGAACTAAAACTAAAATAAAATAAAAATGAATAAAATAGTTAAAATAAAAATGTTCAAATAAAATAATTATAATAAATACCTAAAACACATAGCAGTGCAATTAAGAATCATATAACCTTTAGTTTTATTTGTGGGTGGTACTAGCACTTAGTAAGCAAAGTAAAATACACCATCCACAGGAATTATTTTAAATTAATTAAGAAAGCAACTAAATTAACTAAATAACATACGTAACAATGGCAGGACAGGTGTTATGTTGCAGCTGTGGAATATGGGGCCTTTTGGATACCAAAGCGATCCAGGACAAACACGTCTGCAGAAAGTGTAAGCAGTTAGAGGAATTCCGGATCAGGATTATTGATCTGAAAGCTGAACTGCAGACATTGCACAACAAAAGGGAGGGGAAGGAATACTTGGACACTTTGTTCCAGAATTCACTCACACCTCTTAGAATAGGGTCGTCTGTTTTGGCCAGCAATGAGGGACTAGAAAATGTGACCGTGAGTGAGGCAGCTAAAAGGACCAAGCAGACAGGAGTGGAGGAGCCTCAGACTTTGCAATTGTCAAACAGGTTTGAAGTGCTCAAAACTTGAGTGGACGAAGGCGAGATCTGCAAGGTGGATGAGCACCATGGTACAGGAAGCTGTTCAAGCTGGGGGAACAAATAGGAATGGTAGTGGGAGTGGTAGTAAGGGACAGTATATGAAGGGGATTGACACTCTTCTCTGCAGCAAAGAGCAAGAGTCCAGCCGGCTGTTTTGCTTGCCCTGTGTCACGGTTTGGGACATGTGCTCAGGGCTGGTGAGGAACTTGGAGTGGGTAGGGGAGGATCCAGTTGTTGTCATTCATTTAGGTACCAACGACATAGGTAGAACTAGGAAAGAGGTTCTGCATAGTTAATATGAGGAGCTAGGCACAAAATTAAGAAACAGAACCTCAAAGGTAGTAATTTCTGGATTATCACCTGAGCCATGTGCAAATTGGCATAGGGCAAATAAGACTAGAGAGATGAATGCATGGCTCACAGGGTGGTGTGGGAGAAGTGGGCTGCGATTCATGGGGCACTGGCTTCAGTACTGGGGAAAGTGGGGGCTGGACCGCTGGGACCAGTGTTCTAGCGAGCCGCATAACTGGGGAAGTAGAAAGGGCTTTAAACTAAACAAGGGGGCGGTGAGGGATCAAGCTTGGGTAGATGTTGCAAATCATGGGGTAGAGTCAAAGCAGGAGAGCAAAATAGTAATATGGGAAATGAGGGTCAGAGAATGGCAGGAAGGGAAAGAGAAAAAACCTAAGGAAGCACCAACGGTCAAGATTAGATGTTACAGAGATAAAAAAAAAAGGCAAAACTAAAGACTCTATGTCTGAATACAGGTAGCATTCATAACAAAGTAAATGAACTGATAGCACACATTGAAGTAAATAAATATGATCTGATAGTCATTACGCAGACATGGCTGCATGATGACAAGGATTGGGTCCTGAATATTGAAGGGTATATGACATTCAACAAGAATAGAAAGCTAAGTAAAGGTGGAGGGATAGCACTGTTAATCAAAGATGGCATTGGTGCAATAGTTAGGGATGACTTTGGTTCAGGAGATCAGGAAATAGAATCAGCTTGGGTGGAGATGAGGCATAGTAAGGGAAAGAAGTCACCAGTGGGAGTGGTCTACAGGCCTCCTAACAGCAACTACGAAGTATACAAGAATAAATATTGGGTGCATGTGATAAAGGGACAGCAATAATGATGGGTGATTTTAATCTACATATAAACTGGAAAAATCAGATTGGCAGTAGTAGCCTGGATAAGAAGTTCATTGAATGTTTTCGAGACAGTTTCTTAGAACAGCACGTTCTGGAACCAACCAGACAGCAGGTTATATTAGACTTGATATTGTGTAATGTGACAGGATTAATTAATGACCTCAGAGTAAAGGCACCGCTAGGTCGCAGCAACCACAATATGATTGAATTTGACATTGAGTTTAAAATAGAGAAGAGTGGGTCTAAGTATTTTAAACTTGACTAAGGGCAACTATGTGGGCATGAGAGCTGAGCTAGCAGAAGTGAACTGGGATTACTAGGCTAGAGTATAGATCAATAGAGGAGCAGTGGGAGACATTTAAGGGGATATTTCAGAATATTCAGAATAAGTATATTCCTACTCTGAAGCAATATTCCAGAGGGAGGACCAAGGGCAGGATGAGGTTTCCGATATTAATTTAAAAAAATAAAAATGTTTTGAGAGCATTTTTATCATCTATATGTTCATGTGAGGGAGTCTTGATGCATGGACATTTTTTCCTGCATTTCCAAATCTTCATTTCAAGGTTTAAAATTCTTCAGCTCCCTGAGGCAGCTCTCTGCCTTCAGGGAGCTTTCATTGCACGCTTCCCAAGTCCCTGCAGACTTCAGTGCTCACCCTTCTCCCGCCCCCACCCGGCAGCGCTGAGCCTTTCAGCGTGCGTTTCACAATGGCTGGCCATTAATTGACCAGGCAGCATGAAATCGCAGTTGGTGGGCCAATCCCAGGCAGCGGGCCGTTTCCCAGCTGCTCACGGGGCTGCCCACCATGCCTGATCGATGACCTCAAAATCCTGCCCCAGGTATTTAAAAAGGAAAAGAGTAAGTAAAGTCAGCACTGGTCCTCTGGAGAGTGAGAATGGGGAGTTAATAGTAGATAATAAGGAAATGGCGGATTAAATGAACAAATATTTTGCTTCTGTCTTCACCACAGAAGATGCAAAAAACATTTCAGTCATAGCCGTAAATCAAGTGATGTAAGGGAGAGGGGAACTTGGTGAAATTGCAAACACTCAGGAAGCCTTACTGAGCAAGCTATTGGAGCTGCGGGCTGACAAATCTCTGGGTCCAAATGTATTTCATCCTAGGGTCTTAAAAGAGGTGGCTAATGAGGTAATAGATGCGTTGGTGTTAATTTTCCAAAGTTCCCTGGATTCTGGAAAAGTTCCATCAGACTGGAAAGTAGCAAATATAACCCCTCTATTCAAGAAGGCAGAAAATAGGAAGCAATAGGCCAGTTAGCCTGAGGTCTGTCATGGGAAGGTGCTAGAATCGATCATAAAGGAGGTTATAGCTGGCACTTAGAAAAACTCAAGGTAATTGGGAACAGTCAACATGGTTTTGTGAAAGGGAAATCTTGTTTAATTCTTTAAAGGCCGTGGATAAAGGGGAGCCTGTAGATGAACTGTACTTGGATTTCCAAAAGGCATTTGATTAGGTGCCACATCAAAAGTTATTGTGGAAAATAAAAGCTCATGGTGTAGGGGGTAACATATTAGCATGGTTAGAAGATTGGCTGGCTAGCAGAAAACAGAATATGCATAAATGGGTCACTTTCTGATTGGCAGGATATAATGAGGAGAGTCCTACAGGGGTCTATGCTGGGGCCTCAACTTTTTACAATTTATATCAATGACTTAGATGAGGGGACCGAAGGCAAGGTAGCTAAATTTGCAGATGACAAAGAGGTAGGAAAATATGTTGTGAAGAGGATATAAGGAGGTTGCAGACGGATATAGATAGTTTGAGTGAGTGGCCAAAAATCTGGCAGATGGAGTATGATGTGGGAAAATGTGAAGTTGTTCGCTTTAGCTGGAAGAATAAAAAAGCAGAGTATTACTTACATGGAGAATGACTGCAGAATTCTGAGGTGCAGAGAGATCTAGGTGTTCTAATACATGAGTCACAAAAGAGTTAGCATGCAGGTACAACAATTAATTAAGAAGGCTAATGGAATGCTATCCTTTTTTACACGAGGAATTGAACATAAAACTAAGGATGCTATGCTTCAGTTATGCAGGGCATTGAGACCACACCTCGAAACTGTGTGCAGTTTTGGTCTCCTTATTTAAGGAAGGATGTAAATGTGTTGGAGGCAGTTTAGAGGAGGTTTGCTAGATTGATACCTAAAATGAGGATTCGTTGGACAGGCTGGGCTAGTTTCCACTGAAATTTAGAAGAGTGAGAGATGACTTGACTGAAGTATATAAAATCCTGAACGGTCTTGACAAAGTGGACGCGGAAATGATGTGTCCTCTTGTGGGTGAGTCCAGAACTGTGGGGTACTGTTTTAAAATTAGGGGGCACCCTTTTCGGACAGAGATGAGAATTTTTTTCTCTCGGAGGGTTGTGTAACTTTGGAATTTTGCCTCAGGAGGTCATTGAATATCTTTAAGATGGAGGTAAATAGATTCTTGTTAGGCAAGGGAATCAAAGGTTACACACAGATCCCTTTGTACTTTAGCATTCTGCAGTCTCTCTATATTTAAATAATATTCTGCTTTTCTATTCTTCCTGCCAAAATAGACAACCTCACATTTTCCCACATTATATTTAATCTGTCAATTTTTTGACTGCTCACTTAACCTATCTTTATCCCTTTGCAGACTCCCTGCACCCTCCTAACAACTTACGCTCCTAGCTATCTTATATCATCAGCAACTTTGGCTCCAATACACTCTTCCCCTTCAAGTCATTCACATGAATTGTCAATAGTTGAGCTCCCAGCAATGATCCTTGTGGCACCCCATTTGTTACAGTTTGCCGTCCCAAAAATGACCCATTTATCCCAACTCTGTTACCTGTTAGTTATCCAGTCCTCTATCCATGCTAATATGTTACCCTGTTATGAAGCGGCAGATGGTGTGTGCCAGGCGGATCAAATCTATGAGGGAAACTTAATCGCACTATCACAACGATTTTGCAATTTGTATTTATTTTGAAATGTGTGCACTGAATTCAGAAGTAACAAGTCCATCAAGACTTTTAGAGATTTAAAAAATACTAAATTAAAATATTTATTAACATAAGAAAAGATTTCAAGCAGATACACAGGACTATAAATTACTACTATGATAACTCCTAAAATTCCCAATTAAAGCTGACTCCCGGTTACACCCCATTTAAGGCAACAGTCCAAAAGTAGATTTTAGATATTAAATAGATCCAGTAAATTAACATGATACCCTACACAGTGGAATTCAAAATGGCTTTTCTGCAGCTCCAGTTTCTGTAGACAGCAGGCTTCTACATAAATGCTGAGGTTTCATTAAGGCTACTTCACACACTTCTGTTAGATCTCACAATGCCTTCTTCTGACACACAGCCTCATTCTCCTTTATATATGTTTCTCTCTTAATATATAAATTTTATTGTTTCATAAGCCTTTGAAACTGTATCTCCCTCTTAACATAAAAACTTTCATGTTATCATTATATACTGTCAGTAACCCTTGGGAAAAATAAACACATTCCTTAGCTTGTCTGACTATTTGTAAACAGGCTGAGATCCTTTTGAAATCCAAATCCCCCTTCATTTATCTAAAAGTGCAAATTCCCTTCATACCTTACATGCTAAGCCAACATCCATGTTTCTCGTTAGCATATCAAGCACCTAGCTTCTTTTGATGAATCAAAGCATGCAGTCTACTTGCCTCCAAATGTAATTAAATCACACACAGACCCAACTACTTACCCTTATAATGTACTTTACAATAAACCAGAAAAATATTATAAAAATTATTATTCTCTCATGACACACCCCCAACACCATAAGCTCTTGTGTATCAACTTTTTAAGTGGTACCTTATCAAATGCCTCTTGGAAATCAAAATACGCTACATCTACTGTTTCCCCTTTATCCACCCTTCTTGTTACATCCTCAAACAATTCTAATAAATTTGTCAGACACCATTTCCCTTTCATAAAAATCATGCAGTCAACATGGTTTTATTATGCTTTTTCTGAACATCCTGCTACTACCTTTTTAATATGGATTCTAGCATTTTTCCATGTGGACTTCGACAACTAAATTCTTCCCCTCCCACTCCAAATTCCTCTCCAGCCCTGAGGAGATGTCCTTAACCCTGACACTGGGCATGCAGCACAGCCTTCAGGGCTTACACTCTCAGCTGCAGAGAATAATATATATCCCCTTTGCTATGCTGCCGGGTACTACAACTACATTCCTTTTCACTTCCCCCGCTTGAATGGCTCCCTGCACTATGGTGCCGTAATCAGTTTGTTTACCCATCCTCCAATCCCTACTGCCATCCACACAAGCTACAAAACCTGGAACTTGTGAAACAATTGCAGTGGTTGAGGCTCCTCTGTTGCTATCTTCTGGGTCCCCATACCTGCCTCACTCATAGTTACACCCTCCGGTCCCTGACTACAGACCAAATCAGAAGTACCTAACCTAAGGGCTGTGACTGCTCCCTGGAACTAAAGTGTGGAGGTAGCTTGCCCCCTCTCTGATGCATCACAATATCCAAAGCTCAGAGTCCAGCTCTTGAACTCTGAGCAGAAGTTCATCGAGCTGCATTTTCTTCAGATGTGGTTGCTATGGATCAGACAGGTGTTCACCAGCTCCCACGTGCTACAGCTGTAACATATCAACTGCCCTGCCATCTTTATAATGTTTTATTTAAGTATTTAGGTTTCAAATTTAGAAATATCACTCAACTGTTATATTAAGTAGTTAAGCTATAAATTTAATGCAATATTTGTATATCCCCAATACCAGCCTAAATTGCTACCCCTGTTTAGAGGGATAAAATCTTAAACATCGCCAACCAATCAATTACCTGCTCACCAAATGAATGGCTTTGAACACTCACCAGCTACTAGAGACTGATAAAGAGGTATAAAAAGCAACACCTCCTTTCCCCTCTGCATTGAATTCCCATCTGCATTGAATTCCCAAGTTAGCACTTGTTCCTCATGGCACTCAGGCCTTGTCATTCCCACTCTGTGCAGTCACAAAACCTGTCTGCTTTTTTAGAGGGCTGATGACTCACACCCCAGTTGCAACTGCTAAGTCAGCTGCCTGTTACAGCAATTAACTTGCTTACAACCATTTTCAATTGATTGACAGATAACTGCCACAACAGACAGTTGCTATTAATCTAGGCTTTTTAGCTATCTTGTTTTAAAGTTCTAGGTCAGAAGCTGACTGTTAATCTAAATTATAGCTTGAGAAAAATTTACTAGAGATATCCCACCTGTACCAAATTCCCATGTTAACACTCATTCCTCATCACAGTCTGACGTCATCGAGGCAATACTCCTATTTCCACTTCCTAACCACTCTCTGCGTTTTAAAAAAAAAAAGTTTTCCCTCGTTTCGCCTCTGGTTCTTTTGCCAATCAGCTTAAATTGGTGCCCTCTGGTTCTCAATCCTTCCATCAATCTGCAGACCCCTCATGCTTTTGAGCACATTTATCAGATCCTCTTTTAACCTTCTCTAAAGAGAACAGCTCCAGCTTCTGCAATTTTTCCACTTAATTGAATTCTCTCATCCCTGAAGCCATGCTCACAAAGCTTTTCTGCACCCAGCCAGTGCCTTCAGATCCTTCCTAAAGTGTGGTGCCTAGAATTGGACGCAGTACTCCAGTTGAGGCAGACGCAGTGTGTTAAAAATGTTCACCACACTTCCTTGCTTTTGTACTGTGATTCTAAATATAAAGCCCAGGATCGCATATGCTTTATTAACTGCTTTCTCAACCTGGCCTGCCGCCTTCAATGATTTGTGCGCATATACTACCAGGTCCCTCTGCTCCTGTACTCCCTTTAGAATTGTATCCTTTATATTGCCTTTTCTCATTCTCCCTACCAAAATCTAGTACTTGACTTATCTGGACTAATCTCACTCACAATGCCACAAACAACTCCAGCTCCTGCCCACAGTCACTACAACTGATTCAGTGTAACCAGCTGACATCACATAGGAAACCAGTATCTAGCACATGACTAAGCTGTGCTCCTGGTGCAGTCTCATTAGGCTGAACAGCAAGTTATAGGATCAGTCCAGCAGTGATATGGCCCTGTCTGCGAGCCCAGGTCTAATGACACCCCATGTAGCGAGCAGTCTCCCAAAATTAGCCATCATGAATCCTGTCTCCCAACCCAGTAATGTGAAGTCTCACTATTAACTGCCCGTTCCGGCAATCACTTTATTGAAGCACAGAAATAGCAAGCTGATTTATTGAAGCAGGATGTAGCAAGGCGATGTTCAGCAGCTGATGGAGAAAAATGTTCCAAGGGCAGTATTGGTGCCTGTAAAGAGCAGAGAACTTCATTGTCAGTGGTTATGAGTACTTAGCCTATACTAACATTTTGTGGCTTAGGTGCTTTAGTGTTGATATCTTGGATGGAAATAATGCAGATTTGTGCTCCTCCACATCAAGCTCCTTGCTGCTGCCACTGAGAAACTCACTGCTGATACAGGAGATCTGAAATGGCAGGTTTCATTGGGGAATATTGTCAAGAAGATATTATAATGTCTTTAATGTTATTGGAAATTATTTTAAAGTAGAGTTTAGTGGTGTCTGTGTCTATGTATATGTGTGTGTGTCTTAATTGGATTAAAGCCAGCTGATTTAGAGGCTTTGATATATAGGAGAGAAGTAGGTTTGAAATGGTAATTAGGTAAACATAGGAAAGTAACAAGGTGAAGTGAAAAGGGGGAAATTTGAATTTTTAAATAAAGCATTCAAAAGAATGGGTGAAATATCACACCGAGCCAGAAGAAGCTAAACAATGTTTATTTTTCCAAAGCTTGCTAATAAAATTGGTGCAATGAAACATTGTTAGAAGAGGTGAAGTTCAAAAGACCTAGGGATACAATGAGAATTTGCATTCAAAAAGGAAAATATGTATAAAGGAAGAAAAGACTGTTGGTAAAGAGGGAGGGATTCTAAGGTCTAAAGCCTCCAGCCTGTAAACCTCAAGCCGCTGTCTGCAAGGATCCAGAGCTGAAAGAAACTCATTTTGAATTTGACTGTCTAGGGTGTGCTTTGCCAGGGGTCTCTTTAAATCTGTGTGTTTTACTATTGCCTTAACTGAGGTGTAACTGGGAGTCAGATTAATTAGGGGACTTTTATAGTTATTATAGTAGTAATTTTGTAGACATATGTATGTGCTTACAATCTTTCTTAAATTAATAAATGTCTAATTTAGTTTTATAAAAACCTCTTGAGACTCGGTGGTCTTATTACTACTGAATTCAAAGCTTGCATCTCGAAACATACAAATTGCAAAATAGGTTATGACATTTGTTTCAAGTTTCCCTTTGGGATTTGAACAGCTCAGCATTTACCATTGGCTGTGTCATAATAAATAAATTGATGTGCTATACAGCATAAGACTTTAAATATTTATCTTGAAGCACTTTTTCATTTGCTTCTTCAGGAACATTCAATCAAAAATACTAACATTTGCAGGCAATTGATTTGGAAGGATAATCCATAAACTTGAACAAACTAGAATGTTGTTCCAATTCTAATCTGTAATTGTGCTGACTGTTGTTACAACCTCCATGGGGATCCATAAACCAAAATACCAAATGACCCCCAAATGAAGAAATTACCAGACAAGACTTCACTTTTTGTAACTTTTACTTCAATGTGAGTCAAGATCAACGTAAGTTAATAGGCAAATTGCAGTTGGCATAAGCTATAAATTACACATGGAATAGCAGATACAACAGAGGCTATCTCACTGATGTTCTAGGCAGTCTACACCATGTGTATGGTCCCAGTTTCAGCCACAAAGTTCTTCCACTCTTGGGTCTTCCTAGAGCCGAATTCCAGTACCTTTTCCTCAAGGACTTAGCCAATTTGCTGCAGGCAGCAGCTTCTGCAAAACAGGGTTCCATGTGTGTAATCTTTAACTCTCTGGCGCATCTCTTTTAGAACCTTTTCAACTCTCAACTCCCCGTCGGTCATGGTAGCTTACCTTTGCATGGTAAGGCTGATTTTGGGTGTGTGATCACTTGGGCAAAAGAAATAGTGGCAGCAGTTCTAAACTTGCTTTCGCTCTGCTCTCCAACTCTGACCTTTCTTCTTCTCATTGGCTGCTTTGTTAAGGTTTGTTAATTACATTGTGCAGGTTAAGAGAAACAGATGACGGGTATTAATTGAGCACATATAAATAGGGGATAGCTGGGACACTGGGTTGTGTGGAAGGAGAACTTTGAGACTGCACAAGCCAATAAACTCTCAATAAAGAAAAGCTCTGTGTCTTAGTTTCTGCTTCGCCAACAGGCTTGGACCCTATTAATAGCTGCCCCACGGCTTCCGTATTTGAACTTGCTTCCCGATGGCACTGCTTCCATGCCAAAGGTTGCCAGGTCATATGGTCCAGTATTTCTTATTATCCAAAAATTACATAAGAAATAGAAACAGGAGTAGATCATTCGGCGCCTCGAGCCTGCTCCACCATTCAATAAGATCATGGCTGATCATCTTGTGTTTCAATTTCCACATTTTCATCTACCCCGATAACCTTTGATTCCTTTGCCTAACAAGAATCTATCTACCACTGCCTTTAAAAATATTCTATTACTCTGCCTCCACTGCCTTCTGAGGCAGACAGTTCCAAAGTCGCACAACCCTCGGAGAGAAAAAGTTTCTCCTCATCTCTATGCTAAAAGGGCGACCCCTAATTTTAAAACAGCGTCCCCTAGTTCTGCACTCACCCACAAGAGGAAACATCCTTTCAACATCCACCTTGTCAAGGCCATTCAGGATCTTGTATGCTTCAGTCAAATCACCTCTCACTCTTCTAAATTCCAGTGGAAACAAGCCCATAGCCTGTCCAACCTTTCCTTGTAAGACAACCCACTCATTCCAGGTATCAATCTAGTAAACCTCCTCTGAACTGCCTCCAATGCATTTACATCCTTCCCTAAATAAGGAGACCAAAACTGCACATAGTATTCGAGGTGCTGTCTCACCAATGCCCTGTATAACTGAAGCATAACATCCTTACTTTAGCTAAAAACAAAAAGCTAAAAGCTACTGCGGATGCTGGAAATCCAAAACAAAATAAAAACAGAATTACCTGGAAAAACTCAGCAAGTCTGGCAGCATCGACAGAGAAGAAATCAGTCAACGTTTCGAGCCCTCATGGCTCTTCGGCAGAACTGAAGCATAGTTTCAACAAGGGAGAAATATAAATTGGTTTAAGGTGGGTGGGGGGGAAGAGACACATTGAGGGTGTGGTGTGAGCAGATAATCAAAAGATGTCAGAGACAAAAGGGTCAAAGAGGTGTTGAAGGTGGTGGTCTTTGTCTGAGAAAAGTGCTAATTAAGAATGGAAAACAGGATATTCAAAGTACAGCTCTAGTGGGGGTGGGGTGGAAAGACTAAAGGTTTTAGTTTTAGATTTAAAAATAATGGAAATAGGTGGGGAAAGAAGAATCTATATAAATTATTAATGGTTCTCGATCTGGCATTGCCTCACTTCTTGTCCTCAAATCCCTCTGTGGCCTTGCTCCTTCCTATCTCCGTAACCTCCTCTAGTCCTACAAGCCTGCGAGATTTCGGTGCCACTCCAATTCTGGGCTTTTGTTTATCCTTGATTTTAATTGCTCCAGCATTGGCTGGAAGGAATTATAACAATATTTACTTCTAAATTAAAAAAGACAACTATCATAGTATGATTCAGAAAGTTAACTTTCTCAGTTGAAAGACAAAAAGCTTAAGAGAATTTCAACAGATTCATATCTTACACAGACATTGCTACATTCTTTCTGAACTATAACTAGAAATAACTAGCATTTATATGATGCCCTTAACACAGCAAAACTTCCCAAGAAAGTGCTTCACAGGAGTTTTATCAATCAAAATTCAAGATATTAGGAAAGCTAACCAAAAAAGTTTAGCTCCTTTGGCTCAAAGCTCAGAATTTCCCTTCCCATATCTCCCCGCCTCTCTACTTCTCTCTCTTCTTTTAAGATGCTCTTTAACCAAGTTTTTGGTTGGCTGTCCTAATATTTAGAATTTTGATAAAACTTCTGTGAAGCATCTTGGGAAGATTTGTTATACTATTTTATTTATTTATTCACTTGTTCACGGGATGTGGGCGTGGCTGGCTAAGCCAGCATTTATTGCCCATCCTTAATTGTCCTTGAGGAAGTAGTAGTGAGCTACCTTCTTGAACCGCTGCAGTCCAGGGTAGATACACCCACAGTGTTCTTCGGGAGGAAGTTCCAGGATTTTGAACCAGCAACACTGAAGGAACAGCGATATATTTCTAAGTCAGGATGTCTGTGGCTTGGAGGGGAACTTGCAGGTAGTGGTGTTCCCATGCCTTTCTCCTTCGAAGTGGTATGGGTCATGGGTTTGGAAAGTGCTTGGTGAGTTGCTGCAGTCCATCTTGTAGATGGTACACACGCTGATGTCACTGTGTGTTGATGGTGTAGGGAATGAGTGTTGAAGGTGGTGGATGGTGTGCCACTCAAGTGGGCTGCTTTGTCCTGGACGGTGTCAAGCTTCTTGAGTGTTGTTGGAGTTGCACTCATCCAAGCAAGTGGAGAATATTCCATCACACTCCTGATTTGTGTCTTGCAGATAGTGGACAGGTTTTGGAGAGTCAGGAGGTGAGTTACTCACCTGCGGAATTCCCAACCTCTGACCTGCTCTTGTAGCTGCGGTATTTTGGCTGGTCCAGTTCAGTTTCTGGTCAGTGGTAATCCCCCAGGATGTCGATGGTAGGGATTCAGCAATCGCAGTGCCATTCAATGTCATGGGGAGATGGTTAGATTCCTTCTTGTTGGAGTTGGTCATTGCCTGGCACTTGTGTGGTGCAAATGTTACCTGTATGAGGAATCCGTTTTTGAAAAAGTTGAAGAACATAGAATTTTAGGCATTCTTCCTCCTGAGTTATTTTTAAAAGCTTGCAACATTAATTCGGGGCTGTGACTATGCCATTCTTAAATAAACCACGGCTCAAGATGGATGTCCAGCGGGAAACACCTGGGGAGGGAAGAGATACTTTGTATATCTAAGTTAACAAAGAACTGTTGTTGCCAGGCTAAAGACTCTTGCTGATTGGTTAAAAACCCCTGGCCTAAGAGAAGTATTCTTTGAACATCTTAGTCTTTAAAACTCTCAGGCACAGTGAGTGTGGGTGTGCCTTAGAAGCAAGCTACAAGAAAAAGCCTCTCTCTGCCCTACCTTGTTACATGCGGTATAGAGTGAGTTAAACTTTCCTCAGAAATGCCTCATCGGAATAACTCACCTGTTTTTTCGAAAGTCTGTAAAGTTGTGCTAAGTAAGAGTCATCAAGGATGGTTTCACCAAAAAATCCAGCTGAAGGAACTTCCAGACCTATTGTGACCAGAATTCTATTAGATCAACAGCGTCGAGATCTCTTCGAATTTTATCCTTTTAAAATAAATGATCCCCTACTCCACCCTCTGCAGGGGACTGTGTTTGTTTTGTCCTGTTTTGTGGCTGTGAGAGAGTGTATGGGGGTTCAAATACCTTTTTTTAAATGGGGATAATCGTTACAGCTCTAAACTAGAACTTGTATGTTAACCAGTTTATTAACTTGCCTTTAGAAAGTAGTTTGTTTTATAATAAATCAATATTTTTTGTGTTTACTGAAAGAAGCCTGGTCTTTTATGCTGGGGATAACAGGATCAAAGATAAACAATTGGCCAGTTTTGTGGGTGAAATAAACATTTAAATTATTGTTATGACCTGTGGAGAAGTGGAGCTAGAATTAACTGCGCAGTCCTCCCATCTTGGTCCATAATTTAAGATTGGGGTCTCTCATGGGATTTGAAGCAAGGACAATGAGTGATTGGATGCAGATTGATAATAATTGTTAAAGGATAAAAAAGCAGATACAGGTTTCTGATTCATTGGTAACCGACATGGCTTTGGAAGTTGCTATGACTTTTAAAGATGGCAGATCTATGCATGACTGGTTTATAAAAAGTAACCAAGGCTAAGCTAAGGGAATTGGCAGACAAGTTGAAGTTAGAATTAACTGAAGAGGTGAGGAAAGCAGACATAGTTGAAGTAATAGCACAGCATTTGAAATTGGAAGTGATACAAGAGAGAACACAATCTCTAGGGGCTGAGTCAATTGACTTAGCTATGATTCGATTGCAAATGAAGCAGCTTGAACACAAAAAAGAAATGGAGAAACTTAAACATGAACAGGAAAGAGCAGAAAGCATTTAAACAGCTAGAACTGGAATTTCAGGCAAAAGAGGAGGAACGAGAAAGGGAATACCAGATTAAAAGGCTGAAATTTAAACCAGAGGCACCAGATGTTGGGGGACGTTTTGTGGATGGAAGAACTTATCCCAACCCAGAGTCCAGTGGGGAGATGTTTAAATTTGTACATGACCTTCCAAAGTTTGAGGGAAGGGAAGTAGATGCATTCTTCATTTCGTTTGAGAAGATAGCTAAGCAAATTAAGTAGCCAAAAGAAACTGGACATTGTTCCTGCAAAGTAGGTTAGTGGCAGAGCTCATGAGATTTATGCATACTTTCAGAAGGGTTGTCTATGGATTATGATGCAGTAAAGAAAGCTATTCTTAGTGTATATGAGTTGGTCCCTGAGGCATACAGGCATAGGTTTTGGAACATATGGAAACAGCCTGAGCAGACCTACACTGAATTTGAGAGGGTAATGCAAGCTAGCTTTGATTGTTGGATACGGGCACTAAAGGTAGAGGCCACGTATGAGACTCTTAGGGCAATAATTCTCCTGGAGGAACTTAAAAATTCGCTCCCTCCAGTAGTATGAACTCATGCAGAGAACCAGAAGGTTTCAACAGCTAGACAGGCAGCGGAGGAGCTTGTCCATAAATCTAAACCCTTTTTCCATCAACCGCCCCCCCCACAAACTCAAGAAGGATAGAAAATGGGAGAGTAAAAGAACGGCAAGTAGCCAGGGAAGAGAAGGGACAACTGGACATGTGCTGAAATCTTCTCCTCAGGCTAGAAAGGAAAATTCTGAGCGTGGGAGTGATGTCTGAAGGCCTAAGTGTTTCCATTGTAACAAGGTGGGACACATTCAGAAAAATTGCTGGAAGTTGCTTGGGAAATCCATGGGACTTATTGGGGTACGTAAGAATGATTCAGGAAAAAGAGGCCCAACTGAAAATACAACGGTTCAAGTTGTACTGTTAACTGCAGCTGTTGTAAACACTGCTGTGAGTGCAAATGAGGTGAACAAGATACCTGAAAGCTACAGGGAATTCTTGTCAAATGGAAAAGTAACCCCTTATTCCTCAAGTGAAGCAGGTAAACCTATCATTATACTTAGGGATACAGGGGCTACCCAAACTTTTTGCTGGAGAAATGCTTGACTTTTCCACTAGAGAGTTCACTAAATGCCAAGGTCTTAGTGAATGGTATTGACAGGGAGTATATACCTGTACCTTTGTATCGGGTGCACCTGAAGTGTGACCTAATGTCTGGAATGGTAACAGTAGGAGTTGTTCATAGTTTGCCTATAGATGGAATTGACTTACTCCTCGGAAATGATTTGACCAGAGTGAAAGAAGTAGCTTCTCCGGCAGTTACAAAAAGACCAACTGAAGTCAAGGAGACAGAGCAGTTGCAGGAAAAAGTTCCAGGAATGTTTCCTTCTTGTGTAGTGACCCAATGGCGCAACAAGTTCCATCGTCAAAGGTAAACTGGCACCACAAGCAGATATTTGGCTATCTGAAACTTTCTTTGGGGATTTGGACAATCTGAAGGAAATGTTCAGGAAGTCGTCTCTGATTAAGGCTCAGCAAGCCAATCCAGAGGTAAGTAAGGTGGCATAATCAACTCAAACCAAAGCTGGAAACAGAAGGGGTTCTGGAATGCTAGTATATTAAAAGTGGGATTCTGATGAGGAAGTGGAGACCACCTCACAGACCTGCAGACAAATAGTTGACGGTGGTTCATCAGGTAGTGGTACCACCCAAGTATTATCAGGAAATATTAAGGATAGCTCATGAATTCCTATGGCAGGATATGTAGGGATCCAAAAGACCCAAGCACTATAAGTCAACATTTTTACTGGCCAGGTCTTCATATGAACGTGGTGCAGTTTTGATAAACATGCCATACATGTCAGATGGTGAGGAAACCTCAACCTACAATCAAACCAGCACTCTTAATTACCATACCAGTTTTAGGAGCACCATTGCTGGACACCAGTATATCCTTACTATTATGGATATGATAACTTGATTTCCAGAGGCTATTTCTTTGAGAACGTGGTAGAGAAGTTAACCCAATTTTTTACCAGATATGGATTACTGATGGAGATCTAGTCAGATCAAGGTTCCAATCTTATGTCTAAAATTTTTCAAAACATTGGGCAGAATTTTCTGCCTGTCGAGTGGACGGTGCGGGAGCGGGCACGGACCCGATCGCCGCCCGCAATTGGGTCCGCGCCGCCATTTTACGCGGGCGGGCCAAGTAAGGCCCGCCCATCGTGAATCACGGCTCCTGAGGACAGCAGGAGTGGGCGGGCGGCAGCGGGACTGCAATGACAGCCGGGTCCAATGGCGACCCGGCAGCCTGTTTTATAAACCTGCTGCAGCCTTTCAAAGGCTGTGAATCATGGCCAGTGGAAGGGCTTCCCAGAGCACTACTGCTGAGCAGACCAGGCAGGAGGGTAAGGCAGGGGGGCACTGTAACCCTGGTTTTTCTGACGATTGCCTTGCTGCCCTCCTCGAGGAGGTGGCAGCACGGCGGGAGGTCCTTGTACCACAGGACGGGAGGAGGAGTCTCCCCCACATGACCAAACGTGCCTGGGAGAAGGTGGCAGAGATCGTGAGCTCCGTCGATGTGGTACAACGCACCTGGATTCAGTATCACAAGCGCCTCAACGACCTGTTGCACTCAGGAAGAGTGAGTACCATGTTGGCATTGGTCACTTAACCCAGCAGGTAGGCTTTCTCCCCTGGCGCCACCAACTCCCCCACCAAGTCTGAGTGTAGTGACTGCATCGAATCATTGACGGCATGTGTCCTTCGCTGGGTGGGCCAGCGGATATTTCCCATGCCAAGGTCACCCTGAGAGGGTGGTGAAGAGATGGGGTCTGCACCCGCAGCATGTGGTACACTGACACCCACATTACTGTTTTGGGGGCAACCTGGAGGAGCTGCATCTAGGCGCAGTGCTGGAATTTCAGGACATGTCAAAGTCAGGGTGATGACATGCTGGGAGGGGAGCTTCAAGGTGGCGTGGCACCGATCGATCTGCTGCCCTCTGCAATCCACATGCTTGCGCCTCCTTGCTATGGAAGTTTAGACCGTGTGATGCCTAATATGATGTAGGCAGCATTTGACCAAGGGGGTTGGGGGGGGGGGGGGGTGGTGGTAGGGGGACAGGCCTAGCATCTTTGTGTGAGTGTTCGGCAGCAGCGGGGTGAGGTTGGGTTGGGCCATCCACTAAGTGAATCCAGGTACAAGCAGCACTAATCAATGCTCTTCTCACCTTTTCAGGAGAATAATTCACATAATGCCGCCGAGCGGGTGAGGACTGGCAGAGGGCCGGCCCAGTTAGCGATTCTCAACCGCTTCAAGCAGGAGGCCCTAGATTTGGAAAGTCGCCATGTGCCCAGGTCCACCGGTGTTGGTAAGGCTGGGGTGCCATGGGCAGTTATGTATGCCCAGTAGTGAGGTCACCATTGTTCTCCCAACAGCCATGGCACTGCTGAATGTTCAGTGATGGAAGTTTGCAACATTGCTTATGGAAGGATGAGCACATAATAATCCGGGGGACAGGGATGCACATTGACATTGTCTCCACATTAACTGATCCAATGTCCTTGTTCTTCCTTTCAGCATCAGCGGAGCAGGGCCGGGAGGAGGAGCAGCAGGGGCCCCCTCTCACACCTGAGGGCCCCGAAGTCTCAGACTCACCAGCGTCACACCACCTCTACCAGGCAGACACCAGCGCAGATACTAGCACCTCGCTGGGAATTAAGACATTGGCTCGTGTCCCTGGGCGCAGCGGTGAGGGCACTTCACAGTCGCTGGAGGAGCTGGCAGAGACAGAGTGTGCCCATGGCGCCAGCAGTCGGAGGACTGCAGGGGACCAGGCATATGCTCAGTTGGTAGCTGATGATGTGCCTCTGGAGTCATCCGCGACACAGGAAATGCGGCAGGGTGCGCGGGAGCATCTGGTTGACATATATGAGGCTATGCTTGGCTTGGTGTCCATGGAGGATGAGTCTACGCGGAATATCGCTGATGCAATGAGCATCATGGCCAAGCGCCGTGCGTCCTCCATGGATAGAGTAGCGACTCTCATGGAGAGGCTCCTCCAGGAGACCAATCAGGGCTTCTTGGGGGATGTGCTCAGACCAGCAAGCCCTCACATCGGCATTGACCTCAGTTGGTCAGTGCCAGTGTGGGAGATGGTCTGGGCACCAAGTTTCCCAGCTTGGTGCCCATCCATCCACGGTGAGCAGGGAGGTCCGAAGCGACCTCACGTTGGCGCAGCAGCTGCCTGTCGTCTCTGCGGGCTCCTCTCAGGGTGCTCCGGATGAGGGCGGCAGCTCTTCCACCCCACTGCCAGTGACCGTTGCATCCGATGAGGTTGCGACAACTGGGGAGATGCCAGCTGTGGAACTGACAGCTCCCTCCCAGGCGGAGCCAGCACAGGCTCCAAGGGCCAGGGACGGCCGCCAAGGTCATCTAGGCCAACAGGACAGCAGACTGAGCAGGCTGTTTCAGATGCCTCTCCCAGCGAGGTGGCAGCACCAAGATGTAGCAGCTGAAAACGTAAACATAAGGCACCTTAGACACACCACGGGTTTATCACTGGTGCTTTTATGTTGGCCGCAATGAGGTCTTTATGAGTTGGTGTGATGTTTAATATCTTTGTCATTTTGTTTTCTTAAGTTCCTTTTGTTGTAATATTAAATTCAGACATGTCACCATGGCTGAGGGTGCCTCTTTTCTTCTCAGGTGGATGGTTACCAATCATGTCATGAGTGATTTGTGGGACATTCAGCTTTATTAACAAGGCCCTTAGTTAATGTTCCTATCCAGGCAGATTTTGCACTTAGGTATTGAGTATGGAGCCTGCAGCCCAGGCTTGTCCTGAAGGTCCATATGTGTTGTGCTAGCTGAAGGTTCGTTGGATTAAAGCCTCCCAGGTGTCCCTGCCCTCCTGGAGTATGCCCAGCATCTACCCCCTCGGCATTTCCCTGAGCGTGCTCATCCTCGGACTCACTTCTGGACTCATCGTGTGCAGCCGCAGCCACTGCGTCTACATCTTCGTCGTCCACAGCATCCCCCCTTTCCAGCGCAAGATTGTGGAGAGCGCAGCATGCAACTACTATCAGCGACACGATCTAGGCACTACTGGAGCGCACCCCCTGAGCAGTCCAGGCATAGGACGCGCAATTTGAGAAGACCGATAGCTCTCTCCACCGCAGCCCTTGTGGAGGCGTGGCTCCTATTATACCACTGCTCAGCTTTCGGTTCTTGGATGGCAGAGAGGTATCATGAGCCACCTTCTGAGGGGAGAGCCCTTGTCACCCAGCAGCCATCCATCAAGCTGGGCAGAGCCTCAGCACCTGGGAGTGTCTGAGCATGTAGGCGTCATGGGAGCTGCCTGAGTACCTTGTACAGACTTATGGAATCAGCATCCTGTGATCACACACTATCTGCACGTTCAAGAAGTGGTAGCGCTTCCTGTTGACAAAGGCACCAGGCTCACCTGCTGGCACCTTGATAGCCACATGTGTGCAGTCCATTGCACCCTGGACGCTGGGGAAGCCAGCAATCGCCGCGAAGCCTCTGGTTCGCTGTGTCTGGCTTGCCTGGTCCCAACTGTAGTGGATGAAGGTCAATGCACTCCTGAACAGAGCATCTGTCACCTGCTTTACACAAGTGTGAACAGCTGATTGGGAGACAGCGCAAAGATCACCCACTGACCCCTGGAAGGAGCCAGGGGCATAGAAGTTGAGGGCAGCTGTGACCTTTACAGCCACTGGCATGGGGTGTCCAGCCACACAGTTTGCTGAGATCTCAGGCCCAATCATCTGACAGATATAGTTGACTGTCTGCCTTGAGAGACAGGGCCTCCTTTGGCACTGCACCTCAGACATATTGAGGTAACTGCTTTGCTGTCTGTATACCCTGGCAGCAGGATAGTGGCGTCTTCTGCTGCCCCTTCCACCTTCGACTACCTCTTGGCCCTGCACCCTTTGTGCCTGCGCCTGTCCTCCCAAAGGTGGCTCCCCTGGAGGCTGAATGTGCACTCCTGACCTCCTCCCCCTTCTGGCCCCGCCTTCCTCCTCAGAGGAGGTGCCTCCAGTGGAGAGTTCAGCTCGCATTCCTAGGCTAAGGGAAGGCTTCCTGAAACCTGCAGGCCCAAAAATGATTCCTCACTGCAGAGTGCTGACCTAAAGGTTGTGAGTCCAGTCCAAGCAGCTGGTATGTGTTTTGAAGTATTGCAGATCACACAGGCAAGTATCAGTAACTTTGAAAAATCAATATTTGACAGAGCACACTCGTGACCCCACTGAGCCTTCTTATCCCGCCCGTGGATGAGCCTTATACAAATGTGTCCTACCTGCTTTGCCCGTCGCGCCCGTCCACTGACCCAAAGATCGCATGGCCGCCGAAAAATAGCCGTCAATTGGCGCCTCAAGGGCCTTAAGTGGCCCGTTAATTAATGGCGGGCCGCATTGGATATCATCGTGCACCCGCCCAACGAAATATCGCGATTGTGCGTTGTGACGTTCAGCCGACATCACTACGTGTCATTTTACGCGTTAGCATGCAGGTCCCACCCCCACACACCAACGGGAAAATCCTGCCCATTGAGTAGTTTGGGTATAAAACAGCTAAAGTCCACGGCATACCATCCACTGACACAGGGAGCTTTAGAGAGATACCATCAAACACTCAAAACAATTTTTTTAAAAATTCATTTAAGGGATGTGGTCTTTGTTGGCTAGGCCAGCATTTATTGCCCATCCCTAATTGCCCTTGAGAAGGTGGTGGTGAACTGCCTTCTTGAACTGTTCTAGTCCATGTGGTGTAGGTACACCCACAGCGCGGTTACGGAGGGAGTTCCAGGATTTTGACCCAATGACAGTGAAGGAATGGCGATATATTTCCAAGTCAGAATGGTAAGTGGCTTGGAGGGGAACTTCCAGGTGGTGGTGTTCCCATCTACCGGCTACCCTTGTCCTTCTAGATGGTAGCGATCGTGAGTTTGTAAGGTGCTGCCTAAGGACCCCTGGTGAGTTCTTGCCATGCATTGTGTAGATAGTACACACTGCTATTACTGTGCATTGGTGGTGGAGGGAGTGAATGTTTGTGGATGGGGTGCCAATCAAGCAGGCTGCTTTGTCCTGGATGGTGTCGAGCTTCTTCTTTAGTGTTGTTGGAGCTGCACTCATTCAGGCAAGTGGAGAGTATTCCATCACACTGCTGATTAAAGCATATTGTCATGAATATCCCCATGATTGGGACAAAGGACTGGACTTTTATTTGCCACCCGAGATTCACCAAATGGTGACTGGTTTTAGACCTTTTGAATTAATCTATGGACATGAGATAAGAGGTCTTCTGAAATTAATCGAAGAAAAGTTCTTAGGACTGAGGGACCAGAATTCTGTTAGATCAACAGGGTTGAGATCTCTTCAAATTTTATCCTTTTAAAAGAAATGTTCCCATACTCCGGCCTCTACAGGGGACTGTGTTTGTTTTGTCCTGTTTTGTGGTTGTCTGAGAGTGTATGGGGTTTCAAATATCTAAAAAGGGGAAAACCTTTACAGTTCTAAACTAGAACTTGCATATTAACCAGTTTATTAACTTGCTTTAAAAAGTAATTTGTTTTATAATAAATCATTTTTTTTTTGTGTTTACTGAAAGAAGCCTGGTTGGAGTATTTTTATGCTGGGAATAACAGTATCAAAGATAAATAATTGGCCAGTTTTGTGGGTAAATTAAACTTTTAAACTTTTGCTATGACCTGTGGAGAAGTGAAGCTAGAATTAACTGCGCACTCCTCCCATCTCGGTCTGTAATGCCTGCCATTTATCAACCCAAGCCTGAATGTTGTCCAAGTCTTCCTGCGTATGGACACAGACTGCTTCTGTATCTGAGGGAGTCACGAATGGTGCTGAACATTGTGCAGTCATCAGTGAACATCCCTACTTCTGAACTTATGATGGAAGGACAGTCATTGCTGAAGCAGTTGGAGATGGATGGGCCTCAGACACTATCCTCAGGAACTCCTGCAGCGATGCTCTGGGACTGAGATGTTGACCTCCAACAACCGCAACCATCTTCCTTTGTGCTAGGTATGACTTCATGTCACACTTAGTCAACTGCTGTATTGATGTCAAGGGCAGTCACTCTCACCTCTTTAGTTCAGCTCTTTTCTCCATGTTTGGCCCAAGGCTGTAATGAGGTCAGTAGCCAAATGGCCCTGGTGGAACCCAAACTGAGCATCAATGAGCAGGTTATTGCTGAGTAAGCACCGCTTGACAGCACTGTCAACAACCCCTTCCGTCACTTTGCTGATGATCGAGAATCTACTGATAGGGCGGTAATTTGTCAGGTTGGATTTGTCCTGATTTTTGTGGACAGGACATGCCTGGGCAATTTTCCACATTTCCGGATAGACGTCAGTGTTGTAGCTATACTGGAGCAGCTTGACTAGGGGCGTGACTAGTTCTGGAGCATAAGTTTTCAGTACTATTGCCAGAATGTTGTCAGGGCCCAAAGGCTATTATTTCTAGTTACAGTTCAGAAAGAGTGCACAAAATCACTCTCTGAACCTGCTGAAATTATCTTAAGTCTTTTATGTTTCAACTGATAAAAGTTAACTATTCTGAATCACACTATGATAGTTGTCTTTTTAAATTTAGAAGTACATATGGTTATAATTTCCTCCACTGGCACAATTAAAAAAGATCTGACCAAACATCACAGTGTATTCCTCAATGGACTAAATGCAAGTAGGGAAAGTGAAAGTTTATAGCACCTTGACAGCAGCTGAATCTTGTCTTTTTCAGTGACTGCCTACATGTTGTTGATCCCATGCCAGTTGCTGGACAAGATGTTGAAGCTTACTGCTTGAGATGTGAATGCAAATATGAAGAAAGAAGCACAGTTACAATTAAGGTATTTTTTTAAGTTTAAGCATGAAGATTTTCTTCCCTGTTTAACCATGTTTTGTTTAATGTATTCTTCGTAAAGGAAAAATATAGGAACTGTCTGGCTGTAAATACAGAAATATCTATTTTCTTATTGGTAGAATTCAGGTGCCTCATATTATCATACTGCAATTGATTTATCACTAATAATAAACTATTGATATAAGATTCTTGCCCATGTTTCTGCTGAAAATGACCAAACCATATGATGCACTCTGAAATTTTATTAGAAAGTCTTTTTTGTTTCATTCCATTTACAAAATAATGGCAAAAATAGCTGGCTTTTTTATTATTTTGAAAATCACATCTCTAGTAGTGCCACTACTTCATGATGATAGAAAGATGAAAATCCTGAAATGCAGCTCTGTAGCGCCCGTTTTTTGGTGCAACAGATGCTATTTTGCCTCCAAAACAGCGTGTAGGCATCCAGTGTTAGCTGCTCCAGATGCCATTTTGGTGAGTGTGTTAGCACATGTACAGGGAGTGTCTACCGGAAGTATGTAGAGCAGGCAGATCATGACATCTGTCAGTGTGTAGTGCTTGTTTGATGCAAGTGCTGCCATTTTGGAGCGTAAGGCTCCAACTGACTCCCTCTTTTAATCTTGCACAGTTTAACATGTGATCAACAGGAAAAGGAAGCCCCTTCCCCTGCCCGGGCTATTTGAAGGGATCATGAACCACTTGCTACTTAGCTGCTGATTGATATCAGCGGGCTGTTACTGTAGTTCTCAAACTGTTTCGAGGTTTCCAGCGTTGTTTAAAGTTGCTGAAGTCTACAGGGAATGGTGTGACATGTGCTGAAGGACTTTGTCTTGACTTCATGGATTCTGCACTAACCACTTCTCCTTGGTGTGGGTTCAGTAGTTTCCGTCCACTTTGGATTACAGCATAATAAGGAAAATGAGCAGAGGCAACACAGGTCACAAGTGGCTGGATGAGGGAGAGATGGGCTCTCAGCAGGAGACTATACCTACCTAGAGTGTTCAGGGATCAATTCTTCTACCTGAACCTTAGTGAGAAAGTGTTGTTAGACATCTCCACTTTACTAAGCAGGATCTTACTGAAGTCTGCCACCTGCTTCAGCCACAAATACAACCTCAGAGCAGGACGAGGACAGTGTTGCCATTGCTGTGAAGGTAACTGTGGCCATGAACTTTTATGCATCTGGCTCTTTATAGGTTTGGGCAGACAATATTGACATCATTTCCCTGTTCACTAACTAGTGTTACATAAATGAGGTCAGAGAGGCTCTGTACTCCAAGAGAGCAGAATACATTTCATTCTCTCTCGCCAGAAAGAAGAATGTGGAACAAGCACATGGCTTCACAAGGATTGCAGGCTCTCCGTAGTACACACACACCATTTTGCAGGCACCACATGTCAACTCTGAGATGCACCTCAATTGGAAAGGATTCTGCTCCCCTCAGTGTCCGACTGGTATTTCAGTTTACGCAGTATATCATGCAGGTCAGTGCCCAGCATCCTGGCAACTGTCATGATGCTTTCATGCAGTGGCAGTCTGCTGTTTCATCTGCATTTGAGCCACCACATCAAATTAAAGGGTGGCTCCTGGGTGACAAGGACTATCGGTAACCAAATGGCTCATGACTCCAATGGGAAGCGTGCATACAATGAAAATCATGCTGTCACATAAAATGAGATTGAGTAGTCCATTGGGTTGCTTAAACAATTATTCCGCAGCTTGGACCATGCTGGACAAGCCCTACAGTACCTGACGGAGCACGTCAAGATTTGCCATGGCTTGCTGCATGCTACATAATCTCACCAGCTTGAGAGCACAGCCCTCGCCACCAGGTATACATCAACCACCTGAGGAAGTGGCAGAGGAAAGGAGAAGGCAACTAATATGGCTTCTTTCTGGCCAGCCTGTCCATGATTGTCTCATCCGCGTCCAGTACCAGTGACTGCAAACCCATTTCCCCATTTACCAGCTCCACACCTTACCTTCCCTCTGTTGCTGACCATCACAACAGCATCTTGGCCACAATGCTAGGGTGAAAACCACCACTAAACAAACATTCCAATCTGAATATTTAAATCAAACCATGGCTTGTTGCTTACAAATGTTAATCATTCACACTTGTACATTCACTTAGTGCCTGTCCTACATGTGCCTTGCCTGCCCTCGTGCTCCTATACAGTGCTCCAGTGGCTGAAGCATTGCTTCTTACTTTTGGTGGGGGAGACCACAGATGACCTTCCAAGATAACCTCAAGCAGCCCTAGCCCTAGAAGACCTGGCTTTGGACTACACCATTTCGCCATGGGTGGCAGCATTCTGGACTGGCTGGCTGACGGCCAATGACAAGGGCAGTGGTTGGAGGACAAATGTTGTCATCCTGAGAGAGGACAGCAGGTTTGTACAACATGGTGCCACAGCCACTCCCTCAGGGCAGCGCCTCAGCAAACCTAGCAGTGTGTTAGAGGACAGATAGCTGGACTGATATGATACCCTGTAAACCCCTTTGAACACTAATATCTACAGATATGATGGCAGCAATCTGATCTTATATGGCAGCAAGCTGAGCTTACATGACTTCCACTGCACCACCCAGATGTTGGATGGCTTTGCTTATGCTGCATTGGAAACCGAGACATTGTCCATGAGACGCTGCATCATGGATGGGCCTGTGAGTATTCCTGTGGAGTTAGCCACCACTTCCACACTGGAAAGGTTGGACTTCAAGCTCTGTGCAAAGCCCAGTGCCAACATGGTGCCAGACCCCTCCATATTCCTTGACATTAACCAGAAGATTTCAGGCAGGCCTGCTAAGGCACCAAGCATTTTGGTGTGCATACCCATCAACCTTTTTCAATAGGCCTCCTCATCAAAGCCCTCATCTCATTCTTCTGCAACAGAACTCGTGTGTGATCTCGCCTTCTGGTACCCGTACTATCCCTATCCCTTGAGCTGACTGGAAGGTGACTAATGCCCATTTTCTCACCGAGCTGGATTTTACCAGCCTTCTAGGGATAAGAATGTAAGAAATAGGAGCAGGAGAAGACCATAAGGCCTATCGAGCCTGCTCCACCATTCAATATGATCAAGGCTGATTTTGGGCTTCAACTTCACTTTCCCACCCGCTCCCCATATCCTTGGATTCTTTGAGGGACTAAAGATCTCTCTATCTCAGCCTTAAATCTATTCAAAGATGGCACATCCATAATGCTCTGGGGTAGAAAATTCAAAAGATTCACAACCATTGGAGTGAAGAATTTTTTCCTTATTTCAGTCCTAAATGATCAACGCCTTATCCTGAATCTAAGCCCTCCTCGTTCTAGATTGCCCAGCTAAGGGTAACAACATCGCAGCATCTACCCTGCCAAGCCCCTTCATAATCTTGAATGTTTCAATGAGATTACTTTTCATTCTTCTAAACTCCAAAGAATATAGATTTACTCAATACAGAATATAGATTTACCTAATTTACTCAGCCTCTCATAGAACAACCCCCTCATCCCAGGGACCAATTTATTGAACTTTCGCTGTGTAGCTCCAATGTCTTTCTTAAATATGGAGATCAAAATTGCACACAGTATTCCAGGTGCAGTCTCACCAAACTGTAGCAAGACTTTATTCTTGTACTCCAATCCCTTTGTAATAAAGGCCAACATGGCATTGGCTTTCCAAATTGCTTGCTACATCTGCATGCTAACTTTTTGTATTCCCTGTATGAGCATGAGCCAAATCTCTTTGATCATAAACATTTACAAGGTTCATGCTTTTTAAAAAGTATTCTGCTTTTCTATTCCTATGACCAAAGTGAACAACCTCACACTTCCCCACATTATACTGTCTGCTACCTTGTTGCCCACTCACTTAACCTGTCTATATCTCTTTGCAGCCTCACTATGTGCAGCCTCATTATGTCCTCCATTCAGCTTGCATTCCCACCTAGCTTTATGTCATCAGCAAACTTAGATACGTTACTCTCTGTCTCTTTGTTTAAGACATTAATATAGATTGTAAATAGCTAAGGCCCCAGCACTGATTCTTGCAGCACTCCACTAGTCACAGCCTGCCAATTTGAAAATGCCCCATTTATCCCTACTCTCTGCTTCCTGTCTGTTAACCAATCCTCTATCCATGTTAATATATCACCCCAAACCCCAGGAGCCCTTACTTGTGTATTAACCTTTTGTGTGGCACCTTATCGAATGCCTTTTGGAAATTGAAGTGTACTACATCTACTGATTCCCCTTTATTTACACTACTAGTCACATCCTCAAAAAGACTAATAAATCTGTCAAATAGAATTTCCCTTTAGTAAAACCATGTTGACTTGTTCTAATCATAATATGCTTTTCTAAGTGTATTGTTAAGACTTCCTTAATAATAGATTCCAGCACTTTCCCAATGACTGATGTCAGGGTAACTGGCATGTAGTTCCCCATTTTCTCTCTCTCTCCTTTCTTAAATAACAGTGTTACATTTGCTAAACTCCAATATGCTGGGACCATTCCAGTATCTAGGGAGTTTTGGAAAATCATAGCTAACAGATCCACTGTCTCTGCAGCTCTCTTTTAGAACTCTAGGATGTAGGCCATCAGGTTCTGGATATTTGTCATATTTTAGTCCCTTAGGTTTCTCTAGGATGATCTGGGAGATGGGGTGGGTCCATAAAATGAAGGGTGTGGTGTCCATCACCTTCCTGCCACCATGGCATTTCATCCGTGGCAGGAGAGTAATTGTGCCACTTAAGTGGTCAAATAGGGCCCTTCCTGTCGCCGGCTTGGGGTGGGGTTTGGCACTCCTAATTAAGAAGTGTGGCCTATGGAGGGACCCCCACCAGTGGCAGTGGCTGCCCTTGCAGCAACACCGTTCCAATCCCCATGCCTGCTCTTATGAAAACACCCTCCACTCCTCATGCCCGCCCCAATCACCCATGCCAGCCCCCTCACTGGGGCCTTGTCTGACTGACACAGGGGACCCCTAACCCCACTTGCCTTGTTTTGAGCACTGCGTCCATTGCTGTGTCTCATTGCAGTCCCAGCAGTGGCCACTGCTCTGGTGGCACTGAAGAATTGCCAACCCTCTGATTGCCCTACAGGTCTTGTCGTTTAAAGGGACAGGAGCACCAGGAGCTAATTAGCTGCACAATGGGCCTAAAATGCGAATGAGGTTTTTCTAATTGGCTGAGACAGGGTTGCACCTGGCTTTCCAGCTCATTGTAGGGGCTTCCACGTCCCCTACAAAATTCTCCCCACCATGTGTGGACCCTGCCTCTAAGCTATGTTCTAAAGCAGCCTTGTCCAACCTTTTCGTTTCGGGGGGGGGGCCACATTCCAAAATTTTTCTCACTGAAGGGGCCAATGAGCAAATTTTGGAAAGATAAAGTGTGGCACAACATTAAACTTGAATTTAAAAAACAAACTGAGGTATTAAAAGAAACAACTTGCTGACCAAAAGAAACTATCAAAGCAATGAATTGATTTTTTAAAAATGAGTAATAAATAAAAATGAGTATGAGAGATTAGGCGAGAGCGTGTGTCCAGCTCACTGACGGTCTCAGGGTGCTCACTCACTCACCCACACACGCTGTGAGTGGATGAGAATACATTTTGGTGTATGGGGATGAGTGTGAATGAGAACACTGAGACTGGGAGTGAGCCAGACTTGCGCACACACTCTTCCTCCCTCATACGCTCTTCCCCCTTCACACGCTCTTGCCCCGTGCACACTTACCCCCTCCCACTCACACACTCTCTCTCTTCCCCCCTCTTCTCACACACTCTCTCTCTCTCTCCCCCACACACTCTTTCCCCCTCACACTCTCACT
Source organism: Cetorhinus maximus (assembly GCF_964194155.1). Classification (NCBI taxonomy): domain Eukaryota; kingdom Metazoa; phylum Chordata; class Chondrichthyes; order Lamniformes; family Cetorhinidae; genus Cetorhinus; species Cetorhinus maximus. The sequence goes on from NC_135887.1 coordinate 100,801,813, forward strand.
CTCTCTCTCTCCCTCCTCACACTCACACACACACACACTCTCTCACTCCCCTACGCTCTTTCTCTCTCCCCTCATAATCCCTCACAATCTCTCTCTCTCTCACACCCTCAATCTCTCACAGTCTTCACTTCTCCACTCAGACGCTGGTGGGCCCCGCTCCCTGCCCTCACTTTCCAGGCCCTGGAACTTAAAAACTTACCTTCCCACTGTTTGTTCCTCACGATAGGCACTCACGAGCCCATCAGCAGCAAATGCAGGGAGGAACCAGCCTGTGATTGAGGAGCTTTACAGCATTTTTCAAATATAAGTCAGTTGAATGTCCAACACATTACAACCAAGAGGCCTCAGGGGCTGCAATGGGGTCACGAGTTGGACAAGCCTGTTCTAAAGTATGCACAAAGTGTCAATATCTGTGAGTGTGAGTGCAAGTGACAGTGTTTCTTTTTCCCCACCGTCTTTCTGCTGTTCCACCTTTTTCTCTTCCATTGTCTGGCCAGGTTGCAGTTCTTGGGTATCTGTAAAGAGAAAGGCACCTAGGTAGGGTTGTGGTGAGGGTCATGGGAAAAGGCATGCAGCATCTACAGCTTGTAAATCAGAAGAAATTGTGCGATGAAGGGAAAGTAGGATCTGAGAAGGAGGATCACGTATCAGCATGGTTTTAGCCCTGTCGCTGGCCATAGCCTCAGTAATAGCTGCTCCATGATGGCAAGAAATGTCTCCTCCACGTGGGTGAGGACATGCAGCCATGACAGTCCCCTGCCGGTTATATGTTATTGCCCCAGTTATGTGTCAATAAGTTGATAGTTTGTTTGAGCATCAAAGGGGGGTCAGAGGTAAAAAGAAACATGTTTGCATCTTGCAGGAGTTCCATAGGTAAATAGTAGTGAGTATATTTTATTGACCCGAATGAAAAGACAAGATAGAGACATAAAAGATTTTATATTTGGAAGGATTTGAGTTTCAAAGAGGTGCAAGAACAATGGAATCTGAGATGAAAGGGAAAAAAGAGGTATTTTGGAGTTACAGCTGAGAGCTTAGGATAGAGATAGCTGTAGCTATGGAGATAGCTGGAGCAGTTTGAACTGCTGAGCTATAGCTGGAGCTCTGGGCTGGGAGAAGATGGCACTTGAACCAGCCATCCAGCCAAGCCAGAAAAGCCTTGGGCTGCAACAGGCAGTTTTATTCTAAGTGGGTTCCACCACAGAGTGGAAGAGGGGGGAAGGTCATGTGGGTATTAAAGCAACAGCAGTTTGCCTTTGATACTATTACTGGATTTCGTAATTAAATATCTATAAGGGAGTGTTGACTGGAAGGTGTTTACTTGTGGGTCTGACCAAGTAGAGAGTTTTTTGGGGAATGTTTTGCATGACTAACCTTAATTGTGTAACTGTAATCTTGCACGCTTAAGTTTTCTTTCATTCTTGTTAATAAAACTTCTAATTTTTAAAAAAATCCCAGAAGTGTTACTGGATCTCTTACTAATGAGATTGGTACATCGTCTTCTCGTTTTCAGAATACAAAAGAAGAGTGTGGCCCTTAAGCCAAGCTTCCCTCTGGGATTTGGTTTGCGCAGCAATTAACACCGGATGTGGTCATAAGTTCCAGTACTTGCTTCAAGCAGAATGCCCCGTCCACTTAGAGATGCAGACTGGATTTAAGTAATACAATGGTGTTAACATCAAAAAAAACTTGGGCCTCTGCCGAGGCATGCACATGCTGCTTGCAACAGAAAAAAACATGTATGGGTGAATTACATGTTGGCATACATGAATCCATTTTGTGCCTGAAGTGTACTGCTGTGAGCCCTTATATTGTTACTATCCATACTAGAAGGAATTTGCTATATATACATTCATGTGCTTTTGCTACTATATCAAGATTGTTTCTAGCTATTGACTATTGCGACAATTGTACAGGCAATTGTACAGGCAAGGTAGCAACATTTTCATTGTAAAGATTCCCTTTTAACCCTCTCCCAATGTAACAGCAGAGCTTCCTATAGGAGAGCTGAAAAAGTTCAGGAGAGAGGAATCAGTGGGCAATTCTTGTGTTTGCTAGTACATAAGAACTAGGAGCAGCAGTAGGCAATTCAGCCCCTCAAGCCTGTCCCGCCATTCAATATGATCGTGGCTGATCTCATTTCGGCCTCAACTCCAATTTCCCGCCCTCTCCCCATAACCTTTCAACCCGTTACTAATTAAAAATCTGTCTATCTCCTCCTTAAATTTATTCAGCATCCCGGCGTCCACTGCACTCTGAGGTAGTGAATTCCACTGATTCACAACCCTTTGAGAAAAATAATTCCTCCTCATCTCTGATTTAAATCTACCACTCGTAAGCCTAAAACTATATCCCCTCCTAGAATGCCCCACAAGAGGAAACATCCACTCCATGTCTACTCTGTCTATCCCCTTTAGCATCTTATATACCCCAGTTAGATCTTCTCTCATCATTCTAAACTCTAGCGAGTATCGGCTTAAACTGCTCAATCTCTCCTCATAAGACAAGCCCCACATCTCTAGAATCAATCTAGTGAACCTCCTCTGAACCCCCTCCAATGCAACTGCATCCTTCCTCAAGTAAGGGGACCAAAACTGTGCACAGTACTCCAGGTGCGGTCTCACCAATGCCTTGTACAGTTGCAACAACACTTACCTATTTTTATACTCTATTCCTTTAACAATAAATGCCAAAATTCCATTTGCCTTCCTTATACCTGCAGTACCTGCATACTAGCTTTCAGCAATTCATGCATGAGGACACCCAGATCCTTCTGCACTGAAGCATTCTGAAGTTTCTCTCCATTTAAATAATAAGTCGCCTTTTTATTCTTCTGACCAAAATGGATAACCTCACACTTATCCACGTTAAACTCCATCTGCTAAATTTTGGCCCATTCACCTAAGCTGTCCATATCCATTTGTAAATTTCTTATTTCTTCATTGCAACTTACTTTCCCACCTATTTTGGTATCATCTGCAAATTTAGCTATAGCACCTTCTATCCCTGAATCCAAGTCATTAATATAGATTGTAAATAGTTAGGGCCCAAGGACCGAACCCTGTGGCACCCCACTAGTTATAGCTTGCCATCCAGAAAGAGACCCATTTATCCCAACTCTCTGCTTTCTGTTGGTTAGCCAATCCTCTATCCATGCTAATATATTACCCCAAACTCTGTGTGATCTTATCTTGTGTATTAATCTTTTGTGTGGCACCTTATCAAAGGCCTTCTGGAAGTCCAGATATACTACATCTACAGGATCCCCATTATCCACTTTGCTTGTCACAACTTCAAAGAACTCTAGCAAATTAGTCAAACACGAGTTACTCTTCATAAAACCATGCTGACTCTGATGGATTGCATTTTGACTTTCCAAATGCCCCATTACCACTTCCTTAATAATGGATCCCAACAATTTCCCAATGACAGACGTTAAACAAACTGGTCTATAGTTTCCTACTTTCTACCTCCACCCCCTTTTTGAATAAGGGCATTATATTAGCATTTTTACAATCCTCTGGAACCCCTCCTGAATCCAGGGAATTTTGGAATATTATAGCCAATGCATCAACTATCTCCGCTGCCACTTCCTTTAAGACCCTGGGATGAAGGCCATCAGGTCTACCCTTTAATCTCAATAGTTTGCTTTGTACTTTTTGTCTAGTGATGGTGATTGTTCTAAGTTCCTCCTTCTCCATACCCTCTGCACAACCTGTTACTATTGGGGTGGTACTAGTGTTCTCCACCATGAAAACTGAGGCAAAATATTGATTAAGCGTCTCTGCCATTTCTGCGTTCCCCACTATTAACTCCCCAGTCTCATCCTCCAAGGGACCAACTTTCACTTTAGCTACTTTCTTTCCTTTTATATACGTGTAGAAACTTTTGCTATCAGTTTTTACATTTTGCGCTAGTTTTCTTTCATAATTTACCTTTGTTCTTTTTATTATTTTTTTAGTAACCCTTTGTTGATCTTTAAAAGTTTCCCAATCTTCCAGCCTGTCACTGACCTTTGCAATTTGGTATGCCTTAGTTTTTGCCCCTATGTTATCTTTAACTTCCTTGCTCAGCCATGGATGCTTTTTCCCCCTCTTACCATCTTTCTTCCTGTTTGGAATATATTTTACTTGGGAGGAATTGAATATCTCCTTAAATACCTGCCACTGTACATCAACTGTCCTACCTTGTAGTCTTCCTGCCCAGTCCACTACGGCCAAATCTGCCCTCATGCCTATGTAGTTACCTTTGTTTAACTCCAGAACACTAGTGTGGGACTCAAGTTTCTCGCTCTCAAACTGAACTTGAAATTCTAGCATGCTATGATCACTCTTCCCTAGAGGATCCTTTACACTGAGATCATTAATTAATCCCATCACATTACACAAAACTAACTCCAGAATAGCCTGCTCCCTGGTTGGTTCCACAACATATTGCTCCAAGAAACAATCCCTAATACACATTATGAACTCTCCCTCGAGGCTACCCTTGCCAATTTGATTAGTCAGTCCATATGCATATTCAAATCACCCATGATTATTGCCGGGCCTTCTTACATGCTCCCAGTATTTCCTAGTTTACACTGTGCCCTACTGCTGAACTACTGTTTGGGGACCTTTAGATTACACCCACCAGGGACTTATTTCCCTTGCTATTTCTTATTTCTACCCAGACTGACTCTATGTCTTGCTCTCCAGTGCCTATGTCATTCCTCACTATAGCACTGATCTCTTCCTTTACTAACAAAGCTACACCATCTCCTTTCCCTTCCTGCCTATCCTTCCGAAACACTGAGTATCCTTGGATATTCAACTCCCAAACCTGTTCTCCCTGTAACCACGTCTCAGTAATCATCACCATATCATACGTATTTATCTCTATTTGCACTGTTAACTCATTAGTTTTATTCCGAATGCTACGCGGACTCAGATACAAAGCCTTTAAGTTTGCCCTATTGTCAATTTTTCCTACTCTTATCTGATTCTTTGGTGCAATATGGCGTTCACACACTCTGTCCCTTCCTTTCACTTTTTGGTAACAATCAGCTTCATCACCTGCAATCTTACCCTCTCCTTAAACTTTGATTTTTTATATTTCCATGCAACTGAACCCTCCCCCGCCACTATTTAGTTTAAAGCCCTATCTACAACCCTAGTTATGCGATTCGCCAGGACACTGGTCCCAGCATGATTCAAGTGGAGCCCATCCAAACGGAATAGCTCCCTCTTTCATCAGTACTGGTGCCAATGTCCCATGAATTTGAACCCATTTCTCCCACACCAGCCTTTGAGCCACGCATTTACCCCTTTAATCTTATTGACCCTGTGCCAATTAGCTTGTGGCTCAGGTAGTAATCCGGAGATAATTACCTCTTTGGTTCTGCTTTTTAATTTAGCCCCTAGCTGCTCGTATTCCCTCAGCAGAACCTCTTTCCTCATTCTACCTATATCTTTGGTATCTACGTGGACCACGATAACTGGATCTTTCCCCTCCCACTCCAAGTTCCTCTGCAACCCAGATGAGATATCCTTAACCCTGGCACCAGGTAGGCAACACAGCCTTCGGGACTCTCGATCCTGGCTACAGAGAACAGTATCTACTCCTCTAACTATACTATCCCCGATTACAACTACATTTCTCTTTTCTCTCCCCATTTGAATGGCTCCCTGTACCATGGTGCTATGGTCAGTTTGCTCATCCTCCCTACAAGTCCCCACTCTCGTCCACACAGGGAGCAAGAACCTCGAACCTGTTGGATAAGGGCAAGAGCTGAGGCTCCTGCAGTGCTACTTCCTGGATCCCTCTACCTGCCTCACTCATAGTCACACCCTCCTGTCCCTGACCACTTGCCGAATTTGAGGTAGTTAATCTAAGGGGTGTGACTGTCTCCTGAAACACAGCGTCCAGGTAACTCTCCCCCTCCATGATGTGTCGCAGTGTCCGAAGCTCAGACTCCACTCATCAACTCTGAGCCAGAGTTCCTCGAGCAACCGACGTTTGCTACAGATGTGGTCACTAGGAACTACAATGGGGTCCACCAGCTCCCACATCATGCGGCTACAACACATTGCCTGGCCCTGCATCTCTATTTTATTTAATTAGTTTTTCAATTTGTTTTTAAATTTCCTACTGGTCTTTAGTTTATCAATCCGTAAAATATTTCTCCTATTTACCTTTAATCTGAAAGCAAGTTAGAATAGAGGTTCAAAATACACTTTTTAAAATCAACTGGAACTTGCTGTCTTTGCTGAGTTGAAGCTGAAGTGTTAGGCCTCTGATCCTGGGCCCCAGTAGTCACCTTTAATCTGAAATCAACTTAGAATAGGTAGTTCAAACTAGCAGTTACTTACCAACCAATGAACTTTTCCTGTGATGTCACTCTTTTTTTTCACTCGGCGACGGTGACTGCAGAGGACACTCTTCCCAGACTGCTTCCCAGCGACGGTGACTGCAGAGGACACTCTTTCCATACTGCTTCCCGGCGACAGTGACTGCAAAGGACACTCTTCCCAGACTGCTTCATGACGACGGTGACTGCATAGGACAACCTTCCCAGACTCTAGTCAGGTTTATTTTCCGACATTCAGGAACTGATATTTTCATGTTATTGGCGAAAAGATGTAAAGCTGTATAGTTCATGTTTTTTGACATTTCTCTTATGCAGGTAACAATCATCATTTATTTGTCTATTCTGGGCTTACTGCTGCTTTATATGATTTATCTGACAATGGTGGAACCCTTGCTGAAGAAACATTTGTTACGTTCACGGCTACTACAGAATGAAGATGACTTTGGGGTGAGTTCTACTGCCTAAGAAATAAATTTAAAATATTGGCGTGAATATTCCAGTATGGGGAGCAGTAAATGACCCAACTTAAGCTGCTCATACTCCTTGGAACCCTGAAGAAACCCCAACGAGCGCACATGCACAGTACTTATGCAGGAAGTTTAAACTTGATTGCTGGTTTACCGTGCCCAAACTGCTGCACCATTTTCTACGACAATGGGATCAGATGACCTGAAACAGGCAGACTTGGGCTATTTGCTGTATGCTTACGTTAGTTTTTACACAGATTTACTTAGAGCTTTTCATAGCAGGTATAAAGCCCACTAAGCAGCATAACTTGAAAGTAAATCAGCTGGAGTGTCAAAGCAAAACAGCAATCGCAACAATGTTCACCTCCGTTCTAATACCGCATTCCCAACAATGTTCACCTTGTCCCTGCTCTGCATTCACCTCCAGCAATGTTCACCACCCCTCCAGCTCACCATCGCTCCCCCCACCCTCCAGACACCGCTTAACCCCTCCCGCGCCCCTCTTCCTGATTCACCTCCTGGAATTCCTGGCTCTTGTCCAACCGATGACAGAGCACTGTTGGGAGTGATAGGGGGTGGTGATGGATGAGCTGGGAGGGGAATGACAAAAACAGATGCCTAGTGCCTCCCGGCAATGACATGAGGTAGCCATCCACACAAATTACAAAGACCATTTGTTTCCAAGACTGTGTATCAACAATCTTTCCAAGAACAAGGACCCTCTCCACCGCTGACTAGAAGATCTGGGCCATTCACTTCACAGCTGTATAAAAACCGTAGAAGGCAAATAAAAGCCTGAGATACAGGCAGCATTTATTCTCAGATGGGGAGTTTGATTTTATGTCTGGCACTGAAATACTTAATTTGAAATGTAGTACAGTATATTACAGGATGTAATTACTAAAGAGGTTTAATCATAATTTGTATTTAGTGTATTTGAAATGCGTCAGCAACTTAATTTTATCATGAGTCAACCAAATTCTGCTGCATGTAAAAGCATGACTAAACAACACCAGACTATATTATGTTTTTTTGTCATGGAGCAGAATTTTTAGGCCGGCGTGGGGCCACGCACCTGACCTGATTGGATGCGAAATCGCGTGATATTTCGGTCGGCGGGCACATGCAAAAGTCGGAGGCGCACCTGCCGACAATTAAGAGGCCAATTAGTGTAACTAAAGTTACCAATTTTTCGTGGTCCGTCCAACCTTATGGTTGGTGGATGGGCAAATCGGCCAGGCAGATTTTGCATTTTTCATGAAATCACATCCAAGGGCAAGGCGAGGTTTCTGTTATTAAATAATCAGGGAGCTTTCATTCAGCGCTCACCCGCCCTCCTCCTGCCCCACCTTGGCAGCACAGCATTTCAGCGTGCGCTTCACACTGTCTGGCCAGCCAGCGTGAAATCATGGTTGGGGGCCGATCGCAGTCAGCTGTCCATTCTCCGGTCAATCCCAGGCCCGCCGATCGCGCCCGCTCACTGACCTAAAAATCCTGCCCATGGTCTTTATGTCTCAGGTGGCATTATTGCACTAAGATATGAAGAATGAAAGTCTTCTTAAAGGTATCAGGGTCTTATGTGATTTTTGTTGTTTTTGGATTATTCACTGTTTAATGTCTGAATGTTTAACACCACTCCAAAACTGTTGAAACAGCACAACAGATTAAGTCTTCCAATAGCAGTAGCTAGTACAGTAAGAGTATCAGTGCCGTAAACTGGTAGATGCATGTTTTATTTCTTCAACTCTAGTTTGTAACCTCAACAGTTTTGGGGAGGTATCCTGAGGAGACTAGGCTTATCTTGCAGGGCAATTAGGGAATCAGTATAGAGCTATTATTGCATGCTTCTGGAAATTGACTGAAAGTGATGGTGCTGGTAGGAGGGTGTTGACGAATGGGATGCATGATGTAAAAGGGTACCTTTCCCTTAAGCCAAGGCTGAAACTATTATTTACAATGCTTTTGTGTGCAAGTCCCCCAAGGGTGCAGCTTGTGAATTTGGTTTAAAGCTAGCATGATTCTCTACACAACTATTCGAAATCTAAAATGAGACTCCCTAATATGCCATTTCAAAAGCCCATAATGTATTGTGGCCACTCCTGTCTAGGTCAGCATTCCCCAATGGCAGATTCAACAAGGTGCACAGCAGGAATTTTGAGGCTGATTCCTCTTTTCTCTCCTCACTCTGCACTGAAATTCCAAAACAAAGTATGACACTTGACATCTTTAAAGGAACCTCCCAAAGGTTATTTACACTTTGCGGGAATGCCTATTTCCTCTCACACAAATGATTGTTTCAATAAATTGTTTTTGTGAAACTTCCTGAATCTCCATTTTTAGCTCGATATTAAAAACTCACAGAGAAGGAGCAAATATGTCAATATATGAATATTCCACATTGTCTACATTTGGAGTAGATCCAACATGATACTCATTTTGTTTAATAATCTAGTTAGGTAGAATCCAGTTTCAACTGTAGCAGATTTTAATTTGAATGAACATTCATAATTGTCTTGTACTTTGCATGCACAATTTTTAAACATTTTAGTTAATGCATAGTTTCCAGAAATTAAATTGGCCAAATTGAACATTTTTTTCCCAGTGTTAGGCTATTGATTTGGGCCCTTGCAAATTTATATCTTGCTGTGGGGATCTCAGTTTTTCCCAAAAGTTAGCTTGTGGAAAAACAATATTTGCTCAAGTGCATTTTAGAGCTGGGGTCCAAACTACAACTTATTGAATTGCCAAAACTTTCATAACTAAAATAATAACTACTGTTTGCAGATTTGGAGAATTGAGAGACAGGCAATATAAATGTATCAGTGTAACTCTTGAGAAATTACATATTACCTCTTCCTATTAAATAGTATAAGGCTGAATTTTCCCTTTGGCATGCAGGGGCGGGCCCCGCACATCCGCGCGTAAATTGACGTGTGGTGACATCGGGCGAGCGTCTGGACGTCACTGCGCTCCTTCGCGATATTTTGCTAGGCAGGCGCGTGATGATGTCCGACACGCGCTAGCCATTAATTAATGGGCCACTTAAGGCCCTTGAGGCGCCAATCGACACCGGCGCCCATGCGATCTTCGGCTTGGGGCATGGACGCAACAGGCAGGCGGGTAGGACACATTTGTATTAACCTCATCTACGGGCGAGATAAGAGGGCTCACTGGGGCTGCAAGTGTGCACAGTCAAGCATTTATTTCTGAAAATTTTTGAAACTTGCTTGTGTGATCTGCAGTACTTCAAAACACATACCAGCTGCTTTATCTGGACTCTTAACCTTCAGGTCAGCACTCTGCAGTGAGTAATCTTTTCTGGGCCTGCAGGTTTCAGGAAGCCTTCCCTTAGCCTGGGAATGGAAGCTGAATTGTCCACTAGAGGCAGCTCCTCTGAGGAGGAAAGGAGGGCTAGAAGGGGCAGGAGGCCAGGTGTGCACATTCAGTCTCCAGGGAAGCCACCTTTGGGAGGACAGGCGCAGGCACAAGGGGCGCAGGGCCAAGAGGTAGTCCAAGGCAGAAGGGGCCTCAGAAGACGCCACTATCCTGCTGCCAGGGTATACAGAGGGAGAAGCAGCTACCTCAATATGTCTGAGGTGCAGTGCCGAAGGAGGTTCTGTCTCTCAAGGGAGACAGTCAACTATATCCGTCAGATGATAGGGCCTGAGGTCCCCGCTAACTGTGTGGTTGGACAACCCATGCCAGTGGCTCTGAAGGTCACAGTTGCCCTCAACTTCTATGCCTCTGGCTCCTTCCAGGGGTCAGTGGGTGATTTTTGCGGTGTCTCCCAATCAGCTGTGCATACTTGTGTTAAGCAGGTTACAGACGCTCTGTTCAGGCATACATTGACCTTCATCCACGACCGTTGGGACCAGGCAAGCCAGGCACAGTGAGCCAGAGGCTTCACGGCGATTTCTGGCTTCCCCCGAGTCCAGGGTGCAGTAGACTGCACACATGTGGCCATCGAGGTGCCAGCAAGTGAGCCCGGTGCCTTTGTCAATAGGAAGGGCTTCCACCCCATGAGCGTGCAGATAGTGTGTGATCACAGGACAAAATCAGAATTACCTGGAAAAACTCAGCAGGCCCAACAGCATCTGCGGAGAGGAACACAGTTAACGTTTTGAGTCCGTATGTAATCACAGGATGCTGATTTTACAAGTCAGTGCAAGGTACCCAGGCATCTCCCACGACACCTACATCCTCAGACACTCCCAGGTACCGGGACTCCTCAGTACTCCAGCCTGGCTGCTGGGTGACCAGGGCAATCCCCTCAGAAGGTGGCTCATGATGCCTCTCCGCCATCCAAGAACAGAAGCTGAGCAGCGGTGCAATAGGTGCCACACCTCCACAAGGGCTGTGGTGGAGAGAACCATCGGTCTTCTCAAGATGCGCTTCCGATGCCTGGACCGCTCAGGGGGCGCACTCCAGTACCCCCCAGATTGTGTCTCGGTGATAGTGGTTGCATGCTGCGCTCTCCACAGTCTTGCGTTGGAAAGGGACACAGTGGACGATGAAGACGTCGATGCAGTGGCTGCGGCTGCGCACAATGAACCCAGCAGTGAGTCCGAGGATGAGCATGCACAGGGAAATGCTGAGGGGGTAAACGCTAACCTGGGCATACTCCAGGGACGCAGGGACACCGGGAGGCTTTAATCCAACAAACCTTCAGCTAGCGCACCACAGATGGACCACCAGGACAAGCCTGGGCTGTAGGCTCGATACTCGACACCTATGTGCAAAATCTGCCAGGTTGGGAACAGTCATTAAGGGTCTTGCTAATAAAGCTGAATGTCCAACCAAGCACTCATTACAGTTTTGGAAACCATACACATGCAGAAGAAAAGAGGCACCCTCAGCCATAGCGACATATCTGAATTTATTCTGTCAAGCAAGCCAACTTATTCCAAAAAGAAGAATAGTGTTACCAAACAAAACAAATCATAAGGACCTCATCTCGGGCCAACACAATAGCACCAGCGCTGGGGACACTAGCCGATGTTCCAATTCCCACCGAGGTACTAGTATCTGTACTGGTGCCTGTCTCGCAGAAATGGTGTGACGCTGGTGAGACTTCAGGGCCCTCAGGTGTGAGAGAGGACCTCTGCTGCTCCTCCTCCCGGCCCTGCTCTGATGATGCTGAAAGGAAGGACAAGGACAGTGGATCAGTTAATGTGGAGACAATGTCAAAGTGTATCCTGTCCCCCGGATCATTATGCGCTCATCCTCCCATAACCAATGGTGAAGCTATATTGCAAAATTAAATCAATTAACATTTAGCAATGCAATGGCTGTTGGGAAAACAATGGTGACCTCACTGTTGGGCATAATTACCTGGCCGTGGCACCCCAGCCTCACCAACACCAGTGGACCTTGGCGCATGGCGCCTCTCCAGATCCAGGGACTCCTGCTCGAAGCGGCTAAGAATGACAATCTCTGCCTGGCCGCCGCCAGTCCTCGCATGCTCTGCTGCGTTATGAGCATTCTTCTCCTGAAAATGAAGGACGAGCATTGATTAGTGAAAATTGCACATGGACTCTCTTCGCACACGACCCACCCCAGCCAGAGTGAGACATACCAGGGCTCCAGAGCCTCCTCACCCAGCTGCTGCCGAACACTCACACAAAGATGCTAGGCCTGCTCCACCACCCCCCCCCACCCCCCCCCCCCCCCCGGACACATGCTGCCTACATCACATTAGGCACCAAACGGTATATTCTTCTACAGCAAGGAGGCGCAAGCACATGGAGCGTAGCACATGGTTCGTTACCACGCCACCTTGAAGCTCCCCTCCCAGCATGTCATCACCCTGACATGGACATGTTCTAGAGTTCAAACACAGTGCCTCGGTGCAGCTCCTCCAGGTTTCCCCCAAACCAGTCATGTGCAGTAAAGGACCACCCAGCAAAGGACAAATGCCATCAATGATTCATTGCAGTCCCTACACTCAGACTTGTGGGCTGGGGGGTGGTGGGTGTGGGCAGCAGAAGGGTAAGCCAACCTGCTGGGTTACATGACCAATGTCGACATGGTACTCACCCTGCCAGAGCACAAGAAGTCGTTGAAGCGCTTGCGACACTGGATCCAGGTGCACCGCACCACGTCACGGGAGATCACCACCTCCGCCACCTCCTCCCAGGCACGTTTCGGCATGTGGAGGGGGGCTCCTCCTCCCATCCTGAGGAACCAGCACCTCCCACCATGCAGCCACCTCCTCGAGGAGGACAGCAAGGCAGTCATCCGAGAAACGAGGGGCACACGGGCCCTCCGCCCTGGCCTGTCCCGCTGCCCTACCCTCCAGCCTCGCCTGTTCCCCTGGCCTACCCTCCGGATTGGCCCGCTCACCAGAAGCCCCCTGGTGAGCCCTTCCACTTGACATTGTGAGCAGCCTTGCAAAGGCTACCAGCGCTTCTGATAAACATGCCGCTGGGTCGCCATTGGACCCGGTGGACAATGCACTCTCGCCTATCCGCAGGAGCCGGGCATTACACCATGCCTGCTCCCGCTCCCCCACTTCCCCACATACAGAAAATTCAGCCCATAATCTCTAATCTATATATCTTTGCTTTAGGTGGGAAAGTAATATGTATATTCTTTTGGTTACAATTTTTCTGAAGATGAATTAACTTATTAAAATAGAAGATGGAATTAGTGACTCCATCTTTCTGTCTTGTTTCTTTTTCTTATCCCATCTCTTTCATAAAAACTCCCAACAAATACAGTCATGTCATACAATTGTAAAACAACTGTACAAAATGCTAATTATTTCAATTTTTAAAGATTTTCTTAAAAACACGTTAATCACCTATGCGCTGCACATGGGGAGTCAAAATGGAGTGTAGTGTTCCCAGGTTAAAGAACAGGTGACAATTAGACCTAGGTTCACAGCATAATTCAAACTCCATTTTAAAGCCATTCATTCTATCTTTGCTTTTGTATTTCCTTTGTAATTTTTTATGTCCATATTATCATGTACAGCTTATCATGCTGTAATTACATACTTGTGCTGATAAAAGTGTTGCAACACATATGTACTGTCAGGATGTGATTACAGACAAGTTTAGGTAGGAAGCTTGAATTATAAATGTGGATATGGGAATTTATAATGGAAAATGTTGACAACTGCGGTAGAATAAGACTTTTAATATATAGATATAACATCACATTGTCTACTGCTGTAACTTAATCCTTTCTAGGACCTGAAGACTAAAACAACTTGCCTTCCTCTTCAAGCTTTTAAATCTTAAAACCTGATGCCTTTCAATCACTATCTCCTGATTGACTTCATTTTCTGTTTTACTCATTTCAGTGTTTACGGTGTCTTGTATTACAGAACTTGGTTTATTCGTATTAGAAATGTGTGACTTATTTCAAAACGCTTTTCGCTATTGATACATTTATACAATTCAACAATGGCAGTGGAAATTGTGGCTAACTTTTCGAATTGGAGGCAGGAGGAGCACTGTGGTGTGGCCATGTGATCATTTACTTCTCTACAGGAAATTAAGGAAAATTTAGTAAGTAGGTTACCGGCTTTGTTATGAAACACTAGAGGTTTTTTTTAAAATTAATTTACAGGATGTAGGTGTTGCTGACTAGGCCAACATTTATTGTCCATCCCTAGTTGCCCTTGAGAAGGTGGTGGTGAGCAGTCTTCTTGAACCACTGCAGTCCCTGTGGTGTAGGTACACCCACAGTGCTGTTAGGGAAGGAGTTCCAGGATTTTGATACAGCCACAGTGAAAGAATGGAGATATATTTTCAAGTCAGGATGGTGACGGGCTTGGAGGGGAACTTTCAGGTGGTGGTGTTCCCATGTATCTGCTGTCCTTGTCCTTCTAGATGGTAGCGGTCGTGGGTTTGGAAGCTGCTGCCTAAGGAGCCTCGGTGAGTTACTGCAGTGCATCTTTTAAATGGTACACACTGCTGCCACAGTTCATCGGTGGTGGAGGGAGTGAATGTTTGAGGATGTGGTGCCAATTAAGTAGGCTGCTTTGTCCTGTATGGTGTCAAGCTTCTTGAGTGTTGTTGGAGCTGCACTCCTCTAGGCAATTGGGGAGTTTTCCAGCACACTCCCAACTTGTGCCTTGTAGATGGTGGACAGGCTTTGGGGAATTAGGAGGTGAGTTACTCGCCACAGGATTTCTAGCCTCTGCCCTGCTCTTGTAGCCACAGTATTTATATGGCTAGTCCAGTTCAGTTTCTGGTCAAAGTAACCCCCAGGATGTTTGATAGTGGGAGGTTCAACAATGGAAATGCCATTGAATGTCATGGGGTGATGGTTAGATTCTCTCTTGTTGGAGATCGTCATTGCTCAGCACTTGTGTGGCACGAATGTTACTTGCCACTAGCCAGCCCAAACCTGGATATTGTCCAGGTCTTGCTGCATTTGAACATGGACTGCTTCAGTATCTGAGGAGTTGTGAATGGTGCTGAACATTGTGCGAACATCAGCGAACATCCCCACTTCTGACCTTATGATGGAAGGAAGGTCATTGATGAAGCAGCTGAAGATGGTTGGGCTGAGAATGAGATTGTCAGAGGCTTGGGAACATCGTCAATGAATAACCTTTAATGTATTCTGGATAGTTAAGTAATCAGATTCCAAAATATATTACCTTTATGCATATGCATACTCCACTAAAAATAAAGCAAACCATTTTTTAGAATTTGAAAATACACTTCAGGGGACAACATGCTCCTGAGGAATTGATTGAAGAAGTGACATGCTGTTGTAGTCAGAGGATATAGAAGGTGTGTGATCGTGCATTAATTTAGGAAGATTCAGTGATTCTCCTGCTGTACCTCATTTGATAGACAGGTTGAGAAGATGCGAAACTTGCCCGATATGAATATTAGAATTCACCATTTATTAAGGAATGCTTGTAGGTTTGGAGTTTAGTCACCTACTGAATCAACGGCTCTCATTGCTGAGCAAAGATCTGTGATTTTTAAATAATATTTTAAGAATGATGTGCTGGAAGAGCCCCAATATTTATGAGTTAAACTTTCTTTGAATCAAATCTGCGTAGATGCATATCTGCTTTTAAATAGATTTTGGTATTGCCCAAAACTCTGCTGACCACATATTATCTTGTATGACTTAGATTATTTTCATTGACTGTCATTGCCTTGACAATAATAGCAGCAGCTACTTCCATTGATATGCTTTAAAATCGCAAAAGGAACATTTTGCAATGCTAAAGACACTATATAAATGCAAGTTGTTGGTGTAAGTTCATTATATATAATTAGTTTAAAAGCACCAGTTATGAATTATAATATTGCGCTAAAGTTTTTAAATGCAATATACTCAGGTCTAGCCTTTAAGAGCCACATTTGAAGTTTTCTTTTAAATGCATAGTTCATTTAATCAGAAATTTTGTGTTGGGCGTTTAAGAAAAAATTCAGTTACGACATGTTGCTCACTGAGTATATGGTTCATTGTGACACGAAAAGCTTTCTCAAATTTTCTCAAACTTTTTTTTAAAGAATCTAAGAATATCTGATATCTGGGTTTAACTTGTAGGTTTATTCTTGTTAAGCATTTAAACTGGATTAACGATTTATAAAGCTTTGATTTACTTTAGAGGAAAGTGTTCTTTTTAACTGAAGTTAGGCTTTTGGAGGCAAAGAACGTGAAGATCTGCAACTAATTATGCCTGCTTTTGAATCCTAAAATGAGAGAATGCTGTGTATCAACCTACTATATTCCTAATGTATGGCAGAATATCATTAGTTATCCTTCCCGGTAAGTGACATTGACTATGCTTTAAAAACTGGAAGAATAAACATTCCCAAATTCTGTTAATTTACTGTGAAGAGCTTAATCTATTGTTCATGAAATGCAGCTGCTGTGATGTAAATCAACTTTTTATCAATCTAATCTTTAAGTGTTTATATATTAAAAAGTGAGAAAATTTATCTAAATCCAATCTTTTTAACTCTGTATTGTTAACATTAAGAGTACAAAGCTTTATCATTGCTTAACAATGTGAGATTTTATATTTTAGTCATTCTGGAGATGTGCCAGTGCAATACACCATAAATAACAATGTGGAGAGGAATAGTAAATACTGCTAATAGCCCGGTTTACACTACTAACTTTACATTCATATGAAAATTAAACTCGGAGCCATTGTGGGAAAGGATGTTAGTACAAACCTTATCAATTCCTGTTTGAACTAGTTATAGGGTTACTATCTTTTACAATGCCAAAGCCACAGAAAAGGCCAAAGAAAGAAGGCAGAGGATGAGATCTTGAGTTTTATTGACCTAGATCTTCCAGGCTCCGGATCGTTAGAGACCGTCGTATGACCCAAGATGCACATTGGGACTTGTCCTCGGGAATTGCCCGGGAAGTTTGAACT
The DNA here is from genome assembly GCF_964194155.1 of Cetorhinus maximus. NCBI lineage: Eukaryota > Metazoa > Chordata > Chondrichthyes > Lamniformes > Cetorhinidae > Cetorhinus > Cetorhinus maximus. The sequence continues at coordinate 100,818,995 of NC_135887.1, forward strand.
TCTGACGGGCAATTGCCCTGTTCCCAGGACACTCCACAAAAGCCTCCAACTCTAACTCAAAAGTTGGAGACCCTGGACAGTTCTGACATACTTACCTGGATAATGACCCAGGAAATGTTAGAGAGAAAAATCCTAGTCTAACTACAGAACTAACCCTCCAAAGACTCACACTGACCCAACCCAACTACTCCTTCTAACCCAACCCGACTACCCACCCCGACCCAAGTATCCCTCCTGAGCACGCTAACCCCCCCCCGGCCACCCGACTAACCCCCGACCAAAGCTGACTGCTCTACCCCCCCCACGCCCAGACCTGACCACCCCCACCACCTGACTAGCCCCCGACCTGACCTCCCCTACCAACCTTTCCCGACTACCCCCCAACCCACCTGCCACCCTACCCACTTACCTCACCCTGCCTACCACCCTATCCATACAGTCATTCATCCAATCGCCCATTCACTGAGTTCTCCGATGGAATATAGGCACATTTAAGTATGGTGGGAGCAGCAATCCGACAGTTATTGCCACTTTGTGGAAGATCCAAGCCAATAAGCTTTACTTATAATGAAATTTGAGAAGAAAATGAAAAAAGTGAGCTTCTATTTAAAAAAAGCAGATTTGAGCATTCAGTTTTCATTTTTTTCAGAAAGTCTTGATGAAAACTAGACTGTCAAAACTAGCTGGGTGGCAATTTTAGCTGGCTTTATAACTTAGATTATAGTGAAACCATACAAGAAGGAGGAAACTACAGCCATTGTTCAATAACTACATGAACACTTTTAATCCTGAATTAAAAAGAAACTGTAAAAAGTCATTAAATGAAGAAGAACTACTGGGCAGAAAGTATTAGGGAGCTGAAGTAAAATATCCATCATTACAATGAACTGAACAATACTGATACATCCTGGGTTGTCCATGCTCAATATACAATCCAAATTCAGCTCATAGAGTCCCAGTTCTGGGCAAAAATATCAAGTTGAAACCTAGGCTTTTGGGAGAGGTTCCACCTTCAACTAGAAACTTAAAAAAAGTTAATAAAAGACATAAAATATTTTATTTGATACATTTAATCATGCTTTTGTGAAAAATTAGTTTTTGCTTCTAATTTTGTTTAATTCCATATTTTGTGCAATAGAAAGTTAAATTATTAAGGAATAACAAATGGATTAAAAAAGGAATAATTAATGGGAATCTGATCATTAGATTGCACAATTACAAAATAGTTCAGCTATTGTGCATCATACTGTGATGCCTTTAACATTGAGATGGCCTATTACAGTGCCACCTACAGGTACTACAAGTTTTCAATGACATGAGTGTTCCATGCAAGGAATTTAATAGATAATTATATTATAATCTTTTTAAATCCTATTATGACACAGCAGTTGGTAAAGGCTGAGTTGTTTAAATCCCAGAGGGAAACTTGAACAACTGTCATAATCTATATTTTCAATTGGTATGCTTGAGATGCAGCTCTGAACTCAGAAATAAAACCACCAAGCCTCAAGAGGTTTTTTATATAAAACTAAATTAAACATTTATTAATTTAACAATAACTTAAACACATACACATCTACAAATTACTACCATAATAACTTTTAAACAAATCCCCAAATTAACCACTCCCAGGTAAATCTTCACCAAGGCAACAATAACCCACAGACACCAGGCAAAGTACATTTGACCTTATGAATTCAAAATGAGGTCCCTTGCAATTTGGTTCCTTTTCAGACACAGTTGTAGGGTTTACAGGCTAGTTAGATCTTACATGCCTCTGACCCATACACACAAACTCCTTTCTTTGAATGAAGATTTTCCATTGTATTACTAGCTCTTTTAACTTTACCTCTCCTAACAATAATCCTTTAATTCCACCAATTTTATTAGTAATATAAACATATTGCTTGGTGTCTCCCAACTAGGTGCAAGATTTTACCCATTCTTTTGAATGGTTTATTCAACAAATGCAAATGTACTCTTTACCTTCTATCCTTATGTTTATCTAATTAACATCTCAAACTATTATATATCAAAGCATCCAGACTAACCACACACAGACACACACATAAGCACAGATCCTACTACAAGTCCAATTTAAAAATAAATTCCAGTAACATTATAGACATTAATCTCTTCATGACAATCCATATGATTTAGTTATCTCAAATAGAGACAAATCAAGAGCAATACTGGAGCAGGTCTGTGACTGATTATTCTGCAGGAGTGGCTTACCTCCTAACTCCCCAAAGACTCTCCACCACTTACAAGATACAAGTTAGGAATGTTAATTGGTAGACCTCGTAAAGGATCGTTTTCAACCTAAACCCTCCGTAATCATGCAGAGGTTCAAATTTAATTCAAGAGTAAGAGCCCCGGGGGAGACCTTAGCAACATACGTAGCAAAGTTGAAACAGCTAATTGAACATTGTGACTTTGGGGAGACCCTAAACGATATGTTAAAGGATTGTTTGGTCTGCGGTGTGCACAAGGAGGCCATTCAACAATGGTTATTAGCTGAAGTAATATCGATTTTAAAAGAGCATTGGAAATAGTGCTTGCAATGTAAAGCGCCGAGCGAGATTTGCAGGCCTTACAGGGTGTACAAAATGGCGCCATTTTCCAATTGGGGTGGAAAGAGACCGCCGGGCGGGGCACAAAAACCAGGGAGTCAGCTGTAAAGCGGGAGACAGTCCCTGCTACCCGAAAACTTTTTAAAAGATATAGGAGACAGCTCAACAGCAAATCTGAAAATGAATTTTTACCAATGTGGCTATAACCATATCCCTGAAACTTGCCGTTTTAAAGAGGTGGAGTGCCGTTATTGTCATAAAAAAGGGCACATACTGAAGCAATGTAAAGCAAGATTGAGACAGACTCCCAGGCAGCAAACTAAACTGATTGAAGTACATAATGTGGAAGAACCACTAATTCCAATGTTTATTCTCTATTTAATGTGAAAGTAAGGAAAACAGAGCCAATCACTGTTACTCTGCAGGTCAATGGAAAACCTTTGATTATGCAGTGGATACCAGTGCATCAACAACTGTAGTGGGGGAGCACACATTCAAGCATTTAAACAAGGGTATTCAACAATTTAATATGGAGCAGACTTCAGCCAAATTGAAAACATATACTGGTGAAGCCATAAAAGTGAAAGGTATTACCACTGTACCTGTTTATTACAGGCACCAGACAGCATAGGTCCCTGTGATTCTACTAGAAGGTGAAGGACCAGCCTTCTAGGCCTTGATTGGCTAAAAGAAATTGAACTAAATTGGTCTGAAATTTTCCAGCTGAGAGCTGGAGGACTGCCAGAGCTGCTAAAGAAATATGACAAGGTATTCTGAGAGGAACAGGGGAAAGTCAAGGGCCTGCAGGCTAAGATCTATGTTGACTCTGGAGCAACTCCTTGTTTTTTTAAAGCCAGGCCAAATGCCCTGAGAGAGAATCAAACCATATAGAAAAGCTGGGTATTATTCATCCGGTTCAATTTTCGGAATGGGCAGCACCCATAGCCCCTGTCTTGAAACCGGATCAGACTATCCGTATCTGTGGGGATTATAACTTAACAGTAAACAAGGCTGCCAAGTTGGGCAAGTACCCTATTCCAAGGATCGAGGATCTATAAGCCAAATTAGCAGGTGGAAGAATTTACACTAAATTAGACAAGAGTCACAAATATCACCAGCTGAAACTGGATGATACACCCAGAGGATGTGTAACCATAAACACACACAATGGGTTGTATCAGTACACGCGCCTGCCTTTTGGTGTTTCTTCGGCCTGCACGATTTTCTAGCGAACGATGGAGAGCTTGCTGCAAGGACTGCCTCAAGTCATAGACTACCTGGACGACGTCCTAATAACTGGGTTAACAGAAGCAGAACACTTGGCGAACTAGGAAGAAGACTTAAAATGATTGTTGGAAGCAGGGTTGCACTAGAAAAAGGAAGTGTTCCTTTCAGGCAAGTAAAGTCGTTTACTTGGGCCACCAGGTGGATGCCCAAGGGTTACACCCGGTAGAAGAAAAAGTGAAAGCTATTAAGGAGGCACCCTCACCTACAAATGTCTCACAGCTCAAGTCATTCTTGGTATGGTAAATTACTATGTTCAATTCCTACCCAGCTTATTAATGGTCCTAGCCCCTCTACGCTCATTATTAAAGAAAAACCAACGTTGGTCTTGGAAGTCACCGTAAGATGAAGCCTTCACAAAACTCAAACAGCTCTTTCACTCTTCAAACTTGTTAGCACCAATTCTTTTGTTGGATCATAGTGTACTAACTTGCGACGCCTACCCCCATTGCGTGGGAGCGGTATTATCTCACAAGCTGGGCAACGATTCAGAAAGGTCAATAGGCTACCTGTCCAGAACCCTCTTGCCAGCCGAGAAGGGTTATTCACAAACCGAGAAAGAAGGATTATTGATTATTTTTGGAGTTAAAAAATTCCATCAGTGTGTACATGGCTGACACTTTACTATAGTATCTGATCACAAACCGCTCTTGGGTCTGTTTAGCAAAGAAAAAGCTATCCCATCCATAGCTTCCGCAAGAATTCAAAGATAGGCTTTGATTTTATCAGCATATGAATATACTTTTATGCACAACCAAGGGTGCATATAGCCAGTGCAGATGCCCTAAGTCGCCTTCCTTTGCAGGAGAGATTAGCGATGAATTTCCTGGATTCTTCGTCAGTCTGCGCAAGACAATAAGAAACTGGATGAACCGTGATCCAGTCTTGTCTAGAGTATGGGGCCAAGTATTGAAAGGATGGTCCCAGGAACCAGTCCCTGAAGAATTGAAGCCATTCTTCACTTGAAGGAATGAATTGAGTAGTCAGGATGGTATCCTATTGTGGGCTGCACGAGTCGTCGTTCCTTCACAAGGAAGCGAACCACTCTTAACTAAGTTGCATAGCGTGCATCCTGGAATTTCCAAAATAAAAATGCTTGCAAGGATCTATATCTGATGGCCAGGTATAGACAGTGATATCGAAAAAAATGGTTAAACACTGTCTACAGTGCCAGCAACTGTTGCAGCCCTGCTATACCCATGGGAATGGCCTGGTCAACCCTGGGTGAGATTGCATATAGATTATGTAGGTCCATTTCTAGGTACCATGTTTCTACTAATAGTTGATGCACATTCCAGGTGTTTAGACATGTACAAAGTTAGATCGTCAACGTCAGGTGTGACTATAGAAAGGTTACGCCAAAGTTTTTCTATACACAGATTGCCAGAAGTCATTGTCTCAGACAACGGTACTGCATTTACTAGTGCTGAATTTCAAAGATTTGTGAGCCTAAATGGTATCAAACATGTAAAGACAGCACCATATCATCCGTCGTCTAACGGATTGGCCAAGTGAGCAGTACAAACTTTTAAAGTTGGGATGAAAAAGTTATTGGGAGTATCATTTGAGACTAAACTTTCATGTTTCCTGTTTCACTATAGAACAAACCCCCATAGGTTCATCATCTTCATGATTACTTATGAAGCACTGCCTTCATACGAGGTTAAGCCTGGTACTTCCCAATTTAGAGGGGAAGGTAGAGAATAGTCAAGGGAATCAAAAAGTGACTCATGATGTGCATAGTCGAGAGCAAGAATTTACTGTCCGTGAAAAGGTATTTGTACGAAACTCCAGGGGTGGATCAAGTTGGTTACCTGGTGTAATAGTTTCTGTGACCGGACCATTGTCGTACCACATAGAATTGGAGGGCCGGATCACCCGAAAACACGTGGATCATTTGAGAAGAAGAAAGATACCCCAACAAATTGATGTTCTACCTGTAACCATTGTAGAACCTGTGGTCCCCATTGTGATTGATAGGCATACGAGATGTCTCTGCTGGAGTGGGTAACACTGAACTGTCTATGCCTAAGGAAGTACCTGGGGCAGGATTTTTAGGTCAGCGGGCAGGCGTGATCAGTGGGCCTGGGATTGGCCGGGGAGTGGACCGCTGACTGCGATCGGCCCCCAACCGCAATTTCACGCAGGCTGGCCAAATAACAACCAGACAGCGTGAAACATACGCTGAAATGCTCAGCGCTACCTCAGGGAGCTGAAGAATTTAAAACCAATAAATAAAGTTTTTAAAATATGAAAAAAAAATGTCCACGCGTCAGTCACCTGAAAATATACATGATGAAAATTTTGTCCATACATTTTTTAAAAATTTAATAACGGAAATCTCATCCCGCCCTTGGATGAGGTTTGGTCAAAAATGCAAAGTCCGCCTGGCAGATTCACCTGTCCGCCAACTGTAAGGTTGGACGGACCACAAAAAATCGGGGACATTTGGAACTTTAACAATTTTCATTGTCGTCTTTAATTGTCAGTGGGTGCGCTTCCAAGACTTGTGTACGCACCCACCGACCAGAATATCATGTGAGCACAGGATGACATCGGGACGCTCACCCAACATCATCTCGCACGATTTCCCATCCAATCAGGTTGGGCCGCACCAAGATGGTTGGGCCTAGGATACTACCCTAGCGAACTCCTACAATGGTGTCCTGGAACTGAGATGATTGACCTCCAATAACCACAGCCATCTTCCTTTGTGCTAGCTATGACTGTCAAACACGAAAATAGAAAATCAATGTTTTTTAAATTGTGAGAGACTGGAAATGTTAGTATTTAGAGGAACCTGGGTGTCCTTGTACACTAATCATAAAAAGCTAAGACATGCAGGTACAGCAAGCATTAAGAAAAGCAAGGGGTATGTTAGCCTTTATTACAAAGGGATGGGAGTATAAGAGTAAAGAAGTCTTCCTGTAATTATATAGTGCCTTGGTGAGATCAAACTTGAAGTACTGTGTATTTGGTCCTCTTACCTAAGGAAAAATATACTTGCCTTAGAGGACTGCAACAAAAGTTCAGACTATTCCTAGGATGAGGGGTTTTTCCTGTGAGGAGAGATTGAGTAGGCTAGGCCTATATTCCTTATAATGTAGAAGAACAAGAGGTGATCGCATTGAAACATACAAATTCTGAAGGAACATGACAGGCTGAGAGGCTGTTTCATCTGGCTGGAAAGTCCAGAACACGGGGTCACTGTCCCAGAATAAGGGATCAGCCATATAGGACTGAAATGTGGAGAAATTTCTCATTCAAAGTATTGTGAATCTTTGTAATTTCCTGCCCCAGAGAGCAGTGGGTACTCAGTGATTGAGTATATTCAAGACAGATTCTTAGATTTTGGATGTTAGGGAATCAATGGATTTGGGGGTATTGCGGGAAGGTGGAATTGGGGTGGAAGATCAACCATGATGTTATTGAATGGTGGGGAAGGCTCGAGACCGAATGACCTACTCCTGCTCCTATTTCTTATGAAAATTGTATGGGTCGGAGGGGAAACAAAAAGTTGTGAAGACCTGGGTGACAGCTATGTGTATTGCAATCGATTGCACCCTGTGGGAACCGCACGATGGTGCCAAAGCCAACTGTTGTAGCAGCCTGGCCATCAGCATCTGTTGAGAATCTAATGAATTTGTTGGTTCTTCTGAACAGGGCATTGGCCATCTCCTGTATACACCTCTCTGTTGCAGCTGAGAACTGCCACACACATTCCCCCATGGAACTCTAAAATGAGATGGTGGCATAGAAAATTAGGGCTGCAGTTACCTTGAGGGCGACTGGCATAGAGTTCTCTCCAAAATCTGCAGATCTTGTTGTAGAAGTGTGCACAAGTCACTAACCATATCCCAAGAAAGCCTTAAGCGGTCTTTGACGTTGCCTCTCAGACATTTGGAGGTAGTTGGTGCGGATGGTGAATATGCGCTGACACATCAATGCTTTTCAGTGATGAAGACAGCCCTGGTTGGTTCCTTCTGACCTCCCTCCCCCTCAGCTGGTGCCTGCTGAAGGCCTTGAGGCCTATATTGTTGTGCAACTAAGGCCCTTCTCAGGCAAATCCTCTCCTCCACCACCTAAGGTTGCAAATAGATTGGGTGTATGAGACCCATTGCAAATCCACTAGGTGAACTGTGTGAGGAAGCAAGGCAATAATATGAGCACCTCTGTTGACCTGGCTTTCATTATTAGAGCAGCCGTACTTGACCAATGGGGGAATGCATGACCCTCCCATGGACCACATCTAGAATCCTCCATCCCACGGTGACCTCCTCCCACAACAACCTGATCTGCAAGGTAAAGGTATCCTAGCAGCATATGATCTCTAACAAGGTAGCAGTTTCTTAGCAGCCATGTTGATGGACACCAACAGTGTGACCCTACAGCTGGAGCCCATCCACCTCCATCGCCTCTCCCTCTGTCACGCTCGAGTTTCCTCCCATCTCCCTTGACCCTCCCAACACTACCCTGTTCCTTCCCCCACTCATCCTGGAGCATCCAGCCATCACCCTTGGCCCAGAGCTATTGACCATCAATGTTCCATCTCTCACCCTTGACCTTCTCTGCCGTTACCCTGGAGTTTTCCTCCATCATCCTTCACCTACCTTCACTTTCCCTCGGTCCTCCCTCAGAAACTATTGACCTGCCACTCCCTACAACTAAACCTGCCCTGCTTCCAACTCAAGGTCCCTTCTCTGATTGTTGACCTGCCATGTGTGGTGCAGCTATCTCCCTTGGACACACAGGATGATATCGCTGTAACGACAGACCCTGCCGTATAGGCCGGAACCTGAGTCTCTTCCGACACCACCTCTCTCCACCTCCCCCCACCACAAACGTGCCAGTGCCTAGCAGTGCTGCTGCTTGAGGACCTGTGCTCAAGGCTGCTACTACACAGGACAGGTCAATGCTAAACTAGAGCACAGCTGTGATCAGCTCTGTTAAGGACTCGTAAGTACAACTTTAACCCTTGGCGATACTGAATTTAATTCTGGAGTTTCCAAAAGTGCAATTAATTATTCTGTATAATAGTTTTGATTTAAAAAGTTGTATGGCAACATAATATTTTCTAATTATTTAAAGTCTGAAATGTTGATTTGGAAACATAACAATAGTTATATAATTTGACATGTCGGAACTGTTTGCCAATGGGTATAAAGTTTGAATTGAAGACATTTGGCACCAGAACATGTTAACCATCAAGATAAGACCATACTGGGAAACACAATGTGCTCCTCTTGGTAAAATTCAAAACTCATCATCTTCCCCACTCCCTTAAAAAATTTCTTCAGATGACTATCTCTAAATAAGGCAAGACTAGTGGTACAGGATAAGATTGCAGTCTGCTCAGTTTGCATGGTAGTACACAGGCTCAGGAGATCCTGGGAATAAGTTTTGCTAAGATCAGTGCCAAGATGATAATAACTCCTCTTACGCACACAGTAACGCACAATTTCCAAACCACCCCGCCCGCCCATCAACTCTCAAAACTAAAATTCAGTAATCATGCATCTTGTCTTTTGGGTATGAGTAATGTCACTTTTTGTCTCCAGTATGGAAGGAACACCGCAAATGTGCCAAAGACAAGGTAACACTTGATTATAGTGTGCACTATGCATTAATTATCATGTGTTGCAAAACTATTATATGAATTTTAAAAATAAAAGGAACAACATTTAACAAAGTGGATTGTTAATATTATACATATTTAGATATTAATTTGTGGTAATGTCCCACATGTTAAATCAGGATTTTATCTTATTTCAACTAAACAAGCTAATTAGTGCATTTGGGCAGTTTTTTCATCTCAATTTAACTGCTAATTCTGGATTTATTACACCAATATTTACCATTATATACCTTGGAAAGAAGCTAATTTCTCAGAAGTGGACACTGACATGAAGCACTGCTGGAATAAGGGATAAGGAACCCGGAAACAGGAGAAGCACCAGGGCCCATGATTACTCTCCTGGGCCCTGACGCCACCCACTTTACCTCAAAAACTTAACCTGACATCGGGAAATTGAAATTTTGGCTAGCGTCTAATTAAATCCCCTCTCCTGTCACATTTCCCGCTCTTACAGGCCTCATTAGATACTGCTTTATATTACCCCAATCACTAGGTTAGAAGAGCATTGTCTAGCCTATTAAGCCACTTGAGCTTAACTTATTCATTCAGATTTATTGTTCAGTAACATTTTAACTCATTTTTCTAAGGAATTTATTTATAATAGGAATTATTGCCCAAGTTTATAGAAGTAATTATACTCTAATTTGGAGAGCAAACTCAGACAGTACCATCTGCAATGCAGAGCTCATTTTGCTGCAGGTTGCAGAAGAGTCTGAAATTTGGCAGAGAAAAAAAAATTGTAAAGATCCTAATAACTGCATATCATACATTATACTGCCTGATCGTGTGAGCCATACATTGGATAACTGAAATAAAGGCTTCACTGATATCACTGCTTCACCCTGACAGAGATATTTTGGTCCAGATTTTGTAGTCGAGGAGGAAGTGACGGTATTCACCACAGACATCAAAGAAAGCTGCACACAAAGATCTAGCAATCTCTGTGACGTGGATTCCACCTTTCCCAGCATTCATTTCATTCCAGCGTCAGTTCAATCTCTGGGATTGTCCAACAACAGTGATGTTATCAAGCAGGCTAAGCAGTGAATGACATTGATAAATTCCTTGACAACAAAACAGAAAGTAAAAAACACTGATTATCTATCTGCCCTTTTTAATCATTTAACAGACAGGAAAATAAAGATTACAACATATGTGATTAAGGTAGAAAAGATTATAAGCAAACTTGAAAAAAATTCTAAAAGTCTATGACATTTTTATAATCATGGTTAAATCTGACATTCCACAAATATAAAATTAGTTTTTCAGGGCCAGAGAGGCTATTCAACAGTAGTTATGAATTTAGTCTGCTGGTAAAAGCCCAGCTACACCTCATTCAACAAGGCATAATATTTTCCAAGAATCAGAATCAAGTCGGGGTTATACTTGCCATAAGGTGGACAGACTACAGTGTTGATGACATTATAACAAGCTTATGCCTACTGCTAAAATAGTAGTAATAATAAGATAAAATATTTTTTGAACCTGCCATAACTGTCAAGCAAATGATAAAGTAGTTGGTAGATGAGCAACCTAACTGCTATAACCAAGATATCTGTCATCTAGACACTGAGTTAAACTGAAATGATACTAAAATAGGAAGCACAATGAATAATTCTGAGGACCAAAGAAAACTGCAAGACAATGCTAATGAGACACTGGAATGGGCAAAGAATGATGGATAGAATTCAATATGAGTAAATCTGAGGTGATACATTTTGATATTACAATAAAAATAATTCTAATTTGAATGGCAGAAGACTGTATAATATGGAAGACTGGAAGGATTTGGGGGTTCATTTTATAAGAAACAAAAAGGCCCTAAAATGCAAATGAAATAGTGGGTTTTATGACAGAAGGTATAGAATACAAAAGTTAAAATGTAATCTTTCTCAGGCTTCATGTCGCATATTGTGTGCGGTTTTGGGCTCCACACTATAGGAAGCATATTGAGACAAAAAAGAAGGTATAGTACAGATGCACTGGGTACTGCTTGGCAAAAGGAAATAAAAATATGTAGAAAGATTTGAAGAATTGGAAATGTGTGAGAATAAAGGAGATTGCTGGGTGATTTGATAGAGGTGTTTTTAAAATGGTAAAGAAATGGGACAAAGTAGATAGCAACAGACTGTCCAGAGGTTGAGGCATCTAGAATGAGAGAAAATAGATACAAAATAATATGTAAATTTAAAAACTCAAGGTTGTGAGGCTGTAGAACGTACTATTGAAATTAATGATTGCTGCTGTGACCATGTTGATGCCTGTCTAAGCATAGGCTGGATGATTGAAGGAAATGGCTATTGAGAGATATGGGGACAGAGCACTTGGGATTAGGACTTCTACTCCCATGGGGAATAAGCACTAACACAGGCTGGTTGGGGAAAACAACCTGCTTCCATAATGTCATTTCAATGTAATAACATCAAATATTCCTGTTCATTTCATTTGGTACAAATAAGTGCTTCAAGAAATAGGGGTCTAATCTAAGTGCCTGATGGAGGCTAAAATAAACACTCAAATATCATGAACTGATCAAAGAAGAAGTCTGGAAATTAGCAACTGATTATTGGGTGAAAAATCTACAAATCCTGTTTTGAAGACCTAAAATGAGGAAAATGTTCAAAGTCAGGGAAGAAATGACTACCATGTTTCAGATAGATTGGGTGAGGGAATGCCCACAGTGCTCAGGGTAGAATTACATTGGAAATTTTAAAAATTGGTCTTTGTACTATCTAGTGTGCAAAGCAAAGATGCAGTTGTGATAGTTCAGAGTTGACATGGCAATCTGCTCATTTACTTACTTAAGAAAATGAATTTCTGGTTATCTTTCCACTTTTGTTTTATTGTATTGAGCAGTTGCATCCACCTCCAAAGGGCTGGGATTCCCCAATCTCAGTGATAGCTAATAAAGTGAAATAATAGAGAGTTTCCAGCGATGAGAATAGCCAGGACATTACTCCAGACACAAACGATGAACTGCTGCCATTCAAAATAAAAACAGTTATCTTCAGGATGGTGCTGAGGGGAGGTGTGAGGGTCTGTGAGAATTTTAATGCTTAACATGCTTCCTACATTATAACAGTGACTACACTTCAAAAGTACATCATTGGCTGTAAAGTGGATTGGGACACCTAGAGGTTGTGAAAGCTGCTATACAAGTGCAAGTCTTTTTTTATTATAGCTCCTGTGCTTGTACCAAATCATACAATTGCAGAGAATTGTAGCATAGAAACAAACCATTCAGCCCATCAAGTCCATGCTACTGTTTTTTTCTCCTAATCTAATTTCACTTTCCTGTTCAATTTCCATGCATACACTTTTAATATTCCTATTTTCAAGCGACTGTCTAATTATCTTTTAAAATAATTTATGCAGTCTGCTTCAGTGAAAAATTACAATGGAGAACTACTGATTGTACCCACCCTCTGAAAATAAGTTTTTCTAATTTTTTTTACAATTTAAAATTTGTTCCTCCTCTTTGTCATCCTACCAACTATTGGAAACAACCTATCACTGTTTCTCCTTTTATAATGAACACCTATGTCAAGTTTCCTTTAACACTGAGCAGTAATGAAAAACTATCACAATATCTTTACAGTATAGAAGGAGGCCATTTGGCCCATCAAGTCTGCACTGGTTCTCTGAAAGACCATTCCACCTAGTCCCATCTCCCTGCCCTATCCCCGTAACCTTGCACATTCTTTCTTTTCAGGTAGCAATCCAACTCCCTTTTGAATACCTCAGTCGAACCTGCCTCCATCATGCTTTCAGGAAGTTTGGTCCAGACTCCAACCGCCTCTGGGTGAAAAAGTTTTTCCTCACATCACATTTACTCCTTTTACCAATTATTTTGAATCTGTGTCCCCTAGTTCATGATGTTCTCTTAAGTAGGAACAGTTTCTCACTATTTACCCTGTCCATGCCCATCAGGATCTTGAATACCTCTATCAAATCTCCTCTCAGCCTTTTCTCCAAGGAAAACAGTCCCAACCTCTCCAATGTATCTTCATAGATACAGTTCCTTATAGAAACTAGGAGCAGGAGTAGGCCATTCGGCCCTTCGAGCCTGCTCCGCCATTCATTATGATCATGGCTGATCATCCAGCTCAGTTGACTGCTCCCGCTTTCTCCCCATACCCTTTGATCCATTTCGCCCCAAGAGCTATATCTAACTCCTTGAAAACATACAATGTTTTGGTCTCAACTACTTTCTGTGGTAACGAATTCCACAGGCTCACCACTCTCTGAGTGAAGAAATTTCTCCTCATCTCAGTCCTAAATGGTCTACCCCATATCCTCAGACTGTGACCCCTGGTTCTGGACTCCCCCACCATCAGGAACATCCTTCCTGCATCTACCCTGTCTAGTCCTGTTAGAATTTTATCGGTTTCTATGAGATCCCTCCTCATTCTTCTGAACTCCAGCGAATATAATCCTAATCAACTCAATCTCTCCTCATATGTCAGTCCCGCCATCCCAGGAATCAGTCGGGTAAACCTTCGCTGCACTACCTCTATAGCAAGTACATCCTTCCTCAGAGAAGGAGACCGAAACTGCACACAATATTCCAGGTATGGTCTCACCAAGGCCCTGTATAATTGCAGCAAGACATCCCTGTTCCTGTACTGGAATCCTCTGGCTATGAAGGCCAACATACCATTTGCCGCCTTTACCGCCTGCTGCACCTGCATGCTTACCTTCAGTGACTGGTGTACAAGGACACCCAGGTCTCGTTGCACATTCCCCTCTCTCTCAATTTATAGCCATGCATTATCCCTGGAATCATTCTTGTGAATCTTCTCTGTACGCTCTCCAATGCCCTCACATCCTTCCTCAAGTATGGCTCCCAGAACTGGATGCAGTACCCCAGATGAGGCCTAATTAGTGTCTTTCACAAGTTCAACTTGAACTCCTAACTCTTGTACTCAATGGCACTATTAATAAAGCCTAAGATACTATATGCTTTATTAACTGCTCTCTCAACATGCTCTGCCATCTTCAATGACCTATGTACATATACACCGAGGTCCCTCTGTTCCTGCACCTCCTTTAGAGGCTCTCCCTTTATTTTATACTGTCTTACCATTTTTTTCTGCCAAAATGAATCACCTCACACTTTTCTGCATTGAACTTCATCTGCCACTTGTCTGCTCAATCCACCAACATGTCTATGTCCTTTTGAAGTTCAAGACTATCCCTATCACAGTTGACATTTCCAATCTTTGTATCATCTGCAAATTTTGAAATCATGCCCTGCATACCACAGTCTAGGTTATTAATATATATCAGGAAGAGCAAGAGTCCCAACAATGACCCCTGGGGGATTCCACTACAAACCTTCCTCCAATCTGAAAAATAAACATTTATCACTACTGTCTGTTTCCTGTCAGCCAATTTCTTATCCAAGTGCCTACTTTCCCTTTTATTTAATGACCTAGAATTTTGCTCACAAGTCTGTTGTGTGGCACTATATCAAAAGCCTTTTGAAAATCCATATACACCTCATCAACAGCATTTCCCTTAGCAACTTTCTCTGTTACCTCCTCAAAAAATGCTAGCAAGTTAGTTAAACATGATTTTCCCTTAATGAGTCCATGCTGGCTTGCCATAATTATCTTGTACTTGTCTAAATGACTATTGATTTTATCCTGTACTATAGTTTCCAGAAGTTTCCCTATCGCTGAGGTCAAACTGACTGGTCTGTAGTTGCTAGCTTTATCCTTGCACCCCTTCACAATTCTCCAGTCCTCTGGCACCTTTCTTGTGCCTAAGGAAGACTGGAAGATTATCACTAGTGCCTTTGTAATTTCCACTCTCACTTCCCTCAGTACCCTTGGATGCATCTCATCCACTCCTGGTACCTTATCTATTTTAAGTAAAGATAGCCTTTCCAACACCATCTTCCTCTCAATTGTAAGTTCTCCTAGTGTACCAGTTACCTCCTCTCTCACCTCGGCCTGGGTAGCATCATCTTCCTTTGTAAAGACAGGTGCAAAGTACTTGTTCAGCACCTCCACTATTTCTCCAGCCTCCAAATGCAAGCCCCCTTTTATGTCCCTAATTGGCCCTACTCTTTCTTTTATCATCTTTTTATTATTTACATGCTTATAGAAGGTTATCTTGGGATTCCCTTTTATGTTCGCTGCTAGCCTCTTTTCATGCTCTCTCCTTGCTTTTCTTATTAGTTTCTTCACTTCCCCTCTGATCCTTCAATATTCAGCCTGATTCTCCATTGTATTTTCTATCTGACATCTGTTGTATGCGCACTTTTTCCTTTTCATCTTTACCTCTATCTCTCTCGTCATCCTGGGCGCTCTGGATTTATTTGTCCTATTTTTCCCCTTCAAGCAAATATACCTTGACATTGCCTGTAGTACTTTTTCTTTGAAGGTGGCCTGTTGTTCAGCCATCATCTTTTCTGTCAACATTTGATTCCAACTCACTCGACTCAGATGCATTCTCATCCCATCAAAGTTGGCTTTCTCCCAATTAATTATCCCTGCTCTGGATTGGATTGTTCCCTGTCCTTTTCCATGATTAACCTAAGCCTTATGATTCAATGGTCACTGTCCCCTAGAGGCTCCCCAATGATATTTAATCCACTTGGGCCAACTCATTTCCCAGAACCAGGTCCAAAAGTGCATGACCTCTCGTTGGACTGGAAACATACTGCCGCAGAAAATTATCTTGAACATATTCCAGGAACTCTCGCCCCTCTTGTCCCTTTACACTATTTCTATCCCAGTCTACTTTTGGACAATTGAAGTCCCCCATTATGATTACTCTATAATTCTTGCACCTCTGTAATTTCTTTGTAAATTTGTTTCTTCACATCCCTTCTACTAGCTGCTGGTCTATATACTATACCAATCAGTGTTATTGAATCTTTTTCATTTCTTACCTCTAGTCAGAGAGATCCTGTCCTTGACCCCTCTGGAACATCCTCTCTCCAGTACTGTAATGACATCTTTAATCAAAATTGCCATTCCCCCATTGCTCTGCCCCCACTTTTCTTCCTTTCCTGTCTCTCCTAACCACCTTACACCCAGAAATATTTAACACCAAGTCTTGCCCTTCTTTGAGCCAGATCTCTGTTATAGCAATAATATCATAATTCCATTTGTCAACCTGTGCCTGCAGTTCACCAATCTTATTAACCATACGCCATGCATTCACCTACATGCACATTAGCCCTGATTTAGACTTTTTTACTTTGCCCCTTATTCTGACCCCATCTAATGACTTACTATGGCCTACTCTAATTCTGTCAAACTCTCCAAGTATCCTATCTACCTTGATACTACTCTCTGTTATATCCTCATTATCAGTTGATACTTCACTACTTCCCACTGCCAGTCTTTCTCCTCTGCACTCTGAATTTCCCTCAAGTTCCCACCCCCCTGCTAATCTAACTTAAACCTTCCCCAACAGCATTAGCAAACCTCCCCACAAAAGCATTAATCCTAGCCCTGTTAAGGTGTAACCTGTCCTCTTGTATAGGTCCCACCTGCCCCAGAACTGATCCCAATGCCTCAGAAATTTAGAGCCCTCCCTTCTACTCCATTTCTCCAGCCACATGTTGAACTGCTCAGGCTTCCTATTCTTATGCTCACAAGCACGTGACATTGGGAATAATCCTGAGATTACTGCTTTTGAGGTCCTGCTTTTTAATTTCCTTCCTAACTCCCTAAAATCTGCTTTCAGGACCTCATACCTTTTCCTATCTATGTCATTGGACACAATGTGGACCACTACCTCAGGCTGTTCACTCTCCCGCAAACGAATGTCCTGCAGCCACTCTGACATTCTTGACCCTGGCACCAGGGAGACAACATACCATTCTGGAGTCACGTCTATGGCCACAGAAACGCCTGTCTGCTCCCCTAACTAATGAACCCCTACTACAATAGCACCTCCGCTTTTTCTCCTCCCCTCTTGCTACAGTCCTCTGAAGAACCACCTCACTCACCAGTATCAAAAATGAAAAAGCGGTTAGAGAGCGAAATAGCCTCAGGGGATTCCTGCACTACCTGCCTGTTTCTCTTCGATACTTTGGTGGTCACCCATTCCCTCACTGCCTGTGTACTTCTTAGCTGCAGTGTGACCACCTCTCTAAGCATGCTATCCACATAATCCTCAGCCTTGCAAATGCACCACAGTGACTCCAGCCGCCACTCAAGTTCCTCAACTTGGAGCTCAAGTTTCTGCAACTGGTGACACTTCCTACAGATGTAGTCATTGAGGGCACTTTGTGCCTGCATGACTTCACACATCACACAAATGCACATTCCACATGGCCGAGCTGCACCCACAGACCTTAAATTTTATATAAAGCGTTTACTGCAGTATTTATTTACTAGTTTATTTTAATTTACTAATTTATTTTAGTTACTTTCTTAACTAATTTAGTATAATTCCTATGTATGCTACAATTTACTGTGTTTATTAAATGCTAGCACCACCACAAATACAACTAAAAGTTATACGTTTCTCAATTACACAGGTATGTCAGAGGGAGGTCATGCCTAACAAATGTGATTGAATTTTTTGAGGAGGTGACCAGGTGTGTAGATGAGGGTAGTGCAGTTGATGTAATTCATATGGATTTCAACAAAGCCTTTGACAAGGTTCCATGTGGGAGACTTATAAAGAAGGCAAAGGCCCATGGGATACAGGGTAATTTGATAAGGTGGATTCAAAATTGGCTTAGCTGTAGGAGGCAGAGGATGATGACAGAAGGATGCTTTAGTGACTGGAAGCCAGCGTCCAGTGGCGTACCACAGGGATCTGTGCTCGGTCCCCTATTATTTGTCATTTATATAAACAACATAGATGACTATGTGCAAGGTAGGATTAGTAAGTTTGCGGATGACACAAAGATTGGCCGGATGGTTAACAGTGAGGTTGAGTGTCTTGGGCTACAGGAAGATATAGACGGGATGGTCAAATGGGCAGATAAGTGGCAGATGGAATTTAGTCCTGAAAAGTGTGAGGTGATACACTTTGGAAGGCGTAATTTGACAAGGAAGTATTCAATGAACGGCATGACACTAGGAAGTTCTGAGGAACAAATGGACCTTGGCGTGTGTGTCCATAGATCTCTGAAGGCAGAGGGGCATGATAGTGGGGTGGTGAAAAAGGCATATGGGACACTTGCCTTTATCAATCGAGGCATAGATTACAAAAGTAGGGAGGTCATGTTGGAGTTGTATAGAACCTTGGTGAGGCCACAGCTGGAGTACTGTGTGCAGTTCTGGTCGCCACATTATAGGAAGGATGTGATTGCACTGGAGGGGGTGCAGAGGAGATTCACCAGGGATGTTGCCTGGGATGAAACATTTAAGTTATGAAGAGAAGTTGGATAGACTTGGGCTGTTTTCGTTGGAGCAGTGAAGACTGAGGGGCAACCTGATCAAGGTGTACAAGATTATGAGGGGCATGGACAGGGTGGATGGGGAGCAGCTGTTCCCCTTAGTTGAAGGGTCAGTCACAAGGGGACATAAGTTCAAGGCGAGGGGCAGGAGGTTTAGGGGGGATGTGAGGAAAAACTTTTTTACCCAGAGGGTGGTGACAGTCTGGAATGCACTGCCTGGGAGGGTGGTGGAGACGGGTTGTCTCACATCCTTTAAAAAGTACCTGGATGAGCACTTGGCACATCATAACATTCAAGGCTATGGGCCAAGTGCTGGTAAATGGGATTAGGTAGGTAGGTCAGGTGTTTCTCACATGTGGGTGCAGACTCGATGGGGCGAAAGGCCTCTTCTGCACTGTGATTCTGATATGTGTTTTAGGTATTTAGCTTAATTATTTTAACTATTTTATTTTTTTTTCATTTTAAAGTTTTACTTCTAGTTATTTATAGATCTACCTTAACTCCTGTGTCCTAAGCTGGCTTTTAATACACTGGGTGAAATTGTCTATGCCTGCTGGCATTGGGCATGTTTGGTGGCGTGAACGGACAATATGGCAAGAAGACCAAAAATCGGTTTTCCAATGTCATGAAACCAGTTTGCAATTGTCCGCTCAGCCTGTCGATGGCAGTCTGTATTTCCCGCCATTGGGCGTTGGGAACCTTATTGTAATACATCAGCATATCATTATAAGGCTAGCCCTCTGGACGCATTCCCCCATCCCCGCTGAATCGTCCGCCCACGTGTTTCACAACAGCATATAAAAGGTGAGCACTTGGCGGGCTGCACTTTGAGGGGAACTCGGAGGTGAGTGCACAGTAACGTTGCGTAGCGCTCGCGAGGGACACCTGTTGGACTAATGTTGAGGCACGTTGTGGGGTGGGGGAAAACCTGCCCTGCGGTTGAGGTGACTTTGGGGTGGGGGGAAAAGGCTGCCCTGCAGTTGAGGTGACTTTGTGGGGGGGTGGCAAAGGCTGGCCTGCAGTTGAGGTGACATTGGGGGTTGGGGAGCAAAGGTTGCCTTGCAGTTGAAGGTAGCGCACAAACACGTTGTGGGGGGGGTAGTTGGGCGGGCGAGGGAAGCAGCCACGCATTAGGGAAACCTAGTATAAAGTGATCATTCCTCTGCAGCTGAGACAGTTCAGGCACAGCCACATTGATATGATTGGAGTCGGGCCGCTAGCTTATCTGCTCACTCAAGTAATGCAGAGCCATGAAAGTGCCATCAAGTGCTCCAGAGCTTTTCACCCCTCGGGCACAAACTGCAAACTAATGAGCATTTTAATGGACTGCAGAACAGTTGAACAATTGACCGTGTTGTACAATCTCCTTGCTAAAGCTGGCTGTGGAGCAGTCACTGGTGGAGGTGCTCACAGCCCCTTGCAATGTCATCATCCCAGTTTGAACCACTCTTCCCCCATGGTTCAAGCTAACAGTACAGCTTTGCAGCGCGGGTTAGGAGAATGTCTGCGCCTGAGCTGAGAGCACAGCATGCTGTGCAATGGGCAAAGCTGCCACCAATCGGTCAGGTGGAGTGGGGCGGATGAAGGTGGGGTTTCGGGCAGCCATGCAACGCATTAATCTCTGGCCATCTCTGGCCAGCACTTTCCATGATGCGTTAAGCAGCCTTCAGACTGAACCAGGACAGGTTCTTAGTGCACCCATGCTAACCCATGCGGCTCTCCCTTTTATCCTGCAGGAGGAGTGCATCAGGATCATGGAGCCTGGTGAACTAGCTGTACGCATCATGGCGTACAAAGAGCAAAGACGACTGAGAAGAGAGTGACTGAGGTGCCTGGCTGCACAGAGGAGGGAGCAGCACCCTCAGGAATAAGGGGCAGCTGAGGCTCACACACATGCCGCTGAAGAGCCACAGTGCATCTCCTCCTCAGCCAGCTCCTAGCCGCGTTGTAGGTCGGCCCCTAGCTAGACGCAGGGTCTATAGACGCTGCCTTTCATTCCTGCAGATGACCGAGAACCAGTGTCGCCAAAGATTGCACTTGTCTAGGGAACTGGTCAGTCACATCTGCCAGCTACTGCAGGATTTGGTGCCATGTGGACATGGAGGGCATCCACTGCTGGTGGCCGTGAAAGTTACAGCGGCGCTCAAACTCCACACCAGTGGCTCCTTTCAGGGCTCCACAGGTGACCTCTGTGGGATATTACAAGCCTGCATCCACAAATGCATCCATGAGGTCACGGATGTCATCTTCGCAAGGGCACACAACTTTGTGCATTTCGCCCAGGACCACGAGAGCCAGGATGTAAGAGTGATTGGATTTTCCCAGATCTCGGGTTTCCCACAGGTCCAGCATGCTATCGACTGCATTCATGTGGTGCTCAGATCTCCGTCATGACACACGGTCAACTATGTCAACCGCAAGGGCTTCCATTCGCTGAATGTGCAGCTGATGTGCGACCACCACAAACACATACTGCAGGTCTGCACACAGTTTCCAGGGAGAGTGCATGACTCCTACATTCTCAGTCGGTCACAGATTCCTGACATTTTCCAGGGTCCACAGAGGCTGCAGGGATGACTCCTTGGGGGCAAGGGCTATCCACAGAGGATGTGGCTGATGACACCCATGCAGCAGCCTCAGACTGCAACATAGTGAAGGTATAACGAGGCTCATGCTACAACTCGCAACATGGTGGAACAAATTATCTGGATGCTGAAAATGAGGTTCTGGCGTCTGGACCAGTCTGGCGAAGCCCTGCAGTATAGTCCACAGTTGGTGTCACTTATCATCGTCACTTGCTGCACCCTTTAGAACCTGGCACTACAACGCGGCTAGGAGCTGGCTGAGGAGGAGTTGCAGGAGCTGGAGGTCTCCTCCAATGAGGAGGAGGTTGGTGATGATGAGGGTGAGGAGGTCCCCGAAGGTGACGATGGCGGCGATGAGGCCCTCGCGCTTGCCAGACAAGGCAGGCGCACTCAGCAGGCCCTCATAGCTGCTAGATTTGTGCAGGATGATGTCGACATGCAGTGAGGAGACCCCATAAGATTCTCACATTGTACCTGTGAAATTTTGACTCCAGTCTGGCTTATGGAAGCACATATGCCCTCTCTGATAATGCTCCTGTCATGGAGATGCAGTAGAGGCCCTAATAGTCACTCAATTGCAGGCAGATGATGATGACATGCAGTGGGGACATTCCATAGATCTTCACATAGCCTCTGAGAATGTCTGACACCTGTCTGGCTGAGGGCAGCTCGCTTGCGCTCTGTGATCAGGGTCATATAGAGACACAGCCATGAAACTTTAAAAGTGTCTGATCCTTTGTCCACTTTCAGCACCTTCAGGAGCACAGCGTCACTGGTCACAGATACTGAAGAGATGGGAGTCAGCCCCTTGTTAAAGGTGCTGAGAGCACACGGAGAGAATGACGGAACTCTGTGATGCCTGCCCACAGCATTCTGGCAGCAATGACAAGCACCATAGAGGTGCAGGCATCAGTAATGTATCCAGGGAGTGTGATGCTGGACCATCACATTGGTCTGAAGGCTGCACAAAGCACAGGGAAGAGGCCCTGGACTGAGACACCTTTCTTCTTGTGCAGAAATGTTTCACATCTGAGTGACACAAGCACAGCTCATTAAAACAAGCAGCCATAGGCAGGGAGACATTCTTGGGAGTTTATTGACAATGGTGAACATTATGCACATGATGAACACCCATGTCCAGGCTGTACAACTACATTTTCTTTAGCTTCCTAACCCTGCTCCTATGCCTTGGTACTCCCTGGACAACCACAGTGGAGGTGGAGGCAGCCTGCTGACTGCTACATCCTGTCTGTGATGACCTTGGCAGGTGTCCTCTGGAAGACTTTCGGGTCCTGCTATGTGGCAGTGGCACCCTTCTCGACTGTGGAGCTGGAGCTGTTGGGATCACAGGAAGAGATGAGTCGGATGGGCTGGACACTCCCGGAATCCTGGGTAGATGGCCCCGGGATTTGCACCTGCTAATCCTCCTCCCTATGGCTGCTCAAGAGCCCCTGGCTGACGCCTTGAGGAGGAGAGGTAACTGGAGTGAGATCAAGCTGCCCCGCACCCCTCTCATGTACACACTGTTGGAGGCCAACTATGGCATCAGCGATGGAGTTGAGCCCGCACAACAGTGCAGGAGTGACGCCCTGGACCAAGGTCTCCATGGCAGCATTGACCCTACCAGCGTTGACCTCAGTGCGTTGTCATGCCGGCGCTATCACCTCAGCCTGAAGGTGGACGGACTACTCCATCGTGCCTTGCAATCTGAGGAGTGTAGCGGACATCCATCCCTGATGTTCCCAAGCTTGCCTTTGCAGCTCTAGTGATTGTGACATGACCGAGTCCAGATGCTTGTCATCTGACTCGGACTCAGCAAATTTCTGGCCTCCAGCAGTCCTCCGAGTGCCAGACACCTGGGAAGTCCCTGCCGCCGCCTGCTGTGGATCAGACAGTGCAACGTGCTCAACAGATTGTGATCCCGAGGCTACTCTAAAGGTAGGTCTCTGTGCTGGTGGAGGGTGTGGAAGAGTACTGTGACGGGACTTCAAGGAGGTGCCTTTAGATTCCTCTTCAGAGGTTTATTCAGGGCTCGATTGGAGACCCTGGGTCGTGGACTCCATCGGCTGTTTGGCAGAAGTGCCTGCGAAAGCATGGAGAGTACATGGTAGTGGCCTGTGAAACAGGATACATCGCTCACAGCATGGTTGTCTGATGGATTATGCACTGCTGGATCCTCACTTGGTAGAGCACCGCCCCCCTCACCATCAGCACAGGAATGGTTCAGATCCTCGCCGGCCAGGTGGATGGCTCTATTTTCAAAGTCCATGAGGAGCTTGATTTCAGGCATTCCTCCACTGGTAAGCGACCTCTCCCTCTTGTGTGCCAGCTTCTCCTGCATAAATGGAGATGGAGAGATTGTAAGCAGGATGCCTGCCAGGCCTGATGATAAGTATGCCTGGCATGTGTGGGTGGTGAGTGGTCCCATGGACGAGATGAGGACAATGAAGTTGTGTGTGAAAGAGTGAATGGTGATGTCTCTTGAACTGGCAGTGAGGGAAGGCCCTGTGGATGTGTGATGGGTTTGTGAGTGTGAGAGTTGAGAGTGATGAGAAGAGTAGCTTATCCTGGCAAAAGGGAGGAGATCATTCATCCTCTTGCAGCACTGGATGGCTGTCCTCTTTTGAAGGGCGTTGGCGCTGACCACTGCTGCCACTGCCTCCCAAGCCGGATTAGTGAGGTTGCTGCCCATCCTGCGGCCAGAGCAGGAGTAGAGGACATCATGGCAAGCTTCCACTGTATCCAAAAGGCGCTTGAGGGACTCGTCATTGAACCTGGGGGCTGCAGTCTCCTTGCCTTTCAGGGCCATGTCTTCTTTGCAGCAGTCGTGGGCTGGAAGCACTGAGAGGTGTGCGCATAGCTGCACTTTAAACATGGCGCCCAGCATAATAAAGCAGCGAGGCAATGGCATGGCGAGCGAATGAGAGCCCGCCTGCCATGGAAACAGCGTGTTTCCTGGCAATGCATAATTAATTAGGCAGGTTTGGGACGATACGGCGTGAAAAGCTGCCATTGCGGCCGGCGGGTAAAACATCAATTTACCCGCCCACTGCCACACTTGGTGAAATCTGGAACGATTCCACCCACTGTCCCTTACACAAAGCATTTACTGGCGATCAACTTACTGCTTTCCTGTGATGTCATGGTTGTTTTGTTCCACTCAGTTTCTTCAGAAACTGAAATGCTCCTGGCTACCTCTGCTTTGGTCCCAGGTAAACAATCCTTCATGTCCGTAGCCCATCATTCTTTGTAGCATCTTAACACAATTTACCAACTGTGACATACATATGAATTAGGAACAGGAGAAGGCCATTTGGTCTCTTGAGCCTGCTCTGCCATTCAATAAGATCATGGCTAATCGGATTGCGAGCTCAAAGGCACTATCCTGTCTCCCCTCTTTCGGGTCCTATCAGTCAAGTGAACCTTCTCTGAACTTCTTCTATCACATTTATATCCTTTCTTAAATAAGGAGACCAAAACTGTAAACAGTACTCTAGATGTGGTCTCTCCAACTGTACAACTGTGGCAAAACATCCCTACTTTTATATTCCATTCCCCTTGCAATAAACGATAACATTCCATTTGCCTTCCTAATCACTTGCTGTACCTGCATAGCAACTTTTTGTGATTAATGTACCAGGACATCTAGATCCCTCCGTACTGCAGAATTCTGCAATCTCTCTCCATTTATGTAATGTGCTACTTTTCTATTCTTCCTGCCAAAGTGGACAGGTTCACATTTTCTCACATTTTATTCCATCTGCCAAATTTTTGCCCACTCACTTAACCTATCTATGTCCTTTGCAGACTGCTTATGTCCTCTTCACAACTTACTTTCCTACCTATCTTTCTGTCATCAGCAAATTTAGCGACCATACATTCGGCCCCTTCATCCAAATCGTTGATATAGATTGTAAATAGTTGAGGCCCCAGCACTGATGCCTGTGGCACTCCACTCATTACGTTTTGCTAACCTGAAAATGACTCATTTACATTTGCTCTCTGTTTCTTGTAGCTAACTAATCCTCTGTCCTTGCTAATATGTTAACCCCTACAACATGAGCTGTTACTTTGTGTAGTAACATGTGGCACTTTATCAAATGCCTTCTGGAAATCTAAGTACATCACATCTACAGGTTCCCCTTTATCTATGTTGCTAATTACTTCCTCAAAGAACTTTAATAAATTAGTCAAATATGATTTCCCTTTCACAAAACCATGTTGACTTTACCTGATTGCATTGAAATTTTCTGTGCCCAGTTTTAATCTCCTTAATAATAAATTCTAGCATTTTCCCTATGACAGATGTTAAGCTAATCAGTCCGTAGTTTCCTGATTTCTGTCTCCCTCCTTTCTTGAATAGAGGAGTTACATTTGCTATTTTCCAGTCTGATTGGATCTTTCCAGAATCTAGGGTATTTTGGAAAATTAAAAACAATGCATCTACTATCTCAACAGCCACCTTCATTAAGACCCTAGGATGAAGTCCATCAGAACCTGGGAACTTATCAGCTTTTAGTTCTAATAATTTTCTCAGTAATCTTTCCCTGGTGATCATAATTGTTTTGAGTTCCTTCCTCCCTTTGACCTCTTGATTTAATTTCTGGGATATTATTTATATCCTCTACAGTGAAGACAGATACAAAATATCTGTTCAATTCATCCGCCATTGCCTTATTTTGCATTATTATTCCCCGGACTCTCTCCGTAGAGGACCAACGGTCGCTTTACATACTCTCTTCCTTTTTAAATACCTGTAAAAATTCTTACTATCTGTTCTAATATCTCTAGCTAGCTTTCTCTCGTACTCTATTTTCTCCCTCCTTTATTAATCTTTTAGTCATTCTTTGCTGTTTTTTATATTCCATCCAACCTTCTGACCTGTCACTAATCTTTGTGGAATTATACACTTTTTCTTTCAATTTTATACTACCTTTAATTTCCTTAGTTAGCTACAGGAAGGTGCATCCTTAGAGTCTTTCTTTCCCACTGGAATTATTCTTTGCTGCGTGTTATGAAATATCTCCTTAAATGTCTGCCACTGCATCTCCATTGAACTATCCCAGTTCACTTTAGCTAGCCTGTTTTCCCTTGTTTGTCCCATAATTGCCCTTGTCTAAGTTTAAAACATTAGTCTTAGACCCACTCTTCTCTCCCTCAAACTGAATGTGAAGATATGTCTAAGTTTGTTAGGAGTTTTTTCATGTTCTATGTCACTAACTAAAGATTTTATTTACTTGCTAGTTTGTCTGTGTCCTCCTGCAGTCATTCACAATGCTCATCACAATTTGCCATTTGTCCAGTTAAATGTTAATAGCAAATTTTGATTTAGTTATCTCAGTTCCTACGCCTAGATAATTACACATGTAGTAAATAAGAGTGGCCTCAAAGACCCATGCAGAACAGCATTCACCATATCTTTTAGTCCTAGAAATGTACCCTACTCTATAGACAACCACATCTCTATCCATTTGGCCATATTTGCTTTAATTCAATGGGCCATTGTCTTTGCTATGACATGAGGCACTTATGTGAAATCCTAAAATGCTTGTGAAAGTCCATGTAGATCACATTGACTGCAATTCCTTTATTCTCTATTATTTCTTCGAAGTATTCTATAAGGTTAGTTAACCAACCTTTTAGAAATTCATGCTTACTGCCATTAACTGGTTTCTCCAAATGCTAAGCAATTTCATCCCATATTATAGACTCTAGTAGTTTACCAACAAATAGTCTATAATTTTCTTGCTTTTTTCTGTCTCATTTTTGAAGAGGGTGAATTACATTTGCTCTCCTCTAGGCCTCTGGCAAAATTTTGCATAAAAATGTGATTAAGTAAATTGAAAGTAAACTATGTTGGTTTAAAAATGATCCATAGTTATCTGAGTGGATAACAGTCTATGCAATGTTCTACTCAGCTGGACAGACGTTAAGGTCCGAGTAATACATAAGCAAAATACTGCAGATGCTGGAAATCTGAAATAAAAACAGAAAATGCTGGAAACACTCAGCAGGTTAGGCAGCATTTGCAGAGAGAAACCGAATTAACTGAAACTGAGTGAAACGTAACTCTGTTTCTCTCCACAGATGCTGCCTGACCTGTTGAATATTTCCAGCATTTTCTGTTTTTATTCCATAAGATCCCAGGTTAGGTTTCCAGATTATTCTGAGTTAGCTCATTTCAGCCAGGGCAGTGTGCCAGTGTGGTATTACAGTTGGCGTCACATGAATTGGTTCACTGATGATACCCTTCATGCTTAAATTGCCTGCCAACATCCATTACTTAGGTTTACAATACAGAACTGTACATTAGCAAATATCATCCTCTTCAGGATAAAATAGTAAGGATTAAAATTACTTGCAGATTGCTCAGACCAAATGAGGCCTCATCTATCACCCAGCAATGACATTGCAACTGCAATGAACAGGTGCACGAAGCTACAAAACAGTAAATTGCTGAAAATATTTATTGCTCTTAATGTATAAATATGTTCTATTTTCTCCCGAGCATTGTACTTTCCATTTGTTTTGTACTGTACAGGGGTATCATCTTTGGTTACTGACCACCACTTTATCCACCTGTGTGTATAGTATAAGACATCTGCTGCAAAGCAATGTTTTCATAACAGAAAATATCCAAATGATATCATGCTGTAAACGCTGTACTGCAGCAAAGCTGCAGAAGACAATCTAAGGTGGCTAATGTCACCAAATCAACCATCGCAATACAGTAATGTTGGCCGTAACTCAAAGCTGTTGAAAAATATTAAGTGCTGTATGGAACAGTTAGGCTAATTGGTATTAGATAAATTGCTGCTTTTAATTGCTGTGAATGTTACTCAATTGTCTTTCCTTTAGTTCTAAGTTATTCAAGAAACTAAGGCCATGTTACACCATAATGGAGAAAGCTCAAGACCAGGTATTAACAGGGCTGCAAAAAAGCAGTCTAGATTGTTTCCTGAACAACAAATTGAATTAGAGGTGACACAACAAAACATTTCTGTGCATTTAGGGATCATAGAGGAATTAAAGATTGATTTTGCAGTCAAAATTTTACCAGTGGATTTATTCTGACTTCTTTTGAAGTAACATTATAAGAAGTGCTATGCTGATTGCTTTGTCATGTGGTGGTAGTTTAAAGAGACTGTGTTCCATATTCCAGGATATGATTGAAGAGTAGGCAAATGTTAAATAGCTGTGCATATGTGAAGGGAAAGTACAAGGGAAGTAGACCAAAAATCATAATCCTTTAATTCCTGGAAATCTGAGCAAAAACAAAATGCTGGAAGCACTCAACACACGATGCTGTATTTGTCAAGAGAACCTTAACTTATCAGTATTTTCTACAGATTCTCATGGCCTACTGAGTGTTTCCCCAAAAAGGGAAAGTAGATTTTGTTCATGATATGACCTTTTTTCCCCTATTACACTGTTACTGGTGATCAGTTTTGCCGCTTCATTGAAGACCATCAACTAACGACTGAACCTGATCCCAATCTGTATGACTCAACACTTGCTGACTGAACCATTAAGGAAATCCTTGTATATCATTATTATATTGTAGAATTGCCAACAAAGAGAAGTATGCTGTCTGAGGCAACCTTGACATGTAATGGATCTAGTGCTAGTGCCGTTGTAGCACAGAAACATTTCTTTTATGGCAATTTCATTGGGTGCATCTGATGAAAGTGTCCTTGGTGCAGAGCTAATTTGATCCCGTTGGCCTCCAGTTATGTCACATTGAGGTTAACCTCAGCCTGCCCACACAGACTAACATAGCGGAATAATTAGAATTCTGATCCTGCCCTCCAGAAGAAAGTTGTGCACTACTGTTTTTAATATTCTCAGAAGCCAGATCACCAACCTAATTTCCAAGTTATAGGACAATTTTGGAATAATTGGTAGTATAATGACTGCAGAGTACAAACGTCGTAATCTGGTACCTGTACTTTTCACCTAGTATCACAAAGGTACTATATCTGTTTAAGTTGGTCATCTTTCCTCAGGTATAATCTCTCTGATATTGTATTTCTGTAATGTTACTCCAGGGTGTGCACAAAGCATGTTTTGACAGTCCAAGGAGTTAACCTTGCTATAAAAAGATGAGAAACAATTCCCAATTGCAAACTTGTTTCATAGTGTTGAACTGTTTCAGAGTCAAAGCTCAAACCTGTTAAACTCTTGTTTGATTTCTGGTTACTTTATACACATCAATTTGGGATAATTAAAGTTTCTTCGCTGATAGAACTCTTTTTGAAAAATAAATAGAAATTCAAGTTCTATTTTTACATTATGGACAGCTGCTGATTGCAAGGAGTATGATATTGGGTTGATTTTCTTAGCAATTAAATAGTTGTTGACATACTGCAAAACAAATTCACAGGTAAAACAGGTAAAACATGTTGCTTCAGCGTTCTTACAAAGTGCCAACATGCATTTGAATTGTAAAAGCAACTTTCACCGCATCTTGACAGTTTTACTCTGGAAACTCAACCGTCCAACAGAACATCTCCCCCCCCAAGCCATTTCTAAGCATCTTGGCTCAGGTGCAAGAGGCCCATGTCCCACAACCGCCACCGCAGGCAATGGAACTTTGGAAGAATTTGAACTTGACATACTGGAGGAAGTTCTCAACTTTATTTCTGTTTGCAAAATTTATCTGGTTTTATTTACTGAGAAAAATTTTGCAGACTTGCAGGTGTTCATTTAAGAGTGAAGATTAATGTCAGCAATTAGGTCATTTGTCAGTTAAAAATACAGCTGTATTCTTCAGTACTGTTTTGCATTTTCAACAATGTTTAGAGGTCGCTTTTTTCCAATTCACTATCTGTCCAGCAAACCTCTTTATTATTTAACATTGTACACTTTACCTATTCTGCTTAGTATCAACTTAATGTAGATCTGTTTGTGGTCTCTAGATGTACCAAGATGTATGTTTAGTTATTTGCACATGTTGACCAAAATGTATAGTGAGACTGCACATACTGTAACTTTCAAGAAAGACACCCTAGTCAAATGGATGCAATAACTATTGATTACTGGACTAACAAACTGAGCAACAGGTACAGTGGACATCATAAAAAGATTTAAAAATATAACTGTAGCCTGAGCAATAATGCAATATCTAAAATTGTTTATGTAATCTTTTTAATTTTAGATGGTTAGCAAGAGCTAACTTTTAGGTAAAGACTTGCCCTTGAATTAATAGGTGACATCAGGGATCTTAACTTATAAATTTGGGTTATTTTTGTTCTTTCACTGTAGTATTTCTCGTTGTTTTATGGAGACAATTCCATCTCTGGCTCAACATAAAAGCCTTAACCCAACAAGTTGCAGGACACAAGTTCATCAATTGTACATGGATCTTAGCCTGTGGATTTATGAATAACATATACACAAATATGTACATTGAATTAACAAGTAGCCATTGCCTAATATTGCAAAAGTAAAAATTGACTTCTTTTAACGAAGCCATTTATTAAACTACAAGTGATGAACAACACCTCTATTTATTCTGATTCTTGGAAGATTAGAAGGTTTTTTTCTTTATTCTTTCATTGGCTATTAGTGTCGCTGTCAAGGCTAGCATTTGTTGCCCATCCCTAATTGCCCTTAAACTGAAGATTTTAAAGAGCAGTTAAGAGTTTAGTGTCACAAGAAGGCCAGACCAGGTAAGGATGGCAGGTTTCCTTCCCTAAAGGACATAAGTGAACAAAATGGGGTTTTTACAACAACCACTGATAGTTGTCATGATTATCAATATTTAAATTTCACCAGCTGCTGTGGTGGGATTTGAACCCATATCCCCAGGGTTTTAGTCTGGGCCTCTGGTTACAAGTCCAGTGACATTGCCACTATGCCAACATCTGCCCCCATCTTCCATGACTATCAGAGGTTTATAAATCTGTCAGCCAACTTTCAAAATCATTGTAAACTTGGTGACTTCTTGAACATTCTGTCCAGATATTCCTTATTGCCTTGTTAGCAGGTGACCGTAGCACTTTATTAGAACAGTGGATCTGTCTGCAGTTTGAGGCAAGAGTCATCTCCCTGTCCCTTAATGAGTTAAATTCCTCTGCTTATTTTTGACTCTTTAAAAACTTGTGTATTTTTATGACCCCTTTAACGTGATAAAACATTCTAAGGTGCTTCAGAACAGCATTATAAAGCAATATTTGACACTGAGTCAATTGTAGATCTTCCAGTTCTGAAACTTCAGCCAAGATCTGCAGCCTGGCAAGGGCAACACTGGCAAATGCCTTTCCCACGATGCTCAGCAGGGAGATGGCTCGATAGTTGTTGCAATCTTGCTGCAGTTGCCCTTGTCACAATCTTTGCATCATGTGTATCCTGAGGCACTGCCTCCTCGCTCCAGCGGAGACAGAGCAGTTCACATAGATGCTTCAGGAATGCTGATTTCCCATGCTTGATGAGTTCAGGCGGTTAGGCATCAACACCTGAAGCTTTGCCTTTGTCACTCAAGTCAATAGCTTTACTAAGTTCCTCCACTGTGGGTTCAGTATCTAGTTCTGTCATGACAGACAGGCCTTCTATGGTGTCTAGAGCTTACTCGTTGACAGCGTTCTTCCTAGAGTACAATTCAAGGTAGCATTCCATCCATCTCTCCAACTGCTTATTGCATCCGGTGATGACCGTCCCTGCCTTTGTTTTCAGTGGAGCTGTTTTCTTTGCGATGGACTTGCCTTTTCGGTCACTTCATACATGTCCCTGTGTCAAAGGACATCTGGATGTTCTGGCAGAGTTACAACCAGTAGTCATTGGTGCATTGCTTAGCTATCTGTTGGACTTTACTTTGAGTGGCTCTTAGTCCATTCAGTGTTTTCTCGCACAGAGCGGACCATTTGGCTTCAATGAGAAGTACCATCATAGTGATGTTAGCCTCAAACCAGCCAGCATTTTCCCCTCTCTTGCTTCCCATATGTTGAAAGTGCAGTAATGTAGACGGTGCCTT
Organism: Cetorhinus maximus; assembly: GCF_964194155.1. Taxonomy (NCBI): domain Eukaryota; kingdom Metazoa; phylum Chordata; class Chondrichthyes; order Lamniformes; family Cetorhinidae; genus Cetorhinus; species Cetorhinus maximus. The sequence goes on from NC_135887.1 coordinate 100,851,417, forward strand.
GAAGCATTTTCGATTTTGCTTCTGCTCTCTGTGGGAATGCCAGAGAGCACCTGGTTAATCAAGTCACAGAACTGTCAGTTTTTATCTGAATAGGCAGGTTGGCCGACATTGATACAAGGACAGCATTTCTGCTTTGAATGACAAAGCTTCAAGAGTTGCTTCCTCACCTTGGTGCACACCAGGGAATAATGTGCATCACAGTCAGCTCTGTAGTAGCTGCATATGTTGAGAAAACTATTTAGAGAGTCTCATCTGGTGATGATCAGATCAAGCTAGTGCCAATGCCCTGATCTTGGATGTCTTCAGGATGCCTTGTGGCACAGTTTTGTTCTGAAAGAAGATGTGTTAGTTATACAAAGCTTGTGCTAGCAGCAAAGCTCAAGTAATCTCTGACCATTCTCACTTAGCTTTCCCAGGCCATGATGTTCGAGACAGGAAGACCATGCCTCACGGTCCACACCCACTCTTGCATTGAAATCCCCCAGTAGGAAAAGATGTTCTGACTTAGGGATTCTGCTGATAGTGTCAAACTCCTCATATAACTAGTCTTTTGCCTCTGTATTGGAGCACATCATTGGAGCATATATATTCATGAGGTTAACTGGCCCTGTTTGAGTTGAGAGGTGGATCTAGAAGACACTTTTTAAAATTCATTTACGGGATGTGGGCGTCGCAGGCTAGGTCAGTATTTATTGCTCATCTCTAATTGCCCTTGAGAGAGTGGTGGTGAGCTGCCTTCTTGAGCTGCTGCAATTCATGTGGTTTAGGCACACCTACAATGCTGTTAGGAAGTTCCAGGATTTTGATTCAGCAACAGTGATGGAACAGCAATATATTTCTAAGTCAGGACGGTGGGTGGCTTGGAGGGGAATGTCCAGATGGTGGTGTTCCCATGTATCTGCTGCCCTTATCTTTCTAGATGGTAACGATCGTGGGTTTTGAAGGTGCTGCCTAAGGAGCCTTGGTGAGTTTCTGCAGTTCATCTTGTAGATGGTACACACTGCTGCCACTATTCATCGGTGCTGGAGGGAGTGAATGTTTGTGGAAGGGGTGCCAATCAAGCAGGCTGATTTGTCCTAGATGTTGTCAAGCTTCTTGAGTGTTGTGGAGCTGCACTCCTCCAGGCAGAGGAGTATTCCATCACACTCCTGACTTGTGCCTTTGTGGACAAGCTTTGGGGAGTCAGGAGGTGAGTCACTCGCCACAGGATTCCTATCCTTTGACCTGCTCTTGTAGCCACAATATTTGTGTGACCAGTCCAGTTCAGTTTCTGGTCAATGGTAATCCCCAGGATGTTGATACTGGGGGATTCAGCGATGGTAATGCCATTGAATGTCAAGCGGCGATGGTTAGATTTTCTCTTGTTGGAGGTGGTCAATGCCTGGCACTTGTGTGGCACAAATGGAAGAGGCGGTGGCATTGTGGTATTGTCACTGGACTGGTATTTCAGAGACCCAAGATAATGCTCTGGGGACCTGGGTTCAAATCCCACCACAGCAACTCCCACATCCCATGAACAAATAAAAAAATGTTACTTACCACTTGTCAGCCCAAGCCTGGATATTGTCTGGCTGCATTTGGACATGGACTGCTGGCTGGGCCAGCATTTATTGCCCATTCCTAGTTTTCCTTTGGTCATCCTGTTATTTATTTTACTGTTTGTTATTTTTCCCAGGTGTTCTCTTGATATTAAGTATTTTAAGCTTTTTTTAAAATTCTGTACTTTATTGACTTCCGGATTTGTTATAGGCTACAAATTTGGAATTTGTTCAATTTTTTTATTCTTTAATAAAACTTTCTACCCATCCACCTAAAGGTATTGATGCATCAACCCAAACTAAAATACCTATTTTATCTGTAACAGTTCTCCTGCTTCATTGGCAGTTAGTAGATTGATTTTAATATCTCTTGTTACCAATGGTCTGTCTATTCTATTCTTAAATCTCCCTATGTTCCTAAGAATTTAGAATTGTTGTTATTGTCATTGTAAATAAACCAATTATTTTGGGTCAGATTTGTATATGTAGTAAACTCTTTCATACAAGTTTTATTTTGAAATAAAGACAATTTTTGTTCTGTGAAGAATAAGCTTAATCTTATTCAATACATTGAAGCATGTGCTTTATGACATTTCCTAGTATGTCTCAAAGTATAATTACTTACTTTGAAGTGCAATTACTGTTCCTACATCAGAGAATTTGATAGCCATTATGCACACACGTGGCCCCAAGATTTCATGACATGAATTATTATGGTGGTGTTGGTTTAGGGAGGAATTTTGACTAGGAGAACTCTTTGCTGCTCTTGAATGGTGCTTTGGGAGTATTCATGACAATCTGAGTAGGCAGACAGAACTCTGTTTAGCGACTTATCCAAGAATGGTACCTCCAACAGTACAATATTTCTTCATCACTACACTAGCATGTCAAGCTAGATGGCATGTTTAAGTCTTGCTCTATTAGGCAGAATTATTTTTCTTTCCTTTGCTACAATCAGAAGTCTAGTGCTACTCTATCGCCTTCCTAGCATCAGGATGTGCAACATATAGCAAAAGCACGTCTCCAAAAAAACGCTTTATAAGTGCTTCATTAGTATGATCCTTTCCCCTTCTTTAATGGAGAAATCACCTGCATTATACTAACTGTTCTAATGTGAATGTTAAATTAATTTGCAACTGGTTTATAGTTCAGGACAATTTGATGTATTGAATGCCAATTTCAGTAAAAGTGAAAGTTATTTTTGTAGCTGTAGTTTTTGAACTTCTTACAAGCTCATGGGGCTTGTGAAATGAATGGTGTGGCCTGCCTGCCGCCTTTCAAGCTGCCCTCGACCTGTATTCTATTTTACAGGGGGTGGTGGTACATGAGGGCAGCTCCGTCCATAAAACCTCACCCCGCTGCTATTTTACCTGCAGCTGGGGAAGACGGTGCCAAGCGGGTAGCCCGGCAGCTTTTACTGGGTTAGTTGGTGTCGGGCAAAGGAGTGGGGGCTGCCTCCTATGGGGGTCCACTATGTTGGTCAGAGGCAGCCCCCTCCCATTAACCCTCCCAGTGCCTTGTCAAACCCAGCCCCTCACCCACATTGCTGGGCCATGCCAGCCAGGGCTTGCTGATACACCAGACTTAACTTAGTTGACTCCATAACCTCTTCTTCAGGGACTGGCTGTAGTCCTAATGGTGCCCACCACTTGAACCTGACGCTGCTGATACTACAGAGCAGCTGGCCAATTTTTAAGGTGGGACTTCCCCTCAAGATGGGGCAGAAGTCTCACCCTGAGCCAATTAAAGTCTCACGAAGCAAGGCTTTTTATGGGCGTGCTCCTAACTGACTTTTTAGTTGGTGGGGGTGGGGAAATCCAGTAAAATCCAGCCCATGGTATTGAAGGTTATTTACATTTTTAAACATGTCTACTTGATATTAAAAGTACTCTTAAAACCATTGCTTGATCAAGTCAGGATTTTAATAAATTCTACGATGAAATTTTGCACCATATAGTCTATTTGTTCCATGCACAGATAATAGTACACCACTTGCCACTTTCTTGATAGTTCTATTCGTTTGTGTTACAAAATGTCTGTTTGTCAAATGGTTTTGGCCTTAATTATTGCAGGACACAAATATATCAATACTTATGTTGCTATTTTTCTGTATTGTTTTCAAAACTATTCTTCTGTATTTTCTAAAGAGTACCAACTTTCCTTTTAGGACACACAGCCATTTGCCAATGCCCATGAAGTGCTGTCCCGTTCTCGGTCACGCTCCAACGTTTTGAATAAAGTTGAATATGCACAGCAGCGCTGGAAGAGACAAGTTCAAGAACAAAGGAAATCGGTCTTTGATCGCCATGTTGTCCTCAGCTAAAAACACTGCCTCTTAAAGTACATGCAGGAAAATAGGAAGAGAACAGTCAGTGGACCTACAGAAACAATCTGACAATTTTCTTTGTGGTCCTGTCCTACCTGCTCTTGGAATTTTTTTAATCCTTGGTTATTTGAGAAAATAGTATAGTAATCATGTCAGTAGTTTGATATTATTTCAATATCATGATTTCCACATAATTATTTTAATAGTTTTCCCTAAATGATAATATAGTTGTGGAACAAATGCCACAACATAACAAGTGATAATAAATTAATTACAAAGTGGAGCTATAAGTTAATATTTTTTCCTGGATGTTTTAATCATGGTGCAGTTACAGAAAAATTATTTGGCAATAACACAGGACGTTGACAGAAGACTAAGACTTGTGGCTCTTGATATAATCATAGAATGACTGTTAATGAAACTCATTCTTTTCGGCACTCTCCCAGCACTCCCTGTCCTGGAGGAAGTGCCTAAGATTTTTGTTGACACCCAACACCTCCTTTTCATTTTTGTTTTTAAACTAACATCTTTTAATGAAGTAGTGAAGCCTAAAGATGACAACTGTAAACATAATTATGATGATAATTAATCAACCATTATGGTAAGGGGTACATGTTTCCCCACCACCCCCTCCCCTAGGAACTGTTTGCAGCTTATTAGATATAGTGTAAAAATATTAAAATGCATAACCTACAGTTACACAGGTGAAAATAACTAGTTTTGATCATTGTTGCGGACCCAAACATTACAAAAATAGCCTAATAACATTTTGAAAAATGGTGCTAGAGTTATAGAAATTTTTACACCAGTGTTGATTCAAAATGCCTTGTTCTCCATTGTACAGTTAATAGAAGGATTTTGCAGTTGATCAGTAGCCTTAGTTTTTCCTTGCCCTTCTCTCCTGAAGACAGCAATGAACCTGATGCACAGTTGCATTAGTGCCAGCAACTCCCTTCCTGTTAAGTTGCTCAAGTGTTGATGATGACATCGTATTGGTAAGCTATTCCACTGTGGGAAACACCATAGCTATTCTTAACCCTTTCCACACCTAACATCCATGTGCATTTTCTGGTAGAGCTCACTGAATGCTGGTTGGGAGCAATCACCCCTTCACCTCACTAATGGGCACAGGACCACGTGTGGTGTCTTTTCTCCTCACCCCCGCCCCCTTATTGCATCAAATCAGCCAACTCAATACAATGAAGAGATTGAATCAGAGATCATCCTGATCTGTATCATTCAGTACAGTGACATACAATATATTTACCCAAGAGGAGCCTTAGCCTTAATGTGTGATTAGATGTTAACACAATAGTGGCTGTGTTTTTTTTCTATTATTATTATAGTATTTTGAGCATTGCATCATAAATCTCTGAAATACATTTTTCCTTTTCAGATGGTCGCTGGGCTAGTAGGTTTCTGTCCATATTGTTTTGTAACCAACTGCCAGGGGCTGTTGGAGTACCTAAAGTTACTTTGACAGTTCTTTTTCTGTAGACTACACCCCACCACCACCACCCCACTCCCATACACATGCAATAAATGGCACAATTGAAACTAACTTGCCAAGTGAAGAAAAATAGGCAGCATGACCTGCCAATCCATGTATAGCATGTTACAGTCATAGCATGCTGCACCAACACTTCCCCGGTCTAATTTTAACTGTTCACTGAATGCCACTTAAAGTTGTAAGAAAATAGTTTGCTTATAAAAGCATATGTGTTTTTTTAAACTGGCAAACTCCTATATTGGACTCTGATGAGACACTAAATTTCTGGCATATTTAACTTGGGATCAAAACAGATCATGCCACAAGAAGGTTTACAAGAAGTACGGCATTAAGAAACGCTAATGGTTATTATTGCAAGTACTTAAATACTACATTCTGCACAATTAATAACTAAAATGTGGAATTGTTCAGGAATTGATTAGAACTACATAATACTAGTGTTTTAATTTAGGCTGTATTTCTCCCTCAGTGATCTCCCCACTTCCACCCTTCTCCTTCCTAATGATACCAATGTGTATATTCTGGGACCTAAATTTTGTTTTTATAAGCTGCAATTAATAAATAAAAAATGATTTTTAAATTCTGACTGTTTATTCATTTGCAATGGCAAATATAATGATATTTTTGTGCAAGATACCCCAGGTAAGTGAGAAAGCAAACCTATAAGGGGCTCATATCCATGATTGATAGGATACATTATTGTACAGAACATAAAAGTAGATCCAGCACAGATACAAATGGTATGTTGATTAATATTTTTAATTCTCTAGTTTTAAGTTGCTGTCATTTTGAATTGCCTCATCTTTTTTTTAAACTTAGGAGTTTTAATGCAGATCCTAAAGCTTGGCAGTCCACTGGAACAGAGAACCTAGTGACTACTTAAACAGTTGTCCAAATAGAGACTTATATCTTTCACTAAAGCCCATCATTTGACAAAGTGAGTAACGTGTAGCAAAAGCTACCTAGTCTGATTAATTTTTGGGGCTACTATATTTCATTACACCAGCAATTTATTAATTGTATTTCACTGTCCTACTGTCTCCATACTCTTCAGTATTCCTTTTTCAATCCAATTCCCTTTTAAAAATACCAATGGATACTGCTTCGACAAAGTATTGTTAACGATAAATTAATGTTCTAACGCTCTATGGAAAGAAAGATTTTTCACCTCTTTAATTATTTTTTTAAACATCTTAAATTTGTGCCTTCTCGTTAACATCTTACTGAGCAGTGGAAACATTCTATTTCTATTTACCCTATCATAATCCATCATATCTTTAAACCCTTTAAGCAGTTTGTTCCGCAACCTTGTAATCACACAAAGCAGTTTCTATCATACTAAGTTTAACAAGTTGACCAATATATATGATGACCATACACTTTAATTACCCTATGATTCATCTGCATCAGCACTCTTGCTCCAAGCACTCCCGGTTGGACTATTGATGCAAATAATTTGAAGAGTTATCTTCCAATAATACATTCGATGAATTAACTTTTAAAATGAAACTATTTAATGACACTACAAGATTCTTTCATCTGCTGATGTTAAACTGTAGATCTACCAAGTAGTTTTATGTTCCTCTCTGACAACAATTTTGAGTAATGTCTCTAGACCAGTTCAAACAAGTATCAGCCTTCAAAATTCATAATTCATCATTTTTACAATGAAGAAATCAACCAACCATATAATACAGCCTGAGTGTTTGCCTTTGTCCATTTTAATCGTATGCCTCTTCATACTTCCACAAATGTACTCCTAGTTTTGACATGATTGCCCTGTATGTTTTCAAATAATAGTCTAAGTACAGTTCATCATCTTATTGTGAATCATCCACTTTCCTACTCAATGTTCAATAAAGCAGATTTCAAAAGGTTTCGTATTCTAGCTTTCCAATATGCCCCCGGCAAAGAAAATTTTTTAAAAGCCTCCGACCATCCTGCATCACATTTTCAGGTGTTATAATACTTGGTATACATTTTTCTTTTCTTTTGACAGGCTGTATTTGTTCACTATTTGATTAAATTTCCCAACATTTTCATTGCTTCTACACTTTTCATTCATGCGAACCTTCAATACAATTGTAATAGGCTTAAAGAAAGTACAATAAATATATGGAAGCAAATGCAAAATACTGTGGAACATGAAATAAAAAATCTAAAATGAAAAAAAAGGCTGGAAATACTCAGCAAGTTGGGCAGCATCTGTGGGAGAGAAATAGAGTTAGCGTTTCCGGTTAATGGCCCTTCATCAGAACTCTGATGAAGGTTCATCGACCTGAAATGTTAACAAGAGTTAATGTTTCAGGTGTCAGATTAAATATATGGAAGAAGTCATTGCATAAAGTCTGAGCATGGCCGCTGATCAGTTGGGTAGGCATCGTGGGTCTGTTTAAACTCTGCCATAGCTATAATCTGTTCTGGTTTGAGAATGAAACTGAAGCCATGAAATATCAAATGCACAAGGAAAACTTCACTTATCAAAGATATTGCTTAATTGTGATTTGCTAATAAATATTATGACTGATCATAAACATTTTTAAAACATTAATAACTAAAACTGGGGCTTTAAGATATTCTAATTTCTTGGCATGCTGACTGGTTTGGCGGCACGAATTAGCTGATCTGATACCAATGCTACATATACCTGAAAGCACTGCTATTGCCAGCAAATATGTCTTCAGCAGCAATGCTGCAAGCAAAAAAGAAGTCCTGCTGGTTATTTGATTTTGTATAACCCACTGTGTAAAGAAAAATTGCACATATATTGCATTTCATTATATCGTCACTACATCTTAAAATGTCTCATACTCAATAATATTTTTAAAGTCTAGTTGCTATTATGTAGGCAAATGTGACAGTTAATTTGTATGAAGCAATGTTTCACAAACAGCAAAAATAGCTAATCGATCAGTGTGCCTATTTTTGTTGGTATTGGTTGAAGCATGAATATTAGATCAGAAAGGTGGGAGAGTTCCTTGTTTGTATTTAAATAATGCTGTGGGATATTTTATGTCCACCTTAACATGCAGGTGGGATCTACAGTTTTCACATGGTTTATCTATATGGATATTCCATATAGATTGCTGGGTTTTGAAAGTCAGAAATATAAATCATAATTGTAACTTATAAATAATAAATATGTATGAGTATCTCCATAATTGATCATATTTCTCTTTGCCAATACATTAGAAGAACTTTAGCAACACTGACTCCTATGTACACGACAGGTGAGCTTTCTGTAACATTCAGATACTCAGAAGCAACAAAGAAATCGCATTACCTCAAATACAGGCTGAACCAAAGCAATCCTTATCTCCGTTCTTCAAATAGCTCATTTGGATACTTCCCACTTCACAGACACAAATAGATCTTGTGGGTAAAGAAAGGTCCCTATTCAACGATTTATGGGCTCCACACCTTGTGCAGGATAGTCTGGTTTTAAAAACATGTACACAGTCCATCTGGCATAGGATAAACTTCTGTTCATCAGTGATTAAGACACTGATTTTAGTTAGGCAGTGATGTGGAGTTGGGAAACCCATATTTTACAATCGGCTGTTTCAACCCCTAGTCAAGGATATAGAGATCGGGGCTAATGTTCAAATGCTGGATAAATGTCACTGTTAGTGAAGAATTTCAAGGATAGATATCGCTGCAAGCATTTAAAAATTAAGTTTTAAAATGTCAATCATAGAAGCGCAGTACAACCAATCTAGTAAAGCTTAGTGCATTGATATTGTGGCAATAATTATGGAGTTCCTCGACAGTTGTATATATCCTACCTCTGTACCCATCTCACTCTTAATTGATATGCTGCACATCTCACTTTAATTGATTTATTGTGAAATATGGTGACTGAGCTTTAATTGGATTCAAATAGGAAACAGCCGATTTGTGGCTTCAGGACATCTCAAAGTTCATTCACAGCCAATTAAATATTTTTGAAGGGGAACACTATAGCAAGGCTCCATGTACAGCAATAAATTAGATGATTGGATAATCTGTTTTTAACTATGTTAGTTGAGAGATAAATACTGGGTGGAGCGCCAGAAAAGCTCCCCTGTTCTGGGAAAGTACATGAAACTGTTTTCATACACCTTACGGGGCAGACATAGTCTCTATTTAGCGTTTCACCTGAAAGGCAGCACCTCTGATAGTGCAACCATCCCTCAGTACTGCACTGAAGTGCTATCCTAGGTTAGGTGTTCTAAACTTATTGGAGTAGGGCTTGAATTCAGAACCTATAACTGCTACCACTGAGCCAAAGCTGATAGTACTTCCCAAGAACATAACACCTACTTTTACGAAATAATGACAAATGTAAACAAGCTAATTACATGAACCACGACTTTCATTCATTTTTATCCTCTAGCTGTCATCTTCGTCCTTCGCCCCTGTTTTTCTCACCCAGAACTGCAGCTGATGAAGTTTCTATTTGATCCACCTGTATAAAGCGCCGGCAGGTCAGAGTAAGGCTCCACGTGGACTGACAGTCCTCCAATACCTCACGCAATGGTCATTCATTACTTACGAGCCGAAAGAGTGAATGCATGCAGACTATCCAATTATGGTAACAAAGGTTTTCTCACCAACCACGCATATTGTTGCCCCAGACGAGATATAAAGTCAGTTGAGACTAGCAAAGAAACCTGGGACCTGCTGATCTAATGGCTTAATGCTACACCATTCAGTATCTTTATTCACGATGTCATCCGAGAAACCGAAGATTTCTTAAAAAAAAGAATGTTTCTGCTGTAGTTTCGCTATTGATTAGCAATGTTCTCAATGAACAACATTGATTCCTTTCAAGCATATTGGCTCTAAATCTGCCACATGTTTACCAGTCAATAAAAAGGATGATCATCCATCTAATTAACACCCATTTCGATTTCAATTATTACAATTTATTTACTCTCTCAACTTCATAGAAAGATTATATGTCTCAAAAAAATCAGCTGATTTAATTTCAGAAGTGCTACTAACAATAATTTTCTTGCACATTGGGAAGCATGATAACAGGGTGCACAGCCAGGACATAACTTTATTAAACTAAGACAGGTGGTTGCTATGAGACCAAAACAAAAATGTCTGGAGACTTTACGCTGGGATGCCAAAGAGCCAGGACGCACGTAAATAAATAGGTGATGACTGGCAGAATTCTTAATAAAGTTACTGTCTGGTAAATAGTACATGAGGCAGAAGTATGGAAAGCACCAACATTCCTATTCCATGTAGACGAAAAAGAACTGTTCTCCCAACATATTTGCTTTTGACTAATTGCTTTGGCTCATCACTAAACTCTTCTGATTGAACGTATCTGGCAAGTGCGTAGCACAACCATATTTCTAACTAACCCTGCATATCAAAATGGGAAGATTGTGCTTTGTTTCTTAGGGTGAGTATCCTTACACTGGGGTACATAGTGAGCTTGACTGAGCCAAGACAGCTCAGAATCACGCTCTGGCCAAGGAAAACAATTCGTACATCAAACACTCAGGTGCAGAGCTTTCATCACCAGCATCCAAATGCTAATTAGAATTCTAATGTTAGCAGTTGTAAGCTGCTTTGCATTAGCTGAGGGTTATATCACTGTCAATTCAAAGCTAACATAGTGACAGTGTCTTTTGAGTGTCTCACGCTACTTTTTCTAGATTCCACTTGGGGAATCCATACCCATATTACAGTTTACATTGATGCGGGATGCATTGTATAACTGTAGAAAAGCATTCACCTTTATATCATCGCCTGGTCCATCAATAGGATGAAATGCAAAGGCTGTCTCATCTGCATCTTTGCAGTTTGACTCTATTTTCAGAAGGGTGTATTAATGTGCCATGCATTATTCTGGCGTACATTTGACTACCCACCCAGTAACAGAACTAAAGTTATAGAACCCCAATTAACAGTTAATGCGGAGGGGGAAATACCCTAATCGTTTAAAATAGATATAAGCTAAATAAAATAAATGACCAATTCGTTATTTTTAGATGTAATGATTATCATGATGTACCTGATCTTAAGTCCCAATGCACCACTGGAAAAATCCGTCACAGATTGATAAAAGCAAAATACTGCGGATGCTGGAAATCTGAAACAAAAACAGAAAATGCTGGAAAAACCCAGCAGGTCTGGCAGCATCTGTGGAGAGTGAAAAAGACATTTTCCATGTTTCTCTCTCTACAGATGCTGCTGGACCTTTTGAGTTTTTGCAGCATTTTGTTTTTGTTTCCGTCACAGATCGAGTTTTATTAATGAATTGTAACTTAATTCACAATTTTTACAATTGCCACACAACTGAATTGCAGATTTGGCACAAGATGATCAGTATACACGATGAAAAAGTTAAAATCCTGGTGGAAATGTTTTTTTTTAAGAAAACCATCTGCAAACGCCGAAATCACTTGGGTCCTGCGACTGGTTGACTGTAATGTAAAATGATACGTATCTAAACTGGTTCCAATAAAAACTAAACCACAACATTGCAGATCGAACTAGCCTCGAGCTATTCTGTAAGAGCTCATAAACTGGTTGTTTATGGACTCTCCGACCAGCCCAACTTTATTTTGCCTTTAGTGAACAGTGTCCACGTTCTATTTCTCCCATAGGTTCCCGGTAAGATTTATTATTTTAATACTTTTCTTTAAGTATTAGATTCAAAACAAATTATGTAATGTTTTAGTTCATGCGTTTCAGTGATGGATCAAATAATTGTTTAACTTCAAACATGAAACGTTTCTACCTCGTAAAATATCCCGTATACTATACGGGATGTACAAGTTTTGCAGGTGTTTTGTGCTAGTCTAAAATTGTTCTTTTTAATTACACCTTATAGAACTGAGTGTTTGATTTATTGATAAATAATAACGTTTACCTTATATATCAACCGAATTCGTATTACGTTAAAGAAGCATTACGTATAGAAATTGTCCTGTGCAGCTGCTCACGACTGAGTCGTCTGTATTCACGAATAATTTATTGATAAGATCTAGGCAGGGAAATGCTGACTGGATTTATTCATTGAACTGTCTTTTTTTCTGGTAGATTTAAGGCATTTGATATTGTGTCCCATGATTTAACTAATCACAGCTATTGCAAATCTAAGAAAATGAAATCATTAATTTGTACCTGACTTCTACCCCTTGTAAAGCCCAGCACAGCGTGGCCAATATGATCGAAAGCTCCATGGCTATGACATCGCCGGGTTACGTGTATCAGATGGAACCTGAAAGTTACGAGAGCCTGATCACTTTCGGCGATGCCGCCTGCATGCAGATGGCTCCGTCGGTCTCTGCCGATCTTCCTGGGTTACAGTCTAACGCCGAACCCCCCAGGCTGAGGCACCCCGATGAGATGCCAATGCTGCCCTGCGCCGAGCACACCTGTTCCGATGCTTTCGGAAACGATGCTTACCCTGCCTGGCACTATTACCCTCAGGTCCCCTTTCAGAACCCGTTCAGCGGGGTGTACGATTATTCCTACGAGCCCGCATTCATCCGCAAGCGCAACGAGAGGGAGAGGCAGAGGGTGAAGTGTGTCAACGAGGGATACGCTCAGCTAAGGCAGCATCTCCCGCAGGAACTCTCCGAGAAAAGACTCAGCAAAGTGGAAACTCTGAGAGCTGCCATAAAGTACATCAAAGAGTTGCAGGCTCTGCTGGGGGTGCACGGTGAGCACGTGGAGCGGGAGCGGGCCGGAGACGCCGTTTCCCAGGCAACCGTCGCCGTGGAAACTGCCAGGGTTGCAGCCTCCCAGTTTCCAGGGTAACCGGCAGCGCTCGGTGGAGGTAACCCGGGGCAAGGGAAGATACTCGGCCGGGGTGTCTGTGCAAACCACTTGGGATGAGCAGGGCAGGGAAAATGCAAGCACCATCTATCTCCTCTCTGAAGACCCAGGTATCGAGGGCCCAATAGTTAGAAACTATTAAACCCCACGGGAAGGAATTGCAACAGAGGAGGAAATGTGTCAGTTACTGTGCTAAGTGACTTTTCCAACTCACATCCCACCCCCACACTGATCTGCTCCTTGGCTTTAAACCCAAATTCTCCAACTAATCACAGATTCACGGGGGAGGTCCTCAACGTATCTTTTAATAGCCACACATGAAATGGTCAGGACTAATTCTTTAATTAAATTACTAGTAATCAGATGTCTTTATTCTGCTATTTATATGTTAACGTTCGCGTGTCCTGTTGTCCCCATTCAGCAGTAAGGGGCAATTTTGGAAATAGTGATTCTAAGCCAGTGATCTTAATATTCCGATTTTCTTTCCCATAAGTGGAATCATAGAATGGCTGCAACACAGGCCATTCGGCCCGTCGTGTCCGTGCCGGCTCTCTGCAAAATTTTATTCTTCAGTAGTTTATTCAGTCGTCGGGATGCGGCTGGGTTTCTGCGACACGCAGGGCACCTTCTTTACTTTTTCCAACTATACTGGCATTTTCTAACTATAGCTTGCGAGTTAAGTCGGGATCTAAGTGCGGCAAACAGAACATTGGACAAGTCAACCAGGATTGGGCACTTACCCCAACATATTTTAAAACATTTTAATTTACCCGAACAAGATAAATAACTGACGCTTATTTTAAGAATCTATTAATATAATGTAACAGGATCTGGAGTAATCAATGATTGTTGTTTCTCCTCTTGGCCTGTGTCATTAATCATTTACTCCAAAGGTCTAACAAAGAAATTAAGAACAAAAATACAAACAGTTCGTACGGGTAACAACATGAATACAATGTAAAGGAATAAATTCTACGAGAAAGCGGCCAGTCAGACGAACATTGTGAAATCAATATGTTAACGATCAAGTTCAAGTTCCTGATGATTGTGGTCTGAAATCCAGAAAGGAGCCGCCTGCTTTGTTATTGGCGATAATAATCGCGCAATTCAATTAATTACATTTAATTATAAGGAGTCCAGTCCCTTCTAACGCAAATCTTCAACATTGTTGATATTTTTGGTATAATTTGTTCCTACTAAAGCATGCGTCTCAGAATCTCTGATATCTCTGTCCGACCGTGAGTGATTTTATCAAACCTCTTGAGGCGCACGTTAAAATTTATTCTGCAAACATAAGGATAACTGGATCATATTGGCCCCCCTGATGCAAACGGCTCGGCCGGCGAATTCGTTCTCAGGAGTTACCTCATGGAGCAACTCAGCGATACTACCAAAAGAAGCTGGGCGGAATTGAACCAGTCTGATTGAGTATCCTGGCTGTCAGAGCAGTCTACAAAAACCCGCAACACAAATAATGTATGTTCCATATACAATATTGTTGATTGCAGTTTTCACAATGCATTCTGTACTTTTTGAACTGTGACTGTTTTGACAGGTAAAGGAATATATACGTCGCAAGCGGGTTTCTGTTACTTTTCGAGGGTCGCACTATTCTATGTAATAACTAACTTTTAAAGTTGCAGATTATTTATGAGCACCGCGGTACTTACCTTACTGAAATCAATAGAATTATCGAAATAATTCTGTTAATAATAAAGAATCCTTATTTGCACTAGAATTTCAGAGCTATGGAGATGGTAATGTTTGTTCTGTTATTACATTTTCAATGTCTTTTAAATTAAAATGCTTCTTCACATCCCATTTATCACTCGCACTTTCTGTAGCTTTATGCCAAAAGACAACATTAGTACACAGCTTTTCAAATCAATCATTCGCTATGTGATAAACCCCCAGGGTCGAAATTGACTACCCAGTAGTCAACCAAGCTCTTATCTGGATCTACCTCCCGCCTTATGACAGCATAGTTTTGGAAATAAACGCCGTGCTTAATATTATCACCATTTGTTGTTATATATAGTGGTGAATCGCGTCCTAACGTTTGAAAATGCTCTGTACAATGCTTTTATATATATATATATATGCATTTAGTGACCATTATGAACAAAATAAGGTCTACTGAGTATTTAATATGAAGTTGGTGTCCCTCTTGGTTCATTCAAATCCAATGTGTCGAGAATGATCCCGAAATCCCCAGAGATATACAATCTACACAAACCATATTAGTACGGATAAAAAAAAGAGGGGACAGGGCCTTAAAATAGTTTAAATTTGTCCATATAATTCTGAAATAATGTTTCGTTCTGCGTTCCCTGTTGCCGTAGGTAAAATCAGTAACACTGACGGCATGTGGTAGGTGACCCCAAAGAGTTATTTGTTTTCTCCGTATGGGAATGTCAATGAATATTTTAAACGCTTGAGGTGTAAACGTTGATAACAAAGTTGATTTTCTGTTACTAAAAGGTCAACTCCTGAACTATTTAGAAAAATGATTCACAGCACATTGTAAAACAGATCAAGAGGATTAGCAGCATTCGGTACACACACGAAGCTTGCTCGTGTTCCTTTTCCCCAAAACAAATGTTCTGATAACCATATTATTCACGTTTAACTACGAAGTGGCGAACGCTAAAACTGAGAGAACTGAACAACAACTTATAGCGCCTTTGACGCAATGAAATGACCCAGGGTGCTTCACAGGAACATCATAAAACAAAATATGACACTGAGCCTAAGTGGCTTAAGTAGGAGTTATTAGAGCAAATGACCAAAAGCTTCATCAAAGAGGCAGGTTTTAAGGAGTCGCTTAAATGGGGAAAGTTTTAAGGAGTGTCTTAAGTGGGGAAAGTTTCAAGGAGTCAGTTTGAAGGAGTGTCTTAAATGGGGAAAGTTTTAAGGAGTGTTTAAAAGGTAGAGAGGTGGAGAGGTGTAGGGAGGGAATTCCAGAGTTTAGGGACTAGACAACTGAAGGCACGCCACCAATGGTGGAGCAATTATAATTGAGAATGGACACTAGAGGAGCACAGATTTCTCAGAAGGTTGTTAAGTATTTTAACAAGTTAAGTATTTTAACATGAAAAAATGAAACCTTGGGCTAGTTAACATTTATTGATAATGTAGAATACTGGTTTTATGGTTTTAAAACATGTAAAATGTAATTTATTATAAATAGTGGAGGCAGAAATAGAGGATCCAAAACTATACAGCACGTGACATCACAAGTTTGCCAGAATCACACCATGACAGAAGCATGAAACTGACCTGTAGTGGGATAAGATCCCAAGCACATAAAATAAATCCCTCAGCTTCTTCATGGGAGGTTAGTGGAGATTCCCTTCTCCTAATAGCATTTGATCGAATGCACTGGATAATCAACTGAAGAGCAATAAGAAGCAAAACATTTCCATTAAACAGCTGTGGACTTGCTGAGACTGACTAGCATCCACAGCAGATTCGTCACATAAATGAATATGGTCTCAACGTCTTTTGGACATGTTATCAAGGCTAGTGTGAAGAAGAGCTTTATTATAGTGATGTAAGTGTTAAAAGGCTAGTAAAATATTTGGAACAGAGAAGCTTGAGAGTTCTGACAGGGGCTTTGATAAGGGAAAGTATTTCCATTGATCGTGAAACTGTAGCTAGAGGACACACATTTAAGAATATCACCTAAAGGATCAAGACAAAGTTTTAGATATTCTTTGAATGTAGAATGCTGTCAAGATATAGAATTCCAGCATAAACAGTGGTCAAATTAAGTTTATAATAGATTTTAAAAGGGGTGTGGAGAAAAAATTGAAAATGTATAAAATAAAGTGTATGGGGATAGGTACAGAAACGTGCATAGACACAATGGGTCCAATGACATCCTTTTTCTGTAAAACTCTACCATTCTATCAAACTGTTACTGTGATCCTAATTCTGATTGCCATGGCAGTAAGTGTGGTCTGTTGCTAGACCATGCCAGACCATGCCCCTTCTATTTCTGGACTCTCCAACCAGGGGAAACAATCTCCCAGCATCTACCCTGTTAAGAACACACACACACACAGATTCTTATATGTTTCAACCAAAACATGTTCCCCTTCTTGAAAGGAGAGAAATCCCCTCCCCACTGGTAAATTTGAACTGTTTTTTGAGTAGAATATTTGCTGTGTCAAAATATTTTTAGGAAATTTCATTTGTGTTGTTAAGTACACTGGATATCCAATGGCCTCATGAACACTTTCTAAACTTGGAGTTACACTCAACATGATGTCAAACAATAGCTGTGAGACGGTCTCCATAAAGGACTCATATTATTGTATTCTACTGTCATCTCAGAGTTTGACTTCAATTATACTACCTACAGAGACTAAGAATGTAATTGAACTGAGGGGTTTATTATTTTAAATGAAAATATTTTAAATGTCTATTATATATTGTCTCAACTTTAATAAACAATTCATAATGTCACTGGAAAGAACTCTCTGAGATCTGCGAGTTAAAAGCCTGGCTCCCTATACACTGTAAAGTTACATGATTAGGAATTCCCAGACTTTTAGAGACAAAGAGAAAATAGAAGAGTGGGCATCCTGGAATTGGAAAGATTTCTCAATGGCTGTCATTATACCATCCAAGATCTCCACTGTTCCCTGATAAATTGAAATTGCGTGAATCAATCTGAATTATGAAATAATTATGTTAATTAATATTAACAGTTATGAAATGCATTTCTTTGGGAAATGCATGGGACCGGGCTTATAAAGAGTCAGTCAGATTTTCCTCTTTAAGTGCCTGGGTATAAGAGCATGATGAAGCAGAAGCAATTGTTAGCTGCCAAAATGAAGTGTGCTGAATGCTGAGGTGAAACCATGGATCCTGGCTATTCTTCCTCAAAACTATTATTATATGTTATATGGAAATGCCTCTATAGCAGCCATTCCCAAACTGTGGGTTGGTCACAGAAACACTGAATAGGGCTGCAAGTTCCACCTCCTCCGGACCACACCACACTGGCACCAAGGTCCAGGTGATGTTTGGCCCTGCCCTAGCCCTGCTCGTCTTTAGGTCCCTGTCTCTGGGCCATGGGCTCCTACCTGTGGCTGCTTCACTGAATCTTGAGGCCCAGCCCTGACCATGAACCTGGCAGTGATGGCTCTGCTGCTGAGCTGTGGAATCTATCTGTGCCCAACCCCATCACCCTGGTGCTGCGGAACTGCCTGGGCTCCAACATTAGATACCTCAATTGTGCTTCTGCTGCTTCCTGGCCAAGGACCATGAGCTGGAGTGGCTCAGGTGAAGTAATGTACTGGCAAATACGTAAAATAGTAACATTTTTACAAAGCACTTTAAAAACACAGAATTTAAAAACACAGAACACAGCACACAAACTTTAATAATTATATTAAAGCCTCCTTAGACAGCACCTTCCAAACCCACAACCACCTAGAAGGACAAGGGCAGCAGGCACATGGGAACGCCACCACCAGGAAGTTCCCCTCCAGGCCACTCACCATCCAGTTTTGGAAATATATCACCGTTCCTTCACTGTCGCTGGGTCAAAATCCTGGAACTCCCTCCCTAACAACATTTTGGTGTATCTACACCACATGGACTGCAGCAATTTAAGAAGGCAGCTCACCACCACCTTCTCAAGGGCCATTAGGGATGGGCAATAAATGCTGGCCCAGCCAGTGGTGCCCACATCCCATGAACGAATAAAAAAAATATACTGTATGTTACTATGTTTCATTGCTTTTTTGTTTTTAGTTGGCGTCAGGGGTTGCATTTAAGTTTCAAGAGTTAAAATGTGGTTATGTTGGGAAAATAGTTTGGGAAACACCAGTCCATAGAATGGATTGTACTTTCTGTGCACATGAAGAATTTTATATACAGCATTTTGGTGCCATCTAGTGACTATGTTTTGTCACTTCTGAGTTTTAAAGTGATGGAGTACAGGGTCCCAGTAAAAGCCGACCCAGCTCACCTATTCATAAAAAGAAAACAAAGAATGATATCCCCACCACAGTAACTGATTGTTAAATCATTTCATGGGGTTTTCTCTGTTTTCATATCCTGGAGACAAATAAAAATACAAACATTTAAATGAACCTGAATTGATCTCTTGTGGTGTTGCACGTGGTGGGGGAGGGAGGGGGGTGGAATTTAATCCGGATGATGAGCGTCTTGCCCACAGGCTGGAGAGCCCTGCATCGCCTCTGTTGGTGAAGGCCTACCGCATCCACTTAAGTGGCCACAGTTGGATTAAGGACCCCAGGAGCAGAAATCAGAGGCAGGCAGCTTTCCGTTGTCTGTCAGGGCCCCCTAGGGTGGTGACTGCTTCTGAAAATGCTCTCACCAGTGGCCCAGGATCAACGACAGACCCCAGGCCAAAGGTGAGTGAGGACAGAAAGGGGATCATGGGGTGGGATCACTAGAGAGGGAGCTGGTGGGGTTGGGAGGCAAGGGCAGTAGTGTGACTTTCAATGCCACCCCTCCCCTCACTACCTATTGCTGGGTTCCCTCAATCAGGCGCTCAGTTCCATTGAATGAGGAACCCCCACTGAAGCGCACGAGTAAATACGACAGGGATTGATTTTTGGGCTTCCCGATTTGCAACTCCCCTACCCACCGCTGGTTGTATACCAGGGCAGCAGGGTGCAGCTCTTGAGTGGGCATCAATTGCCCATTAAAGGGCTTCAAATGGTGTCCAGGTGGAAAGGCCATTCACGAGCCTTCCTGTCCCAGACTTATTCAGGCAGAGGTGGGAAAGGTGCGGAGTCCACATCAAGCACCCTCCCGCCAAATTAAATGCCTCCCCGCCTCCTAACCCAATGCCAGGAGTGGGCATTAAGTCCAGGGTGTCAAGACCCAGGATAGTATTCATGTGTGTAAGGTTAGAGAGATACTGGGTAATTGGAAAAAGTGAGGAAAGGGGGAAGTGAGACGATAGACGGGGATGAGAAAAAATGGAAGGGGTGCAGTCGGGGTAAAAGGAGGAGGGAGGGGGAGAAGGACAGAGAGGGAAAGCGGAAAGGAGAAAAGAGAATAAGAATGTGGATGGGCGGGGAAGATTAATGGTGGTTAGTGGAATGTATTTCTGCCTGGGATGTCTCTCAGTGTGTGTGTTGAGGAGGGGGGTGGTGCGCAAAATTCAGTTGAAGTGGGTTGGATGTTGGGAGAATTTGGTCAAGGGTGGGAGTAATGGCTGAAACCAGGACGGCAGGAAGCTAAGGGGATGTGGGTCACTGGTGAAGGAAAGAGGTCAGGAGAATGTCAAGGCATGGGAAATCCAACAACAGGTAATTCAGGCAAGGGTTGGGGGTCGGGCAGTGGTTGGCAGCTCATAGCATGGGAAAGCCAACTGGCAGGGGCTAATGTGCCATGGAAGGGGAAAGCTAGATAGTGGGGAGGGAAATTTGAAGGCAAAATGGAGAGGAACAACTTGCTACCGAATATTCTTCATGGAAGCAGCTATGACCAACTTTGCATGCACTACATAGAGGCAGTACATGGCCATTTGGGAGGTGGTGGCATAATGGTATTGTCACTGGACTGGTAACCCAGAGACCTGAATTCAAATCCCACCATGGTAGATGGTGGAATTTGAATTCAATAAAAAATCAGGAATGAAAAGTCTTATGATGAAAACCCACTAATGCCCTTTAGGGAAGGAAATCTACCATCCTTACCTGGTCTAGCTTACATGTGACCCCAGACCTTAAAATGCCCTCTGAACAAGGGCAATTAGGGATGGGCAATAAATGCTGGCCTAGCCAGTGACACCCATGAATGAATAAAAAAAAACATAAAAATACAAATAGGAATCTCTTCCTCTCCTTAGCCAGTCCCTTGGGATCATGAATGATTTGCTTCAGAAGGGCCATTAAAAGCTTTTGAGAAGGAGAGATTGAGGTGGGGGTATGTAGGGTGAAGCCAGCCAGTGGGTCAAAGGGGTGGTCAGGATGGGACATTCAATTTGCTGAGAGAGAAAAGGTAGGGAGGAGGGGAGTAGTATTCAGGTCAGTGGAGGCAGTGGTGAATTGAAAACCCAGCCAGCAGAGAGAAACATGGGGTACACTAAATGTGAATCACTGCCAGATCCCAGTCACAACAGGAGGCAGAAGATGGGAGGTTGAGGATGCACACAGGAGGACAGCTCCAGAAAGGCCTGGTGGCTGAGTGGAACAGGATGCCAGGAGAGAGTGACCTTGGGAGTGGGAATCATTGGTTGGGGATGGGGTGCGGGTCTGGAGTACTGTTCCTCGCATGAGCTTTTCTCACGAACAGCTCTTATATTGGTTACTGTTTCAAAGGTACTATATTAAGGTGGAGAAGTTATGTGAAAAACAAACCCTGTATAAAAGAATGCTTACAGCGCTGGCGAGTAACTGTGAACACATGATACCAAGATCGTTCTGTTCCTTCACCTGCACTCCAGGATTCTCAGGTTTTGTTTGACTTCATCCCACTGGATGTCCAGGCCAAGACCTTCTGCCATGCACAGCATATGATGACAATCCTCATTACCCTTTCTGGGATGCATTACCAGTCACCCTCAAATCAGTTCACGAACCTGAAACCACTCTTTAGGACCCCATAGCCTTGTCAGTCACCTGTCTGATATGGGCATGTGCCTCATTGAATCTCTCCTCTACTTTGGTCTGTGGGACATGAAAAGGCGTCATCAGTTAGGGCAGAATGGGGTAACCCTTATCCCCAAGGATTGAACTGGCCCTATAGCTCCAGCGTGCTGCTATGGCCAAGGAAGAAATGCATTGTGAAGGCCCCTATGTACTTTGCCTACACATGCAGATTGTCCAGTAGATATCTTAATGTTGAGGGCATTGTGGCTCTGCTTTATGTCCCGATTACTGTGTCTCTGGGAGATATACACAGGAAACAGTACCCGTGATAAGGTTAACAGTCCTTTGTCAGAACTCAGAATTGGATTGCAAATTGAAGGCAAAATGGAGAGGAACAACTTGCTAATGAATATTCTTTATGGAAGCAGCTATGACCAACTTTGCATGCACTACATAGAGGCATTGTATGCATGGCTATTTGGGGAGGTGGTGGCGTAATGGTATTGTCACTGGACTGGTAACCCAGAGGCTCAGGATCCGGAGACCCGGATTCAAATCCCACTGTGGTAGATGGTGGAATTTGAATTCAATAAAAAATCAGGAATGAAAAGTCTTATGATGAAAACCCACTAACGCCCTTTAGGGAAGGAAATCTACCATCCCTGGCCTACATGTGACCCCAGACCTTAAAATGCCCTCTGAACTAGGGCAATTATGGATGAGCAATAGATGCTGGCCTAGCCAGTGACGCCCATGTCACATGAATGAATAAAAAAAGCATAAAAATACAAATAGGAATCTCTCCCTTTCCTTTGCCAGTCCCTTGGGATCGTGGATGATTTGCTTCCACTCCAGTTTGATGGGTTCTGAAATGGCTGATAAGTCCAATGATAAACACTAAATCCCACTTGGTAGTTCAGAACTTGAGTATTGCTGAAAAAAGAGACATGCTTCAATAGATGGCCGCACCTCGTTTGAAACAATGCCCATAAACTTACTTAAATGACGCCACTAAACGTGCAACAAATCTCTCTGACCACGTACTCTCCGAAAGCGAGGAGTTTGTTCTTGCACATGGTTTCAATTTTGGTGTGCCTTCATCCCAAATCAAACAGGAAGAGCTTTGAACCCATCTACTCTCAACTATCCCACCACACACCAGCGTCCACTGAAGACACTGAATCCTTGAAAGCGTGCCGAGCTGATCTAGTGCACACATATTACGGGATTCCGAACAACCTGCCTGACTTTCACATGCAATGTCTTACAGCGTTGCAAAACCTTAAGACCAACCCAGACATGCACATCAGTAAACCTGACAAAAGATTGGGAATAGTCATCCCTAACATGCGTGACTATATCAACAAAATGAACGCCATTCATAATGACAGGTCCAAATCCGTATCCATTGGACCTGCTGCTCAACATGACCAGACAGTCTTGCTCGAAAGTAAGCTAAAAATACGCTTGCTGGACTTGTGTAAGAGCGATGAGCTACTGCGTGATATATAAGTCAGGGATTGTCCTCATGGTTCGCTACATCCACGTATGTATGTGCTGCCCAAGACACACAAACGTGATGTCCGTCTACACCCTATTTTGTCTATGAACAGTTCTGCACAACATGAATTGGCCAAATGGCTGGGCTAATTGTTACAACCAGATTTTCCACATACGTGGTGAAGGACTCTTTCACATTTGTGAAGGCCATACAGGGCTTGCATTTCGATAACAATGCTGTGTCCATGTGCTCACTTGACATTGCTAATCTATTCGCCAATGTTCCACTTAAGGAAGCCATAGATATTTGCACTGCAGCACTATATCATGGTAATCTAGAACCTCCCCCATCACTCTGTGAATCAGGAGTCACTGAGCTTAAGAACTTGGCAACTTGCATAGTTGAGTTCAGTTTTAATAACACCATGAATGCTCAAATAGATGGTGTTGCCATGGGATCCCCCCTAGGCCCAGCTCTCACAAACATCTTTGTTGGGTTTCATGAGAAATGTGTCTTTGATGGAATAACACCTAACCTCCTACCTCTTGCATGTTTCCAATATGTGGATGATACATTTGCTGTATTTAAATTCGCAGCTGCATGTAACAATTTCCTTACATGTCTTAATGGGCTCCAACCTGCGCTCAAATTCACCTTTGAAATGGAGCAGTCAAATGAACTCCCCTTCCTTGATATACTAGTTGAGAAATCTGCTAGGGGTTCTCTACCACTATCTACCGCAAGGCTACCTTCACTGGTCAATATACACATTGGGATTCTTACAGTTCCACATGCTATAAGATTGATCTTATCGGCAACCTTGTAAATAGGGCCCAAGCCATTTGCTCACTATTCAAGCTTGATGTTGAAATAGGGCACATCAAAGGCATCCTGCGGGATAATGGCTACCCTGATCAGATCATTTCATGCTGTATATCACGCAAAGTCATGAATGGGTTTAAGGCCATCACTTTCAACCCTGAAAAGTAACCAGTCTACCACAGATTACCTTGGAAGGGCAAGGTATCTCAAAAATTTGAGCAACAGGTGAAGCTAGCTGTTTCACGCTGCAACTATGCAGTAGCAACACAAATGGTATTTTCACCAACAAGACACTGCTGTCAAGCCAAAAAGATGTTTTGCCTATCACACAAATGAGTATTGTGGTATATGAATTTCAGTGTCAGTGTAATGCTAGGTATGTAGACCATACGTCCCAAAGATTGGCAGATCATATGAAACAGCATATCCCAGCCTCTGTTCACAATGGGCAAGGTACAGACCTTACCCAACCAGCCTGTGCTTGCAAGACTCAAAACACAATGTCCAACATCAGATGTGATTCCTCGATTGAGGATTATTTAGCAAATGTTGTCCAATGTGCTAAGAATTACGCTGACAACCAATTTAAGATTGTCAGTCAGGCTTGCAGTGTGGCACATTTGCGTGCACAGGAAGCTACATATATAAATACACAGGTCTTTGCAGACAGAAAGAACATGTATATAAATTGCGCCTGTTTCAGCTAAACAAAATAAGTGACAGCCATTCGCTGATTCATTCCTCAGGGCAAAACCTTGGCCAATCAGGCTCAAGCTGCTTGGTTCAAATTTCAAACAATGCTTGGCAGTTAACTGTCAGTCACCATTAGTGGTGTATTCACCATGGTAACGCCACTTGCCTACTAATCATCACTCTCTTCACATACAGTATAAATTGTTGTTTTCTCCCTTATATTGGTATTCTTGTGAGTGTTCTGAGGAGTGCAAGATAAAAGCTTAGACACATCTCATTTTTCAGCAAATCTTAATTTCTTGCTACTAGTAATTACTGCATCCATTGCCGTCTGTATTTAAATTTCAACCCTCCCCCACACCCCCTCCCCGCTCTGCACAGTATGCCTCCTTTGGTTAACCCATAATGAAAGACTGGTTGCCCCAGTGTGATCAATCTTTAAAAATCTAACAAATGTGCCCCCTATTTAGATGAGACCAACTAGCAAAATCCAATTAATCATACAAAAGGAAGGCAATGTACATATTAAGTAATGGCCCTGATCTTCCTGTCTCCAGATCATCGTAGACCAGATGTACGACTCAAGATGCTTGTCGGGACATTGGAGAAATCCCAATGCACTGACCTCCGAAGGAATTACCTGGGCAGTTTGAACTTCTGATGGACAATTCCCCTGCTCTTGGGACCTTCCAGTTGTAACGTACTTACCTGGATAGTTACCTAGGAAATGTTAGACAAAAAAATTCTAGTCTAAATGCTGGGTAACTACAGAACTGACCCTCCAATGACTCACACTGACCGTCTGACTCCTCCTTGGCCCCTGACTACCCCCATAACCCCCTGACTACCCCCTCTGGCCCTCTGCCTTCCCTCATGACCCCCAACTAACACACCAGCCCAATCCGACTACCCATCCCGACCACGCTAACCCACAGCCCAACTACCCCTCCCGACCCAATCGCTGATCAAACAAAAGCAAAATACTGCGGATGTTGGAAACCTGAAATAAAAACAGGAAATGTTGGAAAATCTCAGCAGGTCTGACAGCATCTGTGGAGAGAAAGACAGAGTTAACGTTTCGAGTCTGTATGATTCTTCTTCAGTCACTGATCAGACCAGACTACCACCAACCATCCGACTATCTTCTCGACCTGACCCGACAAGCATACAGCCTGACTACCCCTCCTGACCCGACCTGATTACTGACCCACCTGCCCACTCGCTTACCTATCACCTCACCCACCTACCACCCTACTCACTTACCTCACCCACCCTACTCACTTGTACCCACTTACCTCATCCACCCTCCTCACTTGTACCCACTTACCTCATCCACCCTCCTCACTTGTACCCACATACCTCATCCACCCTCCTCACTTGTACATACTTACCTCAGCCACGCTACTCACTTGTACCCATTTACCTCATCCACCCTCCCCACTTGTACCCACTTACCTCATGCACCCTCCTCACTTGTATCCACTTACCTCATCCACCCACCTCACTTGTACCCACTTACCTCATCCACCCTCCTCACTTGTACCCACTTACCTTATCCACCCACCTCACTTGTACCCACTTACCTCATCCACCCACCTCACTTGTACCCACTTACCTCACACACCATCCTCACTTGTACCCACTTACCTCATCCACCCTCCCCACTTGTACCCACTTACCTCATCCACCCTCCTCACTTGTACCCACTTACCTCATCCACCCTCCTCACTTGTACCCACTTACCTCACGCACCCTCCTCACTTGTACCCACTTACCTCATCCACCCTCCTCACTTGTACCCACTTAACTCATCCACCCTCCTCACTTGTACATACTTACCTCACCCACCCTACTCATTTGTACCCATTTACCTCATCCACCCTCCTCATTTGTACCCACTTACCTCATCCACCCTCTTCACTTGTACCCCCTTACCTCATCCACCCTCCTCACTTGTACCCACATACCTCATCCACCCTCCTCACTTGTACATACTTACCTCAGCCACGCTACTCACTTGTACCCATTTACCTCATCCACCCTCCCCACTTGTACCCACTTACCTCATGCACCCTCCTCACTTGTATCCACTTACCTCATCCACCCACCTCACTTGTACCCACTTACCTCATCCACCCTCCTCACTTGTACCCACTTACCTTATCCACCCACCTCACTTGTACCCACTTACCTCATCCACCCACCTCACTTGTACCCACTTACCTCACGCACCATCCTCACTTGTACCCACTTACCTCATCCACCCTCCCCACTTGTACCCACTTAACTCATCCACCCTCCTCACTTGTACCCACTTACCTCATCCACCCTCCTCACTTGTACCCACTTACCTCACGCACCCTCCTCACTTGTACCCACTTACCTCATCCACCCTCCTCACTTGTACCCACTTAACTCATCCACCCTCCTCACTTGTACATACTTACCTCACCCACCCTACTCATTTGTACCCATTTACCTCATCCACCCTCCTCATTTGTACCCACTTACCTCATCCACCCTCTTCACTTGTACCCCCTTACCTCATCCACCGTCCTCACTTGTACCCACTTATCTCATCCACCCTCCTCACTTGTACATACTTACCTCAGCCACCCTACTCACTTGTACCCATTTACCTCATCCACCCTCCCCACTTGTACCCACTTACCTCATGCACCCTCCTCACTTGTACCCACTTACCTCATCCACCCACCTCACTTGTACCCACTTACCTCATCCACCCTCCTCACTTGTACCCACTTACCTCATCCACCCACCTCACTTGTACCCACTTACCTCATCCACCCACCTCACTTGTACCCACTTACCTCACGCACCATCCTCACTTGTACCCACTTACCTCATCCACCCTCCCCACTTGTACCCACTTACTCATCCACCCTCCTCACTTGTACCCACTTACCTCATCCACCCTCCTCACTTGTACCCACTTACCTCACGCACCCTCCTCACTTGTACCCACTTACCTCATCCACCCTCCTCACTTGTACCCACTTAACTCATCCACCCTCCTCACTTGTACAGACTTACCTCATCCACCCTACTCATTTGTACCCATTTACCTCATCCACCCTCCTCATTTGTACCCACTTACCTCATCCACCCTCTTCACTTGTACCCCCTTACCTCATCCACCCTCCTCACTTGTACCCACTTACCTCACGCACCCTCCACACTTGTACCCACTTACCTCACCCACCCTACTCACTTGTACCCGCTTACCTCATCCACCCTCCTCACTTGTACCCACTTACATCATCCACCCTACTCATTTGTACCCACTTACCTCATCCACCCTCCTCACTTGTACCCATATACCTCATCCACCCTCCTACTTGTACCCACTTACCTCTTCCACCCTCCTCACGTGTACCCACTTACCTCATCCACCCTCCTCACTTGTACCCACTTACCTCATACACCCTCCTCACTTGTACCCACTTACCTCATCCACCCTCCTCACTTGTACCCACTTACCTCACGCACCCTCCTCACTTGTACCCACTTACCTCATCCACCCTTCTCACTTGTACCCACTTAACTCACCCACCCTCCTCACTTGTACCCACTTACCTCATCCACCCTCCTCACTTGTACCCACTTACATCATCCACCCTACTCATTTGTACCCACTTACCTCATCCACCCTCCTACTTGTACCCACTTACCTCATCCACCCTCCTCACTTGCACCCATTTACTTCACCCACCCTCCTCACTTGTACCCACTTACATCATCCACCCTACTCATTTGTACCCACTTACCTCATCCACCCTCCTCACTTGTACCCACATACCTCATCCACCCTCCTACTTGTACCCACTTACCTCATCCACCCTCCTCACTTGTACCCACTTACTTCACCCACCCTCCTCACTTGTACCCACTTACCTCATCCACCCTCCTACTTATACCCACTTACCTCACACACCCTCCTCACTTGTACAAACTTACCTCATCCACCCTCCTACTTGTACCCACTTACCTCACGCACCCTACTCATTTGTACCCACTTACCTCATCCACCCTCCTCACTTGTACCCACATACCTCATCCACCCTCCTACTTGTACCCACTTACCTCATCCACCCTCCTCACTTGCACCCACTTACTTCACCCACCCTCCTCACTTGTACCCACTTACCTCATCCACCCTCCTACTTATACCCACTTACCTCACACACCCTCCTCACTTGTACAAACTTACCTCATCCACCCTCCTACTTGTACCCACTTACCTCACGCACCCTCCTCACTTGTACCCACATACTTCACCCACCCTCCTCACTTGTACCCACTTACCTCATCCACCCTCCTACTTGTACCCACTTACCTCATCCACCCTCCTCACTTGTACCCACTTAACCCATCCACCCTCCTCACTTGTACCCACTTACCTCATCCACTCTCCTCACTTGTACCCACTTACCTCATCCACCCTCCTCACTTGTACCCACTTACCTCACGCACCCTCCTACTTGTACCCACTTACCTCATCCACCCTCCTCACTTGTACCCACTTACCTCATCCACCCTCCTACTTGTACCCACTTACCTCACGCACCCTCCTCACTTGTACCCACTTACCTCATCCACCCTCCTCACTTGTACCCACTTACCTCATCCACCCTCCTACTTGTACCCACTTACCTCACGCACCCTCCTCACTTGTACCCACTTAACTCATCCACCCTCCTCACTTGCACCCACTTACTTCACCCACCCTCCTCACTTGTACCCATTTAACTCATCCACCCTCCTCACTTGTACCCACTTACCTCACGCACCCTCCTCACTTGTACCCACTTACCTCATCCACCCTCCTCACTTGTACCCACTTACCTCATCCACCCTCCTCACTTGTACCCACTTACCTCATCCACCCCCTTACTTGTACCCACTTACCTCATACACCCTCCGCACTTGTACCCACTTACCTCATCCACCCTCCTACTTGTACCCACTTACCTCACGCACCCTCCTCACTTGTACCCACTTACCTCATCCACCCTCCTCACTTGTACCCACTTACATCATGCACCTTCCTCACCTGTACCCACTTAACTCATCCACCCTCCTCACTTGTACCCACTTACCTCATCCACCCTCCTCACTTGTACCCACTTACCTCATCCACCCTCCTCACTTGTACCCACTTACCTCATGCACCCTCCTCACTTGTACCCACTTACCTCATGCACCCTCCTCACTTGTACCCACTTACCTCATCCACCCTCCTACTTGTACCCACTTACCTCACGCACCCTCCTCACTTGTACCCAGTTATCTCATCCACCCTACTCATGTGTACCCACTTACCTCATCCACCCTCCTCACTTGTACCCACTTACCTCATCCACCCTCCTCACTTGTACCCACTTACCTCATCCACCCTCCTCACTTGTACCCACTTACCTCATCCACCCTCCTCACTTGTACCCACTTACCTCATCCACCCTCCTCACTTGTACCCACTTACCTCATGCACCCTCCTCACTTGTACCCACTTACCTCATGCACCCTCCTCACTTGTACCCACTTACCTCATCCACCCTCCTCACTTGTACCCACTTACCTCATCCACCCTCCTCACGTGTACCCACTTACCTCACTTACCTACCTATTCACTGACATTCTTTCGTTCACTAATATTAACGCTGGTCATTTAAATTTACCGTATGGCAGCTAGTGCCCTAAAAGGCTGCGTGTCCAGTCTTCCCCCTGTCACCGCTCCGCTGGGATGGGGTTCTCCGGCGGACTGTGCCAGCTTGGAAGAGCCGGCCAGAAATGAGGAGCTGCGTCGGAGCGCAAAAGAGTTCTCATTTCCACCACACACTCCCTGCGGTGCTTCGCCGCGGTCGGAGACACGGTTTGCACTGATATACTGCAATTTGTTGAAGCTTGTTCTGTAACTGCGGGAGAAGAACTACAACTCCCACAACAAACTCACTGCGCATGAAAGCGGCCTGCTTCATAGCAACACGGCGCAGGGAACCTAGCAACGGCTTGGAACACAAATAACCCGGTTTGGAACACAAACAACCCGGTCTGGAACCTCGCAACCCGGTTTGGAACCTCGCAACCCGGTTTGGAACCTCGCAACCCGGTTTGGAACACAAACAACCCGGTCTGGAACCTCGCAACCCGGTCTGGAACCTCGCAACCCGGTTTGGAACACAAACAACCCGGTCTGGAACCTCGCAACCCGGTTTGGAACCTCGCAACCCGGTTTGGAACCTCGCAACCCGGTTTGGAACACAAACAACCCGGTCTGGAACCTCGCAACCCGGTCTGGAACCTCGCAACCCGGTTTGGAACACAAACAACCCGGTCTGGAACCTCGCAACCCGGTTTGGAACCTCGCAACCCGGTTTGGAACACAAACAACCCGGTCTGGAACCTCGCAACCCGGTCTGGAACCTCGCAACCCGGTTTGGAACACAAACAACCCGGTCTGGAACCTCGCAACCCGGTTTGGAACCTCGCAACCCGGTTTGGAACCTCGCAACCCGGTTTGGAACACAAACAACCCGGTCTGGAACCTCGCAACCCGGTCTGGAACCTCGCAACCCGGTTTGGAACACAAATAACTCGGTTTGGAACCTCGGAACCCGGTTTGGAACACAGCAACTGGAGTTTGCAGGACCTGCTCCCACTTCAAAGCAGAGAGAGAGCCGATCCCGGTGAGTATTGATCAGTGTGTTAAACAGACAACACTCGACAACACTTCCAGCTTCCCCACTGGAAAACACAATCTCGTGCACTGTTTGGATTTTAAGGCAACGAGTACAAAAAAACGTTTAATAGAATACTCAGTCTCAAATCAATCGGTAGTTACCGTTGTGTTTTATACAGTCACACTGGCTCTAATGGTCTGACCTTGCCAAAGTTTGTCTGACAAATTATACCCCATTCTTACTACAACGGCCTCATAAGGTTAACACTGGCTACTAAATAGGAAAATAGCCTTTTTAAACGTTTAAGAGTCTTCCAGAAGCCTTCTCAATCCTAATACCGGGTGAAGTTCAAGCCCTTCGCCATAACTATTTGTTGTTTGTGTTTACCCGAGCTTGCTTGTTTTTTTTTGAAGAAGGTACACTGATCTTTGGGAGCTGCGACCATGCCTATGGTTTACCCAGTTCTACAGTTCCGGGGATTTCCCACATTGTTCGGATGCATAAGAGATACGAATGTTACCTTTGTTATTGACACCTCGGAAAGCATGCAAGTCCACCTCAGTACAGTCAAGTATCACCTTGTGGAAACACTTTTGGCTATGGCTTATAGTACGAATCACAGTCGCTTTAACATTGTGGAATTTTCCAATAAGGTACAGCCTACTTATACTAAGGTTAAAGGTATAATTTATACTCTTTAGCAAAAAGAAACTTAGTTCAAAAGTTAATAAATGTATTTTAATTATGTAATTGCTGTTGGACAGAACATTAAACAAGAAATTATTGGAGCTCGTAATAAAGGCAACGTAATACTTATGGGGGACTTTAATCTTCATGTAGACAGACAATCAAATTGATCAGGGTGTTCCAGAAGATGAGGTTGTAGAAGATTCTTGTGACACTTTCCTGGAGCAATACGTTGTGAAACTGACTAGGGATAAAGCAATCTTAGATCTAACATTGTGTAATGAGGCTGTATTTAATTAGTAATGCCTAAGTAAAAGATCCACTGGGAAATAGTGATCATAATGCAACAGAATTCTATGTTAAGTTTTAAAGTGACATATTGCAATCACAAGCAAGAATCTTAAACATAAGTAAAGCCAATTACATATGAGGAGAGAACTAGCTAATGTTGATTGGGTAAATATACTGAAATACATGGAGCTAAATTTACAGTGGGAAACTTTTAAAGAAACACTTCAAAATGTTCAACAAAAATACATTCCATTGAAAAACAAAAACTCAGAAAGAAAGACCCATCCATGTAGGGGAGATGGTGATGTAATGGTAATGTCACTGGACTGGTAATCCAGAGACTCAGGCAAATGCTCTGGGTACATGGGGACAGCAGCAGGTGGAATTTAAATTCAATTAATAATCTGGAATTGAAAAGCTAGTGAAGCCATTGTTGATTGTTGTAAAAATCCATGTGATTCACTAATGCCTTTAGGGAAGGAAATCTGCTGTCCTTACCTGATCTGGCCTACATGTGACTCCAGATGCACAGCAACTGACCTCTGAAATGGCGTGGCAAGCCACTCAATTCAAGGGCAATTTGAGATGGGCAACAAATGCTGCTTGCCAGTGATGCCCACATCTCATGAAAGAATAAATGAACCCATCCATGACTCACTCAGGAAGTTAAGGATAGTATTGGATTAAATGAAGAGTGATATAATGTTGTAAAGAACAGTAGACAGTCTAACAGTAGACATATTTTAGAAACCAGCAAAGGGCCACCACAAAGTTGATAAAAAGGGAAACAAATAGAATATGAGAGTAAACTGGCCAAAATACAAAAGCAGATTGTAAGAGCTTTTATAAGAATATAAAAAAGAAGGCAGTAGTGAAAGTAAACATTGGTCCTTTAGCGGCAGAGGCTGGAGAAATTATTATGGGGAATGAGGAAATGGCAGAGGCATTGAACAAATATTTTGTTTCTGTCTTCATAGTAGAAGGCAAAGTTGTATACCAGAAATAGAGGGGAACTTAGGGGCTAAAAAGAGTGAGGAAATTAAAGTAATTAGTAACAGCAGAGAAAAAGTATTGGAGAAAAGCAAGGACTACAATCTGACAAATCCCCCGGACCTGATGAACACTGTAGAGATAGCTGCAAAGATAGTGGATACACTAGCTATGATTTTCCAAAATTCCTTAGATTTGGGAACAGTCCCATCAGATTGGAAGTTGGCAAATGTAACAGCACCTTTCAAAAAAGGAATGAGAGAGAACACAAAGAACTACAGGCCAGTTAGCCTAACATCAGTCACTGGGAAAATGCTATAATCTATTATTAAGGAAGTCTTAACAATGCACTTAGAAAAGTATAGTATGATTAGAACAAGACAACATGACAGCACTCTACCTGTCTTTACCCACATTACCATACTTTTCTGATACCTCAACCTTTTTCTTTGAATTTCAAAGGTGTGAAACTTATAAATGTTGATGGTCAAAGAAAATTGGGTGTACTCATACAAGGAATACTGACAGTTAGCATGCAGGAACGGCAAGCAATTAGGAAGGCAAATGGCATGTTTGCCTTTATTGCAAAGGGCAATAGGATACAGTGTTAAATAAGTCTTGCTACAATTGTACAGAACTTTGGTGGTAACACATCTGGGATACTGCGTGCAGCTTTGGTCCCCATATTTAAGGAAGGATATACTTACTTTGGAGTTGTACAACAAAAGTTCACTAAATTGGACGTTGGGATAGGGGGTGCTGATAATCCTATGATGAGAGGCTGAGTAAACTTGGTTCTTTTCTCTGGAATTCAGAAGAATGAGAGGTGACCTCATTGAACAGTACAAAATTCTGAAGGGACTTGTCAGGGTAGACACTGAGAGGGTGTTTCCACTGGCTGGGAATCTAGAACATGGTGGCACAGTCTCAGGATTAGGGGCAGATCATTTAGAATTGAGATGAGGAGAAATTACTTCACTCAAAGGGTTGTGAATCTTTGGATTTCTCTAACCCAGAGTGTGGTCGATGCTTCATTTTTGGATATATTTAAGACTGGGGTAGAATAGATTTTGGCTCTCAGCAAATCAAGGGACATGGGGAGTGGGCGGGAAAATGGAGTTGAAGTCCAAGATCAACCATGATTATATTGAATGGCAGAGCAGGCTTGAGGGGCTGTATGGTCTACTGCTGCTGTTCTCTTAGGTGGTGTAACCTTCCTTAAATCTATTTGTTAACAAATTTTATTAACAGAGATTACAGTGGCATTATATTTCCTTATGATGTATATGATTTGAGCACATATTAAATATTGGGTACATGTTATTTCTGTTAAATTATCATAATTTTTGTGCATTGAATATAGATTGTCAATCATTTATTTTCTAATTTCTATTCTGAAAAATATTTATAGTGTTAATCATCTACTTTCACATAGGTAACTAAATGGTGTGACCATCTAGTAACATGCTCCCCCCAGACTGTCTACAGTGCGATACTGTGGATTCAATCCCTCACCTGTAAGCTGGGCAGGAATCTGCTTGGTGCATTAACAGCTGCATTCCATGATCCAGTCTGTCAGGCTATCTACCTGGTGACAAACGGTCTACCTGACAATGCATTAAAGGATATCTTTTACACAATACCTTATATATCCCGTGGTCGTCCAGTACACACTGTCTACTTGTCAGGTAAATGGATAGACAGTGAAAGTCGAGAGTTTCTGCAGAGAATTGGCGGACTGACCCAAGGCAGTGCTCACCTCATTAGACTCAACACCTCTGGAGATATCAAACAGGTAACTGTGGAAAACAAACATGCAACACTTTTATAGAAAGTAATGGAAGGTCACAGCCAGCCAATTGCCTTCAGAAAGGCAAAGACCAATCGCAGGGGTATGTCAGCCTAAAAGCTAATCTATTGTTTCTTTCAGAAGCATGTAACAAACTGTGGCTATTAGAAGCTAGGGGTGGAATTTTCCAGTAATGAGATTAAGTGTGGTGGCTGGCGGTTTTGGCAGCGCCTACCGACTGGCACCCAATTCCACGCTTGAAGGGTCATTAATTATGCATTGCCAAATTGTGAAGGGTGCAACACACTGCGATGATGCAGGAAACTTTGCCGGGAGTGTATTCGAGTGAGGCACCTGAGCGGTCCAAGCATCTGAAGCGCATCTTCAGAAGCCCTATGGTCTGCTCTATACGGGAGCATGTGGAGCTGTGAGCAGCGTTGTACCTCTCCTTGGACGGACTCTGATGGCGACACTCCGGTGTCATCAGCCAGCATTTCAGTGGGTACCCCTTATCCTCAAGCAGCCATCCCTGCAGATGTAATAGCCCCCGAAAATCTCAGGCACCTGGGAGTAACTCAGAATGTAGGAGTCATGGCAACTTCCAGGGTACCATGCACAAACATGCAGTATGTGCTTCCAGTGATCACACACCAATTGTATGTTGATGGAATAATAGCCCTTGCAGTTTATAAACATTAGGGGCTGCTGTCTTGGAGCCTATGTAGCCACACGGGTGCAGTCTGTTGCACTCTGCACTCTTGGGAAGCCTGAGATGGTGGCGAAGCCGGTGAATCTTGCAGCCTGGCTATCTTCGTCCAGAGCAAACCTGACATAATGATGGGCCTTCCTGTAAAGGGCATCTGTGACCTTTATGCATCGATGTGCACCAGGGAGCAAGAAATTGAGTGCTGCGGTCACCTTCAAAGCCACTGGCAGGGGATACCCTCCAACTCCCAAGTAGTGCCAGGTCTTCACGAAGAATGTGGCATATGTGATGTTGTGATGTACCAGAGCTCTGGACAAACACAGATGTGCCTGGCATTGCCTCTCACTCATTTGTAAATAGGAGACTCTTCTACGATAAACCCTAGGTCTGGCGAATCACCCCCGTTGTCTGGGTCTTTCCTCCTGACCCTCCTGTTCATGCTTTGGCTCCACTTGACCATGTCCCTCCTGCTGAAGCTGCGCACAGAGTCACCTCTCCCTCCTTCACCTCCTCCCATTGCCTTAGGACCCTGACAAAGGCAGCATTGATTCCTGGATCCATACGTGCTTTTGCCATCTCTCTGTAAGGGAACATTGAAGACATTAATGATTCAAGGTGAAAGAAAGTGAAGCTCAGAAGATGACATGTTTGGAGACTGTAAGAGTCCATAGCTTTTCCTATCATACTTGCATGGTGGCTGATGTCGCCTTGTCCCTGAGACACAAGCACACACATCAATGTGACCAAGGTGGCATCACAGAAATGTAACATCTTGAGCCCTGTGTGGGATGCTAAAGTTTAAGTGAGATGAGTGACCCAACCAAGCTCTGTGCTCCAATCTCTGATGTGGCATATTAATGAGCAATCAGTTGCTCATGGTCAATGAGTGGATGCCCTTTGGCCCATTAGGAGTGTTAAATCTGGTTAACATGTGACAGGCCTTCATTGATGAAATGCCGTATATGATACAGCCTCCTTCACTATCACCTGCATTCCCAAATTCTACATTCATATGTGTTACTCTTAAGGTGCAGCGGTTGTGATGTGAAGCCACTGAGTTCTGAGTAGCCCTTAACACTGCTAATGAAGCCACTGGCCTTCAATGGCTTTCATCAAAAGGAAGTTTTCCTCCTTTCTTTCTAAGCAGACTCCTGTTCACTTCTGTGGCAACAAGAGGTTAGAGGGCGACCCCAGACAGCCCCCCAATCTTGTTCACCCTTCCCCCAACTGCCATTCCACAGCCTTCCCTCCCTGCTGCCCCCCTCATGTTCGTCAACCTCACCCTCGTCTCACAGCCCACCCCGGTTGAAGTGTTTCTGAAAGTGGAGGCCTGTATGAGAGCACAGTGGTGTTCTTCGGGACAATGTTGGCAAAGACGAGGAGCAGACCAACCCTACAGCCCCAGCAGTGTGGCATTCATCACAACCAGACCAACACAGTGCTATGGCAGGTAGGCTGTGTGTGTTCCATTCACCTCGAAGTTACCAGCAAACTGAGGCCCGACTTCTGCGTGCCACCCCTTTTTAAATGGGTTTGAGGCCAACGTAATTTCCCACTGGCATGACGCAAGATTGGAAGGCCTGACAAGATTCTGGCGAGCAGCTGTTTTAATGAGTATTCATGACATGTTAATGAGTGCAAATTGCGTTCACGCCACTAGTCGGAGGGATAACTGACCCACCATAAAGCCACCATTGGGAGAATTGCAAGCTATTTTTATGCCGACGGATTTCTGACTTTTTTCCTGCCGCTGGATTCTCCGCTCCCACCCACCACGAAACCTGTTGTGGGTAGGATGGAAAAATTCTGCCCTAAGTGTCTGTAGACTAAAATTGTTTGGCAAGAAAAACAGCGCAAGGGCTTGTTACTAATGAGTACCCAAGTTTATCACTTTAAATAGATGAAACTTTTCCTTTAACCAGGAGCTGACATGCATGTATGAAAAAAAAACAAATGACAAGTTACTTTGATTAGGTCCATTGTTTATTGGGAAAGTTTGCTAAATATTAACAAGAAATTGCCTCGTATTTGGAAGAATCTAATAATTTGTTTATTGTTACCTAGGTGATTCCAGTTTATCCTGCAGACCTCTCAACCTCTGGGCCCTTGTATTCTGATCTGAAATACTGCACTGTAAAAAGACCACTGGATAACAATCCTTACACTGGTTCATGGATAGAAGGTTCTGACCCAGAAGCTTTTCACATGCGTCCGCTCAGTATGTACAATCTGCAGGTTACTGCTTGGTTAGTCTTGTTTCTTCTCCATTCATTTTCTTGATAAAAATATTGGTATTTGTATTATTTTAGAACTGACTAAACAATTCATTCCCTTAATTCTACTTTGTCTACTTTGCTGTATATCTTGTAATGCTGCATGTCACGTTCAAAACCACAGCACAGTCTTTTAAATTACATAACTATTTCAGGCTTGTATTACTAAAATATGCCCCAAGCTGAATAAGTGGTGTAACCAAATAACTGGATCTCCATTAAAATGATAGTATAAATATAATCTACTGTGTTTTGTGAACTGTCTCACCAGTAATACAATTAATTGAGTATCTGTTCAATGTAATATCAGTTTTGGAATAGTTACAAGACAAAAAGCATTAAGGGAAAAGATTTTGAGCTAAAGCTTCCAACTTTTGAGTGTGGGTTTTAATAATGATTCTTAGTTGTTAAGTACGTTTTGTTAGCTAAAGGGATTATCTGAGGGGATTTTTTGCAGGTTGAATGGACTTGCTTAGTCTATCCTTTTATTCATCATACACGACTAAGACTTATTTTACCTTTATAAGCACAATTGTTTTCTGATTCACTGAAATTCTAAATAAGCCTGCTACTACATAGCTTTTGATGATGTCACTTGGTTTGTTAATAAATTCCTTTTATTAGATAATTAAGAAGTATATTAAAGAATGTAGATGCCCCTAATTTTTTTGACAATAGCTCCAATCCCATCCCTCACTCTGAATGCACCAGTTGACCTAACAAATCTTTATAAATGGCCATTTGGTAGTACAGAATTTGAGTGTTGCTGAAAAAAGACATTTAGTTGAAGCTTTTCACCTTGCAATCGTCAGGGCAATTGTAAGAATAGCAATGTCAGGGGAAGCAACAACTTTGTACTGTATGAGAAGAGAGTACTGATTGGTTGGCAAGAGGACAGAGGTGTTGCCATGGATAATGCACCAGTTAATGTTGACTGACAGTTAACTCCCAGGCATTGTTTGAAGTTTTAAACCAGGCAGCATGACTCTGATTGGTCAAGGCATTGCCCTGAGGAATGAACCAGCGAATGGCTATCACTTATTTTGTTTAGCTGAAACAGGCGCAATGTGTGTACATGTTCTTTCTATCTGCAAAGAACAGGGCCCTGTGTATTAATATATATAGCTCCCAATACACGTAAACACGCCACATTGTGAGACCAACTGACAATCTTAAATTGGTTGACTGCATAATTCTTAGCACACTGAGGATTATTTAGCAAATGTTATCCAATCGCAGAATCACATCTAATGTTGGACACTGTGTTTTGAGTTTTGCCAGCATGGGCTGGTTGGGTACGGTCTGCACCTTGTCTGTTGCAAACAGTGGAAGGGACATGCTGTTTGATATGATCCGCCAGTCTTTTGGACATATGGCCTACAAACCTAGCATCACACTGGTACTGGAATTCATATACCATGTTACTCATTTGTGTGATAGGCAGAACATCTCTTTGGCTTGATTATAGCATCCTGTTAGGGGTGAATACCACTCATGTCTGCATAGTAGCAGTGTGAAACAGTTTATCTGTTGCTCAAATTTTGAGATACCTTGCCCTTCCAGGATAGTCTGAGATAGACTGGGCATTTTTCAGGGCCAAAAATGTTGGCCTTAGGCCCAATCATGAGCTTGCATTATATACAGCATGAAATGATCTGACCAACGTAGCCATTATCCTGCAGGATGTCCTTGATGCGCCCTATTTCAGCATCAAGATAGCATGGTGAAGAAATGGCTTGGGCCCCATTTACGAAGTTGCCGATAAGGCCAATCTTGTAACATGTGGAACTGTAAGAATCCCAATCTTTACATTGACCAGTGAAGGTAGGCTTGCGTTGACCATGGTAGAGAACCTCCTGACAGTTTTCTCAACTAGTATGTCAAGGAAAGATAATTCATTTGACTGCTTCATTTCAAAGGTGAATTTGAGTGCAGGATGGAGCCCATTAAGACATGCAAGGAAATTATTATGTGCTGCTACCGATTTAAATAAAGCAAACATATCATCCGCATATCGGAAATATGCAGGTGGTAGAAGGTTATGTGTTGTTCCATCGAAGACGGGTTTCTTATGGAACCCAACAAAGATGTTTGCGAGAGCTGAGCCTAGAGGGGATGCTGTGGCAACGCCATCTATTTGGGCATACATGGTGTCATTAAAGCTGAATTCAACTGCGTGAGTTGCTGAGTTCATAAGATCAATGAATACTGATTCATGCAATGCTGGAGGGTCTAGATTACCATGATATAATACTGCAGCGCAAATATCTGTGGCTTCCTTAAGTGGAACATTGGTGAATAGGTTAGCAATGTCAAGTGAGCATATGGACACAGCATTACTTTGATATGCATGTCCTGAATGGTCTTAGCAAATGCGAAGGAGTCCTTCACCGTGTATCTGGAAATCTTGTTCAAAACTGGTTGTAACAATTCGTCCAACCATTTGGCCAACTCATGCTATGCAGAACTGGTCATAGATAAGATAGGGTATAAAGGGACATCACCTTTGTGTATCTTGGGCAGCCCATACATACGTGGATGCAGCGAGCTGTGAGGACGAAACCTGTCATGTTGAGCGGCAGGTCTAATGGATACAAATTTGGACCTGTCATTAAGAATGGCGTGCATTTTGTTGATATAGTCACACTTGTTAAGGATGCCTGTCCCTTTATCAGGTTTACCGATGTGTATGTCCAGGTTGGTCTTAACACCTCGCAATGCTGTAAGACATTTGCGTTGTATGTGAAAGTCAGACAGGTCATTCACAAT
Source organism: Cetorhinus maximus (assembly GCF_964194155.1). Lineage (NCBI taxonomy): Eukaryota > Metazoa > Chordata > Chondrichthyes > Lamniformes > Cetorhinidae > Cetorhinus > Cetorhinus maximus. Next base: position 100,892,380 of record NC_135887.1, read on the forward strand.
CCTACAACAAGTGCAAACTAGATCAGTTAGGCAGTCATCTTGAACCAATATAGCGGCATAAATGGATCAAATCAAAAAAGTGAAAGAAATTTGAGCACGTCAGACCAAGCGCAATGTAGGGCATGATGTAAATTAGTAACCCTGTTACCAATCTGTTCACTCCCATCTGGCATAAATGCTTGCTCAATCGTGGGACTGTGTCTCACTTTAGCATTATCAATATGTTTAGAAATGAAAACTGGTGCAACCTTGGGTTTAATACATGCTTGGAAAAGTTCAATAGATAGCTTAACTGTTTTTAGTCGAACTATGTTGTTGATATCCTGAATTTGGTCTTTGCATCTCTGTCTCAGGTATACAAATAGTCATTTGGTAGTATAGAACTTGAGTATTGCTCAAAAAAAACATTTAGTCGAAACTTTTCGTCTTGCGCTCATCAGGACAATCGCAAGTACACCAATATCAGGGAAAGCAACAACCTTGTACCGTATGAGAAGAGAGTGCTGATTGGTTGGCAAATGGACACTGATTGGTAGAAGCGTTGCCATGGAGAATGCACCAGTTAATGTTGACTGACAGTTAACTGTCAAGCGCTATTTGAAATTTTAAATGAGGCAACTTGATTCTGATTGGCCAAGGCATTGCCCTAAGAAATGAACCAGCGAATGGCTATCACTTATTTTATTTATCTTAAACAGGCACAATGTGTGTACATGTTCTTTCTGTCTGCAAAGAACTGGGCCCTCTGTATTAATATATGTGGCTTCCAGTACACGTAAATGTGCCACACTGTGAGCCCAACTGACAATCTTAAATTCATTGACAACGTAATTTTTAGCACATTGAGGATTATTTAGCTACACTGTGTTGGTCTGAGGTGCGCAAATTTCTTTCATTTTTTGATTTGTTCCGTTTACGCCGCTATATTTGTTCAATAGATGACCACACCATAAACGGTACCCACTTGAAACACGTCCACACCATAAAATCACTTAAGCGGAAGCTGTTTGGCAAAACAATTAATGATGCCACTGAACACGTAACAAATCTCTCTGACCATGTATGCTCAGAAAGCAAGGAGTTTGTTCTTGCGCGTGGTTTCAATTTTGGTGTGCCTTCATTCCAAATTAAACAGGAAGAGGTAATTGCTTTGTTTGAACTCCTCTACTCCCAACTATCCTGGTACAAACCAGCATCCACTGTGGATGCTGAATCTTTAAAAGCACGCCTAGCTGATCTAGTGGATGCATATTGTGGCATTCTGAATGACTTGTTTGATTTTCACATGCAATGGGAATGTCTTACAGCATTGCGAGGCCTTAAGATCAACCGGGGCATATTGAGTAAACTTGACAAAGGGACAGGAATAGTGATCCTAACAAACGTGGCTATATCAACATAATGCATGCCATTCTTAACGACAGGCCCAAATTCATATCCATTGGGTCTGCGGCTCAACATGGCCGGACAGCCTTGCTCGAAAGTAAGCTAAAAAAATGCTTGCTGGACTTGGGTAAGAGTGATGAGCTGGTGCATGATATATATGACAGGGTTCATCCTCACGCCTCACTGCATCTGCGTATGTATGAGCTGCCCAAGACACACAAATGTGATCATGGGATCCCCTTTAGGCCCAGCTCTCACAAACATCTTTGTTGGGTTCCATGAGAAACGTGTCTTTGATGGAATGACACCTAACCTCCTACCACTTCCATATTTCCGATATGTGGATGATAAGTTTGCTATGTTTAAATCTGTAACAGCATGTAATAATTTCCTTTCATGTCTTAATGGGCTCCATCCTGCATTAAAAGCACCTTTGAAATGGAGCAGTCAAATGAACTCCCTTTCCTTGGGAGTTGAAAACTCTGCCAGGGGGTTCTCTATCATGGTCTACTGCAAACCTACCTTCACTGGTCAGTACACGTGTTGGGATTCTTACATGCTATGAGATTGGCCTTATCGGCAACCTTGTAAATAGGCTCCAAGCCATTTGCTCACCATGCAAGCTTGATGCTGAAATAGGGCGTATCAAAGACATTCTGTGGAATAATGGATACCCTGATCAGATCATTTCACACTGTATATCGCGTAAACTCATAAGCGGGCCTAAGGCCATCACTTTCGACCCTGAAAAGTGCCCAGTTTACCTCAGATTAACTATATAAAACAATGGTTAGGCCACAGCTGGAATTTTGTGTATAGTTCTGGTCACCACATTACAGGAAGGAATAATTGCTCTGGAGATAGTGCATAGGAGATTTGGAAGAATGTTGCCAGGGTTTGAAAATTGCAGCAATGAGGAGAGATTGGATAGGCTAGGGTTGTTTTCCTTAGAACAGAGGAGTCTAAGGGACGACCTAATTGAGGTGTACAAAATTTTGCGAGGCTTAGATAGGGTAGACAGGAAAGACTTGTTTCCTCTAGCTGAGGGGTCAATTGCCAGGGCATAGATTTAAGGTGATTGGTAGAACGATTAGAGGGGATATGAGAAAAAACTTTTTCACCCAGAGGATGGTGGGCATCTGGAATTCACTGCCTAAATTGGTGGTTGAGGCTAAAACTCTCAACTCATTTAAAAGGTACCTGGATCTGTAGCTGACGTGCTGTAACCTGCAAGGCTACGGACCAGGTACTGGTAAGTGGATTTAAAATGAGTGGCTAGTTTTTTTTCTTTTTTTGGCCAGTGCTGACACGGTGGACTTAATGGCCTCTTTTCTGCACAGTTACCTTTCTATGGTTCTACAGTTTACCCTGGAAGGCAAGGTACCTCACAAATTTAAACAAAAGGTTTCATGCTGCTACTATGCAATAGCAACATGGGTGGTATTTGCCATGAACAAGATGTTGTCATCAAGCCAAAAAGATGTTCTGCCTATCACACAAATGAGTAACATGGTATATGAATTTCAGTGCCAGTGTGATGCTAGGTATGAAGGCCGTACGTCCCAAAAATTGGCAGATCGTGTCAAACAGCATGTCCTTTCTGCTGTTTGCAATGGGCAAGCCCGTGCTTGCAAAACTCAAAACACAGTGTCCAACATTAGATGTGATTCCACAATTGGACAACATTTGCTAAATAGTCCTCAGTGTGCTAAAAATTACATTGACAACAAATTTAAGGTTGTCATTCGGGCTCGCAGTGTGGTGCATTTGCATATACTGGAAGTTACATATATTAATACACAAGGCCCTGTTCTTTGCAGACAGAAAGAACAAGTAACACATTGCGCCTGTTTTAGCTAAACAAAATAAGTGATAGCTATTCATTGGTTCATTCCTCGGGGTAGTGCCTTGACCAATCAGAGTCAAGCTGCCTGGTTTAAAATTTCAAACAATGCTTTGCAGTTAATTGTCAGTCAACATTAACTGGTGCATTCTTCATGGCAATGCATCTACCAATCAGTGTCCACTTGCTAACCAGTGAGCACTCTCTTCTCATACAGTACAAAGTTGTTGCTTCCCCTGACATTAGTATTCTTGCAATTGTCCGAATGAATGCAAGCTTCGACAAAATACCTTTTTTCAGCAATACTCTTTTTATAAGTGATTGTGTTTTTGTTTTCTATTTGTATTATCACCCAGAAAAAGCTCTTTATATAATGCAATTAATTCATTGTTAGTATCTAATTCCTGCTTCTCGCAAAGCAAAGTTTAAACACTGTTTGCATTGATCAAAATGAACCTGGGGTTGTGCATTCACATTTTTCTCAATAGTATCGGCAAATACGCTGACCCATGGGAGAGACCTCTTGGATCAAGTCAATTGCTGTCTGGAGCCTCTGTCCTAGCAAGGCGGGAGTCTGATGGATTCTATTACTGTGGCACAATCAAGCAAGAGGTGGAGGTGAATTGTGCTGTTTCTATGTATTGAACTAGGAGTATATATATGTAGAGCTAGGAGCAACATTTTTTTTAGTTTGCCACAGTCCTGGCACAGCTGATTATTTGTTCAACCACATATTTTAAAATTGTATAAAATTAGTAATATCCACCCATCCATCCCAGTTTCTTTAGCACCAACTGGCATTGATTTCAAGTAATGAGTGCGATATCTGGAAAATCTGGCTGTAGCTTTTCTGCTGAAGTACTTGGCAGCAGTGAGCTGTGGTCTTCAGTGAAAATAAATGAGCTGTACAAAGCCTTGGGCTCTTGCAGGAAAGATGGTGGTTCTGTGGAGGAGAGTGGAATGTATTGCTGTTTAATTGGCTGGCATTTTCACTTACCTGTCTCTTCTGACACAAGTAGGGACTTGGCATCACTGTGTGTGCACCATGGTTATGTGTGACCAATTTTTTAATGTTTATTTTTCAATAAAACTTAACTATAAAAACAAAAAGTACTGTACAGACGTTGACATAAAGATAATAAATGTGACAGTCATACTTAATGTAAAACATGCACTATTTGTACAGGAGAAAGTGCCATTTTATTTGTACGATATACCTATCAGAAATGCTGCAACGTTTAAATCAATTGCTGAGTTGGCTATTCTTGGCCAGTGTGAATGAATTGGTCTATATCTATACTCTCATTCACTCCAGCAGCCTTGAGAAAGGGGTTAAGAAATCAGATGCTTCCGATTGTTATCCTGTGATTCCTGCTGAGAAATGTTTGCATGAATGTTGAGTGAGGACAGGATTGGGTTAAACTGTAACTTCCTTCATGGCAGAACACCCTCTTGAGGTGAAACTTACAGATACAGGAGGATGGCTTCACTGAAGCCATTGGCACTGATCATCTGTGGTCTTCAGCAACCATAAATGAAAAGTATATGAACTGAGTTCTTGAGGGAGAGGTAATATTTCTGAGTAGGAAGGGTTGGGGATTCTTTACAGTTTTACTGGTTGAGGTGGCTGTCATTGTCACTTACTTGTACCTCTCTGACTCATGTTAACACAGTACTAAACCCTCATACCCTAGTGCCTTTGTGAGAGCAGGAGACAACATTGCTAGAAAAAGGAAACTTGTGTGAAAATCTCAGACTTGTTCTTGAGTCATACTACTTTATGGTGCAGGATATAAATGTACTAATCTGCAGTAATTCTGTTTACTCATTATTCCTGTGCTCTCTGACCTACATTGGCTCTTGATTCAACAATATCTTAAATTTAAAATTCTCTTCCATGTTTTCAAATCTTTCCAAGGCTTCACCCTTCCCTGTCTCGGTAATCCCTTCCAACCTTACACCCTCTGAGATATCAGTAGTCCTCCAATTCTGGTCTCTTGCTCATCTCCAATTTTAATTGCTCTACCATTGACGGCCGTGTCTTCAGTTGCCAAGATTCTAAGCTCTGAAATACCGTGCCTACAACTAGCCTCCTCTTTGACTCACTTTCCTCTTTTAAACCACCTCTTTGACCAAGCTTTTGATCATTTACCCTAATGTCTCCCTTTGCAGCATGGTGTCAAATCTTGTTCCATAAAACTCCTGTGAAGCCCCTTGGGATGTTTTACTACATTAAAGGTGGTATATAAATACAAGTTATTGTTGTTATTATAGACTATTTGCATAATTCTACATCACGTTGCGTATACTGCAGGTAACTAAAATAGTGAGGTTTTAACTCATTCAAAACCCGTCCACATACACAGAGTAAATATTGGGCCCAAAGTATATCAGCCATATATATATATGTAAAGGAAAAGAGATTCTGAATCACAGAATTGTTACAGTGCAGAAGGAGGCCATTCAGCCCATCATGTCTGCATCAGCTCTCCAGTGAGCAATTTCCTTAGTGCCATTCTCCCACCTTCTCCCCATAACCTCGTACATTCTTCCTTTTCAGATAACTGTCTTAATCTCTTTTGAATGCTTAGATTGAACTAGCCTCCAGCATACTCTCCAGCTATGCATTCCAGACCATGACCATTCGCTGCATGAAGAAGTTTTTTCTCATATCAGTTTTGCTTTTTTTGCCAATTACTTTAAGCCTGTGCCTTCTGATTCTCAATCCTTTTATGACTGAGAATAGTTTCTCACTATCTACCCTGCCCAGATCCCTCATGATTTTGAATACCTCTATCAAATCTCCTCCCAGCCTTCTTTTCTCCAAGAAAAAGAGTCCTAACTTCTCCAATCTATCTTCATAACTGAAGATCCTGGAACCATTCTCGTGAATCTTTTCTGCACTCTCTCCCAATGCCTTCACATCCTTTCTGAAGTGTGGCACCCAGGACTAGACACAATACTCCAGCTGAGGCTGAACTAGTTTCTTATACAAGTTCAACATAACCTCCTTTTCTTGTACTCTATGCCCCTGTTAATAAAGCCTAGGATACTGTATGCTTTATTAACCACGCTCTCAACCTATCCTGCCACCTTCAATGACTTATGGACATATACCTCTAGTCTGCTGCTCACCCACTTCAGAATTGTATATTTATTTTATATTCTTCCAAACAAAATGAATCACTTCACATTTCTCTGTTTTGAGCTTCATCTGCCACCTGTCTGCTCATTTCAGCAACTTGTCTATGTCCTTTTGAAGTTCTACACTATGCTCCTCACACTTCACAATGCTTTCAAGTTTTGTATCATCCCCAAATTTTGAAATTTTGCCCTGTAAACCAAGATCTAGGCTATTAATATTTATCAGAAAGAGCAAGGGTCCCAACACAGACCCCTGGGGAACTCATCTACAAACCTTCCTCCAGCCTGAAAAGCATCCATGAACCACTGCTCTCTGTTTTCTGTCACTTGGCCAATTCCATATCCACGTTGCTACTGCCCCTTTTATTCCATGAGCTATAACTTCGCTCACAAGTGGCACTGTATCAAATGCCTTTTGGAAGTCTATGTACACCACATCAACAACATTGCGCTCATTAACCCTCTCTGTTACCTTTCAAAAAACTCCAGCAAGTTAGTTAAACACAATTTTCCCTTAAGAAATCCATCCTGGCTTTCCTTAATTAACCTGCATTTGTCCATGTAACTACTAATTTTGTCCCGGATTATTGTTTTAGAAGTTCTCCCACCACCAAAGTTAAACTGACTGGCCTGCAGCTGCTGGGCTTATCTTTACACTTCTTTTGAACAAGGGTTTGTAATTCTTCAGTCCTCTGGCACCACCCCTGAGTCTAAGCAAGACTGAAAAATTATGGCCAATGCCTCCGCAATTCTCATTCTCACTTCCCTCACTGTCCTTGCATGCATCTCATCCGGTCCTGGCGCCTTATCAACTTTAAGTAAAGACAGCCAATCCAATACCTGCTCCTTTTCAATTTCAAACCTTTCTAATGTCTGAATTGCCTCCTATTTCGTCTTCACCTGGGTAGCATCTTCTTCCTTGTTAAAAACAGATGCAAAGTATTCATTTAATACCTCAGCCATTCCCCCTGCCTCCATGTGTAAATTCCAATTTTGGTCCCTAATCAGCACTACTGCTCCTTTTACCACCCTTTACTATTTAAATGGCTATAGAAGACTTTGGGATTCACCTTTATGTTAGCTGCCGGTCTCTTTTCATACTCTCTCTTTGCTTCTCTTATTTGCTTCTTCACCTCCTCTCTGAACATTCCATATTCAGCCTGGTTCTCAATTATAGTTTCTACCTGATACCTGCCATAAGCAAACTATTTTTTCTTTATCCTAATTTTTATCACTTTTTTTATACAGGGAGCCTTGGATTTGTTTACCCTACCTTTCCCTTTTGAGAGGATATACCTCGACTGTGCCCGAACCGTCTCTTTTTTGAAGGAGACCCATTGTTCACCTCCTGTTTTTCCTGCCAACCTTTGACTTCAATTAATTTGGCCCAGATCCGTTCTTACTCCATTAAAGTTGGTTTTCCCCAATTAATTATTCCTACTCTGGCTTGTTATTTGTCCTTTTTTATAGTAAGCATAAATGTTATGATACAATGTTCACTGTCCCATAAATGTTCTCTTACTGACACTTGATCCACTTGGCCTGCCTCATTCCCAAGAACCAGGTCTAGCGTTGCACCTTTCTCATTGGACTGGACACATACTGCTGTAGAAGTTTTCCTGAACACACTCTAGGAACTCTTGCCTCTCTATTACACTACTACTACCCCAGTCTATATTTGGATAATTATAGTCCCCAATTGTAACTATAAACTTTTCACCTCTGTAATTTCCTTGCAGATTTGTTCTTTCACATCCTTCCCACTAATTGGTGGCCAATGGACCACACTGAGCAATTCTATACCGCAAAATAATTTATTTCTGTTGTTGTCAGGTAAGGAACGGATTATTCCTGGTTGAGTTTGACAAACCTACTAAGGATTCAAGTGAGAAGTGGCAAGTGTCTGTGCAGAAGATTGCATTGTATGACATAATTCTGTACAACGAGGCCATGAGACATTCTGTGGTCCCGGGTGATAAAGTATTAGCACCTTGGGAATCAGATCAAACCAGGTATGGTCCTGGAACAGTGGTGTTTGGCATTGAGACCAGAGATCCCCTCCAAGGTATGAACTTCCGTTTAAATATATACTTATTTATTTATACATTTATTGTTCTGATTGGAGCTCTATTGGATCTGATTATATCTTTATCCTTTACGTTTTAATTCAAGGCCTGAATCTTCTGGTCGGCGTGCAGGGTGGGCCCCACTCGCCGACACGTAAAATGACACGCGGTGACATCAGACGTGCGTCCCGATGTCACCGCGTGTCATTCCGATCTTCAGTTTGGTGGCTGCACACCAGAGCCAACCAGTGCCGACCTGTCAAAGGCCTATTGAAGCCATTTAAATAGTAATTGAAATGATTAACAGGGCTGCCCGTCCAACCTTAAGGTTGGGGGCAGGCGAAGAGCCCAGGCGGCCTTTGCATTTTTCATGGAACCTCATCCACAGGCAGGATGAGGTTTCATGAAGGGTTTATAAATGTAATAAAAATGTTTATTAAAATTCATTGACATTTCCTAGCTCATGTGACACTGTCACATGAGGGCACATGTCTGATTAATTTTTTTTCCTTTATTTCAATTTTTCATAATTAAGGGCAGAATTTTCTCCCCGTTGGGGGGGGAAGTATAGGAGCGGGCGCGTGGAAGAGTGCCTCCGATCGGCGCCCCTGATCGGGGGGCGTGCTGCAATTTTACGTGGGTGGGCCAATTAAGACGTCCGCCAGCTATGCTTCCCGCCCATGGATGAGGTTTCATGCTTTTTCCAATGCCCGCCAGGGCTCCTGGTCTGCCCGCCAACCTTAAGTTTGGATGGGCAGGTCCATTAAGTACTTTAATTACTTTGTCAATGGTTTCAATTGGCCATTGACAGGTCAGCGGGTGCAAAGCTGATTCAGCTGAACCCCCACCGACCTGAAAATTGAAACAAGGCGGGGTGACGTCGGGAGTTCTACCCGACATCATCCCGCGTCATTTAACGCGTCACCCCCCGCTCGCCGACAGGGAAATCCTGGCCTAAGTTAATCTCCCTGAGGTAGCTCCATGCCCCAGGGAGATTTCTGTGCTCTTTCGCGCACATGCGCAAAAGAGCGCAGGCCCCGACTCTCCCTCCTGCCCCGGCCTGCACAGGGAGCGCTCAGCGCTTCTGGGTGCACGTCACACTGGGTGGGCTGTAATTGGCCCGCCGATGTAAAATGGAGCCGTGCAGCCAACCATGGGCGGTGATCAGCTGCGTGCCCGCCCGCTCCCGCTCAGTCCCTCCAACGAGGAGAAAATTCTCCCCCAAGAGTTGCAAAACTGGAAGCTAAGTTAGGCTCCTAAATGGTGCAATTCGTCAAAGGGCTAATAGCAAATTGACAACCCGTTTTATACTGTGTTCTCAGTGATATTGTGATCAAAAAATAGGGTCTGCAAGCATACTATATTAGCTATTCTGTCTTTGTTCTGTATTCAAACAATATTAAAAATAATCTATATTCTTAGACTGAGTTCATTCATCCCTTTCTTCTTACCTCAAAACCAATATATACTTCTGACCAGCTGTGGCAACAATATGGGAGATTTGCTCATACAACTTGTCTCATCCGGAATTTTTGGGACGAAGTTTTTTTCTGGATTTCAGAATTTTCTGGATGATAGAATGCCTAACCACAAGTGTGAGGACTGGAAAACACCATACATATAAATATTTGCCTGAAACAGGGATAAAACATGAAGCAGGAATGAAAATTGTGTTACTTATCCAAATATTGTCCTTTCCATGTTTTCACACTTCTTCTTGATGTTGTAAACTGTTGAGACACCCACGCCATATTCCCCATACATATTTTTCACTGAAGCATCCTTATCTAGTTTCTGTATGATTTCCAACTATTGTAGCCAGGATCTTCTGCCTCTGCAGGAGGCGAAGAAGAATGTGTTGGGGTGGGGGGGGCCTAACAATTTGTCAGGTTGGCACTGGGACTGACATCCATGCTTTCCCACCTCCTCTGGCATTAAGTTCTGGGCGGGAAGACCAGCCTCCACTTGAGTCTCTCAGTGGCCAATTAACAACCACTTAAGGGCCTCTTCCCACCTCCGCTATGATCTTCCCAGCTCCAGGCAGGCCTGCCGACATGCAGCCTGCACAGCTGGTAAAACTGTGCATGATCAGGGGCGTGAACAAGGGGCAGAGGAGTTGGTTGTTGACAGTCACTGTCCCTGCTCTTGCTGCAGAACCGCATGGCACCCCCTCTCCCCCCGACTCCCATCCCGTGAGACCCCCGCACAACAGCATTCATCTTCTGGGTAGCTCCTTGATCCTGGGACACTGGGGAGTGTTGTTCTGACATATGGGGTAGCATTTTCGGGTCGGCAAGCGGGGGTGGGGCCCACTCTCCTACGTGTAAAATGATGCGCGGTGACATCAGGTGGGCATCCTAACGTCACCGCGCGCCATTTAGATTTTCAGTTCGGCAGGTGCACAGCCAAGTCGGCTGCATGCCCGCTGAACTGTCAAAGACCTATTAAGCCTGTTAAAAACTAATTGAAATAATTAAGTGAGCTGCCCGTACAACCTTAAGGTTAGCGGACAGGCGAAGAGCCCGGGCGGCCTTTGCATTTTTCATGAAACCTCATCCACGGGCGGGATGAGGTTTCATGAAGTGTTTAAAAATTCCATTAAAATTTTCAAAAAATTCATTGACATGTCCCAGCTCATGTGACACTGTCACATGAGGGGACATGTTTTAAAAGTTTTTAATTTCTTTATTTTGATGTTTAAAACTTAAACAATCTCTGCACTCTTCCGTGTGCATGTGCGAAAGAGCGCAGGCCCCAAATCAGAATCCCCCCCGCCCACACAGGGAGAGCTCAGCGCTTCCAGGCGAGCGTCACGCTGGGCGGGCTTTAATTGGCCCTCCATGTAAAATGGTGGCGCGGCCCTAATCGGGGGCGCCAATCAGGCTCACGCCCGCCCCGCCCACTTCCGCATAACCCCTCGATGGGGGGATATTTATGTCCATGGGATATTTGCCTTTATTAGCCAAGGCATAGAATATAAGAGCAGGGAGGTTATGCTGGAGCTGTATAAAACACGTCTTTGGCCACAGCTGGAGTACTGGGCAGAATTTTGCTCTTGGATGGCATGCGGGCCCCACCGGCTCAGCGGCGGGCAGACAGCCGACCCCCGCACCGAAACGGGGCCCACCACCATTTTAAGTGGGCGGGCCAATTAAGGCCCATCCAGCGGCCTGCCTAACAGGAAGCACTATGCGCTTCCTGTGCATGGAGGGGAGGGATTCCCCATCTGTCAAAGTGCGCTCTTTTGCGCATGCGCACGAAAGAGCACACTGCTCCCTGAGGCAAAGTCCTGTCTCAGGGAGATTCGTGACAGGTAAGTAAAGTCTAAAAATAGATAAATATTGAAATTATTAACATGTCCCCCTCATGTGACAATGTCGCACGAGATGGGACATGTTAATAATAAACACTTAAAATTTATTACATTTTTAAAAAACGGACATGAAACTTCATCCCGCCAGTGGATGAAGTTTCATGAATAATCTGCAGCCCACAGGGGCTCCTGGCCTGCCCGCCAGCCTCAAGCTTGGACGGGCAGGGTCTTTAATTATCTTAACTATCCTGTCAATGGCCTCAATTGGCCATTGATAGGTCAGTGGGCGAACAGCTGATTTCGCTGTCCGCCCGCCTTCCTAAAAATTTAAAGGGACCGGGATGACGTCAGGGAATCCTCCCAACGTCATCCCGCGTCATTTTCTCCTCAGCGAGTGGGCCCCGCCCACAAATCGCCGAGGGGAAAATCCTGGCCAGTGTGTGCAGTTCTGGTCACCACACTATAGGAAGGATGTGATTGCACTGGAGAGGGTGCATAGGAAATCTACCAGGATGTTGCCTGGGCTGGAGCGTTTCAGCTATGAAGAGAGACTGGATAGGCTAGGGTTGTTTTCCTTAGGACAGAGAAGGCTGAGGGAGTCCTGATGAAGCTATACAAAATTATGAAGGGCATAGATAGGGCAGATAGGAAGAAACTTTTCCCCTTAGTGGAGGTGTTAATAACCAGGGGGCATAGATTTAAGGTAAGGGGCAGGAGGTTTGGATGGGATTTGAGGAAAAATTTTTTCACCCAGAGGGTGGTTGGAATCTGGAACACACTGCCTAAGGGAGTGGTAGGAGCAGGAACCCTCACAATATTTAAGAAGTATTTAGATGAGCACTTGAAACGCCATAGCATACAGGGCTACGGGCCAAGTGCTAGAAAATGGGATTAGAACAGATAGGTGTTTGATGGCCGGTACGGACATGATGGGCTGAAGGGCTTGTTTCTGTGCTGTTTAACTCTATGACTCAATACAGCAATCACGGCCTCCTCTGTGGCGCTACCGAGTGCAAGAGCTGCTGGCCTCCGATTGGTTGGCAGCTCTCGGCCGGCGGGAAGTCATCTTCCGGGATCCTCAGTCTTGAAGAAGGCCCACTGCTGTCCACTTAACTACCTGATGGACAGAAGATACAACGGGCTTTCCTCTTTAGCATCAGCACACATGTCTCACTGCTTTTTCAGGCAGCAGGTGAGACAGCCGCTGAGAATGAAAGATTCCTTCCTGTAAGTGTAACATGCTTACGTTTCGCCACACCTTTCTTAGATGTTATGGTGGTGATTTATAATAACCAAACTATTATCCTGGGGATGCTTGGTATGTTGAAAGGCACTGCTGCTAAGGAAGAGGAGGGCGATCCAGAGAGAGAGAGCGAGTAAGAGAATGACAGCGAGAGAGAGAGAGATGGTGAAATAGACTTATAGAGAGAGAAAGAGAGAGAGCGAGTGAGAGAATGACAGCGAGAGAGAGAGGAGGTGAAATAGACTTAGAGAGAGAGAAAGAGAGATGGATAAATAGGCTCAGAGAGAGAGACTGACAGAGAGAGATGGAGGAAGAGATCGAGAAAAAGGGAGGCTGCGAGATCGAGGCAGAAAGAGATGGAGAAGTAGACCAATACACAAAGATTGAGACAGAGACAGTGTAGAGAGAGAAATCAAGTGGCTTTATAACCTCATGGTGTGTTTTTCCTCACTGCGTCGCTCCATCATCCACCACCTTCTACCCTCAGTCTGAAGATCAGGTGAGGTCATGTCTTCCCGATTTACAGTTACTTGTGGGGAAATCTACAGAGGAGCAGTGGGGGACGTTCAAAAAGGAAATGGGGAGGGTACAGGCTCAACATGTTCCCTCTAGGGTGACAGGAAGGAGTAACAAACCCAGAGAACCATGGATGACCAGAGATATTCAGGTTACGAAGAGAAGAAAAGAGAGGCTTTTAGCAGGTACAAGGGAAGCAAATCAGTGGAGGCATTAGTGGAGTACAGAGAGTGCAGGGTGGAGCTTAAGAAAGCAATTAGGAGAGCAAAGAGGGGATATGAGAAAGCTCTGGCTGGTAAAAGTAGGAAAAATCCCAAGATATTCTATAAGTATATCAATGGGAAGAGGATAACCAGGGAAAGATTAGGGCCCATTAGGGACCAAGGGGGCAATCTATGGGTGGAGCCAGATGACATCGCTAGAGTGGTGAACGAATACTTCACATCCGTCTTCACCCAAGAGAATGAGGATGAAGGTATCGAGAACTCGGGGAGAGAGACTGCGAGGTTCTTAAGCAAATTGATATAGGGAGTGACAAGGTATTGGAGGTGTTGGCAGGCTTAAAAGTGGACAAATCTCCAGGTCCGGATGATTTGTGTGCCAGACTGCTGAGGGAGGCAAGGGAGGAGATCGCAGGGGCTCTGACCCAAATTTTTAATTCCTCTCTGGCCACGGGGGAGGTGCCAGAGGACTGGAGATCAGCTAATGTGGTTCCGCTATTTAAGAAGTGTTGTAGAGATAAGTCAGGGATCTACAGGCCAGTGAGTCTCACATCAGTGGTAGGGAAACTATTGGAGAAAATTCTGGAGGAGAGAATCTATCTCCACTTGGAGAGGCAAGGTTTGATCAGGGATAGTCAGCATAGCTTTGTCAGAGGGAGGTCATGCCTAACAAATTTGATTGAATTTTTTGAGAAGGTGACCAGGTGTGTAGATGAGGGTAGTGCAGTTGATGTAGTTTATATGGAATTCTGCAAAGCCTTTGACAAGGTCCCACATGGGAGACTTATAAAGATGGCAAATGCACATGGGATACAGGGTAATTTGATAAGGTGGATTCAAAATTGGCTTAGTTGTAGGAGGCAGAGGGTGATGACAAAAGGCTGCTTTAGTGACTGGAAGCTAGTGTCCAGTGGCGTACCACAGGGATCTGTGCTGGGTCCCTATTATTTGTCATTTATATAAATGACATAGATGACTATTTGGGGGGGGGTAGGATTAGTAAGTTTGCGGATGACACAAAGATTGGCCGGGTGGTTAACAGTGAGGTTGAGTGTCTTGGGCTACAGGAAGATATAGACGGGATGGTCAAATGGGCAGATAAGTGGCAGATGAAATTTAACCCTGAAAAGCGTGAGGTGATACACTTTGGAAGGAGTAATTTGACAAGGAAGTATTCAATGAACGGCATGACACTAGGAAGTTCTGAGGAACAAAGGGACCTTGGCGTGTGTGTCCATAGATCTCTGAAGGTGGAGAGGCATGTTGGTGGGGTGGTGAAAAAGGCATATGGGACACTTGCCTTTATCAATCAAGGCATAGATTACAAAAGTAGGGAGGTCATGTTGGAGTTGTATAGAACCTTGGTGAGGCCACAGCTGGAGTACTGTGTGCAGTTCTGGTTGCCACATTATAGGAAGGATGTGATTGCACTGGAGGAAGTGCAGAGGAGATTCACCAGGATGTTGCCTGGGATGAAACATTTAAGTTATGAAGAGAGGTTGGATAGACTTGGATTGTTTTCGTTGGAGCAGAGAAAACTGAGGGGCGACCTGATCGAGGTGTACAAGATTATGAGGGGCATGGACAGGTCGATGGGGAGCAGCTGTTCCCCTTAGTTGAAGGGTCAGTCACAAGGGGACATAAGTTCAAGGCGAGGGGCAGGAGGTTTAGGGGGGATGTGAGGAAAAACTTTTTTCCCCAGAGGGTGGTGACGGTCTGGAATGCACTGCCTGGGAGGTGGTGGAGGCTGGTTGCCTCACATCCTTTAAAAAGTACCTGGATGAGCACTTGGCACATCATAACATTCAAGGCTATGGGCCAAGTGCTGGTAAATGGGATTAGGTAGGTAGGTCAGGTGTTTCTCACGTGTCGGTGCAAACTCGATGGGCCGAAGGGCCTCTTCTGCACTGTGTGATTCTGTGATCCTGTGATCCTGTGATTTGTTGCAGCACCTGAAAAGTCAAGTGGTGAGTCAGTGGGTCTGCTCAAAAAATTTTGACTTTAAATTTCTGGACTGGAGAGGTTATCATGTAGTACAAAATAGTTTGATGGAAATTTCCCCCTGTCGGAGGGGGTTGTGCAGGAGCAGGCGGGGCCTCAGGGAGATTTGTTTCAGTCTTAAACTTTAAAATAAAGGATTTTTAAACTTTTAAAACATGTCCCCTCATGTGACACTATCACATGAGCTGGGACATGTCAAAGAATAAATTTATAAATTTTTATTAGATTTTAAAACAGTTCATGAAACCTCATCCCACCTGTGGATGAGGTTTCATGAAAAATGCGAAGGCCGCCTGGGCTCTTCGCCTGCCTGCCAACCTTAAGGTTGGATGGGCAACTCATTAAATTGAGTTAATTAGTTTTTAACAGGTTTTGACAGAGTCGGCTGCGTGCCTGCCGAACTGACAATCTAAATGACACGCGGGGATGTCGGTATGCACACCTGACGTCACCGGGCGTCATTTTACATGTTGGCAAGTGGGCCTCGCTCGCCAACGGGAAAATACTGCCCATGATGTTGGGCATATGGGGATAATTTTTTGAATGTGTGCTGGTGGTGAGTAATCTTGCCCACTGCCAGCTTGAACTTGCAAAATGACTCCTTATATAACATCAACCCCAAGTAGTGAAAACAAAGACTGGTTCTTGAAGGAACAGTTAGTTGGCATACACCGTTTGTAAGCTTATGGGTGACGAGAGAACATTTATTAAATTCCAAGACAGAGATAAAATTTTGTCAAAGCTGTGTATAACTGGCATAATTTGATGGTCTGAACCATGCATCCCCAGTGCCTGTTTCATTTTTCTGATTATCAGTTGAATCATCATGAGCGCGAATAGCATCTGTAATTGTTTTGAATTGTTCAGATACAAAAGGACCTCAGAATTACAAAACTTCAGGGAATTGTATTGTGACAATTACACTTCCCATAGCTTTCTGCAGTGATTTACTTTACCCTGGTGCTTGCAATTCTGTACTGTATCATTTTTTTCTGATATATTGGGCAGAATCTTCTGTACAGCGAGCGGGGGTGGGGCCCACTTGCCGAGGTATAAAATAATGCGGGGTGATGTTATGCATATGTCCCGACGTCACCACGCATCATTTAGATTTCAGTTCAGTGGGTGTGCAGCCAAGTGTCAAAGGCCTATTAAAGCCTGTTAAAAAGCAATTAAGGCAATTAGCTGAGCTGCCCATCCAACCTTAAGGTTGGCGGGCAGGCGAAGAGCCCAGGCAGCCTTCGCATTTTTCTTGGAACCTCATCCACGGACAGGATGAGGTTTCATGAATGATTTAAGATTCTCAGAAAAAGTTTTATTAAAATTAATGCACATGTCCCAGCTCATATGACAGTTTCACCTGAGGGGATATGTCATAAAAAAATTTTCAACACTTTCTTAAAGTGTTTAAACTTAAAACTAATCTCCCTGAGCCACCTCTGCACCTCAGGGAGATTTCTACGCGCGAAAGAGCGCACTCCCAACTCAAGCAACCCCCCACCCTGCACAGGGAGTGCACAGTGCTTCTGGGCATGCGTCATGCTTGGCGGGCCTTAATTGGCCCGCCCACGTGAAATGGCGGCGCCCAGCCAATCAGGGGCGCCGATCAGCTGTGCGCCCGCCCAAGCCTGCCCCCGCACAACCCCCCCCCACCCCGACGAGGAGAAAATTCTCTTCATTATGTTTACTTTATATGATATTTACTTTATCCAAAAGCACTTTTCACTGGAATAAAACTATTTTCAATAATTTCACTGTTACAGATACTGACATTTTAGATTTACAGCTATTTCAGAGATACAGAAACTCTTCGCTTCCAATGTAACCGCACTTTGAAACTGTCTTGTATATTTGAAATTTTGCAGTACAATTAAATCAACTAATAATTGATAGCCAGACTGAAAAATAAAACCTGATAGGTTAGATTATTCTTCTAGTAGTGTAATGAGTGGTATACATTAATGTTAAGAGTATAGTTCCAGCATATAAAACCCTTCCCTCTTCTTAATTAAACAGTGATAGAAGATGATGAACTCTCTATTAATTTCTGGAATGGAAAAACAGTCAAAGTTTCCAAAAATGTGGCTATGTGGATTCCACCCACTTTGTATGAAAGGGTGCTTCAGGAACTGCTTACTCCTCTATCATCCAGACAGCAATTACAGTGTGAAGAATTGAGTACCTGCCATGATGTTTGTCCACTTAGGCCTCAGGCTGTGCCTGTTCACCTATGTCACTTTGAACCAACATACATCCAGTCTCAGTATTCAGGCTTCCCTGGCTTGGACCCACATCATAATTACTGGCATGGGTTCTATCATGGCTTCCACGGTTTGCCAGCTCATCCTATGTGCTATTGTTTTCCAGAAGTGATTTCTCCTGTAGGATGGTGGCCAGTGACTCCAAGATCTACCAACCTAACAGCATTTGACAAAGAGGAGTTGGACAAGAAAGTTACTTCACAGCTTCAGGAATTAGATGTTCCAAAAAAAAAAATTCCTGATGAAAACTTGCTTTCTTCATCTTCTTCCACTTCATCATCTGAAGATTCTGATAGTAGCCCAGAGCCAAATGTCAGTAAGCCTACTTTGAAAGACAGGGCGGTGAATACAGATATTAAACTGTTGGAGAAGCGAAGGTCCAAAGTAGAAGATAGGCCAGAATGGAAGTATTGGAGTCAAAGCCACCAAGAGCCATATCGAAAGAAACCAGGTAAAGTGAAAATTTCCTTTCAGTTGTATAGGGGGTGATGTCTCTTTGGTCCTTGCCTTCTCATGTAAATGGAGATTCCACCAAACTTGCACTGATGTTACAATGACGGAATGGGAGAAGTCCATGGAAATTGAGTTGTCCCATACAGGAATCGGTTACCTGTGTATATGTGCTCTTAAAATCTGAAGCTATTTCGTGCTATGAATCAATTTGTGGTTTTATTTCCAAAAATGTTGGACTGAATGCACACAAAAAAATGTTATCTAATAGGCAGTATTTTAAATATACTTGCTGCTCACAAAAGAAAACTATTGGCCCATTAAATGATTACAATAATATTTATACATCACATAAATATATAGGGGCCACTCCTTTCAACATGTACATTTTGCACTGTTACAGGATCCTCCTTCATTTAGTTTGCTGAGAGAATTAAATAACTGCTAACAATGGAAAAGAAACTATATGAAATGTGTCCCTGTTCAAAAATAATTGAAATAAAATTCCAATGTATCAATCTAACATTGCTCATTTCAATATTTAACCGTGACTGGTTGCATTGCACAGATGACATCCCCATAGTATTCATAGTATCCCCATAGGTCCATAGTATTCTCTATGGTAATTATTCCTGTGTTTGTACTTATCAACAACATCTTGGATGCCTTCTGTAAATAGATGCAGGCTATTTCTATTTGTCCACTGCTTTCTGAAAGAGTTAATCTGCATATTGTTCAACTGTTCTTGATGATGGTCCATTTACCTATGACTTGCTGTGAAGACTTTTTTCTAACCTCCACCCTTGAGTCATGTCCAGTGTTGCTTTTTCCATGTCTTAATATTGATATCAGGGAGCTCACAAGATAATAGAGATGGAGTGATGTAGCAAATGAATACCAATAATATTGACATTGAACCTGATCCAAAAATATAACATACGCGCCTGGTACTGTAGTATCATCAGGGTTTGTTACTAAAAAAACTACATAATATACTATAAACAACAATTCACATTACATAATGTATGTTTATGTATAAACAACTATAAATGATACAACACTACCAAACCCTGTGTACTATATATTCTGATATTTGGATTGTGATGTGAAATCTGGTGTGTTGCACTGCTGGTTTTTAAAAAAACTGAAACTTGTGAGCTCAAAGCCGAACTCCTGCAATGGAATATTGGGGGAATGCTACATTATTGAAGATCTTGGCCTCTGAATGAGATGTTGAATCTGGCTACCAACTGCTTGTTTGAGTGGATATGAATGATTCCATTGCACTACTTGAAGAAGAGCAGGGAATACAACAGTGTTCTGACCAGCGTTTTCTCTATCTCTCAACAAACACCACCAAATAACAAAATGTACTAGTTATGCAGTCCATTATTATTTGTGGGAAATTGCTGGTTTGGAATCACTGCTTTGTTTGCTTAAATAATAAACATTACTGCACTCTACAAGTTTAGACAGTGCATTGCTAGGTTAAGTAAATGCAAGTATTGTATAAAAATTCTTTTAATCATGGATATATGTATTTCAAATTCTTTTAAAGGGATTGTGACGTTATCATTTATCTTAAAATTTAAAATCTGCAAACGCCCCCCCCAAAGCCCAACAGGTGTTTGCAATCTCAACTGGAGCAATCGGGATGGCCCAAGTGGAGTAGCTGTTCTTCAAATGGTGGGAGGTGGTGACAGGGATGGGGGTGGGGGTAATTTTTGGCCTTTTATTTTTCTGAAAGACAGCTGAACAGTTTCACTGACCAGGCCTCGGATCCATTACTACCATACTGAACGGCACTCTTCCTTATGCAGGAACATCTTCTTCAAGTCCTTTGAGGAGTTTTCATAACTCCAGTCAGTTGATCTCTTCCATGCAGCTGCAGGACTTTGGACCAACAAATCGCACTGCATTGTTTGAAACTGTCGATCGTACACTTCCTCAGAACAGAATGACAATGAAAGAGGTTTTGACACATCGGAAGCATGACATCACATTGCCTACCAGGGTAAACTTCCAATTGATTGGTCCACAAAATTGCAAGCATTTTCAACCTATCATCTTGTACATGTGTTTTGTTATAGATACTTAATGGTTTTCCTTAACAATTTAGTGCTTCCACCTGAAACATGACTTGTTTTCTTCCTTTTCAAATACTGTGTATTTCCAGTATTTTCTATTTATATTCCCTTTTCTTCCCCTGTTCACTCCCATAAAACTCCCTCTCCAAATACCTTTCTCTGCTGTAAAGAAGGACAGCAAATCTTCCTGGGGCCTTTGTCAATTCCACACTACAGCCATCCCCATTTAGGTACAGCATGACTGAATACATGATAACACTCTGCACTCTACTCCAACGATGGGTTAAACCCAGTCTCAGGAGAGAACATCCTACTGAACAACCGTGATATCTCATTTACCACATAACTTCCTTTGACCATCATGGGCTTGCCAATGTTGTGGTGTATATTGGTGTCCACTGAGTGTTAGGTTGACTATCCAAGCTTATTTTAAATAGGATTCTTAGAACCAGTAGGTCTTTTCATCCCATAAGCCTCCTACATTTGCATCATGAGTCTAGAAGTAAAGGACAGCACTCTAACAAACTGTTGGCACCTAGCTCTTGGCGAATACTCTAAAGTCAGTGTATAGAAAGATGTGCACTGACCACATAACCAGGTTGCAGCCATTTCACCAATAACAAAACAGAATAGTAAATGATTAGACTGATAAAAGTGTTTATGTAAATAAAAAAGTCATTTTAATTTCAATGACCAGGCCCAGGCTCCACCAATTCAGGAGCGTCTGGGAGAGAATCAGTTATCACATGACCGCGAACATCAGGAAGCAGTGCAAAGATCCAGAAAGAAAAAGCTGCAACTGCGTCAGTGGGAGAAAGACAGAGAGCAACAAAGTGAAGACAAGTATCAACGTGTCCAAGAACGCCGCAGGTACATCAGATTTGGTATAACAGTGTTTGAATGTAGTTAAACACAACGGAAATTAGCTTTGTAAACCTGAGAGATCAGAAACAGGTAAAGTAGGGATACCCAAGATTAAAAAATATGACATAGTATAATCTAGGGATTATTCAATCTATGTGAAAAATAATAGCTATCACTTGTACCATGTGGTAGTGACTATAGCCTGCAATGTGATATGGGAGGTTGGAGGGGTGTCAGCAACAAATAGCAATTTGATATCAAGGAGTCATTGCAGGCTGCCACCTAATAATGGGAAGTAATTACTGTCTGCAATTTGATATCCAAAAATCCCTTCAGTATTAACAGAGAGTTAAAGTCAGTGTACAGAAAGATGTGCACTGACCATATAACCATGTTTCAGCCATTCCCTCAATAACAAAACATAGTAGTAAATGATTAGACTGGTCTTTGCCATTTTTATTTCTTGGGTAAATGAGTTCGTTGGCCAACCGACCTCTAACTGCATGCCTTCCTATGTTCTCATCAATTGCTGCTTGCAATCAATAACGGGGAGAGACTGATGTAAGAATAAACAGTGATGGTTTATTGAGACATAGGGCAGAGCACCAGATCATACGTGCTCACTCAGAAACCTTCAGAACTAGACTTACTGTTCCCAGTTGCCCACGCTGTACAGGGATTCGTCAGTGCTGTCACATGATTAGTACACTTGCATTCTCTTAAAGGGACAGGGTACCTCATTTTACCACATCCCTCCCTCTTGCTTAAAAGTACAGCTAACAAGCTTAAACATATTAACTATTTACACAATAACTATTTACAGGTCAGGTCTCTCAGGAAGCCTTCTTTGAAGGGTTGAGCGTCGTAGCCCAACAACCTTGGCTAGCGTTTCTAAGACCGCCTTTTCAGGGGCAGTTGCCCACTATGTCCCTCAGTGGATGATTTCATCATCTTCCAGGTGCAGTCACGTTCACTCCTACTGCCCCTCCCCTCCAAGCTGAAACAGATAAAGGGCAATAAACAAAAAGCAATACAGCGATGAGCTACATGACGTGAGGAGAAAGAGGAAAAGGAAAAAAAAAATTATTTTGTTTTTCTTTCTGAGGGCTGTCAATAATTTCTCTTTTTCTTCCTGTGTGTCTTTTTCTTGGTAGCACTGACCCATATCTCTGTCTTCTCTTTAATTTTGCTGTTGGCTGGACTAGACTCAGGTGCGAGCTGAACATGGATGAGCTCAGTCGCTGGGTTTTCCGACAGCTCTCCTGAGAATTCAGGGCCTTCTAGCTTTAAAACTTCAGGGCTTTTACACAGCTGCTGCTTCAGCTCTTTCAATTCTTTCCTATTCTCATTAGTAGTTTCATGGAGAATTGCATATCGTTGCCCCTTCTTAGATAATTTGTTCCTTAACTGGGCCAGAGGCAGGCTTAACTCTTCCTTTTCTTCCTTTTCTTCACCGTATATTTGTTGTGGCACAAATTGAGAGCTGATTGAATTTTGTAGTGCACGAAAGTCCTTTAATAGATTTTCCATTTCTTTTTGAAGGATGCTGACTTCCGCTTGAACTCTGTCCCAGTGCAACACTTCTATGGGCTTCGCCTGTTGGGTCTTTGTGTACTCATTTTTTCTTGCAGCATCATTTCTGGTTTCGAATTGGGAATTTAGCAGGCCCTCAGGATTTATCTCTCTCAGCCAGTTCCTTCCGAGGAGACTCAGTCCCCTGCCTGACATTACAAATGGGGGTAATTTTGCAGACTGTTACTCATACAGCACCTTGGCTTGACATACCCCTTTTCATATTTATTTCTTCTCCCGTGTGTGTCCTCAGCTTTGTGTCCGAAACTTCTAACTTCAAAGGATGCATTCCTTTACTCAGATATCTAAATGTATGCTCTCCAATGATGGACGTTGACACTCTCGTATCAACTTCCATCTTAATGGGTTGTCCGTTGACTGTAATGACTACTTGGATTGGCTCGGTTCTACCCATTTTGAGGCTATATCATCAATGGACGTTAGATTCTATTTCTTCTGGCTCTTCCAAGAGGCATGTTTCATGATTTTTCCTTCTGTCTTTATGGTGTTGTTTTAGCCTTTCTCTGCAGTGCCGCCTTATGTGGCCACAGCGGTGGCAGAAAAAGCACTCGACTTGTTTGAGTTGTTGTTTTCTCATTCATTTTGTGGGTTTTCACTGCAGTATCATTGTTTTTTAATGGTCTGCAGCTAGAGACCGTTTCCTGTCTTTCCGTGGAGCCTGAAACTTTCGTGCCTTTTGTTGCTGGATTGTCCCGCTCGACCAGATGGATGGCGCCATTTTATGTCTCTTGTATAACTTCGGAATTTCTAACAGCACTCTCCAACATGGTTGCTAATGCCTCATTGAAGTCTAGACTAGGTTCGGTTAGCAAACACCTTTGGATAGTATCATCGCCAATCCCGCATATCAGCCAGTCTCTCAATATATCACTGATGGACGTTCCGAATTCGCAATGCTCAGTTAATGCCTTTAAAATGGCCACATAGTCAGCTGTTGTCTCCTCTGGAAGCCTTTCCTTGAATTGAGCTTGAAGTGCTGCATAGTAACTGAGGGTTTTGGTCTCAGGTGACTCTGTACAATTTTTATTAACTCGTTGAATGTCTTTGAGTCTGGAGCGCTAGGTGACGTAAGGCTGCGGATCAGACCATGCGTTTTGCTCCCGCATGAGGACAAAAGAATCGCCCTCTTCTTCTCCTCCCCTGTGATGTCGTTAGCGGTAAAAAAGATCATTAGGCATTCTACATACTGAGACCAGTCATCTGAAATGGGGTCAAATGGATTGACACGCCCGAACTGTGGCATCATGAATGACTGGAAGGGGACTGCACTTTCAATAGGCTTTCCAGGTAATGACGAGTTTAGGTGTTTGGCTTACGGCAGAGTTGTGCTCTCTCTGGGATCTCTTATAATTTTCTGCCTATAGCCATTTTTCATGTATTTACCAGTTTAAACGCATTTCCACTTTAAGAGCAGTCACTGTATTTTTAATTGTGTCTGCACCTGTTGGCTTTTCTGTGTTGGGTTTTGTGTTCTTTTCAAGTTTTGGTGGGATCCCCATGATTGCAATTCTGTCAGGTTTTTTTTAATTTTAAACTGCAGCATTACTTTCTGTTCTGATTGCTGGCTGTCGCCTATTTTACAAGATAAGCACTGATGCTCTATCCAATTCTTTGCTCACCCATCTTGAAATTTATTTTCTTTTGTTCTTTATCCTCGTCGCCACTTTTATGTCTTGGGTAAATGAGTTCATTGGCCAACCAAACTCTAACTACACACCTTCCTATGTTCTTATCAATTTGCACTTGCAACCAATAACGAGGAGAGACTGATGTAAGAATAAACAGTGATGGTTTATTGAGACATAGGGCAGGGCACCAGATCATACGTGCTCACTCAGAAACCTCCAGAACTTGACTTACAGTTCCTAGTTGCCCACGCTGTAGAGTGATTCGTCAGTGCTGTCACATGATCAGTACACTTGCATTCTCTTAAAGGGACAAGGTACCTCACTTTACCACAGCTATGAAGTTTAAAATGTTTCCAGGTGATCATTAATTTGCCCCAGTTGGTGTTACATTGCACTAATGGGACAATTTCCTGGCTCCGATTTGCAATTGACTACACCCCATATTTACTAAATATGGCTTGTGTTGGTGCAGAGCTCAGGCCATTTCAACATGTAGCAAAACCTTTCTTGCAGTTTGACCAACCTAAAAAAGTAAAGAAACCAAGAACTAGTTAATGTTTGTATTATTATCCTGTGTAATATTTTAATTTATTTATTATTAATAATTTATTAAAATATCAAGTGAAAAATGAAACACTAACAGCTGCAGACCAGTTATGAAAAGATTAGAAAAGAAACATATCATACTTTTGTAGAATGACCTGTATACAATCTGCCTCCTCAATTCTTTTTTTAACCTTTCAGTACGAAGTAGTTTGGCTGTTATACTATTGATTTAGTAATAATGAGACCTGTCTTAATAATCCAGTAAATATGAGCTCAAATCACATCATAGCAATTTGTGAAATTGATAGTTGTTAAAAAAAAAACTTTTGTTTTGAGTTGGATTGTTGTAAGAAAAAATCTCAACCAGCTCACTAATATCCTCTAGAGAAGGAGATCTGCTGTCTCTACCCAGTTTGCCTCTTGGTGACTCCTGTCCCATATCAGCATAGTTGACTCTTAACTGCCCTCTGAAACTACCATGCATTTGTTCTCAATCCATTCTTACCTTAGGTACTTGTTTTGAAGAAGGGAACTCCATGACAGAGTAAAACCCACACAAGACATCCAGGATCCATTCCTTTACTCCTGTATTCAAAACTTGCATTTAAATCAGAAGTTACTTGAGAATTGCTAATGGCCTGGATTTTTCTGTCACTGACAAAGTGATGGAACGTGCTATTGACCTCAAAGAAAGTTTCCCACAAAAATCTAGTGATAATGGGGTGTGGATCTTATTCAGCAAAAGTAAAATAAGTCTTGCAGTGCCAGAAAGTATGAACTTACTACACCATTAAAAATCCAGTTACACCTCATTCAACAAGATGTATCTTTTTCAACTGTTTTTGCAGTGATACTAACTATAAGAAAGAAAAGAAAGACTTGCATTTACCTCGCTCCTTTCATGACCACAGATGCCCAATAAGCCATTAAGAGTGGAAGTCCTCATCAATTCAACTTTTTTATGTTCATTCATGGGATGTGGGCATTGCTGGCTAGGCCAGCATTTATTGCCCATCCCTAATTATCCTTGAGATGATGGCGGTGAGCTGCCTTCTTGAACCACTGCAGTCCACATGATGTAAGTACATATATAGTTCAGGAGAAAGTTCCAGGATTTTGACCCAGCGACAGTGAAGGAACGGTGATATATTTCCTAGTCAGGATGGCATGTGGCTTGGAGAGGAACTTGCAAGTTCTGGTGTTCCCATGCATCTGCTGCCCTTGTCCTCCTAGGTAGTAGTGGTTGCAGGTCTAGAAGGTGCTGTCAAAGGAGCCTTGGCAAGATGCTGCAGTGCATTTTGTAAATGGAACACATTGCTGCCACTGTGGGTCGCTGGTGGAAGGGGTGTCAATCAAGCGGGCCGCTTTGTCTTGGATGATCTCGGCTTCTTGAATGTTGTTGGAACTGCACTCATCCAGGCAAGTGTGAGTATTCCATCACACTCCTGACTTGCACCTTGTAGATGGTGAACAGGCTTTAGGGTGTCAGGATGTGAATTACTTGCCACAGAATTCCCAGCCTCTGAACTGTAGCCACAATATTTATATGGCTGGTCCAGTTAAGTTTTTGGTTTAAGTTAACTTCCAGCCAGGATGCTAATGGTGGGGTATTCAGCGATGGTAAAGTCGTTGAACATCAGGGGGAGATGGTTAGAATCTCTCTTGTTGGAGATGGTCATTGCCTGGCACTTGTGTGGCATGAATGTTACTTGCTATTTATCAGTGGAGATTATTTGCCTACAACGACCACAACCATCATTCTTTGTGCCAGATATGACTCCAGCCAGTGAGGAGTTTGCTCCCTGATTCTCATTGACTTAGTTTTGCTTGGGTTTGTTGATGCTACACTCGGTGAAATACTGCCTTGACGTCAAGGGCAGCCATTATTCTTTCACCTCTGGAATTCAGCACTTTTGTCCATTTTTGGACCAAGGCTGTCATGAGGCCAGAAGGTAAGTAACCCTGATTTCCCATTGATTGCTGGGGTTGCTCCAACAGCAATGGAGCAAAGCAGAATCACTGACAGCAACTTCTGGATTTCCGCATTTAATTGCACATATGTGAATTCCAGAAGTTGCTCTCAGTTTCAGGGGAGCAATGACTCTACACACTGACAGTTTCACCAACTGCAAAATCTGGGCCAATATTTTAAATTTATATTCAGCTTTTTCAAATAATCTGCTCAAAAAGCGTTATCGTAAAGAAACAAATGCTAATGTAGAAAAAACTTTGACTTATGCTCACAGCGCAACTTTAATACCACCTAAAATATCTGTGTCACTCTGCCAAATACCACCATAAACCAGCTCACACAGAAGAGCTAAGACCATCTCCACTTGCACAAAACAACTGATTCAAATTTACTTATTTTCCATGATTTAAAAGGAATAATTTTTTATCGTTATAGTTTTTGATGAATTGTTATTTTCAGTTACTGCAAAGAAACAGACCACTATTCAACCCAGGCATCCCATTGTCAGTATCACATGGTGCCTGGTGATAGCCAACTTGAGAATAAATCTCTAATGATGTCCCAAACTCCCGTTTCAGAAGAGCACCTGTTGGACTAAATGGATCAGTGTGAATTTTTCCATTTCCCACACCAGATGGCCTTGGCCTTTTTACGTATAATTATGATGAATTTTCTAATGTGAATTTATGCCAACTATAGAATTGATGTCTCATTTTGTGTGGAGCCCTTACAATCAGCAATGTAAGATTTTCATCTCATTACTCTGGACTGAATTGAATTCCAAGGGCTGAATTTTCTGGCTGGTGGACGGGGAGGCGGGGCAGTGCGGGCAGGGTAGGGCAGGGGGGGCATGTGCCCCTCGCTTTTCTGATGATTGCCTTGATGCCCTCCTCGAGGAGATGGCAGCACGGCGGGAGGTGCTCGTACCCCAGGATGGAAGGAGGAGGCCCCCCCACATGACCAACTGTGCCTAGGAGGAGGTGGCTGAGGTGGTGAGCTCCCACAATGTGGTACGGTGCACCTGGATCCAGTGCCTCAAGCGCTTCAACGACCTGTTGCGCTCGGGAAGGGTGAGTACCATGTTGGCACTGGTCACTTAACCCAGCAGGTAGGCTTTCCCCCCTGGCATCCCCCCAAGTCTGAGTGTAGTGACTACATTGAATCATTGACGGCATGTGTCCTTCGCTGGGTGGGCCAGCAGATATTGCCCGTGCCGAGGTCCCCCTGAGAGGATGGTGAAGAGATGGGTTCTGCCCCCGCAGCATGTGGTACACTGTGACCTGCATTACTGTTTTGGGGGCAACCTGGAAGAGCTGCACCTAGGCGCAGTGCTGGAACTCCAGGACATGTCAAAGTCAGGGTGATGACATGCTGGGAGGGGAGCTTCAAGGTGGCATGGCACCGATTAATCTGCTGCCCTCTGTGCACCACGTGCTTGCTCCTCCTTGCTATGGAAGGTTAGACCTTGTGGTGCCTGATGTGATGTAAGCAGCATTTGGCCAAGGGGGTGAGAGGGGTGGGGACAGGACTAGCATCTTTGTGTGAGTGTTCGACAGTAGCGGGGTGAGAAGACACTGGAGCCCTGCAATATCCCACTCTGGTTGGGGTGGGCCGTCCATGAAGTGAGTCCAGGTGCAAGTAACACTAATCAATGTTCTTCTCTCCTTTTCAGGAGAAGAATGCACATAATGCCACCGAGCAGGTGAGGACTGGCTGCGGGCCAGCACAGTTAGTAATTCTCAGCCATTTCGAGCAGGAGGCCCTAGATTTGGAGAGGCGCCATGCTCCCAGTTTCACCGGTGTCGGTGAGGCTGAGATGCCACGGGCAGGTATGTTTGCCCAGCAGTGAGGTTACCATTGTTCTCCCAGCAGCCTTGGCAGTGCTGAATGTTCAGTGATTGAAGTTTGTAACATGGCTTGACCATTGCTTATGGAAGGATGAGCACATAATGGTCCAGGGGACAGGGATACACATTGACATTGTCTCCATGTTAACTGATCCAATGTCCTTGTTCTTCCTTTCAACATCAATGGAGCAGGGCTGGGAGGAGGAGGCAGAGGGGCTACCTCTCATACCTGAGGGCCCTGAAGTCTCACCTGCGTCACACCATGTCTGCCAGGCAGCCACCAGCACAAATACTAGCACCTTGGTGAGAGTTAGAACATCGGCTAGTGTCCTGGGGCAAAGCAGTGAGGGCACTTCACAGATGCTGGAGGAACTGGCAGAGACAGAGAGTGCCCATGGCGCCAGCAGTCGGAGGACTGCACGGGACCAGGCACATGCTCAGTCGGTGGCTGATGATGTGCCTCCGGAGTCGTCCGCGATGCAGCAAACGCAGGAAGTGCAGCTGGGTGTGCGGGAGCATCAGGTGGAGATACATGAGGCTATGCTTGGCTTGGTGTCCATGGTGGAGGAGTCTACCCAGACTATCGCTGAAGCAGTGAGCCTCATGTCCGAGTGCCATGCGTCCTCCATGGAGAGAGTGGCGACTCGCGTGGAGAGGCTCCTCCAGGAGACCCATCAGGGTTTCCTGGGGATGCGCTCAGACCAGCAAGCCCTCACATCAGCATTGACCTCAGCTGGTCAGTGCCAGTGTGGGAAATGGTCTGGGCACTAAGTTTCCCAGCTCGGTGCCCATCCATCCATGGTGAGCAGGGAGGTCCGAAGCGACCTCACCTCGCGCAGCATCTGCCTGTCGTCTCTGTGGGCTCCTCTCAGGGCGCTCCGGATGAGGGCGGCAGCTCCTCGCCCCTCTCCCAGTGACCGTTGCATCCGATGAGGCTGCGACGACTGTGGAGATGCCAGCTGTGGAACTGGCAGCTCCCTCCCAGGCGGGGCCAGCACAGGCTCCACGGGCCAGCGGACGCCAAGGTCATCGAGGCCAACAGCACAGCAGAGTGAGCAGGCTGTCTCAGATGCTACTCCCAGCGAGGGGTCAGCACCAAGATGTAGCACCTGAAAACATAAACATAAGGCACCTTAGGCACACCACGGGTTTATCACTGGTGCTTTTGTGTTGGCCCGCAATGAGGTTTTTATGAGTTAGTATGATTTTTAACACCTTTTTCATTTTGTTTCATTAAGTTTCTTTGGTTGCAAAAATAAATTCAGACATGTCACTATGGCTGAGGGTGCCTCTTTTGTTCTGCAGGTGGATGGTTTCCAATAATGTAATGTGTGCTTTGTGGGACATTCAGCTTTATTAACAAGGACCTTAGTTAATGTTCCTAACAAGGTAGATTTTTCACCTAGGTCTCGAATATGGGGCCTGCAGCCCAGGCTTGTCCTGGAGGTCCATATATGGTGTGCTAGCTGAAGGTTCGTTGGATTAAAGCCTCCCGGGTGTCCCTGCCTCCCTGGTGTATCCCCGGGTCAGCGTCTACCCCCTCAGCATTTCCCTGTGCATGCTCATCCTTGCACTCACTGCTGGACTCATCGTATGCATCCGCAGCCAATGAGTCTACATCTTCATTGTCCACAGCGTTCCCCCCTTTCCAGCGCAAGATTGTGGAGAGAGCAGCATGCAACCACTATCAGCGACACACGATCCAGGGGATACTGGAGTGATGCCAACTGGGCGGTCCAGACATCGGAAGCGCATCTTGAGAAGACCAATGGCTCTCTCCACCACAGCCCTTCTGGAGGCGTGGCTCCTATTGTACCGCTGCTCAGCTTCTGTTCTTGGATGGCGGAGAGGCGTCATGAGCCACCTTCTGAGGGGATAGCCCTTGTCACTCAGCAGCCATCCATCCAGCTGGGCTGGTGCACTGAAGATCCTTGGCACCTGGGAGTCTGAGGATATAGACGTCGTGGGAGCTGCCTGGGTACCTTGCACAGACTTGTAGAATCAGCATCCTGTGATCACACACTATCTGCACGTTCATGGAGTGGAAGCCCTTTCTGTTGATGAAGGCACCGGGCTCACCTGCTGGCAGCTTGATGGCCATGTGTGCAGTGTATTGCACCCTGGACGCGAGGGAAGCCAGCAATCGACGCAAAGCCTCTGGCTCACTGTGCCTGGCTTGCCTGGTCCCAACGGTAGAGGATGAAGGTCAATGCACACCTGAACAAAGCATCTGTGATCTGCTTGACACAAGTGTGGACAGCTAATTGGGATACACTGCAAAGATCACCCACCCAGCTCTGGAAAGAGCCAGAGGCATAGAAGTTGAGGGCAGCTTTGGAGCCACTGGCATGGGGTGTCCACCCACACAGTTAGTGGAGATCTCAGGCCCAATCATCTGACAGATATAGTTGACTGTCTCCCTTGAGAGATGGAGCCTCTTTCGGCACTGCACCTCAATCATATTGAGGTAGCTGCTTTGCCACCTGTATACCCTGGCAGCAGGATAGTGGCGTCTTCTGTGCCCCCTTCCGCCTTGGACTACCTCTTGGCCCTGCACCCCTTGTGCCTGTGCCTGACCTCCCAAAGGTGGCTCCCC
Source organism: Cetorhinus maximus (assembly GCF_964194155.1). Lineage (NCBI taxonomy): Eukaryota > Metazoa > Chordata > Chondrichthyes > Lamniformes > Cetorhinidae > Cetorhinus > Cetorhinus maximus. The sequence goes on from NC_135887.1 coordinate 100,923,957, forward strand.
TGGAGGCTGCATGTGTACTCCTGGCCTCCCCCCCCCCCACCCCCCACCTCCCCCCCCCCCTGCTTCTAGCCCTCCCTTCCTCCTCAGAGGAGGTGCCTCCAGTGGAGAGTTCAGCTCCCATTCCCAGGCTAAATGAAGGCTTCCTGAAACATGCAGGCCCAAAAAAGGTTCCTCACTGCAGAGTGCTGACCTGAAGGTTGTGAGTCCAGACCAAGCAGCTGGTATGCATTTTGAAGCATTGCAGATCACACAGGCAAGTATCAGTAACTTTGAAATATCAGTATTGGACAGAGCACACTCGCGACCCCACTGAGCCCTCTTATCCCGCCCGTGGATGAGGTTTATACAAATGTGTCCAACCTGCCTGCCCGTTGTGCCTGTGCGCCAACCCAAAGATTGCATGGCCGCCGAAAAATCACAGTTGATTGGCACGTCAAAGGCCTTAAGTGGCCCGTTAATTAATGGCAGGCGCGCATCGGAGAGCATCACACGCCTGCCCAATGAAATATCGCAATGGCGTGCGGTAACATTGGGACACTCGCCCAACGTTACTGTGCGCCATTTTATGCGTGTGCGTGCGGGGCCCACCCCTGCACACTAATGGGAAAATTCTGCCCCAAGTCTCAGAGGTTCTAGGCCTGTATCTAACACATTGCACTTTTTGGTCTACATAACCATTATTTAATTAACAAAAAGGGGCACACTCTGCAGCTTTCTAATACACTCTGCTGCGGTACATACTTTGAGAGCAGCAACTTTTTGTCCAAAGTGTACACGAGTGCAGAGAATGCAATAGTAAAACATTATTTCCTTTTCTTTTTGGCCATTACATTTTTTGCCACAACCTATCAACATGACACTGACCTGCTCCAGTTTGTTTCCTTTAGGGGGAAAGTGATGCAACGTCTGGAGGATCATTTCAAACAGCTGGCAGAATGTGAGCACAAGCTGGAGGAAACAAACAGAGTCAAGCAACATTTACAGCAGAAGGCTCAAACCAGGATTCAGTCTCTAGCCTCTGAGGACAAGGAGCGAGAAGCTTGCAGGTTGGCATACCACCAGCAGCTGATAGCAAGGAAGAATTTGACAGAGGCAGAGAGAGTGAAAGCAGATGAGATTAAAGAAATTCAGCAGCAGGTAATTTACTCAGAAAACTACTCCTTTGAAAAGTGAAACACTTGGAAAGAAATAACACTTTATATAGCACCTTTTATGACCTCAGGACATTGCAAAATGCTTCACAGCCAATGAAATACTTTGTGAAATGTTGCCACTGTTGCAATGTAAGGAAACACAGTGGTCAATCTGTGCTTGGCGAAGTCCCACAAACAGCTGAGATACCTGATCAATTAAACTGTTTTATCGATGATGTTAGTTGACAGATAAATGTTCACCAGAGCACCAAAATGCCCTGCTCTTCTTTAATAAGTGCCATAGGATTTTTTTATATCTTCTGAAGAGGGAAGACAGAGCCTTGTTTTTATGTCACATGTCCAAAAGACAGAACACCCACTAGTGTAGCACTCCCTCAGCATTGCACTGAAATGTTAACCAAGGTTTTGGGCTCAAGTGGAATTTGAACCTAGGGCCCTCTGACTCAGAGGGAATCTAGCACAGAGAACTACCAGGGAGCCACAGTTGACACATATATTTAATCATTTTTTCTACACAGAAGCTACAAGTCATAACTCTCCAGATAACCAGTAGCACCATAACTTTGTTGGAACCATAGAAGTTTACAGCACAGAAAGAGGGTGCTCAGTCCGTCATGCTGGCTCTTTGACAGAACAGTCATGCTTAGAACCATATCCTCACTTTTTGGCTATAACCCTGCAAGTTCCTCAAACTCAAGTACCTGTCTAACTCCCTTTACAAATTATTTATGGGACCAGCTTCCAACATCTTTTCGGAAAAAGTGTTCCCTATCCTGACAACTGCTTGAGTGAAAACATTTATCCTCATTTCCCTCCAGATCTTTTTCACTGATTTTGAATCCATGACCTCTGGTTATTGATCTAGTCACCTAGTCAAAACCTCGCTTCGCCTTCAAGATCTCTATTAGGTCATCTCTTAATCTTCTCCTGACTTTTTCAACCTCTGCTCATAATGTAGGTTTATCATTAGTTGGGGAGGGGGATATATAAAGAAATAGATTGCTGTTATAATGTACCACATTCAGGATGGAGGAATATGGATTTGTGCCTGCAATTATCCACACTGTAAATTCCTGATACGTGTTATCATTGACTCGAGCACATAAACTAGGTAAATACTTAGTTGTAGTACTAATGAAGTGTTGCATTGTTGGAGGTGCTGAATGTCAATTGAGATCTTGAAACAGCTGGATGGGGCAAATCCAATGGGCTCCAACAACATCCAGATTGTAGTGCTATAAACTCCTGCTTCAGACCTAGCTAGCCTCTAGCCAAGCTCTTTCAGCACAACAACAACTTTGACATCAACCCAACAAAGTGGAAAACTGCCTAAGTACATGCTGTTCACAAAAACAAGGACAGATTCAAACTGCCCCATCAGTCTACTCTTAATCAGCAGCAAACTGATGGGAGGGGTCATTGACAATGCTATTAATGGCACTTACTCACCAAAACTTGCTCACTGATGCTCAGTTTGGATTTTACCAGGGCCACTTGGCTTCAGCCTCATAATAGCCTTGGTCCAAACATGGACAAAAGAGCTGAATTCCAAGCATGAGGTGAGAGTGACTACCCTTAACATCGAGGTAGTATTTAACTAGTGTAAATTCAAGAAGTAAAATTGAAGTCCATTGAATTAGGGGTAAAACTCTTACCGAGCACAAAAGGAGATGGTTGTGTTTGATGGTGGCCAACCATCTCAGCTCCAGGACATTGCTACTGAGTTCCCAAGGGCCACATCCTGATCCCAACCATCTTTGCTTGCTTCATCAAAGACTTTCCCGCCATCATAAGGTCAAAAGTGGGGATTTTGATTGATGATTGCACAGTTTTCAATTCCATTCCCAACTCTTTTTTATACTTGTTCATGGAATGTGAGCATTGCTGACAAGGCCAGAATTTGTTGCCCATTCCTAATTGCCCCTGACAAGATGGTGCTGAGTCATCTCCTTGAATTGCTGCATTCCATGTGCTATAGGTACACCCGCAGTGCTGTTAGGAAGACAGTTCCAGGTTTTTGACCCAGTGACAGTGAAGGAACGGCGATATAGTTCCAAGTCAGATTGGTGTGTGGATTGGAGGGGAAGCTGCTTGTGCTGTAGAGGATACAAAGAACATCCCAGGAATAATTGTGAATCAGGAGGTGAAAGGGAGGGAGCAACTTAAAACAATTACAATCACCAGTGAGAAAGTACTAGGAAGATTATTGGAACTAAAAGCTGCCAAGTTTCCAGGTCCTGATGGACTTCATCCTAGGGTCTTAAAAGAAGTGGCTGCTGAGAAAGTAGATGCATTGGTTTTAATTTTCCAAAATTCCCTAAATTTGGGGAAGGTTCCATCAGATTGGAAAAGAGTGAATGTGACTCATGTATTCGAGAAAGGAATGAGACAGAAAGCAGGAAACTCCAGGCCAGTTAGCTCGACGTGTCGTAGGGAAATTGCTGGAATCGATTATTAAGGAGGCTATAGCTGGGGTCTCAGAAAATCTTGATGCAATCAGGCAGAATCAACATGGTTTTGTGAAAGGGAAAGCATGTTTGACTAATTTATTGGTGTTCTTTGAGAAAGTAACAAGCAACGTGGATAAAGAGGAACCTGTGGATGTGGTGTTCTTAGAGATCCAGAAGACATTTGACAAGGTGCCACATCAAAGGTTACTGTGTAAAACGAGAACTCATGGTTTAGGTGGTAACATATGAGCATGGATAGAGGATTGGTTAGCTAACAGGAAGCAGAGAATAGGCACAAATGGGTCATTTTCAGGCTTGTAACATGTGACAAATGGAGAGCCACAGGGATCTCAGCTGGGATCTCCACTATTTACAATCTATATCAATAACTTGGATGAAGGGGCTTAATGTATGGTAGCTAAATTTGCTAATGACACAAAGATAGGTAGGAAAGTAAGTTGTAAAAAAGACATAAGGAGTCTGCAAAGGGATATAGATAGGTTAAGTGAGTGGGCAAAAAATTTGGCAGATGGAGTATAATGTGGGAAAATGTGAACTTCTCCACTTTGACAGGAAGAATAAAAAATCAGCATATTATTTAAATGGAGATTGCAGAACTCTTGAGATACTGAAGGATCTGGGTGTCCTGGTACATGTATCAGTAAAAACTAGTATACAGGTACAACAAGTGATTAAGAAGGCAAATGCAATGTTTCAATTTATTGCAAAGGGAATGGAATATAAAAGTGGGGATGTTTTGCTACAGTTGTACAAGGCATTGATTGATGAGACCACATCTAGAGTACAGTGTACAGTTTTGCTCTTATTTAAGAAAGGATATAAATACATCCTTTGTAAGCAGGATCGAGAGTCCCGCATGGTATGTTGCCTGCCTGGTGCCAGGGTGAGGGACATCTCTGACCAGCTTGGAAGGATATTGGAGAGGGAAGGGGAGGATCCAGTTGTTGTGGTCCAACTGGGACAAATAACATAGGTAAGACTAGGAAAGAGGACCTGTTTGGGGATTATCAGGAACTAGGAACTAAATTAAAGAACAGGTCCTCAAGGATTATAATCTCCGGATTACTACCCGAGCCACGTGCAAATTGGCATAGGGACGCAAGAATAAGGGAAGTAAACACGTGGCTAAAGGAGTGGTGCGAAAAAGAGGGGTTCCATTTCCAGTATTGGAACAGGAGGGATCTGTACCGTTGGCACGGTCTCCACCTGAACCGATCTGGGACCAATGTTCTAGCGAAAAGGGTAAATAGGGTGGTCAACAGGACTTTAAACTAGAAAGTGGGGTGGGGGAAGGGAAGGGTAAAACTCCAAGAAGTATGACTAATGGGAAACAAAGCAGCAGGTTAGCGTGTGGGGGGGTGGATTCAACGTCATGGAAAATTATGAAAAAACTGAAAAGAAAGGAGAGCCCAGGAGAGGCTATTAAATTCTCCAGAACACAAAATGGGACAGAGTGTTTAGAAAGGGCTAGGAATCTAACTTCAAGCACATCAGATAAAGGGACGACAATGAGAAAGGGGACAGGAAATACAGGACTGAAGATGTTGTATCTGAATGCACGCAGTATACGAAATAAGGTAAATGAGTTTGCGGCGCAGATTGAAATTGGCAGGTATGATGTGGTGGGCATCACGGAGACATGGCTACAAGGGGATCAGGACAGGGAGCTAAATATACAATGATATACATCCTATCGAAAAGATAGGCAGCTTGGCAGAGGGGGTGGGGTTGCTTTGTTAGTAAGAAATGAAATTAAATCGATAGCAAGAAACGACGTAGGGTCAGATGATGTAGAATCTGTGTGGGTAGAGTTGAGGAACCGCAAAGGTAAAAAAAACAAAATGGGAGTTATGTACAGGCCTCCGAACAGTAGTCAGGATGTGGGGCACAAGATACACCAGGAGATAGAAAAGGCGTGTAAGAAAGGCAAGGTTACAGTGATCATGGGGGATTTCAATATGTGGGTAGACTGGGAAAATCAGGTTGGTAATGGATCCCAAGAAAAGGAATTTGTGGAATGTCTACGATATGGCTTTTTGGAGCAGCTTCTGGTGGAGCCCACAAGGGAACAGGCAATTCTAGATTTAGTGATGTGTAATGAGGCAGATTTGATAAGGGAGCTTAAGATGAAGGAACCCTTAGGAGGAAGTGACCATAATATGATAGAATTTACCCTGCAATTTGAGAGGAAAAAGCTGGAATCAGATGTAACGGTATTACAGTTGAATAAGGGCAACTACAGAGGCATGAGGGAGGAGCTGGCCAGAATTGACTGGGAGATGAGCCTAGCAGGAAAGACAGTGGAACAGCAATGGCAGGAGTTTTTGGGAGTAATTTGGGAGACACAGCAAAAATTCATCCCTAAGAAGAAGAACCATACTAAGGGAGGACGAGGCAACCGTGGCTGACAAGGGAAGTCAGGGACAGCATAAAAGCTAAAGAGAATGCATACAATGCGGCGAAGAGCAGTGGGAAACCAGGGGATTGGGAAGCCTACAAAGACCAACAGAGGACAACTAAAAAAGAAATAAGGAGGGCGAAGATGAAATATGAGGGTAAACTAGCCAGTAATATAAAAGAAGATTGCAAGAGTTTTTTTTATATATATAAAGGGTAAGAGAGAGGCAAAAGTGGACATCGGGCCGCTGGAAAATGACCCTGGAGATGTAGTATTGGGGAACAAAGAAATGGCAGAGGAACTGAATAGGTACTTTGCGTCAGTCTTCACGGTGGAAGACACGAGTAACATCCCCAAAGTTCAAGAGAGTCGGGGGGCAGAGGTGAGTATGGTGGCCATTACCATGGAGAAGGTGCAAGGAAAACTGAAAGGTCTGAAGGTGGATAAATCACCTGGACCAGATGGATTACACCCCAGAGTTCTGAAGGAGATAGCTGAAGAGATAGTGGAGCCGTTAGTGGTGATCTTTCAGGAATTACTGGAGCCAGGGAGGGTCCCAGAGGACTGGAAAATCATTAACGTAACCCCCCTGTTTAAGAAGGGAGTGAGGCAAAAGATGGGAAATTACAGGCCAATTAGCCTGACCTCGGTCGTTGGTAAGATTTTAGAGTCCATTATTAAGGATTTCAGAATACTTGGAAGTGCATGGTAAAATAGGGCAAAGTCAGCATGGTTTCATCAAGGGGAGGTCATGCCTGACAAATCTGTTAGAATTCTTTGAAGAGGTAACGAGTGGGTTAGACAAAGGAGAGCCAATGGATGTTATCTACTTGGACTTCCAGAAGGCCTTTGACAAGGTGCCGCACACGAGGCTGCTCAGTAAGATAAGAGCCCATGGTGTTAGAGGCAAGGTACTAACATGGATAGTAGATTGGCTGTCTGGCAGGAGGCAGAGAGTGGGGATAAGGGGGTCCTTCTCAGGATGGCGGCCAGTGACTAGTAGAGTTCCCCAGGGGTCAGTGTTGGGACCACAACTTTTCACTTTATACATTAATGATCTAGATGAAGGAACTGAGGGCATCCTGGCTAAGTTTGCAGATGATACAAAGATAGGTGGAGAGACAGGTAGTATTAAGGAGGCGGGGAGGCTGCAGAAGGATTTGGACAGGTTAGGAGAATGGGCAAAGAAGTGGCAGATGGAATACAACGTGGGGAAGTGTGAGGTCATGCACTTTGGTAGGAAGAATAGAGGCATAGACTATTTTCTAAATGGGGAGAGAATTCAGGAATCTGGAGTGCAAAGGGACTTGGGAGTCCTAGTCCAGGATTCTCTTAAGGTTAACTTGCAGGTTGAGTCGGTAGTTAGGAAGACAAATGCAATGTTGGCATTTATTTCAAGAGGACTAGAAGATAAAAGCAGGGATGTGCTGCTGAGGCTTTATAAGGCTCTGGTCAGACAACATTTAGAATATTGTGAGCAATTTTGGGCCCCGTATCTCAGGAAGGATGTTCTGGCCCTGGAGAGGGTCCAGAGGAGGTTCACGAGAACGATCCCAGGAATGAAAGGCTTAACATATGAGGAACGTTTGAGGACTCTGGGTCTATACTCGATGGAGTTTAGAAGGATGAGGGGGGATCGGATTGAAACTTACAGAATACTGAAAGGCCTGGATAGAGTGGACATGGGGAAGATGTTTCCATTAGTAGGAGAGACTAGGACCCGAGGGCACAGCCTCAGAGTAAAGGGAAGACCTTTTAGAACAGAGATGAGGAGAAACTTCTTTAGCCAGAGAGTGGTGAATCTATGGAATTCATTGCCACAGAAGGCTGTGGAGGCCAGGTCATTGAGTGTAATTTAAGACCGAGATAGATAGGTTCTTGATTGGCAAGGGGATCAAAGGTTACGGGCAGAAGGCGGGAGAATGGGGTTGAGAAACTTATCAACCATGATTGAATGGCTGAGCAGACTCAATGGGCCGAATGGCCTAATTTCTGCTCCTATGTCTTATGGTCTTATTAGAAGCAGCTCAGAGAAGCTTCACTTGACTGATACCTGGGATTGGGGGATTATCTTATGAGAAAAGGTTGGACAGGATGGGCCTGTATCCATTGGAGTTTAGAAGTTTGAGAGGTGATCTTATTGAAACATAAGATTCTGAGGGGATTTGACAGGGTAGATGCTGAAAGAATGTTTTCCCTTGTGGGAGAGACTAGAACTAGGGGACACAGTTTAAAAATAAGGAGTTGCCCATTTAAGATGGAGATGAGAAGAAATTTTTTCTCTGAGGGTTATGAATCTTTGGAGCTCTCTTCCCCAGAGAGCGGTGGTGGCAGGGTCAATGTATATTTTCATGGCAGAGGTAGATAGATTCTCGACGAACAAGGGAGTCAAAGGTTGTCAGGGGTAGGGAGAATGTGGAGTTCAGGCCACAATCAGTTCAGCCATGATCTTATTGAATGGAGCAGGCTTGAGGGGCCAAATGGCCTAATCCTACTCCTAATTCGTATGTTTGTATGGTGGTATTCCAATGTGTCTGCTGCCCTTGTCCTTCTATGTGGTAGAGGTTGTGGGTTTGGTAGGTGCTGTGGAATGAGCCATGGTGAGTTGCTGCAGTCCATCTTGTGGATCAGGCTTGTCCAACCTTTTCTTGTAAGGGGCCACATTCAATTTTTCTCACGCTTGGGGTGGCTGATGAGCAAATTTCAGAAAGATAAAGTTTGGCGCAACATTAAATATGAATTTTTTTAAAAAGTTGACGTATGATTGGAAACAACTGGCTGAGCAAAAAAAATCACAACAATAAATTGATAATTAAAAAATGAGTAATAAAGATGAGTAATAAAGGATGCATTCCAGAGCAGTCAATGCACAGGAAGATCCCATGGGAAACACCGGTCCAGCTGGGATTCTTGGCACCGCAGTCAAAACAGCTCTTGCTGGTCTGTGAAATTCGCGTGTGAAAGGGTGAGCGTGTATGTCCAGCTCACTCCGAGTCTCAGGGTGCTCACTCACGCACCCTCACCCACTGTGGGAGTGCCTGTTGGTGTGTTCAGGGTGAGAGTGAATGAGAACCCTGTGACTGGGGGTGAGCCAGACACACACTCTCCTCTCCCTATCATCCCCCATCTCTCACACACACATGCACATACAGGTGCCCGCGCTCACCCTCTCTGTCACGCATGCTCACCCTCTCATGCTCGCTCACCCTCTCCCACATGCATGCACACTCACCCTCTCTCTCACACACGTGCATGTTCACCCTCTCTATCACACTTACCCCTTCACTCACCCTTACCCTCACACTCACTCCCCAACCCTCACACTCACTCCCCCACCCTCATATTCAGTCACTCACCCTCACTTTCACTCGTCTGCCAACCCTCACACTCACACCCACCAACCCTCACACTCACTCACCCTCACACACTTACTCACTCATCTCACTCTCACCCATCAACCCTCACTCACTCACCCACCATCACACTCACTCACCCACCCTCACACACCCTTAAACTCACTCACTCATCCTCACTCACCTACCCTCAATCACTCACTCACCTACCCTCACTCACTCACCCAGCCTCACTCATCCACCCTCACTCACCCACACCTACTGACTCACCCACCGACCGAACCTCACTCATCCACCCTCACTCTCTCACCCACCCATCCTCACACTCACTCGCACACAGAATTAGATTGGGGATGGGGGTAGGTATGATCTGAGCTGGAACGAGGCCTGAGGCCTAGCTATGCCTGAAAATGGGTGCTCACCGAGGGGAGGGCCAAGAGCCAGGGTACGCTGGGGGGATCCAGGGGAGAGACAGGGGTACGCGGGCGAACTGGGGTGGGGGGAGAGCTGGGGGAGCACAGCCAGGCCAGAGAATCAGCAACCTTGGGAAAGCATGGTGAATGTGCACTCCAAAGTCTCTCTCTCTATCTTCAAATGCTCACAGTTGCTGGTGTACACTGATCCTCCAATCACAGCCTGTTTCTCTCCCATGTTTGATGCAATAGGCTAGCTTTTGAGCCTTTTAGCAGCAAATGCAGGAGAAAAACAGGCTGTGATTGAGAAGCAGGCCCCTGCAAAAATTTTCAAACCTACGGAGCTGTCTTACCAGCATTTTTAACAATCGTTCCAGGGGCCACGATATAGATAGTTCACAGCGCTGCTACTTGTGCCAGTGCTGGAGGGGGCAAATGTTTAATTTGGTGGAGGGGATGTTGATTAAATGGGCTACACTGCCCTGGATTTCTTGAGTGTTGTTGGTGCCACAATGATCCAGGCAATTGGAGAGTATTTCATCACACTCCCAACTTGTGCCTTGTAAATGGTGGACAGGCTTTGGGAAACTGAGATGAGTTACTCTCACCGAATTTCGAACCTCTGAGTTGCTCTTGCAGTCACAGTATTTATATGGCTGTTCCGTTTAAGTTTCTAGTCAGTGGTAATCTCCAGGTTGTTGATGATGGGGATTCAGCAATGTTAATGCTCTGTAGGTCAGGGAGCATAGAGGTGATAGTTGAATGGGATTTGGTGTGAGCCAGGGTACAGGCAGCACAGTTTTGGATGAGCTTAAGTTTATATATAGCCATCAGATAGAGGAAACTAATTCTGCAAACTTGGTTGGATTTGGAGGCCAGAGTTCAGCAGTTAGCGCTGGATTTTCATGGAGTCAAGCCAACTCCGGAGATCTTTAAAAATGGCAGGCAGGACCCGAATTCACAAGTTCCAGCCCCATTTCCGACAGATCCCATTTTTGCTGGCAGGGGAAGGGGTCGGGGTGTGAATCACACAGGAGGGAAAATCAAACTCAGCAAGGACACTTGAAATTAGTGTTGAGTTAAAACAGACCCCATTTTTGCTATTTTAAGGGCCTTAACCCATAGTGTGGGAGTTACAAATTTATGAAGTAGACATACATGTCCTTGAAGTGTGGATAAAGTCTGTATATGTATCAAAATCTGAATTTTGTTTTTAAATCCCCACCCCTTTGAACATGAAAAAACAGACTGAAGCTGTCAGTTAGAGCTTAAAAACCACCCTCTGCTGGACTGCTTTGATTGACAGGCCATCTGATGTTGATTAGAAAAAAACATTACCACCTGTTCCTGCAGTTTCAACAGAGTACTTTATTGACATGTCCCAAGGGTTGTAATTACAGCTGAGGTCATTATGGATGCTGGGCTAAATTTTAGAAGCTACAAAAGCATTTATCTCAGCATGAGAGCTGAGTTTACACTTCGATTGATAGTTTAAAGAAGTAATTAGTGGATTACCTGTCTTTGATGTGGTTACTGAATAGAACTTTTTAAAGAGATTCAGCACTTGAAGGGATTTATAATCTTTAAATGGGTTTATGAAAGGGGGTGTGTTTTTTAGTATCAAATATGTATGAGTGGGAGCTGGATTAGAATATTAGAAGTTTAATTTATTTTCATCTCCACATGGCTCCTGAGATCTGCCCATGCTGGACACTGGATGAGTGGCCATGGAGTTACTGGATGAATGGCTATGGAGGTGGCATGGGGATATGAGTTGGCATGGGACATGGTGGGGGGCTGGGTAGAGGTATGTGTTGGCATGAAGCAGGCATGGGGAGTGGATGAGGGGTGTGAGGGGAGAGGGATAGAGGGCGTAATAGTTTCTGGGATAAAATCCCAGAGAACCCGCTCCCATCATCAGTACTTGCACAAATGAAATCTTCAGAAAGAACTAGCAAATTTCAAAATATTCATATGCAAAATCTTTGGTGTTTTACATTTTGAGAATAAATTTTCTTTTGTGTTCCTTCTTTCTTCTGAATGTTGTTACCAATGTCCTTCATGATTCTCTGTCTATACAGGTTGATTATAGGAGCCACTCAAAAGCAAAATATAACGCATGCTGGAGATCTGAAATAAATTCAAAAAATGCTGGAAAAACTCAGCAGGTCGGGAAGCATTTGTGAAGAGAGAAAAACAGACCTACTATTTCAGGTCGATGACCTTACATCGATAATAGGTTCCAAGCAAGTTAAAAAGGGGGCAGGATTGGAAAAGAATGGGAAAAAGAACAAAAGGGAAGGTCTGTGATAAGGTGGAAGACAACAGTGATTAAGTTACAAAAGGATTGGTGGTGTAGAACCAAAGAGAGTGGGATTGGGACAAGCAAAGAAACAAAATGTGTGTTTAAAAGCGATGTAAATGGCAGAATGATGAACAGCTATCGTCAAAAGGCAAAAACTAGAGAAAACAAGAGTAAAACTGATTCCTGCAAAGAGAAACTGAAACAAAACAGGGGCAAAGATTACGACCTGATATTGATGAACTCAACGTCAAGTCCAGAAGGCTATAAAATGTCTAATTTAAAGAAAGATGAGGTGCTGTTCATTGAGCTCACATTGAGCTTCACATGAACATAGCAAGAAGCCGAGGTCAGCTTGAGAGCAAGATGGAGAATTAAAATTCTATGCAACATTGATGCTGATTGACCTGCTGAGTATTTCTGACATTTTCTGATTTTAATGGGCCGTAACCTCCGAGCTCCCCAGCATTGGAATTGGGGAGTACCCGAAAATTGCGCTGGGGAATCCATCTGGGAAGCTCCCAGATAAAGGTTTGCACAGCAATTTCCCAGAAGTACACACCTCCTCTGGACAATTGTGCTATGCTGGGAACCATCTGAAAGGTTACACCAATAGTTATCCAGAAAATGTTAGAAGAATTAAAACCTCTTCTAACTTCTGGATAAATATTGTAAAGACCCAGACTGATCCCCCTCCATGGGACACCCCCCACACCCTCGACCCCCCCTAGGGGACTCCCCCACCCCTGATTAACCACCCCCCACAGTATTCCCCACCTGCTGACCCCCCCTCCCCCCCCCCCCTCCCCCCCCTCCCCCCCCACCATGGGATTCCCCCTAACTGCATGGGACTCACCTGACACTCCACACCACCGCCTCCCGGTGGGCCTGACTCTTACCCCCCAACCCGACCCCCGACCCTCTCATGTACAATCCACACCCCACTAAATTCCACCTCCCCCTAGCCCCTTGAATGTCTGCCGCCCCACCCCCTCCCAATGTCTGAACTCCGCCCCCCCCCCCCCCCCCCCCCCCGCCCCCCCACCACCCCACATGTCTGGCCCACTCTATCCCTTCCCGATATCCAATGCCCCTGACCCCACGAATGTCCGGCCCTCCAACACCGCACCCCCCCCACCCCCCCCCCCCAAATTTCTGGCCCACTGCACTCCCCTCCTGATGTCCAACTCCCCCCACACCACTGACACTGATTTCCACTCAAAGGAAATTATGGTTAATTACATGCAGCCAACTGTTGCATCAGATCATCCAACCATCTTCTCCTTTAACTGCTTCTTGATTCATTACATCACCTTTTCCAAAACAAACAAGACATGAATTTTTAAAAAATCTTGTAACATCTCATTGTTCATGTTTTGTAGGAAGCTAGAAGGAAGCGAGTGGAACAACGCAATAAAATTGCAGCAGAAAGGTTCTATGAAGCAGAGAAGTTGACTGAAGAACGAGAGACAGGAAGAAGAAAGCATCAAATAAAACGCGTTTCATCATTTTAGACAGATATCTAACCAGGTTCAGTCTTTTTATCACAGTAACTTAGATACTATTTAGCATTCCAGAGACAAAAATATAGCGTGTGGTTTTAAGAATTCATTAGTATCTGTGACATGGGATAAAGGATTCACATCATTAATTTTCATACACTAGTGTTATGTATTTATGGTACTTGAATTTTTGGGTTTTTTTTAAGTTTGTGATTTTTTTCTCAATTAAGTCTTTACTTCTGTCTCCTTACATCCTGCTCCCAAATCAATTATTGTTGTTGTCCTCCTTGGTCAGTCCAGACTGCAGACAGCCAATGGGGGGTTACAATTCTGCTTTTGGATAACGCAAAAGAAAATACACTAAGATCAGGACATCAAGTGAATTTACTTCTGCAAGGCTATTAACTTGAACCCTACCATTCAAAGCCTAAATTCAAAGTCCGATATGGATGATAGCCACTAGCTGCTTAAAAAAAAAGATATTCGTGTTCAAATAAGAGCTTGTCACTCAAACCAACCTAATGCAATGTATACGCATTATCCAATAGTTCGTCAGACTACTAAAAGACACTTCATGCTGTGAAGGATCAGATGGCAGCCTTACAACAGCTTAATTTTGCTGGGATATCATTATAGTCAGATGCAAAGTAACTTTGAGCTTTTAATGGCAAATTCCTCATGTTTAGAGTCTACATCATAGTGGGACATAAGTTAATCTATGAACAGCACTGATTAATTATATGCCCATTAGGCTAAAGAACCTTTAAGGATGACAATCTGAAGCATTTGAAAAGGTCCCACATGCTGAACTCATTTTGGGCTATTAGAGGCCATTACACAAGGATATCCTGAGAAAATTATTCCATTACTGTTCAATACTATAATGCTGCCAGGCTTTGGAAAATAATTTGACTGTTTTTCTATAAGGATGGATATATCAAGAAGGAAACATATCCTTTAGTTTCCCAGCTTGAAGAGCCCTCCACTTAGAAATGATGTAGCACTGCTAACCTTTGTAAATTGGAAGAATAAAGAGATGTAAATATTTCATTACCACTTGAGGCACCAGGAACATATTGGACATTAGAGTTCACGATCTTCAAGGTTAAATGAAGCAGAGCGAACTTGCTCCAGCACTGATTAAATTTTTGTCTTCTCAGTAATATTTGTAATGTGTGTTTGGGGGACAGGGAGTGGGTTTGGTGTGGAAAAGAAAGAATAAGGCAATTGGAAAGGATATATTAATTATCTTAGCACTGGTCTCCTAAAATGCAAAGGAGTTAATTGCTGCTGGGTGTCCTCCAAAGATTGAATAAGTTAGCAATCCTATTCTCTTTGTATGCCTGCATTAATCCCATGGTTATTAAAACAAAAAGGCTAGTACGATACAGCCCATGCTGAATGTTATCTTAACATTTTATAAATCCTATATCCTGCAATCAGGTTGCAATTATATTGCCAAACTGTGCATGAACAATTTAACAGTTTCATGAGTACTAAAGCAAAATGCAAGAAATGATAAATTACTTGCACAATTGCATCAGTTTTTAGACACTATCACCTGGATTTTCTTAGATGCACTGAAAATGGAGATGGTCTGACAAAGGAAATGGGCAGGTAGGATACTGCCCTGCATGAGGAAACAAATACAAAGACAGACTTGAAAAATTGGGGCTTTTTTGTTAGAACAACGCAGATTATGAGGGCAGGGTAGATAGAAGCAGACTGCAGTTTCTAGTAGGTGAAGGACCTAAAAACAGGACCATAAGTGCTAGATTAAATGCAGAACATTTAGAGTAGAGAACAATAGAAATTTAATTACTCAGAGTTGTGAGATTGTGGAATTCAATTTCTATTGTTAGTGGTTGACACCAAAACTGTTAACATTCAAGATTAGATTGGATGGGTGCAATGGAAAAGAGGGGATAAACGGATATAGGAACAGTACAGGTAAGTGTTCTTAGGACTGTTTTCCCCCTTGGAGGAATTAATTTGGTGGAAGGCCTATTTCCATGTTGTAACCATTTTCCAGAGAAACACTCCAGTGAGTTATGCCAGCTGTTGATACCAGACTTCAAGCCTCTTTGTACAAGGAGGCACCTTCTCAGTGGTTGAGAAATGTCATAATGGCTCTAAATTCTAATGCCACTAAGTGTTCCCAGGGTGTGTTAGGTGACATGCATAAGAATAGAGCACTTAAGTCAATCACCATTTCATTAAATGGGTGATAAATTGGACCCACCAATGCACTCAAATTTTAATCAAGAAGTAAGATTTCGTCAAGTTAATTGTGCCATAAGTTTTCTCCTCCACTGGTACTGGAGGGGGATGGATTGATGCATTGTTAGTATCACAAGAATTAATGATACCTACAACCACTCTTTTCAGCATCACTGTGATTCTCAACTCCTATAATCACAAAGGGTTTACCATTACTACTATAGAAACATAGGCTAGAATTTTCCGGTTGGTGGTTGGGGGGGGGGGGGTGGGGGGGGGGTGGGTGGCGGGGGGTGGGGGGGTGGGTGGCGGGGGGTGAGCCCTGCACGCCTGCGAGTAAAATGACACACAGTGACGTTGGGCGAGTGTCCTGACGTCACCGCGCGCCGTTGCGATATTTCGGAGGACAGGCGCTATAAGTTCGGATGCACGCCCACCATCATTTAACAGGCCAGTTAAGGCCCTTGAGGCAGCAATTGATCTCGATTTTTCGCAGCCCATGTGATCTTCAGGATGTTGCAAAGGCACAATGAGAAGGCAAGTAGGACACATTTGTATAAACCTCATCCACGGGCGGGATAAGAGGGGTGAGTGGGGTCATGAATGTGATGTCTGAGGTATTTAACTGTGAAAGTAACTTACACTTGCCTGAGTGAGCAGGAAGACTTCAAAACTCATACCAACTGCTAGGACAGGGGTAAAAGCCCTGGTCAGGGCTCTACAGTAGAAATCATTTCTGGGGCCTGCAGCTTTCAGGAAGCCTTCCCTTAGCCTGGGAATGGGAGTTGTGCTGTCCACAGGAGGCACCCCCTCTGAGGAGGAAGGGAGGGCCAGGAGAGGGAGGAGGCCAGAAATCCACATTCAGCCTCCAGGGGAGCCACCTTTGGGAGGAGAGACGCAGGCACAAGGGGTGCAGGGCCAACAGGAAGTGCAAGGCGGAAGGGGCTGCAAAAGACGCCACTATCCTGCTGCCAGGATATACAGGCGGCGAAGCAGCTACCTCAATATGTCTGAAGTCCAGTGCCGAAGGAGGCTCCACCTCTCAAGGGAGACAGTCACCTCCATCTGTCAGATGATAGGCCATGACATCTCCGCAAACTGTGTGGGTGGGCACCCCATGCCAGTGGCTCTAAAGGTCACAGCTGCCCTCAACTTCCATGCCTCCAGCTCTTTCCAGGGGTTGGTGGGAGATCTCTGCAGTCTATCAATCGGCTGTCCACACTTGTGTCAAGCAGGTGACAGACACTCTATTCAGGCGTGCATTGACTTTCATCCACTACCACTGGAACGATGCCAGTCAGACACAGCGAGCCAGAGGCTTCGCAGTGATTGCTGGCTTCCCTTGTGTCCAGGATGCAATCGACTGCACACATACGGCCATCAAAGCGCCAGCAGGTGAGCCCGGTGCTTTTGTCAACAGGAAGGCATTCCATGAACGTACAGATAGTGTGTGATCACAAGCTACAGATTCTGCAAGTCTGTGCAAGATACCCAGGCAGTTCCTACGACGCCTACATCCTCAGACACTCCCAGGTGCCGGGGCTCTTCAGTGGTCTAGTCCAGCTGGATGGATGATTGCTGGGTGACGAGGGCTATCCCGTCAAAAGGTGGCTCATGACGCCTCTCTGCCATCCAAGAACAGAAACCGAGCAGCGATACAATAGGAGCCATACCTTCACAAGGGCTGTGGTGGAGAGAACCATTGTTCTTCTCAAGATGTGCTTCCGATGCCTGGACTGCTCAGGGGGCGCACTCCAATACCCCCCAGATCGTGTGTTGCTGATAGTGGTTGCATGCTGTGCTCTCCACAATCTGGCGCTGGAAAGGGGTGACGCAGTGGACGAGGAAGACGTGGACGCAGTTGCTCCGGATGCACACGATGAGTCCAGCAGTGAATCCGAGGATGAGCGCGCACAAGAGAATGCTGAGGTGGTAGACGCTGATCCGGGCATACTCCAGGGAGGCAGGGACACCCGGGAGGCTTTAATTCAAAGAACCTTCAGCTAGCCCACCACAGATGGACCTTCAACACATGCCAGGGCTGCAGGCTCCACACTCGATACCCGAGTGCTAAACCAGCCTGGGTATTAACATTAACTAAGGCCCTTGTCAATAAAGCTCAATGTCAAACAACTCACTCATAACATCATGGCTTCCCGTACACATGCAGAAGTAAGGAATCACCCTGAGGCATGGCAACATGTCAAAATTTATTGAGTAAACAAAAGTAAATTCATTAGGCAAAACAAAAACAGTGTTGGACATCACACCAAGTCTTTGACTAAGTACTATGGGCCAACATAAAAGCACCAATGAGAAACCCGTGGTGTGCCTACGATGTCTTAAATTTATGCTTACGGGTGCTAAGTTTAGGTGCTGTCCCATCGCTGGCATTGGCATCTGAGACAGCCTGCTGACTGCGCTGTCTTGTTGGCCTCCATGACCTTGGTGGACGTCCTCTGGCCTGCAGAGCATTTGATAGCCCCGCCTGAGAGGGAGCGGCCAATTCCACAGCTGGCTTCTCCCCAGTCGCCGCAGCCTCATTGGATGCAACAGTCACTGACAGGGGGGCAGAGGAGCTGCTGCCCTCATCCAGAGCGCCCTGAGAGGAGCCCGCAGAGACGACAGGCAGCTGCTGCGCTGATGTGAGGTCGCTTCAGACCACCTTGCTCACCGTAGATGGATGGACACCGAGCTGGGATACTTGGTGCCCAGACCATCTCCCACACTGGCACTGACCAACTGTGGCCAGTGCCGCCGTGAGGGTTTGCAGTTCCGAACGCAACCCGAGGAAGACCTAATTGTTCTCCTGGAGGTGCCTCTCCATGAGAGTCGCCGCTCTCTCCTTGGAGGAAGCATGGCGCTCAGCCATGAGGCTCATTGCATCGGTGATGCTCCGCGTGGACTCCTCCAGCATGGGCACCATGCCACACATCGCCTCATGTATCTCTGCCAGATTGTCCCGCATACCCTGCTGCACTTGCAACGTTCGCTGCCTCACAGAGACTCCAGAGGCACATCATCAGCCACCGACCGAGCAAGTACCTGGTTCCCAGCAGTCCTCCAACTGCCGGCACCCTGGGCACTCTCTGTCTCTGCCTGCATCTTAAGCGAGTGTGAAGCGCCCTCACCGCTGTGCCCTGGGACACTAGCCGAAGATCTGATTCCCACCGAGGTGCTAGAATCTGCGCTGGTGCCTGCCTGGCTGAGCTGGTGTGATGCTGGTGAGTGCATTTGCTCGGGAGTTTCAAAGGTGAGAGGTGGGCCCTCTGTTGTCTCCTCCCGGTCCTGCTCTGGTGATGCTGAAAGGAAGAAAAAGGATATTTGATTAGTTACAGTGCAGACAATGTCAACTTGCATGCCGCTCCCCCAGACCATTATACGCTCATCCTTCCATTATAAAGGGTAAACCCATGTTGCTAACTTCAATCATGGCTTCTGTGACACACACGGTGACCTGAGTGCTCACCAAACATACCTCCCTTTGGCACCCCAGCCTCATCACCACCAGTGGACCTGGGGCATGGCACCTCTCAAGGTCCATGGCCTGCTGCTCGAAAGCTGTTAGGATGGCCAACCGGGCCTGCCCTCTGCCAGTCTGCATTTGTTCTGATGCATTGTGCACAGTCTTTTCCTGAAAAGGAGAGAGGAGCATTGATTAGTCCAGCCTGCACCTGAATTCCCATCGCATCTCCTGCCAACCCAGCCAGAGTGGGACATTGCAAGACTCCAGCTCTTCGTCATCCCGCAACTGCTGCACATTCACCCAAACAAGCCAGGGTTGACCCCCCAGCCCATTGCCCAAATGCTGCCTCCTTCACGTGGCACCACAAGGTGTCAATTTGCTAAGCAAGGAGGCACAAGCACGTGGAGTGCAAGCACCAGAAGATGGATTGGTGCCCCACCAACTGGAAGCTCCTCTCCCAGCATTTTAGCACCCTGACTTTGACATGCTTGGCAGTTCCAGCACTCTGCCTAGATGCAGGCCCTTGACTTTCAGCCCCATTCTATATTCTGTGTGTCAGTGTCACACATGCTGCGGATGCAGAACACATCCTAACTCAACCCTCTTAGAGTGAACTGGGCATGGGCTATCTCTGCTGTCATACCCAATGAGGGATCCATGTATGAGGGATTCAATGACGTTACTGTACTCAGAGTTGGCGGGGGTGTGGGGGTGGGGGAGGTGGTGGTTTGGGGGAAAGGGTGACGGCTGCATTCAGTGACTTGAGGCAACATGGTACTCACCCTTCCCAAACGCAGATCATCATTGAACCTTTTGTGGCACTGGAGCCATGTGCACCGCACCACGTCATGGGAGCTCACACTCTCGGCCATCTCCTCCCACGCACGTTTAGTCAGGTGGGGAGGCCTCCGCCTCCCGTCCCTTGGAAGAAGGACCTCCCACCGCACTGCCACCTCCTCCAGGAGGGCAGCTAGGCACTCGTCTAAAAGACGAGGAGTACACTGCCCTGCTGGCCTATCCTCCGGCCTGGCCTGGCCTTCCCCACTGGCCTACCCTCCAGCCTGGCCTGCCCCCCAGGGCTTGCGTCACCAACATTGCCCCTCTGCAGAGCCCTTCTCCCAGCCATTTCGAGCAGCCTTTCCAAGGCTGCCAGGCCTTCATTTAAACAGGCCGCCGGGTTGCCATTGGACCCAGTGGCCTGAGCGCACCTGCTGCCACCTGCTATGCACAGGAATCATGAACTACGCTGGGCGGGCCTTAATTGGCCCACCTGCGTAAAATGGCGGTGCAGACCCGATCGCGGGCAGCAATCGGGTCCACGTCCGCCCGCACCCACTCCCAACCTCCCCATAGAATAGTTACAGTACAGAAGGCCATTTGGCCTGCTGTCATTGCTAGCTCACTACAAGAATTAATCAGTTATTCCCACTTCTCTGCCCTTTCCCAATAGCCCTGCAATTTTTTTTTTCACTTCAGGTGCTTATCCAATTCCCTTTTGAAAGGCATGATTGAATCAGCTGCCACTACACTGTCAGACAGTGCATTCCAGATCCTAACCAATCACCGCATATCAAAGATTCTCCTCATGTCGTCATTAGCAAAAGAACCAATCACCTTAAATTGGTGTCCCATGGTTCTTGACCCTACTGCCAACAGGAACTGTTTCTCTCTATCTGCTCTGTACAGACCCCTCATGATTTTGAATAGCTCTATCCAATCTCCTCTCAACCTTCCCTTCTCTAAGGAAAGCTTCTTCAATTTATCTACATTACTGAAGTCCCTCATCCCTGGAACCATTCTCATAGATCATTTCTAAAATGAAGTTCCCAGAATTGAACACAATATGCCTGTTGAGGCTGAGCCAGTCTTTTATAAAAGTTCACCATAACTTCCTTACTTTTGTACTATATGCCTCTATTTATAAAGCCCAAGATTTTGAATTCCTTTTTAACCACTTTCCCAATCTGCTTTGCCCTCAACAATTTGTGCATCCCTTTTAGAACTGTAACCTTTATATTGCCTCTGCTCGTTATTCCTACCCAAATGTATCACCTCAAACTTCCATGCATTAAATTTCATCTGCCATGGTCTGCCTATTCCACTGGCATGTCTAAGTCCTCTTGACGTCTATCACAATCCTCCTTTGTCACCTCCAAACTCAATGCTCTCCTGGTCAGCTTTCTATTCTCCATAAGCCTCAGTATATCTAAAACTCTGTTCGTGGTATCCTATCTCACACCAAGTTCTGCTCATCCATTATCCCTGCCCACACTGACGTACACGGGCCCCAGGTGTCCTAATGCCTCAAATTTAACATTTTCATCCTGGTGTTTTAAATCCCTCCATTGACCATCACCTCCTCCAGCCCATCAATAGTCCTGACCTTTCCATTAGTCTCCTCTTATGTATCCCTCCCCAGTTATTTGGATAGCACTCTCTAACATTACCTCTCTATAACCCCTCCATCTCCTCCTCCTCCTCCATCAAGAAGCTTCTTCTCCATGTCTTTAACCAAGCTTTGGGTCACAATTCCTAATCTCTCTAACTTTGACTCAACGTCCATTTTTAACACTTACCTCTTTGTAAAGCACCCTGGGTCATTTTTTCTGCATTTAAAGGCACTATATAAATACAAGTTATTGCTGTTGTAAAATCTGTCCTACCCATTGTTTGAGTGACAGTTTATTATCTAATTAATCCTTGCATAATGAGTAATTCATTATAAATTCATCTTTCCAACAAAAAACCCTTTATAATTTTGACCCTGACATACAAGAGTCCACATGGTGATTCTTTCACATACAAAAAGTTAAATGTCAAAAGTTTCAATAATAAAATAGAGCCCTTACAGACTAGAATGATAGACAATGCATTTGCTTTTGAGGCGGAAAGGTTCTTCAGGTGAAAAGAGAGGAGGAAAGACTATTGTCAGAACTTTTATTTTGAAATTTCCAAAAATATACTGCCATAAAGTTCCATTATTTACAACAACAGTGCAATACGACCAATATTGGCTTTTAGTCACAATTTGCATAAAATATATTAAAAATTAATCCGTTTATAAGGACAAGAGCTGTACTAAAACTAAATAAAATTGTCATGTATGAAGAACATAATACAAAAATACACTGCATAATTCAGTTACGTTCAATTTTAAAACTGTATTCCATTCAAATGCATTAAGCAGCTCGGCACTTTAAAACTGGTTGTTTCACTTAGTCTTCAATTGCTGCATGGAGAAATAAACATTTTATTTAAAAAGGTGCACTGAGATGATCCATTGCATAGACCTCAAAATTCCAAAAGTCCCTCTACAAAAATACAGGGCCAATGGTTGTTGCCACATGCCCTCCAACACTTTATTCCATACACTTCAGACATTAAAGGTAAGATCGATGGTCTGATCTGGACCCAAATGTACCACATGCGTCTGCTCTGTCTCAGATACTCTGGATTTTGCTGTCACTGCATAAGAACCTGGTGCCACTTGAATATGAACCTCGTCATTGCGTTTAACCTATTTGTTAAAAAGAAAGAGAGGGGCAATTGTCACTAAGAGCAGATCACACTACTAGATTAGCTTGCATTTTAAAGAAAAACCTCACCATTACTGTAGCTGCATGCCTTATTATTATTTTTTGCCAAATCAACTGCTGTGTAAGAACAGCATGTTAGGCCTGGTTTTCCTGTGTGCGGTTGGCACGGGCTGTCTCAGGGCAAACTAGTCTTGAAGTGGGGGCCTTAAACAGGCATTAGGCCTCTTATTTGTAACATTGTGATTCCTGACACCAATTGAAAGTGGTGGTGACTCCATCAAAATAGTAGAGAGTCAGGAATTAGAAGCTTCTCCTTTGCCTGTACCAGCTCCAAGAACAATCTGCCCATGGGTGAAGTGACATCAAGTTAATGACCCACTCAAAGCACAGACCACCAATGAACTGCCTGGTGCATTTACTAAGTACTTCACAAAAATAAATGCTTATGTTCGTCAGCATTACACCTGTTTTACCACCTGCACTGTATGACTATATAAATTATTAGCTAAGAATTTCCTTTGGCTGCTCCTGTCTCACAACCATAGCTTTGGCAGAAACCCCATTTATGTGGTTTTCTCCATACTTCTGGCAAAGCTTTGGCTGGTGGAGAGGGAGCAGCTTCAAGAAAATTCCCAGCCATTATCTCCAGGAAGAAGTCCTAAACCCTTTCTAGAAATATACTGGAATGGAGAAACTGGGGAAAAAGCCATGGTTCACAGTACAGGGAAACTCCAAGACTGCAAAATTGAGAAGACATATCTTGAAGTAATGACTATTAGATAATGTCAAACTTGGCATTCAAAAACCTCATTGTTGGCAACGGGAAAGCTGAGCTCTTGAAACTCTGTTGTGAGACACTGTTATATGTGTGCTTTGCGCTTTGTTCACTAATTTAACTGTATACTTAAATGAGCTAATACCTCCATTAAAATTGTGGGAAAAGACAATGCTTATGAAAACATCAACCATTCGTATGCAAAATATTCACACAGCATAACTTCAAAGCGCTCTCTCCCATCCAACTTCTCTCTCTCCACCATCAGGAGGTGCCTTTCACTCTCACTCTCTGTGATGATCGTTAGTGCTAACGGGATGTTGTTGACAATGTCACAGACACAATCTGCTAATGTGCAGGAATTGCTTCCCCTACTTTTGAGGTGTTATTAGATGCAGCTGTAGTTCATTGCAATTGTGTACTTCATGGCCACCATGTTGAAGCTTTTGGAGGCCACTTAGCACTTGAAAAGCTGCACAGTCAAATTTCTAAGTTTCTATGTTTAAATTCTCCAGTTTTGGATTTAGCTCAGTATAGGTCAACCTTTATTCCTGCAGGAAAACTTGGAGTTTCAGATGAACCGAAATCAGCTGTTTTTTTCAAAAAAAAACATGAAGTGAAATTTAATTCCTGAAAATGAAAAAGTATATGGTCACAGGTATTCTAGTCAAACCAGCTTAATCGTAAAACTAAGTCAACTATTTAGCTAATAATGCAAACTCAAAACAAGACTGAAATATTAAAACACAGAGCAGGTCAATCAGCTACTGAAAAAGAAAGACAAATTAATGTTTCAAGCAGAATACTTCATGGGAGCTTAACTGAAACATGAATCTCTCTTGCTTTTTCAAATAGCATTGGCTGCTGGATATTTCCAGCATTTTCTATTTTTATTTCGAATTTTCAAAATTTGCATTTCTTTTCCTTTCTCCTTCTTTCTCATCAGAATTATAACTAAAACCTGACATGGAATCACTTTGAAACTGCTCATGTCATTGCAGCTGCCTGCCTTTCTACACCTAGACCCCAGATCTCACTCACAGGAACTTTGGTGGTTGATGGATGCATGTGGTATCGTCGAATATGGTTTTCCTCCATTTTGTCCCTTTCACACAGTGGCATACTCTTATAATAGTGCTGCAAGATAAAAACTACAGAATTATCACAATAGGCTAATCATATTCAGACTTTTACATCTATATCATCCGAAATAGCCAAACTGTAACAAAACAGCCTGATGCATACAACACCATTATGACACAAGAAGTCACAGAACGTAACCCATGGGATTGCACGCCATGTATTTTTTTGCCAGTAGTTCAGTTTATTTTAACAATGCTGTTATACTCAAGACACCAGTTTCAGATTAATATCTGCTTATATGATGTTAGCAGAGCTGAGTTATACTGCTGGTTTTCATCACTGACCAGTCAAAGCAAAACTCTGCACTTGCGAGCTTCTGTGGAGCTCAGCTAACCCCGACCAAAATGTTGGTCAAATGCTGTCTTGTTTTCCAGTAACACTGGTCCTTTGCTCACGTTAAAAGTGTTAAATAATCAGTTTAAAAAGGAATTTCACCTCAACTACAATTATACCACAAAACCTGACTCTGAGCTGGGCCTGTACCACTTGTGAATATTAGATCTCCCAACTTAATTTCCAAATGATATCCATGGCTAAAGTAATATGAATCAGTTTTGGTTTTACATTATTGCAAAATGTACTGTATAACGGGTCTATAAAAAAGCAATAGACCTTCACATCAGTGGGGGAAGAGTAGAGTCTCTATATTCCTTTCTCCTGGTAAAAAGCAAATTAAAAATCAGTTTTTAACATCAATGTAATTCAGATAGGTATAGAGTAATTATTATACTCAAGAATTTTTTTTCTTGCATGGGATGTGCACGTCGCTGGCAAAGCCAGCATTTGTTGCCCATCCCTAATTGTCCTTGAAAAGGTAATGGTGAGTCACCTTCTTGAACTACTGCAGTCCATGCGGTGTAGGTGCACCCATAGTGGTATTAGGCAGTGAGTTCCAGGATTTTGACCCAGTGACACTGAAGGAACAGTGCTATAGTTCCGGATGATGTGTGGCTTGGAGGGGAACTTGTAGGTAGTGGTGCTCCCACTAGGTGGCAGAGACCATGGTTTGGAAGGGGCTGTAGAAGGAACCTTGATGATTTGCTGCAATGCACCTTGTAGATAGTACACACTGCTGCTACTGTGTGTCAGTGGTGGTGGGAGTGAATGTTTAAGGTGACAGATGGGGTGCCAAACAGGCTGCTTTGCCCTGGATGGTGTCGAGATTTTGATTGTTGGAGCTGCACTCATCTAGGCATGTGAAGAGTGTTCCATCATACTCCTGAATTGTGCCTTGTTGATAGTGGAAAGGTTTTTAGGAGTCAATGAATTAGTCACCACAGAATTCCTGACTTCTGACCTGCTCTTGTAGCCAAAGTATTAAATGGCTGATCTGGCTAAGTTTCTGGTCAATGACAATCCCCAGGATGTTGATGATGCAGGATATTCAGTGATGGCAATGCCATTGAACATCAAGAGATCGTTAGATTCTCTTGAACTAGATGGTCATTAACTGGCATTTGTGTGTTGCGAATGCCACTTGCTGCTTATCAGCCCAAGTCTGAACGTTGTCCCGATCTGGCTGCATGCTATTTCACCATTTGGGGAGTCACGAATGTTACTGAACACTGTGCAATCTTCAGCAAACATCCCCATTTCTGACCTTGTGACGGAAAAATCATCATTGATGAAGTAGCTGAAGATGGTTGGGCTCAGCGATGTCCTAAGGCGGAGACACCAACAACCACAACCACCTCCTTTGTGTTATACAATGGATGACAGAAAGGTTAACCAAGCAACATCAGGCATGTTAATGGCCCAAAGGACCATGAAGTATGTCCCAAAATGATACAATTTGTTTAAAACACCAATAAAAAATCGCAACTGATTAATGGTTAAACAAAAATGTGAAAGAAACTTAATTTTTTGACTTCAGATAATCTGAAGAGGTTGTTGAGGAAACAAGGGGGAGCCAAGCAGCTGACAATTTAGAGAATCTTCCAACAACAATTAATTGACATCAGGACCTAATCCGCACACTATTTAGAGCACCAGCCCAAAGGGCATACTTGAACTCAAGGCTACCCTTACAAAAACAGGGCGGGTCAGGATTGCAATTGTGCTTGAGACTCCAGACAATCTGTGAGCAACATTACATTTCAACCCACATATAATTAAAATCTAACACTTAAACAATATTGGGACTAAACTCCAGGAATAAAATAATTCTTTTAAATTCCCAAAAATCAGCTCAGCACTGATGATGGGGCTGAATGAATTCACTCTACTGCTGCCAGTTCCGAACTAGCCTGGTTGCTTCAGTCCTGTGTATCTTTTTCAACAACAACTTACATTGTTATAGCGGCTTTAACGTAATGAAATGTCCCAAGGCGCTTCACAGGAGCATTATAAAACAAAGTATGATACTGAGCCACACAAGGAGATATCAGCTTGGTCAACAGAGGTAGGTTTAAAGAAGTATCTAAAAGGAAGAAAGCGAGGTAGGGAAAAAGAGAGGAATAGGGAGGGAATTCCTGAGCTTAGGGTTTCGACAGATGAAGTCATGGCCACCAATGGTGAAACAATTAAAATCAGGGATGCACAAGAGGCCAGAATTAGAGGAGCACAGATATCTCGGAGGGTTGTGGGGCTGGAGGTGATTACAGTGATAGGGAAAGGCAAGGCCATGGCCATAGAAGGATTTGAAAACAAGGATAAGAATTTTAAAATTGCTTGACTGGGAGCAAATATAGGTCAGCAAGCACAGGGCTGCTGGGGAACAGGGCTTGCTGCAAATTAAGACATTGGTAGCAGAGTATTGGATGACCTCAAATTTACAGAAAGTAGAATGTGGGGGACCAGTCAGAAGTGCATTGGAGTAGTCGATTCTTGAGGTAGCAAAGGCATGAATGAAGGTTTCAGCAGCAGATGAGCTGAGATGGGGCAAGATGTTATGGAGGTGGAAATAGGTGTCTTAGTGACAGCATGTAAATGAGGGTAGCAGCTTATCTTGGGGTCAAATGTGACACCAAGGTTCTGAACAGACTGGCTTAATCTCAGACGGTTGCCAAGGAGAGGGACAGACAAGTCAC
This sequence comes from Cetorhinus maximus, assembly GCF_964194155.1. Taxonomy (NCBI): domain Eukaryota; kingdom Metazoa; phylum Chordata; class Chondrichthyes; order Lamniformes; family Cetorhinidae; genus Cetorhinus; species Cetorhinus maximus. Next base: position 100,951,719 of record NC_135887.1, read on the forward strand.
TCTTGAAAGTCACTCTTGACATTGTCTATCCAGCACTTTGTCTTGCTCAGCTTCTTGTTCCATGTACTGTTATATCCTGGGCTATTCTTGAAACATGACTTTCTTCCTTGGATCACTGTATAAGCAATAATTCTTGTCCAAGCCATGTCCTTATTATATCATTGATTTTTTTGTATCCTGGATATTCCTAATACTATTCTCAACCAATTTAGCTCTGTGATTTGTACCTTTTATTCCATCAACATTTCTAATTTTCCAGCACTTGGATCACTATAAAAATTTAGAATAGCCATTGTTTCAAACTCTTGCTTTCGTTTTTACTTAAATACTTTTTGCCTTCCATTTTTAAAAGCAGCAGAAACAAGTCCATTAGTTTGTTTCATGTATCCTTCACAGCTCCTATCTTTGACACTAACCCACGAAGGCATACAAGATTTCCCTTCTGTTCAACTGCATTGTTTCTAACTGTAACTCTTTCGAGTTATCAACAGTCACAGATTGTAACTCTTTCGAGTACATTCACAGTTCTTGGTTTCCGGGAGTGGGACATGAACCCACAACCCTCTGATTCAAAGGCGAGGGTGCTATGAACTGAGCCACAGCTGACACTTCGTTAAGAAGATGTAACTCTTTCGAGTTATCAACAGATCGCATGTAACTCTTCCGAGTACATTCACAGTTCTTGGTTTCCGGGAGTGGGACATGAACCCACAACGTGTACATCTTCCTGATGCTTCACAAATGACATGACCTTTGTATTAATTGTATAGTAATTGACTATTTAATTGTATGCAGGTGGTGGGCTGTATCTGGGGATACGCTTGTGCTCCTTGGAGCAGATAAAAACTGGTGCTTGGGTTTGGAGATTCTTGTTTGCAATGTGTGTCTGTAAATAAAAAATTATAAAGTTTGTGAAGATTAGGCTCCTGTTCTATCCTTCACCGCCCGACTTTCTGGAATAGAATATTTGTAACTAATATTTGTAGTGCTATAAGAGCAACTTGAGTATGTTGATTATATTGATGAGTGATCATAAGCCTCTAATTTGGAGATTATGCTCAGGCAGTACCACCCACAACTTAATTCTTATTTTGCATGGGTCGTAAAAATATCTGGAAATTTGGTGAAGAAAAACAGACAATGTACAGATTCTAATAGCTACATATCTCACCTTACACTGCCTGGTGACGTGAGCCATACATTGCAGAAGTGAAGCAAAAGCTTCATTGAAGTCAGTCCACTCTGCTTTACCCTGACAAAGAGACACAATCAGAATCACACTGGGGTTCTAGTTGCCACAAGCAAATCAGTCTACAGTGTTGCTGACACTACAATAAGCTTATGCCTACTGCTAAGGTGATATTAATAATATACAATACCTTTATGAACTTGCAATCACTGTCAAGTAAATGATACTGTAATTGGTAGGAGAGCAACTTATGAGTGAGATGATACTAAAACAGGAAGCACGGTGAATAATTCTGAGAACCAACGATAGTTGCAAGTGGATACTGATAAGATATTGTGTCAAAAATGGAATTTAATATCAATAAGTATGAGGTGGTTCATTTTGATAGAAAAGAGATTAGGCAATATCAAACAGCAGAGGTTTTTGGGGGTTGATGAAATAGAACATCCCAAGATGTTTCACAAGAGTTGCAGCTCAGCTGAATAAGGCCATTAGAAAGCTAACGGAATAATGGGTTTTATGTGAAAAGTGTAAGTTGAGATGTAGCCTTACTTAGTCTACAGTTCTATGTAGTTTTGGGCTCCTTGTTATATGAGGTAATAGTGAAGGTACAGTACAGGTTCACTAGAATGCTATCTGAATAAAGGAAATACAAAAGTAGCAACACAAGTTGTTAAGGCCATAAAGAGCCCTGGATTCACTTCTAGTGGAGTAGAATACAAAACAGGGAGGTCATACTAAATTTATATCGAATCATGGTTAGACCACATAGGGTATTGTGCGCATACTACAAGAAGTTCTCCGCACTACAAAAAGAATACTAAAGCACTGGAGAAAATAAAAAAGAGATTTACAATATTTCCAGAATTAAGAGAATTATTAGGATAGATTGAGCAGGCCGGGACACTCTTGGCTAGAAGAGAGAGATTAAGAGATTTGAAAGAGGCATTTAGAATTATGAAGGCATTCAGTAGTATGTAAATAGGGAAAGGTTTCCACTTATGGGTTGGTCCAGAACAAGGGGTCACAAATATGAAACAGCCACTAACAGATCAAAGAAAGAAATTGGGAGGAATACTTTAGATGGAGAACGGTGTGAAGGTGGAATACACTGCCACACAGTGATTGGAGCAGATTGTATTGACACATTTAAGGGGAGATTTGATACAGACATGAGAAAGGAATAGAGTAATATGGGACCAGGTGGGAAGAGGTAATCAGAGTGGGAGACAGATCAATGGGGACTATAAACACTGACATAAACTAGTTGGTCCGAATAGCCTGTTTCTGTGCTGCAGATTCTATACATGTATGAAAATCTGAAGAAAGACTTGAAAATTGTGTTGTTTTTGTTAAGATAGAGGAGATTGTGGGTCATTTAAGAATAACACAGGTCCATGCCGGTATTTATGTTCCCTAAGAGCCTCCTCCCACTCTTCATCTAAGTCTGTCTACATACCCTTCTATTCCTTTCTTCCTTATGTATTTATCTAGATTTCTCCTTAAATACATCTATGCTAGTCGTCTCAACTAGTCCTTGTTGTAGCGAATTTCACATTCTAACCAATCTCTGGTTAATGAAGCTTTTCCTGAATTTCCTTTTGGATTTATTATTGACTGTCTTATATTTATGGCCCCTAGTTCTGGTCCCCCACACCCCACCCCCACAAATGGAAACACCTTCTCTCCATCTTTCCGATTAAACACTTACATAATCTTAAAGAACTCTACCAAGTCACCCTTCAGTCTTTTTTCTAGAGAAAAGCCTTTGCCTGTTCAACATTTCCTGATGAGGTATAACTTCTCAGTTCTGGCATCATTCTAGTAAATTTTGTTTTACACCTTCTCCAATGTTTCTAGTTCATTTTGTATTATGGAGACCAGAATTGTCCACAGGACTCCAACTGTAGTTGAATTAAAGTTATACACAAATTTAAAATAATTTTGCTGGTTTTCAATTCTATCCTTCTAGAAATGAACCCAATGTATTTTTAACAGCCATATTAATCTGCACAACTACTTTTAATGATTTTTGTATCAGTACCCCCAAATCCCTCTGTTCCTGTACTCCATTTAAACATTTATTCCCAAGGAGTAAGTGCCCTTCTTATTAGTATAAAAATGAACCATGCCACCCTTACCCATATTGACATTCATTTGCCAACTATGTGCCCATTCAGCTAGTTTATTAATATCTTTCTGTATTAACCATACCCCTCAATTTAGTGTCACCCACAAATGCTTTAATTGTACATCTAATTCCTGAATCCATGTTATTTATGTAAGAGGTGAACAGTTGTTTCCTAAAACCAATCCTATTTCCCACCTCTTGTTAGTCTCAATAGTTACCTTTAACCTCAACTCTCCATTTCCTAGTCAGCTTGCTATCTATTCTGGATGAGACAGAATACATAGAAACAAACCATTTCTAGTGGTTGAGGTGTCCAGAATGAGCAGACGTAGATACAAGTTTAAAAGTGAGATAGGACAGAGGGCAGGAGATACTTATTTATAGAGGGTTGAGAGGCCATAGAATGCACCACCAGAATTAGTGATTGAAGCAGAGAACATGTTTTGTCTTTAGGCTTTCATGGGATGTGGACATCACTGGACATTGCCCATCCCTAACTGCCCTTGAACTGACCTTGCTAGGTCATTTCAGAGGGCAGCTAAGGTTCAACCACATTGGTGTGGGTCTGGAGTCACACGTAGGCAAGACCAGGTAAGGATGACAGATTTCCTTCCCTAACGGACATTAGTGAACCAGATGGGTTTTTACGACAATCGATGATAGTTTCATGGTCACCACCACGGAGACTAGCTTTTTATTCCAGATTTATTAACTGAATTCAAATTCCACCAGCTGCCATGGTGGGATTTTAACCCATGTCCCCAGAGCATTAGCCAGGGTCTCTGGATTTCTAGTCCAGCGCCATTAATACTATACCACTGTCTCCCCAATATTAACTTTAAAGATTAGATAGATAGTTGAAGGGCAGTAACAGATGTGGAAATGTTGTGGGCACAAGGGTTTAGGGCTACTGTTCGTGTGAATGTTTACATTAACGCAAACACTTTGGATCAACTGATCCATTTCCATGTTGTCATTTCAATGTAATGATTTTTAAAATTTCAATTTTAAATTTCAATAGTTTTCAAAATTTTATTGTTCTTTAATTCCAGTGCTTTACTATACATTGCTTTCTTGATATACAGCAACACGATGGAATTATAAAAGGCATTATCTGATTAACAATGGTCTGTGGGTATCCGGGGCATTTTCAATCATTATATTCATCTCAGAATTTACAAATTTCTACTACTATAACAGGTTTTTTGTAAACATAAATCATTGGTACTTTGAACTGTCTCTAGGAAAACAAAACAAATTGAATTTGCCACAACCTTATTTCTCACTGAATGTGCTGCTGATCCACAGGCTCCATCCCATGTTATCACCTTATCCCTTGTTGTTGAAGGTGCTGTTATTCTGCATGTTCTATCTTGTCCTGTCACCTTATCTCTTACTACTGAAGGACCTGCTATACAGCATGTTCTATTGTGTGCCTTCTCATTTTTTGTTGAAGATACTGCTGTCCTGCACACTCTATCTTCTGCTAATCTCTCATCTCCTGCTGTTGAACACAGTGTTGTTGCACTTATTTTATCTTGTACTTTCATCTCGTCTGTTGAAGATGACATTTCCTGTATTTTCTCCTGTGTTACAACCTCAGCTTCCCCTACTGAAGATGTTATTTCACTTACTTCATCATGGGTTAATATCTCACCACATGGCACAGAGGTCTTTGTTATTTGGCATGCTTCAGTTTGCACTTTTACCTCATCTTTCTGAACTGAAGATTCTTCTGTTTCCCTTTCTCCACCACATGACAGATCATCCAGGGACCAATGTACTCTCCTCTTCTGAGCACGTTCCAGAACTTCCCTCCCAAGCTGTGATGAGCGCCTCAAAGCACTTTGAAGCTGGCAGCTGCCAGGTTCCATGATAACGTAACCCTGGTGGAAGAGGAAATAGCTAATCAACATTTATTTTGCCCAGCAAAAATGTATTAACTATTTCTTTTATGAAGTCTATTTTGGAAAATCATTTTGCACATTATTTTACAACATATACTAATCTTGTATAAGTGTTCTGGGATTTATTTATTTCCATTGTACTGTCTTGTGCCAAGACATCCCAATAGTCTCAGTCTTCAGTGCAAATTTAGCTTCACTTATAGCTATCAAAAGAATTTTTATTCTATCTGGATGACAGTATACATCATGAAAATTAAATAGTGCACAGTAAGTATAAAGCTGCACTTTATATCCCCAATTATCAGTTTATCCAGTGAGTAGCTAAGCTGTGTAAACCAGGTTTGAATTTATTTTCCCCTAGGTTTGAATTTATGCAAAGTCAGCAGAATTAATACAGGGGAAACTAAATTGTCCTTTGACGCTGTGGTCTACAAAGAGATCATTTGTCCAGGATCTATGCAGTATCAGATCTCCAGGCTAGAGAGGCAGTGTGGTGTGAAGCTTGGATTAAAATTGCTCGGCTCTAATGGTGTAAAAGCGGGCCTTCTGCAACAAATGTTTGTGTAGATGCACCATCTTAAACATCAAAAAGAATTGCTGAGACTGGGACATTCTCCATAGACGCAGCCAGACAACTTCCCGCGCCAACTGATGCATAGCTATATTAGAGCACTAACTCTGGTCCTAACAGCAGCGACTCTGATCAATTGCACAGTATAACTGTACATTTCCACTTGGGGAAAAAGACCATACAATTTTAAAAAGACTTCACTACTAACATCCGCCCTCTGGGATTGGGCGGCATTAACCAGCTGACTGACACAACTACTTTCCTTTCTCCTTCTCCGCCTAGTTTTTATTCAGATTTTAGGCAGAAGCTCAGCCTCTAGACTCATTCAGCGCCTGGTTCCTTCCCCCAGGAAATACTCCAAAACATGCGCAAGCCCGGGGTGGCGCCAAACGACTTCTACAATAGTAGCGATTCAAAGTAACAATTCCCTTACTCGGCTGCACTTGGTTCCATTCACAAGAAACTGGTATCCCCGGAAGAGCACCCGCTGTCCCTGGGTCGGGGCCGCCGGTATGAATGAGAACAGTTTTCCGTCACGAGAAGACCCGCCCCTTCCTCCTCACGTCACTCAAAAGGACTTTGTCTTGAAGCGCAGTATGAGAGTCAGTGCATGAGGCGCTGAAGCGTCTGGTTGCTGCTTTCAGGGTAGGTGCCTTACCACTTTAAATCCGAAGAAGTATTTAGGGCTCTCTCTAGGATTGTGCTGGTGTCTCCAGACATTGCTGCAAACAAAATTATAGGGACATTAAAAAGTTGCCTTTGTTTTCATTTTCGTTGCGAGCGCTTTTGTTTGTTACTCATAAAAATACTGTAGATGGAGAAAAACAGGAGGTTTTAGGTGTTAGGTTGAACGTGTCCAACGGCCAATGCTGGGGCAGGGGCCAGGGCAGTTGGAGACAGCAGGTCCTGTGATGTGTCCAACTGGAATGGGCAAAATTTGAGGTACTGTTACTGTCAATTTGGACGAGTTCCAACTAAGGATTACACCTGAAATGTTAACCATGTTAAGATGTTGATGATCTGAGTAATTGCTAATGTTTCTAAATATTTTTGATTTCATGGTCTAGGTCAGGAATCTTAATAACAAGAAGGGAAACTTTAAAATTCAGTCAAAATGCACTATCTTAGGAGCTACATTGCTGTTACTCAAATGCTAATAATGAAAAACAGGACAGTGACACATTTCAACAACATTTTAAAAGTTATTACAAAAAAGTAATTGATTATATTATTGAGAAAGTGTCATTCAATGTCAATAAAAAGTTTAATTGTTTAATTGCCATCAAAATGAATAATTGTTCAAGATTGGGAGCCGCACAAGAGTCCTCAATGAGCTGCAGGTTTCAGTCTCCTGGTCTAGGTGCTATTTTAGATAATGGCATCACGGTTACCTGTAATTCTTTTTTAAACTTTCATTCATATAGTGATTCATAACATAGTCAAAAGGCCTCATAGTGCCTTGAAGTACAGTGACTGTTTTGTAGGCAAAGCCACTTTGCAGCAGTAATGCGACACAGACAGCAATGAAATGGGTCAACAAATATATATGTCCTCACATGAACAAATGGAAGAATCAATATGAACAAAAAGCTTATGAAAATCTGCACAGTAATTTAGAAAAATAAAGATACAGGGGCCAGTATTTTGGGCATCACGCACATACATTTAATACAGCAAGCTAACTTTACCTGTGAAATCTAGTCAGTTAGATTAAATTGTGGTGCTATGGAGTGCAACACATAAATACAATTGGAGCACATCGCTGTTCAGTACCAGTACCATCTTGAAAGGTTGCTGATCGCTCTTAAGACTGTTATTCTGAAGATGGGGAGTAATGTCATCAGTGTTATGACTTGGATGGGAGGAGTGTGCAGTTTGACTAGCCCCACTGCTCCACAGGTGGCACCATTAGTTTAAAAGTTTGATTCCCTCACCAAAACGACCAATTGTTTATCTTCGCCACTGTTACCCAGGAAAAAAGAGACTTTAACCAGGCTTCTTTCAATAAACAGCAAACATATTAGTTTATTACAAAACCAGTCTTGTCAAATAGAAAGACAAAGCTTATTAACACCCAGTACGGAATCTGAAAGTAAACTGATTACGCTTCAAGGTACCCTAAGTCTCACACACACATACACAACACACATACCAAAAAAAAATTAAAATAGAGGAATTCTGCCAAAGGTTAAAAGTCAATGGTTCCAGGGAAAAGGAAAGATGATGGAGTCCTTGAAATAGCATCAGGGTTATGCGGTTGGTCTCAGCACTGATCTGCGAAACAGTTGATGATTCTTGCACTGCTTTTCAGGTGGACTCGAGGAACACTTGCAGGTACTCATTTCCAGCGCATAGAGCAACTTAGCAGCATCTTATATTTACTTCTGGCTTTGGACTGCACAAAGGCTGCTGTCTTCCTTCACAAGCAGTTGGTCCTTCTTTTTCTCAAAGCAAAACCAAAACCAACTTTTAAACACAGTTCCAGGCATTTTTTTCCCCCAGAGCCATAAACTACCATGTGAACCCTTTTGTACACAGTCCATCAGGGTCAAGAGTTTTCCGCCTTCTTTGTCTGGTTGTCTTCTGCTTAATTGCCTTTTCTTGGAAATGGATGCCGCTTCCAAGAAAAAGAGTTCTTGCATTAACCATTTAAGGAACAGTGTCTTTTAAAACACAAATTCTTCCAGAATGTCCTTAGTCCTCAAAGATGGATCATTTTCTGTGATTAAGATGTTCATCACATCAGTAAGAACATGGAGGAGAATGGTAGCATTTAATTAAACAAGTTTGCAGGTTCTGCTTGCGGAGGTCTTCAGGGAAACATTTAACTTCACCCTCCCATTGGGAAAGTGACTGGATAAAGTGGAATGCTGGTTTTACACAGTGCCCAATTTTACCCTCCTTTGAGGTCAATAGGGAGGAATATTAGGCAGGGTGTAAAACTGTCATTTCACCTGCTCCTGCCTGTTAGGATTACCCCACAGAACCCACAAATAGTTCTAGGGCCTGTTTAGTGCTCAATCTCATTCAAGGGCTTCGCCTCTTCTGACCTTTGCTGTCTACTTGCTCATCCTCGTTCTTCAATCTGTCCCAGTGTGACTTTCCATCCATGTCCCTACATTTTCTCACTCATATATGTTTCCAGTCACCATCTTTATGACAATCCAACTCTGACTACCTGCGTGTTTGGTGTAATCTTGCAACATAAAAAGGCTTTAAAAAGCAGGATATAGAAATAAAGGAATAGGTATGAGAGCATTCAGATAGATTAGGAGATGTACATAAAACATACACACCAAAAGAAAACTCCTGCAACATAATTAAAGCCCAGCTTATTCATTAATCTTCTCCAGAGAAGGGAGGCTACCACCCCTACTTACTCTGGTTTACATGTGATTCCAGTCCCACGTTAAATGGTTGATTCTTAATGTCCTATGAAATGGCGTATCTAACAACAAACAGCAACAACTTGTATTTATATAGCATATTTTTGCATAAAATATCTCAAGGCACTTCAAAGGAGCATTAAAAATACAAAATGTGGCAAAAAAACACAAAAGGAGATATGAGGGCAGATAATTAGTGTCAAAGAGGTAGGTTTTAAGGAGTATTTTAAATAAGGGTAGCTAGGGAGACAGTTGGAGAAGCTTAGGGAGGGAATTCCAGAGCTTAGGGCCCAGGGAGCTGAAGGCATGGCTACCAATGTTGAAGCAATTAAAATCAGGATGCTGAAGAAGCCAGAATTAAAGGAGTGCAGATACCTGGACAAATGACTGGAGGAAATTACAGAGATAGGGAGGGGCAAGGTCATGTGCAGATTTGAAAACAGGGATGAGAATTTTAAAATCAAGGTGTTGCTTAACCAAAAGTCAAAGTCGGTCAGTGAGCACATTGGTGGTGGGTGAACAGGTCTTGCTGCAGGTTTGGATGATGTCAGGTTTACAGAGGATAGAATGTGGGATATCATCCAGGTGTGCCTTGAAATATTTAAACAGAAAGGTAAAAAAAGACATGGATGAGGGTTTCAGCAGCAGATATATTGAGGCAGGGACAGAGTCAAGTGATGTTATGGAGGTGGAAATAGGCAGTCTTAGTGTCGTGTGGTCAGGGTCAGCTATCACACCAAGGTTGCAAACAATCAGGATCAGCCTCAGACAAATGCCAAGGAGAAAGATGGAATCAGTGACTAGGGAGTGGAGTTTGAGGCAAAGACCATGGTTTTTAGTTGGAGGAAATTTTGGCTCAACCAGTACTGGATGTCAGACAAGTAGTTTGACAATTTAGAGACAGTGGAAGAGTTGAGAGAGGTGGTGATGAGGTAGGGATGGGTGTTGTCAGCGAGCATGTGGAAACTGATGTTGTGTTTTTGCCATGGAGCAGCATGTAGGTGAGAAATAATACGGGGCAAAAGAAAGATTCTTTGGGGAAACCAGACGTAATGGTGCTGGAGCAGAAAGAGAAGCTATTACAGGCGATCCTCTAATTAATATTAGATAAACAAGAATGGAACCAGGCAAGTGTAGTTCCACCCAGCTGGGCAATGATAGAAAGACATTGTAGGAGGATGGTGCGGTCAGCTGTGTCAAAGGCTACAGACAAGTTCAGAAAGGGTGGTTTACCTTTGTTACTGTCACATAGGATGTCAATTGTGATCTTGATAAGAGTCATATTGGTATTGTGACCTGATTGGAGGAATTCAAACATAGAGTTCCAGAAAAATTGGACATGGATTTGGAAGGCGACAGCCTGTTTCGCGTACTTATAGAGTAGAGAAAGCGTGGTGATGGAATGGTGGTTTGCAAAGACAGTGGGTTATATTTCACCCCTCTCCTAACTATACTCAGTTCTGTTGAAGGGTCGTGAGGACTCGAAATGTCAACTCTTTTCTTCTTCACCGACGCTGCCAGACCTGCTGAGTTTTTCCAGGTAATTCTGTTTTTGTTTTGGTTCAAGGGTTGGTGTTTTGAGGAGATGAGTGATGATGGTAGGTTTAAAGGAGAAAGGGACAGTACCTGAGGATAGCAATTCATTAACAAAATGAGCCCATAGGGGAACCAGGAGAGGAGTAGGGTGGAGATTAGTGGAAATAGGGTCAAAAGAGCTGGGAGATGGGTCTCATGGACAAGATGAGCTCGGAGAGGGCCTGAGAGGAGATAAGAGAGAAACTAGAGAAAGATACAAGTTCACGAGGCAGGCAGGGGGTTCTTTAGAGAAGAGTTTGGCCCAGTGGGCTGGGGGAAGGGAGGGAAGCGGCTCATTGGATGGTCGCAATCTTGATGACAAAGGAGTCCATGAACTCCTCGCATTTGTTGTTGGAGGTGAGGTGGGAAGAGATGGGGAGATGGGTTTAAGAAGATGCTTTGCAGTAGAGAAAAGAAGCCAGGTGTTATCTTTGCATTCTAGGATGATCCTGGAATAGTGAGCAAGCCAGTCAATTATAAACAATCACTACAACATGTTATGATATGGCAGGTGTTATTTGTCAAGCTGACCAAATCCACAAGGGAAACTTGGCCATGCTATCACAACGGTTTTGCAATTTGTATTTATTACAAGAAGATTTGTGCACTGAATTCAATAGTGATGAGTCCACTGACACCTTTAGAGATCTTAAAAATTAAATTAAAATATTTATTAACAAAAGAAACAAATTAAAACACATACACAAGATTACAGTTACACCATTACTTAATATTACACCATCCCAAAATTCCTAATTAACTTAACTCCTAACTACACACCATCTTTAAGGCAACAGTCCAAAAATAGATTTTAAATTTTGATGGGCAATCCTCCAAGGTTACCACAGGCACCTAGTTGACAGTGGAATTACAAAGGCTTTTAACACAACCTTGGTTACTAGAACAGCAGACTTCTGAAAAGTAGCTAGAGGCTGTTTTCCTTGAGTCTGTTCCTTTTAGATCTTACATGGCCACCCCCTCACAGCCTTCCATCCTTCTTTAAATATATTCTTTAATCCCATTGTTCCCATATGTCTTTGGAATTTACTTTTCCCATAATATAAAAATCTTTCATGTTACCATTATGGTCAGCACTTTTGGGAAAAATCAACGTAATAACCTTGCCCTATTTATCCTGTCAATTGTAAAACTTTATCATGTTTCTTTGAAAATCCAACAACTTTTCCCCTTATCTAAAAATGCAAATTTCATTCGCACCCTATCTACTGACTTTACCTTAGCTCACTCATTAGCATTTCAAATATTTTTTACACCTAACTCTTTTTATCATTTCAATCTTGCAATCTATCTGACTCTAATTCAATTAAATCAGCCACACACACACCCATAAGCCTACCTTACAATATCCCACAATACTTTTATGAAAAATAGGATAGTTTTGCGACAAAAGTTCAATAACATGGAAATTAAACAAGGAAAACAAACCTACCCGCAATGTCATAGACAACTTATCTGGATCGAACTTAGGCAATCTCTGTCCAGGTGAGCCAAAAGGTCTTCCTCGCTAATGTTTGGGTATTCATGCTTCAGTTGGGAGAATTCTCCCTCGGTCAAGATATATTTGCATTCTCAGAATCACTCTAACCAATATCCCCAACTCTTATATCACTATTAAATGCTGAAAATACTCAGACAGCATCTGTGGAGAAAAAGAATTAACCTTTCAGGTTGATGATCTTTCATCAGAACTGAAAGTTAGAAATGTATTAGGTTTTAAGCAAGTGAAAGAGGGCAATGGTGGGACAAAGAACAAACAGGAAGATCTGTTACAGGATAAAGGACAGGAAAGATTAAATGACAAAAGGGTTGGTGGTGTGGGGCCAAAGGGAGTGGTAATGGGACAAGTAAAGAAATAAAAGGTGTGTCTGGAGGAGATGTGAATGGCAGAATAATGCACAGCTGCCATCCAGAAGCAAAAGAGAAAAATAAGAGAGTAAAACCACAGCCTGCTAAGAAAAGGAAACAAAAGAAACTTGCTTGGTTTTATTCTCTTGTTTCTCTGTCTCTTTTTTGCTTTTGTTATTTAATCTCTCCTCCCCTTCATCCTATCCCTTTTATTCTTTTTCCCACCCTCTCCCTTTCACGTCTTAAAATCTATTACATTTCTAACTTCACAATTCTCTTGAAATGTCATCCAACTGAGACATTAACTCTGTTTCTTTCTCTGCAGATGCCACCAGACCTGCTGAGCATTTCCAGCATTTTCTGTTTATATTTTAGATTTCCAGTATCTGCAGTATTTTGCTTTTGTCCTCTATCACCATACGTAGTATGCCCTATCAGCATAGACCACTATAGGTGGGGTCACATTGGTATATGTGGGAACAAGAGTTCAGACTGAGTACCTTTAATGTCCTGGGTTAGGCCGACACTTGAGGTGTTAAACCAGCTTTCTGCTGAGCATGAAACGTATTATATAAGCAGGCCTAAGACAAGGCCAACTCCACAGACAAGGAAGTTCATGGACTGTGTAAGGGTCGCTCAGGCATGCCTGTGATGGTCTGGAATATTAGCTTTGTCTCTTCTGTTTTATGCCAGTGAAATGATGGGAAAGGTTTGTGAGGGAAATATAACCATGGTAATAAAATGACGGGAAGAGCTTAAGATGGCAATATAACCATGACAACAGGATAATTGGTAGAGATTGAGAAAGGCCAACTACATATTGCTAGCTCCATGTTGTTATTTTGTTCTCATTTTTATGTATCTTTGATGTATCATGATTCAATAGTATGGATGAAATGTAGAGCTTAAAGCTACAAGTTGTATAGAAGTGTGAGTTAGATAGATAGAATTGTGTATAATCACCTGAGCACTCAATCTGGAATTGTGTAGTATGATGTCTCAATAAAGACCTGAACACTCATACTTCAATTGTGAAATGTGATAAATTAATAAAGACTTGACTCTGCGTTGTTACCACTGCATGTATGTGTACTCTGATGTTTAAAGTAATGAGACTAATTTTTAAAAAAAAGTAGTCAACAGTATACTGTCATGGAATGGCCCTGGGCATCCTCAGCATTGATTCCAAACACCACAAAGTTTCCTGGCTTCAGGTCGAAGGGCTGAAAGAAACTTCCTGCTGATTATCTCCTACTATGCTTCCTCAACTGACAAATCAATATTCCACCCAGCTGAGTATCACTTGGAAGAAGTACTGGGAGAAGCACTGGCAGAGAATAGAGAACTTTAGTGTCAACAGCCAAGGAGGTTCAGCCGTATACCACTGACTCAATCCTGAAGGATATAACTACCAGACTGATCTTGTATCATATGGTGAGGAAACCAACACAAAGGAGTGACTTACTTGACCTCATCCTAACCAACCTATCAACTGCAGACACATATGTCTATTATAGTACACAGTTCACTGCATAGACCTTGTGAACTTGAAGTTTCATCTCTATGCCGTGGACATTCTGCATCATGTAGTGTGATATTACCAGTGTGCTAAGTGGAATGGACTAAGGATAGATCCTGCAGCCCAAAATTAGATATTCACGACATGTTATGGACCATCAATAGCTACAGAATGGTGTACCGTGAAGTTCCATTATCTCATTCTTCACTTCAGCGTCATGCCAAGAGAACAATCTTCAATGGTGACTTTAGATGCATCTTGGAATGAGATACAGTATGTCAGACAACATAAAGTCAATTTCATGCCAAACAGCAAATGTTTTAGACAGTATTAAGTGATTCCTCAAACAATAGATCACAGTAAAGTTCTCTCATCTCATTGCATCAAGTTGAGAATGATGGTGGTCAATGAAGAAACTACTGGGAGGAGGAAGCTTCACGAACATCCTCATTTTTAACCATGGTTAAACTCAGCATGTCCTTGCAGAAAATAACTTTGAAGATTTTGCAAGTGTTTTCAGCCAAAATTACTCAGAGGACAATCTTACTCCGCCTCCTCCCAAATCTCTAGATCCCAAACATAGATGCTAGTGTCCAGCCAATTTAGTTCATGCAACATTAAAAGGGTGGCTAAGTACACTGAACATAATTTAGGCTATGGACCCTGATAAAATTCTGGCTGTAACACTAAAACCTGTATACCAGCTCTAACTGTCCAGTACAGGTATGAAACTGTCATCAACTCAACAATGTGGAAGATTGCCCAGGCATACCCAATTCACAAATAAGGATGAACCTAACCCATCTAATTTCTCCACTATCAGCATCTGCAAAGTGATGGAAGAAGTCATAACTAACACCTACTCATCTACAACCCATTCACTGACATTCAGGTCAGGTTCGGCCGTAACTACTCAGCTCCAGACCTCATCACAAGGGTACAAGTGCAGAATGCTTGAAGAAAGATGAATTACTGTCCTTGACAGTTGAGCAGCACGCAACTGAGTAGGGCACCATGGAGCCCTAGCAAGTCTAAGGTAAATCGTGGTCAAATAGAAAACTCTTCAGTGGCTGAAGTCATACCTCATGCAAACAAAAATGGTCATGGTTTCTGGCAGACAATTATCGTAGCCCCAGCAATCCAGCTGGAGTCCTTAAGGAAGCATCTTCAGCCCAACTGTCTTCAGCTGTTTCATCAATAACCTTCCCTATGTCATAAGGCCAGAAGTGGGCTGTTCATATTGATTCCATGTTAGTTCCATTCACAACTCCCGATAATGAAGCATCATATATCAGCCCATAGAAGAACTTTGACATTATCCATAGTCAGGCAGATAGATAGCAGGTAATGATGACTGCCAACAAGAAAATCCCAGCACCTCCCTCTGACCTTCAAGTGACATTTCAACAGCCAAGATCCCCACGATTCTGAGGGTCGCCATTAGCCAGCAGTTTAATAGAACCAGTCATATCAATATTGTGGCTACAAGAGCAGGACAGCTTGCCTACTGACTGTAATGACTTGACAGAGAGGACAGGTTTCAACAAGAAACAGATAAACTTTATTATAGAGAGCTTTTCAGGTGCTACATGCTGGATCAGGACTCTCATCAGGAACCCCACCCCCAAGATTAACCGCACTTAGGGCTCATTGGTCAGAGCCTCCAAGAACATCACATGACCCCTGATAGACAGCAGGGAAGGTTATACCTTCAGTTACTACACTGACCCTTCAGTGTCTATCCACCATCAACAAGGCTCAAGTCAGACCCGTTGTGGAATACTCAACACTTGCGAGGACTTACCAATACAACACACAAGAAACTTGACAGTGTCCAGGACAGATCATTTTTCTTGGTCGGATCACTTGCCACCATTATTCATCTCCTCCATCACCAGTGCATTTTTTACTTCAGCAACTCGCCAAGATTACTTTGGAGCAACCTCCTTCCGTGTGACCTCTACAATCGAGAAGGACAAGGATAACGTAATTTGCACGCCTCCCTCCGTGCTACACACATATACTGCTGTTCCTTCATATCCTAGAATTCCCCGCTTAACTCTATCCTGGGAATGTAATTAGAATTCAATTACAGAACTATGTTATAACAAATTGTTACATGAAATACAATATTTATGGGGCAATTCAAGGATAATTAAATAAATGGAATAGAATTGAGCTGTATTCAAACATTTCAAGTTATAATAGTCATAATCGATCGAGATATCAAACACAACAATTCGACATTATGGCAAAGGATTCAGAGAAAAAAATCGATTTACCTATTCAGCAGATCAAGCAAAGATGCTCAGCCACTTATTTTGCTAAAAGCGCGCCATTAATGTTTAAATGAATGCTACTGTAATTTGAGAGATTTCAATACTTCAATCATTCAGTGGGGAATTGTAAAGTTAAAATAAAGATTTGCTTCAACCAGGAAAGCAGTCGGTTGAGAAAATGATAGGGACAAATTAAATTAGCTGATAACGAAGAAATCTGACAATACGAGGTCCTCCCGTGGAAAGGCCGTTTTTGTGTGGCTGGTGGGAGAAGTGAGGATAGATTGTTCAGCTGCCCAGCCTGACCGCGGCGTGGCGCCCTCACCACACGCTCATGGAGGGATTCCGTTTTGGAATATCTGGAAGTCCCAGGCACAGGACATGGCATTTCTGTACTTTGTGCCTAATACAGGACACAACGAGTAACGGCGGTGAGCCTTAAGACTATACCAAAACCATTGTATTCATGGCGCTCTGTTCATTCCTTCTGCACGTTTGCAAAACCACGTCAAGATATCCACTAAAAGGCTTTCTTTAAAAAAGCAAAGACAATTCATTGATAAAATAGTTGCGCTTAAAATACGATTTAAACCTTTAGGTATTTTCGCAAAGAATTGGACGATTATCAATAATCTAGTCAGTTTTTGTATTAATCGCAATTGCTGCCTATTTCTTGGATGAGTTTGTTGCTGATTTTAGCATCTTATTGCCAACACTGGCTTTTTGGAGAGTTTTTCAATGCACAATGAGTAACGAGCCCATTACACAGTGTAAACTTCTGCTTTCCCTCCCCCGTCAAAAAATATGGAAATTGTTAAAGACCCCTTGACTTTCACCTTCCCGCTGAGCTACGGGGATCTCTCTTTTTCGGTTAATTCCTTAAATTCAGATGTGAGCTCAACCCTCCCGGTTATTACGCTTTAGACTTTATCCCGTTTGAAATTTCACATCAATAACAGGAGCTCCGTCACTGCTTCCGGAGTCTTTAGCATTCTCTCAAAAAAAACCTCTCCTGAACAGAATTGGGGCAGAGCTCGGGGCACTATCCGCAACGAACTTCAAACAAAATACTTATTTCTTCAAGAATTTCAAGTTTTTGTTACAATGCACGGTAAGGAGCTAATTCCACATATTTATCTCTGTTAGACGTCGCACGTGCTCGTCGTTGCTTTGTTAAAATCTGACACTGTATTTGGTGAACGTTTTTTTTTGGTGCGTTTTCTCCTGGAAATCCTTGGACATGTTATCACTGAGAATAATGTTATTAAGCTCTCCCTCGTTCTCCCTATTTATATCGTGCTTTCCCATATGAAACTTTTTGAGAGCTTGGTGTTTCTCCCGAAATGATTTGGATCGCGGCGTTTCATTAATCAGAACAACTGGGTCTGTTCTAGTTCCACAAACGGAAAACAATAGGATGCAGCCGCCGCGTTAAATAACTTCGAAGGGAGTGATCACAACTAAGAGACAGAGTCAGATTATGAGTTAATGTGAGTCCGTGCGTCTCGGTGTTTGTGTGTATCTTTACGCGTATGTTAATAAATTACGTGTGTGTTAATCGTTATGTGTGTGTGTTTGTTATGTGTCAGTGTGTTATGTGGGAGAGTGAATGTTATATGTGTGTGTGGTGTGTGGCAGTGTGTGTTTCTGAGCGTGTACTGTGAATGACACGACTGTCTGGACAATCTACATTTCCCAAAATGTTGTAACCGGCAAGGAAGTGTAATTTCTGCACGTTAAATAGAAGATTTGATGTAAAGAAGACGAACATCGGCCTCAATAATAATCAGACCGCCATCCTCAAGAGGGTGCAGTGATAGGTGAGTGCAAAGGGGAAAGCCTGCTCAGCACCTTTAACTTGAAGACAGAATCATCAGATCAGCTGTAATCTCCTGACATGATAGTTTTTAATCCTAGGACACTTAGCGCTTGTGATAACTGTAAGCTTTGATAGGGTAGTTATGCAGGGATTGTGATTTCAACTGACCTTCTAAGAAAAAAATTAAGTGATGACATTGCAGCGACATCTTCACACGACAGCAAGAAGAGCTGTACCCTGGTATTATCAGGAGGGGGTCAATATTATGGAGTTGCAGCCAAAGAGAGGCAACCTATTGACATTGCACGCAGGAGAGGAGAAACATGATAGTAACAACATCGGGAGAGAGACATCATGACAGTGCAACCAATGTTCCCTCTAATTTCAAAATATTGCGGAAAAAACGGATGGGGGCACATATGATAATTGAGCATATCTGATGAAAGCGGTGTTGATGGAATACTTGAGTTGATAAAGAAAGAATTTACATTTATATAGCACTTCCTTGACTTCAGGTCGTCTTGAAATACTTCGGATGGTTCTAAATTGCTCCTTGTAATGATGCCATATTAAGTCATACAGTGAGGAAAGCAGTACCCATAGAAATTGGTCGCTGTTAGTCATCAAAGTTATCTGAGCAGTGATTATCTCATATGCCTTGGTTATTGACAGGACCCCATTGATTGTGTAGGACTTCACAAAATTCATATACTAACTGTGTGTCTTGGTAATTAGTTGTAGATTATAAATCACTGAACTTGGCTGATTTTATCATAATTTTAATAATCATTAATAACATCGTCAGCTCATGACTGAATGATGTGTCTTGGTTTTAACATCCAACACTCATGACCAGAAAAATAGAGTGAAAATAGGTAAATATTACTTTCATCCACTTTGTAATATTTAGAATTTAAAATGGGACGAGTTTGGGAAGGATTGCAAGGTCATCATGACAATTGAACACCAGGATGAAATTACTCACTGGGCATCTATTACTCTCTACTGTATACAGAACATATTAGAGTCATTTCTTTCAGAGTCATAGAGTCACTTATGTATGGCTCAAGAGAAGGCTATTATGTAATATTTACTCATGGTATTGCTATACAATAATTACCGGTGTGATGTAAATGCTGCTGCTTTTATTTCCTATTAATAAAACTTGACTATAACTATATCCTCACAGTAAATATGTTATATTTTTAAATTTTTCAATGTGAATGTTGTTACGTTTTTAACACAGCAGAGCTTGGACTAGCTGTTAGTACTCACAGCAAAAGCCTACTGCTGGCATAAGAGACCTAGAACATAATCATTCCATCATGTTTATAGGGTGTGATACAGGTATAAAGATTAACAGCTACACTGGAATAAGTAGTTTTTAGGTAGTGATTTGTTTTTTGGTTCAAAACAAAGATATAAACTGAGCTTCTCTCATCAACAATCATGTGATCTTAATCATTCGATTAGGTTACCGCTTTATCATTATTCTCAGTTTTCTCTTATTCTCAGTATAAACCATCTCAGCCCTTGTATTAGATTACAACTTTATTCCTGACACCTTATTCCATTAACCTCAATACGAACATCTGCACCCTTCAATTAGGTTACCACTTTATAAATACACTTACACAGTTCATATTCTCAATATAAACCATCCAAACTCCTCAATTAGACTATTGTCTTATAATCACTCTCTAAGGTCTGTTATTCTCAGTGTAAACCATTGAACTCCTCAATTAAATTACTGCCTTATAACTGCTCTCACATACCTCTTGTTCACAATATAGACTATCTAAACTCCTCAGTTAGACTACTGTCTTATAATCATACCCCAAGGTCCTTTATTCTCAGTACAAACTGTTGAAATCAATTAGATTACTGCCTTACAAGTACTCTCAGAAGTTCCTTATTCTATTTACAAACAATCTGAACCCCTTAGTTAAAGTATACATACAGACCACATGACCAGGGGTAAAGTTGTGTTTGGGTCCCAGACTACTGTCCCACAGAGAGGATAAAAAGTTGCAGGAAGGTACAAAATATGAATTCATTGCAGGAGATTATATCCTCCAAGTTCTTGTGACAATGGCAGATGGTTGGAGTTTTGAATTTTCCCCATCACCCATCCATTTCCTTGTGAATGCATGGCCTTATCATAGATAAAATGTCTCCTACCTTGTCCCCACCTTCATACACTGGCAGAAACCTTCACCTGTAAATATTTATGTTGCAGGCTTAATATATCATCTAAATTTAAGTGTTTTATGACATCATGTGTGGAGATATAAACACATAGCTGGGGTGAGCCATATGATATGAAAATTATTTTCACATAGTGAGGCTGACCGAATAAACCACAAATGGAGACACTTATTCTTTTGGCATGACTGACCATGGTAAATGGAGATATTTGTCCTAGCATGGCTGATTATGACACATTCTATCCATAACACTTGAATTAGAAAATATATTAATTCTGTTGAATACTTCTGCAGTTTTTAAAGCCCAAGAAAATCTGATGAAGATTTTTAATGCCATTGTTCTATTGTTATTTAAAATAGAATTACATATAGTTGTAGTTTAGTCACCACAACATCATAAGCTATGAAAGCAATGTTTCAGTAATTCACAGGCCAAAGATTGCACTGTTATTTTGCATTTTCTGTCTTCCTCTATTTTTCTATCTGCATTTGTCTCAATAATACAAAAATGGTTATATGTAATGGAGGAGCCGCATCTGCATTAAGGCTGAGAGAATATTGTGATATCATGACTGGGGAGTAACATGATCAGCTGATATGCAGGAGCATGTTATATACAAGAAAATACAGAGACTGGAATCTGTTACATTCAGGGAAACACACCTTAAGTGTGTGTGAGCGAGAATAGCAGGTAAATTGCTATGTGTTTGGGAGAGGTTAACAACACCAGTGGGGGTGTGTTACAGATACAGGGTTAGTGCACAAGCTGGACCCTGTTAGAAAGACAGGATAACAGCTAGGAGGCTGGAGTATGTTACAAAGACAGGATTGGCACAGCCTGGAGTATGCTACAGAGAGACAATGATGCCCATGTTGTAGTGAGTGAAAGACAGGTGGCCGAATGTACTAAACATAGGCTAACATACAGATTGGAGTATGTTACAAAGAATAATACATAGACTTGAGTACATTATATATACCCCTGTACACAGGTTAACATGCAGGCTGCATTATGTTACAGACACAGGATAACATACTGGTTAAATTGTATTAACAAAATAGAATAACATATAGAGAAGGGGTGTTACAGAGATAGGATAAAATACAGGATAATATGTTACAGACAACAGGCCTTGAATGTGTTACATAAAGGATAATATTACATTTTTCTTTTCTTTGACATAAATGTACCAATCATACACAAGAATTGGTGAAATAATAATGAGTTCTTTATTTGAAGATTTTTTTTTCTTTATTCTTTCATGGGATGTGGGCATTGCTGGCAAGGCCAGCATTTGTTACCCAACCCTAATTGTCCTTCAACCAAATGGTTTATAGGCAGTTGCCAGTCAACCCATTTCTGTGGGTTTGGAGTCACATGTAGGCCAGACCAGGTAAGGGTGGCAGATTTCCTTTCCTAAAGGGACATCAGTGAATCAGATTTTTTTTTTAACAGCACCATTACCGAAACTAGCATTAGATTCCACATTTGTTAATTAAACTTAAATCCCATCAGCTGCCATGGTGAGATTTGAATCTATGCCCCAGAGCATTGGCCTGGACCTCTGGATTTTTAGTCCCGTGACGTTACCACTATGTCACTGTCTCCCCCATACATATAGAGGATGCGCCCTGGAAGTTAAGTATAGTACTTCTGATTTCTTCCACTGTTGCTCATAGACTGCCTAACAAATCATGGGACTAATACATCATATCCTGTTGAGGTGGGTAGTGATTGACAGTAGTTTAAGACACACTTCCTTAGAGGCATATGCACATCATATTGCAACATCCCCTTTTTTCTAATTAAACAGTTACCCTTAAAGAATCAAACTAATTATGTGAAAGCAAAACAAAATAACATTGTGCCTGAATATACTTTAACATGGAGGAAGTCGCTAAAACGTATCAGCCGTTTGCTTATCTGTCCAGCTTTAGTTATGATGATCTTTGTTGGAGGATGCTGTATATTTTCAGAATGCTGGTTAGGGATGCTGTGTTCGTATTGCATTTTAGACTGTGTTCCAGTTGCAATAGGATTATTTGGTGCTTCTGGTTGTGGTATTGACCTGATTTGGCATCTGTTTCATCACACTGTCATGCCATTTGGTGTTCGTACTCGATATGTTCTGGGCATATGCTGACAATCTCTGTTGAATTCCAGGTGCCATCAGTTGTACTCAACTTTCTGTCCAATGTTCAGCTTGGGTAATTCATTGCCCACATGCCAGTCATGGGCATCTTTCATCTTCCCCAGTTTTTTGATAAACACGTCACGTACTCCTGGGAGTACCAATGAGTGATGGTTGTGGAGGGTTGTCCACACTTGTCTGCCGAAAATCTGCACTGGTTCCACAGTATGACGTTTGCAAGTTTGGAATGGGTATACGTATTTGGTTCAAACAGTGTCATGCAGCCTATTGGCTGACGATCTGCATTGCAGAGTTAGGTGATCTTCTCCCAGTGTAAGCACAGGGTTTCTAGGCACTTCCTGTGGTCCCTGGTCCTTGTCATGGTCTTGAAATTGCCATGGATGATAACCAAAAGACATGTCCTTGCATGTTGGTGGGCTTGAAATCACTGTACCTGTGTTGTCCATGATATAAAATTTCTGGGGTGACCATGGCTGAGTTGTTTTGGCAACACTCGAGTGTAATGGATCCCAGGGACGGAATCTCTGATCCATTGTACCGGTGAGTTTGACAGTGGTTGGTTGAAGCATCCCTAGCCATTTCTGTGGGAACATTTGCATGTGCAAAGTGGAAGGATATTTGCACCTACACCGATATACATTTTTACTTTTAGGTTATGCTGACCTTGCATCTGTGGGCATATAATCTGGGAGGTGGCAAAGGCTTCTGTTTGTATCATTGTGCCAATATTCTTTGATGTTCACCATGCTGAATGTCTGTTCACTTTGTGTGTTTATGGTCTGTTCATCCTCATCATCTAATTGTATAGCTTGGCTAGACATTTTGTGGATCTTGACTATGCACTGTTTGGTACGCACTCTTGGTTGTTTAGTGCTGTACGCACCTGGCCTATGTTTGGGGCTTCTCATGACGTTGAACCACTTGTTTAGGCCTTTTCTTTTTGCATTGATGCTCCCAATGTCCTCTGGTGCCACGTGCCTTGCATACAGCATTAAAAGCTGGGCAATTTCTGGGTACATGCATGATGCTACATCTGCATTGGCTACCATGCCAATGTTGGATGAATTCCACAAAGTCTGCACACTGTAACAATCTGTTAGTATGGCTTCATGCCTTGCATCCACTTTGTAGTGGTGCTTTCATGGTGTCACCTTTGGGTTGGTCCAAGATGACTTTTTGGAATGCTTCCATTGGGGCAGATGCTATCACAAATTCAATTATTCTGTCAACTAGCTCTGTTCCCTTAAAGCCGCAATCTCTGCACCTACTTATGAATTGGTCAATGGTCTCTGTTAGTTGTTGCCTAAAGGACATTAATTCCAGATGGTGTATGCTAAAGTTGAGCTACACTTGTAATTGACCTTCAAGTGTTGACCATATTTTTTCTGGATTTTTAAGTTGGTCATTGGACAGGCCTGAAATGTTTAGTCTGTGGAGGCCTTCATTGCCTGTAGCAATTTTAATTTTAAAGGCTTGTTACCTGGTTCAGAAATATTGAGGTCCAGAAAACACAGCTCGACGTGTTGTTGAAACAAAGTAAATTCAGATAGGAGATCCATTGCCTTCCAGCTGAGTGTTGGAATTTTTGTCATCATCTTCTACCTTTTTGCAGGATTTTAATGCTATCTGGAGCTTTATTACAACTATAAGGTCTCCTCCAGTACTTTTGGTCTTAATTTGGCTCTGAGTTTCAATATCTTTAATGGCTACTGCCTCAGCTTGTCATAGATTACTGCTTGACTGCAGTGGTGGCACTGTTGAGCTCTTTCTGTTTTTTCTGGTTTAATTTTAAGCTATGTCCACAAAACAGTGATTTTAGACAAGAAAATGGCTGCAGGACTTCCAAAGTGAAAGCAAACAGTGAAAAAAAGATGTTTTTACAGGCTTTTTCTAGCTGTTGAGAAATGCTACTAGATAGAGTCTCCTTCCTAGCCCAGTCTACAGTATTTAGCTTCAGCAGTAATGAGTTCTCCTGTCTGTGGAGTTCTACTTAAAGTGAGACCACCTGCAGTCTGTTGTTTAATTTCGGCTCTTGCTTAAACTTTGCAGCAGTTGGATTTTTACTGATTAAGCTCTCACAGATTTCTTACTGGGATTCGATGTCTGCTGGCTGGAGTGCGGTCCCAGAACAAAAGTACAGTGTGTGTACAATCCCTGCAAAGCCGCAGAGTCCTTCTACACATGGTGAGTCATGATAGTTGTTTCGCTTTCACACCAGCTCTTTTCTTCTGCTGCATGTGAAGCATTTAGGCTTGCATATTTTGCAGGCAAATCCTCAAAAACATGCTTTCACTACTTCTACCATGTTATGGATGGTATATTGAAAATCAGAAATCTTCAGAAAACACAACTGTCACCATGTTACATTCTTCTTTTTGTCATTGTAAATGTACAAATTATACGCAAGGATGGGTGAAATAATAATGTGGTTTGTTTATTTGAAGCTAAGACTATATTCAGAGAATGTTCACTGGGGCCTAAGTATCGTACATCTGACTTCTACTACTGCTGCTCATAGAATGTCTAACAAGTTATGGGACTAATACATCATATATTGTTGAGGTGGGTAGTGATTGGCAGTAGTTTAAGATATGTTCCCTTATATGTATACACACATCATATCGCAACAGATAACATATAGCTGCAAAGTGTTACCAGATACAGTAGTGACGTACCATTGGTCTGTGAGATGCACTATGAGGTTGGCTTCATACTGTTTTTGGCAGATATATTTAGACATATTTAATATAGTAAACATTTTGCTTCTGCATAAAAATCCTGTCAACCTTTTAGCAATAAGCCCCTGAGCGGACTAAGTCCCAGTAGCGGGGTCCATTGATGGGGAGTGTTTCCTGCTGCAGACACCACCGGGAATTTGCACCGTATCGTGCGACCCCAGCCTCATTAAATATGTGTTGGGTAGTTTTGCAATATCTCGTGCAGTGGGGCAGGATGGATGACTCGCATTCCGCCATCATATCCGGACACCTTTTTTAAAAAGGCGTCCGGACATAACTGGCCCACCGTTGAAGATAGAAGATGGACCTCCAGGAGCACTGAAGCTGGAAGATGAACCTCCTCAAAGAGACTGAAGCAGGAAGATCCACCTGATAGATGTTCCTCCCAAGGGTGGCAGCCCCAGGTCTTCTGAAGGTAAGTCCTGACTTTTACACGCCACGTTGATCCAGACATGTTTTGGACCAGTGTGATCTCCCACTGGCATTGTGGACAATTGGGCACGGGAGGTGATTCCGGTCGGACCGTCATCTCCATCCCATTAGTGGAATGTAAATTGGTTTCATACTGGCCTCTGGTGGGAATTGCAATCTGCCATGGCAGGTGGGAGTGGAAGAACCCACTGTCATTTTACGCTGGCGTAAAACCAAATTTTGGACCTCCTGTCGCATTCTCCCCCCCACCTGCCATTAAAGCTGCTATGGGGGGCATGGGAAAATTCCGCCCCGAGTCTTTCAGTATGCTCGCTAAAATGAGGACCATTGAATGACTGTTGTAAAATGGATGACCCAGTATGGTGCTGAGTGACATAGTCTATGAAGGTCTCAGGTTCAGTTACTGGTTGGTACTCACATCCATGGGGCTGAGATTTTATGGGATCCTCAGGGGGCATGCTGGGAGCTGGGAGTGGGCAGGGAAATCAGGTAGGACGGCAGGAGGGAACCATAGGCAGTGGACCACCCTCTTGTCCTTAGACCAATTAAGTGTAACTTATGTGGCTTTTTTCACTGTAGGTGGTATTTTACCACTGGAGGGTGGGCACCATCACAGAGACCAGTAGTATATCCTGGTGGGCTACCTGCAGGCTTGGGGAGGGGCATTTCTAATCGGGCACCTTGTGGCCTATGGAGAGATCCTCGATGGCAAGGGTTGCTCCTCAGAAAGAACCCTCCTGCCCTCCTGAATGACATCCCCACCCATGCCCCAACCCACTTAGAGGTTTCAGGGCCTCCTCCATCTTTGTTGCTGCTGCTGCCTGGGTGCAGTCTCAGTGGTGGCCATCCCTCCCAATGGCACTGCTGAGACTGAAGAGTTGATGGCCCTCCAATTGGCTGGCAACTCTTGGGGATGGGTCATCATCCTTTAAAGGGATGGGAGCACCTGCTGGCCTGATGTATATTTTACTCATTCACGGCATGTGGGCTTCGCTGACTGGGCCAGCATTTATTGCCCATCCCTAGTTGCCCTTAAGAAGGTGGTGGTGGCTGCCTTCTTGAACCACTGCAGTCCATGTGGTGTAGGTAACAACCACAGTGCTGTTAGAAAGGCAGTTCCAGGATTTTGACCCAGCAACAGTGAAGGAACAGCGATATATTTCCAAGTCAGGATGGTGAGTGACTTAGAGGGGAACCTCCAGGTGGTGGTGTTCCCATCTATCTGCTGCCCTTCTTCTAGGTGGTAGTGGTCGTGGGTTTGGAAGGTGCGGTCTAAGGAGCCTTAGTAAATTTCTGCAGTGCATCTTATAAATGATGCACACTGCTGCTTCTGTGTGCCAGTGTTGGAGGGAGTGAATGTTTGTGGATGTGGTGCCAATCAAGTGGGCTACTTTGTCCTGGACGGTGTCCAGCTTCTTCTGTGTTGTGGGAGTTGCACTCATCCAGGCAAGTGGGGAGTATTCCATCACACCCCTGACTTGTGTCTTGTAGATGGTAGACAAACTTTGGGGAGTCAGGAGGTCAGTTACCTGTCGCAGATTCCTAGCCTCTGACCTGCTCTTGTAGCCACAGTATTTATATGGTTGGTCCAATTTAGTTTCTAGTCAATGGTAAACCCCAGGATGTTGATAGTGGGGGATTCAGCGATGGTAATGCCATTGAACATCATGGGGTGATGGTTGGATTCTCTCTTGTTGGTGATGGTCATTGCCTGACACTTGTGTGGTGCGAATGTTACGCGAATATTACTTGCCACTTGTCAGCCCAAGCCTGGATGTTGTCCAGCTTTTGCTGCATTTGGACATGGACTGCTTCAATATCTGAGGAGTCACGAATGGTGCTGAACATTGTGCAATCATCAGTGAACATCCCCACTTCTGACGGGAGGAAGGTCATTGATGAAGCAGCTGAAGATGGTTGGGCCTAGGACACTACCCTGAGGAACTCCTGCAGTGATGTTCTGGAGCTGAGATGACTGACCTCCAACAACCACAACCACCTTCCTTTGTGTTAGGTGTGACTCCAACCAGTGGAGAGTTTTCCCCCTGATTTCCATTGACTCCAGTTTTGGTCGGACTCCTTGATGTCACATTCGGTCAATTGCAGCCTTGACGTCAAGGGCAGTCACTCTCACCTCACCTTGGGAGTTCAGCTCTTTTGTCCACGTTTGAACCAAGGCTGTAATGAGGTCAGGAGCTGAGTGGTCCTGGCAGAACCCAAACTGGGCATCAGTGAGCAGGTTATTGCTAAGCAAGTGCCGCTTGATAGCTCTGTTGATGACCCCTTCCGTTACTTTTCTGATGGATCGAGAGTAACTGATGGGGCAGTAAATGGACGGGTTGGATTTGTCCTGCTTCTTGTGTACAGGACATACCTGGGCAATTTTCCACATAGCCGGGTGGATGCCAGCGTTGTAGCTGTACTGGAACAGCTTGGCTAGGGGCACGGCAAGTTCTGGAGCACAAGTCTTCCGTACTATTGCCGGAATATTATCAGGGCCCATAGTCTTTGCAGTATCCAGTGCCTTCAGTTGTTTCTTGATATCATGTGGAGTGAATCGAATTGGCTGAAGACTGGCATCTGTGATGCTGGGGATCTCCGGGAGGAGGCTGAGGTGGATCATCCACTCGGCACTTCTGGCTGAAGATTGTTGCGAATGCTTCAGCCTTATCTTTTGTACTGCTGTGCTGGGTTCCTCCATCATTGAGAATGCGGATATTTGTGGAGCCTCTTTCTCTAGTGAGTTGATTAATTGTCCACCACCATTCACGACTGGATGTGGCAGGACTGCAGAGCTTAGATCTGATCCATTGGTTGTGGGATCTCTTACCTCTGTCTATCACTTGCTGCTTATGCTGTTTGGCACATAAGTAGTCCTGTGTTATAGCTTCACCAGATTGACACCTCGTTTTTCAGTATGCTTGTAACTGCTCCTGGCATGCTGTCCTCTCTTCCACGAACCAGGGTTGATCAGGGGAATATGCCGGGCCATGAGGCTACTGATTGTGTTTGAGTACAATTCTGCTGCTGCTGATGGCCCACAGCACCTCATGAATGCCCAGTCTTAAGTTGCTAGACCTGTTCGAAATCTATCCCATTTAGCACGGTGGTAGTGCCACACAACACGATAGAGGGTATCCTCAATGTGAAGGCTGGACTTGTTTCCGCAACAACTGTGCGGTGGTCACTCTTACTGATACTGTCATGGACAGATTCATCTGCAGCAGGCAGGTTGGTGAGGATGAGGTCAAATATGTTTTTCCCTCTTGTTGGTTCCCTCACCACCTGCTGCAGACCCAGTCTAGCAGCTATGTCATTTAGGACTTGGCCAGTTCGACCAATAGTGGTGCTACATTGAAGTCCCCCACCCAGAGTACATTCTGCACCCTTGCTACCCTCAATGCTTCCTCCAAGTGGAGTTCAACATAGGGGAGCACTGATTCATCAGCTGAGAGAAGGCAGTACGTGGTAATCAGCAGGAGGTTTCCTTGCCCATGTTTGTTTGACCTGATACCATGAGACTTCACAGGGTCCAGAGTCAACGTTGAGGGCTCCCAGCGCAACTCCCTCCTGACTGTATACCAGTGTGCCAGGTCTGTCCTACCAGTGGGACAGGACATACCCAAGGATGGTGGAGTCTGGGACATTATCTGTAAGGTATGATTCCATGAGGATGACCATGTCAGGCTGTTGCTTGACTAATCTGTGAGACAGCTCTTCCAATTTTGCACTAGCCCCAGATGTTAGTAAGGAGGACTTTGTAGGGTTGACAGAGCTGAGATTGCCATTGTCGTTTCCAGTGTCTAGGTCGATGCCATGTGGTTGGTCTGGTTTCATTCCTTTTTTTGTGGCTTAGCAGCAGTTTGTTACAACTGAATGCTGTGTCTGGAGTCACATGTAGGCAGCATTAGGTAAGGACAACATATTTCCTTCCTAAAGGGCATGAGTGATGGGTTTTTACAACAATGGCTTCATGGTCATCATTAGACTTTTAATTCCAGGTTTTTATTGAATTGAAATTCCATCATCTTCCGTGGCAGGATTTGAACCCAAGTCCCCAGAGCATTACCCCTGGGTCTCTGGATTACTAGTCCAGCGACAAAACCACTACACCATTGCCTCCCCCTATAAAATACATTTGGGTTTCCCAGAACCAGCAGAGGCAGAATTGCCCCTGACTTTTCAGCTGGTGGATAGGGCCGACGCTGCCTTGTAACATTGTATTCCAATTGGCCTCAGCACACTTTATTTGAAGGAGGAAAAAGCAGACATATTTTATGCTGTTGATCAGCATCCAGTGATTCCTGGAGGAAATGCATGCATGTGGAGATCAGGAACAAGCTTGGCAATGATGCCCTTTACGATTGAATAAATCACCAATGTTCATTCAGGCTTATTAATGAAGAATGGGCACTTTGACATGGCACTGGAATATACTTTGTACATGTGGAATCATGTGCTGCATTAACTGGTGCTCTCAACAGAGGAGGGGAGCAAATTGAAAGAAAAAAAATAGTATATTTAAGAATGTTTGGATAACTGAAGGAAAACAATCCATCATTATAAATTAGAAGGAAGCTCCCTGGGAATCAGGGCTTGCTTTGGATTGGCTCAGAGCCATCTGTTGGTGATTCAGTGTATTATTTCTGTATGTTTGCCAATATAAACCAATTCCTTAACCTATTCATGCCCATGTAGGGCCTGATTTCCCAAGTGCAGCATGTGGCTGTAATGCACCATTATTATAAGTGTGGTATTGAAACAAAGAAGTACTCTTACAAAAGGGATTCTCTGATCATTGGCATTTTATTTGAAAGCAAATAACAGGACAGTCATATATGAGGATGTCATCACTCCCATCAGTGTTGCTACAAACTTAAACCCCAGCTGGTTAATGAACAGACATGAAAACCTTTGATATATCACTCTCATGTTGAATTGATCTCAGATGGTAAGGTGCCATAATTGGCCACAGCACCCTTGGATTCTTCCCCTTTACTTCTCTTCCCATGCCAAGTGGCATATGAGGCAGACAAATCATGTGCCTGTGTCTATTTCTATTGCTATTTTTTACTGGAACAGGTCGCCAGCCTGTCACTAGAAGCTAAAGCTTGAGGATCGCCACTCCACATCAAACATGGCTGCTTAGGAGACTTTCCTACTCTTAACACCTGCCATAGGTCTATTGGAAAGATTTACAGGTTGATAATCAACCTGTTTGGCTATGTTACGAATACACCTTCCGTGGTGTTCCTGGAGCGAGACGCAAATCTGAAGCTCCTGGTTCAGAGGCAGGGGCGTTACCCACAATACCTCCTTCACTCTTGTGATTAGTAAAGAGAAAACTAACTAGTGGTTTCAGTCCTGATTTGCATTCCCCAATGGAGGTAACCGTTGTAAATGTCAGGTAAAAACAACATTGGCCTTGGCTGTGATTTCCTCCACAGTCAGACACCCGCTGACATTTAAAAATAATGGCCACCTGGACAAGGTACCAGAGGGCAACAGGTCCCCGAGGAACTGTACTCGTGTGAGGGGATCACAGAAGGAAAGCAAATTAGCAGAGAAAATCGGGTGGAAATACTGAAGAAATATGCTGCTAATCTACAACTAATGTTTTTGATGGTTACATGGTAAAATGAGCCAAATGAAGCTTTCATTTCAGTATTTCAGTTCAAAACAAAGGCGACTACCCAATAGCTTTTCCTGTGAAAAAACTATCAGCCCAAAGAAGTGCAGAGTATGCCTGAGGAATGGTGAGCAGTGTGACAGTGCAGCACATCAGGGCTCTAATGTGTTACATGAGTTTTAGAGTGAAACCTGGATGCTTCCATTCTCAGTCACTTCTTAGTTGTCAAAGAGTGATGATGGGCGAGGCCCAAGAGACGAGCATCAAGGTACCTCCTCCACCTCAGAGGATTTGTAGCAAGCTTAGAGAGGCAAATGGAGAAGTTTCCACCAAGAAATAAATTCTACGGTGAGAGAATAATGTAAGTATATTATTTTGGATGAAAGTTCACAAGTGCCACTCCTGTACCTCATACATAAAAATAAATTATCCATGTCCCTATAATGACCACAACCTAAACATAATCTTTGCCTGGAACTGTTCACAAAAACACTGGTAAATGTAGTATCTACGGTTATTTTAAAAAATATACTGACTTTTGTTTGGTTCCCCATTCATTTTACTGGGCTCCCATTACAATTGGAAAATTTGGCTGCTATGCCCTCATAATAATTTCTAAAGGATACAGATGCAAACTGGCTGATTTGTCAACTTATCTCTAGATCCACTTATCTCAATAGTATTTTTAATCTTAGGTCATTCAACAATTCATTCTGCTACTGAATATAACTAAACCATCCTTTCTGCAAAATGTAACTAGTTGTGTTGACCGTTGTCTAGCACATCCTACGCGCTTGCCAGTGGTATCGAGTAACAACCAGGACACACAAGTTTCCACTTAAACAATCACAATACTTTATTTTACTGAAGGTAGCTTAATCACTAAATATCCCAATTACATTAACCAATTACTCTCTTATGTGTGTGATATCACCCGTCTGTCCTCAGGTTGATCAAGCCTGCTGGCGGGGTACTTGCTCACAAAGTCCAACTTCGGGTCTGCTTCTGGAATGTTGGTCCCAGGTTCTCCTGCCTCGCCCAGCCTTCAGTCTTCCTTTTATACTTCTTTCTTCATGCATGACCACAGCAGCTGGAATTCGGCTTATCAGTGTTATTGTACTGTTGATTGACTCATCTCTCGGGCCCATCCTGCTGGTTGATTAACTCATCCTTGGTGTTGTTCTTCACAACAGGACACAATGGGCCCCACCTCCAGCTCCAAATGTGATCAATTCTGTTGTGATGTCGTTAAAGTACAATATCACAGAAAATATCACATCTTGTGGTTAAACAGTTTCCAGTAAGCTTATTATCATTCAGGAATATGATCAGCAGTCCCTGGTCATGCCCATCTCTCTGCATTAACTGTTTTCTGACATGTTTAGCATGATTGCAACCTACACTACACGTGAGACAATTTCTGGTATGCAAAACGAACTTCTCAATTCACTCGGAAATACACAGACAACATACACAGAATAACACCATTACCTGAATACCCCAACACATCACATACAACGATCAAAGTCCAAGGAGAACCCATTACTTCTTTGACTGACCCCCACCATGTATGTTCTGGCAGGTGGTGGATCTCTATTATATTTTGTTTAATTGAGAATTCGGTGTGACACATCTTATTCTTACTCTTTTGTATTAATGCATTAAATTTAACGTAATCTAACTTCAGGGTTGGTAACGGAGGTGGGTAATCAAACGGAAGATTTGGGGAGTCGACAGACATGCTTTGCTTTCCCATGTGCAACCAATGTAAGTGAACGGTATTATTCAACATCATATCACCCCGTGATCCATTCACGCATATTGATTCTGGGTATGAATTACATTCGGTTTCGTTGATTCGTGGGGTCCACTTATTACTGGCGACAATGCACCACCACACTAACCCATTATCATTAAAACATTTATGCCAAATAGGCTTTTTCGGGTGTTTCAAGATTCTGAAGGGAAGGGTGTCTGCTATTTTGATTTCCAACTCCTCCTTTACAAAAGGACAGAGCCAACCATGGGCATGTTCCAGCTCACAGTTAGTTATATCATTTCTGGTAATATTAGCACCGTTCCATCCTATCCAGTTTGGGGCTTTCCACTGACGCCACATTGGGTGCCCATCCTTAAAGGTTACTTTCCGCATTTGGAGGAGAGGGTGTACCTTGTCTGTACTTCCCATTGTTACCCAGTCTCGAGCTACATATCCAATCAACCAGATACCATGTTTATTCTTTGGTATTGGGATGGGCCGTGTCTGGTTATTGATAGTATCCTTTCCCTTATCCCATATTGGTGCCTTTCCCGATTGCAAGGCCACAATAATGGTATCAACTATAGACTTCCACCAGTCTCCATATATTAAACAGCTAATATTAACATTTGTCACATTATTAATTTTTCCTTGGGCCATGGCTAGATTCTCTGGCCGCTTCTGAATTTCCTCAGTGATGTTTTTAATTTCTTCTGTTGTATTTACTTGTATCCCAAATTGCTTATCAAATAGTTTACCTATTTCTGTGTCCTGGAGTATGATTTTCTTTA
Organism: Cetorhinus maximus; assembly: GCF_964194155.1. Classification (NCBI taxonomy): domain Eukaryota; kingdom Metazoa; phylum Chordata; class Chondrichthyes; order Lamniformes; family Cetorhinidae; genus Cetorhinus; species Cetorhinus maximus. The sequence continues at coordinate 100,985,670 of NC_135887.1, forward strand.
ATTGGTGGCTAAACTGAGTCAGATAACCATGCAATGCTACCTGATCAGCCAAATTAACTATTCCAAGTTCTACACCCGCTAATCCCGTTAGGGTTTCTAGCACTGACCTTTTCCTACGCTTTTAGACAGACCGTCCCTGTCATGAGCTCTCCTATGCCAGTGCTTTAATCGTTTCCTAACATGATTCTGAATAACTACTTTAGATGAGGTATGGTCACACTGAGAGGGTCACATAGGATCCAGGTTAAACAGCACCTTTCTGAACTTCACATAACATAACATAATGTATATCGTATGGTGGTCCTACCACCAGTCCCAAGGTGGGTATTGGTGACATTTCAAGGCATGCACAATTCTTACAGCCCTTTAATTTCTGCTGCAACTTTCTGCTAGGGCACTGGGCCATTTGTGCCATTACCAACACTTCCGGATCTACCACATTTCCCTGGATCTTAGTTTCATTTTGGCAGAAGTCCCAGCAATCCAAATCTGTCCACTCCTCTTCCCAAATTACCTTATTCTGTTCCTAATATCTGGTCACAATTCGTTTGGCTGGCTCTAGCAGTCCAGATTGTCCAGCATAAGAGTCTGAATATCGCGAGCCACTTCATGGCGTTGCTCCCTTGTGTTGGCCTGTTGGGGCAAATCAAGGCAATATCAGTTCCTCTCAGTCAAAAACCTTCAAAGTCCTCCTCATCTGAGGGGCCATCAAATATCTCTGGTATCTCTTTGTTCCTTCTAGCTATCAGGTCTGCTTTGGCTTTCTATTCCTCCTCTGATGTCCATATGTCTTCCTCATCATCCTCATTTTCTTCCCTTTTTACTCCCGCAAACCCATCTGCACTCCCACTCAGGTTTTCCCAATTCCCTGCATCATCTAAAGCATCCAACTGAACCGCTTTCAAGCGATATTTTTCACAGAATTCAGTCTGTTTCCCTTGTGGTCCCTTGTATGGTTTTAACTGATTGATATGATACCACTTACTTCCTCCTGTATCTAGTAGGACCTTGTATACTGACAGGCTAGCTTTGTCTACAATAGTATATGGCCCTGCAAATTTTGGAGTCAGAAAACTCTCCATTTGTTGTATTCTCACCATCATTTGTTCTCCTATCAGTAGTTCGACAGGGGTTATCTTTCTATCAAAATAAGCTTTCCTTTGTCTTCGTCTTTTCCCCAGTATTACAGCAACTGCCAATCGTAATGCTTGTAAAGTTTTTACTAGTTCCTTTATGTAGGTCTCGTGGTTGATAGCTTCCAGCTGTGGTTCTGGTAAGTCTATTCCTAATAGGAACCCAATCCCTCTCATCTTCCTCCCGTCATTACTTCATGGGGTGTGATCCCAGTAGAACTTGATACAGTGTTTTGTACTATCATTAGGACATGGGGTAACACCCTTTCCCAGGTTGTACTGTTCAGTTGTACTACTTTCCTGAGCATAGTTTTCAAAGTTCTGTTCATTCTTTCTACAATACCGCTGAGTTGCGGATGGTAGGCTATATGGAATTTCTGCTGGATTCCTTGCAATTTCATTGCCAACTGCATCACTTGGGCAGTAAGTATGACCCTTGATCCGAGTCTATATTCCTAGGTAATCCCCATCTTGTGAAGACTTGTTGTATCAGTATCTTTGCAGTTATGACTGTGGTATTGTTTTTCATAGGAAAGGCCTCTACCCATTTGCTAAAGGTGTCTATTATGACTAGAATATACATATAACCTCCTTTACAGGCTGGCAATGGACCTACACAATCGATTTGTAGATTAGTCCATGGTCCTGCCACTGGTCGAGTATGTCTCAATTCTGCCTTGTTTGCATATCAGTCTGGACTATTCTGAGCATTTACTAGACAGTTTTCTACATAGTGCTTTACGTTCTTTCCCCCACTGGGCCACCAGTATAATTGTCTTATTCGGGTTTCCATGGGTTCAATGCCTTGATGCCCATGCATACCGTGATTCTGATAAATCATCTGGTTTCTATCCTGTACTGGTATTATGTATAGACCATTCCTCAATATCAATCCCTCCTTTATTCTTATGTTATTTTCTTCCCTTTCATATTCTGTGGGCCATCTATCTGGGGTTCTTGTTGGATTAACTTTAGCTCGGGGTCCTTCCCTTGCGCTTTCCTTAAGTCTTCTATATTTGTCTGTGACACCTTTACCGCAGATACTTCTTCTACATCAGTACTTTCCCTCAGATCCCATCCTTTACCTAACAGTCTTGCTCCTTCTTTTGCTAAAAGGTCTGCTTTCCCATTTTCCTTGGCCTACGCTGCGGTCTTACTGTGGGCTTTTACCTTGATTATTCCATATTGGCTGTTAGCTGTAGTGACAGCCGTAAAAATTTTCTTTAGTGAGGGGGCAGGCGGCAACGGCTTTCCGTCTGCTGATACAAATCCCCTTGCTTCCCATAGGGGCAAGTATTCTGTCAGGCTGTTGCATACATACATTGAGTCTGAGTATATGTTTAGGGGTGGTGGGAATTTATGTGGGCGCGTCACTATATAGGCTACTACTGCCAACTCCACTCCTTGGGCTGACATGCCCGATTGTAGTTTCAGGCTTATTTCACCCATTGTTCTATCATTTTGTGTTACCAGGATACCACACCCTGTTTTCCTAACACCATCTTCTACCATAGACGAATCATCTACAAGAATTTTTAACGGATCTTCTTTCTCTTCACCCCCCACAGGTTTTGACATGAAGGGACCCTTCAGGGCCCGAGCTGTCACAACCTTACACTCATGGGGTTCACCATGGTACTGTAAATTAGGGGCCAACAGAGGTGTCATATGGGTTCTTTGTACAGATATGTCCTTGCCTTGGAGTAGTAGGGTCCAACATACAAGGTGATTTTGGGAAACATTTCCATCCTTCAGACGTCCGTCTAATAGCAGCTGTATGTTACGTTAAAACTGTTATAGGACTAAGTCCTACGATGTAAACAAAATGTTGCATTGCCCAAAAGGCAGCTTAAGTGCTTTTTCTACTGCCATGGGGACCCTCGAGGCCTATGCCACAGGACAAAGTTTACCATGTTTGTTCTGGAGATGTACCGCAGACAGAGTTTCACCTTCCACAGCTACTTCCAATGCAAAAAGATCCCCTGGATTAGGTACCTGGAGAGCAGGTGCTCATAACAATGCTTCCTTAAGATCAGTCACTGCCTGAGTGTGCTTGTCATTCCATTCCCAAGGCGCATTTTTCCTTAACAGAGTGTACAAGGGGGCAGTCTTTCCCACAAATCGATATGATACAAACTCGATATGATTACGGCAATAGCCTACTAATCCTAAAAAGGATAGTAGAGACCGCACATCTTTTGGGATGGGGAGTTGATGTATGGCACACAACCATTTGTCCTCTATGGAATGCATTCCTGTGGATAATACAATGCCTAAATATGAAACCTTTTCTCTCATTACTTGGGCTTTTTTTTAGGGTTTACCTTGACTCCTATCTGGGTTAATAGAGCTAACAGTTCGGCTAGCAGTGTTAGGTGCTCTTCCCTGGACTCTGTCTGTAACAATAAGTCATTAACATACTGTACCAAACATTCTGAACACGAGAACCTCATAATCCAGTTGCCATCCTTTGGTGAAAGGTTGAGGGGCTGTTATGGAATCCCTGGGGGAGACAAGTCCATGTGTACTGTCGTCCTTGAAATGTAAACATAACTTTATATTGGCACTGCTTAGCTAAGGGCACAGACCAAAAGCCATTATTAATGTCAAGAACCGTGAACCACTTAGCTCTTGGCATTTGCTTTATCAGTGTTTCGGGGCTAGTGGTTACTGTTGGGGAGACAGCAGGTATTGTCTTGTTAAGTTCTCTATAGTCAATTGTTAATTGCCATGATCCGTCTGGCTTCCGAATGGGCCATATAGGCAAGTTAGCGATTGATGCCACAGGTCGCAGCACTCCATGTTGGAGCAAGCTATCCACTATCTTCCTTACGTCTTCTTCGGCATTACACAAGAAGCCGTACTGTTTCTGCAGGCGATGGTCAGGCCCCTCCAAGAGGACCTCGCCCGCTATCTTTCCACAGTCATGCTTATGGGTGGCGAAGGCTTGCTCATGCTTTTGAATTATCCTTTGCACATCCGGATCATCTGACATTCATGTTGGCTTTAACCAAAAGGTAGCCATACAACAAACTTGCTCGGTCTATTCCCCTGAGGGTATTTGTAATGGTCCCGTTCTGTCAGGGTGGCGCCAGATGCAATGGTTAACTATGTCCCACATAAAGTCCTGTCTCCTCATAGCATCTACTCTCAAAATGTTCAAATCATCTTTTCCCAAATTTACCAGAACACATTTATGTTGGAATTCATAATTTCCCATCCGAAAAGGTAATTTCTGAGTGATAGTATCAGTTTGTGAATGTCCCGTAAATCCACTCAAAACAATGGTCTGGGTGGTTTGCCAATCTGGGTTGTATCCTTGGCTAGTGTTTAAGGTTGTCTTAGAGCTTCCGGTGTCCCATAAAAATTTAGCAGACCACCGGTCGCCCAAAAGCATCCCTTTCACACTCAGACACCCATTCAACCGAGGCCTGTCCCCGTCACTCCTCATCGCTACTATCATCCTCTGTAAATCTGAGCTGTTGCGAATCACGTACTGGATACAGCTTTCCTTGGTTTCCCTCTACCTTACGGTGGGTTGCACCCTCCATATCTGTTTCATTCCCATCTTGTGAGCCAGAGGCTCGTTCCCTAGGCGGAGACCTTGGGGATCATCTCGGGGCTTTACAATTTCTCGCCATGTATCCTTTCTTCTACAGTTAAAGCATTTTCCCATTATCTTTCCACCACTGTCCGGACAGTGCCCCCGATAGGGCTGGGGGATACCCCAGTATGTGAGTCTCACGGTACGGTGGAGGGGGTCCGTGAGGCCCTGGCCGTCCCGGACCCTCATTTCTCCAGGCTACCACCCCACGTCCTCCTCCTGAATTGGGTTGGAGGGCATGTACCTTCCCTTTCTGGCCTTTCTTATTTATCCCTTTTCCCCATGCTCAAGTCATACGCCTTAGTACCCAAGCTTCAGTATGGGTATTGTCTTCTGGTTCAAATGCATCATACACGTCCTGTGTCTCTGACTTAGAGTGTGGGATAAGGGTATGCAACCACCTACTTCGCTTGTCGCCTGTTAAGTTCTTTCTATCTAATTCTGGCCCATACACTCCATTGAAATTTCCCCACAACCGATTGGCAAAAGCCGCCGGGTGTTCATTTGGACCCTGACAGCATTCTTGTAATCCTTCTGCGGGATCTCCCCTTCCTCGTCCTGCCGCATTCAAAATTGCATCTTTCATTGCCTGGGGTGTCCCCTGTCCTCCCTGTTGTTCCTGGCCCAACACCGAAAACAGTGTTGGGTTCAGACACGTACCCAAAAGCGTCACTTCCTCTCTATCATCCAACCCATGCTCTTTTGGGTGACGGCGGTGAATATTTGAAATGGATCCCTAGTACCATCATACTTTGGTATTATTTTAGACATGTCCAGTAACTGGGTGACTGAATAGGGAGTACTGTATATGGCTTCCGTCCCTGCCGCGTTATTTGTCCTCTGAGTTGTAAACGGAGCCATAGCTGGACCTGCGGGTGCCGGTATGGGTTCCGGAGGAGGTCAGTCCCAGTCACTATCATCATGGTGTCTGTACCTGCATGACTACTCTGCCAGACTACCCCAATCTACTTCCTCAGAGTCACCTTCATCATCATAGTTATCACTTTGACCCATGACACAAATGATTCCTCTCTGGGTGGACAGCTGCACTTTTAATTGATCTACTTCTTTCTGCCATTTAGTATGGTCTGCTGTATCATGTGTTTTGGCTTGCTGTTCCTTTCTCAACACTGTAAGTGCTGCCTTTAAATCGGTGCACATTTGTCGGGCAATACCCAGATCTTTTGTTAACTTCTGAATTTTCTTCTCAGCCATTACTCCGGCTGTTCTCAGCCTTTTCAGCCTGGGTCTGGAGGTTAGCCATATGCATAACCAAGCTATGCTGATTCACTTCAGCAGCAGCAGTCCGCTGTTTCAGATTTTCCAACTCGTCTCGTAATTTCTGATTCTCTTCTTCCAATTTCTTATTTTTCTCCTCTAAACCATCTCTTTCTAAGTAACAGGTGAGCATCGCGGTTGGTCCAATCAATCCCTTTGCCTTTTTACCCTGTTGCTTCAGGGTGCCTCCCACACCTATCTTCCTTTAGGTTTCTTGGGATCTGTCGCACAGCCCAAAACTTTATACTAATGCGGCCACTTCTTATCCAGATATTCGCGCAGTTCCTGCTCCCATTCTGGTTTTGCGGCCATTTCTCTTCATTGTTAGTCAAACCGTTCACCAGTAAATTTTAATTAGTTAGGTTTCAACGGAACCTCTTTAATTAGAAGTACCACAGCCGAGTCCTGTCATGGTCGCCACTCTGTTGACCTTTGTCAAGCACGTCCTACGTGCTTCCCAGTGCCAGATCGAGTAACAACCAGGACACACAAGTTTCCACTTAAACAATCACAATGCTTTATTTTACTGAAGGTAGCTTAATCACTAAATATCCCAATTACATTAACCAAATACTCTCTTATGTGTGTGATATTACCCATCTGTCCTCAGGTTGATCAAGCCTGCTGGCGGGGTACTTGCTCACAAAGTCCAACTTCGGGTCTGCTTCTGGAATGTTGGTCCCAAGTTCTCCTGCCTCGCCCGGCCTTCAGTCTTCCTTTTATCCTTCTTTCTTCATGCATGACCACAGCCGCTGGAACTCGGCTTATCAGTGTTATTGTACTGTTGATTGACTCATCTCTCGGGCCCATCCTGCTGGTTGATTAACTCATCCCTGATGTTGTTCTTCACAACAGGACACAATGGGCCCCACCTCATGGTGAGGACGCCTCTGACTCCAAATGTGATCAATTCTGTTGTAATGTTATTAAAGTACAATATCACAGCAAATATCATACCTTGTGGTTAAACAGTTTCCAGTAAGCTTATTATCATTCAGGAATGTGATCAGCAGTCCCTGGACATGTCCATCTCTCTGCATTAGCTATTTTCTGACATGTTCTTGTTAGTTTAACCCTTTACTGGGTATCACCGTTGCACTATATTATAAATAGTATTAAAATAATATTTTACAAGGCACTGCTATTGCGTGTACATTATTGTCACTTGCTTGAGTATGACTTGATCGTATGCTTCTCAGGTCCACTGGTGATTGATGAGCCCACTGCTGAAACTTAAGGTCTTTTTGAACTGACAACAGTGTAGATGGTATGTTTTCTGTCAGTTAGTTACTGCAACCATTTGTGGTTTTGCTCTAGTGCAAATGAGATGGTCTAATGTTCGCTACTGTTTAGATTACCTGGATGTAATGCATGCATGCAGTTTAAGGTTGAGGACAGCCAATAAGTTTGTTGTAAATTCACAGACACTGGAGGCTAACTTGTGTGTACTTGTGTGACCTTTCGTTGCAGGTATTGGGAGGAGACCTTTATTTCTGCAGGGCACTGGCTGAAGGGAGTCTTTGGGGTTAATTCTACAGCTCCCTACAGGCAGGTTGGCAGGCGGAGGGACCGTAAAATTGAGCACTTTGCTATCAATGTCATTCCCAACACCCATCCGCAATTTTACCTGCGGCAAGGGAGGAATCAGGTGGCCCGCCTGCCCATGGGCCAATTGAAGCCCTTAAGTGGTCAATTAATGTCCAGGTAAGAACCTCCTCCCGCTGCCACTGGGATTAAACCCACGGTGTGAAAGGCCCACGCCAGGTGTGCAGCTCGGCAGCTTTCTCCCCCTTGCTCTTTCCACCACGGCCCCCTCACCCCTCTCACCCCCTCGCCGGGACCTGCCAGCCTGACCCTGGTAACAACCCTGCCCACTAACCCCCCAGCCCAACTTAACTTTGCATCTAGCTCCATTGACGATCATTGTTGGAAACTGGTTGCAATCCCAGCAGTGGCTACCACTCCCTGTGGTGCTGTTGGGATCAGAGAACTAGCAGCTGTTTGACTGACCTGAGGCAGGATGTCCTCCCCAAATGGAGGCAGAAGTCTTGCATCAAGCTAATTAATGGCCTAGCGGCTGCTGAAAGGCTTCAAGATGAGTTGGCAAGGTGGGGGTGGACTTATGGCCACGGGGTGGGGTCCCTGCCACCCCCAATAAAATCCAGCCCTTTGGGACTGGGACACAGTACCACTTGGCGTCTAATATAGCTCCTTTGTATTCCAGATTCACTTCCTGGAGGTATATATAACAAAAGCACCAACATAGAGGGAAGATCCGGCTGATGTGAGAGGAAAGGTGAGAGTAGCTTCTTGCTCTCCCTGCCCTGGTACTGCCACATTTCCCTTGTCCAGTCCCAATGAAACACATCTGACCATGAAGCATGTTACACTATTTTGTCAGTATGTAGCAAATACACTGAGAATCTCATTACATCAGTGCACATTCTTTTAAATTCATCTAGGTAAAGTATACAACCATACCAATGTATAAAATTTTGAAATGAATTGTTAAAAATCTTTTGGGGCACCTTTGTGATTGTTGTGCCACCATCTTTTCAAACTGTTTCCCTTAGTAATTCTTGGAGATTGATGTAAGGCCAAAATAAACAACGGAGAGTTTCTGGGTGGAAACTTGCCTTTGGTCTATGAAAGGAAACCTTAAATTAAAACAGAAAGTGCTGGAAGAACACAGCAGATCAGTCAGCATCTGGAGGAGAAAGGTAGATCAATATTTCAGCTGAGATCTTGGTTTAATTTGTAATAGATTCTGACCACAAATCTCAGTTGTAAATGGTTATGGACTGTTAAGGGTGAAGGTTTGAGTTCATTTTTACAGTGTGTTGGAATCCAGAACAGGAAATGGAGTTTATGAGCTTGGCAAACACAATATATCACAACTCCCAGAGGTGTTCAGAAAAAAGTTATGTCATTTATATATTGTGCTTAATTAAATCTGATGTTTTAACAGGTCTGTTTAAATGAATTGAACTAACTTTATTTACAGAAAACCCGAAAGTCACATGAGCAGATTGGCTCAAACACAAGAGAACAGATGTTAACAGTCACAAATTAATCTTAATACACAAACTCTGCTGAGATAGACAACAGACGCCATCAAACTGTCATAAACCAGCTTCAGGTAAACCCCAACAAAATTAAATTCCAAGCAACATGAGGATAACAATATTGAGACATGTTTAATATATGGTAGGATGCATTAGAAGACCTGGAATGTAATATGTAGAATTATTCCTCTGAGAACTGCAGCACCATGTATGTCACAAAATGCCAATTCAGTTCTGTTGGCACCAGGTTACAGAGGAAAGAAATAAGAAATGTGCTGTTAGCTTGTATGTATAATATGGTGCTCTGGAATAAGGTTACTCCTTTTTGCAGAATACATTAAAATCTAATATATGTTAGTCCTGGCTCAGTGGTAGTACTATCATCACCTGTGAGCCAGAAGGTTGAGGTTTAAATCGCAGTCCAAAGATTTGAGTACAAAATCTAGGCTGACACTTAAAAGTAGTAAAATTACATAGAAATACATAGAATATACAGCAAAGAAACAAACCGTTTGGCCCAACCAGACCATGCCAGCATTTATGCTGTACTCAATCCTCCTCCCATCCTTCCTCATCTAAATCTGTTCAGCATAGCCCTGTATTTCCTTCTCCCTCATATGTTTGTCTACCTCCCTCTTAAATGCATCTATATTATTCACCTCAACTGCTCCCTGTGTCAACAGGTTTTACATTCTCATCATTCTCTGTAAAGTTTATTCTAATATTTGATTTTGTGATGACTATTTTATATTGATCACCCCTAGTTTTGCTCATCCCCACAAATGGAATCACTCTCTCTGTGTCTGCTCTATCAAAAGCTTTCATAATTTTAAAGACCTCTATAAGTGACGCTTCACTAGTTTGAGAGAAAAGAGATCCAGCCTGTTCATCATTTCCTGATAGGTATAACATCGCAGTTCTAACATCATCTTTTGCAATTTCTCTAGTGCCTCATTATCCCTTTTATAATATGGTACCAAACTGTTCACAGTACTCTAGTTGAAATTTAATCAGGATTCTATACAAGTTTAGCATATCTTCTTTACTTATCAATTCTGACTCTCAAGAAATAAACCCCAGTGCTTGGTTTTTATTTATGACCTTATTACTGAGTTAGTGCTGCACTAGCAGAGGTGTCATGTTTTGGATGACATTAACCCTAGGCCCCATCTGCCTTCTCAGATAGACATAAAAAAATCCCGTAGCATTATTTTAAAGAAGAGCAGAGAAGTTCTTCCTTGTGTCCTGGCCAATATTTATCTCTCAACAACATCGCTAAAATAGATTATCTGGTCATTATCTCATCACTGTTTGTGGGAACTTTCTGTGCACAAATTGGCTGCCAGATTATCAACATTACAACCATGACTACACTTCAAAAGTACATAATGGACTATACAACATTTTCATGTATCATTTTGAGGTTGTGAAGGGTGCTATATAAATGCAAGTCTTTTTTCTATATAGAATAAAAGAAGGATACTATTCACAAAAAAGAATGGAATCTTTGAGTTGGTCACATGCTGTCCTAGTTATGTTTTATTCCTGTTGCTTGCACCATTTACATCTATAGCTTTGGATCTATGTCAGTGACATTCTTAACCTTGACACTGGTGAAAATTGGTAAGTGGACCTTTGAAACTGCCCAGATAGCTGATATCATTCAGAATATGGGCCTTTTTAAGAGGACAACTGTTGATAGCTTATTTCATAGCACCCCCTTATTTAAATGGGTTAATGACTGTTTTAGAATAGCACAGCAAAAAAAGTGAGAAACGGTCTGTCACCAAAGGAAATTAAACACTGACCTTGTCAGCTGGTTGTCAGTTTGCATCTGGCCACCAGAGGGAGGTTGGAGCAGAAAATAGAGGTTCTAGCTCAATGGTGGAGAAAAAGCTTTCATTTCTAAGAAGTAAAAGAAATCAGTCAGGCAATCAAGTCCACACCTACCAACAAACAATGCATGATTTTCATTGAAGTGGACTCCAGTCAAGCCCTTTGAAGTCCTGAGAGAGGCAAATAATCACAGTGAAAACATGTAGGAACATGAAATTCTGTGAACATCGCTCTAACTTCTCTAAGTAATTGGATGACTATCGGGTTTCATATTCTATCCTGAACAGCACTGATTATTTGTATTCCACAGTTGATAGTTTCATGGTTACACTTGCCTAGGAGTATTTATAGTTTGTGCTTATCCTTCAATCAGGTATTCATATAGCTTCTCCTTTACACAGAATATACAGCACAGAAACACAGGCCATTCAGCTCAACTTGGCATTTATACTCCACACAATTGAGTCTCTTGCCATTTCATCTACCTCAACTCAGCCTTTCAGAAGATTGCTCAATTCCTCTTTCTCTCCTGTAATCATCTAGTTTTCTTTTGAAAGTCCACAAGTTATTTACCTCAGCCACTTTCTGTGGTAGCAATTTCTACATTTTAACCACTCTATGAGTAAAGAAACTTCTTATTTCCCTATTAGACTTATTAGTAACTATCTCGTAATCATGGCTTCAATCTTGGATTCTTCCACAACTGGAAACATTCTCCCCACAGCTATCCTGGCCAACCACTCATAATTTTAAAGACCTCTATCAGGTCACCTCTAGGTCTTTACAAGTAAAAGAAAAATCCAATCCGTTCAATCTTTCCCGCTACCTGCAATCTCTTAGTTTTGGTATCATCCTTGTAAATCTTCTTTGACCTTTCTCCAGTGCTTCTATATCCTTTTTATAGTATAAGGAGATCAAAAATGTAAGGGAAGATGGTGGTAATGTCACTGGACTAGTAATCTAGAGGCCCAGGTTAATGTTCTGGGGACAAGGATTCCAATCCCATCACAGCAGCTGGTGGAATTTACAATTCAATGAATAATTCTGGAATTAAAAAGCTAGTTTCAGTAATGGTAACCATGCAATCATTGTCAATTGTTGTAAAAAAAACCATCTGGTTCACTAATGTCCTGTAGGGAAGGAAATCTGCCATCCATACCCGGTCTGGCTTACATGTGACTCCAGACCCACAGCAATGTGATTGACTCTTAACTGCTTTCTGAAATGGTGTGGCAAGCCACTCAGTTCAAGGGCAATTAGGGATCGACAACAAATGCTGGCCTTGCCATTGATGCCCACATTCCATGAAATAATAATTTTTTTAAATGTGCACATATGCGCTTATAAGTGAGGATTGACCAGATTACAAATTTAACATAACTGCTTTTGAATTCTGTACTCCTAGAAATAAATTCCAATACTTTGTTAGAATTTGTAATTGCTTTTCTGACTTGTGATGCTGTATTTAATGATTTTTTGACCTAAATTCCTTGATCAATTTGCTCTTCTACCCCATTCAGTTTATTTTAAGGTGTAGTGATGTTTTTAGTTTTCCTAGCAAAGCACATCACCTTACACTTATTAAAGTTCATTTGCCACTTAGCTGACCAGTCTGCAAGTTTTCTAATGTCTTCTTGCATTATGCTGCAGCACTTGGTTTAGTTGCAACACTTATGTTAGCACAAAAACACGTTTGAAGCCTTACTAGCATTTGGGAAACCATGGGAATAGTTTGGAAAAGTAGTGATCAATGGAAAATTAAGAAAACATCTGTTGCAATACAAAGCTTTGCAGTGAATTTTTAAAAATACATTATGGGCAGGATTTTCCCCTTGGAGATTTGGGGGTGGGGCCCGCTCGCCGGGTGGAAAGTGACGCAGGATGACGTTGGGAGGAATCCCCGACGTTATCCTGGTCCCTTTAAATTTTTAGGAAGGCGGGCGGACAGCGAAATCAGCTGTCCACCCGCCAACCTGTCAATGGCCAATTGAGGCCATTGACAGGCTCATTAAGATAATTAAAGACCTGCCCGTCCAAGCTTAAGGTTGGCGGGCAGGCCAAGAGCCCCAGTGGGCTCCAGATTATTCATGAAACTTCATCCACTGGCGGGATGAGGTTTCATGTCCGTTATTTAAAAATTTAATAAATTTTATGTGTTTATTATTAACATGTCCCATCTCGTGTGACATTGTCACATGAGGGGGACATGTTAATAATTTCAATATTTATCTTTTTAGACTTTACTTACCTGTCACGAATCTCCCTGAGACAGGATTTTGCCTCAGGGAGCAGTGCGCTCTTTCGTGTGCATGCACGAAAGAGTGCACTTTGACAGATGGGGATTCCCTCCCCCCACCGGAACAGGAAGCGCTATGTTGGGCAGGCCGCTGGGCGGGCACTCAAAATGGTGGCGGGCCCCGTTTTGGTGGCGGGGGTTGGCTGTCCACCCGCCGCTGAGCAGGTGGGGCCTGCCCGCCATCCAAGGGCAAAATTCTGCCCTATGTCTAGGTTATAACAAATTATATGGCACATAGAACTGGTGAGCTGTTGGCACACTCCTATGTAGAAACCTTGCAGTAGCATTTATTTTAACAGTTGTCATGGTTCAATTATAACACTATTGAAATAAGATCTTGAGAACAAAAAACCCATCTATTATCATCAATTAAGAGGTGTGTTTCTGCCCCTTGCTACTGTGAACATGGGGTGCACATCTAGTTGTCACTTCCCCATACCGTGATCAGCAACATTTTTAAAAATTCATTTATGGGATGTGGGCATCGCTGGCTAGGTCAGCATTTATTGCCCATCCTTAATAGTCCTTGAGAAGGTGGTGGTGAGCTGCCTCCTTGAACCACTGTAGTCCATGTGGTGTAGGTACACCCACAGTGCTGTTAGGGAGGGAATTCCAGGATTTTGACCCAGTGACAATAAAGGAATGGTGATATATTTCCAAGCTAGGATGCTGAGTGGCTTGGAGGGGAACTTGCAGGCGGTGGTGTTCCCATGTGCCTGCTGCCCTTGTCCTTCTACATGGTAGCGGTTGTGGGTTTGGAAGGAGCTGTCTAAGGAGCCTTGGTGAGTTCCTGCAGTGTCTCTTGTAGATGGTGCACACTGCTGTCACTGTGCATCGGTGGTGGAGGGAGTGAATGTTTGAGGATGGGGTGCCAATCAAGTGGGCTGCTTTGTCCTGGATGATGTCAAGCTTCTTGAGTGTTGTTGGAGCTGCAGGATGTTGCTCATCCAGGCAAGTGGAGAGCATTCCATCACACACGTGACTTGTGACTTGTAGATGGTGGACAGGCTTTGGGGAGTCAGGAGGTGAGTTACTCACTGCGGAATTCCTAGCCTCTGACCTGATGCTGTAGCTACGATATTTATATGGCTAATTCAGTTCAGTTTCTGGTCAATGGTAAACCCCAGGATGTTGATAGTTTGGGATTCAATGGTGGTAATGCCATTGAATGTTAATGGGTGATGGTTAGATTTGCTTTTGTTGGAGATGGTTAATGACTGGCACTTGTGTGGCACTAATGCTACTTGCCACTTGTTAGCTCAAGCCTGGATATTGTCCAGGTCTTGCTGCATTTGGATGTGGACTGCTTCGGTATCTGAGGAGTCACGAATGGTGCTGAACATTGTGCAATCATCAGCGAACATCCCCACTTTTGACCTTACGATGGAAGGAAGGTCATTGATGAAGCAGCTGAACAAGTGTTGCTAGATAGCACTGTTGATGACACCTTTCATCACTTTACTGATGATCGAGAGTAGACTGATGGACCGGAAATTGGCCGGGTTGGATTTGTCCTACTTTTTGCGTACAGGACATACCTAGACAATTTTCACATTGCCGGGTAGATGCCAGCGTTGTAGCTGTATATTGTCAGGGCCCATAGCCTTTGCAGTATCCAGTGCCTTCAACTATTTCTTGATATCACGTGGAGTAAATCAAATTGGCCGAAGACTGGCATCTGTGATGTTGGGGACCTCTGGACGAAGCCAAAATGGATCATCCACTCGGCACTTCTGGCTGAAGATTGTTGCAAATGCTTCAGCCTTATCTTTTGCACTGCTATGCTGGGCTCTTGCAGTTTTGCCTAACTTAGTGCCAAATTACTTCTCAGTAACTATGCATACACATGCAGGCACAATGCATGCATCATTATCAGATCAGTAAGTACATTTTCTATAGTAATAATCAGTAGTCATTTTAAGTAAGCTGCACATATGATTAGAATTTCAATTACAGTGATTTTCACTGCATTGTAGCTGAAGTAGATTTAAATAAGTCAGAACTTACACATTCCTATTAAAGGGCTGAGGGTGAAAGTGCAGGACATCAGCAAGGTTGAAAAAGATAAGATGAAGTAAGAATGTCCTGAGGATATCCCATAATTCCTCACAGCCAATGAACTACTTTTGAATTGTGGTCACCCTTGATATGTAGGCAAATGTGGCAGCCAATTTATACACAAGGTCTCGCAGCAATGAGATAAATAACTAACTTATATGATTGGTGGTTATGGTTGAGGGGTAAATGTTGGCTGGGACACCAGGAGAACTCCCCTGCTCGTCTTCAAAAATGTTTTACATTGACCTGAAGCCGGGCCTTGGTTTAACATTTCATCTGAAAGACGGCAGCTGCAACAGTGTCGAACTCCCTCAGCTCTACACCGAAGTATCAGCTTAGATTATATGTTCATTGGTTAGATCCACAACCTTCTGACTTAGAGACAAATATGTCATCAATGAGCCCAGATGACTAGTGGAACTTAGGTAAATTGATATGTACTAGTAAGTTGACATCAAGTTATTGGTTTAAAACCTTGAAGATTGTGTGAAGAAAGGTAAAAAGGTAAGGCTTTAAGATCTTGGTAAAGAATGAGTTAGAAAAGGAGATGGTGTGATGTGCTTTTATTTCAATACAGTGATGTTTGGGTACTAAAAGTTTTGCCTAACTTTGTGTCAAAACATTTAAGAATCATTGAAAGATGTGCCAGCAAACCAGGACTGTCATTCTAATGAATGTGCAGCTAAGAAAAGCTCTACCATAATATTTAAAACTGTTCCCTTAAGAATTGCAATCCATGCATGAACACTGCTAAGGGACTTGGAAATCTTCAATTCTCTGGCAATAAATTAAGTGCAGTTGTTATGTGCTTCAACTGCATAAAACAGAATTGTTTCCTATAGTGGTGCAATGAACTGGCCAGCCATATAAATACTGTGGCTACAAGAGCAGTTCAGAGGCTGGGAATTCTGCAGCGAGTAACTCTCCTCCTGACTCCCTAAATCCTGTCCACCATCTATAAGGCACAAGTCAGGAGTGTGATGGAATACTCCCCACTTTGTGTTTTTTTTCCCCATTTTTTAAAGAAACCTGAGAGAAGGCCCGGGCTCACAATGCAGGATACCACTCGGGTTATAAAGCTCCAACAACACTCAAGAAGCTCAACACCATCCAGGGCAAAGCAGCCCGCTTGATTGGTACCCCATCTACAAACATTCACTCCTTCCACTACTGACGCACAGTGGCAGCAGTGGGTACCATCTACAAGATGCACTGCAGCTGCTCACCAAGGCTCCTTCGACAGCACCTCCTAAACCTGCAACCTCTACCACCTAGAAGAGCAAGGTCAGCCGATGCATGGGAAGACCGCCATCTGCAAGTATCCCTCCAAGTCACACACCATCCTGACTTGGAACTGTATCGCCCGCCATTCCTTCGAAGTCTCTGGATCAAAATCCCTTCCTAACAGCACTGTGGGTGTACCTGCACCACATGGACTGCAGCGATACAAGACGGTGGCTTACACCACCATCTTAAGGGCAGTTAGGGATGGGCAACAAATGCTGGCCTAGCCACTGATGCCCACATCCTGTGAAAGAATAAAAAAAAGTTACTCAAACCTGAAGATTGTACTTCAGGTATGAGGTAATGATTTAATGGAACATCTTCAGATAATCCTGGAACACTCCTGAATGTTGTAAAGGGGAAAGGAAAAGCAATAGTAAGGTAGTTACCAAGAAATGTGTAATTAATGAAAAAGAGATGAGCTCCAACAATGCTGTCCTTTATTCACTCATCCTGTCTGTATCCCCGCTGTGTTGAGGTTAATGTTCATTACGGTCTCTGACTTATTCTTTCCCTGGATCTCAAATCCATGTTACTCTTCACTTCCATCAGTTTTCTCATCTGGCTGCAATCTAACATTCTTTTAAATGCAAGAATGGTGTCACATAATAACTAAGGGGAAGTTTTTCCGATTTGCAGCAAAATCAGAAAACTTTGCATCAGTTTTTACAGAGGAAATTTTCTCAAATCTTGCTTTACTTCATTTTCTCTTAGCCTTTATAACCCGAGTGGTATCCTGCATTGTGAGCCCTGGTCTTCTCTCAGGTTTCTTTAAAAAATGGGGGATAAAAACACAAATCCATGCAAAGCTAATATAGTCCAAAGAAGAGCACATCTGCTGTTCATCTGCTGGTAACAGTAACAGAATTTTTTAGTTTTGTTTTTGAAGTCAATCAGATTTCTGCAATAAAATATCAAGATCATCTTGAGAAAGGGATAAGGCTGATAAATTCAGTGTGCCTCAGCTGCTAGTAATCCTCATAATAATTATTCCGGGAAATACATTAGCAGTGACTACAATCATGTGCAGTCCAGATCAAACCCCCTCTTCAACTGCCAGAGTTTGTGGGAACTCACTGCTTCCTGTTGGAATTACATGAGGTAAAATAGAAATGAATAGACTAAGCAGCTCTTATGTCTCTCTTGCCATTCTAGTAATTACTTGATAGGTTAACTTCTGTTCATGGTTTCCAGTAAAATCCACTAAATCACTAAAAGAGTAAGACTGTGGTCAGAAATTGAGAATTTCAGGAATCTGTGCAGATCACTAAAATATCTACTTGTTGATTCATTCCCATAGTTTAATTTATTATGATGCTTGTACTGCATACCAAAAGTTATATCATTACACAATATGTTCTTCAATGATTTGAGTGATTATCCACTATTCCTGCAGCTCAATGGACAGCAAGCACCAATTTCTACAAATGCCTTTGCATTCATTTAAACATATGAGAAACAACCCGCTGAAGTCACCTGTTTTAAAGCAGTTTTGTCTATATTTTCCATTGATTTTAAAGTTAGTGTCTATGGATTGATGCAGAACAAGTGATGAAAAACAAGTAAAATGAAATAATAATGCCTAGTGTTGATTTTCAGCTGTTCCAGCTGTCTCCAAACACTAGAACATTAGAATGAGGCCATTTGGAGGGCAGAAGGATGCCATTTGGCCCATCGTGTCCATGCTGGCTCCCTGCAAGAGCAAGTCAGCTGGTCCCACTCCCCTTGCCCGTTCCCTGTAGCCCAGCAATTTTTTCTCATCAGATAATTATCCAATTCTCTTTTGAAGGCCTTGATTGAATCTGCCTTCACCACACTCTCTGGCAGTTTGTCTGCCCATTCCATCAGTGTGTCTATGTCCTTTCAAATTTCTACACTATCCTCCTCACAATTTACAATGCTGCACTCCAGATCCTAACCACTCAACTTGTAAAAAAACCTTTTCCTCATGTCGCCATTGTTTCTTTTGCCAATCACCGTAAATTGGTCTCCTCTGGTATTTGATCTTTCTGCTAATGTGAACAGACCCTCCTTACCTGCTCTGTCCAGACCTCTCATGATTTTGAATACCATCAAACACCAACACATTAAATCTTATCTTAATTTTCTCTTCTCCCAGCCCCAGCTTCTTCACTCTATCCAGGTAATTGAAGTTCCTTATCCCGGAAAACATTTTCGTGAATTTTTCTCTGGACCCCCTCTAATGCTTCCACATCCATCCTAAAGCTTGATGCCAAGAACAGGACACAATATTCCAGTTGAGGCTGAACCAATGTTTTATACATGTCTATCATAACTTCCTGGCTTTTGTACTCTATGCCCCCTATTTGTAAAGTCTCATATGCTTTATTAATTGCTTTCTCAACTTGTCCTGCCACCTTCACTGACCTGTGCACATATACCCTAGGTCCCTCTGCTCCTCCTATTAGAATTATATCTTTTATTTTATCTTGCCTCTCACTCGTCCTATCAAAATGAATCACTTCACACCTCTCTGCATTAAATTTCATCTGGCACTTGTCTACCCATTCCACCAGTGTGTCTGCCCATTCCACC
The DNA here is from genome assembly GCF_964194155.1 of Cetorhinus maximus. NCBI lineage: Eukaryota > Metazoa > Chordata > Chondrichthyes > Lamniformes > Cetorhinidae > Cetorhinus > Cetorhinus maximus. Next base: position 101,004,780 of record NC_135887.1, read on the forward strand.
AGTGTGTCTATGTCCTTTTGAATGACTACACTATCCTCCTCAGAATTTACAATACTCCCAAGTATTGTGTCACCTGCAAATTTTGAAATTGTACCTTTTACACCCTAGCTGAGGTCATAAATATATAACGAGAAAAGCAAGTGGCTCTAACACTGAGCCCTGTGGAATCACACAATATACCTTCCTCCAGTCCAACCTCTGTTTCCAATCATTCAGCCAATTTCATATCCATGCTGCTATTGTTCCTTTTATTCCATGAACTCAAACTTTGATGAAAAGCTTCTTATGTGCCACTTTATCAATTGCCTTTTGGTAGTCCATGTGCACCACATTAACCACATTACCCTCTCTGTTACCTCATCAAAAACACAAGCAAGATAGTTAAACATGATTTGCCCTTAACAAATCCATGCTGGATTTCCATAATTAATCCACATTTGTCCAAGTGACTGTTAATTTAGTCCCAAATTAACATTTCTAAAAGCTTTCCCATCATTGAAGTTAAACAGACTGGTCTGTAGTTGCGGGGCTTACCCTTGCACATATTTTTGAACAAAGGTATAACATTTATAATTCTCCAACCCTCTAGCATCACCACTGTATTGAAGGAGGATTGGAAGATTATGGGCTGTACAACTTCCACCCTTAATTTCCTCAGTATCCTTGGATGCATCTCATCCAGTTCCAGTGACTTATTAACTTTAAGTACATTCAACTTAATACCTCCCCTTTATCAATTCTTAGATCATCTAGTGTCTTAAGTACCTCCTCTTTCACAATAATTTTGGAAGCATCTTCTTCTTTGATAAAGACTCATTTTGTACTTCAGCCATTGCCCCTGGCTCCAGTGTAAATCCCTTTTAGGCCCTTTAATATTAATAAAAAATTAGAAAATAAAACATTTGCTTGTTAGCGGCCAATGTAATGGTACCTTGCAGGGAAGTGATGCACTTTTCACTGGGGCAAGTGACAATGACAGGTACAAATAAATTCACTTGCTGGGGTTGGAGTTAATGTAAGAACTGAACAACCATAGTAGCAAGTATCAGCACAGCATTGTTAGATTCAGTTGTAGACTTTTGAACTATGTGTCAAGTACCCCTTGTAAGCAACCTCTCAATCTACTGGTGGTGCAAGATAGCAGCTCAACAGCATAAACTTCATAGTGCAAATGCATTCCTGTACATAACAATCATATGGTATATCTGAACAGGAAGTGCTACAAATTTATCAATGTGGAAATGGCAAAAGAAATGCAAACTTCCCAGGGATAATTAACAATGCTTGCTTTCTAAGGTTGAACTGATTGAAAGAGAAAGAAGAATTGACGACATGTACTTGATTTGATCGACAAAGTGCTACCATGACTTATGGCACCAGCACTGCCAGCAGTGCTCATCCAAGTTGAACATCACTTGGAGGAAGCAGAATGTACTCCGGGTGAGGGACTTCAATATCCATCACCAAGGGAGGCTCATTGGAAACCACTACTGACCGAGCTGGCTGAGTCCTAAATGACATAGCTGCTAGACTGGGTCTGCGGCAGGTGGTGAGGGAACCAACAAAAGGGAAAAACATACTTGACCTCATCCTCACCAACCCCTGCCTGCCGCAGATGCATCTGTCCATGGCAGTATCGGTAGGAGTGACCACTGCACAGTCGTTGTGGAGACAAAGTCCTGCCTTCACATTGAGGATACCCTTCATTGTGTTGTGTGGCACTACCACCGTGCTAAATGGGATAGATTTCAAACAGGTCTAGCAACTTAAGACTGGGCACCCAAGAGATACTGTGGGCCATCAGCAGCAGTAGAATTGTACTCAAACAACAATCTGTAACCTCATGGCCTGGCAAATCCCCCACTCTACCATTACCATCAAGCCAGGGGATCAACCCTGGTTCAATGAAGAGTGCAGGAGGGCATACCAGGAGCAGCACCAGGCATAGCTAAAAATGAGGTGTCAACCTGGTGAAGCTATAACACAAGACTACTTGCATGCCAAACAGCAAGAGTGATAGACCCCACAACCAACGGATCAGATCTGAGCTCTGCAGTCCTGCCACATCCAATCATGAATGGTAGTAGACAAGCAACTCACTGGAGGAGGAGGCTCCACAAATATCCCCATCCTCACTGATGGAGGAGCCCAGCACAGCGGTGCAAAATATAAGGCTGTAGCATTCACAACAATCTTCAGCCAGAAGTGCTGAGTGGATGATCCATCTCAGCCTCCTCTGGAGCTCCCCAGCATCACAGATGCCAGTCTTCAGCCAATTCAATTCATTCCATGTGATATCAAGAAACAGCTGAAGGCACTGGGTACTGCAAAGGCTATGGGCCTTGACAATATTCCAGCAATAGTACACAAGACTTGTGCTCCAGAACTTGCCGTGCGCCTAGCCAAGCTGTTCCAGTATAGCCACAACACTGGCATCTACATGGCTATGTGGAAAATTGCCTAGGTATGTCCTGTACACAAAAAGCAGGACAAATCCAACCCGGTCGATTACCATCCCATCAGTCTACTCTCGATCATCAGTAAAGTAATGGAAGGGTTCATCAACAGTGTTATAAAGCGACCCTTGCTTTGCAATAACCTGCTCACTGATGCCCATTTTGGGTTCCGCCAGGGCCACTCAGCTCCTGAGCTCATTACAGCCTTGGTTCAAACATGGACAAAGGAGCTGAACTCCCAAGGTGAGGTGAGAGTGACTGCTCTTGACATCAAGGCAGTATTTGACCAAGTGTGGCATCAAGGAGCCCTAGCAAAACTGAAGTCAATGGGAATCAGGGGGAAAACTCTCCGCTGTTTGGAGTCATACCCAGCACAAAGGAAGATGGCTGTGGTTGTTGGAGGAGAGTCATCTCAGCTCCAGGACATCACTGTAGGAGTTCCTCAGGGTTGTGTCCTAGGCCCAACCATCTTCAGCTGCTTCATCAATGACCTTCCTTCCATCATAAGGTCAGAAGTGGGGACGTTTGCTGATGATTGCATAGTGTTCAGCACCATTCGTGACTCCTCAGACACTGAAGCAGTCCATGTCCAAATACAGCAAGACCGGGACAATATCCAGGCTTGGGCTGACAAGTGCAAGTAACATTCGCGCCACACAAGTATCACCATCTCCAACGAGAGAGAATCCAACCGTCTCCCCTTGATATTCAATGGCATTACCATCACCGAAACCCCCACTATCAACATCCTGGAGGTTACCATTGACCAGAAACTGAACTGGACTAGCCATATAAACACTGGCTACAACAGCAGGTCAGAGGCTAGGAATCATGCGATGGGTAACTCACCTCCTGACTCCTCAAAGGCTGTCCACCATCTACAAGGTACAAGTCAGAAATGTGATGGAATACTCCCCACTTGCTTGGATTAATGCAGCTCCTATAACACTGAAGAAGCTGGATACCGTCCAGGACAAAGCAGCCCGCTTGATTGGCGCCACATCCTCAAACATCCACTCCCTCCACCACCAATGCACGGTAGCAGCAGTGTGTACCATCAACAAGATGCACTGCAGGAACTCACCAAGGCTACTTAGACAGCACCTTCCAAATCCACGACCACTACCACCTAGAAGGGCAACGGCAGCAGATAGATGGGAACATCACCACCTGTAAGTTCCCGTCCAAGTCACTCACCATCCTGACTTGGAAGTATATCGCTGTTCCTTCACTGTCACTGGGTCAAAATCCTGGAACTCCCTCCCTAACAGCACTGTGGGTGTACCTACACCACATGGACTGCAGCAGTTCAGGAAGGCAGCTCACCACCACCTTCTCAAGGGCAATAAATGCTAGCCCAGCCAGCGAAGACCACATCCCGTGAATGAATTTTTAAAAATTATCTCTGTAATAGGCCTGAGAGCAAACACAAGACGCATATTTGTAAATAAGGATTGTCACAGAGCAAATAACAATGCTTCAGGTCCTTGGAAGTTCATTGGACATCTTTTGATATGCTTTGGAGAAGTTGGGCAAACTAGTGACCATATATGCCTCACATTATATAATTTAGCCATGCACAGAGGCTGGCCATAGATTTGAACAAAGATTAGGAGCAACCCATAATGGGAAAAGATGGTCGGGAATAGATAAGCAGCCTGCACAGATGGGAGGACAGAGACATTTGGAGTTGATTAACAGTAACTTCCAATAAGCTCTTGTAATTTGTTTTGGCATCAGATATAGGCAGGTAGTGTCTTCTGATATATATATTAGAGGTTTTAACATAAAGAGTACCATTGGATCACTCAAGCGTCTTTGTAATTGACCACTCCTGCCTCTTCTACTTAAATCAAAAATTGTTGATTCACGTTTTTCTTTCCCCCTTCATTCTTTCAAAGCCAGCATTTGTTGCCCATCTCTAGTCGCCCTTGAACTGAGTGGCTTGTAAGGCCATTTCAGGGGGCAGTTAAGAGCCAACCACATTGCTGTGGGTCTGGAATCACGTAGGCAGATTTACTTCCCTAAAGGATATTCGTGAACCAGGTGAGTTTTTAAAACAATTGATGATAATTGTCACAAACTGCTTAAAACTCAATTAGATTTATTGCCTTTTATAACTGCAATATTTTGTTTTTTGTCTTATCAAAGCCAACCACTTTCATGCATCTCTAATGATGCATCAATTTCAATCTCTACCTTGCTCAGACCAGTATCAGCTAGGCACAAGCATTTTTTTCACTACAAATCTAATTCATATGCCCAAGAGGGAACTCTGTACATGAAATGTATATGTAGAATTTTCCTTTCCCAGCAGTTAAAATTTAATTATTTAGAGAGTGCAGATTGCAATGCCCACATTGCCTCACACTTACATTAACTGCAGGTAGGTTTACAAAGTGATCAGAAGGTCCACTTGGGCATTTTCTAACTCTGATTTGAAGCCAGCCTTGCCTTATATTCCAAGTGGTGTCAAGTGGGCTGAGACTATACCCAAAAGCAGGAGAATGTCAACATCCTTTATGGACACCATTTGCATTTGCTGTCGATTGACCAATCTTTGCGACTGTGCTGCAAGGGTATGATTCTTATAGAGCACATGCTTGGCTCTAATTGTTGTTTACAGTGATTAAGTGGTCACTAAACCATTTCAGATGTGCTAACATGGGATTATTGTAGGTGTGTTAGGATTGGTTGAAATTCTGGTGTTAATAATAGTGAATTATTTTCCCAAGAGCTCAACCAGTGGAAACAGAGAGAAGCTGTGTCAGTATGTTATTTTGAGACATACATAATTGCAACTGAAAGTTAGTTATGGCTGACATCCACATAAGGACACCAAGAGCATTGCTATTGCCACAAAAGCATTGCTATTGCCACAAAAATCAAAATAAAATGGGGAATGCAGCACTCCTAAAAGCAGAAAATAAAGCCATTTATATTTTTCATGTTGCTTTATGTGACACTATAAATTTTGAATCTGTGTAGATGAACTGTCTGGTAGAGCCTAACTGGACCGTTAAAGAGAGGAACAGGGAAGGAATTACTTGATCTGGAATTTAATGGGATGAATGCAACATGGCTCTTGTGGTATGTCTGGCAGTGTCTAATTTGCCCAAAGGGTAAATGGGGTGGCAAGAGGGACTCAAAATAACGTGGCTATTAATAGTACTCCTCCCCTTTAATTTGGGCTTCACAGCTGCAATTCTGAGCTCTGTGCCATCCAAACACCTCAAACTTTTGAGTTATTACAAGTAACCTTATTTGTGAAAACAGAATTTGACAGAGAACGCCATCCTAGTGGGTATCCTGGAATGTGAAAGAGACAAAAGTGAATGTGTGGGAAAGTTGGCTATAGTCATAAAAGAATCGTTAACTATAGGTGAGGTTTCAAGAATTGGGAGCAAAGGCAATGCCAATATGTAAGAGAGGAACAAATCTAGCCCAGATAACATCAATAACAGATACATTACTGAAAGCATTCTCAAGGCTAGGGGAGAACCTATGTAGTAGTAGTTTTGTAAGAAATAGATTTAAAAGAAGACCTTGCTTAATAAAAATACTAAAACTCTTCGAAAACATTACTAAGAACTTTGTTAATAGAACACTCTACACAGGAGTGAAAGTAACTTAAATTTTTTAAAGGTACGGTCGTATAAGGAACCCCAAATTTGACTAATTAAAATTTAATGCGTGGAAGATCATTTCTTTGACCAGTAACTGCCTTTTCTTTATTGAGCTTGTGGTTTCTGTCTTCAAAGCACTTTGATTATCAATCCAAATCAATATCAAACAAAATAAAGAATTCACACCATGACTGGCATCAAAGGACTGGACAGATTGATGCAGCCAGTAGTCCACAAACAACAGCACAGGCTCGCTCCCTGAACCTTTGACAACCAAAGTGGTTCACAACAATCTATCCACTGTCAGAAAAGTCTAACGAGAAAACCTCACGTTTCCTCACTGTATCGGGAATATTCTGATTTACAATGGGTCGGCTTTAAAAGGTGGTACTGCACTTTTGAAAATATCACTTATCAATCTTATGAACACAACAATCAGCCAACCAGTGAAGTCCCTGGGATCAGGTAATGTTGGTGGTAGAAGTTGTCAAAACATTGCAATAAGCTATAATGAATGAGTTCAGTGCTTGTTCATATTTCAAATGACGAGCTTAAAGCATACAAAAGAAACATGTTGCATTTTAAATTCCAACTGTACAAAAGCGTGAAAAGAAGTGCCCATTATTTGCTAAAGGAATAAAGAAAATTCGCCACATTCTGCCTGAACTAATCCTCACACAAGATCAGTTAATTGATCTGTTTTAATAGAGGTCATTATGTTTAAAAGACGTGAAACATCCGGACACATGAATCGAGAAAAACTGTCACCCCCACACACCCACACTAACTACAGCCAAGTGACTTCTATTCTCATTTCCATTTTCCCCGCTCATTCAGTCCTTTAACCACAATTCAATGGGTTCATCACTCTTCTTAACTACAACTGGAAGATTACTTCTCTCCAGCTGCTGCTTGTCATTCTCCCTCCCCATGTCTCTGCATTCCCATTTCCTTGGCCATTTTCTTACCAGTACACTTACCGGTTTACTTTAATGACTTTACAATGACATTTATTTGGACTTTGAGAAGGGTTTGGACAAAGTTATGCATGGAAAACTTTAAATAAACTAAAATCTTTTCAGATATATTTGTATTCAACACTATTTGTAGTAGTAGATGTGTCTCATGATACAAGCACTGAAGATGATCAGTATTACAAGAATATGTTTCACAGTAACATAGATTGCAGGTTCAAAGAGCTGTATGACTATTCCTGCTTTTGTTTCTTATGTTCTTATCAGTGATATGGATGAAAAGATTGGGTCATGAATCTTCCTTTGATTAGAAAGATTGAAGATTGCAGATATGCTGTTATAGTGAGTGTCCATTTAAATGGACTACTTTATTGTGCAAACGTATAAGAAATAAGTTTGTCTTGGAATTTGAGATAAAAAAAATGTTTTGTTTCTTTTGGTTTAGATTGCTAAAGTTTTTTTGAACTCAGTACCAAAACATAAACAAGTACGCTCCACTTGACATGACTGAGTCTGCCTGTATTTCTGGGTTCATGTCACGTTTGCTAGCCGGATGCAGGACCCAGTGTCTGCAAGTGGGGTAGGAAAGTCAGCCACTGCTACAAGCCTGACAAGTGTGCAGCGGTAGTAATGGCTGCTGCTGGCTATAAAGCATTTTGGCTGCTGCCCAATAACAACAGCCTAAAGGCCCCATGTCCAATTTTCTTCCTCCTTCACTTGGAAAAAAAAGTACTTACATTGTACATGGCTTCAACAGGACCTGTTCAGATCATCTGATCTGAGGGGGGTGCTGGGTGTTATTTTAGGGGATACCCCAAATGGACACCTGCCTGATATTCTGACAGAAAAATGATGCAGGCTAGTCCATTACTTGCTCTGAGCCCTGCCTCATTTTCATGGGATGACCCTCTGTGCATAATTATTCTACCTCCCTCCCCCAAGGCATCCCCAGGAAATTCCTGCATTGCACAAAAGAAGCTGGTGAAACAGATCTCCATTGCTTTTTCTTCCTGCATCTGGGAACTGAGCTTTCACCAGATGTACAACAGAAAAAGAATTGGCCTCAAGGAGTTTAAAACTAGCCACAGTTAGAATCCATGTCACAAATTAATTCAATACAAATCTCATGAGGATAATTTGGTCTGTCTTATGACAGAAAAGCTAAAGAGAGAGGCCACGCTTATTCATAGAATTACAGTACATACTGTGAAGCTTGGACAGTTATGTATGTAATTGGCAGATACTTCTGAATGTTCAGTAGCTTATAGTCATTCAAATCAAAGAAGACCCAACAACTGTTTTCTGAAACATTTAATATGCTAAAACTACTCAACAAGCTGAGTGGAGGTGAGTCAGTTAAAACTTCGTACAAACCAGAAGGTACAGGTTTGATTCTTCATCTATGCTGAGTCCCAGCTAATGCAATGTTTGGCCTAAGAACTCTTGGGATATCAGGTAAAGTTATGAACTTCCTTCCTGCTCCTAATCTTTGTAAAATGCACTTGTATACACATTGGGTGAGAACATTATTGAGATTAGCCGCAATGTTCTCCATGGTCTACTAACTTTCGCCTTATAGAATGGATGCAGTATCAGAAGGCACTCAGCTTGTGTTTACCAACAGAGCTTTCAGAGCAGACACGTTGCTTAGATTGAAAAGATCACCACTTCAGAAGCATTTCCTGTACAATATGTATAATTTAGCCCTAAGTTATTCGTAATTGAGGAAGAAATATCAAAAAATTGCATTGTTAATTTCTCAGAAGGAAAAATTACATAACTATATGCGGATCCAGAAGGAAATGACAGTTCGGACCAGTACTCTTATTTCCCAGTTTATACTGATGTTCCATTTTAAAGTATTCAAGACCAATTCGGACCTGTATTCTTATTTCCCAGTTTTTACTGTTTTTTCCTTCTGGGGAGAATCAAAAAGTCCACAATCCTAACAAACTCAGACATTCCAAACCATCTATTCTTCGGGTAACTGGTAGAACCATAGAAACTTACAGCACAGAAGGAGGCCATTTGGTGTATTATGCCTGTGCTGGCTCTTTGAAAGAGCAGATCTACTTAGTCCCACATCTGCAGGGCGGAATTTAATCCAGACAATGGGGATTTCGTCTGTGGCCGGAGAGCCTGAGAGCTCTGCGTTGCCTCTTTTCAGGAAGGTCCACTGCATTAAGTGCCAATCAGGCAGTTAACTGGGCAGCATCGGGCCTTCCCGGGATCAAAGACCCCACGGGTGGAAATCCTGCCAAAAGATGGCCGGCAGCTCTTAATTGCACTGCAGTGCCAAAGGGGAGGTGATGACAATGATGGTGGTAATGCACTCACCTGAGGCTCAGGATTGTTGAGGGACCCAGGCTAGTGATGGTGGGAGGTGAATTGTGGGTTTAGGTCGTGGAAGCAAGGGGCAAGGGCAGGTGCTGGCTCTCAGTGAGCTCCTCCTTCCATATGTTGAGTCCTTTGATCAGGCACTGAGTGCTTTTGAATGAGCCCCCACCTGGAAACCCACAAGCAACCCTGACAGGGTTTGTTTTTGGGCTTCCTGCATGAAGAGACCTACCTGCTGTTGGGTGAATACTGGTGATGGTGGTTAATGGGTATTAATTGGCAGGGAGGGAGGTGGGAAAGGCTATCCATGGTCTTAATCAGGGTAGAAGCAGGAAGGTGGTGGGGTCACCACTTGCCATCCTCCTGCCTGATTAAATCATCCCCCTCCACCAAATTTGCCAGAGGGAGGCATTAAACTCCTACTTTCTGCCTGTAGCACTGAGTTCCTCATTCTTAAGTACCTGTCCAACTCCCTTTTAAAATTATTTATAAGAATGCAACTCATAAGAATTCCTCTTAACTTTTAAAGAATGACTCTGCAATTATATTTTGTTCCCACAGATTATTACACTTTGATCCTAAAACAAGTAGTTACAGAAAATTGTCCAGAATTTCCTAAGTTAAAGTTTATGTCAAAGGCTTCGTTCACATCTCCCCAAATTTGACAACTTAAAGACAAACATGAAACCAGCAACTCCCTATTTGGATGATTTCCCAGATAAATAATCACTAGGAGTTTTTTTGTAACATGGAGATGCAATGAAAGCCATGGATGATGAGAGAAGTGAAATGATATCAGAGCATGTAGCTGAACCAAACTGCTTTCTGGATATCACCCAGCATCATGAGTGTCTTGTTGTTATTGAGGCATGAATTTCACACCACCTGAAGACTATTTAAACCACTTGCTCCTACCCCCTTCATCCCCAGAGTAAAATCATCAACTAAAATAAACAATAACTACCTGTTTGATGCAGAATCAGTACTGAGGTTGAGTTACATGGGCTGTAGTGATTTTGTGTTCAGGCCATCCTCCAGGTGATCATTCCAGCGATGACATATGCTAGTCATTACCCACTGGCTATTAAGCACTAACAAAATAACCCATAAGCATTGTATAATGATCGATGACTGTGTTATGTGATGGCTTGGAACTGAAAACAGATTGTGACCTTTGGACTAAACTCTGATCTATCTGAAGTCCCCAAACAGTGTGGTGGGCAGTAACATTTATACATTTTTGTCATGCTTTATATTTTGAATTGAAATATTATTGTGAAATATAGGCAATGAATATATTTATTGTAAATGAATTAATTCCTTTGTTAAACAGCTAGGGAAAAATGTTCATACAAATGTCATACCTTTATTACTAATGTTACACGGTACAATTTCAATTTTTAAAATTAAATGCAGCATTTATTTATATGTGTGCAGACTGCATGCAAAAAACACACAGGATTATTTTTCCTACTGAGTTAAATGACTTTAGAAGGCATTCGCATCACAGCTTTCTTCCACTGTTGAAAGCAGTGAGACTGCGAACAAACTTCCAAAAGTCATTGGGGGTAATTTTAACCAAACTCAGCAGGCGGAAGACCCATGGTGTCAGGTGGAATGCTGATTTTACACCCTGCCCAATATTACTTGTTGACTTCAGTGGAAAGAAAAATCAGGCAGAGTGTAAAACCAACATTGCACCCAATTCCATCGGTTTCCTGATTGGTGGGATAGGTTAAAGTCTCCCCATTGGGGAAATTATAAAATCAGTGTTCCGCCTGATCCTCTGGGTTTCCCACCCCACAAGTCAGGTTTAAAATTGCTTGCATTATGCCCAGAAATAAGTAGCATTGTCCACAGTCAGCCATGATCTGGATGAACGGCAGAGCAAACTTGAGGGACTGTCTGACTTCCACCAATTGGGTGTGGCTTTGTTGACCACGACTTGGTACAGTTCCTGGTACAGACTTGGTGCAGCCTTCTTGACTTGACCTAGATGCAGTTTTACTGTCTAGGATTAAGGTGTATCATTCCTGCCCATTGTCAGGTGTGGTTTTTCTATCTGTTGCTGGGTATGTCTGGGGTAAAATATGACTTTCTCATTTGGGGCTGTGTCAACTTTTGGGTCCAGCAGTGAGCATGGTTTTCCTGTCCAGAGTTGAATGTTGTTGTCTTCTGTCTGGGGTTAGTAGTTTGTTCCTGTTGATGCAGTTTCCTCATCTGCAGTTAGGTGCTGTATTCCTATTTGGAGTTGGGCACAGTTTTCTAGTGAGAGACAGATGTCATTTTCCTCTCTGGGGTTAGATGCTGTCTTGCTTCCAGGACTGATTAGCAATATTCCTTGTGTGGAGTTAGGTAAAGGTTTTTTCTTAGGTCTAGATTTGGCTTTTTTATCTGAGTTGGATGCAGCTTATCTCTACAGATAGAAGTGCTGTTTTTCTGTCTAGTATTGGTATAGTTTTCTTCTCCAAGAAAAATGCAGTTTTCCTATCCAGAGTTATATGCAGTTTCCCATCTGGAATGTTGTCCAGGATTAGGTGCAGTTTTCCATTATGGGATTAGGTGCTGTTTTCCTGCACGGGGTTCAGCGCAGCTTGCTGTCATCAATTAATACAGGGCTCTCCAGATATCATTAGGAGGGCCAAAGCATTCATTGCTGTAATAGCTGTGACACCATTCTGAATAGTTTAAGAACTTTTGAAGATCACAAAATAGACTGAGGTTAAAATTCTTTCCAGGTAACACTAGAGCATCAAGGTCTAGCTTTAATATTTTGCACTGTCATGGAGCATAAACCTCCCTCTTTTGTACACTGAACTTCCTTCAGTGCAGTGGGTGTCACATGCTGAAGAAGATAATAACTTCTAAATGAAGAAAGGACCCATCTGACTTATATCAAGTTTATAACTTTATTACATTGTCTTTGATCTAAAACTGCAGACATAAATTTGGTTTGCTTGGAGGTCACACAAACCAGTAAAATGCTGCCAATAAATTCCATTGTACACACTTGTAAATTCTTCAAGCATTGCCAATGAGGTCCAGTTTGCAGGTTCTCAGAGAAAATAATAACATTTCAGTGAGTGTATTTCTTTGATCCAGCTATCAACAAAACCAATCTCTTTATCTCCAAACATTTTCTCTGTTTCTAATGATGCACTCATCCTGCAAAAATGTGGAGGGTTGGAAAAGGAGTTAAAATCACAGATATTAAAGCTGCAATAAAGAATTTTCTTTAATGCGGCCATCAGAATTATTGTGCTCTTATTTTAAATGTGAAATAAGTATTATGTCTATCAGGTTAGGGTCAAAGGCTTGTAAGCTTCAAAAGTGATCCTCTGTTGAAATCCCTGACCTGCCTGACCCTTGAATATGACAGCTCCATATATGTGGAGTTTTGTGAATCTTGTCCACATTGGAAGGTAAACATTAGCAATATGTAACTCACCCTACAGCATACACTGATCATTTTGGTGGATCCACCATGTGGCATGGTGGTGAATCATGCAGCAAAATCCCAGCTTGGTTCTTGATCTGTGCTGAGTCCTGTTAACTAGACTAGATTTTAATACTCATGTGTCTGATATCTCAGATTGTTTCAAACACACAGTGTGCAAATTATGAGTGAATGTAAGCAGCTAAGAATGAAGTTGAATAAGTCCAAGGAGTCTTGGTGGATCAGCATTCGATGTTAAACCAGTGCAGAGCAGCAAACAACAGAACCAACTGAATTTGGAACTACGTATCCAATCAGTAGAATTAAAGCCAAAGGAAGTTGTGATCAAACAGTGTTCTGATCAGACTGCACCATGAGTACTATGTCCAGTTCTAGTGAACAAGACAGGAGGGAAACATTCAGTTGCTAGAAACAGATGAGCCTTAAGGCTGATCCCCATTGTCAGGAGTGTGAGTTATGAGAAAGAACGGGAGACACTTGGGCTTTTAAACCTGTGAAAGATGCATCTGAGAGGTGATCTGATAGTGGTGTATAAGAACAGTAAAGGGAATGAATAGTATTAATCCGGAATACTACTTTAAATTAAATTGTAAGGGCAGGACAAGGAGACACAAATTCAAGCTAATAAGAAATGAAAGTAATCCTACTAAGAGTGTTCAACTTATGGAATAAACTCCTTCATAGAGTAGGAGAGGGAAAGCCCTACAATCAGTTAAAAAAGCATTAGATAGTACAATGGGGGACTGTAGTGTCTTTCTGGATGGTTGAATTAACATGGGCTAAATAGGCAACCTTAACAATAATTATCTTATGACTGATTGTAAGAAATAGGAGCAGGAGTAGGTCATTTGCTCCCTTGAGCCTGCTCTGCCATTCAGTAAGATCATGGCTGATCTGAACATGGCTTTAAGTCAATTTTCTTGCCTACCCCTTAAAACCCTTGACTCTTGTAGATCTGTCTAACTCAGCCTTGAATTTATTCAGTGACGCAGCCTCCGCTGCCCTCTGGGGTTCAGAATTCCAAAGATTAATGACCCTCTGAGAGAAGAAATTCCTCCTCACCTCCATCTTAAATGGGAGCCCCCTTAATTTGAAACTCTGTCCCCTAGTTCTAGATTCGCCCACGAAGGGAAACATCCTCTCAGCATCTACCCTGTCTAGTGCCCTCAGGCTGCAGGCTGTATTCTAAATGTTAATGGTTTAGGAAGGGGAAAAAACAGCTATTAGTTCATACTCCTGATAGTTATGTAGTAACCCCTGTTTGAAGTTTGTATGTGATGACGATAGGATTAGGCTTAGCTGTAATGCTGTTAGTCTCCAAACAGTCAGTGTCCACTGTGCTGGAGCAAGATACTGATGAGATCCCAGTGTTTGTAAAATCATATGTAGCAAGGTCACTGCCTTCTGGAGAAGACAGCTAACGGAAGATACTGTGGGGGGACAAAAAACAGCGTGCAGCAAGATACTCTTTTCTCTTGGCTAAAGAGTTTAACAACTGTAATCATGAGATATGAATATCAGTGAGGAGCGATAAAGGTCTATAGAGTTGAAATTAATCCAATATATTTAACAGATCCACATATAGAGGCACATATAGGATCCTAAGTACTGTATCCCATGTTAAAACATTGTATGATGCCAGCAATGTTTGCAGAATTCACTGCTGCCATTCTTAAACAACAGCACTTTAAAATATTTTGACAGACGTTGAAGATTATTCTGTTAATTCAACCCTATTTGCTTTTTATTTCCTGGCACAAATTACAGACAGATAACCCTTTGATGTACATCACCAATACTGCAATGTATACTTCAACAGGGAACCATTATCTAAGTAACCTGAAAGGATGTGACTCTAGTCTCCTGACAGAGGTCTGCTCCAATATTCCTAGCCCAGAGCTACATATTGTAGAGTACTTAGTAATAGTTGGCCTTGAATTTAAAAGCTCAGGGAAGCTGAGAGTGAGTTGGCTGAAATAATCTTTGGAAATTCCAATATATCATTAGGAGACGTCTGTGGACAGCAGTGTGAGAATAAAAGTAACAGAAACTGTACAAAGCAAAGGAAACAATGTCTGCATCACATCAGGATAGCAATAATGGTTTCTATTTGAAAACTTTCCTCTGTGTGGAAATTACCCTCAAGCAGCTGCCTGTGGGCAGCTCTTCACTGGCACATCACCAGACATCAATCCACATAGTGCTTGTTGCTTAAAAGCACTTGTAATTTAAGAACCTCACTCTTGATAAATGGTTAACCAGTTTTTGCCAAGAAATTCTATTTCTGGAGGAGGAATATGCAATGATCAGGATCCCTTAAAAACCGAAGTTTATTTTGTTTAACTTGTTGTTTATTCCTCTGTCTATTTATTGCCATTGAATGCAATTCCTATTAATTAAATATAGTCAACGCACTGTGAGGTTTCATCACAAGACAACATCACATTTTCGAACTACCAGGAATTTCCACTACTCTCTGTAACAGTTGGTATGGTAAGTGAACTGAGGAATACTAGCTTCCTATGGGATGAAAGTGGGTCTCACTTTTGGGCTCCAGGCCAGGGAAATGACCTGCACCCACAAAGTCAATTAAAAAAAGATACAGTGTTATGATTCCTGTGGAAACTGATAACTTTTAAAGAGATATGAATTTTACAGCGACTGACGAAAAGCATCGCCTGACAAGGTTTCATATGTTAAAACTTTTACTGTAACAAACACACTAAACTCAACATTAATTAGCAGGCAACTAATACACTTAACTACAGAAATGGTACTTTTCCCATTAACTAATTAACATAGCTGAAAGCTATATGCCATGTTTACATTTTATGTCACACCCTCTGCAGATACGTAGCCTTGTAGGTAAAGCCCAAATTCCTCCTGGTGTTTCAGCAGGCTCTCTCCTCTCTGCCACATCAGGGCACTTCTTTGTGTCCCTTTTCAAAGTCCCTTCCCTCAATCTCCTGAGTTTCATTGAATTGACTTCCAGCAGCAGGCTACCTCTGGAGACTTCTTGGTCTTAAATGTCTACAAGTCCTGTCTCTTAAAATAGGGAAACTGTTCTCACCAGCATTCTGCTTGGTGGTTAACACAAAAACAGTCTTTGCCACTGCTTGGCACATCAGCAGCTATTTGGGGTCTCCTCTCCAGGTCTCTTTGTCTGACTGAGTCTGAGAGTGTGAGTTCAGCGAGATCAGCTGTCCCTCTTTTATGTCAAGGTGTGAAACCTAGCATTTGAGTTTCTATGAGTTTTGGCCTGGGCCTTTGCTCAAGTTTTGATTTGAAATGCAATCATTACTAAGTGTTCTGCCTGGCTTGTCATAGTCATGTGACCTCTAGCATGAGGGAATGATTGGGGGCAGCCATGTTATATTCAGTTCAATAAAGACACTACACTAGCAAGATCTTTGATCTTGTAACATGGGGCAGGATTTTCAGCTCAGCTTGTGGGCACGTGCCCGACATGCAGGAGTGTGAAATAACGTGCGATGATATTGGGCGAGCGTCCCAACATCATCGTGCACATGCACGATATTTCGGTCGGCAGGCGTGTGCAGGAGTTAGCAACGTGACCACCAGCAATTAAGAGGGCTGTTAAGCTCGTTAATAAATTAAAGTGAATTTTTCCCTGCCTGCCCAAACTTATAGTTAGCAGGCAGGTGAATAGGTGGATGAGGTTGAGCAGTGATTTAAAAAAAACAATAAAAATTTTTAAGACTAATTTTTAACATGTCCTTGTTCATGTGACAGTCATGTGAAGAGACATGTTTTCCTTATTTCTGAGATCTTTATTTTTAATGTTAAAAGTCTTCAGCTCCCTGAGGCAGCTCTGTGCCTTAAGGGAGCTTTCACTGAGTGCACCTGCGTGCATGTGCAGTGTTAAGTAGAAAACACTTCAGTGCTTGTGCTCCTCCCGCCCCCATCCAGGCAGCGCTGAGGTTATTGTGTGTGTTTCACACTGGCTGGCCATTAATTGGCCAGCCAGTGTGAAATGTGGTCGTGGGCGGTGGACGGTTTCACTGCTGCTCCTGGGCCTGCCCGATGAGGTAAAAATTCTGCCCATGGTTTCAGGAGCGGAGCTGAGACTGAGTTTTGTAAAGCTGGAAGAGAAGCCACAGCTACTGAAAAAGGAATATTGAAATATTCCAACCTGAAAAAAGCTGCTGAAAAAAAAACAGACAAGGAAAAGCTAACACAAACCAAAGGCTGCAAGTAAAATACTGGGTCAGACAAAATTACTGGTGAGACAAAAATGGTTGTAAATTTTCCACTCCCAGCTCCTGTCAAAATGAAAGGAGATATGTGGAAGAACTGGCAATTTTCTACTTAACAATGGTAAAGCTACAAGGTTGCAACAGATTTAATTAACAATCCAGAGCTGATATGAATAGCAACACTTTTAATACTGCTGGGGAGAGATGCTACAAATTGTATTCCACCATAAATATATCCGAAAAAACAGACTGCAGGAATTTTGAAAGCCTTGAAGGCATGCTTTGAACCCCAAGTGAATGTAACTTATGAACGGTATGTGTTCAACATTAGGGTTCAAGGTGAAAAAGAGTCCATTATTCAGTATGTGACCACACTAAAACAACTTGCAGAATCATGTGAACAATTTGGATTGGATGATAGCTGTGAAGGACCTGGAAAGCTGAGACCATGCTTAGACCGAAAGGATCTAAATAAAGCACTGAAGAGATCTCACTACCCCATGCCAACCATCAAAGGAATTATGACACAACTTGCCAAGGCAAATATCTTTATTACCCTAGATTAGAAGGATGGTTATTGGCAAGTTGAATTAACAGGTTGAAACGGTTTTGTCGAGGAAAGAGAGTGAGGGATGACCTGACCGAGGCCTCTAAGATAGTGAAAGGGTATGACAGGGTAGACAAATGGAAGATGTTTCCACTTGCAAATGGATAAGAATAAATATAAGTTAGTCACTAATAAATCTAATGTGCAATTCATAAGCAACTTCATTAAACTCAAGGGGAGGTGATGGTGTAGTGGTATTGTTGCTGGACTAGTAATCCAGAGACCCAGGGTAGTGCTCTGGGGACCTGGGTTCAAATCCTGCCACAGCAAATGGTGAAATTTGAATTGAATAAAAATCTGGAATTAAAAGTCTAATGATGACCGTAAAACCATTGTCGATTGTTGTAAAAACTTATCTGGTTCACTAATATCCTTTAGGGAAGGAAATCTGCTGTCCTTACCTGGTCTGGCCTATATGTGACTCCAGACCCACAGCAATGTGGTTGACTCTTAAATGCCCTCTGAAATGACCTAGCAAGACACTCAGTTGTATCAAACCGCTAGATAGTCTCAAAAAAGGAATGAAAACAGATCACATAGCATTGATCTAGGCACCAGAAGTGACGACGGCAAGCTCAGCCCTGTCGACCCTGCAAAGTCCTGCTTATTAACACCTGGGGGCTAGTGCCAAAATTGGGAGAGCTGTCTCAAAGACTAGTCAAGCAACAGCCTCATGGAATCATACCTTACAGATTATGTCCCAGACATCACCATCCCTGGGTATGTCCTGTCCCACCGGCAGGACAGACTCAGCAGAGGTGGTGGCACAGTGGTATACAGTGAGGAGGGAGTTGCCCTAGGAGTACTCAACATCAACTCCGGACCCCATGAAGTCTCATGGCATCAGGTCAAACATGCAAACATGGGCAAGGAAACCTCTTGCTGATTACCATGTACTGGCCTCCTTCAGCTGATGAATCAGTGCTCCTCCATGTTGAACACCACTTGGAGGAAGCACTGAGGGTGTCAAGGGTGCAGAATGTACTCTGGGTGGGTGACTTCAATATCCATCACAAGAGTGGCTCAGTAGCACCAATACTGACCGAGCTGGCTGAGTCCTGAAGGACATAATTACCAGACTGGATCTGCGGCAGGCAGTAAGGGAACCAATAAGAGTGGAAAACATACTTGACCTCATCCTCACCAACCTGCCTGCCACAGATGCCTCTGTCTATGACAGTATTGGTAGGAGTGACCACCGCATAGTCGTTGTGGAAACAAGTCCCACCTTCACAATGGAGGGTATCCTCAATGTGAAGGTGTTGTGTGGCACTACCACTGTGTTAATTGGGATAGATTTCAAACAGATCTCGCAACTCAAGACTGGGCATCCATGAGGCACTGTGGGCCATCAGCAGCAGCAGAACTGTACTCAAATACAATCTGTAACCTCATGGTCCGACATATTCTCCACTCTACCATTACCATCAAGCCAGGGGATCAACCCTGGTTCAATGAAGAATGCAGGAGGGCATGCCAGGAGCAGCACCAGGCATACCTAAAACCAAGATGTCAACCTGGTGAAGCTATCACACAGGATTACTTGCATGCCAAACGGCATAAGCAGCAAGTGATAGAGCTAAGTGATCCCACAACCAACAGATCAGATCTAAGCTCTGCAGTCCTGCCACATCCAGTCATGAACAGTGGTGGACAATTAAATAACTCACTGGAGGAGGAGGCTCCACAAATATCCCCATCCTCGATGATGGGAGAGCCCAGCACAGCAGTGCAAAAGATAAGGCTGAAACATTTGCTACAATCTTCAGCCAGAAGTGCTGAGTGGATGACCCTTCTCTGCCTCCTCTGGAAGTCCCCAGCATCACAGATACCAGTCTTCAGCCAATTTGATTCACTCCACGTGAATCAAGAAACGGCTGAAGGCACTGGATAGTGCAAAGGCTATGGGCCCAGACAAAATTCCAGCATTAGGACTGCAGACTTGTGCTCCAGGACTTGCTGCGCCCATAGCTAAGCTGCTCCAGTACAGCTACAACACTGGCATCTACCCGGCTATGTGGAAAATTGCCCAGGTATGTCCTGTACACAAAAAGCAAGACAAATCCAACCCGGCCAGTTACCGCTCCATCAGTCTACTCTCATTCATCATTAGTAAAGTAATGGAAAGGGTCATCAACAGTGCTATCAAGTGGCACTTCCTTAGCAATAATCTGCTCACTGATGCCTAGTTTGGGTTCTGTCAGGGCCACTTAGCTCCTGACCCCATTACAGCCTTGGTTCAAACATGGACAAGAGAACTGAACTTCCGAGGTGAGGTGAGAGTGACTGCCCTTGACATCAAGGCCACATTTGGCCAAGTGTGTCATCAAGCAGCTTTAACAAAACTGGAGTCAATGGGAATCGGGGAAAAGTCTCCACTGGTTGTAGTCATACCTAGCACAAAGGGAAATGATTGTGGTTATTGGAGGTCATTCCAGGACATCACTGCAGGAGTTCCTCAGGGTACTGTCCTCGGTCCAACCCTCTTCAGCTGCTTCATTGATGACCTTCCTTCCATCATAAGGTGAGAAGTGGGGATGTTCGCTGATTGCACAATATTCAGCACCACTCGCGACTCAGGTACTGAAGCAGTCCATGTCCAAATGCAGCAAGACCTGGGCTAACAAGTAGCAAGTAACATTCACGCCATACAAGTGTCAGGCAATGACCATCTCCAACAAGAGAGAATCTAACCATTGTCCCTTGACGTTCAATGTCATTACCATCAATGAATCCCCCCCTATCAACATCCTGTGGGTTACCATTGACTAGAAACTGAACTGCACTAGCTATATAAATACTGTGGCTACAAGAGCAGGTCAGAGGCTGGGAATCCTCTGCTGAGTAACTCGTCTCCTGACTCCCAAAGCTTGTCCACCATCTACAAGGCAAAAGCGAATGTGATGGAATACTTCCCACTTGCCTGGATGAGCTCCCACAACACTCGAGAAGCTTGACACCGCCCTGGACAAAGCAGCCTGCCTGATTGGCACTACATTCACTTCCTCCACCACTGACGCACAGTAGCTGCATTGTGTACTATCTACAAATGCACTGCAGGAATTCACCAAGGCGCCTTAGATAACACCTTCCAAACCCACAACCACTACCACAAGGGTAGCAGACACGTGGGAACACCACAACCTGGAAGTTCCCCTCCAAGTCACTCACCATCCTGACTTGGAAATATATCACTGTTTCTTCACTGTCGCTGGGTCAAAATCCTGGACTTCCTTCCTAACAGCATTGTGGGAGTACCTACACCACATGGACTGCATCGGTTCAAGAAAGCAGCTCACCACCACCTTCTCAATTGCAACTAGGGATGGGTGATATATACTGGCCCAGCCAGCAAAGCCCACATCCAGTGAATAAATTTTTAAAAAGTGAAGCTGGATGAAAGCAACAAGTTTCTAACTACATTCTGTACGCCATTTGGGAGCTACAGATGGGGGTTGCGCATGCTGTTTGGCATTTCCATGGCTCCAGAAGAGTATCAATGCTGACGGCATGAGAGAGTCAGTGATCTTCCCAGAGTGGAAGCCATAGTGGATGATCTGCTAGTCTTTGGATGTGGAAACACAATGGAAGAAGCCATAGCTGACCATGATCAGAATTTAATACGACTGCTAAAGAGAGCTCACCAGATGAACCTGAAGCTGAACAAGAAAAAATTGCAATTGAAGATGCCTGAAGTCAAGTCATGAACTGACAGCAAAATGTCTTTTCCTGGATCCTGACAAGGTAGAGCTATAGCAGCGATGCAGTGACCAACAGATGCGAAAGCAGTGCAACAATTTGTTGGATTCATGAACTATTTAGCAAAATTTTTGTCTAATTTGTTGTCGGAGTGCGAACCATTATGTAATCTCACTGCTAACGGTGTGCAGTGGTATTGGGGCACAGAACCAGAAGCAGCATTCACTAAAATCAAACAGCTAGTAATGACAACGCCAGTGCTGAAGTACTATGACATCAATTATGAAGTCACCTTGCAATGTGATGCCAGCGAGACAGGTCTTGGAGAAACTGTAATGCAGCAAGGACAAGCAGTAGCATTTGCATCCAGGGCACTAACACAAATTAAAGACGCTACACTCAGATCGAGAGAGTGCCAGGCTATTGTTTTGCTTGTGAGCACGTCCATCAATACCTACTTGGGAGAGAGAAAATAACAGTGGAATCTGAACATGGGCCACTTCAAAGTATTTTTCTCAAATGGCTACTATCTTCTCCAAAGCATTTGCAAAGAATGTTACTTCGGCCAGGATTTTCTGGCTCTGTCATGGCGGGACCTGCTGTGGGGGATGTGGTAGCCCAGCCAAAAGTCCATTGATTTTTAGTGGGACCGGATGATCTCGGTGATGGGCAGTGCCGGAAAATAATGCCCTTTGTATCACAGTGTCGCTACAGGGCTGAATGGCCTCCTGCACATTGAGTCTGCACTGGCTCTCTGAAAGAGCATTCCACCTAGTCCCACTCCCCTGCCTTACCCCCATAACCTTGCACCTTCTCTTTTTTCAGGTAGCAATCTAATTCCCTTTTGAATACTTCGATCGAACCTGCCTCCACCACCCTTCCAGTAAGTTTGTTCCAGAAGCCAATCATCCTCTGGGTGGAAAAACTTTTCCTCATGTTACATTTACTCTTTTTTCCAATTATTTTGAATTTGTGCCATCCAGTTCTTGATGTTCTCTTGAGTGGGAACGGTTTTTCACTCTACCCTGTCCATACACCTCAGAATCTTGAGTACCTCTATCAGGTCTCCTCTCTTCCTCCTTTTCTCCATGGAAAAGCATCCCAACCTCTCCAGTCTATCCTCATTGCTACAGTTCTTCATCCCGGGAATCGTTCTTGTGAATCTATTCTGTACTCTCTCCAATGCCTTCACATCCTTCCTCAAGTATGGTGCCCAGAACTGTACGCAGTGCTCCAGATGAGGCCTAACTAGTGTCTTATACAAGTTCAACATGACCTCCTTACTCAATGCCACTATTAATAAAGCCTAAGATATTATATGCTTTATTAACTTGCTCTTGCAACATGCCCTGCCATCTTCAAAGACCAATGTACATATATACCGAGGTCCCTCTGTTCCTGCATTTCCTTTAGAGGCTCTCCCTGCGTTTTATACTGTCCCTCCATATTTTTCTTACCAAAACAAATCACCTCCCGCTTCTCTGCATTGAACTTCATCTGCCACTTGTCTGCCCAATCCACCAATATGTTTATGTCCTTTTGAAGTTCAAGACTAACCCATCCATCATGGTTGACAACATTTCCAATCTTTATATCATCTGCAAATTTTGAAATTGTGCCCTGCACACCGCAGTCTAAGTCATTAATATATATCAGGAAGAGCAAGGGTCCCAACACTGACCCCTGAGGAACTCCACTACAAACCTTCCTCCAATCTGAAAAGCAACCATTTATCATTACTGTTCCCTGTCACTTAACCAATTTATTATCCAAGAGCCTGCTTTCCCTTTTATTCCATGGCCTAGAATTTTGCCCAAGCCTGTGTGGCACTGTATCAAATGCCTTTAGAAAATCCATATACACCACATCAACAACGTTTCCTTTATCAACCTTGTCTGTTACCTCCTCAAAAAACTCCAGCAAATTAGTTAAACATGATTTTCTCTTTATGAATCCATGCTGGCTTTCCTTAATTATCCTGCACTTGTCTAAGTGACTATTGATTTTATCCTGTACTATAGTTTCCCCAACACTGAGGTCAAACTGACTGGCCTGTAGTTGCCAGCATTATCCTTGCGCCCCTTTTTGAACAAGGGTGTAACATTTGCAGTTTTCTAGTCCTCTGGTACCTCCCCTGTGTCTAAGGAAGACTGGAAGATTATCACTAGTGCCTCTGCAATTTCCACTCACTCCAGAACCCTTGGATGCATCTCATCCAGTCCTGGTACCTTATCTATTTTAAGTAAAGATAGCCTTTCCAATATCACCTTCCTCTCGATTGTTTGCAGAGATATAATCTGGACATGACATAACAAGCAAAGGAAACAGTTGTACACTGCTGAGGTGTTGTAGAAAGCAGCACTTCCGAAGAAAGTTGAGGATGCTACAACAGAATGTGAAATCTTCCAGATTCAGCATTAGGCAGCAGCTCTGGAAGTCATCAACCCAACAGAGACATGGGCCAGAATTTTCCAGCACCTCATGCCGGTGGGATCTTCCAGTCCCGCCGATGAGAATGGAGATTTAAATGGCACACCATCCCCGCTGCGGGGGTTGGGGGTGGTGGGGGGAGCTGAAAATTTCCAGCCGTTGAATCTGACAGGCAAGCACCTTGCTCAGATCAAGCGAACTACCCAACAAGATGCAACTCTTCCAAGTGCTGCAAGAAGTAGTGATGAAAGAATGGCCTGAGAGTATCAAGGATGCACCTGTGGTCATGAGCATATTGGGCATAACGAGACGAGTTGACAGCCCAAGATGGCATCTTGTACAAAGAAAATAGTCATTCTTGCTAAGGAGATGAGAGGAGAGATGCTGAAGCACATCCATGCAAGCCATCAAGGAATTGAATCGAGTCTGAGGAAGGCAAGAGAAGTGCTCTCCTGGCCAAACATGAGCAGTGAAATTAAAGACCACGTCAGCCAGTGCTGTGCTTGTAACAAGTACCAAGCTAAACAACCTAGAGAGCCATTGATGACACATGACATCCCGGACAGACCATGGATGAACCTGGGAATAGACATCTTCACTATAGCAGGAACTGATTATCTTGTCACTGTAGACAACTACTCTGATTACTGGAAGTTAAACCAGCTGACTTCAATGACAACAGGAGAGATAGTAGAATGCCTGAAAGCACACTTCAGTCATTGCAGCATTCCAGACATTGTTTTGAGTGACAATGGCCTTCAGTTCACAAATGAAGAATTCAGCTGCTTCACAAAGGGTGGGGAAATTCAACACTATACATCTCTGCACTATCCCCAGTTGAGTGGAAAGGCTGAGGCAGCAGTGAAAATCGCCAAAGGAATCATCAAGAAATTGAGTAAATCTAGCACATCTCTGTACAAGGTAATCTTCGAGTGGAGAAACACCAACTGAATGCATAGCAAGTAGTTCACTCCAAAGACTAATGTTATGTTCCACTCAAAACACTCTTCCAAGAGTATAACAGCAACTGAATCCAGAAGTAGTAACAGGTGAGAGTGAAAAAATCAAAGTGAAATGGCAGAAAGCTAAATTTCATTTTTGACAAGACTGCGAAACTATTGCCAGAGTTGAGCATTGGAGGATACAAAACTTCAATGCTGTCAACAGGAATTAGCCCATGTGGCAACTGGGGACATATGCAGAGCAGTTGTCATCTTGATCGTACGCGGTAGAAGTGAACGACCAAATATACCGGCGCAATTGCAAGCATACACTAACAACTAGAGAAGTTGTTCCTTCACTGCAGGCAGCTGATCAGGAAGATGAGATCTCACCAGCTGCACAGAGTACAGAGCGTCCATCACTCCCAAAGGTCTACCAGTACCCAACAACAGAAATGGAACAACAACAGTTACCATCGCAACAAGTGCCAACAGAACAATACTCCCCGGAGAAGGAACATCCTTCAGACAGACAGCCAATGACAATGCACACGTCTATCATTTGAGATCTGCATGATTTAATGACTGTGTGCAATGTATGTACAGAGAATAATGAACAGTTTGTTAATGCATGAGAACATTTGTGGTATAGTGGGTAACTTTGGTAACTCACAATGACATATGATGGTACATGCAAAGTTGTCTGCTGGTTATGGAAAGGGGGATGTTTGGGTTTTGAAATGCAATCATTGCTATGTGTCCTACCTGATTTACCACAGTCATGTGACCTCTGCCATGAGGGGATGTCTTGGGGTAGCCATGTCACATTCCGTTCAATAAAGATGTCACACTAGAAAGACTAGTCTTTGAGCTCGTAACAGCCATTGTCCCCATGACAGACAAATTACCTGAGCATGTATCTGGACAGAGTTTAGGACGATCACCACCCATCTTTTAAAATCTTGCATTCATAACAATAGTTTAAAATCATCCCCTATAAATCAGGGGAAATCGCCAGTATTAAGGGTTTGGTCTAGGGGTGCCTGTGCAATTTCTCTTCCAGTAATTGGTGGAAGTTGGAATTTTCTGCCACAAGGGGCAGACAAAGGCCAGAGGTGCATGTCTAATGCTCCTCGTACATGCTTTCCTGATGCAAATCATGTGCCTATCTAATAACCCCACAAACTCCAGCAGGGTCAGTGGTGGAGGGCACTGACAGGCACAATCCCAGTGTAAGTGCTGGGATTGTGTCCAAGGAATTTCATCCTTGTAACGTTGTTAACACTTAATCCTGACTCTTGGTTTCTCTGAGATTTGATTATATCTGAAAAAAATACTACTTTTGCACAGGCTGATTGAAGATACTCTGGCATGGAAACATTATGATTTCAATACTAAGGGTTAATAAAGTAACAGAGGAGCAATTGACCCAACTTGAGAGAAGATTTGGTACAACATGCAAAGATTCCTTTAAAATTTCTACAGTATAGACAACAATGACCAATTACTACTTGTTTATCATGCATGGGAATTAATAAAGGTTGTCAAAGTAATAGTCGGAGATTTTAAGAAGGTCTTTAAAAATTGTACGGTTATAATGGCTGAAAGGCCTAACATTCAAGGCACAACATGGGACAGGGATATAAAAGAACCCAGAGTTGGAAGGACAATGTATTCAGAATTGGGGGGACAATGAAGGACAGGGATGTAGAATAGAATGCAAGCATTGGGCTGCTACTGGGGAGGCGAGCAATGCTCTGTGGATGTAATAGGTGATCTTGGTGATGGGAAGGATATGTGGTTTCAATCTCAATTTGGGGTCAGACAGAACATTGAGATTTTGCATCAAGGTGTTAAGACTGAAGAGTAAGAGATGGAGCTGGAATTGGGAACTGAGTTTTTGGCAGGACCTAAATAATTTCCTTCAATTAGCCTGTTCATTTTCAACATTGCACATGAGGGAGTTTACCATTTCTTCACTGGTTGTACCACGGCAGTGCTCTTTTGAATGACTCATGTACACCTTATTGAACAATAATGGGTCTCGTACATATTGGTCAGTGATTAATTGAATTGTCTCCACAATAGTGGATCCACTGATTGGCATGGTTAAATGAATTACCAGAACTAGAACATTTCATGAATCACCATTAATTACATACATTGATAACAGTATAACATATTTGTAAAGAACTGAATGGACCATTTGTGCAAATCCTTTCCGACAGTGCCCCATTTCCTGACTAACAATGACTGAACATTTTACTTAATGTTGGACTTTTTGAACTCTTGGTTCTATGTCGAAAAGTAGAATAAACGTTGAACCCTATTAAACTAATGCTGCCTTATTAGCAACAGCAAAGAATTTCATTTTAATTGACTTAAATTCAATTAAGTAAAATAGTTTCTTCAATTTATTTGTGTGTTGTGCTCTTAAGTTGTCCGCACAATGGAAGGATTCTTATGGAAGTGAAGGGGATCTCGGCTGCCGAGAGAGAAGAGAGCTGGAGAGCCAGTGAGACCCCCGCAGCATCTCATTTCAAGAAGGCCCACTGCATCTTGTGCCACTCAGGCACTTAACAGGCCAATGGTGGCCTTCTGCCAAGATCACGCACCCTGGAGACAGAAGTCCCACCTGCCAAGAGCTGCCAGCCAATCAGGTTGCCAGCTCTTCTGTACTCAGCAGTGCCACCAAGGTGATGGTGGCTTCTACCAGTACCCACCTGAGGCCTTGGATCAAGGAGGGACCCAGGCACAGGTGGGTGATGGTGGAAAGAAGGTTGCAGGGAGAGAGGGAGGTCACCAGCAAGGGCAGAAGGGTGGCTCTCAGTGGGCCCACACCCGTTCCAATGCTGGATCCCTTGATCAGGCACTGAGTACCTTTTGGATGAGGGACTTCCCTGGGCGAATACCAACGGCAGTGGGATGATGCCCTTAAGTGAGCATTAACAGCCTCCATTGGCTTCCACAGGCCTTCCCACCATGGATGGTGGTGATTAAATGCCCCCCAGCCCACCAAACTTGCCACAGAAGAGGGCACAAGATTTCACCCAATGAGTTACATATAGACTGAGTTTCACTCAGTCTATATAAAGCAGCTGTTGATTAGAAGTTAGCAGCATTTGGAAACTCATGGTAGTTAGCTTTCTCATCTTTGCACAAAAACAGAAACACCTGGAAAATACCTGGAAAAACTCAGCAGGTCTGGCAGCATCGGCGGATAAGAGCACAGTTGACGTTTCGAGTCCTCGTGACCCTTCAACAGAATTTAAATGAAAATAGGAAAGGGGTGAAATATAAACTGGTTTAAGGTGGGAGGGGTTGTTAGGACAAGCAGCCCAAATCATCTTTGTGTTTGCCCCAGTCACAGACACAAAGAGTCATGATGCAAGAACCTGCAAACAAGCTGCCTGTGTGATGTCCACTTATGTCCAAGTCAAAAAATATTAAATATATGTTGGAAGATCAATAAAATGAAAGCATTTTCTTTTATTAAATGAACCATAATGTTTATCAAATTGAAATCTTTCTCCTTTTTACCTGCTTTCAAAAATTAGGTTAAATTGTAAGCCAGGTTTCTAAGTGTCTTAAGTAACAAAGTCGTGGTTTGGCGCTTTTTTAAAAGAATTCACCGTACCCCCAGGCCCACACCTTTTAGATTCCCCTTCATCATATGCCATTCTCTGGCTCAGGATTGGCTCACAGGCTTTTTGCAGTGTTCCTGCCCTGGAATGTACATATTGAACCCTGTGCAAATCACTGTGTGCACTTTGGCTCCCCCCGTCTGCAGAAGTCTTGTCTAATGACATTTACATGATCAGGAACTCTCAATGTGAGGAAACATGAACGTAATCCAAATTCTACTCGTTGTATAGCACAGTGGGGTTGCCTATCTATCAATTTAAAATCCTATAATTGCCTTCTCCCTATCATTATGATGCATATATGGTTTGGCTTATTTGTTTAAATGTCAACACCTTTGTTAAAAATATATAATAATTTCATATAAATATATTATTCAATATGATTTATAATTTCTCCTAATTTTATAAACATTAAATGTGGATGGGCGAAGAACTTTAGAATTTAACTAAAATTACAAGTATTCACTTGTTAGAAACATATTTTCAAGATCTATCATTTATTTTAAAATTTGGAATTTGCATTATTTGAACACTTGGGAGCTTTTTTTTAAAAAAAAGGTCATTAGGTTCATCTTGGGCTGTGAGCAAGCATGTCTTTTCTAAGAAATCACATGACTTCAGTTAATTGACCAGCGTGGCCCTTGAGGAAGAGAGCTATTTGCTTATTTGAATTGCAGTTACTTTAATTGATGAAAAAAAACTGTTTTGAGGTAAAGGCCCTAATGATTTCCAGTAAATCACCTAACAGAGATGAGTTGTTTTTGAAGTTGTTTTTTTGAACTCAGTTTGGAATGAACTGAGAAGGGGAAAAGCTGCCCAGCTCTCGCACTCCTTGCCTTGCTTGAAATATAGTATGGTTATCAGTATCCAGCTAGGAACCCTCATCTCACTGGAACTTGTCTGTATTTGGAAACCCGAGAGACTGAGATGAGAAGGATTGATCTGGCTCTATTCTTCTCCATGCTGAAGCTCCATTGGTGAGAGCCCTCCAGGAATCTACTGGGACTTTCGGTCCATCCTCGCACGAGGGAGCACCAGATTAACAGCGTCAAAACCTTGCAAACTTTATCTTTTTTATAAAGGTCAGGATTTTCCCCTCTGCGATTTGGGGACGGGGCCCGCTCGCCGAGGGGAAAATGACGCAGGATGACGTCGGGAGGAACCCCCAACATCATCCCGGTCCATTTCCATTTAAATCTTCAGGAAGGCAGGAGGACAGCGAAATCAGCTGTCCGCCCGCCGACCTCTCAATGGCCAATTAAGGCCATCCACTGGCGGGATGAAGTTTCATGTCCATTTTTTAAAAATTTAATAAACTTTATGTGTTTCTTATTAACATGTCCCATCTCATGTGACATTGTCACATGAGGGGGACATGTTAATGATTTTAATATTTCTCTATTTTTTGACTTTTCTTACCTGTCAGTAAACTCCCTGAGACAGCACTTTGCCTCAGGGAGCAGTGCACACTTTGACAGTTGGGGATTCCCTCCCCCCCTACCCCGGAACAGGAAGCGTATAGCGCATAGCGCTTCCTGTTGGGCAGGCCGCTTAAGGCCCGCCCACTCAAAATGGCCACGGGCCCCGTTTCGGCGGCAGGAGTCAGCTGCCCACCCGCCGCCGAGCTGGTGGGGCCCGCATGCCCAACCAAGGGCAAAATTCTGCCCAAAGTTTCTTTTCTTTCAAGAGACCCTATTTTTGTCCTTTGTGCACGCGTGCCTGCGGAACTGGGGAATTTTAAAAGGGATAGATAGTTACACTTGCAGATTACAAATTGTGTGTTAACCAATTCTTGCAACTTGTTTTAAAGGAGTTTCATTTTATCAATCAATTAATCATTGAGTTTATTGAAAGAAGCCAGGTTAAAATCTCTTTTATTCTGGGTCTAACAGTAGCGAAGATAAATAGTTGGCCATTTTGGTAAGTGAATTAAACATTTACACTAATGGTACGACCTGTGGGGTAATGGAGCTAGATAAATTGTGTACTCCCATTTTGATCGTAACACTATGTTCACATCACTGCTCCTTCAGTGGTGATGTAAGCAAGTTCTCCAGTGGACCAATTAGGCATGGATATTTGTGTAATGTAAATCCTTGTAAATGTAAATGTAAAACCAAATCAAAATTAAATTCATATTGTGAGGAATATATCGTCAATTGCTTCACGTCTTTTGGCCAAATACTTAGGGCTGGATATTAACTCAGAGGTGGGGATGGGGTTGGGGGTGGAGGTGGGGATGGAATGGGGGGTGCGGGGAGGGGGTCCCTGATTTGTGGTCTGGAAGCCAGAACAATGGATTTTCTGAAGGTCCTGCTGAATTTAATAACAGAACCTGATTAGCCCTTTTTTGTCTCCATTTCCCACCACAGCTAGTTACATTGAGAGGCTGGCTGGCCATCAGGCTGGTGGGCCTGCATCATCGGAGAGGAGCCAGGAAAGACTGGGGAGGCCCAGTGGGGGTAGAAGGGAGAACACAGGTCCTGAGCCATGGACAATAAGGGAGGCAGGTGGAGGAGATGGGACGCAGAGAAAGATTGGGAAAGCCGGAGCAGAGGGTGTTCAGGGTACAGAGCCAACCAACATTGGGGAAGCTGGAGTTGGGAAAGTTAGAGGCCAGATGCAGTTCAAAGCCAGTGGTGAGAGGAAGGAGGCCTTGTGGAGAAAATCAGAAGGGTCAGGGTGGTGTCTAATTGCAGGAGAGTTGGTGAAGCTGACCTATTGGATCCAACAGTCAAGTGTAAAGACACTTACCTCCTGGATAAAACTGTCTTTAGCTGTAAGGTTTCAGAAGCCCAGAAAATTCAGCTGGCCAGTGTTAAATTTAAAATGGTGGTTTAGTATGAGTCATGCAGCCTCATTATAATATTTAAATTTCCACCTGCCTCCTATGGGTGCATTGGTTGCCTGCCTTATGTCTTACCTCTGTTAAAAACAGAAGTGGGCCGGTTGGGGGTTAGTATTCTGACTTTTAACATATTCATATTCCACCCACTTAAACTGCCCATTTCAGGGGGTTAAAATGTAGAGTAGGTTTTACATAATCAAGTAGACACCAGGTATAAAAGTAACTAACAAAAGATAAAATAGGGTAAACAATGATAAGCTAGCTGAAACTGAAGCCAACAAACGTTTTTTTAAAAACCTAAGCAACTTAAGCCAGAAGAAACTCCAGAAGTTACAATTTCCCTGAAAACAGAGCTCTAATCTTCTAGAATAAGGAAAAGAAGATATGTTAACAAATGAACAAACACAGATGATTAAGGATTATGGGAGTCTATTCTTCTATATATAATTACATACATTTTTATGAACAGGGAGAGATGATGGTATAACTTTTCCCCTTTCTCCTCATCTCTCTGTTGCCCTCAACAAGATATGTTTTAGAGGGAGTGTTTTAAACCTTTTTGTATTGTGATTTTTAGTAATAAACGCAAGGCAGGCTTTTGGGAAAGCTTAGATCAGAAGAAAAGATAATGGGCGGAATTTTCTACTCCTGCTAGCAATGGGATTTGTGACGGGTGTGGGCACTTAATTTGGCATGATCGAAAAAGTTACTTTCCTGCCAGTGGAAACTTAGTTTGGTATTTTGTTCTCTCAACTTTCAGGATAGGTTAAAGGCAGATCAAGTTTCCTGACGAACAATGTTGGGAACCTCATTTGCATTCATTAGCATCTCATCCATGTTAACTAAAAGGCCACCTTACCAGAATAAAGTTCATCCTCCAGCGAGAATTTGAAATGTTCGGTTTCACAACTGTACGTAAGTGGTGTGCACCTGGTGAGCTTCACCTCTTCCATGACTTTGAGATCATTAGATGTTGCCATCACTTTCTTTCTTGGGGACCTTGCATAACTTCACTCAGGTGTCAGCAGCAATTGCTGTGCCAAGGCTGGAAACGGGAGGCAGGTGAAGGTTGGAAGGGTGGCGGGGGTGGGGGGGGGGGGGAGGTGGCGCAGGGTGGTTGTGCCTAGGTTGGAAGGGTAGAGCTAAGATTGGACAGGGGAGGCAGGCTTACTGGGTAAGGGGGGAGAATGACTGGGGGACTGTCTGGTGAAGGGATAGGGGGAGATTCTTTGAGGGCGGGTTCAGCTATGTCAACGGTGGGGTCCTGGGGGAGTGAACCCAGGATACTGGTGATAGGAGATAGTGATAGTCATAGTCAGAGGGGAGAGTGGGATGCAGTAGGGTGGCAGGTCCACGGTGAGAGTCTGTTAGGTGAAGGTTATATCGGGGTGTCACGAAGGGGGACTAGGCAGGTGGCTTAAGTAATGGGAAGGGGCAGGGTCAGGGTAGGCATGGGGATGGTAACTGGTGTCGGCTCTGAGGGGAGGGAAAGCTTGTGGACGTGGATCGTGATAGGGTCCAGGGTAACGGGAGGAGATTCAAGGGTGACAGAGGGGAGAGGAATGGTGATATTGGGTGGGTCGATGGTGACTGGGGAATGTTGGTGGGTGACAGGGGGGGATGATAGAAGGTGGTGGATCAAGTTTGAAAGGCGACGTGCACCATTTTTTCAAACTGGCCTTGACCACGCAGTTCGACGGTCAGTGAGATCCCTTGAAATGGGAGGAGGGTCTTTTCAGGCGGGTGAAGTTCAAGGTCAGCATAAGTGGCCTATTAAAAGGACAACCTAATAATTAGGAGGCAACTGGACGTTCACCATTCTCAGTTGTGTTTTCCTCTCTATGGTGAAGCCCACGCGGCACCAGGTTTGTTCTTGACTCATGGGTCTCATAACATCGAGATCCCAGAAAGGTGTGGAGCTGCCGTTCATTCTGTGCCATTTGCCATCAGCTCCAGTCAGAGGCAGGGAGGGAGGGGGATAGAATGTCTCCAGGGAGTACGGCTGGTGGAGGGCAGTCAACTCGCGACTCCAGACCTCCATCCTCCCGAGTGAATGGCCTTGGCTGACAAAGGCTCATGCAATTAGTCTTTCTATGCTGCCAAGGCATTGGTGTCTCTATATACTTTCAATGGTAGTGGAGACAAACAGAAAAGTGTCAGAAGGAGGGTTCTTGCACATGGTTCTCATCACCCTAGTCACAGAGTAATGTCTCCATACACAGACATATAACAATGGGAGGAACGCCCATCTCTGGTCCTCCATGATGTCTTTTACCTGGAAGGGATGGGGTACATTGTCATGTCTAGATGGAGGCCAAGTGAAGGGCTTAGCACTGGCCTGCTGGCTTTGAGATGGATGGAAACCTGTAAAGAACATGCTGACTAACTGTACCTCTTCAATTCATTCACATGTCCACTGAAGTGTCGATGATGCAGGCAATCATGCCTTGGCAATGTTTCCCAACCAGATGAGGAGAAGGAGGGCCTATTGCAGGTTGGCATAGGGCCACGAGAAGCAAGGGCCTGAGCAGCAAGAGGCAGTGGTGCCTCTAGAAGGCCAAGATGCTGGCGAGCATGGAACAATGCAGTGACAAGCATTGGTCAGACCATGAGTGTAGTGCTGGCAGTGCTCTTATCTAGAGATGAGTGAAAGGCGATGCTGGAGTCGGCTTTGAATGTCCCAGGATGTGGTTGCTCACATCCGCCAGCTTCTCCAGTACGAGCTACGCCCACAAGGACTCTGGAGGAGTAGTGCGCAGCTCCTGGCCTGCAGTGAGTGAATATCTGTCCAGATGCCCTTTAAATATGGCACCAGGATCTTTGACCCCATGAGGTGACAGTGGAGTGGATAACATGCTGCCCACCCTGCCACAAGATTCACTGAGCTCCTCGTGGATGATAATTAATGATCTGACCAGTGGAAGGTAGCATGTGTTCAGCACCCCGGCGCCCAGCGGGAATCACACCAACTTTTCTGCCCGCCACCGGAGTGTCTAGAATGGAAAATTCCGCCCAATGTTTATTCACACAACACCCCAAAATGTAAATACAACAAAACACACTCACTCCCTCATGCATACAAATACAAGTAAAAATGGATTCTAGAGACAAAGCATGCATTTAAATTACTAGCAGAAATACAAGAAGTAAATCACAGGTTTAAATTTAATCCTTTAAGATACATGCATTGCAGGTCTGGATGGGTTCTCTCTCGAGGTTCTTTGGATTAATGGAAGTTGGAAAGTTCTGGGTTTCCGGATGAAGTTGTGGCCAAATTTCTGTAGAGAAGAATCTTTGCAGGTGAAGACAAATTATCCCCTCTCTCTCTCTCACTGCCTGGGTTGACTGGTTGTTCAGTCAGGGTTTTATTCTTCTGTCAGGAGGAATGGTCCCTCCTGCCCTGTTGGTTTCCACACTGCCTTGCTGGGTTTTCATGTGGCATTTTAATGTCTTGACTCCCCTCTAGTTAGTTTCGATCTTGCGATTGCAAGTTCTAATGCCTCCCATTGTCCATATAATGGTTTGGAGCCGGGGTGATTGATACGCAATGGGAGAACGATTGATAACCCATCAACATTCCAGCTACAATTAGCTTACTGGTAGACATTATTTGATATTTCATCCTCATGGCTCCAATGGGTCTGGCCACCATTGTCAAATCTCTTCCATTGAGCTGGTGAGGGTGGTCAATTTGCACCTGGACAATCCATTTTGCATTTTTAAGTAACCTCTCAGGCATATTGACCGGAATTTTCCAGCCCCTCATGCCGGTGGGATTATCCGTTCCCACCAATGTGAATAGAGGTTTCAACGGCTCGCTGGCCCCACCATGGAGAAACCCCCCCGCGGTGGGTGCTGGAAAATTCCAGCCATTGTCTGTCTGTTCAGAAACCACAAATAGATGTCACCTGACTTTCCGGCAACCATTTTGAGAGGGCACAGGGTCCACTCACTTTTTAAAGTCAATTTCAAAAAGTCCATATTACATAAAGACCATATCTTGAAAGTTAGGAACATGGTATCTTCACTGGACATGACAACATGCTAACCCAGAAAATTAGCAAAATTTGAACAACAGCTTTAAAAAACTAGTGTATTGACAACTCAAGAATGATCTTTATTATTAGCCATTAGCCCATGAAGTTGCATGAGCTTTGTAACTTACATTGTAGATATATCTTTCAATTGCATTTGAAACAAAAAACACGGACACACGAAAATCTGAAATTAGAAATACAAATGTTGAAGACACAAAATTAATGAGGTACTTTGTTTGGAAGGGGTTCTGGGGTTATGTTTTCCAACAAAATTTTGAATTTTTACTTTAAAAATCATGCCTTCTGATTAATTTAAAGCCGTTTTGAACTTCAGAACTGGTATTATTTTAGATTAAAAATCTAAGTGATATTTGGATTTTCAACAGACCAACCAGATCATTGCTTCCCTGGGAGTTGCCTGAACATTCAGTCTCCCACATACACCCTCCCCAGTTCAATTTACCAATGTAATGTCCTCTATCCAACTCCCTACTCTCTCACAGTTGCTTCTTCCAACCCTCACAGTTCATGTTGGCACTCTTCTCCCTCCCCTTACTCCTCAATTCGACTTGACACTCTTCAGTTCCCGCTAACCAATTTTATCTGATAAGTTCCTTCCCCATCTCAAGGGGGCACTTATATTAAATACTCTCAAATTGGCATACTTCCCCCGCCCCCAGCTCCAGTTCAAACTGATATTGTTTACTGGCTTAATTCTCAGTGAGAGCTTCCATGCTCCTCCCCTGCAACCCTCTATTTCCCTATAATGATGGTGCTTTTCTCTGCCTCCAGTTCAAGTTTCTCCCCCTAGCCCTTTATGATTTTAGTTAATGCAAGGATCCTTCCCTCCCTACCTGAAAGCAACTTCTCCAGGCTTCTCCTCTCTCACCCTTGGGAGCATTGCTCCCACCCTACTGCTCCCCTTCATTTTCCCTTCCCTTTGCTCTTCATTGGTGATCAGTGCCCTCTCCCTTTCATTGCTTTCCATTCAATCACACCACACCCCATCCCATCCTACTTGGATGTTCCTGCTAATGGAAGTAATTCCAGCTGCTACAGGCTGTGAGCAGGAATTCCAGTCCTATTAGAAAGTCCCAACTACGGTATGAAGTAGCTGGCACCACTTCCATTAGTATTAGGACTTGTAGGAGTGGGACTGAGGGGTGAAGGGTTGGTTCATGCTGACTTTTGTCAGGAAATGTTGACATATGGACTGAGCTCCCAAAAATGCTAAGTGTCAGAGTGAAATTCTGACAGTTGACCTGATTTCTCAGAGCTGCCTACGGAGGAGGCTGGACAGTGGATCATTTGTCAATATTCCTGTGTGCAAACCAGATAGTGAAAAAAAAAGGATGGAAATAAATAAATAACTTTTAAAATTCAGCAGGATTGACCTATGAGGAGAGATTGAGGAGACTGCATTCTCTGGAGTTTAGAAGAATGAGAGGTGATTTCATTGAGATATGCAAAATTCTTACAGGGTTCGACAGAGTAGATTCAGGAAGGATATTTCTTCTGGCTGTGGGGGGGTTTAGAACCAGGGGACACAGTCTCAGAATAAGAGGTAGGCCATTTAGGATGGAGATGAAGAGGAATTTCTTCACTCGGAAGGTGGTGAATCTTTGGAACTCACTACTCCAGACAGCTGAGGAGGCTCAGTCATTGAGCATATTCAAGACAGAGATCGATAGATTTCTGGATATTAATGGGATATGGGGATAGTCCGGGAAAATTGCATTGGAGATGATTAGCTAGATCCAGTTGACTCTTGGAGCAGGCTTGAGGGGCTGAAAAACCTACTCCTATTTCCAATGTTCTTCTGAAAAATATAGGGATCCACACTCTCAAATAAGAGAAATAGAATATAGAGCTGTAATTTAATCACACAATGTCATTAACCTTTAAAAAAATCATGTGGTTGACAAATTTCATATGAGCCATCAGCTTGTCCTTAAAGTACAACCTATTATTAATTTCACTGTCCATTAGTTTTGACAATATATATTTGATCTGAATGGATAAATCAGATATATCTACATCACAGGGAGTGTGGTGGATATTTGCAAT
Source organism: Cetorhinus maximus (assembly GCF_964194155.1). Lineage (NCBI taxonomy): Eukaryota > Metazoa > Chordata > Chondrichthyes > Lamniformes > Cetorhinidae > Cetorhinus > Cetorhinus maximus. Next base: position 101,042,120 of record NC_135887.1, read on the forward strand.
GAACTGTCCGGGTATGGATTTTATTCCTCAAGAAGATGTAGTTGGATAGGGTGTTTGATGAGAAAATCAATTGAGAAATGGGTAGTGAATGGTGGTGTATTGTGTTTTTTGAACCCTGGGGTTAGCCGTCTTAACAAACTGGCCTTATCCAGCTCTTTAAATTTCTACATTCCTATGCATAGCCCAACATCAGTGTTAATTATAGGTAGATATAGTGCAGAAATGAAATTGATTGTTGACTGTGAAAGCATGTTGTGATGTAATGTGATTCCAAATTCCAAAGACAGGATTTATTTTGGAAGTAAAATAATAAGGCTATTAATGACATTATGATGGTTCATTTCTAATGGCAAAAATGATGCAATACGAAGAGCACACAACTGTGTGGGAAAATGTTGATGTCTGCCTCAAACATCATTGTTCTAGCTTTGAGTCACAGTGCTTAGCTGAGAGTTTCATTAGTTTGCTTCAGCCATTCCTGGCTCAGCTCATTTTAGTCTCCACCCATTTATTAAAAGGGGCAGTCCCAATGATTCCTTTCTCAGTGAAAGCAATATCAGAAGCAAATCTGTTTCTGAATAATTTATACCTCAGAAAATAAAATAAATGCAAGATAAAGAAATTATTGAAAGAAAATCACCAGGCGAAGATTGCTACCTTGCTTCACCTTCAGGGCTGAGATGTGAAATGTGTTACACTAGCGTGCAGTAATTTTTTTGAGTGTGTAGTGCTGGCAGGCCAGCCTTGCTCTTCCAAAGAGCACGCTGGAAATTCCAGCATGTGCTGCGCATGATTTTCCAACCTTTATTTAAATTTCTGGCATGTGCTCTCAGTGTGCAAGACTTGCAATGATAGCAGAAAGCTGGAAAATTACTTAGTTTGCATTCACCAGCTGAAAATGAGCCTTTTTTGTTAGTGTGATGCTATATATAGATTGAGAACATGTTTGGATGTAAAAATACTGTTGTATACAGACTGTTGCAATTACAGTAGGTATCAATTGAATTGCAGACAGCTGCTGACTTTAACACTTTCATGGCTCCATTGACTTTTTCTGTATATGTATACATACATAAAATAATTTATGGCTTTGGATCTTGATCAATGATTGTGATGATTCATAAGGAAATGTATTTGTTTATTGCTTCTACCACTGGGACTTAGGGGCACAGTCCTTGCCAATTTGGCAACCAACAGCAAAAGCATTAAAAATTGATTGTCCTGACTAATTTTAGAAGCAGACACAGGCTTATGAAATCTGTGGACACATCTGCTATGATGCTGATTTCTGTACCAAATGAATAATGTGGTCTTTGTTCCCATGCTGCTGAACATTTCTCCTGATGAAATTGTCTTAGTAAGGAAGGATTCATATTCTCAAAAAGAATCATATCAGGCTCAATTTTATATTTCCTATTGGTGACACCAGTGTACAATGCTTAAAACCAGCTGCTGCATTTGACCATGAGTTTGTTTAATTGTTTGCCAAAATGACACATCAATAAATAGTAACATTTTCATTAGAATTTGATCCAACTCAATAATCTACCAGAAAAGGTGAGCTGCATGTTGTGCATTCTTGTCTTTCTAACCTTGCCTCTTAGTAGCAGGAAGAACTTGCACTTCTAAAGTCTTCTGTACATGTCAATTGTTCTCCATTATGGGCACAAAATAATGAACACTGAACAGGAGGGGAGAAAGGAAATACGGCAGGTTTAAGAGGTGAATCCCAGGCATAGTAAAATTTTAGAAGGCTTTTTAAAGGACGGAGGTGGGAAGGCAGGCTCAAATGGTCTCAGAGTTCGAACAGGGTAGCTGAATGTGTAACCAGTGATGTTGGAACAGAGGGAAAAGGTAACATGTGCAGTGTTAGGAGAGTGAAGAGTACATGTGGTGGAGAATTTGAAAATGAGCATGAGAATAGTGAAGATACCTCACTGGAGCACAGGGAGCTAGTGGAGCTGGGAGAGGATGGGAGTGTGGTTCTTTGTGGGTTGAGGGCAGTCAGTAGTGTCCTGAATGAAGATGATAAAGAGAGCGTTAAAGAAATTGTGGGTGAAGATGATGACAGTATGATGCGGCGGAGAGTCATGCAATTGGAGAGATTGTGGTGGGGGCATGGAGGGGAAACACTCTGGTGTGGGCATTGTGGAGTGAGGCTCTTGCAGGGGCTTGCAGGGATAGATTGTGGTAGAGGCATGGAGGAGGAAGGGTTTAATGCAAGGTTCATGGAGGAGGGAGAGGTACTGGTGGGGACATGGTCAGGGGGATATTCTGGGTGGGGTATAAAAGGGGGAGAGGTTTTGACAGGGCGTAGTGGGGGTCAGGTTCTGATAGGGGCCACATTGAATCTTTCTACTCTAAACCCAAGTATTGCCCTTCCTAATTCCCTCTTAAATGGTGTGAGTGATTCAGATTTGTTAGCCTCTTGAGCTAATTCGTTTTGAAGTCTCATAACAACACCACCAGCAACGAGCATTTGTATAGCGCTTTTAACAGAGAGGGTTTAAACTAACTTGGCAGGTGTTGGGAAACTGGGTGTAGATTCAAAAGGGAGAGAAACAAAGCTGGAACTGGAAGGCAGAAAATTAGTAGGTGAGTACGGAAGGTAGAGAAAACAAAAGCCAGAATTTTCCCATCCTGCCCGCAGCGGGTTTTGTGGCGGGCGGGAGCAGAGAATCCAGCGGCAGGCAAAAAGTGGCAAATCTGCCATCGTAAAAACAAGTTGCAATTCTCCCGACGGTGTGTTCATGGTGGGTCGGTTATCCCACCGACTAGTGGCGTGAACGCCATTTGCATTCATTAACATGTCATGAATGCTCATTAAAACAGCTGCTCGCCAGAATCTTGTCAGGCCTTCCAATCTTCCGTCACGCCAGCAGGAAATTACGTTGGCCTGAAAACTATCTGAAAAAGAGCCCCGAGCACAAGTCGGACCTCAGTTTGCTAGTGAGTGGAACATACCTGCCATAGTGTTGCGCTGGTCTTGTTGCAATGAACACCACTCTGTTAGGGCTGTAGGGTTGGAATGTTCCATCTCTTTGCTTTAATTGTCCCGAGGAACACCACTGTGCTGTGGCACTCATGCAGGCCTTCACTTTCAGAGACTAGCATAGCACTTCAATCGGGGATGGGCTGTGATGGAAGGGTCGGGTTGATGAACACTGTTGGGGCAATGGGGAGGGAAGGCTGCAGAATGCCAGTGAGAGGGAAGGGCGAACGCTGTGGGGGAAAAGGGTAGGGAAGGATGTGGAATGGCAGTGAGAGGTAAGGGTGAACACTATGGGGGGAAAAGTAGGGGGAAGGCTGTGGAATGGCAGTGAGAGGGAAGGGCGAACACTATGGGGGCCTTTCTGAGGTAGCCCTCTAAACTCTTGTTGCTGTAGAAGTGAGCAGGAGTCTGCTTAGAAAGAAAGGAGGAAGTCCCCTTTGCGAAATGTAGTAATCTGATGTGTAATATATCTTTAAGACAAATGTTGTAATGTCAAATCACATGATCTTGATACCCAATAGCAGAGTAGCACAGGCTACCTCTGTACTCTTGAGTTAGAGTCTGAACAGTAAAGACAGAGTTTTGAGTTGTAAGCAAACAAGTGTAGCTGCTGAGTTCCTTTTGTAAATAAACAGAATGTGTTTCTTCTAAGAATAGTCCACTGATCTTCTCTTTCTTGGTACCAACTTGGTCACCCTGAAACAAGTGTGCAACCCGGATCCTTTAGCCCCAACAAACTAGGGCACTGGATCCAACAAACTGAAGATGAGAGTAAAAAGCAAGAAAAGACACGAAAGGATGAGGTAAAAAGCAAGAAAGAATGAAGGAAATCAGAAGAACCGAAATCGGGCTGTGCCTAACACGAGAGTTGTAAGTGAAGAAAACTTTCCTTCCTGATCGTCGAAGCAATCCCCTCAGAGCATGCCACAATTTGGAAGAGTGGAGCCTTTCGATCCAACCTTGGACAACTGGTCTCACTATGTTGAACTCCTCACGTTCTTCTTCCAGGCGAACGACATTGCGGGGTGGGTGGGGGGGTGGAGAAGAAGTGTCCACGTGTGGGAGTAAGACATATGGACTAATTTGAAATTTGTTGACACTCAGTGCCCCAGATTCGAAAAGTTTTGATGACTTAGTGAACCTCGTAAAGAATCATTACCAGCCCAAGCCATCGGTGACGATACAACGGTTCAAATTTAACTCAAGGAATAGAGCCACGGGGGAGACAGTTTCTTGTTATGTGGCAAGTCTGAAACAATTAACCGAATATTACAAGTTTAATCAATGATATGCTTAGAGATCGTTTGGTGTGCATTATAAATGCAGATGCAATTCAGAAGAGATTACTGTCTGAAACAAATTTAGATTTTCAGAAGGCATTGGAAATCACTCTGGCAATGGAAGATGCAGTGCGAGACTCGAAAGCCATACAGGGAGCACAAAATGGTGCCGCCCTCCACATTGGGCGGGGAGCCTCTGCCAAATGGAGCGTGAAAGTGCAAAGCTTTACTCAGAAGCAGGAAACAGCCACTGCTAGCAGACAAATTAAAAGAGATAACAGCAGCAAAAACATGGCATAATGGTAACAGAGATGGAAGCAGACAACCTTGCAATGAATCACAGTTTAAAAAGATTGAATGTTTTTTCTGTCATTGAAATGGACACCTCATGAGACATTGTAAAGGTAGAATCAAGCAGGCTTTCAGACAAAAGCAAAAACCCAATGAGATTAACAGCATTGAAAAGCCTGAAGTAATAGATTCAGATATTTATTTGTTATATAATTTAAAGACAGGAAGAACGGAACCTATCTATGTAGCCATGAAATTGAATGAGAGGCCTATCAGAATGGAGGTGGAATCTGGAGCAGCCACTACTGTAATAGGTGAGCACACTTTAAATACCAGAATCATGGGGAACATAAACTAAATTTGGAAGAAACTGATGCCAAATTGAAAACTTAAACGGGAGAAGAGATACAAGTCAAGGGCGTATGTAAAGTCACAGTACACTACGGAGGCCAAACAGTGAAATTACCCTTAATGGTAGTAGCAGGCGAGGGACCTAGTCTCCTCAGATGGAACTGGCTGAAAGAAACTAAATTAGAATGGACTGAAATTTTCCAACTGAGAACTAATGGGCTATCAGAGCTACTACAAAGATATGCCCCAATTTTCAAGGAGGAACTTGGAAAAATTGAGGGGCTACATGCAAAAATGCATGTGGATCCAGAGGCAACACCAAAATTCATGAAGGCAAGACCCGTACCTTACTCAATGTGGGAAAAGGTAGATGCTGAGTTGGACAGATTAGAAAAACTGGGAGTGATACAATCAGTGCAGTTTTCAGAGTGGGCAGCACCAATTGTACCTGTTCTCAAACCTGATCGAAACATTTCAATTTGTGAGAACTACAAATTAACAGTCAATAAAGTGGCAAAATTGGACAGACACCCCATACCAAAAATTGAAGATATATATGCTAAATTGGCAGGTGGAAGTGCCTGCACAAAGTTAGATATGAGTCATGCCTATCAACAATTGAAATTAGAGAAGGCCTGTGGAAATTAATGCACACAAAGGCTTGTACCAATACACCCGTTTACCTTTTGATGTATCTTCAGCTTGTGCCATATTCCAAAGAGCCATGGAAAGTTTACTACAGGAACTGCCTCACGTTGTAGTTTATTTGGATGACGTTCTCATGACCAGACTTGCTGAAAAGGAACATTTGATGAACTTGGAAGAAGTTTTGAAACTCTTTTCGCAGGTTGGAGTGCGGTTGAAAAAAGAAGAGTGCACATTCCAAGCGAAAGAGGTAACTTACCTAGGTCACAAGGTAGGCTCACAAGGCCTACATCCAGTTGAAGAAAAAGTGAAAGCCGTTAGAGAAGCACCAGCGCCAAAGAATAGATCTGAACTGAAATCATTCCTGAGGATAATCAATTACCATGGACGCTTCTTGCCTAATTTGTCGACAGTGGCACCACTGTATTACTTGCTTAAGAAAAGACAGAGATGGTCATGGCAAACACCACAAAAAGAAGCTTTCACAAAAGTGAGACAGTTGCAACAATCATCTACACTTCTAGTACATTTTGACCCAAAAAAAGAGTTGATATTAATGTGTGACATATCTCCCTATGGAGTGGAAGCAGTGCTTTCCCATTGAATCGATGATGGATCAGAACAATGTATAGGATATGTATCGAGAACACTCAATACAGCAGAGAAAGCGTACTTTCAAATTGAAAAAGGCCTGTCAATCATTTTTGGTGTTAAGAAGTTTAATCAATATTTACACAATTGTCATTTTACTATCATATCAGACCACAAGCCACTATTAGGGTTATTAGGTGAAGACAAGGCTATACCCCCTGTAGCCTCAGCAAGAGTACAAAGGTGGGCGCTGATCTTGGCAGCGAATGAGTATACTTTCATTCATAGACTCGGAAGTCAAATTGCAAACGCAGATACACTCAGTCGTTTGCCCTTGCAAGTAAAAGATGAGGATGTTTCAATTCCTCAAGAATTTGTTTCATTACTGAACATCCAGAATTTAGCCCTTGTCAGGCAGGCTTGGCAGGGGCAGGCGGGAGTGGTCCGGAAGCCGACCACCACCCGCCATTGAGGCTGGAAGGCGATTTCACACTGGCGAGTCAATTAAGGCCTGCCCAGCATGAAATGCGAGCGGCAGCGCTCAGGCCTGCCTGTGCGGGGGGAGGGGGAGGGAGGAGGGGGGCAAGCGCGAACTTCACACAAGTGCGCGCTTAAGAATCTCCCTGAGCCACAGAGCTGCCTCAGGGAGATGAAGAGTTTTTTAAAAAAATAAAATAAAGATTAGAAAAATGTTATAAAGCATGTCCCCTCATGGGGCTCTGTCATGTTATTAATTAAATTTTAAAATTTTTATTTTATTTTTATTTGCTTTTGGGAACCTCATCTCATTCATGAATGAGGTTCCCTAAAAAGTGCAAAGGCCACTAGGCTTCTTTCCCTGCCTGCCAACCCTATGGTTGGACGAGCAGCGAAAAATGTAAGTTAATTACAACTTTAATGGCCTTAACAGGTCTTTTAATTGTCGAATGGCGCACTGCCGATTCCCGCGCAAGTGGGTGGACACTTGCCCGACATCAACTCACGTCATTTTACGCTCGAATGGATCGGCTGCATGCCCACCCACCAAGTTAAAAATTTTGCCCCTGGACTCATCACTGATATGTGCTAGACAGATTAGAGATTGGACAAATTGAGACCCAGTCTCATCCAAAGTGAGAAATCAAGTTCTTCGTGGTTGGTCACAAAAACAAGAATTTGATGAAATGAAACCGTATTTCCAGAGAAGATACGCAATACCCAGCCAAGAAAGTATCTTATTGTGGGGAGCATGAGTGATTGTTCCTCCAAAAGGACGAAAGCCATTGTTACCTGAACTTCACAGTGCACATCCAGGAATTTCCCGAATGAAGGCCATAGCACGCAGCTATTTATGGTGGCCTGGAATGGATGGAGAAATAGAAAACTTAGTGAGAAGTTGTCTGCAGTGTCAGCAAATACAAAAATTACCTTCAACAGCTGCATTACACCCCTGGAAGTGGCCAGGAAGGCCATTGGTGCGAGTACAAATTGACTATGTGGGACCTTTTATGGGAACAATGTTTCTACTTATCGTCGATGCTCATTTAAAATGGATGGATATATATGAAGTGAGGTCGCCGACATCTTCCGCTACCATAGACAAGGTACGACAAAGTTTCACAATCAATGGACTACCTGAAGTGGCCGTATCAGACAATTCACGAGTGCTGAATTTAACCGATTTATAAGCCTCAACAGTATTATTCAGGTGAAAACTTCACCATACCACTCTTCTTCAAATGGACTGGTCGAGAGAGGGAGAGCAGTTCAGATGTTCAAATCTGGTATGAAGAAATTGTCTGAAGATTCTATAGCGACTAAATTAGCATGATTTATTTTCCATTATCGAACCACCCCTCATACGACAACAGGTGTTACACTTGTGGCATTGTTGATGAAGCGCTGTCTCCGATCGAGATTGAGCCTAATTATGTCAAACCTGGGGGTGGGGTGATGGAAAGAAGTCAGGGAAGTCAGAAAATTGACATGACTATCACAGTTGTGACAGGACGTTTAACGTAGGAAAGTATTTGTGAAAAATTTTAAAGGACCAACATGGCTGCTCGGTGAAATAAGTGCAGTAACGAGACTTCTTTCCTACCACATGAAAGTGGAAAGTCGAGCCATATGGGGACATATGGATCATATAAGAGGGGGAGAAACAAAATACCCAGAAATGATTCCACCAGTGTTCGTGACTGAATCAACGTCTCCTGTTGAAAGAACTCAACCAAGTACAGATGTGTCTGAAGGGCCGTCTGTACCCGAAAGAGTCGAAGAAACAGATTTGCATGTACCTACTGAAGAGCCAGATGCTCAGACAACTACAGTAAAGGAGGTTCTACATTCATAAGAAAATCCCCAGAAAGACTGACTTTGTAAATTATTTAGCTGTGTAAATAATTTGATATTTTGAAAAAAATTGTAAAATTTTAAGTGTGTGCTACCTCTGTAGAGTAGTCTTGAGTTAGAGTCTGAAGTGTAAAGACAGAGTTTTGAGTTGTAAGCATACAAGTGTAGCTGCTGAGTTCCTTTTGTAAATAGAATGAGTTTCTTCTAAGAATAGTCCACTGATCTTCTCTGTCTTGGTACCAACTTGGTCACCCTGAAACAAGCGTGCAACCCGATCCTTTAGCCCCAACAAACCAAGGGCACTGGATCCAACACGATGAAAGCCATTTAAAGAAAGTGGCTTCATTAGTACTGTTAAAGGGCTACTCAGAACTCAGGGGCTTCACATCACAGTCACTGCATCTCAAGAGTAACACATAAGAATATAGAATTTGGGAATGCAGGCAATACACAGCTGTATCATATATGGCATTCCATCAATGAAGGCCTGTCATGTGTTAGCCAGATGTGACACTCCTATGGTCCAAAGTGCATCCATCCACTTATTGACCATGAGCAACAGATTGGTTATTAATATGCCACACCAGAGATTGGAGCACAGAGCTAGGCTGGGTCACTTATCTCACTTAAACTTCAGCATCCCACGCAGTGCTCAAGATGTTACATATCTGTGATGCCATCTTGGTCACCTCAATGTGTGTGTTAGTTTCTCAGGGATAAGGCGGCATCAGCCGCTATGCAAGTAGGACAGGAAAAACTACGGGCCCCTACAGTTTCCAAACATGCCATCTTCTGAGATTCACTTTCTTGCCCCTTGAATCATTAATGTTTCCACCTCCAATGTTCCTTTCAGAGAGAAGGAAAAGGCAGATATGGATCCAGGGCTCAATGCTGCCTTTGTCAGGCTCCTAGTGCAACGGAGGAGGCGAAGGAAGGAGAGGTGACTCCTCACGCAGTTCCAGCAGGAGGAACATGGTCAAGCGGAGCCAGAGCATGAACAGGAGGGTCAGGAGGAGAGGCGCACACAACGAGGGTGACTCGCCAGACCTAGGGTTTATCATCCAAGGGTCTCCTATTTACAAATGAGTGAGAGGCAATGCCATACACATCTGTGCTTGTCCCGAGATCTAGTACATCACATATGCCACGTTCTTCGTGAAGACCTGAGGCCATGTGGAGTTGGAGGGTATCTCCTGCCAGTGGCTTTGAAGGTGACCGCTGCACTCAATTTCTTGGCCTCTGGTTCTTTCCAAGGATCAGCAGGCGATCTCTCAGTCTGCAACACATTGATGCATAAAGGAGGTCACAGATGCCCTTTACAGGAAGGCCCATCATTAAGTCAGCTTTGCTCTGGATGGAGATAGTGAAGCTGCAAGATTCACCGGCTTCGCCGCCATCTTAGGCTTCCCAAGAGGGCAGAGTGCAATAGACTGCACCCATGTGGCTATACAGGCTCCATGGCAGCTGGCCCTAATGTTGATAAACTGCAAAGGCTTTCATTCCATCAATGTACAACTGGTGTGTGATCACCAGAAGCACATACTGCATGTTCGTGCACGGTACCATGGGAGTTGCCATGACTCCTACATCCTGAGTTACACCCAGGTGCCTGAGATTTTTGAGGGGATGGCTGCTTGGGGTTAAGGGGTACCCACTGAAAAGCTGGCTGATGACACCAGTGCATTGCCCTCAGAATTGTTCCAAGGAGAGGTACAACACTACTCACAGCTCCACACGCTCTCTTATAGAGCAGACCATCGGGCTTCTAATAATGTGTTTCAGATGCTTGCATCACTCAGATGGCTCACTCCAATACACTCCCGACAGGGTTCCCCGCATCATCGCAGTGTGTTGCGCCCTTCACAATCTGGCAATGTAAAGAGGTGACCCCCTGCCAGAGGATGACCTGGAGGAGGATGAGAGCTCATCGGAGGATGAAGAACATGAGGCCCAGGAACCTCAGGAGGCTGCTGAGGGTCAATATGAGTGCGATCATGCCATGGAGGAAGGAAGACGTGGGAGACGTGCTTGTGAGGCGTTAGTCGCTGACAGGTTCCAAGAAAAGTATAGTCAAGTGAAGGAATATGGCTACATCTCTCTGAGCCCTCAAAGCTATTTTCTTCCAACTCAGGGGATGTCCACCCACTTGTAGCGAGAAACGAGTCCTACATTAACACTTGCCTCATGAATTGCCTGCCATGATATTTGCTTTGGTCTAAGGGGCCCTGTGAGTGAGCTCACTCTGGGAACCGAGAGTCCACTGAGGTACAAGGGCGATGCGAGAGAAGATTTGAAGCATTCGCCACCAGATGCAAACACTGCTGCGACTGAGATGTGGACATGCCTAGGGATCCCCTCCTCCCGTACATGTCTTTTCTTCTGCCACTACTACTGAGGAGACACAAATGCCACTAGAATATCAATGCTGATGAGCTGCCCTCACTCAATGGTGTTCCATGAGGAAGATGGGTTAGAAGCGCTTACATCACACACTTCAAATAAAGATTCAAACACATTTCCCTGACATCACACAAGGGGTGTGGATACTTGTTCAACTGAGGGTGATATCAAAGGTATGTGAATCTCACAGTGGGACACTATCACTGACTGGGAGGATGACTAAACCTCGAAATAAGAGGTTCCAAAGTACAAAATCACTACGCCTTAATTTGCCCAAACTACTCACACAACCATCAAATGTATTCACAAAAGTGCAATTTCTTTACATGTCAAGCACACCTGTGACCCAAAAGTGACATCAATTTTTCTTAATTTTCCTAACTCTACCACTACACCTGGGTGCAGCCCCAACATCTGCAGCAGAGGTGGAGGCAGCCTGCCGATTGCTACGTCCTGATGTTTTTGATGACCTTGGTGGATGTCCTCTGATGGCCCGAGGCCTGGAGGGCCCCGGCCTGATAAAGGCCACCTGCTCAGGGGCAGAAGTACCCTCGGTGGCCTGAGAAGCTGAAGTGGATGGGGTCATAGGCAGAGGGGACTGTGAGCAGCTGCACACTGTTGGATTCTCCTGAGAGGAGGCCCCCGGGGTGTCCGTCCGGCTGCTGCCCATCCTCCCTGTGGGTGCCAGAGGGCCGCTCCCTGACTCCTGCAGCAGATGGTGCACCTGGAGCGGGGTCAAGATGCCTCGCCCCGATGTCGTCTACATCCTGATGGTGCCCACCTGGGTGTGTGGCCATGGAGTGCAGGGCCAAGTGCAAATTGGTAAGACGTGCTGGACCAAAGTCTCCATGGTGGTCACCAGCCTTCCCATGGTGGAAGCGCTTGCATGTCAGAGCCACGACATCAGGCAGAACACAAACGGACTCCTCCGCCGGTCCTCTAGTCTGCTGAGTGACTCAAATCTCTGCCTGGCATTCCGCCTCCTGTCATTGCATCTCCAGCATTGAGTTGGCTGCTTCCAGAGGCTCATCATCTGACTCGGACTGAGCGGGTGGCTGGTCTCCAGTAGCCCTCCGAGTGTCGGAGACCTGGGCTGTCCCTGCCTCCGACTGCTGCGGGGACGTGTCAGTGAGGTGTTCCCCAGAAAGCGAGCCCAAGCCTAATCTACTTCTGTGCCCCACCAACATGTGTGTTTCTGAGCTAGTGGAGGGTGCATGTGAGTGCCTTGACGGTTCTTCTGAGCTTCCTGCTCGGATGAAGTCTGTGGGCTCGCACTGGTGGTGGACTGGCTTGGGGGCCTCAATCTGCTGGTGCCTAGGAAATAGAAAATAGAGTTTCAGTTAATGAGCATGAGGTAGATAAGACTGCATGTGACTCACTGCGATTCTCAGGATTTGCTGAGGTGATAAGGCGGGAGATGCTAATCTCCCCTTCCCCACAGGAGCGATTCCTGTCCTCTCCAGCCAGCTCGGCTGCAGCCTCCTCAAACTCAGTGAGGGCGATGATGTCGGCCGTCCCTCCCCCGGTCTGCACTTTCTTGCACCTGTAGTGTACCAGCTTGGCCTGTATGAAGGAGAAAGAAAGGCATGTGATGAGAAGGGATGGAGCACAGGTTGGGTGAGATGCATGTCCCCTGTGAATGGTGAGCCCTCCCCAGAAGGGCCAGAGGATGGAGTGTGAGCAACATGATAGATGGGATGGTGGTGATGTGAAAGTCTCAGTAAGAGAATGAGTGTTGATATGTGTCTCTTGCTAATGGTAGCATGAGACCCTTGATGAGAGTAGTTGTTGGTGTGCATGATGCCATGATGAGAGTTTGATATTAGAGGGTGTTGAAAGATGACTTACCCTGGCAGAGCAGATGAGTTCATTCATCTTCTTCCTGCGCTGGATGGGATGGCATTTCGGGCATGGGTACCAGCCGGGCTGACCTGCTCCACGATGGCCTCCCAGGCCGGAGACGTGAGGCTGCTGTGCTTCCTGCAGTCATCCCTGGGATAGACCGCATGCATGTGGGCATGCACCCTTCTGATTAAGGCCTGGAGGGCCTGGTGCGTGAAGCGGGGTGCTGCCTTGTTCTTCAGGCTCTCGGCCTTCCTCTTTTGGTTGCCAGGCATCTCTGGTGGGCTGGAGCGGGTGAGATTGTGTGTTGGACTGGCCTTTAAAAATGGCGCCCGGACCTTTGAACCGGCCAGCCAATGGCGGCCACATGATTCAACTCCCCACCCGCCAGATTTCTCAGACCGATACGCGCATTTGCGTAATTAATGAGGCTCCAAGCCCAGAATCGGGCGCAAATTCCTGCCATTCCGGTTGGCAGGGTGGGCACTGTTGAAACCGCCCACCACTGCACTTAGTTTCATTTATGGAAAATTCCAACTAAAGACAACAAAATTGACAACAAAGGATGATTCATGGTTGTTTTCTTTGGAACAGAGGAGGCTGAGGGGAGATTTGCTTGATGTGTATGAAATTATGAAGAGCCTAGAAAGAGTAGATCATCATGATCACATGTAATCTGCCTGAAGGCAGGTCCTTGGCTCATTTTCTGCTGATGCACCATCCTGAACTATTTTCTTGGGAGCTTTTTTTTTTCCCAGTGGTGGTCTGCCATTACCGTCCCACTCTCAGGGGCAGGGCAAGGAGGCAGGTCCCAAGTGTGCCTCAGCTGGAATGGGAATCAAACCTGCACTGTTGGCATTATTCTGAACTACAAGCTAGCCCTCTAGCCAACAGAACTAATCAGCCCTCTCTGGTGTGGATAGGAAGGACCAATTTAGTAGAGACATCAATAACCGGAGGGCATGCATTTAAAGTAATTCACAGAAGGATTAGAGAGGAGTAGAGGAGAAAAGTCTCATCCAAAGGGTGATGGTCTTTGAAACTCATTGTCTGAAAGGATGATAGAAGCAGAAACCCTCATCACATTTTAAAAATACTTTGATATGCACTTGAAGTACCATAACCTACAAGGCTATGGAGTAAGAGCTGGAAAGTGGGGGTATGTCATCTGGGGGTCAAGTTTGACACTGGCTGAGAATGGTCTGGCTCAGTTGCCAGAGAGAGGGATGGAGTAGTTGGCTGGGGAATCGAAATTGCAGAGAGGACTGAAGGCAATGAGAGTTTACCTTTATCGCAGTCACGTTGGATGCTATTTGTGACTTTGATAAGAGCTGTTTTAGTACTGTGGCAGGACAAAGATTTGATCAGAGGGATTCAAACATGGCATTCTGGGAAAGATGGGAATGAATTTAGAGGTGATAATACATGCAAGGGCTTTGGAGGGGAAAACAGGGTTGGAGATGAGATGGTGGTTTGCAATGACAGTAAGGTCCTGGATTGTTTTTTTTATGAGAGGAGTGAGTGATGATGACATTTTTGAAGGGGAGGGAGACAGTACCTTAGGACAGAGAACTGTTAACAATATAGGCCAATGTGGAAGCCAGGAAAGTGGTGGGTGGTCAGTGGGTTAGTGGGAATAGCGTCGAGGGAGCAGGAGATGGACTTAATGGACAAGTTGAGCTTTGAGTGGGCATGAGTGGAGTTAGGATAGAAACTATGAAAGCTCAGGGCTATGGCAGGGGGAGCCTGAGAGGAAGTTTGGGTTGGTGGGCTAGGGGAAGGGAGGGAAGCGGCAGAGGCAGATGAACAGATGGTCTCAATCTTAGTGACAGAGAAGTCCACGTGATCTTTGCACTCATTATTGGAGGTGAGGTTGGAGGAAACATGGGTGAGAAGTTTAAGAAGTTGGTTTGCAGTAGAAGCCAGGGGTTATATTTACATTCCATAATGATCCTGGAAGAGTGAGCAGTCTTGGCAGAGGAGAGCAGGCCCTGATAATGCTTTATGTATTATAGTCAGATCTGGCAATGAATGGCTAAACCAGTTCTCCACCATGTACATTCAAATCTGCACAAATCAGGACAGTATTGAGGGAATAAATTTGGTGAGAGAGAGTAATGGTTTTAATGGGGACTAGTACATCAAGGGTGGAGATGAGGGCATGATTGACCAGATTGGTAGCTGCTGAAATCTCATGGTGTACAGAAGGCCAGGGATTAGATAGTTGGGAATTTGAAAGTGTAATTGGAACTGAATTGGGAGAGAGTTTTTTTTACAGGAGCAAAAGAGAGCGAAAGGTAGGTGGAAAGTGATAGAAGGGTGTGATATGTGATGGCTTTGTCTATGATTGACATGATGGGTACAATGAAGCTAGGAAAGATGGCAAAGTGAAGGGGTATGGCTGTGTAATGTGATGAGTGGAATTTAATGGAAGGAAAGATTTAGGGAGGATAGGAGAGAAATAAACTTAGAAGAGAGAGAGCATGATAGAGGTTATAATCATAAAAGATGAAAGGTTGCTTAGTGCAGAAGTTGAGTGAACAAAGCAGCAAAGATAGCATGGTGAGAAAATTGTCATTACATTTGGAAGGGCAGTAGAAAATGAGGATTTTAAATAAGCGGCAAGAGACACGGAATAAGTGAGATGGTCAAAGGGGGAGAAGCTACTAGAGGATTAGGGGACAGATCAATCTGTGATTTGGGGATAAGGGCCACATCATCACCTTGATGGTTTGAGTGGGGCAAGTGGTGGAAGGTCTAGCAGACAGGGAAGTTTCCTTTAGAAGGAAGGTGTTGATTAGCCCTCAGCCAGGAATCCATCAAGGCCACGGTGTCAATGTAATCATCCACAATAAGCTTGTGGATGGCAAGGGCCTTGTTCATAACATTTTTGTATGAAATATTTCTTCTAATATCTGCTTCTTTTTCTATTATTTGTTTTAAATTCATGCACACTTGTTACTAATTCACTGAATTGTGCAAATAATCCTTCATAATTAACACACCTTTCAATATTGTAAACATTTTAATTCAATCCCTTTCTTTCTTTACCTCCAAATAATTAAGCCATTGTTTTCAAGTCTCTCACAATGATATATTTGCATCTCTTGCAATAGTCTAATTTAATTTGTACCTTTTCCACATCCTCTTGATACTCAAAACTCCACAGTACACCATCTGTGGTCTTTTTCATCATCACCTCCTTGCTTTTTTCTTCAATGACCCTACACAAAAACCTATAGGCCTGAATTATGCACTCATCCTGCGCACATGGTTCGCGAGCCCGGAAGATGACGCGATTTGCACTTCAGGCCATGATTGCAACTGACACATGATTTCACGCTGGCTGGCCAATTAACTGGCGGCCAGCATGAAACGCACGCTGAGAGAGGCCCAGCGCTGCCGCGGCGGTGGGAAGAGGGTGGGCACCGAGACAAGTGAGGGTGTGGGCGGGCGGTTTACAACGAGCTCCCTGAAGGCTGACAACTGCTGTGGAGCTGCCTCAGGGAGCTGCAGTATTGTTCAAAGAATATTTGCAAACAAAAAATGCCACAAACTATCTCTAATGTAACTACAAACAACTTACAGCAGTACTTATAACTCTGCAACTTTCAAATATCCTCTGAACATTTTATCCCACCCTGGGTCAAGAATGGTGCAAAAATGTGAAGGTCGCCTGGCCAATCGGCCCGTGTGCCAAGCATAAAAGCGCAGAAACTAAAAATCCCTGTCAATTAGGGCTTTAATTGTGTTATGGCACAGCCAATGGTAAATGCTGAGCTGCTCAAATCCCAAAGGGAAACTTGAAACAACTGCCACAACTGTTTTGCAATTTGTATAAATTTCAAGATGTGTGCCTTGAATTCAGCAGTAATAAGATCACCAAATCTTATAGGTTTCTTACAAAACTAAATTAAACCTTTATTTATTGAAGAAATTATTTTAAGTGCATACATAGATCTACAAATTACTAATATGATTACTTATAAATCCCATAGTTAATCTAACTCCCAGTTATTCTTTTGTTAAGGCAACATTAAGACACATAGATTTTAAAAGACACAGGCAAAGAAATATGATGTCCTGAACAATCCAATTCAAATTGAGTTTTCTTAACTTCAGTCCTTTGTAGACAGCAGTTTGGGGCTTTGAAGCTGGAGGCTTTTCACACTTGTTAGATCTTAGAATGCCTACCGTTACACACAGCCTTCACTCCTTTATACATATTTTCCCCTTTGAATGCAAATTCCGATTGCTTCACTATGTCTTTGGACTTTACTTCTCTAATAATAAAAATCTCTCATAGTACCAATTTTACCAGTAATCATTGGAAAAAATAAACATGCTGTTTCTTAACTTCTCCTGGCTAGGTGAAACATTTCACACCCTCTTTTGAATTCAAGCTAGTCTGGCTTATTTAAAAATGCAAATGTTCCCTTTACACCTATGTCTACCTACTTAACATTTCAAGCCTAGCTTATCTTCTGATACATCAAAGCCTTCAGACCAGCTGCCTTTAATTCAATTAAGACAAACACACACACACACACAAACAATCATGGACACAGACCCCACTATTACTCTACAATAAATTCCAACAACATTATGAAAATTATTGTATCTTTCTGACAATTGGCTTAATTGCAACTGTGATTGTTGGCAGGCGCACTTCTGACTCCCACTTGCGCCCGCCGACTGTGAAATGGCGTGACATCGCTATGACATTGGGACACCCACCCGATGTTTTCTCACATGATTTCGTGCTAGTCTGGGTTGGCCATGCATCCGATCCTGGCACATAACATTCTGGCCATAGTTTTCCACCAGCAGCCTTGGCGAGTTGATGCCACTTTTTGACAAGTCGCCTGGTGGAGAAGCGCTCCATTTGCACTTTGCTTTTATTACTTCTTCCCATTTATTTCATATACAGCACAGAAGGAGGAAAGCATATTGGTTACTTTATCTTATTTGGGGAAGTTATTTTAAACTGGCAAACCTAAGCAAATGGAACAATAATTATTCAATAAACACTTCCTGTTTACATTACTGAGTTCTTTTCCCTTCCTTTTTTGGTTATCATTCCTCAGCCACTGTCAGTACTGTCGCTCTTTAACTGACAACAACTAGGACACATCAGACAGTATAAAGATGGCTATAATGACTCATTTCCACTTAGCATCATTCCTAGGCAACCTCATTAAGTTTAGTACATCACCATATGGAGCATAGTGTGTGAAACTATAATCCATGCTGCCATATGTTGCTAGTGTTCTTTGTTACTGGATCTCCTCAAAATTTGTATGCATTTTTTATCTTTCCCATTCTTAAGTGTAGACAAGGAGCACAGATGAGTTACAATGGGTCTCCAATAATTTCTTCCCAATTTCAGGGTATAATTCAAGGTACAATTTCCTTCACACCCAGGAAGGGCCTTGTTCTGTTTCAATGGTCCTTCACGGTTACAAAGTTGAAATTAAAAATTCATTGATGTTGATGTTTAAACATGAGTAAATATATTTGATTAATTATTTCCACTCACCATAAATGTATAATTGCAACTAAAGGTCAGAACTAAAAAGCCACCACTCTATGGTATAATGTGTTGAGACCACCCCAGCACAGTTGTTCCAAGTTGAACAGTGAGGCTTTACAAATATCTCTAAAGTCAGAATAATAAGA
The DNA here is from genome assembly GCF_964194155.1 of Cetorhinus maximus. NCBI lineage: Eukaryota > Metazoa > Chordata > Chondrichthyes > Lamniformes > Cetorhinidae > Cetorhinus > Cetorhinus maximus. Next base: position 101,060,522 of record NC_135887.1, read on the forward strand.
ATGTTTTTCCAGCTGTGCACTAGCAATCGAGCACATTTCTAACTGAGTAAAATAACTACCTATATGATACCGCAGGAGAAATAAAACAAAAAAGAAATCTATTTTACTAACCACAAATGATGGAAAATGCATAGCAATAATTCCAATAATTGTGATCAGTGGCTATCAGCAGCTGCTTGTGATGGAGGGAAAGTGATTTCAAAGGCTAGAAGGAGAAAGAAAAGAATTTAGAATCATAGAATCTTACAGCACAGAAGGGGACCATTCAACCCATCATGCCTGTGCCAGATCTCTGAAAGAGCTGTCCGAATTAGTTCCACAAACCAGACTTATCTCATTTTGCTGCAGATCATTTCTCTTCAAATGCACATCTAATTGCTGTTTAAAATCTCCCATAGGTTCTGATTCCACTACCCTTTCAGATAGTGCTTTCCAAATTTTAACTCTGTGATATTGAGTTCCTTCTCCATTCCTGTCTAGTTCTTTTGCCAATTATTTTAAATTTATGGCCTTTGGTTACTGACCAGAGGAAATAGTTTCTCTCTACCTGCTCTATCAAAACCCCTCAATTTTGAATAACTCTATTTGGTCTCTCTTTCTCCTTCTCTGCTCTAAGAAGAACAATCCCAGCTTCTCCAATCTCTCCACATAATTGAAGTCCCTCATCCCTCATCCTGGTAAACTTCCCCTGCACCCTTTCCACGGCCTAAATATCCTCCCTAAGACGTGGTGCCCAGAATTGAACATAATATTCCAGCTGAGGCCTAACTAGTGATTTGTAAGTCCCAGCATGAACTCCTTATTTTTGCATTAATTGCCTCCGTTTACAAGGCCAAGTATCCCATTAGCTTTCTTAACCATATTATCAACTATTTACTACATTATCATGTTTTGTATCATCCACAAACTTCAAAACTGTACTCCCTATCCCCAAGTCTAGATCATTTATAAATTTACTTGTTTTTATTTCGTATTTGTTTTCCTTTTGGTGTGACCAGTGATTTAGCAATAAAATAAACTCAGAATTACAACATGAGCTCTAAGTTTGAATGTAAAAGTGTAGAAAAACATCCTTGGAAATGGTCTACAACTATTCTTGTAGTTAGCAATTGATTTCAACTGCATTTCTGCTACTTCATCCATCGTGTATTGTCCTTGAATACAACATGTAAATCTAAAGATGATTAGACTAGTCATTAGAGGCAATTTTTGAGAGCATTAATTAACAGCAATGGTCCAGTCACCTAACTACGATTCTTTATATCACTCTAGCAACAGCTCAGTTAAATATAAGAACATTTTTCAAGAGGAAGGTCACAGCTAAAAATGAATGCTGTTAACAGCTGGATTGAGTAATCCCAATGAAAAAGTGATTATGGATGCTTTTCAGAGTTTAGCCCTGATCTTGGACCAAGAAATGTGTTTTGGAGTTCACATGCCTTTTAAGTATTTGATACGATGAGTTTGGTGTGCTGCAGTACCCTGTGGGCGTTTCCTATGCTATCCAATACTTTCCAAGGCGTTTTCTTTCATGGATTCTTAAAAAACCCTTTATTTACGCATTGAGTGATATTGTCCACTTGAATCCGATAATGTTTGTTATAATATACCAGTCAGGGCACTGATTTTTCACCCAAAGAATAATGAAGCTGTGGAATAGGTAACTAGGAAAAGCTACAGAATCACTGCCTAAATGGATTCGAGAGGAAATTAAATGTCTTTTTGCAAATTGAGGCGTGTGGTGGAAGGATAGTTAGTTGCTGTGTTGTTGTCAGTCTCTCAACCTATTTGGTCCTAAAGTCCTTTAATTGTTTTGATATTCGAATTGACATGTCGTTGGAGCATAAGGGCAAAGTAAATTAGAACACAGAGGCTCAATGATTTCCACACATATAATGGCATACTGACACGATCCTTCACTGCTGCTACCTTACTTACCAGTGAAATAGTTCTGATTATTTTTTCTACCAGGAGTTTCAAATTTTTGGAGCTTTATTCACTGCCTTTTTCCTTTTAAGTCTTTAAAATCAATCATAATGATTAAAACAGGAAAAAATATGCATTTTATATTAGAGACTACAGGAGGAAACATCATCTTGACTGTGTTTAGCAATCTCTGCTACTGCTGAATAAAATGTGATTTTCAATGCTTTATGTGACAATAGCACATTATCAGCCCATTATAATGTTCGATATTCATTGATGCTGAAAACTGTAATAGGTTTTATAGTACAACATGACAGATACTGGGTCAAATTTCATTACAGTATTGTCATTTCGCTCGAGTTGAATTAATTTGGACACTGCTTTGGCTATTTTAGGTCAGTGCAAGGACAGGTAATTGCCATTGGTAACACCTCACACTACACCCGGAATATTAATTGGACTGATAAGCAGTCCAGATCACAACTGTGGATTTTGGATTTCCTTGAGTTATGTGTGTATGTATCTCTCTGCTATTCCAAGTATTGTTGTTTATCATTATATGAACTATTAGTACCACCTCATAGTTTGAAAGAAGGGATGTGGCATAGAAATATTGCCTTGCCTGTGCTTAAAGCAGAACCCTGTCTACTAGCACAAACGGGATACAAATAAGAATTGTCATAGGGCTGAATTTTCCCCCCATTGGGGGGTAAGTTGATGGGCGGACACATGCGGACGTACTTCTGATTGGCGCCCCCGATCGGAGGCATGGCGCCATTTTACATGGATGGGCCAATTAAGGCCCACCCAGCGTGACATCCGCAGGGAAGCGCTATGCACTTCCTGTGCGGGTGGGGGGAATGCCCAAAATCGAGAGTGCGCTCTTTTGCGCATGCACATGAAAGAGCGCACTCATCTCCCTGAGGCTAAGTGCTGCCTCAGGGAGATCGTTTCTACTTTCAAAAATATTAAAAATAGAAAAGAAAAATTCCCTTACATGTCCCCTCATGTGACAATGTCACATGAGTTGGGACATGTTCATAATTTCCAAAAAAACTTTATTAAAATTTTTAAAACCCTACATGAAACCTCATCCTGCCTGCGGATGATGTTTTATGTTTTTTCTAATTCCCGCCAGGGCTCCTGGCCTGCCCGCCAACCTTAAGGTTGGACCGGCAGGTCCACTAATTACTTTAATTGCTCTGTCAATGGCCTCAATTGGCCATTGACAGGTCAGCGGGCGCGCAGCTGATTTTGCTGTGCCCCCGCCTTCCTGAAAATTTAAATGGGGCGCGATGACATCGCGAGTGCCGCCCGATGTCACCGTGTGTCATTTTATGCATTGGCGAGCGGGCCGCGCCCCCGCTCGCTGATGGTAAAATCCAGCCCATAGTATGTTAAAGGACAATTAATTTCTGTTGGGCTACTCGGGCAGTATTTCAAAATGATCAAAGTCAATCCTATCCTTCAATGCGTTTTATCATATGCCAAAACATTTATGTGGTGTGCTTAAACACAGTTCAAAAGCAACAATACTTTTAATGTAACTCTTAATGTAAGAGCTGTTGGTCAACTGTTCAGTAAATCGCTGTAATTTCAAATTATATTAGTTATAAATTATCTTACCAAGAAGCGCAGATTGTATCAATTAGATTCTTAGATAGACTGGACATTTAAATATTCATTTATCTAATATCAATAAAATATTCAAGCTCTGCCAGGTGATATTAATATTGGGTTTAGTAGCAATGTCTGGGAAGGGAAGAATCAGCAAGGCTTCCCCTCCTAGAAACATAATAAAATAATACCACATAGAAGCAGACTTTTCGGCCCAACATGCCTGTCAGCTCCTTGAAAGAGGTTTCCAATTTATCCCACTCCCTTGCTCTTTTCCCATAGCTCTATAAATTCTTCCCTTCAAGTATTTAACTAATTCTCCTTTGAAAGTTACTTTTGAATCTGCTTTCACCATTCTTCAGGTAGTGCACCACAAATCATAGCAATTTGCTACGTAAATGTTTTTTCTTTATATTGCCTCTGGTTGTTTTGCCAATTACCTTAAATTATGTCCTCTGGCTACTGACCCTGCTACTGCTGGAAACAGTTTCTCCTTATTTATACTATCAAAAACTTGAGAGAGTTTGAGCACCTCTATCAAATCTCCCCTTAATCTTCTTACCCCAAGGAGAACAATGCCTGTTTCTCTAGCCGGCACAAGTAACCAAAGTCCCTTATCTTGGTATCTTTCTATCAATCTCCTCTACATCCTCTCTAACATCTTGACATTTTTCCTAAAATGTGGTGGCCAGAATTGGTCACAAACTCCAACTAGGTCCTTAACCAGCGTTTCATAATAGTTCCGTGTAATTTCCTTGCTTTTGTACACCATGCCTCTATTTCTAAGGCCAAGAATTGTGCATGCTTTTTAACAACCTTCTCAACATGTCCTGCTATCTTCTAAGACTTGTGTACATATGCCCCGCAACCCCCTTAAAATTGTACCATTTAGTTTATGTTGCCTCTCCTCATTCTTCCTACCAAAATGATTCACCTGATACTTTTCTAGATTAAATATCATTTGTCCATTTTACCAATCTGTCTAAGTCCTCCTAAAGCCTGTGACCATCCTGCTCACTGTTTACTACATTTCTGATTTTTATGTCATCTGCAAACTTTGAAATTATGCCCTGTTAAGATCATTAATATATATCAAAAAGAGCAGTGATTCCAATGCTGCCTCTTCTGGGAGATGGCGCACCGTTCCCTCCAATCTGAAAAAAAAAGGTCATCTGTACTTTCTGCTTTCTGTCCTTAGCTGATTTTGTATCCACAGCCACTGATGGAAGGGGTTGTCAACGGTGCTATCAAGCAGCGCTTACTCAGCCACAGCCTGCTCACTGACGCCCAGTTTGGGTTCTGCCAGGACCACGCAGCTCCTGACCTCATTACAGCCTTGGTCCAAACATGGACAAAAGAGCTGAACTCCCAAGGTGAGGTGAGAGTGACTGCCCTTGACATCAAAGCAGCATTTGACTGAGTGTGGCATCAAGGAGCCATAGCAAAACTGGAGCCAATGGGAATCAGGGAGAAAATCTCCAATGGTTGGAATTGCACCTGGCACAAAAGAAGATGGTTGTGGTTGTTGGAGTTCAGTCATCTCAGCTCCAGGACATCACTGCAGGAGTTCCTCAGGGTAGTATCCAAGGCCCAACCATCTTCAGCTGCTTCATCAGTGACCCTCCCTCCATCATAAGGTCTGGTGGGGATGTTTGATGATGATTGCATAGAGTTCAGCACCATTTGTGACTCTTCAGATTCTGAAGCAGTCCGTGCCCATATGCAACAAGATAACATTCAGGTTTGAGCTGATAAGTGGCAAGTAACATTTGCACTACACAAATGCCAGGCAATACCCATCTCCAACAAGAGAGAATCCAAGCATCTACCCTTGACATTCAATGGCATTAACATCGCTGAACCCCCCGCTATCAACATCCTGGGGGTTATCATTGACCAGAAACTGAACTGGACCAGCCATATAAATACTGTGGCTACAAGTGCAGGTCAGAGGCTGGGAATTCTGCAGTGAGTAACTCACCTCCTAACTCCCCAAAGCCTGTCTACCATCTACAAAGCACAAGTCAGAAGTGTGATGGAATATTCTCCGCTTGCCTGGATGAGTGCAGCTCCAACAACACTCAAGAAGCTCAACACCATCCTGGCAAAGCAGCCCACTTGATTGGCCCCCCATTTACCACCTTCAACATCTACCCACATTGGTAGCATCATGGAGTATCTACACGATGCACTGCAGCAACTCACCAAGGTTCCTTCAACAGCACCTTTCAAATCTGCAACCTCTACCACCTAGAAAGACAAGGGCAGCAGATGCAAGGGAACGCCACCACCTGCAAGTTCTACTCCAAGCCACTCACCATCCTGACTTGGAACTATATCACTGTTCCTTCACAGTCACTGGGTCAAAATCCTGGAATTCCCTCCCTCACAGCAGTATGGGTGTACCTATGCCACATGGACTGCAGCAGTTCAAGAAGGCAGCTCACCACCACCTTCTCAAGGGAAATTAGGGATAGGCAATGAAATGTTGGCCTAGCCAGCGATGCCTACGTCTTGTGAATGAATTTTAAAAACTGTCCCTTTAATCCCATGGGCTTCAATTTTGCTAACAACTCTATAATGTGTTACTCTATCAAATGCCTTTTGAAAATCCATATACACAACACCAACCACACTACTCTCATTACCCTATCTGTTACTTCATCAATGAACTCAATCAAGTTAGTTAAACACAATTTGCCTTAATTTAACAAATTTGTGCTTGCTTTAATTAAGACATATTTATCCAATAACTCCTGGAGGCCTGGGTTTGAATGTGATTACATTTATAAACAATAGTCTGCCTTCAATTTCTAAATTCACTCACGAAACAAAAATACAAAAGGCTGGCAACATATATTCATTTGGTAAATTGGCAAATGTCGAGTGAAAAATGCTGATTCTGAAGAAAGACATTGGGTGAAATTTTTCGTTCTCTGCAGGTGTCTTGCTCGCTGCCTGGTAAAGCGGTGAGACACCCACGCTGACTATGAGGAGGAAGACCCGCCGTATCTTCTGCCCATCAGGCAGTTAGGCGGGTGGCAGTGGGCCTTCCTCCAGACTGAAGACCCTGAAAGATGACTTCCTGCCCTCCAAGAGCTGCCGGTCAATCAGAGACCTGCAGCTCTTACACTCGGCAGCGCCACGAAAGAGGCCGTAGCTGCTGTCGGACCAACATCCTGCAGAGTCTCAGGATTGTGGAGCGACCCAGGCGAAAGGTGAGTGCTGTGCTGTTGTGAGGAGGGGTGGGGGTTGGTGGGGGAGGGGCGGGGAGCGGTCTTGCGAGGTGAAGGTCATGAAGAGAAGGAGCCCATGGGGGTCAGCAGCAAAGGCAGGGTATGTCTGTCATTGGCCACCCCCCATCCCCTGTCCATGCTCTCGATCATGCAAAGATTAGTGCAGATCGAGGGGGACCCCCCTTCAGCTGACGTGTAGCCCACACAGTTTACTAGTCATGCAGGCTGCATGTCAACAGGCTCACCTGGAACTGGGAAGATTGTAGCGGAGGGGGGAAGAGGCCCTAAGTGGCCGTTAATTGGCCTCTTAAGGGACTCAAGTGGAGATGAGGCGGGAAGGTCAGCCATGGGCCATCCCGTCAAGAACTTAACACCAGTGGAGGCGGAAAGACATCAAGTTTTGGACCCAACACCAACCCGCCAAATTCTTAGGCACGCCTGCTTCCTTCCTCACCTCTGGCCCTTGTCTGAAATTTTAAACTGCCATTTTCTCTTCATAGATGCTAACTGTCCTCCTGTTTGTTTTCAATATTTCTATTTTGCTTCAAATTTAAATAATTTCACAGTTTAAAGAAAAACTTTTTATTTGTACTTTCATGGTCTCTGACACCCTTGGAATCTTACCCCAACAATAGCATGTGCCTTCAGGGACGGGGAGACAATTTGGTGAAAGACAATAATCAAACAAGGATAGGACAGTGATTAGAAGCCAGTTTCTCTCTGGTGGGCTATTTACATGAAAACTAATCATTTTGAAAAATATTGTTATCCTGTTACATTGATCAATTAAATTGATAGATGCATCTGCCACTTTTTGTGATTCTTTTGTTCAAAATTTGTACTGTCTCTTGCCGCCAACTAATTCTGAACTATTAATGCAACTTTTAAAAAAAACACTGCATAAGTAGGGAAAGGATTTTATTTAACCTAATTTGGTTGGAAACTAGGCAACAGAGGGGATAAAAAATTCTGAATCTTTTAAGCCAAAACAGACAAAACCACATGATTACAAATGAAGTTTCGGATATCTGCTTTGGTGGATTAATGTAGTGCTTGATTTTGACATGATACTGATTCGTGGCACCGAATGATCTACTTTTAGTCAGTGAGTAATTCAGCCCCTGCATCACACAGCCACCACATCCACCTGAAAATGAAACAAATTACTCGTGTCCGTAGGAAAAAAGAAAGATTTGCATTTCTATAGCACCTTTCATGACATTAGTATTTCCCAACGCTCTATATAGCCAATGAAGTACTTGTGAAGTGCATTTACTGTTTTGTCAGAAACATGACCGTGTTGATGAGCTGTTTTGGGGCTACAAAATGACTTGCCCAGCTTCATTTTTCTTGCTCTGTTCAATCTGCAATGGTCTATTTAAAAGAGGCACAGGTAAATGTCAGGTCGCGAAGAATGCAGCATATCCAATGGTGTAGTGCATCTGATGAGGCCAATTTTTGTCTATAATTTTAGTTTTAAAATAAAAAGTGTAAAGAAATATATTGTAGAGGTTTGTGTCATGGAAGTCAAAATGGTTGTGTGACTACAGTTTTTATAGTCAACCGCTGCTGGCTGCATTTGATAAGGTGGCACATAAAAGAATACTGCACAATATAAGAGGTCATGGTGTTGGGGGTAGTATATTAGCATGGGTAGAGGATTGGATAACTAACAGGAAACAGAGAGTCAGGATTAATGGGTCATTTTCAGGTTGGCAAACTGTAACTGGTGAAGTGCCACAGGGATCAGTGCTGGGGCCTCAACTATTTATGCTTGACATTAATGACTTGGATGAAGGGATCGAGTTTGTTATAGCCAAATTTGTTGACATTACAAAGATAGATAGGAAAGAAATTCTGAAGAGGATACAAAGGGCGGAATGCTGAAGAAGGGTCATACGGACTCGAAACGTTAACTCTGTTTCTCTCTCCACAGCTCGCTGCTAGACCTGCTGAGTTTTTCCAGCAGTTTCTGTTTTTGTTTCAGATTTCCAGCATCCGCAGTATTTTGCTTTTAACAAAGGGCGGAATCTTTGACTCTTGCTGGTGGTGAGCTTCAAGAGAGAAGGGCATGTAATTAGGCAGAGTGGTGGCATACCTGAACCCCTCTGCCTTTCCAACTCCAACAGAATTAAGTTCTGGGCCGGAAGGCCCATGGTCGACCTTGCCATCCCGCTGCCAATTGAGGCCCTTAAGTGGCCAATTAATGACCACTTAGGGGCCTCATCCCACCGCCGCTGGTATTAATCCAGTTGCAAGCGGGTCTTTCATGATGCAGCACGCATGACAGGTAAAACCTGATGGTGAGGGTGGGTAGGAACGGTGGTTCTTTGATCAAAGGCACTCAGTGCCTGATCAAGGGACTGGATATCAGGAAGGGGTGGGGGGCTGCTGCTGAGAGCTCTTTCTTCCAACTCCTGTGCCCCCCCTCTACCCGTGACCCCCACTCCATGAACCCACCCTTCCAAATTACTTACCTGTAGCCTGGGTCCTTCGCAATCCTGGGACTCCATGAGTGTCCTTCCAGCAGCAGTCACGGCCTCCTCAGTGGTGTTGCTGAGTGGAAAAGCTGCTGGCCCCTGATTGTCTGGCAACTCCCGCAAGGTGGGACTTCCACCCCTGGGATTTAGATTCCAGGGGAAGTTACGCCGATGGCCTCGCCACTGCCTGATTGGCGTGTGGATCGGCTGGCCTTCATGAAAAGAAGTATTGCTGGTCTCTTGCTGCTCTTCAGCATGCAGGCAAGGCCCCCAATGCCTCAGTTCTGCCCAAAGTGTCTGCAAAGGAATATAGACAGGTTAAGTGAGTAGGCAAAAAATTTGGCAGATGGAGTGAATTGAGCGAAAATGTGAGGTTGTTTGGTGGGAAGAATAGAGAAGTATAATTTTATTTAAATGGAGAGAGACTGCCGAATGCTGTGATACAGAAGGATCTGGGTGACTCTGTACAAGAATCACAAAAGGTTAGTATAGGAAGTAATTAGGAAGGCAACTGGAATGCTGGCTTTTATTGCAAGAAGTGGGGGGGTGGGGGTTGAGTATAAAAGTGTTTATTTCTTATATTTTTTATGTTCTTATGTTCTTACGTACTTCCTTCTTCTATGGAGCGCATATCCGATCTGATTATGCTGGAAAATCAGTCAATCCCCAGTGAGATGGCCTGCACATGTCAGTGATATATAAAACGGTCATTTTAACATCATGTGGGATGCTGGCTGTTTTTGACCTTCTCGTCAACTGATGACTAAAAGTTAATTTTTTTTCTGGTTTTATTAAAAAATACCAGTCAGAGGCCTTTCAAAGGGATTTTTCCCAGTATCTTTCCGACGGGATCTTTTGATATTACATCCAGATTTTAGAAAAGCCACCGCCGCCCTCAATCCATATAATTTCCAATGAGGACCCTGCAATACATCTTCTATCTGCAAAATGGTATTTGTTTTATCAGCTTGGTATTTCCTCAGTTATTATCAGAAGATCGGTGTCCTAGGAATTTAAACAAACAAATAAGGCATTGGGTCCCACAGGTCACTGTGGGACTGGGTAGGGCTAAAGTAGACCGGAGGTTGTCTATAGTCTGAGTTTTTTCCACAGGGATAGTAACGGATTGCTGTATTCTACCTTCTCCTTAGGGCATAAAGTATGCTGCACATGTGCAAGAAATTCATACAGAATTTTAATACTTTTCCTTGAAAATACATTTCTAATGGGTTCTTTTGAAAGAACCTCTGACCTTTAGTTGCAATTATATTTTATGGGGAGTGGAAATAATTAATCAAATGATTTATTTAAGTTTAAATATTATACTAATTTCAATGTAAAACTGCCCACCATAGAAGCATGGTTTATATAACTGGCTGGCACTATGACACTGCTTTAACTCAGTGAGACTTTATGGGTTTTTAATTGAGGCTGTACCTTTCTGCCAAGGTTTAAATGTTCCTGGTTTGTACTGCTTACACTTAATAAGTGACTGCTAAAAATTACCTCCCACAAATTGAAAAAAAAGGTAATTATGTGAACATGGCTGAGACAAAGCACAAGAGACACAAAGCACATAAAGAAAATGAAGTAAATCATAGAATCACAGAATTGTTACAGTGCAGAAGGAAGCCATTCAGCCCATCATGTCTGCACCGGCTCTCCAAACAAGTATTTCACCAAGAGCCATTCCCCTGCCTTCTCCCCGTAACCCTGCAGATTGTTTCTTTCCAAATAACCATCTAATTCCCTCTTGAATGCCTCGATTGAACCTGCCTCCACCACACTCTCAAGCAGTGCATTCCCGACGCTAACCACTCGCTGTGTGAGAAAGTTTTTTTCTCATATCGCTTTTGTTTCTTTGGCCAATTACACTAAATTTATTCTGTTGAAGGATCATTCGGACTCGAAACATTAACTGTGTCCCTCTCCGCAGATGCTGCCAGACCCGCTGAGTTTTTCCAGGTATTTTTGTTTTTGTTTTTGTTTTGGATTTCCAGCATCCGCAGTTTTTTGCTTTTATTTACATTAAATTTATTCCCTCTCATTCTCAATCTTTTCAGGATTCATCGCGCGTCATTTTATGCTCGGTCAGGTCGGGCGCGCGCCTGCCCGACGAGTGGACAATTCTCCCCATAATGTGGGAAAATGTGAGTTTGTCAATTTTGACAATAAGAACAAAAAAGCAGAATATTATTTAAATGGTGACTGCAGAACACTGTGGTACAGAGGGACCTGGATGCCCTTATACATGAATCACAAAAAAGTCAGAAAGCAGGTAAAGTAAGTAATAAGGAAGTCAAATGGAATGTTGGCTTTTATTGCAAGGGGGATGGAGTATAAAAGTACTCTGTATCATTTTGACCTCCTGACTTAAGGAGGGATATACATCCATTGGAAACAGTTCAGAGAAGGCTCACTCAGCTGATGCCTGCGATGAAGGGGTTTATCTTATGAGGAAAGGTTGGGCCTGTACTCATTGGAGTTCAGAAGAATGAGAGGTGACCTTATTGAAACATATAAGATCCTGAAAGGGGCTTGATAGGGTGGATGCTGAGAGGATGTTTCCCCATGTGGGAGAATCTAGAACAAGGGGACACAGATTCACAGTAAGAGGCCTCCCATTTAAGACGGAGATGAGGAGAAATTTCTTCTCTCAGAGGGTTGTTGGTCTATGGAATTCTCTTCCCCAGAGAGCAGTGGAGGCTGAATCATTGAATATGTTCAAGGCTGAGTTGGACAGATTTTTGATCGACAAGGGAGTCAAGGATTATGGAATGCGGCAGGAAAGTGCAGTTGAGGCCACAATCAGATCAGCATGATGTTATCGAGTTGCGGAGCAGGCGTGATGGGCTGAATGGCCTACTCCTGCTCCTATTTCTTATGATCCTATGTATTTTCTACCCAACACCCATCATAAGCACACTTCTTCAGTGTCTTAATTTCGACCTCCTTTATCATCCAGAGTGCTCTGGATTTGTTTGCCCCACCTTTCCCTTTTGAGGGAATATACCTTGACTGTGCCCAAATCATCTCTTTGTTGAATGTAGCCCATTGTTCAGCAATCGTTTCTCCTGCCAACCTTTGGCTCAAACTTATTCAGTGCAGATCCATTCTTACCCCATTGAAGTTAGCTTTTCCCCAGTTAGCTATCCTTACGCTACCTGAATACATGACTATGTAAATACATGAATACCACCTTAAAATTATATTATGCCAATTTACAAGTCACTGGCTGAATAAATATAAAACTAAAATAAAACATTTGTTTGAATTGAATGTATACGAGAATCCTGAGACTATGAAATTCTATTCTATTATTATAAGCCTGCAGACTCCCACCATGAATGTTTCACACCTTTATACAAGAATAATTAGGCTCATGAGAAATCTATATAAGAAAATCTACTTCTGTAGATTTCAGCAAATTAATAGAATGTACAATATGGTATTCTAATGGATATGACATTTATTTAATTTTGTTTGTAGCTACCATAGAATTATAGAATGGTTAAAGACAGAAGGAGACCATTCGGCCCATTGTGTCCTTGTCAGCTCCCTGTAAGAGTTACTCCACTGCTTTCTCCACATTGTTCTGCAAATTCTTTCTCTTCAAGATAATTATCCAATTCCCATTTGAAAGCCATGACTGAATCTGCCTCCACCACACTCTCAGGCAGTGCATTTCAGATTCTCACCACTTGCTGAGTAAATAAGTTTTTCATTACATTGCCATTCCTACTTTAGTCATTCAACTTAAATTGGTGTCCTTGTTTTTGATCCTTCCATCAATGGAAACAGTTTCTCCCTGTCTACTCTGTCCAGATCTTCATTATTTTTGAATACCTCCACCAAATCTCCCCTCAGCCTTCTCTTCTCCAAGTTAACAACCCACAATGTCTCTAATTTATCTATGTAACTGAAGTCTTTCATCCCGGAACCATTCTTGTGAATCTTTTCTGCACCCTCTCTAATGCCTTCACACCTTTCCTAAGGTGTAGTGCCCAGAATAATACTTTGAGGCCAAACCAGTCTTTTATAAACGTGCACTATAATTTTCTTGCTTTTGTACTCCATGCCACTGTTTATAAAGCCCAGGGTCCCTTATGTTTTATTAGCCACATTCACAGCCAATCACCTTCAACAATTTGTGCACATTTACCCCTTGGTCCCTCTGCTCCCGCACCCTCTTTGGAATTGTATCCTTTATTTTATATTGCCTTTCCTCGTTCTTCCGATCAAAATATATCACTTCACACTTCCCTGCATTAAATATCATGTATCTGCCAAATCCGTAGCCTCTCTATTTTCTCTTGAAGTTTATCACTATCAGAGTTTACAATACATCCAAGTTTTGTCTCATCTGCAAATTTTGAAATTGTGTCATGCACACCCAAGTCTATGTCATTAATATAGATCAAGAAATGCAGTAGTGCTAATACCAAACCTGCAGACCCACTGTATACCTTCCTCCAGTCCAAAAATCTATCATTTACCTCGACTCTGTTTCCTGTCAGTCTTTCAATTTTATATCCATGGCCAGGGTTTTCCATTTGGGGGGTGGGGGGAGCAGGAGCGAGCGCGGGCGGGTGCAGACCCGATCGCCGCCCGCAATCGAGTCCTCTCCACCATTTCACACCGGCAGGCCAATTAATGTCCGCCCAGCGTATTCACCGACTCCCATGGATAGCAGGAGTGTGCAGGCGGCAGCGGGCATACACAGACCACCAGGTCCAATGGCGACCTGACAGCATGTTTATAAGAAGGCCTGGCAGACTCCTGTAGGCCGCTGACAATGGCCAGCTCGAGGGCGCACCACAGGGGGTCGGGTGTGCAGGCCAAGCTGGAGGGAAGGCCAGAGGAGGCAGGGTAGGCTGCAGGGTAGGCCAGAGGAGCAGGGCAGGCTGGAGGAAAGGCCAGAGGAGCAGGGCAGGCTGGAGGGTAGGCCAGAGGAGCAGGGCAGGCTGGAGGAAAGGCCAGAGGAGCAGGGCAGGCTGGAGGATAGGCCAGAGGAGCAGGGCAGGCTGGAGGAAAGGCCAGAGGAGCAGGGCAGGCTGGAGGAAAGGCCAGAGGAGCAGGGCAGGCAGGAGGAAAGGCCAGAGGAGCAGGGCAGGCAGGAGGAAAGGCCAGAGGAGCAGGGCAGGCTGGAGGAAAGGCCAGAGGAGCAGGGCAGGCTGCAGGGTAGGCCAGAGGAGCAGGGCAGGCTGGAGGATAGGCCAGAGGAGCAGGGCAGGCTGGAGGATAGGCCAGCGGGGGGCCAAACTCCCCTCGTTTTTCTGCTGAATGCCTTGTTGCCCTCCTCGAGGAGGTGGCAGCACGGCGGGAGGTGTTGGTCCCCCAGGATGGGAGGAAGAGGCCCCCCCACATGACCAAACGTGCCTGGGAGGAGGTGGTGTGCTCCCACGACGTGGTGCGGTGCACCTGGATCCAGTGCCGTAAGCGCTTCAATGATTTGTTGCATTCTGGCAGGGTGAGTACCATCTTGGCATTGGGCACTTAACTCAACCTTACCCTCTGAGAGGCCCCCCCCCACCCCCAACCGCCCCCCAACAAGTCTTACTGTCGTGACTGCATTAAATCTTTAGGACATTTTTCCTTTGCTGGGTGGCCAAGCAGATAGTGCCCCTGCTGACGTCAGCCTGAGTGGCTCATGAGGAGATGAGTTCTCCCCCACACCATGTGTTGTTTTTAGTCGTACATGACTAGTTTGGGGGCAACCTGGAGGAGCTGCAGCAAGACGCATACTCAGAGCTCCAGGACATGTCCTATTCAGGGTGATGAGACGGTGGAAGGGGAACCTCAAGGTGTCATGGCAATGAACCATCTGCTGCCCTCTACACTGCACGTGGTTGTGCCTCCTTGCTATGGGAGGAAATACCGTGTGGCTCCTAATGTGATGTACGCAGCATGTGTCCGAGGGGGCAATGGAGGGTAGGGAACAGGCCTAGCATCTTGGTCTGAGTGATCAGCAGCAGCGATGAGAGGAGGCACTGGAGGCCTGATATGCCTCACTCTGGTTGGGGCGTGGCGTGCGTGAGCAGATCCATGTGCAATTTGCCCTAATGAATGGCCTTCTCTACTTTTCAAGAGAAGAATGCTCATAATGCGTCCGAGCGTGTGAGGACTGGAGGCGGCCAAGCACAGCTCTCAATATTAAGCTGTTTTGAATAGGAGGCCCTTGAGCTGGAGAGGCACCATGCACTCAGGTCTACTGGTGTCAGTGAGGCTGGGGTGGCACGGCCAGGTATTTATGGCCAACAGTGAGGTCCGCATTGTCCTCCCAACAGCCATAGCACTGAAGATTGTTAAATTAGTTATTGTTGCAACATTGCTGGGTCATAGTGTCATACAGTCATAGAGGTCTACAGCACAGAAAAAGGCCCTTCGGCCCATCGAGTCTGCACCAGTCAAACAAGTACCTAACTATTCTAATCCCATTTTCCAGCACTAGGCCTTGTATGCCATGGCATCGCAAGTGCACATCCAAATACTTCTTAAATCTTATGAGGGTTTCTGCTTCTACCACCCTTTCAGGCAGTGAATTCTAGATTCCTACCACCCTCTGGGTGAAAGAATTCTTCCTCACATCCCCTCTAAACCTCCTGCCCTTACCTTAAATCTATGCCCCCTGGTTATTGATCCCTCCACCAAGGGGAAAAGTTCCTTCCTGTCTACCCTATCTATGACCCTCATAATTTTATGCACCTCAATCATGTCCCCCCTCAATCTCCTCTGCTCCAGGGAAAATAACCCCAGTTATCTAATCTCTCCTCATAACTAAAACTCTCCAGCCCAGGCAACATCCTGGTAAATCTCCTCTGCACTCTCTCTCTAGTGCAATCACATCCATCCTATAATGCATATTCCAGAACTGCACGCAATACTCTATCTGTGGCCTAACCAGCCTTTTATACAGTTCCAGCATAACCTCCTTGCTCTTATATTCTATGCCTCAGCTAATAAAGGCAAGTATCCCATATGCTTTCTTAACCACCTTATCTACCTGCCCCACTACCTTAAGGGACCAGTGGTCATGCACACCAAGGTCCCTCTGATCCTCATTACATCCCAGGGTCCTACCATTCATCGTGTATTCCCGTGCCTTGTTTGTCTCGCCCAAGTGCATCACCTCACACTTACCCGCATTAAATTCCATTTGCCACTGATCGGCCCATCTGACCAGCCCATCTATATCCTCCTGACACCTAAAGGTATCCTCCTCACTATTTACCACCCCAACAATTTTCAGGTCAATTAATTCTGGAGGGTTGAGCGCATAATGAGCTAGGGGGACAGGGTTAAAGTTTGTCAGTGTATGCACGCTAACTGACCCACTGTCCTTGTCTTCCTTTCAGCATCATCAGAGCACATTCAGGAGGAGGAGCGGCAGAGGCCCCCTCACTCCTGAGAGACCTGAGGTCTCACCACTGTCACACCATTTCTGCGAGGCAGGCACCAACACAGATACTAGCACCTCGGTGGGAATTGGAACATCGGCTAGTGTCCCGGGGCACAGTGCTAAGGGCACTTCACAGTCGCTTGAGCTGGCAGAGATGAAGAGTGCCCATGGCACCAGCAGTCGGAGGACTGCAGGGGACCAGGCACGTGCTCAGTCGGTGCCTGATGATGTGCCTCTGAAGTCGTTCGCGACGCAGCAGCTCCAGGAAATGTGGCCAGGTGTGAGAGAGCATCTGGGTGTGACAATGAGACTATGCTTGGCTTGGTCTCCATGGTGGAGGAGTCTACGCGGACGCTCGCCAAGCGCCAGGCATCCTCCATGGAGAGAATGGTGACTCTCCTGGACAGCCTACTCCAAGAGACCCGCCATGGCTTCCTGGGGATGTGCTCTGACTAGCAAGCCCTCACATTGGCAACGAGCTCAGCTGGTCACTGCCAGCATGGGAGATCTTGTGGGCATCATGCTTCCCAGCTCGTTGCCCGTCCATCCACGGTGAGCAGGGAGGTCTGAAGTGACCTCACATCGGTGCAGCAGCTGCCTGTCGTCTCTGCGGGCTCCTCTCAGGGCGCACCGGATGAGGGCACCAGCTCCTCCGCCCCTCTCCCAGTGACCATATCAGCCCGTGAGGCTGCAACGACTGGGGAGATGCCAGCTGCAGAACTGGTAGCTCCCTCCCGGGCGGACCCAGCACAGGCTCAACGGTCCAGAGGACAATCGCCAAAGTCATTGAGGCCAACAGGACAGCAGAGTCAGCAGGCTTTCTCAGATGCCACTCCGAGTGATGGGGCGGCATCAAGACGTAGCACCCGGAAGCGAAAGCACAAGGCACATTATCACACCATGGGTTTTTCGCTGGTGCTTTTGTGTTGGCTCGAGATTAGGTCCCTATGATTTATTTTTGATTGTTTCCACTAGTGTTTAATAATTGTGAGAACTTCTGAATCACGCATTAAATGCCAGATGTGTGACCATTGCTGAAGGTGGCTCGTTTCTTCTGCACGTGTATGTTTAAGAAAAGTGTCATGAGTGTTTGTTTGGACATTCAACTTTATGTCCAAGGCCCTTAGTTCCTGCTGATGACCTGGCAGATTTTGCACTTAGGTGTCGAGTATGGATGCGCCAGGCAAGGCTGGTCCTGCTGATCCATTTGTGTTGTGCTAGCTGAAGGTTCGTTGGATTAAAGCCTCCCAGGTGTCCCTGCCTTCTTGGAGTAGTCCCGGGTCAGCGTCTACCTCCTCAGCATTTCCCTGTGCTTGCTCATCCTCAGAATCAGTGCTGGACTAATCTTGTGCAGCCGCAGACACTGTGTCGACGTCTTCATTGTCCACTGCGTCCCCCCTTTCCCGCGCATGATTGTGTAGAGCACAGCATGCAACCACTATCACCGACACACGATCTGGGGGGTACTGGAGTGCGCCCCCTGAGCGGTCCAGGCATCGGAAATGCATCTAGAGAAGATTAATGGTTCTCTCCACCACAGCCCTTCTGGAGGCATGGCTCCTATTGTACCGCTGCTGAGCTTCTGTTCTTGGATGGCGGAGAGGCGTCATGAGCCACCTTCTGAGGGGATAGCCCTTGTCACCCAGCAACCATCCATCCAACCAGGCTGGAGCACTGAAGAGCCCCGGCACCTGGGAGTGTCTGAGGTTGTAGGCGTCGTGGGAGCTGCCTGGGTACCTTGCACAGACTTGTAGAATCAGCATCCTGTGATCACACACTATCTGCACGTTCATGGAGTGGAATTGCTTCCTGTTGACAAAGGCACCGGGCTCACCTGCTGGTGCCTTGATGGCCACATGTGTGCAATCTGTTGCACCCTGGATGCAGGGGAAGCCAGCAATGGCCGCGAAGCCTCTGGCTCGCTGTGTCTGGCTTGCCTGGTCCCAACGGAAGTGGATGAAGGTCAATGCATGCTCGAACAGAGTGTCTGCCACCTGCTTGACACAAGTGTGTACAGCTGATTGGGAGATACCGCAAAGATCACCCACCAAGACTTGGAATGAGCCAGGGGCATAGAAGTTGAGGGCAACTGTGACCTTCAGAGCCACTGGCATGGGGTATCCGCCCACACAGTTAGGGGAGATCTCAGGCCCGATCATCTGACAGATATAGTTGACTGTCTGTCTTGACAGTGGGAGCCCCCATTGGCACTGCACCTCAGTCATATTGAGGCAGCTGCTTCGCTGCCTGTATACCCTGGCAGCAGGATAGTGGCATCTTCTACAGCCCCTTCCACCTTGGACTACCTCTTGGCCCTGCGCCCCTTGTGCCTGGGCCTGTACTCCCAAACAAAAACAAAAATAGCTGGAAAAACTCAGCAGGTCTGACAGCATCTGCGGAGAGGAACATAGTTGACATTTCGAGTCCGTGTGACTCTTCATCAGAAATAAGGAAATAGAGAAATGCGGTGAAATATAAACTGGTAGAGCGGGGTGGGACAGGTAGAGCTGGATTGAGGGCCAGTGATAGGTGGAGGCAAAGAAGAGACTGGCAAAGATGTCATAGACAAAAGGACAAAGGGGTGTTGACGGTGGCGATATTATCTAAGGAATGTGCTAATGGGGACATTAAGGGTAGCAAGCAGGACTCCCAAAGGTGGCTCCCCCGGAGGCTGAGTGTGCACTCCTGGCCTCCTCTTCCTTCTAGCCCTGCCTTCCTCCTCAGAGGAGCTGCCTCCAGTGGACAGATCAGATCCCATACCCAGGCTAAGGGAAGGCTTCCTGAAAGCTACAGGCCTGCAAAAGATTCCTCATTGCAGGGTGCTGACCTGAAGGTTAAAAGTCCAGAAAAAGCTGCTGGAATGTGTTCTGAACTACTGCAGATCACACAGGCAAGTTTAAAATACTTTCTCCAATTAATACTTCACAAAGCAGATTCACGACTCCACTGAGCCCTCTTATCCTACCCGTGGATGAGGTTAATAGAAAAGGCTTTTACCCACGTGCCCATTGCGCCCGTGCGCCAACCCGAAGATCGCACAGGCGCCGAAAAATCAGCGTCGATTGAAGACTAAAGGGCCTTAACTGGCCCCTTAATTAATGGCGGGCGCGCGTCGGACTTCATCACACGCCCACCCAGCTAAATATCACGATGGTGCACGGTGACTTTGGGACGCTCACCCGATGTCACCGCGTGTCATTTTACACGTGGACATAAGGGGCCCGCCCCACCACATGTCAAACTGAAAATTTTGCCCCATGCTGCCATTGTCCCTTGTATTCCAGATTTCAACTTCTCTGACAAGCCTTCTACGTGGCGCCTTACCAAACATCTTTTGGAAGTTCATGTATGTCACATCAGTCTCATTATCTCATCTGTCCTCTCGGTCACTTCAGCAAAAACTATATCAAATTAGTTAAACACAATTTTCCCTTAACAAATCCATGCTGGCTTTCCTTAATTAGTCCATATTTGTGCAAGTGATGGCTAATTTTTTCCCAGGTTATCATTTCTAAAAGCATTCCAACCACTAACGTTGAACTGACTGGCCAGTTTCAACTTGCTAGGTTTATCTTTTGAACCTTTTTCAAACAAGGGAATAATATTTGCAATTCTCCAGTCCTCTGGCACCAGCCTGTATTTAACAATGAGTTGGAAGTTTATAGTCAGTATCTCTGCAATTTCCATCCTTCCCTCAGTATCCTAGGATGCTGCTCACCCATTCCTGGTGATTTATCAACTTAAGTACAGCCGCCTTTCTAGTTCCTCTTCTTTATCAATTTTTAGTCCATCAAGTGCCCCAACTATCTCCTCTTTCACCATAACTTTCTTTTTCCTTGGTAAAGACAGATGCAAAGTATTCATTTAGAACCTCAGCCATGTTCCCTTCTTCCATGCATAAATCCCCTTTTTGGTCCCTAGTCAACCCTACTCCACTGTTTTACTATTTATATGCCGATAGAAACTTTTGGATTCTCTTCTATGTTAGCTGCCAGTTTTTTCTCATACTCTCTCCTTGCTTCTTTTATTTCTTTTCTCACTTCCTTCTGAACGTTTTACATTCAGTCAGGCTTTCATTTGTATTAACCTGACATCTGCCATACAGATCTGCTTCATCTTGCTCTCTATCTCTTTTGTCTTCCAGGGAGCTCTGACTTTGTCTTACCTTTCCCTGTTATGGGAATGTTATGGGAATGTACAGTATTGGCTGTACTGAACAATCTCCTTTTAAAAGGCAGCCCATTGTTCATGTACGGTTTTGCCTGCCAGCCTTTGATTCCAGTTTAGCTGGGCCAGAACCATTCTTGCCCCATTGAAATTGACCCTTCCCCAATTAATTATTTTTATTCTGGATTGCTCTTTGTTCTTTTCTTTGTCCTATAGTTAATAATGGAGAAAGTTGTAGGCTGTAGGAAGATATCTATGGACTAGTCAGGTGGGTGGAACAGCGGAAAATGGAGTTTAATCCAGGAAATTGCAAGGAAATGCATTTGGGGAGGGCTAACAAGGCAAGGAAATGCACAATAAATGGTAGGATACTGAGAGGTGTAGAGGAACAGAAGGACCTTGGAGTGCATGTTCACAGATCCCTGAAGATGGTGACACAGGTAGATACAGGATACTTGCCTTTATTACCTGAGGCAGAGAATATAAGAGTTGGGAGATTATACTGGAATTGTATAAATAAACATTAGTTGGGCCACAGCTGGAGTACTACATGCAGTTCTGGTTATCTCACTGCAGGACAGATGTGATTGCACTAGAGAAGGTACAAAGGAGATTTTTGAGAATGTTGCTGGACTGATAGAATTCAGTTATGAGGAAAGATTGGAAAGGCTTGAATTGTTTCCTTTGGAACAGTGGAGGCTGAGTGGAGACCTAGCTGAAGCGCATAGAATTACGAGGAGGCCAGATAGGGTGGATAGGCAAGTCCTATTCCCCTTGGTTGAAGGGTCCGTAACCAGGGGTCATAGATTTAGGGTAAGAGGTAGGAGCATAAGAGGGGATTCAAGAAGGAATTTTTTTCACCCAGAGGGTGGTGGGGATGTGGAATTTACTGCCTGAAAGGGTGGTAGAGGCAGAAACCCTCATCACCTGTGCAGTTGAAATGTGGTAACCTACAGGGCTAAGGACCAAGAGCAGGAAAGTGAGATTAGACTGGATGGCTATTTATTGGCCAGCGTAGGCATGATGGGCCAAATGGCCTCTTTCTGTGCTGTAAATTTCTACAATTCAATTTTTTTCCCCACAGCCAATCTAAATGTTTCCTTTCTGACATTTGATCCACTTGTCCCACCTCTTTCCCTAGGACTAGATTTGGCAATTGGAAACATACTAATGTAGAAAATTCTCCTGAACACACTTTAGATTGTTCCTCTCTGCCCTTTACACTACTGTATTACTGTCTCAAACTATATTAGGATAATTAAAGTCCCCCATTATAATTACTCTATAGTTTTGCACCTCTCTGTAATTTCCTTGCAAGTTAATTCCTCTATATCCTCCTCACTACTTGGAGGCTTATGGAATATGCCCAGCAGTGGTAATGGTTCGATTGTTTTTCAGCTCAAACAAAATAGATTCTGTCCTCAGCCCTTCTCGGAAATCCTCTCTCTCCAGCACTGTAATGTTATCCTCCATCAACACTGCCACCCCTCCTCCTTTTTTTCTTTCTCTATCTTTAATGAACATCTTGTATTCAGGAATGTTTAGTGCCCAGTCCTGTTGGCCTCTTGAGCGAGGTCTCAGTTATCACAACATTATACTTCCATGAGGCTATCGCACCTGCAGCTCACCAAACTTATTTACCACATTCCGTGCACCCATATATGTGCACTGAAAACTTACTTTAGACTTTATTGCATTCCCATTTGTTCTGACCCCATCTAATACCTTATTATTTATTACTCTAGTGCTATCTGTCTCTCCAAATTCATTGTGCACAATTTTTCCCCTCTCTGATGTTACCTTTTGGTTCCAATTCATCCTTACAAATAGCACTAGCCTACCCAAAAATTGCCCCACAAGGACATTGGTCCCGGTTCTGTTCGAAAGGAACCCGTCTGGCCTGTATTGGTCCCATCTCCCTCAAAACTGGTCTCAATGCCCCAGGACCCTGAAGCTCTCCCTCCTGCACTATCTTTCCAACCATGTGTTCACCTGGTCTATCCTCCTATTCCTATACTCACTAGTACTTGGAGTAATCAAGAGATTTCTACCTCTGAGTTCCTGCTTGCTTGTTTCTTTCCTAGCTCCCTAAACTCTGCCTGCAGGACCTCATCCCTCTTTCTACCTATGTTTTTGGTACTGATGTGGACCACATATTCCACAGTGTTTCAATGCAATTATTATTTAATAGAAGAGTTACCAGTTTTATTTATAGAAAGTAAAAAATGTGTTATTAATAAGTGCATTGGAATGCAACACACAGAGGTCCCAGGCAATAGTGATATTATTATAAGTAGGATTTTAGATTTAATGGCTGCTAAACTGGGCCCCATAAGTCCCAAAGGCCATACATGGTACCCTCTATATCCCCATGTATCTTCCATGCACCCTTTGCTTCCCATATCCTCTTTATGCCCCCATGCCCCCTCGTATTTTCCCTATGCCCCCCATATCCCTACATGCTCATTCACCCAGTATTCACTTTGGACAGAACTCATGAACCTTATAATAACATTGGGAAGTCTTTCAAATCCTCACAAAACTGTTAAAATAAACAAACACTAATTCAAACTCCACTTGAAAAAAAATCTTTTCCTCTTAGGAGCATTTAAAACTGTTAGTAGAACACACAGCTATTTAAACTCCACTTGAAAAATGCTTCATCCTGGTAAGTGGTCATAAAACTGTCAATATAAACAGCCATTCAAAAATCTCTTCAAAAACATAAACCTCTTTGGAGCTCAAAAAAACTGTCAACCTAAACAAAGTTCACAGTCCCCTTGACA
Organism: Cetorhinus maximus; assembly: GCF_964194155.1. Lineage (NCBI taxonomy): Eukaryota > Metazoa > Chordata > Chondrichthyes > Lamniformes > Cetorhinidae > Cetorhinus > Cetorhinus maximus. Next base: position 101,084,133 of record NC_135887.1, read on the forward strand.
GCTGTATCAACAATCCCTGCTGAGCTGAATCCATTAGTGGGGTTTGGGGCTCAGCCAAGTACTTATAATGAGACCCTGTTGCACATCGGTGTCAACAAAACCTCCAGAGCATAATACATTAAAGCCTTTGATGTAGTGGAACCAATGGCTATTTGTTCCACTGCTTCAAAGGCTGAACAGCTGGCTGACCTGCCAATCAATAAAAAGATCGAAGCACAGGGTGCAACTGACATAGTAAAATCTGAATCTCAACACTGTTCAATGCAGACAGATACTTTATCCAGTGGATAATGTACTCTAATGCAACTGAAGATGTCTTCCAGTTTCACAATGCTGGTCAATTTAATGGTCACTTACCTTTTCCAAACAAATCCTTATCAAAAAATCACTTTATTAAGAACTTGCTTAACTTATCATGCACCATTACATTGTGATATGTGAAGTTGGCACTTTTGACTCCAGCCTAGGGTTCCTCCATGGTGCACAATTTCTCTGAGATGCTGTGAACCACGTTGCTAACCAAAGAGGGCCCTACTCCATGAGAATAATGGGGACGTCTAAAATGCCAACCACCTACAATGGAGCCGGCAAGGTTGGGAGTGCTGCATGTAGGCTCACTACCCGCACCCCACTACCCTGCTAAAAATAGCCGGTGACGGGAATGGGATGGGAATCCCGGAACTGGGTCCAGCCCACCAGTTTTAATGGCCACCTTCTGACACAGATGGAAGCCTGAAAATCTGGCCCTACGCATGAAAACATTATTATGATTAAGTAATAAGTGAAATGTTTAAACAACACACCCAAGTAAGCAAAGAGTGAAAGTGGGTACAAGTTTCAGCACGACCGAATGATTTGTTCATGAAACAAGTTGTTCCCATTATTTCTTGACATGTAATTGTATTAATAGATGGGATTGGGGGGTGGTGAGGGGCAGGGTCTGGTGAGGGGCTGGGGCTGGTAGTGTTGTAGTGAGATCTTCTATCGACAGCCTACCTCACGTCAAAGGGTTATGGTAGGGGAAGTTCCCAGGCTTTCCAGAAAGTGAAAGGTTATATATCTTCCAACAGTGAGACGGGAAGCCAGAAAACTAATTTGGTTATCAGTTTAATTATAATGCTAGTTCATGAAAAGATTTTGTAATACAGGAAACTGCCTGTCAGCAATAAGAATGCTGTCATGGGTTCTATTCATAGTAATCATGGGCTGAATTTTACATGCCCCCGATGAGCGTGTTTCCTGCAGTGGGGGGGCACATAAAATGGGGGGGGGGCCACGAAAAATGGACTGGGTGCTCATCCCACCACCTTCCCACCTACCTGAGCTTACCAAAATACCAGGGTCAGGCGGGTGCTGAAATTGGCAGCCCACCCACCATATTTAAATTAAGGGTCAATTAGGTTTGTTGTGAAGCCAATTGACCCTGATAATATGCTGTCCATGCCATAAAACATTTGGGCTGGGCAACAGGGCAAGAGTGGGAAGCCCGATTTTTTTACCTCCAGCGTTTGAAGGGTGGAAGGGAAGGGAAGTGGGGGTGGGGGGCGGTGGTGGGGCAGGGGGGACGCTCTTCGGGGGCAGCCTCTTGCCGATCATTCGGCAATCCCCCTTATGTTGAGCCTCCCCCTACTTCCTACCTGGGACTGATGGAGCTGCCAGCCAATTAAATTGACCAGCAGCTCCAGATGGCAGGACTCCTGTCCCAATGAGGGGCAGAGATCCCACTAGGCCCTTATTAGGCTGCCCCACAGTGCTTCGTGGTTTCGGGGTGGGTCAGCGTGAAGCATGTTGGCTCCACGCCGATGTGGTTTCTGGGGAGGGGTGGGGTGCGGGGATTGGTGGGCATGCTGACCACGCCTCCTCCTGTATTATTCAGCCCCATGCCTGGGTAACTTAAAGATCAATGGGCATATTGTAATGAGCCAACAATCCCAAGTACATTCATCACCTCATCCTTCTTTTAATTGAAAATGTATTTGATGGACCAAGCAAGCCCACTCTACATCTCGATCATACACTTTCTTCCCTCATATTGGTTTAAAGCACTGTCTCTCTTTGTTTGTCCATTAGTTTGGAATTCAGCTGCTATATTCTGTTTTGACACTTGTGACTTTGGGTCTACAGGCAATTAATTGAGACAGATTCTATCTGTTTCTAGCTGGTTTTAACTTTTTGCTGTCAGTCTGAGGCTCCAACATTTTTTCAATTTCATAAATTGGAGCTTTTGACTTTTTAGGCACCCTTTGAGTCAAACCATTGTCCTTTACAACAAATTCAGAGACAAGTATATGCTTTTCAAAGTTCACTGATCTGGGTGATACATCCTCATCTTTACCCACTTCAATGAGTTTTGTGGAAAAGTCTAAAGGCAGCCCATGGTCTCCAGCTACATCATTCCTCAAAGTAAAATCAATTTATTAATTGGCAATTTGGATAACACTTTCACAACAACAGACTATTTGATTAAAGCACAGTTTAAATTCACTCTACACAATGGAACAGGTAAACAATTTTCATCATTACTGTAACCATATACTTTTATTAAGTGAACTCTCTGGAGATAAATATGTCTTTTGCTAATGTCAAAGTTTGACGGATGCATATCCCTAAGAATAACAATCTGTTTGGATCCTTTATCAGACACAAATGGAGTCACTTCATCCTCAAATAGAAAACTCCCATAATCTTTAAATTTGGTGAGAAAAGAAACATGCCTAAACTTTTCATCTTGCACTCATCAGGACACTTGCAAGAAAACCAATATGAGGGGGAAAACAACAATTTATATTGTATGTGAAGAGAGTGCTGATTGGTTGGCAAGTGGCATTGCCATAGAGAATGCACCACTGATGGTGACTGATATTTAACTGCCAAGCATTGTTTGAAATTTAAACCAGGCAGCTTGACCCTGACTGATCAAGACATTGCCCTGAGGAACGAGTCAGCGAATGGCCGTCACTTATTTTGTTTAGCTGAAATAGGCACAATGTATGTACCTGTTCTTTCTGCCTGCAAAGAACAGGGCCCTGTGTATTAATATATGTAGCTTTCAGTACATGCAAATGCACCACATTGTGAGCCCTACTGCCAATCTTAAATTGGTTGTCAGCGTAATTCTTAGCACATTGAGGATTATTTAGCAAATGTATTCCAGTCACGGAATCACATCTAATGTTGGACACTGTGTTTTGAGTTTTGCAACATGGACTGCTTGGGTATGGTCTGTACCCAGCCCATTGTGAACAGTGGCTGGGACATGCTCTTTGATATGATCCGCCAGACTTTGGGATGTACGGCCCACCTACCTAGCATCACACTGGCACTGAAATTCATATACCACATTACTCATTTGTATGATAGGCAGAACATCTTTATGGCTTGACGGCAGCATCCTGTTGGTGGTGAATACCACTCGTGTTGCTACTGCATAGAGAAACAGCTAGCTTCACCTGTTGCTCAAATTTCTGAGATACCTTGCCCTTCCAGGGTAATCTGAAGTAGACTGGGCACTTTTCAGGGCCGAAAATGACGGCCTTAGGCCTTTCATGAGTTTGCATGATATATATAGCACAAAATGATATGATCAGGATAGCTATTATCCCACAGGATGCCTTTGATGCGCCCTTTCAGCATCAAGCTTGCATGGTGAGCAAATGGCTTGGGCCCTATTTACAAGGTTGCCAATATGACCAATCTCATAGCATGGAACTGTAAGAATCCCAATGCGTATATTGACCAGTGAAGGTAGGCTTGCTGTAGACCATGGTAGAGAATCCCTTGGCAGATTTCTCAACTAGTACGTCAAGGAAGAGAAGTTCATTTGACTGCTCCATTTGAGCTCAGGGTGGAGCCCATTAAGACATGTAAGTAAATTGTTACATGCAGCTGTTGATTTAAATATAGCAAATGTATCATCCACTTATTGGAAATATGCAAAGGGTAGAAGGTTGGGTGTCATTCCATCGAAGACACGTTTCTCATGGAACCTAACAAAGATGTTTGTGAGAGCTGGGCCTAGAGGAGATCCCATTGGCATACATGGGCATATTTGGGCATACATGGTGTCATTAAAACTGAGCTCAACTGCGAGAGTTGCCAAATTCATAAGTTCAATGAATACTGATTCACACAATGGTGCAGGTCTAGGCCGCCATGATATAGTGCTGCAATGCAAATATCTATGGTTTCCTTAAGTGGAACATTGGTGAATAAGCTAGCAGTGTCAAATGAGCACGTGGACACAGCATTGCTATTGATCTTTTATGTTCCAATTTACACCCACTGTGAATACATTAGATGGCATTGGTTTGTCACAAACTTCACTTACTGGTACAGCATTATTCTGGAGAAACACTAGCGCACCCACAAAGTCAATTAAACCAGCTTTCGTCTTCCAGCAGTGAGCTTTCACATGCCTGTTTTCTGGCAAAAGTAATACGTCAGTCTCCTTGAATCATATTTATCTCCCACTGTCTCTTTCACTTCTCTGAGAAGCATCTGTCTTTTCATTTCTGACATCCCCCTCATGGCAATAAGTGTTCTGTTCATTATCAACTAGTTTATCTTGCCAGCTTCTGTGTGGGTTTGCAAACACAGGCTTGCTTCCACCCTTGTGTTTGTGGGATAATTAATAAGTATCAGCTAAAACTGCAGCTCCCCTTATTTTAGAAACTTTACAATCTTCTAGGTGGGACCTGAGTCCTAAAGGAATACAGTTAGTAAATTCTTCCACTAACAACATCTCTCTACAGTTTTCAAAATTTTCATCAAGCTTCATCGACTTACACCATAGGTCAAACACCATTTATTTTTCTGTAGCAAATTCCACAAAAGTATGATTCTGTCTTTTCCTCAGATTTATAAACTTTTGCCTATAAGCTCTGGGACTAACTCATACACATTAAATAGAAAGGCCTTAACTGTATCAAAGTCTACAGACTGATCATCAGAAATAATTGAATAAATCTACAATGCTTTCCTACGAAAATACTTAGTATTAGAATTGTCCAAATTTTTCTTGCTCACTATAACTTTGTAGCAATTTTCTCAAATGATACAAAATACATTTAAACTCCTTCATCACCGAATTTAGGCACTCAGCAAATATTCTTGCCAAATCAAAACCAGGGACAGGGTTTTATATTCGGCGTGCTGGTGCGCGCCTGACACGCCAGAACGTAAAATGACGTGCGATGACGTTGGACATGCGTCCCGATGTTAACGCGAGCTCGCACAATATTTCATTTGGTGGGCGAGTGCCAGAGTCGGCTGTGTGCCTGCCGATAATTGAAAGGCCTATTAAGGCCAATAACAAGGTAATTAAGTTGAATTTTACACTGCCCATCCAAGCTTATGGTTGGCGGGCAGGCGAAAAGGCCAAGCGGCCTTTATGTTTTTTAGGAAACCTCATCCACGAGTGTGATGAGGTTTCCTAAAGCTAATGCTAATGAAATAAAACCTTTATTTTGAAAATAAAAACATGTCGCATTTCATGTGACACAGTCGCATGAGGGGATATGTTTCATTAAATCTTTAATGTACTTATTAATTTTTTTAAGAAGCGCTTCAATTTCCCTGTGGCAGCTCCGTGCCTCAGGGGGATTGATGTGCTCTTTCACGCACGAGGCTTGGCTCCCCTTCCAGCTCCCGCTCGCACAGGTAGCGCTACTGCTCGCGGTCCACGCAGGGCAGGGCCTTAATTGGCTCAACTGTGTGAAATCGTGATGCGGAGCCGAACGCGGGCGGCGGTTGGCCCCCCCGAGTGCCCCCGCCCATTCCCTCTGAGCCCGCCCGAAGAATGTAAAATTCTGGCCCTGGAGTTAAATCTGACCCATTGTCAAGCACCCCTGTTACTCCCTGTCCATATAATTGAAATCTTTCCCTGTCCAGTTCAAACTTCTTGGCTTCCCTCTCTTTGTAATTCAAGGCTTTCCTTTTTTTTCCAACTCCCTGAAATTCTCTATCTTTTTCTGTTTCTTCCCTTTGGAATTCTAATTGAAGTTTTCTCTTTTTTTTCTTTTTCCTCTTTTCCGAGTTCAAGCTTTTTCATTTCTCTTCTTCAAATTTCTGCCTTTCTAATTCCAATTCCAGTTGTTTCATTTGCAGCTGGACCCTAGCCAACTCAACCTGCATTTTATCTGATTTACCTTCTTCTACCTCAAGGTTTAAATGTTGAACCAACACCTCAACTAATTCTGCTTTCTTAGCACCTACTTTTAACTCTATTTCTAATCTTTCTGCCACCACTTTTAAATTAACTTTTGTTAACTATTGCAAGGCAGTCATAGACAAGTTCCCTCTTTCGACGAAAGTCTCAGTAATAGATATAGCCATTTTAACTTTTCAATAAAAACAGCAAAAGTCACTGTGAAATCTTGCTTGTTTAAACTCTGGCCATACCCTGTGTACTCATTTCAGCCTGTGGATTCAAAATCCCAGTCAAGTCCCCAGTTTGTTACAATCTCTGAGACTGATAAGTTTTAAAAAGAAATTTGAATTTCCAGTAATAGCTGAAAGGGTGACATGACAAGATTTCACATTTTAAGATTTTTACTGTAACAAAAGACTCAAAATGCTCTTGACTAACCACTATCTTTGTAGGCAACTTATACTTTAAACCACAGAATGGAATACCCCTCTTCTTACTTTAGCATAACCAAAAAAAAAACGCACTTCACAAATGTACGGTGTGTCATAAGTAGATATGTAATTCTCCCAGAATCGGTCCATAATTGTCCTTAGTTCCCAAGGGTTCACCTCTGTTCTTTTCCTTTCTCAGCCTGATAACTTCTAATTCAAGAACTGTCTTTCATGGTGAGAATATTTCTGGAGATCCTCCCTCTAACACAAACTAGGCCAAACTTCCTTTTAACTCCTAATGAATTTAGTCTTTTCAATCCGAGTGCAAGCTTCTATCCACATTCTGGCAAGTGAACCATAGAGCCTTTTGGCCTCTATCTGCTTTCTCCCTCTCCTGGACCCTGGCAGACTAATTGTGTATGTGAGTTTTCAGCGATATCTTAGAAATCCTTCCCCTCTCAAAGCCCATTTCCATTACAATGTCAATTACGATCCTTGTAGAAATGCTGATTACCTATCCTTGAGAGCCCAACTCTCTTTCATCTTTCTCTTTCAAACGGATAGTTTAAAGCGCAACTGTTAGCAACCCAAAATTCTCAACATGCTTCTGGCACTTTGGAGACTCACTGTTAACACACAGGTTGCTGCTATTGTCTCCAAGCATAAACACCTTGCACCTTCTTCCTGGTAAAACAGCCTGGGCCACCTTTAATCTCTAACAATCAAACTAGCTAGGTTGCTGTCAGGCAGACTTCAAAACAGGTTGCATAACCACACCTCCCCTCATTTTACATTAAATTAAAGAGTCCCAAAACATAATTATCTTATAAACTTCATAATTGTAACATGACACCTGTAAACAGATAAGACATTTGATGCTATATTTGTGGTGAGATGATTTATGTCATTATTTTGTGTTTTTGTACTCATTTTACCTCAGACACTTTTGTTGTTTTATTCCTTCATTGTTTCAGACAATCTTAACTAAAACTCTTCAGAAATTCCAAATAGAGTGTCTTCTCTTCAAAGGCTCCAAAGTCAAACATTTGAAAATAAACAGTCCAATCACACAGAAAATGGAGATAGATTGAATTCACAATGCTGCCAATCAGATACTTATCTGAACAAATCACATAGCATGTTTGTACTTGAATTGAGTGTCTTGGCCCCCCCTCTCTACCAAGCTGTCTACTAACCAACAATTGAAGCAGCAACTGAAGTTAAACTGGAACATGGGCCAGAATTTTAGCATAGAGGTGTGTTCTGTGCAGCTGCATAGTGGAAGTGCTGCTGTGAGGTTGGGAAACGCAGAAGAATGTCCTATAGATTTAGCTGTCAAGCTGCTTTAAATTGTTTTCCGTGGGTTTCCCACCCACGAGTCGGCTTATTGATAGGCTGGAGGTAATCTTGTGGGGAAATGCACAAGGTCAGAGACAAGAGCACGAAGGTGTATTGTGAGAGAGATCATTGGGTGGGGAGATGGGGTAGTGGAACATGAGGGAAATCCAGTTCGCGTGGGTGTCAAATGGTGGGGTCAGGGTTTGTTCTGTTCATGTTCTGATGGAGTGGGAGGGGCCTAATCCTGGTTTTGGGCGGTGGGGGGGATGTTCGATGATGGTCTGGGGCAGTGGGGGGGAACGGTGGTGAGAATTCCTGATCACTTGGATGGATGTTGGGTCTGATGCTGGTCCAGTGGATCCTGATCACGGGGGTGAGGATCCATTGGTGATCAGGGGTCCAATAGTTTTCCAAGGGAGCAGATGATAATGGGGACAGGAGAGCAGACAGATCATTAAGGGGAAGGAGGAAGTTGTGGGTGGGATTACTGGTAGCTTATTGTGCCTGAAGGAAGCACTCTTGCTCCTCCTGGCCCAAGAACAGTGGAGTAAAGGCACTTACCTCATGGATTCAGCTCTTCTCACCTCCCTTAAACTGCCAGCCACCTGTAGTTAAAAATAGAATGGTTGTTAAAATGAAGTCACACAGCATCATTATAATATTTAAATGACCAACCTCCTTTCCTGTGAGCAGATTGGTCTCCCGCCCCTTTTCCTTTCGAACTGAAAGTGGGCGGGATCAAAGTGTGTTGGGTTACTGTTCCATATTTTTTTATTTTAACCTCTGAAATGAAGCCAGCCCACCATTTCTTGGTGCGATAAGATTCAACCCAAGATTTCTGTGAGTGAACTTGGATTTTGTGCTGTAACTGAAGGATTTCGTACCAACTCGACAGAAGTGTTTTATTTCTGTCACACCATATATTGGCAAGTTTTGTGCCACTCAGTCAGTGGCGTGGACTAGAATGTTTACTTTCCATTTGATCCACCCAGTGTTTCTCTTAAGTCAGATGTAGCATGAGCAGATGCAAAGTAAGGCTCCTCTGGCCCACACTTGGAATCTCTGATTCACCTGGGAGGACGCTGAGAATATTTGTACTGATTAAAATAAATGAAGTTATTTCAGGATATAGATGCCTTATCCTTGCTAGTAGCATCCAGGATGATGGAAGTTAGCCCCAAAATGGCAGATTAATTTCAGGTAGAAAATTTGACTTTTTAAAAAACATTAAAGACTACTTCTATAATACAATGTTTCAGGTCTATTGGTTATTAAGTCCCTCTCAGTTTTCTCTGATTGGCCCAACAGTGGCCAATTAGATTGTAAATTTTATGTCAGCGATGGCTCAGTTGCTAGGACCCTTGCCTCGGAATCAAAAGATTCCAGGTTCAAGTCCTGCTACAGGGCTTGAGCACAAAAATCTCTGACACTCTAGTGCAGAACTGAGGGAGCACTGCACTGTTGGAGGTGCTGCCATTCAGATGAGACATTAGGCCGTAACTTCCAAGTTCGGAGAAGAGCAGGGGCGTTACCCTTGGTGTCCTGGCCAATATTTATTGCTCAATGAACAACACAAAAAAACAGATTATCTGGTCACTATCACAGTGCTACTTGTGGAAGTTTGCTGAGCACAAATTGGCTGCTGCGTTTCTTCCATTACAAAAGTGACTAAACTTCAAAAGTACTTAATTGGCTGCAAAGCACTTTGTGACATCCAGAGGTCTTGAAAAGCACTATATAAATGCAAGTCTTTCTTTCTTTCTAAAACCGAATGCAAAGAGAGGCCACCATGATAAATGTAGGACCATTTAACTCCAGGTTCGAACATAAGCAGGAATGTAGGTGACATAACATGTCAACCTTGACTAAATAGTAGCACTCTCAATTCTGTGTCAGTAGGTCATGGATTGAAAACCCACTTCAGCATATCATCACTTAAGTGCAGTCCTGAAAGTGCTGCACTATCAGAGGTGCTGTTTTTCAATGAGACTTTAAACAAAATTCCGATAAAAGATCCAATGATCCAAGTTGAAGAAGAGCAATGGAGATTTCCTAGCGGCTGGCCTTTCATCTTCTACTCTCCATAAACTTGAGCTCAAACAAAACTATGTTGTCCATATCTTAACTTGTAAAAAATCCCATTCACTCTTCAAATCTGTACTCACTGATCTACATTGACTCCCAGTTGATTAATACCTTGATTTTAATGTTCTCATCCTTGTTTACAAATCTCCCCATGGTCTTGCCCCTCCCTATCTCTGTAACCTCCTCCAGCTTTTCAAGATCTCTGCATTTTTCCAATTCTGGCCTCCTGCTCGTCCCCGATTTTAATTATCCCTCTACTGCCGGCCCTGTTTCTAGCCGCCTAGGCCCTAAACTCTGGGATTCCCTCCCTAAACCTCTTCACCTTCTTTAAGGAGCTGCTTAAAACCTAGTTCCTCAATCAATCTTTTGTTTGATGGAGTATGTTAAACAAAAGTGTCCCCCTTTAAGTATCCCATTCCCTTCAGTGAAGAACTAGGTATGCACTGCAAGGCTTGGAAACCTTAAATGACCTTTCTATATGATTCAGCCTGAATACTTTCAGTGATTCCCCAGACGGTACCTACAAGAGTGGGTTTTAAAGCTGGAGGTACTCTTCCTTTTTACTTGTATGAAGCTGAGTATAACATGAATGGATATCTTCAGGAAATCCTTATTTGACTTCTATCACCTTGTGGCCTAAACAATTACTGAAGAAACTCCCTTTATCTCAGAGAAGCAAAGTATTCTTCTCTACTATTGCACTTCTACTGTCAGACATTAAGCTCATTGATTTTCATCTTTGAATCCTCAACTCTCACAGGACTTTTCTTGCTTCACACAGAAAAATGTGCAGTGCCGTATCTAAACAGCTAAAAAGAACTACTTATACCTGCAGTTTTCTCCCTCATTTGGCAATCAGACTCTTTTCTTTTGAATAATAAATTGAACATAACCAAGGAGTAGGCATTTTCAGTTGGACTAAGTGATAAATTGCCTTCCCAAAGCTGAAGTTTCTCTGCTTTTCAAATTTTGATTATCTATTTGGCATAAAAACGAGCTGATTGTTTTTGCGCTCTTGGTGAACAATTAAGTGCGTCAGAAACTACAAAGTTTTGTCTTCTATAAAATAGCTTTGACTAAGCTGTTCCCCTTAGATGAAGAGTCAGTCACAAGGGGACACAAGTTCAAGGTGAGGGGCAGGAGGTTTAGGGGGGATGTGAGAAAAAACTTTTTTACCCAGAGGGTGGTGACAGTCTGGAATGCACTGCCTGGGAAGGTGGAAGAGGCGGATTGCCTCACATCCTTTAAAACGTACCTGGATGAGCACTTGGCATGTCATAACATTCAAGGCTATGGGCCAAGTGCTGGTAAATGGGATTAGGTAGGTAGGTCAGGTGATTCTTATGTGTCGTTGCAGACTCAATGGGCCAAAGGGCCTCTTCTGCACTGTGTGATTCTGTGATCCTGTGAATATTTAATGGGGCTTAATGTTATATCAACTTGACCAAGATTTCCTTCTGTGTCGAACGATAACATAGTATTTAGTTAACTATGATATAAGGTAGCTTAAACCTGATGTCCCCGACCTGTCTCAGAATTTGTATATGCCAGTATTTATAAGACCATAAGACATAGGAGCAGAAATTAGGCCATTCGGCCCATTGAGTCTGCTCCGCCATTCAATCATGGCTGATAAATTTCTCAACACCATTCTCCCGCCTTCTCCCCGTAACCTTTGATCCCCTTACCAATCAAGAACCTATCTATCTCGGTCTTAAATACACTCAATGACCTGGCCTCCACAGCCTTCTGTGGCAATGAATTCCATAGATTCACCACTCTCTGGCTAAAGACGTTTCTCCTCATCTCTGTTCTAAAAGGTCTTCCCTTTACTCTGAGGCTGTGCCCTCGGGTCCTAGTCTCTCCTACTAATGGAAACATCTTCCCTGCGTCCACTCTATCCAGGCCTTTCGGTATTCTGTAAGTTTCAATCAGATCCCCCTCATCCTTCTAAACTCCATCGAGTATAGACCCAGAGTCCTCAAACGTTCCTCATATGTTAAGCCTTTCATTCCTGGGATTGTTCTCGTGAACCTCCTCTGGACCCTCTCCAGGGCCAGAACATCCTTCCTGAGGTACGGGGCCCAAAATTGCTCACAATATTCTAAATGTGGTCTGACCAGAGCCTTATAAAGCCTCAGCAGCACATCCCTGCTTTTATATTCTAGTCTTCTTGAAATAAATGCTAACATTGCATTTGCCTTCCTAACTACTGACTCAACCTGCAAGTTAACCTTAAGAGAATCCTGGACTAGGACTCCCAAGTCCCTTTGCACTCCAGATTTCTGAATTCTCTCCCCATTTAGAAAATAGCCTATGCCTCTATTCTTCCTACCAAAGTGCATGACCTCACACTTCCCCACGTTATTTTCCATCTGCCACTTCTTTGCCCATTCTCCTAACCTGTCCAAATCCTTCTGCAGCCTCCCCGCCTCCTCAAAACTACCTGTCCCTCCACCTATCTTTGTATCACCTGCAAACTTAGCCAGGATGCCTTCAGTTCCTTCATCTAGATCATTAATGTATAAAGTGAAAAGTTGTGGTCCCAACACTGACCCCTGCGGAACTCTACTAGTCACCGGCCACCATCCTGAGAAGGACCCCCTTATCCCCACTCTCTGCCTCCTGCCAGACAGCCAATCTTCTATCCATGCTAGTACCTTGCCTCTAAGTATCTACTGAGCAGCCTCCTGTGCGGCGCCTTGTCAAAGGCCTTCTGGAAGTCCAAGTAGATAACATCCATTGGCTCTCCTTTGTCTAACCTACTCGTTACCTCCTCAAAGAATTCTAACAGATTTGTCAAGCATGACCTCCCCTTGATGAAACCATGCTGACTTTGCCCTATATTACCATGCACTTCCAAGTATTCTGGAATCCTTAATAATGGACTCTAAAATCTTACCAATGACCGAGGTCAGGCTAATCAGCCTGTAATTTCCCATCTTTTGCCTCATTCCCTTCTTAAACAGGGGGGTTACATTAGCGATTTTCCAGTCCTCTGGGACCCTCCCTGACTCCAGTGATTCCTGAAAGATCACCACTAACGCCTCCACTATCTCATCAGTTTTCTCCTTCAGAACTCTGGGGTGTAATCCATCTGGTCCAGGTGATTTATCCACCTTCAGACCTTTCAGTTTTCCTAGCACCTTCTTCTTGGTAATCGCTACCATACTCACCTCTGCCCCCCGACTCTATTGAACTTTGAGGATGTTACTCGTGTCTTCCACCGTGAAAACTGATGCAAAGTACCTATTCAGTTCCTCCGCCATTTCTTTGTACTCCACTACTACTTCTCCAGCGTCATTTTCCAGCAGCCCAATGTCCACTTTTGCCTCTCTCTTACCCTTTATATATCTAAAAAAACTCTTGCAATCTTCTTTTATATTACTGGCTAGTTTACCCTCATATTTAATCTTCTCCCTCCTTATTTCTTTTTTAGTTGTCCTCTGTTGGTCTTTGTCGGCTTCCCAATCTCCTGGTTTCCCACTGCTCTTCGCCGCATTGTATGCTTTCTCTTTAGCTTTTATGCTGTCCCTGACTTCCCTTGTCAGCCATGGTTGCCTCGTCCTCCCTTTAGCATGCTTCTTCTTCCTAGGGATGAATTTTTGCTGTGTCTCCCAAATTACTCCCAGAAACTTCTGCTATTGCTGTTCAACTGTCTTTCCTGCTAGGCTCATCTCCCAGTCAATTCTGGCCAGCTCCTTCCTCATGCCTCTGTAGTTGCCTTTATTCAACTGTAATACCGTTACATCTGATTCCAGCTTTTTCCTTTCAAATTGAAGGGTAATTTCTATCATATTATGGTCACTTCCTCCTAAGGGTTCCTTCACCTTAAGCTCCCTTATCAAATCTGCTTCATTACATATCACTAAATCTAGAATTGCCTGTTCCCTAGTGGGCTCCACCACAAGCTGCTCCAAAAAGCCATCTCGTAGACATTCTACAAATTCCTTTTCTTGGGATCCATTACCAACCTGATTTTCCCAGTCTACCTGCATATTGAAATCCCCCATGATCACTGTAACCTTGCCTTTCTTACACGCCTTTTCTATCTCCTGGTGTATCTTGTGCCCCACATCCTGACTACTGTTCGGAGGCCTGTACATAACTCCCATTATGGTTTTTTCACCTTTGCGGTTCCTCAACTCTACCCACACAGATTCTACATCATCTGACCCTACGTCGTTTCTTGCTGTCGATTTAATTTCATTTCTTACTAACAAAGCAACCCCACCCCCTCTGCCAAGCTGCCTATCTTTTCGATAGGATGTATATCCTTGGATATTTAGCTTGCAGTCCTGATCCCCTTGCAGCCATGTCTCCGTGATGCCCACCACAGCATACCTGCCAATTTCAATCTGCGCCACAAGCTCATTTACCTTATTTCGTATACTGCGTGCATTCAGATACAACACCTTCAGTCCTGTATTTACCGTCCCCTTTCTCATTGTCGTCCCTTTATCTGATGTACTTGAAGTTAGATTCCTAGCCCTTTCCAAACACTCTGTCCTATTTTGTGTTCTGGAGACTTTAATAGCCTCTCCTGGGCTCTCCTTCCTCTTCAGTTTTTTCATAATTTTCCATGAAATTGAATCCACCCCCCCACACGCTAACATGCTGCTTTGTTTCCCATTAGTTATACTTCTTGGAGTTTTACCCTTCCCTCCCCCCCACCACTTTCTAAAGTCCTGTTGACCACCCTATTTACCCTTTTCACTAGAACATTGGTCCCAGATCGGTTCAGGTGGAGACCGTCCTAACGGTACAGATCCCTCCTGTTCCAATACTGATGCCAGTGCCCCACGAAATGGAACCCCTCTTTCCCGCACCACTCCTTTAACCACGTGTTTACTTCCCTTATTCTCCCGTCCCTATACCAATTTGCACGTGGCTCGGGTAGTAATCCGGAGATTATAACCCTTGAGGACCTGTCCTTTAATTTAGTTCCTAGTTCCCGATAATCCCGAAACAGGTCCTCTTTCCTAGTCTTACCTATGTTATTTGTCCCGACGTGGACCACAACAACTGGATCCTCCCCTTCCCTCTCCAATATCCTTTCAAGCCGGTCAGAGATGTCCTTCAGCCTGGCACCGGGTAGGCAACATACCATGCGGGACTCTCGATCCTGCTTACAAAGGATGCTATCAATTCCCCTAATTATAGCATCCCCTACAACTACCACTTTTCTTTTTGCTCCCCCCTCTTGAATGGCCTCCTGTGCCATGGTGCCGTGGTCAGCTGGCTCATCCTCCCTACAGCCCTGTTCCTCATCCACACAGGGAGCAAGTACCTTGTACCAGTTGGACAAGGTCAAGAGCTGAGGCTCCTCTGTTCCTGAACACAGGATCCCTCTACCTGCCTCACTTGCAGTCACACCCTGCTGACCCTGACCACTGACTGAACTTGAGGTATTTAATCTACTGGGTGTGATCGCCTCCTGAAACAAAGCATCCAGGTAACTCTCCCCCTCCTGGATGTGCCGCAGCGTCCGGAGCTTGGACTTCAGCTCATCAATTCTGAGCCAGTGTTCCTCCTGCAACCAACACTTGCTGCAGATGTGGTCACTGCAGCTCGCAATGGGATCTGCCAACTCCCACACCATACAGTTACAGCACATCACCTGTCCAGCCATCTCGACTTAGATAATTAATTTATTAATTAGCTTTGCAGTGTTTTTGTTTCAAATTTGGTGCAGATTTCCTACCAATCAATCAGGTCACAGTTTTCCAGTGATGTCACTTTTCAGTTTTGGCTTCAGTTACTCTGTGCCCCGAGGTCTCCACTCTGGTGCTCCTCCCTCCGAGTCTGCTCCCTGGAGACAAGGCCGCGAATCCCCGAGGTAAGCTAGATTTATACACACCGCTCGGGTGCTCCTCCCTCCGAGTCGGCTCCCAGGACTTACTCACCAATCAGCTGATTTTTCTTTAAAATCCACTTTCAGAAAAGTGTCCCTTGCAGGTCTGGTGCACTCCTGAAGACACTGCCTTTTCCTCTCTCTCTTTTTTTTAGGTTTGAGGAGGAGGAAGGAATGGAAACACTGCAGCAATGTAATGTTTGGGGCTATTCCGTTCTTTGACAGTGGGTCCTCCTCAATTCCCTCCTGAGTCGAGGTGTCTGTGGTGACTTCTCCCAGAATGCTTCAGTCACTTCTCACCAGTGCCCTCTGTTGGATGCTCTTCCTCCTGTTGAGTACAAGAGTCCTTCTCCTCGATTCTGTCCTGAGTCGCGGTGGCTGCGGTGACTTCTCCCAGAATGCTTCAGTCACTTCTCACCAGCGCCCCCTGTTGGAATTATGACATACATCACTAACACAGGATAAGAGAAAAATACATGTCCAGCATTGATAGTGGATAGTTATACAGTGTGGTCCAGTTCTTGGAAGAATGGTGCCACAATGTCTTTCCTGTATCCTTCTGTTTTTACATTTGAAATCTGCTGCCAACCCCCTGGTGGTCCAATCCAAGGAGGAGTTAAGTTACAGAAGCAAAGTACTGTAAATGTTGGAATTCTGAAGTAAAAATAGAGGCTGCTGGAAATACTCAGGAAGTCTTGCAGCATCTGCGGCGAGAGAAACAGCACTAATAGTTCAGGTCGATAATCCTTCATCTGTACCTTAGGATATCAGACTGATGCTGGAATAATGTAGGTCCGGCAGTTTATGCTGGGGAGAGCTGGTGATTGCATGAGACCCATGGATCATGAGTCAATAATGCCATTATAATAAAAAGGCCTTGAGATTTTTTCCTACATTTTTTTTGTTTTCTTTCCTTCTTTACATTTATTCAGCCAGATTGACACTTCTGCAACTGTCATATTAAAACAGCTTTGGTGCCTTCAGAACTTTGAGTATCTTGATGTAAAATATTTGTAATTCAGTGAGAACCTGAAGCACATAAAATGTTTGAAGTGATCAGAGCTGAATGTTTCGGAGAAATTTTCTGTCCCAGTTCATGGAAGCATCAGTCATTACAGAATATAATGCAGTGCTGTGCAATAGAAGGACAAGGAAAGGGCACAGATGGTAAAGGAGGCAAATGGCTTGCAGCTAGTACCATCCCAGATGGTGGGTATAACGCAGCAAGTTCATCTAACTGGACAGAGAAACAGTGCAAGACTAGGCTCATACTTAGCCTTGGGCTATGACTGAACTGTACCATTTGATCCAAGAAGACCTGCAGAGCCAGACTACCTTCCACACTGCACTTCCAGCGCATGTACTGATCAATTTGATTCGCAAGATAGTTATGCCACAGGAAGGCCATTCAGCCCATCTCAGAAAGATTCTGAAGTCTCCCCACACCAACATTCAATTGCTTCTTAAAAGATCCCAGAGCTTTCATGAACATAGAAAATGAAGGACAGGAAAAGACCCATTGGATCAAGGAGCCCTTCCCATATAACTGTGATGCCTAATGCATCACAATGCAGAACTCCCCATCCACCTCAAACAATATAATCTCTTGGGAAAGCTGAAACACCAGAAAAAAATCACTTTAGATGTTTGGGTCATTTTTGGGAGCAGTGTATTACAATATGCACCAGAGAGGTGCACACAATTACATTAGTATACTGCACACTACACAGTATTACTATGGACTCACCATGGACTTGGGTGAAGAGAAGCTGCAATCCATATAACATTAGACCAGGAAGGTGCACAGCAACTACTAAGAGCAGGATATACATGGTACCCAGGAAACAAGCAGCAGGAGAGTCTCCTTGGCCAGTTCTTCCAGTGAGCTCTGCAAAAGGAATTAATTAATTAATATTAAACATATGGAATTATGGAATTACTTGCTTTGACTGCATACTTTAGCATAGACCGGAATTTATATTCTGTTAGCTTTACTTTTAGTTAGCTGATACTTTATTTTCTGTACATGAAAGGATAACAGATTGTGAGATATAGTAAAGTGATTTAGTTTATTAGGTGTTTCAGTACTTGATATGTATGTGTTTAGTATAGTTTTTGTCCCTCTGTGTTAACTTCTATACATTAGTTTTGGAAGTGCACTACTAAGTGCTTTCTTAGCTGAGAGAATGACCCTAGTGAGTACCTGCATGACCAAGTGTAAAACTCTAGGGGATGCATTAGACGCATTATCTAATATATGATTATTTCTAATATACTGCATCACCACCCGGGCCACATTGCCAGCCAGCTCGAGGATCT
Organism: Cetorhinus maximus; assembly: GCF_964194155.1. Classification (NCBI taxonomy): domain Eukaryota; kingdom Metazoa; phylum Chordata; class Chondrichthyes; order Lamniformes; family Cetorhinidae; genus Cetorhinus; species Cetorhinus maximus. Next base: position 101,102,308 of record NC_135887.1, read on the forward strand.
CGGCCGTCAGGTACTTGAGGACGGCTGGGCTCCTGCTCCAACACACTCGGCATAGTGACCTTTGCGCGGCAGCCAGTGGATACGGCCGATGGGGAACCGGAGACCGGCCCTGGAGGAGCGAGTCTTGGTCTTGACGTGCCCTTTGCCTTCGGTTTTACCGTGATCCGACATCTCTATCCCCAGAATAAGCTTCTCCGATTTCTACTGTGATGGCAACTTGTAATCATTCTCTGAATTACCGCCAGCCAGGACTACATAATTATCTTCTGAGTTGTCACAAGAAGTTAGCTTTGACATATTGTATTATTTATACTCTCCATTCCTTCTTATGGACCATCTTCCCACACTAAAAATGCTATTATGTTTCCCTGTTATACTGTGCAGACTAACATGCATCTAGTTGCTAAATTAGCATTTTCTCTCTACTTGGTGAGCCAATAATCCCACACCTCCAAGATTTATATATGGTTAAAGTTGCACATTAGTTACTTGAGAAATCTTAAAGAACCATTATTGCAGGTGATCATGATTAGCTGGCTGGTTATGGTTCAAAACGATGGGCTGGATTTTTAGGCCTCGCCAGGGACAGGAATAGAGTCGGGCAGTTGCTGCGTTTTGCTCCATCCTGGGTCCACCCTGCCCCAGGGCCATTTTTTCCACAAACAGTGGGTAGCCAACTGAACCTGTTAATGGCCACTTAAGGCCAATTATTGGAGGCCAACTGGGACTTTCCAATTGGTCTCCAGGTCCCCGCAGGTGTTGGGAGACAGTGCAACTGCCTGAAGATCAGGCTGGGCCAACGCTACAGTAAGGCTTGGAAGTCTCCTACCTATCTGGCTTCAGCAGCAGCCACAAGCCTCTGACCTGCTCTTGTAGCCACAGTATTCATATGGCTAGTTCAGTTCACTTTCTGGTCAATAGTAACACCCAGGATGTTGATAGTGGGGGATCAGCAATGGTAATGCCATTGAATGTCAAGGGTAGATGGTTGTGTTTGCCAACAACACTTAAGTGGGCTACTTTGTGTTGGCACACTCACCTTAAATTAACTCCCTCCATCACTGGTGCACAGTGGCATCAGTGCGTACCATCTACAAGATGCACTGCAGAAACTCACCAAGGCCCCTTCGACAGTACTTTCTAAACCAACAATCTCTACCACCTAGAAGGACAAAGGCAGCAGATGCATGGGAACTCCACCACCTGCAAGTTCCCCTCCAAGCCACACACCATCCTGACTGGAACTATATAGCTGTTGCCCCACTGTTGCTGGGTCAAAAATCTGGAACTCTCTTCCTAACAGCACTGTGGGTGTACTTACACCAGATGGACTGCAACAGTTCAAGGAAGCAGCTCACCACCACCTTCTCACGGGCAGTTTGGGATGGGTACCAAATACTGGCCTTCCCAGCAATGCTCACATCCCAAGAATGAATTAAAAAATACAGAGACGGGTGATGTGAAAAATTGAAAATGCCACATTTGTGAACGACAGAACTTAGGTTGTGGTGCTATGTCTTCAGCTGCCAGGGCTTTAAGCTCTGGAATTCCCTCCTTAAATCTGTTCATCTCTCTACCTTTCTTTTCTCCTTTAAGGTACTATTTGACCAAGCTTTTGCTCATTTTGAATTCTGGAATTGAAAGCTAATCTCAGTAATGTTGATCATGGGAAAAACTTTCCCCCCTGTTGGGGGCGGGGGGAAGTGGAGCAGGCATGGACAGCCGTGCCTCCGATCTGCGCCCCTGATTAGGGGCGCACCGCCATTTTACATGGGCGGGCCAATTAAAGCAGGCCCAGCGTGACATCCGCCAGGGAGCGCTATGCACTCCCTGTGCGGACGGGGGGTGGGGGAGGGGAGGGATTCCCTCAGCTGAGAGTGCGCAAAAGAGCACACTGATCTCCCTGAGGCTAAGTGCTGCCTCAGGGAGATCGGCTCCACATTTAAAAATGTTAAAGAGACAAAAGCAAAATTTCCTTGACATGTCCCCTCATATGACACTGTTGGGGCATATGAGTTGGGGCATGTCCATCCCTTTTAATGAAACCTTTATTAAATATTTAAAAACCCTCATGAAACCTCATCCAGCCTGTGGATGAGGTTTCATGCTTTTTCTGAAGCCCGCCAGGGCTCCCGGCCTGCCCGCCAACGTTAAGGTTGGACGGGCAGGTCCATTAATTATTTTAAGTACTTTTAAAATGGCCTCAATAGGCCGTTGACAGGTCGGCAGGTGCACAGCTGATTCGGCTGCGCCCCCGCCGATCTGAAAATTGAAATGACGTGGGGTGACATCGCCAGTTCTGCCTAACGTCATCCCGCGTCATTTTACGTGTCGGTGAGCGGGCCCCAGCCCCCGCTCGCCGACTGGAAGATCCTGCCCCATGAAACTATCATTGATTGTTGTAAAACCCCATCCAGTTCACTACTGCCCATTAGGGAAGGAAACCTGCTGTCCTTACCTGGTCTGGCCTACAGGTGACTCCAGACCCACAGCAATGTGGTTGACTCAACTACCCTCTTAAATGGTTTAGCAAGCCATTCAGTTCAAGGGGAAGTAGGAATGGGCGACAGATGCTGGCCTTGCCAGCGATGCCCACATTACATGAAAGAATAAATTTTAAAAATCTGCCCTAATATCTCCTTATGTGACTTGGTGTCAAATTTTGTTTAATAATGTTCCTGCGAAGTGCCTTTTGGACATTTACCGTGTTAAAGGTGCTACATAATTAGAGTTGTTGCTGGTATCTGACATTGTTTGTAACATCAGAAACTCTGATCTAGAAAGTTAATCTCACACTCCAAGTTGGGAGCAGTGTTCACAGGGAGTACATGGCGAGATATCACAAGTGTGCAGTTTTGTGGGAGCTTTAGACTGTGACTTCAACTTTCATACGTAGTCCCTATGGGCAGGATTTTCCCGTCGGTGAGCGGGGGGGGCGGGGCCTGCTCGCCAACATATAAAATGACGGGTGGTGACATCGGGCGGAACTTCCGACATCACCTCGCCCCATTTAAATTTTCCGGTAGGCGGCAGTGCAGCTAAATCAGCTGCGTGCCCGCCGACTTATCAATGGCCAATTGAGGCCATTGACAGAGTCATTAAACTAATTAGTGGACCTGTCCATCCAAATTTAAGGTTGGCGGGCAGGCCAGGAGCCCCGGCGAGAATTAGAAAAAGCATGAAACCTCATCCACGGGGCGGGATAAGATTTCATGTAGGTTTTTAAAAATTTTAATAAAGTTTTTGTAAAAATTATGGACATGTCCCAACTCATGTGACAGTGTCACATGAGGGGACATGTTAGAGAAATTTTATTATTCTATATTTAGCTTTTTTACATTTGGAGCCGATCTCTCTGAGGCAGCACTTAGCCTCAGGCAGATGGGTGCGCTCTTTCGTACGCACGCGCGAAAGAGCACACTCTTGATTTTGGGATTCCCTTCCCGCCCGCACAAGGAGCACATAGCGCTTCTGTGCGGACGTCACGATGGGCAGGCCTTAATTGGCCCGCCCGTGTAAAATGGCGCCGCGCTCCCAATCGGGGGCGCCGACCGGAAGCGCGTCCATGCGCGCCCGCCCTTCAACTTCGCCCCCTCCTGCCCTATTAATAATGTTCCTAGAAAAATATTTGAACAAGATGAATCTAAACATTATTGAAGATACAGTATGTGTGAATGCACATGATACAAAAGGCTGACAAGTTCAGTGCATTTTCTAAGTCATACAATATTTGAATTTTTACCATTTTTAAAGTGGTTCAACTCATGTATATCATAGAATGTAAAAGCACAGAAACAAACCATCACTTTGACAGCAGTTGAACACATAAACCATCTACTCTAGTCCCACTCACCTATTCTCATACTCTATAATATTTCTTATTTTAAGAAAAAAATCCATTTTCCTTGTTAAAGGGTTTTGGTACTGGTTCGTGGCAGAAAATTCCATATTCTGATCACCGTCTGTATAAAAGAATTTGTTTCTAGTCTTCACTTTAATTATTTTTGTAGTTACCTTAGCAAAGCTGCCCTCTTGTTACTTCTGAGAAGTATTTTCCTTTGTAAAGCTGATAAAGCTGACGGAAAGTGAAGGAATATTACCACAATAGCTGAACGTCTGAGCTGGAGATGGCTGGAGATAGGATTTACTGAACAATAAACCTTCAGCTTTACTTCAAAGTGACTATAGAGACCAAAAGGCGTTTGGTACAGTGCTGCATAACAAACTTGTGAGCGAAGTTATTGTTCATAGAATAAAAGGGACAGTAGCAACATGGATATAGAATTGGCTGAGTGACAGGAAACAGAGAGTAGGGGTTAATGGATGTTTTTCGGGCTGGAGGAGGGTTTCCAGTGAAGGAGTGGAATTCCCCAGGGGTCAGTGTTGGGATTATATTAATGACCTCAAGCTTGTTGTACAGGGCACAACTTCAAAGTTTACGAATGATACAAAATGCAGACAAAGTTCAATGCAGAGAAATGTGAAGTGATTCATTTTAGTAGAAAGAACATGGAGAGACAGTACAAAAAAGGGAGTACAACTCTGAAGGGGGTGCAGGAGCAGAGGGACCTTGGTGTATATGTGCATAAGTCATTATAGGTGGCAGGGCAGGTTGAGAGCGTGGTTAATGAAGTATAGAGTATCCTGTGCTTTATTAATAGGGGCATAGAATACTAGAGCAAAGAGGTTACGTTGAGCTTGTATAAAACACTAATTTGGCTTCAGCTTGAGTATTGCATCCAGTTCTGGGCACTGCACTTTAGGAAGGATGTGGAGACATTGGAGAGAATGCAGAAAAAAATTCAAAAGAATGGTTCCTGGGATGAGGAACTTCAGTTATGAAGATAGATTGGAGAAGTTAGGACTTTTTTCCTTAGAGAAAAGAAGGCTGAGAGGAGATTTGATAGAAATATTCAAAATCATGTGGGGTTGGGGCAGAGTAGATAGGGAGAAACTGTTTCTGCTCATGAAAGGATCGAGAACAAGAGGGCACAGATTTAAAGTAATTAGTAAAAGAAGCAATAGTGATGTGAGAAAAAAACTTCTTCATGCAGCAAGTGGTCAGGGTTTGGAATGCTCTACCTGAGAGAGTGTTGGAGGCAGGTTCAATTAAAGCATTCAAAAGGGAATTAGACTGTTATTTGAAAAGAAAACTGTGCAGGGTTATGAGGATAAGGCAGGAGAATGTAACTAGGTGAGTTGCTCATTTGGAGAGCTGGTGCAGACATGAAGGGCCAGATGGCCTCCCTCTGTGCTGTAACATTTCAATGATTCTGTGATGTGCAGTATAATATTAGAGAATTATGCATACTAGTGAGGGACAAAAAATTATGAGCTGAAACTCAGCAAGCAATCCTACTGCTGACAATGTGATTCACTAATCCAAGTGAAATACAAAAAGAGTAAACTTTACGGATTTATACTACACTATTTCAAGGCATATGGTAACCAGGCAAACTCATTAATCATAGAAATAAAGAGCTGATGTAATCTGTCCTGCATTGTACCTGACCTGGGCGTACTTAATATTAGTCTTAGGTGCAAAAAGAGAAAGTGCTATACTTGTTGGTGCTGTCACTTTCTATCCCAATAACCACATTAAAAAGATCACCACATGAAACAACAGAGCATATAAATAGGTTATCAGATAAACTTTAATAATGAGATGCAAAATGCCTGAAACCAAACTCTCAGCCATCAAAACTTCGAAGGCAAAGAAAGGAACGCATTGAACATGTTTCGAGTGGGTAGCTGGGCATGTCTGTGAATACTTAAAACACAATAGCATTATTCATCTGATCTTATTACATTTAGGGAAAACCTGCATGTTAATAATATTCTAACAGAGTGGAGGAGAGGAGATATTCTTCATAGACTGCGAAATGAATGCTGGTAATGCTTTACTACTTTCACCTACACACAAAAAAAGTTAATGCAATGTCTTGAGATGAGCCACTTCCATACTTTGAGGAGAGATTGGTTTGTAAGCTTATTCACTCGTACTACTTCAGAGAGGGAGGTGGAGCACAGCTCCTGCAAAACTTTTTAATCAAAAGGCATATGCTGTTTCATGGAACCTTCCCAGAACTGCAAGCAGGGACAACAGTTGCCATGGTGACTAGCCCAGCCTGTCAGCATTCTGCAATCGTTTTAGTTGGAAGTGTGCTGTGAAGGTCATGTGAGTGAGTTGTGGGAAGCCCAGTAGGTATCCGAGTCCAAACTACTGTTAGCAGCAGTTCAACTAATAGGGAGGCTTGTCTGGGAAATATAAACCGGAATGGAGGGGAGAGGAAGGCACTGCGTGTTGCAGGTAATAAAAGGAGAACTCTGTTTACTTCAGGGCTATGGCACGTTGGTAAAAGCTGATTTTCAGCATTCTGGAGGGCCCCTTGTTTTCACCAGCATACTGGCATATCCAACTCTGTAAGGTGATGTCATGCCGAAATGAACAGTTGGATTCTATTAAAAAAATATTGAGAAAAATTTAATATTAACTAAATGCAAATGTAACCATATTTGGCTATTTGCTGCAGGACTAGCTTTATAAGGGTTTTAAAAGTGTTTTTTTCCGTGAAAATGTGATTATGTTGTGCTTGGCTTTATTTAAAAAATGTTATTCTAAAAGATTGCAAATCCCTGCAATTTTAAATGTCTTAATATTGTTATTGTATTTTTTAATTTAGTTCTGTCATACCGAGACTGGTCGCTGAATCTTTTGATTAAGGAAAGTGTAAAAGACAGTCCTTGTTTTGCTGTTTCCCTCAGCTTTCCCATTAGCATATGGATTATTGCTCAGTTCATTGATATTCTCAACCATTTTCCTTCTCTGTATCCCTGGGCTAGGGCAAAGAGGGCACTCCGTCACTCTCTATACAGTGTGCCTTTGTCTACAGCCAAACAATGAAGTGTGGTTGTGATTGGTTTGCTGTTGTTTTGTGTTGTGAGTGGGAGATGTTGCTGTCGGCTTTTACTGTTCCCTGTACCCAGTAGAACACCTGGAACTAATTGAAAGCAAATGCAGCCAAGGCTGTGGAGGCATTTCTACCTCAGCTGCAGGCTCACTGCAGGTTTCACTCCCACGTGGAAGGATGGAGATGGAGGAGGTCCTGTTGTCTGGACTTATCAACCCCCTTGTTTCTTTACTCACTTTTAAGTATCATAGTGCAGAAAAGGGCCAGCTCTTGCCAACAAACTGGTGTTAGATTTCAGGTTGAGAATGCTGTTATAAGGTGCTTTTACGACATTTCTTTTTTTATTTTTGCTGACTTAAGATATTTCTGCTGTTTTTGAAACAGGAAATGTCTGCCTTACATCAAGTTTTCCATCTCAGACCTTTGTTTTTTGACTTATCACTGTAAATTAATCAAAACTTCCGAGAGAGAATGGACACCTGCATGACAGGTGTGTGTTATTAAACTATGCATTAATGATTCAGTCCAGACTTTAAAATGATGGAATCTCATAGTTTTCAAATAGTTAGTTATATTTAGTCTGTACGTGGCTGTCATTTTTTTTATTATTCATTCGTGGGTGGTGTGCATTGTTGGCAAGGCCAGCATTTATTGCCTTTGAGATAATGGTGCGAACTGCCTTCTTGAACCACTGCAGTCCATGCGGTGTAGGTATACCCACAGCTAGGGAGCATGCTCCAGGATTTTGATGCAGCAACAGTGAAGGAAGAGTAATATATTTCCAAATCAAGATGGTCTGTGTCTTGGAATGGAACTTGCAGGTGGTGGTGTTCCCGTGTGTCAGCTGCCCTTGCTCTTCTAGACGGTAGAGGTCATGGGTTTTGAAGGTGTTGTCACAGGAACCTTGGCGAGTTGCTGTAGTGCATCTTATAAATGGTACACACTGCTGCCATTGTACGTCTTTGGTGGAGGGTTTGAATGCTTAAGATGGCACCGATCAAGTGGGCTGCTTTGTCCTGGACGGTGTCAAGCTTTGTGAGTGGAATTGCACTCATCCAAGCAAGTGGAAAGTGTTGCATCATGTGCCATGTAGATTTTTATTCTTTGACAGGATGTGGGCGTCGTTGGCTAGGTCAACATTTGTTCCCACCCCTAATTACCCTTGAGAAGATGGTGGTGAGCTGCCGCCTTAAACCGCTGCAGTTCAGATGGTGGACAAACTTTGGGGAGTCAGAAGATGAGTTACTTGCAGCAGAATTCCCAGCCTATGACCTGCTCCACATTATTTATATGACTAGTCCAGTGCAGTTCCTGGTCAATGGGGTTCCCCAATATGGGGAGTTCAATTAGGGTAATGCTATTGAACACCAAGGGGAGATAGTTAGATTCTCTGTAGTTGGAGATGGTAACTGTCTGACATTTTTGTGGCGTGAATGTACTTGCCACTTATCAGCCCAAGCAACTGTTGACCAAGCCTTGCTGCATGCGGGCGCAGACTGCTGCAGTTTCTGAGGAGTTGCGAATGGTACTGCAATCATCAGGGAACATAACCACTTGTGACTTTATGTTGGAGGCAAGATTGTTGATGAAGTAGCTGATGAAGATGGTTGGGCATAGGATACTACCTTGAGTAACTCCTGTAGCATTGTCCTGTCCCTGAGATGATTGAACTCCAACAACCATAGCCATCTTCCTTTGTGCTAGATATGCCTCCAACTACTAGAGTTTTCCTCCCGATTCCCATGGATTTCAATTTTAAGGTTCCTTGATGCTCCAGTCGGTCAAATGTTGCTTTGATGTCAAGGGCAGTCACCTCACCTCTAGAATTCAGCTCTTTTGATCCTCTCCCTGGTAACAGTCTGTGATCCTCTCCCTGGCAACAGTCACTTTTCAACCTTGGGGCAGTATCTAATGGAGGCACTGTCACCTCTTTTAGGGAAGGCCTGCCGAATTTAGTACTGCTCAAGCATTTTCAGAAATGAAGTATTGATTCCACCCAGTGAGTGCATTTGAAAAGTAAGCCAATTGCTGTGGAACATCAGTAGAACTGGGAGGCCCTCTATAAATGTAATTTCTTTCTTTTCTGATTATGTGGGTCAGAATCATTTAATTTGCAATGAGAGCAAAGCTGAAATATATTAGAGGGGAGCAATGCAATTGTATTGCTCTAACCAAACTGGAGTTCCTTTCTAACAAATCAATTTTTCAAGGTCCTGTCTTAATAACTCCAGGAGATGTCAATCCTGCACTTGGGTAAATTCAGTCAGATGCTTTGTAGTAGTTACAGACAGATTTTCATTCAACATGGGAAACTCTCCAGATCAAGTGGAATGAAGGCAGAACGATCAGGCTATAAAGAAGAAAATGACTTGAATAGAAAAAGAATAAAGTTCTATTATTGATGTTCAAAAATACTGTATGGTGTTGGGTGTCTCTATATGTTAATATTGAAAGGGCCCTCTTTCTATCATTTTTGTGTTGTTGGGCTGTGCAGAAATTATTTTCAGGGTGTCGGTAGGGGAATCTTATGATGAGTTTTGATAAACCTTGCTTGAAAATCTACAAATAGATTTAAGATCTTATTAGCTTTGATTTTCCTTCCTCATGTACTTTCACAGCATCTGATATTGTCAGTGCATAGTAGTGCTAAAATTTGATCTATTTATTTATTTAGCAAATTACATATTTGAAGAAACAAGCAATTTACTTATGATACACAGTCAAGAGGAAGAGGGATGCAAGACAGGTAATTGGATAATACTGGGCATGGCCAGCTTTTTTGAGATATGACTTAGATGGGCTGAGGGAATAGGGGAAATTTGCAGCTTATTTCTAGTTTATTGACTGTAAACTAAGTAGGAACAAGAGGCAAACTAAAAAAGTAGCTGGTTTGTTTTTATAAAAATATCTATTTCACGTTTGCAGGTAAACATACAGAGGTTAAGTAGTTTAGGCCACATGTTAGTCAGAACATGATGGTGATTTTAACCCACCCTGTCCAGCTGGAATAGGATGGCGCACAATTAAAATCACCTTTAAAACCTTACGGCTTGCTTCCCTCCACCACTACCTTAACTGGTCAGCTGGCTGGCAGCATGGAGACCAGACATTGGAGTTCAAGAAGAATTGACGGTGCTGGGAGAGGGGGTGGAGGGCTGACCTTCACTCCACTTGTGCAAAACCTGCTCCAGGTTAATATTTCTCCACCCTAACTCTTTGAATTTGGTCAAAAGTTTGAATTTATTTGATTGATTTTGGATTTATTAAAGCTGTGCCTCTCAGCTGACAGTCTTTATAAGCCCGTGAGGGACTCAGTCACAGTCACCCGGTCAATAAATCAGAAGTAAGCTGTACATTTCCCTTATTTCTAAATCATACATTCTGTATAATAAAAGCTGGCCATGCCTAGTATCCTACTCTCTCCAATCTGCTCTCGATTCACTTACACATCTCACCTGTTTTTCACTAAGTGAATGCATCCCCACCATGCACGGCTGTGTATCAATTAACTCTGTCCCTCATCTTTCATGATAGGTTAAATTTGACCAAACAGTTAAAGGGTATGATCTTTATGGTGAAAAAAATTGTTTGGCAGATTTATTTTAAACGCTTCTTGGACATATTTTTGTTTTGTATAGAAGCAAAATGAAGATGAAATTATTGTAACGAAGATGGCAGCTTGCTTCTGGACCTAACAGTTCCCACATTAAAAAACAGTTTTCTTTAACACCTTATGATGAAAACAGTACTCCTTTAAACATCTACAATAATTCAAGCTACTTTCTTTCTCACTACAGATGTTCTATATTTTGCTAAACCGCAATGGGTTAGTGAACATGCACAGAAGTGAGTACAACATTATGTCAAGAATCTATGGCCCCTCTGAATATACCCAATGGCCTTTTCTTTAAAGGGGTGAATGTAGCAAATCTGAATTGAGTCAAATTTCTCGCTTTGAGTTAGTCTAAAACGATCACGTGAAACAATCTAGATTAATCGTTAGGAAAGGGCTAATTTGTAACATCAAGAATGGAGGCAGTGGTAGCTTTCTGTCTATTAGCTCAGTTGGCTGGATGGCTGGTTTGTGATGCAGAGTGATACCAACAGCACAGATTCAATTCCTGTACCAGCTGAAGCCCATGAAGCCCCATCTTCTCAACTTTGCCCCTTGCCTGAGGCGTGGTGACCCTCAGGTTACACTCACCACCAGTCATCTCTCTCTGATGAGAGAGCAGCCTATGGTCCTCTGGCAATACAGTGGCTTTCACTTTCACCACACTCCTTAAAATAACAACTAATGCCGGAAGTTTCAAAAGTAAGTTTTTTTTTACACTTTTGGTTTTATGCAATGCTATACCTGTAAAATACTCCTAAATTCTCTTAAATCTAGCACTTCGAAACTAATGGACCATTCATGCTTCCATTCCCAGTTTCAAGAGTTAATACCTTAGTCAAGGAGGGAGAATGGCCACAAGTTATAATCCAGGTTGAAGACTTAGCTGAGAAAATATTATCAGAAGAGAAATGGAAAGAGGCTTTGAGGTAGTCAGAGATTAAAAGCACTGAAGGTGCAGTAAGGGATCTCAGAAATTTAAATGCAAATCCCAGCAAAGAAGGAGATCAGCTTTTTAGAAGTTGAAATCAGGATTAAGTGCACAAAGCATTCAAAATAAAGTTGAAGACTTAGAAGAATTAATAACTATGGTAGGATAAGGTAGATAAAATGATGATAAGATGTGAACGGGACAGGGAATGTAAGGTTCTTGGTCTTAACATTTTCAGGACCGATGGGGATGAGGGAAAGGGACAGTGTTTGTGAAGTATTCTATCATACGAACATACATGCTGCTTGAAGGAAAAGCTTACATAGTGGTTGCATAAGAATGTTATGACGTGGCAGATGATGTGTGCCAGGCGGACCAAGTCCACAAGGGAAACTTGGTTGCACCATTGCGACAGATTGGCAATTTGTATTTATTACAAGAAGCTGTGTGCACTAAATTCAGAAGTAATAAGTCCGCTAAGACCTTTAGAGATTTTAAGAATTAAATTAAAGCATTTATTAACAAAACAAAAGATTTCAAGCACATACATAAGACTACAATTACTTACTACCATAATAACTCCTAAAATTCCTAATTAACCTGACCCTCAGTTACACCTTTAAGACACTCTTTAAGATAGATTTTAGATTTAAAACAGAACCAGCAAGTTAACACAACATTGGCAGCATGAAAGTTTTTATATTATGAGGAAGATACAGTTTCAAAGACATATGGAACAATAGAATTTACATATTAAAAAAGAATTCCAAACGGCTTTTCCCCAACTTCAGTTTCGTTATATAGCAGACTTATGCACCATTGGCTGGAGGCTTCATTAAGGCTGTTTCATACACTCCTGTTAGATCTTACAGGCCTTCTGACACATAGGGCAGAAATTTCCCTCCATCGGGGGGGTTGTGCAGGGGTGGGCAGGGCCGGGCGCGAACCCGATCTGTGCCCCTGATTGGGGTTGCGCCATCCTGCCCAACGTGACGCTCGCCTGGAAGCGCTGAGCGGTCCCTGTGTGGGCAGGAGGGGGGGGTTCCCTGAGTCGGGGCATGCGCTCTTTCGTGCATGCACGTGAAAGCGTGCAGGAATCTCTCTGAGGCACCTTTGTGCGTCAGGGAGATTTGTTTAAGTTTTAAGCATCTAAATAAAGAAATTAAAAGCTTTTAAAACATATCCCCTCATTTGACAGTGTCACATGAGCTGGGACATGTCAATGAATTAAAAAATTTTTTTTTATTGAATTTTTAAACACTTCAGAAAACCTCATCCTGCCTGTGGATAAGGTTCCATGAAAAATGCGAAGGCCGCCTGGGCTCTTCACCTGCCCGCCAAACTTAAGGTTGGACGGGCAGCTCATTTAATTATTTCAATTAGTTTTTAACAGGCTTAATAGGTCTTTGACAGTTCGGCGGGCGCGCAGCCGAGTTGGCTGCACGCCCGCCGAACTGAAAATCTAAATGAAGTGCAGTGACATCGGTACACCCGCCCGCCATGCATCATTTTACGTGTTGGTGAGCGGGCCCCGCCCCTGCTCGCCGACCCAAAAATTCTACCCATAGCCTTTCATTCTCCTTTATATATGTTTCTCTCTTTTTAATATGTAAATTCTATTGTTCCATATGTCTTTGAAACTGTATCTTCCTTATAATATCAAAACTTCCATTCTGCCAATATTGTCAGTAAACTTTGGGAAAAATAAACACACTCCATAGCCCTGCTCATCTGGCTGATTGTAAACAGATTACGATCCCTTTGAAATCCAAATAATCCCTTCATTTATCTAATTATCTATTATCCAGATAGACTGGAGCAAGGTAATCATATATGGAGTGTACAAATACTATTTAAGATGCGTCCAGCACTACTTCCTTGATCAAATGTTTCGAGTCCAGTGGATCTGGGAAATAAAGTGGGGAAAAAACTAGGAAATAGCAATTGGAAAGTGGAAAAGTTGCAATGAGATAAGAAGAGATCTGATCCAAATTAATGGGCAAAAAAGTTAACAAACAGTCCAACTAATGGTGGGAAATCTTCAAAAATGAAATGGAAAGAGTACAAAATAACATATGCATGTATAGCAAAAAGGGGGTGCACTAAAGAACAGTATTGCATAGGTTAATAGATTTAAACTGCACTGAAACTTAAAAGGGAGGTTGATGATAATATTACAATGATGCATCCGGAGAAATATGAATGTAGGAAGTTCGATGAGAAGGTGGAAAACAAGGTTGCAAGGACTACATGTGACTCCAGATCCACAGCAATGTGGTTGATTCTTAAATGCCCTCTGAAATGACTTAGCAAGCTACTCGGTTGTATCAAAAGGCTACAGAAAATTTAAATAATCATAAAACCAGATGGACTACCCAGCATTGACCTATAGGCACTAGACCTGAGAAAGACACACCCTACCTAGTGAATTCTGCAAAGTGCTCCTCACAACATCTGGGGACTTTTGCCAGAGTCGGGAGAGCTGTCCCACAGACCAGGAAAGCAACAGCCTGACATAGTCATACTCTCCGAATCAAACCTTAGAGATAATGCCCCAGACACCACCATCACCATCCCTGGGTGTGTCCTATCCCATCAGCAGGGCAAATCTACCCCTCTGGTGCCACAGTGGTATACAGTCAGGAGGGAATTGACCTGGGAGTCCCCAACATTGATGGAGGCCCCATGAAGTCTTATGGCATCAGGTCAAATGTGGGTAAGGATACCCTCTGCTGGTTACCATCCACTGCCACCCCCTCAGCTGATGAATCAGTTAATCTCCATTTTGAACACCAATTGGAAGAGGTACTGAGGATATCAGGGGTACTAAATGTACTCTGGGTGGGGGATTTCAATGTCCATCACTAAGAATGGCTCAGCTGCACCATTACTGACCAAGCCGGCCAAGTCCTGAGGACATAACTGCGAGACTGAGTCTGCAGCAGATGGTGAGGGAACCAGCAAGAGGGAAAAACCTACTTTATTTCATCCTCACTAATCCACCTGACAAATGTTCATGACAATATTGGTAGGAGTGACTATTGTGCAGTCCTTGTGGATTTAAAGCCCTGTTTTCAAATTGAAGATAACCTCATTGTGTTGTGTGGCACTACCACTGTGCTAAATGGGATAGATTTTGAACAGATTTGGCAACTCAAAATTGGGCATCAATTAGGCGCTGTGGGCCATCAACAACAGCAGAACTCTACTCAATCACAATCTGTAACTTTTTGACCACGCTGTCGTCCACAATACCATTACCGTCAATCCAAGGGATCAACCCTAATTCAATGAAGAGTGCAGAAAGGTGTGCCGGGAGCAGCACCAGGCATACCTAAAAATGAGATGTCAACCTTATGAAGCTACAACATAGGACTCCTTGCATGTTAAACACTGGAAGCAACATGCGATAAACAGAGTTAGGCAACCCCACAACCAATGGATCAGATCAAAGCCCTTCAGTTCTGCCAAACCCAGTTGTGAATGGTGGTGGACAGTTAGATAACCAACTGGAGAAGGAGCTTTACAAATATCCCCAACCTCAATGATGGGGGAGCCCAGCCCGTCACTGCAAAAGGCAAAACTGAAGTTTTTGCATCCATCTTCGAGCAGAAATGCCAAATAGAGAACCCATCTCAGCCACCTTGAGATGCCTATCATAACATGCCAGTCTTTGGCTAATTCAATTCAGCCTGTGATATCAAGAAATGACTGAAGGCAATAGGTAGCAAAGACTATAAGCCCTGACAATATCCTGGCTGTAGTGTTGAAGACGTGCTCCCAAACTAGCTGTGCTCTAGCCAAGCATGCACCAGTACAACTACAACACTGACATCTACCTGACAATGTGGAAAATTGCCCAGGTATGTCCTGTCCACAAAAAGCAGGTCAAATCCAACCTGGCCAATTACTGCCCCTTCAGTTTATTCTTGATCATCAGCAAAGTGAAGGAAGGTGTTGTTAGTTCTATCAAACAGCATTAAGTCGGCAATAAGCTGTTCATCAGTGCTAAGTTTGGACTCCGTCAGGGCCACTTGGCTCCAGGTCTCATTACCACGTTTGTCCAAACATGAACAGAAGAGCTTAATTCCAGAGGTAAGGTGAGAGTGACTGCCCCTGACATCAAGGCAGCAAAATTAAAGTCAATGGGAATCATGGGGGCAAGTTCTTCACCGGTTGGAGTCATACCTAGCAAAATGGAAGATGGCTGTGGTTGTTGGAGGCCAATGAACTTAGCCAAAGACATTTTTGAAGGAATTCCTCAGGGTAGTGTCCTAGGCCCAATCATCTTCAGCTGCTTCATCCAGGACCTTCGCTCCATCATAAGGTCAGAATGTGGATGTTTGCTGATGATTGCATTCGCAACCCCTCAGGTACATGCCCGCATGGAAGACCTGGACAACATTCATGCTTGGGCTTCATAAGTGGCAAGTAACATTTACACCACACAAATGTCAGGCAATATCCATCTCCAACAATAGAGAATCTAACCATCTCCCCATGGCAGTCAACAGCATTACCATTGCGGAAATCCCCACCAACAACATTCTCAGGGTTAGCATTGGCCCGAAACTTGTCTGGACCAGCCATAGAAATACTGTCAGCTCAGAGCAGGTCAGAGGTTGGGAATTATGTGGGGAGTAACTCACCTGATTTCCCAAAGTCTGTCCACCATCTACAAGGCACAAGTCAGTAGTGTCATAGAATACTCCTCACTTGCTGGTTGAGTTCCAGCTCCAACAACACTTAAGAAGCTTGACACCATCCAGGACAAAATAGCTCACTTGATTGGCACCCCATCCACCATCTTAAACATTCACTCACTCCAGCACTGGCACACACTGGTGGCAGTGGGTACTAATTACAAAATGAACTGCAACAACTTTCCAAGGCTTCTTTGACAACATCAACAAACCCACGATTTTTACTCCGTAGAAAGACAAGGAAAGCAGATGTATGTAACCAGTACCTGCATGTTCCTCTCTATGTCACGCACCATCCTCACTTGGAACTATATGGCCACTGCAGCTCCTTCATTATTATTGCGTCAAAATCCTGGAACTTTCTCCCTAACAACACTGTGGATGTTTCTACACCACATAGACTGCAGTGGTTCAAGAAGGCAGATCACCCTCATTTTCTCAGAGGCAATCAGATAGTAAATGTTGGCCTCAAGAGCGATGCTCACATCACATGAACGAATGGGAAAAAAGGGAATCTGAAAGGAGACTACCAGAGAATTGGAAATAGTTTGGGCTTTTATAAACATCCTTGGCCACCATCTGTCTCACGACACAATGGTTTGTGTCTTGGTGGTCAACCCTGTGTTCAGTTAAACTGGAATGTCATCTCCAGAGTGAAAGCGTGGGCAAAACTAATGGAGACCATGGGCTGCCCAAATGTCAGGGTCCACCTCTTGATCTCACTGGTTGCATCCAAACTCTGTTTGGCACCAGCTAGATTGCAGGAGTTGCCGGAAGATGATGTAGTTAGGTATCAATGTACCTTTGGGCTCCACTCCAGATTTTGTGTCAGCATTTACTCTCTAAGCCTTCAGGTATTCAAAAGCCAGGGGAGCTATTTGCCCATAGCTGAGAGATTGGTTCATGAGCACCAGGGTGGTCTGCACGCTGCATGTTTGGAGACCAAACCTCCTCCAAGCTCCTCTGAAGCTTCAGCCTGGGGCCGTGAGTGACCCAGTTTCCATGTGTCACCACGAGGAGGCACAGCAGCAGAGGACTTGCTGATGGAGAGGCTATGTACTATATAACAACATATAAAAACTGAATGAATGGTGGACTATTCAGGGATGAAGGTGGGAGTCTAATTGTGGAGAATAAAAGTATATCAGGGACACTAAATAATTATTTTACACTTTTTACAAACAATAGCGGAGGTAAGAATGTAGGTGTAGGGAAGGGTATAGAACAATTGTTGGAGATGACTGTTGGAAAAATATCAGAGGAGATTGCAGAGGCTCTGGCCAGTTTTTTCAATCTTGTTCTTTTTTTAATATAGAGATTGTTGTAGAGTTTTTATTTATTCTTTCATGGGAAGAAGGTGTCACTGGCTAGGCCAGCATTTATTTCCCATTCCTTATTACCCTTGAGAAGGTGGTGGTGATCCACCTTCTTGAACCACTGCAGCCTATGTGCTGCAGGTATATCCACAGTGCTGTTAGGGAGTTCCAGGATTTTGACCGAGCAACTGTGAAGGAATTGGCAATATAGTTCCAAATTAGGATGGTGTGTGGCTTGGGAGGAACTTGGTGGTGGTGTGTCATAAAAATACGATAATTTTCATAATATTATTGTGAATTATTGTAAAGGTAGGTTAATAATGGGGTTTGGATTAGTTTCTCTGTGTGTAGGTGTGTGTGGGTTTTAATTGAATTGCAGATAGCTAGTCTGGAGCTTTTGAGTTATCAAAAGAGAAGCTAACTTTGAAATGCTAAATATGTAAACATGGCTGAAGTTTTAGAATGTGAGCAATGAAGAACATTTGCATTTTTAGATAAACCAGAATAGTGAATTTCAAAGAGATGGTAAGGTGTTACACCTAGCCATAAGAGGCTAAGCCAAACGGTATGTTTATTTTCCCAAAGATTACTGATAATATGAGTACTATGAAAGATTTATATTATGGAAAAAGTAAAGTTGCAAATACATATTGGAACAATGGGATTTACATAAAAAAGGGAGAAACGTGTATCAAGGAGCTGAGATTGTGTGTATGGGGAAGGAATTCTAAGATCTAACAAGTGTAAAAAGCCTCCAGCTTCTATGCATCAAGCTGCTGTCTACAGGAACTGAAGCTAAGAAAACTCATTGTGGATATCCCTGTTCAGGGCATTGTGTACTTTGCCTGGGTCTGTTGAAGTCTATCTTGTTTTACTGTTGTCTTAACAGAGATGTAACTGGGAACTAGATTGATTAGGAGATTTAGGAGTTGTTATGGTAGTAATTTGTCGACCTATTTATGTGCTTAAAAACCTTTTTCTTCTGTTAATAAATGTTTAATTTAGTTTTGTAAAAAACCTCAGTCTTGGCGGGCTCATTACAACTGAATTCAAGGCACACACCTCGAAATAAAAACAAATTGCAAACAGTTGTGGCAGGTGTTTTAAGTTTCCCTCTGGGATTTGAGCAGCTCAGCATCTACCATCTGTTGTGCCATAACAGGTGTTTCCATGCATCTGCTGCCCTTGTCCTCCTAAATGGTAGCGGTCACAGAGTTGGAAGGTGATGTCGAAGGAGCCTTAGTGAGTTGCTGCAGTACATCTTGTAGATGGTACGTACTGCTGCCACTGTGCATGCAGGGAGTGGCTGTTGAAGGTGGGGGATGGGATGCCAATCAATTGGGCTGCTTTGTCCTGGATGGTGTCAAGCTTCTTGTGTGTTCTTGGAGCTTTGATCAATGGCATAGAAAAAGAATATTGCCTGTTTGAGGAGTCAGTGACAAGGAGTCATCAATTTAAAACTGTTCCTAAGAAAGTGAGGAGAGAGGTTAGGATAAATTTCTTCATGCATCACAGAATGCTTTGTCATTGGGAATGGTTGGGGAAGAGGATATTGCATCTTTTAAGATAAATATTTGAAGTAAAGGATGGAATAAAGAATAATATGGGGAGAGCTTTGGATAGCTAGCACAGACATGACCGGTCAAATGGCCTCTTATGCTGAAAAAATTTATATTTCTGTAATTTCCAGCCCGCCCACTTTGGGAATTTTGAATGTTTTTTTTGTTGTGCAGTTTCATTTGTTTACTGGGCACTTGGATGCAGGGATAAATCAAACACCGCTTCCAAACACAATGGGAACGATAATGGCAGGTGGACTTCTCTGCCACTGAACTTACTATAATGTTACAGAAGCTGTTAATATTGTTTAGATGTTTAATCTGATAATGTACCGATTTAATCTACTTATGTAAAAAAAAATATGGAATTTTTAGGTGGCAATGCGTATAAAATAAATGGCTAAAATGGTGCTTAAAGGAATTTTTGTGTAATTAAATTTAAACAAGAGGATGAATTTCTATGGGAATTCCCAATTGTCTGCTGCACCTTTGGAAACCCGGGAGAAATAGCATAAAGTGCTGTTTCTTTGGGATTTTCATGCATTTTCTACTGAAATTATGGTGGGACAATCAGGAGAGACCCCATGCTCAGAGAACCTGGCATATAACAAAGAGTTAGGCCACAAAGCTGGATTGTTTCATGGGAAGGATTAAATTACATATGTATTTGTGATTTCTAAAAATTTGAAACTTGCTGGAGAACTGTTTACGTTGCAGCACACTTGCATTAATCTTTTGCAAAAACAGCAAAGCCAATCATGTTGAAGTGACATAATTGGGTTGTCACTTTAGATTTCTTGTAGTTATTAATTCTTCTGCTTAACCCAACAAACATCATCAGCACCTCAGTGCAGATTTAACTTCAACATGGTTACCGTTCCTTCTGTCAACATATTGCACTGGGTTCTCCCTAAGCCTTAGTGGTATTAATCTGAGCTATACAAATTGTGAAGCTCCCAGGTCAGTGCTCAGTTAGCTGATGTCAGCCAGGGTAGAAGTAAGGATGCAAAAATTGGCCTCAGTGCCCTCGGTTAAAGAAGGAAAATTGTCCAAAGTTCCCATTCCTAATCACTACTCCCTGAGCCCTGCTGGAAAGTTATGCATGAGTGGACATTGGAGGACACAGGATTGAGTTTATTGATAATGCATCAAGCCGGAGCCACTATGGTCAAATACCCTGGTCATCCTTATTTACATATCATAAGTGTTTCAAGCTGAGATGCAGCAATTTGCAGGCCTGGTCAGTGGGGTGGTATTTGCTGACAAAAATCACAGGCTGGGCTCCAGATGTGTTTCCTGCACAAAAGCACCAGATCAGATTGACCCTTTCCCCACCTATTACCAATGGAAGGGATCCTGGCTGCAGTATTCTGTGGAGGAGAATTCACATAAGAGCAGGAGTGCTGCTGCCACCCATGAGACCATTGCTCAGAAGAAGAAGAATAGAGGTGCCTGCTGTTTTTTGCATTCAAGAGAACCTATAAAGCTGAACAAGAGAGAAAGTGGAGTAATCCTGGAATATCGACTGTTACAATTATGAGATTTATAAGATTATTATGTAACGGAACTGTGTCTTTAACTTAATATAAAATGAAAGGGGGTCACGTGACCTGTTCTAAAGTCTGCCTGACAGCAAGCCCGGGTAATTTAATTGTAAAGATTAAAGGGCATCCAGATTGTTTTACTGGGAAGAGGTGCAAGGTATTTATGATTGGAGACGATGGCAACATCCTGTGTGCTAACAGTAGATAGACAGTGTGGGCAGAATTTAGCCCTTGGCTGGTGGGCAGGCCCCACCGGCTCAGCGGTGGGCGGGCAGCTAAACCCCGCCGCCGAAACGGGGCCCGCCACCATTTTGAGTGGGCGGGCCAATTAAGGCCTGCCCAGCGGCCTGCCCGACAGGAAGCGCTATGCGCTTCCTGTTCCGGGGGTGGGAGGGAATCCAAAGTGCGCACTGCTCCCTGAGACAAAGTCCTGTCTCAGGGAGTTTAATGAAAGGTAAGTAAAGTAAAAAAATAGAGACATTTTAAAATTATTAGCATGTCCCCCTCATGTGACAATGTCACACGAGATGGGACATGTTGATAACAAACTCATAAAATTTATTAATTTTTTACAAAACAGTAATGAAACTTCATCCCGCCAGTGGATGAAGTTTCATTAATAATCTACAGTCTGCTGGGGCTCCTGGCCTGCCCACCAGCCTTAAGGTTGGACGGGCAGGGCATTTAACTATCTTAATGAGCCTGTCAATGGCCTTAATTGGCCATTGACAGGTTGGCCGGCCTGCAGCTGATTTCGCTGTCCTGCCCGCCTTCCTTAAGATTTAAGAGGTGTCAGCTGTGGCTCAGTTCATAGCACCCTCGCCTTTGAATCAGAGGGTTGTGGGTTCATGTCCCACTCCCGGAAACCAAGAACTGTGATTGTACTCGAAAGAGATGCAATCTGTGACTGTTGATAACTCGAAAGAGTTTCCTTAAGATTTAAATGGCCCGGGATGATGTCGTGGATTCCTCCTGACATCATCCTGTGTCATTTTCCCCTCAGCGAATGGGCCCCGCCCCCAAATCGCCGAGGGGAAAATCCTGGCCTGTGTCTCCAAAGTCCCAGAAACGTGTTGAGAATGTCTGGTTGTAAACAGCTGTGTTTTAAGCTGTCCATTTACTTCCAAGATAAAGGAGAATTGGGGTCTCGAGGGTCACTAATCAGCATTTCTACCTGGATACAATGCCCATGAATTCATGTTGCCATGGAGATGGACTTAGAGAGGGGAAGGGTTTCTAAGATATCCATGAAAACTCACAGAAAAGGTTAGTCTGCCAGGATTCCGGAGTGGGAAAGCAGCTATAGGCAATGAGATGCTACGGTTCACCATGCAGGAATACAGGTGGGAGCTTGCACTCGGATTGAAGAGACCAAAGTCATGAGTTAAAACGAGGCTGGAAGATTTGCCTAGCTTGCGCTAGAGTAAGAATCTCTGGGGTGGAGGGTGGAAACTCACTTTGAAAGATGGTTCTAAGATTACAAGTTCCCAGGCTGAGAAAGGAAAAGAACAGAAGTTAACGTTTGGGAGGTAAGTGGGGGAACTTCTGTCCTGTGGTTTAAATTATAATTTGCCTATAGAGATGATGTTTAGCTATTAGAGCTTTTAGTTACACTTTTTGTTACAGTAGAAGTCTTAAATCTCATTGTGTTATCCTTTTAGCTATTAACGGGAATTTCAAATTTTTTAAAAGCTACTGGTCTGTATGGGAATTGTAACATGACTTTTCAGATTTATTAGTATAAATATCAATTCATGACTTCATTGTTATGCTTCCAGTGGTTTTGTGAGTCACGAAAGTCTATGTGAAACTTACTGATTTCAAATGTAATCAGAACAGCTTAAAGTGAGTACGAGAAACTTCTCAGTATTTCCGCTGCTTGGAATCCAGAGAGGAATTAAATCTGCCCTCTCCTCCTGAACTGAAAGCACATGACATCCAGCCTCTGTAGATTAACATGCAGAGTGACACGCTGCAGACCTTGACATGACTCCCAAAGTTCCCCGGAATAAGGAGAATATAATTTATAGGAACAATTAATAAGCTGACTTCTTCTTTGAGGGAACGGGGCTGTTTTGAAAGGCTCAGTGACGACAGTGCTAGTAAATAGAACTGTTGTGTTCAACAAGGAAGGGGGTGAGGGGGTGGTCTCAGCATATGCAGAAGGGAGGGTCCTTTCAGAGTAATTTCTGCCCTCACAGTCACACTCTGTCTGAGCTTCAGCCTGGAAAGCTGCAAGAGTTTCTTTTATATGGTTTTTCAAGAAAAAATGTGAACAGTTTGGGAGTTAGGCCTAAGGAAAAGAAAATGATTGAATTATTTCCATCTGGTTCACATTGTGCTATGAAGAGACTATCTGTCTGAGAGGACAATGCGCTCAGAATGTAAGCAGCTGGTAGGGTGACATAGTCGGGGACTGGGGACTGCTTTACAAAGCACCATACTCAGACAAACACTGCAAGAATGTCTTAGGAATGTGATCACAGGACTAAATATCCAGCAACATGGTGAGTGGACAGTTGGACTGAATTAATAGATTCCTCACAAATATCTTCTGTCACAGCACAACTTAGTTTTAAAAAGGGCGCTGGCTTGTTTACTTCAAACTTCTCAGTTTAATTTCTGATAGCACTGTGATTGTTTTATTTCAAATGAGTTAAGGTCTTTGAACATAGAAGGATTTTACACAAATGGATTAGTCAGTGTGTTTCCAGAGGGAATCTTGACTTTTTCCCAATTTTCTGTCCTTTCCTCCCTTCATGTTTTGCTGGGGGCACAATCCTATAGGCAGCAGGAGCTCCTACAATAGCTTGTCCAAATCTTTCATCCTTTTGTTTTCTTAGATAGCAAGTATTGGCAGCTATTTGACTGTGGACAGAAAGTGTGATCTGGTTCTCACCTGATGTCCATGTACAATCACTTCCCAGCAGAAGGCTGACTGGACATGGATTCAAAGTGGGAACTAAGGCTTTGCTTAGGTATTGAGGCTAGGTGTAACTCCATAACTACTGTTCTGGCTGAGATCAGCTAACTCAGCACAAACAGGGGATTGAGCTTGCAGCCTTTCAGTCTGCACAGCTCACTACCACAGCAGATGGTATCTTTACCCATGGCTAGCAGGCAGAAAGTTTTGATTCTTAATGGTTACTGTCATGAATTAAGCAGAGACCCCTTTAAGACGGCAGTAATAACTGCCCATTTCCCACTAAGGGACAACATCCTCCTGATAAGAAATCCATCACCAGCTGGGACGAATAAATGATTGGGAAGGTTGGAGATTAGGAAGATTTTCAGTTAATAAATGGTTGTCTGGAACACAGAAAACAAAGAGATCATTGAGACAGGCAGCATGGATGCCTCAGAACATGTGACTTCTATGATGTTCGTGTTGATGTATATTTCTTTTAAACCAATCATTCTGTAATGGGCCTAATAAGGTCAATCATCATGTGTGTTAGGGCTGGGGCATTGGAGGGGAAAAGGGTCCAGTGTGTAATTTAAAAGTGTGAGATGAGGAGTGTGAGATGAGGAGTGCAGTACAGAGCAGTACCAGGATTCTCCTTGAGCACAAACAATCCCACAGCCTGATTAGAATCAGCTGCTTGCTTTCATTCTGTGCAGTTCCGCCTGAGGAAAGCCTTTTTACTCTGAACATGAACCTCTTTCTGGTGGGGGGCGGGGTGGGGTCAAACAGAATTGACCCCATCGGGATTCGGCTCCAATAAATTCTAACTATTTCTAGCCTGTTGCTGGCCCTGCAATGTTGCTGTAATCATGCTGTTCAAGATAATTATGTCCTAATATTGCAGAAGCTAAAATAAGCTGAATTTAGGCTCCTGATTGTCACAATGGCTCACGTCACTAGTACAGGGTTCATTCAATATGCAAATAAACTACATTAAATCACTTATTTACCAGTTTGCAATATTTATCTTCACAATGAAATATTGGTACAAATTGGTTTAAAAGTGGAAGAATGTGTATTTGAACTACTTCTGTAAGGTTACCTAAAATTCAATCATTTTGAACTGCTGTTAAATTTTAACATAATTGTTACAATTAACCGTCAATGGGCTGCAGGAAACACAACCAGGATAGCTCGGATTTCTGAGCAGAATCAAGACTTTTATTTTGCCAATTGAAATGCTACAGTGCAATCTTATATCTAAAGAAGCCAGCGATTTCTTTAGTTTTGAGGATTTTGACTTAACTTGCTTAACTTTGTGGTGAGACCACAACATTGTGCAACATTGTAGTGGCCTGTTACTTCACCTCAAAAGAATAAGGGATGTTTCATGTGAAATGTAAAGAGCTCTTGTCCATCTCACCATAGGCGCCAAACACATAATCAATGGGAAAAGTGAGTTTAAAGTATTTTGTAGGTTCTATATTTGATTATGAGGCATTATTTTTAATGGAATTCACCTACATGATTTTATGTCATGTACAAGGTAATCTGTAACATAAAAATTTGAACTATAATTTAGCATCACTGATTTACATTAGTATTCAGCAGTAATTTTGGAAATTTTACTTAAGGTTGCCAGCATTGGATTGAGCAGTCCAGTTTTTATAGAACAGTAAGGAAATCTGTAAAACATAACCAGGAAAATAAAGGACAGAAGTCTTTGTGAGACTGTTACTCTTCATTCTATGTCCAGTCTTGCATCTTGTGAACTCCACATCAGTCTCACAATTTCTGCTGTGAAAAGTCCACTTTCACAATTTTCAAATTCTCCCGCTCTGACAGAAGATTGGTGGTGACCCCAGTTACATGTGTGAATGGAGTTTCTGAGAAGCTCCTGCCGAAGTTTCAACAGCAGGGTGGGAAATCTCCAAGGAAACTCCTTACGTATTTTTTACAAACAGAAGTCATTTTTTTGTCACTTGTTTGTGTTTTGTGATTAGGATACCATTAAAAGAAAGAATTTACATATATATAGTTTAGATATATATATATATATATGTTTCTATACATATATGTTTCATGGTCTCCCAAAGCACTTCACAGCCAATTGAATACTTTTTGAAGTTTTGTACTGTAGGGAAATGCAGCAGCCAATTTGCACACAGCAAGATCTCACAGTGAGGCAGAACTTTCGTGCTCTTTTTAAAATAGTACAAATCTATTCCATCAACCTGTGAGGACAATGGGGTCTTGGTTTAATGTCCCATTTGTAAGACTGCAGCATTCCTTCAGTACTGTACTGGAGTGTCAGCCTAGATCAGCGTTGTCCAATATGTTTGCCACTCATTACATGTGGCAAATCGGCCACAGACATGTGGCAAATTGACGCGGTTCATTGTCAGAGCCACACAATATTGAGTTGTGTTAAGGTTGCAGTTGTGAGTATGTGTATGGGTGTCACTTGCCAGACCACTATTTGTCGTCCTTAATTAAGCCAGGAAGAATCAACCACAGGAGTCATGTATCTGCCAAACTATGATTATGTTTATCAGAGTATAGCTCTGTCATCTGGTTTCTCATGTCCTGGAAGTAGAAGGGTCACTTGCTCAATGAAACAGGAAAAATTTTGTTATCTTCTCTGTTTCTGTTCTCTCTGGATGGCTCTAAATGGCGATGCATTTAGATCTCCCCACCCAAAAAATTCTGACACTGTTTTTGAGCACATTTGAATGCAAAAATGATCAGCGATCATTTGACATCAAATGTTTTCATTTGCAATGAGTTTTTCTTGCAGTCAGCAGCGTTTTCCATCTTTGTCATCAAATGCAATCAAATAGCCAAAGGCACTCGAAGGCAGCAGAGCCGCTCAAAATACAAAAAGATTGATTACTTAAATAACTTCTGAATTTATTCAGTTTTTACGTTTTAATCCAAAAATTCTTTCCAAAAATACATACTTGAGAGCACCACCAGATACCCAATATTTACCTCACTCTGCCACCATTGCTGCTCCCGCCCCGACTGGAGAACTGCAGCAGAGCCAGCCTCACAGTCACTTTCGGTTCACAGCTGGCTCTGCAACCTGAGCTCTCAGGTAGGAGATCGGGGGATGAGGGGGTTTGGGACAGGGGAGAGAGGGGAGGGAGAGAGGGGAAAAGGGAGGGTAGAATATGGGAGAGGAAAACTGCTGGCATATGGGGGGGTTATGGGTGGGGCAGAAGAAAATTGCTCTGTGGGGAGGGAGAGTGGTGGGGGAGAAAACTGCTGCAATCTGGGAGGGGGAGGAGCGGGTGCTGGGAGCGGGGGGACAAATTTGTTCTGCACGAGTTATAGTTTATGAAGAAAAACATAAAACTAGTTTACCCAAAACATATGTTAAAACAGAGTCTGCTTTTTCTAAAGTTAGCTCGGTTTTAGAATGTTTGAAGCTATCGAAATTCAGAATTATGGAAAATAAACTCAGCGATCATTTTCGGTGTCCGTATGCTTTGTATAAATGTTGCTAATCACAAATGTTTGCGCACTGTGGTTTGGGGCAGTTGATGACAATGATGTCAGTTATGCTATTTGCAATGTTAAATGATAGCTAAATGATTGCTTTTGACCGCAATTGATGTCAAATGATAGCTAAATGATTGCTTTTGACCGCAATTGATGTCAAATGAAAGCTAAATGATTGTTTTTGAGCACAATTGACATCAAATGAGTGCAAATGAATGCTGTTGAACACAAATGATCTCAACATTTTCGGGTAGGGGAGCTGCAGGACTGACCCTGTGAAGTGCTGTGAAAGCAAGGCCAGCCTTTGGAAGAACTGCAGTCCGACTGTTCTCGACATTTTCTAGTGACACAGTAGATGCTAACTGAAGAGCTTCATTTTGTTTAGCTGGTAGTTGGAAGTTTTCACAAAATAATTGAGGTGCATGATGGATAAACAGCACTGCGTGGCTGCTAATGAGGGTTGACGTGGGCAATTTTGGCAAGCTGGGGCGGTGCAGTAACATCCAAAAATGTCAGCTTTCATCTTAATAGGTCTGTTAAAAGGAACAATTGAAAGGAAGAGGGCAATATTTGCGCAAAAGGAGAGATTACAGGAGGTTTTCCATGAGCCAAAGGCCTATTAAATGTCCGAATGCTGTGTTTGGAAATGACAGGCGGCAGGCTGTTAGCAAGGCAAGAGTCAGAACGCAGAAGCAAATACATAAAGTTTTTCAATTCTTTTGACTCCCCGAGTCTTCTAATATATAAATTCTGATAAAGTTTACTTTTGAAGAAATTGATTTTATTGAAATAAACTGGAGCACACTGTCAGAACCAGACCTCTTCAGTTAACAGATTGTCACCACCCTTTGACAGTATATACAGCAGGCTTGCTTTGTGGAACAGTTGGATTGCAAAATCCTTTGAAGCTGTTCTGGCTCTGGCAAACAGTGTATCGGTCTTAACTGCTGACAATTTAAAACCTCAAAGCTCTTTTCAAAAGATTCTACATTTGTTTTATTAATATTGCATATATTTTGTATCAAGTGTTGAAACTGAGACCTGACTGCCACAAGTTTGACAAACATTTGAATTCTATTGGACAACCCTGGCCTAGATTATGTGCTCAAATCCTTGGATTAGGATTAAAACCCATAATGTCCTGACTCAGAGACAAGTATGCTATTAAATATGAAGGTATTTAATACATTTTTATCAGTAGCAAACCAAACTGAAGGACTCAACTTGTGATCTAACCCCCTATTACTTTAAGTGCCAAGCTTTGGATCTTTGATTTCCTCAAGCTTTTACAGACATGGCTTTTATTTGAATCACTGGAGCAATTATTCCCCCATTTAATGTAATTCATATTCTTCAAAAATTAAAATTGGGCATGTTCATTTTCACATTTCCTCCAATTTCTCTCCAGATTTTCTCCTCCCAATTTATCCCTGCCTCTTTTGTTTTCATTACGGCATAAATTTCTGTCTCTTGCCAATACCTCACTCAAGTGGCTATTGGTCATGTGTAAGCATTGAGAGTGATTGGTAGGCGACTGGGGAATGAAAGATGTCAGATCTATGCACAGTTTTCTGGATATCCACAATGAGCACTTGCAGCAAAAGGTGCTGTGTGGTGATCGGGAATGGAAATCCTGGTAAATTTTCTTTCCCTGACTGGTGGTATTGAAAGTAATTTTAGCCTCCTTACCTTTGCTATGACATTAGCACCTTTTTAATTCTTAATTTTCCCTGTTTTTTTTATTTTTAGTGAACATCATGCATGACAAAATGTTTGCAAAAACCAAAACATATTCCTATTTGGGTTGAAATTTCACTGTTTAATTTGCTACAGGTGAGTTACAGTTCATTATTAAAGCGCACATGCAATGTTTTTATTCATTCATGGGATGTGGACGTCGCTGGCTAGGCCGGCATTTATTGCCCATCTCTAATTGCCCTTGAAAAGAAGGTGGTGAGTTGCCTTCTTGAACCGCTGCAATCCCTGTGGTGTAGGTACACCCACAGTGCTGTTAGCAAGGGAGTTCCAGGATTTTGACCCAGCAACAGTGAAGGAATGGCGATATCGTTCCAAGTTAGAATGGTGAGTGGCTTAAGGGGAGGTTCCAGGTGGTGGTGTTCCCATCCATCTACTGTCCTTGTCCTTCTAGATGGTAGTAGTCGCAGGTTTGGAAGGTGCTGTCTAAGGAGCCTTGGGGAGTTTCTGCAGTGCATCTTGTAGATGGTACACATTACTGCCACTGTGCATTAGTGATGGAGGGAGTGAATGTTTGTGGAAGGGGTGCCAATCAAGCGGGCTGCTTTGTCCTGGATGGTGTCAAGCTTCTTGAGTGACACTCATCCAGGCAAGTGGAGAGTATTTCATCACACTCCCGACTTGTGCCTTATAGATGGTGGACTTGCTTCGGGGAGTCAAGAGGTGAGGTACTTGCCGCAGGATTCCTAGCCTCTGACCTGCCCTTGCAGCCACAGTATTTATATGGCTAGTCGAGTCACCTTGTGGTCAATGGTAACCCCCTGGATGTCAATAGTGGGGGATTCAGCGATGGTGATGTCATTGAATGTCAAGGGGCGATGGTTAGATTCTCTCTTGTTGGAGATGGTCTTGGCCTGGCACTTGTGTGGCACGAATATTGCTTGCCCCTTATCAGCCCAAACCTGGATATTGTCATGTACTGCTTCAGTATCTGAGAAGTCGCAAATGGTGCTGAACATTGTGCAATCATCAGCAAACATCCCCACTTCTGATCTAATGATGGGAGGAAGGTCATTGATGAAGCAGCTGAAGATGGTTGGGCATAGGATGCTACCCTGAGGAACTCTTGTTGTGGTATCCTGGAACTCAGTTGACTGACCTCCAACAACCACCTTCCTTAGTGCTAGGACTTCAACCAGCAGAGAGTTTTCCCCTGATTTCCATTGACTCCAGTTTTTCTAGGGCTCTTTCAAATGCTGCCTTGATGTCAAGAGCAGTCACTCTCACCTCAGTTCTTTTGTCCATGTTTGGACCAAGATTGTGGCAAGTCAGTTGCTGAGTGATCTTGGCAGAACCTAAACTAAGTATCAGTGAGCAGGTTTTTTTTTATTCATGGGATGTGGGCGTCACTGACTAGCATATACAGCATTTAAGAGTCAACCACATTACTATGGGTCTGGAGTCACATGTAGGTCAGGACAGCAGATTTCCTTCCCCTAAAGGGGCATTAGTGAACCAGATGGGTTTTTAACAACAATGGCTTCCTGGCCATCATTAGACTTTTAATTCCAGATTTTTTATTGAATTCAAGTTCCACCATCTGCCATGATGGGATTCGAACCAGTGTTCCCAGAGCATTAGGCTGGGTCTCTGGGATACTAGTCTAGCGACAATACCACTATGCCATCACCTCCCCTCTAAGCAAGCAAGTGCTGCTTGATAACACTGTTTTTGATGCCTTCCCTCACTTTACTGATTATTGAGAGTAGACTGATGGGGCGATAATTAGCCAGGTTGGATTTGTCCTGCTTTTTGTGTACAGAACATACTGGGCAATTTTCCACATTGCTTGGTGGATGCCCATATTGTGGCTATACTGGGACAACTTGGCCAGGGGCGTGGCAAGTTCTGGAGCACAAGCCTTCAGTACTTTTGCTGGAATATTGTCAGGGCTCATAGCCTTTGCATATCCAGTGCCTTCAGCCGTTTGTTGATATCGCATGGTGTGAATTGAACTGGCTGAAGACCAGCATCTGTGATGCTGGGGACCTCCAGAGGAGACCAAGATGGATCTTCCACTCAGCACTTCTGGCAAATGCTTCAGTTTTATCTTTTGCACTGATGTGCTGGGCTCCTCCATTATTGAGGATGGGGATATTTGTAGAGCTGCCTCCTCCAGTGAGTTGTTTAATTGCCCACCACCATTCACAACTGGATGTGGCAGGACTACAGAGCTTAGGTCTGATTCGTTGGTTGTTGGATCACTCAGCTCTGTTTATTGCTTGCTGCTTACGCTGTTCGGCATGCAAGTAGTCCTGAGTTGTAGCTTCAGCAGACTGACACCTCCATTTTTAGGTATGCCTGGTGTTGCTCCTGGCATGCCCTCCTGCACTCTTCATTGAACCAGGGTTGATTTCCTGGCTTGGTGGTAATGGTAGAATGGGGGATAAGCCAGCCATGCGGTTGAGTACAGCTATGCTGTTGCTGATGGCTCACACTGCCTCATGGGTGTCCAGTCTTGAGTTGCTAGTTCTGTTCAAAATCAAACCATTTAGCATGGTGGTAGTGCCACACAACATGATGGAGGGTATCCTCAATGTGAAGATGGGACTTTGTCTCCACAAGGACTATGCGGTGGTCACTCCTACCGATACTGTCATGGACAGATGCATCTGCAGCATGCAAGTTGGTGAGGATGAGGTCAAATATGTTTTTCCCTCTTGTTGGTTCCTCCACCATTTGCCACAGACCCAGTCTAGCAGCTATGTTCTTTAGGACTTGGCCAGCTCGGTCAGTGGTAGTGCTACCAAGCCACCCTTTGTGATTGGCCATTGAAGTCCCCAATCCAGAGTACATTCTGCATCTTGCCACCATCAGTGCTTCCTCCAAGTGGTGTTCAACATGGAGGAGTACTGATGCATCAGCTGAGGCGGAGTTGTGGGGGCTGAACGCGGTACGTGATAATCAGCAGGAGGTTTCCTTGCTCATGTTTGACCTGATGCTATGAGACTTCATAGGGTCTGGAATCGATGTTGAGGACCCCCAGGGCAACTCCTTCCCGATTGCATAGCACTGTGCCACCACCTCTGCTGAGTCTGTCCTGCCAGTGGGACTGGACATACCCAGGGATGGTGATGGTGGTGTCTGGGACATTATCTATAAGCTATGATTCCGTGAGTAATACCATGTCGGGCTGTGGGATAGCTCTCCCAATTTTGGCACAAGCCCCTAGATGTTAGTAAGGAGGACTTTCAGGGTTGACAGGGCTGAGTTTGCCGTTGTCATTTCTGGTGCCTAGGTTGATGCCAGGTGGTCTGTCCGGTTTCGTTCGTTATAGACTTTTGATACAACTGAGTGGCTTGCTTGGCCATTTCAGAGGGAATGTGAGAGTGAACCACATTGTTGCGGATCTGGAGTCACATGTCGGCTAGACCAGGTTAGGAAAGCAGATTCCCTTCCCTAAAGGGCATTAGTGAACCAGATAGGTTTTTATGACAATTGACAATGGTTTCATGGTCATCATTAGGCTTTTAATTCCAGATTTTTATTGATTGAATTCAAATTCCACCATCTGTTGTGGTGCAGAGCATTACCCTGGGCCTCTGGATTACTGGTCCAGTGATAATACCATCAAACCACCGCCTCCCACTATGTCAAATCATGTGTCATTTTCTACTGGTTCAATATATTGTGAAACTGTTTTCCAATTTGATAAAATAAGTTTGATGCTTAATATTTTTACTCATTTTCATTTGAAAGAAGTTTGAATGTAGGAGATTTGAATTCAGGTGACGCTGGGAGCATTAGCTTTTATATTAAGTTGAGCGGGTGTGGCAGACAGTCTGGACACAGATCAGAGTGGGGAGCTGCTGAAACAGAGGGTGGCGAGATATAAGAGATAGAGAAATCAAGGAGACTAAAATTCTAACTAGGGCATAGGGAATTTGGTGACTGCCATCAGTTTATTTGAGTTGCCTTCAGTGGTGTGCGAGTGAGGAAATGAACTCAGCAGAGTGCAAGACACAAATGACAAGAATCATCAAAGTTGACAAGTCTGTTGATTTTTTACGGTAAAGTCAGTCGAAATCATTCAGGAGCATATTGAGAATTCTGGAATTTGTCAGGACAGAGCAGGAAAAACAAATACAAGGAATGTTGTAACCAAGTTAAGAATATGTCTATTCCTGCAGAAACAACAGCGGAATGATTGGAAAGTCAAGCAGCAGAGCCAGGTCTTGATCTAGTGTGTGTTGCAAAATGGATTACTGTTGCACCTTGTTATCAGCGGAAGGTTGTATTAGATGAGGTGACAGTTGAAGAAATAAACCATAGCCGATTCGGAGCAGAATTGTACGCTGACACATATTTGCCTTTGACCCTCCTGCTCTCACTTAGTTGCTCTGCAACATTCCAGTGGTTCACCTGGCTGTTCATAAATTTCACTTACTTTGAATCTTTCAGGATATTACTTACAAGTAAGCTGACTGTTTGTTTGCAGGGGTACTCTGGCAATCAAAGTCCAGACTTGAAGTATTTCTGGTATCTCTACAGTCTCAGTATACAATCAGTGCCAATTACATTTGGCTTAGCCTTTCATCAGTTAGAAAAAGAAATAGCTTCAAGTAACCTGATCCTTCCTGAAGGGGCCAGTCTGGAGCATTCAGCTTTCCAATCTACTTGAGGCTATTTAACTAGTCTGAAACATGGCATTGTGAAACTAAACGCATGGCAGGCTCCTATAGG
Organism: Cetorhinus maximus; assembly: GCF_964194155.1. Taxonomy (NCBI): domain Eukaryota; kingdom Metazoa; phylum Chordata; class Chondrichthyes; order Lamniformes; family Cetorhinidae; genus Cetorhinus; species Cetorhinus maximus. The sequence continues at coordinate 101,135,732 of NC_135887.1, forward strand.
GAACCATGCAGCCTATTTACAGAATATCAGGTGGGGTTGGTATAAATGTTGTATTCTTTTAATTCAGTATTCAAAGATCATGCACCTTCCTGACCAATTTGCCACCAAGTCTTTAGTGGAAAACTAATGTGCTTGAGTTTTTATTTGTCAGGAATTTAGTGACAGTAATTGTTAACTGCTCAAATTAGTTGCTGTTTTATAAGTTTTTGCGCTGAGGCTTGTCTAAAAACCAATTGCTTTTAAACAGTTGAACCTATATATGTTTCATGTTTAGGTGCTATCAAGATTGATTTTGTTCAAAATGTTGCTGTAGTATTGCTGAAGCGCATCACAGTCTAAACCAATAACTCAGCCTTTGCCTCAGGATTTAGGGGCATCTACAATCGTTGTGGTTTTTGCCTCCAGTTTTCTTTCCGTTCCTTAAGGCATTAACTTGTACTGGTATGCAATTCATAGCTGCCAGCCACCCTCCATTAACTCACCCAGTAACCAGTTTCTAAGACTCGACAATGAGCAGCAGCAAGCAATTCCGTTGATATCATCAAAATTGATTCTCACCTTTTCCTGATCTAATGTCCATACTCAAGAACATGTAAATACACGAGGGAGACCACTCAGTCCATTCGAACAGGATCCTGAATGAATCTAAGGTTTTCAGCTCCAATCCAGAAGAACACTCCATGTTGGTCACTTTTTGCATGAGGTTGTTCATCCTCCACTAAATTGTCCTTGCACCAATTTTAGCATATGCCCCTTTGTTCTGCTAACCTGGTTCATTTGAAGTAATATATATAGATGGTGAAACAGTGAATATGGATTGATCATGACATCTGACTTATACTAAGATAAAAGCAAAATACTGCAGATGCTGGAAATCTGAAACAAAAACAAAAATTGCTGGAAAAACTCAGCAGGTCTGACAGCATCTGTAGAGAGTTAACGTTTCGAGTCCGCATGATTCTTCATCAGAACTAAAGAGAAATAGAAATGTGGTGAAATATAAGCTGTTTAAGGGGAGGTTGGACAGGTGGAGCTGGATAGAGGGCCAGTGATAGATGGAGGCAAAGGAGAGATTGCCAAAGATGTCATAGACAAAGGTCAAAGGAGTGTTGACGGTGGTGATATTAGCTAAAGGATGTGCCAATGGTGACATTCAGGGTAGTAAGCAGGATGAGCAAGTGACAGATAGCCCTAGTGGGGGTGGGGTGGGGTGGGGAGAAGGGATCAAAATTGGCTAAAAGGTGGAGATAAAACAATGGATGGATATAAATTTTTAAAATAATAATAGAAATAGGTGGCAAAAGAAAAAAAAATATAAAAAATGTATAATAATTATTAGAAAAAAGGGGATCAAAAAGGGAGTGAGGATAAGACCATAAGACCATAAGACATAGGAGCAGAAATTAGGCCATTCGGCCCATCGAGTCCGCTCCGCCATTCAATCATGGCTGATAAGTTTTTCAACCCCATTCACCCGCCTTCTCCCCGTAACCTTTGATCCTCTTACCAATCAAGAACCTATCTATCTCGGTCTTAAATACACTCAATGACCTGGCCTCCACAGCCTTCTGTGGCAATGAATTCCATAGATTCACCACTCTCTGGCTAAAGAAGTTTCTCCTCATCTCTGTTCTAAAAGGTCTTCCCTTTACTCTGAGGCTGTGCCCTCGGGTCCTAGTCTCTCCTACTAATGGAAACATCTTCCCCACGTCCACTCTATCCAGGCCTTTCAGTACTCTGTAAGTTTCAATCAGATCCCCCCTCATCCTTCTAAACTCCATCAAGTATAGACCCAGAGTCCTCAAACATTCCTCATATGTTAAGCCTTTCATTCCTGGGATTGTTCTCGTGAACCTCCTCTGGACCCTCTCCAGGGCCAGAACATCCTTCCTGAGATACGGGGCCCAAAATTGCTCACAATATTCTAAATGTGGTCTGACCAGAGCCTTATAAAGCCTCAGCAGCACATCCCTGCTTTTATATTCTAGTCCTCTAAAAATAAATGCCAACATTGCATTTGCCTTCCTAACTACCGACTCAACCTGCAAGTTAACCTTAAGAAAATCCTGGACTAGGACTCCCAAGTCCCTTTGCACTCCAGATTCCTGAATTCTCTCCCCATTTAGAAAATAGTCTATGCCTCTATTCTTCCTACCAATGTGCATGACCTCACACTTCCCCTCATTATATTCCATCTGCCACTTCTTTGCCCATTCTCCTAACCTGACCAAATCCTTCTGCAGCCTCCCCGCCTCCTCAATACTACCTGACCCTCCACCTATCTTTGTATCATCTGCAAACTTGGCCAGGATGACCTCAGTTCCTTCATCTAGATCATTAATGTATAAAGTGAAAAGTTGTGGTCCCAACACTGACCCCTGCGGAACTCCACTAGTCACCAGCCGCCATCCTGAGAAGGACCCCCTTATCCCCACTCTCTGCCTCCTGCCAGACAGCCAATCTTCTATCCATGCTAGTACCTTGCCTCTAACACCATGGGCTCTTATCTTACTGAGCAGCCTCCTGTGTGGCACCTTTTCAAAGGCCTTCTGGAAGTCCAAGTAGATAACATCCATTGGCTCTCCTTTGTCTAACCTACTCGTTACCTCCTCAAAGGATTCTAACAGATTTGTCAGGCATGACCTCCCCTTGATGAAACCATGCTGACTTTGCCCTATTTTACAATGCACTTCCAAGTATTCTGAAATCTCATCCTTAATAATGGACTCTAAAATCTTACCAACGACTGAGGTCAGGCTAATCGGCCTGTAATTTCCCATCTTTTGCCTCACTCCCTTCTTAAACAGGGGGGTTACATTAGCGATTTTCCAGTCCTCTGGGACCCTCCCTGACTCCAGTAATTCCTGAAAGATCTCAGCTAACGCCTCCACTATCTCTTCAACTATCTCCTTCAGAACTCTGGGGTGTAATCCATCTGGGCCTGGTGATTTATCCATCTTCAGATCTTTCAGTTTTCCTAGCACCTTCTCCTTGATAATGGCCACCATACTCACCTCTGCCCCCCGACTCTATTGAACTTTGGGGATGTTACTCGTGTCTTCCACCGTGAAGACTGACGCAAAGTACCTATTCAGTTCCTCCGCCATTTCTTTGTTCCTCACTACTACTTCTCCAGCATCATTTTCCAGCGGCCCAATGTCCACTTTTGCCTCTCTCTTACCCTTTATATATCTAAAAAAACTTTTGCAATCTTCTTTTATATTACTGGCTAGTTTACCCTCATATTTAATCTTCTCCCTCCTTATTTCTTTTTTAGTTGTCCTCTGTTGGTCTTTGTAGGCTTCCCAATCCCCTGGTTTCCCACTGCTCTTCGCCGCATTCTCTTTTGCTTTTATGCTGTCCCTGATTTCCCTTGTCAGCCATGGTTGCCTCGTCCTCCCTTTAGCATGTTTCTTCTTCCTAAGGATGAATTTTTGCTGTGTCTCCCAAATTACTTCCAGAAACTCCTGCCATTGCTGTTCCACTGTCTTTCCTGCTAGGCTCATCTCCCAGTCAATTCAGGCCAGCTCCTCCCTCATGCCTCTGTAGTTGCCTTTATTCAACTGTAATACCGTTACATCTGATTCCAGCTTTTTCCTCTCAAATTGCAGGGTAAATTCTATCATATTATGGTCACTTCCTCCTAAGGGTTCCTTCACCTTAAGCTCCCTTATCAAATCTGCCTCATTACACATCACTAAATCTAGAATTGCCTGTTCCCTAGTGGGCTCCATCACAAGCTGCTCCAAAAAGCCATCTCGTAGACATTCCACAAATTCCTTTTCTTGGGATCCACTACCAACCTGATTTTCCCAGTCTACCTTATATTGAAATCCTCCATGATCACTGTAACCTTGCCTTTCTTACAGGCCTTTTCTATTTCCTGGTGTATCTTGTGCTCCACATCATGACTACTGTTGGAGGCCTGTACATAACTCCCATTATGGTTTTTTTACCTTTGCGGTTCCTCAACTCTACCCACACAGATTCTACATCATCTGGCCCTACGTCATTTCTTGCTATCGATTTAATTTCATTTCTTACTAACAAAGCAACTCCACCCCCTCTGCCAACCTGCCTATCTTTTCGATAGGATGTATATCCTTGGATATTTAGCTTGCAGTCCTGATCCCCTTGCAGCCATGTCTCCGTGATGCCCACCACATCATACCTGCCAATTTCAATCTGTGCCACAAGCTCATTTACCTTATTTCGTATACTGTGTGCATTCAGATACAACACCTTCAGTCCTGTATTTCCTGTCCCCTTTCTCATTGTCGTCCCTTTATCTGAAATGCCTGAAGTTAGATTCCTAGCCCTTTCCAAACACTCTGTCCTATTTTGTGTTCTGGGGACTTTAATAGCCTCTCCTGGGCTCTCCTTTCTTTTCAGTTTTTTCATAATTTTCCATGAAGTTGAATCTACCCCCCACACGCTAACCTGCTGCTTTGTTTCCCATTAGTCATACTTCTTGGAGTTTTACTCCCCCCCCGCCCCACTTTCTAGTTTAAAGTCCTGTTGACCACCCTATTTACCCTTTTTGCTAGAACATTGGTCCCAGATCGGTTCAGGTGGAGACCATCCCAACGGTACAGATCCCTCCTGTTCCAATACTGATGCCAGTGCCCCATGAAATGGAACCCCTCTTTCCCGCTCCACTCCTTTAGCCACGTGTTTACTTACCTTATTCTCGTGTCCCTATGCCAATTTGCACGTGGCTCGGGTAGTAATCTGGAGATTATAACCCTTGAGGACCTGTTCTTTAATTTAGTTCCTAGTTCCTGATAATCCCGAAACAGGTCCTCTTTCCTAGTCTTACCTATGTTATTTGTCCCGACGTGGACCACAACAACTGGATCCTCCCCTTCCCTCTCCAATATCCTTTCAAGCCAGTCAGAGATGTCCCTCACCCGGGCACTGGGAAGGCAACATACCATGCGGGACTCTCGATCCTGCTTACAAAGGATGCTATCAATTCCCTTAATTATAGAATCCCCTACAACTACCACTTGTCTTTTTGCTCCCCTGTCTTGAATGACCTCCTCAGCTGGCTCATCCTCCCTACAGCCCTGTTCCTCATCCACACAGGGAGCAAGAACCTCTTACCTGTTGGACAAGGTCAAGAGGTGAGGCTCCTCTGTTGCTGAACACAGGATCCCTCTACCTGCCTCACTTGCAGTCACACCCTGCTGACCCTGACCACTGACCGAGTTTGAGGTACTTAATCTACCGGGTGTGACTGCCTCCCGAAACAAAGCATCCAGGTAACTCTCGCCCTCCCGGATGTGCCGCAGCGTCCGGAGCTTGGACTCCAGGTCATCAATTCTGAGCCGGAGTTCCTCCAGCAACCAACAGTTGCTGCAGATGTGGTCACTGCAGCTCGCAATGGGATCTGCCAGCTCCCACATCATACAGCTACAGCACATCACCTGCCCAGCCATCTCGACTTAGACAATTAATTTATTAATTAGCTTTGCAGTGTTTTTTTTTTCAAATTTGGTGCAGGTTTCCTACCAACCAATCAGGTCACAGCTTTCCTGTGATGTCACTTTTTTAGTTTTGGCTTCAGTTACTCTGTGCCCCGAGGTCACCGCTCCGGTGCTCCTCCCTCCAAGTCTGCTCCTTGGAGACAAGGCCGCGAGTCCCCGATGTAAGCTAGATCTCTACTCAGTGCTCCGGTGCTCCTCCCTCCGAGTCTGCTCCCAGGGTTTACTCACCAATCAGCTGCTTTTTCTTTAAAATCCACTTTCAGAAGAGTGTCCCTCACAGGTCTGGTGCACTCCTGAAGGCACTGCCTCTTCCTCTCTCTTTTTTTTTTAGGTTTGAGGAGGAGGGAGGGATGGAAACACTACAACAATGTAATGTTTGGGGCTATTCCGTTCTTTGACAGTGGGTCCTCCTCAATTCCCTCCTGAGTCACAGTGACTTCTCCCAGAATGCTTCAGTCACTTCTCACCAGCGCCCTCTGTTGGATGCTCTTCCTCCTGTTGAGTGCAAGAGTCCTTCTCCTCGATTACCTCCTGAGTCGCAGTGGCTGCGGTGACTTCTCCCAGAATGCTTCAGTCACTTCTCACCAGCGCCCTCTGTTGGATCGATGGAGGAGAGAGTTCATGATCTGAAGTTGTTGAACTCAATGTTAAGTCCAGAAGACTGTAAAGTGCCTACTCGGAAGATGAGGTGCTGTTCCTCCTGTTTGCGTTGAGCTTCACTGGAACATTGCAGCAGGCCACGGACAGACACGAGAGCCTGGTCCACTCCTCCATCATCCCCTACACCTCAACCTTCTCTCACGGCACCTACCCATGCAACCACAGAAGGTGCAACACTCGCCCCTTTACTTCCCCGCTCCTCACCGTCCAAGGGCCCAAACACTCCTTTCAAGTGAAGCAGTGCTTCACTAGCACTTCCCTCAATTTAGTCTACTGCATTCGCTGCTCCCAATGCGGTCTCCTCTACATTGGAGAGACCAAACGCAGACTGGGTGACCGCTTTGCGGAACACCTTCGGCCTGTCCGCAAGCATGACCCAGACCTTCCTGTCGCTTGGCATTTCAACACACCACCCTGCTCTCATGCCCACATGTTTTTGTATCTGACTTATACTACTAGATCAGTAATGTTTGCTGTTGCTTTTTACTATTTCCTAGAAACTTAACATATTAACTGAAGAACTCCTTGCCACCCGAGAACTCCTTGCCAACCGAGATGCCCTTTTCATATAAGATATCCCTTAAAACCTACTTCTTTGTCCTAATATTGCCTTGTGTGGCTTAGTATCAAATGTTATCTGATAACACTCCTGTGAAATGCCTTGGGACATTTTACTACATTAAAGGTGAATATATAAATGCAAGTTGTTGTTATATGTTGAGTTTTATCTGCTGCTGTTCTGTCCATTCGCACATTTTATGTAACTCCTTTTATAAGTCCCTGGCTATTTCCTCGGACTGGACTTCTGCCCTTTGCTTGGCATTGGGTTTCTGAATCTGGGTTGTCAATATAAATTAGGAACAGTTAAAGTTCTAATGTTTGGGACACAAGCTCAATACCACTCCAACTCTCATGTCACATACTTAATGAGTAGCTTCTTCAGCCAATTCCTTATCCATACCCTGTTTTACATCAAAACTGCCTTCATTTCAAATGGTGCCTTTTGTGAGGAATCTCATCAAGACTTTTTGGAAATCTAATTACTTTACAGCATATGATTTTCCACTATCCACGCTCATTCACTTTCTCTAGGTACCATGCCCTAAGTTGGCGCTGTGGACTTCCGTTTTTTTTTGATTTATGTTGGTCCATGATTATGCTTGGCAAGGTACTACTGTGGTTTGCCATTACCATCTGCAGATGACTGAGCAGTAAACTCTCCCACTCTTGCTGCCTGCCATCAGGTGATACAGAAGGACTTACAGATGGACAATCAACCTCTTTGGTCATGTTATAAACACATCTTCAATGGACCTCAGGTACTGGTGTGGGGCTTGAACCCAGAGCCTCTGACTCTGAGGCAAGGACACTACTCACTGTGCCATAAGACTTCCTTTTGGCTTGCTACTTCCTTTAAAAAATATGGCCAGGCAATCACTGCACTTTCAGTGTGAAGCACTAGCCACCAATAAAAACAAAGCCCTAGCTGAATTTTTAGCTTGCACCCTAGCAGATACTCTTCCATGCCCCTGATTTGATTTTTAAATTTTGTACAATTTCTGTTTTTTTTAACCTCTGATTTTGTTTCCTGCCCTCCCGAAGGTTTCAGTTTGTGCTGGGGTATGGTGACGCCAACAGTAGCCTCCGTCTCCCTCCCTTGGTTATGATCAGCTAACTTATCATAAGCTGAGACCTTCTCAGATGGTGCTATAACTTTGCCACAAACATAGAAAAAAAAATTGCCAAATTTTAACAGAACAGCTTATTTCGCTACCATAGGATTGTAGCATTTCTACAAAATAGATAAGAACATAAGAATAGGAACAGGAGTGGGGCTATATGGCTCCTCAAGCCTTTTCCACCATTCAACAAGATCATAATCTTCTACCTCAACTCTACTTTACCATCCCCATATCCCTTGATTCCCTTTGTGTCCAAAAATCCATCAATCTCTGTAGTGAATATACTCAACAATTTTCACCAAAAATTGCCAGATGATTTCAGGTGGTTGTGTGATTTAAAAAAAAACACTTCCTACTGAATTTGGGGAAAATCCCCAAAACTTCCTCTTTCCTTACCAAAAGTTGGATTCTGAGTTTCACACACGCAATGAGTACACATCTAATTTTTGGCAGAGAAAGAAAAGGCTCTGGCATTTGTATTTTGTTTTAAATTGAGTCTCAGACCTCCCTGTTGTACAGCTGTGTGAACCGTCTTGTATATACCGCAGCAAACATCAGTCCATAATTCTTTTTTTTAATTTGTTTACGGGATGTGGGCGTCACTGATTAGGCCAGCATTTGTTGTCCGTCCCTAATTGCCCTTATTGCTCTTGAGAAAGTGGTGATGAGCCGCCGCCTTGAACTCCTGCAGTCCCGTGTGGTGTAGATACAGCCACAGTGCTGTTAGGGAGGCATGAGTTCCATGATTTTGACGCAGTGACTGTGAAGGAATGGTGATATAGTTCCAAGTCAGGATGGTGTGTGGCTTGGAGGGGAACTTGCAGGTGGTGCTGTTCCCATTGCATCTGCTGCCCTTGTCCTCACTGGTGGAGGTTTTGGGTTTGGAAGGTGCTGTTGAAGAAGCCTTGGTGAGGTGCTGTAGTGCACCTTGTAGATGGTTCACACTGTGTGTTAGTGGTGGAGGGAGTGAATGTTTATTATGGTGGATGAGGTGCCAATCAAATGAGCTGCTTTGTCTTGTATGGATTCCTGAGTTTGTTAGAACCGCATTTGTCCAGGCATGTGGAGAATATTCCATCACACTCCTGACTTGTGCCTTGTAGATAGATGGTGGACAGACTTTGGGGAGTCAGCAAATGAGTTACTCCTGGCAGAATTCCCAGCCTTTGACCTGCCCTTATAGCCACAGTATTTATATGGGTAGTCCAGTTCAGTTCCTGGTCAATGGTAAACCCCAGGATGTTAATATTGGGGGAGTCGGCAATGGTAATGCCATTGAGTGTCAAAGGGAGATGGTTGGATTCTCTCTTGTTGAATATGGTCATTGCCTGGCACTTGTGTGGCATGGATGTTACGTGCCACTCATCAGCACAAGCCTGAATGTTGTCCAGGTCTTGCTGCATATGGGCATGGACTGTTTCAGTATCTGAGGAGTCACGAATGGTGCTGAACATTGTGCAATCATCAGTGAACATCCTCACTTCTGACCTCATGATGAAAGGAAGGTCATTGATGAAGCAGCTGAAGATGGCTGGGCCTAGGATACTACCCTGAGGAACTCCTGTAGTGATGTTCTGGGATTGAGATGATTGACCTTCAACAACCACTGCTATCTTCCTTTGTGTGAGGTATGACTCCAATCACTGGAGAGTTTTCCCTCTGATTCCCATTGATTCCAGTGGTGCTACACTTGATCAGACGCTGCCTTGACATCAAGGGCAGTTACTTGTTAGGTCTTAGTTAGGTATGGAGCAAGGACTACAAAGCACTGACATTTACCACACTATCTAAGGGTTCTTTAAGAGGCTGATTGTGAATTCTGTAGAACAGGTGTCCCTGAACATGGTAGGGTGCCGATTGGCTTCACCTTGAGCCTTTTATTAATTCCCTTTCTTGTTTTCTCAGTTTTAGTGATATTCCAAATAAAAATGTGCTGTTACTGATTTTTTTTTCTTCCAATTTTGCCTGGATTTTTTTGGGGTCCAATTTTCCCCCACTGATTTTGTTCCATTTTATGGGCAGAGTTTTCCTGTCGGCGATTTTTGGGCGGGGCCCGCTCGCCGTCGGGAAAATGACGTGGGATGACGTCGGGAGGAACCCTCAATATTATTCTGGTCCATTTAAATATTGAGGAAGGTATTATATTAAATATTAAGCAAAATCAGCTGTCCACCCGCCGATCTGTCAATGGCCAATTAAGGCCATTGACAGGATAATTAAGTTTGTTAAATGCCTGCCCGTCCAACCTTAAGTTTGGCCGGGAGGCCAGGAGCCCCAGCGGGCTTCTGATAATACATGAGACCTCATCCACTGGCAGGATGACGTTTCATGTCCGTTTTTTAAAACTTCAATAAAGTGTATGTGCTTCTTATTAATATGTCCCATCTCGTGTGACATGGTCACATGAGGGGGACATGTTGATAATTTTAATATTTTTCTATTTTTAAAGATTTTTATGCTGTCAGTAATCTCCCTGAGACAGCACTTAGTCTCAGGGAGCAGTGCGCACTTTGACAGATGGGGAATCCCTCTTCCCCCGCACAGGAAGCGCATAGCGCTTCCTGTCGGGCAGGCCGCTGGACGGGCCTTAATTGGCCCGCCCACTCAAAATGTCGGCGGGCCCCGTTTCGGCGGCCGGGTTCGGCTGCTCGTCCGCCGCCAAGCCGGTGGGGCCCGCCCACCCATCAAGGTCAAAATTCTGGCCTATGAAACTTGGAAAAAATCCCAGTTGCTTTAAAAAATAGGCAATAAAAATTATTTTTTGATTCTTAAAAATGGAGAACATATACAGCCAACCCTCACCTCAAATCTGAAAATGTGACTAAAGTCCAGTTCATTTGCGCTTTTAATAATTTTTGTTAACAGATAGTAAACTAATGGGAGAAGCAAAACAGTTGGAACAGAATCTAATCCTTTTCCAAACTGGTGAAATGAGAAACAGCTCAGTCATCTTCATCATCAATATAAAGCGATGTAAAAAAAAATGAAGGATACACAATCAGCCTGTAAAGTGTTAAATGGAATAGGGATAGGGCAGAGGATGTAAGGGGATAGTAGAAAATATATTTTTTTATCAAGAATATAAATGTGTCAGATGGTTTGGAACAGTGGTTTCAATCAAGATATTCAGTCTATGGGTCAAGTTAAAAACAGCTGCTGGAAATGTCTTAAGTAATTTTAATTTCTATATCAGATGCTGATTTATACAAATGTACTTGTATTCAAGGCACAATCAGCGGTTGATGTGGAAGAACGCAATAGCATTCATTATTATTTATAAAGACATTTAATCTAATCAATAATATTCAGTGGACTGGATGGCACAGTGGATAATCACAGTGCCCTTCATCTCTGATACAAGGGTTTGAAGCCAGTCCACTCTGATGGATGAAAGCCACCTCTTCCTGTTGGCTTTAAGGGATGTTAATGAAATGGATTAGAACAACGTCTAAATTGCAAGATAAATACAGATAGGGGAAGGTTATTCAGTCCATCTTAGCTTATCCATTCAGAGATAACATATGAGATCCATTCACAATGTTCAATAGGCTGTTGATCCTGAATGACTTTAAGGCTTGTTGTCTTCATTAGTCTTTCTGGATGACTATTTAGTCTTTGTATGGAGAAAATCTTCCTGACATTAGCCACAAATTTGTCCTTTGCCAACTTAAATCTGTGCTCCTTTTGTCCCACTGCCTTAATTTACACTGAGGTAATACTCCACATTTACGTTTTCTACATGCCTTAAAATATTATAGTTTTAGAAGAAACTTTAGCCACCTTATTTCAAGGCTGAAGAGCTCCACTTTCTCTAGTCTGTCCTTCTCTGATTCTAGTGGACATGAGCCTAAAGCCCATTTGGACAGTAATTCAGCACTGAATTGGTTCTCACACCTCAAGAGGGTACAAAGCTGAGAAATGGAATATTTTACATTGATGTATTATTGGGTGTTGATCTGAAATTGGGATTGTCACATATTACTAAGGCTGTGATATATTGCCAGGAAGTATTGCCGGAAATACAGGGGACTGATTATATCCAACCTGACCCTGGGAAAGCTTGATGGGTGGGTGCCTGTGCTGGGAAAGTGCTCCTTTCTCCAGTGTATAGTGACTTATTTTGATGAACACACACAAAAAAATCAATGTATGGTGATGAATCAAATATTTAGTTTTCTTGACAAGGGATGTAATATAAATCATTTGTTCAACATCCCGTCCTGAGAAATTATTGGGGCACAAGGGCGGTGAATGGGTTGTGACCTTGATAAGATCAAGCTAGACTAAAGCTTCCTGTTATTTGATCACAAAACAGATTACTAGTAAAATAATTCAATTCTTACAATGGTGTTACCATGTGGGTGACCAGCCTTTTAACTAGCTGATACATTTTGCATGTAGTTTGCCCAATGAAATAAACAGTGCTTAACATTGGGTTTGGACACCTTATAATTAACTTCCCTTGTTATCTGAGATGATGTGGTCTGACATGCTTGTTTCATGGCTCCACAAAATCTTACGAGGTTGCAGTTATGAGTACAGAAAAATTGCTGGTTCCTTTAAGTGCAAACCAAAAATAGATATAGCGATCGCATCTGTACCAAGTTATTTTCCTTGCATGTTAATTTTCTCTTCTAAGTTTCTCCCCTCTTCTGAAGGTTCCGGCTTCTTGCTGAGTATGTTCCTTGGTGCCTGTTGCCCTCCGGTTCCCTAAGTGTCCATTATGGACAGTGAATGTCGGCAGACTACTTGGTTCTAAGGAGTGTCATAACTGAGCCACCCTCACCTACGCAAGCCCACTTGCGCAGGGGTCACTAGGTAGTGTTCAGGAGTGAGATTTTTCTCCATCCCATCCAAAGTTCTGATGAAAGATCATCAACCTGACATGTTAACTATTTCGCTGTACACAGATACTGCCTGAGTCTGCCCTGCTGAGTATTTCCAGTATTTTCTGTTTTCATTGCAGAATTCTAGGGTGTGGGCTTCTGTCCATGATTCCCTGGGCCTTCTGTCTATAGTGTATTGCTGCACAGTAGCATTGGCAGGAGGAGGTCATGTGCCTATCTGCTTAGTCAGGAGGAGTGTGTGGCACATATGTATGCATTTAAAGGATAACAAGAAAAGAAAATAACTTACAAATGACAGGAAGCTGCGGTAAATAGGCTGGCCATGGATATAAGCCCCTTTCATTGTACTCTGCCAGTTTCTGTAGCTTTCCTTTTTGACAGTTCTTTTCAGATATTCCTGTACACAGTTTTGCTGTCCTCCTTTTTCATATACTTTTATTCCCAGCTGGGACCCTTTCTATCATCTTCAGAAGGTACCAATATTCAGCCATACGCTGCATGTGTCCTTTCTATGTCTGAGCTTCCTCGCCTATCTGTCTCTTTTTCTTAATGGTCCCTTTTAGTATGAAATGCAGATAATTGTTTCTTGAACCTGTTCATACTTTTATTTGAACTCTTGTATCCAGTAATATAGTGATCTAAAGCACCCAGCCAAATGGGAGAAGGAAATAAATAAAATACAAGTTCCACTGATCACCCAGGCAGTTGTCCAGTGAGTAGTTGACCTATATTGAATAAGAAGGTCTCACATAAGATTTTCAGGCTATACTGTGTTGATTACAGCTAGAGCACTGATAGTGTGCTACAATTGACCTCATTGCCCCAGGATAGGGAGGGGAAGATTGAGAGATCATTATCCAATAACCCAGCTAAAAATGTACATCTGTGGACATTGATTGAACAAGAACAAGTGTGCCATGATGTATCCTGTGGCCCAAAGGATTATATCACTTAATTTAGATTCACATGACCAATAGCTACCAAGGTAAATTATTAAAGGCACTATGTTTTTGGACCTGTACCTCAGTACAGAGCTAGCATCTACAGGAGAGGAGAGACTAGGCAAGAATTGGACAGAGACAAAATTAAATGCAAATACAACAACATTTGCAATATAGGGAACAGAAATGTAGAGGAGTGATCTTTCTCAAATGAAAGCTGCTCTGTCCTCACATGCTTCTGCAGTTTTAACCTTCAAGATTATTAAAGGTCAAACACTAAAAGCACATTTTCCTTAATGATATTTGAATGTTTCATGTGTGATTATGTATTAAAACCATAGAGACATTAATCATCAATGCCAAATTCTTCCTTTTCTCAACTAATGTCAAAGCCAGGAGTTTTCTTCTGTTCCACATTTGAGTTGCAATTTATAAACATAAGCATATGAAAGAAATACTGGACTTGTAATAAAGAATGATAAGCTTGATGTTTTGCTTGGGTTAAAAGAGGGGAAAGTCAGCCAGTATCTCCTCCCATCCTGATTCTGATCCAATAATCCCCTCTAGAAATCTATGTGGATATTGGATGAATACTGGATCAAATTTGGCTTGTGAGGCATCTCTGTTAACTTGTCTGTAAATACAAATTGTCAAAGCTCAGGTATGAAAAAGTGTCACTTGAATGAGACACCTGAGGGTGTCTGGTAAATGTACAGTAAAGAGTCAACATCTTCAGTGAGGGGGATGGGAGTGGAAGGGAAACATTTAAATCTTCTCCTTCAAACTCATGTCAATAAATTAATGGGTATTTTTTCCGCTTTATCTGGAATTATGGAAACTATTTGGTTTAGTAAGGTTAAGGTTATCTTTGGTCAATCCATTCCCTAGTCTCCTTTGTACTTATTAACTGAATTCAAGAGGGTGGCTGAATGACTTGGTTTTTTGACTTGTCATGTTGCCAGTGGGTACCTGAGAGTGACCCAAGGATGATTCTGCTTCTGATTTTTCTCTTTGGAGATGTGTCAGCCTACTCTTGGCACTTCTCAACTCTGGGTATATTGGGGCAAGCAAATTCATACTCTACAAATTCATGACCGTGTACTGGGAGAACAAGCAGATACAGCGACTAAACAAGTCAGGGAAACCAATACACACCATTAAATAACTCCCCAAATCCATTGGCAAGGGTAACATATACATGGCCAGGACTGGTTTCCATCCTCTTGAAAACATATGGGCTTTTCCTTTGGCGGGCAGGCTGGGCGGGAGCGGGTGGGGGTGGGCGCGGAGACAATTGCCGCCCGTGATCGTCTTCATGCCACCATTTTACGTGGGTGGGCCAATTAAGGCCCGCCCAGCGTAATACGCGGCCGATGGCGCTCAGCACTACCTGTGCGGGCGGGGGGAGGAGGGAGAGTCGGGGACACGCTCTTTTGCGCATGCATGCGAAAGAGCGCTTCAAACTTCCTGATGCACGAAATAAAAGGTGTAAAAATTTATTTAAACATGTCCCCTCATGTGTCACATGAGTTGGGACATGTTTTTATATTACGAAAATTAATTAATTTATTTAACAAAAGCTTGTGGAAACCTCATCCCGCTCGTGGATGAAGTTTTCTGAAAAATGCGGAGGTCGTTTGGGCTCTTTGCCTGCCCACCAACCTTAAGGTTGGACAGGCAGCGTTCACAGGTGGCTCAATTAATTTCTTAATGGCCTTAATGGGCTGTTTACATTTTGGCGGGCACGCAGCCGACTCCAGCGCGCGCCTGCTGAATGAAATATTGCGATGGCGCACGTTGACATCAGGACGCACGCCCGATATCATCACACGTTATTTTGTACATCGGCATGTCCACCCTGTCAAATGCCTTTTCCTGGTCAAAAGACAGTAAAGCGCTTGACAGACCAGTCCTCTGGGAAAAGTGGATCAGGCCCCAGACCAGATGGAAATCATCAAATATGGCATGGCCCAGGACTGTGTAGGACTGGGTCAGAGTGAATTATGTGGTCCAGCACAGTGCCAAGGTGAGAAAACATCACCCTGGCAAAGATCTTATAATCTGTGCCGGGGAGGGAGGCCGGTCATCAGTTTGTAAGGAGGCAGAGATCCCCCCTCTTAGGCAGCAGGGAAATCATGGCCCTGCGCCATGAGAGGGGCATATCCCTGGTAGCGATACTCTCCCCCAGGATGCCCACGTAGTCATTCCCCAGGACGTCCCAGAACATCCTGAAGAGCTCCACAGTCAGCCCGTCCAGCCCCAAGGACTTGCCCCTGGAGAGGCTGTCGAGGGCACCGGTCAGCTCCCCAAGCTTATAGAGGCATCAAGCTTCCCAGTGTCCTCCGGGCTGACCTGTGGCAGGTCCTCCCACAAAACTCTATAAGCATCCTCACTGGACGGATCCAGAGAGATCAGAGCACATAGTAGGCTCTGGCTTAGGTCCTTATCCCCTCCGAATCCGAAACAAGGGGTCATTTGATGACCAGCAGCGTAAGGAGCTGCTGATGCACCATGTGTCTTTTTTCCAGTGAGTAGAAGAAGGGGGAGCCATGGTCCAGGACCTTGAGGAACCTGATCCATAACCTCATGTCTGCGCCTCGGGACCCGACAAGTTGCAGGTTCCTCAGAAGTGCCCTTCTTCTCTTTGTACACTGACCGCAGGACCTCATCGGGCATTTGATGATTTCCATCTGGTCTAGGGCCTGATCCACTTTTCCCAGACGACTGGTCTGTCAAGCGCTTTACTGTCTCTTGACCAGGAAAAGGCATTTGACAGAGTGGATCATGAATATTTATTCAGGACTCTGTGAGCATTTGGGTTCAGGACACATTTTGTTACCCGGATCCAACTCCTGTACGCTGCCGCAGTATCTAATTAAGGTTAACAGGTTTCTGATAGTGCCCCTTTGCTTTGGGAGAGGAGTGCATCAGGGCTGCCCCTGTCAGGCCAATTGTATTCTATCTGCGTGGAGTCTTTCCTGCGCCTCTTGCGGAGGAAGTTGTCAGGATTGGTTCTGCATGGGCCAGGTGTCGGGGTGGTCCTCTCGGCTTACGCTGACGACAGGCTCCTCATGGTCACAGATCCGGCTGGCCTGCAGAGGATGGGCGAGTGCCAGGAAGTTTATTCTGCTGCGTTCTCTACTAGGACCAACTGGAACAAGTGTTCTAGACTCCTGGTTGGTCAGTGGTGGATGGACCCCCTACCTGAGGAGCTCAGGCCTTTCACCTGGAGCAGGACCAGTCTCCTCTACTGGGGGTCCATCTTCGCCCTGCTGAGGAATCCTGGCCAGCGAACTGGCAGGAGCTGGAGAGCAAAGCCACCGCTCACCTGAAACACTGGACAGGACTGCTCCTAGTGCTGTCTTACCGGGGTCAAGTGCTGGTCATAAACCAACTGATTGCTGCTAGGCTGTGGTACCGGCTGGTCACTTTGACCCCTCCCCCGGAATTTGTCACAAAAATCCAGAGAATGCTCGTCGATTTCTCCTGGGATGAGAGGCTGCACTGGGTCGCTGCTGAGGTTCCATGTCTCCCTCTTAGGGAGGGCAGTCAGGCGCTGGTGTGCCTTCGCACCCAGGTGATGACCTCCCACCTTCAAGCCCTGCAGCAATACCCTTAAATTGAGACCCCTCCTACGTGGTGTACCCAGGCAACATATTTCTTCCACCAGGTGCACGGCCTGAACTATGGCATTTAGCTCCTGCTTGTGGACCTGAGGGGCCTCGGGGGCTCCTTGCAGGCGTTGCCCGACTTTTAGCAGCACCTGGTCAAAATGCGGAGCACAGTCGCCTTGCGCTACAGCTCTCTCCTTCAGGAGTAGCGGCTGTCGACAGGGAACTGCTGCTCAGGAATCTGCACCTCCACCAATACCACTTCAGATGGCTGGCAGAGGAGAGGGCTGTGGGCCGTTGGGGTGACCAGGGTCAGAAATGTGATAGGTGGCAGAGGGATGGGCTGTATGATACCACATGAATTGGCGTGTCATATATCGGTGGATGTCCAGCTTGCGGCCAGTACCATCCACAGCCTTAAAACGGTGTGCTCAGCCCCGTCGGCACATGAGGTCTTGAAGAGGCTCAAGTGTGCAGTGGGCTCCCGCCTGAGCCTCTGTTCGGATGGTACTTCACATCGGACCTAAGCCCAGAAGCCTCCCTTGGGAGCCGGAGCCCCACAGTTTGAGCCGGCTTGCGGAAATCCCCTCCATACCTTTTAGCTTGGAGGGGTTTCCTGCACACCCTTCACCTTCTTGCCCTCGCCCGCCGTCCAGACACGTCTTGGCATGTGCAGTTGCTGTCTGGTGGCAGAGGCCCCCAGTGGAGGGATCTTTACTGGGAGTCCTCCCCCTTACCACCGGGGACCTGGGGTGGAGGGTGTTGCACGCAGCAGTCCCATATGACCATAGGTTGTACCAGTTCACAGACTCCCAAGATCACTGCGTTTTTTTTGGGGCCTTTTGGATCCCGTGGACCATGCGTATGTACATTGTTTTAGGCTGCATTCCCTTTTAGTTTTCTTAAAAATGTATTTCTTAATTTTTGGTTGCACTTCAGCCCCACACTCCTGACCTTTGGTCACTTGGTGCAGAGGGGAGCAGGGATGGAGGTGGACCTCCTTGTGAACCTGCTCCTGGGCCTGGCCAAGCTGGCCATTAACAGGTCCAGTCAGTGGGCAGTCGAGGGGGTCACCTGGCCTGACTGTCTGCCCCATAGCTCGCGGCTGGGTGTCCCTGGAAAGGGAGCACGTGGTGTCCACGCGGTTGGAGGCCATCTGTGACTGGTAGGCACCGCAGGGGCTGGGGTGCATAATCGACCTCGAAAGTCACATTTTAACTTGATTTTTGTAAGTTTCCTTTATGATTTTTGTCTTTTTTGTTGCAGTATCCCTTTAAGAGGCTGCCCCTTTAATTTATCCCTGTTTTGTTAATTTGGTTTGTTTTTTTTATGTGGTTATGCTCAGAAGAGTATACATAGAAATTGACTTAAACAATGGCTGTGAGGTTTGGAGGGACTTGTTGGTAACTGCAAATAAATATGTATAAAAGTGTGTAAAGATCGGCTCCAATTATATCTGTCGCAACTGACTTTCTGGACTAGAACACACTACAGTTGTCTGATTCTCCTAATTTCTTCAGCTGAATGCAGGAATGCCGCTCCTTTCTCTTTGGGATTCTAAAGGGCCATGTTCAACTGTTGAACATACAAGAAGTGATATGGCTGAATACTTCCATATATTCTATCACCATCCAACAGTCTCTTACATTTACACTGAAAGTCCTTGCATCATATTGAGCCCATCTGAAACATAGCTACAGCAAAAAGCTATTTCAAAACTATTTTGGCCAAAATATTGCAGTTGATTCTGTTTATGCCTAAAAAGCTGATAGCAAAATACAAAAATATTTGGACATTTTGCCAAACAACTACATGATTTTGGCATTCAAGTGGACCCTTGTGTGACACAATACAACCGCACACAAAGTTCTGCCACAGCATGACAGTATATTCGAGAACAATTTTATTGCCTTGTTTAATTTTTTATTGCAGACAGACCAAATAAAGTAACATGAAAATCTGAGACCAAGTGGAACTTCAGGAAATGTATACTCTCAAATTAACACTACTGGGTGTTTCTATGATCGAATGCCTCTTATGTGGAAACTGCATTCATAGGAAGCATGGATCAGAGACAGGGCTACAACATTGTACACCTAATGCACTGTGCTCTCTGCTTTCTTGCTGTGAGTGCAGGATCTTGGAATTACCACATGCCTTTATAACATGATGGTTCATATCTATCATACCTGCTGTTCCTTATGAGTTGTTCAAACTACCAGTCAGCAATTGCATAGATTATTTTTCTACCTTTTTATCTGGCAGAGTCAGACTAAGCACATTGGATGGAAAGCACCATTATTGTTTTCAGAGTGTGGGTTGAGTTACAGCCATGGGATATCATATAAGGTGAAGATTACCTGTGCATGATATGTGCAATACGATCTTTAATCCAGTTATAAACAATGATCCAACAGAGTAAATTTTTACCAATGTGCTTTGATTGAATGTTTCAAGTTCTACTGAATGGTTATCATTCAACCAATAACATAGTGGAATGCCAACCTATTCACTACGCTCTGTTATAAGGCTGCAGGATCTTGGTATCCAACTTATCTACATTGCACTTTATGTTGGTTTAAAATATTTACTACAATATGTATTTCAATGTAAACGGTTGACTCCCAGTGAGTATGTTAATATGAGAGTAGAGTTTAACAATAGGGAAATAAAGGGGAATGCCTTAATGTATAAATGTATTACTAAATCACAATCAGAATAAAATCTCAGAAGCTCTTAGTTCAATGTCTGGTTAATTACTGATCCCAGAAAGGGTCACATTTGACAAACTACAGCTGGCCTCAGTGCCCTTTTATATAGCCCAGGGAAAAGCCATAAAGGACAATTTGCATTTATGGAATATCATGAACTCATAAAAAGTCCTAGGATGCTTGATAAATGGAGATATTTGAGAGACAAAAGCTGGGAATTTTCTCAGAGCTCCTCCTGCTCCAACACCGTAACTTTGCCAGCGGATACACCGTCTGCACTTGTGAATGGGATTTCTGCTGGACACCCCTCAACATTACAGTGGGGGAGCAGGCAGCAGCTTTGGAACATTCGCTGCCAAAGAATTTAAAGTATAGGCCAGAATCTTATGTTGATCGGACGGGCATGCACCTGACCTGAACGCACGTGAAATTGCGCAAAATGACGTCGGGCGTGCGTCCCAATGTCATCGCGCACGGGAGCCATATTGAGGTCGGTGGGCGTGCACGGGAGTCGGAGTCATGCCCGCTGACAATTGAAGGGCCAATTAAGGCCATTAAAAACCCTATCATCCACGATTTTATGTTGCCTGTATGATTTTGCGCTCGTTGCATGGACAAAATGGGAAGGTGGGCAGTCCATTTTTAACGAAACCTCATCCAAGGGCGAGATGAAATGTCCAGGGTGAAATATAATAAAAAATTATATCTGGGGACTGATGTTTTTTGAGTTCTGCAATAATAAGTTGCAATGTTCTCCATGAAAGTGCCATGTCGATGACAGAGCAGACGAAATATCCTTCTGTCTGAGTTTTTGATTCAAAAGCAAAACAAAACTCAGCAGAATACTTTGGTCAGTGACGCAATAATGTAATTTCATCACAAAAAATATCACTGCATCACCCATACGCTGTTGCTGTTTCTTCTTTCTCCCATTTTACTTGGGGTGGCCACAATGCTGCTTGCTCACCCTTCTCCATCTCCTTTTGTCAGTCACCCATTCCTCTTCCAATCCCGCTGCATTTCTGTCTCTTGCCACTGCATCTTAGGCCTTGGGCTTCCTATTCTTCCTGGCAGTCCTATCTCCATCACTCGTCTCACCACGTTTCCTCTCGCTCTCTGCAAATGACTGTACCATTTCAATCTCTTCTCAGCTACTTCCTTCAATGCTCCCTCAATCTTCACTTACCCCTGATGTGCTGGCTTCTGATTGTGTCCTTTCTCATTGTTCCATGCATCTAACTCAGCATCCGCATCTCCTTAGTATCCAGTCATTGTTCTTCTCTCCTTGATGTTGCCCAAATTTCTGCACTATATAACAAGGCCGGCTTCTTGACTGTCTTTTAGATTCTTCCTTTGAGTTTCAGCGATACTTTTCAATCACATAACACTCCACTGCAGTTCTTCCAATTACTCCAGCCAGAACTAATCTTTTGCTTAATTTCCATTCATCCATCTTTTACCACCACTGATCCCAGGTACTTGAAACTACTCACTTTCTCCAAGCCTTCACCCAGAACCTTTACATCTCCACTCTGATCCTCTTCCCTAGGTTCAAACTGAGAGTCCAGAACTCACCATGCCTCTAGCCAAGCTGTTCCAGTACAGCTACAACACTGGCATCTGCCCGGCAATATGAAAAATTGCCCAGGTTTGTCCCGTCCACAAAAAGCAGCAGAAACCCAACCCGGCCAATTACCACCCTATCAGTCTACTCTCGATCACCAGCAAAGTGATGGAAGGTGTCGTCGACAGTGCTATCAAGCGGCACTTACTCAGCAATAACCTGCTCACTGGCGCTCAATTTGGACACTGCCAGGGCCACTCAACTCCTGACCTCATTACAGCCTTTGTCCAAACACGGACAAAAGAGCTGAACTCAAGAGAGGAGGTGAGAGTGACTGCCCTTGACATCAAGGCAGCATTTGACCGAGTGTGGCATCAAGGAGCCCGAGCAAAACTGGAATTAGTGGGAATCAGGGGAAAACACTGCACTGATTAGACTCATACCTAGCATGAAGAAAGCTGGTTGTTGTTGTTGGAAGCTAGTTATCTCAGTCCCTGGGCATCACTGTAGGAGTTCCTCAGGATAGTGCCCTGGGCCCAACCATCTTCAGTTGCTTCATCAATGACCTTCTTTCCGTCATGAAGTCAGAAGTGGGGATGATGCAAATGATTGCATAATGTTTAGCGCCATCCATGGCTCCTCAGACACTGAAGGAGTCCGTGTCCATATGCAGCAAGATCTGGACAATATTCAGGCTTGGGCTGATAAGTGGCAAGAAACGTTTGCACCACACAAATGCAAGGCAATGACCGTCTCTAACAAGAGGGAATCTAACCATCTCCCCTTGACACTCAATGGCATTACCATTGCTGAACCCCCCACTATCAACATCCTGTGGGCTAGTATCGACCAGAAACTGAACTGGATTAGCCATATAAGTACTATGGCTACAAGAGCAGGTCAGAGGCTGGGAATTCTGCAGTGAGTAACTCACCTCCTGACTCCTAAAAGCCTGTCCACCATCCACAAGGCACAAGTCAGGAGAGTGATGGATCCCACTTGCCTGGATGAGTGCAGCTAAAACAACACTCAAGAAGCTCAACACCATCCATGACAAAGCAGCCCACTTGATTGGTACCCTATCCACCACCTTAAACATTCAATCCCTCTGTCACCAGCACACAGTGGCAGCAGTGTGCATAATCTATAAGATGCACTGCAGCAACTCACCAAGGCTCCTTCAACAGCACCTTCTAAACCCACGACCTCTACCACCTAGAAGGACAAGGGCAACAGATGCATGGAAACACGACCGCCTGTAAGTTCCCTCCAAGCCACACAGCATCCTGACTTGGAACTATATTGCCATTCCCTCACTGTTGCTGGGCCAAAATCCTGGAACTCCTTTCCTAACAGCACTGTGGGTGTCCCTATACCACATGGACTGCAGTGGTCCCAGAAGTCAGCTCACCAGTATCTTCTCGAGGGCAATTAGAGATGAGCAATAAATGCTGGCCTGGCCAGTGATGCCCACATCCTGTGAAAGAATAAAACAAAATTGGGTATTTGGTCTACTGATCTTCATACTCCTCTCTTCCAGTGCTTTTCTTCAGTTCTCCAGATACTCGGTCATGTTCACATCACCCCCACCACATAGCTCAGTGACATCTGCAAACATCATTGACCATGGCACTTCCTGTATTACTTGCTGATGCATATGTCCCCAATTATAACCTGCTCTTGTGTCATACATACATCATTACATTTCGATGATGATGCCCTTTAAATAATAAAGTGGTCTGCTGCTGATAACCTATCCAATACCACGTCCCACTTGCCCATCAACTTTGTCCTTGCTGATCCAAATTATCTGCTGGTTCCCCAAAGCCTCATTTTGAAAATTTTTCATCCTTGTGTTTAAACTTCCTTCACTGACTTGGCCACTCTTTATGTCTGTAACCTCCTAAAGCCCCATAACTCCTCTGTTCCTCTGATGGTGGCCTATTGTTCATCTCTGCTCTTTTTGTCCCATCATTATCTGCCGCCCCTTCAGTTGCCTTGGCCCCACACTCTGGAATTCTCTCCATGTCTCCACAATTCCCTCCATGTCTCCACTTTCTTCTCCTCCGTTTAGACTCTCCTTAAAACCCATTCCTGACCAAACTTTAGGCCACCCTGCTTAATATCTTCTTTTGGTTCAACATCCAATATTCTTTTTTCTGATTTTAAATCTATGAAGCACTGTGGGACATTTTTATTCTATATAAATTCTACATAAATATAGATTCTATATAAATATGTTGAAACAGAATATGTTAAGCCATATTGCCTAGTATCCTGGAGGAACAACAAATATTTTGTGTCTCTTGAACAAGTTCCATAGAGCTATTATTATGGTACATCTGTGTGCTTCTGTGCTGTAATTAAGTTAAATGCTTTTGCTTAGATTATGTATATGATATTTCTATTGGTACAGCTCTTATGTGGTGTGCACTGTACATCTGCAAAAGGTTTTAGACTATATTTAAAACTGATTTGAAGCATGGAATACTTCAAAGCTCCCACATCATCAGGAGGCACTGGCATGAAGACTGTACGATGGAATTTACTTCAGAGAGGAGGAAATATTGGTCAAACTGTGGTGTTTTGTTGTAAACATGACATGGACTTGGATGTTAGTATTAGTGAGGAATGGTATTGCGTCTCAAAATTTAGAATTTTTTAATACCACTTTTTACTCTCCCTGATTTTCTTCCTTTTCTTCTCCTGCTTTGAAAATAGTGGCTCAAACTGGAGTACAGCAGCAGCCCTCCCAAGTGTCATTCTTCACATATGAGACTAGACCATGGGAGCTGGTAGGTTTCCCAATTACAGGGAACATCACAGCCTAGATCAGTCCTGTGCTAACCTGACCTCCACACATGCACAGTTTTCAGGCATTGATGAAGGAACCCTGACTTCCCTTTTCTAAATCCCTTTCCTAGCACAGGGACCAACTTTAGCAGCTCACTGCCACCCCAGCTGTACTCAGCTTACTAATCAGAACTCTTTCTTTGTAAAATAAAAAGGAAAGAGGGAATTTATGTGCTTTTCACCACCTCAGAACATTCCAAACTGTCCATGAAATAAGAAAATGAGTTGCTGTTTTTGTAATGGTTTTCAGAATTCTTATTTTCTCTTATGACTTTGAGCAAGATAACTGAAATCAAAAATACCTTTTTAATGATTACCAGTCAAAAGGGTTAAGAAAATATTTTGATTAAAGCAAAGCTCTGTCTGAAATCTCTAAGTTCCTGTGGGGGTGAAATCACAGCATGCAATATATTGGTAATGAATGAGTTAATGCATTTATATGAAATTCCTTTGTCTAATAACGGCTAAGGTATTAACCCTTTGATTCAAACCTCAGTCAAAAGACTTACAAGCATATCTTTCTTCCAGAATCTATCTTTCCATAATAAGTCTGACCTAATTCATATGTGTTTAAATGGTGGTGGATGTAGATGGGCAATCAAGGTTCATAGTGCAGGAACTCATCAAGGTTAAAACAAGGGAGAACCAAGATGAATCAGGAGGTAGTTTGGGTTTTAAAAACGTGTAGATTGTGGGTGAAAGGAATTACTGGGTTAAATCCAAATGCAAAAAAAAGAGGCCCTGAAATTTCAGGTTTGGGGAGGACATAAGTCTGCATTTATTACTTTCTGGGGTCAGAAATTTCTTATGCCTGATGAACCCCAAGAATTTGCTGCAACTGAAAGGACACAATGGAGAATTGCCTCCATTCCCAGTGGTAGCCATTTCCACATGCGCAGAGTTACGATGGAGTCTTCTGCATTGCATGCTTTCTTCTCCTGCAGGAAGTGTTAACTGGCTATCCAGTCTCCAGATTTTAGTCAGTCAGGATTTATGGAATGGATGATAATAATGATATATGTAGTCGAATAAGAATCTATAATGTGAGATTTCGATGTACTAGTATTTATTATAGGATGAGACATTTGACATGAATATTAGAGAATTTGTTTGCTTCTGCAACAGAGTGGGGTGCCAGTGATACCCAAAAGCTCACTGCTTGACTACTGAGGTACCCAGTATCTTGTACTCTCTGTGATTTAGTTATCTGCTCTGTTATTCATTGTGAAACAACGTTACCTTGTTGACCTGATGTGGCCATAAAATCTCTCGATGCGCAAGGGAGTTTAGGGATTATGGAAGTCTCGCTTACAATTCCAGCTATACGTCCTCCCACATAGCCCATGACATCACTCCCTTGTCAAATTTGGAGCAACAGCCACATCAGCCTCAGAGAAGCTCGGAGCTAATTGTTTCTACACTTGAGTACCAACAATTTCAATTCCTCTTTCAAATGCTTGTTTAGCCTTTTAACTGCATTAAATAAGGAAATTGTGCCTTACTTCACCCCTTTCCTGAATTTTGCATCCTCCCCCCTCCCCCTATCTGCTCTCTGTTAGTGGCATAATTTAAATAATTTAAAAATAATCATTGATAGAATGTGGGCATCGCTGGCAAGACTAGCATTTATTGTCCATCCCTAATTGCCTTTGTGAAGGTGCTGGTGAGCCACCTGCTTGAATGCAACTGAGTGGCTTGCTAGACTATTTCAGAGGGCAGTTAAGAGACGACCACATTGTTGTGAGTCTCGAGGAACACGCAGACCAGACCAAATAAGGATGACTGGTTTCCTTGCCTATAAGACATTAGTGAACCAGATGGATTTTAACAACAATCCACTAATTTCATGGCCACCATTACTGGTACCAGGGGCAGAATTTTCTCGTTGGCGTGCGGGGGTGGGCCCCGCACACTGATGCGTAAAATGACGCGCAGTGATGTTGGGCATGCGTCCCAACGTCACCCCGCGTCATTCCAATCTATCATACGGCGGGCACACACCGGATTCAGTTGCGTGCCTGCCAAACTGTCAAAGGCCTGTTAAGGCCATTAATTAACCAGTTAACCAAGTTGACAGTGCTGCCCATCCAACCTTAAGGCGAAGAGCGCAGGCGGCCTTCATATTTTTCATGAAACCTCTTCCATGGGCAGGATGAGGTTTCATGAAAGGTTTATTAAATTAATAAATATTTTTCAAACATTTCATAAACATGTCCCAGCTCATGTGACATGAGGGGACATGCGTAAATGATTTTTAACTTTCTATATTTTGAAGTTTCAAGTTGAACTTAATCTCCCTGAGGCATTTCTGCGTTCTTTCGCGTACGTGCACAAAAGAGCGCAGGCCCTGACTCTCCCTCCTCCCCTCGTCCACACAGGTAGTGCTGAGTGCTCCAGGGCACGTGTCACACTGGGCGGGCCAGTTAAGGCACGCCCACATAAAATGGCGGCACGCAGCCGATCGCAGGCAGCCCCCAGCTCCGCGCCCGCCTGTGCCCGCTCCCGACCAGTCCGTCCGACAGGCAGAAGATTCTGCCCCAGCTTTTTCTCAAAGTTTCAGATTTATCTAATTAAGTAATTGAAATTAAACTTCCAGTGTCAATGCTGAGAATTGAACTCATGTCTCTGATTCATTAGCTCAGTCAACTAACCATAATATATCCACTAAGCTGACCTCAGAAATTCTGACTGAGTTAACCCCTTCCAATTTCAGCAGGCATAAATCCCACCTTGCAGACTTATGCTGCCACATTGAAGACCCCAGAATCTGAATTCCACACTAAATATATGAAGAGATAAAAATTTAAAGGTGCAATTGAGAGATGACTAACTACACAAGTTAAACATGATATAGAAATGTTTCCCGTCAAATTCAATAGTGTCATAAACCTGCAGATAGTAGCTTTCCTTTTATAGGGTCTAATGTTCCTTACCTACTGCTAATTTGTAGTCATGGAAATCTAAGCAGAGCTCCTGGGGAGGTGGAAAACAGTAAACTAAGAGACAGGCAGCTTGTGAGAAGTGCCAGAGATGGCTGGCCATTCTAGAGGTAGAGTGGAGATTCCCTTGCCAGCGATGCCCACATTCTGTTAATGATTTTTTAAAAGTAATTTTAATTATGCCACTGGCAGAGAGCAGATAGGGGAGGATGGAAAATTCAGGAAAGGGGTGAATTAATGCACAATTTCCTTATTTAATGTAGTTAAAAGGCTGAGGAACAGATGTGACAACTGGTAAGGGCAGATTGTTCTGTTAAAAACACCCAGCAAATGCCCTGATCACAGTTTTTGGAGGAGCCCCATCCTCATCAGAGCCCTGGTTGGCCACACAGTGAATTTAGTAAAAGGAAAATCAAAATAATGCAGAAGGCACTTTATTGCGGAGAGACTCCTAGTCTCTTTAAGTGTGCTACAAACTTTAAAAAACACTTGCTCTGAGGGAATTGAATTATTAGCCATTAGCAGATGGCACTGTAACAGTGGTCAGCAGGCTGGGTAAATCCTCTGCATGTTATTCAACCCTGAGGGAATAATCTAACAATAACCACCTTTAAATCATTTTAGAGCCAAACTAACATTCCAGGTCCTGTATTATCAACTCTGACACAATATTGCTTCATACAACTTTGAAAATAGGCACACCAAGTCATAATTGCTTTTTATTTAAACTTTTACTGACCTGGAGTAGCTTTGTGCATGTTGGAAAGTTTGGCTTACAGTGTGTCGATGAGGAATAAAATATCGACAGTCCCTGAAGAGCAACTTATTTTATTCTCTATTATAGTTCATGTACATAGTGGGCATTTTTTTTCCAGCACATCCATGTTTCAGTCTATAAGGAAATGAATGCAATCCTGCAATCGAGCAAGTCTCACTCATTTAGAATGTTTCACTCCTTTTGGTTAAAAAAATAAACTTATTTTGTTGTAAAAAATAAACACAGTTCTATAGGTTTAAATGAACTTCTGGTCTGTTTCATTCTTTTTGCTCATAAATCTCACTCTAAAAGTTTCCTGATGCTGACAGCTCTACATACAAGTTCTAAAGGCCTTAAATAGAATTCAGTAGACTAAAGTAGTTGTAGTAGCCAGTGAAAATGAGAAAATAGAAAAGAAATGCAGTTTTTCAATTGTTTGCCAACCATGATGTTAAATGTGATGGTAAATGACAACAAATGTGAATGATATACCATGTCTGCGATGTAAAACAGCAAAAATATAACATTATCAGTTCACAACAGCCATCAAACTCCTGCTTTACTTTCCACTGTTTAATGCTTATTGACTTACACTGTAGTACAGTTCCGGCCTAATCTGTGGGAACCTATTTGACCCCCAGTGTTGGTCTCAGCACTCCTGTCAAGATTCTCATAATAACGTTCCTTTGCACATCTTTTAGATTTGTATGTGCAATTCTCCCCCATGCTGGCGCATAACGGTCTGGTTCCGTTCTTCACAAAATCTTGCTACACCTCAGAACAGAAGCAGTAATAATCCGAGAATACATCTGGGGTCTAGCAAACTGAGATCTGCCTACCTGCCTCAGTTTAATGTCTCATCCAAAGCATGCCCCTGACAGTGCAACGCTCCCACACTGAAGTGTCAGCCTAGAGAGTTGACTGGCATTAGCATGGAGCCTTGGGTAATTAATAATACACCCTCCAATAGTGGTTTCAACCCATCTAAGTTCTGGCAAGATTTACAATTAAATGTATAATTCTTTTTTTAAAATCTGTTCATGACCCTGCATATTTTTCAAATACTTCACTTTAGTTCAGAACGCACACTGCGAATCAGCTAGACTTGACTCTGTTCTGCATTAACAACACAGACTGATTGTGGCAGGCTAGTCAAGGTTAAAATACAGCGGGAGCCCTTCTTAGAATCAGATGAAATATCCTTTTGATTGCTAACATTTTCATTGGTTTCTAGGTGAATAAAATTATGCTGGATGCTTGTAGGATGCAGTCAGACCAGTCAATTGGTGTATACGCATGGTAACTTTCTAGCTGTTAAATTGCATATGTGTTTTTTAGGCCTTAAACAGACAGTTAATGACTTCCTTTAACACACAAAATGAAAAATTATTTGACTTCAGTATAATGACCTGGTTCAGATCACCACTTATGTAAACCCACAGCTGTGTTTAAATGTATACTGCATGGTTTACTTTCTATTACAAGATAAAAATAATGGCCCAGATGTTCCCATTAGAGTGAGATTGGTGACGTCCTCCATAAATCTTGCCCTTGAGCACGCCAATCTCACTGCTGCTAACTCGTTGCATATTTTTTTGCTGGGTTTGTAAATAGAATGTGTCACAGCGAACGTAGCGTTAAATCAGACACTCAGCACCCATCAGAGAGCTGACGTGAGGGCACATTCGCATCTGGAGTTGTGAGAGGGTTTCACTGAATGGAAGTGTAACTTCTTAAATAAACATTAAGGTCTGAATCTCCTGGTCGGCGTGCAGAGGTGGGCCCCGCTCGCCGATGCGTAAAATGATGTGCGGTGACATCGGGCATGCATCCCGGCATCACCGCGCATCATTCCGATCTTCAGTTCGGCGGGCGCGCACTGGAGTCGGCTGTGTGCCCGCCGAACTGTCAAAGGCCTATGAAGGCCATTTAAATACCAATTGAAATAATTAACAGGGCTACCCGTCCAACCTTAAAGTAGGCGGGCAGGCAAAGAGCTCAGGCGGCCTTCGCATTTTTCATGGAACCTTATCCACAGGCGGGATGAGGTTTCATGAAGGGTTTATAAATGTAATAAAAATTTTTAGTAAAATTCATTGACATGTGCCAGCTCATGTGACACTGTCACATGAGGGGACATGCCTGAATAATTTAAAAAATTTTTTTTTCAAGTTTTCCAAATCAAATTAATCTCCCTGAGGCAGCTCTGTGCCTCAGGGAGATTTCTGTGCTCTTTCGTGCACATGCGTTAAAGAGCGCAGGCCCCGACTCACCCTCCTCTCTCCGCCCGCACAGGGCAGTGCTTCTGGGTGCGCATCACGCTTAATTGGCCTGCCCACACAAAATGGCAGCGATCGGCTTCGTGCCTGCCCGCGCCCGCTCCTGAACCGCCCACCCAACAGGGAGAAAATTCTCCCCTAAAATTACCAAATGTTGTAGATTTTGCGACAGAAAGAAAGAAATACTGGGAGTGAGTTCTAAGCAGGTATTCCATCTCTTGTGTTCAATATATTCATAAAGAAGACAAGCTTTGATCAAACATTTTATGATGTCATCTGAACATCTCAATGAATAAATTCCCCTTCAAATTCCCTTCTAGTGTCTGTATTTACTCTTCAAATTTTTAAGGCTTCTGCTAAAGTGCCAGTGGTACAATAATGTTCATGGGCACAACATTGGAGCATGCAACTCAGTTATTATCCTTAAAAGCAATTTAGAAAATATGCTTGTATCAACAGAAATCTGGCTGACCTGATTATCATGTGCTGACTAGTAACTATGCCCAGAAAAATGATATATTTCCCTTGAGGGTGCTTGTGTAGACAAGCTTTTTAAAATGACTCACTTAGGGTGAGAATTTTGCTGTATTTCTAAATCTCTCTGTTTTTAAAAAAGCTTTGCATCAATCGGCTCCATTCTCCTTCTCCTCCTTCATGAAGGTATTGATAATTGTCAAGGGTCGCTTCCTAAACTGCCAAACTTCTCATACAAACCTAGAAGTGAGTGTCAAATTAATTTGGAAGGGCATTGCAGCCAAGGCTGATCTCGTCCCCACCCAACAACATCCATAAAAGTGCACTTTCACAGAGAATGGAGTATTGTCTGTCTTGTCGAAAGAGTGTATTGACTTTTATTCACATCTAGGTCGATAAATGAAGATGCATTCAGCGTTTGGATGGAAATTTATAACCTGCAGTTGTCAACAGAGCTTGGCAAAGCCAAGGGTTACCACATCCTTGCTGCCTTGTTTGTATTAGCTGCACAGGCCTTACTCTTCCCTTGAGTGTACTGTCATAGTATTATACACTGAAATGAAAGAATTCTAAGATTAAAGGTTGTTTTAGTGACTAAAACCAACCTCAAGATTTTTAGAAAGAAAGAACTTTCCATATATGTAGCTCTATTCAGTATCTCAGCATGTTCCAAAGTGTTTTACAGACAATGAGGTACTTTTGAAATGAAGGAGGGTTTTTTAATTGTCAATGCGCTGGGAGCAGGGAAGGGATCAGGTTTGGGAAACTTGGGTGTCCAGGTTTCTCCCTGGGCTGTTGAGTTTTAACTCTGTGGCACCAAGTTAGCCCAATGCATGACCCAGGGATTCAGGAGGAGGGGGTTGGTGGGGGCAGATAGGGTCCGATCACTGACCCTCTGGGGATCCAGCCTGGGGTGGGTGTGGGGGGTTCAATCCACAACTGTCGCTCTGATGGTAGGGGAGTTTGGGAGTGAGGGAGAGGGGATGCTGGGGGCAAGCACTCTTGTCCCTCCTGACCCACAAGAAGTGCTGTTAAGACTTTTTCCCTAGCTGTTCTCGCCTTGCTGCAGCTGCCAGATTTCGCAAGGCCTGGAAATCCCAGCCGCAAAAGCAGGCTAAACCAGAGACTTCCAGCCCCATTACCTTACTTAAAATGCAAATCTACCTTCTGGGATTGAGTTTGATGCCTACCTCTTGTCCTAAAACTCGCAGGTCAGTGGGCTGGAGCTGGCTTCCTGACACACTTGGAACTTTAGCACATTTAACACCCTATTTTCACCCAATTCCATTTGCTCATCCATGTTAAATTCCCCCCGGAGTTACTATTGTAATGTAGGGAAATACAGCAGTCAATTTGCACAGAGCAAGGCACCACAAACAACATTCCACCTTTCAAAGGTAAATAAACCGGCACAGACATGATGGGCTGAATGACCACCTTCTGTGCTACATGATGTTCATGTACTGTAATTACTTATATGCTAAATTTTAGATTTTAAACACTGAGGAGATACCTTTAAGGGAAGATGATCCTCTCAACCATTTGTAGCAAAATAGTAAACTTGAACATAAAGAATTAATTACACCTTTGCTGTAAATAACAAAGAAAGTCTTCCTCCTCATTAGATAGTTACTATTTCTTTATCTTCAGATTATCATTCTCTTATCAGGAAACCTAGAAGAAGGGCCAAATCCCATAGTGCAAGACACAATTAAGGTTTTTAAACCTTAATTTAGATTAGAATTTACAATTGATTATGTCTTTGTACAGATGTTTCAAGTGCACTACATTTATTTTCCAGCTGTTTTAATTGAAGCCTTAGCCCATTCAAAATAAACAGATTAATTGATGCCTCTGTTAAAATAGTGCGGAAGAGTTTGGTTTGTTAGGTGTTTGTGTTATCGATAACAACTACACTTAAAATAGCAGATAAATCAATAAGATTTGATTCAGTGATGCAAAGCTTGTGTTGAAATCCTGTTAAATGTCGGAGGAAATGGAGACGAAGGAATATAGCCATGGAGATTTAACTCTGTTTGCCTGAAGCAAACTAGGAAGGGGTGTTAAAATCAAAGTGTTCCCTTGTACCCCTCTTTTTGTGGCCGGTGACTATCTTAAAGATGCTTGAGATAGGGTTGCCAATTCAACTCTGGGTGAGGCGTCGCTATGGATAATGAACCAGGGAATTACTGTCCCCCATGCTTTTGTTTAATTCAAAAAAGGTGCAATGCCTGGACGTGTTCTTTTTGCCTGTAGAGGACAGCTCCCTGCGTATGAATGTATGTACCTTCTAGCAAGCATAAGTGAGCCACATTACAAGCCCAACTGATACACTTAAATTGGTTGCTAGTGTAATTCTTCGCGCATTCAAGATTGGTCAGCAAGTACTATTCAATTGCAGAATCACATCTAATGTTAGACATTATGAGCCAAATGAGTAATGTGGTAATTTTAGTGCTTGTGTGATGCCAGCATGTAGGCCATACTGGCGGATCATGTCAAACAGCATGTCCCTTTGGCTGTTCGCAATAGGCAAATTACTCACCGTACTCATCTAGCCTGTGCTTGTAAAACTCAGTACATAATGTCTAACGCTAAATGTGACTCCGTGATTGGACAGTGCTCGCTGAACAATCCTGCATGTGCTAAGAATTACATTAGCAATCAAGTTAGGATTATCAGTCGGGTTCGCAATGTGGCTCAGTTACACTTGCTGGAAGTTACATATGTTCATATGCAGGGACCTGTCCACTGCAGGCAAAAGAATTTGCTTAGGCATTGTTCCTTTTTTGAATTAAACAAAAGCATGGGGGCAAATAGCCTCTGGTGCATTCTCCATGGCAACGCCTTGATCAATCAGCACCCTTTTCTTATGAAGTATAAACAGTTGCTTCCTTTGAAATTTGGTATTTTTGCATCTGTCTTGATGAATGCAAGATGAAAAGCTTCAACAGCATAGTTTTTTCAGCAACATATAAATAACATTCATATTGATTTTTCTGATTTAGAACAGTAATTGCATCTTTTATAGAATGACTTCCTGCATATTCCAGTAATGATGGGCAGCATCTCGGCTTGCAGCTGGGGTTGTGAACTGAAGGAAAACCACTGGGTTTCCTCCAATTTCAGAAGGTGCAATTAGAAAAAAAGTTTTCCTTCACTGACATGTTAGAATCCCTTCATAATTGGTCAACATTTATGGTTTATCCTGAGATCCATCCTGTAAAAACATGTTTGACTCTGTTTCTGTTACTGCACTGTTTGCACTTTTGACTGCAAAAGCATCAGAAACCCCAGCTCAAGTTCAAGTCCTGATCTGAGGCTGAAGCTGCTAATTTGGTGTAACATAGGATAAAACAGCGAGCCCCAGCATGTTTTCTTTGATTTTGCAAATCGTGATGGTAATCAGTGTTGGAGCCACTCAAGTTTGTGTTATGGCGCAGCAGATGTGTGCCAGGCAGTTCAAATCCACAAGGGAAACTTGTTCACGCGGTCACAACGGTTTTGCAATTTGTATTTATTTTGAGATGTGTGCCCTGAATTCAGTAGTAATAAGTCCACCCAGACTTCAGAGATTTTTTAGAAAACTAAATTAAACATTTATTAACAAAAGAAAAGATTTCAAGCACATACATAGATCTACAAATGACTACTATAATAATTCCTAAAACCCCTAACTAATTTGGCTTCCAGTTACACCCCCATTAAGGCAGCAGTAAAAATAAATAGATTTAAACAGTTCTAGGCAAGTTACCACAATTCCCTGGACAGTAGAATTCAAGGCGGCTTTTCCCAGCTTTGGTTTTTGTAGACAGCCACTTAATGCACAAATACTGGAGGCTTTTCACACTTCTGGTAGATCTTGTAATGCTTTCCCTGGTACATAGCCTCATTTCCCTTTATACATGTTTCTTCCTTATAATGCAAATTCCATTGTTCACATATGTCTTTGGAATTTTACTTTCCTCATAATATAAATCATTGCATGGTGCTAATGTTATCAGTAACCTTTGGGAAAAA
Organism: Cetorhinus maximus; assembly: GCF_964194155.1. Taxonomy (NCBI): domain Eukaryota; kingdom Metazoa; phylum Chordata; class Chondrichthyes; order Lamniformes; family Cetorhinidae; genus Cetorhinus; species Cetorhinus maximus. The sequence continues at coordinate 101,170,559 of NC_135887.1, forward strand.
TAAACACACTAGCTTCTCTGGCTAGGTGTAACATCCTACCATCTCTTTGAAATTCAAACTACCCTGATTTATCTAAAAATGCAAATTCTCCTCATCTCACATCTAAAACTTCGGCCATGTTTACGATTTAAGCATTTCAAACCGAGCTTCTTTTGATGAGTCAAAGCCTCCAGACCAGCTGTCTCCAATTCAATTAAATCCCACACACACACACACACACACACACACACAGAAACTATCCAAACCCCACTATTAACCTACTTATACAATAAATCACAATCATATTATGAGAATTATTATATCTTCATGATATTTGTTACATTATTGATTTAATTATATGACAAGTATACTGTGGAGAGGAGGAAATGAATAAGATAATTCAAAGCAGAAACTGGAGTTAGTCATTTGATTAGTCAGCTATGGACATTGTTTGTGGTCAATTAAAACAATGCCTCCTTGAAATACTTCCAGAAAATCATTTTTGCTGAATTGAGCTTATGCAAACTTTGTCAGTGTGTTAAAATCAATTGAGCAATGAGATTAAGGACAGGCACTTGCACCATGTGCTTATAAATTCATGGAAAACCTGTGAAACTAGAAGTATTGAACAAAGATTACGTTTTTGGAGGGAACGTTCAGGAGACCTTCTGTGGAAGAGACAAGAAGTTGGAAATTTCTATATATGTATTAAACATATTCGAAATCAGCTGCTTACTTTGAGCTGCTTCACTGAGCAAGATTCTGAAAATTTTCATCCCTACCGGAATTTGCACATTACCAGAACAAGTTACATTTATTACAGTGGCCTAGATCTTCCAGTGAGCAGTAATGCTGCTCACAATGATTTTACTGACCCAACGCTACTGCCCATTTCTTCCGGGATCTCCCAATCCCGACTGACAGAGAAATGGGCAATGCAGCATCTCCTGGGCAAGTGCAGCACGTGTAGTAGAGTCGGGGGAAGGAGAGGACGTGCCCCCTTTTTATGGCACAGGAACATAGGAGCAGGAGTAAGCCTTTCAGCCCGTTGAGTCTGCTCCACCATTCAATTAGATCATGGCTGATTGTTTACCTCAATGCCACTTTCCTGTGCTGTCCCCATATCCCTTGATGTTATTAATATCCAAAAACCCATTGATTTCTGTCTTGAACATGCTCAGTGATTGAGCTTTCACATCCCTCTGGGTAGAGAATTCCAAAGCACTAGCTGCTGTATTCAGCTAAGTTTTAAGGGTCCAGGTCCTTTAATGAATGAATGTGGGTTAGTGAATGGGTGAGTGGATGAATAGGGAGGTGGGTGAGTGGTCAGATAGGTAGTTGGGTTGGGTCGGCAAGGTCAACTCGTGTGATCGGGGTAGGGGGGATGTTAGTTGGATGGTCAGGGGTGGGGATGGTAAGTCTTTTTTTTAAGCGTGTCTTCACGCACTTTTTTCCCTTTGGGAAGTAGCGGAGAGTTGGTGGAAGGATTCCCGGTCTGTTTATCAACCCATTGAATCGCATCTTGAATGCTCCTTCCACAAACACTGGTGTGGAACTTGAACCTGGAGCTTCTGGCCCAGAGATAAGGATGCTACCACTACACCACAGGAGCTCCGCTGTTAGTCAGATGGTTGGGGGTGGAGGCATTAGTTGGGTGGCTGGTGTGTGGTCAGTAGGTTAGTTGGGTAGTCGGAGGTTAGCTGGGTGCTCGGAGGGTGGGTAGTTTGGTTGGACCTTGCAGGTCAGTCAGTGGGAAGGTTAGTCGATTGGTTGGGTCATGGGGGGGTTATTTAGGTGGATGGGGGCGCTATTTGGGTTGGGTTGTGGGGGTAGTCAGGTCAGATCATGAGGGTTTAATTGGGTGGTTGTGGGGATGTGAGGGTTTAATTTGGTAGTTGTGGGGGACGGTTGGGTCATGGGGTGTTTAGTCGGGTCGTGGAGGGTTAGTTGGGTTGGGTTGCGTTGTGGGAAAGTTCTTAGTCGGGTGGCCGGTAGGGTAGCTGGGTTGGGTTGGGGGTTGTCGGTTTGGGGGGCAGCTGGCCTAGTTTGGTGTGGGGGGGGGGGGTGGAGGGGATAACTGGGTTAGGTTGGGGATTTGTCGGGTAGTCAGAGGGGTTAGTTGAGTCAGGTTGGGAGGGGTTAGTCGGGTTGGGGGGTGGTTGGGTCATGGGGTTTGTTGGATAGTCAGTGGGGTAGTTGGGTCAAGTCAGGGAGGGGTATTAGTTGGGTTGGGGGTGGTGTAGTCTCGATGGTTGGGGGTTTGGGTTAGTTGGGTGGTTGGGAGGGGATAGTCAGATTGGGTTGGGTGAGTAGTTGGATCAGGGGAATGGTTAGAGGGGTAGTTGAGTTGGGAGGAGTAGTCAAGTGATTGGGGATTAGTTGGATTGGGGGCTAGTCACATTAGATTAGGGGGATGGTTGGAGAGGTGGCTGGGTTGGGGTTATTAGGCGGCCGGGGGGTTAGTCGGGTGGTTGGGGGCATGATTGAGGGGATCAGTTGAGGACTTACTCACCTGTTAGACCAAGTTTTAAGCTGTCTAACATTTCCAGGGTAGGTACACAGATAAGTCCCATGTATCTAGCCCAAATCTCCGCTCTAAGCTCAGGGTCAGAGAGATTCATGGAGGGTCCTGGGCATCAGGGAATCAGCCCATTGGAAGTTTGCAATTCCCACATATGTCTGCGTGTCCGTATTTCCGCAGGGCCCTGACGTGCATCTCCTGATGTATGTCCAGTCTCCGACAATCTGGAGACAGGAAGATTTGGACTGTAGTACTACAGCACAGAAGCTCTTAAATCACAGAAAACAGAACGTTCGGTCCAATTGCCGGTGCTTAAGCTCCACATGAGCTTCCTCCGACCCTGCTTTGTCTAAGTTCATTAATACATTCTTATATTCCTTTCTCCCTCATGTGCTAATGTAGCTTCCACTTGAATGTTTTGCACATCCTTTTCAAGATCCTTTAAGGTCCTGAGGGACTTGACAGAGTGGATGTGGAGAGGATGGTTCCTCTTGTGGGAGAATCTACAACTAAGGGTCAGTGTTTAAAAATAAGGGGTCGCTCATTTAAGACAGAGATGGAGAGAAATTGTTTTCTCAGAGGGTCGTGAGTCTTTGGAACTCTGTTCCTCAAAAGGCAGTGGAAGCAAAATCTTTGAATATTTTTAAGGCAGAGCTAGCTAGATTCTTGATAAACAAGGGGGTGATAGGTTATCGGGGGTAAGCAGGAATGTGGGGTTGAGGTTACAATCAGCCATGATCTTATTGAATGGCGGAGTAGGCTCAGGGGGCCGAGTGGCCTTCTCCTGCTCTTAATTTGTATGCTCGTATGTTCGTACTAGTTGCCTCAATCACTACTTGCGAAGTATTCTAACCTCATTCTAACCACTCTTGGGTTAAAGACTTTCTTCTGAATTTCTGTTGGATTTATTAGTGATTATCTTTATATTTATGGCCTTGGTCTGGTCTCCCCTACAACTGAAAATATCTTTTCTACATTTACCCTGTCAAACCCTTTCAGTATCTTAAGGCCTCTGAGATCACCCTTCAGTCGTCTTGTTCCTAGAGAAATGAGTCCCAGCCCATTCAGTTCTTTTTTGATAGGTATAACCTATCATTTTTGGAATCATACGAGTAAATCTATTTTACACCTTCTCCATTTCCTCCATTTCCTTTCTATAATATGAAGATCAAAACTGTTCACAGTATTCCCAAGTGCTTGCAACATAGAAGAATATTCCAAGGTGATTCACAGAAGTGTGAGGAAAGGGGACTAAATGCAACTACTCAAATTAATAAACATTGGGACTTTAGGTTATATTTGACATTTATAATGTTACAATTGGTTCAGAATCCATTAGATCGGAGAGGTCTGCAAATTTTGATACTTGTTTGAGATGTGGAATGATAGGCATGGAAATCATTGTTTATTTTTGTTCTGAATTTTCTTCTCTAAACTGTTCCCCTTCTTCCCTCAGGGGAGTAATTCATATTCATACTGTTTCATGGATGCCTTCAGCCTACTTGTACCTTACCAAATGGCTTTTATTCTTCAAGTATGAACCAGACTCTGAGGGCAGAATTTTAACGTTTGGACCCGCTCACACAAGGGAGGCCGTCAGGGGTTTGTAAACCTAAAAGTTGGTGGAGTTGGTTTTCCCATGGCTCTTTACCTGAACCATAATGCCAGCATGCTGCTTCCAGCTTTTAACAGCAACAACTTATATTTATTTGGTGCCTTTAATGTAATAAAACCTCCCCAAGCACTTTACAAGAGCGTTAAATGGCAGAGACTTTGAACAAGCATTTTGTATGTTTCCTGGTAGATGACACTCAAAACATCCCAATAACTGTAGAAAATTAAGAGGCAAAAGGAGGAGGAATTAAAACATTCACAATCACTTTAGGAAAAAGTACTAGGAAAACTAATGGGATTAAAGGCTGACAAGCCCCATGGACCTGATGGTCTGCATCCTAGAGCCTTAAAAGAAGTGGTTTCAAAGATAGTAGATGCATTGATTGTAATCTTCCAAAATTCCCTAAACCTGTAAAGATCCCAGGGGATTGGAAATCCATAAATGTAACATCATCAGTAAAGTGATGGAACATAGAACATAAGAGTTATGAGGAACTTGTTAACAGTGCCAACAAGTGGCACTTACTCAGCAATTACCTGCTCACTGATACTCAGTTTGGGTTCTGGCAGGGCCACTCAACTCCTGACATCATTACAGCCTTGCTCCAAACAAGGACAAAAAAGCTGAACTCAAGAGGTGGGGCGAGACTGACAGTGACTGCCCTTGATATCAAAGCAGCATTTGACAGAGTGTGGCATCAAGGAGCCCTAGCAAAACTGGAGTCAATGGGAATCAGGGGGAAAACTCTCCACTGGTTGGAGTCATACCTAGCACAAATGGTTGTGATTGTTGGAGGTCGGTCATCTCAGTCCCAGGACATAGAACCATAGAAAAGTTACAGCACAGAAGGAGGCCATTCAGCCCATCTTGTCCATGTCAGCCCGAGGACACCCAGGTGCCCTTTCTAATCCTACCTTCCTGCACCTGGCCCATAGCCCTGCAGCTTACAGCACTTAAGGTGCAGATCCAGGTACTTTTTAAAAGAGTTTAAAGCTTCTGCCTCTACCACCAGCTTGAGCAGCGAATTCCAGACACCCACTTCCCTCTGCGTAAAAAAGTTCTTCCTCTTGTCCCCCTACACCTTCTGCCACTTATCTTGAATCTATGTCCCCTGGTTCTAGAATTCTCCATCAAGGGAAACAATTTTATCCTGTCCACTCTATCTATTCCCCTCATAATTTTGTACGCCTCAATCAAGTCACCTCTCAGCCTTTTTTGTTCTAAGGAAAATAACCCCAACCTATCCAATCGCTCCTCGTAGCTACACTTTTCTAACCCTGGCAACATTCTTGTAAACCTCCTCTGCACTCTCTCCAGAGCTATTACGTCCTTCCTGTAATGTGGTGACCAGAACTGCACACAATACTCCAGTTGTGGCCTCACCAGTGTTTTATACAATTCCAACATTTATTCCTTACTTTTATATTCTATCACTGGAGGAGTTCCTCAGGCTAGTGTCCTAGGTTCAACCATCTTCAATTGCTTCATCAACAACATTCCCTCCATCACAAGGTCAAAAGTGGGGATGTTCCCTGATGGTTGCACAGTATTCAGCACCATTCGCAACTCCTTAGAAACTGAAGCAGTCCATGATCTTATGCAGCAAGACTTGGACAACATTCAGGCTTGAGCTGATAAGTGGCAAGTAACATTCATGCCACACAAGTGCCAGACAATAACCATCTCCAACCAGAGAGAATCTAACCATCTCTCTTTGGCATTCATGACTTTGCCATCGCTGAATCCCCCACTATCAACATCCTGGGGGTTACCATTGACCAGAAACTGAACTGTACCAGACATATAAATACTGTGGCTACAAGAGCAGGTCAGAAGCTGGGAATTAAGTGGTGAGTAACCCACCTCCTGACTCCCCAAAGCCTGTCCACCATCATCTATAAGGCTTAAGTCAGAAGTGTGATGGAATAGTGCAACTCCAACCACATTCAAGAAGCTCGACACCCTCCAGGGCAAAGCAGCCCAATCAATTTGCACCCCATCCACAATCTTGAACATTCACTCTCTTCGCCACCCAACCACAGTGCAGCAATTTGTACAGTCTACGAGATGCACTGCAGCACCACACCAAGGCTCCTTCAACAGCACCTTCCAAATCTGTGACCTCTACAAACCGGAAGGACAAGGGCAGCAGATGTGTGGGAACGCCACCACCCACAACTTCCCTTCAAGCCACACACCATCCTGACTTGCTGTTCCTTCACTGTCGCTGGAGCAAAATCCTGGGACTCCCTTCTTAACAACACCGTGGGTGTACTTACACCAGATGTACTGCAGCAGTTCAAGAAGGTGACACACCACCACCTTCTCAAGGGCAGTTAGGAATTGGCAGCCAATTCTGGCATAACCAGCGATGCACACCTCCCATGAAAAAATAAAAACAGGAAAGGAAGGAGATGGAAAGCAGGAAACTATAGGTCAATTAGTCTAATGTCATTGGGAAAATGCTGAAATCTATTATTAAGCAAATAGTAGCAGGGCACTAAGAAAATCATCATATAATGAAGCAGAGTCAGCATGGTTTTATGAAAGGGAAATCATGTTTGGTAAATTTGTTAGAGTTCTTTGAGGATGCATCAAACAGGGTGAATAAAGGAGAACCAGTAGATGCAGTGTCTTTGAATTTCAAGAAGGCATTCAATAAGATGCTACATAAAAGGTTACTACAGAAGATAAGAGCTCATAGTATTGTGGGTGATATGGAGTTCCCTTGATTGAACCATTATTTCCCTCACCTTCTTTCCCACCCTGAGGCCACCTGGGCCAAATTTGGCTGCCCACACTGCCGGCTAGAAATCGCAGCCTTAATAGGCCCCTTAATTAACTGTAAATAACCTAAATTGCCTTCCCTCTGCTTCCTGGCGTGCAGCTGATTCAATCCCATGCTGGACTTTTTCAAAATGGTATGGGGATGGGATCATGGCGAGGAACCAGCACAGAGGCGGGCAGTGCCAAATTGTGCACCCACCCACCTGCCCCTGATCTGGACTCCGGATATTTTAAAAATCTAGCCCGAAGCGCCTGCAAAAGGGATGTTAAGTGAATGGGGAAAAAATGTGGCAGATAGAGTATAATGTAGGTAAATGTGAAGTTATCCATTTTGGTAGGAAATAAGGAAAAGCAAAATATTATTTAAATGGAGAGAGACTGGAGAATGTTGCAGTATAGAGGGTTCTGGGTGTCCTCATACATGAATCACAAAAAGTTAACACGCAGGTACAGCAAATAATTGGGAAGGCAAATAGAATACTGGCCTTGATTGCAAAGGAGATGGAATATAAAAAGTAAGGAAGTCTTGATACAACTGTACAGGGCATTGGTGAGAGCACACCTAGAGTACTGTGGACAGTTTCTACCTTGAGAGATATACTTACATTGGAGGCTGTTCGGAGGAAGTTCACTAGGTTGATTCCTGGGATGAAGGGGTTGCCTTATGAGAAAAAGTTGAGCAGGTTGGATCTATGCTCATTGGAATTTATAAGAAACTAAGGTGGTCTTATTGAAACATTATAAGATTCTGTGGGTGAGTAACAGGGTAGATGCTGAGAGAATGTTTCCCTTGTGGGGGAATCTAGAACTAGGCGGCAGAGTTTCAGAAGAAGGAGACAAAGATTAAGACAAATTTCTTCCATGAGGGTGGTTAATCTTTGGAATTCTCCACCCCAAAGAGGTGGAGTCTGGATTATTATCTCTGTCATTGAAGGTGGATGAGGTAATATTTTCGCTCGTCTGTAATCAATATACCTCAAAAACTAATGAACGGATTTCCACAAAGCTTGGTGCACAGATAGGGTATGGCCCCAGGAAGAACAGATTCATTTTTGGCGAAGATGTGGATCTGGATCCTGGAATTTTTTTAAAGGAGACGTCTGTTAACATTGGGAACAGAATTAATTGATTTTTTTTTAAGAATGTTGTGGGTTGTTTGATTGAGAGTGTTGTTGGATGTTTTTGAATATTGCGGATTGTCTCAGCTGCTGTGGTGGAATTTATCACATCTGTCAAAATGTGAGCAGAATTTTTAGAGCAGGCTGTTGGATGCGGATTAGCCTGAAGCCTCCTTCGTGAGCTGGAAGCTTTTTTCAGCTTTATAGTTACAGAGCATCAACCAAACAGTGAAAGCATCAAGGAAGAGCTGTTTAATTGTAATAACATTGAGTTAACACAGAGTGGTGGAGGTATATGCCTACTGAGTGCCCTCTTTGCTTGTTAAATGTGTTCTAGATTGAGTTGAACAGATTTTTGATCTACAAGGGAGTCGAGGATTTTGGGGGCAGGTGGGGAAGTGGAGTTGAGGTCAGCCAAGATTTTATTGAATAGCATGAGGGACTGAATGGCCTACACTTGTTCCTATTTATTATGTTCTTGTGTGCTTATTATAAAACAAAATATGGCATTGAGCCACATAAGGAGAAATAAGGGCAGAGGACCAAAAGCTTAGTCAAAGAGGTAGATTTTAGGGAGCGTCTTAAAGGAAGAAAGTGAGGTAGAGGGGCAGACAGGTGGAGGGAGGGTACTCCAGAGCTTAGGACCTTGGCAACATGACGACCTGCACCCAAGTGTTGAGGCTTCAGTATCTGAAAGGAAACCAGCGAGGGACAGAATGGAAGCATTCAACAATGGATAAATGAGAGATAGCAACTGGAGCGATAGAGTCTCAAAGAGGGAAGGCTGACTCCCACCAGTTCTCTGAGGCATCCCTAGAGATCATGCTGTGGGCTGTAAGGGCCCAGTTTTATTCATAGCAAATGGGAAGAAGAAACCTGTCTCAGAAACCAAGCGAACGTGGCCTCCTCCTCCTATTGCTCCTCCTCTTCCTCCGAGGATGCACAGTAGTCTTCATCTTCCTCCTCATGCAGCTCCTGTCTTCCCTGCTGCACTATGTTGTGCAAAGTGCAGCACACCACTATCATTCTGAACACCTTCACTGGTACATACTGAAATTTCCAGGCACCCGAATCACATCTTCAGTTTTCCAATGGCTTGCTCAATGACTATCCTAGTGTCCATGTGGCTTTGGTTGTATCTTAGCCTGTTTGTCAGCGGTAGGGCTCCTCACAGGTGTCATCGGCCACATCTTTAACTCCAAAGAGTCACCCACTGAATCTGTTTTGAGGCATGAAGATCTATGTGAGGCTTGCCAGACACAGAACAAAGGCATCATGGCAGCTCCTTGGCTATCTAGTGCAAATATGCATGATAATCTTTTGGCAGTCACATACCAGTCAAATATTGATGGAGTGGCATTCCTTCTGATTGACAAACATGGTTGATTGATCTGAGGACACCTAGATTGTGATGTGTGTGCAGTCCGTGACTCCCTGGACCTGTGGAAATGCAGCCAGGGTAGCAAATTTAAGAGCCTTTTCTCCCTGACTGGAATCATCAATAGCAAAGTCTTGTAAGTGGCAGCCCTGGAAAAGTGACATTGAACACCTGGGTGATGCACCCATGTGCAGCAGATTGTGAGATTTTGCAGATACCAACAGTAGATCCATGGAAGGAGCCGGAGGCAAAGAAATTCAGGGACATGGCGACCTTGATGGCCATGGGTAATGCATGCCCGCTTGGCCCGCTGGGAAGGAGGTCACATTCTAGGGGGATGCAAATGTCAGCAAAGGTCAGCTGAGAAAGTCTGACCCTCCTGAGGCACGCTGCTCGGTCATGTCCAGAAAGCTCATTCTCTGACTGTGTTGGAGGTATCGCCTCCTTTGTTCATCCCCTCTGTCCTGTGGAGTGGCAGGTGGGTGACGAGGAGGCAACTGCTGTTTCTGCTGGTGTTGCTCCTTCCGCTCCTGTTGATGTTGTTGGTGCCATTCCTCTTGTTCCTCATCTGAGGTCCAAGGTAGAGCTGCGAAAACAGCTCCCAAGCTCTAAGATGGCAAACAGCTGGGAAATGCAGATCAAAGGCAAAAAGGTCCCGATAATAGAAATTGTCTTAAATGTTGGAAATTACCTCCAAAATAGTGAAAGCTCACTCTCGGGACATGGCCTGTGAGCAAAAGCCTTTCACTTAGGCAAAGAAGCAGCTGTCGAATCTCAGAATTTAAAGACTCTCCAGCCTGTCAGTTGCTCAGCCCCGTCAGTCTCCACCGTCCTTTCACTTTGGTTAACCTGATGAGTTTCAGATAGCCGGGGAAACCTGTGTGTTGACAGTTAAAGCAAGAATCCAAAGTTAAAGATGCACTCAATTGCCTTATAGCACATGTTAACCTAAAAAATGCAGACAAGTTAAATGCATATGGCAGCTAACATTTTTTCTCCTCTTCGGCCTTCCACACGCATTGATGTGTGCCCAGCACCGTCAAGTTATAATTTCCCCCCTTGTCAGTGGGATAGTTGGCCAATACTGGGTGGAGGTTGTGATCGTGGCTGAGCTGAGTGCTGTCCTCACCCAATATTTGCGCACAAGCATTCATCAGTTTGTGATTAGAAGTGGAAACACTGGCAAATTTCTCCTTCCTTAGCCTAGAGACACTCTCTCTCCAGTTTCCCGGTAGCATCGCACTTACAGGATTTTCAGGTTTCAAATTGCTCTCAGTTTTCCCTGCAAAACATCTGCAACAATCCTGTGGAATTCTCCGGATGGATTTTTTTTAAAAATGAAGTATTTATAAGACTAAAAATTACTATTGGTGATGGTGAATGTTTTGCATGGTGCACAGCACTCATCTTTCTGTCTTTAAGCTAATGGGCAGAGGGACCTCCATACACTTGTTAAGTGATTGTCTTTTGATACCATCAACAGTGATTTCTAGAACGTAGAAACAAAAGAAGTTTCATTTAGATTCTGGTGCAGAAATGCCACAGCAGGCCTGAAAAAAAGGGGTTAATAATTTTGGGAGGTCTGTTTTGCTGTACTGACATTCTTTGATATTTGCTACTTCAGGACCAGCCTTTTATATCCATGCCATGTCTGCACTGTGCCAGAATGATGCTTTCTGCTACTCTCATCTCACCTTTGCCAAGCTGTTCCCATATGAGGAAAACTTGCTCACAGAACACATTTTACCCCAGTGCCTGTGGAATGCTCCATTTTTGGCAGCTAGCCATCCTTTCCTTATAAGGGAAAGTGTGCTGAAATTCCATCTGATTTTCAAACTAATCTGAGGTCTCTGGAGACTGGCTTGTGGCTATCCCTCCCAAGTGAATATAATGTTGCTCTTGCCTTTTCACTCCAGATGCTCTTGTATTGAAGCAATTCTTAGGTAATCTTAAATTTAAAAAACTTAAAAAAAGAGACTTAAACAATTGAGTGAATTTTGCAGCATAGTAAATATGATTTCTACTTTTACAACTTTGGAATGCAATACCAAAATATTTATGACAGATCATAATGAAGACAAAAATACCACAATAAACATGACCTTCTGAGAGCAAATATCATCGCACAGAGTCCAAGGGGTGTTGAGTATCAGAAACCAAGGGTACTTTGCTCTCTTGATTAGCTCGCTGAGCTTGGCATGACGTGTGTTTATAATCGTGTGCAGCTGTCCAACATTATTTTCAGCCAGTTGAGAAAAGATTTGGAGTCACAATTTTCAGAATTCAATGAAATGCAGCATTTCTGTGGAAACTGTGTCCTGAGTTACCTTTTTGTTTTAAAAACTTTTGTTCCAATATAATTAACAACACATCAAGCAATACATAGATTTGTTCTATCCTTTACTTACCATATTTTAGAAGAGCAGAGACGCTGAAAAAATCTTTTAATTTATTTGTGAAGTAAATATATAAATTAAAGTTATCAGCGTGAGCACTCCCTGATATGCAGTACTTTGTTTAATAAATTTTAGCTGTGAATTTTACTACTTTTGTGTCCACTTTTCTCTTGTAACCCACGTTCCTTTTTCAATTCTCAGGATTGCATAATTTCCAATCACCTTGAATCATTTCCTTGACCTCTGCCACTTTTACCTTCAATTCTCATCTTGATGTTCCAGATTGTCATGTGGATAATTTAAAGAGACAGAAAGTCTCATCTGTAACCTAGTTCAGTGCTATTGGAAATGACAGCAACCATTCTATTTTGCTTAATTTTTAATATCATGGGACAGTTTCTTTTGAACTATTGTATACATTATCATTAGAGTTGCCAGTTCTAATTGGATGTGGTCCTGGAGGTTTGATCATGTGATGTTTTGCCGCAGTTTGCAAATGTTATGAAAGTTGAATGTCTTTGTTTTCACAGTATTTTAAAGAAAAAAATAGAAGAATAGTTAAAGGAAACATGATCTTTGTAAATCTAAAGTAAGACTGTAATGTGGAAAAACTCAGCAGGTCAGGCAGCGTCGGTGGAGAAGAAATCAGTTAACGTTTCGAGTCCTCATGACCCTTCGGCAGTTCTGCCCAGTTCTGCCGAAGGGTCGTGAGGACTCGAAACGTTAACTGATTTCTTCTCCACTGATGCTGCCAGACCTGCTGAGTTTTTCCAGGTAATTCTGTTTTTGTTTTGGATTTCCAGCATCCGCAGTAGCTTTTAGCTTTTTGTTTTTAAGACTGTAATGTATTTGGTTTTGATTGTAACCTTCCTATTTATTACAAAGTTAAGAGCCTAGAAATTTGACTCTCTGGCAGGTGCTAAATGGTCTAAATGTCTATTTGGTGGGCATGCAGTGGACACTCTTTACAAGCTGGAAATAAACCAACCGCCAACAAATTGATATGCAGTGCCCATCCCTGAAACAGACGTTAGGCTCTTTGCAGATGCAAATAATTGGTCTAACACGTGTTTGAGGCTCTCACTACAAGACTGCTTTTCCCTGACAAAAACCTGTTTGGCTGCAACCAGTTTTTAAAAACATACTTACCTGAATATTGAGTCAGGATTCAGGAGCAGCAATTACCCTTCAACCCCTGCATGCCCAAATTGCGAGAACATGATTTCTAAGTTGCACTCGAATTATTAGGCTTGTTCTGCTGGAAACCTTGGATGCTGCACCAGCCCAAGTTATGTTCCTTTTGGTGGGAGAAAGATCTCAAATATTAACAAATCTTCTATTGGCATTAATGAAGCTAAAAATCGGCAGGTGTAAGATGGGCTGCCAATTCACTAACACTGTTTTTGTGCTATCACTGAAGAACAATTTCACCCCCAAGCCTTTTTATTAATAAGCCAAATAGACGACAGGCAAATGGCACAAAACAGAAAAATTTTAAGTAGATTATCTTTGGACACTGAAAAAGGACATTAAAGCCTGTATAGCTCAGTTGGTAGAGCACAGACTTTTCATTTGAGGATCCAGGGTTCAAGTCTCTGTTTAGGTGTTATTTCCAATTCAAGATTATTGATTACTACTTTCATGCAGCCTCATGAAACATTAGCAATTGAGGCTAATCTTTCCTGCTGTCTCTGTAAACCTCACGAATACATATTACCCATAAAAAAACACTAGTTTGGCCCTAGCAGGGAGCTTGTGTCCAATTCTGCACGCCGCATAAAGGACATGAAGGATTTGAAGAATGTACAGAAGAAATTTACTGGAATGGATCCACTAATGAGGGATTATTGTTATGGGGTTAGACTGCAGAAGCTGAGGTTGTTCTCCTTAGAACAGAAAAAGTTAAGAGGAGATTTGGTAGTGGTGTTTAAAATCATGAAGGGTTTAGATAGAGTAAATAAAGATAAACTCTTTCCAATGCTGAAGGGTCGATAGCCAAAGAGTACAGATTTTAAGTAATTGGCAAAAGAACCAGAGGTATGTTACAGACAGGAGGAGGATTAATTTAAACAGCCCTGATTCCTCCACTCACAATCCGTCCATAAAGAGAAAGGTGTTTTTGAATTTTGATTTCCTCCTTTATAAGTGGTGGTGTATTTTCCCCAACACTTCAGTTTTGGAGTGATCCAATCCTCTATTAACAACCCCATAGCAAACTTGAGATAAGGTGAAATAAGAGGGGTAGTTTATTTAACACACACACACAAGACGCGGGAAGGGGTTTTGCAACGATCGCCCCTTTTGCATTCATACATTAAAAGAGGTTTAAGGAAAGAAAGGGGTTCAGGACAAAGATCACAATAAAAATAAGATTTATGATTTCACGTGAGTCCAGAGCCCAGAATAAATATCCAAGGAAGGCTCTTTTTGGTGGCCTTGTCTGGCAAAATTCCTGGTCTTGGGCCTAGGAACTCGGTTGCAGGTTGAGTCCATTGAAGGTGCAGCAAAGTACTCTTGTATCCTGGCTATTAGTTCACTCTGTGGGTGAAATGCAGGGTTCTTTCTGGAGATCAGACTTGGTGAGAGATGGAAGTCAAAAGCAGTCTGCTAGCCCGGAGTCCAGTTTACTTCGGAGGTTAAACCCCAACTGAAGATAAAATTCAAAAGCTGTATCATTAATGGAATTCAAACAGCTCAAGTCTCGGTCATGTGACAGGATAGTTTTGGGTTGAGCTATTTAGCCCTTGTTAAAACCAATTGTGTTTTCAGCGGGTAACTGAAGAACTATTAGTACAATGTTGGAGATGACGAGTCCCAAACTGCTCTGCCTTTGTCCAGACGTCGCTGGTGCAGACGTATCATCTATGAACCCTTTGTATTGGCTAGGCTGGAATGTTTATACAAGTCTCATTCCAGGAGGATGATGAGGTAGCCTTTGTCCATTGGAACAGCTTAGAATCTCCCGGAACTACGAGCATGTGGTCAGCTGAGGTCATTTTATCAGTCCAGCCATTGGTCCATTTAAAAAAAAAATCTGAATTTTCAGCTCGGCAGGTGGGCATGATCAGTGGGTCCAGGAGCAGTCGGGAAATGGACCGCTGACTGTGATTGGCCCCCGACCGTAATTGGCCCCCGACTGTGATTTCATGCTGGCTGGCCAATTAACGGCCAGTCAATGTGAAACGTGCACTGAAAAGCTCAGTGCTGCCGGGGTGGGGGTGGGAGGAGGGTGGGTGATGACAGTTCCGCAGGCGTGGGTGAGCGCTGAGAGAAAGCTCCCCAAAGGCAGAGAGCTGCCTCGGGGAGCTGCCGAACCGAAAACCATTAAATAAAGTTTTGAAAATCAGGAAAAAATGTCCAAGCATCCCAATCAGGCACCTGAACGCAGAGATGGTAAAAATGCAGCCCATAGATTTTTATTTTTATTTTATGTTATAACAGAAACCTCATATTGCCCTTGGATGAGGCTTCATGAAACATGCAAAGTCCGTCTGGCCGATTCGCCCGACCGCCAACCGTAAGGTTGGACGGACCACAAAAATCTAAGACAATTGTGCAGTTAATGGGCTTAATTGCCCTCTTAATTGTCATCGGGCGCGATTCCGACTTTTTGCGCGCCTGCTGAGAGAAATATCGTGCAAGCGCGGGATGTTGTCAGGACATTCACCCGAAGACGTCTCGCACAATTTTACACCCGATTGGGTCAGGCGAGCGCCCACCCACGGGACATAAAATTCTGCCCAATAAGTTTATAAAGTAGCCAGGATGATACAGATATATATATTTCCCTTCCTGTCTTCTGATCATGATAGGTGATATGAGGTTGTGTGCCACTACCACCATGCTAAATGGGATAGATTTTGAACAGACCTAGCAACTTAAGACTGGATATCCATGAGGCGCTGTGGGCTATCAGCAGCAGCAGAATTGTACTCGAACACAATCTGTAACCTCATGGCCCAGCATATCTCCCACTCTACTATTACCATCAAGCCAGGGGATCAACCCTGGCTCAATGAAGAGTACAGGAGGGCATGCCAGGAGCAGCACCAGGTATACCTAAAAATGAGGTGTTAACCTGGTGAAGCTATAACACAGGACTGCTTGCATGCCAAACAGCATAAGCAGCAAGTGATGGACAGAGCTAAGCAATCCCACAACCAATGGATCATATCTAAGCTCTGCAGTCCTGCCACATCCAGTCATGAATGGTGGTGGACAATTAAACAACTCACTGGAGGAGAAGGATTCACAAATATCCCCATCCTCAATGATGGAGGAGCCCGGTACAACAGTGCAAAAGATAAGGTTGAAACATTTGTAACAATCTTCAGCCAGAAGTGCTAAGCAAATGATCCATCTCGGCCTCCTCCGGAGTCCCCCAGCATCACAGATGCCAGTCGTCAGCCAATTCGATTCACTCCATGTGATATCAAGAAACAGCTGAAGGCACTGGAAACTGCAAAGACTATGGGCCCTCACAATATTCCGGCAATAGCACTGAAGACTTGTGCTCCAGAACTTGCTGTTCCAGTACAGCTACAACACTGGCATCTACCCGGCTATGTGGAAAACCGCGCAGGTAAGTCCTGTATATACAGGACAAATCCAACCCAGCCAATTACCACCCCATCAGCCTACTCTTGATCATTAGTAAAGTAGTGGAAGGAGTCATCAACAGTGCTATCAAGTGGCACTTACTTAGCAATAACCTGCTCACTGATGCCCAGCTTGGGTTCCGCCAGGACCACTCAGCTCCTGACCTCGTTACAGCCCTGGTTCAAACATGAACAAAAGAGCTGCACTCCCGAGGTGAGGTGAGAGTGACTGCCCTTGACATGAAGGCAGCATTTGACTGAGTGTGGCATCAAGGAGCCCTTGCAAAACTGGAGTCAATGGGAATCAGGGGGAAAACTCTCCACTGGCTGGAGTCATGCCTAGCACAAAGGAAGATGGTTGTGGTTGTTGGAGATCGACCATCTCAGCTCCAGAACATCACTGCAGGAGTTCCTCAAGGTAGTGACCTAGGCCCAACCATCTTCAGCTGCTTCATCAATGACCTTCCTTCTATCATAAGGTCAGAAGTAGGGATGTCCCGCTGATGATTGCACAATGCTCAGCACCATTTGTGACTCCTTAGATACTGAAGCAGTTTATGTCCAAATGCAGAAAGACCTGCACAATATCCAGGCTTGGGCTGACAAGTGGCAAGTAACATTTGCACCACACCAGTGCCAGGCAATGACCATCTCCAACAAGACAGAATCCAACCGTTGCCCCTTGATATTCAATGGCATTACCGTCACTGAATCCCCCCACCATCAACATCCTGAGGGTTACCATTGACCAGAAACTGAACTGGACTAGCCGTATAAATACTGTGGCTACAAGAGCAGGTTAGAGGCTAGGAATCGTGCGACGAGTAACTTAGCTCCTAACTCCCCAAAGCCTGTCCACCATTTACAAGGCACAAGTCAGGAGTGTGATGGAATACTCTCCACTTACCTGGATGAGTGCAGCCCCCACAACACTCAAGAAGCTGACACCGTCCAGGACAAAGCAGTTGCTTGATTGGCACCACATCCACATACATCCACTCCCTTCACCACTGACGCACAGTAACAGCAGTGTGTACCATCGACAAGATGCACCACAGGAATTCACCAAGGCTCCTTAGACAGCACCTTCCAAACCCATGACCACTACCACCTAGAAGGACAAAGGTAGCAGATGGATGGAAACACCACCACCTGGAAGTTCCCCTCCAAGTCACTCACCACCCTGACTTGGAAATATATTGCCGTTCCTTCACCGTCGCTGGGTCAAAATCCTGGAACTCCCTTTCTAACAGCACTGTGGGTGTACCTACACTACATGGACTGCAGTGGTTCAAGAAGGCAGCTCACCACCACTTTCTCAAGGTCAACTAGGGATGGACAATAAATGCTGGCCCAGCCAGTGAAGCCCACATCCTGTGAATGAATAAAAAAAGGAAAATCTATTTTTGTGCAATGAATGATTAGGATTTGGAGTGCACTGCCTGATAGGGTGGGGGAAAAGGATTCAATCAGAACTTTCAAAGTAGAATTGGACAAATACCTGAAGGAGAAATGTTGCAGGGATATGGGGAAGGAACAGGGGAAAGGATTGCTTTTCAGTGGCACAGACTTGATGGGATGAATGGTTTCCTTCTGCACTGTACCATTCTATGATTCTATGTTAATCTTAGTATAAGGGATATGACAACGTAAAACTTGGGAATGCACCCATCTCCTGCATTCACGCGCAGACATACCAGAATTAATTTAACGTAGGATGTGTAGGTAGACCCATAGTAGCAGTATAAATTAGTTGTACTTTGTAGGATTGAGTTTTACTCGATGATTCCATAAAGGAGGCCCAAACCCTTTGATGAAAGTATTCCTTAAATTCAACCAGAAAGTAGTTCTTTAAAAAAAATACATTAACAGTCTACTCAAACTGAATGTTTCTGATACAAACTGTGCAACTTTTCACTAGAGCTTTTTGTTTAACCAAAGATTACAGTTGATGTAACAGATACAGAATTTTAACCTGGGATCTGCAGACTCTAAGGGAATGGGGGAGATCCCAGGGTGAAATTTGTGTCTTGCGAACAGACAAACTGGCGTCAACTTTAACCATCTAGCTGGTAGGAGTGCACTTACTGCCCCATTGCCATCATTTTCCAGAGGACCTCTGCATGAATATGTTTCAACCTAGCTCTACTGTGCAAATCTAGACACTTTGATGTATGCAGAGCATTGATGCAATTCTGAGGTAACACTGCATTGACTGTCCTAGCTATTAGTTCTTAAAGTGGCCAAAATAGATAGGTTTCTGTTTCTTTAAAAGATTTGTCTTTTTAAAGATTTCTGTAGGACAAAATCAATGTGTATCTGAGGTCCGAACTCATCCCACAGTGCATTACTAGCACAGTATCTCAGGAGTAATGCCATCTATACAGTCTTTTATATTTCGTCTTTCAATAGTTGTACATTGGCTACTATCATGGCAAAACTTTTTTTTACTGACATTGCCTTTCGGAAATTATGGCCAGGATTTTAGGGCCTCTCCCGCCCGGCGGGATATTACGGTCCCACCGAACTGGATGGTGATTGAACTGGCTCGCCACATCAGCTAGGGGGAGACACGCCGCAGTGGAGCCTTAAAACCCTGGCCTAAGACATGGGTCCCCACTAATGTGTCATTATTTGCAGATTAATATAATAGCTTAAAAACCACTGAAATTCATAATGAACTGTAGCACTTTTGTTCTCAAATCTTTCAACAATACACTGAAAATTGAAATGAAAGTGTCAGTTGTAGCTCTGCGGTGAAACTCTCCCCTCTTACACTGAAGATTGCGGGTTCAGGTCCCAATCTTAGATTGGGCACAAAATTCTAGGGGCAGAATTTTGCCCTTGGCGGGCAGGGGAGGGCGGGGGCAGTTGGGAAGCTGACCGCTGCCAGCGATCGGCACCAGACTGTGATTTCACGCTTGCCAGCCAATTAAGGCCCGCCCAGCATGAAACGCGAGCGGCAGCGCTGAGCGCTGCCTGTGCGGGGGTGGGAGGGGTGTGGAGGGTGAATGGGCCAATGGGCGTGGGTGAGCACTTCACAATCTCCCTGAAAAAATTAAAATGTAATGAAACATGTCCCCTCATGGGACTCTGTCACATGAGTAGGGACATGTTATTAATGAAAAATTAAAGTTTTTTATTTTTATTTGCTTTTGGAAACCTCATCCCACCCGTGGATGAGGTTTCCAAAAAAATGCAAAGGCCGCTTGGTCTTTTTGCCTGCCCACCAACAGTTAAGTTGGACGGGCAACGAAAAATTTAAGTTAATTGATTACTTAATGGTCATAACAGGCCTTTTAATTTTCGGCGGGCGCGCTGCTGGCTCTGGCGCATGCCTGCTGACCAAACTATCGCGCGACAAAACTCGGCCAACATCAACGCGCGCCCGTCAAGCGAAAATCTCTGCCCTAGGCTGGCACTCCAGCCCAGTACTGATGGACAGCTGCATTGTTAGAGGTGTCACCTTTTGGATGAAATGTTATGCCAAGGCCCCGTCCTCTCAGGTGGACATTAAAAAAAAAAATTGCATGACACTATTTCAGAAAAGAGCAGGGAAGTTATTCCTCATGTCCTGGCCAATATTAACCTCTCAATCAACATCACTGAAAAAACAGATTATTTGGCCATTATCACAGTATTGTTTTTGGGAACTTGCTGTGCGCAACTCTTCTGCTGCATTTCCAACATTGCAACAGTGGCTACACTCCAAGAAGTACTTCAGTACTTCATTAAATGTAACGTGCTTTGGGCGATACTAAAGTTGCGAAGGTAAAACATAAGTGCAAGTATTTTTTTCCTCATTGCTAGCAAAGAGCCCTATTAAAATCCTGTTTGGGTAGTCTGAGTTCAGTGTTTAGGTGCTTGTGGATGGACCCAATATGCAACCAGTTCTGATTCAACTACAATTGTCACTCAGTCAAAAAGGCTACAAGAAACAGCTGTAGCCATATTGTATAATTTTTATTCCTTAGGTCAGCAAGTCAGCAAAAAAGCAGCAAAACAGCTGACTTGCATCCTGAAGAGATATGGCTAGAAGTTTGCCGGTGCACCTATACTTGATGATCTTGTCACTGCTGGCTGTGTGGAAAGTTTTGGTGTGCCAACAGATCAGAAGAGTCCATTCACGGAACAAAGCAAAATGTCAGTACGTAAGGCATTGAGTCATTACGGCACAGAAGGAGGTCATTCAGCCCATTGTGCCGGCTCTCTGTAGAGCAATCCAGTCAGTCCCATCCCCACACTCTATCCCTGTTGCTGCACAAGTTTATTTCCTTCAAGTGCCTAACCAATTTCCTTTTGAAATCAATGATCATCTCATAAGCAATGAGTTCTTAGCCATTACCACTTGCTGTGTTAAAAAATGTTATTCCTCACATCCCTTCTGACCTCTTGCCTTAAACCTGGGAACAGCAATGAGAAGATCCAGAAAGAAGAGGTCCTATATGAACTGGGCATAGGAATCTGTATGTGTGAAGGCCTCTATGAATTGGAGGAGTTAGGATTGGAAAGGCGCCTCTGTGAAATAGAATTGAAATTCCGTGCGTGAACAAGGGAATTAGAAAGGGAGGAGTGCCTTTGCAAGAGCTAGAAAGAAAGGAGAGTGCATATTTGTACAAGGGATGGGGAAGAGTTCTCCTGTGATGGAGGAAGGAGAGTGACTTTGAAGGGGAGACTAACTCCAGCTGGTGTGTGGTTCCATGGCTCCAGCCGTCCGCTACCAGTGTAATTGACCATGTTTTATGTGTGAGGCAGGACACTGTGTGTTCAAAGGTTATTTGTTGAAGCCAATCCTATTTCACCAATTATGGACATAATTTGTAATTAAATAATTCCAGCAGCAATATATTTGAGAGTTTAAAAATGAAGGTTATTTATTATTACAGGCTTACCTTATCCTGAATTTGACACAATGCTTCATTCACTCTCATCTCACATACACTTTCACACACACAAAGATTAGATACAGATGAAGGTAATATATTGTTACAGCTTATAAGTATCTCCATGTCTTTTGTGGTAGGTCTGTAGTTTCTTAGATGAAGTTGATGTTTTAGTTGAACTGAATGTCCGATAAAACAAAGGATTCTCAGTAATCTGTGAGGTTTCTTGTAGTTGAATTTCCAGGAGGTTGGATCTCAGGTGAACTCAAAAATTGGAACAGGTTGAGGACCCATCTCTCTATCAGAATTTCCTCCTTTCAAGGTATTGTTGTTTATTACCATGGCTGCTTGGATGGCTTGCAGATAGTTTGATGGCTTTCAGTGGAACTCTGTCTACAAGCAGCTTCTTGCTGGTTTCAGAGCAGACTACAATACAGGTTTCCTCATCATGTGGCTTCCACAAGTTCAGAGTCCTTTTTCCAGACAAAAGGATGGTATGTATGTTGATTCCAATCATCCTGCGTTGTCTTTTGGCATCTTGATCTTCACCCAGTCTGGTTTGGATGAGGGAAACCATTATAATACAACGGAAAGTTGACAGGATTCATTTATATCTGCCTGAAACACACTGAGTTTCGATGTCCCTTTTTTGTCCTGGGTGAAACAGAGTGTTAGGTTGACTGGAATTCTATAGTACTTTTGTATTGATCCACCCTTAAACAAAGGGATGTGTGGCTTCCCCGGATGGCTCTGAATATTTGATTAGGTATTTACTTGAGACTTGGGACTGCCTGAAGCTCAAATGCCAAGGTAGCATGATTTGTAGTGGCCATTTTAATAGTCTGTCTAGTTTTCAAAAGTATTGGCTGAAAGTTCATAATACACTGGGGCATGACATGCCATCATGCAGACACATGCCCGTTCAAAAGGGATCACTGGGTGTCAGTTGACAGCAAGAACCCAGAGGTCAATTGTAACACTCCTGTCATAAGCCCAGTTGTAATCAGATAACTCAGCATAAATTTGGGATTGAAGCTAGTATCTTTTTGTCTGTATGGCTGGCTCAGTTTCATACTGTGGGTGTAACTACACCACAATAACTGCAGCAGTTCAAGAAGACAGCTCACCACCATCTCAAGAGCAATTAGGGATGGGAGAATGACGCCCACATTCCATGAACTATTATTAAGTGAGTGCATTTGCTAACTCAGCTGGGGAAAGCTACTTTTGTATCGAGATAAAATATTGTTGCTAAACTTTCTAAGGCACACTAAGTTGAATGATAGCCCTAAAAAAAGACAGTAAAAAAGGCATACAGTATGATGCCATTTTTGATATGACTTGTTGCTTTTGCAGTATTATTAAATCTCAACAAACAGATAACACATATACGAAGGAGCACTTTATAACTGGAAACTTTAGTTAATAGAACCAATGGGAATATTCTGATTGAGTCATAAAGAAAGCACAGTTATTGGTACTGAGAGCCTTTAAGGATTATAGACAACCTGTTTATCAGACTGAATCCAACTGCTCCTGCCAAGGTACTATACATCATGTTGTATGGTAACAATTGCACAAAGCCAGAGTGGCTTCGTATAACAGCTAATACTTCATTGCATTATACAGATTTAAGCATTGACTATGCATGTTGCAGAGCTTTCTAGTACTAATCTGAAAATTATTTCTGGACAAACCTGCAGTAATGACATGACAAATGTTAACCCCGGTGTGAACACTTGTTGATGTCTGCAGAGAAAGCAGCTGCAACATCAAAATTGGCTCAATAAAGAATAAAAGCCTCATAAAATTAAAATTAAAACTTTTAAAGCTTATTTCACATGTACATGCATGCAAATACATTTATGCATTTACGTATAAAATTATCGAAAAGTAATTTCACAAAATAATTTTATCTCTTGGTTACACGATGCCTGGGATTTACTTCTACTGTTTATGATACCATCTGGTCCTGTTGATAAGATTAGTGCTTTGCAATCACACTGAGGTATTCACTGTTTAACTGAACCACATGATCTGTGTGAGTTGGGCGATGGTGAAATAGAATGTAAAAGTCTGTTATGCTGTTTCTATGGAGTCTGTGTGCATATGCTGTTGATTCAATGTTTTAACAATAGCAGATCAAGGGAGACCACACTCTGAGGAAGTGATTTTCTGATAAAGTAATGTACAGATGTGTAAAATACATTTTCACCTAAAACACAAAGAACTTACATTTATATAGCATCTATCACACCCTCTGGATGCCCCAAAGTGCCCAAACAACTCATGAAGTATGGATAATTTTGAAGTGTAGCCACTATTATAATTTAGGAGATATTCAGCTATTAGACAATGTTGGCCACTGTTGTGTTATGTTATTTCACATTAAGCTAATTGATGATTAAACTAAGTGTGATGGATTTACAAGTTACCATGCTGCAATGGTTCTATTGTGTGTAAACCTGCCAGACATATTTTATTTGTTTATACAACTGAAATGCATTATCCTACATATATTTAAATATTTACTTAGGCACAGTTGGCATTTTGGTTATTGAGTGTTATGCGATGTGAGGCATTTGTCAGGATTTTAATCTGATGTCAACATTTCAACCCATACATTAGCTTGTAAAAATTTCATGAGAAAAATCAATTATTTTCGCTAAGGTTGAAAGTTGTCAATATTAACCAATTGAATCAATTGGAAGATAGTATCGGAAACTGTCGGATAAATCACTTTATTTTACTGTTTATTGCAAGTAAACTTGAGGCAGAATTTCTTAAGACAAATTGATTCTTTCTCACAGTTACAGGTGTGTTTATTTACTGTTTCTTTCCAAATGAATGTTGTAACAAGCTGATGAAATGCAGTTTCTAAAGCTTTTTATTGTCCTCAGAGAAGCTTTCTGGGCAAGGCCCTTCTTCCACGAAGGCTTATCTTCTTCTAGGCAGGTTACAGCTGATATTTTGAGATAGGAAAGAAAGAATGTATGAACTTGGTTGAATTGCGCATTTAAGTACTGGAATAGTCAGGATTTGGAAAGAAACTAATTTTTGGAATTAGAGTGGTGATAACTTTTAATTCATTTTTAAAAAGTACACATTTCTGTATTTAGGATTCTATATCAGTGTACTACAGTGATGTATGATGTGTATTGTTGGTCTTTTTGTCTGAATGTAGTTATGTTCTGTAGCCTCAAGGGGTCTTTATAGTTCACTTGTGATGCCCATTATCTTCAGGAGGAGGGCCCTCAATGTCTATTAGTGTGGTCAACATCCATGAGGAAACAAGAAGTAATAATTAGTAAGCCTGTAATTAATTTAAACCATAGACTGGAGGCATAAAATTCTGCCCTCTGTCTGTCCCTGAAACCCATTTTCTTCATGCACCTTTGGGGGGTATTTTCCCCTCGGGTTCAATAGTATTTTCTCCAGCGTGCTAGGGTAAATTAGGAGAAAATTTGCAAGCCATAATCAGTTGATGAGAAATAGCCCAATGTGATGTTTGTTCAGCAAGGGTAACAAGTGAGATGCAGGCATCTGCAGACCTATGGCCTTACTTAATTCCCATGTAAAATAATGGAATCAATTATCAGAAATAAACTTGAGGTTTATCTGCATCACTATAACCTAGCTAGTCCATATACGTTCAGAATGGAAAGATCCTCCCTGAAAAATCTACTTAACTTCTTTGAGGAAGTGACGTCCCTTTTAGACTGCAGAAATATGTAATGTGTTATAATTCAACTTCCAAAAGGCTGTTAGTCAAGCTCAAAACTGTGGGAATTCAGGGAAAGCCATAGGAATGGATAGGAAACTGGCTGAAGGGAAGATAACAGTGCTTACTTGTTCGAGCGGTTATGCCTGGAGTGGCGGGGAACGAAACCACTGAGTTGTATGCCGCAGGGATCAGCATTGGGACCATTAATGTTTCTGATTTACACCATTCTAAAATCAGTGCAATTTTTTGGATTATGACAAACTAGAAGGAGCAATGGAACCAGTGTAGCTAGCTCAGAAATTTCAGATTCAATTAAGAGAAAAGTGGTCAAAAAATGGTAGATGAAATTCAATCCAGGCAAAGGAAGGAAAAATGAATGGCACCCATTCTCCATGATGTGTTGAAATGCATAAGGATAAAATTAAAAGAGACCTGGACTCATTGTGGGCATTCAACATGTCCAAACAACAGAGAGCAGCAATCAACAAAGCCAACAGAATGTTGAATTACAAAAGCTATTAGAGCAGAATACAAGTCAGAGGGAGCTATTATCAAACTGCATGGTCCTGTAGTCAGACTGCACCTCAAATTGTATGTTTAGTTCTGGTCACTGAGACATTGAAAAAGTTCAGTTAAAAGCCATGAGACTGTTACCTAGAATTGAATTGTCCTCTGTACTTCTGACTCTAATTGGAAGACGGATAGCAGTGGAAAACAGATTAAAATTCAAGACCAAGGTCTACTGCCTCCTGACTGCCCCAATCTGAATTCCTCTCCCTTGGTCCCTGCTGGGAACACCTCTGCCCACCACGATCGCACCCAATACATGGAATCCCCAGGATTGGAGGTTTAAACCTGGATTTCTAACACATTGCCACCCTGTGTGCCCCATTTCTGCTCTAGACATAGCCCTAGGTAAACAGCTAGAAAGCACCAAATTTTCTGGATGGAGAGTCCCTTGCAGGAGCCCCCCAACCTGTATTTCACCCCATTTCCAGTGCTTGTATACCCCCTCCCACTTGCTGGTAGCAATCCTGTAAGGAGCCTACCATGAATGTTTAATACCCCCTCCCTGACTGAGGGAACTAAGCTGGGTACTGATGGACTCAGGACAGCAGCTGTAACTTCTGCCCTAACCCTGTGTGGCTGGTAGAGTATAATTCAGCATTTAATGCCAGAGATCTGAATGATGGGGAAAGATTGAAGAAACTTGGGTGCTTCAGTTCTAAAGAGACACATTTAAGAGTGATCTTGTAGAAGTATGTAAAGTAATGAACAGTCTGGAAAAAATAAATACACCAAATTATTTTGATGCAAATTGCATGAGTAGACTAAGGAGACTAAATAAATTTAAACTAGTAAACAGTAATTTCTCACCCTGACCATTCCTCCTCATATCTCTACGGACTTAATTGAAAAGATATAAATGTTTAAGTCTATGGCAGACAACTGAGGTAACCATTTATACTGTGTCAAGTTGGTAACACATTGAACCACAAGGTACCAGGTTCTGGTTTCACTCCAGGACTTGAACGCAAAATCAAGGCTGATACTCTTGTGTGGTATTGAGGGTGTGCTGCATTTTTTTTTATATTCATTCATGGGATGTGGGTGTCACTGGCTAGGCTAGCATTTGTTGCCCATCCCGAATTGCTCTTGAGAAGGTGGTCGTTTGCTGACTTCTTGAACCGCCGCAGTCCATGTGGTGTAGGTACACCCACAGTGCTGTTAGGGAGGGAATTCCAGGATTTTGACCTAGCGACAGTGAAGGAACTAAAAGATCGCATGACACTGTTTGAAGATGAACAGGAAAGAGAATCCTGGTGCAGCATTTCCCCCCGCTCGCTGACACATAAATGACGCGCGGTGAAGTCGGGCGTGCGTCCCGACGTCACAACGCGTCATTTAGATTGTCAGTTCGGTGGGCGTGCAGCCGGCCTGCAGAACTGTCAAAGGCCTATTAAGGCCTGTTAAAAACTAATTAACTCAATTTAATGAGCTGCCCGTTCAACCTTAAGGTTGGCAGGCAAGCGAAGAGCCCAGGCGGCGTTCGCATTTTTCATGAAACCTCATCCACGGACAGGATGAGGTTTCATGAACTGTTTTAAAATATAATAAAAATTCATACATTTATTCTTTGACATGTCCTAGCTCATGTGATGGTGTCACATGAGGGGACATGTTTTAAAAGTTTAAAAATCCTTTATTTTAAAGTTTAAGACTGAAACAAATCTCCCTGAGGCACGGAGGTGCCTCAGGGAGATCTCTGCGCTCTTTTGCCAATTATTGGCCACTTAAGGGCCTAAACTGGGGAAAGGCTGGGCTTCCCATTTGAGGCTTTGCCCACCCCAGCATAAAATCGCTGTGTGGTCGGGGAAAACAGGAACCTCGAGGGAATCCCGTCCCCTCAATTTCACACTTCACCCCGTTTGACCTACCTAGAAATCCACTAGTGGGGGGCTCCTTTGACCTTGCAAATGACTGTCCCACCTTCAATACACCTTTTATCTCCAGTACCCTTTAACGTCTTGTTGCCCTCCAAATCTGTGCTGCAACTCATTGGTTGAACTCTTCCAGTTAGGCTTCTGCCCCTCCTACCTCACTATGTGACTCTGACCATAGTAAACTATCCCTCTCAACTTGTCTGAACATTTTGACACAGTTGACCGCACCATCCTCCTCCAATGCCTCTCCTCCAGCTTGGTGGGACTATCCTCACTTGATTCTATTCCTATCTCTTCAGTCGTAGCCAGAAAATTGCCTGCAGGGGCTCTTCCTGCTCCTGAAAAATAGCCTCCGTGGTGTTCTACGTTGCCTGGCCTGTTCCTACATCTCATCTATATGCTGCCCCTCAGCAACATCTTCTGAAAACATAATGTCATGATCTACAGTTATGCTGGTGACACCCAGCTCTACCACCTCACCGCCTCCCTTCAGTTCTCCATTGCCTCTCATTTGTCATGCTGCTTATCCAACATCCAGTTTTCAATGGGCAGAAATTTCTTCCAATTATATTGGGAAGACCAAAGCCGTTGTCTTTGGTGCCTGACACAAACTTTGTTGGGTAGACGCCCAAATAAATTCATGTGACTCTATTTTGAAATGCTAATGCCCACACTGGGCAGGAGGTGGGTTTGGCACCCAAATAGTGGCGCTGAACATCGCCAGGTGGTGGAAGCTGCCTGCAAAGCGTGAGCAGCAAAGACAGATGATAGCTGTGATGGGAGCTGTTGCTGCCTTGCTCAAGAGAGTAGGCAGCTCCTCAGAGGGCCAGCTGCCTGAGACAGTGTTCAGGTGACCTAATCAGAGGTAATGTGCATGATTCGGTGCAAGATCCGCAAGAACCCCTGAATTTTCAAAGTATAAAAAAAACTTTCCCTTCATCCCTCTGTGCACTAACATGCTCCAGAAAGCTTGGGTTCACCCAAGTCTCTTCTGACACTAACAGTCCCAACCTCCCCAGCCCCTTAACAAGTTCCTCAAGAAGCTTAATGGGCCTTTAATTGGAGATGAGTGGGTTCCACATTCCCACCCCATCTTTGCCTCTCTTTGAAAATTGGAGTCTATCCAGGAGGCATCAGGATTCAGAGACACCCTCTGAGACTGCAATTTTAGAATTGTGTACGCATCTGGTCCTGACCCCACCAGCTTTTGAAAATCCTGCCCCATTCCTCTCGCTGGTCTCTTTCTGAGACTAAACCAGACTGTTCTCAATCATGGTGCCCTATTGGACTCTGACCTGAGCTGAGCTCCTGACTCCATATCATCTCCATCACAAAGACTACCTACCTTGACCTTCAATACATCACCCATATCTGCCACTGCTTCTGCTAATCTAATGGTAAAATCCTCATCCATGTATTTGTTACATCGAGACTTGACTATTCCAATGTTCAACGGGCCAGCCTTCTATTTTGCAACCTGTGTAAACTTGAGGTCATTGAAAACTCTGCTGCCCAAGTACTAACTGGCACCAAGTTCCATTCACCCATCCATAACCCACTGTGTTCACTGACCTACATTGACTCATGGTCCAGCAATACCTCAAGATTCTCATGCTTCTTTTCATATTCTTCCTGGTCTTGCACCTCCCTATATCTGTAATCTGCCCCAGCGTTATAACGCTTCGAGATCTCCGCACTCTTCCAATACTAGCCTCTTTTGCACCCCTGATTTTCTTCCTCTGCCTCTGCCAGCCTTGCCTTCAGCTGCCTAGATCCTCAGCTTTGTAATTCTGTCCTTACACCTCTCAGCCTCTCCACCTTTAAGATGCTCCTTAAAGTCTCCCTCTTTAACCAAGCTTTCATTCACCTGTATGTGAATGACACTTGGTGTCAAATTTTGTTTTCTAACGTGTATGAAGTGCTTCAGGACATTTTATTACGTTAAAGGTACTGCAAGTTGTTGTTGTACCTGGCTGAAAGATGTGGAAGTGGAATTAAAACCTGGGAGTTTGGCATGTTTTTCTTTCTCAGGGGACTGCTCAAGGCGAGCAGCTTGTTGATCTGATTTACGCTAGCCCCCCCCCACCCCCTGTTCATGGCCACTGCTAGCCATCTACAGATGGCAATTAGGTTCTGGGTGGTGGCGGGAGGGGGTGGTGGGTGACCACCACATATGTACCCTTACACCTTTGAAAGTTCACTCATACTGGCCGGGCAACTGTCAGATGGGTGAAGGACGCTGGCCACTTGCAGGTATATCCACGGGCTTACTTTGGGAAGCAGCTCCCTGCAGATTTTCAGGGTCTGAAAAGGTAAAATACAGAGCAGGTTGATCAGCATGTTTGGATGTAAAGCTTCAACCAAATTCGCTTCTATACTTCTAATCCAAAGATGTTGACTGACCCTCATCCATGCTGAAGCTATATAAAAATAAAAAGTCTACATTTGATATTGTTAAATCAATCTATCCCCTAATCCAAGAGTTCCTCAGTCAGGTTCTGGGTTGCCATTGAGCTTGGGACGGTATTAAATATCGATGGGCAGATTTTCCTTCCTTCTAACTGAATGGATGAAAAATCTAGTGGGTTCAGGTAGGTTCTGTAAGGGACATGTGACCCTTCCTGATAGGTTATCCTTTCTGCATTCTTAACAATCAGACAGTAAAGGTGAAAATCTAACCCAATGTAGCTGTGGTTACAACCTACAAAATTGTATTGAAGTCCCTGGGTGGAATTTTACTGCGCCTCCCACCAGCAGGATTTGCTAGTCCCACCAATGTCAATGGACTTTTGAACGGCTCACCGCATTTTCCAGCCCCACCCCCGCCATGATGGGGCTGCAAAATTCTACCCCCTATAACCAACATTCCCGCTAAGCCGTGCAGGTGCGCAAGCTCACGCCAATCTTAAAGGGACCATGCAGGACAAGCTGGCCGCACACTGCAGAGGAATTCGAGGGAGCATCGTCTTACAACTACTTTTATTTCATGTTTAAAATACCTGTAATCTTTTTGGGAGAAATAATCTTTAGCTTTAAAGACAAAATTATAGCCAGCTCCAAAATGCCAGATTAGACAACAGAGAAACTGTCAGTAAATGAAGTCTTCCTGGTGGTGATGGAGGAGGGATGTTGAGTTTGGGATGGGGGGTAGGGAATATCTCCAGACCCTACCAGAAAAACATTCAAGCCATCAACATTCAATCTGCCCTTCAGTGATTTGTAAATTCACCTTTTGTGACTCAAGTGATAGAATATTGGACATTTCTATAGGGTAAGTGATGATAGGTCCCTGACCCACTGTACTTTTAAGCTACCTGCTAGGACTGGATTTCATCTTGGGAGCATATTTTGCGAGTCAGGCCAGTTCACACCTTGAAAACTCCACTCCCGACTGATTTGTGATTTTGCCCAGGGTTTTTGTCTTTTCCCACAAGTGTCAGGTTTGCAGTGCAGTTTGCAGAACCAGTGCAGGAAGAGAACAGCTGCAGAGGTGGCCTGGTGAGTAGGCTCACCTTGGTGACAGTAGCACAGATTCCAACTGACTCCCTAAGCCACACCCCTCACCCTTTCACTCCCCCAACCCACCCACTGGCCACCCCATATGCCCTCCATGCACCCCCATGTATCTTCCACAGCCACTTATCTAGTACCCACTATATACAGTCCTCAGATTTCATGCAGTACCAGTGGAAAATATTTTACATTCCTTAGGGGTGGGAAGGTGGTCGATTAAACCTCTGACCATCTAATAAAAGCTGCCAAACAAACACATTATCATTGATTCTCAGGGAAAATATGCGTTCTGCCATGTGAAAAAAGCCTTGTAATACTTGTAATCCTATTAGCTTATGTCAACAAACCAGAAACCAGATCAAAGGCACAATCAGTTATTTCACTCTTAAAACTCATTTATTTTCAGATGAATGGAACACCTACAGTGCTGAAACATATTAGCAATTGAAACTCAACCAAGCATTCATAATGGCCATAGCTGTCAAAACAATAGAATACTCTCTGAGTTGGAAAGAACAGAAGGTGCTCATTTCAATTTCAAAACAGAGTACCTGACAATCAATGGGCATGAGCAGGTGGTTAGATTTTTTCAAGTGTCAAAAGTGTTATTTTTTTATTAGCCAGAGCTGTCAACTCCATTTAAATCACGCTACAAAAGATGACAGCATGGGCAAATGGGGCATTGTGTAACTGCATTATGGTACTTTCACCATTGGAAAAGTATTATAATGCATGTGAATAATGTAGAGGTCAATAGGACAGATTCCTATAATGAATTACTGCATTAAAAACACACCCAGATTACAATACTGCACCTAATAGTGACATTTGAAGGTGTGGAAACATTTTACACTTCCCTTTCAGAACATTCACAACTCTTTATTTTTATTCATTGGATGTGGGCATTGCTGGTTAGGCCAGCATTTATTGCCCATCCATAATTGCCCTTGTTCAGAGGGCATTTAAGAGTCAACCACAGTGCTGTGGGTCTGGAGTCACATGTAGACCAGCCCAAGTAAGGATGGCAGATTTCCTTCCCTAAAGGGCATTATTGAACCAGGTGGATTTTTCCAACAATGGTTTCATGGTCATCATCAGACTTTTAATTCCAGATTTTTATTGAATTCAAATTTCACTATCTGCTGTGGTAGGATTCGAACTTGGGTCCCCAAAGCATTACCCTGGGTCTCTGGAGTACCAGTCAATGACAATACCACTATGCCACCGCCTCCTTAGCAGACTTTCATTTTCTTCGCAAACTCTCAAATTTGATATGCTTTAAAATGGCTTCCAAAACCCTGCACCACCAGATGAAAATGCTGTGCTGGGGGAAATGTGAAACGTGTTTTGCACAATGGGCATTCCCAACCCGTAGAAAACAAACACCAGAGAAAAAGTGGCATGAGGTCGGGAATGTGGAGGAAAATTGGATTTTTTCTTTAAAAAGAATCAAATTGTGGCCATTTGCACACCAGAACGCACCTCCACACCCAGACAAAAATGCAGCCCCTTGTCTTCACATAGCATGAGTTCTATATTTAGGTCTGTTTCTAAATTGTCTACTTTTCTAAAGAGCGATAACAGCTCTTTTGAACATGTTGGTCACCTTTTACTAATTTTTTGGTTGTTGTGTGTGGCAAGATGAGGATTTTTAAATTTATTCATTCACGGGATGTGAACGTCGCTGGGTCGGCCAGCATTTATTGCCTATCTCTAATTGCCCTTGAGAAGGTGATGGGGCTCTGTTTGTCAAGTTGGAAAGTCTTACTCATCAATATCTGGGAATTGCCGCACAGACTGGTAGAGCCATCCAACAGAGGTGTCAAACAACAGCCTTATTTAGTCATACTCACAAGATAATCTCTAAATATTCCAGACTCCTCCATCACTGTCCATTGGTTTGCCCTGTGTGAGAGCATGACTAAGAGAGACATACTAAAGACAGATCTAACAACCCAAATATAAACATAAAATGCTGGAAAAACTCATCAGGTCTGGCAGCATCTATGGAGAGAGAAGTAGAGTTAATGTGAAGAAGAGTCATTCAGACTCGAAACGTTAACTCTGTTTCTCTCTCCACAGATGCTGCCAGACCTGCTGAGTTTCTCCGGCATTTTATGTTTTTATTTCAGATTTCCAGAATCCACAGTATTTTGCTTTCATCTAGCAACCCAAAACTGGGTATCTGTGAGGCAGTATAGTTTGATGGTAGCAGCAGAATGGTACACCATCATAAACTGTAAACGTGTGGTCCAGTGCGTCCTTCGCTCTTGATCATCATCTAGTTGTGGTACCAACACTGATTCAATGGGCAGTGAAAAAGCATACCTTAAGATCAGATACAAAAGGAGTGAAGTTACAACAGTTACTGCATGCTAAACATCAAAAGGAGAAGGTTAAAAGTAGAGCCAAGCAGCCCCATGATCAATGGATTAGGTCAAAGCCATGTAACTCTACATATGGTCAAGAACAGTGGTGGAAACATGGGGAACTAACAGGATGCCTGTGGATGTGTAGGTGGGGCATGCATGTCGGCAGGGTCTGTGATAGTATCATTACCAATATATTCCCCTGAGGAACTCCTGCAGTAATGTCCATGTACTCATGTATTTTCCATTTTCAATAACCTCATTATTGTAGAGTATTAAGAATGGCACTGTATGTTCAAGTTCTTTCACAGGTTCATGATCACAAATGCAGTGCATAGGTGACTTTAAAAAGTGAAATAAAAGCAGAAAATGCTGAAAATATTCAGTCAAGCAGCATCTGTGAAGAGAGAAACAGAGCTATCGTTTCAGGTTAATGACCTTTCATCAGAATTCTTCCAGCATTTCCAGCAGCTGCAGTATTTTGCCCTTATATTAGTATTGAAAAGAGCATCCTTGAACGATATTTTGATTTTCCCTACGCTGGAGCCAGCCAGCAATCAACTATCGACCTTTTTACAGGCAGCCGGCCAGCAGCCAGCTACCCCCAGCCAATCTGTGGACAATTCACCAGCGAGCAGCTCACAGCCAGCCACGAGCTGCCATTTCACAACCAGTGGCAATAATGCAAG
Organism: Cetorhinus maximus; assembly: GCF_964194155.1. NCBI lineage: Eukaryota > Metazoa > Chordata > Chondrichthyes > Lamniformes > Cetorhinidae > Cetorhinus > Cetorhinus maximus. The sequence goes on from NC_135887.1 coordinate 101,204,573, forward strand.
CAACGCCAACCAGACTGCAATTACCAACAGCCAGTCTGCCTTCGGCCACCAGCCGTCTCAGGCTCCGGGAATAATTGGGGTGGTAGTCAGGAGTAGGGTGAGACTTGCCAGAATCAGAAGCAGGAGAGGCAGTATTGCTGTTCCATTTGGCTTAAATTCTAACTTTCCATTTGAATAGAGAGGAGCAGGAGAAATTGCAACATTTTTATATGAGCTCAGAAAGTTACTGCAAAAGCTGACTGTATTACAGCTGTTGGCACTTACACTCCTGATTTTAGGAACCAGTGTTGGCCTTGACTTTTCCAACCATTTCTTTCAACTGGACATTCTATTTTACAGGTGGTCACTGGTCAATTGTGGTATTCGAAAACCGGATAGAAAAAGCTGTGTTTTCGAATGTTGTCTTGCAACAAGGATGTATACATGCGTGACATGATGAGCAAACTTTTCCATTCCAGGCCTCAGTCCGTTGGTGGGAGCGGTGACTTCTACTGGAGAGCGGGGTGGGTGAGCACATTGATTCATGTGCTGCTCACCTGATTAATTATGCAGCTAGGAGGATTACGTCACATCATGTGACGGGGGGGGGCAGGAAGTCGCGTGCCCTGCCGTCATGTCCAGGCGCCATATTTAAAAGGCACCTGGACAGCCAGTGGTTCAGTGCACCAGTACTTCAGGGCATCAAGATGGTCTCCAGAAAGCAGCATGTACTGGCCCCATAGTTCAGTGATGCCTCCCTGAAGACTCTCCTCCAGGCCCTGGAGGACAGAAGGGATGCCCTCTTTCCCAGGGATGGGAGCAGAAGGCCCACCTGACTCACCACAGCAACCTGAGAGGAGGTCGCCAGGGTGGTCGGTACCACAGGGATGCAAAGGAGGACCGCCCTGCAGTGCAGAAAACACATGAGCAATTTAGCCCACACCAACAGTGTAAGTGAACCCTCTACTCTATACTTACCTCACCATTTTCTGAATCTGTCATGGGACGTGAGTGCCAATGGCAAGGCCAGCATCTGTGCTGCCCATCTCTAAAAGCCCTCAAGAAGGTACTCAGATGCTGCCTCATTGCACCACTGCAGTCCATGTGGTCTGCTGGTAGGGAGGCAACTGGGGGTTTTTGACCCAGCCATACTGAAGGCACAGCTATTGTTGTGGGTGGTGGGGGAGGAGGGAGGTTGGAGTAGAGGGGAAGTTGCAGATGCTGCTGATGACATGCCTCTGCTGCTCTTGCCCTTCTAGCTGCTGCAGCTCACAGATCTGGAGGGAGCTGCCGAAGTAGCCTTGGGGACCAGCAGCACTGCATCCTTCACATAGCACACACAGCTGCCAAGGGGTCGGTGGTGAAGGGATGCAATGTTGATGTTGCTGGATGGGGTGCCAATCAAGCGGCCTGCTTCATCTCCTGGATGGTCTCCAGATGCCTGAGTGCTGTTGGAGCTACATTTATCCAGGCAAGTTGACAGTATTCCCTCAAACTCGTTGCATGTGCCTTATACATGGTGGACAGGCATTGGGGAGTCATGATGTCAAGTACAGCCACAGAGCTAGCAGCATGCGACCTGCTCCTGCTTTAGAAATGATCACAATCCATTTATCCATCTTTATGCAAGAAAAGACAGCACACAGTGGGTGGGAGAGGGATAAGATGGGAGGGGGCATGCCCGACATCTGGCCCCTCACACAATATGAGCAGCGGGCTCTAGAGGGGAGGTGCCTGTGCCGATGGCGAGGTCGGCTTCCCCCAAACATCCAGTGAGGAACTTTGCTTAATCTCTGCAAATTGGGACCTGAGGGGAGGCTCTGTGCAATGTAGGAGGCAGCCTAGGCGGTCACTCATTCTCTACTCTCTCTATTCCAGGTGCCAACACCCACACCTGAACTCAGCCCCAGCCCGTAGGAGACCTCAGAAGAGGTTAAGGATGACTTTTCACCTGTACAGCCATCACAGCATTCACCATCACCTTCCACCAGCTCAGAGAGACACACCTTGGTGGGTGATATATCCAGTTTAGGCTCGGGCTCACGCTCTTGTGGTCACTGCACAAACACGTGTCCACAGCAGGAGGAGGCATTAACAGCCAAGATCTCTGGCACTTGGTGGACTGCTGGAAAAGAGGCCCCTGCTATGCCTGAGTCAGATGATGAACCTCTGGGAACGGCCATGGAGAGGATGCTGGAGTATCAGCAAGACACAGGGGGACATCAGGCAAAGGTTTCAGAGGCCCTCAGCAGAGTGGCACATGAGGTGGAGGAGTGCATCTGCGTGCTCTCTGATGTCGTGGCTCAGACATGTGAGCACATCGAAGTCTTCATGGGGAGGATGGTGGACACCTTGGGGACCCTGGTCCAGCAGGATGCCCAGTTTCTGCTGGAAATGCGTTCTGACCTGCGCTCCATAACTGTAGCCATGGGTGAGCTCTTGCAATGGCTACACAAGAGGGGGATGGGCACCTTGAGCTCCCTCCAGGTCACCCTTCTCCTCAAGGAGTCAGGGAGGAGCCCTCAGGTACCCAAAGGGATGAGGAGCATCAGGCGAACACCCCTGGGGCCTCCACCTTGGACTCCCCAAGGATCTCCATGTGTTCTGAGTTCCGTCTGACAATAATCCCATCAGCTCAAGCTTCTGAGCCGCTGAGGGTGCACCTGCTCCAAGGCAGGTGACCCAAAGAAGGCCGGAGCTCTCCAGGACTTGGCCCTCCAGAGGACGCGCACCAAAATCATCAAAGGCAAGCTGCCTCCACCTCTTCTGCGGCTGCTGGGGAAGTACCTAGATGTAGTCGTAGGGTAAGAAAAATTAAGAAGCATTAGTTCACACTAATACAGGTGTACAATCATTGTAAATAGTTATTGCACCTTGTAAATATATGAATCATTGCACTTCATGGGTGTCTCCTGGGTTTTTCTTGCTGTTGCCTATATTATTGGCTGTGTACAGTACACCCCACCCCAACCCCTTTCCAGGGGGACACCTAGTCTGGGTCTATGTCCCCCTTAACCATGCCTGCACATGGAGACATTGCTCTTTGCCAAGGCTCATGCAAGCCCTGTGTGAGAAGCCTCCCACTCACTCAATTCCCCTTGTTTCCACTGCCCTTTGAACCCTATAGAGAGGCCTTTCCTTGTCAGGATAGGTTATCAGGGTTCTCCTTCAGTTGTCCAGTTGAACTGACCTTCAGCTCCACCCACCTGATGGCCCTCCTCCCATCTAGCATTTTTTTCTGTTGGACATCGAGGGCGATGACACCCTGATCTGCCTTTACCTCAGGATGGTGTGTGTCACCTTGCAAACCATCTCCAAGGAAATGACTGTCTACCTTCCTCCTGTAACTCACCTCCTCCCCACCATCATGGTTACCTTCACCCTCCCATCGGTCACCCTTGAACCTGCTCCCATCACCGTCACCCTTCAAATGCCTTCCCTCCCCAATGAGCCCACACCTGTCACAGTCCCCATGCCCACCCTCATCCTGCCCTCTCCCAAGATCCGTGTTAAACTTCTTATCTCCTCCGCCCCTCATGACTCCCCAGACGAGATCTACACCCGCCACAGATGGACCCTCGGCCTTCCACCCTACTGCATCCCACTGCCCCTTCTCAGAGTCACTGTGCCCTCCCACCACCGGTACCCTCAGTTCGCCAACCGACCCTCCACGTTTCCAGCATTGATAGTACTGACACCCCCCCCGAACATTGATCCCTACTTCAAAGCTTCCTGGTTCTCCCCCACTTCAAATCTTCTGGTTTCCCCCTACGACCCACCCCCATGTGTTCCTACACCAACAACCCCCCACCACCCCCCACGTCTTCCAGCAGCCCCCACCCCTGGTCATTTCCTTGGTGCACTCCATACCTGGGGTCGTGCGGTCCTCCGCTGCTCCAGACCGCGGCTTCTCAGGTAAGTACTTTTGCGCCAAGTGAATGTCACCTTGGTCTGGTCATGAGTCGGAGGGCGTGAATTCCTGCTGGCAGGGCAGAGGAATTGCTGGGTGCCGTGGCGGTGGGGATGTGGTGGAGGGGTAGCATTCCGGTCTGTTGCTGATTTGAATAACATTAATCATATTTTAATTTTTAAAAATTAATTTACAGGATGTGGGTATCACTGGCTAGGCCAGCATTTATTGCCCATCCCTAATTGCCCTCAAGAAGGTGGTGATGAACCGCTGTAGTCCATGTGGTGTAGATACACCCACAGTGCTTTTAAGGAGGGAGTTCCAGCATTTTGACCCAGCAACATTAAAGGAATGATAATATAGTTCCAAGTCAGGATGGTGAGTGGGGAGGGGAACATGCAGGTGATGGAGTTCCCATGTACCTGCTGCCTTTGTCCTTCTAGAGAGTAGCAGTTGTGGGTTTGGAAGGGGCTGCCTAAAGAGCCTTAGTGAGTTTCTGCAGTGCATCTTGTAAATGGTACACACTTCTACCACTATTCGCTGGTGGTGGAGGGAGTGAATGTTTGTGGAAGGGGGTGCCAATCAAGCGGGCTCCTTTGTCCTGGATGATGAGCTTCTTGAGTGTTGTGGGAGCTGCACTCATCCAGGCAAGTGGAGAATATTCCATCACACTCCTGACCTATGCCGCATTGGTGGTGGACAGGCTTTGGGGAGTCAGAAGGTGAGTTACTCGCCACAGGATTCCTCGCCTCTGATCTACTGTTGCAGCCACAGTATTTATATGGCTAGTCAAGTTCAGTTTCTGGTCAATGGTAACCCCTAGGATGTTGATAGTGGGGGATTCAGTAATGGTAATGCCATTGAACATCAAAGGGTGATGGTTAGATTCTCTCTTATTGGAGATGGTCATTGCCTTACACTTGTGTGAATGTTACTTGCCACTTGTTAGCCCAAGCCTGGATATTGTCCAGGTCTTGCTGCATTTGCACATGGACTGCTTCAGTATCTGAGGAGTCGCGAATGGTGCTGAACATTGTGCAATCATCAGTGAACATCCCCACTTCTGACCTTATGATGGAAGGAAGGTCATTGATGAAGCAGCTGAAGATGGTTGGGCCTAGGACACTACCCTGAGGAACTCCTGCAGTGATGTCCTGGAACTGAGATGATTAACCTCCAACAACCACAACCATCTTCCTTTGTGCTAGGTATGACTCCAAGCAGTGGAGAGTTTTCCCCTGATTACTGTTGACGCCAGTTTTGCTAGGGCTCCTTGATACCACAATAAGTTAATTGCTGCCTTCATGTCCAGGGCTGTCACTGTCACCCCCCCAGTTCCTGACGACCTTCAGAAGGAATGGCGATCTGTCATTATCCCTCCATGACAGTCGGGACTGCGATTTCCTGCTGTCATCTCCTGCCGTCGAAAACCGATTTTCTTTCCCTCCTGTCACATTGTCCCCTGCCAGCCATGAGCCCCGCCGCTGGTGGGAGGGGAAAATTCTGGCCAACATAATTTCACCTGCAAATTGAGGACCAAATGTGCAAATACATTCGTTTTATGTCCTGTGTTTTGTTTAGGAATTGGGCAAAATGCACAGACTTTCGTGTTTGACGCTATCCTGATTGTTTGTTGCATAGAAATGCTTCTGGCTCTTTTGCCCGTCATCTTAAACATGTGAAATCTGTGTCATCTGTTAATTGACCCTTAAGCCATTGAAACAGTTTCTTTTAATTTCCCCTTATCTGAAACATTCATGATTTTGAACATCTCCATCAAATCTCGTCTTAGCTTTCTCTGTTCTAAGGAGAACAACCCCAGCTTTTTCAGTCTGTTCTCTTAATTGTAATCCTTCATCCCTGGAACCACTTTAGTAAAACCAGTCTCTTACAGAATCTCTGAATTTTTTCAGCGCAGAAGGAGGCTTTGGGCCCATCATGTCTGCACCGACTCGCCGAATGAGCAACTCACTTAGTGCCGTTATTCCACCCTCTCCCCGTAACCCTGCACATTCTTCTTTTTCAGATAGCAGTCTAATTCCCTTTTGAAAGTTTCAATTGAACCTGTCTCCACCACACTCTCAGGCTGCACATTCCAGACCTTAACCACTCGCTGTGTGAAGAAGTTTTTTTCTCATATCGCTTTTGCTTCTTTTGCCAATTACTTTAAATCTGTGCCCTCTCGTTCTCGATCCTTTCATGAGTGAGAACAGTATCTCCCGATCGACTCTGTCCAGTCTAAGTTCTATAAATACTTGGTCATTTCTAAAACAGAATATACTATAGATCATTTCATCAGTGGTTTTGCATTAACAAGATTAAAAACCTGGCTATCTGTTTAATGTCTTCAAATCAGCTATGTTCTTTTAAAATAAATTCCCGAGGTTAAATTTATATTTTGTGATTTATAAAAATTATTGCTTCAGTCTTTATGGGTTAAACATTCGAAAAATTGGCAGAGAGTGAGAGCAAATTCCCTTCTTCTCACTTGAATGTAGATGGATGTACTGGCAGGACGTTTCCAGGAAATAGCTGACAGAAGGAATGCAGTCTCCCCTGTCTTGGTGTCCGTTTGGATTCACAAGCAGCCAGCATATTATTGCAGTGTAATTCAGACAAAACATCCATTTAAAATACTAGACAATTTCATTAATAGTGAACAGAAGTTTCTCATGTTAGAAATTTTCTATGTGTGAGAGCACTAAAGTAACTCATTACTGCATTTGCTTATTCGCCTTGGTAAAATCCATGTGGACGACATCAAATGTACTACCCTCATTATTGACCCTCCTTGTTACTTCGTCAAAAAATTAAATCAAATTAGTCAGACATGACCGTTCCTTAACAAATCTGTGCTCATTAAATGACGATTAATTTTTCCCGATAATTTGCCCGTCACCAAGGTTAGGGTGGCTGACCTACAATGACTTGGTCTGTCTCATTCTCCCTTTTTAAACAACAGTACACAATCAAACTTGTAGAAGGAAGAAGAAAAGAAAAATAAATCCTTGTCCTTATCTGCTTCCCTGGACTTTCTTTGGCAGCCTACATCAAAACCTGTGTTCTGCTTCTGATTTAAATTATGTTATTTAATGCCTTCGGAAATATTTATGAGGATTAAAAGAAGCTCCGAGGGGATTTTTTTAGAATTCTGTTCACGAGGCGTGGGCATCGCTGGTAGGCCAGCATTTTTATTGCCCATCTCCAACTTCCCACGAGAAGGTGGTGGTGAGCTGCCTTCTTGAACTGCTGCAGTCCATGTGGTGTTGGTACACCAACAGTGCTGGTAGGGAGGGAGTTCCAGAATTTTGACCCAGTGTCAGTGAAGGAACGGCGATATAGTTCCAAGTCAGGATGATGAGTGGATTGGAGGTGGTGGTGTTCCCATGCATCTGTTGTCTTTGTCCTACTAGATGGAAAAGGTCAAGGGTTTGGAAGTTGCTGGCGAAGGAGCCTTGGTAAATTGTTGCAGTACATCTTGTAGATGGTACACACTGCTACCACAGTGCACTGGTGGTGGAGGGAATGGATGTTTATGGGTGGTAGATGGGGGTGCTAGTCAAGGGGGCAGTTTTTTCCTGGATGTTATTGAGCTTTTTGAGTGTTGTTGGAGCTGCACTCATCCTGGCAAGTATTCCATCCCACTGCTAACTTGTGCCTTGTAGATGGTGGACAGGCTTTGGGGAGTCAGGAGGTGAGTTACTTGCTGCAGAATTTCCAGCCCCTGACTTGCTCCATGACCACAGTGTTTATATGGTGGTCCAGTTCAGTTTCTGGTCAATGGTAACACCCCAGGATGTTGTTAGTGGGGGATTCAGTGATGGTAATGCCATTAAATGTCAAGAGGAGATGGTTAGATTCTCTCTTGTTAAAGATAGACCATAAGACATAGGAGCAGAAATTAGGCCATTTGGCCCATCGAGTCTGCTCCGCCATTCAATCATGGCTGATATGTTTTTCAACCCCATTCTCCCGCTTTCTCCATGTAACCTTTGATCCCCTTACCAATCAAAAACCTATCTATCTCGGTCTTAAATACGCTCAATGACCTGGCCTCCACAGCCTTCTGTGGCAATGAATTCCATAGATTCACCATTCTCTGGCTAAAGAAGTTTCTCCTCGTCTCTGTTCTAAAAGGTCTTCCCTTTACTCTGAGGCTGTGCCCTCGGGTCCTAGTCTCTCCTACTAATGGAAACATCTTCCCCATGTCCACTCTATCCAGGCCTTTCAGTATTCTGTAAGTGTCAATCAGATCCCCCCCTCATCCTTCTAAACTCCATCAAGTATAGACCCAGAGTCCTCAAACGTTCCTCATATGTTAAGCCTTTCATTCCTGGGATCGTTCTCGTGAACCTCCTCTGGACCCTCTCCAGGGCCAGCACATCCTTCCTGAGATACGGGGCCCAAAATTGCTCACAATATTCTAAATGTAGTCTGACCAGAGCCTTATAAAGCCTCAGCAGCACATCCCTGCTTTTATATTCTAGTCCTCTCAAAATAAATGCCAACATTGCATTTGCCTTCCTAACTACCGACTCAACCTGCAAGTTAACCTTAAGAAAATCCTGGACTAGGATTCCCAAGTCCCTTTGCACTCCAGATTTCTGAATTCTCTCCCCATTTAGAAAATAGTCTATGCCTCTATTCTTCCTACCAAAGTGCATGACCTCACACTTCCCCACGTTATATTCCATCTGCCACTTCTTTGCCCATTCTCCTAACATGTTCAAATCCTTCTGCAGCCTCCCCGCCTCCTCAATACTACCTGTCCCTCCACCTATCTTTGTATCATCTGCAAACTTAGCCAGGATACCCTTAGTTCCTTTATCTAGATCATTAATGTATAAAGTGAAAAGTTGTGGTCCCAACACTGACCCCTGCAGAACTCCACTAGTCACCGGCCGCCATCCTGAGAAGGACCCCCTTATCCCCACTCTCTGCCTCCTGCCAGACAGCCAATCTTCTATCCATGCTAGTACCTTGCCTCTAACACCATGGGCTCTTATCTTACTGAGCAGCCTCCTGTGCGGCACCTTGTCAAAGGCCTTCTGGAAGTCCAAGTAGATAACATCCATTGGCTCTCCTTTGTCTAACCTACTCGTTACCTCCTCAAAGAATTCTAACAGATTTGTCAGGCATGACCTCCCCTTGATGAAACCATGCTGACTTTGCCCTGTATTACCATGCACTTCCAAGTATTCTGAAATCTCATCCTTAATAATGGACTCTAAAATCTTACCAACGACCGAGGTCAGGCTAATCGGCCTGTAATTTCCCGTCTTTTGCCTCACTCCCTTCTTAAACAGGGGGGTTACATTAGCGATTTTCCAGTCCTCTGGGACCCTCCCTGACTCCAGTGATTCCTGAAAGATCATCACTAACGCCTCCACTATCTCTTCAGCTATCTCCTTCAGAACTCTGGGGTGTAATCCATCTGGTCCAGGTGATTTATCCACCTTCAGACCTTACAGTTTTCCTAGCACCTTCTCCTTGGTAATGGTCACCATAATCACCTCTGCCCCCCGACTCTCTTGAACTTTGGGGATGTTGATCATTGACTGGCACTTGTGTGGCATGTATGTTACTTGCTGCTTATCAGTCCAAGCCTGAATGTTGTCCAGGTCTTGCTGCATATGGGCACGGACTGTTTCTGTACCTGAGGAGTCTCAAATGGTGCTGAACATTGTGCAAAATTTAGCAAACATCCCCACTTCTAACCTTATAATCTAGGATGATCAACCTAAACGGAATTGGTGTATTTGGTGACCACTTTCGTGCCTTCTGAGATGGAATGTTTGGCTAGTTCCCCTGGCAGCATGAGGTGGAAGGCGCTCTGGATCTCTCTGGCTTGTTGTAGTGAATGAGGTGCGAAGCCTCAGAGGTGATGTATTTGCAAATGCTGGCAACGAAGGAGTTCATAACACTCGTGGCCTTGGACGAGATCCTGGTGGAAGAGTGGACCAGGATCAGCACCCGGTACAAGTAAGTGGAATAGCTCTGCTTGCGAGATTTAGTCCGCTTCTTGGGTGGCTTCTCGGTGACTTTAGTCAGCGACTGCTTCGATGCCTTGCGGGATGCACTGCCCTTCACTGCAGCCGCCACCTCAGGCATTCCACTCGACTTGGGGAAGGTCATTGGTGAAGCAGCTGAAGATGGTTGGGCTAGGGACACTACCCTGAGAAATTCCTGCAGTGATGTCTTGGGTCTGAGATGATTGGCCTTCAACAACCGGAACCATCTTCCTTTGTGCTAGGTATGACTCCAACCAGTGAAGAGGTTTCCCCCTGATTCACATTGGCTCCAGTTTTTCTATGGCTCCTTGATACCACACTCAATCAAATGCTGCCTTAAGGGCAGTCAATCTCACCTCAAATCTTGAGTTCAGCTCTTATGCCCATGTTTGAACCAAGGCTGTGGTGAGATCAGGAACTGAATGGCCCTGACGGACACCAAACTGAATGTCAGTGAGCAGGTCATTTCTGAGTAAGTGCTACTTGATGGCACTGTTCATGATCCCCTACATCACTTTACTGATGATCGAGAGTAGACTGATGGGGCGGTAATTGGCTGGGTTGGATTTGTCCTGCATTTTGTGAACAGGACATATCTGGGCAATTTTCCACAAAACCGGGTAGATGCCAGTGTTGTAGCTGTACTGGAACAGCTTGTTTAGGGGAATGGCAAGTTCTGGAGCACAAGTCTTCAGTACTATTGCTGGAATATTGTCAGTGACCATAGCCTTTGCAGTATTCAGTGCTTTCAGCTATTTCTTGATATCATGTGGAGTGAATCGAATTGGCTGAAACTGGCTTCCGTGATGCTGGGGACCTCTGGAGGAGGCCGAGATGAATCATCCACTTGGCACTTCTGGCTAAAGATCATTGCAAATTCTTCAACCTGGTCTTTTGCATTGTTGTGCTGGGCTCCCTCATCATTGAGGATGGGGATATTTGTGGAGCCAGCTCCTCCAGTTAATTGTTTAATTGTCCACCAGTATTCACAACAGGATGTGACAGAACTGCAGAGCTTAGATCTGATCTGTTGGTTGTGGGAACACTCAGATCTGCCTATTGCATGCTGCTTATGCTGTTTGGCATGTAAGCAGTCCTATATTGTAGCTTCACCAGGTTGACACCTTATTTTTAGAAATGCCTGTTGCTGCTCCTGGCATGCCCTCCTGCACTCTTCTTTGAATCAGCGTTGATCCCTCAGCTTAATGGTACTGATAGAGTGGAGGATGTGCTGGGTCATGAGATTAGAGATTGTGGTTACATACAATTGTGCTGCTGCTGATGACCCACAGCGCTTCTTGGATACCAATTTTGAGATGCTAGATTTATTTGAAATCTACCCCATTTAGCACGGTGGTAGTGCCACACAACACGATGGAGGGTATCCTCAATGTGAATGTGGGACTTTGTCTCCACAAAGACTGTGCAGTGGTACCAATACTGTCAAGGGCAGATGCATCTGTGATGACAGGTCAGTTGGTGAGGACGAGGTCAAGTATGTTTTTCCATGTTGTTGGTTCCCTAAACCACCTGCCGGAAACCCAGTCTAGCAGCTATGTCATTTAGGACTCGGCCAGCTCGGTCAGTAGTGGTGCTACCGAGCCACTCTTGGTGATGGACATTGAAGTCCCCCCACCCAGAGTACATTCTGCACGCTTGCCACCCTCAGTGCTTCCTGCAAGTGGATCTGCAGTCTGGTGAGGGCAACATGGGCAAATGCTTTTTCTACGACACTCAGCAGGGAGATGCCTCACTGTTACAATTTCTGCTGTCGCCTTTGTTCTTGTACAGGATCACAATCGTTGCATCATGCATATCCTGGGGTACTGCCCCTGCCTTCAAGCAGAGACAGAGAAGTGTGTATAAGTGGCCGCAGCAATGCTGGTTTCCCGTGCTTGACGATATCAAATAGCCCTTAGATGCATAAGGCCAAAAAAGATAATGGGATGCGGGGTTTTCCAGAAAGGGGAATAGAATACAAAGGTCAAGAATATAAAGGTCATAGAATGTAAAGGTCAAGAAGTAATGGTGAATCTGTAGAATACCTCAGTAAGACCACTGTTGGAGTATCGTGTTCAATTTTGACCTCCATCCTGTAGGGAGGATATTGAAGCAAATGAGAAGGCGCAGTGCAGATTTGGTTGGAGGCTGTCTGGAATGAGGACATATAAATACATTACAAAGAGAAATTTGAAAAGTTTAGTCAGTTTTTGAATTTTATTATAGTAGCAGAGATTATGGGATGGTTTGATCGAGGTGTTTAAAAGCGCAAAGGGATTGAACTGAATAGATGGAACCAGAGTTGACAAAAGTGTTTAAAACGAGGAAGAGGTGGGATAGGTTAGTAAAAATATGACTGACTGTTTACAGTAGTAAAGGGTCTCTAAATGAAGGGACATAGAGGAGGTGATGGTGTAGTGGTATTGTCACTGGACTAGTAATCCAGAGACCCAGGGTTTTCTGGGGACCTGGGTTTGAATCCTGCCATGTAAGATGGTGGAATCTGAGTTCAATAAAAATCTGGAATTAAAAGTCTAATGATGACCATGAAACTATTGTCAATTGTTGTAAAAACCCATCTGGCTCACTAATGTTCCTTTAGGGAAGGAAATCTGGTCTGGTCTGGCCTGCCCTGCATGTCACTCCAGACCCACAGCAATGGCAAGGGCATTCAGAGAACAGTTAATAAAATACCAGTCACTGGTATCTGACATCTGAACAAGGGCAATTAGGGATGAGCAATAAATGCTGGCCTAGCCAGTGACGCCCACATCCCATGAATGAATTTTTAAAAATGCAAGATTAAATGTAAATAAACTAAAGACAGAGATATGTTTTACACTGAAATCCATTACCAGCATTAGTTATTAAAGTGTCAAAATGTAAGAATAGGTGGTTGAATGGAAAATGGGAACAGGTTGGGCTCACATGTAGGATAAATACTACCATGATTACTTGAGCTAAATAGCCTGTTTCTGTGTTACAATTTTGATGTAATCTGAATAATCTGGCCCTACTGCTTTTCCTACTTCCTGCGGCCTTCATGTTGAAATCAAGATCATTCCACTGTGTCCTACTCTAACACATTCCTTATCAGGACCTCAAAACTGGGGAGTTCCTCCCTCAGTTTCCTTTCCTCCAGTAATTTATGGCCTTTTAAAACCCAAGCATGTCATCAGATAATCATTGCTCACTTTATCTGATCTTTTACTTGCTTCAACCTGCAGTAGTGCTCCATACCTTGGGTCCTGTCATCTAATTACCATTCTCGATTAAAAGAAGGTTTCCAACCACTCCTTGTTTATATAAAGCTGTATTTTATTCAATTATTTGCTGTCAAGCTACCCATAGCCAGAGTACACAACGATCTTTGATGGGCTTAATTTTCAAAATCAACAAGGGAATTATTGGAAAAGGCCGTTTCAGTTTAAAGCCTTGACTGTAATGTACAAGCTTAGACTCATTAAGTGGAACTGAAAAAAATGTAAAAGTTATGCTGAATCCACATAAAACATTATTGCTCCACACAGTGCCAAACTATCACTATTACATAGAAGTTAAAGTATGTGCTACAAATAATTACTACAGTAACTCTGGGGCCTGACAGGAACTTTCTTGGCATTCTTCTTTCACTCTTTAATGGCAAGTGAGCTGCTGTTGTTTTTAATCAGTGACTGGTATTTTATTAACTGTCCTCTGAATGCCATCTTTGATATTACAAACACAAAGTTAAAACTAATTTCTAAGTAATTACCTGGTAAACTCTCATCCACAAATGGCAATTGATGCTAGATCAATTATTAATTTTAAATCTGGGATTGTTAGATTTTTGTTAATCAAAAGTATTAAGGGATTTGGGGGCGATGGTGGCGTAGTTATGTCATGTCACTGGACTAATAATCTAAAGACCCAGGCTAATTCGCTGGGGGCATGGATTCAAGTCCAACCATGGCAGTTGGTGGAATTTAAATTTAATCAATATAAAGCTAGCCTCAGTAATGGTGACTATGATAACTATCATTGACTGTTGCAAAAGCCCATCTGGTTCACTAATGTCCGTTAAGGAAGTGCATCTGCCATCCTTACCTGGTCTGGCCTACAAGTGATTACAGACCTACATCAATGTGGTTGACTCTTAACTGCCCTCTGAAATGGCTAGCAAGTCACTCAATGGCAGTTAGGGATGGGCAATAAATGCTGGCCTTATCAGTGATGCTCACATCCCATGAACAAATAAAAAGGGGGCAAAGGCAGGGCTGGATGGCCTACTCCTGCTCTTAAGTAAGTTTATGGAGTTAGGTTGTATATCAGCCATGATCTCACTGGATGGTGAAACAGGCACAAGGAGCTAAATAGTCTACTCATTACAAAATCAACTCCTGTTCAAATGTTCCTATGAAGAGCCCTATTCACAAACAATTATATTTCACTGACGAGTCTTTTAGGAATTCAGTTTGCATTGCTTTTTATTTTCCAATCAGTCCATTCTCAAGTGACCATTGACATCCGGTAGACTGCAGCTAAGTAACATTTAAATGAACATAAAAGGTAAGAATGGCATGCCGATTATATTAATGTTCATCTGGAGCAAAAATCAGAATTCAAATCTATAAGTGGAAACAGACATTTAATATTTTGAAAACGCAAAACATGGCATATGGTAAGAACTATAATTTCACCTCTGCAATGTGAATTTGAATCAGTTGGATGATTGAAAGTTGTCTCAAGCCACTTCTAGGTCCATAGTACAAAACTATTCATAATGAGAGATGAATTTTGGCAATCCCACCCAGATTTCAAGCGTGGCTGGTGCCAGAAATGAAAATGGTACACTAAGCAGTAGCATATTGTTGGGGGTAGTAGGAACTTTATATGTACTCATGTTAGCTGCCCAAACTTACTTCATATAAGATCCATATAGTCAGCAGGGAGAAGAATTCTTAATTTCATCAGACTTGCTTAAATTTGAACCCAAGTGCAAAGTGCTATCTCTCTGCATTGCTGCATTCCCCTATACAGGCCTCTGACTTAACGTGAGCCAGAGGCACGAACTTGAATGACTACTGTAACTCAGGGGATATGTTCTTCTGATCCTCGAAATGAGCACCAGAAAAAACATTGACATAACTGATAACTACTGTAGAAAGACTAAACAAACTGTGGAACTCGTTTTCACTCCCCAATTTTGTTGTTGTAGGTGGCTGATTTCTGTTTTCCTCCTTGAGTCATCTCCAATTTTCTTCTCAAATCCATCAGTGCCGGGCACCTTCAGCTATGTAAAAAATCTCTTCATATTAAAATGAAGAGCCTATTTAATCAGAAAATCAGGGAATGAAAAAATACATTGCTGGGGATGCATAGGCCAGTTAGCACACTAACATTTCAACCTTGTATTTAACTGTATTTAACCTGACCCAGATAGTGGGAACAAAAGCCTCCTTTGTTGAATCTGAAGCAGCTGAAATGAGCTTGTGCCCACTAAAGAAAACCGAGAATAAACAAGCAATCACACACAGAGAGGGCACAAGGTGCCTGACTGGAGAACTGCAAGGTGCCACTAAGTTACAGTAGACAGTGCTGTTCTTAAATTAGGCCTACAGCACATTGTTGGGGCAGAGTATTGGGACCTTGATGCTAAATGTTAGCATTTTGAATATGAGCACAGAAATTCAACCAGCAAACAAATACAATGGAATTGGAATGAATGGCAGCATATACACCATTGCCTCATTACTGAAAATTCTGAGTCATCCAAGAGTTTGAGTGCCCCACAGTTTTTGCATTTTTCTTAGCCGTTACTAATGCTATTTTAGTTCCAAAAGTGATGAAATGGAATGCAGTGTAGTATTTTTTAATGATATTATTAGTTTGTGCACTAATAACGCACTAAGCTATTCCCTGTTACATGCTAAACTAACTCAATTGATCAAGATAGAGTTTAGCCCAATTTTTAAATATGAGAATGCATCCTATTTAATATTTCAGCTGCTAGGACTTTAATTCATCAGCAACCTACCTAGATGCAACATACGCATGTAATTGAACATGTTCAGACTGTGTCAAGCACAACTACTTTTGTGAATAGCTTATATCCAGTTATAAGATCAGGTCAACAAAGATTTAATCCTTAATTACCACTCTAATCCTATATATTTAGGCCCTTAGTGTAATAAAACCCTGTCAATACATCAACTTTGACCTTTTCACAGAATCATTTTAATCCTTTATTTCCTTTTATGTAATCCACTTACAGCTGCACTTCCAAAATCCCAATTATCTAACCTTTGGCCCTTGGTTCACCACAACATTTCTGCAGCTACTGATTTATTTAACCATACCCTCACTTCCGCCTTAGATGTCCTACTCCCCAATAAAACCAATATTCTCTCTCTCCCTTGCTGCTCTCCTGCTATTAGCCTCATCGCCACTGCCTTAAGTCCAAGGGACGCAGACTTGAAAGAATATGGTGGGCAACTGGTTTAGCCATCCACTGCAGATCTAACTGGATCACTTAGAACGTGATTGGATTCTGCTGTCATCTGCTATAAAACTGCTCATTATTCAAGGACATCCTAGAATGCAAGGATTCTTTTCTCTACTGCAAACTGTCTTCCTAAACACTCTTCCCATCTTGGTCGTGATCCAAGTTGGTACCAATAACTTCGATAGGAAGGGGGATGTGGTCTTGCACACAGAATTTAGGGAGCTAGGTAGAAAATTAGCAAACAGGCCTCAAGACCTGATTTTATAATCTCGGGATTATTTCCAGTGCCGTGTGCAAGTGAGTACAGAAATATGAGGATAAGGCAGATGAATGCGTGGCTGGAAAAATGGTGCAGGAGGGAGGGCTTTAGATTCCTGGGACACTGGGACTGGCTCTGGGGGAGATGGCACCTGTACAAGCCAGGCGGGTTGCACCTGAACAGACCTGGGACTGAGTTCCTTGTGGGGCATTTTGCTAGTGCTGTTGGGAAGGCTTTCAACTAACTCGGCAGGAATGCAGGAAACAGAAGAGAATATTAGAGAGTAATACCAAGGTGCACAAAATGCTGGGAGAGGCGGATAGCACTAGAAAAGAGAATAGTAAGCTAATATGAGGAGTCGGAGTAAGGTAGAAAGTAATGAAGTCTAAATCAGGGTTATAATGCATGTTTGTGAATGCACGGAGTATAGTAATAAGATTGGTGAGTTACAAGCGCAGATTGCCATGCGGAATTATGATTTTGTGGCGATAACAGAGACCTGGCACAAGGAAGGGCAGGACTGGGTCTTAAATATTCCTGGGTATAAAGTGTTCAGGAAAGGTAGGGCAGGAAGAAAAGGAGGAGGGGTGGCTATATTGGTTAAGGAGAGTGTTGCAGTGCTGGAGAAAGAGGATGTCCCAGAGTGTTCAAGGGCAGAATCAATTTGGCCAAAGCTAAGGAACAAAAAGGGTGCGATTACATTGCTCGGTGTAGTCAAAAATAGTGGGAAGGATGTAGAGGAACAAATCTGCATGGAAATGAGAGAGCTGCAAACATTATAGAGTAGCTATAATGGGGGACTTTAATTACCTGAATATAGACTGGGACAATGGTAGTGTAAAGGGCAGAGAGGGGCAAGAGTTCCTAGAGTGTGTTCAGGAGAATTTTCTACAGTAGTGTGTGTCCAGTCCATCAAGAAAGGAGACACTGCTAGACCTGGTTCTTGGAAATGAGGTGGGCCAATTAGATCGACTGTCAGTGGGGGAATATTTAGGAGACAGTGATCATTGTATCATAAAGTTTAGGATGATGGTAGAAAAGGACAATGGGCAACCCAGAGTAAGAATAATTAACTGGGGGAGAACCAATTTCAATGGGGCAAGAACGGAGCTGGGCCGGATAGACTGGAACCAAAGGTTGGTGGGAAAAACGAGCTGAACAATGGGCTACCTTCAAAGAAGAAATGGTTTGGGCACAGTCAAGGTATATTCCCTCAAAAGGGAAAGGTAGGGCAAACAAATCCAGAGCTCCGTGAATGAAAATGGAAATAGAAATTAAGGGCAGGATCTTCTGTTCGGCATGCAGGGGCGGGCAGGCGAAGAATCCAGGCGGCCTTCGCATTTTTCATGGAACCTCATCTGCGGGCGGGATGAGGTTTCATGAAGGGTTTATAAATGTAATAAAATGTTTCATGAAAGTCATAAACATGTCCCAGCTCATGTGACAATGTCACATGAGGGAACATGTCTGAGTAATTTATTTTTTTATTTTTCACATCTTTATGACTTTCCTTAATCTCCCTGAGAACCAAGCTGAATACAGAAGGTTCAGAGGAGAGGCGAATAAGCAAATAAGTGGAGCGAAATGGGATTATAAGAAAGGACTGGCAGCCAAAATAAAGGGAATCCCAAAGTCTTCTATAGGCATATAAATAGTAAAAGGGTAGTAAAAGGAGTAGTACGGCCGATTAGGGAACAAAAAGGGGATTTACACATGGAGGCAGGGGGCATGGCTGAGGTGTTAAATGAATGCTTTGCATTTGTCTTTACTAAAGAGGCAGATGCTACCAAGGGCATGGTGACAGAGAAGGAAACTCTGTCACTAGAAGGGTTCAGAACTGATAAGGAGGAGGTGTTGAATAAACTGTCGATACTTAAAGTTGACAAGGCACTGGGACCAGGACCGGGTGAGATGCATCCAAGGATATTGAAGGAAGTGAGAGTGGAAATTGCAGGGGCACTGGCCATAATCTTTCAGTCTTCCCTAGACTCAGGGGAGGTGCCAGAGGACTGGAGAATTACAAACATTACACCCCTGTTCAAAAGACGTTGTAAGGGTAAGCCCAGCAATTACAGGCCAGTCAGTTTAACTTCAGTGATGGGGAAGCTTCTAGAAACAATTATTCGGGATAGAAATTAATTGTCACATGGAAAAATGTGGGTTGATTAGGAAGAGCCAGCATGGATTTCGAAAGGGAAAATTGTATTTAACTAACTTGCTGGAGTTTTGTGAAGAAGTAACAGAGAGGGTTGATGTTGGTAATGCTGTTGAGGTGGTGTATATGGACTTCCAAAAGGCATTCGATACAGTGTCGCACAACAGACTTGTGAAAAAAGTTATAGCTCATGGAATGAAAGGGGCAGTAGCGATGGGGATGCAGCATTGGCTGAGTAATAGGAAGCAGAGAGTATTGATTAATGGATATCTTTTGGGCTGGAGGAAGGCTTGTATTGGAGTTCCCCAGGGGTTGTATTGGGACCCTTGCTTTTCCTGATATATTTTAATGATCTAGATTTTGGTGTGCATGGGACAATTTCAAAATTTACGGATGATACCAAACTTGGAAGCATTGTAACCTGTGAGGAGAAGAGTGTAGAACTTCAAAAGTACATAGACAAGTTAGTGGAGTAGGCAGATATGTGGCAGATGAAGATCAATGTGGAGAAGTGTGAAGTGATTCATTTTGGTAGGAAGAACATGGAGAGACAATATAAAATAAGGGGTACAACTCTAAAGGCTGTGCAGGAGCAGAGGGACCTGTGTGTAAATGCATAAGTCATTAAAGGTGGCAGGATTGATGGAGAGAGCAGTTAATCAAGCATACCGTATCCTAGGCTTTATTACTAGGAGCAAAGGGTTACAAGAGCAAGGAGGCTATGCTGAGCTTATATAATACACTAGTTAGACCTCAGCTGGACTATTGTGTACAGTTCTGGGCACCACACTTGAAGTGGGATGTGAATGCATTGGAGAGGGTGCAGAAGAAATTTACAAAAATGTTTCCAGGGATGAGAAACTTCAGTTATGAAGATAGATTGGAGAAGTTGGGGCTCTTCTCCTTGGAAAGGAGAAGGCTAAGAGGAGGTTTTTAATTACTCAAATATAGACTGGGATAGTGGTAGTATAAAGGGCAGAGAGGGGTAAGAGTTCCTGGAGTGTGTTCAGGAGAATTTTCTGTAGCAGTATGTGTCCAGTCCAACAATAAAGGAGACACTGCTAGACCTGGTTCTTGGAAATGAGGTGGGCCAGGTAGGTCAAGTGTCAGTGGGGGAACATTTAGCAGACAGTGATCATTGTATCATAAAGTTTAGGATGATGGTAGAAAAGGACAATGGGCAATCCAGAGTAAGAATAATTAACTGGGGGAGAACCGACTTCAATGGGGCAAGAACGGAGCTGGGTCAGATAGACTGGAACGAATGGTTGGTGAGAAAATGTAGAGGTGTTCAAAATCATGAGGGGGCTAGACAGAATAGATAGGGATAAACTGTTCCCACTTGTGAAGCGTTTGAGAATGAGAGGGCACAGATTTAGTGATTTGCATAAGAAGCAAATGCAATGTGAGATAATACTTTTTCACACAGCAAGTTGGTGTGTGCTGGAGGCAGGTTGAAGTGAGGCAATCAAGAGGGCATTAGATGATTCTTAAGTACAAACAATGTTCAGGGTTATGGGGAAAAAGCAGGAGAATGGCACTGAGTCATAATGCTTATTCGGAGAGCGAGTGCAGACACGATGGTCTGAATGGCCTCTATCTGCACCATAATAATTCTGTGATTCACCCTCACCTCAAACATTAAGTTTGAGGAGCTCATGGACTTCATTGTCATTAAGATCATCACCATCTAATCAGCCTCTTCTGTGTCCCTCCCTTTTACTGGCCCACCTGGCCAAACTTCCTTTAATGCTTGGCCCTGTCCTAGCCCTGAACTCACACCTTTCACTAGTTTCTCTCCCATCTCCCTTCACCTTGTCCATGATATACATCTCTTGTTCCCGCGAACCTATGCCGAATAACTTGCTTATCACCCAACTTCCTCTCCTGACCCCCATGTCAGCCAATATTGTAAACAGTTCCCTATCATCCTCTCTCCTTTAAATCTGTCTTCTCACTCCTCACCTTTCTCCTTCTCCTCACCCTTCACCCTTCTCCTCAAAAGAACCAACACTTGACCTCAATGTATTTTCAAGCTACCATCCCATCCCCAACCTACCTTTCCTCTCCAAAATCCTTGAACTTATCGCCACCTCCCAAATTTGTTCCCATATTTTCCAGAACTTCATGTTTGAATCCCTCCATTCAGATTGCTGCCCCTGCCATAACACCGAAACAACTCTTATCAGAGTCACAAATGACATCCTATGTGACTCTGACAAAGGTAAACTTTCTCTTCTTGTCCTTCTCAAATTGTCTGAAGCCTTTGACATAGTTAGCCACACCATCCTCCTCCATCGCTGATCCACTGTCATCCAGCTGGGTGGGCCTGCTCTCACCTGGTTCCATTTTTATCTATCTAATTGTAGCCAAAGAATTACTTGCAATGGCTTCTCTTCCAGCTCCTGTACTGTTACCTCTGGTGCCTCCTAAGTATCTGCTCTTCGCACCATCCTATTTTTCATCTACATGCTGCCCCCAGCGACATCGTCCAAAAACACCATGGCCAGAATATTCCCACTGGCGTGCAGGGGCGGGACCCACATGCCGATGCTTAAAATGACGCGCAGTGATGCCACCTCCTCGAGGAGGGCAGCATGGCAATTGTCAGAAAAACGAGGGGCACAGTGCCCCTCTGCCCTACCCTCCTACCTGGCCTGCTCACCAGCAGTGCTCTGGGGAGCCCTTCCACTGGCCATGATTCACAGCCTTTGAAAGGCTGCAGTAGCTTTTTAAAACAGGCCGCTGGGTCGCCATTGTACCCGGCAGTCATTGCAGTCCCGCCGCCGCCCGCCCACTCCCGCTGACCTCGGGAGCTGCAATTCATGCTGGGCAGGCCTTACTTGGCCCGCTCGCATAAAATGGTGGTGCGGACCCGATCGTGGACGGCAATCGGGTCCGCGCCCGCCCGCTCACCGACAGGCAGAAAATTAATTTTCACATGTACACTGATGACACTCAGTTCTACATCGCCACCACCTTGCTTGACTCCTCCACTGTTGGTAAATTACCAGATTGCTTGACTGACATCCAGTACTAGATCAGCTGAAATTTCCTCCAATTAAATATTGGGAACACTGAAGCCATTTTCTTCAGTTCCCAATCCAAACTCCATTCCCTAGCTACCGATTCCATCCCTCTTTCAGGCAGATATTAAGCCTGATATCAAGCCAGCCTGTTCACAATCTTGGTATCACATATCCTGAGCTTCTGAACTCATATTTGTGCCATTGCTATGACTGCCCATTTCCATCTTTGCAATATCGTCGGACTTTGCCCATCTCAGCTCATCTGCTACTAACACCCCCATTCATACCTTTGTTACCTAAAGACTCAACTATTCCAATGCACTGCTGGCTGGTCTTCCACACTTACCTCTGTAAACATGAGGCCACCCAAAACACTGCTGCTACGACTTACTCGCAGCAAGTCCTGTCCCCCTATTACCCCTGTGCTTGCTGACCTACTTTGGTTCATGGTCAAGCAACGTCTCAATTTTAAAAATCTCATCCTTGTTTTCAGTTCCCTCATGGCCTTGCCCCTCCTGATCATTGTAATCTCCTCCAACTCCAAAACCCTCTGAGATATCTCCATTTGTCTAATTCTGGCCTCTTGTGCATTCCCGACTGTAATTGCTCCACATTTGGTTGCTGCCCTTCAGTTGCCTAAGCTGCAAGTTCTGGAATTCTCTCCCTACCCTTCTCTGTTTTTCGACCTTGTTTTCCTCCTTTAAGATGCTCCTTAAAACCTACCTCTTTGACCAAGCTGTTTGCCAGCTGACCTGATATCTCCTTTTGTGGTAAAATGTCATATTTTGTTTCATAATTCTTCTGAAAAGTGCCTTGGGTTGTTTCATTCCATTAAAGGTGCTGTAATAAATATAAATTGTTCTCATTTATGATTCATAGTAGAAATTAATTATGATGTTTGAATTCTGGCAGCAAAGGTAAACATTTCCAGCCTTCATTTCTTGAATCAACTTTTTTGTACAGAAGCTAATTGAAAAATTGCTGCTTCCACCTAAATTTAGCTCTCCTGTGTAACCTTAAATAAATACATTTGCAAATAAATTTAGGTCAGTAACAAATCATGATTGGTGAGGCGACATAGAAGCTTTCTGGGCCAATATTGGCATCTTGTATTTTTGGTTAGAAAGGATAGGTATACGATAGGCACAGCACCTTGGAGGTGAATAGACTGTGGGTGTTGGGGGTACATTTTAATTCTTGATTTTTGTTCATTCTTGATCTTAACGTTAAAAGATCTGGTATTTTCTTGCAGGGAAGGATGGAAGATTAGAAAGAAATTCACTGGAACCTTCCTTTGTGCATCTCTGAGTGGCTGATTACAGAGTGGGGACAGTTTGCATGAATTGTCTCTCTGCCAGCAGATTATGTGATAGGCAGATGTGGTGGGGGTGTGAAGGAACATTGGACTTAGGGACAGGAATAGGCCATTCAACCCTTCGAGCTCGCTCTGCCATTCTATAAGATCATGGTTGACCTGTTTGTGGTCACAAATCCACTTTCCTGGAGTTGTCTCCCCTCCACCCCCCGCCCGCCCCCCCAACCCCCCGCATAACCCTTGACTCCCTTGTCATCAAAAATCTGTCTAACTCAGCCTTCAATAAATTCAATGACCCAGCCTCCACTTCTCTCTGGGGAAGAGAATTCCACACACTAACAACCCACTGAGAGAAAAAAAAAACTCCTCATTTCAGTCTTAAAAGGGAGACTTCTTGTTCTTAAACTGTGTCCCCTAGTTCTGGTCTCACCTACAAGTGGAAACATCCGCCTGACCTCTATCCTGTCATGTTCCCCTCAGGATCTTATATGTTTCAATAGGTTTGCTTCTCATTCTTCTAAACTCCAGTGGGTATAGGCCCAACCTGTTTAATCTTTCCTGGTAGGATAAGCCCTTCATCCTAGGAATGAGTCGAGTGAACCTTCTCTGAACTGCTTCTAACATAATTGTATCCTTTTTCAAATAAGGAGACAATACTCCAGATGTGGTCTCACAAAGCCCAATACAGCTGTCGTAAAACTTCCCTACTTTTATATTCCATTCCCATTGCAATAAATGGCAACATTTCATTTGCCTTCCTAATCACTTGCTGTACCTGCATACTAACTTCTTGTGATTCATGTACCCGGACACCCAGAACCCCCTGTACCAATGAGTTCTGTAATCTCTCCCAATTTAAATAGTATACAGCTTTTCCATTCTTCCTGCCAAAGTGGACAAGTTCACATTTTCCCACATTATACTCCATCTACCAAATTTTTGCCCACCCACTTAACTTATCCAGCTCCCTTTGCAGACTCTCTACCTCCTCCTGACAACTTACTTCCCTACCTATCTTGGTGTCATTGGCAAATTTGGCTATCACACGTTCAGTCCCTTCATCCAAGTCATTGATATAGATTGTGAATAATTGAGGCCCCAGCACTGATCCCTATGACACTAGTTATAGATTGCCAACCCAAAACAGGCCCATTTATCCCTACTCTCTGCTTCCTGTTAGCTAATAAGTCGTTTATCCATGATAAAATATTACCCACATACCACCTTCTCTTATTGACCTTTGATGTGATACCTTATCAAATGCCTTTGGATATCCAAGTACACTACATCTACAGGTTCCTCTTTTTCCATCTTGTTTGTTACTTCCTCTGAAAACTCTAATAAATTAGTTAAATATGAGTTCCCTTTCACAAAGCCATGTTGACTCTGCTTGATCACATTATGATTTTCTAAGTATCCTGCTACAACCTCCTTAATAATAGATTCTAGCAATTTCCCAATGGCAAATGTTAGGCTACCTGACCTGTAGTTTCCTGCTTTCTGGGAAATAATAAAATACCATACAACAAAAAGAAAGTCCAGAGAAATCAAATTATTGTGGCTCCAGGCAAAGTGTTCCTATCCCCCAGTAAAGGAGAGGACCATGGCTGTCGAGGTAGTGGGGCTAATTTTGGGAAAAGTAAGTAAAAAAAGAAGCCAATGTATTTCTGATCATCAGAGTGACAATCCTTCTAGTTAACGGTCCATTATTGATCCTCCTGAGTTATTGTACAATCTTGGAGCAAGCCAGTCTGTGAGCCTTTTGAGTGATAAGATAAGCAAAGAAAGAGTATAAGAGACTGGCAGCTAGCATAAAAGGGAATGCAAAAGTTTTCTATAGGTATACAAATAGTAAAAGGATAATAAAAGGAGTGGAGCTGATGAGGGACCAAAAATAGAATTATGTATGAAGGCATGGGCATGGCAGAGGTACTGAATGATACTTTGCAGCTTCCTTTACCAAGGAAGAAAATGCTGCCAAGGTTGCCGTGAAAGACACTGGGTGGGCTAAAAACCAATACAGAGATGGTATTAGAAAGGTTGGCTATATTTAAAGTTAATAAGTCACCAGGACCAGACTAGGTGCATCCGAGGATTTTCAAGAAAGTGAGGGTGCAAATTGTGGAGGCTCTGGCTGTAATCTTCCAATCCTCCTTAGATACAGGGTTGTGCCAGATGAACAAATAAGGTTAATTACATTGCTTGGTGTAGTCTATAGGCCACCTACCAGTAGAAAGGATATAGAGGAACACATTTACAAGGAAATTACAGAGAGGTGCAAGAGTTATAGTTATAATGGGAGACGTTAGCTATCCGAATATAGATTGGGACTATAGTAGTGTAAAGGTCAGACAGGGGCAAGAGTTCCTGGAGTGTGTTCAGGACAATTTTCTACAGCAATATGTTTCAGTCCAATGAGAAAGGAGGCATTTCTAGACCTGGTTCTTGGGAATGAAGCGGACTAAGTGGATCAAGTGTCAGTAGGGAAACATTTAGGGGACAGTGATCATTGTATCATAAGGTTTAGCTTGGTTATGGAAAAGGTAAGGAACAATCTAGAATAAGAATAATTAACTGGTGGAAAGCCACCTTCAATGGGCTGAGATTGGATGTGGCCCAGATCAATTGGAATTAAAGATTGGCATTCAAAATAGTAAATGAACAATGAGCTTCCTTTAAAGAGGAGGGAGTTTGGGTACAGATAAGGTATATATTCCCATGAATTGGAAAGACAAGGCAAACAAATCCAGGTCAAACAAATCCAGGGATGACGAAAGAAATAGAGATTAAGATAAAGAAGAAAAAGTATGATTATGAAAGATGTCAGGTGGACAACACAACTGAGAATCAAGTTGAATAGAGAAGATTCAGAGGGGAGTGAAAAAGCATATAAGAGATGCAAAGAGAGAGTATGAAAAGAGACTAGCAGCTAATATTAAAGTAAGCCCAGAAGTCTTCTATAGGCATAAAGATAGTAAAAGGGTGGTGAGAAGAGAATTGGGGCCGATTAGGGACCAAAAATGGGATTTACACATGGAGGCAGAGGACATGTCTGAGGTCTTAAATAAATACTTTGTATCTGTTTTTATCACAGAACAAGATGCTGTGCAGGCCATGGTGTAAAAGGAGATAATTCAAACAGTGAAATGTTTAAAATTGATGAGGGTGGTATTGGATAGGTTGTACTCGCAGTTGATAAACCACCAGGACTGGATGGGATGCATCTAAGAATACTGAGGGAAGTGAGATTGGAAATTCTGGAGGCACTGATCATAATTTTCCAGTCTTCCTTAGATGGCAGGCCAGGTTAACAGCATGGTTAATAAAATATACGGCACCCTAGGATTTATTAATAAGGGCATAGAATACAAAAGCAAGGAAATTAAATAAAAGCAAAATACTGCAGATGCTGGAAATCTGAAATAAAAACAGAAAATGCTGGAAAATCTCAGCAGGCCTGGCAGCATCAGTGGAGAGAGGAACAGAGTTAAAGGCCAGAATTTTCCACTCGTCCGGTGGGCTCTGCGGGAGCAGGCAGGGGGGTCACGAAGCCGACCTCCGCCCGCGATCGGCTCCACACCGCGATTTCATGCAGGTGGGCCAATTAAAGCCTGCCCTGCATGGATTGCGAGCAGCAGCACTGAGCGCTTCTTGTGTGGGCGGAGGCAGGAGGGAGAGCCGGGCCTCGCACACAGTTCGTGCATGCGCGAGAAAGAGCGCTTCAATCTCCCTGAGGCACTGAGCTGCCTCAGGGAGATGGAAGCGATTTTTAAAAAAATTAATAAAGGCAATAAGAACTCAATGGAACATATCCCCTCATGTGGTCACATGAGATGGGACATGTTTTTAGTGTCAAAAGAAAGTTTTTATTTAATTTGTATTAGCTTTATGAAACCTCATTCCGCTAGTGGATGAGGCTTCCTAAAAAACGTAAAGGCCGCTTGGCCTTTTCACCTGCCCGCCAACCATTAGGTTGGACGGGCAGCATAAATTTGGAGTTAATGAGCTCATTAGTAGTCTTAGTAGGCCTTTCAATTATTGGCAGGTGTGCAGCTGACTCTAGCACGCACCCGCTGAACGAAATATCGCACGGGATGCATGCCCGATGTCATCACGCATCATATTACGTTCTTGCGCATAGGGTATGTGCCTGCACGCCTAAGTTAAAATTCTGGCCAAAGTTTCAGTTAAATATGACTCTTCTAGAGGAACTGAGTTCCAAAGAAGAGTCATATTGGATTCGAAACGTTAATGCTGTTTCTCTCTCTACAAGTGCTGCCACGCCTGATGCTCCTGAGTTTTTCTAACATTTTCTGAAGTTATGTTAAACTTGCATGGAGCACTGGTTTAACCTCAACTGGAGTATTGCGTCCAGTTCTGGGCACCACACTTTAGGAAAGGTGTGGAGGCATCAGAGAGAGTGCAGAAAAGATTCAAGAGAATGGTTCCAGGGATGAGGAAGTTCAGTTCCGTAGAGAGACTGGAGAAGTTGGGGCTGTTTTCCTTGGAGAAGAGACCGTTGAGAGGAAATTTGACGTGTTCAAAATCAGGAGGGGGCTGGATAGAGTAGATAGGGAAAAACTGTCCACATTAGTGGAAGGATTGGGAACAAGAAGGCACAGATTTAAGGTAACTGGCAAAAGAAGCAATGGAGAGATGAGGAGAAACTTAAGGATCTGGAATGTACTGCCCGAGAGTGTGGTGTGGGCAGGTTCTATCGAGGCATTCAAGAGGGAATTTTGGATTTTTATCTGAAAAGGAAAACTGTGCAGGGCTACGGGGAGGGGAAGGTGGGAGAGTGGCACTAGGTAAATTGCTCCCACAGGGAGCCGGTACAGACACGATGGGCCGAATGGTTTCCTTCTGTGCTTTCCTTCTATGCTGTGACAATTCTGTGATTCTGTGACTAGAGAGCTGCAAATGTTATACTCTTGTTTTAAAAAAGGGTGTGAAGATAGGCCCAGCAACTGCAGACCAGTCAGTTTACCTCGGTAGTGGGAAAGCTTTTAGAAATGATAATACAAGACAAAATTAACAGTCATTTGGATAGGTGTAAATAAATGAAGTAATGCCAGCACGAGTTTGTTAAAGACAAATTGCATTTAACTAACTTGATTGAGTTTTTTGATGTGTTAGCAGAGAGGATTGCTGAGGGTAATGCTGTTGATGTGCTATACAAAAACTTCTAATAAGTGTTTAAGCGCTGCATAACAGTTTCTCAACAAAGTTAAAGCCCATGGAATAAGAGGGATAGTGGCTGCATGGATGAAGTTGACTGAGTTCCAGGGACTTCAGTTATGTGGATCGTTTGGAGAAGCTGGGGTTGATTTTCTTGGAGAAGAGAAGGTTAAGAGGAGATTTGATAGAGTTGTTCAATATCATGAGTGGTTTGGGCAGAGTAGATGGAGAGAAACTGCCCATGAGCGAAAGGATTGGGAACCAGAGGATGCCAATTTAAAATGAATGGCCGAAGAACTAAAGGCGACATGAGGAAAAACATTATTAAACAGTGAGTGGTTAGGATCTGGAATGCAATATCTGAGAGAATGTTGGAGGCAGATTCAACTGTGGCTTTGGAAAGGGAATTGGATAATTATATGAATAGAAAATATTTGCAGGACTGCATGGAAAAGGCAGGAGAGTGGGACTAGCTGAATTGTTCTTGTAGAGAGCTGGCATGGACACAGTGGGCTGAATGGCCTTCTGTGCTATAACCATTCTGTGATTCTGTATGCACTGAGTAAGGTTGGTAGTTGTTAACTATCTAAGTGATGCACATTTTCTGAAGAAGCAAGTTTGTTGGTGAGCCCTAATGATACACACTCTTGAACAAACACCTCCAATAGTGAGCATCCTTCTGTCACATTCCAAAGAAATGTTTTTGTTCAATGAACTGGTCCATCATTGAACCACCTCAAATCTCATACCCTCTTTCTCATAAAATCCACCACTCTGACCTCTCTGCTCTGGATCTGTGCCTCATTTTTTCAATTGCTGACTCCCTGTTCCATATTCTTGGCAACACTTCCAAGTAAGTTTGTGTGACCTGATTTCATAATTTACTCATATTTTTTGATTTAATGGCTCACACATGATTTTGAAACATCAAAAAATCAAAGACCTTATCAAACAAGGTACAAGCACAAATATGTCAAAATCTGACCTAATCACCAGTCCTGATAAATTGGCTGTAAAAATATTAGAAAGGCATTGCAGGCATCATTTAAATACTATTAAATTTAACGACTAATCCACAAACTCACGTATATACATGAGCCTAATAATTTTGTTATCATGACCCTATTACACAAGATTTGATGATAAGCTACAAAAGAAATCACAGCTAAAACTCTGATTTGCAATTTTATTTAACTGGACCCAGGTGTTAACTATGTTCAACCGATCGATTTTTGAATAAGTGGTTCTTATTCTTGCAACCCACTGAATGTATCCTGATGAGTTTGGGCTTGACAGTAAACGGCTGAGTAAAGAGCAACTCGTCTTTTAAGGGTTTTTATTCGCACTACCTAATCACAAAGAGTTCCCCCATCTTCTGCTGAGAGATTGCTTCTGCCATAGCTGTTTAGAGTTCAGAGTCCATCATAGGAAGAGAGGAAATTAGAATGAGGGCAAAGGAAGCAAGATCTGCCGGAAAATAAAAAGTAACTATCATGGGAAAGAAAAAGGGGAGAATGTATTAAAATAATAAATCAAGTTATTTGTTGTTAAGTTGTCAAAGGTGACAGATAATTAACAATCCAATTACACTACAGATTTCACACCGATGTGACCCAGGTTTGACTCTTATAGGTGAAAATTCTATACTGTAATTAAGAATATTACCGCCTGAATAAAATTTAGTTAGTGGATTGAGGCTAGTGACAGGAGGTCATCTGGGACTGACGGTACTTTGTGCGATTATATATATTGGCCAGTTGCAAATCAGCTGCCCGCTTTACATCTCTACCAAATCAGGACGGATGTAAATTGGGCTGGCGATTCGCTAGCAGCCATTTTACACAATCACATATAGTCACAATCTACTAATGCAGCAACTGTTTAACATTTAACCAAAGGCCCAAGGTGTTTCATCCAGAGGCTTAGCTTTCACGTTTACATTTTTGCAATTAGTTTTACATTCTACATAGAAGGTTCAGAGGGGAGGTGAAAAAGCAAATAAGAGAAGCAAAGTGGGAGTATGAAAAGAGACTGATAGGCAACATTAGAGGGAACCCCAAAGTCTTTTATAGGCATATAAATAGTTAAAGGGCAGTAAAAGGAGGAGTAGGGCCGATTAGGGACTAAAAGATGATTAACCAGTGGAGGACGGGCATAGCTGAGGTATTAAATTAATACTTTGCATCTGCCTTTATTAAGGAAGAAGATGCCCTGCATGTCATGGTGAAAGAGGACGTAATTCAGACACATGAAGAGTTTAAAACTGTTAAGGAGGAGGTATCGGACAGGTTTAAAATTGTAAGGCACTGGGACCGAATGAGATGCATCCAAGAATACTAAAAAAGTGAGAGCTGAAATTGGAAAGGCATTGGGAGGCATGGCCATAATTTTCCAGTCTTTTTTTAGACTTGGGTGATGCTAGAGGACTGGAGAATTGTAAATGTTACACCCTTGTTCAAAAAGGTGTGTAAAGATAAGTCCAGCACCCACAGACCAGTCAGTTTAACCTCAGTGGCGGGGAAGCTTCTAGAAACAATAAATCGGGTCAAAATTAATAGTCATATGGGCAAATGCAAGTTCATTAAGAAAAGCCAGATTTGTTAAGGGCTAATTGTGTTTTACTAACTTTCTGGAATTTTTTGATAAGATAGCAGGGAAGTGGGTAATGCTGTTGATGTGGTGTACATGGAATTCCAGAAGGCATTTGATAAACAACAAACTTAGAACATAAGAAATAGGAACAGGAGTAGACTAATCAGCCCCTTGAGCCTGCTCCACCATTCAATGAGATCATGGCTGATCTTGTGTTTCGATTTCCTCATTGCCATCTAGTCCCGATAACCTTGATTCCCTTGCCTAACAAGAATCTATCTACCTCTGTCTTAAAAATATTCAATGATCCCCACCTCCACCACCTTCTGAGGTAGAGAATTCCAAAGTTGCACAACCCTCAGAGAAACAAATTCTCCTCATCTCTGCCTTAAAAGGGCAACCCCTACTTTTAAAACAGTGCCTCCTAGCTCTGGACTCACCCACAAGAGGAAACATCCTTTCGATGTCCACCTTGTCAAGGCGTTCAGGATCTTGTATACTTTGATCAATCACCCCTCACTCTTCTAAACTCTAGTGGAAACAAGTCCAGCCTATCCAACCTCTCCTCATAAGACAATCCACTCATTCCAGGTATCAATCTTGTAAACCTCCTCTGAACCGCCTCCAATGCATTTACATCCTTCCTTAAATAAGAAGACCAAAACTGTACATAGTATTTGAGGTGTGGTCTCACCAATGCCCTGTATAACTGGAGCATAATATCCTTATTTTTATGTTCAATCCTTCTCGTAATAAAGGATAGTATTCCATTAGCCTTCTTAATCACTTGCTGTACCTGCATACTAACCTTTTTGTGACTCATGTACGAGAACACCTAGATCCCTCTGTGCCTCAGAATTATGCAGCCGTTCTCCATTTAAGTAATATTCTGCTTTTTTGTTCTTCCTGCCAAAGTGAACAACTTCACATTTTCCCACATTAAACTTAATTTGCCAGATCTTTACTCACTCACTCAACCTATCTATATCCATCTGCAACCTCCTTATGTTCTCTTCACAATGTACTTCCGTACCTATCTTTATGTCATCTGCAAATTTAGCTACCATGTCTTCACTCCCCTCATCTAAGTCATTGATGTAAATAGTAAAAAGTTGAGGCCCCAACCCAGGCCCCTGTGGGACTCCATTCATCACATCCTGCCAATCCGAAAAAGACCCATTCATGCATACTCTCAGCTTTCTGCCAGCCAGCCAATCTTCTATCCATGCTAATATGTTACCCCCTACACCATGTGCTTTTATTTTCCGTAATAACCTTTGGTGTGACACCTTATCAAATGCCTTCTGGAAATCCAAGTACAGTACGTCTATAGGCTCCCCTTTATCCACTGCACATGTTACTCCTTCAAAAAACTCCAGTAAATTAGTTAAACATGATTTTCCTTTCGTAAAACCATGCTGACTATTTCCAATCGCCTTGACCTCTTCTAAGTGCCCAGCTATAATCTCCTTAATGATCGATTCTAACAACTTCCCCATGGCAGACGTCAAGCTAACTGGCCTACAATCTCCTGTTTTCTGCCTTCCTCCCTTCTTGAATAGAAGGGATATGTTTGCTACTATCCAGTCTGATGGAAGCTTTCCAGGATCTAGTGAATTTTGGAAAATTAACACCAGCGCTACCTCATTAGCCGCCTCTTTTAAGACCCAATGACTTGTGAGCAAAATTGTAGCTGATGGATAAAAGGGACAGTGGCAACATGGATATGGAATTGGCTGAGTGACAGGAAACAGAGAGCAGTGGTAATGGATGTTTATCAGGCTGGAGGAAGGCTTGTAGTGGAGTTCTCCAGGGGTTGATGTTGTGACCCTTGATCTTTCTGAGATATTAATGACCTAGAACCTGGTGTACAGGGCGCAATTTCAAAATATGTGGTTGGTACAAAGCTTGGAAGCATTGTGAACTGTGAGGAGGATAGTGTTGAACTTCAAAAGGACCTAGACAAGTTGGTGGAATGCGCGGACAAGTGGCAAGTGAAATTCAATGCAGAGAAGTGTGAAATAATTCATTTTGGTTGGAAGAATGTGAAGAGTCAATGTAACATTATGAACAGGGGAGGGAGGCAAAACTGAACCCCTTTATTTCCTCGCCATTGTCTGTAAGCAGAGGTGTTTCCATTTTTGAATTCGGCTATGGCATGTTTCTCCAAACCTTCTGTTTGTGAGGTCAATTTTTAAAATGGCTCACAGAAAACTCTCTTGAGAGTGAAATCAGAAGTATAGCTTATTCACACATTCAAAACTCAGGGAATGGTTGCAACTTCATACACACACACAAGCACACAATAAGAAGATAGGAAAGAGGAGTTTTTACAACAATGAATAACTTAAAGAAAAAGCACCACAGATGTAGATATCACGCGATTGCCAGAAGTCCAGAAAGTCAGAGTCCAGTGAAAGTCCCTTTGCGGAGGAGCTGCAGTTCAGCTAGCTGAAACAGGATTTTGTAGAATTCCTTTGAAGTTGGTGGTAATGGAGTGGGATGAGGTTGGCACCCAAAGACTCGGTCTGCTCTGCAGGTGATGGCAGGAATCTTCCAGAGAAACAGGGTTCATTGGGACTTAGGCTTGATGCAGACTGTTGGTCAGCCTGGAGTCCTGCTTTGATGTTTGAAGGCTGGAGTTTACAAAGCAGACTGAGTTGCGGATCTCAAAATGTAATATTAAAGCTTTCCAAAGGCCAGAAGCTTAGGTCATGTGATGTGCCTCATGAATGAGTCAGTTTCAGGCTAACAAGAAGTTTCTATGCCTCTAGTCAAAATCCATTGTTTGCCTTAGGATGGTGGTATTTAGCACCTCTGGAGGTATAATGAGTTTCAATGGCTCCACCTTTGTTATAATCCAGACTAGAGAGACAAGTTGTCTACTGGTCCCTGGTTTCATTGATTGCAATGTGGCATCACAATGAGAGGTGTGTGATTCCACATGAATGAGGGTTGAGCTTTTTGTCTTGTAACTGCTGTTGGAAATTTCCAGAAACTATAGCCAACTTGTGAATCATGTGACCTGTAGCAGCCATCTTTTGGTTCAGCAAAGTCCACTTTTTAAATAAGCTAAAAGGCAAGGTTTAATTTAACAGTTTATGATCTCTTTCATTTCTTAGGTACGTGACAAAATAATGGGTACAATTTTAAAGTGGGTGCAGGAGCAGGAGAATCTGGATGTAAATGTGCATAAATCTCTGAAAGTGGCAGGACAAGTTCCGAGTGCAGTTAATAACGCATACTGCATCCTAGGCTTTATTATTAGCGGCATAGACTATAAAAGCAAGCAGATTATGTTAATCTTGTATAGAACACTAGTTTGGCTTCAACTGGAGTATTGCATCCAATTCTGGGTGTCACACTTTAGGAAAGATGTGAAGGCCTTAGAGAGAGCACAGAAAAGTTTCACAAGAATTGTCCAGGAGAGAAACTTCAGTTGTGTAGGTAAATTGGGGATGTTGAGACTATTTTCCTTGGAGAAGAGAAAGACAGAGTGGATAGGGAATAACTTCTCCCGTTGGTGGAAGGATCTAGAACGAGAGGGCACAGATTTAAGGTAATTGCCAAAAGAAGCAATGGAGGCACATGGAGAAACCTTTTCATGCAGTAGGTGGTTGGGCTCTGGAATGCACTGCCTAAGAGTGTGGTGGAGGCAGGTTCAATTGAGGCATTCAAGAGGGAATTGGACTATTTTCTGGAAAGGAAGAATGTGCAGGTCTGCGGGAAGAAGGCTGGGGAGTGGCGCACACCCTGGGCTGATTGGCCTCCTTCTGTGCTGTAACAATTCTGTTCTTCTCTGATTTCATTTTTCTCTTTCATCAATTCTTTATTTACATGAAATATCTTCATTTTAATACACAGAACTCTGTAATTCCTGGCCACACTGATAGGGAGCCAGCAGCCAATCTAAGCAGATATTAGCCTTGCGCTGTGCTACAATATAATTGCAAAAGGCACAAACAGCACGTGTTTGTTGTATTTGGCTATTATTGATGGAGAAAATCTTTTTGCAGAAAATCTTTTTGCAATACCTTAAAAAGATATAGTGGGTTGAAATTATATTGTGTGATATGAGTAATACATGCATTGAAACATTTGAATTAAATCCTTTTGCTCACTATTTTAACAAAAGCTTTGAATGGAACAGCACCACTGTTAAAATAATGGAACTTCACATGTGTATGAATTACAAATGTTGTGCAGTGATTTCAAACCAATGAATTATCACAGATATGAAATTCTCCAAAAATACACTATAGATTTATATCGCCAATATAGGAGAACAACCAAAGTTAAAGGGCAACACTGTTGTCTCCGCTGTCTATGTTGAGGTCATTGCCAAAGGATTAGTTTTAGCCATTCTTGCAGCCTCTTTCACATTGGTATCAGTTGTTGCACATTCTGGTAAGAGGAGGGAGATATTCAGTTGACTGTGGAGAATGAGTAAAACTAAAATAGAGGAATAAGATCTACTTTGAAAATTTGGAAAACATATAAACAGTCTCTGTAATTTGTGTTTTGATTGCAATCAGTCCAAGTTACCAAAAGAATTTGTTTGTGTTATGATTCTCATGACCTAATTATACAGTGGGAAGGGTTTTCATAATATTTACACTCAACATTCTGAACATGAAACCATACATTTACAATAAAGACTGCAAATGGAATTTATTTAATGACAACATATTCAACTCCTTTTGGGGTTTGGTCATTTCATATCCATGGGAAAAAGTAATCATCCTTTTATCTCAGAAGAGACTGCTATTTACAAGATTCTGAGACACAGATGTTCCAAGGTAGCTTTTCAGCAAGCTTGCCTGGTGGATCAAAGTTTCACTGAACCAGGCAAATTACTAACTTTATATCATAGTTTCCCGTAATGGTTCATCTCCAGTACTGGGCTGAATGTGTTTATTTTTCTCATCAGTTTGCCTAGCTGGGTAAAAATTTATATTAATGCATTACAATAGTGACTAAACTTCAAAAATATCTTATTGGTTATAAAGTGTGTTGGGCCGTCATGAGGCTTGAAAGGTGATGTATAAATGCAAGTCTTTCTTTGAATTAAAAAATGAATGGGTGTTTCTTCAGAAACTTATGCAATGTAACTTCGATTATATACCAGTCCATGGATGAAATGATTGAAACCTTAGATTCCGTATCTGATGGTCATGACAGTGATTGGCAATATGAATCTCATTATATTATTGTTGGTCCATTAGATGCAGTGTTTGATGATTTGTCGTACTCAAATCATGATAAACTGATGGCATCTGATCCACTCTCTTCATCCATCCAGACACAGCATTGCATTGAGCTCAGATAGAATGATGTTGCTGATCAGATCAGCATGCTCTCCAAGCTGAGTCAATTCCTTACTTTCATTTCAATTAGTGCCAATGTTTCTCAGCAATTTACTATTCCTTTAGTCATACCACCTTGCGCACGACTGCCATGAGATTTTGCTTGTTAAAATTAATAACAAATAATATACCAAATGCAGCTGAAAAACATTCAACAGTAATTGAAAGGGAAGTGGATGTAAACTTGAAAAGGAAAAAAAAATGCAGGGCTATAGGGAAAGAGAAGAGAATTGGACCTAGCTGGATAACTCTTTCAAACAGCTGGCAAAACTGAATGGCCTTCTATGCCATATGATTCTTTGAGTAATAGAATAAGAGGTGATGTAATGCAGGTGTCCTTTTAAAATTGTTGACTTGAAGAACTGAATTGCAGGTGGAGATATAATTGTTTAGCACGGAGGTTAAGAGAAATAAAATGAAAGTCTCCTCTCTGTGGCAGATGTAAGAGTCTTAGGAGAAAGGCGTTTGACCAGTCTCAATCCAGATCACCATGCACAGGAGTCCTTTATGCAATATTTTTACACATTATGCATGGAATGATAACCTTAAAGCCACTCCAGGGCACTTATTATTATACCACTAATGTCGATTATTTAGCACTAACATGGCAAATTTATTCAGGCAGATAAACAATTTCAGAGTAATCGATTGAGAGTAGAAATGTATCGTAAAAGACATTTTGTGGTTTTGACTAGAGTATTTAGAAGGTACAGTGTGGAGGTGAATATTACTATGCACCTATTTCTGCTGGTGCTAAAGTAATGTTTCATTCAAGGTCAACCTGACTAGCATAAAGTTTAGTGAGGAAACAAACACAGTGGCCGGGATCTTCCGGTTCCAGTCTGGAAAATTCAACCAGGGAAAGGTCCATTGCCTTTGAGGGGGGGGGGGGGGATTCCTGGCCAGTGGGTGGAATTTTAACCATGGGGTGCCATTCCTGACAGTAGAACAGGAAGTGGGCGGCACTTCCACTCTCTTGCCTTTAGCTGGTTCCCACGTGATGTCTTTTGCTCCAAAAGGAGCCCCTGTGGAATTGGTGACCTTATTGGGGCTTTCAGAGCAACTTAGGCCGGTTCTCAGCCGCTATGGCTTTTTAGGATGTTAAGGGAAGAATTTCCCAGGGAAGCCTGACACACTGCTTTGACTTGGGGTCCGGTAGATAGAAAGTCCATGAACAGCCTCCGGCTGGAATTTAAATGGCTGCTCTTAAAAGGATAGTATATTGAAGGAACTGGGTCCCACCTACATTTTGGGTGCCCCAGACAAAAATCTGGCTTTTCACCCTTTCCAGTCATAGAAGTTCTGGGGCCAATGACCCTAGTGAGCTGCTTCAACCAGTTAATTAGCCCCCCCCACCCCAGGCTTTAAGGGTTTCCTTCTTAAGAGAGAGACAAAGTAATAGGGGAGCTTTTGCTGTTTCAGCCATATAGTCATCACTGGCCTGCTCCTGACTTTTGTTATCACTGTGTGGGAAAAAGAAAATATTTCAGTTGCCAGTACTCTCCACTCCTCCCCCCCACCTTACCATATTAGACACATAAAAAGAAATGCATTTGTAATAATAGATTACTATGGGCAGAATTTTCGGGTCGGTGAGCGGGAGCAGGGCCTGCTCGCCGATGTGTAAAATGACGCGTGGTGATGTCGGGCAGGCGTCCCGACGTTACTGCGCGCCATTTAGATTTTCAGTTCGGCGGGCGCGCTGCCAACTCGGCTGTGCGCCCGCCGAACTGTCAAAGGCCTATTAAGGGCATTTAAAAACTAATTAAACCAATAAACTGAGCTGACCATCCAACCTTACGGTTGGCGGGCAGGCGAAGAGACCAGGCAGCCTTTGCATTTTACATGGAACCTCATCCATGGGCGGGATGAGGTTTCATGAAGTGTTTATAAATTGAATAAAAAATTTTTAAAAATTCATTGACATGTCCCAGCCCATGTGACACTGTCACTTGAGGGGACATGTTTCAAAATTTTTTCTTTCCTTTATTCAGCTTTTTAAAAAACTTAAACGAATCTGCCTGCGGCACCTCTGTGTATGAAAGAGCGCAGGCCCCAACTCAGGGAATTCCCCCCGCCCCACCCCCGCCCACACAGGGAGCGCTCCGCTTCCGGCCGAGCTTCATGATAGCTGATCAGGTTCGCGTCCGCCCCCGCACAACCCCCCCCGACGGGGGGAAATTTCTCCCCTATAGGTTACACCATTTTTTAAATCATTTGTGACAATGTATGACGCATGTCCTTTAAAATGTACTATAAAAACATTTAGAACATGCTCCTATGTTCTGTTGACCTTTCGAGCTCCAAGGGCTGTTCAGCATCATTGGGGAGTTTCCAGACAAGGGCCTGAATTTTTCGCTTGTCGGGTGCGCATGATCAGTGGGCCTGGGAGCGGACAGGAAATGGGCCCCTGGCTGCGATTTCACGCTGGATGGCTGATTAATGGCCAGTCAGCGTGAAACGTGCGCTGAGAAAGGCTCAGCACTGCCGGTGAGGGCAGGAAGAGGGTGGGTGCCGATGTCACCGCAGGTACTGGTGAGCGCTTCCACTGAGCTCCCTGAAGGCAGAAAGCTGCCTCAGGGGAGCTGCAGACCTCCACAGAATAAACAAAACAACAAAAATGCTGCAAAATATGTACATGCATCACAATCGAGCACCTGAAAGCATACCTCATAAAAAACAGTACCCAGATATCTCTTTCTATTTTATTTCCCCACGGAGATTTCATCCCGCCCTGGATCGAGGCTTGAGTAAAAATGTAAAGGCCGATTGGCCTGTCCGCCAACTGTAAAAGTGGACGTGCCATGAAAAATCGCTTTCAATTGCCTCCATAATAGGTTTAATTGCCTGTTTAATTGTCGGTGGGCGGCTTCCGACTGTCTTGCTGCGTGCGCCCGTTGAGCGAGATACCGTGCAAGCGCGTGATGAGTTGGGACGCTCACCCAATGTCACCTCGTGCTATTTCGCAGCTAGACGGATTGCGCATGCACCCACAGGGTGTAAAAATCTGGCCCAACTGTGTTCCCGGAGTAGGTTGCAAAAGCATATCTGAAATATTTCACTTAAAGTCTGAAACATTGGCACAAACAGAGATGCAATGTCTGTTGTAACTTGAATATTTACCATTTTCATTTTTTTTGGCTTAAATTTAAAATAAGTGGAGAAAAGATATTTGGAATAAAGTGAGGTCGATTTTCCCATTCTGACATTTGGCTATATTGGACTGCCTCATGTGGAAATACAAACTTTCCTCCACCATTTGCATTCCACTCCCAAACTAGACTACAGATTGGGAGTTTCAAGACAGTAGACATTTGCATGAACATACAAATATACGACCATACGAATTAGGAGCAGGAGAAGGCCACTTGGCCCCTCGAGTCGACTCCACCATTCAATAAAATTTTGGCTGATCTGATCAACTCCACATTTCCACCTATCTCCACCCACCTACCTTTCACCCCTTGCTGATTAAAAATATATCAGGCTCTGCCTTAAAAATATTCAAAGACTCTGCTTTTACTGCCTTTTGAGGAAGAGAGTTCCAAAGACTCATGACCCACTGCGAGAGAAAATTACTCCTCACCTCCATCTTAAATGGGCGACCCCTTATTTTTAAACAGTGACCCCCTACTTCTAGATTCTCCCACAAGAGGAAACGTCCTCTCCACATCCACCCTGTCAAGACACCTCAGGCTCTTATATGTTTTAATTAAGTCACCTCTTACTCTTCTAAACAGGTGTGAACAGGTGTGTGGTACTGGAAGATCACCTCTCTGCAGTTGTGAGGAGACTGGTGTTATAGCTCAAGTTGTTCATTTGAAGGAGTTCAGTAGACAACAGCGCTAACTTTTAGCCCACTCTACTAAATTTTTAGTTCTGTGGATCATTTGTGTGCAATTGATGAGGAAAAAAATGGCTTGATAAATGATATTTAATGTTGTATGAATCTTGGACTAGCCATATAAATACTGTGGCTACAAGAGCAGGTCAGAGGCTAGGGGTAGCTCATCAAGTAACTCACCTCCTGACTCCCCAAAACCTGTCCACCATCTACAAGGCACAAATCAGGAGTGTGATGGAATACTCTCCATTTGCCTGGATGAGTGCAGCTTCCACAACACTCAAGAAGCTTGACACCATCCAGGACAAAGCAGCCCGCTTGATTGGCACCACATCCACAAACATTCACTCCCTTCACCACCGACGCACAGTAGCAGCAGATGCACTGCAGGAATTCACCAAGGCTCCTTCAACAGCACCTTCCAAACCCACGACCACTATTATCTAGAAGGACAAGGGCAGCAGATAGTTGGGAATATCACCACCTGGAAGTTCCCCTCCAAGTCACTCACCATCCTGACTGAAATACATCGCTGTTTTTTCACTGTCGCTGGGTCAAAATCCTGGAACTCCTTTCCTAACAGCACTGTGGGTGTACCTACATCACATGGACTGCAGCGGTTCAAGAAGGCAGCTCACCACCACCTTCTCAAGGGCAACTAGGGATGGGCAATAAATGCTGGCCCAGCCAGCGAAGTCCACATCCCGTGAATGAATTTAAAAAAACAGATTTTAACTGACTAAATATTTACTCCTGAAGACCTTACCAGTGTTAAAACCCAAACAGCCAGGTGGCAAAGGATAGAATACAGGAGCCTAGTCTTTATTAACTTACAAACTAAGCACAGGTGAGTCCCCAATTAATATCCACCACCTGAATTCAATTAACACTCAATATACAATTAACAGCCAAGCATGCTACTAATCATTTTCACTGCTATACGTTGTTGATATGTATTAAATATCCACAAATTATACCAAAGAAAGAACCCTTCGTTGCCGTCACTGTGAATATATATGTGAACCAACAACTAATTTTGGAGTTTTATGTCACCTGGTACACCTTGATTTGCATAAAATTCCTTTGCATGATATTTGAACACCGTAGTTACCCTTGTGAAATAAATGGGTGATGACTGTGTCAAAATAGCACTGAAAGGTGTCTTATACAAACATGGTAAACAGTGCGCTACTAGAGAACATTGAAGTCCATGCTTATAATTTCATGAGTGAGAGAAAGTGGACCATTTAAGCTTTTTTATGTAGCCTTCAAGCTCCTTCAGTCATACTATTAAACTGTAATCTGAAGCATTAAAAAAAATCAGCATTTCAGCACTGCAGTATTTTACACAGCAGCAACATACTTTATTATATGTGACCCAAGGAATAATTGCTGCACTGATGAATGCTGGAAGTGTTTTGGGGAGCTTTTCAGCTTCAGGGATCTCAGAAACTTTACACTGGTGTTATCTTGTGTGCTGAAGGATAGCAGAAAATGCACTGTTCAGCTGAAGGGAATTAGAATAGCTTCAGATTCTGGTGAAAGGAAAGTTAAAGAAAAGCAAAATGTTACCAGAAATATCAAATAAAGCTCAGATAGTCCAGATCTAATATCCAGTTCTGCCAAGAGGAGGTTATGGGACATAATATGTGCACTGTTATGAAACAGGGAACTTGTTATGAAACGGGGAACTGACATGCATTAAGAAAATATTTCAAAATATTGTCATCAAATGAGATGTGTCTTGCATTAACGTAACCCATAGGCCCAATAAATGTGCTGTTTGCAATCCTCAAACGCATTGCTGTGAAAAGGGTGATGAAGGTATTACCTCTTATGAATACAGTATAGTGCCTGTCACTCGTTTGATATGTGTATGCATTGCAGACTAACTAATGTGGTTCTTGTACCTGGGGTGGCTTGGTAGAGTTTCTAATATGAAAACTTGATGAAATAAAAGCAAAATACTGTGGATGTTGAAATCTTAATGCTTCGGTAATCCTGACCTCTAAAGGAAGATCCAT
Organism: Cetorhinus maximus; assembly: GCF_964194155.1. Lineage (NCBI taxonomy): Eukaryota > Metazoa > Chordata > Chondrichthyes > Lamniformes > Cetorhinidae > Cetorhinus > Cetorhinus maximus. The sequence continues at coordinate 101,246,719 of NC_135887.1, forward strand.
CCTTGCTCAGATGTTGATTGCAGATCATCCTGCAGCAGATCTGTGTAACAGCCTATTTTGGGAAATGGAGGTGGCAAAGAAAGGCCTATACATGTGTAGGTACATGTGGAGGGATATACAAACTTGGTTTCCCAGGTAATGAAGGGTAAAGATTCAACAGACCAAGTGTCATTGCAGCTGCGTTGGGCACTCCTTGTGAACTCCTCTTGCTTATTTCAAGCATGTTTGGAACTCAGCAATAAGTGTTCATGTTCACTACCTTCTATTGTGACTTTTAAATGGCAGCAGAAACCAGGAATCCTGAAAGACAACATTATTAGGGGAAAAAAAACCAAAATGCAAAAATAGCACCATTCCCATCAAGACAACGAATGATTGAGGTAAGTTGCAGCAAAATTGCCCCAGTCATTACACAATAAGCTGTTGTGTTGCAGAATGCACTGTCTAAAGAAGCAGATTCAATAATCACTTCCAAAAGAGAACTGAATAAATGCTTGAAGGGGAAGAATTTGCAGGGCTATGGGGAAAGAGCAGGGAAATGACACTCATTGGACAGATCTTTCAAATAGCTGGCTGCGGCTCATGGGGCTGAAAGACCCCCTTCTGTGCTGTATCGTTCTATAATTAAGTGAATAACACAGATTTCATACTGCTAAGACAGTCACATACCTCTGTTCACAAAACGTACACAATAAACCGCTCAATTCTTGTACTTGTTATTCATGATGCCAAACAGCATTGAATACACTCTCATCCAATGTATGTTGTTTCATATACACTATTCAACAAGAGAAGCCATATTAGTACATCAGGTTATCTCAGTGTTGATTTTAGATTGTTTGTTACTGTTTCATCAGTCTAAGTTGTCAAGCTCAATCTATCACTGTACTGTCATACTGGTGAGGGGAGCAGTTGCTTCAGTAGAATTACTTTCAGATAACCCATCACTTAAATTCATATTGTAAGAGTTTTTAACTTTGTGTCCAAAGATCAGATATTTCTTGAACTTATGCAAAGGATAAAGTTGTACAAATTATAATTAATTTGCTGTTTGATTTGTTCCAATGTCCCCATTCCAATCTCAGTTTTATACTTACTGACACCATCCCTCTTCTTGGCAACAGTCTAAGATTAAGCCAGTTTGTTGGCAACTTTGGCATCACATCTGATCCCGAGATGAACTTCTGACCTCATTTGTGCCATCATTAAGACTGCCTATTTACACTCCATAAGATCACTCAATTTCATCCTTTTCTTAGCTCGTCTACTGCTGAAACCTTCTTTCATGGTCTTTGTTAACTGTAGACTTGAGTGTTTCAATGCACTCCTGGCTGGTCTCTCACATTCTACCCTCCGTAAACTTGAGGTCTTACAAATGTTTGCCGCTTGTGTCTCAACTTGCAGCAAGTCCCGTTTCCCAGCACCCTTGTGCTCACTGACCTGCATAGGCCAAGCAATGTCTTGATTTTAAAATTCTCATCTTTGTTTTCAAGTCCCTCTATAGCCTTGCAGCTCCCTATCTCTGTAACCTCCTCCAGCTCCACAACCCTCCGAAATATCTGCATACCTCCAATTTTGGCCTCTTGTGTATTCTCAATTATAATTGCTCCACCATTGGTGGTTGTGCCTTTGGAATTCCCTGCCCACACCTCTCAGCCTCGCTATCTCACTTTCTTCCTTTAAGACACTCCTTAAAACATACCTCTTTTACCAACCTTTTGATCACCTGACCCAATATCTTGTTATGTGGTTTGGTATCATACTTTGTTTTATTGCCAAAAAAAGAGACATGCTGTTGAAGCTTTTCATCTTGCACTCATCAGGACAGATTGGCAAGAATACCAGTTGGAAAGGGAACAATAATTTATACTGCATAACGAGAGAGTGCTGATTGGTTGGCAAATGGACTCTGAGTCCCTGGTGCATTCCCCATGGTAACGCCGCTACCTATCAGGGTCCACTTGTCAACCAATCAGCACTCTCTTCTCAATCAGTATAAATTGTTGTTCCCTTTACAGTTGGTTCCCTTTACAACTACATTTTTATAGTTGAATTTGAGGTGGATTTTCATTTTCAGAAGAATGATCTTTGATCTCGTGATTTGCCTCTATTTGCTCAGCTGTTTTTCCTCCTGTCCCCAGTTTCTCACTGACTGACACTTGGTGATTGAACAAGGAGATTAAATAAATCCAGATAAAATATTACACAAATGTTTAACTTTGTGCTGAATTATCATGGGCCTGAATTTTTCGATCGTTGGGCGCGCGCAGTCAGCAGGCCTGGGAGCGGACGGGAAACGGGCCTCTGACCGCGATTTCATGCTGGCTGGCCAATTAACGGTCAGCCAGCATGAAATGTGCGCTGAGAAAGGCTCAGCCCTGCCGGTGGGGGCAGGAAGAGGGTGGGCGCTGACGTCACCACGGGTGCTGGTGAGCGCTTCCAGTGAGCTCGCTGAAGGCAGACAGCTGCCTCAGGGGAGCTGCAGACCTCCACAGAATAAGCGAAATAACAAAAATGTTACAAAATATGTCCATGCAGCACAATCAAGCATCTGAAAGCATATCTTATAAAAAACCAGTACCCAGATATCTCTCTTTATTTTATTTCCCCACGGAGATTTCATCCCGCCCCGGATCGAGGTTTGAGCAAAAATGTAAAGGCCGCCTGGCTGATTGGCCCGTCTGCCAACCGCAAAAATGGACGGGCCATGAAAAATCGCTTTCAATTACCTCCTTAATGAGCTTAATTGCCCGCTTAATTGTTGGCGGGCACATTTCCGACTGCTGTGCAAGCCCACTGAGCGAGATAGTGCGCGATGACGTCGGGACGCTCGCCAAACTTAATCTTGTGCTATTTTGCGGCTGGACTGGTCGGCTGCATGCCCGCCCGTGGGTCATAAAATTCTGGCCATGGTTCGTGGATTAATGACAATGCAAAAATCCTGTGGCTTGCATGCGCCTCTTTGTGGGGGTTTTAAGTCATTTTTAAAATAAGTCCAATCCCCTTTGCTTTTCTCAAAAAATTATCAATAATATAACCTACTTTTTTACAAATACTATTTTCCTCCAGGAGACCAGCTGAGAATCACTGAAACTCATTTGAGTGAAGGCCCTTAGGCATGAACCCATGACCAGAGAATTAGAATCCATTTTCTTAACAAATTGGTCACATAGGAAATGTGTAGACTTCCACCAGCTACAGATTTACCTGTATCCAAGTGGGTGTTCTAAGGTTGGTTTAATTCATGAAAGAATGACAGCCCCTTAGAGCTGTTTGCATTTTTGTAAAGTTCTAAACAAAATACAATACTTGTTTTAGAAGGCATTCTTGAGATTATGCTAGTCAGTTGATGAGTGATAGAAAGAAGTTGCTTTGTACTGATGCTGTAGTGTAAACTCCCCTGTTTCTAAATATGAGAGAGTATAAAGCAGTGTGTTGGTGTTTCAACACAATGGGAAGAATTTTCCCCCGTTGGGGGGAAAGTGCAGGAGCGGGTGCGTGCAGGCGTGCCTCCAATTGGCGCCCTCGATCGGGGGTGCGCCACCATATTACGTGCGCTATGAAGCGCTATGCGCCCCCTGTGCGGGCAGGGGGGATTCCCTCAGCTGGGAATGCACTCATCTCCTTGAGGCTAAGTGCTGCCTCAGGGAGATCGGTGCCAAATTCAAAAATGGTCAATGCACAAAATTAAAATTTCCCTGATGTCCCCTCATGTGACACTGTCACATGAGTTGGGACATGTCCAACACTTTCATGCAAACTTTTATTGAATTTTTAAAAACCTGCGTGAAACCTCATACCGCCCAGGGATGAGGTTTCCTGCTTTTTCTGAAGCCGGCCAGGGCTCCCGGAACCTTAAGGTTGGACGGGCAGGTCCATTAACTAGTTCAATTACTTTTTAAATGGCCTCAATCGGCCGTTGACAGGTCTACGGGTGCGCAGCTGATTCGGCTGCGCCCCCACTGACCTGAAAATCGAAATAACTCAGGGTGACGTCGGGAGTTCCGCCCAACGTCATCCCGCGTCATTTTACGCGTCAGCGAGCAGGCCCCGCCCCCCACTCGCCGACCTCAATATCCTGGTCATTGTGTCACAAGGTAGTAGGTTATGATTTCAGGCCAACAGTTTCCACATGGAGAAGATCTCATTTTATTTGTGCAGGTGAATTGAGTCCAAGCAGACACCATTGGAGAAAAGAGAAGGACCCATGAGGGATTCATCCCAGACCATTCATTTCACATTGTATGAATCAATAACATGTAATAAAAGGGGTTTCTTGGTCAGGCAATGGCATTAGAGCAAGTTAAGTGTTAAGCACTAAATAGTGAGGAACTTTAAAAAATTCAACTGCACAATTTATTTTGCTTCTGTGCATTTGATGCAATTGATTGAATGTTGCTTTGAACTTCTGAGTTGCAATTGCTTCATGACTGTGGTTGCAACATTCTGTCTCTATCAACCTTGGAGATCAGTTTACCAAACACACACTTAGCAATGGCAGGTTCGTTGCATGGAGAAAATAATCAATGGGTCAGCTGTAAAATCTTTTCAGCATCCACGGATCCCTTTACAAATATATTCACTGTGGGTAGGTGCCAAATTTTGTCTGGTTACACTCCTGTGAAGCGACGTGGCATGTTATACCATGTTGAAGGTGCTGTACAAATTCTAGTTGTTTTTGATTTTTGTTTGAAATATTAGTACAGCTAACAGCAATTCATATGTACCAATTGTTATTCAATACATTTACATCCATGGTCATAATTTCTAGCTGATGGAAGATGATTTGTCAAATGGGACAATTTTGTCTCCATCACAACAAACAGGTTTCAATTTAGTGACTCATGTTGGTGATGATCCTTTATTATCCAGTGAGTTTAGGTTAATGAAATGTCACTTTCCTCTGCAGGTGACCAGGGATACTGAGGGGATAGGTAAGGATGACTGCCAACAAGAATGCCAGCGCCAATCACACAGCTGGAGCAACTAAAGCAGCTCGTGACACAAGCACCAGGTGGGTGATGTGTTCCAGACTGTTACCTCAGCTTCTTAAATTTCCTTACCTTGAGCTCCTTATTCAATCCCATAAGGGAAAGTTCTGCAAAGTTTTGCACTGCCCCTGCAAAATGTTCCAGGGAACTGCCAGAATACCTGTCTGACTTTACAGCCTATATTCTTTGTACTTGATTAGTTGCTTGCCATAGCATTGTATTTTCATGACCCCAGTAGCTCAGGACCATGGCCATTTTGCAGGTGGAATCTAATGATTCCCCAATAAAAGTTAACTGGAACACGCAACATTTTCTGAAAACGGCATCAGGATGGAAATGGTGCTGTAATCACCATCTGAATAAATATAGCCACAAAATACAAACACAGGGAGGCAAGGTCCAAAACTACAGGAACAGCCAGTACTATGAAAACTGCAAATTCCAGAGTAGCCACAACAAAATGAAATACAAAGAGACAAAGTGATAATTGAAGAAGAATTATCAGAGCTTTCCTTGAAATGCAGAAAATAAGACAGATAGTAAACAACAGCAGTGACTTCACTTGTAAATTGTCCGTACAAATCAGCCATACGCAAAACTGGCTACATAACAGCAGGTTTTTTTGATACAAGTCAGAAAATAAATGATTGATAAAGTAGGGTAGAATTCTTCACCTACGTATAGGGTTGCCACCTACCTGGACTTCAGTAAGCTGCATGTAAATTTCTAAAATATGTATCACACAGTGTCTTATTTTGAAAAATAAATCAATTTTTGACACTTGCTTCTCTGTTTTAGATTTTAACAAATTTCAGTGGCAGCAAAGTAAATATCAGACTAAAAGCCATGACCCTTAGTTCTACCCTCATCCTGTTCACTGTCTACTCTTTACCTGGCAACCTCTGCGTTAAAGAGGACGTTGTTAGTTTTGAATATGGCAGAAGCCACTGAAGTTTAAAAACAAAAGCTGCTTGATAAATCTATAGAGGAACCACAAACAACTGAGAAAATAAACCAATAGAAACAGGTGATGACCTTTCAGAGACATTAAGGTTGGCATATACTCCTGCAATTTCTGATCAAATTACTTTGGGTTACCGTTAAGTTAAAGTCTGGAATGAGGGAAGTAAAAGAAAGACACAGAACAGCGTGAAGAGAGAACAACGGCACTAAAGGTACAAAAACTAGGTTTTTGGAATACTCAACACAAAAGACACAATAGCAGAACATAGCTATCGAATGTGGTCAGACCAAAACATAAACAAGCATATAAGGATCAGAGAAATATTTAATTTTCGCAGGAAGCCAAAACAGTGACCAACAGGAAAAAAAAGACAAACTAATCAATTTATGTAGGAAGAAGCAGACCAAAATGGTAGAAACATGGAGAATAATGCCCTTGGTTGCACATACAGAACAGACTCATCAAAAGTAACAGTAGATCTCAAACAGTTAATAATTAATCATGTGAACCTTGAGATGAGATAAAAGTTGAGAACAGTTTATTGTTTCTTCTTAGAATACATACAGTGAGGTTCAGGGGATTGGTCTTACTCTATTTGAACCCCCTTCTCTAAACAGCTGCAGTCATGGTAGTTTATGTGAATGCCTGTGCACAATATGTAGTTGACACGTGATAATTAGGGGAACGGAATTATTGCAGCAAGTGATTTGTTAATGTACATCTGCTCAGAAGCAGGAATTTTCACTGCCTCGGGGACTTCTTGTGTGAAATTGCAGTATTCAGGCAGAAAATTGAGTTACACACAGTTAAGTGTAGAAATATGCAGGTTTTGTTGTGCTATACCAAATTACTCGCTTAGTGATAATTTCCACACGGGGAGACTAACAATGGTAACACAATTGCTGCAAGTTTAATGCTTGGTATTCACAGATGGTTACCAGAAAAGATGCAATCAGTGTAAAATAATAAACTAAAACAAAAACAAAAATACCTGGAAAAACTCAACAGGTCTGGCAGCATCTGCGGATAGGAGCATAGTTAATGTTTCGAGTCCAAATGACCCTTCAACAGAACTAAGTAAAAATAGAAGAGCAGTGAAATATAAGCTGGTTTAAGAGGTGGGGGGTGGGGGGTGGGACAAGAAGAGCTGGATAGAGGGCCAGTGATAGGTGGAGATAACCAAAAGATGTCACAGACAAAAGGACAAAGAGGTGTTGAAGGTGGTGATATTATCTAAAGGAATGTGCTAATTAAGGGTAGAAAGCAGGACGAGCAAGGTACAGATACCCTAGTGGGGATGGGGTGGGGGGAAGGGATCGAAATAAGCTAAAAGGTAGAGATAAAACAATGGATGGAAATACACTTAAAAATAATGGAAGTAGGTGGGAAAAGAAAAATCTATACAAATTATTGGAAAAAAACAAAAAGGAGGGGGAAAATTGGAAAGGAGGTGGGGATGGAGGAGAGAGTTCATGATCTAAAATTGTTGAACTCAATATTCAGTCCAGAAGGCTGTAAAGTGCCTAGTCGGAAGATGAGGTGCTGTTCCTCCAGTTTGCGTTGAGCTTCACTGGAACAATGCAGCAAGCCAAGGACGGACATGTGGGCATGAGAGCAGGGTGGAGTGTTGAAATGGCAAGCGAACTGGAAGTCTGGGTAATACTTGCGGACAGACCGAAGGTGTTCTGCAAAGCGGTCACCCAGTCTGCATTTGGTCTCTCTAATGTAGAAGAAACCGCATTGGGAGCAAATAATAAACTGTTAGGGTATATTGCAATGGTAACCTGAATAAGGCAGCATAGGCAGTTCCTTTTAAACAATAGATCATAAAATAGAAATATCAGTATGTGCAAGTTAACAAACATTTAGCAGGTAAGTTCATTTCATTCCACCAAATGATACTAGACAAAGGTTTTCTCATAAAGCAATATACTCTGCATGACATTTATTACTGAAAAAGAGAGAATTTGCATATTATAGAGGTCTTTCTAGCATGATATATCTAAGTGCTTCACAGACAATTAATTACTTTTGAAGTGTAGTCACCGTTGTTAGTAGCTAAAGCATCCAATTTGCATTTAATGTTCCTCAACTAGCAAATGAGGTAAAGGACTAGGTAATTTGTTTTGGTGGCATTGGTTGATCCGGATAGCAAAACAAATGCCCTGTTTGTTTTTAAACAGGATATTTTATACCTGCTTGAACAGGTGGGTGAACATGGGGACATGCTTTAACATCTCAATTTCAAGGTAGCATCCTGGAGAAAACAACACTTCCTCACTATTGAACTGTAGTGTTCAAACCCTGCAGTAGGTCTTGAATCCATGACACTTTAAACTCAAGACTTAAGAATGCTACCATTGAGCCAAGCTGCCATCTAAACTGAATTGAAAGGTCAAGTCCCATAGTGGAGGACATGACCAAAGTTGAAAAGGGTGGGAAAGATTAAAGTTGAAGACTATTTAGTGTGTCTTAGAATGTATACAGTGAGATTCAGATTCAGCCTTACTCTTTTTGAAGTCTTTCAATCTAAAATCCTTCACTGAAAATATTACAAATAAGCAGATATTCACAAATCAGTCTATAATATTTAAATTCATTTTCAAAATGTTTTAAGTGGCCCAAAGGAAAGCTCCGAGTCAGCCAGTGATTGGTACCTGATGGTTTAACCTTGTTCCCGGTGACTTGTTGGCTGAATGTGTGTTTAATATTCTATTAATATTAGTTAGAGGTTAGTTGATTCAATGATTGGAAAAAGTCTGTTTAAATCTGTGTCCCAAATTTAAATTTAAGGCAGTTTGATAAGGGCAATCGTCTCCTTGGCAATAAGGATCCGATATATTATCCATAACATGCAGTTAAATGGCCAGTCATCGTTAGAAGCACCAAGGTGTGGTTAATGTGCAGAATTGTGAAAAATGCTTTTTTGATCCTCAGATTAATACTGGTACAGAATAAAGAGAAGTTTTTCCACTTACCTAGGTCTGATGAGTTGAACAATCCATTCTGTAGCATTGCAGAATTAACAACCCAAACCTTAATGGACACAAAAGATCACTAAAAAGATTCTGGGGCTCCAATTCTTGACTGAGGGGTAGTGATCCTTGCAATTCAGCTGTACAACAGTCAAGTGTTGGTATGTGTACTGTGATTCAGAATAATTTATTTCTATACTAACTTATTTGATACAGTGCGGGCAATCATCCATTATCACTTAAGCAGAGCTTAATTTAGGTTACTGTCTTTTGTATTGTTCAAATCACACCATTTAAACTGGTACATCTTAATGTCATCTGATATATTGCATGTTTTTTTTAAATAGGGTTTATGCCAAACAGAGGTCAGTGTGTGTGAATTCAGTACATTGACCCAAATCAGAATGGGCATTCCATTTATTTCTAAAAGATGAATTAACTTTAAGGACCTGTGTTGTCAGGAATGCCTTACTCATGAGGAAGAAATTGTCCTTGAGCAACATGCAGGATGTAAGGTCACAACTGCTTATGGAAATACCTGTAAAGTTGCAACCATGAGGGTAGAGCCAGCCATATTCTGATTGTAAGATCATTTTGGCTGGTTTCAGCAATGGAAACTTATTCCAAATACTTTCTGAAAGAATGTTGTGCTACTGAAGATATTCACAAAATTGTTTGTTGTAAAATGGAGATGAACTCAAGTTGTCTGGCCGCAGCATTGTGGTTACTACAGGCAGCCAAAAACTTGGATTCTGAATGCTTGTCAAGGCCTTCAGAGGTCCATGTAAGCTTCCCAATGTCTGACCTTTATTGGCTAAGTATACCCTTGTTTTGTGTTTCCCCAGCAACTTCTTGTATTGGTAAAACTTGAGACTCCTCAGTTTGGTTCCTACTTTGTTAGCCAGTCTTTTTAGTACACATGTAACCATTACGAATGTTTAGCTGTTACAGCCCTGAATAAAGACACCGCTTCCTGTGTCAAAGTATTTTTCACTGATCTAAGGCACATTTGCACCACTATCTGGCATGAATTAAAACTTTGCTCAGACCCAGAAATAAAACAAAATCTATAGCAGATATTGGGAACCTTAAATAATGAGATGGTAATTCAATTGAAGGTTCAAATGCTGCCATAGGATCTGACATTATAACCTTTGACTTACTGAGATACCGGTCATGTTTCTCTTTTTTTTCCCTGACTCCCCCTGCACACCCCACAACATATAATAGCGCAAATTTAAATTTTTAATGCAAACCAGTTTTCTTAATTTTGTGGGGGGTGCGGCTGGATTCCCACCACCATCAAAGGAATACGTGCTGGGAGACAATTATTGTCAGAATTGACTCAAACGTTGATGATAAGGTGTGTGTTGTAGGACTTTTACGTGCCAACGCACTGACCATTTGTAAAAGTTGAGACATTCTCCCAAAAGCTGAAAACAAGCAGGTACATGAGCTTTGGAATATAAAGCAGTAGTTATACTGACCATTCCTTTACTTATATCAGGTTAATAAACTTAAGTATATGAAAGGCTGAAGGAAAAAATCCAAATGGTGAAACCACGAGATCGCAGTTGTGTTTCTGGGGAGTACTTTAACATGCGCCCTGGAAAAATTTTAAACTTTTACATTTAAATTGAGGCATTCTGATTAACTTCAACAACTTCTGCGTTCGCGATTGTTTGTTTTTATTGATTTAAATTAAAAGAAATCAAAATGACACAGATTTTGAACTTATCAAACCAGCCATTACTTACTCAGTAGGAACCTCAGCCATTAGATTTATACACTGAAATGCTATCACCCCAGTTCAGCGGCATTCTACTTCCTCTTGACCCTGTTCAGAGACATTGGCCTGGATATTAACAGGACCGCTTATGTAGCTGGGGGGTTGGGGGTGAAGTTTTGGAGTTTTAAATCCACTGTGTGTGCCTCTTGGTTCTGACAGGTTCATGCCAGATAATGGTTCCCCATTTGGAAGCCAGCCTGATCGACAGGCTAGGCTTTCATTTGGGTGGACAGCACGCAGGAGCAGGCTGAAGGACTAGGAAGGTCCCAATTACAATTCTGGGAGGGGTTCCAACCTCTAATCCCAGGGGGAGGAGTGTCCGATCCCTGATCTGGGAGAAGGTCCAATCCCCAATCCTTGGGGGTTCATCCTGAGAGGTCCAATCCATAACCATGGAGCGCATTCTGATCCATTCCACTGATGGGGAGTCCAATTTTGGGGATCCCCAACCCCAGTGTATATGTGATGCCCAACTCCAGGTTGGGTAATTAGTAACGGGTTGAAAGGTTAGGGGGAGAGGGCGGGAAATTGGAGTTGAGGCCGAAATGAGATCGGCCATGACTGTATTGAATGGCGGGACAGGCTCAAGGGGCTGAATTGCCTACTCCTGCTCCTAGTTCTTATGTTCTTATGTGCCAGGATGCCCATTCCTGATCATTTTGAAGGGAAATGTGGATTATGGGAGAGGAAAGGGTCAGGGCCAAATTTGACGTTACCAAGTATTAACTACTGTTTCTCAAGGCCCAAGCTCCTACATGAAAATTTGCCATTGGGCGAGATCCTGAAGTACAGCCAGTGCCCATAATGTTATATTTCAAGAAGGTGATTGCTAAAAAAGTAAAATTAATCAAAATGCTTACAATAGGAATGTTTCTTTACCACCTTGTTCTGCAAAGGCCTGTACATTGCATACTTTTGAGATCAGTAGCATTCCAGAGAAGAACACAAACAAAATTTCATTGTAAAAACAAAGAGCCTTTCTGCTCCCCTATAGCTTCAGTCAGGGTCAAATTCCTTTCTAAAATTATGTGGAAATAGGGAGCTAGTAAATATTTGTCTTTGGAAAAAAATCTATTCAAGACATCCTTAAAATGCATTAATAATAAAACAACTGATATTTATTGCTCAACACAATTGCACCTTAAGTTTACTGTCAGTACTTTATCACTGCCTTTATTCTTTTTCCACATTGTGGAATGTGCATTTTTATTGTTGGGCAGCTGCAGTCTAAATAAGTTCATAATATTAAAAGTCCTTACAGAATGATTCAGTACATTTTCCACCTCCACTGTTTCTTTCAGTACTGGTGCTATAATATCACTCAGACTTGGCACTAGATGATAATCAAGGAATCTGTTCAATGGGGAATACCCCTCCAGATTTGCGACTCAGACAAGTTGTTGGAGTCAAGAGTATGGGGAGCTTTATCCTGCGTCTATGATGTAATTAACCTAGAATCTGATGCTAAGGGTGTCTGCGGTGGTGAAGTGCTCCACTTTAGAATGTTAGCATTGCTTACCTTGATAAGTTCAAAGCATCACCTAAAAGAATGGTTTTAATGAAATTTTCTTTATCCCTAGTACAGTATCGATATTGGTGATTGGTGCTAAAATGTCACTTGGCCATTCTTCCTAAAGGTGTTGCTGTGTAGTAAAACTCTTTTACCCATACCAACAATACCAGACAATTCAATTGTCTGTGCGGCACTCTGTGTTAAACTAAGGAAGACAGCCCAAAGAATTTTCAGTTACAATTCCTTGACTGGATGGGCTGAGATAGGCCATTGAGCCAGTGTGATAATAAGGCCATAACAAATTGACCAAGGTCCCTGCTCCTGTTTATTAAACACTGACCTTTTCTGGGAAATATGTTTGTGGACTTGGGAGAGGTTAGAATGTGATGCTGTTCACTCTTATAGCCTGGTGACATTGATTGTCAAGAGGTTTGCCCTCCATGGAGCCTTCTCTGAGGCAGCACTTCAGTCATCCTCATAACCTGTTGAAGGGATTGATAGACTGCTGTGACACCCTGCAAGCCCCTTTAAGCACTGGTATCTGCACCCATATTGCAGAAGCCTGAGCCTGCATGCTGGCAAGCTGGGCTTGCATGGCAACAAATGGAGATTGCATGACTTCAGCCTGAGATTCCATGACTTCAGTCTGAGATTTCACTGTAGCACTCAGGCAACTGCCAAACATCTTTCTGAATGGCACAAGTGTAGGGTTGAAGAGAGGGAAGGGAGGAAAGCAAAAGGCCCATGCTTATACCGTCGGCAGCTTGTATATCAGAAGATGTGAGAAGAATGTGTCAATGGTTTCAGCCTACCGCTGGCCACAGCCTCAGTCAAGGCCACGCCAATGATGGCAAGCACCGTCTCCTCCATCAGGGTAAGGACATGCAGCCGTGTGACCCCCACTGGTTATGTCAGGGGTTCCCAAACTGGGGTCACAGAGGTCACATTAGGAGTTGTGAGCTCTCCCTCCTCAAGGCAGCAATGGCGATGATGGAGAGGAGACTATGCAGTCTGGAGCTGCTGGCAGGATATCCCTGGACCTACTGGTTCAATGCATTTAAAGAGCAAGGGTGGAAAGTGAGCCCAAAGCACTAGTGATCAATTTGTTGGAGGTGGTCATTGCCTGGCACTTGTGTGATGTGACTGTTGCTTGCCACTTATCAGCTCAGGCTGGAATGTTGTCCAGGTCTTGCTGAATGAGGGCACGGATGACTTCAGTAACTGAGGAGTTACAAATGGGACAGAACCTTGCGCAATCATCAGGGAACATCCCCACTTCTGACCTTATGATGGAGGAAAGACCATTGATGAAGCAGCTGAAGATGGCCGGGCCCATGACACTACCCTGAGGAATTCCTGCAGCAATGTCCCAGGACAGAGATGATTGGCCTCCAACAATCACAACCATCTACCTTTGTGCTAGGTATGACTCCAACCAGTGGAGCGTTTCCCCCTGATTTCCACTGACTTCAATTTTACTTGGGCTCCTTGATGCCATACTTGGTCAAATGTTGCCTTGATGTCAAGGACAGTACTCTCAAGTTACCTCTTGAATTCAGCTCTTTTACTCATATTTGGACTGAAGCTATAATGTGGTGTGAAGAATAGCCCTGATGGAACCTAAACTGAGCATCAATGAGAAGATTATTGCTGAGTATATGCCATTTGATAACACTGTCGATGACACCTCCCATCGCTTTACTGATGAGTTTAGATTGATGGGGTGGTAATTGGACAGATTGGATTTGTCCCACTTTTTGTGAATAGGACACACTTGGGCATATTTCCACAATGTCAGGTAGATAGCTAGGGGCACGGCAAGTACTGGAGCACAAATTCTCAGCACTACAGTCGGGCTCTTATCAGAGCCATGAGCCTTTGCTGTGGCCAGTGTGCTCAGTGTGATATGTTGAGGAATGAATCAAATTGTATGCAGACTGGCTTCTATGATGCTTGGAACCTCAGGGAGAGACCAAGATAGATCATCCATTCGGCACTCCTGGCTGAAGATGGTTGCAAATGCTGCAATATTGTCTTTCACACTGAAGTGCTGGGCTCTGTCTTCATTGAGGGTGGGGATTTCCTGGAGCATCCTTCTCCTGTTAGCTCATCACCAGCTGGTATAATGTCCAATTCAGGATACCAATCTGTAGGAAGAACTTTTGGCTTTTGAAAGGGTATAGGAGAGACTTACTAGAATGGCTCCAGTGATGAGCAATTACAAATGAATAGACAGGAGAAGCAAGGGTTGTTCTCCTCACAGCAAAGAATGTTAAGAGGAGATTTGATAAATATTTAAAATCATGAGTAAATAAGATGAACAATTGCCAGTGACTGAAGACAGATGACATATGTTAAGGGGATTAGCAAAAGAACCATAAGCGACGTGAGAGAAAGCTTTGTAATAGGTTAGGATTTGCATTGCATTGCCTGACAGGGTGGTGGAAACAGATTCAATAGTAGCCTTCAAAAGAAAATTGGATAAATTCCTGAAGGAGAAAAAATTACACAGATATGGGGAAAGATAGGGTGAGCGAGACAAACCGAGAGGAAACCACAGTCTAGTCTACCAGTCTACTGCATTCGCTGCTCCCAATGCGGTTTCCTCTACATTGGAGAGACCAAACGCAGACTGGGTGACCGCTTTGCGGAACACCTTCGGTCTGTCCGCAAGCATGACCCAGACCTTCCTGTCGCTTGCCATTTCAATACTCCACCCTGCTCTCATGCCCACATGTCCGTCCTTGGCCTGCTGCATTGTTCCAGTGAAGCTCAACACAAACTGGAGGAACAGCACCTCATCTTCCGACTAGGCACTTTACAGCCTTCTGGACTGAATATTGAGTTCAACAATTTTAGATCATGAACTCTCTCCTCCATCCCCACCCCCTTTCCGATCCCCCTTTTTTTTCAATAATTTGTATAGATTTTTCTTTTCCCACCTATTTCCATTATTTTTAAATGTATTTCCATCCATTGTTTTATCTCTACCTTTTAGCCTATTTCGATCCCTTCCCCCCACCCAACCCCCACTAGGGCTATCTGTACCTTGCTCATCCTGCTTTCTACCCTTAATGTCACCTATTAGCACATTCCTTAGATAATATCACCACCTTCAACACCTCTTTGTCCTTTTGTCTATGACATCTTTTGGCTATCTCCACCTATCACTGGCCCTCTATCCAGCTTTACTTGTCCCACCCCCTCTTAAACCAGCTTATATTTCACCTCTTTTCTATTTTTCCTTAGTTCTGATGAAGAGTCATACGGACTCGAAACGTTAACTGTGTTCCTCTCCGCAGATGCTGAGTTTTTCCAGGTATTTTTATTTTTGTTTCACAGCCACCTGGTGTCATGGGCATTCGCTGACACTATTTAAATCACCTTCCCCTGACCCATACTTTGGTAAGGTCTGCATTAGGATTCACAGGCAGGCACAGCCCAACACTTATCCTGGGGTCTTTGGCACAGTGATTTTTGGGGCAACATGCAATAGGGATATAAAACATACTGATTCGAATAATATAAGACTTCTAACATCATACGATGGTTTACAATTAAGGCATCTAACAATAAAAGTGCACATTCCTTATTGTGAAAAAAATTAGAAATGCAGTGGCAAGTCCTGACATTTTAACTGAGGGATATAACCTATGTTGATCCACATAGAACTTATTGCTTATTAGTGGTGAATTAAGAGGCAGCTTTGTGCTTTGGGTTCATGCTCATTAGAAAATTGTTTGAGATTGCCCAAATACATTTAACAGGGAAGCTTTACAACTTGTGAAAGCTTTGCTTTCCCGTCAGACTAAATTAGCTTCCAGAGATAGGGTGGAATAATGTGCTAAGCCAATGTGCCAACATCACGCTATTTCTTATCAGAACTGTCCAGTTCCGATCACTGTTGAGAAATGATTTACATTACCCACACATCCATTCTTTTGCCATGGGGTCCTGGAACCTTAACACTGTTTCCAGAATCTCCTACATGATAACTTAATCCTGAGACAATCCCAAAGCATGCAACATAGCATAATATACTACCCACTTCCTGTTAGAGTGGAAAAAGAATCTGAAATATCTTTCATGCAGTTGATAATCAGCCAAGATAGTGCTTTTTGTGCACAATTCCCACCCTGTTGTCCCCATGAGACCTCAAGTATTCATTAACCCATAAAGATGGTGCAAACACTGTTTTCCAGGTCGAATTTCCATAAGCAAGTCTTTAATAATAATCTTTAGCATTTAAATCCATCAATCACATTCTCTCAGGGGTAAGGGAAGGAGCATCTGTGCTCAAAGGGAGGTGGATCGTAGATACAGTTACAGTGCTTCAGTACTGATTCTTAGATCTGCATTCCCTTCTAATGTTTTTTGTGCTTTGTAGTACACAATCGACAAATTTACCTTTTTGTTTTTACTCCTGCCTTACGTCTAATAAACTGTAATTCTTTTCACCCTTACAAAATCTACCACCCGGTTAAACTGGAATGATATACCCAGTTGAAGTTGGTTTAAACACATAAGGCTTCTAGTTTTTGTACAATTTGGCAAGACATTCTCCAATAAAATATCTGGAGTGCAAAAGTTCAACAATTGTCATAATTTAGCTCTTCCATCCCTCATTTGGTTACTTCCATGTCATATACCTGATGTTATGACCAGATGAGGAGGGGTGAACTGGCTCCCGCTATTCAATCTCCTCGGGTGGTCACAACAAAGGCTTAAGTTTCTTTTTCACGGGGATATGCCTTTTCCAAATCAGGAAGTATTTGACTATTTAAGCTGTGAGCAATAAGAAGCCAATCAAAAAAAGATTCCTTGAGTCAAAGAATGGGCAAATTTATTAACCCCTAAACCCGAGAAAAAGAATAAAAACACAACATCAAGGAGTTGGCCCTCATGCAATCATTTAGGCGTATGCACATGCACTTGTACGCACACACACGCACATCAGAAATAAGAGGAACGAGAGTCCAATAAAAACAAAGGTAATAGAATATGCGATTAAGTGTCTGTTGATTGTCCATGAGCCGTAGATTTTAAATGCTGTGGCCCATTTAGGTTAGCTGATTTCTTGGGTGTGGTCAGATGTAGAAGATGTAATAATTATTATGAGATCTTGTTTCACTGGTAGGTTTCTGATAGAGTTGGCTTTTTGAACTGGGTAACACATATTTCCAAAGAGGGAGAGAGGGCAGCTGTCAGCCTGTTGCCTCTGCTGAAGACTTTCTTGACACCACCTAATGGTCACTTACAATCTCTCTCTAGTGGCTGGCAGATCTTGCCTTGAAATATTTTTCCCATTGTGTATTTCCAAGAGATTTTGGATGTGTCTGTCTGTGGGAACCATTGGTTCATTGTCCAGTACTTTGCATTTTTAATGCCTCTTCCTTAGACAGTTACGACTTTCAGTGGGTGTCTGGATTATAGGAAATGTTTCTCTCTTCACACTCCCCTGAGGGTGATTTGTTTGTTTCTCAACTTCACCTTGGGACGTGGCCTTGCATTTTTAAGCAGTTCAAATTGCAAAATTTCCAGTCAGTTGAAAGTTGAAAAATCATATTTTCAAAAGTAAAGGCAGCTGGGGAATAGCTGATCAAGGAGACATGCAGGCGATCAGCTCTAAAGCCTGTGACCAAGGCTGGTCTGTAAATGACCAAATCAAGTTGAGTGAGATTGGCTTGGGATGGCATTGTAGAATTTTCCTTCTTTCTTCATGGAAGAAGCCTAGCCAGTACTCAATGCTAATCTCTCTTGTCCCAGGTGAGACCAAACACTCGACATGTGGGAATGTATATGCAAACCCAAGTCTACCATTTTGTGGCAAAACAAATTAGTACTTCTCAGTACCATGGCCGAATGACCTTTAGAAATGTCATGGTAATAAGCAAACTAAATCAAATTTAATGTTGGTATAAACTAGGTTGAAAACATGTGCATTTTTCTCTCTAGCTGAGGGTAACTTCAAAAAATACCTTCAGAAAAGTGTAAGAATTGTCTGTGCATTAATTCTCACTCATTACTTAGATGGTTAAGGGATTACTCAGAATCATTTACTTGTTCAGAAAATATTGTGAATTCCTGTGCTATCGCACAGCATAACCCATTGTCCATTCATCACATTCTAACCGTGGTGAGTATAGATGTCTCTCATAAAGATGGACAGAGATAGAGTACTAGAGAGAAGGAAAGTGGATGCCTCATGAGTCATTGATTGAATTAAACTTTTTAAAAAATATGTAGACAGCAACAATTGGTGTGAACATCGCACCTGCTTCAACAGAAATTAGTACTATGTTGAATAAAGGGCAGAATTTTCCAGTTGGAGTGCGGGGGCGGGCCCGACACGCCGACATGTACAATGATGCGCGATGATGTCGGGTGTGCGTCCCAACGTCATTGCGCGCCATCATGATATTTCGTTTGGTGGGTGTGCGCCGGAGTCGGCTGCATGCCCGCCGAAATGTAAACAGCCTATTAAGGCCATTAAGAAATTAACCAAGCCACTTCTGAATGCAGCCCGTCCAATCTTAAGGTTGGCAGGCAGGTGGAAAGCCCAAGCGGCCTTCGCGTTTTTCGGGAAACCTCATCCACGAGCGGGATGAGGTTTCCTGAAGCTTTTATTACATAAATAAATAAATTTCCACAAATATAAAAACATGTCCCCACTCATGTGACACAGTCACATGAGGGGACATGTTTAAATAAATTTTTTAATAATTTCTTTCATTATTTTAATATTCATTCAATTTCCCTGAGGCACAAAGATTGCAGCGCTCTTTCACACTGGCCCTGACTCTCCCTCCTCCCCCTGCCCGCACAGGTATGGCTGAGTGCTACTGGCTGCGTATTACACTGGGCCGGCCTTAATTGGCCCGCCCATGTAAAATGGCGGCGCACAGCCAATTGCGGGCAGCGATCCTCTCTGCTCCCGCCCCCGCCCAGCCCACCCGCCATAGGAAAAATCCTGGCCAAAGTTACTTAATGACTCTATTGAAAGGAGAGGTTCATAGAATGACTGTACATAGAATGACTGTACTTCATAGATTGAAGAATACATGTGAGAAAAGGCCTTATAGGAAAACATCTTAACCAGCCTGACATTTACAAGACGCAGTAATTGCACTTTCAGTAAGGGTAATATTGCCCTACAAAGGGGTTTCAGTGGTGCATAGCTTAATGGCCCCAAAAATCTACAGGCCATTGATATCAGTCTGGTGATGTGCCCATCCTGAAACTCCACCACTGAGCCTACCAAAGTTCACAATATCAGCGAGAGGTGTCTTTTTTTCGCCACCATTGGCGGGTGCAGATGTCAGTTGAGGTACATTTTAGCCTCTGTTGCACAAAACAAGATATAGTTGCTTGCAGCATCTTCCTTCAAAAGGGGGCTAGATAAAAAATTATGAAAAACAATTGTCTACAATACTTGAAAACCCAGGTTGTGATCCCAGCTGTTTCAACCAAATGCTGACCCTGAGGAAGGCCCGAGTCACAGGAACTTTAATGTTTGAACTTGTTGGGTCTCCTTCATATTGTTGGCAATGTTTGGGGAGCAGCTCTGCCCCCAACATGCAATCTGTGTAATTGGAGCTCTACATGTATGTACAAGAATGCATACATAGAGCTTTACCTTGTCTGTCCGCAGAGTGACACCCCAACATTTGGCCTCATTGGAAACTTCTGGTTAAAATCACAGAATAGTGACAGCACAGAAAGAGGCTATTTGGCCTTTTGTGTCTGCATCAGCTCTCCATACAGCAATTTACCTAGTGCCATTCTTTTCTTTAATATTTATTCATTGGATGTGGGCATCACTGCCTAGGCCAGCATTTATTGCCCATCCTCTTGTTCAGAGGGCATTTAAGAGTCAACCACATTGCTGTGGGCCTAGAGTCACACATAGGCTAGACCAGACAAAGACTGCAGATTTCCTTCCCTAAAGCACATTGGTGAGTTTTACAACAACTGGACTTTTAATTCCGGATTTTTTTTTA
Organism: Cetorhinus maximus; assembly: GCF_964194155.1. Lineage (NCBI taxonomy): Eukaryota > Metazoa > Chordata > Chondrichthyes > Lamniformes > Cetorhinidae > Cetorhinus > Cetorhinus maximus. Next base: position 101,266,951 of record NC_135887.1, read on the forward strand.
TTGAATTCAGATTTCATCATCTGATATGGTGGGAATTGAACCCAGGTCCACAGAGCATTATCCCTGGTTTCTAGAATACTAGTCCAGGGACAATATCACGATGTCACCACCTCCCCACCTGCCTTCTCCTTGTAGCCCTGTACATACTTCCTTTTCAGGTAACAATCCAATTCCCTCTTGAATGCCTTTATTGAACGTGCCTCCACTGTACTCTCAAGTAGTACATTCCCATTATTAACCTCTTGCTGCATTAAAAAGTTGCTCCTCATGTCTTCATTGCTTCTTTTGCGAATTACTTCAAATCTATGCCTTCTCCTTCTCGATCCTTTCACGAATGGGAACAACTTTTCCCTATCTATTCTGTCCAGACCCCTCATGATTCTGAACTCCTCTATCAAATCTCCTCCCAATCTTCTCTTCCCAAAGAAAGTAGTTCCAAATTCTGCAATCTGTCCACATAATTGAAGTTCCTTATCCCGGGAACCATCCTTGTGAATCTTTTCTGCACTCTCTATAATGCCTTCACATCTTTCCTAAAATGTGGCACCCAGAACTCAAAGGGGAGATGGTGGTGTAGTAGTAATGTCACTGCACTAGTAGTGCAGAGACCCAAGCTCATACTCTGGGACTTGGGTTTAAATCCCACTATGGCAGCTGGTGGAGTTTAAATTCAGTTAATAAAATGTGGAATTACTCATAGTGACCATGCAACCTTTGTTCACTAATTCCTTCAGGGAAGGAAATCTGCCATCCTTCCTGGTCCAGCCAATGTGTTATTCCAGATCCTATGCAAGCCATTAGAGGGCATCAAGGATAATTAGAGATGGGCAACAAATGCTGGCCTTGCCAACAATGCCTACAACGCATGAAAGAATAAAGAAAAGAACTGAGTGCAGTACTCCAGTTGCAGCCAAACCAGTGTTTTATACACGTTTAACATAACGTAAGAAATAGGAGCAGGAGTAGGCCATTCAGCCCCTCAAGCCTGCCCTGCCATTCAATGAGATCATGGCTGATCTGCCCCAAGCCTCAACTCCTCTTTCATGCCAGCTCCTCATAACCCTCAACTGCCCTAAATTTCAAAAATCTATCTACCACCCTTTTAAATACTTTCAGTGATATAGCATCCACAACTCTCTGGGATAGAGAATTCCAGACATTCACTACCCTCTGAGAGAAGAAATTCTTTCACCTCTCAGTTTTAAATGAGTGTCTCCTTGTTCTGTAACTATGTCCCCCAGTTCGAGATTGCCCCACTATCGGAAACATCTTCTCAACATCTACCCTGTCAAGCCCCCTCAGAACCTTGTACGTTTCAGTACCATCACCCCTCATTCTTCTAAACTTTTAGAAATGCTGAAAGAAAATGGGAGAAAAACAATTCCTTTTTCAGCTCCATAACATTTTTCTCTTTGCTTTTGTACTCCTAGGATACCGTATGCTTTATTAGTCCCAGCAGCACCAGGATCAAGTAGTGCCCAGTGCTGGTTCTACAAGCGGAAAAGAATTGTCATGGATGCTGGACTAAGTCCAGGGATTTGTCTGCGAGTGCGGTGGGGGAGGGGGAGGGACGGAGCAATGGAGGGGCCATTGACACCGGAGGGAGGCTTAAAGGGGAGGTACAGCCTTGAGATGGGGTGCCTCCAATGGGCAAAGAGTGCCCACCAGCAACCCATGCAGTGAAAGCTGACAGGCTGCCTGCCCGCCTTGCTTTTGCCCGCCCTTGCTGCAAGCATTATAGCGGCGGAGGTGGAATGATGCCCTTTAGTGCCTCAATAAGTTTAAGGATGTGCGTTATGCTTTATGCTTTATCCACCCACCCTAATATGGGAAACAGGTTGAGGGTGGGCGGGAAAGCAGCAGGCAGGCCACCCATTTTATTTTGTGAACTCCCTGCCTTCAAATACACTGACGGGAGGGCAGGGGTGTGCAAAATTCGCTCCATATCCTTTTGAAGTTCTATGCTATCCTCCTGACAGGAAAGGAAGACTTGCTCAAATATTTCTGAGATTAACTGTTCTTTTGCTTTTACTTTCATTTTGCAGCAATGATTTCTTCACATGTTGTCCCATTTAGATTGGCCCAGTCGAGATCAAAAACTCACCATGTGAGAAATTCAATCAAATGCCATTCATTCAAGGGCCCAGGGTAGTGGGACAGCATTTCACTGTGACTGTCCCTCACACCCCTGCCTCAGTATGAATAGGCTATTCCAAAGGGTGCTTTGACTTGAATAAAGCCACATGTCCTCAACTAAAGATTATCCGAGGAATGCTTCCATCTAAACCTTTTACTGCAGTGCTTGTAGCTGCGTTTCAGGTACACTTCAATTTCTAATTCACTGGGTTTCAGTGATCCTGCCTGAATTATGTTTGAAACCATAAACTGGGCCAGAAAGAAGGTACATTAAACAGGCCACTGGGGTTTCTGATTTAGGCCAGCTGTGTTTTTTTTCTCATTTAACACAAATTATGGTCAACTCAATGGTTGACTACATTCACATATTATGACAATTTAGAAGGCCAAAATCAAGTTTGTGTTGATGACATCCTATTTGGAGATGTCTTTGATGTTAGTGACTTACTTCTTCCCCTTCAAGTTTGGTATCAGCCTTTTGAAGCGGAAATAGCTGAGTGTCGACATATCCAAGAGCCCTTCAATATAGTCTTTGATTGCGTTGTGTATTCTATGGGGATCACTGGGATGGCAACCGGGACTGAAGTACTGACAGCTACATTAGTCTGGCATATTGTGCAGTTTGTTATTTCTGGCTTCATGTTATAAGATTCAAATAGAGTAGAGCTTTAACCTGCTTTTCTGCAGTGCTGGGTGCACAGCCCAATTTGAATAACATGACAGGTTACTGAAACAGGTTTTATATATTTTACTGAGGAAATAACATTATTAAAGGAAGCTGTAGGGCTGCTTCAGGCTGAGGACTATTCCTCGAAGGACAAAGTTTACAACAGAAGGTCTTCCAGGTTAGTGTAAATAAATAAATGAAGAACGACTGCCTCAGGTAACACCATCTTGATGATATTAAAAATCATCACACTCAAACAGGAAGTAGTCGGAGAAATTCAGTAAAATACTGACTTATGACACCTGTCAGCAACTGTACCAATTCATCACTTGACCACGCTTGGAGATTATTAATAACGTTTTGTTCTATTCCTTAATTGTGCTTAATGTACATACCCTAATGATGTGACCACTTCAAATTTTCAAGTTCCCACTTAAATACTATGGTATTGTTTTAATCGGTTTAGTTTCAGTTTGACTCCAGTTTTAACTGTGGGCCAGTTTTGGGCGGGTGAACAGTGACATTGCTGCTTAAAGATTAGACACTTTTTTAGCTACCAGACCTCATTTAAACCACCGCTAGATTTTGGATGGAGAAGCAGCAGAACCAGGGGGGCAGCCCCCAGTATCAAGTAAATGGTGGAATCAGCTACTGGGCCTGCTCCTGCTCCTCCTGATCCCACAGGAAAGTAAAAACTTTTTGGGCTATCTCTGGCTGCAATCTTTTTCTGGATCGGATTTAATGGGAAACTCACTGCTGCTTCCCATCAAGCTGCCTTGTAAAAACTGCAGCTGGCTTTTGATGATTTATTGGACGTACCTTAGGCCACAAAAAGCAATTAGATGCCTTCAAACTATGTTGCTTAAGGTCTATCTGGAACATCAACTAGCAGGCCAAAATTCCTAACACAAAGTTTTTGTAAGGTTCTGCACACCTGGCATCGAGAGCATTCTCATCAGAGCATAACTTCACTGGGTCAGCCAGCGCAGACCAAAGACGATATTCTACAGCCAGCTGAGCATGGGGACCCGCACCATAGGATGTCCCAAACTCCGAAACAAAGACATTCTGAAAGCCAATCTCAGAGCCTGTAAGTTGGACTGTACTGCATGTGTTAAAAAACAACCCTGGACAAATCCAACTCAAGAAGTTTCTGTCATTAAGCAATCTCAGTATTTGAGGAAAATAGAGTCAGGTCCCTACAGAACAAGTGAGCACAGCACAAAGCCAGTACCTTCATCCGCCTCTCAAACAGTGACTTCATATGTAATATTTTTAATCAGATCTGCAAATCAAGATTTGGCTTAATATTCTGTATGAGATAACACCAAGCTAGATGGTGAACAATTGCTGTCCTTGCTGAACACTCATCCGTTGAAGTGATAGGAGAATCCATCATTGGACCCAACATGCATATGTTAAAAAGGACCTCACTGACTTTGAGCCAGTGTCTTTGTCCTGAATATAACAGATGGGTGCAAGTAATTACATTGAAAGTGGTGATATTGGTTTGCATTATAAGCTGTAGTTATATCTAACATTGCCTCATTCGTACTGGAAAAAACAAAAACCTAAGTGCATGATTGTCTGTCTGTCAAGGGATATGAGTGTCAAAAGGACAAATTGTATTTTCAATGGGGGTTAGGGGGCATGACCTCCTTGAAAACTTTTTTTCACATTTAAATAGTTAATTTTAAGCATTTATGATCTTAAAAGAAAGAAAAAAAGTGACGTTTTAACAGGTCAACCAGACCACCATTTCCCAAGGACCTATCTCAATCAGCATTCTCTCAGTTTCAATCCTTCACTCAGTAACTCACTGATCTTGATTTTGTGAAATGTTGTAACATTGATGATAGCAAGTCAGCAGGCTATATTACAACGTGTTATGATGTGGCAAGTGATGTATGCCAGGCGGACCAAATCTACAAGGGAAACTTGGCCACGCTATCACAACAGTTTTGCAATTTGTATTTATTATGAGAAGATTTGTGCACTGAATTCAGAAGTAATGAGTCCGCTAACACCTTTAGAGATTTAAAAAAAGCTGAATTAAAACATTTATTAACAAAAGAAAAGATTTCAAGCACATGCATAAGATTACAGTTACTTAATACTATAACAAATCCCAAAATTCCTAATTAACCTGACTCCCATTTACACACACCCCTTTTAAGGCAACAGTCCAAAATAGATTTTAAATTTAAGTAGCAAGCCAACAAGTTTACCACAGCACCCACTTGACAGTGGAATTTCAAAGGCTTTCCTCCACCTTTGGTTACTGGATACAGCAGGCTTTTGCTGAAGTGGCCGGAGGCTTCCCCAAGGCTGTTTTACACGGTTCTCTTAGATCTTACATGGCCCCCTAAATTAGCCTTCCATTCTCATTATAAATGTTTCACTCTCTTTAATCTGTAAATTCCATTGTTCTATATGTGTTTGGGAATTTACTTTTCCCATAATATAAAAATCCTTCACGTTGCCAATATGGTCAGTAGCTTTGGGGAAAAATAAACACACTGCCTGTCCTTGCTTATCTTGTTATTTGTAAACATCCTATCATCCTTTTGAAGTTCAAACAACCCCTTCGCTTATCTAAGAATGCAAATTTCCTTAACACCCTACATGCTAAGACCTCATCCAGGTTTACTCATTAGCATTTCAAATGCTTTTTATCCCTAACTTCTTTGGATAATTTCAAGCTTACAGTCTATCTGACTCTAATTCAGTTAAATCACACAGACAGAACTATCTAAACTCACACCCATAAACCTACTTTGCAATAAACCATAATAATATAATGAAAAACTATGTTATTTTCATGACAAACCTCTCCTGACTTTTATTTCCATTGCCTTTGTTAAAAATGTTCAGTACAGCTCCTGGGTTAAACGTGTTGAAGGCGTTCAGTGCAGTTCCTGGGTTAAACATGTTGAATGTGTTCAGTACAGTTCCTGGGTTAAATGTGTTGAAGGCATTCAGTGGAGCCCCAAGTTAAGTGTGTTGAAGGTGTTCAGTGGAGCCCCAGGTTAAGTGCATTTAAGGCATTCAGTGGAGCCCCAGGTTAAGTGTGTTGAAGGCGTTCAGTGGAGCCCCAGGTTAAGTGTGTTGAAGGACTTCAGTCTAATTCCTGTGTTAAACATGTTGGAAGTATTCAGGACAGTTCCTTGGTTAAAGATGCTGCAAATGTCCTGTTTAGCCCCTGGATTAAAGAAATAAGAGAAACAAAGCAAATATGAGAAGCTATTGGCAGACTAACATAAAAGGGAACCCAAAATTCTTCTATAGGCATATAAATAATAAGATTGTTAAATGGAGAGGTAGGGCTGTTATGGATCAAAAAATAGATTTATGGATGGAGACAGGGGGCATGGCTGAAGTAATAAATTAATATTATGTCTTTACCAAGGAAGATGATACTGCCAAAATCATTGTGAAATAGGAAATAGTTGAGACACTGGATGGGCTAAAATTGATAAAGCAAAGTTATTTGAAACGCTGGCTGTAGTTAACAGTTGATAAGTCACCAGGGCCAAATCAAATGCATCTGAGGATGCTACGTGAAGTAAAGGTGGAAATTGCAGAGTCACAGACCACACTATTTCAACCCTCCAGTGGCAGCATGGATATGGGTGGTACCAGAGGACTGGAGAATTGTAAATCTTTATCGCCTTGTTCAACATAAGGTGTAAGGATAAACTCAGCAACTAAAGGGCAGTCAATTTAACCTCGGTGGCGGAAAAGATTTTAGAAACAATAATTCAGAACAAAATTAACTGTCGCTTGGACAAGTGTGAATGAATTCAGAAAAGTCAGCATGGATTTAAGGACAAATTATGTTTAGCTAACTCGATTGAGTTTTTTGATGAGGCAACAGAGAGGGTTGACAAGGGTAATGTGGTCCATATGGACTTCTAAAAGGTGTTTGATAAAATACCACATAGCAGGGTTGTTAGAAAAGTTTAAGCCCATGGAATAAAAGAACAGTGTCAGTATGAACAAAATTGGCTGAATGACAGAAATAGAAAGTCATGGTGAATGGTTGTTTTTCAGACTGCGTGAAGGTATATAATAGGGATCCTCAGGGATCGGCATTAGGATCCCTGCTTTTCTTGATCTATATTAATGACTTGTGGATGACACAATACTTGGAAGTATTGTGAACTGTGAGGAGCATATTGATAGACCTCAAGAGGACATATACAGGCGGATAGAAAGGATGGACATGGGACAGATGAAATTTAAAGCAGAGGTGTGCATTTTGGGAGGGAGAACAAAGAGAGGCAGCATAAAATAAAGAATACATTTCTAAAGGGATGCAGGAGCAGAGGGGCCGGGTTTAATGCATATAAACCATTGAAGGTGGCAGGGCAGGTTGAGAAAGCAGTGAATAAGGCATATATATAAGGCACCTGGGCTGGTGAGTGAGCATCAGCCATTGTCATGTTAATTAGCAGACCACTCTTGCAAACTTTGGTTAAGTTCCTGGTGTGACTCCTGGATGGGTGCATCCCAGCACTAATGTTTGGATGTAATTCCTTTTTCAGGGTAAATATCTATGGCAGTGGTGCATTGGGTTAGCACATTGTTATCTCATTTGGGTTTGAATCTAGCCCAGACCAATGGGCTGAAAGTTAGTCTTCTCTCTATCAGAAGTAAGGGAATCAGTTGGGTTAAATTTGCTTATTGCCTAATGGGTATAAGGCTGCAGCACAGGCTTCTTTACAATTCAGCACCGTACCTGGAATTTAGCCAATTTACTGGCTGCTATCTGGGCTACTGTCCTATTAAGGACATCTGTCCGCCCCCCCAAAAGCTGCCAGCCCATTAGAGGGACAGCAACTCAATGGTGTCAATTGCTGGGGCTGCACCTGAAGGATAAGGGCACATCGATGACATGTCAGGCAGACCTCTGTGAGGAAGGGGGGTTGTCACTGAGGACAGGTGGCACCTTTGTTATTTGAGTTCTTTGGAGTTCTTTGAAGGAGTCACATGTGCTGTGGACAAAGGGGAACTGGTGGATGTACTGTACTTAGATTTCTAGAAGGAATTTGATAACGTGCCACATCTAAAGTTATTGTGGAAAATGAAAGCTCATGGTGTAGGGATAACATATTGGCATGGACAGAAGATTGTCTGGCTAACAGGAAACAGAGAGTTGGCGTAAATGGGCCTTTTTCTGGTTGGCAGGATGTAATGAGCGGTCTGCCACAGGGATCAGTGCTGAGGCCTCAACTTTTTACAATTTGGATAAATGACTTGGATGAAGGGACAGAGGGTATAGTTGCTAAATTTGCGGATGGCACAAAGATAAGTAGGAAAGCAAGTTTTGAAGAGGTCATAAGGAGGCTACAAAGGGACATGGACAGGTTAAGTGAGTGGGCAAGGATCTGGCAGATGGAATATAATGTGGGGAAAATGTGAAACTGTCCATTTTGGCAGGAAGAATAAAAAGAAGCATATTATCTAAATAGAGAGAGATTACAGAACTCTGAGATGCAGAGGGATCCGGGTGTCCTGGTGCATGAATCACAAAAGGCTAGTATGCAGCTCAGCAAGTAATTAGGAAAGCTATTAGAATGTTATTGTTTATTGTGAGGGGAATTGAATATAAAAGTAGGGAGGTTATGCTTCAACTATGCTAGGCGCTGGTGAGACCACATCTGGAGTACTCTGTACAGTATTGGTCTCCTTATTTAAGGAAGGATGTTACTGCATTAAAAGCAGTTCAGAGAGGGTTTACTAGACTAATACCTGGAATGGGCGAGTTGTCTCATGAGGAAAGGTTGGACAGTCTAGGCTTGTATCCACTAGAGTTTAGAAGAGTAAGAGGCAACTTGAAGGGTCTGACAGGGTGGATTTGGAGAGGATGTTTCCTCTTAACGAAGAATGTAGAACTAGAGGTCACCGTTTAAAAATAAGGGGTCACTCATTTAAAACAGAGATGAGGAGAATTTCTTTCTCTCAGAGGGTTGTGAGTCTTTGGAATCTCTTCCTCAAAAGGCAATGGAAGCAGAGTCTTTGAATATTTTTAAGGCAGAGCTAGATAGATTCTTGATTAACAAGCGGGTGAAAAGTTACTGGGAGTAGGCAGGAATGTGGAGTAAGGTTACAATCGGATCAGCCATGATCTTATTGAATGGCAAAGCAGGCTTGAGGGGCCGAGTGGCCTACCCCTGCTCCTAATTTGTATGTTCGTTTGTATGTTGCCGCCAGGTTCTTCCATGGGCGAAAGAGTGCCCAAAGAGGAAGTACCCTGGCAGGAGCCTGCTGAGAGGCTACAGCTTTTACCTGGCATTCCCCTGCATGGTGGTGGGCCCTACTGAGGGAAAAAAAAGCCCCACAAATTGGGGAAGAGGCACTTCATTGACCACTTAAATAGCTTAATTGAGCTTCAGGCAGGCAGCTGACCTGCTCCCTCTTCTGCCACTGGCATAAATCAGCATGGCAGCAGGAAGACGTCGGACACCCCACCCAACACCTTCCCATGTCATTTTGCCAGCCTTCCCGCATCCAAGTCCATCCCCAAATTACTGGTAAAATCCAGCCCTGTGTGTCACAAATCTGCCAGATTACCTCAGAAAGGTCACATATTGACTGATGTTGGATTTCCAAATGCTGACTAGATTAAGAATTATTGGGCAGTGTATTGGAAGTGATGTCTAACGAAGGTTTCAGCAATGGTTCAGTTTGAGGCGATCCTGCCTCTAAGTCAGAAGGTGCATAGTTCCACTCCAGGACGTGAGCAGATAAATCAAAGCTGACACTCCACTATAGTACTGAGGACATGCTACATTGTCGATGTTGCCATCTTTTGGGTGAGATGTTAACTCAAGGCCCTGTCTGCCTTCTAAGATGGACAATGCAGCGGCACTATTTGAAAAAGAACCAGGGAGTTCTCCTTGGTGTTCTGACCAATGCACAGTGGCAGCAGTGTATACTATATACAAGATACAAGATACATTGCAGCAGCTCACTTGCAAGTTGCCTCCAAACCACGCACCATCCTGACTTGGAACTATATCTCCGTTCCTTCACTGTCGCTGGGTCAAAATCCTGGAACTCTCTTTCAAGCAGCACTGTGGGTGTAGCTACACCACATAGACTGCAGCGGTCGATGAAGGCAGCTCGCCACCACCTTCTCAAGGGCAATTAGGGATTGGCAACAAATGCTGGTCTAGCTAGCGATGCCCACATTCCATGAAAGAATAATAGAAAAATTGGCTGCTGCATTTCTTAAATCACAATGACAACACTTCAAAAGCACTTCATTGGCAGTAAGGCACTTTGAACGTCCAGAGTTTGTGATTTTTCATTTCTTAGCTTAGAATCTATTGAGGTTGGAAAATACAGAAACATTTAATTCCCCACTCAACTTGATAAATACAATAATTCATTGATATAACATATATTACAAACATAAAAATAAACATCTACAAGATTTGAACATGCATGAACATTTCCCTTTATCACAAATTATTTTAAAATACCATTATTATCTTACTTGTTGGGGTTGGAACAGGGACAGGACAAGGCACCTGTGAACCCTGTAGTTGCAGTGAGCCCACAGTTCAAGGGGAGTGGGGTTGGAGGTGGAGCGGGGGGGCTGATTCTGAGCTATATGAGTAGAATAGAATAGTCAAATTTATGTTGCTAATTAATTCTGATTATTGATGGTTGGGCTTACCCTCATTCAGGGTTGGATCAAGTTCTCTAGGTTGGAGGCTAGAGAAAAAGAACAGGGTTATTAAAGTGTTGGAATTGAAGAGGAACGCATTACTCCCAAAAACGAGCAAGTCTAGGTTGGGTGGGATATTACAATGTTAAAAAATCCCAACGCCTAACCTATCCCGCCGATTTTCAGGTTTAAGGGATGAGGGGCCAGCAACCGGCCTGTTCCCGGGTGACAATAAATATTATAATGAAGCTATGTGCCTGAGATTTAAATTTATTTTAAATTTAACCCTGGTTTGCCAGGTTTCTCAGGCCTTGGGAATCTCAGCAACGAAAGGGAAGCGAGGACTACCGGTTCCAGAAAGGTATAAGCGTCGTTCCACTTAACTGCTAGACCCAGTTTACCTGCTTCCACCTCTCTCCTATTCCCCCTCTGCAATTGGACACCAGCCTCTGAGCCATGTCTCCCATCTCCCCACCTCAGTCTTTCCAATCCCTCCGTCCCTCCCAACTCTCTGCTTCCCAGCTATGGCTTGGAAATGAAAACATAAAAATTAAATTCAGGCCATATAGTGTGTAAATATTATCGGTGGGGATGAAAGGATCTTTGATGTAATGAGAGACAAAAACACAGTTGTAGAAGGAGAAATAGATAGAAAGAATCAAGAGAAAACAGAATCCCCAAAATTGGAGTCAAAATTGAATTACAGAGATGGGGCTTAGGGTAGTCAGGTCTGGGATCTTCATATTCCTGCTTATAACTTTTTTGGAAGAACTAGGGATGAATGAAAAGTGGAATGAGATAGAATCCTACACTAATACTATCACTGTGCTAGAATGTAGGAAGTCCCAGGAATCACATTAAGCTAATAGAGTTAAGAAGAAGGAAGGGAAATAATAAAATTTGGATGTGTTGTACAGAAGAAGAATCACTTGATGTAGTTAAGGGAAATGAAGTGGGATTAATGACAAGTGTAAGAGAAGGAGAACAATTGGGTAAAGGCAATCTCAGCAAGTTCAATGTATGTATAGAAAATGATAATGGAGAGTCAAAGATGAAAGCATTGACTGGATAAAGACCAAGCTCTTAAAGGTAGGGTGAGTTGAACTCAAATTAATTTGGCAAAAAAAGTTAGCAAATAGATCAACAGTGAGAAATTTTCAAATAGGAGATGGACAAATTAACTGTCTTTCTTTAGGGTAAAAAGAAGGTGCGTCAAAGAAAAGGGTTTTGGGGATAAATAAAGGGCTGAATTCAGGCGGGCTTGGCGGGGGCAAGCCGAAGCGGTCAGGAAGTCGACCGCCACCCGCGATTGGGGCTTGATCGCGCCAATTAAGGCCTGCCCAGCATGAAATGTGTGCTGCAGCACTCAGCATTGCCTGTGTTGGGAGGCACAGAGCTGCCTTAGGGAGATGAAGATATCAAAAATCAAAAATAAAGAATGTAAAAATGTTAAAAAATGACTCTGTCACATGAAGGGACATGTTTTTTTAACATTTTTATATTCTTTATTTTTGACCTTTTTATATCTTCATCTCCCTGAGGGACTCTGTCACATGAGCAGGGACATGTTATTAGTGAAAAGTTAAAATGTTTATTTTATTTTTAGTTGCTGTTGGAAACCTCATCCCGTCCGTGGATGAGGTTTCTTAAAAAGTGCAATGGCCGCTTGGCCTTTTCGCCTGCCCGCCAACCGTAAGGTAGGACGGGCAGTGAAAAATTACATTTAATTTGTACTTTAATGGCTTTAAGAGGCCTTTTAATTGTCGGCAGATGCGTTGCCAACTCCTGCGCGTGCCCTCCGGCCAAAATATCGCGTGAGTGCACGATGACGTCGGGACTCTTGCCCAATGTCATTGCGTTACATTTTATGCTCATTCGGGTCGGGCACACACCCGCCCGACGAGGTAAAAATTCTTGCCAAAGGAAAACTGACTGACATTTAAAAGGGAGGCATATGTTAAAGTTAGGGCTAACCCTACTACAAATAATTATACGGGAAAAAGGAAGGTAATAAAATGGAAAATTAGAATGGCTAAATGAGAATATGAAAAAAGGCTAACAGACAATATGAAGTGAAATATATGTTAGCGATACATATTAATAATATAGAGCTTTTTGAAACAGGAATAATTAAAGAGAGGGTAGAACACTTCACGGTTGAAGGATTTTGATAGTTTATTTCCTCTGGGTGTCAGTAATAAAGAGAGTTTAGGAGAGATATGCTCATGCAAGTGTAAAGGCGCATGGAATGTTTTCCCACGGGGAGTGGTTAAACCAGAGATCATTGTATCTTTCAAAAGAAAATTGGATAAACATTTAAAGCGGTGGAAAATGCAGGTCTATGGGTGGAGAGCAGGACAGTGGGATTAGTTTAGATTGCTGCAGCATAAAGCCAGCACAGACACAATAAGATGAACGGTCTCCTTCCAAACTGTAAACTGATTTCCTGCTCTGACCATTTCTGGAATGAGAAGTTTTGAGACGACAAAGAAAAAATGCAAGGAATTTTGTCAACATGACTTTACAATGTGTCTTAAACACTTAAATTGTTCTTGGAATGGGGGAATGGTCTGACAGTTTGTATTGTGGAATACTCAATTCCCAACCAGAGGGCCTCAATTCAAATCATTTCAGCTTAACTGACATTTAAATTAGTCGCTCAGGAAGGCTGTTAGATGGAACATTCCACCTGAAGGGAGAGAAGAGGGAGAGAGAGAGAAAGAGGGAGAACAAAGAAAGTGAAAAAACACAACCACAGAGAGGTGCTGTTTGCTGAGGCTGGACAGAGGAAGGAATATTGGCCTGTAAATTCCATGGAGTAGCAATCAGGAGTTGGATTGCCACTCTGCTCCTACTTACTTACTGGATTTAGTTTATTTGTTTGTGCTCAAAAGAGTTACTTACTTACTGGAAATGAAGCTGCTCCTTTCTCACCCAACCTTGTGACTCAGGCCAGGTGAGAACAGTGCAGTCAGCAGGTTCCTGAGGCCTTGTGTTGAGGACAGGAGAGTCGGAGGTAAGGAAGCCACATCCCCTTTTTTTACACCGCAAGTTGCCATAGGTCCAGCCACTTTCAGAAGCCAGTGTGAAGGTGAGTTTGTAATGTAAGAGAGTAGGATTGGGGGGGTGGAGGGATGGGGGGGTTGGGTCAGGTGGTCAGGTGGGAGATGGAGAGGGTCGGGTAGTCAGTTGTGGGCAGGGTGGTCAGTGGGGGGTTGGGAGTCGGGTGTGGTCAATGGGAGGTCGTTGGGTGTTCATTGGGGTGGTTCAGGTGGTCAGGGAGTGGTCAGTGGAGGATCAGGTAGTCGGGGGTTGGTCAGTGGGGAGGGTAGTCAGGGGGCGGGTCCCTTAGGGGGGTAGAAAGGGTAATTGGGAGGGTAGTTGGTGGAGGGACGGCGGGTGTAGTCATATGAAAATACGAAATAGGAGCAGAAGTAAGCCATTTGGCCTCTCAAGCCTGCTCTGCCATTAAGTAAGATCATGGCTAATCTGTTTGTGTTTCAAATTCCACATTCCCATCTATCCCCGATAACCTTGGATTCTTGTTAGTCAAGGGAATCAATCTACCTCCACCTTAAAAATATTCAATGACTCCGCCTCCACTGCCTCCTGAGGCAGAGTTCCAAAATTGTACAACCCTCTGAGAGAAAAAACATTTCTCCTCATCTCTGTCCTATAACGGCTACCCTTAATTTGAAAACAGTGCCCCCTAGACTCACCCCCAAGAGGAAGCATCCTTCCCACATCCACCTTGTTGAGACCATTCAGGATCTTATATACTTCAATCAAGTCACCCCTCACTCTTCTAAACTCCAGTGGAAATGAGCCCAGCATGTCCAACCTTTCCTCCTAAGACAACCTCTCATTCCAGGTATCAATCTAGTAAACCTCCTCTGAGCCGCCTCCAACGCATTTACATCCATCCTTAAATAAGGAGACCAAAACTGCACACAGTATTCATGATGTGTGGTCTCACTAATGTCCTGTATAACTGAAGCGTACCATCCTTACTATTATGCTCAATTCCTCTCGTAATAAAGGATAGCATTCCATTAGCATTCTATTAGCTTTCTTAATTACTTCTGTACCTGCATACTGACTTTTTGTGGCACATGCACTAGAACACCTAGATTCCTCTGCATCTCAGAATTCTGCAGTTGTTCTCCATTTGAGTAATACCCACTCTGTCCATCCATCCTCAGCCCATACCCCAATTAAAATGACACATCACATTGACCCAATTTTACAAATGTACTAAAGGATGAAATATTGAAAGAAATGGCTGGGGGGAGAGAGAGAGAGAGCAGGAAAGACAGGGAAATGGCTGCACCCTGAGTGCCCACCCGCTGCAAGGCTCAGGAAGGCTGGAATTGTTTGAAATTTCAGACCAGCCATTTAATTAGTCCAGAGGGGTGGTCCACCTGGTTGCATTATGTTTTTATGGAGTTTTGGTCTCCATATTGAAGGACGGATATACTTCATTGTTCAGAGTATTTGCATATAATTGCTTCTTACAGGCAGTTCAGAGAAGGTTCACTCGGTTGATTCCTGGGATGAAAGGATTGTCTTATGAGGAAAGACTGAGCAGGTTGGGCCTATACTCATTGGCTTTTAGAAGAATGAGAGGTGGTCTTATTGAAACATTAAAGTCGGAATTTTCACCCCATCGGGGGGGGGAGGTTCAGGAGCGGGTGCATGGAGGCATGCCTCCGATCGGCGCCCCCGATTGGGGGTGCACCGCCATTTTACGTGGGCGGGCCAATTAAGGCCCGCCCAGCGTGACATCCGCAAGGGCCCTGTGCGGGCGGGGGGGGATCCCCTGAGCCGACAGTGCGCTCTTTCGCGCACACGCGCGATAGAGCGCACTCATCTCCCTGAGGCTAAGTGCTGCATCAGGGAGATCGGCTCCACATTAAAAAAATGTTAAAAACAGAAAAAAAATTTCCCTGACATGTCCTCTCATGTGACACTGTCACATGAGTTGGGACATGTCCATCACTTTCAGTTTCACTTTTATTAAAAATTTATAAACATACCTGAAACCTCATCCCGCCCTTGGATGAGGTTTCATGCTTTTTCCAATGCCCGCCAGGGCTCCCTGCCTGCCTGCCAACCTTAAGGTTGGACGGGCAGGTCCTCTAATGACATTAATTACTTTGTCAATGGCCTCAATTGGCCATTGACAGGTTGGTGGGTGCACAACTGATTCTGCTGAACCCTTGCCGACTTGAAAATTGAAATGAGGCGGGGTGACTTCGGGAGTTTCGCCCGACATCATCCCATGCCATTTTACGTGTCGGCGAGCGGGTCCTGCCCCTCCCACTCGCCGATCAAGAAATCCTGGCCTAAAGATTCTGGGGAAGCTTGACAGTGTGGTTGCTGAGAGTCTGTTTCCACTTGTGAGGGAATCTAGAACTAGGGCACATCACTGTAGCGACAATCGATCTAGTAGATAACCCAATGTAAAAAGATCTTACACCAATCACCACTGTTTCAGTATATAGGGTCTGCCATTTATTTATTTACTTTTATTCTTTCACGGATGTGGGCATCGCTGGCTGGGCCGGCAGTTAGAGCCCATCCCTAATTGCCCTTGAGAAAGTGATGGTGAGCTGCATACTTGAACTGCTGCAGCCCATGTGGTGTAGGTACACCCACAGTGTTGTTAGGGAGGGAGTTCCAGGATTTTGACTCAGTAACAGTGAAGAAACGGCGATATATTTCCAAGTCCAGGATGGTATGTAGCTTGGAGGGGAAATTGCAGGTGGTGGTGTTCCCATGCACCTGCTGCCTTTATCCTTCTAGGTGGTAGAGGTCGTGGTTTTGAAAGGTGCTGTTGAAGGAGCTTTGGTGAGTTGCTGCAATACACCTTACAAATACACTTTTGCCACTGTGCATTAGTGACGGAGGGAGTGAATGTTGGAGGTGGTGGACGGGGGGCCAATCAAGCAGGCTGCTTTGTCCTAGATGGTGTTGAGCTTCTTGAATGTTGTTGGTGCTGCATTTATCCAGGCAAATGGAGAGCATTCCATCAAACTCCTGTATTGTGCCTTGTAGGTGGTGGACAGGCTTTGGGGAGTCAAAGGGTGAATTACTCTCTGCAGAATTCCAGGCCTCTGATCTGCTCTTGTGGCCACAGTATTTATATGGCTGGTCCAGTTCAGTTTCTGGTCAGATTGAAGATGGAGATGAGGAAGAATTTCTTCTTTCAGAGTGTCGTTAATTTTTGGAATTTTTTACCCCAGGGAGCAGTGGAGGCTGGGTCATTAAGCATATTCAAGGCTGAGTTAGACAGAGTTTTGATCAACAAGGCAGTTGAGGGCTCTGGCAGATAGGAAAGTGGAGTGGAGGCCACAATTAGATCAGCCATGAGCTTACTGAATGACAGACCAGGCTCGAGGGCAAAATGGCCTACTCCTGCTCCTATTCCTTCTGCACATATGTTCTTAGATCAAACCATCTGAAGAACTGTATGTGCTTTCATACCCGGAAAGGTCACATTTTTTTTTAGGTCAGAATGATCTAAACTGAATGCAATTCCCTCAGGACTTTGTAGCAACCTGTTCTTAAGTTTTTCCAGGTATTTTTATTTTTGTTTTGGATTTCCAGTATCCGCAGTTTTTTGCTTTTATTTTGTTCTCAAGTTCAGTCTTGTGTGAGGAGGTAGTAAATGACTTGCCTAATGCTTTCTAAATAATAGCTGAAATCAACCAGAGATTGATATCGAGCAGTTATGTCAGCCTGATGCAGCAATAGATAATTCCAAGGTCAAGTGGTGAGAATTTTCACTTTGGCAACTGAACCAAGTAAACAACTCCCCAACTCTTCTATTTAACCAGTTGTACCATCTCTAAGAATATACAACAAAAGGAGCATTGGCAACACAAATATAAAGGGACAGTGGGCGGGTAGCTTTATGTGACTATGGATTCACTTCTAATTTTGCTTTTAAAGATAATTTACCCTTGAAAAGAATGCTGTATATTTTTGTTGGATAACAAATGAATAATTTTTCGATGAGGGAGCACAGAAGTTTTCTAGACAATAAAGGATTGGTCCTGTTTGGCCATTTGAATTACAACCTAATGGTAATGATTCTTTAAGCCAGGCTCTGTTGATGGTACAGGATTGGTGAGCAAGTATGTGAAATGGAACAGCTCTGGTGTAGCAAATATATGAGTGGCGATTGTTGTGAGCAATACAAGATCTTTTCATGTAAAGTGGGTTATCTATTCGATTGACTGTCATTACAGCAATGTTTGCTGTTCTTGAAATGTTCTTTGAAGCACTGCTGGAAGACTGGCAAATCTTGCATTCTGTGTATTTAGGATTTTTTTTTTGTTTATAGTCATTGTGGATTATTAAGTTGCCACATTATAACCTAGTCTAGTGTGAATAAAGACCTGGGTACTTTTTCCACTATTACTTGATTTCGTTCACCAATGATGTTGATAAATGGAAGAAATTATACTCCATAAATGCTATTGCACTGTTGAAGGAGTGGTGAGCTTGCAGAAGGCGTCACGTCAATGGCCGTTCTATTAGCCAATCAGTATCTCAACTCATGTATCAACCTGTTAGTACTTCACAAGAAAAACAACTTTTTTCCAACTAGGACTGGAGCTTGTTGGCACAGACTAATTAGGTAATTTGGAAGGTGGGAGAAGAGGCTTAAGAACCAATTTTAAGAGGCTTAAGAACCAACCTGCTTTCCCTCTGGGCCGGAACACACCCAAGTTCCAACTGTAGTGTTTTCAACTCTCCACACAGATAAACAATCTTAAGAGTAAAAGTTAATTATTGGGTGACCAGCCCGTGTGTTTGCAGGGCCAGGGAAATTGTGGCAGCAGCAGCACGCGTTATTCTCATGAAGCTTGGAGGAGAACTCCTGCAGCCCCTGGCATTACAAAGATAATTTCAACACTTGCTTTATCGGGCCTGGTCCTCATGTCCACCATGCTTAACTGAGCAGAGTGTCCATCGTGCCTGCTCCACCCTGTAGACCAGTGCTTGGACCACAAAGCACATGTCCCTAGGAGAAACAGTGACGGAGGAGGAATGGGGCTGTGAGTTGGTCATCTTGATTTTAACTCCATTTCCTTTGTGTGGGAGGAGTTAAAATCTCCACTTAAGTTTCTCTAACATTAAACATTCGTTAGTACTTGATGATGCAATTTCAGGGGCTCACCCCAATCCTTCTGTTCCACATCTGGAGATCAATCTCTTTAAGTTTCTTCTAGAACCATTTTGCCTTGCTCGTTCTCTCACTCCCTTCAAAAATCTCTATAAAAGCTTTGTCTTCAGCCTGGCTTTCAGCAGCCCCCTCCCATCTCCCACTCCCTCCCAAAACCCTAACCCCCTCCAAAGCAAAGTGCCCTGAGACATTCTGTTATGTGAGAGGCATTATATAAAGTGTTTTGTTGAAATCTGCAGCTTGCTGAAAGTAGGTCATACATTGCCCCGGGTTAATAATTACATAATAGATCATGTGAAGTTATCAGATACACAAACACAAGTAAGCTTTCATGCAATATCAGTTTACAAATCAGTAGCATTTTGAAAACATTAATTTCTGAAACCTATAAGAACATAAGAAAATCAAATACATAGGAAATAGGAGCAGGAGTGGGCCATACTGCCCCTCAGGCCTGCTCTACCATTCGAGAAGATCATGGCTGATCTGATCTTGGCCTCAACTCCACTTTCCTGCCTATTCCCCATAACCCTTGACTCCCTTATAGATCAAAAATCTATCTAATTCTGTCCCTTCACCCAAGTAGTTGTACAGATGTGTAAATAGTTGAAGCTACAACACTGATTACTGTGGCATCCAGTTTGCCATCTAGAAAATTACCCATTTATCCTGACGCTCTGTTTTCTGGTAGGTAGACAATCCTCTATCTATGCTATTATATTAGCCCCAACACCTTGAGCTCTTGACACGTTATCCAATGCCTTTTGGAAATCCTAATACACTACATCTACTGGTTCCCGTTTATTTACCCTGCTTTCTGCATGCTCATAGTTTTACCTCATAGAAAGAGGCCCTTCGGCCCATCGTCTCTAAGAACTCAAATAAATTTATCAAACAGGATTTCATGTTGGCGATGTTGGCTCTGCTTATTTGATTGCATTACAGGAATTTGTAGCCTAGAGCTTTTAAAATATTATTTATACTGGTAAACTTCAAATATTAAAGGCTCAGGTGATTAAACTGTTTTACTGTGTATATTGTGAAAGTGGGTGTCTGCTGCAATTTCCACATGGTTGGACTTGTCCTGGAATATGCAATATGCTTACTATTTAGATACATTAACTTTCCCAATAACAGTGATTTTCAGGATGTCAGCAAGCAAGCTGCTTGGTGAGGGTGGATTTTAGTTGTCAGGTAGTTGACCTACAGAATGGTCAGTTTGGCCACCGAATCCCTTAGGCAGGAAGCCCCATTCATTTCAAGGGCCAAGCCTTATCAATGTAC
This sequence comes from Cetorhinus maximus, assembly GCF_964194155.1. NCBI lineage: Eukaryota > Metazoa > Chordata > Chondrichthyes > Lamniformes > Cetorhinidae > Cetorhinus > Cetorhinus maximus. The sequence continues at coordinate 101,286,910 of NC_135887.1, forward strand.
ACATGGTGAGCTGACCGCCCCTCTGAACATCCTGCTACAGTTTGCTGACTCTGGATCGGATGCTAACCTGGCTGGCAGGAAAGTAGGTCTGGTGGTGTGAAGTGGTGGATTTGGAGGAGGGGCTGGTGAGGATGGGGTGGGTGGAATCATGGGGAAGTAGTGGCCCCCATTATTCCAGTGGAACACTCTTAGTCCTCCTGATCTCACAGAAGTAAGTTTAATGCTTATCTGTTCAGTCCCAATCCTTATGTCCGCTAGGTTTCATTGAACAGACTGTGCATACTCCATCCAGTAGGCTGTTAGAATTGCTTTGGGGGTCTTATTTACATCATAGGGATCTTGATTTTCACAGGCTAATTAAGTCCACATCTGATTCAGCTGGGCATCTGGCTGCCCAATGGATGGTCCAAGGGAGAATGGCAGTAGGGCAGGAATGGTGGACAAGCAGGAATAAGTTGGGCACTTCAATATTAACTCTGCTGCAACCCTATTTCTGCCATGTTGAGGGAATTAATGGGCGGAGTTTAATAAGAAGAGTGTGGCCCCCGATGGCGGGACAGGAAGTAGGCCCCACTTCCAGTTATGTGTCAGGAGCCATTAGGCACCCAGTTACAATGTAAATTGTAAATGCGTGGAACAAGCACATGATCCACGCGCATTCACGTGGCAGGGAACCTCTCTCAGCAGCCCATTTCCTCATCAGCTGCTGATGTCGGGGTCGCACCAAGATGTACTGCTCGTAAAAGAAAAATTAAAAAGTATTGAGAGCACAATAGTGGCTCAGGTGCTGAGACACTTACGTCATGCATATGTACATAGATATCATAATATCTTTTGTTCACTTGATTATTGTGTGCATTATGTGCATTTGTTGAAAGACTTCCTCTTTCAGAGGGTATACTACACTGTTATTGTTCATGTTTGGAAGTCATTGCTGAATGAAGGGGGCCAAGGGACATTTCACCTTTGTTGGCAACAACATGGTGGTGTGTTAGGGGGCAGTATTTATTGGATGGTAATGTGTGTGGTGAGTTGTATTCTCAAGCCAATGCGACATGGCTAAACATGCAGCATCTGCTGGGCTCCCCATAAAAGATGTACCAAGGAGATTGGTCGGGATCACAGACAAGAAATGAAGTGCTGCTCATGCAATCGTGGCCTTGATAATGTGGACAAGGAACAGAGAGATGGCTCATAATAGCTTCAATGACTTGAGTGTCATTGTAAAGCTGTCATCCTCGGGCTGAGTGATCTCTTTTCATCCCATGTGAGAATGATCCACTCCTCCTGGTCTTCTAGGGGGTAGAGGACTGGGTCGTGAGGTAACTCCAGATGAAGGCTGGTACAGGTGGGCGCATGATCAGAGCAGGCAGAGGTTTGCAGGTGAGGAAGTGATGAAAGGTAAGTGCTTCACTTGTGGTCAAAACGATTGAAGATGAGGTTGTCCCTGACAGCCCTGGTGCATCTCTCCATAGCCCTGGCATCTGGGAGAGCTGCTGAGGTTTCTGTCCTCCTCCTAATATTCCTCCCTATCATCCGCAGCTGATTGTCCTTGATTGGCAATTCTTCTCCGCTTTACAATGCCACACATTGTGCAAGGCACAGCAGATGATGACAATCCTGGACACCCTCTGCGTTAATTGTAAAGCTCCAGCAGACTGGTCAAGGCATCAGAAGCACAATTTGAACAATCCTATGTTCTGCTCTGTGATTTCCCTTGTTGAGCATTGTGCAGCGTTGTAACACTCCTCCACAGGGCTTTGCGGATGACTCACTGGTGTCATGAGCCATGTTCTGAGGGAATAGCCCTTGTCACCCAGGATCCAACCCTGCACTTGGGCAGGGACCTCAAATAGCTGTGACACCTGGGAGTTTCTTAAGATGTATGTGTCACAAGCGCTCCCTGGGAAATGAGCACACACCTGCGTAATTCTTTCCCAGTGGTCACAGATGATTTGAACATTAAAGGGAGTGAAATCCCTTCCAATTTGTGAATGCAGTTGGCTGATCCCAAGGAGCCCTAATGACCATGTGTGTGCAGTCAATTATACTCTGTACTTGTGGGAACTCGCAATGGCCCCAAAGCCAATTGCTCTAGCGGCCTGGCCATCAGCAGCTGATGAATTTGTTCGCCCTTCTGAACAGAGCAGTTATCATCTCTTGTTTGCACCTATGTGTTACAACCTGAGATATGCCACATATGTTCCCTGTGGAGCCCTGAAATGAGGCACTGGCGTAGAAGTTTAGGACCGCAGTTACCTTCAGGATGACTGGCATGTGGTTCCCTCCAAAGCTGCAAGTCTAGTAGGAGTGCATACAGTAACTGCCTCCCAAGAAAACTTTAGTTGTCTTTGACATTGCCTCTCAGTCATCTGGAGGTAGTTGGTGAATTTTCTGAGCACGTGCCAATGTTCTTGGGTGATGAAGACAGCCCAGGCTGAGTTCTGACCTTCCTCTCTTCTGGCTGGTGCCGACTGGTGGCCTTGTATCCTATGTTGTTGAGCGACCAAGGCCCTACTCTGGCAAATCCTCTCTTCCATTGCCCAATGTTGCAAAAAGATTGGGTGTATGAGACCCATTGCAGACCCACAAAGTGAACTGTGTGAAGAAGGCAGGTAATGAAATGAGCAGTTGTGTTAGCGTGGCTTTCATTCCTAAAGCAGCTGCAGTTGACCAATGGGAATGCTTGGCCGTCCCTTGAGCCACACTCAGAACTCCTCCTATTCCACAGTGACTCTTCCCTCAACAACCTGATCTCCTGGGCGGGGGGGGTAAAAGTTTCCGAGCAGCATCTGATCTCTAGCAAAGTAGCAGTTTCTTAGCAGCCATGTCGATGGACATTAACACTGTGACCCTGCAGCTGGACCTGCCCTGCTTCAAACTCAAGGTCCCTAAGTTTTATGGTTTCATGACACAAAACTGAAGAGAACAGTGATTGACTTCAAGAGGACAAAGACAGGTGGAATGTGTGGATATGTGGCAGATGACGTTTAATGCAGATAAGTTTGAAGTGATTCATTTTGGTTGGAAGAGCAAGGAGAAGTAATCTAAAATAAAAGATATAATTCTAAAGGGAGTGCAGGAGCACAGATACCTGGGGGGATAGTTGTGGGGCGGGGGGTAGGTGGGTGGTATATGTGCACAAAAAATTAAGGTGTCACAGCAGATTAGGAAAGTGATTTAAAAAAATATGGGATTCCGGACTTTAAATAGAGGCATAGAATACAAAAAGAAGGAATTTATGATAAAAGCAAAATACTGTGGATGCTGGAATTCTGAAATAAAAACAGAAAATACTGGGAAAACTCAGCAGGTCTGGCAGCATCTGTGGAAAGAGAGTCCAAGTCCGCACAACTCTTCCTCAGCGCTGAAGTCAGCATTGACTCTGTTTCTCTCTCTACAGATGCTGCCAGACCTGCTGAACTCTTTCCAGCATTTTCTGTTTTCATTAAGGAATTTATGATGAATCTTTGAAAAACACTCATTCACCCTCAACAGGAATATTGTGCCCCATTCTTGACACTGCACTTTAGGAAGGATGTAAAGGGTGTAGAAGAGACTTTTATTCATTCATGGGATGTGGATGTCATTGGCTAGGCCAGCATCTATTGCCCATCCCCTAAATACCCTTGGGAAGGTGGTGGTGAGCTGCCTTCTTGAACTGCTGCAGCCCAGAATGGTTTCAGGGCTGAGGGACTTCAGTTATATGGATAGATTGGAGAAGCTAGGGCTGTTCTCTTTAGAGAAGACAGGAGATTTGATAGAGGTGTTCAAAATCATTTGGGATCTAGACAGGTAGATAACTGACACTTCCTGGTTCAGTCGGTGCTTTTCATTAACAATCCTTCAATCTGATTGTTTAAGGAATCACACAATTGTTTGCACAGTACATTGGTTCCAGATCTCCTTTGGAGCACAGTACGCCGAAAAATGGCTTCTTAATTACAGAAATTTCAATGCAAAATCCTGTAGAAAGTCTCTTGGCAAATACAAGTGTAATTAATGGCTAGCACTGTTCATTTGTCCCTGAGGACAAAGTCCACTCCTGTGTTTTGTTTCATAGGGTATGAGGGCTTGCCACACAAGACAAATGTATCTCTAATGATCCCAAATCAGGACAATGCTCATTTGGTGATACTTTGCTCAAATAATAAAGATTATCATAGGCTTCAAAGATGGGAAGAATGTAGAGTTTGCCAGCAAACATTTTTGTGTTTTATTCCATTGGAGGAGTAGGTCTTAAGTCATTTTTCCTGCTGGCAATGAAGGTGTGTTCAAGCATCTTAAACAGAGTGGAAATTGTACTTTTTATATAAAAACCTCTTATCCCAGGGATTGTCAGGAATAGAGTAAGTGGATATCTATTTCAGATCTGAACTAAATGACCTTTTATATGCTTTAACATTTAATGACTCTAGAATCAAGAACAGGCTAATTGAAAGTTATACTTGGAATTTGATAATCATCACAAAGTAAGGAGATTAAACAGAAGAAAATATATTTTCTTAGAAAAGCCCAATCATCTTTCAGATTTTATATGCTGTAGATATTTAGTCAGTTTTTAATTTCCAAAATAAGGTCCATAGGACGTTTAGATTTACGTGCCTCAATTGCTTCATAAAGTTTAGATGTAGAAGACTTCCCATGTCTAGAGATGCATGAGGCAGACAAAGCGCATGTTTATGTCTGTTTTCTATAGCTTGTTTTTCCGTGGAACAGGTCACTAACCTGAGGCCAGAGGCTACAAATTTGAGGGGCACTGCCCAGCATCAAGCATGGCTGACCAGGAGACTCTCCCACTCTTACTGACTGCCATAGGCATGTTGGAAGGATTTCAAGTTGACTATCAACCTGTTTGACTGCGTTATGAACGCACATTTCCCTGGCAATCAAGTCCTGCAATGGGTTTCGAACTCGGAGCTTCTGGCTCAGACCTCGAGATGCCACCCACCACATCACAAGACCTCCCCTCATAGAGTCTGAGATGTTTTATATGTTTTTACAAATATTGTTAACCACCTTTTGATGTAGTCATGTTATCCATTGTGTCCTACTTGAAGAATAGCTCAACTTTTCACTGGGTTACACACAAACAGAAACCACTTTGGAAATCTTCTGAATGGTGCAGTGCAAGGATGTGGAGAAATCCCAAGTCAGAAGCCTGCACTCATGCAGCTTTTGGGTGGTCATTCACATTTCTTGCTACCATCTATTAACTTTATTGTGACGGGTTTTCCAATAAAAAGTGGCCCCAGGTGGGAGGCGTTATTTGAAGTTTTCAAAGTACTTAGTTGCAGGAAGGACTGCAGGCTTTAGTACCAGCTGAATGCAAACTGAATAGGGGAACAATATAAACTAAGGGTGCCAAATGGAATGCATTACATTGCTGTACAGTATTCCAAATGTGGAGTGCAGATGACTTCAAAAACTATGAAATTACAGAGCTCGAGTGAGTTGTTTGCTATTTTAACATTGGTTATCTTCAATTCACTTGATATCAGTCTATTATTATAGTATTGAATGGGTGCACTTTTAGTCTAATTTTAAGGGAGTATATAGATAGAGGGTCCCCTTCTCTCTTTATTTTATCCTGCTTTGTTCACTCAATTGCTCTGATGCTTTTGGTCAAGAAAGCAAAGCACAGATCACTGGCAATGTCCCCTATGTATAACTGCCAGGAAGGCACCATAGGATTAGTTGTGATTTCTCCTGTACTCCCACCTCCTTAGTGGGAGATGCTGTTTCCATTTGATGCTTCTCAGCTCAATGCAGTGCAGATAAGGAAAGGATTGTAGTGGGATTCGAATCTACATTTGTCCTCAGCATTATTGTACAGCATAAGAAAGAAGTAACATACATTTATATCATGTTCTAAAAAGCTTCCCATGGTCTGGGCTGGGATATGAGAAGAGCTTTCTGCTGTTACTCAAATCATACCACAAATATTTTATGTTCAGTTTAATAAGTGAGCGTGTTTTAATATAATGTCTCATCTATAATAACGCAGCATGCTCTCAGTACTGAACTGAAGTACCAGCTTAAATCATGTTGGACATGTCTGAAAATATTTATGAGAGACATTGAAGACATAGGTATCTCTCCTCAAATTTTTAACATTTCAAATAAAGTAACAGACTTAGCATTCAGGCCACCATTGTGGAGGGTTGCAACCCCCACAGGGTGGCCTGTGCTCGTAGCTGTAACCAGGCAGGAGGTGGGGGTTGGGAAGAGACTCAAGGCCTGCCTGGAGAGCTGGCCCCCTGCTCTGGGTAGTGGCTGCCTCCAGGTAGCTGGCCTGGTCTCCTTTCGCCATCTGACTATAGGCCTTATTGGCCTTTAAATCCCATTAATTGGCCCTGCCACAAACCACCAACACCTCCCACACACCCCATCCCTGCTCCTGGGAAAAGGGCTTGGGGGTGGGATGGAGTGGGCACGTTGGCCGATGCACTTGCCTGTCTCCATGCTCACTCCCATCAGGGGCTTAAAAAGTCCTGCCCCCTGTCACAACTTTGTGATTGGGAGTCACAGGGCAACTGTAAAGGGTACTGAACAAGAGACTTAGTGCTAATTTAGGAAGCATGATAACGAAGAGAATAACATACGACAAAAATCAAAAAAAGATAGCTGAAGAGACGTCAATAAGTCAGATTGTACAAATACTCCGAAAGCTGTAAATTTTTATATTTGTCATAAAATCGTACTTTAAAAGTCAGTGCTTACAATAACACAGTCGCCTGCCAGTGTTTACTATGACTATTAATAAAGTGCATTGCCTGGCGCGACCACATTTCAAGAAATCAACCACAGTATTATCCAATAAACACAAAACTGAGCTTAACCCCATTCTAACCTTTATTCAATGTGATTCTGTTGTCAATAGCTGCAGCACTGTAATAAGGAAACAATAATAATCATATTTGCATCTGCACTAGCACATTGTCATTCTGACCATTTCTGTATTGAAGGTAAGAAAGTCACTGGGGCTGTTTAAATTTTTTTATGTGTTAGAAGCAGTTCAGTTGAATGAACAAACCAGAGCCCAGGGGAGCTGAATTTTGTGGAAGGTGTAGATAATATTGAAGTAAGCAAGAAAATAACATGGCCAATGAACACACATCTAAAGGACTTGATTAAAAATCCACAGATCTTAAGTGGAGTTAGAAATTTGTAAAGAAAAGGTTCCCCACTTCCCCCACAGGAGAGTACATTTAAACCACAGAAGTTTTCAGCACCTAACCCTGTTGTATCTGGTGCTCCAAAGGGTATTCCAAAACAATCTGTTATGACCCACCCCCAGGTGAGGTTCCCCAAAGTTGTCAATCCAAATGAGATCCCTCAATTTGTCAGGGTCTGGTTGGGACACCGCCAAATTGTTATGCCCTGGGTAAGGAGGGATGAACTGGCCGCCTGTCTTTATTCAGCATCCCCACCCCAACTCTCTCGGTTGGTTGCAACAACATTTAATCTAAAAAGTTTGCTTTTCGTGGATACCTTTTTCCCAATCGTTCTGGTTTTGAAGGAGCCAATTTGATCAGACTTTCTTGAGTTAAAGATAAGAGTAAGTTTATTAACTACTAAAGAAAGGATAAAAGACACGCATATACCGTCATACAACTTAAAAGTAAGAATTTAGCTTGATGCAAGTGAATATATATAAAAAAAGGTATATGGAATAGTCCTTGACTCATAGGGAATAGGTGTTTGAGCGTTGTGACCGTTGCAATTCGAGATTCCAGTAGAATTGGCTTCAGTAGACATATAGTCAGTTTTGAGGTTCTAGTAGTGTTGACTTCGGTAGAGAGGGAGAGAGATCAGGATACCTATAAAATGGTGATTTGCAGGGGTACTGTGTGTGGCTGTTACTTCTGAGTCATAGTTCCAGCACTTGCTCTCTCAGAACACCACCAACAGATGGACCTTGGGCAGCTTTTCAGCTCACTTTGTATATTCAAAGTGAGAAGCAAATTCACAAATCTGTCTGGGCATTGCTCACAGGATTTCTTGATGAGATGATACTCGTCTCCCACTATGTCCCATTATCTCTACTGGAGGGAGCAATTAGTTTCTGGATGTCTTTAGAAGTACCTTGTCTGGCAACAGGATGGGGTTCCATTACCTCTGCAGCATTCCAGCAGTGGCTAGTGTGCATTTAAAAAAAAACTCAGGTCTTATATTAAAGTCCAGTATTTCTTCCTTCAGTGTTTGGTGTTTTTTCCTTCATTATCATGACAAATCCCACTGGGCTGCTTTCCCACCATAGGCCTACATCTCCAAATGTTTGTTCATTTTCACTTTAAACAGTGCAATAGTCTTTGTCTCTGCCGCTCCCTCACAAAGCATACTCTAAAAGCTCTACATACGTGCATTTCTCTGAACCTCTAGCCTCATGTGGAACAGACTTGTAACTCACCCAGATTTCAGTTGACAGCTTTAAAGACGGTTGGATCAACATTTATTGAGAAGTGGATTGAGGTTTACAACAACAACAACAACATGCCTTTAACATAAAACGTCCCAATTGGTGTTTCACAGGAGCATTATACAGCACAACATAATGCTGAACCACATAACAAGATATTAAGACTGGTCAAAGGCTTTAAAGAGCGTCTTAAAGGAGGAAAAAGAGGTAAAGAGGTAGAGAGGTTTAAGGAGGGAATTCCAGAGCTTAGGGCTTAGACAGCTGAAGGCACAGTCACCATTGGTGGAGTGATTAAAATCAGGGATGCACAGGAAGCCAGAATTGGTAGCGCGGAGGGAGGGGTGAGGCTAAGGAGGGAGTTGAAAACCAGGATGAGAAGTTTAAAACATAAGTCCCTGGACTGAAAATCATTGTAGGTCAGTGAGCACAGCGGTGGTGCATGATCAGGACTTGGTGCAAGTTAGGACATGATCAGCAGAGTTTTGGATAACCTCAAGTTTTCGAAGGGTGGAAGCTGGGAGGCCAGCCAGAAGAACATTGGAATAATCAAGTCAAGACGTGACAAAGACAAGGATGAGTGTTAACAGCTGCTGAGCTGAAGCAGGGGCAGAGATTATGCAAATATTAATTACATTATTTGTTTGGTGTATATTATTTATATATGTGTATATAGGGTGTATAATATTATTTGGTAATAATATTAATTACATTATTTGTTTTTATTAGGGGAGGTTGGAGAAGAAACTTGCATTCCTTTAAAGTTGGGAATCAACAATTGGAGGCAGGGGGATGAAATCCAGAACAGAGTAAAATCTGTATGGAAAGATCTAGATGGATGATGTGATTGGGGAAAAAATTGACAGGTAAAATTATGCAAAACAAAACCCCATATAGAGGCATGAAAACCTGTCTTCAGCCAAGTGACAAAACAGCTAGCATCTGACACTCTGTCTCATGGCTGGCGAAGCAGAGAGAGCCCCTCATAAGGCCATAGTGAGGATGGTGGCCATGTTTGCCACTCCAGAACAACCTTCTCATAGGATGGCATTGCATATCTGGAAGGGGTTGGAGACAGATTTGAGGATGTAATTGATTATTACTGGCTTTGCCAGACTTTTTGTGAAGTTGCAAGTGATCGTGTAGTAGTTGGCACAGCCCTGCATTTGGCTCTCTATTGACCTGAAATTTGTAAAGCCTTTTCCCACAGTTGTTATCTGGGTGTGCCAGGTCCTAAAAATCTGATTGATGAGACCTTGGTAGGTGCAATAAATTATGCTTTGCTGGCGCTTGATCTCCCTGGCATTCCTGCTTTCATTTAGTTCCACCTCAAGCATGAAACACCAGTTGGGTACTTCTGAAAAAATCTCTAACATCAAGGTTTCGCACAAAGCACTTATGCCATCAGCTATGCTGTCACGGCCTCTTCATGGACTAATCCAATAACAAAGTGAAATATGTGGACTTCCAGCTGTAGATGCAGGCATGAGATACTGGTGGATGAGTTTAGATCACCTCTGGTGTAGTCTGGCCGGTCCAATATCACCTATTGATTCCTCTTCTCTTAAAAAAAACATCATTAGAAGAGAATTTCCAAGGGAAAACTCAATGCACGACAATTAATGGCAAACAATGGCACTGCCAGAACAGTTGTTAAAGTATCATAGTTCTTGCCCATCTAAATATGTGTGTCCAGCAGGTCGATGTGATGTATCCAGTGTGTAGGTGAAGAGAGTTGGGTGCTTCACTCTTTTTGTGTGCTAGTTTGCTTCTCATTTTCAGCCTACGCCGCTGGCTAGCAGCATGGCAAAAAGGAAAGCTAAATATGCAAGTCTCTCCATCAAGTCCTCAACTGCGCCTCCTCATGGCAACACACAGAAACTGGGCCCCTGGTGAACCCAGGCTAAAGCTTCAGAGGAACTCAGGAAGTTCAGTCCCGAGACATGCAGTATGCAAGCCCACCGGTGTGTCGACACGCTCTGACACTCATGAACCAAACTCCCAGCTGGGTAAATAGCTCCACTACCTCTTGCATACCTCTGGAGAGTTGAAGGCTAAGGGAGTAAACCCTGACAAAAAATCTGGAGTGGAGCCCAAAGGAAGACTGATGTCTATATGTGTCATCTTTCCAGCAACTCCTGCAACCAACTTGGTGTCAAATGTAGTGCTTCATTCCTTTGGACCCAAAGGGGGAAGACAAGAGGGGTGTCCTGACATTTGGGCAGCCCAGGGGGCCTTTAACATTTTCCCAGGCTGGTGCCCTGGAGAGGGCACACCTGTTTCGCTGCAGAGTGTTAAAACAACATGGAAAACAGCAGTTGCCAGTGATAAGCCCAACTTGATTGGCATAGAGAACAGATGTTACAGGCTGCCTCCAAAGATGGAAGGGACCATCTCGCCCCACTGGTCAGCCACCACCCACCTCAAGTTGGGCATTCCCCAACTAGTAAGGTGCTGACCCGGCACAGTCCACCTGGTTCAATGGGTGTTGGAGCTTAGAGTCTCTGTTCAACAAGTGGGGGAATCCCTCCCACTAGGCCGACAAATTAAACAAACAAAAAGAAAGAAGATGCTAATTCTTCAATTGGCAAACTGGAATGTCAGGACCATGTCCGCGGGATTGACAGATGATTTGCAGCTGGTCAATAATGTGCGAAAGATAGCTGTGATTGACATGGAACTTGATAGGCTGGACATTAACATAGCATCCCTCCAAGAGACCAGGCTTGCTGAAAGTGAATCACTGAAAGAAAAACATTTTAAGTTCATCCGACAGGGGAAGAGTTCAGAGGAAACGTCTGAAAAAAATGTATGCTTCACTGTAAGGAATTCACTCCTCTGGATTATAGAACAACCTCCGCGCCCCCCCCCCCCCCCACCCCCCCCACCCCCCCCCACCCACCCACCCACCCACCCACCCACCAACAAATGGTTCAGAATGTGTCCTCTCCTTCTGCCTCTTAACTCAAACAGGGACGGTTAACCTCATGGGTACCTATGCTCTAGTGCTGTGCCCCACTACAGAGGCGAAAGACCAGTTCTATGAGGAGCTTGACACTGCTATCAGTAGAATCCCTATGTAAGAACATCTTTACCTTCTGGGGGATTACAATGCAAGAGAGGGCATGGTCCAAGAGGGATGACCCTCCTGCCTTGGATATCATGGCCTAGGAAAGATAAATGAGAGCAGACAGAGACTACTCGAGCTATACTGCTACCATTAGCTTGTGTATCTAATACCTTCATTGAGAACAAACCATGCCACAAGGTGTCCTGGAGACATCCAAGATCAGGGCATTGGTACCAGCTGGATCTGTTCATCATCAGCCGTGACTCTGTGAACAGCATCCTCAACACATGCAGATACCATAGCGCTGACTGTGATACAGATCACTCCATGCCCAGAAGGAAAAAACAGTAAAAACTGGGAAATAAGGATACTGGTCCAAATTGGTCTTGCATACCTTAAAATGGAACACCAGTAAAAACTGGGAAATAAGAGTACTGGTCTGAACTGCTTTTTCCCTTCTGGGTGGTGTGTACCAGGGTTAGGATGCAATCCTGACGCTTTTTCATTCAAAGCAGAAAGACTGTACTTGTAACAATGTCAGCCATACTGCCTACCCAGATAAGAACCAACAGTTCGTCGACTTGATTGAACAGGCGCTCTCCCACATCCCCTCACAGAGTGCAGGTGTGAAGTGGAACATACTTCAAAACACCACTTACAATACCACACATTCAACATATGAGAAGCAAAAGTGGAAAAACGCTTCCTGGTTCACGGCTAACAACACTGTGATGGAATAAAAACAGAAATTGCTGGAAAAAAAATCAGCAGGTCAGGCAGCACTTGTGGAGAGAAAAACAGAGTTAATGCTTTGAGTCCAATATGACTGTTCTTTGGAACCGAAAAGGAGGTGGACCTCTTGGACAAGGTGAGCTCAAAGTGGAGAGAAACAAGAAATGAGAGTTCAGGCCTTGGGCAGGGGGTAGCATTAAAGGAAGTTTGGCCAGGTGGGGTAGTGGACAGGAGGAATTGGCAGAGGCAGTTGATCAGATTGTCTCAATTTTAGTGACAAAGAAATCCAGGAGCTCCTCGCACATGTAGTTGGAGGTGAGGGTGGAGGGGACAGGGAAGAGGGGCTTAAGAAGATGCTCTGCAGTGGAGAAAAGAAGCTGGGGGTTATCTTTGCATTCTAGGATGATCCTGCAATAGTGAGCGGTTTTAGTGCATGAGAGCAGGACTCAATAGTGTTATAAATGGTCCAGTCAGATCTGGAAGTGGATTGCCAAATAGTTGTCTGCCATATCCTTTCAAGTCTGTGTGTCTTGGACTTAAGAGAGCAGATATGTGGGGCGTTATAAGGGGAATGACAAAGGTGAGAGAGAGTAGTGGCTTTATTGTGGACTAGGACATTAAAGCTGAAGGTGAGGGTGTGATTGAGTAAATAAGCAGCAGCAGAAATGTTGTGGCGAAGGAAGGGCCAAATTCTAGACAGGTAGGATTTTGAAAGTTTCAGTTGTAAGTGAATGGAGTGATGGTTTATTTTCTTGTCATAGAAGAGCTTAAAGAAGAGCAGGCTATCGAACCCACAGTGAGGAGCTTAGCAAAGCCATTGACTCGCTTGCCATGGGCAAAGCTACAGGTGATGATACCATACCGCCTGAACTCATCAAGCACGGGAAACCAGCATCCCTGCAGCATCTACACAAACTTCTCTGTCTCTGCTTGAAGGAAGGGGCAGTACCCCAGGATATGCATGATGCAAATATGGTGATTCTGTACAAGAACAAAGGTGACGGCAGCGATTGCAACAGACAGCAAGGCATCTCCATGCTGAGCGTCATGTTGCCCTTGCCAGACTGCAGATCCTGGCTGAACGCATCTAGCCCAAATCCCAGTGCGGTTTCAGAACTGGAAGACCTACAATTGACATGATCTTCTCAGTCTGGCAGCGGCAAGAGAAATGCTGTGCACAAAGGAGACGATGATATACTGTCTTCATTGATCTCACCAAGACATTCGACCATGTGAGCAGAGGCGGTCTGTTTAAGTGAGGAAATTGGTTGGCTGCCGAAGCTGCCCAATGGGACAATGTGACTTTTTCCATGACAACATGAAGGTCAGCTGTGACGGGGAAACACCGGAACACTTTGAGATCCACAGGGGGATCAAACAGGGTTGTGTTCTGCAAAACCTTTGCATATTCTTCTCTTTGCTGTTGTCATATGCCTTCAGATCATCTACAGAGTGTGTCTACTTACATACCAGAACTGACAGAAAGCTGTTCAGCCTTGCTTGCTTGAGATCCAAGACAAAGATACACCAAGACCGCATCAGAGAGTTGTTGTACACCAATGTTGCCGCACTGACATTCCATACCGAGGAACATCTTCATCAAAAAATGATCAGACTCTCTCACACCTATAAAGGGTTTGGTTTGACCATCAGCATCAGGAAGCAAACATTATGGTCCAGGATGTTGCCATACTGCCACCAACCAGCATTGACAATATCACGCTGGAGATTGTTGATAGCTTCACATATATATACGCTCCACAATCATCAGCAGTCTGTTACTCGATGCTGAAATCAACACGCATTGCAAAAGCTGCAGCTGCTATATCCAATCTGAGTAAGAGAGTGTGGAACAACAGCAACCTGGCTGAGAACACTAAACCGTGAGCCTGACAAGCTTTCATCCTCAGTGCAAACCTCTACAACACTCAAGAAGCTCGACACCATCCAGGCCAAAGCAGGTGGGGGGTGGGGAGGTGGTGGCATAGTGGTAGTGTCACTGGAGTGGTAATCCAGAGACCCAGGGTAATGCTCATGGCACTGGATCTGGAACTAAAAGACTAATGATGACCATGGAACCATTGTCAATTATTGTAAAAACCCCTCTGGTTCACTAATGTCCTTTAGGGAAAGAAATCTGCTGCTCTTACCTGGTCTGGCCTACATGTGACTCCAGAGCCACAGCAATGTGGTTGACTCTTAAATGCCCTCAACAAGGGCAATTAGGGATGGGCAATAAACACTGGCCTGGCCAGCGATGCCCACATTCCACGAATGAATTAAAAAAAGTCCGTTTGATTGGCATCTCATCCACCACAATAAACATTCACTCTTTCCACCACCAACACACAGTAGCAGCAGTTTGTACCATCTACAAGATGCACTGCAGCAACTCACCAAGGCTCTTTTAGCAGCACCTTCTAAACCTGCGACCTCTACCACTTAGAGGGACAAGGGCAGCAGATAAGGGGATCTGGGTTCGAATTCCACCACGGCAGATGGTGAAATTTGAATTCAATAAAAATCTGGAATTAAAGTCTGATGATAACCATGAAACCATTGCCGATTGTTGTAAAAACCCACCTGGCTCACTAATGTCCCTTAGGGAAGGAAATCTGCCCTTACCTGGTCTGACCTACATGTGACTCCAGACCCACACCAATGTGGTTGACTGTTAAAAAATGGCCTCTGAACAAGAGCAAATGCTGGCCTAGCCAGCGATGCCCACAACCGATGAATAAATAAATAAAAGTAGATAGAGCACGAGGATTCACGGCAATTACAGGGTTCCCCAGGCTGCAGGGAGACTTGGATGCCCATCACCATAAAGTCTCCGGCTGGACAGCCCTGCACCTTCATCAACAGGAAGGACTTGCACTTGCTCAATGTCCAGCTGGTCTGTGATCATCAAAGGCGGATCATGCAGACATGCGTGGCAGCAGCCACGACTCCCTCGTCCTTCGGAGCTCTCAGGTGCCAGACCTCTTCAGCGGCCCTACTTCCTTGGATGATGGCCCCCAAGGTGACAAGGGATATCCAATGAAGAGATGGCAAATGACGCCTGTGAGGGTGCCCAGAACTGAGGTGAAAAAGAGGTACAGTGAGAGCCACAGAAGCACCAGGACCATCAGTCTTCTTAAGATAAGATTCAGATCCCTAGTCAAATATGGAAGCGTATTGCAGTACTCCTCCTTGTGTATGTCATGGTTTGCTGCGCCTTCCATAACCTTGCTATCCAAAGAGGGGATGCTCTGGAGGATGAAGGCATGCCAGATAGGGGCCAATCCTCGAGGAAGGGAGTGAGGATGAGGCAAGGGAACATGGCAACATTCAGGTTGAAGGGCTTGGCCATGATCGCATGGAGTGCTGTGACACCAGGAATACTTTAGTACGCCAGAGGTATCAATAGTCTCTAATGTCACTGCATCAGACATGCTTGGGGGACACCTTTTTTAAAATATTCATTCATGAGATGTGGGCTTCGCTGGCTGGGCCAGCATTTATTGCCCATCCCTAGTTGCCTTGAGAAGGTGATGGTGAGCTGCCTTCTTGAACTGCTGGAGTCCATGAGGTGTAGGTACACCCACAGTACTGGACACTCACACCTGGACGAACCTTTGCCCATGTGTCATGAGCGAGTCCTGTCACTATCATATCCACATGCTATCCATTTCTCAGCACAAACACACGATTCCTCCTGCCCTCCTTCAAAATTCTCAAGCTCTTGTCAGCCTCCAGATCCAAGTGCCACAGCACACAGTTAAAACATCAGCATGAAGGTCTGTGAGATGTGTGTTTATTTGCAAACATGAAAGGATTATGAACTGCAAACAATAAGCAAGTCACCCATGTGGCCCTCTTTGTGGCTAATATGTATATTTCCTAAAGCGTTGACAGGTGCCCTGTCACAGTGCTCCCCACTCGCTTGTCGCTGCATTGGAGAGGGGCTGCTGACCTGCTACCTCTCTTACCCTGGATAGCCTCGGCGGGCGCCCTCTATGCGGCTGAGGCCTTGAGCCACTTTAAAAGACTCCTGCTGAGATGCATGAGAATCTTCAGTCGCCGCGGCACTACTCGAGGACTGTGTCAATGGCAGGCGGACAGACGAAATGCCACTCCCATGAGAAGTGCCCTGAGAGGTGCTTTCAGATGGAGGTAGCTGCTGCTCATCTTCTGCCACAAGGACCAGCTGGTCCTCCCTGCCAACCAGTGAGGTCCCAGGAGCTGGGTTTGCACGCAAGCACTCTGAGCTCAGAGCCAGTGTGATGGTGTGCAAGTCAGAGCACATCCCGATGATTGCGTCCGCAATGCGCTCGGTTTGCCCCTCCAGGACAGTCGTCTGTCTGCCCATGGAGGCAGTTTGGTGCTCCGAAGAGTGGGTGATCGCCATGTACATGGCCTGGATGGACATCTCCATAGTCCGGGCCAGAGCACGCAGCCTCTTTGGTATACCTGCTAAATCTTCACAGACCTTGCGCTGCACATCCAGCATCTGTTGCCTTATGGACGACTCCAGAGGCTCATCATCTGACTCGGAATCAGTCTCTGGATCACCCCGGACACTCCTCTGACTGCCCGAGGCCTGCTCCACCACACTTTTCAGCATCTGCACGTGCAAATGTGAGGTGCTCTCACCAGTGTGTGCGTGACCCCTCTCCAATGTGCTAGCCCCTGCCAAGGTGCCAGTATACTGCTTGGTGCTGAGAGAGGATGTGACGCTGCATCCTCCTCCTCGGAAGGAGTGGCAGAGGCTGAGTAGAAGAGGCTTCTCCTGTGACAAAGAGACATAAATAAGGGGGTTAGTAGGCATCAACGACCTTGCCAAATCAGTGCTATTACAAGTCGCTGATCAACCGTTCTATTGTCCAACATGAGAAATGAGACACTGCAGAAACTATGTATACTTGAACAATCATCTGAAGCTTCAGATGTGGAAGTTTGTCAGGGTTCCAATGTCTGAAATGTATCAGCCAGCTTCATTGAATAATGCCTGCCCTTCATTAAACTTCCAACTCACCCTGTCCCTTTTTCTATCTGATTGAGCCTTTAGCCATCTCACCAGCCGTAGGCCTTCCTCCAATCTTGTCTCTGCCTATAGTCCTGGACGACTCTGGGTCCATGAGCACCAGAACCTCCTCCTCAAAAGGACTCAGAACTTTCAGGTTTGGTACGCCCGCACCTGTACGGGCTCTCTCCTGGGCGTTGAGAGCTCTCTTTTCCTGAAAATATTTGCAAGAGTGCATTCATTAACAATTTCAAATAATCTTATGGGATGCCAAAAGCTCATTATCATTCCGTGCGTATCAGCCTGGATGCTATGCATGTGCGTCATATGCTGATTCTGCAAACCTCTCGCCTTACAACTGGACCATTGCTTGAAGTGCACAGTGACATTGTCGAGGGCAATTGTGTCCATGTTGAATCATGCTGCCTTTGAGGAGCATCCAAACTCACTCCCCTCCTGCATTGGCAAGCTTGCACTGCAGCACACTGGCCCAAGGTTGCTCATACTGAGGTCTACTCACCCTGGCCGACCTCATTAGGTCATTTAGCCTTTTCTGGCATTGGGACCAAGTCCTTCTGACCAAGCCGGCACTGTTGGTCTCCTCGGCCACCATCTCCCACGCTGCACGTGTCTGGCTAGGCTTCCTCCTCTTGGCAGGCGTTGGCATCAGCTGTTCATGTCGGGTGGAGACTGGACTCAGGAGGTCTCTGGTTTGGCCCTTCTCGCCCACTTCTCCCCTTGCTCCAATGGCATTGACATCTCCGTAGGGAAACGTAACAAGTGTACAACTCCTCCAAACAAAGAAGTGGTGAACTTGCTGAGGTTTAAAGTGAATGCCACCTCCGAACAATGCCAAGGTTTGGAGACAACAGAATTCAAAATAAAACGCACTCATCTTAGAAGCCTGCAAACTGCTCAATTACACTTCTTCAAGAGACATTTTATTTGATCCTGCACCTGCTGGGTCCCCTGACACTGTCCCTGTCACGTGCCACTGTCACGTGCCAGGGACCTTTTAAAGTGCTGGCTATGACCTTGTTCCAGGTCACAGCCTACGGCCTCGGAGGCCGAACGTCCTGCTTCCTACATCACCATTCTAAGAGGTATGACCGTCTTCTGGAACAAAGTGTCCAAGTATTTCTCCTCATCCCTTATGCTGTGCAGTGTCTGCATTTCAGCTTCCAGGTTAATAATCCAATCCAGAATTCCTCTAGCTGCTTGCTTTCTGCAGATGTCCTTTAGAGAAGGAAATCTGCCATCCTTACCTGGTCTGGCCTCTAGACCCACAGTAATATGGTTGATTCTTAAATGTGCCCCCTAAACAGGGCAATTAGGGATGGGTAATAAATGCTGGCCTAGTCAGCGATACCCACATCCCATGAACCAATATAAAAAAATGTGTTTGTCCTGGATTGTCTTGGTGTCCAAATTGCCCACGTTCCACAGTTGCAACATAACACCTGTCCTGCCATTGTTACTTATGTTATTTAGGTAACTTAATTTAATTACACACTTAATTAGCTTATAGCACATCTTTTTTCCAGAAAATAGGATTAGAATAGTTAGGCACTTGTTTGACTGGTGCAGACTCGATGGGCCAAAGGACCTTTTTCTGTGCTGAAGACCTCTATGACTCTATGACTCTAATCCTACGGCACTCATTGGGTGGGATGAAGGCCTCAAACCCGCCCTTCAGCTTGATTAGCCCCAATCAACATATCATTGGGAGTGTTCTGAAGGCAGGACCGGAAGTCGAAAGACCGCTGACCTCTGGGTGCAGAACCTGCCCTCAGCGTCCCAGCATATTATTCAGCCCGCTGAGTCCTGAGGGATCTCAATGCATGGGAATGAGGGCTAGTACAGGTACAATGTCTCAAATCCGGCTATCCAAAAACCGGCAATGTCCGAAAACTGGACATTTTTTTAAACTGCTTTGTATGGATTTTTATTATTATTATAAATGAGTAAAACAACTTAACGATTTATTGGGCTAGGTGCTGCATCTGTGTGGTGGCGCGCTGACTAATTATCAGCTTTGCCTGGCTGTCTTTTCCCATGCTGGGTGGTCTGAGTGACCCTTGACCTCACCCAGCCCAAACCACCCGAACCGAACAGCCCAATCCAAAAACTGGAATGGACTTGATCTCGGGGTTGTTGATTTTGCGACACTGTACCTGTAACACAGCAAATGCGACATTCCTGGTTTTACACTCCTAATGCACCTGAGCAAGTTTAGACTGAGAGCTATGATGCACAGCAGCCAGCAAGCTGAGCCGATTCTGAAAATTCCTGAGCCTGAGTCTGGACAGTTTGTTCAGTTATTTTCTTGTGATTGAGTGTCACAGCTGTCAGTTGCTGCACATCCTCAGAGCCTGACCTCAAATACTGCATTTAAACGTGATGTTCATTAAATGCCCTTTTCAGATGAGTGTTGGGTCCTCTATCTCCAAAACCATTGGCAATCTTCTCCTCAGCCTTCACTGGCAAGTTGCTACATTCTCACTAATGTTAGTTAATTGTCACTGGTTGAAGTATTTGGGCTGATGCCTGGGAGGGAGGAGCCAAATCATGCAGGGGGTGAATTGGGGGCTCTTTGGGCACTAGGAACACAGGGATACAGACCATTGTCATCTCCCTCCTCATCGTAGTTGTGTATCTATTCTTCTTCATTAGCATTATTTTCTTTCTTCTGTGAGCTCCCCCATTCCTGTGGTGGATCTATAGGAAAGAAGAGTGGAAGCTAAGAATGAGTGAGCATTACCCTCTTGGGATTAAGGAGATGGAGGAAGAGGTGAAAGGCTGTGGCTGTGTGACACTTCACAGGGATAGAGAGTAAGAGCAGAATTTTCCATGCCAGCTGCCGTCGGGCATCATAGTGCGCTTGAGCGGACAATATGGCATGAAGGCCAAAAATCGGTTTCATGTCATGAAACCAGTTTGCAATCGTCTACTCTGCCTGTCAATGGTGGGCCGCATTTCCCACTGCTGCACGTCAGGAACTCCTGATGTAATACATCTGCATATCATTATAAGCCCACCTCGCCGGAACCATCCCTCCATGCTGGATAACCTTGGCACATTGGCATGATTGCATGCTGATGTGTTTCACAACTGAACGCAAGCGACATGCACCTGGCGTGCTTGCACTTCACTCAGGACTGAGGCTTGTTTGCCTACATTGCTTCGGGCAGCACTCATGGTCATTAGCACCAGGCTTCGCAGGCAGCACCACATCACTTTTAAGGGGGCTCACGGGCAGGTCTCTAATTACAAGACTTGCCATAAGGCAGGAGTAGCTTTTCAATGGTTGCAGGGCTTGCTTGGGGGAGGGGGAGAAGTGGCCTCAGACCATGTCCTCTTTGCAGCAGTCCTGGGCTGGAAGCACAGAGAGGTGTGTGTGTGGCTGCACTTTAAATATGGTGCCCAGCATGAGGAAGCGGCGAGGTGATAGTGTGGCAGGCGAATTGGAGGCCGCCCGCCAGTGTAATTAACGAGGCAGGATTGGGACGATATGGCGTGAAAACCCGCCATTGCAGCCAGCAGGTATGATATCCTTTTCCTGCCTGCTACTGCACTGAGTGTAAATCTGGCATGAATCCGCCTTGGGTGTTTAGTCACAATATAACACAGGCAATATCCCGCCAACCTTGCCAACTCCCGCAGGAAGAGCAAGTGTCTCCCCATAAGTGCATGACCTTCTCCTCATAAGGTATGAGAGGTTTAAAGATGGGGATGTGCCCTGTGATGACCTGTATCTCATGGGCATTTTGCACCACTTTCTTACTGTAAGAAAATTGAGTAATTTCTAGAAGACTAGCAATTGAGGGGGTTGGTGGGGGGGAGCTGAAGTAAGAGATGTGAGAATATCTCTCTGTTAAAGTGGAAAAAGGCATTCTAAGTTTGTAAATATTTGCTGTAGGGGAGCTGCTTATCTATAGTCCAAGGTACCAAGCTAGCACCCCCCAAAATCAAAAGCACATTGCGAAACATTAATTGTGCTTATTGTTTTAAGAAGGTGGAGAGTGTGTTGGAGCCCTGATTAGGCAATGAAGATTAGGAAAGGTGTCTGGTCTGTTACTTCCCCTGAACGCCTTGCAGCACTCGTCAGAAGTTCTGAGTTGAAAGACTTGGCGTTCAATGCAAACGACACTCCACTCCTGGCAGACTTGCCAGAAGGTACACCCAAAACTCTGTGCTTCCTTAATTCAGTTCCCTCAATGAAGGCTTAGTGCTTTAAGTCGGAAAAATTCTGTTCTTCTTTTGTAAGTAGCAATTTTTAAGCAGAATGTTAAAAATTGAGAGGCAAGAACTGTATGTAAGGAAGATTATTTGCTGAAACATTTACATGCTAAACACTACACTGACTCACAGGTTACAGAAATTTGCAAGAATTGTGTTTTGCTAATAGATAAACTGGGAGTTTGCTAGATGATACAATAGTATGAGCTTGATATACATATTTCTGCAACAGTGTTTTGAAACAAACTTTGTGCCTGAATTACTTTTCATTGATGGCCACTGAATTTACATTACAAGAAAAGAATTTGTGTACAGTAGCAGCCAACTTCAATGTGTTGAAAATCAAATGATCTAGTTTCTCAACTGCTGACTTTAGGATGTTGCTTAGATAGAGAACAGCAAATGAAGAATGGCTGGGGAGAATCATACATCCATGATTGAGCCTGCCCAATCTTACCTTCACCTAGGACAGATGAACATCTGCCACACCTCAATTGTAAGGACGAGATAACTTTATCTCCCTCTTATTGCCAACTCTCAAGCCAATAAAATTATTTCTTTATGGGCAAGATTCTAGTTAAACTCTTGGGAAAATAAGTTCAAGCCTTTAAAATCAGTTCCATAGGATGTGCCGTACCCGGAGAATTAAATATTTTACCTCACGTAGTTTCTTGGATGACTGATTCTGTAGATTTTGTGACATACCAATTGTCCAGAAAGGGCATCCCTTTTGTGATACTTTTGAGAAGGAGAGATCTCTCCTTGGAGATGCTATATAAAGACTCTACCTTAGCTAATGTAACATGCCCTGTTACAACCAGGTGAAGAGGGTCAAATGGCTCCCCTCATTGTCCTCTCCTCATGTGACAGCAACAGGTTTTTTGTTTGAAAAGGATATACTTGCCAATTCAGCGAATACTTGACTGTCTACACGCTGTGATCATAAATGAACTAATAGGATAGGTTTTCTTGAGTTTAACAAAGAGGTTAGCTTTATTATACTTAAACCAATCTAAGTAAAATAATAAAACACACACTGACTTTCACACACACAAATACAGAGTACAGAGTTGGGAAGGATAGGTTGGCCAAATTAGAGTCCATCAAAACAAAGTAAAAGAGTACACAGTCTGTAGTTTGGTGACTTGCCTGGCTTCAGGCTGAATTCAATGGTCTCAATGCTTCCGATTTAAAGATGTAGATGACTGAGTTGGTTGCTCTTCGGGAGACAATAGTGCTGGTTTGGATTCTCTTATGAAATCTCTGTCTGCAGCAGATGATCACAGTCAGCAAACAGGGCTTGAAGCTTACCAGGTGGGTTGGAGAAAAAAGGAGGCAGGAGGGACCCCACTTAGATCTTTTCTCTAAGCTGCATGTCCTCAGTTCTATTGAGAAAACATGTGCTTAAAACTTACAAAGGGTTGTCTTGTCATCTGACCTTCCTTCTCTAACTGCCAGGAGAATTCAAAAAAAGAGGTATTGTGTATTCCAAAGGTGGCTTGATTAGGGTTAGGGTTAGCTAACTTACCCAGACTCACATTGTCTCATTGATTGGTCGTAATGGACTACCTCCAACAGTGAATACCTCAGGTGATTGCCATAGATGCCTTGCTAATGAGACAGGAGATGTGAGTCCTTCGCACTCCCCTGAGACCATTGTCTTTGATCAACTTTGCAGACAGACTGACTCCATTCCAATGAATTTTAATGTGGATAATGGAAATTGGGGTTAACTATCTTGGGCTGTGAGTTCAAATGACTTTAGTCTCTTGTGTTTTTAAAATGTCTGTTTTTAAAAGTTCAATTCAGGTCTCCAGTCTGTGGATTAAAAATCATTATTTGGCATAAATGACATCTTCATGATAGTCCTATATATAATAGCAGTGTGTTGCTTCCAAAATCTCTCCATGGCCTCCCTTCACTTACCTTAGTGATCTGCTACCTTATAGCCGATACGTATCTGACGTTCCTTTACCACCACATTTTCCCCTTTGCTCACTCCATTCCCATTATAAGAACATAAGAAATAGGAGCAGTAGGCTATTCAGCCCCTTGAGATGCTCCATCATTCAATAAGACCATGGCTGATCTGATTGTGGCCTCAGCTCCACTTTCCTGCCTGTCCCCCATACCCTTCACGCCCTTGTGCGTCAAAAATCTGTCTAACTCAGCCTTGAATATCATCAATGACCCAGTTTGCTAGGGAAGAGAATTCCAAATGCTAATGACCTTCTGAGAGAAAAATTCCTCTTCATCGCTGTCTTAATTGGGAGACCCCCTATTTTGAAACTCTGCCCCCAAATTTTAGATTTCTCCATGAGGAGAAACATCCTCTTAGCATCTACCCTGTCAAGCCCCCTCAGATTCTTGTTTCAATAAGATCACCTCCCATTCTTCTAAACTTCAGTGATTGTAGGCCCAACCTGTTCAACCTCTCCTCATAAGACAAACCCTCATCCCAGGAATCAGCCTAGTGAACCACCTCTGACTGCTTCCAATGCAAGTATGTCACTCCTTAAGTCTGGTGACCAAAACTGTACACAGTACTCTTGATGTGGTCTCACCAATGCACTGTACAGTTTTAGCAAGACTTCCCTCCATTTATATGCCATCCCCCTTGCAATAAAAGCCAAAGTTCCATTTGACTTCCCAATTACTTATCTTATCTGCATGCTGACTTTTTTGTGATTCATCTACAAGAACATCCAGGTCCTCTGTACCACAGCATTCTGCAGTTACCATTTAAATAATATTCTGCTTTTTTGTTCTTAATACCAAAATTGATAAACTCACATTTTCTTGCATTATAATTCATCTGCCAAATTTTTGCCCAATCACTTAACCTATCTACATCCCTTTGCAAACTCTCTGTAACCTCCTCATAACTTGCTTCCCTACCTATCTTTGTATCACCAGCAAACTTGGCTACAATACATTCAGGCCCTTCATCCATGTCATTAATATACATTGTAAATAGTTGAGGAACCAGCACTGACCTCTGCGGCACTCCATTAGTTAGTTTGCCATTCTGTGAGTTACCCCAATTCTCTATTTACTGTTAGTTAGCCAGTCCTCTAAACATGCTAATTTATCACCCCCAACCCCATAACTCTTGTGTATTAATCTTCCATGTGGCACCTTATCGATTGCCATTTGGAAATCCAAATATACTGCGTCTGCTGGTTCCCCTTTATCCACCCTATTTGTTACATCCTTAAAGAACACTAATAAATTTGTCAAACACGATTTCCCTTTCACAAACCCATTTTCACTCTCTGATTGTTTTATGATTTTCTAAATGTCTGCTACTACCTCTTTACCTCTTTAACAATGGATTCTAGCATTTTCCCAATGACAGTTGTTAGACTAACTAGCCTATAATTTCCTGCTTTCCGTCTCCCTCCTTTCTTGAATAGTGGCATTACATTGTGGCTTTCTAATCCATTTGGACCTTTCCAGAATCTAGGGAATTTTGGAAAATTACAACCAATGCATCCACCATCTCTACGCCCACTTCCTTTAAGGATGCAGGTCAACACATCCAGATGACTTGTCAGCCTTAATTCCCATTAGTTTTCCTGTTTCCTTTTCCTTAGTGATGGTAATTATTTTAAGTTCCTCCCACCTTTTGCTTCTTGATTTTCTACTGTTCTTGGGATGTTTTTTGTGTTTTTTACTGTGAAGACAAAATACTTGTTCAAAGGCTCTGCCATATTTCCATTTCCTATTATAATTCCCCAGTCTCACCCTCTAAGGGACCAATGATCACTTTAGCTACTCTTTTCCTTTTTATATACTTGTCCTTACTGTCTTTTTTTTTATATGTCTTGCTAGTTTTCTCTTAAACTCCAATTTCCATGGGGATGAGTGGGGGTCATGGGTTGGCATGAGTTTGCTCTAAGTTGGCATGGGGATATAAAGGACCATGGGAATGAGCGGGGTCCATGGGTTGACAGGGAGGGTATGGGGGCCAAGGTGGTTGGGGGGGGGGTGTTGGAGGGTGGTGAGTAGAGGGGCATTGGTTGACATGGAGAATATGAGAGGCCATGAGGGCTGGGTGGGGGTCATAAGGTGACATTGATGGGGCATAGTAAGTGTGGGGGAATGAGGGGTGAGGGCTTGAGGGCTGTGTTTGGTTTTACTGCTTTTTTCACAATAGGGACTAAGGCAGGCTTTTAAACAGCCCACTTTGACACCTGGCGGCCCCTGTTGTTTCCTCCGAATTCTTTCCGGGGGCAGCCCCATCCCGCCACCATTCCCGCCCCACAACGAAAATCTGAATGTTTGGTGCACTTTCTCCTGAGTCAGGTTTGTGGCATCAGGATTTTTCCTGCCTCTGTGCTCCCGACTCAGGAGTGATAATTTAGCCCAAGCTTTCAAATCCAGGTTTGGCTGAAGGGACCAAATGTACGGTAGCTAAATTTGCCAATGACACCAAGATAGGTAGGAAAGTAAGTTATCAAGAGGTGGTAGAAAGTCTGCAAAGGAACATAGACAGGTTAAAGGTGTGGGCAAAAATTTGGCAGATGTGGCATAATTTGGGAAAATTTGAACTTGTCCACTTTGGGAGGAAGAACAGAAAAGCAGTTTACTATTTAAATGGAGAGGGATCTAGGTGTCCTGGTACATGAATCACAAAAAGTCAGTACGCAGGTGCAGCAAGTGATTAGGAAGGCAAGTGGAATGTTGGTATTTATTGCGAGGGAAATTGAATGAATATGTAGGGATGCTTTACTGCAGCTGTACAGGGCATTGGTGAGACCACATCTGGAATACAGTGTACAGTTTTGGTCTCCTTATTTGAACAAAGATATAATTGCAACAGAAGCAGTTCAGAGAAGATTCACTCGATTCATTCCTGGGATGAGTAGCTTATCTTATGAAGAAAGGTTGAGCCTACATCCATTGGAATTTAGACGAATGAGAGGTGATCTTATTGAAACATATAAGAGGTGGGTACTTGATAGGATAGATACCAGGAGAATGTTTCCACTTGCTGGGGAGACTAGAACTAGGGGACACTGTCCAAGAACAAGAGGTTACCCTTTTAATACTGAGATGAGGAGAATTTTTTCCTCTCAGAGGGTCGGTTACATGTGGAGTTCTCGTCCCCAGAGAGCAGTGGAGGCTGGGTCACAGATTTTTGATAGACAATGGAGTCGAAGGTTATGGGGGCAGACAGGAAAGTGGAATTGAAACCACAACCAGATCAGCCATGGTCTTATTTAATGGTGGAGCAGGCTTGAAGGGCCAAATGGCCTACTCCTGCTCCTAAGTCCTGTGTTCCTATTTTATTAATTGAATTCAAATTCCAAAGCTGCCATGATAGAATTTGAACCAGTGTCCCCAGAACATTAGCCTGGGCCTGTGGATTAGTAGTCCAATGACATTACCGGTCTGCCACCATCTCCCCTTTTGGGCCAATAAACTCTTCCCACCAGTGACTTCTTTCCTTTGTTATTTCCTATCTCCTCTATGTTTTGATCCTCTGAACCAAGATCATTTTTAATACAGTACATCCTTTATTAACAGAGCTAGTCCACCTCCTTTTCCTTTCTTCCTGTCTGTCTGAAATGTCAAATACAGGTTCTGGCTGTGGTCACTTTGTAACCATGGGCTGAATTTCCCACTCAACGTGCGGGTGCGCACCTGACATGTTCAAGTGTGAAATAGCGCGTGATGTCGGGTCAGCGTCCCAACGTCATTGTGCACTCGCACGATATTTTGGTTGGCGGGCGCGTGCAAGTCAGCTGCATGCCCACTGAAAATTCAGTGGCCTATTAAGGCCATTAAAGTATCAATTAGCAGGGATTTTTCACTGCCCGTCCAATTTTACAGTTGGCGGGTGGGCAAATCGGCCAGACGGCCTTTGCATTTTTCAGGGAACCTCATCCAAAGGTGGGATGAGGTTTCTGTAATTAAATTTTTAAAAATGCATGCACAGAATTTTTATAACATCCACGTACAGGTGACTCATTCTGATATGTCGACATTTTTTCCGGATTTTAAATCCTGTCTTTATTGATTTTAAATTTATCATCTCCCTGAGGCAGCTCTCTGCCTTCAGGGAGCTTTCCTTCTGTGTTCCCCGCGCCTGCGCTGATTTCAGTGCTCGCCCTCTTCCTGCCTCCATGTTGGCAGCGCTGAGTCTTTTAGCACACCTTTCACACTGGCTGGCTGTTAATTGGTCAGCCAGCGTGAAATCGTGGTCGGGGGCCAATCGTGGGCGGCGGCCCGTTCCTCGGCCACTCCTGAGCCCGCTGATCGCGGCCACCCGCTGACCCGAAAATTCTGCCCCATGTCTGTGTAATAGCTATCATAATGCACTCATTTATTTGTATTTGTGCTATCAATTCATCCATCTTGTTGTAATGTTATGTGCATTTGGATAAAGAGCCTATAATTCTGTCTTTTTTAACTTTTTTCCCTGTCTTCCCTATTTGCTGGTGCACGCTTATGCTTGTATGCTCTGTCCCTTCCTATCACACTCTAGTTATCATTACCTGTATCGCTACCCTGCACTATTGCCTTGTCCTTTCTCTTTAACCTTCCAAATCTCCCCTCACACAGATCCTCCTTCCCACTATTTTATTTAAAGCCCTCTCTGCAGCCCTAGTTATATGATTCACCAGTACACCGGTCCCAGCACAGTTCAGGTGAAGACTGTCCCAGTGGTACAGCTCCCACTTTCTCCAGTGCTGGTGCCAGTGCCCATCAATGAAATCCATTTCTTCTACTCCAATCTTTAAGCCACACATTCAACTCTCTGACCTTATTTACGCATTAACAATTTGCTTGTGGCATGGCTCAGTTAGTAATCCAGAGATTATTACCTTTGTGGTTCTGTTTTTTAATTTAGTTCCTAACAGTTCATACTCCTTTATCAGAACTTCTTTCTTAGATCTACCTGTGTGGTTGGTATGCATGTGCACCACATGGCTTGTTGAATTCTCCACCTTGTTCACTCCACCTTGCTAACTCCCTCTCTACTTTCAAAAATCTCCCCAAGATCCCTCTACTGTGCCTTTGGTTCCCCAGCCTAGTTTCTCTATTCCATTCCCATTTACCTGTCATTGCTATCCACCAGATCTCTTTATTCTTCACTGCTGAGATGATTTCCTGCACATGAAGGGTGTTACATAAAAAAGAAATGGTTATTAACAGGAGGCATAAACTCAACAATGACTAATAAACAGAAATAGAATTTGTGTATTGTGTACAATTTTTCTGTCTCTTTCATCCTCTTAAAGAAATTTTCTTTCTTTACAGGCGTCATTCAGTGTCCCCAACCACACTTTCATTGCCAGTAAGAAGCCCAACATACCCATTAAGTGACAGTGAAGACTCCTATAGGTCTAACAGATACGCTCATATTTCAACTCCAAGACTGAGTTTGAGGGATTGTGGTTCAGGAGGAGCAACACCAAGGAGCAGTTTTCTACATTCATGTAGTATTGATTCGAAAAGTCCTTTACTGAAAGCTGTGAGTATTGGATGCTTAGACACAGACCTGCCAGGTGCCACAATTGAAGGGATCAGAGACCACAAACAATCACGGGAAGAATGCCAAGAGGGGCCAGGTGATGGGATAGGCACCCACCAACTTAACCGGAGTACACTGTCTTTGGCACCTGCTTCTACATTCCGGAACCTTTCCTTCAGCCGGGCCAGCATACGTTCTCAGACTGTTGACATTAGGCAGAAGATTTCAGAATGGGAATGCAGAAAGGAAATGTCCCCCAGGCGGAATCTGATGTTGGAGAAAAGAAAAATAGGAGATAGGGCTAGTAGCGAGGGCTGCCCTAGTATGCTACCTTCACCGTGCAGTGAAAAGACCTTTGATCTGACAGGATTCAAAAGAATGAGTCGGTCATTTTCAGAGTGTTCATACCCTGAGACTGAAGATGATGCATCTGATAAAGAATCATTTGCCAGACATGAAAGATTGTTTGGTAAGAACCAGTCTTCCAATATTTGTGGTAAAGAGCACACCAAAAAACAGACCTCTGCTGTGTTAAGCAGGATTCAGAAAATTGAGCAAGCTCTCAAGGAGAGCCCCAATAAGGACCTTCCCCAGTTGCCCAGCAGCTGCTACGGCAGGGAAAGACTGAGGAAAAAATCTTCCACACTAAGTGTATCAGAGGATATTAAGGAGACTGGGAGTACAACACAGAGAGGAAGTATCAGCTCTGTGGTAACAGAGCCAGAGCCTGACCCTGTGATTGAGAAAACTACATTAGAGCAGCAGCTTAGTCATAATTCTGAAAGCTCCTACCACAAACCTGAACTGCCGACTGATAGTCTGCCTAGCATCGTGGTGAATCCTGTGCCAAAACCAAAACGCACCTTTGAGTACGAAGCAGATAAAAACCATAGGAGCTCTCCTAGCAACAGTCTACCTCCATCCTCGACTCCCACTTCTCCCCCACCTCTCCCATCAACCCCTGCTCCTCCTGTCACCCGGAGGCAGAAAAAAGATTCAAATCTCCACAGGAAAATCCATAACAGGTAAACTGGCATCTTTACTATAATGTTTACAGTGTTTACTCCTTGCTAGGAAAATCATTTAAAGGTAGAATTGTTTACAATGAATTACATTAGGACCTATCATGTATAAAAGTAATCATGTAGTTTAAAAGTAATATACGGGGACCCTGGAAGAATAAGACATTGAATGAAACTAAAGTAGTGGAGTTTCCATCAGTGTGTAAATTTGCCAAATGCTGTGATACTGAACCAGACAACTGAGGAAGGCCCCAGGTATGATATTTGGCTTGTGCTGAGTCATCAGTGGAGCAGAACAATTGTCTCCAGCATAGTGATAGAAGATGCAGTCAGGGTCATTGTATCAGACATATCACTTTGCAGAAAGGGAAAAAGAAATAATCCAATACAATACACAGTCTTTAAAATGGCCATTTCCTCTTTGGTTGCAAAACCCTCAATCCTAACCCAGAGGATTAACTCAAATCCTTTGAAAGAGAATCCTACCCTTTTATCCTGGCAATCACTGAATTCACATGGCAGAATGTTGCAGGGCTTTGGGATAAGTGTTCCTCACAGGTTCATTGTGCAGTGTGCCATATGTAACTGAGAAATATTGAATGCTATTAACATTATTGGTACTGTATTATGATTATTGAATATCCCACCTTGATGCATGCAGGTGCTTGCACTGCATTCTTGCACCACAAAAGAATGCAATTCTCATTATTTAATAGAACTCATGATGCGCCTATGCATTCAAAGACACTTCTGTTCAAATTATAATATTTTTGGTCTTTAATTGAAGATCCATTGAGGTCACTAAAATTTTGAAAATCCTTTCATTCTCAACTCATAAACCTGTAGGACCACACCTGGCTGGTGCCTATTAATGAAGGTGTTGAGTAATATTTGGCCTATGCTGATACTTCCTCCTCAGTGATGATGATAACACAGTTCTTTGGATGCCTTTCAACCCAATACAATGAAACTGTTATTACACTCACTCCCACAGTCTTCTCAGAATGACTCACGTAGTAAAAGAACTGCTGAAATATGCAAAATCATTGACTCTGTGCATTGGGCTTGGTTTTAATTGCATTTACTGTTAATACAAATTTGCTATCTGCCTGCTGTGACTTAGAGCAGCAGATGTGGTTTTATTTAATTTTAATGGTGTTGCTTTGGCTGCTGAACTGAAGCTTAGCACAAGAATTTTCCTGATGTGCTTTTTTCATTTGATATTTGTCATCACCTTAATTTGTAAGAAGTGCAGGCCTTAGTTTGTTATTCAGAGTTCGGATTGGATTAGTATTTTTGCCCACTCCCCTGACAAATTCTACTTTGAGCTTCTTTTGTACGACTTTACTTCCAAGAAACATTCATGATATATTAAGGTTGGGCGCAGTTTCGTTGTCTTAAAGGGGATGGAAAGTACTTTTTTGTACTCTCCTTTTTATAGAAGAAAATGTTTGTCTCACCTTCAATTTCTTTAATGTTTTTAAAAGAATCTTCAGCTTTATCACTGACCTGAAGCCCTTTGAACAGAATCCCTCTCCTTCACAGCAGGGCTGCTTGGGTGCCGTCAATGACAGAAAGTTGCCCTGTACAAATCTCTTAGCTTGTAGCATGGTTTTCTAAGTGTGTGACCCATTCTTGGGTGGGTCACTGTGTGTTATTATTTTGTTGACTGTATCATTTTTATAAACAATTATGAGCTGACTATACAAATTTGGATTGCCAGCAGGGAGGTTCAGCAACCAGCTGCATGTATTTGGAAATAACTGGCACACAGCCAGGGATTTGCCATTATATGTGGCTGGCAGATAAGACTGTCTGCCGACAACGAAAACTCACAAAATATAATCTTTCACTTTCTAGCTAAGTTAATGATATTTCTGCTCTACCCATTTTTGCTCTTCGCAGGCCCCCTTTACAACCCACCTCTTTTACCAAGCCATTTGTGACCAAAATATTTCCTTTGGCTCGGTATCCATTTTTGTCTGATTATGTCTCTCTGAAAAACCTTGAGACTTTTTGTAACATCAAAAAGCACTATATAAATCTATGCTGTTAATTCTCAATTTTTGTCTATCTTCCTCCTCTAAGCACCTGATAGAGTTCTTTCGGAAAATTTGGATCCTGATCAGACAGGTGATGTTCCTTGTCATACAGTAGCTCTGAGGCTCCTTCACTGGAATTTTGGCACACTCTTATATTTTCTTGGCACATTAATTCTTTTTAAAAGCAATCTTGTTGGAAGCCAGCCTTGTGGCTGGCTCAATGTCTAAACACAATGACTGCAAAAGTTAGCTGGTCACTGACATGCCATTTTTGCCAGGATTGCACCCACTAGTTACAAACATATGAAATAGGAGCAGGAGTAGGCCATTCAGCTCCTCGAGTCAGCTCCACCATTCAATAAGACCATGGCTGATCTGTTTGTGTTTCGAGTTCCACATTCCCATCAACCTCTGATAACCTTTGATTCTTGTTAGGCAAGGGAATCAATCTACCTCCGCCTTAAAAATATTCAGTGACCCCCACCTCCACTGCCTTCTGAGGCAGAGAGTTCCAAAATCACACAACCCTCTGAGAGAAAAAAAAATCCCCTCATTTCTGTCCTATAGGGGAGACCCTTAATTTTAAATCAGTGCCCTCTAGTCCTGGACTCACCCACAAAAGGAAACACCTTTTCTACATCCACCTTGTCAAGACCATTCAGGATCTTATATACTTCAATCAAGTCACCCCTCACTCTTCTAAACTGCAGTGGAAACAAGCCCAGCATGCCCAACCTATCCTCATAAGATAACCCGCTCATTCCAAGTATCAATCTAGTAAACCTCCTCTGAACTGCATCTAATGCATTTACATCCTTCCTTACATAAGGAGACCAAAACTGCACACACTATTTGAGATGCACTCTCACTAATGCCCTGTATAACTGAAGCATAACATCCTTACATTTATGTTCACTTCCTATCATAATAAAGGATAGCATTCCATTAGTCTTCATGATTGCATGCTGTACCTGCATACTAACGTTTTGTGACTCATACGTGAGAACACCAAATCCCTCTGCACCTCGGAATTCTGCAGTCGTTCTCTGTTTAAGTAATACTTTGCTTTTTTATTCTTCCTGCCAAAGTGAACAACTTCACATCTTCCCACATTATACTCCAACTGCCAGATTTTTGCCCACTCTCTCATCTATATCCATCTGCAAACTCCTATGTCTTCTTCACAACATACTTCCCTACCTATCTTTGTGTTGTCTGCACATTTAGTTACCATGCCTTTGCTCCCCTCACCAAAGTCCTTGGTGTAAACTGTAAAAAGTTTAGGTCCCAGCATAGACCCCTGCGGGACTCCACTTGTCACATCTTGCCAATTAGACAAAGACCAATTTATGGACTCTGTTTCCTGCCAGCCAGCCAATCTTATATCCATGTTAATGTGTTACTCAATATACCATGAGCTTTTATTTTCCGCAATAACCTTTGATGTGGCACCTTATCAAATGCTTTCTGGAAATCCAAGTACAGTACGTCTACAGGTTCCCATCTATCCACTGCACATGTTATTCCTTCAAAGAACTCTAATAAATTGGTTAAGCATGATTTCCTTTTCACAAAACCATGCTGACTCTTCCCGGTTACCTTGAGCTTTTCTAAGTGCCCAGCTATAACCTCTTTAGCGATCGACCCTCACACCTTCCCCAGGTCAGACACCATGCTAACTGGCCTATAGTTTCCTGTTTTATGCCCCCCTCCCTTCTTGAATAGAGGGGTTATATTTGCTACTTTCCAGTCTGATGGAACCTTTCTATTCTCTCCAGTTCTGACACTGCCATGGTTTCAGGGTTCATTGGGAGGCAACTTCATTTTCCTGGGATCAGTGGGCTACTACAGGTTACTACAGGTATATTTCTGATGCCTGCCTGCCCCATGCTGAACAAAAATACAACATCTGGCTTTCATCAGGAGCCTTTGGGGTCTTCCGGGTCATTCCTGGCAGCTCCCCCAGGAAACCCCATGCCAGAAAATACAACAACTGACTTCCGACAAAAAAAAAGACCTTGAGAGATAAATATTGGTCAGGGCACCAGGGATAACCCCCACCCTCTTGCCTTTCTTCAAAGTAGTACCATGACATCTTTTACATTCTCAAATGCAGGCCGGTGGGGCCTCAGTTTAATGTTTTATTCAAAAGATGGCTATGACAGTGCAACACTCTCTCAATGCTGCACTGGAGTCATGGAGCCTTTTGGATCGTCTTCCTTATTCCCTTTTCCCCAGGATACCCCAAGGTTTCTCCCTTTGGGCCCCTGTTGTAAGGCAGTTGATTCAGAATGTTTTTTTAAAAAAGAAAAATTTATTTCCTTATCGTTGGGCCCACCTCAGTAGGCCCCACTTTTGTCTGCCGCGATACCTCAAGATACACAGACCTCCAGTTTTATGCTGCTTTTCTCAGAGTCAGAGAACAGTAGTTTTCCAGCACAGGGAAACCTCCTCACTAACTCCAGCCATTTAGCATAATTGGCCTTAACATTGATCTGTCTTTTACTCCGACCAGAAACTCCCAGATTTGGAGTTAAAGTAAGAACCCACACCAGATCTCTCAAGGAATCTGTTTTCACCGCAGTAACAAAAATGCTTTATTGGATTTTTACTAAATTTGTAATTTCCTACAACAGATTTTTGGCTTCTATCAGAAGCATTAAAGGGGTTATTTCTGCTGCTTGTAATTTATAACTAAATTCTAAATGTATGTATGAGAAGCACGTTTGAAATTGTTGTCTATGGTTCCCCACCAGAATTTACCATCACCTCTCCACTGGGTGTGATCCTTACAGAACTGGCACACTTATCCACCATTTTTCAGCACCCCTAAAACTGTTACACCAGAGATACACCCATGACCAGAGATTATTTTCAGGGCTTGAATGCCTACTAGAATGGCAGGCAGTAGATGCTGAAAGATATGCAAATATATATATTTTAATGAATCTATTTCATTGCAGATAGAACTAAAACACCATTTAACTTTGCTATTGTCTCCAGACATACACAGCTGCTAACTTGGCAGGGAGGTTTTGAAGAAGCAATAATCATATGCACACGAAAGCAATTCATCCTTCCAGCCATCTAAACAACCAATGCCTCAAAGTAGGCCATTTTGACTTTTTAATCAGATATACTTTTTAATCTCTTTTAAACAGTCATAAAGATACGAGCTAGGAGGAGGTAGGAATAAGAAAGAACAGTTAGTCCATCTAATTGGCTGCTTTACGGGCTTCATGATCAAAATGTACACTGCAAACCCTCTTGTTTCTGTCTAGTTTCTTTATGGTTACAACGCAGAGGAGGTCATTTGGCCTGCCCTGTGTGTGCCAGCTCTCCGCAAGAGTAACTCAGCTTTTCCCGCTTCCCTGCCTTTTTCCTGTAGCAATGCAGATTTTTTCTCTTCAGATAATTTGCGCTTCCCTTTTGAAAGCTACAATTGAATCTGTCTCAAGCACACTTCCAGGCAGTGCATTCCAGGCCTTAACCACTGACTGCATAAAAAAAGTTTTCCTCATGGGCCAGGATCTTTAGGGCGGGGGGCGGGGCCCACTCGCCGACGTGTAAAATGACACGGGATGACGTTGGGCAGAACTCCCGACGTCACCCTGTGTCATTTCAATTTTCAGGTCGGCGGGGGCGCAGCCGAATGAGCTGTGCGTCCGTTGACCTGTCAACGGCCTATTGAGGCCATTTAAAAAGTAATTGAGATAATTAATGGACCTGCCCATCCAACCTTAGGGTTGGCGAGCAGGCCGGGAGCCCTGGCGGACTTCAGAAAAAGCAGGAAACCTCATCCACGGGCGAGGTGAGGTTTCATGAGGGTTTTAAAAATTTTAATAAATGTATGCTTTAAAGTGATGGACATGTCCCAACTCATGTGACAGTGTCGCATGAGGGGACATGTCAGGGAAATTTTTTTTTTGCACCAGCACCATTTTTAAATTTGGCGCCGATCTCCCCGAGGCAGCTCTTAGCCTCAGGGAGATGAGTGTGCTCTTTCGCGCGCATGCCCGAAGGAGCGCATTCTCAGCTGAGGGATTCCCCCCTGCCTGCACAGGCAGCGCATAGCGTTTCCTGGCGGACGTCACGCTGGGTGGGCCTTAATTGGCCTGCCCACGTAAAATGGCAGCGTGCCCCCACCCGCTCCTGCGCTTCCCCCCCAATGGGGGGAAAATTCTTCCCATGATTATTTAGTGGTTGAACTAATCCAACATTCACTGTGATAGTCTGTGTTGTAAAAACCTCCAGCAATAAGATCATTGCAGTATTTTCTTTTCTTCTGAAGAAGTGTCATATTTAACTTGAAGCGTTAACTCTGTTTCTCTCTCCACAGATCCTGACAGACCTGTTTAGTATTTCCAGGACTTTCTGTTTTTATTTTCTTTGCTGAATACTTAGTAATCTTTGTAGACCTTGAGACATTCTGGGGCAACCATATAGAGTGATACATTGCTGATCTCAGTCAGTGATCTTTACCATTTCCACTTCGTGGACATAAAGGCCCAGATTTTCACCTCATGGTGAAAAAACTGGAAATGCCCAAACATCGGAAGAACCCCCCATCCCCCCGAACACGGCACTTCCCATTTTCAAGGAGGCAGGATTATTGGCGGGGCACATTTTATGGAGACAGCTGGCCATTTAAATCATCAGCTTCCTCCACTGAAGTGGGATTTTAGTAGGCCAGGAGTGTAAAACCTGATGTGTACATATTAGAACAGGTTAGAGCAGATCTGAATTTGGTGGATACGTGTGGAAAGCCAGGGAAAGGTAAGGTACCCCTTTGGACCTGGCATTGGGACACATTTGGGGGAGGTAAGGTGCTCTTTGGGCTAGGCCAGGTGACTGTTAGAATTTTTAAAATGTGCATTAAAAAGTGCATGACCTCATTACTGTCAAGCCCATTGGAACTGACAACAGACCTGTTGAAATAAACTGTCAAGACTGTCAGAAGCATGTGTCGAAGGGATCTGTCAAAGGGATCTGTCAAAGGGAGCTGTCAAAGGGAGCTGTCAAGCTTTCAAGGCATTTAAAAGTTCGGCCTTTAAATCTTTGAAAAAATTGTCTGGACTGTTTTTTAAAAAAAAAAATTGCTTGTTATTTCACTCTGTCTGCTGACATAAGTGACACAAAAGGGAATTGCAAACTATCTGAAGAGGTCTCCTGCTGCTGGATTAGTACTGCATGATTGATTTCGCAGTCATCCATTATCACAG
Organism: Cetorhinus maximus; assembly: GCF_964194155.1. Taxonomy (NCBI): domain Eukaryota; kingdom Metazoa; phylum Chordata; class Chondrichthyes; order Lamniformes; family Cetorhinidae; genus Cetorhinus; species Cetorhinus maximus. The sequence continues at coordinate 101,324,144 of NC_135887.1, forward strand.
ACAGGTAGCTGTCATTTCACAGTTTGGTTGACAACTACAAGTGGTTATGGATGTTTTTGCGGGACTATGAATTCCAGCGTTTGTTGTTATAAGGGATTGTGCACTTGAATGAACTATTTGTTGTTATAGGGCTTTATTTTGTTGAAGGAATGCAAATAATGTAAATGGGTTTTTATGAATGAGGGAGTATTTTTTCAATATAGTGAAGTCTGCAGTAAACATTTAGAAGGAAGCAAAATACTGCGGTTGCTGGAAATCTGAATTAAAAACAAAAAATGCTGGAAAAGCTCAGCGGGTCTGGTAGCATCTGTGAAGAGAGAAACAGAGTTAACGTTTTGAGCCTGTATTACTTTTCTTCAGAGCTAAAGAGAAGTAGAAATGTGATAGATCTTATACTGCTTAAGGGGGGTGGAGCAGGTGGCGCAAAATAGAAGGTCAGGGATAGATGGGAACTAAGGAGAGATTGACAAAGATGTCATGGACACAAGACAAAGGGAGTGTTAATGATAGTAGTAAAGATTAAAGAAGGTGCTGATAGTGGCATAAAGGCAAGAGCAGAGTGTGATAATAGTAGAACAAGGGTCAGCGCTCAGTGAAAGCACTACATAGAAACTAGTGACAGATGGCCATGTGTGTGTCTGTATGTGTGTGTGTGTCTGTGTGTGTGTGTGTTGGGCAGGGTGGGGAATGGGAAAAGGGATAAAAACATGAATAGCTAATTATAAATAAATTAAATTAAAATTAACAAAACATTTGGGTTAAAAAAGGGGTGAGGATAGAGGAGAGAGTTCATGGTCTGAAGTTGTTGAACTCGATGTTAAGTCCAGAAGGCTGTAAAGTGCCTAATTGGAAGATGAGGTGCTGTTCCTCCAGTTTGCATTGGACTTCACTGGAACATTGCAGCAGGCCAAGGACGGACATATGGGCAAGAGAGGAGAATGTTGTGTTGAAATGGCAAGTGACAGGAAGGTCTGGTCATGCTTGCGGACTGAGCGAAGGTGCTCTGCAAAGCGGTCGCTCAGTCTGTGTTTAGTCTCCCCAATGTAGAGGAGACCACATTATGATGCTAAAGTCAGAGAAAGGATAGTGATAGTGTCGCAAGAATGCCTCTTTATTTTCAAAAAATCATTTAAAAAAAATCTTTCAACTGACTGGAAATTCAGTACTTTGAAAAATGAGACAGCAAACTGCTTTAAAAAGCAAGGCCACCTTCCAAGGTGAAGGTGAGAAAAGCAAACAAGAACCCCTCCAAAAGGAAGTGTGAAAAGAGGGACATTTGAAAGGAAACCTACGGATTTCAAAACCCAACACTCTAACTAAGGAAGAGATTAAAAATGCAAAGTCCTGAATTTTAATCAATAGTACAGACAATGGGAACTGCTAACAAGCCAGATACACCCAACAGGCACTCAGATCACTAGGAGAACTGATAGGACTAAAATCTGAGAAGACCCTCGGACATGATGGCCTGCATCCGAGGGTCTTAAAGGAAGTGGCCGCAGAGATAGTGGATGCATTGGTTATAATCTTCTAATATTCTCTAGATTCTAGAAAGGTCCCATTGGATTGGAAAGCCACAAACGACTTTTGAAGAAAGGAAGGAGGCAGAAAGCAGGAAACAATAGGCCAGTTAGTCTAACATTGGGAAATTACATCAGAACAGTTACTTTTTGGGAAAATGGTAGAATTCATTATTAAGGAGGTAGTAGCAGGACATTTGGAAAATCATAGTACAATTAGGCAGAGCCAGGATGGTTTAGTGAAAGGAAAATCATGTTTGACAAATTCATCAGAGTGCTTTGAGGATGTACCAAACAGGGTGGATAAAGGGGAACCAGTAGATGTAGTGTGTTTAGATTTTGAAAAGGAATTTGATAAGGTGCTATATAAAAGGTTACAGGGATGAAGTATTAGCATCAATAGAGGACTGACTAACTAACAGGAAATAGAGAATCAGGATAAATGGATCATTTTCAGGTTAGCAAACTGTAACCAGTGTGGTGTTGGGCTTCAACTATGGGTGATCTATATTAATGGTTTGAATGAAGGGACCATGTTGTTGCTAAATTTCCTGATGATACAAAGATAGGTAGGTAAGCAAGTTGTGAGGCGGATACAGAGAGTCTGCAAAGGGATATAGATAGGTTAAGTGAGTGGGTGAAAATTTGGCTGATGGAGTTTAATGTGGGAATATGTGAGATTGTCCACTTTGACATGGAGGATAGTGAAGCAGAATATTCTTTAAATGGAGAGACTGCAGAATGCTGCAGTACAGAGGGTTCTGGGTATCCTTGTACATGAACCACAAAGTGTTAGCATGCAGGTACAGCAAGTAATTGGGAAGGCAAATGAAATGTTGGCCTTTGTTGCAAGGAGGATGGAGTACAAAAGTAGAGAAGTGTTGATGCCACTGTACTCGCACCTGGAGAATTCTGAACAGTTTTGCTCTCCTTATTTAAGGAAGGATAGACTTGCATTGGAAGTAGTTCAGAGAGGGTTCAGTAGGCTGATTCCTGGGAAGAGAGGATTGTCTTTTGAGGAAAGATTGAGCAGGGTGGACCTATATTCATTGGAGTTTAGAAGAATGAGAGATGATCTTATTGAAACATATCAGATACTGAGAGGGGCTTGACAGGGTAGAGGCTGAGTGGATGTTTCCTCTCATTGGGAATCTAGGACTAGGGGCTACAGGTAATAATAAGGGGTGATATTTTATGTCCTCCCCCAAGGTGAGTTTGGAGGCAGGGAGGGAATTTAATCAGGTGAGATGGTGGTGGGTGGGGACCCCACCACCTTCCTGCCTCCACCCTGATTAAGTCTGTCGTGGGAAGGTCCATGGGTGGCTTTCCTGCCAAGCCACCAATTGAGGCTCTCAAATGGGTCATAAATGTCCACTTTAGGGCCTTGTCCCACCATTGCTGGTATTAATCCAGCACCACGTGGGCCTGTTGCCATGCGGTGAGCATGATGAGCAAACCTTTGTGGGTTGTTTGTGGTCTCCCACGATTTGGGGGGGTTTCTGGGGTCAAGGGTCCCTTGGTCAAAAGCACAATGCCTGTTTGTGGGACCCGTTATCGGGAAGGGGCAGGCCCGCTGAGAGCTATCCCTCTGTCCTGCTGCCAACCCCCCCTACACCCTCTTCCCCACAAAACCCCTCCCGCCATCCTCTGGCCTGGGTCTTCCATGATCCTGGGCCTCCGGTGGGTGTTTTTCCTGTAGCAGGCAATGCTTCCGCAGTGGCACTGCTGAGCAAAAGAGCTGCAGACCTCAGGTTGGCGGCCAACTCTCGGCCGGCAATCCTGAAGCTCTTCTCATGGCCTGTTAATTGCCTGATTTATTCCTAATTTGGCAGGCCTAGCCCAAAGGAGGCAACGCAGTTCCTTGTCAGATCTTTAGCTGGAGGCCCAGAACCTCATCGCCTCCATAAAATTCCCCCCAACAGGGTCTCCCATTTACGACGGAGCTGAGGAAGAATTTCTTCTCTCAGAGGGATGCCAGTCTTGGGAATTCTCTTCCACAGCGGGCAGTGGAGGCTGGGTCATTGACTATACTTAAGACTGAGTTAGACAGATTTTTGATCTGCAAGTGGGTCGAGGCTTATGGGGGACAGGCAGGAAAGTGGAGATAAGGTCGCATTCAGATCAGTCATGATCTTATTGACTGTCAGAGCAGTCTCGATCGGCCAAATGGCCTACTCCTGCTCCTCTTTCTTATGACTATATAATCTTATGAATGTGTTCAAATATTTTCTATGTGGCATTAAAAAAATAATGAACAGTTATTTGAATCTACTTTGTTGCAGTCATTTTTGAAAGTGTATAATAACCTTTTTAATTCAAGTCAGAGAGAATCTGTCTCAAGTGTTGAAAAGAAAATAATCAGGCCAGATAGGTCCTGTCCGTGGTGAGAAAAAGAATGAAACTGCATTAATAATATTGAATAAATCTTGGTTTAGTGCAGCATTCGGAGCTTCTTATTTTCTGCTATTCGAGTGAGCTTATCTTACTAACTACTATAAAAAACGTATTAGTGTGAGAAAAATAAGGTACTGTTGTCTAGTTTTAGTCAATTCCTGTTTCTTTAGATCTAGTCACCATATAAGTTGTTTTAAAAAATGAGGTCAGTCCAGATCTCAGTAGCAAGCTTATTTCAATTTAATATCTTAGGCTTTAATGGTTACCAGTGGGAGAGGGAAATAACTCACACTTTAAACAATGCTGTGCAATTGCTTCCATTTGTTTAACAATTTCTTTTCTTAAACCTGTGTGGTGGGATTTTCAAAATCCAGGACGTGCTGGTAACTATATTCCAGTTAAAGTCACAGAGCAAATTTCATCTTCCATGCCTGGGCACGAAGCAGGAGAAGCAGATTGCCCATCTGTTACAGAACCTGCCTATTTTCACTTAATTAAAAGCAGGTACCACAACAACGGGTGACCCAATCCTTCAGATTGCTGCTCAGACAATAATGACCAAAATTTATCCCACAAGAATCGTTTTGACATTTTAATTTGAAAAGAACCAATCAGTTTGAACCTCCTGAAAATAATTGAATCTTCAAGAAATAGTGCAGATTAATTAGTGTTCTGCAGTGATATGAAATTCAAGGGAAAGAAACATTGTTGTTTAAAAATTATTTACAAAAAGTTAGCTTAATTTTTAGAATTATGATCTTTTTGTTACTTCATTCCTTCAAAGAATTAAGTCAAATATTATCTACTGTCACCTTATAAGGAAAAAATATGAATTGTTTGTGCTTATGCAACTTTTGCAAAATAAATTTGTTTGATATTTTAAACTTAAAAATTAGGTCTGTGTGATGCTTATCAGTTGCTATTCACCCTCGATAATGCATTAAACTTTACCTTACATTTTTGAAAGCCAAGGAAAACAGGAAAGATGTTTTTGGAGATGGACCAGGTATTGCAGTACATGAAACTGGGTAATAGAGTTCAGGGCTTAGGTTTTGCATTAACTGTTGGTGTCCCTGCTGTCAGTAAGATTGCAGGAGAAGTCCTGGAACTGTGAAGCGCTCTTATAGAGCATGGCATTGGTTGGAATGTGGATAAAATTAGGGTATCAGAATTTAACATTATTGTTGGATATGGAGTTGGGAGCACTGGGAATTGGTCCTAGAAATTGGCAGAGCTGGAGGTTGTTGCAGTGTGGCAGAACGTCTTGTGATCTGTAGGCACTGGCAGGCAGAGATTCCTGAGGTTTGTGTGGGCTGATGCGGTTTTGTTGAAATAGATCCCCTAGCCTGCAAACTTTGGGTGGAATCAGATGACACAAAACCTGGAACTACTCTGAACTGTAAGGAGGATAGAAAAAGACTTCAAGAGGGCACAGACAGGCTGATGCAATGGACAGACACATGCCAGATGAAATTTAATGCAGAGAACTGTGAAGGGGTACATTTTGGCAGGAAGAAGGAGGAGAGACGATATAAAATAAAAGGTTCAATTCTAATGGAGCTGCAGGAGCAGAGGGATCTGGGAGCATACAAATCATTGAAGGTGGCAGGACAGGTTGAGAAAGTGCTTAATAAAACATTGGGGATCCCGGGTTTTATAAATAGAGGCATAGAATACAAAAGCAAGGAATTTGTGATGAACCTTTATAAAACTGGCTCAGCCTCGATTGAGTTTTGTGTCCAACTCTGGGCACCAGACTTTAGGAATGATGTCAAGGCTTTAGAGAGGATGCGGAAAAGATTTACAAGAATAGTTCCAGGGATAAGGGACTTCAGCTATGAGGATAGGATGGAATAGATGTGGCTGTTCTCCTTATTGAAGAGAAGGCTGAGAGGAGATCTGACAGAGGTGTTCAAAATTATGAGGGGTCTGAACAAAGTAAATAGAGACAAACTGTTCCCTTCTCTTAAGTAGATTGGCAAAAGAGTCAAAGGTGATATAAGGAAAAACATTTTTAGGCAGTTTATGGTTAGGATTTGGAATGCACTGCCAGGGAGTGTGGTGGAGATGGATTCAATTGTGGCTTTCAAATGGAAATGGATACATTCAAATGGATAAACACCTGAAGTGAAAAAAAAAATGCTGGATTACAGGGAAAGGACATGGGAGTGGGATTAGATGATTTGCTCTCTCAGAGTCAGCAAGGACTCAATGGGCTGATTCTTCTGTGCTTTAACCATCCTGTAGTTCTATGATTGTATGAGCTCTGGAGTGTGAGAGAACTGGGTGGGCACTTGCAACATCAAGGAAACTGTAGATTGGGATTCTGGGGTTTGGGAGCTTTGAGGATGTCTCAGTTTCCATGAGCATTGCAGGTTGGAATGGGGATTGTAGATTATGGGAGCTGGGGAAAGGGTATTACTGAGATATGAAAGCAAGGTGGGATCCTAGGATATTGAAGATCCGGGATGCGAGCAATGTGAATGGCATCTTGGAGTTGACAGTGCTGGGAGGGATAGCCTGAGGACTGAGGCCTGTGGCAAAGGTTCTCAAGATTTAGGGGGAAAGAAAGATATTCTGGTGTCTGGAAACACTGGGCAGGGGTATCTGGAGACTTGACCCAGATTATGGAGGAAAGGAGGGTTTGCAAGAATTGAGATGCACCTTAGGTAATTAGGGATCCTGGAGCGTGCTGTGGCATTGATGGGGGACTATAGCCTGTTAGTATTTAAGGAGGAAGTCAGGCTGTTGTATTATTAAGGGGATGGGCCCAGAAGAATGTGGCTCAAAATATCCCATAGCCTATTACACAACTTCAGCTGTTCCTACCTTGTTGGTTTGGATCCCAGCCATCTGACCAAAAGCTCATGACGCTATGCTGACTGTATGCAATCAGAAAATATATTAGTTCCACAACTTTGCACTCCCAGTGGGATTCACACCTGAGGGAAGACAAAATGGAAAATCAAAACTATAGTGCTTTAGCCTTTGACTTTATGCCATGTGAGTGCAGCCCCCTGTTAGAACCATGGCACAGTTGTGTTTTCAACTCTCTCAAGGCTGGTGGCTGCAAACTCACAGGGTAGTTTGCATTTAGCTGCAGGCAGAATATCTACCAAAGTGGATAGCAGATGGTGGTAGCAGCATCATGGAACTTATGCAGTGCCAAGAAACCAATGATGGCCTGGTTGTCAGCAGCAGCATTGGAGGCTGGGACCTCAGTGGGAGATGTGTTGGTTGCGGGTTGGATATTAACTCTTGGGCCAGACTTTAAAAAATTTATTCTCCAGGAATGTGGTAGAAGATCATTTTGTTAGCGGGCAGAGGCAGCAGCAGATCATATTATGTTAAAGTGGTGCTGATAGTTTTGTGGCTCTTACAATGGATAATATCCCCTCCTCATCATCCATTAGCAGTTAGTGAGTGACAGACCATTCTGCTCACTTGGCTACGTTAAATTCCAGTTTTACTGGCTAACTGCCTTTCTCTCATAGCTCACTGGCCAACTGATATGCACTGATTCAGCAGGGACGAGAACTTCCTTTACATCCCCAGTTTCCGATAGGTTGCTCCCAGCGGTGCCCCATAGATTAATCCTCAATTCCAGGCAATTTCTAGACAATCCTGGAGGATTTGAAACCCCCAGCATGTCAGACAAAAACCATAAGAGGAAATTGCTGTAGCAAGTGTTACATTTAAAGACAGAATCACCGTACACAGGATATTTAATATATATTGATACAGAGGCTCTGTGACATTACTTATAGTGAGTCAGAGAATCTGTTGTTTTATGACAATAGGTGCATTATATCATATAAAGTGTTGCCAGTGGCCCTGATTTACAATGATTGAATAAGTGAAGCTCTGTTTTCAGTACATGGTATTGTAGAATTTTTACTGGCATCGTGCAGATTAAATTCCACAACTTTTTATTTTTCATGGGCCAGAATTTTACCTTCGGCGAGTGAGCGCGCGCCCGACACGCCGGAATGTAAAATGACGCGCAATGACATCGAGCGTGCATCCCAACGTCACCGCACACCGTCGCGATATTTCGCTAGGCAGGCGCGCGATGAAAATATAGATGCGCCCGCCAGTCATTAATGAACCAGTTAAGGCCCTTGAGGCACTAATTGTCTGTGATTTTACGCAGCCCATGTGATTTTCAGGGCATTGCATGGACACAACAGGCAGGCGGGTAGGCCACATTTTCAAAAACCTCATCCACGGGCGGGATAAGAGGGGTGAGTGGGCTCGCTAATGCGAGTTGTTTATGTTTTAGCTTATAAGTTGCTGCTGTTTCCTTGTGTGAGCAGGATTTCATTTTGCTTCAGTGCTGCTTTGACAGAAATAAGAGGCTTCAGTTCAGGACTCCAGAGGAGTCACACCTCCTGAGACCTTCCAGGTATCAGACAGCCTTCCCTTGCCCTGGGAATGGGGATTGTGGTCTGAGCTGGAGGTACCTCCTCTGAGGAGGAAGAAAGGGCCAAAAGGGGGAGGAGGCTAGGTGTCCCTTTTCAGCCTCCAAGGGAGCGACCTGTGGGAGGATAGACGCAGGCACAAGGGGCGCAGGGCCAACAGGAAGTCCAAGGCGGAAGGGGCCGCAGAAGACGCCACTATCCTGCTGCCAGGATTTACAGGCGGCGATGCAGCTACCTCAATATGTCTGAGGTACAATGCCGAATGAGGCTCCATCTCTCAAGGGAGACAGTGACCTCCATCTGTCAGATAATCGGCCCTGAGATCCGCTCCAACAGTGTGGGTGGACACTCCATACCAGTGGCGCTGAAGGTCACAGTGGCCCTCAACTTCTATGCCTCTGGCTCTTTCCAGGGGTCGGTGGGTGATCTTTGTGGAGTCTCCCAATCAGCTGTACCCAGTTGTGTCAAGCTGGTGACAGATGCTCTGTTCAGGCGTGCATTGACTTTCATTCACTACCACACGGACGAGGCCCGCCAGGCAGAGTGAGTCAGAGGCTTTGCATTAATCCTAGGTTCCCCTGCATCCAGGGTGCAATCGATTGCACACATGTGGCCATCAAGGCGCCAGCGGGTGAGCTGGGAGCCTTTGTCAACAGGAAGGGATTCCACCCCATGAATGTGCAGATAGTGTGTGATTACAGGATGCAGATTCTGCAAGTCTGTGCAAAGTACCCAGGCAGCTCCCATGATGCCTACATCCTGAGACACTCCCAGGTGCCGAGGCTCTTCAGTGCTCCAGCCCGGCTGGATGGATGGCTGCTGGGTGACAAGGGCTATTCCCTCAAAAGGTGGCTCTTGATGCCCCTCCGCCATCCAAGAACAGAGGCTGAGCAGCGGTACAACAGGAGCCACGGCTCTACAAGTGCGGTGGTAGAGGGAGCCATAGGTGCGCTTCCGATGCCTGGACTGTTCGGGGGCGCACTGCAATACCCCCCAAAGTGGGTGTCACTGATAGTGGTTGCATACTGCGCTCTCCACAATCTGGTGCTGGAAAGGGGTGGTGCAGTGGAGGAAGAAGATGTTGTGGCAGCTGCACTGGCAACAGATGATGAGTCCAGTGGTGAGTCCGTGGGCGAGCACGGTCAGGAGAACGCTAAGGGGATAAACGCTGATCTGGGCAACCTCCAGGGAGGCAGGACACCCGGGAGGCTTTGATCCAACGCTCCTTCAGCTAGCACACCAAAGAAGAACCACCACCACATGCCAGGGCTGCAGGCTCCATATGGTCAGTATCTCAGCTTTGGTTGTAGCACAAGCAGCTTCTACTAAACATTTGAGTGTTGTAGCAAGAAACTCATTGATATCATGCAAGGTCAGCTTGCAGCAACACTGGCTCAGACTGTTATATTCATGGCTACCATCATATTCCACCAGCCTTACTGTCGTCACTGGGGTAATCCTTCATAGGAGGGGTAAGAGAAGGAAAGGCACACAGAGGATGGGAGGTCATGCCTGACAAATCTGTTAGAATTCTTTGAGGAGGTAACAAGCAGGTTAGACAAAGGAGAGCCAATGGATGTTATCTACTTGGACTTCCAGAAGGCCTTTGACAAGGTGCCGCACAGGAGGCTGCTCAGTAAGATAAGAGCCCATGGAGTTAGAGGCAAGGTACTAGCATGGATAGAAGATTGGCTGTCTGGCAGGAGGCAGAGAGTGGGGATAAGGGGTTCCTTCTCAGGATGGTGGCCGGTGACTAGTGGAGTTCCACAGGGGTCAGTGTTGGGACCACAACTTTTCACTTTATACATTAATGATCTAGATGAAGGAACTAAGGGCATTCTGGCTAAGTTTGCAGATGATACAAAAATAAGTGGAGGAACAGGTAGTATTGAGGAGGTGGGGAGGCTGCAGAAGGATTTAGACAGGTTAGCAGAATGGGCAAAGAAGTGGCAGATGGAATACAACGTGGGGAAGTGTGAGGTCATGCACTTTGGTAGGAAGAATAGAGGCATAGACTATTTTCTAAATGGGGAGAGAATTCAGAAATCTGGAGTGCAAAGGGACTTGAGAGTCCTATTCCAGGATTCTCTTAAGGTTAACTTGCAGGTTGAGTCGGTAGTTAGGAAGGCAAATGCAATGTTGGCATTTATTTTTTAGAGGACTAGAATATAAAAGCAGGGCTGTGCTGCTGAGGCTTTATAAGGCTCTGGTCAGACCACATTTAGAATATTGTGAGCAATTTTGGGCCCCGTATCTCAGGAAGGATGTGCTGGACCTGGAGAGGGTCCAGAGGAGGTTCACAAGAATGATCCCAGGAATGAAAGGCTTAACATATGAGGAACGTTTGAGGACTCTGGGCCTATACTCGGTGGAGTTTAGAAGGATGAGAGGGGATCAGATTGAAACTTACAGAATACTGAAAGGCCTGGATAGAGTGGACGTGGGGCAGATGTTTCCATTAGTAGGAGAGACTAGGACCCGAGGGCACAGCTTCAGAGTAAAGGGAAGACCTTTTAGAACAGAGATGAGGAGAAACTTCTTTAGCCAAAGAGTGGTGAATCTATGGAATTCATTGCCACAGAAGGCTGTGGAGGCCAGGTCATTGAGTGTATTTAAGACCGAGATAGATAGGTTCTTGATTGGTAAGGGGATCAAAGGTTATGGGGAGAAGGTGGGAGAATGGCGTTGAGAAACTTATCAGCCATGATTGAATGGTGGAGCAAACTCGATGGGCCGAAGGGCCTAATTTCTGCTCATATGTCTTATGGTCTTATATCAGTGCTCAAAGGGGCAGATTTCCAGCAGTCTGGAAATCTGTCCTCCAGAAAATTGACAGGATTTCTGAGGCATGGCCTGGGGGATTGGTAGTGGCTCCATGGGGGATGTACTTGCTGTCCTGCCTCAGGATAACAACATTCATGATCCCACCCCTGGCACTCCGCAATGCTCCTGCTGTTGCCTGGCAGCCAACCAGCCCAAACTGTTGTCGCTCATGCGGTCAGTAGCTGGGCCTTCAAGGCCCAGAGCTACTTATGGTTGTCTTTCAAAGAGTCTCCTCCATTGATGTCAGCAGTATTCCACCAGCCATACTGTCATCACTGGGGTAATCCTTCATAGGAGGGGCAAGAGAAGGAAAGGCACATAGAGGATGGGAGTATACCAGGGTAATTAGTTGACTTTTGTGTCTAGCCTGGCATGATTTCAGTTATTTAAAATTGGTTTGGGGAATTTTGTATTTTGTTGTGGTTTTTATTTTTGCATTGCGATGGTCAGTGACAGAGGGAAGATGAGAAGTATGGGACGGTTGGTGAATGGGGAATTGGGTTTAGGTTACTGGTATCACATTTGAAGTAGTTCTTCATGGACAGTCCAGGTAGAAAGTGGCTGTCTAGATTGTAGCCTCCTTTCCTTATCATCTTCTTCCGTCTCCTCCTTATCCTCTGCTTTCTCCTCCTCCTTGGCGACTCAGCTGACATGTGGTGCCAAGGGTTGTTCTCTCGTGATGGCAGCATACCACCACAAATCTTGAGATCTCTCAGCTGACTACTGATATGCTCCTCCAGAGAGATCCAGGCAGTGGAATCATTATTTCAGTATGCCAATGGTCTGCTCTATCACATTCCTTATGGAGGCTTGGCTCTTCTTCGGTGCATACCGCGCATGTGTGTGTTGGTTTTGAACCAGTCATGAACCATGTCATCAGTAAATAATCCTTGTTACCCTGTAGTCACCCTTTGGATTGACTCATTAGCTGAAATAAGGTTGGCACAGTAGACAGCTGCAGAATAAAGGCATCGTAATTGCTGCCAAGATATTGGACATTGACCTCCATGATGCAATGCCTATGGTCACCCACCAGCTGGATGTTGAGGGAGTGAGTGGAACCCCTTTCTATTCTAGTACAAGGTAGAGTTGACATGCAGTGCCAGGAAGGCAATGCGTCTGCAATCAATGGCATCCTGTATCATGGGAAAGCCGGCCTTTCTCCTGCTCATTCTGCCTGCTTCTTTCTGGCAAGAGGGATTGAAATGAAGTTAGATCTCTTTGAACAGAGAGCCTCGGTGACCTCACCAGTGCAACAGTAGAAACTGTGAGATGTTGATCCTGGAAGGAGCTAAATGCATAAAAGTTCATAGCTACGGTCACCTTCACAGTCACTGGCAAATGGGGTTATTGCCCTTCACTGAGGTTGAAGTTGCAGCTGCAGCAGTTGGCAGATTTCACTGACTGCCTCCTTAAGTGCAGACATCTCAAATATTTGCCGTCACTATAGTTGAAGTAGGAGAATTGCTCCCTGAACACCCTAGGTTGACATGACCTCTTGCAGAGACCCTTTTTCTTTTCCTTCTCCTCCTCTTCCCTCTTCTAGCAACTTGCCTGCTCAGAGACCCTCTACTGATTCTCCCAGTTATGCTCAATTCCAAAAAGACCTATAGTGCACTTATGACTGGGAGCAACTGGTTTGTGCAGAAGTTTTGCAATCAGTAAGAAGTACATAAGCACCTTTTATAGCAACATCTGTAGGCTTTTGAAACCTGAAAGCACTAAAATTGTATAGAATTGTAGTGATCTGTAAGTAGTTGATGATCCTTTTAAATAGCACGAGTGGGGGGCTGTTAGGGTCCATCAAGCTGCTAAGCTGTGCGAAGTTAAGAGAGCACTGGCTGTAGCGTGGAACTTCAAAATGGCAACACTGATATACTTACAATGAACACTACTTGCGTGTGCAAAATCGTTTACCAAGATCGCATTTGGCATGCTTCATGTCAGAAGTGTGCATATGATGTGAATGCCATTTTAGAGTCCTAAGGGCACTCCTCGCATCCAGAAAACTGGTGCTACCGAGCCCAATTTTGATCCTCTGGTATTTAGCAGTGTTGGAGAGATGGTCTGGAGTTAAGAGCACTGGGTGAGGTCAGTGTCACTCAGTATTAAGGTGGGGTAGCTGAGGGTTGGTAGCATGAAGAAGGGGTATTTTATGGTTTGCCAAACTTGAAGTCTCTATTTCTGTTTCTTTCTTTTATACATACACGCATGCACAGAACACACACACATACACATACCTGCAATTTCGCAATGAGAAATGAGAACAAATCTCCAAATTTAGCCACAATCTTTTGCATTGTGAGTAATGGAATGTAGGGTGCAACTTCAATTTAAGTGATGACAAACCCTGCTCCACTGATCTTTCGGTGTAATTACAGAGTTGATTCTGTGATCTCATGTCCTCAGTCGGGAAGACACATTCACATTGGAGATTAGACTACAACATTTTAGACCTGATTTTCTAACCTATACTTCCTTTGAACATATACCTCGCTGCAACTGAGTATTGTAGAACCATCCTTTATGTATTCTGAGTCCTTCTCCAAGTCTATTTATAAATTATCTGATTATTTTTAAAGCTGTTGATCAACCTTTGGCAGTCTTTTGTAATCATATTTGCAGATAAATGCTGATTGCTCGAGACAGCACTAAATTATAAATAACCCAACTGATATTCAGTTAGAAAGCAAACAATGAAAGAGACCTGTATATCTGACATTAATAACGGTTATGACAGCTTCAGCACGTCTTAGTTTGGGTAAAGCAATCCAAGAGCTGTACATTTTGAAAAGGTACCTAATTGCAAGCCTATTAACTAATGACTCTTTTCTGTGTGTTTTGCCAGGAAATCCTTTGAGTTTGAAGATGCTGTCAGTCTTCAGTCATCCCACTCTCCCTCTCCTACTGAAAATGGTACATCCACCTCTCCTCTGGAGGTACACAGCAGATTCAGTTCAAAAAGCACTTTAGCAGAAGAGAATGCCTATGAAGACATCATAGGTAAGAGTCAGAAGTAAACATAGTGAGGGGACTCATGTTTACACCTCAAAATATTACCATCTTGTTGGCCATTCACAAACATATCAACTTAAAGAAATGATCTACAGTTTATTATACTTCAGTTATGTTACTTTATTTAGTGATTAGAAGCTTGGAATTTACAATAGTAACAACAGCAAGGCTGTCAGCATCGCTGTCATTACTGTGTAAGACTCGAAGCAACTTCTGCCATCCTGACATGCACAGTTAAATGTGGAATCCAGAAGCTGGTGCCTGTGATACCCTATTTCTCTGGAGCATGCACTATTGCAGTCTATGCAGATGAAATCAACACAGCTGTAAGGACCAGTAAAAACATTAAGCCATGTCCATTCAAGATAAACTGAGTTTTTAATGTTGTTCTACGTATAATCACTGCTTACCAACCTCTCTGGCACTGAAAATCTAATCTTACAATTGTCAAGTCTCATTGTCTCAGAAGAACATTTAAAAATTGCAGGTTTTTTTAAAAGCTATATATTTTTAAAGTTTGTGCTCTGATATTCACATTTCTCCCTTAATCCCATCTGTATGTCCCAATATTTATTTTGTTTTCTATACGATGATATAAATATCAGGCAGAGTCAACATGGTTTTGAGTGGGAAATCCTGTTTAACCAACTTATTGGAATCCCTTGAAGAAGTAACATGTAGTGCCGCAGGCAGGGAAGTCAACCCCCACAACCCCTACAATTTTCAGAGAAGGGTCTCCGCTTCCAGCACTCAGCCCTATAATTTTTGGAAAGTTTTTATCATCTACCTGCAGTAGGCCCCAGGTCTCCTGCCTGGCTCAACAATGACCACTGTTCCCGATGGCTCTGCTGAGCTGCTGGCCCTCTGATTGGGTTGGCAGCTCTTGGGGTTATGCTGTAATACTCAGCCTGGCCACCGCCACTTAATTGGCTGCCGCTCATATAATGCAACCCGGGGTCCTGCTACTGATTGAAGTGGGATTGCTTCCCACTTTTGAACCCCTTGTTGCTTCCAGAAAATCCTGAACATTGAGTTTAGGTAGAACTAATCTTTATCATTCTTTATCGTAAATATTAATGTTGATATTAGGTTGAGTTTCTAGCATCACACAGCAAAAAACATATCTACTATAATTAATGACATGAAGTAGCTTTTGACAACACTATATTAATATCAGTTTGAAATCTGAATATATTTTCACCATTATACTTTTAATGGTCATCCCTATTCCCTCGATTAAATTTTTTAAAATGAGTAAAAATCTCTTTAAAATATCCATTGATGTATTTTAATTCCATGTAAAAATCTCAAGTACCCATTACTATGGATTAAAAACTATATCTCTAGATGATGTCCTGCATTCAGCAAGAATCTCATGTGCCAAACCTCAATTTCCCTACCTCAATTCCTCAAGATTGTAATTTCATAACATTACCATGTTGCTAATTCCCAGTAGCTTTTGTACTTTCTTTAGTTCCAAGAGTTTTAACACAGGGCTTTCACTGGCTATAAATGATGTGAAAGCCCAACCTCCGGAGTTCTCTCTTCTTTTCCATCAGCATTTGCAATCAGGCGTGCAGGGAGAAAAGGAAAAAAAATAGATGAAAAGGAGCGGAAACTCTTGTCTACTTCTTAGCGACTGGTTTCAGAAGCGAAACCTCTGAAGCAGAAAATCTAACAAGTCTGGTAAACTATCGATAAGGCAAAATGGAAGAAAAGTTGTTCGTAGAAGACATTTTTGTAAATCGAGATGGAAATTTTAAATTAGATCTCGTGGTGCCGTTCCCAGGTTGAAAGGGCAGGCAGATTACCAACTCAAAGAACTTTACGAATGTATTTAGATGTCCCTTCAGCTTTCGCCACCCCTCACCTCTGGGGAGGTTCTTAATCAATACTCTACATTCTCTCCTTGCAACATTTGGAATACACCTTGACTAACTGCAGGCTTCAATCCAATTCCTTCTATTAATAGAGCACTGCACTACTGTGCCCACTTGATTGATACATTACAAAGACAGATTAAACAAACCATCCAGTTTTTTTTTTAAAGTTTCACAACCAAGCATTTATCTCCATATTGTAATCGAGTATAATTCAAGTATGTTTAAAATATAGACAATGTTTGGAGAAAATGACGGTTGAAGGGAGTAAGGATGGGAAGAAAGCACTGAAAAACCTTTCTTTATTTTAACCAAAGTTAGAAATATTTGGGTCAGCTGGAAAGAGGTCAAGAAACATGCCAATGTGATATAAATTTGAACCAGGACAGTAACATTTCTCAGATATCCAAGTAAGTAAGTCTGAATAAAACCAAATGTGGATTCTGGCACCACAGAACTCACAATACATGAACTTGGCTTTGCATTAAGATGCGATGAAGGAATTCACTCCTCAGTTAACTCTTGGCCTTCTAACCAACCCCTCCCCCCCAGTTTATAATCAACCCTTTGAATACTGACGAGAAACTAACAGCAAAAGCAGTACCAAGAATGAAACAAGATTTTTCCAATTGATCGTGATGTGATGAGCATTCAGTTCCAACACTTGTATATTAAAGCTGCTTCTGATCTATCAGAGTAGTGGGGCATGACTTCTTCAATACTCACTTGTACTGAGTCTTCAGAATC
This sequence comes from Cetorhinus maximus, assembly GCF_964194155.1. Lineage (NCBI taxonomy): Eukaryota > Metazoa > Chordata > Chondrichthyes > Lamniformes > Cetorhinidae > Cetorhinus > Cetorhinus maximus. Next base: position 101,340,944 of record NC_135887.1, read on the forward strand.
CTGACAATTGAATGCATAATATATTAGTGGCTTTAGATGGTCCAAGATGCCACCACACCAAGATCACTAAACACACCATATATGTATCCACTGGTACTATCATTCCACAGTGTGAAAAGTAGTTGAAGCACAGCACCTTATGAAGTGGTGTCTCTAGGTTTCCAGAAAGGTTTTGACAGAATTCAAGGTAAAACCTGAAAATGATCAAGAAGCTGTCGGAAAGAAAGGAAGCAATGAGTACTTGTTGAGTAGAATGAGCATGGGGGAGAAGTGCTGAGTGGTGTTACTCAGGACTCGGTGGTGGAACTTTACTGTTTCTAATTTACACTTATGCCTAACAAACAATGGGGATGGCTAGCAGGGATGTCAACATGGGTGAAACAAAGCAATGAGCTGCAGAAGGTATAGGATACTTTTGTAAAGGGTAGAAGAATGGCTGATGAAAATTAATACAGATAAGACAGTATATATTAGAAGAAAAATAGACAACATTCTTGCTCTGTGGATGGCGTAGAAATAGCTAAAGGTGAAGTTGAATGGGAAATCTGGAGAAGTGAGTAAATTTAGTACCTAGCTTGGTAAGGTACTGAGGAGTAGTAATTAAAGCAAATAAAACGAAATAAAGTAAATTAGTACAGTATAAATCAGAGAAAAATATACCAAAATTGCACAGCGCTCCAACCAGACAGCATCTAGAGAACTTGTAACAAAAACAGAAAATGCTGGAAAAACTCAGCAGGTCTAACAGCATCTGTGGAGAGGGAAAAAAAAAAAGAGTTAACATTTTGAGTCCTTATGACTCTTCAGAGCTAAAAAGAAGTAAAAATGTAATGAAATTTATACTGCTTAAGGGGGGGTGGAGCAGGTGAAGTTGGATAGAAGGCCTGTGATAGGTGGAGGTAACGAAGAGACTGCCAGAGATGTCATGGACAAAAGGACAAAGGGGTGTTAATGATAGTGGTACTGGCTAAAGGAGCTGCTGATGGTGGCACTAAGGTCAGAAAGCAGAATGTGATAATAGCAGGACAAGGGTAAGCACTCTGGAAAGAACAACATGAACAAGTGACAGGTGGCCCTTGTGGGGGTGGGGTGGGGGGAGGGGACGGTGGTGGGAAAAAGATGGAAAATAGGATAAAAGGTGGGGATAGAACAATGAATAAAAATGACAAAAAATAAAAATGAGTAGATAAAAAATTAAAATTAAAAAACGAAAATGAATATTGAAATAAGAGGATAAACAAGGGGGTAGGGATGGAGGAGAGAGTTCATGGTCTGAAGTTGTTGAACTCAATGTTAAGTCTGGAAGGCTGTAAAGTGCCTAATTGAAAGATGAGCTGCTGTTCCTCCGGTTTGTGTTGAGCTTCACTGGAACATTGCAGCAGGCTAAGGTCGGACATGTGGGCATGAGAGCAGGATGGGGTGTTGAAATGGCAAGCGACAGGGAGGTCTGGGTCATGCTTGTGGACAGACAAGTGTTCTGCAAAGCGGTCACCCAGTCTGTGTTTGGTTTCTCCAATGTAGAGGAGACCGCATTGGGAGCAGTGAATGCAGTAGACCAAATTGAAGGAGGTGCAAGTGAAGCGCTGCTTCATCTGAAAGAAATGTTTAGGCCCTTGGATGGTGAGGAGGGAGGAGGTAAAGGGGCAAGTGTTGCACCTTCTGCGATTGCAATGGGAAGGTGCCGTGGGAAGGGAATGAGGTGTTGGGGGTGATGGGGGAGTGGACCAGAGTGTCCCGGAGGGAACAGTCCCTAAGGAATGCCGACAAGGGGTGGGGGTGGGGGGTGGGGGTGGTGGCGGGAGGGTGGTGATGGGAAGATGTGTTTGATGGTGGCGTCATGCTGAAGTTGGTAGAAATGGCGGAGGGTGATCCTTTGAATGCAGAGGCTAGTGGGGTTTTTGTCCTCACTTTTCATTCTGATCCACTCCTTCATCACCCCCAACACCTCATCCTCCTCCCACAGCACTTTCCCATGCAATCGCAGAAGGTGCAGGTGAAGCGCTGCACCTCCTTCAATTTGGTCGACTGCATTCACTGCTCCCAATGTGGTCTCCTCTACATTAGAGAGATCAAACGCAGATTGGGTGACCATTTTGCGGAACACCTTCGCAAGCATGACCCAGACCTCCCTGTCGCTTGCCATTTCAACACCCCATCCTGCTGTCATGCCCACATGTCTGTCCTTGGCCTGCTGCATTGTTCCAGTGAAGCTCAACGCAAACTGGAGGAACAGCACCTCATCTTCCGATTAGGCACTTTACAGCCTTCTGGACTTAACATTGATTTCAACAACTTCAGACCATGAACTCTCTCCTCCATCCCCACCCCCTTGTTGATCCCCTTTTTTCAATATTCATTTTCGTTTTTTAGTTTTAATTTTAATTTTTTATCCACTTATTTTTGTTTTTATTTATTTTCATTTTTATTCATTGTTTTATCCCCACTTTTTATCCTATTTTCCATCTTTTTCCCTACCACCGTCCCCTCCCCCCACTCCACCCCACAAGGGCCACCTGTCACTTGTTCATGTTGTTCTTTCCAGAGTGCTTACCCTTGTCCTGCTGCTATTATCACATTCTGCTTTCTGATTTTAATGCCACCATCAGCACCTCCTTTAGCCAGTACCACTATCATTAACACCGTTTTGTCCTTTTGTCCATGACATCTCTGGCAGTCTCTCCTTTGCCTCCACCTATCACTGGCCTCCTATCCAGCTTCACCTGCTCCACCCAATACCGTCCCCCCCGCCCACCCTTAAACAGTATAAATTTCATTACATTTTTACTTCTCTTTAGCTCTGAAGAAGAGTCATAAGGACTCGAAATGTTAACTCTTTTTTGTTCTCTTCACAGATGCTGTTAGACCAGCTGAGATTTTCCAGCATTTTCTGTTTTCGCTTCAGATTTCTAGCATCCGCATTATTTTGCTTTTATCTGGAGAACTTGAATTCATTTTGATCACCACAACACATGGAAACCATGCACACCCTGGAGCCAGTTCAGAAAAGTGCCACAGGGCTGAGCATCAGCATTAAAGGACTTGGCTCTAAGGACAGGTTTAAGAAATTGGGCACAAAAGCATTGAAGAAAGGAGACTAAGGGAACTTTATAGAATTATATAAGATATTTAAAATAATCACTGTAGAGATGCGATAGTTGGTGGAATAGAAGACTGTTTTTCCATACAGACCTGGCAATGGAGCTGGGGCACAGCTGTTGTCAGATTTTCAGCAAGTACATTGCCTGGCTAGAGCCCTGTGAATTCCTGCTGGGGCCTGGGGGCGGGGGGGCTCTATTAGTCATAATTTGCTTGCCGATGAAAAATACTACAACAGTCTGGGTTTGAATTGTGCCAAACTGCTATTTTCTTAAAGCTGTATTGTGAGTCACCTTGGTAATTCACACGTGTGACTAATAGCCAGTGGCACTGAGAGCAACCCAGAGTTCAGTTGTTATAGATAGTGGACTCAGTCTACAGTTTTTCATTTCTTGTTTCTGTGACGATGTTGTTCACATACATTCTGCTCTCTGTACACAAGATGACAGTGATATTTGCTGGCTCTCAACTTATCCCATCATCAAGCATTGCCTCAACAGAGTGATATTTTATTTGTTTTGCTTGTAACAGTATTTAATCCATTCAATAAATATTGTGTTTGAACAAGTAGTAATTTCAGTCTGACATTATATTTTCAATATAAACAAGATGTAGAGTATAAGAACATAAAGAAAAATGAGCAGGAGTAGACGATGTGGCCCCTCATGCTTGTTCTGCCATTCAATCAGATCATGGCTGATCTTCTGCCTGAGCTGCACCTTCCTGCACTCTCCCCATATCCTTTGACTCCTGTAGTAACCTAGAATCTATCTATCTGCCGTAAATGTACTCAATGACCGAGTATCCACAGCTCTCTGGGGTGGAGAATTCCAAAATTTTCGCAACCCTTTGAGCGAAGAAATTTCTCCTCATCTCAGTCCTAAATGGCCGACTGCTTATAATGAGACTGTGACAGCTTGTTTTCGCCAACCAGTGGAAACATCCGCCTAGTATCTATCCTGTCAAGCCGCTTAAGAATTCTACATGTTTCAATGAGATCATCTTTCATTCCTTTAAACTCTTGGGAATATAGATCTAGTCTACTCAATCTCTCTTCATTGGGCAATCCCTTCACTTCAGCAATCAGTCTGGTGAATTTTCATTGCATTCCCTCTGAGGCAAGTATATTTTGCCTTGGGTAAGGAGACCAAAACTGTACACAATGCTCCAGGTGTAGTCTCACCAAGACTCTATATAATGGCAGTAAGTCTTTGTTACTCATACTCCAGTCCCTTTGTAAAGGCTATCATCATTTAATATTCCTGGATTAGATATATCATGGTGGCAGACATGCCTGCCCCTCTCCCACCCCTGCCTGTTCTCTGCTGCTCCTTGCAGTTAAGTGCAAACTGTCCTACAAGAGAGGGAAAAGTGTTAGTGAGTGTGTTGCACTGTCTTGGGAGATGTGGCTGCCATAGCTGAGCAGCTAGAATTATGTGGAAACTGGGGGATGTGGTTGTGAGACTACTGGAAACAATGGTGAGAGTGTGAGATTGAAGTAGAACATTTGAATGTTAGGCATGAGTCCTTATTGCTGATGGATGAATGATGGGGCGTGGTGCATTGACCAGCATGAGACGTTGGTGGTGCGGTGATAGAAGATATCATTTGAAGATGCAGTCAGTGACCTTGACCACTTGTGAAAGGTCGTTGAATTTTCTCTGGCACTACAGTCAGATCCTTGTGCCAGACTCTGGAAATTCACCTCCCTTGCCTCCTGCTCCCATTCCCTTCACAGGTTATGCCTTTATGGGTTCCTGTGAAAACATGACCTCTCTCCTCTCAACTTCCTGGAGTAAGGTCTCCAGCACTGACAGCTGCATCAGAGAAACTGGGAGCCCTCTCTCTGGGCTCTTCCTCCATTGCCAGTCTTCTTTCCTCCATTAAAGACTTTCTGAAACCGTTCTACCAGCTGCTGTGGCCTTGGTGCAACTCCCCTTTAAGAAGGAAAAGCTGCCTTTAAGAAGTGCAGTTGAGCTGTATGTCATGCTAGCCATGCACTCACCTGGGCTGAAAGTGCAGGCAGCCAGCAACATGTCACGCTGGGCTGCATGCTACAATCATATTGATGAGCAGGCAGCATAAAATTGACTTGCCTGCCTTAACTGGTTGTGCAGTAACCCTGCATCGTGATCCCTGTGCCACTAATGGGTCTAGTTGAATATTTCCCCCTGCATATTTGAGTGGGCTAATCAATACACTTATTGAAGATAAAGAACTATTTTGTCTTTGACAAACATCTTTACTGCCAATGAAGGGTGCAGCCTCACACTGTTTCCTTTTGACATTGCACAAAGTACAAATTCACCAGGGCTCCTTCAACAGCACCTTCCAAACCCACGACCACTACCATCTAGAAGGACAAGGGCAGCAGATAGATGGGAACACCACCACCTGGAAGTTCCCCTCCAAGTCACTCACCATCCTGACTTGGAAATATATCACCGTTCCTTCACTGTTGCTGGGTCAAAATCCTGGAACTCCCTAACAACACTGTGGGTGTACCTGCACCACATGGACTGCAGTGATTCAAGAAGGCAGCTCACCGCCACCTTCTCAAGGGCAACTAGGGATGGGCAGTAAATGCTGGCCCAGCCAGCGAAGCCCACAATCCATGAATGAATAAAAAAAGAAGTAACCAAGTGGATGTGAAAATACTTAGGTAATCAGTCCTTCTTTAACCCTATTTGCAATGAAGTGAACTGTTGTCTGGACTGCCCAAAGATTTAAAATTTATCTGAAGGGAGGGAGCAATTTCCCATTGCATATAGATCTCACTTGTAAATTGGACATTGGCTGGCTGGAAGCAACACTAATTACTGTCCGAGACAGGTAATCTCCATGTAAATGCAGCACGAAAGGAACCCATTTAATTTGATAGATGATGTTAAAGGAAATTAGTTCTGACAATGGTGTGTAATTTATCTTTTTTCTCCATTGAGATGCATACAATATCAAAAAATCAAATAGGTTTGTCCTATAGTATAATGGATGAATAATTATGTTGCTTCATATAAAATAGAAAAGTAGGGATGTTACGCTGGAAGTATAGAAAGCATTAGTGGGGGCGAGGGTGCAGCGTACAGTTCTGGTCCCCACAGCACAGGAATTGAAGTGTTTGCACTCGAGAGGGTATAGAAGAGAGTCACTAGAATGTTGCTGGGACTGGTGAATTTGAGTTATTAGAAAAGGTTGGATAGGCTGAAGAGAGAAGAGAGAAGACCAAGAGGAGGTGTATAAAGCTATGAAGGGCTTAGAAACAATGCAGTGAAAGAAGGAAAGAGGTCAATAGCCATGGGACATAGATTGAAAGTACTTCGTAGAAGGATTACAGGGGGGTTGGGAATTTCTTTCAAACAGAGTTAAACTACTGGGCTATGGATCAAAAACTGGAAAGTGGAATTAGATTGGATAGCTCTTCTTCGGCTGCCATGGACACCGTGGGCAGAACTCCTAGGTTGGTGGTCGGGCGCGTGCCCGACCCAACCGAGCTTGAAATGACGTGCGTTGATGATGGCCGAGCGTGCCGACGTCACCGCGCAGTCGTGTGATAGTTCGGTTGGCAGGCGCGCGCTATAGTTGAAAGCGCGCCCGTCGACAATTAAAAGGCCTATTAAGGCCTTTTAGTTATCAACTGTCGTTAATTTTTCACTGTCCGTTCAACTTAACGGTTGACGGGCAGGTGAAAAGGCCAAGCGGCCTTTGCATTTTTTTGGAAACCTCATCCACGGGTGGGATGAGGTTTCTAAAAGCAAATACGAATGAAAGAAAAACTTTAATTTTTAATTCAAAACATGCCCTTGCTCATGTGACAGAGTCACATGAGGGGACATGTTTTATTAAATTTTTCTGGTGTTTATTATTTTTTCAATATATCTTTCATCTCCCTGAGGCAGATCCGTGCCTCAGGGAGATTATTCGGCACTCTCTCGCGCGCATGCGAAGTTCGCGCTAGGACTGTCCGCACACCACCACCACCCCCCCGCCTGCACAGGCAGCGCTTAGCACTGCCGCTCGCTTATCACACTGGGCGGGCCTTAATTGGCCTGCCAGTGTGAAATCGCGGTGCGCTGCTGATCACGGGCAGTGGTCGGCTTACCAACCGTCCCTACCGACCCCACACCCCAAGGGCAAAATTCTGCTCCATGGTGCGAATGGCCTCCTTCTGTGCTGTAAATTTCTATGATTCTATGAGAAGTAGAAGTAATTGATGGCATGAAGGGCTAGTTTATCTCGGTGTGGACATATTGAATCCATGTGGCTGTAAATATCTTGGGCATGCTGACAGTACAGTGGAGATATTTTTGAAGGTACTAAAGTGTATTTCTGTCAAGTAAGCTGAGCAATTCTAACATGGCTAGCTTATCTTTCGTTTGATGTTATTGTATAGTTTTAAAATTATTTTATTGTACTTCACCAGTTAATAAGAGGGCAATATTTGATCCATTATGATAGGGTTTTTAGTGTAGACTTCCTGTAGCCCAAACATATTGAAAGTGAGATTACTTCTACTGACCTGGTGGAAACCAAGCAGTTAAGATCGACAAAGTCACTCACCCACTCCCAGGTCGCCCAGCTCCCCTTAACTGAGATTTTGAAACAGACTTCTGAATGGGTGGTTATTGACCACCAAAGGCCAGCCGGATTCATCTTTATTGAAATATGCAGATCACATTGAACTTTGACTGCAAATTTAACTGAAGTCTTGTGGCTTTCCTGAAGCGAGTTGAAACCTGGCAGGAAGCTAAAGTGGCCCAAACAGATAAGTATTTTTACTTCTGTGGGGCCCAGAAGAGCAGGAGTGCTCCTCCAGGCCCCATAAGCAGTGTTTCAGCACGTTGCCCCCTACCCCAGCCTGACTTAAATACACATTCTAAAATGTCTGCAGTTTTTATCTTCGAACCTTTATGAATTCACTTAATTTGAAGCACAGTCTTTAAATCTAAATCTTTCCCAAAATTCTTTCTATGAAGAAAAAAAAATGAACAAAATTCCAAGACCTGACTTTCCAAAAAGGCAGTAAGTAATATTTGATATAATTGAACATTGCCATGTGAAAAACTATGCAATATGCAGACAACAAGTTGAGTACTGCGTTAATATTTAAAAGTATTTCTGTTATGAATAATTGTATATAAGTTAATGTGTTCACCAAGTTGCTTATTTAATAAATTAGTTCAGTTTCCAGTTTAATGCTTCAATTGGCTTTTTTATTATTACAAGGTATGGAATGTCAGTTCTATTGGTGATTAAACATATGAACATACGAACTAGGAGCAGGATTAGGCCACTTGGCCATCAAGCCTTTCAGTAAGATGATCACTGATCTGATTGTAACCTCCTGCCCACCCCTGGTAACCCTTTACTCCCTTGTTTATCAAGAATTGATCTACCTCTGCCTTGAAAACATTCAAAGCTTCTGCTTCCACCACCTTTTGAGGAAGGAAGTTCCAAAGACTCACTACCCTCTGAGAGGAAACATCTCATCTCTGTCTTAAATGGGTGATCCCTTATTTTTAAACAGCTCTAGATTCTCCCACAAGAGGAAACATCCTCTCCACATTGACTCTGTCAAGACCCCTCAGGATCTTATATGTTTCAATCAAGTCGCCTCTTACTCTTCTAAACTCTGGTGGATACAAGCCTAGCCTGTCCAACCTTTCCTCATAAGATAACCTGCCCATTCCTGGTATTAGTTTAGTAAAGCTTCTCTGAACTGTCTTCTAATGCATTTACACCCTTCCTTAAACAAGGAAGTTGTGGTCTCACCAGTGCTCTGTACAACTGAAGTATAACCTCCCTACTTTTGTATTCAATTTCCCTTGCAATAAACAATAACATTCTATTAGCTTTCTTAATCACTTGCTGTACCTGCATACTAGCCTTTTGTGATTCATGCACTTGGACACCCAGATCCCACTGAACTTCAGAGCTCTGCAATTTCTCACCATTTAGATAATATTCTTTTAAAAAAATTCTTCCTGCCGAAATGAACAATTTGACATTTGCCCATAATATACTCCATTTGCCAGATCTTTGCCCATTCACTTAACCTATCTATGTACCTTTGTAGCCTCCTTATGTCCTCTTCATAACTTACTTTCCTACCTATCTTTGTATCATCAGCAAATTTAGCAACCGTACATTCGGTCCCTTCATCCAAATAATTTTTATAAATTGTAAAAAGTTCAGCACTGATCCCTGTAGCACACCACTAGTTACATCCCACCAACCAGAAAAAGACCCATTTATGGCTATCCTCTGTTTCCTGTGAGCTAGCAAATCTTCTATCCATGCCAGTATGTTACCCTCTACACCATGAGCTTTTATTTTCCGCAATAACTTTCATGTGGCACCTTAGCAAATGCCTTCTGGAAGTCTAAGTATAGTACATCCACTAGTTCCTCTCTATCCACAGCACATGTGACTCCTTCAAAGAACTCCAATAAATTGGTTAAACATAATTTCCCCTGCAAAAAGCCATGTTGACTCTGCCTGGTGGCATTGAACATTATGGCACTGCCATAATGTCTTTAATAATAGCTTCCAGCATTTTCCCTGTGACAGATGTTAAGCTAACTAGCCTATAGTTTCCTGCTTTCTGTCTCCCTCCATTTTTGAATAAAGGAGTTATATTAACTATTTTCCAATCTAATGGCATCTTTCCCAAATCCAGGGAATTTTGGAAAATTAAAACTAACACATCAACTATCTCACTAGCCACTTCTTTTAAGACCCTAAGATGAAGTCCATCTGGACCTGGGGATTTGAAAGCCCACAGCTCCAACAATTTGCTAAATAACACTTCCCTGGTGACTGTAATTTTCCTGAGTTCCTCCCTCCCTTCCATTTTCTGATTTACAGCCATTTCTGGGATGTTACTTGTATCCTCTGTAGTGAAGACCGATACAAAATACCTGTTCAATTCATCTGCCACCTCTTTATTTTCCAATATTAGTTCCTCAGCCTCACTTTCTATAGGACCAATGCTCACTTTATTAGCTCTTTTCATATTTAAATATCAAGAGAAACTCTTACTATCTGTCTTTGTATTTCTAGCTAGCTTTCTCTCATGCTCTAATTTTTCCCTCCTTATTAACCTTTTTTGTCATTCTTTGCTGTTTTTCATATTCTATCCAATTTTCTGACATGCCACCCATCTTTCCGCAATTATATGCTTTTCCTTTAAGTTTGTTACTGTCTTTAACCCTTTTAGTTAACCACGGATGGTGGGTCCTCCCCTTGGAATTTTTCTTTCTCATTGGAATGTATATATTCTGAGTATTCTGAATTACCCCCTTTAAATGTCTGCCACTGTATCTCTATTGATCTATCCCTTAACCTCATTTGCCAGTTCACTTTAGCTAGCTCTACTTTCATTTCCCCATAAATGCCCTTATTTAAGTTTAAGATACTAGTTCTGGAGCCACTCTTCTCTCCCTCAAACTGAACATAAAATTCAGTCATATTAGGATCACCTAAGGGGCTCCTTCATTATGAGGTTATCAATTAATCCTATCTCATTGTATAATGCCGGGTCCAGTATAGCCTGCTCTCTGGTTGGCTCCAGAATGTTTTATTCTAAGAAACTATCCTGAAAACATTCTATGAACTCTTCATCTAGGCTACCTATGCCCATCTGATTTTTCCAGTCTATATGTAGATTAACGTCCCCCATGATTATCACTGTATCTTTCTGAAAAGCTCCCATTATCTCTTCCTTTATATTCTGTCCTACTGTGTAGTTACAATTAGGAGGCCTGTACACCACTCCCACAAGTGACTTCTTGCCTAATCAGTTCTCATCTCGACCCACACTACTTCTACGTTCTGGTTTCCTGAACTTAGGTCATCCCTCTCTACTGCGCTAATACCATCATTAATTAGCAAGCCACACCCCCACCTTTTCCTAGCTTCCTGTCCTATAAAAAGTCATGTACCTTTCAATGTTCAGGGGCCAATCCATATCATCCTGTAGCCATGTTTCTGTAATGGCTATCAGATCATACTTATTTATTTCTATATGCACTATCAGTTCATCTGTTTTGTTTCGAATGCTACAGAATACGTGAATGCATTCAGATACAGAGTCTTTAGTTTTGTCCTTATATTATTTTTGTAAACTCTAGCTTTGACTGCTGTTTTACTCTTATATTTGTACTCTCTATCCCTTCCTGTCATGTTCTGTTCATCATTTCCCATAGTAGTACCTTTCTCTCTTGCCTTGTCTCTACTCTTTGATATACCACATCTTCCCAAATTTGATTCCTTGCCCCCACTATTTAGTTCAAAGCCTTCTCTACTTCCCTAGTTATGCGACCCTCTAGAACATCAGTCCCAGCGTGTTTTAGGTGTAGACTGTCCCAACGGTACAGATCCCATTTTCCCCAATACTGGTACTAGTGCCCCACAAACCGGAACCCACTTCTCCCACACCAGTCTTTGAGCCATGCATTCATTTCTCTAATCTTATTTGCCCTATGCCAATTTGCACGTGGTTCAGGTAATAACCCAGAGATTATTACCTTTGAAGTTCTGCTTTTTAATTTGGTGCCGAACTCTTCATACTGACTATGCAGAACCTCTTTCCTAGTTCCACCTGTATCATTGCTACCTACATGGACCACGACAACTGGATCCTTCCCCTCCTCCTAAAAGTTCCTCTCCATCCCTGAGCAGATGTCCGAAACCACGGTACCCGGTCGGCAACAAAGCCATCTGCACTCTCATTCTTTGCTGTAGAGCACAGTGTCATTCCCCGTCAGTATACAGTCGCCTACTACCACTACATTCCTTTTTGTTCTCCCCACTTGAATGGCTTCCTGTACCATGGTGCCATGGTCAGTTTGCTCATCCACCCTGCAGCCCCCACTCTCATCCAGACAAGCTGAGAGAACCTCAAACTAATGGACAATTGGAAAGGCTGAGGCTCCTGTACTCTGTCCTCTGATCCCCTTACCTGCCTTAGTTGCTATCACATCCTCCTGTCCTTGACCGCTGATCAAATCAGAAAACCCTATTCTAAGTGGCATGACTGCCTCCTGGTACGAAGCATCCAGGTAACTTTCCCCCTCCCTGATGCGTTGCAGTGTCTGCAGCTTAGCTTCCAGTTCAGTGACTCTGAGCTGAAGCTCCTCGAGACGTAAACACTTACTGCAGGCATGTTTGCCCTGGACCACACTGGCCTTCAGGAGCTCCCACATACTCCAGCCTTGACATATCACCAGTCCTGCCATGCTTCATGTGTTTTAATTAATTACTTAATTACATTATCCACTTATTTATTTTCCTCTTTTTAAATACTTTATTAACCATTACACCCGTTTGTATTCTTTTTAAACCTTAGGAATAGAATACACTTTAATCGCTTACGAGATACTCACCAAACAGTTAGCTTCTACCCCCATCGTCGAGCAAGAACCAATTCCTAGAGGGTGGAAATATTAGGAAGCAAAGAAGCACCTGCTTCCTCTCCTTTCTCAACTCCCAGCACTCTGTTCAAAGTCGCACTCTGTGCTAAATCGCATGGAATTGGCTGTTTATATACCCTGCTGGGATTAAGTAGGTAGCTGACCCCAGTTACAGAAAAGGGCTGGCTTAAGTTGCTTTGCTTAATTAGCTAACTTCAACCCTTCTTGCAGTGGAGTCCTGAAAACCTTGCTTAAGGTTGGGAAATTTAGAAATTACACAGCAAATTTCAGTTAAATGCTAAGTACAAACAAAAATTTGATTTTTACAAAGAGATTAATATTCCCTTGCTCACCCAAACGGCCAGCAATCAATCATAGGTTTGGGGATACTCTCCCTTGGATTTTACTAAATATCTGCATAAACAAAAATCCTCTGGATTTTCCTGGATCCCAATAAAACACTTAACAATAATTCTTATAATTTGAAGTATGATTGTTCCATATCCCATATAAACCAGCATTACCTCTCCTACACATCACTAAATTCAGAATACATATCGCTGATTGAGCGGTGACTAATTTTCTTGACATTTCCACACTTGGAGCCATTTCTAAAATCACTGCATTGTTTTTCAACATGCTCTGTTCCTAAAGCATTAACTCTTCATAAACTGCTAATTTAAGGCTGCATTTATTCCGCAATATTAGTGTTAATGCAAATGCTAAGAAGTTGTTGTGCAGATGCAGCCAAAAGACCAGGACCTGGATTTTCATAGGGTGGAATTTTCCATTTATGAGACTAAGTGTGGTGGCAGGCGGTTTTGACGGCGCTCAACCCACTGGCCGGAATGCCGGGAACCCGTGACCGATTCCGTGCTTGGAAGCTCATTAATTATGCATAGGCGAGTACCGGCCAAATCACCTGGTGGCTCAGGAGCTGGTTTGTCTGCCTGCTGTCAGCTGATGGGGTTGGAGGTCCAGATGCCACATTTAAACTCCAGTCCAACACATAATCTCACTCTCTCCAGCCCACCGCTCAGTCTGAGTCAGATGGTGAACCTCTGGAAGCGGCCAACTCAATGCTGGAGATGCAATGACTGGCGGCAGAACATGAGGTACAGATCTGAGTCACTCAGCAGACTAGAGCGAACAATGGAGGAGTCCGACCACGTACTGTCTGATGTCGTGGCTCCGACATGCGAGCACCTCGAGGTCACCATGGGAAGGCTGGCGACCACCATGGAGACCTTGGTCCAGCAGGTCTTGCCGGATTTGCGCTCGGCCCTGCACTCCATGGCCACACACCCTGGTCGGCACCGTCAAGATGTAGGCAACATGGGGATGAGGCATTTTAACCTGTCTCCAGGTGCACCATCTCCTGCAGGAGTCAGGCCGGGGTCCTCAGGCACCCACAGGGAGGATAAGCTTCATTCAGATGCCTTGGAGGCCTCCTCCAAGGGTGTGCAGCCGCTCACAGTCCCCTCTGCCTGTGACTCCATCCACCTCAGCAGCTCAGGCCGCCGAGGGCACTTCTGCCCCTGAGCAGGTGACCCTTATCAAGCCAGGGCCCGGGCCACCAGAGGACGTCCGCCAAGGTCATCATAAACATCAGAACATAGCAGTCAGCAGGCTGCCTCTACCTCTGCAGCAGATGTCGGGCTACACCCAGGCATAGTGGTAGCGTTAGGAAAGTTAAGAAATTTGATGTCACTTTTGGGTCATGGGTGTGCTTGACAAGTAAAGAAATTGCACTTTTGTGAATACATTTGATGGTTGTGTGAATGTTTTGGTCAACTGAAGGCATTGTGATTTTGTACATTGGAATCCACTTATGTTGAGGTTTAGCCTTCCTCCCACTCAGTGATAGTGACCCACTGTGAGATTCACATTCCTGTAATGTCAAACTCAGTTGAACTAGTCTGCACTTGTGTGGTGTCAGGGAGATGTGTTTAAATCTTTATTGGAAGTGTGTGATGCAAGCCAAGTAACTCTTCTTCCTCAAGGAGCACCAATGAGTGAGGGCAGCTCATCAGCATTGATATTCTAGTGACATTTGTGTCTCCTCAGTGGTAGTGGCAGAGGAAAAGACATGTACGGAAGGAAGAGATCCCTAGGAAATTCCACATCTTAGTCACTATAGTGTTTGCATCATTAGATGGCAGCGAAGGCTTCAAGCCTTCTCTCACATCGCTCTTGTTCCTCAGTGGACTCTCCATTCCCAGAGTGAGCTCACTCACTGGGCCCCATGGACCAAAGCAAAGATCATGGCTTGGTGACTCATGAGGCCAGAATGCGCAAGTGTGAATGCAGGACTCATTCTTCCTGTGATAGCTTGGACATCCCCTGAGTTGAAAGAAAATGACATTGAAGGCTAGGAGAGATGTGGCCATATGCCCTCATTTAACTTTACTCTTTCTGGAACCTGTCAGCAATTAAAGTATCACGGGGACGTCTCCCACATCTTCCTTCCTCCATGGCATGATTGCACTCGTACTGACCTTCAGCAGTCTCAGGAGGTTCCTGGGCCTCCGTATCTTCATCCTCTGATGAGCTCTCATCCTCCTCCAGGTCATCCTCTGGCAGGGGATCACCTTTTTGCATTGCCAGGTTGTGAAGGGTGCAACACACTGCGATGCTGCAGGAAACCCTGTTGGGAGTGTATTGGAGTGAGCCACCTGAGCGGTGCAAGCATCTGAAGTGCATCTTTAGAATGCCTATGGTCTGCTCTATAAGGGAGTGTGTGGAGCTGTGAGCAGCGTTGTACCTCTCCTCAGAACGACTCCAAAGGCAGCACTCCAGTGTCATCAGCCAGCCTTTCAGTGGGTACCCCTTATCCTCAAGCAGCCATCCTTACAGATGTAATGACCCCTCAAAAATCTCAGGAGACGTGCCTGGCATTGCCTCTCAATCATCTGTAAATAGGAGACTCTTCTACGATAAACCCTAGGTCTGGCGAATCGCCTCCGTTGTCTGGGTCTTTCCTCCTGGCCCTCCTGTTCATGCTATGGCTCCGCTTGACCATGTTCCTGCTGCTGGAGCTGCGTGCGGAGGCACCTCTCCCTCCTTTGCCCCTTCCATTGCAGTAGGACCCTGACAAAGGCAGCATTGAGCCCTGGATCTATATGTGCTTTTGCCTTCTCTCTGAAAGGAAACATTGAAGACATTAATTTTTCGAGGGGCAAGAAAGTGAAGCTCAGATGAAATGTATGGAAATTGTAAGGGTCCATAGTTTTTCCTGCCCTACTTGCATGGTGGCTAATGTTGCCTTGTTCCTGAGACACTAGCACACACATTGAGGTGACCAAGATGGCATCGCAGATATGTAACATCTTTAGCCCTGTGTGGGATGCTAAAGTTTAATTGTGATGAATGACTCAACCTAGCTCTGTGCTCCAATCTCTGATGTGTCATAGCAATGACCAGTCAGTTGCTCATGGCTAATGAATGGATGTACTTTGGCCCATTAGGAGTGTCAAATCTGGTGAACATGTGACAGGCCTTCGTTGATGTAATGCCATATATGATGCAACTGTGCCTCCTTCATTATTGCCTGCGTTCCCAAATTCTAAATTCTGTGTGTTACTCCTAAGATGCAGCGACAGTGATGTGAAGCCACTGAGTTCTGAGTAACCCTTTATCAGTGCTAATGAAGCCATTGGCTTTCAGTGGCTTTCATCGCAAAGAAGTCTTCCCCCTTTGTTTCTAAGCAGACTCTTGTTCACTCTTGCGGCAACAACAAGTTAGAGGGTGACCCAGAAAGGCCCACTAGTATTCGCCCTTCTCCCTCACTGCCATTCCACAGCCTTCCCTCCCCGTTGCCCACTTTATGTTCGTCACCCCCACCCTCACCTCACAGCCCAGCCCCGGTTGAAGTGTTTCTGAAAGTGGAGGCCTGCGTGAGTACCACAGCACAGTGGTGTTTATTGCGACAATGCAGGCAAAGAGCAGGAGAAGACCCACCCTACAGCCCCAGCAGTGTGTGGCATTCATCGCAACAAGACCGGCGCTGTGCTATGGCAGGTAGGCTATGTATGTTCCACTCACCTTGAAGTTACGAGTGAACTGAGGTCCGACTTGTGCACGCCGCCCTTTTCAAACGGGTTTGAGGCCGACATAATTTCCTGCTGGCGTGATGGAAGATTGGAAGGCCTGACAAGATTCCGGCGAGCAGCTGTTTTAATGAGCATTCATGACATGTTAATGAATGCAAATGGCGTTCGTGCCACTAGTTGCGGGATACCTGCCCTGTCATTAACCCGCCATCGGGAGAATTGTAACCTGTTTTTACGCCGAATTTCTGACTTTTTGCATGCTGCTGGATTCTCTGTTCCCACCTGCCATGAAACCTGCCACAGATGGGATGGGAAAATTCCTCCCATAGAGTTGGAATGACTCCAGAGCCGTTTAATAATGGCAGGAAGGGAACATGATTCCGGGATTCTTGCCCCCATTCCCGGTGCCCTGAGTTTTTGCTGGTGGGGGATAAGGATGTCAATAGCTGGCCTGTGCCCTGAACTCCCGGCCTGTCTATTGTGGGGGACCGCTTGTGGGGGTAGGCATCTTCTAGCCCCCTGCAATTTTCATGGAATTGAACCAGCTTCTTCATCACTTGTGGTGCACAACCCCTCAGAGGAGTTATGAACCATAGTCTGGATTCGGGAACCTTTTGAATGATAAGTTCAAACAGGTCTCCCCATGCCCCTTCCATGCACCCCCCCCCCAATGTTAATTCACGCCTCTCAGTCACTCCCCATAGCCCCTCATAGTGTCCATGCCAACCCATGCCCCTTTCATGCCCATTCACCTGGCATGCACTCTGTACATAACCAATGATCCATGTAATAACAATGGCAAGTGTGGAACTACTGAGAGGAAAAAAACACCCACTCAAAAATCTCTTTTTGAAAAAAAAACAACTGCTGTTTCTACAACCCTATAGAAATGTCAATCAGACAGACCATTAAAGTATCAATAACAGAGGCTTCAAACACTTCACATCTCTTAATTATGTTCAAATAAAATTGAGACATTGACAAAAGAGATCGCAGAAGAAACATTATAACCACTTAAAGATATAAATCAAGCAAAGTCAACAATTCACTTCAGTTGTTAAAACAGATTCCCCTGCTGAGCCAATGCTTTTATTGTTCTGGGCTCACAGCCAACTTGCACCCCCAAATCCTGATCCCCCAACACCAGAGAAAAAATGGTGTGTGTTGCTGCACTTTTCACTGAGATGGAACCAGCAAGTCAGGAAATTTCTCGAATCGAGCTGTCCACCTTGGTAGCTAATATATGGCTCTAGATGCTATAGTGATACAGTGTCCTTTGACCTCTGACTTGAATTTGAATCTGGCCCAGGCTGATGGGATAAGCATGGTCTCTCTAATACAGCAAAATTCCACAGTGGAACCATGATGAAATTTACAGTAATGTCAATCCAATTTCTATTAGTCACGAGACCGCAGTACAAAATTGGACATAAACTGTCAATTTTTCTGGGCGGTAATAACTATGACTAATTTATATTTTAAAAAAATCATATTGGTGAGCTTTTGGGATTGATGAAAGGCATATTGGGCTAGATTTCCACCTGCAACCTGAGCCTAAAACTGGCATTGCAAATTGGCCACCCTTTATAGAAACTTTCCAATTTTCATTTCTTTGATTTAACCGCCTATTATCTGGAGTGAATTTCCAGCCATTTCCTTGGTTGCTATCACACTGCAAAACTTTTTCCTCGTCCAATCACAATAGAAAATCATGAAGTGCCTTCACATAATCTTCCTCACCAGGAAGCAGTAGAATAAATATTTAACTAATCTCTGGCTTGGGTTATTAATTGCCAAACATATAATTGAATAGTAAATGCATAAGTGAATAGAAACAATGATGCATTGTACATTTTCAATATTTACAGACTTAACTATCCCTTTACAGGAGATATAAACCAACAGTTGCATCTGCTGCTCTGAACTGCAATATAATCTGGACTGTTCACAGTTCTTCAATATTTTGTTGAGCTCGATCCAAGCAAAATACTGGAAATTATAACTTCTAATTCCTTTTTCATCTCCGTTAGCCCATCCTGTCCTGCTATCTTTGTAACTTTCCTCAGTCCTACAACACCACCCAACTCCACTTCTTTGACTCTGATCTCCTATGGATCCCCCTATCTCTGTTCTAGCATTGGCCATTGAGCCTTCAGTGTCTAGGTCCCGCACTCTAGAATTCGCTCCCTAAACTCCCCCTGACTTTGCCTCTCCTCATTTACTATCTTCCTGAAAACCCACCTCCTTGACTAAGCTTTTGGTCAGCCAACTGAAACACGAATATTGCTCCTAGTCCTGAAAAATCTTCTGTTCTGTTGCCAGCCTGTCTATAGCCCCAATCCAACCCCTCACATCCCCCCATCCTTTTGCTCCCCTTCCAGCTCAGCTCCATGATGGAGCCGTTAGAATTCCTGACTCCCATCAACCTATGGACTGCCTATCAACACTTGCAACTCACTATGGAAATGAGATTCAGCTGTCAAAATGGTTCAGGCTTGTCTGCAAGAACTTTGAGCAGGCTGCTCCTTCTACTTCCCCTCTCTTCCCCCTCCCCAGAGTCTGCCCAAAGTTAAAATCTACCCTCCTATGTGTTGTGACGGAAAGAAAAAAGTCCATGCTATGATGTGTCAAAGACATAAAAACATAGCCATAAAGGAATCAATGGCATGCTAATTTTTTCTCCTCTCTTACGCAGAGAAAAGAACAGAAACTTTCTGGATTTAAAATTATAACTTAGGATTCAGTAAATTAAGAATCGTTCATTTTGATGTGCCTCGTATTATGCCATGATTTCTTTGTTTTCTGTTGTCCATTTTCCTTCCATTTAATCATCTTTTGCTCTTCTCTTCATTTTTTCCCTCACTCTACAAGTTCTTTTCAAAATGACTGTTGAACTCTCTAACTTCCCCTGGTAATATGCAAAATCTTGTATTTCTACAGAGAATCATGCCAACCATTGTAATCCTTCCTAGAAAGATCCTGTAAAGGGTTCAGTTTAAAAAAAAAGGCAAAATTTCTTTTTGGTTATTTTGGGTCTGTAGATCTGCAAAGTGCTCATTTCTAACCAGGCAGACAAATGCAAGCATGAACAAAGTGGAGTAACTCAACACTTCTTTTAAACTACTATTTTTCTCTGATTGTTTTAACTCGCAACAAGTTCCATTCCCCTATCACCCCTGTGTTTGCTGAACTACATTAGATTCTGGTTAAGCAGTGACTCCAGTTTAGAATTTTCATCCTTGTTTTCAAATTCCTCCATGGACTTGCCCCTCCCAACTCTGTAATATTCTCCAGCCCACAACCCTCTGAGATGTCTGTGCTCCTTTAATTCTGGCCTTTTGTGCATCCCTAATTTTAATCACTCCATCATTGGTGGCTGTAACTTCAGTTTCCCAGGTTCTAATCTCTTGAGTTTCCCCCTTACACCTCTCGACCTTTCTACCTTACTTTCCTCCTTTAAGACACTCCTTAAGACCTACCTCTTTGATGAAGCTTTTGGTCATTGGACCTAATATCTCATTATGTGGCTCAGTGTCATATTTTGTTTTCCAATGCTCCTGTGAAGCACATGGGATGCTTCACTTAAGCACAATATAAATGTAAGTTGTTGAGTTATTGGTGATTGATCTGCTCCCCAATGGTTTAGTAATATTCCTTGAATCACTTTGCTTTCATGTTACTTGCAAATAGTTCATCTAGTTCACTGTTTCTCCACAGGTCTCATGGTTTGTCTCAGGGCACTTTGCATGCTAATTTATATTGCTGAGTCATCTGACTTCAGTTGGGGTGGTGGTTTGTGTACCACAATTGGACTTAAGAGCACCTTTTGCTGGACTGGAAATAAGTGCAATTTCTTGTCCTTTAATGCCTTCCACTAATTACATGCTGGTGGGTGTGATTATGTGGATGTTTGTGGATGATTGTACCCTTCATAAACTTGAGGTCATCGAAAACTACTGCCCGTGCCATAACTCGCAGCAAGTCCCCTTCCTCTGTCACCTGTGTTCACTGATCTACGTTGGCTCCCAGTCAAGCACCATCTTTATTTTAAAATTTTCATCTTTGTTTTCAAATCCCTCCATGGCCTCAGTCCTTCCTATCTCTGTGATCTTCTCCAAACCCACAACCCTCTGAGATAAATGCACTCCTCTATTTCTGGCCTCTTGTCCATTCTCAAATATAATTTCTCCACCATTGGTGGCTGTGTCTTCAGTTGCCGAGGCCCCAAGTTCTGGAATTCATTCCCTACACATCTCCACCTATCTAACTCACTTTCCTCCATTAAGAACTTTCTCAAAACCTACCTCTTTGACAAGCTTTGATCTAATATCTCTTTGTGGCTCGGTGTCATACTTTGTTTTATTCCGCTCCTGTGAAGCACCTTGGGCCATTTCATTATGGTAAAGACTCTATAGAAATATGTTTGCTATGACAGCACTGGGCTGGACTGTCCTCTCCCACAAGCTGAATATACTTAATGCCAAGATCAATGTGTAATGCTGATTTTATGCCAACAGCACCGTTTTGAAACTCATTGCTGCAGCTAATGCCTTCCGTTAAACTTGCACAGCTGAACATGCATTCAGCAGCAGGAAGGACCCTCCAATCAGCACTATTTAAGGGGGTCATCATCTGCTTTCAAGTTAGTTGCTGATTTGTAGAAGTGTTTGGTTGTTTCCAGAGTTGTTTACGTTTGCTACAATTTATTGGGAATGGTCTGGCTCGTGCTGGAGGATTTTGTTCTGAGTTCAAAGTGTCTGCACAGACTACTTGATCCTGGGTGTAGCAGTGTGCATCCATCTTAGACTACAGTATGACAGTGAGAAGTGCAGAGGCAACACAGAACAGGATGAGCTGCTAGAAGAGGGGTTGGAGCAAGGGGAGAAGGGTTCTCAGCAGGGGGCCTTAACCACACAGGGTTTTCAGGGAGCAATACTCCTACCTGAACCTCAGAGAGTAACAGGGTTTTAGACATCTCCATTTCCTAAGGAGGTCCTTATTGAAGTCTGCCACCTGCTGCCACCACAAATGCAACCTCAGAGCAGGACAACATTGCCATTGACTTTAGAGGTGACTGTGGCCATGAACTTTTATGTGATAGGATTATTCCATTTTGTTGTTCACAGTTGCATAAGGGACAATACTGAGGCTCTATATTCCAAGAAAACCAAATAGATTTAATTCTCTCTTGTCAGAGGGAAGCACATGGATTAAGTACACTGTTTTGTGAGGATTGCAGGCATCCACATCGTGTAGGGTGCCATTACCTCACACATGTCACTTTGTGGGTGTTGCATGCTAATTTTGCAATGTACCGCAACTGAAAGGGATACCACTGTCTCCAATTCCAATTGGTGTGTGACCATACTCAGCTTATCATGGAGGTCAATGTCTGGTATCCTGACAGCAGCCATGATGCCTTCACTCTGTGGCAGTCTGCTGTGCCAGCTGTATTTGAGACACCACAACAAATCATAGAGTGCTACAAAGACTATTCTTTGATGACATGGCTCATGACTCTGCTGTGCAACGTCATACATGTCAGAAGCATGCATACAATGAAAGTCATGCCGCACAAAAAGTGATCGAGCAGACCATTGAGGTACTTGAACAATGCTTCCGCTGCCTGGATGGAGGAGCCCTGCAGTACTCCGTAGAGCGGATGTCAAAATTTGTGGTGGTCTGCTGCATGCTGCACAACCCCACCATCATAAGGGCAGAGCCCTTGCTACCAGCTTTACAGTGAGCAGCTGAGGTGCAGGAGGAGGAGGAAGCGGGAGGGGGAGGTAGCCAATACATCTCCTTTCTGATCAGCCTGTCCATGACCGACTCATCTAACTGCGCTCATAGTAAATGAAACTCCACATCCCCATTCATATGTAGTCCCAGACCTTACCTTCCCTCAGTTATTGTTCCTCACTGGCTTCCTCTTGGCCACAATGCAAAAATAAAAGCCACCACAAAATAAACATTCCAAACTAAAATCAAACCATGCCATATTTCATCCAAATTAATCGCCCTTGTACATTTCTTTAGTGCCTATCTTCTGTGTGCCTTTACCTGCCCTAGTGCTCCTGCAGTTCTATCCCAGTGGCTGCAGCATGGCTGGTGGAAGACTCTGACTTTCAGTGGAGGAGATTGCCTTTCATGATGACTTTTGAGCAGTTATGGGCCTAGAAGCTCTGGGACTTCAGACGGCTCCACCTGGGCTTGCCAGCAGCAGTCTGGACTGAGTGGTTGACTGGCAACGGCCTGGGTACTGGCAGAATAACAGTGGTGGGAACACAAATGCTGTCATCCTGAGGTAGGACAGTAGGTTTATGCTCCAAGGAGGTGCCTCAGCAATCCTAGTAAATGTTGGAGAACAGAGAATGACACCCTGCAAGGCCCTTTGAACACTGGAATCCTCAGCTATGATGGTGGCTTTCTGAGCTTGTATGAATTGAGTCCAAGCTTCCACTGCAACACCCAGTCTGCGTGGTTTCTACTTATGATGCAATGGAAACTGAGATACTGGCCATCTGATGCTTCATCATGGTTGGGTTCGTAAGTGCACTAAAGGAGTTGCACACGTCTTCCGCACTGGAAAAGCTGGGCTGTGCAAAGCCTTGTTCCAAGTTGATGCAAGACTCATTCATGCTTCTTAATATTGACCGCAAGCTTTCTGGCAGGCTTGCCAAAGCACTGAGCATTGCTGCATCAGCCTGCTGCTGAAGGCCAGCCTGACATCTGACTCCTCTGCAGTAGAACTTGTGCAAGACCTTGCTCTCAGATGGGCTGGCATCTGTGCTGCCCTAGTCGCCTGTCTTGGCGAGCAGGCCAGTCATGCATGGTGTCTCACCACGTGCAGATTCTGCCTCTAATCCTTCCTGTAAAGTACGCATAGTGTCAGCACCTGAAATGTGGCTGTGAGTGTGAGAACGAAAGACAGTTCTTTTTCTTCACTGTCATTCTCCACTTTCATCTCTTGCTCTTCCACCACCTATCATCATTTAATTAGGCAGGCAGCATGAAGTTTATGTGCTTCCTTCATCAGAAACAACGGACGCAGATAATTGCACATCACGACTGCAATGCCCATTTTGGAGGTTATCAAATTTTGTCAATGACTGTCTAGGCTTATGCATAAAGGACAACTTGGCATGTACTGGATTGAACCCAGTATCCTCTGAACAGCACAGCGAATGTTTGTTTCTTCAGAAAAGGGCGGAGAGGAAAAAAAAATCATGCTTTTTATCTTTTCGTTGTTCAGGCAAACATCTATAAGGAGCAACAGAAATCATTGAAATTTGTAAAGTTCTGAGAGAGCCATGAGTGTTTTTCCTCTGACAATATTAATGGCTTTAAGTTAGGACCTTATAAGTTGAACTTTCAAATGGAAAAAGTGAATTAACACAAATGTTTTTGCTTTCGCTTAGTGAGCAAGTAAGTTCTTAATGGCCAAAATCTCAATGTGAAAATCTGTATCTTTGCGAGGTTTTGGGTTTGAGTGAATACTTTCTATTGCCAGCTGAAACATTCCACAACTGCTGTGAGACTGATTAATTAATTGAAACAATATTAAAAACACAAATACACATGTTGGACTTTTTAAAAAGTACAGTATTCTGTTCTAAGGAATAATGGCAAAGTGTTAACATACTGAATAAAACTGTGCTCAATTTTAGGGTCAGAAAATGAGTCACCAAATGTTTTTTAAAATTCTTAAACCAGTTCTTAAGCAATACTCCAAGTGACATCACATCCTGTTCACCCACACTAGAACTGCCCAATTATGTTAAGCATTGTACGGGAGTTGTGAAGACTTACTTCTCTGGTTTACTTTCTAAACAGGACTTCATACTTTAACAAAGCTCTGGATAAAACACCAAAAAAAGGAGAAAAAAATTAACTGCAAACAGCAGTCTGATTCAGTCTGCCAGCTGAGGAAATATTTTTAGATTCACATGACTCTTTTGAATCAGCCTGTTTTTTCCTTACACTGCTTCACAGATACACCTAAAGAAAATCCTTATGAAGATGTGGAGCTGAAAGGCCGCTACCCTGGCAGAAAGCTACAGCTGTCATCTGAGAATTCCCTAGACTCTTTGCACAGGATGTGGTCCCCTCAGGACAGGAAGTACACTACACCTCCCCAGGTAATTCTCTTGGTTTAATTCATCAGAAATTCTCATCCAGTTCATACAGGAATACTTTTGGGTCTGTTTGTTTTCACAAGGCTAGAAGAGTAGAGGACGGAACTGGGAACTGTCTGCCTAACTAAGCTGATTTGGATTTGGAAATGTGAGCTGTTTCATAACTTACCAAAAACAAAAAATGAGTTTAAAAAATTGAAAATGAAATAAATGTGCAAAGTATTAAAGAAACAACGGTTCAGGGTTAAGTGATATTTTATGATTTTGATTGCTTTTTGACTTTAAGCCAAAAAACACGAGTTATAGGTTATGAAACATTAAACTAACTTGTCAAAACATATATGTTAAAACAGACTCGGCTTTTTCTAAAGTTAGCTCAGTTTTAGGATGTTTGCAGATATAGAAATTCAGAAATTTGGAGAATTATATGTTCAGCAATGTAAATCTGGTTTAATTTCCCAAGTGTCTGTCAGGGTGCTCTCACTCATCAAGAAACAGACCAGTCACCCTTTAAGGTTCTAATTATTATATAAATGGTACATTTTTCCCACATAACTGTGGGTTCAAGTCCCAATCCAGGATTTCAATACATAATATAAGAAAATAATCCAATGCAGCACTGTGTATTATCAGCAGTGGTGTCATTCAGATTGACACTATGAAAAATGCTTTGAAACATTCCTGGGAGCTCTAACATAAATGCAGACTTGAGTTAACTTTTGCCTGATTACACTCTTACATTAAAAGCACTGTATATAGATTCTTCTTTTCCCACCTATTTCCATTATTTTTAAATCTAAAACTAAAACTTTGTTAGTCTTTCCATCCCACCCCCACTAGAGCTGTACCTTGAGTATCCTGCCTTCCATTCTTAATTAGCACTTTTCTTAGATAATATCACCACCTTCAACACCTCTTTGATCCTTTTGTCTGTGACATCTTTTGATTATCTGCTCCTATCACTGCTTGCTTATCCTCACAATCACCCCACCCTCAACTTCTCTCTCCCCCTGCCCCCCCCCCCCACCTTAGACCAGCTTATATTTCACCTTTCTCCTAACTATACTCAGTTCTGCCGAAGGGTCATGAGGACTCGAAACGTTAACTGATTTCTTCTCCACCGATGCTGCCAGACTTGCTGAGTTTTTCCAGGTAATTCTGTTTTTGTTTTGGATTTCCAGCATCCGCAGTAGCTTTTAGCTTTTTGTTTTTATCTCTGTATAAATTCATGTTGTTGTTCTGTGAACCAATTAGTAATTTTATTCATGTTTTAAATGAGTATTAAGTAATAATAATAGTAGCAACATCTTTATTCTAGTTGAAGTGATACGATAAAATCTTTAGCTTGAGAATATCATTATCAGATTTGCTGGCCTTCCCTTGTATGCATCCACAAATATGTAATAATGCAAAGCATCCATTTGCGTATTGGCAGCTTTCAAAATATAGACGTGTCTGTATCAATGTCTCAAAAATGATTTTCTGTAAATTTGTGGCAATACAGAGCACAATACATGTATAAACTGTGCCACAGTCTCAGCATGAAATTGGTTCCACCTGTGTAAAGGTCATACTTGCAAGTTTTCTCTGGCAAGAAAAGTAAATCAGTTGCACCGTCAGGAAGGTATGACTTATCACCACATTCTACTCTAATTCAGGGAATGTGTAAAATACATAAAAAAACCTATATTTTTCTTGCTATCAATCCAGAAATACCATTACAGTCTTCTGAGAGGTTAGTTAATATGAATAATAGCAGGGTTACACAGACCAGCTAGTGGGTAATGGTGTGGTTTCCATACCTTGCAGAGAAGCGCGCTCTGTGAACACTGATAATGTGTATAATATATCAAGTTTGGTCCTCTAAAGGAACTCTCACAGCTGCACTAGCCAAGCTAACCTGGTTTGAATCAAGTAGGGACATGCCAGAGAAATTCTTTTAACAATTTCAATGATTTCATTATGCTTAGCTTAAAATTATTACGTAGTCATGCAGAATGTTTTGAATAGAACAATCACAGTACTCTTCCAAATAATTTATGGAATAAATTTGAATGTTCTAAAAAAAATTTTATGGATCAAGAAACTATCACCACAAGATGCCACTGAGTGTAAGATAATATTTGTAACAGCAGTTTCCAATATAAGATCAGATCTTGCCCAGCAATCATATAAAAATTTAGCCTGAAATTTCCTGGTTAGTGTTGGTGGAACTCCAGCATAAGAGTGGAGTTTCATACTTTATTTCCAAGGAAATTTGCACATAACCAATAGATGCCAGTTTTACAATTAACTGTTATGTGCAAACGTCCTCATTATTTGCAGCTCCTGAGTTAGGTCCAAAACTCCTCGCATTCATTTGTAGCCCTATTCTCAATGCAAAAGGTGAGCCCATTTCTTGGCTTTACACTAGTAATGTGCTGTTGTAGATTTATGGCCAAGCATTTCGGGTGCAGCAAGGTCGAAGGTTACCTGATATTAGTGAACTGAGATTCCTGGAGCTATCTAAAAAGAAACATAAGAAAATATATATTTCCTGTATTGTACGTAACCAAAGAGTTGTCAGTCTCAGTGAGCCTGAAATTTTTCAGACCTCAGCTGGAGAAACCTTCCCATTGGGTGTACCACTGTTCTGCATATTAATGGCAGAGGAGCAGCAGAGGCTTAGAATTATGGGAGTGAGGTATAATTACGGAAGATACCAGCTTGATATATTTCCTCTACTGGGACACTATTTTGCATTTGTTTTTGTGATTACTATCATACTGTGCTGGGGAGAGTTTTCGAAAGTATTTGCACAAAAGATAGGCAACCTTATTCCCAAATGGCCACAAATGGGGAAGCACTGTTGTGACTGTGTGGAGTGACATTGAAAATTTCTGAAATAGTTTACGAAAATTTCCTCCGGTCTGTATTTCTAGTAAAATCACAAACCTTTTTACAGTAAATTGTGCACAGTGATCAGAGCTCTCAAAAAGAATGTTAGTCATTTTATTAAAATCTGTGTGAAAACTCATGCTACACTACTAAATTTATATCAAAACACAGAATCATGTCACCAATCTTTAAAAGTCCAGTGCTCCAACAATCCTGTTTTGGAATAATTTGTTTATTTATATGCTTGACAAGAAAATGCAAAGACATTGACTGTGTTAGGTCTTATGCAAGTTTTAGGACCCTGCAGTAATTTGAAGTGTGAATGGCGAGGCACGCACTGTCTGCTCATAGGTACCAAGCATTGAGCGGCCCAACCAGCGGACCTTAAAAGGAATGTTTTGGGTGATCAGAAAATGGGTACATAAGCTTTTTTGGATTTTTTTGAGGACCAAGGGGGGCAGGAATGGAAATAAAAATTGATGGGTTCTATATCATGCGGGCAATAAACTGGTAGAGTTTATTGCCCAAGCAGTGACATACGAATATACAAATCAGGAGCAGGAGTAGGCCACTCGCCCCCTTAAGCTTTCTCCACCATCCAATAAGATTATGGCTCATCTGCTTGTAACCTCAGCTCCACATTCCCACCTACCCTCTGCAAAACCTATCATCCCCTTGTTTATCAGGAATCTATCCACCTCTGTCTTAAAAATATTCAAAGACTCTGCTTCCACCGCCTTTTGAGGAAGAGAGTTCCAAAGACTCACAACTCTCTGAGAAAAAGAATTTCTCCTCATCTCTGTTTTAAATGAGCGACCCCTTCTTTTTAAACTGTGAGTCCTAGTTCTAGATTATCAATTCAAAACCCTCCACAGCACAGTATGATAGTAATCATATCTGAATCAAAGATAATGTCCAGAATTTCCACCATCATACTTATCAAGAAATTGTGCAGAAATTTACATCTAGTTTTTCTGCATCGGTGTTGTCAACAGAAACTTAATCCCTAAATTTCCTGTATAACTCGTGTCTACGTCAGAACCTAAAAACTGACATAAAACAAATGCAAAATAGTGTGTCCTAGTAGGCACAATTTGCAGGAGACAGAGGGTGATGACAGAAGGATGCTTTAGTGACTGGAAGCCAGTGTCCAGTGGCGTACCACAGGGATCTGTGCTGGGTCCCCTATTATTAGTCATTTATATAAACGACATAGATGACTATGTGGGGGGGAGGATTAGTAAGTTTGCGGAAAGATTGGCCGGGTGGTTAACAGTGAGGTTGAGTGTCTTGGGCTACAGGAAGATATAGACAGGATGGTCAAATGGGCAGATAAGTGGCAGATGGAATTTAACCCTGAAAAGTGTGAGGTGATACGCTTTGGAAGGAGTAATTTTACAAGGAAGTATTCAATGAACGGCATGACAGTAGGAAGTTCTGAGGAACAAAGGGACCTTGGCGTGTGCGCATAAATCTCTGAAGCCGCAGGGGAATGTTAGTGGGGTGGTGAAAAAGGCATACGGGACACTTGCCTTTATCAATCGAGGCATAGATTACAAAAGTAGGGAGAACATGTTGGAGTTGTATAGAACCTTGGTGAGGCCACAGCTGGAGTACTGTGTGCAGTTCTGGTCGCCACATTATTGGAAGAATGTGATTGCACTGGAGGGTGTGCGGAAGAGATTCACCAGGATGTTGGCTGGGATGAAACATTTAAGTTATGAAGAGAGGTTGGATAGACTTGGGTTGTTTTCGTTGGAGCAGAGAAGACTGAGGGGCGACCTGATCGAGGTATACAAGATTATGAGGGGCATGGACAGGATGGATAGGGAGCAGCTGTTCCCCTTAGTTGAAGGGTCAGTCACGAGGGGACACAAGTTCAAGGTGAGGGACAGGAGGTTTAGGGGTGTTGTGAGGAAAAACTTTTTTACCCAGAGGGTGGTGACAGTCTGGAATGCGCTGCCTGGGAGGGTGGTGGAGGCGGGTTGCCTCACATCCTTTAAAATGTACCTGGATGAGCACTTGGCATGTCATAACATTCAACGCTATGGGCCAAGTGCTGGTAAATGGGATTAGGTAGGTAGGTCAGGTGTTTCTCACATGTCGGTGCAGACTTGATGGGCCAAAGGGCCTCTTCTGCACTGTGTGAGTCTGTGATTCTGCACTCAAAATTTTGCTACTTTTCCTACATTGTATTTTAATCAAGTTTCCACTTAATTCATTTGTATATTACAAAACCTGCCATGAACTAGCATAATCAGGCAGCTTTTTAAAACATAATTTTTCAGAAACATTTTTGCTTTAAAAATAATCCCTTGATATATTTGAATGGTCACTTGGTGCTGTTTGATTAGTACAATTGAAAATGGGTTTACAACAAAAAATAAGCCGTTTTAATCAGAGTGCCTAGTCTTTGTGATATGACTGGAATCTTTTGAACTACATTGAACTGGAAGAGTTGAAACTGTGCAGCTCTTGAATAAATACCCGTTACGGTTATTCCTATAATTTTATGTATTTTGAAAATATAGTTGTAGACTGAAAAATTATTGGTATCTGGTACTTCCATTACACACCTGTTGCTGTTCGTAACAGCTCAAGTCACTCTAATCTCTTACCATAACTAATTTCTTACCCAGTAAGTGAACTGACTTACGTGTTAGTTTCTTAGAGAGTAAGCTTAGAACAAACATGTTGGGCGAAATTTTACAGCAGTGGGATTTTACGTTCCCGCTGAAGCCAATGAAGTTTAGAATGTCTCGCTGTATTTTACGGCCGTAAAATCCTGCCCGTTATCTTTTTTGTAGGTGGGGCAGTTCACAAGTGACTGAGGAAGGCATCCCCAAGTACTGAGTATTGCGATCCACCGTTTTTGACAGACATTGATAAGGAAGTGTAGGCTTACTCCATAAGGGGTTACTTCTTAACTTTCCTTGTGGACAATTTATTTCCTTGTGCAATGAAGCCTGGATGGAAAGTGGAAAATGTGAAAAAATGTACTACAAAAGGCAAAAAAGAAAAACAAAACTATAAATCATAGAAAGAATTTTTTATAGTAGACCAGCAGTACATTCATTGCTGCTGGAACTCAATTCTCATAACACATATTCTGAGGCAAAGCCCATGTGTATGCATCACATTTGCCAAGTAAATTGGATGCACATCAAATGAGTACACTATTACAACTAAGAATGTGGATATTGATCCCCGAGATACAGGACCCACCAGCAGGTTTCAGTAATGTCCTGCGCATCTGCATTTGTTTTGTACAGTAACTAAATAAGCTCAAGGTGAACAAATGCCAAGGAAGTCACAAAATCTTATTCTGCTCTGTGATGGGACTGACACCGTTAATAGGCAAATTATAGAAATAACTTAGAGCAGATCAGGCAGAAAGGAATAATCCACAGGTCTACACTCATTACAGCAGATGTCAAGTGCATTATTTATCCCTCAAGAAGCTCAATGTTAAGTTCAGGCTCATTCTTCACTAGCTTCGGTTTTCTTCTCCACTACTTCACCTTGGCTATTTAATGTCTATATCCAAACCAATTTGAATTTACTTAGTTTAGATTAGAATGTGCACTCATTTTCAAGTCTGCAATTAATTAGCTTAAAAGTATGCACGGGGCGGGGGGGGGTGCATTTTTGTTGTCCATGCAAAATGTGGTCAGAAGGTTGAAGCAGAAAGTACTGAGTGTTTCAAGAGCATCTGGTTCAAAAGCTAGATAGATCATGAAATGATACATAGCTGTTATACACTTTATTCACACTGCACTACTTAACTTTAACCTGGTCAATGACTTATCTTCCAAAGCTGCCTCCGAAACCCAGCAGTCTGTCATTACGTCTGAGTAGTACCATAGACAGGAAGACCCTTAGACTACCACGACTGTCCAAAAGACACAGCCATGATGATGTGTTGCTTCTGTCCCACCTTAGTGTGCCCTCTTCCCCCACCAGCTTCAATGATGACAGCATGAGCACCACCAGTGAGCTGCTGTCTTCACGGCGGTCCAGGAGGATACCTAAGGTAAGAAAAGTCTCATTGGTTCCTTTTTTAAATTACTGTGTAGTACTGTATTAGAAAGAAGATTATTTTTTGTTATTGGCATCTCATGTTATATTAGCTGTAAGTACATGTTCATGAATGATCAAAAACATACACATAATTATGGCATCTGAGTGACACCACACACATCATGCTCATTATAACTTTCTATAAAGGAACTTCATTTTGAAAGATCCTATCCAAGAGCTGTGATTCACCAGGTTTTCAATGTAGTTAAATCTGAAGCATTTTCCATTGTTAAAACTGGAAATGGGCATGTTCCAAAGTTGCTGGGCAGGTTTTAAGATTGGTAAAGTGAGTGCTTCCAGAACATTTTGGTGGTTGAACAAAAAGGTGGAACATTGTGGTCAGCACTTTCACTTATTTAATCATACATTTGATCTTGTTGCTCTGTTGCTGTGGGAGGTGGAGTATTAGCTGCAAGTTTAAAAGAGAGCAAACATGACCTCCATCTGAACTCTGTATTCTGCAGGGAGAAGTAACAGAATGGCTCTACAAGTGTTGCTCTTGGAGTTGATAATCATCAGTGTCATATTTTCAAATACTTGATTAATTTATTTCTTTGTGGAGTGAATTGGGAATGAGTTTTGTAAAAGTGCAGTGTTTAAAACAAAGAAATGAATTTGCACAGGCTCAAAAAGCCACAGGCTTCAGAGAGGGATGGGGGATGGACAATGGTGGGAAGGAAGCAGGGCAGATTGGATGCATCAATGAGCCAACTCTGCTCATCATTGTCTACAAACAACTGGGACATTACCATAATGGGTATTCTGATGACCTAACACAAGAACCACACCTCTTCTGGTGGAATTATGATGGAGTTTCCTGGTGTGACTTACATGCCTGTTTTCCAGCCTCCAGGGCATTTTTAAGGAGGCAGGACAGGAGACGGGAGGGCAGAGTGATAACAGTTATCTATCTGCAAACTGCGTGTAGCTTGTTAACATAACTAAAAGGTCTATTAAAGCCAATGATCAGAGGCCGAATTAAAAATTCCAGTTGGCCTGTGGTCCTCCTGCAGTATCCAGAGCCTGGCAAAAGCCTGGGGGAGTGGTCTCCCAGTGGTGGACCGAGGGCAGGATTAATCTGAAGCTCCCACCATATCTACATGGCCACAGCTGTGAAGGCCGGATGCCCTGTTGCAGGATTTTCCCTCTACAATGGTGGCTCTGTAGCTGTTGCCACTTTTTTAGAAGTTTGTTAAACGTGCTGAGAGGTGGCCTCAATAAGAGGGGGACGGCTCGATTTCGAGGTTCCCTCTCTCTCCCTTATCTGCATCGGCAGCTCCTTCAATGCCAGAGGGTGTCCTACTAGCTCTCCAGTTCTGGAGCCCGTCCTCCATCCGCAATTGGATAGTGAGCATGTCCACTAGCAATTAATTAGCCATTCCTTTGAAAATTATGTCAAGTGACTATTTCCAACTTGGTATCATGTCAAGACCCAGATTTGATCTCTGCATCGGTGACATGACCCCAAAACAAAGATCCAGCTCAATGTTTCACTTTTCAGGTCAATGACCTTTCATCAGAACTGGGAAAAATGAGAAGTTTAATAGGTTTTAAGCAAGTGAAAAGGGGGAGGGTGGGAAAAGATCAAAAGTGAAGGTTTGTGATGGGGTGGATGACAGGAGATATTAAGGGTACAATTTTTAGGCCCCATTGAGGGCAGGTACAGAAGCGGGGGGGTGCAGGATTCCATTCTGGCCCTG
The DNA here is from genome assembly GCF_964194155.1 of Cetorhinus maximus. NCBI lineage: Eukaryota > Metazoa > Chordata > Chondrichthyes > Lamniformes > Cetorhinidae > Cetorhinus > Cetorhinus maximus. The sequence continues at coordinate 101,374,294 of NC_135887.1, forward strand.
AGCCATTTTCCCAGAGGCAGGATTGGGGTGAGTGAGTGGGGGACAGTGCCAACCTCCTGCAAGGGATGGGTAACTGATTCAGCTAATTAAGGGCCTATTGTAGAAGGCGAACTGGAATTTTCCCATTGACCTCCAGATTCTCACGGCGTCAGGGAACAAGGCAGCTGCCTGGAGGTGGCCTCCCAGCGGCAGACCAACACTCCATCCTGCCTTTTTAGGCACCCTCCCTGCCTACCTGGTTCCAGCTGCAGCCACAGGCATCCCTGCACAACAGAGAACTGGCTGCGTTGGGCTTTCTTTTAACTTTAAAGTTAAAAAATATTGGTTGGGGCACTTCAGCATATCGGCCCATTTTCACACCCTTTGGCCCTGCACCACCAACTCTTTTGTTATTTAATCCCCTTTGTCTTTCACCCTATCATAGACTTTCCCTTTTATTCTTCCACCTCCCCGCACCTCACCAGCACCACCACGACCACCATCACTCCCTGCACCCCCCCACCCCTCCCGGAACCCTTTCAAGTGCTTAAAACCTATGATGTTTCAAACTTTTCCCAGTTCTGATGAAAGTTTATTGACCTGAAGTGTTAACTCTGTTTCTCTCTTCACAGACGCTGCCTGGCCTGCTGAGTTTTGCCAGTATTTACTGTTTTTATCTGAGATTTCCAGCAGCCGCAGTATTTTCCTTTTGCAGTTGGCTAATGTTTGGAAAGAAAGGCATTCTATTACATAGCCTGGAGCTATCTGGGTGGAAACATTTTTTAAATCTTAAAGAGGAATGTGCTCTACCATCTCCGCTACATGCTCTGGACGCTGTACTTTTGCATCCCATAGTAGCAGTTCCAAGAGCTTGACAAACATATTACAAGATTCCTCTAGTCAGGAAGAAAGTCAAATATATATGTGAGACTGCTCCAAGTGCCCAGGAAAGAAGGTAGTCTGATTCTCCCAAAGATACAGCATGACAGCGGAGCATCCCAATTCCAGGGAATTATTACCTGGAGCAAGATCTTCCCCAAACCTGCAACATGGAGGCAAGTGCCCTCTTGCCAACGCCATTACAAATTTGTCTCTTCGCAAGACTCTGAAAATTATCAGCAAGTGCCTGGAAGTATCTGATGGCCCTGGTAATCTGGAGGAAGATCAGTGCCACAATCAAAGTGCTACAGATCTTGCTACAACATCAGTGGCTGCTCCGAGGATCTCCATAGTAGTGGTTTCAATGGAAGACATGATGAGGTTTGGTATCAAATCAAGTCCTGAGAAAGAATGTCAACCTTGTCCATAAAGAACTCAATTCTTTTTTGAAGATGAACAAAAATATAAAGACTGGCGTTAGCCAGTTTGCTAAACCAAAGAGTTGATATTAGTTTCAAGGCTGTAAATTTTTTACAGCCAAATGTAGCTTTCCCCATATTCCTGACCATAATAGGTATGGTTGTTTTATGGGGCTGATAAGCAGCAGGACTTTGCTGGCTTCGGGTGCATTCCAAATCCTGTCTCCACCCCCCATCCTCACCCCGGCCCAGCATCAACAAAATGCAACTACCAAGATCTCTCAGGCCACAAGAATTTCTAAACTCTTAATGTTACACCTTAAATATTAACCAAAAACACTCCCACTAAATCAAAGGACTACCAATACACCAATTCGGGGAGACTTTCTAATCAGTCCAAAATAGGCACGATATCAGTGGTGGGACTGCGAGGTTCATGCAAGGCCTGAACTATTTACCGGTGAGCCGCAGATGAGCCAGATGGGCACTCCGCTGCAACTAGCTGACACAGTGCATTGGAAAATGGAGCTGCTTCTAGACAGATCTGGTCAACAGAATCTCATTGGGAAAGGGAGTGGTTAGGTGGGGTGGTGGGAGGTGGGGAAATGAGCTGGCAATCTGGGCTGAATGCTCCCCTTGGCTCTGCAAAGTATTGGTGAGCCGCCTTTTTGAACTGCTGCAGTTCATGTAGTGTAAGTACACCCACAGTGCTGTTAGAAAGGGAGTTCCAGTTCCAGTTTTGATCCAATGACAGTGAAGGAATGGGCTATGGTTCCAAGTCAGGATGGTGTGTGGCTCGGAGGGGAACTTGCGGGTGGCAGTGTTCACATGAGTCTGCTGTCCTTGTTCTTCCAGGTGGTGGAGGTTGCTGGTTTGGAAGGTGCTGTCGAAGGAGCCTTGATGAGTTGCTGCAGTGCATCTTGTAGATGGTACACACTGCTGCTACTGTTCACTGGTAGTAGAGGGAGGGAATATTTAAGGTGGTGAAAGGATGCTGATCAAGCAGGCTGCTTTGTCCTGGATGGTGTTGAATTTATTGGGTGTTGTTGGAGCTGTACTCGTCCAGGCAAGTGGAGAGTATTCCATTATACTCCTGATTTGTACCTTGTAGATGGTGGATTGGCTTTGGGGAGTAAGGAGGTGAGTTACATTCCACAGAATTCTCAACCACTAACCTGCTCTTGTAGCCACAGTATTTATGTGGCTGGTTTAGTTAAGTTTCTGGTCAATGTTAACCCCAGGATGTTGATAATGGGGGATTCAGCAATAGTAATGCCATGGGATATCAAGGGAGATGACCATCTCTCTTTTTGGTGATAGTCATTGCCTGGCACACATGTGACACAAATGTTAATTGGCACGTGTCAGACTAAGCTTTAAAGTTGCCCAGATCTTACTGCGTATAGGCACGGACCTCTTCAGTATTTGAGGAGTCACAAAGGTACAATGATCAGCGAGCATCCTGACCTCTGACCGTATGATAGAAGGAAGGTCATTGATGAAGCAGCTGAAGATGGTTGGGCCTAGGACACTACCCTGAGGAACTCCTGAAGTGATGATCTGGGGCTGAGATGATTGGTCTCCAACAACCACAGCCATCTTCCTTTTTGCTGGTTATGACTCAACTGGTGGAGATTTTTCTCCCTGATTCCCATTGACTTCAATTTTGCTAGATCTCCTTGATGCCATACTTGGTCAAATGCTGCCTTGATGTCAAGGGGAGTTACTCCCGTCTCACGTCTGGAATGCAGCCCTTTTCTCCACGTTTGTACCAAAGCTGTAATGAGGTCTGGAGCCGAGTGGCCCTAATAGAACCCAAATTGAGTGTTGGTGAGCATGTTATTGCTAAATAAGTGTCCCTCAATAGCACTATCAGTGACTCCTTCCATCAGAGTAGACTGATGGGGCAGTAATTTGCTGAATTGGATATGTCATATTTTTTGTGGACAGGACATACCAGGGCAATTTTCCATTTTGTCAGGAAGATGCCAGTACAGCTTGGCTCGTGGCGCAGCGAGTTCTGGAGTATTTCAATACTACAGCCAGGAAGTTGCCAGGGTTCAGCATCTTTGCCGTATTCAGCACCTTCAGCTGTTTCTTGCTATTATGTGGAGTGAATCAAATGGGTTGGAGACTGGCATCTGTGATGCTGGGGAGCTCAGGAGGTGGCCAAGCTGGATCACCCATTTGGCACTTCTGGCTGAAATTGTTTGCAAATGTTTCAGGACTGTATGGTGGCAAATCCAACATTACTGTTATGGACAGATGCATCTGTGAAAGATAGATTTATGATGGCTAGGTCAAATAGGTTTTTTCCACTTGTTGGTTCTCTCACCACCTGCCATAGGCAGATATGTTCTTCAGAACTCGGCCAGATCAGTTAGGTAGCAGTACTACCGAGCCACTCTTGATGATAGATATTGAAGTCCTCCACCCAGAATACATTCTGTGCCCTTGCCACCCTCAATGCTTCTTTGAAGTTGGATTCAACATGGAGGAGTACTGATTCATCAGCTGAGGGAGGTGTCAATCAGCAGCAGGTTTCTTTGCTGTGCTGGTGGGTCAAGACATACCCAGAGATGGTAACAGAGGAGTCTGGGACATTGGCTGTAAGGTATGATTTGGTGAATATGACTATTGTCAGGCTGTTACTTGACTAGTCTGTGGGACAGCTCTCCTAATTTTGGCACATGTCCTCAGATTTTAGTAAGGAGGACTTTGTTGGATTTACAGGACTGGGTGTGCCTTTGTACTTCTCAGTGCCTAGGTTGATGCCAGGTGGTCCATTCAGGTTTATTCTTATTAAACTTTTCAGTAGGGATTTGATACAACTTAGTGGCTTGTTAGGCCATTTCAGAGATAAGAGTCAACCACATTACTGTGGGTCTGGAGTCACATGTAGGCCAGACCAGGTAACGACAACAGATTTTCTTCCCTGAGGACTTTTTTTAAAATTCATCCACAGGTCAGCATTTATTGCCCATCCCTAATTGTCCTTCAGAAGGTGGTGGTGAGCTGCCTTCTTGAACCATTGCAATCCATGTGTTGTAAGTACACCCGCTGTGCTGTTAGGGAGGGAGTGCCAGGATTTTGACCCAGCGACAGTGAAGGAACGGTGATATATTTCCAAGTTAGGATGGTGTATGGCTTGGAAGGGAGCCTGCAGATGGTGGTGTTCCCGTGTACTTGCTGCCCTTGTCCTTCTAGATAATATAGGTTGTGGATTTGGAAAGTGCTGTCGAAGGAGCCTTGGTGAGTTGCTGTAATGCATCTTGTAGATGTACACACTGCTGCCACTGTGCGTCAGTGACGGAGGGAGTGGATGTTGAAAGTGGTGGATGAGGTGCCAATCAAGTGGGCTGTTGCGTCCTGGATGGCGTCAGTCTTCTTGAGTGTTGTTGGAACTGCACTCATTCAGGAAAGTGGAGAGGATTCCATCACACTCCTGACTTGTGTCCTGTTGATGGTGGACAGACTTTGGGGAGCCCCCTGGTTATCCAGAAGCATACAAGCCAAGATAAAGCAGAAAAAGAAAGCTTATGATAGTCACAAAGGACTTAACACTGTAGAAAGCCTAGAGCAGTATAGAAAGTACAGGGGTGGAGTAAAAATGGAAATTAGGAAAGCAAAGAGAGGATACAAAAAAATAATGGCAGGTAAAATCAAAGAAAATCCTAAGATGTTTTACCGGTACATTAAGAGCAAGAGAATAACTAAGGAAAAGGTAGGGCCTATCAGAGATGTACATAGTAACTTGTGGGTTGATGCAAAAGATACGGGCAAGTTTTTCAATGGGTACTTTGTCTCTGTCTTCACTAAGGAAAGGGATGGTGCAGACATTCTAGTTAAAGAGGAGGAGTGTGAAATGTTAGATACAATAAACATAATGAGAGAGGAATTACTGGAGGGACTGACATCCTTGAAGGTAGATAAATCACCAGGACCATATCCCAGGCTGTTGAAGGAAGCAAGGGAGGAAATAGCGAATGCTCTGAGGATCATTTTCCAATCTTCACTAGATATAGGCGAGGTCCCAGAGGATTGGAGGTCTGCGAACATTGTACCATTATTTAAAAAGGGTGCAAGGGATTGGCCAGAAAATTATAGGCCAGTCAGTCTGACTTCGGTGGTGGGCAAATTATTGGAAAAAATTCTGAGGAACAGGATAAACTATCACTTAGAAAGGCACAGATTGATCAGGGACAGTCAGCATGGTTTTGTTAGGGGAAGAACGTGTCTTACTAACTTAATAGAATTTTTTGAGGAAGTAGCAAGGAGGATTGGTGAAGGTAGTGCAGTGGATGTTGTCTACATGAATTTCAGTAAGACATTTGACAAGATCCCACATGGCAGACTAGTCAGGAAAGTGAGATCTCATGGGATATAGGGGAAGGTGGCAAGTTGGATCCAAAATTGGCTCAGTAACAGGAAACAAAGGATAATGGTCGATGGATGTTTTTGTGAAAGGAAAACGGTTTCCAATAGTGTTCCACAGGGCTCAGTGTTGGGGCCCTTGCTGTTTGTTGTATATATTAATGATTTAGACTTAAATGTGGGAGGCATGATTGGAAAATTTGCAGATGACACAAAAATTGGCCATGTAGCTGATAGTGAAGAGGATAGCTGTCGACTCCAGAATAATATCAGTGGTTTGGTTGAGTGGGCAGAGAAGTGGCAATGGAATTCAATCCAGAAAAGTGTGAGGTAGTGCATTTGGGGAAGGTAAACAAAGCAAGGGAATACTCAATAAACGGGAGGATATTGAGAGGGGCTGAGGAAGTAAGAGACCTTGGAGTGCATGTCCAGAGGTCCCTGAATGTAGCAGGACAGGTGGATAAGATGGTAAAGAAAGCATATGGGATGCTTTCCTTTATTGGGCGAGGTATTGAATACAAAAGCAGGGATGTAAAGATGGAACTATATAAACTTTGGTTAGGCCACAGCTGGAATTTTGTGTACAGTTCTGGTCGCCACATTTGGAAAGACATAATTGCTCTGGAATGAGTGCAGAGGAGATTTACAAAAATGTTGCCAGTGCTTGAAAATTGCAGCTATGAGGAGAGATCAGAAAGGCTAGGGTTATTTTCCTTAGAAAAGAGGAGGCTGAGGGGTGATCTAATTGAAGTGTACAAAATTATGGGGGGTCTAGATAGGGTGGACAGGAAAGGCTTATTCCCCCTAGCTGAGGGGTCAATTACCAGGGGGTATAGATTGGTAGAAGGATTAGAGGGGACATGAGGAAAAACTTTTTCACCCAGAGGATGGTGGGCATCTGGAATTCACTGCCTAAGTTGGTGGTTGAGGTTGAAATGGCAACTCATTTAAAAGGTACCTGGATCTGCATCTGAAGTGCTGTAACCTGCAAGGCTATGGACCAGGTACTGGAAAGTGGGATTAAAATGAGTGGCTAGTTTCTTTTTTCTCTTTTTGACTGCATAGCCACGATGGGCTGAATGGCCTCTTTCTGCACTGTAACTTTTCTGTGGTTCTATGTGAGTTATTCATCACAGAATTCCCAGCCTCTGACCTACTGTCGTATTTACATGCCTAGTCCAATTCACTTTCTGGTTTCACATTAGTGAAGCAGATGGGTTTTTGGGACAATCAGGTAGCAATCAGACAATCAGGTAGCAATCAGACAATCATTGTTACAATGACTGGGATGAGCTTTTTATTCCTGATTTATTTAATTAATTGAATTTAAATTCCACCAAATGCCATGTGTGAATGAGAGGTAATTCTTAATAATGAAATGGCTGACCCTGAACAGAAGTTAACTTGAATGTAACAATTAAATGTTTTTGTATCTTCTTTAACTTGTAGCTTGTCCAGAAAATTAATGGCATCTATAGTGCAAAGAGAGGGAAGAAAAGGCTGAAGAAGCTGTCACTGTCAAATTTTGAGAATGCATCTCTACGAGGTAAGGGGATGGACAGTTTGATGGACAGCTTGTGGGTGTTAATCCAGACCAAAAAACTTTATTCAAAACACTTACCTTGGCTCCTCCAATAAAAATAGAAAGACATGAATGCACAATAGTAAAACAAATAGTCGCTTGGAGTACATAACTTGAGTATTGCAGAAAAACGACACATGGGGCAGGATTTTTGGCTGGCGGGTCTGGGAGCGGCCAGGGAACGGTGTGCCACCTGCGATCGGCCCCCGACAGGGATTTCACGCTGGCTGGCCAATTATCAGCCAGCCAGCGTGAAAATCATGCTGAAAGGCTCAGCGCTGCCAGGGTGGGGGCGGGAGGAGGGCGAGCACTGAAGTCTGCACAGGCGGCAGAGGGAGCGCGCACAGAAAGCTCCCTGAAGGCAAAGAGCTGCCTCAGGGAACTGAAGAATTTTAAAATCAAAAATAAAGATTTTGAAAATCTGAAAACAATGTCCCCACATAGGACTCACTCACATGAACATAAACATAACAAACATTATGTCAAAACATTTTTTGTTAGTTAATGTCAGAAACCTTACGCTCGATTGGGTTGGACGCGTGCCCGCCCAGGGAACATAAAATTCTGCCCATGTTGTCGAAGCTTTTCATCTTGCACTCATGAGGAAGACCCTGTGTAAAGAACATGTACACACTTTGTGCCTTTTTCAACTAAACAAAGTAGGTGACAGCCATTCTCTGGTTCATTCCCCAGAGCAATGCCTTGACCAATCAGAGACAACCTGCCTGGTTTGAATTTGAACATAGCTTGGAAGTTAACTGTTAGCCATCAGTTAACTGGTTCATTCTCCATGGCAATGCCTCTACCAATCAAAGTCAACTTGCTAACCAATCAGCACTCCCTTCTCATGCAGTATAAATTGTTGTTCCTTTTACATTTTGTATTCTTGCGAATTGTCCTGATGAGTGCAAGACAAAAAGCTTCGACAACATGTGTATTTTTTCAGCAATAGTAAAACAGTTAAATCATCCACTTTTGGCACCAGGACCATAAGCAACGTTTTCAATGATGATAAAAGCAAATACTGTGGACGCTGGAAATCTGAAATTAAAACAGAAAATGCTGGAAAAAGTCAGCAGGTCTGGCAGCATCATTTTAAAAATTCATTCATGAGATGTGGGCTTTGCTGGCTGGGCCAGCATTTATTGCCTATCCTTAGTTGCCCTTGAGAAGGTGAAGGTGAACTGCCTTCTTGAACCGCTGCAGTCCATGTAGTGTAGGTACACCTACAGTGCTGTTAGGAAGGGAGTCCCAGGATTTTGACCCAGCGACAGTGAAGGAATAGCGATATATTTCCAAATCAGGATGGTAAGTGACTTAAAGGGGAACTTCCAGATGGTGGTGTTCCCATCTATCTGCTGCCCTTCTAGATGGTTGTGGTCATTGATTTTTCAGGTGCTGTCGAAGGAGCTTTGGTGAATTCCTGCAGTGCATCTTGTAGATGGTACACACTGCTGCTATTGTGCGTCGGTGGTGGAGGGAGTGAATGTTTGTGGATGTGGTGCCAATCAAGCAGGCTGCTTTGTCCTGGACGGTGTCAGGCTTCTTGAGTGTTTTGGGAGCTGCACTCGTACAGGCAAGCGGGACTATTCCTCCACACTCCTGACCTGTGCCTTGTAGATGGTGGACAGGCTTTGGGGAGTCAGGAGCTGAGTTACTCGTCATGCGATTCCTAGCCTCTGATGTGCTCTTGTAGCCACAGTATTTATATGGCTAGTCTAGTTCAGTTTCTGGTCAATGGTAACCCCCAGGATGTTGATAGTGGGGGATTCAGTGATGGTAATGCCATTGAACGTCAAGGGGTGATGGTTGGATTCTCTCTTGTTGGAGAGAGAAACAGAGTTAACGTTTCGAGTCCATATCGCTCTGAAGGAGAGTCATATGGACTCGAAGTTTTCCCTCCCTCTCAGACCGCCATTTTTATAAAAGATTGTGGTCAACTTTTCACACATTGACAATGAATGATTCCTAACGATAAATTCTCAATTCATTTGCGGCACATTTCCCTTTCCATCCTCCCTTACTTCCCAGATCCTGGCTTTCTAATTTCGAGGTATTAAATGCAAGTATCGAATGACAACCCATTTGTAATGAGCTCTAAACCAAACAGGTAGGCATGCACCCTGGTACAACAGAACTCCTCACAGGAAAACGTTTTGAGGTTGATTTTCATCTACAGTTCTAATTCCGCTCCAAATCATTAAGAACGAGCAAAAGTCCCTCCACAAAAGTCAATTGCAAATAGCATTTTGCTAGTGTACACTTATATACATAAATATTCACAGTGTAAAATCAGATGTGTCTAGGGAAAACATTGGGGTAGCAAACGAAAATTGGTCTAGAGAGGACACTTGTGGTTAGGAGAGGAAAATTGCATATACATGAAAATTAAAGGGATGAAGACTATTAAAGGGAAACTTCACAATTGAAAGGTAAAAGTTCTCCAATTGATTTTGCAACCAGGTGCCAGTTACTCAGCATCCCAAACCTGTAAGCATTGTTAAACAATAGTATTGTTTAAAAAAGTGGATGGAAAACCAGATTCATTTTTGTTTTTGCTTTTCTCTATGTTGAAAGCTCTCAAAAAGGGTTATAACCTATTTAAATACTCTAGCTATTTTCCCAGGGGTAGGAGTGGAACAGTTGAATCGATTTTCCTGAAACCACAAAGATACCAGCTGACTTATGTTGTATCTTTATTGCCTTCTGTAACTAAATGTACTTAGAATGCCATAAACATGATAGAGTTGACTTGGGCAAAGAATTGTTTAGCAATTTAGTGTAAGCAATCAAAATAGTTACTGGGGTCTTTAACCTTGTCCATATCGACCCAGCTGGAAGTAACAGAAATACCTAAGTTTAAGTTCATTTTCCTCTTTATTATTTCACTGACCTACTTAAAATTGCTGCACTTAAAGAGGAAAATGTAGTTTTCCAATTACAATGTGACACTATTTATTTAAGTTAATTTTCCTCACTTTTGAAGCCCTGCTAAACACATGATTCTGCAGCTAAAAGGACAGCCAGGCTTCACATCTAAATCAGTGCCAATACTGTTGCATAACTGCCTGTCGGGAAGTATGTGAGTATAGCCTGAGTCTTGATTTTCAAGTGTTATCCCCTCACTTGATACTTTCCACATCTCCTCCTGGACCCCTGCCCCTCAGTATGGATGGGATGAGAAAGAATGACAATGCCACCCTCTCATCAATCGTCAGACAAACTCTTAAAAAAAAATCAAGAGATTTGGTCTAAAAATCATGAATGTATCTGTATTTTCTTTTAAACATAAACCAATACAGATTGGCTGTCAGTTTATAAACCTCATTAGTGGTTTATTAAATCTGTAACACGTCAGAGCTCTTTACAAAACCTATATTATTGCATCTGAAAATGCTTTATAAAAAATCCTACCTGCTATTGCCACAGACAATATTGGCTGAAACAGTTGCCTGCTTAACCAAACCTCGCCCACATGTCCCAGCTTAATGCATCAATGCAGTAAATTGCATTTACCTGCAGTGGAGTTTCATCACCTCCAAATTTGAGTTAATCAAAATATGATAGTTACAGTTAATACAAATATATGAACAATAATTGACAGATAACTGACGTCCAGCCTGTCCCACACAATTAGGATTCCTTAGCCTGGATTTTCAAAGAGATTCCACAGACCTTTAAAAATGCTGGGCAAAATCTGGATTTCGTAGTCCTGCCCCCATTTCCGACAGATCCCATTTTCGCTGGTAGGGGAAAGGGGCTGGGGGGGGAACATGACTCACACGAGGGAATCCCAAACTCAGCAGAGCTATTTTAACTCAGCGCTGAGTTCAAACAGACCCCATTTTCGCTGTAGCAAGGGCCTTAACCAGCAGTGTGGGATTCACAGTTTTTTAGAGTAGATGTAAACGTTCATGAAGGGCGGACAAGGTCTGTGGAACTGTCAAGCTGTCAAGTTATTTAAATCCCCAGCCCTCTAAAATTAAAACAAAAGCTTGTCCTTGTTGATGAGTGTTGAAAAAACTCTGGTCCAGCAGTTCAAATTGCAGATAAAATCGCCGTGTGTTGACATCTACCCAAGGGTTATTATTATGTCATTATTAATGCTTGGCTGCTGATCTGCATCTCGGAGTAGCGGGCCCAACTTCATCCCACGCCTGCACCATTCCCCACCTCCCCCCCGAGCGAAAAATCAGGGGAAAAAAATCACTTTTTCCTGAGGCTGGTGCGGTGAGCCGGGAAATTTCTGACTGGCACTACCTGCCATGGGAACTAAAATGGGAACCCTTGTGTTTATATGCTCATCATGCATTAAATGTAAAGATTTCAATTACCAATTTCAATAATCAGTTATAATCATTATTTTCATTTACATTATCCTGGCATAAATTAATAAAACAAATGGACATGGAGTAATTACGTGGAGTAATAGTGAACATTTGTGCTGCTCTTTTTAACCAATAGACAGTAATTCGCAATTCTACAGTACTCCTTGTGTAGGGTCACATCTCGAAGCTTTACATCGAAGACTGCAAAATAGCGGATGGTATTCAGGGAGGGCAAAGTTTAAATATAAAAGTTAGATTGAGAAATGAAAGGCACAGTAGAAGTAAGGTGCTTTGAAGAGTTTTTTTGAGGGTGGGGAGAACTGAATAGAGAGGGAAAGACTATAGCGCTAAATGAGGGGCCATGAATAGTCAAGTTACAAAAAAGGTAAGGAGCTTGGTACTCGAGGGGTGGAAGGAAGCTGCAGGAATTTGAAAATTAGACCAAAAACATCAAATCAACTTCCCTGGGGTTTCCATTGTGACCATGTCGAAAGAGAATGTGAGAGGCAAGGTGAAAGGTGGCACCAGCATTCCGGACCCTGGCACACCATCTCCAGCTTTTCTCTTGTGGAACACCTACCTGGCTTTTTATTTGTATAAAAACCAGCGGCAGCTTCGGGACCTTGCAGAGCCGCGCTCTCCAGAAAGTGAGTCGGCCCTCCTGTTCTGACCCGGCTAAAGTCAACAGCAGAAAAAGTGCGAAATTTCACAACTTTGTCGCGAGATGGCAGATTGGGCAGGATTTGGCTGAGAAATTGCTTCTCTCCTGATCAATTCAAGAGAGTTTGCATGTCTGTGATTTTAAAAATTCCCACGTGGAAAACAGAAGGTGCAGACTTAGAGATCCCTCTTATGCCATGTAGTTTTTTAGCCCTGTCAGTGTGAAGACAAGCATTGCCCTATAGTACAATGGTGTTTGTGTCACTTCAAGCCATGTTTCCATTCACTCCCAGTCATGACATCAGCTGACATTGTTTTCACAACGAATATTTTAAAATGCAAAAGTTAAAGTCCTTTCGAATTATTTGAATTGTCAATTATGAGGCCGAGTAAGAAAGAGTAAACTAACCTACTGCCTTACACACCACTGAACACAGAAAATTATTCTGTGAATCTTTTTTTTCTCCAAAGAAGCTAAACTGTTAACAGCTGCTGGAGGAGCAAGGGGTGTTTAGTCTATATTCTTGGAACTTTCCTTAACAAATTTTTGTTTTGGCTTTCTGATACCTTCACTCGACCTCTTTATCTCTTTCACAGATGAAAACAGTGAGAGTGAGAGCGACTCAGATGACAGATTTAAAGGTAAGAGGCCACGCTACTTTGAATAGAAGTGCATACCACTTCCTTTATACCTGTGCAACACTGTATTTAGTGTGTTTTGGTCCTCCATGCGATAATGGATAGATTTTGTTTTTCTCTCCCAAGCTCAATAAACTGCAGATTAATACCCATGATAACTTACTTTTCTTTGTTTCAACATTTTCTTTGTTGACTGTGAAAAACACCATCAACCATATTTGGATTTTGTTTTGTTTTCCAGCTCACACACAACGCCTGGTCCATATTCAGTCAGTCCTAAAGAAAGCTCCCAGTTACCGCACATTAGAACGAGAGCTCATTGAATGGCAGGAGCGGGAACTCTTTGAATATTTTGTGGTGATATCACTGAAGAAAAAACCTTCAAAGAACACTTATATCCCTGATGTATCCTATCAATTTCCAAAGGTGAATGCTATAATTTAAAACAGACTAGTGTTCAATATAAATGTTAGACTTGTGTCAGTCAGTATGGAAATATCACCATCTTAATGACAGAAAATGATAACCCAAACAATTGCCCCAAATCCTATAGTGTTACGCCTAGGAGGTAAAGAGTTTTTTTTGCAAGTAATCTGACCTATATGAATTTAGTGTACCTTCAGATCACAGTTTTTTTTCACACCTGCAGGAATTTCTGTATTTAATAGGAACCCTGGCTGTTAAGTTATGAGAGATCAGGAAAGTTATAAACTCCTATAATTTGTGGGGTCTTGCACTGTTTATTTATGCTTTTTCCTGCACATATTCAAAACTTCAGTTATTAACTGGTGTTCCTGCTTCACGTCTCCGTCCTATATGAACCACAACTTCAGCTCTGCTCTGTGAACATGGCAAAAAAGTAGAGTGACATAGGAAATTAAAAGATAAAATAATATGGGGAACAAAGCAGCATGCTAACACAGAAAGCAAATCCAAATCAAGGAAGAGCAGCTTGAAAAAACTGGTATGAGTTAAAGGTGTAAAGAGTGAGAAAAAAATTAGCTGCGTGTTTTCTTTAGTTGTCTGTATCTATTAGTTCAATACTGCACCTTTGGCTCCAACTTTTCAGCAGGCCAGTTTCTGAGCTTGAAATTTGCCAAAAATGTAATGTTTCTCGCATTGCGACTGAAAGTACGTGTAAGTTTATGGAAAATGTGACTGGTTACTGGAAACACAAATACCTGGATTCACCATGATAAAAAAAAGTGCACGCACTAACTATATGTAATCTGCTCCTGCTCGATAGGAGTCCTGTAAAAAAAACAGAATTGTACAGCAGAGTTAGGTAGCTTGATTAAGCAGATGTTTGGCCAAAGGTAACAGTGAATTGGTTCTCCACAAAAATGCTGTGCCATTACACTTTTCAGTAGCAGATGTAGAATGAGAAAGATCACTGAGTACACAGAATCTGTGCCATAAGCTCACTCTAGGCAAATTGAACTGAGGCCCAATACATTTTCTTCACTGATTCCTCCTCTAATTCCTACTGAAGCCTTTTAAAATACATTTTGAATAAAATGTCCTGTATCTTTAGAGGATTTAAATAAATGGTACACTTAACTGTTCAAAATATGGCAGCTAACTTGCCAAAACAACCCATTGAAATACTATCTAATAACTCACCACAATATGCCAGGAAAATCCAAAATAGCCCAACATATGCCAACAAACCAGCCAAAAATAGGATATCATAAGATGATAAGATCATAAGACATAGGAGCAGGAATAGGTCATTTGGACTGTCAAGCCTGCTTCTCCATTTCATAAGATCATGGTTGATCTGATTGTGGCCTCACATCCACTTTCTTGCCTGTCTCCCGTAACCTTTTATTCCCTTATAGATCAAAAATCTGTCTAACTCAGCCTTGAATATATTCAATGACCCAGCCTCCACTGCTCTCTGGGCTAGAGAATTCCATAATTAATGACCCTCTGGGGGAAGAAATTCTTCTGCATTTCTGTCTAAAATAGGAGACCCTTTATTTTGAAACTGTGCCCCCTAGTTCTATATTCCCCCACAAGGGGAAACATGCTGTCAGCATCTACTTCGTCAAGCCCCTTTAGAATCTTATGTTTCAATAAGATCGCCTCTCATTCTTCTAAACTTCAATCAGTATAGGTCCAACCTTTCCTCATAGGACAACCCCTTCATCCCAGGAATCAGCCCAGTGAACATTCTCTGAACTGCTTTTGTTGCAAGTATATCTCTCCTTAAGGGGCCAAAGCTGTACACCATACTCCAGGTGCAGTCTCACCAATGTCCTGTACAGTGGTAGCAAGGCTTCCCTACTTTTATGTTCCATCCCCCTTAATTGCAATATATAGACAAATAAAAATTTCCTGAACAATACGATGTCAGGCACACTTCAAGCACCGTTTAAACATGGCAGCTCTCAACATGGACGTCAGATGTCTAATGACAATTCTCCACTAGCAAAATGGATGGCCATGAACTTACTTTTTCCTCAAATGTTCTGCATCAGGAATTGGGAGGATTGCCCAACTACAGCAATGGCATGACTTGTATATGTTTAAATATATAATATACATCATCCTCTCCTGTGCTGGCCCTTTGGAGGAGCTAGCCAATTTGTCCCACATCCCTGCTCTTTCCCATTGCCCTGCATATGTTTAATTTTCAAGTATATATCTAATTTCCTTTTGAAAGTTACTATTAAATCTGCTTCCGCCATCCTTTCAGCCAGTACATTCCAGGTCATCATAACTTGCTGCAAAAAAAGCAAATACTGCTCATCTCCCTTCTAGCTGTTTTTCCAATTACCTTAAATTTGTGTCCTCTGGTAACTGACCCACCTAACAGTGAAAATAATTTATCCTTCTTTACTCTATCCAAACCCTTCATGAATTTATGTCCCATGCTTCTTGGATTAAATGGAGTGATGAAATTTTCAATACAAATAGCACTGAATCATGCCCACTTATAACAAAAAACAAATTTCATAATTCCAAGATACCTACAGAAGCTTCAGTAGCTGAGTACTTTCTAATATTCTATTACTAATTTAAATAAGAATTATTACACTGCATACCAAGAAAGAAATCATACTTTTTAAACTAATTTTTGATAACAACTTTGAAATAATTGTTCTAATTAAAACATAATTTTAATTGTTGTTACATAAGCTTTGTAAATAATTAGTTTAAGATATTTTCATGGCCAAAGTACTAATTATAACAAAAAAACACAGTCCTTCTGAAGTTATTTCACCCCAGGTTGTATTATACTGTGCTCTAATACTGAAATTGTTAAAATCCAACCTTGTTGAATTACAGACTGTTGTATTTTCATATGGTGAAATTGTAGATACTGATGCAGTCTAATAACGATGTATTGAGTGCTGTTAACATTCAGTGTTGTTCCATTGAACAATTAGGCTAAGGGCTGTCTATGGTACATTAAGTACTGCTAAGAAATGGTGTTGTTACATTATGCTGAGCACTGTTACATAATGTACAATTAAAGTTATTATTGGAATTGCTAGCGATGTCCAAGTTACATGACTCCATTTTGCTTCTCCTCCACAGCTAGAAAGGCCAACAAAACAAGTTCGTGAAGCAGAAGAACGATTGAAAGCAATCCCACAGTTCTGCTTTCCAGATGCCAAGGACTGGAGCCCAGTGTCGGATTTTACCAGGTAAAGGAGAAGGTGGGAGTTTTTAATAAATTCAGGAGGCATGGTATCTTTGGTGCTCAATTGTCAGCTTCTGTGAAAGATGCAGCACTGTTTAATCTCTGCAGTTTCTATTAGATTTGAACGATATAAAGAAAGAGGAGCATGGCTATAGCCTTCCACCAAAGACCATGTTACACATTCCAGGGTTAGGAATAGTGAAAACCAGTTACAATATTAGATTTACAGTTTATTACATCAAAATTTATAATCGATGCCTGATTATGGATGTTAATCTGGTTTAGAGGAGCTCTCATGAATTTTTTTTCCCCAGTAAATTGGTTGTTTCTTTATTCCAAAAACAAATGACAGACTGTGTGTGGCAGTTTTCCATCATTTTTTGGTTTCACAAGGCAGAGGCCCAGATTTTTGTCCCTGGGAGCACAGATTTGGGAGATTTCCCGGCTTGGGGAACCTGAACTTTAAAAATGGCTGCCCGCAGGTGGGATTTTCGGTTGGGGGGGGTGCAGGCTGAAAGAGGAGTTGGGGCAAGCGACCCCAGATTGAATCCGCAGGCTGCTGGCTGCAGAGATGGGCTGTGCACAAGGCCTGCCTCTGTGCCCCGGCACTGTGTTTAAATTGATGAAAACTATTAATAAAACAAAAGAAATCCCTCCAGCCCTAAACCCCCCCACACACTGCCTATGCCCCATCCATACCAACCTAGGCCAACTAATGCCCCTCTAGCTATCCATTGCCCCCATACCCCCATGCCAATTTAGTGCCAATTCATGTCAACCCATGTTCCATCAACCACCCTTTGCCCTTACCCCCTCGATGCCAACTCACCTAGTATATTTTGACAGGTCCTTGACAGCTTTGAAACCTCCTGGATAGCTTGGACAAATTTGACACTTTCTGGATAGCTTTGACAGATTTGACAGCTAGACAGCTCCTTAACATTTCCTGGACAGCGCGACATTTCCTGGACAACGCGACATTTCCTGGACAGCTTGACATTTCCTGGATAGCTGGACACCTCTTTTACAGCTTGACAGTTCCAATGAGTTTCTGTATTTAAAGAACATCAACATGTTCACTTTTAACAAACCCAAAGGGCACCTTAACTCCCCCAAATGTGTTCCGGAGCCCTATCCAAAAGAATCCACCAAGTTCAGGCCTCCTCTTAACTGTTCTAAACTGCCACTCTGGATTCCACATTCCTGTTCTTTCAAAATTCCACTTCAGTGGAGGCAGCTGTTGATGTAAATGGCCAGCTGCCTCTGTGAGTTGTGCATGTGCAAACCCCTGCCTGACTCCAGTCCCACCCCCGCAAAGATGGGAAATTCCGGGTTCAGGGATGGGACTTAGAAATTTCGGTCATTTCCAGGATTTTCACCATGATGTAGAGGCTCTCTGTTGTGGTGCAAATCTGGGCCAGAAAGTTTCATTACACTTACAGTATAAGTGAACCTGAACCACAGACCAGGGTTCGATTTTTTTACTCTTTATCGTCCTCTCAGTTGTTTCCGATTTGAGTCCTTTCTCCTTCCTCCCTCCAGGCATCCATCTTTTAGTGGTTGGTGTATTTTGAAGGATGAGATGACTGCTGTAAATGCCACCAGATTACTGGATGGCAGAAAGTATGTTTATGTGAATGTGGAGACTGGTTCTTCCTCCTAAGTAGGTGGAATTTGAGGGTTCAAGTACCATGGGCTGGATTTAATGCAGCCTGTGGCGATGGAAAAGGTGGCATCTGGGCCCACTTAATGGCTGGACAGGCCACATGCCAGTCTCCTAGCAGCAGGAAAACCTCCCACATTTATGTTGGAGGCAGGAACAGGCCTATGGGGGAAATTCACCCGCTCATGGAGGGTTGTCAGTTAGGCACATTATTGAACCACTTGACACCAATTATCCCTGAGACCACTGGAACTTAGTGGTGGCTTTGGGATTACATGCGAGTGGCATGGCTTTACTGTGCCTGCAAAATGCTGCCAGGCAAACTTTGTTGGCCTTCTGGTGGGGAAGCCCCCTTTTCAAAGTGCTGGGTCAAGGGACCTGGGTAGCTTTGCGATCCTCGGCCTTTCCCTGGGCACATTACCGGCAGCAGCCACTGTTCCCACTGTGTGGAGAGCTGGGGTGGGATTTCTGCCCCCAGGGTCCTGAATCCCAGGGAGAACCCAACGCTGGCCAGTTTAAGTCTGATAGGCACATAATCCAGTCAGGCCTTCCCTTCAGAAATCACGTGGGTTTCTCACCAGTTCTCCAACTGGAGGGCTGGACCTAGGTCAATTACATTAAACTCCATCCCAAGTCTTGGTATAACATGAATCGTTTCAACCTACAGTGAAGGAGTTTATTGACTGTGGGCAGTGGGACTGGAATGATTGTTAAGCCTGAAATTCAGATCTGTATCCCATTTTTCTGCAAAAGTTACCGCTCAATGTACAGTCATTGTCTACTCCCACTCAGTCCACTTCCTCTAGAAGCAGTTTACTATAGTTACAATAAACCCTGGTGAACTGTTATTGAAACTTTAAATGTCATAAGGGAAGAGTAAAAAACTAAAGATTTGAAAGTGGTACTATTTTGTAGGGTTTTCTATACTTCAAATTTGGGAAAGATAAGGGTGCTTGGGAACCTCGTGAGTAATGAGTTGAAATAACTTTGTGACAGATTGTACTTGCCTCTAAAATTAAATAAAGAATTAAGTAAAAAAAAAGAAATACGTGCCAGAAGAAGACAGCGTGGCACATATTGCACAGAATGTTCACAGCTGCCAATTCCTAGTTATACCAGGAGAATAACCTAGTGAAACACTTCCAGATATTACATTTCTTAATAAAAATGTCAACTTCCTCAAAAAAAATCAGAGCAATTATTTTGAACAAAACTTCATGTGCCAATATAATTTATTTCATAATCAGTCCATCCTTACACAGTTTCAATTCAGATGCTACACCTGAAATCCCATTATTTAAAGGATTAAATAGAATTGATTATAATGGAAGTTTTGGTGATCGTGAAAAGTGTTTAACCTATCAGCATTTAATCAAGGAGAACTCCCTCAGTGTCTTTTTTAATATATTGGTCTTGCTTTTGAGTAACTTGTAACAATCATCTGTTAACAGTGAAACATTCTCATTCATGCTCACTGGGGAAGATGGTAGTCGGCGATTTGGTTATTGTAGACGATTATTGGTGAGTACACACCTCCATGTCAGAACTTCTTTTTCACATTCAAGCTATACTGCCCCCCTTGGTCAAAAAGTAAAGTGTACAGATAGCTATTTAAATTACGGCCATTTCTTTTTCCAATTCTCCAATGCTGGCTTTCATTCTTTTTTTAAAAATTCTGTTGCAGCAATTTAGGTACTGAGAAACTGTCCGGCATCTGTCAAATTAGACAAGTAGGAGACTCATTAGGTGGAGTGACAGTCTTTACCTCCCAAAGAGACCATCGTGAATTTGAGTGCCACATAGACCTGGATTTTAAAAGTTCTCAATCGGCTGCCAGATGAATTACAATGTCATGTCAGAACACTCCATGTGGTGGAGAGGAAGGAGATAGGGAAAGTTTAAATGACCACAGCAGGTTACCACGGTAGTCTGTTTGTTTCTGAACTGGCGAGCAGCAGCTTGTGGTCACTTGAGGTGATTTTTTTTTAACTGCTGGGCCTCATTACAATAAGCACCACTTCACTCACCACCCCCCCCACCCCAAAATGGTCAGACAGTGGACAGGAATCAGCTACTGGCCTGTGGAAAATTGTGTGGTCCATGGCTGCAGGCGACTGTATAGGCAAGTGTAGGGAAGGGGGTTCTCGGAGAATCTTATAAGAGGGAATTGGGTAGTCCATGAAGGGGAAGTCTGAGATTTCTTTGTGGAACCTGGGTGAATAACATTAAAATTCGCCCCAAGGTTTTGTTTAAACACCTGAACTCCATTACTCCATTCTCATGTTTGTTTGGGTTGGAAATGATGGACCGGATCTTTTGATGCCAACAGCGGTGAATATTCAGACATTTGCCGCTCTTGCGCTTCGGGACCCTTCAGAAGTACTGACCGCGTACATGCAAGGTAATTGCCTGGGAAGTTTGAACTTCCAATGGGCAGATTTGCACTCCCCGAGCGCCTCCGAAAATTTCTCTGACATTGACTTCAGTGGACACTTCCACTGTTAATTTCTGGCTTAGGTCAGTGACATTGTCATTGGCATCTTGCCAATGGCAGATTGCCTCCCCCTCCCCCTTATGTTTGTAAGAAGGCCGCTAGTTAATTGGAAGTGGCCTCCCAGCAGTAGCCCAGGAGGGAAGATTTCATGAAATAAAGAGGGGACTGCTGGCAGGGAAGGCAGCCCCTATGGCCCCAACAATTTCCATAGAGGGGTTTCCCTCACTCCTGGTGGTGCTCCTGAGGCTGCTGAGCTGCTGGCCATCTGAGTGGGTGTGCCACCGATTTAGAACTTCAATCCTAAAGGTCAATTGGATGATCCAAATATTGATGTCAGTCAGTGGCAATATATATAGAGGTTGTAGAACTGGAGCAAATACATCTGGAAGTCAGTGATTTTATGCAGAAATTAACTTAAGTTTTAGAGTGCAGTAAACATTGCTCACACAGAGCTAGTCTTAATAATAATATTAAGAGAAAAAAGATATATATCTTTCATAGCATAAAGGATTAGATGTCAACATCTGTTTGGGCCAGCTATCTGGCTATATAGTGATAGGCATGGTACCATATTGGTTATGCTATTGTATTAGTAATCCAGAGGCTTGGACTAATAATCTGAGATACAAGTTCAAATTCCACCTTCCATGCTGTAAGATTCTATGATTCTGTAAGAAATCTCAGGGTACCCTCCCCACTAATGTTCAGCTACAGAGTAACGATGGCCAGTTTGGATGCAGGACCTGTTACTGGGCAAGTTGAAGGGGGAGACAGAAAACAGAAAGGACGTCATACACCTGCCTATTACTGAAGCTCCAAACACAGAGAGAAGAATAATATTTCTACTTGTCTGATGCAGAAGCAACTGAACTGTCATAGGCTGAGCATGAACACACAATCTAGGCTGACACATCAGCGCGATATTTTCAAGTGAAACATTAAACCAAAGATCTTTCAGTTATGCTGATTGCAAAAGACTATATGACACTATTCAAAAATGAGCCAGGATTTCACCAGCGTCTTGGCCAATGCTCATTTCTCAGCTCAGCCAGCCATGATTTCAGTGCTCAAGCCCTGGAGTGGGTGTTGAACGTTGTGATTCAGAAACGAGTGTGCTGGCACATCTGGCTGAACAATTGAATGCTTCCAAAATACTGAGGAGATTCATAAGAGCCCATATCCTTTTCGGAACAATTGCCATTTGAATACGGCATTGTGAGGCTGATATTTAACTCTTTGTAGCAATTTGCTCAAATAGGAGAAATAAGTCACCAGGGAAGACCTGGAATCCTACTGGACACTTGTCAAAAAGTGAGATTAGGGTGAAGGGTAGGCAGGCAATCCAGCAGTGACAGATTCTGCCCCTTCACTGCCACAATACCTGAATATCCATCCATAAAACTGTGAAAACCTTGGCAATGATTGTCAATTCTGGACTGAAAAGGATGAGTTAGGGATCTGATTCCAGACTAGAGCTACAATGAAATGTCAAGATAAAGCCATTGATTTTCTTAATGACAAATGTTTATCAGTGTTAAAAACTTGACAATTACTATATCAACTATGCTTCTGGCCCCATTTGGGAACATTTTCCAAATATTGAAACACACCACTAGGCAATATGGCCATTAATTCAGAGACTGTCATTGAGCTCAAGACAAACCTCGAGGGGCATATCTTAGGCCCATGACATCAGAGTGGACATGGCTTTGCTGGTATTGCGCTTGCCACTGGCCCTCCCTACTCACCTCACCAATGGATCCATGCAGCAGCCAGGAGAGCAAGTTCCCACTGAAGCCTATAATAAAGGTAGGCACATAGATTTAAATGCAGTCAGTGGCATATGTCTTTCCTTCGCCACTGACCACAAAATCAGAGCCACTGCGTTTTTAAGTCTGTGCTACCGAAAATGTAGGAGCCAGCCTTGGAGAAGGCTGCACAGAAACACACTGGGTTGTATTTTTCCTTGTCTAAAGTGAAATTAAAATTATTTTGCTAATCTCTAAATCAATGACACAGACTTGCCAACCATCTGTGTTCTATGCAGACAGCAGTGCTTCAGGTAGAGTGTTGATGCATTTAGAAATCAGAGGGGATTTAAATTCCCTGCACTGTGATTCTGTTGCTCCAGGATGTATTTGTAGTGGTCAAACAGGACTGTATTCTGCTTGATAGGATCTTTCACTTCTTAGCATAGGCACTCAGTAGGTAAGCAGTGTGTATCTTTTTTTTGGCATTTTTACAGCAATTTCCTATCAATCTATATGGATCCTTGCTTGAATTTGCTGTAGCAATTTACTGTCAATCCATACAAATCCATGCCTGAGTTTATCCTGCACTAATCAGTTTTTTCAAATTAAAACCATCCTAGATATTTTGTTTTTCTTTTGAGTTTGGCTTCAAATTTAATTTTAGGATTCAAAATTCAGATTTCTGAAAAGATCAAGATCATATTGCACTGGCCTTTATACAAGTCTTCTCAAATTGGCAGGAAAGACTGACATTTTCCACCATTTGATCCTAAATGTATTTACGAAAACATGCACTAAATCTTTTTACTTCCAATTAAAGGATTGGTGCAAGACTGGATGGAAAACTTAGTGAACGTTAGGAGCATAGGACCAAAGGAAATAGAAGCAGGAGTAGGCCAGTCAGCTCCTTGAGCCTTGAGCAGTGGGAATCCTTTGAAATGGACTTTAAACCTCTGACAATCTATTGGAGCTGTCAATCACACTGCCATTCATACTGCACAGAGAAAAAAAACACCATTCCATTTGAATAAAATTTAAATCCCCTTAATTGGCCATTCAACTGTAAAAACAAACAAGCGTATATTCAGAAACCACATCAAAGACACACAATCCTTTAATATATTCTTAAAACTGTCAATCAAACTGTCCGTCCAACCTCCTGCTGAGCTAAGTAGTTCATTAGCTTTTAAAACTTAGGCAAGCATTCAGAATGGACTCAGCTGTCAGAACAAACAATTGCAATTCCAGACAATGGAGCCTTTCAAATTGAAAGAACAGATGGTATTTTCTTCCCTATTTCCAACCAGATGGCCTGTCATTCAAAAGAGTGGAGCAGATGGCTGGATTTTTTTGGAAGTTTCAGCAGCAGGGCACTTCTTTTTCTAAGTTAAAGAGATCTGGACATTTAAATCCCTGTCCAGATAATGACAGGACATTTTACAATCACATTTTTCTATAGTTTTGAATGCATTATGGCAATTTTTTGAGTGGTAAAAGTACCCTAATGCATCTCAACACTTAAACAATGCTAGTCAATGTAAATGTCAATGTATCTTTGCAGGACGGGGGTCTATGATCAATCACTGCAGTTAAAACACATCTAACTTAAAATACAACATGTAATAATGACATTTGAAGTTTCAAAATTTAACACTTACCTGTGAGAATGTTCTTGACTCCTCAGCAGGTCTCCCCCAAGATTCTTGAACTCCCAAACAAGGCAGATTTTCAGAAGCCTTCCAGAAGCTGCCCAACCTGAAGAAAATACTTCTTTTGTGGACAGAAAATACAAATTTTCCCTAGGGTTGGCAGTGGTGAACCTGACATCAGAAGACAAGCGTGCAGGGTCATGACACAACCCTAAGCTGACCTCTTCCTGCTGTGGGAAGATTGCATGGCCCATTTTTATACAGGAAATTTAAATTTGATGTGCAAAAAACAACACTTTGGCAATTCTCGACCCTATCTCCAACTGTAGGACAGGAAAGCTTGGCCCAAAACATAACAGAAATAGTTAAAAACCGATGGTCAAATAAGAGTGAGGAACTTAAAGTCATTAATATTAATAGAGAAAAAAATACTGGAAAAATTAATAGGTCTGAAAGCTGAGAAGTTCCCTAGACCTGAAGGCCTATATCCTAGGGTTCTAAAGAGGTGGCTGGAGAGATAATGGATACATTGGTTGTGACCTTCCAAAGGTCCCTAGATTCTGGATTGCGAAGTACCAAATGTAACAAGAAAAGAGGGAGAGAATAAACTGGGTATTTACAGAGCAGTTAACCTGACATCAGTCATCAGGAAAATGCTGAAATCCATTATTAAGGAAGTGGTAACAGGGTATTTAGAAAATCATAATATGATTAGGTAGAGCAAGCATGGTTTGATAAATGGCAATCGTGCTTGACGAATCTATTAGAGATTTTGAGTATGTAACTAGTAGGGTAGACAAAGGAGAACCTGTGGATGTAGTATATTTGGGCTTTCAAAAGGCATTCCATAAGGTGCCTTACAAATGTTGCACAAAATAATGGGGCTATGTATAATGTATTAGTCTGAATAGGCAATTGTTTAAAGGACAGAAAGCAGAGTAGGAATAAATGTATCATTGTCAAGTTTGCAGGCTGTTACTGGCAGGCTGCTGCAAGGATTAGTGCTGGGACCTCAACTATTTACAATTTATATTAATGGTTTAGCTGAAGGGGCCGAATGTAAAGCAAGCTAGTTTGCTGATTCTGGGTGGGAAAGTAAGTTGTGAGGAGGACATTAGAGTCTGCAAAGGGATATAGATAAGGTAAGTGAGTGGGCAAGAAGGTGGAAGATGGAGTATAATGTGGGAAATGTGAAATTATTCATTTTGGTAGGATGATTTTAAAATACTGCGGGACAAATAAATATTGTTGTTCTGAGAGATTTAGGTGTTCCTGTGCAAGGAACACAGAGGGTAGGATTTTTACCTTGTTGGGCGGGCGCGACAGCAAACCCAGGAGTGGCCGTGAAACCGACCGCTGCCCGCGATCAGGCCCCAACCGTGATTTCACACTGGCTGGCCAATTAACAACCAGCCAGAGTGAATCACGCACTGAAATGCTCAGCGTTGCCTGGGTTGGGGGAGAAGAGGGTGAGCGCGGAAGTCAGCGCATGTGCGGGGGAGCACCAAGTGAAAGATCCCTGAAGGCAGAGAGCTGCCTCAGGGAGCCGAAGATTTCTAACATTCAAAATAAAGATTTTAAAGTTAAGGTAAACATGTCCCCTCATGTGACTCTGTCACATGAGCAGGGACATGTTAAAAATGAGATTTAAAAATTTTAATTTTATTTTTAATTAACATCGGAAACCTCATCCTTCCTGTGGATGAGGTTTCCTCAAAAATCCAAAGGCCTTTTCACCCGTCCCCCAACCGAATGGTTGGATGGGCAGTGGAATAATTCTGTTTAATTAATTTGTTAATGGGCTTAACGGCCCTCTTAATTGTTGGTGGGTGCATTGCCCACTCCCGTGTGTGCCCGCCAACCGAAATATCGCGTGAGTGCGCGATGACGTTGGGACGTTCGCCTGACGTCACTGTGTGCTATCTCGGGCTCATGCGTGTCAGGCGCACACCTGCACGCCAAGCTGAAAACCCAGCCCAGAATGTTAACATACAGATAACACATAGACAGATCAAGTAGAACGGGTGTATATTGTTTGGAGCTTAGAAGAATGAGAGAAGACATCATTGAAACATTTAAGATTCTGAAAGGATTTGACAGGGTAGATACTGAGAGGCTGATTCCCCTGGCTGGAAAGTTTAGAACGTGGGGCATAATCTCAGTAAAGGGGACAGCATTTTTGGGCTGAAATAAGGGGCTGAATTTTATGGCTCCCCTGGGGCTGGGTTTGTGGACGAGATGTGGTCCATAAAATTGGGCGCCGTGCCAGTGGCGCTGTTCCCCACGCTTACCTGCCTGCTCCTGCTGCAATTTTACCAGCAGCAGTGGAGGTGTTGAGAGCCCACTTAATTAATGCCCACTTAAGGACCTCCTCCAACTGCTGCTGAGATTTTATCCGCTTTGTGGGGAGCTCGGCGTCAAGTGTCAAGTCCACCCAGTGAAACATGGCATGCTGGTGGCTGGACAAGGGGTGGGGTGACTCAACTTTGAGGCCCCTGTACCAATTGGTGGCCCCACTCAAGGTATTTCCCCCCTCTCCTTGAAGTCCAACTCCATCACAGCTCGCAATGGCCACTGCTGGGACCAAAGAGCTGCTGGCCATTTGATTGGCTGGCAGCTCTTGGAGGTGGTACTTCCTCCCCATGTAGGGGTGGAAGTCTTGCCTCAAACCAATTAATGGCCTGACAACCAATGTAAAATTCAGCCCAAGGAGACATTTCTTCACCTGTTGGGTTGTGAATCTTTCAAATTCTGTACTTCAGAGAGCTGTGGATGTTTAGCCCTTGAGTATATTCAAAGCAGAAATTAATACACTTTTGGACTCTAGGGTATATGGGGATTGGGCAGGAAAATGAAGTTGAGTTTGAAAATCTGCCAGAAATTTATTGAGTAACGGAGCAAGCTTGACGGGCCATTAAGACCTACTCCTGCTAGTATTTCTTATGTTCTCTCAGTTCACTACTTGTTCTCACGTTATAGGTAAGGTCATTGGTTTTCAGTTTCCACAGAAAAACAAATTAAATTACAGAATATGATTCCCAAAATACTGATAAAAATCCTTAAATCCTATGTAATTAAAAAAGAATTTAACTAATTCAACAATCTGAAAGCAGTGGCATTGGTTCTGGGCCTACGTTCAGACCTGGCTGTTGTTGAATTGTAGGGTTATTTTTTTTTACAGTTGTTAGGGTTTTTGGACCTCTTTTGGAGCTGTTTGTCAGATTTTGTGACTTTTCTAGGTTGGCATGTATTATAACCATATAGCGAAAGAATTTCTCTTGAACTTTATACACAGAGAAAAAATATCCCCAGCTACATTCAGAAGTTCTATAACATGTAATGCTGTTTCTGAATGCTAATATGCCATTAGCAGCAGAAAAAACATCTCTAATATCTGTATCTTCAGTGTGTCACTATCTCAGGTCCAGATGTTTCCTATAAGAAGTGACAGTTTTCAGTATCATACATGTAACTTTTATAAGTTGTTTGGCTAACTCTCAGAACCAATGCGGTAAAGAAGTATCTTTGAAATTACTGTGGTCATGGCTTCCTAATTCTGGCTCACCAGCAAATCTGCAGCAGCCACAAATATATTCAGTTGTCTGTCTGGTGCCTACAAGTCCATTACCCCACAGAGTCAGATTGTCCAACACCAGGGAGTTGACATAATTCAACACAATGTTAGCCAGCAGCAATCTTAACCATTGCTAAATATGAATCACCCTTGGTGTGATTGGATGGCATTGACGACATCAACTGGAGGAGTATAGGCGTTGGCAGAGGTTTTGTTTTAGAGGAAGAAATAAAGAGTGGGGTGGTTAAAGCTAGGCAAAATATCAGTACATTTAATCAGCCTGTTCTGCAATTAATCTGCAGGGAATTTTTTCAGAGCTCTGTCACTGTAACTTCACTGGAAGCTTGTCCGAAACCCCTTATACCTGCATAAACAGGGTTCCCACTGCATTTCCAGTGTAGCTATAGTGGCAGAGCAGGAAGCAGCTCCAAGGAAATTCCAGGCCCAAAACTTCTTTTACCTAAGATCCATTTTTGTTAGAAAAGGAAATTTAGCTTTTCGTTTCTTTTGCTGTAATTTATATAGAGGTTCCTGGGCCAAAGTGTTTTTATTGGCATTTACCAAAGATAGCTATGGGCTGGTGGATATCCAAGGCCTCTGGCAAAGTGTCGACATTCCAGTGGATTTGACAGTGTGGATTTTAAGCAAAAACTTTACATAGTTGATTTAATCAGTCAGTGCTTTCAGGAGCAATTTAATGCCTAATAAGGGGAAGTGATTCATCTCTTCAGTCAGATGTGAACTTCATCAACTAACCTTCAACTATTAATATCTTCATTTACGCTTCCTGGCAACCAAATAAAATATTTGGCTTTTAACTCTAGTTGTATCGCAAGGTGTGTAAGATCACTGCTCATCTGACCTTCTCATTCTTGTTCCTCCTAAATTCCATATAAGGCATCCTGAATATTCTTTCCCCGTTTTGTTATCTTAGTATTAAAATCAAAACCCATTGCACAATCTCTCAAACTCATTTTTTGCCAGAACATCAAAACTGTGGAATTTTAAATTTCTTTAGTCTTCTCTTCTACCCACAATCTCCAAGTTGTAACATCCAACTTGACACGACTTCCTATCTTCTTTCCTAGTCTTTTTTCTTAATAGTAAAAATATGGAAACCCTAAGAACAATGAATATTTCAATGCAATTGTCCCAGCCCATCAGCATCAAGATGTTGTTCTTGGATTAGTAAGCCATTCTTGTAGATTATGTAAAACTTTAGCAAGTATTTTCAATAATTTAGGATAAGTAATATTTTAGGGCAAATGCCTTTAATAGATTGATAGGCTGGGTCCCTTTTCTCTTGGAAAACGAATGAGAGGTGACCTAATTGTTGGCTGTCCTTTGATTCGAGGATAACATCATGATTCAGGGTCATGAGGATCTTCAAGTGACTGAACAGGCCAATTCTCAACCACAGATCTTTAGGCACACGAGGCAGGATGGCCCACGAGGTAGTGGGATTGGGAGTGCAGGATTTGCTTCCTTTTCTTCCTTCTGTGCCACCGTTCTGTCACATCATTAAGACCTGGTGACTTAAAGTGCAGCTTGATGGACAAAGTGTTGCCAATCTGAATGATTGGCAGCAAGCTCCTCCTATTCAATAATGTTAATGCTACCACACTTCAAGGAGAGCGTCAGAGTATCTTTGAAGTGCTTTCCTTCTCCTCCCCTGGAACATTGGCCATTTAAGTGTTGAGAAAATGACCTGGTGGGGGAGGAAATTGATTTTTCAGGAGTTTTGCCTGAATGTTTATAGAGGTGGCTTCAAGAAGGACACTAACATTGGTTTGACGGTCCTCCCATTGAGCCTGGAGGATGGGTTGGAGGCATTGCTGATGGAATTTCTCTAACGCTGATACACAGACCAGGTCTCACTGAAGTACAGAAGCTTGGTAACGACAACTGCTCTGTACAATAGGACTTTTGTTGACTGGCAGAGGTCTTTGTTGTCAAACACTCACTGCCGCAGTTTGTAGAAGGCTGAGCTGCCACATTGACCTGGTGTTGAATCTCCTCTTCAATGGTGGCCTTTTCAGAGAGGTGGCTGTCAAAGTTTAGGAAATGCTCAACATATCCCAGAGCCTTTCCTTCAACGTATATAGGAGGTGGAATATTTGGCTGACCAAGTTTAGGTTGATATGAGTTTTGTTTTGGCAACATTCAAAGACCAACCGAGTTTCTCATATGCTGAATTGAAGAGATCGAGAGTGGCTTGCAAATCTGGTGCACAATAGGCAATAACACTGAGGTCATCTGCAAACTGTAGATCATGAATATCTATGGCGGTAAGTTTAATTTTGGCACAAAGGCAACTGAGGTGAAAGAGTTTTTCATCTAGATGGTATTTAATACTGACACCAGAGGGAAGTTCATCTTTGATGAGGTGAATAGCCACTGTTGGGTACATTGTAAATAGTATGGGGACTATTACACAGCCTTGCTTGACCCTGCTCTGGATTTTGAAAGCGTCTGTTTCAGATCTCCCACTCTAGATAGTTGCAGTAATATCATCATGAAGCAATTGCTGGATTGTGAAGTTTCTTGGACATCCAAATCTTTGGAGCACGATCAAAGGGCCTTGCAATTTACTGAGTCAAATGATCAGGTCAATGAATGCAATGAGGAGTTCCTGGTGTTGTTCTTGACATTTTTTCTTGGATTTGTCTGGCAACAAGGACCATGTTGGAAGTTCCATAAGGTCTAAAGCCACATTGTATATCTGGGAGGATTTCCTCAGCCACAGGGGGTCGGCGATTCAGGAGAATGTGTGTCAGGATTTTCCCTGCTTTGGACAAGAGGGAAAAAACTTGTTAGTTTCCACAGCATGATTTATCTCCCTTCTTGAAGACACTTACAATTGTCGCATTCCTGAAGGCGTGGTGGGAGAAGTTTTTTTTCCTCCCAAATCCATAGTGTGACAGTCACGTCATGCCGATAAAGCTAAAAGGGAAGTGAATACTACACTTTTAAAAATAACGCCACATGAAAAAATGGACACTGTACCTTCAAAATGGATTACGGAAAATCAGATGACTCCCTTTGTGGTTTTGGGACAATGGCCCAGATCTTCTAGTCTCAAAATGGTCGTATCCTGGAAGATACGCTGGGGAAACCCTTGGAAGTCCCAGCACAAGGACTCTGCGGGAATTGCCCAAGAAGTTTAAACTTGCGGTAGGCAATTCCCCTGCATCAGGAACTCTCCAAAAAAAGTCTCCAACTCTGAGTTAGAGTCAGAGACTTCGGAGGTTCTGACTTATTTACCTGAATAGTTAGCCAGGAATTTTTTATTTTTTATTCATTCACAGGATGTGGGCTTCGCTGGCTGGGCAAGCATTTATTGCCCATTCCTAGTTGCCCTTGAGAAGGTGGTGGTGAGCTGTTGTGTTGAACTGCTGCAGTCCATGTGGTGTAGGTATACCCACTGTGCTGTTAGAGAGGGAGTTCCAGGATTTTGACCCAGTGACAGTGAAGGAAAAGTGATATATTTCCAAGTCAGGACGGTGAGTGACTTGGAGGGGAACTTCCAGGTGGTGGCGTTCCAGTCTATCTGCTGCCCTTGTCCTTCTAGATGGTGGTGGTCATGGGTTTGGAAGGTGCTGTCTAAGGAGCCTTGGTGAGTGCATCTTGTCGATGGTACACACTGCTGCTATTGTGTGTCGGTGGTGGAGGGAGTGAATGTTTGCGGACATGGTGCTAATCAAGTGGGTTGCTTTGTCCTGGACGGTGTCAAGCTTCTTGAGTGTCATGGGGGCTGCACTCATCCAGGCAAGTGGGAAGTATTCCATCACACTCTTGACTTGTGCCTTGTAGATGGTGGACAGGCTTTGAGGAGTCATGAGGTGAGTTACTCATAATAGAATTCCTAACCTCTCACCTGCTCTTGTAGCCACAGTATTTATATGGCTAGTCGAGTTCAGTTTCTGGTCAATGGTAAACGCCAGGATGTTGATAGTAGGGGATTCAGTGATGGTAATGCCATTGAATGTCAAGGTGTTAGATTCTCTCTTGTTGGAGATGGCCATTGCCTGGCACTTGTGTAGCGCGAATGTTACTTGCTACTTGTCACCCAAGTTTGGATATTGTTCAGGTCTTGCTGCATTTGTACACGGATTGCTTCAGTATCTGAGGAGTCGCAAATGATGCTGAGCATTGTGCATTCATCAGCGAACATTCCCACTCCTGACCTTATGATGGAAGGAAGGTCATTGATGAAGCAGTTGAAGATGGTTGGGCCGAGGACATTACCCAGAGGAACTCCTGCAGTGATGCCTTGGAGCTGAGATGACTAACCTTCAAAAATCACAGCCGTCTTCCTTTGTGCTAGATATGACTCCAACTAGTGGAGGATTTTTCCTCTCGATTCTCTTTGACTTCAGCTTTGCTAGGGCTCCTTGATGCCACACTTGGCCAAATGCAGTCTTGATGTCGAGGGCAGTCACTCTCACCTTACCTTGGGAGTTCAGCTCTTTTGTCCATGTTTGAACCAAGGCTGTAATGAGTTCTGAAGAAGAGTCATACGGACTCGGAATGTTAACTCTGTCTTTCTCTCCACAGATGCTGTCAGACCTGCTGAGTTTTTTCAGCACTTTTTGTTTTTGTTTCAGATTTCCAGCATCCGCTTTTTTTTTTGCCTTTAGCTGTAATGAGTTCAGGAGCTGAGTGGCCCTGGCGGAACCCAAACGGGGCATCAGTGAGCAGGTTATTGCTAAGCAAGTGCTGCTTGATAGCACTGTTGATGACCCCATTCATTACTTTGATGATCGAGAGTAGACTGATGGAGCGATAATTGGCCGGGTTGGATTTGTCCTGCTTTTTGTGTATAGGACTTACCTGGGCAATTTTCCACATAGCCAGGTAGATGTCAGTGTTGTAGCTGTGCTGAAACAGCTTGGCTAGGGGTGTGGCAAGTTCTGGAGCAGAAGCCTTCAGTACTATTGCTGGAATATTGTCAGAGCCCATAGCCTTTGCAGTATCCAGTGCCTTCAGCCATTTCTTGATATTGCGTGGAGGACATTGAATTGACTGGAGACTGGCATTTGTGATGCTGGGGACCTCCGGAGGAGGCCGAGATGGATCATCGACTCGGCATTTCTGGCTGAAGACTGCAGCAAATGCTTCAGCCTTATCTTTTGCACTGATGTGCTGGGCTCCCCCATCCTTGAAGATGGGGATATTTGTAGAGCCTCCTCCTCCAGTGAGTTGTTTAATTGTCCACCATCATTCATGGCTGGATGTAGCAGGACTACAGAGCTTAGATCTGATCTGTTGGTTGTGGGATCACTTATCCCTGTCATCCCTGTCTATCATTTGCTGCTTATGCTGTTTGGCACGCAAGTAGTCCTGTGTTATAGCTTCACCAGGTTGATACCTCAATTTTAAGTATGCCTGGTGCTGCTCCTGGCACGCCCTCCTGCACTCTTCATGTTAGACAGAAAAAAAACTATATATAACTCCTGGGTAACCATACAACTGATCCCCTCTCGACTCCGCACTGAGCCCCTTTGATGGCCCTCTGACTCCCCTAACCCTCCGATTCCTCCCCAAACCTCCAACTCCCAGCCCACTTGTCCTGACCCAAGCTTACCACCCTGGCACCCTACCCACCCTGGCACCCTACCCACCCTGGCACCCTACCCACTCTGGCACCCTACCCACCTTACCCACTCTACCCACTTTCCTCACTCACACTCATTTACTAACACAATGAAAAGCTACTTAAATGTCCCAGAGCTTTTCACTGTATTAGTGAATGAAGACTTTCCAAAATACAGAAGCTAGTGCTGTAAAAAGGGGGTGATGCTTGGCTTCCACCAATGATCCTGCCCTATGAATAAGGACTCCCAGAGCAGGTATGCTCTGCATGCTTGAGGAGGCCCGATTTGTAAATTGGGCGGGGGAGAAATGCGCAGCTCTGGTGCTGTGTTAAAAAAAAAAGGAGTGGAGTGGCAATCCGACAGTGATTGCCACTCTTCATAAGATTTGGCCCATTATATCTAGGAAGTCATTTAAAAATGCAAATGGGGTTCGCAGGTGCAAATTGACTACCCCTCACCATTTCAATGAAAGATATTTAAAGAACAATGGCTACTAGACCTGGAGGACTCATGAAGCTGGGATGTCAAATCGAATATTTCAGTAAGCTAATCGTAACCGGAATGTTGATGGGATATCAATCATCCCCCATTGAGTATCAATCACATCAGGTACAATCCATTGCACGGACAATGGAATAGATCAATAGTGCCATCACATAACTGAAACTAACTGGAGAGGGCATCAATACCTTATTAAGAAAATAGGACATAGGGACATGGGTAGGCCATTCAGCCCATCGAGCCAGCTCCAATATTCAATTAGATTATGGCTGATTATTTACCTCAACACCACTTTCCTGCGCTATCTCCATATCCCTTGATGTCATTGGTCTCCAGAAATCTATCGATTTCTGATGAACATGCTCAATGATTGAGCTTTCATAGCCCTCTGGGGTGGAGAATTCCAAAAATTCACCACCCTCTGAGTGAAGAAATTCCTCCTCATCTCAGTCTTAAATGGCCTACTCCTTATCCTGAGATTATGTCCCCTAATTTAAGACTCACCAGCCAGGGGAAACAGCTTATCTACATCTACCCTGTCATGTCCTGTAAGAATTTTGTAAGTTTCGATGAGGTTACCCCTCTTTGAAACCCCAGGGAATACAGACTTTGTCTCCCCAATTTCCCCTCATAAAACAATCCTGCTATCTCTGGGATTAATCTGGTGAACTTCCATTGCAGTTCCCCTATGGCACGTATATCTCTCCTTAGATAAGGGGGCCAAAACGACACACAATACTCCAGGTGAGGTCTCACCAAGGCTCTATACAACTGCAGCAAGACATCTTTACTCCTGTATTCAAATCCCCTTGCAATGAAGGCCAACATGCCATTTGCCTTTCTAATCGCATGCTGCACCTACATGCTAGCTTTTAGTGACTCATGAACAAGGACACACAGCTCCCTTTGGACACCCGCACTTCCCAACCTCTCACCATTTAAGAAATATTCTGCCTTCCTGTTTTTTTCTATCAATGTGAAAAACTGCACACTTATTCACATTATATTCCATCTGTTGTGTTCTAGCCCATTCACTTAGTCTGTTTAAGTTCTCTTGAAGCCTCCTTGCATTCTCCTCACAACTTACATTCCCACCCAATTTTGGTGTCATCAACAAATTTGGAAATATTACAATAGGTCCCCATGTCCAAATCATTTATATAGATTCTAAACAGCTGTGGACCTAGCAGTGATCCTTGCGGTACCCCACTAGTAACAGCCTGCCATCCTGAGAATGATCCGTTTATTCCTACTTTCTGCTTTCTGTCTGCTAACCAATTCTCAATCCATACTAGTATAGTTCCCCCAATCCCATGCGCACTAATTTTATTTACTAACCTCCTGTATCAAAAGCCATTATTAATCTACAAGTAAGCCAGCAAAGCAGCCTGGGATCAGCAGCACAAGGAGATCACACCCAGCATGTAAGGAAAGAATCCTGCCTTTAAAAGACAGTCACCTCAGGCAATGAAAAGGGGCTAATTCGTTTTACCTGCAAGATTACTTCAGTACAGGATCTGAATCACAATTTTGCCTGGAAAAGCCAGAAACACCCAACCTCCATTTGCCTTCAAAGTACCAGGAGAGGATCCCACACCATTTTCAACCTCCATCTTAATCAACTGGTTAAACAACTGTCTTGTTTCTTGTTACTCTATTAGTAATCTAAGTCCATGTTTTATCTCTAGAAATCATCTTTTCATGTGTATATGTTTGCATAATTGGGGAGTGGGTGTTTGTTGATTTTACATTTCAGGTGCATGAAAATAAATGTCTATCCTTTCTTTTGATTTAAACTTACAAGAAAGCTGGTACTTGTCTATTCTTTAACGTCACAGCGCTCGAAACAATCCTCCTCAAAAATGCATCTTGTTGCGGTTAGCCGAGAAGTGAGAAAAGGGAGAAAGTTATCCCATCACCTCTCCTGTCCTTAATAAAAGGATGAGTGCATAAAGTCTTGATGTGAGCAAATACCCACCAACTTTGAAGACCTCAGCTGGAATACCATTGATGCTGAAAACTTCATTGTTTTGCATTCATTTGATTGCTTGTTGCAGTTTTCCCATTGATGGTGATTCACCCATGGATTCTGCCACAGGATACTGGGGAATATGCTGGAAAGTATCAGCTGTCACTGTGGTCTATAGATGGCCCTGGTGGCTTCAAAAAAGTTTTGCATGTCATGATGGTCAGCATATTGTTGGATCCCTCGGTCCTTCTCTTCCCACCACATGTCCTTTATCTTCTGGATTTGTCTTTGGGCATTGGTCTTGGAGCAGTTGGAATGCTGCCTTCTTGACTTGCAACCTTGGATTTTTCTGCCAGGCAGTGAAAGCTATCCATTTTTGTTCTAGGAAGTCACGTATTTCAGCATCATTTTAATCGAAACGGTCCTAGTGATCCTATGGTCTGGGCAGAGGAGTCTAGTACAGCTAATTTCATTTTATCCCACTGTTCTGGAATTGAACTAGATGTGTAAAAGATTTTCCAGATTGGTTGTAAGCTGCACTTGGAATTCCTCTCTTTGGTTTAGCTGATATAGGGCTGAGACATTGATCTTCTTCCTCTTGGACTTTTGGGCTTTGCAATATCTTGGGGCCGGATGTATGTTCGTCACTGATTGAAAAAAAGTCAATCATCTGTCCAGTAGAAATCATTCCCCCTACATGGATTGAGTGACACAGACGTCACTTAGATCTTTAACCCAAACAGTGACATAATCCAGGAGATGTCAGTGCTTCGATCCATGTGGTTTTGTATTTGTCCTTCTGGCGAAAGGGGATGTTTGTTATAATGAGGCCATGCTGTCAGCAGAAGGACCCTTGGGCTTTTCCCACCCTATTTTTCCCAATAGTTCTGCTCCAGACATTGGTGCCACAGCCAACCCTGGCATTAAGGATCCGCAGAAAGATGATTTTTTCTTCCTTTGGGATGGCAGTGAGGACTTCATCAAGGTCAGAATAGAACTTTCCCATAACATCTTCATTGGAGTCTAGGTGACCTAACAGGCGTCTTTAAACTTATGAAAAGTTTTGATAGAGTGGATAAAGTGAGAACGTTTCCTCTTCTGGAGAAGAATATAAACGAGGGATCATCAATATAAGGTAGTCACCAAGAAATCCTATATGGAATTCAGAAAAAGCTTCTTTACCCAAAGAATGGTCAGAATGTGGAATTCACTATCCTAAAGAGTAGTTGAAATGAATAGCATAGATGCATTTAAAGGAAAGCTAGACAAGCATTTGAGGGAGATGAGGATAGATGGTTACAATGGAAGATTTAGGTGAGGAAAGATGGGAGGAGGCTTGAGTGGAGCATAAACACTGGCATTGACTGGGTGGGCCAAATGGCCTGTTTCTGTGCCATATATCCAATGTAATCCTATATAGTACTATGGAGTAGGCATCTTTAGTACTGTGGGGTGAGGGATATTGAAGGGTAAGTAATACTGTAGGGTGAACAATATGCTAAGGCAAGTGTCTTTATGAAGGGTGAGTTATAGTGGGGTGCAAGTGTCTTTAGGAAATAGGGGTTCCAGCCTTCAACAGAAGATTTGCCAAGTATTTTTGTTACTGTAGGGGGGAGTATCTTTAATTTTTATAACTTTTCTCTTTTCATTTCAGCCAAGTGGTAAAGGCCCTCGCTTACCGGAGGTTTATTGTGTCATCAGTCGCCTGGGCTGCTTCACCCTCTTTTCAAAGGTACAGTGTTACACCTTGAATGGCAAACATTGGCTCACTTCTTATTGACTTCTTCAGAAAGTATCATTGAGAGTTGAGGGGTTTCTGTTAATCAAGAATTTGGAGGCAGTTTCCCATCAGAGGTTTGTAAAAAGTCATCAGCATGTTTTATGTGAGACACTTTGCCACTGAGCTTAATATTTTTCAATAACCGCGACATAATAGGCCCATAGTAATCAACACTTTCAACATTAACAGAATGCACAAGACTATTAATTTTCCTGAAAATATAATTCTTTTTGTCCAAAACTAAAATAGTAGCTTAAAGTGCAGGTCATGTCACAAAGTACTATATCAGTATGTTAACATTATCTATAACTCATATCACTTATATAGTTGAAAGGTAAAAGCAGTAGACTCATAAAAGCAATGTCTTGGCAATAGGCTCATTTGGTTAGATTGGTACCAAGTTCCAATACAGCTTCATCTGGAGTCATTAATGGTTCATATTGCCCTGGTAAATGCAAGTTTTGTTCTAATCAATGTTTTGCGCCATTTTGACTGATTGGGCAAATTTTCATCTTCACTGCGGACATTGAGTTTAATGGAATAAAAAATGAATGGGTTCTTTTATAGGTTCTGCCAGCTAACTATGCATGCAATGAAAACAAAAATCTACTTTATTGTATCTGTTAGGAGTGTGCTGTATTTAAAATCAAATAGTAAATGAATAACTTTTTGAATCTCTGGGTTTATGTCTGTCTAGAAATTGCAATCTTAATTGATATATAATCAGGGCCAAAAGAAACATTTGTTAAGGTAACAAAGAAGGTTGATCAAGATAGTGCAGTAGATATTGTATGTATGGACTTTCAGAAGGCATTCAACAAATGCCAAACAGGGGCTGGTTAAGAAGATAGAGGGACATGGAATGAAGGAATAGTTGGTGGTATGGATACAAAGTTGGTTCAGTAACAG
This sequence comes from Cetorhinus maximus, assembly GCF_964194155.1. Lineage (NCBI taxonomy): Eukaryota > Metazoa > Chordata > Chondrichthyes > Lamniformes > Cetorhinidae > Cetorhinus > Cetorhinus maximus. Next base: position 101,412,693 of record NC_135887.1, read on the forward strand.
GAAGCAAAGCATGGTGGTGGATGGATATTTTCCAGACAGAGAGATGGTTTGCAGTGCTCATCCCCAAGGGCTGGTTTTGATCAATTACTTTTTTCAAATTTTGTAAACAATCTAGTGTTCAGGTATAGGGAGAAACATGAAAAAATTTGCAGATGATACAAGACTTGATAACTTAGTAAATAGTGATGAGGATAGTCATAGTCGAGATGATGAAATGAACAGAAACATGGCGGTTGGAGTTTAATGCAGAGAAGTGTTAAGTGATGTACTTTGGGAGGACTATTATGGAAAGACAGTATGCTATAAGTGGCATGAATTTGAAAAGTAGATGAGCAAAGAGGCTTTGGTGCCCGTATATACAAATCCTTAAAGATGGCAGGGCTAGTTGATATAGTGGTTAAGAAAGCATGTGGGTTACTTGGGTTTAGAAATAGACAAATAGAATATAAAAGCTAAAAGATCATGCTAGCACTTTGTAAATCACTGGTTGGACCTCAGCTGGAATTTGGGGACAATTTTGCGTACCACACTTTAGGAAAGATGTTAAGGCCTTAGTAATGGTACAGAGGAGGTTCACCAAGATGTTACCAGGGATGAAGGATTTCAGTTATAAAGATAGTTTGAAAAAGTTAGGACTGAGGTTAAGACGTGATCTAACAGAGGGTTTCAAGATGATGAGAGGTTTTGCTAAGAGTAGATAGAGGCAAACTATTCCCTCTAGTGAGTGCCTCAATAACCAGAGGTCACATATTCAAAACCACTGGCAAAAAAATTAGGGGAGATTTTTTTTCACTCAGAGGGTTGTCAGGATTTGGAATGCTTTACCTGAAAAAGGAGTGGAAGCTGATACCATTAATAATTTTAAAAGGAAATTGGACAGGTACTTGAGGTTGTAGAATTTACAGGGTTCTGGACAAAAATCAGAGATGTGGCATTAAACATGGCTGTTGTTTCAAAGAGCCAGCATAGGCACAATGGGCTGGTTGGCCACTTTCTGTGCTATAAGTTTTCTAAGATTCTATGGGCAGAATTTTCAGTTCGGCCGGCGGGGACGGCCGGTGGGTCCGGGATCAGCCAGGGAATGGACCCCCAAGCGCGATTTCACGCTGGCTGGCCAGTTAATGGCCAGCCAGCCAGCGTGAAATGTGCACTGAAAGGCTCAGCGCTGCTGAGGTGGGGGCGGGAGGAGGGTGGGCGCTGATATAAGCACGGATGCAGGGGAGCGCTGAATGAAAGCTCCCTGAAGGCAGACAGCTACCTCAGCGAGCTGAAGAATTTAAAAGCAATAAAGAAAGATTTTAAAACCTGGGAAAAAAATGTCGACGCATCAGAATCAGTTGCCTGAACATATAGATGATGAAAATTCTGTTCATACATTTATAAAAATTTAATAACGGAAACCTCATCCTGCCCTTGGATGAGGTTTCATCAAAAATGCAAAGTTCACCTGGAATATTCGCCCATCCGCAAACCATAAGGTTGGACGGACCACGAAAAGTCAGGTACAATTGGAACTTTAATGGGCTAAATTGCCATCTTAATTGTCGGCGGGCACGTGCAAAAATTGGAAGCGCACCCGCTGACTGAAATATCACATGAGTGCGCGATGTGGTCAGGACGCTTGTCCGACGTCATCACGCACTATTTTACGCTCGATCGGGTCAGGCACGTATCCATACGCCAAGCTAAAAATTCTCCCCTATGAATCCTTCCTCCTCATGAGAATATGTCTACCCAAACGATCTCCTCTTTGAAGGTCTCCCATTGTTCACTTACTGTTCTGTCTACCAGTTTTTGATTCCAATCCACCTGGACCAGATTCCTTTTCAACTTGCTGATGTTAGTCTTTCTCCATGTAAGTATTTTTGTACTTGATTATTCCAGGTAGATGTTTATCCAACTGTTTGTTCCCTATAAATCATTCTAGAAATAAGCTTTTCCCACAATTTTTCAAACAATCCATTGACTTTCATTTGGTATAACAATTTGCTCAAACACACAATGGCCTCAATTCACAAAGTAAGTATTCTCCTGGCTAATGTTTTACAGGGACAAAGCCAACAAAAGTTCCAGTTACAGAGTTGGCACATGCTCAAGATTTCCTGTTGAAGTCGAGTCTCAGCTGTGGGGCAAAGCTTCCATTGCTGGAAAGGGTGCAATGGCTGAGCCCTTCACCCTTATTGAAAGAATATCCGATGTTGCATCTAGCCAAGAATGTTCAATGCTATGGTCCCTGTGAATGATGATGGAAAGGGCTCTTATACTGGACTAAACATCGATATTATCATATTCATTGAAAGAGATGTCAAAAATACATCAAAACAAAAATAATCTAAAGCCTATCACCTTGCCCTGATTTGAAATGGGTGTTATTGTAAATAGGCAGATGCACAGATTTCATACCAGCAATGGTAGTCTGAGAAATTCCTCCACATGTGATCAATGCACAGGTTGTTGATACTATGGCATGTGAACTGCGACCTTCAGTAGCAGAGCTTTTCATAATGCTGTAAATGGCATAATGCTCCATTTGTTCAAAATTAACATTTGAACATGTTGCACGATGTGATGAAAATCATCTATTAGCTGCAGAAATGTGGATGTTATATAAATAAAACAAATTTGCAAATTTTATATTGATCAATGTGATGCTAATGTTGGGAAAAAGGAACATTTCTATTTCTAGTTGCCAGGTAACATGAAAAGTAAAGCTTAGTTAACTGTGCATCAGGGTAACAGTAGTAAGTAAGGGCTGAACCCTCATGATGACAAAAGTTATGGAACATGCAAAAGACAACCACAAATATAGATAGCCGTTCAGGACTCTACTGCAAAACTCCTGCTGAATGATCAAAGCATCAGGAGCATTACCTGAGTATGTCAACTGCTTGCCCGATGACATTTCTGGTGACAACATAGCTCTTGTTGCAGGTGTGCTGTGCAATTATGCCCAGGCTCCTGATGGGAGTTATAAAGCTCATCGGAAAGAGATAGCACGTCACCCAGTAGCCAACCTGTAACCTGATGGCCTAGTTTGACCGAAGGCACTGTATTCCCAGCATAGGGATCACACAAAAAGTTTTAAGTCACCTGTATGATACACACCTGATATACACTTCAGTACTCATTCGTACATTGTGAGGACTCTGTAGCTGAATATGTGCAGTGTCAAACACAGCCTTATGATCTCCTACCCAGCTTCATTGATAAATATTAGTCAAAGATTGTGGCTAACACCAAAATGAAACCTGATATGGTGCATCTTGGAAATATCACTGTGAATGGAGGTTGTGATTTTATTATTTTAATGAATCTTTTTTGTGCCTTCTTTTCATACCCCACGATTTAGATCCTGAAATGTAGTCCTCCTAATATTAAGTAGCAGGTGATTAAATTGGAAGTAAACAAAAATGAACATTCACATCAACATGAGACTAAAGTGCAGTGTTGACAATTAAATTGCTGGGTAGAATTTTCCATACCCACTGGCGTTGGGCATGTTTGGCGGGGTGAACGGACAATATGGCGAGAAGGCCAAAAATCAGTTTCACGATGTCGTGAAAGCAGTTTGCGATCATCCACTCAGCCTAGAGTTGGCGGGCTACATTTCCTGCCCTCGGAAGTCAGGAACCTCATTGCAATACATCTGCATATTATTATAAGGCCAGCCCACCAGAATCATCCCTCCACGCTGGATCATCCGCCCACATTGGCGGGAAAACACACTGGTGTAGAACATGTTTTGACAAGTGTGACCTGCAGAAGTCGGGACTTACCACCAGGGCCTTGCTTAGATCATGGATGTCCAAGGAGCAGAAGATGCTGGAGCCCAACACCAACAGGGCCCTGGAGGAATGTCCAAGGCATGCTGGGTGGATTCTCATGGGCATGGCTCTGTTGTGATGTAGCTCATGGAAGGTGCAAAGTCACCGTTGAGGGTCTGTTCACAACAGATCATGGTCGGGGGGTGGGAGAGGAAGATCTAGGATCGACTGGGGGATGAAGAAGGTTCAGGGGAGTTGGTGGGGTTGGGGGAGGGGAATGAAGGTGTCGGTGGGGTTGAGGTTGGGATTGGGGAACAAAGGTGTCGGGTTGAGGGACTGCGAGGAAGGAACGGGTAACGGGGGAGAAGACGGCAACTAGGGAGGTAGGTGTAAGGGGGTGTAAGATGTAAGGGAAGGAGTTCAGAGGGGGGTAAGGAGTGCGGAAAGGGGAGGGAGTCCAGGGGGAGGAAGGAGTCTGGAGGGCAGGAAGGAGTGCGGATGGGGAGGGAGTCTGGGGGAGGAAGGAGTGTGGAGAGGGGTGGGAGTAAGGGTGCCGGAAGAAGTAAGGGTGGAGGAAGAAGTAAGGGTGTCTGAAGGAGTCAGGAAGGGGGAAGGAATAAGGCTGGAGGAAGGAGTAAGGCTGGAGGAAGGAGTCGGGAAGAGGGAAGGACTAAAGGTGCTGGAAGAAGTAAGGGTGTCTGAAGGAGTCAGGAAGGGAAAAGGACTAAGGGTGGGAAGAGGTCTCAGTGAGGGGAGGGGTTCCTAGGGGGGAAGGGATCCGGAGGGGGCAATGTCCAGGCAAACATGCAACGGAGGGCTCTAATGAGCCCATGACTACCTCCTGGAGAGCGAACTGAGGGTAGGCATGGCATGATGGAATGATGAGAATGACTGAAGGCACAGTGAGGCGGTAGGGTGGGAGGGTGAAGTTCGATGGTATTGGTAGCAGGGACGGTGAGAGTGGTTGGTGGGGTCTCGGAGACAGACACGGACCCTGGGGGTGGGAAGGAGGAGGTTGGGGAGGTTAATGTGAATGGGGTGGGATATTCGGGAAGGAAGGGAACGTTCACCTGGACATTACCGAAGAATAAGGGTAAGAAGGGTAATAAGGGTAATAAGACGAAGAATAAGAATAAGGCTGGCAGGTCACGGAGGGGAGGTGAAAGATGAACGGGTTCGACAGTGATGGGGGAAAGGAAATGGGTGACTGGGGGATGGGAAAGGACAGGGGAACATAAGAAAAACTGTATTTCCACCATGCTGGCTAAATCAAAAGTGAAATGAGAATTGTGGTGGGCGAGATCATGTGCTGCATGGGAGTGTGATCAGTGGGTGGGTGGAGATGCAGCTCAGATGGACAACAGAAAGCGAACCCCAGCAGACAGCATTGAAAATGCTGAGGACATTGAGATGAGTGTGATATCCGCGTGTGTGGGAGATTGCTTGTTCGAGGTTCCAAAAGGCGATGCCGCACACACGCTTCTCCCTCCAGAATCACTTGTGGCCAGCTGCGTGCAGCTGACCTGCTAGTGGGGGGCAGGATGCAGTGGGAGGACTTGCAAATCCTGTCAATGAAGCTGAAAGACACCATTACACATTATTCAGCAAAAGTGCAGAAAGATTGTAAAGTGACAAAATGTGTTCACCCATACAACCAACTGTGATCAGAATTTCTTAATTTTTGAATGCCTTAAACTTCTAATTGCTGCCCTGACATCGGCAGCAGGGGTGGAGACAGCCTGTGCAATGGTTGGTCCTGTTGCCTCTGATACCTTTGGCGTGGGTCCTCTGGAGAGCCGAGGCCTTGGGGGCCCCAGTTTGCTCTGGTCATCCTCCAGTGGGGCAGCTGCTCCGTCTGTGGTGACAGGGGACGAGATTGAAGGGGTCACAGGCAAAGGGGACTCGGAGGGAGAGGACAGCCTCTGAGATTCCTGAGTGGATGACCTAGGGGTGTCCAACTGCTGCTCCTCCTCCCTTCAGGTGCCCAGGGATCCTGGCCTGACTCCTTAAGGGGAAGGAGCACCTGTCCCTCTCACGTTGCCACTGAAGGAACTCACCCATGGCTCCCACGATAAAGTGCAGGTCTGCACACATCTCCGCGTTCTGTTGGACCAGGGTCTCCATGGCATCTGCCATCCTCCGCATGGAGACCCCCATACTCGCATTTGTCGGTACCACTTCATCAGAGAGCAGGCGGAGGTACTCCTCTGACTCGCGTGCCATTCTGCTGAGGGCTTCCAACAGCTCTGCGTGATGTTCCCCTGCCTTCTGTTGACTCTTCAGGATGACTTGGAATGTCGAATCTAGAAGCTCATCATATAAGTCAGGTCTCTCGGATGCCTGTTCCCCAACAGCCCTCCGAGTGCGAGAAACACGGCCGAATCTGCTTCCTCCTGCTGTCGACACGTGTCAGTGCGGTGACTATGAAATTGTAAACCTGAGCCTGCTCTAGATCTAGATCCCACAAAGGTGTGTGTCTCTGTGCTGGTGCAGGGTGTGGGTAACTGCTGTCATGGGTCTTCCAGGCTGCTTATTTCCAGCTCTTCAATGGAGAAGTCCTCTTGGCTGGAGGTGAGGACATGGATGGAGCTGAGGGACTGGCTGGCTGAGGATGTTGGTCGCTTAGCAGAGCTACCTGTGAATCAAAGTAGAGATAATTAGTGCATGGCAGCACAGTCAAAAGCAGGGTTTGGAGCACTCACACTTGCGTTGATAGAATGATAATGTGGTGCAGAATCCTCAATGTGTTTGCACACGAGCAGGGGGGAGAGACCTCACCCTGAGTGAGACACAGCCAGAGTGAGTGTGGGTATTGGCAATTTGGTGCACAGTGGGAATTTGGTGCAGAGGGGAAGAGGTGCTCTTTACATTTTTTCTTTGCTATCCAACTTCTTAAATCTTCGGAGAGTGGTCTTGCCCTGCTGCAGCAGTAGAGACTACAAGGGAGAGAAATGACTGGTAAGTAATGGGTAAGGTCGGTTAAGCATTTACTACTTTTATCACTTATAGTTTAAGGTCTTTTTGTGGTTTATAGTTTGTATATTCTGTAGTAATGAGGATCAGGAAAGAAGAGCCCTAGAATAATTGATTTAAAAGGTTTAATTTAAAGGGATAAGTCATGGCAGGAGAGCTCAAAGCTGTGATGTGCTCCTCGTGCTCCAAGTGGGAAGCCAGGAACATTTCCACTGCCCAGGACCAGTATGTATGCAGAAAGTGTATCCAGCTGCAGCTCCTGGAAGCTCGGGCTTCAGAGCTGGAACGGCGGCTGGGGACACTGTGGAGCATCCGCGAGTCTGTGAGCATCATGGATAGTATGTTTAGAGAGGTAGTCACACCGCAGCTGAAGGGATTTGAGGAAGGAAGGGAATGGGTGACTACCAGGCAGCCCAAGAGAAACAGGCAGGTAGTTCAGGAGTTCCCTGGGGTCCCGCTCGCAAATTGGTATTCCATTTTGGAGGCTGATGAGGGCGCGGGCTCCTCCAGGGAGTGCAGATAGAACCAAGCTTTTGGCACCACAAGCAGCCTGTCTGTACAGGAGAGGAGGAAGAGAGGAAGAGCAATAGTAATAGGGGATTCTATAGTCAAGGGAACAGATAAGCGCTACTGTGGCCGTCAACGTGACTCCAGGATGGTGTGTTGCGTCCCTGGTGCCAAGGTCCTGGATGTCACTGAATGGCTGCAGGGCATCCTGAAGGGCGAGGGTGATAAGGCAGAGGTCATGGTACATGTTGGTACCAGTGACATAGGTGGAAAGAGGGATGAGGTCTTGCATCAAGAATTCAGGGAGTTAGGCAGTAGACTGAAAAGCAGGACCTCTCGGGTTGTAATCTCTGGATTACTCCCAGTGCCACATGCTAGCAAGGACAGAAATAGGAGAATAGCGCAGATGAATATGTGGCTTAAGAGTTGGTGCAGGAGGGAGGGTTTTAGATTCCTGGATCACTGGGACCATTTCTGGGGAAGGTGGGGCCTGTACAAGCGGGACTGTCTACATCTGAACCAGAGCAGGACTAACATCCTTGCGGGCGGGTTTGCTAGTGCTGTTGGGAGGGATTTAAACTAATTCGGTAGGGGGAGGGGACACAGAATGTCAGCAGAATAGGGACACATCATAATACAGTAAAACAATCAAGTCAGAGGGAGTACAGCTGCATTAAGTTTCAAGGGAGTAAGGCAAAGCTGGCTGGCCTCTACTTTATTGCCATGAGTATTACAGGTAAAACGGATAAGTTAATGGTGAGGATTGACATGTGGAATTGTGATATAGTAGCCATCACAGAGACGAGGTTGAAGGGGGGGGCGCAGGATTGGCAGCTCAACATTCTGGGATATAGAATCTTCAGGCGAGACAGGGGAGGGGGTAAAAGAGGAGGAGGCATTGCATTATTAGTTAAGAAGTCAGTTACTGCAGTAAGGAGAGATGATATCTTGGAGAGGGCATCGAATGAAGCTTTGTGGGTAGAGCTTAGGAATGAAAAAGAGGCAGCCATATTGTTAGGTGTTTATTATAGACCCCCAGATAGTCAGTGGGAAATTGAGGAGCAAATATGTGCACAATTTGCAGAGGTGTGTAAAACAATAACAATAGGGTAATTATATTAGGTGATTTCAACTTTCCGAACATTATTTGGGATAGACATAGTGTTAAGGGCTTGGATGGAGTGGAATTCTTGAAATGTGTACTGGAGAACTTTTTAGGTCAGTATGTAGAGGGTCCAACAAGGGACGGCGCAGTGCTGGACCTAATTCTGGGGAATGAAGCCGGACAGGTGGCTGAGGTGGTGGTGGGGGAGCATTTTAGTGTTAGTGACCACAACATGGTACAATTTCAGCTTGTTATGGACAAAGAAATACACAAGTTGCAAAAATATGTTTTGGATTGGGGGAGAGCGGATTTTAGTAAAATAAGGCAGGATCTGGCCAAGGTAGACAGGGAACAGCTACTTGTAGGGAAATCTACAGAAGAGCAGCGGGGGCGTTCAAAAAGGAAATGGGGAGGGTACAGGTTCAACATGTTCCCTCTAGGATGATAGGAAGGAGTAACAAGCCCAGAGAACCATGGATGACAGAGATATTCAGGATACGATGAGAAGGAAAAGAGAGGCTTTTAGCAGGTACAAGGGGAGCAAATCAGTGGAGGCATTAGTGGAGTACAGAAAATGCAGGGTGGAGTTTAAGAAAGCAATTAGGAGAGCAAAGAGGGGATATGAGAAAATGGCTGGTAAAAGTAGGGAAAATCCCAAGATATTCTATAAGTATATCAATGGGAAGAGGATAACCAGGGAAAGAGTAGGGCCCATTAGGGACCAAGGGGGCAATCTATGGGTGGAGCCAGAGGACATCGGTAGAGTGTTGAACGAATACTTCACATCCGTCTTCACCCAAGAGAATGAGGATGAAGGTATGGAACTCGGCGAGAGAGACTGTGAGGTTCTTGAGTAAATTGATATAGGGAGTGACAAGGTATTGGAGGTGTTGGCAGGCTTAAAAGTGGACAGATCTCCAGGTCCTGATGATTTGTGTCCCAGGCTGCTGAGGGAGGCAAGGGAGGAGATCGCAGAGGCTCTGACCCAAATTTTTAATTCCTCTCTGGCCACGGCAGAGGTGCCAGAGGACCGGAGAACAGCTAATGTGGTTCCGCTATTTAAGAAGGGTTGTAGAGATAAGCCAGGGAACTACAGACCAGTGAGTCTCACATCAGTGGTAGGGAAACTATTGGAGAAAATTCTGAAGGAGAGAATCTATCTCCACTTGGAGAGGCAAGGTTTGATCAGGGATAGTCAGCATGGCTTTGTGATACGGAGGTCATGCCTAACAAATTTGATTGAATTTTTTGAGGAGGTGACCAGGTGTGTAGATGAGGGTAGTGCAGTTGATGTAGTTTATATGGATTTCAGCAAAGCCTTTGACAAGGTCCCACATGGGAGACTTATAAAGAAGGCAAATGCACATGTGATACAGGGTAATTTGATAAGGTGGATTCAAAATTGGCTTAGTTGTAGGAGGCAGAGGGTGATGACAGAAGGCTGCTTTAGTGACTGGAAGCCCGTGTCCAGTGTGGCGTACCACAGGGATCTGTGCTCCGTCCCCTATTATTCGTCATTTATATAAACGACATAGATGACTATGTGGGGGGGAGGATTAGTAAGTTTGCAGATGACACAAAGATTGGCCGGGTGGTTAACAGTGAGTTTGAGTGTCTTGGGCTACAGGAAGATATAGACGGGATGGTCAAATGGGCAGTTAAGTGGCAGATGGAATTTAACCCTGAAAAGTGTGAGGTGATACACTTTGGAAGGAGTAATTTGGCAAGGAAGTATTCAATGAATGGCATGACACTAGGAAGTTCTGAGGAACAAAGGGACCTTGGCGTGTGTGTCCATAGATCTCTGAAGGTGGAGGGGCATGTTAATGGGTGGTGAAAAAGGCATATGGGACACTTGCCTTTATCAATCGAGGCATAGATTACAAAAGTAGGGAGAACATGTTGGAGTTGTATAGAACCTTGGTGAGGCCACAGCTGGAGTACTATGTGCAGTTCTGGTCGCCACATTATTGGAAGAATGTGATTGCACTGGAGGGTGTGCAGAAGAGATTCACCAGGATGTTGGCTGGGATGAAACATTTAAGTTATGAAGAGAGGTTGGATAGACTTGGGTTGTTTTCGTTGGAGCAGAGAAGACTGAGGGGTGCCCTGATCGAGGTGTACAAGATTATGAGGGGCATGGACAGGATGGATAGGGAGCAGCTGTTCCCCTTAGTTGAAGGGTCAGTCACAAGGGGGCATAAGTTCAAGGTGAGGGGCAGGAGGTTTATGGGGAATGTGAGGAAAAACATTTTTACCCAGAGGATGGTGACAGTCTGGAAGGTGCTGCCTGGGAGGGTTGTGGAAGCGGGTTGCCTCACATCCTTTAAAAAGCACCTGGATGAACACTTGGCACGTCATAACATTCAAGGCTATGGGCCAAGTGCTGGTAAATGGGATTAGGTAGGTAGGTCAGGTGTTTCTCACGTGCCGGTGCAGACTCAATGGGCCGAAGGGCCTCTTCTGCACTGTGATTCTGTGACTGTGAATTTTGATTCCAATGTACTGAGACAGATCCGTTCTCATCGCACTGAAATTGACTCTCCTCCAATTAAGTATTTTCACTCCTTTTTCATAGCTAGCCCCAATCTTATGAAGCTAAGATCACTCCTTATCAAGTACAGTTGCTGTAAGTTATTGTGATGATAAGTGGAATGCTGACTTGTGGAGTCCTGCAGGAAATGCAAATCCTCATGACCAACAAAGAGCTACGTTAGAGGTGAGCCCAGGACACTGAGTCAAGGCTGCGTGCTGTACCTAGCAAGGTTCCAATCATGGCGGCAGAGCCTCATAATTTCTGTCCTGTACTGTTTAGCATACAGGGAGAAATAGAATGTGCTTTATGGATTAACAGAAATCTTTATTGATCTGTGCAGCATGTTCCACCACTCCTTTGAGGCAAAGCAACAGAACCCAGCATTCAACTTCTCACCATAACGAGCCATTGATTTCATTGTAAGACCTAATTCATTAACAGGGCCACTGGTTTATAGTGACAGAATAAGTTAAATCTGTTTTTATTACATTAGATTCTAGAATTTTTTTAAACCAGTATTTTGCAGATCAAATTCCACAATGCCATCTGTTTATAATCAGGGCCTCTGGTTTATGGTGACTGAATAAGTCAAATTCCATTTTTATTACCGGATTCCATGATACTTTTTTACCAGAGCTTTGAGGAGTGCGTTTCATGACTCTGTCCATTTTCCTGTGAAAAGAGAAAATCAGTAGCATTGTTGATAAGTGAATTAGAATTGTAGAATGCTTTAACTGGAAGCAAAACTCTACCACTGCTTTAAGTAGCTTCAATTATGTGTGCAGTGGGAACAGCTGAGGATAGTATGTGCACCCCCATCTGTTGGTGACTGCTAGGTTCTAGTGACCAACTGTTATTTTGGCAACACTAAGCATCAAGTGGCACTTCTGGTATTATTTTGACAATCTGACTCATATCTACAATAGTTAAATAGTAAGATAGAGGATAAGTGAGTGGGTGAAAGCAAAGGGTAAGAGTGAATGAGAACATGGGTGAGAGACAGAGAGAAAGGAACAAGTAGAGATTTGCAAAATTAATTTAATTCACACAGATAGGATAATAACAATAGGACAATAATAATTTATTATAAAATGTGTCGTGTAAGAGGACTGGTAGCTGGCTAATGAAATTCCTATATTTAAGAAGGAGTTAGAACCAATTAAGGCCCACCCAGCATGAACCGCGAACGGTAGCGCTGAGCGCTGCCTGTGCGGGAGGGAGGGGTGTCTGCGAGCCAACCAAGTGTGAACTTCGTACATGCGCGTAAGTGAGCACCACTTAATCTCCCTGAGGCACGGCGCTGCCTCATGGGTATGAAGAGATATATATAATAAAATAAAGAAAACAAAAATATACTGACACATGTCCCCTCATGTGGCTCTGCCACATGAGCAGGGACATGTTATTGATGAAAAATTAAAGTTTTTATTTTATTTTTATTTGCTTTTGGAAACCTTATCCCGCCCGTGGATGAGGTTTCCAAAACAATGCAAAGCCCGATTGGCCTTTTAGCCTGCCCACCAACCGTTAACATTGGACGAGCAGCGAAAAATTTACGTTAATGGATAACTTAATAGCCTTAACTGGCCTTTTAAGTGGCGGTGGGCGTGACTGTGCATTGATGTCGGCACGCTCGGCCGATGTCAACATGCATCATTTCACGCTTGAGCAGGTCGGGTACACGCCCACCCAGCGAGCGAAAATTTCTGCCCCAAAAGAGACCAGTCAATTTAACATCAGTGGTAGGAAAAAATGATGGAATCCTTACAAAAGAGAGAATGGAAGAATATCTAGAAACAAAAAATATAATATTGAACAGTCATCATGTGTAGTGGCTCGATGGAGCGGACAGCTTTCAACAAGAAACAGATAAACTTTATTACAGAGAACTTTTCAGGTGCTACATGTTTGGTCAGGGCTCTCGTCAGGAAGCCCCACCTACAGGATTGCTCATGCTAAGGGCTTTTTGGTCGGAACCTCCCAGAACATCATGTGACCCGCCCTGATAGACAGCAGGAGAGGCTATACCTTCAGTTACTACATTTCCTCCCCCTATAGTTTTTTACACTTTCTATTTACAGGGAAACATTTGAATAGCCAAAAACATATGCATATAAACAACTTCAGGTGATTAAAGATCAAGTCTCTGATGTGCTCTCCTTATATGGGTAGACTGGCGTAGCTCTACCATTTGAGGTTCCTCAACAGGATCTGGAACTGCAGCACGAGACACATCATTAGAAAGTGGCAGCTCTGGGTTTGGCAACTCTACGGAGACATTGAGCATGTCTATTCCAGATCAATCTGCACCTCAGGAATTGATGGTTCAACATTACTCACAGGCAGAATAGTTGGTTGTTGGAATGTCTCTCTAGCACAAATATGATCTATGTGCTTCCAAACGATTCTATCTTCTGACTGTACTTGGAAAGATAATGGACCAGTTTCTGAGACAATGGTTCCAGGAGCCCAACAAGGTCCACTTCTGAAATTTCGCACGAATATTGTGTCATCTACGCTGAAAGTGTGAGCTTTGCTGTGTATATCGTCGTTCAATTTTTGATTACTTTGATTCCGCTCTAGCTTCCCCTCTAAATTTGGAAACACCAAGCTTAACTGTGTACGTAGGCATTGTTTCATCAATAATTCAGATGGTGTTGAACCCGTAGTCAAACGTGATGTTGTACGATGTTATGACCCAGGAGTTGGTAAAGCTAAAAATCCCAGAAGGAAACTTTAAACAACTGTCATAACCTATATTTTTAAGTGGTATGTTTGAGGTGCAACTCTAAATTCAGGAATCAGACCACCAGTTCTCGAGAGGTTTTATATTAAACTAAATTAAACATTTTATTAAGTTACAACATATTAAGCACTTATACATGGCTACAAATTACTACTATCATAACTTTTAACAAATTCCCAAATTAATCTCCATTAAGGCAATAACAACCCGTAGACTTAACCAGACACCAGACAAAGCATTTTCACCTTATGAATTCAAAATGAGGTTCTTTTCACTTTGGTTCCTTTAGAAACATTTGTAGGCTTACAGCTACTTTGATCTTACATTGCCGCTGCTCTCCACACACAAAACTGCCATCGGTTATATCCAGCACATCTCATTGAATGTAAATTCTCATTACATCACTAGCCTCTTTGAGCTCCACCTTTTTTAACAATAAAACCCCTTTCATAGTACTAATTTTATTAGTAATATAAACATATTGCTTGGTCCCTGCTAGCTAGGTGCCAGATTTCACCCCACTTCTTAAATGCTCTATTCAAAAAAATGCAAATGCACCCTACCTCTCTTACATCTCAAAACTAGTACACACCAAAGCACCCAGACTAGCTGGCTTTAATCCAGTTAAGACACACCCACAGATTAAACCTCTATTTTAAAAGAAAAATATTTTCCAATAATATTATATACATTAATAGCTTCATGGCATACGATAACTGAGAAGAAAGCGGGAAAGTCAAGATTCTAGAGTACTTTCTGATAACCTTTTCATACCAGACTTGAAAGTTTGTACAGCTCTCTCGGCTAAACAATTTGATGAGGGATGGTAAGGGTCTGTTTTAATATGTCTGATTCCATTCAGAATCATGAATTTCTGAAACTCTGTGCTGGTAAAGGCTGTACTGATATCAGAAATAACGATTATAGGTAGGTCATGTACGCTAAAACAGTGACGCAGCTTCTTGATAGTTGTGCTCGATGTTGGCGATTTGACTTCGTATACATCCATCCATTTAGAATGTGCATCATAATCAACAAAAACATAGTACCTAAGAATGGTCCCACATAATTGATATGTAGTCTAACCCAGGGTCGACCAGGCCACTCCCACGGATGCAGTGGAGCTGAAACAGGCAACTTCTGTTGTTGCTGACAATGGAGACAGTGCTTGACCAGGCTTTCAATGTCACTGTCAATGCCTGGCCACCAGACATAGTTTCGCACTAGCATTTTCATCTTTGATATGCCTGGATGTGCACTGTCAAGAGTGGTTCCCTACCTTGTGATGGGATGACAACTCTTGATCCCCACAACAAAATTCCATCTTGACATCTTAACTCTGTCTTTCTGACATGGAATAGTCTCAAATCTTCAGATACAGGCAAATTTGACCATCCTTGCACGGCAAGGTCTCTGACTTGCGACAGTATTGGATCTCTGTCTGTCCAATTCCTAATTTGTTTCGCACACAGGCGAAGAATCCAAGAAATTCAGTAATAGCACAACTTCTTGTGGAACAGGAGCATATACAATGCTATCTGGTAACGGGAGACGACTGAGTGCATCCACATTTGCAATGTGTAAGCCAGGACAGTACATAAAGGCATACTCATATGCAAATAATATCAAAGCCCAGCATAGTATTCTTGCTGATGCTTTTGGCGGAATATCCTTATCTTCACTGAATAAATCTATTAATGGTTTATGGCCCAATACAATGGTGAAATGTCGTCGATGTAGGTACTGGTAGAATTTCTTCTCTCTAAATACCACTGATAAACCTTCCTTTTCCAGCTGGGAACAACCCTTCTTGGCAGTGGAGAGGGTTCTCGAGACATGGCCAATGGGCCTTTCTGATCCATCTTACTTTCTATGTGATAGCACAGCTCCTACACCGTAACGAGAGGCATCACATGTTAATATCAACTCTTTCAGTGGGCTGTAGTGTACCAATAAACAGGACAAATGCAACAGTTTCTTTACTCTCACAAAGGCTTCTCCCTGTTGTGAATTTCACAACCAACGGTGATTCTTTTTTAACAACAAGTGCCATTGATAAGTTAGGCAAGAAGCAGCCATAGAAGTTGGTCATACCCAGGAAGGGCTTGAAGTCGATTACATTGGATGGTGAGAGTACGTCTTTTATTGCCTGAACTTTCTCTTCTACCGGATAAAAACCCATGGCATCCACCCTGTGACCCAGGTAAGTAACTTCTGGTGCTTGAAATGTGCACTTTTCCTTCTTTAACCGTACGCCAGCTTCCATGAACCTTCTTAGCACTTCTTCCAGGTTGGCCAAGAGTTTGGTTTCGGTTGACCCTGTCATCAGAACATCATCTAGGTATACTACTACTCAGGGAAGTCCTTGCAAAAGACTCTCCATTGTTCTCTGGAAGTTAGTGCATGCTGACGATACTCCAAAGGGTAAGCGAGTGTACTGATAAAGACTCTTGTGTGTGTTAATAGTCATGTATTCTCTCGACGTGCTATCCAGTTCTAATTGTTGGTAGGCGTGGCTCGTATCCAATTTTGTATAGGACTTGCCTCCACCAGCTTTGCACATCAATCATCTATCCTTGCAATGAGGTACTTGTCTAGTTTTGCTGCCTTATTTACAGTCAATTTATAGTCCCCACAAATGTGTATGGTTTAGTCAGACTTAACCACTGGAACTAAGGGTGCTACCCATTCCAAGAATTGGACAGGTTGAATGATGCCCAGCTTTTCTAACCGGCACAGTTCTACATCCACCTTCACCTTCAACGCATGGGGCACAGGCCTGGCCTTAAAGAAACGTGGGGTCACCTGAGGATCCACATATATCTTGGCCTGCACACCTTTTAAATTTCCTAATTCATCCTGAAAACCCTGTCGTATTTCCTTAGCAGTTCAGGAACTCCTCCTGTTTTCAGGTGAAATATCTCAGACCAGTCCAGCTTTATCTTCTGTAACCAGTCTCGGCCTAAAAGACTGGGTCCTTCTCCTTTCACTATTTTCACAGGCAGCTGGGCTGTCTGTTGCCTGTAAGGCATTGATACTGAGGCGACGCCCTTTACCTGAATAGATTCTCCAGTGTATGTCTTTAATTTAGTGGTTGTCCGCTCCAGGTTTATCGGCTGTCTCTCTTCATTGAGGTATTTGAAAGTGTGCTCTCCCACCACTGTAGTTAAGGCTCCCGTATCCACTTCCATTATTAGTGACTTTTCATTTATTTGGATTGTGATAGGTTCTGTTTTTACAGCAGTTATGTTATACAGGGAATAAATGTCGGTGTCGACAGCATCAGGTTCTGTGGTATTTTTTAAATCAATCATGTTGGTTTGCTGCATTATGGGCTGTTTTGATTTCGCCCTGCATTGCCTTACTACGTGACCTTTCTTATGGCAGTAATGGAATTCTGCTTCCTTGAAATTACAGGTGTCCGATCTGTGGTCACACACACATCTATAACAACTTAACCTTGGAGTCGCTGCTGACGTGTTTCTACTAGGTCTTTTCATGTTTCTAACAGCGGACATTGCATCTCGCTTCGATGCTGTAGGTCTGGTTTTTGGGCCACGCTCGTCAGTAGGTTCCCACCCCACATGAAGAATGGTGCCATGTTGTATGTTGCAAAGCCTATGAGTCTCTTGCAGCACTTTCCATGGTGAGGAAAATTTCTACGGCGCACTTAAGGTCGATGTTGACCTCGGCAAGTAAATGGTGCTGTATGGCATTGTCCTGGACTCCACAAACTAATTGGTCCCGCAGCATATCATTTAATGTGTCCCCAAAATCGCAGTGTTCTGTCAACTGTTTAAGGTTCGCCACATCAGTTGCGATAGACTCTCCCAGGTCCCTAACTCTGGAATTAAGTTTGAAACGCTGCATTATTAGAGTTGGCTTCGGCTGGAAGTGCGTTTTCACGAGATCCACTAAGTCATTAAAGGACATAGAATTGGGCACACTTGGGGTCGTCAGGTTGTGAATGAGATTGTATGTCTGACTGACACATACACTCAAAAGGATAGCTTTCTGCCTTTCCTCCGTGGTAATTTTGTTCGCTGTGAAATAAAATCCGAGGCGCACTACATACTGGCTCCAGTCTTCCATAGTCGCATCATAAGTATTAATTCTACCAAAGAGTGGCATGACTGGTGAGTAGTCTTTTCTTAAGATTAAATGTACTCATGGTAACAAGACAAGGTGCAGCATTGGAGCTATTTTACTCTCATCGTCAAATGTAATGACTCGATGGAGCGGACAGGTTTCAACAGGAAACAGAGAAACTTTATTACAGGGAGCTTTTCAGGTGCTACATGCTCAATAAGGACTCTTGTCAGAAAGCCACACCCCCCTGGATTGCCCGCGCTTAGGGCTTATTGGTCAGAACCTCCCAGAGCATCACCTGATCCCTGATAAACAGCAGGAGAGGCTATACCTTAAGTTACTACAGCATGGATTTCAAAAGGGAAATTTAATTTTTTGGGGAGGTGACAGAGAGAATAGATAATGGCAATGCAATTTATCTGGAATTTCAAGCGGTGTCCCATAATAGACTAATGAATAAGGGTAGAGAATGTGGAGTCATGGGACAAGTGGCAGAATGGATTGCTAGCTTGCTTCAGGACAGAAGGCAGAGAGCGGCAGGAAATAGTTATTCAGAGTGGCAGAGGATGGGTAATGGTGTTCTATAAGCATCACTCCTCTTCAGAATTTACATTAATGATTTGGACTTCAGAATCAAAAACACAGTGGGCAGAATTTTGCCCTTGGTGGGCAAGTGGGCCCCACCAGCTCGGCAGCGGGCGGGCAGACGACCCCTGCTGCCGAAGCGGGGCCCACCTCCATTTTGAGTGGGCAGGCCAATTAAGGCCCGCCCAGCAGCCTGCCCGACGGGAAGGGCATGCGCGGGAAAGAGCACACTGCTCCCTGAGGCAAAGTGCTGTCTCAGGGAGTTTACAGACAGGTAAGAAAAGTCAAAAAATAGAGAAATATTAAAATTATTAACATGTCCCCCTCATGTGACAATGTCACACGAGATGGGGAGATGGGACAAGTTAATAAGAAACACATAAAGTATATTAAATTTTTAAAAAACGGACATGAAACTTCATCCTGCAACAGGCGGGATGGAGTTTCATGAATAATCTGGAGCCCGCTGGGGCTCCTGGCCTGCCCGCCAGCCTTAAGCTTGGACGGGCAAGGTCTTTAACAAGGTTAATTAGCCTGTCAATGGCCTTAATTGGCCACTGACAGGTCGGCGGGTGGACAGCTGATTTCGCTGTCCGCCCACCTTCCTGAAGATTTAAATGGACCAGGATGACGTCAGGGGTTCCTCCCGACGTCATCCCGCGTCATTTTCCCCTCGGTGAGCAGGCCCCGACCCCAAATCGCCAAGGGGAAAATCCTTCAGAATGTCTGAGTTTGCAGATGACATCAAAATGATGGGGATAATCAATACTGAGAAGGACAGCAACAAATTACAGGAGGACATTGATAAACTTGCACCATGGATAAACAATTTGCCGGTGAAGTTCAACACAGATAAATGAGAGGTAATACATTTTGGTAGGAGGAATAGGGAGGTCATTTATTACATGGAAGTTATGAGTCTGGGTGGGGTAGACAAACAAAGGGACCTTGATTACAAATATATCAACCACTAAAAGTTGAGCCATAGATTAGCAAGGCCATTACAAAAAAAAACAACCCAAGCGCTTATTCCTAGAGGGATAGAATGGGAAAGTAGAGAAATTATGCCAAACTTGTATTGAATCTTGGAGAGTACAGCATGCAGTTCTGGTCACCATAGTATAAAGAGGGGATAAAGGCATTGGGGAGGATGCAGAGAAGATTTACACGAATGATACCAGAAAAATGACAGTTAACACATTAGGAAAGGATGAACAGGCTGGACTTATTTTCTCTTGAAAAAGAGAAGGCTGAGGGGTGACCTAATTGAGGTCTTCAAAATTATGAAAGGTTTTGATAGAGCGGATACAGAGAGGATTTTTCCACTTGTGGGGAAGAGCATAACAAGTTGCCTTTCTCAAGGGCAACCAGGATGGGCAATAAATGCTGGCCTAGCCAGCGAAACCCACATCCCGTGAATGAATTAAAAAAAATAACAAGAGGCAATCGATATAAGATAGTCACCAAGAAATCTCATAGGCAATTCAGAAGAAACTTTGCTACCCAAAAAGTGGTGAGAATGTGGAACTTGCTACCACAGGGAGTGGTTGAAGCAAATAATATAGATGCATCTAAGGGAGGCTGGACTAGCATATGAGGGAGAAGGGAATAGAGAATAATGCTGATACATTTAGTTGAGGAAAGACGGGAAGAGGAGGCTCAAGTGGACCATAAACATCAGCATGGACTGGTTGTGCCAAATGGCCTATTTCTGTGCTGTATATTCCACATGATCCTGCGTAATTAATTTTTCACCCACATTTTAATTTGGAGTAATAGCTCTTCAACTCTATTTTGGGCATTTTAAAATGTTTTAAACCTATGAGAGAGCATTCCCATAAGTCTGCTGCTTACCAGATACAAACTTCAAAAAACTCACAATGAAATAGATGAATGTATCCACCTTTCAGATCACAATTTTCACAGAAAGAGATATGTTTCTGGACTGCCGCATGTGCTCTTCTCATTTGTTACAGAAACTCTGAGGACTTGTCTTAAAAGCAAATTAGTGAAATTCTGTGGAAACAATGAACTGTCTTCTGGTCTGTACTATTGTCATCTGTTAGACCTTAACAAAGTTGTAGTAGTAAAAATAGGAACAGACTAAGCCATTCAGACACTCAAGCCCCTCTTGACATTTAAATAGACCATGGCTGATCTGTACCACAACTCCTTTACTTGCCTCTGATCCATATCCCTTGATACGTTTGCCTAAGAAATATCTGCCAATCTTGGTCTCAAAAGTTTCAATTGACCCAGTAAGCACAGCCTTTTGTGGGAGGGTGGGGTGGAGAAATGAGGTACAAATTTCCACTGCTCTCTGTCTCATGAATGTCCTTGCTCTAATTTTAAGGTTGTGCCCATCATCACTATGTTGTGGATTCCTCACCAGTGAAAATAGTTTCTCTGTATCCTTTTAAATCCCTTTATCATCTTAAACACCTCAAATAGAGAAACTCTCTTCATTCTAAACCCTAGGGACTACAAACCAACTTATGCAACCTGTTCTCATAATTTCACTCTTTTAAATCCTGGTATCACCAAGACCAATGGACTTGTCCAAAACTGAATGCTGTACTCCAGACAGGGCCTGTACAACTGAAGCATTACTTCTTCCCTTTTGCGTTCCAGCCCCTTTGAGATAAAGGCCAATGTTTAAGTATCTGTTTTAGAATTACAGGATATTAGAGTAATACAGATAAGAAGGAGGCCATTCAGCCTATCGTGCGTGTGCCAGCTCTTTGGTAGAGCTATCTCATTAATCCCGATCTCCATAGCCCTAAATTATTTCCCCTTCAAGTATTTATCAAATTCTTGTTTGAATGTTACTACTGAATCTGTTTAAACCACCCTTTCAGGGAAACCATTCCAGATCCCAACAACTTGCTGTGTAAAAAAGGTTTTCTCAATTAATCTTTGGTTCTTTTGCCAAACACCTTAAATCTGTGTCCTCTGGTTACCGACCCTTCTGCCACTGGAAACAATTTCTCCTTTTGTTTACTCTGTTAAAACTATTCATGATTTTGAACATCTCTATCAAATCTCTTCTTAACTTTCTCAAACTCAGCTAAATTCCCTTATTCCTTGTGCCATTCCAGTAAATCTCCTCTGTACCCTTGTTACGTCCTTGAAGTCATTCCTACAGTGTGTGCCCAAGCTGAATGCAATACTCTAGCTGAGGCCTAACCAGTATTTTATAAAGGTTTAGAATTACCTCTTTGCTTTATTAATAGAGAAGTAGAGTACAAAAGCAAGGAATCACATATGCTTTTTTTTACTAGCCTTCTCAACTTCTCCAGCCACCTTCAGAGATTTGTATACATACATTCCCAGCTTTCTCTCTTCCTACGCCTGCTTTAAAATTGTAACATTTAGTCCATATTGCCTCAAGTCATTCTTCCAGCCAAAATGCCTCGCTTTGTGTTTCTCTGCATTGAATTTCATCTGCCATGTGTCTGCCCATTTCACCAATCTGTCTGTGCCCTCTCGAAATCCATTACTAACTTTCACAGTGTTTACCACACTTCCAAGTTTTGTATTATCTTCAAACTTTGAACTTATTCCCTGTCCAGGTCATTATTATATACCTGTATCAAAAAGAGTAGTGGTCCAACCGACCCCTGGGGAATGCCACTGTATATTTCACCCCAATCTGAAAAACAACCATTCAGTACTACTCTCTGCTTCTTAGCTAATTTTCTATCTATGCCACTACTGTCACCTTAAACCCATGGATTTTAACTTTACTAATAAGTCTGCAATATAGTACTTTATCAAACACCTCAGTAACCCAGGATGCATCCTGTCTGGACTGGGCAATTTTTCTACCTTGAGAACTGCCAATCTTTTAAGTACCTCCTCTTTCTATTTTTATCCTATCCTTCTCCTTTACTGCTACATTGGCAGCATCCTTTTCTCTAATGAAGACAGATGCAAAGTGCTCATGTAGTACCTCAGCTGTGCCCTCTGCTTCCACAGGAAGATCTCTTTTTTTGGTTCCTAATCAGCCCCACCTTTTCTGTCAGCTTTTTGCACTTGGTGGTACTTTGTCCATTTCCGGAGTTATTCTAAACCTGATAATATTATGATCACTGTTCCCCAAATGCCTTTGCCCCAGTTTATTCCCCAGAACTAGATCCAGCACTGGTCCCTGATTCGTTGGGCAAGAAACATACCCGTACACATTTCAGGAATTTTCCTCCCTCTTCACCCTTTACACAATTACTCACCCATTCCATATTAATTGATGTTCCCCATTATCACTACACTATGGTTCTTGCATCTTTCTGTAGTTAGCCTGCAAATATGCTCCTCTATCTCCTTACCACTATTTGGTAGCCTGTGTTATAGATTGTGTAGCACATTAGTTCCTCTAGTTTTTGTATCGTTGCAATAGCTTTTAGTGGTTTGTGTAACGGGACACCCCAAACCCTTTGCTTTTCTGTAATTCCTAATTTCTCACCATTAAGAAAATGTTCTTGTGTCCAAAGTGATGATCCCAAATTTCTTCATATTGAAATTCATTTGGCACAGGTTTGCCCACTCACTTTATCTGTCTATGTCCCTTTGTAACTTCCTGCTCCTATCCACACAACCTCCCTGATGGTCTTCAACCCCTTCTCTGACTCAAACAAAATGAAATGGCTTCATTTTTCAAATGCTGTCTAACTTTGTTGAAGAGTTTGACACTTGAGATATTATATGATTTAAATCTTAATAATATTCAGAAAGCCAAGATATTAAGTGTGGCCATGGCTGTCTGCCACGCTGCTCTAAATTCCAATTGATATCCAATTGGTTACCCAGACACTGGAGAAACATTCAAGCACTGGAAGCAATCCAGAGAGGAGCCACAAGGATCCCTAATTTTAGAGTTCTGAATTATGAGCAAAAACTGGAAAAATGAAAGCTTTTCAGTGTGGAAAGAAGATACTCAGAGGTGATTTTATAGAGATGTAAGGTAATAAATCATATGTAAAAAAAATTTAAATCCAGATAATTACTTCAAACTAAATTGAGAGATTAGGACAGGTTCAAATGAGTAAAATGCAAATTTGAACTGATATCGCCAAGTTCTTCACATAAATCATGAGCGATACTTTGAATGAATCTCCAGATAGAATACTGTAAGTGAAACTTACAACCATTAACAAAAATGGATGCTGCAATGGGCAGGGTTGAAACTTTTAAGGTCTTTATGGGCAGAGTTTTGAGGTCGTCGGGCAGCGCGGTAGGCAGGCCCGGGAGTGGCCGGGAAACGGCCTGCCACCCGCAATCAGCCCCCGACCGTGATTTCACACTGGCTGGCCAATTAATGGCCAGCCAGCGTGAAGGGCGCACTGAAAGACTCAGCGCTGCTGGGATGGGAGCAGGAGGAGGGCGAGCACTGAAGTCAGTGCAGATGCGGGGAAACACGGAAGGAAAGCTCCCCGAAGGCATAGAGCTGCCTCAGGGAGCTGAAGAATTTAAAACTATCAAATAAAGATCTTAAAGTGCAGAAAGAAATGTCCACACATCGGACTCACTCACCTAAACATATAGATTATATGTGCCCAAACATTTTAATTTTTAAAAAAATTAATATCGGAAACCTCATCCCGCCGTTGGATGAGGTTTCCTCAAAAGTCCAAAGGCTGCCCGGCCGACTCACCTGCCCGTCAACCGTAACATTGGACAGGTAGCGAAAAATGCAGGTTATTTAATACATTAATGGCCTTAATATAGGCCTCTTAATTGTCGGCGGGCGCGCTGCCAACTCTTGCACGCGCCAGCCGGCCGAAATATTGCTGACCAAAATAGGATGATCGCCCGACGTCATTGTGCGCTATTTCACGCTAGGGCATGTGAAGCGCGCGCCCGCATGCTGAGTGAAAAATCCTGCCCTATGGATACTAGCATGGGGCAAATGGTCAGCTTCGTTATATGTATCTAGTGATACTCACAGTTAATTAACTAACCTGAATTGCTCTTTACTGGTACCTGGGGTGGACTGGCTACAGGAAAAATCAAAAATGTACTCCAGTGAATGGTTTCAAGGCATTGTACTATAGATATGCGAAGGAATTTCAAAGAACCCATCTCCTTTTTCAGGGAGCCAGTGCACCCTTGCTGGTACCAAATGGAATTTCAGCTGGAATGTTTAGCTCTATACAAATGAAGCTTGTTGTCAGTTTAGACATTTTGTCCAGTTTAATTTAAAAGGAAAGTCAAGGAAAACCGTTCATAAAGGAGACATCATACTTCACTCGCATTCCTGTAGTATTTCAGAGCCTCCCATGTTTAAGCTACAAAATCATTTTTATTTCTCATGACCTGCTTCATATGGCCAATTCAAGAGTAAAATTTTTCCATTTCATAAGTGAGACACCATTGAGCTAGTTTGAGTGGGACAGTTTCTAGATTTTACTTTCCCTACATGTTGTACTGGAACTGTCTACAGATTGTAAATAGGTATCCATTGCCCGCCATATATTAAAACCAGTGGTTAGCCAGTTCCTCAGATATTTATGTTCATAATTCCATGCAATATATTTTTTATATACCATTTAAGATCATTCCTGCCAATTTTTCTGGATGAACAATGCCCACTGCCACACTTACCCTTCCCAGTGTCAGCATTCTAAATGTGAAAAATGTCAGTGGATTTGACAGCTCACCAGCACAGATTGCTTGCTCAAAATATTTCTTGAACGCTCACTAATTCAATTCAGTCTGTATGCTAATACCTAAAGCAAGGTTATTAAAAGAATGTACCAGGAAATTCTTGATTTTCAAAAAGAAATCTGATGTTGTGCTTGACCAGATTTTGGATGAAGTGGAGAGGAGGCGTGGAGTTTCTGCTGCCCTGGTCTATCCATTCATGAGGAGTCTGATGGAGTCACCCTTCCCTGCACCAGGAAGGACCATACGAGTCAAGACCTTTCTACCAGGAGCTGGAAATGAGGTACATGACACCCTGTTAAAGAGTTAAAGGAGCCATTGATACATAGTCCAATAGAGAAGATTAGGAATTAAATTATAAGTTTGAGCAGCCAAAAACAGGCTGCTAATTGAGCCAGCACCTGTACGCAACACCAAGTTTATTGAATGTACTATGTTGAATTGTATCTATAAGACATGCTGAGAGCCAGACAAAACATTGGCCCAGATCTTCCGGTCTCCAGATGGTCATACTCCGGATTTACCCCGGAAGATATGATGGGGACACCTTGGAAATCCCAATGCAAGGACTCTGCAGGAATTGCCTGGGAAGTATCAACTTCTGATGGGCAAATCCCCTGCATCTGGAACCCTCCAAAAAAGTCTCCAACTGAGTTGGAGTCAGAGACTTCTGAGGGTCTGACTTACCAGAATAGTTACCCAGGAAATGTTAGGCAGGAAAAAACCAGGTCTAGCTCCTGGGTAACTATACAACTGACCACTACCACCGCCACCGCCCCCTCTGACTCTGACTTCTGCCTGGCCCTCTGACACCCCCTGACCTTCCGACTTCCGACCCGACCTTACCACCCTGCCACCCTACCCTGCTGGTACTCTACCCACCCTGCCATCTAGCTGACACCCTACCCAGCTGGGACTTTGCCACCCTACCCACCCCTACCCACTTACCTCATGCACCCATTCACTAACACAGTGAAAAGCTATTTAAATATCCCAAAGCTTCTCACTGTGTTAGTGAATGAAGATTTGCCAAAATACGGCAGCTAGTGATGTAAAAAGTGGGTATGGCTTGGCTACCCCCGATGATCCTGCCCTATGAAGCACTCCTAGAGCAGGTATGCTCCACATTTCTGAAGAGTCCTGGTTCAGAAATGCAGGCCAGCAATGCAGAGCTCCGATGCTGTGTAAAAAAATTAGGGGCGGAGTCGCATCCGATGGTGATTGCCACTCCTCGGAAGATTCGGCCCATTAACTTACTGCTTAAGTGCAAGAAGCTCGCTAAAGAAGAAGATATTCCACTGATCTCTCTATTGGCAAAAGAGCTGCGAGTAATGCATATTCTAGCAGAGTTACATAGGAAAACTGAGGCCTTGGCAGTGGGTCACAAGATGGTAATTCAATCAAGCTGTCTACTAGTCACAAACCATTTAAACAAAGCTGAAACAGTTTAATGGCAATAGCATCGTGAATCTAAATAACTGCCTTAAACTCATTGTCATCATGTGGTATCACTTATCATCTCATTATATTTAAAAGCTACAAAATTAATTTTCTAAGTATGCATTATGTATGCCTTGATGATAGCAATTTAGAAGCTGAAAATGTACTGTACCACAATATATACCTTCAGTTCCGCTGTGACAATACGGCATTAGCACCCGTTTCTGTAGCAGGTTACCAGCAAATATACAACACAGCTCTGGTAAAACCAATCAATGGCTTCAATAGCTAACATTTCAAATAAGACAAGGAAGGATCAAAGGGCAGTCAATATAAATTTGTTTTCAGTGGTGCAGGATTTGTGTTCTGCTGCTGGCTTTAATGGCATGTTTGTAAATATGACATAAAACAATGTTTTCTAAGATAGCAAGATATAGGATATCGTTATTCAATTCCTTCTCTTCAAACACAGTTGAAAACTGTGTTTTGGTTTCTAAATGCAGGCCAGATAAGCCTAACAGCCTACAGATTATTATTGGCAATATTAGTGAGCAAATGTTTGGATGGTTTTTCATTGTGATTTTAACACCTGTATTAAAATGGTGAAAAGAGGAATGTCATACAATCTTATTAAGAATGTAGCCACTAATATTAACATCAGTAGTTTCTCAGCTTATGTGTTGTTTTGGTATATTAGAGAATTTCCAGAGCATCTATTTGCTGACCCTAATATTCTGTCCCAAAAAGCATCATAAATAGCCTCACCTTTGTGCCTCTTTTATTTTTCCTAGGCCTTTAGTAGTTGATTCAGCAGCCTGACAGCTGAACTTGTCATTTCAGGTCATTGAGCTTCGACGCCCCATGGACTCGCGATTGGAGCATGTAGATTTTGACTGTCTCTTCCGTTGTCTCAGCATACGACAAGTTATCAGGGTCTTTGCATCTCTACTGCTTGAGCGGCGGGTAATATTCATCGCAGATAAACTGAGGTAATGGGCACATTCTACAGGTTTGGAATGATATTTTGATTTCTTGAATAGATTACTAAGAATCATGGAGGAAGTGCATCACAGGCATGTTTTCTAGTAATAATGCTATTTTTTAAAAAAAATCTTGTATGCTACCAGATGTTTTCGTGGTATTATTGGAAAAATATGAATTTGACATTAGGTGGAATTGTTCCAGGTTTGCACCAAGTGCGGTAGCGGGCGGGAAGAACGTTTTACCTGCCGCCTGCAATGCTGGCTTTTCATGTCGTATCATCTCAATCCCACCTCATTAATCATGCATTCCCGGGAGACATGCTGTTTCGATGGTGGGCGGGCTCTCATTTGCCCGCCACGCTGTCACCTCACCGCTTCCTCATGCCAAGTGCGGCCACATGCACACCTCTCAGTGCTTCCAGCCCAGGACTGCTACATAAGACATGGCTCCAAAAGGCAAGAAGACTGCAGCCTCCTGATTCAGTGACACGCCCCTGGAACGCCCTTTGGACGCCATGGAGGTCCATCATGATGTCCTCTACCCCCGCTCTGGCCACAGGACGTCCAGCAGTCTCACCACTCCGGCTTGGGAGGCGATGGCAATGGTGATCAGTGCCAATACTACACAGAAGAGGTTGGCCATCCAATGCAGGAAGAGGATGAATGATCTCTTCCGTGCCACCAGGGTAAGGC
The DNA here is from genome assembly GCF_964194155.1 of Cetorhinus maximus. Lineage (NCBI taxonomy): Eukaryota > Metazoa > Chordata > Chondrichthyes > Lamniformes > Cetorhinidae > Cetorhinus > Cetorhinus maximus. The sequence goes on from NC_135887.1 coordinate 101,440,774, forward strand.
AATCATCTCATCACTCTAAACTCATACACTCAAGTCCATCACACACTCACTGGCATCTTACTCACTGCCAGCTCAAGGGACATCACCACTCACTCAATCACACACACCCTCACGTCGCAACCTGGCCTCATCTCCTCTGGAGACTGCCCCCTCAGCCCTCACCATTTGAGGCCCCTTTACAGATCAACTTGCGCCCCCACGAACACCCTGGGATACCCCACTTCCCCAGTACAGCTCTCACTCTGCAGTCTCTTCCCTTGCCTGAGGCCATTTCTCCCCTTTCCCCAAGCAAGCCCTAACCCTGCAGCCATTGAAAAGCAGCCCCCGCCTTATGACTTTTCGGGTAGATTCCTGTGAGCCCCCCCTAAAAGTGATGTAGTGCTATCGGCGAAGCCTGGTACTGATGACAGTGAATGCTGCCCGAAGCAAGGTATGCAAACAAACCTCGAGGTCCCGAGCGAACTGCAACTCACCAGATGCACATCGCTTATGTACATTTGTGAAACACGTTGATGTGCAATCACGCTGATGTGCTCGGATAATCCAGTGTGGGGGGATGATTCCGGAGAGGTGGGCTTGTAATGGTATACAGATGTATTACAGTGAGGTTCCCGACGTACAATGGTGGGAAATGCGACCCACCATTGACGGGCAGAGCGGACGATTGCAAACTGGTTTCACGATGTCATGAAACCGATTTTTGGCTTTCTCACTATATTGTCCGCTCACGCTGCTAAACACACCCAACGCCAGTAGGCACGGAAAATTTTTCCCATTGTTTTGCATCTTATTTCAATGGAGACACTAAGAGAGAATGTACAAGGGTGATTGGTTGACTTTTGTATGCAATATGGCATGATTTCATTGATAAATTTGATTTTGAATGTTTATTTTGTTATGGTTTTTCCTGCATTGTTGCCAAACCATTGCTGTGATGGTCGGTGCCAAAGGGAAGGTAAGGAGTGTGGGACTGTTGGTGAATGAGGAATTGGGGCTGTGGTTACAAGAATTTCAGTCAAATAAGTTCTTCACAGACAGGCCCACAGAAAGAGGTTTTCTTGTCTACCTCCTCCCGTCCTCTTCCCCCTTCTTCTGCTCCTGTTCCTCAGCTGCTTCCTGTTGGTAAGGCTGTGCCTTCGTGGTGGCAGTGTTGTGCAGCATGCAGGAAACCACCACAAATCTTGACATGTGCTTTGCTGAGTACTGCAAGGTTCCTCTAGAGCAGTCCAGGAGTGGATGTATTGTTTCAGCACATCAGTGGTTTGCTTTATCACATCGCGTGTGGCACCATAGCTTCATTCTATGCATGGTGCGTACGTGTGTGTGTGGGTTGTGCTTTGCAGTTATCAGCCATGTTGTCAATAGATAGCCCTTGTCACTTAATAACCATCCTTTGGTTTGCCATGTTTGCCATGCCAGCTGCAGAATGAAGGCATCATGACTGCTGCCAGCATACCGAGCATTGACCTGCATGATTTGCTGTCTGTGGTCACACACTAGCTAGACATTGAGGGAGTGAAATCCCTTTGAGTTTGAATGTAGGGCAGGGTTTATATGTGGCCCACACAAAGCAATGTGCATACATTCAGTGACACCGTGCACCATGGGAAGCCTGTGAACCAGTGAAAGGGGATCAAAATATCTCAGCTTAAGACACATGGGCAAGAAATTGAGTGCGTCTTTTGAGCACCACGAGTGCTCTTACAATTTCTAGGTGGCATCCGCTGCACCTGCACGCACTTGTGGGGTGAATTATGCTGAACACCCTATTGGTGTTGGAGCTTGGACGTAGACAGTATGCAGGACAGGCAAATCGTGGCATCAAGCAGCATGCAACACTGAGTTGATGCCAGCTGTTGCATTTTAGAGCTCAGTGCACCAGCCGATGCCCTATCTTTAACTCTCACAGCTGAACATGCATTCAGCAGCAGGAAGGACTCCCCAACAGAAGATATAATCAACTACTTACAGATTAGTTGTTTCATCCGGCTGTTGCTATAATTCTACAAGTGTTTTGTGCTTTCTATAGTTGTTTCAAGTTGCAAAATGCTACAGGAAGTGATGTAACAGGTGGTGAAGCAGTTTTGCTGTTTTCAAGGCTTCCTGACAAACCAGTTGCTTACACACATAGGTGCAGCAGTAGGAACTCACTTTGGAGAAGGAGCAGAGGCCCAGCAGAGCAGGACAAGCTACTGGGAAAAGGGGGAGGAAGAAGAGAAGGCCTCTCAACAAGAGACCGTACAAGAAGCAATGCTTTGCTTGTTTCTCTCTGCCACGGGAGAAGACATATAGTTAGCTCTCATTAGATAGAAAGGCTCAGTAACCTTCCGTACAAAACAGTGGATGGCTAACTGCAAGATGTTGCAGATATCTCCAGCTTCAGCCTGGAAGGAGCTAGATGCATAAAGGTTTGATATCATGGTCTCCAACACAGCCATTGATAATGGTAGTAGTCCAGCTCTGAGTTTGCAGCTGGTGGCAGATTTCAGTATGAACATCCTTACTGAGCAGCAGTTATCTTACACATTGTTACTCACTGACATTGAGGAAGGAGAATTGTTTCCTGTATGACTTCCTGTTTGAGAGCCCTTCTCCTCCCGCCTTCTCCTTTTCTCACTCATGTATTTTAAGCTGAGATATTTTGCTCTCCTTTCGCTGATGGACTATTCATTGAGAGAGCAGGCAAACAACCTGCTCTGAGATCTATACCAAAGCTAATCGATGATTGGTTGCTAGGCAAAGGGCCAAGGGCAGCACAAGCTGACTAACCATCTAATTTTGCATCCACTTGTGAGAGAGCCTGTTACAAAATGCTGAGAAGCTTTCTTAAAAATCCAGTAAAAAATTACTTCAGTGGGCCATGGCCTAATTGTAGATACTATGCCCCCTGTGTTTAGAACTCACTTCCTTCCTCCTTGCTTTTATCATATCCAAGAAATGAAATGATTTGTTATGCAATGTTTTCTCTACAATAACTTCATCTACTCAAGTTTGTTTATGATCAAAGTAGTTAAAAAACTGTAATGTTTTAATAACTGGAAAAAAGGCGTTATGGACTGGAAATTTTGTGATGTTTGGTACAATTTTGTGCTCTAGATGCGTGTAGAATGTCGGAAAACCCAACATTGTGTTTTGCATTTTTGTTTACTGCACATATCAACAGAAGGAGAGAAGCTGTTTAAACATGATAGCAAAGGAATGTGAGTCATTTCACAGATTCCACCAATATCACTGTCATTCCAAACAGGAAATTGAAATTGTTTATGTGGGTAGAGTGGTATTGCACTGAGATAATAAGAGGTTGTCAGTTTATGTGGTTATTGACCTTACTGATGTCCAACAGCATTGAGCTCACTTGTTTGAATGGAGTCTGCTTTTTACACCCAATTTCTGGTCACATTCTAGAGCCAGGAGGGGACAGGCAGAAATTACTTTTTGTTTCTTTGCCGTGATTCCCAATGATTTGGCCTGTGAAAGCAATTACTAACAGATTGACTCTTAATCAAACATTAGCTCTGAGAATATTTCAGCAAGTATGAACTTAGTATTTAATTCCAAAACTAAAGAGGAGTTTTCCTTCTCACTAAACCCCCCCAAAGATTTACAAAAAGGCAATATGCATCACAGCTAATGCACACTTTCATTTTTACATATAATTGATTTCATTTCTTTTGTGCGCATTTTTTGATTTTTTTAATGGGATGTGGCATCATTGGCAGGGCCAGCATTTGTTGCCCATCCCTAATTGCCCTTGAACTGAATGTCTTGCTAGGCCATTTCAGAGAGCAGTTAAGAGTCAATCACATTGCTGTGGGTCTGGAGTCACACGTAGGCCAGACTTGGTAAGGATGGCAGATTTCCTCTCCTGAAGGACATTAGTAAACCAGATGGGTTTTTACAAAGGTAAGATGATAGTTTCATGACCACCATTACAAGCATTTTCATAATTCTAGATTTATTAATTGAATTTAAATTCCACCAGCTGCCATGATGGGATTTGAACCCATGTCCCCAGAACATTACCACCATGCCACTATCTCCACTTGTTAACCCATTAAAAATATAATACTGTCCACTTTTGGACAAAGAAATTACTATTTTCTCTTTTTTTCCAATGTAAGGAATTTCACATGCTTTGGAGGTTAGAAAGCAACATATGTACATATATACATGAATATATGCACCTGAGTACATGTGGTACACAAGTACATATGCATGAAAAGCTGACATTGGATTCAGTGGTACCTCTTCAGCAATGTGCTAGCTCAACTTATGGTAAATTGTGCACTTGAGTTCGAGAATTATGATATCAGATCCAACACTAAATTCAAAGTCTATCAGGCTGTGGCTCTCACAGTGCTTCTTTATGGTGCTGAAGCTTGGACAATTATTAGATGCCATATCGAGGCCCAGAACAACATCATCAGTGCTGTCTTCGAAGGATCTTGCAAATCAAGTGGGATGGCAAAAGATGAAACACGAGAGTCCTCCAACACACAGGCATGCCAAGTATAGAGGACATGATAATATCACATCAGCTGAGCTGCCCAACTCCAGACTGCCTAAACAAATGCTCTACTCAGAGCTACGTCAGGGAACCCATTCACATGGGACTCAAAGGAAATGTTTCAAAGACAATCTCAAAGCCTCCATGAAGGTCTGCTCTATCAACATCAATGCATGGAAGCAGATGCCTGATCATGAGCAAAATGCCGATCTATCATTAAAAATGGTGTTGAGATCTTCCAATCAACACGAGCAGCCACTTGAAGAGAACGGTGAGAGATAAGGAAAGAGAGGACAAACCATATCCTCAAGGTGGGAGAGCCTGCAAGGCTAAGATAGGTCTCATAAAAAGATAGGTCTTCATCTGTGAACACAGAGCCAACACTGCCATCTCACTTTCACCCAGCCATCCACAAGGAATAATCATCCTTGACAGGAGGGATTGCTGATGATAATGATGTGTGGATAGCTATGTCCAGCATTCACCATCAGTGGAAGGCGATGGTGAAACTGTGGTTTTGCATTGACAATAATCTTGCACTTCACATTCCACGATTTAGTACTGTAAAATTAGAGAAAGGGTAAAATAAACCAAGGTCTTCTCTATCCAGACACTGCAGGACAAAACATAAAAGTTTAGCACAAATCAAAACCAAACAGGTAGTTATCTGAAGGAAATGTCAAACTGATCCGGTAGTGAGTGCCATTCTGAACCCCTGACCGGATTTTTCAGTGCCAGGCCAATTAATGGCCAGACAGCATGCTCACCATCAATTAAGAATAGTGGGCGGGCATCTGAGGCTGGAGGGCCAAGGAGAGGCAGTGGCATAGTGGTATTGTCACTGGACTAGTTATCTAGAGACCCAGGGCACCTGGGTTCAAACCCCAACATAGCAACAGTTCTGGGGACCTGGGTTCGAATCCTAACATGGCAGGTGGTGGAATTCCAATTCAATAAATATCTGGAATTAAAAGGTCTAATGATGACCATAAAACGATTATCGATTGCCGTTCAAAACCCACCTGGTTCACTAATGTGCTTTAGGGAAGGAAATCTGCTGTCCTTACCTGGTCTGGCCTACATGTGACATCAACCCCACACAATGTGGTTGACTCTTAAATGCCCTCTGAAATGGCCTAGCAAGCAACTCAGTTGTATCAAACCACGAAAAAAAAGTCAATAAGGAATGAAACCAGATGACAACCCTGGATCAACCTAGGCACCAGAAATGACGACGGCAATCTCAGCCCTGTCGAAGTCGTCCTTACTAACATCTGGGGTCTTGTGCCAAAATTGCGAGAACTGTCTCACAGACTAGTCAAGCAATAGCCTCGCCAATCTGCCAGTTTGGGTTCCACCAGGGTCACTCAGCTTCTGACCTGATTACAGCCTTCACAGTTTGACTTCACAATTCAAATATGGACAGAAGAACTGAACTCCAGAGGTGAGGTGAGAGTGACTGCCCTTGACATCAAGGCAGCATTTGACCGAGTGTGGCATCAAGGAGCCCTAGCAAAACTGGAGTCAATGGGAATCAGCGGGAAGGCTCTCCGCTGGTTGCAGTCATACCTAGCACAAAGGAAGATGGTTGTGGTTGTTGGAAGTCCAGGTCTCAGTTCCAGAACATCACTGCAGGAGTTCCGCAGGGTAGTACCCTAGACCCAACCATCTTCAGCTGCATCAATGACCTTCATCCCATCATAAGGTCAGAAGTGGGAATGTCCGTTGATGATTGCACAATGCTCAGCACCATTCGCGACTCCTCAGATACTGAAGTAGTCCATGTTTAAATGCAGCAAGACCTGGACAATATCCAGGCTTGGGCTGACAAAGTGGCAAGTAACATTCACACCACACAAGTGCCAGGCAATGACCATCTCCAACAAGAGAGAATCTAACCATCACCCCATGACATTCAATGGTATTACCATCGCTGAATCCTCCACTATCAACATCCTGGGGATTACCATTGACCAGAAAATAAACTGGACTAGCCATATAAATACTGTGGCTGCAAGAGCAAGTCAGAGGCTAGGAATCTTGCGGCGAGCAGCTCACATCCTGTCTCCCAAAGTCTGTCCAACATCTACAAGGCACAAGTCAGGAGTGTAATGGAATACTCCCCACTTGCCTGGATGAGTGCAGCTCTCGCAACACTTAAGATGCTTGACACCGTCCAGGACAAAGCAGCCCACTTGATTGTCACCCCATCCACAAACAGTCGCTCCCTCCACCAGCGACGCACAATAGCAGCAGCCTGTATCATCTAAATGCTGCACTGCATGAACTCACCAAGGCTCCTTAAACAGTACCTTCCAAACCCACAACCACTACCATCTAGAAGGACAATGGCAGCAGATGTATGGGACCACTACCACCTGGAAGTTCCCCTCCAAGCCACTCACCATCCTGACTTGGAAATATATGGAAGTTCCTTCACTGTCGCTGGCTCAAGATCCTGGAACTCCCTCCCTGACAGCACTGTGGGTGTACCGACACCACATGGACTGCAGCAACTCAAAAAGGCAGCTCACTACCTTCTCAAGGGCAATTAGGTATGAGCAATAAATGCTGGCCTGGCTGGCGATGCCCACATTCCGTGAATGAATTAAAAAAGTTAAGAGACCGTCCAGCAAGGATGCATCAGCAGTTCCACCGTTCGGGATGGGAGCTGCCAATGGGCATAGAAGAGAGGGAGGATGCCTCCATCTTGAGATGCACTCTGAACAGTTTTAAACATATAAATATAGAAAGAGGCCACAGCTGCTATACCATCCTCCTAGAGGGGGTACATACTCCACAAGGCAGACTGCTGCCACAGCTATGCCTATCAAGGTATGGTGGCTGTAGGGGAGAGATTTTAAGAGCCCACTGGAGCACTGGCCACCCCCAGTCTCTCGGCAGGAGGCTGCCCCTCTCCCTGGCTGTGTTTTGGCCACTGCCCGTGTCCTGCCTGTCAAAGAGAAATTTCCAGTCAGTATAGGAGAACGACCTGAACTACCTTTTATTGGCTACCTGCAGATTGCAGGTGATCACCTGTTCTGATCCACACCCAACCTTTTTGTAAATGGCTCGGGTTTGAAAGCTTGCCGGCAATCCGGCACACCAACCCACGACAGGAAATTTCAGGCTGGCCGCCTAAAGTCCCGCCCCCCATCTCACAATTAAAACTGGCTCCTGGTTTGTGTGCTAACCTTTCATAACCTTTCTTCAGCTCTTCCTCTTCTTAGAATAAGAATGAGAGGGGAGCAGCTCAACAACAACAATTCATTTCTCTAGCATTTGGAAAATGTCCCACGGTGCCTCACAGTAGCAGAATCAGACAAAAATTGACACAGAAACAAAGAAGGATATTAGAAACAGTGATAACGCTTTACGAAAGAGGAATATTTTAAAGGAGGGTCTTAATGGAGGGTAATCCAGAATTAGCCTAACAGCAGTGGTGGGGAAGATGCTAGAGTCTATTATAAAAGACGTGGTAACAGAAACTTGGAAAGCATTAACGGGATTAGGCAAAGTCAGCATGGATTTAAGAAAGGGAAATCATGCTTAATTAATCTATTGGAGTTTTTTGAGGATGCAAATAGTAGAATAGATAAGGGAGAACCAGTGGATGTGACGTATTTGGATTTCAAGAAGGCTTTTGATAAGATCCCACACAAGAGGCTAGTGGGCATAATTAAAGCACATGGGATTGGGAGTAATATACTGGCATGGATTGAGAACTGATTGACAAACTGGAAACCGAGAGTGGGCATAAATGGGTCTTTTTCTGGGTGGCAGGTGGTGACTAGTAGTGTACCACAGGGATCAGTGCTTGGGCCCCAGCTATTCACAATATATATAAATGACTTGGATGAGGGAACCAAATGCAATATTTCCAAGTTTGCTGATGACACAAAACTGGACGGGGTTGTGAGGAGGTTCAAAGAGGCTTCGGGGCGATTTAGTCAAGTTGTGTGTGGGCAAACACATGGCAGATGCAGTATATCATGGATAAATGTGAAGTTATTTGCTTCGGTGTGATAAACAGAAAGGCAGAGTATTATTTAAATGGTGATATATTGAGGAATGTGGTTGTACAAAGGGATCTGGGTGTCCTTGTACACCAGTCAATGAAAGTAAATAGGCAGGTGTAGCAAGCAATTAGGAAGGCGAATGGTATGTTGGCCTTCATTGCATGAGAATTTGAGTTCAGAAGTAGGGATGTCTTTCTGCAGTTATACATGGCCTTGGTGAGACCACACCTGGAGTATTGCATGCAGTTTTGGTCTCCCTACCTACGAAAGGATATACTTGCCATAGAGAGAGTGCAGCGAAGATTCACTAGGCTGATACTGGGGATGGCAGGACTGTCGTATGAGGAGAGATTGGTTCGACTGGGCCTGTATTCACTAGAGTTTAGAAGAATGAGAGGGGATCTGATTAAAACATATAAAAACATATAAAATTCTAAAACAGGGCTAGACAGACTGGATGCAGGGAGGATGCTTCCTCTCGTTGGGGAGTCAAGAACCGGGGCCACCGTCTCAGGATATAGGGTAGGCCATTTCTTCACTCAGAGGGTTGTTAACCTGTGGAATTCTCTACCACAGAAGGCTGTGGAGGCTGGGTCACTCAGTATATTCGAGAAAGAAATTGATAAATTTTTGGATATTCGGGGCATCAAGGGGTATGGAGATAAAGTGGGAATATGGCATTGAGCTAGAGGATCAGCCATGATTATACTGAATGGCGGAGCAGGCTTGAAGGGCCGAATGGCCTACTCCTACTCCGAGTTTCCATGTTTCTATTTTATGGCCAAGATGGCTGAAGGCATAGCCAACAATGGTAGATGTGTAATAGGGCTGAGTTGGAGGAACGCAGAGCTTTTGGAGGTTTGTATGATTGGAAGATGTTCATGAGGTATGGACGGCAAGGGCGTGAAGGGATTGCAGAATGAGAACTTTAAACTGAATGCAGTCGGGGATCAGGAGCCAATGTAGGTCACAAGAAAGGGTTGATGAGTGAGTGTAACCTGGTGTGGGTTAGAATTCAGGTAGCAGAGCTTAGAAATTAGCAAAATGTTTGGAGGGTGGATTCTCCTTCATGATCAAACCCCCAAATCAGACTGAATTGTTGTGGTCAATTGCAAGAGCTAATCATTTTATTATACTGCCCTCTCTGTTGGGATGGCGTAAATAAAGTTAGTTCAATAATAGCTGCCAGCAGTTGAGCATATTGTAGTATATTGTAAGAGCTGAGCATTTTGTTATACTGCCCTCTCCACTGCCCTCTCTGTGGTGAGGTGTAAATAAAGTTACTTTAATAATGGCTGCCTGCAGAGCATGTGTTAATCTTACCCAGTGTAATACACAACAGAAAGATGGTGACGAGAATGGGATGGAATTTTTTATTTCATTTCATTTGAGAAACTAAGGGCTAAAGAACATTTTGACACATTTTTGGAATTCCTATAGTAGATTTTGAGGAAGTTTGAGCAATTTGAAAGATTGTGCACACACGAAGCATTGTGTTCAGGCACACAGTGAATCAACATGTAATGTAATTGAAAAAAATGGTACTGAAAACATATTTGGGGACAATGGGGGAATTCAACCCTAACAAAGAGGACTGGTGTAATTATGAACAAAGGTTACACATTTGGCTGAAAGCAAGTAAAATAGGAGATGAAGATAAAGTAAATATTTTCCTCACCATGATAGGGCCGGATGCTTTAGACGTAGTGTCTAACCAATGTACCATGGATTATTCGGAAATGAATGAGATTCTGAACTCATGTTATGGCATGACTAAGAATGAAATTGCACCGAGAGTTGTGTTCCATCAAAGCAAGCAGTTGCCAAGTGAGAGTGTTGCAGATTACATTCTCGAATTAAAGAAACTCTCTCATCACTGAGGGTGTGGCACGAGTTTAGAAATCAACCTTAGGGACATTTTTGTAGGAGGCCTAAAGAACAATAAAACCCAGTCCAAGCTTTTGAGAAAAGAAAGTAAGATGATGTAGAAGGAAGTCTGCGATGAGATCACAGCCATGGAAATGGCAGAAAAAGATAGATGCAAATTGCAAGGGAGTTCTTTCCCTGAGCCAGCAGGGGAGGTCCACCAGATTTCAGCAAGATCCTGGCCACGGCAGCCAAATTCATAGTCTCAGAATTTAGTTGTTAATGTTGCCATGATAACTACCTACCATATAAATGCTCCATATAATTCCCAATGCAGTCTCTCGATGTGTTTGGTGCCTTCCCAGATGAGCCTTCTCCATTTTGGCCAGCCACAAACAAGGGAATCCCATGAATCGGCAGGTATGTTTGACCTCTTCAGGGATGCTTTGAGAACATCCGTAAAGTGTTTGGGATATAGAATTCCAAAGTTTAATGAACCTCAGAGAAGAAATTCCTCCTCATTTATGTCTTCAATGGGAGCCCTTTATTTTGAAACTGTGCCCCTTAGTTCTAGATTCCCCCAGGAAGGGAAACACCCTTTCAGCATCTACCCTACCATGGCCCCTCAGAATCTTATGTTTCAGTAGGATCACTTCTTATTCTTCTAAATTCCAATGAGTATAGGCCCAACCGGCTCAGCCTTTCCTCATAAGACAACCTCTTCATCCCAAGAATCAACCTGGTGAACCTTCTCTGAACTGCATCCAATCCAAATATATCTCTTCTTAAATAAGGAGACCAAAACTGTACGCAGTACTCTAGGTCTGGTCTCACCATGCCCTGTACAGTTTAAGCCCAGACCCAATTGATCACTACCACTGGGAGGAAAATTCACAGATGCACCTTTCAAATTGCTGAACTGCATCATTTGAGTTTTGGCTTAATTAATTTTCGGGATGTGGATGGTGCTAGCAAAGCCAACATTTATTGTTCATCCCAAATTGCCCGAGAAAGTGGTGGTAAGTCTGCTTCAGCTGAATGGATTGCTCAGTCGTCTCAGAGGGCAGCTAAGAATCAACTACGTTGTGTTGGTCTGGAGTCACATATAGGCCAGACCTGGTAAGGACAGAAGATTTCCTTCCTTAAAGGAACATTACTGAACCAATTGGGTTTTTGCAACAATCCAAAAGCTTCATGGTCACTTTTATTCCCAATTTTTAAAAAAATCAAACTTAAATTCCCAAATGGCCATGGCAGGATTTGAACTCAAATTCCCTGAATTAGTAACCCTGGCATCTGGATTATTAGTTCACTGACAAAACCACTGCTGTGCTGTATCCTCAATTAATATATACATGTAACTAAAAACATTTTTAAAAACACAAAAATTAAACAGGAGAAGTGGAAATAATGCAACTCTATAAATACAAATATTCCGGACCAGTCCTCGGCCACGAGAAACCTCACAGATGTTCTCTCAGTAGTATTGCTGGGCTAAAGCAGAGACTTGGGTTGGTTGGTGGAAAGTTTCTTTTTAAAGCAGATATCATCTCTATATTGTTTGGAACGCAGTCTAAACAAACACAGGCACAAGGACTTTCTGACAGCCAATGACGGCATTCGGAAGGAATGTACTTCCCCTTAAAGTATTTTTTTGCTCCCCATTTTTGTACAGGCCTCATTTGTTCTGTCAAACATGTTAGAAATTTGTCCTCGTAGTTCATTTGTGCTTAAGTTAATAATTAAAATGGATAGCAACATCTGGAACTTATCACAGAAATATTTCACCTTGGAACTGAAATGTAAGTTTATTCAGCAATGATTGACTACTCCAATCTCTTTCGCAACTGTGTCCTTTGTCTTACTATAATTAATTAATGGGGTTAAGAAGGCTAATTAAAGTGGTTTATGATTGATAACAAATTCTTTTGAAAAATTTCTCAGTAACTTGGTAAAGATTGCTGTGATATTTCAGCGTCCAAGTCAAAAGTACATTTATTTTTAGTGAGTTTGAAGAATATTTTCAGTTTAGAAATATTCCATACTGAAAGTAGTGAGTATCTGTGGTTAGTTGCTTGGTGTTAAGAGGCAGAAAGCTCCTAATTAGTTTTCTGTGGTAAAGAGCAACCAGAAGGCCCGCTAATTGAGAAGTCGGGTTTGCAACCTGAAAATGGCTCCACTGTTGCTCCAGAGACTAAAGCGGTAAGATTCTACCCATCCAGATCCACCGGGATCATTTATACACAAATTGAATGCCATCAAAGATAAGGATATGGGTGTGAAAACAACCAACAATGGTAATCTGTAGGATTTGTACTGACATTTACTCACCTGCTTCTAAATGGTGTGAGGTACTCAGGAATGTAGGAAGGTCATTAAATTAGAGACTAGATTAAAATTGACCCCATCAGATTTCAGGGGATATTTTATTTTCAGTTGTTCAGTTTCTTAAGGCATTCTATGACATAATTCTATGACATACCTGAATGCTATGTCACTGCTGAAATGATCACCCACTGACCATGACTTGTTCAAATGCTGGAGCTATGAACATATCACATCAAAACAAAGAATTAATGGGAGAACAATGCAAATGTTAGCAGAAGGGGAAGATAGCAACACCAGGTAAACAGTGAAAATAGAAAAATGCCCAAAATATTGGTTCACAGTCTCTGGGGTTGCAATGATGTTTGAGAAACCCCTTATTCGGACAGTCCCAACTGAAATGTAACTATGGTAACCTGTGGCACAGCTTTGACCACTGGATTAAGTTAAAAAAAATCATAGAATCATTGTGTGATTACAGCATGCAAAGAGGCCATTCTGTCCATTGTATCCGTGCTGGATCTGTGCAAGAACAATTCGGCTAGTCCCATCCCAACCCACCCCCTCTTTCCTTACAGCCCTGTGAGTTTTCTCTCTTCAGGTGCTTATCCAATTACTTTTTGAAAGTGCCAAATGAATCTGCCTCCACCCTCAGATAGTACATTCCAGATCCTAACCACTTGCTGCATTTAAATGTTTTTCCTCATGTCAGTGTTAGTTCCTTTTCCAGGTGCGTTAAATCAGTGTCCTTTGGTTCTAGGTTCTTCCACTAATGGAAACAGTTCCTCTCTATCTACTCTGTCTAGACCCCTCATGAATTTGAACGCTTCTATAAAACCTCCTCTCAATGTTCTCCCCTAGGAGAACAACCCTAGCTTCTCCAATCTAACTGAAGTCTCTCATCCCTTGAACCATTCTCATAAATCTTTTCTGCATCCTCTCTAAAGCCTTCACAACCTTCCTAAAGTCTGGTGCCCAGAATTGGACAGAATGGGTGGAATCTTATTGAGGGGTCAGGGGTCCCGAAGAATCCCACGATCTATGAGGGGTTGTGCATGTTGGTATTGTTGAAGGAATTCAAAAATTGCCTACCCTCCAACCTGCGAATACACCTAGTACACCTAGAGGAGCAAAGAATCCTGACATCCAGAGTTGCAGCAGTCAGGGCAGACTGCTATGATCCCACCTATAGCCCTGGAAGCTCAGATGGACCCTTTCCAAACCATACCCCTGAGCATTGGAAAAAGAAGCAGGGAAAAGAAAAAGATCTAGATAGGAAAGACCAGAAAATAAAACACAAAAGAGGGTGCGAGAAGCCCCTCTACAGCCTGAAAGGAGAACCCCCAGAGGCTGTGGTTCTCTGATTGCAACAAAATAGGCCATTCCAGACCTGAGTTTTGGAGATTACGAGGGAAGCTTGTTGGCCTAACAGGGCTTCATACAAGTAGCCTCCTGAAGGACGCCCCAATGGGTAGTGCAGCAGAGCAGGCAGAGACTCTTGCCCCTGACACTTTGCCCTTTGGAGGACATGGCACTATGTGTGTCTGAGTCAGACAAACTCCCAGAGAGCTTCTGGAGTTTTGTCCTTTCAGGAACAGTGTCCCCTACCCTCCCGAAATGTGAGCAAGTCTGTTGTACTGCTCTGGACACAGGGGCCACTCAGTCCCTAATGTTGGCGGGAAACCTAAATCTGTTTGCCCAAGTCCTCCCTGAAGGCCAAAGCACTGATAGTGGAGTGGAAGGAGGATCTGTGTTTGCATCCCTCCATAAGGTCCACCTACAGTGTGACCTTGTCTCAGGCTTTGTTACAGTAGGAATTGTCCCTGAACTACCAGTAGCAGGAATTGATTTCTCCCTTGGGAACAATTTCGCTGGCAGCAAGGTGTTAGCCAGCGAAAGAAAAGAGGCCCAAAAAAAGGTGAAAGAGCATCTATATAAATTGAGCAAGGGCTGCTCGAATGTAGCAAGGCCAGTAAATTAAAAGAGGTCCAGGGAAGGCCCCTAGAATCTAAAATAGATTCACTAAGTATCCCGATATTAAATAGAGACTAGAGAAGTCCTAAAGCACACAAAGAAATAATGAGGGAGATGCCCCACGTAGTCGAAGAGTCTGAAGGAAGGCAAGCTTTTAAACCAAGAAGGAAAAATGTTAAGGAATTGTTTGAAGTATGGCTGGCATAAAGTTTCTTTCCAACACTAAATAGGGACCGAGGGAGTTCTCAAACTGATGAGCAGAGAGTGTGTGAGATGCCTCCCCCAGTTGAAAAGCCACAATGGAGTGCAGCTGGAGCTGCATCTCCACTTGAAGGCAAAAGTGTTTTATTGGACATGGAACAAGTAAAGAGAGCACCCCCTGCAAAGCCAAAGGCCCCAGCAAGGAAGTCATTGATTGGTCTGGCCGACAAACTCCAAAGGTGAGGTGAGTGTGACTGCAAGACCGAGTGTGGCATCAAGGAGCCCTAGGAAAACTGGAGTCAATGGAAATCAGGGGGAAAACTCTCCGCTGGTTGGCATCATACCTAGCACAAAGGAAGATGGTTGTGGTTGTTGGAGGTCAATCATCTCAGTTCCAGGACATCACTGCTGGAGTTCGTCAGTGCATTGTCCTCGGCCCAACCATCTGCTTCATCAATAACCTTCCTTCTATCGTAAGGTCAGAAGTGGGGATGTTTGCTGATGGTTGCGCAATTTTCAGCACCACTCGTGACTCCTCAGATACTGAAGTAGTCCATGTCCAAATGCAGCAAGACCTGGACAATATCCAGGCTTGGGCTAACAAGTGGCAAGTAACATTCACAAGTGCCAGGCAATGACCATCTCCAACAAGAGACAATCTGACCAACCCCTTGACGTTCAATGGCATTACCATCACTGCATCCCCCACTATCAATATCCTTGGAGGGGTTACCATTGACCGGAAACTGAACTGGACTAGCCATATAAATACTATGGCTACAAGGGCAGATGGCTAGGAATCCTGCAGCAAGTAACTCACCTCCTGACTCCCTAAAGCCGGTCCACTATCTACAAGGCACAGGTCAAGAGTGTGATAGAATACTCTCTACTTGCCTGGATGAGTGCAGCTCCAACAACACTCAAGACTGGAAAGTACTGAAGATCAGAGGGACCTTGTTGTGCATATCCACAGATTCCTGAGGGTAGCAGGGCAGGTAGGTAAGGCAGTTAAGAAGGCAAATGGGATACTTCCCTTTATTAGCCGAGACATAGAATACAAGAGCAGCGAGGTTATGCTGGAACTGTATAAAATGCTGGTTAGGCCACAACTGGAGTACTGCGTGCAGTTCTGGTCACCACATTATAGGAAGGATGTGATTGCACTGGAGAGGGTGCAGAGGAGATTTACCAAGGGGTGCTGTCTGGGCTGGAAGGTCTGAACTATAAGGAAAGATTGGATAGACTGGGTTTGTTTTCCTTGGAGCAGTGAAGGTTGAGAGGGGACCTGATGGAGGTGTATATGAGGCACATTGATAGGGTGGATAGGAAATTACCTTTTCCATTAGTAGAGGGGTCAATAACCGAGGGGCATAGGTTTAAGGTAAGAGGTAGAAGGCTAAGAGGGGAGTTGAGAAGAAATTTTTTCACCCAGGGGGTGATGGGTGTCTGGAACGCACTGCCTGAAAGGGTAGTTGAGTCAGAAACTCTCGTAACATTTAAGAAGTATTTAGATATTCATTTGCATTGCCAATGTCTCCAGGGCTATGGGCCAAGCGCTGGAAAATGGGATAAGTGTAGTTAGATCTTTGTTAACCGGCATGGACATGATGGGCTGAATGGCCTCCTTCTGTGCTGTAAATGTCTGAGTCTAAGAAGCTCGATACAATCCAAAACAAAGCAGCCCGCTTGTTTGGCATTCCATCCATAAATATTCACTCCCTCCACCACCAGTGCACAGTAGCAGCAGTGTGCACCACCTACAAGGTGCACTGCAGGAACTCACCAAGACTCCTTAGGCAGTGCCTTCCAAACCCATTACCACTACCATCTAGAAGAATAAGGGCAGCAGATGCATGGGAACACCACCACCTGGAAGTTCTTCTCCAAGCCACTCACCATCCTGACTTGGAAATATATCACCGTTCCTTTACTGTGCTGAGTCAAAATCCCGGAACTCCTTCCCTAACATCACTGTAGGTGTACCTACACCACATGGACTGTAGTGGTTGAAGACAGCCCACCACCATCCTCTCAAGGACAATTAGGGATGGGCAATAAATGCTGGCCTAGCCAGCGACGTCCACATCCCATGATGAATAATAAAAAACCTTATGGCAAATTTAAATGGGGACAAGAAAAGTTCCCAAATTGGCCTAGAAAGAGAGGGTGATGCCTCACTTAATTGAAAAGCCATCAGAAGATAGAGCAAGAGATGACCATCCATCAGAGGGCAATAGTGTCCCACAGAACCTACCATGCAACTGACCAGAGAGGGACCCCAAACAGGTTGGACCCCAGGCTCACCCACCTTAATGCAGAATCGCAAGTTGACCAGACAGGGTTACCTACCATGTTTAAAATGATCCATAACAACCCACCAGGCTACAGTACTGTAGCCCTACCCGATATAGATGCGGGAGAAATCCCTGCCAGAAGGCTATCTTCCTATCATCCAGGCACAGAAAGGCTAGCCCAAGTTCAGGAGCCCACTGCCAACCTGTTGCCGTGCCAACCCAAAGCACCTAGCAACAGAAGCTGGAACAGTCCAGTTGTGCTAGTGCCGAAGTCGGGCACTGAACCGGAATCCCCCAAAGAGGCCAAAGTCCCTTTAAAACACCCCAATCTCCTGACAATCAGCCTAACCAGAGTCCCTGGGTCTCAACAGTTCAACCCCCAGGTTGCCAAGGTGGACAGGCAGGAACTAGGTTCGACAAGAGCAGCTCAGCTGTATGATCCAAGGGCCTGTCACCCACAGAGTGTGATGCCTAGCAGATTCCCCTGCAGATCATCCAGAGCAGCTTGACCATCACTCATCCCCTGAGAACTAACCACTCTGAAAAACCCCCAGACCCTTTCGAGGATATTTAATCAGGAGTTGGACAGGCAGAGTTCTGAAACCAAGGGCTTTGCTTATGCCTGATCCCTAACTATGGGAATTCAGAACTCTAGCCCTGAATAGACTTCCCCATACAGGTGAATTTCAAATGCTCCCAAGTCACCTAAACCTTCCAAATCCCAGGAACGGACAATGTCCTTGCTGATGCACTTCCCAGGTTTAAACCTGAAAAAAGAAAATGCAGCAGGGAACTGCCATTGTCCCTGCTGCCTGTGTGCCTGACGTGTCAATATAAGTGAGAGAATGCACGGATACTTCCTCACTTACTATTCTTCCTTCTTAAGACCACATAAAAAAAAATGAAATAGAATTCAATTTTTTTCCCAAGACAGCTAGGGATGTCAGGGGGGCTAAGATCTCATTCTGTGTTTTTATAAAATATATCATCATGGCTAATTTATAACATTTTTAAAACTGGACAAAGACTTTAAAATGACTGAAACATGGCTGGCTATGACTCAAACAAAAGGAGCTTTCTGGCATTCAGAGAAGCTGCCACCTTATTATTGCTGAAGAGATGCTAATGACCCAGTGAGCTGCAGAAGGCCAACTTCCAAAGGAATTATACAAAGGGTATTTACATTTCTTAAACCAGGCCTGGCCAATGGAGACTACCCATCTGATAGGACAAAGGACCCTGAATCCTCTTTTCTGAAATTCTTAATGTTTGAAACAATAACAATCTCCAGAATCCAGACTAAGGAGTATACATCCTTTGTCAAAGCCAAAGTGGAGCAGTGGGAGTCACATGCTTCCCCCCAAGCTAGTGGAACCTGCAATATTGCCCTGTGGAGCTGCAAAGTCAGTCTACCATCTTCCATCAACCAAATAGCAGCTCAGAGAAAGGCTCTGTCCAGATTTGAATGCCTGGCCCCATCTACGCTGTTTCTACTAGAACTTCTGAACTTCAGTGCCATCGCCTACAAGACTAATTCATCAAACATGTACATCCCATCGTGGAAGTCATCTCTACTGGAAAAGTGGATTGTCCAGCACCTGTTTCAGGCTGCTGACCTCTGTGAAGGAATACACGATTGGACTTTTGATTCTGGACTTACATAAAAGAATAATTCTTATCTTCTCTGTGGTCTTTGCCCTGTACCTCTTTCTTTTCTTCATCCCTCTTTTACTGGATGAATGCAAGAAGGGTGGGGGGTGTGGTGTGTAGGGCAGGGGGGAACATTGTGAACTCTCTTTCCATGTTTTAATTGTGTGTAAAATAAACTACCCCTCTCAGTTTATCCTATCTTGAGTTTGCTGTGGGGTTATTAATAGAAAATTGGAGTGCACCAAAACTGAGGGGTTGGGAAGTATGCCACCACTTAAAAAGGGGGGAGTCAAAAATCAAAAACGCCTTTCTGTTTTACGGATGGGTGAGAGGAGAAATCAGAACTGTTTGAATTAAACCCCTCTCGTGTCCATAACAACAAACATTTATCAACTTTTTGAATAAAGGCATTTCTTCTAAGATCTCATTTAGTTTTTCACCAGTTTTAATTTCTGTCTACTTTGCTACTGACTTGCCTGAATTTAGAATAATATATTGGGTTCACCTTATCTATGCCTGGTAAGACTTTGCATACTTCCCCATAGCTCATGCTTTACATTACATTAAACGTGCTATAAACATAAATCATTTTTTCTCTTTATCTATTACTGGGCAAGCACACCTTCAGCCTGCTCCTTGGTGTAGTTTATAATATTTTACCTAAGCCCATAGCTCATGGGTTTGTATTTTCCTGAAGATGGGCCCTAAATTTATTCTGCCGTTCTGTCAATCTTCAACAATAACTGCTACACTCCTGCGCCTTGGGACATCTTCCATTCATGTTTCCCAGATATGTTGTGAACTGCAGATGTGCTTCCAAACCACTGCAGGCCAGTTCCTGCATGCCCCTCCTCCTGAATCCATGATTTTCAGCAGGAGCAACAGCAGCAGCATAGGATCCTGGCTACCATAGCTATTTAAGAGAATAGTGATACTCCTATCATATGGAGGTTAAAGCTGCAATGAACCTTGTCTCCCAACAACAACCTCCACCCCCTGCCCCTAACGCCAACCCCCCCCCCCCACACCTGCCAAGAGAAACCTCGGGTGGCTTAAAAGTAAGCCCTTAAATTGTGATCCCACCAGGGCAGAACAAGTTTGCTTTAAAAAAATCAACTGAGACAACACTCTTTAATTCCAATTTGTCACAATGTGTAATTGTGATGCACTACTATAGTTCCACAGAAGAGAGGTGAAAACTATAAATCCAATGGACCTTCCTCTCTCACTCTCGTATACATGAACATAGGAGCTATATATGTAAAACCCTCTGCCCAACTGAGGAAAAATCCTCTGGGAATAGAGTGGATTGAAATCCTAATACCCAGAGAGAGAAGCTGGCCCATGCAGAGACAGATTCTTGGAAGCATTTCTAACTTAAAATGTGAGTTAGCGTTTTCTTTCAGAATTATGTAATCTTTCATCTATTTATTATGCTAAAGTTTTCATTTTTACACTGAAGTACCTGGGTATGGGGGCTATGAACATGGCCATTCAGCGGGCCTGAACTAAGTTCAGTTATTTGCTTACTGGTCCTGTTGTACCATGCTAACTTGTAAAAGGTATTTTTATTTTATTATTTTATTTTTATTTTATTATTAAGGGATTTTCTTGTTATATTTGTGAATTTGACTAGTTTTTTATTTAGTCAATGGGATATTTGAACTCATCAGTGTAGTTAGCTTGAAAGACTGATTATTTCAGCCAATCAATTTATTTGTTGAGCAGGTTGATGCTTTTGATGTGCAATATATTTAAGAGATGCGATGTTGTTTCTGCAAAGAGTTGCTAAACTTTCAATTATGTAGAAATGATATAGATGAAGCGCGGTGCTCATGTGGAAAATGTTTGCAATCGATAGGTTAAATATATTAGAGTCCATGAGAAACCAGCTCCAGTATTAACTCTGTGTTATTTGTATATTGCTGATTAAATTTGTCACTTTGCAAACAGTACAAACTATGATTAAATACTCAAATTATTAGGACTAGCAATTCCCAGAGAGACAGAGAAAGAGAGAGAGAGAGACAGAGAGAGAGCAGTTAAATCTTAGAAGCAGGTCTTGTTACCGGACCAAGTCCCATAAAAAACTGGAAACACAAAAACATCGAAAACTAGCTTGTTGATGAGGATGAGGTCAAGTGTGTTTTTCCCTCTTGTTGGTTCTCTCACCACCTGCCGCAGGTCCAATCTAGCAGCTACGTCCTTTAGGATTGAGGCAGCTCGGTCAGTAGTGGTGCTACCAGCCACTCTTGGTGATGGAAATTGATGTCCCCCACCCAGAGTACATTCTGCTCCCATGCCGCCCTCAGTGTTTCCTCCAAGTGTGTTCAACATGGAGGAGTACTGATTCATCAGCTGAGGGAGGGTGGTATGTGGTGATCAGCAGGAAGTTTCCTTGACTATGTTTGACCTGATGCCATGAGACTTCATGGGGTTCAGAGTCAATGTTGAGAACTCCCAGGGCAACTCCCTCCCGACAATATACCACTGTGCCACTACCTCTGCTGGGTCTGTCCTGCCGATGGGACAATACAACCCAGGGATGGTGCTGGCAGTGTCGAGGACATTGTCTGTAAGGTATGATTCTGTGAGTACAACTATATCAGGCTGTTGCATGACTAGTCTGTGAGACAACTCTCTCAATTTTGGCGCTAGACCCCAGATGTTAGTAAGAAGGAATTTGCAGGGTCAACAGGGCTGAGTTTGCTGTTGTTGCTGTTTCCGGTGCCTAGGTCGATGCTGGGTGGTCCGACTGGTTCCATTTCTTTTTGACTTTCTAGCAGTTTGATACAACTGAGTGGCGTGCTAGGCCATTTCAGAGGGCATTTAAGATTCAACCAAATTGCTGTGGGTCTGGAGTCACATGTAGGCCAGACCAGGTAAGGATGACAGGTTTCCTTCCCTAAAAGATATTAGTGAACCAGATTTGTTTTTACAACAATCAATGATAGTTTCATGGTCACCATTATTGAGATTAGTTTAATATTCCAGATTTATTAAGTGAATTTAAGCTCCACTAGCTGCCGTAGTGGGATTCAATACCCATGTCCCTAGGGCATTAGCCTGGGCCTCTGGATTACTAGTTCCATGACAGTACCACTATGCCACCATCTCCCCAGGAGCTTACAGGAACAATATATTAAGGAAATTGCAGCAGGGCACTTAGGAAATCTTAATGCAATCAGGTTGAGTCAACATGACTATGTGAATGGGAAATCATGATTGGCTAATTTATTAGGATTCTTTGAGGAAGTGACAAACAGTGTAGATAAAGGGGAACCTATAGATGGGGTATATTTGGATTTCCTGAAGACATTTGACAAGGTGCCACATCGAAGGTTAGTGATTCATGAGTGGCAGTCCCTTCTGCAGCTGGCACAGATGAATGGCATTAGCCCGAGGTCAACTGATGTTTTTCCTCTTCTAGTGGGCTCTCTTTTCCACCATCTGATCATTTCTTTTATCCTCTGTTTTTTCCACCCACTTCCTGAATGCTTGTCTCCAGGCACTCTGGTCAGCAACAAGGAATTCCATGCATCAACTCCAATCGTGGTCAACTTGAGGTCAGATGTCCTTGTATCGCAAGAGTGACCCTTGGTCTCATGACAATAGCAAGCACACCATAGAGAAATCTTTGGGGATGCGGCCGTCATTCATTCAGTGCACGTGACCCAGCCATCCAAATCACTGCTGACTCAAGAGGGCAGACGTGCTGGGGATCCCTGCATGCTGGTGTATTTCCATATTCAATACTCTGTCCTGCCAGGATATGCCCAGTATTCACCTGAATCAGCGGATGTGGAAACTGTTCAGTTGCTTTTCTTAGCTTGCATAAGTTGTCCATGCTTCACTACTATAAAGGGGATGCTGAGAACACAAACCTGATACGTGCGGAGCTTTGCACTTTTGGTTAGTTTGCTGTTGGTCCACACTTGACCTCCCAACTTGACATGACAGCTGCAGCCTTGGCAATCTGGTGCTGGTAATTATTGATTCAAGGTATGTGAAGCTGTCGACAACCTCCAGAGTGAGGTTGTTGTTGATGAAAGGTGAAATCTCTATGTCCCATAACTTTGATCTTCCTGACACTAATTGTTAGTCCAAACTCCTT
Source organism: Cetorhinus maximus (assembly GCF_964194155.1). Classification (NCBI taxonomy): domain Eukaryota; kingdom Metazoa; phylum Chordata; class Chondrichthyes; order Lamniformes; family Cetorhinidae; genus Cetorhinus; species Cetorhinus maximus. Next base: position 101,463,724 of record NC_135887.1, read on the forward strand.
GCAGGCCCTAGAGAATCAATCTACAAGTTGCTGCAAGTACGCTTCAGTATGGGATGCCAGTACAGCATCATCAGCAAACAGCAACTCACAGACTAGGACATTACGAACTTTGTTCTTGGCATGCAGTCCTGCCAAATTGAACAGCTTACCATCAGCTCTGGCAAGCAGGGAGATGCCCTCATTTGGGTCTCTGAAAATGTATAATAGCAGCATGGAGAAAAACATACCACTGGCAAGATGGTCAGTGGCCTTGTTGAGTTCTACTATGGTGGGCTCACTGTCCAGCTCCTCCATGACAGGAAAGTCTGAATGGTGCTGAGAGCTTCTGCACCATTGTGGAGGTAGTGCTCCACCCAGTGATGATCATCCCTGCCTTTGTCATCAAGGGGACTGATTTGGTTGCTGCAGGGGCTGGTGCTTTCTTGATTCCTTCATACCTTTCTCTAGTATCCCCAGATTCAGCAGCAGATCGCATGCCACTGCAGAGTTTCAACGAGTATTGATTGGCGCAGTGCCAAGCAGTCTGTTGAGACTTGATTCTGACAGCTATGAGAGCATCTAGATTTTGTTTGCTGGGTCTTGTTTGTAGTTCATGAGGGCTCTCCTCTTGGTTGTAGTAACTGGCTCCATTTCAGACGAATAAGCCTCAAACCAGTCATCATTCCTCAGATCTTTCCCATAAGCAGTGAGTGCAGAGTTATAGATGGTGTGGCGCAGATGATCCCACTTTGACACCGCACCCTGGCCTTGGGCATTGTTGTCTGAAAGCACATGTTCAAGGATGTTGAGGAACTCTGGGTCCTTTCTGGGTAAGTGGGATGGCAAGTGTTGATCCGAGGACGACCTTTCTTCTTGGATGGGTATGGTTTCCTTGGTTGAAGCCTGACGGTGCTGCACACCAGGGAGTGGTCAGTGTCACAGTCAGTGCTTTGATAGCTACAAGTGATGAGAACACCGTGGAGGGTGGTACACCTGGTGATGATGAGATCTAGCTGACGCCAGTGGTGTGATCTCAAATGTCTTTAGTTCACCTTGCGGCACAGCTTGGTTTAGAAGTAGCTGTTTGTCACACAGAGTCCATGTTAACAGCATAGCTCCAGCAAATCCTGTCCATTTTCATTATCTTGCCAATTCCTTGGTGCCCTATGCACATTGGCAAGCCTGTGTAGTCGGTACCCACCTTGCATTGATGTTCCCTAGAAAGTACAGTCCCTTGGTGCTGGGAACTCTGCTGATGGCAGAGTAAAGCAGCTCATAGAATTGATGCTTGATATCTGCGGTAGAGGTGAATGTTGGGGCATAGATGCACGAGGTTAACTGGGCCCTCACTTGTTGACAAGTGAAGTGTAAGAAACCTCTCTGAGCCTTCTGTGGGTGGGGAGGGGGGTAGTTTCAATCATTACAAGTGGAGTGTCTTTTACTGCAAAACCCACTTCATGCTCATGTGTTGCCTCTTGGGTTTTCCCCTGCCAGAAGAATATGTAGTGTTTCTCTATAAGGGATCCACTTTGAACGAGCCTAGCTTCTTGCAGTGTAGCATTGTCCACATTGAACCTTGTAAGTTCTTTGTCGATCACAGCTGCCTTGTGTGCATCATCAACCTGCATGATCGTCAATAAGGCCAGGACACATGGTCCTTACATTCCAGCTTGTGGTGCAAAAAATTGGTGTTTTCTTTGCTGAGTTTGTTTTGATTGGTGCATAGTTTAGCAAACTGCCTGTTGAGAGATGACTCTCTAAGCTGCAAACAACATTGGAGCAAGCAGGCTGTGGCAAGACAGCACCTAACTGACTGGGGGCGGCCCAGCTTGAGGTGAGCAGTAGCTATCCAATGAGACATGATGATCTGTCCCACCATCGGAAGTAACCTTTGGCTCTCGTGTTCTATGCCAATAAAGCGAGAGCTTATAACCGGTAACTGTTTCTTCCCATGTTATGCCAATATAAACCATGAAACTAGAGTGACCTCTCCAGGGTGAAGGCCTGGGCAAATAGTATGGTGACCCTGTGTTGCCCAAGCATCAGGACATACACCTCCCTCCCCCAACTCCCAGCATTACTAGTATTGTCCAAAGGAAAGGATGAGACCAGTACTGTTCGGTACCAGCTTCAGGAGTTGCTGGAAAGCTGTCTGAAAGATCACAGAATACTGCCGCCAGGACTCCATTCTGGATTTTCTGTCAGGGATTGCTCCCTTAGCCGCCTTCTCTCCCAAGACACCTACAAGGCACTGGGGCTATTTATGCATAGTTGGGGGTCTGGTTTTTGGGCACCTATGCGTAACCACATGCTGGTGGGCCTGTATGCCAATGTAGTTTAATCTGGATCTGTGAGGTACCCAGTTTACATATGTCGCCACGGGGAGGCACTACTTATGGCTTGCTGATGAAGAGGCTATAAATGGGTGGGAGAGGCCTACGCTCTCAACTCTCTTTTTGCAATAGTTGTACTGATAGCCGGCAGTAAGATTTGAAAGCAAGAGCTGACAAGCAGACTAACCACCAAGCACCACCCAGTACCCTAACACATTTGACACATCACATCAGCTGGAGACACACGCTCATGGTGTAGGGGTTAACATATTAGCATGGATAGAGGATTGGTTAGCTAAACAAGAAACAGAGTAGGGATAAATGAGTCATTTTCATGTTGGCAAGATGTAATCAATGGAGTGCCACAGGGATCAGTACTGGGGGCTCAACTATTTACAATCTATATCAATCACTAGGATGAAAAGATCGAATGTATGGTTGCTAAATTTGCTGATGACACAAAGATAAGTAGGAAAGTTGTGAAGAGGACATAAGGAGTCTGCGGAGGGATGTAGATAGATTAAGTGAATGGGCAAAAATTTGGCAGATGGAGTATAATGTAGGAAAATGTGAACTTGTCCACTTTGGCAGGAAGAATAGAAAAGCAGCTATAATTTAAATGGAGAAAGTTGGCAGAACTCTGGAGTATAGAGGGATCTGGGTGTCCTGGTAGATGAATCACAGGAAGTTATTATGCAGGTACAGCAAGTGATTAGGAAGGCAAATGGGGTGTTGCTGTTTATTGCAAGGGGAATGGAATATAAAAGAAGGGAAGTTTTGCTACAGCTATACAGGGTATTGCTAAGACCACATCTAGAGTACTGTGTGCAGTTTTGGTCCCCTTATTAAAGAAAGGATATAGTTGCATTAGAAGCAGTTCAGAAAAAGTTCACTCGACTGATTCCTGGGATGAAGGGGTTGTCTTATGAGGAAAGGTTGGACAAGTTGGGCTTGTATCTATTAGAATCCCTGAAATTTGAGCTCATTTACAATTACTAGTATTTGAATTGAATAAAATCAAATACAAATGGTCCTTTTAAATTTTGAAAAAGTAAAAGTATAATTACACATGTCATATGTGTAGCTACAACTTTGTGGGCTTCTAAACATCTGCCCTGCTAATATGTGCAGCTGTGCTGTGTCAATGGTTAGAAATAAACTTTACTGTTGTTAAATGTTGCTGCTATTCAGTTACAAGTCAGAGCACATACGTAGCATAGCATTGTGGAATTGTCAGCTTGGTTTAAGCTCATCTAGCCAAAAGGTTCTTGGAACAAAATTTTTTGAACCAAGGCCAGTTCCTTGTCTAAAATTGAGGTAATAAAGGGAACAAATAATCTATCACAAAAAGCGAATAGTAAGAATACACATGGAAAAATGTCAGAGACAGGACTGTACAGGAATTTTGGAAGCATTTATTTCTACTCGCAATCCTATTGCAGTTTCTCAGGATAATGATACTATACACAACAGTCGTGGTGCCCTGCTGTTTGTGCATTCACAATTATATCTATTTATAAAAGGAAAAACCTCTTCCTTTGCAGCTCAACTGCTGTTATTACAGGAGGAACAGTGAATAAATATATTAAGCAAACATAATGGAAACCTACTCAAAACAGTGCAGTGGTTGAGATGACTTTAAAAAATACAATTGCTGTGAAATTCAGTAAGACTCAAAAATGGTTCTTGATGCGCAATCACCTGCATCCTTGATGCAGGCAGGATGCAAACTTCATGTGGTCTGCTCTTTTGAATCATTGTTACGTGCAGCCAGCTCTAAGTACACTGTTAAGTGGCTGCACATCTGAGCAAGCGGCGCTAAATCATGAGAGGCTAGCACAGGTTCAGTCTATCCCGCATTACTTAAGGTCAGCCTGCATCTCTTAAAGGAGTGATGCATTTTAGCTGGAGCTGGTACTGGAAGTCATTGTAAAAGATAATTTGACTTTGGAGCTTGACTCTGATTGGTCAAGACATTTCTGCCTGGTTCAAATTTCGAACAATGCTTGGCAGTTAACTGTCAGTCACCATCAATGGGCGCATTCTCCACAGCAACGTCTCTACCAACCAGAGTCCACTTGCCAACCAATCGACACCCTCTTCTCATGCAGTATAAATATGTTGTTTCCCCTGACCTTGGTATTTCTTACGAATTGTCCTGATGAGTGCAAGACGAAAAGCTTTGACAAAAAAAATTTTTTTTCAGCAAAACTCAAGTTCTGTACGACCAAACAACTATAAGCATTGTTCAAGCAATCCAACTGTCTGCTCAACCTGATTTCATGTGACAGCATGGCTTTCATTATATGCCTATGATACTCACGTGTGCATGGGTTGAGTACTGGAGTCATGAGCCGCATAGTCAGTGGATAGCCCTTATCACTCAGTAGCCATGCCTTGGTTTTCATGGTGGCTCAAATGCATATCGTACAGCAGGCTGCTGCAGATTGAAAGGAGGGATACACTTGCATTGGAAGCAGTTTAGAGAAGGTTCACTAGGCTTATTCCTGGAAATGAAGGTGTTGCCTTAGGCAGAGAGGTTGAACAGGCTGGGTCTATACTCATTGGAGATTAGAAAAATGAGAGGTGATCTTATTGAAATAAAATTTCAGAGGTGGCTTGAGACAGTAGATGCTGAGAGGATGATTCCCTTCATGGGGAAATCTAGAACTAAGGGGCACAGATTCAAAATAAGTGTTGTCCTGTTTAACACAGTGAAGAGGAGGGTTGTTAGTCTTTAGAATTCTCTTCCACAGAGACCAATGGAATCTGGGTCATTGAATATATTCAAAACTGAGTTAGACAGATTTTTGATTGACAAATAGTTATGGGGAGCAGGCAGGAAAGTGGAGTTAAGGCCACAATCATATTAGCCATGAGCTTATTGAATGGCTCGATGGACCGAATGATCTCTGCTCCTATTTCTTATGATCTTACGAAAGCTGTATGACTGCTGTTATGATATCGGGCATTGACCTGCTGTGTGTGCTCACACACCAGTTGCATGTTGAGGTAGTGGAATTCCTTCTGATTGAGGTACATCTCAGAGATGACATAGTGTGCCCGTAACATGATGTGCATGCAGTTAATCGCACCCTACAAAATGAGAAGCCTGTAATGCTCACAAAGCCACACACTTGCTCTGTCTCCTCTTTGGCAAGAGAAAATGAAATGTATTCAGCTCTCTTGGAACACAGAACCTCATTGACCCCTAGTATGCAACAGTGGACAGCAAACTGGGAGATGTTGCAAATATTACCTGCTCCAGCTTGAAACCAGCCAGACTCATTCACTGGCAACGTCCTCCTCACTCTGTTCGGAGGCTGCAGTTGTGGCTGCAGCAGGTGGCAGATTTCAGTGGTCCTCCTTAGTGAAGTGGAGAAGCCTGTAGGAGAATTGCTTCCAAAAGAATGTGGTATTCGCATTTTAACAGATCGGCCACATCATCAGTTAGCCAAAAATCACATTCCCACATCTAGCCCCTTCACAGCAGTTCACAGAGACACTGTACACCATCAGTCTCCCAGCCTTCTGTACAGACTTTGGCCTGGAATTTCCTGGCAATTTGCACCCAAAAAATGGCATAATGCTGATTCCTGGCCCCAAAAATCATGGGAATTCAGGCATAACTGACTTATGACCACTCTTACACCTGAATTTCCTTGATATTTCACATTCATTTTCAAAATCCTTTGCCCAGACCCTCCAATGCTTATTAGTAGTCCACCCCACCCTTCAACTAAAAGAGTGGGAACTGAAGCTTCCTTCATTTACAACACAAAAACAGAATTACCTGGAAAAACTCAGCAGGTCTGGCAGCATCGGCGGAGAAGAAAAGAGTTGATGTTTCGAGTCCTCATGACCCTTCAACAGAACTGAGTAATATTAGGAGAGGGGTGAAATATAAGCTGGTTTAAGGTGGGGGGTGGGTGGAGAGAAGTTTGGGGGCGGGGGCAGTGGTTGTAGGGACAAGCAAGCAGTGATAGGAGCAGATAATCAAAAGATGTCACAAAGGAACAAAGAGGTGTTGAAGGTGGTGATATTATCTAAACGAATGTGCTAATTAAGAATGGATGGCAGGACACTCAATGTACAGCTCTAATGGGGTGGGGTGGAAAGACTAACAGGGCATTAAAAGTATAGATTTAAAAATAATGGAAATAGGTGGGAAAAGAAAAATCTATATAAATTATTGGAAAAAAACAAAAGGGAGGGGGAAGAAACAGAAAGGGGGTGGGGATGGAGGAGGGAGTTCAAGATCTAAAGTTGTTTCTTCCTTCATTTATGTAGGTTCAGAGCTGTGATAAATTTGCTATCAGACTTCCAGTGCACAGACTTCCTTTGAATTTATACACCCTTCACATAGATTGGCAAATGCAATGGAATTCACAAGGTTGAATTCACAGGTAGAGAGTCTAGTTTCCTGAAAATTATGTAAAGCATGTTTTTTTAAAATGTTCTACGAAGTAAATTCATCAGAGTAATGTTTAAAAAATAATTTAAAATGGGTAAATGTAATATGTTTAAGCGTGTTCATTTTGAACGTGATTATTAAGCTGATAAATCACCAGAGCAGCCAAGTGTCTGCTTTTGATAAAAGCAAAATACTGCAGATGCTGGAAATCTAGAACAAAAACAAAAATACCTGGAAAAACTCAGCCGGTCTGACTGCATCAGGGATACAGTTGACGTTTTGAGTCCGTATGACCCTTCATCAGAACTAAGAAATATAGAAATGAGATGAAATATAAGCTGGTAGAGGGGGGCAGGAGAGGTAGAGCTCGAGAGGGGGCCAGTGATATGTGGAGGCCAAGAAGAGACTGCCAAAGATGTCATAGACAAAAGGACAAAGGGGTGTTGACGGTGGTGATATTATCTAAAGGATGTGCTAATGGGGACTTTAAGGGTAGCAAGCAGGACAAGCTAGTGGCAGATGGCCCTAGTGGGGGTGGGGTGGGGTGGGGGGAAGGGATCGAAATGGGCTAAAAGGTGGAGATGAAACAATAGATTGAAATAAATTTAAAAATAGGTGGGAAAAGAAAAATATATTGGAACACCTTAGGTCTGACGCAAGCATGACCCAGACCTCCCTGTCGCTTGTCATTTCAACACACCACCCTGCTCTCATGCCCACATGTCCGTCCTTGGCCTGCTGCAATGTTCCAGTGAAGCTCAACGCAAACTGGAGGAACAGCACCTCATCTTCCGACTAGGCACTTTACAGTCTTCCGGACTTAATATTGAGTTCAACAATTTCAGATCATGAACTCTCTCGTTCATCCCCACCCCCTTTCCGATCCCCCCTTTTTCCAATAATTTATAATTTTTTTACAAATATATTTTTCTTTTCCCACCTATTTTTAAATTTATTTTGATCTATTATTTCATCTCCACCTTTTAGCCCATTTCGATCCCTTCCCCCCCACCCCACCCCCTATAGGGCCATCTGCCACTAGCTTGTCCTGCTTGCTACCCTTAATGTCCCCAATAGCACATCCTTTAGATAATAGCACCATCGTCAACACCCCTTTGTCCTTTTGTCTATGACATCTTTGGCAGTCACTTCTTGGCCTCCACCTATCACTTGCCCCCTATCGAGCCCTATCTGTCCCACACCCCTTCTACCAGCTTATATTTCATCTCATTTCTATATGTCTTAGTTCTGATGGAAGGTCATACGGCCTCGAAACGTCAACTGTATCCCTCTCCGCAGATGCTGTCAGACCGGCTGAGTTTTTCCAGGTATTTTTGTTTTTGTCTGCTTTTGATAGTCAATGATCACTTTGAAGTTGAGTTAAGAACTGTAGAGAAGAGCAAGGGGACAAACTGAAAGGAGATAACTAAAACTCTAAGATCACAACTCTAACGGGAATCTTAGACAACTGTAGTCACTTCATGTCAGACATTTTTTGTTCTTAATGGATATATAAATGGAGATTTTAAATTTGCTGAACTCCTTTGCATAAAAATGGGCAAATACTATATGTTTCCGTTTCAACTGATGAACAATATAGCAATATAAAATTGATGGTATTTAGATGTATGTTGTGAGAGAAAAGAAAATAATTTTAGTAATGGAATAGAATAGGAATTGTAATACTGAAAGGACAAGTGATATTCTTTCTTGGATAATGAACTATACCATCCCCCACTCCCAGATATTTGGCTTGCAACTTTAGTTCTCCCTAAATCCCAAGGCAGAGGGCAAAAAATCTCTTAGGTGCTATCTCCAGACTTTGAAAGAAGCATTCCGAGTCAATAGTGACTATTCACCAAGGTTTATTAACACATCCCCAGAATGGTTCAGCAATCATTAGATGGCATATCCAATGATAAATCCAGAAAGAGTTTTATTATGTATTTATTGTCAAACAGGGGAAGCCTGTAACGACATAAGTAAATTCTTTTCTGAAAGGAGAAAATATAAACTGTTGACATATTGCTGATAAAGAGATTTGATAAATTAGGACAATGTGGGAGGGCATTTCTTTGATACATTTAAGTCGTACAGCTTTTTCACACTCCAGTATAGTGTAATTAGGTCCACGGCAAATTTCAGCATTAATTAACATCTGCAAAATCAGCATTCAATTGGCCATAACTTTCCAAATATGCCCTATAGGAAATTCCAGATCATTCTTTCAATTTCATACAGGCTCTATTTCCTTTCAGATCAGCTTGGCACTCTGCTTCCCCTCCAAGCTCCACTGATCTTCCACCCCTTCATCCCATTCAAGCTAATATTGTTTAGTCCTGCTAATTTTCTCAGCTTTAGCTGATATTCCTGCTTCCCCTGGAATCTCTTGCAATTTCAATTCCCTTTCACTTAATGCTGCTATCCTCCTTCCCCACCATAACAATGGGTGGCACTCTCAGTTTCTGCTTATTCTCATCTGCAGTGCCCACCTTTAATGCAATCTAGCACATGTTCTCAGGATTCGTATTTAGAGTATAAAAACAACAAAGAAAGCTAGCCTGAGTTCTAATTGACCTGAAGATCTGCTCGAAATAGTTAGCCTCTAACAGAACCTGGGGCTCAGGGGAATTAGAGTTGTTGGGCTTGAAGTGACACAGTGGACCTAGAAAATAAATCACGCAGCATCCATTTCTCAAGCGAAAAATGGGTGCTGCAGCGCTCAATATGAGTGTACGTAATCATTCTGTGCCAGGTATGTATCAAATACCATATTGCTTAGGGTGCCCTTTATGAAAATTGGCGTTTGGCTCATTGTGTATGCAGTACGCTGAGTGTGCTGGAGTTAGTTTTCACAGGCAAAAAGCAGCTGAACAAGTGACCTTTAAAGGGACTTCTAGAGGCTATCAGTAAAGCAGTAAGTAAAAATTCACTCACTGAATACAGAGCCAGGAGGGGACACTCATGCTCTTTCCAGATCAACATTAAAAATTCAGACTACTACTGGCCACTGCGATAGGCTGCATTAAGTCCAGCACCTTGTTTTCAATGGCAGTTGATGAGCTCTATGATGGTTCCTATAGAAATCCATTTGTGGCGTTGACCATTAATAGTGAAAATACATGAGTAAGTAGGATTTGGTGAGTTCAAAAAAATTAAAGATTAATTAAATGTTTAATTTACACATGTCCTTGACTGAATGGATGCCTTCTTGTTCTCATGTTACAAGAAAGATAGAGGGTTATCAAAGGGCGGGGGAGAGATATAACAAGTGGATTGTAATGAACTATCTATTAGGAGGATTTATGCTTAGCAAGAAATTGCCAAAACTCACAGTGAATTAAATGTATCTTTTCTAAGACTGTAATTGGCAGGCCTAAAGTAGTAATATTTCTGTCCTGCTTTCTTCCTCATGCTCAGGTATAGTTACAGAGAGGCCAGTGATCTGTTAGTGCTGCACCCATGGTGCCATTTTCATGTACAGATCTTAGTAATGAGTGTTGGCAATCTATTCAACTATAGAGACATCATAGCAGAGCCAATTCCTGCCCTCCTCTAATGTCCTTGCATATACGCTTCTGAGCCTCGTGCACTGAACAGCCATCAGCAGCAGAAAACCTGACTGATTTTTTTTCTCCCTCTCCTTTCCTTATTCCAGATGCCCTGATGCAATTTGTAAGACCCCTAATACCAGCCTAGCTATAGAGTCTTAAATGTGACTATAAAAATTGCTTCAGAAAATAACTTATTACAATTACTAAACTAAAGCAGTGTGCAATAATACAATCAATGGTTCAATGATCCACTACATCATTGGTCACACTCGCTGCAATTTTTGGGTTCCATTGCTCAATCACGTGCTGGATTTTTATTACATTAAAAGTGCTATATAAATACAAGTTGTTGGTGTTATATCACTCAATCACACACTGGAGTTTGGTTTTAAGAAAGCGATTGTCATAAAATTATCAGTTCTGCTTATGGCTCTAATGAAATGTTCTATGTTCTAAATATATGCTATCCATTATTTGTGGTTAACTACAGTTCTGGTTAAAAGGTGTCAGCCTATGATATTATATCAGTGACATTGGATTACCACCAGAATGTCTAATTTGACCACATTGTGCTAACTTTACAAATGAAATTCTGGAGGCCAGTAGTTCCAAGAATGAGCAGATTATTGCAAAGGCTCCAATGAATGAGTGGCACTGAGCAGGCCACCGCTTGCTGTAGGCTTATCATGCATGACACTTGACTTGGTGCTGTAGTGGATTTTTCCATTGTTTCAGATTTTATCCTCATTTAAGACTATGGCAATAACTATTCATGGAAGTTCCTTTTTTGGAGAGCAGGGCACATTAACTTCACCTGTGAACAGTAATATACAGCCATGCAGTACATGTTCACACATCAGAAACATGTCAGTCGGCAGTTAAAGAAAGCATCAGGGGTATAAAACAGCTTTGAGCTCCTTCCATGGTGTGTTAAAATAAACAAGTTCACTGACTATGAACCATGCTGTTAAAACAATGGACATGCCTTAAAAGGCTAAAAACTGACCTGACCTTTGACATTAATGAAAACTTGAACTTACATGGCACATATATTGTAGAAAACATCCTAAGCAACCTTATGATTTTTTTAATGGGATGTGGGAGTTCCTGGCAAGGCCAGCATTTGTTGCCCATCCCTATTTACCCTCGAACTGAGTGGCTTGCTCAGCCATTTCAGAGTCAACCACATTACTGTTGATCTGGAGTCAGATGTAGGCCAGACCAGGTAAGGACAACAGATTTCCTTTCCTGAATAGCATTAGTGAACCAGATGGGTTTTTACAAAATCAACAGTAGTTTCATGGTCACTATTACTGCGACAAGCTTTATATTCCAGATTTTTAATTCATTTTAATAATTAATACCAGCTGCCATTTGAACCCAGGTCCCCAAAGTATTAGCCTGAGCCTTTGTATAACTAGTTCAGTGACATTACCACCATGCCACCATCCAGTGTGGTGGTGGTGGTCTGGGAGAAAAGATAAATGAAATAGATGAAGGAATGGGTGCAATGGCACAGGTAAAAGCTAGGAGAGTTGATTGAGATCTTGGTCAAAAGGTATGTTTTTTTGAAAGGCTGAGGGAAAAGTGGATGGGGTGGGAAGGTAATTCCAGAGATGAATGAAGTTTTGCCGCCAGACGTGGGGAGAAGGGAGAGCAGGAAAGCAGACCAGAGTCTGTGGATTAGAGTGCTGGAGGAGATGGTGTGGTATGACCACAAAGCCATTCGAATACTGGCAGGAACATTTTAAATTCAAAGTGTTGTAATATAAGGAGCCAATGGATGTTACTGTGGACAGGGCAGTTGGCAAACAGAACTCACTGCAGAATAGAATATAAGAGGCTGAGTTTTGAAGAAATTGGTGTCTGTAAAGGATGGAGATCCAGCCAGAAGGATACACACAGAAATGGGTATGAGCAGAAACAACTTGCACTTTATGGCATCACTAGGACATCCCAATGGTTTTTACAATTTGCAGTTGTTATTATTATTTATAGGCAAACTTAAAAATATGGTTAAGAGTTTTAACAGCAGTTGGATTCGGGTGGGGTGGAGGTAAGCATTGTTTCAGAGGTGGAGCTAAATGGTTTTGGTGATAGAAAGGAATCTGGATATGAAGTCCTGCTTTGAGTCAAGCAGAACGCTAAAGTTTCACATAGTCTACCTCGGCCTGATTGGGGAGGTGGATGGAGTCAGCAGCGAGTGCTTTGCCCTTTAGTTGGATGCAGTTAATGTTCGGTTGGAGGAAATCTTAACTCATTTTTGACTTGACAATAAAACAACACTGAGGTAATTATGAGTTCACCAGACTGGTTAAAGATAAAGCTGAGTGTCATTACATTTCATTCCTAGACTTTTCAGTACCAAAGAGCCTAATTATCCTTGATATAAGGCTCTCTGATATCAATTATTTAGGGTTCAATTAGCAGATAATCTAGAGAAAGCAACCCCTCACAAATTTTTTAAAACACTTTTATATGATTCCCAAAATTAATACAATAAAGAGGTATAGTGTTTCAAAATGAATTACTATTCTGTGATGTGAATTTTTATTTATAAGTTTTTAGAACTTCATTAAGAACTATTTGCTAATGCAGGGTTAGAAATGTGTACATTACCACTGGACTGGATCAGCTAAAATGCGAGTGGAAGACTAGTAAATGTTGCCACCTGGTGGCTTGGCAGAGCAGTGACTATACAGACAGCTTTCGAGAACCTCTGGGTACCCCAAGATCACAAGGTTAATACAAATGAGGGAGGCTGTATGGCCCATCATAGCCAAAAATCATGTCATTTATCTGATTTTTGATTGTGCCAATTTTTTTGCCTCCATCATCCTATCCAGTAGAGCTGTTTGCATGAAGACGTTCTTTCCAACATCTATCCTGTTTTACTTTTACCAGTTTTAACCGAAGCCCTTTGTTCTCATTTCCTGACATAATCTGAAGTACTCCACTTGATTAATCTTATCGATGGCCCTTGAATATCATGTGCACACACATTCCTCTTTCTACCTTGCTGGAAGTTGGAGCGGAGCAGACCTGCGGGAAACAGTCGGGAGCTGAGGAGTGCTTATAAATACAGGCCGGGGATTGCAGAGCGGCCAACCTTGCTGGGAGTCGGATCGGAGCGGAGTGGACCTGTGGGAGATAGTCGGGAGCTGAGGTGCACCAAAAGTAGAGACCGGGGATTGCAGAGCGGCATATCTTGCTGGGAGTCAGAGTGGAGCGGACCTGTGGGAGACAGTCGGGAGCTGAAGAGCACGCTGTTTCAACTGCTGTCAGCCAGCAGGAAAGCATGGGTGAGGGGGGGTAAAAACAAAAAGCTAAAAGCTACTGTGGATGCTGGAAATCCAAAACAAAAACAGAATTACCTGGAAAAACTCAGCAGGTCTGGCAGCATCGGCGGAGAAGAAATCAGTTAACGTTTCGAGCCTTCATGGCCCTTCGGCAGAACTGAAGCATAGTTAGGAGAAAGGAGAAATATAAACTGGTTTAAGGTGGGGGGGGGTGGTGGGGGGCGGGGGGGAAGAGAGAAGTTGAGGGTGTGGTGATTGTGGAGATAAGCAGTGATAGGAGCAGATAATCAAAAGCTGTCACAGACAAAAGGATCAAAGAGGTGTTGAAGGTGGTGATATTTGTCTAAGAAAAGTGCTAATAAAGAATGGAAGACAGGACATTCAAAGTACAGCTCTAGTGGGGGTGGGGTGGAAAAAACTAACAAGGTTTTAGTTTTAGATTTAAAAATAATGGAAATAGGTGGGGAAAGAAGAATCTATATAAATTATTGAAAAAAAAGGGGGGGGGGAGAAACGGGGTGGGGCTGGAGATTTAGCACTTTTCTTAGACAAATATCACCACCTTCAACACCTCTTTGATCCTTTTGTCTGTGACATCTTTTGATTATCTGCTTCTATCACTGCTTATCTCCACAATACCACACCCTCAATTTCTCTCTTCCCCCCCCCCGCCCGCCACCCCCCCACCTTAAACCAGTTTATATTTCTCCTTTCTCCTAACTATGCTTCAGTTCTGCCGAAGGGCCATGAAGGCTCGAAACGTTAACTGATTTCTTCTCCGCCGATGCTGCCAGACCTGCTGAGTTTTTCAAGGTAATTCTGTTTTTGTTTTGGGTGAGGGGGGGGTTGGGAAGAAGCGACTGTGACATCACAGGAAGCTAGTAAGTTGATTGGCCAGTGAGTGCTCAGTCTAAGGGACAGTGTGTGAGAACCCAGCTTAGGACAGGCGAGATCAGGTATTTTGATACATAAAAGGAACTAAAACTTAAAAATAATAAACCAAAATTTGAAAACTTTAAAATTAAAATAAAACAATAAAGATTACAAAAAGCAATAAAAATAAAGTAATTTAAACAAACATCTGATACACATACCTTGTAGTTAAGAAGCTTTTAACCTTTGGTTGTCAGTGGTACTAGCATTCAATAAACACAGTAAATTGTAGCATACATAGGAAGAAAGTAAAGTAAATTAACTAAATAACATAAGTTAGAATGGCAGGACAGGTGTTATGTTGCAGCTGTGAGATATCAAGGCTATCTATGACAAACATGTCTGCAGGAAGTGTAAGCAGCTTGAGGAATTCAAGATCAAGATCAGGATTATTGATCTGGAAGCCGAAATGCAGACACTGAGCAACATAAGGGAGGGGGACAAATAGCTGGACACTTTGTTCCAGAAGACAGACACATCTCTTAGAAGAGGGTCATCTGCTTTGGACAGCAGTGAGGGACAGGAGGATGTGACTGTCAGTGAGGCAGGTAATGGGATGGAGCAGACAATAGTGGGGGAACCTCAGACTTTGCAATTGTCAAACAGGTTTGAGGTGCTCACAACCTGTGTGGATGAAAACGAAGTCTGCAGGGTGGATGAGCTGGCTGGCCATGGCACTGTGGTACAGGAACTATTCAAGTGGGGGGAGCAAAAAGGAATGTCGTGGTAGTAAGGGATAGTATAGTGAGGGGGATTGGCACTGTTCTCTGCAGCAAAGAGCGAAAGTCCAGACAGCTATGTTGCCTGCCCAGTGCCAGCATTCGGGACACCTGCTCAGGGCTGGAGAGGAACTTGCAGTGGGAGGGGGAAAATCCAGATGTCGTGATCCATCTAGGTAACAAAGACAGAGGTAGAACTAGGAAAGAGGTTCTGCAAGGTCAGTAAAAGGAGGAGCAAGGTACCAAATTAAGAAGCAAAACCTCAAAGGTAATAATCTCTGGATTATTACCTTAGCCACGTGCAAACTCGCATAGGGCAAATAAGATTAGAGAGACGAATGCATGGCTCAAAGACTGGTGTGGGAGAAGTGGGTTCCGGTTTGTGGGGCACTGGCATCAGTACTGGGGAAAGAAGGGGCTGTACTGTTGGGATGGTTTACATCTGAACCATGCTGAGGCAAGTGTCCTCGCAACTCTTATAACTAGGGAAGTAGAGAGGGCTTTAAACAAATCAAGAGGGGTGAGGGATCAAGCTTGGGTAGAGGTAACAATTCAAGGTGTAGAGTCAAGACCAGAGAGCAAAATAATAATATGAGAAATGAGGGTCAGAGAATGGCAGGAAGGGACAGAGAGAAAAAGCCGAAGAATAAATCAACAGTCAAGTCTAAATGTTACAAAGGTAACAAAAAGACAAAACTGAAGGCTCTCTATCTGAATGCACTAATAACAAAGTAAATGAATTGATGAATTGAAGTAAATAAATATGATCTGATAGCAGTTACAGAGATGTGGCTGCAGGATGACTGCCATGAAGATATCAATGTATATAATGTTATTAGAAATTATTTTAAATTGGACTTGTAGTAGGGTCTGTGTCTGTGGGTGTGAGTGTGTCTTAATTGAATTAAAGCCAACTAGTCTGAGTGCTTTGATATATAGTAGTTTTGAGGTAAGGTAGAGGGTACATTTGCATTTTGTTGAATAAGCCATTCAAAGACTGGGGGTAAAATCTTGCACCTAGCTAGGAGACACCAAGCAATATGTTTATATTACTAATAAAATTGATACAATGGAAGGTGTTTTATTGTTAGAAGAGGTGGAGTTGAAAGGGCCTGGTAATACAATGAGAATTTGCATTCAAAGGGAAGGCTAGGTATATATAGAAAATAGTTTTATTTGTGTAAGTCAGAGGCATGCCACCTCTAAGCCCATAGCTGTGCAAAGGAACCAAATTGAAAGGAATCTAATTTTGAATTTGTAAGTTAAAATGTGCTTTGCCTGGTGTCTGTTTAAGTCTATGGGTTATTGTTGACTTGGTGGAGATTTACTGAGGAGTGATTAATTTGGGGATTTGTTTAAAAGTTATTATGGTTGTAATTTTAGACATTTGTATGTGTTTAATTCCTTGTTAAATTAATAAATGTTTCATTTAATTTATATAAAAAACCTCTGGAGGCTTGGTGGGTTCATTTCTGAATTCAGAGCTGCATCTCAAACATACCAATTGAAAATATAGGTTATGACAGTTGTTTAAACTTTCCCTCTTGGATTTTAAATTAAATAACACAGCCTTTACCAACTGCTGTGTCATAACAATGACAAAGATTGGCTCCTTAATATTGAGGGGTACATGACATTCAAGAAGAATAGGAAGCTAGGTAACGGTGGTGGGGTAGCACTGTTAATCAATGAGGGATTTGGTGCAATAGTTAGAGATGACCTTGCTTCAGGAGATCAGGACGTAGAATCAGTTTGGGTGGAGATGAGGAATAGTAGGGGCAAAAAGTCATTAGTGGGAGTGGTCTACAAGCCCCCTAACAGTAGCCACAGTGTAGGACAAAGTATTCAAAAGAAAATATTGTGTGCTTGTGATAAAGCGACGGCAATAATCGTGGGTGATTTTAATCTACACATAAACTGGAAAATTTAGATTGGCAGTAGTAGCCTGGATAAGGAGTTCTAAGAATGATTTCAAGATAGTTTCTTAGAGCAGCATCTTCTGGAACCAATCAGAGAGCAGGTTATGTTAGACTTGGTATTGTGTAACATGACAGGATTAATTACCGACCTCAGAGTAAAGGCACTCCTAGATAGCTGCGACCACAATATGATTGAATTTTACATCCAGTTTGAAAGGGAGATGAGTGGGTCTAAGACTAGTATCTTAAACTTAAATAAGGGCAACTATGTGGGGATGAAAGCTGAGCTAGCTGAAGTGAACTGAGAAACTAGGCTAGAGGATAGATCAATAGAGAAGCAGTGGCAGACATTTAAGGGAATATTTCAGAGTATTCAGAATAAGTACATTCTTGCTATAAAGAAAAATTCTAAAGGGAGGACGCAACACCCATGGTTTACCAAAGAAGTTAAGGAAAGCATCAAACTTAAGGAAAAAGCATACAACTCCGCAAAGATGAGTGGCAGGACAGATGATTAGACAGAATATAAAGAACGGCAGAGAATGACTTAAAGGTTAATTAGGAGAAAGAAATTAGAGTTTGAGCTGGAAATGTAAAAATGGGTAGCAAGAGTTTCTACAGATATTTAAAAAGGAAAAGAGTAAGTAAAGTGAGTGTTGGTCCTCTAGAGAGTGTCAGTGGGGAGTTAATAGATAATAAGGAAATGGCGGAAGAGATGAACAAATAATTTGCATCTGTGTTCACTTGAGAATACAAAAAACATTCCAGTAATAGCTGCAAATCAGGAGGTGAATGGGAGAAAGGAACTTGGTGAAATTGAAATCACTAGGGAAATGGTACTGAGCAAATTGATGGAGCTGTGGACTGGCAAGTCTCCGAGCCCCAATGGACTACATCCTAGGGTCTTAAAAGAGGTGGCTGAGGAGGTAGTTGATGTGCTGGTGTTAATTTTCCAAAATTCGCTACATTATGGAATGGTTCCATCAGATTGGAAAGTAGCAAATATAACCCTTCTATTCAAGAAGGGAGGGAGGCAGAAAACATGAAATTATAGGCAAGTTAGCTTGACGTCTGTCGTGGGGAAGTTATTAGAATTGATAATTAAGGAAGTTATAACTGGGCACTAAGAATCACTCAAGGCAGTCGGGAAGAGTCAGCATGGTTTTGTGAAAGGAAAATCATATTTAACCAATTTATTGGAGTTTTTTGAAGGAATAACATGCGCAGTGGATAAAGCGGAGCCTGTAGACATACTGTATTTGGATTTCCAGAAGGCATTTGATAAGGCACCACATCAAAGATTATCGCGGAAAATAAAAGTACATGGTGTAGAGGATGACATATTAGCATGGATAGAAGATTGACTGGCTGGCAGAAAGCAGAGAGTATGCATAAGTAGGTCTTTTTCAGATTGACAGGATGTGATGAGTGGAGTCCCACAGAGGTCCCTACTGGAGCCTCAACTTTTCATGATTTACGTCAATGACTTAGATGAGGTGAGTGAAGACATGGTAGCTAAATTTGCAGATGATGCAAAGATAGGGAGCGAATTATGCTGTGAAGAGGACAAGAGGTTGCAGATGGATATAGATAGGTTGAGTCAGTGGGCAAAGATCTGGCAAATGAAGTTTAATGTGGGAAAATGTGAAGTTGTTCACTTTGGCAGGAAGAACAAAAAAGCAGAGTATTACTTAAATGGAGAACGGCTGTATAATTCTGAGGTGCAGAGGGATCTAGGTGTTCTCATACACGAGTCACAAAAAGTTAGTATGCAGTTGCAGCAAGTGATTAAGAAGGCTATTCTTTATTACGAGAGGAACTGAACATAAAAATAAGGATGTTATGCTTCAGTTATACAGGACATTGGTGAGACCGCACCTCGAATACTGTGTGCAGTTTTGGTCTTCTTATTTAAGGAAGGATGTAAATGCATTGGAGGCTGTTCAAAAGAGGTTTACTAGATTAATACCTGGAATGAGTGGGTTGTCTTATGAGAAAAGGTTGGACAGACTAGGCTTGTTTCCACTGGAGTTTAGAAGAGTGAGGGGTGATTTGATTGAAGTATACAAGATCCTGAACGGCCTTGACAAGGTGGACGTCAAAAGGATGTTTCCTCTTGTGGGTGAGTCCAGAACTAGGGGGCACTGTTTTAAAATTAGGGGTCACCTTTTTAGGACAGAGATGAGGAAATTTTTTTTCTCTCAGAGGGTTGTGCGACTTTGGAACTCTGCCTCAGAAGGTGGTGGAAGTGGGGTCTTTGATTATTTTTAAGGCAGTGGTAGATAGATTCTTGTGAGGCAAGGGAATCAAGGTTATCAATGTTAGATGTGGAAATCGAAGTACAAGATGATCAACCATGATCTTATTGAATGGCGGAGCAGGCTTAAGGGGCCGAATGGTCTACTCCTGTTTCTATTTCTTATGTTCTTATGTCACCTCCCTTCAGTGTTAAAGAGACACAGTTTCTCCAATCTGAGCACTAGGTATCAGCCTCATGACTCTTCTCTGCACCATCTTCATTGCCAGAATGTTTCTCCCATGCCTTGGTGACCAATACTGAACACAGTACTTGAAGTGCAGTCTGACAGAGTACTTATGTGATAGCATATCATCTGACTTACACTCAACTGACCAAGACGTATAATTAAGCATGCTGTTTGCTTCATTTATACGGTATGTTAAGTGACATGTTAAGTGGAAATCCTGTCACATTTATGTTTTTGAAATTGTACATAAAGTGTATGCATACTGAAAAATCAACAATACATCAATGAATTCAATTTATTGAAATTAAATTCAAAGCTTCCTTTTTCCGATCAATTCGTTCAATTGAAAAATGATTGCACTTATGTTTTCGCGTTAACTATGATTGTTCTGGATGCTTCCTTGCTGTGAAAAATAACCCTTAACTTTTTACGCCTCATAATTTGATCATCAATATTGAATAAAACATGACTGTCAAAAATGTCTTCAGTAATTGAAGTAAAGTGCTTTCAGATTAAAACAGCTGGACCTCCCAAATAGTTTTTGTTATTCCATGAGTGCTCATTAAAATAGGGTTGTTTTCCTTGAGTTTTTTTTATTAATCGAGATAAGTACATTGAAAAAGATGTTCTCTTGACAGTTTATGTTTTCTGCAGTATATTTTCTTCACTCATTCTAGCTATATCTGTCAGGAAGATATGATAATTTTCATAGTGTTATTGGAAATTATTGTAAAGTAGAGTAATGGTAGGGTATGTGCCTGTGTGTATGTATGTGTGTGTGTGTGTGGGACTTAATTGAATTAAAGGCAGCTGGTCTGAAGGCTTTGATGTATCAGAAGATAAGCTAGGTTTGAAATATTAAGTAGGTAAACATGGGGGAAGCTTTAGAATGTAAGGTGTAAAGGGAACATTTGCATTTTTAAATAAACCAGACTAGCTTGAATTCAAAAGAGAGGGTGAAATGTTATACCTAGCCAAGAGGAGTTAAGAAACAGTGGGCAGAATTTTGCCCTTGATGGGCGGGCGGGCCTGACTGACTCGGCGGGGGGCGGGCAGCCGATCCCCGCCACTGAAACGGGCCCCGCTGCCATTTTATGTGGAGGGGCCAATTAAGGCCCGCCCAGCATGACGCTCGATGGGAAGCGCTGTGCGCTTCCTGTGCGAGCGGGTGGGGGGGGATTCCCCAGATGCGAGAGTGCGCTCTTTCGCACATGCGCGTGAAAGAGTGCACATCTCTGTGAGACTAAGTGCTGCCTCAGGGAGATCGCTGAAAGTTTTTGAAACTTTAAAAATAGAAAAATTTAAAAATCATTAACATATCCCCCTCATGTGCCAAGTCATACGAGATGGGACATGCTAATAAATATCACAAAAACTTTATTAAAGTTTTTTAAAACGACATGAAACCTCATCCCTCTCATAAGGTTGGACAGGCAGGGCCTTTAATTGGTTTAACTACCCTGTCAATGGCCTCAATTGGTCATTGACAGGTCGGCGGTCGGACAGCTAATCGCGCTGTCCCCCCCACCGCCTTCCTGAATATTTAAATGGGACGGGATGACGTTGGGGGTTCTGCCCGACATCATCCCACATCATTTTCGCATCAGCAAGCGGGCCCCGCCCCCAGCTCGCCAACGGAAAAATTCTGCCCAGTGCGTTTATTTTTCCAAAGGTTACTGGTAAAATTGGTACTATGGTAGATTTTATTACTAGAGAGGTAAGGTCCAAAGACATAGTGAAACAATGGGAATTTGCATTCAAAGGGGAAAATAGGTACAAAGGAGTGAAGGTTGTATGTAAGGGCAGGCATTTTAAGATCTAACACAAGTGTCAAAAGCCTCCAGCATCTAAGCCTCAAGCTGCTGTCTACAAGGAACTGAAGCTGAGAAAAACTCGCTTTGAATTCAACTGTTATGGGTATTGTGTGTTACTTTGCCTGGGTCTTAAAATCTATGGGCAGAATTTTGCCCTTGATGGGCGGGTGGGCCCCACCGGCTCGGCAGCGGGCGGGCAGCTGATCGCCGCTGCTGAAACGGGCCCCACTGCCATTTTAAGTGGGCAGGCCAATTAAGGCTATGCGCTTTCTGTGCAGTAGGGGAGGGATTCCCCAACTGTCAGAGTGCGCTCTTTCGCACATGTGCGCGAAAGAGCGCGCATCTCCCTGAGGCAAAGTGCTGCCTCAGGGAGATCGCTGAAAGGCTGGCAAATATAAAAAATAGAACAATAAAAAATTCATTAAGATGCCCCCCTAATGTGAAAATGTCACACGCAATGGGACATGTTAATGAAATAAACAAAAACTTTATCAAACTTTTTTAAAACTGCGATCAAACTTCATCCCGCCACTGGATGAGGTTTGTAAAAAAAAATCACCTACCCGCCTGCCCATTGGGCCCATGCGCCAACCTGAAGTTCGCACGGGCCCCTCAAAATCGTCGACAATTGGCGAGTTAAGGGACTAACCAAGGCCTTTAATTAATGGCGGGCATGCGTCCCGCTGCATAGCGCGCCCGCCGACCGAAATATCGCGATGCCGTGCGCTGATGTCAGGACGCGTGCGCAACATTTTAAGCGCTGGCGCGCGGGCTCTGCCACCTGCACACCAGCCAGAAGATTCTGCCCTATGTGTCTCACTGCTGCCTTAATGGAGGTGTAACTGGTGTTTTGGTTAATTAGGGTATTTAGAAGTTATCATAGTAGTAAATTGTAGATCTATGTATGTGCTTAAAATCATTTCTTCTATTAATAAAGGTCTAATTTAGTTTTGTAAGAAACCTATAAGACTTGGTGGTCTTTTTACTTTATTCAAAGCCCGCATCTCGAAGTACAAATTGCAAATAGTTGTGGCAGCTGCTTCAAGTTTCCCTTTGGGATTTGGGCAGCTTCGCATTTACCATCTGCCTGACATTACAAATCACCCTGTATCTTTATACTCATTGGCAGTGAGGTTAAGAATTTCCAACCTGTGCTGTTTAGCAGATTGTCCCATCACCATTCCTTGTTCAACCCAAGCTTCCAGGTGCAGGGCTGAAAATTGGTGGTCTAAAGGAAACCCTCCTGGCTAAGTTTCCCTATTTCCTTATCACTTGGTTGGGCATTGGTGTAGCTGAGGCAGTGAAGAGTCCCTGCTGATCAAGTCTGTCACTTGACATTCAGATCAAATATCAGGTTCTAACATAACAGCTGAGCTGTTGGGACGTCTTCTTGTTAAATCAAATAGTTTAAAGTTCAATGTGTTGCACATGGTTGAGCCTGTTAATTGTTTTGTTTGATTAAAATCCCAATTGTTGACATCCTTGGCAATATCTGATTAGCCAAAAAGTAATGGGCAGTATTGTCTGTGCAAAGAAATTCCAGTTGTGATGGGAATTTAAACCCAGATACATATTGCTAGAAAAGTGTGTCTGTGTAAAGTCAGAAAAAGAATCAAATAACTGAATGATGCAGTGCATTTCTGGTGGTGCAATCTGTTCAATGCTCAACAGACTGCAGTCAATTCTGGTCATACCAAACGGAAGGTCATTCAAGATTATCTCTATGTGGCTGCAAATTATTACATTCAACAGTTTGCTGCAGTGTAAAAGGATGCAGTCAAGTAAAACTATTAATTACTTCAATTGAGATCTCATATTAATTAATTCCCTGGTGCATTCTCTGCGGAAATACCTTGACCAATCAGGGTCGACTTGCCAACTTCAGCACCCTTTTCTCATGCAGTATAAGATGTTGCTCCCTCTGAAATGTGGCATATTCATGTTTTACTGTACAAAAGAAAAAGCTTTGACAGCATGTCTCCTTTTTCAGCAATATTCAAGTTCTGTATTACCAAGGGACTGTTTAATTCAGTTTAGATAAGGCCTCATGATTTTATCTTAGGATTCTCCTTTCATTACACTCACCGTGTTTGCTACTGGGACAATCATATAAAACCACAGAACCATAGAAAAGTGACAGCGCAGAAAGAGACCATTCAACCCGTCGTGTCTGTGCTGGTTGATAAAGAAAAAGAAACTAGCCGCTCATTTTAATCCCACTTTCCAGTACCTGGTCTGTAGCCTTGCAGGTTACAGCACTTCAGGTGCAGATACAGGTACCTTTAAAATGAGCATTTCAGCCTCAACCACCAGTTCAGGCAGTGAATTCCAGATGCTCACCACCCTCTTGGTGAAAAGGTTTTTCCTCATGTCCCCTCTAATCCTTCTACCAATCACCTTAAATCTATGCCCCTTGGTAATTTACCCCTCAGCTAGGGAAACAAGTCTTTCGGTCTACCCTATCTAGACCCCTCATAATTTTGTACCCCTCAATTAGGTCAACCCTCAGCCTCCTCTGTGCTAAGGAAAACAACCCTAGCCTCTCCAATCTTCCCTCATTGTTGCAATTTTCAAGCCCTGGCAAGTTTTTGTAAATCTCCTCTGTACTCTCTCCAGAGCAATTATGTCCTTCCTGTAATGTGGTGACCAGTACTATATACAATATTCCAGCTGTGGCCTAACCAGCATTTTATACAGTTCCAGCATTACATTCCTGCTTTTGTATTCAATACCTCATCTAATAAAGGAAAGCATTCCATATGCTTTCTTGACCACCTTATCTACCTGTCCTACCACCTTCTGGGACCTGTGGACATGCACTCCAAGGTCTCTCACTTCCGCAACTCCTTTGTTTGCCCGCCCCAAATGCATTATCTCACACTTTTCTGGATTGAATTCCATTCGCCACTTTTCTGCCCACTCAACCAAACCATTAATACTATTCTGGAGGCAACAGCTATCCTCTTCACTATCAACTACATGACCAATTTTTGTGTCGTCCACAAATTTCCCAATCATGCCTCCTACATTTAAGTCTAAATCATTAATATATACAACAAACAGCAAGGGCCCCAACACTGAGCCCAGTGGAATGCCACTGGAAACCATTTTCAATTCACAAAAACATCCATCAACCATTACCCTGTGTTTCCTGTCACTGGGTCAATTTTGGATCCAACTCAACACCTTCCCCTGTATCCCATGGGATCTCACTTTTCTGACCAGACTGCCATGTGGGACCTTGTCAAATGCCTTACTAAAATCCATGTACACAACACCCACTGCTCTACCCTCATCAATCCTCCTTGTTACTTCCTCAAAAACATTCGATTAAGTTAGTAAGACATGATCTTCCCCAAATAAAACCATGCTGACAATCCCTGATCAGTCTGTACCTAAGTAGCAATTTATCCTGTCTCTCAGGATTGATTCCAATAATTTGCCCACCCCCGAAGTCAGACTGACCGGCCTATAATTTCCTGGCCTATCCCTCGCACTCTTTTTAAATAATGGTACAAATTTCGCAGACCTCCAATCTTCTGGTACCTTGCCTGTGTCTAGTGAGGATTGGAAAATGATCCTCAGAGCATATGCTTCTTCCTCCCTGGCTTCCTTTAACAGCCTGGGATACAATCCATCCGCCCCTGGTGATTTATCCAACTTCAAGGATATCAGTCCCTCCAGTACTTCCTCCTATACTTATTGTATATTATATTTCACACTCCTCTTTAACTAGAATGTCTGCATCATCCCTCTCCTTGGTAAAGACAAAGTACTCATTGAGAACCCTGTCCACATTTTCAGCATCAACGCATAAGTTACCACGTACATTTCTGATTGGTTCTACCCTTTCTTTAGTTATTGTGTTGCTCTTAATGTACTGGTAAAACATCTGTGGGTTTTCTTTGATTTCACCTGCCAATATTTTTTCACATCCTCTCTTTGCTATCCTAATTTCCTTTTTTTACTTCAACCCTGTACTTTTTATTCTCCTCTAGGCTTTCTACAGTATTAAGCGTTTTGTGACTGTCACAAGCTTTTTTTTCCTGCTTTATCTTGCCCTGTCTGCTTCTGGATAACCAGGGGGCTTTAAATTTGACAGTAACACCTTTTTGCTTTGTGGTGACTTGTCTACACTGTGCCCCTAGAATCTCACTTTTCAATGCCTCCCACTGATGTGATATTGATTTCCCTTCAAATAGCTGTATCCAGTCCACCTTCACCAGTTCACCTCCAAGCTTTGTAAAATTCGTCTTGTTCCAATTTAGAACTTTTAATCCTGTTCTATCTTTGTCCCTTTCTATAATGATGCTAAACCTAACTGTATTATGGTCACTATCTCCAAAATGGCCTCCCACTGCTACTTCATCCACTTGCCCAGCTTCTTTCCTAAAACTAAATCTAGAATTTCGACCCCTCTCATTGGGCTTGTTACACACTGGCTAAAAAAGTTCTCTTGAATGCAATTCAAGAATTGTGCCCATAACACTGTTTGAATCCCAAGTCTCCAACTATTACTGCCCTATTGTTTTTGCCGCACTCAGAAATGTGCCTACATATTTGCCTACTTATTTGATCTTCTATCTCCCTTCCACCATTTGAGGGTCTATAGTATAGCCCCAGCATGTGGCTGCCCTTCTTCATTTCTGAGCTCACCCCATATGGCATCATTTAATGCTTCATTTGGTATATCATCCCTCCTAACAGCTGTAATTGATTCTTTAACCAATAATGCTACACTCCCACCTTTTTTATTCCTCCTCCTTATCCTGCCTTAAAACTCTATATGCAGGGATGTTGAACTGCCACTTTTGTCCTCTTTAAGCCGAGTTTCCATTATAGTGATGATATCATGCTGCCATGTGTCTCTGTGCCCTCAGCTCATCAGCTTTATTTGCTGTACTCCTTGCATTTACATATATACCTTTCAACACTGCCAAATTCCTGTGCTGTACAGTTTTTAAATCTGTGCTTCTTCTGTCTTTCGGAGTCACTCACTAATTCTCTATCTCCCGTTCCCTGCTCTAAATTTGCCATCAGGTTCCCATCCCTGCCCATCTAGTTTAAACCTCCCCCAACATCACTAGCAAATTTCCCTGCAAGGATATTTGTCCCAGTCCTGTTCAGGTGTAGACCGTCTGGCTTGTACAGATCTCACCTTTCCCAGAACCAGTCACAATGCCTCAGGAATCCAATGCCCTCCATCCTATACCAGCTTTTCAGCCACATGTTTAATTGCTCAATTCTCCTATTTCAATACTCACTTGCACGTGGGACTGTGAGTAATCCTGAGATTGCTGCTTTAGAGGTCCTGCTTTTCAATCTCCTTCCTATCTCCCTAAAATCTGCTTTCAGGACCTCACCCCTTTCCTACCTAAGTCATTGGTACCAACGTAAACCATGACCTCTGGCTGATCACCCTCCCCCAGAAGAATGTCCTGCAGCCACTCCATGACATCCTTGACCCTGGCATAAGGGAGGCAACATATCATCCCAGAGTCATACCTACGGCCACAGAAACGCCTGTCTGTCCCCTAACTAACAAATCCCCTATCACTACAGTTCTTCCTTCCTTCTTCCTCCTCTCCTGTAAAGCAAAGCCTCCTGTGGTGGCACAAATTTGGCTCTGACTGCATTCCTCCAAGGGACCAATGCCCTCACCAGTATCCAAAATGGAAAACCGATTGATGAGCGGGACCCCAGGAGACTCCTGCACTTCCTGCCTAGTTCTTTTGGACTGTCTGGTGGTCACCCATTCCCTTTCTGCCTCCATATCCACTAACTAGCGAAAAAGAGAACAAAAGCCATGACCAGCTAACTCCACCCATGGATAAAACATAAGGACCAAGCTAGTGTGGTGTTTCACTGTACAGTATATTTTGTGGTTGAAATGCCCATGATGCACTCTTTTATTTGGGGCATCACCTAAATCCCTCGATGTTTTGATACACATTTTCCGATATGTACAATTTCCCTAGCCCAAGATTATCATAATTTCTTTTGTAAGTCAGGCAGTATTTTAGGAACACAATTAATAGCACTGAACAGCAGAATTAACCAATGGTTGTGATCTGTTTACACAGCACTTTGTCCAACTGTGCCCATGCTGTGGTCGCTCTGCTATACCCTTTCTCCTGGCAGCACACCTTCATACCAGTGCTTCCATCCTCCATGATCGACATTGTCTGTTGCCCGACGCCCTTTCTAGTGGGCCTGCTCTCCAGCTCACTCTCCAAACTGAAGGAACTTCCAGTGGAAGAGGTAAGACCACCAAGAAGCTTCCCTATTTTAAGGAGTAAATTTCCTATCTGTAAGTTCTAAGGAATCAAATGTTTCATTTGAAAGATATGAGACATTAATCTCACTTTCTTACTCCAGTTCTCTACACTGAAACTCTGACTACAGGTCAAATGTACATCATTGGCTGTGAAGTGCCTTGGGACATCTTGAGTTCACACATGATGCTGTATGAATGAAAGCTGTTTCTTTACATGCAATATAATTTCAGAATTAATCCAGGAAAACAGATGTGCTTGAGCACTAAGGTGATACATAGTTAGGTAAGAAATATATAGTAAACAGAAAACACACCTCTTACATAGAAAAATGTCCCAAGGCACTTCATATAGTGTTTGAATGCTTGTGACAGATGTCAAAGTCAATAGTTTTGGTTTTCCAGTTGAAAAGTGGGAGAAAATTGCAGCTTATTCCAAGACTGGATGCTAGCCAAGAAACCTGAAAACAGAGGGGATAAGTGGGTCACCAGAAGCAGTGGACAGGAATGTTGGGTGATATCACATGTGCGGAAGCTGATCCCACATTGGCAGATGATATCACCCTGGGGCAACATGAGGTAAAGGAGGAATCAAAGGATAGATGGAACTGTTGCCATTTCTAGAGATGCTTTGGCTACAATCAGATAGCAGGAATAAAACAAAGTAAGAGTGTTCCACTGAGCTAGACAAGTAGTGAGAGATATCAAGAGAAGAATGGAACGGTTGACCATGTCAAAAGCTGCAGAGATTCAAACTAAGTTGAGGGAAAGATGCCCAATAATCTAGGAGGTGACAAAAACTTGAGGATAAAGTGAGTTGAAGGCAGAACAATAGTATGCACAGGCAGAGAGGTCAAGGGTAAGTTTTCTGAAGAGGGAAGAGGTGATAGTGCTTTTGTAGAGTAATGCAGTATCTAAGAAGAGGAATCACTTACAAACTCAGCTAGTATTAACAGCCAGAAAGGAAAGTTGAGTAGTCAACAGTTAAGTAGGAATCTGATCAAGAGTGTAGGAGGTGGGTTTCATGGGTGACCCGAGGTCTGTCCCAGCTGAACCCACTGTAAATTCCCCAACTTCTACTATCCTAGAATTGATTTTGAAGTGGGACACAAAAAAGCATAATGCTCAGTTCTGGCTACTCTTTTGAAGGGCTGTTTTGCTTTCCCTTGGATAATGTCCATTGAAGGTCCATTAGGTCTTGAAGATCAGTTTTTGATGAATAATTCGGAAACCTTGCTATACACCAAAGGGCCAATTAAACAAATGAATGACATTGGCAGGGAGCCTTTCTAAAACAAAAACAGAATTACCTGGAAAAACTCAGCAGGTCTGGCAGCATCGGTGGAGAAGAAATCAGTTAACGTTTCGAGTCTTCATGACCCTTCGGCAGAACTGAAGCATAGTTAGGAGAAAGGTGAAATATAAGCTGGTTTAAGGTGGGGGGGCGGGGGGAGAGAGAAATTGAGGGTGTGGTGATTGTGGAGATAAGCAAGCAGTGATAGGAGCAGATAATCAAAAGATGTCACAGACAAAAGGATCAAAGAGGTGTTGAAGGTGGTGATATTGTCTAAGAAAAGTGCTAATTAAGAATGGAAGACAGGACACTCAAGGTACAGCTCTAGTGGGGGTGGGGTGGAAAGACTAACAAAGTTTTAGTTTTAGATTTAAAAATAATGGAAATAGGTGGGAAAAGAAGAATCTATATAAATTATTGAAAAAAAAGGGAGGGGGGAGAAACGGGGTGGGGATTGGGGGAGGGGGAGTTTAAGATCTAAAGTTGTTGAATTCAATATTCAGCCCGGAAGGCTGTAAAGTGCCTAGTCGGAAGATGAGGTGCTGTTCCTCCAGTTTGCGTTGGGCTTCACTGGAACAATGCAGCAAGCCAAGGACAGACATGTGGGCAAGAGAACAGGATGGAGTGTTAAAATGGCAAGCGACAGGGAGGTTTGGGTCTTTCTTGCGGACAGACCACAGGTGTTCTGCAAAGCGGTCGCCCAGTTTGCGTTTGGTCTCTCCAATGTAGAGGAGACCGCATTGGGAGCAACGAATGCAGTAGACTAAGTTAGGGGAAATGCAAGTGAAATGCTGCTTCACTTGAAAGGAGTGTTTGGGCCCTTGGACGATGAGGAGAGAGGAAGTGAAGGGGCAGGTGTTGCATCTTCTGCGTGGGCATGGGGAGCTGCCATAGGCGGGGGTTGAGGAGTAGGGGGTGATGGAGGAGTGGACCAGGGAGCCTTTCTAGCTGACTATACGCATCAGGAAATAATGGGCACACTGCCCACATTTTTCTGTCTATTTAATAGCTAACAGGAATGCGACTTTTAACTTTATCTGACAAGTATATTTAGGAAACAGAGGCAGGATCTGTGGTACAATATAATCATGACTCTTGACTTAAAAATTGTGGCAAATCTAACTGTGAAACTGGCAATTCGTAAAATGATTAAGGAACAGGGTCAGTTTAAATTCAGAACTTTGCTAAAGCTGAAGCAATTTCATGAACCAATGCAACTAATTCATCAGAGGTTCTTAGAATCTTGTTAAAGTTCCAATGCCCTTGTTTTAACATCACTCTTCCTGGAAGTCTTTACTACCTTTTGTGAATGCGTCTGTCCCCACGTTTGACACCCATTTAAGCACAGCCCTTGAAAAAACTGCTTAATTGTTCTGAATTCCAAGGCTGGGATTAGTACCTCATTACCTTTTCCCTGAGTAGCAGGGCTGACAGGCTTCAGTTTTGCAGGAGATCAAGGCCAAGTATTTAATCTTGTGTGGGGGTTAGGCACAACATTTTCAGTTAAAGTGTCTGCTGATTTCTAAGTGATAATATATTCTACAAAATTCTTTCCATCAGGCACTAATGGTTGATCTAGGGACAGATCGCTTCCTCCGACAGGTAAGATTCATAGTAGAAATATTCCTGCATAAACACGAAACTGTGGAGTACTTGTGTATTCAGAATTAGAATTGTAATATTACCAGTTAAGGACTATCTGTTCTTTACAGATTTCCTATTAAAAATAAACTTGTTATAGGGAGTGTGACTGGCTGGCACCATGGAGTAATGGTCCGTATTGGCAATGAGCCGTGGAATGCTGGTTCATTCCCACATTCTCTTGGGCTTCAATCTGGCCGTATCATTATGGAAAGAAGCCGAATGGGGAAGTGGGAAGAAACCAAAGGGAACATTGCCATTGAGACTGCTCTTGCATGCCGGCTACTGCCTGATTAAAAAGATATTTGGCTGTGTTCTCAGTGCCCACGACACAATAGTATAAAATGTGGATGTAGGTCAGAAGTGGGGATGTTTGTTGATGATTGCACAATGTTTAGCACCATTCGTGACTTCTCACATACTGAAGCAGTCCATGTGCAGGAAGACCTGGACAACATTCAGGGCTTGGGCTGATAAGTGGCAAGTAACATTTGCGCCACACATGTGCCAGGCAATGGCCATTTACAACAAGAAAGAATCTAACCATTTCCCCTTGACATTCAATGTCATCACTGAATCCTCTATTATCAACTTTCTGGGGGTTACCATTGACCAGAAACCGAATGGACCAGCCATATAAATACTGTGGCTACAAGAGCAGGTCAGATCACAAATCAGGAGTGTGTTGGAATACTCTACACTTGTCTGGATGAGTGTAGCTCCAACAACACTCAAGCTTGACACCATCCAGGACAAAGCAGTCACTTGATTGGCACTCCATCCACCACCTTAAACGTTCACTCCCTTCACCTCTGACGCACAGTGGCAGTAGTATGTGCCATCTGCAAGATGCACTGCAGCAACTTACGAAGGCTCCTTCGACAGCACCTTCCAAGCCTGTGATCTCTACCACCTAGAAGGATAAGTGCAGCAGACGCATGGGAACTCCACCACCTGTAAGTTCCCTTCCAAGCCACGCAGCATCCTGACTTGAAAATATATCGCCGTTCCTTCACTGTCCCTGGATCAAAATCCTGGAACTCCCTTCATAACAGCACTGTGAATGTACCTACACTACATGGACTACAGAGGTTCAAGAAGGCAGCTCACCACCACCTTCTCAAGGGCAGTTAGGGATGGGCAATAAGTGCTGGCCTGGCCGGTGAAAGAACACATTTTTTAAAAAAGACCCAGGGTAGGTGAGGACAGAGCTGCAGCATTCCTGTTGAGGTAGCTTAAAGGAAAGAAGGAAATCAGCAAGAGGTGTTGAGGAAGTTCAGCTCTAAGGTGAGAAAAGTTTAGAGGTGGGTGATGTTGCAAAGGCGCAAGAAAATGGTTTAGGTGACTGATTGTTGAGAAGGGGGAAGCTGGTCTGAGAGTTGAAAAAAAATTCCATATTTTTGGGCTTAATCTAAGGAAGCATCAGGAAGATAGAGTCAAGGTCTGAGGTATGCAGGTTTTTGTGGGGGTCGGAGGATGGGTATGAATTTTCCAACATTAAGGTACAGAAGGTTTTGGCTCATCTGGACCTACATGTTAGCTATGGGAATTGGCAGTGAAAACAGGCATGAGATTGATGGAGGACATACAACTGACTGTCATCAGCTTACCTTTGAAAACTTGCCCCATTCTTCTGGATAGCATTGCCAAGAATGCCATCTGAATGATGGAGGAAGCCACAGACAGAAACGTAGAGAACACTAGAGGTAACTGTGTGGGTATGGCAGGAGAGACTATTGAAGCATTTTAAGGCAAAGTGTAGTAGATCTGAGTAAAACCAGTTGCTGTCATGAGGCAGGATATATAGGAAAGGTTTATGGAAGATGGGGTTTAGCAACAGAGAACTTGGAGAGACAGTGACTTGGTTGCAGTCACTTGATTACTTTGATTGCCAACGCTTCACATGCTTATCTAAGGAGCCAACACTCACAATGATTATCAGCACCCAAGCCTCACAGTCACTAGACACGAATGTTGCCCTTCAGTCCTCTGAAAACAAGCCATTCCTAACAATCCCACCTCCCTTTTTTCTCTCCTAGCAGAAGGAGAGATCATGAGACTTAGCAAGAATCAGAGACATGGGGTTGTGAGAGGCAGGCAGGTGGCCCTCCAGTAACAGGCACCTTGTTGGCCACAGGCAATGCACGTCTGCCTGGTTCACTGGGAAGATGGTCTTGCTGCATGAGAATGAAGATGTTAGCAGTGACCTGCCGTGACAGGCTGAGCCTCATGAGGCACTTGTGCTCATATATTGGGATAGCTAGTCCTCTGTTGAAGATCTCGTTTCCTTTTGCCTGCATCTTTTTGGCCACCTCTTCTGCCCTGTGGGCATGTGATTGCGGAGAAGGCAGCCGATGATGCTGCCGGTGTTGCAGCGGAAGGGCCCCTGCCCTAGGCCCTAAGCCAAGGGGCATGGTGGAGCTGCATTAGCTGCTTCCATTCTGCTCTGAAGGCTGGCAGCAGGATGCTTTGAAAGACGTATGTTTAAGATTCCCCCCCAAAAATGCTCAGCTAGACAAATGATTGATTTGTTTTAGACCACATTTGAGTAATAATAAAGATTAAGTGCGTTCCAAGCTGTTGGCAATCACCTGTCAAACAATAATAGGACACTGACTGAAGAAGTGCTCTGCAAGGCAGCTTTGCAGCCTGGCAATGGCTGGAGCCATCAATGTGATCAATCAAAGCCTTCACAGCTTGTCAGTATCCTCCCACTGTCCACTCGCCTTCTCCTAACTGCCAGGCTGAAGGCACAGCATGAAGGCTGCGCTGCTGAGAAAGGGGGATTCCACTGGGAAAATCCCTAATAAGTGCCACCTTAATGACTTGAATTGCCCACCTGCCTCAGCCATGGTGGTTCTCTATTTCTCCACTGACCTGCCCCTGGGAAAGATGGAAAGAGGCAGCATATTTTCCAATTTTCCTGGTTGCCCCACCTTTAACCTTCTGGGAAAATTTCCCCCATACAGATTAAAGTCACAAATAACTTTGTTTATGAACAGGAAATTGAAAAACACAATTAGTAAATACTAAAATGGGAGATTTTTCTGCTTTTGCCCTCTGGTGCACTGGATTTCCTGGACACTGTGAATAATGGATATTTGGGTAGATTGGAGTGCACCCCTGTAAAGGAACGTAATGAATGTTCCTCCATTTAAATTAATGTAAGAAAATTGGATGGATTTCTTTGTAGCTCTGAGATGTCCAATTTTTAGATAGTTGTTTTATCCAGGTGATCCAATGATCTGACGGATTCGGGAAATCTATCCTATTGGTTTTATTTCCATAAATACAGTGCAAAAGTCCAAAATGAGCAAATTTCATTTCATTACAACGATTAGATGGACCAGTTGGTACTTTCCTGTTCAACAGTTTTGTATGTTTGTACAAATGATGGTCAGTGTGATCTCCTAACATTCTTTTAATCGCCTAGGGGGAAATCAGAAGAATTTATCAGATTTTTCTTATTGACCTTGGGGTTTTAATCTGTTTTTTTCTCACTCCTCCAAGGAGATTACATGGTAGTTCGGGAGTATTAGAATCTTCTACAGAACCAATGGTCTTCTAAACAAGTGCTTCGCAATCTTTTTGTACTTGAAGAAGAGCACTACTGAATTTTTGTCATAATTTATCATTATATTAGTACAACATATGTAAACAACACCTTTGCATGAAGACAGCACCCCGTAAAAGCTCTAAACAGAAATTAAGTAGACAACTTTTATTTGATGAATGTGAAGGGAACAGTGCAGTGAATGAAATTTTTTTAAATTTTTTGATTATTTAGATGGATGATGAGGACTCACTGTTGCCACGGAAACTGCAGGCTGCTCTGGAGCAGGCTCTAGAGCAAAAGAATGAACTAGTCACTCCGGATTCAGACAGCGAATCAGATGACGGTGAGGAATTTGTTCAAGTGTTTCCTTAGAACAGTTTAAAAAAAGTCATTTTCCTCCAAACTTAATTCCTTTTGATATATGAAAGTGTTTAGATGAAGTATGGATAATTCTCCATGGAAAATCATATTGGAGTAAGATTCAAATATCCTGAAGGAGGTGGGGGGGTAAGCAAAATTCTGGCCTAACAAGTTGTTAATGAAGGTCCAGTAGTTTTTACAGTTATATACATGAGCAATTGACAATGAGATTAATGTAATTATTACAT
The DNA here is from genome assembly GCF_964194155.1 of Cetorhinus maximus. Classification (NCBI taxonomy): domain Eukaryota; kingdom Metazoa; phylum Chordata; class Chondrichthyes; order Lamniformes; family Cetorhinidae; genus Cetorhinus; species Cetorhinus maximus. Next base: position 101,498,547 of record NC_135887.1, read on the forward strand.
TCATACTGCATTTACATTGCAGCACTACTATTTCTGATACCTCTAGTTTCGTGACAATACATTGAAATAAACAATTTAGCACTCCAATCTGGATGCACCTCATGAACCAAAGACAGAAAATGCTGGAAATGCTCAACAGACCTGGCAGCATCAGTGGAGAATTGCTTTTCCCATGTGCCTTTCCTTGAAGCATTGTCTGAGCAATGATGTCAACAGCTGTCTCTGGTACAACTGGCTACAATTTACTCGCCAAGGTGCTGCCAGTAGTTGGCCAAGAGTTTCATAAAATCTAACAGCCTCCAAAAAGCTGCAAACCCAAAAACAGCATTGACACATGAAAACAAATTGTTCTGAGACATTTGTAAATTAAAGCAGTATTTCCATAATTAGAAATTCTGTAGGGACTCCACTATTCTCCAACTGTGACTCCAGTGCACCACTCCCCACCTTGCACTCTCCCAAATGTCAATGGGAAAGGGATATGTCCCCATGGAATTTAAGACCATAATTTGAATTGGAGGAAAAGAAAACATAAAATGGGTAATACAAATGTTGAAAGCACAAAATTAATTATATATTCTGGTTTAACCTTAGTATTTATTCTCAATAATTGATAGTTGTGTATGGAAAATAAAAATAAGGTGACTTTATTTTCAGCATACCAACCAGACCATCATTTATCCAAAGGCTTCCTTAACAGTTGCTCTCACACATCAAGTCCTCCCCCTTTGGATCCAGTTATCAGAAGCATTGTACTCAGTCAACTCTCCACTCTGTCACAGACACAGACCTCTCTCTTTTCCAACCCGCTAGTTCATTCTGGCTCTCCTTTACCACTCATCACACGCCCCCTCTTCTGTCGGCCGCTATTCTGACCCTACAATCCAGTTAATTGGTATTCTCTTTTATTTTCCTCAATTCAGATTTGTACAATTTCCTCCACATCAGTGCATGCTGGCACTCTTTTGCATCTGTCATCAATTCAGGCTGACATTCTCCCTCTTAATTCTTTCTTTGTAAAAGTTACTTTTCGTCCTCCTCCACCGAAATGCTACTCCAAGCTTCTCTCCTCCTCCCCCAAGAGCATTGGCTTGGTTCTTGTGATCAGCGGTGAAATGAAGGTGTTTGCTTCCTGTTGTGATATCACTTTAAGAAAGAATATACCAACGAGTAAATAGCTAGGATGTAAACGTTATGACAAGCAGACATTGTTCAGTGGAGCTTTCAGTTTAGCTAGCAGCACGTGGTGTGAAAGAGTTGCAGCTGAACTTTCCTGTTAACAATAGCTGTTGAATGTTTATAGTAAATTGGTCTGCTGAGCAATACCCTACTACACCTTCAAATAAACTGAGCCTACATTTAGTTTACCAGCCCTGTGTGAGATTCGTAAGTTTGTGTAAAGCAAGCATAGAAATACAACATGGTGAGCAGCAGTGGTTTCTCTTAAGCAAAGTGATGAAGATTTGAAGATCACAGGAAAAGCCACAGACAAGATTTTGTGCAGTATAAAGGCTGTAAATGTATTGAAGACCCCCAGGAGACAGCTTTCTTTTACAGACAGTGTTTCACAGAGCAGTAACTACCAGATTTGTGGGGTAGCCGAATCGCTGGTGAATTGAGCCGTCGATTTTGAGTCAGAAAGTACAACTGCAACTCCTTCACACAGCATGCTGCTAGCTAAAGTGAAAGCTCCTCTGAACAATGTCTGTCAGTCACATGGTTTACATCCTAGCTACTTACTCATTAGCATATTCTTGCTTAAAGTGAAATCACAACACCGCCGACTGCATGAAGAAGTACAACCCTACCTTGGTCACAGGCTGTGGTGGGAACTTGCTCTTCCAGCTGCTTCATGGGTCCAATGGCAAAGTCAGAGCAGAGGCCTAGCGACATAGTGCATTGCTAGCAAAGCCATGCTTTTTTTTGATGTCATGAGCTGAAGGCTTTTGAATTATGTGTACAGCTCAACAAGTGTTCCTTGATTCTTTGAAATTTCTCATTTGATGGTGGCAAAATAGCTGTGTCTAAGTTTGAATTACAGCTCCCCCTGACTCCCTTGGTTTTTCCCCTCTACTGTGCTGTTTCCAACATCGGTGGGACTGAGGAGCCGAGGTGGAGAGTTGCTGGGAGAATGGGGAGGTTGGGAGTGGTGAAGCCAATGGTGCTGGTGGTACAGGAGCCAAGGGTTTGTAGTGAGGTGCCAATGGTGTAAGGATTGCCTAGTTTGTGGGGTGGGAGAGGAACTGAGGTTGTGGAGGGAGGTGAGATGCTGGGGGTGCAAGAGTGAGAAGAGGAGCCTGGGGTAAGACAGCCAGAGAATCCAGGGATTGGCGAGAGAGGAGCTGAGGAACCCAGAGGAGTCGATGCAATTTAACATTATTGATGGCTTAAAGGGGGAGAGAGTGGTGTAGTGGTAATGTCATTGGGTAATTAATCCAGAAACCCAGACTAATAATCTGGGGAAATGTATTCAAATCCCACTTTGGCAGCTGGAATTGAAAGCTAGCCTCAGTAATGGTGACCATGACAACTATCATTGATTGTCATAAAAACCCATCTGGTTCACTAATGTTCTTTAGGGAAGGAAATCTGTTGTTCTCACATGGTCTGGCCTACATGTGACTCCAGATCCACAGTAATGTGGTTGACTCTTAACTGCCCTCTGAAATGGCTTAGTAAGGCACTCAGTTTGGGAGCAATTAGGGATGGACGACAAATGCTGGCCTTGCCAGCGACACCTACATCCCATCAAAACATAAAAAAAGGAATGTGCTCCAGAGCAGGCTTTGTGCTTGCTAGGCACAACCCTCAAAAGAATCTACATAAAAAGTCATGTAACTGCAGGGCAATCAGCCCCAGTTCTTGAATGATAAGTCCTGGTGGAACCATCAGCTTGGATTTGGAACCCATTTAGGTGCATTGCCATGTTCATTATCATCCCTAGTTTCGGGGAAGGTTCCATTAGATTGGAAAATAGCAAATAAAGCTCCTTTATTTAAAAAGGGAGGGAGACAGAAAGCAAGAAACTCTCAGAGAGTTAGCCTAACATCTGTCATAAGGAAAATGTTAGAAGCTATTATTAAAAATGTTATAGCAGGGCACTTAGAAAAATTCAAGGCGATCAGGCAGAGTTGACACGGTTTTGTAAAAGGGAAATCATGTTTAACCAATTTATTGGAGTTCTTTGAAGGAGTCACATGTGCTGTGGATACAGGGATGTACTGTACTTAGATTTCCAGAAGGCACTTGATAAAGTGTCATATCAAATGCTATTGCAGAAACTAAAAGCTCATGGCGTAGGGGTTAATATATTGGCATGGAAAGAAGATTGGTTAGCCTACAGAAAGCAGAGAGTTGGCATAAATGCATCTTTTTATGTTTGGCAGGATGTGACAGGGATTGCCGCAGGGATCAGTGCTGTGGCCTCAACTTTTTGCAATTTATATAAATGACTTGGATGAAGGGACCGAAGGAATGGCGGCTAAATTTTCTACCAACACAAAGATAGTTAGGAAAGTAACTTGTGAAGAGGATGTAAGGAAGCTACAAAGTGACATAAATAGGTTAAGTGAGTGGGCAAAGATCTGGTAAATGGAGTATAATGTGGGCAAATGTGAAATTGGTCACTTTGGCAGGAAGAATAAAAAGGAAGCTTATTATCTAAATGGTGAGAGATTGCAGAGTTCTGAGATTCAATGGGATCTGGATGTCCTAGTGCATGAATCACAAAAGGTTAGTATGCAGGTACAGCAGATAATTAGGAAAACTAATAGAAGGTTATCATTTATTGTGAGGGGAATTGATTACAGAAGTAGGGAGGTTATGCTTCAGTTATATAGGGCACTGGTGTACTGTGTACTGGAGTACTGTGTACAGTACTGGTCTCCTTATTTAAAGAAAGATGTAAATGCGTTAGAAGCAGTTAAAAGAAGGTTTGCTAGACTAATACCAGGAATGGGAGGGTTGTCTTATGAGGAAACAGTGTTCAGGTTAGGCTTGTATCTACTGGAATATAGAAGAGTAAGAGGCGACTTAATTGAAATCTTTAAGATCCTGGGGGGTTGGAACAGGGCGGATGTGGAGAGGATGTTTCCTCTTGTTGCAGGATCTAGAACTAGGGGTCACTGTTTAAAAATAAGGGGTCGGTCATTGAAGACAGAGATGAGGAGAATTTTTTTCCCCTCAGAGAGTTGTGAGTCTTTGGAACTCTCTTCCTGAAAAGGTGGTGGAAGCAGAGTCTTTGAATATTTTAAGACAGAGCTAGATAGATTCTTGATTAACAAGGGGGTGAAAAGTTATCGGGGGTAGGCAGGAATGTGGGTTTGAGGTTACATTCAGATTAGCCATGATCTTATTGAATGGCTGAGCAGGCTCGAGGGGCCGAGTGGCCTACCCCTGCCACTAATTTGCATGTACGTATGTTCGTATGTTCATTTTCCTATTCCCTCATTTCTCTCATTGTCGTTGACGCCCATTTCAATTCCATCCACTTATCCAACTCCTTGGGCAGGGTTCTTTCCTTGGCCGGGTTGTTCAGCGGGGGTGGTCGGGAAGCCAACCACCGCCCGTGATCGGCTCCATAATGCGATTTCACACTGGTGAGCCAATTAAGGCCCAACCAGCGTGGAACGCGAGCAGCAGTGCTGAGCGCTGCCTGTGCGGGTGGGGGGAGATGACGAGCAGGCCGAGCGCAATCTTCTCACATACACGCGAAAGAGCGCTTCAATCTCCCTGAGGCACGGAGCTGCCTCAGGGAGATGAAGCGCTGCTTAAGAAAAAATAAAGGAAATAAAATAGGCATAAAACATGTCCCCTCATGTGACTCTGTCACATGAGCTGGGACATGTTTTTAATTCAAAAATATAATTTTTACCTGATGTTTCTTTGCTTTGGGAAACCTCATCCCACCCTTGGATGAGGTTTCCTAAAAAATGTAAAGGCTGCTTGGTCTTAGGTTGGACAGGCAGCGTAAATTTGATTTTAATTAGTTTCTTAATGGCCTTAAAAGGCCTTTTAATTGTTGGCGGGCGAGTGCCCGCCAAAATATGGCAGGACTGCACAATGACGTCGGGACGCTCACCCGACGTCATCCCACATCATTTTACACTCGGGTGCGTCAGCTGCACACCCGCGCGCCGAGCGTAATATTCTGCTCCTTGGTGCTCTGTCAAGTCTGGAATGAGTATTTCTCTCCTTTTCATCCTGTTGTCAGGACAAATGTAAAGGTTGTAGCCCCTATATATTGTAAGCAAGAAACCCTTCTGGCAGTGCACTGTGGTCACAATTCCTGCTAGTAGCACAGGGAGTGACACCAAAGGAAGGCCTGAATCTGTGTTTTAGCAGCAAGACCTAGGGAAGAGCAGAACTTTGGACATTGGAAGAGGTGGACTGTGTTGATCGTATCTGCAAACACTGACACACTGACCAGGCCCCCAAAAACACTGATGTTGGGCATGGACATGTTTGTTCAGGAGGCCATAATTAGACTGTTTTTCACTCTCTCACCCATGCACATTTTCTCCAAGCATTAGGGAATGCCTGGCAACCAGAAATGCAAGTTGTAACTCATGAATCTTGAACAACTATTTGTCTGCTATCACCAGCGTAGCACGAACCACCTATGTTGCAAACAGGGAATGGAATAAAATTACTGAAAAGGGGTGAGAAGCTAAGCTCAAAAATATACCTATAATGAAGTTTGTAATTTGTTTTTAAATTTTACTTTATCTCTATCCCAACACAGAGTGCAACACACTGAGCAATCTGGTCTCAGAAGCCTTCATTCGCTTCTTTGTGGAAACGGTTGGCCACTATTCTTTATTTCTGACCCAAAATGAGAGGAATGAACGAATATTCCAAAGAGAAGCTTTCCGCAAGTCAGTGGCTTCCAAGAGTGTCCGACGGTTTCTAGAGGTCTTCATGGAGTCGCAGATGTTTGCTGGATTCATACAGGACAGGGAACTGCGAAAATGCAGGGCAAAAGGTAGAGCTGGAGCATCTAAGGGCATAGCATTTAGCCCTACACTGATATCATCACAGTACACTTCACAATGAACACATTCTGAATTGTCTCTTTCTTTTAACATATTGTTACCAAGGCAATTTAGAATTTTACTACTGCATGTGGTATGCTTTAATATGGCCATATTCTTAATTCATCAGCTCAAATTTCTCTTACCCTCAGTGACAGATCAGTAACCATCAGTACTTCACGCCAGTATATATAGTTCAAATACTTTTGGTGGACACAACCCAAGTTAGGAAGTCAAAATCTGTTGTACTGACAGCTGATTTTCACAGTTTAAATATTCCAAAGTTTCTAACATCCATCATTACACATTATTGCATTGTCACTGGGGAGATGGTGGTGTAGTGGTAATGTGACTGGACTGGTAGTCCAGACTAATGCTCTGGGAGCATGGGTTCAAATCCCATCATGGCAGCTGGTGGAAATTCAATTAATAAAATCTAGATTTACAAAGCTGGTCCCAGTAATGGTGACCATGACAATTAACATCAATTGTTGTAAAAACTCATCTTAAAACTCTGTTAGAGAAGGAAATCTGCCATCCTTACCCAATGTGGCCTCCATGACCCACAACAATATGGTTGAATCTTAACTGCCCTCTGAAATTGCCTAGCAAGCCACTCAGTTCAAGAGCAATTAGGGATGGACAACAAAATTCCCACATCCCATGAAAGAATAAGAAAAAAATTCCAAGTACATAAAAACAGCCTCTCTGTACTAGTTGAGGTTTCAAAGAATTGTCTCCTTTCCTTTCCTTGGGTCTTGCCATCCTAATTATCTTATTAATGCATAGCCATACCCACTAGGCAATGGGTTTCTCTTGTATCCATCTATATATGAACTGTGTCCCGCAATTCCAGGTCTGCTTCTGTTACACATTGCGTCACTATTGCAAATTTGGGGCAGAATTTTCCCCTCGTTGGGCGGGCGCGCGCCCGCCCGACCCACACGGGAGTAAAATTGTGTGAGATAACATCGGGCGAGCATCCCGACATCATCTTGCATTCTCGTGATATTTCGCTTGGCGGGTGCGCTGCTGACAATCTGCATTTTTCCATGTGTAAGAACTTATTAACAAAAGCACACTTTAAAATTACACCTGTCAAAACTGCACATTCCTATGACCTTGGTTGTGAGCAGTTAATTACCGCGGATAAAAAGCAATATTCTCTCCTCTTTTGCTAAGAGGAATTTCAAGTCCCTAATTACTATCCTGAAAGTGCCACACACATGACGCAATGATATAACACAATAAAAAATCTAGCAGAATAAATAGAACACAACTCACAGCTTTATGCTTACCTTTGATCCTTCAAAGAAAAATCCAGTGCCTTGAGCAGCATATGGTTTATATAGAGAGTGGTGATGGTATCACTGTTCGAAACAGTATAACCAACTGGATATTATTTTAACACATCCATGCCCTGTTCTGGGAGCAAAATGCGCATAGGGACATTATGACTTTTTAAATATAATTACAAAGACTTACACAAAATAGAAATGAAATAATGAAGAGCACGATAGCATAGACCTGATAATAGATCCAATGACTGATGACAGATTTTCCCAGGCTATTTAAAAGAGTGCAATTTAGTAACATATTACCTGTCACTAAACTCAGTTAATACCACACTGTACTCAATTGATGTTAATTGTTGGTGCAAAAACCAATTTTTTGAAGGGATGACCCTCCTGTTAGAAGGAGTGATGAGTCTAAGTGCCGCATTGTAATAAAGGTGATCTTAATACATGGACAGGTCATTGAATGTCACACAAGGTTGGGCAGTGCTTGAATTTTTAAAAATTAATTCAGTCGAGCATTTGCCTCAACCAGTTATTGGCAATAATTTTAAGATTACAAAAATCACAAAGTACACATCCACTGACTATAATAGAATGGGCAATGGAGCAGCAATTGAATTGGAATAATAGGAGCTTTAAGAAGGAGAGGGTGTTTGCTTTAGTTTCTAACGTCTAATTATTCCTCCTATGGCACTCCAGTGACGAATGCCACCATGTGAAAGCTATCCAATGGAACAGAGCTTTATTGCCCTCACATGGCCAACTGTTTTTGTTTGTTAAACTGTGGCCCCATTTTTTCAGTACTTGTTACACCATTCATCTTCTGCTTCCCTGTAGTGTACCATAAGCATCAAAACCCCTCAAATTTGATTACTTTTGTGTTAATTACATAACTTATTAGCTATAATTTATCATTATGTCTACACCATTGATTAGCTGTTCTTATTCTCTTCCTTCACACACACACACACGAGTGTGTGTACAGCAGATCCAAAGTTAAGCTCCCTCGCCAGGCAATTGAAAAATAGGAGGAATAATACGGAAAAAACTGAGAATATAACTTGAGAAGAGAAGTTAAAAATATAATTAAGAAGGCAAGGAAGAATTTGAATAAAAAAACTGTCGGTCAACACAAAAGGAAATAGCACAAGCTGATATAAACACAAAGAAGTAAAGGGATAGTTAAAGATGAGATGAAAAGGACCTTATTGTACTTGGAAGACCCACAAATGGAGATATATCTTCTAAAGGAAAAGGTGTTAAAAATATTAATGCCCTGGATATAGATAAGTCACTAGACCTAAATGATATTTACCCCAGGAGGATATTGGAGAGCAGTTAATTGAGGCGCAAGCCATAGTTACCCAAGAATCTTCAAAACTGGCATGTTTTTAAGCTTTACAGATACATTTCTCAAGCTCAGCACTAATGACCATTCCCATAGCGGAGTTCTTGTTTTCCATGAACCACAGTAGTTTCTGATGGGCACAATATCTGGTACTGTAGTGTTACCCCGGAATTAAACAGCTTGCATTATTCCTACCGCTCCCATGATCTTCTAGACATAAGATAGCAAAAGGCTAACACTCCATTACACCAAGATTCAACTATAAACTTTTTAAAAAACTTGCATTTATATAGTGCCTTTTGTGACCTCAGGACATCTCAATATGCTTTACAAGCAATTAATTACTTTTGAAGTCTAGTCACAATTGTACTGTAGGAGATGAGGCAGCCAGTTTGCACACAATAATGTGGTAATGACTAGATAAACTTTTTGTGATGTTGATTGAGAGATAGATAATTGCCAGGATGCCAGGGATAATTCCCCTGCTGTTCTTCGAAATATGGCCAAGGGAACGTTTACGTCCAAAAAAAAAGGGCAGGCAACACCTCAGTTTAAAAACTGATCCAAAAGATGGTACTGTGAACATGTAGCATTCCCTCAGTACTGGAGTGCCAGTCTAGAATTTTGTGCTGGAGTAGGACTTGAACTTACAACCTTCTGACTCAGAAGTGAGAGTGGTACCAACTGAGCTATAGCTGACAAACACACAAACAAGAGACAGTACACTAGGTTGCATTATTTTTACAAAACTTTTAACTCATTCCCTCTTCAGGTGCAAAAATAACAAAAGATACAATACTGTACCAATTCCACTTGGACTAGTGTCTATGGGCGGGATTTTCCACACCTGCCTGCCGCTGGGATCTTCCAGTCCCGCTGCAAGTCAATGGACTTCTGGCTAGGGTGCCGCCTCGCCTGCGGTGGGTCCCACCGCAACGGGGCCGGAAAATCCCAATCTATAAACCTTATATATGGGTATTTGCAATGAGCTACACAAGACTGGTTGCACATGAGCTGTGTTAGAATGATGCAAATAAAACTGTTGAACAGAACCGCTTTTTAAGATTATAGAGCAAATCTCTTGCTCCAACAGCAGCCCAGTGCTGGACAAAAACGATGCCCCTAAAGTCTACTGCTCCTCCATAAGTGTAAGAAGGTCACAATTTCCTTTCCCAGGTTATTTACATGGCCCAGGGGCACTCCAACACAGGTCCATCCTGTGTTGGAGCCTAGTGCAGGCAAAGGGAGCATGAAGTGAGAGGCACATTATGTCCAGACTTTGACCTGCCTCCACAATCCCTGTGGAGCATCTGGCTGGCAGGGTTTCGAGATAGGTAACAATTACATCTTGCACAGGGGTCATAACAGAAAATGTGGAAAGAGACTGGGAATATCTCGTTTGTCTATTGAATGGCACTAATCAACCTGCATCTGCTGCAGATACAATCTGTGCTCCATCCTCAAGAGTAGCCCTAGGAAAACTGCTTGGGGAAACATAAAAGGGCCTAACACCCAATAAGCCAATTTCTTATTGCCCTTTTTCCTCACCTTTGGTCCCAGCAATCCAAGTGTTCCACACGAAAAGGGTGGGGAATATCCATCTTTACTTCCTTCAGAAGACCAGAGGATGATTGGCACAATCATATAGATTTGAATGCGGTTGTCTCAAAGGAAAAATTTCTTAAACTGCTTAAAGTCAAAAATCCACAGCCATACCAATGTTGAATTGCTGGGACAGTTGAAAACTAGGATCTGAACCAATGCCAATATTTCTGGGTTGGCCCTAATGGGGTGTTGGCAGTGGTGCAGGGCAGGGGAGCAGGGGTGAGGAGTGATATGGTGGCATTTTCCACAGTTGCAAGTCCTTATGGCCTTTTAAGGGAGATTTCCACTTAGTGGCAGTTGCTGTGGTCAGCTGAAACCCACTATGAACTGGGTTAAGTTTGCAAAGTCACTTTACAGACAGACAAATGAAGAATGCCCGGACCACTTCAAAGACAAGCACAACCATAAAAAGGAAGTTGTTAAAAGCTCCAATATGTTACAGCTCATACCAGTGTGCAGCAATATCAAATCAACATGCAGTTACATCAAAACACAATTCATAATCAAACATAAAATAAATCAGAATATTTAGTGATCACTTGTAAAATTCTAAACCTTTCTAAGTCTAAACTTGAACAGTTCATTTTAAAATTTCAAATTAGTGTTGATTAGTAATGAGCAGAGACCATTCTTGAAATTGCCATTTTCTCCCTGATTGTCTTCAACACTGAATTCTTAATTTTTCTGTAAAGGGTGATGTGATTGGACACAAGGCATTGTTGGTGTCTACTGGGGCTCATACTAAGTGCTTTCACTAAGCCATATGTTATTGAGAGGATGAATCTTCCATCTTGTTGCAAGGGAAGCATTTCTTTGTACCCTCTCTACAGATGCCTCCCCAGTATAATGAAAGTGCCACATCCTTAATATGTCTGACTTTGCCTTCGCCAGGTTTTATTGACCTGGCCATGTGACAAGCTGGCTATAACATATGTAGGCTTGGTTTTATGACTGCTAATGGTGAGCAGAGTTTGCCCTCAGGCATACTTTATTTGGCTGGAAATATTTAAAACCTGGTGGCTGCATTTTCTGTTGAGATGCTTGTAAAACAAAACCTTGTCATTTGCAGCTGCTGGCAGCTCAGTAAGGCCACCCAGCTTGCAACAACTGCATTCAGGATAAACATTCTCTGCAGTTGAAGACTCAGGAAAATTTCAACTTCTGCCACTTGAATTCCTGAGTAGCTTCAATATTTGCTCCAGTAAATAAAATGCGAACACTGGGAAAAGATTTTCTCTGCACGGTTTGTAGAAAAATCTTAAATGTGTGTTTTTTTTAAATAAGAATTTGCAATGTAGTTACACATTAGCACAGAGGAAATCTTGGCCATTGAATTGTAAGGTTAGTGACAGAAATATGCCCATCAAGAAGTGGTTAGAATACTCTTGGCAATTTGCTGTCATTTGGCAGGACTCTCTACATAGGGCTTTCTCTACAATTTTCAGACAATGAACTCTGCAGGTTTGTGTTGTGGGTGAACTTAATATTGCTAGGAGGGCTTGCTAGAGTTCACCAATTGAAGATGTAAACGATTCTCCTGACTAAAACCATGACTGAAATGAATGGTGAATGCCATGCTAAACTTAGGTAATTTCCCAGAAGGCAAAAACAGTAAAAACTGGGAAATAAGGATACTGGTCTGAACTGGCCTAGTGTACCTTAAAATGAAACACCAGTTAAAAACTGGGAAATAAGAGTACTGGTCCGAACTGTTTTTTCCTTCTGGGTTACTTCAGTGAATCCCTCATTAGGAATCATGTGACAGTAAACATCACTAAACAATTTTCTAATGGCTTTGAACTCTATTTTAACAGTAGGCAGAAATCATATATTAAGTTGGAGTTGCTTTTAATGCCTCATTTAGTGATATCTTATTTTCTTCGCCTTAGGTCTGTTTGAGCAGAGAGTTGAGCAATATTTGGAGGAGCTGCCAGACACAGAACAGAGTGGAGTGAACAAATTTCTGAAAGGTCTTGGTGAGTGTACTTTTACACAAGATTTTAGAATTGCTAAAAGATTAGATTAAATTGCAGTGGAGTATCACAACCCCCCATTTTTCTGCCATAACATTGGCGTTAGATCTCCAAATTTTGCATTGTGAGCTGTTATGCAAGCTGTGTTGCAAATGAACCGGCACCTATAATGGTTCAGGTTACTTTTAATTGTACGGAGCACCTACCATAAACAAGCAATAAGCTCCTTGTATATTCAAATAAGGGCCCTGTGCTGGCAGTAGAGCCCCAAATGTTCAATTAGGATACAAATGGGTTGAGCTTTCAATTTGTTTATTACTTTGTTCTATGAGTAAACTGAAAATAAAGCGTACAGTACAACAAAATTAGCATAAACGTCAAATTATCACATGGAAAATTATGGGTTAAAAAAGTCACAGTCGGCACAGATTTGTTAATGACAAATTTTGTTGACTAACTTGATTGCGTTCTTTGAAACATAAAGTCATAAGAAGTAGGAGCAGGAATAAGCGATTTGGCCCCTCAAGCCTGCTCCTCCATTCAGTAAGATCATGGATGATCTGATCATGGTCTTAACCCCATGTTTTTCCTGCCCCCTCCATACCCCTTGACTCCTTTGTCAATCAAAAATCTGTCTAACTCAGTCTTAAACATATTCAATAATCCAGTCTACACAGCTTTTTGGGTTAGAAAGTTCTAAAGATTAATGACCCTCTGAGAGAAGAAATTCCTCCTCATCTCCATCTCAAATGAGAGACACCTTATTTCTGACACTCTGCATCCTAGTTCTATATTCCCCCAAGAGATCCTCTCAGCATCTACCCTATCAAGCCCCCTCAGAATCTTAAGTGTTTCAATAAGTTCACCTCTCATTCTTCTAAATTCTAATGTATAGGCCCAATCTACTCAATCTTTCCTCTTAAGGCATCACTTCATCCTAGGGATCAACCTAATGAATCTCCTCTGAATTGCCTCCAATGCAAATATATCCTTCCTTAAATATATAATTAAGTAACAGAGAGTGTGGATAAGGATAGTATAGCACATGTTATGTATACGGACTTTCAAAAAGCTTTTGATAAAGTACTACATAATAGACTTGTTAGCAAAAATGAAGCCCAGGGCTGAAGGGGGCAGTGCTGCATGGATAAAAGCAAAATACTGGGAATGCTGGAAATCTGAAACAAAAACAGAGATGAAGAAGGATCATACGGACTCGAAGCATTAACTCTGTTTCTCTCTCCACAGATGCTGCTAGACCTGCTGAGTTTTTCCAGCATTTTCTGTTTTTGTTTCAGTGCTGCATGGATGTTGCCCCTTGTTCTAGACTCCCCAGTCAGGGCAAACATGTATCAATATCCACCCTGTCAAGCTCCTTCATAATCTTGACTGTTTCAATGAGATCACCTCTCATTTTCCTAAACTCCATACAGACCAAATTTGCTCAGCCTCTCATCATTGGACAACCGACTCATCCCAGGGAACAATCTAGTGAACCTTTGCTGTACTCCTCACTTTACCACAACCTCCAATGCAAATCTTTAAACATGGAGACAAAAATTGCACACAGTATTTCAGATGGTTTCACCAAAGCCCTCTACAATTGTAGTAAGACTTCTTTAGTTTGTACTCCAATTCCCTTGCAATAAAGGCCAACATTCCATTTGCTTTCCTAAATTGCTTGCTGTACCTGAATGCTAACTTTTTGTGCACCAAACCTCTCTGAACATTAAGGTTTGCAAGTTTCACATCTTTGAGAAAATATTTTGCTTTTCTATACTTATGACCAAAGTGAATAATCTTACACTTCCCCACATTATACTCATCTGCCATCTTGTTTCTCACTCACTTAACATGTCTATATCTGTTTGCAGCCTCTTTGTGTCCTCCTTACAGCTTGCATTCCCACCTAGCTTTGTATTGTTAGCAAACTTAGATTCATTACTTTCTGTCTTTTCGTCTAAGTCATTAATATGGATTTGTGAATAGCAGAGGCCCCAGTACTGATCCTTGTGGTGCTCTACAGGTCACAGCCTGCCAACTTGAAAGTGCACCATTTGTCCCTGCCCTCCACTTCCTGTTAATCAATCCTCTATCCATGCTAAAATATCACCCCCAACTGCATGGGCCCTTATCTTATGTATTAATCTTTTGTGTGGCAGCTTATCAAATGCCTTTTGGAAATCCAAGTATACTACATCTACTGTTCCCCTTCATCTACTTTATTGGTTACATCCTCAAACTCTAATACATTTGCCAAACAGGATTTCCCTTTCTTAAAACCGTGTTGACTTTCTCTAATCTTACCATGCTTTTCTAAATGCATTGTTAAGACTTCCTTAATAATAGATTCTAGCTCTTTTCCAAAGACTGATGTTAGCCTAACTGGCCTATACCTGTTTTCTTTTTCCTTCCTTGAATAGCCGTTACATTTGGTAACTTCTGATCTGCTGGTACCTTTCCAGAATCTAGGAAAATCATAGCCAGCACATCCACTCTGCAGCTATCTCTTTTAGAACCCTAGGTTGTAAGCCATGAAGTCCTGGAGGTTTGTTGGAGTTTAGTTCCTTGAGTTTCTCCAGTACTTGTTCTCTGCTGATATCAATTGCCTTAATTTCTTATTAGCCCCTGGGTTACCATCTATTTCTGTTAAGTAACTTGTGCCTGTCTTCACAGGAGAAGAGACAAAATATAGGAGAAGAGACAAAATATTTGTTCACTGTCTCTGCCATTTTCTCATTGCCCATGATAATTTCTCCTGTTACTGCTTCTAAAGGAGCCAAAGTTTACTTAGGCTACTGGCATCGTTTTTACTCACTTATAAAAGCTCTTACAATCTGTTTTTATATTCATGGCTATTTTACTCTCATATATTTTTTGCCCTTTATATCAACTTTTTGGTGGCCCTTTGTTGGTTTCTAGAACACTCCAATTCTCAAATGTGGTATGGTTCTTTGCAACATTATAAGCATCTCTTAATCAAATACTAAACCATGGGTGGATCTTTCTTGCTGAGTTTTTGTTTTTTTAATGGAATGCATTTTTATTGAACATTCTGAATTGTATCCTTAAATGTTTCTCTCTGCTTATTTGCCACCATAAATTTAGTCTATTTACCTAATCAACCTCTCCCCTTATATCTATGGAATTGGCTTTGGTTAAGGTTTGTGTTTTTGATTGGAGTATATTGTTTTCAAACTTAATGTGGAATTCAGTTGTATTATGATCACTATTTCCCAGTGGATCTTTTACTGTGACATTACTAATTAACCCTGCCTCATTGCACAATACTGGATCTAAAGTTGCTTTACCCCCAGTTGGTTCCAAAGGTGAGATTTTTTAAAAATTCAGTGAGTTGTTATGATTCGATAATAACTTTCAAAAAGGAGCTGGATAAACACTTGATTATTTACAAGACAATGGAGGAAGGGTGAAGGAATAGGAGTAATTAGATAGCCCCTTCAAGAGAGCCAGCACAGATTTAATGGGTCAAATAGCCTCCTTCTGTTTGGTATCATCCTATGATTCTATGCAGGTATCCAGAAGGAGGTGGCAGGTGGGCACCGAGTTGAAATTAGAAGGAAGGGATATCAGAAAAGCAATCCAACCTAAGGGAATTCTGTGAACTCTCAAAAACTGATTATAAAGAGGAGTGGGAACAAGTCATCCATCTACCTTGTGGTCAGGGAATGAGTCATCTGATGGGACAACATAAACTGTGAATGTGAAATACATTAATCTGTAAAAGCCCCCTATCATCCTTCCAACAAAAACTGAAAATCCCAATAAGATCCCATAAATGAGGCCTTTGAGGGATTTCTGGAATGACTCTTTCTACTGTATAACTACATTAATGAAATTGAACATCTCTTGCAGGAAATAAAATGAAATTCCTTCACAAGAAGAGTTAGTTGTGTTCATACTGTATCTGTTGTTGTCACAAGGACCACTGGACCCTGCGCAAGTACTTTGTAAAGCCCATTCGTATTTTGAAAAACATGGATTATACGTTTTTCATGTTCACAAAACCTTCATCTTTATTCAAAGACAGAATTATAATAGTATTGGAGAAGAATCTGAAGCTGCAACAAGTACACTTAAGTATGTTCATCTTTGGTGCAGATTGGATTGTATATTGTAAATATATTTACTATGTTTTTATTGGTATTTTATTGTCTGGATTTAGCAGTCATTGTACTGAATATTTGTAAAGAATTGACTTTAACAGGTTTTTGTGATGCCAGAGTGACTTATGACTTGGAGCATGAATGGTCCAACTGAGCATGTGCAGAAGAGTATTGTTTGTTGTGGGGGCAAACACTGATGTTCTCATTTATTAACAATTTCACTACTTTGCTGGTATGATTATGGAGAATGCGTGCGATCCTATCAACTGGGAAATACCTGAACTATATGAAAAATGAAGTATCAGTTTTACTTGGGCTTTAGCTGTAGAGTTCTGATTGTATCTCTTGTTCTTCCTTTCCGCATTTTGCCAACGAAATGTGATCAAGTTACACTGAAAATATTTGGTACCTTTTATGATGTTGCTTGAAAATGCATAAGCTGCCATAGAAGAGGATGGTGAATGAATCACTGAATCCTTTCTGTATCTATTGCACTGCTGTAGCTGAGTGTAATGAGAACTGTGCAGAAGCCTTTACTACTCTGCCATTCTCAAAGAGCATGACTGGGTAAGCCTTGCCACGTTTCTATGTACTGCTTTTTTAAAAAAAATAAAATAAACACTTTTGGTAATGGCTGTTTATCCGTTGGGATCTTTTTCAAAAGCATTATAAATGTTACTATGTTGAAATCAAGATTTCAGAGATGCCTTCCCTCACTCAGCACTAAACTGTGGAGCTCCTAACCTCCCTCCCTGCCCTTCCTTCTATAACCTAGAGGCTTTTATCAACATAAATGAGTACTGAATCACAATTTCTCAATTTACTCATCTCTGCTACCCTTTATTCATGCTTGGTGGACTCTACTCTGAGTTTGGTCCTTCATCTCGATTCCTCAGATGCATTAAAAAATATTGTTTTTTAAAAATTCCTAAACTAAACCAACAGAACCATAACTTATACAAGTACATTGCGAGGGGTGTACACGAAGATGCTGGCAACCTGTGCATCTTCAACATTTTCTATTTTCATTTCAGATTTCCAAATTTGCAGTTTATTTATAACGAGAGCTTTTCCCTGTGATGTTTGCCGCACCTAGAGGCTAGAGAGGGAGCTGGGGACAGCAACTTATATTTATATGGTGCTCCTCACATAAAGTTACATCTCAGATCACTTTCAAGGAGAGGTTGACTCTGATGAGGAAGTAAAGAAATTTAAGACAGAAGATACCAAAGTTGGGCTTTTAGAAGACATTGGAGAGAGTGAGCCAGGAAGCTTAAGATTTTTTTTTGGAATTGGAATATAGTTCCAGGAGGAAGGGGCATTATAGCAATGTTTTGTTTTTCACCAGTCATTCCCATAAGCAGAACCCATATCCCTCCATTTGAGGGTGAACCTTTTTACTGCCCAATTATGATGTGGTGGTTGTATAACTCTGAGGTTGTAGCAGGGGAAACTTTGTGCTATATATGCAAAATATTGAAATATCGCACATCCTCTTGTTTTTAAGGAAGGCAGATTGAAAAGCACCACTAATGCAAGGCATGACTTTAAACCAGCAGTTGGTCTATTTTGCATTAAAAATTTCCTTTGCTCATCAGTTATGCAAAAATAATAAAGATGGAACTAATTCCTTGCCCTCATCTTTCTCTGCCAACCGTCAAGGGGCCATGGCTGAGGTATTAAATGAATACCTTGCGTCCGTCTTTACCAAGGAGGCAGATGCTACCAGTCCATGGTGACAGACAAGGAAACTCTGTCACCAGAAGAGTTCTAAATTGATAAGGGGGAAATTTTGAATAGATTGTCGGTACTTAAAGTTGACAAGGCACCGGGACCGGATGAGATGCATCCAAGGATATTGAAGGAAGTGAGAGTAGAAATTGCAGGGGCACTGGCCATAATCTTTCAGTCTTCCCTAGACTGGAGGTGGTGCCAGAGGACTGGAGAATTGCAAACATTATGCCCTTGTTCAAAAAAGGTTGCAAGGACAAGTCTAGCAATTACAGACTAGTCCGTTTAACTTCAGCGGCGGGCAAGATTCTAGAAACAATTATTCGGGATAGAATTAGTAGTCACATGGAAAAATATGGGTCGATAAGGAAGAGCCAGCATAGAGTTCTAAAGGGGAAATTGTGTTTAACTGACTTGCTGGAGTTTTTTGAAGAGATAACAGAAAAAGTCGATGAGGGTAATGCTGTTGATGTGGTGTACATGGACTTTCAAAAGGCATTTGACACAGTGCCACACAGCAGACTTGTGAGAAAAGTTATTGCTTACGGAATAACAGGGACAGTAACAATGTGGTTACAAAATTGGCTGAAAAATAGGAAGCAGAGTAATGGTCAATGGATATTTTTCAGACTGGAGGAAGATTTGTAGTGGAGTTCGGTATTGGGACCCTTGCTTTGTAGGGGTCGGTATTGGGGCCCTTGCTTTTCCTGATATATATTAATGATCTAGATCTTGGTGTGCAGGGAACAATTTCAAAGTTTGCGGATGATACAAAGCTTGGGAGTATTGTGAACTGCGAGGAGGAATGTATGGAACTTCAAGATGACATAGATAAGTTGGAGTGGGCAGATAGGTGGCAGATTAAGTTCAATGCAGAGAACTGTGAAGGGATGTATTTTGGTAGGAAGAACATGGACAAGCTATAAAGGGTGAAATTTTGAAGGGAGTGCAGGAGCAGAAAGACTTGGGTGTACGTGTGCATAGATCATTGAAGGTGGCAGGACAGGTGGAGAGAGCAGTTAATAAAGCATACGGTATCCTGGGCTTTATTAATAGAGGCACAAAGTACAAGAGCAGGGAGGTTATGCTGAATTTATACAAGACACTCGCTATATCTCAGCTGGAATATTGTGTACAGTTCTAGGCACCACGTTATAGGAAGGATGTAAACACATTGGAGTGCAGAAAAGGTTTACAAGAATGGTTCCAGGGATGAGAAACTTTAGTTACGAAGATAGATTAGAGGATGGGACTGTTCTACTTGGAGAGAAGGTGACTAAGAGGAGATTTGATAGAGATGTTCAAAATCATGAACATGAGTAGAGTAGATAGGGGGAAGCTGTTCCTGCTCATACAACGGCCAAGAATGAGAGGGCACAGTTTTAAAGTGGTTTGCAAAAGAAACAAATGTGACATGAGAAAATTTTTTTTTCACACAACGGGCAGGATTTTCTGCACCCGTCCGCTGCCGGGATCTTCCAGTCTTGCCGCAAGTCAATGGACTTCTGGCTGGGGCACCGCCTCACCCACGACAGGGCCAGAAAATCCCGCCAACAAGTGATTCAGGTCTGGGATGCATTGCTTGGAAGTGTGGTGGAGGCAGGTTCAATTGCAGCATTCAAGAGGGCATTGGATGATTATTTGAATTGAAATAACGTGCAAGGGTACAAGGAAATGACACTAGGTCATAATGCTCATTTGTAAAGCCGGTGCAGACATTGTGAGCCAATGGCCTCTTTCTGTGCTGTTAAAATTCTGTGGTTCATTTCCTTTGTCCTCTCTGGAGCATTGGCCATTTGGGAGTTAAGAAAACAGGACATGCCAGGGAGATGCTTTTGGTCTATCCAGACAGCGTCCAGTCCATCAGACTTGATGGCCTGAATTTTGCACTCATTGGGCGCGTGTGATCGGCAGGCCGGAGGCGGACACAAAACGTGCTTCCACCTACAATCGGCCCCGACCGCGATGAAAATCTCAAGAGAAAAACAAAAAATGCTGGAAGAACAGAATTTGTTTTTCTCTTGAGATTTTCATCGAGGCCATATTTAATACTGACATTAGAGCAGTTGGTCTTTTAGAGGTGAATAGCCACTGTCAGGAGGGTTGTAAATAGTACAGAGACTATCATACAACCTTGCTTGACCCTGTTCCAGATTTTGAAAGCATCTGTTTTAGATCTCCCATTCAAGACAGTTGTAGAACCCAAGGTAAGCATCAATGAGCAGGCTAATGGGGTGTAAATGGCAATAGCACTGTTGACAACACCTTCCATCAATCTGATGATGATGGAGAGGCTGATGAGGCAGTGATTGGATTTGTCTTGCTTTATGCAGATCAGACATACTTGGGCAATGTTCCACATTGGTCAGGTAGATGCAAGTGTTGGAGCTGTACTGGAACAGCTTGGCTAAGGACACATCTCGTTCTGCAACACAATTCTTCAGTACTATTGCCAGGGTGTTGTCAGGGCACGTAGTCTTTACAGCATCCAGTGCCTTCAGCTGTTTTTTTGATACCACGTGGACTTTATCAAATGGGCTGAATATTGACATCTACAACGCTGGGGAACACTTCTGGCTGCAGCCTTGACTTTTACTAATGTGCAACCTTCCCCATCGAGAATCCTCTACAGTTTAATTGTCCACCACAATTCACTACTACACATTGCAGAACTGCAGAGCTTTGGTCTATTGTTGGTTGTGGAATCACTTAGCTCTATCACATGTTGCTTGTTATTTGGAATGCAAATAGTGCTGTGTTGTCACTTCACCAGGTTGACATTTTTAGGTATGCCTAATGCTTTACCTGCACAATTCATTGAACCAGGGTCAACTGCCTGGCTTAATAGTTAAAGGGGGTGAAATATGAAATGTTGGGCCATGTCAGTGAGGACTTCATGAAAACCTGAGTGAAGAGGCAGGGTTACAGATGAGTCTTTTATTAATAGAATTGATGTGCTCAGGCAGTACATCCAAGACTCTAGTCCAGATGGCAAACTAACAATGCTAGGCAAAATACTGCAGATGCTGGAAATCAGAAATAAAAACCAAAAATGCTGGAAACTCATGCCTGGCAGTATCTGTGGAGTAAGAAACAATTAATGTTTCAAGTTCATGTGACTCCAACATTAAATGTTTCCGTCTCTACTGATGCTACCAGATGTGCTGAGTTTTCCCAGTACTTTGTTTTTAAATCCTTTTTTCCAACCCCCACAGAAACAGGTGACAGATGGCCCTATGTTGTGTTTTCAGAACACTGGCCCTTGTTCAGCTATTAACACATTCTATCTTACCTTTATGCCACTATCAGCGCCTTCTCTAGTCTTCACCACCATCCCTATACTATTAACACTCCTTTTGTGTTGTGTCCATGACATCTTTGTCAATCTCTCCCCGAGCTCCCAACTACCCCTCACCCTTTGTTTTCTCCACCCCCCTTTTCAACAGTATATCCATCACACTTCTACTCTCTTTAGCTCTGAAGTGTCATACTCAAAACATTAACCATTTCTCTCACCACAGATGTTACCAGACCTGAGTTTTCCCAGCATTTTGTTTATTTCAGGTTGCCAGCACCTGCAGTATTTTAATGTCCTCCTGCTTGTCCCTTCCCAGGGGAAAGGTGTTAGAGGGTGACAATGCGGAGTCTTGATAGCCCATGTGATACATCAGTTTCTTCCAGGCATTCGAGATTATCCACTAGCGTTTTAAATTTTGCAGTTTGTAATCTTAAAGTTTTCTTTCTTTGACCATAAAGATGGTAATCCCACAAGGTTGTGGTTTCCCAACCAGGAAAAAGCAGAACAGCCTACTTTTAGGGTACCTTTTCTAGCCCCCTCCCCATTTGGGAGGAGCAGAGGATATCCTGAAGACAGCTACTTAGTTACAGATGCTGCTGACACCTCCACCCAACAACCATGATGCATGTCAATGTGCAGGTTCTTGACTAAGGTCTCCCAGGTTCACAGCCTTTTCTCTCATCAATTCTCTATTGCCACAGGACTTAAAAAATGGATCCTAGCAGAAGCCAGTACATGACTAACAGAGGAACTGTGGGGCATCTTCATGGTCAAACAATCTTGACTGGTTGGCAGTCAGATTTCAATAACGTCAAATCATAAGTGGAACACCCTTGTTACTGCAGCTTTCTTCCACCTTCACAACCAAGAACAACTGCACATATTTAAAAGTGACAGTATTTTATTTGTAGACCCAATTATAAAATTTATGCCATCAATACACAGGCTCCACCAACTTCCTTGATCTTCTCTTCAGCCTTCCTGCTGAAGAACTTTGCCTTGACAATGACTGGCTGTTTTGGTAGTCTTCCTTTGCCCAGGACTTTATAGTAACCCTAAGGAGAAAAACAAAATTCAACTTTTCAAAATCCCTGGTAAGCCCAAACTTGATTATTTCAAACCAAAAATAAAATATCTTTAAAAACAGTACAAGACATTAAGAGTTTACTGCACAATGTGGAAAGCAACAGCTCAAGATTTTTTAAAAATCTGACTGTAGGAATTGCACTGTATACAAATGCATCAACACCTCAATAGGAAAACCTTCCCAATTTCTCAGATCAGTGAAGACTTCTGAATTTGATCAAATCAAGATCGAAGTCAATTCCTGCTCAAACCTAAATTAGGAATGAATGAGTTATCTTCGTAGGTGTGCCATTATTTGGAATGGCAATGGAGGGAGCAAAAGGGTTTTCAGAAGCCATAATGGCTGCCACACAGGAGCCAGCAATTTATTGTCAGTGATATCACTCCCAAAAGTAAAAAAATAGCAAGGGAAATAAAATGCTTCAAACAACATCAAATCATTTATCATTAAGGCCTCATTCAATGGCAAGCTGGATAAGATTTAAAATGTTACAACTACATGATTCAGAAAGGTGGGGAATTAGAAAATCACAAAATGAGGTCTCGCCAAAGCTTGCTCAATAGTCTGGATTAGAGCTGGCACTAACCTGGTCCATCAAAAGCCACTGCACAGTAATTACTTTTATCAAAGTGTGATCCAATTTTGAAAACAGCATGGAATTGCTTCAGTTCATTTGTCACTCACTAAGAACAGTTTTAAAGCGCAAGACACTGATTACTTGGACAAAGAAACTACCCCAATAACCATGATCAAAAAGATTAATGGATAAATTCCACTGTAAAGGGCCCTAAAAAATAAATCTCCAGATCTAAATGTCACTTAACTCACTGCACTAAGAAACTAGAGTGCATCTGTAAAGTACGACACCCCTGTAAAAGTGTAAATAAAAAAAGCAGGCTGTGATGTTCAGATTCAAAGAATGATCACAGGTCTATTATTCTTCAGTTCTACACTAAACTTTCATTTGTACAACCTCTGCTATATTATTATGGGAGTAGGTCACCAGAAGCTCAACTAGTCCAACGACATGACCTTTTTGAATAGCTGGTGTTAAGAGTCTAGTGATGTTGATAGCAGCTCATTTCTTCAATGTTCCTTCTAAGCTGTGCAGCTGAACAGCAATCCAGAATATACCATGCAAAAACATAAACCAAAAACAAATAGGCTGGCTGTACATAGGAAAATTATCCAAAATGTTGCTCTTGCCCTCAGAACATCAGGAAGTCAGGAGTGTGAGGAGATATTCACCATTTACTACAGGTAGTTCAAAACCATGCAGGCCAGCAGTCTGGTTGATCACCTTGGGCTCAATATCTATCCCCCTTCCACTTGCACGATGTACCTGGAAACACTGTAGCAAGGTTTCGATAACACTATCTTCTCCAAGGCATATACAACTTAATCGTAGGCAGCTGAGATTTACCAATAGCGATGATAAAAAAAGTGCATTGAGCAGGCCGAATTTAATAGAGAAGTGCAAAGTACTGCACAAAAAAAAAAGTGGTACGTACTCCATGAAAATAACGAAGGATAAAGCTGAAAAAGACCAAGGAATCTTAGAACTTGACACTGAACATTTCGAAACACAGCAGTTAGAATGCTGAATCACACAGGCAAAACAAAAATCTATGCATTCTTCAGGTCAGACTCTAACCAATAATGCAAGTTGATCCTCATTGTTAAAAGGTGAGTTACATGGAAAAACTTGGCAGTGAAAGGAGGCACCTGAGGAAATCTTAAAGAGTTAAGAATAAGCAGAAGGTAAATGTAAAACAAGCTAAACTGTGACACTTAATAATTCGATGCTGCAATGGCATGGGGTTGGGGGCAGGGGAAAGAATTACTGTGCAGCATTACACCAAAAGTGTATAAAATTAACTTTGCAAAATAAACGATGTTACTAATTGTGTGGCTGACTGGGCTAAAGGAGCTACAGCCAGTGAATAAAATTAGTAGTTACTCTTCGAAAACTATAGCACATCAAGACAACAGAAAATGTAAGGATGTGACTCTAGTCTCGATTCCTAAATTGAGTACTAAACAATATTTGAACAAATTTAATACAGCTAATAACCTTTTACCATACAGTAAAAAAATGCCTTTGTCAGAGGATTGATCATGCAGAAACCCAGCTTCCAGGCCAAGACTCAATTACTTTTGTCCTTGCGGCTTGTGCCTTTGATTGGGCATTTAAATGAAGGGACAAATCAGAAAACTGCAGACCAGTCAAATTTACTATCAAGTGTGCAAATTACTGGAATCTATGAGACATGACTCTGCACTTGGGAATAAATGGCAGCTGATCAGCCTAGTATCAGACATATTGAATAATTAAAAGCAAAATACTGCAGATGCTGGAAATCTAGAACAAAAACAAAAATACCTGGAAAAACTCAGCAGGTTTGACAGCATCTGCGGAGAGTGATACAGTCGACGTTTCGAGTCCGTATGACACTTCATCAGAACTAAGACATATAGAAATGAGATGAAATATAAGCTGGTAGAAGGGAGTGGGACAGGAGAGCCCGATAGGGGGCCAGTGATAGGTGGAGGCTAAGAAGAGACTGCCAAATGTGTCATAGACAAAAGAACGAAGGGGTGTTGACTGTGGTGTTATTATCTGAAGGATGTGCTAATGGGGACATTAAGGGAAGCAAGCTAGTGGCAGATAGCCCTAGTGTGGGTGGGGTGGGGGAAGGGATCGAAATGGGCTAAAAGGTGGAGATGAAATAATAGATCGAAATAAATTTAAAATAACAGGGAAAAAAAATATAGTTGTAAAAAAATTATAAGTTATAAGAGAGTTCATGATCTGAAATTGTTGAACTCAATATTCAGTCCGGAAGACTGCAAAGTGCCCAGCTGGAAGATGAGGTGCTGTTCCTCCAGTTTGCGTTGAGCTTCACTGGAACATTGCAGCAGGCCAAGGACGGTCATGTGGGCACGAGAGCGGGGTGGTGTGTTGAAATGGCAAGTGACGGGGAGGTCTGGGTCATGCTTGCGGACAGACCGAAGGTGTTCCACAAAGCCGTCACCCAGTCGCGTCTGGTCTCTCCGATGTAGAGACCGCATTGGGAGCGGCGAATGCAGTAGACTAAATTGAGGGAAGTGCAAGTGAAATGCTGCTTCACTCGAAAGGAGTAAAGGGGCAGGTGTTGCACCTTCTGCGGTTGCATGGGAAGGTGCCATGGTCATGCTGCTTCCATAAAACACAAGGTGATCAACACGAGATTATCAAATATGCAGCATGTGGAATTGGAAGTTAACAATTTCACATGTCAATAATAGTTAAAAAAAAAAAGAAAGCAAGGATAAAGGTTGCATTCTCTGACTGGTGGGATGCGAGAAGTGATGTTCCCAGGTTCTGCACTGGTGTCTCTACTTTTCACCAATGTTTTTACATTGACTCGAATGAAGGAATAAGGAGTTGCATTTCGAAGTTTGCAAAGTGTACATTAAATCATCAGGGATGAGTGGCTGAAGACAATAAGGTCTGAAAAATGCGAGACAAGGAATCATGTAATTATAGCACTTATGACCTGCAGTGATATACAAATGCTTCTCAGCCAAATGAATATTATTAGACTTCAAGTGGATGGAAGCATTAGTTCCTTTTGTTTACATTACTGTCAAGACTGGACTAATGCATTTGCATAAAACCAGAGTGACTTCAGCATTCAATGCAGTTAACGCATGTAACACAGGATGAAGTCCATACTAACAGAACATGACCCAACTGGATTATGTACATGTGAAGCGAAGCAAAGGGCTACAGCAGTGCTTCACACTTTCCAACGCAACTCCATTTGAACTTACCAATGGAAATTAGGAATGGGCAACAAATGCTGGCATTGCCGGTGACACCCACATCCCATGAATGAAACTCAAATTAATGCAATCCCAGCAAAAAAACAGCAATAATGCAACATTCTGTACATTGTTTGCATATTATAGATCAACATTAACAGATTCATGCTTATATTTTAAGTACTTTATAAAAATGTTATGCACTCATGTAGGTTTCAGCCATTCTTCACATTCCCTGGTGACAGAAGACTTGGTAATGCACCCTTCCCTCCCCCCACCATCTGCGCAATGCCCTTCCCTCACTCACTCAGCAACCATGCTTTTTCCAACAGCACTGGCTGCCTTGGGGTCCAACAGGCACCTTCATGGCCAGGGCATTGATTGAAAATCAGCAACCAGCCAAGACTCTGGCTCTGCTCTTTCTTCCCCTGCACCCCCTCCCCCCCAAACCCTGCAAAACAGTGGCTCCACCAAACAGCCAGAATGAACCCTCCCAGTGCATCTGGATCAGAGGTGGAGTGGCATTGTCTAAAAGCACGCGAGATCAAGGTCAAGTACAACAACTATGAAAAGGCAGAGGTTGAAAAAGTATTTCCAAGGGTGGAATTCCATACTTGAAAATTCAAAAAATGTCAAATGTCAGAAATTTTTCCATCCCTGAAAGGCAGTTCCAAAAAACGAAGTGAATGGGCAAAGGAGTTAAATGCAGTGTGAGATTATGCATTTGGATCTGACAAAAATTAGGATATTTTAATGTAGAAATTGGGAACTCAGCAGCTGCAGGATTTGGATGTCCAGGCATCTAAAAGTCACAAGGCTAGTGCCCAGGTACTGAAGTTTTCAAAAGGTTAAGGAATGTTGTACTTTATCTTAATCTGGGGTGGGGTTTGCAATCCAAATGAGGAAGCGAAGTCTCGATTTTAGAGCGCTAGACGCAACCTTTCCTGAATATGGTTTTGAGCATTAAACTCGTACTGGCTTTGATGAGGCCCAATGCAGGTCTATTCAGTTTTAATAGGGCTTTGTGTTAAATGTCAGGTTGAATAAATAGAGCCTGTACTACCTTCAGTTTCTCTGGATTGACTGGGAGCTATGAGATTACTATGATTATCAACTCTTTGTTCAACTGCACCCTACTTACCTGATCTGCAAGCTCAGTAAGTGCTGTATTAAAACATGAATCAACTATCTGTGGGCTACAGAAATCCTGTACTATAATACTTACAGCATGCACAACATCAATAACAGGTGCTGGTCCTTCAGGTTTCTTGGCATAGTTTAATCTGGTCTGTTCACTGACCAGCGTCCACAGCTTATCCAGATTTATGGTCGGACAGAACAACTGATTCTTCTTTAGATGGTAATGTCTCATACCAACTTTTCCAAAGTAACCTGGATGACTGAAAAAAAAAATAGAATTGCTTAGAAACAAATTTATTGAATATGAACTGCAAACATGGACTAGAACTCAACCCAATGGAACACTAAGAAAATTCAGGGATAATACTGGTTCCACATTACTTGATATTCAATTCTTCCAAACCTTTTTCTAGGTTTAGTAGTATACAATACCAGCATTGAATCCATGTGCAGCAGGATTTATTCCTTCCTCACCATGTGGGGCCCATTGCTTCACTTCCTTAGCTCTCCCTTAAATGTACCAAAATCAGCACATTCTGGGAGTGAGTTCCTTAATTTTCTTTTCCTCACCTATGAAATTGCCACTCAAATCCCCACAACAGAAATCAGAACCTACTGCAGAAATAGGCCAAAGCTTCAGTGTGATCAGCTTAGGATAAATCATGAAATTAAACCTTCTGGAATAATCTTCACACCATTATATTTAAAAACCTATACTGTTGATTTTAGGAATCAGATGCTTTCTCAGAATCTTTGAACCAGTAAACATTTTCTTAATCCAGGAATATGGCACCCATTTTCCCCAGGCGCAAGTTAAAATGGAACGACCATACATACTTTTATCCAAGGTTTCATGAGCTGCACATATAGAAATGGAGATACCAAACCAAATCTAATCAAATTTTTGTACAAATTATAAAAACTAGGCTAACTAGAGGATTTCATAGCAGTTCCACCTCTAGAATGAAACCAAAAATGAACAAATGCCTTAAAACTATCTAGTCTCAAGAGATAGAATGAACTTTCCAAAACTACTCTAGTTTATATTTTATATAGTCCATCAAGGAAGTTCACCTCTTTCCAATTTGAAATATTTAGAACTCAACTCAGACTGGGGCAAGCCTCATTCTACAGATCTAGCTTGAACTTCCTATTAGCACGTACAGAAAGTAACAAGACCGATTTTAAACAGCAGTTAAAATTAACTTGAACAGTTAGGTGATACTGTACACTCAATCATGTTTATAAATTCAGTAAGAAAGAAAGCATCCAATTAGGAAAAGAAAAACAAAGTAGACAAAATGAGTTAAAAATAGAACAAGTTGAATGACAAATTAGTTTGGGAATTCTATATGAAAGCAATTGTCTTAAGAGATGCAGCAGAGAAGTGGCAGAGTCTAGGTGCTGCAAAAGAAAGTCAGATGAGTTGAGGCTCGACTCAATGCCATAAAAACAAGCAAGTACAAGGCATCTGTCTAATTCAGTTAGCCAAGCCAGTCAGTAGGGATAAATTAATGCAACCATTTACACAGGTCGACAAGGTACATCACATTTAAAAGGAAACAATTCAAGATCATTTTCCAATGCTGTCAAGAAAAGCCTGACAACCAAGTTGCACGTTATACCATTTTGTAGTGTCACTAACTTGGTAGCTGACTGTGCTACAAGAAACTCCAGCCAGTGAATAAACATAGTATTCGCTCTTCGAGAACTATAGCACACCAAAACAACTGGAATGTCAGGATGTGACTCTAGCCTCGTTATTTTGTCAATTTTGAACAAAAGGGGTGAAGAGGATAGAAACAACCCCAACCTTATAAAGCAGGGTAAAAGCAAGTTGCTGGAAATCTGAAATAACAGAAAATGTTGGAAAAACTCAGGTCTGGCAGCATCTGTGGAGATTTAACAGTTAACACTGAATGCATATGACTTCAGAGCAGGACTCATAGGACTTTTATTTCCTCTATTAAAAATGTACTAGCATTATTTTTCATAGCTTCAAAACAGATGAATAAAATGCTCAGATTCTTTCAGAAAAGTTCACTTATGATAGTATTTTTCACTGACCACCTGCCTTCAGCTTTGCACAGATACCATATTTGGTGCAAGACCACAATTACACTTATGAACCAAAGTAGATTTAATAGAATACGTACTATTTATCAAAGTTGATTCTGTGATGATGCAGACCACCAGCATTGCCACGACCACCAGGATGCTTCCTGTGTTTGCCTATAAAATGGGAAAAAGTGTTACCTAGTATTTTGAACATGTTCAATGAAGACGGACTTGAGTCTACATTAACTACTCACCAATACGGCCATGACCATGGCTAACGTGTCCTCTTAACTTCCTGGTTTTTCTCAATCTGGATGGCTAAAATAATTAACAACCATTAAGTCATTTTGCCAGTTCACAACATTTTGCAGTGGGAAACTGACCAATTATTTCATCAGCCCCCACCCCTGAAGTATGTTTATAGGCAAAGGCAAATGCACAATATGTTACCATGAAAATCATAACCACTTAATTATGCAGAACACAGTAAATGCATTAAATTACTGCTATTGCTAACTGAATATATATGCACTTTTTCCTGGCTACTTTGAGAGATCTGGTTCCTTAGAACTGAAACTCAAAGGCACAAAGAACCAGAGGCAAGCCCTTTTTCAAAAGTGGTTTTCCAAGAGCAGAGTTCACTCAGTCTAATATAAAACTCAAATAGGCCAAAAACTGGCAGTTGCAGCAATACTAAACTGCACCAAACCAAGGATTAACTACAGTTGCATAAGCAACCAATAATCAACAGTTTGGCCAGTAGTATTCAGTGCATCCAAGATACTAAGTTGTGTTCAATCCAGTTTTGCTTGTGGTTCTCAGACTTGCTCCTTCGTATACTTCTGGCCTACACTTACAATCAGCAGTCATTGATAGAACTAGAATTCCACATTCTTCAATTACTCTAGATCTATAAAAGGTGAAACTTCTCAAAGTTCATTAATAGAATACACTTGTGCTACATACATAATAACCGTGGCTCATTACAACAAAAACCTAAATTCATTAACATTTTAGAAACGATATACAGGAATGTCATGCAAGCACATTAAAAACATTCAAAAGTGAATTTCAATCAAGTTTAACCCTTATTCCCTTCAAATAATGTGACCTAGTTTCCCCCTCCTATATCTGTGGCCTCTACTCAGCTTTTAGAATAGTCCACCGGGACAAACCTGCAGAGAGCATGCCCCTCAATGATATCTTAAACTGCAACACTTAAATGCAACCCTGAGGTCGCCTGGAGCATTTCTGCTCCAGGTGACTCAGCCTCCAATGGGAAAGCTTACTTTCACCATATTATTTCAATCAGTTTTAGCAATCAACTCATTATCAATTTGAGGCCCAGATGTCAGCATGCAACGCTTGAATCATAGCCTAAACGCGAACAATTACTTACCACATACTATTGCTGCAGCCAATGCAATTATTTAAATGCAAGATTCCGGCCTGCTTGCCGTTCCAGTAATAATACTCACTGACGGAATGGAAAACGTCACGAATCCCACAAGTTGTATAAACCATCATATTACTATCTCACTATAAGCTGTGACTTCAATAGTTCACTCAAACGCTGGAGTTTTCACAACGAAAACTAATTGCACATAATGCTTTCTGGCTACCTACAGGGTGGACGCTGAATGACTGGGAGTCGCAGAACTCAGTAGGTAAGAAACTTATCCCCGCTGGATAACTCCGAACTCGGCCCAGGATTTTGACCGGGGGGGGTGGGAAGGAAGAGAAGAACCGACCGCGCCAGGAGTTTAAGCACGTGGCTAGCCCCCTACTTAAAGAGAACTACACTCGGCTGGTTAAATCTACACTACAGCAGAGAAGCCATCACCCAAACCGCCCTACACTGAGCCTCTACTAAGTAGGCCGCAAATGCATAGTTGCGAATGAACCTTTCATCCAAACAAAGGCAACCCTATCTCAGCAAAATCTCTGTCTACGTTGCTGTCTAAAAGCACCGCGGTGATTAATAAGCAGGAACTTGTTTTTAAATGAATTTTAGTAGCCGATGCCATTGGATTCTAATCACTTCAGAACGAGACAACCCTCCCCAGCATTACCTACCATCTTGGCTGATGACGCAAAAGAGGGAGGTTGAGTTGAAGTCTCGCGGCTTTATTCGAGATTCTGGAGGGAGCTAGAGCGCGCCTGCTCAGTAACTGTTTTCTTTATTGACAGTCTCCCTACCGAGTGCGCCTGCAAAATTGACCCCTCTCCGTACCCAGAGCGCCTACGTAGTAACAGTCTCCTTTATTGATCGTCTTCCTGCCTAGGGCGCCTGCGCTGCAACGGTCTCCTTTATTGACTGGCTCCCTGCCTAGAGCGCCTGCGCATTAACGGTTTATTTTACTTAATGGCTTCTCTGCCTGTTCCACGCCTCTCGGGGAAATAGCTTGAAAGGGAACAAACTGAGAATCCACAGAAGGTCAGTCAGCATCTGGAGAGATCAGAGTCAGGTATACCATAGAACTCGAGGGCTTGTGGCCATTTAAGATTCATAAAAATCTCCCTAACATTACAAAGGCCACTTGCTGTGTCTTCTACCCCAGCAGGTGTAATTAAATGTAAGATATTCTGATCTACTTGAAGAAGACTGTACGGAAAGTATTATTTTATCCATAAAAAAACCTACACAATCGTCATTACAACTGTTGGTTAAATTTTCCTAAAACCTTTGCCTCCAACATCCCACCTACCCACTTTCAAATATGAATCACTCTTTGCGATGAAGAACTATGACTATTGATCCTAATTTTGCTTTTCAACAGTTAAATCACCTCTGTTTTCAAGTGGTGCTTCAGTTTTTCTTTCTAAGCCATCTAATGGGTGGAAAATGAGAAAAGAGGCAAAAAGATACAGGATCTTAGGAAGGGTCAATATCGATGAAGTTTTGGGAAACAAAATAAACTTCTGAAAGGTCTATAAATCTTAAGGCAAGTTGGAATTGGGGTCACACCTAGACTCCCCATTTTATTAAGTGACTAACTTCAGAAGTATCAGCACAACATTACAGAGGAAGGAAATTAGAGGGCTTATTCTTTTTATTACAATATTAAGAGTGATTTGATTCCAGGATCCAGAGGATGTAAAAAGAAACTGGAAAGTTTTTTAAAAATCTGTTGTATGCACATTGTGAATCATTCTAGGGAGAGATGACAAATGTAATGTTATGTAAACAGCTTGCTGATTAGCTAACAAAATGCCAGCACATCAGAAATGAAGATGTTGGGAATATCTAGATCAAAACTGAAAAAGGCAGCTAGAAAGGTCTCGATGAGAAGTCACTAAGGAAGCAACCAATTCTCAGTAACCTTAGGAAAAGCTACCAAAAAAAGGTGAAGGTGAACCAATCAATTCATTCAACATACCTTGTGAAAAAACATTCTATCCAAAAGTAACAGATATTGATGTGTGTTGATAATTGTGTGGCCTATTTGGACAATTTCCCCACTGGCCTTTAAGAATAGGGCCAATTAACAGCTAAACCTAACATCAATGGTCCCAAACCCTGACTACCAAGCAGCAAAGCCAGGGAAAATTGGCTGGTAATTTTAATTTTTTAAATACATGGTTTATAAAGTTGCTGAGCAATATGAATCATGTTTTTTCCAAATATGAAAAGAAAATATGCCAGCTGTATGACAGGCATATGTTTGTCATTTGCCAGGCATGTGCATAGCATCTACTACTTTAAGATGGGAAGGAAAGATGCATAATCAGGTTTGCTGTTGTCAATTAGATGTGGTGTATGCCCAGTAAGACAATAGAATGAACTAGTATCTTTCACCATGTGAGATTTAGCATTTATGACACCAAATTAACAACTGGAACTACCATCCATATCAACAGCTGCCTTTTTACTCTGAACACTTGCTGTAGCCATAGCAATTCATACTTCAGAATTATTGCAGAGCTTTATGACATCAGTGCCCTAAATAACACCAACTAACATGTTTAACACATGTGAAAAATTAATTCCCATTACAGTTCCTTTCATTACCCAGGAGTGTGCTGTCTGTCACTGTGGTAACCAAATCTACATTGTCTCACAATACAAATCACCGCACAATTAAAGGCAAATCGACATTACTGAAATTAAGTTACAATATTAATTAGATCACAGAATTGTACAGAGAACCAAATTTTAAAAAGAAAAAAAACACAAGAAAAGGGGCATTGTTGCTAAAATGAAAAAAATAAATGGAACCCCCTGGTCAACTTTTTTTTGTAAAACACATTGCCAGTATAAACACAGTATTCCCTTTAGTTACAACATTGAACACTTCCCATGATTCATAACTTCCCATTAACCTGAGAGCAGGTAGCTAATTAAAAAATTCAACTTTAAATGAGTTTTGGTTTTGGACTGTTATGACGTGGCAGATGGTGTGTGCCAGGCAGACCAAATCCACAAAGAAAACTTGGTCTCACTATCACAATGGTTTTGCAATTTGTATTAATTACAAGATGTGTGCACTGAATTCAGAAATAATAAGTCCACCAAGACCTTCAGAAATTTAAAAAGTTAAATTAAAATATTTATTAACAAAATATAAAAGATTTCAAGCATATACATAAGACTACAATTACTCCTATAATAACTCCTAAAATACCTAATTAACCCGACCCCCAGTTACACCACCTTTAAGGCAACGGTCCAAGAATAGATTTTAAATTTAAAACAGAACCAGAAAATTAACACAATACCCACTTGACAGTGGAATTCCAAATGGCTTTCCCCAACTTCAGTTTTGTTATAATAGCAGACTTATGCACAAATTCTGGAGGCTTCATTAAGGCTATTTCACACACTCCTGTTAGATCTTACATAGCCTTTTATTCTCCTTTATATATGTTTCTCTCTTTTTAATATGTAAATTCTATTGTTCCATATATCTTTGAAACTGTATCTTCCTCTTAATGTAAAAACTTTCATGTTGCTAATATGTTGTCAGTAACCTTTGGGAAAAATAAACACGTTCCTTAGCTTTGCTTGTCTGGCTTGTTGTAAACAGACTAAGATCCCTTTGAAATCCAAATCTCTTCATTTATCTAAAAATGCAAATTCCCTTCACACCTTGCATGCTAAGCCAGCATCCATGTTTACTCATTAATATGTCAAGCACCTAGCTTCTTTTGATGATTTCAAACTTGCAGTCTACTTGACTCCAAATGTAATTAAATCACACACAGACCCAATTATACTTACCCCCATGAACCTACTTCACAATAAACCAGAAAAATATGATGAAAATTATTATACTTTCACCACAGGACTAGAAATATTTAATCACACAATTACCCCAGAAAGCCATTCTTAGCCAAAGATATTTATCTAACCCCAACATTAACTGGAACATAACTGTTGTCTCACATTCTTTCAAAGAAAATATTTTCTGAGTGAATTGAATTTCTGTGCTGGTATTAAATAGATTTGCCAACTATCTTTTAGTCTTTTGTAAAAGGTGAGTTACAAATGCCTCAATTCAAAAGGAAAAGCCATCAGTAATACCTAGAGCAAGACTTTCACCCAAAACAAAATCAGAGGCATTTTGTACTAATTGTACTAATTGTACAAAAAATGAGTGACCAAACCATAAAATACAATGGGCTGGATTTTGCAGTAGAAATAATGGTGAGGCCAACAACACTTGCCGTTATTTATGTGCTAATTGGACAATACTTGTCCTGTGAGTTATTGGTGAAAATCCGGCAGTTGTCAGTGATGCCCTTGCTCCTAAAAAATCTGCACAAAAATGGCACCTTGCTGTCTGACTCACCATTAAAATACATTAAACTGTATGAATTTCCTGTATTAATTTAATAGGTGGGGTGTAAGCTTGTCAAAAAAAGTTAGGGCTTGTCCATTCCAGAGTAAATACCATTTTAACGGTGTGATGAATCTTAATTATTGTCAAATAACCCCTCTGGCATTGATAATTAACTTCTACAAACATGGAGTCTCAGTCATCCAACTTATAATTATTGTAGGAGATTGGGACTATGATATAATGACATTAACAGAGACCCTGGCCAAAGAAGGGAAGGTTTGAGACATTATTATTCCTGGCTACAAGGTAATCAAGAAAGAAAGAGATGGATGAGGTAGGGCAGTATTGATCAATTAAACTATTAAAAACGGTGGAAGGGTATGATGTAGTTGAGAGACAAAGACAGAGCCGATTTGGTTAGAATTTAAATACAACAGAGTTGCTCCTATATTATTGGGTATATAATAAATGCCACTAAATAGTGGGAAGGAGATAGAGGAGTGCATTTGCAGGTAAATTACAGAAAGGACTAGACAATTGATAATGAACTTTAATTATCTTTTGCACAAAAGCTTACCAGCTAAAGCTATGGTAATTGAAGAAGTTGTCAGGATAATGGATAAGATAAAATTACATGAAGAGGAGGTATTAGAAAGACTGGAAGTAGTATTGTATTTATAAAAGGGGAATCCAAAGTTATTTTATAAACACACAAACAGTAACAGAGCAGTGAAAGGAAGGGTGCAGCCAGTTAGGGTCCCAAAAGATCTTCTTGTGGAAGCAGACGGCACTGCTGAGGTACGAAAGAAATACTTTTTAACCTTTTAAAGTTTATTCATTTACAGGATGTGGGTGCTGCTGGGATAGCCAGCATTCATTGGCCATCCCTAATTGCCCTTGACAAGATGGTGGTGAGCCACCTTCTGAAACTGCTGCAGTCTCAGTGGTTTTACTGTTAAGTAGGAAGCTCCAGGATTTTGGCGGAGTGATGATGAAGGAATGCAATGTATTTTCAAGTCAGGATAGCGTATAATCTGGAAGGAAACTTGGTGGTGGTGTTCCCATGCAACTGATGCACTTGTCCTTCTAGGCAGTAGAGTTATGAATTTAGGAGATGCTGTTGAAGAAGCCTTGCCGAGTTGTTGCATTAGATCTTGTAGATGGTACACACTCCAGCCATGTTGGATCGATGGTGGAGGGAATGAGTGATTCGGGCCTTGAGGGGAGCGCTGATCAAACAGGCTGCTTTGCCCTAGTTGATGTTGAGCTTCTTGAGTATTTTGGAGCTTCAGCCATTCAGGAAGGTGGATTGCATCACACTCCCGGCTTGTGCCTTGTGGATAATGAAAGGGCTTTGAGGAGGCAGGAGGCAACTTTTTCACTGCAGAATGCCAAACCTCTGATGTACTCTTGTAGTTACTGTATTTATTTGGCTGATAAGGTTAAGTTTCTTGTCAATGGTAACCCCCCCAGAACATTGATGGTGGGGGAATTGGTAATGGTAATGCCATTGAATGTCAGGGGGTGATAGTCATTGCCTGCCACTTGTGTGACATGGGTGTTACTTGCCACTTACTCACTCAAACTTAGATGTTGTTCAGGTCTTGCTGTATGCTGGCATGGACTGCTTCATTATCTGAGGAATTATGAATGGAATGGACTACTGTGTAAATATCCCCACTTCTGAGTTTGTGATGGAGGGAATGGCATTGATGAAGTAACTGAAGATGGTTGGGCCTAGGGCATTGCTTTGAGGAACTTCTGCAGTGATGTCCGGGAGCTAAGATGATTGGTCTCCAACAATCATAAGCATCTTCCTTTATGCTAGGTGTGACTCCAACCAGTGGAGAGTTTTCTCCCTGATTAACTTAAATCTTATTAGGCTTCATTAATGCCAAACCTGTTAAAATGATGCCATTTTGTCAAGGGCTGCCGCTCTCAGCTCATGTATGGAATTTAACTCTTTGGTCCATGTTTGATGCCTGGAACCGAGTGATCCTAGCGGAAGCCAAACTGAGTATCAGTGAGCAGTTAATGATCTGTGCCACTTAATAGCCCTGTCAACAACACCATTTATCACTTAGATAAAAACAAAAAACTACTACGGATGCTGGAAATTCAAAACAAAAACAGAAACAGAATTACCTGGAAAAACTCAGCAGGTCTGGCAGCATCGGCGGAGAAGAAAAGAGTTGACATTTCGAGTCCTCATGACCCTTCAACAGAACTGAGTAATATTAGGAGAGGGGTGAAATATAAGCTGGTTCGATGATTACTTCGGTGCTGCTTCATGCTCTCGTCGGGACCTGGAAAAATTTATTAATTTTGCTTCCAATCTCCACCCCTCCATCATTTTCACATGGTCCATCTCTGACACTTCCCTTCCCTTCCTTGACACCTCTGTCTCAATTTCTGGTGATAGACTGTCCACCAATATCCATTACAAGCCTACCGACTCCCACAGCTACCTCGACTACAGCTCCTCACACCCCGCTTCCTGTAAGGACTCCATCCCATTCTCTCAGTTCCTTCGCCTCCGTCGCATCTATTCTGATGATGCTACCTTCAAAAACAGTTCCTCTGACATGTCCTCCTTCTTCCTTAACCGAGGTTTTCCACCCAACCGTGTCTAGCCCATCTCCCGCGCATCCGCCCTCACGCCTTCTCCTCCCTCCCAGAAACATGATAGGGTCCCCCTTGTCCTCACTTATCACCCCACCAGCCTCTGCATTCAAAGGATCATCCTCCGCCATTTCTGCCAAATCTAGCATAATGCCACCACCAAACACATCTTCCCTTCACCCCCCCCGGCGGCATTCTGTAGGGATCGTTCCCTCCGGGACACCCTGGTCCACTCCTCCATCACCCCTACTCCTCAACCCCCACCTATGGCACCTCCCCATGCCCACGCAGAAGATGCAACACCTGCCCCTTCACTTCCTCTCTCACTGTCCAAGGACCCAAACACTCCTTTCAAGTGAAGCAGCATTTCACTTGCATTTCCCCTAACTTAGTCTACTGCATTCGTTGCTCCCAATGCGGTCTCCTCTACATTGGAGAGACCAAACGTAAACTGGGCGACCGCTTTGCAGAACACCAGCGGTCTGTCCGCAAGAAAGACCCAAACCTCCCTGTCGCTTACCGTTTTAACACTCCACCCTGCTCTCTTGCCCACATGTCTGTCCTTGGCTTGCTGCATTGTTCCAGTGAAGCCCAACGCAAACTGGAGGAACAGCACCTCATCTTCCGACTAGGCACTTTACAGCCTTCCGGACTGAATATTGAATTCAACAACTTTAGATCTTGAACTCCCTCCTCCATCCCCACCCCCTTTCCGTTTCTCCCCCCTCCCTTTTGTTTTTTCCAATAATATATATAGATTTTTCTTTTCCCACCTATTTCCATTATTTTTAAATCTATACCTGTAATGCCCTGTCAGTCTTTCCACCCCACACTCACTAGAGCTGTACCTTGAGTATCCTGCCATCCATTCTTAATTAGCACATTCTCTTAGATAATATCACCACCTTCAACACCTCTTTGTTCCTTTGTCTGTGACATCTTTTGATTATCTGCTCCTATCACTGCTTGCATGTCCCTACAACCACACCCCCCCCCACAACTCTCCCCCCCACACACACCCCCCCCCCCACCCCACCTTAAACCAGCTTATATTTCACCCCTCTCCTAATATTACTCAGTTCTGTTGAAGGGTCATGAGGACTCAAAACGTCAACTCTTTTCTTCTCCACCGATGCTGCCAGACCTGCTGAGTTTTTCCAGGTAATTCTGTTTCTGTTTTTGTTTACCATTTATCACTTGCTGATAATTGAGTGAAGGTTGATGGGATAGTAATTGGCTGGATTGGAATCGTCCTGCTTTATGTGCACAAGACATACCTAGGCAATTTTCCACTATGTCAGGTAGATATTGTTGCATTGGAACAGCTTGGCTAGAGGCGCAGCTGGTTCTGGTGCACAAATCTTTAGCACTATAGCTGGGATGCTGTCACCTAATTGCTTTTGCTGTATCAGTGTGTTAAGCATTTTCTTGATATTATGTGGAGTGAATCAATTCAGCTGAAACTGGCATTTGTAATGGGAGGGATCTCGAGCAGAGGTCAAGAAGGATGATCCATCTGGCACTTCTGTCTCAAGGTGGTTGTAACCATTTCGGCCTTTTTTTTTTGCACTTGTGTTGGGCTCTGCCATCATTGAGACTAGGGATAATCATGGAGCCTCCATCTCCTGTTAGATGTTTTATTGGCCACATCCATTCATGACTAGATGTGGTAGGACTGTATCTGATTCATTGGTTGTGGGATCACTAACCATGATGCTTCTGTTGTTTAGCATGCACATAGTCCAGTGTTGTAATTTCACCAAGTTGGCACCTCAGTTTTAGGTATGCCTGGTATTGTTCCGAGCATGTTCTTCTACATTCCTCATTAAACCAGGATTGCTCCCCTGGCTCGATGATAATGCTGAAGTGATGGTATGCTGCGGCATGAGGTTACAGAGTGGAGTGGTATACAATTCTGCTTGTTACTGATTGTTCATACCTCACAGTTGCCCAGTTTTGAACAGCTAGGTCTGTTCTGAACTATCTCATTTAGCACGTTGGTAGTGCCACACAACACAATGGAGGGTGTGCTCAGTGTGAAGGTAGGACTTCACCTCCAGTGGTCATAACTAGAAATAGTGACATGGACAGATGCATCAGTGCTAAGTAGATTGGTGAGGACAAACACAAGTTGACATTTTTCTCATAATGATTCATCTGCTGCAAGCCCAGTCTAGCTGATATGTCTTAGATTAGGCAAGCTGATCATTAGTTGTGCTACTAAGCCGCTCTTTATATTGGACATCAAAGTTTCCTACCCAGAGTACACTCTGTGCCCTTGTGATATGGAGACCCACAGATTTATCAGCTGAGAGGGTGAGGGTTGTATGTAAATGGTAATCAACAGGAATCCCCCTTGCCCATATTTGATCTGATGCTTCATGGGGGCTGATGCCTATGTTGAAGATTCTCAGGGCCACTCCCAGATATACACTACTGTGCTGTCACCTCTGGTTGATCTGTCCCGAAGGTGGGAAAGAACATAGCCAAAGATGATGATAGGGGAATCGGGATGTTGACTGAAAAGTACGATTCTGTGGATATGACAATTTGGCTGTGGTATGACTGGTTTCTGGGATGGCTCTTTGAATTTTGACACAAGTCCCCAGATGTTACTGAGGAGGACTTTGCAGGGTTTACCTGGCTGAGTGTGTGTTTGACTTGGCTGAATCTAACGCCTAGGTTGATGACGGGTAGTCAGTCCAGTTTTTATTATTAATCCATGATTCTATATTTCTAGTTCAGTGACATAACTGCTGTGTTGCTATACATGTACTTTGCATATGTGTATGTCACTAGAAGAGAGACTGCTGCCAATGTAGCAGCAAAGGAGGAAGCAGCAGCGATACTGGATAATAGGTAGATAATGGATATAGAAGGAACCTAAATAGATGGCAGTCCTCAAAATAGAGAAGTTATCCAGTCTGGATGGGATGCATCCTAAGTTACTGAGGAAAGTAAGGGTGGATATTGCAGAGGCTCTGCTCATAATCTTTCAATTCTCCTTTGTTATGACCAGGTGAGGAGGGGTCGAATAGCTCCCCTCTTTTCCCTCTTCTTATTTGACTGGAACAGGTTTTATTTTTAAAAAAGGATATACTTGCCAATTCTGTGTCTGTTTAACTGTTTAAATGTTGTGACCTTAAACAAAACAATCATTCAGGTTTTCTTGAGCTTTTAAAATGAAGAGAGGATAGTTTTTATTGTACTTCACCTGGTCCGACTTTTACACGCACAAACACTCGAAGTTCAAACACTCAAAAATAGATGTGGGGAGGACGGATTCAGTAATTTTGATTCCAGAAAAATCAAAGAGGTATACAGCTCTTGAAGATTGGTGACCTGACTGGCTTCAGGCTGAACTCGGTGGTTCTGCTGCCTTCACTCAGTGGTCCTGCTGCTTTCGGCATCAAGATTTTAAAGATGTTAATGGACGATTTATCTTTTTCTGGAGACAATAGTGCTGCATTGAGTTCTTTTCAAAGTCTCTGGGTGGAATCGTCCCAGATTTGCACTAAGTACAGTAGCCGGCAGGAGAAAGAACGTTTTACCTGCCAGCCACAATAGCGGCTTTTCACGCAGTATTGTCCAAATCCCACCTCATTAATCATGCATTCCTGGGAAACACGCCGTTTCGCTGGTTTGCGGCCTGCAATTCACCCGCCACACTGTCACCTTGTCACTTCCTCCACGCCGGGTGCCATATTTAAAGTGCAGCCACGCACGCGCCTCTCAGTGCTTCCAGCCCAGGACTGCTGCACAGAAGACATGGCTCCGAAAGGCAAAAAGACTGCAGCCCCCCCCAATTCAGTGATGCATCCCTGGAACGCCTTTTCGATGCCTGCTGTGATGTCCTCTAACCCCACTCTGGGTGAAAACCAGCAAGCAAGGTGACCAATCCAGCATGGAAGGTGGTGGCAGCCTTGGTCAGCGCCAATGCCCTGCAAAAAAGGACGGCCACCCGGCGCCAAAATAACATGAATGGTCTCATCGTTCTGCCAAGGTAAGTCACTCTTCTCATTGCTCTCAACTCACACACCTACAAACCCATCACACATTCACAGAGATCTCACACCTCAAGGGACAACACC
Organism: Cetorhinus maximus; assembly: GCF_964194155.1. NCBI lineage: Eukaryota > Metazoa > Chordata > Chondrichthyes > Lamniformes > Cetorhinidae > Cetorhinus > Cetorhinus maximus. The sequence goes on from NC_135887.1 coordinate 101,540,547, forward strand.
ACTAACTCTCACACACACCCTCACACCCGTATCAGACTCATATCCTCTCGAGCTCGCATCCTCATCCCGTCCATGGCTCTGCTCACCATACAAACATTCCATGCACTCTCCCTATTTGTTTTCATGCTGGTTGACAACAGCAGGGAGAGGTCCCAGAACAGGGGTGAAGTGGCCCACTTTAGGTGCCTCACTCACTTTGAGGAGCATGCCATCGCACTGACTGGAGTCAATGGGAATAAGGGGAAAAACTCTGCTGGTTGGAGTCATACCTGGCAGAAAGGAAGATGGTTGTGTTGTTGGAGGTCAGTCACCTCGGCTCCAGGACATCACTGCACGAGTTCCTCAGGGTAGTGTCCTCGGCCCAACCATCTTCAGCTGCTTCATCAATGACCTTCCTTCCATCATAAGGTCAGAAGTGGGGATGTTTGCTGATGATTGCACAATGTTCAGCACCATTTGCAACTCCTCAGATACTGAAGCAGTCCATGTCCAAATGCAGCAAGACCTGGACAACATCCAGGTTTGGCTGGCAAGTGGCAAGTAACATTCGTGAGACACAAGTGCCAGGCAATGACTACCTCCAACAAGAGAGAATCTAACTATTGCCCCTTGACATTCAATGGCATTACCATCACTGAGTCCCCCACTATCAACATCTTGGGGATTATCATTGACCAGAAACCGAACTGGACTAGCCACATAAATACTGTGGTTACAAGATCAGGTCAGGAGCTGGGAATCCTGCTGTGGGTAGCTCACCTCCTAACTCCACAAAGCCTCTGCACAATCTACAAGGCACAAGTCAGGAGTGTGATGGAATACTCTCCCCTTGCCTGGATGAGTGCAGCTCCAACAACATTCAAAGAGATTGACACCATCTAGGACAAAGCAGTCCGCTTGATTGGCACCCCATCCACAAACATTCACTGCCTCCATCACCGACGCACAGTAGCAGCAGTGTGTACCAGCTACAAGATGCACTGCAGAAACTCACCAAGGCTCCTTCGACAGCACATTCCAAACCCGTGATCGCTACCATATAGACAAACAAGGGCAGCAGACACATGGGAAACCATCACCATCCTGACTTGGAAATATATCACTGTTCCTTCACTGTCGCTGGGTCAAAATCCTGGAACTCCCTCCCTAACAGCACTGTGGGTGTACCTACACCACATGGACTGCAGTGGTTCAAGAAGGCAGCTCACAACCACCTTCTCTAATTGCTAAGGGCAATTAGGAATGAGCAATAAATGCTAGCCTAGCCAGTGAAGCCCACATTCCTTGAATGAATTTTTAAAAAAGCAGCTCAGAAGATCCGTTACAGCATTTACCCACAGCCTCCACCAGCCCAGAGTCACACACCTCAGTAGGACCTAGATCTAGAGCAGGCTCAAGTTCACGATCTGGTGGTCACTGCATGGACCCATGTCTGCAGCAGGAGGAGGCAGGTTCAGCCGAGCTCCCCGGCACTTGGAGGACTGCTGAGGAAGAGGCATCTGTGAGGTCCAAGTCAGATGACTAGCCTCTGGGTTCAGCCTTCTAACACCTCTGGATATGGCCTTCTAACTCGTCTTGGAGAGTCAGCTGAAGGTGGGGGAACATCACACAGATGTTCCGATGATGAAATCTGAACAGAGTGGCGCGCAAGTCGGAGGAGTGTGTCTGCTTGCTCTCTGATGAAGTGGTGCCCACATGTGCGCACGTGGAGGTCCATTGGAAAGATGCCGGACGCCATGGAGACCCTAATCCAGCAGAATACGGAGATGCGCGCAGAGCTGCACTTCATCGCGGTAGCCATGGGTGAGTTCCTCCACTGACAATGTGAGAGGGAAATGGGGCACCTCGACATCACTCCAGGTGCTGCTTCCCCTCAAGGAGTCAGACTGGGGCCCTCGGGCACCTGAATGGAGGAAGAAAGGCAGCTGGACACCCCTGGGTCATCCACTCAGGAATCTCAGAGACTATCCTCTCCCTCCAAGTCCCCTTTGCCTGACCCCCTCAACCTCATCCTCTGTCATCGCAGAGGGAGCAGCTGGCCCATTGGAGGGCAGCCAAAGCAAGCCAGGGCCCCCAAGGCCTTGGCTCTCCAGAGGACCCATGACAAAGTCATCAGAGGCAACAGGGCCAACCATTGCACAGGCTGTCTCTACCCTTGCTGCGGATGTCCGGGCAGCACCTAAAAGTGTTAGGCCTGGAAAAGTTAAGAAATTCTGATCACAATTGATAGCAAGGGTGAACACATTTTGTCACTTTATAATCTGAAAAGATATTCTCTTTCACTGAATAATGTGTAATGGTGTCGTTCAGCTTCATTGACCGGCTTCGCGAGTCCTCCCGCTCCATCCGCCCCCCCACCCAACTAGCAGTTCAGCTGCATGCAGGCAACCCACGAGTGATTCTGAAGGGATAAGTTTGTATGTGACAGGGAATTTTTGAGTCTCGCACAAGCACTCTCCCACGCACGCGGTTCCTTCCTCCATCACACTCACCTCAGTGTCCTGAGTATTTTCAATGCTGCCTGCTGTGGTTCGCTTTCAATTGTCCATCTGAGCTGACCTGCATCTCCGCCCACCCACTGATCACAGTCCCGTGCAGTACCTGTTCCCACCCAACACAACTCTCCTTTTACTTTTGGTTTTAGAAGCATGGCGCGTGTAACTCTTGTCTTTCGCTCCCCCATCCTTTCCCCTCCCCCAGTCCCTCCAAGCCACTCACCATCCTGACTTGGAAATACATTGTCCTTCCTTCATTGTTGCTGGATCAAAATCCTGGAATTCCCCTCCCTAACAACACTGTTGGTGTACCTACACTAGAGGGACTGCAGCGGCTCAAGAAGGTAGCTCACCACCACCTTCTCAACGACAATTAGGGATGGGCAATAAATGCCTACATGTGATACCCATATCCCATAAGTTAATTTTTAAAAAGAGCCACCCATGTCCTTTCCCCCGTCACTGTCGACCACCCCCCCCACCCCGCCCCCAGCCTCCCCCGGCATCACCTTCCACCTCCCCACCATCATCTACCAGCCAGAACCCTTTTCTTTCGAAGATGTCCAGGAACACATGCACCTTCCCTACTTTCCTGAAAATCCCAATCCCATCCACATTGGCCTCCCCGACCTTCCCCTCCCACCCCCAGGTCCCGTGTCTGCCTCCAAGGCCCCAATAACCACCCTCACTTTTCCTTCTACTGATACCGACACACCCTCACCCTCCCACCCTATCGGCTCACTCTACTCTTTCTCATTTTCACCATTCCCTCCTACCATGCCCACCCTCATTTTGCTCCCCAGGAGGCAGCCATCGACTCCACACTCGCCGCCACCCCTCCCCAGACTCCTTCCTCCCCCTCAGACTCCTTCCCCCCTCTGGCCTCCTTCCCCCACCCACCCGCCCTTCTTCCCCTCCCCTCCCAAGACTCCTTGCCCCCATCCCCCGCCATCGGCCTCCTTTCACCACCCCTCCCTTACTTCGTTCACCCCCTCCTTATTCCTTTCTCTCCTTACTCCTTTCACCCCCCCCCTTTACTCCTTTCACCCCCTCCTTATTCCTTTCCCACCTTACTCTGTTCACCCCACTCTTTACTCCTTTCACCCCCCCCCCCCCCACACTTTATTCCTTTCTATCCCCCCCTTACGCCTTCCTCCTCCCAGACTCCTTCCTCTCTCGGAGCTACTTCTGCCTCCCCGAAGTCCTTTCCCCCTCCAAATTCCTGCCCTTACACCTTCCTCCCCCATTACATCTACCTACGCAGTTGCCATTTTCTCTACCATTACACCCTCCTCCCCCCTTGTACTCTCACCCCTCCCAACACCATTGCCCCCTCCCTCCCAACGTCACCCCCCTGACACCTTCAATTTCTCTCTCTCTCTCTCTCTCTCTCTCTCTCTCTCTCTCTCTCTCTCTCTCTCCCCCCCCCCCCCCCCCCACCCGACACACCTTCCTCCCCCAGTCAAACCTATACCTTCCTCTCCACCTTCTTGATGATCATCCATTGCAGACCATGGCCAAGACACTGAAGTCCAGAAGCAGACCCTCAACAGTGACCTACCACCTACCGTGAACTGCTTTGCAGTGGAGTCATGTCCATGAGAATCCACCCAGCATGCAATGGCACGTTCCCCCAGTGTCCCATTGCTGTCAGGCTCCAGCATCTTCTGGTCCCCGGATGTCCGTAATGTGAGCAAAGCCTTGACAGTAAGTCCCGACTTCTGCATGTCACACTTGTCAAGATGTGTGTTTTCCCACCAACCTGGGGGGATGATTCTTGTAATGATATGCAGATGTATTACAATGAAGTTCCCGATGTGCGGTGGCAGAAAACATGGCCCGCCATTGGCGGGCAGAGCGGATGATTGCAAACTGGTTTTACGATGTTGTGAAAACAATTTCTGGCCTTCCCGGGATATTGTCTGCTCACGCCCACCATGACGCCCTTCGCCAGCAGGCATGGAAAATTCCACCCTCTTTCTGCCCCACCTGGATAGTCAAAATCAACAGACAGGGTTCAAAACCTGGAAGTTGGATGGAGAGAGAGGGAGAAAGAGAAGGAAGGAAGCCATTCATATTCCTGAAGCTTCTCAGTTGCTTGTCCTGTTATACAGGGAAAGCACGTGCTTAAACAAACAAAAGGCTGACTTGTCACATGACCGTCTCTCTTCAACTGCCTAGTGACCAAAATATGGTCATAGTGTTATGATCCTGGACCAGACGCTCAAGCTTTTGGTACGATTCAGTTAGGGACCAGTGGACCAAGTCCAAGACACTTGCTAAGAGAATGAAGCCAGAAGATTTGATGGGTTTTGAACAATCAAAAATAAACTTTACAAGATCAGAAAAATAAAAAAAAATACAATATCTATCTTATACTCTAAAATTCAGGGTTAATATGAGGCACATGTGAATTAACAGGTGAACTGTGGTCTAACACCTGTACTACACATTAAATAGCAATTGTGACCAAGAAAGATCCAACGGATTTCTCAGCAACTATCCAGAAATCAGTAAACACGGAGTCAACCAATCTCATTGAAACTCTGTCTCTCTCATGAGGGATTCCAGTCTTCACCTTCAAAGACCTCGCCTTGGCATTCTCTCCAAAGTTGCACCAACTCAGACGGCCTCAACAATGACCCATCCCACAGGGTTTCAATCTCGTCTTCTGAGACTCAGTTTCCCTGGATTCCTGAGCCTGCACTCCCACACCAACTCACAAGGACCACGTCAGCTCTTCAGCTGCGCTGAGCAGAATACTACTGCTCCAAAAGTGTACCTTTAACTCATCGGCCCAGGACACAGAATCACTAACTTTCTGCTGACTTCTTCGATTTCCAGGGCTTCTCCTGAGCCCTCGCTACTTAAAATCTGCCTAACGCAGTCCTTTTTCTTCTTGGGTCCTCTTGTTTTCTGCTCCCTTTTCTTTATCCTTAACTGGGACCTCTCCCTGAACCCTCTCTTTGTTCCCTCTCTGGGATTCTTCTTGATATGACGCTCCGTTCCCAGGTCACAAGAACTGGGTTTTGCATAGTTTTCTTTTTGTGCAAATGTACTGAGCCCATCCTCGACCCAAAGAACTTCAAAACGCTGGATTAGACATGTGCTACCTGCTGCCGTTTGCATATGTGCAAAAATTCTTAAGGCATGCTGGGAGTTGTATTTCTGGTCCCCATTCACCGAGAAGGTAAGTTTGGATCTCATAACAATAGCTAGTGTCTCCCAGTTGTAATTTGATTATATCCAGGCTGGAAATCCCTCTCTTAGACAGGGTCCCCATTTTCCAAGTGATTATGTCTAATGGTTTGTCTCCTTCCGGTTGAGTACCCAGATGATTGTCTAGATGCTTTGCATGAGATGGCCCTCATTCATAATCTTTCAAAGCCATTGTGCCTGGTGCATCTTTGTAGACAGGTTGCTGTATTTTAGGTTTGGAATGGCTTTGGAATGTAGAAGGTACAGTGATGCAAAAATGGAGCCATCTTTGACTATGGTCTCAAGCCATTGGAATGTGGCTTTAGTCTTCCAAAAAAAACAATCAATTTGGGATTTCCAACCATTAAATTCAAAAATCATTTTTTGATATAAAGTATGGTTTCACAACACCTTGGAAATGGGTTTGACACAGTACCACATAATTGGCTTGTAAGCAAAATTAACAGCCATGGGATTAAAGGGGAAGTGGCAGCATGGAATGGTAGAGAAAAGTAACATGGGACAGGTAGCAGATAGTGGCAGCGAACGGTTGTTTTTCAGAATGGCAGAAAGAGTATAGTGGTGTTCCCAAGGTGTCAGTATTAGGACCTCTGCTCTTTTTTATGAATTTATGATATGGATTTCGGTATACAGGACATAATGAAGGGGATAACAACAGACTTCATGAGGACAGAGACAGACTGCTGAAATGGCAGACACTTGGCATATGGAGTATATTGTGGGCAAGTATGAAGTGACCCCCATGCTCCTATATGCTTCAGAGATTTGGACAACCAATAGCAGGCACCTCAAAGCACTGGAGAAGCACTGGAAAAAGGTGGTCCAACTGCACCCTCCCCTCCCAAGCCAACTTGCCCAGCACTAGGGGCTAAACTGTAGTGTAAAAGGGTTAATAGCTATTATGCCAACAGCTAACATACATCATCAGTGATGTCAGATCTCAGATGTCAGATGTTAGATCGCGTGACCAGTGCTCCGAGAGAGATGGTTTTGGAAGGAGCCTCTATTCTATTCCTGTACATAGTTAATAAATGTTTGAAAGTTCCTGGAGACCTCGTTTCCAGCAGTCTATGTTAAACAGACCCTGGGACCGTTTACAATGATTATTCACCAACCAGCCCCATTGGACAGTACATGTCATTCGTATACTTGACACCAGACTGCCAAAGCAACTGCTCTACTCAAAACTTGGTTTTGGAAGGAGATTCCCAGGAGGGTATAAACACTTTAGGGATGTCCTCAAAGCATCCCTACAGAGGTTAAACATCTCCGCCGATTTGTGTGAGTCCGTGGCTTGTAACTAACCAAATGAAGAAATTAGATTCTGGAAGGCACCAAACTCAAGAAGACACTTTGTCATGAACACGCAGAGGTCAATTTGAGGCATCAGAGTGCTGGAGTGTTGGATTAGATGAAAGATGATTAGATGGAAGGTGGCTCAATTTCATTCTTTGTTTTAAATTTCTAATGAAATATGTGATACACTGATGCAGAAAATATAAAGGTTTGTATTTTTATAAGGTTTATATAGCATCTTTCACATTCCCAAGACATCTCAAAGTACTTCACAGCTAATAATTTAATGTTTGAACTGCAGTCACTATTGTTCTTATAGACAAATAATTTGCACGTTTGTGAAGTCCCACAAACGACGATGAGATGAATGACTAACTAATATATTTTAGTGACATTGGCCTAAAAGTTATATTGGCCAGTACAGCAGGTTTGCACTGAAAAATTCCATGGCATCTGTTCTGTCCACCTGAATATGCAGATGGAGCTTTGGTTTCCATTCTCAATTTGGGGGAACAGCACATTTGATTATGCAGCACTGCCTCTAGTACTGCATTAAAATGTCATCCAAGATTACACTCTGTATAACTCTGTAATGAGGTTTGAGCTGACTTCTTTCTGACTAGAAAGCAAGAGCAGTATCATTAAGCCAAGCTGTCATTTGTGCAAGCCTAATGAGAACATAAAATTAACTGCACGAAGTAGCCAGAAACAAGACAAGGGACTTATTGGAGCACATTAGTTAAACATTTTCCTGTATCCTTCAGCTTGAATATAATTTGCACTTAACTTGGTGGATGTCCAATCTGTTAACCTCGCGGCTACAGCGAATAACGTCATAAGAGTCATAGAATCAGAACGGCACAAAAGGAGGCCATTCAGCCCATTGAGTACATGCTGGCATCTGGGACTTTAAGTAAATGATAGGAACAATAGTTCTTGTCTTTAACCAATGAGATGTGATAACTGAAAAAGAAACAAGAATGACAGAGAAGAGGGATGCATTAGAACCTAACTTTTGCAGTGAGTTTATTGTGCAATTGATGTGTAAATTCAGCATGTTCTTAAAAATAAAGGAGAAATTAGCCATGTTTGCAAGATAAATAGTCAGGTGACATAAATTGATAAGCATGTTCTGCAGATTTGCTACTCATGACATATCTCTTCTTGCCAAGATCTCTTTGGCTGACTAGCGCATTAATAACAGCATGTGATGTTAACTCGCTGTTATTTTTCCACAAAGATTTGACTCCAGAACTTCTTTGTATATTCACTAGGTTATATTCAATTCACAGAAATCTTAACGAATAGTAATTACCCATTATAGACATTTTCATTTATATACTTTTAATCTTCACAGTTTTAATTGGTCTGATTACTTTTTCATAATTTTAAATAAGTACATTATTTTCTTTCATCTCCAAGCCCTTGAACTGAGTGACAATATTCACTATTTTAAAGAGGTTTCATACTATATTGTAAGGCGAGCCTGTAAGCAAATTATTGCAATGGAAAATAGGTTCTACAACAGCTGTGCCACTCAGCATAAACAATTCAACAGCAAACCATGAAACCAGTAAGTTATGGCAGTGCTCCTTTGGTAGCTTATGCTGCAATTTCCTTAGAATCTAATTAGCATACATTGGATCATAAAAACAGACAAACATAAATAGAAATAGTGAACAGTTGTGACCCAAGGAAAACTAATACCATAATCCTCCTTAAGTCCCTTTGTATGTTATAAAACTTGAAATATGAAGCCATCAAAACTTAGTTTTACCTAATCTGCATAAATTACGCAATTTTGGAAGTTTTTCCGTTTTACTGTAAATCAGTGATGCCATAAAGATGCATGCAAAATTATTGAAAATACATTGTAGACTCCACTGAGGAGAATTTTTTTTTTAAAAGTCATTTCAAATAACACTACAAGACATTAGAAATATAGGTAAAGGCAAAATACTGTGGATGCTGGAAATCTGAAACAAAAACAAAAATTGCTGAAAAAACTCAGCAGGCCTGACAACATCTGTGGAGAGAAAGACAGGGTTAACATTCCGAGTCCATATGACTCTTCTTCAGAGCTAAAGAGAAGTAGAAATGTGGTGAAATATATACTGATTAAAGGGAGTGGAACCGGTGAAGCTGGATAGAAGGCCAGCGATAGGTGGAGGCAAAGGAGACATTGCAAAAGATGTCATAAACAAAAGGTCAAAAAGGGGTAATGGTAGTGGTACTGGCTAAAGGAGGTACTAATGGTGACATTAAGAGTAGAAAGCAGAATGTGATAATAGCCGGACCAGGTAAGTACTCTGGAAAGAGCAACATGAGCAAGCAACAGATGGCCTGAGTGGGGGAGGGGACAGCGGTGGGAAAAAAGATCGAAAATAGTCTAAAAGGTGGGGATAAAACAATGAATAAAAATGGAAAAAATTTTTAAAATAATAAAAATGAGTGGGAAAAAAAATTTAAAAATAAAAATGGACATTGAAAAAAGGGGATCAAAAAGGGGTGAGGATGGAGGAGAGAGTTCATGGTCTGAAGATGTTGAATTCAATGTTAAGTCCAGAAGGCTGTAAAGTGCCTAATTGGAAGATGAGGCGCTGTTCCTCCAGTTTGCGTTGAGCTTCACTGGAACATTGCAGCAGGCCAAGGACGGACATGTGGGCATGAGAGCAGGATGGTGCGTTGAAATGGCAAGCGACAGGGAGGTCTGGGTCATGTTTGCGGACAGACCGAAGGTGTTCCGCAAAGCGGTCACCCAGTCTGCGTTTGGTCTCTCCAATTTAGAGGAGACCGCATTGGGAGCAGCGAATGCAGTAGACCAAATTGAGGGAAGTGTAAGTGTTGAAAGGAGTGTTTGGGCCCTTGGACGGTGAGGAGGGGGGAAGTTAAGGGGCAGGTGTTGCACTTTCTGCGATTGCATGGGAAGGTGTTCTGTTCACCTTCATTGCTTTCCATTTCCCTCCTGGTGTTTGACAAGGTGTTTACTAAAACTCACTTTCACAGCCATATTTCCTTCCTCAGTGTCTCCATCTCCCACTTACCCAACGTGGATTCCAACTGAAGTTCTATCCCTCTTGTTTTGAATCCACGCAGGATTACAGGTATCTCCGGGACATACAACCCTCCTCGGACTGCTGTTCTCTCCGCATCCTGAGATCCACACTCAGTGCCATGCGCCGCCAAATAAACATACTTGACCTCTCTCTCCAGCAGCACCAACTCACCCAATCTCAAAGCTGTCCTTGCCCCAGTTTCATTTTATTATTCATCTCATCTGACATCTTAACAAGAAACAAAAATACCTGGAAAAACTCAGCAGGTCTGACAGCATCTGCGCAGAGAGATACAGTTGACGTTTCGAGTCCGTATGACCCTTCATCAGAACATCAGATTCTGATGAAGGGTCATACGGACTCGAAACATCAACTGTATCCCTCTCCGCAGATGCTGTCAGACCTGCTGAGTTTTTCCAGGTATTTTTGTTCTTGTTCTAGATTTCCAGCATCTGCAGTATTTTGCTTTTGCCTTAACAAGAAACTTTGTCTCTTTCTTTCAGGTGCTAAGGAATGCAAGCTCCAACAACTCATTGATACCAACACCCATCCAGGACCCTCCACCCCTTCCCATCCCTCTGACCCCTTCCCGTCTTCTAATCCTAGCCCTTGCCATGTATTCACCATACCCTCTGACCTTCCCCTCCCTGATGTTGAGCGTTCAGTACTTAGCAAAGGACTCAGCTTTATACCCTTATGCCCTCACCTCAATGAATTCCGGACTCGACACGATGCTGAGCTCTTCTTCTGCCACCTTCGTCTCTGTGCTCACTTCTTTGGACGGGAGTCCTCCCCCCGTTCAATGGATCCTTTCACCCGCCTCCAGTATTCTCCTTCCACCTGGACCCCTCACCCTGGCCTCTTACCTGCCCTTGATCTTTTCATTGAGTACTGTTGGCGTGGCATTGACCATCTCAATTTCTCTACTCCTCTCACCCACTCTAACCTGTCTCCTTCTGAACTTGCCGCACTCCGTTCTCTCAGGTCCAACCCTGACCTTGTTATCAAACCTGTCGACAAGGATGGTGCTGTTGCTGTCTGGCGTACTGACCTCTACGTCGCAGAGGCTGAGCAGTCTCAGACACTTCCTCCTACTATGACCCTACCACCGAACATCAAGCCATTGTTTCCAGGACTGTCACTGACCTCATCTCCTCTGGAGGTCTTCCCTCCACAGTTTCCAAAATCATAGTCTCCCAACCTCGGACAGCCCGCTTCTACCTCCTCCCCAAAATTCACAAACAGGACTGTCCCGGTAGACCGACCATGTCAGCCTGTTCCTGCCCCACACAACTCATTTCTTCCTATCTTGACTCTGTTCTCTCTCCCCTTGTCCAGTCTCTTCCCATCTACATCCGCGATTCCTCTGATGACCTACATCATATCAACAATTTCCAGTTCCCTGGCCCTAACTGCCTCCTCTTCACCATGGACGTCCAATCCCTCTACACCTCCATCCCCCACTAGGATGGTCTGAGGGCTCTCCACTTCTTCCTTGAACAGAGGCCTGAATAATCCCCATCCACCACCACTCTTCCGTCCGGCTGAACCTATTCTCCCACTGAACAATTTCTCCTTAAACTTGTCGCACTTCCTCCAAATAAAAGGTGTGGCTATGGGTACCCGTATGGGCCCCAGTTATGCCTGTCTCGCTATGGGGTTTGTGGAACATTCCTTGTTCCAGTCCTACTCAGGCCCCCTCCCACAACTCTTTTTTTTTGGTACATCGATGACTGTTTCGGTGCCGCTTCGTGGTCTCATCTGGACCTGGAAAAATTTACCAATTTTGTTTCCAATTTCCACCCCTCCATCACTTACACATGGTCCATCTCCGACATTTCCCTTCCCTTCCTTGATCTCTCTGTCTCAATTTCTGATGATAGACTGTCCACCAATATTCATTAAAAGCCCACCGTCTCCCACAGCTACCTCAACTACAGCTCCTCACACCCTACTTCTTGTAAAGGCTCCACCCCATTCTCTCAGTTCCTTAGCCTCCATCGCATCTGTTCTGATGATGCCACTTTCCAAAACAATGCTTCTGACATGTCTTCCTTCTTCCTTAACCAAGGTTTCCCATCCATGCTGGTTGACAGGGCCCTCAACCGTGTCCAACCCATTTCCTCACACCGTCCTATCCCTCCCAGAACCATGATAGGGTCCCCCTTGTCCTCACTTTTCATCCCACCAGCCTCCGCATTCAAAGGTTCATCCTCTGCCATTTCCGCCAGCTCCAGCATGATGCCACCACCAAACACATCTTCCCTTCACCCCCAGTGTCGGCATTCTGTAGGGACCGTTCCCTCCGGGTCACCTGGTCCACCCATTCATCACCCCAACACCTCAACCTTCAACCCCCCCCCTGCCACGGCACCTTCCCATGCAATCATAGAAGGTGCAACACCTGCCCCTTTACTTCCCCCCCTGCTCACCATTCAAGGGCCCAAACACTCCTTTCAAGTGAAGCAGATCTACTGCATTCGCTGATCCCAATGCAGTCTCCTCTCCATTGAAGAGACCAAATGCAGATTGGATGACTGCTTTGTGGAACTCCTTCGGCCTGTCTGCAAGCACAACCCAGACCTTTCTGTTGCTTGCCATGTCAACACACCATCCTTCTCTCATGCCCACTTGTCTGTTCTTGGCCTGCTGCAACATTCCAGTGAAGCTCAACGCAAACTGGAGGAACAGCACCTCATCTTCTGATTAGGCATTTTACAGCCTTCTGAACTTAACATTGAGTTTGACAACTTCAGATCATGAACTCTCTCCTCCATCCTCACCTCTTTTTGATCCCCTTCGTTCAATATCCATTTTTATTTATTTTTTTTAATTTATTTTTTCCACTCATTATTATTATTATTATTTACTTTATTTCCAGTTTTATTCATTGTTTTAACCCCATCTTTTAGCCTACTTTCGACCTTTTTTCCCCACCACCATACCCTTCCCCCACCCCACCCCACCCCCACTAGGGCCATCTGTCACTTGCTCATGTTGTTCTTTCCAGAGTGCTTACCCTGGTCTGGCTATTATCACATTCTCATTTCTACTCTTAATGTCACCATTAGCACCTCATTTAGCCAGTACCACCACCATTAACACCCCTTTGACCTTTTGTTTATGACATCTTTTGCAATGTCTCCTTTGCCTCCATCTATTGCTGGCCTTCTATCCAACTTCACCTGTTCCACCCCTCTTAAGTATTAGAAATATAGGTCCTATTATGCCTTCATTTTAGACATAACTTTACAACTCATTCAGAACTTACACACATTCAAGAAATTTGCAAGAGCTGCAGCGTTGCACAATAGGGCTATGTTAACAAGCAACAGAGGGTTTTGGTTAAGGTCTCAGTGAATTGGTATTGATTGATAAAATTTAGGGGAGGTGTCAGCTGTGGCTCAGTTCATAGCACCCTCACCTTTGAATCAGAGGGTTGTGGGTTCATGTCCCACTCCCGGAAAACCAAGAACTGTGATTGTACTCGAAAGAGTTGCAATCTGTGACTGTTGATAACTCGAAAGAGTTTGATAAAATTTGGGTGTGGTTTAAAAGGGTCAGAAGCACCAAAAATTACATTGTACTAATGCTGTTACTTCAGTTAAGTTTACAAGAAATTCATTGGCCCAGATTTTGTGACAGTGGTGACTGTGCAAGTGGCAACATTTGCCATCATTACTCTCCTGAATCTGGTAGTAACTTCTGGAGTCCACATGATAGGTGAATGCAGAAATCCAAACGTTGCTGGCAGTAATTCTGCACTTGTCCATTAGGTGCACTGCTGAAGACTCCCCCTGCCCCCACCCCCCACCATACTGCAAGCAGAAGTCACTGAATTGACAAGAACTTAGCCTTTCTGCTATTAGTCTTGCAGGAAAAACCATTGATTAAGTTACACAATGTAGAAAGAGGTGTAACTGCATTTGTAATGGTGTGCTAACTTCATAATTATTGATGAAAAATTTCTCTGACCCTGAAAAACTGATTTAATATTTGTAGAAAGTCAAATTTCTCCATTATGATAAAAAATGCACATTTTAAATTTTTCTTGAAGCTTGCTTATGATAATTCAGCATCTACCTTACTCTCACATGTATGCCTCAATCATTTATTTTGCTTTGTAAAAAAATTGATTAAAACCGAAGGACAATCAGTGCATTTTACTTCCTGGTTTGCTGGCAGTGCGAATACTTCAATTTGATTATCTGATTACCCTACTGGATAACAATACTGTTACTGGGCGCTTAGAAAATCACAAAAAGTTAGTATACAAGTACAGCAAGTGATTAGGAAGGCAAATAGAATGTTGGCATTTATTGCAAGGGGAATGGAATATAAAAGTAGGGAGGTTTTACTGCACCTGTACATGGCCTTGATGAGACCAGATCTGGAGTACTATGTACAGTTTTGGTCTCCTTATTTGAAAAATATATATAATTGCATTAGTACAGAGAAAGTTCACTCAACTCATTCCTGGGATAAGGGGCTTATGAAGAAAGATTGAACAGGTTGGGCCTATATCCATTGGAGTTTAGAAGAATGAGAGGTGATCTTATTGAAACACTTAAAACCCTCAGGATTTGATAGGGTAGATACTGCAAGGGTGTTTTCACTTGTGGAAGAGACTAGAACCAAGGGACAAAATTTAAGAATAAGAGGTCACGCTTTTAAGACAGTGATGAGAATTTTTTTCTCTCAAACGGTCATTAGTATGTGGAATTCTCTTTCCCAGAAAGCAGTAGAGGCTGGGTCATTGAATTTATTCAAGGCAGAGTTAGACAGATTTTTGATAGACAAGAGAGTCAAGGGTTATGGTGGGCAGATGGAAAAGTGACGACTTGACTCCAGAGTAAAAGGTACATTGGGAACAGGAAAATTCACATCCCAGATATTTCAAGATCTTTGTGAGTGCTGTCGCTTTGCCGCTAACCATGAAATCAAAACTAAATATCCATGTTACTGATTATTACTGTAGGTGGAGCTGTGATAGACTTTTTCAGCACTGCTGTTATTTATAATGTAAATTTAACATGTAGTGATTGCATAAAAAAGTCTCTAATGTCACACAAATCACTCTGCTGTTTTTATCCATCAGTTTCCTCAATAACTGAAGTTTATAATGTCCAAAATAAGGACGCAAACAAAAACAACATACTTCACAGTAATATGATTAAATTTATCATTGAATTAATTTTTAGATCGTTTATTACCTTCGTTAAAGCTTTTAATTAAAAACCTGTCTCTCATAAAAGCCTGCATTTGTTCTCAATATCTCTGCCCAGAACTGTGAGCTGAATTTGGAATTTAAAATCTGAGCATCTGTCTGTGTCTAATTAACCAGGATATGTCAATACTGTTGGCTCAGATGTACTGATGGAATGTTTATCAGTTTGAAGCACTTTATTTCGCTGTAGTTTGTTTTTCTAATAATTTTGAAAAATAAGAGGACAAATTTCAAAAGCTGTATTAAGGTAGAAATTATTTGAGTGTTTTTAAATAGAGAGGCACCTGAATGTGTACATGTTTAAGTGAGGGAGGAAAAATATGTATTACTGATTACACAGCTATTGTAGCTTTTGTTTTGTGGATCATACATTTTAGGTAAAGTGTTAACCTCACAGAGAGAATTTGTGGGGTAACAGAATAAGTGGGAGAATGGGATTGCGGGAGAAGGGATAAGTGGGAAATTGAGATTTCCTGTTAGTAATAGTTAAATTTTCCAACGACACCTTACATTTTTAAACCAATTAATTATTGACTGGGGTACTTGTGTTTTGTTGACAGAAGAGACAATTTTTAATTCCTTATATCTGTGAGACAAGAGATCCTATTGCTAACACCTGTAAAACAGTTTTAGTTACTAACACATATGTGATAATTTGGGTGGGGTTCGGTGGAAATTTCTACTCTTTCAGGGCAGAGTTCCAGCAGTGCCCAATCCGAATCCATTTTCTTGGATCATGTTCATTCCCTATGCACAGCATGCTCCCAGCACCTTTTCCATTGTCAAGAGGGAGCCTGCCAATGCAAGGACAGGAAATCCTGACAATATTGCAGGAGGAAGATTGCTACAGCACCAGAAGAGGTAGGAAAAGGCCTTAAAGAGGCAGAGGCATTAGCCAGGCTTCCACTGAAGGCATTGGTAGATCAATGCTGGGCCCAAGAAAGAGGGAGAAGAGGCCAATCTAAGGCCCTTTACTCCATTGAACCGCTGCTTCACGGCCAAGGGATGTGGGCATCGCTGGCAAGGCTGACATTTGTTGCCCATCTCTGCGTGCCCATGAGAAGGTGGTGCTGAGCAGTATCTTTGAACCGCTAGTCAGAGTGGTGTAGATATGCTCACAGTGCTGTTAGGGAAGGAGTCCCAGGATTTTGGCCCAGCGACAGTGAAGGAATGGGGATAATATTTCCAAGTCAGGATGGTGTGTGACTTGGAAGGGAACTTGCAGGTGATCGTATTCCCATGCACCTGCTGCCTTTGTTCTTCTAGGTGGTAGAGATCACAGGTTTGGAAAGTGCTGTCGAAAAAGCCTTGACAAGTTGTTGCAGTGCAAATTTTAGACGGTACACACTTCTGCAACTGTGCTTTGGTGATGGAGGAGTGAATGCTTAAAGTAGTAGATTGGGTGCTGATCAAGTGGACTGCTTTGCCCTATGGTGCCAAGCTCTTTGAGTACTGTTGGAGTCGTACATATCCAGGTAAGTGGGGAGTATCCCGTCATCCTCCTGACTTGTGCCCTACAGACACTGAGAAGGTTTTAAGGGTTTAAGGTGGGCTACTTACTACAGAATACCTGCTTTTGCAGCCACAGTATTTTTTTGGCTTGTCCAGTCACATTCCTGGTTAAAAGCGATCCCCAGGATGTTGATGGTGGGGGTTTGAGCGATGGCCATTGAATGTCAAGGGGAGATATTCTCTTGCTGGAGATGGTCATTACCTGGCACTTGTGGGGTACATATGCTCCTTACCATTTATCAGCTTCCTCCTGCTACCTTCCATGGTAAGTGAAGCAATTGTGAAGGAAATCCTCCAGGAATCTAAGGCTTGCCATTTCACCACTGTTTGCTTGCAGCAGGCAGAGAAAGAGTGGCTAGTGGTAGTTCCAAAAGACGGCATTGAGTCTTCCTTACTACCTGAATTTTCTCTAATTCACTGCTGCAATTCCACCCAACCTTGGGCAGGATCTTCTCCAAATGAGACACAAAAGTAAAGGGGGACTGACAACATCTTTCCCCATTCTAATTTGTATATTTTAAGTAAGATGAATTTTGAAAGCAAACAAAACCTCTTCAGTGGAAATAAGACAAGAAGGGAATGTAGGAGGAAAACAAATCAAGGGTGATGGATCCTCTACCTCCCCTATTTAGAGGGAGAGTGAGTGAAAGTAATGGGAGAGAATGGAGAATTAAGGGTGAGGCGAGTGACCTCAGAACAGGGTCCCTTAGACTTAGACGACTTCACGCATCTAGAGACACATGAAGCAGACAAAGCACATATGTCTGTTTTTCCATAGCTTGTCTTTCCTGAAACAGGTCATATCCTGAAGCCAGAGGCTATAGCTTGAGGGGCAGCACTCCACATCAAGCATGGTTGAGTAGGAGTCTCTCCCACTCTTAACACCTGCCCTAGGCATGTTGGGAGGATTTGCAGGTTGACAATCAAGATTGGTGAGCTGCAGGCACAAGTAGCCAGATAGGATTATAGTATTATATAATATAGTGGCAATAACAGCGTCATGGCTTAAACAAGAGGAGGAATTGGCAATTAATGACTAGGATTT
Organism: Cetorhinus maximus; assembly: GCF_964194155.1. Lineage (NCBI taxonomy): Eukaryota > Metazoa > Chordata > Chondrichthyes > Lamniformes > Cetorhinidae > Cetorhinus > Cetorhinus maximus. Next base: position 101,558,397 of record NC_135887.1, read on the forward strand.
AATCCGGAGGTCCACCAGCTGGAAAGTCAGTGAGCCCACCTCCTCCGGCCCCAGCAGCTACAACATTATTTTGGGAACCTCGGCCAGTTAGTTGAGGTCTGAAGTCATGGCTTCTGCCCCTCTGAGGCAAGATGTCCTACCTCCAAGAGCTGCCAGTCAATCAGAGGGCAGACAGCTCTTCAGTCTGAGCAGCACCATTCAGAGTGGTGGCCACTTCTGGGATTGTGAAGTCTGCAGACCAACAACCCCCAGAGTAGGTCTGAAGTTCAGGTAAGTGGGGTTGGGATCACCAGGACCAATAGGGCAGATCCGGGTGAGGAGGGGGTGATTGGTCACAAGAGCAGGGGGATTTTCCTGCAGGGGTGGCCTGTGCCACTGGGGCATAGGGTGCCTGATCAAGAGGGACACCCCCCCCCCCCCCCCCCCCCCCTAAACCCGCACCCCACCCACCCAAGCCTGCAAGCAGATCACCAGGGTAAACCTGGCAGCCTTGCCACATGGCGTGAGTCACCCCCACCACTGATAAAACACCAGTTGTAGCAGAAAGAGACTGCATAGGGGCCACTAACTGGCCACATAAGGGCCTCAATTGGTTTGTGGGCGGGTGAGCCACCCAGCACCTCTTCCACTGCTGGTAGAATACCGGGATGGTAGGAAGACAATGGGCACTGCACCCCCTGTCATTCCACCTGAATTTAACTCCCCCCCCACCACCATCCCTCGTCCGCTCTTGGCAGCTGCATAAAATTCCGAGCAACATTCCTGGCTACAATGTAATCAGGAAAGATAGGGAAGGGAAAAAAACTAAGGTGATGAGGGGAATGATAGTATTGATAGCACTAGAAAGAGATATGTACTTGAGAGTTCAAAGATAGAATCCATTCTTTTAGAATTAAGGAACAATGGAGGAGTTATTACACTGTTGGGTGTATACTATAGGGCATTAATTAATAGGAAGGAGGTAGAAGAGCAAATTGGCAGGCAAATTGGAGAAAAATGGAAAGAATTGCATTTATATAGCACTTTTCATGACCACCAGTCATTTCAAAGAGCTTTACAGCCAATGAATACTTTTTGAAGTGTAGGCTCTGTTGTAATGTAGGAAACGTGGCAGCCAATTTGCGCAGAACAAATCTCCACAAACAGCAATGTGATAATGATTAGATAATCAATTTTTTGTGATGTTAATTGAGTGCTAAATATTGGCCAGGATACTAATGATAACTTGCCTGCTCTTCTAAGAAATAGTGCCATGCAATATTTTATACCTACAGGGGCAGGCAGGTGGGGCTTCAGTTTAATGTCACAGCCGACTGTTATAAATTGTACTAAGACTAACACATGCTCAGCTGCAGCCAGCCATTATTGAACTAACTTTATTTACACCTCGAACAATCCAACTGTTGTGAATTGCACTAAAACTAACACATGCTCAGCTGCAGGCAGCCATTATTGAGCTAACTTTATTTACACCTCCAACAGAGGGCAGCAGAGAGGGCAATATAACAAACAAATCTTGCAATACACTCACTATATTTCCTCTCCATTTTTAAAAAACTTATACATGAAAATGTAAAATGGTACATGTATGTAATTTCCTCAGATTATGTGAACATCAACAATACCTGAAAATTTAACTTGTTTTTACTGTAATCACAGCCAAAACATATATGACTGATATTGCCAGAGTAATTTACATGTAAAAACAAATTGTTTTCCTTAACACCAGTATGTGTGACACAAAAATATCTTCTTTGGCAAGATTTAATGAAAACAACAACAATTTTCTTCTTCCTTCCCACATACTTTAAATTAACCCATGGTTTCTATCTCTATTTCACTTTCTGTCTGGGTATCTCCTTCCATTTCCATTAATTTGACTCTGCTCACTCCACATGTGGCTGTGTCAAATCTGAATTCTGACTGCCAACTCCACTTAATGGTTGGGACTGTGATTATTGATTGATTTGTCTTTATCAAAGATCTTGACTCATTTTGCCCTATTAATGGATTCTATAACATCAGCAAATTTTCAGTTGCTTTGTGACTTTCACTTTCTGCCTTTCACTTTGGGCTGTAGGAGGAATTTAGATTATAGGAGTTTTCTCCTGCTCTCCCTTTGTCAGATTTCCTTTTTTCAAGCAAAATAATCTATATGACACTGATGGATTCTCTTTCCAACCTTCACTAGATATGTGAATGCACCTAGTCTCTTCACAACAAATCCAATCACATACTGTGGATTTTCACCATGACCTCTAACCAGCACTCAATTTTCTAAGTTTCATGACTGGTGTATCATGACTTCTCTTCATTTTGTCTTGCTTTTTCTTACTTTATTGTTGACGTCAGGCTTAAGCAAACTAAGCCTTGTCCAGGAGTGTATTTAAACAGTATGGATAGCATCTTCTGCTTTTGCTGGTGGTGACCTTGGAGGGGGAAGGGCATGCAATTAGGCCAGATGGTGGCGTACCTGAACCCCATCGCCTCCCTGTCACCACCGGTATTAAGTTCTGGATGGGAAGGCCCAGGGTCGACTTTCCTGATCTGGTGCCAATTAAGTGATAAATTAATGACCACTTAAGGGCCTCATCCCACCACTGCTGGTATTAACACAGCTGCGGATGGGCCTGTTGCCATGTGGCAAGAATGGCAGCTAAAAACATGTGGCCAGCTTGCCACCTCCAGGGATCCCTTGATCAAAGGCACTCAGTGCCTGATCAAGGGACTGGACATCTGGAAAGGGGGTGGGAGGTGCTGAAAGCTATTCTCCTGCTCTTGCTGCCAACCCCACTGCACCCCTCTCCCCATGACCTGCACCCCATGAAATCCTCCCCCTCCCGCCACATTACTTACCTGTGGTCTGGGTCACTTTGCAATGCAGGGACTCCAGAGCCTGTCATTCCAGCAGCATCCACAGCCTCCCTAGTGGTGCTGCTGAGCACAAGAGCTGCTGGCCTCTGCTGTTGACAGTGGGGTTATTATGTAAGAGAACAGAAAATTGCCTCACTTATCATCTAGCAAATACTTCTGTAAAGACCTCATCACAATCTGTACACTTCTTTCTGCAGCACCATTCAGTGCTGGGTGATATGTTGGTATTGCAGTGTGTTTGACTCCATTCTTACTCAGAAATATTTCAGACACTTCTGCCTGGAAACTGTGGACACTATTTGACACCAACATCATAATAAACTCCATAAATAAAAAACAACTTCTCAAAACCTCAATAATTTTGCCCATTTGTGGTATTGGGCATAGACTCAACACTTATCCAGTAGCTGTGGCTGTCGAGCAAAATAAAGTACTTTTTCCTTTCCACGTCAAAGAATCAACATGTACTTGTCCCCATGGTTTTCTTGGATTTGACCATGGAATGAAATGAACCTTAGTTGGATCATTTCTCATTCTGAGACATACTTCACAACCTTTCACCAACTCATTAATATCTCTGTTTACGCAGCTTCTTGCTATTGCTTTCATTCGGACTCTCCCTGTGCGGTATTGATGAAGTTCCTTGATCCTTTACCACGACTTGGTACTACTGTTCCCTCTGCTCCTGAATGCCATCTGCACATGGTCAACTTTCCCACAGGACTGGAAATGGGGCATTTTAATAGTTGGTGGCTACATTGGCAATGTTAGCATCTAAATTTCTGACTCCTGAGACGGCTGCTGTGGCCTGGATCCTTCCAAAATCCAGTGGACCTCCTTTGCCTCCACAGGAAAAGAACTCCTTTGCAATTTGAAACTATCTCTTTCTGCCATTTACATGGCTGTAGCCTCATTGCAGGCTTCCTTCCACATAAGCTTTATTGCCTTGGCACAAAAGCTGAGCCTGGATTTTATTGTTCTTTTTCAGCCTATAAACATATCTCCAGGGCTGATTTCATGCCATACAGTGACAAAAAAGTTTCTCTAATTCAAGAATGTAATCTGCAACAGTTTCCTTTCATGGAATGCAACTCTTGGTACAATCTCATTCTTAGTCGTACCACAAAGTGAGTCCAGAATCTCAATAATTTCAGAATTAGTCCATTGTACTCGGGTCTCACAGCCAACATTGTTTAGATACCATCTCAAAGCATCTGGCCTATTCATGGTAAAGAAAACATTTACTTTGTCCTCAACCTCCATTTTTTTTCAATTATGTACCATGTTTCACCATGTACCTGAATACAATGTGCCTGCAGCTGGAGCAATCAGTCAAATTGCTCAAACCTCCTCAAAATCAACTTTAGGAGTTCCATAAATGTGTCACAAATGTTCTTCAGTCCTTAATCACTCAAATGAAATATAAAAGAAAATTCCACCCCAGATTTGTCGTCATCTTTCTGTTGTGTATTGCACTGAGTAGGCTAACACATACTCATCTACAGGCAGCCATTATTGAACTAACTTTGTTTACAGAGACGGCAATAACAAAATGCTCAGATCTTGCAATATACTAAACCGATAGTGCAGCATTCGCTCACGACAGCACTTTTTTTGTATTCAGGCCCTGTTTTGACATTTGAATCCAGAACCTTGTAACTCAGAGGCAAGAGGGCTATACCCACTGAGCCACAGCTGATGAGGACTTTAGATAGTAATAATGGGAACTTCAGTTATTCAGATATAGACTGTAATGTTTGCAAGAACTTCTTTGATCAGTATTTTTCCAGCCCAAAGGGAAAGAAAGTAGGGTGGTGGGAGTCTGGAACTCACTGTCTGAAAGGGTGGTTGAGACAGAAACTCTCATAACATTTAAGAAGTATTTAGATATTTACATGCATTGCCATAGTCTCCAGGGCTCTGAACCAAGCGCTGGAAAATGGGATTAGTGTGGACAGATCCTTGTTGACCGGCATGGACACGATAAACCGAATGGCCTCCTTCTGTGCTGTAGACTTCTGTGAGTCTATGAGTCTAGTGCTGGATATGGTTCTGAATGAAGTGGAGCATGTTTCAGCAGTTATTTATTTGGGGCAACAGTGTTCACAGTATGGTTAGGTTTAGGGTAGTTATAGAAAAGAACAAGGAAAAATTAAGGCTGAGACTTTACTGCCTACCCCCCACCCCATGCTCCCTCAGCAGGAGTGGGGTTTGTGGTAAAATGCCAGAGTGCTGAACCAGGAGGGTTCCCTGATGCAGTACCCCTCACCAGGCCATTTTACCAGTGGTGGGAATGCAGTGGCTCAGCCACCCACCAATCAGAGGCAGACGGCCAATTTAGGCCATTAAATGCCCAGGTAGGGAACACCGCATTTGGAGGCTCCATGGTCCACGGAGAGAGTCCTGCAGCAAAAGATACTCCTGTGGCTCTGTTGCCGAGGCTGGAGGGGCCTGTCTGTTTATGCCTCGCAGAGAAAAAGATTTCCAACTCCCCTGTGAGGTGCCTCAAAATGGAGATGCCCTCTTGTTCTCCTTGCAGCCTCAGCAGTACCCAACTCTCTCAGTGGTGATGTTGAGGCTGCAGAGCTGCCAACCCTCTGATTGAGCCAGCAGTGTGGTGAACCAGCCCAATGTTGCCCAGCAGTGGCTAATTAAGAGGGCGCTGTCTGGAAGATTGCCACTGCTGCCCAACTACCCATTCCCGTGGGATCAGGAGCTACATTGGTAAAACCCCAGCTGAAATGTGAAAATATCACAGAATTTTACTGCACAGAAGGAGACCATTCGGCCCATCGTGTCTACACTGGCTCTCCAAATGAGCATTATGACCTAGTGCCATTGCCCTGCCTTTTCCCTGCACCCTTGCACATTGTTTCTATTCAAATAATCATCTAATGCCCTCTTGAATGCCTCGATTGAACCTGCCTCTACCACACTTGCATGCAGTGCATTCCAGACCCAAACTACTCGTTGTGTGAGAAAGGTTTTTCTCACGTCACATTTGCAAATCACTTTAAATCTGTTCCCTCTCGCTCTTGATCCTTTTACTAGCGGGAACAGCTTCTCCCTATCTACTCTGTCCAGCCCCCTCATGATTTTGAACACTTCTATCAAATCTCCTCTTAGCTTTCTTCTCTCCAAAGAGAACAGTCCCAACCTCCTCAACCTATCTTCATAACTGAAGGTTCTCTTCCCTGGGACCATTCTTGTAAACCTCTTCTGCAATCTCTCCAATGTGGTCACATCCTTCATATAATGTGGCGCCCAGAACTCTACATAATACTCCAACTGAGGTCTAACAAGTGTCTTATATAAATTCAGCATAACCTCCTTGCTCTTGTACTCTATGCCCCTATTAATAAAGCCAAGGATACTATATGCTTTATTAACTGCTCTGTCCACCTGTCCTGCCACCTTCAATGATCTGTACACATATACACCCAGGTCTTTCTGCTCCTGCACCCCCTTCAAAATTTCACCCCTTATTTTACATTGTCTGTCCATGTTCTTCCTACCAAAATGCATCACCTCACACTTCTCCACATTGAACTTCATCTGCGACCTAACTGCCCACTCCACCAAGTTGTCTATGTCTTTTTGAAGTTCTACACTGTCCTCCTCGCAGTTTACAACACTCCCAAGCTTCATATCATCCACAAACTTTGAAATTGTCCCCTGCACACCAAGACCTAGACCATTAATACATATCAGGAAAAACAAGGGTCCCAATACCGACCCCTGGGGAACTCCACTACAAGCCTGAAAAATATCCATTGACCATTACTCTCTGCTTCCAATTTTTCAGTGGATTTTGTATCCATGTTGCTACTGTCCCTTTAATTCCATGAGCAATCATTTTTCTCACAAGTCTGTTGTGTGGCACTGCGTCAAATGCCTTTTGAAAGTCCATGTACACCACATCAACAGCATTATCCTCATCGACCTTTTCTGTTCCACCTTCAAAACACTCCAGCAAGTTAGTTAAACACGATTTCCCCTTGAGAAATCCATGTTGGCTCTTCCTTATCAACCCATATTTTTCTATGTGACTACTAATTTTATCCTGAATAATTGTTTCTAGAACCTTGCCCACCACTGAAGTCAAAAACTGACTGGTCTGCAATTGCTAGGTTTATCCTTACAACCTTTTTTGAACAAGGGCATAATGTTTGCAATTCTCCAGTCCTCTGGCACCTCTCTTTAGTCTAGGGAAGACTGAAAAATTATGACCAGTGTCCCTGCAATTTCTACTTCCTTCAATATCCTTGGACGCATCTCGTCCGGTCCCAGTGCCTTGTCAACTTTAAGTGCCAACAGTCTATTCAACACTTCCCTCTTATCAATTTTGAACCCTTCTGGTGACAGAGTTTCCTTGTCTGTCGTCACGGCCTGAGTAGCATCTACCTCCTTGGTGAAGATGGATGCAAAGCATTAATTTAATACTTCAGCCATGACCCCTTCATCCATGTGTAAATTCCCTTTTAGGTCCCTAATTGGCCCTACTCCTCCTCTTACCACCCTTTTACTATTTATATGTCTATCGAAGACTTTGGGATTCCCCTTTATGTTGGCTGCCAGTTTTTCTCATAATCCCTCTTCGCTTCTGTAATATGCTTTTTCACCTCCCCTATGAACCTTCTGTATTCCTCTTGGTTCTCAGTTGTATTTTCTACCTGACACCTGTTATAAGCACACTTTTTCTTCTTCATCTTAATTTCTATCTCCTTTTTCATCCAGGGAGCTCTGGATTTATTTGCCTTACCTTTTCCTTTCTATGGAATATATCTTGACTGTGTCTGAACCAATTCTTTTTTGAAGGTAGCCCATTGTTCAGCTACAGTTTTTCCCGCCAATCTTTCATTCCAATCTTTCTGGCCCAGCTCCGTCCTTGCCCCATTGAAGTCAGCTCTTGTCCAGTTAATTATTCTTACTCTGGATTGCCTATCGTCTTTTCCTATCATCACCCCAAAATGTACATCCAATGTTCACTGTCTCCTAAATGTTCCCCCACTGATACTTGATCTACTTGGCCCACCTCATTTCCAAGAACCGGTCCAACAGTGCATCTTTTCTTCTTGGATTGGACATATAGTGCTATAGAAAATTTTCCTGACACAATCTAGGAACTTTTGCCCCTCTCCGCCCTTTATACTGCCACTGTCCCAGTTCGCATTCGGGTAAGTAAAGTCACCCATTATAACTACTGTATAATGCTTGCATCTTTCTGCAATTTCCCTGCAGATTTGTGCTTCTACATCGTTCTCACTAGTTGGTAGTCTGTAGACTACACCGAGCAAGGTAATTGCACCCTTTTTGTTCCTTAGCTCTCGCTAAATTGACTCTGCCCTTGAACCCTCTGAGACATCCTCTTTTTCCAGCACTGCAATGCCCTCCTTAACCAATACCACCTTCCTTTTCTATCTTTTCTGAACACCTTGTACACAGGAATATTTAACACCCAGTTCTGCCCTTCCTTGAGCCAGGTGTCTGCTATCGCCACAACATCATATTTCCACATGGCAATCTGCACCTGTAACTCCCCAATCTTATTTACTATACTCCGTGCATTCACATACATGCATAGTAACCTTGATTTAGATTTTGTTACTTTTTCCCTCACCCTGACTTCACCTATTAACTTACTATTCTCTATATTAATGCTATCTGTCTCTCTCAGGATTTTGTGCACCCTGGTGTTCCTCTCTAGTATTCTCTCATGGTTCCCACACCCCTGTCAAGTTAGTTCAAAGCCCTCCCAACAGCACCAGCAAAACGACTTGCAAAGAACTCAGTCCCAGCTCTGTTTAGATGCAACCCGCCTGGCTTGTACAGGTGCCATCTCCGCAGAGCCAGCCCCAGAGTCCCAGGAATCTAAAGCCCTCCCTCAAGCACCATCTTTCCAGCCACACATACATATGCCTTATCTCCTATTTCTGTACTCTGGAGGAGGGAAAATTTCAGTGAGTTGAAAAGGAATCTGTCCTGGGTGGATTAGAATCAAAGATTTGCAGGTAAGACCATAAATGATCAATGGGACGCCTTCACATAAGAGATACTTTGGGTATATACTAAATACTTTCAAAAAAGGTGGAAAGGAAGGGCTACCTGGATGGCTAAAGATATAAAGATTAAAGTGAAGAAAAAGGACGTTTGGCTGAAGAAAGAAAGAATGATTTGCACTTGTATAGCATCTTTCAGAACCTTAGGATGTCACAAAATGTTTTACAGCCAATAAGAAAAGGAGGAGACACACTGCCAGCCAAACCATCAGCCCCTGCCCCTAGACTACCTCGGATGAGGATCCTGAGTACCCACTAGATGTAGAGCCATCACTGCATTCACCTGCACCCTCCACCAGCGCAGACATACACACCTCAGTGGGACCTAGGTTTAGAGCAGGTTCGGGGTCATCATCTGGTAAGCACAGCATAGATTCAGGTCCACAGCAGGCAGAGGCAGTGACCGCCAAGGCCACCGACACTCTGAGGACTGCTGGAGGTCAGGCTCCTGCTGAGTCTGAACCAATGACGACCCTCTGGAATTGGCCCTCAGAGAGATGATGGAGCAGACAGATAGGCAGGGGCACAGCAGGCAGGGTTGTCAAAGGCCGTCAGCAGATTAGGACAGAGGATAGAGGAGTCCATCTACGTTCTGTATAATGTCGTGGCGCTGACATGCCAGCATATCAAGGTCACCATTGGAAGTGTGGCATCTGCCATGGAGATTTTGGTCCAGTAATTTGTGCCGGATATGTGCACGGACCTGTGCGCCATCACTACAGCCGTAAATGGGATCCATCAGTGGTGATGCAAGAGGGGGACAGGGCAGCTCAATCTCCCTCCAGGAGCCCCTTCTCCTCAAGGTGTCGGGGTGCGGTGCGGGGGGTGGGGGGGTGGTGTTGGTCCTTGAGCACCCACAGAGAGGAGGAGTGTCAGCCGGACATCCTGGAGCAATCCACCCAGGACTCACCTGAGCTGTCCAGCAACAACAAGTCCCCTCTGTCTGAGACCCCAGCAACTCCAGCTGCTCAGGCCAAGGAGGGTGCACCTGCCCCACAGCAGGAGGTGCAAAAACAGGGTGGGCCCTTCAGGCCTCGGTCCTCCAGAGGGTACCTGACAAGGTGATCGCAGACAACAGGGCATTAGAGTCAGCAGATTGCCTCCACCGCTGCTGCGGATGTGTGATAAGCACCTAGACATAATGGTAAGGTAAGAAAAATTAAGAAATATTGAGAGCTCAAAGATGGAATTGGTGTTCACTCACTGTATATACTTTGCACATCTGTAAGTATATTTTGCTTATCTGAAATTCTCATCTAGTGAATGGCCCTTCTATCTGATGCAAAGCTCCGAGGTCATAACAAGTGTAACAAGTAACTACCCCACCGACTTATCTCTCATTATGTACCTCAGGTCTATGGTGCCTCATATAATCTCAGTACAGTGAGTCACCTTCCTGTCCACAGCACCAACAAGTGCAAAGCCTCTTATCCTATCAACATGATGTTGGGCAGTGCATATCTTAGACTTACGTCGGAGGATCATAACATGTGGCCTCATGAGTATAGATTTTGCAGTTTGGTTTATTCCCCCGATGCTGCTGCACTGAAGACTGGTCTATGTGGGTCTTATAGGTTTTAACGGTGACCCACATTGGAGCCAATCTAACTCGGTGCATCTTTCAATGACCTCCATGTAATGTCTGTCAGGCTTGAGTGTTGGTAATGTTTGAAGTAATAGGCGGGGATCGTAGGTGCATATGGCGGCCTGTAGCGTAATGTTGTGACCACGTGTACAGCTAGACATCACCCCTATAGTAGTTCCCAATCTTCACCTGCGTGATTCAGAGGTATAACTGGTGACTTCTGAAAAGTCTGCTAGACTACCATGACTATGAAAGATCAGAGGTGTGTGCCTAGGCCCCAGATGCCGGACTATTAAATGGTAGGTTGCTACTTTGGACCTGAAGGTCTGGCTAGCGTGGCTTGACATCATCCCTGAGCTAGGCCTCCGATTGACACGGGTATCCGATCATGACAATGCCATCAGTGCCCCATGTTTACTTGTGTATATCTGAAACTGCTGGAATGAAAATATGGAAGCCTCAAATGGGATCATAGCAAAGCTCACAGTATATCTGATGTGTGCTCTTTATTGTCAATGAAGTTACTAAGTAATACCGAAATGCAGTGTCAGCATTTTCTAAGCCACAGATGCCAAGGCAATGCTGGAGATGAACTTGGGAAGTTCCATATGAAGGATGGGTCATGAGTGCTCGTCAATAATCAGAAGATGGTGCTGCTGAAGCTCTCTGTGTGCACATAAAGGTGACCTGGCTCACAGGCTTGCTTCCATGACTGAAAGTGACAGATCACTGCATCCTAAAGAACAATCTCATGCTGGGGGACTCATTGCATGAGGGATGGCCTGTGGAGAGATGCCGCAGTCCGGATTCAGATCAGTCCTCAGACGTACATGCGAGAACCAGTGATTGATGATTATCCTCCTTGAGGCGCCTTGCAACTTTCCAGGCACACTGTCATGAGTGCACTGAGGTTTGCAATGATGTTCCTGCCTCTTGAAAGCTGCCATAGGCAGTGAAATGTTGGCGTGATGCTTGAAAAGATAGCACCATATCTAATTTCTTTGTAGTGCGCGTTGGTGAAGTTCTTATCCCACAACAGAATGCAACATGTTCCAGAGGCTACCTGGCCTTCTAAGGCTGAGGCCATTGTCATACAAGATCATGACTATTCATTCTGAGATTGATAACCTCCATTGAGATGCTGAGGCTAGCAAAGAAAGTGTTAATGTCAAGCCTGCATGTGGGGAACAGGTGGAAGAGGCTTGTATGAGCCCTTCGTCTTCATCATCATGGTACCTTGTGGCTATAAGGATCTCACGGACCCATCTGTCACTTTGGCCCATACTATGGTCTCTTCCTCTGGAGCCTCAACATCCCCGCTCTCATTGAGCTCATCCCTCGTGATGTCCTCCTCATTGGAGAAAACATGCAGCTCCTCCATCTCACTGTCTGGCAACTCATCCCCCCTTTGGAGCACCAGGTTGTGTAGAGTGCAGCAAACCATGATGATAATGGACAGCCTCTGGGGAGAGTACTGGAAAGTGCTACCTGGCCAGTTCAGACATCGGAAATTGCTCTTCAGCATGCCAATGGTCTGCTCAATCAAGGACCATGTCGCAGAATGAGCTGCATTGTACCTCTCCTCTGAAGCACTTTGTAGCCGTCATTAGGGTGGATGTCATTGGCCACATCTTTTGGGGGTAGCTTCTGTCATCGATGAGTCAGCCCTGAATGCACTAGGGCCCTCGAAGATCTGTGGGACCTGTGAGTGACTCAAGGTATAAGAGTCATGTGAGCTCCCAGGGTATTTTGCACAGACCTGCATAATCCACTTTTGGTGGTTACAGATCAGCTGCACGTTGAGAGAGTGGAAGCCTTTTCAATTGATGAATTGTAGGGCTGCTGCCAGGGAGCTCTTAAAGTCACGTGTGTAGTCGATGGCACCCTACACCTGTGGGGAGCCGGATATCGCTGAAAACCTCACTGCTCTGGCAGCCTGGTTGGCTTCATCTAGGGAGAACTGGACATAATTGTTTGCCTTACTGAATAGGACATTGGTAACCTCTCGGATGTATTTATGAGCAGAGGATTGTGAAATTCTGCAGAGGTCCCCAGTGGAACCCTGGAACAAGTCATTCGCAAATAAGTTCAGTGCAGCGATCACCTTTAGAGCCATTGGCAATGGATGACCTCCAGGCTGTGCAACATTAGATTCAACCAAAGAATGTAGTAGACATGAGCCACCACATCTCTTGACAAGTGAAGGCATCTACGGCACTGTCTCTTGCTCATCTGCAGGTATGAGAGGCGTCTTTGGTAAACCCTGAGTGGCCTCCGTGGAATTGGTCTCTGGGTCTTCGTGGGGCTCGCTGGCCCATGTTTCTCAGGACAAGGCTCATCCCTTTGCCCTACCTGACAGTGACTGGCCCTTCTCTCCTCCTCAGTTGCATGAGAGCTATGAAAAAGGCAATGTTGCCTGCTGCCTCCATTCTGCGCTCCTCCTCGTCTCTGTGGGAAGATTGAACAGAGACATGATTACCTTCTTATCGCCATTGTGAAGTCCTTTGGCTGCCCTCATTCCAGGCATCCCATCCCTAGATCCTCACTTGCAGCTGTTGCACAGCCTCAAGGATCACTGGAAGCTGGATACCAACCCCACCGCGCACCCGCCCAATAACACCTCAGGCATGATCGCGCTTTCACAAAAGGGGTTGGACTTGGATGAGTATATCAGCCTCAAGTCAGGGCACTGTTAGGCTGCCTCCTTTGGAATAGACTAGAGCCCAACCTTGCACTAATGTAATGACTGTAATTGTTGAGGTGTGTAAAGCCTGAACCTCTCAGCTGCAATGTGTATTGGGAACATTTTGCATATCCTCTTTAGCTGTTGCCCCTTTACAGTTGGATCCTTCTGAGCTTTGCGCATTCCTATGAGATGGACAAATGGTCATTCAAGCCCAATCAACATTTGGCCCCAAACCGCAATGGATTCTTGCAAGAAACTCTTTCAAGTTATCAACAGTCACAGATTGCTACTCTTTCGAGTACAATCACAGTTCTTGGTTTCCGGGAGTGGGACATGAACCCACAACCCTCTGATTCAAAGGCGAGGGTGCTATGAACTGAGCCACAGCTGACACCTCGGATTCTTGCAAGAATGTGCACCATGAGTTAAGGTGCCTAAATCCTTCAATTTGCATTTGAATATTCCTAACATGTCTCAGCTGAGCCTTGCTCTCCATGTCCTGAAGTGGCAGTTATTAGGGTGTCCCTTCAATCGGCCCAAAAGTGCAGCAGTCGACTACTATCCCAAGCCCTCAGACCCCTCCCCTGGTGATTTTTTTTCTCAGGTTATTTTTCATCATTCCATCAGCTGTCGAAATGGTGCTGCTCTGCTTCTATCATAAGACCAGCTTCCAATACCACTTGCACCCCCGCCCCCTCCCCCCAACCCTGCATGACTGTCCAAGTCCCTCCCATTGTCCTGGAAGTGCATCGTGGGCTGGTTTCCCTCCCTTCGATTACCCTCCTTCCCCCCCCTCTAATCCTGGAGGCCAATAATTCTTTTAGATATCCCTGTCGTCCCTCCGTTTTCTGCTGTCTTGATGCCCCACGTCGACCTGACCCCTCCCCATCTTGAGGCACAGTTACCTACCGAGACTTCCCCGCCATGGTGTGCACGATTGACACAGGACGGATAGGCCCTTCCCCTCCCTGGACTGGGACCAGGACTTGCATGCCAGACATAGCCTTGTAGCATGGTGTGCACTGTCCCAGGACTGTCTCTGCTTTCTTGCCCCGATTACATGGTGCACACTGCAGCAGGACTGTCTTTGCTTTCTGGCCCTGATTAAGTGGTGCGCACTGCCCCAGGACTGTCCCTGCTTTCTTGCCCCGATTACATAGTGCACACTGCAGCAGGACTGTCTCTACTTTCTGGCCCTGATTACATGGTGCGCACTGCCCCAGGACTGTCTCTGCTTTCTGGCCCTGATTACATGGTGCGCACTGTCCCAGGACTGTCTCTGCTTTCTGGCTCTGATTACATGGTGCGCACTGCCCCAGGACTGTCTCTGCTTTCTGGCCCTGATTACATGGTGCGCACTGCCCCAGGGCTGTCTCTGCTTTCTGGCCCTGATTACATGGTGCGCACTGCCCCTGGGCTGTCTCTGCTTTCTGGCCCTGATTACATGGTGTGCACTGCAGCAGGACTGTCTCTGCTTTCTGGCCCTGATTACATGGTGTGCACTGCAGCAGGACTGTCTCTGCTTTCTGGCCCTGATTACATGGTGCGCACTGCCCCAGGACTGTCTCTGCTTTCTGGCCCTGATTACATGATGCGCACTGCCCCAGGGCTGTCTCTGCTTTCTGGCCCTGATTTTATGGTGCGTACTGCCCTCGGACTCCCTTAGACTTATCCCTCCTACTGTACTCCTTTAACCAACCCCCCCAGCCATGTGCCTCTGCCCGCCCCTTCCTTCCTGTGTTCTTTTAATCCCCTTCCAGTCTCTGTCCACCCCTTCCCTCTTGTGCTCCAGCCACCCACCCAAGTCAAGCATGTGTCTTCCAGCCCCTTTCCTTCCCTTACCGCTAATCTTGTTCAGCAGCCTTGGCACAGATTCGGAGCAGCTGTGAGTGCTGCACAGCGCTGTGTAGGCAGCTACTGTGCATACAAACCTTGAAGTCATGAGTGAAGTGCGGTTCGTGTTGCACACCAGTTATTTCCAGTCGTGATTCACAATGATCTAATTAGCTGCTGGTGTGGCCATTAGTTTTGGAGTAGGGTCCTGATTCTGGCAAGCTGGGTTTTTAATGAGCATTCATGAGATGCAAAGGCAGCTAATGTGTTTCCAGACATAGAGGGGCTGGCAACCCGACCCACCATGAAACCCGGGAGCAGAAAATTGCAATCATTTTTCACACCAGAGGGAAACTGACTTTTGGCCGCACTCCAAATTTTCTGGTCCTGTTCCCCACGATGCCCGCTGCTGTCGGCACCAGAAAATTCCGCCCATAGAAAAAACCTGCACTCTGTGCACTTTATAGTCAATAAATTTCTTTTGAAGTTTAGCTTTCCTTCTAGAAAATAATGACTTCTCCGTTCTCACCATTTCATGGAAATTTCAATATAAAAGGAGACCGTTCAGCCCCACTTTGCTTCCTAAAGTTTAGCTCCTCCAAACCTTTTGTTACTCTTACCCTTATTTGCACCAAGCCCAGTTCACCCATTATCCCTCTGCTTGCTGACTCCTGGTCTGGCAATGGCTTGATTTTAAAATGTTTGTATTTGTTTTCAAATCCCTCCATTGTGTTGCCGCTCCCTATCTCTGTAACCTCCTCCAGTCCTATATCCGTTAGAGATCTCTGTGCTCCTTCAATTCTGACTTCTTGCGCATTGATTTTCATCTCTTCCCGATTTTAATTGCTTCACGAGTGGCAACCATGTCCTCAGCTACCTGGGCCCTAATCTCTGGAACTCCCCCCCGCCTAAACCTTTTTGCCTCTTCTCTCTCTTCAAGTCACTCCTTGGCCACATGCCTCAATATATCCTTACGAAGCTTGATACCAAATTTTGTATGATAATGCTTCTGTGATGTGCCTTGAAACACTTTTATTACTTTAATGAGTGCTAGGTAAATGCAAGTTGTTATTGTGCTAGTTGAGAGATAAATTTGAGCTTGATTTCCAATCTGTAACTCTCCCTATTGTCTTCCCACTGCTACCCGTTGAAAAATAAAAGCTGTCCACTCTATCCATTCTAAAATCTCAGTGGACAGATGTGCACCAGAATGCCTAAAGATAGTTATTAATTCAATCATTTGTATATGTTCCAAACTGGATGTAGTATCCAATTTATGAATCAGAGATGACTCTGCAGAGTTATTTGTAATGGACATGCTTTTATTTATAAATTGGTTATTTTTGTTGGTGCACGTTTTCATCAGTTACTGGCAAGTCCCAGAACATCACTGCAGGAGTTCTTCAGGGTAATGTCCTAGACCCAATCATCTTCATCAATGAGGTCAGAAATCATCATAAGGTCAGAAATGGGAATGTTTGCTGATGATTGCACAATGTTCAGCACCACTCGCAACCCCTCAGAATGTGAAGCAATCCGTGCCAATGCCCAGCAAGACCTGGAAAGCATTCAAGCTGCGGCTGATAAATGGCAAGTAACATTCATGCCACACAAGTGCCAGGCAATGACCATCTCCAACAAGAGAGAATCTAACCATCTCCCCTTGACATTCAATGGCATTACCATCACTGAATTCCCCCACTATCAGCATCCTGGGGGTAACCATTGACCAGAAACTGAACTGGACCAGCCATATGAATACTGTGGCTACAAGAGCAGGTCAGAGGCTGGGAATTCTGCCACGAATAACTCAACCTCCTGACTCCCCAAAGCCTGTCCACCATTTACAAGGCACAAGTCAGGAATGTATTGGAATACTCTCCACTTGCCCGAATGAGTGCAGCTCCAACAACACTGAAGAAGCTTGACACCATCCAGGACAAAGCAGTCTGCTTGATTGGCACCCAATCCACCACCTTCAACATCCATTCCTTCCACCACCGACGCACACTGTCATCAGTGTGTACCATCTACAAGATGCACTGCAGAAACTCACCAAGGCTCCTATGACAGCAGCTCCAAAACCCACAACCTCTGCCACCTAGAAGTACAAGGCTAGTAGATACATGGGAACACCATCACCTGGAAGTTCCCCTCCAAGCCACACAGCACCCTGACTTGGAACTATATTGATGTTCCTTCACTGTCACTGGGTCAAAATCCTGGAACTCCCTCCCTAACAGTACTGTTGGTATACCAACATCACATGGACTGCAGCAATTCAAGAAGGCAGCTCACTACCATCTTCTCAAGGGCAATTAGGGATGGCAATAAATGCTAGTCTAGCCAGCGATGCCCATTTGCCATAAAAAGAATTTAAAAAAGGACATTCAACAAGTTTAACATATATATCAGGATGATTTTGTATCACAAGACTGCCAGGATCGTGGAAGATGAATCAGACCTTGGCCTTTTCTTGATCTTTTTCTGTCTAAGCTGTATTTAGTGCCCATTTCTTAAGGTGTTGGGCCTTCTTGAATTGCTACTGCTTGTTATGGTGTCTGGTGGGATATTGAACCAGAAATATTGAAGGAATAGAGGCTTAGGGAAAAATAGAAACATCACCTATACCTTAGAAAATAAGAAACTGAATGTGTTGGAAGAGCTTAGGGATCTAGGGATGCAGGTGAACAAGTCATTATAAGCACAACTCAGGTCAGAAAAGCAATCAAAAATGCTAACAAAGCACTTTGATATATTGCAAAGAAGAGTCATATTGGACTTGAAATGTTAACTCTGTTTCTCTCTCCACATATGCTGCTGGACCTGCTGAGTTTTTCTGTTTTATTTCAAATCTTCAGCATCTGCAGTATTTTGCTTTCCCTTTGATTTATTTCTAGGGGTGTAGAATTAAAAAGTAGTGAAGTTAAGTTAAATTTGTATAGGGCCTTGGTCAGGCTGCAATTGGAGTACTGTGCACAGTTCTGGTCTCCATACTGTAAAAGGGACATAGAAGCACTGAAGAAGCTATGAAGTTTTACACGGATAGGCACCAGAACAGGATAAGAGAAGACTTGGAGATGATTGATGTAGTATGAAGGGTTAACAGAATGGTTACGCTGATCTATGGGGCACATGATAATGTGGCACTGACATCAAGCAGTCATGTGCTAGGTACTGCAGGGAGCAGACAGGCAGCCCTGAGGAGCGATGTGCCTTCCCGATAACTCACTGTGTATGTACTGTAAATAGTGTAAATAAATTAGTTTTTAAGAAATACCCTGCTATGCCTGTGGCTCCTACTTGCTACAGCCCTGGCCTAGCACCTTCTACAACATGGTAGCAGCGGTGGCGGCACCAATTTAGTCCATTGTTGGTGCCACACAATGAACACCCACAGTCCAAGACAGCTATGTCTCATAGAGCATCCCAGCAACCCACTCACCATACACTAGGGTAGCAATGGTGGCACTGCATGAACAGTCACTGTCCCTACCCCATCTCATTTTCAAGCCTAGGAGACATACACAGAGATTGCTGCTGCCGGACACACTGTGGGAAATGCCCAATACTAGTCCAGGTTGGTTCTTTCTTCTTTTGTGGTACTGCACTCAGTAATTTCGCCTGGGCGGAAGCTCATCAAAGTGGTACAAAAGGCAGGAAACCACTCCATTGCCATCTTGAAATGTCTGCACTGTGGCGCAAGATGACAGGACAAATGGCAGGGTTGCCCAGTGGGTGTACTCTTGAGTGTTTCAGATGTGGTAGGATGGGACATTTCCAGCGTTTCTGCTCCGTTAGAGTCTCTAACAGGACCAATGACAATGCCACTAACAATTACTGCCCCTCTCTCACTTCCTAGGTGAACTTCGCCAGCATTCCCAGGACTTCTGGTCCATCAATATAGAGGTCGGAGGGTTCCCAACACGCTTCAAACTTGACACAGGTGCAGTGGGACCTGTACTGGCTGATCATCTTGCATGGCTCTGCACAATTTCCCTTCAGCCTTCTACTATAAAACTGTAGGGCTGGGTCAAATACACCTACATGTTAAGGGCCAGATTACCATCACACTATGCCATAAGCGCCGACAGATCACAGAAACCCTTTATGTCATCCGCAACCAAGCCATTTCCCTGTTTTGCAGGAACGCGTGTCTACAGTTAGACATCATACAAAAAGTCGATGAGACTCTTCCATCTGACACCAGGGTCACCTTCCATCAGGAATTTCCACAACTTTTTCAAGGGCTGGGGAAGCCAAAGACTGAATATCATATTTCTCTGCTCCCAGATGCCATGCCGGTCTGTCTGTTCACTCCTAGGAGGGTGCCACACCCCCTATTGCCAAAGGTTAAGGAGGAACTTGATGACATGTTACACACGTGCTTTATTTCCCCAGTCACACAACCAACCGGCTGGTGTTCTGCTGTTATCACCGTTCCCAATCTTTATGGCCACCTCTGAGTTTGTGTGGATCTTACGCAGCTAATTATAGCGGTTCAGTGGGAAGTCCACTCAGTAGACAACAGTTTGGCTAAGCTCACCAATAGCATCCTTTTCACGAAGCTCGATGAGAACAGCAGCTTTTGACAAATACTCCTCAACACGGAATCCAGGCTCCTGACGACCTTTATCACACCCTTTGGTCTATTTTGTTTTAACCGCCTCCCTTTTGGCATTTTGTCTGCCCCTGAGATATTTCAACATAACATGTCAACAGTCCTCGAGGGGCTGTCAAGGGGTTATCTGCCATTTGGACGACATCCTCATACAAGGTTCCACAAGAGCCGAACATGACCGTAGGCGCTCCAGGAAGCAGGTCCCACGCTGAATGACATGTGTGAGTTCACCAGAACCAACATAAAATTCCTGGATACATCATTCAATGGCCCAGTATTACGGTTGATCCTCAGAAAACAAAGACCACCATTGAGTTTCTCCAACTAACATGCATCACTGATATTCAACGTTTTCTGAGGATGGAAAACCAGGTGGGAAAGTTTATCTTTAACTTGGCCACACTCACAGAACCCTTGAGAGAAAGATCTCTTATAGAAGGGTCAACAGTGGTTCTAGGCCATGGAACAAATCAAGGCCTTTTGCTCCATCAAATCTCGCCTAATCTCCTTGTATGTCCTGGCGCACTATGACCCCACGTTACCAACAGTTGTCACTGCAGATGCTTCCTCTATGGGCCTCAGCGGTATTCTCATAAAGCTGCAAAAGAACGGTGATAGAAAGCATGTTTATTTTGCTTCAAGAGCTCTCATGGAAACTGAATGAAGGTATACCACTATTGAGAAGGAGGTACTGGTGGATACATGGGCGATCGAGCGTTTTTCTGATTACCTGATGGGGCCACCATTCCAGATGAAAACAGACCACAAGCCCCTTATAACACTTCTCAATTCCATGGAGATGGAATTCAACAATTCTACCTCCATTTGATGCGGTACCAATATACAGCTGTCTATGTCCCAGGGAAGTCACAAACCATGGCTGATGCTCTCTCTAGAGCCCTGGTCAACCACACTGTTGCCCTCGATTCTATATTGCTGTCAGAAGTGGAATCATTTTCTTGCATCGTCATGAGCCCCCTGTCCATATATGCCACGAAGCTCCAGGATGCTCGACACACTCAAAATGTGTTAAACGGTGGAGTTCTGTCTCTAAGGGTGGTCCAAATACAACCTTACCGATGTCTTATCCGCAAATGCCAAGAGCCCATTTGATCATTGCGGATGACCTCCTAGTTTATGACCATCATTTGGTCCGTCCATGTGACAAGATATTCTTCACATTCTCCATGGGATCACCTCAGCATTGCTAAATGCAGAGCGAGAGCCCTACAATCAGTGTAGTGGCCTGGTATCAAACGAGCAGTCCAGGGTTTTGGCCTATCTTGCCACACCTCCTGCATTTGCACTCTGACACCAATGCAAACCCTGATACCATCTGTCTTTCCTCATCACCCATGGCAGAAGCTAGGCTGCGACCTCTTTGACTTCCATAGCAAGACTTACCTTATGATTATTGATTATTATTCTCGAATGTCAGAGATAATCAAGCTCCATACAACCACAGTGGAGTTCGTCATCAAAGCACTACAGATCATTTTTTACACCCATGGGCTTCTGGATGAAATTATTTCAGATAACAGACCCCTATTCGCCAACGACCATTTTCAGTAGTTCACTGTTGATAATGGGAACTCTCATGTCTCAAGCTCTCCTCTTTATCCACAAGCCAACAGGGAAGCAGAGCGAGCAATCCGCACTAGTAAGGACCTGATGTCCAAGAATTCGGATTGGCATGTGGCTCACATGCAGTATCGGGCCACCCCCTCAGCCAAGGAATTCTCTCCAGCCAAATCCTTATGGGCCATCGTTTAAAAACACACATTCCTCTGTTGCCTGCAAGCCTTCAGCAGAATATCACCACTGCTGACCATAACACAGTGAGGGTGAAGAAGTTGAACTCCCAGGAGAAACAACACCAATGTTACAATACCAGGCACAAATCAAAAGCTTTGCCATCTTTGACACTGGACCAGCAAGTCTAGATTCGGGACCAAAAATCTGAAGACGTCATTCTCATTGTCTGGTACTATCTGAAGAAACAGAATAGCCCACATTGCACCAGACCACATGGTTCCGACGACATGAAATGTGGCCAATAGAATCCTGAAATACTCCAGATGCTCTGAAGGTATTGACCCACCCTAGGACCCACTCCCAGTCCTTCGACCCAGTGGAGCAGTAACCAGAACACACCCGAGCAGAGTGGTGAAGGCTCCTCAGAGACTCAATCTGTAACTGGGGGATTTGGTGGGAGGGGGCGTCGGGGAAAAGGGGACAGCAATATAAATAGTTTAAAAACAAAGGTCATGTAACTAGTTAAAGAGATAGTTTTGTATTGTTGTTAAAAAAGATGGGGGGGGGGAGGGGGAGGTGTAGTATAAAGGGAAAACAGAATAGATATGCTAATCTATGGGGCACATGATGAATTGGCACTAATGTCAGGCAGTGGTATGCTAGGTACTGTAGGGAACAGACAAGCAGTCCTGAGGGGCTTCCTGATAACTCACTATGTGCGTACTGTAAATAGTGTAAATAAACTAGTTTTTAAATACCCTGTTACGTCTGCGGCTCCTCCTACAATGCTGCCTAGCACCTTCTAAAGCAATTGATAGAGGATTTAAAATTATAAATGCATTGGACAGGGTAGAATTGGAAAGAATTCAAAACTAGGAATCATAATACAAGATTGTTACCAAATCCAACAGGGAAATAAGGAGAAATCACAGAATTTTAACAACACAGAAGGAGGCCATTTGGCCCATCGTGCCTGCACCAGCTCTCCAAATAAGCATTATGACCTAGTGCATTGCCCTGCCTTTTCCCCATACTCCTGCACATTGTTTCTATTCAAATAATCATCTAAAGCCCTCTTGAATGCCTTAACACAGATAGTGGTTGGAACCAGATAAACAGGAAATGGTTGAGGCAATTATGTAAGATGCTTTCAAAAGGAAACTAGACTAGCACATGAGAGAAAAGAGAATAAAGATGTGGTGGAAGATTGAGATGAGGGGCTGAATATTATGGGGAGTCAGACGTCTTGCCCTACTGCCCCCCTGCCACCCCCAGAAGCAAAGTTGGAGTGGAGCCAACCTGCTCCATGCCAGCTTGCTCTGCAGCCATAATATGCTGTGGGTGGGCTAAACAAAGGCCGGGTGGGACTTCTGTACCTCACTGGGGAGGGAGTCCTGCCCCCTGGAGCTGCCGGCCAATTGGATTGGCTGGCAGCGCCAAGAGTGCATTAGTGGGCGCTGCTGGACTGCAAGAGGAGGAGGGAGAATGTTCAATGGATTCCTGGAAAAACAGTTATATTCCAGACGGGAAGGATTTGGGCAGGTCAGGGTGGGGTGGCGGGGAGGTGGTGGGGGTGGGTTTAAGGCTACGGGTGGGTAGGAAGAAAGGGGAACTCTATCTTAGGGGGCCTGTCCCCCGATCAGCAAAGGGCAGTCCCCCAAGATAGAACCCCCCACTTCCTTCCCGCTCTTTGAAGAAATTATTCCCACCCGACTGCCCATGCCAAATGTTTTATGGCATGGGCAGTGTATTATCAGAGCATAAGACTGGTAACAAACCTAATTTGCCCTTGATTATCTATTTAGATATGACGGTTGGGCTGCTGACTTCGGCACCCGCCCACCCCATGTATTATGGAGGTGAGCTTGGGGGTGGGTGGGAAGGTAGTGGGGTGGACACCTGCCCTATTTTCCCTCTCCCCACCCACCGAGAAGATGCCCGGCAGGGGAAAATGAAATGCAGCCCAAAGTAAATGGAATGGGAGGATATTTGTCTGAATATAAACACCCGCATAAACTAGGTGGGCTGAAAGACCTCCTTCTTTGCTGTGTACTCTTTCAATTCTATGTAATTCCATGGAAGGAAGAGTTTCAATCAATATGACAGTAAGAAAAACTATAAAAATAAACTTTCATGAGGAAAATAGATTACAGGTAGATCGTGATTTGTTACCTCTTAGATCTGCTCAGAAACCAGAGTTTCCATGACCTTTTGCTCAAAGTTACATTACTCAGGTCAGAAATCTTACTACATTACAAACATAAGAGTTTGTAGGGTTTGTCAAGCAGGTTTGGCAAATCAGTTACATCCTACTAATCCCATTCAGCGTGCAATCATATAAAATAATTAATTGCTTCATTGCACGAACAAAGGGTTCATATTGTTTGTGGCAAGTCAGAAAGTTAATTAAACGATATGATGCGCTGTCCTCCAGTGCTTCCATTGCCATAGTAAAGACCAGCAGTGCCACTTTTCTTGCTCCGTTATCTTAAAACTTGGCCCTTGATAACTGGACATAACACCTTTGCTACTTTTTTCACTCTTGTTTTACATGGTTAAGCTCAGTTACAGTATAGAAGTTGTATTGCACCAAGACCCATTAGAAATCTCAGTTACCTAAAATTTTGTAAAAATTTTGAGTTACAGTTCAAAAGGTGAATCTTGTCTATAGAAGGCAGTGTTAGATTCCTGCCACTAGATGCCATATAGAAATGTGACAACTAAATCTAATAAATAGCTCACTCTTATGTTGTAGACTCACTTCAAATGCTCTGCTGATCTGCTTTTCAGGCCTGCTGCGCTGCTGCTAAAACCACCTCCCCAATGTACTTTTAACAATAGAGAGGGCGGAAGAGGCAGCAAAAAATGTGGCTGTCGCTGTGTTGATTGGCAGGTGTGGCCTTGCTTCTCTCTGAAGTGGTTTCAGCATCAGGCACTTCTAAGGAGTTTCCCCACCCATTCTTAAAGTTACTGGTACAAAACTACTGTAAACAACCTTTTTTTTTAGGGAAGCATATTAAAATAATTGTGCTGTAACTCTCATGGGTATATTTTTTAAAATCTTTAATGTCTGGGTAAAATATAACTGTGCTTCCTTCCACTGCTGAACAGAAGTACTTCAGTCCTGTAGGGGACATGTTTATTTGCCACTTCTAACTTCCAGACAAAGGTGGTTTTGTGGTCAGAGTTGTAGGTGCAAGATGCTATCTTTGGTCATGCTGTCTGCTGAGAAGGAAAACATAATGGTTTATCTTACTGGTGTTTTATATTACAGCTCTTTATTTATATATGGCTATTGGAGAGGAGCCAATCTCCCTCAGTTATATTATGGTCCTACTCTTTGTAGGCCCTGTTGGAGGTTGCTATGAATATGGAGCTATGGGAGATATGCAGCTCATAAGCTCAGTAAGTGCAAATAATAAACAAAAACAGAAAATGCTGGAAAAACTCAGCAGGTCTAACACCATCTGTGGGGAGAAAGACAGAGTTAACGTTTCAAGTCCGTATGACTCTTCTTCAGAGCTAAAGAGAAGTAAAAATGTGATTAAATTTATCCTGTTTAAGGGAGGTGGAGCAGGTGAAGCTGGATAGAAGGTCAGCAGTAGGTGGAGGCAAGGAGAGATTGACAAAAATGTCATGAACAAAAGGACAAATGGGATGTTAATGATAGTGTTTCTAGCTAAAGGAGGTGCTGATGGTGGCATTAAGGTCAGAAAACAGAACATGATAATAGCAGGACAAGCGTAAGCACTCTGGAAAGAACAACGTGAACAAGTGACAGATGGCCCTAGCAGGGGTGGGGTGGGGGGAGGGGATGGTGGTGGGAAAAAAGATCGAAAATAGGCTAAAAGGTGGGATAAAACAATGAATAAAAATGAAAAAAATGTGGATAAAAAAATGAATATTGAAAAAAGGGGATAAAAGAAGGGTGAGGATGCAGGAGAGGGTTCATGGTCTGAAGTTGTTGAACTCATTGTCAAGTCCGGAAGGCTGTAAAGTGCCTAATCGAAAGATGAGGTGCTATTCCTCCAGTTAGCGTTGGGCTTCACTGGAACATTGTAGTAGGCCAAAGACGGACATGTGGGCATAAGAGCAGGATGGTGTGTTGAAATGGCTAGCGACAGGAAGGTCTGGGTCATGCTTGTGGACAGACTGAAGTTGTTCTGCAAAGCGCTCAGCCACATTTTTATTCATTTGTTCATGACATCCTTTGTCAATCTCTCCTTTGCCTCCACCTATCGCTGACCTTCTATCCAGTTTCACCTGCTCCACCTCCCTTAAACAGTATAAATTTCATCACAGTTTTATTCTCTTTAGCTCTAAAGAAAAGTCATATGGACTCGAAATGTTAACTCTATCTTTCTCTCCATAGATGCTGTTAGACCTGCTGAGTTTTTCCAGCATTTTCTGTTTTTGTTTCAGATTTCCAGCATCCGCAGCATTTTGCTTTTATTCAAATAATAAACAACTTTTGCGTCAGATTTCCAACCTCTCTAGAGCACTTTGTCCAGTTCCTGCCAACATGAAACAGGTTTCATGCATTTACATGTGTGAACACAGAAGAACCCGAATGCAAAGAGCTAGCCTTTAGTAGGATAGTGTTACGAGCCCTGTAGAGTCCCATGACATTTAAAAAGAGATGAATTTTCCAGCGAGTTATGGAAATTACCAAAGGGCAAGATTTTACATTTTAAGCCTTTTACTGTAACAATTCATTCCTTCCACCCTCAACACACAGTGGCTGCAGTGTATACCAACAACAAGATGCACAGCAGTGACTCACCAAGGCTCCTTCAACAGCATCGTCCAAACCTGCAACCTCTACCACCTAGAAGGACAAGGGAAGCAGATGTATGGGAACATCCACCACCTGCAAGTTCTCCAGGCCACACATTATCTTGACTTGGAACTGTATCACCGCTCCTTCACTGCCACAAGGTCACCGTCACCTTTTCAAGAGCAGTTAGGGATGGGCATAAATGCTGGCCTAGCCAGCGATGCCCACATCCCCATGAATGAATATTAAAAAAAACTATTATCGACATCATCAAACGTTACTTAACAGGCAACTAATACATCGAACTAAAGGAAGGGCACTTTCGCATTATCCAACTAACACAGTTGAGATAATTCTTAGATCTTCTTTCGCTGTGCACTAGTTCTGGCAGAGGGGTAGAATTATAAGAACAAGTTCCATGTTATTCCCATCTTCCCAGCAAGCTCACTTCTCCCTGCACACCAGGTTGAATCCTCCAGTGTCCTTTGGAAATTACTCCACTCAGCCTGAGCCTTCGAGAACCAACTTTCACCAGCAAAGTTCACCCTGGCAACTCCTTGGGGTTAATTTTACCAGGGCGTTGGGGAGGGGGTGGTGGGGGATGAATTATCCAACCTTCCCAACTGAAAAGTCCAGTCCAATTGGCCACTGCTGGGATTACAAGCAGTCTCCGGAGAAGAAGAACGATGTATCCTGGACTCTGGATAAATCCAGGGATATTGGACAGGCTTGCCAGACCACAGCAAAGTCTGGGGGCGGAGGGCGGATGGTTGGGGTGGGGGGGGCATGTTCTAGAGACCAGGGTGGGAGGGATAAAGGGGAGTACAATCTTGGGGGATGCCTCTGATGGACACAGCGGATCCTCCAAAGAAGGTACACCCCATTCTTGCCTGACAACAGCCCGCATAGTGAAAACAGCCCACCTTTTCCTGCTGCACGTATTACAGTGGAGGAAGTGGAATAAGGCCCTTAAGTGGCCTCAATAGGCCTAAGGGCAGGCAGGCTGCCTGACGCTTTACCCGCCCATCGTAATATTGGAGACAGGTGGGCAGGAAGGCGGTGGGCAGGCCACCTGTTTTATTTTACAAGCCCCCACCTTCAAATACACCGGTGGCAGACTGGAGAATTCACTCCCTTGTTTCTTAAGTCTCCAAAAGTCTGGCTTATTCCATCTTCTATTTTTCAAACAGAGAACCAGCTTTCATCAGCATCTCCCTTGGCTGCCAACACAGAAATGGTTTTTCCTTGCTCTTCACAGCACCCACCACCTGCAAGTTCTCCAGGCCACACATTATCTTGACTTGGAACTGTATCACTGCTCCTTCACTGCCGCAAGGTCAAAATGCTGGAGCTACCTTCCTAACAGCACTATGGGTGTACCTATGCTACATGGGCTGCAGTGGTTCAAGAAGGTAGCTCACTGCCACCTTCTCAAGAGCAGTTAGGGATGGGCATAAATGCTGGCCTAGCCAGTGATGCCCACATCCCCATGAATGAATATTAAAGAAAACTATCTTTGACATCATTAAACGTTACTTAACAGGTCAGGAGTGGGCAGTAAGGCGGTGGGCAGGCCACCTGTTTTATTTTACAAGCTTCAAATACACCTTCAAATACACCGGTGGCAGACTGGAGAATTCACTCCCTTGTTTCTTAAGTCTCCAAGGGCCTGGTTTATTCCACCTTCTGTTTTTCAAACAGAGAACCAGCTCTCATCAGCATCTCCCTTGGCTGCTAACACAAAAATGGTTTTTCCTTGCTCTTCACAGCAGTAGCTGCATTGTGCTTCTCTCACTCACTCTCTTGGTGTATCTGTGTCTGTCTCCAAAAGCAGCTGTCCCTTTTCTATGCTAAGGTGTGAAAACTGCCATTTGATTTTCAAGAGTTTTCAGTTTGGGTTTCTTTCCCTGTGACAACCAGATCACATGAGCCTGGGCAGGGGCTTAGTATGACCACCATCCCCTCTATTCAGAACAGTCTGTTTTAGCTTAAGTTAAAGGAGATATTTTAAAACATCACTGTCTTGTAAAGTACAGTGTTCGTAACACCTTCCTCCAAAATAAAAAAGCATTTACAGTAGTAACTGTATTTTTCCATAACAAAATCATAATTCAACATTGTAAACATTTTGACAACTAACCTAATACATACAGTATAGGTAATATTCTTTCACCTTTTGTTACATGTCACCATGAAACATTATGTCTTAGCAACATTATAAGGCTTAACCCATAACAATTAAGATTTAGGCCAGAACTTTACAATTCCATCGCGGCAGGGATGGGGCCGTAAAATGCGGTGAGCCATTCTAAACTCCATTGACTTCGGTGGGACCATAAAATCCCTCCAGCAAAAAATTCAGCCCTTAAAGTCCAGTTTGCATGAGTTCCTAGACTCCCCAATGTCTTGCAAACAAGATTTTCTTCTACTACTGGTTGATTCACTTTCTTTCAATCACTGCAAAAAGATCTCTTTTTAATTTTGCATAGCCTGTACAACTTTTACAATCTTTGAACCAAGAAATTGGATCATGGTTCTGCATTCTTCATGTTGCTTTATAATTTTTTAATTGATTTTTTAAAATCTGTATTTGATTGTGCACTGTTTTCACAATTTGTTTGGTCTGGTTAACTCTGTCAAGAACAATTTTGCTGACTGCTGGCAAACCATCTGGTTTCTGGGAAATAGCAGCTGTGTACTGTAATTTAAGGAGAAACCCCCTGTCATATTGCTTCTTACTCTTTGGATTCAACAATTTCCTTAGTTCCTTTTTTTAAGTCAGATACTTAATTGCCATCAGGGTTTTGACCTTTCAAATCAGACGCTAAACCATTCTGTTCAGTTTTTAATTCCTGATTTCCATTTTCTTCAATGTCAGCATATTTTTTAAAGTCCAAGTCTGTGAAGAAGGTTCCAACCAGCCAAACTTCTGAATTATCCTGCATAACAATTGGATTCACCTCACCCTATTTAAATTCAGTATCACCTTTATTATTAAATTCTTTTCCATGACTTAAGCCTTCGGTTTTCTTTTCCAGGAGATACAGGTTTACCACTGCCTTCTTTTGTGCAAGCAGTTCATTTTCCTATTGAGTAAAATTCTCTTGCTGCTTTAAATCTTCATTAAGTTTGTTATGATATCCAGCCAAGAAAGTTTGATACTCCTTTTTAGACAGTTCACAAATTTCTTTAATTTCTTTTTGCTTTACATAGGAACATAGGAGCAGGAGTAGGCTATTTGGCCTGTCGAGCAGATCATGGCTGATCATCTATCTCTAACCCATTTTTCCCCACTATCCTCATATCCTTTGATGTCATTTGTATCCAGGAATCTATTGATTTCTGCCTTGAACGTGCTTGGTAATTGAACTTCCACAGCCCTCTGGGGTAGAGCATTCCAAAGATTCACCACCCTCTGAGTGAAGAAGTTCCTCCTCATCTCAGTCTCAAATGACCTGCACCTTATTCTGAGACTGTGTCCCCTGGTTCTAGACTCTCCAGCCAGAGGAAATCATCCTTCCTGCATCTACCCTGTAACACCCTGTAAGAATTTTGTATGTTTTAATGAGATCACCTCTCATTATTCGAAACTCTAGAGAATACAGGCCCAGTTTCCTCAGTCTCTCCTCATAAGACTTTCTTGCCATCCAGGGATTAGTCTGGTGAACATCCGTTGCACTTCCTCTATGGCAAGTACATCCTTACTTAGATAAGGAGACCAAAGTTTTACATAATACTCCAAGTCTCACCAAGGCTGTATACAATTCCAGCAAGACATCTTTACTCCTATATGCAAATTCCCTTGTGATGAAGGCCAGCATACCATTTGCCCTCCTAATTGTTTGCTGTATCTGCATGCTAGCTTTTAATGACTCATGAACAAGGACACCCATGTCCCTTTACACATCAACACTTCCCAACCTCTCACCATTTAAGAAATGCTCTGCCTCTCTTTTTTTCTACCAAAGTGGTAACTTCACACTTATTGACATTATATTCCAGCTGCCTTTTTCTTGGCCATTCACTTAGCCTTTCCAAGTCCCCTTGAAGCTTCTTTGGATCCTCCTCATAACTTACATTCCCACCTAATTTTGTGTCATCAGCAAATTTGGAAATGTTACATTTGGTCCCCACATCCAAATCATTTATATAGATTGTGAATAGCTGTGGCCTTAGCACTGATCCTTGCGATACTCAACTAGTAACAGCCTGCCTTCCTGAGAATGATCTATTTATTCTGACTCTCCAAGCATAATCTTTCCAAATGAAACTAAGTGTGGTAGTGGGTGGTTTCGGTGGCGCCCAGCCTGCCGTACATAATGACGGCAACTCACGCCTGATTCTGTGCTTGGAGCCTCATTAATTATGCAGAGGCATGTTTCACTCCGAATCACCTGGCGGGCAGGAGCTGATTCATCCGCCAGCCGTCAGCTAGTGGGTTCGAAGGTTCGGAAGCCGCATTTAAATGCCAGTCCAACACACAATCTCAATCTCTTCAGCCCACCAGAGACGTCCATAACCCATAAGAGAAAGGCCGAGAATCTCAGCACGAAGTCTGCACCCTGCTTCACCCACCAGGCCCTCCAGGCCTTGGTCAGACGGGTGCAGGAACAACGGCATGTGTTCTACCCCACAGATGGCAGCAGGAAACACAGCAGCCTCGCCTCTCGGGCCTGGGACACCGTAGCAGAGCAGGTCAGCGCACTGACACCGACACCCGAAGTGCCACCCAGTGCAGGAAGAAAATAAGTGACCTCATCTGCTCCACCAGAGTAAGTCATCCTTCAACACTCTCCAACATCAAACTCTCATCATGGCATCATGAACTCAAACTGCTACTCTCTTCAGGGTTCTCACACTCCATTCTCTGGCCCTTCTGGGGAGGACTCACCCCACACAAGGGACATGCATCTCACCCAACCTCTGCTTCATCCCTTCTTATCACACGCCTTTCTTTCTTTATACAGACAAAGCTGGCACACAATAGGCGCAGGAGAGCTCAGACTGGGGGAGGGACGGCAGACATCCTTTCCCTCAGTGACTTTGAGGAGGCTACAGCTGAGCTGGCTGGTGAGGACAGGGATTGCTTCTGTGGGAAAGGGGAGATTGTCCTCTCCAACCAACCTAGTATGGATCACAGCTTCATCACCTCATCAAATCCTGACATTCACAGAGAGTCAGATGCAGTCTTATCTAGCTCATGCTCATTAACTGAAACTCCTTTTACTATTTTCTAGGCACAAGGACATCAAGGCCCCCAAGCCATTGCAGCACCACCAGTGTGAGCCCCCGGACCTCATCGGAGAAGAAAGCTCCAGAAGAAACGTCATGGCACTCACACGCACCCTCCACCAGCTTAGAGACACACACGTTGGTGGTACACAGATGTAGATTAGGCTCGGACTCACTTTCTGGGAAACATCTCACAGACACGTCCCTGCAGCAGTCAGAGGCAGGGATAGCCCAGGTTTCCAGCATTCGGAGGGCTGCTGGAGACCAGCCACCCGCTCGGTCTGAGTCAGATGTTGAGCCTCTGGAAGCGGCCACCAAATCTATGCTGGAGATGCAATGACAGACAGTGGAACTTCAGGCAGAGATTCAGCAGTCACTCAGCAGACGAGAGCAAATGGTGGAGGAGTCCATTCGCATTCCATCTGATGTCGTGGCTCCAACATGCGAGCGCCTCAAGGTCACCATGGGAAGCCTGGCAACCACCATGGAGACCTTGGTCCAGCAGGTCGTGCAGGATCTGCGCTCAGCCCTGCACTCCATGGTCACACACCCTGGTGAGCACCATCAGGATGTAGGCGACACAGGGACGAGGCACCTTGACCTTCCTCTGGGTGTACCATCTCCTGCAGTAGTCGAGGGACTCCTCGGGCACCCACAGAGAGGATGAGCATCAGCTGGACACCCAGGGGCTTTCTCTCAGGACACTTCAAGGGTCTGCAACCTCTCACAGCCCTCTGCCTATGAACCCCATCCACTCCAGCTTCTCAGGCCGCCGAGGGCACTTCTGCCCCTGAGTAGGTGACCCTTATCAGGCCGGGGCCCTCCAGGCCACGGGCTACCAGAGGAGGTCCACCAAGATCATCACAGACATCAGGACATAGCAGTCGGCAGGCTGCCTCCACCTCTGCTGTGGATGTCAGAGCTGCACCCAGGCTAGAGTTAGGAAAGTTAGGAAAACTTGACGTCACTTTTGGGTCATGGGTGTGCTAGACTGTAACTAAATTTCACTTTTGTTGATACATTCAATGGTTATGTGAATGTTCCTGTCAACTGAAGGCATTGTAATTTTGTACTTTAGAGTCCTCTTAATTTTGAAGTTTAGCCTTCTTCCTACTCAGTGATAGTGTCCCACTGTGAGATTCACATCCCTGTGATGGCGACCTCAGTTGAACTGGCCTCCGCACCCTTGTGTGATATCAGTGAAATGTGTTTAAATCTTTAATGGAAGTGTGATGTAAGCGTTTCTCACCCTTCTTCCTCAAAGAACATCATTGAGTGAGGGCAGCTCATCAGCAATGATATTCTAGCAGCACTTGTGTCACCCCAGTGGTAGTGGCAGAAGAAATGACATGCACGGGAGGAGGAGATCCCTAGGAAATTCCATATCTTAGTCGCAGCAGTGTTGGCATCATTAAATGGCGGCAAAGGCTTCAAGTCTTCTTTCGTATCAATCGTGTTCCTAAGTGGGTTCATTCACAGGGCCCCACAGACCAAAGCAAAGATCATGGTCTGGTGATTCATGAGGCAAGTGTGAATGAGGGGTTCGTTCTTGCTGCAAGTAGGTGGACATCCCCTAAGTTGAAAGAAGATGGCATTGAGGGCTAGGAGAGATGTAACCATATTCCTTCATGACTTTACTCTTCCTGAAACCTGTCAGCGATTAACGCCTCACGAGCACGTAGCCCACGTCTTCCTTCTTTCATGGCGTAATCGTGCTCATTTTGACCCTCAGCAGGCTCCTGAGGTACCTGGGCCTCTGGATCTTCATCCCTCAATGAGCCTTTATCTTCCTCCAGGTCATCCTGTGGCAGGGGGTCACCTCTTTGTATTGACAAATTGTGAAGGGTGCAACACACTGCGATGATGCGGGAAACCTTGTTGGGAGTGTATTAGAGTGAGCCACCTGAGTGTTCCAAGCATCTGAAATGCATCTTCAGAAGCCCAATGGTCTGCTCTGTAAGGGAGCACATGGACCTGTGAGCAGCGTTGTACCTCTCCTCCGAATGACTCTGAAGACAATGCACTGGTTTCATCAGCCAGCGCTTTTGTGGGTATCCAGGTACCCCTTATCCCCAAACAGCTATCCCTGCAGACGTAATGTCCCCTCGAAAATCTGAGGCACCTGGGAGTGACTCAGGATGTGGGAGTCATGGCAACTCCCAGGGTACCGTGTGCAAACGTGCAGTAAGTGCTTCTGGTGGTCACAGACCAGTTATACGTTGAATGAAAGCCCTTGCAGTTTATAAACATTAGGGCCAGCTACCACGGAGCCTGTATAGCGACATGGGTGCTATCTATTGCACCCTGCCCTCTTGGGAAGCCTGAGATGGCGGTGAAGCTGGTGAATCTTGCAGCCTGGCTATCTTCGTCCAGAGCAAACCTGACATAATGATGGGCCTTCCTGTAAAGGACATCAGTGACCTCCTTTATGCATCGATGTGTTGGCAGACTGAGAGATGTTGCACAGGTCCCCTGATGATCCTTGGAAAGACCCAAAGGCAAAGAAATTTAGCGCTGTGGTCACCTTCAAAGCCACTGGCAGGTGATACCCTCCAATTCCACGTGGCGTCAAGTCTTCATGAAGAATGTGGCATACGTGATGTACCAGATCTCAGGACAAGCGCAGACGCGCATGGCATTGCCTCTCGCTCATTTGTAAATAGGACTCTTGGACGATAAACCCTCGGACCAGTGAGTCGCCCCCATTGCCTGGACCTCTCCTCCTGACCCTCCTGTTCATGCTGTGGCTCCGATTGACCATGTCCCTCCTGCTGCGTGCGGAGTTGCCTCTCCGACCTTCATCTCCTCCATTGCACTAGGACCCTGACAAAGGCAGCATTGAGCCCTAGATCCATATCTGCTTTTGCCTTCTTTCTGAAAGGAAACATTGAAGACATTAATGATTGAAAGGGGCAAGAAAGCAAAATTCAGAGGATGACACATTTGGAGATTGTAAGGGTCCATAATTTTTCTGCCCTACTTGTATTGTGGCTGATGCCGCCTTTTCCCTGAGACACTAGCACACACATCGAGGTGACCAAGATAGCATCGCAGATATGTAACATCTTGAGCCCTGCGTGGGATGCTAAAGTTTAAGTGAGATGATTGATCCAACCTAGCTCTGTGCTCCAATCTCTGATGTGGCATATTAATGACCAGTCGGTTGCTCATGGTCATTGAGTGGATGCCCTTTGTCCCATTAGGAGTGTCACATCTGGTAAACACGTGACAGGCCTTCATTGATTGAATGCCATATATGATACAGCTGTGTCTCCCTCACTATTGCCTACATTCTCAAATTCTACATTCCTATGTGTTATAATTGAGATGCAGTGACTGTGATGTGTAGCCACTGAGTTCTGAGTAACCCTTTACCAATGCTAATGAAGCCATTGGTTTTAAGTGGCTTTTATCACAAGGAGGCCTTCCTCCTTTCTTTCTAAGCAGACTCCTGCTCACTCTGTAACCACAAGAGGTTAGAGGGTGACCCCAGAAAGGCCTACCTCCTGTTCACTCTTCCCCCTGACTGCCAATCCACAGCCTCCCCTCCTCGTTGACCCTCTCGTGTTTGTGCTTCCTCCTGACTGCCATTCTGCAGCCTTCCCTCCCCATTGCCCCCCTTGTGTTTGCCCTTCCCCCTGACTGCCATTCCACAGCCTTCCCACCCCGTTGACCCCCTCATGTTTGTCAGCCTGACCCCTCGCCTCACAGCCTACTTCAGGTTGAAGTGCTAGTCTCTGATGGTGGAGGCCTGCATGAGCGCCACAGCACACTGGTGCTCCTCGGGACAATGAAAGCAAAGGGAGGGAGCAGTCCAACCCGACAACCCCAGCAGAGTGGCGTTCATTGCAACAAGACGGCGCAGCGCTATGGCAGGTATGTTCCATTCACCTCGAAGTTACTAGCGAACTGATGTCTGACTTGTGCATGCCACCCCTTTTCAAATGGGTTTGACGCTGATGTAATTTTATGCAGGCATGACGGAAGATTGGAACCCGTGGCAAGATTCCAGTGAGCAGCTGTTTTAATGAGCATTCATGACATGTTAATGAATGCAAATGGCGTTCACGCCACTAGTCGGAGGGATAACTGACCCACCATGAAAACACCATCGGAAGAATTGCGACCTGTTTTTACGATGGCGGGTTTGCGATTTTTTTTCCTTCCGCTGGGTCCTCTGCTCCTGCCCACCACGAAACCTGCCGCAGGCAGGATGGGAGAATTCCACCCTCTGTTTTCTGTCTGTGAACCAATTCTGAATCCATACTAGTATATTGCCCCCAATCTCATGTGCTCTAATTTTATTTACTAACCTCTTGGTGTGGGACCTTATCAAAAGCCTTCTGGAGTTGCAACTACACCACGTCCACTGGTTCTCGTTTAACTATGCTACATGTAATATCCTCAAAAAACTCTATTAACAGGCTTGTCAAACATGATTTCCAGTTCATAAATCCATGTTGACTCTGCCCAATCATATCATTATTTTCTAAGTGTCCAGTTATCACATCCTTTATAACAAATCCTAGCATTTTCCCTACTACTGACATCAAACTAACGGATTATAGTTGCCCAATTTCTCTCTCCCTCCCTCCCTCCCTCCCTCCCTTCTCAAATAGTGGGGTTACATTTGATACTTTCCAGTCTGCAGGAACCTTTCTAGACTCTATAGGATTTTCTAAGATAACTACCAGTGCATCCACTACCTCTATGGCCACTCCCTTCAACACTCTGGGATGTAGCTCACCTGGTCCAGGGGATTTATCAGCCTTCAACCCATTAATTTTTTAAGTACTACCTCATTATTAATATTAATTTCTTTCAGTTCCTCATTTTGACAAGCTGCTTAGTTCCCTAGTATCTCTGGGAGATTTTCAGTATCTTCCTCTGCGAAGACAGACACAAAGTAATTGTTTAGTTTCTCCACCATTTCCCTATTCTCCATTATGAATTCTCCTGTCACTGCCTGTAATGGACCCACATTTGTCCTTGCTAACCTTTTCCTTTTCACATAACTAAAGAAGCTTTTACAGTCCTTTAGGTTTCGCATTAGCTTGCATACATATTCTCTTTTCCCTTTCTTTATCAGTTTCTTGGTTCTTCTGCTGGATTCTAAATTGCTCCCAATCCTCGGGATTACTACTTTTTTTGGCAACTTTATAAGCCACTTCCTTTGATCTAGTGAAATCTTTAACTCCTTTTGTTAGCCACAGTTGATTTACCTTTCCTGTTGAGCTTTTGTGTTTTAGAGGAATGTATATTTGTTGTAGACCATGTAATACTTCCTTAAATACTTATCATTGCTTGTCTACCATCAAATCTTTTAATGTATTTTTCCAATCCGCCATAGCCAACTTGCCCCTCACACCTTCATAGGTTCATTTGTTCAAATTTAAGACTATAGTTTCAGAATGAACTATATCACTTTCAAACTTTTTGTAAAATTCAATCATATTGTGGTCACTATTTCATAGCATGGTTATTAATTAGTCCTGACATAATACTAAATCTAAAATAGCCTGATCCCTAGTTGGTTCTTCAATGTACTGTTCCAGAAACCCATCTCATACACACTCCTTCACAGCATTAGTGCTAATTAGGTTTACTCAGCCTATGTAAATTGAAGTCACTCATTATTATTATTATTATAATACCCATGTTACACGCAACTCTAACTTCCTGATTTACACCATGTCCAACATTATCAATCATGCTTGGTAGCCTATGAACAATGTTTGCTGCCCTTTGCTGTTTCTTAGCTCCACCAACTGATTCTACATCTTGATCCTTTGATCTAAGATCCTCTTTCACTAATGTACATAGATTGTCCCTTATTAACAGCAATACCCTACCTCCTTTTCCTTTTTGCCTATCCTTCCTATTTGATGAATATCCTTGAATGTTCCATTTCCAGTCTTGGTCACACTGTAACCATGTCTCCGTAATGGCAACTAAATCATATCCATTTACCTCTAATTTGTGCCTTCAAATCACCTACCTTGTTGTGAATGCTGTGTGCATTCAGATACAGTGCCCTTAACTTTATCTTTTTAGCATTATTTCATATTCTGATCCTATTTGATGCCTGCCTTTGCTTCATGTGCCTTCTAATTTCACTTACAACTTTTCTACTTCCTGTTACCAGTTTTGCTTCCCTCCAATCTGAGCTCCCTTTCAGGTTCCTGTCCGTGTGCCAATCTAGTTAAATTGTGTTCAATCTTTGTCTAATTTCTTTTTAGCTTTGTCATTTTGAATTTTAATTTTAACATGTATTCTTCCTCACAGCCCTACAGTGTCAGCAACTAATGCACCTGTTCCACTCTCTTTCAAAGTATTCCTTTGTCACATCATTAGCTTTGAGTACTATTGCTATTTTTTTGCCACATCTTGCTCATGTTTTTCGTGAATTTTTAATTAAGATGGCTTTGCCTCGTCTCTAACTGCCATTAACTCTTTCCTTTAAGTTTGATGCTCCAATATACTTTTAACATTAATAGCCTGAGGTTCTGAGTAACCCAGTTTTTCTAGTACAACTTCAGTTTCCATATCCTCAAAGGGTTTTTCGAAAACCCCTGGAAATGGCAATACCTTATCTCCAGGCAAGTCATTTCCTAATAAAATAACTACACTGTCAATAGGCAAATTATGAACCACCCCCATAATTATAGGATCATGAATTAGCCACATTTAAAATTAACTCTATAGAAAGCAATGGGTAAACAATTTCCATCAGTACCCTGCATCAATATGCTTTTATTTACCAAACTTTCTGGAGAGAAATTCACATCACCTGCCAATATCAGTGACTGTGCTGATCCTGTATTGCTAAGAATAACAATTGACTTCCCTCCCTCACTAGACAAGAATGAGGACACTTCGCCTTTAAACAGAAAACTTCCATAATTTCTCATACCCTATCACACTCCAGTAGTGAATACTGGAGAAACTACAAGTTTGTAATCATCTGAACCCTCTTGGACGATATTTTCTGGAGGGGGACTGTGAAATCTTACAAATGCTGCAGTTATGCTGTTTAATTTCTAACATTCAGCCTACACATGCCCTCTTTTATGACAAAGATAACATATCCTTATCCTTGAATCAATCTTAACTTCCAGACTGTCTCTCTTACTATTCTGAAGAGGGTCTGTTTCTTCCCTTGGGCCATTATCACCACTATAATCAGATCTCTTATCTCTCCAGTTTTTCTGAGTTTACAAACAAAGGCATGTTACTAACATGCTTGTGAGACAACTAGTAGCCATCTGCCATTACTGCAGCCTTCCTTATCTTAGGAATTTTATGGTCTTCCTGGAGGGATCCTATTCCTAAAGCAACACAATTTTAAAATTCTTTCATTAGCATCACCTCTCTAAGGTTTTCAAAGTCTTAATTTATCTACCAGTGCCTTCAAATTAACCTTTGTTAATTGCTCTAAGGCACTAAGAGACTAGTCTTCTCTTCCTGGAAATGCCTGAGCCTTGAAAGTAGCCATCCCAGAAGGAAAAAACAGTAAAAACTTGGAAATAAGAATACTGGTCCGAACTGGTCATGTAAACCATAAAATGGAACACCAGTAAAAACTGGGAAATGAGAGTAATGGCCTGAACTGCTTTTTTCCTTCTGGGATGTTGACTTTTCACTGAAGTCAAATGTCAAAAGTCAATGTGAAATCTTAACCTCTGGAAAATTCCCATGTACCCATTTTACAGCCTCTGGGTTTCAATCCTGCAAGAGCCTCCAAATTTATTATGATCTCCATAGAGACTGATAACTTTTAAAAAACGATTAGGTTCTCAAATGAGCAACGGAAATAACCGAATGTCAAGATTTCACGTTTGAAGACTTTTACTGTAACAAGCAAGCTAAAATCACATCATTTAAACATTATTTAACAGGCAACTAATACATGGAAATAAAGAAAAGGTACTTTTGCATTAACTAACTAATACAATCAAGATCCATTTTAGAACTCCTTTCACTGTGTACTGCACTTCTGGCAGATGGGTCGCATTACTAGAACCAGTCTCAAGTTACTCCCAGCTTGCCAGCAGGTTCACTTCTCTCTGCCACGTCAGGTCAAATCTTCCAATGTCCTTTAGAAGTTGTTCCACTCGGCCTCAGTATTTGAGAACCAACTTCCACCAACTAGAGGTATCAGACTTCATGGCAAATCACTGAATGCATGAAAATCTGTGTCTGTGCTGCCACTGAAATACCAGAAGGTGGATCATTTATATTGGGGGTGTTGTCAAAGTTGGGAGGACCTACATTTGTATTTAAATAGTCTTGTACAAAGATGGGCACCTATGCAGCCTTATCTTGAGTATTCCAGCTGTGAAGAATAAATGGTTCATGGTCCATGTTAATATTTTAGAGGTAATGTTCATTTCTGGGAAGATTATTGTTGTGAAGGTAAGTTAACTAAAATGATGGGCTTTAGAGCTTGCCATGAAATGACAGGTTCAGAAGGTTACTCATTTTTGTTCAATACAGTCAGAATAGAAGAGATGGAGGCATAAAACAGCACGTGGGCTTACTTAGCTGGAAAAATTATAAAGGAGGGATAATTGACTTGGAGGACAGTTTGAGGATAGACCACAGCAGGTTACTTCATAATGGAGATGTATGGAGCTTAAGAAATTTCTCTGGTTTCAGTTTATCAGTGTTCAGCAGCCGGGAAGAGGTACTGTTGTTAGAAGGCTCCAGGCAATTAGGGCTCAGAAAATACCTGGGAGCTGTTCAGTGCAATTAGGACTCAGGAGAAGTCCAGGGGGTGCTGAGAAGGCGGTGGAAGGTCATTGGTTCTGTGCTGGAAACTTTTGGGGCTCAGAGAAATCCTGGGAGCTATTTAAAGCACGGTACAGCCAGAAGGCTGGAGTTCAGAGAAACCCAGGGCAGTGCCAGTTTAGTGAAGCTAGCTATCTTGAATGAGCTGGAATTGTGCTGGTAATTAGAGGTGGGAGTGCAGCTTTGTAAATCCCATGGAATGCAGACTCAGGAGAAATTGAATCACCAGGAGGTGAGCAGTCATTGAGGCAGTCTGAGTCAGAACGCCTTTTGAAGGAATTCAGAGGCTAGATCGTTAAGTTGAAATCCCTCTTCAGGAAGACATAATTTTAATGACATATTGTAACTCTCAGTGGTCATTGACATCTGGGTTGATCGCTGAGAAATCTGTGGGATCTGTCTTGGTCGTATCTGCCATTTAATGTGTGGTGTGTTTGACCACATTTTGCCTGTTAATTCATATTTATCTCATGTTAATTCTGAATTTTAGAGTATAAGATAAATATTGTAAATTGCTTTACCTTTCTGACTTTGTAAAGGAAA
Organism: Cetorhinus maximus; assembly: GCF_964194155.1. Taxonomy (NCBI): domain Eukaryota; kingdom Metazoa; phylum Chordata; class Chondrichthyes; order Lamniformes; family Cetorhinidae; genus Cetorhinus; species Cetorhinus maximus. Next base: position 101,599,152 of record NC_135887.1, read on the forward strand.
GTTTATTTTGTTTGTTTGAAACTGTGGAATCTTGTGGCTTTATTCTCCTAATGGGTAACTAGGATTTGAAACTTTGTCAACTTTAAAGAAAAATTTACTGGTCCGGATCATAAAAAGCCAAGTAAAAAAAATTACACATTTGCTGCTGATTTCAGCTGTGTCATCAATGATAGGCATTCATTGTGACTACAAGATTTAAAATTATCTAGCAAGTGATATCAATAGGAAAATAAAAAATATGGTTTGAAGATGAACAACAATAAGTTTGCTGTGGAGGTCTGGATCTGTGCTTTTAATGCCAGAACTTGTAATTTTCAGAGCACTCTAGATCAGTAACTCAAGATACTTTTCAAGACTTCCAGCACACTTTTCTGGTGATAAAATATTAATTGCTTGTTCCGCTCGCTGATTGTATTAATCTTCAGTTTTACTCATTGTCATCTGCTCATCATTTTTATCATATTTGTTTGATGCATAATAGCTACAACATTTCAGGGATAAGGATGATAAGGCCCTCTCCAAATAGGTAGAGCTGAAATGAGACTGGCCATATTCAATGAAATTGGATGTGCTATGGAAGAGGGCAACTGTCACCTGTTAAAATGGAGGCTCTCACAGCTCCTGAGCCTATTTTACAGAGCTCACACCTGACTGAATGAAACCACAAGTGTAGAAATGACTCTTGTCACCTTCATTCTAATCAACAAGGTTCTGAAGGAGGTAGAGCATGTTTCAAGTCTTCTTGCAGCATTTCACAATGATGGCAAAATGGTTCATTGCTGAAGCACAGTCTGTGCATGTACTGCTCCTCAGACAAGTGCCTCGAATGGCTTGAGCTCCCTGCATACACTCTGACATGGTAGTCATGATTTTCACACTGTTTTCAGCCTTGGTGTCTCATGTGCCATACTTCCTCCTTCCATCCCTCCTCCAGGTCATGCATGGTAATCAAGAACAGGAGAATGTCCTGCGGATTGGTTACTGAAATCCTTTCACCATAATGTGTAGAGAAGGGTGGAATCCCGAAAGTTTTGCCTTCACATGGCAAATCTGGGAAAACAAGCAAAAGCGAGAGAACCAGTAAAGTACCATGGACACTTCAAAAGATGTTTCTCAAAAGTTGCTTGTGAACAATGTATTTGTATGAGTGTGTGTGTTTTCTTACCTTTTGTTAGGTAATTCAATTTAAAATGACCCAGCAGCAAAGCCTTTTTATTTAAAAAAGAAAATGTTAGTTTATTTCACTCTATTGATCTGAAAGTTATCTAAGAAAAGATAAACTTGCTAACACATATACGCACAAAGAGTAGTTAAACATGAAGATAAAACAATATTTATAAATGTAAATCAACATTAATCCATGATGAAGTTAAGGTGTGTTTGAAGTGAAGGTCTTGAAGCTGTGGAGCTACAGCTATGATGGCTTCCACTGTCGAGTTGCCAGAGCTTGCTTTAACAAGTGAGCTTAGTAGGGTTTACAGGGAGGAGAAAAGCTTCCTTACTTCTATTCTGCAGGTGCAGCACTTTTAGATGCCTATTTCCTTTACAGCAGACCAGTAGCTAGTCTTAGATGCTTTTATCTGTCTCTCCCTGAGTTGAAACCTTTCTCTAGATGGTTTTCTGTGGATCTGTTTTTTTCTTGCCCTTTCTAATGCAGGTAAGGCAAGATAGCCACTGTTATCATGTGACCTGTACAAAATGCCCAAATCATCTCCCAAATAAGGCATCTACACTAAACAGTCCTTCTGCCACCCTAAATTTTGTCCTGGCCAAGGCACAATTTACATTCTTACAATGAGGCATCAACAAAACTTTGTTATCTCCTGGACGAAACCACAGTAAACCATAGTTAAATTAAGGATTGTCTTTTGCCCTTTTGGAACAGGAGTCCCAGTGTGAAATCCACAATCCTGCCTAGTAGCTTGGAACCATTTTGAAATCGTCTTTAAATTGAGTCCAAGGTTTCTTTCTTTAAAATGTAACCTATAAAACGGTTTTCTAAACATTTATAATATCATAACTGTACACAGTAATAAAAGAATATTTGAGAACAATTTCCCAACTGCATGGATGAGGCTTTACAGCATTAATGGCCCTTCTTCTGTCCTTCCAGGCTGAGAGTTGTGAGGACCACAAACCGCATCACCCATGCCATTATTTTTCAATCTAAGTGGTTACAATGATAAAACAGGTATAAATCAAGAAATTTCATAATCATGATTGATGAATGGTGAGCAAAGCTATAATATGATTTTTTTCTCCTTTTTGGTGAGAGCATTGAAGGAACAGCACATAAGTCCCATGAAATTATGGTGTAGCATAAATAATGGCATACCACAGTTACGCCATTATTTCTTCTTCTTCTTAGGCTGACCCTCGGGGTCAAGGATGACTTGCTTCCACACTAAAAACGAGTTCCCAGGTGACTCTAATGCATAACGTACAGTCTCTGACACAAGTGGGACAGATGGTGGTAGGGGGAATGGGTGGGTGGGGTGCCCGGGATGCCACGCGTTCATTTCGCTGTCGATGCTTGACTTCAGCTAGCCCTTGGTGATGAGACTCGAGGTGTTCAACTCCTTCCTGGATGATTTCCCTCCACTTCAGGCAGGCTTGGGTCAGGGTTTCCCAGATGTCAGTGGGGATGTTGCACTTTATCAAGGAGTCTTTGAGGGTGTCCTTGAAGCATTTCCTCTGCCCTTCTGGGGCTCGCTTCCATGTCAAAGCTCCAAGTAGAGCGCTTGTTTCGGGAGCCTTATGTCAGGCTTGCGGATGATATGGCCCACTCAGTGGAGCTGATCAATCGTGGTCAATGCTTCAATGCTGGGGATGTTGGCCTGAGCGAGAACATTGATGTTGGTGCGCTTATCCTGCCAATGCATTTGCAGGATCTTGTGCAGGCAGCGCTGGTGCTACTTCTCCAGAGTTTTGAAGTGCCTGCTGTACATAGTAGTCCATGTCTCTGAGCCATATAGGAGGGTGGGTATCACTACGGCTCTGTAGACATTGAGCTTGGTGCCAGGTTTGAGGTCCTGGTCTTCAAACACTCTCTTCCTCAGGTGGCCGAAGGCTGCGCTGGCACACTGAAGGCAGTGCTGCACCTTGTCATCGATGTCTGCCCTTGTTGACTATAGGCTTCCAACGTGTGGAAAGTGGCCCATGGTGTCCAAGGTCTCATCATGGATTTTAATAACCGGTGGGGGGGTAGTGCGATGTGGAGGGGGCAGGATGATAGAAGACCTTTGTCTTACGGATGTTTAGTGTAAGGCCCACGCTCTTTTATGCCTTGGTAAAGGTGTTGGCTTGGCGCTCGGCCTCCGAGTGTACGCAGATGCAAGCATCGTCTTCATACTGTAGTTCAATGACAGAGGAGGGGATGACCTTGGATCTGGCCTGCAGGCGGTGGAGGTTGAACAGGTTCCTGCTTGTTCTGTAGTTTAGCTCCACTTCAGTGGGGAGATTGCTTGGGGTGAGATGGAGCATTGCAGCAAGGAAGATCAAGAAGAGCATTGGTGCGATGCCACAGCCTTGCTTGACCTCGGTCCGAAAATTGGCTGGGTCTGTGGTGGATCCGTTGGTCAGGATCATGGCTTGCATGTCATCATAGAGCAGGCGGAGGATGGTGACAAGCTTTTGGGAGCAGCTGAAACGGAGGGTGCTCCATGATCCTTTGCAGTTGACAGTGTCGAAGGCCTTTGTGAGGTCAAAGAAGGCCGTGTACAAGGGTTGGTGCTGTTCCCTGCATTTCTCTTGCAATTGCCGCACAGTGAAGATCATGTCCATTGTGCCCCTTTGTGGGCGGAATCTGCATTATGACTCTGGGAGGAGCTCTTCAGCCACAGGGAGAAGGCAATTGAGGAGAATTCTTGTGATGGCTGACAACAGGGTGATTCCTCTATAGTTACTGCAGTCAGACTTGTCACCTTTCTTGAAGATGGTCATGATTATGCATCTCTGAGATCTCCTAGCATGCTCTCCTCCTTCCAGATAAGGGAGATGAGACCAAGTATTTGCGCCAATAGTGCTTTGCCACTTTGCTTTAGTGCTTTGGCAGGGATTCCATCGACTCCTGATGCTTTGTTGCTCTTTAGCTCCTGAATAGCCTTTTCTACTTTGTGCCGGGTTGGGATTGTGCTGAGATGGTGGTGGGTAGCATGCTGTAGCCTCGTATTGGGGCGTACACACCAGGGACTGTAGCACATTGGTTCTGGGCTAGGGTGAGCCGAAGGGTCATGAGGCACTTGTTTATCCTGCAAGGGGTGTCTTTGAGATGGCCAACTAGTTCGTTTTTAATGGCAAAGCCAACCCAGTGGAGGCGATGATCTTCTACTGATTTACCTTTATAGAAAAAAGGTGTAACAGCCACTTCATTCCTTGAGCTGGCCTTCCCCTGCCCACCGGGCCTCACTTAGGGCGTCAATGTCAATGTTGAAACGTCTGAACTCCTGAGCAACGATATAAATACATTGTTCCAGCCTGTCGCTGTTGGGGTTGTCCATGGGGGTCCTTATGATCCAGGTCCCGAACTTAATTTTAAGGGTGTGGAAAATGCCTGTTTGTGAGTGCTCTTAATGTGGGGTGGCCATCGCACACCAGTTACCATACAAGCTTCATGGAACAAGACCTTGGTCCAGTGGCAAGGGCCCTCCAGCTTCAAGAGCCCATTCGCCATCCATCCTGTCTCAAGGTCATTAATTGCCTGCCCAGGGGAAAATTACAGTTGAGTGACTGTTTCCCTCCGGGGCAGGTCAGCACCAGGAAACAGTCCTGACCTCTGTTTCCCACTGCTGGTGGGAAACTCCAACCCCTTGACTTGTTGGACTAGTACTCATTCGGCAATTGGGAGAGTATTCAGTAACTCCAAACTTGTGCCTTGTAGATGGTGGAAAGGTTTTGGGATGTTGAGAGATGAGTTGCCCACTACGGAACACCCAGCCTCTTATAGCCCCATTATTTATGTAGCTAGTTCAGTTACGTTTCTGGTCACTGGTGATCCCAGGACGTTTTGGGAAATTCGGCATTGGTAATCGCTTTGAGTGGAGTTCGTTAGACTCTCTCTTGTAGGAGGTGATCATTATCTAGCACTGGTGTGGCACAAATGTTACTTGCCACTTTTTAACCCAAGCCTGAATGCTGTCTTGCTCCATCAAGGCATAGAATTGCTTCAGTATCTGAGGAGTTCTGTACGTAGCTGAACACTGTTCAGTGATCAGAAAATATCCCCACTTTGGAGCTTATGAAGGGAAGGTTGTTGATGAAGCAGCTGAATATGGTTGGGTCTAGAACACTTACCTGAGGAACTTCTGCATCAACGTTCTTAGGCTGAAATAATTAACCCTAGCCAGGAAAGAGTTTTCATGATTCCCATTGAATTCAATTTACCAGGGCTCCTTGATGCTACATTTGGTCAAAGGCTGCTTAATGTCAATGTACTCACTCTTATTTCATCCCTGGAATTTGTTTCTCTTGTCCATATTTAAACCAAGGCTGCTACGCTGGAGCCAAGTGGCTTTTGTGAAACCTAAGCTAAGCATCGGTCAGCAGATAATTGGTGAACAGCTGCTATTTGATAGCATGATTGACGACTGCTTGAAAATACATACGGACATACATACAAACATATGAATTAGGAACAGGGGAAGGCCATTTGGCCCCTTAAGTCTGCTCTGCTATTCAACAAGACCATGGTTGATCTGATTGTGGCCTCAACTCCACATCCTGCCTACCCCCAATAACCTTTGACTCCCTTGTTAGTCAGGAATCTATCTACCTCTGCCTTAAAAATATTCATTGACCCTGCCTCCACCGCTCGCTGGAGAAGAGAGTTCCAAAGATACACAACCCTCTGAGAGAAAAAAACTTTTCTCATCTCAATCTTAAATGGGAAACCCCTTATTTTTAAATTGTGTCCCCTGGCTCTAGTCTCTCCCACAAGAGGAAACATCCTTTCAGCATCCGCCCTGTGAAGTCTGCTCAGGATCTTTTATGTTTCAATAAGATCACCCATCAATCTTCTAAACTCCATTGGATACAGGCCCAAACTGCCTGCTACAAGCTCAGAGACTATAGTGTGTTTAGTGTAGTGTCCTTATTGAATTGTATGTAGAGAACTGTGGAAAAGTCACAGCGCAGAAAGAAGCCAATCAGCCCATCGTGTCTGCACCAGCCAAAAAAAAGAGAAAAAAAATAAACTAGCAGCTCAGTTTTAATCCCACTTTCAGCACCTGGTCTGTAGCCTTGCAGATTACAGCACTTCAGGTGCAAATCCAGGTACCTTTTAAATGAGTTGAGATTTTCAGCCTCAACCACCAATTTAGGCTGTGAATTCCAGATGCCCACTACCTTCTGAGTGAAAAGGTTTTTCCTCATGTCCTTCTACCAATCACCTTAAATCTATGCCCCCTGGTAATTGACCCCTCAGCTAGGGGAAACAGGTCTTTCCTGAATACCCTGCCCAGGCCACTCATAGTTTTGTCCACCTCAATTAGGTCACCCCTTAACCTCCTCTGTTCTAAGGAAAACAACCCTAACCTGTCTAATTGTTCCTCATAGCTGCAATACTCAAGCCCTGGCAACATTCTTGTAAACCTCCCCTGTACTCCCGCCAGAGCAATTCTGTCCTTCCTGTAATGTGGTGACCAGAACTGCACACAAAATTCCAGCTGTGGCTTAACCAATGTTTTATACAGTTCCAACATTACATTCCTGCTTTTATATTCAATACCTCGTCCAATGAAGGAAAGTATTCCATATGTTTTCTTTACCACCTTCTCCACCTGTCCTGCCACCTTCAGGGACCTGTGGACATGCACTCCAAGGTCTTTCACTTCCTCAACCCTTCTCAATATCCTCCTGTTTATTTATTCCCTTGCTTTGTTTGCCCTCCCAAAATGCAATACCTCACACTTCTCTGGATTTAATTCCATTTGCCACTTTTCTGCCCAATCAACCAAACCATTGATATCATTCTGGAGACAGCAGCTATCCTCTTCACTATCAACTACACAACCAATTTCTGTGTCATCTGCAAATTTTCCAATCATGCCTCCCACATTTAAGTCTAAATCATTAATATACACAACTAACAACAAGGGCCCCAACATTGAGCCCTGTGGAATGCCACCGGAAACCATTTTCCATTCACAACAACATCCATCGACCATTACCCTGTGTTTCCTGTCACTGAGCTAATTTTGGATCCAACTCACCACCTTCCCTTGTATCCCGTGGGACCTCACTTTTTTGACCAATCTGCCATGTGGGACTATTATGACACAGCCAATGGTAAAGGCTGAGTTGTTCAAATCCCAGAGGGAATATTGAAACAACTGTCATAACCCACTTTTGCAATTTGCATGTTTCGAGATGCAGGCTTTGAATTCAGTAGTAATAAGACCATTGAGTCTCAAGAGGTTTTTTTTATAAAACTAGATGAAACATTTATTAATACAAGAAAGATTGTAAGCACATATATATGTGTACAAAATTACTACTATAATAATTACAAAAAAATCACCTAATTAACCTGACTCTCAGTTAGACCCCTGGTAAGGCAACAGTAAACACATAGGGTGGAATTTTCCCAGATTTGCACTAAGTGCAGTAGCAGGTGGGGAAAATGACGTTTTTACCGCTGGCCATGATGGTGGGTTTTCACGCTGTATTTCCCCAAATCCATCTCATTACTTATGCACTCCTGGGAAACACGCTATTTCCATGGCGGGTGGGCTGTCATTTACCCGCTGGCCATCACCCTGCTGCCACATCACGCTGGGTGCCATGTTTTAAGTCCAGCCGCAAGCACAGCGCTCATTGCTTCCAGCTTACCACTGCTGCATGGAAGACGTGGCCAACAAAGGATAAAAGACCGCAGCCTCTCACTTCAATGACGGGTCCCTCGAGCGACTGCTGAATGCCGTGGAGACCCAACAGGATGTCCTGTACACGACTCCGGCTGCAGGATGGGCAGCAATGTGACCAATCCAGCTTGAGAGGCGGTGGTCACCGCCAACGCCCTTCAGAAGAGGACAGCCACCCAGTGCCTCAAGAGGATGAATGATCTCCTCCATTCCGCCATGGTAAGCCACTCTTCTCCCAAACTCTCAAGTCCATCACACACCCACAGGGCCCTCACTGCCAGTTCAAGGGACATCACCATTCATTCTCTCACACTCACTGTCATTGTCCTCATCCTGTCCATGGGACCACTCACCACCCACACGGGCCAGGCATACTTATCATCTGGCCTGGCAGCACCTTGTTTACTCTTTCACCATCTGTATCCATGCAGGACAAGCTGGCACCCAACAAGAGAGACAGGTCGCAGACCGGTGGCGGAATGTCCGAAATCAAGGTCCTCAATGACTTTGAAAACAGAGCTATCCAGCTGGCCGGCCCTGATCTGGACTGGTCCTGTGCTGACAGTGAGGGCTGGCGCTACTCTACCAAGTAAAAATCCAGTAGCACAACATCCATCAGATAACCATGCCATGAGTGATGTGTCCTGTTTTACAGGCCACTGCCATGCACTAATTATTTCCCCTTGCATTCGCAGGCACATCTGCTAAACAGCCAACAGAGCCCATGACCCAGGGCCTCCAATCAAGCCCCGAGGAAACCTCTGGAGAGGAGTCTGGAGGCACCCTCCCTGAAGTCCCGTCACAGCGCTCAGCCACCCCTCCACCAGAGCAGAGACATGCACCTTGGTGGGACCTAGCTTTAGAGTAGCCCTGGGATCACAATCTGGTGAGCACATTGCACAGTCTGATCGACAGCAGACGGCGGCAGGGACTTCTCAGCTGTCCGGCACTCGGAGGATTGCTGGAGGCCAGAACATTGCTGAGTCCGAGTCAGATGACGAGCCTCTGGACTCGGTCATGTCACAGTTGCTGGAGCTGCAAAGGCATGCTCAGGAACATCAGGAAGGGATGTCCGCTGCACTCCTCAGATTGCAAGGCACGATGGAGGAGTCCATCTGCCTTCAGGTTGTGGTGGTAGCGCCGGCATGCCAACAAATCGAGGTCAACACTGGTAGGGTGGCGGCTGCCATGGAGACCGTGGTCAAGGACTTCGCTCCTGCACTGCTGCGCGGGCACAACTCCATCGCTGATGCCATAGTTGGCCTCCAACAGTGTGCACACGAGAGGGGTGCCGGGCAGCTTGATCTCAGCCCAGCTACCCCTGCTCCTCAAGGAGCCTGCCTGGGGCCCCTGGGCACCCATAGGGAGGATGGGTCTCCAGGTCCATCCATTCAGGTGACTCCGAGAGTGTCTGGCCAATTTGACTCCCCTCTTCCTGTGACCTCAGCAGCTCCAGCTCCACAGGCCAAGGAGGGTGCCACTGCCACACAGCATGACCCCGAAAGCAGGTTGGGGCCCTCAAAGTCTCAGCCCTCCAGAGGACGCCTGCCAAAGTCATCACAGACAAGACGTCACAGTCAGCAGGCTGCCTCCACCTCCACTGTGGATGTCCAGGGAGCAACAAGACGAAGTGGCAGGTTAGCGAAGTTCAGGAGAATTAGTTGCAAAGCCTGAGCATGGGTGTCAATCACTTGTACATACTGTTCACTATTGTCAATAAACTCCCAAGACTGCCTTCCTGCCTATGGCTCCTTGTTCTGATGAGCAGTGTTCTTGTCACTCAGATGTGAAATATTTCTGCACAAGATAAAGACAAGGTAAGGTGTCTCAGACCAGGGCCTCTTCCCTGAACTCTGTGCAGCCCTCAGACCAAAGTGATGGTCCAGCCTCACACTCCCTGGAAATATTACTGGTGCCTGCACCTCGGCAGTGCTTGTCATTGTTGCCAGAATATATTGGGTAAGTGCCACAGAGTTCTCTTCTTCTCTCTGTGTGTTCTCAGCACCTCTAAGGAAGGGTTGTCCCCCATCTGTGACCACAGATGCTGTGCTCCAGCTCCTGAAGGGCTCAGGTGCTGAAGGCAGACAAAGCATCAAAGCTTCTAAACTTTCATGGCTCCGTCTCTATGATATGACCCTGATCATGGAGCACAAGCGAGCTGCCCTTGGCTAGATAGGAGTCAGACATTCTCAGAGGCTATGTGAAGATTTATGGAGTGTCCTCACTGCATGTTGCCATCACCCTCCTGCGATCGAGTGACTATTAGGCCTCTGCCGTATCTCCATGACAGGAGCATCCTCACAGAGGGTATCCATGCTGCCATAAGCCAAACTGGAATCAAACATTTACAAATGCGATGTGATGATCAATGGGGTCACCTCACTGCATGTCATCACCCTCCACAAATCTAGCAGCTATGAGGGCCTCCCGAGCGTGCCTGACTCGTCTGGCCAGTGCCAGGACCTCATTCCCATCACCGTTTCCTCCGAGTACCTCCGAGCAGCTCCTCCATCTCCTTCTCAGCCAGTTCATCTCCCTGTTGCAGCGCCAGGTTGTAAAGGATGCAGCAGACGACGACAATGCATGATACCCTCTGCGGACTGTATTGCAGGGCTCCACCATTCCGGTCCAGGCACCGGAACCTCACCTTCAGCATCTTAATGGGCTGCTCCACCAAGTTGCGAGCTGCAGCATGAGTCTCATTATACTGTCGCTCTGCTGCAGCCTGAGGCCACTGCATGGGTGTCATCAGCCACAGCCTCTGCAGGTAGCCCTTGTCCCCGAGGAGCCATCCCTGCAGCTTCTGTGGACCCTGGAAGACTCCAGGGATCTGTGACTGACTGAGGATGTAGGTGTCGTGCATACTCCCTGGAAACCGTATGCACACCTGCAGGATGTGTTTCTGGTGGTCGCATACCAACTGCACATTCAGTGAATCCCTTGCGGTTGACAAAGTCCACTGTGTGTTGTGACGGAGACCTGAGCGCCACATGGCTGCAGTCAATCACACCCTGCACCTGTGGGAATCCCGAGATCCGGGAGAATCCAATGGGCCTTGCATCCTGGCTGTCATGGTCCCGGGCGAAATACATAAAGTTGTGTGTCCTCAAAAAGGTGGCATCCGTGACCTCATGGATGCATTTGTGGGTGACGGCTTGTGATATCCCACAGAGGTCACCTGTGGAGCCCTGAAAGGAGCCGCTGGCATATAAATTGAGTACCGTTGTCACTTTCACAGCCATTGGCAGTGGATGCCCTCCATGTCCCCTTGGCGCAAGCCCTGCAGTAAGTGGCAGATGTGAGTGATCAGGTCCCTAGACATGCTCAGTCGTCGGCGACACTGGTTCTTAGTCATCTGCAGGAATGACAGGCCGCGTCTATAGACCCTGGGTGTTGCTAGGCGCCAACCAACCACGGCTTGCTGTCACTCCTGGGCAGCGTGTGCGGGAGCCGCAGCAGCCCCTTCTTCCTGAGGTTGTTGCTCCTGCCTTTGCGTGGCCAGGAGCCTCAGTTGCTCTCTCCTCCATTGTCTTAGCTCTCTGTAGGCCACCAGGCATACAGCTAGGTCACCAGGATCCATGCTCCTGATGTGGTCCCCCTGCGGCATGAAAGAGAGAGAGAGACATGGTTATCAAGGCTGCACTTAGCACCTTTCCTGGCTCTATGTGACAGCCCCGTAACGCTTCCCAGAGAGTGCTGGTCAGTGCTGCATGGCTGCCCTGTTAGCCTGCGACATGGGGGAGACTGCTCCTAACCAGGATGCTGAGATTGCAAGGGGTGTGAGCTCTTCCAGTAGTGACTGCTACATAGCCAGTGTTGGTGTGGAGATTGTACAGCATGTGCAGTCCAACTGCTTCGCGTTCCAGTGAAGTGGTCGCGGACTTGCAATTTTATCGGGGGGGGAGGGGCGGGCCGGGAGATAAGGTCTGGAGTGCTTGGTGGCACTTTGGTGCTTCCGTGTTGCTTGTGTGGGCAGGCAGTCTAGGAGCCCAATCCCAATCATATCACTGCGGTTGCGCCTGAACTGCCTCAGTTGCAAAAGAATAGCCAGTTCATACATGTGTCCCTACTGCGTGGCCACTTCCTTCGCCCACCTTGCCCCCCACCTTGATTTCTTCTTGAGTGCTGTTGGAGCTCCACTCATCCAGGCAAGTGGAGAGTGTCCATCACACTCCTGACCTCTGCCTTGTAGATGGTGGACAAGCTCTGGGAAGTCAGGAGGTGAGTTACTCACTGCAGGATTCCTAGCCCCTGACCTGATCTTGTAGCCACAGTATTTATATGGCTAGTCCAGTTCAGCTTCTGTTCAATGGTAACCCCCAGATTGTTGATAGTGGGGGATTCAGCGATGGTAATGCCATTGAATGTCAAAGACGATGGTTAAATTCTCTCTTGTTGGAGATGGTCATTGCCTGGCAATTGTGTGGCGCGAATGTTACTTGCCACTTCTTAGACCAAGCCTGAATATTGTCCAGGTCTTGCTGATTTGGACATGGACTGCTGCAGTACCTGAGGAATCGTGAATGGTGCTGAACATTGTGTAACCATCAGCAAACATCCCCACTTCTGACCTTATGATGGAAGGAAGGTCATTGATGAAGTAGCTGAAGATGGTTGGACCTAGGACACTACACTGAGGAACTCCTGCCATGATGTCCTGGAACTGAGATGATTGACCTCCAGCAACCAAAAACATCTTCCTTTGTGCTAGGTATGACACCAACCAGTGGAAAGTTTCCCCCTGATTCCCATTGACTCCAGTTTTGCTCAGGCTCCTTGATGCCGCACTTAGGCAAATGCTGCCTTGATGTCAAGGGCAGTCACTCTCACCTCACCTTGGGTGTTCAGCTCTTTTGTCCATGTTTGAACCAAAGCTGAAATGAGGTCAGAAGCTGAGTGGCCCTGGTGGAACCCAAACTGGGCATCAGTGAGCAGGCTATTGCTAAGCAAGTGCTGCTTTGATAGCACTGTTTATAAGCCCTTCCATTACTTTGATGATTGAGAGTAGACTGATGGGGCGGTAATTGGCCAGGTTGGATTTGTCTTGCTTTTTGTGTATAGGACATACCTGGGCAATTTTCCACATAGCCAGATAGATGTCAGTGTTGTAGCTGTAGTGGAACAACTAGGGGCATGGCAAGTTCTGGAGCACAAGTCTTCAGTACTATTGCCGGAATATTGTCAGAGCCCATAGCCTTTGCAGTACCCAGTGCCTTCAACCGTTTCTCGATATCATGTGGAGTGAATCGATTTGGCTGAAGACTGGCATCTGTGATGATGGGGACCTCCTGAGGAGACCGAGATGGATCATCCACTTGGCACTTCTGGCTGAAGATTGTAGCAAATGCTTCAGCCTTATCTTTTGCACTAATGTTGCTGGGCTCCTCCATCATTGAGGATGGGGATATTTGTGGAGCCACCTCCCCCAGTGAGGTGTTTAATTGTCCACCACCATTCACAACTGGATGTGGCAGGACTACAGAAAGTAGATCTGATCTGTTGGTTGTGGAATCGCTTAGCTTTGTCTATCACTTGCTGCTTACGCTGTTTAGCATGCAGTTAGTCCTGTGTTTTATCTTCACCAGGTTGACACCTCATTTTTCGGTATGCCTGGTGCTGCTCTTGGCATGCCCCCCTACACTCTTCATTGTACCAGGGTTTATCCCCTGGCTTGGTGGTAATGGTAGAGTGGGGAATATGCCAGGCCATGGGGTTACAGATTGTGGTCGAGTACAATTCTGCTGCTGCTGATGGCCCACAGCGCCTCATGGATGCCCAGTCTTGAGTTGCCAGATCTGTTCAAAATCTAATCCAGTAGTGCCACACAACACAATGCAGGGTATTCTCAATGTGAAGACAGGACTTCATCTCCACAAGGACTATGCAATGGTCACTCCTACCAATACCGTCGTGAACAGATGCATCTGCGGCAGGCAGGTTGGTGAGAATGAAGTCAAGTAAGTTTTTCCCCTCTTGTCGGTTCCCTCACCCACCTGGTGCAGACTCAGTGTAGCAGCTATGTCCTTTAGTACTCGGCTAGCTCAGTCTATGGTGGTGCTACCAAGCCACTCTTGGTGATGGACATTGAAGTCCCCCACCCAGAGTACATCCTGCGCTCTTGGCCACCCTCAGCACTTCCTGCAAGTGATGTTCAACATGGAGGAGTACTGATTCATCAGCTGAGGGGTGGGGGGTGGTGGTGGTGTGGGAACTGGGGGCAGTACTTGGTAATCAGCAGGAGGCTTCCTTGCCCATATTTGGCCTGATGCCATGAGACGTCATGAGGGCTGGAGTCAGTGTTGAGGACTCCAAGGGAAAATCCCTCTCGACTGTATATCACTTTGCCACTACCTCTGCTGGCTCTGTCCTACTGGTAGGACTGGACATACCCAGGGATGGTGATGGTGGTGTCTGGGACATGATCTGTAAGTTATGATTATGTCAGGCTGTTGCTTGAGTAGTCTGTGAGACAGCTCTTCCAATGTTGGCATAATTTTGCAGGGTCAACAGGGGCTGAGTTTTTTGTTGTCGTTTCTGGACCCTTGGTCGATGCTGGGGGGGTTGTCTGGTTCCATTCCTTTTCATTGGCTTTGTAGCAGTTTGATACAATTGAGTGTCTTGCTGGACCATTTCAGAGGGCATTTAAGAGTCAACCACATTACTGTGGATCTGGTGAGGATGGCAGATTTTGCTTCCCTGAAGGGCATTAGTGACAATTGACAATGGTTTCATTGTCATCATTAGACTTTTAGTTCCAGACTTTTATTGAATTCAAATTCCACCATCTGCTGTGGTGGGATTTGAACCTGGGTCCCCCAGAGCACTACGCTGGGTCTATGGATTACCAGTCCAGTGATAATACCACTATACACCACCTCCCCCCAAAAGGAATGCTTGTAATGGTTTTCACTTGTCAAAAGACATTTACAAATGAGAAAGCCCATCTGACCCATCTTAATTCACCAACCTAGAACAACCTTACACTTCTCCCAGTGTTCCAACTATTGCATTGACATTAAAGATTTAGGAAATGTTCCTGACATGCTATTGAAATGCAGAAAGTCATTGGAACTGTTTTGGAAACAAGGATGGCAGGAACTCTAGGAAAGTTCATGAAAGGCAAGGTCAGAGTTTTGGTGTGTGGGTAGGGGGAGTGATGCTTTACAATTACATAAAGTTCAAAGTGAAGAACTTGATGTTTCATTGTTGATTTTTCTGATAGGCTCATGGTTCTAACTCTTACGAATACTATGCTTTCTGATTTTCAGTTTTAGAAAACTTCATATGAATTTTAACTTTTGTTTCAAATGGCAGACAGATGGGATTGGTGACAGACACATTTGATTGGATTTTGCGGTCAGCAACAAAGCAAAGATACTCGAGCTGACCTCAAAGATCTAGCGATCCCTGTGGCAGAATTTGCCCTTTCTCCAAGGGAGTTTAAATCTGGCTCTAAATCAAGGCAATGCGATGCCTTGCCTGCAGCAGCAGTAGTGTTAGCAAGCAGGTTGGCAACCAATCAAATTGAAGTTTTCTCACAAAGTAAACCAGGAATTTGAAAGCAGTTAAAATACTTCATTTAAACTAGCAGAGACCCACGAACCTTTTGGGGTGAAATTAGTATATTTACTTCACATTTCTCCTTTAAATACAAGACTACTCCACTGAAACCGGCAGCAATTACTGGTTCTGAAGGGTCAGAAACGACCTGAAATGTTAACTCTGTTTCTCTCCAAAGACGCTTCCTGACTTGCTGAGCATTTCCAGAATTTCCTGCTTTATTATAGCTGTGTTGGGAGTTTGGACATGTGCAGAATCACGCAGTAATCCAGAAGTTGTTGTCAGTGACTCTACACTCCTCCATAGGGTGTGCTGTAGAGACTCCCGCAGGCTGCTATCTCCCATACAGTCTTGAATTGATGAGAACTGCCACTCTAATGCAGTCAGTGTTATGGCAAAACCCTGGAAAAAGTTACACTTGGTTGAATGAGTGTAACTCGGTTTTTAACGTGTACTAACTTCATAATTACTGTAACACATCCTTAATTGTCTTGAAAAGCTAATTTTATATTTGTGGGATGTCAAATTTCTCCACAATGGTTAAAGATATCACAGAATTTTTAAAAAATTAATTATTTTCTCTTATTTTAAAAATCTGTTCATCTTTAGCTTTTTTAAAAATTCATTCTTTGGATGTGGGTGTTGCCAAAGACTTTAACAGAATTCAAAACTTCTCACTCTGGAAAAAAAAAATTCATAAAACTGTCTATGTGTAAAAACAGGCCTTGAAATACGAATACAAATTTTGTCAGGATTTGGGCCATGTGACTTGTTCATAGTGTTATGGATCGGAAAGAGAGAGGCAAAACTGAACTCCTTTATTCTTTCGCCATCTGTCCATAAGCAGAGGTGTTTTTTGTTATAAAAATAGGCTGTGGTGCTTATTCCAAAAAAGCTTTTGATTCTGGAGTCAATTTTTAAAGTAACTCACAGCAAATTCTCAGTATTAAATCGGAAGTTTAGTTTATTCACACATTCAAACCCAGGATCACGACTTCACTCACTCTCTCACACACACACACACACACACACAAACAAGTATACGGTAAGGAGATAAGAAAGAGGGGTTTTGCAATCGTGAATAACTTAACAGTAAAAAGAGCCACAGAAATGGACATCAGTTCATGTGATTTCCAAAGTCCAGAAAGTCCAAATCCAGAGGGCGTTCCCTCACAGAGAGATTCCAGTTCAGAGTTCCTGGTTGAAGGCAGAAGTGCAGGATTCCTTTAAAGATAAGTGTGATGAAATGAAATGATGTTGATATCAAGAGACTTTGGTCTGCTAGGCAAGTGATGACCAAAAAATTCCAGAGAAATAGGTTTCAAAAAAGGCTCAGACTATTAGCAGGCTGCTTTGTCAGTCTGTAGTCCTGCATTTTGATGTTTGCAAATTGGAGTTAAAATCAGCAGATTGTGTTGTGTTGGGTCATGTGTTGCTGCCCATTAATGAGTTAATTGCAGCTTAACAAGCGGTTTCTGTGCTTCTGGCCAAAATCCATTGTTCTCCTTAGGAGCAATATGGTGGCTGTTAGTGCTTCTGCAGGTATAATGAGTTTTGATGTTTTTCCCTTTGTTATTGACCAGGCTAGGGGAGGGGGGCATATTGTCTGCTTGTCCTCTAGTTTCATGGATTATAATATGTCCTTACAATGAGGTGTGAGATTCCACAAGGATGAGGGTGGAACTCTTTTGTCCTTGTAACTGCTGTTGGAAATTTCCAGAAACTGGCCAATCTAGTGAATTGTGTCTCCTGTACCAGCCATATTTTCCTTCAGCAAATTTCAGCTTATTTTTAAATAAGCAAAAAAGAATAAAGTTTGTTTTACATGTTTTATTATTTATCTCATGTCCTAGGGACATGTCAATAGTTATAGAGTATGAAAGCCTAATTGAGAACTGTTCTGTTCTGAGTTGAAAAGGCAGCTTTACATCTGATGGGCTCAATATTATTCCAGGAATAAATACTCTATTTCCTTGGAATCTGCCTGTTACAATTTTAGCAAGTATTATTGAAGAAAACAGCTTCCTAACTACCAATCTTGTTCCATGACAAAGTCCTTGTTTTAGGATTCAAGTTTTGTAGCAACATTATAACTGCTCAATCCTGGAGTCTAAGTTTTTGCAGTGGCATACCCATTAGAGTTGGACTGTGTAGAAACTCTAGAGGATATAGACTGTTATCATATTCTTCATCTATAGAATCAACATTTATGTATTCTTTTAATTCACCTGACAGCTTTTCTAAAAATATTTAATTCAAACCTCATGAATCTTCATTTTTAGCACAAAAAATGGCTTATGAATAATGAGTTGTATCAAATAATTGTCCTTGTCCTTTTTCCACACTTAATGAATTCCATTATCTCATCCACCCCTCCTGTGCCACCCCCATATCATTCCATCCTTCCCATGCCATCTCCACCCTCAAATGCCAACCATATCCCACTCTTCCGTCCCCATCCATCTCAGTAATCCCACCCCGTACCTCAGAAACAGCCAGGGTAACCCTGTTGATGTGCTTCCCTTGCCTTCTGCTGTCCTTGCTCCCCATCACCCCCACCAACCATTGGTAGCCATATGTGTGTCACACAACCCATGTGCCTCCATGTGTGCCAAGCACCACCCACCATATAAAACCACCAATAGATGCACTCCTTAAACTGACCAAACAGTCTGGAAAGACAAAAGCTGAATATTATAGATTTTCAGATAGTGGAATAAATGTTTAACTTCTTTTAGATAGATGGGCAATCTTGGGATGAGCAATAAATGCTGGCCTTGTCAGCGACACCCACATCCAAAGAATTAATTTTTAAAAACTAAAATAAAGATAACCAGACTTTAATTTTTAAAATGTTTTTATAATATGTGGAATTTTTAATGATTGTGGAGAAATGTGACATTGCACAGATATGAAATTAGCTTTTCAGGGCCAGTAAGGGTGTGTGGCAGTAATTATGAAGTTAGTACGGCATTAAAAACCTAGTTATACTCATTCAACTAGGTATAGCTTTTAGCTTTTTGTTTTTATAGCTTTTTCCAGGGCTTTTGCAGGAAGACTAACAGCATTAGAGTGGAAGTTCTTATCAATTCAGGATTGCAAGGGAGATAACAGCCTGTGGGAACTTCTATAGCACAGCCTGTGGGAACTTCTATAGCACACCCTATGGAAGAGCATAGACTCATGGACATCAACATTTGGATTACTGCATGATTCTATGTCTAAATGCTCAAAGTTGCTGTCAGTTTCAGTGGAGTAATGTCAGTGACTGCTCACAGTTTTGCCACTATTGCCACAGCAAAATCCTGGTGATTGACGTTATTGTGGCACATACTGCAATCTGCTGAAGGTCAAAGGACATGTTTCCTTTCAGTAAGGTATAGAACAGCAAGGTTCTAAGATAACACAAGTTTTGCAATATATTCTTTGATAACTGTAGAGCAGTGAAGTTATCCCTGGAGTCCTGGCTAATATTTATTTCTTAATCTAATTAGTTATGTTGATTATCCGGTCAATATCACATTGCTGGTTTTGAAGCTTCCTGTGCACAAATTGGCTGCTGAATTTCCTACATTTCAGAAGTACTTCATTGGCTGTAAAGTACTTTGGAATGTTCTGAGGCCATGAAAGGTGCTGCATAAATGCAATTCTTTTCTCTTAGGCTAAGAAAATCCAAAATAATAAAGGCAAAGTACTCATAATTAATTTTCGTTGCTTTAAGTTTATCTTGGAACTTGAAAGGTTGGGTGGTAATTTGGAACATTTCAAGTGTGAATGCAAGGCACAGGAAATAGTTTGTTGTGTTACTAATCCATTGGGGTGATACTTCTTAAAAATTTGCTCACAAGACATGGGGGTCACTAGCCTGGCCCTAAGGACGAACCATATAAACTGTGGCTACAAGAGCAGGTCAAAGGCTAGGAATCCCATGGCGAGTAACTTACCTCCTGACTACTCAAAGCCTATCCACCATCTACATGGCAAAAGTCAGGAGTGTGATGGAATACGCTCCGCTGGCCTGGTTGAGTGCAGCTCCAACAACACTCAAGAAGCTTGACACTATCCCGAACAAAGCAGGCCACTTGATTCATTCCCTCCACTACCGATGAACAGTGGCAGCAGTATGTACCATCTACAAGATGCACTGCAGAAACTCACCAAGGCTCCTTAGGCAGCACCTTCCAAACCCATGACCGCTACCATCTAGATGGACAAGGGCAGCATATCCATGGAAACACCACTACCTGGAAACTCCCCTCCAAGCCACTCACCATCCTGACTTGGAAATATATTGCCGTTCCTTCATTGTCACTAGGTCAAAATTCTGGAACTCCCTCCCTAACAGCACTGTGGTGTACTTACACCATGTGGACTGCAGTGGTTCAAGAAGCTCACCACCACTTTCTCAAGGGCAATTAGGGATGGGCAATAAATGCTGGCCTCATCCACATCCTATAAGTTAATTTTAAAAAATTGCCCATCCCTATTTCCCTTGAGAAGGTGCTATGAGCTGAATTCTTGAACTGCTGCAGTCCATGTGGTGTAGGTACACTCACAGCTGCTGTTGGTGAGGGAGTTCTAGGATTTTGACCCAACAAAAGTGAAGGAACGGCAATATAGTTCTAAGTCAGGATGGTGTGTGGCTTGGAAGGGAACTTGCAGGCGGTGGTGTTCCCATGCATTTAGTGACCCCAGCTTTGAGGTGTTAGGGGTTGTGGGTTTGGAAGGTTCTGTCAAAAGAGCCTTGGTGAGTTGCTGCAGTGCATCCTGTAGATGGTACACACTGCTGCCACTGTGTGTCAGTGGTGGAAAGATTGAATGTTTAACGTGGCGCATGGGATGCCAGTCAAGCAGGCTTCTTTATCCTGGATGGTGTCGAGCCTCTTGAGTGTTGCTGGAGCTGCACTCATCAGGCACGTGCAGGGTATTCTATCACACTCCTGACTTGTGCCTAATATGCCTCTTGAGTCCCCACACAAGCTGTGGGAAGTCAGGAGGTGAGTTACTCACTGTATAATTCCTAGCTTCTGACCAGCACTTGCAGCACAGTATTTATATGGCTGGTCCACTTCAATTCCTGGTCAATTGGTTAAACCACTAGGATATTGATATTGGGGGATTCAGCGATTGTAATGCCATTGAATGTAAAGAGGTGATGGTTCGATTTTCTCTTGTTGGAGATGGTTATTGCTTGGCACTTGTGTTTGTTACCTTGCCTTGACCCCCTCCCCCCAAAAACAGCCTGCTCACAAAAATTCTCTTGATCAACAAAAACCAACTGTAGAAAACGTTTCGCTGTAGAAAATGAATTCTTCCATTTTCCAGTCACAAGAAACAAAAGCAAATATTTGTCCAACAAACTTTTATTTACAACAGGCCAGGAGCCGATATAAAAACAAGAATTGTGTTTTTATTTTTGACACGGTGTTTATTGATCACGTCACTTCAAATGTCACAGCTTTTATCTAAGACCTTAAAAGCCTGATAACACTTGTGTGCTTTAATTGCTATTTACTGAGCCACAGTTCATTTGCCTATTACCGAGCGAGTACGTCATTCATATTTCAACCAGTCATAGCAGCTGACATGACGCTTTCAAGTCGATTTTATTGAGACCTTGAAAATGCAGTGACAGAATGAGCTTTACTGTGAAGCTTAACAACTCGCATACTTTGCGTTTTTCACGGTTTGGCTTGTTTTCCTTTTCTCTCGGCAATGATGTCATTTAAAAGAGCAACACTTCACGTCACTGTCATCCAGGGATGCTCTAACTGCGCGTAGGGGGTGTTGAAAAAGGTCAAACATTTGCTTTGAAAGCAGGGGAATATGGACCAAAGTGGTGTCGACAGCGTTATCAGCAATGAAGCGGAGAATGAATGGAACAGTAACTGTACTAAAGACGAATGCAATCTGCTCAGGACCTGCCTGGTTTGCAAATTGGAGTTTACAAATCGCGAGCCCAGATTGCTGCCTTGCCTTCATACGTTCTGTAAAGATTGTGTGCCGACTCGAATCCGCAGCCTCTGCCCCAGCCCCATCACCGCAGCCTGCCAGGAGAGGAGTAATGAAGAAGGTAACGAGTTAAAGCCAATCGCTATTACCTCTGGCGAGTCCTACGAGACATACACACGCCATATACTCACACCTGCCCACCCGTGTTCAGAGACGTGTAAATAAGCTTCAGTTTTACATGACCATCTTTGTTTCTGTTTTTCACGCAAATGATTAGGATTATGCAGCAACACACCTGCACTTAAAAACGGTTTTGACTTTGCCCAGTGGCTTATAATTTTAATAAAAATTAAGAGCATTGGTGTTAGGTAACGGTTGGCGTTATTTATAAGCGAAATGCAGGAATCCTTTTTATTATAATAATTTCTTATTTATATTGCTAACTTTTTCTGGTCTTAAAAGAAACGGTAATGTCGTCACTAGGAGTTCTTACCTGCTGAGCGAGATCTCTTCGTCTACGTGTTACTTTTTTGAGTGAAAAATGATTTACGAACCCGAAGAGAAAATCGAATAAATTGAGTAGAACCTCATTACAAATATCTCAGGGTGGGATCTACACATTTGAAATATTACACTAAAATTCCTGTCTCCTGCAGTGAAATTTAGTTAAAGATCGAAAGAGGTTTGATTTTTTTTTTCAATGCTTGACCTCTAAGAAATTCTACACTGACATTATAAGTCTGGAAGAAAGCTTATTGCTTACAACCAGCTTTGTTGAAGCTCCCAATCTGTTTTCTGTTGGACCTTGTTGTTCCATCAGTCTATGTATTTTGGTCAAGATGAGTTTGTACTAAAGTAGTTTTTCCTGTAGATCATCTAACCAAATGTATACTCTTCATTTTTATGCAATGTGTTTCTACTTGGAATAGAGTAGGTGTAACAATAAAGGTTGTCATAAAGGCTATAGTTACTGTGAACATGTCATCTAATAAAGTGATTCATGAGATTTCCTATGTTCATAAACAGAATTTTGCAATGATGTGATTGGCATGAATTTTTAAAATATTTTGTATCATAACCTGAGGCTGGGGAAAAGAGAAGCTTCCAATGCAGTAGATTAAATATCGCCCCATGACCAACATGGTGGTTGTTGAATGGAATTTTTAAAGTAGGTTGTTTCAGGAACTAGTGTGCGAGAACCCCCCAGGTGACAAAATAACACCTCCCTCAAGCTTTCGAGCATAGCATGTAAAAATAGGTGTAATTTATTTGTATAAGTAGGTATTTGATCATTTATTCATATCTAGGAATTGGTCAGTAGATACTTAACCAGCCTAAGTAAACCAAACAATAGTATAACATTAAAATGTTTTATATTTGCATTTAGTATTATGTCATAAGAAATTAGGAGCATCAGTAGGCCATTCAGCCCACAAAGCCTGTTCTGCTATTTGGTAAGATCTTGGCTAATCTGATTGTGGCCATAACTGCACTTTTCTCCCTGCCCCCCATAACCCATGACTGCCTTGTAGGTCAAAAATCTGTAATACTCTATCTCGAATATATTCAATGATCCAGTCTCCATGCTCTGTGGAAGAGCATTCCAAAGATTGTCTGAGAAAAGAAAATCCTCCTCATCTCTGTCTTGAATAGGTGACCACTTATTTTCAAACAGTGCCCCCTAGTTCACAAAGTGCTTATATATGTTCTGGGCAAAGGATCCAGTGTTCCATTTATACAGGAATTTTTGAGCTGTTAACAACAACAACTTTTATTCATACAGCAATTTTAATATAATAAAACTTCCCAGGTGAATTATAAAACAAAAAAAAGACATCGAACCACATATTGGGGAAGATGACCAAACATTTGGTCAAAGGTTTTAAGGAATGTCTTGAAAGAGGGAAGAAAGGTTTATGGAGGGAATTCCAAATATTAGGGCCTAGGCCGCTGAAGGCGTGGCCACAAATGATGAAGCAATTAAAATCGGGATGTTCAGGAGGTTGGAATTAGATGAGTGCACGTATCTCAGAGCTTTGTGCCTGGAGGAGATTACACAAACTGGGAGGGGCCAGGACATGGAGGGGTTTGAAAATGAGGATGAGAATTTTAAAACCAAGATGTTGCTTAACTGGAAGCTCATGTAGGTCAGAAAATGCAGCAAGTGGTGATGGATGAGTGCTCAATCTGGCACAAAAGGAGGCCATTCAGCCCATTGAGTCTATTGCTTGCTCTTTGTAGATCAGCCACCTACCCTGCTCTATCCCCAAATCCCTGCACGTTAATTTCCCTCGAGTGTCCATCCAGTTTCCTTTTGAAATCATTGATCGTCTCTGCTTCCACTCAGTGGAATTGAGCTAGGTGCGAATTTGGCGCAAGTTAGGACATTGACAGCAGAGTTTTGGATGACCGCAAGTTTACAGAGAGTAGACTGTGGGAGGCCGACCAGAAGTGCATTAGATAGTAAAGTCTGGACATAACAAACACCATACATGAGGGTATGAGCAGCAGATGGCCTATTTCCAGCCCTGCCTCAGCACATGATACAGCTGGAAATTGGCAGCTTTAGTGATGCTGTGGATATGTGGGTTGGAAACTCATCCCTTAGTCAAATGTGACATTAAGATTGCAAACAGTCTGGTTCAACCTCATACGTTTTCCAGGGAGAGATTGAGTTGGTAGCAAACTAAGGCATGGTGTGATTAAAAGCCAATATTGAATGATAGTAGCTTTTTGAAACTAGTATTATTTCAAGAGACTGAGATATTCTACATGGTAGGTACAGGAATTAATAGCAAAAGTACAAATCTGCTCAATAATCACAGGACTAACACAAAGAGAATAACACCTTTTTTATTTGATGAACCCTAGCAGGGACATGAATCATGCCCAATGTTTCTTGAGTGTATTATTTTGATTGCTTATTGATTTTTTACAATTAATCCATTCAAGTGGGTCTTTTTAAACACCAATCTGCAACTTTAAATGGATCTAGTCACTGCGCAGATTAAAGTTGTATAAAACTTTTGTAAAATAAAAGTTAGCGGCTGGATATTCTCTGCCAGCAGTGCACTTCTGCTGTGCCATTTTTATAGAGACAGTTGAGTCAAACAGGATTGTTTTTTTTTAAATCAAATGTTTGTGGTTTCAATCATCCTGAGAATGAGAATAGCCATCTCACTAGATTTTGTAAATCTGGAATGTTTCAGTCTGCTCTTGCTCTTGTAACCACTATGTAGGACTTTTGCTCGCTAGTTCATTGACGGTCTTCAGTATGGTGCAACTGGTCTGCTTAGTATTTGTCATTATGATCATCATACCTACAGTATTTAAGGATGTCTCGGAAGGTTCATTTGTTCTACTCATTGGTGTTATCTGTCAATTACTGACAATTTATTCATGACTCATGCTCAACTTTAATTACATCTATTTATTTCATAACATATATTGGGCCTTTAAGTTGCTGTCAAAATCATGAGGCTGATAGCATAATTTATGGGCAGATTCTACAGCAACTTCAGGCGAGGAAAGGTCTGCAGTTAAATGCAGAAATTGAAAAATTGTCTGAGATGTGTCACCGCTGTTACCTTCATTAAAAAATTATATCTCTTTCTGTCTGACTTCGCATTCAATGTGTGTCACTGGTAAGAAATTGCTATATTTGTGTAGTTGATACTAACTAAATGTGCTACAGATAGTTGAGTTTTCTCCAAAATACCCTTTTAATGATGTAATAGGTGTACTACCAAACCCCTCTGGCTTTTAAAATTAACTATTATAAGTATGAAGCCTCGCTCTTCAGGTTTCAATTTTTGGAGATTCTAAAATGTAAAATCAACATTTTTATTTCCTTTCCACCCCCCCCCCCCCCCCCCCACCTTTCTTTAACCCCATCTTTCTTTTCCTGTCTTTATTTATTTTGTTTAACCTGATTTGGCATTGAATTCACCCACTTTCTAATTTATACTTCTTTCCCAGTCCTTGCAATCTTTCAATCTTGTTAAGGAGATACACAATTTCTTGTCCTATTCAGTCAGGCTCTGGATGCCCTATTTGTATCACTATGCTGTCATCATTGTTGCTATTTTAAATTCAAATCAGGAAGCACTTTTTTCATAGAAAAAGGTCATGGAAATCTGTTTTCCTAAAAGGCTGTGGATACTGGGTCAACTGAAATTCTCAAAATTGATGAAATTCTCAAAATTGAAGTTCATAGATTTGTGAAATGTATCACTGGAAATGTTTCAAAACCAGGGAGTTCAGATGCATATGAACCATCATCTAACTGGTGGAACAGTCTTGAGGGTCCAAGTGGCCTACTCTTCTTATCTCCTACAAAAAGAAATAAAACTGCTTGCAACGCAAAATATAATTGTGATTAAACTGGTGAGTCTAACTAATGGCAGTTGGTATTTATTACCCCAATACTTGAATCTGCCCCCTCCTTTCTACTAATTTTTGTTTCCTTTTCGTAGGAATATAATAGGGGTAGGCTACTTAAGCATTGAGACTGTCCCACCATTTGGTTCGATAATGGCTGATATGTACTTGAATTCCATTTACCTGATTTTTATCTTTCCATTGCTGCATTTAACTAAGATGAATCTTGGTTTTGAAATTTCAATTGACCTAGCGCCCACTTCCCTCTGAGGTAAGAGAATTCCAGATTTCCACTCTACTTTGAAATCAGGAAGTAATTTTTCCACACAATGTTAACTGGCCTAGCTTGAATTTTAAGATTATTTCTGGTTTCAGTCATAAAAGGAAATAGTATCTTTTTGTATTTACCCAATAAAATTCCTTTTATCATCTTGAACAGCTCAATTAGATCACTCCTCAACTATCTAAACTTAAGAGAATGCCAACACAATTTATCCAACCTACCCTTATCATTTTAAACCTTTTAAGCTCTAGAAATATTCTAGTAAACCTGTGCAATACTCCCTATATTTCCTGAGATTCAGGACCCAAACCTGAATGCAGTGCCACACATGAGGCCTGGGCCTGACCCTGACCCAGACTCAACTCGAGTATCGTTGCCTCACTTTTTTTTTTGTTATTCCAACCCCCTTAAGATAAAAGCTGACATTTCATTAGTCATTTTGATTATCTGCTGTACCTTCAGGAAAGGAGAGGAAGAAAACATTGGAAGAATTGATGTTGCAGTCACAATATTGCTTTAATATCAGGACCAGGAGTTGCCTTTACCCACTCAGCCATTGGAGGAAACATAGAAAAGAAGCTTAAAAGAAAGCTCAAGGCTCCTTGCTGGTATGTGGTTCCATGTGATAAGCTAACCTTTGGTAAATTCCCCTAATTGAGTATTCTTCATATACAAGTGTCAGCAAACTATTGGACTCTAGGGAACTTCATGGCCAAGCTAAATCTTGTTCTTGGCCAAAGTTCACACCACCTGCATTTCCAGCAGGGGTCTGAAGCAAGGGGCCCTAGTTGAACATCTCTTCCATGGCTCAGGCTAAGTTAGTATTGAATCTTGGACTTCCTAGCCTATAATGCTATGACCAGGTGAGAAGGGGTGAACTGGCTCCCCTCAGTTGGTCACAACAATGGTCTAAGTTTCTTTTTCACCAAGGATATGCCTTTTCCAAATCAGAATGTATTTAACTATTTAAACTGCGAGCAATAAAAAGCCAATCAAACAAAAGGTTTTCTTAAGCCAAAAAGAAGCAAATTTATTAACTATTAAACCCCTCAGAAATAAAGGGCATTAAAGTCCAATTTTTATAAAATAAAATAATTTATGGTTAAATTTTCTTTGTCCTGGAGGGACAAACGCTGCGACCAATTTAGGTTAGTTGGTTTCTTGGATGCAGTCAAATGTAGAAGGAGCATAGCCTCATGACAATATACACCAAATATGTACTGCCTAAGTAGCTGTGCCAATGGGCAGTTTTTGAATTTACTTTTAAATAAACTATTCATTTTGTGTAGTTTTTTTACAATCTGTTCTGCTGAAAGGATTACCCAATTAAATTCTTGGATCCTTTGTGTCTTATATTCTCCCTCTCCCACTCCCACCTGTTATCTTTTGCACTAATGGTATTCTTGAACCATGTAACTCCACAGCCAAGATAGCAGTGGCTTACCTGTTTAAAGATCTTTAGAGTGTTTGTGTTGAGCTGGCTGTTAGGAATGCAACATCGACCAGTAATTACTTATTTTTCCTCTACTTTTCTCTCCTTCCTTGTGGAGAGGTTCCTGAGCTGCACTCTATTTCTGCACAGTGCTTAATCCATGGAGTAGAAAATCAACCTGTACTGTACCAATCTTCAGCTCTATATTGCAGAGAGAGGGTGGGGAGGAAAACTTTTTTTTCATGGTTGAAATAGTTCGATTTCTTTTACTTGATAATGTGACGATAGCTGTGACACTTGTGCTGTAACCTATAGCGGAGTGAATATTTGGAACAATAAATTAATCTTAGAAAATGTAACACTCCTGCCTTCCCAAACTGTGTCTTTGAAATAACATTACTCTTTTAATAAATAGTGAAAAGTATTGTGATATTTTACTGAAAGCCTTGCTTGAGCTGAAAGTAACCGTCCTGTATGAAAATCTTGTAAGACAAAGTGACATGCAGTGGTGGCCATGCAGTGCACGTGGAAGAAAGCGAGCAGCTCACAATGGTAGCACATTAAAAAAAAATGCTAAACGGGAAAGCCTTTTTAGAATGTTTCTTTAAAACTATTCAAAGTGTGTTTGTTTTTTTTAACATATTGGTTAGGAGTCTGCATTATAGTGAATAGCTCTAGAAATGCAATGGAAGTTTAAATTTTGTGTAAATCCATCCAGGTAATTAATTACTTCTTTGTAGCCATTTGTAACTTTTTTGTTTGTTGAAATAATCCTATTTAATCACATTGAAAGTGATTTCCCCCCCGCCGCTCCATTCAAATGTTTTGAAATCTTTCTTGTCCAGAAAATGTGAAAAAATTGAGTTGATTGGTGACAGATGAACAGATTTAAAAACACAATATGTGGGTCTTAAATTTGTTCTAAAATGGGTTTTATAAATATGATTATACCTTCATAAGTAAATTTGGTGTTTATAGAATGATCCATAGATTTGTAATTCTTTCTCAATTAAGGAAGACTTGAGGTGCATATAACAAGCAATATTTTAAATAATTGCCTCTTCTTGTATTGCTCAAGGTGAATGATATCAGTGCTAGAAAATGGAATTGTTTTAAACCTTCAGTATTCAATAACCAAATGCTCTCACCTCAAGAATAGCACAGCTAGATAGAGTGTATAGCATCCTTTTTTATGCACCAGCAATGTATTTTAACCCAACCCAACAACGCAACCTGTATTTTTATGGATTTATTTTCCACGTTAAAAATTCCTGAAGACAATTTAATTAAGGTTGCTAAGGTTTTAAATTGGTTTGTTTCTTTTATGGTACTGCCCTCACCTATTTGCCAGCATAAAAAACTAGAAAAAGGTGACAATGCTGATCATTCAAATACCTTGTATACTTCTGGATAATCTTTAAGACAAGATAAAGCAGCAAAAGGAAACTTATGATGGTCACACACAAATTATTGTAGAAAGCCTAGAGGAGTATAGAAAGTACAGGACTGATGTAAAAAAGGTAATTAAGAAAGCAAAGAGGATATGGAAAAAATATTGGCAGGTAAAATCAAAGAACCCAAAGATATTTTACCAGTACATTAAGAGCAAGAGAATAACTAAGGAAAGGGTAGGGCAATCAGAGATGTAAATGGTAACTTGTGCTCTGCTAAAGATGTGGGCAGGGTTCTCAATGAGTACATTGTCTCTGTCCTCACTAAGGAGAGGGATGAAGCAGATCTTCTAGTTAAAGAGGAGGAGTGTGAAATATTAGATACAGTAAGCATAGTGAGAGTGGATGTAATGGCGGGGCTGACATCCTTGAAGGTAGATAAGTCACCAGGGCCAGATGGATTGTATCCCAGGCTGTTGAAGGAAATCTGAGGATCATTTTCCAATCCTCACTAGATACAGAAAAGTTACCAGAGAATTGGAGGTCTGCGAACATTGTACCATTATTTAAAAACGGTGTGAGGGATAGACCAAATAATTATAGGCCAGTAAACCTGACTTCTATGGTTGGCAAATTATTAGAATCAATTTTGAGACAGAATAAACTGTCACTTAGGATAATCAGGGATAGGCAGTATAGTTTTGTTAGGGGAAGGTCATGTCTTACTAATTTGTTCAGTTTTTTTGAGGAAGTAACAAGGAGGATTAAGGGTAGTGCAGTGGAGTTGTCTACATGGATTTCAGTTAGGCATTTGACAAGGTCCCACATGGCAGACTGGTCGGAAAAGTAAAAACCCACGGGGTACATGTAGTGAGTCGGATTTAAAATTGGCTTCGTGACAGGAAACAAAGGGTAATGATTGATGGATGTTTTTGCAAATGGAAAACAGTTTCCAGTGGTGTTCCACAGGGCTAAGTGTTGGGTCCCTTACTGTTTGTGTATATTAATGATTTGGACAAACGTGGGTGGCATGATTGGGAAATTTGCAGATGATACAAATTGGCTGTGTAGTTGATAGTGCAAAGGATAACTGTTGTCTCCAGAATGATATCAATGGTTTAGTTGAATGGGTGGAAAAGTGGCAGATGGAATTCAATCCAGAGAAGTGTGAGGTAATACATTTGGGGAGGGCAAATAAAGCTAGGGAATACACAATAAGTGGGAGGATATTGGGAGGGGTGGATGTGGTAAATAAAGCATATGGGGTGCTTTCCTTTATTGGACGAGGTATAAAATACAAAGGAGGGATGTAATGATCGAACTCTACAAAACTCTGGTTAGGCCACAGCTGGAATTTTGTGTACAGTTCTGGTCGCCACATTACAGGAAGGACATAATTGCTCTGGAGAGAATACAGAAACTTACAAGAATATTGCCAGATCTTGAAAATTTCAGCTATGAGGTAAGATTGGATAGGCTGGTGTTATTTTCCTTGGAACTGAGGAGGCTGAGGGGTGACTTGATTGAGGGACCTAGATAGAGTAGACAGGGGCGTCCTGTTTCCCTTGGCAGAAAGGTCAATTACGGGGGGAGGGCAGAGATTTAAGGTGATTTGTGGAAGGATTAGAGGGGATATGAGGAAAAACAACTTCACCCAGAGGATGATGAGTGTTTGGAATTCACTGTCTGGTTTAATGGTGGAGGCAGAAACCCTCAACTCATTTAAAAGGCTCCTGGATCTGCACCTAATGCTGTAACCTGCAAAGCTAAGGTCTAAGTGCTGGAAGGTGGGATTAAAATGGGCAGCTAGTTTATTTATTTATTTTCTTTGGCTGGCGCAGACATAATGGGCTGAATGGCCTCTTTCTGTGCTGTAACTTTATTCTATAGTTCTATAGGCAAATGTCAAAAGCCATTGCTTTAGTGATTGTCAAGGAAATCTGTAATTGATTTTTAAGAATATTTGAAAAGGACATTTAAGAGTTTGCATCAGTTATAATTTTCTTGCATAATAGCTGCTGGATCATGTGACCTGGCAACCCTTAACCAGGAAGCAGTACCAACGGAAGGCAGTTTGATGCCATGTGACTGGCAGACCTAAAGAATAGCTGCTGGTAGAAGCAATCAGCACACATGCAAAGAAGTGCTGCAGCAAGACATGGTTATCAAACTCCTGGTGTGTTCAGGAGCAAGTGACCTGTCAACAAAAAGTTCAGTTTTCAGTTTGGCAGTAAGAAGAAAAATAGAGCTCCAGAAGCTCTTGGGGAAGTAATGTATATGACCAAGCTAAAAGGAACTGAATCCTAAAAGTGGTGTGAATACCTTGGGCATGCTAAGCTGAGAATTTGTATCTGGAGCAGATCGTTGTTGGTTGGGGTTGGTTATAAAGGAACTCTGGAAAGCTGTGCTATCAGAGAGGGTCTGTAGACATGAGCCTTGTCAGTGTTGATCTTAACCAGGGACCTCAGATGGAATACAGCTGCCAGTGAATGCAGCTTGAAAGCCAATCAATTGAGTGGGCAAGTGATAGA
This sequence comes from Cetorhinus maximus, assembly GCF_964194155.1. NCBI lineage: Eukaryota > Metazoa > Chordata > Chondrichthyes > Lamniformes > Cetorhinidae > Cetorhinus > Cetorhinus maximus. The sequence continues at coordinate 101,630,540 of NC_135887.1, forward strand.
TCCGACATACCAGAGGCTGAGTTGGAAAGACTCCAATTGCATATTGTCATATTTGAAAGAAGTGATGCAGGTGCTTGTGGCTGTGCAAGACATCTTTTATTGATTTGACTAAAGTGAAATTTATTATTTAAAGTATCATTTGCTTGTTATTCATGTGTAATTTCCATTGGTTCTGATTCGTGTTAAAGTAAAAGCTACAAAAAGTGGAATTTTTTTGTTTTTTTTCCATTTGGGGTTCATTTAGTAAATTTGCTAATTTTGTTTTGCAATTTTCCCATGGGAACCATAATGTTTTTTTTTGGTTACCATCTTTCCTCCCCAAAACTTCCTCAAAATCAATGAAGACGAAGTTCTGTCCAATTGAATTTTTCTCCTTGAGTTGCGTTGTTCCTGAAAACTTTTTTTTTGTTACTCCCCTGCATTACTACCAGAATAAAATAACAACTTGAAAAATATTTTCCTCCATTGCAATCTGTCATCTCAAATCAAATCAGAGCTCCTTTTATTCATTGCCTTGTAGTCAGTGAAGTTCAAATACACGATTACAGAGAATTTGAAATCCTTGAATTTGCCATGCAATGCACTCGTGTCAAATGGTGAGTCTACCTGGATGAACTTTTCTCTTAAACTCAACAAATTAATTTTGCAGAAGGACTTTAAACAGATCCTCCTTTTAAGAACAGTGTAGTATGTAGTTGCTTTCCAAAGAATGCTCTCCTGTCAAATAAAATGTATCCACCTGGTCATTTTTTAACTTTAACTCGACATTATTACTGTGATCTGCATTTTGTTGGATACATCGCATTCATTTTTTTCTGGCATTTGAAATAATAGCTTTTGCAAACCTACTTGAATTTTTTCAGGAGGCTGCACATGGATTTACGGAAAATAATTTGGATTGAAATTAGTAAAGGAGGGCAAGGTAGTTTGAAAGAGTATGAAACAAATCTTTGTAGGCACTTGATTGGTAAAATAGAAACTTTAACCTTTTGATATGGGTTGAAGCTTCTTCCTTCTACAAAATGTTGCATTTTAATCCTTGAGACTCTTGATGGTTCAGTTGAGATAAAATTCGACCATCCAATGTCAACATATTTAAAAGTAACAGAACTCCTTCAAAAATGATTTCCTGAATTGAATTTTGTAAGGCCTGCACAAAATTATGAATGGAAGACCTGGCAGAACATTTCTTTTGAGTGCAATATTTTGTGTAAATGATATGGGCATATAAAGGAATACATTTTTTTTTTATCTTCACTATGGTCAATACTTTTCCAATACAATATACACAGCAGCATTGTCTACACTGAGCATTACAGTTTTATAAAGTCAAGCCCACGTTTTTGTGGAGCATTCTACATGCATTATATCAAAACGATTTTTTTTTTAAAGCATTCTCAGGATGTGAACTTAACTGACTAGGCTGACATTCATTGTACATCATTAGTTGTTCTTGAGAAGGCGGTGGCAGGGCCACCTTGACCTGTTGCAGTCAGTGTGGTAAGGCTGTACCCACCACAAAGTTAGGGAGGTCTACTTTAGCCCAGCAACAGATTGTGCAGAAAAATCAATGTCCAAGACAGGACAGTAGGTGACTTGAAAGTGATGGTGTCCCCATGCTCCTGCTGCCCTTATCCTTCTAGATGGTTGAAGTTGAGGAATTTGGAGACGATGGCAAAGATGTTGTGGCAAGTTTGTGCTTTGCATCTGCTAGGTAGTATGCACTGTAGCCACAGTGTGGTGGAGAGACTGTGTATCTGCCAGTGGATGAATTGTCAATTGAGCAGAGTGCTATTTGGATAGTGCTGAGCTCCTTGATTGTTGCAACTGCACCCACCCAGACAAGTGCAGGTTATTCCATCACAATCCTTATCTGCCTTATAGGCAATGGAGAGATTTTGAGGAGTCAGGTGAGCCATTGTCTACAGACTGGCTAAACCAACCTCTGACATGCTGTATCAGCCAGGTCACTTATTGGCTGGTCCACTCAAGTTCTGGTCAGTGATGACCCAAGGAAGTTGATGATGAAAGACTTGTCAATGGCAACGCCATTGAATAATGTGGGGAGATGGTTAGGTGCTCTCTGAGACTGCCATTACACAACTCCTTTTGTGGCGCAAATGTTACTTGTCGCTTATCAGCCCTGGTCCTATATGCTTCTTTGTTACCTGAAGAATTACAAACTGCGCAAGTGATGACAAATATCATCACTCCTGACTTTATGATGGAGGAAAGCTCACTGAAGATAGTTGAACCTAGGATGCTGTCATAAGGAACTCCTGCAGTGATGTTTCTGACTGAGATGGTTGGCCACCAACAGCCACACCATTATCTTTTGTATCAGGTATGAATGAATCCAGCCACTGGACCGTCTTCTCCTGATCCTCATTAACTTCAATTTTACTAGTGCTTCTCTGTATCACATTTGGTTCAATGTTGTCTTGATGTCAACTGCAGGCATTTTCTCCTCACCTTTTGGAATTCAGGCGATGTGTCCATATTTTGGGCCAAGTGTGTAATGAGGTCAGGGGCCAAGTGGTCATGGAGGAACTCATTCAGTGTCTTTGTGCAATTGCCACATCATTCCTGTTACTTTGTTAATGATTGAAAGTGGACTGATGGGGCATATTGGAAAGCCCAATCGTAGTTGGGAATTTTTTTTATTCATTCACGGGATGTGGGCTTCACTGGCTGGGCCAGCATTTATTGCCCATCCTAGTTACCCTTGAAGGTAGTGGTGAGCTGCTTTCTTGAACTGTTGCGGTCCATGTGGTGTAGGTAGTGGATAGGTAATTTTTCCACTTTGACTGATTCAAGCACACCCAGAAATCCTGTGGTGGCTTTCCTTATTTAGATGTCACGTTTGGCAGTCATTAATTTTATGCATTGAGAAATTACAGATGAAGCTTTTATTTTGGAGCATTGATGATGCTAGATGATTTGGCTGTTTTTCATCCTTTTACAGAATAAAAATGCAAACACCCTTGCTGAATGTAGATGGAAAAATCTTCAGTATGTAAGATCTCATATGTGACCAACAAAGATCTCATAAGGAAATGTAGGAAGCATATCTTGAGTTACTATGCTAAAATTGTGGCCATTCTCATGCCTGAAGGAAAATGTTAACGTTTTGGGCAGGAATCGTCATCCACAGCCTTCAAGAAGACCTTGCCTAGAGTGTTATTTTCTTCTATATGCTGCCTCTGTTTCTTGTATTGATTTGTTTTTATTTCACATTATGTGATGTTCCTTCTCTTTCTAGCTCTTGTTTAACGAAATACTATGTAGACATTTGTAACAGAAGAGAATTGATTTCCAAAAAGTCCTCAACCTTTGACTGCATATAGCTAGGAACTGCTCCATGAAAAGTAGTGAATGGAAAATAAAATTGGGTTAAGGATCTCCACCTTCTGAATTATTCATGCCCAGTATGAATCTTACTTTTTGCTCATGAGTAGATTCCATTGGTTTTTGATACCAGACAGTAAATGCCATATCTGCATTTAATTTGCACAGTTTTAATTTCCACAGTTTTATGCACATTCGTGCAATTGAAAGCTACATACAAAATAAGATGACCTCATTTGTTCACAAATGATTCAGTATATTTTAACCTTTCACCCCCTTGCCAATCGGATCAACCATGATCTTATTGAATGAATAGTGGAGCAAGCTTAAAGGGCGGTCACCTATTCCTGCTCCTAATTTGTAACTTTTTAAAATTAGAGGTTTTGTAATAATTATGGATTCCTACATGTTTATTAAGTAATATAAATTCCACACCAAGAATGTGCAGGCTTCCTGATATCAAGAAACCTTGTTGATTTTTTTAAAAATTAGTTCATGGGATGTGGGCTTTGCTGGCTGAGACAGCATTTATTGCCCATCCCTTGTTGCCCTTGAGAAGGTGGTGGTGAGCTGCCTCCTTGAAGAGCTGCAGTCCATATGGTGTAGGTACACCCACAATGCTGTTAGGAAGGGAGTTCCAGGATTTTGACCCAGCGACAGTGAAGAAATGGCGATTATATTCACAAGTCAGGATGGTGAATGGCTTGGAAGGGAACTTCCAGGTGGTGGTGGTGTTCCCATTTATCTGCTGCCCTTGTCCTTCCAGATGATAGTGATTGTGGGTTTGGAAGCCTTGGTGAATTCCTGCAGTGCATGTTGTAGAAGGTGTACACTGCTGCTACTGTTCTTTGGTGGTGGAGGGAGTGATTAGCAGCACATCCACAAACAATCAAGCGGGCAGCTTTATCCTGGATGGTGTCAAACTTCCTGAGTGTTGTGGGAGCTGCACTCATCCAGGCAAGTGGGGAGTATTCCATCACACTCCTGGCTTGTACCTTTGTAGATGGTGGACAGGCTTTGGGGAGTCAGGAGGTGAGTTATTCGTTGCAAGCTTTCTAGCCTCTGACCTACTCTTGTAGCCACAGTATCTATATGGCTAGTCCAGTTCAGTTTCTGATCAATGGTAACTGCCAAGATGTTTGGGGGAATTTAGTGATGGTAATGCCACTGAACCTCAAGGGGTGATGTTTAGATTCTTGTTTTTTTGTTGGAGATGGTAATTGCCTGGCACTTGTGTGACATGTCAGCCCAAACCTGGATATTGTCTAGGTCTTGCTACTTTTGGACATGGACTGCTTCTGTATCTGAGGAGTCGCGAATGGTGCTGAACATTGTGTAACCATCAGTGAACATCCCCACTTCTGACCTTATGATGGAAGGAAGGTCATTGAAGCAGCTGAAGATAATTGGGTCGCGGACACTACCCTGAGGAACTCCTGAAAATGTCCTGGAGCTGAGATGACTGACCTCCAACAACCACAAACATCTTTCTTTCTGTTAGGTATGATTCCAACCATTGGAGAGTTGTCCCCCTGATTCCCATTGACTCCAATTTTGCTTGGGCTCCTTGATGCCACTCTTGGTTAAATGCAGCCTTGATGTCAAGAGCAGTCACTCTTGCCTCACCTCAGGAGTTCAGCTCTTTTATCCATGTTTGAACCAAGGCCGTAATGAGGTCAGGAGTTGAGTGGCCCTGGTGGAACCCAAACTGGCCGTCCAGTGAGTGGGTTATTGCTAAGCAAATGCTGCTTGAGGGCACTGCTGATGACCCCTTCCAATACTTTACTGATGGTTGAGAGTAGACTGATGGGGTGGTAATTGGCTGGGTTGGATTTGTCCTGCTTTTTGTGTACAGGACATACCTGGGCAATTTTCCACATAGCCGGGTAGATGCCAGTGTTGTAGCTGTACTGGAACAGTTTGGGAAGGGGCGTGGCAAGTTCTAGAGCACAAGTCTTCAGTACTATTGCTGGAATATCATCAGGCTCCATAGCCTTGGCACTATCCAGTGCCTTCAGCTGTTTCTTGATATCCCGTAAAGTGAATCGAAGTGGCTGAAGACTCGCAAAATGGATCAACCACATGGCACTTCTGGCTGAAGATTGTTGTGAATGCTTCAGCCTTATCTTTTGCAATGACATGCTGGGCTCCTCCATCATTGAGGTTGGGGATATTTGTGGAGCCGCCTCTAGTGAGTTGTTTAATTGCCCTCCACGATTCACGACTGGATGTGGCAGGACTGCAGAGCTTAGATCTGATCCGTTGGTTGTGGGATTGTTTAGCCCTGTCTATCACTTGCTGATTTATGCTAAAAGCAAAATACTGCAGATGCTGGAAATCTGAAACACAAACAAAAATTGCTGGAAAAACTCAGCAGGTCTGACAGCATCTGTGGAGAGAGAGAGACAGAGTTAACATTTAGAGCCCGTATGACTCTTAATCAGAACTAAAGAGAAATAGAAATGTGGTGAAATATAAGCCGTTTAAGGGTGATGGGACAGGTGGGGCTGGATAGAGGGCCAGTGATAGGTGGAGCCAAAGGAGAGATTGCCAAAGATGTCATAAACAGAAGGTTAAGAGGGGTGTTGATGGTGGTGATATTGCTGTTTGGCACACAAGTAGCCCTGTGTTATAGCTTCACCAGGTTGATACCTCATTTTTCAGTATGCCTAGTGTTGCTCCTGGTATGCCCTCCTGCATTCTCCATTAAACCAGGGTTGATCACCTGGCTTGATGGTAAATGGTAGATTGGGGATATGCTGAGACATGAGGTTACAGATTGTGTTCAAGTACAATTCCTCTGCAGCTGATGCCGCCTCATGGATGCCTGGTCTTGAGTTGCTAGATCTGTTCGAAATCTATCCCATTTAGCACGGTGATAGTGCCACACGACACGATGGAGAGTACCCTCAGTGTGAAGATGGGACTTCATCTCCATCTCCACCAGGACTTAGATTGCAATAATGAAAAATGTCCACCAGGACTGTGCGGTGGCCACTCCTGCCGATACTGTCATGGACAGATGCATCTGCAGCAGACAGGTTGGTGAGGGTAAAGTCAATTACATTTTTCCCTCTTATAGGTTTCCCTACCACCTGTTGCAGACCCAGTCTAGAATATGTCCTTTAGGGCTCAGTCAGTAGTGGTGCTATTGAGCCACACTTGGTGATGGACATTGAAGTCCCCCACCTAGAGTACATTCTACGCTGTTGCCACCCTCAGTGCTTTCTCCAAGTGGTGTTCAACATGGAGGAGCGCTGATTCATCAGCTGAGGGAGGGCAGGACGCAGTAATCAGCAGCAGGTTTCCTTGCCCATGTTTGACCTGATGCCACGAGACTTCATGGGGTCCAGAGTCGATGTTGAGGACTCCCAAAGCAACTCCCTTCCCACTGTGCCACCACCTCTGCTGCACCTGTTGGTGGGACAGGACATACCCAGTGATGGTGTCTGGGATATTATCTGTAAGATTGTCATCCTCACGGAATCATGTCAGGCTGTTGTTTGACTAGTCTGTGAGACAGTTCTCCCAATTTTGGCACTAGCCCCCAGATGTTAGTAAGGAATACTTTGCAGTGTTGACCGGGCTGAGTTTGCCGTTGTAGTTTCCAGTGCCTAGGTCAATGCCAGGTGGTCCTCCAGTTTCATTCCTTATTTTTTTGAGACTTTGTCACGGTTTGATACAACTGAGTGGCTTGCTAGGCCATCTAAACACATTTAAGAGTAACATAGGCCAGACCAGGTAAGAATAGCAGATTTCCTTCCCTAAAGGACATTAGTGAACCAGATGGGTTTTTGTCAATCTACAATGGTTTCATGGTCTTCATTAGACATTTTGATTCCAAATTTTTATTCAATTCAAATTCCACCATCTGCCATGGCAGGATTCAAACCCAGCATTCCTCTTGATTACTAGTCCAGAGACAATACCATGATGCCATCGTTAGTCGCTACAAATCAAGTAATGAGAATATAAAACGTTCTGTCAACATTGGAAAATGTCTGTTAAAGACTCCTGAAAGAGAGTGGACATTGTTTGGAACATAGGAAATGGCTAATGCCATTTCATGCTTGGGTCTTGTGGACCATTAGGCTGGTGTCTTAGTCTCAGGGTTGAGATAAATCTTGAGTCCATTTCTACAGACAGTGCTTTGAATTAGTGTAGTTGGGAGGCTTTTTCTGTAGTATAGAGTGGTAGGGACCTTTGACAAGAGAGAGAGTGTGGATTGTAAGGTACAAAGATTTCTTATCAGTTTTGAGATAGCCAGTGCTGGTGCTGAGCATCTACAATATGATGTTGGCTTTCATTGGAAAGCTGTCACTGAAAATTCAAATTCCGAATAGCGAGGATCATTTACAGACCAGATACACAAGGATGGATTTTATGGAGTGCTGTGTTACCCACTAACAACTAAAATGTTTGATACTAGCTTGTCCAATTAAAGCTGCCATGCTCCGTGCATGGCATGAGCCTCCCCACCCCGCTGCCACAGGTAAAATAGCAGCAAGGGTGGGATGAGGCACTTGCAGCCATTTAATTGGCCACTTAAGGGCCTCAATAGAACTCAGGGCCTGGGGACAGGTAGGAAGGCCACGTATTGCATTTTACGAGCCCGCCCCCCAACACTCCCTTCAAAGATGCTGGCAAGGGAGTGTACAACCTAGCTCATAGTTTCATTACATGCACTGTACAAGTATATGGTTGCATCTACTAGTTGGCCACATCAAAATTAGGCCTTTTATCAATTCTGGTTTCTTCACTTCTGTTGTGCCACTGATGATTGAATATAAAATTTCTGCATGACTTTTGAAAAGCTGTTGATGAGTATTCAAAACTTCTTTACTAGTAAATCAATAAATTTGTCGTGAATAAATACAATTAGGTTATCTATTTGATCATATCTAGGATGCACTGCTTAAATGGAACAAACTTTTTTGGTCACTATTTAATTTAACCAGTATATTTGTGGCTCCCTGTTGCTGCTAAATGGGAAATGCATAACAGTCTAAGGAACATAGGAACAAGAATAGACCATTTATCCCCTTGAGCCTGTACCACTATGGAATGAGATCATGGCAGATCTGTGACCCAAATCCATATATCTACCTTTTGCCTCATATCCCTTTTAATACCTGAACAAAAATCTACCAATCTCGGGTTTAAAAGTAACAATTGACCTAACATCAACTACATTTGTGGAAAAGAGTTCCAAATTTCTACCACCCTTTCCATGTGGAAGTGTTTCCTAACATTGCCCTTCAAAGGCCTGGTTCTAATTTTTTGACTCTGCACCTTGGCCCTAGACTTCCCAACTAGCAGAAATAGTTTTCTTTCTATCTGCTCCATTGGTGGTTCTTCATATCCTGAAAACTCTGATCAAATCACCCCCTAACCTTTTAAATTCCAGGGACTACAACCCTAGCATGTAAACCTTCTCGTAACTTAACACTTGGAGTTCAGATACCGTTCTGGTACACTACACTGCATCCCCTCCAAGGTTAATGTATTCTACTTAAAGTATCATGTCCAGAACTAAACACAGTACTCCAGATGTGATCTATCTAGGGCTTTATATAGTTATAACATAATTTCCCTTTTGTATTTTGAACCTCTAAATATAAAACCCAGAATTATATTAGCCTTTTAAAAATTATTTTCTGTACCTGTCCGTGATATTTTAATCTCCCTGAGATTTGGACCGTCACAGTTTCTAGTTTTTCTACAATTGAGCATTTTCTAATCCATCCTTTTCAGATTAAAAATGGATGACTCACATTTTGTTATATTGAAATCCGTTTGCCATAGTTTTACTCATTCCCTTAACATTACTAAGAGATATTAATAGATTATGCTTCCATCTGCACTGTTTACAATGCTACCTATCTTTGTGTAATTGGCAAATTTTGAGATGTGATTTTCTATCCCATTATTTTAGTCATCATTAAATAAAGTGAATAGTTGTGGCCCCAATACAGACCCTTGCAGGACACCATTAGTCATGCTTTTTGATCAGTGTACCTTCTTATTATCCCTACTCTTTGTCTCCTGCTGCTCAGACAATTAGTCAATACTTTGCTTTTAATTCCAGGCTCTTGTGAGGGACTTAACCAACCACCTTTCTGGATGCCCAAATGGATAACATACATAGTTCCCTTATCCGTTCCTGATAAATAATTGCAATTGTTTTAAAGTAAATACCTACCCGTTACAAATCTATTTTGGCTCTTTGATCAGCTTGAAATCCTTCAAGGTGTTTGGTCAACCTTTCCATAATTATAAACTTGAGTAAGTTACCAACAACAAATTGGCTTAATTAGTCTATAATTCCCAAGGTTTGCCCTTTCACTTAAATAGTTGAATGACAGGCCGGGATTTTCTAGCTGTGTTGTGGAGGAACCTGCTGCAGGAGATTCTGTGGCCCAGCCAAACATCCATTGACTTTTGGTGGGACCGGACAATCCCAGCGGTGGATGGGGCCAGAAAATCCCACCCACAGACAATTTTTCAACCCAAGGCATGGTTCGTGAATCAAAGGAACTTTGGAAGACTACTGTTAGGGCATCTGCAGTGTTGTCACCCACTTCCTTTAGACTCCTGGGATGGAAACCAACTGGCCCTGGGGATTTGTTTCTTTTTAGTGCCATTCATTTCTTAATTACTATTATTTTGCCTCTGTTAATTTTGGTGAGTCCCAGTTCCTGATTCAGTACTAATATCCTTGGGATGTTTGGCATGTTGTCCTCTTCCTCTGCTGTAAATATTGATACAAAGCAGTTATTCAGTTATGACTGCCATTTCTGTATTTTCAAGTACGTTATCACCGTTATAGTCTTCAAGGGGCCCACATCGTTCCTATCCATCCTTTTTTTTTCTCTCTAATGTAATTGCAAATTTCTTTTTGGCTGATTCTGATATCCCTTGCAAGTTTCTTTTCATACTCCCTTTTTGTAACTCTTGCTATCTGCTTCATTACCTCTTTTTGTGTTTCTTTATCTCTCCCATCTGCTGGAATCTGCTAGTTTTTGAATTTTTGTATGCCTTTTATTTTTGTTTTATGTAGACCCTAGCCACTTTAGTCGTCCATGGCTGCTTTTTTTTTTGGCAGTTTTTTTGTTAACTTATAGTGATATAAACTGTTTCTGCATTACAAATTCTTTTTGAACATTGATGTTCTGTCATTTTTACCCATTAACAGATTTGTCCAGTTTACTGTGGACAAGTCTGTCTTATCACTTGAAGTCAGCCTTACCCAAGTCTAGAATCTTAGTAGCTATTTTGTGTTTCTTCCTTTCAAACATGCTGTTGAACTTGGTCATATTATTATCATTCATTGATAAATGTTCATACACTGTTAGGCTGCTAACTGAAGCTGGCTGATGAATAACTGCCCCTTTTTTGGTTCCAGGATGTAATTATTGCAGAAAACTATCTTGACACTCAAACTCACCACCTTCCTGACATGAGTTATTTTGCTTATCCTAATCTGTATGAAAGTTAAAATCCTTCAGTAAAACAATTTCCACTTTTGCTCCATGCTTGTCAAATCTGATTTTTTTTACATTCTACCACTTCGCTGCTCTGACAGCCTGTACACAACTCCAACTACAGTCTTAAATCTTTTTTTTTAATTGCACCCATAAAGTTTCCATGCCTGCTTACCTCTTGTTCTTTGCTCTCTCATCCATGAAGTGATTTCATCCCTCATCAGTAAGGCTTTTCTTCCCACCCTACCAATGCCTCTACTGTTCTTAGACCTATGTAATCTGATATTTTTTTAGATCCTAGTTCTGACTGACATGGTGGCCTCTCAGTCATGGCTATCATGTCATGCCTACCAAGTTTAAATTTATGCTTACAGTTCATTCAGTTAGTGCCTTTTTGTATAAAGAACATTTATTTGATCTGTACATCCTAGCCTGCTGTAATATTTTACTCCTACATTTCTTATTTCTCTCTCCTCGTTTAATTACTTTACAGGTGAAGGGAAAATGAAAAGATGATGTACCTAAAGCACAATTCCTGAGTATGACGCAGCTCTCTTCTCTCTCATCTGTTTTATAACTATTTATATATGCTACCCTTTCCACCTGAATCTTAACCAATATACTACTCTCCTAGATCATTGGCTACATGTGTGTACACATACTTAAATAAAAACGAATACCGTGAACACTGAACACCTGAAATAAAACAGTGCTGGAAAATCTCAGCTGGTCTGGCAGCATCTTTGAAGAGAAATAGTGCTAACATTTTGAATCAAATGACTCTTTGGAATCTCATTATTATGTTAAACACATTTAAATGCAGTTTGAAATGCGTATTGAAGTTTAGTGACAATTATCATTTTTTTTGGGTGCTTTAGGTTTGGGATCATTCTTTTATATTTAAAAACTACATTTTTTTCTTTCCCTCCCCCTCCAAATAATGCCATGTCAATGAAGTCGTTAAGGTTAAGAGAAACCGAGGGTGGTGGTGTCAATTGTCTTTGAGCACATGTAAATTAGGGATAGCTGGGACACTGGGTTGTGTGGGAGGAGAGCTGTGAGACTGAACTAGTCAATAAACTCTCTCAATAAATAAAAGCTGTGTCTTGGATTCAGCTTCACCAATTGGTTTGAATCTTATTAACAACCCCTCCACCAATACAGATTTCTAACTTTGTGTTAAGTGTGTCAGTAGTCTACTCTTGTGACTTTTTTATTCTTTTCTTAGTTTGAGTTGTTGGGACTCTTTCTTAAAACCCCATCTTTTTCTGTGTGAGCACCAATTAAGTTTGAGAATGTGTCCAAGGCTGCCTCCAAACTATTTGCAGTCCGCCACAGACAATATACAAAAGTGGTGTCAGGATCTTCTCCTGGTTTTCTCTTTCAGAGATCACCAGGGTTCATATTCAATGTGTTTTCCTAGCCGTGCTCCTGAGTTTGGAGCAATGTGTGTGTTTTTGTATGTACTTATTTCAAGTACAACTTGTATCCTACTGTTTTATGGCACTCCTTTTTATAACTTGAAAAATGTTTAGCTCCTTATGATGGCACGTACAACTACATTAACTTCAATAGCATGCCATAAATACAGAACTTAAATCAGCCTGCCTCATATGAGTTGAGTGAATCCTTTAGGCTCCACATTAAAATACAGAACACATTTCCAACTAACAATGAATTTTTTGTTTTTTGCAGAGGTTTTAGTTTTTTTAATCACTAATTCCTCAACTAATCAGTGGCACAAAGCAAATGCACAAGGGTAATATCAATATGATATACCTATGTATAAAGCTTTTACTGATCACACGTCAACTTGTGGCTTTGCTACTCAGAGATCGGGACAGCCTACTTGTGGGATTATTAATAAAAATTTTCTTCTGGGACATTATCATTGTAACATCAGCATTGTGTGGAATTTGTTTTATTGGACGTTTGTTTTTTGACCACTTGAAGAACCTGCTCATTAGTAATTCAAATCTAGTGATTATAGGCAAGTACAGATTTGTGAAACAATATATTTTAACAATGTCTATAGCTTGTGTTTTTTTAAAAATAAAGAAAAAGTAGATGATATACGTAATAGGAAAGTGTTCTCCCTAGCCATCAGGCAGAGCTATGTTTCATGTTTCAATAGTATTCTGAACTGATAATTTTAAGTTATGGTGTGATGAGCTACAAAGGCCAACACTTACACCAACCGTTAAACATTATATCTTAATTTGTCAGGAATTGCACTATGCAATTTCTACTTGACACACCGAAATGCATGGTGAGGTGAAGGATATGCTATTTTATAAGAAGCTGAGTCATTCCATGTAATATAGTGTCTTATTGGGGTTGCTAATTAATGTTTCTAAATAATTGAAATATTTTTAGTGAAGAATAATTGTCAGAATTATATCGCATTTCAGTGAAAACAAAATGAGTGACCATTATCTTATGTTTGTAGTGAATTAATTCATTCATGAAACGAATGTGAAATGAATTAAATAAAGTGACATTAAATTTTGAACTAAGCGCCAACAAGATGTCAGATGTCCTTTAGTGTTTATTTAAAGATATTTCCACATTATTGCATTTTAAGATTACTTGTTAATAGTTTCAACTGTCATTCATTTTTTTTTCCTTCACATAAATAAAGGTGAAAAATATCTTGCTGAGAAACCTAGATGAAGACACAAGGTCGATTAAATGCGGAAGAGTAGGACATAAGATGAATCAAATAGTAGTGGTCAGGTGATGCCAAGCCTTAGATTGCAAAGAGAGGGGGTGTGAGGAAGAAAAATGAACTTGGGTATAAGATGGTGCTTTGTAAAACTACACAGGAAAGGTTCTAATTTCTCAGTAATTCAAAGGGGAAAAAACAAATTTTGTGTGATTTTATTTTGGGAAACTGCTGATGGCAAAATTTGCATGTTAAGAGGAAGTAAGATACCAGGTGCCTGCTTACTAAAGGAGCCTGATCTTAAATGTTTTGTTAACAAGTGTATTGCACACTCGACGACTAATTGCCAGTCATGTATTTTTCACCATCTATACCAAGTAAAATGCAGGAGTGGGAGTATCGGGCCAAATCTTGTAAGAATTGGAATCTGTTGGGAGGGAGGGTGATCAGAAGAGGGAAATTATTCCAGTTAAAGAGGGAGAAAAACATGTCAGTAAAGGAGGACATATAGCCAGACTGCTGACTTAAATGTTAATTGACTGTCAACAGGGAAAAGGTTGAACTGGGGGTTGGTGGGCAGTTGCAACAGAGAATCATCAGGCCACTCAAGTTTCAGCATTTTTGCTTTCTTATCTAATTTGTCCAGGGTAACTATGTGATATAACTGATCAATTAACAATGTTGAAGACTTGCCATGATATTGCAATCATTAAATATTCAATTTTTTTTGGCAGTAATTATTTTTGGGTATGGTTTTTCTAAAATCGGTTTACAAAAGTAATTCAGTTTGAGTAGAAACATATGGCTACACACCATTTTAAGAATTTTTAAATAATTGTCATAGTTTTTTTTTCAAAAAAAATTCATGCAAAACTCATTATTCTAGTTTTGTACACCTGCTTCAGGGAGCTGAAGTGACTAGAAAAGTGAGGTTTTGATTCTGGTTGCTTTGATTCAACAATAAAAGTCCAGTCTGAAACAATGGTCCTGATGTTGGGAAGTGGGGCATCTCATCTCATGATGTATCCATTAGACTTCTTTTTCTGCACCCTTCAACTTGGAATTTTTCTTGTGCCATAACTTGCTGACATGGTGAGGCCAATGGGGCATCTAGGGGATAATGAATGATATGACCAACAGTTTATCACCTTAAACAGTGCGATTTAAGAATTGAGTAAGAAGCAGAGGAATGACAGAGAAGAAGGGTCAAACAAGATACAAAAGAAATGGAAAACGAAAGGCATATTGGGCTAAGAGACATAAAGGAAAAGTAAGAGTGCGAATATTTTAAACTTTTTAAAAATCTCAACAATTTATTACTTTTGGAAATGAAGTGGAAAGTTTAAATTGTTGCCCCTCTAAAAGGCTAGAGAGGTTTATTGGCCTTCTGTTAACACACTTGTGCTGTTTAAATTCTAACCCCAACCTTCTGCAACAAATTTAATGGGCAATTAACGAATAAATCCAGAAAGTTCTTAAAAATAACAGGTGGCTAAAGGCATGATGTTTGTGTGAAGCAAATTGCAGGGCAGCTTAAATCAACCAGCAAGGTTTGACAATATGCAACTTGATGCTTATCTCAATTGCTGAGTCTTTCTGATTTGCATATTAATACTGGCAGTGTTGTCAACGTGCCATTATTTACTTTTCCAGCAGGATTTGGCTGACTAATTTGTCTGTTACCTTCACAGATGCTACCACACCTGCTGAATGTTCCATTATTTTCTGATTTTTGTTTGAGATTTCTAGCATATTTTTGTTCCTACTGTTAAACTTAGTTGGCTGGCTAAATTAACCTAACTTGAATGAGTGAATTTATGTAGCATTAAGTATGCATTTCATAATTATTTTAAAAGTTTCCAGCAGTGCCAGTAATAGTCACCTGTTGGTGGTGGGAGTTCCTTATCTTGGTAAGGAGAGATATATGACAACAGATTTTGGGTTCTACCCAGCAACACTTGTACATCTGTGCTCCGATGAGTGAGGAGGATGTGACATTGTTCTAGAGACACTTGTACCCCCATTCTGTGTGCAGGTGGACTATTCTACCTGAGGAGTGATTGGAAGGCAACAACAAAAATTATGGTTGGATGAATTTTATATGTTGGCATTAGGTAGATCACTGCAACAAAGTTTAAGATTTCTCTCCAGTGAATCCTATCTTAACATTAATTATCCACAGCAGAGATAAGAGATGGCAGTGTTAGTGGATAGATTTGCAAATAGTTATAACAGGTAGAGGAAGAGAGATTGACATACAAATCATTCAAATTTTACAAGTATTATCTAGATCGTTTTGCCCTCTAAGGTGGGTAGCAATAGTTGTAAGATTATTCTAATTTTTGGGGCTGCTGTTACATAATCAGATTTGAAATGGAGAGGGACTACTGTGTTCTTTGTGCTGAAGGAGGACAGGTTACTGTCCAGGTTGTTTAGGTGGTGAACAGTGTGGATTGGGAAATAACTTGAGGGAGGTAGTGGAAGGATATATTAAAAAATAAATCTCTGGATATGGGTGACACTGGCAAGGCTGTATTTGTTGACCATCTCCAATTGTCCTAAGAAGGTGGTGGGCCTTCTGCTTGACTTTTTTTGTTGTCCTTGTGGTGCTCCCATGATGGTCTTAAGTAGAGAATTCTAAGGTTTTAACTTGATGATAAAGAGGAACAAGAATGTTTGTGCCCAAATTGGGATTGTCTGTGGTGTGGAGTGATGTTTTCATCATTTTGCTGTTGTGGGGCTTTTTAAAGGGTTGGGCTTTTCTTTCTTGAGTGACTCTGAGCACAAAGCTCTCTAGAGAGAGCAAGAGAATCTCACTTGACAAAGGAGGGGAGGGATCAATAAATGCAATATAAGGACTCTTGAGGAACTTCAACATGGTCTAGATGTAATCAAGACACACATCATACTGGTTCTGAATCATGTTCAATATACTCCAAAAGGCTTTTGAATGCATCTGTTTTTATTTATAGAACCATTAATAACATGCCAAGATTCTACTGAATAAAAAAATCAATTTTAAAGAAAAAGGTCTAGTCTGCATTCCCTCAAGACAATTTAAATATATTATTTTCTGTATACCAACCTTTTAATGAATCTCTGATCTTCCTGCATTTTTTGAATTACTTGAACATAGAATGTAGCTGAAATGCTAAATGACACACATTTATCATTTAACTAACCCGACCAAAAACATTATCTTACCACTTATCTCATGCACTTTTTGTGGCATTCTTTATTTGTAAATTAGCTGTTGCATTTGCTGAAAAACTTCAAGTAATTCATTGGTTGCAATACACTTTGGGACAATGTAAAAGGCACCATGTAAATGCAAGTCCTTTCTTAAATTAGAATCTTAACGTGCACTGTTTTTGTCAACATTGATTTCCATGTGCATTTAGCAGTATAAGTCTGCATCATATTACAACTTGCATTTATATGGCAGCTTTAACATAATAAACGTTCCAAAGCTGTTCAAGAGAAATTTGATGCTAAGCCACAAAAGACAATATTAGGGCAGATGACCAAAACCTGGTCAAAGAGTTAGGTTTTAAAGTGTGTCTTAAAGGACAAAAGATGGGTAGAAAGGCAGAGAGCTTTGGGGTGGGGTGGAGCGGTGTGGAACTCCTGAGTTTAGGCCCTTGGCAGCTGGAGACATGGCTGCCGATGGTGGAATGATTAAAATCTAATGCGCAACAAGTCAGAAGTGAAGGAGCCCAGGTATTTCGGAGCTTTGTAGGGCTGCAAGGGGTTATGGTGATAAGAAAAGTTGAGGGGGTGGAGGAAACTGAAAATCAGGATGAATATTTTAAAATCAAGGTGTTGCTTAACTGGGAGCCAGTGTAAGTCAGCGAGGATGGGTGAATGGGACTAGGATATGGTCAGCAGAGTTTTGGATAAGCTTAAGTTTATGGGATGTGAATCATAGGAGCTAGAAGCAGGGGTAGACCGTTCAGCCCTTTGAGCCTGCACTACATTTCAAGATGATCATGGGAGGATGGCTAGGAGTACATTGGAATAATCATGTCTCGAGGTAACAAAGGCATGGATGAGGGTTTTAGCAGCAGATGAGTTGAGATCAGCCGTAAAGTTGTTGAATGACAGAAAACGCTTGAAGGGCTGCTGTTAGAGAAAGACCAGGACTTTCTTGGTCAAACAACATCAGGGAATGAGCAAACTTGAGCTGTCAGGAGGTGGTGAGAACAGCTCGCAGTAGAAGCGAATGGTGCAACATTGCATCCAACCCTCGTCAAGTGTAAGGAATTTTTGTGGTGGGGGGGAGTAGTGGTGCTGGAAAGTTAAGACCAAAGCCCTTTGGCCCCTAGCACAAACTCTGCTTTCTAGCAAACCAATCTATCTTTGCCATGGCAACTGCAGGAAGCTTACCAGGTAGTTACCACTTTCGTGCCACAGATGATGCGTAGAAATCAGGGAGGGGGACTGTGATATACTCGAACAAATTAGCATTGAAAGGGAGGAGGTAATAGCGGTTTTAGTGGGCTTAAAAGCGGATAAATCCCCAGGCCCAGATGAGATGTATCCCAGGCTGTTATGTGAGGCAAGGGAAGAGATTGCAGGGGTTCTGACACTAATCTTCAAATCCTCTCTGGCCACAGGAGAGGTGCCAGAGGACTGGAGGACAGCAAATGTGGTACCATTATGCAAGAAGGGTACCAGGGATAAACCAGGTAATTACAGGCCAGTGGTCTAATATCAATGGTAGGGAAACTATTGGAAAAAAATTCTGAGGGACGGGATTAATCTCAACTTGGAGAGGCAGGGATTAATCAGGGATAGTCAGCATGGCTTTGTCAGGGGGAGATCATCAGCGAGATTTTCTGCACCTGTCCGCTGCAATGATCTTCCGGTCCTGCCGCAAGTCAATGGACTTCTGGCTGGGGCACTGCCTCGACCGTGGCGGGTCACACCCGGAACTGGGTCGGAAATTCCCGGTCCATGTCTCGCAAATTTAATTGAATTTTTCGAGGAGGTGACTAGTTGTATAGATGGGGGTAGCGCAGTTGATGTAGTCTACATGGACTTCAGTAAGGCTTTTGACCAGGCCCCTCATGGGCGAATGGTCAAGAAGGTAAGAGCCCACAGGATCCAGGGAAATTTGGAAAGTTGGATCCAAAATTGACTTAGTGGCAAGAGGCAGAGTGATGGTCGAAGTTTTTGCGATTGGAAGCCTGTGAAGAACGGTATACCGCAGGGATTGGTGCTGGGTCCCTAGCTGTTTGTTGTGTACATTAGTGATTTTAGCTGTGACTATAGGAGGTATGATCAGCAAGGTCGCAGAGGACACAAAAATTGATGGTGTAAATAGTGAGGAGGAAAGCCTTAGATTACAGGACGATATAGATGGGTTGGTAAAATGGGCAGAGCAGTGGCAAATGGAATTTAATCCTGAGAAGTGTGAGGTGATGCATTTTGGGAGGACTAACATGGCAAGGGAATACACATGAATGGTAGGAAGGAAGGATGTGATTGTACTGGAGAGGGCGATTCACCAGGATGTTGCCTGGGCTGGAGCGTTTCAGCTATGAAGAGAGACTGAATAGGCTGGGGTTGTTTTCCTTAGGGCAGAGAAGGCTGAGGGGGCACCTGATAAAGGTATACAAAATTGAGGGGCATAGATAGGGTAGATAGGAAGAAACCTTTCCCCTTAGCGGAGGTGTCAGTAATCAAGGGGCATAGATTTTAAGGTAAGGGGCAGGGGGTTTGAGGAAAGTTTTTTTTTCACCCAGAGGGTGATTGGAATCTGGAACACGCTGCCTGAGGGGGTGGTAGAGGCAGGAACCCTCAACATTGAAGAAGTAGATGAGCACTTGAAACGCCATAGCGTAACAGGGCCACGGGCCAAGTGCTAGAAAATGGGATTAGAATAAAGCGGTGCTTGATGGCCAACCCAGACACAATAGGCCGAAGGGCCTGTTTCTGTGCTGTATAACTCTGTGACTCTTCTGACCACACATCTATGCCATCACTAAGACTGCCTGTTTCCACCTCCATAACACAGTCTTGACTTTGTCCTGTCTCAGCCCATCTGCTGCTGAAACATTCATCCAAACCTTTGTTACCTTTTTAGTCTTGGCTATTCTAGCACACTCCTTGCTCTCCTCTCATAATTTTACCCCCTGTAAACCTGATATCATCCCAAACTCTACCACCTGTGTCCTAATTCGCATTAAGTTTCCTTTACCCATGACCCATGTGCTTGCTGATTTTCTCTCAATAAGCAACACTTTGATGTTAGAATTCTCATCCTTGTTTTCAAATCTCTCCATGGCCTTGCACCTCACAATCTCTGTAATCTCTTCTAGCCCACAGCCTGCCAAAATATCTGCACACCTCTAATTCTTGCTTCTAGACCAACATTCCAACATTGTTGGCTGTGTCTCAAGCTGCTTGGGACCTAAGCTCTGGAATTCCCTCCCTAAACTGTTCCACTTTCCTACATCTCATGCCTTCTAAAGACACTATAAGTAAATAATTATTACTGCTGTTCCTACTTAAAGTTAAAGCAAATAGTGCACTGGGATACATTCATAGAACTGTATTATTAAATGAAACTTTTATTGCCCTTGTACAAGACTTTGGTTTTGTCTCATTTTAGAATGCTGAGTCCAGTCACGCTGGCTGATGTTGAAGCTTGGAAATGGGTTCTGGGGAAAGTTTTAAGAATGTTCTCCAGTTTATATCCCCTTAACTACCCAGATTGGCTTCAGAAGCAAAGTATATATCGTTTAGGGAAATGTGGATCTGGGTGACTTCATTTGCCGTCTGTAGAACAATAAGAGATTCCATTATTTGCACAGTGGCAAGTTATTTCAATTTGATAGGTTGGTGAGGAGCAAGGATCATGTATACATGTTACATGAGAAGTAGGTTAGATATTAGATAATTCTTTTCCAGGGAATAGTGCTAGCTTGTACAATCTCTGCTGATTCAATATAAACCATTTAAAGAATGGCTAGGGTAGAGTTACCTCATACAGGAGGTAAATACAAAACATAAATTGTGGTCAATTGATCTCCTTGACTAGCTTTGCTTGTCTACAGAAATTGGAGAGGGAAATTCCAGATTTTCATTCCTTCTAATTGGTCTTGATTTTTTTTTAAAAATCTGGGTGTTTGCCTTGCCCAGGAGGCAAAGGGTGGCTTGACCTAATACAGAATAACTATGTAGGACAGGTTGAATGGATCTAATGTTCTCATGAAGGGTATTTTAGTAATCACTTTTTTATTTATCCATTTATCGCTCTTAAAAGGTGAATAAAGCTCCTTTCAAATTTCATTTTTTTTTAGAATAATTATTCCTTACATTTAAGTTAGTCCCTAATATTTCATAGTTCCTGGGCTGGCATTTGTTTCATTTTATTACAGTGGCATCCGATTATTCATTAATATTTGAGGCAATTCACAACCTTTATACATTTGTATCCAACAAAAACAGAATACTGGAAAAACTCAGCAGATCTAGCAGCAGTTAACGTTTCGAGTCCATATATGACCCTTCATCAGAGCTGAAGAGAAGTGGAAATGTAATGAAACTTATATTGTTTAGGGGGGTGGGGCAGGTGGAGCTGGATAGAAGGCCAGCGATAGGTGGGGACAAAGGAGTGATTGACACAGATGTCATGAACTGAAGAACAAAGGGAGGGTTGTTGGTGGTGGTTAGTGCTTATAAAAAAAAAAGTGCTAATAGTGGCATAAAGGTAAGAAAGCAGAATGTGATTATGGCAGGGGTAATGTGTGAACGAACAACATGGAACAAGTAACAGATGGCTCTGAGGGAGGTGGGGTGGGGAAAAAAGGATAGAAAATTGGATTTAAAAAAGGGGATAAAACCACGGATAAATGAATGAAAATAAGTGAATAAAAAATGAATGTAGAAAAAAGGGGGCGAGGATGGAGGAATGTGTTCATGGTCTGAAGTTGTTGAATTCAATGTTAAATCCAGAAGGCTGTAAGGTGCCTATTCGGAAGATGAGGTGCTGTTCCTTCAGTTTGCATTGAGCATCATTGGAACATTGTAGCAGGCCAAGGACGGACATGTGGGCATGAGAGCAAGATAGTGTGTTGAAATGGCAAGCGATTGGAATGTCTGGGTCATGCTTGTGGACAGACCGGAGATGTTCCACAAAGCGGTCACCCAGCCTGTGTTTGGTGTTACCAGCGTAGAGGAGATCTCATTGGGATCCAGTTAATTTAATCCTGTTATTTGATACCTTATGTAACAACCTAACTAACCTTCAGTTAGGTTCAGTGACATTAGTTACTACTTTAAGCAGCCTGAGCATCTTCATTTTACTAGAGTTGCCTCACCATTGTATAGCTAATTGTACAATAGTATAATCCAAATATGTAACTATAGTGTCCCTGTGAGCTGGACCAGATGTTCATGACTATCACGTGTTTTTCTTCAATCTTCTCAACCTGGACCAAACTATTAATAGATAAGGCAAATCTTGTTGAGCTGTTTTATTCTACGGTAAATCAGTTTCACTCATTTTCATCAATACAACTTGTTTTTGCATAGCAAAATAGAAAAGCACATTCATTATTTCTCCCCCAGTTCAGTGTTCTTCTTGAAATAAATCAAATTTTCAAACTCTCCCCTGCGTTTCATCCTCCTTGGTGTCCTTTGCTGCTTTGGTACACCCAGCAATGACCCTTGCTTGAATTCAATTGAATGGTGTTGCTGGAACGATGAGTGAGTGTGAGGAATCACTAATATTGAACTGCCTTTCATTGTCTCAATATGCTAATAGAGGCATCGGGGTCTGGAACCTAATCAATCCCTGGCCAACCTAATGAATTTAATTCCATGAAAGCTAAATTTTAGTTCAACATTTGTATTTTTAACATTCATTATACCATGTTAGACCTCTGGTCTGAAGTTCAGAAATGTGACTGGGACAAACACAATTGTGTTTACCCCATGTAAACCTGATATCATGTCACAATTGTGTGACAGTACCATCATTTGTCAGAAATGCAAGCCAGTCAATATAACCAAAGCTATGTAACTGGTACATCAGCATGTGCTGAGGTCCTGCACCGGATATAATACTTTGTTACAGCTTTTTAAAAAATGCTAGGTGGCTTCTGAGGTAGAAGCTGACTAGCACATTTCAATCTGTGAAGTTCCTTGACCAGATGGCAAACTCTTATTGGCCAGAGCCTGTTTCCTTAGCAGCAGTTTGATTATGTGGTCATAAAGAGACATGGCTGTATCTTTTATCAGAGCAATACAATGTCCATTTACATGGTGTGTCACTTATCATTATACATCAAGTTGGATGATGCACAGTTATATGTGATGCCATTGGAGGTTCATTGGTAATGTATAAGAACATAAAGAACATAAGAACTAGGAGCAGGAGTAGGCAATACAGCCCCTCGAGCCTGCCCCACCATTCAGTACGATCATGGCTGATCTCATTTCGGCCTCAACTCCAATTTCCTGCCCTCTCCCCATAACCTCTCAACCCATTACTAATTAAAAATCTGCCTATCTCCCCAAATTTATTCAGCGTCCCAGCATCCACTGCACTCTGAGGTAGTGAATTCCATAGATGCACGATCCTTTGAGAAAAGTAATTCCTCCTCATCTGATTTAAATCTACCACCCCTTAGCCTAAAACTATGGCGCCTCATTCTAGTATGCCTCACAAGGGGAAACATCCACTCCACATCTACTTTGTCTATCCCCTTTAGCATCTTATATACCTCAATTAAATCTCCTCTCATCCTTCTAAACTCTAGTGAGTATAGGCCTAAACTGCTCAATCTCTCCTCCATAAGACAAGCCCTGCATCTCTGGAATCAATCTAGTGAACCTCCTCTCAACCACCTCCTTTGCAACTACATCTTTCCTCAAGTAAGGGGACCAAAACTGTGCACAGTACTCCAAGTGCGGTCTCACCAATGCTTTGTACAGTTGCAACAACACTTCCCTATTTTTATACTCTATTCCTTTAGCAATAAATGCCAAAATTCCATTTGACTTTCTTTTATTACCTGCATACTAGTTTTCAGTGATTCATGCACAAGGACACCCAGATCCCTCTGCACTAAAGCATTCTGAAGTTTCTCCCCATTTAAATAATAAGCTGCCTTTTTATTCTTCTGGCCAAAATGGATAACCTCACACTTATCCACGTTAAGCTCCATCTGCCAAATTTTGGCCCATTCACCTAACCTGTCCATATCCTTTTGTAAATTTCTTCATTGCAACTTACATTCCCACTATTTTGGTGTCATCTGTAAATTTAGCTATAGTACCTTCTATCCCTGAATCCAAGTCATTAACATAGATTGTAAATAGTTGGGGCCCAAGGACCGAACCCTGTGGCATCCCACTAATTACAGCTTGCCATCCAGAAAAAGACCCATTTATCCCAACTCTCTGCTTTCCATTGGTTAGCCAATCCTCTAAGCAAGCTAATATATTGTCCTTAACTCCGTATGATCTTATCTTGTGTATTACTCTTATATGCGGCACCTTATCAAAGGCCTCCTGGAAGTCCAGGTATACTACATCTACAGAATCCCCATTATCCACTTTGCTTGTCACATTTTCAGAGAACTCCAGCAAATTAGTCAAACACGATTTACTCTTCATAAATCCATGTTGACTCTGATGGATTGCATTTTGACTTTCCAAATGCCCATTATTACTTCCTTAGTAATAGATTCCAACAATTTCCCAATGACATTAAATTAACTGGTCTATAGTTTCTTGCTTTCTGCCTCCTCCTCTTTCCACCGCCCCCCCTTTTTTTTGAATAAGGGATATGGAGTTGGATAATGCAGTAACATGTTTTTAATATAGTGTCTTTAACATAGTAAAATGTCTCAAGGTGCCTCACAATTGTTATCAAACAAGTGATGTTGGGGAACATGACAAAAAGCTTGGTCAGAATTGGAAGAGTGCAGAGAGCTTGGTATTTGTAGGGCTAGTGGAGGTTACAGAAATACGGAGGGATGATGACCTGGAGGGATTTGAAAATGAGGATATGAATTTTAAAATCAAGGCGTTGCCCATCCTGGAACCAATTTTTTGCAAGCACAGGAGTGATGGGTAAATGGGATTTGCTGCAATTTAAGATACAGGCAACAAAGTTGATGTTCAAATATCACATTATTGAACTCAATAAGCCTAATTTGTTAAAATCTTATCACTTACATGCTTAAAACTTAACACTTTAGGCCTCAAAATAAAAGCATGTTCTATTAGTTACTTGGAGCCTTTGCTAATTAATGGACCTTGAAACTTTTGATTATTCAACAGAATTTGCTGGAGCAGGGCATCTTGTGGTGTGTACTCTGAGTTGAATCTTTTTTTCTTCATCCTTGGAGTCGGAGTCAGTGTTTTGGCACAGCAAATTACTGGAAGTGCAAATTGATAATGTGGTCAATGAGGCAGCTGGAATTTTAGTGAATGACAAGACCAACAGTGTTATCTCCTTTAAACAATTAAATTTATGGATAGAGGGGAAAAAAGAGTGAATGACAGGGAAGTAAATAGGATGAATTTGAAGTCCGATTAGAAACATATCAGACATTGAGGGAGGAGAAAAACGATAAAGGAAAAGGAAGAAACAAATTGGCATTTAAAATGCCTCAAGGAACAAGTTACTACTTGCAGGAGTGCAACTCTATCGTTTTAATTTATTCCCTTTTGGATCTTCAAGTTTGAGTAGCATGCCACATCAATAACTCTCATAATAGCCCTACAACGTTGAAAAAGCAGCACTAACTTTCTATGGTGATTCACAGTCGTATTGACAGTGCAAATCCAGCAATTTCTTGACACTGAGGGTAATGACAGAACAACACATTGTCCAACAATTTATTGCATTTCACAACTCAGCCACAAATGTTGCTTTTTTTCTAATCTACACTAATACGGGCGACTGCCATGAACTCACCATTTTTCTCTCAAGTTCTGGCGAATGCAATTCTTTTTACAAATATAATCTTATATAAAAGTGAACCATCAAATCGCACATGTCAAGGAAATATGTTGCTTTAGAGAGCTTGACAATGTACACATTGAAGCTCTTTCTTGTAAAAAAAAATTCTTTTCAGTTTCATTTTTTTTGCCCCCACCCACCCCTTTCAGGAAGTGTTAACTCATTCTTTTATTCATTTATAGGCTAGGCTAGCATTTATTGCGCATCCCTAATTGCCCATGAGAAGGTGGTGGTGAACTGCTGCCATCCCTGTGGTGTAGGTACATCCACAGTGCTGTTAGGGAGGGAGTTCCAGGATTTTGACCCAGCAACAGTGAAAGAACAGTGATATATTTCTAAGTCAGGATGGTGAATGGCTTGGAGGGGAACTCCTAGGTGGCGGTGTTCCCATGCATCTGCTGCCCTTGTCCTTCTAGATGGGTCTGGAAGGTGCTGCCTAAGGAGCCTTGGTGAGTTCCTGCAGATGGTACATGTTTCTGCCACTGTTCGGCGGTGGAGGGAGTGAATGTTTGTGGAAGGGGTGCCAATCAAGTGACCTGCTTTGTCCTGGATGGTGTTGAGCTTCTTGAGTGGTGTTGGAGTTGCATTCATCCAGGCAAGTGGAGAGTATTCAATCACATTCTTGACTTGTGCCTTGTAGATGGTGGACAGGCTTTGGGGAGTCAGGAGATGAGTTGCTTGCCACAGAATTCCTAACCTCTAATCTGCTCTTGTAGCCATGGTATTTATATGGCTAGTTCAGTTCAGTTTCTGGTCAATGATAACCCCTAGGATGTTGTTAGTGCGGGATTGGGCAATAATAATGCCATTGAATGTCAAGGAGCAATGGTTAGATTCTCTTGTTGGAGCTGGTCAGTGCCTGGCACTTGTATGGTGCGAATGTTACTTGCCACGTCAGCCCAAGCCTGGATATTGTCCAGGTCTTGCTGCATTTAGACATGGACTGCTTCAGTATCTGAGGAGTCACGAATAGTGCTGAACAGTGCATCATCAGTGAACATCCCCACTTCTGACCTTATGATGGAAGGAAGGTCATTGATGAAGCAGCTGAAGATAATTGGGCCTCGGACACTACCCTGTGGAACTCTGTCGTGATATCCTGGAACTGAAATGATTGACCTTCAACAACCATGACCATCTTCATTTGCACTAGGTATGACTCCAACCAGCAGGAAGTTTTCCCCAATTCTCATTGACTCCAGTTTTGCTCAGGCTCCTTGATGCCACACTTGGTCATATGCTGTCTTGAAGGGCAGTTACTCTCTCCTCACACCTGGAGCTCAGCTCTTGTCCATGTTTGAACCAAGGCTGTAATGAGGTCAGGAGCTGAACATCACTGAGCAGGTTATCGCTAAGCAAGTGCTGTTTGATAGCACAGTTGACCCCTTGCATCACTTTACTGATGATGTAAAAGTAGGAGTGAGGCCGATTAGGGACCAAAAAGGGGATTTACGTATAGATGCAAGAGGCATGGCTGAGGTATTAAATGAATACTTTGCATCTGTCTTACCTGTGAGGTAGATGCTGCATGGCCATCTTGACAGAAGGAAATTCGGTCAGTAGAAGCGTTTAAAATAGATAAGGAGGAGGCATTGGATCAGGTGTCGGTACTCAAAGTTGATCAGGCACTGGGACTGGATGAGATGCATCCAAGAATATTGAAGGAAATGAGTGGAAATTGCAGAGGCACTGACAATCTGTCAATGTTCCCTGGGTTCAGGAGAGGTGCCGGAAGACAGGAGAATTGTAAACATTGCGCCCTTGTTCAGAAAAGGTTGTAGAGATCTGCCCTACAATTACAGACCAGTCAGTTTAACTTCAGTGGTCAGGAAACTTATGGAAACAATTGTTCAGGATAGAACTAATAGTCACATGGAAACGTGTAGATTGGTTTGGAAGAGTCGGTATGGATTTGTTGAAGGAAAACCGTGTCTCACTAACTTGCTGGAGTTTTTTGAAGAGGTAACAGATGGTTGATGAGGGCAAGGCCATTGATGTGGTGTATGTGGACTTTCAAAAGGTGTTTAATACAGTGCCACACAACAGACTTCAGGAAGTTTATAAGTCATGGAATAAAAGGGACAGTAGCAACATGAATACAAAATTGGGTGAGGGATAGGAAACAGAGTAATGGTTAATGGGTATTTTTCAGGCTGGAAGAAGGTTTGTAGTGGAGTTCCCCAGGGGTCGGACCCTTGCTTTTCCTGATATATATTAATGATCTAGATCTTGGTGTGCAGGGGACAATTTCAAAGTTTGCAGACAACACTAAACTTGGGAGAATTGTAAACTGTGAGGAGGACAGTGTACAACTTCAAAAGGACATAGACACATTGGAGTGGGCAGATAGGTGGCAGATGAAGTTCAATGCGAAGAAGTGTGAGGTGATACAATTTGGTACAAAGAGCATGGAGAGAAGAGTATAAAATAAAGGGCACTATTCTAAAGGGTGTGCAAGAGCAGAAAGACCTGGGCGTATATGTACATAAGTCATTAAAGGTAGCAGGACAGTTAGAGAGGGTGGTTTCTAAAGCATACAGTATTCTAGGCTTCATTAATAGGGGCATAGAGTACAAGAGCAGGGAGGTTATGATGAACTTATATAAGACACTGGTTAGACCTCAGCTGGAGAATTGTGTACAGTTCTGGGTGCCACACTATAGGAAGAATGTAAACACATTGGAGAGAGTGCAGAAGAGGTTTACGAGAATGGTTCCAGGGATGAGATACTTCAGTTATGAGGAAAGATTGGAGAAGTTGGGACTGTTTTCCTTGGAGAGGGGAAGGCTAAGAGGATACTTGATAGAAGTGTTCAAAATCATGAGGGGCCTGGACAAAGGTAGATAGGGAGAAACTGTTCCAGCTCGTAAACGGATCGAGATTTGGAGCACACAGTTTTAAAGTGTTTTGCAAAAGAAGCAAATGCGAGGTGAGAAAAAAAACTTTTTCATAGTGAGTAGTTACGGTTTGGAATGCACTGCTTAGTGTGGTGGAGGCAGGTTCAATTGAGGCATTGAAGAGGGCATTGTTTCTATTTAAATAATCATCCAATGTGCAGGGTTACAGGGAAAAAACAGGAGATTAGCACTAAGTTTAAAATGCTCAGCCAGTGGAGACACGATGGGCCAAATTGGCCCCCTTCTACACTAACAATTCTGTGATGGAGAAGTAGACTGGGATGGTAATTGGCCAGGATTTGTCCTTTGTGTGTACAGGACGTACCTGGGCAATTTTCCACATTACCGGGTAGGTGCCAGTGTTGTAGCTGTACTGGAACAGCCTAGCTAGGGGCATGGCTAGTTCTGGAGTGCAAGTCTTCAGTATATTGCTGGTAATTTCATAAGCACTCTTGGCACTTGACTATCTTGAGCAAATGAGTATGTGCCTGCAAACAGACTGTTGGCATGTATTTTTTTTTTGAGGGTACAATGATGCAAGCAATACTCGTTCTAAGGTATAAGTTCCTCTCCGGTCTCTCAAATGAAACTAATGTTGCATCTACTTCAGGGAAAATGCACTGTAGATTTTGTACCTGTTCCCTGTGAGGCCAAGAAGTGGAAGAAAAGTTTTTTTTCTTTCAAGCTTTTCATCTGCCAAATAGCAATATTTTCCCTCTTCGCCTACAACCATGTATGTGCATTGAAAGCTTTTAACTGAATTAACAATTTGGCTTCATGACCAATGTGCTAGCATTTCAGTTGGAGCTGCTGGTAATGGACAACTCCTGATATACCTGTTAAGTACATTAGCATTTGAGGAGACTGCAGCTGCCAGGATGCAAGGTACATTCTCATATTTGGCACTCCTTTTTCACAATCACTTATTTGGTCCTCCAGTTTCAAAGAGGCCAGTGGGGCTGTAAAACTGATCAATACACTCCAAATTATGTCTATTGTTAGAACAAGCAAAGCACCAGATTACATTCTGGTCCTTTTTCCCCTCCACCATTCTACTTGGAAGGAAATACAATTCTAAAATGGGTCAAATTGGTATCCCATAGTGCAGTTGTTATCAACTGCACAACCTAATGCTCTCCTAATTAAAGAAAATTAAACTTTTATTCATAACCAGATGCAGTCTGCTCACACTTAAAATGGTAATCCCAACATCAAACATGTTGTTCTGGGAATTCATGTATGACAGCTTATATTTTTATATGGGCGATTGCTGGTACTAGGATTGCATAAGAGCATAAGAAATAGGAGTAGGCCATTTGGACCACTGAGCCTGCTCTGTTGTCAACGAGGACTGTTGGAAATGTTGCTCCTCTACTGGTTCTGTGGGGGTGGGGAAGAGATTACTAGAAAATCTGAATTTTCATTTATATCTATACTTTTCTATGTGCGGTATGTAGTTATATTGATAATCTTGCAGCATTGAGCAGAGTTTTAACAGCCCTTTGTGTGGCTGGGAGAC
This sequence comes from Cetorhinus maximus, assembly GCF_964194155.1. NCBI lineage: Eukaryota > Metazoa > Chordata > Chondrichthyes > Lamniformes > Cetorhinidae > Cetorhinus > Cetorhinus maximus. Next base: position 101,660,436 of record NC_135887.1, read on the forward strand.
GGGAAGGCAAAATGGTGCAGGAAAAGTCATGTGACATGCCTGACTTATAACTGCTGCCATGCCATTTTGCCAGCTGCAGGAAAGGTGGCAGATGGCATGCTAGAGTCCAATTGGCTATGTGGCTAATTAAAGGCCTCTTCCAACATTTTTGTGGGCATTTTTCCTGCATCAGAAGGACCTGCTGCCATTTGGGGACACTGCCAGCTAAACCATAACAGCCTCTCGGATCTCTGGGGCAGCAGTGGGGAGCTCCTTTTTGGGCACTTTTTGGTCTATGGAGGGGTGTCAGGTTGCAATGACCACACCAGTGGCAACAGTGTCTCCCTTCCCCAGTGAACCCCTCCCCTTCCTCTTTTTTTTAAGGACCATTCAGATGGACTTAATATGCAATTACTTAATTGAGTTTCAATTTTTAATTATTTAGAGTTATTTATATTTGAGTTTCTTAGAAACGTTTATGGCTTTCGAGCTAGTTTTTCCAGGTTCTTACTTGTTGCCAAAATGCTTCCTTGAGGTTCAAACCTACTAATATCCATTTTATTGGCAATGCTCGGTTAATGCTGTTGGGCATATTTATGTATGCTCTTTAATACCAGTTGCCTGCCCTGTCCACTTTTTATTCACCAGAATTAACTCTCAGACATATACAGCTGGTATCTGTTTTAACAGCTTAATCAGCACCTTGCACTATCTAATAAATTGGTGCATTCTGGAACATGACCAGTAAAACTGCCACTGTTTGCAAAAACTGCAAACTGATCCCTTGCACATGCATACAAACATTTGGTTGATTAGTATGTGATACCATCCTAATGTTGCTGATGTTCCTTTCCATTTGATTGTCTCCCTATGATAATGTATCTGCTAATAAGGCTTGTGTTTATGTTGAATTATGATGCCTCAGTGATTCTACAGTTAATTTAGACTTGTGCAATCTTGTCTATTGTATAATTGCTTGTGTGTACTTCACTGCCATTGATACAGTTGCAATGATCATTAACACATACATCTCACTATACCTCCTGTGTCCATCAATTCTGAGGGTCTCCAAAGTATCAAGGGTGAATCTTCGGCTTTGAGCAAATACACAGGAATCGCCTTGCTTCTTGTGATTTTTGCCAACTCAACTCCAGCTTCGTCATTCCTAAGATATAATAAGCGCCCCTGCATCCACTACCTGTCTAACAAGTTATTTTGCTTTAATTGATTTGCACAGACATTGCTGGTTTTTGTCCCACAAAGACTTGCATTTATTTTATACTTTTGTCACTTTTTTTTCCAATTCCATTTTCTTGTATTGTTGTGTAGTATTCATGTACCATTAACAGTGCCATTACTGGTACAATACCACAGTGCAGTCATTTTTAGCAGCTGCATTTATTCCATTTTTAGATCCAAACCCAAAGGAGTTGGTTCCCATGATCCTCAAGTACAAGTGCAATAAACAGATTTTTCCATCAATTATTTCCAGTTGAAAGGTAACCTGAAAACAGAACCGGGTGCAACTACAAGCTGTGATGTGCACAGGGTTTGATAATTTGAAGGGTCATGATACAGAAGGCAAGATTTCACAGTACCTGCCTGCATATTCATGAGAAGGTGAGTACCTAGTCTAATGGGGGAAGTGGGAAATCTCATCTGGACATGTTTTTTTTTTCTCTGAATTTAGAGAACTGTTTTTCAAATAGTACTAATGGAATACAGATGTTTGTATTTAAGAGTTGTACAAATGTCAGATTGCTGACCTATGTAGTTTTCATTTATACCTTGGTGGGTATATTTGACTAAATATATGGTCTCGAACGATGTAATTAAACTCAGATTTGAGTTGGCAATCTTCAAGGGTGTAGTGTTCCTTTGACTACCCTCTGGGTATGTGTCTTAACTGGAAAAACTAGCATATTTAAAATGGGAGGCATCCAAGAGCATTGTTACTGGTATTTACATCTATTTGGATTATTTCACCCTTCCTGCAAATGTTTCAATAAAATATTGTGGAATTTAGTATTTAAAAAAAAACAACACATTTTTGGTTTGATTCGACATGCAGGACTGACTTTAAGGTGACAGCTTTGTGGCAGAGTAAACATACAAATTGAACAGCTGACTGTCTAGATTCCTGCAAGATTTAACCATTTGGGGTTGAGCTAGCTGTATCCAGACTAGTATATGGCTTTGTTTAAAAAGTCTGATCCAAGTTTATCTAAAGAGATTCTGTTTACCCCACCTCATTATTATTTATATATATATATATTTTTTTTGCTTTGCCCCATCTCTCCCATACCACCAAGGAACAAGGTCACTAGATTGACCATGTGATAGAAAGCATGAGGGGATGTTGCATAGGATCTACAGAACCGTGAGGGCCATCTGGTCAACTGGTTTAAATTGGTGTTCGTACTCCACACCAACCTCCTTCCACTCTAGTTTTCTCTTCCCAACCAGTTCCCCTTATCCCTTTGTTCCCTTCTCCATCACGTATTAATCAAACTTCCCATTAAATGCAGCAATGCTGTGTGGCAGCGAGTCTGCATTTCAGCCACTTCCGATGTAAGGAGTTCCTCCTCTATTATTTTTATTTGCTGTGTTAGTGGCTATACTATATTCGTACTCCTTAATCTGAATTTAAAAATAAGTGGAGGAAGTTTCTTGGCATCCACCCAATTGAACACTTTCACATTTTGAAGACCTCTCTTAGGTCTCATCTTCTTTGCCTTTGTTTAAGAACCCAGCCTGTTCAATTTTTCTTGAAGTTGCATCTTTTCAATTCTGGTAACATCCATCTAAATCTTTTCAGTGTTTCTACAGTGTTTTGCTATTTTTTTGCAGAATGGAGACCTGAACTGCACATAATACTCAATGTAGTATAAGCAAACAGTGACTGTTGGATAATTTGTGACTTTTATTTGTGTGATTTCTTACTTGGAAATTGTGTGATCTCCATTTTTGTATCTTTCCCTCTTGCTGGCATATCCATGTGTGGGGACTTTAGTTTCATGAGTTATTTTGGCTAGCAGTTTGAATATTTGGACTGGGGGTGGTGTTGAATAATTGTGAAATAGTGTTCAAAATGCTCTGTTGCAGGGGGAAGATTCATTCAAAAACATGTCAACTTTTGAGTGGAAGCCACAATTAACCAGAAAATGCTTTGGAAGAAAAATTGCTGGTTGTTGAGGAAGCTGTAATTTTTTTTAAAAACACATTCATTGATGTGGGTGTCGCTTGCAAACTATGACTCCACTCGGTTTTCTGCCAAGCATCATTCTGCATTCTTGGCTGAGAGACCAGAAGTCTATTAGAGTGCTGAAACAGGGAAAACATTGCTTAATTGACAGCTCTGGTTCTTTGATTTCTCTCTTCTGTCAATTGCACAATGTTTATTTACACAAGATAGAGGTTTCAAGTGCTTGCAGTTTCTGTTGTCAATACTTTAAAGGGCCTGGCTGATTGTTTTCACTACAGCCCAATAAGTGTCAATGTTAATGAATGAATGACTGTGTTTTGGTTTGTAAAGCTTTTTTAACACATACTATTGTCAGAATAGAGTATGTGAATGGGTTTGTAAGTGCCATAGATCCTTAGGGTGGGACAGGGTGGGTGGAGGGCGTGAGGTGGGATGGAGAGTGTGAGGAGTATGGTGGGTGAGAGCTAGAGGGCCATACTGTTGTTATAACTGGGACGAAGTCCCAAAGCACTGAGACAAAGCACTGTCCACATCTGACAGCACCTGTGGCTGCCTCTGAATTTTTTCTGGGAGTGGCTGGCTTTTGCAGGCACTTTCTTCTGAGGTAGGTGTGCCAAGCTGGGCTACCTGCCTCAAGGATGAAAAGACAGCCCCTGGTGTCAGCTAGAACCCAGGTCTTTTCTCTGGAAGCTTCGGTTTCTTGCTGTCAAGCTCACAGGCTTAAGCAAAAGTGCAGTTACATAGATGAGATAAGTGATTAACATAATCAAACGCAGATCAATCAAACCATTGACTGTGACATGCGGCTTCTTTCAGGCTCTGGTGATGCCAGGAGTCTGTGTCTGTCCAGGAGGCTTGGCTGGCTTGAGCTATCACTGGCTTTGAGCGTCTCCCTGATTATTAGAGAGGGTGCAGAAAAGATTTACTTGAATTGTTCCAGGGATATGAGAGACTTCAATTAGGTGGATAGATTGGAGAAATTAGGGCTCTTCTCCTTTCGAGAAGAGAAGGTTGAGAGGTGATTGATAGAGCTGTTCAGAATCATGGGTCAAGACAATAGATGGGGAGAAACTATTCCCATTGGTGGAAGGGTCAAGAAGCCGAGGACACTGATTTAAGGCGAATGATAAAGAACTAAAGTCGACATGAGGAAAAGCTTTTTTTATGCAGTGAGTGTATAGGATCTAGAATGAACAGCCTGAGTCTAGTGGAGGCAGATTAAATCATGGCTTTCAAAAGAGTATTATATAGTTATCCGAGGAAAAAAATTGTGGGGCGGTGGGACCAGCTGAGATGCTGTTGCAGGGAGTACAGACACAATGAGCCAAATGGCCTCCTACACTGTAACTATTCTATGATTCTTCCATCAGATCCTTCATTATTGATCCATAACTTTGCTCAGGATTTTCCCTTCAGGCTTCTTAAACTTGCAGTCAGCATCAAATGGGGGTCAAAAACTTGCAAAAATTTGATGGCTGCAGAGATGGTCCTATCTGTGGGAATCTGGAGGCCAACTAAAAAATCCCAGTCAACGTCCGTTATAATAAGCCCTTAACTGGTTGAATTTGCTACTCGCCATGTATGGTTGGGTAGCCCTGCTGTCCCCCACCCACTTTTGGGAAAATGGCTGGATGTCAGGGAACTGAACGCAGGCCTGCATGGCTATTTTTTAGCTCTGCTGCCTATAAATAAGGCCTTTTTTAAATTCTTTCTTGCTCCACAGATGTTGTCAAACCTGCTTAGTTTTTCCAGCATTTTCTGATTTTATTTCAGATTTCCAGCAGCTGCAGTATTTAGCTTTTATTTTGACACTGGAGATGTTGGCATTTTCCTCTGTCTTCAGCTAGTGACTTCCAGGTGCGATAATTGATGTTTAGGGCCTTGATGCCACGCTTCTAAAAAAATCCTTGGAGCTTTGGGCGTTGCAGTTGGCAGCTAGCTGTGGCTACTGCATAACACAGAAAGTCCTTGGGTGTGCAACTGTCTTTTATCCTGTGGATGTGCCCAAGCCAACAAAGCCACTTCTGAGTGCTGACAGACTTGGGAACTCTGCCGTTTAGAGGGCTGCTACATTTGTGATTTTTGTTCTGCCAGGATATACCCGTAATGTGCCACAGACAGACAAGATAGAAATTGTTGAGCTGCTTTTCTTGATAGCTGTAAGTCGTCCATGTTTCACAGCCGTATAACAAGGTGCTGAGAGCACTGGGCCTTTTAAACCATCAGCTTGAAATTATACTATGCTCATTTCTTGAGTTGACCCAAAGGTGGTAGTTGCTTTCCCTGTGCATGTATGAACTTCTGCTTAGGAGACCGATTGTCTATCTGTGGATCCGAGGTAGCAGAATTTGATAACCATTTCCAGTGGGGGGGTGTTTAGTGTGATCAGGAGTAGAGATGCAACACCCTGTCCCATGACCATAGTTTTCTTAATGTTTACAGTTGGGGAGAACAAGTCTGGCATTGAAAAGACAGCCCATGAGTCTTTGTAGCTGAGTTTCTGTGCGGGCAATTAGCTTAGCAGCATCAGTGTAGAGGAGTTCTCAGGTCAGGACCTGATGTGCTTTTGTCTTCACTTTCAGTCTTAATAGTTTGTAGAGCCTGCTGTCTGACCTGGTATGCTGGTAAACTTCCATATCTGCAGGGAAGGCAAGGTAGGAACATGCAGAAGAAGATGCCAAACAGAGTGGGGCTAGGACACAGCCCTTTTCCATTCCATTCTACACTTTGAAATGTCAGAAGTGGTGCTGTCAAACTGTACTGTGCAGCGCATGTTGCCACGGAAGGTGCGGGTGAGATGGAGGAGCTTTTGCGGACGACCAGTTTTCGCCAACGCCTTGTAAAGTCCTGCTCAGCTGTGTTAGATACCTTAGTGAGATCTACATAAGTAAAGAAGAGGGGTTAACCCTCGGTATATGGCAAAGATCATGTCCACAGTAGATCTCCCAGCATGGAAACTTCACTGTGTTTCTTGGTACATGCGATCTGCAAGTAGTTGGAGTCTTTTAAATATGACCCAGGCCTTCCTTGTGATGCCAATGAGTGAGATGGCCCTGTAGTTTTGTGCACCCTCTGGCGCCTTTTTGTGTGGTGTGATTATTTTGGCATCGTACATCTCCTGTGGAATGGAGCCTATTTGTTCAGTGGAAAAGGTCAAAAAGGTGTGGCAGTTGACGGGACTTCGTGCTTGAGCAATTCGGCTGAAATTCCACGCTTGCTGGGTGCTTTTCTATTCGCTAAGCAATCTATGGCCTTCTGAGGCTTGATTGATGAGAGTTCATCATCGAACATACAGGAGAACGTCAAGTGCAGATTGGGAGTACAGCTCCCAGTAATATGCAGCCCAGAGGGACATCTGTTTACTTCTGTCGGTGGAGTACTTCACCATCTGCCGACTTCAGACTTTTTTCCCGGTGGTTTATTGAATTTTATTGTTGTGTTTTGTTGAGGGTGATGGTACATGGGTTGTTGTGGCCATGTTTGAATATTTTTAGATTCTGACTGGGGATTTGTGCTTCATAAAGATGAGGGACATTGAAATCTAGTGAGCAGTTGGATCTGAATATAGTTTTTTAAAGAGGTAATATGTCTTGAATCTACATTCCAGTGAGAGAATCGTCTTTAACTAAAGTTAAAGATGGTATCAAATTGATAGGAAATGTGTACACATCTGTGAAGATTAGCAAAGAATGACTAAAAAAATTGAGGGAGAAATTCAAATATGAGAGAAAGCTAGCTAGAAATATAAGAAACAATAGTAAGAATTTCTACAAGTAATTGAAAAGAGTAATTCATGGGAGTGTTGGTGAGTGAGAATGGGGAACTCCAAAACAATTACAATTGCCAGGGAAAGGGTATTGAGGAAACTATTAGAACTAAAGCTGACAAGTTCCCGGGACCTGATGACCTGCATCAAAGGTTCTTAAAAGGTGTCATGAAGCTGTTAATGTATATAATATTTTGTAAAATATTTTTCTTTTAAAATAGAGTTTTAGTCTGTGGGTGTGTCTTAGTTGGATTAAAGCCAGCTAGTCTGACTGTTTTGATGTGTTCATGGTCTTGGAGGGTGACCCTGAACAGCTCTGGACCTAGGTGGCCTGGCTTCAAAATGTACCATATCTGCCTGTGCTGGGTTGGCTGGCTGATGGGCACTGGTAGAGTGGCAGGTGTGGGATTCTGAGTGAAATTAGCTAGCTGATGCTACTCTATAAGGATTTTAATGCCCTTTTTTAAGTGAATGGGTACATCACAATTCTTTTAGCTGCACATACACATTAGAGTGCATTTTCTGTGATTTACTTGCAGATCATTCATGGTACTCAACCTCACCTACAGGGAGAGCTTCTCCACTAAGAATCTTTTGCACAGGGTTCAATCAGCTTAGCAACTAATGGGAGGGAGTTCATGTCCCTCTCATCTAAAGACTTGTGATATTTTATCAGATTTGGGTGTTACAACATTGGGGATAGTGAATTATGTGATATCTGGAACAAATCTGGTAACTTTTCTTTGACAGAGTTGTGTAGCTTATGGCTTGTCTGATGTTGGCCATGGAGGCAGAAATAAAATTATTTGCAAAATTTGAAAGGAACTATTTAGTCAAGATTCCATCAAAACAATTACTTTTTAAAAAATCTGCAAATCAGAGATGTGCTTTAAATATTAAAGCAGAAGAGCCAGCCACATTAATGCCCATATAAATGTTAATTATATACAAGTTAGAAGCATCTTAGCACTTGCTCAACCACTTCACCTCTTTTCCTACATGTTGACATTTGTGAAGATCTGCTTGTTTCAAATGGGGAAAACTTTGTTTTGAGCTCTGCCTATTTCATAATTTAATTTTGCAAAAGATCCTGTTCTAATTTATTTGAGAACTTAAAAAAAAAGCTAGAAATTTTTTTTAATATCCAAGTTCCAAAAATGAAGTGAAAAGATTTTTGGGGATTTATCATTGTTAAAGAATAACTAACTAATTTTACTAAAATCTCATTTAAGCTACTGACTATTAACTTAGTCCAGTCTAGCCATTTAGTTACATTGGAAACATACAAAACATGTGTAATGGGAGCAGGAGTAGGCCATTTGGCCCCTAGAGCCTGCACCACCACCATTCAACTAGGTCATGACTGATCAACTACCTTAAAACGCCATTTTCCAGCCCCCCCCTCCCAATATCCCTTGATACCTTATAATATTTAGAAATCTATCAATGACTGAGTCTCCACAGACAGCCCTCTGGGGTGAGAATTCCAAAGATTTACCACCTGAGTGAAGAAATTCTTCCTTTATCTCAGTCCTAAATGGTATACCTGAGAATGTGTCCCCTAGTTCTAGAATCCCCAGCCAGCAGAAGCATTGTTCCAGAATCTACCCTGTCGAGGCCTGTAAGAATTTTGTATGCTTCAATGAAGTCACATCATATTCTTCTAAACACCAGAGAATGTAGGCCCAGTCTTTTCACTTTCCCCTCATAGGACAATTCTGCCAATCCGGGGGCCAGTCTGGTGAACCTTTGTTGCACTCACTCTATGGCAAGTATATTCTCCCTTAGGTAAGGAGACCAAAACTGTAGACAATACTCCAAGTACAGTCTCACCAAGGCTCTGCACAATTGCAACAAGACTTTACTTTTGTACTCAAATCCTCTTGCAATAAAGGCCAACATACCATTTGCCTTCCTAATTGCTTTCTGCACCTACATGTTAGCTTCCAGTGATTTATGAACAAGGATATCCAGGTCCCTTTGGACATCAACACTTTGCAATCTCTCTCTATTTAAGAAATACCCTATTTCTGTTTTTCCTGTCAAAGTGGTAACTTCAGTCTTCCAAATTATATTCCATCTGCCATGTTCTTGTCCACTCACTTAGCCTGTTTAAATCCTCTTGAAGCTTCTTTGCATCCTCCTCCATAGCCCTTATTTCCACCTAGTTGGAAATGTTACATTTGATCCCCACATCTAAATCATTGATATAGATAATAGCTGGGGCTCAAGCACTGATCCTTGCGGTACCCCACTAGTTATAGCCTGCCAACCTGAAAATGACCTGTTTATTCCTACTGTTTTCTGTCCATTAACCAATTCTCAATCCATGCCAGTATGCTACCCCACCCCCCCAATCCCATGTGATTGACCACCTGTGTGGGACCTTATTAAAGAAACCTTCTGAAAACCTAAATACGCCTCCGATCGGCGCCCCCGATTGGGGGCACGCTGCCATTTTATGTGGGCGGGCCAATTAAGGCCTGCCCAGCATGACGTCCATACAGAAGCACTGTGTGCTCCCTGTGCGGGTGGGAAGGGAATCCCTAAACCTGAGAGTGCGCTCTTTCACGCATGCGCACGAGAGAGCGCACTCATCTCCCTAAGGCTAACAAATATTAAAAATAGAGAAAAAAAAAATCACTGACATGTCTCATGTGACACTGTCACATGAGTTGGGACATGCCCATAACTTTTAAAAAAAAAACTTTAAATTTTTAAAAACCTACATGAAACCCCATCCAGCCTGTGGATGAGGTTTCATGCTTTTTCTGAAGCCTGCCAGAACTCCTGGCCTGCCCGCCAATCTTAAGGTTGGACGGGCAGGTCCATTAATTACTTCAATGACTCTGTCAATGGCCTCAGTTGGCCATTGACAGGTCAGTGGGCGCACAGCTGATTTTGCTGCGCCCCGCCTACCTGAGAATTTAAATGTGGCGCGGTGATACTGGGAGTTCCGCCCGACATCACCACGTCATTTTACGTGTTGGCGAGAGGGCCCCGCCCCCCCGCTCGCCAGGAAAATCCTGTGCCATATCTACTGGTTTCCCCTTATGTATTCTGCTAGTTACATCCTCAAAGGCATTCTTATGTTGTTAAACATGATTTCCCTTTCACATTTCCATGCTGACTCTGCCCAACTCTATCATTATTTTCTAAGTGTTCAGTAATCACATCTTTTATAATAGATTCTAGCATTTTCCCTACTACGGATGTCAGGCCAATAGATCTATAGTTCCCTATTTTCCTTCTCACTCCCTCCTTTCTTAAATAGTGGGGTTACATTTGCTATCTTTTCCAACCTGCAGGATGTGTTCCAGAATTTTGGAAGAGGTCCACCTGCAAAAACTTTGGACCTGTTGGACAATTGCCAGGGCTGAGGCTCCTCCACTTCAACCTTCTCGATCCCCATACCTGTCTCACTCAGTCACACCCTCCTGTCCCTGACCATGGACAATATCTGACAACCTTGCCTTAAGGCGTCTGACTGCCTCCTGGATCAAAGTGTCCAGGTAACTTTTCCCTACCTGATGTGTCGCACAATGATTGTGAGCTGAAGTTCCTCCAGCCGCAGACACTTGGTGCTGAGCTCTGAAGAAGTCATATGAGCTTGAAACGTTAACTCTGTTTCTCTCTCCACAGATGTTGCCAGACCTGCTGAGTTTTTCCAGCATTTTCTGTTTTCATTTTAGACTTCCACCTGCTGCAGTATTTTGCTTTTAGCTTACTGCAAATGAGTTTGCCTTGTATCACACAAGTGCTCATGAGCTATTCCATCCTGCAGCTGCCACACATCACCTGCTTTGCCATCTTTACAGGATTAAATTATTTAATTATTTTACCAATTTTTAATTAATGTCTCTAGTCCTGCCTGTGCTTATATTCTTATTATTTCAATAAATGTTCTCCTGATTGAAATTCCCTGGTTAAGATAAATAGGAAATACTTACCAACCAATCTGATTGATAGGTTTACTATTATTAGTAAAACTTTACTATAACTAATAAAACCTTACAATTACCAAAAATTACCCAAGTTTTGAAAGATTAAGAAAAATATTCACCATATTTTCCAAGACTGTCACGTTTTGATTTTTCTCACAGCAGTTGGTCTGCTCTGGAGCTACAGATTGGACTGGGCTGAGAGCTCCAGCCCTCTTGCTTTTTTTGTTTTGGGTGCTGCTGCCTGTCTCCAGGTCCTCCCCTTCCCTACTCTTTTAGGTAAAGCAATTTTACTAAGTAGTTAGTAAAGTCAATTTTTGGGATTGTGTGCATTGACACATCAAGTTTTGCGTTCATGTGAAATAACGATTCTAAACTTGTCCCATAAAAAGTTCATGCCCCAACCTGGCTTCCGGGTGAGACCCCTATCTGCCCTAGTTCTGACTTAGCAGTCACTCTGCTGTCTCCTCTCAAAATACCAACTTTCTTTCCAAAGGACTACAAGCCAATCTTATACAATCCCTCTAACCCGTTGATGCCCAAAACTGAATACAGTACTCTAGGTGGGATCTGACAATGGTTCTATACAACTATTCCAGCCCTTTTGAGATAACTACTGTTGTAGTTATGGGTAATTAGGAAGGGGGAATGCAATTTGAAATCTAGAAACACATTGGCGACTTTGAATTATTATTAGGTCTCCTATGACTTCCATTAATCTGATAAAATTATGTGGAGGATGGGGGCTTTTACTTCAACATAGTGGACGTAGTTTAATGTTTCCCCCACCCCCTAGAAGCAAGTATGAAGGTGGGTTGGGCATATGATCAAGCAGTAGGGTGCAGGGTGGAGATCCTGATGTCTTTCTGCATCCCTCTAATTTAAGTCCGGGGCAGGAAAGCTTGCGGTCGGCCTTCTGCATGGAGGCCAATTGAGGCTGTTAAATGGTCACTTATGGCAGGAAATCTGAACTAGACAGAAGAAAATTTTTAATTACCTGAATAGGGGGTAGTAGGCAGATTTGATGATGGGTCAGATTTAACTCCTGGTTTTGATTTGGCGAGGAATATTCGTCTTGTGTCTAAATTCAGTGATGAAGAAATTGAAATGTATTTTGTCTCAATTAAGAAAATTGCTACAAAGTTATCATGGTCAAGAGAAATTTGGACAGTTCTGTTACAAAGTGTTTTGGTTGGAAAAGCATTGGAGGTTTTATTCAACCCTTTCATATGAAGTCTACAGACTTCATACAGTTAAGACTGCTGTGTGCTTAATGCATATGAGAGTTCTAGAAGTTTAAACACAAAAGTTAAGAACTCTGAGGAAGAGACAGAAACAGACTTTTGTGGAATTTTCTAAAGGAAAAAAAGTGTTTGTTCAATGGTTTAGGCCTAGGAGGCTAGTTCAAGCTTTCAAAAACCTCAGAGGTGTTGCTGATGGTAGAATTTGAAAATAGTATTCCTTTAGGAATCAGGTCTCACCTGGAAAAGGTGAAGACCGTAAGTTTCTAAAATAAATGAAGCGGCAATTTTGGCTGATAGTTTGTAACTGTCCCACAAACGCATAGGTGGCAACAAACTTTTATTTGCAAACCTACAGAGAAATTGGAGAGATAAGAGAAATGATGGTGAACAGGACACTCATTGCAATGAGGGGGATCGCAGAAATCAAAAGACAGGTGCTTCTCAAAGTAGTGAAAGGGACATTGTGGAAGACAAATATGATTCAAGGAGGCCAACATCTTAGTTTACCATAAGATGGGGCATGTGAAGGCACACTGCTGAGATTGAAAGCTAAGCTGGTAGTTTTTGTGGGAGTTTCTAGTGTTTCTCCAGAAAATGCTGTGCCAGTGACTGATATCATTTAATGTACTTATAGTGGATGTAAATCAGAATATGAAAGATTATGGGAGTTTTATATTTGAGGATAAAGTAACTCCATTTCTTTTGATAAAGGAGCCAAAAAGATAGTTATCCTTACAGATACAGGGTTGGCTCACTGTTATGGCACAGCGGATGGTAAGTGCTGAGTTTCTCAAATCCCAGAGGGAAACTTGAAACAGCTGCCACAACTGTTTTGCAATTTGTATTTTTATTTGGAGATGCATGCCCTGAATTCAGTAGTAATAAGTCCACCAAGTCTTGGAGGTTTTTTTACACAACTAAATTAAACATCTATTAATGATTTTAAGCACATACATTGGTCTACAAATTACTACTCTGATAACTCCAAAATCCCCTAATTAATCTAGCTCCCTGTTACACCTCCATTAAACAACATTGATTTCAACAGACCCAGACAAAGCACACAATGCCCTGGACTGTGATATTTAAAACAAATTCTCTTTGCTGTCTCTAGGAACCAAAGCTGCTTGGTACATAGAGACTGGAGGCTTTTCACACTTGTTAGATCTTAGACTGTCTTCTTCCTTACACATAACCTCATCTCCTTTTATACATGTTTCTCCATTTTTTTTAATGTAAGCCCAATTGTTCCAATATGTCTTTGAAACTTTACTTTTTCCATAATATAACTCTTTCATAGTATTCATATAATCGGTAATCTCTGGGGGGAAAAATAAACGCACCATTTGGCTTGGCCTCTGTTGGCCAGGTGTAACACCTTACCATCTCTTGGAAATTCACAACTCTGGTTTATCTAAAAATGCAAATGTTCTTCAGACCACACCTCCACATTCTAAAACTTCAGCCATATTTACATATTTAGCATTTCAATCCTAGTTTCCCTTCCCGATACATCAAAGCACCCAGACCAGCTGTTTGTAATTCAATTAAAGCCCCCCCCCACCACACACACCTACACAGAGAAACTGATCCAAACCCCACCAACCTACCTTTACAATAATATGAAAATTTATATTTTCATGACACTCACACCCTGACATTGGCAAAATACATGACTTTCTCACCAAAGCGTTCTCTAAATAAAAGCATATTGACAAAGTGCATTGATGAAAATTGTTTACTTATTCTATTGTGTAGAGTGAATTTAAACTCTTTTTTAATCAATGGATCTGTTTATTGTGAAAGTGATATTAACATTGCCTGTTAATAGCTAGTAATCATGATTTCGTACCAAAAAATGATTTGGCAGGATATAAAAGTCCTGCCATCTCCAGGAATGATAGGTAAGACCATTGAAACTGACACTGGGATTATTTGTAATCCTGCTGTAAAAAGCACTGTTTTAACTACGCCCAACGAATCAAAAATTCAAACTTCTGAAATAGAAAAGTTATTAAAGCTTCATATTGAGAGTAAAAAGTTGAGACCAACTGGTAATGAGTTGAACCTGCTCAGACTCTAAGCAACAGGTGCCAAAACAGAATACAGCAGAAGAATTCCAGGCTAACGGATAAACAAAGAGAGACAGTGCTTTAAACCAAGAGGGTTGGCTGTAACTGATGCTGTTACTGTGCAACTATGAGGATAGATTAGAGTCCTAGAGTGGAAAATAAAACTTCAAAATGAGGAGACTGTACATGGCCCTTGCTTGGAAGGAATTGGACAAAGCTTATGCTGAGTGGGAAGATTAAAAAACAATGTAAAAGAATGCAAGAGCTGATTTAAAAAAAAGTCAGGATTTTCTTATCAGAACATCAATGTACCCTCAATGAGATTCTTAAATCAGCAAAGGAGAACCATAATCTTGAATTTAAAAGGAGGAAGTTGACTCAAATGGTTGGCTAGCTGAGTCTTTTTTTTAAATGGAGATGTTAAAGAACCTATAGCTCAGGGAATGGAGATCAGAATTTAAAATAACTGCGTGACCCAAAGACCGAGACTAGAAGTCAACACCCTGACGAAAATGTAAAATCTTGTCTTGAAGAACCAGATGGAAATACTAAATCCAGAGGGTAAAAAAATATTACAACAGAGAATTTCTTCTGGGTCTACAATTTTTACCTGCTAGGATTCAAAAACCAATGTTGTTCCCAATGAGATCCAAACCAGACCAAGGATACAATTGTCTAACCAGAGTGTCATGACATGGCAGACAATGTGTGCCAGATGGACCAAATCCACAATGGAAACTTGGTTACGCTATCACAATAGTTTTGCAATTTGTATTTATTATGAGAAGATGTGTGCGCTGAGTCCACCAAGACCTTTAGAGATTTGAAAAATTAAATTAAAATATTTATTAACAAAATAAAAGATTTCAAGCACATACGTAAGACTGCAATTACTTGCTGCTATAACAAACCCTAAAATTCCTAATTGATCTGACTCCCAGCTACACACCCCTTTAACGCAACAGTCCAAAATAGATTTTAGATTTAAAACAAAACCAGCAAGTTAACACAATACCCACTTGACAGTGGAATTCCAAATGGCTTCCCCAACTTCAGTTACTTTACATAGCAGACTTATGCACAAATGGCTGGAGGCTTCTTGAAGGCTGTTTCACACACTCGTTAGATCTTACATGGCCCTCTCCTTGCACAACCTTTCACCCTCCCTTTTTATATATGTTTCTATCTCTTAAATATGTAAATTCTATTGTTCCATGTGCCTTAGAAACTGTATCTTCCTTATGAAAACTTTTTCGTGTTGCTAATATTGTCAGTAACCTTTTGGGGGAAAAATAAATACACCCCTCCACCTTGCTATCTGGCTAGTTGTAAACAGATTAACATGCCTTTGAAATCCAAACAGTCCCTTCATTTTTCTAAAATTACAAATTCCCTTCATGCCTTACATGCTAAGCCGGCATCCATGTTTACTCATTAGCATCTCAATCACATTTCAAGCTTGCAGTCTACTTGACTCCAAATGTAATTACATCACACAGGCAGAACCACCTATGCTTACACCCATAGGCCTACTTCACAATAAACCAAAAAATATTGTGAAACTATTATAATTTCATCACAAAGGACATGAAAATGCTGTGACATTTACTTTATAGGAGAAAGGAGATTTGCTTGTGATTGAATGCAAAGCTGAGAAACACATTCTCATCTATGAGAAGAAGAACTTTAAAAATCAAAAATGGACCTTAAAACTGTTACATGTTTTTGGTTGATACAGGTTAAACATTATAATGCTGCCAAGATGGACTGTTTTAATGGATACATGTCACAGCATGGGAGGAAAATGTACACTATGCAGCAAGTTAGTTGTTGAAGTGTATTGTATGTCATAAGTTATATTTTGGATAATGTTTACAAAAAATCATTACTAAGGTGATGACTTCGTTCTTTGTGAGGGGGTGGGTGGTATTACAATTGAGGTTTATAAGATTATGATATTTTGGGACTGTTTAAGATAAACTGAAGGGGGGTCATATGACCTGTGCTGAAGACTGCCTGACAGCAAGCCTGGGTGATTTGATTGTTACAGATTAAAGCAGGCCCAAATTGTTTTACTGGGAAGAAGGTGCAAGTTGTTTACACTTGGAGTCAATGGCAACGGTCTTGTGCTAACAGTGGATGGACTGAGTCTCAAGTTCCAGAGAAGTGTGTGCCAGGTTGTAAATACTTGTGCTTTAAACTGTCCATTTACTTGCAAGATAAGAGTTGGGGTCTCGAGGATAGATAATCAACCTTTCTATCTGGATACAAGGCCCATGTGATTCACGTTGTCATGGAGACGGGCTTTGAAAGGGCCGGGTTTCTAAGACATTCCTGAAAATTCTCAAGACTAGGTTAGTCTGCTAGTCGCCAGGAGAGGGCGAGCAAGATGCTGTGGCTCACCATGGAGGAATGCGAGTGGGAGCTCATGCTCAGATTGAAAAGACCGAAATTTGTGAGGTGTTGAAACAAGGCTTGAAGATTTTCCTAGCTTGCGCTTGGGGAGAGGGGGAACACCCTCACTGTGGAAGGTAGTTCTGAGATTAAAAGTTCCAAGGCTGAGAAAGGTAAAGAATAGGAGTATACCCTCAGGAGCTGGAAATTACCCTGGACTCATTCTGGGAGAATTGAATATCAACTTAAAGGACAGTGTAAAGTAAATCCGAGTGTGTTTTCAGTTGTGCTAAAAGAAAAAAAGTGGAATGTTCTGTTTCGTGATTTAAAGCATAAGTTGCCTACAAAGATTACCGTTTAGCCAATAGTGCTTTTAATCTTTATTACAGTAAAAATCTTAATGTGAAGACTTATTGGCCTGAATTTTTCAAATGGTGGGCTGGCTCGGCAGGGGCGGCCACTGAGCTGATTGCTGCCCGTGATCAGCTCTGCGCCATTATTTAACGTGGGCCATTTTACGCTGTAATTTTACGCGGGTGAGCCAATTAAGGCCTGCCCAATGTAAAATGCGCGCCATAGCACTTAGCGCTACCTGAGCGGGTGAGGGAGGAGGGAGAGTTGGGGTCAGCACTCTTTCGCGCATGTGCGTGGAAGAACGCTGCAATCTCCCTGAGGTACGGAGCTGCCTCGGAGATTGAATTGATATTAAAATAATTAAATACGTGATTTAAAAATTTATTTAAACATGTCCCCTCATGTGATTGTGTTACATGAGATGGGACATATTTTTATATTTGGGAAATTTTTTATTTATTTAATAAAAGCTTTAGGAAACCTCATCCTGCTCACGGATGAGGTTTCCTAAAAAATGCGAATGCCGCTTGGCCTTTTCGCCTGCCTGCCAACATTAAGGTTGGATGGGCAGCATTAACAATTCCATCAATTACTTTCTTAATGGCCTTAATAGGCTGTTTACATATCAGCAGGCATGCAGCTGACTCAGTGCACGCCTGCCAAAGGAAATATTGCGGTGACGTCATCGCGTGTCATTTCACGCGCCAGCATGTCAGGCCCATCCTCGCACGCTGACTGAAAAATCCTGCCCTTAAACTTTAAAAAGAAAATCTTCGGTCTCTATGGAGATTGTAACACCATTTATTTAGATTTCAGTGTACTTGCACGGAGGAATAACAACATGGGAGACCGTTCCTCCCATAATTGCACCCATTGATAATAGGACCTGTAGAGAGAAACAGAGATTGTGAACATGTTTGTATGTGCTCTATTGTCCAGGTCTGGTCAAGGTGATTTGTCTCCCCTACCTGGATTTCTTTTTTTAAAAACCATTCTTCACAGTCTCTTACTATTTAGCAAAAGGCCAGCTGGATTCAGTTGGGATATTTTTGTTGGATGGTAAATACAAGGTGGGGTATTACAAAAAAAAAGCTAAAGAGTGCAAGCCATAGAGAACTGAAAGTAAAACCCATTCTGTGTTGTCAGATATGATGGGGTAATCTAATGGGCTTGCAAAGGGTATACACAATAACAAACATTTAGGTCCAACCAGTCCATGCCAGTGTTTATGCTTCACTCAAGCCTCCTCCTCCTATCTTTTCTCATCTAAATCCAACCATCATAATCACCTGTTCCCTTCTCCCTCGTATACTAATCTAGTTTCCCCTTTTATAGATGTATCAATACTAGTTGTTTCAACCACTTCCTGTGGTAGCGCATTTCACATTCTTAGCACTCTTTGGGTGAAAAGATTTCTTCCGAATTCCCCATCGGATATCTTAGTGATCATCTGATATGGATGGCCCCTAGTTATGTGTTTGCCCAGAAGAGGAAACATTTTCTGTGTATCCACTCTCTCAAAAAGTTTCATAATCTAAAGATCTCCATTAGATTACCGCTCAGCAATTTTTTTTCGAGGGAGAAGACACCCAGCCTGTCCACCCTATCCTGATATGAAATGACATGCATTTTTGGTATTACCCTTGTAAATCTTCTCTGCACCCTCTCAAATGCCTCTGTCCCCTTTATAACATGGCAGCCAGAACTGCACGCAGTACTCTAAGTGTAGTGTATTCAAGATTCAGTAACTGCTTAGCTTAACTTCCCACATTTCAATTCATTTCCCCTAAAAATAAAGGCAAATGCTTACATACGATAACACAAACTAGGAGCAGGAGTAGGCCCCTTTAGCCTGCTCCGCCATTCAATAAGATCATGACTGATCTGATTGTAACCTCAACTCCACATTCATGCCTTCCCTCAATAACCTTTCACCCCCTTGTTAATCAAGAATCTATCTATAGCTCTGCCTTAAAAATATTCAAAGACTCTGCTTCCACTGCCTTTTGAGGAAGAGAGTTCCAAAGACTCTCAACCCTCAGAAAAAAATTTCTCTTCATCTCTATCTTAAATGAGTGACCCCTTTATTTTTAAACAGTGATCCCTAGTCCCCACAAGAGGAAGCATCCTCTCCACATCCACCCTGTCAAGACCCCTGAGTCTTTTAAAGGTTTCAATCAAGTCACCTCTTACTCTTCTAAAGTACAGTGGATACAAACCTAGACTGTTCAACCTTTCCTCATTAAGATAACTCGCTCATTCCTGGTATTAGTCTGGTAAACCTTCTCTGAACTAATGCATTTACATCCTTCCTTTAAATAAGGAGACCAATACTGTACTTGGTTTGCTTTTTTTTTTAAATGGCCTTGCTAACATGGCATAATTTATTTTTGTACTCCAAAATATCTCTTTCTCTACCCCACCTAAACTTGCACCTTCCGAGTAATGTGACCTCTACCAAAAATGTACTATCTCCCAGTTATATGCATTGAATTTCATTCACCAATTATTTGCCTATTCTGCAAGTTTATTAACCACCTCCTGTAATTTGTTGCAGTACTCCTCAGTATTGACCATTCCCCCAATTTGGTGTCATCCATCAATTTTTAGAAATTGTATTTTTAATTCTAAAGTGCAAGTTGTTAATATAAATTGTGAACAGCAGTGTTTCCAGCATTGATCCACCACTTCCCACCTTCTGCCACTCTGAATAACTATATCCTTTATTCCCACTCTCTACTTTTCTGCCTTGAAACCAGCTACCAAACCATTCTGCCACTTGTCCCCCCACCCCACATTCTCTGACCTTACTCACTGGTCTATTACGGGGCACCTTATCAAAGGCCTTCTGAAAATCCAGAGAAATTACATCTACTGTATTACCATTGTCTACCACCTCCAAATTCAATAAGGTTGGTTAAGCAAGATTTTCCCTCTTAAAATCCATGTTGACTATTCATTACTATATTTCTCATTTCTGGATGTTGTTCTATTCTCTCCTTTGGTAAGGATTCCACTGTTTTCCTACCATTGATGTTAAGCTGACTGGTCTATAATTCCCTGGACATGTTTTGTCCCCATTCCTTAAATATAGGAATTACATTAGTTATCCACCAGTCCTCTGGCACTACACCTTTTTCTAATGTGTTGGTAGATATGAGCAGTTGTGCCTCTGCTATCTTTTCCTTAGATTCTTTTGAAATTGGTGGATGCAATCCATCTGGACCAGGGATCTTATCCTCTTTGACTTTGTTTTGTTTAATATATCACCTCTTTATTTTAAATGTATTTACCTCATCATTCAATGCCATGTCTATCCATCCCATTGGGATGGCTCTTTCTTGTCCCAGAACTGGCTGTCAGTGTCCCATGAAAAGGAACCCCTCTTTCCCAGACCAGCCCTTTAGCCATGTGTTAATTCTTTTGATATGCTTGGTCCTATGCCAGTTTGCCTGTGGCTTGGGCAACAATCCAGAGATTATTATCCTCTTAAACCCTACTTTTTACTTTAGAGCTAATTCCAGATACTCTTGCAGCAGGACCTCCTCCCGATTCCTACCTACGTCATTTTGTTCCAATATAGATCACAACAACTGGATTTACCCCCTCCAGCAGCCATGAGGTATCGCTTACCCTGTCACCGGGTAGGCAACACACTCTTTGGGATTCTTATTCTTGGCTGCAGAGGATGCTATTTATCCCCCTGTTTATAGTGTCCCCTATTACTACAGTGCTGATGTAGTCCTTGACAGATTATTATACAGCTCTTTCACCACTAATCCCTAATGACATCACTTAAAAGCTCCTAGCTCTGCAATGTAAGAAGAAGCACTAGACAATGGTTAAAATTCAATATACTTGAAATAATTATTACATGAATAATGATTTGTAGGCTTCACAACAAATTATGCCAGCGGAGACATGATGGGCTGAATGGTCTCCATCCATGCTTTTAAGTTTCTATGATTCTTCGCTGTTAATTATTTACTTGGCTGTCTCCTGCCTTTTTCTAAGTTTTATTACATACATGATGCTTGATTTTGAGTTTTGAGAATTGAGTTTTATTACATTTGCATCATTCTTGGTGTATTCTGTAGTAAGATTTTGCTTAACTGCTGTGGAACATATTAATTAGATTATTCCTTGGGCTCTCCTTTATAATAACTGCTGCCTTTAGCTAAAAATTCCTTGCTGAGGTATTATTATTTATACAATGTATTAGAATTTCATAGAGATGTAAACTGTAAAATAAACCTACGATGTAGAATTAAGAATCCAAACACTACTTCTGTTTAATTAGGACTAAGGTTTCAAACAATGGTGTGTTATTTTGAGGTTACTCCTTTTTAAAAAAAAAATCTGCATGACTAGATGAATCTTTTGTGTAGAATAGAGGAAATTGTGTAACTTATGAGCATGAGGTGACAAAGTGGATTGGTAGTTACTAAGGCTGAACTTTCAGGCCCTGCTGACATTGGGAGCAGAGTGGATGGGGCCAGAAAATACTGGTGCTGACCTGTGTTGGCTTTGAGATGCCTTTGCCAGCACTGGCAATATTCACCAGGGCAGAGGGTGGGGTGACAGAAGGGTGGGACAGAGATGCTGTTCACCTTCCGATTAAGACAATTTTAAGTTGTTAAAGAGTTCATTATTAGCTCATTAAATAAAGCATGTGGTTGAAATTTTCACAGGTCTCCCACGTTGCCCAGTTCTTTCTCAATTGAAGAGAGATGGGTAGAAAGCAGGGTCACCCAAGAGAATTACCTCAGCCCCATATGAGCCAATGGCACAGAAGGGGACTTGGTTTTGTGGAAGATGCCCTTAGTGCTGTGCAGGTGATGGGGAGAGTGGGCCGTCAGCACTTGGGCATTGAATAAGGTTGTCAATGTCCTGGCATTGTGGTGGGGGAAGGTTGCCAATCACAATAAGATGGCAACTGTCCACAATGAAAGCTGGCGATGGGGGCAAGACTCATATATGAACATACAAATTAGGAGCGGCAGTAGGCCATTCAGCTGCTTGAGCCTGCTCTGTCATTCAATAAGATCATGGTTGATCTGATTGTGGCCTCAAATCCCCCCCACCGACCCTGCTCCCCAAGGAAGGGAGTTCCCAAGACTCACGACCCTCGGAGGAAATTTCTCATAATCTCCATCTTAAATGGGAGACCCTTTTATTTTTAAACTGTGTCCCCTAATTTTGGCCTCTCCCACCAGGAGAAACATCCTTTTGGCATCCACCCAGTCAAGTCCCCTCAAGTTTTCAGTAAGATCGCCTCTCGTTCTTCTAAACTCCATTGGATACAGGCCCAACCTTTCCTCATAAGATGAGTACTGCCACCCCCCCCCCCACCGCAAACCATCCCAGGCATGAGTTGAGTGAACCTTCACTCAACTGCTTCTAGTGCAATTATATGCTATAAGGAGACTAAAACTGTACACAGTACTCCAGATGCAGGGTCTCCAAAACCCTATACAACTGTCGCAAAAAAAATCTATGTTTATATTTTGTGCCCCTTGCAATAAATGACAACATTTAATTTGACAATTAGATTTTGAGCTCAGTGATGACAAGGGGCATCTGCCTCTACATGAAGGGTAGTACCTCCCGTAAGAGGAAACAGGAGAGAAAAGAGGGCAGGAAGGCAATGGAGACCAAACCCTCAACACAGGATCTACTGCCGAAGATGGAACTACCTGGAGATGATTGAGAGCCAGTGCCATAGAGGACTGAAACTCTTCAGGCAGATGGCTGTAGACGTCTGTGCCCATATCACTGAAGACCTCATGCCTCAAAGCACTCGTTGAATGCCCTGCCAGTAGCTTTCAAAGTTAGGCCTTGAGCTTCTTTATTTCTGACTCATTCCAAGGATCAGCTGCAGACCTTAGTGGCATCTCAAATAGCAGCACACCACTGCATCTCACAGGACACTGATGCCCTCTTTTTCAGAACAGGACAGTATATTCATTTTACAACAGACACAACTTAACAGGCACAGAGGGCAGTGGATTTCACAGCCATTGCTAGATTCCCCAGGTGCAGGTCACCATTGATTGCATCGATGTGGCCACCATGGCTCCAGTGACTGTCTAATCAGAGTAATCAACAGGAAGGGCTCCCATTTCCTCAATGTTCAACTGGTCTGTGACCATAAGAACTTCCGGCATTTGAGCGCTCTTTCCTGGCAGCTGCTACAACTCCTTCATCCTCCAGTAGTCCAGGCTGTGTAGCTCTTCGCTCTGCCCCCACCCCTGCTGAAAATGCATAGATGGATCCTAGGAGACGAGGGATATGCTTTGCAGAGATGGCTACTGCAGGAGCCCTAAGCAGAGGTGATACAACTAGTGCCACCTGCTCACTAGGACAAGCATTGAGCAGGCCACTGGTCTTCTGAAGATGCAGTTCCAGTGCCTGGACTAGTTGGGTGGCGCCCTCCAAAACCTTCCTGCAGGGATCTCTGCCTTTGTGGTGGCCTGTGTGTTCTCAATAGCATGACCCTCCAGAGAGATGAGGACCTTGAGGATGGTAAGGCCCTGGAAGGAGACAGCTCATGGGGGGTGGGGGAGAGCAGGAGGTGAGAGAGGAGGCGGAGGGAGATGATGCTGAATAGAGAGGTGCCCTGGCTGCACAAAGAGGTGACGGGACATGACTTGAGGGGAGAAGGGTTTGTCAGGATGACAAGAATGTAGAGGATAATCTGATTTTTGGAGTGTGACACCCAAGTTCCTCTGACCCAAATTGAGAGACATGACATGGAAGGGAGTCTGAAATATTATGATATGGGCATAGATGTCTACAACCATCTGCGCTAACACACCCATGAAAGACACAGCCTGGAACATCTAATAACTTACCGCCTCTACTTACCTTGTCACGGCAGCAATATTGGAGATGTCCAGTTTAAAGTGTCATCATTTATGTAATACAACAGGGGAAAACAGGAGATGGTATGGAGAACACCTTAGTGACTCACTTAGTGCTCCACATGACCTAGTCACCTCTGCACTCTGTCACTACTATGCTGTGCCTCCCTTGTGGCCTCAGAGGTAACCTGTCCATTCAGCTCGATTTGGAGCTGAAATACCTGTGACGGTCATCCTCATTTGTGGAGGTTCCTGTTGGACACTTGCAGAGGCTGCTGTATTTGCAGGGCACTCTCCATCACTTGGCCCTACTGCTCAGATGGCCCCTTAACGGGGGCCAAGGATGATGAGGGTTGGCACCCACATCCTCCATGAGCTTAAAGCTTGCCTAGATCCCCTGATGCCTGGAGGACATGAGCTGAGCCACAGCTAGCATCCCTTCCTAGGGTCTCTGTGCAACCAGTACCACTGAACAGTCCATGCTATACAATGTAAATGTCAGTGCAGAATTACTGCATGCTCTGAGTGATGCTACATATGGTTCCCTAAGAGGTTTACCTCCCAAATTTGAACTTTTAAAGGACATTATATCAAGGGAGAGCATGTTCAGTATTTGAAGTACATGAAGTAGGTCTGTACCACCCTTTCTGCAGAATAAATATTTAGTGCCTTATCTGTTCAAGGGGGAGACATAGAATGCCAGGAGATTCACTGTCTGACTAGGGACAGGACAAGCTGCTCATTGAAGGGGCTGCCTCAGCTAGCTGGCAGATGGATAGGTAGGGTTTGTAGTTGAACCCAAAAGCAGCACCCATTTATGGTCCTGAGAGAAGTTGTGGGTATGCATAGGTGCAGGAGCCACACAGGCTATTCAGGGTCTACCAGGCAGCCCCAATGCTGGCTGATCAAGTGGATCTATCTACACTATGATAATACCCTCTCATATATATTTACACTCCTCTACATGATACTCTGGCCTGCCTTAAGTATGTGGTAAAGGGTTCAAGAATTGTTATTTTGTACAACTTATTTTGTCTCGCATCTCTGCTGTTTCCTCATTCTCAAGTGGAAGATAGGATCATTCAAAAATCAGTCTCTTTTCAACTGTCCTTTTTTCCTCTCACGAGTGTTTTTTTTCCCCTTCATATTTACACGAGAGATTGTTCACTCCCTCCTTTCACAACTAAGTATGAAGGTAATTGGTTATTCTCTCAATTTTCATTGTGTCCACAGGCAGAATTTTCTGCTTGACATGGGGGGGCGGGGGGGAGGGAACCGCACGGCAGCAAGTAAAATGATGTGCGGTGATGTCGGGCGAGCGTCCCGACGTCACCGCGCGGCATCGCAATATTCCACTGGGTGGGCGAACGGTGAAGTTCGACACACGCCAACCATTAATTAATGGGCTAGTTAAGGGCCTTAAATCGTCAATCGACGGCAATTTTCAGCCGCCCGTGCGATCTTCGGGTCGGCACATGGGCGCAACAGGCAGGTGGGTAAGAGACTTTTTAATCAAACTCATCCACGGGCGGGATAAGAGGGCTCAGTGGGGTTGTCAATCTGGTCTGAGTATTTATCGCAGAAAGTTTTTTAAACTTGCCTGTGTGATTGTAGCAGTTAAGAACAAATTCCAGCAGCTTTCTGTGTACTTTGAACCTTCAGGTCAGAACCCTGCAGTCAGTAATCTTTATCGGGCCTGCAGCTTTCCGGAGGCCTCCCTTTAGCCTTGGTATGGGTTCTGACACGTCCACTGGACGCAGCTCCTCCTGAGGAGGAAGGCAGGGCCAGAATAAGAGGCCAGGAGTGCACAATCAGCCTCCAGGGGAGCCACCTTTGGGAGTACAGATGCGTGCACAAGGGGCGCAGGGCCAAGAGATAGTCCAAGTTGGAAAGGACCGCAGAAGACGCCACTATCCTGCTGCCAGGGTATACAGGCAACGTAGCAGCTACCTCAACATGACTGAGGTGCAGTGTCGAAGGAGGCTCCGACTGTCGAGGGAGACAGTCAACTACGTCTGTTAGATGATTGGCCCTGAGATCTCCCTTAACTGTATGGGCAGATGCCCCATACCAGTGGTTCTGAAGGCCACACTTGCCCTCAACTTCTATGCTTCTGGCTCTTTCCAGGGCTCGGTGGGTGATCTTTGCAGTGTCTCCTAATCAGCTGTGCACTTATGTCAAGCAGGTCACAGACGCTTTTTTCAGGCGTGCATTGACCTTCATCCACTTCCGCTGGAACCAGGCAAGCCAGGCACAGCGAGCCAGAGGCTTTGTGGCCTTTGCTGGCTTCCTCCGTGTCCAGGGTGCAATCGACTGCACACATGTGGCCATCAAGGCGCCAGCAGGTGAGACCAGTGGCTTTGTCAACAGGGAGGGATTCCACCCAATGAAAGTGCAGATAGTGTGTGATCACAGGATGCAGATTCTACACGTCTGTGCAAGGTACCCAGGCAGCTCCCATGACACCTACATCCTTAGACACTCCTAGGTGCCGGGGCTCTTCAGTGCTCTTGCTCGGCTTGATGGATGGCTGCTGGGTGACCAGGGCTATCCCCTCAGAAGGTGGCTCATGAAGCCTCTCCGCCATCCAATATCAGAAGCTGAGCAGCACTGCAATAGGAGCCATGCCTCCACAAGGGCTGTTGTAGAGAGAGCCATCATTCTTCTCTAGATGTGCTTCTGATGTCTGGACTGCTCAGGGGGTGCACTCCAGTGGCCGCCCCCCTTCCAGATTGTGTCGGTGATAGTAGTTGCATGCTGCTCTCTCCACAATCTTGCACTGGAAAGGGGGGACGCTGTGGACGATGAAAGACGTTGACGCAGTGGATGCAGCTGCACACAATGAGTCCAGCGCTGATTTTGAGGATGAGGAAGCACAGGGAATGAGTGACTAAGCGCTGACCCAGGACTACACCAAAGAGGCAGGGACACCCGAGAGACTTTAATCCAACGAACCTTCAACTAGCTCCACACAAATGGACCAGCAGGACTAGCCTTGCCTGGCGCCTCCTAACTCAGCACTTCAAGTGCTAAATCTGCCAGGTTATCAGCTGCAACTAAGGGCTTTGGACATAAACTTCAATGTCCACTCAAACACTCATGACATGTATGTAAAACATACAAATGCAGAACAATGGAGCCATCCTCAGCCATGGTAACACATCTGGTTTTAATTTGCACCATCAGAAGTTCACACAAAGTCAAAACAAAACGTTATTCAAGCATAAACAAATAATAAGTCCCGAATCTAGGGCCAACACAAAAGCACCAGTGAGAAACCCGTGGTGTGCCTAAGATGCCTTATGCTTACGTTTACGGGTACTACATCTTGGTGCCGCCCCATTGCTCAGAGTGGCATCTGAGACAGCCTGCTGACTGTTGTCCTATTGGCCTCAATGACCTTGGCGGCCGTCCTCTGGCCTGTGGAGCCTGTGCAGACCCTGCCTGGGAGGGATCTGCCTGGCCCACAGCTGGCATCTCCCCAGTCGTCGCAGTCTCACCCGCTGAAGCATTCACTGGGAGAGGGGTGGAGCAGCTGTTGCCCTCATCCAGAAGGCCATGAGAGGAGCCCGCAGATACGACAGGCAGCTGCTCCGCTGACGTGAGGTCGCCCCGGACCTCCCTGCTCACCGTCGATGGGTGGGCAACAAGCTGGAAAGCTTGAAGCCCACACTATCTCCCACATTGGCAATGACCAGCTGTGACCACTGGCGCTGTGAGGGCTTGCAGGCCTGAGTGTAATCCCAAGAGAACCTGCTTGTTCTCCTGGAGTCTCCCCTCCACGTGAGTTGCCACTCCTTCCATGGAGGAAGCATGACGCCCTGCCATGAGGCTCATTGCATCAGGGATGCTCCATGTGGACTCCTCCACCATGGACACCAAGCGAAGCATAGTCTCTTGCAATACTCACAGATGCTCCCGCACACCTGGCCGCATTTCCTGCAGCTGCTGCGTCGCGGACGACTCCAGAGGCACATCATCACAGACCGACTGAGCATATGCCTGGTCCCCTGCAGCCCTCTGACTGCTGGCACCATCGGCACTCTGCCTCTGCCAGCTCCTCCAGCAACTGAAGTGCCCTCTCCACTGTGCCTCAGGACACTAGCCGATGTTGCAGTGCCCACCGAGGTGCTTGTATCTGCACTAATGCCTGCCTCGCAGAAATGGTGTGATGCAGGTGACAGTTGAGGGCCCTCAGGTGTGAGAGGGGGCTTCTGGAATTCTTCCTGGTGGACAGGCTCTGATAATGCTGAAGTTTACAACAAGGATAGTGGATTAGTTAGCGTGCACCCAGTGACACACTTCATCCATTTCCCCCGGCTCATTATGCACTCAACCTGCTAGAACCTATGGACACGAACATTGATGAGTGGCAAATAGTCAGGAGGATACCCTTACATTACAGACAGATACAGACGGGCTGGTCAGATGGCCTAAGGAATGCCAAATGGAATGTTATGTGGATAAGTGTGAGGTGATGCACTTGGGCAGCAGAAACAAGGTACGGGAATACACGAGGAATGGTAGGACCATGGAAAGTAAGGAGGATCAGAGGGACCTTGCTGTGCATGTTGACAGGCACATTAAGGTAGTGGGACAGGTACATAAGGCGTTTAAGAAGGTAAATGCCATACTTGACTTTATTAGCTGAGGAATAGAATATAGGAACAAGGAGGTCATGTTGCAAATGCAGAAAATGCTGCCTAGGCCACAGCTTTGGTTTTGCGTGCAGTTGTGATCTGTGATATCGTGGGAGGGATGTGATTGGAGTGGAGAGAGTGCAGAGGTCGTTGATCAGGATGCTGGCTGGGCTGGAGAGTTTGACTTATGAGGAGACATAGCATAGACTGGGGTTATTTCCTCTGGAGCCGAGGAGATTGAGGGGTGACATTATTGAGGTTTATAACATTGAGGGGCATAGATAGGGTCGACAGGAACTTTTCCCCTTGGCGAAGGGATGAGTAACCAGGTGGCATTGATTTAAGGTAAGGGGCATGAGGTTGACAGGTGATGTGATGAAAACTTTTGCACAGTGTGTTGGGAATGTGGGACGCACTGCATGAAGGGTGATGGATACGTAAACCCTCCTAACATGTAATAAGTATTTGGATGTGCAGTTGCGATGCTATGGCATACAAGGCCATGGGGATAGTGGTGGGAAATGGGATAAGGCAACTTTGGAAGGTGCTTGACACTCATATCTTCGACGTGCCGAGGGACCTTTGTCTATGACCCACACCTCTGACTCTATCAGTCTGTGAATGAGCAATGTTGCAACAATAACAAATCAAACAATCATCAGTGCTATGGATGATATGGTGGGAGGACATTGCGGATGTCACTGTTGACCTCGAATACCTGGCCGTTCCACCCCAGCCTCACCGACACCAGGTGGACCTGGGCGTATAGCGCCTCTCAAGCTCCAGGGCCTCCTGCTCGAAACGGCTTAACATCATGAACTGGGCCTGGTCGCCTCCAGTCTGCGAGCGCTCACATGCATTGTGAGCATTCTTCTCCTGAAAAACAGAAGACCATTTCATTGTGGCTAATCGCTCATGGACTCTGCATGTGCACCCCGCACCCCAACCACAGTGGCCCATACCAGGCCTCCAATGCCTCCTATCCCCGCTACTGCTGATCAGTCACACAAAGATAGTACGCCTGCTCCCAACCACCCCCCGCCCCCAAACAGCCAACTTGGACACATTCTGCATCCATCACTTTAGGAAAAACTTGGTCTTAGCTCCCATAGCAAGGAGGCGCAACTACGTGCAACGTCGAGGGCAGCAGATGGCTCTTGGCCTTGAGGCTCCCCTTCCACAATCTCATCACCGTGAATAGGACATGTGTTGGAGTTCTGAGTATGCACCTAGCTGCATCTCCTGCAGGTTGTCCCCAGACTAGTCATGTGCAACTAAGAGCAACACATGGTGCAGGGGAGAACTCATCTCCTCATGAACCACTCCAGCTGATGTAAGCATGGGCACTATCTGCTTGCCCACTCAGCGTACGAGAAATGCCCAACATGATTCAATTCAGTCACGACAGTAAGACTTGCTGGGGGGGGGGCCTCAAAGGCTAAGGCTACCTGCTGGGTTAAATGCCCAATGTCAACATGGTACTCACCCTTTTCAGAGCGCAACAAATCGTGAGCACTTACGGCACTGGATCCAGGTGCACCGAACCACGCCGCAGGAGTTCACCACCTCCGCCATCACCTCCCAGGCACGTTTAGTCATGTGGGGGGGCCTCCACCCCCCCCCAAATCCTGGGGAACCAACACCTCCCACTGTGCTGCTGTCTCCTGGGAGGGCAGCAAG
This sequence comes from Cetorhinus maximus, assembly GCF_964194155.1. NCBI lineage: Eukaryota > Metazoa > Chordata > Chondrichthyes > Lamniformes > Cetorhinidae > Cetorhinus > Cetorhinus maximus. The sequence continues at coordinate 101,690,574 of NC_135887.1, forward strand.
GCAGTCATCAGAAAAGCAAGGGGTGTATTGGCCCCCTGCTGGCCTGCCCTGCTCCGCTGCCCTCTTTCCCAACCCCCCCCACCTTTCAGTGTGCCCTTCTCAGCAGACCCCCTGCGGTGTGACCTGGATGTGGCCATTGTGAGCAGTCTACAGGAGGCTGCCAGGCCTTCCTTTAAACAGACTGCCGGGTCGCCATTGGACCTGGTGGTCTGTGCACGCCCGCCACCGCCTGCACACTCTTGCTATTCACGGGAGTCGGAATTGCGCTGGGTGGGCCTTGACCCGCCTGTGCAAAAAGGCGGCTCGGCCCCAATCGTGGGCGCCGATCAGGTCCGCGGCCACCCCTGCTCCGCCTCCCCAACAGGCAGAAAAACCTGCCCCACATTCTAACTCAGAGTCAAAGATCAGAATTATTAACATTTTTACCAAAAAGGACTATGCCAGAATTAACAGGCTCCCAAAACAGAACTCTCTCAGGACTCCACAAAAGCCAAAATATTTGAAATTGCTGCTTGTGGCTGCATAGTTTTTTCTGGGAAAGACAATATGAAAATCATTTGGTTAAAAAAAATGATGGAACATTGAGCCCTTGGATGGCGATTTCAATGAAAGTTTATTAAATTCTGGATAATTTGAGCCCTCTTCATGAAAAAAAAATAACATACATAAAAGATTCCACACAGTTCATTTTAATTTCTCTATCACAAGTTTCCTGGCAGCTTCATTAACGAAATGATGGTTAAACTCATCTAGTCAATGCAATATAACGATCTTATTTCCTAATGCACTTTTTATATTCTGCAGTGTTATGCAGGCTCCTAACATCACTAAAACCCAGTTCTCACTGAGGTCACCTTGATCTGAAATTCAGAAGTCTGGGTGTGTTGTCTAATATATGTTTATTGTGGTCTGAATTCTTGACTGACTGTGGAAATGTGAAAAGTAGAGCTCTTATCCACAAATGCAGTTTTATTCTATCAAATGGCATGCACTCCTAGGCTGTATAAAATGGGAAGATATTATGGAAGAAATATGCCTGGAGCCATATGCAAGAAAATTATTTGTCACAGCATTTTGCTTAATTCATTCAAGTCCCAAGTTGTATTTGTCTCCATGTATTGCAACTATGGCCTTGTACACGTGAGACATCCTGCTCACTGTGTCTATTTAGTTTTTGTACTGAATAACTGTTGAATGAGGTCAATGCAAATGTGTAACCATTTCTAAGCTAGTTCTGGGAATGCAAATACATAATTAGTGCAACCCAAAATCAATATTAGAAACCATATGTGCTTTAATCTGGTTCCCCCTTATGTACGTTTCTACAATCTACCCCACATTCTGTACACCAGTTTAAACCCGTACCTGAATCCCACCTACATCTGTGGCATTTGGGCATGGATTGTAAAGGTGTAATAGCACCTGCGTTTGAACAGAGAAATTGGGCATCCAGCAAAGAAAATTGAGGTTTCTGCCTTATATGGAGAGCTGTTATTTAAAAATTATTACACTTTTCATGTCATTCTATTATGTTACCTACCACAAAGATTATAATGTGACCCTAATGTCTGTGCTGCCCAGTACACACAACATTGAGAATGTCAACAAATTTGGCATAAATTGTTCCCAAGCATAAGACAATATAATCAATTAGGACTGCTAGTCAGTTACACCATTTTAATTTGCTCATTGTTTAATTTGCTTTTAGGTTTTTAAATATTCTGCCCATTTACAGATGTTAAGTCTTCTGGATCAATGAAAATTGAGGCTTCAAATCTGTGTTTAAAATTGAACATGGCCTTGTGGTAGAAATGAGTCAAAAACCAAGGTTTACAGATTTGGATAAATATTTTTTTCTCTCTGTTCCATGGAAACTTGGAGTTAGTCAAGCTTTTACCTTGCTCTTAAGCTTGAAGAGTGAAATAGTAATGTAATGGTTTGGGCTTTGTCTGAATTTGGCTTTGTTTTGATTTGATGACAGACTGTCATCCTTGAGGCCAACATGTGGAATTGCTCCTACAGCTGTCGAGTTCAGTAACGTTGAGATACGCCATCATTTATGACTCACTTGTAAATCACAAATTACCATTGTAACTGTTTTGCCATTGTTTTATTTTCAAAACAGCAGACAAGGTTGCATGGTGTTTTCATATTTTAGAGTTTCGGGCTGAGATGCTGCAAACTTGTGTGTCTGGCAGTTTAAACTATGCTTCTTCTGTAACTCTGGTTACAAAACAAAAACTAAATTAACAAACCAAGGGACAAATTAAAAGGCAGCCTCTTGAAGGGAAACTGCAAAAACAAAACACAAAATTAAGGAAATTAAATTCAGTGATGAACTATTTATTTACCAATTTTGAGAATTGGAATAGTGTTTCAGACATTTAAAGTAATTGTGAATCTAATTCCTTCAATTAGCTTTAAACTTCACTGATTTGCTCCTGCAAATAAGATTGTTGGGAATACTGTAGGTCTGAACCTCAACCAATGACATAATTAAGCTTTGCATTGTCACAGTTGTAGATTTAGCTGTCTTTGTTTGCTGTATATTCCTCCTTTTATCAACAACTTTACATCACTGACAGCCAAAATGTATACATTGTAGATTGTCGCAGGAGATGGGAGACTTGAGAATATCCACTTGAATCAAAAGGATATGTGACAATGATTAACTATAAAATTTATGAAAATTGGGCCTAATCTTCTGAATAGCCTGAGGCATGCCCAACCCCAGGGGAAATATATTTGTTTCTCTTTATTTTTGAGACTTGGAATGTTTCATACAGTTAAATAATGAATATAAGATTGCAATTTAAGTGAGAAAATGAAATTCCGTGTTTTATGGTTCTTTGTGTTGCAAATTCAGTTTTACAAACTTGTATGTTTCAGGCAATGACTTATTAGCAGTCTCATCTAATTAATATTTGTATTAGTATACTAGGTGCATGATGAAACTTCAGTTGTAACTGAGGTAGACTAGGGTAAATGTTCAAGTAAGACCTTGCATTAGCAGAATTTGAGATTCAGTGGCACTCTATTGGCCATTAAAATTTGTAGAAAATAGTCTGATTTTTACTAGTAGAAATGCATTTTGAGAGCCTCAGAGGCCATATGTAATATTACTTGCCTTTTTGTTCTTTCAGCTTGGAAAGGTCAACTCTAATCAATGAGCTTGCTGAATTATTTCAGTCACTAATGCTTATAGAACCATAGAACACTACAGCACAGAAAACAGGCCATTCGGCCCTTCTAGTCTGTGCCAAAATATTATTCCGCTAGTCCCATTGACCTGCACCTAGTCCATAACCCTCCAGACCTCTCCCATCCATGTATCTATCTAATTTATTCTTAAAACTTAAGAGTGAGCCCGCATTTACCACGTCAGATGGTAGCTCGTTCCACACTCTCACCACTCTCTGAGTGAAGAAGTTCCCCCTAATGTTCCCCCTAAACCTTTCCCCTTTCACCCTAAGGCCATGTCCTCTCGTGTTTATTTCTCCTAATCTAAGCGGAAAGAGCCTACTCGCATCTACTCTGTCTATACCCCTCACAATTTTGTAAACTTCTATCAAATCTCCCCTCATTCTTCTACGCTCCAAGGAATAAAGTCCTAACCTGTTTAATCTTTCCCTGTAACTCAACTCCTTAAGACCCGGCAACATCCTAGTAAATCTTCTCTGCACTCTCTCAATCTTACTGATATCCTTCCTGTAGTTAGGCGACCAGAACTACACACAATACTTCAAAGTTGGCCTCACCATGAAAGTGCAACTTTTTTTTACAATGACAAAATTTGTATAAACTACAAGTAAACTAAAACCTGAGTGGTAAATCCGAAGGTCTCTTGACTACCAGTCTCTGTAACTAGTCACACAATACATATGCAACTTCCCCATTAAGATGACAACAAGTAAAATTTAATGAGTACTTTCTTCTACCACTAGAGTACATGTAGACTACTTCCCCTCCCGGTCATCCTACTCAAATCATGAAAGAAAGTGAATGCATTTTATATGGTGCATTTCATGACCTTAGACTGTGAAGAGCTTAAGACATCTTATGAAGTACTCTTGAAGTTGTGAAGTAGAAAGCACGGCAGCAAGCTACAACAAACAGCATTGAGATAATGACTAGAGAGGATGAAAGATCATCAACCTGAAACATTAGTTTTCTTTCCTTCTCCACAGGTCCTGCCTGAACTTCTGAGTATATACAGCATTTTCTGTTTTTTATTTTGAATGATCTGCCTTGATAATTTAGTCAAGGGAAGCTTAGATTCATGCTCAACCTCCTAGACTGATATGTCTTGATGCCAGCCTCCAAAGACCAACTCCTATTGTTGCACTGCTAGTATTCCTTTCCCATACCAACCATCTTCATGGCCTCACTGAGGCACTGTTAACGAATATTGTGAAATTATGAAGTTATAAAATAATGGAAAATTCTGTGTGCTAATTCTTTGCACACTGGAACTGAACCGAGGACTGATCAAACTCATTTTGCAAATCACTCTTGATGGAATGAAAGTCTCCTCTCTTAATCAGACTGAGATCCAAGTGGGGAAAGAACAGTGAGCTAAATTTCTGCACCATCTAGTCCCATCAAACAGCTGAATTTTAAAATTTGTAGTCCAAGGAAGTGGATGATTTTGGAGTGCAGAGTGAGCTGATAAGAAACAAAAACAGAAAATGTTGGAAAAACGCAGCAGGTCTGACAGCATCTGTGGAGAGAGAAACAGAGTTGATGTTTCAGGTCCATATGATCCTTCTTCAGAGCCACAGAGAAGTGGAAATGTGGTGAAATGTATACTGTTTAAGGAGGGTGGAGCAGGTGAAGCTGGATAGAAGGCCAGTGATAGGTGGGGGCAAAGGAGAGATTGACAAAGATATCATGAACAAAAGGACAAGGAGTGTTAATGGTAGTGGCAAGGGTGAAAAAAGTTGCTAATAGTAGCACTAAGGTAAGAAAGCAGAATGTGATAATAGCAGGTCAAGGGTAAGCACTCTGAATGGAAGAACATGAACAAATAATAGATGGCTCTTTTTCAAAATTCATTTTTTCTTTTTTATCCATTTATTTTAATTCATTTTTTTATTTTCATTTTGTTTTATCCCCTTTTTTAATTCTCTTCCCCACCCCCACCCCACCATCCCATTTTTGATCTTTTGTTTTCTGTGCAACAGGAAGGAGCTTGTCAGTGAGTAACTGGTAAGCCAATTAAGAAAGATATAAGCATGTGGTACTAGTGTTTTAATTAGCACAGGAAATTGTAGTATACATAGGAACTATTCCAAGTTAAGAAAGAAAGTTAATTAAATAACATAAGTAACAATGGCAGGACAGGTGTTGTATTGCAGCTGTGAAACGTGGGTGCTTCTGAATGCCAATGTGATCCAGGGCAAATACGTCTGCAAAAAGTATAAGCAACTAGAGGAATTTTCAATTGGGGTTATTGACCTGGAAGCCAAACTGCAGACACTGCAACATCAGGGAGGGGGAAAATAACTGGACACTTTGTACCAAAAGATGGTCACACCTCTAAGAATAGTGTCCTCTGTTCTGGTCTGCAGCGAGGGACAGGAGGGTGTGACCATGAGTGAGACAGGTAAAGCAGACAGTGGTGGAGGAGCCTCAGATTTTACCATTGTCACAAGTTTGAGGTACTTGTAATCTGTGTGGACAAAATCAAGGTCTGCAGGGCAGATGAGCGTACTGGTCAAGGCACCATGGTACAGGAAGCTGTTCAAGTGGAGGAGCAAATAGGAATATAGTGGTAGTAGGGGACTGTATAGGCAGAGGGACAGATGCTGGTTTCTGCAGCCGAGAGCGAGAATCCAGAAGGCTGTGTTATCTGCCCGCTGCCAGGGTTCGGGATATCTGCTCGGGACTGGAGAGAAACTTGCAGTGGGAGGGGGCAGATCCAGTGGTTGTTGTCTATGTAGGTATCGAGGACATGGGTAAAACTAGGAAAGAGGTTCTGCATGGAGAGTATGAGGAGCTAGGCACAATTTAAAAAGCAGAGCCTCAAAGGTAATAATCTCAGGTTCATGGGGCACTAGGGAAAGTGGGGGCTGTACTGTTAGCACAGTGTACACCTGAACCTTGCTGGGACCAGTGTTCCAGCAAGTCTCATAAGTATGGAAACAGTATTTTAAACTAAATAGTGGGGGCAAGGGATCAAATTTGGGAAGATGTGGTAAATCAAAGGGTAGAGACGACAAGAGAGAAAGGTATTATATGGGAAATGAAAAACAGACTGTGACAGGAAGGGACAGAGTACAAATCCAAGGGTAAATCAGCAGATAAGGCTAGAGGTTACAAAAATAATAAAAGGACAAAACTAAAGACTGTGTATTTGAATGCAAGTAGCATTTGAAACCAAACCGATGAACTGATAGCGAAAATAGAAATAAATAAGTACGATCTGATAGCCATTGGAGACATGCTGCAGGATGACATTGAAGGGGACCTGAACATTGAAGGGTACATGACATTTATGAAGGACAGGAAGCTAAGAAAAGGTGAGGGGTGGCTTTGTTAATTACATGGTGATATTAGGACATTTGAGAGGGATGACCCAAGTTCAGGAAGGTAAAAGCCTCCTAGTAAAGATGATAAAGGCAAGAAGGCAAGAAGTCACTTGTGGACTGGTGTACAGGCCCCCCACAAAACCCTTAACCACATGGTAGGGTGACTATAAAGGAAGGAATAATGGGAGCTTGTCAGAAAGGTACGATGATAATTATGGATTTTAATCTACACACAGCCTGGAAAAATCAGATGGGAAAAGGTAGCCTAGATGAGGAATTCATAGAATGTTTTTGGTGTAGTGTTGGATCCTTTACCCTGGTTTGTTGGGACTTGAGGATCCGGGTTGCACGCTTGTTTTGGGGTGACCCAGTTGGTGCCAAAGACAGAAGATCAGTAGATCAATCTTAGAAGAAACACATTCTGTTCATTTACAAAAGGAACTTGGCAGCTACACTTGTGTGTTTACAACTCCAAAACTGTCTTTGCACTTCAGACTCTAACTGAAGACTACTAACTGCGGAGGCTGCTCACACTACTCTGCTAGATAACAAGACCATGTGATCTTACATTACAGCATTCGTCTTAAAGGTATATTATACATCAGATTACTACAGGTAGTTTCTTAGAACAGCATGTTCTAGCGCCAACCAGAAAGCAGGCTATAAAAACAAAAAGCTAAAAGCTACTGCGGATGCTGGAAATCCAAAACAAAAACAGAATTACCTGGAAAAACTCAGCAGGTCTGGCAGCATCGGTGGAGAAGAAATCAGTTAACGTTTCGAGTCTTCACGACCCTTCGTGAAGGGTCGTGAAGACTCGAAACGTTAACTGATTTCTTCTCCACCGATGCTGCCAGACCTGCTGAGTTTTTCCAGAAAGCAGGCTATACTAGACCAGGTATTGTGCAATGACCTCCATTGTGAAGGTGTACCTAGGTAGCAGTGATCATAATATGATTGAATTTTGTATTCTTTTTGAAGGAGAGAGAATATTTTGAACTTAAATAAGGGCAATTATGAGGGCATGAAAGCAGAGCTAGACTGAACTGGCAAATTAGCTTAAAGGATAGGTCAAAAGCGATACAATGGCAGACATTTAAGGAGATATTGCAGAATGCACAGAATCGATATATTCCAACGAGAGAGCAAAATTTCAAATTGAGGACCCACTATCCATGGTTAACTAAAAAAGTTGAAGATGGTATCAAACTTAAAGAAAAAGCATATAATTGCACAAAGATGGGTGGCAGGTCAGAAGATTAGACAGAATATAAAAACCAGCAAAGAATGATTTAAAACATTTGAAAAGGAAGGAAAAATTAGTATGAGAAAGCTAGCTAGAAATATAAAGACAGATAAGAGTTTCTATAGATATTTTAAAAAGAAAATGGATAATAAAGTGAGCATTGGTCCTATAGGAAGGGAGACTGGGGAATTAATAATGGAAAATAAGGAGATTGCAGGTGAATTGAACATGTATTTTGCTTTGGCCTTCACTATAGAGGACACAAGTAACATCCCAGAAATAGCTGTAAACCAGGAAATGAATGGGAGGGAGGAACTCAAAAAAATTGCAAACATCATGGAAGTGGTACTTAACAAATTGTCAGAGCTGCGAACTGACAAGTTACCAGATCCCGATGGACTTCACTCTAGGGTCTGAAAAAAAGTGGAAAAAAAGAGATAGTTGATGTGTTCATTAATTTTCCAAAATTCCCTAGCTTCGGAGAATGTTCCACTAGATTGAAAAATAGCAAATGCAGCTCCTTTTATTCAAAAAGGGAGGGGAACAGAAAGTGGGGTGAAATTTTATGGCCCCGTCTATTGACTTTGGCGGGACTGTAAAATTCCGCTCCAGAAAACTACAGGCCAGTTAGCTTAACATCTGTCATAAAGAAATTGTAAGCTATTATTAAAGATGTGATTGGGTAAATTCAAGTAATCAAGCAGAGTCAACATGGTTTTATGCCCGAAACGTCAGCTCTTTTCTTCTCCACCGATGCTGCCAGACCTGCTGAGTTTTTCCAGGTAATTCTGTTTTTATTATGGTTTTATGAGAGGGAAATCATGTTTAAGCAATTTATTGGAGCTCCTTGAGGAAGTAACATGTGCTGTGGATAAAGGGGAACCAGTGGATGTACTGTACTTAGATTTCCAGAAGGCATTTGATGAGGTTAATGCAGAAAATAAAAGCTCATGGCATAGGGGGTAACATATATTGGCATGGATAAAAGATTGGCTAACTAACAGGAAACAGATGGCATAAATCAGCCTTTTTCTGGTTGGCAAGATGTGGCGAGTAGTGTACCATGGGTCAGTGCTGGGGCCCCAAATTTTTATATCAATGACTTGCATGGAAGGACTGAATGTATGGTTGCTAAATTTGCTGATGATACAGATAGGTAGGATAGTAAGTTGTGAAGAGGACATAAGGAGGCAACGAAGGGATAGAGAAGGTTGAGTGAGTGGGCAAAGATCTGGCAAATGGAATATAATGTGGGAAAATCTGAAATTGTCCATTTTTGGCAGGAAGAATGAAAGGGAAACATACTAAATGGTGAGAGACTGCAGAGGGATCTGGATGTTCTAGTGCATGAATTGCAAAAGGTTAGTATGCAGATACAGCAAGTAGTTAGCAAAGCCAATAGAATGTTATCATTTATTGGGAGAGGAATACCAAAGTAGGGAGGTTATGCTTCAGCTATACAGGGCATTGGTGAGACCACATCTGGAGTACTGCATACAATATTGGTTTCCTTATTTAAGGAAAGATGTAAATGTTTAGAAGCAGTTCAGACAAGATTTACTAGATTAATACCAGAAATGGGCAGGTTGTCTTATGAGGAAAGGGTGGTCAGGCTAGGCTTGTAAGAGATGGCTTGATTAAAACATAGGATCCTGAGAGGTTTTGACAGGTTAGATGTGGAGAGGATGTTTCCTCTTGTGGGAGAATCTAGAACTAGATTAACTAGTCACTGGTCACTGTTTAAAAATAAGGGCTTGCCCATTTAAGGCAGAGATGAGGAGGAATTTTTTTGAGGGTCATGAGCTTTTGGAACTCCCCCTTCCTTAAAGGGTGGTGGAATATTTTAAAGGCAGAGGTGGATAGATTCTTAAGCAAGGGCGAAGGGTTAGCGGGGTAGTCAGAAATGTGGAGTTGAAGTTACAATCAGATCAGCCGTGATCTTATTGAATAGCAGAGCAAGCTTGATGGGCCAAGTGGCCTACTCCTGCTCCTTGTTTATATGTTAGTATTTGCAAATAGTTTCATTTGCACACATTGCTATATTCATTATTGTGATTGTTCAGTGACATGAAACATTTGATGTATAAATGTTTCCTACATTGTATACAATATTTCCCCTTCAGTGCAGAAACACAGCTGTGCTACAATGAACAACGAATAGAAACGTTAAATTTAATGCTTCAGTGACCCTGTTTATATTGAGGTCCAATGCTGCTAAAAAATGTTTCAAAACATATAACTGCGTGAAAGATGGTTAATGCTAGACAGTAGTATGTTACCAACAAAGTAACTGCTGTATTTGAAGAGGCAACTTCATGGGCAGAATTTTGCCCTTAGCAGGGGTGATGGGAAGCTGACGACCACTCGCAATGGCACCAGACCGCAATTTCACGCTGGCTGGCCAGTTAAGGCCTACCCAGCGTGAAACGCCAGTGGCAGTGCTCAGCGCTGCCGGTGGGGAGCGGGGTGGGGTGGTGTGGAGGGTGAGCAGACCGAGCGTGAACTTCGCATGTGTGCGAGTGAACACTTCATAACCTCCCTGAGCACAGAGCTGCCTCAGGGAGATGAAGAGATATGAAAAAATAAGTAAATAAAAATGTAATAAAACATGTCCTCTCGTGTGACTCTGTCACATGAGCAGGAACATGTTATTAATGAAAACTTAAAGTTTTTATTTTATTTTTATTTGCTTTTGGAAACCTCATCCCACCCGTGGATGAAGTTTCCAAAAAAATGCAAAGACTTCTTGGCCTTTGCGCCTGCCTGCCAACCTTTAGGTTGGACGGGCGATGAAAAATTTAATTTAATTGATTTCTTAATGGCCTTTTAATTGTCGGTGGGCGTGCTGCCGGCTCCAGTGCACGCCTGCTGACTGAACTATTGTGCGACTGTACGTTGATGTTGACGTGCGTCATTTCACACTCGAGTGGGCCAGGCGCAAGCCCACCTGCCGAGTGAAAAATTTGTGCCCCATGTACTCTTAAAGCTCATTCCCTTTCCTACTACTACATTTATACTCTTTATATCAAGGGAATTTTAAATTGGTGCACCAGGTTATCAATAAAATTAATGTGAAACAATCTAGACATAGTTTTAAACTTTGTCAAGTACTGCTCTGTCATTGCATTGAATGTGTCCTGTGGGTGTTGAGGAAAACAAATATATATGTAAATAAGCAATGAAAAATGGTGCAAGCACCATGCATGGATGGAATTCCTAAATCTGGTGCATCAGTTCTATGAAAGTTCTTTACACTTTTGTACTCAGCAAGTTTGAAAAGCTACTTGTGTACTTCAGTGCTGGGACAAAACAGTAAGTGACAGATATTGTTCATATTTTAGGATTTCTTTTCATGTGGTTAGTGTTAATCCTGAATGTTACATGAAATTGGGGAGGGCCACCATGAGGGAGGAGAAAAGAGAGGAATCATGGAAGCAGTAAGTAGATTACTAGGAAGAACATAATTGGAAAGAAACTGGAGTAGAGAAGGTACAAAGAAAAAATGGATTAAACTACTGGGAATTGAGAGGTGCCTGAGCATTACTGCAAATAATTACCAGTCAACATTTTCTTGTCCAGGATTACTTGGTATTGCAGGACTGTTTTTGTTTTAGTTTTGGGAGGGGAGAAACTTTTTTTTCTGACTAGAAGAATGAATATTGTTGCTGTTCAGGAACGGGCCACTTTTTTTCCCCTTATTTTTTTAGTAACTCAACCCTTGTGTTGAGTAAAACTCCTTTTTTTTTTGCTCTTTTTCAACAAAGGGGCTCATATTTCCTCCTTACTATACCATCAATGTTCACAGTGCAGAAATGTGACGTTTCCTTCCCCCCCTCCCCACCACCTGCTCCCTCCCACCACTGCCAACAGCAGCATCTCTGTTTTCCCTCTGAATAGCAGTACTTCTAGTTTCGTACCAAGTGGTACATTTTACTGCTTTACCACTGCTTTAAAGCTGCTCAGAATCTGGGTAAATTTAACTCCGCAACTAGCCGAAATAGAGGGGTTTTCATCCCACCTGTCAGAACAGATTGAAACCCAGGCTCTGCAAGTGAAAGAACTGTCTACCCTCCCACTTTCCTTTTCAATATTCAGCAAGATTTTGAAGCTTTGCAGTCAGAAGCATTCAGTAGATAGAGAAGACGTAAGCATAGGCACAGAAGTATTTTCTTTAAATTGCAAAATATAAAGCAAGATAGGGAACAGATTATGTAAGGCTTTAAATAATGACGTGGGAGCCTCAAGTTCCCTGTAAAATACTGATTTCTATGATTGGCAAACTCATGATTTGTACTTGAATACTAATTTGCAGTTGACATGCTTCATTTTGGTTCAGCAAACCTCCTGTCTGATTTATCATTTTATCCTTTCATTTTTCATCGAAATAATCTACATGTACAAGACTCTTTCTTTCCTTCCCCCTCCCCTCCAAAAAAGTGAAATTTGCGACATAGAAACTGAGCTACTGTCCTTTTAAAAGAGAAAGCAACTGTAAATGCAAGGAATGATAAATCCTTATCCGCTCATATATTTGAGTTTTTAACTATCTCCACAGCCTGGAATTGCTGTTTCCCAGTCTTGGCGGAGAGGGGGATAAAAGACAATCCAAGGTGTTGCCATTGTTAATGTAGGTATAATCTAGCTATTTGCCACAATGTAACACTGATATAGATGATAGACTCAGAAATAATAAACCAAAGAGGTGAGGTTCAAAGAAACTTAACCCGCCCCCCCCCCCCCCCCCCCCCCCACTCACCCGCCTTCTGCACTGCAACCTCCTAGTGGAACAAATTCTCAGCAAAGTCTCAGGTGAGACTTTTTAGAAGGATTCTGATGTGGGCTTGATGGTAATAAGGATAGCTATAGATTACGATGACAGTTGTTGGGCTGGTTAGAGGCTGTGGGTGCTCTACCAAGAGGTTCAGTAGTCAGGAGAAGGAAGGATAGATGAATATTCTGGATTTTAATGTTATTTCAACAACAATCTGGGGTATACATGTTGAATTTCCTTTGGACAATTCTAACATTTGTGAAGACCTCAGCTCAAACCTTTTTCTCTTCTTGCTTCTCAGCTTGGCATAATGGCTTTTTGTGTACAGCTGGAGTACAGTTTCCATAAGCAGATTTATAAACCAAAACCTGAGTCTTTAGTCTCCCTGTATGGGTTAGCATAACGTCAGTCTAACACTTGCCCTTAATAATAGTAAACCACTTAATGGCAAATCCATGTTCTCCTGTCATTGCAGGAAGTGTCAAAGTTTTAGGTTATTGCATACACTAATTGCCTGGATTTATTTGCAGGTGAAGTCATTTACAGAAGCAGAGAGAAGAAGCAAATACTATTCAATACAATACTTAAAAAAAAAATTGAACCTTTCAAAATATATTAATATTGGGGATGATGATGGTGATGTAGTGTAATGCCACTGGACTAGTAGTCCAGAGGTCCAGGCTAATGCCCTGGGGGCATGGGTTCAAATCCCACCATGGCAGCTGGTGGCATTTAAATTCAATTAATAAATCTGAAATATATAGTTTCATGGTCCCTATTACTGAGACTAGCTATTACTGATTATTGTAAAAAGCCATCTGAGTTCATGAGTGTCCTTTAGGGAAGGAAATCTGCCATCCTTACCTGGTCTGGGTTACATGTGACCCCAGACCCATAGCTAAGTGGTTGACACTAGCTATCCTCTGAAATGTCCTAGCAAACCAGTCAGCTGAAGGGCAGTTAGGGTTGGGCAGCAATTGCTGACCTTGCCAGTGATGCCCACATCCCATGAAAGAATGAAGAAAAAATGTTTTTCAGAATGTTGCTACTATAGAAAATAAATAACATTTCTATACTTTCTTGTTCTCACAGCCAATGAAATACTTTTGAAGTGTAGTCACCGTTGTAAGGCAGGGAAACACATGCTAACTGTTTTAATGCATCAATAGATGAGGTGATAATAGCTTCAACTGCTGGCTTCCTGTTGGTATCATAGTTTCCATGTTTTGATGCCTGATAGTAATTGGAAGTTGAGTTTTTCTGTTGCATTCCACTTAGTGTGGTGAAAATAACAAGCCTCATTAGATGTTGAAGACTTCATATAGAAATATATATTTGTCTCATAATATATCTCATTGTCATATATATGACAATGTTAAGTCTGCTACAGTATGAGTGACACCTGTCATGATTAAACTTATCTAGACAGTTAACTTATCTCTGATTCCTTCAAGCTTTGGCTTGAAGGCAGGTGATGTTTTTGACACCTTTTGAGATCTCCCAGTTTAATCTTCAAGATAGCTAGTTAGATGGATGACACTCTTCACCACAGTACCACCCACCTTAGAGCTACCACAATGGGGCATCTGGCCTGATGCTGCCTGGCTGAAACCTGAAAGTTATAAGCTGATGCAACTGTTCTGTTTTGAACAGTTGATAAATAGCTTGATTTGTCTATTTAGAGTGCAGACCAGATGAGGAGCTGAATGTTCGAAGACTACCCGTAAGTAATGCTACAGAAGACTTCTAGTTTTTACAATGTATATGCCTTACAGAACAAAACAGCTATACTTGTCATGCACCTTGTGGGAAAGTTTAAGACCTTAGTGGTGCATAAATTGTAAAGGATCAGTTTCCTGTATTCCCATTCATCTTGTCTTTCCCACCTTATCTCATCCCTTTCAGTATCAAGTTTGTATTTTGCAAACTGGTCTTTGTTTCAAAAAAAGACAATCTTGGAAAGTAAACCACTGCTCGACAGACCAGACTGTAATGTCTTATGTACAACTATAGAAAAAGAAGTGGTAGTTGATGGTTTTTTTTAAAAAGTCTGCAAATGTAAATTTTCTCCCCGTTACTTGTAACATAAAAAGATCTGTTAGGTCATTTATTTGTGGAGCATGGTTGTTGTTTATTCGTATAAAAATAGTATTTTATGTGCCAATTTGATTAAAATATTAATTCAATGACCTTTAAATTCATGTTGATCTCTTTTTTTGAAAAAAAACAATTTCAATAGTTTAACCTCGGCAATGCTAAAATTTGTTTTTATCTTTTATATAGATTTGTCTGTTTGTTTCCAAATACAACTATAGAGCGATTGACGTGTGGGTTGGAGTGGGAAGAGTAGTGGAGGAGTGTCGACGTGATTTGATGTCCTGAGTTATTATTAATAATAGTAAAATACTCCATTTTTGAAATTTCATTAGTATAGCAAAGGCTTTACTAGGCTGATTCCTGGGATGAAGGAATTGTACTTTGTGAGGTTGAACTCACTAGGGCCAGAATTTTCCCGTTGGCGTGCAGGGATGTCCGGATGTCACCGCGCACCACCGCAATATCTGAGAAGATGGGCGCTATAAGTTCGGATGCCACCCACCGTCAATTAACGGGCCAGTTAAGGCCATTGAGGCAGCAATTGCTCTTGATTTTTCGCAGCCCATGCAATCTTCAGGACGTCGCATGGGCGCAACGGGCAGGCAGGTAGGAGACATTTGTATAAACCTCATCCATGGGCAGGCGAAGAGGGGTGAGTGCGGTCACGAATGTGATGTTTGAGGTATTTGTGTGAAAGTAACTTACACTTGCCTGAGTGAGCAGGAAGACTTCAAAACTCATACTAGCTGCTAGGATAGGAGGAAAAGCCTTGATCAGGACTCTACTGTAGAAATCATTTCTGGGGCCTGCAGCTTTCAGGAAGGTTTCCCATAGCCTGGGAATGGGAGTTGTGCTCACCACTGGAGACACCTCTGAGGAGGAAGGGAGGGCCAGAAGGGGGAGGAGGCCAAGAGTCCACATTCAGCCTCCAGGGGAGCCACCTTTGGGAAGAGAGGCACAGGCACAAGGAGTGCAGGGCCAACAGGAAGTGCAAGATAGAAGGGGCCACAGAAGACACCAATATCCTTCTGCCAGGGTTTACAGGCGGCGAAGCAGCTACCTCGGTATGCCTGAGGTCCAGTGCCGAGGAGGCTCCGTCTCTCAAGGGAGACAGTCACCTCCACCTGTCAGATGATAGGCCCTGAGATCTCTGCAAACTGTGGGTGGGCACCCCATGCCAGTAGCTCTAAAGGCTACAGCTGCCTTCAACTTCTATGCCTCTGGCTCTTTCCAGGGCTCGGTGGCTGACCCTGTGGAGTTTCCCAATCAGCTGTCCACACTTGTGTCAAGCAGGTGACAAATGCTCTATTCAGACGTGCATTGACTTTCATCCACAACAGCTGGGATGATGCCAGTCAAACAGAACGAGTCAGAGGCTTTGCAGCGATTGCTGGCTTCCCCCACATCCAGGGTGCAATAGACTGCACACATGTGGCCATCAAGGCGTCAGCAGGTGAGCCCGGTGCCTTCGTCAACAGGAAGGGATTCCACTCCATGAACGTGCAGATAGTGTGTGATCACAGGATGCTGATTCTACAAGTTTATGCAAGCTACCCGGGTAGCTCCCACGATGCTTTCATACTCGGACACTCCCAGGTGCAGAGGCTCTTCAGTGGTCTAGCCCAGCTGGATGGATGGCTGCTGGGTGACCAGGGCTATCCCCTCAAAAGGTGGCTCATGACATGTCTCTGCCATCCAAGAACAGAAGCTGAGCAGTGGTACAATAGGAGCCACACCTCCACAAGGGCTGTGGTGGAAAGAACCATTGTTCTTCTCCAGATGTGCTTTTGATGCCTGGACCGCTCAGGGGCTGCACTCCAATACCCTCCAGATCGTGTGTCGCTGATAGTGGTTGCATGCTGCACTCTCCACAATCTGGCGCTGGAAAGGGACGATGCAGTGGATGAGAAAGACGTGGACGCAGTTGCTCCGGATGCACACGATGAGTCCAGCAGTGAGTCCAAAGATGAGCATGCATAAGAGAATGCTGAGGGGGTGGACGCTGACCTGGGCATACTCCAGGGAGGCAGGGACACTTGGGAGGCTTTAATCCAAAAAACCTTCAGCTAGCACACCACAGATGGACCTTCAACACACGCCAGGGCTGCAGGCTCCACACTCGATACCTGAGTGCTCTATCAGTCTGGATAATAACATGAACTTTATTGACAAGGGCCTTAGTTAATGTCAAACAACTCACTCATAACATAATGGCTTCCTGTACACATGCAGAAGTAAGGAATCACTGAGGCATGGCAACATGTCAAAGTTTGAGTAAACAAATAAATTCATAAAGCAAAACAAAAACAGTGTTGGACATCACACCGAGTCTTCAACTGAGTACTATGGGCCAACATAAAAGCACCAGTGATAAACCTGTGGTGTGCCTTAAATTTACACTTATGGGTGCTACATCTAGGTGATGTCCCCTCACTGGCACTGGCATCTGAGACAGCCTGCTGACTGTGCTGTCCTGTTGGCCGCCTCGATGATCTTGGCGGACGTCCTCTGGCCCACGGAGCATTTGATCCTCCTGGGAGGAAGCGGCCAGTTCCACAGCTGGCTTCTTCCTAGCCGCCGTAGCCTTTATCAGATGCCTCGATCACTGTCGGAGGGGCGGAGGAGCTACTGCCCTCATCTAGACCACCCTGACCAGAGCCCGCAAAGACGACAGGCAGCTGCTGGGCCGATGTGTGGTCGCTTAGGACCTCCCTGCTCACCGTAGATGGATGGGCACCGAGCTGGGATACTTGGTGCCCAGACCATCTCCCACGCTGGCACTGACCAGCTGTGAGGGCTTGCAGGTCTGAGCACAACCCCAGGAGGACCTGATTGTTCTCCTGGAGGTGCCTCTCCATGAGAGTCGCCACTCTCTCCATGGAGAAAGCATGGTGCTCAGCCATGAGGCTCATTACATTGGTGATGCTCCGCGCAGACTCCTCCAGCACAGGCACCATGCCACGCATCGCCTCATGTATCTCCGCCAGATCGTCCTGCATACCCTGCTGCACTTCCAGCATTTGCTGCCTCACGGAGACTCCAGAGGCACATCATCAGCCACCGACCGAGCAAGTACCTGGTTCCCAGCAGTCCTTCGACTGCCGGCACCCTGGGCACTCTCTATCTTTGCCTCTGCCTGCACCTCAAGCGAGTGTGAAGTGCCCTCATTGCCGTGCCCTGGGACACTAGCCAAAGATCTGATTCCCACTGAGGTGCTAGTATCTGCACTGGTGCCTGCCTGGCTGAGATGGTGTGATGCTGGCGAGTGCATTTGCTCAGGGGCTTCGGGTGAGAGGTGGGCCCTCTGCCGTCTCCTCCCAGCCCTGCTTCGGTGATGCTGAAAGAAAGGACAAGTTACAGTGCAGACAGTGTCAACTTGCATGCTGCTCCCCCAGATCATTATGCGCTCATCCTTCCATAATCAAGGGTAAACCCATGTTGCTGACTTATTCAGCAGTGCCATGGCTTCTGTGACAACATGGTGACCTGAGTGCTTGCCAAACATACCTCCCAGTGGCACCCCAGCCTCATCGCCACCGGTGGACCTGAGGGTATGGCGCCGCTCCAGATCTATGGCCTGCTGCTTGAAAGCCGTTAGGATGGCCAACTGGGCTTGCCCTCCTCCAGTCTGCAATTGCTCTGATGCATTGTGCGCAGTCTTTTCCTGAAAAGGAGAGAGGAGCATTGATTAGTCCAGCCTGCACCTAAATTCCCATCGCATCTCCTGCCAACCCAGCCAGAGTGGGACATTGCAGGTCTCCAGCTCTTCTTCATCCCACAGCTGCTGCACACTCACCCAAACAAGCCAGGGCTGACCACCTCCCCCCATTGCCCAAATGCTGCCTCCTTGACATGTGGCACCACAAGGTGTCAATTTGCTAAGCAAGGAGGCACAAGCACGTGGAGCGCAAACACCAGAAGATGGATTGGTGCCCCGCCAACTGGAAGCTCCCCTCCCAGCATTTTAGCACCCTGACTTTGACATGTTTCGCAGTTCCAGCACTCTGCCTAGGTGCAGACCCTTGATTTTCAACCCCATTCTATACTCTGGGTGTCATTGTCACACATGCTGCGGATGCAGAACACATCCTAACTCAACCCCCTCAGGGTGAACTGGGCATGGGCAGCCGCCGCTGTCACACCCAGCGAGGAATACATGCCGTGAGGGATTCAATGATAATACTGTGCTCAGAGTTGCCGGGGGGGTGGGGGAGGAAGCAGGTTGCGGGTTTGGGGGGAAAGGGTGACAGCTGCATTAAGTGACTTGAGGCAACATGGTACTCGCCCTTCCCGAGCACAGGAGATCATTGAACCTTTTGCGGCACTGGAGCCATGTGCACCGCACCACATCATGGGAGCTAACACTCTCGTCCACTTCCTCCCATGCACATTTGTTCAGATGGGGGAGGGCCTCCATCTCCCGCCCCTCGGAAGAAAGACCTCCTGCCGCACTGCCACCGCCTCCGGGAGGGCAGCTGGGTACTCGTCTAAAAAATGAGGGGTACACTACCCCGCTGGCCTACCCTCAGGCCTGGCCTGCCCTGATGGCCCACCCTCCGGACTATCGTCACCAACATTTGCCCCTCTGCAGAGCCGTTCTCCCAGCCAATGTGAGCAGCCTTTCCAAGGCTGCCAGGCCTTCAGTTATACAGGCTATCGGGTCGCCATTGGACCCGGCGGTCTGAGCGCGCCCGCCCGCTCCCGTTATGCACGGGAGTCATGAACTACGCTGGGTGGGCCTTAATTGGCCCGTCCACATCAAATGGCAGCGTGGACCGGATCGTGGGCAGCGATCAAGTCTGTGCCCGCCCATGCCCACTCCCACTCCTACTCCTGACCGGCCTGCCCGACATGGGGAAAATTCTCCCCTAGGTCTATATTCCCTAAAGTTTAAAATGAGAGATGATCTAATTGAAACATATAAAATTCTGAGTGTGTTTGACAGATGAGATGGTGGGAGGACATTTCCCCTGGTACCTGGAATTGAGGTCGCATTTATTTCCGAATAAAGGGTTGGTCATTTAGGATTAAGGTCAGGGAAGCTTCTTTACTCAAAGGGTTGTGAATGTTTGGAATTTTCCAGCCGGGAGAAATGTGGATGCTCGGTCGTTGAGTATATTCAAGACACATATTGATACGTTTTTGAATGTTAAGGAAATCAAAGGACATAGGGAGGGGGTAATATAGGAGGTTGAAGATCAGCTGTGATCTTATGGAAATAGGGAGCAGGCTCAAAGGACCAAATGGCCTACTCCTGCTCCTTTTTGTAATCGTCTTCTGCCCTTAACCTATGTGGTATGGCAAAGACATGCACATATTTTTCTGTGCCTCAGTGTGGTATCTGCTGTTTTGTAGACATTCATCAATTACCATTCTAATAAGACACAATTGAAAGGAGCCAAGCCATGCCAATTGGATAACTTGCCAATATAATGGTGAAATGACATCTTGAAGTACTAGTCTTGTTCTATGGCTGGGTGCAAACACTTCAAGTAAACGCTACACAACTTCATAATCAGAAACAGAGCATTTTACACTTTATAGGTAGTCTCAACATATTTTCCCCCTGTTCCTTTTTTAAAAAAAAATGTACCTTTCATTAAATTGTTGAAGCAAATAACCTATTCACATAATTGGGCAGGATTTTCATGAAGGAAGTGGGAGTAGGTAAGGTTCCCAACTCTGCAAACCCGTGTCCATTAAGGAGGCTCCCACCTGCCATATTTTAATTCCTGGGGGCGGGGGGGTGGTTTCAAGGGGTGGGTGGAGTTGGGCCTGGCAACTCCAGAGGCAGGCCCAAGGCAGGTGGGTGGTGGGGCCAGCAGGTTGGAACTCTTGCTTCTGTTTACTGGGATATCGGCCCAATTGTAATCATGAATTCTCTCGGGGACAAGCCCTCGGCCCTCACCACCCATGCCTCCTCGTATCTCCTGTGTTCCCTCATCTCCTGTGCTTCCTCCAAACACACTCTCCGAATAATCTACCATGTACAGAACCAATGATCCATTGGCATGTCTTTGAAATGCTCCTGAAATTGACACAATAAGCAAACAAGCTCTGAAAATGTACTGGGTGGCGGATGCCACCACCAAACACATCTTCCCTTCACCCCCCCGGTGGCATTCCGTAGGGATCGTTCCCTCCGGGACACCCTGGTCCACTCCTCCATCACCCCCTACTCCTCAACCCCCACCTATGGCACCTCCCCATGCCCATGCAGAAGATGCAACACCTGCCCTTTCACTTCCTCTCTCCTCACCGTCCAAGGGCCCAAACACTCCTTTCAAGTGAAGCAGCATTTCACTTGCATTTCCCCTAACTTAGTCTACTGCATTCGTTGCTCCCAATGCGGTCTCCTCTACATTGGAGAGACCAAACGTAAACTGGGCGACCGCTTTGCAGAACACCTGCGGTCTGTCCGCAAGACAGACCCAAACCTCCCTGTCGCTTGCCATTTTAACACTCCACCCTGCTCTCTTGCCCACATGTCTGTCCTTGGCTTGCTGCATTATTCCAGTGAAGCCCAACGCAAACTGGAGGAACAGCACCTCCATCTTCCGACTAGGCACTTTACAGCCTTCCGGACTGAATATTGAATTCAACAACTTTAGATCTTGAACTCCCTCCTCCATCCCCACCCCCTTTCCGTTTCTTCCCCCTCCCTTTTGTTTTTTCCAATAATTTATATAGATTTTTCTTTTCCCACCTATTTCCATTACTTTTAAATCTATACCTGTAATGCCCTGTCAGTCTTTCCACCCCACCCCCACTAGAGCTGTACCTTGAATGTCCTGCCATCCATTCTTAATTAGCACATTCTCTTAGATAATATCACCACCTTTTACACGTCTTTGTTACTTTGTCTGTGACATCTTTTGATTACCTGCTCCTATCACTGCTTGCTTGTCCCTACAACCACCCACCCCCCCCCACCCCAACTTCTCTTCCCCCTCCCCCCCACCTTAAACCAGCTTATATTTCACCCCTCTCCTAACTTTACTCAGTTCTGTTGAAGGGTCATGAGGACTCGAAATGTCAACTCTTTTCTTCTCCGCTGATGCTGCCAGACCTGCTGAGTTTTTCCAGGTAATTCTGTTTTTGTTTTGTTTTAGATAAAATGTAAGTTTGTTATAGTCCAGCTAACTTTGCATTGATTCTTAAGACAGTCAGAGGAACTCTCTCTCTTTTTGGATGATTTTCACCATTTCCTGTGTGGTTTGGGAATAATGTTATATTCCTCTCTTCCACCCCCACCCCCCCCCCTCCAAAAGGTGAGTAAGTACTAGCGAGACTGCAATTGTGGAGACCAAATGGCTACAAGCTTTCTGATCCATTCAATTTGTTCTCCATGTAAATTAGATAGGTCAGTATACCAGATACTTTCTGTTCTATAATTGGAAGGAGACTTGGCTTTGTTCCATAATCCTATTGATTAGGTGATATTTCTATGAAGAAAAAAATCAATCATCACCAACCGACTAACTTCTCTTAATTCAAACTGCTGAATTTAAATTTTGTTCACAAAATTCCCACTTTTCTAAATTGTTTGCCTAGCCTTAACTAAAATTATTAGATAATTTAAGCACAAAAAGAAAATGGGTAAATTATCTGCAGTAAAATTGTACATATAATTTGAAATATTTAATTTTAGTAGTTTTTATTAATTGTAACCTTCTACCTCCTCATTCTTTTTTTGAGTGCCAGTTTTTCACAACCGTGGCTGATGACTCAAGTTGGGAAACTTCCCGACCTGGCAGACCTGGCTCTGTTGAAAGAGCATGGTTAGACCAAATTTTTCCTCTGGAGGGAGGGGCAGGACAGCGTTGGGTCTACTGACCTGGAAGTAAATCGTAGGCTGCCACAGGGGTGGGCAAGTGGTGAGGCACGTTGGATAGAAGGCTAGCCTCGATTCTTGGGAACTTTGCCCTAGTTGTTTTAAAAGCCGTTTAGGCCCTCGCCCATCCACCCACCCATCATACACCCCTCATGTCACTTCCAAAGCCACTTGCATAATTTCCACCATGGGTAGACCTCAGGTGAAAGATGGAGATTAAAAAAATAAACTTCTAATAATCTAATATAGCTCTTATTCATGCACATTTGATAGTGGGGGAAAAAAATTCCCATCCATGAAACCCATTCAAAGTTTTTAAATCTCCTCGTCACACAATATGACAAAAAAATAGTAGAGGGAGAAAATAATTGAAAATAATCTTTGAGGGTAAGCTAGCAAGTAATATAAAAATAGACAGTAAGAGTTTCTTTAAATATATAAAAAGGAAGAGAGGCCAGAGTGAACATAGGCCCCTTAGAGAATGAAGCTAGGGAAATAATAATGGGGAACTAGGAAATGGCAGAGGATTTGAATAAATACTTTGCATCAGTCTTCACAGTAGAAGACACTAATAGCATTCCAAAAATACTAAGTAATCAAGGGGCAAAAGTTGGGGAGGAAATAAATACGGAAATTAATGGGGCTAAAGGCTGATAAGTCCCCTGGGCCTGATGGGTTGTGTCCTAGGATATTTAAAGGAAGTAGCTACAGAGATGGTGGATGTGCTGGTAGTAATCTTCCAAGAATTCTTCAGGAAAAAATTCTGGAAAAGTCCCAGAGGATTGGAAAACTGCCAATATAACACCCTCAAGAAGGGAGACAGACAAAAAAACAGGTAACTATAGGCCAGTTAGCTTAACATCGGTCATTGGGAAAATGCTCGAGGCTTTTATAAAGTACGTGATAGCAGAGCATTTAGAAATACATAATATAATCAAGCAGAGTCCGCATGGCTTCATGAAGGGAAAATCATGGCCAGTATCTTCCAGTTGGTGGGTGGGGCTCGCTTGCCGACGCGTAAAATGACACAGGGTGATGTCACCCCGCATCATTTAGATTGTGAGTTCGGGGGGGCGTGCATCCAACTCGGATGTGTGTCCGCCGACCTGTCAATGGCCTACTAAGGCCATTAAAAAAACAATTGAACTCATTAATGGACCTGCCCATCCAACCTTTAAGGTTGGCAGGCAGGCCGGGAGCCCAGGCGGGCTTGTGAAAAGACATGAAACCTCATCTACGGGTGGGATGAGGTTTCATGAGTGATTTTTAAAAATGCAGAATATTTTACAATAAAAGTTATGGACATGTGACAGTCACATGAGGGAACATGGCAGGGAAATTTTTTTCTAATCTTAATTGAAAGTTTTAAATCGGTGCTGATTTCCCTGAGGCAGCACCTTGCCTCGGAGATCTGCGTGCTCTTTCACACATAGTGCTTCCTGGTGCATGTCACGCTCGGCGGGCCTTAATTGGCTACTTAATAATAAGATAAGAGCCCATGGTGTTGGGGGTAGTATATTAACATGGATAGAGGCTTGGTTAATTAACAAAACAGAGTTGGGATAAGGGGGGCATTTTCATGATGGCAACCTGTAAGTAGTGGAGGGCCACAGGGATCAGTGCTGGGGCCACAATTATTTACAATATATATTAATGACTTGGATGAGGGAAGTGAATGTACTATCACCAAGTTTGTGGATGACACAAAAATAGGTGGGAAGGCAAGTGGTGAGGATGACACGAAGAGTCTACAGAGGGATATAGACAGGTTAAGAGAGTGGGCAAAAAAGTGGCAGATGGAATATAATGTGGGAAAATGTGAGGTTATGCACTTTGGCAGGAAGAATAGAGGAGCTGAATATTATTTCAATGGAGAAAGGCTGCAGCACAGAGGAATTTGGGGTTCCTCGTGCATGGATCACAAAAAGCTAACATACAAGATCAACAGGTAATGGGGAAGGCAAATAGAATGTTAGCCTTTATTTCAAAGGGAATGGAGTATAAAAATAGGGAAGTTTTACAAAAACTATGCAGGGCACAAGTTAGACCAAACCTAGAATGCTGTGAACAATTTTGGTCCCTTTATCTAAGGAAAGATATACTGGCATTGGAGGCAGTGCAGAGAAGGTTCACTAGGTTGATCCTGGGTATGGAGGGATTTTCTAATGAGGACAGGTTGAGTAGGTTGGACCTGTACTCCTTGGAGTTTAGAAGAATGAAAGGCAACCTTATTGAAACATATAAGATTCTTAGGGGGCTTGACAGGGTAGATGCTGAGAGGTTGTTCCCTCTTGTGGGACAGCCTAGGACCAGAGGGCATAATCTCAGAGTAAGTGGTCACCCGTTTAAAACTGGGATGAGGAATTTCTTCCCTGAGGGTAGTGAATCTGAATTCTTTACCACAGAGGGCTGTAGAGGCTGGGTTGTTAAGTATATTCAAGGCTGAGATGGACAGATTTTTAATTAGTAAGGAAATCCAGGGTTGTGGGGAAAAGGCAGGAAAATGGAATTAAGGATTATCAGATCAGCCATGATTTCATTGAATAGCAGAGCAGACTCGATGGGCCGAATGGCCTACTTCTGCTCCTCCTTTTTATGGTCTTAAGGTCTCAAGTGATTGATCTGTCATTAAAAACAAACACACATTTCTATTCAGTAGCCACATCAAATATTGTTAACTATTTAATAGCCAATTTGAACTCTCAAACCGGGAACTCGGCTCTGTGCTGAGATAAGTGCTTTTGTAGCTTTTGAACCTTGGCCAAGTATTCATAATGATTTAATAACCCTTTGGAAATGTCAACAAAGAACTCTATTGAAACTGTTGAACAGGTGGTCATGTCTTTTTCTAACCTATATCACTTGGCCAGTCAATCAACGCAGTCCAGCAGACGGTGTTTTTTAAGTCTCACTCTCTCTCTCTCAACTTTTAAAGTGCAGAGGATTTTTAAAAAAAAACTTCAAATTCTACCCACTTATCTTGCAAACCTACCTCCTCCCTGACTTGAGTGGCTAGACCTTTAGCTGCAGTAAATCAGGTAAATTTAGTGTCACACAAAAGGGGGAGTAGCCTCCTTGCAGACAACTCTGCAGTCCTTGATGGAGGCCTCGGGAGCGTGCTACACTAACAGTTCTTGCCCGGCCTGAGTCAGAACGTCGGGGGAGAAAGGATTCAAAAGATGTTGTGGTAAGAAACTAGGAACAGAGTGGAAATCCGACTCTGCCACTCTGAGGGATGTTCAGGCCCTATGGCTCTCCTTGAAATTGCTAGTTTGAGATCTGACATTGAGGTAACTACGATGTAATCAGTTCCGCCTACGTTTCTCATAAAAGTATTTTCTGGAACTCTCACGATCCCTTCTCCACCAAAGTGATTTTTTCCCCCAATAGAATTAAGTATACTTCTCAGAACAGAGTTCCTGTCCTTTAGGCTTTTGGCATTCAGATTGGTGATTTGGTTGAAATAGCTTGCGCTGTTGGAGCATGGGGTTCTTTGCTCCCTAAGTGTCATGGTACTTTGTCATGTGGTCTCTTGGTTTTTCAATGCAACACAACTAATCTCTTCCAAAAATAAGATTTTTATCAATTGACCTGGATTTTAAAAATTGAAAGAGGAGAACATAATTCTTAAAATGACCTTCATATAACTTACATCAGCTCTTCCAGCAAGAGTATCTGATTGTGGAGTGCCCCAATTTTTGGCCTTCTCTGGTGTTGGTTCTCAGTTTAATGGACCCTTTTTTGGGCAGAAAAGCTGGAGAACAAACACACCAAGAACATAAAGTTGGTGGAGGCCTGAGGAACGTCCAATATTGTGTGACTGTTTATTGTGCATCTGTTTGGTTCCTAAATCTATGAACTGAATTGAGGAATTAGCAAGTACATTCTGGTCACAGGTTGGCAACTTGCAGCTCTGGAGCTGCATGTGGCTCTTTAACATCTCATTTGCAGCTCCTGACGTTTTATTGTTGGATTGCATTATAATGAGAAAAAACTCAAGTATTAAGTCAAGAGAAGTAAGAGCCTTGCCTTTATCATATTGCACTTTAAAGTTTCAAATGATTATTGTAAAGAAATACAGCAACATGCTCTCAATAAATCTGTTTGACTGGTTACAGATAGTGCCTTTGTTTTGAGCAGCAGGTTTAATGGTTGCAATTTTTTTTGACATAGTTGAGATAAATTATTCTTTTGTGCTATTAGTGGATAGTGGAAAAAATTCTTAATTCTATGCATCTTGAGTTAACGTTTGTTATCCAGATGATTTTACTGATAAATGGAATTTTTTAACTATAATTTTATTACAAGATCTGTTTTTAAAAACACAAAGACCAAAAGCATTCTTTCAGGTTTTATATGTAAATTTCTTTTTACTTTTTCATTCAAAGTTGAAATCTGCTACTTTTTCATTTATATGGTTCACCATTTTTAAATTTTCTATTCTGAATTATATCTATTTTGTTTCTATTGATACATAAACAAAATACATGTATTGAATTTATTATAAATGCAAATTTTGCATTCTACCAGAGACATTTGGCATTTACTGTGTATTTAGGTAAGAAATGCCGAAATTTTAATTTGCGGTTCCCAATAGTTCACAGTATCTTTACAGTGCAGAAGGAGACCATTTAGCCCATCGAGCCCGCACTGGCTCTCTGAAAGAGTATTCCATCTAGTCCCACTCCCCTGCCTTATCCCCATAACTTTGCACATTCTCTCTCTTTTTCAGGTAGCAATCCAATTCCCTTTTGAATACCTCAATTGAACCTGCCTCCACCACCCTCTCTGGAAGTTTGTTCCAGACTCCAACCGCCCTTTGGGTGGAAAAAATGTTTCCTCACATCACATTTACTCCTTTGGCCAATTATATTGAATATGTGCCCTCTAGTTCTTGATGCTCTCTTGAGTGAGAACAGTTTCTCACTATTTACCCTGTCCATACCCCTCGGAATCTTGAATACCTCTATGAAGTCTCCTCTCAGCCTTTTTTTCTCCAAGGAAAACAGTCTCAACATCTCCAATCTATCCTCATAGCAACAGTTATTTACCCCTCGAATCATTCTTGTGAATCTCCTCTGTACATTCTCCAATGCCTTCACATCCTTGCTCAAGTATGGTGCCCAGAACTGGACGCAGTACTCCAGATGAAGCCTAACTAGTGTCTTATACAAATTCAACATGACCTCCTTACTCCTGTACTCAATGACCCTATTAATTAAGCATTATATGCTCTCTGCCTTATTAACTGCTCTCTCAACATGCCCTGCCATCTTCAATGACCTATGTACGTATACACCGAGATCCCTCTGTTCCTGCACCTCTTTTAGAATCTCTCCCTTTTATTTTATACTGTCTCACCCTATCTTTCCTGCCAAAATGAAGCACCTCACACTTCTTATTAATTTTCAGTTCAGTTCACTTCAGTTATTTTAGGCAATATTTTTAAAAACAGATATTCAGGTAAAGGTTGCCAACATCTGCGCTAGAGAATGGGAGTAGAATCAAATGCTTTCTTTTTTTTTAAATGGAGTGTTTAGAAGCTTGGTTGTCCAAGCAAGTTTGGATTAATCATGGAAAGCCAGCATGGATTTGTTAAAGGCCAATTGTGGCTAACTAACTTGATTTGAATTTTTTTGTTGAGGTAACAAAGGGTTGAGGAGGTTAATGCAGTTGATGTGGTATGCATTGACTTGCATCAGGCTTTTGTAAACTGCCACATCATAATAGGCTTGTCAGCAAACTTGAAGTCCATCGAATAAAAGAAAAAGTGGCAACTTGGACATGACGTTGGTTGATCCAGTAACAGGATACAGAGAGTAGTGGTAAATGGTTGTTTTTCAGGAGGAAAGTATACATTGGGGATCCCCAGGGGTCACTATTAGGATCAGTGCTTTTTTCTTGGTCTATATTGGTGACTTAGATTTGGATGTACAAGGCACAATTTCAAAATTTGCACATGACACAAAACTTGGAAGGATCGTGAACAGTGAGGAGGATATACATAGGCTGGTGGAACGGTGGACACACCGCAGATGCAATCTAATGCAGAGAAGTGCTGTGTGATACATTTGATAGGAAGATTGAAGAGATGCAGTATACACCAAAGGATATAATTCTAAGTGGGTTGCAGGAACAGAGACACTTGGGGGATGTGAAGATGGCAGGATGATAAAATGGTTATAAAGACATAAGGGTTCCTGGGCTTTATATAGAGAAGCAAGGAGTACAAAAGCAAGGAAGTTAGGATGAACCTTTTTATAATAACACTAGTTTGACCTGAACTGGAGTATTGTATCCAATTTTATAGACTGCACTTTAAGGATGATGTGAAGGCTTTAGAGAGGGTGCAAGAAAAGGTTCACACAAACGATTCCAGGGATGCCGGACTTGCTGCAGTGACTCAGGTTGAGGAAAGAGGTTGAGGGAAGATTTGATACTCAAAATCATGAGTCATTTAAACAGAGCAGATAAAAACAATTCCCATTGGCATAAGATTCAAGAACCAGAGGACACTGATTTTTAGAGTGATTAGGCAAAGAGCTGAAGATGATATGAGGAAAGATGTTTTTTCTGCAGTGAGCGGTTCCAGTCTGGAATCCACAGCCTGAAAAGTTTGTTGAGGCAGATCCATTCATGGCTTTCAAAAGGGAATTAGATAAGCACCTGAAGGGAAACAAATACAAGGCTGTACTTTATTTTGTTATAGAGTTCCATTGTTGACATTTTAGTTGCTCTGTCTCAATTCATGGAATGCACCACAACTTGGTTTTGTATGGTTTTAGGAAGATCTTACTTTCAATTATGATTTCACAGTTGCTGTTTTTGATATTTTTAAACAGTTTGATGTTGCCTGCACTAGGAGAAAAGGCACCGTGTTTTTTGAAAATACCCTTTCTGGAGCACTTAATCTAAAACCCCTCATCCTTACTAATGAAAGAAAGAAACACTTGCATTCATATAATGCTTTTCATGACCAGCAGAAGTCTCAAAGCACTTTACAGACAATTAAATGATTTTTAAGACTTTTTTTGTGATGTTGATTGAGGGATAAATATTGGCCAGGACAAAGGGCATAACTCCCCAGCTCTTTTTTTAAAAATAGTGTTGTGCGATCTTTTACCTTCATCCCATCAGGCAGTTAGGGCCATGGTTTAATAGCTCATCTGAAAGTTGGCATCTACGACAATATGGTACTCACTCGGTACTGCACTGTAGAGTCAGCCTTCATTTTTGTGCTCAATCCCTGGAATGAAACTTTAATCTGGAGCCTTGTTACTCAGAAGCAAGAGTGTCAAAACCTCAGTTTGGGCAGTTCCAGGAAGCCTAGACTGATGTAAAGTGCCACCTCCATCTTGTTACTGGCCTTCACTTCACAGAATACACCTTTATGAACTGTTAGCTTTTAGTGTAGTTATTGGCAGATAATCAAATTTGGGCCTTGCTGGAATCCAGCATCTTTGGATGAACATCCAATTAGATAAGTTAAGGGGAAGTGGTAAAGTAAAGTTTCTGCAAAATTGGGTTTCTTATGTAAAAACATCAGCTCCTGTGTCGAAGTAATAATGAGATTATTATATTTTCATTTTTGTACAATGATATATCTGGCGAAGTTACCGTGTGTCTACCTAATATGAGCACCACACCATTCAGATACAGATGTTTGCAACTTGCTATTTATGGATGTCACTATAAGATGATCACCATATTACTAAATAAGACGCCGGAGAAATTTCAATGCCAAACAATCTAGCTTGAACATAAGACCATAAGACATAGGAGCAGAAATTAGGCCAATCGGCCCATTGAGTCTGCTCCGCCATTCAATCATGGCTGATAAGTTTCTCAACCCCATTCTCCCGCCTTCTCCCCGTAATCTTTGATCCCCTTACCAATCAAGAACCTATCTATCTCGGTCTTAAATACACTCAATGACCTGGCCTCCACAGCCTTCTGTGGCAATGAATTCCATAGATTCACCACTCTCTGGCTAAAGAAGTTTCTCCTCATCTCTGTTCTAAAAGGTCTTCCCTTTACTCTGAGGCTGTGCCCTCGGGTCCTAATCTCTCCTACTAATGGAAACATCTTCCCCACGTCCAGTCTATCCAGGCCTTTCAGTATTCTGTAAGTTTCAATCAGATCCCCCCTCATCCTTCTAAACTCCATCGAGTATAGACCCAGAGTCCTCAAACATTCCTCATATGTTAAGCCTTTCATTCCTGGGATCATTCTCGTGAACCTCCTCTGGACCCTCTCCAGGGCCAGCACGTCCTTCCTGAGATACGGGGCCCAAAATTGCTCACAATATTCTAAATGTGGTCTGACCAGAGCCTTATAAAGCCTCAGCAGCACATCCCTGCTTTTATATTCTAGTCCTCTCAAAATAAATGCCAACATTGCATTTGCCTTCCTAACTACCGACTCAACCTGCAAGTTAACCTTAAGAGAATCCTGGACTAGGACTCCCAAGGCCCTTCTAGAGTGCAAAGGGATTTCTGAATTCTCTCCCCATTTAGAAAATAGTCCATGCCTCTATTCTTCGTACCAAAGTGCATGACCTCACACTTCCCCACGTTGTATTCCATCTGCCACTTCTTTGCCCATTCTCCTAACCTGTCCAAATCCTTCTGCAGCCTCCCCACCTCCTCAATGCTAATACCTTGCCTCTAACACCATGGGCTCTTATCTTACTGAGCAGCCTCCTGTGCGGCACCTTGTCAAAGGCCTTCTGGAAGTCCAAGTAGATAACATCCATTGGCTCTCCTTTGTCTAACCTACTCATTACCTCCTCAAAGAATTCTAACAGATTTGTCAGGCATGACCTCCCCTTGATGAAACCATGTTGACTTTGCCCTATTTTACCATGCACTTCCAAGTATTCTGAAATCTCATCCTTAATAATGGACTCTAAAATCTTACCAACGACCGAGGTCAGGCTAATCGGCCTGTAATTTCCCGTCTTTTGCCTCACTCCCTTCTTAAACGGGGGTTACATTAGCGATTTTCCAGTCCTCTGGGACCCTCCCTGACTCCAGTGATTCCTGAAAGATCACCACTAACGCCTCCACTATCTCTTCAGCTATCTCCTTCAGAACTCTGGGGTGTAATCCATCTGGTCGAGGTGATTTATCCACCTTCAGACCTTTCAGTTTTCCTAGCACCTTCTCCTTGGTAATGGCCACCATACTCACCTCTGCCCCCCGACTCTCTTGAACATGTGCCTATTTTTTGACAATCTGACATAATGTTGGAGTCAGAGTTTTATTATTTCAAGTTTATTGCCATTTTTTGGCTGGCAATATTTTATTAACGATAAGAATGCACTGTTCTATTCCACAGGGTACATTGAGTGAATAGTGGAGGGTGCAGCTTGACCCAGGTGATTTGTGAAGCATCAGACAGAACAAGGTCAACTCCACCTTAAGTATATTAGCGTTTGGGTCCAATTTGAACACAGGAACTCATGCCAAAAACACTACCAAACTTCTACAAAATTCTTCTGTTTAAAAAAAAAGACCTTTTTAATATAACATTCATAACATTTTCTTGTCCCAGCTGAAAAACAAAAACTGTATATCAAATTAATTATTTAAATGCCATAAGGCAATTGAAATGAAAATCCAGTGCATTGTTGCCATTTATCAAACACCCACAGAAGAAAACAATTGGGTCTTGGCAAAATTCAGTATTTTCCTTTGAAAGAATGCTAAATAAGGTTTTGCACTGGAGGGTTTATGATGATTTATACTCATGGTCAAGTGATACAGCAAAAGGTCAAAGAAATGTGTGACAGCTGTTTGTGTGGAATACAATCCTGAGCATTGTACAACTTAAGAGGGGAGATTTACCAGTTATGCTTCTTTGAAACAGGAACGAGCCTTGGTGCTGCAAAGACAGGAAGGTACTGTGAAGCCTGTTGTTTTTTTTCCCTTTTTGTAGGAGAAGCTACTATATTTTTGTTTTGGAAATGAATTAATTGAAATGCACAGGTTTTGAGACATAGTTTACATAATCTGTACTTTTTCTCAAGTCCAGCCTCAAGTTGTCCACCAGGCAGCCAACAGTTTATTTTTGCAAGGTCCATATTTCATGTCTGTACCTGTGTTATAAATTGGGTAAGATGTGTGCTAAATATAACTGAAAACTTGATACAAGAGAGCTTGGGTTATGGAATTCACTCACCCATCAAACATCGCTAGTAAATAGTTGCAGCAATGATATAAGCAGTGCACTTCTTGTGTACAAATGGTGCATGTATGATATGCTTCTGATGTAGATGTAATGCATGTTTGACAACTTTTATACCATTTCAGTAAACTTCTAAAAAATACCTCGAAAGCTTTTGTAAGCTTTACAAGTTTGTCAAGTTTGCAAAGTCAATTTTCAAAGTATAATTTGAGTTAAAAAAACATTTTCTCAGTCATATTAGTTATGTTTTAAGATGCATATTTAATGTAGGTAATAGTGATTGTTATAACTGTTATTACTCTGGTACTAGTTTATAATGCAGTACATCTTCAGCTTGTATGTCATCATGTTCTTTACCTATTCACCTATACTATAACCATTGCTTGCTTGCTTGAGTTGACTTCCCTTCAGTGTATTGATTTAAAGAGAAACATTGTATTTTTTTAAAAATCCATCCTGGCTCTTCTGCTTCAGCAACAGCTTAGTGAGCAGTCAATGCTCCTCATTACTCTGATTCTGACACCAGTCAACTTTTCAGCATTTGGGTTATTTAACATTTTGTGGTAGGCTCCTACTGAGACCCCTGCCTTTGTTAGGGAGCATGTCCAGGATAGGATAAGTTTGGAAAATAGCAGCGAAAGGTCCTGACCGTCAGTTCCAGTTCAGCATCGTTGATATTCTTTGGAACTAGCTCTTGAATTTTTAGACAACATGTTAAAATGCAACTAATGGTTGTCCTGACCCTAACCCCTTAAATTCCAAACTGTACCACCATTGCAATCCTGGAATCCAGGAATGCACCAGCATTCCTATCACTCAACGTTTCTAGCATGCAAATGACAAGGTGTCCTTTTGTTTTGAATTTCCCACCCATGTCAACACACTTATTCTGTCTCTATCAACTTGTTGCAGAAATGGAAGGGACTGTTTTGGAGCCAGTGTTGTGGCTCTCCAACTGAATTCTCATGCTTGCCTGCTGACATAGCTCCAGTGAAAACTGCTTTCTACTAAAGGCAAGCAGTAGAGACTTTATAGTCATCAAGAATGACGAACATGCATTTTGTTGATCATATTTTTGACTTCATTACTGTTTTAAACTTGCTGTACCTTATACATTTAATAGTATAGTTTAATCAAACATGGCAGCTGAAACTAGGTTCATGGCTCTTAAGGAGTTTGATCCTTGGTCTGTACTGAACTAGCTGACCACCAGTGCACTGTGAATAGGGGCAGTTGCTGTCTGATCCATATCTGAAAAATAAGTTAGTAAAGGTGCTCAATGTGGTGTGCACTGAGAAATTGTAATCAGCATGAGTTTGTGCCTTCAGGTGTGAAAGGAAGAAAATTGCAGAAAAAAGATTTCAACCAGTTGTGTGACGCTTTGGATATATTTTGCATTGCTGGTTTGTGGATAAACTGTCTTAGCTAGTCCAGCTCTATCTCGCAGTTCATCTTTCAACGCCGCTATTGCATCTGTGCTATCTAATCCATTGATTGTCCTGTATGAGCTACAGGTTCCTCCAGTTAAATATTGATAAGACCAAAGGAATTTTCTTTGAACGCCAGTGATTCCATTCCTCTCTCTGGTCACTGAACATAAATAAAAGCTGGAGTAGGCCATTTGGCCCTTCAAGCCTGTTACACCACTCAACCAAGTGGTTGATCAACAACTCATTTCTGATCTACTACCTCAAATCCCTGCACTATCCCCAAATCCTTTAGCACCCAAAAACTTATCGACCTCTGTCTTGAATATACTCAACAGCTGAGAATCAACAGCTCTCTGGAGGTTGAAATTCACAACCCTTTGTGTAAAATGTTTCTCCTCATCCCAGCCCTCAATTGCCAACCCCATAATTCTAGATTCCCAACCATGGAAAACATTTTCCAGCCCTGTCAAACCCATTAAGAATTTTAGATGTTTCCATTACATCACCTCTGATTCTTTTAAACTCCAGGGAATACAGGCCTAGTCTACTTGATCTCTGTTTGTAGGACAATTCTGTCATCCCAAGAACCAGCCTAGTGAACCTTTGTTGCACCTAGGGCAAGAGTTCTTCCTTGGGTGAAGAGACCAACTGCAAGCTATACTCCTGGTGTGACCTCATCAACGCCCTGTATAATTGTTGTAAGATTTATTTTCTCTTATACACCAATCCCTTTGTAACAAAAGTTAACATGCCATTTGCCTGCCTATTTGCTTGCTGTACTCACATGTTAACATTTGGTGATTTAATGTACAAACATTCTCAAATCCTTCTGAATACAAACATTTCTCAGTCTATCGCCATTAAAAAAAAAATTCGACTTCTAAAAAAAATTTTCCTCACCAAAGTATTACAATTCACCACATATTCCATCTGCCATGCTCTGGCCCTCACACAACCAGTAATATAAACACCTATCAGGTCTCATTTCATGAGCAGTCTAAAGTCTAGCTTTAGGAGCATCACCTGCCTTAAACTGAGATTCCTCATTCTGTCCTGATCCTCACATTTTCTTGGCTTCTTACATTGCTTGTCGCACTTTTGGGTGTGGAATTCCCCGTCTGCTCCATGGAATTCTGTTTCAGGGCTGAGGTTTTCAGATGATTGGTCATATGACAACTCCTGGAATCCTCTGTGATAAAACAGTGAATGTTTCTGCCAGCTGCTTGAACTATGGAGTGGCTCTAAAAGGAACAGTGATGTATTGTTTCCAGATGATTAATAAAATGTACATTCTGTACCTACCTGCTAATCCTGCATGTAATTTTGTTTGTTCATTTGAAGAGGCACAGTCTTTGTAACCAGAGGTAAGGGCAGTGATATGATTGATGCAACAACAAATTTGTAACCTTGATTCCACACTTTGTTTGGCACTACTACCCTGCTAAATGAGTTGGATTCAAAACCGGCTTAGTAGCACAATACTGGGAATCCATTAGATACTGTGGGCAATCAGCAACAGCAGAATTGTTTCAGCCACGATCTGTAATCTGATGGTCAGGCATGTATCCCTCATTCTACCATTACCATCAAGTCAAGGGATCAACCTTGGTTCAATGGGCAGTGCAGGAGAGTGGCACTAGGCATACCTAAGACATCTCCTGATACCGAACTGGTATAGGAACTTGGCAACCACTCAGTCTGCTGACTCATGTGTGGTTCCTCATACCACTGATGTCATTATTAGCCACACGCTCACTGCCCCCCACCTCATCACCTCATTGCCCCCCCTTTCTGCCCGGCTCATCATGTCACTGGCCACCCCACTCCTGATCCCTTGCTGCCCTGCTCCCTCACTGCTTACTTCTTGCCACCCTGCTCCCAAACCTTTGCTGCCCCACTCCTGACCCTTCTTGCCATCTCTCTTGCCACCTCATGTAAAGCGAGCAAGGCAGTGAGGGCTCAGGAGAGGATAAGCATGTGAGATGGCCAAGGATTGGGAGTGAGGCAACAAGTGGGAGGTGAACAGGGCAGTGAATGATTGGGAGTGGGGCGGCAAGTGAGGCAGCGAGCAGGGCAGCAAATGGGGGTGAAGGGTTGAGAGTGGGGCAGTGATTGGGAGGCAGCCATAACAGTGTTCTTTGCAGGCAACTACCTGCGGTATTGCTGGCAGTGACATCACAAGTACTGCAACTGCATATGTGGTGAATGCAGCTTCTGTAGTTGTGGTGTCAGCAAACACAGCCCACCTAAGAATGAGTAGCCAGCCTGGTGAAGGTACAATACTGGACTTAAATGCCCCTTCTGGTTAACATGCATTTAATGGAGCAAAGTGATTCCACAACCAATGGATCAGATCAAAACTCTGCAGTCCTGCCAATTCAGTCATGAGTGCTGGTGGACAATTAAGCAACTGACTGTAGAAGGAGGCTCCATAAACATCCCCAACCTCAATGATGGGAAGGCCCTGCAAAAGACAGGCTGAAACATTTGCAAACATCTTCAGCCAGATGCAGGTGATCCATTTTGGCCTACCCTTGTGGTTTGCAGCATCACTCCACGTGATAAAGAAATGGCTGAAGGTACTGGCTACAGCAAATGCTATGGTACTGAAGACTTGTGCTCCAGAACTAGCTGTGTCCCTATCCAAGCTATTCTAGTAAAGTTACAACACTGTCAGCTACCTGACAATGTGGAAAATAGTCCAGGTATGTCCTGTCCATAAAAAGTAGGACATATACAATCCAGACCGTTACCACCCAATCATTCTACTCTCAATCATCAGCAAAGTGGTGGAAGGTATCATTGACAGTGCTATTAAGCAACACTTACTCAGCAATAGCCTGCTCATCGATGCTTGGTTTAGGTTCTGCCTGGGTTGTTCAGCTAGACTTCATTACAGCTTTGGTTCAACCATGAGCAACAGAGCTGAATTCCAGAGGTGAGGTGAGAGTGACTGCTCTTGACATCAAGGCAGCATTTGACAAGTGTGGCATCAAGGAGCCCTAGCAGTTCCTCAGGACAGTGTCCCAGGCCCAACTATCTTCAACCTTGACCTTCATTGTAAGATCAAAAGTGAGGATGTTCACTGATGATTGCACAGTGCTCATTACCATTTGTGGCAACTCAGATACTGAAGCAGTCAGTATCTGCATGCAGCAAGGCTTGGGCTGATAAGTGGCAATTAATGTTTTATTATAGACTGGTATTAAGTTTTAGAAAAAGAATCCTAGGATTTTTCCTCCTGTATGTTTTCGCTTGGCCTCTTCATGGTCCATGATGCCAGCTGAGGTCGTTAGAACGAGGTACCCAAACTGACGGGAAGGCAGGAGACCATTTTGCCACCTTTCTAGCTCCTTTACTTGAACATCGAATCTGGGGCTAATGACACCGCACTTGTTCAGTCTGCCTGTGAGATTGACAACTATTTTCCCACCCCTGTGGTCATCAATAATCTCAAACTCTCCAATGTAGCCATGCTTCATCATTACAGTCAGGAATCTCACAATCACTTTGGAGCATGGTCGGATGAGAACCTGCCGTTTTCCACGTTTCTCTGCATTGTTGATGCTTGTAAGGGCATCGGCGAGAACATTCATGCGCACCATGATGCTTGAAATGAAATGGGAATAAACAACACCACTGCTTAGGATGGCGCTGATATCGGACGGGTTACCGCCAGCCCGGCGCTGCTGACATCACATGTGCAGCATGCAAGTGCCAGACAATGACCATCTCCAATATGAGAAACTAAGCATCTGCTCTTGTCATTCAACAGCATTACAGTCACTGAATTCTCCAATGCTGAGGTTTACTGTTGACAAACTTACTGTACTAGCCATATGAATACTGTGGCTACAAGAGAAGATCAGAAGCTGTGAACTCTGTGGTGAGTAACTCAAGACTGGAGGCACAAGTCAGAAATTTGATCAACTCTCCACTTGCCTGGAAGATTGCAGATTTAACACTCAGCTCAACACCATCCAAGACAAAGCAGCCCATTTGATCGACACTCCATTGGCCACC
The DNA here is from genome assembly GCF_964194155.1 of Cetorhinus maximus. Taxonomy (NCBI): domain Eukaryota; kingdom Metazoa; phylum Chordata; class Chondrichthyes; order Lamniformes; family Cetorhinidae; genus Cetorhinus; species Cetorhinus maximus. Next base: position 101,728,693 of record NC_135887.1, read on the forward strand.
TTAAGCATTCATTCCCTCCCCCACCAGTGCACAGTGACAGCAATGGGTACCAGCTACAAGATGTGCTCTGCAGTAACTCTCCAAACCTCCTTTGACAGCACCTTCAAAATCTGTGACTTCTACCACCAAAATGAACAGCGGCAGCAGATGCATGGGAACACCACCAATTGTGAATTCCCCTCCAAGCCATACACAATCCTGACCTGGAACTGTATCACCGTTCCTTCGCTGTTACTGGGTCAAAACCTAGAATTCCCTTCCTAACATCACTGTGTACCTACACTACATGGACTGCAGCAGTTTGTAAAAGAAAGCTCCTCACTAAAGGGCAGTTAGGGATGGGCAATACATTTTCACCTTTCCAGCGACACTGCCATCCCATAAATGAATAAAAAAGATACACTAATAATCAGAAAAAGGTGAAGATAGAGGAAGACATTGCAGTTGATACTAGGCATGTTACAACACAGAATTGGATTTATCTGAACTGAAAAGAATTTGAAAGGAATCCTCAAAGCTGGCTTGCTCGTAACTAGGTGTGGAATATTACAGGGGGTGGACGGTTTGCACCTCCAGAGGGAGCCGAATATCTCCACACTCGCCTGTCCCACAGGTATAAAGTGCTGCAGACAGGCTAAATGGGTAGAGTGGGACTTCTGCCACTCACACTGGGGAGGAAGTCCTGCCCTCAGTAGAATTGGCTGGCTGCTGTCAGCCCTGGCAGCACCAGGTCTGCAATGAAGCAGAAAGCGGCCCAATGGATCCTCTGAACCAAGTATGTCCGGGGTCTTGGGCAGGAAGGATTTGGGCAGGTTAGGGGGAGAAGAGGGGTGGGGGTGGTGGATTTAAGGTTGCAGGTGGATAGGAAGAAAGGAGACGTTCTATCTTAGGGGGTGCCATCCTTGGATCGCAAAGGGCAGCCCCTGAAGTCAGAAGCCCCCTTCCTTTCCACTCCTTGAGGAATTTTTAAGAAAATAGGGCTGCCCATTCCCACCTGACTTCCCACGCCAACTGTTATGGCACGGACAGCGTGTTATCGGGGTTAATTAACCAGTTTAATTGACCCTTGATTATCTATTTAATTACGGTGGGTGGGCTGCCGATTTCGATGCTCGCCCGACCCGCATGTTATGGAGGTGAGCACAGGGATGGGCAGGAAGATGGTAGGGTGGACACCTGCCCTCTTTTACACGCCAACCTGCTGAAAACATGCCCGGCAGGACACAAAATGCAGTCCTAGATCTATCAAAACAAACTTTAGGCATGAGTCATGTTCAATATCAAGATTGCCTTTCATTATTTTTGCTTCCCAACTAACTTTCTACACTTTTTAAAAAAAAATATAAAGCTTGTTCATTTAGCTACATTGTTGACTTCACTAATTACTAACCCAAACAGAATTCCTACATCTTGTCCTTGGTTGCTTGTTTCGTACCAAACACTTTTCCATGAATTCTCTTCTCTTTGAGCATTAGTAGTATGCAATAGCTTTGGCTTTCTAAATAATTTAAAAGAAATCCATGATGGAAAAGATAAGCAGACCAAATGATCACTTCCTCCCTATTTGGAAGCATCTAATTCCCAATTGGTGGCTGTCTTCAATGATTGACTGAGATTAATACATGGGGAAGAATCAACACCTCATTGCTCCTTTGCACGAATGTGCCAGCATAGTGTATCCAGGAAGCACTGAACTTTAATTCCTCTTCAATTATTTTTAGCCAGCAGTACAAAATTTTATCCTCCAGTTTGTTCAACTAAAATACAGTATTAGTTAATAGTTGCCTTCTCACACCATTTCCAAGTGCTTGTACTTCATGTATGACTTTTGAGTATTGGCAGGAATGGGAACCTGACTCACTGATTTTTTTCCTTCGTAATCTGAGAAATACTCTTCACTACCTTTGGTCTGGTTGAGATCAGTTAACTTTTTATCTGAATTAAGATATCAAATCATTGTTAATTATTTTTTCTGTTGTAATCTTAGGTTTCTCAATATTAATTGTCCAAACTTTCAATGACTCTGCCAAAGTAGAGGACAGTAGGATTTTAAAATGGTAGAAGACAAGACTAAAAAGATGAATGAAGTAGTAGTAATTAGGCAGTTCCGAGTGTTATGAATTTTTAAGTCTGCTGTTTTGGTTCAGTGACATCATTTAGCATATTTTGAGAGCTGACTGACTAACCTGTATCTGCTTGTGCAATGGTACAACCTGAAGATGTAACAATGGTATCTCATTGTGATGTAGACTGAATACTTGAGACTTTGCATAATAATATTAAAAACATTGAACTTGCCGCTCTGCTCTTTCCTAGGGTCAACTAAACCCGAAGGCTAATACCTTCCTTCCCCTCTCCTGTTTTGAAACCTTTTGCTGCTTGACTGCCCCCAGTTTCATACCTCTGTTTAAAAAGCAGGAATACCTGTTTGGCCTTGCTATTCTGTTAATCTAACCCCCTGAGAGTTGAATTTAGCTCAATAGTAGCATTTGTTACATTCCTGTGGCATGATAGTTTATAATTTGGAAGCGTGGCAGTAAATTTGAACCTGCATGCTACAGAGAGAAGGGAGGTAAGCAGTTCAACAATTCTTTGCCTTGGTAAAGAATGAGTGAATGCCAAAAATAGATGAAAGCTAAGGAAGGAAACGTTCGGGTTGGGGGAGAATAAAAATAAGACGCTGTTCAAGAATATGTCCGTACAATTGACTTCCTTTCATACTTAAGAGAACCAAAGTAGAAAAGAACCTGGCAAACTCATAAAATGATGGAACATATTTAAAATACTTTTAATTATTATGTTTAAAAAATGTGAAGCAGTGTTGCGTGCATTGGGTCAGGCTACTTCTGAAAATGTTTATATAGTTCCATAGTATTTGGAGCACAGAAACATATCATTTAGCTCAACAGTGCTATGCCAGTAATATGCTTCACATGAGCCTCCACCTATCCTCCTTCATCTAATCTCATTAATATATCCTTCTATTCCTTTCTCCCTCATTTGCTTGTCTAGATTTTCCTTAAATGCATCTATTCTTTGCCTCAACTAACTACTTCTTGTGGCAATGAGTTACACGTTCTAACCACTGGTTAAATAAGTTTCCCCTGAATACCGTATTGGGTTTATTAGTGACTGTTACATTTATCAGCCCCAGTTCTGGTCTCATTAGTAAGTGCAAAAATGTACTGCGATATAATATAGGGATGAGAACTGTTCATAATGCCCAAGTGTGGTCTAACTAAGGTTCTGTACTAGTTTAATATTTTCTGTTTTTCAATTCTATCTGTCCCAGAATGAACCCAGTGATGTTTGCTTTTTTAATGGTTTTGTTAATTTGTGTCACTACTTTACTTCTCTTAATTTGTGTATCTGTACACTCCCTAGATCCCTGTTTCCTTTACCCTATTTAGCTACCTACTTTTCAAGGAATATGTGGCCTCTTTCTTCTTCCTACCACTTTTCTGTATTGAAGTTGATCTGGTCCACCTACCGCTTTTAGTTGATTTTCATCCAAATCATAGAACATTTTCCATTTCATATCAGCATCATTAAATCCCAAATTAGCTACACTGGAGTAGAGTTCCTGCCAAGTTGTGCCAAGCCAATGTAAAAGATCAAGGCATTTCAAGCACAAGTTGAGTTTCTGTGATCTTTTAACCTGCTTTTCATCTACAGGATGAGTTTGAGCACAGAATGAAATGTAAATTGAATCTATTTTGCCTTTATGCTGTGAAATTCCAAATTATAATATAATTTAAATGCTTCAAACTGTTCATATGCAAATCTGGAGGGATGTTGTCAATTGATTGCTCGTCTGCCTGTCCAACAACAATGAGAAGGTTTGGCTATATACCAATGATATGTTAATTCCCAGTACCCAGTGTTGCATCTGAAGCAGTGGAGAGCAAACCACCAATAGTGCTTTAGTTTCTTTTATGTTTCTGAAAATTCAGGTGTTAGTGTTTTTTAACATCTATATTTCACAAACTACTTAGATGTGAAGAATAAACAAAGGAAGGATTGAGAATGAGCATAAAATAGAGGGGGGTCAAGTCAGATACAGAGAGAAATAAAGGGAGGGAAAGTAAGAAAAAAAATGATGTTTTTAACATCTCCAACAATTCATGACATAGGAATAAGATTCCACACTTCTAATTGCTCACTTTCTGGTTAAGAGAGAGAGTTTTAAGTCAGTTGTATTTGCATTTGTGGGCATTAGGAATAAGCTTTTGCTTTTGAGTTTAATTTGTATTCCTGTATTTGTGTGTTAAAAAAAGGGGGATCTTGAGTTTTGGTTTCATTTTATAAGATGTTTGCATTCTCATGAGGTTTTATGATCTTGAAGGAAAGTTAGAACAAACACAGGGTAGAAAAAACTGTGCTGTCGCCCAGCAACAGGGGTCCAGAAAGAGGGACCCACAGGGTTGGAGAAAAACAGTGGTTTCAATTCAGTTGAAAGGAGTTGCTAGGAGAAGGACAGATAGCATGTCCCAAAGTAAAGAAGCCGAAACCAGGGAGCAGAACAGGAGAAAGTTCCCAAGAAGACCTCTAGTCAAAGGAAGAACAGGAATCTGGAAAATGTCCTGTTCAGTGGAAGTGAAAGTAAAGAGCAGAGAGGAAGGCTCCAAGCTTAAAGGGAGAAAGCTGCAGAACACAGACTTAAAGCAGTATAGACTTGTGAGAAGCCAGAAGATTCAAGGAGACAGCCAAATGTTAGTGGCAGCTTACTATGGGCATGTGATGCAGTGGTGTTCTGTTGGCATGGCTGAGCATCTGAGAGTGAGTACATGCAAAGCTTGAATGCACATGGCGATCCAGGGGAGAGGAGCATCAGAAGGAGAGTTTGAAACCCTAAAGTTGGACCCTTGTGGAAGGCGTCCGAGAGACAGCGTCATTTGGGAGAAGATTCCAAAGTGAGTTCTTAGAGTAGAGATTGGAAACTCTTGTGTGAGAGACGGAGTTCAGTGAGGCTGGTTGGCTCACGGTGTGACAAGCATCTGGGGGGAGTTGATGAGGGATCCATAGCAACTGTTTGGAGTGGCACCTGTCACTTGGTTTCAGAGTGTGGTGTGCCTGACCACAAGTCACCTATTGGTTTACATGTGAACATGAGAGCATAAGACAGCTTTTGTAACTTACGTTATTCTTATGAATCTGTATACATCTGTAAAGGTATAATTGTGGGTGAAGGAGTATTATAATATAGTTCATCTTTTCTTGTTTAATAAATGTTTTATTCTTTTGTTAAAAGTTCATCACCTGACTCCTGTGACTTTGTTCAATAGCCACCCTCCACATTTCTAAACAAGAAATTAAAGTTAGGATCTATCAAGCCGGGTTCCAGCTTGGGATCAGGCTTGTCCAGTAGTAACATCAGCTGGCATCATACCAGCTGTCTTTAAAATTTATCATGTCATTAATCGGATACTTACTTGGTTAGTTACTAGACTTCCTATAGTGAGTTTAACATACAATTAATGTGAAAATTCAGTAAGTAAATTCATGAATTTCACAGAGAGATTAATGCCAAGATGTCATGTTTGCAAAGCTAATGGAAAAGTGGCACACATCAGACAACTTGTGGCAATTGGCAATTCATATATTTCCCCAATTTGCCCTTAAATAATGTGCATCTTTCGCACACCATTTTTTTTCCCAGCAAGTTCTGGGCCAAAATCTCTACTTAACATTTTGCACCTTCCAGGGCCCAAAACCATCCTTCCTGGTGAAACAGTGCTTTGCTTGTATTGTTTTCAACTTGTACTGTATTCATGATGCAGTCTCCTCTATATGTACTGAGGAGACCAGTGCAAATTGACTGATTATTGGACACCTCCATTTCAGTTTATAAGTGTGACTGAGTTTCAAGTCATCCGTCATTCCATTGCATCTCTGTCCTGGCCTCCAACACTGAGCTTCGAACTTAATTGAATCAAAGAACATCACCCTATCTTTAGATTAGGAACTTCATAGCCTTTCAGACTCAACTGTTGACTTCAACCATTTCAGGTCTTAACTATTTTTGTGAACAGGAGTGCTGTTGATAATGATTCTGCTACTTCTATTACGATTTACACTTCCTCGACCCATATTTTGTTTCTTTACTTGTCTGTCACCATCCCCTCTTGTCATGTACCATTATCCCTCTAATCTCTCTTGGATTCTACTCTATCTTCCTTTGTTTATCCTCGCTCTTTACCTCACTTTACTTCATGCTCATTATATCTCTAATTCTAATGAAGGATCATTGGCTTGATATGTTAACGATTTCTTTCTCTGTTGATGCTGTCTGACCTGCTTTCCAGTCTTTTCTGTTTTTATGCCAGGTATGACTGTTGGATGCTAAAATACATTTTTAAAAATTTACAGTGAATTTATAAAGGCAAGTATAAAAGAACACTTTTATAATTTTGGCGTGTTACCAACAGAGAAAATCTTTACACTTCCCTGTTCTATTGGTCTAAATTATTCCCATTGTGCCCTCCTAATCATTCAGAAATGTGTATGATGTACTTGGAAACTAATTATTTTTAAAATTGGATGACTTGTCTATATCTATTCTTTAGAAAATGTGATTTTCTTTTCAAAATCTCATACTTTTGTACATAAGTACTTCTTGCCCTTGTACCATTGCTGAACCTTGTATATCTTCAATATATACCTTGAAGAAATATATTATTTTGAACTTATGAACAGTGCAGGATATGTTTGCAAGGATGGGAAATTAAAGATAATTTTCCATAATTATGAAAGGCCCATAAAGTGGGTGACAGTATTCACTTCAGCCAAGTGTATCTGCAGACAGTTGACTTTCCAAATGAACTCTAGCCAATAAAAGATTATTTATTTAATGTAATTTTTTTTAAAAAAGCACAGTGACACTATTTGGTCAATGTACTTGTGTTTTGGTCCTGATAGCTCATTGGTGAAGTGAGAAACAAGAGCCAGTCTTAACTAGGAATCACTTTATTCAGAGGGTAACATTAGATGTATATACTTCCTCACATAACCCACAACCTGTCAGTAAGTGTCTCTTTATATGTGCTCAAGTAACCATGCAATAGATGCCCTCCACCTGTACTTTACCTCAATTGATGCAGTTAACAGCTATGTAGGTGTAATATAAATTTTATTTTTCTGGCTACCTTAAACCAGTCTTGGGTAAATTACTGCAAATCTACTGTGTGGACCATGAGCTTGGTGTGAGAGTGAACAGGATCAGAATATTGTCATCCCTAAACAGGATAAATGCATTGAAACTGCTTGGAAAGGGGCATCAGAATTCTGTACAAATTGCACGAGATTTGGCAACCATTCACAATGTTAAAAGGCATACCTGACATCAAATCATGCAAAACTTTAAAATTATAGCACATTCTCATTTACAGCTGCTTCACAGACTCTTCTGATGGCCTAATGATGATTTTTCCATGAATAGCTGTGTCTCTCACACCAGATAAGTCACAAGTTTGGTATCAATTTTTTGCTAACTCTAGGGTTGGATAGGAAATATTGGACATCTTTGTTATAATTAGATCTGATTAACAGGCATGAACACAACATTTGATTTATTTTTAAGTTACTGCTTTTACGCAATATATGTGGCTACAAGAACCTTGAATAAACAAAAGACATAGGGCAGAATTTTGCCCTTGGCAGGGGTGGTCGGGAAGCCGACCGCTGCCCGCAATCGACAACGGACCATAATTTCACGCTAGCAGGCCAAATAAGGCCCGCCCAGCATGAAACATGAGTGGCAGTGCTCAGCGCTGCCTGTGCGGACGGGGGGAGGGGAGGGGAGGGCGAGTGCGAACTTCGTGCGAGTGAGCGCTTCATAATTTCCCTGAGGCACAGAGTTGCCTCGGGGAGATGAAGTGCTGTTTTAAAAAAAAAAATAAAAATGTAATAAGACATGTCCCCTCATGTGACTCTGTCACACGAGCAGGGACATGTTATTAATTTAATTGTAAAACTTAAATTTTATTTTTATTTGCTTTTGGAAATCTCATCCCCCCCCCCCCCCCACCCCGTGGATGAGATTTCCAAAAAATGCAAAGGCTGCTTGGCCTTTTTGCCTGCCTGCTAACAGTTAGGTTGGATGGGTAGTGAAAAATTTAGGTTAATTGATTATTTAACAGGCCTTTTAATTGTAGGCAGGCATGCTGCCGACTCCAGCACACCTGCCGACAGAACTAGCGCATGACTGCGCATTGACGTCAGTGTGCTTGGCTGACATCAACACGCATCATTTCACGCTCGAGTGGGTTGGGCATGTGCCCACCCGCTGGGTGAAAATTTCTGCCCATAGAGCACCTTGATTTAAGATTCGCCAGTAATCTGCTCACCAATGCTCAGTTTAGGTTCCATCAGGACTGTTCTGCTCCAGATCGCACTACAGCCTTGGTCCAAACATGGACGAAAGATGAGGGGAAAGTGAAAACCCTTGACACCAAGGCAACATTTGACTGAATGTAGCATCAAGGAGCCCTAGCAAAACTGAAGTTAATGTGAATTGGGAAAAACTCTCTGCCTAGTGCAAAGGTTGTGGATGTTAGAGGCCAATCATTTCAGCCCAGGACATGGCTGCATTGCTGGGCAGCATCCTAAGCCCAACCATCTTCAGCTGTGTCTTCAGCACCCTTCCATCATAATGTCAGAAGTCGGGATGTTTGCTGATGACTGCACTGTTTAGTTTCATTCACAACTATTGGATAGTGGGCAGGATTTTCTGGCCCCGCCCACTGCCAGGATCATCTGGTTCTGCCAAAAGTCAGGACTTCTGGCTGGGCTGCCGATTCTCCCACAGCGGATCCCAGCACGAGGGGGGCGGAAAATCCTGGCCAATGAAGCATTTCTGCTTGCATGCAGAACGACCTGGACACTATCCAGGCTTTGGTCACATTCATACCACCAAGTGCCAGGCAATGACCATTTTCAGCAAGGGACAGCCTAACACATTCCCTTGACACTCAACGGGACTACCATTGTTGAATCCAGCACCGTTAACATCTGAGCAGGTCAGAGGCTGAATATTTTACAGTGAGCAACACATCTCCTGACTCCCCAAAGCATTCCACTATCTACAAGGCAAAAGTGAGGAGTGTGAAGGAGTACTCTGCTTGCGTGGATGAGTGCAGGTCTAAAAACACAAGAAGCTGGACACCATCCAGGACAAAGCAGTCTGCTTGATTAATAATTTGAAATCCTAATTTCCTCGGGTAATTTGATTCAAATCAATTCAACTTGATAGAATGAAAGTCTCATAGTCATGCTAATAGTCAAAAAGATCCAACATGAAATTGGTTCGGCTAACAGCAATCATATTGGACCTGATCAAAGCTGTTAACCGTTTGGCATAGGCCAGTACTAACTTACCACTGTCATTCATAGTGCCCATTAAATATGGTTGTTATAATGTGGATCAATTACCACTGGTGCATTAAAATGTGATACTGAAAAGATTACGGTTAAAGTGCACTAGCATGAGAGTAAAAGGTGCTATCTTTGAACTCAATGTGCTTGATGTGACCCTAGATGTCAGATGTATAGTAAAAATATGTTCCCAGGTCAGCTTAGTCATGGTCACATGTGAAGCAAATCTCCCTCTACTCTGCTCTGACCATTTGCCTTCAACATAACCTCAGTAGAAACCCTTGTGACAAAAAATTGAATGTTCTGATCTTATTTTTTTTCTTCACTATCTTGGTTTAACTTTACATTAAAGTACCACTCATTAAGGAACACAAACATATTGGCTTAAGTGATGAGATGGCGACAGAAACAAAGATGGAAAGAAACAGTGTCTTTAAAGTATGTGACCATATATGACAATATTTTGTGTAGGCATGACAAAAAGTTTCTGCAATGAATCATAACAATGGATAGCACCTAAAGTCAGACTAACATAGCTCATAGACCATAGATAAAAACAGAAAATGCTGGAAGTACTCAGCAGATCAGACACCATCTGTGGAGAGAACAAGCATTAACATTTCAGGTCGATGACCTTTTAATCAGAACTAGAAAGAGTTGGAGATACATAAGGTTTTAAGCAAGTGGAAGGGAGAGGGGGAAGGAACTAAAGAGAAGATCTGTGTTTAGAATTTCTGTGATTTTGGCAATCATTTTAATTCTCTGCCACAATCCTTCTCTGACCTCTTTGTGCTCCATCTACACTATTCCAGTGAAGCTCAATGTTAGCTCAAGGAGCAACACATCTTTTGATTAGACACTTTACAGCCCTCTGTATTCTACATTGTGTTTAGCAATTTTAGATCATTTATTGGATGGCAGTTTTTGATGATTCTGCAATTCTTCTCATTTACAACTCCCCTGGACCGATATTTTGTTTCTTTACTTGTCCATTTATATCCCCTTCTGCCTTGCACCATCATCCCTTTTGTCACTTAATTTATACTGTTGTCTACCCTATCACAGACATTTGCCTTTGTTCTTCCTCATCCCCCTCTATTCTCTGATTTTGTACTTGCTTAAAACTTCTGATAAAAGACCATCAACCTGAAACATCAACTGTTTCTCTGTCCGCAGATGATACCTGGCCTATGTAGAATTTTCTATTTTTATTTCTGGTTTCCAGCTTCTGCAATATTTTGCTTTTGTAATGCCTCCAGACAAAATTGACTGACATTCAGTTAAACAAGAACCACCAAGCAGCAATAAAAATATGAGCACGCAGATTAAGCTTGACTGGCAACATAAGGAAAGGATAAATATGCAGGGAAGCTACAAGAGCAGCACAAGCATACAGATGATCAGGACAGGCCTAAAGAAAAAACCTTGTTAGCTTGAAGATTTGTGCTGCCATGCAGAGGCTTGCTCGACAAAGATGTACCATGCCAGTACAGTATTAGCAGAACAACTTTCAGTGAAAACAGTGCAAGTGATGCAAGGTGAACTCCCATGATCTGGTATGATTTTTTTTTCAGTAAATCCAATTTTATTTCAAAAACATGATGGGCTGGGAGGATATCGAAGAATTCCTAGGGCAGAATTTTACATTCAGCATGCGGTTGCGGGCGCAGGTTCAACACGCCGGAATGTAAGATGATGCGCGATGGTGTCGGGCATGCGCCCTGATATCACCATGTGCCCTCGCGATATTTTAGTAGGCGGGCACGCAATGATGACAGAAGGGTGCCCACTGTTAATTAACAGGCCAGTTAAGGCCCTTAGGCACCAATTGCCTTTGATTTTATGCACCCCGTGCGATTTTCAGGGCACAAAGGGGAGGCCACATTTTCAAAAACCTCATTCATGGGCGAGATAAGAGGGGTGAGTGGGCTCGCTAATGCGAGTTGTTAGCTCTTTAGCTTATAACTTGCTGCTGCTTGCTTGTGTGAACAGGACAACTTCATTTCACTTCAGAGCTGTTTTGACAGTAATAACAGGCTTCAGTTCAGGACTCCAGAGGAGTCATGACACTTGGGGCCTTCCAGGTATCAGACAGCCTTCCCTTACCCTGGGAATGGGGATTATGGTCTAAGCTGGAGGCACTCCATCCTCCTGAGGAGGAAGAGAGGGGCAGAAGGGGGAGGAGGCCAGGTGTCGCTACTCAGCCTCCAAGGGAGCGACCTGTGGGAGGACAGGTGCAGGGCCAACAGGAAGTCCAAGGCGGAAGGGGCCACAGAAGACACCACTATCTTGCTGCCAGGATTTACAGGTGGCGATGTAGCTACCTCAATATGTCTGAGGTGCAATGCCAAAGGAGGCTCCGCCTCTCAAGGGAGAGCGTTACCTCCATCTGTCAGATGATTGGCCTGAGATCCGCTCCAACAGTGTGGGTGGGCACCCCATGCCAGTGGCACTGAAGGTCACAGTGGCCCTCAACTTCTATGCCTCTGGCTCTTCCATGGGGTCAGTGGGTGATCTTTGTGGAGTCTCCCAATCAGCTGTCCACAGTTGTGTCAAGCTGGTGACAGACGCTCTGTTCAGGCATGCATTGACTTTCATTCACTACCGTACGGATGAGGCCGGACAGGCAGAGCGAGCTAGAGGCTTTGCTGTGATTGCTGAGTCCCTCCGCATCCACGGTGCAATCGATTGCACACATATGGCCATCAAGGCGTCAGCGAGTGAGCCGGGTGCCGCCTTCGACAGGAAGGGATTCCATTTCATGATAGTGTAGATAGTTTGTGACCATAGGATGCAGATTCTGCAAGTCTGTGCAAGGTACAGCCTTGACACTTACATGCTGAGACACTCCCAGGTGCCAAGGCTTTTCAGTGCTCCAGCCCGGCTGGATGGATGGCTGCTGGGTGACCAAGGCTTTTGCCTCAAGGTGGCTCATGACGCCTCTCCGCCATCCAAGAACAGAGGCTGAGCAGCAGTACAAAAGGAGCCATGCCTCCACAAGGGCGGTGGTAGAGAGAACCATCGGTCTTCTCAAGATGCGCTTTGGATGCCTGGACCGTTCAGGGGGCGCACTGCAATATCCCCCAGATCATGTATTACTGATAGCGGTTGCATGCTGCGTGCTCCACAATCTGGCGCCATGAAGGGGGGACGCAGTGGAAGATGATGTTGACGCAGCTGCTCTGGCAGCAGATGAGTTCCAGTAGTGAGTCCATGGACGAGCACGGTTAGGAGAACGCTGAGGGATAGATGCTGACCTGGGCAACCTCCAGGGGCTTTGATCCAACGCTCCTTCAGCTAGCCTACCAAAGATGAACCACCGCCACATGCCAGGGCTGCAGGCTCCATACTCTATACCTGATGGGAACATTAGTGCAAGTTGTTCACAAAGCAATGTGCCATTTCAAAAAAGTTCAACAAAAACAAGTCACTCATTACTTCTGCAGGTGCAGGATAACCCATGATGTTATGAAGCACCCAGAGGCTTGTTGAACACAAACACATTTAATGGTGTGGTGCCTGGCATACATAAAACAAATTAAATGGAAAGGTGTTCTCCATCACACCTACTTATAATTAACGTAAAAGTGGGAGGGAAAATATCGCCAGTGTTGTGCTTAAGGTGCTTTGTTTTCATTTGCGGGTGTTACCTCTAGGTGCTCCCCCTTCGCTGGCACCAGCATTGGAGACGGCCTGCTCACTCTGCTGTCCTGTTGGCCTTAATGACCTTGGCGGACATCCTCTGGCACATGGAGCCTGTGCTGGCCCCATGTGGGAGGGAGTGGCCAGTGCCACGGCTGGTATCTCCCCAGTTGCCGCAGCCTCTTCGGATGCCACGGTCACTGGCAGAGGGGCAGAGGAGCTGCTGCTGTCATCAGGAATGCCCTGAGAGGAGCCCGCAGAGACAACAAGCAGCTCATGCGCCAGCGTCCGGCTGCTTTGGACCTACCTGCTCACCATTGATGGACAGGCACCTAGTTGGGATACTGGGTGCCCAATCCATCTCCCACACTGACGGTGACTACCTGAGGTCATTGCCAGTGTGAGGGCTTGCAGGTACAAGCGCATCCCTGGGAACCCCGATTCAGCTCCTGGAGCAGCCTCTCCATGAGAGTTGCACTCTTTCTTTCCATGGAGGAGGCATTGCGCTCAGCCAGGAGGGTCATTGCATTAACCATGCTCTGTATGGACTCCACAACGGAGACGATGGCACACATCCCCTCATGTATCTCTGCCAGATCCTATAGCACACCCTGCTGGACTTCCAGCATCTACTGCCTCAGGGATAACTCCAGAATTTTGAGCATGTTCCTGGTCCCCTGCAGTCCTCCTACTGCTGGCGCCCTGGACGCACTTTGCCCGAACCTCAAGCGAATGTGAAGTGGCCTCACTGCTGTGCACCGCAATACTATCTGACGATCTAATGTCCACCGAGGCGCTCGTATCTGTGCTGGTGCCTGCCTGGCTGAGAGGGTATGACGCTGCTGCGTTTATATTGTCTATGTCCTCTGGGGTGAGCGGTGGGCCTTCAGGCTCCTGACCTTGACTGGCTTCTGGTGAGCCTGAAAGGAAGAACAAGGACATGTCATTAGTTGAAGTCATTACACTGTTACTGTGCATGCCTGGCACCCGGATCAGGGTGCCCTTGTCTTTCCATCATCAATGGAGATTCCATGTTTGAGGCTCACATCAATTTAGAGACAACAGTGAATGGTTGCTATTACAGACATTCTGACCTCAGTGCATTGCTCTCTTACCTCCCTGTGGCACCCCAACCTCACCATGGCCAGTTGACCTAGGCACATGGTGCCTCTCCAGCTCCAGTATCTCCTGCTCGTATCCGGTCAGGATTAGAAGGTGGGGCGGTCCTCCACCAGCTCGCAACCTTTCAGCATTATTATGGGATGTCTTCTCCTGAAAGGAGAGAGGAGCATTGATTAGTCCACCCTGTACTTGCATTGCCATTGCAGCATAGCCAACCCTACCTGAGGAATACCTTTGTAGGGCTCAGCTGAACCGTGACCCTGGAGCCGCAAGACACTCATTTCAAGCAGCCAGGGCTCACCCCCTTGCCTAGATGCTGCCTCATTGACATTTGCCACTCTCACTCTTAAGAACTCTGAGGTCCAGGGGGGTGGGGGGCGTCCGCTCCTAGCCGCTGTGCTAAGTGACCCATGCCAACATGGTACTCACCCTTCCTGATCGCAGGAGATCATTGAAGCGCTTACGGCGCTGCACCCATGTGCACCTCACCACATCATGTGAGCTCACCCTGGATGCCGCCTCCTCCTCCCAGGCATGTTTGGTGAGGTGTGGAGGGCCACCTCCTCCTGTCCCTGGGGACAAGTACATCCTGGCGTGTTGCCACCTCCCCCAGGCAGACAGCGAGACACTTGTCAGAAGAATGCGGGGCTGACTGCCCCGCTGACCTGCCCTCCTGCCTGCCATGTTCGCCACTGACGTTCTCCATAACTAGAGTTCTCTGAGTCAATGGCAGCCTTTGCATGGCTGCCACAGCCACTTTTTTTTTGAATCGGCTGCCGGGCCACCATTGGACCTGGCGGACATTGAGCTCCCACCCCTGCCCGCCCCTTCTCACTGATGCCGGAGTCGCATATTACGCTGTGTGGACCTTAATTGGCCCGCCTGCGTAAAATGGTGGTGCGGAGCCGATTGCAGGCTGCTTCCCGGCTGAGCCCTTCCGACCAATGTAGAATCCTGGCCCTAGAGGCATTTGACTTCCGGGCTGGATAATTATAAATAGGCCAATAGGACATTGTCAGAAAAGCTTGTGCTGTTACTCGGAGAGCTCTGACTGAATTCTCACATAGACGTCTTGATCTTATACTGACTTTAATACAGTGAAACATGGAATGTTTAACTGATATCTCACACCAGTTGCTTTTTAGCATGAATTTTCATTGTTATAGAAAGCACCTAATTGTAGGTAGAAAGAATTGGGTATGGACATGTAGGATATGTGGAAAGTTTGTTTAGAAGGGGAAGGTACAACATCAAATGAGAAGATTAATAAATATATGAAAAAACAATTTTTAATGGTTGGCCTAGATGATTCATGTGTGCATCATCAGTTGGAGGAAGTAGGTCTCACCACCAATGTTCCCTTTTAATTTTTGTTTGGAAAGCATAGGTATTTTATTTATTCAGTCAGTCTCTTCAATTTTTTTTGCATTGCTGAACATGTGCGATAACTTGGGCAGACTTGTGTATGGCCTACATGGGGACTTTGGGTTGTCATGCAGATTACAGGGAACATTGATTGCTACCTAACTTTTCCAACATTCTCCATGACAATCCTGCCTGATTTTGGGCATTAAAGCAAAGAACTCCCCACCTCCCCACTCTCCCCATCACCTCAAACCTCACTATCTTTAGTTTGACATTCGTAAAGCATGAAAGTTGTTGTTACTAATGGTACTATACCTAAACTAGTGTGGCTGGGAGGAAATGGAGATATGAGTAGGCCAAGGTAGGCCCAAGAAACTAAGACCAAGAAGCAGGTACAGATGTTCCGATTGGCCAAGATTGTGCAGGTTCTTCTCCCCCTCCCCCCACCCCTCCTCCATTTAGGAACACCATTCAATGAATTTTGTCCAAAGGATAAAGCTGAACAGCTACTATGGCGATCTTTCAAGCAAAAGTATTTATAATGCTATGCATAGCCCTAGTCCTGCAGTCTACATAAAACATCCATTCGTGGCAATGGTGCTGTACTAAGTCAGAAATTGCCAAAGGGACGAATACCCAGTTGTCTATAAAAGCAATAATACACACTCATGAGAAGCAATATACTCCGCATTGGAGGTGGTGCGCTCAAAAAGAGAGCCTAAATATCACTTGATCATTGCAAAATGGCAGCCACACTAATTTTGTATAGTATTTATCATATATTTTGACCATAATTCACTAATATGATTAAACCTAACAGACGTAAATGTTATCTGTTGCGATGATACATTGTACTACAGGACTATAGCCATGTTATTCAATGATGTTGTGCATTTACCACATACCACTAGCAGAAAAGAATGCTGATGTCCTTTCTGGTTGGTATTAAAATTACAATCACGGTTTTCACAAAAATGTGTGAATTGGTGAGTTACTATCAACTGCGCTTTGCTATAGCCTTGTGATTAATATCCGGAAGTACTTTTATCTTCAACATTTGTTGGGTCAACACTGAAAGCCTCATGAGTGTAAGGCTAGCTGACTCCAGTCCTGGGTCCAAAACCCCTTGGAACTTAGCTCAGTTGGAGATCACTTATCTGGAAATGATCTGTCATGAGTGGTGACCTATTTCTATCCAAAGTACGGTTTACATTTAAATTTTTATTTTAGTCCATCAAGTATTTTGTTAAAACTTCAAGCAAAAATTTTTTAAGACGGGCTATACTGGAGTTGCAGGGCATGGAGTGAAATAATTTACAATATTTCATATAAATCAACTAACAATTGAGAGAGGGGGAGATGGTTGTGTGTTATGCTGGAAGAAGGAATGATTTGTCTGAAAGCTGACAGTGTACATTGATAGTGTTTGGAAGAAAACCTGCTACAAGGGCTTTCTGTTCGACATATCTTAGGAAATGAATTTGGAAGTGTTTGACTAGGATTCCTCTTATGTAATTTAAAAAAAAAAAATAATTTTGAACACTCTTCACTGATTTTTTTAACTTTTCGTTCAAATCGCAAGTAGAAACAAAATTAAAATAAAAAAACAGCTGACCCTAAATTTTTTATGTGCCCCTCCATATCTCTCCCTTATTTTTTGTGGGTTTTTTCCTCTTGCTTGTTGGTTCTAAAATTGCTTTCATGTTAATAGTAGTTTCGAGTGTGCATCAACATGAAAGCAGAAATGTAATTTGGGAAGCGGATTACAATCTGGTTGCTTGTTATACTAAATGAAAGAGGTGATGGGCTGTACCTAGAAGGTAATTTTGTAAAGAAAGCTTGCATTCGTATAGCGCTTTTTTATGATCACAGGATGTTCAAAATGCTTTACAACCAATTCAATACTTGTCACTGTTATGTAGGAAATGAGTACAGCAAGGTCCCACAAGCAGTAGTGTAATAATGGCCAGGTAACTTTTTTTGTGCGACTGTTGGTTGAGGCATAAAAATTGGCCAGGCCATCGGGGAAAATTTCTCTGCTCTTCAAAATAGTGCTGTAGAACCCTGCAACTCCATTCTGGAAAGGTCACAGACTTGAAACATTAACTCTTTCTCTTATAGTTGTTTAGTAATACAGGACTTAAGTATTGCTGAAAAAAGATTTTTTTTGTTGAAGCTTTTCGTCTTTCACTCATCAGGACAATTAGCAATAAACTACCAATGTCGGGGGAAACAACATTTATACTGTATGAGAAGAGTGCTGCACTCTCTTATACAGTATAAATATATTGTTTCGCCTGACATTGGTATTTTATTGCTAATTTCCTGATGAGTGAGAGAATGGATGTTATTCCCCAAAAGTATATATTTTTTAAATTGTTACACTGAAAGCAGAGATTTTCTTGGGGGGTGGTTAAGACATGAAAGGATAGAGGTGTTAGGTTTGAGGTACAAGTGAATGGGTTGGATCTAACATTTGCATTTTTAGATAAGTTGAGAGTTTATTTGAATATCAAAGGGAAGTCAGAGGTGACTAGAAACATCTTGCAGGAGTTACATAGGTAAACAGAGGGTATATTACATTTCATTGACCTGAAACAGAGACAAAACAGAAACATGAAAGATTTTATATTCAAAACTCAAATCCTTCCAAAGAGTTGTGAGAACTATGGAACTTGGGACGAAAGGGGGGAAAAAGGTATTAGAGTTACCATAGAGAGCTGGGAGCAGGTGACCGTTGAGCTGTTAGCTGTAGTTGGAGCTGTTGGCAGTAGCTGGAGCTGTTGGCTATGTGAGGTAGGTCTCCTGGAAACAGCTCTAGGCTGGGAGAAGGTGCAGTTTAAATCAGCCATCCAGTCAAACCAGAAAAGTCTTGGGCTGCAAAAAGCAATCTTATTCTGAAGTTTTGGATTTCCACAGCAAAGTGGGAGAGAGTTTGAGAAGTCATATGGTATGCCCCTCTTAAAGCTACAGCAGTTTGCCTTGGGTAATACTACTGGATTTTTATAGCTAAACATCGATAAGGGAGCGTTGCTTGGAAGATGTTTATTTGTGGGCCTGACCAAGTAGGGAGTCTTTTGGGGGAATATTTTGTAAGACTATGTTTAACTGTGCACCTGTAATCTTGTGTGCTTAAGTTTTCTTTTAGTCTTTTAATAAAACTTCTGACTTTTAATTTTTAAAATCCCAAAAGTGTTACTGGACTTCTTGCTGCTGAAGTCAATACATCGTCTTCTCGTTTTCAGAATGCAATAAAAGTGTATGGCCCATAAGCCAGGTTTCCCTCTGGGATTTGGTTTGCGCAACAATTAATATCCGCTGTGGTCATAACACGAGTGCAAGACAAAAATCTTCAACAAAAGAAGTCCCTTTTTTCAGCAATACTTAAGTTCTGTGCTACAAATGACTCTTTGTACCTCTGTCTCAGGTATACAAAGTCCAAATTTGCGATATCAACAACATAGCTTGATTTACAGGTAAGCTATCTATTGAATTTCTCCAAGTATGTATTAAAGCCAAGGTTGTGCCAGTTTTAATTTCCAAATATATCGATAATGCTAAAGTGAGACACAGTCCCACAATTTGAATGAGTATTTATGCGAGCATTTATTCATGATGAGATTGAACAGATTGCTAATAGAGCTACTAACTTATGCCATGCCCTACACTGCGCTTGGTCTGAGGTGTGCAAATTTCTTTCTTTCGATTTGATCCGTTTCTATATTGCTATATTGTTTCAATAGATGACTGCATCATATAAAGTACCCATTTGAAACATGTCTGCACCATAAACTCACTCAAGCGGAAGCAGTTTGGCATCGCAATTAACATTGCAGCTGAACACGTAACAAATCTCTCTGATCATGTACTCTCAGAAAGTGAGGAGTTTGTTCTTGCACATGGGGAAGAACTTCCCCCCGTTTGGGGGGGGTGGGCAGGTGCGCCTCTGATCGGGGGCACTCTGCCATTTTATGTGGGCGGGCCTTAAAGTGTGATGTCCGCCAGGAAGCGCTAAGTGCTCCCTGGGGGGGATTCCCTCAGCTCCTGAGGCTAAGTGCTGCCTCGGAGATCGGCTCTACATTTAAAAATGGTAAAGGAACAAAAATGAAATTTCCCTGACGTGCCCTCATATGCCACTGTCACATGAGTTGGTACATGTCCATCACTTTAACTCGAACCTTTATTAAATTTTTAAAAACCCTCATGAAACCTCATACCACCCATGGATGAGGTTTCATGCTTTTTCTGAAGCCCACCAGGGTTCCTGGCCTGCCCGCCAACCTTAAGGTTGGATGGGCAGGTCCATTAATTATGACAATTACTTTATAAATGGCCTATTACTTTATAAATGGCCTATATAAAAAAGCTGTTGACAGGTCGGCAGGCGCACAGCTGATTTGGCTGCACCCCCGCCGACCTGAAAATTGAAATGACGCGGGGTGATGTCGGGAGTTACTCCCAACGTCATCCCGCGTCATTTTACGTGTTGGCAAACAGGCCCCGCCCCCAGCTCGCTGACCTAAAGATCCGGGCCATGGTTTCAATTTTGCTGTGCCTTCATCCCAAATCAAACTGGAAAAAGAATTTGTTTGAACTCCTCTACTGCCAACTCGTCCTTGGTGGTACCTAGGAATCGAGGATGACATCTGTCAGGCTTAGTGAGACTTCAGATGACTGAGAAGCCCAATTCTGCATCCACATGTTCTCCCGCAGTGGGGGCACGTTGTGTAGGGGAGTGAAAATCGCAGCCCTGGGTTGGCTTCCTTCTTCCTCTACTGCTGCCGTTCTGCCTCACTGAGCCTTGAAGTGGCTTGCACTTTGATGGACCAGGTGGTGCCATGCTGAGCAATTGGTAGCATTCTACTCCCGGTCAATGGTGGTAATGTCCCTGTGCTTTAGGGTGACCTTGAGCATCTTTATGCCTTTTCCTTTGGTCGCCCTTTGAGCGTTGGCCGATGCAGAGCTCTGAGAAGAGAACCTGCCGAGGGAGGCATTTTTCAGACATCCGGACACAATGGCCCATCCATCGGAGTTGGTTCCGCAGGAGCAGGGCTTCAATGCTGGTAGACACAGCTTCATGGAGGACACTCTCATTAGTCCGGTGGTCTTCCCATTTGGTCCCCAGGATTTCTTACAAGCACTGCTGATGGAAGCTCTCGAGGATCTTAATGTGGCGTCAGTAGACAGTCCATGTCTCGCTGCAGTAGAGGGTGATCAACACAACAGCCTTATAAACCAGAACCTTTGTTGACTTGCAAAGCTCCCTGTTGCCAAATACACATTGGTGCAGCTTGAAGGAGGCAGAGCTGGCATAGATGACTGTGTTGGACTCTCTCATCGATGGTAGTCCTTTGGGAGAGGTAGCTGCCAAGATAAGGGAAGTGCTGCACATAATCCAGAGCCACCCCATCTACGTAGATGGCACGGGATGCTTAACTGCTCCAGGGAAGGTTGGTGAAGGACCTTTGTCTTGGTGATGTTTAAGGACAGACTAAGCCTCTTATATGAGGTGTTGAAAAGGTCAAGTGTCCTTTGCATGTTCTGTCCATAGTGAGCCATCATGCAGCAGTCATCCGCAAACTGAAGGTCGTGGATGTCCATGGTGGTGTTTTTTTTTTGCCCAGAAGCGACCAAGGATGAAGAGCTTCCCATCCAGGCAATACCAAATGCTGACACCCAGGTGGTAGGTCATTTCTGATGAGGTAAACATGAACAAGGTGGGAGCGAACACCGCTCAACTGATATGCACTGATTCAGTAGTGACGAGGACTTTCTTTACATCCCCATTTTCCAATGGATTGCTCCCAGCAGTACCGCATAGATTAACCCTCAATTCCAGACAATCCTGGAGGATTGGAAACCCTGAGCATGTTGGACAAATACCATAAGAGGAAATTGCTGTAGGAAGTGTTGCATTTAAAGACACAATCACCATACACAGGATATTTAATATATATTGATGCAGAGGCTCTGTGACATTACTTATAGTAAGCCAGGGAATATGTTGCATTATCATGTAAAGTGTTGCCAGGGGCTCTGATATACAATAATTGAATAAGTCAAGCTCTGTTTCAGTACATGATATTGTAGAATTTTTACTGGCATTGTGCAGATTATATTCCACAACTTTTTATTTTTCATAAACTACAAATTGGTGGTCTTACTTTGCCAATACATTAAATATTATTTTACTAAGGTATTAAATTTTTATCTCCCTGTATTTTTTGAAGCTAAAGATAGCAAGGTAGCATGGAAGATGTCCTGTATTAAAGTTAGGGACTGGAGGGGGTTGAATTGGATAGTCCCCGAAAACAGGTGTGTGGCTTGTGATGTACAATTACCCCACACACATTCAATGTAATATAGACTACATGTCATCTTCTGCTGCCAACTCATTTATCACGATTACTGTGTGTAGCCAGTGCTAACCATGCACCATGCTGTTCATTAGCTACATGTATCAGCAGGGGGCCCAATATTGTTACTTACTAGTACTGCTTAAAGCTATTCTGCATCTTTTACATTGAAGGTGCATTATGGCTAATGGAGGTGCTGATGTCATTCAGAATAAGGTTGTGTAATAAAGCTGACCATGGGAGCGTGCATCAAGGTTTTTAATGCTGCACTGCTGGAGGAAGTGGAAAGGATGAGAAATGTCCTGTATCCAAGGCCCTTCAGATACATGGTGAGAAGGCAACAGGAGGTTAATGCCAGTAATTCAATCCTAAAGACCTGGATGCAGTGTCACAAAAAGTTTAATGACTTTACAGGAGTGATCAAGGTCAGTGAATGCATCTTCAAATGCCGTATCCTACCCACTGCACCAGTAGCCTCAACCACTAATCAATTCACTATATTCCATCACTTTTTTTCAGCAAAACTCGTTACTTCCCAAAGGCACTGACAGGCTTGCTGAGTATTTCCACATTATCTGTTTTTATTTGAGCATTTAAAAACAGTTACTATCCTAAATGTTATTGGCCCCTAGTGGACTGGTGCAAATCCAACAAGATCACTTGTGACCTAAGAATTTTAATTTGTCAATCCTCCGAGTTTAAAATGTTGCTTTATAGCAGATATTTAAAACCTTAGTTGGTCGTTGCTATACTTGGCATTGCCATAATATGGAACACACATCAGTCATCTCGTATGATGAAGTTGTGGAGTCAAGAAGAGCTGACTATCTTTATGGGATTTACACAATTTTGGATCTAAATTTATTCCTCACCCCTATCCTCGTATCGAAAGGAAAAATTCCGTCTCTTGAAAAATTAGACATTTGACTATTCTTTGATCTGATAAATTTACTGGAATTTAGCCCTTGTATTCTCTTTGGAGGCAATTTTGTTTTGTGCTAATCAGCAGACTGGATCAAAATTACTTCCTCCCATGTTGGGTAAGGAATAGATTACTTTCAGTAAAAGCTCCAACTGGTTCCCTACAATAATTTGCCATAATTTAATGGAGTTTCCTTACTGCACAAGGTGCAAATTTACAATTCACACACTTGCCATTCATTTGGCTTGTCTGACTCTCATAGCATAAAATAGTGAGCATAAATTCATTCCTAATTTACAAACTAAGATTTGTTAACTTTGTTGAAACCCATTTTACATAGGATAATTAAAGCTGGTAGAAGAGGATTTTCATTCCATTAGTATGCTTGGATTTGAACCTAATGTGACAAAATAGGATTTTTTCTCTTCATTTTATATATGACTACAAAAAAGCTCTCCAGACTAAATATCTCTGTGGTGGATTTTGTAGTTGACCAATACAAATGGCCAGCTGCATCACATTCTTTGTTAACTTGTTGAATTGTATTTTTATGTTTCATATTGCTGTCGGGCTGTTTAAATAATAGCCAATTGTTTTTATGGGGTTTTCTCTCAATCTCGTTTCATTTGAATTCTTCATTGTTTTGATAGCAGTGAGATTATAGACACATACTGTGAGGCATAATGGTAATTTATATTTTGTGCACCTATAACAAACACTTGGGGTAGAATTTCTCTCCCCCCCTCGTTGAGGGGAGTTGTGTGGGGGTGGGCGTGGACCCGATTGGCATCCCCAATCAGGTCCGTGCCGCCATTTTGTGGGTGGGCCAATTAAGGCCTGCACAGCGTGACGCGCACCTGGAAGCGCTGTGCGGGCGGTGGGGTGGGGGGTGGGGGGGTGTGCGGTTCTCTGAGTCAGGAGTGCGCTCTTTCATGTGTAGAAACCTCCGAGGCACAGAGGTGCCTCAGGGAGATAAGTTTTTTTAAAAATTTTAATAAAGGAAAAAAAAATTTTAAGACATGTCCCCTAATGTGACAGTGTCACATGAGCTGGGACATGTCAATGAACTTTAATGAAAAAATTTATTTAATTTATAAACCCTTCATGAAACCTCATCCTGCCCGTGAATGAGGTTCTATGAAAAATGCAAAGGTTGCCTGGGCTCTTCACCCGCCTGCCAACCTTAAGGTTGGATGGGCAGCTTTCTCAATAGGCTTAATTAGTTAAGTAATGGACTTAACAGACCTTTGACAGTTCAGCAGGCGTGCAGCCAACTCGGTTGCGCGCCCGCTGAACTGAAAATCTAAATGTTGCACGGTGACATTGGGACACCCGCCCGACGTCACCCCACATCATTTTACGCCTTGGCGAGCGGGCCCCGCCCCCCGCGCCGACGATTCAGCCCTTGGTCTGTTGTTCTCTCACCTCCTTTTGACAAAATCTTGAAATGTAGGGAGGTAAGCAACTGCTCCTGAAGCTTTGCAGCTCTGACTGGTGGAGACAATTATTGAGGTATGAAGTGTGTTTATGCTATGGTCAGGAAGATGGTGGTAATGCACCCTTACATTTTACAGTTAATTTTGCTGCTCAGTGTGCTGTTCGTACCTGCTGTCTGCTCCAAGAAGGCTTCAACCTGTTTTAATGGTCAATTAGGGACCCTCTCCTCTGGGGAAGAAGGGAAAGATAAACAGTAAGCTTGTTTCCTTTTGAAGGTGAAGTGGCTCCAAGGTTGACTTGCCTCATGTTTTAAACCAAATCCACCCTGTACGCACTCTCGACAAAACCTGCCAAAATCTGAATTAGGCAGGTCTTCAGTACCCCAAACATGCACATTGAATAGGTTCGTTGAAGTTTGGCAAAATTAATCAGATGACAATTCAGATGAATATTCGGCACTGTTTTTGATCATTCAGACAGTAATGAAAATTATTTGCAATCATTCATGCAGATTAGCTACCTGTGCTGATAGTCTAAAAACGCCACTGGTTGATGCCATTTTAAACTGCATTGTCATAATCTTTCAAAAATGAGAATTTCAAAGTAAATTATCTGTCACAAGCATGTCCAGCTAGATACAATATACATTATTCCTTTCCAAATGATCCAAGTGGATAAAAAGCATCAAATATGCATAATTTCCTTTATGTATTTGGTATCCAGATTATTCTAGTTATGTCGCCAGGCTAAAATGTTATTCATCTGAATATTATCCTAAAGTTTGCTGAAATCTGATGAACAAGGTCCATTCCTATTTCTTTAAGGATTAAAGAGTGTGGCTATTTTCATTTCATCATATGTTGGAAGTAAAAAGAGAAAATTTGCATACTTCATGGTAGGATAGAAGTGCAAGAAACTTTGGATTGTTTCTTAACCTGTTGTTTGTTATGTCTAAATTATAAGTGTTTACATTAAGCAAATAGAATGCTGGAATAAAATGAAAAGATGTTTGAAAAGAGGTCAGGCAGCATCTGGGGAGAGAGAAAACCAGAGTTAATGCTCTAGATTGATAACCTTATGCTAGAACTTTTGTTTAAGTAGAATGCTGGGTTTTGTTGGCTAATAGGCTGAGGTCAATTTCACAGACATCATGCTTGAAGCCCTGGCTATGCCACACATGTCATTTTAATACAGTTCCAATACCCATGACTTTATGAGCCTATCCAGATCCTAAAGGCTGTGCAGAAGAGGGGAACAAGGCTGAACTCTGCCATCACAGCAAAGCTGTGAGAGAAAGTTCAATGAGATGGGGCTTCTGTTGTGAAAAGATAAATTTCTAAGGGAACCTTGTAGCGTTATGGGAAATATTTAATGGGATGGAAAAGTAAACCTGAAACAGTATTTTAAGATCTGCTAGGGCAGCGAGACCAGGCGTCAGAAGAAATTTGGGATAGACATTGAGTGTGTTTTTATCTGGAGTGTGGTAACAGCTGGAATGGATTGCCAGAATGAGTAAGACCAACTCACTGAACTCAATTCAGAAACAACTGGATGCTGTAATGGGAAGGTTGGTTGTCTGAATCATAAGATCATTTGGGTTTCATCAGGACCTATCTTGTGATCTATACTCAACTGTTTATGATCCCACAGTTTTTTACAGCTCACTGCAAGAAGAAAAGTTCTTCTAGTACAGAACTTGAGCATTGCTTGAAAAAAAAAGACATGCCGTTGAATCTTTTTATCTTGCAGTCATTAGGACTGACATAGGAATGCCAAATTTCAAATTTTGCTGCCAAATTCTTGCATCTGTCCTAACGGGTACAAGACAAAAAGCTTCGACAACATGCCTCTCTTTTTCAGCATTACAGAAGTACTTCTATTCTATATAGAGCTTCCGAGATGGTTCCAGAACATGCTGTTCCTAAAAAGCTCACCAGACAGCAGGTTATACTAGACTTGATATTGTGTAATGTGATGGGATTAATTAATGACTTCCAGGGTAAAGACACCCCTAGGTAGCAGCGACCACAATATGATTGAATTTTATACCCAGTATGAAAGGGAGTAGAGTGGGTCCAAGACTAATATTTTAAACTTAACTAAGGACAACTATGTGGGTATGAAAGCTGAGCTAGCTGAAGTGAATTGGGATATGGTTCAGTAGAGAAACAGTGGCAGACATGTAAGGGGATATTTCAAAGTACTCCGAATAAGTATATTCCTACTATAAAGAAAAATTCTAAAGGGAGGACCCACCATCCGTGGGGTTTGCTAAAGAAGTTAGGGAAGGCATCAAACTTAAGGGAAAAATGTTTAACTGTGCAAAGATGAGTGGCAGGTCAGATGATTGGTCAGAATATACAGAATGGCAGAGAATGACTAAAAGGTTAACAGGAGAAAGAAATTAGTATGAGAGGAAGCTAGCTGGAAATGTAGAAATTCTTGCTATCCGTTTTTACAGGCATTTAAAAATGAAGAGTAGGTAAAGTGAGTGTTGGTCCTCTGGAAAGTGAGAACGGGGAGTTAATAGTAGATAATAAGGAAATGGCAGGTGAAATGAACAAATATTTTTGCTTCTGTCATCACTGTAGAGGATCGAAAAAACATTCCAGTAATTGTTGTAAATCAGGAGGTAGAAGGGAGAACGGAACTTAGTGAAATTATTATCACTTGGGAAGCAGTACTGAGCAAACTAATGGAGCTGCAGGGTAACAAGTTTTCGGGTCCAGATGAACTTCATCTTAGGGTCTTAAAAGAGGTGGCAAATGAGGTAGTAGATGCATTGGTGGAGTATAATGTGGGAAAATGTGAAGTTGTTCACATTCACAGGAAGAATATAAAAGCAGAACATTACATAAATGGAGAACGACTGCAGAATTCCGAGGTGCAGAGGTATCTAGGTGTTCTCATGCATGAGTTTCAAAAAGTTAATATGCAGGTACAGCATATTTTTTATTCACTTACAGGATGTAGGCATTGCTGGCTGGGCCAGAATTTATTCCCTGTCCCTCATTGCCCTTAAAGATGGCGGTGAGCTGCCGACTCGAACTGCTGCAGTCCTGTGATGTAGGCACACCTGCAGTGCTGTTAGGGTGGGAGTTCCAGGATTTTGACCCAACGACAATGAAGGAATGGTGATATAGTTCCACGACAGGATGGTAAGTGGCTGGCAGGGAAACTTCCAGGTGCTGCCCTTGACCTTCTAGATGGTAGTGGTCGTGGGTTTGGAAGGTGCTGCGTAAGGAGCCTTGGTGAGTTCCTGCAGTGCATCGTGTAGATGGTACACACTGCTGCCACAGTTCCTCAGTGGTGGAGGGAGTGAATGCTTGTAGAAGGGATGCCAATCAAGTGGACTGCTTTGTCCTCAATGGTGTTGAGCTTCTTGTGTTGTTGGAGCTGCACTCATCCAGAAGCGGATAGTATTCCATCACACTCCTGTCTTGTGCCTTGTAAATGGTGGAGTCGAGAGGTGAGCTACTAGCTGGAGAATTCCTAGCCTCTGACCTGCTCTTGTGGCCACAGTATTTGTATTGCTAGTCCATTTCAGTTTCTGGTCAATGGTAACCCCCCCAGGATGTTGATAGTGAGGGATTTAATGATGGTAATGACATTGAGTGTCAAGGGGTGATGGTTAGATTCTCTTTTGTTGGAGAGGGCCATTGCCTGGCACTTGTATGGCACGAATGTTACTTGCCACTTGTTAGACCAAGCCTGGATATTGTCCTGGTCTTGCTGCATTTGGACATGGACTGCTTCAGTATTTGAGGAGTCGCAAATGGTGCTGCACATTGTGCAGTCATCAGCAGACATCCCTACTTCTGACCTTTGATGGAAGGATGGTCATTGAAGCAGCTAAAGATGGTTGGGCTGAGGACACTACCCTGAAGAACACCTGCAGTTGTTATGATCCCAGCTGAGATTACCCATGGTCAAGCCTGATCCCAGGGTGGAACCCAGCTTGATAGATCCTAACTTTTGTTCGTTCATTTAGATACATGGAGAGTAGCTACTGAACAGAGACACAGGAGTCAGCTGATGAACTTTTAACAAAAGAATAAACAGTTATTAAACAAGAAAAGATTAACTATATTACAATACTTCATCACCCACAACTAGACATTTACAGATGTATACAAATTTGTAAGGATAACACAAGTTACAAAAGCTATGTTATACTCTGTGTCCATAGTAAGTACAGTCCATGTAAACCAATAGGTACCTTGTGGTCAGACATACCACACTCTGCAACCAAGTGACGGATGCCACCTCAACCAAATGCTATGGATCTCTCCCCACTCCCTCCAGACGCTTGTTACACCATGAGCCAATCAGTCTCGTTGAATTCTGTCTTTCACACAAGGGTTTCCAATCTCCACTCTCCAACACCTCGCTTTGGAATCTTCTCCCAAACCGATGCTTTCTCTCAGACAAGGGATCACCTCCAGGGTTTTGAACTTTCCTTCCGATGTTCCTCTCCCCCAAGTCACCACATGCATCCAAGATGTCTTCCATTCTCTCTGTCTGTTTCTCTCTCTCTCTCTCTATGTCTCTCTCTCTCTCTCTCTGTTTCTCTCTCTATCTCTCTCTCTCTGTCTCTCTCTCTCTGTCTCTGTTTCTGTCTCTGTCTCTGTGTCTCTGTTTCTGTCTCTCTCTCTCTCTCTCTCTCTCTCTCCCTTCAACAGTACCACTATTTCACATGCCCATAGCAAAGAGTTACAGACCTTCAGTTGTCTCTTTGGACCTTCTTGCCTTTTGCAAGCTGTTCTTGCTTTAAATCTGAATTCTGCAGCTTGAAGATTTAAACTTGAAGCTTGGAGCCTTTCTCTCTGCCCCTCACTCTTAACCTCATTAACAGGACCTTTTCCAGGCTCCTGTCCTTCCTTTTCGTAGAAGGTCTTCTTTGGACTTTTCCACTCCCCTGGATTTTGGGGATTTTCTTTAGCTTGGGACTGGCTATCTGTCCCCTTTGCTCCAGTCTGTCCTGGCAGCAACTTTCAAAAAAAAAACAACTGAACTCCACAGCTTCCAAATCAAAACTGCTGTTTCTCCTCTTGTGTGTACCTGTGAGAGAGACCTGCCTCTCTGGCCCCGTGTTGCTAGGCAACAGCGCAATTCTTCTACTCATTTGCTTAACTTAGCTTACAGCCATAAAAACCTCATTAGACATGCAAGCAACTTTTAAAAGTGAAACTAAAACTCCATTTGACCTTTCTTAACACACACACATACAGAAATACAAATCCAACACATTTTAAAGCTAAAACTCATTCCTAACATCTACAAATACCAATACAACTTACCTAAACTACCTCTATTTCCTAACACAGTGATGTCCTGGAACTGAGACGATTGACCTCCAACCACCACAACCATTTGTGCTAGGTATGACTTCAACCAGTGGAGAGTTTTCTCCTCGATTCCCATTGTCTTCAGTTTTGCTAGGACTCCTTGATGCCACGCTCAGTTAAATGCTGCTTTTATGTCAAGGCGGTCAATCTCGCCTCACCTCTGGAGTTCAACTCTTTTGTCCATGTTTGAATTAAAGCTATAATGCAGTTGGGAGCTGAGTGTCCCCAGCGGAACCCAAACTCAGCATCAGTAAGCAGGTTATTGCTAAGCAAGTGGCACTTGATAGCACTATTGATGACCCCTTCCATCACCTTACTGATTATTTGAGAGTAGACTGAGGTGGTAATTAGCCAGGTTGAATTTGTCCTGATTTTTGTGTACAGGACATACCTGAGCAATTTTCCACATTGCTGGATAGATGCCAGTGTTGTAGCTATACTGGAACAGCTTGTCTAGGGATGCGGCAAGTTCTGGAACACAAGCCTTCAGTATAATTGCCAGAATATTGTCAGGACCCCTAGTCTTTGCAGTATCCAATGCCTTCAGCCATTTCTTTCACGTGGAGTGAATGAAATTGGCTGAAGACGGGCATCTGTGATGCTGGAGACCTCTGGAGGAGGCCGAGATAGATCATCCACTCAGTACTTCTGGCTGAAGATTGTTGTAAATGCTTCAGCCATGTCTTTTGCACTAATGTGCTGGGCTCCCCCATCATTGAGGATGGGGATATTTGTGGACTCTCCTCCACCAGTTAGTTGTTAATTGTCCACCACCATTTACAGCTGAACGTGGCAGGACTGCAGAGCTTAGATCTGACACGTTGATTATGGATTTGCTTAGCTCTATCTATCACTTGCTGCTTATGTTGTTTGGCACGCAAGTAGTCCTCTGTTGTAGCTTCAACAGGTTGACACCTCAGTCTTGGGTATGCCTGGTGCTGCTCCTTCTGCACTCTTCATTGAACAGAGTTGATCTCCTGGCTTGGTGGTAATGATAGAGTGGGGTTATGCCGGGCCATGAGGTGACAGATTGTAGTTGAGCACAATTCTGCTGTTGGCTCACAGCGCCTCATAGTTGCCCAGCTTTGAGTTGCTTGATCTGTTCGAAATCTATCCCATTTAGCATGGCAGTAGTGCCACACAACACTTGAGGGTATCCTTAATGTGAAGGTGGGACTTCGTCTCCACAAGCACTGTGCGGTGCTTACCCCTACTGATACTGCCGTGGACAGATGCATCTGTGGCAGGCAGATTGGTGAGGATGAGGCTGACTATGTTTCCCCCTCTTGTTGGTTCCCTCACCACCTGCCGCAGACCCAGTCTAGCAGCTATGTCCTTTAGGGCTCAACAAGCTCAGTCTGTGATGGTGCAGCCGAGCCACTGTTGGTGATGAACATTGAAGTACAGAGTACATTCTGCACCCTGGCCACCCTCCACGCTTCCTCCAAGTTGTGTTCAACATCGGAGCACTGATTCATCAGCGGAGGGGTGGTGGGGGCGATACATGATAATCAGCAGGTTTCCTTGCCCATGTAATTAAGAAGGCTAATGGAATGCTATCCTTTATTACGAGTGCAATTGAACATACAAGTTAAGGATGGTGTGCTTCAGTTATACAGGACATTGAGACTGCATCTCAAATACTGTGTGCAGTTTTGGTCTCCTTATTTAAGGAAGGATGTAAATGGATTGGAGGCAGTTCAGAGGAGGTTTACTAGATTGATACCTGGAATGAGTGGGTTGTCTTATGAGGAAAGGTTGGACATACTGAGCTTGTTTCCGCTGGAATTTAGAAGAGTGAGGGGTGATTTGATTGAAGTATATAAGATCCTGAATGGTCTTAAGGTGGACGTGGAAAGGATGTTTCCTCTTGTGGTTGAGTCCAGAACTAGTGGGCACCGTTTTAAACATTAGGGGTGACCTTTATAGGACCGAGATGAGGAGAAATTTTTTTTGAGGGTTGTGCGACTTTGGGTCTCAGAAGGTAGTGGAAGCGGGATCACTAAACTTTTTAAGGCAGAGGTAGGTAGATTCTTGTTTAGCAAGGGAATCGAAGGTTATCAGATGTAGATGGGAATGAACTCGCAGCAATGTAACATTCGGTGCAAAATTATTAAAGTTTGTGTATTATAGATCAAATATAATATGTCAGGTAAATACCAAAGTCTGTTTTTAAAGCACTTAATAAAAATGTTATTTTATATACCCACCAGTCCATTATTTTATCTGAGCATTCTAACTCATGGATCTTGGATAGGAAGAAGCAAAAGTGCAGTTTTAAGTTCTGGAGGTGGATGATGTTGGAGCTCAGATTGTCCCTCAGTACCATGGTGATGGGTCGGGCTCAGGCAGGCTGCAGTGAAGGCATCGTGCCGATTTTGTAGTTGGCCTTGAGACTCAGTGAAGCAGCCATGGGAAAGAGCCTGTGGCCCGGAGGGTGACACCAAGAGGCGAGCAGGTCAATGGCAGGGGTGGGAGAAGCTTGGGGTTTTCGTGCTGATGCGGGGTGCAGTCTCAGAGGAGGGGGGGAGTTCACGGCCCCATTTACTATTTCTGCAACCCCAGTTGGAGTCGTGACTCATATCTTGGGAACTACTGACCTATGGTCTTGGGGAAACAATATTTGAGCACCTATTACTCTTCTTGTACTATTTCAATAGGCTTCCCCTATTTCAGGTACTCTCTGGATTGAGCGTCTTTCTCATTTAAAGTAAGGTGAAGTCATCACTAACTACACAAGCCAATCGTAGAATGCCATTATAATGAAGTTTGAGTTGCACCTGCTGATTGAGGTGCTCAGTCAGCAGACCCCTGAATTATTGCACACTGACCTATGACAGATTGGTATGGTGATATAAGTGACCCAAAGTGACCATTTATAATGTTTGGAGGAGTTGGACACTTCTGATTGGACCTTCCTTAAAATATGGCATTTTAAGCATTCATCACCTGAACATTGGATGTTCTAAGTACTATGGTTTTGTGTCAGGCTGATTGAAAACTGACTACTTGCGGGAATGGGCAAGGAATCTCTCGCATCTCTCGGCTTAGTATACTTACATGTGTGTGGAGTGGGAGGGGGACTGGTGAGGTTAGAGTAAAGAAGGTTAGTTCTGGTGGCTATGTATAGTGTCATTAAATGTACATTCAGAAAATCTTTCTCCTGTTTCTAGCAAAATGGTGAATTTGCTATTTTAAACAGAAGTTTTGATTCACCAAAAATACTGATTAGAAGAAATCTTCATAAATGTCTTTTTTAAAACTAATTATCGGGATGTGGATATCTTCGGCTAGACCACCAATTATTTCTCTTGGTTTCCCTTGAGAAGCCTATTCCTTGAACTGCTACAGCAATGATTGTACTCCCACATTGCTGTTAAGTAGGAAGTTCCTGGATTTTGATCTAACTACAAGAAGTAACAGTGATGCATGTTCAAGTCAGGATGTGTAACTTGGAAGGGAACTTGGAGGTAATGATTTCCCATGCACGTGTTGCTCTTGGCCTTCTAGTTGGTAGAAGCTGTGGGTTTGAGGTGCTGCCAAAGAAGCATTAGTAATTTGCTGTTGTGCATCTCATAGTACCGATTGCAGCCATGGCACACTGATGGTGGAGGGAGTGGATATTTAAGCCAGTGAGTGGTTTGTCTTGCCCTGAGTGGTGTTGAGCTTCATACGGACGGTTGAAGCTGCCCTCTTACAGGCAAGTGAAGAGTATAAATTCTCTCTCAAATGGCCAGACCACTTTTCTCCACCTTTTGTTAATAAAGGCCTGAAACCAGAGTTATCCTGGCACTTTGCCTAAATATTTTCCTTTTTTTGTTTTTTTATCTAAAATCATGAAAAATGTCACAATCACTTACTGAACTTAAAATGAGGTATAATTACACCAATAGGAGCAGGCTTGCTCTGTCATTCAGTAAGATCGTGGCAGATCTGATTGTGGCATTAATTTCACTTTCCTGTCTGCCCCTGTAACCCTCGACTCCCTTGTAGATCAAAAATTTAATGCAGCCTTGCATTTATTCTGACCCAGCTTCCACTGCTCTGTGGGGTAAAGAATTCCAAAGATTAACGACCCTCTGAGAGAAGAAATTCTGCCTCATCTTTGTCTTAAATGGGAGACCCTTTACTTTGAAACTACTTCCAGTTCTAAATTCCTCCATGAGGGGAAACATCCCCTCAGTATCTACCTTATCAAGCCCCCTCAGAATCTTTTATGTTTCAATAAGATCACCTCTCATTCTTCTAAACTCCAATGAGTAAAGGCCCAACCTGCTCAATCTTTCCTCAAGAGACGATAACCCCTTCATGCCAGGAATCAGCCTAGTGAACCCTGCCTGAACAACTCCAATGCAAGTATACACTTAAGTAAGGAGACCAGAACTGTGTACACTACCCCAGGTGTGGTCTCCTCCATGCCCTGTATGGTTATAACAAGACTTCCATCCCTCTAGCAGTAAAGGCCAACATTCCATTTATGATTTGTGATTCATGTACAAGGATACTCCGATCCCTCTGTACCGCAGCATTCTGCAGTCTTTCTGCTTTTAAATAATGTTTTGCTTTTCTATCCTTTTGAGCAAAGTGGACAAACTCACATTATCCCACATTTACATTATCCCACATTTATCCCATATTTACATTATCCCACATTTATACTCCATCTACTAAATTTTGCCCACTCATTTAGCCTATCTATATCTTTTTTGCAGATATTTTGTACCCTCCGCACAGTTTGTTCTCCTACCTGTCTTGGTATTGTCAGCAAATTCGGCAACAATAAACTTGGTTTCTTCATCCAAATCATTAATGTAGATTGTAAATAGTTGAGGTCCCAGCAATAATTCCTGTGGCACTCCACTATTTACAGTTTGTCATCCTGAAAATGACCCATTTATCCCAAAAATGTTCATCCATTTTCTCTCTCTCTCTCTTTCTCCAGAAGCTGCTGGACCTGCTGAGCATTTCTATTTCAGATTTCTAGCATCCACAGTATTTTATGTTTCTAATTGGAATTTAATTCATTGTCAGTTGGAATGCCCATTTTTGAAAATTTGTACTCTTCTCTCTGATGGGATTTCCATTTGTGTCTCTTTTTTACTTTGTTCATCTTTATTGCTTTCTATTTCCCTTTTCAAGTTTGATCAGATCTTCCAACTTTGCTTTCACGTCGACAACATCTTCATCAGCTGCTGTCTCTGTTTGTCTTATTCCATGTAAATTACAACTGAAATTCCATCCTTTGTTCCAGATCCACCCATGATTACAGATATCTCCTAGATGTTAAGTGCTCCTCAAACTGGTGTTCTTGCTACATTCTGAGATCTGCACTAAATGCCATGTGCCACCACATGCACTCTATCAACCTTTTTTTTTAGCAGCAATGACACACTCTATCTCACAACTGTCCTGGTTCACAGTTTCATTTCATCCTTTGTCACATCTCGCGCTTTATCCCAAAACTTTCCTTCCTTTCAGGTGCGAAGGATTGCAAACTTCAGCCACTCATGGGCACCAAGGCCCCTCCAGATCTTTCTTTACCTGCCTGTGACCCATCCCTTCTTCTAATCTCACCTCTTGAGATACCCTCTGACCTTCCCCTCTCTGACCCTGAATTTCTGCCTTTAGCAAAGGCTTTAGCTTCATTCCCTTGAGTTCCCACCTCAATGAATTTTGAACTCAGCATGAAAGTGCTCACTTCTTCCTTTGCCTTTGTGCCCACTTCTTTGGCTAGCAGTCTTCTCTCCCCCATCCGCCACACAGCAGACCCTTTTACCCATCTCCAGTATTCTCCCTTCACCTGGACCCCTCTCACTGGCCTCTTAGCCTCTCTAAGTCTTTTAATTGAGTACTGCTCCCCCAATCACTAACTTATATCCCTCTGAACTTGCAGCATTCTATTTGCTTAGGTCTAATCCTAACAGTATCAACCTTGTCAGCAGGTTTGATAACAGCGTTGTCTGGCAAATTGGCCTCTACCTTGCTGAAGCCAAATGTCAACTCTCCACTCCCCAACCTCTCCCTGGACCATGACTCATCTCCAGGACTGTCACTGACGACCTGTCCTCTGGAGAACTTCCCTCCATGGCATCATACCTCATTGTCCCCCAGTCCCAAGCAATCCCACTTCTACCTCCTTCCCAAGGTCTACAAACAGGACTGCCCTTGTAAACTAATTTTTTTTTCAGCCTGTTCCTGCCTATCCTTTCTTGACACTTTTTTTTCTCCCCTTGTGCAGTTTCTTCCCTCCTACATCTGTGATGATTCTGATGCCCTCTGTCACTTTAATAGTTTGAAGTTTCTTGGCTGTAATAGACTGCTCCTCACCATGGAGGTCCAATCTCTCCACACCTCTATCCCCCACCAGGATAGTCTAAGGGCTCTCTGCTTCTTCCAACCAGTCTCCATCCACCACTGCCCTACTCTGCCTGCCTGAACTTGTTCTCAGACTGAACAATTTCTTCTTTTAACTTGTCTCACTTTCTCCACATAAAAGGTGTTGCTATGGATCTCCACATGGGTCCAAACTATGCTTGCCTTTTTGTGGAATATGTGGAACATGTCTTGTTCCAGTCCTACTTAGGCCCTTACCTCTTTTTTTTTCCCTCTCTGGTACATTAATGCTCTCACACTGAACTGGAAAATTTCATCAAATTTGCTTCCATTTTCCACCCGTCTCACCTTCATATGGTCCATCACCGACTCTTCCTTTCCCTTCCTCGACTTTTGTCCCTACAAATATTCATATAAACCCAGTGACTCCCGCAGCTACCTCAACTGCTATTCCAAACATCCTGCTTCCTGTAAGGATTCCATTCCAATCTCCCAGTTTCTCAGTGTCCATCACATCTATTCTGATGATGCAGCCTTCCATACCAGTACCTCCTTCCAGTGAAGCTTAGCAGAAGCTCAGCAGCAGCTCGAACACTTCACCTATCCATTGAGACACTTTACAACTTTCTAGACCACAACATTTGAGTTCAATTTCAGACCATAACCTCTGTACCTAATTCATGTTTTTTTTTTGCAGGATTTGATTTTACTGTCTTGCTTTTCCTCAACTGAAGATTCCTCCCCCACTCTGGTTGACAGGGCCCTCTACTGTGTCCGTTCCTTTTCCTGGACTTCTGCTCTCGCTCCTTCCCCTCCATTCCAGAACCAATAGGGTTCCCCTGTGCCTCACCACCTTCCCCACCAGCCACTGTATTCAACGGATTGTCCTCCACTATTTCTACCACCTCTAGCATGATGCCACCAACAATCACATCTCTACACTGGGGAGAGCGAATGCAAATTGGGTGACTGTTTTGTGGAACACTCTCTGTTCAGTTCAGTCCGTAAGCATGACCCCAAGGTCCCAGTTGCTTTTCATTTTAATTCTTCACCTTGCTCCCCTGCTGACCTCTCTGTCCCCGGCCTCCTTCCAATGAAGCTTAACACAAGCTCAGCAGCAGCTCAAGAG
This sequence comes from Cetorhinus maximus, assembly GCF_964194155.1. Classification (NCBI taxonomy): domain Eukaryota; kingdom Metazoa; phylum Chordata; class Chondrichthyes; order Lamniformes; family Cetorhinidae; genus Cetorhinus; species Cetorhinus maximus. Next base: position 101,765,719 of record NC_135887.1, read on the forward strand.
CACCTCAGCTTTCTATTGAGACACTTCACACCTTTCTGGACACAACATTTGATTTCAATTTTAGACCATAACCTCTGTCCCTAATTTGTGTTTCTTTTTTGCAGAATTTGATTTTACTGTCTTGCTTTTCTTTTTTGCTTTTGGGCAGCAGTTATTCATCTTTGTCATTCACACCTCCTCTAGACATGCCTTTTTTTGTTTCTTTTTACTTGCCACATTACCATTCCCTTTGGCCTTGAACCACCAAATCTTTTGACCTTTAGGGTAGAATTTAATGCACTCTCCACCCCCCCCATCCCCACCTGCAAACACCTCAGGGTATGTTTGATCAGCTGGGAGAGTGTGGGGTTGAAAGGTTGGAGAGCGGCCATCTACCCAGACGGCAATTGAGGCCCTTATGTAACCACATAAGGGCCTCATCCCACTGTCACTGGCATTCAACCAGTGGCGGATGGGGAATGTCATGTGGAAAGACCACCCAGCAAACCCTTGTGGGTGCTAGCATCAGGAAATGGGGAACCCACTGAAAGTCACGCCCCTGCTCTTGCTTCTGACCTTCCCTCTCATCAGTGACCACTATCCCGCCCAAATTCATATCTATTTGGGGATCCAGCAGCGATCCTCAAGGTAGGCCCAAGTATTGTACTGGCAGTGGTGCTGCTGGTATTGGAGTGCTGATGGCAGCTCTCGAGGGTGGGATATCCACCCCACTGGTGGCTTGATTGCGTATGAGGCCTGATGCTGTCCTGCTAATTACCTGGTAATTATGCTTGGCCTTCCGGAGAGAAGCGCCACTGTGTTCCCGCCAGTTTTCCAGCCAGTGGGCGGGTCCCCCATCACAAATACAATATTCTGCCCTTAATCTCTCCTGCCTAACACCATCACAGGCCTTCCCTTTTTCTTTTTCCAACCCTCCCCCCTTTCACTTGCTTGAAACCTATTGCATTTCCAACATTTCCCAGTTCTGATGGGAAGTTTTTGACCTGAAACAATTAACTCTATTTCTCTCCCCACAAATGTTGCCTGAATATATCCAACATTTTTCTGTCTTTATTTCAGGTTTCCAGCATCCACACTATTTTACATTTGTCTCTATTTATGCTCTGTCTATTGGGGGCAGTCAAGATTGTTTACCATCAGTAAATGTTACCTTTTAATTAATGCATCTGTGGCAAACTTCATGGAAGGTTGAGGCATTAATAAGGTCATAATATGGATTTTGTTCTGATAATTTTTTAATGTGCAACTTAAGCACATACAATCAAAATAAATATTACATCAAGTTATTTTCCTAGATACAAATTTGTGACACTGCATTGCAAGCTAACTTCCTTTTTGGAGGTGGTCATTTTTTTCATTAAGAAATCAAACTGAATTTGTTACTGCTGTATATGTGGTTAATCTCATTTCCTGTTGTTGATTTGATGTCTTTTGCTGCTCTGGCTACCTCAGGCATTATCTGTTGCCCTGCTTGCAGGCAGACGTGTTTGACAAGCGATGTAGTGGAGAATGTCTTCATCAGAGACTATCCCCAAGTAACTCAGAAGATGGAAAAGGTAAGCACAATACAAATCTTGAGTAATCTGTCTTTTAGTTATTGTTTTCTTGCTAAAAATGATCAAGTATTCGATATACTACTGATATTGTGTCTAATCTCCAAGATTAATCGGTTCTCTAGATCAAATATCTTTTTATAGGCTGTGCTAAGTGTGTCTATGGTATAACCATAATTCAGGTTTTTATACATATTTCATAAAATGTATTTCATATTTTCTTTGTACAACTTCCAAAGTAGCTTATTGGTCCAATTTGAAATGACAATATAGTTCATAGAACATATATTATGAGGTAGAAATTGGATCTTGTTGTACTCATTTTACAAGAATGATGTTGCTCAATTTTGGGGACTGATGTCCTGCACCCCAAGGATACTGGAAAAAAGTCTGATCCAAAGTTGCACCCTGAGTGATCATGTAAAATGGGCATTAAGGTGGTGCAGCTGTCAGGCCTGCTCTGCTCAGTTTTCTCGACGGGGGAGGATGTGGCATAGTGGTATTTTCACAGGACTGGCATTCCAGAGACCCAGGGTAATGTTCTGGGGACCCAGGTTCAAATCCCACCACAGCAAATGGTGAAATTTGAATTCAATAAAAAAAATATGGAATTAAGTCTCATGCTGATTGTTGGGCACTGCCCTTTCGGGAAAGAACTCTGTCTTTACCTGGTCTGGCCTGCATGCGACTCCAGACCCACAGCAATGTGGTTGATTCTTAAATGTCCCCTGAACAAGGACAATTGGGGATGGGCAATAAATGCTGGCCTAGCCAGTGACAGCCACATCCCATGAACGAATAGAAAAAAACTCTAGCTAGCAGATGCTATCAGAAAAGTGGTGATTTTTTTTTAAAATTGATGTGGAGCCAGGAGAACCAGAATGCTCCTTCTGACTCCACAGCATTACTTAGAACTCTGTGGCAGACAGCCTAAAATTCAACACTTCAGTCAGGTGCGACAGGTGCCAGTTGCTTGTTATATTGTTTTAGATAGGATGTAAGGACCAATTCCTCATGATGAGGAATTCCACCTTCCACCTTCCAACTAGGATTGTTTTGTGTGTCCAACTGACATTCCAGCAACACTGAAGATGATCAACACCATGCAGGTCAAAGCAGCCCACTTGATCGGCGTCCAATCCACTACCGTGCACAGTGGCAACAGTGTGTACCATGTATAAGATGCACTGGAGCAACTTGCCAAAGCTCCTCTGAAAGTACCTTCCAAACCCATGAACCACACCACCTAGAACAACAAAGGCAGCAGGCGCAGCAGAACATCACCTGCAAGTTTCCCACCAAGGCACAACCACCCTCCCTTCAAACTATACTGTAGTTCCTTCACTGTTGCTGGGGCAAAATCCTGGAACTCCCTACCTAACAGCATTACGGATATATGGACATACTTCGACTGTAGCAATTCAAGAAGGCAGCTTATCCTCACCTTCTCAAAGGCATGTAGGGGTTGGTAATAAATGCTAAACTTGCAAGAGGCACTCATATTCCATGAACAAATAAAAGAAAAATGAATTTCTAAGTCTATTTAGATGTGTATATATTTTTGAATTCAAAATGTTGTGATATCTTTATACTGAGCAAGATTGAGATTACTCTAACTACTGAATTAGGATAAACAATTCCTTTCCCTTCCACTAAACTAAATTTATATACTGACTGGAGTGGAAAGGAACAACTGACTGTTGAGATGACAAGTGCAATATCATAAAAATAATTGCAAACCTGGTCCAACCCCTTACCTTGACAATCAAATAAGAGTAAACGTTCTGGTGTAGTGACGTTGTTGTTCAGGACTGATAGCATCATATTGGTTCATGTGTATGTTCAGCATAATAGTTGTACTGGGAGTGGTGTCATAACTACTATAAGTTTACAAGATAGTCCAGATAGTGTTCTGCTCAATGGGTAGCAAGCAGACACCAGGCCTTAGTTTAGTTAATTCGGAGTGGGGGGGGGGGGGTTAATTTCTGTTATTCACTTAAAAATTAAGCTAACGACTAGCGTTGAAATCACTGATGCCTATGTCACCTAGTGGCATTCCTGTATACTGTACTTGTAGGTCATGTTGCACATATTGCATCAGTGATAATGCAGGGTTTTCCTACATTGCAGCCAACACCAAAAATAGTATTCCAGTGTGAGAACATAAGAAATAAAAGGAGTAGCAAACCATAAGGCCCCTCGAGTCTGCTTCGCCATTCAATAAGATCATAGCTGAACTTTTGCATCAACTCCACTTTCCTGCTTTATCCTGATATTCCTTGATGTCCTCAGTATCCAAAAATCTGTTGATCTGTCTTGAATATACTTATTGACTGAGTGTGCAGAGCCCTCTTAAGTAGAGAATTCCAAAGATTCACAGCTGTCTGAGTGAAGAAATTTCTCCTCATCTCCATCCTAAATGGCTAACACCTTGGTGCTTCTGTATATCTATTATTTTCAGCCAGAGAAAACACCCCTTGCCATCTGCCCTATCGAGCCCTCTAAGGATTTTATGTTTCAATGAGATCACGTCTCCTTCTTCTAAACTCCAGAGAATATAGACCCATCCCACTTAATCTCTCCTCATAGAACAGCAACTTCGTTCTGGAAATTAATCTAGTAAATTCTCATTACAACCCCTCTAAGACCTGTATATCTTCCTTGGGTAAGGAGACCAAAAACCGTACACAGTACTTCCAGGTGTGGTCGCGCCAAAGCCCTATATAATTGCAGCACAACTTCCATATTAAAGTCCAACCACTTTGCAATGAAGGCTAACATACCATTTTGTCATCTTAAAAGCTTATCGTATCTGCGTGTTAACTTTGATTCTTGTACAAGGACCCCCAAATCCTCCACATACTAACATTTATTTGCTTCTCATCAAATCATTCTGCTTATCCATTTTCCCTACCAAAGTAGATGGTTTCACATTTCCCCACATTATACTTAATCTGACAGCATCTTGTCCAATCACTTAATGGGCCTGTCAACTCTTGCCCTTGGCTTGCAGAATTATAGCCAATGATTCTGGGTAGATTGATACTATGTGATCACATTACTTATAAACTTAAAGGAAATTTTGTTTACCTTTGGCCCCTTAAGGTATTACCTTGCAATAACTTAAGTTTCTGTAACTGCTATAGATAATAAGGTGACTGCAATTTTCAATTACTTCCTTGATAGTCTGCAGAAATTCATTTCTTTCTACTTTTGAATTACAGTCCTCTTTCTACTATAATTTGTGACATGGGTCTGGATCTAATGCTGTGTATTAAGCAAAGTTAGCTATGGTTTTCATGCACTACACAGAGTTCACTTTAGTTCAATGCTTTTACGAATAAAAGGAAAATTGAAAATTAATCTGCGCCACCTCTTCTCATCTTACAGCTTCATCTTGAAACTTTGCACCTAAGTGATTGCATCTAATAGGATCCTAGTTGGTTTGGTGGTAGGAAGCCAAAGCAGCAACAAAGTTAGCAACTGTACTTGAGAAAATGATATTTGATCCTAGCTTGAGGTCAAGACACTGTGTTTTCTTTGTAAACCTGTTGGTGTGTGGTTCAACTGGGCCAGTTTTTAAAAAAAGTTGAAACATTTGCATGCAAAAGGATTAGCGGGTGTTGCAATATACAGGGGAAATGTGCAAAAAGTAACATTTCTTAGAGGATAGTGAATTGTTTAGGTCAGCCATCAGTGGAAATTTAAAGCAATAGCTTTCCTTTTTTTGTTTTGAATGTGGATATGGACAGAATGATAGATGTGATTACAGAAGTGGATGATGAGCAGATTACATTAAAAGGCAAGAGGGAAGTTATGCACAGAAGTAACAAATAGAGAAGACTTGCAAAAAAGATTAGCATTACTGAAATTTGGTAAGTCATATGATCACGATGGAAAATATCTTGGGTTACTGAAAGAAGCAAAGGTAGAAACAGCAGAGACATTGGTCACAATCTTCCAATCCTGATTGGATAAAGGAGTAATGCTGGATGAATGAAAGGTTGCTAATATTATTCCACTATTCAAGAAAGGGGAGAGGGATAAACCAGGAAACAGCAGGCCAATCAGTGGCAAGGAAGTTATGGAAACCTATTATTGGGAACAAAATAACTTTAATTTGTAAAGGCACAAGTTAACCAAGGAGAGTCAGCATAATTTTTTTTTAATATGCGTTTTTACAGGATGTTGGCGTCATTGGCTAAGCCAGCATTCATTGACCATCCCTAATTGCCCTTGAGAATCTGGTAGTGAGCTGCCTTGAATCACTGTAGTCCCTATGGTGTAGGTACACCCACAATGCTGTTGGGGAGGGAGTTCCAAGTGTCTGAAACAATATTTGTTAAAGGCAGATTGTGTCAGACTAAAACAGAATTACCTGGAAAAACTCAGGAGGTCTGGCAGCATCGGCGGAGAAGAAAAAAGTTGACGTTTCGAGTCCTCATGACCCTTCAGCAGAACTGAGTAAAGTTAGGAGAGGGGTGAACTATAGAGATACGAAAATCCTGTCGGAGAGCAGAGCAGTACTTCTTCAAGGTAGGCATTTCTTGAAGAGGAGTGCCAGTCAATTAAACACAGAGATAAAAACAAAAAACTACTGCGGATGCTGGAAATCCAAAACAAAAACAGAATTACCTGGAAAAACTCAGCAGGTCTGGCAGCATCAGCGGAGAAGAAGTACTGCTCTGCTCTCCGACAGGATTTTCGTATCTCTATATTTCACCCCTCTCCTAACTTTACTCAGTTCTGCTGAAGGGTCATGAGGGCTCGAAACGTCAACTCTTTTCTTCTCCGCCGATGCTGCCAGACCTGCTGAGTTTTTCCAGGTAATTCTGTTTTTGTTTTGGATTTCCAGCATCCGCAGTAGTTTTTTGTGTCAGACTAACTTGATGGAATTTTTTGGGGTAACAGAGAAGATTCATTTAAGGTAGTATAGCAGATGTTTTATATCAGGACTTTCAGAAGACCTTCAACAAAGTGCCACATAGGAGGTTTGTTAAAAAGATGGAAGCCCATGGAATAAAGAGTAAAGTGGTAGCAGAATGGATACAGAATTGGTTTAGTGACAGGAAACAGAGGGTGGTGGTGAATGGATGTTTTTCAGACTGGAGGGTGGTTTGCAATGGCTTTTCCCAAAGGTCAGTTTTGGGTCCATTTTTCTTCAATTTTATAAGTGACTTGGGCCCAGGTGTAGGGAGTAGCATTAGATGATACAAAACTTTAGATTGGGATGGAGACAGCTGTTGTCTTCAGGATGATATAGACAGGATGGTGAAATGGGCAGAAGCATGGCAGATGGAGCTCAATGCAGAGAAATGTGAAGTGATGCATTTTAATAGGACCAATATGGAAAGAGAATACAATATAAATGGCACCAACCTGAAAAGTGAAGATGAGCAGAGAGGCCTCGGTATCCATATAGGCAAACTCTTAAAGGTGGCAGGGCAAGTTGATAATGTGCATACAAAAGTATTTGCATTACTTGGGTTTACATATAGAAGTAGAGAATATAAAAGCAAAGAGATCATGCTAGAAATTAATAAATCACTGATTTAAGCCACGGCTAGAGTATTGTGATAGTCTTGGGCCCACACTTTACAAAAGATGTAAAGAGACCAGGGAGAGGGACTTCATTTATGAAAAGAAGTTGGGAAAGCTAGGACAACAGAAGGTTTTGATGAGACTAGATAGGGGTAAAAATATTCCCTTTGGTGAGTGGCTCAATAACTAGAGGCCATGGTGTTATGATCCCAGCTGATACTACTGAACAAGCCAAACCCCAGGAAGGAACCCAGTTTGATAGATCCTAACTTTTATTTTTTGTTTAGATGTGTAGAGAGTGGCAACTGAACAGATTCACAGGAATCAGTTGATGAACTTTTAACAAAAGAATAAAACATTTATTAAACAAGAAAAGATGAACCATATTACAATACTACTTGACCCACAACTATACCTTTACAGCTATATACAGGTCCGTAAGAATGATATTGAGTTACAAAAGCTATCCTATACTCTAATGTTCACAGTAAGTACATAGTCCATGCAAACCAATAGGCAACTTGTGGTCAAGCACACCATGCTCTGAAACAAAGTGACAGATGCCACCCCAAACAGATGCTATAGATCTCTCAACAACTCCCTGCAGACGCTTGTCACACCATGAGCCAACTGATCTCACTGAACTTCGTCTTTCACACAAGGGTTTCCAATCTCCACTCTCCAAGAACTCACTCTAGAATCTTCTCCCAAACCGATGCTTTTTCTCACGCAAAGGTCCACCTCTAAGGTTTCGAACTCTCCTTCCGACGTTCCTCTCCCCTGGGTCACTATGTGCATTCAAGCTTTCTTCCATGCACACTCTATCCCACTTACTCAGCTGTGCCAACGGAACACTACTGCTTTACATGCCTATAGTATAGAATTACAGACCTTCAGCTGTCTCCTTGGACCTACTGGCTTCTCGGACGCCTATATCGCTTTAAATCTGCTTCCTGCAGCTTTCTCCCTTTAAGCTTGAAGCTTGGAGCCTTCCTCTCTGCTCCTTACTTTCACTTCCACAAAACAGGGCCTTTTCCAGGTTCCTGTCCTTGTCCTTTGATTAGACTGTCCTCTTCGGACCTTTCCTTTCTGTCTCACTCCTTGGCTTTGAAGCCTTCCAGTACTTTTGGGAAATCTTCTCTCTACAGTTCCCTCTCTCAGTAGACTGCTAACAACTTGGTGTCTCCCTTGAGATCCAAAATTCACTTGACATTTACTGTTACTTTAACTTTAGAGCAACTCATCTCAGATTCTTAGACTTATTTCCCTCAGCAGTCTGCTAGTATGTCCGCTAGGAAGAGACTTAAACTGCTCCCTTCAACTTGCAGCATAATGACCAACTGAACTCAAACTGCTTTCCGTGTGTGTGGGTGGGGCCTCCCTCTCTGGCCCCCTGTTGCTAGGCAACAGCACAGATTTTCTGTACTCTGTTGGCTTTAGCTCTTCTTCAAGAGTTGTAAAAATCTCATTAGAAATGCAGGCAGAGGAAAGGTCAGACAGACTGTGCTTGTCTCCATTGGAGTTAGAAGAGTGAGGGGTGATTTGATTGAAGTATACAAGATCCTGAACGGCCTTGACAAGGTGGACGTGGAAAGAATGTTTCCTCTTGTGAGTGAGCCCAGAACTAGGGGGACACTGTTTAAAATTAAGGGTTACCCTTTTATGACAGAGGTGAGAATTTTTTTCTGAGGGTTGTGTGACTTTGGAAATCTCTGCCTCAGGTGAAGGCGGTGGGGGGCATCATTGAATGTTTTTAAGGCAGAAGTAGATAGATTCTTGTTAGGCAAGGGAATCAAAGGTTATTGGGGGTAGATGGAAATGTGGAATTCGAAATGCAAGCAGATGAGCGATGACATTATTGAATGGTGGAGCAGGCTCAAAGGGCCGAATGGACCACTCCTGTTCCTATTTCTTATTTTCTTAGGTTTACAAACAAAGCTTTAGATCAGAACAGAAAATGCTGGAAAAGCTCAGCAGGCCTAAAAGCATCTGTGGAGAGGAAAAAAACAGTTAACCTTTCAAGTCCGTATGACTTCTCTTCAGAGCTCTTCAAAGCTTTAGACCGGCTGTCTCCACTCAAATGAAACTAGATCCCAGGTATCACCTTTTGACCCACAAATAGAAAAAAAAATTGAACTTAAATTTCTTCATTCCTAGCACATCCAAATATACATATAACTCACTTAAACTATCTCTATTTTCTAACGATAGATTCAAAATTATTGGTAAAAGATCTAGAATGAAGATGTGAAGAATTCTTTTTCCAGAGCTGTTTGGATCTGGAATGCTCTACCTGAAAAGGTGGTGGAATCTGATTCTATAATTAATTTTAAAAGTGAGTTGGGCAGGCACTTATGGATTAGGAACTTAGGTGTTAAGGACAAAAAGTGGGGTTGTGGAACTAAGCATGCCTGCTCTTTCAAAGAGCCAGGGCAAAGAGGTGAATGTCCTACTTCTGAGCTGTAAGTTTCTATGATTTTGTAAGTACAGCTGGTACAATAATGTGCAGTGCATGGTTTCTGAATGCTAAAATTTGACAGCATCACAATGAATGTTATGGCAATGCAGGCATTACTTGCAAGTTATTATTAGGTAACAGGGGGAAAGTAGTAGCTTTCCTGATAATCTGAGGAGTGGGCCTTGGGATAATTTTGTAACCATGATTTGTGCTTCACAAAATTTCACACCATGGGTGGGGGGTGCCCCCAACATGTACAGGGAACCCCTGAAGGGGCACTTCCTTTCCTCTATTTTTACCTTGGATGATGAAATAATGGGCTTCCTGCTCTCGCCGCCTTCCACTGCCCAGCATATTATGGTAGTGGAGGTGGAATGAAGCCTTTAAGAACATAAGAACTAGGAGCAGGAGTAGGCAATTCAGCCCCTCAAGCCTGCCCCGTCATTCAATACGATCATGGCTGATCTCATTTCAGCCTCAGCTCCAATTTCCTGCCCTCTCCCCATAACCTCTCAACCCGTTACTAATTAAAAATCTGTCTATCTCCTTCTTAAATTTATTCAGCGTCCCGGCATCCACTGCACTCTGAGGTAGTGAATTCCATAGATTCATGACCCTTTGAGAAAAGTAATTCCTCCTCATCTGTGATTTAAATCTACCACCCCTTAGCCTAAAACTATGGCCTCTCATTCTAGAATGCCCCACAAGGGGAAACATCCGCTCCATGTCTACTTTGTCTATCGTCTTTAGCATCTTATATACCTCCAGTTAGATCTCCTCTCATCCTTCTAAACTCTAGCGAGTATAGGCCTAAACTGCTCAATCTCTCCTCATAAGACAAGCCCCGCATCTTTGGAATCAATCAATGGAGAATTCCTCTGAACTGCCCCCAGTGCAACTACATCCTTCAAGTAAGGGGACCAAAACTGTGCACAATACTCCAGGTGCGATCTCACCAATGCCTTGTACAGTTGCAACAACACTTCCCTATTTTTATACTCTCTTCCTTTAGCAATAAATGCCAAAATTCCATTTGCCTTCCTTATTACCTGCTGTACCTGCATAGTAGCTTTCAGCAATTCATGCACAAGGACATCCAGATCCCTCTGCATTGAAGCATTCTGAAGTTTCTCTTCATTTAAATAATAAGTCGCCTTTTTATTCTTCCGACCAAAATGGATAACCTCACACTTATCCACATTAAACTCCATCTGCCAAATTTTGGCCCATTCACCTAACCTGTCCACATCCATTTGTAAATTTCTTATTTCTTCATTGCAACTTACATTCCCACTATTTTGGTGGGTTCTGCAAATTTAGCAATAGTACCTTCTATCCCTGAATCCAAGTCATTAATATAGATTAGTTATAGCTTGCCACCCAGAAAAAGACCCATTTATCCCGACTCTATGTTTTCTGTTGGTTAGCCAATCCTCTAACCGAGCTAATGTATTACCCCTAACTCCATATGATCTTATCTTGTGTATTAATCTTTTATGCGGCACCTTATCAAAGGCCTCCTAGAAGTCCAGATATACTACATCTACAGAATCCCCATTATCCACTTTGCTTGTCACATCTTCAAAGAACTCTAGCAAATTAGGCAAACACGATTTACTCTTCATAAAACCATGCTGACTCTGATGGATTGCATTTTGACTTTCCAAATGTCCCATTACCACTTCCTTAATAATGGATTCCAACAATTTCCCAATGACAGATGTTAAACTAACTGGTCTATAGTTTCCTACTTTCTGCCTCCTCTTCACCCCCCCAACCTTTTTTTTTGAATATGGGTGTTATATTAGCGTTTTTCCAATCCACTGGAACCTTTCCAGAATCCAGGGAATTTTGGAATATTATAGCCAATGCATCCACTATCTCCGCTGCCACTTCCTTTAAAACCCTGGGATGTAGGCCATCAGGTCCTGGGGACTTGTCACCCTTTAATCCCAATAGTTTGCTTAGACTTTTCTCTAGTGATGGGGCAGTTAATAACTTAATTAAGCAATTAAGGGCCTCAATAGGCCTAAGGACGGGTTGTCTGGTCGGTGCATTACCCACCCACCATGTTATGGACAATGGGTCAGGGTTGGGAGGGAAGGCAGTGGGCTAGGCACCCATCATATTTAACATGCCCCCTCCGCCGTCCTTCCCTGACAGGGGGCAGAAAAATCCAGGCCTATGTGCATATATTGCCTCGAGCTGTAAACATGTATCTGCTATAATTAAGCAACATAGTTGCTATTGATGTATAACTGTTAACAGCCAGATGCATTGAATGCCATAAAAACATTCAAAGGGTCAACCAGAGGATCATGTAATTAATTGTTAATTAGCCTACAAGGCAATAATGTACTGAATAGCATATGGAGCATTCAACTCAGCTGTGGCTCAGTTCATAGCACCCTCGCCTTTGAATCAGAAGGTTGTGGGTTCATGTCCCACTCCCGGAAACCAAGAACTGTGAATGTACTCGAAAGAGTTACAATCTGTGACTGTTGATAACTCAAAAGAGTTACACAGTGAATTAGGTAATATAGATGTCTAGCATTGGACTGCTGGGCAAACTAATTACTTGGATATCTGAATGTTAGGCTGAAATTCTGTGCCCCCTGCAGGGTAGGTTGGCAGGTTGGGGAGTGAGCTGTAAAATTGGACGACACGGCAGTGGTGTCTTGCCCACTACTTACCTTCCCCTGCTGGAATTTTGAGGCAGGGGAGCAGTCAGGTGGCCCACTCACCTGTGGGCTAATTTGAGGCCTTTAAGTGGCCAATTAATCCCCTATTGCTGAATTTCCTCTGCCAGAGAGGCCAATGCTGTACCCAGCCAGCCAGTTCAAACCTGATGGCTAGGTACCTCCCTTTCAGACCCCATATACCCACCTGAGCCCCCTCCCCTCTTCTTACCCCCCCCACCCCTCCCCCCTGAAAAAAAGGTCTTCACACTCACATTTCCCCCGCCCCTCTCCTCCCCTCCCCCAGCCTCCTATGCCCCTTGCTGGGCCCTGCCAGCCTGACCCTGGCAAGACCCTGGATTTACATTCATGCAGGCTCCATTAGTGTCTCCACTTCAGGGACTGGGTCCCTTCAGTCCCAGCAATGCCAACACTCACTGCGGTGCTGCTGGGACAAGAGAGTTGTTAGCCATTTGAATGGCCAGCAGTTCTCAATGGCAGGACTTCCGCCCCTATTAGGGAGAAAGCTCCGCCTCAAACCAATGGCTTTTAAATGGCTGCAGGGTGAGCCAGTCAAACGGGGGGGCGGACTTGCTGACTACTTTTACACCGGGGAGGACGTGTGGCAAGCAACTGTAGCACTGTAAAATTCAGCCCCTAGACTACTAGTGGAAGTGAGTAACATAAATATGTAGCATTAAACAGGTTTGGCACTTGGATGGCTTAGACATAATGCATGAGGATGTACAGAATTTTTTGAATCGCACAGATAGCATGCAACTGCTGGGGGAACGAGAATCCGTAGTAGACATTCTGACCGTGGTGTGGTACATCCAGTGGGACAGATACAGGTTGTGCTAACCTACTGTACATAAACTTTTGGGGAAATAACTCGGGCAGGCTTGGTTCTTCCAAAGTCCGCCCCTTAATTTCTAATGTGCTATACTTGCAGATCAATCCACTCAAATGATACTATATCAATTAGTGTTCAGTTTTCTTTCAATTTTCCCTTTTTTCCTGCTTACTTTTTCGTCAAATGTGTTGAGTCCTGATGGTATACAGTTGCATAAGCGGTAATGGCTCTCAAGTGTGGTATCTAAGTTGGCATTCACCAAGTGTTAGCTTGGGCTGAGTTGGGCTACTAGACTAGGAACAGCACAATTGAGCTTCAATCTACTCTTGTCTAATTTCCACTTCTTACTTGAGTTACAGGATAGCAGGAGCGAGTACTGCGATTTCTTCCCCTGCTTCATCTGACTTTGGAGGTGCAGGTGATTTGTGCCTCCAAGTCTTGTGCTTTGGATGAGGTCACCTGTCTCTGATTAGACAAGGGATAGAAACCCCAATCCTGCTAGCTTGTTGTAAGTTTGTTAAAATTTATGTCCAATCTTGGGACACTTTTTGCAGAAGAAAAATATAATTTAAGGCCAATTTTCTTGGCTATAGTGCCCCAGTAGTGCCTAGGCTCAGCACACTGGATAAGGTAGATACTGTAATACCGATTCCACTGTGCTAAACTTGAACTTTATGCTAAATTATTTTTTTGATCCACATTGCTGCGTCAGATGTAAGTACTCGAATGTAAACTAAAGTGAGTTGTCACATTTATGAAGTTAGGACAACCTGCAACCTGATTTCCTGTTTTTGTGATGATTGGGGTTGTCTGCATTGTGCCCACATAAAAAGGCGTTATCACAAATAGACTTTTGAGTATTGAGGCTTGAGTCAGCAAAAACGTTGATGTATAGGAGCTTTACAGTACTAAGAATACTTTGCTTTTTTACTATTGCCATTAAATGGATTGTATATCCTGCAAATCTTGGCTGTAGTGAGCTCAACTGACAAAACTTTATAGTGAGGGTTCTGTGAATGTGTTATTTGAAGGAGAACAGATGTGGAAGATGAGGGTCCTATGAAATCACAGAATAGTTGGGCCCCTATTGGCTGAACCATCCAGAGATATCTCATTTGAAAATTTCCTTTCAAGCATGTCATTCAGTATGACTCTTAAATCTCATCCCTTCCTCTACTTTTCCCTGTAAAAGAAACATCTCTGAAAAGCCTACATAGAATTCAGCCATAGTCCCTGTCACCACCATGGCTTAAATTTAAAGGAATTTCAATTCCTCGGAACTTGAAAAGAATTTTGCACACAGCACCATCAAATTTATTACAGCCACATATTTATTGCATTATTTGTACCAATGCCTTTTTGGCGAGTGAGGAGCGGGGGTGGCGGGCAGTGGTGCTTTAAAAACAGGACAGGAGAATAGCAACTGTTTGCTAGTATTAGCATTGAGGACCCAAGACAACCTTCTGCCTGTTGATCTAAGAATTAGCAGAATAGAAGCTACCAAGAACATCACCCAATAGCTGAAATAGTGCATCATGCTTTGAAAATGTTTTTCTTTTTCTGAAAGCTTTGGCTACAGAAATCAGGGTCTGCTGCAGTGCAACTGTAAGGAGAGGCACTCTGCTCTTCCTCCAAGGGGCCTGCCTCTTCTATCTCCTTCTGTACTTTGTGCTCCTGTTCTCCTGTGTTCACTGATTCTCACCTCAGTGCTTGCTACAATATTTTCTATTTCTATTCCCTCAGATGGATGTAATTAGGCACTGCATGCCAAATCTTGGAATTGTGACAGGGCGGCCTGCAGTTTCTGTGAAGGGTTTGTCAGTTGTCTGAACTGCCAACAGTTAGAACCAGACTGGAAGTGTCCTTCTGTATATAAAAGTTTTGATTTGGATTTCTCTTGTCCATTACGCTTGATATATTTGCTATCTCCAGAGTTCAAAGAAGGTCTGCTCCTTAGTTAAACATAGGTGCTATTAGAATCAATTACACTGCTAATAGTTTACTAAACAAAAAGTTTAATTTAAAAACAAATTGGAGCAATAGTTTTGAGCTGAAATTGTTGAGCTTTTATATAATCTTGGAAGCTTGTGAAGTGCCTAATCGAAGATTCCTCAAGCTACTGCTGAGCTTCATTGGAGCAGTGTAGGAGGCCAGGACAGAGTGGCAGTGGAGCAGCAAAATGAAATGGCAAGTGGCTGGAAGCTCAGGGTGACTCTTGCAGACTGAATCAAGGTGTTCAGCAAAGTGATCAACCATCCTGTGTTTGGTCTCCCTGATTTAGAAGACACCACATTGTGAGTAGCAAATACAGTATAATATGTTGTAGGAAGTACAAATAAATTGTTGATTCAACTGGGATGAGTGTTGGGACCCTGGACAGTGGAAGGAAGAAGGTAAAAGGGCAAGTATTGCATTCCCTGTGCTTGCATGGGGAGGCTTGTATCAAAGCATACAGTATAGATTTACTAGGATGGTGCCAAGATAAGAAAATGTAGTTAGGAGGTAAGATTTGGAATACTAGACCCACTTCCTTTGGAGCAGAGAAGACCAAGATCATTTAATAGAACATTTTAAAATTATAAAGAAGCCTAAGCAATGAAATGGGAAAGATTATTTCCTCTTGTTGTGGAGCCAGCAACAAAGAGGGTCATCAACTTTAAGTGGCCACTGATGGAGTGTTTTGTGTCAGGAAGTGGATGAGCCGCATGCCTTCGTATTTTTAAAGGCAAAACTAGACAAATACCTGAAGCAGATGATGATAAAGGACTATGGAAAGAAAGCAGGGCAGCAGGATATGTTGGGATTGCTAGATCAAAGGACTGGCAGATACAATGGGCTGAATTTTCCCATGGACATTGGGAACCTAACATTGGGAGCATTTCTAGGTCTAGAGCCAGCATGTTTCAATAGTGCAAGATCAGTGACTGTGGCCAATGTTCATCATATTACCATAGAATTATATAGCTATAATAGCACATTTGTACCAGCAGCATGCAGTACATCAACAGTAAATCACATCCAATTTGAGGGTGCTCTAACCGATTTAGAACCATAAAAGCTTACAGCACTAAAGGAAACTATTTGATCCATTGACATGAATTTTACGAGATTTTATAAATGGTGCACAGCAGTGTGTCAGGAGTCTGGCTTAATTTTACAGATTATTAGGCCGCCTCCATGTTCATCATCCATTCAGGGATGGTGCACATGCAGGCTGGGCAATCAGAGGGGCCAAGGGAAGAGCCGGATGGCAACTGCACTGGGAAAAGTGAGCACTGCTCAAGCTGACAGAGAGGAACGGCCACAAGATAGAGGCACTCCCTTACAGTCTAAACGGCATCCTATAAATGGCAGCCAGAAACATCTTGTGGCTAAGTGTGCAGAGGAAATGGCTCAAAGTGCCTGTGGATTGCTGCTTACAACCTTTCTGCTTACTTTTACATTAATATGCAAGATCTTATGATGCCGCTCTGACTTGCCACTGTGAAGCTGCCTCTGATGCATTGCCAGGCTCCTGACACAGCAGAGGGCCTGTGCACCATTCATAAATTTTCTTGCAGTGCCAGATTCATAGTTAATTGCCTTTTTAAATACTTTAATTGGCTACCCAAGATGGATAGCCAGGGAGCCCGGCTCTGGGAGTAGTGTACGGAGTCAGGAGCATATTGGGGAGCTAACCCAGTGCGCTGCATTTTAAATTTTCATGCCCCTCTCCTTGCCTCAACAGGGCTGGTAAAATTCTGGCGAATGGATCAGATAGTTTCTGTTAGTGCTGTAAACTTTTGTGGTTCTAAATCAGCTACAGCACCTTGACAATGGATGTGATTTACTGTTGATATACTGCTGGTACAAATGTGCTTTAATATAATTCTAAAGATAATACAATGGGAACATTGACCACATCGACTGATCTTGCAATACACGAATACATCTTTCAAGTATGTTTCATTGCCAAAGCAAACTGTAACTATAGCCTGCAATAATAGCCAAACGCAACAGTTAATGACACGACATTAGCTCTGCAGTTAGGCGTTCCTTCGTTTTCAGATGAAATACGATTACTGGAATTATCTAATATAGGCCTTTTCTTTTAAAGCGTTTGATTGAACCCTCATCTCTCCTAAGTGTACTTTTTTTTTAAAGCTAGTTGTTTTGCCAGACACTGGCTGAGAAACTGAGTAAGGCTTCAGGAGTTGGAATGCCAGAAGGTCAGCAGCGAGAGAAAGGATCAGGATGCAGCAGAGGCCACTCCAAAAATGATGCCTATCGGGTCACGCAGCTGTATGTCAGACCCGGCAGCAAATGAGTTTAAAAAGAAACTCCCAAAACTAAGCGAGAATACGGGCCCCATTAAACGACCAACATTAAAGTGCAACACATGAAAACGGGGCAACTTAAAACGGACTTACCGTATGAAGAATAGGATTGTGACAGTCAATCTCCTTCAACAGAGGGTGGGAAAGAAAAAGGGGTTTAATTATTCAATTAGGCTGGATGTCAGACAGATACCAGACCAATTGGTGAATGTAAACAAAGGCAAAATACTGCAGATGCTGGAAATCTGAATTATGAGCAGAAAACACTGGAGATACTCAGCAGATCAGGCAACATCTGTGGAAAGAGTTGACATTTCAGGCTGGTAACCTTTTTCAGAACTGGAAATGTTTAGAGATGTAATTTTAACTGAGCACAGAGACAGGGAAAGAGGATGGGGAATGGGAGGAAAGAGCAAGTGGGTGGAAGGCAGAAATGAATAAATGAACAACAAAATCATCAGCAGCAGAAGACCGTGATCTGGTGCTCCATCTCACTTTTTTAACACCTTCCCGCAGCCAACTTACTAATGGCCACGGTAGCCATGGCCATACTCCATAATGGCAATGTTAAGAGTGCTGAGAGGATACCTCCATCTTGATGGTCCCTCTCTATCCCTTTCCTGCATTGCCAGTCTACAGTTCTCCTTGCTGGATGTGGTCTTATTGGTCTTCCAACATCAGGAGCCTGCCTGCCATCCTTAATTAGACAGTAAACACGTCCTACGTCAGTGGTCAGGGCCTGCATTTGATCCTGACCCCAAATGTAAAATAAGCCTGTTGTTGGGTAAGATAAAGGGACTTTTACTCTGTCTCTGGCCTGTTATACCTGACTGAGAGCGCTTGATACTGACTTTGGGTGGCAACGAGGTGGAAAAATGTTTCTTTCCTCAGTATTGATCTGCTCACCCTAACCGATCAGGAACAGTTGCCAAAAATATGTTCTTAGAAACCAATAGCATTAGAAGTCAACATTCATGTTATATATATTTGTCAGAATTTCTGTTTAGTTTCCAGTAATTTAAATAAATCATTATAGATTTTGTAAAAAGAAAAACTCATGCACTACATGAATGCACTACATGAATGAATATGTCCCAACCTGCTTGTAGAGCTGATCTTGCAAGCTCGGCTACATGACTATCATCTTCCAGCCCTCGAGCATCAGAAGCTGAAGAGTGTCATTATAGGCATACACCTGCATGCACCACCCATAGCTATAGCTCTGGCGTTGTTCCTTTTGTGGTTCGAATCATTTGTTCTTCTGAAAGTGATACTGCAGTGCACTATTTCCTGTTGGTCAACTACATAGAGCAACGGTGGCTGTGCTCTTTTTAGCACCACGTATAAAACTGTCACACAACGTTTTGGAAGAGGGAAGCTGCAGTTTTATGTAGCAAAGGGCCCTAATGCCAAATTCAGAAGCCAATGTTACACATATGTGAACAAGTAATGATATTTTCAAGGAAGCAATCTCAATATTACAGGAACCTTGATGATAATGCCAATCTCTGCACAGTAAGATGCTACCTATAGGTGTAAAAAGTAATCCTACAGAACTTAACCCAGTTTTAGAGGCCTTACATACATGATTTTAAGGTAAACACCTGAATTTACAGTGTCTGTTTGTTCTTGCCAGCACTGCTCAAACTGTGAAGCAAAGAAACCAGCCCTCAATTTCTGTTCAGACTGCAATAAGTGGCTGTGCAGTACATGCTCAGAAGAACATGTGCTTGGGAAGGATACAAAGCATCATAAATTGTCCACCCCAGAGCGTACAGCAGGTAAGATATTGCACAGCTCTTAAAGTAAGAATTGATAGGTCCTGCAAAAACTGTTTTAGTACAGGAAATGATCACGCTTTTGAGGGTGTGATATGGCAGTTACTTAACCCACACCATTTTAAAGCTTATTACAACTCGATTCAACAGAAATTGGGCAGTTCAACTCATTAAATTGGCAATCCTGTCAGCAAAATGACCAAATGGCTGGGATGGAGAATGAAACTATTGCATTTGTGCAGAAGTGGAGGTGATGGTGTAGTGGTATTGTTGCTGAACTGGTAATCCAGAGACCCAGGGTAATGCTCTGGGGACCTAGGTTCGAATCCCGCCACGGCAGATGGTGGAATTTGAATTCAATAAAAATCTGGAATTAAAAGTCTTATGATGATTGTTGTAAAAACTCATTTGGTTCACTAATATCCTTTAGGGAAGGAAATCTGCTGTCCTTACCTGGCCTACATGTGATTTCAGACCCACATCAATGTGGTTGCCTCTGGGCAATAGATGCTGGCTCCAACATCCAATGGATTGAATAAAAATAAAAGATCAAAACTTAATTTCAATCTTTTACTGACATTTATACCAGTCAGAACAAAAACACAAATTTCACACTAAGTTCTACCGTTTCCCCTCAGATTAACCAAACCAAAATGTATATGTAAATGTTTATTATAATATAGATCATGGTCCAGATATGAATAATACTAGCAAGGCTGGGTCCCCAGTTGCCCGCAGAAGGTTGGACTGGTGGTGTGGGTTGGAAAATTTCAGATATTTACTCAGTGTGTATCTGTATTGAATACAGAGATTGAGGGTGAATGATACATCTGAACTGATGTCAATTTTAACATTTGGTTTACTTGAAGTGAAGCTGGATGGCTTACGTTATGCAGCTGTCAATGAATTTGAAAATTCCTTATTACTTGTCTGAATTAGTATCCAATGTTGCATTGACTGACCATCTCTTTTACTGGCTTCTTTTATGGTCATTACATTCCATATTTCTCACGACAAGTGATTTTTGTGAAATGTTCGACTTCCCCATTTCATCACACCATTTAACCACACTGTTTGCCTTCACTTTCTATAGTACCCATAGCTTTTCTGGATAATAACCTCAGCAACTAAGGTACCTACAAAATATTATCATATAAATCAGAATAAACAGCGATTAATGGAAAAATAGAGAGAAAAAGGATTTATAGAAGCATGGAGAAAATGAGGAGGATAATTACTTGATCTTTAAATTAGAAAAAGATAAAAGTTTGAATAGTAACATTTAAACTGAGGTTGTGGTTGTTGGAGATCAGTCATCTCAGCTCAGACACTACCCTCATCTCAGCTCAGACACTACCCTGCAGGAGTTCCTCAGGGTAGTGTCCTCGGCCCAACCATCTTCAGCTGCTTCATCAATGAACTTCCTTCCATCATAAGGTCAGAAGTGGGGATGTTTGCTGACGATTGCACAATGTTCAGCACCATTCGCGACTCCTCAGATACTGAAGTAGTTTGTGTCCAAATGCAGCAAGACCTGGACAATATCCAGGCTTGGGCTGACAAGTGGCAAGTAACATTCGCGCCACACAAGTGTTAGGCAATGACCATCTCCAACAAGAGAGAATCCAACCATCATCCCTTGATGTTCAATGACATTACCATCACTGAATCCCTGGCTATCAACATCCTGGGGGTTACCATTGACCAGAAACTGAACTGAAATAGCCATGTAAATACTGTGGCTACAAGAGCAGGTCAGAGGCTAGGAATAGTGTGACGAGTAACCCAACTGATCCCAAAGCCTGTCCACCATCTACAAGGCACAAGTCAGGAGTGTGATGGAATACTCCCCACTTGCCTGGATAAGCGCAGCTCCCACAACACTCAAGAAGCTTGATACCATCCAGGATAGAGCAGCCCACTTGATTGGCACCACATTCACTCCCTCTACCACTGACGCACAGAAGCAGCAGTGTGTACCATATACACGATGCACAGCAGGAACTCACTAAAGCTCCTTAGACAGCACACCTTCAAACTCATGACCACTACCATCTAGAAGGACAAGGACAGCAGATAGATGGGAACACCACCAGCTAGAAATTCCCCTACAAGTCACTCTCCACCCTGACTTGGAAATATGTTTTTTTAATTCATTCATGGGATGTGGGTGTCACTGGCTAGGCCAGCATTTATTACCCATCCCTCATTGCCCTTGTTCAGAGGGCATTTAAGAGTCAACCGCATTGCTCTGGGTCTGGAGTCACATGTAGGCCAGACCAGGTAAGGACAGCAGATTTCCTTCCCTAAAGGACATTCGTGAACCAGATGGGTTTTTACAACAATCGACAACATATCGCCGTTCCTTCACTGTCACTGGGTCAAAATCCTGGAACTCCCTTCCTAACAGCACTGTGGGTGTACCCACACCATATGGACTGCAGTGGTTCAAGAAGGCAGCTTACCACCACCTTCTCAAGGGCAACTAGGGATGGGCCATAAATGCTGGCCCAGCCAGTGAAGCCCACATCCCATGAATGAATATTTTTTTAAAAATTAAAAAACAATAATGAATATAGAAAATAGGGGAATGAATTGAAG
Source organism: Cetorhinus maximus (assembly GCF_964194155.1). Lineage (NCBI taxonomy): Eukaryota > Metazoa > Chordata > Chondrichthyes > Lamniformes > Cetorhinidae > Cetorhinus > Cetorhinus maximus. The sequence goes on from NC_135887.1 coordinate 101,787,497, forward strand.
GTGGGCAAAGTAGGCTCAATATATTTTATTTATAATTGCTAAAATATTCTGGTGTCTATGAATACCATAGAAGCTCTTGCTAGCTGAATAGCACAATGACATGCTAATGTTAGTTTGTTTCAGCATTAGGTATTTAGTTATTTTTGATTGCATAATTTATCTACTTTGTTTCAGATTCATCATTAAAAATAAGACATTAAAAGAATCTAGCATTGAATTCAAAGTTGTAAACTAATTTTGTGATTCAATTTCTGCTTAAACTGTTTGAGCTTCTCTTGTGGTTTATGATGTCATCAGATCTCTTTGAACAGATTGTCACCTTGCAATCACCCCCAAGAATCCGCATTCTCGCTAACTTTATAAATTTTTAAACCTGACTAAATATCTGAACTTTACATCACAAGTGTTGTTCATTTTTACATAAACATTGTGTCCACAAAAATGACGAACCTAATCTGGCCAATTATTGCATGATCAGTCTACTCCCAATCAACAGCGATGTGATGGAAGGAGTCGTCAACAGTGCTATCAAGCGGCACTTACTTGGCAATAACCTGTTCACTGCTCAGTTTGAGTTCCACCAGAGCCACTCAGCTCCTGACCTCATTACATGACATCATTAGCTTTGATCCAAACATGGATAACATAGCTGAACTCCAGAGGTGAGGCAAGAGTGACTGCCCTTGACATCAAGGCAGCATTTGATTCAGTGTGAAATCGAGGAGCTCTAGCAAAATTGAAATCCAGTGGGAATTGGGGGTGTGCCACTCTCCACTGGTTGGAGTCATACCTAGCACAAAGGAAGATGGGTGCAGTGTTGGAGGTCAATTGTCTCAATCCCAAGACATCGCTGCAGGAGTTCCCCAGGGTAGTGTCCTAGGCCCAACCATTTTCAACTGCTTCATCAATGACCTTCCCTCCAACATAAGGTCAGAAATGGGCGTGTTCGTGATGATTGCACAATGACAGTACCATTTGTGACTCCTCAGATACTGAAGTAGTCCATGTCCATATGCAGCAAGAGCTGGAGAACATTCAGGCTTGTGCTGCTAAGTGGCAAATAACATTTGTGTCACATAAGTGCCAGGCAATAACCATCTCCAACAAGAGAGAATCTAACCATTGTCCCTTGATATTCAATGGCATTGAATCCCCCACTATCAGCATTCTGGCAGTTGCCATTGACCAGAAACTGAACTGCCCCAGCCATATAAACATGATGGCTACAAGAGCAAGTCAGAGGCTGGGAATTCTGTAGCGAGTAACTTATCCCTGTCTTCCCCAAAACCTCTCCAGCCTCTACAAGGCACAATTCAGGACTGTGATGGAATACTTTCCATTTGCTTGGATGAGTGCAGCTCCAACTGCACTCAGGAAGCTTGACACCATTCAGGACAAAGTAGCCCACTTGATTGGTACCCCATCCATCATCTTAAACATTCACTCCCTCCACCACCAACGCGCAGTGGCAGCAGTGTGTGCCATCTACAAGGTGCATTGCAGCAACTTACCAAGGCTCTTTCAACACTATCTTCCAGACTCATGACCTCTACTACCTAGAAGAACAGGGCAGCAGATGCATGGGAATGCTACCACCTTCTAGTTCCCCTTCAAGCCACATACCATCCTGACTTGAAACTATATCACCATTCCTTCACAGTCGCTGGGTCAAATTCCTGGAACTCTCTTCCTAATCGCACTGGGTGTCACACCATGTGAACTGCAGTGGTTCATGAAGGTGGCTCACCACCACCTTCTCAAGGGGAATTAGGGATTGGCAATGAATGCTGGCCAGTGATGCCAACATCCCATCTAAGAATAAAAAGAACAAGTTCAATTTGTTAATTAAATTAAGATTAAACTGATGATGACTTGCTTGTATCCATTGTTCCTCCTATGAACCAGCATAATCCTCTTAATTATTAGTGCCTATTTTCTCTTTTTTAAAAATGAAAATACAGAGGGATAGAAACTGCATTGCATTTCACCCGTTTTCAGTGTTTGAAATTAACATCATGGAGTCAAATTCAGGAATGTTGGATTATGTACCTGAAAGATATCAGAAATGCATGTGACACCATTTGGCCTGGATACTCGAAAGGCATTCCCAGCAGCAGACTTCAACAAACACCAGCATTAAATATTATAACCTGGGTCTTTTGCCTGATATGGGTCCCTTTTCTGAAATTGGTGCCTGTGTATGACTGAAATATTGCTTCCTTAACTCTCCCAGTTTATCATGGCATGAGCAGTCAGAAGCAGCTTTCATAAGAGCTATTTAAAGGAATCCTCACTTGTTTTTAGGTAAGTGGTTAGTTGTTTTGCAGCGCTGGGATGTTTCTGGGTCAAGTTTTTAGCTGTTAATTGTTTTGGAGGGATGCAACTTTTCCCCTGATTTATCTTGTTTAGAATTGCTGAATGCAGGCATGCTGCTGAACTTACTCTTAATGCTCTGAAGTGAGTTGGAGAGGCAGCAGTATGGAAGGCAGCAAAGCTCTGCATGGGTGGCAGGAAGAGGGTGAAGGTGTCAAGTGCAGGAGGCTTTACAGCATATGCATATTCAGAAATACAGCATAGTGTAAGGCAGCTGCTTTTGAACAAGGAGACAGTTACGTACCTAGTGAATTCTGTGGTTCTAAAAGTTTGCCTTTGCCTCACAAACTGCTTCTGGAGACATCAGCCAGTTTGCTGTGCACGCAGTGATCTAGTAGGCCACTGATGTATTGTTATGGGATATTAATGGTTTATTACCTCCCCATAGATCTGACCAGGAGGAGCACTGGTATTTGCCCACATTACTGGATTCACACAGGTCTCAGGGCCTCCTAGATTATGTGCACTGTGCTCTTCTTCAGGAAGCAACTCTGTTTCTGAACAACGTGTTCTTCCATTCAATCAATGTGCAACTTGTGTGTGATGACAGATAGCAAACCATGCAGCTCTGTGCCCAATTTTCTGGCTGTAATCATGAGGCTTTCATATTGTACCAATCCTCTATACCCCCTCTATTGGGTAACCAGCTGGCTTTTGGGGACAAGGGAGCAATCTCACCAACTGGCCCATGACTCCCGTCAGGAACTTGAGTAATGATGTCAAGATCTCAATATAATGAGCCATGCATCAATAAGAGTTTCTACTGAGAAAATCATTGTGCCCTAAAACAATTCTGCTCTTTGAACAAGGAGGTTCCTTCAGTACAGCCAGAGCGAATCTCGAGATCCATAATTTGCAACATGCTTCATGATCTAGCTCAAAGGGGAGTTGCTTTGGCAATTCTTGTGGAATAAGGGGTGGGGCAGAAAGGTGGATAAGATGAAGGAGCCAAAGGAAGTAGAAGAGCCCAGTGATGTAGTGAAATGCCAGAGCTGTAATGCAGCAAATTATTGACTAGATATTTTTCTGATCAATCCCACCCTTGCGCCAATCACCATTGCCCCTCTTTCCATATGACTGAGTGCTGACGTCCACAGAGCTATGGATGCTCAGTCAATGAGTGTGTTCAAGATTCAAGACACAGTTCAATAGATTCCTGGTTACTACAGGAATTACGGGATGTGGTGAGAGTGCAGAAAGATGTAGTTGAGGTAGATCAGCTATGATATTGAATTGTGGAGCAGGCTTCAAGAACCAAATAGCCTACTCCTGCTCCTGCTTTTTTATTTCTAACCCTTCTCTTCTGCACTCCCACTTTCAGATAGCCAAGAGCTGCCACTTGGCCAGCCAGTGCAGCCTCATCATGAAGGATGAGAACTGTAATAAAATTCTAATGAAGAAGCACTATCACTTGTTCTGACACTGGTAGTCACCAGCTCAAATATAGTCGCTACATGAACTTGAGGGTAGTATAGAGTAGGCATTGGCATATGTTGAGTTACCGGGCGCAAGTGAGATGCAGCCAAGATAGGAGAAAGGATAGTCTGTGTGTCAATTCATTGAAGGGTGAGGGGTGTAGATGAATTCTTCTGCAGAGAAATCAGATGAGAACTTTGATAGGATGGTGTACAGGGGAACACTGGGCATGTAGGCTTGCCACAGAGCCTCTCTTACTGTCAAGGAGCATGGAGGGATCAAGCTCCAGCTTGACACAGGACTTTGCACAGACTGGTGCCCATCAGAACTCTTCAAAATGCCACCAGCCTGATGACAGATGCTGCCTGACCTGCTGAGTATTTTTTGTGATGATAATCGTGCTTGTTGCCATGCAAGTCCAGCTTGTTCCGTTCAGGCTCAGAGTCCTGCCATCTTGGCTGCGAATGGCAGTGTTTAAAAGGCTATGCATGTGCTCGCAGCAGTCCAGCAATCTGTCCTCCAACAGTTTGCTAGGATTGTTAAAGGGCTGCACTGGCAGAAGCTCCATAGTGCACAAACCTGCTGCTCCACTTAGGATGAAAGCATTCATGTTCCATTACTGCCACTCCGCCAAGGTCCTTACTCTTGTCTTTCAGCCAACCAGCCCAGACTTCTATTGTCCATGCTGAGATGGTGCAGCTTGAAGCAGAGCCTGCAAGATCCAGAGCTGCTTGAAGCCATCCTGAAAGGTCATCTGCAGTCTTCCACCAGCCAGCTGCACTGCACCCTCTAGGCAACACTGCATAGGAGCACCAGGACTGCATGGGCACCTGTAAGATGAGTGGCCTTTGAAGGCCTGGTGGCAAAGGCTACGCTCTTCTGAGTGTGAGGCTGGGGTGCAAGCAAAAGATTGCCACAAATGTGGAGACATGCTCCAGTCAGTGCTGGAGGGATCACCCTCTGAGTTGTCCAGGCAGCATAACCTAGTTTCAGACACTGCATGGTTGGGTGACGGAGGGGTCTCACGAGCCAGACATAGAGCAAGTATCCCTTTGGCCTCTGGTTTTTGTGGTTGCTCAATGTTGCCATGGGGCCTGCAGAGCCATGTGCAAGTAATCGATTGTACCCTATACCATTGGGAATCCCACTAGCTTGGCAAAGCCATATGCCCTCTCCTCTTACTTTTCTCTCTGGTCATTGAGAACATACAAGAACACAAGAAAGAGAAGCAGGTGTAGACCATATGGCCTGTTGAGTACGATCGTGGATGCTCTTTGGCTTCAACTCCATTTTCCTGCCCACTTCCCATATCTATTCATTCCCTGAGAGACTAAAAATCTGTCTATCCCAGTCTTAAATGTATTCAAAAATGGAGCATCTGCAGCTCTCCGGTGTAGAGAATTTCAAAGATGCACAACCCTTTGAGTGAAGTAACTTCTCCTCATCTCAGCCCCCTTTTCCTGAGGCTGTACGCTCATGTTTTAGACTCCCCAACCATCGGAATAATCTCTCAGCCTCTTCAGAATTTTGTAGGTTTCGGTGTGATTTTTCTCATTCTTCGCAACCCCAGAGAATGTAAGCCCAATTCACTCAGCCGGTCAATGTAGGACAACCCTGTCTTCTCGGGGACCAATTTAGTGAACCTTCGCTGTACCACCTCCAATGCAAGTATGTCCTTTCTTAAATGTGGAGACGAAAATGCAGACAGTTTTCCCGATGTGGTCTCACCAAAACTCTCTACCATTGTAGAAAGACTTTTTTTTTCTTGTACTCCAATCCCCTTGCAATGAAGACCAACATGCCATTTGCCTTCTATAATGATGATATCCCCTCTCGTATACCGTGCCTCGATCAGCTCTCTGGTACACTGATGGACAGAAAACTGAAATGTTACTAATATCATCTGCTTCTGCCTGGAAGTATCTGCTGGGGTCGAAACTTAGAGTTGGGTTGATCTTGATGGCCACTGTCAGCACCTTCCTTGCCCTGCTGTGCAGCTTAGGTTGGCCAGTAGGAGATGCCACAGCTCGGTGAGCACCACCCTGGGGCTTAATTTTAGAAAAGTTGTTTGGAAGCCAACTCGCCCCATGCAAGCCCACCCCGCAGCCCTATTATGCTCCAGGAGAGCCAAGTTGACTCTCAGTGGGACTTCCGTCTGTCACTTGGGAGGTAGTCCCACCCCCCAGGAAATGCTGGCCAATCCGATTGGCTGGAAGCTCCATTTCTGCCAGCAGTGCCAAGAGCTCACTAATGGGCACTATTGACTGCAACTAGTCCCAAGGAGAAGGCCCACTGAGTCCCGGAATGAGGAAAATCTGGGTTATTGGGTGGGGTAAGTTTGGCCAGTTTAGCCCCTGATGCATAAAAAGCCCTCCCCAAAAATAGTACCTTTTGGCCCTGTTAAAAACTTTTTTGATAAAATGGCTGTTCACCTTTGCCCGCCTGCCCAAGCCAAGTTACCAATCTCAATTGACCCTTAATTATTTATTTACATATGGTGGGCAGGCTGGTGATTTCAGCAACCACCTGTCTACAGTGTTATGGGTGTGAGCTCGGGGGTGGGTGGGAAGGTGGTGGGCTGGGCAGCTGCGCTATTTTACATGCTTCCCCTTTCCCCCTCCCCCGGCTGAAAACACACCTGGCAGGGGCACATACATTTCACCAAGGGCTGGATTTTAAGCGCCTCAGACAATTCTCCTACGTCCACCTCAGCCAAGAGCAGTGTTCCCTAAAGACTCGAGATGGATAGAGCCTCATTTGAAGAGCTCTCCTGTCCCTCACTCTGTGCACAGCTTACTCTCTCCTGCCTATGCTCTATTTCCAAGTCATGCGGCATCCCAAGAGATACTACCACAATAGCAGCCTTAGTTTGACATTGCTCATCCTGAGTAATTTATGTGAATATCCCTTTCCTGGAACCCATGAGTGTGCAAGATTCTTCAATGCTAGTCTCTGGTGTTTTTTAATAATATAATCAATTGAAACAAATAGTAGGAATTAACTTTTGAAGGTGTTTGCATCCTGCATTAATTTAAAACTTTAGTTTTATTTTATTCAATCTACAGGTGAGGAGAGTGAGGTCAATGAGTTTCCACTCTTTTGTCCGCTTCACAGTAAAGAACCACTGAAGCTGTTTTGTGAGACCTGTGACGTGCTGGCCTGCTGGAATTGCCAGCTAACACAACACAAAGGCCATAGGTAAGGTGGAGGGAGTTTAGAGGTGTAGTGTCATTCAGCATGTAATACACTACTATGAGAATTGCAATGTTTAAGTGTGTCTGGTCAGGTCCCTGCAAGTTTAAAGCTGCGTTAATTAGTTTTACTTTTAAAGGCCTCTTTCTAATGTGCAGGGTAAATGTCCCAGAGTTAAGAAATTACTTAAGAAATTTATGGGGTGCTGCTTAAAAATAATTCTATCTATAGGTAGAATAGATTACTGTTTTTATTCAGATCGAGTAAAATTAAAGGACAAGGAAGTAATCAGACCCAGCTAGTTGAAATTGAATAAATGAAGGGTGGAAGGAACAGGGGATAAGGGAAGAAGGGTGAGGAAATGAAGTGTAAGATGGGAAAGAGCTGGATTGTAAAATTGTAAAAATTGTTGTAAAAATACCTTAGCGAGATGTGAGGAGAAACTACTTCAGTGGTGGACGTGGCTTGTTATAGAAATAAGCCAGTGGAACAACCTGATGTTTCAGTGGCTACAGAGATGCTGATTCTGGCAATTTAGTTTTCTATTTCTTGCCCACAGTTTCAAATATCTAGAAGATGCTTTACAAAATCAGAAGATGATTTTGGAGGAGTTGACACTGAAAATGGAAGAGAAAAAAGTCAGCATCCAGAGCTCAGCAAAACAAGTGCAGGACAGGTAACTTGATCTACTTTCACTCAAAAAAGCATTATCACGGATCTAAATTTAGTTCAGGAAAGCAGTTTGAAATAATTAAGTTGCATTATTTATTCTATACGAAGTTACTGAAGCCAGTCCAAGGTTGGAAAAGAAATGAAATTGCGATTAATCAAAAATAATCTAAACATTGATTTGTGTTTCTTTTTCCAAATCTAATCACCAAAATAAAAGACAATAACAGCCCTACTAATACAATTTATTTCCAGTCAATGGTGATTTTCTAAGTGCTCAATTAAATCTAGTAAATTAAATTTATCAAAGCAAATATATTAGCACTTTAAAATAATCCAGAGCTTTTTAAATGTAATTTTTTTGACACTAGAATTGATAATAAAAATTGTTGCAACAGTTAGTTCTGAAATCTGCTGAGATCCTTTTTAAACACCTACCTGTTGGCCGTTCCTGTCATTGCTATGGCAGAATCTTCCATTCTTCTTCAATGATGAGCTGTCTCGGAATGCCTGTTTGTCTGCAGTTTGCTGGGTTGATGACCCTGAGGCCCAATACCAGGTGTGCCTCAATCCACTTGGACACTGGGATTGGTTACTGAAACAATCAGTAACCAAAAATGGGAATGTTTAAATTTCCAGGCTATAGGTTTAAAGCTGTGTGTTATACACCTTGGCGAAGACGGGTCCATGTGTTTGGCTTTGGTTACTTGTATAGCAATTTTAGTTTATTTTTGTATTGACCAATGGTTTCAACTTTACTGCTGCACTGCTACTTCACCTGATATTATTTCTCCTCTTTTCACGCTGGATATTTGCAGGACACTGGATATTCACAGTAGAAAGTATCCAATTTCAAACCTTGCCAAGATGGAGTTCTGGTACCACTTTAAGAAGCTGCACATTCACATTTCAGCTCTTGTTCAGGAAATCCTGCTCCTTCTGGCTTTTGCACTGTCAGCACAGGATGCAGATTGCTCGCACTATGTAAATGAAGAGGCACTAAATAACACAGGGAGGTCCCCTCAGAGTGTCAGGAATATGAAATACAGTATTTCTTGATGTGACCATCGCTGGCAAGGCCAGCATTTATTGCCCTTCTCTAATTGACCTTGAGAAGGTAGCTGTGAATCACTGCCTTGAACTGCTGCAGTCATGTGGGATAAGCACGCCCATAGTGCTGTTAGGATGGGAGTTCTAAGTGACAATGAAGGAACGGCGATATAATTCTGTCATGATGTGTGGTTGGAGGAGTTGGGGGTGTTGGTGTTCCTATATGTCTACTGCCCTTGTCCTTCAAGTTGGTAGAGATTGCCGGTTTAGAAGGTGATATGGAAAGATCTTCAGCGAGTTGCTGCAGTGCGTCTTGTAGATGGTACATGGGACATACTACTGCTGTTGTGAGTCAGTGGTGGAGGGAATGAATGTTTAAGGTGGGGGGTGGTGGCATGCCTTGGCATGGTATTGGCTGCTTTGACTGGGATGGTGTCAAGTTTCATTAGTGTTGCTGGAGGTTTACTCACCACGCAAGTGAGGTGTATTCCATTACACTCCTGACTTGTCATGTAGATGTAGACAGGCTTTGGGGAGTCGGGAGGTGAGTTACTTGCTGCAGCATTCCCGGCCTCTGACTTGTAGCCACAGTACTTATGTGGTTAGTCCAGTTCAGTTTTCGCTCAAGGGCGAACCCTGGGTGGGGAGATTCAGCAATGGTAATAGCATTAAACATCGAGGACAGATGGTTAGATTCTGTCTTATTGGAGATGGTCATTGCATGGCGTTTGTCTAGTGTGAATGTTCCTTGGCATTTATCAGCCCAAACCTGAATGTTGTTTGGCTCTTGCTGCATGTGGGCACAGTCTGCTTCTTATTGGAATCGTGAATGGTACTGAACACTGTGCAATCATCAACAAACATCCCTAAGATTCTGATCTTATGATGGAAGGTAGGTAATTGGTGAGGCAGCTGAAAATGGTTGGCCTAGGACATGACCCTGAGGAACTCCTGCAGTGATGTCCTGTAGATGCGATCATTGGCCTCTACAACCTCTCCCTTTTCCTTTTTATGCTAGGTATGACCCCAACCAGTGAAAAAATTTACCCTTGATTCCTACTGACTTCAACTTTGCTAGGACTTCTTGATGCCACGCTTGGTCAAATGCTGCCTTGATGTCAAGGGCAATCACTCTCACCTCACTGTGGAGTTCAGCTCTTTTGTCCATGTTTGGACCAGGAGCTGAGTGGCCCTGATGGAAACCAACCTATGCATAGGGGAGCTACATAAGGGCTGCTTGATAGCACTGCCACCAGTAGCACCATCTATCACTTCAATGATTGGGAGTAAACTGAAAGGGTGGTAATGGCTGGATTGGATTTGTTCTGCTTTTTGTGGACAGGACACACATGGGCCATTTTCCACATTGCCAGCCAGATGCCATTGTTACCGCAGCCATGGAAGATGGTGGAGGTAATGTTTTTGCCCCTATTTGTTAGTCCATTTGTCTATTTGGAAACAATATATCTTAAAGTAATGAACAGATTTCCATGAAACTTGGTACACCAATGGGCTATGGTCCAATGAAGAACTTATCAGTTTTGGGCTAATATGCAGATCAGGATCCTGGAGTTTTTTAAAGAATCCATTAACATTGGGAGAAGGGGTGAATTTACTGTTTTTAAGAATGTTGTGGGTTGTTTGATGGGGAGCGTTGTTGATTGTGGATTGTCTCTACTGCTTGTTGGGGAATTCAGCACAGCTGTCAAAATGTGAGCAGGGTTTTTCAGAGCAGGTTGTTGGATGTGGATTGGCTTTAAGCCTCCTCTGTGAGATGGAAGCTCTTAAAAAGATTTATTTTTCAGCTTTTATAGTTATAAAGCATCAACCAGGCAGGGAAATGCCTCAAGCGAGAGCTGCATAATTGTAATAACATTGATTTAACAGCGTGTTGGAGGTACGCATTCGACTGAGTGTCCTCTCCATTTGAAGCTATAGGTGTAGCTAGTTCTGGAGCATGTCTTCAGTACCTTTTGTGGGGATGTTGCCATAGCCTTGGCTGCATCCAGTGCTTTCAGGCATCCTTGATATCATGTGGAGTGAATGCAATTGGCTGAAGACTGACATATGCGTTGGGCCACTGGACACTTCTGGCTGAAGCTGGTTGCAAATGTTTCAGCCTTGTCTTTTGCATTAATGACTTGGGCTCTGCCATCATTGAGGATGGGGGATGTTTGTGGAACTGCCTCTTCTGGCTAGTTGTATAATTGCCCACCTCTATTCACGACTGGACCTAGCAGCATTGTAGAGTTTGATTTGATCCCTTGGTCCTGAGATCACTTTGCTTTGTCTATTGCATGTTGCTTCTGTTGTTTAGCATGCATATACTCCTGTGTTGTAGCTTCACCAGATTGGCACCTTGTTTTTAGGATATTTAGGTATGTTTGATGTTGCTTCTGATATGCTGTCTTACACCTCATAGAGCCAGGGTTGGTCCCCTGGCTTGTTAGTGTTGGTAGAGTGATGGATTATACTGGATCTTGAGGTTACTGATTGTTGTTGAATACAATTTTGCTCCTGCTGATGACCCATAGTGACTCCATAGATGCCCAATTTTGAGCTGCTTGACCTGTTCTAAATCTATCTCATTTAGTATAGTGGTAATGCCACACAACACTATGGAGGGTATTGTCATGCCCAGTAAAAGCACGTCATATTCATAACATTTAAAACAAACTACTCAGAGCGTAGAATCTTCTGGAACTGATTTTTCTTTTAAAAATTGGACATTAAAATGCTGAAAAAATGGCTGCCGAGAGTCACCTGATTTAGTCTTTGGATTCCAACTACCACACTGTCTCAAAAGGACACATTCCAGATTAAGAACTGTCACTTCTCATCGCCTGAAATCATCCAAAAAGTGTTTCCTGCCTTGAATAGCTCATTCTGAAACCAAGGTGGTGATTGTCTCAGCCCCCCAGGAACGTTGGCAAATAATAGCCCAGGTTGTGGCTAATCTGCTGAAGTACAACACCATATTTGGGAAAGGAAACTGAGAAACCACATGGTAAGACAGCCCTGTTGGTCTCCCTTTTAATCTTTAAGTCAGTCTGCAAAACACAACAACAGCAACAACAACTACAGTAACAGCAGCAGCAACACCTATGCCTTAAAACCTGGGGACTTCAAGGTTCATAAGGTCTTCAATCAAGCCTGTTCCTTTTCAAGTCCACCAAAACAGCAAACTGACCTCCCGGGAACAAGACTACAAGTAACTAACTTTGTGACCTGCAGAAAGTCTAGTTCTTGCAGGGAATCCTGCAATGACTCTGGTATATGACTTCAGCTACTGAATTCACCTAGCTACATTCAGGAATGAAAAACCTCCTCTTCTTCGCCAGGCCTGCACAGTGTGCCTTTCAAGACGAGCCAATAAAGTGAATTACGAACTTTTGTTTACAACTTGTAAATGTGCACTATTCTCTAACTGTATTCTTGTGTATGTGTGTGTGATGTAGTATTAGATTTTCAGGGTAAATGTGTGAATAAATAACCCTCTTTATTTAAACTCACAAAAAGCTTGCTGTTGGTATTTCAAATTTTCCACACACTCAAAGGTTAAAAACCACACACCTCTTCCTTCTCAAAACACACACTGATTACAGACAGTGAAGGAAGGGAACAGGAGTTTTAGTTCTCTCTCTTTCCTGTAAGTACCAGTATCCTCATTGTGAAGATGGAACTTTGTCTCCACAAAGACTGTTGTGGTGGTCACTCCTACTAATGCTGTCATAGACAGGTGAATTGGTAAAGGGAGGTCAAGTAGATTTTTTTCATTCCTTTGGTTCTCTGCCCATCTGCCAGAGGCCCCATCTGGCAGATATGCTCCTTGGTTTGGCCAGCTCATGCTGTAGTGCAACTGAGCCACTCTTAGTGATGAACAGTGAAGTTCCCCACCCAGAGTATGTTCTGTGCTCTTGCTCACATCACAACTTCTTCCAAGTAGTGTTCATTATGTAGGAACACTGATAATCATCTGAGAGAAGGCAGTAGGTAGTAAGTAGCAGGAAACTTCCTTGTTCATGTTCAACCAGATGCTATGAGATAATGTTAAGGTCTGCCTGGGCCACTCCCGCCAGAGGTTGACACACAATCTTGCCAATGGGACAGGACATGCTTAGGGATGGTGATAGAGGAATCTGGGCCATTGGCTATAAGATATGATTTGGTGAGTATGACTGTCAGGCTGTTGCTCAACTAGTCTGTGGAACAGCTCTCCCAATTTTGGCTCAGATCTCCAAATGATAGTGAGGAGGACTTTGTAGGCCCACTGGGCAGGGCGTATGTTCCGGTGCCTAGGTTGATGTTGGGTGGTCTGACTGCTTTTACTTTTTCGGCTTTTTTGTCGTGGCTTCTAGGCCATTTCAGAGGCAGTTAAGAATCAACTACATTGCTGTCTGTCTGGAGTCACAGGTAGGTAAGACTGGGTAAGGACAGCAGATTTCCTTCCTTCAGGGATATTATTGAACTAGGTGGATTTTTGTGGTAATTTGGTAGTTTCATGGTCACCATTACAGTGATTAGCTTTTTAATTCCTGATTTATTAATTGAATTTAAATTCTACCAGCTGCTGTGGCAGGATTTGAACTCATGTCACCAGAGCATTAGTCTAGACCTCTGGATTACTAGACCAGTAACAATATCACTTCGCTGTTGTTCCCTATGCACCTATGGCTGATCTGCAGCTCTAAAGTTGGTATAAAGAACAAAACAATTTTCTGAAAAAATGTTTATATATTTTTTAATATATTTAATTCTGGTCAGTGAACCTTAGTTGAAATATAACAACAGTAGTCCATTGGGATTCCTTGAGCCTTTTCACTAAGTAAATGCACTTTCTTTCGAACAATGAAAGGCCTGTGAAGTAACTTTGTATCACCTTATATTGATCTTTTAAGCAGTTTCAATTTTGGTATCATTACCGCAACTCTGACCATTAATATTAATTTGAGTCCAAGCAAGACACCAAGGCAACACTAAAGTCATAATACTCGAACATCGAGCTCCAACTTTAAAGTTTTGTATGCTTGTTCTGGACTCCCAGAAAGAGTTTCTCTCTACCTACCCTATCAAATCCTTTAAACACATCAAGTAGATCATCCCTTAATCTTCTACACTCAAGGAAATACAAGTCTTACTATTCAATCTGTCCTCATAATTTAACCCTTGTCGCCTCATTCTGGTGAATTTACACTGCATCCCTCCAAGGCGAATATGTCCTTCCTGAGAGACGATTCCCAGACTGAAGGAAGTGGTAAGATGGTTAGCTGTCTCATACTGAAACAATGTTAGCATTTTTACTTTTAGATATTAATTTATTGTCATTCATTGACTGAATGAGCATTGTGACCTTAGTGTTGCCTTGATGTCTTGCCTGGTTCAAATTCATAATAATGAGCGCAGTTGTGGTAATGATACCAAAATTGAAACCGTGCTTAAAAGATCAATAAAAGGTGATAGTTACTTCACAGACCTTTCATTTTTTGAAAGAAAGTGCATTTACTTAGGGCTTTTCTCTTTAGCACATCCCAAAAAGCATTTCATAGTCAATGAAGCATGTGAAGTGTAATTATTGTTGTAATGTAACCAAATGTGGATAAGTTCTATAAACAACAGTCAGATAAATGAGGGGATTATCTGTTTTCAGTAATATCAGTTGAGGGATAAATGCTGTTGTTTTTCCAATAAATTTATGCTCATTCTTGGATTGTGGGTGTACTAGCAAGGCTGGTATTTATTGTCCATTCCTAGCTGCCCTGAGAAGGTTGTGATGGGCTGCCCTCTTAAGCCACCACAGTCCGTTTTTGTAAGAAAAATAAGAATATTTCTTATTACTTGAAAATTAAGAAACCGTGAAGCACAGGGATCTGGGAATACAAACAACCATCTACGATGCAGATCAATAAGGCTATAACAAAAGCAAACCAAGCACTTGGGCTTATTTCTAGAGGGATGCAATTGAAGAGTAGAGAAATTATGCTGAACTTGTGTTGAGCTTTGGTTACATCACACTTGGATTACTGTGTACAGTCTGGTCACCATATCATGAAAAGGATATAGAGGCACTGGAAAAGATGCAAGAAAGATTTACAAGATTTATACCAGAACTGCAAGGTCATACCTATCAGGGAATGATTAACAGGCCGGGTTTCTTTCTGCTTGAAAAGAAAAGGCTAAAAGATACTTGGAGTTATTTAAAATTATGAAAGGTTTTGATGGAGTAACCAGAGAGAATTTTCCCACTTGCCGGAAAAAGCAAATCCAGAGGCTATCTGTGTAAGCTAGTCCCTAAAAAATAAAAATAAATAAATAATCAAATGGGTAATACAGAATGAATTTATTTATCCTGATAGTGATGAGAAGTTAGAACTCGCTATGTCATGGAGTATTTGAGGCGAATCGTATAGATGCATTCAAGGAGAATCATATGAGAGAGAAGGGAACAGAGGATTATGCAGATAGTCAGATGAGGAAGGAGGAGGCTCAAGGGGAGCATAGATACTGGCATGGACTAGTTGGGATGAATGGTCCTTTTCTGTACTGTATATTCTATGTAATCCTATGTTGTTCATGTGCTGAAGGCGCCAACACATGTACAAGGCCAAATTCATGATATTTCAAGCAAGACAGTTGCAGTGGCATTACTCATTTGTAATATATTCTATTCAATTATCTTCCCTCTATTCCCTCTTTTTTGGTTTACTGTTCAGCAGATTCTAGAAGATGTACCTAAAGGTTTGTTGCTCGCTCCTAGAAGGTATGCAAGACCAGCAGGCCTAACTCTTCCCATGATTTTTCTTCCATCCCTGAAGGCCAGCTCTGGGCCTCTGCTTTGTATCTGTACATAATAGAGCTGAAGTCAAGAACTCCATGTGGGTGAAAGTTGGATAATTTTAGGAAAAGTTGGGGTGTAATGGAACTTTTGACAATAGGAACTTCCTCCCCTCTGAATGGGAAACCAGAGGAGCAGATTCACATCACACCTTGATGCTGTGTTAGAGACCCAGTGTGTACTACCACCATGCCAATTCTCACTTTTTAGTAGCAAAGAAGGAAATAAATAAATATGTAAAGAGAATTATTAACATTCCTCATCACCATTCTTTTGTTTAATTTGAACATATAGCCTGGAGGAATCCTTTTAACAGACTTTTTTTTTGATGCAACAATGTTTCTATGTTCCTAGCCTACTGTCTGTGGAACCATACCTCAGTGAGGGAATCAACACCTTCAGATGGATGGGAAATGGAGAAAGTTGGAGATTTTTTTTCATTCACTGTCTCCCACTTGTGACTCTTCAGCTAATGAACTTTTGATCTTTGTAACATCTTAGAGGTACAAAGTCTGAAAGTGAGGTCTCCATAAATTGAATGGATCAAAGGGCAAAGCATTCCACCCTGCTGATGTACACTACCTGTGCTGCCAATGGTGCAATAACATTTTTAATAACCTGTTTTGTATTACTTTTAGTGGATTAGGACAGAATAATGGCCCTTAAACTCCCACGAAAACTAGTACTATTGGACAATATTGTAATTTACTCCCTTCAACCGGAAAGTATAAAGTAATGCAAATGCATGTCTTTTCAAATACATTTTTATTGAAAAGAAAATCTGTCTTGCAGGTTGAATGAAGTAAAGCAAATGCGGATGAAGATTGAAAATCAGATTAAGATGGCAAAAATGATCATGATGAATGAACTAAATAAACGAGTGAATGTTCTCATGGACCAGCTGGAGGTGAGGTATACTGTGTTCACCAAAGTTGTTTTCACTTTTATAACCATTTGAAAATACCCAGTTGCATCATAAGTGCAATGCTGCAGTCATTGGTATTGGGTTTGAATCTGCTTTGAAAAGGAAAGGACTTTCAAGAGATATGTTCTGACAGTGTAGCGCGTTGCACATCAGTTACAGGCTTGTAGATCATTTAATAGCCAAGTAATATAATGGTATACAGTGCATGTCATAAAATGTTTTTGATTCTTGTTGTAGTTTCATTTTAGTTGTTTTGATTAGAAGCAGTTTGCAGTATATGTGTCAAGTGAGCGTCAGCTGAATTTCATTACCAGCCTTCAGTTGGACTTTCTGTCACACATTAGAACTAAGATATCACCCCAGCCTTTCCATTACCTGTAAAACTGTTAACAAAATATTGCCAGCTTTCTCCCTGAGGAGTTAAAAAGCTTTTTTTGTGTGGTTATTTTGTACATTGTTCTTTAATTCTCCCAGGGCTAGACATCATTTCTTAAACAGGTTGGCAACGAGGTAAGCAATCTGCTTCAACACATCTATCAATGTTTCATTCAAATGCATACAAAGGAGGTATGACTTGCATTCTGATATTTCCTCTCCTAGGGGCAAAACTTTATTGCTCTATATCCAGTGCTGATAGCACCATTTAGATTAATTTTTAAAAATTTATTCTTTCATGGGATGTGGAGCGTCACTGGCAAGGCCAGCATTTGTTGCCCACCTCTAGTTGCCCTTGACAGTGCTTGGTAGACCATTTCAGAGGGCATTTAAGAGTTAACTACATTTCTGTGGGTAAGGAGTCACATGTAGACCTGACTGGGTGAGGATGGCAGATTTTCTTCCCTAAAGGACATTAGTGAACCAGTTGGGTTTTCACAACAATCAGTGATAGTTGTTAGGTCGCCATTACTGAGACTAGCTTTATATTCCAGATTTATTAATTGAATTTAAATTCCACCAGCTGCCGTGGTGGGGTTTGAACCTGTCACCGGATCATTAGCCCGGGCCTCTGGATCATTAGCCCAGTGATATTACTGCTATGCCATTGCCTCCCCCTAAATGGACGGTTAGAACATTGCAAGCTTGAATTCTGCTTGTGCACTCCAAGGAGATGCAGCATCCTTGTTCCACTGTTCTACTGTCAGCTCCAATTCTAATTTTAAAAAGCATTATGAATTGGGAAGATTAATTTTATATTTAAGCTTGAGGAAAACATCAGCCCACCTTCTCCTCCCTGAACAGAAAATTCTTGAATGGGCTTTAAGTTGATGTGGACACAGGATGGCCTTGATTGGCTGAATTCGATTCAGTACACTTTATTGTCCTTATGGAAATTCGCTGCAGATACAGTTGCTTCTGCATAACCAACAAGGATAGAAAAAATTGCATAGTGATACAACAACTCGTGTCGCTACAGTGCAGTGCCAACATCACAGCCAAAGAGAATTTAAAAAAGGAAAGATAGAAATAAAGAGTCTTAGGTCTTCATGCTCCTTCTCCAGCACAGGTACACCTAAGTTGGTGATATGACTGTCTGTCCTCCAGACAGTCTTCTGTACCAGACACCAATGGTATATTGAGGGGAGTGGAGATGAGGCAAATAGGGAGTTTTAGGAAGTTCTCCAATCCTTGATAGTTACAGTCTGTCAGCAGACTCTTGGCCACCCTTAATATCCTGCTATCTCTCCACTGCCAAAAAGCTCCAGGCCAAGAAGACCGTCTGATATTGCTGGCCCAATCTGCTCCTGTAAAGAGGTACTCCAACCCAAAAGCCTCCTGCTGAACGACAACGGCTCCAAAGCATTGGCACTCACTTCCTAGGTCACGCGCTCTCGAGTCCAGTGGTCGCCGTAGGACTGATCCTGGAAAAGGGGTCTGAGGGAGATGACCAGCACCCCGGAGTAGCAGTTGATGCAGCCAAGCCAAACCGGGACACTCCAGCACAACTGACCATTACCAGGGCACCAGCTCCCCATCTGCACTGGGCATTCTTTCAGAAGAATAGAATACAGTGCCTTGCATAGAGTACTAAAACTAGTGATAAACCACTGTAAGCCTCAAGTCTTATTGCTCCCCTGTGTGTGGACCCATAGTTGACTCAATAGCTGTAACAGAAATGTGCTACAAAATCACAAATCATTCGGGCCTTTTTTAAATTCTTTCACAGGATGTGGACATTGCTGGCTTGGCCAGCATTTATTGCCCATCCCTAATTGCCCTTGAAGGTGGTGGTGAGCTGCTGCCTTGAACTGCTGCAGTCCACGTCCACAGTGCTGTTAGCCTTGAGTATTTTGTTCAAATGATCAATCCCTTTGGATTGCCACCTTGTAGCTGGAGCTTGAGAGCACAGACTCTACTGTAAATTCATTGATATCATTCTTCCTTGGTCACAGATTGGAGAGTAATACCTCATTAGCCACAGTCAAAATAATGCAGGTTTGAGATAGTGCTGTACAGCACTTCATCTCTGATTCTCTAATCTGCTTTTTCTTGAATGCAGCTCCCATTGGAAATGTGGAATAAGTGAATTTAGTCAGCCCATACCTGTCTAGTGGCTGAGAATTTCCACAAGATTAGAACAAAAAGCAACATCGCTATGCCACCACCTCCCTTGTGGTATTGTCACTGGACCAGTAATCCAAAATCCCTGGGGTAATGCTCTGGGGACCTGGGTTCGAATCCCACCATGGCAGATGGTGGAATTTGAATCCAATAAAAATCTGTAATTAAAAGTCTAATGATGACCATGAAACCATTGCTGATTGTCACAAAAACCCATCTGGTTCACTAATGTCCATTAGGGAAGGAAATCTGCTGTCCTTACCTGGTCTGGCCTACATGTGACTCCAGACCCACAGCAATGTGGTTGACTCTTAAATGCCCTCTGAAAAAGGGCAATAAATGCTGGCCGAGTCCACATCCCATGAACAAATTTTTTTTAAAAACCAGGCTCACTAAGATTTGCCCCCCTGCCCCTGTTTTATCTTATTTGTGAAATGAGTAATTGTGTCTATCCTATATTTCTGGTGTGATGGCAGTTCCTTTTAGTGATAATGATTTTTCTTTATATCACACAGAGAATAACAAATGAACGAAAGCACAAACTGGAGCACCAACTTCAAGCAGTGATGGATTTGTGCAAGCACTTAGAGCATGTATTGAACTTCATTAATTGGGCAGTTGCTAAGAAGAACGATATCCCATTTTTATTCAGCAAGGAACTGGTAAGCGTGTATCACCATCTCTGGCAAGCAATAATGCTGGCAAAGTCAAAATGTTCAATCTCTATTGAAGAAAAAGTCATATGAATTGTTTAAAGTTAAATTAAGATAGCAAAGTATTCAGTATTTATCAATTCAGAGAATATTTGGCTGATATGTAATAACCAATATTAATATTCCATTATTTAGATCCTGTTTCAGATGCGCCGGTTGCTGGAAACACAGTGCAATGTAGATTTAGGTCCTTCCAAGATTCAGTTTCGCTGGGACTCTACCACATGGAGTAAGCAGCTCTCTACTTTAGGTAGGAAAGATCTGATAACAGTACCCAGTCAATGTTAGCTAAAGAATTACATTGTTTTGTTGATCCTACAGACCGATTTCCTAACCTGTATCCTGAGTTGATGGTCATCGACGATGCAGTAACAGTTTTCTAGAATAAGAACACAACTCATTCATGTTGGAAATGTATAAATGTATAATGAGAAAAGATTAAATTTGCATTAGAATACATTTCAACATGAATGATTTATTTATTTTCCTATCCATCTTCCAGTACTCTATATATTTATAATAAAGCTTGCCAACAATTGATCCTGGTATACCAAAGAACAAGCCAATCGCTACCTAGATTGTTGAAATAAAATCGAAATGTTGAAAAAAAATACACTAAATGAAAATCAGACCTTTTTCCTCGCAGGGACAGGGGGAAAGTTGGAGTTGCATTTGATCACATTATAAGCCTGCTGGCGTCTGGTTTCTAAGCAGCCTGAGTTGATGGTCTGGGAGAAAACAGTGGGCTATCCCAGGTCCCTGGGATGAGGGGCTTGTCCTCATGAAAGGTTCAGAAAATTGGGTCTATTTTCTCTGGAGTCTAGAGGAATGAGAGGCAATCTCATTGAAATGTATGAGATTCTGAAGGGGTTTGATAGGGTAGACGCTGAAAGATTGTTTCCCATGGTCAGGGAGTCTAAAATATGGGCACGGTCTCAGGATAAGGGACCAATCATTTAGGACTGAGATGAGGAGAAATTACTTCACTCAAGGGTGGTGAATCTTCGGAATTCTCCACCCCAGTGTGTTGTGGATGCTCCATCATTGAATACATTTAAGACTGGGATAGACAGACTTTTGGTCTCCCAGGGAATCGAGGGATATGGGGAACAGGCAAGGAAGTGGAGTTGAAGCTCAAGATCAGCCATAATTGTATTGAATGGAGGAACAGGCTCGATGGGCCATATGGTCTACCCCTGTTCCTATTTCTTGTGTTCTTGTGAGAAATCATAATGTATCAATGTACTCCACATACCAACACCATTTTAGGCAAACTGATTACTAGCTTCAGAAAAGTATTGTGCGTATATTACATACTTTATATTATAATGCAGAGCATGTATGTGGAAAAAGACAATTTAAATAATTATTTTATGCTAAGAGAGCATCCCCTTAAAAATACAGTTATAGATTTAAATAGGTGCCAGAATGATTAACTGAAGGTAGTTTTTGCATTTGTATCATTCATGATTACTTAAGTAAAACTCAAATAGCTCAGGAATCTGTACCTATTCTTAATTTATCTCATTACCCGTTTTATTTTTTGATTTCTTCATTCCATGGTAACTATTTGGCTTTAAATTGGTAAGTTGTCTAGACTGATAAGGGGGCCATTAATAATGAAGAGTTGATAAAGTGAGAAACACAATACAAAATTATCTTGCCATACAAGGATGTAAGGAGGGAAGGCGAGTGAGAAAAGCACGAAGGAAAATTATAAGAAGATGGAATATACCTGGGGTTGAGGTGGGGGGATGTTGTTGGAACAAGTGATCAGTTTGAGCTATTTTAAATATATAGTTGGAAACAAATTTTGAGAAGTCACATTGATGGTCTAGGTTTCAAAATTTCATGCATGGTATACTTATTTGCAATAGACATAGCCCAAAGAAAAATAATTAGCATGCTAGTATACTATATTTCAAACTTGTTGAGCATTACAATGCATTGGTTAGACCATACCACTGTGCTACAATAATGATGCATTTATGTCAGAAAAGGTACAGGAAGGTACAGACCTGACCTTAACTGAAGGAGAGGGGGCTCTCATTGAAACTTATTTATGCCCATATTTTTACTTCAAAGTACAAAAAGAAAGTAGAATAATCAGAATGCATAAATGGAAATCAGTGAGCAGTTAATTTAGAACAGCTACCAGGAAAAACGACTTAGTGATAAGTATTTGAGATAATCTACCAAGCAAAGTAATAGAGGAAAAAGTTAGAAGCAAAAAATATTGACATTATTAATTTCGCTTTCATGATTGGAGAATCGATGTACATAATGCCATGGCCTAAATATCCTTTTCTTAACTTGTCTTGAGCATTGCTAGAGTTAATGATGAGGAACAGTGACTGATATCAGATAATGATATCAGACAATGCCTTAGTTCTGATGAAGGGTCATACGGACTTGAAACGTCAACTGTATCCCTCTCCGCAGATACTGTCAGACCTGCTGAGTTTTTCCAGGTATTTTTGTTTTTGTTCTAGATTCCCAGCATCCGCAGTATTTTGCTTTTATACCAGATAATGATTGATGGTTAATGGCCGATGGGCACATTTTCTCAAAATAGTCTGTTATGGGATGAGATAGGTAAGCTTGGATAGGCATGTGATTCGCTGACTCAGTAATAAAATGGTCATATTCTCTGGTCATAGAACCATACATTCTATGGTTCATAGTTTGGGTTTCAACGTTCTACAGATATAACCTCAACCCCTGAATTGAGTTTTTTTCTATTCATTCATGGGATGTGAACATTGTAGGCTAGGTCAGCATTTATTGCCCACTGCTAATTGCCCTTGTGAAGGTGGTGGTGAGCTGCCTTCTTGAATTGCTGCAGTCCATGTGGTGTAGGTACACCCCACAGTGCTGTTAGGAAGGGAGTTCCAGGATTTTGACCCAGTAACAGTGAAGGAACGGTGATATATTTCCAAGTCAGGATGGTGAATGGCTTGGAGGGAAACTTCCAGGTGGTGTTATTCCCATGTGTCCGCTGCCTTTGTCCTTCTAGATGGTAGTGGTCACGGGTTTGGAAGGTGCTGTCTAAGAAGCTTTGGTGAGTTCCTGCTGTGCATCTTGTTTATGGTACACACTGCTGCTGCTGTTCATCGATGGAATGAGTTAATGTTTGTGGATAGGGTGCCAATCAAGCGGGCTGCTTTGTCCTTGATGGTGTCAAGCTCCTTCAGCTGACTGTTCAATGCAATTGTGTATTGAATACAGATGCCAAAATTGATTAGAAGGCTAACTTTGCATTGAAGGGTTGAGATGACACTCTAAACTATGACCGTGATGAAATATTAGAACTATATTGCTTTGATGGGACTGAACCTGCTCCATAGGATCTTGAGAAAGGAAGCAGTGAAAGATTGGGCTGAATTTAATGGCCCCGAAGGCAGGTTCCAACACAATTCTATGCACTTCAGACAGTTAACTGCCTGGAGTTGGAACTTCCATTGATAAACAGAAGCTCAGCAAGAAAGATTCATCTGTGGCTTACTCAGGGAGTTAAGGATAATAGATTTTTTTTAAAAAAAGGCTTAAGATTGCAAAGAATAGTAGCAAGTCAGAAGTTTGGGAATGTTTTGGAAACCTGCAAAGGGCCATCAAAAAGTTGGTAAGGGAAAAAATAGAATATGAGAGCAAACTAGCCAGGAATATAAAAAACAGATTGTAAGAACTTCTGCAAGTACATAAAAAGGAAGAGTAGCTAAAGTAAATGTTAATCCCTTAGAAGCAGAGGCAGGAGAAATTGAGAAATGAGGAAATGGCAGAGACATTGAACAAATATTTTGTATCTGTTTTCGCAGTAGGAGACACAAGTTGCATACCAGAAATAGAGGGTAACCTAGGTGCTAAAAAGTGAGAAAATTAAGGAAATTAATATTAGCAGAGAAAAAGTACCAGCGAAACATTAAGGGACTAAAATCTGACAAATCCCCAGGACCTGATGGTTTTGATCTAAAAGAGATAGTTGCTGAGATAATGGATGCTCTGGCTGTGATTTTCCAAAATTCCCTAGATTTTGGAGTGATTCCAGCAGATTGGAAGTTAGTAAATGTGACACCACTATTCAAGAAAGGAGGGTGGGAGAAAATGGGGCGTTTAGAAGAATGAGAAGTGATCTCCTTGAAACATGCAAGATTCTGAAGGAGCTTGGCAGCGTAGACAGAGGTTGTTTCTGCTGGCTGTGGAATCTAAAACATGGTGGGTACAGCCTCAGGATAAGGAGTCGATCATTTAGGACTGAGATGAGAAATAATTAATTCACTCAGTTTTGAATCTTTGGAATTCTCTACCCTAGGGGATTGTGGATGCTCCATCGTAGACTATATTTAAGGCTGGGATAGACAAACATTTGGTCTCTTAGGGTGAAATTTTAGGGCAGTGGGATTTTACGTTCCCACTGAAGCCAATGAGGTTTAGAATGTCTCGCTGCATTTTACGGCCCTGTCCCTGCCGAAATGGGGCCGTAAAATCCTGCCCTTAGGAAATTGAGGGATATGGGGAGTGGGCAGGAAAGTGGAGTTGAAACCCAAGATCAGCCATAATTGTATTGAATGGCACGTCATAACATTCAAGGCTATGGGCCAAGTGCTGGTAAATGGGGTTAGGTAGGTAGGTCAGGTGTTTCTCACGTGTCGGTGCAGACTCGATGGGCCGAAGGGCCTCTTCTGCACTGTGATTCTGTGGTGGAGCAGGCTCAATGGGCCATATAGTCTACTTCGCTCCCATCTCTGGCGGTCTGTTCCTTTTAAGAGGATAATTGGAACGCGAAATGCTTGACCACAAGTGACTATTGAGACAGGGGCTATAACATTGTTAAAAATTGAATTGGATTAGTATTTGTGGGAAAATATAGAAAATTGAAAGTGTGAAATGGGATTGAAGTGGATTGAAGTACTATTGCCAGCACAAGTCAGATACGTTAAATTAATGAGTTTGAAATCTAACTCGTGTTGTAGTACTAAACTTGTAGTTTAAATTACCCCAATATAACTTTAATACAACAATTTCCTTGATGCACAAATATTTAATTTTAATTGTTTTTCATATAAAGGCTGCATGTCCAATCTTATGGAACTCAATACAATACTGTAAAACAATAATACTATTTCTAACATTTTTTTCAGTAACTGGAAAGCTAACATTATTTCAATACCTGGAACCTGCTTGCTGAGGTCTGTCACCTTTTCAGATCATCTGCCATAAACAGCATTTGTGATACTTACCCTCTATGCCTACTCCTTAGTTTCAAATGAGCTCTAGTAAAGACTCATGAGTAATAGTCATGTCCAACATCAGATCTGCCACATTTCGGTCATTTGCAAAGGATTCTCTATGGTTTGAAACTATGACTTTGAAAAATAAACACAGCTCTATAGGATTTGTACCATCCCTTACCTTATGGATAAAGTTTGGATAGCTCATTGGCAAAGATTGTTCCCTTTGAGGAGATATATATTGATTCTATCCAGCTAATGAATTCTGGATCCAATTAATCTTTAGAATCAAATGTTTCTATTGTACTTTGACAAATATTTATCTGCCCTCAGGATAGTAGAAACTGCCAGATTTACTTAATTTATGATATACAGGTATCTGGGGTTAAGAAACACCTCTAAATTGGATAGCTGCTCTCCTAAAAATAGGGTGCAGGGATTGTGATAAACTTGTGCATTTTGGTTGCAATGTAGGCACCAAGCCAACTTTGTGCTGCCTGCACATTTGAATGATCTCTGTGTGGCTTATTGGCTGGGTGCATCAGCAGAAAGCCAATAGGTAAGTGGCAAGCACCGCTTAAGGCTAGCTTACACTGC
This sequence comes from Cetorhinus maximus, assembly GCF_964194155.1. Taxonomy (NCBI): domain Eukaryota; kingdom Metazoa; phylum Chordata; class Chondrichthyes; order Lamniformes; family Cetorhinidae; genus Cetorhinus; species Cetorhinus maximus. Next base: position 101,813,051 of record NC_135887.1, read on the forward strand.
TTAAAGCTAGCCTACACCTCTTAAAGGGGAAGTGCGTTGTGGCTGGAAGTGGTGCTGGAAGTCATGTTGAAGAGAATCTAACGTGGAATAGAGTGAGAAATGCCACAGCAGGGCAGAGAGTGGGATCCAAGGTTTTTGGATGCTGCACTAGAGGTCTTGGTGGAGGTGGTAGAAAAAAGAAGAGATCTGCAATGAAGAAGGATGCCCTGTAGACACACAGTCAAAAGGCACTGGGAGCAGATAGCTTTGGAGCTTAATACCAGGGGTTAAGCCCAAGGCCCTGGATGCAGTGCTGCAAGAAGTTCAACGATCTTACATGTGCGGTCAAGGTCAGTGAATGCATCTTCAAATGCCGTAGCCTATGAATTGCATCTTTAGCCTCAGCAGTCGCCCAAATCACCACGCCCCAATCATACACCTACCAACAATCAATTAGTCTCATATTTATTCATATACTTCACCTTGTCCTCACAGACATGTACCACTACTGCAAGCCTTACTTATACATCTCAGATTGCACACACCTTTCAATCCCTTGCTTATATCAACATACGAATTAAGAGCAGGAGTAGGCCCCTCAGCTCCTCGAAGTATCTCTCCTCTAGATTAACAACCTGCAAATAGTGTAAGCATCCACTTCTTCTTTTCTGCCCCTTCTTGCACCACAGCTTTTACCTTGTTACTTTTTAGATATCCAAGAGGCCAGAGGACAGTGGAAGAAAACCAAGAAGAGAGTGACGATGAACCACTTAATTTCACACTTACAGCCACCAGCGTCAGATACTGACAATGTGCTTGTCTTAGAGAACAGATTAAATGCAAGAACTGCACATGATGAGACACTGGGCACCAGTGGCTGTAGACAGGGCAGGTGACAAGGATAATGCAGGTGCAAGCCCTCAGAGAGCAAGGCTGCACAGAGGACTCCGATGAGGACTTTGATGGGGGAATCTACAGAAAGGCACTGATGGGTATGCACAATGAAATGCTTGGTGCTTTGGAAGCCTGCAAGAAAGTCTGTAGTCAATGTCAATAAGCATGGTGGAATCCAGATTCAACTTTGCAAAGGGCTTTGCACAGAATTTGGAGGCCATCTTTTTCAACATGGAATTGGCGGCCAACTGCTTTTGCACATTTGTGGATCCAACTGCGATGCAACTGATGTCTCAGCTTCCATTGCAGCACGAGCAGCCGCCCAATGTCTGAGTGCTGCTGTGGAATCTCTGATTGCTGTCATCATGGTCCTCCTGCTTCTCAGCTGATCATCATATGACTGGTGGCAAAGGCTGTTTCCTCACGATGGTGAGAAGGGGCAACATGAATCCTGATCTTTGCTCTGCCAAGTACTGCTGGGTTCCGCCAGCCAATCTAGGCAGCACTATTGTTGTTTCAGCATGCCAATGGTCTGCCCTATCACATTTTATGTGACAGCATGACCTTCATGATATGCATGCTGCACATGTGTGCATGCATTGCTCACCAGAGTCCTGGGCCATGTCATCAACAGGGCCCTTGTTGCCCAGTAACCACCACTTGGTTTGCCAAAATCCCAACATTTCTGCAACTGCTGATTTTACTCAAGCACACCCTTCCCTCCACTTTTGATGTCCTGGCCCCCAATAAATCCATTACTCTTTCTCACTGGTGCTCTTCCTGGAATGGCCCTCATCTCTGCTGCCTTATGTCCTATAGATGCAGACTTCACAGAATCATTATAGCATGGAAGGAGGCCATTCAACCCATCATGTTGACACTGAATGAGCAGTTTGCCTAGTGCCATTCCCCCAGCCTCGCCTGCTTTCTCTGGTAACCATGCATATTCTTCCTTTTCAGATAAGTCTGATTCCCCTTATGAATGCCTCGATTGAGCCTGCCTCCATGGCACTATCAGGCAGTGCATCCCAGACCTTAACCACTCCGTGTGGAAAAAGTTTTCCTCATGTCACTTTTTTGCTGCTTTTTCCAGTTACTTTAAATCTGTGCCCTCTTGTTCTTGATCCTTTCACAAATGGGGACAGTTTTTTCCTATCTACTCTGTCCAAACCCCTCATGATTTTGAATACTTCTATCAAATCTCCCCTCTGCCTTCTCTCCTCCATGGAAAACAGTGCCAATAGTAAAAAGCCTATGATACAGTATGCTTTCTTAACCATTCTTAACCACTCTCTCAACCTGTCCTGCCACCTTCAGTGACTTATGTACATATGCGCGCAAGTCCCTCTGCTCTTGCACCCCCTTCAGAATTGTACCCATTATTTTATATCGTCTCTTCATGTTGTTTCTACCAAAATGAATCATTTTGCATTTCTCCACATTGAACTTCATCTGCCACTTGTCCACCCTTTCCACCAACTTGTCTATATCCTTTTGAAGTTCTACATTATCCTGCTCATAGTTCACAATGCTTCTAAGTTTCGTATCATCAGCAAATTTTGAAATTGTGCCCTGTACACCAAGGTTCAGGTTATTAATATATACCAAGAAGAGCAAGGGTCCCAAAATTGACCCCTGGGATCTCCACTATAAACCTTCATCCAGCCTGGAAACATCTATTAACCACTACTGTTTCCTGTCACCCAGCTAATTTCATCTCCAGGTTGCTACTGTCCCTTTTATTCCACAAGCTATAACTTTGCTCGCAAGTCTGTATGGCACTGTATCAAATGCCGTTTGGAAGTCTCTGTATGCCAAATCAATATCATTGCCTTCATCAACCCTCTCTGTTGCCCCTTCAAAACGCTCCAGCAAGTTAAACACAATTTTCCCTTCAATCCATGCTGGCTTTCCCTAATTAACCCACACTTGTCCATGTGGCTATTAATTTTACCCTGAATTATTATTTATAGATGTTTCTCCACCACTGAAGTTAAACTGATTTGCCAGTAATTGCTGGGCTTATCTTTACACCCTTTTTGAACAAGGGTATAATATTTGCAATTCCCCAGTCCTCAGGCACCACCCCTGAGTTGAAGGAAGACTGGAAAATGGAGACCAGTGCCTTCACAATTTCCACTCTCTCTTCCTTTAGTATCCTTGGATATATGTCACCCAGGTATGGTGCTTTATATTGACTTTAAGTATAGACAGCCTAACTTATACCTCTTCCTTATCAATTTTAAACCTTTCTAGTCTATTAATTACCTCCTGTTTCACTGTGGCCTGGGTAGCATCGTTGTCTGGTAAAGACGGATGCAAAGTATTAATTTGACACCTCAGTTATCCCCACCTGCCTCCATATGTAAATCCCTTTTTTGGTCTCTAATCAGCCCTAATCCTCCTTTTACCACCGTTTTGCCTATTTACATGACTATAGAAGATTTGGGATTCCCTTTTGTTAGTTGCCAGTCTCTTTTCATACTCACTCTTTGCTTCTGTTAATTGCTTTTTCACTTCCCCTCTGAACCTTCTATATATATTAATGATTTAGATGAGGGAATTAAATGTAATATCTCCAGATTTGCAGATGACACAAAGCTGGGCGGGAGGGTGAACTGTGAGGAGGATGCAGAGATGCTTCAGTGTGATTTGGACAAGCTGAGTGAGTAGGCAAACTCATGGCAGATGCAGTATAATGTGGATAAATGTGAGCTTATCCATTTTGGTAGCAAAAGCAGGAAGGCAGATTATTATCTGAATGGCTATAAATTGAGAGGGGGGAATGTGCAACGAGACCTGGGTGTCCTTGTACACCAGTCGCTGAAGGTAAGCATGCAGGTGCAGCAGGCGGTAAAGAAGGCAAATGGTATGTTGGCCTTCATAGCCAGAGGATTCTAATACAGGAACAGGGATGTCTTGCTGCAATTATACAGGGCCTTGGTGAGACCACACCTGGAATATTGTGTGCAGTTTTTGTCTCCTTATCTGAGGAAGGATGTACTTGCTATAGAGGGAGTGCAGCGAAGGTTTACCCGACTGATTCCTGGGATGGCAGGACTGACATATGAGGAGAGATTGAGTCGATAAGGATTATATTCGCTGGAGTTCAGAAGAATGAGGGGGGATCTCATAGAAACCTATAAAATTCTAACAGGACTAGATAGGGTAGATGCAGAAAGGATGTTCCCGATGGTGGGGGAGTCCAGAACCAGGGGTCACAGTCTGAGGATATGGGGTAGACCATTTAGGACTGAGATGAGGAGAAATTCCTTCACCCAGAGTGGTGAGCCTGTGGAATTCATTACCACAGAAAGTAGTTGAGGCCAAAACATCATATGCTTTCAAGAAGGAGTTAGATATAGCTCTTGGGGCAAAAGGGATCAAAGGGTATGGGGCAAAAGCGGGAGCAGGCTATTGAGTTGGATGATCAGCCATGATCATAATGAATGGCGGAGCAGGCTCGAAGGGCCGAATGGCCTACTGCTGCTCCTAGTTTCTATGTTTCTATATTCATTCTGGTTTGAAGTGAATTATAATCCTAACCCATTTTTGGGGCCTATTGCAGATCAGGAGCACCCTCTCCATAATTACCCACACTAGAGTTTAAAATAGCCAGTCCCCACAGACACTTGTTTTTTCCCCCCAAGGAAGAAAACTATCAAGGGATAGTAACTTCATCCAGATAGCCCTTTAAATAATTACCAGCTAGGTTATAATTACCTGGATACTATAAGGATCCAGGGGCCTCTCTTCAAAAAAATTTTATCTCCCCACTTTAGGAGAATATAAGAGAGGGGTTCTTGAGCTGCATACAGAAAACTACGTGAGATGTTATATTTTACTAACTAACTTAGAAGTTTGTTAAAGAACCATTTCACGTGCAATACACTTTTAAAGTGGTTAAGTACAATGCAATATTAAAGACTATAAAAAGATGGAAAACATAATCTTAGTTCTAATGTACAATCCAGTAGAAGAGCCTTTAAAATTAAGGCTACAGACTAAAAAGCTCTTAGGCCACCCATCAAATTTTTAAAGTAAAGTATTACCTTAAATCACCGAGTCGCCTTAGCTGTCTGAATAGTCGGACACAAAAAAAAACTGCTTGTTTAAAGTGTCCAGTCCTTCGACAGCTTGAGAATCATTGGTTCAAGGTTTCCACTTAAACAGTTCTTCAATACTTCTGCTATTCTGGAGAAAAGCCTGTATCTTTTATGCCCCACTCACTGAATTACATTATCTCTAGCAGCTATGGGTGCTGCCTCCTTCTTTAAACTTCTCCCATTTGATTGTCCCTTAAAATTCACTATTATTTAATCCTTGAGGATGTCCTTATTATGTGAATATTGTGAGAATTTATCTGGTCAACACATGTTTGTGATGTGTTCTAATATCAATCCTAATTAATTTCACTTGCTTCTATATTTTCACAAAGTGATTTTAAACTCAACACTGAAATTCTTAAAGTTTTTTTTTTAAATTTCTTCTTTTAGGTCAGTCAAAGGCTGCATTATCATAGCATACAAGGTGTCTGATAATGTTCAATTCTGACTGTTAGAAGCTCACTAGTCTTTCTTGGTATCCTGAACCAAGTTTTAAAAATTCTTCCTTAATAGGTAATGATGCCAAATCTCCGTGTGTTATCAACATTTTTTAAAATTCCTTTAGTAATGAATAAAGTATTTAAATCATGAAAGGATAGTCCTTATCAACATCTGTTTCCAAAAACAGGCAGGCGCACCAAAATTTCAGTGGATGCTGCCAACATGATGTACTGTTCGTCTGTCTTTAATTAAATTCAAAGCTGCCCTTGTATGTTTGTAAAAAAAAAGCTCTGGGTAAAACAGTTATCTTTAGCCATTTTGCTACCTGTAACCTTTTGTTCAATTCTAAAGTATAATGTCCTAATTATGTATGAATTCTACCTAATATTTATATTCTACTCAACTATCTCTATAATCCATAACAGGTGCTCCATTGTATTATTCACCTGACACCTGTCATAACCACACTTTTTTTCTTCCTCATCTCATCTCTAGCCCTTTTGTCATCCAGGGAGCTCTGGATTTGTTTTCCCTACTTCCCCTTCGAGGGAATATGCCTTGACTGTGCCCAAACTATCTCCTCTTTTGAAGGTAGCCGATTGTTCAGCAACCATTTTTCCTGCCAACCTTTGATTTCAATTTATTCAGCCCAGATCCATTCTTACCCCATTGAAATTGGCTTTCCTTCAGTTAATTCTGGTTTACTCTGGATTGTTCCTTATCCTTTTCCTTAGCCAACCTAAATCTTATGATAGAATAATCACTGTCCCTGTCTCCTAAATGTTCTCTTTCTAATATGTGATCCACTTGGCCCACCTCATTCCCAAGAACCAGATCCAGCAGTGCCTCCCCTCTCATTGTACAGGAAAAACACTGCTGTAGAAAATTTTCCTGAACACACTAAGGATCCTTGTCCCTTTCTGACCTTTACATTACGACTATCCCTGTCTATATTTGGATAATTAGAGACCCCTATAATAACTACCCTATTATTTTTGCACCTCTCTGTAATTTCCTTGCAGATTTGTTCCTCTACATCCGTCGCACTAGTTGGTGGTCAATAGATGACATCAAGCAATGTAATTGCGCCTCTTCTGTTCCTTAGTTATAGGCAAATAGATTCTGTCTTTTGACAGGACATCCTCTCTCTTCAGCACTGCAATGGTCTCCTTAATCATTCTGCCACTCCTTCCTCTTTTTTCTCCCTTTCCTATCTTCCCTGAACACCTTGTATCCAGGAATATTTAACTTTAAAGAATATGGCACACAACTGGTTTAGCAGTCGACCACCAGATCTGGCTGGACCACTTAAAACAGTGTTAGGCTCTGCTTCCGCCTGCTAAAACTGCTCACTATTGCAGGGTCATCCTGGAATGCAAAGAAAACCCCTGGCTGCTTTTTTCTACTGCAAGGGGTCTTCTTAAGCTGTCTCCCTTGCCCTGCACCCTCACCTCCAACAACAAGTGCAATGAATTCATGAACTTATTTGTCACTAAGCACACTCCAATGAGTTATGTCTACTGCATCCTTCCCTTCCATTTGCTCATCTGGAAAACATCCTTAATGCTCCCCTGCCCTATCCCTGAACTTGCATTTTTCTCTAGTTTCTCTCCTATCTCCCTTCATGCCCTTTCTGAGCACATCTTGTCCATGAGATCTGCCTCCTGTTCCCTTGGCCCTATTCCCACTAAACTGTGGTCACCCAATCTCCCGTCCTAGCCCCATGTTAAATGATATTATAAAAATCTCTCTCTTCTGGTGTTGGCCCTTGCTCCCTTAAATCTGCTGTCGTCACCCTCTTCAAAAACCAACCCTTGACCCTACCACCCTTGCAAACTATTGTTCATCTCCAAAGTACTTGAATGTGTTGTCACCTTTGTCCTGATCCAGACCAGAGCCTCCAAGTTCTTGGTATGTTCCAGTTAGGGACCAGTAACTTTTTTGTTTAAAGTAGACAAATGAGATTTAAGACTCTTGCTAAGGGAATAATGCCACAAGATTCCACAATATCTACCTTATACTCTAACATTCAGGGTTAATATGCGGTACACGTGAATTAACAGGCAAACTGTGGTCAGACACACCACACTACACAATAAATGGCAGATCCAACCAAGACAGATTCCACCAATTTCTCAACAACTCACCCAGACATTGTGAGCCAACTAATCTCATCAAAACTCTTATCCCTCTCACAAGGGATTCCAGTCTTCACCTTCAAAGGTCTCGCCTTCAAATTCTCTCCAAGTCGCTCCAACTCAGATGGCCTCAATGACAAGCCCCCTCACGGGGTTTCAATCTTGTCTCCCGGGACTCCGTTTGCCTGGATTCCTGAGTCAGCACTCCAGCACCAACTCACAAGCACAACTGCAGCTCCTTGGCCACGCCAAGCAGAATATTACTGCTCCAAAGGGGTACCTTCACCCCAACAGCCCGCAACATGGAGTCACAAGCCTTCTACTGACTTCTTAGATCTTCAGGCCTTCTCCTGAGCCCCCATTTCTAAAAGCCTGCCAACTGCAGCCCTTTTTCTGCTCAGAGCATCTCTCCCTGCTCCTCTCTCATTCTTCTTAACTGGGACCCCTGCCCGGGACTGACTTTGGGACCTCGCTGTTCCCCCACTCTCTGTCCCCTGCCTGGGGTTCCTCTCAGGTATGGTGCTCAGCTCAGTTATGAGATCTAGTTTTTGTGCTCTTTTTCTTTCCTTCATGCAGACGCACTGCTGACAGGAAGGCAGATTCCTTTAACTGCCAGATTGCATATGTGCTACCCGCTCCTGATCCCCACACACACAAAATTCCCGAGCCCAGTCGGGACTTGGATTCCCGGCCCCTGCTCATCGATAAGTAAGTTTGGATCTGTAACACCTCCTAAATCCGTTCCCATCTTTCCTGGTGCTCCATGTTTGAATCCCTCTAATCAGGTTTCTGCCCCTGCCACAGCACTAAAATGGCTCTTATCCAAGTCATAAATGACATTCTGTATGTCTCTGACAAAGGTAAATTTTCCCTCCTCATCCATCTAGACCTGTCTGTAGTCTTTGGCATGGTTGACCACACTATCCTCCTCAAAAGTCTTGCCAGTCGCCCAACTGGTTAGGACTACTTTCCAGTGGTTCCATTCTTATCCATCTAATCATAGCCAGAAAATTGCTTTCAATGGCATCTCTTCCAGCTCTTGCACTGTTACCTCTGGTGCCTGTCATCCCGCCAGTATGCATCCTTCGCACCCTCCTATTTCTCATCTACATGCTGCCCCTTGGCAACATCATCCGAAGACATAGCATTAGTTTTCACTTGTATGCTGATGACACCCAGCTCTACCTCTCCACCACCTCTCTTGACTCCTCCACTGTTGTCAAAAAATCTGACAACTTACCCAATACTCGGTACTGGATGAGCTGTAATTTCATCCAATTAAATATTGTTTTCGGCCCCCACTCCAAACGCCCTTTCCCTAGCTACCAACTCCATCCCTCTCCATGGCAACAATCTGAAATTAAGCTGGTCTGTGTGCAACCTTGGTGTTGCACCAAATCCCGAAATGAGCTTCTGACCTATTCGTGACATCACTAACACTGCATATTTCCACCTCTAACATCACCTGACTTTGACCCTATCTCAGCTCATATGTTGTTGAAACCCTCATTCATGCCTTTCTTACCTCGAGACTCGACTATTCCAACACACTCACTTGGAAACGTGAGGTCATCCAAAACTCTGCTGTCCATGACTTAAGTTGCAGCCAGTCCCGTTTTCCCCTATCACCCCATGCTTGCTGACCTTCATTAGCTTCCCAGTCAAGCAACATCATGACTTGAAATTTTTCATCCTTGTTTTCAAATCACTCCATAGCCTTGCCCCTTCCTATCTCTATAATCTCCACCAGCCCCACAACTCTTTGAGATCTGCGCCCCTCTAATTCTGGCCTCTTGTGCATTCCCAATTATAATTTCCCCGCTATTGGTGGCGGTACCTTCAGTTGCTTCAACCCCAAGCTCTGGAATTCCATCCCTACACCTTTTGGCTCTCTGGCTTGCTTTCTTACTTCAAGACACTCCTAAAGCCTACTGCTTTAACCAAGCTTTTGGCCATGTGACCCTGTATCTCCTTATGCAGCTCGGTATCTTCCTTTGTTTTTCAATGTTCCTGTGAAGTGCCTTAGGACATTTCATTACGTTAAAGGCACTATATAAATACGTTGTTGTCATTGTGGTGGCTCAAATACAACTGCACAGAGGATAGCCACAGAATGAAGGCATCATTACTGCTGTCAAAATGCTGATGCTGATCTGCATGATTCATTACATGTACACACTAGTTGGATGTTGCAGAAGTGGAAACTCTTTTGGTTCCTGTATGAGCAGAGTTGACGAGTGGTGCCTACAAATTGATGTATGTGCAGTAAGTGGCTCACTGCACCATGAGGAAGCCTGCAATCCTAGCAAAGCCATATGCTCGCTTTGCCTGCTGCACTCTGGCTAGAAAGGATGAAATATAATTAGCGCTCATCCCTTACAAAAACTGCAAGATGTTGCAAATATTTCCAATCCTTGCTTGGAAGGAGCAAGAATTATAAAAGTTCATAGCCATGGTCACCTTCACAACCACTAGGAATGCGGTCTTTGCCCTGCTCTAAGATGCAGTTGTGACTGCAGCAGATGGCAGTTTTCAATGCGGACGTCCATATTGAAGTGCAAAGCACTTGCATGTTTTTCTTGGTTGAGGTTCAGATAGGAGAATTGCTCTTTGAACACTTGGCAGATATGGCCTACTGCTGAGAGCCATTCTCTCTTACCACCAACACCACCCCCCCTCCTTCTCCCTCACTCTTCCTGCAGCTTGTCCTTATTCTCCAAGTCATTCCAAGGGGAATATCTACTAATGGACCCATCTCTGGAGCAAATTGATTACGCTGAAACCTTGAAGTTAGTTTTAAAAAGAAAAATCTTTCAGCACCTGCCACACCACACTCTGTATACTTTTGCAACTTGAAACAACAATAAAAAGCTCCAAGCACTTGTGGAATTGTAGGAACAGCCAGAAGAAATCAACCAGTATGAATGTGTAAAGATGACATGCCGGATGAACCTAACTGAATTTTATGAAGAGGTGACTAAAGCAGTGGGCAGGGGAATGCCTATGAATGTTTATGGAGTATTTCAGAAGGCATTTGATAAAATTCTTAATAATTTGATCACTAAAGCTGAAGCTCATGAATTTGAAGGCAAATTATTGACCTGGTTAAAAAATTGGCTGAGCAGAAGGAGAGAGAGAATGAGGATACTCGACCAGCACTCTAATTGACAGGATGTGACAATTGGTGTTCTACAAGGATCTCTGTTGGGGCCTCAACTATCCACTGTATTCATTACCAACTTAGATGATGGGGTAGAAAGCCACATATCCAAATTTTGCCAATGACACAAAGATAGCATAGTAAGAAATGTTGACAGAAATGAAAATTTACAAAGATATCAATAGGTTAGTTGAATGGGCAAACTATAGCAAATGGACTCAATGTGGGCAAATGTGAGGTCATACACTTTGGACCGAAAAAAACATTGAACAGGGTACTTTTGAAATGTTGAAAAGCCAGAAATAGCAGACAACCAAAGAGATTTGGTAGTCCAGGTACACATATCATTAAAATATCAGTAACAGCGACAGAAAATAATCTGAAAGGCTAATGGAATGCTGGCCTTTGTATCTAAAGGACGAGAATACAAGGGGGTAGAAGCCATTCTTGAGTTGTACAAAGCCTTGGTTAGATCCCACCTAGAGTACTGTAAGCAGTTCTGGGCACCACATCTTAGGAAGGGTATATTGGCCTTGGAGGGAATGCAGTGTAGAGTTTCTAGAATTAAACTTGGACTCCCAAGGGATGAACCGGAAGGAGAAATTAAACAAACAAGGGCTGTATTCCCTGAATTTAGTAGGTTAAGGAGTGATCAAAATATTCAAGGTATCAAGGGGAATTGGTGGGAGAAACTATTTCTGTTTGTTTGCAAGTCTTGGACTAGGGGGTATAGTTGAAAAGTTAAACTTAGACGCCTCAGGAATGAAATTAAGAAACACTTATTTACGCAAAGGGTGGTAGAAGTTTGGAACTCTCTTCTGCAAATAGCAATAGATGCTAGATTAATCGCCATTTTTAAAACTGATAGACTTTTGTTAGCTAAAGATATTAAGCAATACAAGGCAAAGGTTGGTATATGGAGTTAAGTTGCACATCAGCCATGATCTCGTTGAATGGTGGAAGAGGCCCAAAATGCTAAATGGCCTAATGGCCAACTATTACTGTTGGGGGAGGGGCGGGAGTGTCCTTCCTGCTGCTGTATGCATGTTTAACTGTGCAAGGCTAAAAGAGGGTGTTGACTGGAGCATAGAGCTCCAAAATGGTATTGCTGGCATCAAATGAGCATTCTGTTTCTTGGTCTTTCTGCTCTGCATACTTCCGGCGAACATTCACTGCACTTTGGGCTATCACTGGCATGATAATGGCGTCAAGTGCAATTCTACCCAGAAATGCGTGGTGCACCATGGACCCCATTTTGGAGCTCTAAGAGCATATGTATAACCTAACAAATGACTGCTAATGAGCCCAATTTCACACCGCTGTTCTTTGTAAATTTAACTCATCAAAACTAATAATGTTTCTCCTCTATATTTTACACTCAATAGGCCAACGCCTGACAATTCAATGTTTGAAAGCTGGTAACTTTTAAGTAGAATGCTATAAGGTTGCAAGGGATGTTTTTTAAGACATTGGTCATGTGAATTTGTTATCCACGGGTCCAAAATTCCATAATTTATGATCTTGTTTAAAATTGAGGCTTTGAGCCACCAAGATGATGGAAGAAACCATATCCCTTTAACGGGATTTATATTGAGTTCAATAGTGTGGGCATCTTTGGATATATGGTCTACGTGGTAAAGGTACCACCTAATGTAATATTGAGTTAGGTTAATCCCAGTCCTAATTCCTAGTCTGTGCTAAGTGAACTGCTTTCATTCAGAGTGGCAGGAGGGATGCTGTGGTTAGCTTCAGTGCATCTGGTCTTTGGAGGTGAAGAATCAGGCACAGTTCTCTGTCCTGATTGTAACCCTTTGCTGGCAGTTTTGCATCTGTATGGGAACCTTGGAAAAATAGCTTGTTAGCATTCACTGTTCTGACTTGCGCATGTGAGCTGATCATTTTTGCTGAGGTACTGATGGACTGTTAGTGCACATGACCATGTACTCCAGCAAGAATTTGCATGTCTGAGTAGAGAGGACAAAAATTTGAAAATTAAAAGACTTAATCCTATTTTTTTCTTTTAGGAGTATATTGTAATTTGTTCTCTTCCCTCAGGCCATTTGTCATTTGATTGTGAAAATGCAACTCACCAGGAATGCCAGCCCTCCTTCCATCAACAGGCATCACCAGCACCATGTGACATTGCAACTCATGGAACAGGTTTACAGCAATCTCTTCTGTGCCAGAACCCTGGCCAACAATATTCAGTCTGTAACAATCATTGTCCAGACCTACATCCACTTCACAAAGAGCACGAGGCCTTAAACTGTTTGCAGCATCATCAAAGTTTGGGCCAAATTCCGGGACATTTGCAGCATCAGCTCCAGATGCAGTACAGTAGCATGCACCAGAGCCAGCCTCAACAGAAATATTTTCCACATCCATTGCCAGTACAGCCAATACCAACTTTGCAGCAGTGGCATGTAGCTCAGACTGGACTTGAGCAGAGCCCTGTTTTGATAGGGCATTTACAAGCACAACACCTGCATCAAAGTTTGCATCCAGCATATACCATGCAGCAACAAAGGAGCATGAAACCAGTGCATGTGGTGGCCTTGCAGCAACAAAAACAACTTGTGCACCAACCACAACCACAGAAACAGCGCTGCCAAATACAGCATTTGAAGCATCTGAAGCAGTCAGCGTTGCAACCCTATCCTTTAAAGCAGCAACTACAGCTACAACAAATTCAACAGCAACCATCTGTGGAAGAAGCACAGGGCAAATCCCATCCAGAGAAAACAGGCCAACTGAGCACAGTCACAAAACAAACATGTCAACCAGATCAAATGCCAATGAGCTTTAAGGATCTCTTAGAGAAACCGGACCAATTTAACCAAACCACACAGCATGCGCAGGATACTAATTTGGCACAGAATTCCATTGTGAGACAACCTGACCAAAAAAAACAAGCAATGTCAATTGAACTACAGCACCTTGGTCTTCAAAGAGTGGTTGTAAACGATCAGGATCAGCAGACTGGACTAGGCCATCAGAGTGATGATAACCAGGTAAAACCATTAAATGTGGTCAATCAAGTTAATGTAAATGAGATGTATTAAAAACAGATCACAAGGCTTATGACAACTATCATGATATAACTCTGCTTTTTTAAAAAAGCATTGGAAATATGGTCTAGCGCAGGGAATGGTTTCAATGAAAATGTTGCAATAAGTGTTGTAGCATATACCTAAGTAAGCCTAAGCCAGGGTGGGGTCACTTTTCTTGGCTTTTGTAATGTTCAGGACAAGCTGCATGGGCTTCTACATACTGAGAAAGTAAATGAGGCTTAATCTCACCTACTTGAGCTACTTTCAGGAAGAACGGGTGTAATGCTGAATTCAGCGTCATTTATTTTACTTAAAGGTCGGATAAAATCAACATAATAAGGAAGAAACTCACTTGTCCTGAGATCATCACAGTATTGTGTAAAGTCTTTGTTGACTGCCTCTATTTTTGTGCTAAGTATAAGCAATAAATCATTTTTACTTGGTTCCGGTATCCTTGTCAATTGGAGTGAGGGAGCTTTGATTGTGATACGTCACCTTATTGCTGCGTGATGTCTTGGTTTTCATTCCCTTGTCTTTGAATGTTTTGGTGTCATATTGTTTAAAGTGGGAGAAGAAGAGAACAGTTGAGGCCAGTGCTCTAGAGATAGTAAGCAAATTAAGAAATTATGGAGTTTGAATGGGAATAAACAAAGAATGAAATGAACAGGTAATCGAATATATGTTATTGTGAAAAGATGTGTTACAAAAGGGAAAAGAATAAATGATCAACCTAACTGGCAGAGAAGAAACTAGTAAAAAAGACCATCAATTAAAGAGGTTTGGCTTTCTGTTTTCGTACATCTGTGCGTTCTCTCCCTCTCTCTCTCTCTTTCTCATTCTCCAACAGTGTTTATTTGGATGACACTGACACAGTTGCTCTTTCAGCAGTGCTTTTTTCTATCCATTGCCTGTTTATTTCTCCATCTCCATTACCTTTTTTAGTGCCTTTTCTTTTCATCTTTTAAGTCAGAACTTCCTTACAGGAGTTTGTAGATAGGTTACGTTTTTATCGCGGAGACACATTGCACAGGAGAAATGGAAGGTGTGTTTGGTATATGAGGAGAGGAAAGTAAGATACAGTAATACCAGTCCATAGAATGGTCTATTTTCAGTACAGCAGTTTCATTTTCCCAGTTTGATTTCTAAAAATGTTGTTCTCGGTTTTTTGTAAATAAAATTTCAGCTTTAATGCTGTGCTGCTTTGAAGTGTGCTGTGCTACTTGTTACGAAGACCTGATAAGGCTTACAAATTTGGATAGATGACTGAAAGGCTAGCAAAAGGTCACAATGAAGCTTGCAGAATATTTGGTTAAAAGGTTTCCGTCCTGACCAAAGGAAGTGATGACCCCCCAAAATTGCACCAGTGATTCTGTAGGGAGGTGCTGCCTATGCTGTAGCTAAGGTTAAATGTTAAACAAAATTTTAAAGATAGTTAGCAAAAATAAACTAATCACCAGGTATTCATATTTATTTAATTTGACTGTTAGTCTCCACAATAATTTACAAAGTATGCCTACAACATTTTTCTAGTTCAAAATCCAAATCAAACTACTGAGAAAAATATTTTTCTTTTAGTGCTGTAGTTACTCATTGAGCTGGTTCACAGTACAGGACTATTCAAATTAGCAATCCTACTCAATGGTGAACGCTTCATAATGGGAGCAAATGGGGTACTCATCTGAAGTTAATAGTTAAAGCATAGTTGGGGGACATAAGTTGACCGTGGGGTTTCTAAAGTAAACATCGCTTAATGTGGATGATGGGTGTCTGAAATGGGGGGAAAAATGTAAAAAAAAAATGACTTGTGTATAAAGTATTTTAACAAACTGTGCAGCCAGTTACATCCAAAGTTTAATCCCTGATTTTGCTGATAGCGCAGGAAGTCAAATAAACAATAAACAAATTCAAATGGAGCACCAGAAGCAAACCAGCGGCTAATGCATTCTTTGTCCACCCCAATTCAATAATAACTCTTGGGTTTAAACTTATAACAGTTCAAATGGCAGGAAGATGACGGATCACAATCTCTCAAACTCGGATCTTGCTGAATGTAGGAAAGTTAATTGGCCTTGGGCCAACTAGCATTTTGAAAGAATTGAAAACCATTAAATGGTAGAAATAGAATCTTATATCTACTTTTAGTGTCACAATGGAACCCCATATTTATGTAGTGATTTAATCTAAATGGTGCCATTGAAGTTGAATCCTTATAGTTCATGGATTTTGCAGAAGTACTGGGGTAGTGAGACTTTAATGTGTTTGAGTTTATTGAGGTGTATCTATGTTGCCCATTTGTGTTTAATGGTTCAGTTATTCTGTTTGTTGCGCTGTCCATTTTCCCAAAATGTTGATGTGGATGAGTGGGCCGTAGGTCAGTCAAGTGATCAAAATTAGTTTGACAAAAAAACAGTACTACACTGTAAGGCAGAACCATTGTGTATAGCATTCTCCTGTATCAGCATTTGAACATACAGGGTGTAACTGCTGATATTATCTCGAGCCTTATCAGAAAGTGCATCACGCCTTCTGGCTTTGTGAGCATAAATGGAAGCTGATCCTCCTCCACTGCTTTTCACTATGACACACCTGTTAACAAAAGACAAAAATGGTAAATTCTGATAAGTTGCATAGATCTTAACATTTGTGTATGTACGGCAAAAAATACCACACTCCAGGACATATTCCAAGATATTAACACATTGAAGAGTTAAGATGACATTGGTAATCTGCTTAATTTTATCTAATTTGTACTACGACAATGAAATATAGTCTAGACTATATATAATACGTGTAAGGTATCAGCTTCTCTGAAAGAACAGTTTTGGCAGTGTGTCACAACTCTGTTAATTGCTTGCATATACTTTAAAAAAAAGTAGTGACAAGTATGGCCATTGATCCTAGAATGCAATCTCAAACACCCATAAAACTGTAGGCGGACTAAAATCTTCCTTGATCTGCGTCACCATGCTTTTGTTGGGATGGAATAGAATGATTGGCAGAGGTCCATATGTGAAGGCAGAGCCATTGTGTATAGCATTCTGCTGTATCAACACTTGAATGTTAATGTGATGTTATCGCGAGCGTTATCAGAGTGCAGTCACACTTCTGGCTCATTTCACGAATGGCAGTTTATCCTCCACTGCTTTCCACGATGGCATACCTGCCAGCAAGGAACAAAGACGGTAAATGTTCAGCTTGGAAGTATCTTGGTGTATAGATAATTAGTTTATCAAGGATGTTCCTGGGATAGACCAGTGATGGTGGTCAGTAGCACTATGTTTTGAAAGGCAATTAATCTTCATCTGAAGACAGAAAGGGTTGAGGGATACAGTGAGAAGTTGAACTGTTAGAATAATTACCTTTTTAAGCATTGTTCTTTGAACAATGTATTTGTAACACTATCTAAGGTGACTTGCATTATTGTCTCTAGTGAAATTGTAAATATCCCTAATCATCATGGATGTCTGATTTATATCCACCCGTGTTCCAGCAATGAATTTTTTTTTTTAATTTTCGCCATTTTTTTCCCCTAGTTGCACAATCATCTTGATACGGAGGAACGGCAGTTTGTAAATTGTCACAGAAAAAGCACCATCCCTCTCCAACCACTGGATTTATTGGGAATACGTAACACAATTGGGAAGCAATTAACCGCCATTAGGACATCAACAAAAAAGAAGTCTTCAGCTGCTTTGAAAAAAAGGAGCAAGGTAGTAATTGCGCAAAACAATTGCCAAATTGTTGATGCTTCTATTCATGTGTTGTCAAAACTATAACCCTGATCTTAACTCTGAAGCCAACCTGGGTGGGTAGTGCCACAATGACACCAGCTTGGTACCCACTTTTAACTCCGAGACATAATTACCACATTCCAGCACTGATTTCCACCTGAACCTGCTAGAAATCTTGGGAGGGGCATTGACTGCAAGGGTGACATGAGGTTTTACCGGGACCTAAGGGAATGGCTCCCTGCACCAAGCATTTAAGATCAGGGAGGGGAAGGGAGGTCCTGAATATGGAAGGCTCAAGGATTCCTTGCAGACTCCAGAGGAGCGCACCTTCTGATGCACAAGGAAACCTTCAAGATTTTAAAATTTTAACTTACCTGGGTCTCTTCAGACAACTTTACTGCCTCTGACAGGTTCCCCTGCCAGGCTTAACGTTGAAAGCCACAACCAGAATCACAGTGCAGAAGAGGCCCTTCGGCCCATTGAGTCTGCACCGACACGTGAGACTCACCTGACCTACCTACCTAATCCCATTTACCAGCACTTGGCCCATAGCCTTGAATGTTATGATGTGCCAAGTGCTCATCCAGGTACTTTTTAAAGGATGTGAGGAAACCGGCCTCCACCACCCTCCCAGGCAGTGCATTCCAGACCGTCACCACCCTCTGGGTAAAAAAGTTTTCCCCCTCATCCGCCCACTAAACCTCACCTTGAACTTATGCCCCCTTGTGACTGACCCTTCAACTAAGGGGAACAGCTGCTCCCTATCCACCCTGTCCATGCCCCTCATAATCTTGTACACCTCGATCAAGTCGCCCCTCAGTCTTCCCTGCTCCAACGAAAACAACCCAAGTCTATCCAACCTCTCTTCGTAACTTAAATGTTTCATCCCAGGCAACATCCTGGTGAATCTCCTCTGCACCCCCTCCAGTACAATCACATCCTTCCTATAATGTGGCGACCAGAACTGCACACAGTACTCCAGCTGTGGCCTCACCAAGGTTCTATACAACTCCAACATGACCTTCCTACTTTTTGTAATCTATGCCTCGATTGATTAAGGCAAGTGTCCCATATGCCTTTTTCACCACCCCACTAACATGCCCCTCTGCCTTCAGAGATCTATGGACACACACGCCAAGGTCCCTTTGTTCCTCAGAACTTCCTAGTGCCATGCCGTTCATTGAATACTTCCTTGTCAAATTACTCCTTCCAAAGTGTATCACCTCACGCTTTTCAGGGTTAAATTCCATCTGCCACTTATCTGTCCATTTGACCATCCCGTCTATATCTTCCTGTAGCCCAAGACACTCAACCTCACTGTTAACCACCCGGCCAATCTTTGTGTCATCCGCAAACTTACTAATCCTACCCCCCACATAGTCATCTATGTCGTTTATATAAATGACAAATAATAGGGGACTGAGCACAGATCCCTGTGGTTCGCCACTGGATACTGGCTTCCAGTCACTAAAGCATCCTTCTGTCATCACCCTCTGCCTCCTACAACTAAGCCAATTTTGAATCCGCCTTATCAAATTGCCCTGTATCCCATGTGCATTTTCCTTCTTTATAAGTCTCCCATGTGGGACCTTGTCAAAGGCTTTGCTGAAATCCATATAAACTACATCAGCTGCACTACCCTCATCTACACACCTGGTCACCTCCTCAAAAAATTCAATCAAATTTGTTAGGCATGACCTCCCTCTGACAAAGCCATGCTGACTATCCCTGATCAAACCTTGCCTATCCAAGTGGAGATAGATACTCTCCTTCAGAACTTTCTCCAATAGTTTCCCTACCACTGACGTGAGACTCACTGGCCTGTAGTTCCCTGGCTTATCTCTAAACCCTTCTTAAATAGCGGAACCACATTAGCTGTTCTCCAGTCCTCTGGCAGCTCCCCCGTGGCCAGAGAGGAATTAAAAATTTGGGTCAGAGCCCCTGCGATCTCCTCCCTTGCCTCCCTCAGCAGTCTGGCACACAAATCATCCGGACCTGGAGATTTGTCCACTTTTAAGCCTGCCAACACCTCCAATACCTTGTCACTCCCTATATCAATTTGCTTAAGAACCTCGCAGTCTCTCTCCCTGAGTTCCATACCTTCATCCTCATTCTCTTGGGTGAAAATGGACGTGAAGTATTCATTCAACACTCTAGCGATGTCCTCTGGCTCCACCCATAGATTGCCCCCTTGGTCCCTTATGGGCCCTACTCTTTCCCTGGTTATCCTCTTCCCATTGATATACTTTTCGAATATCTTGGGATTTTCCCTACTTTTACCAGCCAGAGCTTTCTCATATCCCCTCTTTGCTCTCCTAATTGTTTTCTTAAGCCTGCACTGTCTGTACTCCACTAATGCCTCTGCTGAGTTGCTTCCCTTGTACCTGCTAAAAGCCTCTCTTTTCCTTCTCATCGTAACCTGAATATCTCTGGTCATCCATGGTTCTCTGGGCTTGTTACTCCTTCCTATCGCCCTAGAGGGAACGTGTTGAGCCTGTATCATAATCAGAAAAATTTGCATTGGCCTCCAAAAACTTGGTATTTAAAATTGAAGTGGCTGCAAATGCATCGGAAGGCAGCAGGAAGTGTCTAATCATCATTTTAAGCTACTTCACCGCCACCACCCGCCTCTCCAGCCTTCCCCTCTGTGCCCCAGTGATTCTTAGCTAGAAATTTTACCAGCGGGAGGAATGTTTTTTGATTGTGGTGTAAATTTTCATGGCTGGTTTTTGTTGAGTAAGGGCATTTACATGTTTATGATGGGCTTTATTCATCTAAGACTTGCATCTGATGCTCAATGGGTAAATACACCTGCTGTTCAGCTGCATTACCCTCAGGAATAGACACCTCTAACAGCAATTCAGTGAACCACAAGACTACAGCAGAAAAGAAGAACTTTTGCATGAAAAAAGAGAGCTAGAGAACTATGACAGACAATTGCAGAAATGTCTGCAACATACATAATATATGTGCATCAGGGGGGATTAAGATTGTTCTGAGTACTGTAACTATTTTTTCAATGTCAAATCTAATCTCTTGTTTTCAATAGCATCTATAGTTTTATTTCCTCTGCATCAAAACAAGTTAGCATGCACTGTAAATGCCTACAAAGAATAGTCTGTTTATGTGCGTTTAGCAGCAATACTTAAAGCTGAACTGCACATGTTTTACTAGATCCACAAACCTAAAAGGGGAATTGAATAAATTGTTTCAAAGTGCATTTTTATTTCCTTTGGGGAATTTTTTTTTTAGAGACCATTAGATAAATTCTTCATAAAACTGATAGCTCAAAATAACAACTGAATTGTTTGATGACACAAACTTCAATTGTGCAATTATCCATTGAAGCAAATGCATTTTTAAAGATGGTAGCAAATAGACGAGTGTTGTGCGAATTTTGAATGACTTTTTGTATTGGCTCAACGACTATAAGGCAGAATAAATCTCATTTTAATTGCATCTTTGAACATAAAGCAAACCACTACAGATGCTGGAAATCGGAAAAGAAGATTGGCAACACTTTTTTCTCTCCACAATTATTAACCGGTATGCTTTGAGAAATTAATGAACATCATGGACTTGCCCGGTGTTCCAGGGTGCAGTTTTTCTCAAGTGAAGAAGATAGCTGCTGATTATTATCAGGAGCTAATTTCAGGCGTGGAACTTTCTTCAAGACTGGGAGATATTTAAAAATAGAGTATTTATAAAGGTGTGCTGTCTTTTACAATAATGAGACCAAACGCAAATTAGGTGACCAGTTTGTCAAATGCTTTCATTCTGTTTGCAATTGCTATCCTGAACTCCGTTATTTTCCACTTCAGTTCCCTGTTTCCAACTTGCAATACCAACTTGCATTTGTTTAGTGTGCCCTTTAATGTAGGAAAACACCCCAAGGTGCTTCACAGGAGTGTAGCCAGACACACAGATTGGCACCAAGGCAATTAGGACAGGTGACAAAAATCTTGATCAATGTGATAAGATTTATGGAGAGTCTTAAAAAGGAAAGAGAGGGAGAAAGACAGAGGTTTAGGGAGGGAGTTCCAGAGTATATGGTCTAGGTGGCTAAAGGTAGGGCCGCCAATGATGAGGTGAAGGGAATGGAGGATTCATAAGAATCTAGAGTTTAAGGAATGGAAAGTTCTTTGAGGGTTGTAGGGCAAGAGGAGGTTATAGCTATAGGAAGGGGCAACATTTTGAGGTATTTGAACAGAAGGATAGAGGATTCTATTATTTAAATGTTAGTGACCAGGAGCCAGAGCACATCAGTGAGCACAGGGATGATAGGTGAGCTGCACTTGGTGTGGTTTAGAATACATGCAGCAGAGTTTTGGATGAACTCAATTTTATGGAGGATGCAAAGTGGGAGCCCAGTCAGGAGTGCATTGGAATATTTGATTCTGAAGGCAACAAGGATGACAAGATAAAATGGTACAGTTCCCTCATGTGATGTTCTGTTCAGTCTCATCATTGGAGCAGGGAATAATGCACATCCCTCAGGAACATCCAATGCATCTAGATATGACTACTAAAAATTGAGTATTGCTGGAAAAAGAAACATGCTGTCAAAGCTTTTTGTCTTGCACTCACCAGGACAGCTTGCAAGAATACCAGTAGTAAAGGGAACAAGAATATATACTGCATAAGAATAGAGTGCTGATAAGTTGGCAAGTGGACTCTGGCAGAGGCATTGCTATGGAGAAATGCACCAGGGAACAGCTGACTACCAAGCTTTTGTTCAAATTCAAACCAGGCAAGTTGAATCTGATTGGAAAAGGCATTGCAATGGGGAATTGCTAACCCCCAAACTTCTGTTCAGTTGAAAAAGGCGCAATGTTGTCCAATCGCAGAATCACATCGAATGTTGGACACGATGGGCAGAATTTTCGGGTCGGCGAGCGGGGGTGGGGCCCGCTCACTGATGTGTAAAATGACATGCGGTGATGCCGGGCGTGCGTCCCAGCGTCACCGCACGTCATTTAGATTGCCAGTTCAGCGGGCGCACAGCCGCATCGGCTGCGCCACAGCCGAACTGTCAAAGGCCTATTAAGGCCATTAAGAAAGTAATTAAAGTTGTTAAGAATGCTGCCCGTCCAACCTTAAGGTTGATGGGCAGGCAAAGAGCCCAGGCGTCCTTTACATTTTTCGTGAAACCTTGTCCCGCCCATGGATGAGGTTTCATGAAGGGTTTATTAATTAAATAAAAAATTTTGAAAAAATTAATGGACATGTCCCAGCTCATGCAACAGTTTCACATGAGGGGACGTGTCCTTAAAATTTTTTTTTCCTTTATTAAATTTTTCAGAACTTAAACCAATTTCCCTGAGGCACCTCCATGCCTCAGGGAGATTTCTGCACTCTTTTTCGTGCACATGCGCGAAAGAGCACAGGCCCCGACTTGGGGAATTCCACCCCCTGCCCGCTCAGGGAGCGCTCAGCGCTTCCGAGTGTGCATCACGCTGGGTGAGCCTAAATGGTGGCGCGCACCTGATCGGGGGCGCTGATCGGGTTTGTGCTCGATCCCGCCTGCCCCTGCACAACCCCCCTGATGGGGGAAAATTCAGCCCTATGTTTCGAGTTTTGCAAGCAGGGGCTGGTTGGGTACTTTGCCTGTTATGAACAGCCGAAGAGACATGCTGTTTGATATATGATGTCGGTTATGTAGACCATACATCCCAAAGACTTGTGGATCGTATCAAACAGCATGTCCCTTTAGCTGTTCACAGCAGGCAAAGTACAAACCATACTTAACCAACCCATGCTTGCAAAACTCACGATGTAGTGCCCAACATTAGATGTGATTCCATGATTGGAAAGCACTTGCTAAATAATCCTGCTTGTACTAAGAATTACACTGAAAACCAATTTAAGATCATCAGTCAGATGCACTGTGTGGCTCATTTATGCACGCTCAAAGCTACATATATTCACTCACAGGGCCCTGTCCTTTGCAGACAGAAGAAGCATGTCCACTCATTGCGCCTTTTTCAACTAAACAAAAGCTTGGGGCACAGTTATTCCCTGGTTCATTCTTCATTGCAATACCTTGACCAAAGTCAAAGTGCCTGGTTTGAATTTGAACAAAAGCTTGGTAGTTGATTGTTGCCTGATGTCAGTGCTTCTACCAGTCGGAATCTACTTGCCAACCAATCAGCACTTCTCTCAAGCAGCATAAGTTGTTGTTCCCTTTACTGTTGGTTTTCTTGCAAACTGCCCTGATGAATGCAAGATGATAAACTTTGATAGCATGTCTCTTTTTTTTTTGCAGCAGTACTCAAGTTCTGTACTACCAAACCACTCTTAATAAGCAAGTATTTATAATTTTTATGGTGTGAAGAAGCACCAAAGGGACCAGCTCTTGAACTCAGCTCTGAAGAAGGATTATATGGACTCGAAACATCAACTCTGTTTTTCTCTCCACAGATGATTTCAGACCTGCTGAGTTTTTCCAGCATTTTCTGTTTTTCTTTCTGCACTTGAACAGTTTTCTTCTGTTTGGGGAACTGTCTGGCTTCTGCTAAACATTTACTTGACCAAAATCAGAAACACACTATTAAGAAACAGCCGTTGCAATTGTGAAATGCACTATCGATCAGTTTTCATCTGGAAAAGACGGATAGGTTAGCACCTTGGCATGTAATTCTTCATGAAAACCATCAAAAGTTTTCTTTTCCTCTTTCAGAGGAAGACTGATCTGTGCAAACCTGGCATCCTCTGTTTTTATTTAAGCTTTCCCATATTGGCTTTAGCGAAGATTTTTTTAAATTAATGAAACATTTTGTATCACAGACAGGGGTTAATATAGAATCTATGCATATATTATAATGATCTTGTACTTTTACTGTAAATGTGTGCCTTTGTGTTTTAGTTTAATTAATCAAAGATGCTTTACGCAGTTTACTGCTTGAATGCCCAATCTCACTGAGTAACTGCTAATTAGAAGGTGGGAGTTGGAGAGATTCTTTCTGCATTTTTAGAAGGGGAGGAGGTGTGTTCTGTCTAATCAGAAAATATTTGTTGAGATGTTATAGTGGGGAGGTGAGATTATGTATGGCTACATTGTGCTGGAACAGGATTTCCAAATATTTTTTCATGTTTAAGTGAAGCAGTCCTCAAGAAACCAGAGATGGACTGTTCGACTTTATATCACACAATTGTTACGGTGCAGAAGGAGGCCATTTGGCCCATCATGTCTGCACCGGCTGTGAGCATTTTAATGCCAATCTCCTGTCTTTTCCCTGCAATCCTGCACATTGTTTCTATTTAAATAATCATCCAATACCCTCTTGAATCCCTCAATCGAACCTGCCTCCACCACACTTCCAGACTGTGCATTCCAAACTCTTAACTACTCGCTGTGTGAAAAAGTTTTTTCTCACCTCGCATTTGCTTCTTTTGCAAAACACTTCAGAACTGTGCCCTCTGATTCTCGATCCGTTTATAAGCGGGAACAGTTTCTCCCTATCTACTCTGTACAGACCCCTCATGATTTTGAAAACTTCTATCAAGCCTACTCTTAGCCTTCTCCTCTCCAAGGAAAACATTCCCAACTTCTCCAATCTTTCCTCATAACTGAAGTTTCTCATCCCTGGAACCATTCTCGTAAACCTCTTCTGCACTCCCTCCATTGTGTTCACATCCTTCCTATAGTGTGGCACCCAGAACTGTACACAATACTCCAACTGAGGTCTAAGCAGTGTCTTATATAAGTTCATCAAAACCCCCCTGCTCTTGTACTCTATGGCCCTATTAATGAAGCCTAGAATACTGTATGCTTTAGAAACAGCTCTCTCTGTCCTGCCACCTTTAATGACTTTATGTACATATGCACCCAGGTCCCTCTGCTCCTGCACACCCTTTAGAATTGTGTCCTTTTATTTTATACTGTCTTTCCATGTTCTTTGTACCAAAGTACATCACCTCACATTTCTCTGTATTGAACTTCATCTGCCACCTATTTGTCCACTCCGCCAATGTGTCAATATCCTTTTGAAGTTCTCCACTGTCCTCTTCACAGTTTACAATTCTCCCAAGTTTGTGACATCAGCAAACTTTGAAATTGTCCCCTGCACACCAAGATCTAGATCATTTATACATATCAGGAAAAAGAAGGGTCCCATTATTGACCCCTGGGGAACTCCACTTCAAACCTTCTTCCAGCCCAAAAAATACCCATTAACCAGTACTCTGTTTCCTATCCCTCGGCCAATTTTGTATCTACGTTGCTACTATCCCAATAAAATTTTTAAAAATCCTAGATAACCTTTAGAGACTTCTTGGTGACCCTTTATGTATTAACAGCTCTGGGACATGCGCCAGTTGTTGTAAATCCTTCCCTTGACTCAATCTGGGTGGGGCTCCTCTTTCTGAAATTATAAATTCTTGGTGGAAACTGCCATGACATTTAATGAACAGTGATTCATAGTTAATTTGGGTAGGCTAGAGGACAGATAAAAGTAGATTACTCTCTCGCTCTCCTTTTTTTTCTCTCCTGTTGATGTAAGATGGTGAAACAATATAATTTCATAGTATTCCATTTATTTGCTTCAACTACATATCAATAGCTTTGAAAATTTACAAAAATTGTAAGTGTACTCATTGTTTAGGCATCGAGTGAACCTTTCAGTTTCAAAATAAATAACCCATAAAGTAATTGTGATCTGTTTATGTTGTACTGTCCTGTTCAGTTGAGTGCATTATAATACTGATTCTCTTTTTTAAAAAAAATATTACATGTACATTGCATTAGGAAAAGAAGATATGTTATATAGGGTCACTGTTTAAAAATAAGGTGCCGCCCAGAGATGAGGAAAAAAAAATTCTCTCAGAGGGTTGAGAGACTTTGGAATTCTCTTCCTCAAAAGATGGTTGAGGCAGAGTCTTAGAATATCTTTAAGGCACAGGGAGATAGATTCTTGATAAGCAAGAGGGTGAAAGGTTATCAAGGGTAGGCAGGAATGTGGAATTGAGGTTAAAATGAGATCAGCCATAATCTTATTGAATGGCGGAGCAGGCTCTAGGGGCAGAGTGGTCTACTCCTCCTAATTCGTATGTTAAATTGTCTTCTCTTTGGAGGTAAATTAATAACCAGAATTTCATTTCCCACAGGAACCATTTTGTGGCCTCTTTTAAATCTACAACTTTTAGCCCTAAATTGGGGACAATGGGCACACATTCACTAGGAACTGAATTAAAACTGCCATGGTGAATTTCACTTTTGACCCTAAAGACATTCCATCATTCTGGCTCAGTTTCAAATTTCCAACCAGAGACACATGATCATTGTTCAAGTTACTGCACCATCCAGTCTGCTGGTTTTAATTATGGAATCTTTAGTAGCTCCTTTCAGCAGCAAGAAGCTTCTAAAAATTCAGAAATGGGGTGAAAGATTGCAAAGCAGCATACAGACAAGAGCTGAGAAATGTCAATAGCCAGCCAATCCTAGGTAGCAATCCCCCATTCTATGCAGTGAGATATAGTTATGATGCACTGAATTAACTGGAATTGATGATGCAAGGACTGAGTTTAACTTGAGGCAGAGATTTTGGTGTCCAAGTGATCTTCCAGATTATTACCATACCCCTTTTAAGCCACATTGCATAAATTTACTAGTCGTGGTTTATTTTTCTGCTGGAAATTCAGTCCACTCACTTCAATCTTCAGGCCTGACTCCTTTATCTGTAAACTTGAATTTTGGAAAAGCAATCTTCAAATTTCCAAGAACACGGAAAATAAGGAACCTTTTAAAAACAGTAGATGAGGGAGGGATGGATAGCATGAGCACTCATATAGGTGTCTGAAACTCATTGTGATTTCTGGGATGTGATGTACATGTAGCTAATTGAAAGTAGTTTCACAAAGTTATAAAACTTGAAAAACACCCAAAAGGTTATCTGTGGATAAAGGCATTGCCTGGTCCAATGAACATTACAGAATAGAAAGTCTTCACCTAAGCTGAATTAACTGATAGCTTCCAAATCAGCAGTAAATCAGTCACTTAGCATAGGAACAGGATAAAATTAGCCAGGGTTCTCACACCTAAATGCTATACTGAGGCTCGCTGGAGAATATCCATGTTAGACATTGGGTAGGATTAAGATTGATTGGCCTTTGGCTGCAACGCCCTCTGCAGCCAAACTACATATCAACTTGCACCAATTCTAGGATGGCAACCTTTTAGTTTCCAAAAATACATAATATGATGCTTTTAATAAGTGCAGTAAGATTTGTCTCCCCACCCTTCTCTTGGCCTCTTTCCTCCCCCTTGCCCACACCCCTCAAATTATTAACCCTCTCCTGAAATTGATGATCTGTGTATGAACCAAGACTGCAGCTTTCACATCCATGCAAATACTGACCGAAAAGTCCATTCCGTTCCTTTCATCTTACTGCACAATAGAATCACATTGGGTTCTTGGAAACCAAACAATTGCTATCCTAGAAAAGTTTGATCATGTTTCCTCACCCCCATCCTGACATATATGCTTATCCATTACTTACAATAACAACAAAACCAACTTTCATTTACAGTCCACAAATATGCAACTGAAACAAGTAAAGCTGATATCGGCATAAAATCTTGTGTTAATTTGATATCCATCCAGTGGTGGTGACTACACCCAGCTTTATCTTAGTACCATCTCTCTCAACCTCTCCACTGTCTCTAAACTGCCAGACTGCTTGTCCAATATCCAGTACTGGATAAGCAGATATTTCCTCCAATTATTTTTTTTTATTCATTCATGGGATGTGGGTGTCACTGGCAAGGCCAGCCCATCCCTAATTGCCCTTGAGTGGCGGTGTGCTTCAGTCCATGTGCTGTAGGAACACCCACAATGCTGTTAGGAAGGGAGTTCCAGGTTTTTAACCCAGTGACAGTGAAGAAATGGAGACACAGTTCCAAGTCGGGATGGTGAGTGCCTTGGGGAAGCGTGCAGGTTGTGGTGTTCCTATGCATTTGGTGCCTTTGTCCTTTCCAGGTGAAATAGGCCACAGGTTTGGAAGATGCTGTCAAAAGAGCCTTGGTGAATTGCTGCAGTGATCTTGTAGATGATACACACTGCTGCTACTGGCAACAGTGGTCAAGGAAGTGAATGTTTATTGTGGTGGACAGGGTGCCAATCAAGAGGACTGTTTTGTTCTGGGTGGTGTCGAACCTCTTGTGTTGTTGGAACTACACTCATCCAGGCAGGT
The DNA here is from genome assembly GCF_964194155.1 of Cetorhinus maximus. Taxonomy (NCBI): domain Eukaryota; kingdom Metazoa; phylum Chordata; class Chondrichthyes; order Lamniformes; family Cetorhinidae; genus Cetorhinus; species Cetorhinus maximus. The sequence goes on from NC_135887.1 coordinate 101,841,740, forward strand.
GGAGAGTATTCTATCACTCTCCTGACTTGTGCTTTGTAGATGCTGGACAGGCTTTGAGGAGTCAGAAGGTGAATTGCTTACTGCAGAATTTCCAGCCTCTGACCTGCTGTTGTAGCCACAGTATTTATATGGCTGGTCAAGTTCAGTTTCTGGTCCACGATAACCCCATGGATGTTGATAGGGAAATTCGGTGATGGTAATGCCATTCGATGTCAAGAGGAGATTATTAGGTTCTCTCGTGTTGGAGATGGTCATTGCCCGGCACTTCTGTGACGTAAATGTTCCTTGCCACTTGTTAGCCCAAGCCTGAATATTGTCCAGGTCTTATTGCATATGGATACAGACTGCTTCAGTATCTGATGAATCACGAATGGTGCTGAACATAGTGCAGTCAACCGCGAACATCCCCACTTCTGACCTTATGATAGAGGGAAGGCCATTGATGAAACAGCTGAAGATGGTTGGGCCTAGGACACTACACTGAGGAACCCCTGCAGCGATGTCCCGGGATTGAGGAGATTGACCTCCAACAACCTCAACCATCTTCCTTTGTGATAGGTATGACTCCTCCAAGTGGAGAGTTTTCCCCCCTGATTCCCACTGACTTCAGTTTTGTGAGGGCTGCTTGATGCTATACTTGGTCAAGTATATAAAGGGCAGTCACACTCACCTCCCTTCTTGAGTTCAGCTGTTTTGTCCATGTTTGGACCAAGGCTGTAATGAGGTCAGGAGCTGAGTGGCCCTGGTGGAACACAAACTAAGGTTATTGCTGAGTAAGTGCTGCTTGGTAGCACTGTAAATGCCACTTTCCATCACCTTTGCTGGAGTACTGGGAACCCTAGACATTGTTTTCATCCCTCGCACAAACTCTGCTCTCTGACCACCAACTCCATCTCCCTGGTAACTGTCTAAGCCTGATCTGGATTGTTTGTAACCTTCATGTGTCATATTTGACCCCAAGTTGAGCTTTCAACCACATATCTGTGCCATAACCAAGAATGCCTATATGCACCTCTATAACATTGTCTAACTCCACTTCTCTTCAGTTCTTCTGATGAAACCCTCATCCATGCCTTTGTAACCTCCAGACTTGATTATTCTTCTGGCCAGCCTTCCACATTCTACCCTCCATAACACTGCCCATGCACTAACTTGTACCAAATCCCATTCATCCATATTTCCTACACTCACTGGCCTACACTGACTCCTGGTTAAACAACACCTTAGTTTTTTTTAAATTCTCGTCCTAGTTTTCGAAGCCCTCCATGATCTGGACCCTGTAATCTCCTCCAGCTCTGCAACCTTCCAATCTGCTTTCCTTTAATTTCAGCCTATTGAACATCCCTGAATTTGGTGGCTGTGCTTTCATCTGCCTACAACTTAAGCTCCCGAATTCCATACCTAAACATCTCCACCTCGCTCTTTCCTCCTTTTAAGATATTCCTTAAAACCTAGCTATCCTACCTCTTTGACCAAGGTTTTGATCAACTGCCCTAATATCTCCCTATGTGGCTCAGTGCTATATTTTGCTGTGTAAAGCCTCCATAAAATGCCTTGGGATGTTTTATTATGTTAAAGGTGCTATAAAATTAGTTGTTTTAAAACTAAAATGCTTTTGTTGTGGTGTATCTGTTGCAGCGTTCTGCTTCAGAAAAATCCACACCGCCAGTGGATGAGGATTCTTCCCAACTTGCACCTTCCCTAATTGAATTGCAATCCCAATCAACTGTGTACCGATCGGATGGTGGTAATCAGGATCTTCTGGCAAAGAACATAATAGTAAATGGGGAACCAAAGGGCACAGAGTATAAGGTTAGATTAATTTTATTAACTGAAGCCTGACAATTAGCCATATTTTTATATTGTGAAAGTCTGTGAATTTATGGAAATATAGGAATTGCTAAATGAGAAAGACCAAGGTCAATCTGTTTCAGCTTCTACCATCCTGGTAGTGCATGATACAATAATCAAGGAGTTGTTGACTAAGTATAGCAATCAATTATTCTACAGTAGTCCCAGAAATTATACAAGGAAGACCCAGTGTTGTGAGTTTTGGGAAACATGGACCAGCACCTTGGGTGCACCATTTTTGGCATCATGGAGCATGATGTACATTCCTTATGCCTGAAGAGTGAGGCCCAACGCTCTCCAGATATTTGGGCATGGGCCTCCCTTCACAGTGATGGCCCTGCAGCTGTGGCCTCACTAATTTTAAATTTTAGAGGTCTTCAGAATGTGACTCCATTTCTTCAGTCCCCTACAAAATAACATAGAAAATAGGAGCAGGAGTAGGTCATTTGGTCCTTCGAGCCTTCTCCGCCATTCATTATGATCATGGCTGATCCTCTATGTCAACGCTGTACTCCTGTGCTCTCCCCATACACCTTGATGCCTTTAGAGTCCAGAAACGTATCTATTTTCTTCTTAAATATATTCAGTGACTTGGCCTCCACAACCTTGTGAACAATATTCAGCCTACATTGGAACTGCCCACCTTTCCCAATTAAGCTGCTGGCCCGCACAGCCAAGGCATTCGGAATGGTCCTCCTGCCTGTGCAGCCCACTCTGCCCCTAATTAGGAAGGGCTCCAAGAGGCAGCCTGTTAATGGACCACCCCCAGAAAAATTACCCAGGCTGGTAGGACTTGGACACCATCAGGGTTGGGACCTGCATGATCCCCACACCAGTGGAACATTCGGCCTGTGATTTCTTTGAATGAAACTCTTTTTTAACTCCTTATGTTCCATAACAGAATTAAAGAAGATAAACCAAGTTAAATTGTAGTCCCAAATGCTTTACTTTTGTTTCAATTTCAATTAGGACGTTTCTGTTTTTTTAGAGAGGTATTACAGACCATGAGAATTCCAAAGAATAAACTTAAATGATATCCATAACAACTTATTGTAATCAGTAGCTGAAGAACTAACCTCTTTGCACATTCATTATCTCTTTCAGCCTGAAGACAGTAACACCACATTACCAAAGGAATCCATGGAAATTGAACCAGTCCCTTTCGAAGAGAATGGTTTCAAAGAACCGATGAACCTTTCTGTCAACATTGGATGTAAGTTTTCTCCCCATCTTCACTATCTCTTGTTTAAGCGAAATGAGACGTATGTAATGTACAGGGGCAATAGTATCACAGGTCATCATGTGATGCAACAGAATGAGACGTACAGTGCACAGTGGAGTAAAGGAACAAATAAATACCAGCATTGTCATAATTTCTAAAATAGACAATCAAGTTTGAAGTTTCTTTTCTTCCTTCCTGGAGATGGTAATTCATGGTAGGATGCAATTCAATGGATGGTATTAATGATGTTACCGTGCTGCTTTATTTATGAACATGGACAGTGAGCGCTGGTAAGCTATTAATTTGTTGGGGCCATATGGCCAAATCTGATTGTTATTATTTGATGTTCACATGCATGTGCTTTTCAGAGAAAAAAATCACTCCACAGTGACATATGAGGAGAGATTGAGTCTATTAGGATTATATTCACTGGAGTTCAGAAGAATGAGGGAGGATCTCATAGAAACCTATAAAATTCTAACAGGACTAGACAGGGTAGATGCAGGAAGGATGTTCCCGATGGTGGGGGAGCCCAGAACCAGGGGTCACAGACTGAGGATATGGGGTAGACCATTTAGGACTCAGATGAGGAGAAATTTCTTCACCCAGAGAGTGGTGAGCCTGTGGAATTGGTTACCACAGAAAGTAGTTGAGACCAAAACATTGTATGCTTCCAAGAAGGAGTTAGATATAGCTCTTGGGGCGAAAGGGATCAAAGGGTATGGGGAGAAAGCGGGAGCAGGCTATTTAGTTGAATGATCAGCCATGATCATAATGAATGGCGGAGCAGGCTCGAAGGGCCGAATGGCCTACTCCTCCTAGTTCCTATGATCAGAAACAGGATTGTTAGGTGACATTGCTCTTCACTCTCCTTCACTCCTCTCCAACTGGGACCAAAGTTATTGACCTAACTACGTCCTGGAATGGATAAACTTTGAAAATCTCCAGGTCTGTAGGGCCCCCAGCCACACAAGGTGGAACAATCATAACCAAGTTATTTGGAGAATACAAAAGAAGCATTATGACTGAGACACTGCCATCGAGAAAGTAAGAGCCCATGGGATCCAAAGCAAAGCGGCATGTTGGATCCAAAATTGGCTGAGAGGCAGGAAACAGAGTGATGGTAGAGGGATGTTTCTGTGACTAGAAGCTGTTTCCAGTGGGGTTCCACAGGGCTCAGTGCTGCAACCCTTGCTGTTTGTCATGTATGTAAATGATTTGGACTTAAATGTAGGGGTATGATCAAGAAGTTTGCAGATGACACGAGAAGTGGTAGGGCGGTAAATAGTGAGGAGGATAGCCGTAAACTGCAGGATATATCAATGGACTGGTCAAGTGGGCAGAGCAGTGGCAAATGGAATTCAACTCTGAAAAGTGTGAGGTAATGCGCTTGAGGAGGGCTAACAAGGCAAGGGATTACACTATGAATGGTAGAACCCTGGAAAACACTGAATATCAGAGGGACCTTGGTGTGCATATCCACAGATCCCTGAAGGTAGCAGGGCAGGTAGATAAGGTGGTTAAGGAGGCATATGGGATACTTGCCTTTATTTGCTGAGGTGTGGAATACAAGAGCAGGGAGGTTATGCTGGAACTGTATAAAATGCTGGTTAGGCCACAACTAGAGTACTGCGTGCAGTTCTGGTCACTACATTATAGGAATGATGTGATTGCACTGGAGAGGGTGCAATGGAGATTTATTAGGATGCTGCTTGGGCTGGAGGGTCTGAGCTATGGGAAAAGATTGGATTGGCTGGGGTTGTTTTCCTTGGAGCAACGAAGGTTGAAGGGGGACCTGATAGAGGTGTATAAGATTGAGGGGCATAGATAGGGTGGACAGGAAAGCACTTTTTCCATAAGTAGAGTGGTCAAAAACCAGGGGGCATAGATTCAAGGTCAGAGGTAGAAGGCTAAGAGTGGAGTTAAGAAGAAATTTTTTCATCCAGAGGGTGGTGGAAGTCTAAAACTCCCTGCCTGAAAGAGTGGCTGAGTCAGAAACTCTGCTAACATTTAAGAAGTATTTGAATATTCACTTGTGTTGCCATAGCCTCCAGGGCTATGGGCCAAGCGCTGGAAAATGGGATTAGTGTAATCAGATCTTTGTTGACCGGCGCAGGCATGATGGGTGGAATGGCCTCCTGTGCTGTAGACGTCTGAGTCTATCATCAGGGGGAGGGAGAACAATTTTCCAACATAATTAGAAAGCAGCAAAACCAGAGATGGGAGGGGCAAATTTTATAAAACCTACTCTGACAAATTATATTACAATTTTAAATGTGTTTGCAGTTATTTAACAGGATACAGTGCTTTGACATAAACACTAAAATGACTTAATATTTTTGTATATAGTATTATGATAGTCATTTGCTCTCTGTACTGGGAATAATGCTGTTACTGTTGACTAGACCCTGCAATTAATGGATCTCATGATTCGACAATGGACTCATTGAATGAAGCACCACCTGACAAGGCTAACACCAGGTAAAATATAATAGATGATTAAAAATAAGTGGCATTGAATATACAACACAATTAGACAAGGGCAAGTGAGTTGACTACACATCACAAGATGAGAGGGAGAAGGGGAAGAGAGATAAAAACCGTCATACAAGAGTCAGATGACAGAATTAGAGGGATAGATGGATACAGTCAAATGGAGGAGAGAGAAAGACAGACAAATGAATGCAAGTATGAAGTTGATAGGCAAGAAGGGAGATGAGTAATTTGCAACTAGTCAAGAAAGAAGCAGAAAAGAGAAATGGAAGGTGATAGGAAAGAGGAGACATGATTAAGACGTGAGTAACATTGAGACAATCAAGTGAGAAGGAGACAAAAGAGTCAGGTGGATAAGGGGGAGCTCTCCCCTCTTTCCTTTTTCCCTTTATTACCTTTTTCTCTGTTTTTTTTCCCCCTTCTTTATCACTAACTCCCACAGCAGGAAACATGAGAAAGAGAGAATGTTGGTGATCAACGTACATTTAGGAATCTCCTCTAAATGAAAACAATGTAGAGCTGCTTTTTTCCAGATTTCATGAATAGAATTTTGGGGTAAATAAGGGATAGCTGGATGGTGCTTCTTGAAGGGTGAGGACTTGCAGCTAATTGGGCCTGTTTTAGGGATTAACCAGGATGATGTAGGTGACGGAGGATGATTGGACTGCATGGCAATTATGCAGCAGCAGGTAGTCTAGCCACTAATACAGAAAGCTATCTGTCTAAATTTTTTATGCGCTAATAGTAACAACAGTAATTTGTATTTATACAGCACCTTTAATGTACTGCCTTTAATTTAATGAATGTAGTAATAATAAAAGGAAATGTTTTAACCCTGAATTGCTACCAGTAAACAGGTGGAGGGCAAGAATAAGTGAAAAGGAGATGGGAGAAATAATTAATGAGATGGGAAAGGTGAGCTTTTCTTGTGATAACCTGAATATACACCAAGTTTACAGAATTGGAAATGTGTGTTGAAGCAGAAGGACTAGGTAATTGAAATGTGAGTAACCTCGTTATACCTCGGAAGTCAAAATATTGGGATATAGGCCTCTATATTAATTCCAGCCCATGATGGGTAGGGGAAAGTCAAAGGTTAAAAACTGACATGTGCGAGTGCATTCCTAATCCACATCATTACCATTGGGTATCAGGACATCTGTGTCCTGCCAAGCAGATGTGGGTTGTTTAATTAAAATATTTAAATTGGGCTCCCCCAGTGCAATTAGGAGCTCGATTTGAAGTTAACTGCTGCTGCGCAGATTTCACTGGGGTGGAATACCTGGTTGTAAAACGGAAGTGGGAACTGTTGTCTCCCCCAGGTAAGTGTCAGTTTAAGCACTCCATCTGGCCAGGCGAAGCAGCAGTATTCCTCCCGGCCCCTCATCCAAGCCTTCAACCCCGATCAGCAGCTTTCTGCTAGTCCTCATGATCAAAGCTCTCTTTCTCCCCAACCAATTGCCAACCTCCTTTAGTCCAATTGCTGACATTCCGCTTCTCCTGAGTGCCAACCTCCCCACTCTCCCAAGCAATGGAATCCACTCCTTCCTCGGTTGCCATGGAAAGCTCCCAAGAGTTAAAACAGATACTAGTAAAGTAAATGGAGCCTGAGAATAATGGCCTAGGTTTTTCTAAAATATTAATGGCCTGATTAATGTGAAAATTGGCCAGCAGCTTGTTGTGAGGAGGCGATAATCCATGAATTACAAATTAACACTAGTTGCTGACCAATTTGTACCACTCTTCCATTAGCACCCTGCACTTCACCTCCCATTTTGTTGAAGTTGCTGTTTTTGCATATTAATTGCCCACTAAATGCACCACAGAAAGTCAAATCTAGTAATTGACAGCATATGTACCCTTTTAAAGACATGATGATTGTTAATGGCTGCCAATCAACCTCTGTTGCACAGTGTAGAATCCCATCCGTTCAGTTAAGAATTATTTTGGGAGATTTAAAAATGGTAAATATTGAATTTATTTTTACTTTTCATTTTGTATTTTTTTCCTCTCCTCAATCCAAGATTTCTTTCCCTCTTTGTTTCTTTTACCTGTTTTGACTCTAATTCACATCCTTTCTTCGCCCTTCTTCTGTTTATTTCTCGATCCTTTAATCTCATTGGCTGAGGATTTGCACTGTTTGTGTCATTGTTCACCAAGGTCTCAGAAATCCTATTGCCTTCACGTAGGTCGCATTTCCAGTAACTTTGTGTGCAAAAATGTACAATTTAAATATGCAGGAACAACTTGCATGTTGCAAGATGCACCATTCCAGCAGAATCTGGGCCTGTAAGAAAGTGGCCATGTTTGTTTTTCAGGAATTGTGTGGCAATATTGGCTTAGATTCTAACAATAGAAAGGTGTGAGTAAAACCAGGAAATTAAAGACCTTGTAAGTCTAGAGTCTATTGTGAGGAAGTTATTGAAATCTACAATTAATCAGTGTCACTGAGCATTTAGAGAAATTTGAGCTAATTAGAAAGAGCCAACATGGATTTGTGAAGGATAGGCCATGCCTATTGAACTTAATTGAATTTTTTTGAGGAAGTAACTTAAGTAGTAGACATGGGAATGTCTATAGATATAAGTTATGTGGACCTTTTTTGTTTGTGGAATGTGGGAGTCATTGGCAATGCCAGCGTTTATTGTCCATCCCGAATTGCCCTTGGGAAGGTGATGGTGAGCTGCCTTCATGAACTGCTGCAGTCCATATGGTGTAGGCGTACCCACAGTAGGGAATTCCATGGTTTCATCCAACAATGATGGAGGAACAGCGATATATTTTTAAGTCAGGATGGTGTGTGACTGGAAGGGAACTTCCAGATGTTGGTGTTCCCATGCACCTGCTGCCTTTGCTCTTCTACATGATAGAGATTGGAGGTTTAGAAGGTGCTGTTGAAGAAGCCTTGGCAAGTTACTGCAGTGCATCTTGTAGATGGTACACACCGTAGCCTTAGTGCGCCAATGGTGCGGGGAGTGAATTTTTAAGTTGGTTAGTTGAGTGCCAATCAATCCAGCTGCTTTGTCCTGAATGTGTTAAGCTTTTGGAGTTGCATTCATCAAGGCAAGCGGAGAATACTCCATCACACTCCAGACTTGCCTTGTAGATGATGGAAAAGCTTTGGGAAATTCAGGAGTTGAGTTATTTGTCTCAGAATACTCAGCCTTTGATCTGCTCACAACCCCCAAAGTATTTATGTAGTGGGTGCAGTTAGGTTTCTGGTGACTTCCTCCTCAGGATGTTGATGGTGGGCTATTGAGCAATGGTATTGCCATTGAAAGTCAAGGGGAGGTCATTAGACTTATTTTTGAAGATGCTCATTGCCTGGCACTTGTGTGGCATGAATGTTACTTGCCACTTATCAAACCAAGCCATAGGGTTGAATCGTCCCAGATTTGCACAAAGTGCGGTAGCAGGCGGGAAAAAAGATGTTTTGCCCGCCGGCCGCAATGGTGGGTTTTCGTGCCGTATCATCCCATTCTTGGCATGTCCTGCCTCCTTAATAATGCATTCATGGGAAACATGCCAAATCGCTGGTGGGTGGGCTCGGATTTTCCCACCCTGCCCTGACCTCAGCGCTTCCTTGCTCCAGGCATTATATTTAAAGCGCACTAGAGCGCATGCCTACTTCATGTCTACAGATCAGAACTGCTCCAAGCAACTGATGGCCCCGAAAGCAAAGAAGATGGCAGCCCTCAAATTTTGTGACACCTCTCCGAAGCACCTGCTGGACACAGTGGAAGGCTGCCACGTTGTTCTCTATCCCTGCTCTTGGCCACAGGAAGTCCATCAGCATCACCAATCTGGCTTGGGAGGCGATGTCAGCGGTGGTCAGCATCAGTGGAGCACAGAGGAGGTCAGCCATCCAGTGCAGGAAGAGGATGAATGCTCTCATCTGTTCCACCAGGGTAAGTTAACCAGCTCATCACTTTCAACTCTCTCACACGCAAACCCATCACACATCCACAGGGATCTTGTACCTCAAGGGACAACACCACTAACTCTCTCACACCCCCTCACGTTTCTATCTGGCACATATCCTCTGGAGCTCGTGTCCTCATCATGTCCATGGCTCCGCTCACCACACAAACATTCCATGCAGTGCTGCATTCTGCTTGCACTCTCTTCACCTGTTTTCATGCAGGAGAAGCAGACTCAACAGCAAGGAGAGGTCCCAGACTGGGGGTAGAATGGCCCACATTCGGCCCCTCACTCACTTTGAGGCGCGTGCCATCGTGCTGACCAGTGAGGACGTGGACAACGGTAAGGTCAGCAACGAACACCCTTGTGAGGATGCTACACCACATCATCCCCCTCTCAGTGCAACTGAGTGCCCTACCTCCTGCTTTTGACTCTGCTACCATGCACTAATTATCTCTACTTTGGTTCACATGGAACTCTGCCAAGTGATCGATGCCGTCAGCCAGCCAGCCTCTGAGCTCCATCCACATCCTTACCTCAGCCAAGAGGACACCACCTCCATTGAAGAATTGGAAATAAGCAGCCTGGAAGACCCATCACAGCCCTTACCCACACTCTCCACCAGCGCAAAAAGACACACCTCATTGGGACCTAGATCTAGAACAGGCTTGGGTTCACAATCTGGTGGTCACAGCATGGACACATGCCTGCAGCAGGAGGAGGCAGGTTCAGCCGAGCTCCCCAGCACTCTGAGGACTGCTGGAGAAGAGGCATCTGCGAGGTCCGAGCCAGATGATAAGCCTTCAGATTTGGTCTTCCAGCTCATCGTGCAGAGTCAGCAGAAGGTAGGGGAGCATCATGCAGAGCTGTTGGAAGCCATCAACAGAGTGGCACATGAGCTGGAGGAGTGCATCCGCCTGCTTTGTGTTGTATTGGTGCCCATGTGTACGCAAATGAAGATCTCCATGGGAAGAATGACAGATGCTGTGGAGACCCTGGCCCAGCAGAACGTGGAGATGCATGCCGACCTGCACTCCATCACGGCCATGGGTGAGGTCATGCAGTGGCAACACAAGAGGGAAACGGGGCACCTCGACGTCCCTCCAGGTGTTCCTTCCCCTCAAGGAGTCAGGCTGGGGTCCTCTGGCACCCAAAGTGAGAAGGAGTGGTAGCTGGTCACCTCTGGGTCATCCACTCAGGAACCTGAGGATGCCCACTCTCTCTGACACCCTCAACCTTGCAGAGGGAGCTGGCCCACAGGAGGACAGCCAGAGCAAGAGCCCTCAAAGCCTCTGCTTTCCAGAGGGGACATGCCGAAGTTATCAGAGGCAACAGGGCCAACCATTGCACAGGCTGTCTCCAATCCTGCTGCGGATGTCAGGGCAGCATCTAGAAGTGTTAGGCCTAGAACAGTTAAGAAATTCTGATCACAAGTGGTTGCATGGGTGAACACGTTTTGTCACATCATCATCTGAAAATATATTCACTTTCACCGAATAATGTAGAATGTTGTCTTTCAGCTTCAATTACAGGCTTTGCCAGCCCTCCCACTGGCAATTCAGCTGCACACAGCCAGACCACGAGTGATTCTGGAGGGAGAAGTATGTGTGTGGTAGGGCCTTCTGGATCCTTGTGCGAGCACGCTCCCATGCACGCAGAGCCTTCATCCATCACGCTCGTCTCACTGTCCTGAGTATTTTCAATGCTATCTACTAGGGTCCTCTTTCAATTGTCCATCTGAGCTGACCTGAATCTCTGCCTGCCCACTGATTGCACTCCCATGCAGCATCTGTGCCCATCCAACACGAGGCCCTGCTCACTTTGGATTTCGACAACGATGGTTGTAGTCAGATTTTTGCTCAACTCCCCTGTCCTTTCCCCTCCCCCGGTCACCCATGCCTTTTCCCCTATCACTGTTAACCTGCCTTCCGCCTCCCCAATGTCACTACCAACCCAAACCCTTTCCTTTCCAGGATGTCCAGGTGAACGTGCATTTTTTCTACCTTCCTGTGAATACCACTCCCATCCACATTGTCGTCGTCCTCCTCCTCCTTGTCCTCACCACCCCCCAACCCCTGCCGCTAATCATCCATAGTGGTCCACGGCCAAGACTGTGATGTTCCGAAGCAGACCCCAGACATCAACGGAGAGCTACTTCGCAAGAGAGCCATGTCCATGAGAATCCATCCAGCATGTGATGCAAGTGTTCCTCCAGCATCCGGTAGTTGTAGGGCTCCAGCATCTCCTGCTTTTCTGATGTCCGCCATCTGAGCAAGGCCCTACTGTAAGTCCCAGCTTCTGGATGCCACACTTGTCCAGACATGTTCTGGGCTGGTGTGTTTTCCTGTCAGAGTAACAGTAACTCTGGCGTGGGGGGGACCAGTCGGGCCTTTCCTTTCTTTGCATCCGATTAGTGGGATTTGCATTCCACCATGGCGGACACCATCGGTTGATCCTGCTGTGTTTTCATGCCGGCTTGAAACCGATTTTTTCTTTCTCGCCATAATGTGGTCTCCCCCTGCCCCAAACCCACCATGACTCCCAACGCCGAAGAGGCTGGAAAATTCCTACATACGGACATGAACTGCTTCAGTATCTGAGGGGTTGTGAATGGTACTGAACATTATGCAACATCAGTGAGCAACCCCACTTCTGATCACGTGATGGAGGGATTATTGAAGCAGCTGAAGACGATTGGGCCTAGGACACCCCCCTGCTAAGAAACTCCCGCAGTGATGCCCTGGGGCTAAGATGAATGGGCTCCAACAACCAAACCATTTCCCTTTTGTGTTAGTATGGCTCCAACCAGTGGAGAGATTTCCCCTTAATTCCTAATTACTTTAACTAGAGGTCCTAGTCACTTATGGAATTTAGCTCTTTTGTTTATGTTTAGACCAAGTCTATATTGAGGCCTGGAGCCATGGGGTCCTGGCAGAGCCCAAACTAGGCATCAGTGAGCAGTTATTGCTGAATAACTGTCGCTTGATAGCACTGTCAACTACATCTTCCATTCCTTTGCTGATGATCGAGAGGAGGCTGATGTGGCGGTAATTGGATTTGTCCTGCTTTTTGTGGAAATGGATATACCTGGATGATTTTTCAGATTAACGGGTAGGTCCCAGTATTGTACTACCCTGGAATAGCTTGGCTAGGGATGTGGCTAGTTCTGACGCACAGCTGTCAACATTCTGGCTATAATGTTATTAGGGTCCAGAGCCTTTGTACTCGGCAATTTCTTGACATTACTTCACGAAAGTGTTTGATGAGATCCCACGTAAGACACTGAGTTAATATTAAAGTTCCCTATCTAACAATACTGTGGGTGTACCCACAAAAAGGCTGCTCACCACCACCATCAATTAGAGATGGGCAATAAAGCATTTGCCAGTGAAGCCCACATCTCGTGAATGAATTTTTTTTTAAAAGCTGGAAATGGCACTCAAAGCACCTTTTTAATGCTGACATTTTTGCTGCCACCATTGGGTACACACCTGTGTAGGTTACCTGCGGTACCTGCCCATTTCAGGTGGGAAGCCAGTCACCATATGCAAATCATTATTCTGTTGCATATGTAGGACTCCTCTAGCAATTCTCAGATAGAAATGGGCAGATCATGCACTGGCATTTGCTATTGAATGGTCTAACCAGTGGTTCTTCAAATACGTTTTTAGCATTCATTTTTTTTACGGGCCAAGAGAAATGGCAGCTGCCAGCCTGTGTGTGACCTACCAACTGACCCCTGCCCCTAGTTCACTTGTCCACCCCAAGTTCTAATTGTCACCTATCTTTGCATTGGAACTGTTTGATAATCTCTCCTCCCCAAATGATTATCTGCCTTGGAGCTCACAGGCTGCATGCAACTGAGGCCAGGGCCACAAAATGGCTGGAACCTCATGAATGGCATAAACAGGTGGTTGGAGGATGCATGTGTGCTTCAACTTAAAATTAAGCCGACATGTTTTGGTAACCCAGAAAACTGTGTTCCTAAACTGTGGTCGTTATTTATCTGATTTAATCTGATGATTACAGGATTCAGATTGATGGGGTGAAAGTCCCTTATGTGCGATTAGAGCGATTACCGATCTGTGCACCATCCACTGGCCAGCTCCCTGTCTTCAAACTGCAGCCTGATGTTGATGAAGATGAAAGCAAGCTCCTTTTGAATGACAGTCAGACCACACACACTGCAACAAGGGTGAGCAGAAAAATATTTTGTTTAAAAAAAGAATTGTATTTATATAGTGCCTTTCATGACCCCTGGATGCCCCAAAGCACTTGACAGCCAAGGAAGTACTTTCTGAAGTGTGATCGCTGTTGTAATGAGGTCACATGCTAGCCAATTTGCACACGGCAAGCCCATATACAATGACCGTATAATCTGTTTTTGTGATGTTGATTGAGAGATAAATATTGGATAGCAAACTAGGGGTAATAACTCAGCTCTTCTTCAAAATAGTGCCATAGGATCTTTTATGCCCACTTGAAAGGTTGGACAGGGCCTCAGTTTAATATCTCACCTGAAAGATGGCATCAATGACGGTGCCCCCTCAGTACTGCTCTGGGGTATTAGCCTGGATTGGGACTTGAACCCACAACCTTCTGACTCGGAAGCAAGAGGGCAGCCAACTGAGCCAAGACTGATGAGGAACAAGAAAATAAATTGACACCACCTTGCAATATAATAAATTCTTCAGTTTCAATAAATTTGTCAGGCATTAACCATGTTTCTGCAGATACTTCGCACCCCACCCACCCTGCCTCCAATGAAAAAGGACATGAGCTTCAAACCTGTGGTGAGAAAATTGAACCTGCTATCAACTGCCCCATTTACCATGTCACTTAAGTTTTATTATTTCTTTCCATGACTGATGAAGTCACTTTGGTATTACCAGTTATCACTGTGAATGTAATGATTAATGGCTGGAACAATTGTTTTGTGGAGATGCTACAATTACTGTTAGGGAGGGGAAAGTCACTGTTATAAGTTTGGGCTTGTCATAGTTTTAGTTGCTCTCATAAGTGGTTTGATTGTCTTACCTTTATTAGGGACTCATGCTCCCCTGTGCCTACTTGCACAGTACCATAAGTCAGGGGTGTAACAATGTTAGCCCATTGTGATCTGAACTTTTGTGTCTTACATTTCTTCATTTGTTAGATTTCTTCAATCTCGTGGAAGGCAAACTTAGTTAATACTTAATGAGGCAATACTTGATATAAATTGTTAAACTGTTTATTATTAAACATAATGACCATTGTCTGCATAGGTCTGTTTTATCTTACATCACAATAGAAATTATGGAATGTCATATTAACTCCTTTTCCTTAATTCATGATGTATATCAATTGTATCATTTTTCCTTTTAAAGAACATTACACTGGACAACACACTCACTCCACCAAACTCGAACCCCCCTCCATCCCAACAAAGTGAGCTGGATGACACACCAGTTACTTCTGATCTGCATCCTGATGTTGTAGCATCCCCATCTCCTTCAGAAAACAAACCTTCTGAAAATTCTGTTGGAGGAACATCGCCTCAGACAACCCCAATTGTAGCAGGTGCTACCGACGACAATGAGGATTACTGTGCAGTCTGTTTGAATGGCGGCGAGCTGCTGTGTTGTGATCGATGTCCGAAGGTGTTCCATCTTGGCTGCCATGTACCTTCTCTGCTCAGCTTCCCAATGTAAATCTAGATTTTCATTACTCTCAATGTTTTAATCTGTTATTTTATGGTACATTTATTGTGAGGTTGAGATGAAATTTTTTCAAATATTTTGGTCAAGGATCAAAAGGTACAGTAGGTCACAGATACCTACATTGATCATACTATTTAAATACATAGCACTCTGACAACAAGCATTCTAAAATGCTGAGGAAAGTTAGAGATGGAAGGAAAGAGCTGTGGTTAATTTTGTTTAGATCTGGAATTAAAAAGAACTTGGAATATGTCTGCCAGGGTTAGTGTTAGAATCCTATTTCCTGCCCCCAAAGCGAAAACTCAGCCCTTCATCTGGATTTGGTGATTTATCTACTTTCAAAGATGTTGAACCCCTTTAATATTTCCTCTCTGTTTATCTCATTCAATGGTTCACACTCCTCCTCCTTAGCTACAACATCTACATTGTCCCCCTTTTATTTTGAAGAAGGACTCAAAGTATTCTTTAAGAATCATGTCCACATCTTCCACCTCCCTACACAGTTTACCTTTTGAGTCTCAAATAGGCCCTACCTTTCCTTAGCTAGTCTCTTGAACTTTGTTTATAAATGTTTTCCTTCATTTTATTTGCCAATGTTTTTCATGCCCCCTCTTTGGTTCCCTAATTTTATTTTTATTTCCACCCCTGCACTTTCAATGTTCCTCTAAGTTTCCTGTAGTACTGAGCTCTCACGACATACGCTTCTGTTTTTTCGCTTTATCCTACCCTGTATGTTCATTGACAGAGGGGCCAACCTAGATTTGGGAAGCCCACACTGTTTGTTCTTGGGAATATTTTTGTTCATTACCCTGTCTGTCTGCTCCTTGAAAACCTCCCACTGCTCTGAAATTGATTTACCTTTTAAACTATGTGTTTCCAGTTCAATTTTGTCAAATCACATCTCAACTTATCAAAATTGGCTTTCCCCCAGTGTAAAACTTCTACTCTTGATCTATTTTTGTCCTTTTCCACAATTACATTAAATGTAACTGCATTATGATTACTACCACCAAATGCCCTGCCATTGATACCTCTCCCACCTGCCCATCTTCATTCATAGTTGTAGGGTTCTAGGAGTCACAGCACTTTCCCTAACTTTTTAAATTCTTCAATTAAAATCAGATTTCACAACCAAGCTATTGGGGACATGGGGGGAGACCCTTTACAGGGCAGCTTGTGGCTGCTCCTGCATAAGACCAAAGATGTAGGAGCAGAAGTAGGCCATTCAGCCCATCAAGTCTGCTCCACCATTCATTGAGATCATGGCTGATCTGATAATCCTCAACTCCACTTCCCTGCCTTTTCCCCATAACCCTTGATTCCCTTACTGATTAAAATCTGTCTATCCCAACCTTGAATATACTTAACGACCCAACCTCTACAGCCCTCTGAGGTAAAGAATTCCAAAGATTCACTACCCTCAGAGAAGAAATTCCTTCTCATCTCTGTCTTAAATGGGCGATCCCTTACTCTGAGGTTATGCCCTCTTGTCCTAGACTCTCCCACAAGGGATAACAACCTGTCAGCATCTACCCTGTCAAGCCCCTTAGGAATCTTATATGTTTCAATAGGGTCACCCTTCATTCTTCTAAACTCAAATGAGTACAGGCCCAATCAACTCAACCTCCTTATAAGAAAATCCCCCCATACCCGGGATCAACCTAGTGAATCTTCCCTGGACTGCCTTCAATGCCAGTATATCTTTCCTTAGATAAAGGGACCAAAACTGCTCATAATATTCTAGATGTGGTCTAACCAGTGCCTTGTATAGTTTTAGCAAGACTTCCCTATTTTATACTCCATTCCCTTTGAAATAAAGGCCAACATTCCATTTGCCTTTCCTATTTCCTGCTGAACTTGTCTGCTAGTTTTTTTGAGATTCATGCATGAGGACCCACAAATGTCTCTCTGCTGCTGCTTTCTGCAGTCTTTCTCCATTTAAATAATATTCAGCTCCTCTATTCTTCCTGCCGAAGTGCATAACCTCACATTTTCCCAAATTAAATTCCATTTGCCAAGTTTTTGCCCACTCACTTAATCTGTCTATATCCCTCTGTAGACTCTTCGTGTCATCCTCACCACTTGCCTTCCCACCTATTTTTGTGTCATCTGCAAACTTGGCGATAGTACATTCACTATCATATATATTTATTATACTACTCACTAAATTTCTTAGTTTAACCTGTTGCTCTAACTTAGAGAGAAAAAAGACAACAGGAATACTCATCAACCAAGCACTGACATGTTGTCCTGGGCTATCACTCCTTGATTTTTTTTTGTTGTTTTTAAATTTGCTGAATATATACTGCTGCCTCTGTTCAGGTCTGCTGTCTGTCCTGGGCATTCTCTCACTCTATACTCCTGCGACCTCCACTTGAGTCCACACTCTCTGAGCCTCCTCTCCTACTTTATTTATGTCCCTTCTGCCTCTGCTTGAGTCTGCGCTTTCTCAGGTCCGAGATCTGTTAGAGGTGCTTAAAATTTCCACTGATCAGTGAGTCAGCAACTAGAGGCCATTAATTTAAGATCATAAAAGAGAATGGAGGGAAAGGTTAGAAGAATATTTTTATTTCTAAGGCATGTGGAATCAGAAATAATAGAGGAAGCATAATCCATAATAGCTTTAAAAGAGAAGTGAATAGGCAAATGAGAGTAAGTGAACAGCTCTATCAGAGAATTAGCACAGGTGCAATGAGCCAAATAGCCGCCTTTATGCTGTAAAATTGTCTAATTCTATGGTGTCTGTGCTGGGAGACAAAAGAGATAAAATGATGAAAACCAAAACAATTTATTACTATTTTCTGAATCATACCTAACTTTTTTCATAGTGTCATGTTGTGGTTTATTGATAACCTATACAAAATGGTGTACAACAGAAACAAAGAACTCTGATTAATTGTGAGATTATATATTTTCAAAAGTTAAGCAACCAGTGTAACATGACATTGCTGTGTTGTGCACCTTAATTCATATCTTCAGTTCAGTGCAGCTGGATCTGATCTTGCAGATGTTTGTCTCTTTCAGTTAATGTTCAAGCTTCACTTTAAGTGGACAAAAATTTCTTCTGCAGAGCAACTATAGTGCCTCAGTGTTGGAATACACATAGAATATTTTGGCTTGAGACCAAGTCAATATCAAGAACTTTAATCCAGGTTCCCTTGTGTTGTAACCTTGTGCTGCAGTTTAGCAATGTAATGGGCCTTCCCCACTCCTGTCATGTACAAATCGATGACATAAAGAGAAACAAATAAGATTGATTCAGTATTGTGGGCTGTATACAGATTTTCATTCCCATCAGGCCAGAACAAAAGTGTAATCCAAGGACTTTAGATGAGAAAATTTCTCCTGGTGGCTAGATTAGTGCCATCATCAACATAGAGGGACTATCTCCTGTCTCCACTATTCCATAAAAGTTATGAAAACATTTTAAAAGAATGTATTTGTGATTCTGCTCGAAAAACAGATCAGGAAATTGGCTGTCTCTCTTCACAAAACTGCAAATACATAGGAACCAGAGAGGAAATTTCCCCATTCTCCACATGAGCTAGGGAATTCAACAGCAGTTTTGGCATAGCAAATAGCCTGAGAGTAGTTTTATTTTAAGTGAAGAGGCTTTTAAGATGCTGTTTCACTTAATGAAAAAATCTACAGGTATATTAGTTTATAAATAGTGTTTTTGCAAAGAGTTTAAGAATTTTCTGAAGTTCAAGCCGCCTTGAGTATAAGTAGTAACATCAGGGCCTTTTAATGTTAATTATAATAAATTACAATTGATCATTTTCCCCTCTAATTTTCTCTCTTGAATCAGATTTAAGCTGGAATCCACTGGAACCATATTCCAACTTCCTTCTAGTACCTCATTCAAATGGTTTATTTCTATGTGAGGCTAGATAGTGAATGTTTGCAAGTTATTCATTCATCCATTAAGGCATCACCCCCCCCCCCACCTCCCAACTTCCAGACTTACTGTTGGATAGTAAATAGAAACATAATACCTAACCCCTCCAGCCCAGAAGCACCACTGTCACTGCCTTACATAATGTGACAAATTGAACCTCGGATTAACTCCATTTTACGCTGGGACGTCCCTTTAGCAATCAGGCAATAGTGGAGAGCCACTGTAACTGTTTTTTAAAAGTTCACTAATGATGAGATTTCTCTTTAAAATTTCTATCCAGTTATTCATGTGTGTATTGAAAACGTTGATTTACAGGGGTGAATGGTTGTGTACATTGTGTCGGGATGTAGTGATGCCAGAAGTGGAATATGATTGTGAAAATACACGGCATATCAATGAAAACCGGGGGATAAGAACATTACAGGGTCTCTCCATTAGTGACCAAAGGGTGAGCAGCAGCACTTTAGTTCAGTACATAATGAACCAGTATTTGAAAATAATGCATTTTGAGGTGTATTACCATTTGCCTGTCATAGTGTAACTAATTTGATGTGAAGATGCTTAAAATAATGGTCAGGATACTTTTAGAATTTTTTTTTGTTTGCTTTCTCTTGCAGTTATATTTAGAAAGTTATTTATAATCTTCTCTAATTTTGTGCATTTCTAATACATTCCTCCAAAGTGTATGAAGCACAATATTCCTGTTCAGGGTCCTAAGCACTAAAGATAAGTGTTGTGCTGATATGTTCTTAAATAGAACGTAAGAGTAGGGGCAATGCTCTCAATGTGAAGCATAATAACCCTTCAACTACCTTGTCCTTTAATATCCAGTATATTTAATATCTTGCCTAAATTTTCCAAATAAAATGGAGACTAGTAATGTGTAAATGTATGTGCATGTTAAATCAAAAAAACTTCTTTATTAACTGCAAACTCTATTGCCTGCAGAAATGTGAGAAGCTGGCATTGCACCTTTACTGCCATCCGCTAAGCCTGCCATTCCATGAGCCCGTCAGTCCACTGGTGAGCATAGCATGCTGTCAGTTGCTATTACTTTTCATATAGAGGAGTGTGTGCAATGTTTGTCATGGGTGTCATCATATTATTAACACTTTGAGCAATGTATAGGCTATGATTCTATAATTCTATGAAATGTAAACAACTGGCTTTCTGCATTGAGGGCTATCACCAATATGGCTGCAGATAATTGCCTGGATCAAGCTGGTGCACTACTAATGGAAGCTGCCATTAGTTGTCTACATATTGCTTCCAGTGGCCTAAATATTAGGCCAGTTTCACAGTTGAAGATATTAACTACCACAGGATTTGTGCTGCTTAATGTACCTATTTTTAAGCTTAGATTTTAACTTGTGAAACAAGTCAACTGTAAATAGGTCACTGACCAGGAATCAATTAGATTTTGCGCAGTTGTGCTTTGACTGCTTTGTTACTAATTAGTATACAAAGTTGTGAGAGCTTCAAATTGATCGATAAGGATGTAACAGAGTGAAGTAGGAAAAGAGTAGAAGTATGGATTTCTAAAACAAGAATTTGGTAAGAGTCAGAAGTAGGGGTAGGGGAGGAGGAAGTGCTAAATAGACTAAAATAAAAGCAAAATGTTGCAGATACTGGGAATAGGAAATAAAAACGGAAAATGCTGGAGAGAGAAACAGTTAACGTTTTGAGTCCGTTTGACTCTTCAGAGCTAAAGAGAGGTAGAAATGTGGATTTTTTTACTATTTAAGAGGGGGTGGAGCAGTTGGAGCAAAATAGAGGGTCTGGGATAGGTGGGACCTCGAGATTTGATGAAGGTGTCATGGACATAAGACAAAAGAAGATGCTGATAGTGGTGTAAAGGTAAGATAGCAGAATGTGTTAATAGCAGAACAAGGGTCAGCACTCTGTGAAAGCAAAACATAAGAACAAGTAACAGATGGCCCTGTGCGGGTGGGGGGGTGAGGGTTGGGGAAAAAAGTAGTTTAAAAAGGGGTCAAGATGCAGGAGGGAGTTCATGGTCTGAAGTTGTTGAACTCAATGTTAAGTTCAGAAGGTTGTAAAGCGCCTAATTGGAAGATGAGGTACTGTTCCTCCAGTTTGTGTTGGGCTTCACTGGAACATTGCAGCGGACCAAAGATGGACATGTGGGGATGTGAGCAAGATGGTGAGTTGAAACAAAAAGCAACAGGAAGGTCTGGGTCATGCTTGCGGACTGAGCGAAGGTGTTCTGCAAAGTGGTCACCCAGTCTGCGTTTGGTCTCTCCAATGTAGAGGATACCGCATTGGGAGCAGCGAATACAGTGGAGCAAATTGAAGGAGGTGCAAGTGAGCATTGCTTCGCCTGAAAGGAGTGTTTGGGCCCTTGGACAATGAGGAGAGAGGATGTAACAGGGCAGGTGTTGAACCTTCTGCGATTGCATGGGTAGGTGCCGTGGATAGGGGATGAGTTGGGGGTGATGGAGGATTGGACCAGGTTGTCACGGAAGGAACTGTCCCTACAGAATGCTGACAGGGTGGGTGGGAGGGGAAGATGTTTGGTGGTGACATCGTGCTGGAGTTGGCGGAAGATGATCCTTTGAATGCGGAGGCTGGTGGGGTGAAAAGCGAGGACAAGGGGGACCCTATCATGGTTCCGGGAGGGAGGGATGGGGTGAGCGCAGAGGTGCAGGAGATGGGTCGGACGCGGTTGAGGGCCCTGTCAACCACAGTGGGGTGGGTGGGTACCCTCGGCTCAAGATAAAGGAAGACCTGTCAGAAGTGCCGTTTTGGAAGGTGGCATCATTGGAACAGATGCAACGGAGACAGAGGAACTGAGAGAATGGGATGGAATCCTTACAGAAAACGGGGTGTGAGGAGCTTTAGTCAAGGTATCTGTGGGAGTTGGTGGGCTTGTAATGAGTATTGGTAGAGAGTCTACCCCTATAAATGGAGATAGAGAGGCCAAGGAAGGGAAGTGTTGGAGATGGACTACGTGAAGGTGAGAGGTGGAAATTGGAAGCAAGATCAATAAATCTTTCCAGGCCCAGACGAGAGTATGAAGCAGCACCAATACAGTCATCGATGTACCAGAAAAAGAGTTGTGGGATGGAGTTTGAGTAGGACTGGAACAAGGAATGTTCCACATACCCCACAAAAAGACAGGCATAACTGGGGTCCATATGCGTACCCATAGCCATACCTTTTATTTGGAGGAAGTGAGACAAGTTAAAGGAGAAATTGTTCAGTGAGAGAACAAGTTCAGCCAGGTAGAGTAGAGTGGTGGTGGAAGAGGATTGTTTGGGCCTCTGTTCAAGGAAGAAGCAGAGAGCCCCTGCTCCACACCCTCTTAAACAGTATAAAATCCATCACATTTCTACCTCTTTATCTTTGAAAAAGTCATGTGGACTCGAAACGTTAAATCTGTTTCTCTCTCCACAGATGTACCAGGCCTGCTGAGTTTTTTCCAGCATTTTCTGTTTTTATATTATATGTGCTTAATAGACTAGTTGATATCATGACAATCAGAAGCAGTAAAGTAAGGAAAATTTGTAATGTCTTTAAAAGGCCTGTGGAATCTGTAATTGCTTTTAATAATGGCTTGGTGTTCATAGCTTTCCCCTGACCACCTTCCTGAAGTTTCTTAAGATGTTTCTTACGTTAATGGGGCTATACTGATGCAAGTTGTTGTTGCTGTTCTGTTAATTTAAAGAAAAATTTTTATGGGATGATGTGATCGTCACTGGCAAAACCAGTATTTTCTGCCCACCTTTGTCCTTGAGAAGTTTGTGGTAAGTAGTCGTCTTGGAACCACTGCAATCCATGTGACATGGGTACATCCACCATGCTATTAAGAAGAGAGTTCCTGGTTTTTTAACCTAGCAACAGTGAATGAATAGCAATCTATTTCAAATCCCATGTGTCTGCTGCCTTTGACTTTCTGGGTAGTAGAGGTCAGGGGTTTGGAAGATATTGTGGAAGGAGTATTGGTGAATTACTGCAGTGCATCGTTTATCTGGTACACACTGAAGATAGTGTTCCATTGGTGGAGGGAGTGAATGTTTTAAGGTGGTGGGTGTGGGTGCTGCTTAAGTGGGCTACTTTGTCCTGGATCATGTCAAGCTTCTTGAATGTTGTTGGAGCTACACTCATCCAGGCAAGTGGGGAGTATTCCATCACACTCCTGACTTGTGCCTTGTAGATGGTGGACAAGCTTTAGGAGTCAGAAGGTGAGTAACTTAATTCAGAATTACCAGCCTCTGACCTGGTCTTGTAGCAACAGTATTTACCTTAGATTGCAGTGTATAAGTCGACCTTCAAAGCCTCCAAAAATGGGGGTTGACTTATATGCTGAGTAGATAATGTGAACTGCCAATGTGGGTGTTTACCATTTTGAAACATGAAAAAAAACACTAATAATTAATTATAAATTAATGTGGCATGATTTATTGAATAAATTAATTGTGCAAGGATACCTTTAACAGGTGGAGACAATGGCATAGTGGTATTGTCGTTGGACTAGTAATCCAGAGACCCAGGATAATGCTCTGGGGACCCGGGATGGTAGGAGTTGAATGCAATAATAAAAAAAATCTGGAATTAAAAATCTAATGATGACCATGGAACCATTGTTGTAAAAACCCATCTGGTTCAATAATGTCCTTTTAGGGAAGGAAATCTGTTGTCTTTACCTGGTCTGGCCTATATGTGACTCCAGACCCACAGCAATGTGGTTGACTCTTAAATGCCCTCTGAAATGGCTTCGCAAGCCACTCAGTTGTAACAAACCACTACAAAGTCACAAAAAATGAATGAAACCGGACGGACCACCCAGCATCGATCTAGGTACTGGAAACGACAACAGCAATCTCAACCCTGTCGACTCTGCAAAGTCGTCCTCCCTAACGTCTGGGGGATAGTGCCAAAATTTGGAGAGCTGTCTCACAGACTAGTCAAGCATTAGCCTGACATAGTCATCCTCATGGAATCATACCTTACAGGTAATGTCCCAGACACCAACATCACAATCCCTGGGTATGCCCTGTCCCACCGGCAGGACAGACCCAGCAGAGGTGGTGGTACAGTGGTATACATCGGAAGGGAGTTGCCCTGGGAGTCCTCAACATTGACTCCAGACCTCATGAAGTCTCATGGCATCAGGTCAAACATGGGCAAGAAAACCTCCTACTGATTACCATGTACCACCCTCCCTCAGCTGATGAATCAGTTCTCCTCCATGTTGAACACCACTTGGAGGAAGCACTAAGGGTGGCCTGGACACAGAATGTACTATGGGTGGGGACTTCAATGTCCATCACCGAGTGGCTTGGCAGCACCACTACTGACCGAGCTAGCCAAGTCCTAAGGGACATAGCTGCTAGACTGGTCTGCAGCAGGTGATGAGGGAACCAACAAGAGGGAAAAACATACTTGAGATCTCCTCGCCAACCTGCCTGCCGCATATGTATTTGTCCATGACAGTATCGGTAGGAGTGACCACCGCACAATCATTGTGGAGACGAAGTCCTGCCTTCACATTGAGGATACCCTCCGTCGTGTTGTGTGGCACTACCACCATGCTAAATGGGATAGATTTCAAACAGATGTAGCAACTCAAGACTGGGCATCCATGAGGCGCTGTGGGCCATCAGCAGCAGCAGAATTGTACTCAAACACAATGTGTAACCTCGTGGCCTGGCATATTCCCCACTCTACCATTACCATCAAGCCAGGGGATCAACCCTGGCTCAATGAAGAGTACAGGAGGGCATGCCAGGGGCAGCACCAAGTATACCTAAAAATGAGGTGTCAACCTGGTGAAGCTGTAACACAGGACTAGTGTGCCAAACAGCATAAGCAGCAAGTGACAGACAGGGCCAAGCGAGCCCACAGCCAACGGATCAGATCTAAGCTCTGCAGTCCTGCCACATCCAGTCTTGAATGGTGGTGGACAATAAACAACTCACTGGAGGAGGAGGCTCCACAAATATTCCCATCCTCAATGATGGAGGAGTCCAGTGCATCAGTGCAAAAGATGAGGCTGAAGCATTTGCTACAATCTTCAGCCAGAAGTGCCGAGTGGATGATCCATCTCAGCCTCCTCCGGATGTACCCAGCATCATAGATACGAGTCTTCAGCCAATTCGATTCACTCCTCATGATATCAAGAAACAACTGAGGTCCCTTGGTAGTATCTGAGTGATCTTGGTCTTCTGTCACAGCACGAGGCTGTTTCATTCCATAAATCATTTACACCAACAAGCTGTTGGCCTATATTTTTGCTGGACTTAGGGTTTGAATTGGCCCATCTAAGTGCATATATATGTATTGCATTCCTAGTGGCAATTCCATTCCGATGATTTTCAAAGACCCATTACATTACATGCTTATCAAGATTAGGCCAGTGGCTAGTCCCTGTTCTCATGACACATTTGGTCCTGGACATCATCTTCAGGGTGGATCCCTTTTGCTTCCATTGTCACACCAGTTTTTCACCATCACCAAATTTCTTCACTGCAACATAGTTATTTGACGAGTTAGCAAATGTTACAGCTTTTAGCTTGGAAGCAGCTTCTTGGTTCATTCTTTTTGCTAGAGGCGTCATTTCTGTTTGTCACTCAACACACATGGTCTGCTCTGTGTGGGCATATCTGAAACTCCCGTACAACATCATTGCACTACAGCCTGTATTGCCTCCTTGATCCCATGTGTGATCTTACGGTATAGGATAAGTAATACATGCATTTATGGGGTGAAAAATTGAGGCTGACTACTAATGTGAGTGGAGCATGTCTTGTCTGAAAAAGGGAGGGTCTACTTTTACACCAAGTATATGGAAAAGCATTATTTTTGGTGCTGTAAAAATAGGGCTGTCTTATACACCAGCTCGACCTATGTGCCGCAATCTGATATATGGCTGGTCCCGTCAAACTTTTGGTAAGTGGAAACCCCAAGAATGTTGATGGGGGATTTGTTGTAGGGTGTTATACAATTCGGTAAGTCTAAGGAAGTCTTCGTAGTCATACGTAGGTTAACTGTAAGTCCTTATTGACCCTTACAACTATTTACAAACATACAGTGAAGGGTACAAGTTGGGAGCTGTCTCCATGCTTGCTGGTCCAACACTCGACTGACCCTGGGTGCAGGTCACTGTGTGGGCGGTGCTGTACTCAGTCCCACATTAATCCTATATATGCCAGACCCTTAAACTGCAGGACTTAGTGTTGGTAATGTTGTTGAATGTCAAGGGGAGATAGTTAGATTCTCTTTTGTTGGAGATGGTTATTGCCTGGCACATATGTGACGTGAATGGCACTTGCCACTTAGCCCAAGCCTGAATGTTGCCCACATCTTGCTGCATGCGGATATGGACTGCTTCAGTATCTGAGGAGTTGCAAATGGTGCTGAACATTGTGCAATCATAAGCGAACATCCCCACTTCTGTCCTTTGAAGTGCGATGGTGAAAACTGTTGCCGATAGGACTCCTGACCTACCCTGCATGTATAAATAACGAACAGCATACTGTGGAACTGTGTAGCTATATCATGCCAAATTTGCGTGGGGAGTGAGTTGAATGCTTGTGGTTGAATAAGACGTACCTTTGTATCAACTATTTAAAGTGGAATTTAATTTTTTTTTATTTGAAGTATCATTTGCCCATTAACTCATGTTTAATTTATGTTGATTTAGATTTGTATTAAGGCGAAAGTTGCAAAAAGTGAAATCTTATGGTAGTTTCTTTTTTGGGGTCATTCGATAAATTTGGCTATTTTGGTTTACAGCTCCCCAGGGAGATCATAACATTATGTGTAAGTAATAAATAGGGAACTTGTATTTTATATGCAGTAGCACCTATCATGGCCTTAGAATGTCCCAAACACTTCATAGCAAATGAAGTACTTTTAAAGTATAGTTCTTGTAACATGGCAATTTGTGCTTAGCAGGGTCCCACAGTCATGAAATGATGATCGGCTAATCCATTTTAATGATGTTTGTTGAGGATTAAATGTTAGCCAGTACACTGGGATAACTCCCCTGCTAAAATAGTGTCATGAGATATGTTACGCCCAATTAAAAGAACAAATGGCAGCCTGAATTTAACTAACTTATCCAAAAGATGACACTCCCTCACTATTGGACTGAGATGTCCAACTACATTATGTGCTCAGGTCTCTCAAGTGGGGCTTAACCTTCTGACTCAGGCAAAAGTGCTATCATTCAGCGAAGGCTAATATCTATTCAGTTTAATGTAGAACAAGGTAACTAAACCAAAAAATAACAGCACAGGAAGGAACAGTGATTTGTGGAAAATGTGGAAGTTTTGAGCAAACTGTTTCTGGTCATTTGAAGGGTCCAGCTAAGATGGCATAGATACTAAATGCATTTGAGATTTTTTAAAAATCAGTATAAATAGCTTGGATTTATATAAGGACAAAACATTGTGGATGCTGGACATTTGAAATAAATCCAGAAAATGCTGGACATATTCAGCAGGTCAGGCAGCATCTGTGAAAAAAGAAAGATTAACCTTTCAGGTCTGATTTAAAACTCTGTTTCTCTCTCCACAGATGCTGCCGCATCTCCTAAGTATTTCCAGCATTTTAAAATTTTATTTCAGGATTAGATTGAATCAGTTGATGAAGGAAGAGGGAATACAGGGAACTGGGAATAGGCTGGTGAATGTGATTCAGACTGTTGCTTGCAAGGAGGGCAAACATTGATGTGGGCATATAACATGTTGGGTGTGCTATGTAATGCAGAGTTGAATGTTTGAATTTGTGATTTCTGCCACGGTGAGTTCCTATCTTGGTTGGCCTGTTGACATTCACCTGTAGGAGACTACAGTAAAAACATGCTTGAGACAGGTGGGGTCTATCTTGCATACCCATCAAAGCCCTGGTATGCAGAAGTAGAACCCTAGGAGCAACTTGTCAGTTTGCTTGTTTGCTTCCCCCCTCCCACCCCACCAAAAAAAGATGGCATTAATAAATAATGTGAAAGTAAACTATTCCAGCATTCTTGTAATTTTAGCAATTGACTTTCACAAAGAAGGTTAAATGTTCAGGACATTTTGATCTTTGATCCTAGCTACCTTGGTTTGGATGATTCTGCCAGTTCTTCTCCAGTGTACTGTACAAAAAGGAGATATAAAATCTAATTGTGCTTTGTTCTATCTGAATTGTGAACCCTACTGTCTGAACATGGCATATCATGGTGAGGGAAATGTAAAAGCCAGATACATAGTACGGCCCTTTCACTGAGAGTATGATGCGTAGTCCAGTGATGATTTTGGATAACTGCACTTCCCAATATGGTACTGGGATAATACAGATCAAGGAGCTTCAAGTGTGATGCCTCATGCAAGTTAGCTTTTCTCCTCAATATCCAGCGTTTACAGTGTTAAATTGCTTTTCAAGGGCTAGGAAGAGGAAAATGAGTCATGATTCCAACAAGTTAGGAGTGCTTAAATGACGAAGTGAAAACAAAATGTGCACAATTTTAAATGTTTTATTTATTTTTGTTTAGGAATATATTTGCTTAAGTTTCTAATTTTTGTCACTTATTAATAAGCATTTCCTTTTATTTAGGCACGTCACTACTACCAGATTATCAAAAGGCCAATGGATCTTTCTACTGTCAGGGCGAAACTTCAAAAAAAGAGTCCCCTCCATTACTACACACCAGAAGAGTTTATTTCTGACATTCATCTTATGCTTCTGAATTGTGCAAAATTTAATTATGTGAGTAAGATTTACATAATATCTCTATGATACTGTTGTCTGATTTTGTGGTTCTATCCCAGAACACTCCTCAATATTTGCTTCCTTCTACAAGTATTTTAAAGCTGTGTCTTGATGTCACTTCACCATTATGGCTTGATTTATCTGATTCTTTTTCCTGCTGTTTGTGAAGACCTGCAAAATAGGTCTTGATCTTTCACTTGGGTCTCTGAAGTTAGATGATCTATTCACAGCAACCACTCCTCCATTACAACATGTTGCATACATTGAACAATATGACTTTTAAAATTGACAAATAGATGGAAATTGACAAAATTCTTGTCACAAGAACGTGGTTGCATCATTTCCTGATTTCCTGGAAGTACTGGGTAATGAATAATTGATAGCATTAGGCCGCCAACATACTTGCAAAGTCATGCACTCTTTTACTCCAGATAGGCATTCCATTTTACTTCATTTTAAAGAGTGAAATTTTTTTTTGTAATGTATGATTCTTAAAGCTCTCTTTCCCAATTAAATCCTGAGACAATGGGGCCATCCCAGGATACCATGATGGTGAAATTATTGCTGTTTGATTTAGCTAGTTTTAGAACATGCTGGTGGTATCGTTACAAATCCTTGGGAGCCTGATAAGTCCAAAATTCAATCGCAGTCAGCTGAGTTACCTGGGCTTGGAGGTGCAAGAAATCAGATGGCTCCCCCCACCCCCACCTCCTCCACACCAACCCGGATAGAATTTTGCAGCATTGATAACATTATCCACAAGCTGCCTCTGTAAAAAGATTGGCCTATCCATCTCTTTAGTGGACTTAATCTGTCCAAATGTGTCTTTGAAAGGCTGTTGATTTTAGTGTCTATTGGGTTGAAGTGGATTGTTTGATACTGATGATGAACATCTCACTTAATGCATTGTATGACATTTTTATTTTCTATTTAATAAAAAAAATACTTTAATCCATTAGAGGAATTTAAAACTAGTTCATTAATATGTTCATTCCTGATATTGCATTATGCAATTCCAAGTCTTAGATATAATAAACCAGATTTTGAATATTATTGGTTGGAAGGCATTGAGCACATGTTATAGAGAATGTTATGCTGGATTTTTGTGTGTATGTAAAACAGTTAAGTCTGAAATTTATCCATTTAATGTGTAATAATATTTTTATAGCCAGATTCAGAGGTGGCCCAAGCTGGGAGAAGCTTAGAAGCATGCTTTGATGAAAATCTAAAAGAAATCTATCCTGACAAGAGCTTGACAGGAACAACCCAGGAAGATTCTGATTTTGAAGAGATTGATAATGAAAGTGGCACGGTTACTATCAATGGATTTACTTGGCCAACAGAAGAAAAGGAGCATGTGAAGCCAAAGAGAAGACGTAGGCATGGTGGAAGCCACAGCCATAAGGACAATAGACTGTAAAAGGCATTCCCGGCCGAATGTATAAATATGGTGAAATGTTGATTGATTTTTCTTTTTTTTTCTATTTTAGTAAGGAAATTGCCCTTTCAATCATTTTCTTTTTAAATTTGAATTTTCTATGATTTTGAACCTCTCAGGAATGTGGATATCAGTTTCCCTGAAGTAAAACAGTAAATGACAATTACCAGTTCCTTTCATAGTTTGTTAGAAAGTGATTACACTGGATGAGATTGGATGTGGTGAATTATAGACCCATCTTTTGTGTGAAAGATTTGTAAACCTTGCCTAAGTTTGCATCACTTCTGGGCAAGAGAAGAGTTATAAAACAGCATTATTGCTGATATTCTCTGCAAGTTATGGACCATTACTCCAGTTAACTTAGCTGGTTAGCTTCTGATATATTTGTGGAATGAAGACAGTAAAATGATCTATTCCTTTTTTGGCGTAATTGAAAGCCTGTGCAAGGAAAATTATATTCAGGATTGAATTTCCATTGGGGTCTCCAATTCTCAACTTCAACTTTGGTGGAAGATTTGAAGGGACCCTCTAAAAAATAGCATAAATGGTGAACCCCTGCAGAAATTTCACCCTCAGTCAGTAGAATGTGAGTTGTGTTTTTTAATGAAATATTTAACTTATGATATTCCTGTCAGGATATCTTTTGGATTGTATGTTGTCCTGTAGTGAGTTCCTTGAGGAATATCAATTTGTCTTATTTTCAGTATTAATTGTTACAAATTAGAACAAGACACGTTGCCTCCCTAAGTGTAGTGGTGGTTGAATCACTATTAGTATATTTTGGGATGGATTTTATTTTTCTATTAACTGTTGAAGAGAAGCTTGTCAACTGCACATTTTTTTAATTCAATTTGTTGTTAATCTGCAGAGATTTTGATTGTAAAGCTTTTATGAATTTTATTGGTTCACAAATGCTC
The DNA here is from genome assembly GCF_964194155.1 of Cetorhinus maximus. NCBI lineage: Eukaryota > Metazoa > Chordata > Chondrichthyes > Lamniformes > Cetorhinidae > Cetorhinus > Cetorhinus maximus. The sequence continues at coordinate 101,872,896 of NC_135887.1, forward strand.
AAATTGTCAACCGCTGAATTGCTATCAGTAGGCCGCTGCCCACAGTGTGTTATACAACCCTGTTTTTGAACGTTTTATGTATTGATTTGAAAGAAAAACGATGGTGAGGGGGTGAGAAACACTCAGGAGGAGCTATTTGTGCAGGTAATTGTATGATTAGGTTATTGTCATGATTGTTTATCCCTGGTCTAAGGGAGCATTTTGGCTTGTATGAGCTATTTTACCTCATAGAAAAGAGCTGAGGAGCAATGCTGGCAGTTTATCATGTGACCTTCCAGAGTGAGATAAAGGCCACCAGCATGATGGCCTGAGGCTAGTTCTTTAAAATGAAGGCAGTATTAGTCTTAGGTTCATCATTGTCAAGAGCAAAATAGCCATACATGTCCAACTCAATACCATTATTTGAATGTGAGACTTTCTATTAGATTACTGTTAAAGTAATGGGAGGAAAAATTGTAAAATAAATTCAAGAGCAGTACTTACTTGACAAATATAGAATAGAAATGTCTTCACTCTTATTGCTGTTAATGCTGGTTGCCCATCCTTCAATGAAAATTAAGCATTTAAACATTGTACATGACAGATGCATAAATTGTCAGCAGGTTATAAGTAAATTGTAAAAGTACTGTGTTCAATCCATTCTTATTACTCCTATAATAAAGCCTGTTAACATAGCTGAATAAAGTTTTTAAAAATCACCATTATTTTGAATGTGTACATTTCAGAAGTTATTAAATATAAAGGCTGAGAAATTCAGGAGCATCTCATTTTGGACATTCGGGCGGCATAGGGTAATGTAAAGAACATATCCTTTTATTTCTGTTAGACTGTAGATTAAAATTACAATGGCTGCAGTTTGAAGGACATGTCCACTGGAACAATGTGAGGAATATATACAATGTTGCTGTCCTGGAACAGAGTGTGCCATGAAAGACACAATGGTGCTGAGGAAGAGTCTGGTCTAATGGGGAACTGCCTGGCAACAATGTTTTAATTGGCTCCTGACCAGATGACCAGGGTTTGTGTGAGAGCAGTGCAGCAGAATAGCTCCTAGCCTGAAAGAAAAAAGACCTAAAACCCCTCTCTTCTGTGTGTGTAAGATTCCAGTAATTCTACAATAATAGCTAGCTGGCTTTTTCTCCTCATATCTCTATAACCTGCTCTCTATCTATAAACCCCTGTCAAGAGGCAAAGGGGAAAATCACCGTTGGAGACATTAAAAGGCAAGTGCTCAGGCAGTGAACTAAATACTGAAAGTGCTGGAAGACCACCTGACAAAGAACTGGAAGGAATTTGGAAGACATCAATCAAAATCAACCCATCGAATCCTGTGCTCCAGAACTGGTGCTAATGAACTGTTCTATCCCACCCTTAAAATCCATGTTTTTGTCTGTCTTATGTGTCTTGTATGTGGGTGTATATGGGGATTTAAGAAGGGGTAGAGTTTAGGTTATAGAGTTAGAAGTTAGCTGTTCATATTTCTTCCTTTTGTCACTGGTTAAAGACAATTTGTTCAATAAATAGTTATTTAGTTTACAAACCTGGTGCTGGTATTCTGTTAACCTAACTTAAACAATTAGGTGGGTTGATCAAACTTTTTCACATTTGTCGCGGCTTGGGGAGCAGTGGGGCTTGATATTACAGCACACTATCCCCAGTGAGTCGTGACAGTAAGTATCCTGTAAGCCTCCCAATGGTGAGGTTCAAGGCTCCTGAAATATTGGATCTCTAACCTCATTGCTGTAGAGCTGACAAAGAGAAATGGTCTGTTAATGAAATTCTAAGGAAGGACGAAGAATAAATGTCAGTGGCACTCAGGCCAGTCAGGTCATGGGCTGGGGTAGGGAGATCAGGAACTGGGACTGATGGGGGAGGATTGGGGAGTGATGGTGATGGGAGGCTGTGTGGGGAAAGTTGGGAGCAGCATTCTGTTTCTTTTAATATGGACTTCACTCCTCTTACCTTGTGGCTCAACTGGTTTAGCCAAAGGGTAGCTGAAGTGCAGAGATTTCACCCCATCTTTTGAGTTAGATAATCAGAATGAGAGCAATGCTGTTACCTGCTTGTAGGGAAGGGTAATGTTAATCGGGGTTCCTGCTCCTTATTATTTAGTGATGGAGGTATATGTATGTGGATTTGATGTGAAGACCAGATTGGCTCAGCTAGGATACATCATAGTTGAATGGCCTGCTTAACCTATGGAGCTAAATTGAGCCTTGTGGCACTGACTTCTGTGATGCTGTACAGTCATGAAAGGATTAAAAATGGGAGTTGAAAATACTTGTGCACACTTCCAAGGAGAAGTGAGCATTGGACACCATCTTGGTAAAGGACAAACAAGAAACACTTTGCCCATATCATTTGCAAATAAGGGGCCGAATGCCTGCTTCTGGTTCCTGCTGCAACTTTGACTCAGATTGTCAGCATCAGTATGATTGCCTCTGGAAAAGAACGACTCTAAACGCCACTTAAGTAAAAATTGAAAAGGGCAAGCACTTATCATAATCACCAAATCGCCCAGTCACAAGATCACCAACCTCTCTCCTGGCAACAACCTACAGACCACCCCCAACAAACAGCACTCCTGACCTCCCCAGCAATGCTCTGGAGGCCAATGATCTTCCTATCTGATCACCAACAGCATTCCAAAACCCACCCCATGCAACAGTAATCCTAGGCCGATCTTCCTACTCTTTCCCCTACCAAACCTTGATCTCAGACTGCACCCACCCGTTCCTTCTCTGACCCCTGCAATCCAACCCAATCACATCACTGGAAACTGGCTGTGGTGGGAGAATGAACACTCTCATCCTGAGAGAGAGGACAGCAGATTTGTGCTCCATGGAACACTGCCACTACCCTGATGTAGCACCTCTGCAATCCAAGTAATCTGTTGGAAGACTGACCGATTGCTTGACTGCTGTGACACCTCCATCAACACCTGGTTGGATCTGCAAGTATTCTCACTAAGTCAACACTGCTTCCTCACTGGAACGTGCGGGCTTCAAACTCCCATGCAAAACCCTGTGTCAAGTTGCAGCCAGACTCCTCAATGCTGCATGACAATTACGTCAGACTTCTGGTGGGCCTGTGTCCATACCCATCAGCCTTTTTCATCAACCGCCCCATCAAAGTCCTCTACAGCAGCACTCTGCAATCTTTTGGGAGCTAGCATCTGTATGACCCTGTTCCACCATCCTAACTAACCATGTGCAGATTCTATCTCTGTTATCCTCTAAAGAATGTACAATCCAGTATCTGAGCTGCTGGTTGCTATTTCATGGCCAAGTGAGATTATCAATCTCTTGTTCCTCTTGGACTTCACATTCCCACATCACTGCCTATCCAAGCATCTGAAAGCGTGACGGAATATTCCCCACCTACTGGGATAAGTGCAACTCCAACAAACACTCAAGAAGCTGAACACCATCCAGGATAAAGCAGCCCACTTGATCAACATCCCTTCCACCACTTTAAGATTCACTCCCTCCACCACTGGCGCACGCTGGCAGCAGTATGTACCATTCAAAAGATGCACTGCAACAAATTGCCAAGAGTCCTTCAACAGCATCTTCTAAACCCGTGACCTCTACCTCATAGAAATACAAGGGCAGCAGATGTTTGGAAACACCACCATCTGCAAGCTACCCTTCAAGTCATATATCATCCTAAATTGGAACTATATTGCCATTCTGTCACTGCACCTACACCACAGACTACAATGGTTCAAGATGGCAGCTCAGCACCACCCACCGATCTAAGGGCAGTTAGGAATGGGCAATAAATGTTTTGCCAACAACACGCACAATGAATTAATATTTAAAAACGTGAAAGCATAAATGTATAAGGGTAGGGTATGTAAGCAAAAGGTATATGTTTAACGCTATTTGCAGTTTGTAAATCAGAAGGGATTGTGAAATGAGGGGCAAGTGGGATCTGAACGGGTGAATACTTACATCATCTATTGTTTCAACCCCATTGTTGGCCATGGCCCTTAATTGCGGTTGCATCAATGATTGCCAGTACTATCTACTCTATCAGGGTGAGGACATGTAGCTGTGGTTGTCCTCCACAGGTTAAGGGTTGCTGTCTGTAGTTTGTGCTACCTTGTCCTGCAAGAGTGAGGGAAGTGTATTTGGGGTGATCTGGTTGTCATATTTGAACAGCTGCCAGTATGTGCAAACTGACGTGGGTGTGAGGCTTGCAGCAGTGCTAAGTGAATGAGGGTGAGGTGAGGCTATGAATGTGAGGCATGAGACATGTTGATAGAGAATGTTAGGCGATGAGTCAAGAGGGATAATGAATGGAGCAGTGCAAGAGGCTAGTGGTTCATTTGTAAGGATATGACATTTGAAGATGCATTCACTGACCTTGATCACTTGTGAGAAGTCATTGCACTTCTTTCTGCACTGTATCCAGGTCCTCAGGTCTACATTGCTTGCATTGATAGCAATGGTTATCTTCTCCCTTTTGCCTTCTCTAAGTTTGTCTGAAGGGCTTCCTGTCCCTGTGGGTAGAGATCCCCTCCCCTCCTGTCCACCTTCTGTTAAGGCCTTCATTGCTGCATCTTGGCTCATACACTCTCTCCCCTGCATCATTTTCACTCTTCCTGTTCAAAATATCTTCTGCAACCAGTTCCAGCACCTGCTGCAGCCAGGTGTACACTTCCCCTTAACAAGTACGGGTTGGCTGTAAGTAATACAGACTAGCTTTAAGTGGTGCCAGGTCCTCCCAAAGTTGCCCCGCCCGCCCACCCAACTGCTGAGGCACGCAGCTATTCAGTGGCGTGTTTAACATTGTCTATTTTTGGGCCTAATCCAATTGTTTCCCACATATGTTTAAAATACGTGAGTGAGGACAGGATTGGAGTTGATTATAATACGCCAGCAAGGCTAAACATTGTACCTCCATTTACTGTCTAGGTTCAACACATGAAGAGTGATCACTTGCCAGCTGGTTGAGAAAAGCTTGCAGTCAGGTGAAGAACAGTGTGTAAATCTAGTTTCTCAGGATTGGTTGTGCATTCCCTTCTGTACATGCCCTTGTTGGGAAATAGCTGGATTGTGCTTGAATCTCTCTCTCCCTTTAATGTTGAATGTATTTTTCATTTTTTTGTTGCACAGAGGTTCCTGCAAATATGAAAAATGATAATTGAAATAGGTGAGTAGAAAAAAAGTCCTATAAAAATGCAAAAAAAAGTTTACAAAGCGAAATAGTGAAATAGCCTAACAATTTTTAAAATTAATTTTATGGAATGTCATCATTGCTGGCTAGGCCATCAGTTATTGCCCATCCCGAACTGCCCTTCAGAAGGTGGTGGCGAGCTGCCGCCTTGAACCGCTGCAGTCCCTGTGGTGTAGGTACACCCACAGTGCTGTTAAGAATTGAGCTCCAGGATTTGGATCCAGCAACAGTGAAGGAAAGGTGATATAGTTCCAAGTCAGGATGGTGAGTGGCTTGGAGGGGAACTTCCAGGTGGTGGTGTTCTCATGTACCTGCTGCCCTTGTCCTTCTAGATGGTATTGGCCATGGGTTTGGAAGGTGCTGTTTAAGGAGCCTTCTGCAGTGCATCTTGAGGATGGTACACGCTGCTGCCACTGTTCGTCAGTAGTGGAGGGAGTGAATGTTTGTGGATGTGGTGCCAGTCAAGCGGGCTGCTTTGCCCTGGTTGGTGTTGAGCTTCTTGAGTGTTGTGGGAGCTGCACTCATCCAGGCAAGTGGAGAGTATTCCATCACACTCCTGGCTTTTGCCTAATAGATGGTAGACAGGCTTTGGGGAGTCAGGAGGTGAATTACTCACCGCAGGACTCCTAGCCTCTGACCTGCTCTTGTAGCCACAGTATTTATATGGCTAGTCCAGTTCAGTTTCTGGTCAATGGAAACCCCAGGATGTTGACAATGGGAAATTCAGCAATGGTAATGCTATTGAATGTCAAGAGGTGATAGTTAGATTCTGTCTTTTTGGAGATGGTCATTGCCTTGCACCTGTGTGGCACGAATGTTACTTGCCACTTGTCAGCTCAAGCCTGGCTATTGTCCAGACCTTGCTGCATTTGGACATGGACTGCTTCAGTATCTGAGGAGTCACAAATGGAGCTGAACTTTTTGCAATCATCAGCGAACATTCCCACTTCTGACCTTATGATGGAAGGATGGTTGTTGTTGAAGCAGCTGAAGATGGTTGGGCCTTGGACACTACCCTGAGGAACTCCTGCAGTGATGTCCTGGAACTAAGATGATTGACCTCTAACAACCACAACCACCTTCCTTTTGTACTAGATATGACTCCAACCAGTGGAGAGTTTTACCCCGATTCCCATTGACTTGCTAGGGCTCTTTGATGCCACATTCGGTAAAATGCTGCCTTGATGTCAAGAGCGGTCACCCTCGCCTCGCCTCTGGAGGTCAGCTCTTTTGTCCATGTTTGAACCCAGACTATAATGAGGTCAGGAGCTAAGTGACCCTGGCAGCACCCAAACTGGATGTCATGAGCAGGTTATTGCTAAGCAAGTGGCACTTTGATAGCACTGTTTATGAATCCTTCCATCACTTTACTGATGATTGAAAGTAGACTGATGGGGTGATAATTAGCCAGGTTGGATTTGTCCTTTTTGTGTACAGGACATACCTGGGCAATTTTCCACATTGCCAAGTATATGCCAGTGTTGTAGCTGTACTGGAACAGCTTGGCTAAGGACCCAGGAAGTTCTGCAACACATGCCTTCAATACCATTGTCAGAATATTGTCAGGGCCCATAGCCTTTGTGATATCCAGTGCCTTCAGCCATTTCTTGATATGTGGAGCAAATGGAATTGGCTGAAGACCGGCATCCGTGATGTTGGGGACCTCCGGAGGAGGCCGAGATAGATCATCCATTCGGCACTTCTGGCTAAAGATGGTTGTGAATGCTTCAGCCTTGTTTTTTGCACTGATGTGCTGGGCTCCTCCATCATTGAGGATAGGGATATTTGTGGAGCCGCCGCCTCCAGTGAGTTGTTTAATTGTCCAACACCATTCACAACTGGATGTGGCAGGACTGCAGAGCTTAGATCTGATCTGTTGGTTGTGGGATTGCTTAGCTCTGTCTATCAATTGTTGCTTATGCTGTTTGCTGTTTACGCAAGTTGTCCTGTGTTGTAGCTTCACCAGGTTGACACCTCATTGTTAGGTATGCCTGGTGCTGCTCCTGGCATGCCCTCCTGCACTCTTCATTGAACTAAGGTTAATCCCCTGGCTTGGTGGTAATGGTAGTGTGGGGGATATGCCGGGCTATGAGGTTACAGATTGAGGTTGAGTACAATTCTACTGCTGTTGATGGTTCACAACGCTTCATGGTTGAGCTGCTAGATCTGTTCGAATTCTATCCCATTTACCATGGTGGTAGTGCCACACAACACGGAGGGCATCCTTAATATGAAGACGGGACTTCGTCTCCACAAGGACTGTGCAGTGATCACGCCTACCAATGCTGCCATGGACAGATGCATCTGTGGCAGGCAGGTTGGTGAGGATGAGGTCAAGTATGTTTTTTCCCTCTTGTTGGTACCTTGGTCACCTGCTGCAGATTCCGTCTAGCAACGATGTCTTTCAGGACTTGGCCAACTGGGTCTGTGGTGATGCTGCCAAGAAACTCTTGGCAATGGACATTGAAGTCCTCACCTAGAGTACATTCTGTGCCCTAGCCACCCTCAGTGCTTCCTCCAAGTGGTGTTCAACATGGAGGAGTACTGATTTATCAGATGGGAAGTATGTGGTAATTAGCAGGCGGTTTCCTTGCCCACGTTTGACCTGATGCCATGAGACTTCATAGAGTCTGGAGGCTATGTTGAGGATTCCCAGGGCAACTCCCTGACTGTATACCACTGTGCCGTCACTTCTGCTGGGTCTGTCCTGCCGATGGGACAGGACATACCCAGGGATGGTGATGGTGGTGCCTGGGACATGATCTGTAAGCTATGATTCCATGAGTATGACTATGTCAGGCTGTTGCTTGACCAGTCTGTGAGACAGTTCTCCCAATTTTGGCACAAGCCCCCATATGTTAGTAAGGAGGACTTTGCAGGGCCAACAGGACTGCGTTTGCTGTTGTCGTTTCCAGTCCCTAGGTTGATGCCGGTGATCTGTCCAGTTTCATTCTTTTTTATTGACTTTATAGCAGTTTGATACAACTGACTGGCTTGCTGAGCCATTTCAGAGGGCATTTAAGAATCAACCACATTACTGTGAATCTGGAGTCACATGTAGGCCAGACTAGTCGAGGACGACAGATTTCCTTCCCTAAAGAACTTTAATGAACCAGATGGGCTTTTATGACAATTGACAATGGTTTCATGGTCATCATTAGACTTTTAATTCCAGATTTCTTTTGACCTAGGTTCCCAAAACGTTACCCTGGGTCTCTGGATTACCAGTCCAGTGACACTACCATTACACAACCGCCTCCCCATTATAAGCATTTTGCAGAAATGAAAAACCATGGACTGGTGTTGTACAGATCATGGTATCATTTATCAACACAGCCTTTACAGGAGATCACTGGTGGAATAGTTGTATATGTTTTAATATGCTTAGGAGAAGGTTGAGTGGTGGAACAGTGGGAACGCAAGTGCACAGGAGTAATTCTTAACTTTCTAGTGATGGGTTTGGGTTGGGCACTTATGCTGTACAGGTGGGATGGATCATTTAACCTGTGCAACTGTGGATTAAATGCAGTGTATACTCAATGACTGCATAACATTAACCTGTCCATAGGAATGTGTTGTGGGATAACATCACCTGTCATCTGCTGCTGAAACCCTCAGCCATGCTTTTATTAGACTTGACTGATATTAAGAAACTGCTGAAGGCACTGGATACTGCACACCCTAGCCAAGTTGTTCCAATGCAGCTACGAAACTGGCATCAGACTGCTTCCACTCGACAATATGGAAAACTACCCAGGTGTGTCTTGTCCATAAAAAGCAGGACAAATCCAATCCGGCCAATTACCACCCATCAGCCTATTCTTGATCATCAGCAAAGTGATGGAAGGCGTTGTCAACAATGCTATCAAGCAACACTTACTCAGCAATAACCTGCTCACTGACACTCAGTTTGGGTTCCAACAGGGCCACTCAACTACTGACCTCATTGCAGCCTGATCCAAACATGGACATAAGAGCTGAACTTGAGAAGCAAGGTGACTGCCCTTGACATCAAGGCAGCATTTGACCAAGTGTGGCTTCAAGGGACCCTCGCAAAATTGAAGTCAATGTGAATCGGGGAAAAATCTCCACTAGTTGGAGTCATACCTAGCACAAAGGAAGATGGCTGTAGTTGTTGGAGGTAAATCATCTCAGTTCCCGGACATGACTGCAGGAGTTCCTCAGGGTAGTGTCCTGGGCGGAACCATTTTCAGCTGTTTCATCAATGACCTTCCTTCCATCATAAGGTCAGAAGTGGGGATGTTTACTTAATGATTTCACAATGTTCAGCGTCATTCCCTGCCCATATGCAGCAAGTCCTGGACAACATTCAGGCTTGGGATGATGTGTGGTGCAAATATTACTTGCCACTCAAGTGCCAGGCAATGACCATTTCCAACAAGAGAGAATCTAACCATTGACATTGAATGGCATTACCATCACTACATCCCCCACCATCAACATTGTAGGTGTTACTATTAACCAGAAACAAACCTGGACCAACCATATAATTGCTGTGGCTACAAGAACAGGTCAGGGTAGAGTAATTCTGCAGTAACTCACCACCTGACTCCCCAAAGCCTGTCTGCCACCTATAAGTCACGAGTCAGGAGTGTAATGGAATACTCTCCACTTTGCTCCCATAATACTCAAGAAGTTCGACACCATTCAGGACAAAGGAGCCGACTTTATCAACACCCTATCCCCCAACCTGAAGCATTCACTTCCTGCACCACTAACACATAGTGGCAGCAGTGTGTACCATACAAAAGATGCACTGCTGCAACTCTCCAAAGCTCCTTCAACAGCACATTCCAAACCCATGACTCTGACCACCTAAAAGGACAAAGGTAGAAGACGCATGTGAACACCACCACCTTGAAACTCCATTCTAAGCCGCATATCATTATGACTTGAACTATATTGGTGTTCCTTCACAATCACTGGATCAAAACCCTGGAGCTTCCTTCCTTGCAGCACTGTGGGTGTTCTTGCTCCAGATGGACTGCAGCGGTTCAAGAAGACCGTTCACCACCACCTCCTCAAGGGCAATTAGGGATGGGCAACAAATGCTGGCCTAGCCAGCAACACCCAATCCATTAAAGAATAAAAAAGAAACATTCAGTACTCTCCGCCGGCCTCCCACCTTGCTCTCCCTCTAAACTTGAGATCATCCAAAATTCTTCTGGCGTTATTCATATTTGTACCAAATCCAATTTACCCATCACCCCTGTGTTTACTGACCTGGATTGGCATCTGGTCTGGAAATGCCTCAATTTTAAAATTTTCACCCTTGTTTCAAATTCTTCCCATGACCACATCCTTCCCTATCTCTGAAACCTCCTCTAGTTTTACCAGCCTCCAAGGTCAATGTGCTCCTCTAATTCTGGCCCCAATGTTCTTCACTCCACCCATTATGTGATGATCCTGTTAGAGAACATTAACGTTTAAAGAGAAATTTGAACATGCAGTGATCAACTGAAAGAAATTATGCCCTAAAATTTCATGGTTTGAAACAAATCAATTTTACTATACAAGAAACAAGTAAAGCAAACACCACTAAATAAATCCTGACTTAGGTGAGTACTCAAAAAGCATAATAAAACGCAATCCCATTTATTTAGAAATGGGAAATTTAGACTAAATTTCTCAACTGAACATCCCCTTTTTTCCTTATGACTTCTCCCCAGAAAGTCTTTGGCTACTTATCAGGCTCTTGAAGGTCCCTTCACTTCCTGGGACCAAACAAAAGTGCACAGCTCTCAGGAATTCCCTTCGATTTCTCCTCGGTGTTCCAACTATTCCCCGAGATACGAAATTTCATGAGGATCCTTCCATTAGATTTTGGCCAAGCAATCCTCCAAAATTTCTTAAGCACCTCACGCCTGTGGATTCCTTAGTTCAAGCATGGGCTTCACTGAATTGTGCCTCCACCACTGAAATATCCCTGATTTCTGATAGCACTTTTGCTTCTGGTCTATAACTGCTTTTCAGCCCTTGCCAGACTCTTTCCTTTTCTTCCTGCTGAACTCTGGTCTTGCACCCACCAAATTGGGTTCTTTTACCTCCAACCCCAAATATCTTCTGGCAAAATCCCACAACAACCCAGAATTCCAGCCGGCTACACCCTGAATTACTGAAGCCTATGACAACAGAGGTTCATTTAAAAAGTCCAGTAGATTTTTGGATTAATTAACTGCTAGCTGCAGAATCAAATCTTTTGATTCTGGGACCCACCTGTATAATTCAAATTTCTAATGAAATCAGGGCAATTCTTCTCAGACTTACTGTCTGTAGTCCCCCAGCTAAGTGAAGGCCACCTGCCCTTTTTAATGCTTTCATCCTCCTAGCACTGACCTAATTGAATAAATACCCTGAACCATTGAATAAACATTTTAATCTCCAACCTAAAAGTTCTTTTCCTACAACTAAAAGTAATACCTTTAAAACACATGGGGGAGAATTTTCTCCCCGTCGTGCGGGCTGGGCGGGAGCGGGCGAGTGGCTGATTGCTGCCCGCAATTGGCTGCGCACCGCCATTTTATGTGGGTGGACCAATTAAGACCCGCCCAGCGTGATGCGCACCTGGAAGCGCTCAGCGCTCCCTGTGCGGGCGGGGGGAGGAGGGAGAGTCGGGGCATGCACACGAGAAAGCGCAGAAATCTCTCTGAGGCACGGAGCTGCCTTGAAGATTACTTTGATTATGAAAACTTGAAATAAGGAATAAAACAAATTATTCAGACATGTCCCCTCATGTGACAGTGTCATATGAGCTGGGACATGTCAATGAACTTTAATAAAAAATTTTTATCAAACATATAAACCCTACATGAAACCTCATCCCGCCTGTGGATGAGGTTCCATGAAAAATGCGAAGGCCGCCTGGGCTCTTCGCCTACCCACCAACCTTAAGGTTGGACAGGCAGCCCTGTTGATGATTTCAATTGGTAAGAAATACTACAGGTTGTATTACTACATTAAAGAGGCTCTATGGGTGGAAGATTTTGTTGGGGAGCGACATGTGATATGCACCTCCAGGAAGAGGAATCCAGACTGCTTTCTAGGTTCTGAGCTCTAGCAGAGTCATCCATCATGTCCTAAAGTTGCTTATTGCATTCATATCAGGAGAGATAGGGGTTCCACTCTTGTGAATAAATGCACCTTATTATTTTTTTCCAATGTAGGAAGCAGCGTTTTCAAAAAAAAAATTACAGCATGTTTGATCTCACCACTGAAAGAAATATATAAATAAACATTGCGCCAAATTAACCCTTCAACAAATGATCAGATTGTCTCAGGAGGCAAGCAGATGTGTTTCCGAAGGTGCTAGTATTGGAGGGTGTGGTGAGAAGGTGGGGTTCATACATATCAAAACAGTAACAGACTTGGTAAATCTAACCCACCTTGATATGTTCTGAAATATTTTCTCTCTAAGTGATTAATGCTCAGATAGAACAATATTTATGATTATCAATGATCCACCAAAAAAAAATATTCATTCTACTACTGCTTTTGAAATTGTCTTTATGGTATTTTGTATAAATATCTACATTTATCATGTAGAAAAGTTTAGGTTTAACAATTATTTACAATTAGTTTGTAGTTTAGTTATCTGTAATGATCAAGTGAGTGAAGTATATTAACCAATTAACCCAATATGACATTCTGCTTAATTGTAGTCAGTGTAGGACACCAGTACATCACGTGACTAGCTCTTGTTAAAAGTCACTGCCACACTTAGCGAGTGAGAAACACCACATGGCCCCAAACCATTTACAGTCATACCTTTATGATCTAATTACAGAGCAAGCGCTGTTAAGTCATTCAAGGTCGATCAGATCTGAGTATACAGCTGTTATACTCGCTAGCTGTTATCTGTTTGTAGTCCCTAAAATTCAAAAGCTCATTGCAGGAAGTTAAACAGCTGCAAGGTTCTAAACAGTTAGTCCTATTTCCTGAGAATTCGTTTAGCCCCTTTAACTTGTAACATTGTAAAAAGAGAAGAATTCACTTTCCTTCACAAAATGTAACCGACCTTAGTTCTGTAGGCTTAGAATTAAAATCTGTAATCAGTTTTTGTAACTATTGGAACATGTGATGAATTATGCTACATAATTAAGTGTATTACACCAGTCGTCTCTGCGCGGATTTTATTGTATTTTATGTAGACTTTATGTAATTTCTATAACTTGTAATTACTGTAAGGCTATGCACTACTCTGTACTTTTTTTACTATGTTTAATTAACTTATACCAAGCACAGGCAGATACTACAAAAACATATAGGGCAGAATTTTTGGCTCGTTGGGCGGGTGTGTGCCCACCTGACCCGAACGAGCGTAAAATGACGCACGATGACATCGGGTGAGCGTCTCAGTTGCGCGATATTTCGGTCGGCGGCCACGTGCAGGAGTCGGCAGCGCGCCCGCCAACAATTAGGCAGCTGTTAAGGCCCTTAATCAACTAATTGATAGGAATTTTTCGCTGCCCGTCCAACTGTTCGGTTGGCGGGCGGGTGAAAAGGCCAAGCGGCCTTTGCATTTTTGGCGAAACCTCATCCACGGGCGGGATGAGGTTTCATCTAGTGATTTTTTAAAAATAAGATTTTTTTTTACATGTCCCTGCTCATGCGACAGAGTTACATGAGGGCCATGTTTTCATTATTTTAAAATTCTTTATTTTTATTGGTAAAAATCTTCAGCTCCCTGAGACAGCTTTGTGCCTTGGGGAGCTTTTACTGCGCGCACCCGTGCGCATGCGCAAGTTTCAGTGCTCCCGCTCCTCCCGCCCCCCACCCACCCTGGCAGCACTGAACACTGCAGCGCGTATTTCATGCTGGCTGGCTGTTAATTAGCCAGCCAGCGTGAAATCACGGACATGGCCCGATCACGGGCGGAGGTCCGTTTCGCAGCTGCTCCCGCTTGTCCCTGCCGACAGGAAAATAATAGCAAAGCTGCTCCCATAACCAAAACATATTGATAGGCGCCTGTCCTAATGAGAATTCTACAGGATACCTATCCATCAATTAGGCATTTAGAACAATGAGCCCAAGTGTTAATTTTAAGAGAGTGTGTGCTGTCTAGCTCTAATCTCAAATAAGCAGACACCAAAACTACCTTAAGGCCCCTCTTATCTCATTAGAAAGTCATAAAATTTAATGAAATAACAGAAAAAGCTATAATGTGAGGGATGGTCCCATGAGTAATTGGCACATTAGAGGGACGATCAAGAGTCAACAGGAAATGACATCAATAGATTACCATTGCCACCAAGAAACCAATCAGGGACTGATCATGCATTGCCTGAACCAATCAGAATTCAAAAACATGACTTTGTGGTTTGGAAACAGTTAAGAAGCACCAGCTTTGAGCTGCCAGGTGTGTGCTAAATTTGAAACTGAAGATCGATTTCCAGCTGGGAGCAGGGGACTACAGAACTGACCGAGAGAGAGAGAGAGAAAACCACATGTCACCTTACGCCTTAGGCTGAATCAGGAAGCAAGAGCTGCATTGAGCGAGTAAAGTCACTGCCTAGCTTGCTAGTATTACTTTTGTTGCTAAAATAAATGTTTTCTGAGTTACATCACTAGATTGTCTCCTATTGACTGAATGCTGAAAGTCTCAAAATAGCAAATTAATATCGAGTGAGTGCAGCCTCATGGATTTGGAAGTTTACCACCTCCCAAAAAATACTTACAATCATGTGTCAATAAATAGCAGCTCTGTAGTTGACTTTTAGTTATGTCAGAGACTCTTTCACTGGGTCATTCCTACAGCTGCCGACCTAACTAACACCTGGAGTGGAATTTTAGGCCCCCGATTCTCCTCTCTGGAAGCAAGTTTGGAGGCAGGGGTTTTGTGGTTGATCGGACAGAAGAGTGCAAGGGTGGAGACCCCACTGTGTTCCCAACCCCTCCCCACCCTCCCCTGATCAAGCTCCAGGCGGGAAGGGTGAAAGGTAGCTTTCCTGCCAGGAAGCCAATTGAGACCCTTAAGTAGTCACTTAAGGACCACTTAAGGGCCTTATCCCACCATGGCTGGAATTCTAGCAGCAGCATGTGGCGAACTCGCAATGTGTGACAAACAAACAGAAAACCCTATTAGAACTTGTTACTGCTGTTCAGAATTCTGCATGAACAATAGTAACTTGGAGAGACATTGAAGGGCACTAGTGTTCATGGGACTGTGTCTCAGGAGAGAAGGAGAGGCAAGAAAAACAGTAAAGCAAGAAGAAGTTGGTAAAATGAAAACATTCCTGCAATTTGTATCTACACTTTGTTGTACATTTAATCAGAACAAGGATAAAGGACGACTTTGATTTTACCAGATATGCTAATTACATTAATTCTTAAGTATTGGAATGTCCTACATTCAAGGCAGAGGTCTATTTTCTCACTACATATGGTAAAATTTTGGCAAATCAATTCTGAAGCATATTGCTGAGCCTCCCTAAATCTGTTCAAATAGAATTTCTAAATAGAAATACCCAGGGTGGTATCATTATATATCAGACACAAAATATTAGGTCACCCATCAAGATATCTAATGCATGTTTAATGTTCCAGTTGCACAATAGAATCAATGGTAGCACAACTTGGAAAGCCAATCTAATAAAACTAAACATCTTCGCTGCATTGATGATTTGTCACAGGATGTCACCAGCATATCTAGAAATCAATATATCCTAACGTATTTGCACGACATGGTTAAAAGCTTATGGGAAAGAGATTCCCTCTGTGAACTGTCAAAACTATGACTCGTGAAGACAGTTTTTGACATTTGGTGATTTATATGAAGAAAGAAAATCTCTTTCCTCGTCAAAATATCAACGAATCGACTTTTTATTCAATGGGCAGAATATTGCTGTCAGCGTGTGAGGGCGGGCCCTGAGCACCGACACATAAAATGACGCGTGCGTCCCGACGTCATCGTGTGTCATTTCGATATTGCGTTCGGCGGGCGCGCACCACCAAACTATCAAAGGCCTATTAAGGCCATTTAAAAAGTAATTGACGTTGTTAACAGCGCTGCCTGTCCAACCTTAAGATTGGCGGGCAGGCGAAGAGCCCAAGTGGCCTTAACATTTTTCAGGAACTCTCATCCACGGATGGGATGAAATTTCCTGAAGGCTTAATAAAATAATTAAATAAATTTTGCAAAATGCACAAACATGTTCCAGCTCATGTGACACTATCACATGAGGGGACATGTTTAAATAATTTTTTAGGTCATTTATTGAAAAGTTTCATTATCAATTTAATCTCCCTGTGGCAGCTCCGTGCCTCAGGAGATTGCTGTGCTCTTTCGCGTGCATGCACAGAAGAGCACAGGCCCTGACTCTCCCTCCTTCTCCCACACGCACAGGG
The DNA here is from genome assembly GCF_964194155.1 of Cetorhinus maximus. Lineage (NCBI taxonomy): Eukaryota > Metazoa > Chordata > Chondrichthyes > Lamniformes > Cetorhinidae > Cetorhinus > Cetorhinus maximus. The sequence continues at coordinate 101,889,444 of NC_135887.1, forward strand.
AGCGCTGGGTGCTACTGGCTGCTTATTACGCTGGGTGGGCCTTAATTGGCCCGCCTACATAAAATGGCTGTGTGCAGCCGATCGTGGGTGGCGATCGGCTCTGCACCCACTCCTGCACGCTCCCACTCAGCCTGCCCAACATAGGTAAGATTCAGCCCAATGTGATTTCTTCAAATATAACATGGAACGCATATTATGTTAGTTGTGGTTTGGAAAGAGTTAAAAGCACCAGATTTGAGCTGCCAGGCGAGCTGAATTTGAAACTGAGGATTGCTTTCCAGCTGGGATCAGAAGACCACAGTACTGACAGAGAGAGAGAGAGAAAAACCAGGTGTCACCTCGTGCCCTAGGCTGAATCAGGAAGCAAGAACAACATCGAGACATTCGCTGCCTAGCTTCTTAATATTACTTTTGTTGCTTAATAAGCATTTCCTGAGTTACATCACTAGAGGAAGCAAGTTAGTTATCCAAAGTTCTGTTGCCTGTTAACTATCCCATTCCAATCCCTAATTGGTCATCACATGTCCTCATTGACTTTTGTTGCTTCTTGGTCCACAAATGCCTCAAATATGAAATGTTCATCTTTGTGTTATATTCCTTCCAATGAACTTGCCCCTCCCTAACTCTGTAGCCATCTCCAACGCAAACTACCTCTCTCCCACTAGCCACCCTCCACATTCACAAAATCTCTGTTATGTATTCCCCACTCTGTTAACACCACCAATTGCAGTTAAACCATCAGCCACCAAGAATTAAGACTCTGGAACTTCCTCCTAAACTCCTCTGACTCTCCATCTCCTTTCTCCTTTCCACTTTTATGATGCTCTTTGAAGCCAACCTTTTAGATCAATCTTTTGCTTACCCCCTTCTGAAGTTCCTTAAGATGCTTTCCTATATTAATGGAGCTATATTAATGCTAGTTGCTGTTTTATTAATTTATTTTATATTCTTTCACAGGATGTGATCATCGCTGGCAAGGCCAGTATTTTTTGCCTATCACCAATTGCCCTTGAGAGTTGGTGGTAAGCCATCTTCTTCAATCATGTTTGACAAACCTACTGGAGTTTTTCTGAGGACATAACTAGCAGAATAGATAAGGGAGAACCAGTGGATGTGGTGTATTTAGATTTTCAGAAAGCTTTTGATAAAGTCCCACATAAGAGGTTAGGGTGTAAAATTAAAGCACATGGGATTGGAAGTAATATATTGGCATGGATTGAGAATTGGATAGCAGATAGGAAACAGAGTAGGAATAAAAGGCTCTTTCCTGGAGTGACAGGCAGTGACTAGTGGGGTGCTGCAGGGATCAGTAATTGGGCCCCAGCTATTTACAATATATATCAATAATTTGGATGATTTGTAATATTTCCAAGTTTGCTGATGACATGAAACTTGGTGGAATGTGAATGATGAGGAGGGTGTTAAGAGGCTTCAAGGTGATCTGGACAGGTTGAGTAAGTGGGCAAATACATGGCAGATACAGTATGTGAAGTTATCCACTTTGGTAGGAAAAACAGAATAGCAGAGTAATATTTAAATGGTGATAGTTTGGAAAATGTTGATGTATAAAGGGACCTGGGTGTCCTTGTACACCAATCACTGAAAGCAAGCATGCAAGTGCAGCAAGCAGTTAAGAAGGCAAATGGTATGTTGGCCCTCATTGCAAGAGGACTTGAGTACAGGAGCAAGGATGTTTTACTGCAGCTGTACAGGGCCTTGGTGAGACCACACATGGAGTATTGTGTGCAGTTTTGGCCTCCTTACCCAAGAAAGGATATACTTTCCATAGAGGGAGTGCAGCAAAGGTTCACCGGACTGATTCCTAGGATGGCAGGATTGTTGTATGAGGCTGACCTGAGGTTGGGCTGACCAGGCCTGTATTCATTGGAGTTTAGAAGAATGAGAGGAGATCTCATTGAAACGTATAAAATTCTGACAGGGCTGGACAGACTGTTTGTAGGGATGATATTTCCTCTGGTTGGGGGGTCTAGAACAAGGGGTTACAGTCTCAGGATATGGGGTAGACCATTTAGGATGGAGAAGAGGAGAAACTTCTTCTCTCAGAGTGTGGTGCACCTGTGGAATTCTCTGCTACAGAAGGCTGTGGAGGCCAAGTCACTGAATATATTTAAGAAGGAAATAGATAGGTTTCTGGACTCTAAAGGTACCAAGGGATGAGGAGAGAGAGGCAGTGTGGCCTTGATATAGAGGATCAGCCATGATCACATTGAATGGTGAAGCAGGCTCGAAGGGCCGAATGATCTACTCCTACTCCTATTTTCTATGTTTCTATAGCACTATTGATGACACCTTCTATCACTGCTGATGATGGAGTCAATTGGTGAGGCAGTAGTTGGCTGAATTGGATTTGCCCTACTTTTTATGGACAGGACGTACTTAAACAATTTGCCGGATCTTCGGGTAAATGCCAGCGTTGTAGCTTGGCTAGGGGTGTGACAAGTTCTGGAACACAAGCCTTCGGTACTATTGCCAGAATATTGGCAGGTCTCATAGATTATGCAGTATCCAGTGCCTTTAGCCATTTTTTGATATAATGTGGAGTGAATTGAAATGGATGAACGCCATTTGTGATGCTGCAAACCTCTGGAGGAGGCGGAGCTGGATCATTGACTCAGCACTTCTGGCTGAGGTTGATTGTAAAAGCTTCAGCCTTGTCTTTTGCACTGATATGCTGGGCTCTCCCATCATTGAGGATGGGAGTATTAGTACAGCCTCCTCTTCCAGTGAGTTGTTTAATTGTCCACAACCATTCATGACTGGATGTGGCAGAGTTTTGATCTGAACTGTTGGTTATAGGGTCCCTTAGCTTGGTCTATTGCATGCTGCTTCTACTATTTACCATGCATGTTGTCTTGTATTGTAGATTCACCAGCTTAGCACCACATTTTTAGGAATGCCTGGTGCTACTCCTGGCATGCTCTGATGTACTCTTCATTGACCCTGCTGTATGACTTTGGGAAAACCTAATCAACAACCACCCAGTAAAACCATAATAATTATTTAATATTTTGCTATTTTTGAAGTACTTTCATTGATTACTGTAGCAGTACAAAAAAGATGTCAGTTTTAACAATAATTGCTGTATTTTTGCTTATGATGAAATAATTCCTTCCTGTAAATTTTCAGTAATGAATGAATTGCAGCACTGTTGAAGAATTGTGACTATAGAGCAGCAAATTAAGTGTTTGATATTTCTACAATCTACCCATTTACCAGCAAGAGAACTGAAGACATTGGACACTCTTCATGCAGTTTTCTTTGTTATCTAACATATAATGCAATTAAATAGATGGTATTAAATTGATTCACTTCACAACAGCAACTTGTGTTCATATAGCATGTAACTCAAATATTTCAGGGTGCTTCATGCGCAATGAATTATTTTGAAGGGCAGTCACAGTTGTTTAATAGCCAAACATGGCAGCCATTTTATTAGTGTATTTTGGTAGTATTGGTTAATGGATAAATATTGGCCCAGGGTACTGGAACAGCTCCCTGATCTTTTGCATCATGCCATGGAATCTTTAAAATCTACCTGAACATGTAGACCTGGTATTGGTTTAAAGTCTATCTGAAGGACAGCATCACAACAATTCAACACTCTCACAATGATAAAAAAGACTTGCATTGATGTGTTATGACCCCCAGCTAAGGTTACCCCTGGACAAGCCTGATCCCAGGGTGGAACCCAGCTTGATAGGTCCTAACTTTTAGTTGTTTGTTTAGATACGTGGGGAGGGGCTACTGAACAGAGTCACCAGAGTCAGCTAATGAACTTTTAACAAAAACATAAAACATTTATTAAACAAGAAAAGATGAACTATATTACAATACTCCTTCATCCACAACTATAGCTTTACAGATATATACAGATTTGTAAGGATAACACAAGTTACAAAAGCTATCTTATACTCTAATGTTCACAGTAAACTCACAGTCCATGTAACTCAATTGGCAACCTGTGGTCAGGCATACCACACTTTGAAACCAAGTGACAAATGCCAACCCAAACAGATGCTATGGATCTCTCATTAACTCCCCCCAGATACTTGTTACACCACGATCCAACTGGTTTCACTGAACTCCGTCTTTTACATGAATGTTTCCAATCTCCAATCTCGAAGGACTTACTTTGGAATCTTCTCCCAAAAAGTGCTTTCTCTCAGATGCCTTGTGCAAGGATTCATCTCTAAGGTTTCAAACTCTCCTTCTGTTGTTCTTCTCCCCTGGGTCACCACATGCATTCAAACTTTCTTCCACGCACTCTCTCTCACTGACTCAGCTGTCAACAGCACACCACTGCTTCACATGGCCATAGCAAAGTGTTACAGGCCTTCAGCCATCTCTTTGGACCTTCTTGCCTCTTGCAAGCTGTTATCGCTTTAAATCTGTTTTCTGCAACTTTTGTCTCTTTATATCTGATGCTAGGAGCCTTTCTCTCTGCCTCTCACTCTTAACTTCATTAGCAGGACCTTTTCCAGGTTCCTGCTCTTCCTTTGACTAATGTGTGCTTGGGACTTTCCTCGGTTTCTGCCTCACTCCTTTGGCCTTGGGACCTTTTGGCTCTTTTGGGAAATCTGCTCTCACTCTGCAGTTCCCTCTCCCAGTGTCCAGTCTCTCTGGAGTCCTGGCTTCAAACTGAACTCAAAACTGCTGTTTCTTTAGTTTTCTGTGTGTGTCTGTGGCGGGGGTGGTGGTTGGTGGGGGGGTGGAAACTGCCTCTCTGGATCCCTGTTGCTTGGCAACAGCCAAATTTTTTTACTCTTGTTTGCTTTACTTTGCTGCAACAGTTGTAAAACTCTTATTAGAAATGCAGTCACCTTTTAAAGTGAAATTAAAACTTAATTTGACCTTTCTTAACACAAAGATACAGAAATACAAATCAGACTTAAATATTAAAACTAAAACACATACCTAACACCCACAAATACCAATGTAACTTATTTAAACTCTCTCTATTTCCTAACAATGTGGTGTCTTTCACAACCATCAAACGTCTCAACATAGTTTACAGCCAATGAGGTTCTTTAGAAGCACATTCCCTGCTGTGATGTAGGAAATGTGGCAGCCAGTTTGAGCACAGCAAACTCCCACAAACAGCAAAGTGATAATGACCAAATAATTTGTTTTTATGATGTTTATTGAGAGATAAATATTGGCAGGACAATGCTCTTCTTCGAAATAGTGTCACAGGTTCTTTTACATCCACCTGCAAGGGCAGGTGAGGCCTCAGTTTAACATCTCTCCTGAAAGACAGCACATCCTTCCCTCAGTACTGCACTGGAGTGTCAGCCTGGGTTTGTGCTCAGGCCCTGAAGGGGTGGGACTTGAATCCAGAAACTGCTGACTCAGAGGGGAGAGTGCTACCAAATGAAATACAGCTGACACTGTATAACATTGAAATATCTGCCGGATATCCTAAATCCTAAAGTTGAGTTTGAACTCACGGTCTGCAGACTCAGAAATGAGAGTGTCACCAAGTGAACCAGGCTAATAAATCAGTACATCTCCAGTGCATAGCATTGTTCAGTAAATGATGCTGCATTGACCTCCTGCCCAAATTAAAAGGTGAAAATGCATTGCATGAAGACTGTCTTCATGAGATTTATATATGTATCTGTTTCACTTACCTTGTGCTGTTCCCTCACATTTTTATTCATCTGTATTCTACCTTGAGCTCTTATCCGGCTGTTAGACATTATCATAAGGATGTGGGAGCAATGCTATTCTGAACCTATAAAGCTCTTTGGCTGAGATTTTCCAGTCCCTCCTGCCGTGGGAATAACAGCAGGCGGGACTGAAAATTTGACAGACCAGCTAAAGTTCCATTGACTTTGGGTGGGAATTTAGAATCTGCCCTCCTGCCCTTCATCTTTCATGTTATAATGGTTGACAGATTTGCTCTAATTCAGTGATTTTCCACTACTGCTACTTTCAGCCTGTTTCAGTTTGCTCTTTTAACATATCTTGACAAATGGTATAAATAATTGAAACAAATTTCAGACAAGTTAGATTTTCACTCAAGAGTATTGCATCTTGCTTACTCCACTATAAATATTTTATCCACTAACCCAAATTTCTTTTTTGAGGCCAAAATTCTATTAGAACATGGCTGATCTATATCTTAACCCTGCTTACCTATGATATCCTTTGATATGCTCACCCATCAACAATCTATAAATTGTAGCCTTGCAGATTTCCTGCATCTATATCTTTTGGGTACGAGTTCCAGATTTACAGTTTCACGATACCCCAGTTGTATGATGTGCCTGCATGCCATTGTAGTGTAAAGGTGCTTGGCAGAGCAAGGGTTAATGTGGGACTGGAGAATAGTATGGTATGATGTATAGTGTCACATGGTAATGGGCTGAGAGAACAGTCTAGAGAGAACACTCTGGAACCAGCCTGCATGGAGGTAACAGCATCATGCAAGACAGTAACCTGGGATCTGTAAATAGTTAAAGGTTAATAATAAATGGTTCATACATATATATAAGATCTCATTGTTGAGACACCATCTCACAACAACTTCTGTGAAAAATGCTTCCTGATTTCATTTCTAAGTGGCTTGGCTCTAATTTTAAGATTATGCTCTGAATTCCCCTACCAGAGGAGGTAGTTTCTCTGTATTTACCCTATCGAAACTCATTTAAACAGCTTAATTAGACCCACCCCACAACCTTCTAAACTCCAGGAAATGCAAGCTAGATATATGCAACCTCTCCTCGTAATTTAACTCTTTAAGCCATCATACTGTCTGCTGAGATGGAAATTTGAGGAGAAGGCTGGAGAGAAAGGAATGTGTGTAACAGCGAGGTGTGTCAGTCATAGGAGTGCTGTACAGGACATTGCTAAGGAGGTGAGGGAGCGATGGTCACCACTTGAAAGTATCATGACACTCACACTTCCAAACTTAATAAGATCCTTAACCTCTTACAGTATTGAATCTGGGGCCTGGGCATCACACTCCTGATGCCCACCGTCTCTGCTACTTCCAGCCAGATCTTCTTGATCAATCAGGCTGGCCTCCTCCTCCCATCCTCAGGGAAGAGGACCTCTGTCCTGGCCCTGTCTGCATCCAGGAACTGGACCACGCCTTGCTTCTGTTATGAGAGAGTTTCCCTCTTTCCAGGGTCCCTTTAAATAGAAATGAATGATTTGACATGCCCTGCTGTCCCTGATTGGTCAGGCAACCTGGAGGCAGGATGTGAGTGTTATGGCTCAGTTAAAGGGCAGACAATAGCAAAATACTGCAGATGCTGGAAATCTGAAATGAAAACAAAAATATTGGAAATACTCAGCAGGTCTGGCAGCATCTGCGGAGAGATAAACTGAATTAATGTTTCAGGCCTGTGACCTGTCATTGAAAAAGCCTTTGAAAAGCCCACTAGAGATTTCAACGGTTTCCCCACCCACTAATGATCCCATCATTTCGGCAGGGATTAAGTCGAGAAAATTCACGGCTTAGTTTCAGTCTGGTGAATTCAGTGCATTCTTTCTGATCTTGGGGGACCCCAATCTGCTGATATGTTCATTGTTTATGTAAATCATATATATTTGGAATTTCAATCAATTAGACAGAAAGAAGCATTTTAACTTTATTTTAAATTATTAATTGGTCCCATCTGTGGATCTGGATTTTTTTAAACAAAGGGTTAAAAATGGTTGTGGGTTTAACTTATTGAAGTATTAGTCATAACTAACATCCAATGGGTTTAATTCACGTGGAACAATCAGCAACGTTTACACACAGAAGATGCAACTGAATATCTCCCTCTGGTGGCTAATTTATCTCATTACAGCATAATGCTGGAATTACTATTATCCTTCAAGAAGCACAACATTGTTTTGTCTTTCTGATTTAGATGTTGATTTGCCGATTACAGCTTGCATGTGTTTGGCTACAAAGATCAAAATCTGTCTCCTTTCCATGAACCATGATCACTCATTCAATTCCACAGAAACTTAATCAACCATGTTTTAAAGAATAGGTAGACATTTATCTTAAAAACATAATAATCTTATCTGTCAATTCTCTGTTAATTTAAGTGCACAAACAACCTCTTCTAGGGAAAAGTTGTTATTGAAACTGAAATAATGATTGGACATAAAAATGTCAGATTAGAGGGTGTGTGAATGTAAAATTCCTAAAAGGCTGCATAATATATTAAATTTATCAGGAATGTATTTCTTATGTATTTTTTGTTCATGGGATGTGGGTTTCGCTGGCTGGGCCAACATTTATTGCATCCCTAGTTGCCCCTGAGATGGTGGTGTTGAGCTGCCTTCTTGAATCGCTGCAGTCTATGTGGTGTAGGTACACCCACAGTGCTGTTAGGAAGGGAGTTCCAGGGTTTTGACACAGCAACAGTGAAGGAACGGAGATATTGTCACAAGTCAGGATGGTGTGTGGCTTTTAGGGGTACCTGCAGGTTGTGGTGCTCCTGTGTATCTGCTGCACTTGTCCTTCTAGGTGGTACGGGTCGCAGGTTTGGAAGATGCTGTTGACGGAGCCTTGGTGAGTTGCTACAGTGCATCTTGTATATGGTACACACTGCTGCCACTGTGCGTCAGTGGTGGAAGGAGTGAATGTTTATTGTGGTGGATGGGGTGCCAATCAAGCAGACTGTTTTGTCCTGAATGGTGTCAAGTTTCTTGAGTATTGTGGGAGCTGCACTCACCCAGGCAAGTGGAGAGTATTCCATCACACTCCTGACTTGTGCTTTGTAGATGGTGAACAGGCTTTGGGGAGTCAGGAGGTGAGTTATTCTCTGCAGAACTCCCAGCCTATGACCTGTTCTTGTATCCACAGTATTTAGATGGCTGATCCAGTTCAGTTTCTGATCAATGGTAACCACCAGGATGTTGGTAGTGTTGGATTCAAGGATGGTAATGCCATTGAATGTCAAGGGGAGATGGTTAGATTCTCTCTTGTTGGAGATGGTCATTGCCTGTCACTTGTGTGGCACGAATGTTGCTTGCCACTTATTGGCCCAAGCCTGAATAATGCCCAGATCTTGCTGCATTTGGACATGGACTGCTTCAGCATCTGAGGAGCCTCAAATGTTTCTGAACATTGTGCAATCACCTGCGAACATCCCCACTTCTGATGGAGGGAGGGTCATTGATGAAAAAATGGAAGATGGTTGGGCTAAGGACACTATCCTGAGGAACTCCTGCAGTGATTCCTGGGACTGAGATGATTGACCTCCAAAAACTACAACCATCTTCCTTTGTGCTAGGTTTGACTCCAGCCAGTGGAGAGTTTTCCCCCTGATTCCCATTGACTTCAGTTTTGCTCGGGCTCCTTGAAACCACACTCAAATGCTGCCTCAATGTCAAGGGCAGTCACTCTCAACTCACCGAGTTCAGCTCTTTTGTCCATGATAGGACTATGGCTGTAATAAGGTCACAAGCTGAGTGACCCTGGTGGAACCCAAACTGAGGGTCAGTGAGCAGGTTATTGCTAAGCAAATGCCGCTTGACAGCACTGTCAACGACAACTTCCATCAACTTGCTGATGATGGAGAGCAGACTGATGGAGCGATAATTGGCCGGGTTGGATTTGTCCTGCTTTTTGTGTACGGGACATACCTGGGCAATTTTCCACACAGCCGGGTAAATGCCAGTGTTGTAGCTGTACTGGAACAGCTTGGCCTGGGGTGCTCTAGTTCTGGAGCACACATCTTCACTGCTATTGCAGGAATGTTGTCAGGGTCCATAGCCTTTGCAGTTACCAGGATCTTTAGCTGTTTCTTGATGTCACGTGGAGTGAATTAAATTGGCCAAAGACTGGCATCTGTGAGGCTGGGGACCTCTGGAGGAGGCTGAGATGGATCATTCAGTCAGCACTTCTGGTTGAAGATGGTTGCAATTGCTTCAGCCTCATCTTTTGCACTGATGTGCTGGGCTCCCCCATCATTGAGGATGGGCATATTTGTGGAGCCTCCTCCTCCTGTTAGTTGTTTAATTGTCCACCACCATTCATGACTGAATGTGACAGGACTGTAGAGCTTAGATCGGATCCATTGATTGTAAGATCACTTTGCTCTATCTATCATATGCTGCTTCTGCTATTTGGCACGTAAGTAGTCCTGTGTTGTTGTTTCAGCAGGTTGACACCTCATTTTTAGGTATTCCTTGTTCTGCTCCTGGCATGCTCTCCTGCACTCTTTATTGGTCATGGTAACTGGGAGGATATTCTTTTCTACCACAATGCATTGTCCTTCTGCTATTACTTCTGCCTATCCCTCTTCTATAATTGTGGCCTGTACAGGACAATACAAGGTCAATTAAGGGATAGTTGGTGTCAGTGAGGGAAGATTATGAACTGTTAAGTGCTTGTAGGTTTACAGCTTCAGCTGAGTAACAGGAACTTGCTGAGAACAATTTGAAAGGTGACTATTTCTCTCTTCTTTTAATATAGTTGTGACACTCCAAACTTGCTCATTCAGATAGATCAATGGATATAGATACTGGGTCTCAAAGAAAATGGCAAAATGCTACAAAAACCAAGTACTAGCTGCATGAAAATGTCCATCTAGTGAAATTCAATGGGACACAAAGTTGCTTATAAGCCATTGCAAAAAGCAGATGGTGATGCTGGATATGTTGGGGTTGACACTAGTGGCAGAAATCTTCGCTCAGCAGCTTCATGTGTGCATCATGAGGTTTCCAAAAGGAAATAAAAAATAAAATAAAAACTTATAGAATAAAAGCTCCGTGCCTCGGGGAGATTTTGCAGCGCTCACTCACGTGCACGCACGAAGTTCGTGCTCCGCTGGCTCACACTCCTCCCCGCCTCCCGCACAGGCAGCGCTCAGTGCTGCGTTCGTGTTTTACGCTGCGCAGGCCTTAATTGGCTCGCCAGCATGAAATCACGGTGCAGTGCCAATCACGGGTGGCAGTTGGCTTCCCGACTACCTCCGACCACCCCCAGCGAGCCCGCCCGCCAAGGGCAAAATTCTGCCTCAGAGCTTGCTTTGCCTGAAACATGCTCAGAAAAGGATTGTTTCTGTGTGGATTTGACTGCTGATTGACATGGCTGTTAAACAAAGTTAATTTTTTTTAAGGCATGAAATTAGAAAATCTCATGCTGCTTTTAGAAGAGAACCTCGTGATCATAAAACAGTGTTGGTAGTGATGGATTGTCTCTCATTATTCACAGCTTCATGTTGTCTCATAAGTATGAACCTAAAATAGGAAATGTATAAAAGATGAAAACAAACATGACATGATCAAGGCAGCTTCCAGTACATGTCGTATTCAACAGGATATCTAAATAGGTTACATTCTGCAACAGGCTGTGTTCTGCAGTAAGCTGTTTCCTGCACTTGTGGTAGAAGTTGGTTAAGATATTATTAGTTCTACTTTTATTAAAGTTCAAACAGCTCAAATTAGGCATAGCCCTGAGATCTGATGGTCAAGGTAAAAACTTGAAGTTTGCTTGCTACAACTGACCTCAGCCCTCTCGGTTTGTTACAGAGCAATGATCAAATAAGGGCTTCCAGGTTTTAAGGAGTTGAATTGATCAGTTTCCCATGTCACGAAAACCACTCAGTTGAAGTCAATTGGTGAGATGATAAGTTTTCTACCAATAGAAGTGTCCATTCTTTTCTGCCTTTCTCTCGCCAACATTTAATTTCATTTTGTTACATTCTTCATCTGCTGGCAACCCTGCCCACTCCCTTTCCTAACAATGATAGTTCCTGGTGGAGTATGGTTCCTTCCAGTAACTTGCACTACCTTCGTTCATGTCTGTTTCTTCACAGTGGATTAAACTCTAGAAGGCTGACTCTCTCATTACCCGTCAACCATGCCTGTTCACTTCCAGTATGGGATTCCCAATATAATCAGGACCAGGAATATTTGCTTACTTATTATTTCTTAGAGAAGGTTAAGCCAATTGTAACACTATGACCAAGGTTGACAGACTTCAACAATAACCAGGGATCAAACCACACACCTTAATGGACTAAGGCTCAGCTACTCACTAAGCCACTGACGGAAGCTCCACACAAATTTTCTTTAAATTTCCATTTTATATGGATCTGAATAAAACAAAACTTTGGCTGAACTAATCTCATTCAGATTAGTTTACACTTCCGACCAAGAATACTTATACCTGTTTTCATTTCAGTACCATCGGCAATTTTGTTTCTAACTCTAGTCATTTATGTAAAAGAGAAAATGTATATGTCTCTGCATTGATTCTTTGGGCATTTCAGTCAATCATCTCTCCAGACTGACATCAGTTCCCTAACTGAAAGCTACTATTTCCTCTATTTCAAGCACATCTATCCACCTCCACGTTTACCTCGGGTACACTGGCTTAAATATTTTTCATTGCCTTTCAATGTGGAACTTCACCAAAAAGGTTTCTGCAAGGCATGGTGCACTATATTGGCTTTCCAATATTTGTTGAGGAGGTCACTCCTTCAAAAAAATCATGACTGTTAGTCAGGTACACTTTTGCCCTTGTCGAACCATGTTAGCTGCCATTTACTAGGTTGTTTTCATATGGGTACTCCTCAGTTTCTTCCTAATGATTCTATCACTTGATGCACTTTATTCCTTTCCAACTAGAGTGCTTCTGTACTGTGTTGGTCTTAGCAAGAACCCCGTGCAACAGCTGCACAACACCTCATGCCAACTGGACCCTGCTGTAGACTCCAATGAATGCAGCCAAAACTGCCTAGAAACTTTGCTGACAATGGGATTGTAGTTACATAATTCAGTTTTATCACCCTTCTTAAAAATATGTCACATTGGCTTGGTTCTAATTATTGTGGAATCTCCTCTGTATTTATCTAATTTTAACTTACTTAAATCGGTGCTTTACTCTTCATCCAACAATAATATTCTTTTTAGCTTTATTCCAGTTTATTCTCTGCTTTCTCCGGACTAATTGTTTGCACTCATAGTTAATCCCAACCTGATTTTAACATGTTTTTAAAGTACATCCATCAGGATCATTCAGTATCCTCCATTGAGGGCTACTTTGGCAGTACTGCATGGTATTCGACTGTTATCCTCCAACTATTTTCCAATTTTCTGATGGCACTTCTACAACCAAAGACAGGATAAATCACCCAAGGAAACAAAATGTTACAATGTAAATTGAACAATTCAAGAATTTGCAGGAACCTTTTTGAAGTTTGTTAATGAGTGTGATTTATCTTCCATTGCCGATATCTGAAGTTTATTTTTTATTCTTTTATGGGATGTGAGTACCACTGGCAAGGCCAGCATTTGTTACTCATCCCTTTCTAAATGTCAATGTAATTCTCACCTCAGGACATACAAAGCTCCATAACTTACTGAAAGGATTTCTTAACAAGAAAGAGAAAATTATAAGCTAAAGCGACATTTTAAAAGATCAAATGTGTGGTCAACATGCTTGGATTAAAATGCCTCAAAAAGCAAAAGATAGAGAAAACAACAGAAAACAATATACTGAACTCAAGAGAGTGGAATTGGTGAGTGGCCTCATCAGGCAGATGGCTAGCATGTCCATTTGGAATTGTGCTTAGCAGTATCATTTCATTCACTAATGTATCACATGTAATTTAGGTTTGGAAAACACGGATGCCATAGCACACTACTTTTATCTATGTTTTACAAATTCTGGTCCATGACCATTCCACTGAACAAAGCACCACTGATTTATCCTTCTGCCAATTTTCTTACCTCACCCTTGCCTGAAGCTGTTGGCTCCTGTTGGGCAATGTTTCCATGGATATCGATCACCATCTGACGTTTTGTCAAAATAGCTATTTTCATAAAGTGAGTATTGGTATTAATCTAAGCATGTTGACCACACATTTGATCTTTTAAAATTCTACAGTGAAGCATTTCACAAAAAAGTGTGAGCCTCTCCTCCTCAGCAAACCTTCTTACAAAGTTCTTGCTAGCATTCAATTAGTCAGACTTATGAAACATGGTGCATTTTGCCCTGCCCTATCTCAAGGGCACTCATTGCCAACCCGACTGAAATCAGCTAACATCAGAGACCACACAGATAAGGGCAAAGTTTAACTTGATAATTGAATTTCTAGTCTCTATAGTTCAGTCACATATTTCCCTTTACCAAATGAACCAAAAGCACCCTTTACCTCAGACAATTCCAACATGTACAGTTTCAGGCTCTGCCACACTGTTCAAAGCCCAATTGACAATCAAAATCTTCTGCTGATCATACTTAACTTCAGCACTATAAATAATGGGCCAAAACTTCCGGTCTCCAGATCATGGAGAATTCTCCGGGAAGTTTGAACTTCTGATGGATGATTCCCCCTCTCCCCAGGACTCTCAGTGAATGTATCCAACTCTGAATTGGAGTCAGAGATTTTAGACCGTTCCATGGTACTTACCTGGGTAGTTATCCAGAAAATGTTAGGCAGATTAAACCCTAGTTTAACACTTGGGTAACTTCACAACTGAACGCCCTCCAATCATCCTCCCGACCCCCCGACCACCCAACTATCAGACTACCCCCCCAAACCTGACCTGACGATTTCCCTACCATCCCCCCCCACTGACTTGACTCGACTACCTTCCTAACCACCTGACTACTCCCAGCTTGACTACCACCCCCCTCCGACTTATCCCCCCAACCAACTCAACCAGCTCTCCGACCAATCAACTACCCCTGACCAGACTCGGCCCCTCCACCCTGACCAACTAGTAAACCCCCCAGACCTGACCAACCCCCAAACACCCGACTACCCCCCGATCAGGCTCGACCATGCCCCAACTCCCCGACCACCTAATAAACCACCAGACCTGACCACTCTCCCAACCACATGACTACTCCCCTGACCAATCACCTGACTACTGTCCCTACCTGACCTGACTAACCCTGACCCAACCCACAACTACCCCCCCAAATTGATCTGACCAATTCCCCCCGACCATCCAACTATCCCCCAGACCACTCGACTACCCCCCGACCCGACTGATCACCAGCCTGACCATCCAACTATCTCGTGACCACTCGATTAACCCCTGGCCTGACCTGAATACCCCCAACCTGACCACCTGACTACCCCCTCCAACCTGACTACCCCTCCTGACTGCTTGACTACCCTGCCTAACTCATCAACCTCACCCACCTCACCACTTACCCACCTTACCCACCCAACCAACCCACCTTACCCACTTACTCCATCTACCCCACTTACCCAGCTATCCACCTGCCCCACCTACCCACATTGCCCACCTATTGACTAACATTGACACTGGACCTTTAAATTTAACATACGGCAGTTAGTGACATAAAAAAGGGGTGTGCCTGGTCTTCCTCGGACTCTACTCTGCTCTGACTGAGTTCCCTGATGGACGCTGTACTGCGCATTTCTGGGAAAGCCAGGCTTGGAAAATCCAGGAAGAAAAGCACAGCAGCTTGGATTTGGGGGAGTTTTCGAGAAATGCAGCAATCCGACTATCATTGCCACTGCCCGGAAGATCCGGGCCAATGTATTTGACAATTAACTGAGACAGGCAAAGACACCTGGCGTCACCTGGGGGAGAAAGGGAACCACTTGTGATTGAAGTTTCCACTTTTATTTTGAATATTCAAAAATTCTTTTTGGCCTTCAGAGAAGTCTGTCCCCACTTCAAGATAAAAACAGAACTGTAGCCTGTAAAAAAAAAATACCTCAGCTGCCCCCTGGATATATGAGAAGCTTGTGGGTGTATTGCCTAGGACTTTTCAATAAGGCTGACAAAAGGTAAGGTAAATGAAAACAATTACAGGCTTGGAAAATCTATCTCAAAATCTGAACAGCAGTTCTAAGATTTTCAATTACTTGTCTTGACAGCTTGTGAAGTGATGATGAAGGGATTTATGTGGAAAATCTTTGCTGAGAAACACTCAGTCAAAGAGTTCTGAAATTAACTGCTAAGATTCTGGACTTTATTTTTCAGTTCAGCTTGAGCAAGCTAAATATTATTGGGCTCATTACTGGCTGTCGCGGTTTGCCTCTGCATAATAGTTGTTATTCTAAACAAATGTGCATTTTAGTCTTAGCCTGAATCAATCTTGCAGACTCCTGAGATGCTTTTCCCAAACCCTCAATACCAAGTGCAAAGAACACATCATCGCTATGATTCAGACGTCTAATGCAGCTCCCTCCACACCCGCAATTCCCAAACCATCACTCACCATACCTATATAATCCTGTCACTCTTTAGTTTCTCCACCATCTCTTCCCCTGCTCTCTCCAAGCCCATTCCCACGCATTCAATCCTCACTGCATCCAACTCATAGCCATTCATTTGCCTTTCCTAGCTATTCTGCTTGCCAACATTATTGTTACAAACTTGTGTCTTGCCTTAGATATTCATATAAAACAATGCCAGTCAATCCTGTAAATGATCTTACATGTGATTTTTCCTCTATTGTCCAATATCTAACCATATGACAGCATGGTCCAGGGGTGTAACAATAATATGACTTTGTGATCTGAACCAGATCTTTGCATCTTTCATTGTCCCCATACATCTCTTCAATATCTTTGAGGGTGAACCTAGAAAGTACCTAGGAAGACAAAGTCAGATATCTAATGTTGAACTGCTTTGAATTGCACACCAAGTGAACATTATAGTAGCAACTATGACCAGACTTGCTTACTTTAATTAATACAACTTGCCTTTGCAAAAATATTGCAAAAATAACAAATACACTATGCTGCTCCACATCAGTGCATTGTCTTGCTTAACATAAATAACAAATAACCACCTTCCTCTGTTTATTCTTCTTCTGAGCCTGTCCAAAACTTGCCCTCACAATTTTCTGCTTCTAAAAACTTGAATAACTCTTTGCGTATCTCTTTTTTTTCTGACTGAGTATTTGCAATTAGATGGAAAGGACTGCCAGCATCAGAGATTCCAAAACATGAAGGGTGGAGGCATTTACTGATTACTGGGACATATTGGCAGGTTGCTTATTGTTTCCAGTCTTTGGGGAATAATTTCAATGTCGAGCCCATTAACTCGTTAACCATCATTGAGTGAATACTTTGAATACTATTCACTTCTGAGTGAATACTTCGTTTATTTTCAAAACTGTTTCTGTGGAAAAATAGTCAAATAATTCTGCAATATGTCAATTATTCACAGTTTAATTTACTTCAGCACTATTTCTCTCCCTTTCGAAAATTTTATTGCTGTTCCCTTCCTCAAAAAGCCCAGCCTTGTCTAATCCATCCTTTCAAACATTGTGTGATCAAACAAAGAAAAAGCTGCCAGCCTTACATTCCCTTCTCTGACTGCTCTTTACCCCCATTTTGTGGCAGCATTGCTGCTAACTCTCACCCACTCGCTGAAATTTTCTCCATCACCACACCCTTCCTTCTCCCTCCACTTTTTAAAATCTTTATTTTCTTCCAAATGTTTGGTCACTTGTTCAACTGGGGGTTGGTAGCCAGATGTTCCTTTTTATTTTTCTTTCTGTACAATTCTGTGGGATTGACACCCTACATTAAGAGTGCTACATATTCACTGTTGCTGAATTCAGCTGTGTTACAGTGCTGTTTTGCCTTTCAAATTGAACAGGCGAATGTGATTGTTAACCATTCACATTGGAAGCAAAATAAAGAGAGTAACTCTTAGTTCAGTAAAATGCTAGCCCATTCGCCACATACATAATGGTAGAATTTAATTCTCCGTACCCCTCCCCCCCACCACAACCTCTGGAAGTGAGTTCAGGGTTGGGGGTTCATTTGATAACAAAGGAGGGTGCGGGTTGGGTCCCTGCCACCACCCCGCCTCCCCCAATTAAGCCCAGGGTAGGGAGGCTTGCGGGTGACTTTCCCACCTGCAAGCCAATTGAGACCCTTAAGTGCACAGTTAATGCCCATTTAAGGGCCTCATCCCGCCATTGTTGGAGGACTCGCCATGTGGGGAGATCAACAAGCAAACCCTGCAGTCTTCTGGGGAGGTCCCTTGTTCCAAGACACTCAGTGCTTCATTGAGGAGTCCAGCATCAGGAAGGGGGAGGGCCTGCAGAGAACCACCCTCTTGCCTTTTCTTCCAAACCCCTCCCCCCCTTGCCAGTGATAACACCCCTCCCTGCAACCCCCTTGCTGCCCTCACTACCTGTCGCCAGGGATCTAATGATGAACCCTGGTGAAGGCCCAAGTGGATTATTGGCAGCAGCCACTGCTCTCCCTGGCACCGCTGGCTATGGAGAGCTGCCAGCCTCTGATTAGCTGCCAGCCTCTGATTAGCTGGCAGCATCTGATTAGCTGGCAGCTCTCTGGGGGAAGTGCAGCAATTAAATGTCACCCATGGAGTCCCGGTGGCTGTGTTTTCACTTGTAATTAAGGAGTAAATCCTTTCGGTGCTCCTGGAGGTTAGGTGTTGCCAATTTTGGTGGCAAACGTCAGGCCCTCTACAACCCTCATTAAATTCCTCCTGATGACTCAAGTTTCATTAAGTAGAAATGCACGTTGATTTACAGAAACCAAGTAAAGTGCTTGGGAGAGAACCCAAATTGTAACAGGCCCACTGTCATGGGAGTGTACAACACAGCCCACAGAATAGAAAAGGTGATGGGAACTATTTCAAAAATTGTACATTAGATTAAAAATAAACATGATTGGCATCGACACTACATTATCAAATCTCACTGCAGGTCTCATTTGGAAGTGGAGTAACAGCCACCTAAAATTTTAATTTATAAGTGGCACTTTTTAATCCTTAAAAACAGTTTTTGATCCTTCTCATATAGAAAAAGGAAAAAGTAGCACAAACAT
The DNA here is from genome assembly GCF_964194155.1 of Cetorhinus maximus. Lineage (NCBI taxonomy): Eukaryota > Metazoa > Chordata > Chondrichthyes > Lamniformes > Cetorhinidae > Cetorhinus > Cetorhinus maximus. The sequence goes on from NC_135887.1 coordinate 101,908,223, forward strand.
ATTAATGTAAACAATATTCTAATGGCAGGATTGTTGGGGAACTTAGTCCTGATGTCGTCAATTTAATCTTGCAAATTTACTTCATATATCCTTTAGCATGTGTGATGCTCCATTTTAGAAAACTGCCGGATTTAAAAAAACATGTCCTCACTTCATGGTGCGTTTCAGAATAGGATGATGCAATAACTAATTCATAGTTAAGAATTGATGGCTAAGTGCATAAGTACATCAGATTGTAACTGAAGCGTATCCTGCTTCAAGGACAAAAAGGATGGAGGCTCAGGCTTTCAATCAAACCTCTGTTCTCACAGAATTGTTCAAGCACAGGAGGAAGGCAACATGAAAACAAGAAAAACCGTGGATGAGAAAATGCCATATGATCCAGCAAAGGCAATCTGTTATTTTTAACTATCTCTTCATGGTACCTGATTGCATTTTCAATAAGCTCATGTTATGCCTCAGTTACTTAACTTGGTAGTTCACTCCAAACACTTCCCATTCTTTGCGTAAAGAATTTCTTCCTGAAGCCTATTCTAAACTGACTGTTCATTCATTGTCACTTATGCTCACTTGACCTGCTTTCTTAAAATATATTAATCTAAGTAATAATCTCAGTTTATCATCCAACAAAATATTTATTAAAATTTAATTTTGAATTACCTTTGTAATATTTCAGATCTGAGCAGGTCAGTATGTAAAGTTCATTAGCTTTCTTTTTATCCGATCACCTAACAACTGTTATCAATAACCATAATAAAGTCACTCACTGGCATTGCTTCCTTTGACTCTGTTGAGCCATAATAGACATATCTCTGTAGCAGGGAGTCACATAGGGCTGTCCTCAATTGCAGCAAGGGTCCCTTCGTTAGAAGCTGAGGGAACTTTCATGATTAGAGTTAAAGTTGAAGTTAGAATTCATGGAATAAAAGGGACAGTAGAAACGTGGATATGAAATTGGCTGAATGTCAGAGAATAAAGAGTGGTGGTGAATGGTTGTTTTTCGGACTGGAAGAAGATTCATAGTGGGGTTCGCAGGAATCAGTGTTAGGATGCTTGTTCTTCCTGACATATATTAATGACCTAGACCTTGGTGAACAGGGCACAATTTCAAAGTTTGCTGATGATACAAAGCTTGGAAGTTTCGTGAACTGTGAGGAGGAGGGTGTAAAACTTCAAAAGAACGTAAACAGGTTGGTGGAATGGGAGGACAAGTGGCAGATGAAATTTAATGTGGATACCTGTAAAGTGATTCATTTTGGTAGGAAGAACACAGAGAGACAATATAAAATAAAGGGTACAATTCTAAAGGGGCTGCAGGAGCAGAGGGACCTGGGTGTATACGGGCATAAACCATTGAAGCTGCCAGGACAGGTTGAAATTGCGGTTAATAAAGCACATGGCATCCTGGGCTTTATCAATAGGGGTATAGAGTATAAAAGCAAGGAAGTTATGTTAAGCCTGTATAAACACTTGTTTGGCATCAAGTGGAGTATTGTGTCCAGTTCAGGGCCACAACACTTTAAGAAGGATGTGAAGGCATTAGAGTGGGTGCAGAAAAGATTCACGAGAATAGTTCCAAGGATGAGGAAGTTCAGTTACTTGGATAGATTGTAGATGTTGTGATTGTTCTCCTTGAAGAGAAGGTTGAGCGGAGATTTAGAGGTATTCAAAATTATGAGGGACCTGGACAGAGTAGACAGGGAGAAACTGTTCCCTTGGCGGAATGATCAAGAACCACAGGACTCTGATTTCAGGTAATCGGCAAAGGAAATACAGGCAACATGAAGAAAACCTTTTTCACGCAGCGAGTGGTTAGGATCTGGAATGCGCTGCCTGAGAGTGTGGTGGAGGCAGAGCTGATTGAGGCTTTCAAAAGGGAATTGGATCGTTATCTGAAAAGGAAGAAAATGCAGTGCTATGGGGAGAAGGAGTGGCACTAATTAAATTGCTCGCACAGAGAGCCAGCATGCTCACAACAGGGCTGAATGGCCTCCTTCGGTTCTGTAACCGTTCTGTGATTCTATGATTAGTTAGGGGGAAGGAAGTGTGCTTGACAACTGTAAAATGAAACAATGATTTCCCATATGGCATGTAGTTTGACTCAGAATTTGATCTTCCATTTTCATAGAGTGGACCTATATTTGACTAATCAAGTATGTTGCTATATTTAGCTTTCCTATTTATGGGATTATGTAATGTGGTGCAAATTGAAGAGTACAATAAATCTAAAAGTAATTTAACGTTTATTTCAGAATACTTGTCACAGAAACAGTAAACTGGATATATACTTCGCAATGTATTTTGTTAGGAAGAATAAGGAGGCCACATACTCTTTGGAAAATGAGAAGCTAAGTCTGGCAGAAGAACTACAGACACACAAATCGATATAAGTAGTGACACATAAGTCCACAAAAAATAACAAAGCACTGGGTTTCATTTCTAAAAGGATAGAATTGAAAAGCAGTGAAGTTAAGGTACCCTTGGTTAGACCACACTTTAAATACTGTGGACTGTTCTGGTGTCCATATTATAAAAAAGATGTATAGACACGGAGAAGGTGCAAAAAAATCTATAAGGATGATACCAGAACTGAGAGATTAAACCTAACAAAAGGGTGAACAGGCCATTGCAATTTTCTTTAGATAAGAGAAGGCTTAAATTTGACCTAGTAGACTTGAAAGAGTTACATACGAACAAACATAAGTACGAAGTAGGAGCAGGAGTAGGCCACTCGGCCCTTCGAGCCTGCTGCACCATTCAATGAGATCATGGCTGATCTGATTGTAACCTCAACTCCTGCTTACTCCCAATAACCTTCCACCCCCTTGCTTATCAAGAATCTATTTACTTCTGCCTTAAAAATATTCGAAGGCTCTGCTTCCACCACCTTTTGAGGAAGATTTCCAAAGACTCACCACCCTCTGAGAGAAAAAAATTTCTCCTCATCCCTGTCCTAAATGGGCAACCCTTATTTCTAAACTGTGGCCCCTAGAACTAGATTCTCCCACAACTGGAAACATCCTCTCCTCATTGACCCTGTCAATACCCATCAGGGTCTTATATGTTTCAATCAAGTTGCCTCCTACTTTCCTAAACTCCAGCAGATACAAGCCTAGCTTGTCCATCCTTTCCTCAACAAGACAACCCATTCAATCCAGGTAATAATTTAGTAAACCTTCTTTGAACTGCTTCCAATGCATTTACATCCTTCGTTAAATAAGGAGACCAATACTGTACGCAGTACACCAAATGTGGTCTCACCAATGCCCTGAATAACTTAAGCATATCTTCCCTACTTTTGTATTCAAATTCCCTCGCAATAAATGATAGCATTCTGTTAGCTTTCCTAATTACCTGCTGTACCTGCATACTAACCTTTTGTGATTCATGCATTGAGACCCATAGATCCCTCAGCATCGCAGAGCTCTGCAATCTCTCACCATTTAGATAATATGCTTTTTTATTTTTCCTGCCAAATTGGACAATTTCACACTTTCCCACATTATGCTCCATTTGCCAGATCTTTGCCCACTCACTTAACCTATCTATATCCCTTTGTAGCCTCCTGATGTCCTATCTTTCCATCTTACTATCCTATCTTTATGTCATTAGTGAATTTAGCAACCATACCTTTGGTCCCTTCATCTAAGTCATTTATATAAATAGTAAAAAGTTAAGGCCCCAGCATTGACACCTGTAGCACAGCACTTGTTGCATCTTGCCAACCAGAAAAATACCCATTTATGCCTACCCTCTGTTTCCTGTTAGCTAGTTAATCTTCTATCCATGCCAATATTATATCCCCTATGCCATGAGCTTTCTTTGCAATAACCTTTGATCTGGTACCTTATCAAATACCTTCTGGAAATCTAAATACAGTACATCCACCAGTTCCCCTTTATCCACAGCATATGTTACTTCTTCAAAGAACTCCAATAAGTTGGTTAAACATGATTTCCCTTTCACAAAACCATATTGACTCTGCCTGATTGGCCTGAATTTTTCCATGTGCCCTGCTATAATGTCTTTAAGAATAGTTTCTAACATTTGCCCTATGACAAATGTTAAGCTAACTGGCCTGTAGTTTCCTGCTTTCCGGGTCCCTCCCTTTTTAAATAAAGGAGTTACATATGCTCTTTTCCAATCTAATGGAACCTTCCCCGAATCGAGGGAATTTTGGAAGCTTAAAATCAAGGCATCAACTATCTTACTAGCCACTTCTTTTAAGACCCTAGAATGAAGTCCATCAGGACCCGAGGACTTGTCAGCTCAGAGCTCCAACAACTTTCTCAGTACCACTTCCCTGGTGATAGTAATTTTCCTGAGTTCCTCCCTCCCTTCCACTTCCTGATTTACTTCTAAGATATTACTTGTATCCTTTACAGTGAAGACCGATGCAAAGTACTGGTTCAATTCATCTGCCATCTCCTTATTTTCCATTATTAATTCCCCAGACTCACTTTCCAGAGGACCAACATTGACTGTGTTAATCTTTTTTAAATAGTATCTTATTATCTATCTTTATATTTCTAGCTAGCTTTCTCTCATACTCTAATTTTTCCTTTCTTATCAATCTTTTGGTCATTCTTTGCTCTTTTTTATATTCTGTCAACCTTCTGACTTGCCGCCCGTCTTTGCACAATTATATATTTTTCCTTTAAGTTTGATACGGTCTTTAATTTTTTTTAGTTAACTACGGATGGCGTGTCCTCCCTTTGGAATTTTTCTTTCTTGTTGGAATGTACCTATTCTGTGCATTCTGAAATATCCCCTTAAATGTCTGCCACTGGACCTCTATTGACTTATCCCTTAACCTAATTTGCCAGTTAACTTTAGCTAGCTGTGCTTTCATGCCCTCATAATTGCCCTTATTTAAATTTAAAATATTAGCCTTGGACCCACTCTTCTCTCCCTCAAACTGAATGTAAAATTCAAGTGTATTGTGATCACTGCTACCTGGGGTGCCTTCATTGTGAGATCGTTAATTAATCCTATCTCGTTGCACAATATCAGGTCTAGTATAGCCTGTTCTCTGGTTGGCTCCAGAATGTGCTGTTCTAAGAAACTATTCCAAAAACATTCTTTGAATTCCTCTCTAGGCTGTCTTTGCCCATCTGATTTTTCCAGTCTATGTGCAGATTAAAATTCTCCATGATTGTCGCCGTACCTTTCTGACAAGCTCCCATTATTTCTTCCTTTATACCCATCCTACTGTATGGTTACTGTTAGGGGGCTTGTACACCACTCTCACAAGTGACTTCTTGCCTTTATCATTTCTCGTCTCTTACCCAAACTGTTTCTAATTCCCGGTTTCCTGAGCCTATGTCATCCCTCTCTAATGTGCTAATACCATCATTAATTAACAGAGCCACTCTTTCACCTTTTCCTAGCTTCCTGTCCTTCCTAAGTGTTACATGCCCTTCAATATAAAGGTCCCAATCTATGTCATCTTGCAGCCATGCCTTTGTAATGACTATCAGATAGTACATATTTATTTCTATTTGCGCTCTCACTTCATCTGTTTTGTTTCAAAATGCTATGTGCATTCAAAGTCAGAGCCTTTAGTTTTATCCTTTTATTACTTTTGTAACCTCTAGCCTTATCTACTGATTCACCATTAGAATTATACTCCTTGTACTCTCTATCTCTCTCTGTCACAGCCTGCTTATCATTTTCCACATGAGGACCTTTCTCTCTTGTCTTTCCTCTATTCTTTGACTTATCACATCTTCCCAAATTTGATCCCTTTCCCCCACTATTTAGTTTAAACCCTCTCTACTTCCCTTGTTATGTGGCTTGCCAGAACACTGCTCTCAGCCTGGTTCAGGTGTAGATCCAGTGGTCTAGTCTTCACATTCCCCAGTACTGGTGCCAGTGCCCCACGAACCACTTCTCCTACACCAGTCTTTGAGCCATATATTCATCTCTCTAATTTTATGTATCCTAAGCCATTTTGCCAATGAGTCAGGTAATAATCCAAAGATTATTACCTTTGAGGTTCCACTTTTTAATTTAATGCCTAACTCTTCATATTCTCTATTCAGAACCTCTTTCATAGTTCTACCTATGTCATTGGTACCTACATGGACCACAACAACTGGATCTTTCCCCCCTACTAAAGTTCCTCTCAAGCCTGAGCAGATGTCCCAAACCCTGGCACCGGGCAGGCAACACAGCTGCCTGGACTCTCACTCTTTTCTGCAGAGAACCCCCTCACTCTACTGTCCGCTACTATCACTACATCATTTTTGTTCTCCCCACTTGAATGGCTTCCTGTACCATGGTGCCATGGTCAGTTTGCTCATCCACCTTGCAGCCCCCCCACTCTCATCTGAACAAGCTGAGAGAACCTCAAACCTACTGGACACTTACAAAGGCGGAGGCTCCTGCATTCCTGCCTTCTGGTTTCCCTTACCTGCCTCACTTGCAGTCACTTTCTCCTGTCCCTGACCGCTGACCAGATCAGAAGACCCTGTCCTAAGGAGTGTGACTGCTCCTGGTACAAAGCATCCAGGTAACTTTCCCCCTCCCTGAAGTGTTGCAGTGTCTGCAGCTCAGCCTCCAGCTCAATGACTCTGAGCCGAGGCTCCTCGAGACGCAAACACTTACTGCAGACATGTTTGCCCTGGATCACACTGGCATCCAGGAGCTCCCACATGTTGCAGCTTTGACACATCACCTGTCCCGCCATCCTCAATGTGTTTTAATTAATTACTTAATTATATTGTAGTTTGCTAGGGTAGATATAAAGAGAATAACGAGGAATCCAGAACTAGGAGCCATAAATATAAGATGGTCACAAATAAATCCAATAGGGAATTCAGGAGAAGCTTCTTTACCAATAGCTTGACTAGAAGGTGGAACTAACTACCCACAAGGAATAGTAAATAGCATAGATGCATTTTAGCGAAGCTAGCCAAACACATGGGGAAGAAAGGAATAGAAAGTTATGCTGAAGGGGTTAGATCAGGAGGGTTGGGAGGAGACTCATATGGAGCATAGACATCAGCGTAGGCCTGTTGGGCCAAATGGCCTCTTTTGGTGCTATACACCCTAAGTAGTTCCTGGTTGCTATCATTCAACATCTAGTTTATTTCTCACTGAACCACTGGGGGACTTTTAACAATGAATTTTCAATGATTCTTCTGAAGCCTTTAATATTTTGAACACTGCTAGGATCGGAGATAAGAGTACAAAAACCTCCTGACATCTCCCACAGAGACCGATCCTATAAAATTTAGATGAAGTCCATTCATGGAAACTTGTGAAAAACATATATTTAAACTTCCATGGGAAAGCATTTTGTGCATATTTCCTTCAGAAATAACACCTTTAGCCTATCCAAATATGAAAAGAAATTGTCAGTTATTTTATAACACTGTATATTTCCATTTACATACAATGTGTCATACTCGTACTGGAAGGGGCACTGACTAATTGCCTATTCAGAGAATTTTTGAGTTGCGCACAGGTTAAGAGGAAGATTCTCACCTTCTATCACTAATAACTAAGAACATTATTGTAGGAAGGCATCATTTAAAAACAGCCTCCAAAACTATGTAAACAAACAAAATAACTTACACTTCTGTAATATTTTCCTTCTAAATGTTGCAGTTTCCCTGGATAAGAAAAGGTTTTTAATAGATGATCGCCAGTTGAACTTAGAGATATTGGAACCTTGTTCCTGGGTGCATGAGTAAATTAAAAAATTACGTTAATTCATCATGGATATTTTATTTATTTTAACATTTTTAACATTTTTTTTTCTTGAGCTTATGGCTATGTACATTTGTCAGTTGAAATATTTTATCTCCTTACAGTCAATGATGGCTTTTATTTCCTTATTGGGGAAGCCTCCAATAATGCTACTTGCTTTCCAGCATCTTGGCAACTACCATTCATTATGTGTGTATCTTGACACTATTGGCATGCTGAAGACTTGGCAGTGGGGAGAAGGCATATCACAATTGAGCCCAGTGTTCTTCTCTCCGTCTATTATACACATGGCTTAAGGTGGGGTCATTGGGTAGAGATCAGAAATGGAAATCCTAGCTAGTTTCCTCCTCCTTAGCTCATGGGCAAGCGAGCCAATTGTCAACTGCTAATGACCACCCTGGTTGAGATAAAATAACTTGGCATGTACCAGAGATTGTACTGCAGTTTTCCTGTTTTTAATAGCTCAGCAACTGACAGAAAAAGCTCACGCAATTATCAGGCGAGTCTCTGTCAGTGACGGTTTTAAGCATACAGAGGTTAATTGTGGTGTGTACTGGATTAAAATTATTGCTCACCAGCATTGTCCCACTTTCTAGTTGCCTTCCAGTAACATTACCATTTCTAATGCTATTTTTTTAGAAACATCTAGAATAAAATTTCTAAATTGGTGTGGATTTCAGGGCAACACCACGGTGAAACCTTAGGCCTGATTTTAACTCTCTGCGAGTGGATGAGTTTTGAGTGAGTCAAAATCTCGCTCCTAGGGCAGAACCTTGTGAAGGTGATGAGGGTCACTGGCCGAGGCACCCCTGATAATAAAGAACAGAAGAACATAAGAACATAAGAAATAGAAACAGGAGTAGACCATTCGGCCCCTTGAGCCTGCTCCACCATTCAATAAGATCATGGCTGATTTTCTTGTGTTTCAATTTCCACATTTCCATCTAATCCCAATAACATTTGATTCCCTTGCCTAACACGAACCTATCTACCTCTACCTTAAAAATATTCAATGACACTACCTCCACCACCTTCTGAGGCAGAGAATTCCAAAGTTGTACAACCCTCTGAGAGAAAAAAAATTCCCCTCATCTCTGTCCTAAAAGGACGACCCCTAATTTTAAAACAGTGCCCCCTCATTCTGGAATCACCCACAAGAGGAAACATCCTTTCGACATCTACCTTGTCAAAGCCATTCAGGATCTTGTATACATCAGTCAAATCACCCCTCACTCTTCTAAACTCCAGTGGAAATAAGCCCAGTCTGTCCAACCTTTCCTCATAAGACAACCCATTAATTCCAGGTATCAATCTAGTAAACCTCCTGTGAACCACCTCCAATGCATTTACATCCTTACTTAAATAAGGAGACCAAAACTGCACACAGCATTCGAGGTGTGGTCTCACCAATGCTCTGTATAACTGAAGCATAACATCCCTACTTTTATGCTCAATTCCTCTCGTAATAATGTATAACATTCCATTAGCATTCTTAATTATTTACTGTACCTGCATACTAACTTTTTGTGACTAGAACACCTAGATCCCTCTGCATGTCTGAATTATGCAGTCGTTCTCCTTTTAGGTAATACTCTGCTTTTTTGTTATTCCTGCCAAAGTGAACAACTTCACATTTTCCCACATTAAACCCCATGTGCCAGATCTTTGCCCACTCACTCAACCTATTTATATCCATCTGCAACCTCTTCATGTCCTCTTCACAACATACTTTCCATCCTATATTTATGTCATCTGCAAATTTAGCCATCATGCCTTGACTCCCCTCATCTAAGTCATTGATGTAAATCATAAAAAGTTGAGGCCCCAGTACAGACCCCTGTGGGACTCCACCCGTCACATTCTGCCAATCAGAAAAAGACCCATATATGCATACTCTCTGTTTTCTGCCAGCCAGACAATCTTCTATTCATGCTAATATGTTACCCACCACACCATGCGCTTTTATTTTCCGTAATAATTTTTGATGTGGCACCTTATCAAATGCCTTCTGGAAATCCAAGTACAGTACATCTACAGGCTCCCCTTTATCCACTGCACATGTTACTCCTTCACAAAACTCCAATAAATTGGTTAAACATGATTTTCTTTTCACAAAACCATGCTGACTCTTCACGATTGCCTTGAGCCCTTCTAAGTGTCCAGCTATAACCTCCTTGATGATTGATTCTAATAACTTCCCCACAACAGAGTCAAGCTAAATGGCCTATAGTTTCCTGTGTTCTACCTCCCTCCCTTCCTGAATAGAGGGGTTATATTTGCTACTTTCCAATCTGATGGAATCTTTCCAGAATCTAGCAAATTTTGGAAAATTAACACCAGCTCATCGACTACCTCATTAGCCACCTCTTTTAAGACCCTCGGATGTAGTCCATTGGGACCTGGAGACTTACCAGCCCGCAGCTCCATCAATTTGCTCAGTACTATTTCCCTAGTGATTTCAATTTCACCAAGTTCCTTTCTCCTGTTCACCACCTGATTTGCAGCTATTAGTGGAATGTTTTTTTGTATCCTCTATACTGAACACAGAAGCAAAATATTTGTTCATTTCTTCCACCGTTTCCTTATTAGCTACTATTAACTCCCCACTGTCACTCTCTAGAGGACCAACACTCACTTTACTTACTTTTATACTTTTTAAGTACCTGTAGAAACTCTTGCTATCCACTTTTACATTTCCAGCTAGCTTCCTCTCATACTCTAATTTCTTTCTCCTGATTACCCTTAAAGTCATTCTCTGCCATTCTTTATATCCTGCCCAGTAATCTGTCCTGCCACTCCTCTTTGCGGAGTTGTATGCTTTTTCCTTAAGTTTGATGCTTTCCTTAACTTCTTTAGGTAACCATAGATGGTGAGTCCTCCAATTATAATTTTTCTTTGTAAAAGGAATGTACTTATTCTGAATACTTTGAAATATCCCCTTAAATGTCTGCTACTGCTTTCTATTGATCTATCCTCTAGCCTAGTTTCCCAGTTCACTTCAGCTAGCTCAGCTTTCATCCCCACATAGTTGCCCTTATTTAACTTTAAGATACTAGTCTTAGACCCACTCTTCTCCCTTTCAAACTGGATGTAAAAGTCAATCATATTGTGGTTGCTGTTACCTAGGTGTGCCTTTACTCTGAGGTCAGTAATTAAACCTGTCACATTACACAATACTACGTCTAACATAACCTGCTCTCTGGTTTGTTCCAGAACATGCTGCTCTAAGAAACTATCTCAAAAGCATTTTAAGAACTCTTTATCCAGGCTACTACTGCCAATCTGATTTTTCCAATTTATGAGTAGATTAAAATCACCCATAATTATTGCTGTCCCTTTATCATAAGCGCACAATATTTTCTCTTGAATACTTTGTCCTACACTGTGGCTACTGTTAGGGGGCCTGTAGACCACTCCCACTAATGACTTTTTTCTCCTACTATTCTCCATCTCCACCCAAACCGATCCTACATCCTACTGTCCTGAACCGAGGACATCTCTAACTATTGCACCAATGCCCTCTTTGATTATCAGTGCCATCCCTCCGCCTTTACCTAGCTTCCTATTCTTCTTGAGTGTCATGTATCCCTCAATATTAAGGACCCAATCTTTGTCGTCCTGCAGCCATGTCTCTGTAATTGCTATCAGATCATATTTATTTACTTCAATGTGGGCCATCAATTCATTTACTTTGTTATGAATGCTACGTGCATTCATATATTGAGCTTCAGTTTTGACTTTTTGTTACCTTTGTAACATATAATCTTGACTGTTGATGTATTCTTAGGTTTTTTCTCTCTGTCCCTTCCTGCCATTCTCTGACCCTCATTTCTCAAAATACGATTTTGTTCCTCTGTCTTGACTCTACACCTTGAATTATTACCTCTATCCAAGCTTGATCCCTCACCCCTCTTGTTTAGTTTGAGGGATACTTGATGTCTGCTGCATCTTGTTCCACTCAGGGATTTGACAGGCCAGTGGCAGGATTTTCTCTGGGATCAAGGACCCCGGGGGCAGAAGTCCCACCCATCAAGAGCGGCTGGCCAATCAGAGGGCAGCAGCTCTGTTGAATGGGAAAGCCACTGGGGAATCAAGCTGCCAGTAGGACACCCACCCGAGGCCTAAGATTGTTGCTGGATCCCAGCCAAAGGTGAGTGATGGTGGGATGGGGGTTCTTGAGGTTGGGTGTCAGCAACAAGGGCAGTGGGGTGGCTCTCATCAGGCCACCCCCCCACCCCCCTCCCCTTCCCAACCAACCTTTCCCGATGCTGGATCCCTTAATCAGGCACTGAGTGCCTTTAAATGAGATAATCACCCTCAGGAGCCTGCAAGCAACCCCACATGAGTTTGTTTGTTGTACTCTCTGCATGCTGAACCCCCTGCATACCAGCAGCAGTGGGACAAAGCCTCAAATAGGTATTAATTGCCCACTTAAGGGCCTCAATTGGTAGTGGGATGGGAAGCCATCCATGGGCCTTCTTACCACGCACTTAATCGGGGTGGACGCGGGAAGGTGGCAGGGGGGCACCCACTACCCTCCCGCCTTATTAAATGCACCCCACCACCAAGCTTGCCACAGGGAAGGACGCAAGTGTCTCTAAGGATGCAAATTGGACTTGTTCAGAATGTTTCTGTTTCAAATTCTTAATGGGAGTCTTTCATTGCCTATATGTAGGGAAATTTGAATTCAAGTCACATAGGTGGAAAAATGTCCGATTGTTGCCATTTGTTTGTGAGAACTTGCATTATTCTAGCACTAGTGATAAACAAATCTTGAAGTTATTTAAATAAAGTATCTGAGCAAGTATCATTGAATATTGTGTTTTCGTAGCTTTGCTAAAAGAAGGATCTTTTTTAGTTGATCTCAGCTAAGGTCGCAGTTGAGTTGCTGCAATTGACTTTAGTATCTCTGGATCTGGCTGGAGGAATAAGCTAGATTCCGACTCTTCATCACTATTCAATGACTTTTGGGAAGTGAATGTGTGGACATGATGTGAATACAGGATCCTTTTCAAAATCCCTGAGACATAAAGCTTTTCCAAATTTGGCACTAATTGACCCTTTTTGCAATCTCATCAGCGGAGCACCATGCTGACTGCTACTGAAAATAAATATTGTCATGTTTAGTAATGGGCTCGTGGAGGGAGTTTTATTCCGCATTTAGACCTGCAGAACCTGATCTGTGAGTACTTGATACCTGCAGTGTGAAGTCTTCCATTTCCCAGCAACAATATTCTTCACTGTGAGCACAAAATTCATACATTTTAAAAATACCAACAGGTTCAGCCTCACATGTTTTTCTATATTGTTGGATCATTGATACGCTTACTGATAAGATGTTATTGTGTTTATGTGCTGTGGGTGGTGTTTCCTGTTGATGAAGACATTAGTCCTGAAATTACTTGTCGATTTGTGATGTTTCTGGGGCAAGATTGCAACCCACTGGCAATTTCAGCAGTGGATTCTGGCTATGTTTCCATCCTGTAATGGCAGCAGTCTAATATGTCAACAGGTCCAGGGCCATCTGCAATGTGCCTGTTTTTCTGCAGGCAGTTACTTACAGCATTTGCAATGGGGGAGCCTAGAGTTGATGTGTTAAAATCCCAGAAATTCAGTTTGGAATTTTATAAATGAAGTTTACCTCAACTGTGACTGATGACGATGACCCATGTTAGAGCTGGACCCTGAAGAAACTGTCAAGAGATTGTCAGCGTTACAAAGGAGATTTTGAAATGCATTTTCTTTTTGTCTTCCTCCTCAGTAGAATTGGACTTTCCTGTGAAAGCCTGAGACCACTATGTTTGCCCCCATCCACAGTGAGAAATTCTGAATACCAATTGTAGGATTCCTAATAGACCTTCCTTTGTTTGCAGTTTAATTGAAGGGACATTAGTGGAATAGAGAGTGAGGTAGCATTTGAGATATCGCCAATGTGGTGAAGAACCAAAAAGATACATAAGATATTTGCACAAGTTTTCCTCTAACTAGAGGGAGAAAATTTGGTGTAGACTGCCATTTAACTATTGTAACTGAAATAATGGATCTGTTGGGTGAACATGTCTATAACACAGGGCCCCACCTTGTTTACTGCCACTGTTGTTCTTCACCTCCAAAGATTAATTTGAGCAGTCCTCAGCAAGGACTAATGGTACAAGCAGCCAGCTGCCCTTTACCGACCACGGCAAACTAACATTCTGGCCCCCAACCCATGCTGGAGACTTAAGAAAGGAATTGTTTTGATTTGCATGAAGGAAAAGTGGGGCTGGTAATACAAATGTTGGCAGCACTGTGCCAGGTCCACTGAGCTGAAGGACTCACCATTACCAGGTGATCTCACTTTGCCCCATAACATGGGAGCAAGTCATTTAAAAATGTTAGCGGCACACAACACATGACATGCCCCACTGTGCCATCATACAAGTCAAAACACTTACTTTCTTAAGTTTCTCAGCTGCTAATACTTTCTTGAATGCTTTGGTGTATTGAAATGAATAACAAAGTAATTCCCACTCAAACAGCTGCTGCGTGTGTACGTTTTAGCTTTGTTAAATCAAAATATTGCATTATGATTTTTTTTGTAATAGTATATCATATAATTATTCTTCCACTTTTACCAGGTTGATGAAAACCAATATCCTGTATTTGAACTGCTGGCGTGGGCCAACAGCTTCGTTGTAGTTTATAATATCAGTGATTGAGTTTCACTCCAGACTGCCAAAAGTGTTATTCATCAGATTAAAGAGGCACGAATGGAACAGTGCAAAAGGTAACTTATGTTTTGTGGAAGTTGTGCAGTATTAAATAACATATCGTCTAATTATTTTGTGGTGTGCATGGGTCCCTTTGTTTAAATGCAGGGCTCCTTTAAATTATTTTGCATGGCTATGCACGTGCAGTAAGTTAAAGGGGCTGATTTGTGCACGTCGGCGTGTGGGTAGGGGTCAGTTGTTAACCTAATCATGGGGGACTTGTGAAGATGACAGATTGCGGGGTGGGGGAACAGAGGGAATTTACAGGATTAGCTTGTTGGACCTGGGGGTGTGGGGGTGGTGTTCCAAAACACTCCTGCCCTTTTGAACTACGAGAAGTATTGTGAAGGCACTTACTTTACTTCAAACCCTTCTTATCCCCTTTTAAATGCAGAGTTTGCAGATGCCCGAGAAATCCAGCAAAAGCAGTTAAAAATAGAAACCCTGTTAAAATAAAAACACGCAGCCATCTTAAAAACTTTCAATGAGTGACCCATCTCTTCAAAGTCCTCCTTACTAACATCTGGGGGCCAGTGCCAAAATTGGGAAAGCTGTCTGACAGACTAGTCAAGCAACAGCCTAACATAGTCATCCTCATGGAATCGTATCTTACAGATGATGTCCCAGACATCACCATCACCATCCCTGGGTATGTCCTGTCCCACCTGTAGGACAGATCCAGCAGAGGTGGCAGCACAGAGGTATACAGTTGGGAAGGAGTTGCCCTGGGAGCCCTCAACATCAACTCCGGACCCCTTGGAGTCTCAAGGCATCTGGTCAAACATGGGCAAGGAAACGTCCTGCTGATTACCACATACCACCCTCCCTCAGCTGATGAATCAGTACTGCTCCATTTTTAACCCGACTTGGAGGAAGCACTGAAGGTGGCAAGGGCACAGAATGTACTCTAGGGTTGGGAGTTCAATATCCATCACCAAGAGTGGCTTGGTAGCACCACTACTGACCGAGCTGGTCGAGTCCTAAAGGACATAGCTGCTAGACTGGGTCTGTGGCAGGTGGTGAGGGAACCAACAAGAGGGAAAAACACACTTGACCTCATCCTCACCAACCTGCCTGCCGCAGATGTATCTGTCCATGACAGTATCGGTAGGAGTGATCATCGCACAGGCGTTGTAGAGACAAAGTCCCACCTTCACATTGAGGATACACTCCATCGTGTTGTGTGGCACTACCACTGTGCTAAATGGGATAAATTTTGAACAGATGTAGCAATTCAAGACTAGGCATCCATGATGCACTGAGGACCATCAGCAGCGACAAAATTGTACTTGAACACAATCTGGAACCTCATGCCCGGCATATTCCCCACTTTACCATTACCATCAAGCCAGGGGATCAACCCTGGTTCATTAAAGAGTGCAGGAGGGCATGCCAGGAGCAGAACCAGACATGCCTAAAAATTAGGTGTCAACCTGGTGAAGCTATAACAAAGCATAAGTAGCAATTGATAGAGACAACTAAGCGATCCCGCAATCAACAGGTCAGATATAAGCTCTGCAGTCCTGCCACATCCAGTCGTGAATGATGGTGGACAATTAAAGAACTCACTGGAGGAGAGGCTCCACAAATATCCCCATCCTCAATGATGGGGGAGCCCAGAACATTAGTGCAAAAGATAAGGCTGAAGAATTTGCTGCAATCTTCAGCCTGAGGTGCCAAGTGAATGATCCATCTCGGCCTCCTCTGGAGGACCCCAGCATCACGGGTGCCAGTCTTCAGCCAATTCACTTCACTCCATGTGACATCAAGAAATGGCTGAAGGCACTGGATAGTGCAAAGGCTATGGGCCCTGACAGTATTCTGGCAATAGTACTGACAACTTGTGCTCCAGAACTTGCTGCGCCCCTAGCCAAGCTGTTCCAGTACAGCTACAGCACTGGCATAAACCCGGCTGTGTGGAAAATTGCCCAGGTATGTCTTGTACACAAAAAGCAGAACAAATCCAACCCAGCCAATTACAGCCCCATAAGTCTACTCTCAATCATCAGTAAAATAACGGAAGGGGTCATCAACAGTGCTATGAAGCAGATCTTGTTTAGCAATAACCTGCTCACTGACGCCCAGTTTGGGTTCTGCCTGGGCCACTCAGCTCCTGACCCCATTGCAGCCTTGGTTCAAATATGGACAAAAGAGCTGAACTCCAGAGGTGAGGTGAGAGTGACATCAAGGCAGCATTTGACCAAGTGTGACATCAAAGAGTCCTGGCAAAACTGGAGTCAATGAGAATCAGGGGGAAAACTCTCCACTGGTTGGAGTCATACCTTCATCAATGACCTTCCTTCCATCATAAGGTCAGAAGTGGGGATGTTTTCTGATGATTGCACAATGTTCAGCACCATTTGCCACTCCTCAGGTACTGAAGCAGTCCATGTGCACATGCAAAAAGACCTAGACAATATCCAGGCTTGGTCTAAGAAGTGGCAAGTAACATTTGCGCCACAGAAGTGCCAGGCAATGACCATCTGCAACAAGAGAGAATCTAACCATCACCCCTTGACATTCAATGGCATTACCACCACTGAATCCACCATTATCAACATAGTTGGGGTTACCATTAACCAGAAACTGAACTGGACTAGCCATATAAATACTGTGGTTACAAGAGCAGGTCAGAGGCTAGGAGTCTTGTGATGAGTAACTCATTTCCTGACTGCCCAAAGATTGTCCACTATCTACAAGGCACAAGTCAGGTGTGTGATAGAATGCTCCCCACTTGCCTGGAAGAGTCCAGCTCCTACAACACTCAAGAGGCTTGACATCATCCAGGACAAAGCAGCCTGCTTGATTGGCACCACATCTAGAAAGATTCACTCCCTCCACCACCAACATACCGTAGCTGCAGTGTGTGCCGTCTACAAGATGCACTTCAGGAATTCACCAAGGCCCCTTCGACACCACCTTCCAAACCCACGATCATCTAAAAGGGCAGCAGATAGATGGGAACACCGCCATCAGGAAGTTCCCCTCCAAGTCACTCACCATCCTTACTTGGAAATATATCGCCGTTGCTTCACTATTGCTGGAATTCCCTCCCTAACAGCATTGTGGGTGTACCTACACCACACGGATTGCAACAGTTCAAGAAGGCAGCTCACCACCACCTTCTCAAGGGCAACTAGGTTTGGACAATAAATGCTGGCTCAGCCAGTGAAGCCCACATCCAGTGAATGAATTAAAAAAAATGTCACCTGCCATGTTTCTGTCCATTTTACCCATCTATGTCCTCTTGAAATCTGCCACTATCCTTCTCACTGTTTACTACATTTCAGACTCGTGTCATCTACAAACTTTGAAATTAAGCCCTTCATACTCTAGTCCATGTCATTAATTTCTATCAAACGGAGCAGTGGCCTCAACACTGACCCCTGAAGCCATCATTGCACATTCCTCTGTGCAACATCTGAAATATAACTGTTCACCATCACTCTCTCTTTTCTGTCCTTTAGCCAATTTTGTATCCAGGCAACCACTTTTCCACTAATCCATGGCTTCAATTTTACTGACGAGTCTATTACATGGTTCTAACTGCACTAGCATCATCCACACTCTCAGTTACTTCATCAAAAGCTCAATCAAGTTATTTAAATATGATTTGCTTTTAACAAAACCGTGCTGGCTTTCATTTTTTAAACCATAATTTTCCAAGTGCCAATTAATTTTGTTCTGGATTACTGTATCTAAACATTTTCTCATCACTGACAGGCCAATTGCCCTGTAATTGTGGGATTTATTCCTCTCCACTTTTTAAACAGATATAACATTTGCAACCCTCCAGTCCTGTGGCACCAGCCCCATAACTAAGGATGATGGGAAGATTGTGGTCAGGACTTTCACAATTCTCATCCTTACTTCCCTCAGCAGCCTGGGTAAATACCAATCAGACCAGGTGGCTTTTCTGAGTGCTGCTAACCATTTAAATAACTCCTCTTAAACTGTTTGTATCCTATCCAATTTCTTTAAGGCCTCCTCCTTTATTGTGACATTGACAGCATCCTCTTCACTAGTGAAGTGAGATTCAAAGTGTTCATTTAGTGTCCCCTTGCTCCCTGAAAAGATCTTTTAGGATCTCAACTTCCCTAGGCCACACCTCCCCATGACTAACTTTTTACTATTTATATGATTCAAAAATACTTTTGGGTTATCCTTTTCTGTTACTCGTTAATCTATCCTCATACTCTTGTCTTACAGTGTCAGCTCTGTCACCTCTGAACACAGGTTCTGGGTCCAAGTCTCACTCCAGGGCTTGGGCAAAAAAAATCAAGGCTGGCGCTCCAGTGCAGAACTGAGGGATCATTGCACTGTTGGAGGTACCATTTAGATGAGATGTTAAACCAAGGCCTCGTCTGCCTGCTCAGGTGGATGTCAAAGGTCCCATGGTACTATTTTGGCGAAAAGCAGGGGAGTTATCCCTGGTGTCTGGCCAATATTTATCCCTCAATCAACATTACAGAAACAAATTATTTGCTCATTATCCTATAGCTGTTTGTGGGAGTTTGCTGAGTATTAGCTGCCATATTTCCTGCATTACAACAGTGCTTTATTGGCTGTAAAGCACTTTGAGACATCCGGTAGTTGTGAAAAGCGCTATATAAATGCAAGTCTTCCTTTCTTTGCCCCTTTTAATTCTCCCTTCTAGGTTTTGTATTCAGCTGGTTTTCTACTGAATTACAAAACCAGCATTTATCGTAAGCTTCCTTTTTTCTGTTTCTTTTTGATCTCTGTATCTTTAGTGAGCCAGGCAGCTTTAGCTTTGGAAGTCCATCCATTCCCCCTTGTGGGAATGTGCCCAATCCATACCTGAACTAATTCCTCTTTGAAAGCCTCCCATTGCCCAGTTATTGTTTTACCTGTGAACCTTTGATTCCAATCCACCTAAGCTAGATTCCTTTTCGATTCACTGAAATCTTCCAGTTGAGTATTTTCACATTTGATTTTACCTTGTCTTTTTTCATAACAACTCTAAACCTAATGGTATTATGATCACTTTGTCCACAAATACTCCACCACACTAACATGCTCCACTTCATTCCTCAGAACTGCATCCACAAATACTTCATTCCTCATTGGGCTGGAAAAATACTGGCCAAGGAAGTTCTCTTGTACACTCCAGCAATTTCCTCCCATCTTTGCAATGTTCTTTTGCCATCCTACACTACAATTATTGAAGTCCCCATTATCGTGGTTCAAAAGTTCTTGCATTTTTCTGCAATTTGTCTGCAAATTTGCTCCTTTACCTCCTTCTGATTATTTGGTGGCTAATTATATAAACCCAGAATTGTAATAACTCCTCGATTGTTCCTTAGTGCTAACCAAATATACTCTGTCTTCGAACTTTCAAGTACATTGTCCACACAGATTGAGACGTGCCTGTCTATTTTTTACAGATCCTCTCTGCCCCAGAGCTGGTCTCAATTCTCAATGTCCTAGGAGTATGTGGTTTAGGAATCTGGCTTATATTACTACACCTATACTCACTAGTTCATGGCACTGGGAGCAATCCAGACATTACTACCTTTGAGGTCCTGATCTTTAACTTCTCCCTAGCTCCTGAAACTGTCTGTAGAACTTCAAACTTTCCCCTACCAAAGTCATTGATTCCAGTATGGACCACAACTTCTGGCTGTTCCCCTACTCCCTGCAAAGTTTTCTGCACCCATTCAGTGATGTCCTTTACCTTGCCATCAGGAAGGCAGTACACTATGTGAAATCCATGGAAGTGGTTGCAGATTGCTATTTTAGAGGCTGCCTGTTCAACATGCTTTAGCCCCGAGGGGCTTAATTGCTGAGGCAGTGATACACTGAGCTGCGAGTGGAGGGTCCCAAGTTTGATCTCCAGTGTGTCCTGAGTTTGTTGAGTTCTGCTTTTGCGCGCAGTTAGTGCATGATATTTGGCTTCGGTGCCCCTCATCAGGGAGGGGCAAATAACAGCCACTGCTTCATTCCTGATTGCTATCCAAATCCCAGCAGAAAATGGGCATTTGAATGTTGAAAAGCTTAAATGCAGAATGTGCAAGCCTGATATTTTATGATTTAAGACTGGTACATTTAAGTCTAGTAGGGGGGCGCATTGTGGAATATATTTGTTAGGGGTTAGTGACGCCATAGTTTTTCTTTTTAAAAAATCACTACTTTAAGGAGGAACATGACAACAAGGATAACACCTGCAACTTATATTTATTTTGCACTTTTAACTTAGAAAAGCATCCCAAGGCACATCAGAGTCACTGACTCTGTGAGGGGATCAGGAAACATGACCATAAGCTCGTTTGAAGAGATTGGTTCAGAGAAGGATTTTAAAGAAGGCAAAGACATTAACCAGGTAGAAGGATTTGCACAAAGTATGTCTGGGATAGCTGAAGGCTCTGCTACCTCAATGCTGCACTGCATGGAACAGAAAATGCATGAGAGACTGGACTTCAAGGAGTGCATGACATGGGAGGGGATGTAGGGCTGAAGAGGGCTGCAGTGCGGTAGAGGGCTGCACAAGTAGGGGCATAGCCATGGAAGGATTTACATATAAAGACAAGGATTTTAAGTTTAAACCCTTGGGAGTTAATGTAGGTCAATGGGGCAATTTGTGAATGGGGTTTTGAGAAGAACAAGCTTTTTCTCTGAATGATTGGCTGAAATGGATTGTATTACAGAAGTTAAGTTTCAAGTTGCTGAAATAGGGACAGGCATTTGTGTAATAGTGAGGATGAGGTAGGGACAGAAGTGGGTAATGCTATAACAATGGAAGTTTGTGGTCTCCGTCATTGATGATATATGAATTTTAAAGTCCAACTGTTGGAAAGTTCAGAAATCTAAGGTTTTGTGCAGTCTAGTTCAACCTGAGTGAGAAACTAGGATGATGACAATGTGTAGAGTCTTTAACAATGTCCAATAACTTATTGCTTCGGTCTTTTCTGTCCAGTTGGAGAAAGATTTGGCAAGCAGTCTGATACACGGTGTTCTGGTAATAGTGGGCTTGAAGGAATTGGTGAAAATGTAGAGGCAGATGTTCATAAACATGTGGAAGCTAATCCTACATCTACAGGTGATGTTACTGAAGAGAAAGATGTGGATAAGGAAGAGGGGACCAAGGATAGATTCTTGGGAAGCTCAGAGGCTATTTTGTGTCATTTAGGGAGTGGCTGTCACTGAAGATGTACTACCTCAACTACGATAGGAGTGGAACACATAAGGGCAGTCCCACAGAGGTGAATGAAAGAAAAGAAGTGAGAAATAAGTGTTTCATTCATTTAGCCTAAACTAGATTGGAAATGAATCACTGTAGAGGCAAATTATACAGCGTTTTAACCAATCCTGAAGTGGTGAATTTCAGCTTGTACTGTTTTCAGATATCTATTGTACAGTAGCTGGAGAATTTAGGTCTGTTCATTTTTTTTTCCTTTCTCTCCTGATATCGAGTCATGCTGATGTAGATACTCTGGCAATGGCAATTGTTTAGTGCATTGCCAAGTGGCCATGCTATAGGTCTGATCCTGGACAGTGACTGTCACTGGACTGTGCAACTGAAGAGCATCACAGCAAAGCTAATCTGGTTGCCCTGGCTTTTACATTCACACACATCTCAGAAGGATTTTCTGGATGGCAGTTAGCAACAGGAACTCTGACTAAGTTTTTTCCTTCTTAACTTATTGGCCAAATTGTTGCAAACCCTTAGGCGGCTCAGTCTGAAATGATTTCCCTGAATACAGACTAGGGATTAGTTAATTTGAGAACTTCATTTAGCCAAGACTCCTAATGTTTCTCATTGGGAAAGCCTCCACCTTCTAATATGGGGACCTGAAGCTAAATCTCTGGAATTACAGAGCTGTAACTGAGATTAGGCTTACTTATGGAAAAATGGCATAATCAACAGATGTATTTTTTACAATATTGTTAACTTTCAGTGACGTAGAGGTTGTGATTAGCCTTGTTGGCAATAAACAGAATCTGAGGAAGAGGGCTGCCCGCTTGCCCTCGACAACAAGTGCCAGTTCCAGGAATTGTCAGCAGCAGAGCATTACCAAGAAATATGCAGTATGTTTCTGAAACTGATTATTGCCGCTGGGGAATGCCTGAAGAAGAAAGCAGACAAAAGAAGGTACAGTGGGTCCAAGTCAATGGCCAAGTTTATTTACAATATTTTGAGAAGAGAAGGGAATATGTATAAGTGAGCATATTACCTGTGGACAGAAGTTATGATTATGGATCAGTTCCTTTGGTTACTTACTTCTCCTGCAATACTGTATAAAAATTAGAGTTTAAGAATTTAAAATTAAATTGGATTTATAAAGTGCCTCTGCTGTGGCTGTGTGGTCAGTTTTTAACAACATCATGCAAAAGCATTTTTTTTGCGCGATACTGGGTATTCTAAGTGGCAGATGTTAACATGGAGTTGTTTTGATTTGAGGTGCTCTCTGTAAAAGGAATTAATTGTTTGCACCTATTATCGCAGAGCATAAGTATACACTTCCTGTTAACAGTTCTGAACTCCTTAAAAACCAGGTTGATTCACATCAGGATCAAGGAAATGGCCAGTATCAGATTGATGGAAATTGCCAGGTTTCAAGTATCAGCTCGATTTTTGTTCCCCATTCCTCCGAGCAACACAATTTGCAGCTGAAGTGTAACTTGAGATTCCTCTCCACCTGGCGTCGTGCAGCAGTGAGGTACTGTATAAAACTAAAACCAGATTCTGCTTGGAATGATTGATGCCACGGAAATCCCCTCCAAAATATACAACGTGCATTTAAGTACCATCTATAGAGAACAAGGCATCTCATTATTGTAAATAAAAACAGAAATCACTGGTGACACTCAGCACGTCACGCAACATCCTTGGAAAAATAGTTATCACTGTTTCAAATTGTTGGCCTTTCCTCAAGAGCTGACTTTGGAGTTGATGCTTCCTGGCATGCTGAGTTTTTCCAGCCTTTTCTTTTTTCATTTTCATGATTTCCAGCAACTACAGTAGTTAGATTTTTTTATTCATTCACGGGGTGTGGGCTTCGCTGCTTGGGCCAGCATTTATTGCCCATGCCTAAGTGCCCTTGAGAAGGTGGTGGTGAGCTGCCTTCTTGAACTGCTGCAGTCCATGTGGTGTAGGTACACCCACAGTGCTGTTAGGGAGGGAGTTCCAGGGTTTTGACCCAGCTTTTTAACCTCATTATCGTACATTGTACTGGTATAATGAGAAAGTCCCTCTGTTTGCCCTGTACAAAGACATTTGCTGTGATGGATGCTTAAATTAATCTAATGTGCAGCATTAAATGTTGCAATATTAACTAGTATAAGGCATTGATTAATGTATTTGGTTTTCATAACTTCTAAGACTGTTTTCCTGTGGTGCATTCTCCTTCTATTCCAATTAGCATCCTCGATTATTCAGGTTCAATCAAGGCATTCGAGAGGCCATTAGATGATTATTTGAATAGAAACAATGTGCAAGGCTATGGGGAAAATGCAGGAGAATGGCACTAAGGCCAGAAATTTTCCCTCATTGGGCAGGCCTGGCAGGAAGGGGCGGGGGCAGTTGGGAAGCCGACCGCCACCCTCGATTGGCTCCGCACCGCGATTTCACATGGGCGGGCCAATTAAGGTCCACCCTGCGTGGATCACGAGCGGCAGCGCTAAGCGCTACATGTGCGGGCGGGGGCAGGAGGGAGAGCTGGGCCTCGTGCACAGTTTGCGCATGTGCGTGAAAGAGAGCTTCAATTTCCCTGAGACATGGAGCTGCCTCAGGGAGATTGAAGCGCTTTTTAAAAAATTAATAAAGACAATAAAAATTTAATAAAACATGTCCCCTCATGACTGCGTCACATGAGATGGGACATGTTTTTAACTTCAAAATAAAGTTTTTATTTAATGTGTATTTGCTTTAGGAAACGTCATCCCACTCATGGATGAGGTTTCCTAAAAAATGTAAAGGCCGCTTCGCCTTTTCGCCTGCCCGCCAACCGTTAGGTTGGACGGGCAGCGTAAATTTCAAGTTAATTAGCTTGTTAATGGCCTTAATAGGCCTTTTAATTATCGGTGGGGACGCAACCGACTCCGGCAAGCGCCAGCCGAATGAAATATCGCGTGAGTGCACGATGATGTTGGGATGCACAACTGACGTCATCGTGCGTCATATTACGCTCAGGTGTGTCGGGCGCACGCCCTATGTAAAATTCTGGCCTAAGTCATAATGCTCATTTGGAGAGCTGGTGCGGACACATTGGGCCGAATGGCCTCCTTCTGCGCCGTAACATTCTGTGATTCCGATCCTGGGTCGCCAAACAATGGCTTATGCTGTGATTTTACTGCAGGGCAGGACACAAGTCTACCTCAACCAGAATAGGGATTGAATCCCACACAGTTGGCATTATTCTGAATCACAAGCTAGCCATCTAGCCAACTGAGCTAACTGGTCCCCGACAGTACATCAGAATAAACTAATTACCATAAGTTACAAGCTTGGTTAAATGATGTTTGGATATACATTCCTGTAGATCAAAAACTTAAACTGTAGGTAAGGAAAGGGAGAAGTTTTAAACTGTTTAGAAATAAAAGTGAGACTCTAAATGTAAGGTGGAACTAGGGCATATCGATCCTTAAATGCATTTCAATGATAAAACATGTGGGTAACATGATTAAATCTAAATTTACATGTTGCGATAGAGGCCACAGAGAAATCTTTTTCTTGGTGTTTCCTTATAATGCATGAGTATTTACGGGCTAACTAAGGCCTTTGCTGTTGTTCCAAGAAAAACATTGAAGACTAACAGCCAAAGATCATATTTATGTAGTTGTTAAGTTATAGTCTATGGCTTCCTTGGATTTGCAGCAGAAACATTTTTTCTTTCTTCAGGAGATATGTGCTGTCCACAATTACTGCCTCATCTTTCCTGAGTCGATCAAACCTCAGCAACAATAGCAAGTCAAAGTATCTTCATCTGTGAAGTCACCAGTGCTTCTATAGTTGCATTTTTTGAGTTGGGCAAACTAATAACTCATTAAGAAGCTGCATTAAATCCCTGTCTCCATACTGACCATTGTGTAGCCACATACACCAGAACTCTCCTTCTGCTGTGTTGTCTGCTGTTACAGTGCTTTGATTGAATACTGATAGAATTGAGCCAATGTTGTAGATAATGTTTAGTTGCATTATACTTTTAATAATATATATAAACCAATCATTTCTATGTGAAGAATACAGCTACATTCATACAAATAACAATGACAAAAATATTACAAATCATGTATAAAACACAGTGACCGTACTGTTCAAATATATTGTATTAGCTATATTTGGTATGAAATAAAATGTTTTAACCTGGTTTAATTTGAGGTAAACTGATTTAATTATTTCAAGAAATGCAGCAGAACCATTCATGGGGAGAAACTACAGTGACAAGGTTTCAAGGCCAAAGTGGTTGGAAGACTGAGAGAAGCCTGAGACAGAGGGAGGGGGGGGGGGTAATGGAAAGTGAGGAAGCTGCAGGGTCACCTGCAAGGATGGTTTTCATCTGAGAGATGAGGACCCCACTCCTCCACCTAAAGAGAAAATCATCAAAAGACCAGATGATGGACAATTAGGTTAGAGAATGGTACCAGCAAAGGGTTTACAGCAGATTTCTGTCTCCCACAGTACACCACTTGGAAATTCTGAAGGAAGACAGTTCAGAAGCTGCCGTTTTTCCCCCTTGTGGGTTAGTCAGAATAGCAGCATTAGGGTGGTAGTCTTCCTCTTCTGCCATTTTCGGTCAGTGAAAGGTGTAATTTAAGCAGGCTCAGCTGAATGATCTAGTTAAGAAGACTAGGTTTACCAACAAGCTAAAGAAGGATTAATAGATAGAGAGCCATGAGTCTGTGTCCGTGCCACAGTAGCATATCTTCAGGACCTCTTGGATAATATGTTACACTTTTGAATTAGTCATCTTGTTTTTGATTTGGTCCTATGTAAACTCCAGCATCTAGTTATTGTGAGTTGTGGTGATCATTTTCATTGGGGAGATTAATTTATGGGGAATACTTTATACTAATGCAATGGAACCTTTAATACTTAAGCATTGGAGTTCAGATGATGGAAAATTGAAATTGTTGCGACAATGCTAAAGTACTAATCAGCATGTACAAAGAATGTTATATAGATGAACTGTTTCAAGTGTGTATATATAACAACAAAGGCAGTATTTAGTGCGGTCAGGTGGGGTGAAAACTAAAAAATGAGGGTTATGCAAATCCACTCTGAAATGGGACATGAGTCAGTGACCAGTTAAGAGCTGTGCAGCAAGATTCCAATTATAATCTAACTTAGTTCTTTTCTAATTGTATCCAGGGAGAGGAAGTACAGTAGAGCACAGTGTACTAATAAACCTATAGAAGAGTTATACCAAAGTAAGAATGTTTCACATGTTTACTTACATCAAGCACAAATGTCAAATCAATATATTTCTGCAATGAAAATGAAACAAAACAGAAATCTTGCATAGAATGAGTGAACCAATATAAGCCCATGCTCTGTTTATATTAAAATGAAAAAATATTGTTAGCTTCACCTTAAGGAGCTAAATATGATTCAAAAGGCCTTAACAAATAAAAGCATGATATCCGTGGCGAGACTATAAAAATAATTTTTGTGAAAGTCAGTGTGTGCTTACAACAGACTAATGGACATAGGAGTTATTCAAAAGTCCTATTCAAATTAAGATTAGTAAGTAGCAATACATAAATCTCTATGCAACAACAAATCCCACAATCTCATCACTCTCTATGTAACTAAATTTCTCCTAAACTCCTAGTTTGATCTATTCATGGCTATCTTATATTTATGCTGCCTTGTTCTGAACTGACGAATGAGTGGAAATAGTTTCTTCATTTCCATCCTATCGAATCCGTTTATAATTTTAAAGACCTCTACCAGCTCTCCTCTTAGTCTTCTCTTGTATAGAGAATAGAATCTCAGGCATAAACATTGGTTGTATCAGGAGTTAAGCTGTGCTTCATAACCTACACCAAGAATGTAAAATGTTGATGCTTATTTAGATACCTGTGGGAATCCATAAACCAAAAGAAGCAAATTTACCGAACGGCCCCCAAATGAAGAAATTTACTGAACAAGATTTCACTTTTTGTGACTTTTACTTTAATATGAATCAAAATCAACATAAATTAACCATATATTAACAGGTAAACAGTACAAACTATAAATTATACTTGGAATAGCAGGTACAACAAAGACTAACTCACGGAGCTTCTAATTTAGAAGGTCTACTCTGCCTGTATGGCTAATACTTTCAGCCATAAAGTTCCTCCTCTCTCCAGCTCTTCTCTTTCCTCAGTTTTCGTGCCTGCCACACAGCCTCTCTATTTTAACTTCCTTCATGTTGGTGCTTCTTCCAGATCAAGGGTTGCCAGGACACGTGGATCAGTATTTCTTCTTATCCAAAATTATAATTGATCCGTTTACAACTGATACAAACTCTTAAAAGTTATTTTCAACATTTTTAAAAACAATTACAAATTCCCCAAACATTTTAAAGCAATTATAAAATTTCCTTCATGTCACTGCTTCTGGGACAAAGGCCGATATATACTGATGATAATTTATCAAAGTTCTGGGTTCCATGGTAACTGAAACTACAAAAGGACCAAATTTGTTAAAATGGATTATAATATATTTCTGTAAGCTTATGAACAGAGCAATCTGCAATTTGGTGATATCACTGTGCCAGTAATTGCAGTGTTAAGGGTGAGCTTGAACCTGAATCAGAAATACAAACCATTATATAATTGTCCAATTTGCATCTGCTTAGACCATTTTAAAATTCAGTGGGCACATGGTAATTCTACTTATAACTTTCTGTTTACAAGAAAAAGTTAGCACTAATCCCCATAGAGAACTGTTCATCTATTCTCCATAAAGGAACCAAGTTAATTAAGTGTTGTGGGAATTTTTTAATTTGGCAAGGATCCTTAAGGAACTTAAAACTGTTAATGGTTTATTGCTGAAAAGAGACATGTTGCCAAAACTTTTTGCCTCACACTTATCAGGTCAAACACAGGAATGCCAAATTTGAAATGATCACAACAATTTACATTGCAGGAGAAAGGGGTGCTGATTGGTTGGCAGGTTGATTTTGTTTGGCAGAGGCATTGCAATGAAGAAAGCAATGGGGAACTATGGGCTTCCCAAGCTCCCAGGTAATTCAAAAAAGGTGCAAGACTTGAAATATTCATTTTGCTGGCAGAGAACAGGTCCCTGCATATGAATGTATGTCATTTCTAGCAAGCATAAATGGGCCATGTTACGTGCTCGACTGATTATCTTAATAGTGTAGCTATTAGGATTGTTCAGCAAGTGCCATCCAATCACCAAATCACATCCAATAGTAGATGCTTTGCTTTGGATTTTGCAAGTGTGGGCTAGTTAATAGACTGTTAATGGTTTTCAGGCTAGCATGGAGATGGGGGGAAGGTAGGGTCCAGGGGGATCTGACCTAGCATGAAGATGGGGGGAGAGGAGTCAGGGCCAGCACAGAGATGGGGGTGGTGGGGGGTGCTAGAGCAGCACGATGGGGAAGTGGGGTCCGGGCCAGCATGGAGGTGGGAGGAGAGGGGCTCCAGGCCAGAACAGAGATGGGGGGAGGTGGGGGTCCAGGCTAGCATGGAAATTGGGGGGCTTCCAGGCTAGCACAATGAGGGAGGGGTGTCTGGGCTAGCATGGAGATGGGGGGAGGGGTGGGTCCAGGCCACTAACATTCAGTCCTTTCTGTTGTTGATCATCTCCACAGCAGGTTCTTACCATATGTGTCCAATATCCTGAATATCCGTTTTGGCCTGAACTTGTCTTTTCACCTTGACATCCGTGAATTTATGGCCACCAAATACTCAAATATGTAGCCTAGCAGAGCCAAACACACCAAGCCGAAAGTTATGATTGGACTTCTGACCAGTATCAGCATCAGACCAGTATTGAGCCGCTCTCTGCCATGACCAACGAAAGGGTTCAAGAGGAAGGGGTGATCTGCCAGGTCAAATGGAAAGGGCGAGGAAACTTTCTGGGAGAAACCCTGAAAATAAGCAGCAAGTTGTGTTTCTTATCTTCCAGTATCAGAACATGTAGAAGGCTGCAGTAAGTGGAGGCCATTTGACAGAGGTCATTGAATATCCCCCACCAAACAATGTAGATTGTAAAGCTGACCAGAAAGCTGTTTAAAAAATCCATCCGCACAATTGTTTCTTCAATTCCTTAGATGTGCAAGCATTGGTGGAAGTGGACCATTTTGCAATGAACTGGGGTGCATGATTTATGCTTGCAACAGCATAGCACAAGCAATGATCATGAATGGACTTATCTGTGAGACATTCCAATATTATTTTTGCAGAGTCAAAGAAGGAGCTGGAGATCGCGCAGCACGCTGTTAGTCAGCAGCTGGATGCTGCCAAATATGCTGCAGATGCAAGTGCCCAGAAGGCAAAGAAGGCTAAGACCCATGCATGTCATGACAATGATGGTGGCCCACCACCAAAGAAGAAGGGAAAACAGCGTAACTTTGGGGATTAGCCAGCAACTGCGCACAGAGGCAATGGACGAGCTTGAGGATGAGGAACAATTGGAACCATCCACCACCATGACCATGCCAACTTTCACCGGTGGCACCGAATAGCATCCAACATTGGCAAAAGTGGGCACTTCACAGGGTAACATGTGAAAGGAGCCAAGTGAGCCAGCCAGAGGGCAGAAGGCAAGGCAGCGTGAGGCTGAGCCACAAAGTTTATCCTCTAGTCAAAATGAGAACATCACGGCTGAGCCAATGGGACACAGAACCCCTCACCAGCTGCATTCACGGTCACATGAGGCTGAGCTGAACTTGGTCACAGCTGGTTCAACATGGGTGGGTTATGGACAAGAAAGGTCCATCATCCAGCTCCGATACCAGTACACCCAGCTACATACATCCCAGAGGTCTACGGGGGCATGGCAGATGGGTATTTCACCCAATGCATGGCAGATGGGCAAAGTCACTCACCCCTAACTCTTGGTCAAGTGGAAGCCATGAGGCAAGAGCTTAAGTATCTGCAAGCAGAGAACCAGTGACTGCGGGCCCAACTAAAGAGTTGGGCCAAGCCACAAGCATGTCATCTGGGTGACAAACCAGGTAAGGGTATCTCTGCTGCATGCTGCACTCCACAAAACAACAACTTACACCTCAGTGCATGATTGCTGTGTCCCTGCAAATTATGATGTATTATTTGAGGCACCCGTAAACATCATCATGCGAACTTGGAATTGTCCACTTGGCTACCCTCAACCCTGGTAGAGATTCTAGAACTGAATGTCACAAAATGCAGATCATCCCCCGTGCCTTCTGAATGTAGCCCTGGAATTCCCCTGGGCAGCTAGAGAAAGTAATCTGTGACTCTTTCTATTGCAGTTCTCCCTCCCAAACACCTGTGATTTGCAATTTGTTTTTTTAACGTAATTTATTTTAGCTTGTTTTATTTAACAAAGTTAAGCATTCACATTTTTTATGTTTGCTCCAAAATAAATGTTTAATTATGAGCCAAGGCTTTGGCTGTAAATTGCAGTATGTGCCCATTTTCGGGGAGCAACCAAAGAATTATAACATTATTTTCAGCGCATGGCATGAGTCTATAGTAAATGTACAGCAGGATGGCAACAACATGTCATGGCATTTATAATATGCCGTTGCCATCTTCTTTTGCATCCTTTCCCAGGTTTTGGTTGTGGTGTATATGTCATTTACCTTGACCACAACATATTGCCAGGGAACCTGCACTGCTGCTTCCTGGGGAGGTGGCCTGGGTGGCAAGCAGGGCGACCCTCCTCATATGTATCAAAAGCAGCATTGCCTCCACCATCCATTAAACAGGGAAAAAGGGGTTTCAGATCCTGCCCTGCTCTATCACTTAAAGGGAGGCTCTTTTTCCTGCTCATCTCATCTTTTTTACAGTCCAGAGGCTTGGGTCAACCTTTAATTTCTCCCTATCTTCATTAGATTTGTAGTTATAAGTTTTATGCCCTTCATGTTAACCTCTTCCAATTAGACAGCAAAATTCTCTTTAAACAGCTGCTGTTGTCCTTTTATGTACTTGCAGCATTAGAAACCGCATGGCTCTTCCTCACTGAGCAGGCGTGTTGCAGCAGATTCTTTGCAGGGGGCTCACACTGTGGTCAACTGCCTGAGAACAAAGGCCACAACATCTTCCACCTGAGTGGTGAGTGCAGAAAATCTATCCCACTACCACTGATTATATGGTTTGTGCCAAATTATTTCGAACAATACGTGTAAAACTTTATTCTCCACATATATAAGTGATTATAGAGCTTTCCTGCAAAAATTAGTCTTTGCGTTATACGTGTTTTGCTAAAATCATAGCTAGATTTAAACAAAAAGAAAAATTGCAGTGTGGGTTTTGGGAGACTTGCAGGTGCGTGCTGTTTATCATAAGCTGTCTATCTTGCACCTGACTTTTCAAAAGACAGTGGATGTGTGCCTTCAAATACTGTCTCCAGAGTAAATTGTGGTTTCCTCATTCCTCATCGACTCATTTCTCACAAAAATTGCACACTCCACAGCTGGAACTAATTAACTTTCAGACATTTATACCAATTAATGCTTGCTAGCTGCTTGCAAAGTGTTAAAAGATTAGGATTGATTTGTTCCAGCCAACAAAATCAGATTCTCAGAAAATCTAAAATTTCAAACACGTGCGATGTTGCACTCTAATTTATTAACGTGTCTGAGTCTTGTACAGCTTTGCAGTGAAGCATTTTCAAATCTTCTCCTCTTTCTTGTGATTCAGATAATATAGTCTGTCCAGTGCAAACTTGCACTCTCATCTCTGCTCAAAGAATTTCAACTGCAAGTTGTGTTGAAATGTAACACTGTGGTGCAGAAGCTTAAAATTAGGCTCAGAATTTTACCCTCCCCCACCCCACCCAGCTGCCCACTGCTGGGTCCCGCCTTATGCCAATCAAGGCTCGTTAGATTGTAAAATAGCATCGGGGCTGCTGGAATCGGCAGGTCCTCAGATGGCGGCCGAGCCTCTGCCATCCTGAAAATTCAGGCCCCGAAGTTCTCTAATACTCACCATTCTAGAGTTTAATGGTGGGCTCAAGTAATGGTGCAATAATTATTTCTCTTCTATGATCGGAATTCCAATTGGACTATCATCTTTATTTTGAACATTTTGAAGTATCGATGTAATGCTGTTATTTAAAAATTTATTTATTGGAAGTGGGCTTCGCTGGCTGGGCCAGCATTTATTGCCCATCCCTAATTGCCCTTGAGAAGTTGGTGGTGAGCTGCCTTCTTGAATCACTACAGTCTCTGTGGTGTATGTACACCCACAGTGCTGTTCGGGAGAGACTCCCAGGATTTTGACCTAGCGACAGTGAAGGAACGGTGATATATTTCCAAGTCAGGATGGTATGTGGCTTGGAGGGGAACTTCCAGGTGGTGGTGTTCCCATCTATCTGCTGTCCTGGTCCTTCTAGACGGTAATGATTATGGGTTTGGAAGGTGCTATCTAAGGAGGCTTGGTGAGTTGCTGCAGTGCATCTTGTAGATGGTACACACTGCTGCTACTGTGCATGGGTGGTGGAGGGAGTGAATGTTTGTGGATGGGCTGCCAGTCAAGTGGACTGCTTTGTCCTGGATGATGTCCAGCTTCTTGAATGTTGTTGGAGCTGCACTCATCCAGGCAAGTGGGGAGTATTCCAACACACTCCTGACCTGTGCCTTGCAGATGGTGGACAGGCTTTGGGGAGTCAGGAGGTGAGTTACTCGCTGCAGGTTTCCTAGCCTCTGACCTGTACTTGTAGCCGCAGTATTTATATGGCTGGTCCAGTTCAGTTTCTGGTCAATGGTAACCATCAGGATGTTGATAGTGGTGGATTCAGGAATGGTAATACCATTGAACGTCAAGGGGCGATAGTTATCGGCTGGCACTTGTGTGGCATGAATGTTACTTGCCACTTGTTAGCCCAAGCCTGGATATTGTCCAGGTCTTACAGCATTTGGACATGGAATGCTTCAGTATCTGAGGAGTCGTGAATGGTGCAGAACACTGTGCAATCATCAGTGAACATCCCCACTTCTGACCTTATGATAGAAGGAAGGTCATTGATGAAGGAGCTGAAGATGGTTAGGCCTAGGTTACAAATTTGCTGCTGTAGTTCCCCACATTAACATAGGGATTTTAAAATTCTGCTTTCTAATTCCCAAGCACCCTCATCACATTATTCCTCATTAATTAATCCTCCCTTAATATGTAGGGGAGTTGACCCATGAAATTCTGGCAGCTTCATCAAATCTTGGTTTTGGAACAAATGCTCTGAACTCACCATGGAGAATTTCCAGGTCTTTGTCTTTTAATTCTGTTTATTATAACAGATTAAGAGGTTAATTGCAGCATTACCTTTGGAGCAATTCTGACAAAAAGGAGTTCCTGAAATATTGGGGGTGATTTTAGCAGTGTGTTAGTTTCTCATGGGACTGATCCAGCAAGGTCCTGCTCCCTTCTTAAGGGTTCCAATTTCAAACCATCCTTTGACAGAAACCAGCAAGGTCCTTCTTTAAATATGCAGATTCAGCTCTGATGACATAATCAGGCCCTGACTTCTATCTTAACTAGAGGCCTGTGTGGGTACCACTGTACGCTGTAGCTTTCTTGCCAGGCCCATACTGTGGGAAGAATAGTCAAAGCCAGAGGAGGTCCAAAAATCTAAGTGTTTTTATTAATTGACTTTCCTTGTGGGGCCAGGAGGTCTTGTCTGTTTTGGGCAGGAGACCGACTGGGCCTGTGCCAAGATGAGGCCTGGGAGTTAAAATATCCTGAGCTTCATGTTACCAAGGTTGGGCCCCTTTGCTGGCTGCCTTAGATCCCATTAGCACGACTGCCTCCCTGATTTAAAATCAAGGCTGTTCTTTTTAGATGTAACAGTACCATCTCTTGGAGGGATTAGGAATGGCAAGGATTCCAAGACTTTTTTTTATTTGTTCAAAGGATGTGGGTGTCAATTGCAAGGCCAGCATTTATTGCCCATCCCTAATTCCCTTTCAGGGGGGGGTGGTTAACCAATTTCTTTAACCGCCACTATCTAGTCTAGGTAATCTACAGTGATTTGGGAAGGGAGTTCCAGGATTTTGACCCAGTGGCAGTGATATATTTCCAAATCAGGACAGTATGTAACTTAGAAGGGCATTTGCAGATGGTGATGTTCTCATACACTTACTGCTCTTGTTGTTCTAGATGGTAGAGGTTGCAGGTTTAGAAGGTGCAGTCAAAGAAGCCTTGGGGAGTTGCTGCATCTGTGCATCAGTTGTGTCCCTGTTTGACCTAGTGCCACGAGTCTCCCTGGAGTCCAGATTCAATGTTGTGGACTCCTGGGGCCATCCCCTCCCCCTTGTATATCACTGTGCCACCACATCTGGTGGGTTTGTTCTGTTGATGGGACAAGACATATGCAGGATGGTAATGGAGGAGTCTCGGATATTAGCTGTAAGGTATGATCCGGTGTTTATGGCAATGTTGGGCTGTTTCTTGACTAGTCCGTGTTGTAAGATTGTTGTAAGATGCTGTGTGAAGCTTGGTAGGTCTCACAAAGAGGTTCTGAGTCTTGTATAGTTGAACAGTAAGCGTTTATTAACTGCTAGTAACTATATACATACATACAGTATAAGGTCTAAGCTAAGAGCTGTCTCCATGCTGCCTCTGCACATGTCTGTCCAGTACAAAACTGCCCTTTAGACTCAGGTCATGTGTTCCTATACATCAATGTGGGCGGTATTGTACCTAGTCCCACATTAACCCTTTCTATGCCAGGCCCATATACTACACTTCCCTCCAAGTCTTTATCCAATGTATTTACAATGCATTCTGGTTTACCTAACATATTTACATTACTCCTACTACCCCTTCTCCCTCCCCTTAGGTTTTTGTGTTACAGCTTCATGGGGTCTGAGGTTTTATAATTCTTCCAGATTTTGTCTTTACCAACAGGTGGGGGAGTGGTAGACTCTGTTGGACTGGATGAATAGGAGGTTGTTTTGGATGTGGTCGTTTTTACGTTTGGTTGGTTGATCTTAATTCTTTGTTTTCATTCTTTGGATTTGAGCCACTTCTTCTCAACTCCCCATCTAGTGTTATCGATGGCCATTGGTTTATCTCATTCCTTGAGGGGAGAACAAACTCGCAACTTGTCTATAGTGTCATTCTGTTTCTCTTCCTATGTGCGATAGGTCGTGATGCACATTTGGAACGGAAGATGTCTCTTCCTACTGTGTGGGTGTGACTTATCAACGGGCTCACCTTGCAGTTTAGCTGTCTGTGCTACAATGTTCTCATTGGTTTGCTTCCCTGCCTCACTGAAGTTTGCTGCAGGCGGTTGGTGCCTGATTCTCTGTTCCAGCATCATCTGGTTAATGGTTGTACTGGGTGGAGGTTGCGGTGGCTGTGTCGCAGTGTCTTGAGGTATCTTACCAACAGGTGTCAGAGCCGGAGGTTGAGGCTCTTCTTGCTGCTGCCTCATCTCTTGGCTGTCTTCCACTCGAGATGTCGTGGTAACCATCTGAGTGGTTGGCTGGCCTGAATAACGAGGAGCTCCTGGCACCTACAAAGAAAATGGACAAACCGGCTCTGCAAAGAGTGAAGACAATTCAGAGCTGAAGTCCCAGTCGAGAGCATCTTTTCTGTTGGGGCTCTCGGGATCGTGCAGTTCTGTGTAATTGGTGGTGGAGGTTGTTTTGATGTCTTATGCTGCTTTAAGAAGGCTCAGGGCAACATAGGCATCTCTGCTCAGAAGAGAAAAAGACTGGTTACGGATGACACACGTGACTTCAAAGATTTATTTGCTGCCATACCTCAATGGTTCCAGAATCATGCCTATAACCGGAAGTCGGATTCCTCCGGCTCTATAGAGAGGCGTGTCTGTCACTCATAGCCAGAGGTCTCTCAGCCACAGTTCCTTGCCTGAGACAACACTGGCTCCTGTGTCCAATTTAAAATTTGTGAGATGACCATTAACTGAGTTATCGGCGTTCCAGCACAAAAGTCCCAGATCTTCGACCTCACCCAAGAAGCATGGTTGTGTTTCCTCTTGGTGTGGTGCCTCGACCTCGTGAATTGTCTTGTGTATGTGTACGTCTGGTTGTGTTAGCTTTGCATAGCTTTCTGAAGTGTCCTATGCGGTTGCAATTAAAACACTGTGCTGGGATTGCCGGACATCGATCACACCCATGGGGTCACTTGGCTTCACAGCACTGTCAGGATTGGTGAGTATAGGGGCGTACATATTGATGAGAATTGCTTGCCTGTTGCTGTACAGTGAGCACCATCAGATGATCATTAACACCCTTGGGAAGGCTGGTCAACTTGCTGCCTAAACCAGCTTTGCATCATTCTTCTTTTCCATGGCCACTCCAAAAGAATGTGTAACCTGCAGTGACTTCCTTGTGTTGACCCTCCTCAGGTAGATGAGTCTTCTTGAGGGCAGTAATCTGGATGTTGTACCTAGCCAGCTCTCTACCGACAAGAACAGTTCTCTCACATCTGTCGGCAGCCCTCAAGGATGCACAGATTCCAGGGGCTGGTGGTGATCGGTGTCACCTTTACTTCCTTGTATGAGATTGACTCACATTCGCGTTAATGGGATCCCTGCCAACTGGGGCCTGCTGGCCAGGGAGGTGAAGCAGACAATGGTTAGGACATCTTTTCTAGCTCCTTCAACATCCTGAAAAGGGCAGCTCAGTTGCCAAGTTCCACTTCTGCTTCCTTCCAGTGAGAAACGACCCTATGGCCTGAACCGCCAGTGTGCAGGCTCATGGCTACAGCTCCCAGTGAATCCACACCTGCTGCTAAGTCATTTGCCCATCACCACAGGACTTGTGTCACATAGATGAGGGATGACAGATGATAGAAAAATGATGAACACGACTTGCACGTGAATTGGAATATAGTGAAGGAGAGTTGCACATTGTCAGCCTCACTCTTTCATCCTGTCCTAAGATAAAAGCAAAATACTGCGGATGCTGGAAATCTGAAACAAAAACAAAAATTGCTGGAAAAACTCAGCAGGTCTGGCAGCATCTATTGGAGAGGAAGACAGAGTTAATGTTTCGAGCCCGTATGACTCTTCATCAGAACTAAAGAGAAATAGAAATATGGTGAAATATAAGCTGTTTAAGGGGGGTTGGACAGGTGAAGCTGGTTAGAGGGCCAGTGATAGATGGAGGCAAAGGAGAGATTGCCAAAGATGTCACCGTCCAAGGGCCCAAACACTCCTTTCAGGTGAAGCAGCGCTTCACTTGTACTTCCCTCAATTTAGTCTACTGCATTCGCTGTTCCCAATTGGTCTCCTCTACGTTGGAGAGACCAAACGCAGACTGGGTGACCGCTTTGCGGAACACCTTCGGTCTGACCGCAAGCATGACCCAGACCTCCCTGTCGCTTGCCATTTCAACACTCCACCCTGCTCTCATGCCCACATGTCCGTCCTTGGCCTGTTGCAATGTTCCAGTGAAGCTCAACGCAAACTGGAGGAACAGCACCTCACCTTCCGGCTGGGCACTTTGCAGTCTTCTGGACTTAACATTCAGTTCAACAACTTCAGGTTATGAACTTTCTCCTCCATCCTCACCCCTTTTTTTATCCCCTTTTTTCTAATAATTATTATATATATTTTTCTTTCCCCACCTATTTTTATTATTATTTTTACAATTTATTTCCATATTGTTTTATCTCCACCTTTTAGCCTATTTTGATCCCCCCCCACCCCACGAGGGCCACCTGTCACTTGCTCATCCTGCTTTCTACCCTTAATGTCACCATTAGCACATCCTTTAGCTAATATCACCACCATCAACACCTCTTTGACCTTTTGTTTATGACATCTTTGGCAATCTCTCCTTTGCCTCCATCTATCACTGGCCCTCTATCCAGCTTCGCCTGACAAATCCCCCTTAAACAACTTATATTTCACCACATTTCTATTTTTCTTTAGTTCTGATGAAGAGTCATACGGACTCTAAACGTTAACTCTGCCTTCCTCTCCACAGATGCTGTCAGACCTGCTGAGTTTTTCCAGTAATTTTTGTTTTTGTTTTATCCTGACCTCTCTTGGTCCAGTGGCAATACGAGTCTGGACAGCTGGAGGTAGATCCAGATGCAATGGGTGACCACGAAGTCTTCTGTGCCTTGGTGAGCTCTATACATTCCACAATACGGTGTTGACCCACCTTCAAGGCTGTTGGGCCTTACATTGGTCTCATCTGCCCAGCCCACCGAAACCTGCCTTTGCACACCAGGCTAGAGAAATCCCTAAATTGCCTAGGGTAGGAGACCCCACAGCTGCCCTCATATGGTTTGGTCCCCCTGTTGAAGCGGTTTACCAGGGTGTGGCTGCTGTCGCATGCTGCCAACTACTTTGAGCTCCAGGTGAGAGCTGGGTGAAGGTGAAGACCATAAAGGATGAG
Organism: Cetorhinus maximus; assembly: GCF_964194155.1. Taxonomy (NCBI): domain Eukaryota; kingdom Metazoa; phylum Chordata; class Chondrichthyes; order Lamniformes; family Cetorhinidae; genus Cetorhinus; species Cetorhinus maximus. The sequence continues at coordinate 101,947,179 of NC_135887.1, forward strand.
CCACTCCAAAGAGTGCGGCAAGCCAATCGGTGAGAGGTGCTACCCCTCCCTTACACTCTGTACAACTTTCTGTTTAATAAAGGGCCAATGTGAAGTACTCATTAACTATCGTGGCCATTTTTTGATTAGCATCTACAAATTGACAATCCTTTCTTCTTGAGTCCCACTTCACTTTCAATAAATCTCTTTTAACAGATATATTTCTAAAATACTGTGCAGTTACTTTTGATGTTTTTGAAACAATTCCCTTGTCCTCCTTTTAGTTAGCCTTATCCCGCACTTAACATCTTATCTTCTTTTCTGATATGTTTTAGTTTTTTTCACTATTGTTCTCATAGGCCCCATGGACTCTTTAACCATAATTGCTTTCTAACCCATGAATAGAAGGTGAAGAAATAAAATTTGTGGGAAGGGAGATAAAAAGGTCTTCTATATTTAGAATACTTATATTTGACTAATTGAAAAATAAATTATCATTGCTTCATTCACAGCTAATTAAGGTTTTTACAGTAGTTATCAGGACTCATTATGTTCCATATAGGATTTATCTTCAGGTGTTAGAAACTATCATAATGTCTGGAGCTATGACAATGATTTTAGTAAATCATATCCTGTGGAAATGTTGACTTGCACGAGTACTTTGATTAAATCCATAAAGAAGTTAAATTTAATCCAAAAGATGATAATATTTGTGATATATAGATATATATTTATAAAAAGAATCTTTAAAAAGCTAGATGTTTAGAGCTGGGATGTTGGTTACAAAACCAGTGTTGATTTTGGAGAGGCTCAAGTTGACATTGATGGATTGGTGATATGATTATCGTGGGATAACAAAATTAATATCAGCAAGAATTCAATTCAAAGATATGAGGTTGAACATCATGTGGGATCCAATTAACAATTATCTAAGGGTTCACAAAATAAAAATAAAGATAATAAAATGAAACTAAAATTAAAAACATACATAATGAATATTGGTAAAAATTTGAATTTTAAGTAAGACTAGTATAGAATTGTAGATAATGTCCTCAATTTCTAACATCAATTCTAAACTTTAGAATGAAGTGAAGGATCTTCTCAGGATCTTCTTTTTAAATCTAAGCAACTGAAAAATATTATGATTAATTTTTGTATACTTTAGTTCTCTCTCTCTCCTCTTTTTACTCCTCCTTAGGTACAATCCACACTTTGTGAAGCAGCTGTTTGCTACACTAAAGGCACTATAGTGCAAATTATTGCTTTGTTCTTAATATGTTTTAAGATGGCAAATGGTACGTTGGCCTTCATTGTAAGAGGGCTTGAGTAAAGGAGCAAGGATGTCTTACTATAGCTGTACAGGGCCTTGGTGAGACCACACTTGGAGTATTGTGTGCAGTTTTGGTCTCCTTACCTAAGGAAGGAAATACTTGCCATAGAGATGGGCAGCGAAAGTTCACCGGGCTGATCCTGGATGGCAGGGTTGTTGTATGAGGAGAGATTGGGCTGACAAGGCCTGTATTCATTGGATTTTAGAAGAATGAGAGGAGATCTCATTGAAACATATAAAATTCTGACAGGGATTGATGGACTGGATGCAGGGATGATATTTCCTCTGATTGGAGGGGGTTGAAAACAAGGGGTCATAGTCTCAGGACATGGGGTAGATCATTTAGGACTGAGATGAGGAGAAACTTCTTCACTCAGAGTGTGGTGAACCTATGGAATTCACTACCACAGAAGGCTGTGGAGGCCAAGTCACTGAATATATTTAAGAAGGAAATAGATATATTACTGGACTCTAAAGGCTTCGAGGGGTATGAGGAGAGTGTGGGAGTACGGCGTTGGGATCGAGGATCAGCCATGATCATATTGAATGGCAGAGCTGGCTCGAAGGGCCGAATGACCCATTCCTGTTCCTATTTTCAATGTTTGTTTTAAATGGTAACCGTTGGTTACAGGGAGCTGCCTGGGATGGGCTACTGATGCCAGCTTTGTGGGGGAGTTAACAGGCATAGTTGAGCTAAAGCTTCCTGAATTAATGATTATATGACATTAGTTCAAATCTCTCACACTGTGGGCTTCAATAACTCCTCCAAACAACTTTCCCTTGGTAATGCAATTTGTACTCGCTGTTTTAAAGTAAACAGAGGAATTATTGAACAAACTGTTACCATCATTTGTTTCACTAGAGCTATGGAACACAAAAGGGAATGTTTTCTGATGAGTTGCAGAGACCTATTGGGCGCTTTACTTGCAAACATTGGTTTTTTGCCAACAGATGAATTATGCTTGCTGTGATTAGTATAAAAGCATACATAAAAACATGAACTAAGAATTTAGTTTTCTATTGTTAAACAAGGCTGAGATAATTTTTAAAAATGTTTTTAAAAGGAGTCCAGTATTTACAATTGTAATAAGTTGACAGATAGTGTAAAACGTATTCTGTAATTTTGAGTAGGTTTGTGTCTTTTCTTTTTGACTAACTCCCCCACACAGTCAAAATTCGTAACTCTTCTCAGACAGGTCCCCTGTTACCAGTGACCAGTAAAAGCAAAAAATATTCAAAACAACTTGTTTTTGTGTAACATCTTTCTTTTCCTTCCTTCCCTCTCGAGAGGTTTAACCTCCACATGGGATGTTCTGGACTGCATAGTTCAAGGGCACTGGCTTTCTCAAATGAGTCAGCAATGGAGCTAACTATATATCCAAATGTTAATACACAAAACATGATACAATACAATATAGCTACTCTTAAGTCATGCTTTAAAACTTTTATCACTATTGCTTGAAATACTATGGGTGGAATCGTCCCAGATTTGCACTAAATGCAGTAATGGGCGGGAAAATGAATGTTTTACCTGCTGACCGCAATGGTGGCTTTTCATGCCGTATCATCCCAATCCTGCCTCATTAATCATGCATTCCTGGGAAACATGCCATATTGCTGGCAGGCAGCCTCCGATTCACCCACCACGCCGCTTCGTCATGCCGGGCGCCATATATAAAGTTCAGCTGTGCGCTTACCTGTCAATGCCTCCAGCCTGCTGCACAGAAGACATGGCCCCGAAAGGCAAGAAGACTGCAGCCCCCCAATTCAGTGATGCATCCCTGGGACACCTTTTGGACACTGTTGGAGCCTGCCGCAATGTCCTCTACCCTGGCTTTGGCTGCAGAAGGCCCATCAGTGTCACCACTCCAGCTTGGGAGGTGGTGGCAGAGGTGGTCAGTGCCAATGCTGCACAGAGGTCCACTATCCAGTGCAGAAAATAGATGAATGATCTCATCTTGCCAGGATAAGGCAACCATCTGATCACTCTAAACTCACACACTCACAAGCCACACATTCCACACATTCACTGGAATCTCACTCACTGCCAGCTCAACGGACATCAGCACTCACCCTCTCACACAAGCCCTCACATCTCCATCTGGCCTCATCTCCTCTGGAGACTGCCTCCTCAGCCCTCACCATCTTGAGCTACTTGCACAAATCAACATGTGTCCCCACACACACCCTGGGATGCCCACCTTCCCCAGTAATGAGCTAGCCCTGCAGCCTCTTCCCTCGCCCGAGGTCAATTCTCCCCCTTCCTCAAGCAAGCCATAGCCCTGCAGCCATTGAAAAGCACCCTGCCTTACTGGTCTTGTAAGTAGAGATCTGCCTGTGAGCCCCCCCTAGAGTGATGTGGTGCTGTCTGCGAAGCCTGGCGCTGATGACTGCAAATGCTGCTAGAAACAAGGTAGGCAAACAAAGCTTGAAGTCCCGAGCAAAGTGCAGCTCGCCAAGTGCACGTCGCTTATGTTCAGTTGTGAAACATGTCGGCGTGCAATCACGCCAATGTGCTCAGATGATCCAAGTTGGTTTGGGGAGTAGGGGGGGGTTGATTCCGGCGAGCTGGGCTCATAATGATATGCAGATGTATTACAATGAAGTCCCCGGCATGCAGTGGCGGGAAATGCGGCCTGCCATTGATGGGCAGAGTGGGCAATTGCAAATTTGTTTCACGACGGTGTGAAACCGATGTTTGGTCATCCCGCCATATTGTCCGCTCACGTCCGCCATGATGCCCAATGCCAGTAGGCACGGAAAATTCTGCCCAATGTTTGCATTAAGTGACTTCTGATTTGCTTTCATTGTTTGAAATGATTTATGAAATGGTGTTAAATATCCCGTGAAATAAACTTTCTAAGACCATGCAACTCACAGGGCTGAATTTTGCCCTTGATGAGCGGGCGGGCCCGACCGACTTGGCGGCGGGTGGGCAGCTGATCGCTGCTGCTGAAACGGGCCACGCCGCCATTTTGTGCGGGTGGGCCAATTAAGGCCCACCCAGCGTGATGTCCACCGGGAAGCGCTATGTGCTTCCTGTGCGGGCGGGGGGGGATTCCCCAAACGCGAGAGTGTGCTCTTTCGCGCATGCGCACGAAAGAGCGCACATCTCCCTGAGGTTAAGTGCTGCCTCAGGGAGATCGCTGAAAGGTTTCCAAAGTTTAAAAATAGAAAAATAAAAAAATCATTAACATGTCCCCCTCATGTGACAATATCAGTCTAACTACAGTCCAACACTGCAGCATGGCAGAATGTTTGCAGATGTCTTTAACTTTGTATTTTTCAACAGTCCCTCAGTTTTAACACCTTGGATAAAGAGCTGTATGTGGAGGTCAATGATGACAATGTCACATGAGATGGGACATGTTAATAAATTGCACAAAAACTTTAATAAACATTTTAAAAACCGACATGAAACCTCATCTTGCCGGTGGATGAGGTTTTATGTTTTTTCTATTGCCCGCCGGGGCTCCTGGCTTGCCCACCAACCTTAAGGTTGGATGGGCAGGTCCTTTAATTGTTTTAATTATCCTGTTAATGGCCTCAATTGGCCATTGACAGGTCGGCGGGTGGACAGCTGATCGTGCTGAAAATTTCCTGAAAATTTAAATGGGGCGGGATGACATCGGGAGTTCCCCCTGACGTCATCCTGCGTCATTTTCGTGTCGGCAAGCGGGCCCCGCCCCCTTCTCGCCAACGGAAAAATTCAGCCCATAGAGTTCTGCATAACACCATGGGTGAGAGGATGTGGAAGTTACAGTACAGAACAAGTCTTGTTTTTTGCCTCATCCTCAGACTGTGAGGAATGATAGTGCCTGTTGTTCAGCCCAGCTCCCTGCAATGTCTTGCATTTAAATCACACCATAAAATATGGGCACCTCTGACAGGGAGTTGGAATAAAATGGAACAGACAAATGATTTCATTCAGGTTTTTGCAATGCTGTTGAATCATTGGAGTCTTTATTATGTGGTGAATTGTCCTTTTTGAAACTTCCATGTATACTATTTGATATAATGACTCCTATCATTCTTTTCGTGGGAAAATATGTTCCATACATCAATTTAGGGTAATTTTAGTGAGAAGCATGTCAAACTCTATTGTTTCCTTCTTGCTTTGAATGAAAAGCATTCTGAATCATTGACCTCCACATACAGCTCTTTATCCAAGGTGTTGAAACTGAGGGACTGTTGAAAAATACTAAGTTAAAGACATTTGCAAACATTCTGCCATGCTGCAGTGTTGGACTGTAGTTAGACTGGCAGTGCCAAAAAGAACACACTATTTTATGAAGGAACCCAGCTGCATCGTTCCCCAATAAACTGAGCCTTAACGGGAAAATTACTATCTTTATGTGGTTTGTAATAACCCATTTTTTCCCCCTTGTACAATAAATAAGTCCTTTGGAATGCCTATATTTATTTCATCCCTTTTTTTATTCTCGTAACCTGTTTGTCATGGCCCTGCTGACATAACAATTTAGGTAGTCATTGCTACCACTTTGTAATGATGTACTGCAGAATCTGGCTGCCAAAGTTCAGATGAGTTACAGTTTTCTTCAGCACTTTCTATTGTTGATTTTTTTTTTAGTATTCTGTTTGATAAATTACAAAGATCCCTTTCTACAAGATCAAAATTGGAGCCTCAGTGTCAAAGCATCCGTGAACAAAATGTGGAACACTTAAAGAATAAAAAGATGCAGGCAAGGAATTCCTCTTGATTGGAGATATATCCTTTTAGAGGATCTCTCCTTGTCACAAAATCAAAAAGGAATATTCATCTTTATTACAGTAACTGTTCAGGTACCATGCCCCTAATTATTCATCATAAAACTGAAGAATTAGTGGTGGCTAAGAAATGGTTCTTTTTAAAATGGATAGTTTTATTTCTCTCTCTTAACCGGCCCTTCTCCCACCAAAATGCCTTTTTCAAATAGGGGAGTGATTCAGTGTGATAGACAACTTCGAGAAAACTGGTGTTGCATTTGCTCACATTTTCAGGCTTTACATTTTTTGTGTGTCTCAATGTATTGTGTGGGTTTGCCTTTCCCACGGTTGTCTGGAGTTTTCTTATTTTCTCAAAGTTTTGTCGATTGATTGATCTTGTGGATACTAGTAAGGATTATCAGAGCAATGCACTGCATATATATAGCATCTTTGGTTACAGTGATTTACAAAAGGATAATGGATAAAAGGATGCTGAGCCCTCATGGGAGAGTTGGATAGGTGAATAAAAGCTTGGTTAAAAATACAGAACAAAAACAGTATCTCAGGGTGGAATTGTCCCAGATTTGCGCTAAGTGCAGTAGCGGGCAGGAAAAAGAGCGTTTTACCCGCAATGGCGGTTTTTTTACATCATATCGTCCTAATCGCACCTCATTAATCATGGATACCTGGGAAACATGTCATTTTGATGGCTCTCATTTGCCCACCACACCATTATGTCGCCGCTTCCTCAGGCTAGGCGCCAAATTTAAAGTGCAGCCACATGCACGCCTCTCGGCACTTCCAGCCCAGGACTGGAAGACTGAACCCTGAAAGGAAAAAAGACAGCAGCCCCTCTGGTTTAGTGATACGTCCCTCGAGTGCCTTTTGGACGCCATAGAGGCTGGCCGTGATGTCCTCTACCCCAGCTCTGGTTGTAGGAGGAGCAACAACATCACCAATCCGGCTTAGGAGGCAGTGGCAGCGGTGACCAGAGCCAATACCCTGCAAAAGAGGGCAGCCATCCAGTGCCGCAAGAGGATGAATGACCTCCTCCGTTCTGCCAGGGTAAGTCACTCTTCTCATCACTCTCAACTGACACACTCACAAACCCAACAAACATCCACAGGGCCCTCCCTCACTGCCAGTGCAAGGGATATCACCATTCACTCTCTCACACACACCTTCATTGGCCTCATCCCGTCCGTGAGACCACTCACCACCCACACATGCCAGGCATACTTATCATCAGGCCTGGCAGGCATCTTGCTTACACTGTCCCATCTGTATTCATGCAGGAAGCTGGCACACAACAAGAGGGAGAGATTGCAGATTGGTGGAGGAATGCCTGAAATCAAGGTCCTCACAGACTTTGAAAATAGAGTCATTCAGCTGGCTGGTGATGACCGGGACCAGTCCTGTGCTGACGGTGAGGCCAGCGGTACTCTACCAAGTGAGGATCCAGGAGTGCAACATCCATCAGGCAACCATGCTGTGAGTGATGTGTCCTGTTCCACAGACCACTGCCACGACTAATTATCTCCCCTTGCTTTCGCAGGCACATCTGGGAAACAGCCAAGGGAGTCCACGGCCCAGGGCCTCCAATCAAGCCCCAAAGAAACCTCTGAAGAGGAACCTAAAGGCATCCTCCTTGAAGTCACATCACAGTGCTTACCCACACCCTCCACCAGCACAGAGACAAACACCTCGGTGGGATATCGATCTAGAGTAGCCTTGGGGTTACAATCTGTTGAGCGCACTGCACTGTCTGATCCACTGTAGGCGGAGGCAGGGTTTTCTGGCACTCGGAGGGCTGCTGGAGGCCAGAAATCTGCTAAGTTCGAGTCAGGTGATGAGCCTCTGGACTTGGTCATATTCAATTGCTGGAGCTGCATAGGCAAGCATGGGAACATCATGAAAGGATGTCCGCTGCACTCCTCAGATTACAAGGCACGGTGGAGGAGTCCGTCCTTCTTCAGTCCGTGGTGATAGCATCGGCATGCCAATACACTGAGGTCAACACTGGTAGGATGGTGGCTGCCATTGAGACCTTGGTCCAGGACATCAGTTCTGCACTGCTGCGTGGGCTGAATTCCAACACTGATGCCATAGTTGGCCTCCAACAGTGTCAACACGGGAGTGGTATGGGCAGCTTGATCTCACTCCAGCTTCCCCTTCTCCTCAATGAGTCAGCTAGGGGCCCTCGGGCACCCATAGGGAGGAGGATAAGCAGGTGCACACCCTGGGCTATCCACTCAGATGACTCTGGGAGTGTCCGGCCCATCCGAATCCCTTCTTCCTGTGACCTCAGCAGCTCCAGCTCTGCAGGCCAAGGAAGGTGCCACTGCCATACGGCAGGACCCGAAAGCAGGCTGGGGCCCTCCAGGAATCAGCCCTCCAGATGACACCCATCAAGGTCATCACAGACAGGGCATAGCAGTCAGCAGGCTGCCTCCCTCCACCTCCACTGTTGATATTGGGGGAGCACCAAGACGTAGTGGCAGGGTTAGGACAGTTAAGGAGATGTAATTGCACAGCCTGGGCACGGGTGTTAATTACTTGTACATAATGTTCACTATTGTAAACTAACTCCCAAGAATGTTTCCTTGCCTATGGCTCCTTGTTATGATGAGCATGTCACTCAGATATGAAACCTTGGTTCCTGCACAAGATAAAGGCAGGTTTCTCAGTCCAGGGCCTCTCCCCTGTGCTTTGTGCAGCCTTCAGACCAAAGTGATGGTCTGGCCTCACACTCCCTAGACACATTAGTGATGCTTGCACCTCGATGGTGCTTGTCATTGCTGCCAGAATGTTGTGGGCAGGCGTCAGAGTCCATCATTCTCTCCATGTGCTTTGGGCACCTTTAAGGTGGAGCTGGCCCCCGATCTCTTCAGCATCTGTGACCAGTGATGCTGTGCCCCTAAAGGGGTCAGGTGCTGAAGGCTGACAAAGGATCAGGTGCATTTAAAGTTTCACAACTGTGTCTCCATGATATGACCCTGATCACAGAGCACAAGCAAGCAGCCCTTGGCCAGACAGGAATCAGATATTCACAGAGGCTATGTGAAGAACTATGGAATATGCTCACTGCATGTCGTCATCACCCTCATGCAATCAAGCAACTGTTAGGGCCTCCACTGCATTCCCATGATAGGAGCCTTATCACAGAGGGTATGTGAGCTGGAGTCAAACGTTCATAGGTGCAATGTGAGTGTCTATGGGGTCTCCTCACTGCATGTTGTCATCAACCTTCATGAATCTAGCAGCTATGAGGGCCTCCCGAGCAGGCCTGCCTCGTCTGGCCAGTGCGATGGCCTCATTGCTGTCATCCTCGCCTTCGAGGACCTCCTCACCCTCATCCCCATCAGCGTCCTCCTTACTGGAGGAGACGTGCAGCTCCTCCACCTCCTCCTCAGCCAGCTCCTCTCCCCGTTGCAGCACCAGGTAGTAAAGGACACAGCAGGTGATGACAATGCGTGATACCCTCTGTGGACTATATTGCAGGGCTCCACCAGACTGGTCTAGGCACCGGAACCTCATTTTCAGCATCCTGATGCTTTGCTCCACCAAATTGCGAGTTGCAGCATGAACCTCGTTATACCTTCGTTCTGCTGCAGCCTGAGGCCACCGCTTGGATGTCGTCAGCCACGTCCTCTGCGGGAGCTCTTGTCCCTGAGGAGCCATCATTGCAGCGTCTGTGGGCCTTGGAAGACATCAGAGACCTGAGACCAACTGAGAATGTAGGAATCGTGACACTCCCTGGAAACCGTGCGCAGGCCTGCAGGATGCGTCTGTGGTGGTTGCACACCAGCTGCACATTCAGCGAGTGGAATCCCTTGCGGTTGACATAGTTGACCACTGGTTGCCATGGAGATCTGAGCGCCACATGAATGCAGTTGATGGCACCATGCACCTGTGGGAAACCTCAGATCTGGGCAAAGCCCAGCGCTCTTGCTCCCTGGTTTTCTTGGTCCCAGGCGATGTGCACAAAGTTACGTACCTTCGCAAAGATGGCATCCATGACCTCATGGATGCATTTGTGAGTGGAGGCTTGTGATATCCCACAGATGTCACTTGTGGAGCCCTGAAAGGAGCCACTGGCACAACAGTTGAGCACCGCGGTCGCTTTCATGGCCATTAGCAGTGGATGCCCTCCATGTCCCTGTGGCGCCAAATCCTGTAGCAGATGTGACCAACCAGTTCCCTGGACACGCGCAGTCTTTGGTGACCCTGGTTCTCGGTCATCTGTAGGAATGAAAGGCGGCATCTATAGACCCTGGGTCTAGCTAAGCTCCTTCACCAGTGACTGCTCCATGGCCAGCTTCTGCAAGGAGATTGTACAACATGTGTAGGTGTCCAACTGTTCTGCAGTTCACTTAAATGGTCAATAGTTTGCAGTCTATGCCTGAGGGGTGAAAAGCTCCGGAGCATTTGGTGGCACTTTCAGGCCCCTGCGTTGCTTGAGTGAGCAGATAAGTTAGAGGCCCGATTCCAAGAATGTCAATGTGACTGCACCTGAACTGTCTCAGCTGAGGAGGAATGGTCACTTCATACAAGGTTTCCCTAATGCGTAGCCACCTCCCTCCACCCCTTCCTCTACATGCTTGTGCACTATCATCAACTGCAGGGAAGCCTTGAGATCCAACAGGCAACCCTCGCTAGTGCTGTGCCACATTACTGTGCACTCACCTCCGAGTTCCCTTTGAGGTGCAGCTCACCAACTGCACACCTTATGTATTCTGTTGTGAAACACGTCAGTGCTTGGATGATCCAGTGTGGGGGCTGATTCCGGCGAGCTGGGCTTATCATGACATGCAGGTGTATTGCAATGAAGTTCCCAATGCCCGGCAGCAGGAAATGTGGTCTGCCATTGACGGGCAGAGCAGACAATTGCAAACTGGTTTCATGATGGCGTGAAACCGATTTTTGGCCTTCTCGCCATATTGTCCAGTCACGCCACCAACCACGCCCGATGCCAGTGGGCACAGAAGGTTCTGCCTTCAGTCTTTATACCTTGGGTGTTATTCGCTGATTGTTCGAATTTTGTTGCTATAATCTTTTTTATTTGTAATGATCTTTGAACTTGGTTCAGATAATACTCCCATCTCGGGACCAACAGGTTGTGGCTACAAGCCCTGCATAACTCCATTACTGGAACTCCATTGCAGTTATCATGCTCTATTGTTTGGAATGCCATCCTTTGGATGAGATGTTAAACTAACTCAGATGGATGCAAAAGATTCCATAGCACAAAGAAGTTCTCTCGGTACTCCAGCTAACATTCCTCTCTCAGCCAATTCATTTTATTTCTGTTGGCAAAATTTTACTGGAACATTAGAACTACACATTTGCCAAGATAACAATAGCTGCTGGATTTGAAAGGCGATTAATTGCATGAAGCACTTTGAGACTGTTCAATGTGATTAGACTTTATGGAAGTTATTGATTTATTTCTACTCAACTTCTATGAATGGCCAAGTTTAAACACAAAATTTAAGCCGCCCTTTAATGTTGATTGGTGTTCAGACTGCAGGAATTAAAATGGTTATTTCTCCTCCTTCCTAGGCCATTTTGTCTTTCCTTTGGTTTTCTCAAAAAAAAACCTTAAAATTATATACCAGTCCTCACATGCAGGTAGATGTCTCAAAGCACTTCATGATAAAAAGAGGGAAATATCAAATATGAGGAGGTGGAAAAGGAAGCGAATCTTGGATGTGGAACTGAACTGAAGAGTGCTTCAAAGAGATTTTTGAAAATATGGTGGGAGGTGACAATTCTATTGTTACAAAAGCAGAGAACCTGTGCAAGGACAAGGCAGGGAGAGATCGCAAAGCCAATGTATGGCCAAGCCATAGGGAGATTGGGAAATAAAGAGAAGAATTTTGAAATCAACATTCTGGGGCTCTGTGGAGTTGATAGGAGATGTGAGCATTATGTGAAGACCTGATCTGCAATGTTTGGATGAGTTGAAGCTTCTCTGGAGGCTTTGATGCGAGAAGGTGGAGTTAATGTAGAAGTTCAGCCATGACCTTACTGAATGGTCGAACAGGCTTGAAGTGCCAAATGCCTCCTCCAGCTCCTATTTCCTAAGCCTAATGTAGAAGGGGATTGGAGAATTTAAGTATGACGTGATGATGAGCACAGCAGTTCTGCGAGGAACCTGAGCACAGGTTCAAAACTACGCCACATTTCAAACTTCCTTACTCAGCTTGAGGTGACATTTGGAGGCATTGATCAACTCATGGCCAGGGTCTTGAAGGTGCTGACAGCAGCTCAGGTGTTTCGCCTCTATTTTTCCAACACAGGCGGAACCTAGAATGAGGAGAAAGCTCAGTGAAATGGTAAGACAAAGGAGAGATATCTTGTCGTACTGCCATCAAATAAAGCAGAAACAATTAGGAAGAAAAATGAAAGATTGCTTGACCCTTTCCTTGTATAGAAATATTATTTTGTGTTGTAATGGAAGGTAGCCCAAGTAGTCTTTACCTTTAAGCATTTCCCCAAATTATTGTCATCATTTGACAAATTGCAAATCCAATATTGAGCTGTCAAGGAATATTCCTCATGCATAATTGCTTTTTTAAAAAAAATCAATTATCTATTGCACTGAGTTCCATCCTACTGGATTAGAATAATTGCAACCTAAATAACATTTTAATAAATCTATAGCAAGGCTTATATTTTATCAATCTACTCTGCTTGAGCCTCAGGGTATATAAGATTCCCAAAGGAATCAAGCTCATTATGTTGGCCTATTCTAAGTATTTTAGGAGTATCCATTTTCTTAGCAGATTTGAAGAACAAATCAATTAGCCTCTCTGTATTCAGGTACTCATGGATGTCAATTGGAAAATCACAGAGGTATTGAAGATGCCCAAGCTGAGTCTGTATTCTTATAACTAACTGGAAAATGCACATATTTTCATCTACAGCGAAAACCCTGTCATTGGAAGGGGACTCAGGAGTATAAATGTGCCACATTTTGAAGTCATATGATGTGCCCAGCAGCTACAGGCCAGTCAGTTTAACCTCGATGTTTGGGAAACTCCTAGAAACGATAGTTCGGGACAAAATAAAAGTCACTTGGACAAATGTGGGTTAATTAAGGAAAGTCAGCATGGAATTGTTAAGGGCAAATTGTGTTCAACTAGCTTGCTGGAGTTTTTGATGAGGTACCAGAAAAGGTTGATGATGGTAATGCTATTGATTTAGTATACATGGACTTCCAGAAGGCATTTGATGAAGTCTCGCGCAACAGAGTTGTGGGCAAAGTTATAGCTCATAGAATAAAAGGGACAGTAACAACTTGATTACAAAATTGGCTGAGTGAGAGAGAACAGAGAGTAGTGGTTAATGGATGTTTCTTGGACTGAAGGAAGGTTTGTAGTGGAGCTTCCCAGAGATCAGTGTTGGGACCCTTGCTCTTCCTGATATACATTAATCACATTGGCATTGATGTACAGGGCACAATTTCAAAATTTGCAGATTATCTGAGACATTATGAACTGTGAGGAGGATAATGTAAAACTTCAAAAGAGCATAGACAGGTTGGTGGAATGGGGTGGACAAATGGCAGGTGAAGTTTAATGCAGAGAAGTGTAAAATGATCCATTTTGGTAGGAAGAACATGGAGAATAAATAAAGGGTAACTTCTAAAGTGGGTGCAGGAGCAGAGGGACACAAAGTATATGGAGTTGCATTGGGTCTGCAGCACAGAATCGGGTCCAACTGGTGTACGCCAGCATTTATGCTCCACATGAGCCTCCTCTCCTCTTCAATTTCATGTAACTCTTCAGGATATTCTTCAATTCTTTTTTCCTTCAGGTGGTTTTGTTTTCTTACGCCTATGCTATTGCTTCAACCACTCATGGTGCAGACAGTTTCATATTCCAATCACTCGTTAGGTAAAGAAGATTGTCCTGAATTCTCTTTTGGATTTATTAGCAACCTCTAATTTTCTATGTCTACCCGGCTGTCAAACACTTTCATTATCTTAAAGACCTCGATCAGGTCACCCGTCAGCCTTCTACTTGTCTAGAGGAAAGAGGCCCAGTTCGTTAAGCTTTTTCTGGGAATAATATCCTCTCAGTTCTGGCATCAAGCCTGTGAATCTTTTTTGCACCTATTCCAGTGCTTCTATATTCTTCTTACAGTATGGAGACCAGAACTGTGAACTGTAATCAAAGTGTAGTTTAGCCATAGTTCTATACAAATTTAGCATTACTTCTCTGCTTTTCAACTCTATCCCTCCAGAATTGAACCCCAGTACTTGTTTTTTTTATAGCCTTATTAACTTATTAAGTAGTGTTGCTACTTTTAGTGGCTTGTATATCCAGGGGGGGTCACTCTGCTTTTTTACCCCATTTGGATAATATATCTTATCCAAGAAGTATCTGGCTTCTTTATTCTTCCTACCAAAATGTATCACTTCACACTTACCTATTTTGAAATTCATTTACCAATTGCACACTCTTTCTGTGTTTATTAATATCCTCTTGTATCTTATTGCATTCTTCCTTTGTAGTCACTACACCCCAGCCCCCACCCTCAGTTTTGTGGTTGTCTGCAAATACTAAACTTGTGCTTCCAATTCCTGAGTTCAGAAATGAATACAGGTTGCGAGTAACAGGTTAGTAGCTAAATTGCTGGCATTATAATAATCAGCTAATATTCTCGCTATAATGGTTATTTAAACTCCACTGTTTCAAAGAAACACTGCTCAAAAGAATATTTTGTAATATGTTGTAAACTATCAAAGCAGCTGCATTTCTTTTATATCTCAAAAATACACAACAGAAAAGGGATGAATCTAAAAGCAGAAAATTCCAAAAGAACTGTACTATTATTCAAGTGTGGGCTGAGGCTCTGATCCCTCAAAAGTTGTTTGTCGATGTGTACTGATGTATGCATAGCTTTTCAAGCACTTGTACGAGTGTGTGAAAATCCAGCAATGGTGAGCTGTGTGGCCCCCTCACTGGCTCAAGTCTGGCATTTGGTGCAATTCAAGCCATATAAACTGTTCAGGAAAGCATGATGCAACTTGGTATGTGAGGTACAAAAAACAAAGAACCAAAAGAAAACAGTTTGAATGCAAAAATTGCTGCAAATTTGAAGAAAGGTGCCCCGCATGTTTACCAGTTAGAAAAACAATTTTTAAGAATTCCCAGGATCTATATGCAAACAGTTAGATACTGAGAACATAACTTAATGTGGGCGGCAGGGGACCTGTCATCTGCAGTGAAATCTGGTTGCACCCCTGCAGAGGATTCCTGACGGAATAGTCCCTAATTGGCAGCGGGAACCCTGCCACCTGGGCCTCCAGCAACCCAGGGTCATTAAATTGCAGAACCCTCTAATGCAGGGTGGATATC
Organism: Cetorhinus maximus; assembly: GCF_964194155.1. NCBI lineage: Eukaryota > Metazoa > Chordata > Chondrichthyes > Lamniformes > Cetorhinidae > Cetorhinus > Cetorhinus maximus. Next base: position 101,962,563 of record NC_135887.1, read on the forward strand.
ACACCCCCGAAAGCTGCCGGCCAGTCAGAGGCCGGCAGATTTGCAGTGCTGGCAGTGCCACTGGGAGCGGTGGCCACTGCTGGTATTGCACAGGGATACCCAGAGGATCGGCAATGGATCTTCCGGAGACAAGTACGTGAGACAGTTGGGATTGCCAGGGATGTGGTGGGTGCTGACCAGGAGGGGAGATGAGGTTGACAGCAAGGGCAGAGATTGGCTTCCTGCAGGCCCCCTTCCCCGATGCCACGTCCCTCGATTGGGCAAAGAGTGTCTTTGAACAAGAGACCCCTCCCCTAGAAGCCTGGAGGCAAACCTGACAGTGTTTGTCAGGTGGTGTCCCTGTATGGTGAGTACCCCACCCACCGCTGGTTGAATACCAGCAGTGGAGAAAGCTCTTAAGTAACCCTTAAATGGCCTCCATTGGCCTTCGAATTGGAAGGCCGCCAGGAACATTCCCGCTCTGACTTAATCAGTGGGAGATGGGAAGGCAGTGCATCTCCACCATGCAGCCTCCTGCTCAATCTCATAGCCTTCCCTACCCCTGAACTCTTTTCCAGGGGCAGGGGCATTAAATTCCAGCCTGAGACACTGCATTGTTGCAACTCAAAATGCAAAATTGCCGATGCAATGTGTAAAATTGACCTACTTTAGAAATAGGAAAAACAAAATGCTCAACAAGCATGAGCTACTCACCACGGCTACTAGTGTTGGAGGTGCCTAAATAACAGATTTAATAAAAAAAAAACAGGCTTTAACTCTGAGTCATACCAGGTGTCACAAAGTATTATCAATTTGTGACAAGAGAAAGTAAACATCACATACAGAAAGTCTCAAAAAATATAGATATTTACCAGTCAATCTCAATCCAGCTGTGGCATGGCATACAGGCAATCAAAATGAATTGTAAGGGTGCAGCTGATACAAAATTTAAACTACCTGATTTATGAGGAGGGCTTAAATAACTTGGATTGGGGATTTTTGTGTTGTACCTGGGTACCTCAGAATGGTGGAAGAAAAAAGTTGTTTGAAAAATGGCGATAATTTTCTTTGAAACAAATGTTAGCATTAGAAACACAAATGAACGTACCAGTACATTCTCTGGGCCAAATGAACAGCTACAATGGCTTTGGCTTGTTTGATGCTTAATGAAAGCAATTTTGGAAGGGTAAGTCTTGCACTACAGCACAACATCTCATAAAAAACACAAGCAACCTCCAAAAGTATCCCCAACAGTGAGTTGGAGGTTTTACTGTAAAGGGAGAAGAGTTTTGGCAGGGCGGAGGAAAAGTACACGTGACCACTTAAAAGAAACTGGAAATAAATTTATAAGGGTGAGCAGAGAGAAAGATTTTTATTGCATATACTGATTTAAATTTCACAGGATCCAATTAGAATTTTTATGCGACAATCACAATTTGTGTGACAACCAAGCAGTAGATGTAGCACTTTTTATGTGTTATACAAGGCAATATCTTGCATGAGTTGTTTTACATTTGAACTGACCATCACAAAAAAAAATCCTGATATAGATATACTGTGAGGAAAATTTACTTCTGCTTGTGTTGGATTTTTAAGTTGCATTTTGTATTGTTAGAAATTAAATATAAGGTGTTAACATCTAAAGTTATATAAAGTACTAATCAACAAAGAAGCTACTAGCTCAGGGTCCAGACACACTGGCTGCAAAGGGTTGAAAAGGTGCAAGTTTTTTTATAGCAAGAACAGTGAATTGTCTGAAGTATGGATTGTAATTCATTAAAACCATCATATTCAATCATAAATATCATGGTCATTGTCAAAGAATGGCTATCCATTTAGCATGGTTGTTGACATAATGGATTTAGGAAGGATGCATTTGTCTACTTCCTTTTGTTTCATATAAAAGGGGTTGGATCATATTTTTGTGGTTAAGCTTGATTGTAATGATGCTCCAAAACCAATTTGGCACATATTAGAGAATCAAGCTCACTCTGGAGTTGTGTTTGATTGATAGCTGTGTCTGAAACTTTTGAGAAGAGTGCAGGATTATTGATTGTTTGTAGACTGCTTTGATGGACAGCCAGGATTCTCTCATATGGCGTATATTGAGCTGGTAAGCAATCTGACAATTCCTGGATCATGGTCAAGAATCTGGTAAAAGAGTTTTTATTGGGAAATCCATGGGTCTTTAGGGTGGGAGTGACAAATGATATCAAGAACAGGAATGGTGTGGCTATTGTTAAGAAATAGAGACAGTTTACATAAGTTATATTGGTATTTGTAGGTATTAAGAGTTATTAGCTTTAAGACTTAAGTTTGATTTGTATTTCTGTATTTGTGTGTTAAGGAAAGGTTAAATTGAGTTTTAGTTTCACTTTGAAAAGATGCCTGCATTTCTAATGAGGTTTTTTAAGGTAAACAAACAACAGTAGAAAACTGGCTGTTGCCTAGCAACAGGGTTCCAGAGAGGCAGGCCCCTCCCACAGACACACACATGAAAACTAAAGAAAGAGCAGTTTTAAGTTCAATTTGAAGCCAGGACCCCAGGGAGACTGGACACTGGGAGAGGGAGCTGCAGATTTTCCAAAAGAACCAAAAGATCCCAAGGCCAAAGGAGTGAGACAGAAACAGGGGAAAGTTCCAATCAGACCTTCTAGTCAAAGGAAGGACAGGAACCTGGAAAAGGTCCTGTTAAGTGAGGAGCAGAGAGAAAGGCTCCAAGCTTCAGATTTAAAGAGACAAAAGCTGTATAAAGCAGGTTTAAAATGAGAACAGCTTGCAAGATGCAAGAAGGTCCAAAGAGACGGCTGAAGGTCTGTAACCCTTTGCTATGGGCATGTGACACAGTGGTGTACTGTTAACACTGAGTCAGTGAGAGAGAGTGTGTGGAAGACAGTTTGAATGCATGTGGTGACATAGGGGAGAAGAACATCGGAAGGAGAGCTTGAAACCCTAGAGGTAAGCCCTTGTGGAAGGCATCTGAGAGAAAGGGTCGGTTTGGGAGAAGATTCCAAAGCGAGTTCTTCGAGACTGGAGATTGGAAACCATCGTATGAGGGATGGAATTCAGTGAGACTGGTTGGCTCACGGTGTGACAAGCGTCTGGGGGGAGTTGGGAGATCCATAGCATCTGGTTGAGGTGGTATCTGTCACTTGGTTTCAGAGTGTGGTGTGTCTGACCACAGGCTGCCTATTGATTTACATGGACTGTGTAATTACTGTGAACATTAAAGTATAAGATAGCTTCTTTAACTTGTGTTATCCTTACAAATCTGTATATATCTGAAAAGGTATATGTGTGGGTGAAGGCGTATTGTAATAGAGTTCATTTTTTCCTGTTGAATAAATGCTTTATTCTTTTGTCAAAAGTTCATCAGCTGACTCCTGTGACTCTATTCAGTGGCTACACTCCACGTATCTAAACAAACAAATAAAAGTTAGGATCTATCAAGCTGGGTTCCACTCTGGGATCAGGCTTGTCCATGGGTAACTTCAGCTAGGATCATAACACTATTTAGTGAGCAGGTGAAAGGCTCAGTGGGGAAGGTGGTACAAGGGAGTGAGGAACACATGTGGATGAAGTTAAAGCTAAATCCAGGATTTAGGTAAGGCAAGTTGAAAAACAATGGTATTGCTGGATGCAAGGTGGGAGAGGTAAGAGAAATGTGAGAAGTATTGGCTCTGAAAGGAGGCTAAGTTGAGGGTGGATAGGGCAACAACTGGGGGCTGGTGGAGAAAAGGGAACAACAGAAGAGTGTGTATGTGCCACTTGTCCAGAGCCATTTTTTAACAGTGTGTGCAGGAGTGGAGGAGATGGAGATGAATGGGAAAGGAATTGGCAGAGAAGGGTAAACAGAGGTTGGAGGAGATGGGGCAATAGTGGATGGGGATGTGGTGTCAAGTGGTACTGGGCCAGGATTCCTGAGGTGGGCCTATTTTCTTGTTGAGTGGATGTGGGGGTTTACATTGCAGAGTGCAGAATTGCAACCCACCTTGGGGATGGTGCTGAGTTGTTTCTAGGTGAGAAGTTGGAAGAAATAAAGTTGTTTATCAGCAAGTGGGTGGGAAATATGTTGCTTACTGGATGTATGGTGAGTTGTTGCTGAGGGAATCGCTGTGGTCTAATTGTCCTTGAGTTGAGTGAGGGGGTTGGCGTTATTGTTTCTGCTCAGTGGTTGGAGATTAATAACTGCATTTCTGCTCAGGTTGGACGATAGTTGACTGAATTTTTTCATGGGGAGCGAGGGTGATTTCTGCATGTGTGTGGCCTGTAGGATGGAGCCATGCACTGATTACTGGTCAGTGGAAGGTTGAGCACAATAGTGCTCAACCCTTTGCTTTCAAGAATTCAGCACTTTAGTACAGATTGCACTTGGGAAGCATTTATTTAACATCAATGGGGGAGAAAGGGTATCTTGGTTACTGGGAAAGGTGAGATGCTGAAATATTTCTTTACTGGGTGAAGGGTGTTCATTGTACAGTGAGGGAGGCAATATTTCTGGTCAGTGGAGGGACTGTAATTTATGCTTACTGGGGGCAGTGATCTCTGTTCAGTGTCTGTGAGGGCGGGGGTGTGGTGGGGTTTGTTAACGTGTGAATAACTCATATTGTTTTGCACCACATTTATTGTTATTGGTTACAAAACAGCTATGTCAGCACCCTTTGAGCAAGTTTTCTGGCTGCCATCTTAGCTGCAAAATGATGCATTTTATTTAAATTGGGAGGTGACATTTTCTTCCAGTAATAATTTTGTCTGCAACCAGAAAACTGCTTTATCCTCTTGCAGTTCAATGGCTTTATCGGTGATAATGAATAACAATAAGATTCTCAAGATACTCTTAATGTTTAGAGTAAATCATTTTGGATTCAGATGGTTCAAACATAATGGAAATCAATCTGACATATCTGCTAAACATCTTAACAATCATTTCTGAGAGCCTTTCTTGCTATAAAATTTCCATAAATTTGACTAGATAAAAATGGTTGAAAATTGGTCATACCTTTCAGGTTCAATAAAAATGTATGAAGTAGTAGGAATCACCTTAAATCTCAAATGGAATTTCACACAACATTATTCACATCAACAAGAATTGTTCACAAATCATGAAGCAGCTCATAATAACTGTGAGGACTTAGAATATGTTAAATTAAGCAGTCATCCATAACTGTCAGCTTCATAAACTAAAAGAGTGCTTACACGCTTCCTAAACATGTGGGCCATATCTTCCGAGCTCCCCAATGTCGGATTGGGGGTGTACTCCAAAGATGCGCTGGGGAATCCCTCTCAGAACTTCACAGAACTGTGCAATTGTCCAGAAGTACACAGTTCCTCTGGGCAATTGCGCTGTGCTGGGAACCATCCGGAAATGCGGTTTAAAATGCAAACTTCGGATGGTTCTGACAGGGTTATGCCAATAGTTACCCAGAAAAAGTTAGAAGAATTAAAACCTCTTCTAACTTCTGGGTAACAATTGTAAAGACCCAGACCAATTCCCCACTCCCCCCCGCCCCCCCCAACCCCCCAACCACCCATGGGACTGCCCAACACTCCTGTTGTATTTGCCTTGTCAAATCACCAGGGGACTCACGTACAGGTCTCGATTGTTTATTGTTTAAGTATATACAGGGCGGGACAGTCTTGGGCAGTCCAATCACATGCTTCTCCGGTCTCAGTTACTTGTTTCCTGTGCGTACACACATCAAACATTGTTCTAATCCATGCAAGACCACCATATCTTGCTGATTGTGCAGGAGTCTGGGCCTCCTTGATTTCAACACCCACTCCCTGGCCTTGTCCTTTGTCCTACTAGCTTGTTTGTCTCATTCATTATCCTGTCTAAAGCACACCAGCTTATATTTATTTTTACCAAAAGACACTTCTAACTAAAATTGTTTGACACTTTCATCCTGACCCACCAGGGAGCTCCCCCACCCCTGACTAACCACCCCCTGCCCATGGTATTCCATACTCCCTGACCCCTCATGAAATTCCCCCCACCCACACGGGACTCCTTATCCGAACCCACCCCCCGTTCATGGGCCAACTCACCTGAGGTCCGACCTGGATCCCCCAACCCTCCCGAAGTCTGACCAGACATCCAACCCCTTGATGTATAACTACCTCAGGCCCCCCAAAATTCCAACACCCCACCCCCTCCCAGTGTCTGATCCACCCAGTCCCCCACACCCCACAATTCCGATCACCCAACCCCCAAAATTCCAACCCCACACCACCCCGAATGCCTGACTCCCCCAAATATCCAAACCCCAGCCACCAAATGTTCCAATCACCAAAATCCCGACAACCTTGCCCCCAAAATCCCAACCCCCTTGAATGTCTGACTCCCGACCCCTTCGAAATCCTGACACCCCCACCCCCAAAAGTTCTAACCCCCCCCACTCCCCGCAAATGTCTGAACCCCTCCCCCTCACAAATATCCGACCCCCCCAGCCCCTCCCGATGTCCTGTCCAACCCCTCAGCCCCCACCCCCCCCGAATGTCTGACCCCCCCATTGAATGTTCGACCACCCCCACCTGCTCCCGAATGCCTGACACCCCCTAGCCCCCTAACGTCTAACCTCCCAACCCTTTCCCGAATGTCTGACCCCCTGTTTAAAAACAGCCTAGGCTGTCCCAGAAAGGCTGTCTGCCACTGCAAGGATGGAGTCCAGCGTGTCAGCAAACACCAGGCAGGAGGAGAGCAGGTCAGGGGGGGACTTGGCCCCCAATTTTTACGACAAGTATCTTGCTGCCCTCCTGGAGGAGGTGGCTGCCAGAAGGGACACCCTTGTCCCCAGAGATAGGAGGAGGAGACCACCGCAGCTCACCAAGAGGGCATGGAAGGAGATGGCATCACGGGTGAGCAGCCATGACATGGTGTAGCGTACCAGGGTGCAGTGCCAGAAGCGCTTCAATGACCTGCTGTGCTCAGGAAGGGTGAGTATCATATTGACATGGGTCAATGTGTTGAATTGTTTTGGGCTGGCTGTCCCCCCGTGGTGCTCAGTATTAGTATGAGTGCCAACTGTCAATCACACCAGAGCTGGCCAAGGGTGTGAGTCCTGGCTGCTTTGACTGAGTGCCTTGTGCCTCGAGGGCCATAATTCGGATGTGCCCTGCAAGGTGCTCCTCAACTGGGGTTGGCCAGGCTGCAATGGCGTTGAAGGTAGAGAGTGGACTAATCAATTCTCCTCTGTCCTTTCAGGAGAAGACATCCCATAACAATGTTGAGAGGTCGCAGACTGGCGGAGGACCCCCACACTTCCTCATCCTCTCCCAGTGCGAGCAGGAGGCCTTGGAGCTCGAGGTGCTATGCACCTCGGTCAAGCGGCCGCAGTGAGGCTGGGTTATCAGACGAAAGTAAGAGCGTAGTGCACTGAGGTGAGAATTTCGGCTTGTGCAACCATACTAGTGCAGTCTCTTCACTGATGTGAGCCTCGAACCTGGATTCCCCATTGATTATTGAAAGATGAGGGCACCATGACGCAGATCTCCGTTGTCTCACCAGGATACCTGGCATGCACAGTGTGTGTTATGACTTTAACTAATGACGTATCCTTCTTCTCCCTTTTAGGTTCACCAGCAGGCGTTCACTCTCCTGGTGTGATTGACAGTTGGCACTCAGACTAACACCTGGTCTTCTGACTGCCGTTACCCTGGGCACTCTCTGCCTCCACCTGCATCTCAAGCGAGTGTGAAGTGCCCTTAACAATGTGCACTGAGATACTATCAGCCAAACTAATGCCCACCGAGGTGCTGATATCTGTGCTGGTGCCAGGTTCAGAGAGTGGATGTGCCGCAGGTGCTTGGGGAGCACGGTTATACTCTGGTGTCAGGGGTGGGCCTTCAGGGTCCAGGACGGTGCTCAGTCAAAGGCCAACATTGGGCTTCTGGGGTCGTTCATTAGGCAGCAGATGCTACACATCCAGCGGGAGGATCTGGAAGAGTTCCAAGAGGGTATGTATGCCATGTTCTCCGTTGTGGAGGAGACCCTGCAGAGCGTGAGCACTGCGTTGACCCTCATGGCCGAGCGCAATGCCTCTTCCATGGATAGAGTGGCGACTCATGAAGAGGCTGCTCCAGGAACAGAATCAGGAGTTCCTGGGGTTGCTCTCGGGCCTGCAAGCTCTCACACAGGCACTGATCTCAGCTAGTCAGTGTCCGTGTGTGAGATGGATGGGCACCCAGTATCCCAGTTAGGTGCCCATCCATCATTGGTGAGCAGGGAGTTCCAAAGTGACCTCATGTTGGCGCATGAGCTACTTGTCATCTCTGCGGGCTCCTCTCAGGGTGCTCTGGATGATGGCAGCAGCTCCTCTGCCCCTCCTCCATTGACCGTGGCATCTGATGAGGCTGTGGCGACTGGGGAGATGCCAGCTATGGCACTGGCTGCTCCCTCCCAGGCGGGGCCTGCACAGGCTCCACTGGCCAGAGGACGACTGCCAAGGTCATCAAGGCCAACAGTACAGCATTGTCAGCAGGCTGTCTCCAATGCCGGTGCCAGTGAGGGGGAAGCACTTGGACGTAGCACCCGTAAATGTAAGTTTAAAGCACCTTAAGCACAAGAGGGACTGCACATGGGTGATCTTTTGTTCCCTCCATTTCTTTTCTTTTTTAATGGTGTGCCTACCAACACTGGTTTCTTTCTGTTCAAGACTATGTGAATTCCAAAATAAAATTAAATTTGCTTTTGTGTTATTGGCCTGAGTATGCTTCATTTATTTTGTAGGTGCCGGGTTGGCCAATATGTAATGCTGGACGTGGGTAGCTCGAACGTTTATTGCACAGGCATGAAGTGTATTTTGGGGGCCAAGGAAAGGGTCATTTCTGTGATCCAGGACAGAGGAGGCAGCCCTGGCATGAGGTGGTAGCTCTTATTTGGCAGCCTAGCTGAAGGAGCATTAGATCAAGGCATCCCTGGTGTCCCTCCCTCCCTGGAGGTTACCAAGGTCTGTCTTCATGCCCTTAGCGTTCTCCTCACCATGGTCCTCTTCTGATTCACTACTGGATTCATGATCTGGGGCCTATGCAGCTGTGTCAAGATCCTCTTCCTCCAGTGGATCCCCCCTTGCCAGTGCCAGATTGTGAAGAGTGCAGCATGCAACCACTATCAGTGACACGCACTCTGGGGGGGTATTGTAGTGCTTCCCTTGATCCAGGCATCAGAAGCACATCTTGAGAAGACTATGGTTCTCTCTACCACTGCCCTTGTGGAGCCATGGCTCCTGTTGTACCATTGCTCTGCCTCTGTTCTTGGGTGGCAGAGAGGCGTCATGAGCCACCCTTTCAAGGGATATCCCTTGTCACCCAGAAGCCATCCATCCAGTCAGGCTGGAGCACTGAAGAGCTTCGGCACCTGGAAGTGTCTCAGGATGTACGCATCTTGGGAGCTGCCAGCGTACCTTGCACAGACTTGTAGAATCTACATCCTGTGATCACACACTATCTGCACATTCATGAAGTGGAAGCCCTTCCTGTTGACGAAGGCACCTGGCTGACCCGCTGGTGTCTTGATGGCCACATGTGTGCAGTCTATTAGCTCACTCAGCCTGGCTGGCCTCATCCTCAGAAATGAAGGAAAGTCAATACCCACCTGAACAGAGCTTCTTTCACCGGCTTGAACTATGGACAGCGGATTGGGAGTCTCCACACAGATTCCCCACTGAGCCCTGGACAGAGACAGAGGCATAGAAGTTGAGGGACCCATGACCTTCAGAACCACCGGCATGGGGTTTCTACCCACACAGTCGAAGCTGATCTCGGGCCTGATCATCTGGCAAATGGAGGTCACGGTCTCCCTTGAGAGGCAGAGCCTCCTTCGGCATTGCACCTTGGACATATTGAGGTAGCTGCATCGCCGCCTATATACCCTGGCAGCAGGATAGTGGCATCTTCTGTGGCCTCTTCCGCCTTGGACTATCTGCTTGCCCTGTCCCCCTTGTGCCTGTGCCTCTCCTCCCACAGGTCCCTCCCATGGAAGCTGCATTGGGACACCTGGCCTCCTCTCTCTTCTGCCCCTCTCTTCCTCCTCAGGGGAGGTACCTCCAGCAAAGACCACAATCCCCATTACCAGGGTAAGGGAAGGGTCCACGAGGTGTGAATCCTCGGGGGACCTGGACGACACCAATGAGTCCAGAAATGAAACCTGGAAATGCTAAGAATGAAACCCCGATCAGAGAATAAGCTGCCAAGTCTCAATAAGCCACCAGCAGCAAACTATCTCCAAAACTCCTCACTACTCACATTGACAATACTGCTGATTCTTCTTATCCCACCCGTGGATGAGGTTTTGCAAATTGTAGCCTGTCCGCCTGCCTGTTTTGCCCATGCAATGAGCGAAAACTCACACGGGCAACGAATAATTGCCTTCAATTGGGTTGTCAAGGGCCTTAACTGGCCTGTTAATCAATGGCGGACGCAGCTCCGACTCCCATGCGTGCCCACCAAGCGAAATATTGCGTGAGTGCGCGATGATGTCAGGACACTCTCCTGACGTCATCGTGCATCATTTTATGCTCGAACGGGTTGGGGGGGCACCCACGGGGGGCACCCACCCGCCCGCTCAGTGAAAAGTTCTGCCCATGGTGTACTGGTGATGGAGGGAGCGAATGTTTAAGTTGATGGATGGGGTGCCAATCAAGTGGACCACTTTATCTTGGATGATATCAATCTTCCTGTGTGCTGTTGGAGCTGTACTCATCCAGGCAAATGGAGTGTACTTCATCACAATCTTGACTTGTGCCTTGTAGAAAGTCTTTGGGGAGTTAGGAGATGAGATACCCAGTGCACTATTCTGACCTGTTCTGGTAGCGCGGTATTTATGAGGCTGGTCCAGTGGTGATCCCAGAATGTTGAAGGTGGTAAAATCATCAGCAAGCGTTCCCACTTCCAACTTATGTTGGAGGAGATCATTGATGAAGCAGATGAAAATGGTTGGGCTTGGGACACTACCCTGAGGAACATCTGCAGTGATGTCCTGGAGCTGAGATGATTGGCCTCCAGCAACCATAACCATCTTCCTTTGTGCTAGGTATGATTCCAGCCAGGCGAGTTTTCCCCTGATTCCCATTTACTCCAAGTTTAACTTAAGAACATAAGAAATAGGAACAGGAGTTGCCTATACTGCTCCTCGAGCATGCTTCACCATTCAATATGATCATGGCTTAAACTTAACTCCACTTTCCTGCCAACTCCCTATATCTATGACTCCTTGGTGCCACACTCAGACAAATGCTGCCTTGATGTCAAGGGTAGTCACTCTCACCTCACCTCTGATATTCAGCTCTTTTGTCTATGATTAGCACAAGGCTGTAATGATGTCTGGAGTTGAGTGATCCTGGTGGAACCCAAACTAAGCATTGGCGAGCAGGTTACTGGTAAGTAAGTGCCACTTGATAGCACTGTTGACAACACCTATCAATTTGCTGATGATTGAAAATAGATCGATGGGTTCCATAATTGGCCAAATTGGGTTTATTCTGCTTTTTGTGGACAGGATATCTCTGTGCAGTATGTTACTTTGTAGCTGTACTAGAACAACTTGGCTGGAGACATAGATAGTTTTGGAGCACAAGTCTTCAGTACCACAGCCAAGATGATGTCAGGGCTGTATGCAGTTTCTTCAGCCATTTTTTGATATCATGTAGACTGAATCTAATTGGCAGAAATCTAGCATCTGTGATGGTGGGGCGACTGAAGTCGATTATCCACTCGGCTCTTCTGGCTGAAAACAGTTGTAAGCCATATTTGAAGTGAAATTTTGATTGTCGAAACATATGGACCTGGTAGATTGTGTAATTATGATGTCAGTGATGCTATTCTTAATGGTATATTGACAGTCATTGCTTCTCCCAATCATTTATAGGATAAATACATGGCCCAGTATGTTATTGAGCCATACATTTCAGGAAGACTACAAGTTCAATGTTCAGCCTATGTTGAGCTAACTGACTTCAGGCAACGTGGTTATTCATAATTACAATTAGAAAGAGCATGTTTGGGCCAGGAAAAGGAAAAATAAGCCAAGTTAAGCTATTAAAAATCTCTTGGAAAATGCTTTATGTGTGACCATTGGATGAGAACATAATCAGACCCCAGTCAAAACACTGCAGATGCTCAGTTTTCAGGCTGACAGATGAAAAATGATTACTTGGTCCAGCATGAGTTTGGGCTTCCAGAACGTAGAAAGGAAATGAGGGGTAAAAAAGAAATTTGTAAGCCAGGGCACACCTTTGTATATTGAAGATTTATAGATAATCAGTAGTGAGAGCACAGTAAAGCACATGTCTGCCATTGGTTTGGTGCCAGCAAGTGCACAAGCATCATATGAATAATTTCAGAAGTCTTTAGCAATAAAACCATGCATACCATTAATTTATTTCTGACCATTCATTGTTTTCTGTCATAAGTTCCTTTGTTCTTCTTGCTTTATTCTGAAAAAAGTATCAAGGTTGAAGTTAGAATAGCTTGAAGTACATTAGTGAGGAACCTGTTGCCAGTGATGAACAGTGACCATGAGATGTCAAAAGGGATTATACCATAATAGATGCCTGATGTGGGAGGTGAAAAATTACTGAAATAATTTAGAATTCTACTGTAGATACTTGTGTTGCTCACCCAGATCCAATATAAATGGCCAATTGCTTTTCAACAGCCAAGCACAGCACTTTAATAACTGAAAATTAATCAAATAGGAGATTCATTTTGAATGCAATTGAAATATATTTGAAGGTCAAAGTAAGGATAGTCAAGTAGGCAGGAAAAGTCTGAGAAAATAATTTAACGCTCGATAGGAATCCTTTATTTTGAAAGGTATGCTAAGGTTTCTTTAGAATAATTTTCTGTGTTCAGGAACAGGATCATTTTGAATATCACTTACAGTTGTTTCAGAATTGACATCTTAAATACCACACTTTCAAAAATCCCATTAGGCTTTTTGTAGTAAACCGTGATTTCCTAGTTAAGGCTCCTGCGCTTTTCAAAGATCTTGTGTAGAAAATTTCTTGTACCTTGCTTGAAAAATGAATATAAACCCTGCTTAAAATCTCATCATGACTATTTCATGTATAAAGTTTAGCAAAGTGATGCCACCAATTTTGTGTAAGGATCATGTTTAATACCTGCCCACCTTCATACAAAGCTAAGTTATTCTTGTGCCCATTTGAGGAGAACTGCTGGAGTCAGAAATAATTCTGTTTCAAAGTCCATAGTAATGCCATTTGATTTCCTTGGTCAAAGTCACGTAATTTCACTGCAATCTGACTTTCTAAATGAATCAACCAAAAGCTATTTATTTTGTTAGAATTGTGTAACTTTTTACTGAGCTAACTCATTCTTTCTCAAGATGTTAAAAATGTAGAACTCCTCATGTGCTTCAACATTCATGATCTGCTTTTAAATCCTATCTTATCAAAAGTTTCTATCAGTTCTTTGAATTTTGCTGGTATCCAAGTGGCCTTCACTTTGGTTGCTTAGAAAAAGAAGTACATTTGCATTATTTTATCTTCGGTTAAATATGAAGAAGTAATGGTTGCCATCAAAGTTTTATTTTTCTTAATATAAAAAATAATGCAAAGGTACAACTTGAAACAGAGCAACATTGGGATTATTTATGTAAATACATCTAATTTGAAGCCAAGAGTCCTACTTGGCATTCATTCACGGGATGTGGGCTTTGCTGGCTAGGCCAGCATTTCTTGCCCTTCCCTAGTTGCCCTTGAGAAGGTGGCGGTGAGCTGCCTTCTTGAACTGCTGCAATCCATGTGATGTAAGTACACCCACAGTGCTGTTAGGGAGGAAATTCCAGGATTTTGACCCAGTTACAGTGAAGGAACGGCGATATATTTCCAAGTCAGGATGGTGAGTGACTTGGAGGGGAACTTCCAGGCGGTGGTGTTCCCATCTATCTACTGCCCTTGTCCTTCTAGATGGTCAGGGTTGTGGGTTTGGAAGGTACTGTCAAAGGAGCCTTGGTGAGTTCCTGCAGTGAATCTATTAGATGGTACACACTGCTGCTACTTTGCATCGGTGGTGGAGGGAGTGAATGTTTGTGGATGTGGTGCCAATCAAGTGGGCTGCTTTGACCTGGATGGTGTCAAGCTTCTTGAGTGTTGTGGGAGCTGCACTCATCCAGACAAGTGGGGAGTATTCCATCACGCTCCTGACTTGTGCCTTGTGCCTTGTGCCTTTTTTCAATCAATCATGTTTATTTCTAATCATCTCAGATGGTGTATTGAATAGTAATCATTAAAACATGTAGCATCAGGGGCTGAATTTTCCTATGGGCTCAGAAAAACCTGACCCTCATACTTTTGTGTTGCAAAATGCACACCCAGCCCATATGTGACTCTGCCTGGGACTTTTGTCTTTTCACATGGGTCAGGTTCACAGGACATTTGCAAGCTGTGAAGGAATTCATGAGGTGTGTGGGTGTGGGGGACGGGCCAGTGAGAAATCTTGCCTGGGTTCTCCAACGAAGCAGCCCAGCTCCCATCATTGTTTAAAGGCCCCCTTAAAATCATTGGAAAAAAAAAAAATCTCCAGCAATCTAATAAAAGTCTGAATTCAAACACATTGGGCAGAGTTTTCCCATTGGTGATTTGGGGGCGTGGCCCGCTCGCCGAGGGGAAAATGACACGGGATGACGTCGGGAGGAACCCCCGACGTCATCCTGGTCCATTTAAATATTGAGGAAGCCAATTAAGGCCATTGACAGGATAATTAAGCTTGTTAAATGCCCTGCCCATCCAACCTTAAGGTTGGCGGGCAGGCCAGGAGCCCCAGCGGGCTTCTGATAATACATGAAACCTCATCCACTGGCGGGATGAGGTTTCACGTCCGTTTTCAAAAACTTCAAAAAATTTTATGTGCTTCTTATTAACATGTCCCATCTTGTGTGACATTGTTACATGAGGGGGACATGTTAATAATTTTAATATTTTTCTATTTTTAACGATTTTTATACTGTCAGTAATCTCCCTGAGACAGCACTTAGTCTCAGGGAGATGTGCGCTCTTTCGCGTGCATGTGCGAAAGAGCACACTTTGACAGATGGGGAATCCCTCCACCCCCAGCACAGCTTCCTGTCGGGCAGACCGCTGGGCGGGCCTTAATTGGCCCACCCACTCAAAATGGCGGCAGGCCCCCTTTCGGCGGCGGAGTTCGGCTGCCTGCCTGCTGCTGAGCCGGTGGGGCCCGCCCGCCCATCAAAGTAAAAATTCTGGCCATTATCATTGATACTGGGGGAAAAAAAATTATATCCAAAAATGAGATTGTAATTCACTTAAGTGGCTATTAGGTTCATAAACAAACAAGAATCCACATCAAAGACATAATTTGGTACTACAGCCTCTTAAAAATTTCAATCGTTCTTAGATTAATAGATCACCTACTGAGCTGAAGCCATTAACAGCTTTTAAAACTAAGCCAAGCATTCATAATGACTACACCTGTCATCAGAAAAGCTTCCAGCTACATTGTCTAAAACTGACAGAACAGAGTGGTGTCCCATTTCCATTTCAATGTAGACTGCCTGTCAATCAAAGGAGAGGAGCAAGTGCAGAGATTTTTTTTAACTTTTCAAAAGCAGGGATTTTTAAAAAAAAAAGCCAGCACTGTCAACTGATTAAAATCACAGCATAAAATACAACAGCACAGGCTGACAGGACTTTTTTTTTTTACAATTTAAATGCATTTTGGCACTTTCTTCAATTGAAACATACTGTAATGCATGACAACACTTGTACAATAGTAGTAAATGTAAGAGTCAACTTACTTTTGCAGGGCAGATCCCTATGATGAATCATGGCAGTAAAAACACATTTACATTACAATACCGTATTTAATAGTGACATTTTAGGGTGTCAAAACCTTTTATACTGATCTTTAAGAATGTTTCTGTCTCCTCAGCAGGCTCCCATCTGTGGTCACAAACTCTCCAGAAGGAGGCTAGGATTTTCCGGTCCCACCCGTGACATTTCCCATTGTGGACGGGATGGGAAATCTGAAGTAGTAGCCAACAGTCCATTGACATTGGGTGGGAATTTCTGATCCTGCCAAAATCCCGGCTGGTGTGTTTTTTCAGGGCTTCCAAACCTAACACCTGCAAACAAAACTTGTCTCCTTACAATAGGGATCCCAACTTTGGGGAAGAAGTGCGTGTCCGTTTTACACCAAAGCCTTCTCGGCCCATGAGAAAGCTACATGAAAATGGTATGGGGTTCGGAAGGCAGACGGAAATTGTTCTTCCAAAAAAAAAGTTCATCCTTTCGCAACCTGATTTGCACCTGCACGGGGGGACAAATATCTGGCCTCTGGTGTTAAATCTTAATACAATAGTTGGGGAAATGACTTCAAACCCTTCCATAGATATTGAAAAACCTGTGTTGTACATTGGTACCAACTTGACTCATGATCTTATTTATTAAATATATATTTTAACTTTGAAATTGAGGGAATAATTTCAATTTATTCTAGAGGATTTATAATACACAAAACAATCTCAAAATATATCATAAGCGTGTGTCAGCTATGGCTCTGTTGGTAGCACACTTATTTCTGAATTACAAGGTTCTGGGTTCAAATCTCACTCCAGGGCTTGAGCACAAAAAATCCAGTACAGAAACGAGGGAGCATTGCATTGTTGGAGGTGCTGTCTTTCTGATGAGACATTAAACCGAGGCCTCACCTGTAGAAGATCCCATGACACTACTTCAAAGAAGCAGGAAAGTTGCTCCTGGTTCCTTGGCCAATATTTGGCCTCAAGCAGCATCATAATAAAGAGATTATCTGGTCATTGTCACTTTTGCTGTTTGAGGGAATTTGCTGAGAGCAAATTAACTGCCATATTTCCTACATTACAACAGTGACTACACTTGAAAAGGTACCTCAGTGGCTGTAAAGCACTATGAGATATCTGATAGTCATGAAAAGCACGACATAAATACAAGTCTTTTCTTTTTGTTAACGAAAGAAAACATTATCAAGCATCAATGTCTATTTTGCCATTTGTGATTGTAAAGTCCAGGTTTTAATGTCTCAAATTATGCACACTAATAATCTGAGCACCTGTCGAGACTAGTCATTTAGACAAATTGAATTTATCTCTCATTTGATTGACTCATTCTGTCCTGTTTGTTATTGCTCTGGAGGAGTGTGTTCAACAATAAGAGAAGGAATCAAATAGCTACCAGGTCAAGTTTGCTGTGACAGGGCATCTGACAGTGTTTGCGTTAGTCAGGTGTCCTTGCACATTTTAGTTTTTAAAATTTGTGCGTGGCAAGTTGGTGAAACCACAAACTGATAAAGTTGGAGTGAGGAAAATGGAGCTGACTTAAAGGAGGTGAAAATTGGAGTGGGTAAACTTAATGTCAAATCATATCCAGAAAGACAAAGAAACAAGGGGAATTAAAAATTGAATGAAAAGAGAACAAAAACGAGACAAAAAACAAAGGCTATGACAACAAAAATGATGAAAAACTAAGGGCGGAATCGTCCGGTCCTGTTGGGAGCAGGCATTATGCTGGGTTGTAGGGGGGTACAATTCGGCGGGAGGGACAGAAATTGGTTTCACACCAGTGTGAAAGCACAATGGGACATCCGATGGTGTGGACGGAAGGCTGGGGCCAGCATGAACCTGATTTGCATCCTGGTAATGGGATGCAAAGTAAGGCCCAACTGGAATCATTCCCCCATGCCTGGTTTACGGTTATACCGGGAGGAAAACACGCCGGACCAGAACACGCCTGGACAAGTGTGGCGTGCAGAAGTCAGGACTTACCATTAGAGATAAAATCAAAAAGCTAAAAGCTACTGCGGATGCTGGAAATCCAAAACAAAAACAGAACTACCCAGAAAAACTCAGCAGGTCCGGCAGCATCGGCGGAGAAGAAATCAGTCAACGCCCCGAGTCTTCATGACCCTTCAGCAGAACCATTAGAGCCTTGCTCAGATCGTGGACATCCATGGAGCAGAAGATGCTGGAGCCCTACAGCTACCGGATCCTGGAGGGACACGTGCACCGCATGCTGGGTGGATTCTCATGGACATGTCTCCGCCATGAAGCAGCTCACAGAAAGTGGGAGGTCTCCACTGATGCTTCGGGTTTGCTTCGGAACATCACGGTCTTGGGGGTGGGAGGTTGTAACGAGGGAGAATGCAGCAAATGAGGAGGTAGGTGTAAGGGGGGAGGAAGGTGTAAGGGAGGAAGTTCGGAGGGGGGAAGCTGTCCAGGGGAAGAAGGTGTCGGGGGGATGAAAGAGTTTGGAAGGGGAAGGTATCTGGGGGGAGGAAGGTGTTTGGGAGCAGGAGGGAGTAATGGCGGAGGAGGGAGTGAGGGTGGAGGAGGGAGTAAGGGGGGGATGTCCAGGTGAACATGCAAGGGAGGGGTCTATGGAGTCAATGGCTGCTTCCTGGGGAGCAAACAGGGTGGCCGTGGTAGGAGGGAATGGCATGAGAGGGGTCAGAGGGTGCTAGTAGGATGAAAGGGTGAGGGTATGTTTGTAGCAGTAGAAGGGATGGTGAGGGTGATTGGTGGGGTCTCGAAGGCAGACACAGACCCTAGGGGTGGGAAGGAAGAGGTTGGGGAGGTCAATGTGGATGGGGGTGGGATTCTCAGGAAGGTAGGGAAGGTGCACATTCACTTGGACATCCTGGAAGGACAGGGGTTCGGGTTGGTAGGTGATGGTGGGGAGGTGGAAGGTGATGCGGAGGGTGTCAACAAGGAAGGGACATGGGCGACTGGTGAGGGGAAAGGATAGGGGAGCTAACAATATTCTTGACCGCAACCATGGTTGTCGAAATTGAAAGTGCGAGGAGCCTCGTGTTGGATGGGCACAGGTGCTGCAATCAGTGGGTGGCGGAGATGCAGCTCAGATGGAGAACTGAAAGAGAATCCCAGCAGGCAGCATTGAAAATGCTCGGGACAGTGAGATGGGTGTGATGGATGAAGGCTCTGCGTGTGTGGGAGAGTGCTTGCATGAGGGTGCGTGGGAGAGTGCTTGCATGAGGCTCCGAAAGGCCCTACCACACACACTTCTCCCTCCAGAGTCACTCGTCATCCAGCTGCGTGCAGCTGAACTGCTAGTTGGAGGGTTTCAGTGGGAGGACTCACGAAGCCTGTCAATTAAGCTGAAAGACATCATTACACATTCAGTAAAAGTGAATATATTTTCAGTTTATAAAGTGACAAAATGTGGTCACTCATACAACTGCTTATGATCAGAATTTCTTAACTTTTCTAGGCCTACCACTTCTTCTAGATACTGCCCTGACATCCGCAGGAGGGGCGGAGACAGCCTGTGCAATGGTTGACTCTGCTGCCTCTGATGACTTCAGCATGTGTCCTCTGGAGATCTCAGGCCTTGAGGGCCCCGACTTGCTTTGGCTGCCCTCCTGTGGGCCAGCTGCTCCCTCTGCGGTGACAAAGGATGAGGTTGAGGGGGTCGAAGGCAATGGGGATTCGGATGGAGTGGACAGCTGCCTCCATCTAGAAGTTCCTCTCTGGGCACTTCTGATGGGGGCAGCATCTCCTCCGTCCATCGGCCATTGACACAGTCCTCAACCATTGTCACGGCAACTGAGGACTCACATGCATCTCAGCAAAAATCTCCTGGAGTGGCTGGCCACTCAAGGCCATAGCTGCACAGAGGACTCTCACTGAAGTCATCCAGGGCTAGGGAGGTTGCAGATTAGCCACCTTTCTCCAGTGCAGTGCAAGCGAGGGGGGAGCACTGCACTGGGGCACTCATAAACATATTAGTAAATATCCACATTGGTCACGAATAGGAGCACATGGATGTCTCAGGGGTGTCCAGCTGCCACTGCTCCTCCCTCGGGTGCCTGAAGGCTTCAGCCTGATTCCTTGAAAGGAAGAGCACCTGGAGGGATGTTGAGCTGCCATATTTTCCTCTCGCATTACTACTGAAGGAACTCACCCATGGCTACCACGCTGGAGTGCAGGTCTGCAAGTATCTCCGCATTCTGTTGGACCAAAGTCTCCGTGGTGTCCACCATCCTTCCCATGGAGACCTCCATACACATACATGTGGGCACCACTTCATCAGGGAGCAGGCAGACGCACTCCTCCGACCCGCATGCCACTCTGTTGAGGGCTTCCAACAGCTCTGCGTGACGTTCCCTCACCTTCTGCTGACTCTTCATGATGAGTTGGAAGGCTGAATCCAGAGGCTCATCATCTGACTCAGACCTCACAGGTGCCTCTTCCCCAGCAGTCCTGTGAGTGATGTGGAGCTCGGCTGAACCACCTTCCTCCTGCTGCAGACGTGTGTCCGTGTGGTGACCGCCAGATTGTGAACCTGAGTCTCCTCTAGATCTAGGTCCCACCGAGGTGTGTCCCTCTGCACTGGTGCAGGGTGTGGGTAAGCACTGTGATGGGTCTTCCAGGCTGCTTATTTCTAGCTCTTCAATGGAGGAGCAGTCCTCTTGGCTGGAGGTGAGGACGTGGATGGAGCTGAGGGACTGACTGGCTGAGGGTGTTGGTTGCTTGGCAGAGCTCCCTGTGAACCAAAGTAGAGATAATTAGTGAATGTCAGCACAGTCAAAAACAGAAAAGAGAGCACTCATATTTGTGATGAGGGAGGGATGGTGTGGTACAGGATCCTCACGTGAGTGTTTGCCGCCAACCTCATTGTCACAGCAGGCACGGTCCGCCTCCTCTTCAGTCAGCGCGATGGCATGCTCCTCCAAGTGAGTGAGGGGCCTAGTGTGGGCCACTCCACCCCTAGTCTAGGACCTCTCGCTGCTGTCGTGAACCAGCTTCTCCTGTATGAAAATAGATGGAGTGTGAGCAGGATGCATGGCACTGCATGGAATGTTGGTCTGCTGAGCGGAGCCATGAATGGGATGAGGACGTGAGCTCGAGAGGATATGAGCTTGATGGAGATGTGAGGGTGTGTGAGAGTTAGTGGTGCTGTGCCTTGAGGTGTGAGGTTCCTGTGGATGAGTGATGGGTAGGTTTGTGAGTCTGTGAGCTAAGAGTGATGAAGTGGTTGACCTACCCTGGTGGAATGAATGAGAGCATTCATCCTCTTCCTGCACTGGATGGCTGGCCTCCTCTGTGATCCAGTGGCGCTAACCGCCGCCACTGCCACTGCCTCCCAGGCCAGACTGGAGAATCTAGTGGACCTCCTGTGGCCAGAGTGGGGGTAGAGGACATCGCGACAGCCTTCCACTGTGCCCAGCAGGCACCCCAGAGAGGCGTCACTAAATTTGGGGGTTGTTATCTTCTTTGCTTTTGGGGCATCTGTCACCTGGAGCAGTCCTGGTCTGGAGACATGAAGTAGGGTGCGCACTGATGAACTTTAAATATAGCACCCAGATTGTGGAAGCACTGAGGTCACAGCATGGGGGGCAAATCCCAGCCCACCTGCCAGCGATCCGGCATGTTTCCTGTGAATGCATTATTAATGAGGCGAGATGCGCCATTGTGGCTGGCAGGTAAAATGACTTTTTTCACACCAGCTACAGCACTTAATGCAAATCTGGGACGATTCCGCCCTAGATCATGTTTTTGTTTGTTTTACATTATGTGCCTAAAAGCATTTGTGAGATTAAAGGTGGAGATTTGGCTACATTTTGCCATAACAAAGGATCTCGCAAGACAGACTTCACTACAGCACTGGGTATTTCATCACTTACTTTACTGAATAAACTTTTCAATGTCAAAAGTTGGTGAATATGTAAAAGTTAGAAACTGCTGCTGTTTTACATCTAACATTTTAACTATTTTAACTCTGTCTGAAACAATACATTTTTATTAAAGAATCAATTATTAAAAATGATTATAAATAAATAATTTAGATGAAATACACATTTTAAGTTACAACAAATGGCTTAATATTCCTGTTGTCCACAATAAGCACCAAATTATTCACCATGGCACTATTTCAGTGCTGAACAAGAAGCCAAAAACTGCAGATGCTCCAAATCGAAAACCAAAATGAAAAATGCTGGAAGCATCCAAAAGATCAATAAATGTTAATTATTCTTGTAAAGGATCTACACCTGAAATGCTAACTCATTTGTTCTCTCCATACTGACTGACTTACCGAGTGTTTCTGGCATTTTCTGTTGTTGTTTTGGTGCCTCTATAACAATATTTTGCTCATCCATTTGGTGGAGCTCTTGGTTTGCTCTAGGAACAAGCAAAGAAGAAACTGCGTAGTCCATTACAACAAATACAATTTGCTAAGAAAAGTGACTAACTTATGTCCATCAAGAAGTTCTCAGTTGCTAACAAATCCAAGTACCGAGACTTTCTAAGCCACATACTGTTAAATGAAATCAATTAGCAGTTGTTCACGAAGACTTTATGAACTGGTATTAGAATTGAAGACTAAGTTCATCTGTAAGGGAAGAAGTTTGCTATTGTCGTAAACCTTATTTGAGTGAGGGGAAAGTAGAGGAGGGAAATGAATTACTATGATGAAAATGACGCTGCTAAACTCAATAGCCTGAAACGATTCAGCGGGTACAGCCACTTGTTTACTGTTGACCACACAGGAATTTGGTTACAGATTACTGCACTCAGAAGCAATTTATCATAACACAACAATAGCTGAATCAAATGTAGAGTATTGTCTAGGTTTAGGATTTGTTTCAAGGCTGTAACACATCTGAGTTATTCATATGTTTACATGCTTGAGCACTGTAACCTGAACTTAGTCTTGTAACATGTTACTTTTAAAGCAGTTTTACCATTCATTTTTCTAATTTTTCATCTTACCATTCAACATTGCTTCTTTCATTATTACCACCAAATTTAATAAATCAGGTTTAGGAACATAAAAAAAAAGACTCCAGCCAGAGCATAGGCTTTCAACCTATTAAAATTCATCCCTCCAATGCCCTAACAAAATTTAAAGATTGGTCGTGTGGTTGATAGTGGGTACGACACTTTTAGATAGCAGGAAGATATCAATGGACTGGTCAGGTTGGCAGAAAAATGGCAAATGCAATTCAATCCAAAGAGGTGTTATGTAATGCATTTCTGGATGGCAAACAAGGCAAGGGAATACACAATAAATGGTAGGATTTTGAGAAATGTTGAGGAGTAAACTCTCTACAGGTGTGAGTCTATCCATTTATTGCATGCAGCTGTCCCTGAGTGTGGAATGTTAGTGTGGCATTATCGAGGTAGAGCAACTCTCTGATGAGGACCTGCTGCACCTTTGCCTTGGATCTCAGCGATCCATATCATAGTCAGTGCTGTGGTAGCTCTGCGTGTTGAGAATGCTGTTCAGAGAATCACATTTGATGATGATCAGCTCCAGTTGGTGCTGATTTTGATTGCCTCCAGGACACCTTGTGATGTAGTTTGTTCTCAAAGGGGGTGTTAGTTTTACAAAGCTCATGGTAGCTGCAAAGCTTCATTTATCTTTCCCAGGCCATGATGTCCAAGACAGGAGGCCCATGGCTGTTTGTCCACGTCCACTCTTGTTTTGAAATCCCCCAGTGGGTAAAGATGTTCTGTCTTAGGAAATGTGCTGATAGCAGTGTCAATCTCCTCATAGAACAGGTCTTTCGCCTCTGTAGAGGAGCACAGCATTGGAGCATAGATACTCATGATGTTAACTGATCCTGTTTGAGTTGAGAGATGGATAAAGAGAACATGTTCTGAACCATTTGTGGGAGATTCTATTGTTGAGAGTAATGGGTTCTTTACGGTGAAGCCTACACCTTGCTCATGCATTTCCTCTGAACTCTTGCCCTGCCAGATGAATGTGTAATAGTTTTCTTTTAGTGATCCGTTCCCGCTGAGCCTGGTCTCTTGTAGGGATATTACTTTGAGGTAGGGATGCTATGTTGATGTTCAGCCTATCAAATTCCATGTTAATCACAAACAGGAAGTCAATGCAAAGAAGATTTTTAATAATAAATAGCTAGTTATATGTTGCTGTTACACAGGCTATTTCTGCAAGGTTATTATACTATGCTAGCTCCTGTAATGATGGGTGAGCAGGGTAGATAATTATATAGCAGTTCAAGACCTCATTTAACAAAGAGTAAATTTCTATTGGGCTTGCATGATGCTAGTGCCTCTAAAAGTATCTTAAAGTGGTGACATTTTAGGCTAATTAGAGTTAGCAGCGAGATCGTCCACCATTTCCAGTAGGCGGCATCGGCATTGCAGTGAGGATTTAACATCTATATATTTGTTATTTCTTACGTCAAAGACATTTCAGAGGATCCCAAAAGGTCACCCTATCTTGTTTGATTAAAATGACCAACACATGTAAAGGTTAGAAAAGACGGGGAGTGCTAAAATATCAAATTATGAAATACACAAATTACAAACCGTCTTGTAAATATAATCCTATTTATTCCTTCCCTACTATGTAAAAATAATTGCTAGCATTGTTAATGGTGCAGCCATAGATTCAGTTAGTTAGTGATTTAGCGTGTGTGGGTATATGTTTCTGTCTATTGTAGTGTTTTGAAGATGAGCACATTTTCTGAACTGTGCCATTCATAGCAATTTAGTAATACTACATGGAGCATTTTTTTCTATTGCTAATTAAATAATTGGAATAGCTGTCCATTTTGCAGTGAATGAGAGCAATTCAAGTGAAATGTTTGCCAATTAGTTGGCCCTTGCAGCCACACCAGCCTGCCAATTGTCATGAGGCCTGGGACACTCCTGGTGGTTTTCCACCAATGCCTGGACACTGGGCTCCTCTGTAGTGCCCACTTTATCCTCCTCTTCCTTCTTTTCTTCCTCCTCCCCGTCCTCCTCTGAGTCTGTTCCAGGTTTTCCTCTTCATCCAGATCTCTTTCTATTGTCATGTTGTGCAACGCACAGCAGATGCCCACAATATGCGGCTCCCTGACTGGCTCATACTGGAGGGTACCACCTGACTGGTCAAGACAATGGAAGTACATCTTCAAGAGCCAGTCACCTGTTCAATACAGGTTTGTGTTTGTAGATGGCTTTGGTTGTAGTGTCTCTCTCTTTATGTCTGGTTACCAGATGGGTGTCAGGAGCCATCTCTTCAAGGGGTAACCCTTATCCACCAGTAGCCACTCACGGAATCTGGATATAGGCCTGAAGAGGTGTGGAACCTGGGACTCTTGGAGGGCAAAAGAATCCTGACAGCTGGTCGGGAACCGAGCGCAGATCTGCAAGACGTGTTTCCTGTAGTCATAGATCAGCTGGACTTTCATTCTCCATTTGGGAATCTGGCTGGCTGCTCTGTCAGTGCCTTGATGATTACATGGGTGCAATTGATAACCTTCTGGTTCTGAGGAAATCCATTGATGGTGGCAAACCCCAATGCCCTCTGTGATGGCCCATCTGTCTCAAAATGGATGTAATTCCCGACCCCTGGAAGAGGGCACCATGATCTGTCTGGTGTGATGAGATGCCACACAGGTCCACAGCTGATCCCTGGAACAACCAGGATGGTTAAAAATTCAGGATGATGGTGACCTTGGTGGCTGCTGGTAGGGGACTGCATGGGGGCTGTGAGGCCTCAGGTCATTGTGGACCACAATACAAATGCCTGAGGCCAACTGGGATATGCGCAGTCTCCTATGACACTGACGCTCTCTCATTTGCAGGTAGCAACTGTTCTTGGGTGGTACAGCTGATGTCTTGAGTAGCATCTCCTTCCCTTTGCAGCTCCTTGCTGTGCTCCTTTGGCCTTCTGACCAGCAGAATGTATCTGCTGAAGCTCCTCCTTATGTTTCTATTCAATGTCAGAGTAGCCTGCTCCCATCTCAACTCACTCAGCTGCTGCTCATTTGTTCACCAGGGCTTTCTCTACCCACCTCTGCTGTCCACATAATGACAGTAGCCTCATGTCCCTCTAATAAGCCCAACCTTTCACTGCTCACAAGTGCAAGCCTCTCAGCGATGGCAACTCTGTGTCACTCCATTTCTTAAATAGGATGTTCAGTGCATCTGTTAGTCTTCATGGCTCCCCACTGTGTTTACAGCTGCACCCTGCTGTGTCCCAGTCCCTCTGTTTTCCCTGTGCCTCCTGATTGAAAATCTAAAACTGCTGCTCAAAAGCCTGTTAATGAGATTTACAACGAGCTCAACAACCAGTTAATTAGAGGCGTGCGGGTTGTTGGCTTTTCCCCTCCTGTTCTCCCTTTGAAAATCGCATTGTGTTCCGGAGGCATCAGGATACAGTGACACTATTTTCAATGCACGCTCGTACCTGTATTCACCGTCACAGACATTTGAAAATCCAGTTCAGAATAACTACTGTTGTCGTCTTTTTATTAAAAATAACATTTCTATCAAAAGCAGTGAGAACATAAACAGTGATAAACCGCCCCTTGTGCGGCTCTGCATAGTTTTATCTCCATTATTGTCACAATACAACATGGAGAAAAATATCTGATGGTGCATCAGTAGTGCTGGTGACAACCCTTTTCTAGTTCCTCTTTTCTGAATACTGGCAAAAGCTCCCATTTGTTACTATTTGAGGCATATTGAAATCTTGCTCCTAATACTAGTTTGTGATTTATGAAGCTTAGATTTTTGGGAATGCTGATAGTGCTTTTCCAATTTCTACCAGCATTAAAACGTTCTCCTCCCCCACATCTTCCTCTTTACCCTGCCTCTGTACTTGCTTAAAACCTGTTAAATCTCTTAACTTTTTCCATTTCTGATGAAAGGTCATTGTCTGAAGTATAACTCTTTCTCTCTCCAGAGACGCTGCCAGGCCTGCTGTGTGTCTCCACCATTTTCTGTTTTCATTTTAAAATATTGTTCCCTGTTTAGTGAACTGATTATTTCTTTAGCAGCAATATCTCACCCTCCTTCAGAATTGCCTTGGTCCACAGTTCTATTTCCTCATTTGCATCGTCTGATGCTTTAACAAAAAACTTTTTTTTTCTTCCTTTCAGGTTTTTTGGAACAAACTTCAAGAACTGTTAGATACAAATGCCCCTTATTACAATCCCAGCTGCTGCTAATACTGGACAAGTCAGATCCCAGAGTGAAACCTGGCTTGGCAGATCCTAACTTATTTTTTTAGAAACCATGGAGGAAAGTGGTGTGCCGCAGTGATCAGTGCTGGGGCCTCAATTATTTACAATATATATTAATGACTTAGATGAGGGAAGTGTACGTAGTATCGCCAAATTTGCAGGTGATACAAAAATAGGTGGGAAGGCAAGTGGTGAGGATGACACAAGGGGTCTACAGAAGGATATAGACAGGTTAAGTAAGTGGCAAAAAAGTGGCAGATAGAATGTAATGTGCGAAAATATGAAGTTATGCTGCAGCACAGAGGGATTTGGGAGCCCTTGTCCATGAAACCCAAAAAGCTAACATAGAAGTTCAACAGGCAATAGAGAAGGCAAATGGAACATTGGCCTTTATTTCAAAGAGAATGGAATATAAAAATAGGAAAGTCTTGCTAAAACTATACAAGGCACTAGCTAGACCACACCTAGGGAAAAAGTTTCCTCCCATTGGGGGGGAAGTGCAGGAGTGGGCGCGGGCAGGCGCCGCCATTTTATGTGGGCAGGCCAATTAAGGACCGCCCAGCAAGACATCTGCCAGGAAGCGTTATGCAATCCCTGTGCGGGCGGGGGGTCCCTCAGCCGAGAGTGCGCTGTTTCGCGCATGAAGAGCTCATTGATCTCCCTGAGGCTAAATGCTGCCTCAGGGAGATCGACTCCAAATTTAAAAATGTTAAACAAATGAAAGCAAAATTTCCCTGACATGTCCCCTCATACGACACTGTCACATGAGTTGGGGCATGTCCATCACTTTTACTGAAACCTTTATTAAATATTTTAAAACCCTCATGAAACCTCACCTCGCCGTGGATGAGGTTTCATGCTTTTTCTTAAGCCCACCAGTGCTCCCGGCCTGGCCGCCAACCCTAAGGTTGGACGGGCAGGTCCATTAATGATGTTAATTACTTTTTAAATGGCCTCAATTGGCCGTTGACAGGTTGGCAGGTGCACAGCTGATTCGGCTGTGCCCCCGCCGACCTAAAAATGGAAATGACGAGGGGTGACGTTGGGAGTTCCACCTGATGTCATCCCGCATCATTTTACGTGTCGGCGAGCGGGCCCCTCCCCCTAGAATACTGTGAACAGTTTTGGTCCCCTTATCTAAGGAAAGATATTGGAGGCAGAGAAGGTTCACTAGGTTGATTCCAGGTATGGAGGGATTTTCTTATGAGGAGAGGTTGAGTAGGTTGGGCCTGCACTGACTGGAGGTTAGAAGAATGAGAGGCGATCTAATTGGAACATATAAGATTCTTAGGGGGCTCGACAGGGTAGATGCTGAGAGGTTGTTTCCCCTTGTGTTAGAATCTAGGACCAGAGGGCATAATCTCAGAGTATAAGGGGTCGCCCATTTAAAACAGAGATGAGGAGGAATTGCAGTGTAGACTCGATGGGCTGAATGGCCTACTTCTGCTCCTACGTCGTATGGCCTTAACTTACTGAACAAATTCACAGGAGACTGATGATGAAGTTTTGCTACAAAGAATAAATATTTATTAAAACGAGAAAAGTGAACTGTATTACACTAGACAAAAAGGTTGGAAAGATTGCAATATAAACACAAGGGCCTGAATTTTGCGCTCGTTGGGCGCATGGGACAGGCAGACTCGGGAGTGGACGGGAAAGCATGCCCCGACCGTGATCGGCTTTTGACTGCAATTTCATGCTGCCTGGCCAATTAATGGCCGAGCAAAATATCACGAGTGCGCGATGTCGTTGGGACGCTCGCCCAACATCATCTCACACGATTGTACGCCCATTTGGTTCAGCGC
This sequence comes from Cetorhinus maximus, assembly GCF_964194155.1. Lineage (NCBI taxonomy): Eukaryota > Metazoa > Chordata > Chondrichthyes > Lamniformes > Cetorhinidae > Cetorhinus > Cetorhinus maximus. The sequence continues at coordinate 101,991,305 of NC_135887.1, forward strand.
ACGCCCGCCCATGAGCTGTAAAATTCTGACCAAGGAGACTATTCAAATTCCCACTATTCCTTTGCCCAGCAATATCTTTCCAGACACATAAACCAGTGAAGAGTTACCACTAGCCTGGCACAAAGGCTTCTCACTTCGGACTGGCACAGTTGCAAATGGCTTTCTTCTGGTGAATTCTAGAGCATTCACTTGATGCTTCTCACCCAACTCATATCTCTCCCTGAGATACCAAAAAATTGCACTCTTAACTCACTGTTTCTTCAACTACAGAACAAATGAGTTTCCTAAACTTAATCTTCCAGTAGCATCTCTGCTAAACTGATCACTTTACTGAGTCCCATAACTGATTATTCAGTTAACTACTGTCTCACAAGCCTTGTAGCTTTTCTGCCCAGAGTGCTTCAAATCCCTCTCTTCTCTCTCGAACACACACACTCACTGATCTCTTGTCTTTTCTGTGTTTGTGTCCCTGGATCACTGTTGCTTGGCAACAATAAAGCTCTGCTACTTGGTGTTTTTTTCACCACATCACCGAACTTTCAACCTCTTTTAACCCATCTCTTTCACTTCAGGGGTTGTAAGACCCATATATATATATATGTATATAACAAGCCCAAAAGACCTGAAACCTCAGTCACAAGTCTAACCAAACCCCAGGCACCAAGTTTCATAAACAAAACATAAATGAAACTGAAACCATTTTTACCTTTCTTCATACAAATATATATATATATATGTAAATTCAACTTAAAATTATACCTTGTTCATAACACCCTCAGAACCTATTTTCCCTTCTCCCTTCTGTGACCCCACTATGCTGTCAAGGAGGGAGTTCCAGGTTTTTGACCCAGCTTCAGTGAAGGAACAGTGATATAGTTCCAAGTCAGGATGGTGTGAGGTTTGGAGGGGATCTTGCAGAGGTGGTGTTCCTAAGTGTCCGCTGCGCTTGTCCTTCTCCGTAATAGAGGTCATGGGTTTGAAAGGTGCTGTAAAAGACAAGTTGCTGAAATGCATCCTGTAGATGGTACACACTGCTGCTACTGTGTGCTTTTGGTGGATGGGTGCCGATGAAGTGGGCTGCTTTGTTTTGGATGGTGCTGAGCTTCCTTTAGTGTTGTCAGAGCCGTACTCATCCAGGCAAGTGGAAAGCATTCCATTACTCTCCTGACTTGTGCCTTTAGATGGTGGACTGTCTTTGGGAGTCCGGAGGTGAGTTACTCACCACAGAGTTCACAGCCTCTGATCTGCTCTTGTGGCACAATATTTATTTGGCTGGTCCAGTTCAGTTTTTGGTCAGTGGTGACTCCTAAGATGTTAATGGTGGGGGATTCAGTGATGGTAATGCTGTTCAATAACAAGGTTGAATGGTTAGATTCTCTCTTGCTAGAGATGGTCATTGTCTGGCGTTTATGTGGCATGAATGCTTCTTGTCACTAGTCAACCCAAGCCTGAATGTTGTCTTGCTGCATGTGGGCATAGACTGCTTCAGTGTCTGAGGAGTCAGGCATGGTACTAAATACTGTGCAATTATCAAAGATCCCCAATTCTGACTGTATGATTAAGAGAAGGTAATTGATGAAACAGTTGAGGATGGTTGGGCATAGGACACTACCCCGAGGAACTCCTGTAGCGATGTCCTGGGGTTGAGATGATTGGCCTCCAACAACCACAAACTTCTTTCTTTGTTGTAGGTATGACTCCAACCAGTGGAGAGTTTTCTCCCTGATTCTTATTGACTTCAATTTTACCAGGGCTCCTTGATGCCACAGTCAGTCACTCGTATCTCACCTCTGGAATTCAGCTCTTTTTGTCCATGTCAGGATGAAGGTTGTAATGGCATCTGGAGCCAAGTGACCCTGATCGAACCCAAACCCCAAACTGATTGTCGGCGAGCAGGTTGAGTAAGTGCTGCTTGGCAGCATCGTTGATGATATTTTCCGTCACCTGTGTCCCAAGATAAAAGTACAAAACACAGCCAGTGTGGGGGCCATACAATCCAGCTCTAGGAGACCTGTGAAATCTCATTCATGAGTTGACTGATTTTTGTTTTAAGAAGGTAACCAAAAATAAACATAACTCAATTTGTTTCAACAGTTTAACAAAGTTTAGACTGATGGTGTGGTCATTGATCGGATTGGATTTGTCCTGCTTTTTGTGGGCAGGGCATCCCTCTGTTGTAGCTGTACTGGAACAGCTTGGCTCCATCAGCATAGCAACTAGGAGCTGAATTTTGGCTCATTTTCCTAACTTTAACCCTTGGCACCAGAGACCAATTGTAGCATTCCCACTGTCATCAGTTGACTTGCAGCAGAACAAGGAAAGACCTTGGTTCTCCTGGCCAATTTGGATCAACAACTTGCTGGAGAAACTTACTGAGCCATTGCGTTCAGGTTTCATGATTGTTTTAAAAAATATTACTATAAGCTAGTACAATACACAACAAAAGCAAACACTAAAATACTGGTATTGAATATAAATGTACTACATAAAGATAAATCTACCGATCCTATCAGAAGAGGGCTGTCAATTTCCGAATTGGAAAATTGACACAACAGTGTTGCAGTTCTTTCCTTGATTTACCCTTCAAGCGTGACTCCCTTGAGGGGGTACAGAATGGGCGAAATTACACAACACAATGATTAATACCCTAGCAACAATAAACATATTTCAAAGCCTTAAAAGAATGCGCAGAAACCTAAATGCAAAACACAAGCAAAAAGCAATCATATCACAAAATGAAAGGAGCTCGATATTGTTGCCATGCTATTTAATTTTGTTCCAAAAGAGAAGGGTAACTAGGAGACCCATGAAATCTCACTCATGAGGTGACTCATTGTAAAAAAAAGGTAACGTAAAAATAAATATTTGCTTCAGTAGTTTGGCACTGTGCCTCATCCTTCTGAGATCCTAATTCTCATGTCTAACATTCCATCCATCCATCCACCCGTGAAGCCGGGTGGCGGTGAAGAGTAACAATCAGGTGAAGCTTGTTGCCCTCAGGAAGCTGGGCAGCCAGTCCATTGCCGCGGTGGCTTGGCAGCGCCGCTGACACGCAGCAATTACTGAGGTTTCGAGTTGCGATCTGGCTGTGGTCCCGGCCAGGAGCTTCCTGAGTCGCCGTAGCGTCGGCGGCTCCATGGTGAAAGTTTTGCTCAAGTGTCCCGGAGGCAGCGACTGAGGGAAGCGGTCCCGTCAGCGGCTCGGACACAGCACCCACCCACCCACACACACCGTGAGTACCCGGCACCGGCAGCCGCCCGGCTCCTCAACCCCCCCCCCCCCTCTCCCCGCCGCGAGATTGGTGTCGCCGCCCTTCGGGGTCAATGTTT